>NC_087452.1:30156936-35156936 GCF_036321535.1 Camelus dromedarius | reverse complement strand
CCCTCCCCTGGGACCCCAGGCTGTTGTTCCTTGAATGATAAGCGGCGGGGGGGGGGGGGGCTCTACTGGGTAGTCACAGGGGTTCTCTGGGCTCACCCAGCCCTTTAGGAAGCAGAGACAGCCTGGCTCTCCGCTGGGGCTGACAGAACCCCAAAGAGGCGGGGGATGGGACTCCCCATCTGAGCAGTGGAGAAACAGGCACTTCCAACCAGGCCAGAAGCACCACAGCACCAGGTGGCCACAGGAGGGTGCATCCATCCTGCCCGATCCCCAGGAGGCTGGGCAAGGCTGTGCGGACTCTGAGGAGCCAAGAGGAGATCGGCAGGTGGCTGGGATCGGGCCAAGGGAAACAACGACTTCACTGAGAAACCGGAAAATAAGCACTGTGCCCAAAGGCCTGGTTTTTCAAATAGAAATTTCAAAATATCTTTCTCTAAAGGATTAATAAAAGCATAAAGATTCTGCCTGGGTAAAGATATTTGAACAAATAAATAGGAAAGTTAAGAGATAAGAAACACCAGTCTGAAAAAAAAACCTATAGAAACATCCTATTAAATATTGTGTATCCCTTTCTGCACACTTGTAAGAAAAGTAAAATACATAAAAAGAAAATCATATAGGGATGTGTGGCATTATTGTAATTGTGTCCTTGGGAATAATATGACCAAGTTCATGTTTTTTCTTATAAAAAATGGACAGTTTTTATAAACCTAATAAACATCAAAAGCAGTGGAAAATAAAAAATACTGGTCTGAAGTGTGACATCTTCAGTGAGTGGCTCTGTGAAAGAGTCACTTCCGAGCAGCGCACCCTCCTAACTTCACTGACGTTCAGATTCCTACTCAGCATAAAAAAGAAGGAAATCCTTCGAGAATGTGGATAGACCTAGAGGGTATTATGTGAAGTGAAATAAGCCAGACAGAGAAAGACAAATACCGCACGACCTCACTTATATGTGGAATCTGAAAAAACAAAGCAAAACAAAAAAACAAAACAAAACAGAAACAAGCTCATAGATACAGAGAACAAAGTGGTGGTTGTCGGGGGTTGTGGGGGATTGGGCGAAATAGGTGAGGGAGATGAAGAGGTACAAACTTCCAGTTATAAAATAAATAAGCTACAAGATGTAATGTACAGCATAAAGTAGTCAATAATACTGTCACAGCTTTGTATGGTGACAGGTGGTTACTAGACTTATCATGGGGATGATTTCTGTAATGTATCTGAACATCAAATCACTGTTGTACACCTGAAACTAACATAATATTGTATGTCTACTTAAATTAAAAAAGAAAAACAGAGGAGCAATGCCTACATACATCTGAGGGTTGTCATGAGAATGAATCAAAATTATGCTCTTGAGTACTTTGCATGATACCCACCTCAGTGCAGCTAGTGTCAAGTTTATCAATCACAATTCAATAAAGCTTGAGGCATCAAGAGTTACTGTGGAGGACTATGCTGGTCACCCAAGAGTCAAGCAGAAACTTTCCAAGTTTCCTTATCAAGCCCTTTGTTACCTACACACTCCTGTCTGCAAACATGCAAGAGAAGTCAAAATGTGATGCAGACCAGTGGCAGCTTCCACTGAACCCACAGGGAGGTCTGAAGCCACAATGGGCCACTGGGGTTGTCTGGCATGGGGCCAAGGTGGTCAGCTTCTTTTCCCCCCACTTGGATCAGTCACTGGATGTGGGCCACCATGGGACAGGGGTGACCTCGGGCAAGGTGGCTCTGTGCAGCTGGGAGGGGCGGGCTGCTGACCATACTCCTTCCTTGAGAGACATGGGCAGCGCAGTTCAGCTCGCTACATGGGCGGACATGGGGCTGGAGGGACTGGCAGGACCAGGCCATGTGGAGGGGAGGGCAGAGATGACAGGAACAGAGGCGAGGTGGTGGTTGCAGGGGAGATTGACCGGGAAACTCAGCCTGGAGCTAGACCCTGGCCAGCTGAAGCCGGAGCAGCGTTGGGGAGCTGGGGCATGTGAGCTGGGCAACCTGCCACCTAAAGGCCGGCTAATGGGCTGGAAAGTTAACCAGCCACCCAGGGAGCAGCTGCACAGCAGAAGCTCCCCAGTCTACAAAGCGCTGTGCGTCCTCCGTCCTCCGCAGCATCGTGAGCTGCCTCCAGCACCACTAACCTCCACCTGGGGCCGACGTAGCCAGGGAGGAAGGGACACCAGGTGAAAGAGCCAGGCTCCGGGGCCGAGATGACTTAGGAAGGGCTCCGCTGGGGTGCAAGCCGCACGCTCAGCAAATGGACATGTGGCACAGACACGAACAGTTAGTGCCCGTGAGGTTCTGGAGGACAGAACTGGGGCCCCAAGCAATCAGAACAAAAGAGAAATATGAAACTCGGTTCTCACAAGGCCCTCGTCCAGCATCTGGGCAAACTGAACAGACAGAACCAACACTTCCCTCAGGAAAACAACCTCAGGGACTGTATGGGTATCAGCTCAGAACGACTCAACAGAGGGATGTGTGATGCTGGTTGTGGCAACAAGGCAAGTCAGTGAAGCCCTCAGACCCAGGCAAGGAGGGCCATGATGGTCCTCAGGGCCGAGGGACATGCCTGCTCAGGACCCACAGTCTCCCCTCCAGACCAGACTTGGTACCCAGGACTCCAGAATCTCTCATCCAAATGGCCCCCAGCCTGCTTGCCCAGGATGGTGTCTGAGAGGCCAAGGGGTATGAACAAAGCCGAGACACGTGGCCTGAGGTGTCCCCAGGCATGTTCCTAAAATACCTTGCGTTGAAGGTGGAGCCAGGGCTAAGAGGGAAGAGGACCAGGATGGGGTGCAACTCTGAGTCCAAGAATTCTAAGTTCAAGCTTAGCTTTCCAAGTCACTGGGGAAGTATGAAGTTCAAAGCAGAGGTGTGCTCACTGAATGGTGAGCTTGAATCGTAACTTGGAAGCTTTCAGACACAAGTCTGCCCCGGCCCTGTGGATGCTGGAGTGGGCCTCGGGCAAGTGGTCCCTCTGGGTTCACACCTAGAGACAGAGACCCCCTTCTGGACCCACCATGATGTTCTGGGAAGAGCACCTGGCATCAGCCATGAGAGCTGCCACGTGAAGATGGCTGAAGGGATTGAAGACATTCCGCCAGGAGAAGATAAGGTTCAGGAACAGCATTCTGGTTGTCTTTTGATCCTGAAAAGACCATCACAGGAAAAAAAGACAGATTCATTCCAAATGCTCACAGAGTAAAACGAGGACCAGGAGGTGACTCAGGGGAGAGAAATGACCCACGTATCAAGAAGGCCGGAAAGGTGGTGGAAGCAAAACAGACAGGGACTGGCCATGGTGGGAGGGATTGAGAGCCTTCTCGCTGAAGGAATCCAGTGGTGCCCGCTCAGGATTTTCGAGGATTTCCCAGCGGTGACTCCAGCCACAGTGTGAGGACAAGGACCAGCTGACCATGAAGTCTTCCCTACCTGAGAGACTCTCCGAGCGTGACCGATGGAAGGCATCCTGCAAAGCCTCTCACAGGCGAGGTCTCCCCTGGTCCTGCCATCCTGCTCAGAAAACTCTTCCCATTTTCCAGGAAGGGTAAACTGAGGCCCAGAGCAGAGAATTCACAGCAGTACTTGGCTACCCAGCTTTCCCCACTGTGCTTCAGAGGGGACCTGCCTCTACTGCTGTCGGCCATATTCTCGTCTGCCTTCCTGTGGGGTTGGCAGGGTCTCTGGAGGGGTAGGGGGGCGTGACAATGCTCACATGGGCACATCTTCATGGATGCCAAAAGCCAGAATCCTGCGCCTGGTACTTGGCAGCGCCTGGGTGGCCACAGGAGCCAAAGGGAGATCTTTTTTCCTGTGGGAACTCATTCCAGTTGCCAGCAGAGTGAGGAACAGAGCTGTGTCCCTTGGCTTTCTGGTGGTTACTCTTGGCAACCTTGCCTGGCCTTGTTGGGCCTTGGGCAGGGACCCAGTCGACACCAGGGTTTCTGTTTCTCCATCTGTAGAACAAGGGTGAACTTTTGCCCTGGCTGGCCGCAGAGCCGGCCGGCTCAGGAAGCATGCCGTCCTCCTTGAGAGGGCAAAGCAGCAGCCAGAGCAAAGACAAGTGAGAAGCAGGGGCTGCTGCCTCCCAAGAGAGGCCCAATTAGGGCAGTAAGCAGTTCCCACCAGAGGCTCTGGCCAACCCTCAAAGCCGGCCGCGTGGGCAGGCAGCAGCAGGCTGTGTGATTAACGGTGGCAGTTCAGGCCGCCCACTGGGCCTGGCCTTAGGAGCTTCAAATGAGCACGTTAGTGCCAAGGGGGAAGCAGGCCAGCTCCCTTTCTTCTGCAAGGAAGGGGTGAGAGGGAGCCTGTGTGAGAGCACCAGCTACGAGAGGGCAAAGCCAAACAAAGGGCCACACTTTTGAGACCTCCTGGGACCTCTGCACAGGCCTCCCTGGGGGCCCCAAAGACAGGCGCCTTGGGGATCCAGAGGTGGGTTCATTCCATGGGCCCCATTCAGTACACCTTGAGGATGGCTCAGGCCTATTCCAGGCCCCAGGGCCATGGATACAAACAAGAAACCACCCTGTTCTCAAGGAACCAGAGTCTACCATTCATTCATTCATTTGTTCATTCTACAAAGACTCAGGCCTCCCTATCATGCCCCAGGGCCACAGTGGTGAATAAGATGGTCAGGATCTCTACTCTCAAAAAACGACATGAGAGGGGAGAGTATAGCTCAGTGGTAGAGTGCATGCCTAGCAGGCATGAGGTCCTTGGTTCAATTCCCAGTATCTCAATTAAAAACAAACAAACAAACAAACAAACAAACAAACCTAATTATCTCCTCCCATTAAAAAAAAAACACTTAAAAAAACTATATGGAATATACACTACTATATATAAATAGATAAACAACAAGGATCTACTACTGTACAGCACAGAGATCTATATTAAACATCTTGAAATAATATATAATAGGAAAGAATCTGAAAAAGAATATATTTATGTATATGTATAATTGAATCACTTTGCTATATACAGAAAGGTCAAAACTAGAAGAATGAAACAATATACACTTTACAAGCACTAAAAAAAAGCTGATGTAACTATAGTATCATCAGACAAAGTAGCAAAAGCTATAACAGATAAAAATGCTCACCTTATAATGCTAAAAAGGTTGAATTCACCAGGAAAATTTAACAATTCTAAACTTGTATGCATTCTGTAACATGGTCTTATACTTTGTAAAACAAAAACTGATAACTGTAAGGAGGAAGAGATAAAGACACAATTACAATGGGAGATTTTTAACATGTCTCTCACAATCAATAGAAAAAGTCAGACCCAAAAGTCATTAGGATATAGAAGAGATAACTGATTAGCTAACTTGACTTAACTGACATACATAGAACACAGAACTCCAAACTGCAGATACTCTTCAAGCATACAGAAAATGTTAACAAAATATGACCATATATGATCAATAAAGCAAATATCAGCACATTTTAAAGGACTGAAATTATATGGAATATGTTCTATAGTTAGAACACATTTTAGCTAGAACTCAATAACAATTACAAATCAGAAAATTCCTGTATGTTTGGAACATACTTCTAATGAGCAAAGAGTCAAAAGAAGAAACTGAATGACAAAAATACTACGTATTTATATACTAATTGAACCACTATATTCTCTCTTTCTTTTTTTTTTGAAATGAACCAACTTCTTGAAAGACATAATCTGCCAAAACCTCACACAAGAGGAAATGGAAAATCTGAATCTGCCTATATCTACTAAAGAAATTGAGTAAATAATTAACAACTTTCCGAAACAGAAAGCACCAGGCTCAGATGGGTTCACTGGCAAACACTACCAAACATTCAAGGATGAAATGATACCAACTTTCTACAATCTCTTTTAGAGGCTAGAAGCAGAGGGAATACTTCCTAACACATTCTCTGAGGCAGCATTACCCTAATACCAAAACCAGACATAGACATTACAAGAAAAGAAAACTACAGACCAGGATCTCTCATGAACATCATGCAAAAATCCTCAACAAAATATTAGCAAATCAAATCCAACAGTGTATAAAGAGAATTAAACACTACAACCAAGTGGGATTTATCCCAGGTATGCAAGGCTGATTCCACATTCAAAAATCAATTCATGTAAACTATCACACCTACACACTAAAAAACAAAAATCATATGGTCATATCTATCGATGCAGAAAAAGTACTTGACAGAATGCAATACTCATTCGTGATAAAAACTCTCAATAAACAAATAGAGGGGGACCTTCTCACCTTGATAAAGACCCTACAGCTAACATCTTACGTAATGCTGAGAAATTTGAAACTTTCCTACTAAGATCAAGAACAAGGCAAGTATGTACCCTCTTATGACTCCTTTTCAACATTGTACTATAAGTCCTTGCTAATCAATAAGACAAGAAGAGGAAATAAAAGGTATGCAAATTGGGAAAGAAGACATGAAACTGTCTATTTGCAGATGACATGATGGTAAATGTAGAAAATCTTAAAGAATCAACAAAAAAAATCCTCTTGGAACTATTAAGTGGTTATAGCAAGTTTGCAGGACGTAAGGTTAATACACAATCAATTGCTTTCCTATATATTTACAATAAACAAGTGGAATTTAAAATTAAAAATACAATGCTATCTACATTAACACCCCCTGTAAAAATGAAATACTCAAGTATAAATCTAACTAAATATGTACAAGATCTAGATGAGGAAAACTATAAAACTTTGATGAATGAAATCAAAGAAGAACTAATTAAATGGATAGATTGTCCATGTTCATGGATAGGAAGACTCAATATTATCAAGATGTCAGTTCTTCACAACTTGCTCTATAGATGCAATGCAGTTATTTTTTGGGAAGTTATTTTATGGATATTAGCAAACTGATTCTAAAGTTCATATGGAGAGGCAAAAGACCCAGAATAGCCAACACCATATTCACCAAGAAGTACCAAAGTTGGAGGACTGATGTGACTCAACTTCTTCTTCTATGAAAGAAATAATTGATAAGCTGAATTTCACTAAATGAAAATATTTTGCTCTGCAGCAGACAATATCAAAAAAGAAGACAAGACAGACTGAGAGAAACCATTTGCAAAAGACACGTCTAATAGAGGACTATTATCCAAAATATACAAAGAACTCTTAAAAACTCAATAATTTAAAAAATCTGATTAAAAACTGAACCCCAAACCTTAACAGACACCTCATCAAAGATGTACATATAGCAAATAAGTATAGGAGAAGATGGACCATATCATGTGTCATCAGGGAAATGCAGATGAAAACAACAATGAGATACCTCTGTTAGAATGGCCCAAATCCAGCACACTGATAACACCAAATGTGGACAGGATGTGGAGTAACAGGAACTCTGATACATTGCTAGTGGGAATGCAAAATTGTACAGTCACTTTGAAGATAGTTCAGTAGTTTCTTACAAAATTAAACATACTATAACCACATGACCCAGCAATCATACTCCTAGAAATTTACCCAAAGGAGTAAAAAAATATGTCCACATAAAAACCTGCACAACGATGTTTACAGCAGCTTTATTCATAATTGCCAAAACCTGGAAGCAACCAAGATGTTCTTCAGTAGGGGAATCAATAAATATACTGTTCATCCAGACAATGAAAATCTACTCAGTCCTAAAAGGAAATGAACTGTTCAGCCATGAAAAGACATGGAAGAAATTTAAATGCATATTACTGAGAGGAACCAATCTGAAAAGGCTATATATACTGAAAAGGCTAGAAGTCTATGACATTCTAGAAAAAGCAAACCTACGGCAACAATAAAAGATCAGCGGGTTTTTTGGCAGGTTGATGGATAGGCAGAACACAGAAAATTTTTAGGGCAGTGAAACTACTCTGTATGATATGATAATGGTGGGTACATGTCATTATGCATCTGTCCAAACCCACAGACCATACAACACCAAGAGTGAAGTCTAAGGTAAACTACAGACTTTGGGTGATTCTGACGTGTCAGTGCAGGTTATTGATGCGTCTTGGTAAAGAAATGTACCATTCTGGTGAGTGATGTTGCTAATAAGGGAGTCTATACATCTCTCTGGGCAGTGAGTATATGTGAAATCTCTGTATCTTCCTCTAAATTTTGTTGTAAACCCAAAACTATTGTTTAAAAAATAGTCTTTAAAAAAGACTACAGAGTAAAGCGAAACTTAAAGTAAAATTCATAGTCTTAATATGGGCAGACTAGAGGAAGGACTGAAAAATAATGAGCCAAGCATCCGTAAACAGGTCAGAAAGAAGAGCAAGATAAACCCAATGAAAGTTAAAGAATGGAAATAATAAAAATAAAAGCAGGAAATAATGAAATAGAAAACACATATGCAACAGAGATGATCAACAAAAGCCAAGAAGTAGTTTTTTTTTTGAAAGGATTGATACAACTGATAAGCCTTTTGTGTGACTAATCAAGAAAAGAGAGGAAGGGGAGGGTATACCTCAAGTGGTAGAGCGCATGCTTAGCATGCAGGAGGTCCTGGGTTCAATCCCCAGTCCCTCCTCTAAGAATACATAAATAAATAAACCTAATTACCTCCCTCCTTGCCAAAAAAAAAAAAAAAATCTGTATTCATTGTGAGAAATAAAGAATAGTATTAAAAAAAATTTTTTTTACAAAGAAAGAAAAGAGAGAAGGCAGGAATAACCAATATCCAGAATATAAATGGGACACAACTAGAGATCTTGAGATCTTAAAATTACAAGAGGATATTGAAACAGGATTATTCTAAAGATTTTTGACATTTTAGATGAAATGGACACATTTCTAGAAAAATACAAGTTCTCAAAAGTGACACAAACGGGGAAAGTTATAGCTCAGTGGTAGAGTGTGTGCTCAGCAAGCATGAGGTTGTGGGTTCAATCCCAGTACATCTATTTAAAAAGTGAATAAATAAATAAACTTAATTACCTCCCCCTAAAAAAAACTTTAAAAAAAGAACCAGAGAAATTTTTTTTTTTAAGTGACACAAAAATAGAAAACCTTAATCCTGTAACTGATAAGGAAGTTAAATCCGTAACTAAGAAAACATTTCACTCCAGGCCCAGATGGCCTCACTGGTATCTGGTGAGAAAGAAATGATGCCAATATGAGACACTCTTTCTGAAAATATAAAAAGAGGTTATACTACCCAATACATTTTCTAAGGTTGACATAACCTTGATACCAAACACCTAACAAAGATAGTATAAGAAAGGAAAGTTACAGGCCAACCTAACTTAGGAATGTATTTGAAAACTTTCTAAAAATACATGTTATCTAATTTAGCACAGCAATAAAGCGAAAGGTTAATGCATCCAACTAAGTTATATTTATTCCAAAACTGCAAGATTGGTTTAACATTTGAAAAATCAGTGTAACTTTATGTAGTAAGAGGATAAAAGAGGGAAATTACATGATTCTCTCAATAGATGCAGAAAAGCTCTTGATAAAATTTAACATCTATGGAGAGTAAAAACCCTTAGCAAACTATGAATTGAAGGAAACTTCTTTAATTTGATAAATGGTATCTGTGAAAAAGCCTACAGCAAACATTGTTTTTAATGAAAGTTTGAAGGTGTTCTTTGCGAGACGGGCAATGACACAAGGATGCCTGCTCTCATCGTATCTATTCATAGTGTGCTGAAAGGTCTTGGCTATTGCGATAAACCCAGAAAGAGAATTAAAATGTATTTAACGGTTGTAAAGGAAGAAAGAAAACTATCTTTATTTGCAGATTATATGATTATATACATACATAGAAAATCCAAAAGAATCTACATATAAATTATTATCATGATCAGTGTTTATCAAGGTTGCTGAATATGAAATCAATGTTAAAAATGACTGTTTCTAATTAAAATATAATAGAAATAAGAAAATTTAAAACTCTGAAAAGATATCACTTACAGTACTATAGAGAGATCAGGTACCTAGAAAGAAATCTAACAAATATGTTTCATGCAGAAAACCATAGAACAATTTTTAGAGAAATTCTAGAAGACCCAAATAAACTGAGAGATAGATCATGTTCATTGATTGGACAACTCAATATTGTAAAGGTCAATTCTCTCCAGACTGACCTACAGATTCCATCCAGTTCCAACTCAAGTCTCAAGGATTTTTTATATTTGTTTATGTTTGTTTCGCTGGAACCTGACAAGCTGGTACTAAAATGTATGTAGAAAGGCAAAGGGCTCAACATTGCCAAGACACTTTTGAGAAATAAAATGGGAGGACTTGGACTAGTGGATATCAAAGTTTGCTATGAAGCTAGAAACACAGTGTGATTGTGGTGCAGAGGCAGACAAATAGACCAAAGGAATAAAATGAAGTTCTCAGAGACAGACCCATTCATATACATACATTTGAATAATGCAAAAGTGACACTTCAGCGTAGCGGAATGAGAAATGATAGCATTTTCAATAAATGATGCTGGGCCAACTGGATATGCATTTGGGAAAAAAATGAAATTGGATCCCTACCTAGTGTCATTTACAAAAATCAGTTCCAGGTAGATTATAGCCAGCAGTGGGCTGATGAATATTTAACAACTAGCTCCCCAAGGGGAACACTATCCCTGACTTTCAGTGTTTACTGAGTTCCATGTTATAAAAACTCCGACTATGGCTGATTCCAGGCAATCACTGTAAGGTCACTGAATGCAGAGTAGGGAAAAATGTGCAGCAGTGACCGCATGGATGGTATTTCCAAAATACAGACTCAACTGACATAAATCACCTCCAGAGCACAGATATGAGTAAAATAAGTAGGAAGTGATGAACTTTGAGTATTTATTACCTTTGTTTGTAATACAATTTATTTAACTGTAAGTTTATACAGGTTAATTTTTAATAATTGCTATATTTAACAACTGGCTTACAAAATACATGAAAATTTAACAACTTCCTCGTGAGCCGCTATGGGCCATTTCTAACACAACACTGATTTTATACCTGAATGTGAAAGGCAAACAGAGTTTTTTTTTTAATATGGAATTATTGTTCAATTTTTTTAATTTAATTTTTTGAGGGGAAGGTAATTAAATTTGCTTATTTTAGAGGAGGTACTGGGGACTAAACACAGGGCCCTATGCACGCTAATCATGCGTTCTACCACTTGAGCTATACCCTCCGCCTGAATTTTTATAAGTTTAATATAAAAAAGATTATTTAGGAAAATATTTTTATGATCTCAAGATAGGAAACAATTTCTTTTCCTTTTTTCTTTCCTTTTGTGGTTAGTTTTGTTGAGCTGTGTGCAGGAGAGTTAGCATGGCAGTCCCTCCTGAACATTCTATCCTCAGAAAGAGCTGCTTAACAGGATCGGCCCTTGGCCAGCATCTGGAAACTGAGAGTTTTGGAAAGTTTCTCATTATTCCCTAAGTAGTAAGAGTTTGGGCACTTTTCACTGTGCCTAAACTGTTTCTGCAAACAGTGTGGTTGAAGCTGAACACCTGCTTTCTTTCTGGGAGACTGGAATTGTGGTACTTGCTGAGCAGTGGGTGCTACACAGCCAGCCCCCAGCAAAAGCTCTCAGTCTCTTATGAACTTCCCCGACAGGCATCGTTTCAAATGTGTTGTCATGACTGGAGGAATTAAGTGTGTCCCGTGTTGACTCCGCTGGGAGAGGACTCTTGGGAGCTTGCTCTTGGTTTTCTCCAGACTTTTCCCCATGTGCCTTTTCTCTTTGCTGATTTTGCTTTGTATCCTTTCACTGCAGTAAGTCTTAGCTGTGAGTAAGACAACATGCCCAGTCCTATCAGTCCTGCTAGTGAATCATTAAAGCTGAAAGTGATCTTGGGGGACTCCTGACACAAGATATAAAATTCAACTTTTTAAAGTGTACAGTTGGGCCACCTTCTGCCCTAGGGCTGCAGGAGTTTGCTTTTACCCTCCCCCATCTTGTGCTTGGAACTGGTGTCAGAAGGATTCCTCTTCTCCAAGAGGTTTTCAAAGCAAGGCTTGTAGTGGGGAGAGGCTTCCTGCCCCTTAGGGGCACACGGCTTTGCTACTACTCCTCTCCCAGAGGCAGTTCATCTTTCCTGGGCATGGGAACACGAGGGTTTCTAGCAGATTAAGGCTTTTGCTTTGATTGATAGAAGAGTCTGCACAGTAGGTGGGGTTTTGTTCCTGGGCACCAATAACTGGGGTGCTCTCAGGTCTCCTGACTCTCCTGTTTTTCTTGTGGGTGCCAGATTGAGGCTTGTGGAAAAGAGCTTGTGAATGACTGTGGACAATCTTTATGTCTGGAGCTCCCAGGAATTCTGAACTGTCAGGCTAGCTCGCACTCTGCCTTTATGAATCCATTAACATTTTAGCTGTCTTCTTTCCTGCTTTTATGGTGCTGCGTTTTCCTCCTGGGCTCTGCCATGGATGAAGTTCATGTGTTCTGTGCCTCTTTAAAGGGACCTGACACCCTCTGAAATTCAATTAAGTTGGGATTATGTAGGTTATCTAACTTTCTCTTGCTGTTAGGGTATGAGTGATGTTCTCACGTGACTTTCGGTATCCTAGGTGGGAGCAACTCTTCAGGAATGATTTTGTAACCAGAAAGGAAGCTTGATAAAGTTGACTATATAAAAATTAACTTTAGTACTAACTTAATTAACATTATGAGTATGATATCGCAAGACACAGAGTGGGAGAGATATTTGCAACACATATGACCAATAAAAAGCTCATAAATGAGCTATATAAAGAATGCCTGTGAATCAATAATAAAAAGAAAATACAGTAGAGAAATGAGCTAAAGAGGTAAGCAGGTGATTTGCCAAAGCAGAAATCTAGATAATGAATAAACATATGAAAAAGAGTGCTTACACCAGAAATTGACACGACATTGTAAACTGACTATGCTTCAGTAAAAAAGAGCACAAATAAAAGAGGTGCAATCTCATTAATTATTAGGGAATGCAAATTAAAATCACAATTACACACCAATACAAAGCCTACAAGAATGGCTAAAAGTCATGGATGGACTTGGAGGGAATTATGCTAAGTGAAATAAGTTATACAGATACTTTATATCACTTACCTGTGGAGGCTAAAAAATACAACAAACTAGTGAATATAACAAAAAGAAGTAGACTCACAGACATAGAGAACAAACCGGTGGTTACCACTGGGAATGGGGAGGGGCAAGGCAGGGGTGGGGGTGTGGGAAGCACAAATTACTGAGTGTAAGACAGGCTCAAGGACGTACTGTACAACATGGGAATATAGCCAATATTTTGTAATGATTATAAATGGAAAGTAACCTTTAAAAATTGCATACAAACTTAAAGATAAAAAATAAAATGCTTATTTAAAAAAGGAATCTGAATGAAAACCAATAAAACGCACCTACGCTATCAAAAAGAAAAAAAAGAATAGCTAAAACTGAAAACGTGTGAGAACATCAAGTGTTGACAAGGATGTGGAGCAAACAACTCTCCTCCACTGTTGGTGGGAGTTACTAATACAACCACTTTTGACATTATCTTGTAAAGGTAAAGACAGGCTAAATTCCATCCCAGCAATTCTGCTCCTGGTCTTGTACCTCAGAATTGCAGGCACCTGTGCACCAGAGGCTGACCCCTCTGATGGACATATTCTTCTTTGACTTTGATAAACCTTTAGCCAGAGTACTGCTGAGTCTGGCTGGCCACCTGAGCCCTTTGGGTACTTTGCTCCCATGAACTCTGTGTAATCTCACTGTTACACACTCAGGAGACAACAGTACTTTCAAGTTTGCTGTAGAGGAGCCCCTCTCTCCTCCCCCCAGCCTCTCCTGTGCCTGTGATGAGCTCCTGGGCTGAGGGAGGTTCTGCGGCTACAGTTCTCAGCAGTGACTGTGGGCGTCCACACCTCAGCTCCCCGCTGGTACTCACCCTCTCCCTTGGGCCTGGGGGTAGGTTTGTACAGCCCCTCCCGTGTCTCAGAATCCTTTCACGTACTTTACGTTGTACGACCTCGTGATGTGGGAAGTAAGCTCCACCAAGAGGGACTTGTGGTCCGACTTGTCCTTGCTTGCTATGTCCTGGATGCCTAGGTAGACTTGTGAAAAGGTAGGGATTTAACAGGTGAAGAAACAGGCTCAGAGAGGCCACCTGACCCCCAAATGAAGGGGCCTTCTGGCCCTGAATCTAGTGTTTAGTGCTGCCTTTTGGGGCACAAGATAACCTTTTCATTTCTATAAACTATATGAGAAACAACAAGGAACTGTAAATCCAATGTATGTGTCACGACATCACACAGAGGAAGGAATATGAAATAAAAGACCAAGGTCTGGGTTCTAATATTGTTGCTGATGCTTTCCAGCCCTAAGGCCCACTCTGCAGGCTCTGCTGAGGGCGTGATGAGACCACAAATATGAAAGTGTGTTGTAAATAGTAAGGCATCGTTGGGGGTTGAACTGTGTCGCCCTGCAAAGATACACTGAAGTCCTAACTCCCAGTACCTGTAATCGTGACTTATTTGGAGATAGGGTCTTTGCAGTTGTAATCAAGTTAAGACGAAGTCATTGTCTTAAATCCAATGATTGTTGTCCTTCTAAGAAGGCCTTGTGAAGACACAGAGACAGAGAGGGAAGACGGCCATGTGAAGGCAGAGGCAGAACCTGGAGTGATGTAACTACAAGCCAAAGAAAGCCAAGGATTACTGGCAACCACCAGAAGCCAGGATGAGGCAAGGAAGGATCTTCCCTCTAGCTGTCAGAGGGAGCATGGCCCTGCTGACACCTTTATTTCAAACTTCCAGGTTTCAAAACTGTGAGAGAATAAGGTTCTGCAGTTTTAAGCCACTCAGCTTGTGGTAATTTGTTACGGTGGCCCCAGGAAACGAACACAGGGCTGACATGTGTGTAAAGGGTAGGCCTTGCAGGGCTATGGTTCAGCCCTGCATGTACACTTCTCCCAAGTGAAATGACCAGTCAGTGCTGAAAGGCTCCCCAGCAACTGATTTTCCTTCCATGCTTCCTAAGTTTCCCACATTTTCAGTAGAGAAGAGGACACAGGACAGGCTATGGAGCAGGGTGGAACAAGCAGAAAGAAGGGATCTGGGGACAAATGTCTGAAAAAAAAGAGCAGCAGGTGCTGAAGGGGGATGTCTCCATGCCAGGCGATCACTGTCCGGACAGGTGAGGAAGGGAACAACGGCAGGGCTGGAGGTCCCCAGAAAGGATGCTGCCCGGCCCCACGCAGCACAATCTCTGAGAAGCACAAGCACAGGCAGGAAAGGGCCAGCACAGACCTCAGTGTATCCTGTTCCACACGTCAGCCCCTTCTTTGGATCAAAGACTCTTGGCAGCACCTGGTAATTCTATTCGTTAGGCCTGCACTGTCTCCTGTTCCCCTTCCGATCTGGGTTTTCTTATCCTTCCTGCATGTGCTGTAAAGGTGGGATAGAGCCAAGGGCTTTAACCTGCATTTCAGAATATTCTCATGAGAAACAAGACAAAACAAAACATAATACTAACAACCCCTTACGTCTGGATGGGATTTCGAACTTACAAAGTGCTTTCACATACAACCCATCCTGGGCCCTCCCTGTGAAAACAGCCAGCGGCACTCATCCATGAGAGCCAGATCCCACCCCAAATCAGTGATCACAGGAAGTCCTAAGCAGAACCAGGCCCAACCCCCCAAAGTGGGGAAGGGTTAGGTTTGGAGACCAAAATACACACTGGCCATAACCTCACATCCTCATATGCAGCCCCATCCAATAGCAAAGAGCAGACTGGGCTCACGGCAGCAGTGGAAACGCCATTTGGTCAAGAGTCCCAGGATGAAAGGAGAGGACTTCTGTTGTCAGCAAATTGGGGACTAGGTGACTTGAATCAACCCTTCCACCAAGGACAACCAAAAGGCTGTATAAATGTCTTAAAAGCATAAAGACCTGTTAAGATTCTAAAGAATTGCTAGGCTGACATCCCAGAGGACAGGGATGCAGACAGGTGAGGCCAACATTCAGGACCTCTTCTTCCCTGGAGGCACTTGCCCATTTGGAAGAGGTGACCAAGAGAATGCACTGCATTGCTGAAAGTCTTGCGGGGTTGTGGGTGGGGGGTGTTGGAGTACAGGGCCCACCAAAGGTGGGACACTGATAAACCATTGCCTTTTTTGGGCTGTGGCCCCAGAGGATTGTGCCCTAAGGGGTAAGGACGAACCAAAAGCAAACCAGCCCTTGAATTATGTGATAAGTCTGTGGCCTGGCTTCAGGGGCCAGGAAATCACCAACCTTGAATCTGGAATAGTGTGATCCCAGAATTCAAGTGCCCCTGGACATGTGACAAGCAAACCAAAACCCTCTCTAAAGGAAGAAGCCATCTTAGGTCTGAAAATACCTCAGTAAACAATTTTTTCAAATACAATTTCCAGCATAAAGTAGAAAAATAATGAGGTACCTGAGGAGACCAATGAGGGAGAACCAACAGAAATCAGGCAACAGAAACACACTCACAGGGATTCCAGTATTGGAATTATCACAGACTGAACACAGGCAAAGTTCTAGAACCCACGCCCCAGTAGCCAGTAATTCTGGCTATTTGAATTCTGAACTCTCTCTCTAATCCATCCTCATTCATGCCTGCCTTGCTACAATCCCCTTTGTATCTGCCTTCACCACTGTCTCCAGCGGTTATCTTCTTAGAAAACCAATCTGACCATCTCTCAGCTCTGTGTTTAACAGCATTCATGGCCCTTCCAACCTAAACTGCCCTTTCCAGCCTCATCACCTAAGACCCCACGCCACAATCTCTAGTCACACAGCACGACTTCCCTGGGAGCATTCTCCCTCTGCCTCGAATGTCCTCTTCTCCTGAATCATCCTGAAAGATGCCCTCTCATCCTTCAAAGTCCAATTTAATTCTCTCCTTTGAAGCCTTTCTGAAGTCGTAACTCCAAAGCTCACAGCTTTGCATGTACTTCTACTAAGTACAGACACACTGTGTTACAATTATTTGTTTGTAAGAGTCAAGTACATTGTTAACTTCCTGAGGTTAAGGTCTATCTTGTTCACCTAGAGATCCTGAACAGCACCTGGCTGAGTGAGTGCTGAACAAATATTGATGAAAGAAGGAAAGAGTATTCTTAATAATAGGTGCTACAGATAGTTGTAGACTGAATTGCGTTCCCCCCCAAATCATGTTGAAGCTCTGATCCCTAATGTCAGTGTGTTTGGAGATAGGGTAATTAAGGTTAAATGAGGTCATCAGGGTGGGGCCCTAATCCAATAGGTGCCCTTATAAAAAGAGGAAGAGGCACCAGAGAGCTCCCTCCGTATGCACTGAGAAAAGGTCATGTGAGGACACAGTAAGAAGGTGGCTGTCTGCAAGCCAGAAAGAGAGGCCTTGCCAGAAACTGGCTCTGTTGGTGCCTTGAACTTGGACTTCTACCCTCCAGAACTATGAGAAAATAAATGTCTGTCGTTTAGGCCTCCCACTCTGTGGTCTTCTGTTATGGTCCAAGCTGCCTCACACATAGACCATATCGGGGATTTCAAACATGTATAAATACACATCTTTAGTGACGGTAAGAATTTGACTCAAACTGACAAGGTAGGAAACAGGCACAACGCCATCGGGAAATGGCTTTTTAAAAAGTTTTATTTCAAGAACTTTGTTTTTTCTGGTATTTCAAAAAAAAAGGTGGGTCAAAGTACAAAAAAAAGTCAGTTGAATAACAGCATGGGTTTAGAAATCACAGCAGCAGAAGCAATGTACAGACGGCACAGACAAAACAATCCAAGGTATGCAATTCTTGTTCAGGTTCTTTGCTTATTTTGTGTTTTTTCCCTCCTGTACAAAATACACCAAAGCATGCCATGAGACCAGAAAAAGAAAGGAGTTTAACAAATGGTTACAAGAAATAGACTCTGTACAAGAGGAGATAATGCTTCTTCCCAGTCCCCCCACCCCCCATTTCCTCTCTTCTTGCTCTGCTTTAGGTTAAATTATTCTGAAGACAGTTCACCTCCAAGTCGGCCTGGTCACCTTTGCCACCCTCGAGCTTGGGCGACATGGAGTTCTGGATGTTAAATGACTCCTCCTCTTTCAGACAGGACTTGAGAACTTCCTGGATTTTGTGGGGAGCACTAGATTCATCCTGGAAGATAAAATAAGGTGACGGAGGGGTGCGAAGGAGACAACAGGTACAGGGACCAAGTAATAATCCTAGGCTTTTCAATCTGGGTTAAAGAAGAACTGAAAAAAGGAAGACAGCTCTGAGACTTGAATGAACCAGTGACTCACTAGCAGCTACTTTTTAGGTATAAAATCCTTAAAAACACTGGCCAGATATAGATGAAAACTTGACAGATAATTGGATTACAAATACCTTTAATGTAGGCCAGTCAGAGGCTTTCTCTCTGGTAGAGGTTAGGGAGAAAACTGCCCCAGGCCCCTGTAAAGCCTCACCTGTTGGTGAGCTCGGCTTGGACTGCCTGGCCCCTCTTCCCAGAGGTCTTGCTCAGGGAACATGACTTGTCGGTGCATTCAGTCCTGTTCAGGTGCAAAGCAGCTCCTGGCAAAGCTAGGTCCCCTCTCCCCACAGCAAATAGAGGCTATAGATGTGTGAACCTCTCTCCATCAGAAGTTTCTCTACCCAGAGATGCTAGCTTCGAAGATGTCCCCTCCGTCCGAGCCTGGAGAAGTCCAGCTGCTGAATGGCTGCCATCATCTGCATTAGATAGTGTTTGTGCTGCTGCTTCACAGCCCACCTCTGACGTGAGCCCGTGCTGTCCTGCCTTTCCTTGTGTGTTGCCTGCGGCTGTGACAAGCTCCTGAGCCTGATCTGAATTTGCTTGTTGCAGGTTTTCAGGAATCCCATACCGGCACAGTCCTCACTTTGCACTCGGAGAACCCATACGGCAGCTCCTGCCTCCCCTACTCCTTTCCTTCAGGACCACCTGAGGGGGTTTATGCAGCGCGATTTAGTGGGCCTCAATTCTTTCTCAGCTGCCCCAAATAGCTCCTGTAAGTGCTCAGAACTCTGTTGATCAAATAGGTGGGGTAGCTCCCCTGGGCAGGTTCATGGGTGGCAAGAAGGGTAATGTCCTGGTCTGACCAGTTAGCCTAGGCCTTTTGTAATTTAACCACTTCCAAAACTCAAGGTACTCAACATGCATAAGGACCAGGCATTCTTCACAAAACTGCATGAGCTGTTGTCCAGGCTGTCTGCTACTGAGTTTGACCCATAATGGTACCAGGTCAGGGGAGTGACTGGTTGGAAAGTAGGGAAAGGCTCCAGGCCTGTGTAGAACACTGTTGGCGTTCAAACGTACTGTGCATATAGGAATCACCGTCACCTGCTCCCTGCCTCACTTAGCACTTTTCCAGACCAGCTTGAATAGAGTGATTTAATAGAGTTTCAAAGACCTCAGGAGTGATTTACAGACAACAGTGGAACGCATGTTCCCCATTTTCAGTGAGACAAGCACAGGAGGAAATGAACCTTCAGTGCCGAGGCGGATTTCAGGCAAGGCAGCTGCACCAGCACCCACGGGGGCTGGACATTTTCCACCACTGCTTGGAAAGGTTTAGAAAAAATTTTTCAATGCCAGAAACATATACATGCTGAGTGGAAAGATCACCCTGATGTATTAAGTATATGTGCATGTGCATGCACACACACACATTTATGCAGAGGGAAGGAGGAGGAGGCAGAACTTCTGTACTGTTTGGGAGCAGACACTGGGCATGGAAGCATGAGAACTGGGCCATGAGAGACCCAGGGTGGAACGGACTTGGAATCACAGGAAAACCTGGAATACGACAGGATGGCCTATGTTTACCTCGCCTCTTGCAAGGATGGAACTCACTTTCATGTTTTTCAAGATAACTGACCCCTCCCTGCCCCGGCTCCCACCCCAGTGCACTCCCTGGGGCCAAGTGGATTTAGTGAGTCCTTATAGATCTGGGCATCAAAGCTGTGCTGCCGTGATGGGCGGGGGGACCCAGATTACACCTGGTCTCTTTAGGGCCTGTGGGCTTTGGACAGATGAGAAAGCTGCCTTCTGGGCCAATGGGTGGGAGAAGTATATCCTAAAAATAGGGAACACAGGTATCCAGGTAACACTATCAGACAAGTTAAGTGCCTCCAAGAAGAACAGGTGAGGGAGCATCTAGACCAAGACGGAGCTACCCTAGCCCAAGCGCTCCCCCGGAGCCCCATCCTGTTAAGCCGAGGGCTGCTGAATCCCTCAGCGGAAGGCCCTCTGGTTTAGGGGAAGTCCCTCATCAAGAGGGAACTGGACCTCCCTCTGGCGGAAGTCTGGGAACAATTCTGGCATTCCACCCAGCCATGTGGGCATCCGTTAGCCAGGGGTTCAGGCCTGGGCTCCTACTGGTCCAGATACAAACCTCCATGGCGTTGGGGTGGGGGGCACTGTCGGTGCTTTACCAAGTACAAGGAAGAAACATGGAAGATTGGGAAATTAGAAAGATGTAAATGGGGAGGATGGGGGTGCAAAGCACAAAGGGCCAGGAAGGTCTGTCAGATCTCTGGAGGACCAAGTTACAGCCACAGCACTCCCCTGACAGCACAGCTGTGAAAACCAGTAGGGCCACTCTTGGTGCTTGGGCAGGTGATTTCAGCCATGCTGTGCAGCTGGAGGACGTCCAGCTTCCTACACACTAGAAGTTCCTCCCGGAAAACTGCTAACCTCCACAGCAGAGGCTTAGGAGTCGAGGACTTTTCCTTTTCCTCCTGATGCTCCTTTCCAAGGCTGGCTCTCAGCTACAAGGACACACATGCACTGAGCCACCGGCTCACCTGCCCCGTGGCCCCTCACCAGTCCAGAGGGCCCCGGCCAGGAGCAGCACAAGGCGATGCACGCAGCAGGGGAAAGGGACGTGCCCCCGACACAGAACCCGGCCACGGACCCTGCCCCCGCCAGACCCAGAGCAGCACGCTTTCTTTTGTTTGAAATGTTTTCAGAGTATGGCTTGTAGAGATTATTGGAACTCTGAAGGAAAATGACCTGCTCAGTCTACTTTACTCATATAAAAGAAATCACTCCTCTATTATGATACATAAAACTCTCTACAATTTTAGGAGACACCAAAACCAACAAGGAGATGAAGGGCGAGGGATGGGGAGAGACTAACGGAGCAGGCTTGACTCAAGAGTCCTCATTTCAGCTTCCAGCCCACCTGGAGGTTTCCTCACTTTTGCCTGCTGCTAGCACCACTGTGCAGGCTGAAGTAAGGGACAGGGCTCCACTGCATATAAAGCGGTAACTGTCTTAACTATCAACGCCACCAGATCTTGACAGTGACGAAGTGTGACTTCCAGGCTTGTGGCGGGAATTAGAGGTGAACCTTGTAGAAAACCCACCTGCTGGACAGGAGTGTCCCTCCTCACACACTCAGAGCTTTGGCAGAGAGGACAGGATGCCCTTTGGGGCATAAGCTGAGGGAAGGATGCCAGGTGGAGACGGCCCTCAAGATCCAAGAGGAGCTGGAGGGCACCATTTCACTGTGGGATGCCCCGTGTGCTACCCAGACAACCACACGGCCCTTTCCAGGCAGAGTCCACCGTGCCTGACCACTCTGCTCCGTTCCGTTCTTGTTTTGCCATATTCTGAACTCAAGGCTGGTGGCAGCTTTCATGGACAAATGCCTTGCTTCCACAAAGCTGGGTCGGCCAAGAAGCACAAGAAACCTTTGTATTGGCTCATGCGACCAAGGCCCCCAAGAGGAGTTACTTCCTCCTGCTGCCTTTGTGAAGAGGATGGGTAGACATGCCTAGGGAGTCAGAAACGCATGCATCGGGAGCTTTGCTAAGGACACTTGCACTCCGTGGACAACGAACATCTGCCTGTAGGCACCACCGTACAGGTCAGACCTGCTGCCCAACACGTATAAGATGGCAGACCAGACAGTGGAGCCCACAGACCCCGTGGCAGGCGGGCCAGCGCTCACTAGCAGTCAGTCCCTAAGTGACAACGAGATGCTGATCACTGCAAGGGGCTGGGTAAGGTAGGTATTGGTGTACTGAGTTGAGTAAGGCTCACACTACATCCTTGTGGGTTGATTAATATGATTATCAATCTTAAAGTTTATAGGACACCTTGTTTTCTTGGTTATAATGTCCATCTTGAGGCATACCAAGTAAAATATTATCTGTTCTTTCTCTACTTTTTATATCAAAGACTTGAAAATAATTATCCTAAATTAGCCTCTCTTTCATTTCTTATTGAAATTGACCCTTTTGCTCCTCCTCTACCAGGCCAAGTTCTTCTTTTCTGGGGTTTGATGAACAAGGTCTCATGTACCATTATTCTCTCCTTCCCCTTCTGGGGCTACCCTTTCCCCATTTATGAAAAGAAAACAGTGGTTAGATCTGTGCTGTCCAATATGGTAGCACTAGCCACATTCCAGGAGCTCTGAAGCCTTGGTAGCTGGTGGCTGCTGTAGTGGACAGTGCAGATACACACATTTCTACCTCACAGAACGTCCCACTGCACAGCACTGGCCTAGACTGTTAAGGCCCCTGTAAGCTCACAGACTGTATGGTCCATTATTTCAAAGAACTTCTTCAAAATTTCCTCTTAACTCTTGAAAAGTCTTAGTTTCACTCCTTTATCTGTGTAATGGTGCATTTACCTGCAGGTTTGAAGCCTGCATCATATGCAGAATTCTTGGGTTTGGATATGATATGATTTGGGGCTTCAATAGCTTCTGTCTTATTTCTGAAATTCTGACAGTATCCAGTATTTGACTCGTTAGTCTGGTCCAGGTGACACACTAGGCCAGGGTCTTTAGCAAATGGTAGATTAAGACCTTTTATTGGGTTTCAACTGATACCTGTGAGCCCATCTTCCTAAGAACAGATTTACCCCTAGACTTATGGTTCCACCAGTGCCTGTGCTCACTTCAGCCCTAACCAGTGTATAGAAGCCTGCTCAGTTTTAGGGTCCTCAGTGTCAAAGACACTGTTCTTCCAGGCATCCCAGAGGTTTTTCCACTCATCCCAAAGAGCAACCACCATTTGCTCAATGATCAGCAGGAAATTCCCTAGCAATGAAAGCAGAGCCTTTCTCCTTGATATAGAAAATAGAAAGACAAAAATCAGACTTCTAAACCTAGATGAAGCTAAAAATCATGAGTCATCCTAGAAACAGATCTTCAGCACTTTGTATAACTTTGCTTGTCAAGGAAGTGATACACCATCAAGCTCTTATTCCTACTCTCACTGCCCCAACTGACTGCGCTATCCCGATCCTCCGAGCCCTGAGGAGCGGCTCTACGCTCTGAAGTAGACCAAAGGCGTGGGCAGTGGCTGAAGCATGCATAAGGGCAGATGTGAAGAAGACAAGTTACCTGACAGATAACGTTATCATAGTGGGCCAAGGCACAGGCATGGGGGGAGGAGGTACAGGGAGTGTCGCTAAATTTCCTTACATTTGGGTGAGAGCCCTCGGCAATGGTGGAGAGGGAGAAGTTATCGTTGTGCAGCTCAGACGGGGTCCGGAATTTGCTGGTTGGGACAGAAAAGAGAAGGGCAAATGTAAGTGAAACGATCATTGTGAAATCTGAGACGCTCTGGGGGTCAAGTACTGTGTCTCACCAAATGCCACCAACCATCGTAAGACGCACCACCATCTGATGTACCACTGAGAAAAAAACCACCACTTAAATCAAGATCCAATACTTTCTTATTACCTAGAGCTTTTATACATACTTTAAGTAGCTCATTTAGACTTTAGATAAAGAACTGATAACGATATGAACAGCTATGACCACGTTTGTGCAGTCAGACAATTACAACTGCACCATGACTGCCATCTGGCCAACAGTGACTGTAAGGTGCCTGCAATTGTCAGACACAATCCAGTTTCAGACATGTTAATATGTGGGAAAAAAATGTGTCTTAGAATCAGTAAACTGCAGCAGTATCTGCAGTGCACTGGGTACATGTAGTGTTTTCAGAGCAGTAACCAGGCTGGGAAAGAAAGAAGGCATACAGAGGGGAATGAGGGAGCCAGCATTTGAGCTGAGCGGGTGTGGGAGCCATGCTTTGTGCAAAACACATAACCAGTTACAGGAGGAAGGCCTAGAATGGGGCCCTGTCCTGGGCCTCAGCTCTTGCTTCTACACTCCCCTGGTAGCTGCTCCTTCCCTCCCATCCTCATCAGCAGCTGCCCTGATAGGTGGTCCCAGGTCCCATTCTCACTCTGACCCTCCCCTCACCCCCCCCCCCACGGCCCCTTGGTGTCAGTGTGTGGAGCCAAGGGCCTTGGTTTGGGATCACATGTGCAGATACAGCTCTGCCTCAACGCACAGGCACAATGGAGAGGCCCCTGCAGCCCCACGGTGGTTTGCTGAAAAGCTGCAGAGAGCTGCCGGCATCTGCACATCCCACGAGTTTACCCAGCAAGGGAGCAACAGATGGCGTTTTGTCCTTTTCCCAGGACCCAGGGCAAGTCCTTCAGTCACATTCTCTGAGGGGACTCTTGGGTCAGGGGGAGGGGATTAATGGGACAACAAGTTGAAAGGGGGGTGGGGGCAGTTCTGCATAAATTGTCTCTTGTGCCCCAAGGAAGCTGACTCCAGTCTCCTTTTGTGACTCCTATGACACTTCAGAAGGTTCTCTGCTTAGTGATGAGAGTGATTCTCTCGTAGTGTGTAAGGTCACATTTGTGTGTTCAAGGCACAGACTTCAAGGGTAAATGCATGTTGATTCCCACATGCAGTCACTCCTCTGCTAAGGGAAGAGCTGAAATGAGGCTCCATGTCCCCATAGGGCCCTTAAAGTCCACAGCAGAGGAAGTTAGGTCTGGGCCCCTCTGCCCCCCACATCCTACTTAGGGGAGGGAAAGAGGACTTCCGTGAGTTCCTTACACTTCTGTCTGGACAAAAGGTTGACAAGTTTGAAAGCAACACACTGCAGCACTAAATACCCTTTCACTGAGGAGGAGCTGGTACCGAGTGACAGCAGATCTGAGGGAGCTGGAGTCACTTCACACTGATTTGTGAGCGAAATCCTCACACTGGCCACTGGCTGCCAAAGACACGGGGAGCAGCTGCAGTCAGGTAGGGGCCAGGGACTGGGTACAGTAACTCACTTGGGGGCCAGAGTCGGGAGCTGCTCTACTCCAGCTGCTTTTCTTTTAAGCGCCCTCTGGCTGGGGTGTGGGGCGTGGGGCACGTTGTCGGACAGCTGAGTGTGCCACGGGGCTCAGCCTCTGCTGCAGTTCCGGCACATTCTCTGTAGGAATGAGTAAGCTTGGGGGAATCTTTGGTATGAAAAACACAACTGGGGATGGCGAGCAGGTGCCAGAAACCCTCACGACCGCATCCCTGGATCAGGTGGGGCGGGGCTGGCGGACGGAGACTCACTTGGTCCTGCGCAGCTTGGTGTTCTCCGTCTTGAGCAGATAGAGCTTCTTGGCGAAGAACACCGTCATCATGAAGAGCAGGAGCAGCACGAGGGCGGCGGAGCCGACAGCCACGCACATCACCTGGAAGTCGGTGATGATGGACTCGCAGCGCATCCCCTTGTGCCAGATGTAGTCCTGCGTGTTGCACCTGCAGCAGCGACAGGGTGAGACTGAGGCGATGGGCGGGCTGGCAGCTGTGACCACAGCGAGGGTCTGACCCCTAACCTCAGGACTTTGCTCTGCGGCCTGTCCCCATGACCGGCTAGAGGAGCTGTGGTGCCCCTGCCTGTGCAAACCTATGGCTGCTATTCCTGCCTCCTCTTTACAACCACACTCTGATGGGGGCTGGGCACAGATGAAGTAACCAGGGCCCTGGGAAACTGAGCAAACTGGTCATTCACACGACTGTGAAGTGACCAAGGAGGGAAGGGAACCCTGGTTGCCACCTCGCAGCTGCAGTGAGAACAATCATGGGATTCTCTGACCGCCTCCCCCCTCTCAGCCCCGACCCTGGGCTCTGGTGAAAAAAAAAGATGAGAAACAAGATCATTAGGAGCTCTGGCTACAGAGTAGTAGGGTCTGCCCTTCACATGAAGACCTATCTTGTTGCTCTGCAGTTCCGTCTAGCTCACGTGCCTAACCAGACGCTGACAAATAAGGAAGCGACAGACAAGGACAAGCACAAAGATAGATGGATTTTCTCCTTCTACCTCTGCAGCCCCTAAAGTTCTGCCCCTCAGGCTTCCTGTCCTATTACCATGAGAACTGCCATGAAAGCATAGTGAGAATCAACCTCTGGGTGGGTTTCAGTCCTTTTGTTGAGTGACTTTCTCCTGCCCTTGGGGACATTCCCAGGCTCCAACTCTTCCAATGACATTGCTGTTTCCATGGGAACCAGACTGCTTCAAAGAGGAAAGATGTGGAAGGATACAGAAACAGGCAAAGGAGGGAGGACGTGAACCTCAGGATGAATGACAGATAAGAGAAAGGGGTCCAGAAATAGGAAAATTATGCATCAGAGAATTAGCTACTCCACACCTATAACAGGGTGGGGAGATGTGGCTGGCAGGGAATTCTCTCTTTTCCAACTGCCCCTCTGTAGTTGTGGGAAGCCATCTGTTGGAGGATGTGGGAAAAGGGGAGCCTTCTAACTGACTGTTCTAGAGGCAAGTTCTGCCACAGCTCTGCTCATTTCCCTGCTCAGGGTGACAGAGACAAAAGCATGCTGCAGTCTGCGACCAAGGGCTCAGCAGCCTCTTGTGAGTGGAATGCAAAACAGTTTCCAAGCCAGGGTTGGGCCTGGGTGTACCCGCCAGAGGAGGAATCTCTGGTAGGGAGGCCCAGTGTGATCCTGGGATGCAAACTGCACGAGGGGGGGCTGGAGTGAACTTGTGGAGAAGCCCTTCTGAGGCAGGACCTACTGGAGGATTCATGCTCAGCAAAGGCATGCTGCTTAGTGAGGACAGGCTTACCCTTCCACTTGGTAATCCCCTGAGAGTTCCAGGAGGTTCTGGGAACTGCTCTAGCTCTCCAGAGGCAGCCAGGGCCCCAGACTGCATTCTCTGATGGGGAACTTATTCTGATGATGAAAATTCAGGCCTCCAATAGGATGAAAGATAATGATATTGCACAGGGATTCCATAGCTCCCAGACTAAAATCATTACTATAGTACCCCAACTAGAGTTTGTGGAGCAAAATCACAGGTTTCCCCATATTTCTAGCAACTCTTAACCCACCAGCAACGTCTTAATGCCATAATTTCTTGATCATAGTTCCTCTTTTTGGCAATAGCTGGACAACTCCAACCAGAACTGTGTGGACACATCCTAAATGAGTGCCCCAATGTCACAATCTTTTATAGGAAAAAACTTCATAGGGAGGCACTGGAACTCAAGCTTTAATGCCAAAAGCCCAGCATTCATGCTTTCTATATGTTATTCTTTCTATCAGAACATTAAGACCTACAGAATTTGAATTCTTCACATACCTCCAGAAAGACAATGAAAAAGAAACATGAGGATTGACACTTAAAAAAGAGATGCAGATTCCGGAAACACTCCTCATAGGACCGATGGAAATCTGAGGACTCCAGGCCACTTTCAGGGCCTGAAAAGGATGGAGACAAGCAAACCACCCAGATTACCCCTGACTTGTGCTTCCTTCTCACTGTGAGGGCACGTGTATGGGGGTAATTACTGATGAGGTGTGGGATGGTGGCTACAGACAACGTCCTTACACTCTGACATTAAACTCTCTGGGTCTTTAAAACATACTGGACTGGGTATCCCCAAGAAGACGACAATCCAGGTATAAGAAGGGAAAGAGCTGCCACCACAGTTAAGAACCCCCACCACATCTGCTATGCCAGGAAAGACTCTCCCCTTAACTTGACCTTTTTGACTGGCTGCTCCCTGCGTCTTGCTCCCAGTGAGAAGGTCCTCACTCTGACTTTACCTTCCCTGTAAAGAGGCAGGCCCTCCTCCTGCCACTCATATGGCTCAGAGGGAGTGATCAGCAATTATCTTTCCTCCCAGGATGTGCATCTTCTGCTAGTATAGCCAGAACTCGCCAACGAGAACTTGCCCTCAAGCCAGCAAATGCCTCCTCCAAAACGCTTAGTGGAGTCCCTTTATGTTGCCTTTACAGTTTGCTGGTTTGGTAAAGGACACAACACTCAGAGGAAATGTCATTTCTGAGGAACCTCTACCAGTGATGAGATCACAGGAAGCATATATAAGATGTAATTCTGTAGATTTACTGTGACCATCTCTTGACCTGGGACTCCTGTGAATGCACAATCTCTGGGAAGCTGTGCTTGTCACAGTCCCCTCTCTGCTGAGTCTGCCTCTTGTGTGCTCATCAGTTCTCTGACCAGCCCCTGGGCACTGGCCCATCACACTCTTACCTGCAGAAGGCCCCTATGTTCTCCACCAGGTAGCACTGGCCGCCATTGTGACAGTAGCTCGGGAAGAGGTCGCACACTGACCGGCAGGAGCCATTATGTCGCACAAAGCCACTGCGGCACTCAGTGCCATTCTCGCTTGGGGCCAGGTCCCTGCCTGGCTCTCCTGGACGCGGCCGGAGGGCGATGCTGCCGCCTGGCACTATCCCCAGAGTATGCTGTGGAGGGACAGCATGCCACCGACTGGTGGGCTGGCCTGTCCCAGGCCCCAGACCAGGATTCTCAGTGGGCATGAGAAGGTCATTTTCATCTTCCAGGTCTCCGCCTCCCACTGCATCCTTGTCATCCTCCTCTTCCTCCTCCTCTTCCTCCAAGTCATCATAGAAGGATGTGGTGGGGTAGAAATCAGATTCATCAAAGGGGGTGAAGTCATCGTATAAGTCTAGCAGGCTCCAGGAAGGGGTCTCCCCCCCAGTATCCGGGTGGTGCTCTGAGGTTCCTGGTGAACCAGGGAAGCTCCCCAGGTCGGCGCCACGGCCCTCACCATCCAGTCCTTCAAAGTAATCGATGTCAATTATATCTGACGCTGGATGGGGCTCCAGTGTGCCCTGAAAGGGGTACGTGGGCTCTGGCCCATTAGCGTCAGGTGTGCTGCCTCCTAGGTTCAGCCAAACCTCCAAGGGGCTCTCCTTGGGGAGTTCAGGGCCTGGGCTCAGCTTGTCGCCAGGGGTGGGGGAGGGCGTTTCGCTGGCCCCTGTAGCCTCAGGGGTGGCGGTGGACGTCGATGACTGCCCGAGGGCCTCGTCGGGAGCCGGAAGGGTGGCTGGAAGGGCCTGGGTGTCGCCGCTGCCGGCCTCTGCGGTCACTCCGCCCTGGCTTGGGCTTTCAGCTTCCAGCCAGGCCGTGCCCGTCACCGCCGCGGACGCCTCCAACGCCTCCTCTGGCCCGACCTTAGGGCCCACAAAGGCCTGCTCGCCGCTGGGCGCAGTCCACGAGGTCTCATCTTCCTCAGCTTTTGATGGGTCGGTCTTCTCCCGCGTGTCGTTGGCACGCGGCTCCCAAGCTAGCACGCTCTTCACGCGCTCGCCGGCGTCGACGTCGTTGCCCACCTCACGCGCTGTGGGCAGGAGAGAGAGGGGTGGGGCGTCAGGGCGGCGCGCATACCGGGGCCTTGGGCCGCGCCTCGCCCCCGCCTCAGCTGCTCTCCCAGACCCCCGCCAACCCTAAGCCTCTGCTTCAAGCTTTCTCAAGGCCACGCCCCATCTTTAAGCCCCACCCCACAAGCAGGGGAAGACTTGGGCCCAACGTTTCCCCGCTCAGGCCCCGCCCCCAAGAGTCAGACCCCGCCCCCAACACGACTCGCAGTCTAACCAGGGCAGTCCCCAACTCCAGCGCCTGGCACGAGTCTTACCCTGGGGGCTCCTCTCCACCTCCAGGCCCCACCCAGAAGTCGCACCCCTAGGGTCCCGCCCCACCCTAGACTCCGCCCCGAACTCGCATCCTTGAGCCCCTCATTACTCCCAGGTCCCGCCCTTAAGTCTCACCCTCAGGCCCCGCCCACCAGGCCCCTCCCCCTGCCACCACCTCGGTCCGCACACTCGGGTCGCGGCCGCCCCCATCACTCGACCTCCCCAGTGTTCACCACCTCCTCCTGCGCCCCTTCCCCTGCCCGGGCGGCAGGCAAGGTGCTGCCCCGCCCCCTTGCCACATCTCCCGTACTCTGCCAGTACCCGAAGCCGGCGGGACCCTGGCCCGGGGTGGAGTGCGAGAGCCCCTGGGGTCCAGGTCTCAGTCGGTACCTACCCGGCGCGGCCCCGGAGGCGAGGACCAGCGTGGCTCCCAGAAGCAGCAGCAGCGGCGGCGGCCCCCAGCCCTGGCCTCCGCCCCCCGCTTGGCCCATGGCGCGGCGCCCCGACCGCTGTCCGCGGTCTGCCCAGCTGGCTGCGCCCTCGGCTCGGCGGCCGCCGCGCCTCCCGCCCGTGCTGCAGCCGTCTCAGCCCACGATGGGCAGCGCGAGAAGCCGCATGCCGCCGCCGCCGTCCGCCGCTGTCCCCGGCGCGCCGCGCCTCCCCGCCTCCCGCGCCGCCGCTGCCGCGCTCAGCGCCGCCCCAACCCCGCCCGCCGCGCCCGCCCTGCCGCACGTAGCTCTGACGCCGGCCCTGCTCAGTCCGCCTGTCCGGGCGGACAGATAGACCCCTGGGTCGGAATGCGGAGACAAACGGACGTGGAGTAGCGCAGGGGTAGGCGCATAGCGCCGCGCGTGGCGTTAGCCGACAGGTGCACTGGCGGGAGACCTGCGGGGCGGGGCCTCTGTCCCGCCCTCTCCGTGGAGGGCTGGCACGGGCCCCCAGCCTGCGAGGAACCCACCCGCCACGCCGCGAGCACTGAGGCGGGGGCCCAGACACCCGCAAGCTCGGGGCGGGGCTCGGGAGAGCCGCAGGGGGCGGAAGCCCGAGCCCGCGCTGTGGCAATGAGCCGAACCCAGAGCGAACGGAGCCTCTCGGATTTCTGCGCCAACCCTGTGTTCGGGGCGGAGAAGGGTCTCCGAGAGTTTTCCGAGTCCCAGCGCGAGGGCGGGGCGGGGCGGGCGCTGGCAGCGCCAGGCAAGGGGGCGAAGTCGACCTCCCAGACTCTAATCGGATCAGACCTAATCCGTTCGCAGCCAAAGCCCAGACCTCTCACAGCCAGGCCCGCCCGAACGCATGCCGGGGGCAGGGGGCAAGACCTTCCTGGGACTGCGGCTACCCTGCCTGCCTTCTTGCCTCTTCAGGGCAGCCTGGGAAGTGGCCTTTACCCCGCTCTTACCACCTCCCCAGGTTACATCGCTCCGCTTGTGTCCTGGGATACCAAAGCTCAAGTTGCTGGGCAGTCCCAAGCGGCCTAGATCACAGCCTAGGGACACGTGGACGCCATGCCAAGCGTTATAGTATGTCTGCGGACTCTGACAAAGCTAACTGCAGTCCAGAACCACTCATCCTCGAATCCCTGCTTGGTAGGGGAGTTGCAGCCTAGTCATCTAGTCCATCCATCAAACCGACCTCTACCTCTTGATCTGCTATTAACCCAAATGACATTCAGGGTCACTGCCTGAGATGTGGCAACACTGGTATTTGAGAGGCTCCCATTTCTGACATTAGAAAACCACAGTAAGTGACCAAGATGGAGATTCTCCTAATCTCTCTCTAGTACATGTCTCTGGATGGGGTTGCCTTGGTTCAAAGCCTGTTTCTCTCACTGGAACTAGTTTTGCTGCAGTCTCTTTGCTTGACCTGGTGGTTTCCTCCCTCCAGGTCTGCCTGGCAAACTCCTTAACCCAGACAGCTCAGCTGTCACCTTCCCTTACCTGAAGTCTTGTCAGCTTGCCTCAAGTAGTTAGACATTTAGGCCCTGATCTCAATTACTCTGTCTACAGTAATTCCCCACTGGACTGCAAGACACTTGAGTGCACAGCGCCAGCCACAAAGGGAAGCTCCCTAAGGTGGGTAGGAGGCATGAATGAATGAATGGCAACCATCTTACCCCAACCCCAGAACCTTGGGTCTGGACCTTCCTGCAAATAGACTTGCTGAGGCTCTTTCCGTGGCTTCATTGCCTCTGGGGACAGTAACTACCAGTGTGAAATACAACCTTTTTCGAGAAGAGGGCCAGGCAGGGCTTTGCACCTGTTTGCCATAGGGGCACTAACGCACCCTCCAACACCATCTCTGCTTTCCTGCAGCTTACCTTTGCATTTTTTTTTTTTTTTGCCTCCTATAAGTCTCTATGTATTGCTCTGCTCTGTCTCCATAACTCTTGGGTGATGGCTGTCAGAGTGGAGGATCTTGGTGGACATGTCTACCTCCCACTTCCTGAGGCCAGTCTGTGTGGGAAGGAAGTCTCACAGGTGGGTCCTTTGATGCCTGGAGCATGGCAATCACTCCCATGTAATTTCACAAGGTCTGGATGCGGGCCCTTTCCCCACCCCTCTGGTAAAACTCTACCTACTCCAGTTTGTTTCTCATTTTAATATATTTTAAAACATTTAAATATATTCTTTTAAATTTAACTTTTGAATTAAGTAAAACAAGCATATGGTATAAAGTAAAATTTGAAATATCGATTTCCTCAATGACCTTCATCCCTTCCCTGCAACAGATTCTGTTACCACTTTCTTCATTTGGGGATTTTAAATCAACTGTTGTCATTCAGTTTCATTCTGATCCTCTCTAGCAGATCTCACCAGCAGTATGAGGACTGAGCACAGCGCACCTAGTTAGGTGACACCTCCACAAGACGGATAGCAGAAGCGGTGTGGTGTGTGACTGAAGAGCAGGACTTGGCATCAGATCTGGGTGACCTTGGAGGAGCTGGTAACCTGTCTCATGTATATGAAAGTGGTAACCATAGAGTGTCAAGTGTATGTGGTATTTTTTCCTGGGCACAAGGGCTAGGGTAGACTAAAGAAGATACAGAAGATGTAGAACTGGAAAGTGAAAGAAAGGGAAATTGACCTCTATCATGAGCTTACAACCATATTCACACATTCAAGCTCATGCCATTTGGGCATCAGGGATGCTTTGAGGCAATGGCTGCTGCATGCCTCTGAGGTTCCCACTGGGTTTGGCAGTACCAAGGAAGGCAAAAGGTCTGTTGCCATGGCTACAGCCTGCCACCCTGGGCATAGAAAGTCCCTGGCTTTGCCAGGGGGCTGCCATCCAGGCCAAGAGCTGCTCCTGTTGCTGTGGCTGGGGGCATACTTCAGTCTGAATAGGAAGCAGCACAGTTCCTCGCTGTAAGTCCTCATAAGCAACCACTAGCCTTCTTCTGAGTTTTGTTTTCCTTGTGTTCTAACTTGTCTTATTCTTCACTACCATACTATGAGTATCTTACTGGTCATTTTACACACTTGCAAATGGACAGAGATCGTTGCTAATGAAGTGGCAAGGTTGGGACTTGAACTAAGATCTTAATTTCAAAACTTTTCATTTTAAAATGGAGGCTTTTCATTCTTGCTTTAATTCAGAAGAATCAGGATCAGAGGTAGGGCCTCACTTGGCAGAATGGAAGCCATCTCTCCCCCCAGCCCCCTACTTCCACCTGGGCATTTGCGAGTTTATGCTATGATCTCCTAACAGGATAGAACATGGCAGTAAGGCCAGATTCATGCCCTCCACCAGTCAGAAAGGGACATCTAGCATGGCCTCCCTCTCGCCAGTGTGCTCAATAGACACCTGCAGGGAATGGGCCCTCTTGCACCACTGCCAGGAAGGAAGAGCCAGGGGACAGGGTCCTGAGTTCTTTGCGCTGACCACCACCTCTTGGCTACATGGAACTCTAGATTAATCATTGCACAAATGCGCTCTCATCCTAGAAGAAATTACAATCTGGAGGACATTACATCTTGCTTGGGGAGTGGGTCTGTTACAAAATTAGGAAGGCTCCTAAACTTCATTACCCCAAAGCCAACCCAGTCAGCTGGGAGAAAGCCACACAGCACAAAGCAACAGAGCCTCAGATGTGGAGTAACCAGGCTTGTCTGCAGAAGATTTCTGCCGCCTCGGAGGCAACTTAAGTGCTTCTCAGGAGCCCCATAGGTACCGCAGAACATGCAGACTGGAATGAGGAATGCGTTAACTTTGATGGCCATGGGAAATCCATCAGTGTCAGGGCAAAACTAGCCACAAAAATCAGCATATGCAAAGGGCTGTTAACCTCCAAGAATCCTGCTATTTCCTAAGCCCTTTGGGAACACCTGATAGTGAGGGTACCCTAGGTGGGGGACTGCCACAGAACTAGAGTGTGAGGCCTTTTCCTTCATGTCTCAGCTGCTGACAGTGATGATCATTGTACTGTATTAAGGAATGGTGATTTTGCTGAGGCCTGCAAGGGCTGTACCCGAAGGGTAGGTCGTGTTAAGATGACTGTCAGAAACCAGTCACCTGGCTGATCTCCATGGGTTTTGAAGGGTCTGGAAAGGCCTCTGGGGGCAGAAAGGAGTAAAAATGGCTTCTCTTCTGCCAAGCAGGCCAGGAGCAAGAAGACAAGGGACCACACAAGGCCCTCTTTCCTTGGGGTCCCATAAGAGTTGGAACAGGGATGGGCAGTCCAAGAGAGAAGTAGCTATAATTAGTTTCAGAACCTTTGTTTCAGTCGATTCATACAACTCTCTCTCCCTCTCCTCCTCTAGTCACCCTTTGGTATGGCAGTCTTGTCTCAGTTCGGTTTCAAGTTCAGGATCAAAGATGTTTCCTAATGACAAGAGTAGTGGAAAGCCTAAAAGCCCATGGCCTGGTGTGCCCCACTCTACAAAAATGTAAGTGGCCTGGAGTGTAGGGGCCTTACCTACCTTATTCCTAATTATGACTTTAGTGCCTCCAAGTTCTAGTGCCCGGCACACAGTAGGCTCTCAAATGTTTACTCGACTCCTGGGCTGACAGGATGAACTGTCAGGAAGTGTGGGCTCCTTACTCTGCCATATAAGCCTCCTAACCAGCAGTTCTCTAAGGGTGGCTGGTGACTAGCTGCATCAGGATCCCCTGGCAACCTGCTTAAAGGGCAAAATTCCAAAACTCACCCCAGACCTGCTACATCAGAAGCTCTGAGGGTAGAACCCAGAAGCTTTTATGTTAACAAACTTGCAGGGGATCCTGATCTGCACTGAAGCTGGAAAGCTGCTGTTCTTAATCACATCTGGGGGAATTATTCAGTATTAATCGGAGAGTAAGGATCTGAGGAACCTGTGGAAAACTGGTTAACTGTATATGTCCTGGTGTGCTCTAAAAAGAATTCACACTTGAGTTTATAAACAAAGCTTCAGTTAGCCTGGATCAAGGATTAACTTCCTTCATCACCGTTAGAGAAGTGTCAGAATCTGGTGAGACCCAGCTGGCTCCAGCACTCTTTACTAGAGGGAAGGGTTGGAACAGGTCAGAAAGCAAAGCACAATCAGCTGACACACTTCCATGAGGAGCCAAGTGTTCACCTTCCGGCAAACAGAATCCACTTCTTTCGCTTCACTCGGTTCACAATCATCTTGAAAGCACTGGCTTCTGTTTTCTGCACAGGGCCTGCACCTGTGGGTGCTCAAAGGCTGTCCGTAAGAGTGCATCAAAGTTCACAGAATCAATGTGTCCTTGAAACCTGCCTCCAACTTGGGGCTAAACCACATCCCAACAAACATTCTCTAGTGCACCCAGCAGAACCATTCCTCTCTTGGAGGTGTCAGATGTTGGCCACCCTTTCTGGGGAACTTCCACTCACTTTCTTCACTTTGAGCATGGGAATAAACAGTGAGCAAAGCACATTCAAGCCTTATATTTCTTAAGCCTCATGAAGGTGGTAAGTCAGGAAATCCCCCAAGTCACTCAACTGGTGACCAAGACCAGGTGAGGCTGAATATTTAGGCTCTTCATAGGACACATGAAGAAACTGGCGTATGAATACAGAGAATGGGACTGGAATCCAGAAATGATGTTCCATTTATTCACTGAAAAAGAGGGAGACAGGCCTTCTCGATCAGTTTCCTCCAATCTCCCCAAACTCCCTCCCTTCACTTTCTAAAATAACACACTGAGAAACACATTTGTACAAAAACCACATATTATTCCCCCCTCACAAAATCGGGTGGCTGTATTACAGGAACAAAACCAGATCAAAGACACGAAAAGAGTCACCACTTATACTGAAACATAACAGTGTTAAGAATTCAGGTATTCTGTAGAATTATTACCAGCATAGTAAAAATATTTCCACCTGGATCTTTTAAATTTGAAAGTGATCACATTAAAGACCTGAGGTTACAAGAGACCACAGTATGAACCAGAATTCCATTTTCCTTCTAAGACCTCAGTGGAAAAGGTAAGTATTTGGAATGAGTTTCCTTTGGGAAAGACTGGTAGGAAAATAGGGAAAACCCTGGCCATTGTTGAAAGGCACTGGGGTCTCTCTGGAGTCAAAAGCAATGGAATTAAACTTCAGTAGGAACAAGCTCATTTCCACTCCAAGAGTCCAGAATGAACACACCAAAGGAACAAGGTCTCCTTGGTTCCAGTACTCTGATGGTGACCAGGGCCACCTGGTTAGAGGTAACACCTGAGGGTTTGAAAGGCAAATCCTAATTGTGGTTTAATTTTTTTGCTTTCTGATATTAAGGAAAAAAGTTCTAAGGTGTTTTTACAAACACCTTCCCACACCCTCATATGTAAAGCTTTATAGAATATACAGAAAAAGATACCCAAAGATGTTCCATTTTGCATCCTAAATGAAACTGCCACTTGAGAATGTGAAGAGGCCAGGTGCTTTGGAAATCAAGCTCTACCAAAAACACCCTTTCCCCACCTATGGAAGGATAAACGGGAGGGAAGAAGGACAAGAAGAGGAAACCAACAACTCTCAAGTCACTCATCAGCAGGGGAAGAAATGGGCTCATATTAAGGCATTTTTGTGGCTCATCCTCTGGAATGGCATTCCACTCTCCCAGCCTGAGCACCACACCCTCAAAGCATGACGCTCTGAATGCCAAGTGAGTTCCTTGGTACCCACAGCATCTCCTTCACAACCCTGTGATAGATGGAATGTGAGCTCTCAGACAGGGAAGGGAGAAGGTATGAGAAGCTGTTGATCTTGCCTCACTTCTCCAATCCCACCTCAAACCTAAAGTACCATTTCACTGAATTCCACTCACCCTGGCTACTGCAAGAGGTAGTTTGGGGACTTGTAGCCCCAGCCATCCTAACCAAGTTCCATGAGCTAAAATGCGTATCAGCACTAACTACTTATTTTTTTTTTCTTTTTGAAGATTTTTTTAAAGAGGGAGAAAAAAAGAATGCATACAAAGCAGTGAATAGTGGGCTAGATTCATTGGGTGGCCATTGTCCTAGACTCCTAAAACTTTCCTGGCTAGTCTAAGGAATGCCTCCCCAAATCACAGCTCTCAAAGCTCACACTGCCCTCAGAAAAACAAAAAACCCACCCCCCAATCCAACAAACCATCTGCATAGAAAACCAGAACCAGTGGGCCCGGGGAAGAGTGGGGCTGTCCTAATGCTTGTGCTCTCCCCCACTGTGTACTAAAGAGGGATGTTCTACCGGGCAGGCTGGAGGCTCTCAAAGTCCTCACCAGGGATAAAATCAGTGGGGTCCCTTTCCCCAACTCTTTTAATTCTGGTGCATCTATATGTGGCAGAAATTCATGAAACTTCACCATCAGCACCATTCTTAGCTCAGATAAGCAGAAATAAGGTCACTTATAATGCCTTAAGGTTTGTCCCCTCTGGCTATCCCCTCTGCCCATCACCATTTTTTGGTTCCTATTAACTTAGGATGCTCTCCTTTAAAGCAATAATGACCAAAAAAAAAAAAAAAGATAATAATTATAAAGCATTATCCATAGAAGCATAAGACAAAGCAAAGGAAAAAAAAAAAAACCCTTTTCGCAGGAGAGCAGAAATGATAAAGACATAAACTACTAATGTTGATAGGACCTGCAGATAAACTGTCAGTATACCCCACACCAGGATAGGGAGACGCTGGTTATTTTTAGGACAACCAGGGCACATGTCACCACAGGCTCCCCACTGAGTGCTGGTGGAGGACCTAATACAAGACGTGTCAGAGGACGGAGAGGGGTGGCAAGAGGAATGGGGAAATATGGGATGCGTGCTTGGGGCTGCAACAAGAAAAATCCTGAAAGAAACCCAAGGAAGCTGAGGAACACAAGTCTTGTCATCCCCACTCCAGCTGGCGGCACTGGGCGTGGACGCTGCCTGCACCTTCCAGGCTAGGGCGCAGCCGAGGCTGGTGGGCCTGAAGCGGGCGGCGGAGGGACTCCATCTGCAGGTGGTGGCGGTGGCTGCTGCTGCGGTAGAGGGGGATCTGCAAACACATCCAAGAGCAACTCATCATTGCTGGAAACACAGGGGCTTGGGTAAGAGCCCATTCAGACAAAAAAGACACAGAAGTTTCTCTATGGCCTGTGAGGCATGGCTGCCACCGTGGTTTAAGTGGGGCAGGTCACTTCTCACACAGCTTCCCCTGACCTACGTGGCTGGGGGAGCCACAAGTGTCTGAATCAGCCCCACCCTCCTTCAAGGCCCACCTCTTCCAAGAATCACTCCAGACCTTTTCAGAACTTATGTTATATTTTGATTTTATTGTATTTGTAGCTCTCTCTGCTAATTTTATTTCTTCAGTTAAATGATAAGCTCCTTCCTGGGCAAGTTCTGGGTCTTCCTTTCTTTCTCTCATAGTGCCTAGCCTAGCTGGGCACAAAATAGATTATCAAAAACCTCTTGCTGATTAACTGTCTCCACCTGGGTCAGAGAGCTTCACTCGGGCAGCTGCTGACAAGTTGGACAGTCCTGGGAGGCCCTACAGCTCCTGAACTGCATGCCATCCTTGGGTTTTTGGCCAAAACTAGGTCAGATCCTGAAGGGAACAATTACTATGAGTGTCTGGGGCTCTTTCCTATTTCAACTGTAGCTGCTTTAGTGTACAAAGGAACCCGAGAGATAATTTAATCCAGGGTTTCTTAAACTTTCTAGATTTTGCCAGAAATAAAAACATATGAAACAAATTAATTAAAGTGCCTTGCTTACCAGTCAATTTACCCAACCTTCTCCCAGGGGCTTTCCACCAAACTGCTACGGCTCTTCAAAGCATTTTGAAGCCCACTGATCTAATCCCTTGTGTCATCTTTCAGTGGAGAAAACTAAGGCCTGAAGAGGGGAAGCAACTCGCCTGATGAAGCCTGCCCAGTACCCTGGAGCCACATCAGCAGCTCAGAATTCCTGAAACACTCCTCTATGGCAGGAAGTGGTGGGGAGCACCCGTCAGGATGGAGTCCTGCACACAAACCATGGGTTATCAGCAGGCCATGACAGTGGTAAAGACCAATGACACTAACTGCCATGGGGATAACAAACTGGTCAACCCTCCTGGTCAGCCAGCACATTTGTATATTGCCTGTAAGGCAGCAAGGCAAGGATTTTCTCACCAAGGAAAAGACATACCCACTAGAATACGGCCTCTGATCACTGACTCGGCAGACTATTTTTTCTATTGTCATGATCCTATACTGACCCAGTTCAACTGCTCTCTTTCTTCTACTTTGTCCTTGCCCCTGGCGGTCCAGTGAAAAAAGAGACGTGCCTTTGTCCACAGCATCTGTCTCCTGGCTGCAGAAAATCTCCAAGTACTACAGTGCACTCAAGTCACTTCACAGCCTCATGGAACTTTTGGTAAGTCCTATAATACTATCCACTTGTTCATTTCTTATTTTCCCAACTAGAGCTCCTGGAGGCCAGGAATTCCTATGCGTCCTAGTTCTGTGTACTGTGAACAGGACCAAATGCCTTGTCACATACATGACTTATAAATGGACCTAGGATTACAGATGTGGCTAGGGTACCTGGCCACTATTGACTACATTTTGGGATCATTATGCTCCTGGTCTACAGCAGGAAAGGGCAGGCCAGGCTCTGAAGCAACCCTCTGCAGGTGTGGGCTGCAGCAGAGCAAGGGCTCCACAGCAGAAACTTGGCTTCACACCACTGGACGGACACTGCTCGGCGGCACCTGTGCCTTCTCCACTCAGCCTAAGACCTCGCAGTCCTTCTCAACACGGCCCCTGAACACTCTTTCCTCAGTCTAAGCAATGTATCAGAGTGGCTGCAAGAAACTTCTTTGTTATTCCTGCCCTAAACCGGTTCCTATTTTCTTTATACCTATCACTTTTAAACGCTGTATGCATAAAAGGCTCCTGTAAGGAAAATAATTACTCTATAGTTAAATAAATAAATAACAGCTCTGTAGGTCTACCAGGATTCAATCAGACAGACTTAAACAGGTGTGGGAGCGTTGTCTTCGGCATCCCCACAGACCCTGATGTCAAGGGTGGATGCCACTAAAGGCTATGGCACATGAGCCTGAATGACTGGGAGCGCTTTTCATTCATCACCTGGGTACCTGCCCATCAGGGGTGCTAGAGAGCACTGGCCAAAAACCAGTCTTTTGGAGCACACTGTCCCAGGTCTTAACTGTCCATGGACCTGTCAAATCCCAGAGAGAACAAAAAGCCCTCTTTCCTTGTCTACAGCCCTCCCTGAAAGACCCTGGGGTGATGCATTCCCCACCTCGCTACTTACACATGCCGTTAGGTGCCGTGAGGGGTAGCCGGGGTCCTAAGATGTTTCCTGGGATTGGAGGCATACCAGGAGGGGTAGGACCACTCCCAGGGGGGTGGATGTTGGCTGCAACGGTGGGAATCATGCGACCTGGCAAGGGCTGCCCAGGCATCATGGAAGCGGGGCCTGGTATCTGACCTGTAGAAGGAGAGTTAAAGTACTAAGGTAAGTGTACTCACTGCCCAGACTGCTAAATACAAATACCTAACCCTCCAAAGGATGTGAAACACCAACAGAGCAATAATCTATAATAATCTCTCTGTCTTTTAATTTGGGGGATGGGGGCAGAGGGACAATAAAGCAGGTCTGTGGAGTGAATGACTACCCTAAACCCTGGTACAGGCAGGGAGCTGTAAGAAGAAATTACCAAAAAAGCATTCTAAAAGAAAGCATTCATTCCAGTTAGTTTTGGTGAACAATGGATTGTCATATATATTCCTGAGGACACAAAATGCCAAGAACAGATCACAGGGAATGGAGAGGAGGACTTTTAACAGCAAGTCAGTGCACACAGTTCAGGGACTGTAGCTCAGTCCAGATCGAGCTTCACACACAGGCTATGTGGGAAGGTATGCCTGAAAGTCACTACTATGAGATCACCATTAAAAAGGAATTCTAACTGGGATCCTCAAGTCTTGTTCACCAAAAAATCTCTCCTTTTCTTCTCCACCATGAACCACTGGTCTTGGAGAACCATGGTTGGGGGTTACACACAGGAGATAGACAACTTCTTTAGCTCTCTCTATTGCTTTGAAACAAATGACAGGAGACACTAGATATAAAAAAGGAAAAACACCTCCTTCATTAAGTTTCATACTGAACCTTTAGAACTTTCAGCAAACTTTTTCTGTAAAGAGCCAGAAAGTAATAAGTATTTGGACTTTGCAGGCCACATGGTCTCTGTCACAACAATTCAACTTTGCTCTTGTAGCATGAGAGAGTATATAACAAACAGGTGTGGCTGTGCCCCAATAAATCTTTATGGACTCTGAAATGTGAATTTCACATAATTTTCATGTGACATAGTCTTCTTTTGAGTTGTCCTCAGTCATTCAAATCGCAAAAACCATTCTGAGCCTATGGCTCCTACAAAAACAGGAGATAGGCCAGATTTGGTTGTAGTTAGTCAATCTTGCCTTAGACATGATGGTGGATATTTATTAGTTCTTGAACTAGTGGTCTCACTGATGGGCTTGGTTTTAAAGAGCTATACACGAAGGAGAATAGTTTAATGCGCACAAACTAAGGCTAAAGCTATATATAAGAGCTTATTATACTCTCTACACAATAAAGACAGAGAATCCATGTAGTTTTTTTCTCTTTCTTTTTTTAATCTAGTGATTTTACCATCCATGTAAGGTCAACTGTATGAAACTGAATACAGGCTTCTAGGTATAGTCCTGAAACAACCTGAAATAAGACGGCTTGAGGTCCAGTCCTGGAAAATTTGGGAGATGGGACTAGCTGATAGCTAACTGGCAATTAAAGTATAGAGAACAGTATTGGAGATAACTCAAGTAAGGAATTCTGACAGGGCTTAGAAAAAAGTCCATCTTAAAGAAAGATACACAAAGCTTCCAGCCTCACACCATTTACTTCCAATGTCTGTTCCCTGACGCAGCACTCAAAAGAGAGAGGAGCCTTTCACTACAGAGTGTCCACGAATAGAATTCTACGAGACACAGGAGTCAGGAAGAGAGGTGGACCACTGTCTTTGGGGCCTATTTTTTAAAGCATAGTACATCAACATTATGTCCTAGAATAAACAGGACAGCAAGTTTTGGGCCCTCTGGCCCAACTTTCTGTGCTCTATAACACCATTGTGCAAAAGCATAGCAGAGAAGCCCTGAGGCCCACCTGCTGGTGGACAACTTGGTCAAATTGCCTCAGAGGAAGCAAGAGCAGGCGCTGGACTGACATCACCCTTACACCAACTGAGCATCAGTTATTAAAAGCTGCTGGATGCCTGTGCCACAGGGCTGGGATGGATCCAGGCAGTGCTGAAGAGCCTTCCATGTAGGGAATGACACAGGCACAAAAGAAACAACTGGCAAGTACATTCTAAGCCATACAAAGGATGAGCACACATAATGGGGTGGCAGGCAGATCAAGGGAGAGCTATGGAAGGAGCAAGTAAAAGAAGCTGACACCTTCTGGTTAACCAAGACCAACATGTGAATGACTTGAAGTTTTGGGTAACGTGTAAATAAACTGAAGGAGAAGAATTAAGAATAGGATGACAGCAGACTGTCCTAAGCACAAGGCTCAGCCTGAGTTACACAACCATAAAATATGAATGTTGGCCCGCTACTCCACTGACATGCAGCATCTTCAGACTCACCACTTGCTCTGAGGTAACCACACCCACTTATTATTTACCATCCACCTTTCACTGAGGAGTAACAGGTTCAAAAGGTTAAAAAAAAAAAAAAAAAGGTTACAAAGCCAAATTGTTCATGCTTGGTTTGTCTGACAGAAATCAAAGCAAAGGGGGCCGATGAGTCATTCACAGAAAGCAGGGCGGGGGCCTTGGCCCATAAGGCTACAGGGGGCTGGGGGAAAGGTTCTGGAGAAGCGAGGAACATGGGACAGATTTCCTGTGTGGTGGAGAGCTTTCAGAAGGGATGCAGATGAACCTGAGCCTAGAGCAAAGGAAAAAAGCTTTTGCAGAGGAGGAGGGCCAGCATGAGGTCACAAAGAGGAGAAGAGTTGGGAACAGCACCCTCCAGGCATCCTGCTGGCGGGAGACAGAGCACGGAGGAGGAGTGGGGGTAGGGCTGAGAAGGCGAAAGAACTCAGGTATGGCATCTGACTGGCCTATGACGTGCAGGTGGGATGACGTGAAGAGGGCTGGGGAGGACTTTTGCTTTGGGAATGGGAGATGTGGGATTGGCACCACAGTGGAACCCTGAGAGATGGCATGAAGGGAAGGTACAGAACTCTCAAAGTTTCCTATGGGCAGGAAGGAGCACGCAGACAGCCTTATTATTCGAGGAATTGGAGCCAGTCCTCTGAAGTTGTTAAAGAGCCACTTTTGTTTTTCAGGAGACACTCTCCCAGTTCCCTTCCCACCACACTTCCCTGCTTAGGCCATTACTAAACATAATGCTTTGTTTCCCACTCTCTGAGTCTCTACTAGTGCTTCTCAATGGTATTCCAAGTGGTGTGACTGGGAGAGAGGAGACACTTTTTTTTGTTGGAGGCAGGAGGCTGAGTTTGAAGTCCAGACCTACGGAATTCCATCCAAGTGGAGAAGAAGGAATACCTTTAGTGGACTCGCTGTGATGAACGGAAGCCATATACTACAACAGGTAACATGGCCTGTGTCCATCAATGTGCCCAGACTGCTGCCTTCTACCAAGTTCAACCTGGACAAGAGGCCTTGACCAGTTAGGAAGGACATTCTGCCAGCCCTTCTCAGGTCTCTCTCTCTCAAGAAGAGTGACAGGAGAGCACTGAAGAATGCCTCTACAAAAATGCCAGAGCAAGCCCTGAGTACAGAGAAAGAAAGAGGGAAGAGCACACACCAAGTGTGCTCACGTAAGTGACAGGAAACACAACTGTTCAGTACCAACCACTTCTTGTTTTCAGCACTATGACAGAATTTTATACTTTGATGTCTAGAGCAAGGCACGGGTTGCCCCAAATCCTGGCTGAACAGTCGGCATCTCAGTCAGTGAGCCACCCAATACCATCCTCCACAGGGAAAGTACAGATGGAGACTAAAAAGCATGATCTTATTTCCACTGTACCCCAACTCACATGAGTGGTCTTGGCCAAGTCACTCAGGATGCGCTGAACCTTGGTTTCCTGAGATTATTATATGGAGTGAAGCTAAACATCTGTTCTATTCTCAACATCCGGCTTTCTGGATGATCAGGGAAACTGTTTATTTGTTGTAGTGCATTATTATGTCACTGGCTTGTCCAACAGCTTTATAAGAGGCAGAGCAAATATTCTCTTTTTGTAGAGAGTAAACAGAAGTTCAGAAAAGTTAAGAGACTGCTTTATGGTCACAGAATTTGTAAGAGGAATCAGATCTATCTTCTGACTCTAAATCCAATTCTCTTTCTACCACACTATTCTGTGCTCAAATGAAACAGTTCATGTGAAAGGACTTAATACAATAGCCAGCATTAAAAAAAAAAAAACAAAAACCCAAAACCAAAAACTAAGATGTAAACTTTAATTCCAAGCACCATGTTTTCTTCATTACTGTATCCCAGTAATCGGGGCTGCTCTGCTTGACAAATATACTTTCTAAAGGCACCTGGCAGTGGGTGGGATGGTGGCCCTCAAACAGATATGCACACGTTCTAATACCTGGAACCTATAAATGTAACCATATTTGGAAAAAGGAGTCTTTGTAGATTTGATTACGTTAAGGATCTCGAGTTTAGATCATCTCCTAGATTATCTTGGTGGGCCCCAAGTCCAGTGACAAGTGTCCTTATAAGGGACCCATGGAGGAGAGGATACAGAGAGAAGAAGGCAAGGTAAAGATGGAGCAAAGAAAGGTGTGCCCACAAGCCAAGGAATGCTACCAGCCACCAGAAGCTGGAAGAGGCAAAGAACAAACTCTCCCCTACAGCCCCTGGAGGGAACAAGACTTGCTCTAGCAGCTCCCAGAATTGTGAGAGAATACATTTCTGTTGTTTTAAGTCACCATGTTTGTGAAAAGGGAAGACATAAAGACTGAGTAGCTCACCCAATGTCATAAAGTGTATAAACAGGGGGACCCAGATCTGACTGGGATACTCCGGCTCCAGAGGCAGTGCTTGTAACAGCAGTGCAGTGTGAGGACGAGGGTCTGTAGGAAGAGGGCCTATCCCTATAGTAGATGACGTGAGGCAAACCCTGTTGCCACTAAGCTGACAGGTCAGTTTTTTGACCCACACCTAGCTCCAGAAACAATCTGGCAAACAGGAAAATCAGTGGGACAACAACACAGACCCATGAGATGATACCTACTCAAAACACACTGGGATAAGCCTGCAGACTCCGCCTTCAGGCCCAGCCGTGCTGTTTCCAAAGCTACCTGCTCAGCGGCAGTGGCCCATTTACCTATTTCCCTATATCTTGATGGCAACAAGCCGGGATAGAGTAGCTTCAGGGTTTTTCAATGCTATAAGCCCAACAGCTGAACAAAAATCTTTCCTTTTTCTTGCTACAAATCCTGAAGCCTAGAGTAAAATAAAATCCTTCTATCCTCCTGTCACAAACAGAGCCATAAAGCCACTGGGATACAGGTGTTCAAAGTAGGAGAGTACAGTGGTTCCTTGGGAGAGCTGATAGCAAAAGGGATGGAAGAAAAGCAGTTTACTCCTCTTGTGGGACCTTGCACAAACACTTCTCAGGAAAGTAAGAGGCACTAAGAGTGAGGCTTGTCCCTGTGCCATCCAGGGATGCAGGCGGCCTAGGGCAGTGGATTTAGAAAACAGACAGGGAGGAGACAGAATGTTGCTCTGAGTTGGGGCCTATCACTTGCCAGGCAATAAACAGTACCTCGAAGTTGTTACGAAGACTGCACAACAGTAAGGGCCCATTTTCAAGATAAGGAAACTAAGTCTCAGGGAGTCTATGTAATTTGGTCCAAAGTCACAATGAACAAGTAGTTGAGATTCAAGTCCAGGCCTCTATGACCCTGAGACTCATTCTTGTTTCCTTTATACCGCTCTGCCTCCTTAAAGGAGTCATTTCTCTCCTTGGAAAAGCTGGTTTCTAAGGATCAAACTCAGATGGGGCAGAATTTTAAGAGGACTGAAGAAAAGACAAAAATCAATTTCTTGTAAGTCAACCCCTGTCCTTTTGAAATCTAAATGTCTCTGTGCTTTTCTGGTTTCTGATACAGGTCTCACCACTTTTAAATGGGTGACAATGTCTGAAAGCATTTCCATTAATTCTTATTAAAACATGAAGTGTGGCCAAATGAACAGGAGCAGGCCTTACCAAACGCAATAAAGGGTGTGTGTATGTATTTTCCATTAAAAAAAAAAATTCAGGTGTTTCCTTCCCCAGTAGACAGGGAGGTGAGAGAGAGATGTGGTTTCAGAACAAAGAATAAACTGGTGGGAGTCTGACCTACATACAAGCTTTTTTTTTTCAAGCAGCAGGCATCTGAAGCCTGTAAAATGGAAAGGTTTGCTAAAATTAGGCTTTGCCTAGTGGAAAAATCCTTCACACTCTCAGGTTTATTAGATCTTCTACAGAAGTGTTACGGACATCACACCTAATGGAGTATTATTTAAGGATTTTATTTCTATTCTTTGGGATGGGAGAGGCAGGTGGGAAAAGAACATGAAACTAGGAAAAGAACCTTGTGAGTTTCCAACCTTAAGCATATTTTGTCGCTGTTTCTAACCATGCACACAGCACATTTTCTGGCTGAGTCCCCTGGAGAACGGAAATATCACAATCAGGGCCAAGTGAGGGGAAACCCAGGCTCCGTTCCTCGGAGACTGCTCCTCCCACAGCAGCTTCCGGGGGGTGAGGGGGCGCCTGTGAAAGACGCTTTTTTTTTTTTTTTTTTTGTACAGACGCTCTTTGTTGAAGACTGGACCCTCACTGTTCTCTTTGTGAGGGTAACCTGCTACTCCGGAAAGTGGCACGGCAGCCTTGTTATCACATGATGCAAACAGGACCAAAGGCACTGCAGATAATAAAAACTTGGCTGATGTGATGAGCTAGTCCTGTTCCCTTTTCAGTGCAGGGCTGTGAGTTGGAGTGCGGGAGGGCAGGGGAGGCTGGGAAGTAATGACTGGTTGTAATCCTTTCCTGAGTACTATTTCCCATGGGAGGGTTGTTTGTGTAAGTGGGTCTAACTTGGGGGCTTAAAAGCCAAGTGCCTAATGCCTTGCTTTATTTCCTTGAACAACCAACATTTTACTAACTGATGCAAAATATTTTAGTTTTATCGTTAAAACATCTCTACCATGTCTGAATTCTCATCAAATCAGATCAATTCCTATTCCGATTTTTTACGGCACTTCTAAAAATTCTTACACTATTAATGAGGAAACCATAAAGATATTTAAACCAACATGTCCTTCTCCCTCTGCTCTTTACACAGAGGCAAATAACAAAGGCTTCCCTAAACACAGGAAGCTCACTCCAGATCCATGAGGTATGAAGAGTGCCTCATTTACTATTAAAAGCCAAGGAGAGAACAGGGCTTACAATGCACTTACATACTAGCTTTCTGTCATTTCCTTTTGACTCAACTTACTGATAGGTAATCTTCCTTTAAATACATTTGGCCAGCCATTCCCCCGTATCTATGGGTTTTGCATCTGTGGATATGGAGGGCCAACTGTATACCATGCCATTTTATATAAGAGGCTTGAGCATCTGAGGATGCTGATATCCATGGAGGGCTCCTGGAACCAATCCCTGATGGATACCAAGGGATGACGGCATGTGCCAAGGCCTGTGGAGGAGACTTGCAGCAGTCAGGGGTGCCCTCCTTGCTCAACTGTCAGCAGCACAATCAAGAAGACATCAGGAAACAGCAGCCACTCCTAGGCCACTCTCCTTCTTGCCTTCTTGACTGCCCATGTGCTGTCATGGATACGATGTATGTGCTCAAGAACTGGGGGCTGTCATGACTATTCACCTTGTGCCATTTGGAACGGCAGCCTTAACAGGGAGAACTAGTGAGGCTTTAACTGAGGAATACTTCATGAAATCACACACGTTTAAGTGAAAAGAAGAAATGCAGTACTGTGTGTTTTACGAAGGTTGCCAAAACTGCCACCTTCAGTTTCCATTTGCCAATTGTACACCAGAAACTTTCCACTCAGATTCTTCGACTTTTTGTTTGGTGAAAACAAATCAACTTGGGACACTTTATCAGATAACAAAACCTACAAAAAGCCGGAGTGAGTTAGGAGTAGGATCAAATAAGGGCCCAGGAAGAGAGACCACAGCATACAGATGGAACTTTCTATACAAAATTCTAAGCATGTGAATGAATTAAAGAGGGGAGGCGAGGACTGTGGAAGAACAAACTAAAAGGAACATGTGCATTTATCCTAGCCCCTCTGGTGCCAGGCCCACTCATGTATGACCGTCTCGCAGGTTCACAACACTGAGTCATATCTCAATGGGCTCTACCACTAACTGATGGCCAGTTTTGTGGAGAAAAGATTACATGTGATTTATCTACAAAATGATATAAACTCGTAAGAAGCCAGAGAGCTGGACAAATTAATCACTCAGTAATAAATCTGTCTTGACCTTCTTCTCATCAGTTCCCCAGCACTGCTGACTTTTAGAGACTCATTTTTCCTCTTCCTTCACACACACTATAAATTCTGGCCAAATACCAAAAGCTAGCCAATTGACCTCCTAACATAAATGCTGTGGCCTGCTAACTTTTTTAGAACCTAGGAAACATCAGTTGGAAGGACCATGCTCACAGTTCTTAACTTACACCTGTGGCAAATCAGAGACTAAAGCCATTCTCTATCTAAAACGCTACAGACTTCCTCACCTGCATTGATACAAAAGGCCACTTTACCCAATTTTTAGAACAGTGTATCAGACTTATTTGTTACAATCAACCTTTTCTGAACTGGTGCTGTTAAGACAACTTTTAACTAGTGGGTTCAATTTACTGATGTTCTTAATTTTACTAACACACCTGATTTTACATTTCAATTCCAAAGTAACACCACAAAAGGGGAAATCATAAAAAATGATTCCCTTGAGCTGCTGGAACTCTCACATACTGCTAGAGAATGTAAACTGGCATTACCATTTTGGCAAAATTTTGGCAGCATCTACTAATGTGAATATATGGATATCCTATGACCCATTCTAGGCACATACCACATTCCAATAATTAGGGGCACACACAACATAAATGTATATCCAAGTCTCCAAAAGACGTGCACACGCATGTTTACAGCAGCACTCACTATTTGTAACAATTAAAATGGAAATGAAGTCAATGTCCATCAACAACAGGAATGGACGAGTAACTCGTGGTAGAGACCCACAGTGGAACACACGCAGGAGAAAGAAGGAATAAATCTGTGACCACTCATGACAATGCAGATGCGTCTCACACACACAGTGCTGAGTGAAAGCCAGACAAACAAAAATCACTTTGTGATTCCATCTAGATGACACTGAAACAGCTGTTACCCATGGGAGGGAGAGATGTTGAGACGAGTATGAGGGGGCTTCTGGCTGTTGGTTACACAGGTATACTCTCTTTGTTAAAAACCACCATGCCAAATACTTATGACTTGTGTATTTTTCCATATGTACATTATATTTCAATTAAAATTTTAAGGAAGGAGAATAGTTTGGCATAGATTAAAAAAAAACTCTCAATACATGTAATGATCCTTTTCTTTAAAATTCACTTAAGAAAAGACTGTTTCTGTGAGAAAGTAAAAAAGAGAAAAATGACCTATTTTTAGTCCAAAGGCTATTTTTTATGGACTCGTTTTTTTTTGGGCATTGTCTCCCTAGGAGAACAGCTGTATCTGAGTGTGCTGTAAATCCCCTTAGTCCTCTGTCACAAGAGGTAGCATTGTGATACCCCTTTGGAATCAGAGAAAGCCTGGTACGAATCCTGGCTCCACCATGGAGCAAGGCGATGTGGCCTTGCCTGGCATCAGTTCTTCAACTGTACAGGGAAGACAATGAGAAGTAAGCAAAATAATGAGGGTGAAGGGCCTGGCATACAAACACCTGTTCTCACCACGATGCAATCGCCCCATCTCTTACAAGCTACATGCAGATGTTGGAGCTCCTTAGATGCTCCCTGAGAACAGTTACTGCAGATGATGATGCTTTAACACCATGGAGAACCAAATACCAGTCACAGTGAACTTCCTCCTAAACATTAATTCCAACAGTTTTTGGAGCTAAAAATTTAACATCACTACTGTTTTTAAAAAATCACTTTGTGATCATCACTCTGTCAAGCATTTGTATCTTTTGAAAGTTTAACTCTGAAGAAAATTAGATCTCATACAGAGAATTTAAGACCCACTCAAGCAGAGAGACAGAAGGACTGAGGAAGAAAGCATCCTGTGTCATGAGCATGGCAGACTTCTAAGACTAACTCCACAAACATCACGTAGATCAAGTGGCAAGTCTGATGATGGCAGTAAGTTCCATAACTGCAATTTAATAGAGTGTGTATGTGAGAAAACAAATGCTTCCCAATTAAAGTCAACCTAGCTTCATTTTTGGGTCAAGCCATTAAAAACTAATACCTAAACGTGTTTTGGGTTATAAATTAAAGATTCATGTTGATACTTCAAGTTGTCAGATCATAGTTTTTTTCAGTTATGGCCTTCTCTGGCAAACATGGCTGGTCATTTCCACAAGATTTAGAAATTCTGTCATTTGAGTAAGTCAGGCCAACTGACATTAGTCATGATGGGATCCTCCCAGGTCTCTCTGTATTTATCTTAGCTCACCTCTACATGCCTTGGCCAGACAACTTGTATCCCAGAAAACCAAACACTGGCTCTGGGAGGCACCTGGCACCTTACTATAATCTAACTATAAAAATCTTACAGGAAGACTGTTACTAGAGTAATACAATACACAGCACATAGCCACATATTGTCCTCTAAGGAGGGAAGGAATATGGGGTTGGGGGAATGCTGAAATTAAAGGTAACATTTTAGGTTTTAATGATGTTAGTAGTTAAGTTTGAAAGAACTGTGAGCTAAGTTTTCAAGGTGGTTAAAATGTGGTAAATATTTGCCAACTTAAAAGGGTACCCAGGAGTTAAAGATGGGACAATATGAGCATGAAAAAGAATAATGCCCATAGATTGAAACACATAAAAATGCAAAAATATGTAAATTCACAATATTAAAAACGTACACACACAACAGAAAAAACCCTTACTATACCACCTCTGGAGACTATGGGGAGTGATTTAGGGGGGAAAACCTCATTATTCATGTAACTTACTGATAAAGGGAAAAGTAAAGCATTTATCCAGCCTTTCCTATAAGGATTGATTTTCAGGACAACTCAATGATTGGTGAAGAAAAGTTTTTTTAATTAAAAAATAATCACTAATAAAGGCAGAAAAAATATAAATAAATAAATGCAGAAGGAATAAAAAATTAAGAAATCATACCATTTTGCAACACCCGATGAAATAATTGAACTAGGAAGCAATTCTTAATGGCAGGTAAAACCTTGTAGTCTGATGGGGAACTCTGTAATGGATGGATCAGCCTAACATTGGAACCACTGATCAATCTTAATGTCAACAAGAGATGACTGACATTACAAGAGAAATGCCCGCCCCCGACCAAAGTGAACTTGAACCTGCTAAAATGCCCAGCGCCATCCTCTGGTTTATTTATGGGACATGTGTGGGAGGGAGGAGAGGAGGGGAGAAGGATATGTGAAACTGCACCATGCACCCTCAGTGCACAACCGGGCAGAGCCATAGGCGGAAAACCCTGGTTTCTTCAACATATGAATGGCATTTAAAAAAAGATAAAAAGGGAGGATGAACTGTTAACACATTAAAATAGACTTAAGAGAACTAGCAGTAAATTCAAACAAAGAAGATATTTAACTAACATTATTAGGAATTATGGCTACTTCTGTTGGGTGTGATATAGGGGGTTATGTTAAGTAAGATTTTCATTGGTTAGAAATACATTTAAGTCTATCTCTAGCCCCAAAGTGAGCAGGAACAGATAAAATATTGATAATCTTGAAGCTAGGCAACAGATATTTGGGGATTATTATGCTATTCTGTCTACTTCTGTCTATAGCAGAAACTTTCCACAACAAAAAGTTAAAATGGCAGAAAGGTGATGATCATTGGGTCAGAAGAGTTCAGCGTACTATTCTTTTTGAGTCTATCTTTGAAAATGTCTATTAAAAACAAACAAGTGTAGACAATCTAAGGATGAATTAAGAACTCTGGGATATACTGCCAACCTACCTGAGGAAAGGCATCATGCCAAGAGGACCCCAGAAAGAGAACATGGCAGGCATTCTGTGGTGATAACTACAAAACCAGATTCACTTGCCTACAATTTCCTGGATGACAGCAGACATTCTGAACAGTCCTAGTCAGACATCACTAACAGTGTGGTTTGCCCCTCTGATGCTCTGTGTCACAGGGACGACCCCACCTTATCTGTGAGCAGAGCCTTCGCCTCACCTGGCTGGGGTGGATGAGGCGGTGGCATCTGGTGGTGCATCAGAGGGTAGGGAGGGGGCTGCTGATGAGGCATCATGCCGGGGTGCCCTGCTGCTCCAAGTGGCGCCAGCCCAGGTCCTCCTGAGTGCTGGTGTGCCTGCTGAGGGTTCTGCCCATGCTGCTGCTGTTCCATTTGCTGTCGAGCTCGCAACTCAGCGTATTTCAGCTGTTCCATGTGGAAATTCTGGCGTTCAGTAAGCAACTGCTGCCTCTGTTGTTCTAACTGTTAAGAAATGGAAAGGGAAGAGACATGATATCAGGAAAGGCTCTCAGGATTGGATGCCAACATAGGACATCCACGTGATGCCACAATTTCCCTTACCTCATCACAGTTACACAGACACCTCGCCTCCTACAACATCCATGGTGAGAGAAAAGGCATTATTTCTTGAATAGCATGAGGTCAAGTTCTTCTCTATGGTAAGCATAAGGCCTGCCTTTCCTTGTAACCTTCACCCAGTGGGGGCCTCTTGAACTTAGGACACATGTAATCCCTGCTGTTTGGCAGGCCTTCAGATATTTTAAAAACAGTTTCTACGACTGCCTTACTCTTTCTTCCCCAGGTAAAACAAGCCTCCCTTGTCCCTTTAACAGTCCCTCAGTTACTAATGCCTCAAGTCTAACCAACCTTGCCAGGTGCTCTCTTCTGAAAGTGATCTTCCTGTTTACTGTTTGGGAATGTGATCCTAGAGTTAAATGCTCTGGATGAGTGGACCTGGCCTTAGGTGCTAAGACACATATTTTCTGTATTGAACTTTGGCAGTGCTGCTGTAAATCATAGCTTTCAAGCACCTAAAATTATACTGGGTGAGATATTCAGTTATATTTTACATGCCTAAATAGAAATTTCCATGAATCGTGGTTTGAAAAATATAAGCATTTCAATATTCAAGATAATCTTTCTGGGACCCAAAATAAAATAAAGGGAAATAAGTTATTATATGTGCCAGGAAATTCAGAAACCATATGCCTGCTAATAGAGCTCAGAGAATGGAGTTCACCTTAAATGCTATCAAAACTATTTTAACCCAGGGGTGGTAGAGAAAATCAACTTGAACATGAAGGAAAACAAAAATCTAGATTTCTAGAAGCCAGTAGTATAAAGATCATATGGAGGATTAACAGCATTATTTCTTTTCAATAATGTTCCATCCCATCATTTTCAACAGCAAGATCTTAGTCACTGGGAAGTATTTCTAGAGCAGCCACAACGGCTCACGAGCACTTGAAATGTGGTTAATCTGAAATGAGATGTGCTGTAAATGTAAAACACACACTGAATTCTGAAGACTTAGTATGAAAAAAATTACTCATATTGATTACATGATGAAGTAATATTATATCTGTATACTGGATTAAATAAAACATCATTATAATTTTACTGTTTATTTTTTAATGTGGCTACTAGAAAATTTTAAATTACATATATGGCTCACACATTATTTCTGCTGGAGAGCACTATTCCTAGGCATTTCATAAATTAAGGAAACAACATTTTAGCTTTCGGGAGCAGCCAGTTCTATAGATAAATATTACTTACTATCCTTAGCAAAATCTAGACGGAATACGCATGAGAATTAATTTAAGAATCTGGGCTCTTAGCAGAGAGCTGCTTGGGGGGGAAGTCGTTGTGGAACTGAGAGAGCAGTATCACTGGCCATCAGGAGTAGCAAGCAGGGAACGTCCACAGATGGATGGGGTGCGGGAAGACAGGCCATGGCCACAGCATAAGGAGAAGAGGTCAGGTGAGGAGGAAAAGAAACGGAGAGAACATATGGTAAAGCTTATGTCCTGGGTGCTGTTTAGCTGGCTTGCAGAGAGTCTTCCTTGGGAAAAGGAGATCTACTGAAACGAATGATTTTGTGAGTTTTCAGGAGGGAGGAGACAGGGTGCTACCATGGTCTAACAGACTGGTATGGGCTCTTCATTTTCTAAGGGTGACCTGAAGAGAATAAAGCCTGGCTCAATTTCACTTATCCTTCTTTTCATGATGAGAAGGGAGTTGCGATATGTAAATAGCAAGAGAGCGCTCATTTCGGCAGCACATATACAAGTGGAATGATACAGAGAAGATTAGCATGGCCCCTGTGGAAGGATGACATGCAAATTCGTGAAGCGTTCCGTATCTTTAACCGACTGTACTTCAATTAAAAAAAAAAGAATAAAATAAATAAATCTTAAAAAAAATAACAAGAGAATCCTCTGGAAGTCCAGCTCTACAAGACAACTAATCAGCGAGATAATGTATGGCATTTAGGCAGACAGATAAAAAGTAATCTAAAGATTCTGACTACAAGCCCTAGATTTTGCTTTCTCCTAATCATTCTTTCTAGGAAATTTAGCACTGTGCTGAGGTTACACTTTAGAGGTTGCCAGAAAAGGACCTCAACCTATGTTTTTGTTGAGCCACTACTGGCCTGGACAGCTTGGCTGAAGTCCTGTAGTTATGTAATAAGTATGGAATATAGGTCAAGATCTGCTTTATAAAAGGCTGAACTGTTACTGGAGGGAGAGTCTGTGTCTCTGAAGAGAAGTTTTAGTCTCTGCATTACCTATCTCAGTGTTTCTTGTTTTTTTGTTTTCTTTTGTTTTGTTTTACCAAACCAGCCTTTCTTTGGGACTTGACTAGTATCAATCTTGGAAAGAAAAATTTGCCCAATCTTCCTTGTCTACAGAAGAACTAACCTCAATTACACTTATTTTTTCCTGAGCTTCATTTGTCCTTTCAAAACTCAGAAGGGTAATTAAAAGAAAGTAATTAGAAGATTAAAAAGGGTATGATTAAACACACACTGCACACCTGAAAGGAACCCAGTTTAAGGTTAAGATTCAGTGTGGAATAAACAGGCCCTGGGAGGTGAGAGCAACATTCAGACAGTAGGCTACCACCTGGCTCCAGAAGGACCACCTCTGCTCAGGGGCACATACAATAGAGCATATGGACATGTCCTGGCCCCACCAGACAAAAGAAATACCTCTCATGTTATACATTTTTTTTTATTTAATCCAATTGAAGACTGCATTCATTTTTGTAGTAATCAGATGTGAATGTGAACTGGGAATTTTTGAGTAGAGTTTGACAGTACTGAGCAAATTTTAAATTGACGTAACCAGTGATTCTACATCTGGAAATCTATCCTAGAAAACTGTACATAATTTGTATAAGGACAGTCATTAAAGTATTATTTTTTATGTATAGTTATGTCTAGATACATTGAGTTAAAAAAAACACAAACTGCAATATTTATAACATAATGCCAATTATATTAAAAAAAAACCTTTTGTGTCCATGTACAAACATTATATACACACTAAAAATGTTCTGGAAGACACTAAACTATTATTAGTCTACAACGGAATTTGACATAACATTGTAAAGTGACTATAACTCAATAAAAAATGTTAAAAAAACTATTAGTGATTATTGCTAGGGATGAAATTAAGGGTAAAAAAGACTTTTCAATTTATTCATTATTTGAAAATTTTTGTCATGACACATATTTGTAACTATAAAACAAGATACTAAAATTGCCCAAGTATATGCTTCAGATACCTTGATTTTCTTCTCTCCCTTTTCTATTTCCAAGGACTACAGATAAAGTTCCAATAGTTAAACTGAATAGTGTAGATTACTCATGTAAACAGGGTGCTAACGAATCTGTTCACTTTCTTACATGGTTTCAATCTGGCTCTAGGGAACCCACTTTCATACAAAGCTGCCTGTGGACCTGATCTAAAGACAACCCCCCAATCCTCACTGCATTCAAACCCTGCCTTCCTGCCCTCTTCACTCCTGCACTGTGTATGTATAAAGCAGCCAAATCCAAGTGGAAACGGAACATAACAGAGCACTTTTCTACACCAAGACCCAAACGCACACACAGCTGCAAGCGCAGCTGAGGTGCACACAGAGCTCTTCTCCCAACTGTATTTGCATAAAACAGAGAGGAGGGGTGGGAAAAAATAAAACAAGGTGGGGGGGCCTCAAAAATCCATCTACACTGCCAAGGGTCGGAATATCAGCTAAGACTTGAAGCCTCTGACTACTTGGCACCATAACTGAAATAAATAAACACACCTTCCTTTGAAATGTTTGGTGTCAGTAACCAGACAACCACTTTAGGAAAAAACAGACGTCTTCATTCCTGAGGAAAAATAAACAACAAAACTGCATCTTTCTGCCTTCACGCGTGCTTCTGGAGGTGGAATCCAAAGAGGGAGCTAGCACCACTGCTGTGACTGGTCATTCTGTCCTTGGTACAAAGTGTTTGCCACCTGAGGCCACACATCTTTAGATTCAGAACTAAACCTGCTCGTAAGTACAGCCTTCTTAATCCTGGCCACCCATAGTATCACGGTGCACGTCTAACAAGAGATTCAACTATACAGCAGGCAGCACAGAGATGAATTACTACAAATATGCAGAAAACAAAGTTGAGTACAATTCTCCAGGGGCAGTATGAAATTCACTTTTTCTTCTTTTTCCCTTAATTTGTCACAAAGTACAACGATCTTTTCTAAACTTACCTCCTATGTGTGAGGACGTCCTATCAGCAATACCTTTAAAGTCTACCCAGAACCTGACCGTTCTCTTCCACAGCCCGTCATGACCAACCATCTCATGTGGTTATCTTAGCAGCCTTTTTTCTAACTTTGTCACTTTTTAATTAATTTATTCCCTACAAACAGCAGATAGACTGATACCCACTTAACTATAAGGAAGATCATGCCAGTCCTCTGCATGTGTTCCACATTTTTATGGAATAAATAACATAGGCCTTGTGTTATTCTACATTACAATCAGAGTAAAATGGATGGTTTGTTTATAGGAGCTTCTGTGACTAGGCCTCCATTATCTCTGACTTTATCCTCTACCTCCTCCTCCTCCTACCTCGTTCCTGCTCCAGCCCCTACTCCTTATCTCCTGAACAGGTCGATCATGCTTCTGCCTCACAGCCTCTATGCTGGCTGTTTCTAGGGCTTAGAAACATTTGCCCAGTTGTCAGTTTTTCAACAGGACCTACTCAGATGATACCACTTAAAACTGAAATACTTCCCTTGCCCTTCCCATCTCCCCTCCCCAGCCTGTAATGTATCGGAATGAACACATACACAGTATACACGCATGCACACACACACATAGCACCTAACATCTTCTAACATCCTTCATTAATTGTTTAAGCTCTACCAAGGCAAAGAGTTTTGTTGGGTTTTATTCACCACTGTATCCCCAGTATCTAATATGCCTAGAACAAAGCAGGTGCTCAATAAATATTTGCCAATGGACACATGAACTTAGTATATGTGCTGCTGAAGCAAGCAAAAGGAACAAATGAACTTAATCCGTCACCTATGCTGCGAAAGCCACCAGCTCTGGGTAGGATGACTTTTCAGTCTCCTCAGCAATCATGCCTTTCTCTTTTACATTTTTGGATTGGGGACTTTTTTATGCTCAGATCAGTTCCTCCTCTACCAGAAGGCTTTCCTTAATAATTTCAGCCAACCATAGTCTCTCCTCCTCTGAATTTCCACAGCCCCATTACCTCATGCGGTATCTTTATGTGTCAATGTCTCAACTACCCCCTCACCATCTTAAAAGGACACGGTCTGGGTTTCTCACAGTTCTGAATTTCCTACAATGTCTCTTTTCTGAAGGTATAAAATTTCTTACCTAGCCAAATGACCTACAGAGATTTAGAGAGCATTTAGGCTAGAAGCTATAAACTAGATCAGCTCACAGATCCATTCTCATTGGCCTCAAAATATTTTTTTTCCTTAAATCCAAGTAAGAATGCTTTAGGTAGGAACCAGCCTCCAGTGTTCTCCAATCCCAAACACTGCCCACATCTGAAACCTGCTCTCTTGACTGAGGTATGCTATCTGCTTGGCATATGAGGCTGCTCAGTTGGGCAGACCCTTGGAGTTGCAAAACCAGCCCAACAATCTCACCTCAACTGGAGTCAATAGCTTTTCCTGTGTCATTTCCCAGACTCTGTACATTCTGTAACTGCCTCCCTCTAATATTAGTACTTTATGAAAGGGCTGTAACAATAGCTACTGAGCTCTAATTATAGGTACATTCATAATACCTATAAAAAATGTAAAATTTTAGACTCAAGAACATTTGATTTTTAAAAAAATTATTTTTATCTTTTTTTGGGGGGATGATTAGGTTTATTTTTATTTATTTATTTATTTAACAGAGATACTGGGATTGAACCCAGGACCTCGTTCATGCTAAGTGTGCACTCTACCACTGAGCTATGTTCTCCCCTGCTGAGAACACCTGGTTTTAAGTCATTAGAGAAAAAAATAAACTTCGTATCTGATTCTTAAAGTCTAAGAAAAGATTTTTGAAATCTATTGCTACATAAACAAAACCAAATGTTTACTTCAAAAAAGTATGTCCTGAAGCTAGTGCTTACAGATGAGCAGGACAGCACCCTCCAGTGAACTCAGGCAGAGTGGCAGACAGAGAGCACCAGGCAGCAGGTTAGAATGCTCCGCTCCTGGCTGACCTGCTCATGTTCCACAATTTCAATATTCTTGTGTCATAATGGATGGGTGATAAAACTTTGCATATCTAAGAGTCTCTAGATTAAAATGAGATAAGAATGGCTCATTTCTTTATAAATTATGAAGTGCCAGTAAAAACATAGCGCTAAAGAAACACAGATTTGAGATCTGGCTGTCTTTTATAAACTGTGTGACCTGAGGTACACAAAAGCTCCAGTCTCTTTGTCTATGAGGGGTTAACAAAAATAGCCTTATGTTCCCATCCAGCATCATTGCTGGACTCTCTTCCAAGGAGATTCAAAGCAATCAGTGTATTCTTGGTAATGGCTCCCTCATATAGTTTTTGAGGGATTTAATGAGAAAATCCATATGAAGTGGCTTAGCACAGTTACTGGTCCAATAAATGTTCATAAAGCCAACAAAGGCTTATAAATATTAAGAATTTAATACATAGTTGATTACTGGTCTTCATAATGGGAGGCATATAAATATTTACTGAACACTTATTGTGTGTTCCAGGCACTGTGCCAGGCACATGCCATATTTCCTCATTTAATTCTCACAATAGTCCTATGAGGAGAGGAAATCATCAGTAGGAAAACAGCCATGGCCTTGCTCACCCACAGGGAAGGATAGGATACTAGTGCTAGGAGGGAAAAAAATACATTATATCTTAATTGTGCAACAAAGTGAATGAAAGCCATCTTAAGGTTTGTAAGACTTTCTGGTTGCTGTTGACAGTGAGTCTCCAAGCTGGTCCCCCAATGATCTGAATTCCTAATATTTACACCTTCTCCACTGAATCATGTCTACCCATAGTCCTACTCAACCCGGAATCAGGGTTGGTCTGTGGAACAGAGAGGATACAGCAGAAGTGAAGGGATGTGACTGCCATGTTTAGGTTATAAAAGACACTGTGGCTTCCGTTTTGGGTGCTCTTTCATGTTCTTGCTCTTTCCAGTCACTCGCTCTGGGGGAATCCACTGTGGAAAGGACTACACGGAAAGGAACTGAAGCCTCCTGCAATTAGCCACATGAACAAGCTTGGTGGTATATCCTCCAGTCCTGGCTGAAGGATAAGAAGACTGCAACCTCATGGGAGACCCCGAACCTGAACCACCCACTTAAGCTGCTCTAAGACTCCTAACCCTCAGAAACTGGGTGAGGTACTGTTTTCTGTTTTCAGTCACAGCTTTGGGATAATTTTTCACATAGCAATAACTAATAGTTATGCAACTGACACTCAGTGGCCAGGGCCAGTCCTGTACAAAGAATTTTCCTGCCCTAAATGCTGATTAAGAAAGAAAAGGCAGGCTGACCACCAAAGGATTTCAGAAGAGCAATCTTGTGTGGTGAAAAAAATTCAGCAGAATGCTTTCCCAACATCTGCAGTTGTGTTGTTTTATTCAGAGACTATTGTGTAAAATTCTAATCGGAGCATACAGAATATTAACATTAAAAAAAGATTCAAGTACGAAGAACACAGTGGAGTTATATACTTTGAGATAAATGACTATTAATCCACAGCACAAGGGAAGCAGAACCATTACACTGGCCTGGGTGTCTGGGAATCACTGGAGGGAACTGGGAAGGGGCTCGCAGCTCTGTTATTCCAGGTGACAGTTCCACCGGGGGGTTTAAAAGAATGGGGGAATCCACAAGTTTACTCTCTGAAGAGACAGTGACTTATAGCTGAGAAAAGAGCCCCTTGACAATCTAAACATGGTTCTATTAAGTGCCTAGTTAGGGTCATGCCAATCTTCCAGGCTAATACATCAGTTCTGCTCCATGAACGACAGTAAGGTATCTGGTTGCCGGTGGGAAGTAAGACGCTATCATCATTTGAGTACTTCATGTGCCAATAATCCATTATATTATAGCCCCCTGTTTTCCCAAGTCCCCCCAAAAAACCTATTAAATGACAAAAGGGCAGCTTATTAGGGTAAGAGAAACACAAATACTCATTCTTCAACACTCCAGCTCACCTCCAGGAAGTTTTTTCCAATAGCCTCTGAATCTTCCAGGTATTCCTCCTCTGTTCCCACAGGAGTACTTAACACCCTATAATGTGATTTGTTTTCTTGACTGTCTTTCCCATTAAACTGAAGTAAGTCCCCCAAGGGTGGACTTTCCTTTCCACTTTCCCAGCTTTTAACACTGATGCTGGCATATATTTGTTCAACAGATACTAAACAAGCGCCTATGATGTGCCAATTCTGCATGAACAAAGCCATTTGACTAATTCTATCCTCACAGAGTACCCACCAGGTACAGGAGGTGGACGCATTAATTAGCAAGTACAACATGGTATGTGCTGTTAGGCTACTGCAACAGCAAATGGGAGGGCATGTCACCCACAGGTGCAGGGCTGAGGGATGCAGGAGGTAAGTAAAGAGGAGGGACAAGGGCCTTGTTGGCAGAGGAGTAGGATGCACATAGGTAGCAGAGAACATGGCCGTGAGGGAAGCCTGCACATGGTGCAGTGTGGTGTGGCACGGCTGGTGCACAAAGGCGATAGAGATGAGACTAGGGTGGCCAGTAGCTTCTGGGGCAAGAAAGGATCAGTGATAACAGGAAATACTTATAAGGCCAGGGAACAGGAGATAGGATGGATTAGAGTGTGGGCAGGACAGTTACTGAAGCAGCCTTTCCTTCCTCACAGGACCAGAATGCCTGTCCAAGTGGCAGAGCTGGTCTTAGGACAAAATGAAAATGAGCTATTGTGATAGTTACTGGGTTACTCTTCATAAAGAATTTGCCAGAAGACTTGGATTGAAAACTAAGAAATAGTTTAACAAATGCAAACAGATTCATGAAATTAAAACTTTTTGGGGATGATTTAATCTTAGGGTTTTTACCATTTAGAGACACCAGTATCTGGTACGTAGACGAAAAAGTCCAAACAATCACAAAAAATACTAACTAAACCCTCAAATATAGCCCATTGTTTAGAAAGTCATCAATTTCTTTCCTAGTCAACTCATTAAAAAACAAGTTTCTCCAAAGAGCTTAATCTCTGTTTCTCCAAAAATTTCCTTGAGATAACCAAATATTTTCTCTGCTTCTATGTTTCTTACTTTTTGTGGCTTCTTTCATTCTTGGCCTTTTAAATATTTCTTTTGGTCCTGTTTGGGCCATGTCCTTATATCAAGTGTATGGTCCAGAAAATGCTGCTTAAGAGCCTTCTGCTAGGCCTGGTTCCACCTGCCTGTCCCCATAAAGGGGAAGGATGGAAGAGACAGAGGCCAAGGCTGCATCTGGGGAAGGTTTGGTTAAAAGGGATTACAGAAACCAGGCTCCTAGCTCAAGATGAGATTAACCCCTACTTTCTGATACTTATACTGAAGAAGACAGGAAATAAGAAAATCCCTGAATCAAATAATGAATCAACATGTACTCTACTTGACTTGTAACAAGTAGGTTATAAAATAAACCTAAGATCCAATTTTTGTAGAAGGCAGATTTTGATACCATTAAGTATATCTAGAAAGCCAAGAGGTTTAAATAATTGCAGAATGCGAACAGAACTCTTTTCATTTATCAGCACTAGCTGATAATCCTTTTGAAAGGGCAAAGCAAACAGAAAAAAGTTTAGATCATAGCCACAGAGACCAACAAATTAAGCTACCATTTATTTGCTCTAACTTGCATTTTATGAAAGGTGGTCAGAGTTTAATTGCCAAAAAGCCACTATAAAAATTCCCCTTACTTACAGCTTCCTTCTCTCTGTCCATGATGGTTTCCAGCTCCTCAAAATGTCGAAGTTTTATCTCCAGTTTCTTCATTTGTGTCTCAACCAGGAGAGCTACCAGAGACTTGATTTTTCTCTCTTCCACGGCAGCCAGGTGCTAAGGGCAAAAAAGTCATTCAAATTATTTAGGTAAACATTTGCTTAAAAGAGAGTAAGAAAATGCTGAAGTTGCTACGCAAAGTGGGGACTGTGTAATTCAGAATAGTGCCCTAGATGCCCCCCTGTATGTTCCTACTAAACATTTATTTCAATTTAAAATAACAACTGTCTCTGCCTGAATTTCTGGTACTATTTTCTACTTTGAAATTAATGCAGGAACTTGAGGATATCCCCAAGTATTATCAAATAAATGAGCCAAATATTTCCTGTCAAAACCGAAGATCTAAGTTTTCAAATAGGAAGGCATTACCAAGTAAGAAAATAAACATCAAAAAAAAAAAAAAATCCACAGCAAAGAATTTTGAAGATTTAAGAGAACAAGACAGGGTGAAAATTGTAAAAGTTTCCAGAAAGGCAAACAAATAAAAAAACAGGTTACAAACAAAAATCCAGTCTGTATCAGGCTTCTCAACAGCAAAACCAGGTTTTTGGAAGACAACGATAAAATGTCTTCCAAGTTCTGAGGGATAACAAGTTTTAATCCAGAATTTCAAGTACAACTTAAATCAATTAGGTACAGAATAAAGACAAATTTCCAAGATCAAGATCTGGGTTTTAGTCCTGGTTCAGCTAATAATTAGTCACATAATTTTAGGCCCACCATGAACTTCTGTGGGTCTGTTTCTACATCAGTGAGATGAAGAAGTTCAATAAATTCGAAAACCATTCTGTGATGATACACATGAAACGTGTTTGTTGTCAGGGCTTTTAAGTATTCAGGCAGTAATCCATTTATAAACATAACTTGTGAAAAATCATCATGCAAAAGTAGAATAAATTTATGTGGTGTAAGTGTGTGTCTATGTGTGAGAGAGAGAAAGAATTTCATTCCAGGAAATTTAAAAATAGTATATAATCCCTATCTTGAGTTCACCAAATAGACTCACTTCTCAAGGTTACATTTCTAGCATTTTATTCTTTTGTTTTCTTCTTTTCCTTTACAACTAAATGTCTAGTCTAACATCTCAACTGAAATGACTTGGAGGTTCAAGATTAATGCCTGATTTTAAGTTCCTAGGAGGCGGGGACCACGCATATACATTTTAGGCACCAAAACTGTTATTGTAATACAGTATTTGGCACATAATGGACATTCAATTACTGAATAATCAAAAGTATATTAAAAATACAAAAGTATAAAACAACGAATAATCAAAATATGGCATTTTCCATTTTTCAGAATGCTTTTTTACATGAATTTAATTGATTTTCTTAATCTTGTCAGAAAGGATCTCTGATTCAAACAAAATGATGTAGGTTCACAAAAGTTATGTTAGTTGCCTAAGAAGCTGGTAAATGGCAGGGCTGGAACTAAAATTTTAAGTTCTAAATCCAAAGGCCTTTTAGTTATCACCCAATGTCTGTTTATTAACAATTAACAAATGATATCTTACTGTATACTTTCCTGGGGAATACTTAGAAGGGATCTGTGGTGGGCGTGTGGGTACAGCGCAGTGGTAGAGTTCATGCTTAGTTGGTTTGGGGTTCAATCCCCAGAATCTCCATTAAAATAAATAAATAAAAACCTAATTACATTCCTCCAACTAAAAAAATTTTTTAAAGCAAAGAAAAGAAAAGAAAGGAAAGAAAGGAAAGAAAGAAGGAAAGGAAGGGAAGGAAAGGAAGGAAGGAAGGAAGGAAGGAAGGAAGGAAGGAAGGAAGGAAGGGAAGGAGGAGCTTGTGGTGGGTTAAAAATGGCCATAAACTCATTGGCCTTTCTTCCACTGAGAGATAGAGTCTACCACCCCTCCTCTCTAACTGCCTTGCCCTATAGGGAACAGTGGTGATATCTTCTGGGTTTCAGTTTGGGAACTTCCACGTCCTGTCTCTTGTAATATTCTTTCTGGGAGTCCCAAGCTGCCATGTAAGAAGTATGATTACTGTGCGAGAAAGATCACAGGGAGAGACCTCAAGACTATACCGGGGGCGGATAAGACCCAGCAACCTCTGCCAAGGACTAGGACTTAAAGAAGCTGTCTTGGCTAGATGAACCTACCTGTAAGGTGCACACCACTACATGACTCAACAGATACTGCATGGAGCAGAATTACCCAGCTGTTTGGTGTTCAAATTTCACAAAATCATGAGATATAATAGAATGGTTGTTTTAAAACACTAAGTTTTGCTATTGGAAAAGCACGTGGTACTTGGAAATAGGTGCATTTTCAACAAAAACCTAAAATGTGATTTTGGCTATGGGTTCATGCCATGAGAGCAAGCTTTGAAAGGGCCTCAAGAAAACCACTGGTGAGACCTTAGAGGAAAATAATACTGGAGGTTTCAGAGAAGTAGATCTTTGTTATATAGTGGCACAAAGTTTGGAAACATTGTCACCTCTAGTGATTTGGAAAACAGAAAGGGTAATTAACGAATCTGTGGATTTGGCTGGAGTGACTTCCAAGTAAAATATAAACATTTTGTATTTTATTATAAGAAAAGAGAGGAACCAAAGAAGCAACTATTCAGTTTTCAGGTATAATTTAGAGGAAATAGAGCAGGGTTTGAAAATAAAACTGTTTCTCATCACTTGGTTACTCCCAGTAAGAATGTGAAATTTAGAAATGGTTTCAGGACAAAGATCACTGGACCTGGACCCAGATATTGGAAAGGTGTGCCCAGCAAGATTTCATAACTGCTATGAACCATGAGTGCTCCATGCCTCCCACCTCCACACTCCTTGAGTATGAATGTGGATGGATATCATCCCTGTCTCACCACTGCCATATGAGTCCACACATTCTTCAACCTGCCAAGGCCAAGATGCACCACTCCTGAGGAGCTCTGTCTGTATGTGAGAACCTGCACTGATGAGATCTTGGACCTCCACACTTAGCCTGGTATCATGAGATGAGATATCAGGATGTTTATTTCGCAAGTGGGAGAAACATATGTAATTTGTGATCAGAGGGCAGACTGTGGTAGATTAAGGTGGCACATCTGCCATTTGATGTGTGGTCTATGTCCCCTCATCACCTTGAATTTGTATAGACTGTTTGATCGGTAGAGTTGGGTAGAAGTTATGCAGTGCCAGGCAGGGGCCAAAGCAATGAGATATTGGCAGGTTCCCCTTCATACCACTTGAGACACTTTTCAAGTTTTAAGCTGCCACGTAAAAAAGTCTAACACTTTGTTACCACTCTAATATGAAGAAGCCCAAGATAAGTTCTTAGAGATAAGTTTTTAGAGAGGGTGTGTGGAGACACTGTTGCCATCGAGCACTCAAATGGTACTGCCATCCCAGCCTAGGTATCAGGCACGTGAGTGAAGTCATCTCAGGCCCTCCATAACAGCCCAGACATGAGGTGAACACCCAGGGAACCCAGCTAATGCCACACAGAACAAAATTTTTCCAGCTCAGTTTGCCAGAGCTTCTCACTCATAACAATTATGAGAAATCATAAAATAATTATGGTTTTAGGCCACTAAGTTTTGTGATAGTTACACATCAATGGATAATTGGATCAGGAACACTGCTGATGCTCATGCTATAGATTCTCCAAGTATCTGGCAATAGTGAGGACCAGGGCCTTCCAAAAGAGCTACAGGGGAATCCCCAAACCTTCACATATTGGCTTTATAGAACCTAAGAAGAACAATGAAGTCTGGGAGTGTGCCAGATGTATAGAATATGGGAGAAACAACTTAAAAGAAAGAAGCAACTTGACTGGGACAGAGCTTAGGTAAACTTTATATAGCAAAGCATGGCTTCTAGCTGGCAGAACAGACGTAGTTTCTATTTAGTCATATAAGGATGAAAATGATCAGAGTTAACTATGAAAATGATTAAACAGGTCAAATTTTCCTTCTGTCTTCTCTTCACAGTATCATTAAGTAAAGAGATACGGTATCAATAATCAATGTGCATAGTGTAAACCAACTTCAATCAACATTTATCTGGTAAAGCTGTGTGACTAAAATGTATAATAAAAAATTGCCTATCTCACAAAAGAATTTCAGGCATAAAGGAGTAAGTTATGAGATATTTCTGGGGGGTAAGAAAAAAATCTTCCTGTTGCCCCGGAACTAATATCCAGTTACCATGAAGACAAATCTATTTTCTACAGTATGTGGGCATTGGGTGGTAGCAGAAAAAAATTTGAAGGAAATGTCTATGGTCTTGAAAAAAAAGTGATTTCTGCTATCTTAAAAGAATTGAATCCTACTGCTGCTGATAAAGAGTACATGTTCTATTTTCTGGGGTTTCTAGTTTATTCCAGCAATGGTTCTGGATTCATCCTTCCAGCTAAACCCAGATGGAACGGATGGAGAGCAACCAGCCAACAGTGCTCCTCCTCACACCCACACACCACTTTTCAGGTGGGTTAGTTCACAGCTTGTCAGTAGGAGGAATAAGAAAGTGGATATGCTACCCAAGAGCCCCTCATACGGTATGGATGGGGAAAGCTAGAGAGCGTGCCCACCCTGTCTGTTTTGAAGCTAGATCTAGAACCTCTAATTACCACTCCATGTCAGAGTGCGACAAACAATTAAAATGTATCGAGGAAAACTCTTAATAGCAAAGCTGTTTATAGACACAGAAGAACAAAAAGAGAATAAGAGAAAACTTGCATAGGCTAGATAAGTTGTACTAATTACAGTAATTTAAGTGAATTCCTTACCCCTTAATTACCATGTAGCACAAAAATGTTTATGTGTGCTGTGAAATGTATCAGGTCCAGCTGTATGTAAGTGGCACTGGATAACTCATGTGTGCCAAGTCATGTAGCATGAGCATCTGTAACACTTTCACAAATCAGTGGAAGATATAGGCATTCTGAGAATGAAGACCCATGTTCCCACTGACTAGAAATAAGTGAGTGATGGTGAGGGAGTGAAAATTCAGTGACTTGGAAAGAAAATGTTCTTTGGACACTCTTCTAAACCTTGAATCGAATAAGCAAGGGCCAGGGCAACTGATCCACAAAAGCAGTTTCTCTGCAGTGAAGGAGTCACAAGGCTGTGGCAAAGTGTTAGTGGTACACAGTATACACACTTTTGTGCCCAAAGCTGCACATATTAACAAGCTATGAACACAAAATGAAGCAAGCATTCATGAAATTTTTCATGGTAGTCTATCATTTTAATTTTTTCTCTGGCAACTTACAGGGACGCACACACTGTGGTACAGAGAGGAGAAGTAGACAGAAGGAAGTGCGAGAGAATCCAGCTCTGTGAGAAAGAAGGGTGTCCAAAAAAGTCCAACTGGGGCTGAGAGAGAGTGGGTTTTGTCTAGTGAACTGCAAGAAACTGTTCAGGACAGACAGGCAAGAAATGATGCTTGAAGACTGAAGTGTCCTGATCGTGAAAAACTCCTGAATTCCTAAAGGAGTTTGAAATTTTAGCCTGAGAGAGACGGGAGGTTATTTAAGAAAGTATGCTCATATTTGTATTTGTATGATTCCATTTATATGAAGTCATGGTGTTAGGGAGCAGGCTAGCATCTCCTCTTGAAGAGAGGCAGAGTAACAGGACGGCATATGAGGAAGCTTCTGGAAAGCTGGTTAGGTTATGTTGCTTGATGCAGGTCCTGTTTGTGAGCCTGCAGGGGTGTTTGGTCTGTGAAAAAATTCACTAGTTGCAGACATACATGTCTGCTTATTTGGATATAAGTTATGCTTCAATAAAAAATTTAAAAACAGAAAAGATAACTTTTTGGCTGAAGGATAGAGAATAGAATAAAGGAGACAGGCAACAGGTGAGGGGGCTGGGCATCACTGGATGAACTAGAGTACCATGAAGGATTTGGTGGCTGAATAGCTATGGAAAATGAAAGAGTGAGAGGAGTCAAAGGCTGGGGGTGTGATCACTGGGCAGATGGTGTGCTCTGCCCTGATAAAAGGCACAAAGGAGAAAGCCCTCCTGGCTTCCAGCTCCTCATTTATAAAATTAGAAAATATGCCCAAAACAATCCTTAACATCTCTATGACAGTCACTGACAGTATGAACAATGACGTCATTGACAGTACGAACAATGAGAACTTGGACAGCTCAGAGACAATGAGACACCCATGAGTCCAACCTGGCAGAAGACAGACTGGAAAAAAAAAATGCTTTCAACAAAGGGGCAAAACCAAACAAATGTGAAACAGCAGTCAAATAGGTGTCTACATCAGTACTCACTTAAGTAAGAGTGTACCCGACGAAGTCCTAGAGGTCAGAGGTGGTAGAGGAAAAGAATACCTAAAACTGTGCTGGAGAACCATGAAGATCAGAAGGCATTTTGGAAGAGACTGGCTAGTACAAACACATAGGACCTCGATCTACTGTGATGCTAACAATCAGCTAGGGTATCTGTCTGAGCTGACTGAGCATGACCACGACCTGTAAACACCCCTCCCCCACACCGTCTGCACCGCCATCAGATGGGTAGCCACTCAAAACAGTAGTCTTATGGCTTCAACTGGGTCATCTATGGATCTGTTATAAATCATGCTACTCAGATTAAACACTTGGAGAAGTAGTTCACAGCAGCTAAACAGTCTGGGGGAATTAAAGACCATGAAAGACCATCTTTACCAATGGATCAAGAACAGCTAAAGATAAAACGATTAGCTATGTTCTGGTAAGCACTGCTTGAAATGTGGTGACCTATAATGAAAGAAAACTACATTTGAGGGTAAAACGGAGAAGGGGTGAATAGATTTTTAAAAACTTGACATATTCATGCCTGGAATGCTAAATTAACACAAAGCAAGGAAAATAACACTCTCTTTTCTTCTTAAATATGCTGGGAAGCCAATACTATGTTATAAATAGAGAAAACCACCCCCAGAAAAGCTGGCAAATTCAAGAAGAAAAAGAGCTATTTTAGGTTCCCTCTCTTTCCTTTCAGTCTATAAGATCAGGGTGAAGTATTTATACAAGGAAACAGATTTTTGTCTTAAAAATCACAAATATTTCAATCTGGTAGAAATTATTCGAATAGTCCAAGACAAGTTCTGCAGGCACATCAGACAAGACTTGAAATCTCTGCAGTCTTCACAAGACAGACTGACACAATGAATGAATCGAAGGCAGTCACCTTTTAGGACCAGGTCTGCTATTTCTACCATCCTCCTGCCTGTGGAATTCTTAACCTAGAAATGTCATTCAAGTAAACAGTCATCTCCTATGGGGTGCAAGGCTCTTTATACTTAATGTTCCCAATAACCTAAAAACAATACAGCCATTCATGGCTTAAGAGAGCATTAGGAAAAGAGCTGTCAGGGGCAAACCTTGGCTTTGGTTGCAGCTGAGGCAAGAGCAGCTGCTGCGGCTGTGGCTACATTTCCTTCAGAAATTTCATGTTCTACTTTCTTCTTCCCAACATCACTTTCTCTTTCTTTACAAGTATCAGTGAATTCCTTGTTCTCTTCAGTCTCCTTTTCTTCTGAAAAAAATCAGGAAGCTTTATTACCAGTGTGCTCAGTCTCAATAAGCCATCTTACTCCTCACCTCTGCCACATGATGAACTAGGACCAATGTTACAAAGAGATTTCAGTCCCTTTTTCTTCTTTTTAAGATTTCTGTTGAACCACTCCATGCATGTGAGTCTGTCTCTATTTGAGATGGATTTTCTAAATAGTACACTTTGTCTTCTCTTCATTTCTCTAAGCTCTCTGTGTAGTTCCCTTGGATATAAAGGAAAATTCAAGGGAACTAAGCCCTATGACCAACACATTTGTTCAACAGTCAATGAAATGCTCTGGGAAACCCTAGGGTCTGGAGGAAATCAGAAGTTGAGAACAGAGCACTTCCGCAAGCCTTTCGAGTCAGGCACGATGGGATGTGCCAGCAACTGACTGAAAATAAAATGGCAGGTCTGTGTGGTGACTTCAGTCGCAGCTGAACAACTTGTTTGTCTATATGACACTGAAAACAATGTAGCCATTAGCAATGTACCTAAGCACAAAATAGAACCCAAACCCATATTTACTGTTACATTAGGAAACAAACCCATAACAAATGATGTAATATTTCTATACAATTTAACTGCCCACATTTCCCAAGTGGTTTTACTTTTACATAATAAAGTCTAAAGAGTTTCCTCAAATTACCTGATTTGGTATCCTCACTGACTTCACTATCCTGCTCCTTCTCACTATTTTTTTCATTTTCTCCATCTTGTGCTTTATCACCTTCATCTGTTTCATTTTCCCCTTTGTTTTCAGCCTGAAAAAGGTACAAAATAAGAGGACAGGGCATGAGGGGGTAAAAAAAGGTCCTTTGACAAGTGATATTGTCTTAGAACAATGAAAGGTTCCACTATTTTTGGCAAGAAGTGGACTAGGTTAAGAAAGGCCTTGGAGAGAAAAGCTGGAAAATAAATTAATAAATTCAGAGAAATACATTTTACTACCTCATCTCCTGACAACCTGCCTCCAAAGCATGAAGTCCCCGCCCTCCCGGCAAAAGGCCAGTGGTACGATGTCCGAAGCAATGTCAGTGGGATTGATTTACATTATTCACTGGTTAAACAGATACTGAATGAATGAATAAATAAATGGTTAGTTGTCCAAAAGGACTAAGAGCACTTAATATGCACAGTGTCAACCAAGAACCAAGATGAAATGCTGCCAAGATAAAAAGCTGATGAAACTCTTTAATACAGTGATTTGCTGATGGTTTTCAGGAAGAGCCACAATAGAGCATCAGTGTTCATGCTCTGGGGACTGGATACTTCACTTCCTCTGTGGTCAGGATTTGGTGTCGTTTGCTGAGTTTGAAATCCCTGTGACTTTGGACATATTACGTAACACTGTCTATAAAATGAAGAGACAATCACTGACTTGATAAAGCTGTTTAAGGAATAAGATGAATTTATAAATGTAAAGTACAAAGCACAGTATTTGGGACACTGTAGAACTGCAGTTAAGTTTACTATAATCCCCTTTCTCTCCTATCTATATACAGTTTATACTCATTCAAACAGTAACTGACCGCTCACCATGTGCCCCGATGTTCAAGAGGCTGTACAGCTCTGTTCTGGCTCACCTCGCATTTATAGCCTCTACGAGACAGGGATTAGGGCAAAAACGTACAGGACACTTGGATGCCCTGCGCACACCGGCTTCAGTGTCTCCTCTTTCACTGCCAGCTGGAATATTCGATTTCTTAGCCTTCATTTCAATTTTGTAATTTTACCTGCTCTTTAAAATCTACTTGAAATGTCACTTTCTCATTAAGTCTTTACCAAATATTTTTCCACTAGCAGTTAAATTAACTCTTCTAAAAAATTCCTTAATATTCTCTAATTCTCTTCTGGCACAAGTATAGGACCCAAACCCTAGTATGTAATATTCTTAAGAACCATGATTTTTTAATTCATATTCCCAACTATGCCTGAAAGGGGTACAGAAGAAGTAGTTATAGAGTACATAAATCACTGAAAGAATAAATAAAAAATATCCTGTATTATGCCTTATGAGAACTATACCTTAACCCAGCAAAGTCCAAATGGCTGAAAGAATCATTTATAGTCTCAAGAGGGACTCAAAAGTCATAATAAACCCAAACTGTTATGCTGTGAAAGGAAGGTAGTGCTCTCGGTGGCTTTTCTGTTGTGGGAGATTTCAAATAGACAGACTTTACCTTTTCAGGCTGCTGACCATCAGTATCTGTTTCCACTTTTTCCTCTTCAGTTCCTTCTACAAGCAAAGGAATAAAAATAAGTAGTGTAATGTGGGGGAAAAGTAAAATCTATTATAAAGGTATGAGAATGTCAGGTATACAACATACAGTAATATATACAAATTTTACAACCATGAGGATGACAAAAAACAACACATACTTTATGATTCCATTAATTTAAAATTCAAAAACAGGTTAAAGTAATCTGTGGTGTCAGAAATCAGGACACTGGATAACCAGGAAAGGGGTAGATTCAATGGTGGCTTAGGGTGCTGGTAATGATCTGTTTCTTGATGCTGGGGCTGCTTACGTGAATGCGTTTAATTTTTTTATACATAAACAAGATTTTATCAGTGATGTAAGAGAAAAAAGTAGTGAAAGACAGTACACTCCTGAGAATTTTGAGTGGGCCAATCCAAGAGAGGAAAAATGGCCTAATGCATTTCATTTGTGAAAATGCACTGAGGGTTTCATTTTTCTGCATGTATAAAAATTAAAACTTCAAAAAAACGTTTTAAGTAGAAAAGGCCAAAAAAAGGTATTATTTAATATATTTAACGAGCATATATTCTGAGTCAACTATTAGAGAAATGGTGCAGAGCTAGATATTCAATGACTCTTAGTAGTATCACATTCTGGCTGGAGAGACACAAACCAACAAGTCCATCACGTAAGTGCATAGATGAGATGCTGTAGGAAGCAGAGGGTATGGGCTTCTCAGTCAGGGAAGGATAATATCTGCATGAGAGTTTTCTAGACAGACATGGCTGTGTCGGGGTGGGGAAGAGGCAGTATAGAGATGGACATTTCAAGGAAAGGAGACAAAAAGACTCAAGGGGAAGGGGACCCTAATCAGACCTTCTTGCTTCCAGAATTATGGCTGAAGAGGAGCTCCAAGGAACATGATATTTTGGGACACCATGAATCTCATAGAAGGTAGAAGAGTTTTTAAAGATCACTACCTTCCCCCAAATATGCAAAGCTTACAGTACCAGAAGTGGGACCAGAGTGCAGAAGCAGTGGGGTCAGTACCTGGTATTTGGGAATATGGAGGGGGGCAAGGTCACCTAGACATATTTGCTTAACCATCGGGACTCTGAGCCCATGGACTAGCCAGATCCTGAGCAGGAAAGGAAGTCCAGGATTCCTGCACACAGCCAGTCACAGCGATGGCCAACATGGTCTCAAGCTACTGGCAAACCCTGGCTACCTAAAGAAGAACCCCCTACACAGTTTTTTCAATTGCAATTTTAGCCAAGATGTCCAAGTAATGAGTTCACAAAGAATATCAAGGCAGGAAGTCATTAATGCTGAACAGAAACAGTGATCAACAGACTCAGAACTCAAAAACTGCCAAAGAAAGATCTGTCAGATTCTGAACCTAGCCTAGCCATGAATGCAGTATATAGAAAATCATAAAGAGCTTCAATTGACAAGACAGTATTAGAGATGATAAGATACTGGAAAACACACACACACACACACACACACACAAAACATAAAAAAATTTCCTAGAAATGAAGTCAGGGTAAACAGATTAAACCAAGTGAAGAGAGAAATACAAAACAGTAAAACATATCTAAAGAAATGATCTATATATAGAATAGGAAAATGGGGAATATGGAAACATGGAAAAAGATATGCCAGGCAAGAGAATCCAAGGAATGGTGGTAACCTTTCTGTGGTACTGTAAGTCAATACAGGCATTAATAGAGTATTATGAAAAACAGACAGTAACAACCTAGAGAAGAAAAAGGTTTAACTTACCAGAAAACTGTTAATTTTTTATACTTCCAGGAACCTAATAAAAGAGTGTCAAACTATATAAAGCAAAAACTGACAGAGGGGTAAGGAGAAAATGAAAATGTACAAAACAGTGGGGAACTTGAACATACTTGTCTCAACTAAGACATACAGTGGACAGTTCTAAAGTATACATGTAGAATTCTACATCCACCAGTTAAAGAATATATATATATATGTGTGTGTGTGTGTGTGTACGTATATATATATATAAACTTCAAACTTACATGGAACATTTAAAAACACTCATTACAAATAAAGTAATAAGCTAGTTTTCACAAAATTCAAAAAGTCAGTGACATACAGACCAAGTTCTCAACACAATGCAATGAAATTAGAAGTTTAAAATATAAATTTCTCAGTGGTTGGAAATGTAATTCTGAAAATAAGTAAAATAAACACTTAGAGGGAAATATAAAGCCTTCTTACACTTACCTTGGAAAAGAAATAAGGGTTCAAAGTTTATAAGTTGTATGTAAGTTCTGCTTTATAAGAAAGCAGAAAAGAAAAACAACACAGGAGGGTAGGGAGAAAAAATAGTAAGGAGAAAAAAATCAGAAGCAATAATAATAATAATAAAAAAAAACCCCAAACACAAAACAGAGTTTAAAAATATACAATAGAGACACTCAATATATCTCTTCTGTGACAGATCAAGAAAGGAGAGGGAAGGCACAAATTAGTATTAGGAAAGGAAGAAAGGCCATAACTATTGTAAAGCAAAAGTGAAAAAGGAAGTGATGGCAACTTACTGAAAAAGAGAAAATATGTGCAAACATGACTGATAAGGGGTTAATATCCAAAATATATAAATAACTCAATACCAAAAAAACAGACAATCCAATTAAAAAATGGGCAGAAGACCTAAATAGACATTGTCGAAAGACATACTGATGGCCAAAAGGTACATGAAAAGATGTTCAACATCCCTAATTACTGGAGAAATGCAAATCAAAACCACAATGAGATATCACTTCACACCTGTCAGAATGGCTATCATCAAAAAGACCAAAATAACAAGTGCTGGTGAGAATGTGGAGAAAAGGAAACCCTAGCGCACTGCTGGTGGGAACGTAAATCAGTGCAGCTGCTATGAAAATGGAGGCACCGCAAAAAAACTAAAAATAAAACCACCATATGATCCAGCAATTCCACTCCTGGGTATGTATCTGAAGAAATGAAAACACTAATTTGAAAGATACAAGCACCCCAATGTTCATAGCAGCATTATTTACAATAGCCAAGACATGGATCCAACCTAAGTGTCCATCAATAGAAATGGATAAAAAAGATGTGGTGCGCACACACACACACATACACACACAAAATGGAATATTACTCAACCATAAAAAAGCGAAACTTTGCCATTTGCAACAACACAGATGGACCTGGAGGATATTATGCTTTATGAAATAAATCAAACACTCTGTGTTATTATTTATATCTGTAAACTGAAGATTAAAACAAAGGAATGAATATAATAAAAGAGAAACCAGACTCACAGACACAGAGAACAAATTAGTGGTTACCAATGGAGAGGGAAGGGGGAGGAGCAAAATAGGAGGCTGGGGATTAAGGGGTACTAACTATTATGTATAAAAGAAATAAGCAATAAGGATATATTTTACAGCATAGGGAATATAGCCAATATTTTATAGTAACTGTAAATGGAGTATAATTTATAAAAGTATTAAATCACTTACGTTGTACACCTAAAACTAATATATTGTAAATCAACTATACTTTAAGAAAGAGGAAGTGACAAAGTGCTCTGAAAAACTATGCCAAATAAAACAGAAAAATTAGATTAAATGAACAAATCATTAAAAAATTTACTAAACAGATTCAAGAAGAAAAAGAAGTATAATAAATGAAAAACTGAAATAATGTTAAAACTTAAACAAAACACCACAGGTCCAGATGTTTTTATTGGGGAATTCTATCAAACTTTTAGGGAAAAGATGATTAAAATTTTACATAACCTTTTCCATTGAATAGAAGAAGAGGGAGTATGTCCTAACTCATTCAGAGGCCAGCATAATCTTGATTCACAAATCAGACATGGACAACAGATAACAAAAAGGAGGCCACAGGCTAAATCTTATTCATAATCACAAAAGAAACACTCCTAAGCAAAATATATGAAAACAGAAAACAGTAGCATATAAAAAAGGCAATATATTAAGGCAAAGTAATATGACAGTAACAGAAAGGTGATTTAACATTAGTTAAGCCCACAAACTTATTAGCTCATATGCACAAAAACTGATAAAACTCAGTATCTTTCATGATAAGCTCCTGGAAAACCAGAACTAAAAGAAAAAGCTGGAGTCCCCGAAAGACTTACCAATGATCTTAAAATAAATGTCATTCTTCATGGAGAGATGCCTATAGTATTCCCTTTAAAATTAAGACTAAGAATGGATAACTATTACTACTTTCCTTCAATACTACCACAGAGGCCATAGCCTAGGTAGTCAACTAAGAAAAAGAAATAAAAGAGGACTAGAAAGGAAACAGGGACGATCTGCAGAGAATAAAACTGCGCACCTAAAAAAATCTAGAGAAAAGTTACTTAATAACAGAGTTTAGTAAGGTGGTTAGCTATAAAATTAACATACAAAATCAACTGTATTTCCATATACTAACAAAATCAACCCTAGATAAAGACATATGAAAAAATAAAACTTGAATGACTTCTAATCACAACACAAAAAATGCCAACCATTAAAAAAAAAGACAAAAAACTCTATCAAAATCGAGCACTTCTTTTCATTAAAAGATGCCAAAAAGAACAAGTAGCAAAATAAGAGAAAACACATGCAGCACAGTAACTACATTAGTACATAAGATTTATAAAGAAAAACACTACAGCAAAGTGAGAAAAGATAGGAATAGTTGTTTTATAGAATGATGTATGATCAATAAATTTAATGTACTCAAATTAGTTACCAGAAATGCAATTTAAAACCACAAGGGTATGTCATTTTTACACATGCTATGTCAGGCTTAACACTTAGGAAGTGTTGGATCAAGTATTACTGGTCAAATTTGGGGGAAAAACTTGGAATTTCCTAAAACAGTGCTACTCACAGGAACAGTCTACAACAAAATAAGGAATTAAGCAAGAATATTCAAGGTTTGATGTTCAGAAATGTTCAATGCTCTTTCTCCTTTCCTTTATTAAGAAATCCACCTTAGGGAAAAAATGACAAATAAATAGAGCTTAGTGATACAAACTCCTTAACTCGAGGTGGCAAATGGTCTACCAACCACACTTCAGTAGCACTGCATCTAAGCAAAACCCTATATGCATAAACTGTGAGGCATGTACAAGATTGTATATGAATGTCTGAAAGAGAAAAACAGGAAACAATTCACACTGCCCATCCAATAATAAGAGAAGGGATAATTAAACTGAGTTATAATCACAAAATAGAATACTTCACAGTGGTGGAAATAAATTAACTATGGTTACCTCGATAATGTAACTATGTCAATAAATACTGAAAACCTAATATTGAGTTTTTAAAAAGTCTTAGAACTGTAAATATATCATGTTTTCTAAAGCTTAAAAACAAAATTATATCCAACATATATTAAGTACATCTTTGTGATTTAAAAAATTGTTTAAAAAGTAGTTGAACAATATTCAAAATTTAGGATTCTTCTTTGTGTTGTTTTGTTTTTGGGGGGGAGAATTAGGTTCATTCATTCATTCATTAACAGAAGTACTAGTGATTGAACCCAGGACCTTGTGCATGCTAGGCAGGCACTCTACAACTGAGATATACCCTCACCCCAAAATTTAGGATTCTTAATGCTGGGAGTGGGAAGGTTAGAAGATGAGGTAAATGAGGAACAGAGAAAGAAATTATTGGTAATGTTCTAATTCTTCCTTTAGATGAAATATGTAACATGCATTAAGACAAATTAAAATATAACAATAAAATGATCTGAACAAATATCAAATGCGGATGGAGTTTTTTAAACCCCAAAACTTCACATTACTCTTAAATAAATGTGCATCAGGCCACCTTTGCGGAGTTAGCTTAATTACATGAACAGATAATTATGTGGGAGAAATTCAGTATTTTTTTTGATAAAGACAATCTGCTTTTGAAATAATTATCCACAATCTACAGCTCTGCATTCTAAAAAGATTACACACTCACTCTGCTCTATTGTGAGGCAAGTCAAATTTGATACCAACTCTTTAATTAGCTATGAATCCAAGATGAACAGTTACATAGTATTAATGTCTATTCATATAATGATGGTGCAGTTAAAGACAGACCCTCTATAAGGGGGAAAACCTGAAGATAAGTGCTTAGACTTTTCAGTAGATGTCTAATAAGAGTTTAATTATGAGTTGTGCATTTCTCAAGATGCTACGTGGAAGCCTGTAAAGTGGTTTCTATTCTATAAAACATTTTTTAAAGCTATTAGACATCCTCTTAGGAAAAGAGAGGGGAGGAAAAACCAGCTTGCCTTTAGTCTGAATTCTGGTTGGAACTGTAAATCCCTAAGAAGTTGCAGCCACTCACAGATTCTTCACGTTATCTTGTTGGTGATGATAAACTAGAGGATTGAGACTCCTTCCCTACAAATGTATGGTCTGACCCTGTCTGCAGAGTTAATCAAAGAGGATACCAGAACGAGTAAAAAAAAATTCACAACTTCAAACAAGAAGGAACATAACTAGTGAGCCATGTGCCAAAGACAAAAAGGAACAGGAAGTAAAAAAATCAACATAACAATTTATAATTTGATCTTATGCTGTAGAACAGGGGTTGGTAAACTGTCTGTAAAAGGTCAGACAGCAACTATTTTCAGCTTTGCAAGCCATACATCCTTAGTTGCAGCTATTCAACTCTGCCACAGTAGCATAAAATCGGCCACAAAAGTGCTTGAAAATGAATGAATGTGGCTGTTCCAATAAAACTTTATGGACATTGAAATTTTAAAATCATATAATTTTTACATATCACAAAATATTATTCTTTCGGTTTTATCTAACCATTTAAAATTGTAAAAAATCATTCTTATACACTGGGCTAAAGAAACATAGGTGGAAACCTGGATTTGGCCCAAGAACCAAAATTTGCTAGCCCCTGCTCTAGAAAAAGAGGTTGAGTTCTGGATCCAGACTGCCTAAGTTCGAATCTTGTCCCCAGGATTTACTGGCTCAAGTAACTTTGGGCAAGCTACTTAGCTGACAGGGGCCTCAGTTTGCTTATCTGCAAAGGGAGAATAATAATATTACCTTCTTCATAAGGGTAGTGCTGAGGATTCAATTAATTATTTCATTTAAAATGCTAATAATCACCTGAAATTTTTACCACCTGGGCCTTTACAGAAAAAACTTGCTAACCTTTGTGATAGAAAATTCATACTAATATGATAGTCCTCTTTATGAATAAAGATACTCTGGAGATGTCCAACCCTCAAGGCCTCAAGTTTAATTTTGGGAATTGAGTGAGGGATACTGGAAAACAGGAGATGTGACTAGAACCCATGAAAATGCCTACCATGGTGGTGAGATGTGAAGGTGACCTCTTATGATCCCTGCCCGAAGGTTTTCATGTCCTTGTATAAACCCCTTCCCTTGACTGTGAGGAGCATCTGTGATCAGTTCCTAACCATAACAGAATACGGCAAAGGTGAAGGGATGGTAGAAGACCCTGTGTTGTTACTGGACTCGCTCTAGAGCCTCTCCTTACCAGACTGATGAGGTAAGCTGCCATGCTGTGGAAGCCTAAGTGGCAAAGAATCGTGAGTGGCCCTAAGAGCAGAGAGCAGCCAGCAAGCAATCAGGGCCTTCAGTTCTACAACTGGAATGAATTCTAAAGTAAATGAATTCTGAGAACAGGTGTAATTTGGAAGTGGATTCTTCAATGGTCAAGCCTCTAGATGATGTGAAAAATCTTTTTTTTTTTTTTAATTTAAGTATAGTCAGTTTACAATGTTGTATCACTTTCTGGTATACAACATTAGTTCAGCCATACATATACATACATATATTCGTTTTCATATTCTTTTCCATGATAGGTTACTACAAGATACTGAATGTAGTTCCCTGTGCTATACAGTATAAATGTGTTTATCTATTTTATATGTAGTAGTTAGGATCTGCAAATCTCCAGCTCCCAATTTATCCCTTCTCCCCTGGTAACCATAAGTTTATTTTCTATGTCTTGGAGTCTGTGTTTGTTTTGTACATAAGTTCATTTATCTTTTTTTTAGATTCCACATATAAGTGATATCATATGGTATTTTTCTTCCTCTTTCTGGCTTACTTCACTTAGAATGACAATCTCTAGGTCCATCCATGTTGGATCCAATGCAAATGGCATTGTTTTATTTTTTATGGCTGAGTAGTATTCCATTGTATAAATATACCACAGTTTCTTTATTTAGTTACCTGTTGATGGACATTTAGGTTGTTTCCATGTCTTGGCTACAGTATATAGTGCTGCTATGAATGCTAGGGTGGATGTTTCTTTTCGAATTAAAGTTTCCTCTGGATATATGCTCAGGAATGGGATTGCTGGATCATATGGTAAGTCTATTTTTAGTTTTTTGAGGCATCTCCATTCTGTTTTTCTTTATGGCTACACCAAACTGCATTCCCACCAACAGCGTAGGAGGGTTCCCTTTTCTCCACAGCCTGACCAGCATTTATCATTTGTGGACTTTTGAATGATGGCCATTCTGACTGGTGTGAGGGAATATCTCATGTAGTTTAGATTTGCATTTCTCTGATAATTAGTGATTCTGAGCATTTTTTTTCATGTGCCTAGTGGCCATTTGTACATCTTCTCTGGAGAACTGCTTATTTAAAGCCTCCAGATGAGAAAGCAGCCAAGCAACCTCCTTGATTGTAGCCTTATGAAATCCTAAGCAGAACAAGTTAGGTTGTGCATAGACTTCTGACTCACAGAAACTATGAAACAATAAATATATTTTGTTTTAAGCCACCATGTGGTAATTTGTTATGCAGCGAGAGATAACTACTATATCTACTAAATTTCTGAATGAACCTCAACCAAGGGTAAGAAGCAAATTAGCTAGCATCCATGATAAGACTATCTTCAGAGACTAAAAATAGGAAATGGCATTGCCAGTCAGGTTCCTCTGTCTCTTGCTCCATCTCCTACAGATTCAGTATTGATAACCTCAAATCACTTCTGGGCCTCTTCCCCATTTTCCCCATCCCATCAAACCTACTTTAGTTCTAAAGATATGTGTCTCTTTTACCTTTCTTTGAATGCTGAGCTAAGCTCCTGTTTCTTCTCATACATCAGTCTAGAGCTATTTCCTTCCCGTCACCACCCCTCTCTCCTAGCTTTTGCAATAAAGGGCTTTTTAGTCTAGTAATAATATGGTTAGCAAAACCAGAATGAGGAGAAAATAAATAAAACCATTTCCTAAAAGTTTAGGGAGCTGGGAAAGTTAGTTTTGAGGAGAGACTTAAATGCTTACAAAATACCAGCCTTTTAAAAGTATATTATGAGTAAGTAATGATGCCCCCTGGAACAGAACTATAATTATTTGGTGGGAACAGTCTCCATTTCCTACATATCATCTGTAAACTGCCAGCCGTTATTTTCTACAACAGAACCATGTTATTTCTGCTCTCTGGTGATTTCTCAATGACTACAAGGTAAAAGTTCTTCAAAATTCAGCCCCACACCTATACAACTGCACCTGGCCACAGTTCCCACTCCCCACAGACTGCTTGGTATTATTTTCAGAATATGCCACCTATGTTCTTTCCTTTTTCCTTTTTCATTATTGTTTAAAAGGTCACCTTTGTGAAGTCTTCCCTAACTGACTCAAGCATAAATAACTGTTTCTTCCACATGTCTCCACCTATAGCTCTATTTCTTTTTTATAATAATATGCCCCCCATCAAATGAATATTCATCAAGGACAGGATGTTTGTTTAATTCAGTGACTCACAAAATGTGGTCTAGGTACCCTGGAGGTTCCCAGGGTCAAAACTATTCTCATAGCAACACAAAGATGTTATCTGCCTTTTTACTCTCATCTCGCACTAGTGTGGAGCGTGGCTTTCCAGAGGCTGCATAAAGTCAGCTATAGAAAAGTGGACTTATGTATTACTGTGTTTTAGAAGTTTCCCAGCTTCAATTTCTAATACAGTAAATATCAATAGATATAATCCAAACAGATAAGCATTTTGGATTCTTCATATTTTTAAAGAGTGAAAGAAATCCTATGACCAAAAATTTTAGAACCGTGAGTCCAAAAATTTTTGTCTTCTCAGGGAAGAATAGAATGAGGCCCATGGTAGGAATTCATTCAGCACTTCTGGAGACTAATCATCTCATTCCCTGAATGGCAATATACAGTCTAACCAAGCTCTGAGCCTTGTATCACACTCTCTGTATCTAGCTCCAACCTACCTCCATAGGCTGCTCTCTTTTCCCGTCCTTACTTGAACTTTGTTTTATGAGCAACCTGGTTTACTTCCCTTCTTTGAACAACCTTCCATTTCCATCTCTGTGCCTTTGCTCACATTGTTCTACAGGGTCGAATACTGTACTTGCTCCAAACTGGCTCAGTGACATTCTAAACCTCTTTTTCAACATTCAGCTCAAATCCTACTTTCTTGTGAAGCCCTCTTCAGTCTAAAATCACATATCCCATTGGGTTCATTCTTACAGCACTTCCTATGTACGGTGCTCCTTGAACAATTAATATACTTCATTGTATCGCCAATCCTCCAATACTGAATTATTTTTCCATGTATATGGAGCTAGTAAGCCCTAAACTCTTTAGGAAATGGTTTTATTTATTTTCTCCTCATTCTGGCTTTGCTAACCATATTATTACTAGACTAAAAAGCCTTTACTAGACTAAAACAGCCCCGATTATCAGAGGGTATTACCTGTGTCATCTTACAACTGCACACAGCAAGAGAGCTAAATCAAGTAACCGCAATACCTGATTTGACATAACAGTCCCTAAAAGTCAGACAATTGTATTATATAAGGGAATCCAATTTCTTCCTCAAAATTCACATCCTACCATCTAGTAAATATTAGCCAGTAGGCAAGTCCCTTAAATCCTAGCTAGTCCTTGGAGGTTAAATGTCCCATTATGAGATGCTCAGAAGTTTGAATCTATATTTCAATGCCTCTTGAAATAGATCTGAAAGAGCCCTTCAAATGTAACAGTGACAAAAAGAGAAGCACACTCCACATGACACGGTCTAAAGATCAAATAATGATCCACTGTTTTGTTAGGTTCACTAGCCTTGCATATTTTCACACATTGGTGTTTTATAAGTATCCGATTTAAAAAATGTTATGGGAATCCTCAGTGTGAGAAGAATGAGGCTATTTATATGCTATGTTTAAATGCTATGAATAGTATCTGAGGCAAGAACTGCAACAGTTATTTCTGGGCTTTATGTTTCCAGAAAGTGACCTTTTCAGTACTATTATTGTCAGGATGCTCTTCTTAATCTCCTGATGGACTAGAGACTAGATCTTAACCTTCCTGAGAACTCAGACTGATGAGTTGGGTTCTTCTACACAGAGCTGTGACAAACGGCTTGAGACGCACTCCTCAGACTCCTGTATTCCACGAGAAGTTAAGGAGCTCGGTGGACAATCCACTCATTGACATAAAAAAGATTTTTTTCTAAACATTCTGTTTGTGATTCAATTTCCCTAAAAGCATGGTTAATTATAAGCAAAAAGCATCAGTGAACTCAACCTCTCAAACTTCTCTAAACCAGAATTAAGATACAGACAGTAAATCTATTCAGTAGCAAAATAAAAACAGAAACAAAACCCAGTGCTTGAGGTCAGGAAATACAAGTGGAGGGTATAATAATAAGTCTTTGACAGACTCCTGACTGGCCCTTGAATATACATGCATATTTCAGCTCTCTGGGGGGAAGGGCTGATGACCTAGAAGGTGCTAAGTTACTGTATTATGACATTTACGTAGCAGAATGTCTTTATTCTTAGGAGATGCACATTGAATTATTTAGGGGGTGCAAAGAATCATGATGTCTACAACTTACTTTGAACTAATTCACCAAAAATAATAAAATGAAAACTTTAAAAAAATTCCTAGATAGATAAAAATGACAAAAAGGAACCTAACTGGCAGGCATATGAGATTTCACTGTGATATCCTATCAACAGTTCAGTATGTTTGGCTACAAGTAAACAGGTTATCAGAAAGACTATTTTGTTTCGTCTCCAGGTCAAGTAAAAAATTTTTTAATGAAGCTCCTTAAAAGCCTTAGTGATAAAGTGAAAAAAAACTTTAATATTCAAACATATTACGTAAGTTATCTGAAAAATAAATCAATTTACTAATTCCTAAATGAGGTCTATTCTCAATCTAATACTTAGAATAAAACTTTAAAAAATATAGGTTAGACCTTGACACTCTTCTGCTTAAACCCCTTGTTAGGCTCCACCTCAGAGTAAACACAAACTTTACAACAGCCCACAAGGCCCCTCATAATCTCCCTCAACCTCTTCTGCCCTGCAGTCCAGCTACTTGTTCATGATTCCCCTTGCTGTTCCTCAACTATGCCAGGCAGCTCCTGTCCAGGCGCCTGTAGACTGGCTGTCCCCAATACCTGGAACCCTTTAACCTTAGATATCTACATGGTTCCCTTTCTTGCCTTCCACTTAAATCTTAGTTTATAGTTCAACCGTACTTTCTTGGAGAGACATTACCTGACCATTTAAAATTCTAATTCCTCACACTTCATTCTCATCCACAGATCCCTGCTCTATTTTACACCATACCAGCTACTAGCCAATATATTCTTTCTACATATTTACATTTAATTCATACATCCTAAGTTTTACATATTAGACTCCTGTCCACCTCCCACCTCTAAAATATAAAGTCCACAAGGGCAGGGATTCTGATCAGCTTCCTTCACCAGGATCCGAGTACCTCGAACACAATGAACTGTTATAATAACACAACCTTATTTAGTCTTATTTACACTTATGCGTTAAAAGGAAAAACAAAAGCAATCTAACTTAAAACTGATTTCCCATCCAAGAATGCTTATATAGTGTATTCATACACTAAATCACACTGAATTTTGCTGTGCATTTCTCAGCACTTAATCTTGTATAGATGAATCATCCACAGCCACTCTTCCCCGTGTATCTGCCTGTCCCCTTATGTAGACCCGAGGCTTTTGGGAAGGTCTGGGTCTTTTCGTATCACATTGGCCATAGAATATAAGGCAGTATGGTACAATGGAGCTAGTAAGCCCTTAATGATCCTTGTTCAATGAATGAAAAATAAACAGGCATAGCTATGTGTTTAACTCCTGGCACTGTGCTACAGCAAAAAGAGGTTGAGCTTTGGGGCTAGAGATTCTTACAAGTGTGCCAATGTAACCTGCCAATACCTTAGTTTCCCTGCTTTATTAAAAAAAAAAAAAAAAAAAAAAAAAAAAAAAAAGATGCCACTTCCTCCAAATGGCTGTCCTGAAAAGAACCTCAAATGACGAAACAGAAAACACCTACATAATGTGTGACAGATGACTACTACGAAAGAACTGTTGGTTTCCAATAATTTCTAAGCAGTGTTTAAAAAACGTTTTTCATTTCTTTTGTCTTAACTGCTTCCATCTCCCCCTGTAACTCAGGCAAATGAAACCTCATAATATTTTCAAGTAAAAAAAAAAAAGTAAGTCTCAAGTATCACTACTACTTTATCTCTTCCTAGAATGGTATCTGGCCAAACAAAAACAAAATACCATACAAATTTAGAGAAATCAGTAGAGGATAAATTGAAGAAATTCCTTCTGATAAGCTAACACTTATTTCCTAAATAATTCCCATGAGAAGTCTAATAAATGAAAATAAGAGGTATTTCAGGCCTAGCGTTCATCTATCTTAACTTTTATTTCACCAAATACTGCCCCCTAAATCCACAATAAAAAGTTAGATAGGTTAATGAGAAAAATCCAAAGTCTTTTATTTCATAAGGAAACTTACTTTTTTTCCCCCTAATTATTATTCTACCATACATGTAAGTTACCAGTATAACATGGTAAATTATCACAATAAATCTGCCACCCTAGTATGAGATTATCTTGATAAGGAAAACCTACAAGATTTTATTTCAAATCTGTACTCTAGGTGATAAGGCATTATTTTTGTAATACAAAGTGTTAAGTTTAAATGTAAATCTGACACTCCTGTCTTTGAACTCAAACTTGGAATGCAGGTCAGAAAGATAGGAGGTAACTATTGACTCCCCACTGCAATTCTGCTGAGCCAATTCCATGGGGAGTACCATTTGCTGTTTCCTAATTTATGCTGTTAGTCACAGCTCAATATAAATCACTTTAACTATAATATATAATGGGCCAGCATTAGTTACAGAAGTCTGTTCACAACTCATTCAGAAATTCATATTATGCTAGTATTTTCCTTAACCCTTACTAAACGGAAAGGAGCCAAATTCTGTTGCTGCAACTGGTGAGTATACACCGTACTTCAGAGAGGTTACCTGATAGCCTACCTCCAGATAATATGAACGAAATTTACTGTTCATGCTATTCAAAGAATCACCCTTTGTAGCCGCCAATGCTTCCTGCAGCAGTCTGATCCAAGCTTTGCAAACTGTGGAAACCACACATTCACTAATGAATCAGGAAAATCTAGCACCACAGGACTAAGGTTCCTAAATTTTTTTGGTTCTCTTTTAAATCCCACTAAACTAGAAATGGCCAACTTTGCAACCTGTTTCTTAACCACTAATGCTCTATGGTATCATCTACCAAAAATTTTAAAAAAGATTTTACATGTAAAAACATTTCCCTGATTTTCCAAAGTACAGAAACTTCTTTGAATCAAGTAAGAAAGCTTTGCCAATCCTTTTCAATTCTATGACCACAGGGAACCAAAAGACCCTACAAATGAAACACACACACACACACACACACAAAATGGGGAAAGGAAGACCTTTCCCAGGCACTCAATAGGCCCAGGTTTTCCTGGCCTGAGCTGGGCACTGCCTCATCATGGTGCAGAATCACCAAAAAGCAACAGAGATGTGGCTTGGCTTGCTAATTTTAGTCTCCATCTAAGAGAAAGGAAAGTAAGTGAAACTAAGAAATACTGTGGATACTTTTTAATTCTAAGGCTTGGTACTCTGGATTAGTAGCCAATATTAAGAACAGTTAGGTCAACAATTCATTCTGAAGGTTACAGTGAGAGGTTTGATTAATCTGAAAATTTGTTTCCATACCTGCAAAATGAAACTGCTAGGTTGACACTTTAAAGAAAGCAGAGAAAACACAGGGGTAGCCCTATGCAAACTCATAGAAACCAAAAGACTAGGCTAGAAGAGACCAGAATGATATCTACTCAAACCACCTAGAACAGAACACCAGGGGTTCAGATGGTATCATCTATGGTGTACTGGCTGGCAATTTAAATTTTTATGTCATATTACCTTTATCCTATAAGAATAAATACAAGAGACAAAAGAAAATTACTACAGTTGAAGAATAGATTATATAAACTTCATACAACTGAGATAAAGACAGAACTGTTAGGCAAGATGATAGGAATAAATCTTTAGATTGAGCTATTCATCAGAAACTGCTTCACAATGAAAAAATTAGTGAACACTGTAACAAACATTGGGAATACTCTACTGATAACTGTATATAAAACAGTATTTTTACCTTGGTGTGAAAATTACCCTCTTATAACATACAGGAACAGTTCCATTTTGAGAAGTCAAGTATTGCTTATGAAGCTACTATATTAAAATTTTACTCCTCTTCAAGATCAATTAAACAAAAATAGATAAAGTCCTTACTAGCAAAAATGTTTTTTGCCCAGTATCACAGACTGGCATAGCTAAACAACACATTATAGAGTATCTAATCATCTCTTTCTTGTTACAGATGAGAGAATTCAGAGCTAATGAAGGTAAATAGCCTTTTAAACTTCTGTGGTTACACAGAGCAGAACCAAAAGTAGAATCATGTCTGCAAAATCCTAAAGTCCAAAAAACAATATGCTATTTATAAGAGACCCAGTTTAGTCGGAAGGGTATAGTTCAAGTGGTAGAGAGCATGCTTAGCATTCACAAGGTCCTAGGTTCAATTCCCAGTGCCTCCTCCAAAAATAAACAAACAAACCTAATCACCATCTCCCAAAAAATTTAAAAAAAAAGAGAGAGAGAGAGAGACAGACCCAGTTTAGATCCAAAGACACAAATAAACTGCAAGTAAATCAATGAAAAAAGATATTCCATGAAAACACAGTATATGTAAGAGAGATGGAGTGTTATGCTAATATCAGACAAAAGACTTTTAGACAAAAAAAGTTACAAGAGAAAAACAAGGACACCATATACTGAAAATCATTATATATCAAAAAGATATAATAATTATGTATGCAACTAACAACAGAGACTCAAAACATATGGAGCAAAAACCAGAAGAATTGAGGGAAGAAATACAGTTAAACAATAGTAGTTGGAGATTTCAAGATATCACTTCCAAAAGACAGGACAACCAGAAAAAAAAAAACCATAAAGTTGACAACTTGAACACCACTAATAAACCAGACACACCAAGCATACACAGAATGTATATGTTTACTTATTTATTTATTTTTAAATGAAGTATTGGGGATTGAACTCAGGACCCTGTGTATGCAGGCAAGTGCTCTACCACTTCAGCTATACCTTCCCTTTAAACAATATACTCTTCAACAGCCAGTGGGTCAAAGAAATCATAAGGGAAATTAGAAAATACTTTGAGAAGAACAAAAACAAAAATAAAATATATCAAAACTTATGCAGCAAAAGGAGTGCTGAGAGGGAGATGTATATAGCTATGAAAGTCTGCATTATCTACATTAATAAAGAAAAGACCTCAAATCAATATCCAAACTTCCAACTTAAGGCATTATGAAAGAAAGAGTAAACCTAACCAAAAGCAAGCAGAAGGAAGGAAGGAATAAAGATCAGAGTGAAGATAAACTAGAAAAAACAAGAACAGAATCACCAAAATCAAAGTTGGTTCTCTGAAAAGATTAAACTGCCAAGTCTTTATTTAAATTGATAAAGGAGGGGTGGACCAAATTACTATAATCACGAGTGAAAATGGGGAAACTACTAATCTTACAGAAATAAAAATGAATATAAAAGAACATTATGACGTTTTTAGAAAACAGCTGTACCAAAATATAATTCACATACCATATGATCAATCCATTAAAAGAATACAATTCAATGAATTTTAGTATATTCCCAGATATGTGCAACCACCACCAAAGTAAATTTTAAAATATTTTTATCACCTCAAAGAGAAACTCCATACTCTTTAGCAATCATTTCCCTTTACCCTCACCCCTCCTAGCCCTAAGCAACCATTAATTTACTTTCAGTCTCCATAGATCTGCCTGTTTAGGACATTTCACATAATTGGAATTACATATTGTCTTTTTTCACTGGCTTCTTTCACCCACCATAATGTTTTCAAGGTTCCTCCAATGATGTGGCATGTTAATACTTCATTCCACTTCATGGTTGAGTAATATTCCCATGGTATACAACATTTTGCTTATCCATTTGAGTTGTTTCTACTTTTGGTTTTATGATTTGAGAACTCACAAATTAGATAATTACAAATTGCCAGAAAGACACTACCTGCCAAAACCATCTCAAAAAGAAACAGAAAATCTAAATAGACTTATAGCACATAAACAAATTAAATCAGCAGTCAAAAAATAAAAAAAAAGGGGGGTGGGGGGCAGCCCAGGACTTGATGGCTTCACACATGAAATTCTATCAAACATTCAAAGAAAAATGAACATCAATACCTCTCAAACTCTTCCCCCCCAAAAAGAAAGAACAATTTCTAACTCATTCTTTGAGGTCAGCATTACCATGATACCAAAACTGAAAATACCACAAAAAATTAAAAGTATTAATCAATATCCCTTATGAATACAGATGCAAAAATCTTTTAAACAAATTACCAGTAAACCTAAGCCAATAGAATTAAATGGATTATTCACACTGACTAAGTGGGATTTATCCCAAAATGCAAAAGTTGTTCAACAGGCAGGAATCAATTAATGTAACACAACCTATTTATAGAATAAAGTAAAAACACCACACAATCATCTCAATTGATGCATTAAAAGCAGCTAATCCAACACATTTTCATGACAAAATACTCAACAAACTAGAAATAGAAGGGAACTTCCTAAAATTGATAAAAGGAATCTAGAAAAATCCAGTACATAACATCATACTAATGATAAAATGCCAAAAGCTTTCCCCTTAAGATCAGGAAAACAATTTCATTTACAACATTCAAAAGAATGAAATACAAAGGAAAATATTTAACAAAGGAAATCCAAGACTAAAAACTTCAAAGTATTTTAAAGAAATTAAAGAAGACTTAATTAAGTGGAAAAACATTCTAATGTTCATTGATTGGAAGACTTAATATTGAGATGTTAATACTCCCCAAACTGAATGCAAATATAAATCACAATGAGATACCACTTCACACCCAACTAGGCTAGATATTTAAAAAAAGAGAAGGGGAAAGTAAGTGTTGGCGAGGATGTGGAGAAATCAGAACTTTCATATGTTGCTGGAAACAAAATGGTAAAACCACTGTGAAAATAGTTGGGTAATTTCTCAAAAAGTTAAATATAGAATTACCATATGATCAAGCAATTGCACTCTTAGTTATCCAGGAAGCAAAAAACCTATGTTCACCAAGTAACTTGTACATGAATGTTCATAACAGCATTATTCAAAATAGTGAAAAAATGAAAACAATGCAAATATCCACAAACCAACTAATGGATTAGTAAAATGTGGCATATCACTCAAGAATATTATTCAGCAGAGAAAGAAATTAAGTACTTAATTGTACTACAGCATGGATGAACTTTGGAACATTACGCCAAGTCAAAGAAGTCAGACACAAAAGGCCACATATAGTACACTTCTACATGTGGAAATGTCCAGAACAGGCAAATCCACAGAGATGGAAAGCAGATGAGTGGTTTGCAGGGCTGAGGAGAGGAAGAATGGGAAATGACTGCTTAATTGGTATGAGATTTTTTTGGGGGGTGATGAAAATGTTCTGGAATTAGATAGTGGTGATGGATGTATAACATGGTGAATTTACTAGAAGCCACAAGATTATACAAATTAAAGTGTTTAAAATGGAGAATTTTATGTTTTATTAATTTTACTTCAACTTAAAAATAATCCAAAATAACAATAAACCTAAACCTACTCAGCAACATATAAATTAAAATAACCATGAAAATCATTTTTCTGTTTTTATGTCTATATGCTTAAAAACTAGATCTAAAAATGCTCACAACTATGATATTAAGTTATGAGGTAATTTTAAAAATTCTATCACAAAAGGAAGAGATAAGAGAATCACACATTAATGTTTTAAGAAAAACGTTTGTACTAATCATTGTACTCACTTTTGAGTGCAAGCAAACCAAGTTATTTCATCAAGCCAACAGGAAAATGTAGCATCTATTAACCTTGCCCTTGGCCAGAAGTGACTCACCAAGCTTCTCTGGCTCATCGGGCCCCGTGCCAGCAATGCAGCTGCTCTCCAGGCCATAGGTGGGATCCACTTTCCCAGAGGCTCGTGCTGCTTCCTGTACTTTCTTGACATGAGCTTCAACCAGTTCCAATGGTACCTCCTCCCGGACTCGAGAAAACTCCTCTGTTGAAGAACAAAAATGGAACAGTGACCTGGTTTTGCACAAATACTTGCTTCAATGTGAACTAGGAAATCTGACACACATTAGCGTATTGTGTGTAGTGACCTAGTGACCTTCCTGGGGACTCAGTCTGAACTATCCCAGAAACAAGAGGGCCATAGGAGATAATGATGGGCAGTAATGAAATATACTACAGAACTACGTCTCTGGCTAAATTAATTAGAGAGATCTTTACATTTCTGTCACTAACAATCGAAACTGCAGTCCAAATTTTATCTAACTCTGCTGGTTAGATTGATAGTCAAAAAACAAGGATTAAACAACCAAAAAGTCAACAAAGAGTTCTATGGTGTGAGAAAGTTCTAGTTAGAATATGACCTAAGAATGTTAAATGACTCCTTTTGCCAGTGATATCAAATTCCACATCACAAAACATACCATTAAAAACTCCAGTTTTGTCCCTCCAATTCTTAATAAATGCTCTTAGTTTAAAAACCTTGTATTTTAAGCGCTTTAGTTTAAAATGTAACATGGTATTCTTTAAGAGGTAATATCTGATTTTTTGTTATTTATATAACTGAAATGAATGCAACTGCTGATAACATTAAAATATGAGGTAAGGTTAACATGAAGGCAAAATATTAAACCGTTACATAAAATTGTTATGCTGGGGAGATGGCTTAAAAGTCCATACCCAAAGCCGCTTTTGCTGCGGCAGATGCCACACGAGGATCCACCACAGATGCCAAAAAAGCAACAGTGCTCATGACCGGGTTTCCTGACTGACTGAAGGGGACAGGCTGGTAGGCCAGGGGCCCCAGAGAAGCATCTGAATTTTCAAGGTATGGGTCCTCAATGGGAAGCCTCAGAAAGTGGAGGATGCATTCATCCTGAGTGCGACTTCCAACGTGTTCTGACACTTTGTTCCAATCATCCTTATACATCTCCAGGGCCTACGATAGAAAACAACAGGAACTTTAATATCAGGTAACAAGGAAGTAACAGATAATGACATCAGAAGCTCATTCTTTAGACAGGCTTTAAAAATGGTAACGAAAATAGTTATACTGTACATAAGATAAAAGGTTGATTTGATTGCTTTCATTATTAAATTCTCAGTCAAGAAAAATAAAAGGCATGCAAATTAGAAGGGAAAACGAACAATTAGTTTTTATTACTATACACATGGCTGTTTATATAGAAAATCCTGAAGAATCTACAAAAAAGTTATTAAACTAAAAAGTTTAGCAAGGTCACAGGTTAGAAGGATAATAGAAAAACTCAACTATAGTTCTATATATACTAGCAATGAAAACTTTTAAATTGGGGAAAAGTATTTAAAACAGCACAAAAATGAAATACTTAGGAATGAAGAGATTGACGAATGTGTAAGATCAATATGCTAGAAAAAATTAAGCATGCTGAGAAACCAAAGACCTAAATAAATGAAGAGATACACGTGTTCATTCATTAGAAGTCTCAATATTGTTAAGATACCAATTCTTTTCAAATTGAACTACAGATTCAGTGCAATCCCATTCAAACTACAAACTTTTTTTTCTAGAAATTAAGAAACAGATACTACAATTTATAAGGCATATACAGTTCTAGTGTTCAAATCTATTAACTTCTCACAGAAAATGCTGAAAAACTCCAACAAATATAGTAAAAGCAGTCTCCATGGGGGAGAGGAATAGAATACTATGAAGAAAACCAGAAATATATGGTGCTGAGAAAGTCAAGGAATGAACTGGGTAAAAAGATGTTTGGTAGCTAACTGGAGTTGCTACTCTCACATACTCCCTCTCTAGAGCCATGATTTTCAACCAGGGGCAACTGAGCCTCCTTGGGGACACAGTAATGTCTGGAGACATTTTTGGTTGACGTAAATGGGGAGGTGCTACTGGCATCTAGTGGGTAGCGGCCATGGATGCTGTTAAGCACTCTACATGCACGTTAAGAGCCCCCACAACAAAAAAACCCCCATCTGGCTCCAATGTCAGCAGTGGCAGGGCAACCCTACCCCAGAGCCTGACTTGCTGATCTACAGTGTTAAGATGAGTTCGCTGTGATGATGATTCTCTCCATGTTCATTCCCTCAGTGAACTCTTAACCCTGGGCTCCAACTGCTGCTCCAGGCTTTCTTTCTGACTGGAGTGGCGGAGGACTCTTCAAAATCCAAGCCAGCAAACTGCCTTACCCATTAAATCCCTTGAAAAACAAGGCTAGTTCTGGGTTTCCTCTGGACAGTCAGTGGCTTTGGGTAGTTCTAGAAGGAACTACTTAAAAAAAAAAAGGAGGAGGAGGAGGAGGGGGAGGGGGAGGGAGAGGAGGAGAAAAGAAAAGAAAAGAAAAGAAAAGAAAAGAAAAGAAAAGAAAAGAAAAGAAAAGAAAAGAAAAGAAAAGAAAAGGAAAGGAAAGGAAAAAAAGCCCAGACTGTAACAAAAAATAAAAATCAATCTATCTCACTAGGGTCTCTAGGGCCAGAAACATAACTGAGATGGTTCTAAGTTTCTGATTATGGGGTAGAGATTTTCTTGACATCTTTTAGTATAGCCTTTTCAAACAAACTTGTTATTTTAAAAAGTTTTTTTTTCCTTTATTCATTTCCTTCAGCCAGAGAAAAATAAGAAAGTTCAAGAAGTTTTTTTTCCAGAATAAAGCTAAGGAACAGTCATACATAATTCAAGCAAGAGCCAGCATCCAGAAAAGCACAAGGCTGAGAAGCAGTGAGTTTCTGAGCCTGGGAACTGACGGTAGCATTACATAAGAGGGGCAGACTGAAGAGGTGTATTCAAAACAGAACATGGTGACAAACTGGTTGGGAAGGAGGGGAAGGGTGACATACAGAGAAAAGCTATTAGGAGACATGTTATAATACTATAACACATCTTCATTCCTCCTGTCATCACTAGGGTCTTCTCCACTGCTCACCTGGATTCTTAAAATTGCCTGTCCTTCCATACTTAAATCCATTCTTCTTCCTGCTGCTAGAGTGAAGTCTGTTTCACACAGGACACTATTTCTCTCCTGCCTAGAACTATGTCAGTGTTCATCATTATCTTATGGAATTAAGACCAACATGACTGGGATACTGTTACCTCTTCTACCTCACCTCCCTAATCTTTAATGTTCCAGGATACCCAGATCCCAAAACACTATCCCCAAATAAGTATTGTGCCTATGTAGCTTGTTCTGTGCTAGAAACATCATGTAGTAGAACAAAACACAGGCATCCTGTTCCCAGGAAGCTGTCCATTACATCTCATCCACAGTCACTCCTCTGTGCATGTCTTGTGCTCTGGGTACACCTCAAATTGGGTTTTAATCTGTTTCTGTCACCCATTAGACCACAGATTCCTTAATTGTAGAGACTGTGGCCTAGCCATCTCAATCTGTAGTGTCAGCCACAGTGCCTGAAACACAGTACCCATTAAAATTTGCTGAATTTAACCATAGATGATTAACCTAGGAAAGGAATGTGACTTTTCCAAGACTCCAAGTGGTAAAAAAAAAGCCAAAAACACCTTGTATTACAAAAAAAAAAAAAAAAAAGCACTTTTCTTCATGACAAGATTTTTATTGGAAGACATATTCATCTAAAGTATAATTCAAAATTACACAGGAAGATGAGCAACAAGAATTTAACGTATAGCACAGGGAACTATATTCACTATCTTATAATAACCTATAATGAAAAATAATCTGAAAAAATATATATAACTGCATCCCCTTGCTGTACACCTGAAACTAATATTGTAAATCAACAATATTTCAATAAAAAATAAAATTACACAGAAAAAATATTTATTGGGCTGCATATCACAGATGTATCAAGTGCACGTACACTGTAAGAAAATCTTTGATGCTGCTTACTATCTTTGAATGCTACTGTTTCTACAATCTAGTCACTATAAATACCTGAGAAGTGTATCTAGTGATAAACAAGCATTAATAACCCTCACAGATCTTATTTGCAGATTTTATGTCCACTAATTATCAAACAGAAAATAAATACAAGGCATAAGAAAGCAGAGTAGGCATTAGAATGACTGCAGTTAACCAGGGAGAACCAACACACTCACAGATTCAAGCTGTATCACTTTCAAAGCCAGGGACATTTATAAATGACCAGGAAGAACACTGCAATCAGCTGTGGACTTAAAAGACATTGTGACAGTCTCTTTAAAAAATCCACTTAATCACCATGGAATAGAATGGCACCATCTCTTCTTTCCTTCTGGCACACCCTGATTCTATCAGTGCATTTTCAAACTGCCGTAAGGATTGAGTTACCAGTCTTTGTGGTTTCAGATGTGCATTTTCAGATGGAATACCTGAAATTCTTCACACATTTTACGAATGAAATCTTACTCAAACAAGCCTTCATCTTCTTGATCTAATGCAGTTTTTTTTTTTAAGCTAATATCCTTCTTCTCTACCAAAGGATCTTTTCCAAACTGCATTCATCTGTCCAATGTATAGATTCCACTTTGGTTATTTGCAAAATTGTAACTATACTTCCATTATTTATAGTAAGACAATGAACTGAATACAACCAAAGATAACAGCCTGAAGCATTCCAATTAAGAACTGTGGTTTAATAAGAAATCATATCAAATAAGGCCTTTTTAAAATAAGAGGTGCTCTCAAGAATAATCCAGTATGAAGGTGAACCCAGGTACAAGGGTCTCAGGCTGGGACGTTCTGGGTCCCACGGTCACTTCGTCCTGAGTGTGCTCACCAGCCAGCGTGGTCTTGCTAATTCCCTGGTGAGAAGGTGGAGCACCAGGAGGGGGACAGGCGGTGTGTGCCACGCTCGCCCATGGCTGAGGGGCTTGCTTTAGGCAGAGTTTAAGAAAACCCAGGTAGTTTAAACTTAATTGGTTTGGTTTCCTTTATTTTCCTACAGTCCCAATTCACTTATAACCAAATATGGTTTAGGCTTGCTGAAAAGTTAAAAAACAAACAAACAAAACCCCCAAATATTTGGGAAGCTGCCTGTGTGATATACTTGTCCAATAAAATGTTATGATTTGGGGGGGTAAACAATAAATTCCAATGAACTTTCCAGATTTATCTATTTACTAGGGAGAAATTGACTGTTTTTGGTTATAAGTTTAAAATTTTTTCATCTGACTCATGTTCTTAAGCTATTAATTACTGATAAATGATAAAAATAGGAGGTGTTAGTGGTAAACAATGCTGTTGGGAAGCCTTTTATTTCTTTGTGTAAGCACAGACAACACCTGCTGATTCAACTGCATGTTTAAAAGAAAAATCAACGACTGTACAGGTTCCACCTGCAGGAGAGAAAATGCACTATTGTGTAAGGATACTGTGGTTTTCTTGGATATGTTCAGGGTAAATAGTAGCTCAGCCATCCCAGCTCCAGTCTGTGTTTACTATCCACTAATCTTAAATGGAGAATGGGAGAAAACTTTGAGTATCAATGTGAAGCAAGGAAAGAAGTGACAGAAAGACTGTTGTTCCAATTTGTGCTGCACAGTTAAACTTCTCCCCAGAGCCCATAGGTTCTAAACAGTAACACAAAAGTATATTATGTATGTTCTCCTGCAAGTACTGAGAACTGTTAAATTAACATCCATGGCAAATATGACTGGACAAAACAGCCCTGAAATAAATAAAAAGGAGCTCAGAAAAGAAGCTCTCTGCAAATCACTGACACTGACTGGGCAGATGAGAATAAATTGAACTTGGTGGTAAAAACTCAAAAGGAACAAATCTTTTTTGAATTTTGATCCAGAGAGACACAGAGAGAGAGAGAGAGAGATTGACAAGAGAGAACAAGGAAAAGTAAAAGAGGGATGTAAAGAAGAAAATACGAAAACACACCAGTAAAACTTCTGAAAGAACCACAATTGTTGAAACAACTTTAAAACCAAATTAAAGCAACACAGAAAGCGGAACCCAAAGTGTGGTCTGGAGACCCATGGAGCACCATATCTGGGGACTGAGAAACAAAATCATTTTCAGAATAGCATTAGGACATTACTGCCTTTTTCGTTATGTTGACATATGCACAATGGTAAAAAAGTAATGGTGGGTGGACCACTGGCCCCTTAGCATGAATCAAGACAGTGGCATTGGACTATTTTAACCGTCACTTTATTCCTCACTGCCACATACTTGCAAAAGCAAAATGAGCCAACTTAAACATTTCCTTGATGAAACAGTAAAAATTACTAATTTTACTAAATCTAAGTTTCTAAATCCATGTGTTTTTAATGTGCAGTGCTATGAAATGTGAGGTACAGAAGAGGACTAAATATCAACTCTCGAAGCATGAAGGCTGTCTAAAGGAAAAGCACTTGTGCAACCATTTGAGTTTCAAGCTCACATGGCTACTATTTTCACTGAATAACATTTTTACTAGAATGAACGGCTAATACACCATGGTTTTACAGACACAGATATCTGGCAGATATTTTCTCAAAAATGAACAAGGATTCTCAAAAATATCACTCCCAGGAAAACAACTGATAGACTGTTGCCAATGATTAAGTAGAAGTTAAAATTCTGCAAAATATGTATCAGTCATAAGCTCGTCCTACTACTTAAAGGACTTTTTCTAATAAGATTAGTAGCAATACTACCAAGATTTTTTGATATTGTATAATGAACTGTATCAACATTTGAAAGATCTGCATAATTCAGTAAACCAGTATTTTCCAATTTATCAATGAAAGATATGCAATCATACACAGACAAAAGATCCATTACTAGTGACAGAGTGACCAATGGATTCCAGGTGGCAACTAACCTTTAGGAAACTATGAGTGGTCAAGTTTTAATGTAGTACAGGCACACAAAGAGACAATGTGGACAGCTAAGGAAGGTGGAACAAAACAAGAGAAAAGCTAGGGACCTGATGATATCATTGAGCAGTGTAAAGAATCTTGGAATTGCCAATCTGAAGAAATCAAGTTGAACAAAAAACAAATGTCCTGCTGGTTTAATGTACTGCTACTCAGACTTTCTAGTCCAAGTAGGCAAAAGCATTTCAAACAGATTTAACAATAAACTTCCTCATTTGGTCCTAATTTAGCTCCCACATTCTATCCACAAATACTAAGTAGTGTCATATTGTCTCCATTTTACCACAACAATTGCTCTACAGCTAAAAACAAATGGTCCTTCTTCAGAAATGGTTGATAAATATGAAATCAAATACTCTCTTTTTCCTACCTGCAGAGCAGAAATAATTCTGAGATCTAGTTATATAAGGATTTGCAAGAATCTCCAAAGATAAGAAGAAACTCAAATAAGCATTCCATATGCTGGTTGACAGAGATACTATGCATTGTCACTGGCTTACCACAGTCTTCTGCTTTCATAAAAAAGTTAACATTGTCAGTGGCAGGTATCTTCAGCTACTGCTCTGAAATCCTTTGGGGAAATACGTAGGTTGTACACTCAAATGCATACAAGCACTAGGGAACTAATCTACAATGAATGAGGTGGGCTAAGTTAAGAAAAACTGGAATCTGAAGAAATGCCCTATTTCAAAGTAACATCTGTTACTCAAGGCCAGTCAATTACTGCTATGTGTGAATGAGGGCCCAGAATTGCCAGATCTTCCAGATTTCTAGAGTTAGAAAACCTAGACTACTTTGTCAAAGCTCCGGTATTTGAACAATGTTGGCAAAAGATTAAAAACAAACAAACAAAAAGAACCCCAATCTGAGCCAAAATAACACATATAGAGGCTTGATCTCCCCTACTAACAGCAAGCATGTCAGCTCTAGCATATTTAAATTTTAACAGTCCAAGAAAATTCTATTATAACTCATTACAAGGATTTAAAATTTTCAGAATAAATTCCAAAGGAGTATTTAAAATGCCAGTCACAGAAACCCAGCAACTGCCTCTTATGTGAATAAAAGGCCCCATCAGTAACCTCCTTACCTCCAAGAGTAGAAGGGTCTCCTGTTCAGTCCATTCTCTTCCAGCACTAGCACCTTTACTCTAAAGAAACAAATTCAGAAATTATTTACTTATTCATAAAGGTTGAATGTGGAGCTCAGTGGGGTTTCTTCCTCAGTTCTGGGGACTGTTTTATGCAAACGATCAAAACAAGTCCCTGAATAACAGAAATAAAACACATAACAAACCTAAACTCCCAAAAGAAAGGCTGACTTAATTCAAAGATTTCTTGCTGTCTACCAAGGAATCAAGGACTATTTAGACATATTATTTTTATTATTTTGTTATTCAAAAATACCTTTTGAAGTGACAATGGATGGCATAGTTATACTATGCATGAGCTATATAATATTATAAACATAAAAAAAAATTTGGTATAACTTAAAAGCAGTACTTTTTCCAAGATTCAAGGACAAACTGTACTACATATAGAACACTCTGGCAGATTCTTGATTCCAAGTGCAAAAGTTTTGTACTATTTCATTTTAACATCTCTTGATTAATAAAATCTCCAACTGATTCATAGTTCTTGATTTGCAGACCCTACTCCATTCACAGACATGCAGAGGACTGGTTGTGTAGTATATCTGACATCATTCTTTAGCGGCATACATTACTAATTCAAAATATACATTCTAACATATTATCCTTTCTCTGAAAATTCTATTCTGGTGGATTACAATTTAAGAAATGAAGAGAAAATTTCTACAGTCTTGGACTTCTTTGTGTCAATAAAGTTTCTCAATTCACCTGACAACCTTTCTGCACATTGTCCTACACTCTGCAAGTAAAAAATGTAATTTAATAGGTCTCTGTGATCTTCAGTCCATATCATTATGAATATTTGTTCACTTGCAAAAATGTGCTAAGAATAACTACTAGAGAGAATGAAAGAGAAAGCTAAGAATTGCAGAATTAAAGTCCTAAAATATGCCTTTATGAGAAAGATACAGCTGTAACTTCCAATATATTGCTCAGATTCCTTGAGGATTACTTTAAAAGAACCAAACAAAGGTTATCTTTTAATGAACAAACATCTGAAATGACCAACAGTCAGATTTAGAGACATGAGAGAAGCAAAATTCATCAACATTTCATCTAAATTCTGATTAAAAAAAAAAAAAAACCCAATATAGGGAAGATCTATATAACCGAGGCATGAATGACATTTATTAGGTAGGTCCACAGTAACCATTTCCCAACTTTTCAGCCACAAAGTATGAAAAGGATTTTCTCCATTCCTACTGGCTTAAGTCAGTTAATATTTTTTCTCTTGATTAGAACTGGATGAGGTAGAGCTGCATAACTTCATCAGGGCCAGGGTTTCTACACGATTTTGGAAATCTTTTCTTCTGGATTTATTGAGGTATATAATATACATACAACAAAATTTACAAATCTTAAGAGTGTGACAGTTCTTTCAGCCATTTAAAATGTTATTACATTGTCCTCTGGCTTCAAAAGTTAGACATCAGTTTTTACATTATGCCTTTGAATATAATATGTCCTTTCCCACCCCTACGCCCACTCTCCCTGGCTGCTTTTATGATGTTAGCTTTAAGAGTTTAAGCATCATGTGCCTGCGCATGGTTTTCTCTATATCCAAACTTCAATGTGCTCAGTTCCTCTTATTTTATGAGTTGATATCCTTTCATTAGTTATGGAAAAATTTTCAAATATTGCTTCTATGCCATTCTTTCTCTTTATAGGTATGTAATGATAAATATTAATTCTTTTTACTAAATCTCATGTGTCTTACACTCTTTTTGTCTTGTGCCTTCAACTACAAACAGCTTCTTTTTCTCTAAGTCTTTCAGTTTCAACAGATCAACTAACCTGAGTTCATTAATCCTGTCTTCTGTTGAGTCCAGCCTGCTTTTAAACCCATCCAAGTGGGTTAATTTCAGGTATATTTTCAAATAGTCAATAGTTATTTAATTCTTTTTATATATTCCAATTCTCTGTTGAAATTCTCCACTTTCCTTATATTTTCTTTAATATACTAATCATAGTTATTTTTAAATACCTATCTTCTAACCATACAGAAAAACAGGTAAGGGTAAGTGACTATTTTACAAAATGCCATCAGATTTAATTAGAAAGCTTACCTCCAGAAACTAAATTAAGTTTCTTATGGAAAATAATGCTTTTTAGAAAAAAGAAGGACAGAGAGGACATGCTAGATTCTAGTCCATGTGTCCCCTAGAAAAAATCCTCACCTTTGCTAAAGTTTTCTTGGAGTAAATGTCAGTACGAAGACCAAAGTTCTGCAAATCAATTGGTTTTTCCTTGTTCTTCTCAGGAAAATTTAACATCTGCTGAGCAGCAGGAACCTATGAGTCAGATAAATGATAAGTGGCTGTATTAACCTCTACAAAGTCAAGAGAACAGAACTTTTTAAGACTGTTTAATATTGGCACTTAAACCATTCCTGGTGGAGATTCTACAAAAAAAAAAAAAAAAAAAAAACCCATCTCACACTACACTTCTAACAAAATTTCATCATATAAGAAACATTTTCCTGTCTCTTTTAAGTCACAGAGAAAACAGACAACAAATTTTCTTTTATATTTCACAATGAAGGGCAATTTGTAGCTGAGATTTGTGCTATTCCAACTGAACGGTATACATAATCCAGTTGACTATCCTTTCAACCATGTGTGTATGGATGTCCCTTTTCTAAATGTTAGGAAAGGGAAGAAGTTTTAAACAATTTAACAGATTTATAAGTCTGCTTTTTTATTAGTGTCTTTGATGGGAGAAGTGATAAGGGAGTCATGGGTATGAAAATTAATCTGTAACATAGATTATAGGATAAAGCAGAGAGTCTCAGGGTTAATGGGAAAGCATTATCTTAAACACTAAATATTCTTATGGATTCAAACATCTACAACACATAAAAAAACCCCATAACCAATCAACTAAAAAACAGCACTCTTATATGACTATGATACTAATTCCTGAATAAGAATGCTAAAGTGGTTGTCTGCTACCACCCAGACCTGAAGAAAAGGCAGCACTAATTTACCTGAGGTGACCGAAGATGTAGAGGCACAAGCCCAGAGGGGGTATCAGCTAAGACGTTGAAATGAGGAGTCGGAGGAGGTCCCATGGCCATGGGTCGACTTTCTGGATCCACTTGGTAATTAACAAGCCCCCACTGCTCTAAAAAGGCATGAACCCTAAAGAATAAAACTCTGAATGTTAACATCTAGAGAAGGTATCTCTTCTTCTTCATAACCATCATTACATTTCATTAAAAACAGTAACAAAAAAACATGTTCTCTCTCTGTAGGCTACAAAGCATCACAAAGTAATTGACAATTTTGATTTGAGAGTTTGAATTTTTACAAACTCAAAATAATGTTGATAATATAACATCCCCAAATCTAGTTTTATAAAGCCTAACCATTTCAATCACAGAAATGAGAACAAACGCTCACACAGGTCTATGGAGAAAGAACTCACACATAGACCAAACTCACAAAAAGAGATTTACATTTTGGGTTTTTTCTTTAGACAGATTTAGGACACAGAACTTATTCATTCCCCACCCCAACAATCTCCACCTCTGGTCATTTGATGATTTGACTACACAGTTAAAGATGTAAAACGTAAAATCTTAAAAAAAAAAAAAAAAAGTGAAAAGACAATCTACTGAAAGGTAGAAAATACTTGCAATTGATATGACCGATAAGGGATTAATATCCAACATATATAAACAACTCATACAGCTCAATATAAAAAAACAAACAAATAAAAAAAAACCCTGATTAAAAAAATAGGCAGAAGAACTGAATAGATATTTTTCCAAAGAAGAAATGCAGATGGCCAACAGGCACATGAAAAGATGCTCAACATCGCTAATCATCAGGGAAAAGTAAATCAAAACTACAATGAGATATCATCTCACACCTGAGAGAATGGCTATCATAAAAAAGAACACAAATAACAAATGTTGGTGAGGATGTGAAGAAAAGGGAACCTTTACACACTATTCGTAGGAATGTAAACTGATGCAGCCACTGTGGAAAACAGCATGAAGGTTTCTCAAAAAACTAAAAATAGAACTACCATATAACCCAGTAATTCTACTCCTGGGTATATATCTGAAAAACAAAACAAAATAAACAAACAAAAACAAAAAATCCCAACTCATTCAGAAAGATATATGTACCCCAATGTTCACAGCAGCATTATTTATAATTGCCAAGATATGAAAGCAACCTAAGTGTCCATCAATAGATGAATGTGTAGAGAAGATGTGGTGTACATACATATAATGGACTACTACTCAGCCATAAAAAAGAATGAAATTTTGCCATTTGCAGCAACAAGAATGGACTTGGAGGGTATTATGCTAAGTGAAATAAAAGACAGATAAAGACAAATACTGTATGATTATCACTTATATGTGGAATCTAAGAAAAATACAACAAACTAGTGAATATAACAAAAAAGCAGACTCAGAGAGAACAAATTAGTGGTTACCAGTAGGAAGGTGGGGAGGGGTAACATAGGAGTGGGGAACTGGGAGATGTAAACTACTGGGTATGAGGCAGGCTACAAGGATGTATTGTAAAACTCAAAGAATATGGTCAATATTTTGTGATAACTGTAAATGAGTGTAACTTTAAAAAATTATATTTAAAGAAATTTTTTAAAGAAGATGCTTTAGGTATTTTATTAACCAAGAAAACATCCAGTTTAATCAACCAAACATTAGCAATGTATCAGTAACCACCTGTAGTGAAATATCTTAAAACAACAACAACAACAACAACAACAACAACAACAACAACAACAACAACAACAAAAACAAGATATTTTTACCTCATCACAGCACACACATCTCCAGTCAAATTCCTTCGACAAGCAGTGCTGGTTAAATATTCTTGTGGATTTAGGCGGTATGTGTCAATCATAAAATTTCGATATGCTAGGTATCTAAAAAGTAATGACAAAATTTGTAAGGTGAATACATATCCTTTCAGAAACAATAAACTGATAGAGCCAAGATTTAAATATTCTTTACAACCAAATATAACAAAAGTTAAGACAACAGCCCAATACAAAAACAACAGTGATACGACACTGAGTATTTAGTCATGAGTGGAACTCAGAGTAAGAATCTCTAACATGTAAACAACAGTTTACAAACATGTAACAAGTAAAATAGAGTCGTCTGATGAAGTCAAGATGAAGTAACATAAACACAAACTTGGTCACAGAAGTGAATTGATAAATCCTTAGTTGCCTGCAGAATTTGCAAATAACACAGTTACTCAGGCTGTCTCCCTGACTACACTACTGTGTATCTAGCACTTATACTGTGTGTCAGCCATAGGTCTAAGCACTTTCCATGTGGTTAACTCATTTCACCCTTACTATCTTTCTACAGGGTAGGATCTATTATTACTCCACTTATAAATGATTAAAGAATTTGTCCTGGACCACAAGGCAGGTAATTGGTAGAGCTAGAATTCAGCAGTATGGTGACTCTGGAATGCATGCTCTTAGCATATGCTGTATTTCATTTCTATACTCTTCCTAGAGCTACATATGGATTTAGCTCTGACAATGGCTATATACTTTCTGGCTGGCAGTTTTTCAGAGAACTCAGTGAGGCAGAACCTATGAAACCAAATTCAGAGTTAAGACAAGACATAAAAAAAGAGAAAACTGAGATTCTAAGTCACAGCAGATTCCACAATGTACCCAAGCATTTCTGCCACAAAATCCTCAAAACAAGTATGTTAAGAAAGTAGAGACCTAGAAAAATTTCCTGCCACAAAAGTAAAGCAAAACTGTGGCAGCTTATAGTTAGCTACATCAGAGTAGAAAAGGTATACTACTCAAAAAGGGTCCAGTATAAGGACAGGTGGATAAACAGACTGAAAGGTGAATTTACAAGTTTAAATGGGCTAAAAGGTTTTAAATAGAAGACTGTCAAGAATCTTAAGTACTTATAAATACTAGCAATAGGCAAATTAGCCAAGAGAATATACCATGTCCAAATAGGTGGAGAAACTATCAAGAAAACTAACAGGGTTTCTTATGCCAAATCTTTGATCTGGATTTAAATGACTCCTTACAGCTTTATTATGAAAAGGCTGGAATTTGCTTTTACATCTAAATTTAAAACCTCAAACTATCATAGATAATTTACCATCAGAAAACATTATTCAATTTTCTGTATTACGCCATTTGCTTTATATGTAAAATTATCCTTCCGTAAATGATTTAAAACAAAAGACATCTATTTGTGCCATCACATATGTTTAACAGACAACGGAATAACTCTATGAAGGTAATATGTGGAAAAGTAACTACAGTATGATAGAAGTGAATCTATTTTAGGGGCAAAGATTTCTGGAAATACATAATTAAGGTTCAAGTGGCAAAGGCAAAAATACTTTTGAACGTCTTCTTTCCAATAAAAAATTTTTCTGTTTCCAATGCTTTATGTAATTAAGATCAATTCAGATGAAGTTATACCATATTTGACATTCTTTTAATTACAAGTCATTCATCAGGAAAATAAAATAAAGATTTCATTTTCCCCTAGGTTATAGATAAATACATGTAATCAATAACACACATGCACTCACGAGGTGGGAACTGTTAGGGAGAAACCTAACTGGTTTTAGTGAACACTTGTTATTGAATTCAATCTTTGGTTGCCACAGCTGACGTGTATGTAGTTCAAGATTTAGGAAAAAAATTTTTGAAACAAACAATTTCCTTTGAAGCAAGGAATGCTGTGTAGCTGAAAAACTGTTCTGAACATTTACAAACTTCCACACATCAGCAAAGATTAACTAAGAAGTGTGCTTTAAGAACTGCCTGCCCAACACATCCAAATATTCATTTTTCTAAATACTGGCCCCACTAAAATATCTAACAATATCAAGATTACATCTTTATATTTCACTCACATCTCTGGAGTCTTGGATTTGTTTTTTCCATTGAAAAACTCAGGAAGAGCACGCCGTTCAATTACATGAATACTGAAGGGGAAAAAAAGGAAAGAATTGGAAAAAATAAAATTCTTTGAAAAATAAAAATATTCTAAAATTTTAGTTAAGTTCATTTAATTTTCAAAGTAAAAAGGATAAACCCAAAACTGAGCACTACTTGCAAAATTTAACTGGCTTGCACAAGTTCCTATTTATTAACAGCATGTAATAATGTTGTTAAAGAATATATGTGTAATATATATAATAGTTATATATAATATATAGTTAAAGGTTTCCCTTTCTCACTCTTCATGCTTAATGTAGTTTTTCTATTCCCATAACCAAACTCAAAAAGAACTATCAACACATTGAATGTTTTAGATTTTATTATGTTCTTGTCATAGCACACCATGACTAGATGATGAGCCACAAGACAGGAAGAGTTCTCTGCAAACTGGCTGACAAAAATCACAGTACTTGGCACAGTAACAAACTGGTGAAATGAATGGCTGTCCAAAAGACAATGGAATTACAATAACCAGTTTCTCATGCTCTTAATATTAATGCCCCTTTTTGTTCAGCCATCAGAAACTTAAAAAGACCACAGAACTAACTTTTAACCGTTAGGTAAAGGTGCTGATAAGTTTATAAAATGTTACAGGTGATAAGCACTATAGAGACCATGTGAAATGATCAGGCCTAAAACACTTCACAAATGAGCCAAGTGTATATCTAGCACAAAGGTTTTGACACAAATATTACTCAAAAGTTTTTCCTGGTGACCCATTTTAGTTTCTCAGTGGCTTTCCAGATATGCAACATGTCCTGGTTACATGGGAAAGAGCAAATCAACAGTCTTTGAATAAAACTAGAAGCACTCTTTCATTATTTGGTAATATTTAAACTGTCTAAACTGAACATGTACTACCAATTAATATAAATTGGTAGTACTATAAATTAAACGAACTACCTGAAAACTTCCTAGGAAGATTACTTCTAAGATTAATTAATGCTCTATAGATATATGTGTAATGACTTTCCAAGTTTTGCTATAAAAAGATAACTGTAAGCAATATACTGGTTCTAACATACCTCTCATTGTTTTGTTACAAAAAAGGCCACAAAAACAATTTCTATATTCACCAAAAACAAAACACACAAGAACGTTTAATCCCAAGTACCTTCTCTTTCAAAAGCTATGTTTGCTGTACTGGCAACTGATTCCTTAGGTTCTGAAATGAGTCAAGTAGTAAAAGAAGTTGGGTATTCAGAATCAGAAAACCTGAGTTCTTCCAATTATCAATTCTGTGACGTTGGAACACTTCAACTGAAGCAGTAGTTATCTCATTCATAAGTCAGAGCTGTAACTAATACCTCCACTATCCATCTAACAGCACACTTTGTGACTTGCAAAGGTCATCATGCAAATGGAAGTGTTTCTATAACCTATAAAAACCTACAAAATGAATTACTATTATGATTTTCCCCTTTTCCAATTTGAGAAAAAAAGAATGCTAGTTTCTCAAGTGTGTCCTTTAAGCCATTCGAATCTTAACCTGTAACTACAAATAATAATAAAGAAACTTCCAAATTTAAAAGTAACTTGACATAATAATCAATGACTGACTTTCAAAGAAGAGCTATATACTTAACTATCTTTCAGTATCTACTTATTTAAAACATTTCAAAATAGCACTCAGAGTTGGTTTTTAAAGGTTTGCTGAAAAGTCTCAATATTAGAGCCGTATCTCTTGGTTTTGGACAAAAATAGTTATGATTCAAGTAGACCACTCACCCTATTCTATTAAATTGACTTTTAAACACATATATACATTTAAAATCACATCTACCCTTAAAAACGATAATGTAATAAACACTGAAAACAGGCAAAAGATCCAAACAGGACCACAATACTCTGAGTAATGGCAGCACTACTGGACTATGTATACAACCTTCCAATGAATGCACTTTAAAGAAACTAATGCCAGTATTTGGAGGGGTAAGTTCTGGGACATAAAATTAAAAATAAAAAACCAATCAAATAAAAATCAGCCTGATGCAGAGGTTACACTTCATAAGTAATCAATAAATAAGATACGTAGGTTTGAGGTTTGTAGATACTGACAGGTATATATACAGTAGATAAACAAATTTATATTGTATAGCACAGGGAAATATATTCAAGATCTTGTAGTAGCTCACGGTGAAAAAGAGTATGAAAATGAATATATGTATATTCCTGTATGACTAAAAATTGTGCTGTACACCAGAAATTGACACAACATTGTAAATTGACTATAACTCAATTAAAAAAAAAAAGAAAAAAGATATCTAGGCTGCATTTATTTCTAACCATGCTCCAATGACACCACAATGGTCGTGGTAAATGACAGGGAGGATGCTGAGGAGGTCTGTTTTCTTGAACTTTTTCACATTCCAAGGTTTATACTTGAAAAATCTCCTGTTTCCAATTAACATAAGCCATTACTGAGCAGTAAGATGAGTTTTTCTTTATATATTCAGTATTCTAAAAATCATATAATGAACATCAGTACCTTATAATTTTTAAATACTCAAGCATTTGCCTATCTGAACTATAAATGACTCCAAATGAGTTAGGTTCAAGTTTACCAAATTTTGTAACTTTAAATTACAATATAACCTAACATCCATCCCTAAGCTGTTTTAAAGAACACATTTCAAAGTTAAAATAAAATCACTTCCCATCCCCCTTCATCCCGTGTGACAGTGATTACTGATGAGGGGACGTGAGCAGAATACAATTTCAAGGAAAGTTTTCCACTCCTAAATACCTCGTTCACAAAGTGACCCACTCACCAGTTATAGTCAAACCAGGATGCGTAGCTAGGAATAATAATGTGATTGGTCTGCTCTGTCACATTATCTTCACCAGCGTCCAGTGACCGACTCTGATCACCTTTGCCAGGATCTTCATCTTCCTGTAGAAAAGAAGTCAAAGTTCAGAGAAAGAGAACCACAGAGAGATATGGAACAGCTTTCAAACTTCTGATATTAGGTCACAGAAAATGAAGCTAGCCGATCCAATTTTAAGGAGCAGGAAAACAAATTTCAAGTAAAAATAGCCTTTCACAGTTCTTAAGGTACCTTCAAACAATGTCCTGATGAGATAGCAAATTTCATTCCTTCTTCCTACAGATGAGGGAATAAACTCATAGAAGGCCCAAAACCTTTCCCACAGCAGCCTGCTACTTATTTGTCCTGTTTTACCTAATCCTAGGATCACACATCTAAAAAACTAGTTTGGTTTTTTTTAGGGGGGGAGGTTACTAGGTCAGTCTGTCTGTCTGTCTATCTATAGAGGCAGTACTGTGGATAGGATATAAATAGGATAAAACTCCAGGAAGTCCAGCTAGAGGCCCTACACTCTTAACTACTCTCACTACTAAAAAATTAGCTCTGATTCTTATCAGATTTGCAAAGGTTTTGCAAATGATTCCACCGAAAAACCTGGGTTTGCTAATACAATAATGCCAAAAATCATTATTTTAGGTCAAAACACAGGAACATTTTTTATGCTACCAGTAAACAGTAATAATTATGTTTAAATAATATTATCTGATATACAGTTTATATTCAAATGGATCCAAGTTTCCAAGAAATGTCCTTTATAGAATTTTCTCCCAAATCTGGAACATGATGAAGGATTTCACATTATATATGATATTTGTATCTCCAGTTTCTATTAATCCCTGCCTCTATTTTGGGGGGGTATTAAATGACATCAAAATTATTGAAGAATCTAGACAAGACATCTTACAGAGCAACTAACACTCTCTATTTATCTCACTGATTCTTCATAATTAACTTCAGATTAAACATTTTTAGTCAACAATAACTAAAGGAAAAAGGTTTTTTTCACATTCAGAAGTTTTCAAATTTTGTACAATTACACTTATCAACCTTTCATCTGTGGTGTTTTTAACCTTTTGAAATTCTTTTCTGTTAAGAAACTAGTCAAATTTCGAATTGTATTCTTTTATAATGGTACCATAGTTTAATTTCTACTTTTAGTTAATTCAACCTAAATTTCTTGTGTTATATTACTTTAAGTAAGGATCTAGTTACTACTAGAAACTTAAGACAATAGTTACCTTAATATCAATGAATATTAAAAAAAAATTAATGTATGAAAGTACCACGAAAACTCTGGTTGTTACTTAAATAATGTTGAAACAAATGTGTTAATATTGATGACGAAGATAAGAAACTGTGTTTCCCAAATCAGGGAAGCTAGTAAAAAACTATGCTCATGGTTAATTTGCTTTTGTGGCATAGGTTTTACAAATTCAGCTCAATTTAAAAAATGTCCTTTATTCAGGAAAACCAGGGAGAGCCTGGCATTGTAATTAATAAAGGCTGACAGTCAACAGCTTAATTATCTCAGTGAGGAAAGGAGGATGACATTGTGGGACTGGGTGTTAGACCAGCTACCTCTCACTGTCCTAGGTTTAAGTTATGCAACAGACTTGCCCAGTTTCAAAATTACTTCCACATTTGGCATTAAAAAAAAAATCATATAAGGAAATTCTTCGGCCTTCCATTTTGGTCTCCTTTACTATTACACAAAACTATTTACTCTAAATGATGACATCTTTTTACAAAGGTAATATTTATCAAGGTTTACAAGTAACTATTTGAATAAAGAAGTTTGATTTAAAAGAAAGTATCATTAAGAACAATTCAGTTGAAGAGCTATTTGTAGAAGAGTTTCTTGAAAATACGCTTCCTTAAAATCCTGTCATGAATATGTTCATTTCATGAAAGTATAAAAAACAGTAAGTGTCAATTTGGGAAAGTTCTCTGACTCACTGAGAAAAACAAAAACTATCTACTTGTAGCAAATTAAGGAAGTTATTTCAAGGAGATTAAGGATTAGTTAAACATCTTACAGTTAGAGATGACAGACTGAATGAAACAATAGGTCATTTATTAAAAAGAGAAGTAAAACCCTGCCTTAAATCCAACACCTTCCAACAGCCTGATTATTGATATGTCTCCACAGCAGAACTGATGAAACAGGAAGTAGCTGACTGTAGGGCTCAAAAAAGGTGAAGAGCATGATCAAAGGCTACAGCAGGGTGGACTAGGGCTGTACTAATAGAAATGGGAGTGAGAAAATCAAAGCAAGGCATGGTCCCTGCTCACCTGCACTGTTGGATAACACCTGGAACTCTGATTATTAACTTGCAACAAGGAGTAATGGAACCAGAAATTGTAGCATATTAAAGATACTACCTGGGAAAATGGCCATTTCCTTTTGATAAAATTTTGGGGAGTCAAAAAGACAAACTACTTTGGGGGTGTGTTAAAAAGAAATTAAAAACTCAGACCTCAAAACAGAATATTTCTAAGGACATTTCCAATTCAATGCTGCTTCTGCTCAATACACAGGACCCTTAGAGTTACTGCTGCATCAGGCCTAACGAAATTGTTACCTTTCCTCCTGTTGTGACTGTTTCTTCATCCTGCTCATCTGCAAAATCAAAACGCATAATTTATTTAACAGGCAAAGCTGTCTGGATTACTTGAAAACTTTAAGGTTTAAGAAACTGATATTGGACAGAGAAAAGGAAAGAAACAGAGCATTATTCAAGCAAATTCACCTTGAATAATTCAGTAAATTAGAAATGGACAGAGAAGCACTGAGGTGAGTAAAAATACAAAGCACAAATCATTAAACATTTCCAAAAATAGGGAATATATAATTAATTACTGCTTGGGCTACTATCTTTGTCTTGATCTTACTTAAAAATAGGTAAAGGACTTGGTTAGCGCTCTTGCCTTGTGAGGTTCAGTGAAACCAAGTAATGATATTTTGGATCCCAGAGGAAATGAGTAAAGAATGAGGAGTAAAGAAGGAAGTGATAATCAATCCCTGTAGACAAAGTCCTGGTAAGAGTGTTAATACCTTCTGAGGATAGGGGACTCTAAGACCTAAATGCTGGCCTTGCAAAAGAACAGAAGCAAACCCATGTATAATTTAAACTAGGCAGCTGATTTCCAGAGTGAAAAGTAAAATGCCAGTGTGCAAAGGGTAAGAGGTCACAGCACAAATAATTATACTATTAAAAGTTCCTGTAACATTTTATTTTATATATAATTATTATGACCCTTAGTAGTGACTAAGACACTGTAAAGTTCAAAGAGAACACAGGGAAGCAATTTTTTTCATTTTTCATTCAATAAATATTTCCAACAACCTGCTATTTGAAAAGCACTAATTGAACTGCTTAGACCAAGGGACAGCAATGCACAGCCGACTGGCTAAATCTGGCCCACTGCCTGTTTCTGTATGGAATCTGGGAATCTGACTCTCAGGTGTTCCTAGTCAACAGCTCACTGATAAGAAGGAGGGTTCACTGTGCCTGGACTGTGCACAATGTAGCTTAGGATAAACTTCTGATAGCCTGAAATTCTGTAATGTGCTAGGCAGAGGGATCCTACATGACCAGTAAAAACACTGATCGCAGTCTCAAACGGGCTTCCCTGCGTGCATGTTACTACAGTTCTTGCTGCTGGGGGAACAGTCGACTCTGTGGCCCCGCATGTGAGGGAGAGAGCATCAGGAGGCCTGCACCCAGACTCTGCCTTTGTTATCTTCTCCCATGATCTGTCTGTGCTTTCTGTGCACTGAAATTTGTGTCAGCTGTGAGAACTGCATGCTGAGTTCCATGAGTCCCTCTAGAGAATCTCCACACCTGGGGATGGTCCTGGGGATTCCTATCACACCTACAAGTAAAGAATGATTGCTGCATTTTTACTTAATTTAAAAAATTTTTGTTTTTTATTGAAGTATGGTTGATTTACAATGTTAGTGATTTTGAATTTTTAAACGATTAAAAAGAAAATCAACAGAAGACTGTATCTTGACACATCAAAATTAACTGAAATTCAAATTGGAATAAGTCATGGTCATTTGTTTACGTCTTATGGATGCTGCATTTGCATTACAATGGCAATGCCATTTAGTTGTAACAGAGAGATTACAGCCCAGAAAGCCTATCTGGCCCTTTTCAGAAAAAGGTGCTAACCCCTACTTTACAGGATATAAAAAGATGAGTAGTATTTCAGTAGGCAATAAAGAATTGGTATTCAAACATTTAACTAAATTTTACAGAGTGCCTAGTATGTGCCAGCCACTGTCTAAATGCTAAGGATACAGCAATGAACAAGAAAAGGTCCCTGTCCTTGTGGAGTTTATATTCCAGTTAGGAGTGGCAGAAGATGGAAGAGAAAATAAATAAAGAGCTTCAGGTGGGGATGTACCTGATGACTTTACAAAACTGAAAGGCCACTGTGAGCAGGAACAGAGGCAGAGAGAAATGAGCACACCATGAGAGCACAGTGCAAAGGTACAAAACACTGGCACTAATGACAGACAGACCTAGACCTGAATTTGTGCTCTCTCACTTAGGAACAATACCTGAACCCTTCCAGTCTCTACTTCCCAACATGGTTGTATAGGGAAACGCAAACATGTAGAGTGACACCTGGCAGGTACTCATGTAACATAAAGATGGACATGGTTCCTTCATCTGTAACTTAGAGACAAACACCTGCTAAAAGGAACGGGATGTGGTAAATTACGGTACTCCCAACACAGGTCATCCAATTCTGCTCAGGAACTATTTTTCTCCTAGGAAGTGACTTAACAGAAAAAAATCTAGGAAAGGCTGTCAAATATGAACTTTTTGTCCTTTAGGTCTTGGTAAACCAAAGGATAACCAACTTCTCACTAGATGGTGGTAGTACAATTTAATGATCTCTGTCTGCTCAATCAATACCATTTTAGTGTGACAAAATTTTGTGCCTGAGGGAGTCTTGGTGTCAAATGGAAACAGGCTTCTGAGAATACAAAAGTAGGAGGGACAACCTTGATACTGATTCATCGATGGTAACACTCAATAAATGTTCTCTTCCTCCTTCCAGATGTCAACAAATACACGCTCACCTCAGCCCCTGGATCTTGACCTTTCAGAGATCTCAAGAAAGAAAGAAAAGACTGAATATACATAGCTCAGTGGCATATAAGGCAGAATAGGGATCAGTTAAAACAACAAACAACTCTGAACAGTAATTCTCAGTTGATGGATCAGTCACCCTCAGCATGGTTCAAGTCATAGCTAATGCAGAAAGCCAGATACTTAAATGATACACAGGAAGCATGTTACTCCCTGGATGAAAGGCCAGGACTACAATTTCAAATTCTATAGAGCCTAACTCTCCCGCTGTGATGAGCAGCATCTGCAGCCACAGCCCTCCTAATTAAGACCTCAAGCTGCTCACAAACACAAAGGGAAGATCTCTTCTACCCAGCACTAGCACTAAAACTTTTAATCCAGTTGGGGCCCCATCCTTTTCCTAAAATTGGCTTCAACTTTACTCATCGGATAAAGACTACCTCACTATGAAAAGGACAACTGCCCATCCCCTTAAAACTTCAGGTTGATTCTTTTTTGGGATATAACTTTCAAAATATAAACTATATTCTGTTTAACAAACTGTCCCAACGAAGAGTATTCAAAGTCTTAACAAAATTTTACCTTGTCACATTATTGTGAATATAAAAGAAAATACTGCTTATAGTTAGTTTTTGCTTTCTTTGCCTTTGATTCAGTGGGTAAGTGAGTTATAGAACACGCAATATAAACTTAAGGAGAATGGAAATTATTACCAGTTACTCAAGATTTGTATTCTATATACATCAATAAAAAATATATAAAAACTACATTCTGTTAATGTTAAAAACAATTAAGATAGAAATATTTTGACAGTATCTCTCCTTTGTTGTTAATTTTGTTGACGTAATACCATCTTTATATAAACTGTCATGAAGACCATTTTCTGCTTTACTTTAGACATAATTAAAAATAGAATTGTCCACTGGTGTTCAATGACGGGCTTTAAGCCAGAAAAAGTAGAATGAATTGAGTGAAATGAAGTAGAAAAACCCTCCCAAACACCCACTCCAATCTGCCATGAAGAATCACAGCAATTTATTCAAAATACAGAATTCACTTAACTAGGACATTGTGAAATCCAAGTCTCATTTTCCACATAAGGAGATCTCGAAAATCCCTACTAGGTTTAAAACTCTATTAATTCATAAATTCAATATACACAGAAAACACTAGGATTCCCTTTGATTTTTACAAGTGAAGAGAGTAAGTGAGATCATTACTTCATTTATTACATTCAGGATTAAAGATGTTTAAAAATACCCCTACTTTTAAAAACTTGAACAAGTGATTATACTCCTCTTTTCTACCCTTACAGCACATTCAAGAATTAGACCTTACTTGTGAAAATGTACATCATAACTTGAAAATACTGTAAAAGAATGATGTGATACTTATTTTCTACTGTTAAGGAAACGTTCAGTTGGTTTACAAAGTATTAACAGTCAACAGTTTTTTATTCTGAAGACACAAAATCAATCTGCCCATGTTGTGAAACAAGTATTTCATGGAGATTATAAAAAGTGTGTTAATTACAACTGTTTCTTTGAGACTTCAAATATTCTGATCAAGGTAAAATACTACCTTTGCTAGTTTGCAGGAAAAGATGCACTGAGAGGGCAGATTAGTAAAAATAAAAGAATGGATCTTAAGAAATTAAATTCCCTAGTGCAAGAGCAAACTAATCAAAATGGTACTACAGTAGCCATAGTTAATAACTGTGTCGGAAAGCACAGTAACTGAAAGCAACATCTCTTAGTACAGAAAGAATTACCCGAAGAGCTGAAGTTTTCAAGAGATAAAACAACACAGAATTGTACAGTTTTGGTTTTTACCTAGATCTGCTACAGTTCCTCCTTTAACAGGTGTATTTTCACTATCTTTCTTTGGGTTTACTACAAAGAAAAAAGAAAAGAATCACGTTTTAAGGAAAAGGTTCTACTTATTTTTAAGAAAACAGAATAGATGATTAAAAATATATGAATCTCATTGCAACTCGACCATCATTCAGCACTCATCTTCATGTAAAAATCTACTCTCTGCAAGCCCAGCTAAGAAACATTAACACTTAATGTAACAGACTGTATTTTGTAATTAACTACCCAAGCAGCAATCTTTTTTCATCATAAAATACAGAAATACAGAGAGCAAACCCTCAAAAGAACCTTTCAATCCTTTTCCCCAAAATATTTTTTATGTTTTTTGTGAACTTGTGGACTGACTCTCATTTTTGTGCCATTCATTAAGATAGCAAATTGAGGGAGAACTGGTATCATTTATACATCTATATGGACTTCAAAACTTCCTGAGTGTTTTTAAATCTTACATGTATAAGGTCATTCATACTGTACTTATTCTGGGATCTGAACCAAAACAAACAAACAAGCAAGCAAGCAAACAAAAAAACACATACTGTACTTATTCCTTAGCACTCTACTTTTCTCATGTAGCAGTGTGCCTGTGTGGTCTTTCCATGTAAGTATTTTTAGTTACAATAGATCTTTTTCATTTCTAATAGATTCTGTGTCCATTTGTGGATCAAAAGGTTACTAGCCCTGGGGGAGGGACAGCTCAGCGGTAGAATGTGTGCTTAGTATGCACAAGGTCCTGCGTTCAATCCCCAGTACCTCCAATAAAAAATAAAATTTTTTAAAAATTAATTAAAAAATACACACAGAAACCTACTAACCCCCCACCAAAATACAACAACAAAAAAAGGGGCACTAGCCCTAATCACAGTATTTATTTTCAATGTTTCATTATTCTGTAATCAACATTCTTTTATACTTATCTTTACGTGTGCATGTAATTATTTAAAATGGACTCTGAAACTAAAACTGTTACTGGATGTTCACTTTTTAAAATTTAATAGATATAGCCAAATTGTGTATAGTGGCTTCAGCAATTTATAATTCCACCAACAGCATTTGAGAGTACTCATTTCCTAAAAACAGTACTTTGGGAATCCTCTACTTTCTAAGTTTTGAAAATCTGATGGATGAAAACAGTTACTTTTATAATTTACATATCCTTGGTTAAATGAGGTTAAGCATCTTTTCATACATTTATCAATCCTACTTTTTTTTAAATAAAATTATCAGTACATAATACTTTGACCTTTATTCTATGAGGCTTAAGAATCTTTATACGTAAAATTTAGGGTTTTAATTCTTTGTTTGTTAAATGGGCAATGCATATTTTCTCCAAGACTGACACTTATTTAAAGTGCATTAGTATTTGGAAATTTACTTTTACGGTTTTGTTTTTAAATATAGCACTTTAATCCACCTGAAGTTTAAATTCTTATATATGATACAAGGAAGAACACTAAATTTCACAGTATTTGTGGAAAAGTTTGGTCTTTTCCCACTGATTTGCACTGCTAAATTCACAGTAAGTTAAATTTATTAGCAAATATGGATCTGCATTTGAACTGGCTGTTCTACTCCACGTATGGATTCAGCCATTTCTGTGTCCAAACCATGCTATATTAATTATTATAGCATCCCAATTTAGCTAGCTATCTAATAGGCCTATAACCACCTTCACTGCTCTTTTATTTAAAATAAATCTTTTCATTATTTTTGTGAATTTTCTCTTCTATATGACTTTTAAAATATATTTGTGACTTTTATTGCCCAATTTTGCATAAGACAATGATTTTTAGAAATGCATATAACTTTTTAGATGACTGTATTTTCCATTTCTTAAAAATACAAATGACTGCTTAAAACAAAAAATAAAAAAGAAAGACATAGGGATTATAACACATATGGAAATAAAATATATGAAAACATCATAAAGACAAGAGAAAGCATAAATTATCTCAACTAGACAAGTAATCTTAAATTGATTTGATAAATTGAGGATATATATTGTAATCCTTAGAGCAACCACTAAGGAAAAAAATAGATAAAAAGCAAACAGAGTAAGAAAATCCATACAGACAGAAAGTAGAACAGTGGTTGTCAAGATCTAGGGGAAGGGGATAATGTGAACTAACTCCTGATAAGCATAAAGTTTCTTTTCATGGGGATGGAAACTTTCTGGAATTAAGAGGGTGGTGATGAGGTACAACGTAGTGAGTTTACTAAAAACCACTGGAATGATTAAAATACACATTAAAAATGTGAATTTTACACTACCAGAAGTGTATTTCAATTGACACTATGCTATGTAAAAACAAAGAAACCATGTAAGTTCTAAAAGAAAAGCAAAGCGAACAGAGGGGCTAGAACATTTAAAAGCAAAAGAACATCAAGCAGGGGAGAGTATAGCTCAGTGCTAGAGCACATGCTTAGCATGCACAAGGTCCTGGGTTCAATCCCCAGTTCCTCCATTAAAAATAATAATAATAATAAATAAACCAAATTACTACCCCCTAAAAAAAGCAAAAGAACATAAAAGCGAAAGAAAGGACAAAAAAGCAAAAGAAAGGACAAAAAAGCAAACGAAGGAAACAAGAGGGACAAATAGAAAAAAACTTGGCATGATGGTAGACTTAAACCCAACCATACTGGCAACTGTTACATTTGGGTGGATTACACATTCCAATTAAAAACAGAAAATGTGTACACTGAGGGGAAAAAAACCAAGCATCAACAATTTGATGCTGAAAAGCAACATGCTCTACATAACTGGTGTGAAAGTAAAAAAAAAAAAAAAAAAAAAAAAAGCGAGAGATACAAACTGAAAACATAAAAAAGAAAGGATATGAGATTTATAAGACTGCTCTACTGAAGTCTTAAGTATAATTGGGACTAGTAAAATATAAAATAGAAATTTACTGAAAAGGGTGTGGATGAGGCTTTATTATTACTGGAGAACTCAGATTTCAAGACAAGCATTATTATGACACAAGGAGACATGATACAAGACTCAATTCATCGTGACGACACGATGATCCTAAAAGTATATGTCCTTAAAGAGCAAAGCTCAAAGTACAAGAAGAAAATACAGGGAAAAAAAATTAACAGAAATAAAGGGAAAACAGACAAATCCACAATCACAATTAAAAGGGTCTAACATCCTCCTCGCAATAACTGGTTTAAAGAGATTAAATTGCACATAGATAAGTACTTCATTTTTTCATATGTATATTGATTTGGTTGAGATTTTAAATCCGTGAATTTTAAAGCATTACTAAATTTAGAGAACTTATTGGTCAGTATGTTTTCTCAATAAACAGCGAAAGTACACCAAAAGATTGGGGAAAAGGGAATTTCATAAACATTAACCATAAAGGGGAAGAATCTATAATTTGAAAGGAAGACCTGGAGATGCAGAGCAAAAAGTAAATCATCCCATGGCATTGCTGAGAATGACTAAATCACGTCTAACATTCTCATAGTCTAGGCAGAAGGATACAAACCATTTTTCGGAAGAACCACTTCCTCTATGTTGGGTACAGGTGTTGGGTCTTCCATGTCCTTGGTAAGATCTTCTTGCTCATCTTCTTCTTTCTGACTTCTGCGCTTCCCATAAAGACTAGCTTGACTAAAACATAAAAGGTACAAAAGCACAAACAAGACTGACTATAGTTACTTACAGAAGACAAATTCACAGGCTTTACCTACATTGTTGTTAGACTCTATGATCAGAATCACTTTAAAAGACAAACAGAAATCAAACAAATTAGATACATTCCCCAAATTACATCTAACTAGCCAAAAGGAGAATAAAAATTATTGGGTATAAGAAATGGCCACAGAAATCCTACTACACAAACTGCAGACAGTATCTAAAGGGACTTAAATTAGTGTAATAAAAGATCTGCTAAGGAAATAAGGTACATATTTCACCTCAGATTATAATGATTTACATAAGAACTTTTCTCAAAGATATATACAACTAACTATATTTTCCTGGCTCTTTGTATCATCCAAACATTAGGAACTGCAAAGTAAAATCACTTAGAATAGTACTAATTTTTTCATTTTGTAAAAATTGCCACTGATCTTTCACCACCAATTCAATTAAGTCAACATTTATTTTTAAAACACACACGAGAAAGCATGTTAAAGTTCAAACAAGAACGGAATGATTCCTTACCTTGAGGAATGACACGGGATACATAATAGAAATCATTACCTAGATCACATGATGTGATGTGCACCAAGACAGAGAAATGAATATAAGTTCCAAAAAAATACAGCTCAGAGAAAGTTAGTCAAGTGACAGTTAAGCTGAACCTTGGGAACTATAACAATTTACTAAAAAAAATAGGCAATGTTTTAGGATATTAAGTAAAGGCATAAAAGGATGAGAAAAAAAAAACTTGTTTTGGGGTAGTAATCTAGAATATAATGATAGGTGAACAGGAATGGAGAAGGAACTGGTGAGTCCTCACACTGCTGAGAGAACGTCAAAGTCCTCTTTTTAGAGGGACAACATATTGGCATAGGATAGAATAAGGTGTATAGAGTAAAAAAAAAAATTTTAATAAAAATTTCATGGTAATTTTTAAAATCCTATGAAACTAAAGATAGCAAGGAGATATAACACCTAAAAAGTACCAAAAGATGCAGGGAAGACAAATAATATGGATGTTAGGAAAACAGATTTCAAGATGGTTTGGTTAAGTAGAGATTTCTAAAGGGAAACTCAAAAGAGCAAAATCCTGCTCATTAGAAGGTAGAAGCATTCAATTAATGGACAAGCATACATTTATTTTGGGAAACTCAGTTTGGTGGGTTTTACATTCAGAGTAGAGGCTAAATACCTCCACTGTGGACAAGATGGACATCACACCTTGGTTCTATGACCACTAGTGTCCTGGCACCCCCATCTTAGTCCGTAATGGGGAAAGCAGCACATCTATTTTAGGTCCGGGAATATTTGGAAAAACTGTTACAATTTTCTTTACAAGGACCTCAGGCAGCTCTGAAATCTCAGAACATCAAACAGTAAGATTCAGAATACAAGTTTAAGAACGAAGGTTTCCCTCAATAATACCCCCCCAACAATCTATTCTGATTTTAATTTTTATGTCACAATACATGTTACTTGACAAAATTAACAAAAATCTTTATTTTATAACTGTGACAGGCCCATTAAAATTATTTATAAAACTAAGAGTTTCTTAACTTTCCTAAAACCTTCTAAGCATCGTTAAGAATGCTTCAAGTAACCCTACCATACAAGAAATAATGTGATTCAAGGTATGTTCTGAGCTGAGAAAGATAAGTTAGGCTAGAGAAGAAAGTCAGAAAAAGAAGCTGATTGAGAGAAGATGCCAAGTAGATCTTTACAGTCTGGTCAACAGACAGAAATTTAACAAATTTACTATCACATGAAATGAAGAAATCTTGCAATCTGTCATTTTCTAAGACTAAGCTATAACGTCTGAGAAATTATGCAAAATATTTTCAGCTAGACAACCCTGAAATTATTTACTTAATATATAATAATAATAATAAGTTATTATGCATTATCTACCATTTATTAAGTATCTCCTTCAGGCCAGGCACTCTGCAAGGTCTGTAAAGTCTCACTTAATCCCCACAACAACCTATTCAATATATGCCAGAATTTCCACTCAAGCAGGATTCACTAAACACAAATATGACTCACTGCACAAAGCACTACACTGCCATGCTCTGCAGAATATGAAAAAGACACAGGTTCAACTCCTCTATAAGTCATTTTGATCATGTATGGGACAGGTGGTAAAATCACAGAAAGACAACAACTACAGTGAATATAATTTCTTAACTTCCTCATCAACCATGCTTTTTTTCCCCCCGAGCCATGCTTCTTAATATATACTTAGATATAGAAAAAAAGGTTGCATTCAGGGAGCCTCTGTATAAATACAGCCTAAGATGTCCATCAGATAGTATCTCATTACAAGACAAGCTATCAAAGTAAAAACACTTCCAACCAGTCAAAGTAAAACTTATTTTCAGCCAAACCTGCCATGTAAATGTAAAACTCTGGAAACTCCTTTGGAATCATGTTACTGTTCTTACCCTTTCTTCCCACTCTTCTTCCGGGACTCTGTGGGTGTGGGAGGTGGAGGGGAAGGTGAATGTTTCCTCTTTCGAGCATTAGCTGATGCTTTTCTATCTCTTCTCTCTGGACTTCTGACTGGCTAGGAAGAAGTAAATGGAAATAAATATCAGCCAACTTTGCTGACTCCTCAGTTTCTACAAATCCTGGTCCAAGATGAGTTTTCACAACAAAGATAATATGAAACACACTAGCTCAGAGCAAATAAAAGGCACATCATTAAGCATCCTGGACTGCCGGCAGTCAAGAGACTTTCCCTGACCTTCCAGGTGAGACCTCATCAATGGGTATACAAGAACCATTTGACACATATTCAAACTATGCTACAAAACAGACATGTTCTGTGTTTCCAGATGGGAAAAGAATTTATAACAACCACTAGAAAAATACGAAACACATGTTATTAAATTAATGAAATACAAAGACTGGCTGAATGACCTTGTGAAAATGTACCAGAAACAACTTGTAGTTTATCAGTAAAAGGAATATTAAGAGAGAATGATACAAAAGAAGTAAAATTTTACAAGGCTACAATTCATGACTTGAAAGTCAACCCACAGGAGTAAAACTACCCTTGTTTGCAGATGACATATCTTAACCCTAAGGAATCTGCAAAAAAAACTATTAGAGCTAATAAACCAGTTCAGCAGAGTTGCAGCATACACATCAACATACAAAAGTCAGTCTGTAGATAACTACCAATTTAATAAACAGACCATAATAAAGAAAACACACCTAAAATAATCCAATATTATATCTTAAAAAGAATTAGAGACCTAAACATTATTTTTCTCTGGACACTCATACCCTTTACAACTATCTATGTCCTTTCAATAGCTCTGTAGCATCAAAATGGGAATCTAAGTCATCTTACAGGCATACCAGAGACATTTTAAAGAAAATCTAAACTACACTCACCTTTAATTTTAGCCTTACTATACAATCAAATTCTTAAAGAAAGGTATCAGTTTTTATACAATCCTCCCTAAAATAAGTAAAAAATAAATAAACCACTTAAATATGAACAGAATTGGATATGAACATGTCAGTTTAATAATGTAATATAGAAAGTGAGTATCTCTAATGACAGAAAAGACTCAATTTGAAATGCATTTAGGGGAAACAAATATAAAGCATATCAGTAGGAAGACCAAGATAAAAAGTTTTCAAAGAAAAATTCCAAATAAGGACAAACTAAAAATTAAAAGATATGAAAAAGATTCGGTTTTTAAATAGATTTTTTTCAAAGATCTAAAATACAAAGGAAAAGGCAAAAATTTCATGTCTCCCCACTGAAAAGGACTTTTAGAATCAGGTCTCTATCTGAAACTGTCACAGCCCAACAACAAAACATCTAAGCCTTCTTCTCAGTCTCAAGTCTTCCTCTAGTGACACATCCATCCCCCCAGTTTTGACTTAAAGAAATCACAAATAAATATTTAAGTGGCTGGGCTTCTTAAAAGATTAAAGAGTATTAAATGTCAAGTTCTCCAACCTCAAAAAAGGACTCAGAGAACTTTAAGGCCTACACTTTATACTATTTTATGTGCTTTAACAAAGCTATTAAAAAATATTAAAACTAAATTTTCTCTTGGAAAGTGATCCTGTGATGTGATTTCATTCACAAAATTAATACTCAGATCTAGAGAATAAAATCAGTTCTAACACCTTCCATACCACATGGGCCACTTTAAATCTTAATGACGCTCTGAGATTCTCATGCCCCTTTTTGGGGGGACGCCAGCATGTGAAATGGCTGCTAGGGCATTTAGTTAACTTTTATATATACCTGATGACTGGTGCACCTTGTTTTGTTTGTGAGTTTATTAATGAAGATTTGAAAACATTCCGGCCAAGAAAGAAGAAAACACCAAGTAGATGAAAGTGGTGCCAAACCAAATACCTCTTCATTCTTTGTTGAAATTCGCTGACGAAAACTCACAGGCTTCTTGTTCTCATCCACCTCATAATCCTCTTCATTCATCCACTCATTGAAAACATCAGTGTCCAAAATCCATCTTGCATGAACCTAAAACCACATCAAAGCATTAATATCTACATATATAATAAATCACTTCAGTTTTTACAGTATTCAGAATGAAAGAAGCCAATTTATTATTCTCAGTCTAAACTGCATAAAAGTTTAAAAATATAAGACTATTAAAGACATGTGAGTTGCATCCTAACCATTTCTAATTTGTATTCCTTGTCTTTTACCAAGTAAATAATACAAAAGCATCACTGGTTTTGTGTAGAGTAAGGTTTTGATAACTAAGACCCTTAAATTTGATAATCATGCCATATTTTTAACTTTAGCTTTATTTAGGTATAACTGAAAAACAAACCAAGATGTTTAATGTGTACACTGTGGTGATTTGATTATGTACACACTGTGAAAGGATCCCCATTCCCCTGGGATTTAACATATCCATCATCTCATGTATTTATCTGTTTTGTATGTGCGCACACACAAAAGAACATTTAAACCTACTCCCTTAGCAAATTTCAACTCTACAATACAGTGTTATTAACTATTATCACCATATTTGACCTTAGATCCTCAGATTTACTTCACCTTACAGCTGAAAACTGATACCCTTTTACCAGCCTCACCCTGTTTCCCCTATCCCTCAATCCCTGGTACCCACTTTTCTACAGTTTCTAGGAGTTTGACTTTTTTTTTTTAAGAGTCCACTTATAAGTGATACTGTATAGTATTTGTATTTCTCTGGCTTGTTTCACTAATCATGGCTTCTGTATCATCACAAAAATCACTGACAAAAACATTAAAAAGCAAAAGGCCAAAGTAAGTCACTGCTTTAGGCATGAAGAATGGCTCTAGGTTTATGTATTCAACAACATTCTAAGCAATAATGAAAGAGGACATTTACACAGACATGTCACCCAGCCCTGTCAAGTACACATGGCACTCTATGGAGACCATTCAGGTCTCCTGGTCTTTATGGAGATCATCCAGGTCTATTTGTGCCAGGCACTCTGCTGAACACCTTACATATAATATGAGCTCATTTAATCCCCCTAAGAATGGGAAAGCAATGCAGGTTAGTCTCTCCAGTTTACCAAATCTGCAAACTGGGGCAGAGTGTCAGCAAGCTGTCCAGTTACCTAATTAGAGGCAAAGCTTGGATCTGCACTGAGTTCTGTTTAAACTAAGCTCTTAAACCACTATCCTCTGTTATCTTTCTCATAAAAATACCTTATGGCCAGAGTAATAGCTCCTATATGACTATATAATAATAGCTCCTATATGATTGAAGCATTATGCTGTACACTAGAAACTGACACAACACTGTAAACTGACTATACTTCAATTAAAAAAAAAAAAAGGTGAATGCAACTGTAGGCGGCCAAATGAGGAGGAAAAAAAAGCAAACTTCCAAGCATAATGGAGCACAGTGCAGATATGACCACCAAGGATTTCCAGAAAAGATTATCTAAGTGGAAAAAGCAAAGTATAAAGAGGGAAAAAAGAAAACATGCAAACACTTGTGTTGACAAAAAGAAACACAGAAAAGATACACCAGAAAACACTAAGTTTGTTTTACAAGAAGTGGGGAGAATGGGATAGAAAGAATACATAAAGTATACATTCTTTAAGAAGCATTAGTAGAACTCTCTATATTTAAAATATAAAATTAAATCAATTTGGATGGAAGATAGAGAGGAAACATCAAAACTGAAAACAAACAAAAAAATAAACTCAACTGTACTTCAAACAAGTAACAAACTCACTTTGGAGGGAAAAAAGAGAGTTCATCACAATAACTCATGAATGCACTATTTGCCAATATATGACATACCCTCAGTCTTGGGCAGGGGAGGGGGAGGGGGAAACCACAAACATATCTTGCATTCTTTTAATATTTTTGTTTATGGTAGTGGCATGGGCAAAGCAATTCTGAAACTAATTTAAATATACTAATGGACTGAGTAAATGTGTTAATGTTGGGATCCAGGGTTCTTACTCTGGGAGAAGAGACATATAAATATGGAATGGGGAGGGCAAAGAACACTCTGGGGATGGATAGGAACTGAAGGTATCTATATGGCCTCATCAGTTCTAAAATATGTACATTATGTGTATATGCACGTGTATGTGTACATGAGAATGTCTGTGTTTATACACTCGTAGTAGCTATATTTCAAAATTCTCCGAACAGAAAGAACCTAGGAGCAAAGACATTTCAGTAGCAGTGAGCATAATACCAGTACCCAAATCTTGGTCTCTAATACCTTTTCCTACTAAAAGAAATCAGAGATCGTCAGAGAAACACCTGATTCTAGGCAAGAGAAATGGATAGTATCAGATGAACCTGGAATATCCTGCTATGCCCCAAGGAGATGCTCAAAAATGACAAGTGCTTGTCACAAGAATGACAAGCAGTTTGAAGGGGACCCTAGTGGCCAAATATGAAACTACAGCACAAGACAATGAAGCAATGAATTACTGACCACTGAAAAATTAGAACTTTATGAATCTACACTAACAACAGACAGATGAATAAATAAGTAAATGAAGGGAAAAGAAGGGCTCTTGCTTACAAGAGAACTCTGAAAGCCAACTGGTAAATGTGGAGGGAAGGGCTGGAGTGGAAAATTACTGCTGTGTAATCATCAAAGAAAAGGCTAGTTCAGGAAAGAATTGTAAGTGGATGCTAAAACCGGATGATGGATGGAGGATTTTGATGAGAGGAAGGGTATCTGCATGATCTAAAAGAATCTTTCAGAAATTGCTTGTAAGCTGTAAATTGGTGGGGGAAAGGGGGTAATTAATAGTGGAGCCATCAGAGAACACCTTAACTGGGTGATTAAGATCACCAATGAGGGGGCAGATGGACACAGCATGCCTCCCAATATGATGCCAAGAGAAGGACACAGCATCACTCGTGCAGCATTCTGACTAGAATTAGAATGCACACCCTGAATCAGCCAAGAGGAAAGATCAGAAGTTCCAAATGAGAAGTATTCTTTTGAAATTCAAAAGCGTTGTAAAAGGCAAGGAAATACCATGATAATATTTCAGGTTAAAGCAATCTAAAGTGACATGACATAGGAATTCAATAGCTGATATCAGACAAGATTATATAACAGGAAAAAATGTTATCAAAAACATTACTGGAATATGAACAGTAGACTAAAGTATCATGTCAATGTTACATTTAATGAATTTGATAACTATACTGTGCTTACATATGAGGATTTCTTATTCTTAACACACACATTTTTAGGAGTAAAGGCCTATTACATATGCATCTTTGTCTCACATGTTTCAAAAAATATATATATAAATACACATTGAGTATAAATGATAAATCAAACAGAGTAAAATGTTAACAGACAAATCTGGATAAAGAGTATACAAATATGCCATGTAGTATTATTATTCTTACAACTTTTCTGTAAGTTTAAAATTTATTTCCAAATTAAAAGTTTGTTTTTTAAAAAAAGACTAATTTTTATTAATCCCATTCTCATATGTAATACGAAGCTCAAAGGCTATCTTTCTGAAGAGGAAGTGGGACACTTAGTGAAAATGGAATATGGGTCTTGTATCAGGTAATAAATTGTTTCAGTAACAATAAGGGAATCTGAAAAAGAGTATAAAACAGTACTTTGTTTTATATTATTCTTGCAACTTTCAAAATTATTTCCAAATTGAAAGTTGAGAAACAAGAGTTGATACATAGACTCTTACCATTACAATAGAAATGATAAGTAAGATACATCTATGTCATAATAAGAGCCATGCAGACACTGCTTCCAGCCTTCCTAAATGACATCGTCAATGACAGTCAACTCCACTCCTAACACTCCTCTCTCAAGCCACAGTCTAACTTGGCTTTGGGGTCTCTTCAATCATCATTGCAGACATCTCATCTAAAACCCAGATAACAGGGGGGAGGGTATAGCGCTAGTGGTAGAGCACATGCCTAGCATGACAAGGTCCTGGGTTCAATCCCTAGTATCTTCATAAAAAAATTAATAAACCCAATTACCACCCCCTCAAAAAAGAAAAAAAAACAAACAAACAGATAATGAGGTCTTCATACCCGCAGATATCTCTCAATAGAATGACAAGAAAGGAAGGTCATTATTCGTATATCCTTAAAGCACTGTTGTGGAGAACAGCTAAGAAGAGCTATTAAGTTACATAAGGATAAATTTTGTTTTAAAAAGGATTTTTCACCTTCCATGGCTTCTCTGCAATTGGTGGATCTTCAATTTCTGCATCAACATCATTACTATGGACCCAAGTATCGTAGCTATAAAGAAAATGCAAAAAGGTAAAACAAATTAGAATCCAAATTCATTCACTAAAAATAAAAAGACTTCTATCAAGAGGCAAAAATATATTTTAGAAATACTATTAGGATCCAGTAATAGCAAATTATCATCTACTTTTGTCTAACAGTCTGCAAAGAAAACTCTTTTGTAAAGGTCTACTGTAATCCTCACACTGTAAAACCCAAGTTTTAAGTCTCAGTCCCCAGAATTTTAACAAGTTGACCACTCCTGGCCTCTGAGACAGTACTATCACCTGGTGTTCCTTCTAGTCACTAGCCTCTCCTCAGTCTCCATTGCCAGTTTCTCCTCTTCTCCCAAACCTCTTCAACGTTGGAAGGCCCCAGGTTTCAGTCTTTGGAACAATCCTCTTACCTATTCATTCTCTTGATGATCATCTCATGTAAACCTTATGGCTTCAAATATATACCGATGACTTGAAATCTTATAACTGCCCTCTTTTCTGAATTCTGTACTCATGAATTCAACTGTCAATAATTTCACATCTCTTTTTTGTCTAATAAAGTTTTCATCCCTTACACACTCAAAATTCAACATATAATGCCATCCCGACCCCAATACTGTGCTCTAGCCAATCATCCTCATCTCAGGAAATGCCACCTCTATCCTTTCAACTGTTATGGCCCAAATCCTTGGAAGACATCCCTGACTTCACTCTCAATCACATCCTATAATCAAACCATCCACTACTTCTACCAGTTCCACCTTCAAAATATGTCCAGAATTTATCTACTTCTTACCTTTCCATTTTGGCCCAAAGCCCTGGGAGCTGACTTTCCACACAGCAACTGAAGAGATCCTTTTGAAAACTAAGTTCACATTACTCCCCTGCTCAAAATCTTCCAACTCCCACCTAACTCAGAGTTAAAGTCAAAATCCTTCCAGCAGTTTGCCAAGGCCTCACAATCTGGTCCTATGACCTATCTCCTAGCACTCTTCCCTCACTCATGTTATATTAAAGCCACATGGGCTCTAGTGGTGCTCTTTAAACATGCCAGGCAGTGTCCGCTTCATGCCCTTTACATAGATATCCATATAGCTCACTCCCTCACATCTTTAACATCTCTTTGCTCAAAGGTTCTCTTATCAGTGAAATTCCATTCACTGATATAAATCACTTCCCCTACTCCACGATTCTGAAATAAGCATAAAATTACCTACCAAATTAAAACTTTGTCAATGCTACTGTACTAGCCAAATACCACTATACTGGACAATAAATTATAAAAGCAAGTCATATCTAAATGAAATATGAGTATAGTTACAAGCGGTGATTTCCTTTAGCCACTTCTCAGAAGTTAGTTCAAAAGCATTTGGAACAAGCACAGCTCTACAGACCTATTAATAGCACCCTGCTAAGTTTTCTAGGAATACTTAAACATGACCTGAAGGGAAAAAGTGTCTTTGCCAATTAATTAACTATACCAGATAAAGATTACAATGGTGATTTTTAAAATTGATAACCTTATATTCTTTAAGTCTTGACTAAAGGTGGAAATGAGGGCAGAAACTACAGTTAATAAAGAAAGTGAACAAGGCCCCTTGAGAAGACAAGACGAGAGCTAACCACTGCATCTTATTTGATACATAAAGTCAGCAAACAGGCTAACAAGTCTAATAATGTGTTATTATACAATTTATTTCAATCCTATATGTATACTGCTTGTCATCTTAAATTTGAATTTCCATCTAAGTGTTTGAAAGGGCAAACTAATTTCCTAAAATAGTTCCTATAATATTGAAAAGTTTGTTTTAATAGCACCATGGATACTTATAGACTAGAGATAAGAAATGTTTTCTAGAAAGCATTTACTTAAATGTTATTATTTTAAAAAACTGTTCAATTATGATTCAGAAAAGGTTGATTAGCAAGCTGACTTGACTTGATCCTAATTAACTCAACTTGTATAAAGACTGTCAATATGTTTTTAAAACTTTGAATATACCTAAAGATGTATTTCCTTCCTTAAAAAATATATTTACAAGTAAAATAAAGTCACTGAAACAAATCGATTTAAAAACGGCACACGACCAGACATAATGTGTCTCCTGATGAAGAACACACATCTACTCAAGTCTTGTTCCTTCCCTAAAATGAAACAGATTCTGATCAACTCTAGATCCAGAAACTAGAGAAGTATGTTCAAATATACCACAGTGATGCTGTAAAAAAGTCCCACACTGTGGTAAACTCTACAGGACAAACAACCCAGTTTCTTAAATAATATACTGCAGAGAGGGGAGAGTGGGGGGTAGAGAAGAGAGAGGGAGGATCTATCAACTGAAAAATACTTAAGAAATATATCAACTAATTACAAGATGTGTTTGAATTCTAATTTCAGCAAATATCAATCAATCAAATGTATCAAATGACAACAATGACTAGATATTTGATACTAAGTCACTGTTAATTTTTTTAAGTATGACAATAATATTATACTTACTTAAAAAAAATGAGTCCTTATTTTCAGAAATATGTATTGAAATATCTATTACTGAAATATTGAAATGATTTGTTTGGAATCTGCTTCCAATAATACGATAAGGCTAGAAGTGGATTTGGATACAAGTGAAAGAAGACTGGTCTGACATGAAAAATGGAGACTTTCCATTTGAACAGTGAAACGAACACTTAAACAGCTCTACTATAGATGTAAAAGATGAAGTATATGGAAAGTTATCCATATTCCTAAATGCCTTTTGTGGGCATAACACTAATTAAATAAGAACCACTATTTTCACTGACATTTGTTCTTGTTTAAATTGTTTATTCATATTTAGAAGCCAAAACACAGTTTGAGTTTTATATATACATATAGACATACATACACATCATTTTAGACGTAAAATAATTTCATCCTTAACAGAATGGCATGAGTATTTTCTAAAAAAACAAATGAAACTAACCAGTTGTAAAATACTTACGTGGAAATTTCATTTCTTAAAGAAAACAAATCAAAATTAGCAGTCTAATATCATACTGAAGGACTGTTTTGGCAAACACAGCAAACCTATCATTTTATTAAGAGAAATAAAGCCATATGACTTCACTGAATTCCATAACTTAATAAATAAGAAAGTCAGTAAGAGAAGACTCAAAAAAACTGAATTCAATGACTAAAACAAATCAACAAAATTGTCACTATTCAGAAACTGAAACTTTATATAAATAATTCTCACTGGCAATAAAAATCTTTATACCAGATCTCAGTACACAGCAACATTACCTGTCTGGGTAAAACCCCCAATGCACTAACACCTGCTTGTCTTTTCTCATCACAGGTCTCAACCACTCTTCTGAAAAAGAAAAAGAAACAACTTTAGCCAATCTGACAAAATAAATGAATAAACTATTATTTAGACTTAATTTTCACCTAGAGTTTTTGGTTTGCTAATAAGCCCCTCCCAAAAATATTTCTACATAATTGAATATTATTTACCATATTAAGGGGAAGTTTTTCTGCTGTGTATTCAGACTTACTTGATTCTAGGCCTACTGTGCATCACTCTTGACAAAACTACCTATTGCAGTAAAAATATTCTCCCTTTCCAACCACCTGACGGTTTGTCTCCAAACCCACCCAAATCAAGATCACTATATTCTTTACTGCCTCATTTCCCATATACAGCCTGTTCTCCCATTTCCTGTGAAGCTTTGCAATTAATACACATCTTTTAAAGGTGTAAATCGCACTTCATCTCCTTGATGAAAGTTTTACCAACTAGTCTTCTTCCTCCAGATTCATGTTCTCTGGTATCTTATAGTACTTTATAGTTCTACATGAAAGCTTTTACCAATATTATTTTTATTATTCTTTACGTGCTTTCTATCTGTTAATGTAGCCCTCCCAACAATAGTGTAAGCAATATTATCATATAATGTAGATTTTTTTAATGTAATTTTTTATTTCAAGTTTCCTTACCAAAGATAGGTACAAATTTATGTAATCAGATGATTCTTACTGATTTTAATCATAGTTGAATTACATCTACCTTTTAATACTTGTTACTATTTCTTTGGTAGTTTAAATTTGGCTTAGAAAACTTCTTTCTAGTACTAAGAGGGAATTAATGAAGTAAGCCCCCTGAAACCCAAGAAATAGCAAAACAGAAAAACTAAGGGAAATCAGCTAAGTAAAACTGGCTTCTCATTGCTGATTTCAACATGAAACAGCCCGAGCTTCAATGACTAAAGCCATGAAATTCACATGCCTATGCTCTTTTTTAAGCATCCAGCTGCTTACCTTACTATCTTGAAAGAAAATGAAAAAGAAGAAATCAGGCCCTATTCCTTAACCTGATATCCCAAGATGGCCAAGGAAAAAGTGAAGAGGCCAGAAGGCCTTTCAGAAATCAATCAGTATAAACAAAATATACAATTCTCTAGTAACAGTTGCCTTTTATTTATTTATTTACTTAAATCGAAGAACAGTCAGTTACAATATGTCAACTTCTGGTGTACAGCACAATGTCCCAGTCATGCACATACATACATATATTCGTTTTCATATTCTAAGAGCTGCCTTTTAAAGTACTAAATCTCAAAGTCTATGCCACTTTAGGAGGTAAAGAAAAAAAAAGATATCCATCCTTTCTACAGCTAACTTTTATAGAAAGAGAATATGGCACTGATTGCCTTTGAAAATCTTCCCAGTAACAGAAATAACTAAAGATTAGAGATGTAAATTTATATTCTTCCCAGGGATGATAAGCTCTACAGAATCAATTTAAAAATTACAATTTTACAAGTAAATATTAGCCCACAGTCAGAACATATAAATAGCTCTTACAACTCAACAATAAAAAGGCAAATAATCCAACCAAAAAAACAGGCAAAGGATCTGAAGAGACATCTCTCCAAAAAAGACATACAAATGGCCAAAAAAAAGCACTTAGAATCATTAACAATTAGGGAAATGTAAATCAAAATCACAAAAAGAAACTGTCTGACACTCATTAGAGCAAGGCTGATATAAAAAAATAAGAAATAAAAACTGTTGATAAGGATGTAGCAAAATTGGTATCTTCACATAATGCTGACAGGATTGTAAAATGGTACAGCCACTTCGGGAAACAGGTTGAAATCTGAAAATGAAATCTGAAAATGTTTAACTGGAGTTGCCCATATGACTCAGCAATTCAGTGTCTAGGTATAAACAAGAGAATTGGAAACACATGTCCACACAACTCCTACACAAATGATCATAATGGTGTTACTTATAAATAAATGTTCATCAACTTTCGATTGGCTAAACAAAAGGTGATCTATTCATACAACAGAATGTTATTTTGGCCATAAAAGGGAATTAACATATGAGAAGTGACGCCAGCAAAGTGACAGAATAGGAAGGCTCAGACCCTGTTCCATCAGAGATACCAATTTAAACAATATACGATGCAAAAAGCCCAGAAACCAATTAAGAGGTTGGAGTACCCCAGCAAGCTCAAGGTCCAGAACAGCTACACTGAAATGGTAAGAAAAGCCATTCCCTATCAACCACAATAGCAATTCTCCCAATAGAGCAGAGCTCAGGGGGATCAGGTGGAAAAGCTCAGCTCTCAACTTCTCCCTTGGGCTGAAAAGGAACGAGTGAATGTGCGCCCGATGTTCTGACTTTTCAGGAGTGTGCCAAGGGACAGGCTTGTCTCACATGACTCAAGTACTAATGGAACCGGAATATTTTGGATGCAGGGGGGCCATGGAGAGCAAAAGAGAGCTTAGCAGCTTACTGGAGCACCAGAGAACTAGCAGTGCCACAGACAAAAGGTGGCTCAGCTTGGTGTGATCAGGAGAAAGCACTCAGAACCCAACTTCACCCCTGGTAAGGAAAAGCTGGAGTGAAGCATGCATCCAATGTTCTGGCTTTTGGGGGGGCTGCCCAAGGTACAGGTTTCTCTCTCAAATAATTCAAAGTACTGATGGAAAACCAGCATACTCTGGAAGCTTGGGCACCACAGAGATCAAAAAAGGGCTCACTCAGTGGCTTGTTGCAGCAAAGACAAACTTGCCATACAGCAGACAAACACTAGAGAGAGCAAAGGATTACAAGAAAAACCAGCAAACCTCTGAGCAACTGAGAAATTACATACTCAAGGCCAGAAAATGTTTGAAGAATGTCAGGAATCTCAAACTGAGCTCATTGATGAAGGTCCTCCCCTGTACAAAGCCAGACCATAAAGACTAGGAGAGATGGCTGTTTTTTCAAATGCACAAAACACAGCATTTGAACACATTCTACAATGTGAAGAAAATAACAAGACACACAAAGGGAAAGGGAAAATGGCCAAAAGGAATAAAATGAACCTCAAAAGCTGACCCTAAAGAAACCAAATTCTATGGATTACCTGACAAATTTAAAATAATCTCTTTAAAGAAGTTCAATATACTGCAAGAGAACACAGTTAAACAACTAACCAAAATTAGGAAAATAATGCATGAACAATATGAGAACGTCAAGAAAGAGAGAGAAATTATTAAAAAAGAACCAAACAGAAATTTTGGAGTTGAAGACTATAACTACATTGAAAAATTCAGTAAAGGGGTTCAACATGGAAGAAAGAATCAGTGAACTCAGAAACCGGTCGCTTGAAATTATCAAGACAGATGAACAAAAAGAAAAAGAATGAAGAACACATAAGAAAACCTAAGAAACTGATCCATTCATTTATCTAATTTATTCTGAGTAAGATTTAGTCTGTTTTCCTCTTTTAATTAGTATCTTGATTTTTTAAAATTTCCTTCATTTTTTTTCATCTCTGAGGAAGTACATTATTTTTTTTTCCTGCTAAAACCAGTAATCCAACTCACGTTCTTACCCAATCCGTCCATCCCTACCAGGTCTCAATGTGACTATGTGCTTCATTCAGTTAATGTCTGCTCTGCATAGACACACACACACACACACACACACACACACACACACACACACACACACACACACACACTACCAGGTCTCAATGTGACTATGTGCTTCATTCAGTTAATGTCTGCTCTGCATAGACACACACACACACACACACACACACACACACACACACACAATAAAGCCACCATCTGAGAGAGAAAGCCTAGGCAACCTAGTCTAACTTGCAAGTTACTGAAATTTCATTCTCAAAGGTTATCAATTATTTCCTGACTGATATCCAAATGCCTTTTCTCAGGTTTCATTTGATTTCTTTGTAGAACAATGCCAATGCCTACCTCCTACATTTTGAAATGCTTTCCTTTCCTTATTTTCCCTTGACTGTTGAGATACAGACCATCCTGGTTTGCCACCTGACTTATTTATTCCCCTTGCTCTCCTGATAAGGATTTATCTCATCCAATAACTTTTTCCCTCACTCAACAATTTAATTCAGAGATTCCCAATGGGTCCTGCTCTCTGATCAGTCTCCTTGAATCATATATGCCAGAAATGAGCTCTCAGGGAAATTTTCCCACTACAGCCACAACTGTACATTTCTCTTCACCCAAATCATCAGTATTTGTCTACCCTTTCCCTTATGCTCCAAATAAAAACAATCCTTTTTAAGCCAGACTCATGTCCTCTCACCTACCCACTCTCCTCTCCCACTATCCTGAGACACACAGCCAAAATCTGCCATTAGCTCTTCCCTAAATTTCATAATTTATTGCCTTGATGGTTTTGCTTATTTTGTACCCTCTTCTAGCATGTCACACTCAAAATATTACTAATATCTTAAGCCCATTAAATATCACCTTTTATATTGTACTAATCCTCTAAACAGTATATTGTATGTTCAAGAGTTTTAATCATGGTTCATATGTGCTGTGGCTGATATTTTTATCATCTGCACGTATATCTGACGTAAGTACATGTAAGGAGCCCAGCACAGAACTTGGCTGAGAGTCAACATTTATTTGGTGGCCATTTATCCTAAGGTAAATTCTGCAATGTGAAGAATCATGTCCTACATTAAAAAATAACTTCCAAAAAATAATTTCTAATATATTAAAATTTAAATGTAAATGCTATCTCCTAACAATTACTCTATTATTAATAGCAATACCCAGAAAGTATGTAGTAAACAATGTTGTATTAAACAGAGGAAAAAAACAACAGGAATAAGGAATCACTAAGTATCTCGATGGAACAATTACAATTCAAATCTTTTGCAGAAGGCAATTTTTTTCCAAAAAATTCACAACCTAAAAGTTTTATACCACCCTTATTAGAGAAAGAGTTAGTCAGCAACAGAATGCTATCAAACACAGCTATTCACCACCTCCATCTAGTGGAAACCAATTGCTATTACCCAACAGGATAAAAGCTGAGAAACCACCAATTAAACACTGAAAGCAGACTGTTTTCTCACTATAAAAACATAATAATCACACAGCTAATATTGTGACAGTTAAAATAAAATCAAACTTTCAGCATCAAAACTGACGATGAAAAGACTTAAATGTCACAGATAAAACTATTATTAAACTCTCAGAAGAAAAGATGAGTGTAAAACTTCATGACTCTGGATTAGGCAATGGTTTCTTAGATTTGATACCAAATACACAAGCAACTAACCAACTTAACCTCTTATTATTGTTTGTAATATCTGTAGGATTTGTAGTGCTGTCCCCACTCCATTCTTAGTTCTTTCTAAGAACCATTTCTGATGTTATGGAGCACCTTGCTATTGTACATTTTCTACCTAATGTTTGCTCTTATATTTACTATTTTTATCTTTATTTACTTTTACTTATCATTACTATTCCTTCTTTCCTTAAGCTTACTTTGCTTTTATTTTTCTAATTTCTTAAAATAGATGTGTGAGGCACTGATTTTTCAGTCTTTCTTTTTTCCTAATGTATGCATTTAAATATGTAAATTTCCCTCTGGGCATAGCTTCAGCTGCATCCTATCAAATTTAATGCTCTTGTACTTTACTATTCACTTCATAATTATTCAGTTCCAAAATTTTCTATTTCCACTGTAATTTCTTCTTTGATCCATGGATTATTTGGCAATATATTTCTTAATTTTCAAGTATACAAAGATTGTCTGGTAATCTTTTTGTTACTGATTTCTAGCATAACTGCACGGGTGAGGAAAAAAACACTCAGCCATTCAAATCTGATAAAATATGGTTTCTTGAATAGATGCCCTCCAGAGATATGTTGTGCTTACCAGAAGAACTGATCCCTATGAGAGATCTATTTCTCAATCTAAATTAATTAACTTGTTTAATTAATTCAGTTTGTTTCCCAACTTTCCAATCTTTGAAAGAATGGTTAGCACAAATCAGTTTCCACAGGTCTAATGAACTCTGGCCAAGGACAAAATTAACATTCATGACAGCAGAGATGAAGATCAGAATTTGAACCATTATAAATTCATCAAACTAAAATATTGCTGAGGGGCCCTGTTTAGACAGCCATTAAACTGTTCTTCCCCAGAGATGTTCTCCTACCTTGCAATTTCTCTTAATTTTCAGAACGTGAGACATAGCAAAACTCAACAAAGTTAATACATAAGGTTTGCCTAGATTTAACAACCAGATGATCACCAACAAAGCAATAAGTCCAATGTCTAGAAAGTAGGACATCAGAATTAGTTTGCTAAGCCTAACTGAGCAAAAAAATAGAAAACTATAAATTTAAATCATCTATGAAACTTACTTAATACTTGAAAGTTTCTTTTCTTTTTTTTTTTTAAACAAAGCTGGTTATATTGTTCAAGCCTCTGCTGATATAACTTAAAATCTAATGAAGTACGAGTTTTCTGGTTCATAACCAAAACCAACTTACCATCCTCCTGTGAGGAAGGATATGGATAAATGTGGTGGGAAGCTTTTGACTTCTCATCAGTAAATGTCCCCTGGAAAGTAAATGAACAAAAAAACATAAAAATAAAACAGAGGACAAATAAACTATGAGATTCCAGATATAAACTGCCTAAGAATTATAAAGGCATCATTTTACTTATTTTATTTGAGGAACAGTATTTTAAGACTATAATATTTTTATTATTTTTAGTCAAGGAAAGGAATAGTGATTAACAACAAGAACAAATTATCTATACACACAGTTATGCTGTTGTATTGAAAAATAAATGTAAGTACCTCTTGGGTAATTCTCTTTGTATCTCTCTTGCTCTCTTTCTCTGGGTAAACTTACCAGTAATTTGAGTACCTCCAACTAATTCTAAAAGTTACTGCAGAGTCATCACAAATTATATTATTTAAAGTGAATAAAAACAAGTTTATGGCCATGAGCCATAACTTAGGGCTACATACATACAGGATGGAGAGTAGATTTCACTCTAGCATGTATGTGTGCTACTGTTGTTTCAAGTCAATGTTAGCAGAGTGGATGATATAAATGCTAAAGTCAAGTTCTAGCTAGGCCACAGCTAGAATACTACATACAGTCTAGAACATTACTTAGAAGTCCTTTAGACACAAAAGTGCTCATTCTAGAGACCATAAGAATGATGTAGTCTTAAAATCAGGTTAAGTAGCACCTTAACGTATTCCCTAATTTTTGTCTTTAATAATGAGTATTTAGTAAAAGTTACAACCAGAAAAACATAAAAATGCAATTTTCAACTAGAAGAAAATTCTCAATTTTTAAATTTAGGGCTATCTAAAAATGAATCAGCTACCAAATAAGGCAGGGAAATCTCAGTCACTAGAAGTGTTCAGGCACACTTAACAGCCACAGGAAAAGCTGAAAGGGGGAAGTCAACATCTAATGCATGTGAGGCAACAGTCAAAAGGGCACACTGTTGAGCACTTTGGCCTCTGGAGTCCATCAAATAGGATTCAGTTTGAACCTCAGTCCTACCATCTTCTCCTTGCGTGATATGGGACAAGTAAGTTTTTTGTGCTTCAGTGTCTTGTGTGAAACAGAGCAGTAACAAAAAAAAAAAAAAAATCTATTTCACAAGAATTTTGTTAGGACTAAGTTAATAGATACAGTCAGTGAAGAACAGTGACAGGTACCCTGCAAGTGCTCAATTAATGGAGTTTAAATCCATTTTAAATGCTTGAGCAAAGGTCTGATCATCAGTATTCAATAATGGTACTATTATTAGCTTTTAAGGTCTCTTCCCTAAGATTGTATGAAACCAAGAAGTTCTTTATATCCCTAGAAAACAATCCCTAAGTCAGGCTTCTTAAGAAATATGACAGCTAAGTGTTCAGTATAAACTGTAGGAAAATACATAACCTTTTCCAGGATGATCTAGTAGCAGTAAGAGTATATAATTTGAGCTTGAAAGCAGTAACCAGCTGGTTAATTTGTTCCATTTCTGGCCTCTAACATTCCACCTGTAATTAAGCTACAATTGACAACCAACTCCAATAAAGAGACAGTCCATAAGAGAAAAGGTTAAGTGATTTGTTCAAAGTCATATGCTAGTTTAAAAAAAAAAAAAAGTGGACTTCAGACTGATCTGAAGGCACAACCCTATTTATCCTTCTCTTTAATACGAATATTATATATAAGAAAAAGACTGTACTAAATCTTCAACTGTAAGAATTGAAAATATTGGAAATACTAGTTTTGAGAACTTGGAAGATGTTTTACTAAATGCTAAAACATAATTCAACTGGCAGTCTCTCTTGCAGCAGACAAAAGACAAATATTTCAGAAGACTTCTCGACTAATCCTAAAAACTGGCAAAAGTTTATCAACTCAAATGATGTTGTTTCAGAAAATTATCTTCTAACTGGGTGTCCTCAGCTAGTTTACCATGACATGGGTTTGCTTACAGTTTAGCCACATGTAGTCACAAATCTACATGTGTAAATACCCAAGGTCTTCATCTAAAATGAAGTTAGAGGAAGAAGGTGAAGCTGTCAGAAGATAGAATTGGCATGTATAAATCAAGACAAGGTAAACTCATCGGGAAAACAAAATTTTCCACTCATTTTTTCAAAGCTACAAATATAACCGTAATACATATAATGGGGAGGAGGTAGGTTTACCTGAGATAGTATTTCATCTCCTCCTACCAACAACTGTGTCACAAAATCTCACTATTCAACTGTGTAATCGTGATGTTGCTCTGGTCTCTTTAACTCCACAAAAGCACATTTCATAGTAACACTATGATGACTCCATACCAATGACTATACTAAATACTACTCTAGGATACATACATTTATCAATTCATCACATTGTACACCTTAAACTTGCAGAATTTTATATGTCAGTTATATCTCAATAATGCTGGGGAGAAAATGCTACTTTAGGCTAAGAACTGGAGGCAAGTGGAGAAAAAGAAATTTGGTACTCTAAGAACCCAGACAGAGAAATTTTATTTAATCCAGATATATACAGAAATCAAAAGATATGACAGTTGAGATCTGCTAAGAAGTTTCTGAAGTGATCATACCTGATGTCGTTTGATTATATCCTTCAATTTGTTAGCCAACTTCAGATCAATGTCTGGAATGAGGTAGATGTTGGGTCTGGTCAGACAATTGTTCTGAGGAATAAAGAACAGATAGATTTTGAAGTTCTCTTGGTTTTGAAATAACATCACATTATTCATGCATTTACCCTAATGGCAAAGTTAGCACTCAAAGCCATACTGCTTAAAATGGGAAGATGTACTTTGGTAGAGAATGTCAGTGTCTTATTTCAGTATGAGACCTAGGTGTTCAGCAGACCACTTAATGCCATCCCCAGATTCCTTCTCTGCAGCTAGGTACACATGAAAAAAAATGTTGACTCACACATACAAAAAAAGCTGACTTACGACCTAGAGAAATTCATTATCCTTTAGATTAAGGTGCCATATTGATATATTAATCCTCCTAACCAATTTTACCTGAACTTACCTTAACAGCCTAAGTCTAACGTAGCATTTTAACCTACACCTTCAGGGGAAGCGGAATACCCAAGTTTGCTCATCATGTAAGTTACTTAAACTATAAAGACCCTGGATTATAGCTCTTTTTCCTCATTTCTAATCTTATAAATAGCAACGATTAAAACATGAATATTATCTCCCCAAGCCACCACCAAAAATTAACCAAGAAACAAAAAACATTCAGTTATTTTTCTAAGCCAACAGTCCATGAGACAGGTTTCAGGCATTAAGTTAATAATACCTAGCTGAATTTTTGCCAGCTGTCTCTCCCCAATAAGGTTACTGATCATTAAAAATTATCCATCAAAAAAAAAATATTAAGAAAGAAAAGAAGTGGCGCCGGGGGTCAGGCTGCAGCGCCAGAGCACGCGCTCGCGCATAACTGGGGCCGTCTGCCCCCCGCAGCGGCGGCCCTTTTAACCGCTAGCCACACGGCGGCACCGAAAAAAAAAAAAAAAAGAAAGAAAGAAAAGAAAATTAAGTGCTCTCTCTACTAGGTTATAATCTAGTTGGGGAAATAAGATTTATATTTACAGTACAATCATGAAATAAATCCAAAGAAAATATAAATGAGCGACTAGTTAGGATGAGAGAGTGCTTATATGAAATATGAGATTCACATAATGGATTAGGTGAAAATAATAAAGAAAAATAGCACAGATTATCTTATCAGAAGTTTATGATCAATATTCTGTAAATGACAAGTTTTGGTCATATTTTATAGCTCTAATCTCCAAAAATCTATAAAAATAATACAACAATAGAGTTCAGAAAACTTTTCTTCTTTTGATCTAATAAAGCCAATCTTAGAACTGAAAGTATACTAAAGGAAAAAAATTTAGCAATCTAACTTTCTGAGTTACCTGTACCAATGTTTTTTCAATGTTCATAAACATTTCAACATTACGATCCATTCGGGATGGATTCTGTAGATCAAACCTCCGCCTACAAGAGAAGAAAATCATTAATTTGTCTCCCACCTTAAACAAAACTGAAAACTTGGTTTTAGCATTCAATGCAAATGAGTCTGAAAGATCTGGAAATTAAAATAGTACTCTATAAAATGTATGAAATATTCTCTCAGTAGTATAAGAAAGCAAAGTACCAACACCTTCATAAAACATTAAATTTTATGACAATAAAAGCCACTCCAAAAAAAAAAAAAAAAAAGCCACTGCAGTCAAAATGAAGTACCAATTCCAAGAAGACTCTGTTTTCCTTAAATGTAAGACATTTTACATCATAGAGAAAAGTAGTTCAGAGATTCAAAGGCAGGGACCTACTATACCATTCTTCTTCAAGTGTAAGGAAAGGCTATCTACTTTATATAAACCTAAAAGTGATTTGTTCAAATTCAGCAGTGTCTGTATTCTCTTTGAGTCTTGTCCTAAATATGGAAAAATTAATCTATTTACCTTTACTTGAAATCTTTCCCCAATGTCTCTTTATATAAGTATCCAAGCATAACATTTATTTTTGCCTATTCTTAGTCATTTCCATATGGTTAAAACTTTACAAATTTGAATACTTCTTTTTCCAATTATTTTTTATTCACCATTTACTCTATTGTTCCACTTTAATTCCAGGAAGATTGAGTACAGCTTAGTCATTGAGAATGTGAACTGTGCAGTCAGAGTGCTTTGGCTTCTAATCCTGACCCCATCTTTCCTTATGTAGTCTTAAGTGATTTATTAATATAAGGATCAATTTCTTCATGAAAACAATGGCCCATTAAGGTTTTTGTGAAGGTTAAATGAAGTATATGTGTTAAGAGCTTAGCATAGTGTTTATGCTTATTCTGTCAGTAAGTGATCAATAAACGTTAACTATGGTTATTTCTTTTTTAATTTGTTTTGGGAGGAGGTAATCAGGATTGACTGATTTATACATACATACATACATACATACATACATACATATGTGCACACACAATGGGGGCTGAACTCAGGACCTCGTGCATGCTAAGCATGCGCTCTATCACTGAGCTGTACTCTGCCCTCTATGGTTATTTTTTTTAATCATTACTACTGTGCACGAGGATTAAGCAGTTTGAGTCCAGAGCTCATACTCTTAACTCTCATGTAATCCTGTTTTATCCTGGAGATGCTAACCACACCTGCAACATTTCTTTCTATACTCTGCAGGGCAGGGAGGGATAAATTAGGGGTTGGGAATTAACAGACACACATTACTATATAAAACAGATAAACAACAAGGACCTACTGTATAGCACAGGGAACTATATTCAATTTCTTGTAATAACATATAATGGAAAAGAATCTGAAAAGAAAAAATATATATGTATGTATATATAATTGAATCACTTTGCTATACACCTGAAACTAAGGCTGTAAATCAACTACACTTCAATAAAAATTTTTTAAAAGATAAAAGACAAAAAAAAATGACATTAATAGCTAAGATGGACCTCCAGCCCAGATAACTCTATCTTTATTTAACCTTGTACACAGAACTTTTCCTTAAATCACCCACCTCTTTCTTTATTATTATTTTAAAATTTTTGAGTATCCTCCTTCCCTAAACTCTTTTGAATGAAGGGGTAGGTTAGAAATTCCAAGCAATTTCCATTAACTGGCAAGATGATGGACTAACGACTAACTGGGACAACCCTATTACAGCTGACAACCTTCCACTGGTTCCAGCAGCACAATAAAAGGAGAGATGTGGGTGTCTCTCTTTTCTCAAGAAAGAGTCACTCTTTCACAGGCTTCTGATATAAGACCTATATCCAGAAATACATCATTTACAGAATTTGTTACTTAAAAGTTTACTTGTTATTCATAGAGAAACTGCTTCCTTAATAAATGATTCAGATAATGGGATTGAAGAGAATTCTATTAGAAATCTAAGAACTAGTTTGAAAGCAGTCATTAAACAAATTAAAATAGGGCTATCTGGATTTATCTGTAAATGAAGATTAAAAGCTAAATGAATGTTAACAGAAAAAGGATCAAGAATTTATTCTGCTTTTCCAATTGTTGATGAGTAGTTTCTCTTTAGAAGAGTATTCCAGCTAATAAAAAAACAAGGAATGACAGAACAACACTATTCAACAAGGAATAATCTAAATAACAACAAGGATCAATATCTACACATTAGAATATCTACATTCTAATTTTTTCAAAACTAGACTACTACCACTTGGTTAAGTTGTAAAGACAGGTTGACTCTAGGCGGTTAGCAGTAACAACTGTCCATTACAAACAGAGAAACAACCAGTTGGAGGAACACAACACTGTCTGCAAAGTACTGTTGCCAAAAAAAAGTGAACCTGAATTAGACAGCCTCTAGATCTAATTATCACTTTGCTAGAAATTTAGAAGACTATGGTAAATTATATTCTGGGGATGTATCAGCAAAATCCAGGACATATACAACTTTGCAAGATAAACTTTTTGTAAAGAATAATCTGCAAGGAAAAGAAACAGAAGAGAGAGTGAGAAGGAAAACTGTATGTATATATTTTTAACAGACTTAAGGTCATATGAACCAAATGCAATGTATGAATATTGTTTGGATACTGATTCAAACAAAATATAAAAATTATTCATGAGATAATCAGGGAAACTTGAGCACTAAGTAGATAGTAATACTGAAAATTTATTGGTAATTTTCTTAGCTGTGATAATGGTATTGTTATTACATTTTTAAACTCCAATATTAGAAACAAATACACAGAGAAGTATTTACAGATAAAATTATATAAAGTTGAAGATGCATGATTATAAATGGCAGTTCATTATACTATTCTCCCTTCATTTATATGTAAATGGTATGCCACATAGTAATTTAACAGCATGATACAGTAAAGCTTTCCTGAGTCAGCAGTATGCTATACAAGCAAAAAAGTACATGCATGCATACTTAGAAAAATTGAAATGAAGAAATCAGGTAAATATTATATAACTTTTAGTTGAAAGATTTTATCTGACTTATTTTGAAATTACCAAGAGTATTTAAATAATATTATGCCATGAGTATTTAACTTCACTTTTAATATATACAAAATGTTCAAACCTGCCAATAAGAGAAATGCAAATTAAAATTATAAAAATTTTTTGAATCTATTAGATTGCCAAAGATGAAAAGGTGAGGTAATACAAAGTAACAAATAAATACACTGTTGGTCAGTGAGAAGGAAAAAGGTACACATCTGGTAGGACAATAAATTAGTATAATTTTGTTTGAAGATCATTTGGCAACTGTTTATATTACTCTACATAAGTAGGATAAAAATTATATCCCATTAGGTGTATGACTTGGAGATAAGAAAACTTGTCTGGATTCCTGCTATTTTTTTTCTTAATTAAAAAGCTAGATTGACTAGCAGAAGGCAATGTTTTAAAATATGCAATTAAAATGGCTAATTCTTCACAAGTAAAAAATCTAAAACACTTTTGTGATAGAATGACAACCTGACAAACCAGCATTTCTCAGTGAGGCCTAAGGACCACCTAGAGTGTTTTTTTGAAAATGCAGATTCTGTTTTCATGTCAAACTTAGTAAGTGACAATCTATGTCCATGAAGCCAAGTAATATGTATTTCTTAACAAGGACTCCAAGTGATTCCTAAAGTCTGAAAGCCACTGCCAGAGATCTGCTGTGGTAACACCTGAAAAAAAGAAATTTACACCTGAAGGAGACTTCACAGGGTAGAAACAAAAGTATTTTGCTCTATAATTTACACATGTACACCAGAAACAAAAAGGTCTGAGCCTGTCTACAAGAAATAAATGTCAGCTGCAAAGTGTGTCATAGGGAAAAATAAAAGGTTATTTCTCACATTAACACAAATCCTGAACTTTGTTGACTAAGCCCACTTCACCACTGCCAAGCAAAACTTTAAACACAAAATCTTTTCAATCAATAATCTTTTTGAAAGGTATAAACTATGACTATAATATACGGTAACCTGTATACTGTACAACATACAGTTGTATAATATATAGTTAGAACTGTAAGAGAATAAACAAAGCCCTTTTGCATGAGGGCACTGACATTTACTTTTTTGTTACTGAGTTGAACTGGTTGTATTTAATCTCTCCTCAGGAAATGTTTTTGGATTTCTATAGTATGTCAAAATCATCCTGCTTGGTATCCCTCAGTTACAAATAACTTTAAATTAGCCTGCAGTTTTATCCTTTACCAAAAACCTACAAATAAGGCACTTATTGTTCTTGACTAAAAACATAAAGATCAAACTAAAACACTCTAATTCTGGCCTCTTAATCTGTACACTGTACTCACAAATATACCAATAATTACCAGGTATTCCCATTCAACTTCATATACATGATACTCCAGTTTGACATCATTGGAACCTGTAAGAAAGTAGAACCAAAGAAACAAGGGGAAAAGAGGATTTGGCCATAATGGGGAAACCAACAAGCTCTGGAGAACCCAGACAAGGTTCAGAGCAGTATGTTGGGCATGGGGCAAGTCAGAGACACTATAAAGATGACAGGTCACTATTTAAGATGTCCAAATGGGTGGGTGGTTACTAAAATATACACTGTTGGATGTAAGTCACAGGGGATGGGGGAAGCTGTGTACTGCAACTGGGTGTACAATTATACTTGAAAGGAGATGGTTCTGGTACAATCTGAGTAGAAGACTTAAAACTTCCTATTCCTCACACCTATCCTATTCCTCACACCTACCATATGACCCAGGAATCCCGCTCCTGGGCATATATCCAGAAGGAACCCTACTTCAAAATGACACCTGCACTCCAATGTTCATAGCAGCATTATTTACAATAGCCAAGACATGGAAACTGCCTAAATGTCCATCAACAGATGACTGGATAAAGAAGATGTGGTATATTTATACAATGGAATACTACTCAGCCATAAAAACCGACAACGCCATTTGCAGCAACATGCATGCTCCTGGAGAATGTCATTCTAAGTGAAGTCAGCCAGAAAGAGAAACAAAAATACCATATGAGATCGCTCATATGAGGAATCTAAAAAATCAAACAAACAAAGCATAAATACAAAACAGAAATAGACTCATAGACATAGAATACAAACTTGTGGTTGCCAAAGTGGCGGAGGGTGGGAAGGGATACACGGGGATTTCAAAATTGTAGAATAAACAAGATTATACTGTATAGCACATGGAAATATACACAAGATCTTACGGTAGCTCACAGAGAAAAAAATGTGACAATGGAATTTGACACAACTTTGTAAAATGATTATAAATCAATAAAAAATGTTAAAAAAAAAACAAACAACTTCTTATTCCTCACTCCTCTTAAAGTCTCTAACTTTATCCTTTACTTATTTTTCGCTCCCATTTTTAATTTAAGAACATTTTATTTTACATATGCTTTTAAACCACCTTACATCTTTTCAGATATAAGTATCACTGTACTGGCACACAAAGCAAGTTCCATAACATGTGACTTAGCAAGTTATTTCACTTTTAAGATTCTGTCCTCAAGGGAAATATACACAAAATGTTATGATAACTCACAGAGAAAAAAATGTGCCAATGAGTGTGTATATGTCCATGAATGACTGAAAAATTGTGCTGAACAATGGAATTTGACACAACATTGTAAAATGATTATAAATCAATAAAAAATGTTAAAAAAAAAAAAAAAGATTCTGTCCTCAAGAGTCCAGGTTAGGACTTAGGATAGATATAAGCTGAACAAGAAAACCAGTAGAGAAGAGTTCCAATTGGGTATCTAGGCAAACCATATATATAATAAAGAGGCATCCTGTCAATCCTACGTCAAGGAATATCCTGGGAGGACCTGTAACACCAGAGCTGGAAAGAGAACGGAAAAACACAAATTCTCTGCTCATTTAATCAATTAGTCAATGTCTTACAAAAAGTTCTGGCATATTTACACATAAGTCATTCTCTATTTACTATAAATCAACTATTTATGTACGAACTTGTCCTGATTTTTGATATGACTACTCATTTACATATCTCAGCTATAAAGTATTGGATTAGCTTAACTTTTATATTAAAGCACACGAATTACATGAATGTCTTTCCTGAAAAGATGCTAAGATTATAAACCACACAACAGAACTAGAACCACCAACCAATTTTAAGTCAATACACTCTAGCAACCCCTCAACCCCATCCCATCACCCTTGAACTCAGAACCATCATCATTAAACACTCCACCAGTCCTAGCAGCTGAACTTCCCACACTGAGATGGTAGAAACCCCAAAGTTTACAAAAAGGAAGAAAGCACCGACACAGGGTGAGAAAAGGGAAAAGAGTGAAAGGAGAAGCACCACTGTAGGAACAACAGCAGAGACTCATCCTAGCTCCACTTCTGTCCTCGTCACCATCTATACTCCAGGGAGCCAGACGCCTTCCATCTGTACCCTGAGGAGGGCACACTGCATGACTGACTCTCAACACTTAAAACTGCTTTCTTTCAGCACAGTATCAGTTCATTATATAATTTATATTTCACAGTGAGTCTACCTTCCAATCTGCTAATAACACACACCCATCTATCATCTACACACAAGCATGTATGAGAAATAATTTGCCAACAGTTGTTGGATATTTTTCTTGTACAAAGGCACAAGGCAAATTAGGGCTCTAGATAAATGACAACTTACTTTGCATATTAACCATAACATAGAATATATACATATAACCATAATATATAGAATTCTCTAATACCATATAAAAAACAGGATTCAACATTAAGTAACTTAAATATCACATCAAAACATGCAAATAAATATAAAAACTTACCATCCCTGTTCATTTTTATATTTGTAAGCAGCCCCAAGAATGTGACACAAGGTGCCTCCAGCTTTGAAATCCATGAAACATTTTGCCTAAAAATGATACAAGGTATACATGAGAAAAATAAAAGTTCTGACAAAATTACTCAAGTCTGAATTCTAAGCTTTATAAACTCAAAGATATAAACTGCTTATTTAATACCTCTTTAAACACTTTCTAGAATAAAATACAAAGAAACTTTCCTAAAAGTGGATATAAAAATTTTAACAGTCTATGAAAAACAAGATTTACAAAAGATAAATCAAAATGTTTCATTAGAAAACACTAATGGACAAAATTCTGATATATTCCAAACCCCTCTGGTGAATTTAAAATTTAACTTTAAAAACATACAAAATTCCAGTAATACACAATTTCCACAATACAATTTTCCTGTAGAATAAGAAATATTAGCATACACTAAAATTTTTCTCCCAATTTAGGTTCCTAACTTTAAGTTACAGAAAAATTATAACTGACCTTGTTATAGTATTTTAATGACCACTGAAACATGGTATAACTAAATTTAGCAATACATAAACCTATAGCTAAAAATCTGTACAACAATCTAAAAGAGATTTGCAATTTATGGATTATAACAATAGAGCTCAAATAAATGCTGAATGATTTCCATATTATGGAAGTAAAAATTTAACATAAAATGATCATCAAATAGGTTAATAAAATGAAGTGTTAGAAATACACCATGCATCTTCTCCTTTGAAAACTATTATTACAACATAATATAATGAAAAGAACTGCATGACAGCAAATAATAAGAGACAGAAAATAGAATGGTGGTTGGTAGGGGTTGGGGAGGAGAGGAATGGACAGTTACTGTTTAATAGGTACAGAGTTTCAGTTTGGGAAAATGACAAAGTTCTAGGCATGGACAGTAGTGATGGTTGTACAATAATGTAAACGTACTTAAATGTAACTGACCTATACACTTAAAAATGACTAAAACGGAAAATTTTATGTTATGTTTATTTTACAATGAAAAATAAATATAAGATACAAGATGAGCTCTTCCAAATTAAGCAGACAAGTAAGCCCTCCAGGTCAGTCTGGTTATCCTGCTGCTTTTTAAATACACGGGTTTCCAAGTTCCTAATTTTTTCTCCAATATTCCTGTTACATCCCAAAAGCTGTATCACATATTCCTAAACAAATACATCTGGGTGCAATTCTTTATCATTAACAACCTGTTATTTATCTGACAAAAGGAACAAGACATTACAATTCTGTAGTGTTGACACTTAAATCAGAACAATATGCTAGGTAGGTACCTACTAGAGTAGAGTAAGACTTAGTTCTCCTGCTAAGCTTTCCCCGAACTCCCCGCCAAGACTAAGCTAAAACGCTCTCTCCAACCCCAACATGCATATCACCATTGCACACACGCAAACCCCTCACAGCATAATACTAAAATGACTGGTTTGTAGATTTATCTGTAATATGAACTCCTTGAGGACAGGAACAATAACACATAAAAATTTTCAACAGTTTAACCATACTAAAATCATTTAAAAATTCAAATCCATGCTACTAAGAAATATATATTGAGCAGATCACAACAATAAAACATCTTTACACATAATTCAAGGTTAAGGTCAATTTCTGGACAGATATTTGATTTGAGGAATTCAAACACTATCAGATACACACTTAAGACAGACAAAATAACTTCTATCAACTAGTACTAGGACAAGTAATGAATGAAGTAGAAAACTGAGAGCTTCAATCTTCCAGTGGTAAAAGGAAAAGAGGGAGACTCACGAACCTGTCAAGGGCACTAGTTCCAGTTACAATGTGCAACAAGGAAAATATCCTTAAAGAGGTGATGGAGAAAAAGAAATCAGAAAGGGAACTTGGGATACATCAAGGATTCTTAGAGCTTGCACAGAAATGGATTTGGGATTCTGGTCCTCATGACAAGAATCAGAAGTACCCACATAAAAGAGTAGCAGACCAGACTCGGGACGGAAAGCTGGAGGCAGAGACAAGAGACTTCTCAGGGTCACCCAAGGGCCGTGACTTGACTTCCTCACTTAACCCTCACCCCAACTAACCAACCCTAAAGAGGCTGTGCTCTAACTGCTGCTAGATGTGGTTCATATTCTTAAACATTCTGTTTAATCTGTGTTAAACACAGTTTGTTAAGAGTAAATTCCTCTTGGAATTTACTAAAGAACAAAAGGGCAAGAGGGTACCAAAACTTGAGCTCCAGAGCCAGCAAGGTCCTGCTTCATGTGTTATCTCAGCAGCTACAAACCCCAATTAGGAGGTCAGGGACAGCTCTAACAGGCTGCTTCTATTTCCAGCTGGGAGCACACTGCTTTTGATAAGCTGTTCTATCTCTAAGTTGGAAATTCAATCCAATCTTACTCTGGATGTATGTAAGTGGCCTCAAAATTCTGCTGAGCTGAATGAAACCTAAAAAAGGTAAGTCTAACTGCAATACTTAAAAGCGCTTTAAATCTGTGCCACCGTGTCCTTGTTCCTTTATTTTTTTGACATTCATTAAAGACAAGGTAGTGCTAACAAGGGATAAAAAGGAGAAGAATGTTATATCTTTGTGTGGGTAAAGTATACACATTTATAATGTCATGTTTTGGTCTATTAATGAACAAATGATTGTACCAGAAAGTAGATGTGAGGAAGAGAATAAAGGAGCAGAAACTAAATATGTCCAAGAAACCAAGAAAATCACAGTCATCTTCATACCTTGAAAATAGCTATGAGTAAAAAAAAAAAATCACTTACATTCACCAGAACCCTTTCACCTCACAAAGTACAATGACAGTCAAATATTTCACAAGTTTATATATTTTAACTGCTTTGGAGTTAAAATAATGCTTTCTAGAAGTATTTCCCAGGTTTATTAATAAGAGAAATTAATATAGTCTTAAAATTAGCACCTCTAATCACAGGTAATTACTGATGTAGTGTTCTTAGTCTTGGGGAGAACAAAAACTATTATCATTCCTTCCAATACTGAGACTTCACCACACACCACTTTACATACATAACCTCATTTACTCCTCCCAACAACCCTACGAAGCTGACTTTCTTCACCATGTTTTACTGTTGAAAAGATGTTGCTAGCTCTAGCAATATGGCAGACTAACCAAAAAACCCTACTACTAAAAATGTTGGATAAAATATACAGACATTATTTTAGATGTGAAGCTGAATTAGAAAGAAAATAAATCGCCAGGTGCAAAAATCAAAGAAGGAAAAAGAAATTCAAACTAAAAGTCAAAGTGGCAATCTTGTGAGGTAAAAACTACAACTATAAAGTGACAGGGGACTGAGGATAATGAAATTAAATAGGCAAATAATATTTACCTTGATAACCTAAGTGCTAGGGTTTTACTGTCTCTTCAAGGACAGAAATTAAGACTGTAGACTAAGCAAGGAGGATGTTATTACCACAGACACATATAAAGCCAGGGATATCAATACTGTACCATTAGAGAAAGGACAAGCTAGGAAAAGCATCAGCCAGTCAAAAACTAAGGAGGAAAACAAGCTCCCATCTCAAGATAATCTAAGTTTGGAATGTACAGTAACCACTTAGTCTAGGAACTACAAGCCAAATTAACGTAAAAATTGGTCCTAAAATTGGTGTGTCCTCTAAAGCACCTTAAGGAGCAAATTCTCAGCCCAGGTCTATAGGATTCCCAGATAAACTTCCACTGAAAGAGAACTGACAGGCCAAAATTCAAACATGCAAAGAAACAAAACACAATTAAGTATCTGTAAGTCAACAGACAAAACAAACAGCAAGACAAGAATCCTAACATTTTCAGATAACAGACAAAACTTGATAGGGCTTGCAAAATTAGAATACATAAAATGATTAAAGACACTAAAAAGGGAGAAATATTTGAAAAATATATACTTAGAACTAACAGAATAAATAACATTCAATAAAGGTAAAAGCATAATTGTCAGGTTATACAGTGGATTAGATACAGAAGAATAAAAGCCAAAATTTCCTAGAAATTTTAAAGAATATAAGTGCTCAGCTTCAAGAAACACATCAGTTTCAAGGAATATATTAAAAATTTTAAGCTTTTTTTTACAAAACATACATATATAAAATAACCTACACCTGGACACACCATAGTGCAACTGTGAACCAGCAAAGACAAAGAGATCTTAAAAGCAAGAAAGGGAAATAAACACCACCTAAAAAAAAATTCCAGTAAGTTTTACTGGAGCAGAGCCACATTCACTGTCTGTGGCTACTTTCATACAACAGAAAAGATCAGAATTTGCAGCAGAGGCAGTATATTTAGCATCTGACCTTTTGCAGATAAAAATATTTACTATCTGGCCTTTCACAGAAATAGTAGACTGGTCCCTGGCTCTACATTACAATTGAGAATCTCTGTTCATCAAAAGGCATCATCACAAGAGTAAAAGGATAAGATACCAAGAAGATGCTTGGAATAAATATTTCTGGCACAGGACCCATATCCAGAATACGTAAGAAAAATTTCACAAAAAGAGAGAGAGAGAGAAGATGGATGACTGGGCTTTTTTTTTTTTTTTAATGTGCAGAACATTTAAATAGGTACTTCACTAAAGAGAATAGTCCAACTGTCAATAAATATGACAGGGTACTCAACTTCATTAGTCATTAGCAACTACAAAAAAAGCACACCAAAAAATTAAATAAAAAAGACAACTTCTAAGCACTGGTGAGAAAGCAGGGAATTTCATCCTCTTATACACTGTCTGTGGGAGTATAAATTGGCAGTATCTGCTAAAGCTGAACATATACCCCTTGCAACCCAGCAATTCCATTCCTTGGAATGTAACTAATAGAAACATCTACATTTACCACAAGACATATGTAAAAATATTCATAGCAGCACTATTTCTAACAGCCCTAAACTGGAAATTAGCCCAAAAGCCCCTTAATGGGAGAATAGATAAATTAAGCATAGTACTCCATTGTAGAATGTGCAATATTATGCAACATGGGTTGCCAAATTATGACCAAGCTGCCCGTTTTTAAAATTAAATTTTCATTTGAACACAGTCATACCTACTCATTTGGGTATTGTCTTTGGCTGCTCTTATGTTGGGCAGTTGTGACAGAATCTGTATGCATGTAAGCCTAAAATATTTACCATCTGTCCCGTTAAAAAACAATTGCCCCCTCCCCCCAAAATTGCCAAACCTTTAAACAGCAAACAGAATGAACAAACTGCAACTACAAGTAATAACATGGAGGAACTTTACAAATGTGATGTTGCCTATATACTTAAAAAATATTAAGTCATGAATGGCAAAAACATAAGCTGACCTATTTTAAATTAATTAAGACTAAACAGACATAACTAAATAAAATGTGTGATCTTAGTTTGGATCTCATAAAAACATTTTTGAGATAACTGGTGAAATGTGAAGACAGATTGCCAACATCACAGCAAAGGGACATCAATCAATAAATACATACTAAATACTTGCAGTGAGTAAGAAGGTGAAGTCTTATCAATGTCCAGTTGATAAAATTTGGCTTCAATTCAAAGGGAATTACAGTTTTGTTTGTCCTCAGGTTCAGTCACTAAAGCTCGTTTACACAAAATACACTGTCCCTTGGAATGTAAGTTGAAGAGAAACAAAGCACACAGCTTTCTGGGGCCTTCCTTTAGAGCTGGAGGTGATGGCAAGCTAGTATAATAAATGTTTCAATAATATGTATGCCTGACATCTACATTTTTACCTTCACTTTTGCTACGCAAGCCAGCAATCTACTTTTCATGTCTTTTAAGTACTACACACTACTTCTAATTTCTCAAAAAGCCTTTATCACACATCTTGTGACTCTAACAACTATGCCATGGGATCAGCAGAGCAAGGAACACTTTCCCAGAAATGGTAGTACAGGTTGAAGTACCTTCCCACAAGGTTGCAGAGTGGTAGGACATGGCCATTTAAGTCCTAAGCCCAGTCCATAACACCTGGTTCAAGAAACTAACTGGAAGAGATTTGATAAGTTACATTATTTCATCTTAAGAAATGAATGAGCTTTATTTTAGGCAAAATCAACTACTTTTAACCTCTGTCAAGACTGCTGACTTCTGACTTTTTATCTCTGATCTCCAAAACCTAAAATGATGCTTTAAAAAAAAGTTATAGGACACATACTGAGCTAAGTATCCATGCCAACCTTCCAGCTGAAGAGAACTAAAAACTACGGGTAAAAATACACAAAACATCTTCTAATAAAAGTAAAACAGGAAATCTTTGAGATAACTTGGTTGACCATGAAGATAACACAACAGAGACACATCAGTGACAACAAATTACAAAGAATATAGTCTTTGCCAAAGCAGCATCAAATGGCCAGAGGCTTCATCAAGCAACAACAGCAAGCTTTGGGGAGAGGGGAGAATCTGATTACCAGAGCTAGCACATTATAATACTCAAACTGTCCTGTTCTTAACAAAAAAATTACACAGCATACAAATAGCAAAGTATGGCCCATTCACAGGGGGAAAAATTGAGAGAAACCATCCCAGAGGAAAGATGAAAGAACAAAGAAAGATGAACAGAGCTAAGGGATCTGTGGACACCATAAAACTTAACAATATACACATTATGGGAGTCCCAGAAGAGAGAAAAGAACAAAAAATGTATGAAGAAATTATGGCCAAAACTTCCCAAATTTCATGAAACATATAAACATTCAAGTTCAACAAACTCCAAGCAGAATAAACTAAAAAAGATCCATACCAAAATAAATCATAATCAAAATATCAGAAGATAAAGAATCTTAAGAAGCAATGAGAGAAGTGACCCATCATATACAAGAAACTCTCAATAAGAGTAACAGTTAATTTCTATTCAGACACTATGGAGGCCAGAGGCAGTAAAAGGATATATTTTAAGTGCTAAAAGAAAAATAAACTGCTAATCACAAAGTGTATCCTGAAAAACTGCCCTTCAAAAATGGAGATGAGAAGAGGCTCCACATCATAGGTCATAAGGGAAATGAAAATTGAAATAATGAGCTACCATTACATACCCAGAATTAGGATGGCCCAAACCCAAAACACCAACACCACCAAATGCTGGTGAGGAATGGACTACTACTCAGTGTTAAAAAGAAATGAGTTAGCAAGCAACGAAAAGAAACTGAAGAACTTTAAACGCATACTATTAAGTGAAAGTAGTCAACCTGAAAAAACTATATACTATATATTCCAATTATATGACAATCTGGAAAAGGCAAAACTATGGGGATAATAAAACAATCTGCAGTTGTCAGGAGTTACTGGGGGAAGAAGGGATGAACAGGCAGAGCACAGGACCTTTAGGGCAGTGAAACAATCCTGTATACTGTAACGATGGGTACATATCATCACACATTTCTCTAAACCTGCAGAATGTCCAACACCAAGAGTGAATCCTAATCTAAATCATGGATGTTAGATGTCAATGTAAGTTCATCAACTAACAAATGTACTGCTTCGATGCTGGATTTTGAGGGCAAGGAATATATGGGAAATTCCTATACACCTACTCCATTGTGCTGTGAACCTAAAACTGCTCTAAAAAAGTGTAAGATAATATTATGAACCTTATGTTAACATCAATGTAAATGAAACTGACAAATTTCTTGAAAAATCCAACTCACCATAACTAACATAAGAAACAGAATCTAATCCTTCTGTTAAAGAAAATGAATTGGTTATTAAAACCTTCCCACAAAGAAAACTCCAGGCCCAAATAACTTCACTAGTGAATTCTGAAATAGTCAAGGAAGAAATAACTCAATCTTAAGAAAACTTACACCAGCAAATCAAAACCAATAATACATAAAAAGGATAATGTATCATGATCACAAAGGGTTTATCCTGAAACACCAGGCTAACTGAAAAATCCATGAGTGAATGAAATTCACCATGTTAACAAAATAAAGAAGAAAAGCCTTTTTTTGATCACCTCAAAAGATGCAGAAACCACATGACAAAATTCAAGTCATTCACAATAAAAGTTCTCAGCAAACTAGGAATAGTAGGTAACTTCCACAACCTGAATTAAGGTCATACATGAATACCCCACAGCAAACATCATAATAGTGCAAAACAATGTTTTTCCACTAAGAAAAAGAATAAGGTTAGAATTCCTGCCTGACCATTCTATTCAATGAGTCGAAGGTGCTACCCAGTGCAATGACACAAGCAAAAGAAAGAAAAAGCATAAAGAACAGGAAAAAAGAAAACTTATAAAGTTATAGTAATCTAAAATTTAGTATGAGCAAAAAGATGGACATTTAGATCAACAGGAGAAAACAGAATCCAGATATGGACCCACATATATCTGGTAAACTGACTTTCAACAAATGTGCCAAAGCAATTCAAAGAAGAAAGAACATCTTTTCAATAAATGGTGGCTTTAAAATAACTGGGTATCTATATTGAAAGAAGAATGTCAGCCCTTACCTCATACTATACATAAAAATTAACCTAAGAAGGTGAGGATACAGCAAGTGGTAGAGCACATGCTTAGCATGCATGAGGTTCTGGGTTCAATCCCCAGTACCTCCCTCTAAAAATAAATAAATAAATAAACCTAATTACCTTCCTCACCCTGGCAGGAGAGAACTTAAATCTATAAAATTTCTAGAAGAAAATAAAGGAAATAGTCTATGACTTCGGGGTATGCAAAGGTTTCTTAGAACATAAAAAGCACAAATCACTAACAATCAATAAACTGACTTCATCAAAACTCAAAACTTTTGCTCATGCAAAAACACTGATAAGAAACAAAGTCAAATCACAAACTGGGATGAAATATTTGCAATATACATATATTATAAAGAACTTATATCCAGAATATATAGACATTAAAAAAAAACTTACTTAAAAAAAAAACTGTACAGAAAAGAACACAGCAGACCTGAGATTACTATTCTCAGTAAGGCCAGCTTGCCAGTTTGCCCTTGGCTGGCATCTGGGAATTTGACTCTCAGAGTATTCCTAGTCAACAGTTAACAGGTAAGGTGGGTGGTTTACTATGCCTAGACTATTTGTGCAAACAATGTGGTTTATGATGAATACCTACTTTCCTTCTGGGAATCCGGAACTATGTGCTGGGCAAAAGGTACTAACCCCCGATAAAAACCTTGAGAGTGAGTCTCTAAGGGTTTCCAAGGGCAGAAACACTGCATACGTGCTGCCACATTTTCATTGCTGGGGGAAGAGTGAATGTTGTGTGACCCCTCACATGAGGAAGAGAACATAAGGGAGCCTGCATCAAGAATGCCTGCAGACTATACCTGCATCTTTTTGCCTCATGATCTGGCTACGTATACTTACTACACTGCTGTACCAAATCTTAGTTTTGAGTACAACTATATGCTGAGTTCCATGAATCCCAGCAAATCTCTAAATGAAATCTCTAAATGTGGGGGTGGTCCTGAGGACCAAATTAAAAAATTACTTGACTAGGAAATGCACAAAAGATGTACAAATGATCAATAAGCAAATAAAAGAAATGTTTAACATCATCAGCAAATTAAAAAGCATGAGATTCCACTACATACCCGTAAGAATGGATAACATTTTAAAGACTAATTATAACTGTTGAAAAGAACGCAAAGGAACTTGAACTCTCATACACTGCTGGATGGATGTAAAATGATACAACCACTTCAGAGTGTCAAGACAGTTTAAAAGTTAAATGTTACCAACGATATGACCCAAACATTCCACTCCTACCTATTTACTGAGGAGAAACAAAAACATGTCCACAAAAAGACTTGGACATTAACATAGACAGCAGCTTTACTTTAAAGCTGGAAACCCAAATTTCTGTCAAAGAGTGAAAGGATAAATAAACTGTGGTTTATCCTTACAACAGAATACTAATCAAAAATAAAAAGGAACAAACTATCAATACAAAGAACAACACAGATGACACATAACTCAACATCCATACACTAAGTGAAAGAAGTAAGGCAAAAAAAAAAGAACATACACTCTGTGATTCCATTTACAGAAATTTCATGAAATTATAAATGAACCTGTAGTGTCAATAATTGCCAAGGGACAGGTGGAAGGGAGATGGATTACAAGGCAATTTTTAAGGTTGAGGGAAATGTTCACTATCTGAAGTTGTACTTTAAATATGTACATTTACTGTACATCAATCATACCTCAGTAAAGTTGGAGAGGGAAACATTATAAGAAAAGAGGAAAATGAAAAAAAAGTGAAAGAAATATGTTAAATAAATAAAACCACCCAAATAAACTAGAAATACATCAGTGAACGAAGATTTATACTAGTGAATCCACATGGTATGGATGAGACCACAGACCTGCCGTTAACATCAGTCATATGGTTTTCTAGAGCCCTGGGCAACACCTGGCCAGCATGTCTTCTGCCTGGCACACAGGTCCAGGCCTGCAACACAACCACCCACACTTGGCAGTCCACGAACTCTACCTGGTCTGCTAGATCATTTGGGCTCACTGCCCCTGCCAGTGGTTAATGACAAGGGCCAGAAGCTAAATGATTAGATTTTTTTCATGGGGGGAGAGGTAATCAGGTTTATTTATTTTTTTAAAATAGAGGTATTGTGGATTGAACCCAGGACCGTGTGCATGCTAAGCACGCACTCCACCACTGAGCTATACCCTCCCCTGACTAGATTTTTGAGACATTCTTTTTTTCTAAAGTAATTTGTTTTAACTACAGGTATATGGCTTCAGTTCATCTGGACTATCTCATTTTGGCTCAATTTTTTTTCATGTCTGCAAATATTTCCTCCATGACTCACAACAGAAAAGAATACATATGATTTCATTCATATAAAATTCAAAGACAAAACAAGCAAAACAACACTATTTTGTTCAGAGGCACATGCAAACAGACTGATACATATAAAGAAAAATAAAGAAAAGATTACAACTCAGTGGGGAAGAGTTTCTGATTAGGGAAGGAATACATAAGAGTTTCTGGACTATTGTTAGTAATCTATTTCTGAACTGGGTTGTGGTTAATGGGTGTTCTCCTTGGAATCACTTATGTCAACATTTGCTTTTTTCCTTTTCTCTACATTATGTTTTACAGTAAGTTTAAAGGAATGAAACTAAGTCTTTGTTTCACATAGTAAATGTCCCACACAATTTCACTTAAATGGCTACTTGTATTCCACTTTCAGAGTTCTAAGCTACAAACTTAAAGGGCTAACTTCCAATACATATACAATACTTACGTTCTTCTTTCTAGTCTCGTATTTCCAAGGATTAAACTCTACTGTGAAATTTAGAGAATGGCAAAGTCATAGTTGCAAATTAAATAATAATTTAAGTGTAACCACAAGCTGAAAATCTTGAACATCTCATCAATATATTTAAAATCTTCAGCTCTAGACTCTTGACTTGACCTTCTAGTAGTCTTCCAGATCTAGAGCTCTGCTGTTTTTAAACATAAATGCTTACGATCTATTAAAAAAAGCAGAATACAAAACTGACTCTCCTATCATTACAATTATGTTTGTATTATATATGCATATGTACTAAGCCTTGAAGGGATTATGGAATAATGAGACTTTTTACCTGTGGAGTAAAAACACTTTTTTTTCTTGTTCCAATATATACTGTTTGCCTTTGCAATATACTTTTAGCCTTACAAAGAACTTTTTTCCCTAAATTTTTCTAATTTCTCAGTTAGCATTAATACAACACATCCCATATTGAGCCAGCTGTTTAATATGCAATATGACTTAGGAAGTTAGTACATAAAGTTTCACTTTGATTTAAAAAAAAAAAACACAAATAGTGAACTTTTCCACTACTAACTGTTTACTTAGGGAAGAAGCTTTTTAAGGTAAGCAGCTTACATATTTCACTAAAACATTCTTTGCTTTATTGTCTCACTCCCCCACTTTTGTTTTATACCATTACCCGTTACATATCAATCTTTCATTTGGGAAAATGCTAAATGCTATTTTCAGAGAAAAAGAAATACATCTGGTCCTACTGGCATTAAGCCATGATTTATTTTTAATTATAGTTTATGCCTAAAAATATTCTTCTCTAATCTTTAAAATCTGGGGAACACATGGTTTCATTCCCAGGAGTTAAATATCTCACAAATAATGCCTCTTGTAAAGATTTTTTATGCCTCTTGCAAATTATTTTTTAAGACACTCATACAATCCTAATTAGGGTTACCAATATAATGTGAATTATGTTATATAAAATAGCTCATATCATGTTACATGTAAATTTTATTCTAAATGATGTTACACTTGACAAAACACAATCTATATGTATTATATTACAGTGTTTTAAATGATGAAAACTTCAACCAGTTCCTGATTTAGTAATTCTAATCTAGTTCATAACATAAGAGAAAAGGAAATAAACACTCAAGTATTTGGAAGAAAAGGAACATGGAGCTTTCAAATGATTCCGAATACCCACACATAGAGAAAAAGAGAATGATAAAGCAAATGTGATAAAATGCCAACAACTGGGGATTCTGAATGAAAGGAAAATGAAAGTTCTTTATACTATTCTTGCAAATTTTTACTCTGAATTAATTTTAAACTTATAAAAGTTACCGAAAAATCTGCAATTTGTCACACGGTTCCGAAAAACAAAATATGCCAATTATCCAGTTGTTTAGTTCCTATTAGTAAAAAATGAGCAAATATCTCCAATATCTAAAAATATATTTATAAACTATATACATGTACTTACTAAAATGCCATTACACATATATAACATAAATCACAACATATTAAAAAGGGGGCATTTTAAAAGGATTAGCTAAAAAAAATAAAATAAAAGGAATGATCTTGCTTGGCAAATGTGAATTCAATCAGTACCCAGTAACTCCCAAATCTCTTCCTCTCATCAACCTTTTCTCTAGAACTCAAGATCTCACTTTCTACAACCTACAGGATTTCTAAACCTGAGGTGCCTACAGGAGAGCTAACCTCAACATACCTGCTTTTACACTCTGGCTTTCCCCTTAGTGCCAAAGGTGTCTGCTCAGTACAGTCATCCCAGTCAATTCTTTCTTATTTCAGTCCCACCCCCGCTTAAAAAGAAAATCACAAAGTTCTACCCCCTTACACTCTTTCAGTTCCTTTCTGTTCTCTTTAAATCCACTGCTTCCTCCACGGGCTGCCACCACAGCTCATCTGGATTATGAGAGCAGCTTATTCATGAAGAACTAGCTTTCAAAGGCTCCAATCTCAGTGGCTTTCAATCCATTCTCCACAATGAAGCCTGCAGCATTACTCTAAAACCTAAAATTGACTAAGTCACTTTCTACTCTCTCCCTTGCTGTGATTCTCAATCACTTTCAAGATAACAGCCACATCTCTAAGACGATAAACCCGTCCTTTTATGACTGATTCCGGCCCATCTCTCTAGCTACTGTCCTCGGCTCTAACTCTGTTGAACAACATTGAAATACCAAATCCTCTCAGGCCTTTATGCTTTTACATGCTGCCATCACTGCCCGAAAATCCCATCTTCCAGCATTCTCCTGAAGAACTCACACTCTACTTTAAGGATTCAGTTCAAATATCCTTTCCCTTGGAAAACACTTCCTGAGATCAGGAAAGTCAAAGGTTCCATTCGTACATCTCACTAGAGTGTAAGCCCCCTGAGGACAATCACTGTATTACTCGGAATTCTCAGAACCTGGCTTAATATTTGCTGAGCTCAAATCAGTGAGGAAGAGAAGTACTCTTTAATAAATGTTGCTAAGATAACCAGATAATCACATGGAAAGGGGTAAAACTGGATCCACTGCTCACATTGAATACCAAGATAAACTCTAGGTGGGTAAGGGAATTTCATGTAAAAAATGACACCATACAAATACTAGAAGAACACATGTGTGAAATCCTTTATCACCTATAAATGGAGAACGCTTCCTAACACGATTTAAAAAAACACATCAATATCTTTGACTAAATAAGTATCTGGATAGCAAAGTGAACTGATTTACTGCAAGATCAGTAAAACAATACTATTTCTTAGTCTCAATTATACGAGAGATCAGTGAGTTATTAAAACAAAAGGTTTAGTTTTGACATAAGAACACACAAATCAGAAGCTTTTGAGATTGAAAAAAAGGTCTAATAATAATAAATTCAGTGGCAGCAGCAAACTGGACACGGCAAAAACCCAAATCAAAGAACTGGAAGACAAAAATCATGAGAAAAGATGGAAATCTAATGTCTGTACAATCAGAGTTCAAAAATACAAAAGGAGCACAGGATAGCAGAGAAGACTAAGACACTGTTCCCTGAGCTAAAAAAAAACGTAACTGAGTCTTCAGAACATGACTTATCTCAACTAGACATATTTCTGAATTTTAAAGATCAGTATCAAAAAAGGAGGAAATCAACAGGTAGTATCAGATTTTTCTCCTCAAAATTAAACGTTAAGGAAAGAACAAAAACTATAAATTTCAAAAGGAAATAAAGCATAACCCAGTATTTCTACATCAAGCCAAACTATCAGTCAAAATGGTAATTCCAAGGGGAACAGAAACATATTCTTACACTTCTTACATTCTTAAGCTCAGAAGAATCCCACCTACAAAATATTTTTAAAAATCCACAAAATAGCATTCTAGCCACAAGAACTGAATCAGGAGAAAGAATGGAGACGACTTGGTATAGTAAACACAATAAGGAAACTACAATATAATAAAATGTTAAGTCTACATAGTAGTTGTTGTGATGTTTAATACAAATGTTAAATGACTCCTGAAAGAGAAGCTTCCTACAGTTAAAAAACAATAATACTCTATAGCTAAAATTCTGTAGAGATCCCTCCTTTCCCTTATTCTGTAGGATAGCAACAGCAAAACAAAACAAAACAAAACAAAAACCCAGAGCTGCAGGCTGCACCCAAGAGTACAGAAACTGAAAATACCCCAGTGTGATTAGCTGATGTACTCACAGGGAGTTTGGTGAAGGCCGGGTTAGTGACATGCTTCCCAAAGGCATCTTCCTGGAACTGGAGAAGCTGCACCACCAGCCCAGCCAGTGTTTTATTGGTAGGAGCATCTGCATGAACATACTGCAAGATAAACACAGGCACTCAAAAACTGAAATAACTGTGCAGAAGACAATGTTAACTTACTTCCTAGAACCGAAGCACCAGCATGTTGGCAGATTTTTAAGTGTCTGAGACATGTAGTCTGCTGTAAAGGAGCTTACATAAAACAAATATTGGGGGCGGTGGGAAGGGATAGATGATACATCTTTTTAGTTAACAGATCTTAAGGACAAGAGATGCCATGCTCAAGAAACCAAATCCAAGTCATCTCATCTGCACCTGGACCTAAATTAAATTAGATGATGAAATCCTGGACCTCAAACTCAAGCCTGATGTTACAATGGAATGAGACCTATTGGGCAGTGTATTTCAAACATGAGAGAATGTAAACAATTTGTGGCCAGCAAGTACACAGTGTTGTTTTTCAAAAAAATCTACAAATTCTTTGACATTCCTCTTATCAAGAGGTGGGGGTCTATGCCTCGTTCTGTAGAATCAGGACCACCCTTAGTAACTCACTTGTAACCATCAGAATACAACAGAAGTGATGCTACGTGACTTCGGAGGATAAGTCAAAAAAGGTCATATGGCTTCCACGTAATTCTTTGGGACACTCACCTCTGGAGCCCTTAACAATGAAGAAGTCCAGCCACCCTGACAACACCATACTCTGAGGAAGCTCAGGTTACATGGAGAAGCACATGGACATGCTATGGCCACCAGCCCTAGATTATGTCCCAGAAGAGTGACAGCACAATCACCCGAGACATGAGTAAAGATGATTCCAGGTGATTCTGACCCCCCAGCTGCCAAGTCACCCCCAATCATCAGATCTCCCCAGTCAAGGTCCCAAACATTAGCAGAGGCAACTGTCCCTTCCAAATTCCAGACACACAGGAACTCTAAGCATAATAAAATGGTTATTTTATGCCATTAAGTTTTGAGTATAACAAAATGTTTTTATGCATTAAAAAAATATTATGTGTGCACTTAAAAATGGTTAGGATGGTAAATTTTACGTTTTTTTACATTAAAAAAAATTTTTAACAAATACATGTGAAAAGTTATCCATGCTAATGTGAATAATGTTAAAAAGGCCAAATTCATGGTAGATAGCAAGCTAGCATCATGAAAGGAAAAATAATGGGTAACGTGACAGGGACAGCATAAATTAAGGAGTCAAATGTAAAAGTTTAATTTAGTTTTAAACATTCAATATCACTTTGAGAAGTCAATACATTTGATAATTCTTTTAAACCTCCAATTTTGAGCAGGAAAAACATCTATACTTCCTTTCATTAAAAAAACTAAATTTTTCTTCCCAGAAAAAACCTCTTTCCCAGTACCATCCAACATTTCAAAATTAATGTTTCTATGTTGTATACCAGAAATTGACACAACATTGTAAACTGACTGTATTTCAATTAAAAAATTTAAAAAATTAAGATTTCTATTGCAATAAACACTGTTTAAGTGATTCATATACAGCAAAATAATACAAGCTACATAGCGTACTATACCTTAAGTTGACTGGCTCTTGATATGTGCTACTGCCAATCAAAGACAGAGTGCATAAAAGGGTAATTCTTCTTAAAGCTTAGTATCCTCTTAAATTTTTATTTGTTCAGGTGCACTAGCTTTCTACTCTACATGAAACAGCTAGCATGCAGTTAACTTTGCTGAAGACTGGTATTTTGTTGGAATGCTTTATTTTACATGAAATCCTCTAGATCAAAGGTTGGGAAAATCGAGCCCACAGCCTATTTCTGTGTGGCCCACAAGCTAAGAATGGTTTTTACATTTTTAAATGGTTGGGAAAAAATTCGAAGGAATAATAAAATTTCATGACACAAGAATATCTCAGAAAATTCAAATGTTAGTACCCATAAATAAAGTTTTATCAAAATACAGTACACTCATTCGTTTACACATTGTCTCTGGCTGCTTTCCTGCAACAGCAGAGTTGAGCAGTTGTCACTGAGACTGTGTGGCCCACAAAACCTAAATATTTACACTCTTGCCCTTTATAGAAACTGTCTGCCTATCTCTGCTAGACTAATCCTTTTTATCCTTACAAAAGCTTTTATATTAAGGGTGTCCTGTAAAAACACATTTCCATAAGGCTAGGAAGTGAAACATGTATGCCAGATAGAAGTCAAAAACTGGAAACAAGTTTCATACAATTTAGCACATAAGTGTCAATTCTGTTAGTCTAAAATAATGGTTCTCAAATTTTAGCCTCACTCTCAGAGCTTCTAATGCAATAGGTCAAACCCAAGAATGTGCATTTCTAACAAGTTCCCACATGACACTACTGGACTGGGAACTACTCCAAGTACCACTGGACCTCAAAAAAAAAAAATCCATCTCACGTATTATTACATATCAGTAAAGAACACACTTTATTGTAATTTAAAAGTTAAGCAACTTTTACATGTCAGAAACTACTTACAATTCCCCTTTCCTACGATGCCAATTCCCATAATCACCATCAAGTTTACCTTTTTGACGACTATACACTTAAGTGAAAATTCAACATCAGCTTTTTTTCCAATTTACTCAACACAGGACATCTTTAATAATACTCAATTAGTAAGTAATCAGTAATACTCAACATAGTGTAATCTTTAATAAAGAACAAGCTCAAGTTTATCCTACAAACTAGCGAAATATACTGTACATACCCACACGATAACTTTATAATCTTTAATAACTACAAGCTTCTCAAAGGGGTCATATAAAGCACATGGTAAAGCAACATAAAAAACTAATAACCATAAATGTAAAGCAACATAAAAAACTAATAACCATAAATGTTTATTTTTCAGATACCTGTAGATAACTGAACACCACCAAATCCTAAAACCGAAAGAGAAACCATTTGGAAGAAGGCTGTTCAGCTAAAATCAAATCAACCCTTCAGGCAAAAAGTAATTTTTAATGACTTTTATATACGTAGCTTTGTATATATTCTAAACTTTACTATTATCTATACATATTTCATTTACTATATTGTCATTCAGAATAAGAAAGGTTTCATGTGGACAACCTTAGAGTCTCAGAATAAAGACAGCCAGGTTCAAAGTGCAGTCAAAATGATTACTTGAGACATTTTAAAATCCAACTTTTAAACTATAAAATGCTTAACTCTCTTTAGATACTTTCTCCAAATCACCCACAAAATTTATGAAACATGAAAACGTATGTAAGAGATGACATACTCATAATGAAATGAGACTGAATGAAATCTGACACTAACATATTAGTGTAAACTATACCTCATATTCACTCAAAAGGCAACCAGTGTATGACTACATGGTTTTCAAATCAACTTTTTAAAATTTCAAAATAGTAATATTCTATTTAATCAATAAGAATGAAGCAGGCTCGTCAGAAGATACATGGTAAAAATATCAGTACCACCTCAAATTTACATAATTCTATCTGCAAAGTCTATGTAGTGATTTGAACAAGTCTATGGGAGTCTCAGTCTTACTACCAATTTATAAATGAAAAAATGAAAAATTAAAACGTAGAAATCAAGTGATCCGCTAAAGGACACCACCAATTAGCAGCCAAAAGTACTAAACTCACATCTTCTAAACCAATGTAATGTTCATTCCCACTATCCCACAATGATATGAGTTCATTTCAACTGCTTCCAAAAATCTCACCTAAACATAAAAAGCTCGTAACAGCTTTCAAAATACTGAATCCTGATTAAGGGTTAAAAAAGTCGAATGATTATACAGACTACTTCAGTCATAAACATTTTATCTTTTCATCAACAACAAAAAAAGCTCCACAGCATGTTTTGCTTAAAACAACAAAAATTTTTTAGTCTCAAGTATTCTGATTAAGAAAGAAGATATGTTTAGAAAGTTTATCAATAAATTTGCTTTATATTATCTGTGACATTATTAAAGCAACACTAACAATCCCTAAACAATTACCCTAAACAGTTCTATTGTAGCAGATGTCCCATTAAAAAAAACTGTCTTAAACTGTTAAATATTTTCTGTAAAGGGCACTGAAATGCCTTCCTTGGGCAATTTAGTCTATTTTAATAAGGTACCTTGAATCTACATCATCTTTAAACCATCCTGAAATCTTATTTGAGGAGTAAGCCGAACTTCAAGAAGAAAGTTACCTGGAAACTTAATGGCTTACAGATATACTTCATCTCCAAGGTATCTGAGTTGAATCAATTTGAGGTCAAGGTTTTATCATCTGAAAACCACTCAGAAACTATGGACAGAAATACATCTCTCATCTTTATCAAAGTTAGGATGAAAGATATGTATGCAATAATACAAAGTAGGCAGCTTAGGTATATAAACAAGCTTCTGCATCACTAGTACTTAAAATGCAACCTCAGGCAGTTAACCTTCCTACACTTAAGTTTCCGCTTACCTAAACTGGTCACCTCCTCTGGACTCCTTTTGGCTAGCTGAAGCTCATCCCTGTCAAAAAATATTCTTTCTCTCCCTTCTGTATTACTAAGCCAAATTTATCAACAAAGCCTTAATAAATAGGTTCCTAGACTAGTTAATCTGTTCATTCATTGAACAAATATTTACTGAGCACCTCCTATGTGCATTCAGAAGACAAAAACAACGCAAGGAAGTTCTCTTTTAATTTGAAATCATCTGGGTTTTTACAAGTTGGTGCTTGTGTCTACCTTTTCCACAACATTGTGAGTTCCTTAAAGAAAGGGATTACGTGTAAAGGAAAAAAAAATAATTAGGGTTTAGAGCCAGGCAGACTTTCCTTGAATCAAATCTGCCACTCCTAACTGTAATCTTAATGACGTTACTTAAACTGGAGCCTCAGGTTTCTCTCACCTGTCAAATGAAGTATATAATACCTATAATTCAGGACTGTTGTGAGGATTTACGTGAGTTATGTTTTAAATGCCTGGATAAGGTAGATGCACAGTTGTTCACCAAATGTATGCATAAACCCATCAATAAAAATGGTACTACCAATGTCATGTTTATTTCATAGAGTTGAAAATGCAGCATGAAATGCACTAGAAAAGTTTAGTTAAGTCCCATCAATGTGCATACCAAGTAGAGATGTATCATGTATAAAATAAGCAAAGAACCTTCTGGTTAATACTTTCACCACACCAACAACACTTTCAGAGGCTGATAGGATTCTGGCTGTCAGGCACAAGGGATATACAATTTTGAATCTGAGTAGGCCCAAGAAATACACTCTGGTTTTTTGAAACTCTGAGAAGTCAAACCTAACTTTAACTTTGTCTTTAAGGCCTCAGGGACACTGAGCCAGTATTAGCCAACTGGCCTCAGCACTCTGGGACAAATCCTGCAGTCAGCCTCACAGCCACTTCCTCATCCACCCAAACAAATCTCTGAAAGACTATCCAAGCCTAAAGCTGCCCTCTTAAAATTGAGCCCAAAGAGATGCACAGAGTTTGGAGAAGTCGAAATTACTATTATTGTATTTCCACTTTTCTTTCCCCTTCCTTGATATCCAAGGGAATATTCCTCCTGAGTATTTCTTTGTTAAAGCTATACTTACATGTCAATTATATTTCAATAAAACTGGGGGAGGGGGGGTCCCAGAATGGTGATAAAATACATTAAGGCACATTAATTTAAGACCCAGTGTACTGGCTCAAGGGTACATGATAAAAAATATTTTCATAATATAAATATATTTAATTCCCTTAGCTATTACCAGAAGCTCAACTACCTGCACAAAAGTAACCACATTTGCTCGTCTTTTTTTTTTTTTTTTAATGGAAGTACTGGGGACTGAACCCAGGACTTTGCACATGCTAAGCACACACTATACCATTGAGTTATATCATCAAAAAGTGACCAATTTATCACTGTATAAGGAAGAACAATATCCTCCTCTACTTACATGAAGATGAGAATAGTCTACAATCCCAAATGTGACTCCAAAATTTCGTGGGGGGTGGGGGGAATTCAAATCATAAGAAAATAAACCGTAAATTAAAATATAAATTGTCTCACTTCCTGAAACTTCAGATTAGAAATAATCATTTTTGAAAGCATTACAGTGTAATGTCAAAATAACCCAAGATCCTTGCCCTTGTCTAACAACTTCCAGAAGCTGAAAGACTTCACTGCACTGAACACCCCAAATCGGTCGGTTCCTAGACTATCTTTTCATTCATTCAACATTTACTAAACAACTACTAAAGGCTAGGACACGTTGTAGGGAACAGGCCTGACAAGGTCCTTGCCCCAGTGCTATGGTCCACAATAGGGGAAGTAGAGAACTGAAAAGGATGTTCCGGAAATTCGGAGGCAGAGGGATTATTTTTGGCAGTCTGCTTCCTTATACCTTCTAAGGGAGTCACTCCTATATATTTACGTGAAGAGGAAGCTAAAAAACATAAACAAGGGGCTAAGTCACAGCTTTCAATACCACTGACTTAGTGGAACTTACATTCCAAAGGTAGGAGAAACAGGTAAATGAAAAGAATCTCTAACAGTGGTATGAAGAAAATAAAGCTGATATGAAGTGGGATGATCTAACAAACATGGGGTTCGTTAAGAAAGATCTCGCACGAGGTACAGGTGAACATTAACTCTTGCACTCACACTATACATAACCAGAAGTACTGTGACGTAAAAGCCGTCATTTTTTTTATATAGTTCTCATTTAGACTGTAATTCGTTGTATTAACTTGTTACTAACGTCCGAGTATGGTCGGTATGGTTTATCAACAACAGGTAGTAAAACCTTAGTCACCTCACTTGACTTTGAAGACTAGTCTCTAAACAAAACTTGCACTTGCTTTTTACAGCTTTGGCTCAGGCAGTTTCAATAATCATTGTTCACACACATCAAGTAGCCAACAAAAGAGGAAGATTCACACCCTCCGCGTTGCTCAGCTCGTTCTGCTGCTGCACAGCAATGAGCAGGGTCTTTCGCTGGGGTGCGTGGGCTCCAAGGAGCGGAGCCCCGAGGGCCGGTGGCGCCCCGGGCGCCCGCGAGAGCACACCGCGGGGGCGTGGCGGGCCCGGTGCCTGCCTTTGTTGTCCCTCGTGGCGCGCGGGGGGAGGGGCGGCCCGAGGCCCGCGAGGCCAGTAGCCGCCCCCGACCCCGTCGCGTGGCCTCCCGGCCCCTACGGGCGCGCGAACCCACCTTCTTGTAGTGCTTGCCCAGCCAGACCCGCACCGAATCCAGCTGGGACACCGTCTCCGGGCTCTCCCAAAACTTGCTGGCCGGGCCCCCGTCCTTCCGCCGATAAACGGCTAGGCCCGCGGCCGCCGCCGCGCCTCCCGCGCCCGCAGGGCCCGCCGCCGTCCCCAGCCCGCTGCCGCCTGCCGCCGCGGCCATAGTCGGCGTCCGTCGTCCCCGCCGCCCGGCCTGCCCCGGCCCTCGCGGCGTTCCCCGTTCGCACCCGCGCGCGCGCGCGCGCGTAGCCGCCACAGCCGCCTCCCGGCCCCGCCCAGCCAGCCCTCTTCCGGCGCGGATGCCCGGCCCCGCCCCTTCTCGGGACCGGCGCCCTAACCGACGAGGGCACGCGCACACGCATGCGCAGCACTCGTGCCAGGCGGGCCGCTGACGAGCACCTTCGCCCGCCTCTTCCGCCAGCTCGCAGACTGCTCACCCTCTCCGCCACCCAGCCTCGGCCTCTGCGAGTCTGGCACTTTCCCAGGTTCCTGTGTGGAATCGTTCTGCGGGCTACAGCTGCACGGAGGTTCTGTGTCATCGCCTGCCACGGCTGGGGAGAAACGGGCTGGTGTGAGATCTTCCGAGGGGAAAGCCCCTTTAGAGTGTCGCGTGCTGGCGGAGGAACTCACACTCCGGGTGGAAATCTGCGCCTGCCCCGGCTTGCCCTTAGACCTTCTGCACGAGGCACCTGTCGGCCTTTGTAAACCCATTGGGGAACGCCACCCCGAGATTCTTTGGCTTCACACACTTTCCTCCCCTTCATGGCCTCAACCACACCAGCACGTTCCTGCCTTGGGGCCCTTGCACCAGCTGTTCCCGCGACCTGGACAGTTCTTCCCCTCTAATAGTCTCTGAGACGCTTTTAGAGTCATAGCTTAGATACTTAAGAAAAGCGGTCCCTGACGATACGAGCTTGAACAGTTAATCATACTCGACATTCTCTGCGTAGCACTCCCCACGACCTGGTATTTTTCTTATTTTCTTACTTTACGCATAAATTATATGGGAGCCTTGTCTTATTCACAGGTGTACCCTCAATGCTGGGAACAGAGCCTGTTACCTAACAGGTGTTCAATAAATATTTGATGAATGAATGAATGAGTGACTTACAGGGAAACAGAGAGGTTTTAAATTACTAACAAAGTATGATTGGCCGTTACAGAGTTTTGAACATAAAACTATCTGACCCCAGAATAGCAGGTGACTAGTTGGTTGTGAGAAAGTCCGGTGAGTTATGAAACCAACATTAAGAATGAATAGCATGTGATCAGGGAGGAAAGGAGATTTCAGACACACTGAATAACTGGAACAAAGGCAATGAATTGTGAAAGCATGCAGAGTGAAACTCTCCTTAAACCCATGGAGTGAAAACAGAGATGTTACTTGGGGTGGCAGTGAATTTTGACTATCTTCTAAGCATTGAGAAACCAGCTTGAACAAAGAAAATGACATGACCAGATTTATATATTGGGAAGTATCAGTTGCAGCAATGTAAATGCTTCAGTAGAAGAAAGACTGAAGAAAAGATGACCTGATGTCTAGGACAGAAACAATGAGAATAAGATATGAGTAAAACATGAATCATGCTCTCTAGGATCTCAGACTTTAGAAATAATGATAATAGCTGGTGTTTATGGAGCAATTATTGTGTGCCATGCTGTGTGCTAAGTACACCTACATTAGTGCAAGTAAGGAAATCGAGGCAGAGAGATATGAAGTAACTGGCTTTCAAGAGTCAGTCCTGGAGCCAGCCCCTCTTCCCAACTACAATATCTTTTCTCTTCTTTCTTCCCTTCCTTCCTTTTTTTTTTTTTTTTTTTCTTTTAATGGAAGTAGTGGGGTTTGAACCCAGGACCTTATGCATGCTTAGCGTGCACTCTACCACTCAGCTATACCCCTCCCCTACTACAGTGTGTTTTCTGTTAATAGTATGAGAGTAGAGCAGACAAAATGCACTGGAGGAGTTCAAAAAGCTATTTCATTTGCCTAGAGCCATAGAGAGGGAGCTTAGTTCTTCCAATGCACTGGTATTCCCACTTTTTTGCTCATATAACTTGGAAAATAATTTGGAAAACCATATGCCTTTTTTTTTTAGGAAAACATCTAAAATTTCTCATCAAAGGTTGAACAATTGAAGAGCACATATAAAGACGGACATTTTTTAATGAAATGGTTACATCACATTTTTTAAGTTTTTATTTTGAAATAATATCAAACTTACAAAAAAATTGCAAGTACAGTGCAAAGAATGTTTCCTTTTCCTGAACCTTTAGAGAGTCACTTACTGACGTGATGCCCATGAGTCTCAAAAATGTTACTGTGCATTTCCTACAGACAAGTGTATCCTTACATTATCACAACACAACCATCAACACCAGGAAATTAACATTAATACTATCCTCAGACCCCATTCACGTTTTCCCTGTTGCCCCCATAAGTTCCTAATACCAAAGTTTGCAGTTCAGAATCATGCACTGCATGAGGTAAAGGTTTCAAATCTCCTCCCATCTGGAAGAGTTCCTCAGTCTTTAACTTCCACAACGTTGGTAATTTTGAAGATTACATGTCAGTTATTTTATAGAATGCCTCTCAATGTGAGTTTGACTGATGTCCTTCATGCTGTGTTTTTGTCACTGCATACAATCAAGTGGCACATAATTTAATATCTTCCATTACTTTGATGACTTGATTGAGAGTATCTGCCAGGCTTCTCTACTGTGAAATTATTTTTGCCTTTGTAATTAATTAGTATTTTCTGGGGAGTTATTTTGAAAGTATGTAAATATCCCATTCCTCATCAAACCTTCCATATATTTTTATTAGACAAACTTAGGTGCTTCCAAACTTGACTAAATACATATTTGTAACTTCCTTCTCTAAAAATTGGAACTCTAATTGCTATTATCCTTACTATATTTACTTATTTATCAGATCTCCTATATGTAACCAATTCCACGCTGGCTTCCCTCCCACATAGGTACCCCCTACCCATCTTGACTCCTACATCCCCATGCTAAGCCACTCTGATATGCTTACATCTACCTTTCTCACTCCATCTAATGGCTTTAGGACGGAATTATTTGAGAAGAGATGGTAGGGGACTAGAAAAATAAAGAACACATTACTCAAACCTAAAGAAGTCTAAATATATAATAATTTGGTGGCCATAATAGAATACAGAAAGTCCTCTCTGCACGAGTGCAATACCATAAAAATGACTGTAGAAGCAGAAACTATGCAAAGCAAAATTAATACTCAATGGAGAAAGTGAGAATTATTCCATGGCGTTTAAACTTTTTTATCAAGACATTTTAGACCCTATTGGTTTTAAATGTATAAAGGAATGGATAGTTAATAGTTAAATTTATTTAGTACACTATACTTTAAAAAATTAGAAACATTAAGAATGATCACATTTTATTTATTGGTGAAGAACTTAACCAACAGTAGTTTGACCTTATTATATACTTTATAAGCGAGCATTTTTTTTTAACGTTTTATCAAATTATTATGCCCCTTTCTAACTTTGGATCGGCTTCCAACATTTTGTACTTCACACCTTTAATGTGAAACTTTTTGCAGATGTCACTTCATCTAAGATGTCTTCATTCTTTTCTTCACACTTTCCTCATTTATGTGGATAAGTTTGGCTTCACGAGTTCCTCTGGTTGTATATCTAAGGTTTCTCAAAGACTGTCAGTGTCAACATTTCCCTGGTCAGCTGTTTCTTCTAAAATGTTATACACATTTGATTTGAATTTCACTTGACATCAGTAAGATATAAAACAAAAATCACATGATCATCTCAATAGATGCAGAAAACATTTTGACAAAATCTATCATGCTAAAAACATGTTAAAAATAATCCTTTCATTTTAAAAACAGTCAACAAATTTGAAGTAGAAGGGAACTTCTTCAACTTGATAAAGGGCATCAATGAAAAATCCAGAGCTAGCATCATACTTGATGGTGAAAAACTGAATGCTTTTCCCCAAATATCAGGAACAAGGATGTCTGCTCTCACCACTTCTATTCAACATTGTACTTGGGTTTTTGTGTGTGTTAAAATATATGTAATAATATTTACCATTTTAACATTTTAAACATTTTTCTTTTTTTAATGTTTAGTAAGCCACTATTTTATTTGGGGGGGAATTATGTTTATTCATTTATTTTTATTTTTTATTTTTTTTAGCAACTACCATGGCATTTATTAGGTGTCAGTAAGCTTCACAATCAGTTTCATGATCAGAAAATAAAGCAAGATCTCAATGTGTTTTCTTTATAAAATTGTTGAATTTCTGAATATTCATTTATTTTTTAGTGAAGAGGGTGGGGATTGAAACCAAGACCTCATGCATGCTAAGCACATGCTCTACCACTCAGCTCCACCCTCCCCTTCCATTTTAACATTTTAAAGTGTAGAATTCCATGACATTAAGTACATTGACAGTGTTGTGCAACCATCACTGCTATCCATCTCCTGAGCTTTTTAATCCTCCCAAACAAAAACTCTATCTGAAACCTGTTTTTAATTTTTTTTGGGGGGGTGGGGAGGTAATTAGATTTATTTATTTATTTAATGGAGGTACTGGGGATTGAACCTAGGACCTTGTGCATGCTAAGCATGCACTCTACCACTGAGCTACACCCCTCCCCGCTGCCACCTGTTTTTATAAATAAACTTTTATTGGAATGCAGCCATGCTCACTTCTTTATGTATTGTCTACAGCCGCTTCTGTGCTACAGTGGCAGGACTAAATAGCTGTGACAGAGAATGTATGGCCTGCAAGCCTAAGACATTTTCTATCTGACGCTTTAGAGAAAATATTTGCTTAGGCCTAGTCTTTGATACATCTTAGAAAAGCCTTTTTGGTATCCTTCCCAGAAACTGAGAAAGCTAATGACTGTAACAACTGGTAAACAATCATGTAGTTTCCAGTGCTTTTCTCTTCCTCAAAATCGAAGAAACCTATATCCTTTTGGGTAAGATTTATTTCCCTCTGTACACTGTTTATGAGATTCATCCATAATGTTGCAGGTACCAAGTTTATTCCATTTGGTTATTAGTTAATTTGTCAACTGGGTTATTGCTCTTTTTATTACTGAGTTGTAAGAGTTCTTTCTATATTCTGGATACAAGTCTCTTATCAGATAAATAATTAGCACTTATATTCTCTCATTCTGTGATTTTTTTCATTTTCTTGTCAGTATATTTTGAAGCACAAAAGATTTCGATTTTGATGAAGTCCAACTTACTTTTCCTTCTGTTGTCCGTGCATTTTTCTAAGAATATTTTGCCAAACCAAGGTCATGGAGGTTTGCCCTCATGTTGTCTCGTAAGAATTTTGTAGTTTTAGCTCTTAGCATGTACAAGGTCCTGGGCTCACTCCTCAGTACCTTCATTAAAGTAAATAAATAAATAAGCAAACCTAATTACCTCCCCTACCAAAAAAAAAAAAAAGTCAACAATGCCAGTAACAGGATAAATCAGCACCACATGCCAAACAATGAGAAGAATATAGTTCACTTCTGTGACATTCCTGCCAAAATGCTTGACTTAAATCTAATCATGAGGAAACATCAGAAAAATCCAAACTGAGAAGCAGTCTACAAAGTAACTGGCTTGTGCTTTTAAAAACTATCCAGGTTGGGACAGATAAGGAAAGACTTAGGAACTGACAAATATATGTAACACATGACCCTATACGTTACTGGGACAATGTGGTAAAGTGTCAACAATAGGGGAAATTGGTAAAGGATAATACAGGAGCTCTTGCACTATTCTTTAAACTTTTCTGTTTGTGGAATTATTTCAAAATCTTAAAAAAACTTAGATATAGTTCACACTATAGTCCAAGGCTTATGACAAATTTTTGATATAACAACAGGGATAATATCTTTATAAAGATCAAACCAGGTTTAATAATTTTTTAATGGGCTGACCAGAGTTATGGCTCCAAGACCATTTCCAGTCTCATTCTCTGAGCCTATGAGGCCTGGGAATCTAATAGAAGTGCAGAAGCTGCTGACACTGAAACATAAAACACACACTCAGAGGGAGAGTGATGGCATCACTTCTAGATCCCGTATGAATCTTATTTGGAAGAAACTGGGGAAGACTCACTGCTCAGAAAGCCTCCTGGAAACCAAAGGGACAAAAGCTTGCTAAGGAAGTCTAAAGCCCAGGGTCCTGGGGAAGTTTCCGTTACCTAAGGGAGTTTAGGATACAGTTTGGATTAAAGTGGAATTCAGTAAATAATTAATAAAAAATGTTATTGGAGTGCGATGTACTAACAGAAATGCATACAAACAAAAGTGTAGTGCTCATCAGATTACACCAAAGTGGACATCCTTGTGTAACCACCACCCAGCTGGTGAACTGGAGGCATCCTGGGAGCCCCTCTTCCAGGTCTTCTCCAATCACTGCCACTTCTAGGTCCCAGAGATGACTGTTTTCCTGACATACTGCTGCGCCAGAGATTGGTTTTACCATTTCTCATAATACTTTGAACTGATTAGGGGTTTTAGCAGTGAATTTTACTTTTCAAATTCAATTCTCTTTTGTTTTTCTGCATGTGAATAATGCATACCCAAGGTAGAAATTTTGAGAGTTCATTATCTGTCTTAAAACTTTTAATAAATGGCATAGTTCACAATGGTGAATTTCACAGCTCAATTTTAAAAGCTCTTTCCCTTGGTAATCACTCTGAAAAGACTCCATATGCCAATTCATACTGATTCTATGATGAGACCACAGTAATATGCTAAGGTTTTAGTAGCACAGGGAACTGCCATTCCCACATGACAGCATCAGATAAATGAAGTTAAAATGAGCCACTGCCTACTTAAACAGAAGTTAAACATAATTACTGGCTTCAGACTCAGCATGAGTAACCAAATATTCCTTGCAGTCAGTGACTCTTGACTAATAGCCACTACCACTAGAATTAACGTAGTAAAGATGAAAATGGCAAAATCTGACAACTGGTCAGAGCAGAAGGGTGCTCCCATCTATGAATCCCTCCTCTCCTCATTCTCTGATTCCCCTAGCAGGGGTTAAGACAAAGGCCCATAAGCATTTGAGAATAAAATAAAGGTAAGAGTCAGAAAAAGAATCCTATCTGGTGTATATCACCAAAAGAGTTAACAAGCTATATGATTTTTCAAGGTTAACTGTTAGCCAGAAAGATTCATTAAGTCTTCAACAACAGTAAAGACAATAACTTGTATAAATCTAGTTGTCCTAAGATCCTGTGAAGGCCCTCTAGCTGCGTATGTCCTGCTTGAATCCTCATTCTGTGGCTGTAACAGTCATATTCACATCTAACCAATTCCCATCAATTAAGGATGATCTGTAAAAAATCTAGCCTCCGAGTCTGCTTCCTAGATCTATCAGGCAGTCAAATACATCCTTAGCAACTATTTTGAGTAGCTGAAATTCTAAACACCATAGAAGTTTTTAAAATTTGGTAATGGATCTTAGACGAAAGATCTTAAGTCAACTATCAAAGAAATGCATTCTAGCTTCCTGAGACCGACAGAAGTGCTACAGTGAGTTCTACGGTGAAAGTACAGTAGTGAACGCTGCTGACCTCTAGTGCTTAATAGAAGAATTACATGTCCCACTCAAAAGACCCAAAACACGGGACTTAACAAAAAACCCCTCTGACTTGGCTGGCCACTGATTTCCCTGGTGTGAGGGTAAAAAGCAGGGAAGTTTTGAAGTATTGTTATCATCTTATATATATTTTTTCTGTTTACCATGTTTTCTTTGCTTCTCTTTTCTCATATCCTGCCTTCTGTTCAATTAATAAGTTTTTTTTCCCATTGACTGGCTTGGGAGAACTGTTTCTATTTTTTTTAGTAGTTATACTTAATTTCTTTTATACTATAAGTAAAAATTTCTAAAATCCTAAGTTATTTACTATCTTATCTTCCTCCTGAATAACACCTGACTCCATGATTGCTCTAAGGATTAGGGGCTGGTTCATTTGCCATGGTGTATTTATTCAACAATTGTATTTTTAATTTCTGGGACTTCTAACTGGTTCTTCAAATATTTACTTTTACCATTTCATTTATCACCACTTTTATTTCATAATTTCTTATTCTATTAACAAAGGTATCCTCCTTTTGTATCTTTGAAGATTCTAAACATTTATTTTAAAGTTTTTATCAGGTCACTCCATTAGTTTCACTTCAACTACAGAGAATTCATCTCTTGATGCTGGTTTTGTTGGTTATTTTTTCTTTGGCTAGGTTTTCTTGTATGTTTTGGAAGCTTAACTTCTAAGCTCCTCATGAATGGAAAAAATTTCCCCACACATGTTCTCTCTCCTTCCCTCATGGTTTTGTGGTAACCTCTACCCAATCCTCCAGGAACCCCAACCGGAAAACAAGTCTTACATTAATAACTTGAGACTCTGCACCATGAAATTTGGGAGACAGGAGATCCAGGCACCAAGTGACAGGGTAGCTGGATTTAGGTCTGGATTCAATGTTGTATCTGCTCCCTAAGTATAAAACTTCATATAAACTATATCTTCATGCATAGATGAGTTGTAGTTTTTTTCAATCTTTTAAATTTAGAAAGCCTCATCTAAATTCCTAATTGCAAACAGCAACCCAGGCCCCAATTATTTACATTCCATGGGGTAGTTTTACCCATCCCCTCAACCACTTACCTTCCAAGTTACAAACTCCAGTCTGCCTCTATGTTTGGATACTCAGCCCAGCAAAATTACAGCTCATCGTTCCTGATCAATAAAAATGTTTTTGTTTTTGAATATGGATATTTAATGTTAATCTTTTCTTGTTAATTCTACCATGTGTTTGGAACAAAGGGAGTGGCATCAAAGTGTGTACTATCTTGATCAGAAGTCAGTTTCATTCTTTTCTTTTTTAAACCTGTAAATTGGCCCTTTGACAGTACCATCCTTAACAGTGATGGCTAAAAAGCAGCCTAGGAGCTACGCGTTCTCTTTTCAGTTTTACCAATAAATATTTTGTAAGATTGGGGAAAACTGACTTGTACAATTGGCCAATGACATTAACTAGAGCTTCTGTCAGAAATAACTGATCTTACAAGTGTTAACTGTGTACCAAAAAAACCCATGATACTGTTTCTGCACTTTGAGGTCACAAAATTAACCCAAGGGAAGCTAATGAATAAATAAATAAACTATATTCACGTTGTGACGCTGCAATGATACCAAACTTAAAATACTGGTGCAAAGGACAGGGATAAGATTCAATTTTACTCAAAAGAATTTATCTATAGTTAAGAATTATGCAAATAATATTAAGGATTTACTAGCTTTTTAAACTATAACATTGATTTTGTGGTTGTGCTGAATAAAAGAAATCTTAGAGATGCACCCTGGTATATTTACAAATGAAATGGTATGAATTGACTGGAAGAACCTACAATGGTGGACACTGGCTGATGGGCACCTGGGCACCGCTAGATGAAGCAACTTTCAGTCTTGAGTTGATAATTGTTAAAGCTAGGTGGGAAAGATGGGTACTAATGGCGGGTCATTATACCGTCAGGAACTGTGCAGGTGCAGATCTGGAGTTTTAACCTACTTAGCAAACTAAACTGATAGCTACCCTGTTACTATTTCATGATGTTGGTAGAAGACACAAGACTCCTAGATCAGACGCAAAGGACCTTAAAATGGTTGCCAGAACTTCGTGTTGGTTTGCAACAGGTCCTCACGCCCCCAAGTTTCCTGGGTGTGATACAAAGGGTTGACCACGGTTGTCTGCTCACATGGTGGGTTTCATTACCAGAGAGGAACACTGAGCTTGGGAGATTCAGTTTTTATAGCCAAGTAGAAGCTCAGTCTGCCCTTTGTCCTGGAGGAGACAATACTTCATCCCTCGAGGATGCTTGCTGAAAACACAATCCTAAGAAATAGCCCAGGTAAAGAGCAGTCAGGGTCTTGCATTCTTGGTATACCCAACAAGAACTTGCAGGGGTGCTGAGGGTCCAAGCAGATTGCCTCTCCTAACACATACTATCTCTTCACTTTTGTGTATGTTTGAAATTATTCATAAGAGAAAATAAATTTCAAAAAGAAATGTACATCTGACCTTAACATATTTGAAAAGGTATATATATATATAGCTAGCCAGCATAGGTGTGTTAACAACTACCATTATAACCAAATTTCTTTCTCAGGAGCCCTACACATTCCAAATGCTTCATTTCTGTTTTTTACTATCATAAAAGGAATATATACTTTTGGTTCCCCAAAATCTAGCCACATAGAAGAGTATAAACTGAAACCTGAGAGACTCTGACCTAGTTGCAGTTAACAGTTCTGATCCACCCTTTCAGAAATGTCCTATGCTTACATAAGCATATGTCAGAACACATATCTTTTAAAAAAATGCACTTGGAATCATAAGCACACTGTGTATAAAGATTGCTTATTTATTTATTTATTTTTAATGGAGGTACTGGGGACTGAACCCAGGACCCCATGCGTGCTAAGCATGCACTCTACCACTGAGCTATACCCTCCTCAAATGTGCTTTTTAGGAAAGACCTGAAAATTGCTTTTTTTACTCAGCATTTCCAGGATGTTTTCCATGTCTGCACACTAGATCTAACTCATTCTTTTAAATTGCTGCATACTCCTTCATTTAATTAATGTGTGATGGACTGAATTGTGTCCATATGTTCAAATTTATACATTGAACACCTAATCCTCAATGTGACTCTGAAGATAGAGCCTTTAGGGAGGTAACCGAGGTTAAATGAGGTCGTAAGTTTGGGGTCCTAATCAGATAGGACTGGTGACCTTCTATGAGGAAGAGACACCAGAGGCCTCTGTCTCTCCATGCAACTGCAGAAGAAAAGCCATGCGAGGACACAGTCTACAGGCTGGGAATAGAGGTCTCACCAGATACCAACTCTGACGGCACCTTGATCTTGGACTTATAGCCTCCAGAACTATGGAAATAAATTTCTGCTGTTTAAGTTACCCAGTCTGTGGTATTTTGTTCTGATAGCCCAAGCAGACTAATACAGATGCATTCTTTAATTCAATTAGTCCCTTAATAAGAAATGCATAGGTTGTTTTTTTTTAAACAGTACATATAATGCAGAAATGAATTTTCTCACACATACGGGAGTATGGTTAGATAAATTAAATTGGGTCAAAGGGCATGCACATCTTAAATTGGATACTGCCAACCACCCTGTAAAAAAAAGTGCTACCAATTTACTGTCCCCCCAATATGAGGGCTTGTTTCCCTAAACTGGAACCAGTCTCCCAGGTGAAAATGTTCACTCATTCAACACTTATTCAGCACCTATTTCTGAATAGTGCCAGGCACTGTGTAAGGTGCTTAGGATACAGTGGTGGACAAAGGATTAAGTTCTTGCTCTCAAAGATCTTTATTCTAGTGGGGAAACAGGTGGTTAGGAAGGGTACACACATAAATACACAAGGTGGTCTGGTAAGCTGTCTCTGAGATAACATCTAAGTAGTGACCCAGATGAAGAGAGCAAACTAACCTTACCAATACTTGAGGGAAGAATACTAAGAGAGCTTCAAGGTTTTAACTGTCTTTTAACAATAACAAAGTTGCAATTCTATTCCTCGGGATGTACCCAAAAGAACTGAAAACAGGTGTTCAAATTCTTGTACACCAATGTTAACAGCATCACTATTCTCAATAGCCAGAAGGTGAAAAGAACCCAAATGTCCATCAACATGTGAATGGATAAGCAAAATGTGGTATATCCATAAGATGGAGTATTACCCAGCCATAAAAGTGAAGTACTGCTATATGCCACGACACATATAAATCTCAAAAACATTATGCTAAGTGAAAAAAGCCAGATATAAAAGGCCACATGTTGTATGTTTCATTTATATGAAATATCTGGAGTAGGAAAATCCATAGAAACTAGGCAGATTAGTGGTTGCCAGGGAGGGTGCAGTGGGAGATTGGGGGAGGAAGAGAAGAGAACATATGGAGTTTCCTTCTGGGTTGATGAAAATGTTATGGAACTAGATTGTGATGGCTTCATAAACACATACCAAATGCTGCTGAACTGTATACTTTAAGGGTCAAAATGTTAAATGTTATGTGTATTTTGCCACAATAAATGATTGCATATATACAAAAAAATGCAAGGTTCAACTTCTTTAAGGTTTTCTTAAACTTAGTGGCCATATGTTACATCCTTTTTGCTAGCTGCCTATTCACACCTAGTACCCATTTTTCTAATGATTCATGGGTTTTAAAAAGTTAATCTGTAAACTCTCTTTGCATATTAAATACATTAATTCCCTACTTTAATTAAAACCATAGAACTTAAGGAATTTTTCATATTTAGAAAGAGACCCAAAAAAGCACCATTTCACACTATAAGGAATTCTGTCTAGAGTAAAGAAATTTCAGAACTGAAATGGCCTTAAAAGTCATCTGATTGTTCTAAGAATCCTTACCCTATAGTATCTCTTGCCAATTGGTCCACTTCGACTTCAAAAAAAGCCCATAATGGGGAGTATTTAACACAAGGTAGATGAAAATCTATTTTGAAGTACCTATAAGATTTTCTTCATCTGAGGGAAAAAGGACACATTCAAACTAGACAGCTAAACAGAGTTTGTGAATGGGACGATTTATGGATAATGTGGGCAGGTTTCTGGAAATCTGAGAAATACTGTGGGTGAGCAACAGTGGGAGTCAGAATCTCCTCCAGGAAGATGGAGATAGTACCTTGGAGATGTGAGAGGTCCTAGATCCCACTTCTCCTGGCTGTTGACCCCATGACAGAAAACTATGTTCTTCTACTTTATCTTCTGTGGCTTGATGAGTTCTACTAGAGGATGTAAAATAAAACTGGTTTCCACCAATACTTCAACCCTAAAAAAACAAAGAAAAATAATTCAAGTGGCATGAGTCCACAAGACAAGAATCTAACAGCGGGAAGCCATTATCAAAGGCCCCCTTGGAACACTTCTGTGGCATTGAGGACACAGATATAACTCCAAGAGGCTGGCATTCTAGTTGGACGAGACAGATCATAAAAATACTTTAAGTGCTACCACACAGGGAAGAATAAACTGCTATAGAAGTTCAAAGTGGGGCCTTGAAGAATGAATAGGAAACTGTCTGAAGAAGTGGAGTTTCTAGACAGAGATGTTAGCAAAGAATGAAACCCAGGTACTGGACACAGTAAAAAAAGACAGTGGTAGGAAATGACTAGGAAACAAGAAGTGAAATACACGGAAGGGAAGGGGAAAACACCAACAGGCACTCACCTTGATATAAAATCCATCATTTCATCAGCCTCACGAGATACAACCATTCATTAATAGTTCAAGGCTCAAGAATAAGGAAAAGACCTTCAGGGGCAAAACTAAAAACACAGAATGTGCAAAAGGGAAATGTTCCACTTGTGCCTCTTGCAGTGGTTCCTCTACTTTTAGGAATACTTTATACATTCACTCCAGCATTTGTCACTTTTTGCTTCACACATTTTCATCTTTACTAGGCCCTAAGCCCCTTTAGGGCAGGGTTTTTGTATCCTCCACACCTGCTTAGCAATTGCTGTATTATCAGTGTCTGTGCAGGGATCATTCCCCACACATCACAGCACCATGCCCTGCTCAAAATAGGTAATGATTTTTTAATGAGTGAATGGATTAAGTTTCACGCTCTGCTCCCTCACCCTTCTGTCCAATGTAGAAAAAGAAAATAATACATACTTGTTGAATGTAATTGTCTGGACAAAAATGACGGGCTATGGTTCTAATTCTTCACATATTCTGAAAGGCCACAATTTAAAAGCATATTCTAGGTCTTTCCAGCTATAAAATCCTGACCCGGCTTCAAAGCTACCCCTACTGAGTTCTCTCCTTTTGAAGTTGGATTCCACTGAACTCACGCAGGAGATGCAACTGGAGGACTGCCGCATAGAATAGGGACAATGCCCTTTACTTCTGAGGCCAAGGGGCGGAGGGGGGGGCGGGACCTCCAGACCCGCCCAGCAGCACTCTGACCTGCCGCCTCCCCGCGACCAGCAAGTGCCACACTGTCCTTTCCCTAGCGTTGTACCGTTTACAACGCGCCATCACGTTGATTTCATTCTCCTAACAGTCTCGAGAGGCAGGACTTCTCATCTGGGGAGATGGAGAAGAGAAGAGGCGCGGCAACGAGCCGTGGCGGGCAAAGCGGGTGGAAGCCCGGAGCCCGAGCTGGATTTCGTTTCCGTCTCAGCCCAGACCCGGCCTGTGTCCTCATTCGCAGCGGGAGGCACAGGGCCGGCGCGCAGAGGACGCGAGGCCCTCCCGCTCTCCTACTCCGGATGCTGAGGCGCTGCGAGAGGGACGGCGGGACGCCCAGACCCGCTCCCTCCGCGCCCACAGAGCCTCCTGCGCGCCCACCCGCTTCGCGACCCTGCCGGAAGTCCCGCCTCGCTCGCCGCGGCCGTCCCCCATTGGGCCTGGCGCCAGGGTCTCGCCGCCGGTTGGCTGCCGGGCGGCGTGAGCCCTTGGCCGCCACTGTGGGCGCCAGGCAGGGGACCCGCTCAAGACCCGAGGAGACGCGGGGCCGAGCGCGAGGCGGGGCCGGGGGCGCGGGCCGGGGAGCGCCGGCGGCCGGCGGGACTTCCGTCACGGGACCCGGAAGGGGCCGCGCCGCCGCTGGTGGGAGTTGTAGTCCGGCCGTGGTTGGGGGGGCCCGCGGCTCATGCGCGGTGCACCGAGGCTTGTTTCACATCTGTAACAACAGGTGAATTGGGCTTTTTATTCTCCCCTTTCGTGCCCCCTTGAGGAGCTTGCCGTGGCCGGGGGTGGTCGACGCGAGGAGGGGCCCGGGTCCGACCCCCGGCTTGGCGGAGAGTGGGGCGGAGAAGCGGGCGGGCCCGAAGAGCAGGCCGGGCATCCTAGGCCTGCCCGGGAAGCCGGCCGGGCCGAGCCGTGGGCAGCCAGGCCTCGGCCTGCCGTTGCCATGGAGCCGGGGCGGGGGCGGGGGCCAGACCGGTCCGCTGGGGCGGGCCTCGTAGCCAGGGGCACCTCGGGGGCCGCGGGAGAGGCCGCTTCATTGGCGCAACGACGCCTCCGCCTCAGTGGATGCTCTGTTTCCCGAGGCAGGGCCTGGAGAAAGCCCCCGGAGTGCCCTGGGACCTTTGTCTGCCCCCGTGCCGCCTGGACCGTTCGTCCAAAGGGAGGCCTGGTGCATTCTGGCCCCCCTGGTTTGCCCCCTTTTGCACCTACCTTGTCACTGGGGGAGGCCAAGGAGTGAGGTGTTCTTTGTTTGCTGGTGGTGACTTGCCCCATTTCGCGGGGGGAAGACCTAATGCATGTTGGGTCCTTTGTTTGCAGAGAACTGGAGTCCCAGGGGTCCTCAGAACCCTTGAGCCAGGAGTATGGCGTTAGCATGCAGTCTAGCTAGTCCTCGTGTAGCAACATTGCTCACCTTAATTGTGATTTTGCAAGGGAGAGATTGTCTCACTTTGCAACCTCCATCCACAGGGGCTTGTCCTACTCTGTAGCAGGTGGACTGCAGATGACCAGTTGCAGATTCTCAACCTGATTTTGGTTGCAACTTACTGGCCGGAGTGAAATGAGACATTGTTTGATGGTTTCCCTTGCAGTTTCTTTGAAGGCAATAATCCCGCTGTCATTTGGGACTTGACTACATCTTATAACTTACACTTAAATCTTGGAGTCTTGGAGTTTCCAGGAAGGAAGACTCTTTTTCTGATATAGTATTTGGTATTTATGTAGTGCTCTTTGTGTAGCTGTTTCAGGTGCAGGAAATACATCCTTTGCTGCATTTTCTACCTGTGTAGGTTGTCCCTTTACCTCCAAAAGATAATTCGTCTCCAGTGTTTTAATTTATGGAATTGTTGTCCACAATTTATCAATTGGACCTTCTTGCCCCTTTCAGCCTTTGAAGATGTCAGTATAAAATACTCTTTCAAAGAATGAACCATGGGATATCTAGGAACAGCATGATGTGAAAATAAGGAGTAATATAAGCGTGGTAACCTTTGGAGCCCAATACCTTAACTGCAGATTTGCATTCTGCCCTGAGGCAGTTAATAGTATCTTGGGCAAGTTGTGTAAATCTCTCTGGGGAAATCTGCCTCAGTTTTGCTCTCTGGAAGAGATATTTCCTACCTCATGGGGTATTTGCATAGATTGAGATAAAGTCTGTAGAAGTCCTGTGTAAACTATAATAATGGTACTTAATGTTTAGTCTTGTTGCTGTCCCCATCTGGAAGAGCTTCTTTACCTATCTTAGATAGGTTCCTATTATAGTCATAGGGGAGTAGAACTCAGAATGGAAGCAAGTTTTGCTCTGGGCTTGGAGAAAATGCTTTCAGAACTACATGTCCCTCTTCACCACAGCATATCTTTCTTGGTATCTTACAGGCACTGATGTAGGGCAGCTCACAATTTGATGGGTCTTGAGTGGGTCACGGCAGGTCCTGAAGTGAGGCCAATGTGTCCAGTTGTATGTTTCATGCCACTAACAAAACTTGTCCTTGTTATTAGAGTTAGTAAATGAATTTCAGTGGTCCGGAGCAACTTTCTTTCCCTGCGGGGGCCATCACTTTAGTGACCCAGCATTGTACTTCCCAGGAGGAGGCCCAGCCTCGTGATGAGGAATAGCAAAGAGAGAATTCAACTCCAGTTAAAAAGCCTACAAAATCTGAGACTGTCACTGCTCTTGTAAGGTGAGTTGACTTAACCATGCACACAAAGTGGTGGTGGGTCTCATGCACAGCCACACTGTAAAGCAAAAGGCATGTATTAAATCCATTTGTGACTGTCTTGGAAGAAGGGTATAATTTTTAATTTGTCATTATGGACTCTTTCTGTCCTTGAATCATCTCATAGTAACTATATCTGGAGTTAAGTGGTGTTTCATTATGCAAGAAATCTTGACATAATATTATTTTACTTATCTCTGGATTTTTTAAGCAAAACACTGGACCATAAAAGTTTCCAACGTAATACTGTATGACAGGGAAGGTAGTTTTCTCTAAGGTCTCTGTGAAATGTGCTAGAGCTCTATAAAATATCTCTGAAAGACCCTATCTAGAATCTCATAGTATATTTTTAAAGACTGATACAGGAAAAGATAGTGTTATATGAGCACTGGTTGGCATGGAGAGGATCAGGAACTTTTTAAAAGCAAAACCAGGAGTCTATTTATAGGCAAATTAATGTACAATTTCTTAGCAAGAAAGTATTGTTTCTTAAATAATAATCACTTAGATGTTTTAGATTTTATAATATTAAGGCGTTCTTTAAAATCAGAATCTCAAATTATACCCTTTTCTTTTAATTTGGATAGAAGGAGTCTGTAGAATGTAACTTATTAAAGTAAATTGTATCATTGTTGATATTGTATTGAAGTTTTCTCTCTGAGCTACCATATCCTATCGGCTGAAATTTCCGGCATCCCTGGGGGAGAGGAGGCCATCAGGGCAGACCTGCTATGGACCTGAAAGATTCGTCCCCAGGTCAGCCCTCCACCCCCGCCTCCCCACCATTTGAGAATTGAGAGGGAATAGCAGTCAGGAGCAAGAGTATAGGCCCCAATAGACTCTTAGTAATGTTGGACTTTACCCCGATTTGCTAAAATACTGTGTAGATGTTTTTAAACTAAGACCACATAGGGTTACTGCACCAACCCAGGAGTACATCATTAAAAACATCTGTAAGTCTGAGTTTGAGTGTTTGTTAAAAACAAAACTTTTAAGCCAGAGGTGTTGCTTATTTGTGTATGTGTGTGTATATTTAGGTCTCTAGATAATATTCCTCAGTTAAATGTACTAATGAGCAGAATGCAGCAAAATTTTTGGCCAACAGCTGAACTTTAACTTAATATTTGTTATTTCATAGAGGTTCTGCCATGAAGAGCTTTTTATTTTGTTAATTTTTTTTTTTTTGGTATGAAAAGCTTTTTATTTTGAATCACTCTACAGTTACTCTTTGATACTCTTAGTCAAGTCCCATTCCTAGGGGCTTGGCTAGGTTTTGTGAAAGCCCAGTACACCGGTTTGTCCATAAGATAGTCATCAGTCCCATATCCTGATGCCACCTGAGAACAGGGGTCCATGTAGAATTTCATTGCTTCCTACAAGTCCCAGGATAACTGCAAGTATTGTGCTGAGATGGATGTATATGTTTCTTATGATGAAATGCATCTCCTTCTGTTTAGCAGGGTTCAGGGAGTTTAGGACAGAGAAGAAAGCTCTCAGTTAGAAACAAAGATATGTTGTTACTTTATGGTGGAGATGGCCCTTCCATCCTTAAGACTGGGAGCAGCCGTTGGGGCTCATTAGTGAAGAGCTTCATTTTTCTTGTCTTCCGGACTGTGCTCTCTGTGTTACTGAAGTCTTCTCTTTGAGTTCCTGGACCAAGAATATTAACCATTGCCTCTCCACCCTCCTTCTTAGGATTCCAGCTTTCCCTCCTGGCCAGAAATGTTCAGCCTGGACTCATTCAGAAAAGGTAAGAATGTAACTGTGCTGTGACCTCAAGCCCTTCATCCCTGTGATAGGCAGCTGTGAAGGCTGTGAGACTCCCGTGCCAGTGTGTAGTGCCTGGACCCCCTCTTTGAGTGACTTTCCACAGTCCTTTCTCAGCCTTCCTCCTGCATGGTGCTTGTAGCCCCTTGTTGAGGTCTTTGTGTACCTTCGCCACCCCTCTCCCTGAATGCCATCTCATATGTACTCACTGCTTATTGACATCCTATTATTTTTTTAGGCCAGTGTTTTACACCATTTCCTCTGAACCTTTCTTGATTCTGTCAACCAAATACAATCTATCTCCTTCCTGACTTCCTCAGCACCATATCTGTACTTTCTTGTGCTTAGTCTATCTGAATTACTCATTGCATCACTACATTAGAAACTCCCTGTTGTGCTCTTTTATCACCCATAGTGCCTTGCACAGCATTTTGCACATGGTAGACCTCAGTAACAGCTGGTGGAAGTGAACTGAGTCATTGCTGTATTAGTGATCGGAGAAATTGTGGCACGTCTTGAAATCAGTGCTCTCCAGCAGATGTGGTGAGGGGATTGCATAAGCGGTAGCAGAATTGAGCCACGGCAGGGCTATAGGGGAGCGTTCAAGGGCTGCTTACAGGAAGTGACGCAGCTGGTGAAAACTTCAAGGGGCCAGATCCCGAAGGCTTTGATATCTTAGACAAGAGTGTGATTTTTCTCTTTGAAGGAAATAAAGAGTAAAAGGCCTGTCACCTGTACTGAAGCTGACCGTGAGGCTCCTGTCTGAGCATATTTACAAATAAATGAGAACCATAGCAGGCCTCCCATGAGGATTAAAAAGATCCTCCCAGTTGTGTCTTCTCCAACTTATGTTCCCAGAGGCCTGGAAAATCTTCTGAATGGGCCATAAGGAGACTGGATGTTCCAGGGCTCAGAGCAGCCTCTTCCTGCCTCCTTGTTTGTCTTCAGTCACTCTGTCTGTGTTTGGATTGCCTGAAAACTTAATCTCCGTCATCCTCATTGTGTTTGTTAACTGTGTCTGAAAAGGGAATCATTGAACTTGAGATTAGTGTGGACAGCACATTTTGAGCTGAAAATTTAGTACGTTTAATTGCTTTTGTGTTTATCTACTCATCAGTGGGCTTTGTTGTACACCCACTTGTAAAAGTTGGGTGAAAATTGGTTCTCTCCTGGTGGGAGTGACTGAATTAACAGCACTGATTTCATTAAGAGATGGAGAGCCCAATAAAATTACAACCATCCTTTTCCCATGTTGTTTTATGTGACAAGGAGATGGTACCAGGTGAGGGAGTTTCGGGACAAAATTCCTTTCTAGCACTTGTGATTTTGCTTTCTAGGATGGAAATTAATTTGTTCAAGAGGCTTCCCTTCAGAGGTGGCATTGTTAGCACTCAGCTTAATGGGAGACAGCAAACCCTCACTGAGCCAAAGCTCCAGACCCACAGGAGGATTGGGCAGGTGACCGAGTCTCTCTGTGCCTCCTTCCTCACTATTTTAGTGGACATAGCATTGTTCCAAGGATCAGATGAGTTAATACGTGTGAACAGCTTAGAACAGGGCCTGACACCTGGTAAATTCACAATCCATGGTATTAAGTAGCTTCAAGACATAATAATCAGACATAGTCTGATTTGGGGCCTTGCTTTCCACACAGGTAAGTGTTGTATTCTTAACCAAGAACTGTTTTATACTTGAAGGTCTCAGGGAAACCCATTAATCTGAAAGAGTCACTGATTTAAATATTTTACTTCAGGCAGACCTGTCTTTTCATGTCTGTAAGACTCAGTGCCTTCTCCTGTTTTCTGAATGCTGGTCTCACTTGTGGTTTGCATCATGACCTTGGCTATTGGTCATGTGTGGCCTTGTGACATTTTATTGGTGTATTGGACTTTTTTAATCACTTACAGACTTTTTATGTGTTTCTTTGTTCCTCATGGTGAGATTATGAGCTCCCTAGGACATCATGAGTCTTGAGAGGAAACTTTAACTTGTTATAAACTTGGGTCAACTGGCTAGGGTCTGAATCTGGTCCCCACTAATACTAGCAAGGTATTAACTTACCTGTTTCCCAGCCTCTGTCTTCAGGGTATGTATAGTCAAGGTTAGAGACGATACAGGAGAAGTACTTGGCTGTGGTCTGTCCCCAGTGCTTATCCATGGGTTGGCAGGCCCTTGATAAATGTGAGTATGTTGATCTATTTGGGGTACAGCCCTATAGCCCGTGTTTTGCTGGAGAGTGAAAGCCTGGCCTCAATGTACAATGTGCTCTGTGGCTCCAAGATTGAGCACCTGCTGTGTATGAGCCACTAGGGTGGAGATAGTTATGTTTCAGAGATGCTTTCAGATACTCGGGGGTTTACAGTTTCAGTGGGATGGGCCATTTGATGGTTCTGAAGGTAATGACCTGACAGTTCCCTGCAGTACTGTGGGTGGTGGCCCACTGGGTCTTGTGGCTACCATCTTTCCTATCATGTAATTAAACAGAGCTGCCAGCACCTCTCAGCTAGGATGCTTGTGTGCCTGCTAAGTTACCTGTTATTGCCTTTGCTAGCATCTTAACACAAGTTTCTTGTCTCCCAGCTATAATGCTGTTAGAATCAGGCCACAAAGAGCAAGCTGAGTCTTTTACAATCAGCACAGAACTTTGAAAAACACTGTATCAGTGGCAAGAGTGCAATTTTCCTCCACTTCCAGTAGTCAGAAGAGGGCTCAGTGATGTTGTAGTGGGACTGTTACAACTTTCCCTCAATTACTGAAAATGCTTAATGAAATAATAAATAAATAATCATCAAATCATGTATTCTTTTTTTTTTTAAGCCAGCATCCTTGGATATGAATGAGGACCTTCCTCAAACAGGAATAGAGAGGTTGAGCTGGTCAACCTTAGCTTCAAGGCAGAGCTGGAATTAATTCCAAGACAAACCTTGATCCTAGGCCCTTTGTTCCAGAAGACCCCACAGGCATTTGTACTGTAACACTCTATATGTTTTCTGCAAAGTCACACACCTGTAATGTTACAAGAGGGCTTATGGGGAAAATAGAGTTAAGGGAATACAACTGCAACTTTATGGCCAGAGGATGACAAAAACTGTCATCGGTACCTGGGAAGATACTTTGGACCACTGAGGCAGGCAGCTCGGTGTGATGCTAAATATGTGCACTGAACCTTCTAATGAGAACAGAGCTGGCAGTTGCTGAGACAGCGCAGGTGGAAGTGGAGCTCCGAGCCAGTGCAGCTGCTGTTAGGAGTTTGTGCAGCTGGGAGTGGGGGCAGGGGGACCTAAGTGCAAGTACCTGGTTTCCCCTCTGCATTTCATTTTGACAAATTTCAGAAATACTGCAATGTTGAAGAAATTGTATGGTGAACACCATGTGTCTACCACCTCGATTCCCTATAGGCACTCGATTTTAATTTTTAGAAAATACAGCTCAAGGGGCTTCTGCTTTTTAGCTGAAGATTATCATTTTACTCCTGCTTTTCAGTTCCTTTGCCGTAGAAAAATTAGATTTGAATTAAGGGTTCTTATGTTTTGTCGATATCATTCCCCTATTTCCCAATTGTACAGAAGCTGATTTGCATTATAGGAAAGGGCATCACTGTAGCAGAACAGGATGTTTCCAGGTATGTAGTGTGTGAGACTCTCTCTCCATGCTCTTCTCCTGCCCCATTCTAACAAAACGTGGGGCAAAGAGAGCAAAGAGTTTATGCACCTTTTCCCCTAGACCAGTGATTCTCTGGTGTTTTCACCATTTTGGTGGTTCTAAAGACTTTAAACTTTCCTTAGCCACACATTTTCACCTTCCTATGGGAAGACTCAGTGAGTGTCTTAATTTTAGTTCATGTATATCAAATTATTGGAACTTCTTAAAAATGTCCTTATAGGTCACTGATAAGTAGTATTTAGTCTCTGAATGAATGGAAATATTTGGAATGGAAAATCATTAACTTTTAGAAAGAGGGAGAAGGCTGGTAAGTGTGGCCTTGATATTGGCTTTTAAGGAGGACTAGCAGTCAGTTAGTTCCTCTCTGGCCCAGTTCTTGGAGAGAATAATTTGAGATCTGGTGGCTCATCCAGGGAACCCGTAGCAGACACAGGGATAACTTCCATAGTGGAAGAACTTGGGATTTACATAGTACCCTGGGACCATAGAGACGTACTTGGGATGGCGTTTCACTCATGGAGGGTGGCTAAAAGAACAGGGAGAGGTTGAGGCTCTTCTGAGAGCTTCTCCAAGGCTATGATGTGTCACGTCTGTTTTGTGTGGCGTTAGCGGCACTGTTTCTCAGAACCTGTGATTGGCTCCAGAGACCGTCCAGCAGCAGAGCTCCTCGCAGATCCTCTGGGGTGAGTCAGTCCAGGGGTCTGTAACTGTGAGGGGGGAGAACACATCACCTTGATGCCTCTCTCTTTCCCCAGATCGGGCCCAGCACAGGCAGCGTCAGTGCAAACTTCCCCCACCCCGTCTTCCACCCATGTGTGTCAACCCTGCCCCTGGAGGGACCATCTCTCGAGGTAAGGGAGGAGCCGTGCCTCCAGCACCAACTTGGTTCAGGGGCTGTGGGGAGGTGGATGGCAGCGGGAGCCCAGGTGCCAGGGCCATAGGCCTCTGGAAAGCAAGTGAGGAGGAGTGGGGTTAGCAGAGCTCTCACAGCCCTCAGGGAGAGATCATGGAAAGGACTGGGTTATTTCATGATCCTTGGCCGCTTGGCTTAGATCCTATAGTCTCATTGGGCCTCCTGGAGTGACCAGGAATAGAGCGTAGGCTCAGTCTGGGTGTTTGGCACCAGCAGGGAGAATCAGAGGGCTTGGACCTTCCAGGCAGTCTCTGGCTCAGGTGGCTCAGAAAGTGCAGGGTGCTTGTAGCAGGGCCAGAATACAGAGCCCTGACTCGGCCCAGAGCCCCCGATCTTGGAGGATTGGGGATGCCGGGCAAATCACTTCCCTGTCTCTCCCAGCACCTCAAAGCACTTTACTGACATTAAAATCTGTCTCTCAGTCCACTTGGCAAGGTAGGCTCTCCTTTTGGTAGGGGAGAATGCCAGGGCACCCAGACAGGTGACAGCTCACCTCAGGTCCCACTGGTACCCAGGGACAGGGCCAGTAATAGGACCCAGGGAAGCATCTCTGCCCATGAGTGTCTCCTCTCTTCCCTCAGACTTAGATCTTTTCCAGGTCTGCTAAGACCAGTGCTCCTGGCAGCCTCTTCCTTGTCCTGACAGCTGCCCCTCCCTGCTCCACTGGCTGCCTGTTCACACCCCTCCCCCAGTTTTCCAGTGGAAGAACACCATTATAGTTCACAGAGTCTTTGCCTTATGTGGAGACCACATGTCCACTTTAGGCTCTGTCTGTAAAGTGCTTTGAAGGTCAAGAGCTCAGGAAGGGCGTGGGGAGCACACAGCAGTTCAGTTTCTGCAGCACACACTGCTGCCTGTTCCCATGAGGTTTCCACATGCACTGCCCTCCTACTGCAGTGGCCCTGACTACACACAGCAGTTTAGAAATAAGTACTTCCGGCCCCTCTGACCGTTTGACTTAGGTATTGAAGAAATGCCACCCCCTACTATTGCCAAAACAAGAGTTGATTGCCCTTTTTTTTTTCTTTCTTAAAATGCCCTGTAACTCGAAAAGGCTGAACGTTAACATTTCCAACATGGCAGGTGAGTGGCTCTGAGAGTGTCAGATGTGCTTTGGCTAAGCTTTAAGATGGTTAGTTGGGATTAACCAGGCAGCACGTCTAGGCACGGCCTCCTTGAGCACGGGCAGAGGAGAAGACTGGTGATGTTGGTTGGGGGCAGCTGATCCGTGTGGGGCAGTCCAACAGGCCCTGCACCGTCTTCCCCGGAGGGGGACAGACCCCCCTCAGCCCAACTGTCTCCTCACAGCTGCGTCTCCAGAAGGCATCCATGGGTGTCTGCATCTGCCTTCTCTTTCTCTCGCTCTCTTCCTTTAGCTAGAAAGGGTTCTTGCCTCTGTTCCTTTATCACAGAAGCAAAAGACCTCTTAGTCTACATTGACTATTGGACCTTTCTGCCATGCTTTCTGATTCCCTAGAGGCTTTGCTGGTGCCTCAGCTCTAAAGAAGAAAGAGTGTGGCAGAAACAATCTCTGGTGTTCAAACAGGAAAACAGTGAACAGGCCAGTTGAATAGGTTACACTGCCCAGCAGAGTCAGATTTGGAATTGGAAAAAACTACGACCTCCTTTCCCAAGCTACCCCTTACTCTACTACCAACCTCTTAGCAAGGCCTCCTTCCGAAGTAAAGGGTGAATAAATTAAGAAATTTGCCCCCCAAACCTTTCCTACGTATCTTCCCCACCCACCCAGTTCTGAGACGTAGAGCGCTCGAAAGCAACATGGGATAACATGCCTTCTGGCAGGATCCTGGGCACCACGGGACTTGTCTTTCCTGTCCATTCCCTCGTACAGGCATGTCACCTCTTGGTGTGGTGGTCTACCTCAAGGGCCCTTGTGGCTTTACTTACATGGATGGGAAAGCCGTGAGAATGGGTAGTGTGGTCAGAGGGGCCACCCAGCCCCTGTGAGTTTCCTTACCTTTTTTGTTGCCAGCCAGGTGGACCATTTCTTGCCATTTTGATCATCTGTAAAATACATAACTATGATTAAGTTGACAGAACATTGGCTGAGACCCCTGGTTTCTTCAGATGTTGGTGGTCCCACTCACTTTCCCTCCAGAAGTTCTCTGGTCTGCCCAAGTCCAGACTATCTTGGGCTTCCTCCTCTTGGTTTTTCCTGGGGCCTTCAATGTTTGGGATCCTAAAACATCCTGTGTATTCAGCAAATCCTTTAACCTTAATTCCAAGCTTCTGAATGTCATTTTTTAGCACTTTTAAGTACCAAATGTCATGCTTGATACAGAAGAGATGGGGAGGTCTCTGAGCCAGTATCTCTTCCTTATTTTTCAGAACTTCCCTCCTTTTTCATAGGCAGAGAAGTCAACTTTCTCTCCCCAAAGAATGGAGAGTGGAGGAGAAGGCTCAATGTTGGTAGAAAGGAAGTGGGGGGGGGGGGTATGCCTGAGCCCCACTAACTTTCTTCAAGGTCTTCTAAAGCAGGAGTTGGCAAATTTTCTTTAAGGATCAGAGAGCAAGCATTCTAGGCTTTGCAGGCCATGGGGTTTCTCTTGCACCTACTTAACTTTGCCATTATAGTATGAAAGCAGTAATGGATAATACAGAAACAAATGAGCATGGCTATGTTCCAATAAAACTTTATTTATCTAAACAGGCAGTGGGCAGATTTGGTCTGCAGGCTACATTTGGGCCACCCCTGCTCTAGACCAATGAGGAGATCACAGAACCAGAAGGGTTCCAAGAGCAGGTCTAAGAGTCGCCCTCATGTTACAAAAGGTGATGAAGTTTTTGGAGATCAAGTATTTGCTCAAGGTGACACCAACTGTTAGAGCCCAGATGAAGTAAATGATACAGGAAAAGGAGAACAAGAGCTCTCAGAGAACCAGTTAGTTGCTTGGCATCACCTGCCTTTCTTTTTTAACATAAAATTTCAAACATCTGCTTGAAATATGTTTTCTAAAATAGAGAAGATAGTATAATAATCCCCTGTGTACCTGTAGTCTGGCTTGAACATGAACAACTCATGGCCAATCTTGCTTTGTGTATAGCCTTCCACTTTGGAAGCAAATCCATGAAATGATAGCTTTTCAACCTTAGCCTGACTGAGTGACTGTCAGTGTATAGTGCTGTACTGAGGGTCCTGAGATGCCAGGACGGGCCCAAGCCCTGCTTTCCAGGTGAAGTCTTTCTGTCTAGGCTTCTGCCTTCAGCTTTCAGATACCACAGTTTCCAAATTTGGCTTCAGCTACTGCTGCCACCCCCAGATTTGGTAAGCTTCTGGATTATTTTGAGGGAATTTGGGCTGCTAACAATCCTTGAAAACTACTCCTGAAGCCGGGTAGATGCCTTGGCTTTTGGCAAATTAAAGTTACACTTGGCCAAATGTAAAGCCCTTGTAGAATCATTTTCTGCCCCAAGGGTCTTGCCATCCTAGTATGGCTGATCCGGGTAGAGGTGTTTGATAAGGATGGTATCCTCTTGTGAGGTCAGACCATTGCTGCCAAGGCCACCTTCCGTTCTGCCCTTTTCCTGGTAAAAACCCACTGAGGACGGAATGGAGGAGTGGGTTGAAGCTGTCCCATCCTGCCTGGGTCTACTTCTAAGAGACCTGTCCCCTGTTGTCTGAGACCTCACTGGGCAGGGGCTTCTCTAACAGTCCTCTGCAAAGCCCCCTTCCAAACATTCCCATTTTATCTTAAGCACAGCCATACCAAATGATCAGAGCCAGTTTTTCCTAATTTTCTCAATTGATAAAGTAGCGCAAGTTTCACAGCGGGCAAGTGGTAGAGTTGGGACTAAGTATTAGGACTCAAATCCCATGTTCTTGTCATAGGCCAGCGGTTCTGAATCTGATCCCGGACCAGCAACCTCAGTATTATTTGGAAACTTGTTGTAAATGTGGGTCTTGGGCCCCACTCCATAACTAATAAATAAGAAACTGTGGAGGTGGCTCCCAGCAGCGTTTTAACAAGCTCTCCAATGGATCGTGGGAATCAGATCTAGAATTATAAAACAAACAACAAAACCCTGCCTCCCGGCTTACAAATTGCATTGCCAACCTCGTTCCAAGGGACTGAGACCTTGAGGCCCTTATTTGCCACTGCCACTACCCCAAGGTGCAGATTCAGTCTGAGTCCCAGCTGACCCAAAACCCTGCTGCTCAGTGCCAGGAGAGGCCGGAGAGGAACGAGCCTGGCTAGAACCCAGGCGTAGTAGTTTGGAAACAGAATCCTATCTGGCTTTCAAACAAGTACAGGACACGCAGCTTCAGACTTTCAGTGCTGGACCAGCTCAGTTCTTGGGCACAGTGCCCAAGTCGGGTATTTTTCCCCTTTTGACTCCAGCTCTGGAGCTTAAATCTGGTCTGCTTATTTTCAAGAGGTCTTCCCTATCCTGGCTCCAGATTCTTCACCAGGGTTACTTCGTAAGCCGTTAAATGAGATGGCAGTGCGGCAATGCAGCAGTTCTCTTACACTCTGCCGTCTGGAGTGGTAGCCAGTTTGTCGCGGGGTGAGAGGTATTTAGGGACCATGGGTAGGACCTAGAGGGAACTCCAAGTTCATTTCCTCCGATGAACATTGAGCTGAAGCCGGCCCTGTTTTCCAGAAAACCCCATTCTCTCTTCCTGCTTCAGATTCAGACGACGAGACTGTGGGTTTGGATTTACTGGAGGAGTGATTTCAGCAGGGTCCCCGCCCACGCCCGGTCTGCCCACCAGTTGACTGGAGCGTGGGCTCTGGAGGCCCTGGGCTGTGTGGGGCGGGAGCCATCTCAGCTCCGTCCCGGGTCCGCCCGTCCGGCAGGGGGCGCGCGGCGCCCGGCCGCCCGCTCCTGCCCTTATGCCCTGTCCCTGCCGAGCTCCCCGGTCGCGGGGGCCGGTGGGAGCGAGATGGCGGCCGCCAGGAGGCTCATGGCGCTGGCCGCCGGCGTCTCTCCGCGCCTGCGGCCGCTGGGTCCCCACACCACCGGGCGACAGGGGTGTTCGCGCGGCCTCTCGACAGGCTGCGCCCGCCCCGACCGCACCAAGGAGGCTGCCGAGGCCGAGGCGGGGGTGGCCCCCGGCGGGCCCGGGGAAGGCGACGGAAGCATGGTGAATGGTGAGGGCAGTGGCGGGGGCGGTCGGGCCGGGATGCCCTTGACCCCTGGGGATGGCAGAGCTAGGGGTGGGGGCTCTCTCCGGTGGTGGTCGAGACCGCCATCCAATGGCGGGCTCCATCCCTGCTTTTGTAAAGCCCAGGCCCAAACGGACTCCAAGCGCAGAGGTTCTGGGACTGGAGCCCCTGCACCTGGCAAGAACAGGTGAGAGGTGCGTACCTCGAAGGAGTGGGGGGAAACAGGTAAACGTCCGGTTCCTGCCAGGATGGTGGTCAAGGGTTAGAGCATTAAGGGTAAGCACATCCTCACCGATGCAGGAAAGGGAAAGGTACAAAATACACCTGGGACTCCAGGATTTCAAATAGAGACAGAATGATTGCTTTAGTGGATCCCAGCGCTGTGCCTCCTGAATAGTGCAGGAAATGAAACTGGTAAGAGCATCCCTGCCCTGTAGAGCTGGAGAGGGTACCACTGCACATCTGTTAGATATGTGGGTCTACTGGGCTACTTAAAGTTGGGTCTCCCTGTGGGATGGAACCCCTTTGAGTCTACTGAGATGTTTTTTCTTGACTACTCGATTCTCAGTTGCTTTACAAGTTACTGCTTAGAGGGAGACAGGGCCAGACAGAATCCTCTTGGCCAGCTGACACAGGAGTCTGCTCCAAGGAAAGAGTCTCAACCCAGCAGCAGGGTTGGATCAGAACTCCTGGAGGAGCTTTTTCCAAATACATAGACTTCTCCAACATCACCGCTATACTCAAGTGCTCTATGGGGATCAGGGTGTGCAGTGCTTTGAAGTGCTTCCCAGGTGACTTACGATTGATGCATGCAGGTGCACAGGTGCATATATTTATTCCCTATAAAATTCCTTTTTGGAGCTGGTTTAAAGTTGAATTATAATGCCAGGGATTGTGAGTGGAGAGTGAAAAAGCTTCCCGTTTCCTCTGCTGGTCTCTGATCCTGGTCCACTCTTGTTCTCTGGGGCTCTTCCTTGTTTTCAGCCATTCCCAGCAGGCTTCTTCATGGTCTGGCTAAGCCCTGTGTTTGGCACAAGCTGCCCCTAGGTGGATATCTTAACCTATTTGTGCTCTGAGATTGATCCAAAGTAAACGTTTAAAAAGGTACTTCTTGTGGTGTCTGATGCATACTGCCTCCACTTGATTCACTCCAGTGAACTCCGGGGAGGCGTAGCTCATGCCTGTGTCTCAGCTATGGAGGGCCCTAATCAGTGTCCCTACACATAATCTGGCTCTGGGGAGGCTTTTTGCAGGGTGCTGAAGTACAGTTGAGAATTGGCTCCAATCCTCCCTCTTGTGTGTCTTATTTTAGGAGGGGGCCTTGCATTGTCTTGATCTCTTGTGCGCGTATGTGGTTAATTTTGTTCTGCTTTTTGTTGAGTGCCTTCTTTCAGACATCAGACTAGGGGATTGTTACCATGTAGGCTTCTGTAGCTGATATGTTAAGTCATGAGCTTGGGTGGGGAAGAGGATGCTGGCTGGTTCCCCTGTGGTGTGTAGGGCATTGTCCCTTCTCTTTCAGGAGATGATCATGCAGTGGGTCTAGCCTCATGTTCCCCTGTAAACCCAGAAGCCATTTCTCCCTCCTTTTCTAAGATGCTTCTGGGTGGTTTGGGGTCACAAGCCAACATCCTCAGTATCCAGACCAGGGTTGCCCTGATACACAACCCATGGAGTTTTTAAAAGAGAAAGAGCAACTATAATACTTTTTTCTTATTTTCTTAGCTTCTAGGGACCTATTAAAAGAATTTCCACAGCCCAAAAATCTTCTCAACAGTGTGATTGGAAGAGCCCTTGGCATCTCACATGCAAAAGACAAATTGGTCTACGTGCACACAAATGGACCGAAGAAAAAGGTAACTCTCCTGGTGGCAGGGAGACGTGTTGGTCTGACTCCCAGGAAGGAGACTGGCTGCCCTTTTCTCCCTCAGCTTTTTTGTCAAGGAGGCCATAGAGTGGGTTTTCTGAATTGAGAACGGTCAGTGGAGAATCTCAGAGCAAAGCTAGGTCTGGAGAAGAGCCTGGTTTAGGGAAATGGAACAGGGCAGGTGAAGGGAGGCGTTCTCATCTTGTGTAAGACAGGTCTCCGCACGGATCCCTGGTTCCCCGTCAACTAACTGGGATTGCAGAGGGTTAGAGTTGACAATAATTCCTGCTGCCAGAGTCATGTTGGTCCTGGGACCCACAGACACACGCAGGCAAACCATTCTGAATGAAGACTTTAAAGATAAATTAGGTTCCATCTTGCCCTGTCTCTGGCTAGGACATGGCACTTAGAAGCAGCAGAACAACTTGAGGTGGGATGAGGGGCTTGAGGGTGCGGGAGTCAGAGGCTTACAAGGAGTTAACGTTGTCGCTGGGGTCCTGTCCTCACATAGCTCTGCCTCTGTGAGGTTCACAGCTTTGCTGTTGATTGTCCATATGATTTGGAGTAGCTTTGCTGTCTAGAGAGGCAAGGGTCCTGATTCTCTCTTGTCTTCCTCAGAAAGTCACCCTCCACATCAAATGGCCCAAGAGCGTGGAGGTAGAAGGCTACGGCAGCAAGAAGATCGACGCTGAGAGGCAGGCTGCAGCCGCGGCCTGCCAGCTGTTCAAGGTGACCCCGCCCCGCACGAGCCCCGCGCGCCTCCCTCCTGGGAGCACCTTGCTGTGACGGTCTCTCTGGTGCCAGGCACACCCAGGTTTAGGTTGGCAGGATGTTCAGCCACACACCTGTCCTGAGCCCTGCCCGCTTTGTGATTCCTTTCTTGCTTCAGGCAATGAGGGAATAAATACTTATTTTTTTATTCCTGTAGTTGTCTACTTTCTGTGGTTTCAGAAACCACAGAGAAGAACCTTTTAGGCAAAATACTCCCTATGTGCAACAGCATGGATAGACTTCTATCTTGGTTTCTGTTTTTCTTTCTCCATTATTTCACATAGGTTTTTCTTTGTAGCCACGTAGTCCTCACTTAGAATGGAAGCATGATAATCACTTCTCTGACCTCCCAGTGGTGGACATGGGTTGCTTTCAGTTCTTGGTTACCCAGCATTTTGTAGACCTTCGTTGTCGCTCCCAGCCTCTCTCTCCATCCCTAATTAACTCCCTTTGTGGCTGTGCCAACCTTGAATCTTCCTCACGTTCCTAGGTCTTCGTCTCTGCTGACAAAGACAGAGCTGTAGGACGTATATTCCTTCAGCTTCTCTTCCGCTCATGGTCTCCAGACCTTCATCGTCCCTGCCTCCCTCCAGAATCTCAGGAAGAGAGGTCCCTCTTCCTATCCTGGGCCCCAACATGACCCTTCTCTTTTCTCTGTCCCCTTTCTGTGTGTTTCTTTCATCTCCTCTCCCATGCTTTTATTTAATTTTCAGATCCTTCCTCATCTGGTCCTTTTCTGTAGGCATCCCTCAGTGTGCAAATCCCTTCCCCAGGCCCTGCTTCCCCTGCGCTTGTGCCCCCTTCTCTCTGTGCTTGTGCTTGTGGTTTGCATTTTTCCACTTCAGTGTCACAGCCCTTGTGGTGGCTGGTTATCTTCGCAGCTTCACAGCGCCCCATGTGTAGCAGTAGCCGCTGGGTGGTTGTTCGCTGATAGGAGCAGCGCTTTGCTAGGCTCGTCAGCCTCATCTCAGGTCGTCACTCTCGTGAATGTTCTGTGGCCTTGGCACTGCCTGGCATCTCGTCCTCAGCCCCTGGGTTAACCTTCTCTCTGGGTCACTCCAGGCTCCTCCTCTCCCATTCTCTGTAAACATCTGTTTTTTTCTGTGCTCCTCCCTGGGGACATCTCTCTCAGCGGGTTCTGTGTTTAATGTCTCAGAAATCCCCATTTCCCATAGAGCATCTCTACCTTAGGGGTTCCCAACTTGGGGGTACTTTGCCCCTCAGGGGACATTTGGCAATGTCTAGAGACATTTTTGGTGGCCACAGCTGGAGGAGTGCTACTGGTGAGGCCAAGGATGCTTCTACACATCCTGCACAGAACAGTCCCCACAACAAAGAATTTCCTGACCCAAAATGTCAGTAGTGCCGAGGGTGAGAAATTCTTTTCTGGCTGGATGTTGAAGGCACTTTGAACAGAGACTGTCTGTTTGGTCTCTGGAAGGAGTGATCACCTTCCTCCCCAGCACGGTCTCTGTTCCCTGTCTACGCTGTTAGCCTTTTCTGTTTGTTTCTGTGTTTGTTTAATTGTGGTAAAATACACAAAGTATAAAATTTACCATCTTAGCTGTTTTCAAGTATATAGTTTAGCAGAATTAAGCCACACTGTTGTGCAACCAATCTCTAGAACTTTTGGATCCTACAAAACGAAATCTCTGTACCCAGTAAACAACTCCCAGTCTCCCCTTCCCCGCAACCCCTGGCAACCACCATCCTACTTTCTAAGGATGACTGTTGTAAGTACCTCATGTAAGCGCAGTCATGCAGTATTTATCCTTTTGTGACTGGCTTATTCCACTTAGCATGAAGTCCTCTAGGTCCGTTCATGTTGTAGTATGTGTCAGAATCTCTCTCTTTTTAAAGGCTGAATATTATGCCATTGTGTGGATATTCCACATTTTGCTTATCCATTCACCCATCGATGGGTTGCTTCCACCTTTTGTCTGCTGTGAATAATGCTCATGCAAACATGGGTGTGCAAATACCTCTTCAAGACCCTGCTTTTAATTCCCAGAAGTTGAATTGCAGGATCGTATGGTAATTCTATTCTTAATTTTTTGAGGAACTGTCATACTGTTTTCCACAGTGGCTATACCATTACATTCCTACCAACAGCTCACAAGGGTTCCAGTTTCTCCACATCCTCACCAACACTTGTTATTTTCTTTCTTTCTCTTTCTTTTATAGTAGTCATCCTAATGGGTGTGAGGTGGTATTTTATTGTGGTTTTGATTGGCATTTCCCTAATGATTAGTGATGTTGAGCATCTTTACTTGTGCTTATTGGCCATTTATATGTATTTTCTTTGGAGAAGTGTCTATTCAAGTCCTTTGCCCATTTTTTAATCTGATTTTTGTTGTTGTTGAGTATAGAAGTTCTTTATGTGTTCTGGAGTTCATAGCCTTTGCATTCCTCAGGGTTTGTACTCAGAGTTCTTGAGCTCTTCTCTCTTCCTCCCAAACTGGATGTGTGTTTATTCCGCATCACCTTCAGGCTTGGAGCGAGTGCTGGCAACACAGAGGTGACTCAGGTTGCTCGTGGAGCAGCCACAGCCTGGAGGCGAGGCACCCACTTGAGGAAGTGCACTCTAGCCTCCTGAATAAAATAGGCTACTCTTGAAGAATGAGTAGAAGTTTGCCAAGGACAGGGATGGGGAGGGAACTCCAGACCCAGGGCCCTGTGGCATGGAAGAGGGTGTGAGCCCACAACCGAGAGGAGTGCCAGCGTGGATCTGAGTGCCTGGTGATGGTACCGATGGGTGGGCAGAAGCCAGAAATCTAAGGCCTTAGATGTGTCAGCCAGGAGTGTTGATTGACCCCGAGTGCTGGGTCTTCTGGCTGGTGGTAGTTGATGGAGGGCAGTCTCCAGCAGCAGCGCGCTGGGAGGGCCGGACGGGAGGCGGCACGGGAGAGGGAGGAGCATGGAGCATCGCTGCAGGAGCTCTCTTCAGGGCAAGGTAAAGAGCTGGCCAGATGGAGGAGGAGGGAGGCAGGGTGGGCTGGTGGGGAAGCATGAGCTGGTAGGGGAGCCCTGGGAGGGAAGCGGCTTGGGAGGGTTTCTGAGGAGAGAAGAGCAGCAGGCAGGGGGGCGCACAGGGGTGTCCTTAGGATGGCGCCCCGCCGGCGGGGGGTGAGTGGAGGTGGGGAGGAAAAGCCTGCTGTCCCCCTGGGCAAGGCCAGCTTGAATTCCTTGACCTTTACGCTCTGCTCCTGTTCTTCTAGTTTCTTACTTGCTTTTTTGTTCCTTAGAGTCTGGTCTGCATTTCTCTTCTGCCTCTTAGTTTCTGAGCTTCTTGAAGGCAGGGACCAGGTCTCTCTTCTGATGGTGCCCAGAGTGGCCAGCATGTTGCTTTGCATATGCTCCTCATTCTCAGCAAATATTTTATTTGATTTTCTCTAAAAAAGAATGAAGCTGTGATACATTTTAAAATAACATTTTTGTATACAAGGCTTGAAAAACATTTGAAGTTATTTCTAGAGTATGTTCCCAGGATATGATTATTGTGTCAGAGGTGTATCTGTTTTATGGTATAGACAGCATGTCTCCCAGTTGCTACATTCAAGGAAGCTTCCCAGATCACATGGCGAATGCATCTGCTTTCCATTGCCCCATGGGGTTTTTGTTTAGTTTTATAAGAACAGGTGTAAGAATTTGCCTTGTCATTTTTACCTGTTGAAACTAGACAGTGAAGTGCTCTCTTCCTGCCCAGATCTGGGCTAAGGGCTAAGGCGGGCAGACAGGTGAACAGGCTTGACTTTCACACGAGGGACTTACAGTGTAACCGGGCAGGTTCCAGGCAGCTTGACATGTGAGGTTGGCATGGGCCCTCACAACGCCCTTTCTCCCCCAGGGCTGGGGTCTGCTGGGTCCCCGGAACGAGCTGTTTGATGCAGCCAAATACCGCGTGCTAGCAGATCGCTTTGGCTCTCCGGCTGACAGCTGGTGGCGCCCAGAACCCACCATGCCACCCACTTCCTGGCGGCAGCTGAATCCTGAGAGCATCCGACCAGGGGGACCTGGGGGCCTATCCCGCTCCTTGGGCCGGGAGGAAGAGGAGGATGAGGAGGAAGAGCTAGAAGAGGGGACCATTGATGTCACTGACTTTCTGTCCATGACCCAGCAGGACTCCCACACCCCACTCAGGGACTCGAGGTACAGCTGGAGGCAGGGGATGCAGGGAAGCTGGCCGCACGTCCACATGGGGATGAGGGGGGATGTTCCCTGGGAGCCTTCTCTGTGATGGGAGGGCCCCTGCCCCTCATCTCAGTCCGTGTGTCCAGTTACTCAGTGGTACGCCTGCCTGTCCTTGGGGAGAGCCGGCTGCGGCCTCGTACTGTATGGCCGGGCTTTCACAAAACAGCAGCGTGGACCTTCCCTCCAGCTCACACTTGGGTCTTTTCAGAGTCCCAGCAACTACTGTGCCTGACCCTTGCCCCTCCCTCCTATCTGGGGGACTGAGGGAGCATCAGGCATCTGTGGATCTAAGATGCCTGGCCGGCCACTTCTTTCATGCCTCCGGACTGCCCATTGCAGCAACGCCATGTCCTACCCCTGGTGAACGTGGCCCAGGAAGAGGGCACTTTTTCACCTCAACTTTTGGTCTTTCCAGGGGGGGTTCCTTTGAAATGACAGATGACGACAGTGCTATTAGAGCTCTGACCCAGTTTCCACTTCCCAAGAACCTTCTGGCCAAGGTGATTCAGATAGCAACATCGTCCTCCACGGCTAAGGTGAGCTGGGTCTCTTAGAAGTGTGTGAGGGTGGGGAGCTGGCGTGGTCCAGCCTGGTTTTCCCCAAGACCAGGCAGGAGGGAGACCACAGGTGTGCAGGACGGCCGAGGATACCTGCTCCTCCAGCCAGCCCAGGCCAGCTGGGGGGGAACTCGAGGTCCTTGGTGGGTGAAGCAGTAGGGACAGAATGGAAGTCAGACACAGGCGCCAGGGACAGGCTGGGGACTAGGAGTGGAAGACCCATGTTTGTTCAAGGGTGGTGGGCCAGAATGAAGGAGGGTGGGTGGCTGACTTGCTGAGGCATGAATTTGTCTTTGCTGCCAGGCTTTGAGGCTTTGAGGCTTTGGTTAAGGTACAAGGAAGACCTTTTCCTTCCCCCAGAATGTGCCTGGTTTTTAGCTCATGGTGACAGCTTCATCCTACCTGGTTGCCTGGAAGGTGCTGAGAGGACGGTGGGCTAAGAGGACAGGGAGTGAAGTTGCCCAGACGCCGTCTCATGCTGTGAAATCATGTTACAGTAGAGAAGCCAGGCCCGGGTGTGGGAGGTGCAGCCCTAGGGGACTGGCTTCTGCCTGTACGGTGGCACTTCTTTCGTGGCTGATGTTTGTGGGCTGCTCATATGGGGGTTTATTCCCTGTCTGGGTCCTCGGCGTTCTGAACACCACAGATATTTTCATTCCCTGCCTTTATGTAACCATCTCTCTTGCCCTTCACATAGAATCTCATGCAGTTCCACACCGTGGGCACCAAGACCAAGCTGTCCACCCTCACCCTACTCTGGCCCTGTCCCATGACCTTTGTTGCCAAAGGGCGTCGCAAAGCAGAGGCTGAGAATAAGGCGGCAGCCTTGGCTTGTAAGAAATTGAAGGTGAGTGCAGGAGGGTCCCTGGTGTGATGCATGAGATGTCCTGGAGTTCCCTGTTACTCTTGGCAAATTGATCCACTTTCCCAGGAGATGAAATCCACCATACCAGGCCTTTGGCCTGGGTACGTAAATATCTGGTGTCCAAGCCTTGCTCATCAGGCTGTGAGGCTGCTGTTTCCACGGCTCCCCCACAGTCCTCCTGGAGGTGCTTTGCCTGTGAGCTCAGCCTTTCAGCACTGGGGGCCGGAACCTGAGTGGAGCCAGGAGACATGCTCACCATTCTGAATGGCATCCAGCTGGAGGAATTGTCTAGTAAGATACTGATAACCTGGGCTTTGTGGCCAAAGGAATTCTTTATTTGGGATGAAGACCGAAGGGATCAATTTCAAGGCGAAGGCGGTGTGGCTTAGAGCTGGCAGCTGTTTTGAAGAGGCTTTGGAGGTCAGCTGACTCCCCAGTAGTGGGAGTTCGATTGTGCTGGGACTTGCGAGAAGTTAGTAACCTGAACCCAATGGAGGTCTGGTTTGCAGAACAAGAGAGAATGGTCAGATATACCTTTGGTGCATGTTTGGCTCTGGAAAGTGAATTTTGGATACAGCTGATGGTGAGAGATAACAGGATCCTGGAGAACTGTAGAGGGGCAAGTGGCAAGAGAGAATGATGTTTTCCCTGTAGCTCAAGAGGGCAGAGCTAGGGCTTATTGGGAGAAATTTGAATTTTAACTTGAAGTCTGAATTTTAGCTTGATAGACAACAAATAGTGATGAGAGGTCCCCCCGCATGGTAGAGGTCTGTCTCGGAAAGGAGCAAGCTTCCCAGAACAGCTGGCTGCCCTGGTCGGAGAGGCTGACGGTAAATTCTCGCAGTCCTGGAAAAAGACGGAGGCCTCTCCTGCAGCTTAGTGGCCCTGTTTGCACCTCCTGTATTCTGGGGACTATAATCCCTGCCCTTGTCTGCCAGGAGGCCAGAGGAAGGGGATTGGTCCCTGCAGGGGTAGCCTTCTTAGAGGAGGGAGTGTTTGATTTGGGCTTTGGAGGGAGAGCCCAATCCAGATGTGACAGACCATCCGGAAAACTGGCTGGTTTTCCACACTTCCCCGATGTGTGGGAATGCCTTTGGGTATGTAGGGAAATAAGATGCAGTTTCCCTTCCAGTGGCTTATTTGATCAAGTTGCAGAAGTAGATGCTTACAGAAATTCCAGACACATTTGTATGATGGGGTCACAGATGGACGGGTGTCATGCAGAGAGAGAAGGTGGTGTGGCAGCTGGACCTGAAAGGTTGTGGGGCTGGGGTGGGCTTTGATGAGGCAGCAAAGTCAGAGGAGCCTGTGAGGTGTGTTAAGGGAAGAGGAAGAGATTTTTCAGGGGCACTCACCCTGTTTTACTTAAGACACATCAGGTCTTGTTTTTCTTCAACTATTTTAACACCCCATCCCCCCCCTTTTTTTGGTGGAGACTTTTATTTTTCTGGCTCCTAATTTCTCCTTCCTGCATTGTCTCAGCCAAAACCCAAAATCTCTCAGAAAAGAGGTTGCCATGTACAACTTGTTTGGAGCTCCTGAGCCAGTCTGGGCCAGTTCTGGGGAGATGGGTGTAGGCCAAGCTATACGTGTCTCCTCTGCAGAGTCTGGGCCTGGTGGACAGGAACAATGAGCCGCTCACCCACGCCATGTACAACCTGGCCTCCTTGCGCGAGCTGGGTGAGACCCAGCGCCGGCCATGTACCATCCAGGTGCCGGAGCCCATCCTCCGCAAGATAGAGACCTTCCTGAACCACGTAAGAATCCCCTACATCCACTGTGCCTATGCCTTCATCTCCCCAGATGGAAAGCCTCCACCTGCAGCAGGCGTAGTAACTCTTCCCTTCCCCTACTGGGGACGGAGCCTGGGAACACCCTTGCCCCTAGCAGTCCAGTCTTGCCCTAGGGTCCTGGGGCGGTCAGGACTGAGTCCTGCGCAGTGGGTTAGGCCACAGCTTCTGGCCCAGGTGAATCTTCGGTAAACGAGAAGGTATTTCTCTTTCACCATGTTGCTTGCCTCTCCTGTCCCCCAGTACCCTGTGGATAGTTCATGGATCTCCCCAGAGCTCCGGCTGCAGAGTGATGACATCTTGCCCTTGGGCAAGGACTCAGGGCCCCTCAGCGACCCTATCACAGGCAAGCCGTTCGTGCCCCTGTCAGAGGCAGAGGAGCTACGTCTGAGCCAGAGCCTGTTGGAGCTGTGGCGGCGGCGAGGGCCAGTCTGGCAGGAGGCCCCCCAGCTCCCTGTGGACCCTCATCGGGACACCATCCTCAATGCCATCGAGCAGCACCCGGTAGTGGTCATCGCCGGGGACACTGGTTGTGGGAAGACCACGCGCATCCCGCAGTTGCTGCTGGAGCGCTATGTGACCGAGGGCCGCGGCGCGCGCTGCAACGTGATCATCACGCAGCCACGCCGCATCTCGGCTGTGTCCGTGGCGCAGCGAGTCAGCCACGAACTGGGTCCCTCCCTGCGCCGGAATGTGGGCTTCCAGGTACGGTTGGAAAGCAAGCCTCCGGCCCGAGGTGGGGCCCTGCTCTTCTGCACAGTGGGCATCCTGCTGCGGAAGCTGCAGAGCAATCCCAGCCTGGAGGGCGTGAGCCACGTCATCGTCGATGAGGTGCACGAGCGGGACGTGAACACGGACTTCTTGCTGATCCTGCTCAAGGGCCTGCAGCGGCTCAACCCAGCCCTGCGGCTGGTGCTCATGAGTGCCACCGGCGATAATGAGCGCTTCTCTCGCTACTTTGGTGGCTGCCCTGTCATCAAGGTGCCTGGTTTCATGTACCCCGTCAAGGAGCACTACCTGGAGGACATCCTGGCCAAGCTGGGCAAGCACCAGTACCCACACCGGCACCGGCACCATGAGGTGAGGGGATGCGCCTGCCCCATCCTGCCCATGCTCTCCTCCGTGGACTCCCCTCCTCCTGTCCCTGTGGCCCGGTGGCTGAGGACAAGTTAACTTTCCCAAGCCTTGGTTTCCTTGCTAGAAATGGGAATGATCAGGCCTGTTTGACAAGGGTGCGGTGAGGGTTGCAGGTGATGTTTCACGTGCGTCGGCCTCACTGAGTCTTGGTGGCCGTGTCCTATGCACGACCCCTGGCCCCAGGGCTGTGACTGGCCTCTCTTCCCCCACCCCAGTCTGAGGATGAATGCGCTCTCGATTTGGACCTCGTGACTGATCTGGTTCTGCACATCGATGCCCGGGGGGAACCAGGTGGGTGCTTTTTCCTCTGCCCCATGCCCACCCTGCCCTCCATCTGCCAGGAGCCACCGGCTCATACCCTCGGGGCTCCTTTACAGGTGGAATCCTCTGCTTCCTGCCTGGCTGGCAGGAGATCAAAGGAGTGCAGCAACGCCTGCAGGAGGCCCTGGGCATGCATGAGAGCAAGTACCTTATCCTGCCAGGTGAGAGCCTGTGTGATGGGGATGGTGGCCCAGACATCAGGCTTGCCCTCTGTCCTAGACTCGCCTGGGGCTCAAGGGCCGTGGGTTTCTCATTAGGCTGCACTGCTTTTGCTGGCTTTGCAACTTCTACTGGGCATGCCACTGATCTGGGCCTCAGTTTCATCAAAATAGGGTCAAAATCCTTGCCTGCCCTCATCAGGGGAAGTTTTGGTGGGAGCAGCACCCATAACTAGTGTGTTCTTGCCGCCCACCAGTGCACTCTAACATCCCCATGATGGACCAGAAGGCCATATTCCAGCAGCCTCCCGTTGGGGTGCGCAAGATTGTCTTGGCCACCAACATCGCTGAGACCTCCATCACAATCAATGACATTGTGCATGTGGTGGACAGCGGTCTGCACAAGGAGGAACGCTACGACCTGAAGACCAAGGTGGCACCTAGATCCACCCTGGACCTGCGTGTGTGTCTGGAGAAGGCCACACTTGTGGGGTCTCAGTGTCCCTGTTGGGGAGGGCTGTAGAGGGGTTGAGTGAGGTGAAGGCCAGGCGTCCGGGAGCACAGAGGAAGGCCTGTGGTGTCCACGTGGCTGCTCACCTGCCCCCTCCCCCAGGTGTCCTGCCTGGAGACTGTGTGGGTGTCTCGAGCCAATGTGATCCAGCGCCGGGGTCGGGCGGGCCGCTGCCAGTCAGGCTTTGCCTACCACCTCTTCCCACGGAGCCGGCTGGAGAAGATGGCCCCTTTCCAAGTGCCAGAGATTCTGCGCACACCTCTTGAGAACCTGGTGCTGCAAGCCAAGATCCATATGCCCGAGAAGACGGTGCGGCAGAGGCAGGTGGGGGGCTGGCCCTGGGATCAGGCAGGCAGGGCGCAGGCTAATGGGGGCTCTGGCTCGTTTGTGCTGCAGGCAGTGGAGTTCCTCTCCAAGGCTGTGGACAGTCCAAACATCAAGGCAGTGGATGAGGCTGTGATCCTGCTCCAGGAGATCGGTGAGTGGGGCCGGGCCGGGCCGGGCTGCGGAGTGGCTAAGGGCGGGACTGACAGCTGAGCTTGCAGGGGTGCTGGACCAGCGGGAGTACCTAACCACCCTGGGGCAGCGCCTGGCCCACATCTCCACCGACCCGCGGCTGGCCAAGGCCATAGTGCTGGCTGCTATCTTCCGTTGCCTACACCCACTGCTGGTGGTCGTTTCCTGCCTCACCCGGGACCCCTTCAGCAGCAGCCTGCAGAACCGGGCGGAGGTGGACAAGGTCAGACCCGGTGCCTTCGCGTAGCCCTCTGCTCTCCCTGTGGCATTCTGCCACTTCCTGTCCTGAGGTGGCCTCCTCTGGTCCCTGCCCTGTGACTGCAGCACCCCCCTCCCCTCCCAGGTGAAGGCACTGTTGAGCCACGACAGTGGCAGTGACCATCTGGCCTTTGTGCGGGCTGTGTCCGGCTGGGAGGAGGTGCTACGCTGGCAGGACCGGAGCTCCCGTGAGAACTACCTGGAGGAAAACCTACTCTATGCTCCCAGCCTGCGCTTCATCCATGGTCAGTGGGGCCCTGTGCAGCTGAGTCCCTCCACCCTTCCCACTCATGCTGACCCCATGCACAGTGAGCTGAGAACCAGGGGTCCTTGGTTCACCCTGACTTTGCCTCCCCAGGACTCATCAAGCAGTTCTCAGAGAACATTTATGAAGCTTTCCTTGTGGGGAAGCCCTCGGACTGTACCCTGGCCTCTGCCCAGTGCAATGAGTACAGTGAAGAGGAGGAGCTGGTGAAGGGCGTGCTGATGGCGGGTCTCTACCCCAACCTTATCCAGGTGCTGCCTTGGGGAGGTGGGGTCCCGGGCCCTGGCCTCTCTTCCCATCCCAGCTCCTTGTCCAACCCACCCACCTCTTCCTTCATCCTGGCAGGTGAGGCAGGGAAAGGTGACCAGGCAGGGCAAGTTCAAGCCCAACAGTGTCACATACAGGACCAAATCCGGCAACATCTTGCTGCATAAGTCGACCATTAACAGGTGGGGGTGCTGTCAGTGGGGGCGCGGGGCAGCTGGGATGGTCCAGTAGGGGGGCCTCACCTAGCCCTTTGTTCCTAGGGAGGCCACACGGCTCCGGAGCCGATGGCTGACGTATTTCATGGCTGTCAAGTCCAATGGCAGCGTCTTCGTCCGGGATTCCTCCCAGGTGCACCCACTAGCTGTGCTGCTACTTACCGACGGGGACGTCCACGTCCGTGGTGAGTACCTGCAGCCTTCCTGCCCCACCACTTCTCTGGCTGCTGTCTCCTCGGGGGCCTGGCCTTACCCGGGCTCCCCGTCTTTCCCTTCCTCTAGATGATGGGCGCCGGGCCACCATCTCCCTGAGTGACAGCGACCTGCTGAGGTTGGAGGGTGACTCTCGCACCGTGCGGCTGCTGAGGGAGCTGCGCCGGGCCCTGGGCCGCATGGTGGAGCGGAGCCTGCGCAGCGAGCTGGCCGCCCTGCCCCCCTGCGTGCAGCAGGAGCACGGGCAGCTGCTTGCCCTGCTGGCAGAGCTGCTGCGTGGGCCCTGTGGCAGCTTTGATGTGCGCAAGACAGCTGACGACTGAGCCCCGTGACCGCTGGGGCTGTGTACAGAGTGCAAATGTTTATTTAAAATAAAGTTCTATTTATCCCTTGTGAGCATTGCTATCCGCTGGGGCTCCTCTCTCAGGGCCTCAGCGCCCTGGGCTGGGGGCCACGGCTCCCCAAAGCAAGAGGCAGAGTGAAGGTGCAGGAGGGAGGGACTTAGGCCTATTGCCGGGGATGGGGCTGTGGCCCAGTCTTGGGAGGAAAGGACATAGGACCTACCTCTCCTCGGGAGCTTCAACCACCTGTGTGGTTAACCGGCTTGTGCTGCTTGGCCCAGCCTAGTCTGTCACAGCTGCTCTCACAGGCACTGTCCTTGTAGGTATGGACAGCAAGTGCTGAGGTCTGCCTGAGGCAGGGCCCACAGTGTCTAGCCTGGTCGTCTGGCTGCCAACTAGCCCAGGCAGGCGGGGGAGGGAAAGTTCCACAGGCGGCAGAGGTCCACTCACATCTGAACCCTTGGTCATACCCACAGATTCATACATCACCACAAACGAGGGGTGAGGTCATCAAGCCAGCACAGTGCACACCAGTCCCTTGATGCAAGGGCACGAGCTGGGGGCTGGAGGTGGAGAGTCCCAGGACTTAGAGAAGACAGGGGACCTGCACACTGAGACTTAAGAGCTTTATTTACTCTTGAAATCGGTACAACAGAATCACAGATTGACACAGGTGATGGCGGAGCCATAAGCAAATCAAAGTACAGAAATGCCCTACTCCCAATGGCTGCAGAGGAGTACACAGCACACACGGCCTCTGGTCCCACCTGTCAGGGCTGCCTTCTCAGCTTCTCTGGCTTGTGGGACCCTTCAAAGGAGCTGTGACCAGACCGCCTCAGCCCCCATTAGAGAGCTCCTGACTGGGATCACCTCTCCCACCCCTACCCTTCACCAAGGGAGTAAAAGGACCAGAGCCTGTTGTCCACCTCAGCATCCCTGTGCCCCCAGGATCAACACCGGGAGGGCGCAGGTACGTTGAGGCCCAGCACTGTCACCTGGACTTCGTCTCCTGGCACCCCACCCCCCACTGCATCCTCCCAGTTTCATCTTGCCCCTTCCTCTTGCTGACAGACATGCCCCTATGTCCCTGGCACCCCTGAAGCACTCTACGGACAGTCTATGGCCCTGGGAGCGCTTTCTCCACAAGACCCCTGCCTTTTCTTGGTATGTGCCTGGGGAGCTGGGGATATGGTGTAGAATCTCCCAGAAAGAAAATGCTATCTTAGAAACTGTCCAGCCCAGATGCCCTCTCTCTACATGGGCATCAAATCAACCTAGGTCAAGAGCCCTCCACCTTCTCAGCACCAAGGGACACCAGAAGCCGGGGTGGGGGGCGGGGGGCCAAGTCTGTGCTGCAGAAGATGCTTTTCCAGAGGAGAAGCCTTGGTGACTCCCAGGCCATTTCACTACAAACTCTTACGTTTTAATCCTTTATTAGAAACCATGCAAACTTTAATACAAAAAATACAAGTGCAATAAGAATCTTCGTGTCAATGCAATTCCCGGGACTTATCATTGCAGCCATCTCAAGCCAGGCCTAACCGGGACACCCCTCTGCAGGCTGGCCTTGCCTCTCCCTCCCGTCTCCAGTCAGGTTATAAGGGAGGCGGAACGGCCCATCTCATGGCCTTATTTTTAAATTTCCAAACCTGATTCCCCACTGTCCACCTGAGTTCTGGACATTTCACGCTCCCTGGGAACTGAGGGCTCGAGCATCCCAGGCTGCAGGCCTGGAGGCATCTGACCTCCATGGCCCTTTCCAGCCCTGACCTTGTATCTCCCACCAGATCCCAGGGAATGAGACAGACACAGATGCAAAAACCAGCCTGTTGGTTAGAAAAGGAAAGCAGCATACACACAAAATGCCAGAACCACCAGTCCACACTGCGACCAGCCCCACGCGGGCCCCGTCTGCGCTCCAGGCCACAGCCCGTACACCGCACCTGCCCTGCCCACACCACCTTCGGGGCTCCAAGCTGCCCAAAACCAGGGCAGCCCCCAGTGCCTGACCTCCGGGCTGGAGGCTTCAGGATCTCCCCTCCCTGTTTCCTTTAACACCTACTGAGGACTTTCATTTACACATGGCTTCAACCTGCAAAAACTACTCCATCAGTTTTTATGTTATTTAAAAAAAAAAAAAAAGGATAAAAGAACAAAGTGTGACAGCGGCTAGGCAGGCATGGGAAGCAGCGGGGACAGGCAGCACTGCCCCTGAGTAACTTGGGGCAGGGCAGCAAGAGGCGCCTGGCACCACCCGCACAGTGGGCACCAGTGTGGGATCAGGGAGAGCCAGGGGCGTAGCAGGCTCCAGGGGACGCAGTCAGCGCCCAGCCATCACACGGACACCCTCTTCCCCGCTGCCTCCAGGTGGACCCAGCAAGGAGGAACAGTATGTCAGTTTCTCTTGGGTTTGGTCCAAAAACCCAAACAAACAGAGGAGGCTGGAATCTGGGTCCCCCCACCATCCCACCCCGATCCCAGGAGATCCCATGTTAGCCTCCCCCACCCCATCTCCCTCCCAACCTTCTGGGTGGAGCAGTGGCGCTCTGAGACAGGAGCAAAGCAGGGGGCTGGGCTGGGGGGGGGTGGGGAAGGAAGGAAGGAGGAGTGGGGGTAGGACTGTCACCCTGGGCAAGCCAGGCAGGAGGAAGGGAGGGGCCTAGAGGGCAGCCCGGGAGAGGGAGCCAGGGGCCCGGGTGCCTGAGCTGGGGCCGCCAGGGAAGTGGGGGGGGCGGGAGACAATGTCGGCCCCGTGGTCGGTGCGGGCCCTGGCGTTTTCCCGGAACGTCAGCCTGTAGGTCTCAATCTGCAGTGACACGGGAGGAGGGAAGGGAGAGGGTGATGGGGGAGACAAAAGGGGGGACAGAGGGGACGGAAGACGAGACCAGAATGTCATCATTAGATGCCTGGAAAATAAAAGGTTGCCTTGTTAAAATTCAGGCCACACTCTAGTCAGGAAACAAAGGAGTTTCAATTTGCAGCCAGTGGCAGGGCCCCTGGCTGGCCCTCAGGCCAAGCCCAGCCACTTACTTGTCTCCTGGATCTGGCTGTCCAAGGTCTGGGCCTCCCTTTGGTCACCACCCCCTGCCAGGGTGGTGTGGCCACTGAGGCCACTGGCTGAAGTGGGGGCGCCTGCTTCGGGCGCTGCCTCAGGGATGGCCAGCTCCTCCCCAGCGGGGGGGCCTGGACACGGAGGGGCCTCGCTGCCACCGCCCTCAGTCTACAATGAAACAGTGGGGGAGACAGTGCAGGGTCAGTGGGGAGGGAGTGGGATGGTGATAGTGGTGGGTTTTACACGCAGCCCCCACCCCCACCACCCCACTGGATTAAGGTCCAGTCATCTTGAGGGGTAGAGCAGGTGCTCCCACCCCACCCCCACCCACAAGACCAACTCCAGGCTCATGCCAGGCTCTAGGAAACTCCTCTGGGAAGTGAAAAGTGCCAGGCCTCTCAACAAGGCTGAAGCCACATAAAAATAGCTATGACAGCTGATCATTAGCAAAAATCCGAGGAACAAGCTCCAGATGGGGAGTCTGGACTTGGCTGGGGAGCTCCGGGACCTTGAACTCAGTTCCCGAGGGGTGCAGGCCACCACTGCGGACTTAAGGGGCACCGTGAGCATGGGCTCAGAGAGTCTTCCTCAGCCACGCCAGGGGCAGCCCTGCCTGTTCACCCATCATACACAAAGCCCTGCCATAGGCCTCTTCTGGGCCGGGCACCCTTCCAGGGCCTGGGGGCACAGGGGAGGGAGGAAGAGGTCCAAGGAAGTGGGACCAGGGAGACTGTGGGGGCTGAGAGGTCTTTACAGGAGGGAAGAGGACTTGTGGGGACGGTGAACACTCAGTATGAATCACCAGCAGAAGAGGGAAGGCACTGGTGAGCTGGCAGGCCTGTGTCCGGAATGCCCAAAGGTGACAACCACTCCACTGTGGTTTTTAATCAGAAGAGTGAAAGAAACAGACCTCTGTGTTAGAAAAATCGTTCCAGAAATGATATGAAAGAAAGGGAGACAATGTAAATAAAAAAAAGAACACAAGACTTGGGGTCAGAAAAGCCCAGGTGTGAGCCCTGGTCTGCACATGCTCACCATGTGACTAGGGACAAGTGACTACACCCAAGTGAGCACCCTGGGGAGTCAGACCAGAGAGTGGCCCCCGAGGTGTAGAGCATGACCTCAGAGCCTGGGACAGAGCAGGACCCCCAAAATGTCACGGAAGCTGGTCAGGGCCTGAACTGGAGCACTGATGGTGCAAGACAAAACAAGGGCTGGGAGGGACCCACGCTGGGCAGTCGGATGCAGGAGGGAAGGCTCCCAGCGCCGCTCTTGTCCCCTTGTCCCTGAGCAGCTGCGGCCAACCTCAGCTTGGAGGCCTGCAAGATGTTGCCCTCACAGGACACACTACCCACCGATGACACAGAACAAGGGACAAGACAGCATCTTGGCACACAGAGGATCACGGTACTGTGGAAGGAAGGAGGGAGGGAAGGAGAGGGAGGGCAGGGAGGAGGCCCAGCCAGGCCCAGGATGGAAGCCCTGTGCGGCAGTGCTGTCTCACAGCCCTTCCCGAGGAGGTGGATGCCAGGCCTGCTGTCACTGGCAATTGAAATGTGCCATCCTGCTCCCAGGCCCGGAGCAGAGCCTGACACCGAGCAGGTCCCCACACTCCCCTTTTACAAGGTAGCTGCGAGAACCGTACCACACAGACTCCTGGCCTCGTGGGGATCCGAGCCCCAGCCCTGTCGCCCTGAAAATGGCTGAGATGGGCTCAAAACGTAAAGCAGGCCCTGCCTCTCAGAAGAAAGTTCTGCCTCCATCTGGACAGGTGAGAGGTGACCAGGCTGGGGCCCCTTCACCTCTCCTGCCTCGCTCAGGACTGATGACAGACAATGGGAAACAGCAATGGAGTGGGGGAAACGTGGCTCCTGAAGAGACTGAGGGGCGGTGACAGGCACCCACCTGCTGGGACCCAGACTCTACGCGCCCAGCTTCCCACCCACCTGGGGACCCACCCTACCTTCACAGCACCTCCTGCCGGCAGGTGGCCCACGTTATCAAGGGAGCCCACCTTCGCCTGGGCCTTCTCCTTGAAGTTCAACTTCTGACTTTCGATCTTGACATCTCCTCCACCTGGAAACAAAAAGAAATTGGTCACTACAGATGGCAGAGAAATACTCGTATAGGCAAAGCCAGGAGGCTGGCCAAGGAACAGGATGTTATGCCCAACAGAAATGGGGAACTCACGACCTCCTCCTGGTGGCTAAGAACAAAGGAGAAGGCACAGGGAACACGCCTGTCAAAACAGGGCTGCTCCTGGAGAGGTCAGGGTGAGGCAATCTCTCCCTGCAGCCAGAGAGAAGAAAAGTTCTCAAAACCTGCAGCGTGCACTCCCCCGGACCAGCTTCTAAAGGTGCCTACGTGTGGGACTGCTTCGGGGTCTTCTGGAGGTGTGACAACTCCTCTAACTGACCGTCGGGGCAGGAGCCCAGCCTCATCTCCCGGGCGCCCTGTCGGTCAGCACCGGTACTGGAGAAGAGGAGGGACCTGCCCTGAGTCATCATCAAGCCTGTGACTGACAGACAGTATGGAAGTATGGTCTGCATGAGCCGCTGAACTGGATCTCACCATCGTGAAAGAAAGGCAGGCAAGAGGAGGGCGTGGAGGGAAAGCAGCCTGTACACGGGCAACGTTGAGAGCTCATGGGCCAGAATGCGGTCACCGGCCACCCGATCCCTCAGAACAGCTTCCCTCTGAGCCCTTCTTCACTCTTCCATCACCTCTTGGTCACACCACCAACCACAACACCCAGCTTCCTGCCAGCTCACCACGTGTCCTCCCCACTGGCACTCCAGCCCCTGCAAAAACTGGACCTCAGGTCACTCGTGGTCACTAGGGAAGGAGGTATCTCACAAGAATGGATTTTCCAGACAGAAGGGAAAAATGAAAGTTATTAAGGACCCAACTTTTTGATCTTTTTAAATAGAACGCTTTCTAAAATGGATGACACGTTTTGCTGAGATGGAGGGGAGTTCTCTTTGCCTTCACTTTAACTGGCCCCAGACCTGCTGGCCAGTGTGCCTGCCACTGCAAGAATGGCCCTGCCCCAGACCTGCTGCAGGACACCTGGGGACCAGGACACATGAGGCTCTTGGGGCACAGACGAGACAAGGCGGCACTTTTGCTCAGACAACATCCTGCTGCTCAGAGGCCTCTGTGTGGGTGCCAGGCTGCCTGTGCTGTTGGAAGGACAGCTGACGTCACTGCGGTCCGACCCACAGCTGTGGGCCGAGGGGGCCCTATTGACCTCTATCTCCTGCTGGAGCTGGTGGTTGATGATCCACTGCTCGGGAACAGCCTTCGCTCCGGATTTGACAGGTGAGGCCCGGCCAGTGCGCTTGAGAGCTCCCTCAGCGCTGGCTCCTGGAACGCTGTCTGGGAGGCCGAGCCCTCCCCTAGGCCTAGTCAACAGTGCTCCGCACACAGCAGGTCCTCACAGCGCTGCCCGTCCAAGTGGCAGCTTTTACATACTGTACCCCCTGCAACTAAGAGGTGAGCGCCCCGAATTCCCCCTCACAGACAGGGACTGAGGGCTGCACTGTCTCCACTGCTGGGTCCTGGGTGCGAGTGGAAAGACAAAGGGACAGGGATGAAACCCAGGCGGCCCACCCGCCCCAGGCGACCAGGGCACGAGTGACACCACTCACCAGGCTTGTGCTTGATGTTAGCCTTGGACCCACACTTGGAGGAGACCTTAGAGATGTCCACCTTCTTGTTCTGAATCTGAACCTGAGGAGAAACACACACACAAAATCACTGCCTCAGACAGAAGGTGTACTGTCAGCCCACACTCTCTTTATGGTCTATGAAACCCAGCTCAAAGGCCACCTTCTCCAAAACCTTCCATGGCTCCAGCTTCCCTCCATCTCTTCTTTACACCATCTCTTCAAGGGACATCAGCACAAGCTGCACACGAGTCACTACATGTGTTCAATAACCTTACCGAGCACCTATGACCATCAGAACAGCAGCCTCCACTCTGCCTCATCTCTCACAAGGCTATGGCTCTCCCTAGACTGGAGCGGAGGAACAGGCACTTCTCCCAGCCACACATTCGGCAGCTGCTTAAACCAAGCCACCATGTGGTGACCAATCTTGTGCCAACCCCGAGATGACCGCTGAGGAGTCAACAGAGGTCACTTGTGAAGGCCAGGCTCTTGCCAGGCTGTGGAACTCACACACCTCTTGACAGAGTTCCACTCATGAAGCCTAGATCTCAATGAAAGAATAGCTGCTGAGGGCAGGTTTTGCTTTACAGATGTAGTCCAGCCCATCCGTGGAGGCGGCACTGGAAAGTGGGGAGTGGGGCATCATCCCTGAATGCGCGGGGCTAGGTCTGGGGCATCAGCAGCTGCTGGCATCACAGGGGGAGAGACTACATGAGTGAGACATCCTGGACCTCCTGACAGAAACACTTACACCATTGCCTATGAACGTCTTGCAAAAATGTGTGTGTGTGTGTAGAGGGGGGGAACCAAACCTAAATCAACCTAAAGAAAACTGTGGGACAAAGAAATATGTTAGATGAAACCATGGGGACACATCATCACCAGAATCCAAATTCTAAGACAAGCCACTCCATTTACTCATGAAAAAGATTACTATGGAAAAAAAAAAAAAAAAAAAGGACAGGGAACTTACAGAGTAAAAGAGACAAATCTATCATAGTATTTGGTCCTTACTTGAATTTTAATTCAAATAAGCAAGCCTGTTTAACATGTTATGGAGTTTTATATCACATATGTATGTATATTAGAGGGTTCTTATTTTTTTTAACTTATATACTGGAGTATATGCAGATAAAAGATATAACTAGTGCTGGCTTCAAAATAATAGGGGTGGGCATACACAGATAAGACTGGCTACAAAGATAATAAACGAAGCTTGAGTAAAAAGTACATCCAGTTCAATTTACCATTTTTTTCTACTTCTGTATGTGTTTGAAAATTTCTACTATTAAAAGTTTAAGAAACCTTAGTTACATCTCATTCACTTAACAAAGCCCGCTCCCTCTGAGACGCAGCTCCACCTCCTCAGGCAGGCATACAGAGGAGCCACAATCCGCTTCCAGAAGATCCGCCCCGCCCCACCGGCCATTAGGGAGCCAAGTGCTGCTGCCCTGGTCTAGGACATGTGTCTCTCATGCTTCAAAGGCTGGTCCCGAAGTCCCCCGACTTGGTGAAGCCCGGTAGAGCACAAGCCCGAGGCGGGCCCTCCGTACACAACCGCCCACAGCAGCATGGACACGGCTACAGAAATGACACTGCCAATGGGCCTCAGAGTCCACTAACCTGTACACCCCTCTTCGGGGCTGAAATGAACTAAAACAGCCATAGAAGTTACCCTGGGATCAGCTATGGCAGCGGCGCCACGTTCCCAACTCTGATGTCCTCCCAGTTCTCAACGTGGGACCCTGCCCAGAGCACCGGCTGGGATCCCGCCCCAAGTGGCTCATCCCTGCGCTAATTCCAGAATGTGTCTCAGGGAGGAAGGGGGTGCTGTGGGGGGCCGGCGGGCTCAGTCTACTGACAACAAATGTTCACTCAGCTGTGTGGCTTGATGGAGGGGCTGAGGAAGCCACAACAGGGCCTCAGTCCGGGCTGTTCACCCTGGTCTTCCCACCTGGAACCGCTGTCACAGGTAGTTTCCTAATGCTCTATGTTTAAGGAAGCTTTCTAAAATGAAAATGCTTCAAAAAAATACATTTCCTCACCAAAAAACTCTTGTATGAAGTCATGTGTAGGCAGTGTGAAAGGACCAGAGTAGGTGAAAGATAAATGAGGACTACTTCCAGAGCTCTGTCACACACCATACAACACACGTAAGTGCATTTCTTTCTCTCTCTCTCTCTCTCTCTCTCTCTCTCTCTCTCTCTCTCACACACACACACACACACACACACACACACACACACACACACACACACACACAAGCGACCCCATTCCCTCAGAATCCCTGTTCACCTGTTTTCATCCAGGCTAAACCCTGAGAGGAAAAGCCAGGGCCGGTGCCTCCCTGGGCCCCTCACAGCTGGATCCTGAGCACCTTAACCAGAAACTGCCTTTCACAGATTTACCACCTCAGCCGTCCCACACCAGGTGGCCTAATGTCTGGCCAACACCCAGCTGGTCAAGCACTGGCCACCTGAGTGCAAATGATGAAGCTTCTGCCCATGCCAGGAAGAGCCCAGGCTGGGAGATGAACAGGAAGAAGTCGCCACAGGGGAGTCGGGTGGTATGAGAAAGGGATGCTCTGTGCCTGCATCCTCACAGCAGAGCTGTGGGGTGGGGCGGGGGTTTGTGGCCACGACAGGACAGTCTGACTACCGAGTGGGTAGGGGGACAGAGCCTAAAAAAGAAGAGAGTAGGCAGAATGGGACTTAATCCAGGTCAGGACAGTGAGAAGAAGGAACCGAATGAAGGGAGACCGGGACAGGATGGCTCTCCTGTTCTGGAGGTAGGAGAGAAGCTGCCCGAGGTCACCTCCCCAACACGCCGCAAAGCCCCGCCCTCCGGGGCACCATCGCAGGGACACACAGAAAGCGCACAGGGTGTTCCTCACACGCTGAATGACAGTGTGGCTCTGCCCGGCCTCTCCCTAGACCAGGACCTCCCTGTGAGCTCCTGTTGCCCTAACACATATCTCAAGGGTGGCACAGAGAGCAGCATGATAAACAGGATGTGTGGATAGGAGAGGGAAGGGGACAAAAAGAAAAGGCAGGAAAAGGAAACAGGAAGAGGAAGGGATTGGAAAGGGAACCAGCAGGGGAAGGAGGCAAGGAGAGAAGAGGAGGAGGAGGGAAAGAGTAATGGAGATGAAGACGGGACTGGAGGAAGTGGTCACGAATCCCCTGGTTCTACAACAGCAAGGATGTAAGGATGGGCTTAGGAGAAACCTGGGCTCCAGTGTCAGGGTCGGGACACCACCACGCTCAGTGCGCACACAGGCGGAGTGTGCGTCCCCAGGAGCGGACTCCAGACAGATGACAGGCCTGCTGCCGACGGGGCCTTCAGACCAGGTCTCTGATGGCAGGAGGAACCACTAAGGCCTCCCACCGACGGTGGGGAAGATGCTAAGTGGGCGTCACGCAGCTGTCAATTCTGGGCTCACCAGAAACACCTGGTCTGACCACACACCTGAGCAGTGGGGTTTCCCCACACTTCGCCAGCCTGCCTCTTGGAGGAAGCCCGGGGCCAGGCCGCACGGTCCTGCCAGCACGGGTGGGTGGCCCTCTCCCCGACGTACCCCACAGCCGGCTGTGCCTCTGACACCAGCTGCCCAGAGCTCATACTTACATTACCACCTCCAGGGACATGCTTAATATTGTCCTTGGACCCACACTTGGATTGAATATGGCTGTAGCTCACTTTTTTGGAGACTATCTGGACCTGGAGTGTTAGAGAACAGAAAAAAAAACAACACAAAGGGAGAGGGCTGGTTAGAACTAACACAGGGCAGTTTGTGAGTCCACAACGTGATCACAATGACCAACAAAGAGTGTTGTTAGAACTCCGCCCCCACCTTCAGCAGAACAGCTGTGGAAAAGCACAGGGGAAGGAATTGGAGGGCGCAGGAAAGGAAGTTGAAAACATGAACAAACAACAAACACAAGGACAGAAGCGGATGTCGCAAAAGTGCTACACAGTCATCCTCACTGCTCCTAGGGGCTGGCTGTGAGGAAGGCCCAGATGTCAGCGGGCCCGGACACCCACCAAGGCACAGCCTGCCCTGCCTGCTCTCTCCCAGTGGCCATAGTAGCCCGTGGCTCCTCTCTGCAAGGGTCGTGCTCACCAGGACCCATCCTCACACCAGGATGGCATTTCCCTTAAATCTGGAGCCTGGAGTGGCTGCAGCCAGACCTGCTCTGGGAGGCAAAGGCTGTGCAGAGAAGCACAGGCAGCCGGCTCACAGATCTGATGCAAACAGGAAGGGACCAGAGGCTGCCGGACCTGCTGTGCAAATCCTTGGGCAGCAGGGGGCGCAGGTCACAGCCACAGCAGCTTCCACACCTCAACGAGTAGCCCATTGGTCTCAGGGCTCGAGAAAGCTCAGTGAAATCAAGGTTTAGGTCCAGTCTTTTTGATTCGAGGGTAAAATCCCTTCCTCAGTCCTCTAGATGCCCTATCTTGTTCCCCCTGAGTTTCACATGCAAAGAGACCAGGCTCTGGGCAGGGCGTGATGAGACACAATCTTGGGGGCACTCCTGCTGCATTAAAAACGCTCCCCCAGGAACAGAGCAACACAAAGGCCCAGGCTCTAAGATCTGGGACAGAGTTCTTTGTGAGCCTTCTCAAGACAGAACAGTGGCCAGCTTCCTTCCTTCCTTTCCATAGTACTCTTCACAAATGATGTAGTCCCAAACTGAAGAGTTCTGCACAGTCTTCTACCTGCAGAAACCCCAACCCAAATACCACACCATTTCTTGCCTTCTTTATGTCAACGATGAATAACTGGTGAGCAAACCACTTCCCAGGGAAACCTGGTCTACACCAGAGACCTGCAGGACCTCTACAAGCCCCCGGGAGCCACGGTGCGGTCCTCCTGAGCTGCCAGCTAAACAAAGTCCTTGGGCCGAGACCTCCCATCCTGACCCCTAAGGGCTGGAGCTCAAGATTCTCTGGCAGCCCTTGGCCACCTACCCTCCAGCTAAGAGCAGAAGTTTCCAGGGGAAGAGGAGGGGCCTGGCTCCATGGTGTGGACACAAGAGGAAACGGACCTAGAGTTTCTGCTCAACTCTGCTGTCCATGTGATGCACAATCCTTGTGCCGAGGGGGTTTCTTTTGGGGATGAGCACCCTAACTTTCAGTATAAAGATCCCTGGGGTTCCAGGACAAATGACACTGTCTCCACACCCAGCAGTGTCATGAGGGGGCCTCCAGCTGAACTTGAAGCACAGGGGCTCCAGGTCTTAGGAAGAAGCTGGGTGCACTGTGTGTTTGTGTGCATAACGGGTGGGTTTCAGATCAAAGTCAATGTGAAGGAAGTGAGTGCAAGTGTTTGGATCCATTTTACCCAGTGAATAAATATTCTCTTCAGGGCTAATGGGCTCCCAACTCTTGTTAACTTTTGGGGTTAACAGAGAAAATTTTCTGATGCCTGAATCATCAAACACAGAGGAGAGAACATGGGGAGGAAAGTAGAAACTAGTTAAGGATAGGAAAAAAGTGCAGTAGAAGGGAAAGTGACTCAGGCTGGAAGAAATAGTTTACTGTCTTTTACCTTCAAGAGGTAAAAGTCTAAATAGAACTCACTTTCCCAGCAGGCGGCTTCTGCGCACTGCCCGTTGGGCCGGCTGCTTTAGTGACTGCGTTAGGTTCAGGCTTTCGAGCTGGAGCAGCTGCCTCTGTTTTTTTCTCTACTTTGGCCTGGATGGAGATAAAGGGAGTGCAAATTTCAAATCAAGAGGATAAGAGCCCAAATGCTAAGACAGGAAGGAGGCTGCAGGGGACTGCAATCCAGGCCAGGGCACCACGCAGAGGCAGGTCACTCCTGCTCCTAGAAGAAAACACCCTACACGGGGCAGACCAAGCCGGAGGGGAGAGGGGCTACAGACCATATGAGGAAGAGGTCAAGACACGCTTTGTGGAGAAAAGGCAGGAAGGAGGGCTAAGTGAGCGATTCTCTTCTGAGGGGGCACCGGGGCTGTCATTCTCCAATCACAAACCCCTGCCCCTACAATGTTTGGACAAGCCCCAAACAAGCTGCGTGGTCACGAGTCACTACTGATGACGGAGAGTGTCACACCCTTAGGTATGCCGAAACAGAAAATACTTTCATCACCAGACTGAGTTACTCAACCCACCACCTAGACCTCCTGCAACCCTGGCACCATGAAAGCCTAAGAAGGGCACAGAGACAGGGAGGGGCCAGCAGCACTGTAGCCCCAGACACCTGGTTGATACACTAGAGCCATAATCTCTTAGCAAAAGCAATTTTAAGGCCTTTACCCCGAACTAATTCCACCTTTCTTTCACTGTCTTCCAACAGTACCAGGACAGCCGCATTTTGGACCCTCTTCAATTTTTTAACTGCTCTGGATTGAAGCAAGTTAGGTACCTTACCCTGAGTGGGGGGCAGTGGTGGTGGAGGTTTAATGCTAGAGAATGATGCAGGAGAGGACAAGTTACTGCTCCAGGAACTTCAGCTTGGACTTTTGCCACCACCTTTTTCACACACCATATCCCCATGGTTGCTAAGTTAGCAGATAATTGCAGGGTGGCTGCACCCAGAAAATCCTTAAAGTGAAGCACTGTGGCCTGCCACGCTTCACCATCATGACACTCTGTCATGGTCCTTTTGTTTAGGAAAGCCAGAGGCTCGCAGCAGCAAGTCACCCTGGCCACAAGAGGACACCCAAGTCCTCCTGCAGACAAGACTCCCCACCCTGGGTGTGGCTTTGGGATGGAGGTGGTCCACCTTCTGCCTATCCTGAGACTCACAGAGCCAGGTAAGAACCATGACAAAGCAGGTACACACCCAGGGTCTCACACCTCTGCAAGCCTCAGAGGCCTCCTGTTTGTTTTGTAAAGCAGAACCCTTTTGCCTCCAAACAAAAATGTAAGCTTAAACTCCAGAATGCAGAACAGCAGCACCTCTGACTGACGTGGGAAGAGAAAGCCCAGAGCTCAGCCCACCTCTTCTCCCTGCTGCCAGGAGGCAGAGCCTGGGCTGAAATTCCCTGACCCTGAATCCCATGTCCTGACTGACTTCCCCCTTTCTTGCTGGGCCCCTTGGGCTGATGTGAGGATACGCCCGGGGAGCAACAGGTGATGTGGCAGGGGAGGAAGCAGGGGCCAGCATGCCAAGGACCCCAAGTTCCCTGGACTTACCCGGCCTCCTCCAGGCTGATGCTTGATGTTTTCCGTGGAGCCTACTTTGGAGCGGACGTTCTTCAGATCAGGGGCAGAAGCATTGGTAGCCAGGCGGCCCAGCCTCGGGGCAGAGGAGCTGGGCTTGGCTGCCGGAGGCTTCTTGTCTGTGGAAGGAGTCCCGGGGGGCCGGGGTGGCGTGGTCGTGGGCTTGACTCGACTGGGAGCCGCCCCTGCCAGGGGAGCCACCCCAGGGACAGCCACATTTTTCTTCACGGAACTGGTGGAGGTGCTCTTTGGGCGATTCAAGTCAGCTGCAAAGGCAGGAGTTGAGAGACAACCAGTGTTCAGGGGACAGAGCAAGAGCAAGCCTTGAAGCCATAGAAGAGGTAGGGGTTTAAATCGGGCTTCCATAAGGTGGGGAACAGGGTCTCACCTGGTGCAGACTTTGTAGCCATCCTCTTGACGTCCGCAGGCTTCCCCTCAGTCTTGACAGCTGCACAAACGTATGCTTATTTTAATATCACGTTAAATAAACTGACCTACTGAAGGGCTCACTCAGACTGTGTTGTGCTTGTTTCTGGGAACTGAGTAGTGAATTAGACAGCCATGTAACCACCATGCCTTGATGGAGCGCCCAGGGCCAGGCAGTGAGTCTTACTCCTTTCTCTACAGTCTGGGCAATGCCCTCCACTTGGCCTTTCTTTGAATGGCCAATTTCTTATCAAGAAAGCCCAGGACCACAATGTGCTGGGTGCTGTGGAGTTAAGACATGAACTGTTAATACTGCCTGGAGACTCATAAGGCCTCTTCACTTAAGGTTTTTCTGAATACACATCCCTGGTAATCTCATATGGAGGTCGATGCTGCACTTTTCAATGGACCCCATTAAGGACTGGTGCACAAGCAGGTCTGCACAGCCATCTGTCATGTTGGCTGGAGCTACTGCTGGGGCAAAGCCAAGGCTTCACTCTCCTCCCCATTGGTTCCTGGGGAGGGAAGGGTGACAGCACTCACCAGCGGGCCTCTTGGGCTGGGTCATGGAGGGGCTCCTACTGCTTGGCCCAGCTGAGGCAAGAGTGGCAGCTGCTGTGGCTTTTGGAACAGGCTGGGTGCTCTTGGAGCCGGTCCTGACGGCCGGGGCAGAGGCCGGCTTGGATGGCGAGGCCCGCTTCTCAGGAATCTTTGCCTCTGTGACAGGCTGGTAATAGAAAAGTGGGAATAAGAGCTCCAGGTCAGTAACAGTCCCAGTAAGTCAGGGCAAAGGATAGTTCCATATAAGCACACACCAGAAAACACGGGTATTGTGGGTTTGGCAGTTACTGATAGAAAAGATCAAAGTTCTCTAGACAACGTGAGAAATGGCCGTGTACAGTGCTGCGTGATCTGGGGTCCAGAAATGGGGAGTCAAACCACCTTAATCCAACCTGAACCAGTGTGAATAGACAGCGCTGGAAAGTGTCCTACACCACAAACCACGTCTGCCTCAGGAGCTACTGCATTTACATACTAACACATTTAGTGTACTAACACTTGACCGAAGATTAAATAAATAAATACATAAACAAAACAAAAAATTAAAAATGTTCAGTCAAGTGCAGCCATTCTTTTAGCTAAGATGCACCCACTGCATGCTGACCAGTAGGGCCGCAGATGGACAGACTAGTTGCCAAATCAGTCAGATCAGAAGCTGGAGCTCCAGTCCCAGGTAGGCCCCAACTCACAGTGCGTTCTTGAGGAAATCACTGAGCCTCTCTGGGCTTTATTTCCTCATCAGGATAAAGGAGGTTGGAACAGAAGCTCTTTAAGGACCAGCTCTGATGACATGTGATGTTAGGGACTGGAGGATGAAAATTCTCTAAGAGCACAGGGACAGTGCGAAGGGGCAGGCGGAGGGGGCAGGCCTGACCAACAGAGAGAAAGAGGAGACCAATGCCACAGCTCCAACTAAAAGCAAAATGGAAAAGCCTGTCCAGTGTACACACATTGCACCTCGGTCACTCGAGTTCCCCTCCCATGGAGGCTGGGCACACCATCACTACCCAGGAAGGGAAGAATCAATATGGCCTGCTTTCTACAAGACTAGCGGGTGAACACACTATTGTGATAAGCAAACATACCATGTCACTCAAGAGAGTAAGCCAAACCACAGACACCGTGGTGCCAGCTCTTATACCCCAAGAGAAATGGCCACACAGAAGGCAGTATGTTGGTGGAGACAAGCAGGGTATTTTGCTTCATTTCTACAAACGAAGGGCCCAGCATTGGTGTGAAGAACCAGAAGGTGGGATCAGGGAAGGAGTTCAGCTACCAACTCTGTCTGGGGTCCTGTGCAGGGGGATTCCCTCTCTGTCTGCTCTGAAATCTGAGGTCTGTGGACTAAACCCAATGTTCTAGGGACCTCCTTCAAATTTTCAATAGTATGAGTCAGAATAATCTAGTGGGGTCTTATACTTAGCTAGTAAGAGTAATAATGATAAAATAAGTTAGAAAGAAGTTACTCAGGACAGAAATTTCTAAAGGATGTGATGTTCTTGAGATGTCTGGCTCTTTGGCCTCAGCAAGCTGCAGAACCAGCCTGCTCTCACAGTTTCTCAAGTTATATTTTCTCTTCTGCCAGAATCACAGAATCATATTATTTTTTCTAAATAATTTTCCCCCTTTGTTTGCTCCTATAAATCTTCCTACCAAATTAAAGAAAAAAAATCACTTTAGTTTTTATCAATCTCTCAAATGTTTCCATCTATTTCTTATCTAAAATACAAACAGTGATAATTATAAGCCACATCACCTCTTCAGGTCAGCTATATCTTAGAATGCTGTCTACAAAACTGCATGGAAAAAAGCCAGGAAACAAGGGTGTTGAGAGAGGCCTGGAGAACTAGCACGGGAGTCAGACCCAAGTTCAGACCCGGGATCTGTGGCTCACTAGCACGGAACCACAGGGAGGTTATTCACCGGAGCTACGGGATGAGGATACCAACACCATGTCTATAAAGAAACCAGCATAGTACGCCTCATTTCTGTCATTATCACAGTGTGAAATTTCACTAGACAGCACCCCTTCCTTCCCCTGCCCTCCCTTCCGTCTCCCCCAGGATTCGCTGCTGGAGAAGTGTCAGGGAGAAGCTGATACCATGGCTCCAGCCACTGTCCCCCTCTGCCCTCTTATGCAAATAAATTGTTTTCTAAAGATCAAGAGAAGCAGTCAAGGGTAAATGAGGATCAGAACGCTTCATGAGATCTTATCGCCGCTGACAGAATTTTGGAGTTTCTTGGTCAGGGTTAAAACATAGCCTACTGCTCCTTGATTCCCCCAGTTTTCTTTACAAGATTACATGAAAACACTGACATTTTAACATGGGAAACTATTTCCAACCCTGAATTGAAAGGGTAATATCAGGCTGACCCACAGGCCCCTCTCAAAGAAAACAAGATGTTAAAAAAAGGCAGCCACAGATTTCACCCACCCACTCCTCCTAGAACAATCCTGTGAAGCTAATGCTGTTCCAAATTGACCAGTTTCTAAGCAATAATGTGTGGGTGACCTGGAAAAATGAAAAACAACTTCACTAGGAGCCCAGTGAGAGTTGGCAGAATGCCAAAAGCAAAGTAAGTTATCACATGATGCTGGGAGCCGCTGAGGTAAGCAGGAAGAGCAAATCATAAAAGCAATGGGGAAAGTTCACTTCTGCAGGATGATTAAGAAAGAAAAAGAACTGAATCTGATCGAGAACTTGATGTGGGAATTATACCAAAAATGAACATCTGATTGGTATGTGGGGAAACTAGTTAAGTTTTTAAGTAGATGAAGAGTAAGGAGGAGTTGGGAGAGAGAAGAAACCAAAATAGATGTAGCATTGCCTCCAACCAGGGCAGAGAAAGGTTCAAAGTATAAAAGGCCTTCAAATGTTGTAACTGCATCATGGGCCCCCAAACTGATTTTGAAGTCCCCCTCACCTCTTCTTCCATCCCTTCACCTATTCCACCAGCCTGCCCTCACTGCCCGGCAGCAAAAAGAGCCTGACTGTCTGATTCTCAGAGGGGAAAACTTCTCCCTGGCATGGTGCTCAGGTGACCACTTACCTTGGGCTTCACGTCTTTTGAAGGTAAGGTGGAAGGCCTGGCAGTGGTGGCGGCAGGGCGTTTGGGTGGGGCAGCTGGTACTGAGCCTGAAGCAAGGCTCATGGGTTTTTTATTCGGCCCACCAAAGGTGGTGGGAGCTGGCTGTTTAGGGAGAGAAGTGGGCTGCGTTTTGGCTTTCGTTGTTGAAGTCTTTGCAGGTTGAGTGGAGGTCAAAGGCTTTAAGTTGATTTTTTTTTTAAAGGCCAACATCAAACACATAGACAAGAATAAAAACAAATTAAAAAAAAAAGTATAAATTGCACAATTCAAAGTAAAATTATAAGCAGTGAGTATAGATGCAACTGAAAATTAGCATTCCTTTCTTCTGAGCTCAGTAAATAGTGGAAAGACAGCAGGATGGAGATAAAGAAAATCGGGAATTATTTCTTAATGACACAAATTCCAGTGTCACAAATTCCAGTAATCTGGTACCTGAAGATTTAAATTCAGTAATAGCTTTAAACAATTAACTAACTTTTGAAGGTTGTAATAATTCTATTAAGAAAGTCACCAGCTGGTGATTAAGCTATTTATTATCTGTACCTCCATGAGGGAGTATTAACATCCTGCTTTAAGATCACACTAAAATGTGGCATCTGTACCCTGCAGTAAGTGCCAGTAAGTGTCTGAAGCTATGATCCACCTTAAAAATCTGTGCTCCCTTTCTATGAACAAAGACTTTAGCATGGATTTCTGAACAATTCTCCAATTCCGCTTACTATTATTGTTAAGGGAAGCAGGAACAACATCTACAGAAATATTTCTGCAGATATTCAAAATAATAGGATCCAAAAAAAAAAAAAAAAAAAAAAAGAGTCAAAAATAGGAACAAAAATAGGGTCCAAAGCTGGGATTTTTAAGGTCTGAGTCAGAACACCAAGGTAAAGTGAGAATGTAAAAGATTTTCTAAGCATGTCCAAACTTGAGGAAGGACTCATAATAGCTCAGAAAAATGAAATTTCATCTGCCTGATTCAAGCAATAGTAGCAGAAGACACTATTTTTAAAAATTACGGCAGCAGAAGACAACCCAGCACTCTGGCACCTACCTTTGTTTTCTTCTCTGGGCTTGGTGGGAGCTCCTTGTTTGGAGGGGCAGTGATGTCATTTCCGGTCACACTCACAGGAGGCCGTCCTTCTTCTGGTTTGGCTGTTCCTAAGAGGGGAAAGTTATGCTAAGCAAATGTTTCTCACACCCATCATGAAAATGCAAGCCTTTACAAAGACAGACCACTAATGAGCACCTCCTTCTGAAAAACTCCACAGGGCTGTTCTCCTGAAAGTGGACAAGACTCCTAAGTCCCAGTCATTGTGATGAAGGACAGTTTTAGATGCCACAGATTCAGGCAGCCTGTCCCTGTGGAGAAGCAACCTAAGTGGGATTTGCACAAATGGTCATTGGAAGAAAATGGCCCTTAAAGTTTTGTTTCCCTTCCGCTGAGACTGGCAAAGCGGTTCTGTCACCCAACCACTAACTCCCAGAGCACACAGGGGACAAAAACCACTTCTACTAGAGTTTATCTCTTGGAATAAAGGTTGCTGAGAGATGGGATAAGAGCCAGAAGATCATCCAGTGTCCTCTCCTTACTTCCTTTCCCTCTAAAGCACCACTTTACTGAGGATGTGAGATTAACTTGATCTAGCTCTAGCAGTGACCCAGATTTCCAGCCAGGCTGAGGAGACCCAGGAAATCAGACCCAGGACCAGAAATAAAGTCTACTGCCTAAAGCTATCCCCAGCAGCACTATGATGGGGTGGTTACTCCAGATTTTAAATAGTGCTACACCTGAAAGCATTAAAATACCATGAAATTTATCACCTCCGTATGGGGAAGACCTTTCTAACTGCTATAAAATCCAGAAGCCACAAAAGATAAGCTAGACTTAAGAAAAATAAAAGGCTCCAATGTGCCCGCCAAAACAATAAGAAAAGTTAAAAGGCAAATGACAAACAGGAAAAAGGTACTGCACCTCACCTCACACCAAAGACACAGAGGTTATTACACAAATTACTCTGACAAATCAATGAGTCCTATAGAAGCCAACAACCTGCTAGAAACAAAGCCAAAATAATATGAACACAGTTTACAGAAAAAGAAATAAAAATTGCTTTTGAAAATATGTCCAATGAAAATTAAAACTACATTGAGATGCTATTTTTTAACCCAACATAATAACCCAACAAAAGTCCTAAAATTTCGAAGTAGCTGCTGGGGTATCTATGAAGCCATATACTACTGGGAAGTGTGTGAAAAAGAACAACGCACATGTGAAGCAGTCTAGCACTATCTCTGAAAAGTACCAGTGTAGATAAATTCTAATCCAGAAATACAATTACTAAAAATTTACCTTAGAGATATATTCACACACCTGCAAAGTAGCAAGTGTGTAAGGTCTTCACCAGAGCACTGAAAAGCAAAGGACTGAAACAACCCAGAAGTCTGCTAACAGAAAACTGGGTAAAGCAGATGGCAGAAATATCAATGTAACCTCTAATCTGAAAAAATAAACCATGATCAAGTGAAAAGAAAAACAAGGCACAGAACAGTAGGTATAACATGAAACCGCTGTCTAGAAAAGACAATGCATTTCTACTGCAAATATATTTGCACATGCATTTTAAAAAGTTTTTAGAAAGATCATGATGAAATAAAACAATGGAGACTTAATTTTGGGATGGGGCACAAAACTAGGGAGGGTAGGAGGGTTTATTTTAAAACTTTCTGTTTTGAAATAAAGATTCACAGGAAGTTACAAAGTAATGTGCAAGGAGGTTCTGAGTACCCTTTACCCAGGTTCCCTCAGTATCGACATCCTGCATAACTATAGGATGCACTATCAAAACTGGGAAACCGATAATGGTACAATCCAGAGTTTATCAGATTTTTCCAGCTTTACATGCATTCATGAGTGTATGTGTGTCTGTGTGCACGTGCACATGTGCACGTAAGCAGTTCTATGCAATTTTATCACACATGTAGCTTTATGTAACCACTACTAAGAATCAAGACACATTAATCGTTCTGGCCCCACAAAGCTCCGTTATGTTCCCTTTTTATAGTCACCCTACCGCCCCTTCCCTTTCCAATCCCTTAATCTCTGACAGCTATTAATCTGCTCTCCATCTCTATAATATTATTTCAAGACTACTATGTAAGAGAAATCATTCCGTGTTGCTACCTGTTGTGCCTGGCCTCTTTCACCCAGGACAATGCTTGTGAGGTGTACCCACGTTGTTGCATGAGAAGTCCACAGTGTGGCCCTACCACAGGTTAACCATTAACGTACTGTAGGCATTTTGATCATTTCTGGCTGACTGCTATTATAAGTAAAACTGCTTTGAACATTTACATATAGGATTCTAAGTAGTTTCACTGCTACTATATAGAAATGCAACTGATTCTTATATGTTGATAGTGTAGCTATGCCTTAATGAACTAATTAGTTCTAGGGGGTTTTGGAGTCGATTCCTTGGAATTTGCTATACAGACAACATGTCATCTACAAATACAGCCAGAATGATTTCTTCCTTTCTAGTATATATGCCTTTGGTTTCCTTTTCTTGCTTCGTTGTGCTAACCGGAACTTCCAAGACTGTGTTAAATAAGAGTGGTGAGAGTAGATAGACTTCCTTGTCTTGTTCCTGATTTTAGAGTGAAAATACGCAGTCTTTCACCATTAACTATGATATCAGCTGTAGGTTTTTTGGTGATGCTTTTATCAAGATGAAGAACTTCTCCCTCTGTTCTTTGAGGAAAGTTTATCATGAATGGGTGTTGGATTTTGTTAAATGTATTTTTTGTGTTTATGATTTTTTCTCTTTAAGACTTTTGAAATGGGTTGTACTAATTGGTTTCTGATTATTGAACCAGTCTTGCATATCTGAAATAAATTCCACTTGGGTGTTGTGTATTATCATTTTCATACATATATTTCATCTATTACTGGATGTGATTTATCAGGATAATACTGACCTCATAAAATGAGCTAGGAAGGTTTTCCCTCTTATATTTTCTGGCAAAGAATGTATAAAGTTGGTGTTAATTACTCTTTAAATGCACGGTAAAATTCTCCAGTGAAATCATCATAAGCTATTCAATTAAAAATTCAATTTCATTAATAGCTATTCCAGTTATCTATTTCATCTTGGTTGAGTTTTGGTAATTTGTGGTTTTCAAGGAATTGGTCCATTTCTTCTAAGTTGTAGATTTGTGACGGTAAAGGTGCTCCTAGGTCCTTATTAGCCTCTTAATGGCTGTAGTGCTACACCCTGTTCCTGTTATTGGTGGTTTGCTTTTATCTTGGTCAGTTTTGTTGTGTTTGTAACATTTGTGTTGGTTTAAGAACTAGATTTTGGTTTAACAGAACTTTTTGTTTGTTTGTTTTCTTGCTTATAACTTCACTCGTTTCTGCTTGTTATGGATTTATTCTATTCTTTTTCTACTTTCAGAGTGTTGATTTAACAGCCTTTCTCTTTTGTAATGTAAGCATTTAGTGCCATAAATTCCCCTCAGTGCTGCTGTAGCTGCATCTGACAAATTCTGATATGATGTATCTTCATTTTCATTCAGTTCACTGTATTTTTAAAATTTCCTCTGAAAACTTCCTCTTTAGCCCAAGAATTATTTAGAAGTGCGCTGTTTAATTTCCAAGTGTTTGAACATCTTCCTGTGGTCTTTCTATTATTGGTTTCTAACTTGTTCCATTATGGTTAGACAATATGTTTTCTCCATGATTCCAGGCTTTTAAATTTACTGAAATTTGTTTTATGACCCAGGATCCATCTTGGTGCATGTTCCATGGGTACTTTGGAAAAAAATGTATATTCTGCTATCGCTGGGTTGAATTTCTGTAAATGTCAACTGGATTCAGCTGTCTGATATTATTGTTAAATTCTTCTTTACTAATATTCTGCCCAACAGTTCTGTCAATTAGATTAGGATGTAGATTGAGATGTAGAAATCCCAAATTGTAAGTGTGATCTGTCAATTTCTCCTTTCAGCTCTATCAGCTTTTTGTTCATTGTATTTTGAAGCTCTGTTTTTTCGTGTATGTACCTTTAGAATTGCTATATCTTCTTGGTGGAATAATCCTTTATTCTCTGCTCTGGATTCCACTTGGTCTGTTATTAATACAGCCACTTTTTAAAAAATTAATGTTAACATGATATATCTTTTTCCATCTTTTTATTTTCAACCTATCTACGTCCTCTATGTCCTTATGTTAGACATACATTTCTTATAGACAGCATAAACTTAGGTTAAAAAAAATCTACCCTTTCAATCTGTCTTTTAAGTGTAGTATATAGACTGTTTGCATTTAAAGTAATTATTGATATATTAGAGCTTCTACCATTTTATTATTTGTTTTTTATTCTTATTTGTTCCCTCTGTTTCTCTTGCCTTTCTATGGGTTAAATTTTTTTTTTAGAATTCCGTTTGATTTTTAAAATATTTTTGAAAATACTGCTATGCATAGTTTCCCGAGTGATTGCTTTAGGTAATATAACATACGTAATCAATGTTTTCCTACTTGAAGCGAATTACTAAAAACTTACTTCCATTTAGGATCTTTTACCCATTCTGCTTTTATCGTCTTAAATATTTCCTTTTCTTACACTGAGCACCTCATTAGACAGGATTTGTAAATTTTGCTGCAACCATCAAATACAATTTAAAAAATTCCTGGGGATAGTCCATTAAATTAAGCCCTATTTTTACCTGCTCCAATGTTCTTTCATTTCTGAAATTTCAAGCCTCTTTCTGTTATCATACCATATCTTTCTGGAGAGCTTCCTTTAGCCATTCTATAAGGATACATCTCCTAGCAACAAATTCTCTTAGTTTTCCTTTAAGAATGTCACAAAATTTGCAGTTGACTGTTCTTTTAGCACTTGAAAAGTGTCATGCCATTTTCTTGTGCCCTCCATGGTTTCTGATAAGAATCATACTGTCATCTAAATTGCTGTTCCCCAATAGATAATGCATCATTTAACTCTGGTTGTTTTTCAGATTTTTCTTCTTTAATTTAGTCTTTAGTTTACAAAAGTTCAATATGATAGGTCGTGGCATAGATTTCTTTGCATTGTCCTGTTTGCAGTTCAGTTTCTTGAATCTGTAGGTTTATGTCTTCTTACAAATTTGGTAAGTTTTCAGTCATTACTTCTTCAAATAGTTGTTCAGCCTCCCACTCTTGCTCATTTCCTGGAATTCCAACAACACAAACATTCGATCTTTTGTTATTGTCCCAGAAGTCTCTGAGGAGCTGTATTTTTTTTCCCCAGTTTACTTTTTTCTCTGTTGTTCAGACTGAATAAATTCTACTGATTTGTCCTCAAGTTCACTGACTATATTCTCTGACGCCTCTAGTCTATACTAAGCCCATCAGACACATTTTTTGAGTTCTGATTATTGTATTTTTCCTATCTCTAACTTCCAGCTGTACTGTTTTATAACTTCTATTTCTTTGCTGAGATTTGCTAGTTTTCTATTTGTTTCAAGAGAATTCATAATTGCCTAATGAAGCAATTATGATGTCCGTTTCAAAATTCTTTTTGTATGTTAGCAGGTAATCCCTGTTTAAATTTAGTGTGCAGGTGCTGGCTGTAGTGTCAGTAACAATTTAATTCCCAGGGCCTTTGTAATAAAATTCCGCCCTGCTGTGTTCTTCTGGCTCCACAAGGCTGTCACTAAGTCACTGCTGGCACTGCCTGCAAGAGCTGAAGGCACTTCCTGAGGCAAGGTCGTTTCACTGGCTGGGGGCTGAGTGATGCTGGGCCACGGGATGCGGGGTTTCTCCTGGCCTGTTCAATGGCCAAACAGATTTCCTGCTTGATCTCTGCTGATGCTGCTGGGAGCAGAAAGCACCTATCTGGTCTTCTGCTACTGGAGGAAAGCGTATAGGAGGAAACCTACCTCCATCCCCTCTGCTGCTGGACAGAAGCCTGGAAGACATCAGGTACACAGGTGCTGCTGATGCTGTCACGTGGTGGGGACAGGGGATGAGTGTCCCTGCAGTGCGGGTGGGTCAGGCCTGCAACCAGGTATGGAGTGGACAACAGGAAGGCCCTGATGAGCTCTGCTGACACTGTACCTGCAGGAGAACCGAGGCTACCACTGCTGCTCAATCCCTATGGGTAGGGAAGTAAGGCTTTCCCTTTCCTGGTCTTCTGGCAAAAGGGAGTAGGCTTTTCTTCCTTTCTTTCTTTGTGCCTTTACTTCTTCTTTAATCTAGGCTTGCTGGCGATTCCAGGTTGTAGACACTCTCCAGTGCCCAGACCGGGGCAAATCGGAGAATAAAAAGAAAGCCAGGGAACACACTGTGCTGTCCTTCTTCAAGTCCTCAGGTCCCTACCCAGCCTGCCCTCTCCCTTCCACCTTTCAGATCCCCTTTATAATTATCCTTTGCATTTTCTTCCAGAGTATTCAGCTGTATTTGTAAGAGAGGAGCAGGAAAAAGGGAACCAATGTCATCTTCTCGGTGGGAGATTTTCTTAGCATTTTGTACTTTTTGATGTTTGAAACTGTATGTATTTTTAGTCAAAAATAGACTTTTTTTCCTTTTTAAAGATATGAAGAAAAAGACAAACAACCCCATGATGGAATGTCCTGGTAATGCCTTTGTTCTAAAGCCAGCTGAAAGACTATCTTAAATGTGTGACTTCTTGCCACAGGCCCCACACCACCATGAACATTTTTCAATAAGCACAGGATTTTTCAGCAAACAACGTGAACACAAGAGTCTCACTGCCTGTGATATACATCTGCAGCATGTCAACCTGTACAAGTAAATGTCACCCAGTGCAAAACACCTGACCTTCGCATAAGCAGAAACTCGTCTCCCTTCCAGATAGTGCTTCTCAACATGACCCTCCTCCTTTGCCTCCAGATTTATACCAGACAATTGTTAAGAGACCACTACCCAAAGGCCCCTGTAGTTTCCCAAAACAATGTCCAAATCATAGGACATAACTGCTCCCTGCTGGATCTTTCCATTATTTGTACCATTACTTGCTAGAAAACTCAGGCTCAAAGTCACAGCATCACCTTTGACCCCTCCTGCCCACCCCCCACCTCACCTTCCACACCCAGTTTTCAAGTCCCATTGATTTTGCCTCTGTTACACTTTTCCTGAGCATGTCCTTGGCAGTTTACCTTTTACTACTGCCCGAATCCAACTGTCATCTTGGGATTTTTTTCCCTTCGCTCCTCTGTCTTCCCGTTTACCTTATCTACTGAAAACAGGTGAGTCTTCTCAAAGCCAACTTTGGGCCACTTTATTTATTGTCATAGACAGTCAGACCGTTTTCTAAGCATGGGAGTAAGGTTTAAACATCTTAAGGGATATATGAAGCTTGGCTTTCAAACAGCTTTCTAGATTTGTTTCCCATTATTTCTCGCCACAGATATACAAATGGCTTTGGCATGTTTTCTCAACCCACATCCTTCTCCAGAGGAGCCCCAGATGAAGTGGGCAGGTCAAAATGGCTATGAGTGGTAAAGGCGGCTTTGGTACCTGGCACACAAGTGACTGGACCAAGCTGAACGAGTAAGATATATTCACTCACTCTTTCTCTAAAGAAAGAAAACATGAAAACTGTAGTCAAGTAGCTTTCAGTTCCTTAGATATAAGGTAGCATAAAGTAGGGCACAGAACCCAAACCATGACAACCCAACATCCTGTGCAGACCAGCATCACAAAGGAAGCAAAAAGAGATGGCAAAGAATAGTGTCCAGAAGGCAAGGGAATGTAGCACATGTTCAGGGTGAAGCAGAGAGCCTGACAGAGACATATTGTAGCTGTAGCCTGGCTACACTTCCTGCAGTTGGATTCCCTGACAATAAATACCTTTTTATAAATCTGAGTTCAGTTTTATAAATGTGAGTGTGTTTCCTTTCTTTGAAATTAAATAATTCTGAAGAGAGTGCATCACAGATACTCGTCACTGTCAGTGTTCTTTCACCTAATGTGAGCTGTCTGCACTTCATACCTTTGCTGGAAGGCTTTCCCTCCATATTGTGAGGTGTCCTAGGTTTCCGAGGCCACCTCCTCCAAAGTTTCCATGACTCACAACCCTCTCACCCCCTCACCCCAGGCCACCTCAACTAAATCACAAGTTGCTGGAGGATAAGGACAATACCAGTGCCTAGGCAGTGACTGGCACATGGCAGGAACGTAATAATGAATCTTTATAGAGTCTGATCTACATAGAGTTTAGCAGTTAGCATTCAAACATTTATTAAATAAAATGATCAGTGAGGTTTGTCAGTCACTTGACATTTTTTCCTACCAGCATAAATTTGTTAGGATGAACCAGAATAAACTCGTTCTGAAATAAACAGAACGCTTCACTCATTACCACCTAGAAGGCTTATGGCACTGAACTGGGCACCTGGGGATCAATAAAAAGATGACACAATCCTACCCGTGAGGACCTGACAGTTCTGCCACAGCTAGAAGCAAGCAGCATGGAACACCCGGGAGCTTGTCATCTTGGAGTCATAAGAAATCAGAGAGGAAAGAGGAAGCTTCTTGGCCCATCTCCATTTAAAAACAAACAAACAAAAAAGCTGTCAGTCTCAAGGGTCCTTTCCCACTTACCCTTCCCTTAGAAAACACTTCTAATTTAAAAAAACAATGAGTTAAAAAATTTTATAAAAATGTACTGAGAGGTAGAAACATTAAAAAAAAAAAAAAACGGTTCTGAGGAAAAGTGTTTTTTTTTTTAAATAAACAAAGCCCATGTTTTAGACCATTTAACCGGCTTGAGAATCATGGTCCTCTGGGCTCAAACTGGACTCAGGAAAACAAGCTTTTGTAGACCACCAACAATAAGACCCACGGGGGCCGGGGGTGGGGAAGAGAAGAAAGGGCCAGGAAAACAGACACAGGGGCGACCTCAAAGACCACCACAACATTCAGCTGTCCAGTGAGTGCAAGTCCCTCCTCTCTCCTCCTTCCCTTTCTTCCCCTTCTCCTCACAAATTCTCCCAACACGCATACACAGAGAGAAAACTAGAAGCAGATTGGGTCAAACATGATGAACAGGAAAAGAATATTAAATAGCCAGCTTTAAAAGGCTCTTTTTCAGCTGGAACAAAAGTAAAATGTTCCCAAAAGCGCAACGGAAAACAGAGCTTGCACCCAGACCGTGCTACTTAGTGAGAGGAGGTTAGTGCTGATAAACCCATTGTGAACCCACACAGTGACAGATTTTCAAGCAAGGAAATCAATCAGTTGTGATTGGATGATCCAGGACTCAGGAATCATCTGGTTCAAACCAAAAGGAAGGTGAGGGGTGGAAGGATGGGGAATGGGGTGGGTAGGGTGACTTGAGGTCAAGTAAGGAGCTCTCCGTCTTACGTCCACCACTCTCTGACAGCAATCGGCCCACACCCTCAGTCCACACCATCTGTCACGCTGCCGGCAGCCGAGCAGGCTGACCCAGCTAGACTCACTCTGTTCACTCCCTCGCCTCACTCCCCCCGCCCCTCCGATGTAGGGAATGAAGCTTTCCCCGGGCAGTCACAGACTCCAGCAGGAATGAGCCCAGCCGCCTGACACTCCTGCCGGTAATCTGTCACTCTGGTTCCTTCCTTGCTGTCTGCCTGTTCCCCGTGGAGGCAAAATTTAGAAACATACCATCACGTGGGGTCTCTTCACACAGGAGTAAGGGAGCGCTTGGGGTTACAGTGACCTCGATTTCTTTCTTCCCTGCCAGAACTGTCTGGCCTGGCTGTTTCTCACCTCCCTGGCAGACCTGGGAGCAAGAATCTCTTCTTGTGTCACTAGTATCTTCTTGTCCTTTTTCCTTGCTGCTTACTTCAGGAATCTGCTCCAGCTTACCATGGAGATATAACCCAGCAGTGCCCAGTTCCTTCTTCCCAGAGCTGCTGCTGCTGCTGCTGTTGCTGAAGTGGGTCAGTTCTTCTCTCTTCTTGGCCACTGGTTCCTCGTAGCTGAAAGGAGGTATCTCTTTAGTAGACAGAATGGGCAGTTCCCCAGGGCTCAACGCGGGGCCAGCTGTCTGTTCCTCAGCCACCGTCATGGAGCGTCTCACGGCAGAAGCCCCCGGTTTTTTGGGTGTGGGGCTCGGCATTGGGCCACTGGGGAGAGGCAGCAGGCCAGGAGCAAGCTCTTCTCGGGCAGGGAGTTCAGGATACTTATCTGCAAGGTTGATAGGTGGGGGGACTGAGAGGTGAGCACACTCGGACAGGGCCCGGCGCATGGACTTCTTCTGCTGGGGAGCTTGGTCAAGCAAAGCCCCCTCCTTGGGAGAACTTAATTTCTCCGACTCCTTACCCCAGTCTCTGATGTGAGAGCTGGCACTCAAACATTCCGGGGTGAACTCGACCATGGTGATTGGTGGGATGGCAGTGGGTGAAAGCTCAACGGCAGGGGCTGGCCGGGCCACCGCGATGGGCTGCCCAGCATCATCACTCACCAACCCTGTCACCCGGCAGCCAGAGGGGAGGCAGCTGTCCTTTGCTGGAGTTGTATCCCTTGAGGGCTGAGGGCCCTGAGCCACTGCCACTGGATGGAAGTTGGGGTTCCAAACACTGGTTTCCTGCTCCTTAACATACTGGGCGGGGATGTCAGCAGCCCCAGGGAAATCCAGATCTGCATGGCTACTGGTCTCTGGTGCGTTCTTCCCCGCCACTGTCCCAGGAACTGGAGAGGCTTTGTCCTTGTCTGGCCCCTCTCCGGGTCCCAGCTGGCCCTCGGCCGTCTTCTGGTGAACTGAGTTCCCCTCCGAGGGATGGCAGGTGGCTGCAATCACACACCTGCTCTCAAGGTGACCTGAGGTGGCTTGACACCCCTTGTCCTGTGCTTCAACGCCGAGCTCTTTGTCTAGCTTCCCCTCAAAGAAGCAGAGCTTATTCTGCTCCAGGAAGCTGGCAGTCTTCACAAGCCCATCTTTTAGCTGCCCATCCATGCTGACATGCAGCCCGATTTCATTCAGTTTGCCCTCTGTCCTCTGCCACTCAAACCCAGCTTGACTCATTCCTTTTGTGGGGTCCTCCCGGCACTCGGCAGGCTTGCCTGGGCAGAGCTGGCTGTGAGCCGCAGCGCGAGAGGCTGGCTGCTCGTGTGAGAGCGACATTGTCTCTTCCACTGCTCTCCCCCTCTCGCTCCCGGAGCTCTAACACCACCTCCGATCACACAGAGCTGGCAGTGACATCACACCAAGTCCCCAGCATTCCCGCTCATGACAAAACCGTCTTTCCCCCAACACTCCTCTCTCCTCAAGCAGTTGGGTGCTAAATGTATTTACTAGTATGACAGGAATGAAGAAAGAAAGAAGGGACAAATGAGAAAAAAGAGAAAGGAAGGAACTCGCTCCTTTCTGCACAAATGCCACTTTTAAACTGAAAACGTCATTTTCTGTTAACTAGCTCTGTTAAGATCTGCAATTTAAAACACAGGACGGTGCTAATCTGGGTACCATAGATAGTAATTATCCAGACTTTCGCTGATATAGATAATATACATATCTACACATTCACTTATCTGATACTATGCCCACGCTTCCACAGTTACCCACTCAAAAAACTGTTTTAAAAATAAGACTCATTTGCAAATCCTCAGCTACAACCCTTACAAAGAATGATGATTCCAGAAAAATGCTAAAAATTTCACTTAAAAGGAACACTTAATGTAATATCAAAATTGAAGACATTCATTTCTCACAGAAGAGTAGGTTCGCTGTCATAACAACTTATCAAATTCACTTGAAAACTGACTTGAGTGAGTCCCCAAAGCCCAGTGAGCTCCGTTTGTAGCTCTGCATTGTGAAAGAGTTTATTAAGTGGTTAATTTAAAGATTTCACTGATCAGCGCTTTGGGAAGATGTATCCCACTCCTAAGATGCTTGTGTGACAACGTATCCCTCCTGCTTTCACTCCTGCCCCTGCTCCCTTTTGGTTCCTTGGACAAGCTGGGTCTCTCCCTCCTGCACCAGCCCTGATCTTTCCAGCCTACAGATCATTCAGTTGCCATGGGAACACACTAGGGCAGCTCATCTTCCTCTGACCTCTGGGACTCAGGGCCCCTGGCAATCTGTGGCTCGGGGTTCCGACCGCCAGAGCCCACTGCCCCATTTAATTCAGCATGGCCCTTTACTGCCCTGAGTTTACAAACTACATTCAGGAATGATGGATCCATAAGAGAAAATTCTCAAAAAAGTCAACTGAAAGGATAGGTTAACTCTGCCTTGAGCAAAGCTGATTTTTTTGTTGGCTGACTATCCTGTACCAATACAGAATATTCTGAAATATTCTATCAAGAATACACAAGATGTCTTCTTCCAAGATGAAAAAAAGGTTAGTTTAGTTTTTAAAAAGCCATCTGCCATCAATTGCAATGATCTGATTACAGGTTTAAAATAATGCTTTTAGGGAAAAAAGGGCAAGTTAAGATTGTTTTATCTTTGGTCTATCCAATGTGAAGAGACTACCAAGGTCCAGCCCAAGAAAGCTTCCTTAACTGGAGCTTCTGTCTCCAAATATTCACCTTCTCTATTATTCACACTATGCATGAAATTTACTTACATCCCCAACTAGAGTAAAGGAACCAACCTTTTATGCTTCTTGCATTAACTTCAGTACCAAACACAGACCTATGTTCAAGGTCAGGAATGGCAGTGCTGTAATGCTGAAAAAAATGTGAATTTAACCCGTCTTGAACATAAACTGAACTCATACACACCTCTCCTTCCTTCTGACCCTAAGGAGCTCAGCAGCAGTATATGTCAAAGCGCAATAAGGGTTCACTGGCAAGGAACTAGGGTCACCTTACTCTACAGCAAAGATCTCACTAAGGAAAAGAAAGTGAGATGTATAATGAAAAGAAAAATGAAGGTGGTGCCAGGAAGGTCATGATTCTAATTAGCAATGGAAAAAGTAAGAAGAGAGTCTTGGGTACAGAAAGGCTTGGTGATAAAATATGGTCAAATTCTGGCTTTCCTTTAAAAATATATATATTATAACCGACCAATATAATTAAGTATGTACAACATATATGATGAATGTTATGAAAGTCTGAGGGGGAGTGTACTGTTGCAATGCAGTCCAAACATGCCTGAGGCAAAATTTTTGAAAATACCTTAGAAATCAGGTATGCCTCAGCAACCCCACCCACTCAGAAACCAGCCACTTCCTCCCAAACACATATACACACACTTATAATTTTCTATTTTTGTTTTGTGGGGAAAAAAATTCAGCTCGGAAGACCAGATTTTAAAATCTCTCTGTGCCACTTAACAGTTACAATTCTGAACAATACACTTAACTGCTCATAGCTTCAGTTCCCTCATCTCTATAACATATGGGGACTTTTTAAGGCGCTTTCTAGTTTCATGGTTTTAACACTGTTACATCTCAGTAAAAAGACTGGAATGCATCCCAGGAATTACGGGTCAGCTGCTGTGTCCAGTTCACAGTGTGATTTCGACATGGGGCTCCAGGGCCAGTATGCTCAGAAACTGCTCCACCCGCCATCTCCCCATGTGAGGGCGCTGCCCGCTGGCCGAGGCACTGGGGGATGGAGCAGCGTCTGAAGAAAGCCACAGTCCGAGTTGGCCCTCATACTCGGAAGGGGCAAAAAAGAGCCCCAGCGAAGAACAAGCACGGACACTGGTTCCCAAGAATCAAATGTTTTTAGTTCTAGCCAGCTTACCCAGACCCTCCTTATTGGTACCAAAAAAGCCAAAACAAAGCAAAAGCAAAAACAAAAACAAAAACCCCAAATCACGGTACACCTGAAAATAACACAATATTATAAATCAACTATACTTTAATTAAAAAAAAAAGGCTGAGGCAACAACTAGAATTTCAATTCCCCCTTACCTTCAAATCCCACATATCCTATTCTCAACGATTCTATCCATAAAACACATACTGCAAAATGTGAGTCAAGGGCAGGAACAGGAGAAGCTGGCCAGTCTCAAAGGAACACACATTCCACACCATAATTCATACTATGGATCAGAAGTGTGGTCAGCCTGAAGGAAGATAATGATAGGTTGGCACCTGGCTGCCGCCCCAAGCAGAGGCCTTGGAGCTACAACGCTCAGGAGTTGACGAGTTGGAGGAGGCAACTGGTGGGTCAGTGGCTAAGAAGTATAAGCTGAGACAGGAAGCCCAAAACACGTGTCAGCTAGACGTTCAGGCAAGCACATCAGCTTGGTGTCACCCAGGGTCTGAGTACCACATCAGAACGTAGGGCATAATATGGGGACACCCACCGAATCCACTCTTCCTACAGGTGTGAGGTCATACATCTAAAGATTATTTAACAAGGTAGCCAGCACACAGAATATACCCACTGATGCTGGCTTTGGGGAGAAAAACAAAAACAAAAACAAAACCCACACACCTAAGAAAATATCTTTATGCATGAAGTAGGTTTTACCACTCCCAGTAGGGAATTTGATGTGAAACAATAAAGCATAAGTCCCTGGACTGGAGAATTACTGCATGGAAAGAACGTAGACAAAAACAAAACAGAACAAACCACCGACTACCAGAAACACCACACAAACCCCAATTTCAGTAACAGACAAGAGAAAAAAAGAAGCTAATTCGCAAAATCTGAGAAACTGCCTAAAGAAAATTATATCTCATTCTCCAAGTGTCTTTTAGGACAAGGGTTACTCCATAAAAATAGTACTATGAAGACACTGAAGTATATGTCACAGACAAAATCAGAATGCTGGAGCTCTTCTAACTTAATCTTCTCATTTTACAGAAGAGCAAATGGGACACAGAGGGAAGGAAAGGAAATGGGTTGTCCAAGATCAAGTGGTGAGTTAACGGAAAACCCACATAGAAAATGCTGGTCTCTGACTACTGGTCTTCCCATACCACTGAGGAAAAATTAATCTTAGTCAAGAGATGCTTCTCCATTTTAATGTTTCTTTTGTTTTGCCTGGTGAATAAAAAGTGCTTCAAGCTTTAATTTGCCATTGTAATTTATCTGTGACCAACTCAAACTTCCAAGTTAATACACAGTGTGTGCATGTGTGCACTGGTTGATGTGCGTTTGGAAACCAAAAGTAAGTTTGAAATAAAGGAGAAAAAGAGGCAATGCATTTAGTTTAAGGGTTTACCTTATAAATTAATCATGGTCTTGTTTTAATTATGCAAAGAATGAGGAAGGTGTGAGTGACCTATTTCTCAGCAATGTTCTCTTACTATTTTCCATTCTCAAGAGAACTTAGATTTATGTTACTGTCTTATTACAGGGCTTCAGCACCCTGAGCTTCCTGCCTCACTAAGAAAAGGTGGAATCCCAGAGGCTTTTACAGAGGGGAGGGACCAGAGTGGCTAATAGTTTGGTTACACTCTTGCTTTGCAACGCATACCAAGCCAAGAGGTCATATTCAATAAGAATTAAGGGTTTATTTCTCTGCACATGAGGTGACTGCTACCTGGATGGCAAACAATGAGAAAAACCTAGTATGGAATAATTAGTAAAATCTGAGGATGGCCCTGTTGGTGCCCTAGTCCCATTCAGAATTACAAACATAATCTCCCCTAGGAATCCACATTCACCCACAGGAGACAGCTGCATCAAGGAATTCAACTCTCCCCAGTCCCTGTGACATTTTATCAAGTTGGTGGATGAGGAACTTAAAGTCTTAAAGTCTTAAAAGGTTGAGCATGCTAGGTAAAAAGAAACGTACTTCAGAACCAGAAGACTGAAATTCTAGACTCAGCTGCCTTTAGAACTCCTCACCTCTAGGTTCTGCTCCTACTCATTCAGAACTCACACAAATGTCTCCACCTCTGTCAAGTCTCCTGGACCCCCAACTCCCAAGCTAATCCTTATTGTTTTCACAGAACTATCCTGCTCTACCTCTTCTTAGGATCTGGAAGCTACACCACAATCTTTTCCTCACATGTCTTTCCTAGAAGCTCCTAGAAAGCAGGAATACGACCTGTCTATCTCGCTACACAGATGCCCAGCACAGTGCCTGATCCACATTACGTAGGCTCTCAAAAAAGCTCTGCTCAGAGAAGGATGGATGGATTCCTTTCACAGACTTATGTCATTTGACCTGATCTCTCCCATCATTAAACTCATCTAGATGGGTGCCTTGTGCTTTGAGCTAGTACTCAATCTGTTCAGGGCCTTGGTTCTGATACGTTTCACAACTGGTTTCTCTGTATTCTTTCAGTTACCAAGCAACAAAGCTACTTTCCAGATTGACCAAATGTTCCCTGTTACTATCTCTGGGAAACAATTTCTAATAAATTATCGTTACAAAGAAAGTCAATTAATTCTACTGATTACAATGATGGATGACACTCTTTACCAATAAAAACTAAAGATTATGAAGCTGCAATCTAGTTTCTTAACTGGAAGTAAATAACGATTGTGTTTATATATAAATACATGTATGCAAAAAAAATTCAAAACCATATTCTACTGAATTTTAGAAACATTTCTTAATGCACTTGACTCAAGAAAACAGTGATTCTTCCTGATGAACTTTCAAAAGTTGGGAAGTAAACAGACAGAATGAAGCAAGTGAAGCTAGTCATCTGATTTTGTGACCCCGAGAAAGGTAATTCATACACCAGGACCCGCACAACAGAGGCTACCCCAGCGGCCTGGCCTACAGACCTAAACCTGAGTCAGCCTGCCCTTAGGGGAAAGGCCTCATTGTCAAGGAACCCCAAAACACATCAAACACAATCCTCCATCTCAGCTTTAGCTAGCTCACCTCACCCTAGGAAACAGGTCCTGCCTGCCTTATACAGAACCCCACAGCCTCCTAGTCTATCATGCTGTTGTTTCCCCGCAGTGCTGCTTCAAATGCTCCATAAATCTCGCACTTGCCAAGAACCCGTCGGGAAGAGCGGTCCACTGCTCTCCCCTGTACTCCCCCAATCCATGCATGGTTCTTCCTTGAGTACAGAACATCAAACTCATGACTAAATTGTATTATTTTTGTCATTTGACATGCTAAAGCATGAAAATACTTATTGATGAAAAGAGAATCATTCAAGGAAACAAGTTAATGCCCACCCCCTCCCCAACTACCTCCTGGGTAACGTCTAAGATCCTCTGCACCCTCGACTCCCACGACCCTTCATGAGCTTAACTTTTCTCCCCAGTCTCATCGCAAAATGTTTTTCCCTGCTCTCCAAACTTGATGTATACGCTAGTTGCACCCACATGCTTGCTACTGCTCAAGTACTCCATGCACCTGTGTTTCTCTATACCTCTATGCAATCTATTCCCTAGAATGTTTTACCCTGCTTATTAGCTCTACGAACACTCAGCCTCACTTCCAGATCCACCAAACATCACCTCCTCCATGAAGCTTTCTCTTCCTTTCCAAGGAGGACTTAATTTCTGCTCTGTACTCCTACAGCATAGAGCTCATACTTCTATTATAGAACTTCTCTCACTAGAGTAAAATGACCAGTTTATGTGTTTATCTCCACTCTGGAATCCTTGAGGAGTAAAGGATGTGTCTTCTTAATCTATCCCTAGAATGTGGGAGCACTGTTGCCTGGTATGTTGAATGGATGAATGAACTAAACACTAAAAAGTCCAAATCATGGTGAGTGTCCACTATTTGCAGGGCCAGAGATACCATTTATATGACAATCAAATTTTTGTCTAAACTTATATAAATTACCATCTCTGCTAAGCAGTTTAAAAACCGACAATTTCAATATATTTATAGCTGAGATGACCTACTCATGTCACAGGTAAAAATAAGAACAGAAGTCCCCTTTACTGTCCACTTCCTATTTTAAAGAAGTAAACATAATGGGGAGGGTATAGCTCAGTGGTAGAACGCATGTTTAGCATGTACAAGGTCCCGGGTTCAATTCCAGTACCTCCACTTAAAAAAAAAAAAGAAAGAAAAAGTAAATATATCTGCAACACGAGAAGCCTGAAGCTAAGATGTTTATCATTTGCTTTCCAAATCATCCAGTGCTACTGTCAGCCAGAGGGTAAAAGAGAGGGGCTGAGGGAGTGTGAGGGGAAAAAACTCCTTTTAAAATAGAATAACCAGTATTTACTAGACTCATTTCAAAGAACATTTATATGCTATGGCTCAAATAAGGCAAATAGTAGTCCACTGTTGAGGGTTCATAGAGTTTAAGACAGTTTCAATAAATGGTAGCTGTTTTTAATTATGGATTATACAGAACCTCCCAATAAATGTCATTAATATACAAGTAGTAAGAAGCAGCCAGAGAATAAGAGGTAAATGGGAAGCAACTTCACAAAGGGCACTACACTGAAGAAAAACTATTGCCAAATGGGCACTTCTCCAGTTGGAAGACTGTAGCGAGAGCAGATTACAAATGATTTTTTCTGCTGAGCATATTTTATTTACGTACAAGGGCCTTGAAACTGTTAGGATTTGGGGTTTATAAATGACTTCAAGTTTCACACCAAGAGAACTTCCCACCATAAACTGATATTCCCAGCTGTTCAAAGACAGTTGACAGGCTCAAATGAACTGAAGAAAAGGAAATGAAGCCAGATAACAAGGAGACGAGGCTCCCACTACGGCAAAGAGAAGGGCCATCTGTGGAGAATCGTGGTGGCTGTGCCACTCCCAGAACATGCCAAGTGCACTGTCACTCTCAGCTCTACCTGGCTTCCTTCCAGGGAGCAACTATGGTGGAGCTATCGCACACAGCAGACTGCAGTAGGGACCAGCCTTTCCAACCTGCTCTGCCCTGCACCACACACAGTCCCACAAGAAGCCCTTTTCCAACCAGCTGAGCTCAGATTTCCTGAAGTATCTCAATGTTCCCTCCTTAGAACAACATGCATAATTATGTGAAGAAATCTTCTGCGAAAGTTTCCCTAAACTTTAGGCATGAAAAAAATAACAGGAGAGGAAACATTAAGCTAGAATAGACTTCAGCAGCGTATTCACTCTCCCTGCTTCCAAAGAGGATCAGACTAGCAGAAGACAACTCATTTATAATTCAGAAAATGTCATTAGACATCACATATAGTAAAGCTCTATGCTGGGTGTTAGGGAGAACACATGAATAAATCAGAGTCTCTGCCTGGAGGATAAAATACTGGACAGACCTGAAAGACCTAGATTCTAATCCTAAACTAGCCTCTGATTCAGCTTATGCCCTCATGATGTGTCTCCATTTTCTAACAGAAAAGTGCCTAGATGTTAAAATTTAACTAGTATCATTACTAGTCATTGACCTTTATCTTTTTAAGAACCTAAAACTTCTGGAAGGTTCTTCTGAGGCAAGAATGGAGAAAGCATGGGCCTTAAGAGTCAGAAAGATTTGTTTCAAATTCTACCTCTGCCACTTCACTACCTGTGTGACCTTGGAGAATATGGAGAGCCTCTGTTTTCTCACTTGTAAAATGAAGAGAACCCTTCAAAGTGCTGTGTGTGTGTGTGTGTGTACCTACCTACCTATCTACAGACAACTAGGCACTTAATATTCACTCAATAGGTGGCAACTGCTATTATTTTTATTAACACCACTAATAATGTCTTTATTGTCCACACCCTGAAAGCCATGGGTAACACAGTCTGACCACAGGAGAGTTAACATGAATGATTCGAAGTGAAGAATACAAATAAAATTTAATAAGGCCAGGTCTAGAACCAGCGATGGATGAAACATCAGAGCCTACGTGAACCAAAGGTGGCTGGGCATACGGGGCTACCCTGCCTAGTTCGCTGTCACAAACCCAGATCCGCCCCATTCCACTCAGTCCCCTGACTCAGAGCCTGGGCTTGCCTGAAGCTCTGCACGTGCACATTCACCTGCATTTTGGACACTTTCAAATAAGCCTTATTAGAAATATATAAGATCAGCATGAAGAAAACAGCAAAATACCAGCAAGGGTCTAAGACACAAAAACTTGAACATGTGGTATTACTGAACATGGTATGTTATTACACTGTTGGATAGAAAAACTCAACACAGACAACAACCCTCCCTAGGGTAACCTATACACTTAATGAAATTTCAAGAAAAAGACTGATTGGATTTTTTTGCCCAAAAAACTAAGAGCCAATTGCCAAGTTTATCTGAAATAATAAACCAGCAAGAATAATCATGAAAACTCTGAAAAAGAATAACAAGGTGAGGTGTGGGGCTAGACCTATTAGATATTAAAATATACTCTCAAGCCACACTATGTTACTGAAGCCTGAATGGAAAGACCAATGGATCAGAAAAGAAAGTCCAGAAATAGACCAAACAAATATAGGAATTTAGAGCATGAAAAAGATGGCATTTCAGAGGGAGACAGATTACACAAATATAGTGGGACAATCAAGTAACTGTATCTCACATTTCATAAACAAAACATACACACATACAGAAAGAAACAAGCAAATTCTAGATAGAGCAAAGATTCAAAAGGTAAAAAATTTTAAATATTTTCATAAACTCAGAGTAAGGATGTTTTGTATAAACTTCATACTAAAGGAAGTCATTTAATAAGTAAAACAAAAAAAATTTACATCAAGAAATAATTTTATATCTATTAGATTGGCACATATAACAAAAAAGAAAAGTCACACTGGTGGAGAAAGTACAGAGGAACAGGTACTGGTCCATGCTTAGGGTGGGAGTGCAGCCCTGGTGCATCTCTGTGGCCTTGTGAGGGACAATTTGGCAACATCTATCAAAATTACAAACACATTCTTCAAACCACAGATTCTGCTCCAGAGCTCTTTTTTATTATACAGATACTTGTATGAGTATGTATGCAAGTTTGATATTCTGTGTACTCAAGGATAATTTATGCACCTTGTTTCTAATAGGAAAAAAAGAAAGAAAAAAGGAAAACCCCTAAACATTCATCAATAAAGAAGTGGCATAACACATTAGAGTATCTCCATACAATGAAATACTATACAGCTATTAAAAAGGACGAGGGCCCCTTCCTTTGTACTGATTTGTAAAGATCTCTAAAATAATTAAATTTTACAAATCAAGGTACACATCATTATGCATGATATTTCTCATTTTTATAAAATCAGGAAATACATATGTCATTGATCACTTATGTGTAAACTGTCTGGAAGGACGAGTAAGACAGTGTTAGCATTGGTTGCCTCTGGAGAGGGAAACAAGGATGAGGGTTAACAGAGGAGGGGAGACTTACATTTTACTGCATATCTCTTTGTATCATGTGAATGTATTAACCTATTCCAAAAGTAATTTTAAACAATTTAATTACTAAAAAAGTACAGATTGTCCTTAGGGAAAAAGTGTGATAGAACTTAGAGAAAAAATTTTGTCCAAAACCTATCACTCCTTTCCTCAACCACTCAAGGATCTAAAATTTCTGTAGCATCTGCCTTGCTCCCTCAAGAATCAGAACATTTCTCCAGTAATACTGACCTAAAAGAGATGCCTAAGTTTCAGAAAATTTACATGTTATCATTTGTATCACAGCTGAAACTAAAGAACTGGCCTAGAAGCTAAAACGAATGAACTGGATAGAGGGCTGGACATCTTAATGAAATCTGGAAAGCCCTTTACATATGATCTTTTTTCTGCCTTTGCAATAGGGTAGCTAATAGAAGGAAGATTAAAAACAGAAAAGTTCAGAATGTCTTACTCAAGTAACAACTTCTAGCATTCTCTATTCACACTGCACACACGTTCCTTACTGGGTACAAATTCATGCACAGCACAAGCTATACCCAAAACAAGAAGTCCACAGCATGCAGGACACCATCCCATAATGAAGCCCAAAAGTCTAACTGGCTACGCTATGGCCAACCAGTGCTTTTTCATTTCTGGAGTTAGTAGCTGCATCATGCAAGCTGGGAAACAGTGATAAAGAAATAGCATCATTTGCAGGTGGTGAAAAACCTCAAAGGCTAGGAAACATTTTTTGAAGGTCAGGTTCAAAGAAGCCATGATTAGATAAACACTTTTTTGGGGGTGGTGGGGGAGGGGAGGCTGACATTTATAAATCTTGAAGGAATCATCTCAATCTCATTTCAACTAGACTGATTAGAGCCAAAAGGGCAAAATTATGAGGAATCCTACATCGCAAGTTTTACAGGCTGTTTTATGGACACAGGCTATGCCCAAACTCTAACCCATATGCAACTGTGGGCCAAAGCTGTAAGCAACAAACTGGTAAAGACATAGCTGCACTGCTGAGGGATCATTTCCCAGTACTAGAAACACACGAAGTCTGCCTACCACTCTGGCTGGAGGCTACCATTTCCTCATAAGGGGCCTTCTATTTCCATTTAATCCAAAGGCAACTTGGATACGTGGTCCCACCAACACAAGCTACAAATGTATACATACACTGGAAAAAAAAAATAGCATGCACACGGCTGGACGTGAAATGTCTTCTTTCCTCCTATTAATTCTTATACAAAATAATGATTACATTTTGGCTGTAAACTTTACACATAGGGGGCACACTTAAAAATAATTATTATCGTGGATGGTCATAGGCTTTCTGCTAAACAATTTCTTGTTTGAAATTCACCTTCCCCTGAAAGTCAAGGTTCAGTGCTGGGTAAAAAGGCATGCAACCAAGTCACCAGCCTCCCAAACTGGACACAAGGCATGCCTTGGCTGCAGGAAACACATAATTAGCAGTTACGGTTTTCATGCCAACAAACCAACAAGGATGATTAGAGTTTGGATGGAACCAAAGCACAAGCTCTTTGCCTTTTTGATACTGACCAAAAGCCACAAGCACACACATTTCCGCATGGCAGGTTCATACCACTGGACTTGAGTTGCTTGGATCTCTCTCGCTCTTGGACTGTAGACTTTGGCAAAAGTGGAGTAAGACCTCGAGACTTGGTGGGTCTCATGTAGCCCTTCATCGGTTCTGCCATTCTGCCTTTATCTTCCTTCTTTCCTTCTCCCGGTGCCTTTGGTTCAGATTTTTCTGTCATTTTCTCAGGTGCCTCCAAGATCTTATCTTTAGGTTCTGGCACTTGAGGAGACTTGGAAGCAGTCACTACTAACTTATCTACCACCCTGGAAGGAGTTGCTTCAACTCTGCCACTGAAGACATCGGACTGGAGTTCAGGTGGTGCCAAGGAAACAGATTCCAATTCTGTGATTTCAGAAGCCAGACTGATTTCTTCCAATTTAGCCTTTTCACTTTTTGGAGGCCCATCTACCTCCATAATCAAACTATCTGGGCCCTTGGACACTCTCTCTCTAGCATTTTGGTCCTCACGGAAAGGGGGCTTTTGTGTTTTGTCTCCCAGTAAGTTAGGAATTGGAACTGCAGCAGAACCTTCCTCAGACTCTTTCCTTTTATTTACTGGACATGTTGGGAAATTACTCCTATCTGCACGTGCTTGTGGGACCCTGACTTCACCTGCCAGGCTCTGGTCTCCTACTGGCACTCCAGGAGGAAGGAGCCCCTCTGCCGGCTCTGTGATTTTCTCTGCTGAGTGCTGAGACGCAGCACTGGGCATCACAGACTCAGATTCTCCCCTTACATGTCCTCCATCTACCCCTGCTGCATCTGCCATTGGGTCAGCAAGCTCCCTTTTATTCTTAAGACAGTTACCTCCGTGACTGTTAACTGTTTCTTCAGCTGCTGTAGAAGTTGGGGCAACCCCTCCCGTGCTTGTAGAGGGTGTAACAGCAGAGGGAGCCTTGGGCCTTTCTTCTTCTGTGGCTCCATCTTTGCTGCAATTATCTACCACTACAACTGTGGAAATCTGGGCTGGAGCTGTCTCTTGGCTACTTTCTGCCAAGGTGTCTGGAAGTGAATCACTTTCCTTTACTACTTGAGGAGGAGTGGGAAGTTTTCCACAGGCTGCTGATTCCTGAGCCTCTAGAGGGACTGACTTATTCATCAACCCTGCTGGTGTTCTGGGGCAGGTGAATGTAATATTTCTATTTTCGTCCACATAGCTCATTCCCTCAATTCTGTGGTCCCCTATGGTTTCCATGGGAACAAGTATTTTTGTTGCATCTATCTTATTCTCCAGAACGTGTTCCTCGGGGAAACTATTTTTAACCTGTTTGCTTATTCCATCATTACTCCTCACATTTGGTTTGTCAGCCACTGCAGTGTGTCCCTTTGCTGCAACTATCTTATTCTCCTCAGACAGTACTAAAGGAACAAGTCCTGCTCCCTGGATTTGGTCTTGGCAGCTCAAATCTGTCACCTTGGTAGTTGGTTCAGTAATAGAATCCTTGATTGTATTTGTTTTGTTCCCGCCAAGAGCCCCAAGCTCAAAAGGATCAGCCTTAGCCTTTCCACCCTTTCGGTCAACAACCTCCCCAGCCGGTGCACCTGATGTACCTGAGAACAAAGGGTCAGGACTGATGGGGAGAGGGAGTTCTGCCTGCCTGTTCTGATGGTGAGTGCTAGCGACCCCTCCATCCTTCCCTACAAAAGGTGGGGTGAGGAGTTCTTCCTTCCTCTCCAATCTAGTGGACTGTGTGGAATAATTATTTTTAAACTTTTTATTTCTGCCGTCACTGCTTCGTTTTTTAGGCTTTTCAGAAATCCAGGGAGCTGCCTCATGATCCATCCAAGGACACTTTTCCTGCTCGCTCTGGTTGCCGACACCCCTACCTGTGGCCATGGCTCCCCTTTCTGTCCTAGCAACAGAAGTCTGAACCACGTCTGACCCATGTCCCCAGAGAGTCAACGGCTGCAAAGGGCCTGCCACCCTCAGGTCAGTCATCTCCTTAGGCTCCCCCACCACCACCCCCTCAGTGAGATCAGCCAGGGTCCCTGGTTGCTTTGGGAAATCCGGCCCTAGCTCCTCACTTTTATCCCCAGCCGTCATTCTTTCAGCTTTAGGGGCTGGCTCCTCTGGCACAAGAACAGCCCCACTGTCCTTCTGGCTGTCTGGAAGGAACGGCAGCTCAGACCTCGCTCTCTCCTTTCCAGAACTTGCTCTCACTTTCGCAGAACTTCCCCTTCCCTTCCTGCTTTTAACATCACCTGCCATTCTCTTTAGTGGTTCATTCCCTAGCCCTGGACCCTGAACTAACACCTTGTCCTGCAGCTGCTCGGAAGCAAAGATGCTGTTCTCGTGTCTTTGCTTGGGAATAGCTTCCTTTTTTAGTTCTTTAACCTGTTCACCTCCTTCAGAAAACTCTTTCTGTTTGTCATTGTGCTGTTTAGTCATTTCATTTTCATCATTTACTTCTTTTAGACTGCTTTCTAATGGATTATCTGTAGTCAAAGTGGGTATCAAATTAGGCAGTTCTTTTGCTTCTGTGGATACTCCACCCATAGGCTTTTGGTCCAAGAGAGGAAAACAACCCTCTTTGGGTCTGATCTCCAAAGGAATTTCTACATTGTGTGCAGAAACCTCCGTCAGGGGTCCTTTCAGATTGCGGGGACCTACTGCCTGGCTTTTACCCACAGGAGTCTGGAGGGGCGGTGCAGGCTGTGGTCTGCACTCATCTTGGCTCTGTAGGATTGACTTGTTACCTTTGACCTCTGCTGCCACGCTCAGTCTGGGCTGAGAATTCCCTGCAGTTTTCAGGAGTTCTTGCAAAGGACATGAAGGAGTGCTAATGCTTTCTGAGGACAAGTTCTCAGCTGCCAGTTTTGCTGTTCTGGAGTCAATGTCACATTCCTTTTTCAAGTTTTCTCTGGACACCAGTCCATGTTCTGTGCCCACCATGGTAGGCTGGCTGGGAAGAACACCTGATTTTTGTGGGTCAGTGGCAAAGGGATGACCTTTAGGCACGCCTGCATTATCATCATCCCAAGGACCCCCATCCCGGGGCTGAGAATATCTCTTCTGCTTTGGTTTCTTCTTTTTTTTCTTCATCATCATTGGTGTGCTTTCATATATATCCCAGGCCTCCCTGCCAAAATCCCTCTGGGGTTCAAGGAAGCCACCGTGAATAGGTTTCCTCTGGTTCCCAGGCTCACTACAGGAAGATGAACCAGAAACCCAACCCAACTCAGACAAAGGGCAGAGGCCCAGCCCAGGATCAAGAGTCTTCCGTGGCGAAGAGCCTCCCAGCAGCTCAGGAGGGACCCTGGCAGGCCTGGGCCGAGTGGACCTGCGGTCACTGGGTCTGCACGCTTGTTTGGCTTGTGTGGGAGGGGTACCTGCAATACATGAAGCTGGCTAAAATTCCAAACAGAAAACTCCTTGTTATTGTTTCTTTAAAAAAAAAAATCCATTTAGTGACTCATTTAAGTAGTCTATTTTCACCAACCCACATACTGATTCATTTAGGAAAACATTTTTTCTGAAACATTTCTCCACTCTTAACTGGGACTAGCAAATATTTAACAAAGATCCTCATCTCAGGTAAAGAAGTTTCACTAAACATATTTACAAAATATTTGAAACTTGAGAAAAGAAATTCAAACAGAGATCTTCTAATCTGTATAATAAGCACTTCCTGCCTATAAATCTCATCTGATACTTATTTATATTTGCTTTTATTTTAAATAGCTATGTAATTCCTAAGAGAATAACAAGACGGTAAGCTCTTATCTCTTTTTGGGGACACTGATTAATTAATTGAACTTAATATTATGATTTTACTATTCTAAGAAATTATAATTCTAAGGATCTGTCACCAACATTACACTACTACTTGTTAAACTAACCAGATCCATTTTGGGAAGCAGACCAGAAGGACAAAATTATGCTACTTAAAAAAAGAAAGAAAAAAAAGGAAGAAAGAAAAGAAAAAGAAAAAAACTGAATTAATATTCTGACCAAAGAGAAATTCACATTCCAGAACCAGAGCCTCCTACTTTGAAAGACAAATGTGTTAGATTTCAATGTTCTGTTGCTAAAAGTACTTCCCAAAAGACAAAGATACATACATAATGCCAAGTAGGGTAATGAATTAAAACAAACAATGAATAAAACTCTTGGAGAAGTTTCAGGAAGTCAACTGGTCCAACCTCCTGCCTTTAAGTCAATGCAGTATGGATCTAAGATCCTGGAAAAAGAGTCTCATTCAGAGCAGGTCTAGGACAGTTCTTGTCAAGTCTGACCCAATAAATGACTTCAAAGAATACTAAAATATATAAATGTGACTTTTGTTTTTGTCTTTACCCCTCCAATGTCCTCCAAATCCTACTCTTTATTGATTATCTCAGAACAATGTTTACTTCTTTCAAAGAATTGTTGGGCTTTAACAACTCACAGCATGTATAACATTTATTTTGGCAATTAATCAGCAGCTATTCAATGCCATTTCTTATACTATTTAATTCAATTATTATAGAAATCTTTGGTTTCAGAGTTTATGCCTGGGAATATCTCTCACTATCCAGGCTGTAATATGATAACACAAGGGCTAGGACCCAGGTTAAATATCTGTGCTCATCATGGTATATTTTATACACAATAAGGACTTGATACATCTTTATTGACGTGTTGATTCACTACAACAACATTTTAAAACATCCTGTGTTTATTTAGCTCCTATGTGGTGTTAGACAATATGCAAAGTGCTAGAGATATGAAGTCAAGTGTCTTGGTTCCTGCCCTCAGGTTCACATTCTGATCAAAGTCATAGAAAAGTAAGCAGAGAATCACTAAGTTGTTACTCATATGCCCATGTTTCTGGCTTACCATCAAAAATGTGGAAAGTTCACTGATTAAGTGGACTTTCAAGTTAGAAAATATCAGAGCAGTTTAATGTATATGAAAATTTTCTGGGGAACTCGTTAAAATGCGTATCTTGGTGGAAGGCCTGAGGTGGAGCCCAAGGTCCTGCCTTTCTAATGAGCTCCCAGGCAATGCAGATGTTGTAGGGCCATGGAACTCACTATAAGCAGTAGTTACAGAACATTTGACCAATGCATTCACCTCACAGCTGAATAAACAGATACAGGAGGGTTAAATAACCTGCCTCAGACCACACAGGATAGAAGAGTGAACAGTTGAGCTAGATTAGATTTCCTAGGTTGGTATAGTGATGATTTTTAAATATGTAACAAGCTGACTTTCTGCCTAAACAAGACAAAATCTGTCTAAGGAAGGGGGCCAACTTCACAAACGATCCTGCAGACGACCACCTTATAACCAGGATGAGTGGATTCTACCATCACCCCATCTCTTCCAGGTTAAGTGGCTTCAAAGACTCCACTTGTTTTTGTAACTTACCTGAGGTCTCTGAAGAAAGTTCAGAAGGTGGACTACTCAACAGTTTCTTTTGCTCTAGTTTCTCGAACATAGAATCCTCATCCACTGGCAAGCTGTACTTCTGGCCCATGGCTGTGACTGGTTCTAAAGGTAACAGTAAAAACCATACAGGTTTCAGAGAGGCACTACTTCAGCTATTTCTCCACCTTCTAGAAATTAGAAATGAGAATAGTTTTGGAAGAATGAGGGATGCACCTATGAGCGCTTTTGAGAAATAAGAGTGCTGGTTGGTAGAGGAAGGGAAGAAGGGTTGAGAGGGTTTTGTTTTTAATGACAGAAAAAAAAACCAAACGTTTTGTATGTTGCTGGAAATGATCCAATGGAAAGGGGAAAAATCGGTGAGAAGTAGGAAAAGAGAGAATGGCTAGGGCAGTACGCTTCAGTAGGCCAGACAGACTGGATCTAGTGCAGACAAAACGCTGCCCTTAATGACTAGGAGCAGGGACAGTCTACACTTAGCAACAGGAGAGAGGCAGAGTGGATGGATCCAGATACAAGGAGCTAGCTAGACGAGGAAGAGGAAGTTTGTGAATGTTCTCTTTTATTGCTTTGATTATCTATGAGAAAAACAGGAAGATAAGCAGAGAACAAGGATGGAGGTGCTGGAGGCTGGAGGAAGGTGAAGGTAAGAAAGAATTGTCTAGGAGAGTAGGAATGAGACCTTCAGACTACTAGTGCAACTCTCATTTTACCTGGCATGATGTTTGTCCCTTACCCTCTGGAGACTATACCTTGGTAGACAGAAATACTGCAAGAAAGTTCCAGCCCATACCTGGTGAAATCATGAGAGTAGGTGCAACTGACTGTCCCTCGACCTGGAGAGATTCCAGCTGGGAATCCTCACTTGTTTCTTCCTGTGCCCGTGCAATTTCCATGTCCTTGACTGGAACCGGTGCCACCTCTGCTTCTGAGGATGCTGCAACATCCTTGGTTGGAGCCACATTGTTGGCCAGGGTCACTTCTGTTCCAGGGGGCAGAGCAACATCCTCAGCCAGGGTTACCTCCGTTTCTGGAGGTGAAACCACATCCTTGCCCAGGGCCATTTCTGTTTCTGGGGACAGAGCCACATTCTTGCCTGGGGCCATCTCTGTTTCCAGAGGTGAAACCACGTCCTTGCCCAGGGCCTTTTCTGTTTCTGAGGGCAGAGCCACATTCTTGCCCAGGGCCATCTCTGTTTCTGGAGGTGAAACCATGTCCTTGACTGGGGCCACCTCTGTTTCAGGTGGAGCTACATCCTTGCCCAGGGCCATCTTGATTTCTGGGGGTGGAGTCATGTCCTTGACTGGGGTGACTTCTGTTTCTGGAGTTGGAGTCACATCCTTGACTAGGGCCACTTCTGTTTCTGAGGACAAGGCTACCTCCTTGGCTGAGGCTATTTCTGTGGATGACACAACATCCTTAGCCAGGGCTACCCCTATTTCTGAGAGTGATGCTACATCCTTGGCTGGGGTCATCTCTCTGTCTGTGGGTGGTGCCACGTCATCAGCTGGGGCCAAATCCATTTTTACAAGTGGTGTCCTCTCTGTTTCTTTGAACAGTGTTACGTCCTTGGCTGGGGCTACCTCTGTTTCTGTGGGCAATACAACATCCTTAACCAGGGCTTCCTCCATTCCCATGTCCTTGACTAGGGCTGTATCTGATTTGGTTGGTGGTTCCATGTCTTTAGTCAATGCCACCTCTGTTTCTGAGGCTGGGGCCACGTCCTTGGCTGGGACTATCTCTGATTCTCTAGATGGTGCCATGTCAGAAGCCTTCAGTCCCATTATTACTTCCAGTGCTTTTGTTGGTGTCCTCTCTTCTGCTGATGTCATTTCTATATCAGCTGGCTCTAAGGAAAATAAGTTGAAAGTTTAGGATCCATCACTGTCTGTTCATAGCTCTTCATTCAAAACTCACTTGCTTAAGACACAAGAGTGTGTGGCTTTTGTGATCATAATACTGTAAATCTAACTAAGAAGTTGTCCAGTTAATGTATTTGTGCCTACTCTTTGACCGTCTCAATACTTAGCAGAATAAATTGATGGCAGAACAAACAGTAAAGAAGGAAAGGCATAGGGGAAAGAAAAAAACCCACGAGTCTAAAAAACAAACAACTCAGGTACACAATTAGTGTCAGAAAGGGAATCTGTGGGAGATCAAGAAAACCCCCCAGAGTTCTAAATTTGCACTAATTACAAAGGGATTTTCTTTGCCCATTAACCCCAAGTGTTGTACTTCGACTACAATTTAATTCCTTCAGTTGTGAGATCAGTAATTTAAGTTTAAAAACGTTTGTGATAGTTGGAAATTTTTATCTATACTGCTGTACATAGCTAAAAAATGTCTGATGATTTATACTGATGATTGAACCTGTAGCTATTAAGTGATAAGGAGGGACTCGAATAATTTACCTGCTGTGGGCTGCAGAGGTTGTGTAATGGCATCCAGGGAAATGAGGGACTCCAAGTGTGGAGGATTCGGAGCTTCCACAGACCACCCCTCAGGGGCAACAGCTGCAGGAGCAAACGTGTCGCAGGGAAACAGACCTAATATTAAAACACATTTTTGAAACTCAGTCAACGCTGGGGGAAAAGGACATACAATATTTCAAATCAGCTTTATATATTGCCATAAAGACACAGGCCAAAAGGACCAATGAGAAACAAAGCAAGAAAGTTTCACAGTAAAAAAAACCACTGACATTCTCAGGTCTGGGCTAACTGTCAGGCTGTCAAGCCATTAGTCAACACTGACTGGCCACCTTCTATAGGGTTTTACAAAAATTCAAAATACAAAAGGATGAGCTCTAGCTCTAAGATCACAACTGACAGAACCTAATGTATAGTAAGGGATTGTGAGTCTTCATTTCCTCATCTGTACCATGAGATTACCACCTCTCTTTCCAACATTAGAATACAATTTTGTGAAAATGGTTTGTGTATTACTAAGAACTAGACAAATGTAAAAGTATTATTATTATGCTGTCATCTGCCAGGCATAATATCATATGAGATTTAATATCACATGGTCCTTGCCATCAAGATCATTACAGCCTTGGGGGTGGGAAGGGACAGACTGGGATTTCAAAATGTAGAACATATAAACAAGAGTATACTATATAGCACAGGGAAATATATACATGGTCTTGAGGTAGCTCATAGAGAAAAAAATGGGACAATGAATATATGTACGTTCATGTAAAACTGAAAAATTGTGCTCTACACTGGAATTTGACACAACATTGTAAAATGACTATAATTCAATAAAAAATGTTAAAAAAAGAAAAGAAAAGAAAAAAAAAGATTATTACAACCTAGCTAGAGAAACAAGACAGACATATATCAAATAATGCAAACTGTACAGTATGGACTAAATGCTACAAGAGGTTAAAAACACAAGTTTATACTGTATAGCACAGCAAAACAAACCATATTCAATATCTTGTAGCAACCATTAATGGAAAATATGAAAATGAATATATGTATGTATATGTATGACTGAAACATTATGCTGTACACCAGAAATTGACCAACACTGTAAACTGACTATACTGCAATTAAAAAAAAAAAACTACCAAGAAAAAGAAGTTTAAAAACCACCATGAGGAAAAGAATAGTTACAGAAGGTTCAGAGGAGAAGTGAGAGCAGGAGGAGAGAAGAAAGTAGTCTCTTTCAAGGATGGAGACTACTGAGCAAAGAAAAGTATGAAGATATCAACAGAACAAGAACATTTCTGGGACTATGAGATCAAACAGATCCTGTATACTAGAGACGGAACAGGATTAGAACAAACAATAGAAGAAGGATCTGGAAAGTCAGAGAAAAATAGACTTGAAGAGAGAAAAAATTAGGCTGTCTTATGGTCTTCATCATGAAAATGAGAAAATGAATGCAGAAAAAGGATCACCTTAGGGTGATCAGTACAGTACATATGTTTGGAATTAATTTTAAAAGGGAGTAGGAAGTCTGTTAGGAGACAACGAAAGTGGTCTAGGTATGAAGTGATGGGGGCTTGCACTGGGGTAAAGCAGAGGGAGCATAAAGGAAGAGAAAAAAGATGCTGTAAAGAATGAAATCAATGCAACTAAATGACTGACTAGCTAGTGAGCTGAAAAAACAGGCGTCAAAGCCAAAATTCAAAATATGAGGAGACTAGGTGGATACCATCAAAGTCAACTCACTTAACATCCTTCTCCAAAGAGAATTTTAGTCCAAAGAAAAGCATAAATGAAACATATTAGTAGCCAAGATCTTTACAAATACAAAATCATAAGCATTATTTGAAGTGAGACTTACTGATGATGTGTACTGAAGGAAAGCAGACTACGTCACCCCAAAATACATCTCTTTGACATAAAAATTTCGAGCTGAAGGCAATTAAGCGAACAGCAAACCCAGAAAAACCTCCCCCTCTTTTCTGCCTAAAGGCAGGATATAAATTTCCCTTTATTGGAGGGAGACTCTTATCAGGCCAGAGAGGGCGCCAGAGGAATCTGCAAACAAATCTGACTCCATTAGTTTCCTTCCATACATTTACCTTCCAACAGTATGATTTCTAACTTTAATTAGGAATTTAATTCCATAAAATTGCTTTCCTCTGTCCTGTCATTTTTCTACAAATTTATTAGTCTTTGTTGAGGATATTATATAAACCGAATTTCTAAGCTACCACTTTGACTTACTTTCCTCCCATGTGATGTATGCCACACATGTTAATAAACTATTTGTTTTTTTCCCCTTATTAATCGGTCTTTTTATTAGAGTCTCAACTGAAAACCTAAGAAGGCAGAGGTAAAGTTTTGCCTGCCAGACAGCATCTTGGCCATGTTCATGTTAAAACTTACACAAAACCAGGAATGAGGATACTACTAGTTGATAACTAAGATCTGTTGAATGTTTACTATGTACCAGACACTATGTGCTTTTACATAATTTTATTTAATCATCACCACATCTTTAAGGTAAGAACCAGTGTTGGCCCCATTTGATAGATAAGGAAACCAAAGTTTAGGGAGGACATAACTTGACCAAGGCCATGAGCTAGTAAAATTTAGACAGAGAATCTGGCCTAGGATATAGGATTCAAGATCCCATAAGAGGAGGTGAGCAGACCCCGAGCAGCCCAATTGTGAATTCTCTCCTGTGATTAATCTAGGAAGAGCCTTATCAGAGCCAGAGACCCTAAACATGGTTTTGCCTAGTGGTTAACTTCAAAGGTGATAGGTGAAAGGCAATATTAATTGTTTGGAGTTAAGAAATAAATCCAGCTGGAGAAGTCATACCATAACTGTCTTTCAGGGGATCATTTTGTTCTGTAAATGATGAAGTACTGGTTGTTCCACTGGGGAGAAAGAGCAAATCTTCCAGGCCATCATCATGGTGCATCTTAAAGGGATCTGGAATAAGAAAGGAATTTAACTAGGAAGATTAGCACTCCTTATTATCTTATGATGAATAATGATGAGTTACATGTGTGTTGTCAACAGTAAGTTAAATAAGTTGAGATAACGTGTGGCTGAACATGGTAAGAAACCAAATAGTCACTAATTCATTTGTTACAAGTTAAAAATGAGTAATCTCACATCCTCTAAGATTTGATTATCCAACAAAAACTAAAAGCACAACTAATGCTCAAGTCTATAATGCTTAACCACACGGCTGTTGACTGGAGGCCTCTGTTCCTCCCCCATGTGTGCCTTTCCACAGTAGCTGGGTGAGTAAACCCACTGTGGTCAACATGGTGACTGCAATGTCTTTTGTAACCTAATCCTAGAAATGGCATACCATTATTTCTGTCATCTATTCTATTGGTCACACAGACCAAGCCTGGTATAACGTGGGAGGCAACTACAGAAGGGTGTGAATACCAGGAGGTGGTGATCACTGGAACCATCTTGGAGGTTGGCTACCATGCCTGACTTTCAGGACATTATACTCATCTGGGTTTTCTCCAGCCCAAACTAGCCGTTCCTGTGACATTACCTTTGCTGGTTCCTCTTCTTCCTGCCTTGAATTAGTAATTAAATACTACTCACAAAGAAAAGCCCTGGCCGAGATGGCATTACTGATAAATTCTACCGAACATTTAAAGAAGAATGAAAACCAATACTTCATAAATGCTTCCAAAATAGATTCCATTTATATGAAATGTCCAGAATAGATAAATTTATGGAGACAGAAAGTAGATTAGTGGTTGCTTAGGGGTGAGGCAGATAAGGAGACAGGTGGTGATATACCTAAACAGTACTGGGCTTCTTTTTGAGGTGATACAAATATTCTAAAATAGACTCTGGTGATGGCTATACATACATGTAAATACACTAAAATCCACTAAATTGTACACTTTACACTTGCAATGGGTGAACTGTATGATATATGAATTATATTTCAAAAAAGCTGTTTTTAAAAAATTATGTATGTCTAGGATAGCCAATAATTGGAGAATGGTACAGAGCATCAAGTATTAGATCATTTGGAACCAGTTATGAGCACCTTATAAATTAGATGGCAAAAAAGAAGCCATACACAACTGGAAACAAATACCCTGGGCTCTCAACTTTGTTACCTCTGACATGGAGGTATCAATGCTACTGCTTTGAGGTCCTTCTGCAATCTAGCCATCCCACCACTTCCAGTTATGCTTTTTTTTTTTTGTCTCTATAAATTAGTTTGAATTTTATAGAAATTGTGTATATTAGTTTTCCCTTTTGTCAAATGAGGATAATATATATGTGGCAGAGTTAAATGAATTTCAGTTAATGTACTCAAAACAGGTTCTGAAGGGGAGAGGAGTAGAGGGGTACCTGCCTCAGAAGAAGGGACAAATTAGAGAGAAGGGTCAACTAAATGTTTGGGGGAAATAATTATACCTTGGTTGTGTTTACTGAGTTGAAATGGTTTACTTGAGTAGTGACTGTGGCCTTTTCACGTTTATGTGATAGTTCACATTCAGCATTCATGAGCAAGCCTTCCACTTACCGGTCTGGATAGGATTCACCACTTGCTCGGGTTCAAAGCAAAAGTTTGTATCTTCTGGCCAGTTCTGGTTGTTTTGATAGCCCTGGTAGGCCATTTTCTCTTCAAGGAATTCAGTTGGAGACCCTTCAAATAGAAACAGGAAACAAAAATTATAAGGTACCAGTTTCCCCCTCCACTAGAGTTGAGTTTCTACAAGTATTACAGCTAGTACAATATAACACAATCATACCTGGATAGTGCCTCTGAAGAAAACCTTTTTAAAAAAATTTTTAAGATAGAAGGAAATAATCAAAGAATTGGAAGCATTAAGGTTGCCATAAGATTAAAAATACTGCAGAAGGACTTCTGGTGATGTACACATGAAAAAATTGATGAATCTTATCCACCAAAGTATAAGTATAAAATTGGACAAACTGTCAAAGGTAATCACTTCAATTTTTTGGAACTGGAACTTTTTAAAAAGTCAGATCTAAATAAATGGAGAAATATACCATGTTTATCAATGCAAGACTCAGTATTGTTAAGATGGCTATACTCAAACTGACCAATATATTCAAGGCAATTATAATTTTTTAAAAAAACCAAGCAGAATTTTTGAAAGATATCAACTCATTCCATAATTGATACGGAAGTGCAAAAATAATAGAATAGCTAAAATAATTTTGAAGATAATCAAGTTGGAAGAGTTAGAGTACTTGATTTCAAAAGTTACAATAAATGTACAGAAACCAAGTCATTGTGGTAAGGGCCAAACATTAGATAAATAGAACAGAACAGAATTCAGACAAAACCTACACAGTTGTGGTCAATTGGTTTTTAATAAAGGTGACTTTCAATGGGGGAAAGGATACTTTTTTTAACAAATGGTACAGAAACAACTGGACACTTAACTCACACTATATATAAAAACTAACTCCAAACAGATTAGACCTAAATGTAAGGAGTTAAAACTAAAAAAAAAATAAAAATAAAAAAATAAACAAAAAAAAGTTGTAACAGAAAACAGGAGAAAATTCTCTGTGACCTTGGATTAGACAAAGATTTCTTAGAAATGTCACCAAAACAATCCATAAAAGGAAAAAAATGATAAACTAAACATCATCAAAACGTGTAACTCTTGTTTTCCCATGATACCACTAAGAAAATGAAATGAGAAGCCAGGCTGGGGGGAAATATTTACAAATCATCAATCTAAGAAAGGACCTATACACAGAAGAAACACTGGCACATACAGTGTTTGTTCAAAACAGTGTATAGGCATTTAATGTGGGGAAATAGCTATTTCACTCTTTTTGTTTAGTTTTATTTACACTTGCAATGAACAATGGGTACAGTTTTTGTTTCCTGTTTCCCTGATTTTAGTAATAAAAAGTTGAGACTTGTAATAAGGAAATCTCTTACACAACAATTATAAGACAAACAATTCAATTTTCATCAAAGAAAATATACAAATGGGTAATATACACATGAAAACCTCATCATCATGAATCATTAGGGAAATGCAAATTAAAATCACTATGAGATGCTACTACAGAATCATCAAAATGGCTATAATCAAAAGCCCTGAAAATACCAAGAGTTTGTGAGGATGTAGAGAAACAAAAGCCTCTCTCATTCCTGGAGAGAATGTAAAATGGTACAGCTACTTTGGAAAAATAGTTTGACAGCTTTCTTTGCTTTTTTAAAATAACAGGTTAACTGAAATGTAAATTCAAACAACCTAACCTACCACCTAAAAGAATTAGAAAAGGAAGAACAAACAAAACCTAAAGTCAGCAGAAGGAAATAATAAAGATCAGGGAGGAAATAAATAAAAAGGAGATTAAAAAAAAAGAAAAAAATCAATCAAACCAAGAGCTGGTTTTTTGAGAGTAAACAAAATCGACAAGCCTCTTGCAAAGCTCACCAAGAAGAAGAGAGAACACAAATAAACAAAATAAGAAATGAAAATGCAAAAATTACAACCAACACCACAGAAATGCAAAAAACTATGAGAGAATACTATGAACAACTACATGACAACAAACTGGACAACCTAGAAGAAATGGACAAGTTTCTAGAAAGATACAGTCCACCAAAACTGAATCAAAAAGAAATAGACAATTTGAACAAACCAATCATCAGAAGTGAAATAGAATCAGCATCTAAAAACCTCCCTTCAAACAGAAGTCCAGGACCAGATGGCTTCACTGGGGAATTCTACCAAACACACAAAGAACTCATACCAATGCTTCCCAAACTCTACCAAAACTCATTCTATGAAGCCACCATCAACCTGATACCAAAACCAGACAGGACACTACCGAAAAAGAAAATTGCAGGCCTGTATTATTGATGAACATAAATGCAAAAATTCTCAACAAAATATTAGCCAACAGAATCCAACAACACATAAAAAAGACCATACAATGGTGAAAAGACAGTCTTTAGCGAGTGGTGCTGGAAAGGCTGGACAAGCCCCATGTAAATCAATGAAATTAGAATGTTCCCTTCACACCATACACAAAAATACTCAAAATGGCTTAAAAACTTAAACGTAGGACAAGACACTACAAAACTCCTAGATGAAAACATAGGCAAAACATTTTCTGACATAAATCTTAGCAATGTCCTCCTAGGGCAGTCTACCAAGGCAATAGAAATAAAAGTAAAAATAAACAAATGGAACCTAATTAAACTTACAAGCTTAAAAAAAAAAAAAAAGAAATTCAGCTATTTAAAAAAAAAAACTTACAAGCTTTTGCACAGCAAAGGAAACTATAAACAAAACAAAAAGAAAACCTAGGAATGGGAAAAAAATATTTGCAAACTATGCGACTGACAAAGGTTTAATCTCCAGAATATACAGATAGTTCATACAACTCAAGTACAGGTTTTTGTGTGGACATATGTTTTCAATTCTATTGGGTACACATGCCTAGCAGTTGAATTGCTAGGTGATGGAGCAATTCTATGTTTAACATTCCGAGGATCAGCCAAACTTTTCCAAAATAGTTGTACCATTTTGCAATCTCACCAGCAATGTATGATGGCTTCACCAAAACCTGTTATTATGTGTCTTTTTTAGCCATTCTAGATAAAGGTGTGAAGTGGTATCCCATCATGGTTTTGATTTGCATTTCCCTGAAAACTAATGATGTTATGTATTATTTCATGTGCTTATATAAGATCATTTATATGTTTTCCCTCCAAAGAATGTCTATTCAAATAATTTTCCCATTTTTAAATTGAGCTACTTTTTTTTTTAAATCATTGAAATGTGAGGTTCACTTTCTTGATGAGCACAAAAGTTTTTAATTTTGATGGAGTCTAGTTTATCTACTGTTTTTGGTCACTTGTGCTTTTGATGTCATAACCAAGAAACCACTGGTTTGGTTTCTGTAGGATTAGTGTCTATAATAGCAACTACTCAAGTAAGTGTTGCTACTGGAGTTTAAAGAAAGATCATATAGCATGGCCATGGGATGACATGGAGTACTTCCCATATGAGATTAGAACTTAATTGGACCTGGAAGGATAGTTAGGAGGATGTAATTAAAAAGAGTTGGGAGACTGAGAAAGAGACAAAGTAGAGAAGATATCCAGTAGAGCAAAACAGGAGTTAAGACCATGGGTGTAAGAATGGGAAAGTAAGGAGCACACCAACTTGGCTGGAACACACTTACGGGGGGCAGCAGTTCTTCAGAGAGGGCAGCTAGAGAATAGCTAAGGTGTCAAAGGCCAAATACAGTAGCCTCCAAGATTTGTCTGCATCCCTTCTAAAGGGAACCACCGTGGTCCCTTCCAGGTGGTCCTGGTGTGGCTGTTCATAGTGGTATTTTGCTTTCCTGGCCAAACAAGTACACTTGTAATTCAAGCTGACCTAAAGTCCTCTGGGGAAATCTGATATATAGATATTTTGGATCTTGAGCCATAAGGATATACCTGGACTGCTGGTAGCCATTTTTCCCACCTTGAAAGAACCTGCCTGAGAATGAAGCCAAGGAGGTGAGAAAGAGAGGGAAGAGTAGAAAAGAGGGAGGAAAGGTGGGAGGGTGGAGAGGGGGGAGGAGAGAGAGCAAGAAAGAAAGACTTTTGAGCCAAAGATTAAATGCTTTACATATTAAAAAAAAAATCTACCTGTAAGAAGCCAACAAAGATATATAACTGCATTGCCAAGTTCTTATAATGGTAGATAAATTGAGGAAATACCTAAAAAGTAAGAAATATACATTTTGTGTAGAGCTGCCTGAAGGTTTCTTCATAGGATAGAAAAGAAATCTAAATTAGAAAAAAAATATGATATAAAGAAAGGAAACTGGACTTCAAGAGATCTAGGTTCCAGTCCTGGTTTTGTCACTTAACTTTGGGTGTAAACTTGAGAATTTTAGAGCCACAAACTATTCATCTATAGTAACACACACACACACTAGGGTTGGGCTACATAATTTTTAAAATGCACTTTAATTCTAAATTTTGAGACCTTTCATTTATCTATTCATTGTTATACCCCTCAAAAACCTGGTAAAATACAACTTATATATAAGTACTCAGTAGTTACTGGATAAATGAAAGTATTGGTCATTTGCTTAAGCTAGAAAAATTATAGTGACTCAAAGAACAAACCTTTCTTTTTTGTGTCTTTGGGAAGATTCACAAATGCATATGGAAGAGGAAAGAAGAAAAAATAGTAAAAGATAAATAAATAGTTCTTAAAATTAGCAAAAATATTTTTAAAACAGTAAGATTTTTGTAGGATTAATTTATCTCAGTTCTCAAATAACAAAGACACAAATGTAGTAATACAGCCCATTCTGGATTATTAAAGAGAAATCAACCAGAAAACAGATTTCTCTGATGTTCCAAGGTTGAAGCTGGGACTCCCTCTAACTGATTCAATAGTACTGTGAGCAACAGTCTCAAAACATGATCTTCGCCTATCTTCAAGAATAGTTTTTCTTTTCCCCTTCTTAATTGTTATTAAATATTCTAATAAGTCTGTAGCAGTGTTCAAACAACAACAGGAAGAGAGGGAGGGAGGGATACAGGGAAGGAGGCAGAGTAAACAAGCAAGCAAAGGGTTGGACACCAGCCAAGATTCTTGAGTTCTTGACCCTGCTCTGCTGAAGGCTAACCATGTGAATTTAGGACAGCCTTTTTATCTCTCCTGGTCTCAGTAATGACCTCTAAGCATATCTGTTCAGTTTAGAATTACAATAATAAAAAAAATTTTATCAATAATTTTATATTCCATAGGAAAGTACTAGGACTTCAATCTTTGAATTACTGCCTAGTTAGAGAAGGTGTACCTACCATCTATTATTTCAAAGCTAATGAAGACAATCTATTTAGGGCTTCAATACAACAAATGCCTCTCAGGAAATAATAATGCAAATGTTGGGTGCTAACCTAATACCCCTCCCTCATCCACTGAAATGCACCCATACCGGGCTTATTCCCTAACTCTAACAGGAAAGCCGTATCTGGGGACAGGCTAGTCCCCTCGTGGCCCCTGAAGCTCGTGCTTCTTCATCCTTTTGCCTCTGCTCACGTGATCAGCCTCTGTCTGAACGCCTGCCTGTGTACCCACATCCCAAACCCATGACCTAGGTCAAAGCTTCCACAGAGCCTCTCTCAGAACTTTAATGCTCATTTTCCTCTTCTTAATTAACTCTTTCAACATTTGTTGTTCCTAAGAAACAATCTGGTCCTTAAACACATACTTTCTTATTAGTTTTTTTTAAAAAATTCTTAAACCTTTAAGTATTCTATGTTCATCATTTAAAAATTCATTATTTAACATCTATGAATCTTGGGGGGGGGGGTTGCAGGGGAGGTAATTAGGCTTATTTTATTTATTTTTAGAGGAGGTACTGGGGATGGAACCCAGGACCTCATGCATGCTAAGCATGTGCTCTACCACTTGAGCTATACTCTTTTCCCTAATACGTATGAATCTTATTTCTCCACATCATTAATGTTTCTTTAAAAAGTAAAGACTGTAGTTTGATGATTTTATTTCTTCATAATGCCCAGCTCACTGCATGGCACAGTATAGTATTCAATAAATAAGTCACTATCAAAATTATCACAAGGTAATTATTCTGGACTGCATGGTTAAATTAATAAATTCACATTATACACCAAAACTTCTTGGAAAGTGATTTATATTTAGTATAAAAAGCATAAAGAACCCCAGAAAAATTTAAGCAATAGCCTATCATTTCTAAAATAAACTTTAAAAGGCTGTGATTCTGCTTACATTTCCTTACTCTGTGGTTAAAAAGCACAGTTTTTAATCAGAGAAGTGGGTACACTTTCCTCACACATTCTGCAGAAGGAACATGCATGTCTGGTCCTCTTCCGCACGCTGGTGCTGCAGCCCAGCCTAGAGAGGCTTGCCCATGAAAAACATTCAGAACAGCCTCTGGCCAACAGTGTCATTAATGAGCATGTTTCATAGAGGCTCCCTCCCACATCTTCACTCAGTATTACTGACCTAGATTTCCTTCCTAAAATTCCACAGCAAAAGCAGGAAAACTCTCTTGCAGAAACAACAGCCTTCAGAATAAAAATATTTTTAGCATAATTGCAATCTACTCAGAGAGTCTATTTCAGTAAAAGAATGAAAAATGAAATTTAAAACAAGAAGCAACTTATATAATGCAATGGAAACAATCCTAGATACCTTGGTTCTCCTATAAAAGTAAAATGGGAAAAAACAGTGACCTGCGTTTATTTTTGTGAAATTGGAAGTATTTAACAGAAAAGGCAAATGGCTAAATATTTAAAGTAGCAATTAATCAAGGAGTAATATCTATATATCAAAGCCAGAATAATTCTATCAGGTAAGATCCACTCCAGGTGCACGACAGACCAATGGATTTTAATAAATATGAGAAGTTCATCAATATGGTTTCAGATTCTACACTGCAAAAAACCTGTAAGAAACAACCACTTGTCAAGTTTTGAGGTCAAATCAAAGAATATCCACAGTTACCTGAAAAAAGACTATCAAAATACTCCTCTTATCTGTGAAATACGTTTTTTCATATACTTCAACTCAAACATACTGTGACAGATTAAATGCAGCTGTCTTCTATTAAACCAGACATGAAAGAAATTTAGAAAAATGTAAAACAACACTAGCCTTCTTACTAAATTTTTTAGAAAAGTATACTTATTAAAAATGTTAACATTAACATGTAATTAATTTTTTATTTTAAAATATTTTTAAATCTCTCAGTTTTAATATCCATTTTGATAAATATTGATAGATACAACCCACATAAACAAAAGATCTCTGGGGTCCTTAATACTTTTGTAAATAGCTTTATTGAGGTACAACTGATACACAGTACTGTACATATTTAAAGTGTACAATCTGATAAATTTTGCCTATGTATGCCATTGCCGCAAGACAGAGAACATATCCATCACTCTCAAAAGTTTCCCAATGTTTAAGCATGAAAAGTGGCCTTGATACCAAAAAGTTTGAGGACTATGCCTTAAGAGTATTTAGAGATATTTTCCCTCTAGAGAATTCTGCTATTTATCCAGCGTCAAGTAAAAATATAAAGCAGCAAAGTAGAGTATGAAAGACTAAGGTCCTAATCCAGCTCTTTGGAGAAACCTTAGTCAACTCATTTAATTCCTTCAAACCTCAATATTCTCACCTATATCATCAAAGCATTGCACCAGTATCTGGTACCTAAGCTCCCTTCCACTTATAAAATATGTCCATTAGTCCACACCTCTACCCTCATGTGTTACTATCAAACTTCTAGCCTCTTCCCCCAATACCTCCCCCTCCTTCCCCCAGAGTCAAGAAGTCTAAGACAAAGTTCAGGCCTCAATATGTTTCTGTGATAGAAATTTAACCATCTGAGAAATGAGAAAACATGTAATAATAATATTTCATTAAGGACTAAACCAAATGATGAAGATGTTTAAATTACATGGAAAGAGAAGTAAGAAAATGAATGCTGGCAAGAGGGCTTCACGGACAAGAAAGGGAGCAATCTTTAAATATGATATTTTCCATTATGTTGACATTGTAAGTAACACATGTCAGAATGTCTTACGTTATTATTACAAAGATGAAACAAAACTGACCAGGAAATACATATATTGATTATGGAATGATAAAGCAATTGTGGCAAAATGCTATTGATTGGTGAATCTGAAAAAACATACAGAAGTTCTTTGTTTTATTTATTCTTTTCTTTCATTTATCTGCATATCTGCAATTATTTCAAAATAAAAATTTAAGTACTTCTAGTTCAATTTTCTAAAAATAGGGGAAAAAATGACAAAAGAAAGCTAACTCCTTTTCTATACCCCCCCCCAAAAGTTCCCAAAGCCAAGTCCACTTTCAATAATAAAACTGGGGGAGGATATAGCTCAAGTGGTAGAGTGCATGTTCAGCAAGCACAAGGTCCTGGGTTCAATCCCCAGTACCTCCATTGAAAAAAATTAATAAATAAACCTAATTACCTCTCCCCTGTAAAAAACCAAAACAAAAACAAAACAAAAACCCACAGAAAAACAAAGCAAAAATCAAAAATAAAATAAAATAGATTTAAATGCTCACGTTCAACTATATTAGGATGTCTTTCTCCTCCGTACTACATAGGCAAAAAGTCCACCAACCTTCCTGATTTGAGATTAATCATATTTGACCACCCCTAAAATGGCTGGAGACTTTTTTTTTAAAAAAAGACTTTCCAAGTTCTAACAATATTTGAAAACACTGAAGCATTGAAGATCTCAACCAGGAAAGAGATGATGACTTTGAGTTAACAGTTTCTTCGTGTTTTGCTTCAACCAGAAATCCTGCAGGATGCTCCCCAGAGTGGGCACAGGTGAAGGATGCCACTGTGAGCCATAATCCAGCCTAAGTCAGCAACAGTTTAGCTATAGACACTACACTGTTTTCAGCTGTTCCTTCTAACTCTCATGACACTAGACTTACTATCATACTGAAATGTACATTGTTCCTATAAAAAAAATGTGTCTCTACACAATTTCCTTTCTCATTCTCCAAAGAGGCTGTTACATATACTCTCTTTTCCAGCATCCTCTCATCCCAACATACAAACTCTTACTTTATAGAAAATAAATAAATCTACTGCAAACTGACCTACGTGAGTCCATCATTACTTCTTTCCTATTTCTGAGGGAGGTATAATCCTCCACCTTTATGTTCTTTTTAATTTGGGGAGGGGGGGAGCCTGCACAACTAGAGAACATGAGAAATGCACATCATTCTCGTTTCTAAGAGCAGCCTTTATACAAGTATGCCCTTTATCATCTCCCTTGCCATCCAGTCCTCCAACCTCCTAGACTTGCTTTTTTAAAATCCCTTTTGTCCTATTCTGGTTATAAGCACAATTAAGTTTCAGCATTTTAAAAACAAACAAACAAAATCCAAACTGTATTAAAGAAAAAAAAATTCCCTATAGAAGAATCTATGGATTAAAGGAAATTTAGATCTCAACCCAGTTATTAAAAACAAATGAGATAATGGAAGAAATATTGGTGAACTGTGTACTGACTGGACATTTGATATGAACTGGTGTGTGTGTGTGTGTGTGTGTGTGTGTGTGTGTGTGTGTGTGTGAGTGAATGGTAATGCAATCATGTTTTAAAAAGGAATGCATTTTTAGAGATGTAGACTGATAATAAAGACGATAATACGATGTCTGAGATTTGCTTCAAAAAACAACATCTAGGGTTGGGTGGAGGGACTGAGAGTGGGATAGATGAAATCAGATTGCCCATCTGTTCAACAAGTCAAACAACTGACTAGAGTCTGTGCCTCTAGTCTGACTTTCTTACTAGTACAAAACATGTTCACATTATTCCTTGGTTTAAAACTCTTCAGTGTTTCCCTGTGACCTACAGATTACAGAGCAAATTTATCACACAAGATTTTATACAAGCCAGTCTTAAATAATATTGTCAGGACAACAAGCATAATAAACCATGACTGTCATGTACCTGTGGCATGAGATATAAATAGCCACCCTAAGTAGAGAGATGTAAAAATTTGGCTCTTTCTTCAGACAAAACAGGAATTAAAACATTCCCTCAGAATGTCAATAACTCATAATAAACCCCATTTCTATGTTGACATTCTATTAAACAAGGTATATAAATGACAGTATTCAAATTTTGGTAGGTGTTAAGTTTTTAGTTTAAAGCCATAAAAACAATTTACAAGTAACCATAACCAAAATTCAACTGTGGTAGAAACCACATGTGAACATTAAACTGCATTCATGTCCACAGATCCTATTTCAATAAATTCTACTCATTCTACCAACTTATTTCAGACAACTATGGATAACTGACATTCCAGCTCTAAACTGAAGATGCAAAAACCACTTTCCCAAGTAGGGCAAATTATTCATAGGTATTTAACATTCTTATTAAGGAATATGATTTGGAACACTAAAACACACACAAATCAAGAAGGAAATTAATGTCCAAACATTTATTCTCTTTCTTTTTCTGGTTCCTCAGATTCTGAAGGATTTCTTCACACTCTGATAAGAAGTTTGTCAGCAGAGTGTGTCCCTGGAAGGGTCTGGTTTCCCACTCCTTCTGTACCCTTCCTCCCCCTGACCCAGAGCCAAATGTGTAGTGAGATCTTCCACCCCAGTCCAGCTAAATTTCAATCCCACCTCCTCTCAACACACAGCCTGAAGCACATTTCTTTCCTCCTCTGCCTCACATCCTGTTACCATACAAGAGGGAGGCAAGACCAAATAATCTGCCAGAATCCTCCTACACCTGACCAACCTCTGCTTTGCTGGTTTTCTAATGCTGAGTAAAAAGATATCATGGCAGGCACTTGAAGCAATAGCTTTCTCTCTGCTCTGAAAAAATGCAATGAAAACTCAAGTGTTAAGTCTTTTGCACCTTCTGGTCATCACCGTGGACCATTCATTAGCAGGCTGTGTTAACAGTGCATTCAAACACACACCAGATCTTCAGAAGAGGGGTCCATCAGTGCCCTAGCATGTGATCAAATTTCTTGAATGCAAATGAAGGTATCCTTTACTCAACCATTCAGAATTTCACATTTATCCATTTCAGTTGGTGGACCAGGTCAAATTGCAGTTTTCCTTTAACTAAGTTGAATGGATCAAACATAACAAAGATATCAACAATTTAATGCTCTCTTGAGCTGTACTCATTTATTCATTCAAGTATCTATAGTAGGTCCAGGGATAAAGCAGTGAATAAAATGTGCCTGGCTCCAATGTGTGTTCTTCTCTTCTTGCTTCTATGGTGCTCTGCTGGTATGTGGGACATCAAATGATGCTCACCCCCAACCTTCGTTCAGGGGCACCCCACAGTTGGCTGTGCCACTCCAGCCAACTCCTAGTGAGTTTCCTAAACAGTTTTGTTGATACCCTTGCCAGGCTCAGCCTGTGGCATCTCAGGAAGTGAGACCACCTGAAGCACTTTACTTTTACCAGCCCTTTACATGCCTGAGTCTTGCCTCAGGGCTACATCAGTTCTCTTATAATATAGCCCATAGTGATGCTGAACATCATGACATTCCAAAAAATATCACACTAGCCCACTATATTAGTATTATGCTAATTGGGTCTGATGAGTAGAAAGTAGCAAATACAAATGCTTTAGTCAGACATATGCAAACCAGAGAATGGGAGATAAACCAGAAAATTCAAGGGCCTGTCACATCAATTGAGGGTCTGGAACCAACAGCCCAAAACATGTCAAGATTCCCCTTCCAATGTGAATGATAAATTGCTACAACTTGCGTCACCAACAATGAAAAAAACAGGTATAATGCTTGGTAGGCCTTTTTTGATTTGGGGGGCAACGCATACCACATTCCAATGTCCATCTTTAACCCATCTACAAAGTTACCCATGAGGCTAATGGTGTAGCAGAGGGACAGAGCAAGAGAAGGCTCTGCAGCAAGTTTAGGTTGTAGCTCAAGCTGCTTTACCACTGGGCCTTATGATCTAGCAGATCCAATGAAAGTTGAAGTGTCCATGGAATAGGGATATTAAATGGGGCCTCTAACAACCAAGAATAAGAGAATCAGAGACCAGATCTCTGTATTTTTGGAGAAAATCTATACTCTATTCTGCAGACAACTACTCACCTTTTCAAAAATAGCTCCAGGCTTGCTCTTGGGCATTGGTAGAGACTAAATGCCTAACCATGTGTTATAACGTGATCATGTGGCCTCATCATGAACTAGATGCTGCCTCACCCACCGAGCCATAAAGGTGGGCATGCACAGCACCAATCTAGCATTGAGTGGAAACATGTAAGAGACCAAATTCAAGCAGGTCCAAAGATATGAATAAGTTGCATAAGCAGGTAGCTGAGATTCCCTGCACTCTGACCTCTATTTTTGAGCCCCCTCTCCCTCAACCTATGCTAACAGCCTCCTGAGAGTTCCATATGACCAGCTGACTAGGGAAGAAAAAACCCAAGTCTGCTTTTCATGTGGATCCACCCAATATGCTGATACAGATGCAGTACTATAGCCCCATGTAAAGGTAACGCTGAAGGACAAAAGACGTGGTGAAAGAAAATCCTTCCAGTGGGTGGAACTTTGAGCAGCACATTTGGCAGCCCCTCTGCCTGCAGTGAAAGATGGGCAGAGCACAGATTTACACTGGTTATTTGTGCCCCATGTGACTAATCATTAAATGGCACTCACTTTAAAGGAAGCTCTTAACTAGGTGACAAAATACATACTTTGTGGATGCCAGGTAATCTCTTGCCCCAGCCACCACAGTGTGTCCTCAACAGACCCAGGAAAAAGTGGCCATCATGGCAGGGAGAGAGGCTACGTATGGGGTCGGCAACATGGACATGCCCTAAACAAGGCTGACCTGGCTAAAGTTACTGCCAAGTGTGTCTAAGCTGTCAATGGTAGAGACCCAAACTCAGTACCCTATAGGGTACCACTCCCAGTGAGACCAGTAGCCACCTGGTGGCAAGTTAATTACACTAAACATCCATCATGGTGGGGAATGTGGGAGCGGCTAGGAGGGGCAGAGATTTGTCCTCAATGTCCAAACATGTATTCTGGATATAGATTCGCCTTCTCTGCCTGTAATACTTTGTCTATCACTCATAAAATCCCTGATCCACCATCATAACATTCCACACAGCACTACTTCCGATTAATAAAGTCATTTTACAGCAAAGTGAAAAAATGGGCTCACGTCCATGGAATCAGTTGGTATTATCATACACCCCATCACCCAGGATGGCTGGCCTAATTAAAAGATGTAATCACTTACTGAAAACTCAGTTACAGTTTCAGTTGGGAGACAACACCTTAAAAGAATGGGATAGTGTTTTGAATCAGAGACCCTTACAGGATGCTGTCTCCCCTAGAGCCAGAATATGTGGGTCTGGGAATCAAGAGGAATCACTATTATATCCAATTTCTCATAGAATTTTCACTTCCATTCCTGACAACTTTGAGCTCTGCTAGTTTGAAGGTCTTAGTCCCCAAGGAGGAAATATACCTACCAGCATATACAACAATTCAATTGAATTAGAAAATGAAACTCCTACCTGGCCATTTGGGACTCCTTATTCCACTGAACCATAGGCAGAAAAGAAGGTTACTCTACTGGCTGGAATGACTGAGACTCATTATCAAGGGGAAATTGGGTTACTACAACACAAAGAAAGCAAGGAGGACTATGTCTGGAACCCAAGGGATTTCTCTGAGGTAACTCTTAATACTTCCATGCCAATAATAAAGACTCATGGAAAACTAGAGCAACTAAAAAAGGGCCAGACTACCAAGGAAAAGCAAGTTCGAAATTCTGGGTCATTTCTCCATGTAAAGAATTTCAACCAGCTGAGGTTCTGGCTGAGGGCGAGGGAAACTTAAAATGGGTAGTTGAAGATGCAACTGACAGACATAATTCTGGTCTTATGACTAATTACAGAAATAAGAACTCTGAGGGTTTTGGATATTTTTTCTTTGTTATACTCTGTGTTTATTTGTGTATTCTAACCATTTTCTTCTTTCTTCCCATTATTATAAGTTGTGAAAGGCTAACTTTACAATCAACCTCTTGATAAGAGAATATTCAGTGAACTGTGATTTGGGGAGTGATTAATATACCCAGCAATGGAAAGCATGACTATAGGTACTGAGCATCTCATTTCGGGAAAAGGGCGAAAGCTGCTTCATCGTATGAGAGACAGCTGTATCTTGTTAGATGCAAACATAAGAGTTGTTCTGCTGATACACGGAAGTTCAACTATATGCAGGAAAGTACATATGGACGCTAAGTAGCCAAATGAGTAGACTATGCCAGTTTCAATTTATTGCCTCTCAGCTCCAAATCCCCCTTTTATTGCCTCACTTGTGATAACGGACCTGAACCCTGTAAACGCTTCTCCTTTGCCAGCTGGCATGATACCAAGGTTAGCAGAGGGTGTTAGAGAAAGAGGTTTCTCTTCCTGCTTCCAGCATGGCTTCCCATCTTCCTGCTCCTGTGCTGCTCCGCTGATGCAAAACACCACCGGTCCTCACCCTGACATGTTTTAGTGGGCACTCTCATGAGAATCTTCCCAGGCAAGTCCTGCCAGTGGCCACTGCTGCTTCCTGGTGATTCAGCAGTACCTCTGTGTACAGCTTCCTGTTTGCCAGCATACAATCTCCTCAGCAAACAGCTTTACTGTCCAGTGAAGACATTCATGATAAGAATCTGATTTTGGAGGAGGAGGGCACTCTTCCAAATTTCTCTTTCATTTGTAGTCTGTCTCAGTTCTAGGGGCAGTACTGGCTCCCCTTATCTATCATTCCTGCATCCTCTAGAGTTCTCTCTACCGCTTAGAAGTTAACTCCCTGCTCAAATTACGACATGGTTTCTGTCTCCTAACTGATAGATACCAAGAATTAAATCAGCGAGATGGCTAAGAGAAAATCTTCAAATTTCTCATCACAAGAAAAAAAATTGTGTAAATAAGTGTGGTGATGAATATTAACTAGATTTTTTGCAGTGATTATTTCACAATATGTACAATATACGAAATCATTAATATAAACTCACGTATATGGCAATACCTCAATAAAAAATAAAAAATAAAAAACCAAAAAATGTGAGACAGCTTAATTCCACATTACAGATAAAATGGGGGAAAGAAAAAGAGATGTTTAACCCAAGGAGAATAAACCATAAGGCACACACTTATCTCCAACAAAAAGTCTATCCTCTGCATGAGAGGACACTGCTTCTCTGCTGCTCAGCAGCAATGACAGCCACAGTAGAATAGCTCTTCATTTTACATGGAAAAACCCAAGACCAGAAATACTAACTTTTATTGACCAGAGAGCAGAACCCATCAATGAGGACTTCTAAGAAGTCTAATGTCGATATTTAAATTCACCATTCACACAGCTTAGCATTTTCTCATCTCATTTTAAATTGCTGAGATCCCACTGGAGAACCGGCCGTGCCAGGTTTTTGCAGTGGCAAAGTTCTAAGTTAATTTTTTCATGAGAAACAAAGCAAAAAGCTCTTTGTTCAGTTTGCCTAGAGTCCTTTTAAAGTTTCGCCTTCAATTTTGTCCTCTATAAACAGAGAATCTCCAAAGACAATGGATACCAGACACGCTCTAGTTACATCCAGTTAAAATATTGTTATACAATCATTTAAATAGGAAAGAGGGCTGGTGGCCAAAAAGAATGATTTACTGGCAGGAGCATTTATTGGGTCGAAGCTGTAAGGACTTTCTATGTGGACATTAATTATTATCCCAATATCGCCCTACATTTATTAACCCCTTCAACCAGGTTACAAAGCGCTGAAAGTATTTTCTGTTCCTGAACCGAAACAATTCTTTTATTACTAGTTTTCCTTTCATAGAGGAAGAACTTCAGGATTAAATAGGGCAAATTACTCGGCTAAGAGACCAAAGCTAGTAGATGATAGATCTAGGCCTGCTCTTTTCCACAATGTTCTCAAGATTGAGACAAACCACTAAGGGAGACTTGTTTCCAGAAAGGCATGTACTAATAAGCTGGCAAAAATTATTGCAATTTTATCTGGCCTTGCTCTTAACGTTCTTTTTCTACATGAGGTCTGAAACAAACAGAAAGAACCACCTACTCAGAGAAAAATGTGGTGAAGGAAAAGGAAGGAAGGAAGCATAACCAAACAGCTTATGCAACTTCATGATACACAGAAATTTAAGTCAGATAATCTGTTCATACACAAGATAGCAAGGTGGCCCATTCCTCTTCAACATTAAACACAACAGCTGTTATAGTCTAGACAGAAGTCTGTAACTTTCTCAATAGCACAGAAAGATCAGAGCACAAGTCTTTATTAATTAAAAGTTTTTTTCCTAAACCTCAGTGACAATGTTATAGCCATGAAAATGTGTTAGGTAAAGAGGGAGACAGAAAATCATCATAAAACTAACATTGTCAGGGATATGGGAGTAGCACCAGAGCAAATGGGCCAGGTGGCACATACTCAGGCTTTGTCACAGGAGAGGGGAAGGGGGATGTCTATACCAAGGATAATTTTAAATCCCCTGACACATCTCTTAAATGCTACAGAAACCTAGCAAGGGATCTACAGGAAAAAGTCCTGATATGCTGTAGAATGACCAGGAAATATGCATCAGCAGAAACAGCCCTCCTCCATAGCCAGGGCTCTCCATCGGCCACAGGCAGTGCTCCGCCGGCGCCTCCTCCCAGCCTCCTCCCCTTCACCTATTTCACTTCCATCTCAACAGACCTAACACTGCCAATTTCCAACAGACTCCCTCTTTCAGCTTTAAAAAAAAAAATGTTCAACGAGATTACTCAACAGCTACTGAGCACCTACTATATGTCAGACACTGTTCTAGGTGCTGGGCCACAGCAGTGACCGGAACAAAACCCCCACCCCTCTCAACAGTTATCTTCTGGTGGGCAAAGTCAGACAATAAAGAAGATAAATCATTAAACTGTGCCAATGATAAAGCAACAAGTGCCAGGGAGAAAATTAGGGTAGAGAAGTAGGGGAGAAAAACAGAAGCGGTACAATTTTAGGTAAGCCAGAGAAGGCCTCGCTAAGCTGGTTGAGAGTGAACTATGGGTCTGTCTGCGGGAAGAGCATTCCAGACGGAAAACAGCTGGTGCTCAGAGCCCAAGGCAAGGGCCCACCTGGCTTGTCCAGCAACAGTGGCAAGAACACCAGTGAAGCAAAGTCAGCAAAAGGGAGAATTAGGAGATGTGGTCAGAGAGATCTATTTTTCTGACAGGATAGATGTGGGATGTGAGAGAAAGAGAGAATAGGGGAAGCCAAACATTTAGCCTGAGAAAGCAGAAGAACACTCTATCTCTGTTTAATGAGATGGGGAAGGTTTTGTTTTTTGTTTTGTTTTGGTAGGGGAGCGGGGGAAGAATCCAAAGTTCAGCTTAGGATACCTCGAATTTGAGATATAAACTGTACATCTAAATGGAGATTTGAAGCTCTAATTTCACATTTCCCTAGTTCTCATCCAATCTCCTCATGGACTCTAACCAATATTACATCTGTTCTTACAAAATGTTCCTTAAAACTGTTTAGCATTTAAATAATGTTTATATATTTGTGCATTTCCCTCTGTAAGTGGACAAATTAGGACAAACCCACAAGTTAATATATAAAGCAACATTTTAATTCTAAAGAGGTTTGTGGTGAACACGATGGTTAACTTGAAAATCATCTTTTTTTTTTTTAATAAGCTAGCTTATTTACTTTTACCATTTTCAAGTGTACAACTCAGTGGCATTAAGTACATTCACACTACTATGCAAACGTCACTGCCATCCATCTCCAGAACTTTTTTCACCTTGTAAAACCGAAACTCTGTACCCACTGAAAAAATAACTTCCCATTTCCCCCTCCTCCCAACTCACAGCAACCACTTTTCTACTTTCTGTCTCTATGAATATGACTATGTATGCTCAGTACCTTATATAAGTAGAATCATGTAAGTGGCATTAGTATTTGTCCTTTTGTGACTGGCTTATTTCACTTAGCATGGCATCTTCAAGATTCATCCAGGTTGGAACATGTGTTGGAATTTTCTTCCTTTTAAAAACTGAGTAACACTCCACTATATGTATACACCACATTTTGTTTATCCATCCATCCATCGTGGGCACTTCGGCTGCTTCCACATTCTGGCTATTGTGAAGAATGCTGCTATGAACATGGGTGTACAAATACCTGCTCGAGTCCCTGTTTCATTTTGGGTATATATCCAGAAGTGAGTTTAGAACAGGTTCCTATAACAGCTGCACCATTTTACATGCTCATCAGCAGTGCACAAGGGTTCCAATTTCTCCTCATCCTCACCAATACTTGTTATTTTCTATTTGATTGTTTAGTAACAGCCATCCTCATGGGTGTAAAGTCATATCTCACTCTCGTTTGGATTTGCATTTTCCTGATGATTAGTGATACTATGCATCTATTTGTGTGCTTATTGGCTTACATATCTTCTTTAGGAGAAATGTCTATTCAAGTCCCTTGCTCTTTTTTAATCAAGTTGTGTGCTATTTTGTTGAGTTGTAGGAGTGCTTTATATATTCTAGATATTAATCCCTTGTCAGATTACATGTTTTAGAAGTATTTTCTCCCATTCTGTGAATTGCCTTTTTACTCTATTGATAGTGTCCTTTGATGCACAAAAAGTTTTTGACTTTGATGGAATCCAATTTATCTATTTTCACTTTTGTTGCCTCTGCTTCTGGTATCATATCCAAGAAATCACTGTCAAATCTGATGTCATGAAGATTTTGCCATATGTTTTCTTCTAAGAGTTTTATAGTTTTAGGGCTTACATTTAGGTCTTTGATCCACTGAGTTAATTTTTCTATGTGGTGTAAAGTAAGGGCCCAACTTCATCCTTTTGCATGTGGATAGCCAGTTTTCCTAACACCATTTGCTGAAAAGATTATCTTTTTCTCAGTGGATGGTTTTGGCACACTTGGTATTAAATCATGACTATATATGCAATATAGGCAAGGGTTTATTTCTGGGCTCTCTATTCCCTGGTCTATATGTCTATCTTTATGTCAGTACCACCACTGTTTTAATTATTGTAGCATTATGGTAAATTTTGAAATTAGGAAGACTGAGATCTCCAACTTTATTCCTTTTTAAGATTGTTTTGGTTACTCAAGGTCCTTTGAGATTCTGTATGTATTTTAGGATAGATTTTTTCTATGTCTACAAAAAAGGTAGTTGGTATTTTGTGAGGGAAAAAAATCATCCTTTGAAAAAGCACTCTGAATCTTCCTACCAGTGACTAACATTTCACTACTGCTGCTGGAAGCTCATAGTTGCAGTAATCTGTATACATCCTTTTATACATACCTCCAAATTTTTCATGAGGAATTAATCCTTGAACAATGTAAAAAACACATAAAGGTTAAGTATGTTATTCAAATATCTCCTTTAAAACATTAGTGTGAAAACCCTAAACTTTATAAAGCAAAAACTAACAAAATTAAGAAATAGACAATTCAATAATGATTGTTGGAGACTGTAATACACCACTTTTAATAATGGATAGAACAACTAGAAAGAATACCAACAAGGAACAGAAGACCTCAATAGTATTATAAACCAAGCAGACCTATCAGACATTTATAGAACACTCCATCCAACAACAGAAGAATATACATTCTTCTCAGGTACACAGAACATTCTCTAGGACAGACCACAGGTTAGGCCATAAAACAAGCCTGAAATAAATAGGGACTGAAATCATACAAAGTATGTTCTCCAACCAGAATGGAATGAAATTAGGAAATGACAACATTAAATACTTTGGGGAATTCATAAATATGGAGATATTAACAACACACTCTTAAACTACCAATAGATCAAAAAAAGTCACAAAAGATGTAAGAAAATATTTTGAGATGAATGAAAATGAAAACAGCAAACTGAAACATATGAGATACAGTTAAAGAAGTCCTCAGAAGAAAATTTATAGCTATGAACACCTATATTAAAAGAGAAGAAAAAAAATCACAATTCAATAACATAACCTTCCACCTTAAGGAAGTAGGAAAAGAAAAGCAAGCTAAACTTAAAGTAAGCAGAAAGTAAGGAATAATACAGATTAGGGTGGAAGTAAATGAAACCGAGAAGAAAAAAAATAGAGAAAACCAAAAGTTGACTCTCCAAAAAGCTCAACAAAATTGACAAACCTTTAGCTAGACTGATCTCTTGAAAAAGAGAGATGACTCAAATTACGAAATTCAGGAATGAAAGAGGAGACATCAACACCAATATTACAGAAACAAAAAAGGTTCATAAAAGAATACCAAGATAAACAAGCTTCCACTGTATAGTACAGGCAACTATATTCAGCTATCTTGTAGTAACCTATAATGAAAAATATGGAAAGGAATATAAGTATGTACATGTATGACTGAAACATTATGTTATACATCAAAGACTGATACACTATTGTAAACTGATTATATATGTTTAAAAAAAAAAACCAACTGCAATATATCAACAAATTATATAACCTAGTTGAAATGGACAAAGTCCTAGAAAGACAGACACTACTTAAGCTGATTCATGAAGAAAACATTAGGATGGAAAATTCAGAAACTAAAATTGTGGTTAGTTCTACAGTTTCTAACAATTAGGCTTGGGAATTAGATCCATGATAGATGGAATTCTGTCAAATTTCCCTGTAGAGAAGTCAAGGATCTCATCCTCTATGATAAAGTATAAGACAATCTTTTGTTGAATTAGCCTTGGTTAATTGGACACCTCTTGTGCCCCAACCTCTCACCCTTTGAAATCTGTCTTTTATTCCAACTATAGCTGCAGCATCTAGCTGCATACTGGTGTGATTTGATAGCATTTTATTTCACCAAACCAGAGTTTTCTGTCCTACACCATCTCTGATGCCAGACACAAGACAGCTGCAGGATGGTATTGCACATGTGCAGTTAGCCAATGGAAGAAGGCAAATGGTGAATAAATGCTACCTAATTCTAGCATTCAGGTGGAAAATTCTGAGATGAATTCTACACAGTTCCTCAAAAGATCCCACCCAACATGATTAAGCCCCCTTTGTCCACACAACAGTGACTAAGTTAGTAATATTTCATTGTATTGGTTTTTCCTCTTTCCAATCTCACTTCCCAATCTCCTACTCTTGTTTTCTGAGATCACTTCTCAAAATAAACTACCTACATGCAAAACCTTTGCCTCAGTCTACATTTTCTTCCAGAAAGTAGTGCCTAAGAAAAGCCTTAAAACAGGTCTTCAAAGGTCCTTTCCTTCTAACTGCCTTTCTGATGATTAGTTAGCACTCACGAAAATCCACTGAGACATGACATGTTGTGGCAGTAAGAGCACAGTGCTTCTTACTAGACTAGGTTCAATTCTGAGCTTTGTTATTAACCTAACTTCAACTTCTTCAAATGAAAACTGGATACTGTTATACATTCAAAAGCCCTTTACAAGTTCCAATGTGTTATACAAATGACGGTTACCCTTATTATTAATGAAATGTATCAGACAGAAAAATCTGCTCAAGTTTAGATTCAGGTAAAAATACAAGATCAATTTATAGTAGGTATGTATGCAAGTTAGTGGTTTTGGGGGAACAAAAATTCTCCAGTCTCAGAGTGTGACTCTTCCTATAATGCTTCAATTTTTCTTAGAAAGGAGAATGTATTCATATACTACTTGTAGGCTTACAAATTAAAAATGAAAATATTCTATATCTACATATGTCTTTTGGCATAGGGTGGCGTTCCATTCCACAGAGAGAAGCAAATCATACAAGCAAATTTATGGTTTAAAAAGTGTATCAGAATTATGGACTCACTCAAAGCTCAGGAAGAAGCTATTTTGTTTCATTTAACATAAAACTTCAACAGAAACTGAAAACGAATGGCTCACAGTATAATTAAATGCTTTGCTCAGATAAAGGTTCTTAAGCTCAGTCCCTGAACTGACTTCAAGGGAGTCTCAAATACCCTAAAAGTAAATGTAATGTGCTGTGTTAATGGGAATGGCTGTCTTGCTGTGTCTACATCTAGGAACACAGTGTGCAGCTTTGTGTTTAGGCTTCATTTATGAGCTATAATGCCAACTTATGGGTTGGTTATAATAGCTGTTCAGAAACTCTAACTTAGATTTATTTTTCTGTTAAGATTTCACATTTTTGATGCCTCCGAATTTTTCTAAAAGTAAATCCTTTGCATTCCACCTGATGATACAAGTGACAGTGATAAAACACCTAGGATACTTTGTGTCATGACATTCTAACAAAGCAGTTTTACTGTTTCCCTGCTGGGATGACCTGAGGGAAGGATATCACATCACATTCAGAACAGTTATCACAATAAAAAGCCACCTACTATGATTAACAATGGAAACCACCAGTAACACTGCCATTTGTAGAGCACTTAGTGTACTGCAGCTTGACCCAAACAGTGTAAATAACAGTAATTTGCCTCCAAGGCAGCACAGCTTATTCCACAAATAATTTGTGGTTAAATCTCATTAAGCCCTCATGTAATGGAAACAGCATCAATATAAAATGAAGGATAATCCAGTTCCATGCAAGATTTAGAAATGAAATCACTCTGTGCCTACCCACCAGTCTTTGTCCAGAACCCTCTCCCCAGCCCTACCATGTAATCAGGTCAACAAGGAGGAAGAATTCAACTGTAGCCAGGTTTCATTCTACTTTCATCAAAATGAATATGCTAATAAAACCCAAGAATTGCCCCAAAGCTTTAATTCTAGGCTACCTATAAGAAGGTTAGATAGGATTGTGAATTACTCTTTATAGTACTTAAATTCTTGTACTTCAAACCTAAGAACAGATTATTGAGCTCTCTTAATGAAATGAAACCTAAGACATTAAATTGAACTTTCTTAATAAAAAGAAATGTTTGCCAAACTAGAAAAAATTCTTTATGCCATGCAAATCACCTTATATATACTCTTAATTCAGTCAACACATTGCATTTGCAAATCTATCAACTGCAGAGAAAAATTAACCCAGAATGGTTAGAGAACTGGACATTCCATTGAATTCTTACCGGATACAGCATACTAGATTATCAAATCTAATGTAACACATTTTATTTATTAATTCAGAAGGCATTTTAGGAAGACTGTGAATGTGAATTTTAATTAGACTAAACAAAACCTAAGTATAGTAATACAAAGTATCTAACAGTAATTGGTATGCCATGGAAGCTGCCACTCGGCCAACTATCTTTCTCACCAGATGCTATAAAATATCAAATAGTCATATGGGCTTCTTAACTCTTACAGATTCTGGATAAAAGGGAGTTCACTCTGATAATCCAAAATGACAACATAAGTGGCAAAGCCTGGCAAAAAGCAAAAAGCCCATGTAATTATGGGTTGGATTAGAAGCTTTGTTAGACTAAGAGCTCATGCCTCAAGTGTCTTTATTTATAAAAGTCATACTTGGCCACATTATACTTCAATAATTAACACCCAACCAAAATCCAGTCCATACAGTGTTAGTGTAAGATGTTTATTAGTGTAATTTATTTAGCACAATGATCACATTAAAATGTCCCAATATACAAAACTGTTGAAGTCTAAAGTCACAAAAAATACAAACTTAGGTGTGTGAATAAAGTTATAAAAATATTATTTTAAAAACAAAGTTCTACATCTTCAACACTGGGCCAAAAAAGAAAAAAAGGGGGAAAAAAGAGATAGAGAAAGAGATTGCATGTAAGAAACAACACATTTCAACAGAGCAACCCTGACTGTTTTGGCTGCCTCACCAGTGAGGTACCGGGCCACTGGGGGTGACTATCATGGTCATACAGTATTTCATTACAGGACTGGCTACTTCACATGAAGCTGTATGTGAAACATTACATTTATTTCCTTCCAAATGAAACATCCAAGTGAAACAGAGCTACATATACACCAAACTTCAGCTGGCTGTCAGTAGAAAATTTCACCAATTTCCTAAGTTCAAAAAGAAAATATATTTGGAAAAAAAACAAATTTCAAACAAAAATAAACATGACAAAACAAATTAAAGTGGAATAAATCAATGTCAATAATGGAGTGTGAGAGTGGGGTTTTGACCACAGCCATCCCATAGGAGTCACAGCCAGGCTTTCCACCCATGCATCACTTAGACAAGCTGCGGAGACTAGTTAGAAGACACAAAAGGATGTCAAGTCAGCACTCCCATCTGTGAAAAGTTCCTCGGCAAAAAAAAAAAGGGCACAAAGAAACCTACGAATCAATTACACACCAAAGGGAAAGAGCTGTTTTATTCAGTGGTGTGATCTCCTATGGTACTTCTCATATTTTTCTCCTATGGTAAGAGTTTTCATACTTATCAACTGCTTAGGAGGTAAGCTCTTCCCCTAATATGTGCCTCCTTTGTCTTCTCTCCAGAACCCACAGAAGCAATTCGTGGCAAAGGAACCAATCCTGGTGACCACAACAGGGAATGCTTCCTAAATTCCCAAAGTCATTGCAGGGATTCAGTTTAAACTTTCATAATATTCTCATTTTACCATCCCCAAAGTAGCTTTGTATCACAGGATCTAAAACAATACACATCTCGAAATCTTCCTCAGAAGATGGTGCCAGATACTTACTTTAATCTGAAACAATCAGATTATAAAAACCTGCAGTCAGTAAGAGGACAGAAAATTTTAGAGTATCTCACATTCCAGATCTTAAACCAGAACTCCTCTATGATTTCAAAACATGGCCCATATTTTATATTCTATTTCTAAAAATCCGATCAAAGCTTATCATTTGAAAAGTTCCACAGTACTTATCCCTGATGGTTTCAGATTTTTTTAGCTATTAGTTTGGAAAATGAGAAATGAGAAAAGGAAAGGCCCACTGAGATAATCTTCAGAATATGTGAAGGTAAATGCTCAGGTTCATGGTAAAGGGCTTGACACTCAAGTCTTCATATGCGACCATCAGTCCCACTACAAGCATCATAAAGGTATCGCCAGAGTTCAAAGGGAGACTAAGCCTGAACAGTCTAAGTCTAGTCAGGTAACATTTCAATAGAAATCCAGTAACTGGTTGTCATTCTTCAATGTGTTGCAATTTAGCTTCATTCTCAGGTTGTTACAGAAGAAGTTATTTTCTATCTGTATCAACACCCCAGTATTTAACAACACAGGATTCCATTCTCCTTAACTCCTCAATTATTATGTTGATAGTTTACAATCATAATAAGAAAGAAATCTGGGATATGAAATTCCGTACACAGTAATAAGGTTGTCAAATTTTCAGGAAAATCTAAGCCTGGACAAATAGATCATAATTTCATAATAGAAACAATTTCAGCCCAACTTGCAAATAACAAAGGATGATTTAATTTGAGAAATATTTTTTTCAAAGTTTAATCAGAGCTACTCTAAATTAGAAAACTTTAAATGAAAACAGCTATCATTATTCAGATGTTAGTAAGGTGGAGAGAAACACAGGTAGCCTGAAAGATGACTCTACCCTAAAAGCAAGCTCACACAGGGGAGCAGAAGGAGGGGAAAAGGGAGGTTCACAGCAGGGCTGGTGGACTCAGTTCCTTTATGGAAGCACACATTCTCATTTGCCATCACAACACCCTGATTCAGGCTGAAGATCTGAAAACCAAATGAAAACGCCAACTAAAAATGTTTAAAGAAAAGAAAAATGCGAGACTGAATTAAATGATAAAATGAGACTTAAACGAGAACAAGAAATAAAAGGGATTTGTTGACCTTCATAAAAATACTAAAATTAAAAAGGATTCCTCTGGTACTTTGTGCTCACAAAGGGAAAGGAGGTTCCATCAAGCCCTGCAGAGCACAAGAGGAAGCAGGTGGTTTGCTCAGGCATCAGCAGGAATAGGCCCCGAAGAACTACCCTCAGCTTCTTTATCGTGTCCAGGAAGGAAAGCAAAGCTCTGCAAAATGCTGAAGGTTTTACAAGTATAACGGTGCTTAGGAAAGATCACTGGTCTGGTGTTGCAGCAGCCCCAGTGTTGAGAGACACGCTAGGCTTCTAGGAGGAGAAAAACAGAAAGGGAGGAAGAAGTAGGAAGGGGAAGGAAAGGGCGGAAAAGCACAGGTCATTAGTAAACAGCAAGTTCAACACAGCAAGATGCTCATAAACCCTTTACACGCTATCAGCAGAGCTGGTCTGCTCTTAGGACTAGAGATAACACTCTGAAACAGGAATGGGAAATTTCAAAATGGCCCAGAGCTATATGCTCCAGTTAGAGATGGCCAAATTAGAATGCAGTCACAACATGCTCCAAAAACATGCACTGTTCACCCTCTATTCCTTCCCACCCCCAATGAAACATGCATATTTTCAGTAAAGCACCTGCTTTAATATAGTCAAAAGATCAAATTCAGAACACAAATATCTTCCCAGGTGCGCAAACTGCATCCTACACAACGGTGGAGAGGTGTCCAAGAGGAGGAAGGCCTGCTCTCAGAATGGCATTGTGTGGGTTTGTCACCAGATGTGGGTTCTGGCTAGCAGAAGTCCCACTGAGACGGAATGAATTACTCAAGACTGTGGAAAAAAGTCAAGAGAGCTAGAGGGAGTCTGGAGCCAACTCTATGAGCCTCTCAAATGCTCCCATATTTATTGTGTACAGTCAAAGGAGGAATGCAGGAACTTAGGGAAGGACAGGGTGGGATCACAATGAGTACAAAGGCTTTGTTTATTGTTGGTGTTTGGCTCAAGGTCAGAAGACCCTTTTTGGTGAATCATGTTAGTGTTGAGACTTTTAGCTAATTAGGGCAGAAGTTACAAGAAACAGTTGCTTAACAACATTTTTTCTTGGACTCAGGTGGCTGTGCCCGTCTTAGGTTGCCCCCCTCAGGGGATCTTACCCGCCATTGGCTAACCAGCCTTCTCACCTCTGAGTCTGCAGCTTTTTATAACTTGTTTATCATTTCAGCCAAAGGCTGTTTTGGGGATAGAAGACTATCTAACAGCAGGCACGCCCAGCGTTTATAGCCAAAGGCCTGGGTGGCTGCTAAAACCTCAACTATGCAAGCAAGGCGGTTACTAAGCACATTTGCTCTTCTTTAAAGAGATAAGTGGCTGGGGTCTGTTACAATTTGTTAACCCAATCATGGGCTCCCACAGCATTGGGCAGTTCATCAACAGCTAGGTTCTTTTTTGCCACCAGGGAACATAGGTCTTCAAACAGTAAGGGCCAGGCTGCCTGTTTTCCTGAACTTTCCCCCCCACATTGTTAACCTGTGGCCGTGGGAAACAACCACTACATCAAGTCTGAGTCTCTTCTGGTCAGAGCTGACATCCTGCTGGAGAAGAAACCTACTCTAGTTGTAGTGGTTGTTTGCTTCCTGGATGAAAATGGTAATCACGCTCACAAATGGTTAATCAAATAAACCCCCTCCAAACCTTGCCTTCCCCCCACACTGCCTCCTCATTACAGAAAGCTGAATCTATTTGTTTTTTTAAAAGTTCATGTTCAAGCCTCTTCTCCTTTAATCATGGGGATTTATAAATGTTTTCTTAAAACCAAAATTACAGAGACAACTTTGCTTTCAAAGCAGACAGAAACAGTCAATACCACATACAAACTAAGATTATCAAAGAAACACGAAAATTTCAGTTCACAAAACTGGAAGGTAAGGCAGCACTTCTGGCTATTTCCAGCTTTCAAATTAAAGAGTTCCTAATTTACGAGTGGCTAATAAGGATACATTGTCACTGGGTAAAACAAACATTCACAACAAATAGAACCTAGTCATCAGTAAATCTAAGCTATAAAGATGTATACAATGTTTCTAAAGGTCACAGAATAAAGAATAAATCCTGGAATAACTGCTATTGCTAAAAGAAGGCTTTCTGGAAGTCTTAGAAACCAAAAAATTCTATGGTGGCTCAAGGAAAGGCTTCTCAAGGCTAAGGTATGCATGCAAGAAAAGAAACACAGACATGCCTAGCACTCGCCGCTGCTGCAGTAATGTGAAGCAAACCTTACGCCCCAGTTAAAAGCACACTCTGCTGCAGAGGACAATGTGCCAGATCATTAATAGGCTTTATTTGGGTGAACGGTGTCAATCTGATCACAACTTAGGTTGTGCACTTAAGCAAAGTATGTGCAGTTATTTATAAAAATTCAACTATGGTTCTCACATCAACTACTTAAGAAATGATTTTTGTAGTATGGCCCTGTGGACCCTGCTACTGCTTCAAGAATTTTGCTCACTACAAATGCACTGGGGGTGGGGGGTTGGTGCTAGTTATGAGGTGGGAACCCACAGGAACTCAGTAATAACTCTAGTAATGGGCGAGGCATTCGAGAGAGATTTCAAAAAGGGAAAAAATAAATGAAAAACAGACTGAGGGCAAAAGAGAAAGGAAAGAACTTTCAGTATCTTGCTCACAAGTTTCCTAACACTGAGCCTTGGAAAGCAAACTAAGTGCAGCGTGCTTTCAGGGAAGAGATCCGCCCAGAGCTGCAGTGGCCAAAGGACTCCAGTATTTTGATGATGGTTATTCTGCAGCTATAGGCATAGTGTTAAGATTGATCCAGCTCGTGTGGTACAACTGCAGCAGATACTCAAGGAATATCAAATGAAATTCACTCCTTCTTTTGTTGGAAATGTTATGTGGCAGGTGCCCTTGGTTTCAATACAACCAACAAGATCAGGAGTACCCTTAGAAATCATCCATGTGCTTCCACTAATGAGCCTCCTCAAAGGAACTTATCAAGGTGTTTGTTTTGAGTGTTTCACTCACACATTTGGGGGATCCTGGGAACCACTTACCGGTGGTATTCCCTTCTATTCCATGGTCGCCGTTGGCTAGCACTGTTGGTTTAGAAGAAGGAGTACCTGAAACAACCAGAAAAAATAATTACCCATTGTGACAGACAGACAAATGAAAAACAGATCCAACTACTGTCTAACTAGTAGGATTCCAGTCACACTTCATAGTTTACTAGCTAAAAGCAGATAAAAATCTATCCAAAATTTAAAGATCCAATAAAAGGAAACCCAGAAACATAGAACAGAACTGAGTCATTAATTTCTAATCCAAACTCTGATAAACACCACCACTACAGGAGAGCCCTTCCTAATACAATAAACAGCAAGTCGAAATCTGTTCTGCTCTGTAAATTGCCAAAGATCACCATTATATTGAATAAAACCATCATGAAGCAGCACAGGTTTATAACCTGTGATTCAGCTCAAACGCTGCAAGGACACAGGGCCATTTAAAACAAACCCCACATAAAAAGTCCACGTCATTGCTCCTGTACATGAGGGTTACCTGGAGGTCACCAGCAGCACTTCTGGAAGCAGAGATTTTTTTTTTTTTTTAAAGCTATTCTAATAGACTGTGGTTGTTTTTCAGTCCCTAATAACTAAGGATGTTGAGCATCCTTTCATGTGTTTACTTGCCATTCTTTCATTTTCTTTGGTGAGTTAAATGGTCAATTTTTGGACTATTTTTTAATTGCGTCGTTTATTTTCTTATGACTGAATTTTGAGGATTCTTTATTTTTCCAAATATCAACCCTTACAGACAAATTTTGCAAATATTTTCCCCCATGAATGTATGAGAAAATACATCCAAGAAATGTATTTTCATTTTGTTAACTGACTTTTGAACAACAAAAGCTTTAAATTTGATAAAGTCTAATTTATTTCTTCCTTCATGATTTCATGCTTCTGGTGGGGTTTCCAAGAATTTTTTGCCTAATTCAAGGTCACAGGATTTTCTCCTACATTTTCCTCTAGAAGTTTTATAGTTTTCAAATTTAGGTTTCATATTGAGGCCTATGATAAATTCAGAGTTAAATTTTTTATGTGGTATAAGATATGAGTCTAGGTTCATATTTTTGCACATGGACATTTAACTGTTCATTTATTCCACTGTTTCCTGTGCACCTTTATTGAAAATCAATTGACCACATCCCATGTGGGTCCATTTCTGGACTCTCTCTTCTGTTCCACTGACCTGTGCCAGTACCACACTGTCTTGATTACTGTATTTCTACAAAGTCTTGAAATGAGGTCACATGAGTCCTCCAAATTAGGTCTTCTTCAAAATTGTTTTGGTTATATTAGTGTCTTTGCTTTTCCATATAAATTTTAGAATCAGTTGTTGATTTACCAAAAATAATAATAATAATAATCCTGATGGGATCGTGATTGCGACTGCAATAACTCTATAAGTAGGTCAATTCAAGGACGTATAACCTTTTCCGAAAGGCTCTGACTACATCTAACATTTCAGCAACCTGCCCAGCTTTGCAGATGGTCTACCAAGCCAAGAGGTTCCTACAAATCACTCTTAAGAACTTCATAGACATTTTTCATAAGACAAATAAAAATCCAGAACGTATGCTACTAAAATGTCAAATGCAAGATTTTACTTTGGAAGATAGCAAACTACAAAGCCCTACCCTCTGGGTCCCACAAATCCATGGCAGAAACCTTTCATATAAACTCATTGAAAAGATCATTCATTCTGTTATCTCAGATAACAGAGGAACAACTAAAGGGAACAATGTAAAAGAACAAGGCAGACTAAAAGAGAGTGTCTATTAACTGGAAGAGGAAGAGGAAAATAAAGGAATAAAAGATAACAGACTTTTATTAAATACCCAGCCTATACCAAGCACCAAACTAGGGCTTCACATATTGTGTTTTACTGATCCAGAGAGATGCCAAATATGTTCTTCCCCATATTTGGGATGTAAATATGGCCATACATATTTGGCATAAATAAATTCCCTTTTACCCCTACACAGTAAGCTTATAAAATTTATTTTTCCTAGCTCAAGAAATACTGCATAATTTAAAAAATCTGCCTCACTTTAAAATGCAAATTGGAAATAAAATAAAATGAAGACTATAGGAAAAGGCAAATTACAAAAATACTACCATATTTTGGCCATGAGAGTGATAAAATCTTCTTAAAATTTGATAACAGCCAGTGTTGGCAAAGGTGTAGGAAAGTAGGTTATTTCATAAACCACTGGAGGAATATAAATTGAAGCAACTTCTTTATGAGAAAATTTGGTAGTCTATCAAATTTTGAAACATCAGCTTAATTCATTTTAGATACGCAGTTCACAAAAAGACATGAAAGTACACAAAAATCAATGTAAACAGGATGTTTATTATGGTATTGTTTTAAAAGTAACAAATGCCCACCAGTAGATTCACTAAACTGTGAAATAATATGCAACCATTAAAAGAAATGAAGTAGCTCTTAGTGCACTAATATGGAGAGATGTCAAAGACACAGCAAGAAAAAAAAAAAGCAAATATGACATAATAGCATTATCAAAAACAATATACATAAATAACCAGAAAAAATAAGGGAAAAAATATACCAAACACCATTGGTAACCACTGGTAAGGAATGAAATGTGAGGAATCAGAGTTGGGGATAAAAAGGAAGACTTTCACAGACAGAAAGTCCTGTTTTAGCTGAGCACCTTCAAGAGTGGGCAGTTAGCCAACTGAAGCACACCAGCCAGCTGCAACACACTACCACAAGTAGTTAGAAAGGGCAGAAGAGATTGCTAAAGCAAAGTAATAAAAGATCTAGAAATCAAGGATAGACCCCAGTGGACCAGAAATTACGACGAATATCCAAGAAAATGTAGCAAACAGACCACACAGAAGGAGAAACCCAGCACAAAGAGGGCACAGGAAGATAGGACTCCGAAGTACTCTACGCTCAGAGACGGCAGGGACTACGGGACTACGTTAAAACCCTCCAGGCCAGTTCCCACTCCCCCTACACCTTCCTTCCCTCACCCCACAGCAGTCAGCTTTGTGCCAGACCCAAGATGGGAGGAGAGATTGAATGCTCTGGCGCAAGAGGATGCTATCTCACTGGGTGAGTGGTGATATCTAGAGGGGCGGGGAGCCCCACATCGCACCTGACAGCACTGTGACATCCCTGCCAGAGGCAGCTGGTACCAAACAGTCTTGTATCACCAGGAACCTCAATAGATGGTATTGCCAAATAACTAAGGGAACCTCCTACCAAAAAGAAGGGCCTCACATTCAAAGAGAATAACCACCCAGAGAAACAATGTTGATACAGCAAATAGGAGACTTCAAAAGAAATATGCGGGGGGAGGGCATAGTTCAGCGGGAGAGTACATGCTTAGCATGTACGAGGTCCTGGGTTCAATTCCCAGTACCTCCATTAAAATAAACAAACAAACAAACAAATAAATAAAATGCTTTGTTTAAAAAAAAAGAAATATGCCACTTCCCTCAAAAGTATAAAAAATATCACAATCTGTGAAACAAAAGCAAGCCCCTAAATGAAGTGAGTTATCTAATGATTAACAAATCCTTTTTCAAGTTAGATGGTTTCCAATTCTTTGCTTTCATCAAAATTGAAAGACATCAATAAGTATATGTGTACCTGAATCACTCTGCTGTACACCTGAAACACTGAAAATCAACTATACTTCATTAAAGAAAAACAACTGAAAGAGGTCATAATGAAGTTATCATCTGATAGGACATAAGAAATAATTTTTAATAATATTGAGTTGTGTAATTCTTGGCATATAACTCAAAGAACTGAAGACACTGCCATAATAAAGCTTCCATTCTGACATACTTAGCTATGTGAATAGGGTTTTTTTGGCTATTATTGTCTATAAAAATAATAGGCATAAAAACTCTCAAATCTTTTTCATCCTAGCAAAGTTATTCACAGATTTATGGTTTAATCAAGGAAAATAATAGGACCTATCATCTCATTATAAAAATATTTCCAATCAAATTCAACTTTTACGGTTGGGAATAATTTATCAAAAATTGTGATATATGTGATCAACTGAATACTACTAGTTATTGTAATGATAAATTTTTTCTGGACCAAGTTAACACTTAAGGCTCTTATGGTTACAGGAATTTTTTAAATTAAAATTTAAGTTTACATACACATTTGTTACAGAAACATGACAACTTAAGAAGAAAAGTCAAGAAAAACTCAAGAAAAAAAAACCTTTCAAGTGTAAAAATGTATTCAACTACGATAAAAGTCTGAGACATGGAGAGGAGCGAATCAAAAGAAGGACTTACATTTCCAATGGCAAAGAACAACTTGTTCATGCATTTTTTAAATAAATGGCAATGGGAATCAAAATGCTATATATTTAGAAGCATTTGGATATGTTTAAATGAGTTATATAACTATTATTTTTATGTGGCAAAAGGAAAACATTCTGAAAAGTACATGCTTTGTAACTTCTGCTGAAAAATTTAGATCAACTTAACTGTACAAAAGGCACAAAACTTTTCAAAATTCTTACGAGTATGTGACTAAGAAGTTTCAAGACAGCTACTTTAGACCAATGCAGAAGTGTACAAAGGATTTGTATGTTCTGGGAGAAAATCTTCCAAGATATAAAGTAAAAAGAGCAAGTTATAAAAATAAAAACAATGCATACAGTTGGATCCTGTTTGTTTAAAACTAAAGCTCATAAATTTCTGGCTGCTTGTAAATGTTTATACGTTTGTAAATACATAGTATATAATGCTAAAAACTCTACCTGCTCTTGAGAAATTAATAGGTAAGTGAGAGTCAAGAGATTTTCACTTATTTAAATTTTAATTTTTTAAACAAAAATTTTTATCGTAGAGTAGTTTTAAATTTATAGAAAAATTGTGATGGTAGTACAGAGATTCCCATATACACACACCCAGTTCCCCCTATTAGGAAAAGACAGCTGTGCTGTTTCCAAAGCAAAGGCAAATTAATGCACCACTACAAATTATCATTACCAATCTTTACTTGCCCAAACATTCCCTGTCCACTCACTCCTTACTCTCTGCAATGTCTATTCTAAAGCATCCCTGTTCTCTTCAAATCTTCAACCCCTCCCACCTTCATTTCTCAGCATACGACCTCACCCCTTTCAAAGAAAATATGAACCCGTCAGAAGAGACTTCCTGCTCTTTCTACCACCACATACCTAAACCTAAAGCATCTGCCCCAAAACGCTCCTGTCTCTACCTGTGCTTTGGATCCCATTCCTTCCTCCCAAAGACAAGACTCTCGTTTTCCCTCTATTCCTGAAGTCAGGTATTCTGCCCTCTCCTGCCCCACCCCTAAACTGCACAGCTCTCCATCTGCTCCTTTCTTTTGGCACTTAGCTATCTTCCCTAGTGAACTGTAAACTCCCAGAGGTCTTGAGTTAGGGATTCATTTTTTTTCTCCTTAATGACACAGTATTCTCAATAAATATTTGCTTAAGGGATGAATAAATGATTGGAATAAATGTGACTGCCAGCGTGTGTATAAGGTGGCCGAATGTGTTGTAAGGAGGGAGGGTGCAAATGCAGTAAGTCCTCTAAGTTAATCTTAAATTTGTAAAAACAAAAAGTATGAGAGTATATTTTTAAAATACTTTAATTTTCTGATTTTCTTCTCCATGAAGTTTTGGTTTTATAATCAGGGAAATAAAACTATTAACAGAAGACTTCAAACAAGAACAACACCAGAGACCACAGGTCATGTGCAAAGTCACCTATTTCCTTGTTTTTTTTTTTAAATTTAATTTAATTTTATTACTTTTAATAGCGGCACTGGGGATTGAACCCAGGACCTCATGCATGCTAAGCAGGCACTCTACCACTGAGCTACAATCCCTCCCACCTCTGCTATTTCCTTTTTTTCAGGACCAGGAGATGCCATCTACATGAGGGGAGGGAGGAATACTGCTGTGGTTTCACTAAGCAATCTTGACATAAAGATGTCTGCACCAATTCCAGAATAAGAAATTTAACGGTAACGAACAAATGTTCTTTCCAACCCACTTGGAGTCTATGCTTAGGAACAATAGAACTTTTCCATCTGAGGGAAAAGGGTTTTTTAAAAAAAAAAAGCACACAGAAGATAGCTGGGTTAGGATTGTGTTTCCGGGTAGGATGTTGTAAAGATTTTTGGTATCTTTGCCCTATGCAGCCCTCAGTTTCTCAGCTACAGAAAGAACCTGACAGATTAACCTCTTAAGAGATCTCTGCTTTTGTTTTATACTAGGGCACATTATTATAAACTACAGTTGTTAGTACTATATTTCTTTTCCAAAAAGAAACTCAGTTAAGAGGTAGAGTATATCCAAGTCAGAAAGCAATTATTTTTGCAAAAATGCCATTCTAATTTTATGCACATAAAATATGCATAGATTATGCATGAGATATAAACTTCCCCAAATATGGTCAATGAGACTATTAAGAGGGTTTAAGATTAGACACTTACACGTTCCTAAATGAATACCTACTACTTTAGTTTGCAGACACGATTACTCGTTAGTCTGCACATTAACATAATCTAATCCTGAACAAAATAATTTTAATACAGTAACAAAATGATTTCAATTCAGTTTAACAAGCAGTGATTGTACATTTACCATGTGCCACATGCAGCACTCTCTCTTTAACGCAGATCTAACCATGATTCCCAGTCCCTCCTCAGCCCCCACAGATGGTGAGACTGCATGATCTCACTGCATGTGCTTCTCCATGGCTCCATATTGTCATCTGTCTCACTTGTCACTCTGACCTCTGGTTTCTTACCACTAAGCAATCTGAGGTTGCTGGTACACTCTGAACTATTCTGTGCCTCTCTGCTTTTGCTAACTGTGTCATTCTGCAGGAATATAAAAATAAACAAAATTCTATCCCTATTCTAGAGTAACTTTAGTGTGAGACAACAAATAGCTTAATTATGATCTTACAAGTGCCATGAAAAAGAATGATGCAGTGGAGAAAGGCACTTACCAAAGAGAAGATGAAAAGACAGAGATGGGGGTGCAATTGGTGTGCAGATGGGGGCGGGGATGCAAGTCAGGGAATGTTCTTGGAAGGTTACATCTAAACCCAATCTTGAAGGACTGTAGAACACCAACTTTAGCCAAAATTATCATCAACTTCCAGATGTGTATCTCCAGCCAGAACTTTGCTCTCAACTCCAGACTCTCTTACCTAGCTGCCGACTGCTCTTCACCACTATCTTCTCCACTGTCACATAACTCACATGCAACATGTCCCAAACTGAATTCCTTACCTCTCCCTCAAAAGCTACTCTTTCCACAGCCTTCCCAATCTCATGTGATGACAATTCCTTCCTTTCAGTTGTTCAGGCCCAAACCTTTGGAGTCATCCTGGACTCATTCTTGGCAATGTAAAGTCCTGTGCCTTAAAAGGAGCAGCTGGCTGGTGTAGTGTGGGTTAAAATTGGATGGAAGTGAGTTCAAGAGGGAATGAGAGGAAAGGAATTGGAATCAGGTAGTAGACACATCTTTTTCAAAGAAGGAGCAGAATTTAAAAAGTAAATGAGATGGACATGGGATTGAGATAGGTTGTTTTTTTTTAGGGGAGGGAAACATTGCGGTACGTTTGAAGCTGATGGATGACCCAGGAGAGGAACTGATAATGCAGGCGGCAGAGGAGACCATTGCTACAGTAGTGTCCTGGAGTGAGAGCATGAGCAGTTCACTCACAACAGTAAGAATAAGAGCAGAGAAAGGGGCACAGACAAAAGCAGGTCAGGAGGAGATGGGATGGGGGTAGGGGGTGGTGCTATGCATGAATTCTCTTCTGATTGAGTTTATTGATTATCTGTTCTAAATGTCATCAACTGAGAACATGAATAGGAAAGCAAGTGCTGGGGGTTTGAACAGAGAGAAGATGTGAAATAGTTGTTAGGAAAGAGCAGAGTTCTCAAGTTCAGGCTCTTAATGCAAGTAAGAGTCTCATTTACATTTCCTGAACATAATATTTATATGTCTAATAATTCTGGGCTTTTGAGTTAAATAAGTGGATATTTAGTTTTGAAAAACAGTATCTGTGAGACATTAAATCAAGCAGAAAGTATGCATTCATGAAGATGGTACGGTTTCATAGAAAGAACATGGCGTTTAAAATCATAAGATCTGGGTTCAGGTTGTGGTTCTGTCACTACTAACTAAATGATCAAATGCAATTCCCTTGTGCTTTCAAAGCCTTGATAACTTCATCTGAAAGAGAGGGTAATACCTACCTCCCACGGTTATCATGAAGACTAAATGCAGTGGTACTGGAGGCAGTACTGTGGCAATTGCATAGTGTTAAGTAAATGTTAACTATTATTGTTTCTTTGTTATTTAACTGTAGATTGATCAACTAGATTGATTTATCTATAGATCAACTGTAGATCACTAAACTATAAAGTATCTTTGAGAGAACAGTGAAAACTTTCTCAGCAAAATACATATAGCACTGAAAACAAGACAAGTTTTAAAACTAGTCACATGTTCTGAGATATAAAGATACTAAAATTTACTTTGTTTTCTTAATCGCTTCTCCTACAAGAAGATCTCAGAGTCCCACAGCTGGCAAGTCAGTTTGGCAGAGAAGGGATGTAGCAAGAAGCTGAGAGGTTATGTGTACTGTGAAGAAGAGACCCACAGTGAGTCAGCTTTGGGCAAAATGGGGAGAATTCACTGTGCTCTCAATGCAAGGCCACCTCCTTGTGCAAGTCAGGCCTGTGCCGACATCGCCCTCTGGTGGCCAATGAAGTTGGTTGCAAAGCTCTGCAAGAGAAAGCCCCAGTCAGCTGCACAAGGAAAAGCTCTGCAGTATCTGGTTATCACCCTTGCCAGGACTGACTTGGTTAAAAAAAATAAAATAAAATAAAAACATCACTATCCAAAGAGTGCTATTACATGTAACCCAATTAACTGCCCTTTCTATATCTAGACTCGGAAACCCGATAATTTCCACTGTTGGCCTAAGTGAGCCTGCTATAAAATTGTACCAAGAGCACCGGTGATGACTTACTGAACCTCATCTAACAACAAACTCGAAGTTGGGTGTATAATAACATAAGGAAGTCTAGGGCCCTTCCATCACTTCTGAAGAAGTAGTCAGAAGAAAAAATATTTCATTTAGAAAGTTTCCAGGCAAAACACAAGCACAAAATCTATCATTTTGTCAAAAACCATCATTTGATAATCTATAAAAATCAGACCCATATAAGAGAAGGCCCTATTCACAGAGAACTCACTCACTGCACCAGATTTCTACAAGACCAAATAAGAAAGTTCTTTTCCTTTCTTCTTCAATGTCTCTGAACAGCCACCTCTCCTCCTCCCATTTATCCTTAGACAAGCCTTCTATAAACAAGGTAGTATGGGGGGAAAATAAGCAATTTATAATTTAGTTATATTATAACTATAAGCTTTGTATTATTCTTTTTGAACAGGTTGGTAAATCCACGTGTGTGAATCCAACTGGCCCAAAAGTAAGTTTCCCCCTAAACCCTACATTCTAGCCAGCCAGTTCTTCGTAGAAATCACTGTTAACAACTTTGAGAGCAGCCTTTCTGAGCTAATGAACTTTTAATTACAGGTTATTCACATATTAAATATTAGCAGGGAAAATTTAATAATTTTTTTATAAGCAAAATAGTTTCAAAAAAACTTTCCTCTTCTTGGGTCAAGTTAATGGTACATAGATCAAGTCACCCAAGATGAATGACAAAATCTACTGCTACCATCTCATCATCCTCACCCTCCTAAGCCGAGTCCAGGTGGTGGAAGCAGTGCACAGCTTAAGTAAAATTTTAAATAAAAAGCAGCAGGCTTCCTACAGCTGTGACTGATGAAAAAGAGAAAATCAACTCAAAGTAAGAAGAAGGAAGGAAGTATTAAAAGATACAAGCAGGAATTAGAAACAGAAAAATAATAGAAAAAAAACTGTGAAACCAAAAGCTAGATCTTTAAAAAGATAACTGATAAACCTCTATCCAGACTCTTCAAGAAAAAAGAGGACACAAATTACCAGTATAATGAATGAGAGGGCATGACAAGAGAGCCTACAGACATTTAAAGAATTAGGTAATATTATAATTTTATCTCCATTAATCCAACAAATTAGAGGAAAAAGACCAACTCTTTAAAAGATACAAACTACCAAAGCTCACTTAAGAAGAAACAGAAAACCTAAACAGTTCATATCTCTTAAAGAAATCAAATCCGTTGCTAAAAACCTGACAAAGCAAATTCCAAACCTAAATGGCTTCACTGATGAAGTCTATCAAACATATTATAGAAGAAAACATCAATTCTGCACAAACTGTTGTGGAAAACAGAATAAGAGGGAATATTTCCCAACTCATTTTATGATGTCAGCGTGACCTCAATTCTAAAACTGGACAAAAGCCTCACAAGGAAGCAATAGACCATAGCCCACATGCACACAGATGCAAAAATCCTCAATCAAATGTTAGCAAATCTGATCCAGTAATATATAAAAGCAGCAAATCTCTTTTAAAGGGTTTAATCCATTTTTTAATCCTGACCTGGGATTACTATCAAAGACAAGTGGCATCTGACTCCATTCTAAATTCAGTCTTGGTGTAAACAAAGAATTTGAAGTATCTAACTTTACAAAGCTACTTTCAAAGAAAAGGCACAGCAGACAGTTTATTTAGGAAATTAAGAGGTAGATTATACAGTAGTTGAGACATTACAGAAGAAATTTTAGGGCTAAGAGTAATCTACAACTTCAAGAACACATACTCAACTGAAGTATAATGAACCTACCTCTTTGGTTTCTAACAAAGAAATTTAGATAAAGAGAAAGTTACTAGCTTATACTAAAAAAACTCAGTTGTTTCCTCAAAGGTTTCTAAGATTATGACCCAAAGTATAACCCCTAATCTATTTTCTGAACCTATACATCCAGTTTGGCTTAATTACTTACCTTCAACCTGGCTAGTGTCTGAGCATGGTTTCTTCTTTGACTCCGAATTCCCGGTTTTCTCATCAACATCCAAGAGAGGAATATAGTCTGTTTTTCCAACAGTTTCTCCCACAACATCATCAAAGGCCTCTGCCTCCAGTGTGGCAATAAAGTCCCGTTTTATCTCTTCCTCAATTTCTGGAGGTGGCTCTGTTAATGCATCTGCAAGACTGAGGTCAGCCATTCTGCACCACTGCAACTGCCTGGTTAAGGGAAAAAAAATATTTCATGTAATGAGCACTGCAAAGGGAAAAACACTTCTAGAAACTCTTGCCATTGTTTTACACAAAAAAGGAATTTAAAATCCAAAATTTTAGAGCTAAAAGAGACTTCCTTGTTTTATAGATTAGAAAATTAAAGTTGAGTAATGGACAGACAGTCTTACCCAAGGTAAACACTTATTTTCTCACATCTCTGGGAGGTAAAACAGAGCCAAGTACCACTCTACCCTTTTCATTAATAAGAAAATGAAGTATAAAAATATATATATATATATCAATTTATCCAAAGTTATAGTCAGTAAGACTCACATCATGTCTTTTGATTTAAAGTCTTAAAACCCTTTCAACAATTCCATGTATCCATTTCTAAATCATATCCCAGAATAATTCTCAAAAATATATACAAAAAAAGGTCAGGTTAGATTACATTCCTATTTAAAAACCAAAAAAAAAAAAAAAAAAAAAAAAGGTTGCATTACTATTCGGCAAATGAAGTAACTTTTCTTTATCAGCAACTAGGAGTATGGGCTTTATCCTGTACAGGTTAAGTACTGTTTCTCCATGAATCACTTGGACACAGCTCTGTAAACCAAACTACACTTAGCCCTGCTGGCGTGAAAAATATGAACACCTGAATTACTTCCCTGAATTAGCTAGGGGAAGCAGTCCCTCTCTGTGTGAAGACAACCATCTTTATAGAACACCAGACTTTCAATTTTTAAACATAATCCGAAATTAAAAAGAATAATCTACTACAGGCAAAACTGTTAAATGAATAACCAAGAAAATACAGAAATGCATAATGTAATAAAGAGCTCTCAGTATATATATAGCACACTAGAAAATAAAAAAAGTGTGCAGGGTACTCTGCTTTCAAAGAGTCTAATTTAATAGAGACCCTAAAAGACTTTCAAAAGGATGAGTGGACATGTGAGCCATAATCTTGACCCAGTAAATGTAAATCAAATAGCAACCCTCAACTGCATAGTATACTATGCTTCAGCCTACTCAGAAATTTATTCTTCCTCATGTTCCCCCATACACACCAATGCTGGGTCAGGCACATGACTAGACTATGGCCAATCAGAAGACAAAGTGAATGGTTAGAAAAGGCCCATTTCATGACTATATCCCAGAAGGAAGGTCCGCAAGTGGCAGTTGTTCAGTTGCCCTGGTTATCTTCTTTCTCAAATCTAAGTGAGCAACTTTCCAATCTTTCTTTTGTTTACTCAGTCCATTTCTGCTGCTTGCAACCAAAGAATCTCAACTAATATACATAGTCTTTCCCCAACTCAAATTTTTAAAAGCCAAAATTTACTGTCATTCAACCCACTTAATGGCCAGGCATTCCTTTCAAACTCCCCTCCACTGTCTACTTTTCTCCAACAAATGTAGTAACACACAGCAAAGAATACAGTCATTCTATCTTCATTTTTGTCCCTATACACTCTCCTCCTCCCACTTATACTATCTGTGCTACAAATATGAAATTCATAGGCCTTTTTCTTTCAGTTTCCTCCACAGGATGAAGCTGTGAGGCTACTACAACAAAACACACATGAAACAAATACTTCAAGACTCTTGAAAAACCAGAAGTCATCCTATCCCTAATGCCCAATCCCAACACCTAAAAAGCTTTCCTGTATGTTTCAATGTTGTATAAAGTATAAGAATAATGGCATAGCAGCTTAAAGCAGCACATATAATAAAAGTGGAAGGAGGGCGGAGGGTATAGCTCAGTGGTAGAGTACCTGCTTAGCATGCATGAAGTCCAGGGTTCAACCCCCAGTACTTCCATTAAATAAATAAATGAAAATAAGCCTAATTACCTCCCCTACTTCCACTCCAAAAAAAGTGGAATGATACAGAGAACATTAGCATGACCCCTGGGCAAGGATGACACACAAATTCGTGAAACGTTCCTCATTTTTCACAACAATGTAGATGTACTTAACATTTTTTAACTATACACCTAAAAATGGTTAAGGTGGTTAATTTTATGATGTGTATTTTACCACAATTAGATTTTTTTCCTTAAAAATGAGATATACAAAAGAAAAAATAAGCTAATATTAGAGACAATATACTCATAAAATATTCAATTAATCCAAAAGCACACAGAAAAAGAACAGATAGAACAAACAGACTAGTAAGATGACAAATTTAAATTCAACCATATCAGTAATTACCATTAAATATAAATAGCCTAAATACACCCAGTTAAGACAGGGACTTTCAGATTGAATAAGAAAAAGAGCCACCTATACATTGTCTACAAGAAGTCCACTTTTATTAAATACAAAAAAAAAAAAAAAAAGGCAAGGATGTGGAGAGGTTGGAACACTTGTATATTGTCAGTAGGAGAAGAAAATGGTACAGCCACTATGCAAAACAGTATAGTAGTCCCTCAAAAAATTAAAACTAGAACAATCATAAAACCAGCAATTCTACTTCTGGGCATATACTTGAAAAAGAATTGAAAGAAGGATCTCAAAGAATATTTGTATATCTATCTTCACAGAATCATTATTCACAATAGCTAAAATGTAAAAGCAATCAAAATGTCCATGGATAGATTAACAGATAAACAAAATGTGGTATACACACACAATGGAATATTATTCAGCCTTGAAAAGGAAGGAAATCCTGACACATTTTACAACATAAATAAACTTTGAGGACATTGTGCTAAATGAAATAAGCCAATCACAAAAAGACAAATGCTATATGATTGCACTTATATGAGGTACTCAGGATAATCAAAATTATAGAGACAGAAAATAGAATGGTAGTTGCTGGAGGCGGGAGGGAAAGTTTATGGGAGGGTTATTGTTTAATGGGTAGTTTCAGTTTTGCAAGATGAAAAGGATGGTGGTGACAGCTGTACAACAATATGAACATACTTCATGCCACTGAACTATATGCTGAAAATTGGTTAAGATAAAAGAAAAAGGGGCTTGAAAGTAAAAGGACAGAGAAAGATATACATGCAAACATTATTTAAAAGGAAGCTAGGGTAGCTATATTAATATAAGACCAATTGGACTTCAGAACAAACAATACTACCATCAATAAAGAGATACATTACATAATGATAAAGGGGTCAATTCATCAAGATAAAACAATCTAAATGTGTATGCATATGACAACAGAGCTTTAAATTTAAAATACATGCAACAAAACTGGTAGAACTAAAAGGAGAAAAAAACCAAATACACAAATATACGCAAAGCCTTCTTCCTTCTGTCTCAGTAATCATTACAACAAAATTTTTTCCTTAGTATTACTATTTTTCTTGTGCAAGTAGCCCATCATGGTGCGAAAATGCATAATTAAAAATTAAATGCACTGTAGGTTTGTACAGCTTACTAAAATCAATCTTTCAAGAGCAAACAAAATTTGGTAGTCTTAGGAATTTACTACAAATTATATGGATTTCAGTAACCATGCAGTAAGAAAAACAGACACCCATGAAATATTGACTCATTGAATTCAACTAAATTTTATTAAAAACTCAACATAAATATTATTTATGTACTCACGTACAAACAAAATTCTGAAAGGTCAAGTTTCTGAAACTGTAAAGCTTACAATACTCTTTAATAAATAGATTAAATTACAGGTGGGGTTTTTTTTTTTTGTTTTTTTTTTGGCAGAGGGATAAACTTCAATTTCCAAAAACAAGTAAGTCATAAAATTCTACCAAAAATCACACTTTAGTTAATTGTTAACCCTAAAGCCAAAAATAAATATAAAAATAAATCAAAAATAATGGAAAAATTAACAAAAATAATTCTATTTAGCAATATCTACTAACTACAACAGTGACGTTAAATCTAATTTAGCCAGTCTGTTAGGAAAAAAATAGTGCCGAGAACAAATTAAGTTTAAAAAAAGAAATGCACAGAGGGATTTCAGTTATAACATCATGCAAGTTGGTGACTTCTCTCCATAAATATATGTATGTGTAAAGTTGGACAAAATCGTTTTTCTTAAAATCTGCTTTGGGTAAGATCAGTGAGAGTCTATGGCCCTCCTGTCTGGAGTTGCTTCCATCTCCATCCTACCCTATGCCAGCTGGGGGAATTACAGTCTTACCACTGTGGGGCTGGTGACAAAAACCGACAACTCTGCTGTCAAAGGGGGTGACTTGATTCGGGGTGGGAGGCAAAACTCCCATAAGCATGACAGAGCCAAAATAACCACTACTGAATTCAGAATGCAGGGGCTTCCTGGGGGAACCATGCAAAGAGGAGTTCGAATATAATTTCAACTGTTACAAACATTTGAATGGGCATTTTAATGTTCCTATCATAGTCATCGGTATGAGGGGCACACCTATAACTCATTTACAGCACATGAATATGGGTGGGAAGTCCTATTCTAGGCACCACCCAAGCTACTTTACACATTAAGTATTACAGTCCCTCCAGATCCTGTCAGGAAAAAATGCTGAAAAATGACTCATTAAAGAACTTTGTAAAAGTCTTACAAATGTCAAAGGGTTCCATAAAAAGGAACTGCTTTTCCTTTTTATAGCTATGATTATTACTACCAGTTAGCCTTTGAAAGCTGTTATGAACCAAAACCAATAAGGGATGTCTATAATTAAACAGTTTCATACTCAAAGAGAACTTGAAAGGATATCCGTACCATCTTCAACAACATAGAATAAGAGCCCAGTAATTTATTTTTCCTGAAAATATATAATTATAATACTTATTTCATGCAATCTACTCAAAATTTTCCTAATATAGGACATGGGTGAAAACAGAGACAAAAGTGGCAATACTTTTTAAACCTCATTTATCTGAGTACAGATTCTCAAAGGGCAGCTTTTATCCATGGTAATCTTTCCCCTCCCTCCCCAAACCCTAACCTCCCAAACCACTTTCTGGGCTGACATGTGGTTCATGGAATATGAACAGCAGCTTAAATTCAGCCTAAGAAGGTAAAATTGATGGAAAATTAGCTAAAAAGTGGGAGGGTCACTTGGCTCTGAGTGCATGTAGCCAACCACCCAGCATCTACATCTCAACAATTTCTTGTCATCACTTATAAATAGAAGTATGATTTAAGCACACATACGCGTGCACACTCACAATCTACTTATGGAAAACGACCCTGTAAAGGCAATGCCAATGTGAAGGAAGTGAAAATACTAGCTTTTAAGCAGAAAGCCCCAATCTTCAATAAACTAAAGAGAAGATTATTCAAATTCATAGCTACTCTATTCTAAAACATGTACAAGCATAATAAATTCTTTAAGTGCTCTACAGATTTGTTAAACTGATTCTGCAAGTGTTCCAGAACTGATTTTAATAAATTCATGAATGAATGTCATCCCACACTTACAGACTCACTTAAGGTCACTCACTTAGTATTCATGTTTTAACATGTCTAGTTATGTATTTTATGGACAAAAGGATACAACAGTGTTCTTCTCAAATCTGGATATTCAGGAAGATCCAAATTTTCCCTTGTGAATCCAAATTTTCCCTTGTGAATGAGAAGTATCTACTTTTTAAAAAATTCTCATTGACTATACTGTTTCTTTTCCATTTGTATAGATAAAGTTAACTTTAGATGGATTTTTTAATAGGAGGCAAGAAAAGAAAGCTAGTTATAGAAGTTTCTATGCTTCACTGAGGCATTAGTTTAACCTGACTACCACTATAGCTTTGAGTGAGTCACCCTCAGGGACTGAATTCCCTAATCTGTAAAACGAGAGTAGTTGTTAAATGATTCTTGGGGTTGACTAGTCTATAAGCTACTTATAACTCAGTTTCATCACTTGAATTAGAAATAAATAAATTTCATTTAGGCACTCATTGTGACTGTGTGACAATTATTTTATACATTAAGTACTCTCAATTATAACTGGGTTCAGGTTTATTAAAAGGCAAAAGCTTTTTTGCAAAGGGAGAGACTAAAAACAAACTCCCCAGTGCACAGAGCCTGCTTGAGCAAATGTGACTAGAGCTTAAGAGACTCCACCCAGTTCTGGCTAACATCAAAGGAGACTCTCGACACCACTCTGCCAGAAAATAAGCCCCATATTATTTAACCAGGCACCAGGAGAACACATTTTTCAAGCATAGCACTTTGGACATCTGATCTTTCACTCTGACTACATGTCTGAAGTGAAACTATCCGGCGAGAGGGTTTTGAAAATAGGTAAACCAAGGCAAGAGGAAATGACAGGACATGATGATAAAGCATAAAAGAGAATTTTGGTCTCTTGACTGTGCTCTTACTATTAATAGCTATGTGCTCATAAAGAGCAAATAGGAATATATAATGAGATCACAAGCATCTTCTCTGTTGTATGGTTTACTTTGGATCACACTCTGGAATTAATTATTAATAAATAAAATATTTTCTAAATAAGGAATTTGGGATTGACATACACATACTACTATACATAAAACAGATGAACAATAAGGTCCTACTATATAGCACAGGGAACTATATTCAGTATCTTGTAATAACCTATAATAGAAAATATGAAAACATATATATAGATGTATATATGTAACTGAATCACTTTGCTGTACATCTGAAACTAACACAACACTGTAAATCAACCCAGATAGTATGGGCAACTTTTCAAGTTTCCAGAAGTCCTCTTAAAAATTTTAGGTCAGCCTTATCTACAGTCACTAGATGGGATCCGTGCTGATTCTGCCTGATGAGAAATTAGCAATCTAGGCCTATTCTTGCCTCTGTCCTCCCCTAAACTCCCCTCACCCCAACCCCTGACCAAAGGTGCTGCTTTGAAACTAAACTGGAGGAAGAAAACTTATGAAAACGAAAAACAGATGCCTAATTCCCAACAACATACTCAAGACACTTTTCATAACAACTGTAATATTTTCACTTCACTGTCACATTAGCCAAACTTCTACCAAGATTCCTTTGCGGCAGCCAGCATTCTCTTTTTAGAAGCATAAAATCCTATTTCACAATTTTAAGGGGATATACACCCCTTGAAGGACTATCATTCCACCTTGTGTGAATTTAATTATCAAGCAGCTTTCCTCCTAACCCCAGAGATAAATTCCATTGAAAGTGTCTGGGTTTCTGGTTTTAGAGTAAAAGGGGATAAACATAACTGAGAAACATGGAACATTTCAGGGAACCAAGCAGACCTGGATAAAGTATCAAAGAAGGGAGAGGGTATGTGGGCCTAGAGGACCTAGGAGGTTGAAAAAAGGAGTAGGGGGAGGTTGGAATGGGTAAGTGATATAATGCCAAAGGCAAGCTCAACACCTTTCAAAACAATGCTTCTTGTCAGTTTTAGAAAAAGGAAGAAACTTTCTTCTCAGTAACCTGGACTAGTTTGGAAACAAAATTATCATTCATAACACTGTTTATCTAAAGGAAATATATTCTGAGTTCCAAATAACCAATTAAATAAATAAATGTTTAATAATTTCTAAAAGTAGGAGACTGTTCATAATACTCAAAATTTTCTCCATGATTGATATTCTTTCCTGTTTCTTGGGGGGTGGGATGGAGGAGTGAGTTATGGACAAGACACAGAACTGTACAGATAAGTGGGCTAACATTTTCTTCTACACTTTTTTTTGCATGACAGAGAATTCTGAGCCAGCACTAAGCACATATCCCAGGAGAGTGCTGTGGCCAAAATGCAGTATTTGTTCCTCAGGCTTGGAAGAAACCCAGCATCCCAGATAGTCCCAGAAACCATTTATAATCTAACACGGTTAGGGATATAGCCTGCATTGTAAAGATTTCATATTCAACATGAGACTTGTTGAGTTTGCCTAGCAAGCTTTCAGTTACTAAATGGGGACTTTATTCCTCAGATTTCTTTTAATGAATTTCTTTCAGAGGCCTATTACATATCAAGCTGAACCTTATTTGTCTGGGGGCAGTGTTCTGTTTGTAATTTATTTAACTTGAAAACATTGATTTCTACTTTCAATCAAAACAGTGTTTCACTCAAGTAAAACAAAATCTTTCTTAAGGACCCCTAGGGAAATCAGCTACCATCTTATTCAGCTCGCAGGCTCATATGGTCCCTGAGGCTACTCTGCATTTCTCCTGCTCCTCCCCAGAACCAGACCAGCAAACGGCAACAGATAGCTCGGCAACATCCTGACTATCCTCTAGCGGTAAACTCCGAACCCCCTGTAGACTATATTAACTTTCCACCCCCAGGTGCCTCCCTACGCACGACAAGGACAACAGCTGTACTATTATGAACTGATGGAATTTCCAGGCTCGGCAGCGCTCTGTGCATCACCACCATTTGTCCTGTTCATCATAAGATGGGCAACAGGAGAGAGCCCTTGATTACTAGAATAGCTGAGACCATGGCCCAGTGACATTCCTATTTGAAAGAACCCACTGATACATATTACTTCCATGTTGTCCCCAAAACAGAGTTCCTTTTCCTACTGCCATTTAGGGAGCATTGTCCTGTAAATATTAAAACATGTATACACATGCACACATAATTCACATACATAAAACCTTGTAGCCCAAGGCTGAAAGCATAGTTTGCTTACTTACGGGAACTATCCAGGCAGTTTATATTCGGTCCTGACTGAATGCATTTTGGATCTCTAAACAAGCACCTGCCACATTTCTGTCCAAGTGAATTCAAATCTATTTCTCCAAGAAGAATAATCTACACTAGATACCTCCCACTGTCAGCCATGTGATACAGCCAGCATGCTGTCTGCTGCAGTCTGGTTATGTTCGCCAAAACAAGAGACGACAATGACACAGCACTTACATTTCTGTTACAACCATCCTTAAGAACAAATCTTCAACTTTATCTCAATTTTTTAATAGAAGAGCAAACCTTAAAATGATTCTCAATAACACCTAATGCCCCCAAATTTTGAAAAAAAGAAACTTATTAAAAAAACTTTACTATTCATTCCAGTTAAGTCTACCTCAGTCTAACAGGCCAAACCACCTCCCCCCAAAAGACCCACTCAGAGTTTAAACAAAACTCTGAAACTCATCCCAAAATTATTTCTAACCACTTAAGATCTCTAAAGGCTTTAAAAAAAAAACACACACACACACACAGCAATTCTAATAATCTAGAATCCAATTCCCTCACTTTAACAGATGATAAAAAGAGCATCAGAGAAAACAAATCACTTGTAAATGATACCAGGACTGAGGGTCAGGCTAAGAGGAGACCCACAGAACACCAGACACTGGATGTGACAGAACTGACCAAATCTTGGAATTTTATAGTCTCTGCTCTTATCTGACACAATATCACTATACTTCAAAATCAGTTTTTTGTTCTACCTTTTTCTTAAAAGGATGAAGGCAGTTGGGAAGAGTTCTGAATATCAGGAAAACATATCAGTTGATTTAAAAAAAAAAACCCAATAACTGATTTGTTTTGTTTTAAATCCAAACTCCTTAGTGTGATATAAAGACCACACAACCCTAAGACAATCTAGTCTGACCCCCAACAACAATCATGAGCAGTTTTCCACATGGGGGAGACCCACAGTTTAGTCACATGGGACCAGCTGCCATTTCACAGACACACCACTGATACTATCACTACACACCTTGCTCCTACTATTCTCCACACTTCAAATTCTCTTCACTTTCTCATTTGTCAAAGGCTTCAAATCAGGTCCGCATTCCATCACCTTTCTGAGATTCTGTTTTAGAATCTGTTCTCCCAGTGCCATTCAGAACTAACACATCATCTATACTTGTAACAAACTCTACAGTCTGATCTGTACTGTAGCTTTATATACCACCAGCTCCTGGAACCTACTCAGTCCCAAAGGGGAAGGACCATGTCTAAATGATGTGTGTATCTTCTCTAGGTGGATTACTTTATACAGAAGATGAGCTAAAACAACAAAAACCAACAAAACAAAGGGGCTACCTAAACAGCCAGTTCTAAAATGGTATAACAGAAGTGAATAAAAACTAAGTCTAATCTGAAATTAATCCATGATGCCAAAGCTACAAAAACTCTTCAGAACTGGAAAAAGAATAAACAGATTCAAGATTAAAAGGTCATCACTAATCAAGACTATTTACCTCATTTCTTCTACTTTCTAAACATAGCTAGTGCCAGAGCGATTACGGAAAGAAAGCCAACAGAGAGTAACCATACAAGCCAGTTCTCCACGCTGGGCATCTTATCATTATTAGGCAGGGCAGTAAAAATAGCTATCTGCTTTTAGAAAAGCACAACATGATGCAGTGTGGCAAAAACAAATCATTTTTTGTTCAACAGATCAGCCACCACCATCATGTTAACATCACTGAACAAATATTACAACTTCTCTAATTATTAAAATGTTAAATCTCTATCATCTCACTTGCCTCTGTCAAGGAGTAATAAACGTATTGCACAATTTTAAGCTACTCAATTCTGGGGAAACTGGATAAAGAAAAGACAGTCACACCTGACCAGCTCTTAGCTTTTGAGAATTATTTCATTTACGAAAAACTTCTCCATGAAGTAGTTTCTCTCTGAAGTTCAGAGCCACAGTATGCCATATTTTATTGTATAAAATGTCAGCGAAAGTGAAGAATGAAAGGTAGAACTAAGAAGAGATAGGGATTTGTGCTAATAATTCTGTAATTACTTACTTACTATGTGTCTCTCCTCCAGAGCCAGCCTTGGACTCTGACTTCCTGAATGGGAAGGACAGCATCTTTTTTACCTTTCATCGTGAGCATATAGGATAATAAAGTGACACCCTGTAGGCTCTCACTAAACAGACATGCATCCTATTGGTTGTGCTCTGTTCTGTATCATGACACCAGCCTTCTCTTGCTGGGGTTGACATTTGCCTAGCTGAAGGACCCTTCTGGCTCTTGGTCCTAGGTGCAGAATCAGCACTGGGGCACAGCAGCTCAGCTCAGCTCCTCTGAGCAGGAAAAGAGGACAGCATCAACGCTGCAGGAGCATTTACCAGGCATTTTGTTGAACAACCTTAGTGGTGGTAAAGCCTTACCTTTAACATAAAAGTACCTTACAGATGCTTTCAAAAAGGGGAGTGGGGGAGCCTAGAAGTACAAATAATACTATTAAGTGAAAACTAAACAAGCAAAGTGAAAAGTCAAAGGAATATTTCAAGTTATTATTTAACATAACTTTTAACATTTTACCCGAAACAGAGGAAAAGATCTGAGTAAAAAGCAAAAGGCCAGTGGAACAGAATCAACCAGGGAAAGAGTTGTGCAATTTCGGTTTTTAAGAGTTGATTCTGAAGAGCAGCCACAATTGAGGGCTACTGAATTAATCAACCATCTACCTAACACAGTATAGGTAAAGTTCACTGCAATGAAACATAGCAAGATTTATAAAACTAAACACTAGAGAGAGATCAAGTTCTCCCATTGTCAGGAGTGTGGTTTACCAGAAGTAGAGCCTAAGATTTTTGTAAATGTGATTTACTGAGGGACTGCCCTCAGGAGAAACCCGTAGGAGAGGGAAGAGAAGTAAACTTGGTTTCAGTGGAAGTCTAGCTGCTCTACCTCCTCTCTGGGAAGCTATGAGGTATAGCTGCACCACAGAGTCAGTGCCACCATGAGGAGGGGCCAGGTTTCTGTAACCCTCACCAGGCAGTCACTGGCTGAGGGATGCACTGGCTGGTTTAGGGGACCTACACAGGGCACCAGCATCATATACTACAGAAGCTTCAACTGTGTAACAAAAAGGAATACCAGACTGGTGTAGGTATATAAATAGCAAGGAAAGTTGACTCTAATCAAAAACCCATTTGTAGAAAATGACGAAAATGTTAATTCACTAAGATTTACTAATATTAAATATTAAGCTTATATATACCTAACACAGCTAACCAAAAATACATAAGACTGACCGTAATGAGGAAAAATAGATGAGCCCTCTCCTTCAAAGGGGGATACTGTTACATACCTCTCCCGGCAACTGACACATCAAGCAAACAAAAATCAGGAAGTATATACAAGATTTGAACAACTCAATATACAAGTTTCAGCTACTGGACTACAGAGTACACCGGAGAAGACACTTTCTCTCCCAGTACACATGAAACTTTCTTTTTAAAATAACTGTATACTAGGAAATAAAGCAAGTCTCATATTTTAAAAATAATTATATAATCTACTACTTATGAAACATAAATAAGTTAGAAATAAAAGCCTAGAAGATTCTTTAATATATTAGGACATTTTAAAACACACTACAAAAAAATAAAGTAAATAAAATAAAATAAAAATAAATAAAAATAAAAAATACAACACACTACAAATAACTCATGAATTAAACCGTAACAAAAATGAAAAAATACATAGAACTGAATAATAATAAAAATATTATATAAGAAAGCTTGAGGAATATACCTAAAACGTGAATTTAAGGAACATTTCCAGCCTTGAGTGCTTATATTAGAAAAGGAAGGATAAAATTAATTAGTTAAGCATTACTTTTAAGAGTTAGATAAAAATAAGTCTGAATAATCAAAGGAAGGAAATAAAATCATAAACAAAAATAAGGCACAAAGAAACAGGATTGGAAATCAACAAAGCAAAAGCCCTCTTTGAGGACTAATGAAGTTAACTCTGGGAAGATGGACCAAAAAAGAAGAGAAGGTACAAATGAACAATTTTAGGACAGAAAAAGAATAATCCCACAAATAAAGCAGAGAAAAAAAATATAAAACTATGCCAACAAATTTGAAGATCAGATGAAAAAGAGTATGTAGTACAAAAACTCATCCAAAACACAATAAATAGGGGAGGGTATAGCTTAGCAGTAGAGCATGTGCTTAGCATGCACAAGGTCCTGGGTTCAATCCCCAGTACCTCCATTAAAAAATAAATAAATCCAAAACACAATAAATAGAAAACCTAAACAGTACTAAACCAGTTAAAGAAATTGAACTAAATCTTCCAAATATACACACATACACCCCACCAAGGGCTTTACAAGAGTTGTGCCAAATATTCAAGGGGCAGATAACGCTGATCTAACACAAACTCTAGAAAATAGAAATTCTCCCCAACTCATTTTATAAGACTAATATAAGTAGAATGTAGTAGTTAGAGGCCCAGATTCACACTGGACCACAAGAAGTTCAAATCTGGGTTCTACCAGTTAGTATCTATGTGACCTTGGGCAAGTTTCTTAACTGCTTTGTTTCAGTTTCCTTGTATGTAAGCTGGGAATAACAGTATTACCTACTTCTGGATCTGTTAATACATAAAATATTTAAAACAGTGACTGTATGTCTGTATGTATCTAAAGCACTGTATGTGCTTTAGATAATTTGCTATTGATTAATGGTAGTATACCCATGAAACTAACAGCAGACAAGAATACAACATGGGAAAATTCTAAGCAAAAGTAAACTCATGAACTTAGATCAGGGGTCAGCAAATATTTTCTGTAAAGAGCCCCATAGTAAACTGTTTAAACTCTGTGGCCCATAGGATAACTTCCATCACAAAATAGGCAATCCTTGTTTTGCAAAGTTCTAATATGCACAAATTTCAGCTACCATAGTTTAGTTAGGTAACACCAGTCCTCCAACAACCTGGTTCAAGTTTCAGTCACCACAGTATATTAACTGTGACTAACTGCATAAAGCACAAAATTTGCTGCTAGCTTTTCAGTCTATAAACTACTACATAAATAACAGGTGTGCATCAAGATCAGTGACCTATCACATCACTTTCTTCAAAGCCTGTTAGTGACTGAGCATCTGTTACTTAGTCCATGCATAGACAGTTGTGTTGCCTTGCCTTCCAGTAATAAACCCATGTGACATTTTACAAAAAGGACAGTTGATAGAGGGAACTGACCAACAAAAATGCAAGTGCAGCAAAGAACTAAAGAAAAGTGACACCACCAAGTGAAGTACAAATTTAATGTGAATGGAGTTAACAGAGGTAATAGCGCTCTGTGGAAATGTTGACTCTATCACCAATCAAAAGACTGGATAAGCAGCCAGAGGAACTTGGTGGCAGTGAGCTTATCTACATAAATGAGCAAAATGGTTTGGTAAGAAAGATGAAGCTCTCCCAGAGGAAGTGACGCACGCAAGAAATTTCACATTAAAAGAATTCTCGAAGATATTTTGTGACATTGAAAGCACAAAGGATAAAATGCTGGAAGCTGATCCAAACTTTTTAAAAAGGAGTATGACAACCGCCAAAGCATAGGAAACATGCCCATTCCACACTGCAGGTTATAAGAAAAGAAGAAACTACTCTTCACACATTTTTTACTAAAAAATAAAACATTTTAATTCTCAATGTTTCTAATGTTTTATTAAAGTGTACTAAATATTAATTTTCCTGTTTTTCTCTTCATTTCCCTATGCACATATAACAGGCAACAAGAGAGCTTCTAAAGTTGTTGAAGGTCACAGAACAATCACAACTTCTCCCACTGACTATTAACATTACTTTGCACAGTTTCACTCTGAAAGGCATTTTTACAGTCCTGAACTACTGCGCAAAAACAAGGTCCCCACCGACTGTGCACAGCAAGAACTGCCTATACTCAACACTGCCATTACAGTGTGCAAGTTTCAACAGAAAACACATAAATGAGTGGATCTGTGTTACCGTAAAACTTTAAGGACACTGAAATTTGAATTTCATGTGCTCACCTGTCATGAAATGTTATTTGTCCTTTTGACTTTCTGTCAATTCTTTAAAATGTGGAAACCATTCTTAGCTCATGGATTATACAAAAACAAGCAAAGCAAGCTGAATTTTGACCTGTGAGCCATAATTTGCTGACCCCTGACTTAGATGGAAAAAAACCCCATAAAATAAGTATTAGCAAACCAAATCTAGCAATGTATAAAGAATACATTTGGGGGGGAGGGTATAGCTCAAGCGGAAGAGCACATGCTTAGAATGTATGAGGTCCTGGGTTCAATCCCCAGTACTGCCTCCAAAAATAAATAAAGAAATAAACCTAATTACCTCCCCCCAACAACAAAAAATGTTTTAAAAAAGTACGTTGTGAACCAAGTTGGCTAATTAAACACTAGAAAATCTATTAATGTAATTCACATCAACAGATACAGTAGGGAAACTAAAAGTTCATCTCTCAACAGAATCAAAAGCCTCTAGAAAGAAGTCTCAGCAAATTAGGATGGGAACATCCCTTATCTAACAAAAGGTATCTATCAAAAAATGAAAACAAAAACAAAAAACTACCACAAACATAACTCTCTTGAGATCAGGAAGAAATAAGAACGTATACTGCCGTCTCCAACCAGTATTATGCAATGAGTCAAGAAAAAAAAAATTAAAAGAGTATACGGGTTATAAAGAAAAAAATAACACTGTCACTATTTGCAGGAAACATAACTATAAAGATATAGAGAAAATCAAATAACTGTTAGAATTAGTAAATGAATTTAGCATGGTTACTGAATTTTGTAAAATTTCAAAACCCCAACTATATTTTCACATACTAACAAAAATGACTGGAAAATTTTTCAAAAATATCATTTAAAATGATCTTTTAAAAAATGACTAAGACATATCTATGATCATCACATAGAAAAGACATCCACGATCAAACCAAAAAATGAGAAATTAAAGACCTAAATAAATGGCAGGATAGAGCATGATCATGTACTAGGTACTGGAAGACTCAATATTTTGTAAATGTCAATTATTTCCAAACTGATCTACAGATTGGACACTTACAAGCAAAATCCCAATAGGTTTTTTTCCTTTTAATTCAAACCGAACAGCCAACTCTAAATTTTATAAGAAAATGCAAAGAGCCAAGAAAAACCAAGACAATGTTAGGAAAAAAACAAAGAACTGTATATCAAAACTCACTTCTGGATTGAACCATATGAAACTGCTGACAATTGACCTAAAAATGTGGCAATTTCACATGTTTCAACCCAATATATGTAAATACAATAATGAAGACGTTGTACTGGCATAACCACCAAGGAAGAGGCCAATACAGAGAACGGTTTTAAAACAGAACCACAACATATGGACAAAATTTATAACCAATGTGACAATGCAGAGCAGTAGGGAAAGAACTGTCTTTTCAATAAACAGTGCTGAGTCAACTGGATATCCAACTACTGGGGAAAATGTATCTTGAGTTCTACCTCACACTATACACAAATATCAATTCCAGATAGATGGCAGGTCTAAACGTGAAAGATAAAACAACAAAGCTTCTGAAAGATAATATAAAGAATATCTTCATGCTCATGGGGTATGGAAAGATTTCTTAAAACAGGTCACACAAATCACTAGCCATAAAGGGCTAAAAGTGATAAATTGGGCAATATTAAAGGCAAGAATTTATGTTCATCCAAATACTCCATTAAGAGAGTAGAAGCAAATCAAAGCTGAAAAACATATACACAATACATAAAAAGAAAGAACTCATATACAGGATGAATGAAAAACTTCTACAAACAAAAAATGAAACAAAACAGCCATCTCTTGCAGGAGACTATTCAAAAATTCAATAAACATGAAAAAGTGCTTACTTTTACTAATCATCAGAATAGGCAAATCAGAACTACACTGAGAGCCAATAAGTACCTGCCAGAATTGCAAAGACAAACAATATTAAGTGTTAGGAAAGATGAGCAGCAACAGGACCTCTCACATACTGTTATAATTTGACACAATCATTTTAGACAAAAGTATGTCATTATTTATAAGAATTTGTATATCCTTAAACCCAGGCTTTCCATGTCTAGAAATATACCCTAGTTAAATTCTTGCAGCCATGTACAAGAATGTCAAAGCAGTATTATTCTAACAAGAATATAGAAACTATTCAAATGTACATCAACAGAGAATAGGTGACATTTTTTATTTATACACATACTGAAATCAATATAGCACTGAAAATGAATTAACTACAGATATACACATCAACGTGTATGAATTTCAACACATAGTGTTAAAGAGTCATATATCTGTACTCTGTTGAAATAAACACAAAGAAGGGCACGAATTCAGGACAGTGATACTCTCTAGCAGGGAAAAGAAAATCAATAGGGAAAAGACAAATAAGGGGCTTAGAAAAGTCTGATTTTGTTAGCTTTTTATTATTCTTTAAAACTTGCATCTATTTTACATACAAAAAGGTACATATAATGTATCACAGCAAAAAAAAAAAGGGGTGGGGAGACAGGGATGGTGGAGGGCACAGAGAGACAGGGACAGTAAGGGGAAAAGAGAAAAAAAGGAAAATTTCCCAAGCAGTACCTACTAAGTTATGAGAAACAGATTGGCTTCTGACTTCTAATAGCAACACTGGATGCTAGAAAGCAATGGAGTGATGCCTTTAAAACTGAGAGAAATTATTTTGAACCTAAAGTTTTATATCCAACCCATCTAAGAAGTCAGGACCAAAGTAGGAAATTCAAACATGCAATAAATTCAAAAAGTTTATTTTCCAGACATCCTTTCTGAAAATGAACATTCAGTACAGTCTCCAGGAAAATGACAAATGACAAATGAACACAGCATCCTAGGAAAGCCACAATATTCAAGTAACAGTACAATTAACCTACAAGAGAAATGAAAAGAAATCTATGATGATGGTGGTTATGCACTAGGATCTGTAACAACTCTGTACAAAATGAATCTTTCCAAAAACAGTATAGCTGTACAAAGCTGAAAGACCTTAGATAAGTGCTGCAGATAGCCTATATTTTTCTGCCAACAAGAAAAAAAAAGGCAATTAAAAGTGAAGGGAGAGATTTGCCAGAGGGGGAACTACACAAGAAACTATTGATTCAAATACAATGCAAACTGAAGTATGGCATTATTTTCAGCTAATGATATAGTTTAAGAAAAAATGAATTTAATACTTTGGCTCTAACAACAGATGGATCCATGAGGAATGATATGTTTTGTACTTAGGTTCAAAAGGGTATATATAATGAATCACAGAAAGAAAGGGGGGATGATAATTAAAATAGCAGCTGAAATCAAAGCTGAAAAGCTTTTGCTGACTCTCTAAGTTTAATCTTAAGTGGGCAGAAGGCAAAGAGAACTTTGCCTCCTCACTGGAATGTGCTTCTCTATTGGTCTGCAAGTCTGCATGTCCTGACCTTTAAAAGACAGTGTAAGGTTCCTCTGTTCTCCACTCTCCTAGTGGGCTGGCAGACTGAACATGGGTGGACAGACTTGGTGGCTCTGATGTTGGCTGTGTTCAATATTCTAGTGTATTTCTTGTACAAGCAATGAGAGATTTTTGGCATAGATGCATTTTTAATCTTTCAAAAATGAGCAAGGCATAATGAGATTTAAAAAAAAGAAGTTTAAACCAGAAATGAAATGACAAAAGCAAGCACCAAAGAGTTTACAAACTAAAATAACAAAGACTTCCAAATTTAATTTCTTCCAAGAAATGTGGAAGTAAATTCTGGGTAAGCAAAGGTACAAAAAGTAACATGCAATAGGATAAAATTTTTGTGGTTACAGAATCAAAGAAATGTACAAACTGACTGGGAATGTGGCAGAGCTGTGCTCAATGCTCAGCCAATCCCCTTTCTTCTTCTTGGGCACTCAGAAAGAAATTTTCTACCTCCCTTGCAGTTACAAGTTGAGACCATATGACTGAGTTCTAGTCAATGGGATTCCAGCTGAAGTAATATGTCTTCCATAAAACACTGAATGAGATCTTCCTTGCTGGTGCTGTTTGCTATCAACTAAATGAATACAAAGGATCCGGTAGAAGACTAGAAGGAGCTGGAATTCCTCAATCACCACAAGAAGCAAGAAATAAAGCTTAACTGTGTTAAACCACTAAAATGCTAGACACACTAAAGCAGATAGCATTAACTACCCTAACTAATACAGGGATCTTACATGTCTAACATCCTCATTTTACAAATAAAGAAACTGATAAACAGAGATTTTCTAAAACTTATTCTAGTTGCTAAAAGAATCAGGTTCTTCTTTTGTTATAAGCCAACAAAAAAGCTGTAAGGTATATAAAGAGGAAACGTAAACTTAAAAAAAAAAAAAGCATGTAAAAATCTCAGAGGCATTCACCCCAAATACCCACAAACACCATGATTGAGACTGACTCACATTTTGACTTGTATCACAAAATATGGCTGAAATTAAAAACTTTATATACTATAACAGAGTAATAAACTTTATATAATTTATTACTCCTTGTTTTCTAAGGACTAATTTTTAAGTATTATACTATGAAAGTATATCATGTGAAAATTGTATTTGTGACCATTTCTATGAAGAGTACCATAAGCATCAGGTCCCTGGTCAAATACATAGCTTCTGATTGTGCCTTTACTTCTACAGAAGGGCAGAAAAAACCCCAAACATTTAACAATATCTCAAGTCAGATGTAAAATCATCACTGGCAGATCATCTGGCCTCTCTTTTCCCCTGCCATAATCTGCATATAAGATCTTGGGCAAGTCACCTCACTTTATTTGTAAAAAGAGAAGAATTATCCACGAAGTCTTTTAGAAGCCTACCATTTTGACTATGACTTCACTCTATTCAGGTCAACAAAATGTACTTATTTATTAGGTGGAACCACACAAAATTATTGATATTTGATTGTTTTTTGCCCTATAAAAACTGCATTTTCATATGGCTTGATCTAGTACCATGTGCCATGCAATGTGTTCAAAAACAGTAATTTTTTCAGGTATGTAAATGCACACTTTTTGGAGGAAAAACTAGTATGTTGATTTAGGGGCTCCTAACTGTTGTCATTAGAGCTAAAGAGCAAAGTCTGTACATCTGAAGAGAAAACCTTTTACACATTCTCTCCTCCTGAGTACTTACGGCTATGGGCTATTTACACAGAAGCTACACAATTTCCACAAATTAATATACTGCATCAGAATACTAATTCAAATATTTTGGCCAAAACTGCTGCAGTTAGTGTGTAAACATAAATCCCAACTATCTATTATTCCATCAGTTTAGATTTAAAGATTTAGGATTAAGTTTGCCCTGTCAGGCACACAGAGGATTAAATTACTTGTAAATAATTAGCCATTCCCATGAAAGACTAAATTGTGAATGCTCATGTTACATCCCAATCAAATACAAAGGTTTCTCTAAGAACTACGGCAATCTATACAGAACAGGAATTTAGATCAGCTCTCAGAACAGAGGTATGTTTCTTACCAAATCACCTTACATCAAGACACTTTATTCCAAAGACAACACCAAGAACCAAATGGACATATTTTTACAAAAATGCTACAGCTGATCTAAGTATACCAAGTGAGTATCATTAGTTCATTCTTAAAGTATATGAAAATTTTATTTCCCTTGTCTTCAATATTTTTCTAGAAGAATCTTAATCTTCCTATAAAACCACCTTCCCAATAAAAAGCAGTCTGCGGTCAAAGGAGGTTTCTTCTTATCTCTGCAGACTAAATTCCAGAATGTAGTTTTTCAGGTTTCAGTTTTTCTGTTAATTCGTATGTCATTCTGCAATTTTATCCATTAATTTGAAGCACTGAACACCAAATACATCATTACTCCCATACACAACTGCCACCAACTGATTAGCAAAATAATGAAACAAATCAAACTATAAAAACGGTACTATGTTCTTCACAACTAAGAAAATATTGTCCAGGGGGCAGGGTATAGCTCAGTGGATTCAATCCCCAGTACCTCCATTAAATAAATAAACCTAATTACCTCCGCCCCACCCCACAAAACAAAACAAAATAAAACACTGTCCATTGTCGGCTTTGCTGTTTCTACTCCTCATAAATACCCCCAAGAAAACCCTGCCTATGAATACAGCTTTCAACACGTAAGAATCAATTTACTATGCATTTGAAGAAAGAGAAACATTAAAACGATCACTATGTGAGTACATCTGCCATTGAGGCAGCAAGTATGCTAAGAGTTCAGAAAAGCAGGCAAGACTCCACTGCAGCCTATAAGAAGCTACATTTGGAGAAACATAATGGTGCCCTCTACTGCTAAAGTGCTTAGATTGGTAAAACTTCCTGATGTCCCTGTGTCATGAACGGTCTTTGTACACAGCTCACATGAGACACATGTACAAAAGCATAAAATAATAAAAGAGTAAAAGGTAATCTTAAATTATCCAGCTTACTATCATATTTTACAACTAGTAAGGTGAGATCCAAAGAGGATTCCCCCTGTCCCAAGGCAACCAGCTAGTTAGTGGCAAAGTTACAATCAGAATCAAGGTCTTCCAACTCCTACCCAGCCCAAAGTTTCCTCCTCAAAGTGAGTGCTCTCTGAACCCACAAGAGAAGCACTAGTTCAGAGGTCATAAAGTAGTAATCCTAGGTCAAACAGGGCCCACGCTGCGGAGGCCTCAGAGTATTTTGGAAAAACTGTGCCAACATCTCAAAAATCAGAAAATTTTGCATGAAGATACAGATTTATAGCCTCTCAAAAATCAGAAGATCAGACAACTAGTATGCATTCCCAGTCAGCAATAATATGCTGGAGCTAAGAAGTAACTGGCTTTACAGACACTCTCTTAGACAGTGTATGCAGCATAATCTTATTCTAAGCCAGCTTCACTGATTCACTTCAACTGTCAGGATGCTGTAGAAGTTTAAGAGACTTCTGCTCTAGAGCTATTTAAATCATTATTAATTCTAAACAGTTCCAAATGGTTGTAGAATTTTGACTGTGTTTTAGAGGCTAGGTTTAACTAAATTACTACACAGTCATGAGACAGCAAAGATGGGAGAGGGAGAGGAAAAAAAAACTACACACATACACACCATGAAATCAGTGGTAATTTCTTCAGAGCATAATCAGAACTTGATTTACACATCTAAAAGGTCTTACTTTCATGGAAGCAATAACCACTAACTCATCTTTCACAAGTTTTAGTCAATGACAGGAAAAGTTCTGTCCTTTGCTTTAAGGAAAGAGCAATAAAGCATATACATATTTATTTCTTAAGGTAGTAATATCAGTGGTTTAAAATGCTATACATTAGAGCTACAGACTACCAGTTTAATGGCATTTTACATGATACATTTTTTAAGATTTAGTACAATATCCCAATAAAACCACAGTAAAAAGAGGTAAACAGAAAAAAGAATGGGAGAAAGTAGTCTATAAATTAGGTACAAGCCTACATTTTTTCCCTTAAATATGATGTTTCCATTAGTTTCAAACACAAGTTTAAAATCTTTAGGGGCATTCCAGTAAACAACAAGCATACCCAGTGCCCAGGTCTTGGTTTCTAATACCATTCTCTTATACAGGTACCATGGCTCTTTGGAGAAACGACTAATTCTAGGACAGAGACAGAAAATATACAAGCAGAGCCTAGAACATCTTGCAATGCCAGAAAGTTAGGAAATGCTACAAAAATATTAATGAATTGATTTAATGAGGGAGTGTGAAAGGAACATGGGTGTCAAATGAAAGTGCTTCCAATGACCAAAGCTGGAACAATCTGAGCAACAAAATACAGTACTGGATTGTAACCCAAAATACAAAATAAATATTCATGAATCCATACTGATATAACTAAATGACTGAATAAATACATTAGTGAGGGAGAATAAATCTACCATGAAGAAGAATTCCAAGGAATTAGCGTAGACATTTCACCTTCTAGGCAGTGGAACTTAACCCTGATTCCTTAAGTGTGAGTAGCACATAGTGACCTCCTTCCAAAGAGTATAATATGAAAAGGAAACAAAAGAGAAACCTGACAAACACTACCTAAGCTAGGTACAGTGATGAGTCATGTTGACAGTATGCACCCTTGAGATAATGTGATAAGAACAGCATTTTACCTCTGTAGCCTTCCTCTCAAAAACCATAACCCCAGTCTAAACATACAAAAAAAAAAAAAAAAAATCAGACAAATCGCAGCTGAAGGACATTCTACAAAATATGAGACCAGTTCCCCTCAAAACTGTCAAGGTCATTAAAAAAAGTAATCAAAAATCAAGTCTGAGAAACTGTCACAGCCATGAGAAATCTAAGAATAACAACTAAATGTATATAATATGGTATCTTGGATGAGACCCTAGAACAGAAAAAGGTTGACAGGTAAAACTAAAGAAATCCAAACAAAGTATGAGCTTTAATTAATAATAATGCATCAGCATAGATTCATTAAGTATAACAAATATACCATAGTAATGTAAGATGTAACTAACAGGGGAACTGGGTTTGGGTTATAGGGGAACTGTAACATCCTAACAACTTTTCTGTAAATCTAAATCTGTTTTTTATAATTTACAAAATTAATTTTAAAACTATTTATATGGTGGGAGAGTATAGCTCAGTGATAAAGCACATGCTTAGTGTGCACAACGTCCTTGGTTTAATCCCCAGTACTTTCAATTAAAAAAAAAAATTCTAAAAATATCTAGATGGACTTAGCCATGTAAAAATATTGACACAATAATTATAAATTGTCTTTACTTCTGAATATGGTCAAAATGTATACTTCCAAAGTGTTCAGGGAGTGCTCCATGGCTAGAATCAAGCACTTGAAAAACTAGTACCATTTCAGTACTTAACATTGTTTAGCACCAAAAATCATGATCCTGGACCTTATTAACAGAAATTTCTGAAACAGAAAAAAATAAATTGCCCACAATATATCCCCTATTTTCCCCAGGACATGTATTCAGAAACAGATCTAAACAAAAGAACAGTACAATACTACATGATCCGTGGTTGGTGGAATATCCATCTATGGATGTGGAATCATGGATCCGGAGGGCTGGCTGTGGAACTTAAGCAGCAGGGGATTTTGGCATTCAGGAGAGTCCTGAAACCAACCCCCTGTGGACACTGAGGGGCAACTGTATATGATACCCTTCTTTAACATTCTAGTAACAAAGATAATTCACTTCCAACTTAAATCTGATCCATGACCTAAAACTGTACTCTCACACAATCTACAATTCCCTGGAGAAATTTATGGAAAAAAGTCAGTATAAGTAACATCCAAGTCTCTAATACTGAAAACTAGCTGGCTCCCCATTAAAGCTTCATATTTGAAGTTCTACCACTGGTGCTCTGGAAAACCAACTTACATTTGTTGATTCACAGTGACCAATTCTAATAAGGACTTATTATAGTCACAGAAACAGAACAACTTAACAATGTGTGTCTAATATTTCCAACCAAATCACACACAAATAAGGGCATTTGAATCCAACTCCTTACTTCATAAGTGAGAAAAGGGTAAGGGGATTAACAAAGATACTTATTCAAAGTCATCCTTGAGTTTCAACTAGAACCAGATTTCCTCTCAAGTCCTGTATTATTCCAAAGCAGAAAACAAGGGAAAGATAAGGGGTACTATAACTCTGACCATTTCTTACGCTTACAAAAGCTTTAGTCAATAAAATAAGCCCACTCATATATAGGAGTCAATAAAATAAGCCCACTCATATATACCTATCAAAAATAGCATCAAACAGCTATCCTCATTTAAATGGCATGTCTGTCTGATATAGATTCTTGTCTCCTATTTAACTATCAATTCTTGGGTTGTGCCAGCAGTCAATACCCATGGAGTAAAAGTTGAAGCCTTAGTTAAAGCTCTTGAGTGTACAATGTAATTTGGTACAAACAGAAAAGTGAGTATGTTAGTTTTCCTCCCAGTTGTCCTTAATCATTTTCCTTTTTCTTCTGTTATTGAGGTGAAATTTACAGAACATACAATTTAGCATTTTAAGTACACAATTCCATGGCATCTCTCTTTCTCTAGTTTCAAAATGTCTTTAATATTTTTAATTAGAGATGCACAAATCCAAATGTAAAAGGGCTACTCTGTTTTAAATCAATTCATCCCATCCCAAGAAAGGCCTAAACCCAAGCTCCAACCTTAAGTGTGTCCTGAGCCCTTTTATCATTCTAATCTCTCGCTACACGTGGCCAGCCACACTGCTGCCAAGTACCTTTCACCTTCTTCTACATATCAGTAGTATTCTATCACACACTCCTGCCCTGAACAGAACCACAAAGTCCGGCTTATTGTGTGGAGGAGGCTTTTGTTTCAGCAAATACTTATAACATTGCAAATTACTTAGGAAGGAATGATCTCATCCCACTGACCCAACAGCCAACTTTATCAAAAAGCTTTTTGTTACGAGCTGTGATAACCCAGGAAACCAGATCTATTTTTACTGTTTAGGCATGGAAAAGGAAAAGAAGAAATCATAAGGAAAAAAACAGCTCACATATTGATCGTTTTTAAAAATCACTTAGTCTACAGAATTTTCCCCTTTCTTTGGTGTCTGGCTGCAAGTGAACAAAAAGACTTTCAGAACTGTTTAATGCCAGAAAAAAATCATTATTGTGACATATTTAAAAAGCAAACTTCATATTCTAGTCCAAATATTGAACATACCTTGGTTCAGATTTTTTTTAAATATTTTATTTATTTTGTTTGTGGGGTCTTTTTGGGGTTTGGGGGGGTAATTAGATTTATTTATATATTTATTTATTTGAGGTACTGGGGATTGAACCCAAGGCCTCATGCATGCTAAACAAGCACTCCACCACTGAGCTATACCCTCCCCCCTGGATGTGTATGAAAAAATAAGGATTCCTCTCCAGCAACACCTCAACATTTACTGAGTGCTTATGCTCCGGATACTATTCTCATCACTTTACATATATAAATTCAATTAATATGTTCAACATTTCTAGAGTATAGGTATATTATTATCTCCATTTAAAATGAGGACACCATGGCTCTTAGAGGTTAAATAATCTGCCTGAGGTTACTCGACTAGTTAAGTGGTAGACCCCCAACTCTTAACTGCTACCCCACACTGCCTCTCCCAGCAAGTTTTATAGCAAGCTCTAGACAGAGTTTAAAAGGTCATCAAATACACTAAAAGTCAGAGGCAATATAAACAATGTCTCCCACCACCTCCACCTACAACTTTCCACCTCAACTCCTGGTCCCAGAAACAGATACAGAGACACCTCCAACACAGGGAGGTAGAGGCTAGTAGGAATGGGAAAATGAGCGGGCTAGTACACAGACAAATAAACATAAGGACTTCTCTCACCTAGTGGTATCAGATGTTCTAGATGGGAAATGATTAGCACACACAAAAAAAAAAAGAGGGAAAGGGGGAGCTTAGAAAAACAGTATCTTAGTACTACAGCACTACTTTCCAAAAATCTAGGGAGCATAAGCAATCCAGACACCTAAAAAGCATTCTCTGACTGGGGAAAGAGACATTTTGTCTGGCTCTCCTGGAGCTAAGCAAACAGCTCCAAACTACATTTCCATGTTCTAAATCCATTCTCACCCAGCAGCCTTCCCATTTAGAATAAACCAAGATGGGGGTGGTAGGAGCGACACGCTAATCACTGAAAGTTAGTCTCATTTGAAAAGTTAGTATCAGTGGAAGGTACAGCTCAGTGGTAGAGGGCAAGCTTAGCATGCACGAGATTTTTTAAAGGTTTTTTTTAAGGGTTGCCTGTGACCCACAATTTGAAATTTTCAATTCTGGTGAAAAACAATCTCTTAAGAGAAAGAGGTACACAATTAAAAGTTTTCAAACTTTTATATGGCCATCCCTTGGGAAGATGGTTTAAAATAGATTACAGAGTCCTATTCCCAGAATTTGATTCAAGGTAGAAGCCCAAGAATCTGCCTTTCAAAGTACCCCAAATGGTTCTGATGTAGAAGATACTTATCAGAAATATGCCCATATAATTTAAGATTTAATCTCAAAAGTCATAGTCTCAACTCTTCTTACACTAAACTACAGGTTAACCAAAGTATGTGCAAGAAGTTCCTGCCTTGCTAATAGATTGGTTTTTAATCTGAAAGCTGGCTGGCTCAACAATCCTTTTATAGACTTCCTCTAAAGCAACTTGGTAAACCACTAAAATCTAACTGTTCCTCTTAACTACAGCTCTTCGCACCAAGAAAACAAAAGAGTGATATGAATGGAAGGCATTTTTGTTGCCAAGTCATTTGACTTATAACTGAAAGGGCTTTTGAAAACCAGTCACATTGGCCATATAAGTGGCAAATTTAGTCATCAGTTTGGAACTCCTGAGTACAAGTGGGCTATAGCACAAAAGTGATCACTAAACAGCTCAAAGTCTGACTACAAACTGCTTGAAAGCTACAAGCCTCCACTCCTTGTAATTACAAGCCAAAAAGAAAACTCTTGATTCTTGAAAGTTTTAATTCAACAAAGTCAATATTAAAAATAGCACCAAACACTTGGAATGGACAACTCAAAAATGAAATTAAGAAATTAAGAAAACAATCCCATTTACATCAGCATCAAAAAGAATACTTACCAATAAATTTAACAAAAGAAGTGTAAAACTTATAGTACTCTGAAAAAATACAAAAAAATAAACTGGTTAAAGAAATTAACCATCTCCCAAATTCATGGATAGGAAGACTTAACATTGTTAAGATGGCAAGACTTCCCTACTTCCCCCATAAATTCATCTACAGATGATGATTAGTCCAAAGCAATCACTATCAAAATCCCAGCTGGCTTCTTTGCATAAACTGAGAAGCTAATTCTAAAATCCACATGGAAATTCAAGGGACCCAGAATAGCCAAAACAGTCCTGAAATAAGAACAACATAGTCGGAGGACCCACAATCCCTCATTTCAACACATACTACAAAGTCACAGGAATCAAGGCAATATTGTACTAGTATAAGCATAGACATAAAGATCTGTGGGATAGAATAGAAAGTTCAAAAATAAATCTTAATATTTATAGTCAACTTTTAAGAAAGGTGCCAATGCCATTCAACACGGAAAGAATAGTCTTTTTGACAAATGGTGTTGGGACAACTGGATATCCACAAGTAAAAAAGTGAAATTGGATCCCCTACTCATGTCATATACAAAAATTAACTCAAAATGGAACGAAGACCTAAATCTAACTGCTAAAACTATAAATCTTTTAGAGGAAAATATAGGAATAAATCTTCATGACCCTGGGTTTGGCAATAGTTTCTTAAATTTAGCACTAAAAGTGCAAGCAAAGGAAAAAGGAGATAAACTGGACTTTATCACAATTTAAAACCTTTCCGCTTCAAAGGACACCATCAAGAAAGTGGAAATACAGAATAGGAGAAAAATATTTACAAATCATGTAGCTATGATAAGGAACCTGCATCTCTTACAACACAGTAAAAAGACAAAATAACCTAATTTTAAAATGGGCAAATGATCTGAACAGATATTTCTCCAAAGATGACATACAAATAACCAAAAAGCACATTAACCATCAGGAAAATGAAAGTCAATACCACAATGAGACTACTTCATTCCCACTAGAATGATGATAATCAGAATTACAAATAACAAATATCTGATAATTACAAGGATAGAAATTGGAGCCCTCATATACTGGTAATGGGAATGTAAAATACTGTGGCCATTTTAGAAAACAGTCTGGTAATTCCTCAACAGGTTAAACTCAGAGTTACCATACGACCCAGAAATTCCACTCCTAGGTCTAAACCCAAGAGAAACGAAAATATATGTCCACACAAAAACTTGAATACAAATGTTCATAGCAGCATTATTCATAACAGCTAAAAAAAACCCCAGAACAATGTAAATGTCCACCTACAGAGGAATGAATAAACAAAATGTGGTATATCTATACAACAGGATATTATGTGTCCATTAAAAGGAATGCTTCAATAAAAAAAAAATTTTTAAAAATTGACGCAACACTGTAAACCAACTATACTTCAATTAAAAAAAAAAGTACTAAAACAAGCTACAAGACAGATGAACCTTGAAAACATTTTGCTAAGTGAAAGAAGCCAGTCACAAACACTGCACACATATATCACTCCATTTATATGAAATGTACAGAATAGGCAAATCTAGAGAGATCAAAAGATTAGTGTTTCCCAAGGGCTTGGAGAGCGGGGGGGGGGGGGCAGTAAAAAGATTAGGGAGTGATGGCACATGGGGTTTCTTTTGGAAGTGATGAAAATATTCTAAAACTGTGGTAACAGTTACCCATATCTCTGAATATACTAAAAAAAAATTAAATTCGTACACTTTAAATGGGTGAATTGTACAGTATGTGAATAATATCTCAATAAAACTGTTCCCCAAAGAGAGACAGGCAGGCAGGGCACCAGACACATGAAACTAACATCTTCTTTCCTATGAGATTACCCGAATACCAGCTTCAAGGCTATTTCCTTTCTTGTTATTATCAGAAGATAGGTATGTTATTTCTTTTTTTAGTAAGTTTTTTTTTTTAAAAACAAAGCTTTGCTAAAAGAAACATGCTTTGTTGTTAGAAGCATATACAAAAACTTCAGGAAAAGGCTAGAGGTAGTCACTAGAAGATGAAGAGAAAAACTATAAACTTTCAACAGTTAAGTATGGGTAGTCTTTGTTTTACATAGTAGTGCGACACCAGAAAAGTGACAATGCAGGCTGAAACCACGAAAATGATAGTAATACTCAAAGGGAAAAGTTACAATTGGTCTGTGATCTTTAAAAATTTTTGTCAAAACATTAAAAATTGTCATTTTTAATTGTATAAGAATAAGAAAACAAAAATTATTTACTTAGTGTGCTGTAAAACATTAGAAACACTGAAAATTATAATGTATAATAATTTCTTTGAAAAAACTTATCAAGAGTAGTTGATATGTGGCCCATATGATGTGGAAAGGGTATCTCTCCTATGCTTTGGTGGTTGTCACATTTCCTAAGTCTGGATCAGTTTCCCACATCTCATCTATCCACTGTGATTTCAAGTCACAAAGTACCTTGGAGAATTCACTTAATATGAAATTTCTTGCCTGCATCACTTCCTCTGGGACAGCTTCATCTTTCTCACCAAATCATTTTCCTCAGTTAAGATAGGCTCACCTTTCACTGAGTTTCTCCAGTTGCATATCCAGAGTCTTATGGATGGTGGCAGAGTCAAAATTCCCACAGTGAGCTTTTCTTCTTTAACTCCATCCACGTTTGATTTGAATCTCACAACACTGGAAGTGAACTTTTTGGTTCTTTGCTGACCAGTTCCCTCTTTCAATTATCCATTTTTGTAAAATGTCACATGGGTTTATCACTGAGACAAGGAAGCAACACAACCGCATACTTTGCTGTCTGCACATGAAATGAGCAACAGGTGCAGTGACCAGTCACCAACAGGCTTTGAAAGATCACTGATATTGACACGTACCTGCTATTCACATAGTAATCTGTAGAGAGAAGAGCTACCAGCCATTTTGTAGTTTATGCAATTACTGGTAGTATATAATGTAAAATCTGAAGAACCACACAAAGCAAAGACTCTCTGCATATCTAATCACAGAATCTCAGCACTTCTAGGAAGCTCCTTCAGGGTAATCTAAGCTAACCACAGAGTATATGTGGACCTTTAATGTAGACAATTGATGACCAACATGTGGTGTACATTACTTCACAGGCAGCTCTTCCACTGCTGAACAGCTCTAATGATTAGAAAAATAAACCCCTAAATGGTCAAAAGCATAGATTCTAGAATCAGACTTTCTGACTTCCCATTCTGGCTTCTCCTCTGTCAGGCTAGATAAACTTGGGCAAGTTACATAATTGCTCTGTGACTCAGTTTCCTCATCTGTAATATAAAAATGTTATGACCAGCAATCATGGAGTTGTTACAAGAGTTAGATGAGAGATAAATTCGTGGAGAGTGCTTATTAATTCTAGCACGTAGTATATGCTCAATAAATGACAGTCTCTATAATTAATCATATTACCATCATGAACTGTATAGTACTTGATCTTCCTCATCAACCCCTCTATGCCTTAGTTCAAACCCTCTCCCTTGTCTGAACTCTGCACCAGCCTCTTAACACAGCTGACAGTCTCTCATCCAGCTCTCCACTTGGTCATCACAATTATCCTCCCAAACATCAAATCTGACCCTCTTCCCCCTGCCAAACAATTCAGTCTAAAGCCATTAGAAAAGGTGGAGCCAAGTCAGAGTCCTTGTTTTGGGGTGGGGAGGGAGCCATGGTGGCCCAGAGCAAGGTGACAAAGATCAAGCAGGGTAAAGCAGGAACTCATATGGTGAGGTGGCCTGGCCCAACTGACTTAACTTAAAAGCAATCAGGAGATAGCTACCATTTTAAAAGATTAAATAACTTTCAAAACTGAGGAAACGTAAATAATAGTCCAAGAGAGAATAATTAAGCTTCAGTTTAAAAAGGAAATTGAACTTACCATAAGCAGACATGACAACACACAACATGTAACCCTGTTTCCTTAGAAATAGGGTGGCGTTTCAATGTTTGTTCATTTTATTATTTTCTCAGGGCCAATTTTCACTACATTCACTTTCAAAATAAAATTCCACTTGGCATGATGGTCTCTCTTGAACTTGTTAACAAAAGGAAACTCCTGGTGAAGCCTAATCATCAGCTACATAAGCATTAGGTATTTTTTAAAATGCTGGGTCTTGAACAACACATCCTTGGTTTTCCTGTCTCTTAAGAGCAGAGAGAGAAAAGAAAATACAAAAGTTAAAAAAGAAAAGGATGAAGGAGAAAATAAAAAGACAAGAACAAAGAAGAAGGGAGACAATAATAACTCTGAAACTAAAACAGGCCTTTGAGCTGCTCCCCCAGCTGTAAATGGCTCATGATGCGCTGATTCTCTCCCGTTACACCAGCACACAAACGCCACAGGGTAATGGACCAAGCAGTCACCTCCTTGGATTACAATCTCATACACCTGCTTTGGATGCTGTTCCTCGTAACAACACCTAGTTCAAGTAGTACCATATACTTAGCAATATCTAATATTTAAGAACCAAGTAAAGGCCTGAAAGGAATTACCAGGCAAAGCTGCGTGGCCCTGTAAGAATTCACACTTTATCGACAGAGATCCAAGATCCGAATCTACCTTTCTATTAGCAGTGCAAACTTGGGCATTATTCTCTCTGACATCTGTCATCCCCAACTATACAGATAAGGAAAATGTCTACACATAAATATTATAAGGACTGAATGAACAGTATATGAAACAGCCAGTACAAGCCTGCCTCGGACCAGCCAAAAGTATGTCATAAAACCTCTGCATGAGAAAAAACCCTCAAAACTTATATTAAACTCAATTCTAATATCTAGCTTCCTAAGCCACAGCAGTTTAGAAGAAAAAAATTAGAAAAGAGAATCAAAGGCTTTTTTTTTTTGCCTCACTGTATAGAGGCAGAAATAGTATAAAGCAAGCACTCAAAATTATAGCCATGTGAGGAGCCAAGGAGTAAAACCTACACAATTCACCAAGCGTGAAGGATATGATTCTATAATACAATCTATCATATTTGCTGTAGGAAATGATGACTAACAAGTCACTGGAACAAAAAATGTATATTCGGGATTTAAAGATCACTTCCTATATATGAATTCCTTTCATGCAAAATTCAAATATACATAGATTACATTTTACTCACTAAAATAGATTCAACTTAAGCATAAGCAATAAGTCATTTCTACTGGGATACTTAAAAATAAGAAACCAGACAATCGGAGAAAGAAGAGACATAAGTGGACAACACAGCAGAAGTACCATTTCTACTGCACTCTTAGAAGAGATGGAGCCAGCTAGCTGTGGAACTGCACTTCCACAGGAACAAGAGGTGAATAAATAGAGTTAACAATGCAAGCTCAGTATTATTACCTTCTTGTAAAAAAGAAATTAGTATGGGTCATAAGTCTTATGTAATATATTAAGTGGGGAAAGTTGAGATATGATCCCAGAGTACATTTGGATTCACTCAGTAATGGGTTTAATTTATGCTTCATCCGTCTCAAGAATCCAAGTTACTTTGTACCTCCCTAACGACGTCATTCAGGAAAGAAGACAGTGGTTAAGAAACAACAAATTTTAAATGTAGTTTAATATAATTAAATGTAAGACCATAGAGAAAAAAACCTCAGTGTGCACACATGCAATAAAACACTGAAATTTTAAATGCAAGTAGAGAAATTATAAAACTTCACTGAAAGTAAAAAATTATGAATTTAAGGTATGTGAAGTCATTTTACTATGAGCTGTTCGTTCTTTTTTTTTTTAAAGGAACTATAAAAAATAAAGGCACATCTATTAAAATAGCTAAAATAAAAAACAGTGACTATCAAATGCCAGTGAGGATGCAGAAACACTGTATCTCTCCTACATTGCTGGTGGGAATGTAAATGGTACAGCCAATCCAAAAAATATTTTGATAGTTTCTTTAAAAATTAAACGTACACTTACCACACAACCCAGCAATCACACTCAGGTATTTATCCCAAAGAAAAGAAAACATGTTCATTCAAAAACTTATACACAAATGTTCATTGCAGTTTTATTCACAACAAAATATGAATCAACCCAAATAACCTTCCACAGTGTAAAGCTAAACAATAGATATCCATACCATGTAATATTACTTAGCCATAAAAAGGAACAAATTATTAATACAAACAATGGGCCACAGACAGGGCACTATGCTTGGTGAAAAAAAGCTAATCTCAAAAGATTACATACTGTATGATTCAAACTTTATGTCACTGTCAAAATAACAAAATTATAAAGACAGAGAACAAATTAGTGGTTGCCAGAGGGCAGAGACAGGTCAGGGGAAGGGGTTTACAAAAACCGTGCACGCACATGCATGCACAGGCACACACACACGTGAATGGATGCAGGTTAAAAAAAAAAAAAACAGTGAAAACTGAATAAGGCCTGCGGTGTAGTTAACAGTAATGCATCAATGCCAATTTCCTGGTTTTGATACTATACTACGTCTATTTAAGATGTCACTATTGGGGAAGCTGGGTGAAGGGTACATATGACTCTGTACTATTTTCAACTTCTTATGAGTCCAAAATATTTCCAGATAAAAAGTTAAAAAATAAGGGCTTCTGTAGATTCACTTCTTCATGAGTTCACTTCCAAGTTCCACCGAGAAGCATTACATAACGGTTAAAAGTGTTAACGTTTCGGTGATCTCTACACCACAGTTTCCTCAACTATGTAAAGAGGGTAATTGCTAAAGTCGTACTAAATTTCTCAAATGCAAACTTCTATCAAGAACGCCCTCAGGAACTTACTACCCTCGTGTGTGTGTGTGTGTGTGTGTGTGTGTGTGTGTGTGTGTGTGTAGGAAATACTTTATTATTGAAGTTCAAAAGCCTAGAAATCAAAGTACAATATTGAAAAATATGATTTTGCAAATATTTTTAAAATCTCATTTAAAAAATAACATAAGTCAAAAAGCAAACAACAAACAAGGGGAAAATATGTGCAATACAAATAATACACAAAGGGCTAATTTTTATAATATACTCAGAGCTCTCACAAATAAATAAGAAAAATATCAACAAGCCCAGGAAAAATGAGCCCAGGATACAAACACAGAAATTCGAATGATTAATAAATTTATGAAAAAATATTCAGCATCTCCCTTGTTACAAAAAATACAGATTAAACAACAAGAAACTGTTTTTCACTTGTCAGAAAGCTTTGGTCTTCATTTAATACTCCTGTACAGCTTTAGTTTCTTTGTATTGTTTGTCTAGTCATAAAGATTTTTAAAAAACACTCAGCAAGTGTCACATTCTAGAAAATGTTTTGCAAATTTAGAAAACTTCGTATTTGGGAAGACTTCAAAATATGGGTTTAACTGAAAAATTCACTTAAATAAATCACTGTACTACTTTTCCTACAAGAAAAAAAGCTGTTACAGTATCCACAAAATTACACGTCTGATTTTTCTCAACAGTATTTATTACACATTTAAAAGAAGGGATGATAACTTCTACATTTCTTTAATCCCCCATATCACCACACACAACACAGAGGAAAAACTGACAAACACAGAGAAGGAGAAAAGAATGGAGACATGAGTGGAGGGAAGACAAACAGATTTGGATTCACTTTTGGTCTAATTTAAACAGCACCACCTCTGACAAGTACAAAATTTCAAAATACACTCACATATCCTCTGTCAATGAGCCATACCACAGCCAGTCTCCAACTTCATTTATAGGGCTGGTGGCTTTTTAAATGATTTTCATTAAAATAATTTCTCTAAAATAAACTATAAAATCAGACCCCCATTGCATATTCTTTTGTGTGACCACTGACTGGGGTGGAGTAGAGAGAACACAGTAACACAGCCATGTGGAGTCTACCAATCTAGACATTCATTACGAAATGACCAAAAACTACCACCACATATCTTTTCATTCAACAAATATGTACCAAATCAGACTCTGGGCTAGGACCCACTGCTCTTAGTGAGCATATATTATGTTACACTAAACTAGACTGTAGCTCTTAGGTTCCTAAAGTTCCTTTTTCTGTTAATCTGTGTATCTTCAATGAACTCAAAGATTTGATATAAATTATACATGTAGCATAGAAAATAATACCCTACTGCCAATGCCCAGGCTAAAAAATTCAGTCTTGCAATTGTTTAATCTAATTCTCTTCTAGACCAGAGTTTCTCAACCCCTGTACTATTAACATTTTTAAATAAGTATTTGTAGTAGGGGTTACCCTGTGTATTTTAAGATCCATTTAGCAGTAACCCTGGCCTCTACCCACTAAATACGAAAAGCACTCTACCAGTGGTAACAATGAAAAAACGTCTCCATTGTCAGTTGTCCCCTAGGGGGCAAAAATCACATCTCCGCCCCCATCCCCAATGAGAACCATTATTTTATAAAATCTTCTGAGAAACTTTAAAATTCAGATTCTGCCACTTCACACCCACCAAGATGGATATAATCAAAAGACAGATAAGTGTTTATGAGAATGTGGAGAAACATGAACCCTCATATACTGCTAAAGGGACCCAAAAATGGTACGAACTCTTTGGAAAACAATATGGCAGTTCCCCAAAAGGTTACACCTAGAGTCACTATCTGACCAACCAATTCCACCACTAAGCATATATCCAAGAAAAATGAAAACAAATGTCCATACAAAAACACGTACTCAAACGTTCATAGTATTGTTCATTGTAGCCAAAAAGTACAAACAACCCAACTGTCCATCAACTTATGAACAGACACAAAATGTGGTACAATCACACAATATTGTATGTCCATAAAAAGGAATGCATTGATACATGTTATAACCCGGATGAACTGTGAAAACATGCCAAATGAAAAAGGCCAGTCACAAAAGACCACATGTTACATGATTTCATTTATATGAAGTGTCCAGAATAGACAAATCTAGAGATAGAAAGCAGATGCTTAGCACGCATGAGGTCCTGGGTTCAATTCCCAGTATCTCCTCCAAGAATAAACAAATAAGCTAAATAAACCTAATTACTCCCCATCCCACCCCCAAAAAGAAAGTAAATTAGTGGTTGCCTAGGGTGGAGGACTGGGGGAGAGGGGTGTAGACAGAGGAATTAAGGGGGTAACAGCTAAGGGGACAGGGTTTTGGGGGGGTCTAACGAAAATATTCCAAAATTGATTGTGGTGATGGATGCACAACTCTGTGAAAATACTAAAAACCCCCAAAATGTACACTTTCAACGGGTGAATTGGTAAGGTACATGAATCATATCTCAATAAAGTTATTTTTAAAATTGAGATTCTAGACTCTACCTCAGATCTAATGAATGAGAATAAAAGGCAGAAAGCCAAAACTATTTTAAAAGACTCTCCAGGCAATCCCAAAGAAGCTGGTCTGTCTGGGACACCGGGTTCACTGCAGATAGTGATGAACATTCCAAACCACAAGCTGCAGGGACTAGCAAAGAGGAAACAGAGTTTGCTGAGCACTCCTCAATGGTTAGCAGCTTGTAACAGAACATGAAAACTGGTAACTTGATTTTTTTTTTCCTTTTTCTAAATTAAAAATTTTTTTTCATAGCATTACTTACCACTTTCAGAAAGGAAAAAAGTAAATAACTATGACTAAGTTTTTAAAATATGATCAATAACACTTCAATTTCATGTCTAACTACTGACTCCACGTTAAGTTGAAAGGATAGCTTCCTAAACAAATTATGACATATGCACCTTCATTTTTCAAGAAATAGAAACTAAAATTACTCCAGATATTATATACTTCTACATCTGTGCTCAGTTGTAAAGTGGTTTTAAACTCACCAGTTTCGATTTGATACACAGTACAGCTATTCACATCATACAAGAAAAAAGATTGTATGAAGTAGAAAAAAATGAAATTGAGTACTAATTTTCAATTAGACCTACTACGTGAGTCTGAATAGCTAATACTAAAAATCACAGTCTGTGAAATTTATACTTTCCAATAAATCTGAACATCTGGAAGTATACTGCACAGCGATTAGAAAAAGCTGCACTATGGAAAAAGATTTAAGTCATTCTGGCTTATGTTTTGCAAATTCCAGCAGAAAACTAATGCTAGGGTTCGCTGAAACAAACACTGCTGGTATCTCCTATTTCCTCCCAGAAAAAACAAGAAAGCCATTATTATCTCTGATTTTCTTCTAGAAAGTATAATGATCCCTTTTATGATATGATGGAAAACATGAACAAGAATTTTAACCAAAATAGCATTTGTAAAGATGTGCATATTTTTAAACTTTAAAATCTAAATACCTACCCAAACACACAGAGTTTCTGAAACTAAATGCTAAATCTGGTTTACTTCAGACTCCCTTTAGTAAAAAGGCAATGTCTAAACACTGAGATTCATGTGAAACAGTACATCCTTTATTTATACGGAAACTCTCTTTCAGGCACTTAACCCAGTGGAGTAACACATACCGTTCATCTCCTGAATGTACACATTACAGCTTAATTGATACCACAAAAAAATGGTATTATACGTAAATATTTATTGACAAGGCATATGCTTATAATAGTTAAGTGGAAAGTTCTTAAACAGTATAAACAGTTCTTATTTTAGCAAGAAAAATATGTATAGGTTCACAGAAAACAGCTAAAAGAACATGTCAAAGTGCTGTTATTCTTTCACACTTTTGTATTTTCTAAATTTTCTACATTAAATATATATTCTCACGAGTAGAAAAATAAATGTCATTTAAAAAACAATGTAAAAACTCTTCTGCTTCTAGGAAAATAGAGAAGATCTACTTTTCTCTATATACCCCACTAGGTACAACTAAAAACCCTGGACATTATATGCATGTAAAACAAGCAGAAGACTCTGAAACATGGAGAGAAGGCAGAAGGGCAAGGGACCTGAGGAACGGAGGAACAATAAAGTGACAAGTTCCCTGGGTTTTCTTTTTGCATTATACATCTCACTCTTGGAACTGACGAGGCTGGCAACTCAGAAACACCTAAGAGTGCAGACAAGAAAAGCAAAAGTCTGCTCACTGTAGCCAAAGGACCAGGGAAGGGGCAGCTTAGCAAGACAGAAAACTTTTAGATAATCATTTTATTCCAGTCAAACACCACAGAAAACACAGTGGACCCAATACCACCTATACAGCAAAGGTCCAGTGGGGAGCCTTCCAACCTCTCCAGGCTGGAATGAGGCATCCAAACCGTCTCTCCAGGGAGGAGTCAGGACTTTCACCCTTGCAGTTGGGTAAAGGGAAACCACAGTATCACTGAAGATCACTTCTGGCGCCTGGACTGCCACCATATTATATCAATACAAATAGCATTTCTTTAAAAACTGAACAGGCAACTACCATATGATCCAGCAATTGCACTCCCAGGAAAACTGCCAAACTGTTTTCCAGAGTGGCTGTACCACGTACTGTTAACTGTTTCAATGTCAATACCTGGTTGTTATATTGTTTTGCAAAATATTACCACAGCAGGAAACTGGGTAAAGGGTACAAGAGATCTCTCTGTTTTGTTTTCTTACAATTGCATATGAATGTACTATTACCTCCAAGTTAAAAGCTTAATTTAAAGAAAATAATTTAAAAATTATGTAAAAAACTGGCAAATATATTAAATATTTGGACTTCTTAAGGCAGGACTTATTTGTCTGTATATCCTTGGTATCTAGGCTGAAACCGAGAACCATCAGACACTCAAGAAACATGTATTGAGTTTAGTTGAAAAATATAATCAGCACTTCAAAAATAAGATGCTATCAAACCTAACAGTTTCATTTTCATTGGCTTTAAACAAAACCATCTTAACACAAATGCAAAAAAAAAAAAAAAAAAAGCTGTTTTCAAGAAAATAAAGTATCTTGGAATTTTTTCCACAAGAACAGTGACTCACTCGTAGATTACAATGAGCTAGAAAGTACCTTGTATGAAAGTACCATGTATGAAAATTTTAAATTAGCATATAGCAGAGATTCTTTAGGGACCAAGAAGCACACATAAATACTATGTATACCCACTTACTTCCAAATGGTTTCTAAGTCAAAAATCTTATTCAACTTGCCTTTTTGTCAGTATGTCTGATTTTAACTGGATCTTGACATGTACCTTCAATAGGAGGTCCTCACTGTCATAATTGGTGACCATCTCCACCGTCTATGAACCCAGTCCCTTCTACCTGACAAGGCTGTGTTCAATAATAAGACAGTCTTATTTTACCAGAAAGACCCAAGCAATTCATTAATTAAAGGGAAAAAATCATACAGGAACTTGTGCTGACATTTCATTTAAAATCAGTAAAACAACTGTCTTTTCTGACATAAGTTCCCCTGCATGGATGTCTGATCTGAAAATCTAGGTGCAGTATAAGCAGCCTTCATGAATAATGAAACTGAAAGTGGAGTTAACAGCCAGTTTACAGACTTCATGACTGAATAATTCAAGTGGAAGTACAGAGTTAACAGCCAAAACTATATAAACTAAGTTGATGGTAAAAAAAAAAAAAAACCACCTAGGATATTAACATTAGAATAATGATAAACAATGCTTACTTTGACTCTTTATGGTCCACTAAGTCTATGGACATATGAAGTCTTAGTTATTTTATAATTAAACTACTTGAACATCTCTTTCAGACCTCTGGGCTTTAAATTCCCAATACATAGCTCCAAGAATTGTCAGTTTGCTGCAGCAGCAAACAATACATAGTCCCATCACCAAAAGGTACCTGGACCACATCCCAACTAGTACAAACTCACTCACTCATACATTACTGATACATTTCTTTTGGACCATTATAGAACACAAGGCAACTTATGCTGACAAAAACTGCTACAGAATAAAGTCCTAGAGAACCTATCAAAACTAAGGAAGATTAAAAGAGTAACGGATAAGAAAAATGGACCACAGAACTAAATGTAAAATACAAAACTATAAAAGTCCTAAAACATAACATTGAAGAAAAGGAAGGTGACCTTGAGTTTGGTGCTGACTTCTCTACATGATACACGAAAGAAAAATTGTAATTTAGACTTTATTAAAATTAAAACTTCTGATTTGCAAAATGTACTGTTAAGAGAATTAAAAGACAAGCCACCAACTGGGAGAAAATATTTGCAAAACACATAACTGATAAAGGACTGGTATTCAAATACACAAAGAACTCTCAAAACTCAACAATAAGAAATGAACAAATGCATTTTTAAATGGGCAAAAGATCCGAACAGACACCTCACCGAAGAAGAAACATAATGGCAAGTAAGAGTGAAAAAAGATAGTCAACATCATGTCACTAGGGCACTGCAAATTAAAACGGCAATGAGCAGCACCATATACTTACTAGAAAGGTCAAAATCCAAAACACTGATAACATCAAATGCTGACAAGGACTAGAGCAACAAGAACTTTCATTCATTGCTAATGGGAATACTAAATGGTACAGCCACCTCGGAAGACAGTTGGGCAGCTTCGTATAAAACAAAAAAATACCCTTACCATCCAATCAAGCAGTCATGCTCTTTGATAGTTATCCAAATGAGTTGAAAACTTACGTCCATGAAGAACCTTGCACATTAATGTTTATAGCAGCTTTATTCATAACTGTCAAAACTTTGAAGCCACAATCTTTTTTTAATTGAATTATAGTAGGTTTACAATGTTATGTTAATTTCTGGTGTACAGCATAATATTTCAGTTATACATATACATTCCTTTTCACATTCTTTTTCATTATAGGTTATTACAAAATATTGCACACAGATCCCTGTGCTATACTGTAGGACCTTGTTGTTTATCCAAGATATTCTTTAATAGGTGAATTTGGTTCCTCAGAATCAGAATCTCTATTATAACAAGACTCTATACACACACTAAAATCTGAGAAGCCCTCATCAGATCTTCATTTCATGGGCCACACAGGGCAAGGAGGACAGAAATCAGCCTTCCAGGGTTAAGTCTTATAATGATACACTCCATTTTACCTCTCTCAAGATGAAGCAGATTTAAACCAAAACCCAATTTCCCACAACCCCAGGGGATGATACAGAAGCCTTCCTTTTAGTGGCAAAAGAACTAAAAAGTCCTGGGAAATTATGGCCACAGAATGCCCCTCATTTGCACTGGCACCTAAGGTTCTCATAATCAGGGTAAGCCAAGAACCCTCAAATTATAAACATAGTTTAAGGTAATCAACTACTAGTAATGCCACAGAATACTTCACAGAAATGAAAGCCAAGGTTAACTTCTCAATAGCTACAGTGTAAGCCAAAAATTCAATATGCTGAAATAAAATATAGGCAAACGTACAATTCTATACCCAGAAAAACGGCTTTTTAAGGATGAGAGCAAAATATACATATGCATATATAGAAGGTTTTTCTGGGTACAGGGTCTTTGTTGTTAGATTCTCAAAGGAATCTGTACTCAATAATATTAAGAACCACTTACTCACAGAGTGGTACTCACCACCTTCTCAGTACCACCACCCAGGCTCTGCTTTAACAGTAGTAGTCACAGGAAATTGTCTTCCTAAAGAAGTTCCAATTCACTTTTCTCCTTAATTTTTACTTGACACTTCTGTTCTGTCAAAGCAACAAAATATGAAATCTAACCCCTCTTCCACTTGCTGTTATCTTGATATATTTGAAAATAGTTACCTAACCCCATCTATTTCTTCTCCAAAGGAAACATCTCTAAATCCTTAAAAAGTATCTCAAATCATTTGATGTCTACTTTCATCACTAGCCAGACTGTTTTCTTCTAGATAGGCTCTAGATTATCTATGAGTTTGAAAATGTGATTCTTAAAACTGAACACAATACTTAAGATACGAAGTATTATGTTCCTCTCTAAGGGTTGTTAGATTTTTCATCCTAAGAATCTATAATCTTGATGCCTCTGGTTGCCTGAATAATACCATCTCCTCATTACCATCTCAAGGTCAAGAAAGAAGCATCTGAAGAAATGTTTTAAAGAATAGTATGATATCACTTACATGTGAAATCTAAAAAATACAACAAACTAGTAAATATAACAAAAAAAAGAAGTAGACTCGCAGGTATAGGGAACAAATTAGTGGTGACCAGTGGGGAGAGGGAAAGGGGGAAGGGCAGTATAGGGGATTAAGAGGTACTAACCATTACGTATAAAATAAGCTACAATAATATATTGTACAACACAGGGAATATAGCCAATACTTTATAATAACTATAAATGGAGTACTATACTGTATACTTGCAACTTATAACATTGTACATCAACTATAATTCAATAAAAAAGAATAGTAGAGTATTTAGCTCTAATTAAAAATTAATGAAAAGGACCAGAATCCTTGGTTATAAGTCAATTCAACAAAGCACCCTTGAACTACTTAAGACATTCATTTGAAGCCACTGATTCAGATTACTGCACAATTTATATACCATTCAGTCTATATCATGACACTACGATTAATGTAGTCAGTCATTTCTTCATTTCACAACTTACTTTCAAAAATCACCTGCAGCATCTATCACAGTGCTACGCACAAAGAAGATACATAAATGTCCGTGGTATTAAACTGAACATAGTAAGAATACTAGAGATTAAAGTTCGAATCCTCAAAAAAAAGTTTAAATCCTGACTCAGCTACAAATGTGGTATGTGACCTCAAGGAAGATAATTGTTCTATGTCTCAAAGTGGTTTCGTGAGTCCATGAACTTCATGTTTCATAGCCAATTTACCACATAACAGGTACAATGAAACTTAGAGGCAATGCAATTTCCAGTGAAAGCACCAAACACCACCAATTTCACACCTACCAAGATTACACTTTGATTTGGATCACTAGGCAAGTTTACTAGCATTTTAAAGGGTACCTTTCCCATTCACAAATCTCTTAATTCTCACAACAACCCTGTGAGGTAGGTATTTTCAGCACTCTGTAACATTTGTAAATAAAGAAACAGATTCACTAATTTCCCCCAGACTTCATAGCTATTATGTGATAGGGCTGGGACCTGAACTCTGGTCTTTTGACACCTGGCCCAATGTTAATACTGCTATACTACAGCTGGTAATTGCACTGGGGCTGGTAATTGCACTGGGACTGGTAATTGCGGTGTGTTAATTTTGGCAAATATACTTTAGACTTTTAGACCAACTCATTGAAAGGCATCCCTATTCCTGACTGATGAACTGGCTGGTTCACCCCTGAGGTATTTCAGCAAGCCTCTGCTATAATAAGCATATAAAATTGTTCAGAATATTCTTCAAACATTTCTTTTGCCCCTATTATTAATGTTACCCTCATTTTAGTTTGCTAAAGAACAGTTGCCTGGGTAGCCTGCTGACATTCACTTTAAATTATACCTTACTCAAGAGAATCATGCTAAAATGGACAGTAACTGAGTGCAAGGCACTGGCTATAATCAGAGAAACTCATTCTTGGCAATTCAATCTTACCTTTGATTATTAGCTATATGACTATGCAATACTTTTTTGTCACTGTTTAGAAAAACCAGATGTGATTTGAAGTGAGATTTTCCCATTTTTAATCTATTAAATTAGCAACTTTTTAATGGACAATTTTTGTGATAATGTATCTTCTTAATAATTCTCACTGCTAGAAAGGGTATGATGAGATGGGCTTTGATAAATGTATAATCTACCTGCAATTTTCCAACACCTATCAAAAGCCTTTAATTTACACACTTCTGACCCAATAGTTAAATATATTATTTAAGAATCTACCATGGCTGGGGGGAGGATGCAGCTCAGTGGCAGAATGAATGCCTAGCATGCATGAGGTCCTGGGTTCAATCCCCATTAAAAAATTAAATAAACCTAATTACCTATCCCCTCCCTCAAAAAATAAAAATAAAATTAACGAATGTATCATAATGAAGAAATTGGAACCTTCACATATTACTGGTGTCATTACAGTGTCATTTTTGTAAACACTTTTAGTCTGATAGTTATTCAAGAAGTTAAAAACTGAATTACCATATGACCCATATACTCTTAACCAAAAGATATGAAAACACATATCCACAACTTGTACATGAACGTTCTTATCAGTATTATTCACAACAGCTAAACAGAAACAACTTGAACGTCCATCAACTTATGAATGGATAAACAAAATGTAATATATGCACACAAAGGAATATTATGTACCCCTAAAAAGGAATGGAGTGCTGACACATGCTACAACTTGAATGAACCTTGAAAACATTATGCTAAATGAAAGACATCAATCACAAAAAGCCACCTACTGAATAATCCCATTTATGTGAAACAGCCAAAAAAAGACAAAGCCATAGAAACAGAAAGTAGATTAGTGGTTGCCAAAGGATAGAGGGAAGAAGGCAGGAAAAGATTGCTAATGGGTACCAAGTTTCTTTTGGAGTGATGAAACATTCAAAAATCTGATAGCAGTGATGATGGAACAACTTTGGAAATATACTAAACACCACTGAAAGGGTGAATTTTGTGGTATATTTATTATACTTCAATAAATCTGTTATAAAAAAGGAATGTATCTTCATAAAAATATGAAATATACAGGACCTATGAATAAAAATAATAGCCAAAACCAAAATGCCTATATATAGTGGCAAGGGAAAACTAAGTAAATCAAAACCTTTCCATATGATGCAACATTATGTGGCCATTAAAGCTTACCTTTAAAATAGCTTTTAATAACATAGAAAATTCTTAAATTTTTAAAAAGCAATAGAGAAAATTATTTATTGGCAGAATAATCTAAGTTACCATAGTTACCTTGATTGCTGATGGTGCTGAATTTTCTATAACAAATATAGAAATTTTCAGAGATGCCAGAATTTACACATATTATTCACCATCACCTTTGTAATAGCCAACCTATTAGGTTAAGAGTCCATTTTTTAAGAAATCATTTTAATTATTATCTGATTAAAGGGAACTGTGAATTCTCTAATTCTTCCCCTTTCTGAAGAATAAGATATTTTTTAAAAGCATTTCTTCATGTCTGGTAATGAAAGGCAAACAAAACAATAACAAAAGAACAGATGAGATCCTGCTCTTTTGTCTCTCCTGTCTCTATGGTTTAGTAAACAAGAAGGAAAAGAAAATGAGCACCTAGGAAAAAATGTGCACACAGAATTAACAACACAGCCAATCACATTATCATAAGTACTCCCAGGTTCATAAAAGAATTACTTTGTGACTGTGGACAGAACACATTTCCCTAGAGAAATAATACATAAAATCACATTAAAGTTACTTTTCTAATACACAGAAGTTTATGATCCAAAGTATTCTGAGTTCCAGAAAATAAGGCTAATTAGGGGCAAATGGTATAGAGAAGCAGAGATAGAAATGAGAATTAACTTTCCTGGACCTCAGGAAACATTCTATAAAGGTAAAAAATAGTCTTACAATACTCCACTTCCCTTCTGTGCCATTTTCTGTGGCACTGTGCTAAAGTCCACTACAATGGCATCTTTACCTCAGGGTTAATTAAATAAACATTTGGCAGTAGGGAAAGAAAAATGAAATACAAGATACAGTCTCTGACTTCAAGAGGATCTCAGTCCATACAAATGGCCAATAGGCACATGAAAAAATGCTCAATATCACTAATTATCAGAGATATGCAACTCAAAACTACAAAGAGGTATCACCTCACACCAGTCAGAATGGCCATCATTCAAAAGTCCACAAACGATAAATGCTGGAGAGGGTCCCACTGTTGGTGGGAATGTAGTTTGGTGCAGCCGTTATGGAAAACAGTATGGAGATTCCTCAAAAGACTAAAAATAGACTTACCATATGATCCAGCAATCCTACTCCTGGGCATATATCCAGAGGGAAATCTAATTCGAAAAGATACATGCACCTCAATGTTCATAGCAGCACTATTTATAATAGCCAAGACATGGGAACAACCTAAATGTCCCCAACAGATGACTGGATAAAGAAGTTGTGGTATATATATGTATATCTATACACAATGGAATAATACTCATCCATAAAAAAGAAAAAACAATGCCATTTGCTGCAACATGGATGGACCTGGAGATCGTCATTCTAAGTGAAGTAAGCCAGAAAGAGAAGGAAAAATACCATGATATTACTTACATGTGGAATGTAAAAAAAAAAAAACTCAAAACACAAGCTTATTTACAAAACAGAAAGACTCAGACACAGAAAACAAACTTAAAGTTACAGGGGGAAGAGGGTAGGAAGGGATAAATTAGGAGTTTGAGATTTGCAGATACTACTATATATAAAATACATAAACAACAAGTTTCTACTGTATAACACAGGGAACTATATTCAATATCTTGTAGCCTATAATGAAAAAGAGTATGAAAACAAATATATGTATGTATATGTATAACTGAAACATGCTGTACACCAGAAATTGACATTATAAAATGATTATACTTCAATTTTTAAAAAAAGGAGGATCTCTGTCCAATGAAAAGGCATTTATAATTTTTTAAATGTGGAGATCTGAAGGAATCTACACATACACACAAAAGTATTAGCACTAATAAATAAGTTCAGCAAGGTTGCAGAACACCTGATCAATACACAAAAATTTCTATGCACTATCAACAACCCAAAAATAAAATTAAGAAAAAAATTCCATTTACAACAGCATCAATAAAATAAAATAAAATAAAATGCTCAGGGAATAAATTAAACCAAAGAACTACAAAACTTGTACACTGGAAACAACCAACCATTGCTGAAAGAAATTAAATAAGAAATAAATAAATGGAAACACATTCCATGTCCATGGATTAGGAGACTTAATACTGTTAAAATGGCAACAGTCTCCAAATTGATTTAGAGATTCATTGCAGTCCCTATCAAAATTCCAACTGCTTTTTCTGCAGAACCTGACAAACTGAATCTGAAATTCACAAGGAAATACATGGGATCCAGAACAGCCAAAACAATGTTGAAGGACTCACACATCTCAATTTCAAAACATACTACAAAGCTACAGTAATCAAGACAGCATGGTACTGGCTTATAAGGATAGACATGTAGGTCAATGGAATAGAATTGAGAATCCAGAGGTAAACCAACACATCTAAGGTCAACAGATTATTAACCTGAGTGTCAAGACAATTCAATGAACGAGGAAGTCTTTTCAAGAACTGGATATCCACGTGCAAAAAATAAAAAATAAAAAAATAAAGACAATGTGGACCCTCTACTTCATAACATATATAAAAATTAACTTAAAATAGATCAAAAACCTAAATGAGACAGCTACAACTATAAAACTCTTAAGAGAAACACAGGTAGAATCTTTGTGATCCTGGAGTAAGCAACAGTTTCTTAGATGTGACACCTAAAGCATAAGCAACCAAGGAAAAAAAGGATAAAGCATACTTCATCAAAATTAGAAACTTCTGTGCTTCAAAGGATACTACTGAGAAAGTGAATACACAAGACAACCCACAGAATGGAGAAAATAAACACAAATCATATATCTGGTAAGAGATTTGTATCTAGACTATATAAAGAACTCTTACAGTTCAACAACTAAAAAAATCTAATTAAAAATGGGCAAAGGATTTGAATACACATTTCTCCAAAGAAGATATACAAATGGCCAATAAGCACAATAGTCACCATGAAATCACAATCACAATGAGATATCACTTCACACCCACTAGAATGGAATCAAAAAAACATAATACCAAGTGTTTGCGAGGTCTGTGAAAACTGGAACCCTCATATACTGCTAGTGGGAACAAAATGGTGTGAGCACTTTGGAAAACAGACTGGCAGTTCCTCACAAGTGTAAAGAGAATTACCATGGGACCCAGTAACTCCACCCTCAGCTTTATACCCAAGAGAAATAAAATAAAAACTTATGTCCACCCAAAAACATGTATACAAATAAAAAAACAAATGAACGTAGTAGCATATTCATAGTAGCTAAAAATGGAAACAAACCACTGAGGAAAGAATAAACAAAATGTGGTATATCCACACAATGCAGTATTCAGCCATAAAAAGGAATGAAGCACTCATACATAGTACAACATGGATGAACCTTGAAAACAAAATGCTAAGTGAAAAAAAAAAAAAAAGCCAGATACAAAAAAGCATATAGCATATTCCATTTATATGATATATTCAGAATAGACAAATCCATAGGCAGAAAATAGATTAGTGGTTGCCAGAGGGTGGGCGAGGTCTGGGGAATTGGAAGTGACTGTTAATAGGTTTGGGATATCTTTTGGGGATGACGAAAATGCTCTCAAATTAGATAGTGGTGATGGTTGCACAACATTGTGAATATATCAATGACTTGTATGCTTTTAAATGGTGAGTTTTATGGAAAGTGAATTATATCTTAATTTTTTTTTGAACTACAGAATAACATACGCCCAAAGATTGGTGAAAACACCAAAGAGAAGTACTTAACCCAGACTAGGGTAGGAAGAGGTCAGAAGGGCCATCTAAAAGTGACCCTTAAGCTCATACTAAGGAAAGTTTTCAAGTCTTTAAGTCTGCCTTATCACCCACCCTCTCCCCTCCCCAATCCTCCTTAAGCTCAGAAATCTGTCCTCTGAAGAAACCTGCCAGAACATTTATTTCCCAATACAAATTATTTCTATAAAAATACATTCTACCTAGAAGAAAATGACTAAGAGTCCTCTTGAATCCTCTCGTGTATTTCTATTCGTAAAAGAGAAAATGGGTTATAACCCGAATGAGTATCTGACTGAAAATTTCAGACACTTTGACAAAAATAAAGCTCAAAGAAAGGAGTCACTACAGGAAGCAACCTTTTGATTAAGGGTCTCTATTCTCCACTCCCACTCACCACCTATCCCCAACCTCCCCTAAATTTTTCAATTTTTCCTTACTTAGAATATACTATCATCTCCTCTATAAGCTTTAAGTTTTTCCACAGCAGTCTCAACATGGGAAAGAGGGGAAGAGTAGACAGACACTGTAACTACTTTACATGTCAGAACCTATACTTTGTCATAATAAAAAAAATCTTATAACCTAACTTCAATCAATAATCAATAACTATCATTAGAAAAAAACAGCTGTGCCTTTCAGTGTGGTAAGATGTAAAACATTTTAATTACAAGTGTACACACAAGCTACATAAGAAAATCAGAACCAAGATCTGTTTTGGAAATACTTAAGTAATAAAGTCAGAAGTTAGGAGCAAATACACTAAGTATGAAGTTTTGCCTCTACAGACTCCTAGGATCTGACCTTGGCATCTAGGTGAGTATTTTCTCAATCTACTCAAGTAAAAAAACACACAAAAAAATAAAAATTATAGACATAGGAAAGAAACAAAGGCAAAGGGTAATAGAATCAGGATTCAAAAGGTATCCTTTGGAACAATGGACAGAAATCAGAAGTTACAGAGAGAAAAATAAGAGTGTAAAAAAGTCCAACATATAGGGTTAGAAAATCTACCAACCAAGGACAAGACTTGGGTTAACAGTTCTAGAGAAAAAAAGACCTAGAGGTGAGCTTACTACCAGAAAAGTATAAACTAACACTGAAAAGAGGAGATTGAAAGGAAAAAGAACCTAATTTACTGGAAAGTGGTAAACTCCCCGAGGGCAGGGATCACTTTTAATCCCTTAATTAATCACTTTGCTTTCAGGGCCTACTACAGGAGTATCTGGATCAGACCATATGTGACAAACTGACAAACTAGTCTGTCCACAGGATGATACCTAACATGGTAAAAAATTTAGAAAGAACATTTCATAAAAGGTGACTAAAAGAAAAAACTGTTTAGTCCGGAAAAGAAAAAACTTAAGTGAGGCAAAATAACTGTCACTGAATAGCTGTAAAGTGGAGACTGGAGCTACAGGGAATAATTGTAGACAGCAAAATTAGAACTGCAGGAGTCAGGTTTGAGACCACTATTGGGGCAGTCTTTCAGAAATGACAAATTTGCAAACCTGGAATTGACAGCCACCAACTGTGAAGGCCCTTTCTGGGGGAATATGTGCTGGAAGAGAGGACTGAAAGAATCACTTAATATTGTGTGAAAAACTGCACTAGATTATCTCTAAAGTCTCTTCCAAGACTATGATTCTGTGAGTAGTAAGAAGTCCAATAAAGGAATTCTTGCTGTCAACACTGCCAAAGTTTTTTTAAAAAAATCTAAAACTCAGGAACTTCTTTAATCAAAAGGAACAATCCCACCAAGAAGGGACAAAGGTTGACTTGTTAGTCAAGACACTTGATATGAAGAGACTGCTTTGCTTGGGATTAAGCATATCATGGGGAGTGAGAACAGGTCACCAATTCCAGCTACATTCACACACTTCCTGTTTGGCCAGGGGCAAATGACTCCACCTCTCCACTTGAACTGAAAAAGTCATTTAAAATACCAGTATTACAGAAATATAACTTAAATTAGTTACCTGTAAAATGCTTTGGACTTTACCTTATGTGACAAAACTGCATTTTCCTACTTTACACACATATTATGGTTCAACAAGTAAGTAAATCTATATAAATTGCAAAAGCCAAATTTCTCACCGTCAGAGAAAGGAATTACAAAAAAGCAAGGATAGGGAATGCTAGAATGAATTTTGTGGTGCCAGATTAGAGTCAGAGAGACCAGTACGAATTCATGTTTATATTTACATAAAGATAGACAAAGAAATAAACACAGATTGTGTACACCTGAGTCAGTAAACACATATATTTCCTAGCTCTGTTCCCTATGAGGGCCAGACGCAGTGACACCCCAGCAAGCAATGAGTATACCCAGTTCAATTAGAAACCAGATCTTGGCTTCTAAACATTTTTTCTCCAATAAAAGAAACCAGGGCTCCTTGGAGAAATGGCTGATTCTGGGGCTGGGGCAGGGAAAATACAAGATGAGACTGGAACATCTTACAGCACCAGGAAGTATAAACGTGCTCCAAAAAAAAGGGGACATGTCAAAAGAACACAGATGCCAAATGGTCAAAGCTGGAAGAATCTGAGCAACAAAACAGAATACTGGATTACAACCCAAAGAGGGAAAAATATTCATTAATCCATACTGATATAAATTATTTAATTAAAAAAGTTGGGGGGAAAGGTACAAATCTTCCTTACAGAAGAATTCCAAATAATAAACGTAGAAGGAATGAGGGAAATAGAAAATCACCACTAGACTAACACAATAATAACTGCTGCTGCAGGCAAGTTTCACTGACCAATGCTAAAATTAGTGGATGAAACTTTAAGGAAAAATCATCTTTGTACAGCCTTGCAGAATCTCCCCCAAAATATTTACTGATTTCTGTGGGTGGTTTAAACATATGCTGACAGTTCTCTGATATTCATCCCTTCAGGAGGTGGAGCTTAATTCCCTTGCCCTGAAGCGTGGGCTTGATTTGGTGACTCAAACAAATGAAGTAAGGAAAAGGAAAAAGAGTCAGACACCACTTTAAATCAAGTTAACAAAGTTAACATCAGTAATAAGCTTACTGCTGGTATCAGGTATAACCTGATAGGAGATATCTCTAGGGTATTCTTCCCTAAAATGCCTAACCTGAGACTAATCATGAGAAACAGCAGATAAACCTACATTCAGGAACACTCTACAAATGGTCACTACTCCTCAAAGAGATCAAGTGGCAAAGGAAAGAAGAAACCAAGAAACTGTCACAGATGGGAGGAAACTAAGGAAACAAAACATCTAAATGCAATGTGGTATCCTGGACTGAATCCTGTAACAGAAAAAAAAAGTGTGTAGAAAAACTAGGGAAATCAGAGCAACCTCTGTAATTTAGTAACATTAAACTACTGTTGATTGCTTAATTTTAATAACTATCACAGTTATATAAGATGTAAACTTTAAGGGGAGCTGGATGAAGGATATATAGAAATTGTGTACTATCTTCACAACTCTTCTGTAATCTAAAGTTATTTCAAAATAATTTTTAACTGCATTTTCCTTGTTAAGTCAGAAAGAGGAAAGGTTATAAATAAATTTTAAAAGATAAATACAAACCAATAAAATTGGTTTTATGGTGAGAAGTTTAACTTTTTAACCTATAAAGAATCACAAAAGTAAACTCAGTTGCCTTTCAAGATTAAAATTTTAATGACAAACAAAAATTGCTCCCCTAAGGTCTGCACTGAGAGATTAGCCTAGTTAGTATGCTCTAAGAGATAGTGAGAACAAACCCCTCACATATATCAGTTTGCTTTATCGCCTTTCTTGACCCTAACTGTCCTAAACACACTCACTCCAAGCAAAAGGTCACAGTAACCTGGTTGTAAAAGTGCCATTTAGAAGGACAAAATGAAAACAGTGATATTTACTCAGTTTATTTTCCCAACTGACCAAATCAAATGAACCACTAAGATGACTTCCATTGAGTCAAAATGTTCCTCTCAGATTTTCTTGCCTTTTAAGGAAAAATAAAACTGACATATCAACTACCCATGTTTAGTATTTAAGGAAGAGGAGGAGGAAGACAACAGCAAAAATTTGAAATGTCAACAGCAAAAGTTACAGTCAAAGGATGGACCATCAAATTCAGAAACAAGATCGGAAAAAACAAAAAGACACTGAGGTCCCTAAGAACCACTTCTCTTAAACTAAGCCACCTATCTTGATGTAGCTCAGAGATTCAGTCCACACAGCCTACCGGACAGCCCACCTCAAGGGAACACTCACTCCCACCCCCACCCCACAACCAAAATATAAAGCGCAAGTATCCTTCCCTGTTCTCAAGCCATTTAGAAAAAGTTTGACCTTGTCCTCCTCTACCCTGCAAGCTAATTAATAAAAGTTTTCATACCCTCAAAAAAACAAAAATAAAGCCAACCCACCTAGAAAATCCAGGTGCTTCCTTCACTGTCAGCAAACAATGGAAAATTACTTTTTAATATGTAATGTAAACTTACTTGTAAATTTGGGAATTTTAACTCAAGTAAATATATGCTGGGATGACAAATATATGAAGAGATCACTTAAAAATACAACTGAGACAGTGGGAAAATGTGTTAAGAATCTCCTCAGCACCGTCAAACATTAGTATGTGTTTGTACCATGAGGAAAGGGCTACTCACTAGGCTTCTATAACTTGACTAAAACACCCACTAAGCACATCCAGTGCCTGTAGTTCCAATTCTATACTCAACTGCCTTCTTATTTAAAATCAACTGCCTTCTTATTACTGATCTGGCTGCCCAGAAACAAAGGAGGTATCCCAGCCAGTGGATAATTAATTCCAATTGTGCATATGGCACTGAATACTTTTAACATAAATAAATTGATATGCGGCTTATCAATCTCTAGTGAGTTTACTCTGCATGAATAAATTCTCAAGTGCTTGAATCACCTCTGTGTGAACCAAAATTTTCCAGTTTCTGAACTACTGGGTAGGAGTCAGAGGGACCTTGGTGTGGATTTGTGGATCTATGTGACCTCTTATTCCTGTCAACTTTCTCATCTGTAAATAAATACCTACAACTAACGCTCGGAAGATGGCAAGTGCTCAAAAAGGTATAGCTTTATTATTTTTAAGCCAAATCTGAAAGGATGTGTATAACTGAGGCTTTGGAAAGCATCGGTAGGGACCGTCAAACGACATCAATTTAAAAGTCACCCTCTGAAGAGAGATATCCCATGCTAGAGAGTTGAGAAGCGCAAAGTTAAAACGTTACAAGTTAAGTACCCACTGCCCTGTACAGAAGGAGTGTCTTGCTTAGCAACTCTAATGTTGTCTACCAAACACCCAGCCTGTAATAGTTAGAGCATGACAACTGTTCACTCTAAATCCATGTGCTCAGCTTGGATTCAGAACTGATTTATAAAAATAGCTGCTGCTGCTGCTCTTTGAATCTCTTTGAGCTGATGACTGGGCAGTGTTACCCTATAGGCCGAGAGCAGCTGTATTCCCTCACCACACCCATTTCTCTGTCTGCCCAGCCGAGCTGACGGCAACCCCCGCCCCCATCTCTGCAGCATACTATTCTCCCTCTTCCTGGGCTGAGTGAGCAAATTACAAGCACAAATATCCCCTGATGCAATGCCACAACCATCCCTGGGAAAGAGCAGGGGCAGTTGCCAAAAGAGCAGCAGCAGGGAAATCGGCGGGAGACACACACACACACACCACACACACACCACACACACACCACACACACACACACACACACACACACACACACACACACACACACACACACACACACACACACACACACACACACCAAGAAACACTGCAATGCTATGGAGTCAGGGAGAGGGAATCGAGAGGCCCGGGGGAGCAATACTGCAACTGGACCGAGGAGGGAAAGGAGAAAAGGGGGTTTCCAGGAGAAAGCTGGGTAACACTAACCTTCCTGAGAAGCACGTTTAACCGTGGGTCTGGGTCCTAAAACACAAATCTAAGCGTATTCACTACCTCCTCCCCAAAGCAGCAAATGCATTTAATTTATACGTTCCTGGAAGCAGAATCCTAACATTCCCCTCCACGGGTAATTTCACCAAATCAGAGCTCAGGCAACACGCCAGCGGAGAACCTAGTCCATGTGCTAAGTCACAATCTCTGTTCTGGGTAACGTTTCCAACAGGCCCTCCAGGCCCCTGTCCTATCCTCGCATCCCTACCCTTGCTGCGACCCCTGCGCACTCCCACAGCCAGGCACACGCTTAGTCCCCAAACAGCGCCAGGGCCGACGCTCGCAGGAAGAGCCCCGCCTGGGGCCCGGTTCTCCCGACCACCCTCAACTCCTCCCGCAACCCCTGACCGGGAACTTTCTCTAAGGCTCGCCTCAGCCCCACCTCAACTGACCCCCAAAAGCCTCCGGGATGACCTTTGGGAGTTCCCTTAAGCCCCCGAGCCCCACCCAGGCCCCAGGCTACAGCCGACCCTCGCTCGCCCGGCTCAGCCCCATCCTGCGCCCAAGGCATGCTGCTCGGCCCCACCGCTCCAGACCCCCGCTGCCGGACCTATCAGCCCGCCCCGCCTCGCAGGCCCCCGGATCGCGCCTCGAACATTCCGAAGATCACACCCGCAGGCCCCCCGCCCGGCCACCCCCGCGCCCCACAGGCTGGCGGCCACCGCCCTTCCCCGCCTCAAAAGGGTCTGGCGGGGTCCCGTGCGGCCGCGGGGCGAGGCTCAGGCAGCCTGAGGTACAGCGGGGAGGTAGCCCCTATGGTCTGGCCAAGCCTGCCACAGGCACCTACCCGCCGCCGCCGCGCCGGAGCCGGAGCCGGAGGGAGCCGGGAGAGGGCCGGGAGGAGCAGGGAGGAGCCGCGAGCCAACAAACGAGCCCGAGGGGCGGGACACAGGGAGGCGGCCGCTTCCTCGTCGTCCTCTTGAGGGCCGGCGCGGGGGCGGGGCGCCGCCACCGCCTATCCTGCGGGCGCCGCGGCTCAGGCCAATAAGGGCGGTGGCGGGGCGGGCGAAGGGACACAGCGGACCAATGGGCAGCGGCCCCACCGCTCGGCCCTCGGCGTGGTAGCCGCTGAGGAGAGGGCCGTTGAGGGCGAGGTACGCGTTGGGTATTCAAACGCCAGCCTGTCTCCTGCCCGCTGAGGCCAGAGCGGCAGTAGGGCAGACTGACCTCTCCTGCTGTTCTGTGGGTCGTCGCTTCCTTTTAGAACTTGGGTACCTTGAGCGGGCAGTATGCGAGTGGCCGGACACACGCAGCCAGGCCCAGGTCTCCACGCCGGCCGGGTCGTGGGCTCTATGACGTAACCTGGGAGGGGCGTGGGGCGGGGCGCGGGCCAGCTGGTCTGGGAAGGAACCGTAGGGGGACCAGGGCGCGGCTAGCGGGGGCCTCTCCAGGGCTGCGCCGCTGCCGGCCACAAGTGACGTGGCTGGTCCAAGTTGAGATGTGCGTTAAGTGTAGAATACACACCGAATTCGGAGACTTCACACAAAAATTATACAAAATAGCTCATTCATAATTTTATATTGATTACTGTTTAGGCCATTACAAAATTGGTTGCAGTTTTGGATATCTTTGGTTAAACAGAATATATTTAAAACAATTTCGTGTTTCTTTTTTACTACTTTTTAAAATATGGCCACTAGAAAAACTAGAATTACTGTTTGGTTCACATTATATTTCTGCTGAATGCTCATTGTGTTCCAGGCACTCGTGTGACACCTTATAACTCATTTAAACATCACAACAATCCTATATGGTTGATAACACATCTCATTTTACAGATGAGAAAACAAATTCAGAAATTTAGTAACTTACCTAATGTCAGCAAGCCACTAATAGGTAGAGTGAGGTTTAATTCAGGCAGCCAGGCACTTGGGCCATATATTCAACCTCAAGAGCAGGCTGGTTACCATAGAGAACACTGGACTTGGTCGAAACCCAGGCTCTGAGGTCCAGCTCTGCTACTTTCTGGCTGTGCAGCATTAGGGAAGCCTTAGGAAAGTTAAGCTGCAGTTGCCTTATTTATAAAAGTAAGATAATATACCACCAGACTCTCTCATATTTACTATTAGGGTGACCTAAAGGTAGCATACTAAAGTAGTTCAACTTGGACCCTGGACCCAGACTCCCCATGTACAAATCTGAGCACTGCTACTTAACAGGTTATGTGAGCTTGTAGACGATATTCAATCTCTCTGTACCTCAGTTTCTTCAACTGTAAAATGGATAATAATTATCCCTACCTAATTAGGGTTGCTATGTGGATCAGATGTGTTAATATATGTAAAGTGCTTAGATTGGTGCTTAATACTTAACAAGCATGTACAAAGTTTACTAATAATAACATAATGACTATAAAGGAGTGTTAAGAGTCTAAACAAATATGAAGAGATTAAGAGTAATAGGACAAGTGGAGGTATTTACTCAAAGAAAACAAAAACACTAAGTTAAAAAGATATATGCACCCCTATGTTCATTGCAACATTACTTACAATAGCCAAGATATAGAAGCAACCTAAATGCCTATCAATAGATAAATGGATAAAGAGGATGTATTCACGCACACAATGGCATATTCAGCCATAAAAAAGAATGAAATCTTGCCATCTGCAACAACATGGATGACTTGGAGGGTATTAAGCTAAGTAAAATCAGACAGAAAGACAAATACCATAGGATTTCACTTATATGTTGAATCTAAAACACAAAACAAATGAACAAACAAAACAGATTCATAGATACAGAGAACAAACTGGTGGTTGCCAGAGAGGAGGGTCTAGATAGTTGAAGAGAATTAGAAGGTACAAACTTCCAGTTATAAATAAGTCATGGGGCTATAATATACAGTATAAGGAATATAGTCAATAATACTGTAGGGGGAAGGTATAGCTCAGTTGTCGAGTGTGTGCCTAGCATGCACGAGATCCTGGTTTCAGTCCTAAGTACCTCTATTAAAACAAGTAAGTAAATAAACCTCATTACCCCTTCCCCCAAAATTTTGTTTTAAATAATACTGTAATAATTGTGTATGGTGACAGATGGTTACTAGACTTATTGTGGTGATCATTTTGTAATGTATTAAATGTTGAATCATTAACCTGAAACTAACAATATTGTATGTCAACTATACTTAAATAAAAAATAATTAATATAAAAGGATAAATGGGAAAGGTAGAGAACTATGAACTTAGAGCCCTGGAAAGGACTTTAGGCCAATTACAGACAACTGAAAAGACTGATCTAGGTCACATTCCAGTTAAGCCAGGTGTCTTGGGCCCAGACCCAGAGCTTTCCCCTTCTCTCACGTTTACCCAGACTCCAATATAGGGGAACTACCACTGCAAGCCTGAATTCACTCATCCAACAGATGCTGATTGTGTACCTGCACGTCAGGAAAGGGGCATATGTACAAAGATTAATAAAACAGGATTCCTGTCCTGATGAAATGAGCACAACTTAACACCAAAGCCCACAGGCTTTGCCTAAGTATGAAATTTCTATTGCAGGAAAACATATAGGTAGGAGCTAACAAGTTACTTTGTTCCTTTTTCCTGCTGCTTGCAGTACCCAGCCTCTAGGCCTGTCCCAGGCTTCATGAGTAGAATTGGCTTTGAGCTCCTTAGAAGTCAAGTGGCTAGGAAAATTCAAAACTGTTAGATTCCTTCGCTTCTTTACGATAATAGAGTCACCGTGGTATGTGTATCCCAAGTGAGACACCCAGGAGTCATCACAGTTATTCCCTTCTTTCACCCCACTCAGGTCTACCAGATGCTCCTTCTGCCTCAGCAACATCTCCATCAACACAGATGCTGTTCCCTGTTCTCTTTCCTTGATACTGCCACAGCTACTTCCAAGCCCTCCCTCTATCTTTGCCTCAGTCCAAGCTTGACAGCCTTCTGCACCACCCCCTCCGATTCACACACACCCTCCTGCACCCCTTAGATCCTCTCTATTAACAGCACTCACCACATATGTGGTAATTGTTCCTGGAAACATAGATCTGCCCTAAAAGATTGTTTCTCTCTCGAGGCACAGGTTCTGCTTCCCCACCTCCAATGGGAAAGAATGTTCCCTCCAGTTCCAGGGCATCCAGGATAAAATGCAGGAGATCCCCAGCACCTCTGAGTTGGAAGGAATCTTAGCAAACATCCAGTCCTATGTCCAAGGATATAGTCTTGAGGCTCTACAAGTTCACAATAAGACATTTTAGGGTTATCCAATATACTTATTATTCATGAAAAACACGCTTTATATTTATTCATCCAAATTTTGATCAAAATATTGGCCAGGACACAAACATGGGCAGAGCCCAATGGCTTACCACAGAGATTTCCCTCCAGTTTTAATCTAAACTACTTCAGTGGCTTTCCATTGCATTACAGTCCTGGAAATGGCTTCCAAGACCCTGTTTGATGATGCTTCTGTCTCCCCTCATCAACTGCCTTATTTCTCACTGTGCCCAGTATTATCTACCTTCTTTGTTTCCTGAACTCCTCCTCTCAGAAACTTCCTCAGGCTGTTTTCTCTGCCTGTCCTAATCTGTAGGTAATAAGATTTTCTGCATAGAACATTTGGGAAGATCTACATACTGTTAGAATTAATAGAGAATTCAGCAAGATTACTGGATACAAAGTTAACATACAAAAAGGAACACCATTCCTAAATACCATTGATCATCAGGTATAAAAAGTGATAGAAAAAAAATCTGTCACTACAGTGAAACAATAACATTAATATGGTACCTAGGAATAAACCTAACAACAGGGTTATAAGACTTCTATGGAAAAACATTAAAGAACTTTACAACTTTTAGAAGAAAATACGGAAAGATATCTTGATGTTCCCAAGATGGAATCTCTGGCTGAGATTTCTTGGTAGGAACACTTGTCAGATAAACACACAATTTTCACATACCAGTTTTAATCATAATCTATGATGTTTGTATTGGCATTCTATGGGGAGAGGGAAATACAATTTTATGGATTAGAATTTGAATAGGATAGGGTCATAGAATTTAAAAGCCAGAAGTTCTTTAGGGTCATTTCGCCCAAATATTTTTCAGGTGAGGTAATTGAGATATGAAAGATCCACAAAAGAGTGGCAGAATCCAGACCTGAACCCATTTTCTGACTCTCAGGCAGGTGCTCGATGTCCCTACCCTTTCTTTCTTCTTTAAAATGGTGTAGCATAATGATTTGGCAAACATTATGGACTAACAACTCAAAAGCCCCCTGCTACCTCTGACTTTAATTGATGGACACTTAAAACACTCACCTACCCAGACTCCTTTGCAGTTGGGATGACTATGTGCCTCAGTATTGCATGTAATATATAACATATCATGTATATGTACATATACCTAATATAACACGTTAATGTATTATATATAATATATTAATATATAGCATAACATTATGATGTAAGATTACATTTTATATACATTACATATGTAACATGGAGCTTTTCAGATAAATCTTTATAAAAAGACAAACTCAGCTGCATTTTTTCCACCTGCGCAGAATATGGACAAAATGCCTAGGGGTGAAGCAGCCATCTTAATACAATAAGGACAAAAGCCATGAGCTGAAGTTGAGGAGTAGGAAGACAGGAGGAAACGAGGTCCTTAACACCCTCCAGAAGCTACACTCATCTTTGACCGCCCACCTCGGGCTTCCTGTAAAGTGAGAAAAGTAAGCACTGTCTCTTAAAGCCATCATAAGTCAATAAATCTCCATTTGGTGTAAGCCACCATTATTCTCTGTTGTTTGCAGCGAAATGCAAACCCAAATGGTAGGTGCAGTAAAAGCCCTGGATGACAAACTGAGAAACCCCATTACAGTCCCAGCTCTGCCAGGAACAAGCTGTGTAGCCTTGGGCAAGCCACTTCTCCATCAGGGGAAGTAAAACAAGATGGTCTCTTCACCTCTCGCTCTCTGTGCTCTCACTAATTTGCATGCTGCATAATGTGCAAGGTGGGGCTTACTCTCCCTTGAAATAAGACTACTTCTTTCAAGGTACACTAAGTATTTCCTTGTTCCTGTGACCTCTGGGGTAATTCCTAGGACCTGTCCCTTTTGAGTGCATGTGATGAAACACAGACCTTTGGTGTATTTCCTAAACACCAAGTTCCCCTAGATAAGTCCTTGCTCTCTCTTCCTTTGGTGAGTTTCATTCACCTACCCCTAGAGGGAGCACAAAGTGGGGTCTACTCTAAAACTAACAGAACACTGTGCCCACTTCTGCCCTAAACTTGCTGTGTAATTTCTCCTCTTGGGGCCTCAAATCCGTTGTTTGTGAAATGAGAAGGTTGCAGAACCTCAAAAGGTGTTCTAAGACTACATTACACCTTCTGAAACTCACCTCGCTTTGGGACGGTGCTTCCCCAGTTGCTAAGTGATTTGCTCTCTGGTACTGCAGTTAAGCTTTCTGTAATTCTGAGATAGGCAGAGCTGGTATTATCATCTCTATTTTGAAGTTGAGGAAACAGATTCTGGGTGTGGAGTGATATCCCCACCATCACACAATTAGTTAAATGGCAGATCTGGAACTACAAAAACTTACCCTTTGATTCCTGGCTCAGTGCTCTTGCCACTACATCTTGATTTTTTTTCTTTCTTTCTTTCTCCTCTTTCCCTTTTCTCTCCAGGATTGACTTCCTGTCTGCAAGTCAAAACTGCTCTCAGCTGTGACCTCATTCCTGTGACTGCTCACAGTAATACCCTCAGTTCCAGGCACTTGGCAGGCTCAGCAGACACCTGGCTTTCTCCCAATTCTTCTTCCATCCTCTGTTCTAATCCCTCATGCCCAATAAAACCTCCTAGTTTCTTCTCAACTCTGATTGCAACATCGCACCCCATCTAGAGCTCCACTGGGTATATCACCATGTTGAACCAGAGTCCAGCCCTTTGTCTCAAGGTACTTGAGACAACGCTCATCTTGGTTCATTCCATCCAACCTCTTGTTCACCATCTGAAGTCCCTAAAGAGATAAGACATGGTCAGAGAAGATGTGAACTGTAAGGCTCTTTGAGATCTTCCAGTCCAAAGACCAAGCAGAAATTGTAAATGAGGAAGCTGATTAGTTATAATCTAAGAGTGGGGTGCAGACTGTGAGGAGCGGGGGGCACATGCCCCAACTCTGGCCAGTGGCTGCCAATTGCTGGAAATGGGGGCCCAATGTGTTTAGAGACGATGGAGTCAAATTTTTACATAGATATCCTCATTGTTGAGTGTCAACAACTAATTAAATCTTTAAAAAAAAATACTGTGTCAGTCAAACCCATCTGTGGAAGAGTGGCTCCTGGGTTGCCGATCTACAACCTCTGCTCTGGTCCTAACCCTTCACTCCACAGGTAAGAGGCCTATGTCATTGGAGAGAGGGAGGCAGGACCCAGACCTCAGACCTTCTATTCAGAGCTCACCATTGGTCACTCAGAAGCTGGAAAGCAACTCTGGCCAATTCAACAAGCCTCTAGTGAGAGACTGCCCTAGGAAAGACATTCTGAAAGGAGACAGAGAGGAAGGGATTCTTTCAAAAGATGCCTGCCTTAGCTCCTTGGCACTTTTTTTTTTTTTGAGGTTTATTTATTTATTTTAATTTGGGGGGGGGAGGAGGTAATCAGGTTTACTTATTTGTTTATTTTTAGAGGAGTTACTGGGAATTGAACCCAGTGCCTTGTGTATGTTAAGCATGCACTTCTACCACTCGAGCTATATCCTCCCCCTTAGCACTTCTTCACTAAGCTTGGGACCAAACATTTGGCAGGTTGGGACAAACTAACATTTAAGAAATGCTGCCCATGTTCATGGAATTCCTGCGGGCACAGTCCACAATGACTGAACTAGAATTCCAGGGAGTTTGCAGGGGAGCATTTTCTAATCCTTTTATTTGGAAATAATTTCAAACATATGGAAAAGTGGCAAGGATAAAATAGTGCATAGTCTAAGTGAAGTAAGCCAGAAAGAGAAAGAAAAATACCATGTGATATCACTCATATGTGGAATCTAAAAAAGAATACACTAAAGAACTTATCTACAAAACAGAAATAGACCCACAGACATAGTAAAACTTATGGTTACTAGAGGGGTGGTAGGGAGATGGGTGGGAAGAGACAAACTGGGAGTTCAAGATTTGCAGATATTATTATGTATAAAATAGATAAACAACATGTTTCTTCTGTATAGCACAGGGAACTATATTCAATATCTCATAGTAATCTATAATGAAAAATATGAAAATGAATATATGTATGTACATGTATGACTGAGACTAACTGTATACCAGAAACTAACACAACATTGTAAACTGATTATACTTCAATAAAAAAAATAGTGCATAGCACTCTCCTATACCCTTTACCAAAAATTTACCTCTTTTTCATTTTTTTTCGCACTTGCCTGATTATGTGCTGCACGCACACGCACACACACACACACACACAATTTTTTGGAGCCATTTGAGTGTAGCTTGCATACATTATGGCTTTTTAGCCCTAAATAGTTCAGCATGTATTCCTAATAATAAGGATATTTCTTATAGCCATAACACAGATTTCAACCTCAGTAAATTTAAGTTAGCTCAAGAGTTCTGCCTAATCTACCATTCATATTCCAATTTTGTGTACTTTCCCGGTAATGTCCCTTAGAGTGTATTTTTTCCTTCCCCGGAACAGGATCCAGTCCAGGACCAAATGTCACATTTAATTGTCATGTCTCTTTAGTTTCCAATAATGTGAAATATTTCCACAGCCTTTGCGTATGTGTATGTGTGTGTTTTACGACATTAATATTTTTGAAGAATATAGCTCCCCCTTTTTTATTAGAATGTGTCTTATTTGGAGTATCTGGTGTTTTCTCATGGTTAGACTCAGCTTATACATCCCAGTCAGGACACTGCACAAGCAATGGCATGTCCTTCTCAGGACACCAAACCAGGAGGCATGCCGCGTCCATCTGTCCTTCACTGGTGATGTTAATTTGATCATTGAGACAAGGTGTGTTCTGATTTCTCCAATGTATCATTACTATTTTTGCCCCTGCAACTAATACGCAATCTGTGAAGAGACACTTTAAGACTTGCTCAGATCCTGCTTCTCATCAAAATTATTCCCCAGATTCACCATCCGCTGATGAATCTTGCCTAAACCAACATTTCTTACGATGACTGCACAGTGGTGTATTTTCCATTCCATCTCTCCCTCCACAGGTACCTGGTGACACTCAGCATTTTGCTGTGAACTATATCCCTCCCTTTGGAGGGGTGCAGTTTTGATTGCTATCAAGGTAAGTCAGATCTGGACTTTCACGGGAAAACAGTCACTCATGTCTAATGGCAAGAGAGGGAAAGGATATAGCCTACCTTGCCTAGCCCTTGAAAGCAGATAAAGGGTGAGCTGGGACAGTCACTCCCAGGGTTCTAGCTAAAGGAACTAAGACGCTCAGAGAAGTAAAGTGGCACAGAGGACTGTGCAGGGGCTTCTCACAGTGTCAGTTCCAAATGCTACCCCTTCTTCTCACCTGCTTTGTGACCTCCGCAGCTCACCTAACTTCTCTCAGCCTCTGTTTCCTAACTTGTAATAAAGGATCATTCTTACTTTAGAGGCTAATTGGGACGATTAAGGAAACAATGCTCATTTCACTGGGCCCATAGTGTGCCAAAGGAGAGGTGCGTATTACATAGAATATGGGAAAATTAAGTGGTTTCTTTTCAACAAATGTCTGCTGAGAACTGACCATGTACCAAAGCACTGTGCTTGGACCTAAAGACTAAATAAATCAGCCCTCAAAAAGCTCACAAGCCAGGGTGAAGGGGGCTAGGGAGGGTGCTTACAGCTCAGTGGTAGAGTGTGTGCTTAGCATACACAAGATCCTGGGTTCAATTCTCAGTACCTCCATTACAAAAAAAAAAGAAGCTCGCAATTCAGAGGAAGAAAGACAAACTTAATTCCACTCCTAGTTTTTAACCGTCAAAGTTAAAACATACACCCACACAAAGATTTGTTCAAGAATGTTCATGGCAGCTGTATTCTAAATAGCCCAAAACTGGAAATAGCTCAGGCATTCATCAACAGATGGAGATAAACAGAAAGTATAGTACATCCAAACAATGGAATACTACTCAGCAATAAAGAGGAATAAACTACTGGTTTTATGTAACATGTCTGAATCTGAGAAACATGCTGAGTGGAAGAAGCCAAACATGGGGTTGGGTATAGCTCAGTGGTAGAGAACATGCTTAGCAGACACAAGGTCCTGGGTTCAATCTCCATTAAAAACAAACAGTCCCCAAAACAGGAAAAACCATCAGAAGAGTGGTTGTCTGGAAAGGAGGCTGAGAAGGGGTGGGAGGGACCATTCTGAGTGACGATAATGTGCTACATGTTGATAGGGGTTGGATAACACAGGTGTAGGCCCTTGTCCAAATTCAGCAAATGCTCACTTAAGATTTGTGTATTTCATTGTCTATAAATTTCACATCAAAATAGAAAAAAAGCTGTAAAAAAAGATTGATTATAGAATACTTCTGGAGGTATTAAGGGAGAAGTGTATGGATATCTGGAATTTACTTTGAAATGTATCAAAAATAATATGGATTAATAGATGAATAACAGCATTGAGAGATGGACAGACACGATAAAACAAGGATGATGAAATGTTTAACAGTAAAAACAAGAGAGAAATGAGTTAACCGTGAAGTTCTCTCAACTTTGCTGTACATGTGAAATGTTTCATAATGAAATGTTGGGGTGGAAAGACACTGCTGTGTAGCTCAAGTCAGACTTTGATAAATAGTATGGTAGGGAAATTACCAGCTTTCTCTTCTGTGGGAGCACAGAGGAGAAAGTGATTATTTCTGCTGGGGATGGAGCATGGCAGGGGTCAAGGAGAGTCTCAGAGAGGAGGAGTCCGAGGAAATGAGACTGAAAGATAAGATTGCAAAGGCAGAGGAGGGAAAGAGGGAAAAAGGCATCCCAGTAGATAAAACAGCGTGAAAACGCCAGGCCCTTTTAGGACTCTGCTAGGGAGCAGGGAGACTTTTGGGGCAGAGTGGCAGGAGAGGAGGCTGATGAGCTGGACTGTGCTCAGGCTGGGATGGGAAGGCCTTCAAAGACAGACAAGGGCATCTGGTTTTGACTCAGTAAACAATGGGGAGCCACCAAGCAGGCCACGTGCCTGCGTGTGTGCGTGTGTGCGTGTATGTAAGGCTTTGACATCTGACAGCCAGAGCGGGGGAAGGCAGGGAGAGAGCCAGCCATGGGAAAAACAGCAAGGCTGGTGGTCAAAGTTTTCCCTTGCTTTTATTAGCAAGCTGCCAAGGAGGACAGAAAAATGGTCAAGACATGACCCTCCCAGAGGTGAGAAGTCTGTAAGTGAATCAGGGAGAGAATTCAGTTTGTCCTAATTCCCAGCTCTCTAGGAACTTTGATCTCCCCAAAGACTCCCTGGTCCCTTGGAGGGTGAAGACTGCCCTTGACCTCCCCTCTGGCCCTCAGCCATGACCCAGAAGCTGCGACTTACCCTCAGCGCCCTCTGGAAGGAACACTATGGGAGTTGGGAAACCTACTTTCCAGTCCTGCTGTGGCCACTGTCTCTCCCGGCAGCCCACATCCCTCCCCTGTGAATCGGCTGTGTTGGACCCCTTGTCCTCGTGCTTCCTTCCAGTTTCAGGACTTCTCTACTCCGGTCTCCTTGCCACCAGCCTCCCAGGCTCTCTCTCAAATGTTCATTTTCCCCTTGACTTGCAGGTGTCTTTCTGATCACAGCTCCCGCTGTCTTTTGCCTGTCTGACATCTCTCCTCCAGGGTCCAGGGCATCATTGCAGTGTCCAATTCCAGATCCTGCTGATCTGGCCTGGGGTTTGAAAGAGCCCTGCTAGCCTCTGAGCCTCAGGGGTTGGAGTAACAATTCCTGATTGTGTGAAGAACAAGAAAGTGATGGTGAAACGGAGCCTGGGGCCTGCACACCACAGGAGCTCAACCTCTGTCCTCCACACCTCCCCTGCACCTCCCCACGTTTACAGAGGACAGGTGGTGATTTACTGGAAAAGGACACCAGGACAGTCAGAGCCCTCCTTTGTCTGGCACCCACACCACTTGTTTCCAATCCTCACAAAATCATGCAAGAAATGCCCCATTGTTCCAGCCTTTACTGAGTGTCAAAAGCTCAAAGTTTAAAACACATTGTCTCCTTTAATTCTCACAGTGAGGTTGGTATTTGTTCCCCCTTGAACAGATAAGAGACTGAAGGCTCAGAGAAGCTACACAACTTGCCCAAGGTCACACAGCCAGATTCAAGAAATTCACAATCAAGGTATCAAAAGGAACTATTGCATGGTGTTCTATACGCTGAGGACTGACTTTTGACAATATATCCTCTCATCCCCTAATCTACAGCTGGAGATCATGCAGGCCCTGAGGAGCCTGCCCCGGGGTCCTGGCCGCACGTGGGGAGAAGTGGGTGGGGAGGGTTGCTCATCAGCCTGGGGCAGCAAAAGGAAAAGGCCTAGAAGTGGCATTTGCTGCTTCCCAAGGGACAGCAGGAGTTTCCCAGACTCACCCAGCCACTGAGCAAATGCTGAAACTTGACCTGAGGGTGGACTATTGGTGGGAGAGAGACTGGCAGGGAGGACCTTCCAGGCTTTCAGGATCAGGGAGTCAGGAAGCTGAGAGCTGGCAAGGCACCTGCAGGGCAGGTACGTTCAGGGAAGTAGGAGCAGAGAAGGAGAGGGGACTCTGATGATGGTGAAGGACCTTTGATCGGGGAAATGGGCAAAAGAAGTTTAAACACACAATCTCTGAGACACTTCAGCAGCCCATGGAGGAGCCCCTGTGGGGAGGAAGTGAGGTGTCCCACCAAAGCCAGCGCCAGGCTGCCAGGCAAGTGCGTGAGTCCCGTGGAAGAGGATGTCTCAGCCTTAGTCATGCCTTCAGACGGGCTGCAGTGCTTGGACTCCAAGCCAGGACCCACGAGCCAAGCCATTCTCAAATTCCTGATTTGCAGAAACTGTGAGAGATAATGAACGTTTCTTGTCGAATTAAGTCCAAGTTTAGGGTAATTTGTTGCACAGCAGTGGATAACTGAGACATCATCCTTCTCCCCATTGCCTCTCAACAAGCTCCCTATACTCCAGCCAAATCAAACCGCTCACTCTTCAAAGCAACACATTTTTGTTGAGTATCTTGTGTGCCAGCCCACGCCAGATGCAGGGGTATGCCAATGAGCTGGCTGGGCCATCGTGGCCACTGTCCTCATGACCTTAATGGGCCACACATTTACTTTGTGTGGGCCACACAACGTGCTTTGGCCCACATTGTGGCCTCCATGCAGAAATGATCTTTCTCATCTCTGAACTATAAAGCTTTTATTTCAACCTCAGCCTGTCCATTTAACATCTTCTTCCTGGTACTATGATTGTTTATGTTTATAACCTCCCGTACTAGCTTCTGTAGTCTCCTTGGGGTAGATGTCTTATTCATGCCTGTATTTCCCACAGCTAGTGTACAAAGTGCCATGTAACTAGTTAGCATTTGAGAAATGTACATTATGCAAATAAGCATGTGAATGAATTGACCATAATATAACAAAGACAAGCTAAACCCCAACAGAGAGAAACAAATGCGATTCCCTGGAGGGAGGAGAGTGCATGTCACTGGGAGAAAGAGCAGGAAAGATTCATGAGTTAAACTCTCTATTAGATTCTAATAATACTCATCATATGACATCTCTATGCTCCAACAATTCTTTTCATAGGCATGTACTTAAGATAAATAGATGCATGTGTCCAAAAAAAGACTTGTACAAAAATGTTCAGAGCATCTTTATTTGTAATGGGCAAAAGCTAGAACTAACCTAAAAGTCCAAAAGAGGAATGAGTAAATGAATTGTGCACCGTCATAGAGGGAAGATATACAGCAATTAAAAAAAGACCATACTACTGGTACATGCAATAACATAGATAAATCTCAGAAACATTGTGTTAAATGAAAGAGGCTGGACACACATAAATATGATAATAAGTGATTCCATTTATACAGCATTCAAAGCCGGCAGAACTAAGGATTCCCTCCCTAGGCTGGAGGAGCGTGAGGGAATTTTCTGGAGTGCTGAACTTTCTTGGTGGTTGTATATGTAAATAACATTAATTGAGCTGTAGTCATATTATGCTTTATTGAATGTAGATTATACCTTAATTAAACAAAACAAATAAAACCTTAGTAGGTGTGAGTTCGGCCGGGTGAAATCATAGGAGACCAACAGCACACACATCCTGAGTAACCTAATCAGATCACACCAACTGACAGACCTCAACCTGTTTAGTGTGTTGATTCTGACACAATTCCCATATATGTCCCCCCCACTCTCCACCCCACATGATCAACCAATTCTCCAATACCAGGTGTCCTACAATCCAAGTCAATTCTGACCTATCTACCTGGCGATATTCTGACACTATCTACCTAGAGCAAGACAGCAACACATCCCTCAGGTTAAGGGTTCAGTCCAAAAGACTGCCCCCTAGCCTATCCAGACACCAATTCCAAGTCCAGGTGGTCACCCATGCTTCTGACTGACCAGCTATATAGATCAGAGGTTCCAAGGATCCCCTTCTTGGGTTTGATTAATTTGTTAGATCCACTCACAGAACCTTGAAAAACATCTTACTTCCTAGATGACTGGTTTATTATGAAAGGATCTAACTCAGGAACAGCCAGAGGAAGAGATGCCTAGGGCAGGGTATGTGGGAAGGAGCTTGAAGCTTCCATACCTTCTCTGAGGACACCACTCCCCCAGCACCTCCATGTGCTCACCAACCCGGAAGCTCTCCGAACCCCACTCTTTTGGATTTTTATGGAGGCTTTATTACACAGGCATAATCTATTAAATCGCTGGCCTCTGGTGATTGATTCAACCTTCAGGCCCTCACACCTCCCTGGAGGTCAAGAGGGTGGGACTGAAAGTTCCACCCCTCTAACTCTAATCATCTGGTTAGTCTCCCTGGCAACCAGCCCCCAACTGTAGGTGCTTTCCAAAAGTCAATTCACTAAACTCCTTGGGTGTGGATGACCAGAGTTTGTTATATCAAGATACCTTATTTGACACAACATTGTAAAATGACTATAACTCAATTTAAAAATGTTAAAAAAAGATAACTTTATTGCTCTTAGTTCTTAGGAAATTCCAAGGGATTTAGGAACTCTGTACCAGGAATGGAGATGAAGACCAAATATATATTCATTACAAATCACAGTATCACAGTGAAGAGTCTCAGTGGGAGGTAGGATTTCAAACAAGTATAGAGCAGCATTTTACTTGCCAAACTTTTACCTGATGAAGAAACAGCTTACCTTTCTGAGCTTCCTCAGTGGGAGAGTTTGGATTCAAGTATTAAGCTCTGTTAACACTTTGTTTTGGGGGAGGTAATTAGGTTTAATTAATTAATTAATTAATCTTAAAATGGAGGAACTGGGGATGGAACCCAGGACCTCGTGCATGCTAAGCAGGAGCTCTACCACTGAGTTATGCCCTCCCTCACAACACATTTTTTTTAAGTTGTAGTAAAGCACTTACAACATAAAACTTACCATTTTGATCATTTTTAAGTGTACAGTTCAGTGACATTAAGTACACTCACATTCTTCTGCAACTCACACCATTATCGAACTCCAGAACTTTCTCATCATATCCCATATTGAAATTCTGTACCCACTGAACACTAACTCCCCATTCCCCCAGCCCCAGCCCCTGGTAACCATTGTTCTACTTTCTGTCTCTATGAATTTGACTACTCTAGGTATCTCACATAAGCAGAATCACATAGTATGTGTTTTTTTGTGACTGTCTTATTTCACTTAGTATAATGTCTTCAAGGTACATCTGTGTTATAGCATGTGTCAGAATTGCATTCTATCTTTTTTGGGGGGGGTCTTTTTATTTTTAATAGAGATACTGGGGATTGATCCCCCGGATCTCGTGCATGCTAAGCACACACTCTACCACTGAGCTATTTCCCTCCCCCAAGAATTGCATTCATTTTTAAGGCTGAAAAATATTCCATTGTGTTTAACACTTTTTGATAAAAACATTTTGTAAAAAAAAAAAAGGAAAATGAATATTTCATGAACATACCTGCCTTGAACATTACTTGAGTTTTTCTTATATGTCAGTATTGACATTCTGACTCCTACCTCTGTCAATGCCTCAGCTTTGCTCTGCATTGAAAGGGCTCACCTGGGTCTTCTTTATGGCTATGACTGTGGCTTTTGCCTTCCTTGAAGTCTTTGGCCCTGACTCCAGCTCTCGCTTGGGCAGGAGTGGGTGGGCTATGTGTTCTCTAAACAGAGAAAGGGTAGGACCTTGGTCAGCACTTTTTCTTGCCCTGGAAAGCCCATTGTCAGGGACAGGTAAGCACAGTGTAATAAATATAGACAACAGCATTGTACTATCATTATTAATGTGTGATAAATACTGCCATATTGGCAATCATATCACAATATATGAATATATCATGTGTGGTACACCTTAAACAATGTGACACGTCAGTTAAAATTTCTTTTAATAATAAAAATAGAAGGGTGGGGGGATAGGTAAGTCAAAGGAGATGAACTCAGGGAGTCTGAAGCCATAGCTAAGAATACACCCCTGACTCCAGCATTGTGACAGGCCACTCCCATCTCTGCTCAAGCTGGTTGGGTGAAAACCACCTCCAGGCATTTCTCCTGGCACACATCAGCCCGGAACCCAGCCAGAGATCAACACTGATGTCAGTGGGGAATCCCAAGCAATAGGCACTCCTGCCCAAGACCCAGCCTGCGGAGAGGGCCATGGCAGCCTGGTCTGGCTCTTCGGGGCACCCAGGTGAGAAAAGCACTGCTTAGAGGCATGGTTAATGGTTTATGTATGGAAGGAAGCCCCTGCCCCAGAGAACTTGCCTGAGATCCCATAAGGGGATGCAGCAGCCAGGTTCTGTACCTTCCTGTCCCAAGCCTGAGACCCACAGGTGTGCTCAGCATCCTTCCTTAAAAGCATGAGAAGTATGATGCTGTACATTTCAGTGTCACCCTGTATCTGGGCTCCAGCCTGGCTCCTTAATTATGAGCTGTGAGGACTTTAGGTGGTGTATGAAACATACCAGAACCTAGCATGCCCTTGGTAAGTGGGCTCAAGGATCGTCATCATCCTTATCGTGTTTCAGCTCTAGTGGAGGGGACAGTAGGTTGACCATGACAGGCTGTGGGTTTTGTCATCTACAACATGCAGAAAAACAGAGAAGAACAATGGAAAGGAACATAGTGGGCAGGAGCAGAGGGCGGTCTCCAGGCTGTCTGTGGACCTAAGGGGCAGGTCATGCAGCCACCAGCCCCATTCTCAGCAGTCAGAAGCAGCTCTTGCCCATATCACTTGCTCCACCTGCCCAGTGTAGACTGGAAAGTCACTGGAGAAGACCCTGTTCAGCCAATAGGCAAGAAAAAGACTTATCCTCCCTGGGCCCTGGGCACTGGGCACTGGGGGATGTGGCTCACATTATCAGGAAAGAAGCCCTGTGCAAGCAGTTTGGGGTCAAAGCGTGTGGCCGTGAGCGCTGGCTTTGTCACTTAGCAGCGCATGATCTTGAGCAAGTCAGTTAAACCCCATAAACCCCAAGTTGATCACCTATAAATCAAGCACAGAGTTAGTGAGAGGGTCCAGGGAGAAAGCACTCAAGATTTTGAAGACTTTCCAAATCCATTGTAGGATCCTTAATCAAAATACAGATTACAAGCATTCAGAAACATTCTTGTCCTTCTGATATAATGATCTGAGAATTGTGATTTTTACTGTTTACAAAACTGAGGCTAATCATTTAGTAAACATGGATGGACATTAATTTTACGACCTATTACTGAAGGGTTACCTATACTTTTCTTGAATATCTGTGAAGATGTCTTTATTTCAACCATGTCAACTAATACTCATGACTTCTATTACTATTATGAAGATACATCAGGATATCAGTGAACCACAGCTCTTTATCCTTCAAAAGCAATTGGCACAACTATTTAAAATTTAGAATGATCTTCTGTACACTTTAATAGAAGATAATTCCCTGAACACTTATCTAATGTCATCTCCATGAATGTTTTAAATCAATGACAAACATTATCTCCATTCAGATTTTCATGGTACATTTCACATTTTGGGATCTTTAGTCTTCCACGGAAAAGTAGACATGTGATTCCCACCTAATATAGAAGGTCTTCTCTATCTTTAAGGCAGCCACAGTCAAAACCATGAGTTCGCATACACACTAGAAAGAAAGGCATAGTATGTCGTAATTTGAGAGTTGAGTTACGTTAATTTTTGTTTTCAAATAATCTCAAATCCTGTCAAAACAAACAAGCATACAATGGTAATAATTATACCTGTCCCAACATCCATCCCCTTGATGATCCGTACTGACAAATAATTTTTCCAAGTGTTTTAACTTTGGATCATTTTCGATACTATTCTGATTTAGACTAATGCCGGAAAAGAGTTACTGCCTGAATGCTATCTACTATGAATTTTCCGATATTTATTTTCAGTACTTTCCTACATTTTTTTATGCTTTGTAAATGATCAAACTCTACCCGAATGATAGGGATTTTTATTATTAAATAGCTCCATGGCCACAGGTTCTGGATTCTGGATGGGGCCCTGCCCTTACCTAGAGTAAATCCCTACCCTCTCTGCCCATTTAAATAGTTGAGCTAGAAGCATTTCTCTATTTGATCAAGTCTAATGGTCAAGGACATCACGGTAGGAAAGGCAGGGGATGTGAGCCTTGAGTGGGAGGGCCAGGCAAGGCAAACAGACAGCAGCAACCAGTGCTGTGTGAACACAGGAAGTGGCCTGATGCAGGGTGGCCGGCGTTACGGCAATGAGCCCTGCTCTGACAGCACTGGGTTTAAGCAGGGAGGCCTGGCTCAGGCTCAGTGTCCTGAGCAGCTCTAGGACAAAGCTGGTGCAGGGCCTCCGGCACTGCTGCTTGGAAGGGCCACTCCGAGCAGCCCTGGTGTCTGCAAGCCAGGCAGACATGATGTCATCCCTGCATCTGGCAACCACAGACCCGCCCTCCCGGGTCCCCAGTGGCTCTCCTGCTCTCTGGCCAGGATCCCTGAGTTCCGTTCTCTCTGTATCCCCCACCCTGCACATTCCAGGCTCCCAAGGAACTGAGCTAGGACCTCCTGGGCTTCTGTCCAGGTGGCTAGTTCTAAATTCCCCCACCCCCTCATCCCTTGGGAGTAAACAATATAACTTTAAACAAAGACTGCTGCTTCAGCCTTGAGGAAAACACTGGGCCATGTCGAGTGCTCTGATTACTGTTTATTTCTGCCTACTCATTCCGTGTGTTAAGACAGTGCTGAGGGGGCTGTGTTTGCTGTAACTCTCCTGCCCCTGCCCTGGGCTTCCAGCCACCAAGAATGGGGCTCACGGTCACCAGGTTGCTGGGGTAGTGGGGCAGCTGGGTTTCAAGTCAGAACCTCGGTGGTTTGACCTAGCTCTGCCCTCTTACTAACTGGTGAGTCTCCTGGTCTCTCTGAACCTTAGTTTCTTCCTCTACAAAATGGAGCCAATAATACTGACCTCACAGGGGTGCTGTGAGGATTATGTGACTCCAAGCATGTCAGGTGGCTACACACAGTAGGCGCTTCACATCTACAAGCGTCCTGCTCTCCCCTCCTCCTAACATTAGACCACCGTCCTCACTCCCTCACCACTAGAGCTTCCCATTCAGCAGTTCTGTGCCCAGTCCTGAGATCTGCATTTCTAACAAGCCCCTAGGGGCTGCTGTTCGGGTGACCCAGAGGCCACACTTTGAGAACCACTGTGCACAGCCCTCATCTCCCTTGTGAGGAGGAGGTGGAGGGTCTCTACTCCCAGCCTGGTACACAGGGCAGCTCCTGGATGGACTTGTCAAAAGTGAAGGACTTCAACTAGTATTTATTACGTATAATTGACATATAAAAAAATCCACCATTTAAAGTGGACAGTTTGATGAATTTTAGTAAGTTTACAGTATTGTGCAACCGTCTCTCCACAATCCAGGTTTAGAACATTCCCTTGAGCCATCTGTGGTCAATCCATGTCCACTCCAAGTGCCATTGGTCTGTTTTCTGTCTCTAGCTTTTGCCTTTTCTAGAAATGTCATATACATGGACTCATACAATTTGTGGTCTTTTGTGTCTGGCTTCTTTGGTCAGCATAACATCTTTGAGGTCCATCCACAGTGCAGCATGTGTCAAGAGTTCACCCCTCTTTACTACCAGGTACCCTTCCATTGTGTGGGAGTATCCAATGGTTTATCCACTCACCACTAATGGACACCTGAGTTGTTTCCAGTTTTTGGTATGATGAGTAATGCTTTTATGAACATTCACGTATGAGCCCCTGGGTGGACAGGTGTTTTCGAATGCTGCTTTTAAAGGTAAACCATAATTTTACCAAATCTCTCCTCCCCAGTCCTCAGGGCATCTGCAGCCAATGCTGCTAAAGACTAAGAGTTAATAGGAGACCCAGGCTCTTCTGCCAGTAGCCAAGCAGTAGAAATCAAACTCGGACCCCTCCCCAAGTCCTGCCACCCTGCAGCTTCACCTTACCCACTTGTCTTCGCCCTCCTCCTCACTACCCCAAATGTTATGCCTCGATTTAGAGCTGGCGATTAAAGGATTTTGCCTTTCAGTTAAATTAAACTGCTCAAAGCAGCCAGCAGGGAAGAGAATGAAAACAGGATTGACCCAGATCTCTTGAAAGTCTTGGGGCTTCTCATCCCTCCTGAGCATCACTAGGCCTGGATGCCCCAGTGGATGAAGTTCTGTCTGGTCCAAATTAGCATCTGCTTTATGGGCACAGCAGTCAGAGCAAACTGAGGACCCAAACACTGGTCTTCTACCCCCAAAGCTTCCTGATTCTTGCTGCTATTCGGCTCCTTGGCTTGGCTGACTTCATGTCTGAAACACTTAGGCTGTTCCTTCCATCTTGGGAGCATCCCAGATGCTGTAAGGGAAAGTTTTTTTCTTGCTCCATTTCCGAGCCCTTCCATCTGCCACATGAGGGGAGCACCAAAGCTGTTATCGGAACACATACACTGTCCCTTGCCAGGACCCCAAAGGGATGCATAGAGCAAAGGCTGACTGCCTAAGATCCTTTGCCCTGAGCCAGTTCCCCTCTCCAGTTCCAGTGATCCTTTCCCTTATCCAGGCAGTTTCTGGGCTCAAGTCTGAAGGCATGCCATTTGGTAGAGGAGGTTCTGGCTTCCCTGTTCAGAGAGCTGAGTTTGCATTCCTGTGTGGACTTGTGGCAGCAGTGACCTCAGGCTCTTTACCTAGGACAAGGGTGATGTTTTCCATCCCACCAGCCTCCAGGTACAGATAACAGGAAGATACTGGGTGGGTGCACCTAACCTGGAAACTCATGGGGAAAATGCAAGCCCCAGGTCAAAGGGATTCAGAGAGCAGAAAGACTACACTCTTGGTACCAGTGAGGGTGGAAACAAGGACCCTTTCAGGGAAACAGCCTCTCAGGAACTGCCATCCTTGACTTGCTCTCTAGATTTGCCAAGTCAAACGGTGGCCCTGCCAGGAGTTAAAGAGGTGCATCAAAGTGGCGGATTACTGTCATGTTTTTATGATGTAATGAGAGATTGGGTGACGTAGGCCCACACTATTGGGAAATGCCTGTGCTTATACTGCAGAAAGAATTTTATAACAAATGGTTGAGAATGAAGGCATAGAGAGTGACTCTGAGCCCTGCCACCTAATAGCTGTGTGACCTTAGGCAAATTACTTAACATCTCTGAGCCTCAGTTGCCTCATCTATAAAATAAGAGTAGTCATCTCAGAAGATTACTGTGAAAATTAATTGAGAGAACATATGTGAAGTTCTCAGCTCATTAGCTGATAGTAAGTGTGCCCAAAGTGGCAATTTTCTTGTTTATATTTTATTTTTAATAAAACATTTCCTGAGTGCCTGCTCTCCATTCAGTCATCCATTGGTTTGTTCATTCATTTGTCCATTCATCCATTCAACTGAAACCTTCAAATGCCAACAGTGTGCCAGACCTATAAAATGCACTAGGGGAAAAAAAAAAGGCAGCACTTGGCCATTTTCAAAGCTCTTTTACGTGGACTGCCTTGTTTTACCTTCCTACATAGTGAGGATAAGAGAACAGAGGCTCTGAGGATGTGGTGATTTGCCCAACGAACCAACTAAAAAGTGGCACCACAGTCTCCAAATTATGTTTTCAGACATTCGATCCAGTTTACTTTACAGGACACCTCACTACCAGAAGGACAGGGTCATTAATAAATGAGTAATATGGGGTCCCTCCCTGCAAGTCTCCATCGTTGATGCTCCCAGAACAAGGGACACCTCCCCTCATGGTAGTCTTCTCCCCAGGGCCCTGTTACAGGACGGAGGTGAATCAGGACTGGTAACTCTAGTTGCCTGCCCAGAACATAGTACAGCATCTGGATGATGCCGGTTATCTAGCTGGGTTCTCAGCTGCCAACCATGGGGCTGGGCCCAGGGCCCGGGCAGTGCCCCAGCTGTAAAGAAGTTGAGAATACTGAGGTCTGGCTTCTTCCTAGAGGAGTGGGACTCAGAGTGGGGGCGTCCCCAGCACAGAAGAGGGTGTAAAGATTCTGGGAAGCAAAGAGAATGCCCCATGTGCTATGTCCTGGCCTGAATCCGAATCTAGGTGGATGGGGAGACCTATATACATTTAGCCCTAATTAAAAAGTAAGGAATCCATCCAGCAGAGCCTCAATGCCCCTCGGGGAGCTCAGAGCCAGGATCCAAGACTTCTGATGGCCAAAGGTATTTGGATGGATTCCTGGCCAAGGAGGCCTTTGAGCTGGTCCTGGCCAGAGGGCCTCCCCCTGCACAAGCACGGAGACATATGGCCTCCTGGCCTCGCCCCACCCAGCTGCAAGGGCAGGGTTCACTGGAAGCTGGCCACCCCCAGTTGTGGTGGGAGCCTCAATACTGAGAAGCTCTAGGTGGCTCCTGCCTGGTCACCAGCTTTGGGAGGAGTCTTCGAGTCCAATACTGAGCATTCCAACAAATAGTACCCAGCTGAGCTGTGGCTTCCAGGGATGACCCCGTTCCCCAGGCTCCAACACCCTAAAGAGTACACCACTCCTCCACCCAGTCCAGTTTCTCCAAGGCAAACTCTCGAGAATAGGAAGAGCCAGAGAAACATGACGAGAACAAGAGAAATAATCGCATGGACAAGCCCCTGGGAGAGTGGAGGAAGAGGGCAGGCTGAGAGCGCTGGGGAGGAGGACGGGGCCCTGTAAAGAGGCCAGGCAGGAGTCGGCTGTGCAAGGAGAGGAAGGAAAAGTGTGTCATACGAGTGAACAGTATGTTCAGGGTCACAGAGCTGTGAATAGGCAAATCGCTGAGGATGGCTGAGAAGTGTGGCTGCAGGAAGCAGGCAGGAAAGGTCGGCAGGGCAAACCAGAACATGAGAACTTGCTGTGACCTTCAGACAGAAACCAAAGTGCTGAGAGGTTGAGCCATTTTGCATTTGACAGGAAAGTGAATGATTGTGCTGAGAAATAAGGCTGTGTAGGAGTGCCAACTCTGTGCCCAGTGGCTTTACAAGCATTTTTTTCCACATTGTGCAATGTGCACGTCTTACGGTGGGGACATGACACAGAGCTATGGTTTTCTACAGTATGAGCCCCTAGAGAGGAGGGAGCAGGACAGAAGGGACCCCAGCAGAGCCATACCCACTCCTGGAGGGTGAGGACCCCCTTCTGTGGAAGGAAGCAAGGTGGAGCTTATCAAAGAGTTTGCTCTTCTGGTCTTAAGATCTGAAACCTGGGTCACCATAGCACCACCCAAGGTCACCACACCTAACACATTGAATGAGCCGCCTGTCAGGGAGCCCCCAGACCCAGGCTTCTCAGTGGCAGGGCCCACGTGCCTGATGTATGGCAGGTGCTCAGTAAGAGCTGTTGGATGGAGCTTTCTGTGAATGATTCTTTTGGTGTCTCCTGGCTGTGGCTGACACCTCAGGAAGTAACTCCCAGTCTCCTCGGTTCACCAAAATCATGTGGAAGAGGAAGGGGCTCTGTCCACTTCCAGGGTGCTGCCCAGGGCAACAGTACTTCCCCAGCCCCCCGGGCAGCAGAGTCAGGGTGCAGGGAAGACCTCCGGAGTGAGAGGCCTGGGTGCCCCCACTAGGGAGGGTGAGAAAAGCAGAGGGGGCAGTGGGAGGTGGGCTCCAGAGTGAGGACTGTGCGGCTGGTGGAGGCCACCTGGAACGATGTCAGTGCCCCATTTCTCAAGGCCCTGTTTCCCCATCTTCTCATACCTGCCTGAGCAGCCTTCCCCGAGGTGGTGGGTGTCGGGAGAGGGTGGAGGGACGGAGGGAACCAGCTCTGCCTGAGCCAGGATGGATTTGGTCCTCTGCTGGGCGGTCCCCATGCCTCCTCGCTTCGTGTCAGCCTCAGCTGTCCTTGGTGCTGACTCACAGCCCCTCCAGGCCTGTTTACCCAACTACAAAGTGGGCTCAATCATGGGGTTTTCTGAGGACTCAGCATGAGGTGATTTTGCTGCTCTCGTGATTTTGTCTGTTGTTTTTGAGTTACATGGAGGATAAGAGATGACCCAGATACTGAGCCTGCTGTCCCCTGTCTGATGGACTCAAACAGTCAGATCTGGCATTTTGGAGCACTTTCTGGAACTGTTCTAAGTCCTACGTATTGTCATTTAATTGTCAAAGCACCCTGTAATTATCCGCATTTTGCAGGTGAGGAATGTGAGGTTTCCATCCACCCATTTCCTCACCTGACTCACTGGGTGCCCAGTGGCCTGCGCTTTGGGTCAGCCCACACTTGTCAGCACACCTGGCCTCCGGAGCCAGCCAGATGTCTGGGCAGGCCTTGGAGCTCCCAGACCTGTCGCCGCGCCCTGTTTCGGCCCCGCTGGGCCTCCTTCCCTACCCAGCTGGGTAGCTTGGCAGCTGCCAAGTCTTGTCGTTTCTCCTCCTGCCACCCAGTTGTTTGGGTGCCGGCAAATGCCAGGCGGATGAGGAGCCATAGCTTCCACCGGCCCAGCTGCCCTTGCCCTCAAGGTGCAGGGTAGGCGTGAGGGTAGGGAGCAGGGGAGAGACAGGGTGTCTCCCAGACTCAGAATTGCTGAGACTGGACTGTGGCTGAATCACAGCATTAACTCATCCAGAACTGGGACTCAGGACAACAAAATGCCTGTGTGTGTCTGGCTGGATGCAGGGAGACCCGGCATCCTTGGACCAGGAGTAGCCAGGAGGTGTCCTCTGCCCAGGTGCAGGAACAATTTACCTCCGTCTTCAAACTTAAACCATGTGGTCCCAACTTCTCCCCTGTTCCGAACCATTTGTTCAAGACCCACCACAAGCCCAGGGAAGAGGGGGAAAGCGGGGCTGCCCAGCATAAATTAGCAAATTAAGTCTCCCAGGAATTGAGCAATGTGGCAGTCCCCACGAGGTGGCTTCTGGGCTCAAGAATCTGAAGCCCAAATCCAGAACTGAAGGTCTTAGAAAGGTGGCTAGAATGTGGGAGGAGAAAGTCAGGAAAGAATCTTGGAATCTTAAGAGCAAATGTCTTCTCTCACCTCTGCTGTTTGGTGACCGAGTAACCAGAAGTGACTCACCTGCCTCAAGGAGCATGAGTGAATGTTCTCATCCCTGAAACGGGGGTAACCCCACCGCATGAGAATCCAGCGAGAATGGCTGCAGAGAAGAGAAACCTGCGTCCCCAGAGTCAGTTCTCCGGAACCCATCTCCATGGAAAAAAGGCTCTGTAGGCAAAGAGGTTTGGAAAATGTTCCTGAAATGTGTGCCGGCAGGTCAAGGATTTGGAGAAGCCCTGCAAAAAGGGAAGCAGGTGGAAATTGTTTAACACAGGGTTTCCCAAAATTGGCGGAGGAAAGATGCTTTCTGTGGGGGTGGTGCTCTGAGGGGGCCAGGGTGTTTGGAAAACGGCAAATAGTCCACTTTTGTGGGCGAGAGGATTCCACTAAGGGGAAGGGTGATGGCAGCCTGCAAACCGAGTGGGCCTTCAACACATTCCTCCCCTGTGGCTGGAAGCGGACGTGGACGTGGCTGCATCGAAGGGCAATAGGACCACACTGATTAAAATGTAGTTGGATTAATTAAAGATGCAATTTCACTTCTAGGAACTTACCCTTCATAAGTACTTGCACTTAATATGTGCACAAGAATGTTCACTGAAGCATTACTTATTAATATAAAAAGAAAAAAAAAAAGAAATAAACGACCGAGACGTCCAGCCCTAGGGGAGCAGTGGAGTAACGACTGTGCACGCAGCCTGGACCGCTGAGACCGGTACAGCACGTCGGGGCACTCTGACCTGCAAGACTTGGGGCATGTGTGCTTCAGCACAAATGCACGTTCTCACTGACGTGAAACATAGCCTTTTCTTCCCTCTTTCGGTTATGTATATACACATATACATACACAGTGTGTAATATGTATGTCTTGTTTTCTCTGTTTATGAATAACACTCAGTGAACATTCTTGTACATAGAGCCCATGTAAGTATCTACATAGGATAAATTCCTAGAAGGGAAATTGCCATATTAAAACAAATACTTTAAGGTATATAAATATACCTTTATATTTATATATAGGTATATATTCATATATCTACATAATGTGTATATATACACATATGTAATATTTATGTAAACACATACATCTATGCAAACATGTATTTATACAAAGATATATGTGTGTATATATATTTAAACAGAAATGACACATCCAAAATATTCATACTGTATATTATACATATTTATAAATACATAGAAAAGTGTCCAGAAGAGGACATGACAAAGTTAACAGGGGCTATCTCTGCAAAGGGATGTGGGATTAGGAAGAAGGGTGGAAGGACAGTGAGCCTTGCAATATTCCCATGCTTTTAAAATTTTTTATGGTCAACATGAATGAATTTTGAAATTTTGAAAAAGATGTCTTTTAATTCAGAGGAAAAAACCACTAAACCCAAAACTATGCTGAGGATGATGGTTTTTCTTTCATAGCCAGCTCGAAGTCTTTGCTTGTCAGCCACCCAAAGCCATGAGTGTTTGTTACAAATATAAGCACTGAATGACTGTTAGATTCCCAGATTCACTGTCTTTGGTTTCAAAATAAAATCACTTCTTTCCTTTTTGCTTGTTTGTATTTGAAAAATACTAAAGATCACAATAATGTATAACAGTACCACTTAGAAAATGTCTTGAAAGAAAGATGTCAGCGCTACCTTCCTTAACCTGGCCATTCCTCTCTCTGGAAATAACACTAGTAATAACCTCCAACAAAGAGGGTGGTGCACATTCTGGGGCAGATTTTGAAGGGAAGGGAAGCATGTGATGCTGTGGGGCACCCCCGAGTTAGTCTGTCTGTTATTCGTTCATGGTCCCTGGTCTCCTGGAGCACAGGGAATAGAGGGGACATGTGAGCAGGGGAGGCCCATCTACCCTGTTCCCACACTGACATCTGTCTGTTTACCACTGTGCTTGTTTCCCATTCCCTCTGGCATTACTGACTTCCCCTCTGGGTTTTTTTTTCCCCATGCTTTTGAAGTATATCCTTTAGAAGTTTATCCAGTTCAGTTCTCCTGGTGCATAACTTACTGTTTTTGTTTATCTGTGATTCTCTATTTTACTCTCATTCTTTGCAAAGTGGTTTGCATGACACCATTCTAAGTTGAGAGAGACTTTCTGCACTTCGTGGATAGCCTCCCAGAGTCTTAAATCTCCCATTATTGCTGCTTAGCAGCTGCCCACGTCAAGTGCTCTGGCCTTCAATGCAGCGTGTGCTTAAGATCCTCTGTCTTTGGTATTCTGTCTATATTATGTGCCCAGCTATGGACATCTTTTTATTTACTCTGCTTATGATTCATGGATTTTCATCAAGTTTGTGGATTCAAGTTTTCATCAGGCACTTTCTTTAAAAATTGCCTTTCCTCCATTTTCTCTATTCCTTCCTTCTGGGACTCAAATTTGATATAGGGAGATCTTCTTATTATGTTCTGTTTCTCTTTTTCCACCTCTTTCATATTCTCTTTTTAAGTAGAAGTATGGTAAGTATCTGTCACTGTTGCATTCTAAGTAATTTCTTATTATATTTCTTCAGTGCATTTTGTCTTCAGTTGGGTCTAATCTATAGTTTAACCCATTAACTGAGTTTTGGATTTCAATAATTATATTATTCATTTTTACAGGAATAAATGAGTTATCTGGAGAAAGGCATTCCCCAGAGGTGTCAGCAAAGGTGAGAACACGTATGCAGGAATGGGAGAGGAGCCCTGGGAGAGAAGGATGGGGGTGTTGCCCGAGCCCATTCTTTATTGATGAGACTTCTGAAGTCCAGAGAAGTTAAGTGTTTTGCTCAGAGTCACAAGGCTAGTTAGGGGCAGAGCCAGAAATCGAACATAGGCCTTCTTCTTTCTTTCTTTTTTTTTTTTTTTTAAATCTTTTTAGGCCTTCTTATTTCTTGATTAGAGTCTAGCAAAATGTCCAGACCATCAAAGGGGGAAGACATTAGACACTGAAAAGACTGAGATGGATTCCACTCTGTGTCATCCAAAATAAACTCTGAATGAAGTATAAAGAAAGCCAACAAAAGATCTGATATTTTTCCATGATGACTCCTTTGACATATTTGTTAAAAATATATACTGACAATCCACCCACATTCTCCTCTTTTTATTTCCCCTTTTGGTGCCCGTGCTTTGTGGTACATGAAGCACTTGCTTGGACTAAGCTATTAGGAACTGAAGCCTGAAGAAGGAACAGCCACAACTTTGCCAGCACTCAGGACAGGAAGGATGTCCTTAAATTTGGCAGGAATCCAGGGCGCAGTGGGGGCCTCCTGCAGCCTCCCAACTCCTCCCAATTACTGATTCTTGGGAAGAGAGGCTGGAAGGCAGATGCCTTAGGAAGCTAATCTTGGGGGACCGGCGCCACCTGGTGGCGTACCCTAGTTCTAGCCGCGGTTGCGCCTGCAAGCGCAGCAGAGCTAAAGAGAACAAAGGAACTGTGGGTGGAGGCGCCTTGCTGGGCTATTTGACTTTGCTCAAAGAAGAGCTGTCCGGCTCTGTCCATCCCTGGGAGGGGCTGCATCCCGGAAGGCCTGAGCTCCCTATCCTGCGAGTGTGCAGGCAGGGAGCCCTAGACTGGGCTTTATACGACTTCCAGGAAATCAGAAAGGCCAAAGACTTAAGATCTTAGAATCATCAAGGTAAACCCCATTCCCACCCCTGCCGCCGTAGAGGCTGAGCTCTGCCGGCTCGCCCGCCCCTGCCGCTGTTCCTGCCTCCGACTCCGCCCCGTGTGGGCAGCCTTTGCTCACCAAGGTCTCAGTGACCTTCCAGCCACAGGCAGTTTACCTTATCTCTCTAGTCCTCCCTGGGGCACTTGGCCTGTAGCCCCACACCCTCTCCCTCCCCACCTCCCTGCCCTGGGAGCTGACCTCCTTCTGCCTCTGGCTCTGCTCCCATCTGGTCTCGCCCCCACGGAGACCTCTCTTCTACACCAGTCCCTTCAGCTGCCACTTGCAAGCTTGGGACAAACTGGTGTCACCAGCCTGGATATTATTCTCTGAAGCAACCCCCTCACATTCATCCCCTGACCACCTAGGCATCTGGACTGTCCACACAGCTCAGCACTGCTGTCCCCTCCCCCCTTTTTTTCCCAAATAATATAATTACAGAAAAGTTGCAAGAATAGTACAAAGAACTCCCTTATACCCTTTACCAAGTCATTTATTTTTAACATTTGCCCCATTTGCTCTTTTCTATTCTTTGACTCTATTACACACACACACAGTTTCTTTTATTAAACCAACTTAACTTTAACTTCAGTATGTTATTTCTTGAGCATAAAGATATCCTTATATAATTATCAAACTCAGGAAATTTAACATAGAGGCAATATTTTAACCTAATCAGTAGTCCGTATTTCAATTCTGTCAGTTGTCCCCAAAATATCCCACATAGCACTTTTTGTCTTTTGGTTTGGCCCCAGATCCCATCCAGGATGGTGTATTTCATTTTCTTGTCATGTCTCTCTTGAGTCTCCTTAATCTGAACAGTTCTTTAGCCTCCCTGTGGTGTATTGCACTGACATTTATGAAGAACACAGGCCAGTGATTTTATGAAGTTCCTCAATGCAAATACTTCCTTTCCTCCTGTATTTTTTGCTCCAAGTGCCACTGGTTCTACCCAGTTCCTCAGGTTCAGAGGCAGGACATTATCCTGGGTCCCTTCTCCACTCCCCGACCCACCGCCTCCTTCCCTCTCCCCAGCCCTCACCAGGTCCCCCTGCCCGCTACTCCTCTCCTCTGCCATCATTCCTCACCAGCCAGCCCGCCTCCACCCTGTGGTCCAAGGACCTGCAGTACCAGGAACTTGTTAGTAGGGCAGAACTTCAGGCCCCACCCTTACTGAATCAGCACCTGCATTTTAACATGTTCTCCAAGTGTTTCTTCTGTAAATTTTGAGAAGCCCTGCTCTCAGAGACCCCTGAACCACACCACTCAGTCCCACATTTAAGGTTTTTGCAGTGTCCTTCTCTACCACCCAGACCCCGGAGCTTCATTCCTACCTCACGTAGTTCATGAAAGTGTGCTATTTCACCTTTGTACCGTTTATTCCTCCTTCCTGGAATGCCCTCTCTCTTGCTCAAGATTAGGCTTAAAGGTCACGTCCTCTGTGGTCAGCTTCTTGCCACTCCTTTTGAGCGCATTTCCTCTGGACCTGTCTGTCTTTATCCTAGCTTGTTACACCGAAGTGTTACTACCAAGGGCTCCTGATCTTTGACTGTTTCTCCCGCTAGTTGGTGAGCTCCTTGAGGGAAACCTGGCGTCTTAGACGCCTCCTTATCCCCAGTGCCTGGCACATTTGAATGTTTGTTGAATGAACATGTTAAAAACAAAACAAAACAAAACAGCTCTTCTTCCACAGAGGCCCTTCTTCCGAGTAGATCTAAAGTGAGTACTGGGGCCATCCGAATACTTGAGCCACAGAATGACAGGGGTGGCCACAGGGGAACATCTACTTCAAATGTCCTTGGTTATCCATGAGAAAAGGCCCCAGAGAGGGAGATGTGGCTTACTTGCAGGTTTCTCCCTGGAGAAGGTGGCCCAGTGAGTCACTATTGACTCATGTTTGGACCTTCCTGAAGCCAAGTGCTGTGATGTGGTTAAGTGTGAGAACCAGGGTGGCAGATGAATGTGCACAAAATGGAGACACTGATGTTAAAGTTTTAAAATATGAGAAGCAGTTCTGTATCTTCTTGCTTGGGAAACAGCATAGCTTCAGCCACACTGTTTACTCTTAAGCTGGGTGGAGTATGAGTGCTGAATTATCTTTCTATACATCCTTGCATACTTTAAAAATTCTTATCTGAACCAAGGGATCATGCCTTTCACACGGTTGTCCCAATTTTTAATGAGTTAAGTCTTCCCCAAAGTTCTCAGTTAACCAGCCCTCAACTTTGTGGGTGCCCATAAGGTTTTTATTTCTTTTTTTACAGTAAAAGTAAACTTTCTGCATGGCAGGTTTCCAGCAAGGAAGCTGGCAAGGTTCAGAGGGCAGGGTGCATTCTAGAAACAGAGTCCTACCCTGTAACTGGACTATAGTGTTGAACATAGTTGGGGTTTTATCTTAGCACATGGGCTAGAGTTCTAGTTTCATTTTATAGGCAACAAAGAACTATTAAAAACAACAAAGACTTACTCTATAGCACGCGGAACTATAGTCATATCTTATAATAACCTGTAATGGAAAAGAATCTGAAAAAGAATATATACATGTATAACTGAATCACTTTGCTGAACACTTGAAACTAATACAACATTGTAAATCAACTATACTTCAATAAAAATACAGGAAATAAAGAACAAAAAAACAAAGAATCATTAAATTCTCAAGGAAGAATGGTTTGACCAATAATTCATTTTAGCACAGTGACTGTGGCAATGATAGGCCAGATAGGAGACCAGCTTTTGGAGTAACCCAAAAGTGTTACCTGCTCAAAATAAGTTTAACAAGCAAAGTGGGGTGAAGAAGAGAAACAAGACTGGCTCTGAGCGGATATTGAAGCTGTGTGATGGGCAGAAAAGGGGCTGCTTATTCATTTATAAGTTTGAAGCTCCTCATGATTAAAAAACTTAGTGAACTTGTAGAAATCACATACACTGACATGACAAATGAAAAAAAAAATTAGAATGGATATTTGGTCTTGGCATCAAGTATTTCATACTTGAACCAGAAAGTGCTGTGTCATCTCAAATAATTTGGATAAAAGATGGGTTCAAGGAAACCAGCACATGGTACAGGGATATTGATGAGTTTTAAAAAATTTCATTTTGAAAGATTACAGAAAATTAACATTTTATGTGCTTTTAGATGTGTACAGATGTTTCTATAGTAGATATTTAGTTATTTCCAGCATGTGGTCTAATTAACCAAAACTTTGAATCTCATTAGGAATAGGAATTAGGAGTCTTGTCTTTGGGAAGGTACTGTAATATGGGATGGGTTAAGTGGAGCGCAGCCGTGTAATTTTATATGCAGTTGAAAATCATTTCTATGTACATACTCCCTGAACTCTTTAAAAAATATAGTGACAAAAGTTGAGTGGAGAGTAGGGTAGGGGTGCTTAGACATGCAGGGTCTCTTTGGATTAATAAACCCAACGTAGGGAGATGAGGGAGAGCCAGTGCTTAAACACTTTGGTACGCAGTGGATGTGTTCTCCCCTTCGTCTCTGCGAACACATTAACAGTAACACTCACTGGAGGTCAGATCCACAGGGGACTGCTTTCTTCACACATGGCCTTATCATTTCTTTTAAAAGGCTGGAATAATGCCTCTACTAGAGGTGCAAATCAGAAAGGAACAATGTCTAAATGGGAACACGCGTGAAACATAAAGGAACACAAATTACTTTCTATCCCGGCACCACTCTATTTTGTAAGGCTTTTGCTCCAGCTATTACCCCTTCTGGCAATAGCCCCCAGTATCACGTGTTTGAGAGAAACTGAGTTTCTCTGGTTGGGTGTGGGCCCGTGACTCACCATCTGCCTGATTTCATTCTGCAGTATCCTCTCTGGCTCCTTCAGAAGACAACTGAAACTCCTATTTCCTTTAGGGTGGTCCCTCCTTTGGCCTGTAGCTTAATCCTATGAATTAATACATCTTGTAAGGGAATGTCAGTGGTTCAGGCAAGCTTTCGATATCCTTATTTCATCTTGCAAATCAGGCTGAATCTTAAGTTTGTTTTTAGACTCAGGGTAATAACTGGAGGTCATCTGGCCACCCCTGAAGCCAAACCACATGACAGCCCTTTGGCCTCTTAGAGGAAATGTGGCTGCCCCAGCCACTGGTTTCAGTCCAGTGTGGGCTTAGAACTTTAAATGAAACCCAATTCCCTTTAAATCCATCAAGAAGTAGGCAGAGAGCATGGGTTCAAGATTGTTTTTATTTTCAGAGCCTGCAACAGTTGGTTAGCAATGCTAAGCTGGTACAGTCTGAAGGCCATCCCACCTCCCCTTTTAGCCATTCAACCAACAGAATCCCTACAAACAAGATTAGAGACCAACTGAGATGTCTCAATGTGTGGGGGGAGAGGCCTTCTCCCTCTCCTCCCTACATACTTTTTCTAACAAGATTGTTTTATAGCTAAATGCAACTCAAACCCATAACATATGAACCAGTCATCTCCAATATCACTGATTCCCTCCCCACCCCCAGAACTGGAAGCAGAGGCAAGAGGGGAGACTGACTCTTGTATAATAAAAACTTGGCTACACCCCAATGGAGCAAAGATGGTGAGGAAGCCAGCGCCTAAGAATGGGGACAAGCAGGAACCCTCAGCCCCAGTTCCCTGGGAAGTGTTCCTTTGAGACTCCCACTTCTGTGGGGTGAGACGGGGGGCAACTGGTGATGATCCATCTCTCCCTGTCCTTAAATTAAAACATGATAAACTCAGAGTTCACCCTCAAAATCCACCACGCTGCCTCCTGAGAAACACATTCCAGTCATCTCTGCTAGCACCCACTCCCTTCTAATGCCCAGGACTGCCAGCCCCTCTCCCCACCCTTGGGTGGCCCAGCCAACACTGATTTGATACTCCTTAACTCATAAAATGACTGTTTTTAAAAATTAAAATAGAAGCTATCAAAGAGTATCAGAATAATAGAAGGAAGACACTCAATATATACTCCCTTCCCTCATCCCGCTGAGCCCCCATCCCTGCCCCCCTCCGCTGGGAGACCTACACTACCACGTCCCAGCACCGACCTGGGGGAGGCCCAACGGAAGCTGCCTCAAGTGCTTTCCTGCTGTGACTCCTATACCAGCCACCATCATGGGGAGCTGGGGTGAGGAAGAGCGGGGTCACTACCCCCAAAGATCGCAGGGGCCTCCGAGGTAGGTCTGGGAGGGTTAGCTTATGTCCTGTAGCAAGGCCCGGGTCCAGTGCCTGCTCCCACCGGGATCTCAGACCTTGGCCGTAAACAGCAGCAGCCCCAGCACTGTAGTGCCTCCCGGGGGGCGACACAGCCCCTAGTCCTCTGTCCCACGGGGCATGTCCCTCTTCTTCCCCCTCCTTTTTACCTTTTTCTTTTTTAAAAATTAAAGGCAGAGGTAGTCCCTGGGATGATAAAACCCTACCTAGAATGGCAGTATTGTGACTTAAAGAAACAGTTAAATAAAAGTCTCCAGGAGTTCACTAAAAAAAAGAAAGAGAGGAAGGAAGGAAAGGAAGGAAGGAGAAAATAAAGTGATTGATGAAGTTGAATAAATTAATAATGGGCTACCCCACAAAGACCTCTCCTTCCCAGGGCATCTTTGGTATCTGGCCAGCAGAACTTCCCTTTGTGTTACTTCTCTCCACTCCCACCCCTCCCCCTAGGAGAAGGCCAGTGCCCAGCGAGGCCCCAGGTGGTTCATCCAACTCTGGGGGATGTGGAGTCACAGCATCTAGACTTGGCGCTTGGGACTGTGCTGCGGCATGTGACAGCTTTAGCAGACCGTAAGGACGTCTTACAGGGACAGAAGAGCCAGCAAGATGCTTTGGGCTTCAACCATGGGAGTGTGGGAGGTAGGTTTAAGAAGGCTTGGAAGCCCCAGGCCTTCTCTTGGAAAGTCACACTGCTGGCCCCTTTGCTCAATGTCTCTGCAGCAGAGGGGAAGTGAGGGAGAGGGAGGGAGGCTCAGGCTGCTGTTGTCTGCTCCAGCGCCCTCAGAGCTTCTTCAGACGGCTGTACATCTCCCTTTTGCTCTTTTCCCCGGCCCAGGTCCGGCTCTTGGTGCGGAACTTCTTCAGGTCTTCTTTAAAGTCCTCATGATGCATGGGCCGGTAGCTGGGGGGCTCACAGTGAGACTGGCAGACAAGACGGGATGTTGTCAGGCCACACCTGCCTCGCACTCACAATCCTGCTCCCTCCCTGTCTAGGGCTCAAGGTTCTGGTCAGCGGGTTTTAGGGCCTTTCTATGTGCAGGGCAAATCCCCAGGCCCCTGGCAAGAAACAGCCATGACCACCAGACAGATCTAACTGTCCAACCTGCACGAGGAGTGCACCAAGCTCTCCAGAGAGCCCATCTTACCTGGCATTTCAGGAAGAACTCCTTATACCCGCCCTTCAGGACGTACAGCTCAGGGTAGTGGAGTTTGGGGTACTCATTACCAAGCCGATCTCTCTCTCTCACATATCGGCACCTGTAAAGTGGACGAAAGCCAAAGCAAGGTGAGGTCTTCCAATGCAGAGAAACACGCAGATGACTGCACCATGAAAGCAGCCCTTGTGGTTTAAGCACTCCTTACACACGTCTCCCCAACTTTACCTTCATTCTTGGCAACAAGTGTTGAATTGTGATTTTCTGGCCATATGTTCAGTCAGGGCCACTGCCTTGTGCTGGAAGGTAGAAGGTCTTTTCCCAATTTTCAAGTTCAACTGCCCTAGCATCTCTCCCTGCCACCACCACCTAATCCATTGGAACAGCCTCTGAGCCTGGTCCCACTGCAGTCTCCATCCTCCTCCTCTGCCAGTGACTCATTCACCTGCTTCTAAGTGGGCTTCCTCCTGTGGCTTTTAAATGGGTTGAGCTTTGCTTTTGCCTCAGGGCATGTACTTGCCTCCTAAGCCTGGAATAAATACTGAATACTCTCCTCTGATATCCTCAGCTGGCTGGGGCCTCCGTACTGTCCAACCCTTGGTACAAAAGCCCAAGTCCTCACAGTGCCCACAACCCGTCCCCCAACCCCACGCTGCTCTGCAGTCCAGCCGTGGAAGCCCCCGCACTGCTCTTCCAACCTGCCCGGAGCTCCCGCCTCTGGTCTCAGCACCTTTGAATACACTGCACAGTTTACACGTTATGTTGGTCTGCCTCCTGCCCACGCTGAAATGGACAGGGCTTTTGTATGTTTTGTTTACTGCTGTTCTCCCCAGTACCTGGCACAGTATCTGGACGTGAGAGATAACAGTGTCTGCAGAGTGATTAATTCCACTCCTGAAGGACCATGAGGTCTCCCTTCATGTGACCATGATTTTGTTCTAATGGAGGACAAAGTCCTCGTCTTCGGAAGCTAGGTGGTGAAGGACATGTGGAGATGGTCACACATGCCAAGTTCTTGTTGTAGTTGTGTAGTTGTTGCGTGCAAAAGTGTGCTATACACTCCTGAAGAGTTATGTGTGCACAAACGTGGCAGAATATTGGCAGGTGAAGCATGTGCAGGGATAACCTTTTTCTGAGCTTGAGATGGTTCCAAATAAATAGGTGTCACAAGAACCTGCACCCGGCCCCATGGGAAGTCTCTCTTGCGCCCTCCCAGGGAAGCTGCACTGCTCCCTGCCCACCTCTGTCCCTGTTTTCTCAGCACTTGTCACGACCCTCCTCACTCTCCCCTGGGATCTCCCCAGAGGTAGGCCCCTGCCAGGCCTGCCCACTGCTGTACCTTCACTGCTCCAACAGACCCTGTTAGAGCAGAGTATTATTTTAAATCTTAAGTATTACTTTATTGTAATTGTACTTTTACTTATTTTGATATAAAATTTATCTTTGTAATAAATTGTAACAGGGTCTTAGTCACCAAAGCCCTAATAGAAGTTCTTGTTAATAAGGGGTGTGTGTGTGGGAGGCATTTCTGTGCACCCCTAATGTGGCAATAAATGTGAAGATAATACAATCCACTCCTTTGCAAACATAGAGTTGATAAGTGTTTGAAAGCATCACATCAAGTTGTGCAGTGAGGACATCACACTTTTCTGGTATTTGCATACGGAGCAGCCACACTGTACTTGAAGGATGTCACCAGAGAACAGCAGCCCCACAGGAAGAACTAAGGAGAGTGGGGAAAACTGCAAGAGTCAGAGTTTAATTCAATATAAAAGAAGGCTGAACAGTGAGCCACTGCCCAGCAGTTGTCAGGACTAACTCAGAGCTGGGGTGATGGAGCAGAGGTCAGCTCCCTGGGGACGTTGCATGGAGAATGTATGTCATAGACAGGCTGGGCTGGGGAAGCCAGAAAGCCCTTCCCGAGGGAAACTGTTAGTTCAAGGATAAACTACACTCAAGGAAGCTGTCCACGAAATCAACTGACTGCTAAACAGGGAAGAATTTGGGAGAACATCTGATACACGTGAATTTATACTTTTACAAAACCATGTATTTATATACTGTGTGCGTAGGCTTAGGCATAGAAATGACTTGGGATGTGCAACGGGCTGCTCCAAGTGCAAGCCCCACCTGCCCGCCCCGTGTCCCACAAAAGCACCAAGGGGGCCACACCCAACAGCCACCTCCTCTCAGCACTCACATGCGAGGGCCTCGCTCAGAAGAAAACTCGCAGTGGAACACCACAATGACCCGCTTGCCATCTGTAGGCACAATAGGCTTCTTGAGTAAGAAGTCTTCAACCTCCTCTTCCATGTGCAAGTTCACTGCACCCTGTGAAGGCACCAGAGACGCATGTCATACGTGAAACACCTCCATCACCAGGCAGCTTAACTCAACCATAAGAGGCATCACTAATCACTAGGCCTGGCACAGACTGGGACATGTTGCCGAGACTGGTTTCTCCTCATGGCTTCATGTTCAGGCATGGCTTAGAAATCATTGGGTACCATCTAGAAATGCCCCTGATGGTGATGGTGTGAGGGACAAAACAGGGAGCACTTGGTGTACCATGTGGTAGAGGTTAGTGTAGAACAGGGAACATTCTTTCAGTTCACAGAAGTCAAATGCTTTTCACGCCCACTGTTTCTTTTTATAATTCTCATAACCGGCACGTGAGCATTTTAACAAGAAGCCAGGTGTCACCTCCCCCTTACAAAAAAAAAATCACAGATGCTGCCTAGGGCTCCTGCTATGCCTCCCAGGACAGCAGGGCTTGCCTGCAAGCTTCAGGAATCCTTACCTTGATGTGGCCTCCCTCATATTCATATGGGTATCGGCAGTCAATGATAACGAACTCTTTAATGAGGTTGGCAAACTTGCCATTCAAAACAGATGCTATCTGTGGAGAGAAAGCCAAGGAGAATCAACCCTGGCTGCCAGGAACAACCAGGTTCCAATACCTCATGTGTGGCAGGTCCCAAAAGATGACTTACAATTTCTGGAGAGATGTATTTTAAATCCTGATGCTTTCCAGCAACTGTATGAAAGAGATAACCCTTAAAAAGGAGAGAGAGAGAGAGATACTTAGCAAATCTGAAAGCTTAAAAATGCAACATTTACACCGTTTGTCCTTCTGGTAAGAGTTAGCTTAAAAGAAGCTCTAAACATGAATCAAATATAATAATACATGCTAGTTCCTGGTCTAGGTACTTCACTCACATCCTGACATTTGATTTTCGCACAGATCTGGAAGGCACATTACCCCCATTTCTGGATATCAAAGTTAGGCACCTTGACCAAGGTCAGCCAGCTAGTAAGCCAGATCTGAATACAGAAACCTCAGGGCCTTTCCTTTTTCTCCTGCTTTTGTCAAGAACCGCCACCTCAGTACCCAGACTGTGAACAGCACTTAAAGGACAGAGAGAGGAATGACTTCACTCGTTTCCTGAGCACCTGCCTCGTCCAGCACAGGGCTGGACACTGGAGGTGGAGGGAGTGAGACCTGGCCCGGCCTTGAGGAGAAGACGGGCACATCAGCAACTACTCATCAGGGCCAACGGCACAGTCAGGAGCTCACCCATTCCTGTGGCCCAGTGTGCGGTCATTGAGACAAACACAACCAACAACTTCAATTGAAGTGCAAGCTTCTACCAGCGACGACACACCACACCCAGGTCTTTGCTTGCTCTTCCCTTCAGACTAGAAGGGTCTTCTATTTTTAGCTCATTCACCTCTCCTACCTGGCTGAAATATCTATAGCCCGGACCCACCTTCCCTAGTCGCCTACCTGAGACAACCCTCCCTTTATTTCTCTTAGTCTGCTGCTTACATTGCACTGACATTTTCTTCAGTCTACTGTGTGATACACGTGGATCACTACGTCCTACTGACCACGTTAAGTGTTTCGAGGGAAGGAAACTGTCTCGTTCTGGAATCTTGGCCTTACACATGAGTGCCAGCTACACCGATGCCAGAAAGATGGGTCTGGGAACCGTCAAACCCTATGTGGCTGAACAAGCTACTACTGTCACACTCCCTGTCCCACCCTCACATTTCATCACGGCTCAGAGGCCGCCAGCCACCCCGTGTCAGGCCAGCAGCAGATCTTCTGGGCCTCCCTGGGAGCCTTTTCCCTCGAGGGCCACACTTCCATGGACAATGGAGAAATTTAGTCTCAATCCTGGACCTTCTAAGACGGCCTTTTGATATACAGACTTTTATATATTTGTTGATGCAATAGGTTTATTTCTGCTTCTTTACACTTTTCTGCATTACTGCTTTAATAATCACTAACACCAATTCCCAGAGGGCCTGGTCTTTGAGTTGGGATCAAGGCAGCTGGTGGGTGGCTCCCTGCTTGAAACCCCTGATCAGCACCAGGAAATCTTACAGTCCCACAGAAAAGATACTCCAGATCATGACTTTGTTTCTTTATCTTAAAAAAAATTCAAACTGTATCCCCTCAGGCGGCCTCTCCAGGAGCCACCTCAGGGAGGGGGCAGGGCTGAGGGGGGTTTCTAGGTAACCACCCCTAATCCTGCATCACAGAGCAGGTCTGCTTGCAATTACCTTGGAGAAGTCTCCTATAAGGTCCCTTGGGTCATTATCCAATATGTTCTCAATGGTCCCTTTTGGAGAACATGCCAGGGATAAAGACTGATGTAGAATCTGCAACAAATAAAAGATGGAGAATGAGTTCAGGGTTCTGAACAGAACATATAAAAACATTCGCCTGGAACACATCAGGAGGAAGAGACTGAGATGTTAATGTCTATATTTAGCAAATGGGATACTTTTCTTATTTGACTGAATCTGGAGTGAAAAAAAGAATACAGGTTACTGACTAGGTATACTATTATTTCAGTGTCTAACTGAATTGTTCTGAAAAAAATCTGAGTATAAGGGGACCTGCACAGTTTAAACCCATGCTGTTCAAGGGTCAACTGTATTTTCCACTAAAAGAAACCAGGGCCTTTGGAAGAAGTGATTGATGCCAAGTTGGAAGAAGAAATGTGCAAGATAAGTCTGGAACACCTTGTCACAGCAAGAAGTCCTTGTATTTTTAAGGGGACGTCAAGCGGCTCATCACAGGGAGGTAAGGATTTTTTAAGCGGCACTCAAAAGCAGTAAACATAAATAAAAAGACAGATAAATTGAAACACGTCTAAAAACCAAGAAATTCTGTTCATAAAAAGAACAAGATTAGGTAAGAATAGGCAAGCCCAAGTGGGAAGATACACATTCATCCCAAGAAAACGCAAATTAAAACCAAATACTACGCACTTACTAGACTGGTTAAAACAAAAGCGATGAACACGACCAGATACTGGTAAGGATTTGGATGAATGGGAACCCTCATAGGCTGCTGTGAGTACAGTTGTCACTCGGTATTCATGAGATTGGTTCCAGGACCCCACCCCCAACAAAAGGATGCTTATATAAAATGGTACATAGTACAACTGGTGCTCAGTAACCACGGGTTCCAAAGTTGGTTGAATCCATGGATGCAGAACCCCAGACATGGAGGGCCGTTTGGACCACAACTTTGGAAACTATTTGGCAGTGCTCATTAAAGCTGAACAAATGCCTAGCTTAGGGCTCAGCAATTCCAGAAGGAAGTTTATGTTAACAAAAAAAAAAATTGTACAACTTTGACAAGGGAGCCAAGAATACTCAATGAAGAGATGTCTGTTCAATAAATGGCACTGGGAAAATTGAATATTCATGCATGAAAGAATGAAACTAGACCTCTATTTTATACTATTTACAAAAAATAAGACAAAATGGGTTAAAGGCTTAAATGTGAGACCAGAAATCATAAAACTCCTAGAAGAAAACACAGGAAAAAGGCTCCCTGACATGGGTCTTGGCAATAATTTTTTTGGATTGGATATCTAAAGCATAAACAACAAAATAATAAACAAACATGTGGGACTACATCAAACTAGGAAGCTCTTGCACATTAGAATAAATGATCAGCAAAATGAAAAGACAACCGACACAATCGGAAAAAATATTTTCAAACCATATTATCTGATAAGAAGTTAATATCCAAAATGTAGAAAGAATTCATACAATTTAATATCGAAAAACCAAGTAACCCAATTAAATAAAAAATAGGCAAAGGATCTGAATAGACATTTTCCCAAAGATACACAAATGGCCAACAAGTACATGAAAAGGTAATTAATATCACTAATCATTTAGAGAAATGAAAACCAAAGCCACAATGAAATATTACCTCATGCCTGTTAGAATGGCTATCATCCCAAAAAACAAAAAACAGAAAACCAAGATCCCAGGCTGACCATAAAAGGTCAAAAAGTGGGCAGTGGCCCAATTTCTGGGAATCCCAGCCCCTTCCCCAAAGTGGTTGGAATAACTGTCCAACTTGTTAGCATATGAACTAACAACCCTCACCCCTCCAGGCCTTTCTCTTGCCTTCTGAAACAGCCTGTACTCTATGGAGTATGTATCTCTCTAAATAAATCTACCTTTACTCAAAAACAAAACAAAACAAGAAACAAGTGTTGGCAAGGATGTGAAGAAAAAGGAACCATTGTATGATGTTGGTGGGATTGTAAAGTGGTGCGACCATAATGGAAAACAGTACGGACACGCCTCAAAAAAATCGAGACTGGAACATATGATCCAGTAATTCTACTTCTGGGAATATATGTGAAGGACGTGAAAACACTATGTCAAAGAGTTATCTGTAGCAGGATTATTTACAATAGCCAATACACGGAAATAACCTAAGTGTTCATTGACAGATGAATGGACAATGAAATAGTGATACACACACACACACACACAATGGATTATTATTCAGTCATAAAAAAAAGAAGGAAATCCTGCCATTTGTGACAGCATGGATGGACCTTGAGGGTATTATACCAAGTGAAATAAGTCAAAGACAAACACTGTATGACACCACTTATATGGGAAATCAAAAAACAAACAAACTATTGCCACCGAAACAAATACCAAAATCATAGAAAATGTGCTAAGACTTGTCGTTACCCGTTACCAGAGGTGGGGAGGGGGACTGGATGAAGGTGGTCAAAATATTCAAACTTCCAGCCATAAGATATGTAAGTACTGGGGATGTAATATACAATGTGGTGACTACAGTTAAGCCTGCTGTATGGTATACATGAAAGGTGCTGAGAGTAAATCCTAAGAGCTCTTATCGCAAGGAAATGAAAGAACTAAAATACCCAGAACTAAGTTACAATGGAAAACACTACAGAGTTGTGAGACAAACTTAAAATAGTAGGAAACTTATAGATCTAGATCAAGAAACAAGAAAAATTACGAACAAACACCAAGGGAAAAATATTATGGCCTGTCAAGCAAGGGGGGGACCTTAGACCTCCATCCTTGCCCAGCTGTAATTAAGTGTCACGATCTCCACTGGGATGGTGTCAGGGAAGGCCTATGGGGAGCCTGAAGTCCAGCCCCTGCCCAGCAGTAATGCAGCTTGGCCCCACCCCAGGTGGCCTATCAAGGGAGGCTGTGTTGGGGGATCCTGGACTTGTCTCCACCTCCCCTGCTAAAACAGAAGATTTACATAGTCTCATAATACCCAAAACATACAGATACAATTGAAAAATCAACTGGCATACCAGGAACCAGGAAAATCTCAGTTTGAACAGGAAAAAAAACCAACAGAAACCCATACTAAGACACAAATGGTAGAATTATCTGACAAGGATTTTGAAGTAGCCATTATAAAAATGCTTCCACAGGCAATTATGAACATGACTGAAACAAATGAGAAACAAAAACAGCAAGTCTCAGCAAAGAAAAAGAAGCAAATGGAAATTTTAGAACCGAAAAATATATCATAGTCCTTAAATAAAAAAACCCCGCAGAACTAACCTCCTGGGGTTTCTCTGGACTCGATGCCTGTTCAGGACTGGCCCCAACAACACTCCTCCGCCGCTTCCTATTCCCTCGTGGGGACTCCTCTTGAGATCGTTCTGGTCTCTTCAACACTGACCCGATGGTGGAGCTACACATGGAAGGAGAGTCAAACTGCTTGCATCGATTGCCCTTGGGGGGAAGAAAGAGATCCATTAAAACCCACTCACTTGAATGGCAAAGAGAACAGACCTGGGATGATTTAAGATCCATCCATCCTAAATTAGGAAACAGACACTGTCCATTTATCTAGTCCTAGCAACTAGGGCCTGGCACATACTAGACGCTGAGCCCCTGGTGGGTGATAATAAACATGTTCTACGCTGACATTATAAGGAGATGAGGAAGACTATCTGGGCCTTCAGGGAGCCTACTGTCTGCACAAGGTCCTGAGAGGGAAATAACTGTTACCTTCCAGCCAGAAACATATTTTTGCCTTCCTCTTCCTCTCTATTTTATTACTTGTACCTTGCTTGAGCGGTTTGACAGGTTTTAACACCCCATCTAAATCTAGAAAAGGAGTGAGGTAGCTGGGTTATACTATAAATCTGAGCCAGTTAAGGTGATAAGAAAGAGTTGAGTCTAAGTTTGCAGGGGAAAGGGTGCCTTCAAAATTGTGTTCCAAAGTCCTCTCTACTTGGTTGTTTTTCTTTCTGGACTATACCAGAGCATTTTAATTCAAGACTTACAAAGCCAAAGAAAGTACAGGAAGATGTGCTATGGTACACGATCTCTTAAGGACTAATGTCTCAGAGTCTGAGGGCAGCCACCAACCTGACTTCAGCGCTCTAAACTCACACTCTGCCAACTCAGTGTGCCTTGGCTTGGCTTTTCCTTCTGTGCAGAATGTCCCTTCATACCCCAGTAAACTACTTCTTTTCAAGCTGACACTAAAATTTCAATGTTGCCTCTTCTTTGAAATGTTCCTGACAGTCCTCAGCGAGTGCTTCACTCCCACATTGGCTCTTCCAGAGACTAAGGATTTTCCCTGAAGTTTTTTCTGAAGTTTATTTTAACAGCATACTATTCAGAAAAGCAAGACCAGAGAATTGTTTCTCTGATGAAACAAATCTGATTCCTGTGGCTCCCTGCAGACACACGGAACTGACCAGGTTTGCAGTTCTTCTCATGACAAGAGGAGCTGTCCAGAGGCTCGCCATGCAGGATGGGGTCTCGGCATCATTCTAAACAAAGAAAAACTGTGTCATAAAGGTCCAGGAGAGACTAGCACTAGATTAAGTGCTTTCGAATGGTGTCTGACACCATTCTAAAGGCATGGATAGGAAGCATCTAATGTTGCCCCTCCCCCTCCCCCCAGCATTTTAAAATCAAAAGAGTCACAGCTAACCATTCAGCTATCTGAACATAGCTAAAGGCACACCCCTGAGGGGACATGAGGTGGGACACTCAGTCTCTTCAGCTATCCTCCTACTGTTCTTGTTTCATGTGTCTTGCATAAAAATAGACTGTCAGGCCCTTCAGCCTAAGAAGGATCACACCAGTCTCTTCAAGTCCTCCGCAGGATTTACTCAGGTTAGAAGCAGAGTCTTAATAAATTCCCAGCAAATGAACAAAAATATCAGCCAACTCAAGCCCTGGGGAATTGCTGCTCCTTTTCAGGTGACTTTTCTCCAGGGATAGTTAGTGGTAATGGATGGGAAAAAACACAAACACACATGTACCTTCAGATTCTCTCCATCAAGAAGATCCATAAAGCCATCATCCTCATCAGACAAAGTGCCAGTCACAGGTGACTGGGGTATAAAAAAAGGAATGAAAGTCCCTGGTTCACTGCCATCTCTTTCATTTGAAGAAAGCTACAAGACAGAATTCATGGCTTGTTAACAAATGATCAGATTTGGTTTCCTTGGATGGGTCACTAGTTTTTATGAGGAACACATACTATATAGTTGTTGTAAGAAGTAAAATTTTAGCAGCTACTAATAATCAAAGGAAAATGAAACTTGAAGACAATAAATGATTTGATGTCCACACACAGTTCTGATTAGTCAGACCAAGTAGCCGTCGTAAAGAACTTCCCAGAAGCAGGTCACCTTACAGTGGTATCTGAGGCTAGCCTCTTGTGAAGGGCAAGGTTGTTTTTTCTGAGGATTGTAATCCGTGAACAGAGATCAATGTGAGGGTTGTGACAGTGTGATAATCTGCTGAAATGAGGAAGGGTGAGAAGATACCAAGTCTCTATGGAGACCTCAAAATGGACTAGAGAATGCCTCTGTGACTCCAGTTCTGGCAGAGGGATAGAAAGGGTGACCTGGCTCTAGAGAGCCCATCCTACGTCTTTAGACTTGGAATTTAAATGACAGCTGCTCAGTTTTAACTTGTGCCAAACACAATGATAGACTCTTTCCATGTATAATTCCACTTAAGCCTCATGACACACTAAGGGTAGTTAATCCTTTTATTTTTATTTAACAAATCAGGAAACTGATGCTTAAGAGAGGTTACCAAGATCACACAGCTCACCTGTTTGACTACAAAGCCCAAGATTTTTTCTCCCCACTATACTATACTCTTTGTAAGAGAGGCCATTCCTGGAGTAAAAATAGAGTATATCTCATTAGGCAACTTTATCTTGGTTTTTTTGTTTTGTTTTGTTTTGTTGAAACCCCCATTATTAAATGAATATGTATTTAATATAGAAAATTTATTAAAAAAATCCGTAAGTCTACCATCTACAGATAAACACTGCTAATACAAACACTGCTGATTCTGAATTACTTCTTTTCCAGGTACTTTCCAAAGCCAGGAAAAAGTTCAGAGATGCGTACTCTGGTTCAGGCTTGCTTTGTTTCAGAATATAAAACAAGTCCTGGGCTGTCTCTGATCCTCTACGAGTGCATCTGAGCACACTTTGGGCCCCTCGGCAGTTTTTCAGCCAGCAGAGCCTAGAAGCAGGTTTATCACGGGGCAGCACCCGCTGAAGACTCACATTATGGTATAATGCCAATTTTTGTGACCTAGGTTCTGGGATCCCTGGGTGCAGACGTGCTACAGAAAATGACAGACAAATCTCTGGACAGGACCTAATTCTTTCTCCATGATTCCTACACCAAGAAACCATTATGAGGAAAGACAGATGCCTGGAGACTAAAAGCAAGGATACAAAAGAAGCACCCTCTGACATGATCTAAAGCCAAACCACTGAGCCAAGTACTGGCTTCCTTTCAGTTTGTACCCTCAGCTCCTACAACGGGGGATGGCCAAGTGATCACAGGAAACCCCGGCACTGCTCGCTAGAGATATTCAGTTTTGGATGCCAGCTCTCAAAGGATTACTGTATACTTGGAAATCAAGAGACTGTTTAATTCTCGTCTTCTATTTATCTGTGTCCTTTGACAAATCACCTAACTTCCCTGACCACGCTTTCCCAATCTGTATAATGGGGTAATTTCAGCTATGTCACAGGCTTATGAAGATTAGAGACAAGAAAACATAAAAGTGCTTTATGTAAATGTTACACTGGAAACCTCTATTTTCAGATACAAGTTCCCAGGAAAACCTGGAAACCTAATGCAGTCATTTTGTTCAAGTTGGACCTCTCTAGTCCATAGCTGTCTGTCAGATCACCAGTAGGAAACTTTGGAAGTAATGACAGTCTCTGACAAATAAATAACCCTGGGGCAGGTGGCCCCAAATACTGTCAAGTAGCCTCACAGGCAGTAGGTTCACCTGAATACATTAGTTCTTAACAAACCATCTTTGGAAGAAGCCAAGTACTCTATTCAAACAAAACCACTCTGGAAAGTACCTATTAGCACTTAGGATGCACTGTAAAAGGTGAGTTTTAAGTAAGATACATAATCCCACCATACGTTTAGAAGAATGACCCAGGATGCCTGCAGACTATTTTCCCAGAATTGACAAGGTCAAATATTCCATGCTCAAGTACTGTATTTCTCACTCTGCTTCTGCCTGCTTTCCAGACACCGCAAAAACACCCAAAAATGTGAGTCTAGTTTCAAAAGACAAAGTCAAGGTAAAAACAGCAAGAGCTATTGTAGTGTCTTCAACTCCAGGTTGAAGAGGATGCTTTAATTCTCTTCCCATCAAGAACTCCCCTATGAAAGCCAGAGCACATACCATCCGAGCTGGGGCAGAGTTCTGTCTCTGTGTGAAGAGATCTTTACCCTCCTCCAGGCCGTGAGCATGCAGGCAGCCACGAGATGCAGGTCTTATTGGCTTCTTAAACTCAAAGGCTTCCTGCAAGACAGTATAATCAAGACATCTTCCACTGTCCATGAAAACCAGCTCTGGGCCTTAGTCATAGCTTGGGGAGACAGGCAAGGGAGTGGGTACTGATCACCTTCATAACTGCCTCCAAACTCATTTCTGATCTAATTCTAACACTGGATCTGTATAACTAAGAATTTCAGACTATCAAAAGCTAACTTCCAATATAGCACTTTTTTCTCTTACCAAAAACACTATTTTCTAACAAACACATGAGTATCTACCGGGTACACAAAACACTGAGTTAAAAACCAAATCAATAACTTTCTATCAACCATATTTCAATTAAAAAAAAATACTTTCTGGGCCACTCTCCCTTCTGAGATGGACCACACTCTGTCAGTGGAGTATGTATCTACTTAAAACACCCAGAAAACAAATAAAAAATAGCCACCCCCATGGCTCGTAGCCTCTCTGGCCTTCTGAGATGGCTTACACCGGGTCTATGGAGTGTGTATCTTTCTGAATAAATCTACTTTTTCTTATTTAAAAAAAAAAAAAAGCCAACTTTCTAAAATCAACAGCGGAGAGGGAGGGATAAATTAGGAGTTTGGGATTAGCAGATACAAACTACTATACGCAAAACAGATAAACAACAAGGTCCTACTGTATAGCACCGGGAACTATATTCAATACCTTGTAATAACCTATAATGAAAAAGAATATACACGTAAAAGTGAATCTGTGTGCTGTACACCAGAAACTAGCACAGTATTGGAAATAAACTATACTTCAATTAAAAACAAAAAGTCAAAAGCAAAGTCATTTCAATGTAATTGAACAAGAATCAAAACTTTTTACTCTAGATTTATGTGTTTGAGGGCTTTATTATTTTCCATCTTCTTCTTACCAATAGGAGATAAACTACTGACAACATGATGACTGTAGCTGTTATGCCTTAAACTTAGAGTAATGTCAATTCTTAATAAAATGAAAAACAAAACCTATTGGTTCATTCAACATGGATGAACCTCACATAATGCTGAGTGAAAGCCAAATGACAGAACACATCCTGTACAAATTCATTTACTTAAAGTTTAAAAGCACTCATAATTCCCCTCCCTAAAATAGCCATGTAAGAACTTGTTGTTAATAACACACAGCTAATATCAGAGTATTTAATGCCAACACAGTGCTAAGCTCTTTCAGTGCATTAGCTCATTTATTCAACCACAACCCAATCACCCCCATTTTAAAAGAGGAGAAAAAGAGGCCTTACAGGTTAAGTGATGTGCCTAAGTTCTGGCTTCATAGACAGAATGGACAACTCCAGAGCAAGAGCTCTTTAACCTGTCTTCCTTCCAGAATGAAGCCCCAAGCAGGCAATCCTGGGAGAAGCCAGGCTTGGGGGGAGAAGAAACAACAGCTTTGGACTGTCCTACAAAAAGCACTACAGAGGCTGATGTTGTATTCTAAGCACCCAAGGCAAGAACTCATTTCTCTTATTTCTGTGTTCTCCCTCAGGAATATTCTGTAAGTTGTCAAAGGAATCACTGGGAGAGTTCATGGAGGCAGTAGGTTCTGGATTAAGTATTAAGTCCAGAAGATTATAAAGAGTATGAAATGGGGAAGGGGAGAAAATAGCTATGGAAATACAGTGAGAAAGAAATGCTGGAAATGCTGAGCTGATTCACTGAATTATTTTAGGTGCCTACCCCATGCAAGGCACCCCACCAGATGAAAGAAAAGCCAGGCCAGGATGATCCTGGACTTTTGGATGCACAGCCCCAACTTACCTTCTAAGTTAGCTTACTCTAAGATTCCCTGGGACTTGTTGGCTGTGGTCTTTCAAATACTGTCAAGAAAACTTTTCCTAAACTTCTAACTTATCCCAGGGTCAGCACAAAGAGGCAAGGAAGGCCTAGCCAGACCCTTCCAGAGGAAGTTTTCATGGATAGAATTACTCCTAAGAGATACTGTCTGAGCAATTCCTACCTGCCTGAAACAATTTGAAATGCTTTATCTACATTATCTTATTTAGTTCCCACAGTAGCCCTATGAGGAACTGCTACTCCTATTTCACAAAGAAACAAGGGAGCCTGAAAGAAGCCAAAGTCACACAGCTAGCAAGGAGTAAAATTCAAATCTAGTTTCTCCGGCTCCAAAGACTATCATGAAAGGTCAAGGTTAAGTCTCTCAGAAAGCAGCCCAGCTACTTCTCCGTAAGACACGGACACTTGTGGGTTTTACCTCTGCCCCAGGTTAGTACCACACTCACATTTTCCTTGTTCTCATCATGGTCGATCAGCTGAAAGACATCACGGTCAAGAGAATCAGAATGGCTCCTCTTCAGAGCTGGGCTACACCCCAAGAGCTTCTGCTATCAAAGTAAAAAAAAAAAAAGAAATTAGGGTACATAAATGAAAATTCCATGGAAACTCAGTTCTAAAAGAAAAAAAAATGGTGGTGGTGGGCTGGGGAGGCCTAGCTTCTCAAACACTGCAGTAAATAACCAATAAAGGTGGCTAGGGCTCTACCTTGTGAGAACAGAGAAGTCCCCACTACATGGCTTTACACCTAACTTCACAAGGTCACCAGCCCTCTCAGCAGGGATTTAGGTACCAAATCAACCCCCAAGTAACATCATTTGCATCAAAAGAATCCTTCCTGGTTTGATAAAATTCAGAGTTACATATAGAGTAAAAAGCCCTCAAGAGGCAGCCATTATTGAAGTTGCTTGAAAGCTTATGAGACAAAGTAAGCAATAGCAGTCTTCACTATCTGCTAGTCTACTGTCAAGGTCACACTGGAAGCTAAGGGGCAGATAATAGGTATTAACTCAAAATAAACAAGGGAACTTACAGGTAGGGAATTTATTCTCCTCATGGGATTTTCAAGGCTGCAATGAGATCAGAAAGTAAATAATGAGAATAAAACAAGTAAAGAGATACTCATATTAGCAGATGCATAGTGTCTAACCTAGCTTGCTGGGGTAGGGGAGAGACTCAAACATATTCCCATTTTAGGCAAGATGGAAGAACAGATTTCTGAAGCATTTCACAAGTATCCCCACCACTGGGCTTCCAATGAAAAAAAGCAAGCCCAGGTCTTCTCTTAAAATATACATGTTCTCTTAAGACAATGATGTCAGAAGGAGGAGCAAGACTTTGGGTGAGACTGGAACAGAACATCAAAATTACAGCTAAAATGAAGGAAGGGAAGCTTGGAAAGCTGCTGACATAAAAAATAAACTACTCATTCTCAAAAGATACCAGACTTTATAGGATCTAGGAGCTTTATTATAGGGATAGCTAAATCCAGCATTCCAGTCCAGAGCATAAAGAATTTCATCCAGAATATTAAGTCTTTTCTAAGCACAAACATTTAAAATACATACTTTTCTTTACTGTCCAAGGGCCCAGGAGAATCCAGACAGAAGCCTGTAGGAAATTAAAAAAAAAACACCTCTCAGGACATGAAACACCATTTTGTCATTAAAATAAATAAACAAATAAATAAAACTACTAGTACTGTTTCTTTAAGGCAGTCAACAAAGACTCAAGGCTTGGACTTTAGCCAGAACTGAAATTGAGTCTATTTGATTGCCAAAACACAGTATTTCCATAGTACATCTACTAAGACTTCCCTACTTGCACACACCATCACAGGAAACCGGGACTTGAGGAGAGAGTGAATTAAACCAAACCTCATAACCTCTTGGTTATTCAGGTAGAGGTTACCCAGGTTAACTTTTGGTGAATTCCAACCATGGAAAGAATAGGTACCAGTTTCCTGAAATAGTTTTCATTTCAAGTATCTTACCTTGTCACATCATGTGCATAATTTAGGGGTTTGGAAAATACAATTATGCCATCTGACAAGCAAGGCAAGTAGTTATTGCCTTCAACAAAATAACACCAAGTGAGGTGCTCAACCCAAAGGTCGCAGAATACAGGAGATGCCGCTCAGCACGGCCCAGACCCACCAGGGCCTGCTGAGCACACACCTTTCCTCCATGATGTCTAAATAATCGTACAGGAAGTTAGGTGTTGCTGCTCTTGACTGATGCTCTCCCTTGCTACACTGCCACAGATGAGAATTCTATCCCTGGTTCATAAGAAGCCTACATTTTAAGACTTTTGCTCTTGCAGTTCCCTAACCTAAAGCTTCTGTGCAAATAAACCCTGTAGTAACATGAACTTATGGATTAGAACAAAATGCACTGGCACATTTTCTCCACAGCAGGCTCACTGAAATAATGTCATTACACTTCCAATAATTTGACCCAGCATTTTAACCAGGAAGATTTCCTGAATACCACTTAATTTTCCTCTACTGTTTATCGTCAAGACTGAGCACACACCACCTCCTTGCAGCCACTTGACAGCTGTTTCCTCTCTTCATAAACTGCCACAGGGGCTCTTTTATACTGTCCTTGAAGGTTTGTCACTCAGCACCAGACTTTTCCCTTTACTGTCTCAACTACTCACCAAACTAAGTTTCTAGGTTAAAGCACATGTTTCAGCAAATTCCAAATACTGCTCCCCACAGAGCAGACACATAAATGTTCAAGACTTAAAAGAATACCTGAATCAGTTGATTCGGAGGAGCCCATTCTCTGCAGACTGCTGTTTCTCACCTCCAGTGGTTGTTCATACTCACTGAAACCAACAGAAATAACTCTCTATAGCTCTAGGACATAATTAAAAGGTTTCATACAGGAGACGGGCCATGAGGCTGGCAAATAGCCATGCTATCATCAACTTCTGGGACACACCACAGAACACTCAGCCACCCAGAACACCCAGTTAGCATGTAAGCATAAAAGGACATGAGAAAAGAGTGGGTTGGCATGGCCTGGGGCACACAGAATGACTATGATGAATATTGGAGTACTTCCTGAAATAAGAGCATGTGTTCTAGGTACCAAGCTAGGAGCAGGGATGAGGAGGACGAGTTCCTGCTTTTCAGAGGCTGGAAAAGACATGTGCTTATTAAGAAAATGGGATGTCCAAGACCGAAGAGAAAGCAGCTTCACCAGAAAAACGGTGGGGTGCATTTTTTGCAGTAAGTCAGAGTCCACGAAGTCTCTGAGCATGGAAGATGGAGTAAAAAGACCTGGCCTTCGAAGAGCATCGGGGTGGATATCAGGAATATGCACGGGGCGAGGACTGCGATGATTTTGCAAACGCCAGGAAAGAAAATGCCACGTCCCTTTGTTGAGAAGGAAACAAAGCTCACAGGAAACTAAGATCCTGCGAGGTGGTTCAGCAAAGGGTGGAATCGAGCGCCTACGAGGGCCTACTTTTCCTCCGTGCGGTAGATTTCCAAGAGCTTCCTGGGACAGGGACAGAGTTAAGAGCACAGGGCAATCCAAAAGGGATGGCGAAGGTGGGGACCCAGGGCAGTCCCCACCCACTACCCGGCCGGGCTCGGGGCTGAGGGCAACCCTGGAGAGTCCGAACGGCCCCTCCCGCCCAACATTCCGCCTAGGGGGAGGGTGCACATGGCGGGCCCCCGCCGGTGAGGCCGTCCCGAGCGGCGGACAGGTCTCGCTCCTCCCCCGGCCCGTTTCCCGACCCGATTTTCCCAAGAGCCATCTGGGAGGCCAGCGGCCTGCGGCACCGCTCGTGGGTCCCTCCTCACCTGCCCAGCCCCTGCAGCTTGTCCATGGTGACCGTCAGGTTGGTGACAGGCGACAGGCCCCCAGCGGCTGGCGTGCCGAAAAGCGCCTTCACGACGGGCTGCGGCGCGGGAGGGGGGCTGCAAGCGAAGAGCAGACGGCGGCGGTGCGGGGGCTCGGGGCCCAGCTCCATGGCGGCGCCGGGCCTTCCAGGGATCCCGCTCCCTCTTCCTCCGCCTCCGCCGCGCCCGCCCCGCCCCGTCGGCACTGGCCTCGGCCGCGCGCCCCGCTGCCGGCGCCCGCGGGTCAAACACAAACACGACCCTGCGGTTCAGGGACGCGGCTGCCGCGGGAAAGCGGCGCGGACGGGCGGGTGTGCAAACCCGGCAGGCGCCAGTCACAGGCACGGGTGCTTCCCCCGACCCCCGCGAGGCCGGCGGGCGGGCGGGCGCCGGCAACCTGAAGATTAAATCCAAACAAACGGGGTGGGTCGAGTAGGGAGAGCGGCCAGAGCTGAGAGGCAACGGCCAGGGTTCACTCTCTTCACTTTCTCCTACTCTCTTGCCCAGCCCGGGGACACGGAGAACTAAGCCGACCTTCACTTCCCTCCGGAGTTGTCGCTGCCGAAGTGGCCTTTCGCGGTAATAGGGACTCACTGGGATCTGCCCGCTGCCCCGCCCCCCCTTTCTTAGTTGGCGCCAAACGGAGTCCACCAATCAGTAAGTAACTTCTCCTCCTCGCACAGGAATGGCAGCAAGGCTGGACCAATGAGAGGGGGAGAAGGAAGCAGCTCGCGGGACTCTGCGAGGTCACCACCTCTCAGAAAGGGGCGGGGCCTAGAAGGGACCGGAGCTTCTCCGAACGTGAAGCTCTCAGAGGTCAATGAAAACTCCCAGGTGAACCTGCGAGAGGCCGGGTGAGACCGGAAGGCCCCCTCTTGATCCGTTGCATGCTGGGAAGCGTAGTTCACACAGTGCGCGGTAATTCGGTCGCTTCTTACCCTCGTCGGGCCGAGGCTGCATCGGCCCCTTCCGCGCGTCCCACACACTGAGGAAATGTGGAGGGTGAAGGAGGCGGGTCCCTCGCCCTCACCGAGCCTCCAGGCCCCAAATTTATAACGAATGACCCAAGGACTGGGCTCTGCCTCCCAAACACCAGGGCGCTAGCGCTCCTGTCCAGCAGGCTGTCCGGGCCATGTGCCGCTGTCCACAAGACTTAACCCTCCCGTGTGGGCTGTGGGCCTCAGCATCCTTTGCTCACCTCCATTCTAGCTCTTACATATTTTCCGAGAATTATTTCCTTCTCTCCCACCCTTTCTTACCTATTGGGAGCTCCTAGATAGCAATGCCATAAATATAACACCTAATGCTTGTGTAGTGCTTGCTTATGTGCCACTGTTCCAAAGTGCTTTATATTAATTCATGCAATCCTTACAGCAATTCTATGAGAGAGGAATTATCCCCATCTTATAGATGACCATATTTATTTTTATATACCCTGCGCCAGTAGTGACTCCTAGAATGAATGATTTTATGAGAAAGGCATAGGTACAGCAATCAGACTGCAAAAGGACTTGTCCTTGGGGAACATATTTAGAACAAATACTCTGCTTATTTAGATTGTATATTTATTTCAGATGTCTGGTGGAGACTGTGACCACTACCTCTGCTTAGGGCCTACCATTAAATTCATTAAATTAAATGTTTCTTTTGAATCACTTTGCTGTACAACTGAAACTGACACAACATTGTCAACTCTACTTCAGTTAAAAAGTAATAAAAGGGAAAAAATTAAATGTTTCTTTAAAAAAAATTTTGCTTACAAAGATTTGTACTATGCAAATAATACAAAATAATTACAGCCTTAGAAAATACAGATAAGTATAATTTTAAAAATCATCTGTAATTTTACCATATTCAAAGAAACAACTGTCAACATTTAGAACTTTTTGTATGTGTGTGCATTATAATTATACAGCCAATATTTGTTTAATGGTTAAATAAATGGAAAGTCTTTCCCTGAGCAGACATTTCCTGAATGGGATTTGCCCAAGTAGGTTGACATACTGAAGCATTTCCACCAGCAAGTCCAAATATTGAAATGAAAACTGTATCAGAAATGGCAGAAAACCATTTTTTTCCTTTCAAAAAAATTGATGAAGTGTTGGGGCTGATTTTTATTATGTTTGGATTCATCAATTGTGAAATGGAAGCAAAAGGAAAAAAATAATTTATCCAAACCCTTTTCCACATTCACTTAGGCATACTCTCTAACATCCTGGAGCTGCACTAGGGGAAGAGAAGAGCCCTGCACTGTGAATTGGGAGATTTGAGTTCTAATCCACTTCTGCTTTGGGGCAAGTCGAATTTTGTTCACTCATTCGTTCAGTCTCTACTGAGAGCCTACCAATTTGCTAGATCCAAACAGAGAGGGTTAATGCTTCCTTGGAGATTTGTCTGGAATACCCTTCTCAGCTAACACTCACCCCTTTGGTAAAGCTGTATCCTCAGACACCCTGACTGATAGATTCCCCTGTTACCATCCATCTTCCAGGCACCAAGTTTACATTTATTTCTATGATAATTTAATCAGGGTGAGTCCCCCAACAAATGACCATAAACCCAAAAGGGTAGAGATCCCAGCTTTCCTTTTCCCTACCATAGTATCACTCAGTGCTGGATACAGGGAATCCCTCAGAACATGTAGACTGAATATTTGCTGCAAAGAAAAAGCGTGACTACTATGAGAGTGTTTAGGAGGGGAATCCGATCTGGTCTGGTATGTCAGGAATCCCTGAGGAAGTGCCCTGGAGGGTAAGTCCTTTGGAAGTGGAAGAAAGTATGTTCTGGGCAGAGGAACCAACCCTAAGCAAAGGCTCTGAGGCTAGAAGGAGTCGCCTCCCTGTGTGTGGCAGAGGATAAGTGGGAGGGGAGAAAGAGGAGGGCACAGATTCTGCAGGGGCTTGTAGACCTCATTCTGGAACTTTATCTCAAGGGCAAGGGAAATAATTGAAAGGTTTACATTTATATTTGAAAAAGATAACCCTGGCTGATTTACTGTTCTACATGTTCCCCTCCATTCTCCTTTCACCCAACTGTGCTGGGAGCAGGATTAAATTTATTCTGCATGGTTACTGGAGACAGCATGAACCTCTTTGGTGGCTACAAGTTTTCTGTTTAACACTAAGAAGGAAAGTGAGAACTAACAGAGCTTTCCAAGATGGAATGAGCGGTCCAGGAGGCTATATAAACAGTGTCTTAGATGCTGTGGGGGCGAGGAGTACCTAAAATCAAGGGCTCCCAAATCCTGGTTCTATATTACAGTTATCTGGAGAACTCTGACTTTTATTTATTTATTTATTTTATTGAGTCGGCAATCCATTTACAGGGTACAAATTCAAGTGATACCAAGAAAGGCCTAGAGTAAACTCTCAGCCCTGCCCCAAGCTACTCTGTTTTCCTCCCTGGTCACCACTGTGACCAGTTTTTCTGTCTCCTAGAGTCTGTCTATGATAACAAGTGCATGTACGTATTCTCCCACACATAGTTTTTATTTTTCACAGACAGTAACAACATGTTATAAACACTGTCCTCAATCTGGCTTTTTTTCATTTAATATATCTTGGAGTTGGTTCAATATCAGCAGATAAAATTCCTTTTTTATTTTTTAAAGTGGTTACCAGTTTAGGGAGTTTTTTTGTTTGTTTGTTTGTTTGTTTGTTTTGAAAATACAGACCTTCTGGTCTCCCGTGGATATTTTAATTTCGTAGGCTTGGTGTGGTGCCCTGCCTCGAATCTGTGTAATCAGAAAGCTTTATGAATTGTTCTGAAACACAGCCAGGTTTGGGAACCACTTAACTTTTAAGGTCATTGAATTCCAGAGATCACACGTTGTTTTAATACATAATTTGTATTTATACTGGATTGTGCTGGGTAACAAGCTCTGTAGGATGATATTCTGAGCACAGGCTATCTTATGGCTATATGTTCTGGGATGACAAATTTTTCTAGCAGAACCCACTCCCATCCCGCCTCGATCCTACCTCATTCTTTCAAGGACGCTTCCTGAAGTTTTACCCATTCCCGGTACTTCTCAGCCTCTTGTCTTATCACCTAGAACTCCCAAATTCCTGTTACCAATAGGAATATCCCCTCTGAATTCCAGCCTCTCATCTGCATTCACTTAGTATGTCCCACTGGCAACTCAAACTTTACTTGGTTCAAGTCCATTTATTTCTCTCTTTCCTTCCTAACCCAATTTACGACCCTCCCGAGTGCCCTTGGCAGGAAATGGCACCTTCATCTGCCTGTTCTTCCCCACAGTTGACCTGGTCTGGCTGGATTCCCAAGCCCTTGACCCCTAAAAGCTTTCTAAATGCAAATCTGATCTCTTCCTCCCACCCTCTGCTTGAAGCACGTCCTGTACCCCACCCCTCAACTGCTTAAATCAGGGGCTCCCATACATTTTGGACCCGTGACCCAGAATACACACATCAAAAAGTTTTCAGCACATCATTTACCTAATACTACCTGTAATATGCTATTTTCTATTTTATTTTATATCACTTAAAAAATCCTAGCTATGAGGGGGGCAAGGTATAGCTCAGTAGTAGAGCGCATGCTTAGCATGCACAAGGTCATGGGTTCGATCCCCAGTACCTCCATTAAAATAATAATAATGATAATAATGATAATGATAATAATAAACCTAATTACCTCTCTCCCCAAAAAACAAAAAAATTAAAGAAAAATCCTAGCAATGAAAAAAAATTGTACCCATGAGCCTCTAAAATTAATGCATTATGATGGCCTGCAACCTACAGCTTGAAAAGCAGTGGCTGACAGGCTCAGTAAGCTGATAATGGTGTCAGCTGGACTCCTTTAATCTCAAAAGCTTTATTTAAAAAATGCTACATCTCTTTTTCCCCTCACAAGCACTGCAGTATCAGTCATGCCCACCCCCTCCCCCACCTAGTCCACCATTTCAAATATTTCTCTCCTTAAGTCTGGGGAAAATTTCTTCCCACTCCTCTCATTTTTGTAGTTTAATACTTGTCTCAACAACCCTGTTCTAGCATTCATTCATTCAACAAATGTTTATTCAAACCCTGTGCTCCAAATAAAACACCACAATCCCTACCCTCAGGGGGCTTACATCTGCCAAGTACAGTCCCCCAGAGGCATCCTTATAGTGAAGAAAGCATTATCATGTTAATGGATGCCAGCCATGGAGTGGTGGAGATGGAGACGGGGGAAATTGGAAGAGAGAAGGCGGGGCACTTTCCAAAGGAGATTAAAACTACTGAAGCTTGAGGGTGTAGGCTGTAGGAAAAGGGGAATCTGGGGTGGGGTGAGATGGGGTGCTTTATAAGAAGAGGAACGAGCCCTCAGAGCCCGGAAGGTTAAGAATTGCACTTTCTGGGACCGACTTCTGAGTTGCTTGGGCAGAATGGACAAGTGGGAGTGGTGGTGAGGACCCAAGTGGCAGGAAGGGGACAATTCTTGAAGGATATAGAGCCTGCTGAAGGGATTGGCTTCATCGTGGAGGGTGGATCAGAATTGCTGCAGGGTGGATCAGGGGAAGCCTGAGGAACAAGGAAGAGGCCATCCGAATAGTCCCGGTGAGGAAGGGCCATATCTAAAGCGAGACGGGAAGGTGGAGTGGGAGGCTCAGCCACTGGAGGAAGAGAGTGAGTGACCTTGGGAGCTGAGGGGCAGGGGTGGGGTAGGGGGGAGGTGGAGCTCAGTGGGTTTGGATAACTGAGAGTTGTGGTGGGGGAGGGAACAGGAGGAGTCTAGAATGACTCCTAGATCAAGACTTAAGCCCCTGGGTGGGTGATAGCATTATTTCAATAATAGGAGGCACAGAGGAATTTGATGAGCTCAGTTCTGTGCTTGTGTGTGTCGGGGGTTGGCATTCCCCAGAAATGTGTGTTCATTAGGGTAAGCATGGTAGTGTCCACTGAGGGTGTGCAAAGAGGGTTTTAGGAACTGGATCTGGGCAGCATCGGCTCTGAAGTCTGGATGTAGCAAGAGAGGCTAGGAAAGGTGGGGCTGGAGAAGTCACCGCAAGGGAGGGAGTGGCCAGTCCCTGGTTCAGATGTGCACTGAGGAGATTCACTGACGGGCCAGATGGAGGGCTTCCTCGTGTCGAGTGAGTGAGCGATAGAGGTGGGAGGTAAGGAAGTAGCCACAGGAAGGCTCTGGGAAAGCAAGAGATGGCACAGAAGGTATAGTACTGTTGCCTAAAGATCAGCCCCCATCCCTGACTAGCCAAAGAATTCAGACTGGGTCTTGGAGCTTAGAAGAAAAGAGGCAGCTTTATTACTTTGCCAGGCAAAGGGGACTCACAGCAGGCTAGTGCCTTCAAAACTGTGAACCCGTCTTAGGGTTGGGGCTTAGTGATTATTTACTGAACAAATTGGAGAGTAAAAGGGGCTATCAATCAACAAGAGTCTCTGGTGAAGCTTCCTCCTAAATCTTGGCGAGTCTGTCCGGCATCATGGGGCCATCCTGCGGTCTGGAGGGTCATCAGCCTGCCACCTTCTATATCTGATCAGACTCATTAGGCGCCAGGAGGGACTTCGGAGGGTCTGGTTACTCTCCTGAGGTTGTCGACTGGTGACTCCCTTTCTAGGGGGATGACTCAGAATCCAAACATGATTGTAAATTTCAATTGCCAGAATAAGGTAAAACAAACAGGAAAATTTCTAACTCTAACTCTAACAGGCCCATTGTAACAGTGGGCCTGGGGCTAGGGGCCGTGTCCGGTCAGTCAGATTTGCTGACTGTTTTAAAAGCAAACCGCAAGTATAAGGCCAGAAATTAGTTAGCCTAAGCGCAGCCATCTTGTTATTTCTCCTTCAGTACAGTTCACAGGTGCACCAAAAAGCACTTGCACAAATGTTCAGAGCCACGTTATTCATTTGGCCCCTCAAGGGTGGGAAACAGGCAGGAAGGAGGGAGAACAGCCTGGGGCCTCCTGGATAAGCTGGAAGCTCTTCTAGGGCATTAAGGCCTCTTGTTCCCAGCAGCAGCCTAGAGCCTGGTTCATAGCAAGAAGGAAAAATGTTTCTGTAGTCAATGAAGACTAAGAATGGGAATGTGATCTGAAGGCAGTGGAGCCTCTAAGAAGCCATGCTTCCCCTCCAGCCCCCCACCCCTACCCTTGGAAGATGCACTGGACTTACGACTTGGGGTGGTGAGGCAGGTCCCCAGGATCCCTTTTCTGTTCTGAAAAGGTTGAGGACTTTTTCTGCCACTCTTTCCTCTGGTGGGCATTGGCGTAGCACCCAAAGAGGCCACCAGAGGGCACTTGTTTCCCAGGAGACTAGTCTTTGGGAATGAACCTAGGTGTGTTGGTAGAAAAGGCAGCCGGAAGGACTTGGCATGTGTGAGACACTGAATGGATACCTGTCCCTAGGGATCTATTTCTAGAGCCTTTTTTGGGGTGGGACATGTTCGGGACCAGAAGTCCCAAACCTATGTGGCTAGTCTCAGCTGGCCCTTTATCTTACATATCAGCCTCATGACTGCTCTTGGTCTCAGTTGTACCCCTACAGGAAATGGGGGAATGACCCCTGATCAGTCTACCACACAGAGGCCTTAGCAAGGGAGAACAAAGCAAGTAGTGGAAATACTTTTCAGAAGTTTGAAATAAAGTGTACAGAGAAATGCACAGGATCGCGGGTCTTCATCCCCACCCTGCCCCTGTGCTAATGAAACACTACTGAGTTTGTGTGTGACAGACCCTACACTCATGTGCCCTACTGCGAGTGAGTGTCCAGCACTGGATATTTTGAGAAAGGTGACTTCTCAGAAGGTAGAGGTCTGAGTTTAGGTCAGAGGCAATGAGCAGGGAATGGAGGACACTGGGGCAATAGGGAGCCACAGTAGGTTCTGGAGCAGTGGGGAGGACTTCATTCCAAAGGGCAGAGTTTTCTTGTGAGGTTTCCTAAGGTCCTCCTTCTGGAAGTCAGAGGGTCTGGATGGCAGCTGAGCCCTACTTACAGCTTGTACCTGGGTGCTCTGCCCCCACAGGTATCCTGGGAAGAGAGGAAGCACTTTGTGCTGGGGGCTAGAAGGGTCTGGAGGCCAGCAAGCTGGAGCTGTGGTAATACTGCCCTGTCCCAGTCTTTCTCAATCCCCGGGCCTCTGGGAGGTGAAATGGTTCCTGGGGCTCCCTCTTTCCTGGTTGAGTTAGAGCCTCTTGTGCCATCCTGCTGCTTGTTGGTTGACAAATGCCCCCATTAAGCAAGCTGCCTTGTTGGGGGGGGGTGGCAGATGGGGGAAGGGCTTGTGGTTTTGATAAAAGAAATTTTCACCTAATGAGGTATGGGGAATTCATTCTGCCTTATACATGAGGTAACTTGAATTTGATGCTAACTAAAGCCTTTTTGTGGCCTACAAACATACATTGTACATATTCTTTGATTACTAAAGAAGAGAGCTTATTGACCAGGAGTAAGGAATGTCCATGTTAAAAATAAAGCTTCAGTGCTTCCCTTCCTGGGAGGCCAATGCTGGTCCTCTTTTGTTGGTAAGACTTCCCTCCTTAGGTGTGATTCCTAGGTGCCAAGGCCATACTGGCTCACTGTGTACATGTTGGTCTGATTTTTTTTTTGAAACCTTGAAGAAATGTATCCCTGACTTGTTTAATAGTCTTTGTTCTGACAAGATATAAAACTGCTGAAAACCATGCTTCTCTGGAGCAGTTTCTCAGAATAATCTGGGAAGCTGGCTTTGGGGCTATAGTCCTCAGTTTGGCTCCATGCAACTCTTTTCTATTCTTATTATAGTTCACTTATTGACTATTTTCATTAACAGTTTCCAGGGCCTAGCCCGTTCTAGCACTAAGTAATACCTGCCCTAGAGGGAGTTGGGGCTGGATGCATTCCAATCCTTTGAGCCTAAAATCCAGACTTCAAGGCATGCCCCAGGCCTTCTGAGATGTTCACATGTTCTGTGAAAAAAGGAGTATATTTGAAGATATTGGGGTTAATCAGAGTGAAACAAGTTCCTTTTCCGCAGGACTTCTCAGAGCCTTTAATAAGCTAATGTGTACTGTTGAGTCTCTAAGAAAACAGTAAGGGAGGGTTCACTTCCTTATTTGAATGTGAAATCCTTTTCATGGGGAATCTCACATGACCCTAGTCTATGGAACATACTCTTGAGAAGTACCCACTTAATCCAGTGCAGTCCCCAAAGTCATTTCACAGAAGTAAGAGAAACAGAGAGGGGAAAGGGCTCAGGTTGGTGCTCTCCTGAGCACAGCTAGGGCCTCCCTTTCCTGGGCACACGCATAGCCTCCTGGAGTGGGCAGCGAGAGGGCAGCTGCAGGGCTATTCCTCTTCCTCACCTTCACCCCTTTCTCTCATCTTCAGTGGCTCAAGGGCCAGCTCACGTGAGCTTGGGCTCTGCTGTCACGGACAGCTGGGGAGACAGAACAGTGCTCACACATTGCCAGAGCTTACTTTCCTGCTCTGCCCCCTTTTGAAATTGACATGTATATTATCTACCATAAAATTCACAATTTTAAGTGTAATTATATGAGTTTTGACAAATATATACAATCATATAACCAATACCACAGTCAAGATGTAGAACATTTTCATTACCCCAAACACTCCCTCATGTCCCTTTGCAGTCAATCTTGTCTTCCTAACCCTGGCCCCTGGCAGTCACTGATCTACTTTCTTTTTTTTTTCTTAATTGAAGTATAGTCAGTTTACAATGTTGTGTCAATTTCTGGTGTACAGCATAATGTTTCAGTCATACATATACATACATATATGCCTTTTCATATTTTTTTGTTATAGATTACTACAAGATACTGAATATAATTGCCTGTGCTATACGGTAGAAACTTGTTTATCTCTTTTATATATACTGATCTACTTTCTATCACTATAGTTTTGCCTTTTCCAGAGATTTCATATAGATGGAATCATGCAATATGTGATCTTTTGCATCTGGCTTCTTTCTTCTTTAGTGTAATGTTTAGCATACTGTTTATGAGGTTCATCCGTGATATGTATATGGGTTGTGCATTCTTTTTTTTACTGGGAAGCAGCGTTCCTTTGTGTGTGTGTATGTCCACAGTTTGATGGACCTGTGGATGGACTTTTGGATTGTTCCTGGTTTTTGACTATTATCAGTTTGATGTTGCTATGGGCATTCTTGCACAAGGTTTTATGTGGAGGAATGTTTTCATTTCTTGATCGTATGTATGGTGTCAGAGCTTACCCTTTTCAAAATGGCTCCTGGTTGTCCTTCTCCCATCATCTGCAGGGGAAAGACAGGGGATGAGAGGGGGAACTGAAGCTGGGAGAGGCTGGGCCCTCAGCCTTACATCCGTCTCTGAGGAGTTTGGTGTCTTGTGCAAGTTGCTTTGTCCTGCCCTGGGCTGGCTTCAGTTTACGCATCTGTGAAATGGCAATAGCCCCACAACTCTCCTTTCCTGCTCCAGAAGGTGTTCTCTGGATGAAAGGAGACAGGCAAGGGTTATCTCTAGAAGCTGTGAGAGGCCTGTTCTCTGAGGGATGGAGCGAAGGTCAGTGGTTTTTGTGAGGCAGAACGTGGTCCTCGGGAAAAGGCCTCCCTTTGAGAGCTCCATTCCCTCTCAAGTCAATGTGGACAGGACAACAGATGATTTCTGCAAATGTTGAGAACTTCCTTTGGGTCCTGAGCTGAGTGACCAAGACCTAACATTTCTGGGGTTGTCAAAGGCCATCCTTTGGCCATAAACACTTTGGAATATGGAGCTATAAAGGAGTAGAAAAATTTTGCAAGGAGGCTAAGGAAAAAGGATCTCTACCACCGTCCTATACACATGTGGCTACGTGAATTTAAATGAATGAAATTTAATTTAGAAATTAGTTCCTTAGTTACACTAGCCACAGTTGAAGTGTTCAGTCGCCAAGGGTGTTTAACGGCTGCCATATTGGATAGCACAGTCGTATAGTAGTAGAATATTTTCTTTGTCACAGAAGGGTCTGATTGAGACCCCAAACCCTCCCCTTTGGGAGGGTCAGCATTATTAGAAAGTCTCTAGTAGACCCATGGAGGTCAACTGGCTTATAGAAAAGGACCCCAGCGACTCCAGTGGACAGAGCTCATTGTGAAAGATCTGGCTGCACAGGGACCCTGTGGTTGTCTGGTGGGGATGGCCCCTGAGATGAATAGCTGGACATGGTGGGGGCCCTGCAGAGGCGGAGGGGTGGGATCAGCTCTGGCTCTCAGTGGGGCTGTGGAGGGAGGTAGGGTGGAAAAGGAGATGGCCTGGTGGAGCAGATGTGGGAAGGGGCAGGCTTGCTGTTGGGAAGATATGGAGCTCCATTTGAGGAGTGGGCAGTGGGCTTTCTGCTGAGTGCAAAGGGCCTGGGAGAGTCAGACATTGGAGAACTGACCTGGGCCTAGGACTGAACAAGGCCAATGAGAGCATCTTCTTGGCCAAGAGCCCTGGGGGGAGCCACAGCCTCCTCCAGCCTGAGCCCAGCTGCCTCCAAGAAGGCAGCCCTGGGCTGAGTACTCTCAGCAGGATTCTCCAGGTTTCTGGTTGTGTGCAGGTCTCCACCTATCAATAACCACTGTTGCGGCAGGACCAGCCCTTGGGGTTCTTCTTATGATTGCAAGATGCCATTCAGCAATAGCCATCAGGGAACTTTGGAGAAAACAAAAAAAGAGTTCATTACTTACAGGACTTGGAAATTATATGGCATGCCTGGGGCCTGACAGAGGTCTAGAGTAAAGAGAGAAAGAGTGTGAGCCTGGGGTCCTGCTTTTGTTGGGGTTGAGGGTAGGAGCCTAAGGCTCACTCTTGATTGGTTAAATTAAAACAATAACAGGATGGGGGAGGGTATAGCTCAGTGGTAGAGTACATGCTTAGCATGCGGGAGGTCCTGGGTTCAATCCCCAGTGCCTCCATTAAAATAAATAAAGAAATAAAACCCAATTACCCCTCAAATTTTTTTAAATTAAAATTAAAAAAACAAACAAACAAACCATAAGAGCAGGAATTTAAAGAGAAAGGGAAGAGGAAAAAAACAAGTGGCCCCAATGGTCAGTTATAGAAATTAACCAAGATCTCTGAAACAAAGGAGCCTCAGTGGGTGGAAGTGGCCTACTTTTTAAATCTAGTTATGTGGCTGACAACGTGTTTATTCAAGATAGCCCTCTTTGAAATGGATGCCTGGGAGTCAAAGCTTGTTAGGCACTTGCATTACAAAAAAGAAAAGGGGGAAAAAAAAAAAAAACCAAAGGACAATCAACTGTCAGTGTGGTTTACACTACAATCCACCCTGTGACTCCCAAACATCAGAGTCAATAGTGAGGACCTTAACTACCTGGGCAGTTGATACACTAAAATTCAGGGGTTGTAATCCAGGAATACACATCTAAATAGAATTACAGTAACAAATCTTATAATAATTATAAAGGCAGTAGTCAGAAATCCAGTCCATAGCCATTGTCCTAAACTTGAAGAGTCTAGCCATGAAGATAGGTCAGTGATCTTGGGGGGCCCTGGGAATTTGTATAAGGATTTGCATGATATTGTGGAAAATGTTAATATTTGAGGCCATCCTGTGAAGTTACTTTGAGCCTGTCCAAAGTTGACACATTGCCCTGTATTTCATCAAATCAGTCTCTTAGTCCTGGGAATAGGGCTGTTGAGTTAAAGGCTTGTGTCTCATTTCAGGAGGCGGTGATGTAGATTTATCCCAAGTTAGGCCTACATAGTACAAGCAATCAGTTACTTAATGAGAGGCATTTCTATGGAAACAAAAAAAGTAAAAAAAAAATTTTTACAAACAAAGGTTAATGATTGGAGCAGACTATAATCCTGGTTTCTGAGTTCTGCAGGCAGCCGGATTTCTAGCTGTTGGGCTTGAAGCCTCTTCAAATGGAGTGAAGGTAGACAGTGGCAATCTGATAGATTTTCCTGGGTTGAGCTTGGAATATCTCTAGCGATCTTTCGGAGTGACCCACACAGCAACAGGCATGAAGATTCCCCGTACACAAGCTGTTGTGATTTCTCTGACAGTTTTGTGACGTTGTCCCACTTTAGCCTACAGAGCTTCAGGAACAGGGCACCTTTATTTAGGTCGCAATGACTCGAAGTTAGAAGAATGGGAGAAAAACTGGAAACATTAGTTTGGAGAGTTGTAGCCAGATATTGGAGGAAATGAGAAGAACTGAATATTCAGACCAGTTTATAGGCAGAAACCAAACTTCAAAGACAATGAACAGAACTGGAATTTAATATCCACAAGTGTGTATTAAATTTTCTACTGAAACATATTTTACTTTCTAGAATTACTGCCATTTCTATCAAAGATAGCATCGTAAGACTAATGTTTGTAAATTAAGTCTAATTTCAATAAACCTGGCCTGATTATTTACAAAAATAGTGATTGACCATGTAGGCTCTTTTAAGTCAGCTTTGCTGGAACCTTTCATAAGGAGTCTCAGATTGAACTTTTAATAACCTCTCCAGGCTAATAAGCCAAATCAAGAACACATCATCAGACTTCATCATTGCTTGGCCTGTTGTATTTTCAGACAATTAAAACCGCCACTATCTGAGGAACTCCTGAAGCAGCTCCTTGGAGCCCTTCTTGCCATGACTGTATTTGGGGAGCTGGGGGCAGGGCCAGCATCATGACTGTGTCACCAGTGCAGTCACACAGGCCCCCTATGGTCAGGAGGGCCCTATACTTGGTTTAATACTCTGTTCTTGAGGTCTTGAAATACTCTATACTATTTGAGCAAGGGGTCCTGCAATTTCAATTTGCTAGTTATGTAGCCAGTTCTGGCCAGTGGTGATGCCACACTTCCCACAACACATGCAGGAGGCGCTAGAAGCTGATTTCCCTGTGCACTTGCCTAAAAATCCTTGAGACCTTGCCCGCAGCCTTGAGCAAGCAGAGGGCAGGGGAGGGCCCAGGAAGGGAAGGAAGAGAGCGGGAAAACAAGGCAGAAGCGGACCCCAGAGCAGCTCTTGGGTGCCCAGAGTGCTGTTGGACTGTAGCCCAGAGTTAGAACTGAGTCTCCAAAAGCAATGGGCTGCAGGAGAGATGCAGGGCTGGCCAGGGTTGGGGGTGGTGGGGACAGACAGAGGGGACCAGGGAGCTAGTCTGAGAGAGAGAGAGGCCCCAGATGGGGCCATGGGAAACTCCACACACGAGCCAGAGCTCTGGATCCTGCCATCAACCCTGACTTGGCCAAGACCTCCTCCCAAGGCCACACCCCAACCCCGCCCTGGACCTGAGTTTCCTCCCTGCCCAAAGGAGACTGGTGGAAGCCCTGGCTGCCCTGCTGACAAGAGTGCTGTGAGCTCAGAGGAGGTGGATGCTTGGGTGTCCTTTGTGCCCTGAAGGACCACATGCACAGGCCGCATCCTTGGACTCAGGTGGCCAGTCCTTGGAAAGAAACACACTTCAGTGAGGTTTTTCATGGGCACACAGGTGACCATCACGGCAGGACCTCCTTCCACCATGGAGGGACCCCCCTGCTTCACCAGCTGCACGGACAGCAGGGGATCAGGCTGGTCTCCTCTTCATATCTTGAGTTTCACACCAACGCAGCATGGCTCCCAGCAGCCCCAGCTCTACCCTCCACAGTCCCTGCCACCCACCAGCCTTCCCAGTCTCCATCCCCCTCCAGCCTGCGATCCCAGCTCCCCAGACTCTTCCCTTGTTTGTTGTTTTAATCCGAACTCCGTTTCAGAAAGGGAAGAAACTCCTAGGGAGGGAGGTTTTGCTGGAGACATGATCAGTGGTTCTCAGCTGGTGGGGAGTGGTCAGAAACGTGCCTTTAAAATCTCCTAAATTTCTTTTTAGAAATAAGCAAAAGCAGGTGAGACCTGGATCTGCTGAGCTGGACCTGGGATCCATCTGAGTGGTGGGACTGGGGAAATGAAATCTGTGGAAATTATATTCTGATCTCCAGTTCGTCCCTCCCCCAGGAGTTGGTCCCTTCTCAAGTCACTTTACAAAGTGCATGGTAGATGTCAGAGCCTCTGGAGGGGCTGTTTCTACCTTCCCAAGGCATCACGAAAAGACTGATTGATCTACACTAACAACAAGCCAGGCTGTGGGGAAGGACCACAGAGCCACCTGGGGAGATGGAGGGGGTGTGCGCCTCGTGTGAGGTGTCCTGTCTGACTCCGTCCTCCTGGAATTTAATGTCTGGATAGGCTTGGCCTGCCTCCTGCCTGAAGCACACGGCCTCCAGGAGGCTGACCTGAGATGCTGGGCTTTGCAGGTCCTTGTCCTGGTAGAGGGGTGGGGAGGAGGTGCCCTCTGTGATGTACTTGAGGCATCCAGATCCTCAAAGGGGAGAGAATACCCTCTTAGGCTCTGGAAACCAGCCTGGCTTCTCTGCACCCGTGTCCCCAGTAAAAACCCACTCACAGGAATGGTACCCATGCCCACCCGTCTGCCCCACATCTGGGGCTGGGAGCCTGGTCTCTTCTGCAAAGCTGGGCATCCTCCCATTCAGCCTGCACCCTGGCCCAGCTCAACGTGTCATCCTGCTGGGACCAGCTGGTTGGATGTTTGCTGTCCTAGTTGATGGTGAGATCGAGCCTGGGCCTGGCTCAGGCTGATGTCCGTTGCCAGGGAGGTGGGTTCAGCTCAAGCCAGACTCTGGAGCAGCAGCAGCAGCAGCAGCAGCAGCAGCAGCAGCACAGCCCCGGATGCCCGCCGAGTCTCCTGGCTGCAGTGTGGCGGGTGCAGCCTCTGCTTGGTCTCCTGTCCTCCTGGGGTGGAGTAGGGCTGCCCTCCTGCCGGCTGCCTTCTCCTCCAAGCCCCGGGCCTGGGACATCCCAGCCTGGCTGAGGGGTTTCCAGGGTGACTTACCCTCGTGGTTCTCCCCAGCTCCTCACTTCACGTGAAGTGGTCAGTGGGAAAGAGGAAGCTGACCCTGCGTGGAGGGTCCTGACACTCACCCCCGGCCCAAGTCCCCACCCTCACAGCACCATGGCTGCCTTCCCAGGACCCTGGGGAGGGCAGGGGTGAGCCCAATCCCTCCCCTTGTCCCCGTGAGAGGGACAGCATGGTGGGTCAGTGGGAGGCATTGGGTCCATGTCTTGGATTTGCCATTTTCCGGGCAGAGGCTCCTTGTTTGAGTGATTTACTTGGGTCTCATTTTCCTCATCCACTGGCCAACTCAGAGTGCTGGTGGGTTTGGGGCACAGCAGACCGGGGTCCATTTCCTTTTATCCTGGATTCTCACAGACAAGAAAGATGGCTGGGAGGAGAAAAGCAGGCGGGCCATGCAGGATCACGGCTCATTCCCTGAGTTTATTGGGGTGACGGGTGCATAATGGTTTCTCAAGGACCAGATGTGGGTTCAGGGGCCAGCCTGCCTGGGCACAAGGGCTGTGGGGTCTTTCCTGAGAAGACCTCCGCTCTGACAGGCTGTGAGGACAAACAAGGAAAGCCAGATGCTGGAGGCAGGGACGGCACACCCCCATCCAGGGAGTTGCAGTCTGAGAACCTGACAGGGGACACTCCAAGGACACAGGGAAGGATGGGCAAGGGGACTTCAGCCTAAAGTCTGGGCAGATGCAAAGGCGCAGAGGAGGAAACCACAGGGAGGATTTCAGGGGGACCTGGTACCCGGTCACCATGGGTATTGCTAGGTATTTTTCTCCTGTAATCACCTCCTTTTTCTCCTCAGACTTGGGAAATGATACAGCTTGACCAAGAGGCCACTGGGGCAACACCTGGACTGTGACACCAGGTTGCCCAGACGTCCCTCTCTCTCCGTCCTTCTCTAAGGCTGAGTGTGCAACCAGCACATCCGTCCAGGCTGACACCTTGTAAGGTACCATGTCCAAGGCCCCAAGGGTCCTGAGGGCAAACTGATTCCAAGAACCACCACAGTCCTCACAGAAACACGGCCATTCCGTGGGAGACTGGAATAGAATTTGCTTCGAAGTCTCTGAGCCTCTCTATTGCTTTGGCCCATTGTGTCTCCCAGTTGGGCTCCTCCACCTCCCACACTCACCACCTCAGCCTAGAGTTTCAGCCAGAGCCCTGGACAGGGAACCATTGAGGTCAAGTCAGAAGGGACGTCCTGAGGCTGTGAGAGCCAAGAGAGGAAGTGCTGTGTCTAGTTGGGGGTCAGAGGAGGCTTCACAAGGTGAAAGATGACAGCAGGCAGAGGGATCAGGTGCAGAGATGGGAGAAGAGCAGAGGCTTTGAGGGGCCTGAGAGGTTGGAGTGGATGTGCCCCCTGACACCTGAGAGTGCAGGGCTGCGACTGAGGAGGATGGGAGGTGGCAAGACTCCAGCCCTGAGCCTGCTGGAGGTGTTGGGCCCCTGAAGGCAGGGGGTGAAATGTTGGAATCAGCAGCTTGGTATACCCCTGGATAATGGCATGGAGAGTGGACTTTGGTATGGGGGGAGCCTGGAACCAGACACGGTGGAGTCTGGAGGATATGGCTACGCTTCAGAGGAGAAGGGGTGGTGGTAGGACAGGGCAGGGGTGACAGGGGGACAGGGAGTGTCCTCAGAGGAAGGAGGAGCAGGTGTGGGGTCCCAGGCTGTCAGCTCAGGTCTCCTGTGGGGGCTGCCAGCCAACAGCCCCAGACAGCCCCGTGCGGACAACCAGGATGTTCATAGGAGTCTTGACTCAGAGACACAGACCAGTGATGTGTGTCCCTGATAACTGGCATCTGGAGAAGGGATGTGCCCAGGAATGTGTGAGGATGGGGAGGAGAAGCCGCCCGTGTGCACCTCTGCAAGCCCTGTGTACTATGAGGAGAGTCCTGGGAGGGTACCGAGCAGGAGCCACCAGGGAGGTGGGAGGGGACCCAGGAGAGGGACACCAGGGGAGAAATGGAAGGGAGCTGTTTCACAGGACAGAGAGTCCACAGTCCTGTGATGATAAGGACAATATTTGAGTGTAGCCTCTGGATCCAGGGAAGGCTGGCCATCCTGCAGTGGTTCTGAGTGTGACAGAGGACAAAGAAATGTGGTCAATAGTGTACGTGACCTTTCTTCGGGCTCGGCTGGGAGGGACTAGGGCAACAAGCCAGTTCTCTTGGGGTCTAGGGATGCGACATTTATACTCTGAGAAAGGCAGAGAAGACTAGGAGCGGGGACAGATGCAGTCACGCCCCTCACTGGCTGATGGTTAGGTCCAGAGAACAGGATGGTGTGGCCTTGGTGTCTGGGGACAAGCTGGGTGGGAAGGCAAAGATGGAAGTGGGGCTGTCATCTGTTCATCATATGTTAACTGAGTACCGACTGGGTGCCAGGCGGTGTGTAGAGCTGGAGGTTGTGTGGTGAATACACTCCTTCAGCTTGATTCTCAGGAGGTCACAGTGAGGAGGCAGAGAGGGTGTAGGACACAGCCTGCTCCCTCCGTCTCCTGGAGGATTCATCCTTCTGGAGCAACCCTGCCCATGAAACTCCCCATGGGGCCCAGGAGAGGCCAAGATGTTGTCAGGGAGATGGAGGAACCATTTCTTCACCTTGCACAGGAGGCAGACCTCACCCACTGCCCAGCAATCCCCTGAGGCAAGAGCGGGGCCTGAGGCAAGTCCAGCTCACACCCTGGCCGGGGGCAGGGATGGGGCAGGTGGGGAAGGCTCCTGCTTGAGCTATTGCATCAGGCCCAGGCTGAGCATAAAGGAGGGTCCTGTGGGCTGGGAGGAGGCAGACTCGGGGACCATGGAGACCCAGAGGGCCAGCCTCTCCCTGGGCCGCTGGCCACTGTGGCTACTGCTGCTGGGACTAGCGGTGCCTTGGGCCAGCGCCCAGGCCCTGAGCTATAGGGAGGCGGTGCTTCGAGCTGTGGATCGCCTCAATGAGCAGTCCTCAGACCCCAATCTCTACCGCCTCCTGGAGCTGGACCTGCCGCCCAAGGCTGTGAGTCGGGGAGGGGCTGGGGAGGGAGGCGTCTCCCGCCAGGCTTGGCCACACTGTCCCTCCCTTTGCTCGTGCTGTACCTCCTGTCAGGAAGGCACCTCTCCCTCTAGGTGGGATCCCACCTGTCACAGAAATCTTCCCAGTGCTGGGTCCCCTCCCATTGTGAGAGCCTTCTGCCTGGCATCTCTGCTGTGGGAACAGAGCCCTGACAGCCCGCTCAGGCTCCAGGGACTCCTGGGGGCTCCAGGGATACGCTGGGGTCACTGGCTCTGGGATGTGACTTCCCTGCTTCCAGTCCCCTGTTCACGCCTTTGTCTCCCCACCAGGGAAGGGCTGTGCTCAGCCTTGGGGTTCCAGTGACAAGGTCTTTCCCTGCAGGTGTCCCCTGACTTCCCTCAGCCCCTCCAAGGGGGAGGTGCCCCTCAGGAGAGCGGGTCTGAGGTCCCCTCCTGCTCCCTGTGCGCCTGGGAGCCCAGGACCAGGCTGTGTCCTCCTCCCCTCTGTACCCAGCCCCCAGCCCAGGGCCAGGCACATGGGACGGGCTGTCAAGGGGGCTGTCCTGCTGGGGGCAGGGAGACAGGTCACACAAAGAAGCATGAGCCTGAGCCAGTCTCCCCACTTTGATCCTTGAGCAGGACGAGGACCCAGACACCCCAAAGCCTGTGAGCTTCATGGTGAAGGAGACCGTGTGTCCCAGGAGGACACAGCAGCCACCGGAGCAGTGTGACTTCAAGGAGAATGGGGTGAGGCTGGGATCTGGGAGCACTGGTGGGTGCCTCCCCAGGACCCTAACAGAAGGCTTCAGGGGGTGGTTAGCAGCTCCTGGGGTGAGGCTGGGTGGTTATGGCTCAGGGGTTCCAGTCTGACCTGGGGTCTCCCCTTCCAGGTGGTGAAACAGTGTTTGGGGACAGTCACCCTGGACCAGATCACGGGCCAATTGGCAGTCACCTGTGATGAGGTGAGTGACCCCTTCTGGGCTGCAGGGGCTGCTGGTGGGGGTGGTGTGTGGAATATTCTTTGGACCAATTACCTTATGTCCCATCCAGGTTAGGGGAAGCCCTTGTACCCTGGACCCCGCTCACTGTAGCCCCAGATCTCCCACTTAGGCTCTGGAATCCCTTAGAGCAGTGGTTCTCTAAGTGGGCTTCCCACCCAGGGCTTGTCAGAAAAGCAGACTCTCAGGCCCCACTCATACCTACTGAATTAGAGTCTGGGGTGGGGCTCAGCAGTTTGTATTTTAAGAAGTCCTCCTGGGGATTCTGTGCTGAAGTTTAAGAGGCATTGACCACAGTAAAAGGCTTTCAACCCCTGCTTCTGTCAAGCTTTGCTGGGATGGGCTTGTGACCCTGGGAAGCCCCTTGTCATCTCTGGACCTTGGTTTCCTCATCTGTGTGTGGGTGTAGGGATTCAACCACATGCTCCAAGGTCACAGCCAGATGGTGAACTGGGGACACAAGGCCCCTGGGGTCACCCAGGTAGGGGAGGTGTGTAAATGGGAAAGATTCTGTTCTTACATCTGGGTTCATTTCTCACAAGTAACTTGTTTCTTCCCATGTACAGCTCCAGAGTGTCGGTTTGGGCAGGATAGTAAGAAAGGCGATCAAGTATGTCCCGACAGTCATCCGTATAGCCAGCTGGTTTTTATGAATTGTGAGTCCAGGAAAGAGTCCTCAGGGTCCTCCTGTCTTGGCTCAGGTTACTAGACTCTGAGAAATAAATTCTGGTGAAAACAACTTCCTCCAGGCTTCAATTTCACTTTTCTCCCCTCCTCCCACTTACCAAGATTGTGTCCTTAAATCTGGGAGGCCTTGTGATATGCATGTGTGTGTGTGTGTGTGTGTGTGTGTGTGTGTGTGTGTTTGTCTGTGTGTGTGAATTCATGTTGGGTGAATGGTGAGGGACCTCAGCAAGGACACTTATCCCCAGGGCAGTGGCCAAAGGGAGAGGAGGTAAGAAACAATGGAACTAAGGCTGTCCCAGAGGCTGACAGTGTCGGGCTGACTGGGGTGGGGTCACTGCAGAGAGGATGAGGCAGGTTGATTCTCTGACAGGTGGACAATGGGGGGCTTCCTGACAGCATGGTCACGGGCTGCTCAGTGTCCTGGTATAGGTATGAGATGAGCGTGGGGGGAGGTGACAGTTCAGTTTTGACCCCATTGGTTCTGAAGTGCTCAGAGGGATACTGGTCCCTGTGCAGGGCAATGGGTAGTAGGTGCTGTCAGCACCCTGCCCAGATCCTGCTCACTGGGCGGTGCTCTGTCCCCCAGCTGATTGCAGTGTGGGACATGGATGCTGATGGCCCCCAGGTGCCCCCTTTCCAGCTTCCTTCCCAGCTTCCCCAGGAGATGCCTGGGGGGTTTTGTCCCCTCTGCCCTCAGCCTGTGGGTGGTGACTGACTATGAGGGGACATCAGAGCCCAGTCTCTGCTTCAGTCGTACACCCCACACAGAACCATATACATCACACATACACAAGCAAACACACCTCTGCACACACCCACACCCTCACACACTGCACAAAACACCTCACACATTACAGACACTGTGACATTTTAATACCCAACAACCCCACTCTGCATACGCACATACACAAACACATCCACACAGACACAAACATGTTTAGAGTAAAATATTCAGAAGGCTGTGGAAGTGTTCCAGAGTAAAGGAGGCTAATAGGAACTTACGAATTCCTGAAACACCTGACCCTAGGCTGGATTCTGTACTGACGGTGACAAAGTACTGTAAAGTGCATGACTTTATCAACTGACACAACTGGATTGGGCCAGCATGAAGGAAAAAGTGTAATGTCCATGCATGTAAACATGTAAAGTTGGTAACTGCTCTGTAGTTATACAAGAGGCTACCCCTAGTCTTAAGAAAGACAAATGGAATTATTTAAGGGTAAATAGCCAGCTCTACGATCTCAGCTTGAAATAACTTCTCTGTGTCTCAGTTTCCCGTGTGTCATAGCACAGAACAAGTCTATGTAACAGCTAGTTCTCAGTTTTACTGACAGTAATTTAGGGTGGCAATGTTCTGGAAAACTGATTTTAGTTTTAACAAAATCTCATTCAATAGAGGTGAGATCCAATTAAAACGAGATGAGAGGATGGAGTCTCCCAGGCAAGCCCCAGCTGCTAGCTTGCAGTTGGCCAAGGCACCAAGGCAGGAAGAAGAACCCCGGACAGTGCCTTCCAGGTCCCCGCATTAGCCCTCCTGCTTGCCCTGCAGTACCCACAGACGGCCAGTGGGGGTGATCTCAGAGCAGCTCCAGCAAGTGCCCAGTGTCCCTAGACAGCAGCAGCATTTATTTCCCTGGCAGGGCACCCACACTGCTACCAGGAAAACCACCTCCCCAGGACCAGCTTATCCATTAGGCACAGTAGGCATGGTACCTAGGGGAACCAGCCAGGGGACAGGACTTTTGAGCTCTCACTGCCACGGGCGTCATTCAGTCATATCGGAGGAAGTCTGGAGGGTCTCCCCCTACTATGCCAGTTGCTGACCTTCTAATGGCCTCATGGGAAAGGCTAGTGCAGAGGGAAAGGACAGTTCCTGTTCTCAGAGAAGTCTTGTGGGTGCAGGGGCTGCATTTTATTCATCTCCTTCTGCTCTGATGGGGATTCCAAGTGTCTCTGTGGGTCCCTGCTCTGATAGATGACCCAGCTCTGTGCCCTGCCACTGACCCAGACTAGTTATGGTCTCCTTGACTCCCTCACCCTCCCTCATTCAGATTTAGCCCCTGTGAGGTCCTTGACCTTGTTTCTCTACCTAAACCATTGACAACCCCTGAAAATATGTGGTTCCCAATTACACATAAAGAGGCAGAGGCCCAGAAAGGTCAGTTCTCAGTGCAGGGCCACACAGGCAGAAGAGCAATGGCTTTCAGATGTCTAGACTCCTCAGAATTCTCTTTTTCTGCCCCACTGAGATTGAAGTGCAGTGCCCTGTCTCCCCGGTGGAGCCCAAACTAACTCCTGAGACCTCAGATGTGGGAGTCAAGCACTGGGTCCACAAGGACCTTGCCTGATAACAGCCCAGTGTCCCTCCCTGGCACAGCGGGGGTCTGGGGGAAGGAGAAGGCCCTGTGTGTCCCCATTCATGGCCTCCCCTCTTCCTTACCTCTTGCTTCTCCTCCCCTCACTGCGTGGGACTTCTGTGCCCCCAAATCTCTGAGGCTGCCCCCAATGAGATCTGTGGCCTCCACATATGCACAAACACCGGGAAACCACTAGGAGTCATCGCCCTGGGCTCTCAGCCTCCTGTCCTACTCTGAGCACTTTGTAAACTCCTCAGGGCCCCTTGGCTGCCAGCGCTGCCCCGCCCCAACCCCTCTCCCGCACCCCTACCCTGCACACCTCTGCCTCTCCTCTCTCTCAGCTCCACGTCAGGCCCCACACCCGAGCCACCTGGGATGAGCTGGCCGGGCTCCACACAGCTCCACCGCCATCCTAGGCCGGTTCTCTAGAAGCAGGGCCTGAGCTGGGAATTCAGAGTCATGTGATTAATTGAGGGGTGTGGTCAGCAGGAGGGGGAGGAGAGCAGGGTTGTGCAGAGGAAGGAGCTGAGCAGAGAGGTGCTCCCTCTGAGCCCAGCTTCAGCCTCACCTAGAAAAGCCCAGGAACCAGAATTGCACCCCTGCTTTAGGAGTGACTGAGGCAGGGGCTGGGCTCTGATGTCCCCTCATAGTCAGTCACCAGCCATAGGCTGAGGGCAGAGGGAACAAAACCCCCCAGGCATCTCCTGGGGAGGTTGGGAAGGAAGCTGGAAAGGGGGCACCTGGGGGCCATCAGCATCCATGTCCTACACTGCAATCAGCTGGGGGATGGAGCACCACCCAGTGAGCAGGATCTGGGCAGGGTGCTCACAGCACCTACTACCCAGTGCCCTGCACAGGGACCAGTATCCCCCTGAGCACTTCAGAACCAATGGGGTCAAAACTGAACTGTCACCTCCCCCCACGCTCATCTCATACCTATACCAGGACACTGAGCAGCCTGTGACCCTGCTGTTAGGAAGCCCCCCATTGTCCACCTGTCAGAGAATCAACCTGCCTCATCCTCTCTGCAGTGACCCCACCCCAGTCAGCCTGACACTGTCAGCCTCTGGGACAACCCTCCTTCTATTGTCTCTTCTCCTCTCTCTTGGCCACTGTCCTGGGGGACAGGTCCTTGCTGGGCTCCTTCACGACTCACCCCACATGAATACACACACACACACACACACACACACACAGAAGTCAGGATGGCGGCTAAAATGGACAAAGATTGACTCTCCTGCTAAAACCATCACTGGCTCCCTATTGCAGTGTAGGACCTGGGTCTGTCCATCTCTCCACTCCCACCCTGGCCCACCCCTTGCATGCCCACCTAGAACACTGAGCAGAGTGTCATTCCTCACTCCTACCATGCCAAAACACCCTCCTTTCCCCCATGCTGGACTCAGGCCCCCTCCTTTGCACACCTGTAACACTGTAGGCATCACTTCCCAATGGAACTCACAACCCAGTTTTACTATCAAGGAAAACTAAGAAGCCAGGGTGCAGTGGCCTAAGGCTCAATACCATTCATGACAGGTTCTGTAACTTGTTGTCACAAGATTAGAAGGTCTCATGGGCCAACATCTGACACTCTCACCAGTGAATCAATTTACACGGCACTGATAAGGCCTGCAGACTTCCCAGCCATGGGCCCATTACAGTTCCCTTCTCAAGGGTTGAGATGAAATATATTCCATTTTTTCTGGTATCAGTTTTCATATATGCATGTTCATGTCCTGGTTTGTGATGTGGGGGGCCTGAGAATGGAGATGCTGTCCTGGACCTTTTGGCCCTGGTGGCTCCCCCACTGCCCTCTTGGAAGGAACAACTGCTTCACCCATCTCTGTGTTCACTCGAGTGATCACATGCCCACACACACACACATACGCAGGACAGCTCCAGAGTTAAGGATTTGGTCTCAGTAAATGGGAGGAGGTGAGACAAATGAAACTGAAGTCTGGAGGAAGTTGCTTTCACAAGACTTTATTTCTCAGAGTCCAGTAGCTTGAGGCAATGCCGGCAGACCCTTAGGGCTCTTCCATGGGCTCCCGATTTACCCGAAGAAAGTGAGTAACGGGCCAACTATCGGGCCAACCTTCCGCCAGGCGTTTTTAAGCTTATTACGTGCCTTCTTAAAAAACCCAACACTCTGGAGCTGTGAAGTAGGAAGAACCGGGTTACATATGGGGAATGGAACCAGAGGTGAGACCAGACATCTCCACACCTGGGCACCTCCCCTAACTGGGTAACCCCAGGAGCCTTGTGTCCCCAGTTCACCCTCTGGCTGTGACTTTTGGAGCATGTGGTTGAGTCCTTACATCCACACACAGATGAGGAAATCGAGGTCCAGAGATGACAAGGGGCTACTCTGGGTCGCAAGCCCATCCCAGCAAACCAGAGGGGAGCAGGGGCTGAGAGCCCATTACTCTAGTCAGTGCCTCTCAGACGTTAGCACAGTCAGAATCCCCTTCAGCTGGTTGAAATACAAGTTGCTGGGTCCCACCCCAGACTCTGATTCAGTAGGTCTCAGTGGAAACAGAATCTGCCTTTCTGACAAGTCCTGGGTGGGGAGCCCACTGAGAGAACCACTGCTCTAAGGGATTGCAGAGCCCGGCCTGGAGACCTGGGGCTCGGGTGAGGGGGAGCCAGGGGAGGGCTTTCCTGCTGCTATAGGGATGGCACAGAGGGGAACTGGTCCAAAGGCTGTTCCACACACCACCCCTACCAGTAGCCCTTGCAGCCCGGAAGGACTCACTCACCTCATCACAGGCGATGTCCATTTGGCCCTTGACCTGGTCCAGGGTGATTGTCCCCACACACTGTTTCACCAACTGGAAGGGGATATTCCAGGTCACAGTGGAACCCCTGAGCCATAACCACCCAGCCTTACCCCAGGGGCTGCAAGCCTTCTCCTGGAGCCTCCTGTTTGGGTCCTTGGGAGGCATCCACCAGCGCCCCCAGCCTCACCCCTTTCTCCTTGAAGTCACACTGCTCCGGTGGCAGATGTGTCCTCCTGGGACACACGGTCTCCTTCACCGTGAAGCTCACAGGCTTTGGGGTGTCTGGGTCCTCGTCCTGCTCAAGGATCAAAGTGGGGAGACTGGCTCAGGCTCATGCTTCTTTGTGTGACCTGTGTCCCTGCCCCCAGCAGGACAGCCCCCTTGACAGCCCGTCCCATGTGCCTGGCCCTGGGCTGGGGGCTGGGTGCAGAGGGGAGGAGGACACAGCCTGGTCCTGGGCTCCCAGGCGCACAGGGAGCAGGAGGGGACCTCAGACCCCATCTCCTGAGGGGCAGCTCCCCTTGGAGGGGCTGAGGGAAGTCAGGGGACACCTGCAGGGAAAGACCTTGTCACTGGAACATCCAGGCTGAGCACAGCCCTTCCCTAGTTGGGAGACAATGGGGTGGGTGCACAGGGGACTGGAAGCAGGGAAGTCACATCCCAGAGCCAGTGACCCCAGCGTATCCCTGGAGCCCCCAGGAGTCCCTGGAGCCTGAGCGGGCTGTCAGGGCTCTGTTCTCACAGCAGAGATGCCAGGCAGAAGGCTCTCACAACGGGAGGGGACCCAGCACTGGGAAGATTTCTGTGACAGGTGGGATCCCACCTAGAGGGAGAGGTGCCTTCCTGACAAGAGGTACAGCGCGAGCAAAGGGAGGGACAGTGTGGCCAAGCCTGGCGGGAGACGCCTCCCTCCCCAGCCCCTCCCTGACTCACAGCCTTGGGCGGCAGGTCCAGCTCCAGGAGGCGGTAGAGACTGGGGTCTGAGGACTGCTCATTGAGGCGATCCACAGCTCGAAGCACCGCCTCCCTATAGCTCAGGGCCTGGGCGCTGGCCCAAGGCACCGCTAGTCCCAGCAGCAGTAGCCACAGTGGCCAGCGGCCCAGGGAGAGGCTGGCCCTCTGGGTCTCCATGGTCCCCGAGTCTGCCTCCTCCCAGCCCACAGGACCCTCCTTTATGCTCAGCCTGGGCCTGATGCAATTGCTCAAGCAGGAGCCTTCCCCACCTGCCCCATCCCTGCCCCCGGCCAGGGTGTGAGCTGGACTTGCCTCAGGCCCCGCTCTTGCCTCAGGGGATTGCTGGGCAGTGGGTGAGGTCTGCCTCCTGTGCAAGGTGAAGAAATGGTTCCTCCATCTCCCTGACAGCATCTCGGCCTCTCCTGGGCCCCATGGGGAGTTTCATGGGCAGGGTTGCTCCAGAGGGTTGAGTCCTCCAGGAGATGGAGGAACCAGGCTGTGTCCTACACCCTCTCTGCCTCCTCACTGTGACCTCCTCAGAATGAGGCTGAAAGAGTGCTTCCTTGTCTGATCTGTCTCCCTGCCCCCAAGCAGTACAGCCCCCTCAACAGCCCCTCCCGTGTGATTTTTATTCACTACTAAACCTCCAGCCTTAGGCCCTCCTGGAACCCAGTAGGTATTCAGTTATCATTTGATGAATTGATAACAGCACCACCCCCATCTAGTGCCCTTCCCACCCACCCACTCCCTAGGGAGACTTCAAGGCCACACCATCCTGTTCTGTGGACCCAGCCCTCAGCCAGTTGCCATCAGTCCCCATCAGTCCCCTCTCCCCTGCCTTTCTCAGTCTAAAAATGTCCCATCTCTAGCCCACACCAGGCATGACCTATTGCCCTGGCACTTCTCCAAGCCCAGCCTGAGGAAAGTCTCTTACACCACTCACTCCATTTCTTTGCCCTCCCTGACTTTCAAGGCCACTGCAGTCTGGCCATGCCTCATTGGATCCAGTGGCCAGTGCTGAAGCTTTCTCCTTATCTTCACAGGTGCTGGGGATCCCTCAGCCCTCCTGAACAGCCAGCCCTCTTTCCCTTTCTCCCCCAATTCTGCTTTTCTGGGTCACCTCCCACCTCCCTGGCAGCTCCTGTTCTGTCTCCTTCCAGGACCCTCCTCATAATACGCAGGGTTTCCACAGGTGCATCTGAGCTGCTTCTCCTCCCAGTCCTCACACATTCCTGGGCACATCCCTTCTCCAAATAGCAGTTATCAGGGACACACATCATTGGTCTGTGTCTCTGAGTCAAGACTCCCATGAACACACCTGGCTGTCCGCATACGGCTGTCTGGAGCTGTTGGCTGGCAGCCCCCACAGGAGCCCTGAGCTGAGAGCCTGGGAACACCCACCTGCTCCTTCTTCGTCTGAGGGCACTCCCTGTCCCCCTGTCCCCCCTGTCCTGTCCTACCACACCCCCTTCTCCTCTGAAGTGTGGCCACAACCTCCAGACTCCACCGTCTCTGGCTCCAGGCTCCACCCACACCACAGTCCACGTTCCCTATCATTGTCCAGGGTCCATCAAACCTTTGACTTGGCCATTTTATCTCCTTCCTTAGACATCTGTGTCAGGGTCTGGATGTGGATGTCCCCATGGACCGCAGCCCCAGCTCTGCAGGACCCTGTGTCAGGCCACCACATCCATCCCAACCTCTCAGACCCCTGAAGTCTCTGCTCTTCTCACATCTCCACACCTGATCCCTCTGTTTGCTGTGACCTTCCTAACCTTATCTAACCTCCAACCACACAACGACCTCCTTCTCTTGGCTCCCACGGCCTCAGGAAGTCTCTTCTGATTTGATAGCCTGTCAGGGGGTCTGGTTGATACTCTAGGCTGGGGTGGCTGAGCTGGAAGGAGAGAGAGCACAGCTGGGAGAATAAGTCAAAATGATAAAGGCATCTAGAGGCCATGAAATGGCCCTGTGGCTGTGAGGAATGGGATATTTCCGGGACTTGGTTGGCCTATGGGACTTGTGGAACGAGTCCCTCAGAAAGTGGGCGGAGCCCCTCAGAAAGTGACAGCTGTGGTGGACGCTGCTACTTAGGTAATCACCCTTGGAGAAGGAAGGAGAGAGGGACTTCTGGGCAACCTGGTGTCACAGTCTGGGTGCTGCCCTAGTGGCCTGTTGGTCAAGCTGTGTCCTTTTCCCAAGTCAGAGGAGGGAAAGGAGGTGATTAAAGGAGAAAATACCTAGCAATACCCATGGTGACCGGGTACCAGTTCCCCCTGAAATCCTCCCTGTGCTCTCCTCCTCTGCACCTTTGATTTGCTCAGACTTCAGACTGAAGTCCCCTTCCCGATCCTTCCTTGCGTCCTTGCAGTGTCCCCTGCCAGGTTCTCAGGATGCAACTCCCTGGATGGGGGTGTGCCGTCCCTGCCTCCAGCGTCCGGCTTTCCTGGTTTCTCCTCACATCTATCAGAGTGGAGGTCTTCTCTGGAAATACACCCCAGCTCTTGTCCCCTGAAGGGTTGACCCCTGACTCCACATCTGGTCCTTGAGAAATCCTCATGCACCCGTCACCCCAACAACCTCCAGGAGTGAGCACTGGTCCTCCATGGCCACCGCTCCTTTGCTCCTCCCTTTCAGCCTTCCTGTCCACGAGACTCCAGGGGAATGAAAGCTGGACCCCAGTCTGCCCTTCCTACAACTGTGGGAAACACCCGCCAGCTCTCTGAGTTGGCCAGTGGATGAGGAAAATGAGACCCAAGTAAATCACTCAAACAAGGAGCCTCTGCCCGGAAAATGGCAAATCCAAGACATGGACCCAATGCCTCCCACTGACCCACCATGCTGTCCCTCTCACGGGGACAAGGGGAGGGATTGGGCTCACCCCTGCCCTCCCCAGGGTCCTGGGAAGGCAGCCATGGTGCTGTGAGGGTGGGGACTTGGGCCGGGGGTGAGTGTCAGGACCCTCCACGCAGGGTCAGCTTCCTCTTTCCCACTGACCACTTCACGTGAAGTGAGGAGCTGGGGAGAACCACGAGGGTAAGTCACCCTGGAAACCCCTCAGCCAGGCTGGGATGTCCCAGGCCCGGGGCTTGGAGGAGAAGGCAGCCGGCAGGAGGGCAGCCCTACTCCACCCCAGGAGGACAGGAGACCAAGCAGAGGCTGCACCCGCCACACTGCAGCCAGGAGACTCGGCGGGCATCCGGGGCTGTGCTGCTGCTGCTGCTGCTGCTGCTGCTGCTGCTGCTGCTCCAGAGTCTGGCTTGAGCTGAACCCACCTCCCTGGCCACGGACATCAGCCTGAGCCAGGCCCAGGCTCGATCTCACCATCAACTAGGACAGCAAACATCCAACCAGCTGGTCCCAGCAGGATGACACGTTGAGCTGGGCCAGGGTGCAGGCTGAATGGGAGGATGCCCAGCTTTGCAGAAGAGACCAGGCTCCCAGCCCCAGATGTGGGGCAGACGGGTGGGCATGGGTACCATTCCTGTGAGTGGGTTTTTACTGGGGACACGGGTGCAGAGAAGCCAGGCTGGTTTCCAGAGCCTAAGAGGGTATTCTCTCCCCTTTGAGGATCTGGATGCCTCAAGTACATCACAGAGGGCACCTCCTCCCCACCCCTCTACCAGGACAAGGACCTGCAAAGCCCAGCATCTCAGGTCAGCCTCCTGGAGGCCGTGTGCTTCAGGCAGGAGGCAGGCCAAGCCTATCCAGACATTAAATTCCAGGAGGACGGAGTCAGACAGGACACCTCACACGAGGCGCACACCCCCTCCATCTCCCCAGGTGGCTCTGTGGTCCTTCCCCACAGCCTGGCTTGTTGTTAGTGTAGATCAATCAGTCTTTTCGTGATGCCTTGGGAAGGTAGAAACAGCCCCTCCAGAGGCTCTGACATCTACCATGCACTTTGTAAAGTGACTTGAGAAGGGACCAACTCCTGGGGGAGGGACGAACTGGAGATCAGAATATAATTTCCACAGATTTCATTTCCCCAGTCCCACCACTCAGATGGATCCCAGGTCCAGCTCAGCAGATCCAGGTCTCACCTGCTTTTGCTTATTTCTAAAAAGAAATTTAGGAGATTTTAAAGGCACGTTTCTGACCACTCCCCACCAGCTGAGAACCACTGATCATGTCTCCAGCAAAACCTCCCTCCCTAGGAGTTTCTTCCCTTTCTGAAACGGAGCTCGGATTAAAACAACAAACAAGGGAAGAGTCTGGGGAGCTGGGATCGCAGGCTGGAGGGGGATGGAGACTGGGAAGGCTGGTGGGTGGCAGGGACTGTGGAGGGTAGAGCTGGGGCTGCTGGGAGCCATGCTGCGTTGGTGTGAAACTCAAGATATGAAGAGGAGACCAGCCTGATCCCCTGCTGTCCGTGCAGCTGGTGAAGCAGGGGGGTCCCTCCATGGTGGAAGGAGGTCCTGCCGTGATGGTCACCTGTGTGCCCATGAAAAACCTCACTGAAGTGTGTTTCTTTCCAAGGACTGGCCACCTGAGTCCAAGGATGCGGCCTGTGCATGTGGTCCTTCAGGGCACAAAGGACACCCAAGCATCCACCTCCTCTGAGCTCACAGCACTCTTGTCAGCAGGGCAGCCAGGGCTTCCACCAGTCTCCTTTGGGCAGGGAGGAAACTCAGGTCCAGGGCGGGGTTGGGGTGTGGCCTTGGGAGGAGGTCTTGGCCAAGTCAGGGTTGATGGCAGGATCCAGAGCTCTGGCTCGTGTGTGGAGTTTCCCATGGCCCCATCTGGGGCCTCTCTCTCTCTCAGACTAGCTCCCTGGTCCCCTCTGTCTGTCCCCACCACCCCCAACCCTGGCCAGCCCTGCATCTCTCCTGCAGCCCATTGCTTTTGGAGACTCAGTTCTAACTCTGGGCTACAGTCCAACAGCACTCTGGGCACCCAAGAGCTGCTCTGGGGTCCGCTTCTGCCTTGTTTTCCCGCTCTCTTCCTTCCCTTCCTGGGCCCTCCCCTGCCCTCTGCTTGCTCAAGGCTGCGGGCAAGGTCTCAAGGATTTTTAGGCAAGTGCACAGGGAAATCAGCTTCTAGCGCCTCCTGCATGTGTTGTGGGAAGTGTGGCATCACCACTGGCCAGAACTGGCTACATAACTAGCAAATTGAAATTGCAGGACCCCTTGCTCAAATAGTATAGAGTATTTCAAGACCTCAAGAACAGAGTATTAAACCAAGTATAGGGCCCTCCTGACCATAGGGGGCCTGTGTGACTGCACTGGTGACACAGTCATGATGCTGGCCCTGCCCCCAGCTCCCCAAATACAGTCATGGCAAGAAGGGCTCCAAGGAGCTGCTTCAGGAGTTCCTCAGATAGTGGCGGTTTTAATAGTCTGCAAAATAGAATACTCACGACTCTGATTTACTGGTTCACTGAAGTCTTCTGTATAAAAAAAATAAGAGTTCTAAACACACTCATACAGGCACGTATCAGTGCTGACTGTTGCAACTCCCATTATTCAGAAGGGGTGACCAGGCCCCAGCAGAACACGGGAGAACGGGATTAGTGAGGCCTCAGAGGCGGAAGTGGCAGGGCTGTGGCTGGACTCTGAGGCCAGTGCTCTTTCCACTGCCTACACAACAGACACTGCAGCCAGTGTCCAACATCCGGCAGTAGCACTGCCTCTCGCTTGCTATTTACTTTGCAGCAAGAGGCTCCCAACCTCCCTGTGCCTCCATTTCCCTCTCTGTAAATTTGTCCTCAGAAAGTACACACCTCATGTGGCTGGTCAAGGACATAGTACAGGAATCAATGCAGCTCATTACTGCTGAGAGTTCCTACCAGGGCAGAATTTTCCCAAGGAACTCAAAGCTGGTGAGAAGCCAACCAATGATTAGACTGCCAGACTCTAGAGCCTAAGGACCCAATGAGCATTTGGAGGCAGGTTTCTGCCCTGTTCATAGTAATAGCTGCTGTTTATGGGGCAATTCTGGGTCCTTCATTCCCAACTTCTTTCTCTGGGTTGACTCTTTTATCAGACCTCATCCTTGATCAACCACCTGTCCCCATGGAAGGATGGGGAAGGGGACCTCAGTCCTAAGGTTTAGGAAACACAAAGGTGCAGAGGCAGGAAAGCACAGGGAGGATTTCAGGGGGACCTGATATCTAGTCACCGTGGGTATGTAGTTACTTTCTCCTTGTAATCACCTCCTTTTCCTCCTCTGACTTAGGGAAAGGATACAGCTTGACCAAGAGGCTACTGGGGCAACAACTGAACAGTGATGCTGGATTGCCCAGAAGCCCCTCTCTCCTTCCTTCTCCAAGGTTGAGTGTGCAATCAGCATCATCTGTCCAGGCTGTCAGCTTCCAAGGTGCCCCATCCAATCTCCCAGTGACCCACAGGCCAACCAAGACCAAGAGCTACACCTCCAGACACAGAGCCATTCCATGGGAGACGAGATTAGAATTAACTTCATGGTCTCTGGATTCCTCTTTCACATTGGCTCATTCATTCTCCCAGCTGGGTTCCCTTCTCCTCCCATGCTCGCCACTTCAGGCTGGTGTCTCAGCCAGGGTCCTGGGCAGGGAGTCACTGACGTCAAGTCAGAATGGACCTCCTGAGGCTGTGGGAGACCTGAAAGGAAGTGCCATGTCTGCTTGGAGTCAGATAAGATTTCATAAGGTGAAAGGTCACAGCAAGCAGAGGGATCAGATGCAGAGATGGGAGAAGAACAGAGGCTTTGAGGGGCCTGAGGTTGGGATGGATGTGGTGGTGTTACAGAAAAATGTGTTACAGCTCACTGTTACAGGGCAGTTGTGAAAGGAACCTGGATCCGGGCAAGAGACCAAGAAGCACTCGGAGAGTTGGAGAACTCAGGTTTATTACGCCAGCGGGCCCAGTGGAGTTAACACTCCAAGCTCTGGACCCCGTCTGTAGATTTACACAGGCTTTTATAGGCTATCAGTTTACACTTTGCAATATCATATGCAAATAAGGTATAACAAAAGTTGACTAATTAGGAACAAGCTTTGTAGAAATGGACTAATCAGGAGTGAGAGAAATAACCAATCAGGAGTGAGCTTCATGCAAATGAAGCACTACAAATGGACCAATCAAGAGTTAGCTTAGGGAACCAGTAGAATCTAACGGGTAAGTTCCACTTTCCTAGAAGTAAGCCGTTTCAGAGGCAAAAAGTGAGATAAAGCCACTGGGCCAGGGAACCAGATGGTGCTGGCACGAGAGTAATGGCCCTGCCTGGGGGTCCTGCCATTCTTTTTTATGGGGCTTCCCTCCTCATTCCCCACTTTCGATGCTCTCTAATATATGTACTGAGCATCAACCTTTAGAGTGGTGCCCATTATTCATCACTGGGCTCTTCCTGGTCCAGAGGCCTATACTGAGTAACTAGTAGCTGTAGCCTTAGTGACTCTATTTGTGAGCTAATGAAATGGGTAACGAGTTTAACGATGCAGGGACCAAACAGCAGTGCTAGAAGAATCATAAGGAGGGGGCCCGCTAGGGGGAGGAGCCAGGAGGCCCAACTCCAGACGTTATTCCATTGTGCCCAGGAATTTGCTAATTCCTAGTTTCTGCGTTCAGCTCGATCTCGTAGTTGTTGGACCATATTTCTGACAATTCCTAATTGATTTACACAGAAACAGCATTTCTCATTTAGGAAGAGACAGAGTCCCCCCTTTTCGGTAGTGAGCAAGTCTAAACCCCTCCTGTTCTGTAGGACTACTGCTGCTAGGGAGTCCAACTGGTTTTGTAGAGACATTAAGGACTCAGCCACTCGTTTTGAGTCTTCAGTGACCTCAGCAGATAAGTGCTGGTAATAGTAGGATGATGAGGCTATTCCTCCTATACCTGTGCCTACTCCAGTTGCTATTCCCACCGAGTGAGTAGTGGTATCAGTGGGATGGCCCTTTTTGATTGAGTATGGGCCACCAGGGGTATGGGAAGGCTCTGGTTATTAGGTATTATGTCCATCTGAGGGGTAAGGAAGGCCAATGTGCTAGTACCTGTCCAACTGGCTGGTAGGCACCGCTAGGTGTGTGTCCCGCATACAAAAAAGGTTCCTGGGCTCAGTGTGCACCAGGGTTTGACAGATATACAACCATAAACAGCTGTGCAGTTATGGGTTTGGGCACACTGGGCAGTAGCTAGATTTCTCATTGAATGTTTTGTCCCTGGGTTGTAGATGCAGTCAAGAGCTGTATGGGCCAATCATACATTAACTGACTTGCGGCTTACATCTGCGGAGTCTGGGGACTACCCAGGCTGACCATTAAACTTGATTAGATCTGAGAGACCTATCGGGCTGGCTACATGGTGCAGGGGACCAGGACGCAGGCAGAGCCAGCGATCACTTGCTAGTTGTGGGTTAGTAGTATTAATATGGTAATGGACCTTGCCTAATAAGGGACTTAATTGAGGGTTCCGGTTATAAGGCGTGGGCCTACGTCTGTTTTTTACCCCCAGTCCTTACCGGGTCTATAGAAGAGCCCTGAGCGTGTGGGCCGGGGATTTTTTGGGGGAAAAAGGTCCCTGCCAAGTGCAAATCGGTGAACGGGTCCCATTGGAACCCCCATCATTGAAACAGATATGTTAGCAACTATTTTTACAAGTACCAGAAGGGACTGAGGTTTCTTTTTTTTTTTTTTTTTTTTTAACAGAGAGGTATGGTTCCTACAGCAGACACTGACGGACCATTAGGCTTCCTATTGTAGAGAGATAGAGTACAGCTAGTATTAGATTCTGGCCTATGTTCCAATCCTGGAGTGCAGTGACTATCAGTCCTACAGCCAGCAATATAGCAATACTCTACTAAAATAAAGTCGGGGCGGCAGTTCACTTTATGTCTTGATCAGTGGTTCCTCGGGCTTCCGCCGTGCGTTCACTAGCCAGCTTCCGGGTGTGGCTAGAGCAAGCTCTCTGGCAGGTGAGGCGGGTGTCTCTGGTCCTCATTTCAAGCGGCTCCTCGAGGTCCTGGTTGATTCTCCAGACATCCTCGTCTCGCAGTGGCGCTTCCCTCTTTGCTCTGGTGTGATGAATCCACGGGGTGATACCTGCAACTTTAAGAGCTGTTGGAATGGTTAACATAACTGGGTAGAGGCTTCTCCAAGTGGGCTCGAGGGGCTCCTTTTCCCAGTCTTTTACCCAGACTTGATCTCCAGGCTCATATGGGTTTAACATTGTTCCCCGTGAGACTGGGATCCTGTCAGTTACCCACCTATGGACTTTCTGCATAGTTTTTTCGGGGCCCTGCATTTGCTTATGAAGTTCTAAGCTTCCCGTGTCTCTAAGTCTTTCTCCCAGTATCATTAGGGGAGGGGGTTTCCCATGTAGGATTTCAAAAGGGGAGGATCCCATCTTGGACCAAGGGGCACAGAGTACCCACTGGAGAGCCATGGGAAGGGTGTCAGTCCAAGGTAGTTGAGTCTCTCAACTGAGCTTTGTTATATCCTGTTTTAGGGTCCGGCGCATGCGCTCTATCCTCCCTGAACTCTGGGGCCTGTAGGCCTCATGTACATTCTGGCGGACGTTTAGTGTTTTTGCCACTTGTGCTATTTCCACCATGAGTGCGGGTCCATTGTCTGACCCTACGGTTAATGGCATCCCGAATCTGGGAATAATGTCTGTGAGTAAGCCCTTTATTACTTCTCTTGTTTCCTCAGTCCGTGTTGGGTATGCTTCTACCCATCCTGAAAAGGTGCAGATAACAACCAGCAAGTAGTTGTATCCTCTGCTGGGCCCCATTTCTGAGAAACCCATTTCCATATCTTTAAAAGGAGCCTGGCCATAGCACTGGATTTCTCTTGGTCCAGCTGACCCCTGTTGTGCATTGTTTTGAGCACATATGGGGCAGCGCTGTGAGACTGAGGCACAGAGGGATGGAAGACGAGGGATCAGACAGTACCGTTCCAGCAGGGCCTCTAAGGCATTCTTTCCCAGGTGGGTGAGCTCATGTTGCTGAAGGACCACCTGGTGGGCTAATCGTTCAGGTATATATATCCGTTTGTCAGGCATCACCCACCATCCTTCCTTTCCGCTGGTTCCTCTAGTTTTGGCCCATGAGTTTTCCTCTTGGCTGTATGCTGCAGATGTTGGCAGCAGTTTGGGTGCCAGTCGAACCTTTGAGATGGCCCCAAGATCTCTGGCATGGCATGATCGACTTGCCGCTTTTTGCGTAGCCTGATCTGCTAGTTGGTTTCTTCTGTTTATGGGGTCATTTCCTTTTTTGGTGTCCTTTACAGCGGATGAATGACATCTCTGTGGGCTCCCAGATTGTCTCTCATAGATGCCCATGGCGGACTCGTCTGGCTTTTGGATTATGGTGATTTTAGACATGTTGGTTGGTTTCTTTGGCCCGGCTCGCAACCCATGTAGGAGGGCTCTCTGATATGTCCGCAGAGCCTCCCGTTCGGCTTGGGAGTTAGAGTTCCATTCTGGTCTTGCGTCTGGGGCTGCGTTCCAGGCCCATTCCTCCGCATCCAGGGTTCCCTCTGGGGCCTGCTCTTGTAGCCATTTTCTAGTTTCTGTTATGATCTGCTTTCTTTCTTTAGTATTGAAGAGTGTCAGGAGCAGCTGCTGAATGTCATCCCAAGTCAGCTGGTGGGTCTGGAAGATGAACTCTAGGAGGCCAATCATGGCCTGGGGTTTTTCTGAATGTGGCGGAGCGTGGTGTCGCCAGTTCAGGAGATCCGTTGTACTGACAGGCTGGTGGTACAGGATGGAGTGGCTGGGCTGTACGGACCCATCATCATTAACTTGTTGGGGTCCTTGTGTCGCCCAGAGAGGCATCTGGAGGGTAGCCACTGGCTGGGCGGCCTGCAGGGCCGAATGGAGTTTCCACCCCTTGGGCTCCCGGCCCAGAGCCCAGGGCCACCGTGGTGGTACAGGCGGCGGTGGACCGTCTGGAGAGGCAGCTGTGGTGGAGCCGCAGAAGCAGGAGGAACATACGGCAGCGGTAGCACTGGCAGTCCTTCAGGGTTCCCACGAAGGACTGGCCTCGTTGTGTCCTTTCTTTTCATCTTTAACGTCGGGACCACAAGGATCTTATATTGTCCTTGATCATTCACACAGACCTGGACCCATGGAGGCAAGGTCTGGGCGATCGTTAGCCAAGAGTCAATATATGGGATTTGGTCGCGGTGCCCTGGGGGCGTGGTGATTATCCAGTATATGGCCCCGACAGCTGACAGGTCGAGTGTGCCTTCCGGGGGCCATCCCATCCAAAGGCGGGCCACCCTGACTCGCACAACGTGCGCAATTTTTCTGGTGTCAATTTAATTCTATAGTTTCCTGAGAAACTCTTTCTGAAATTTTTAATCATGCAGTCCAGAACTGTCGGCCTTGATTTTGAGGCTCCCATTATTATTAGCTGACAGATTTTGTGGCCTATAGGTGTGGGTGTGCTCCTGGCACCGAGGACTGTGACCCCAGCATCTCTGTTTTTTCCACCCCTCAAAACTGTGGAGTTCTCAAAAAGCTCGCTGCCTCACTGGGCCTAATACCTATCTGCTTGGCTGCAAGTGCTGCCAGTGAGTCAGGGCTGTAACGTTTGGCAAGTAACCCTGAGACTCCCCTGGGCCTGGATGAGCTCTGGGGGTCCCTGCATAAAGTCTTTTCTATAGCCTGAATTGACAAAATATGAGGCCAGGATGGCTGGCTGGTGGCAGAATAAATGGACCAAAAAGGAGGACCTCAAAGGAGGGTTCCAGCCAGTCCTGGGGTGGGTCCCTCTAGCTCAGGTCTTGTGGTCTTAATTTTAGACAGAAAGGTAGTATTGAGCCTGGTTTATTAACTGCGACAGGATATTCTGGGGGACTGGTGACAAGGTCGTGTCTGAAACTTTTAAAAATAATCTCGTCTTAGTTCCCAAGGGCACAGGGGTCATTTACTCATAGGCTGTTCTACGTCACTTTCCCTCCCTGTGTAGCCACCCCGTGCCGGTGTCGCAAACGAGACAAAGGGAGGGTTTTTGCTGAGCCCGCCTGGCCGCTCCCCTGGTGGGGACGAAGGTGCCTCTTAGCTTTGGCGGGTCAGTATAAGCCGCTGACTCCGATCGACACACCGAGGGGCCGATACCACCACGAGCCGTATGAGGTCACCACGGAACTGCAGGTTGGGACTCACTCGAACTCCATAGCAGAATGCCATGGAGCTACAAACTCGAACCTGATCGCATGTTTTTCAGGCCGCACACAAATTCTCACACACACACACACACAAACACAGATTACTTGCACATTTCCCTCCCTATCACCGGGGTGTCCCTAATCTAACCTAATCTAACGTGATCTCCCTGTCCAGAATACCATCAGATGGGGATCATAACCTGATCTCCCCGTGCAGAATACTATCAGACGGGGAGCATAACCTGATCGCCCCATTCAGAATACTGTCAGGTGGGGAGTGCAACTTGATCTCTCTGACTGGAATACCGTCAGACTGGGAGCCTGGAGGAGGTGATCTATCTCCTCTTCTTCCACTTGGACAGAACCTGAATACCCTACCTAAATATGGATGCTTCCTAGGGCTCCTACCTTGTCCGGCCGTGTTACTTGGTGAGTTGGTCCGTCCTTCCAGAGTCCCATTGGGGCATAGCTGTCCAGAGGACTCAATCACCTCCGCGAAGGAGGACCCAGGATACTGTCAGGTGGTGCGCCTCCTCCTTGGCTTTTGGCCTTCCTGACCTCCAGGCGGCTGCTCTGCCGCCCCAGCAGCTCAAGGGGCTGATGTGATTGGAATCTCGCTGGGACCTCCAGAAATGTTTCAGCAAAGTGTGTCACATCTCAGTGTTACAGCTTAGTGTTATAGCTCAGTTGTGACAGCAAGCTGGATCCGGGCAAGGGACCAAGCAGCACTCGGAGGGTTGGAGATCTCAGGTTTATTATGCCAGAGGGCCCAGAAAAGTTAACACTCCAAGCTCTGGACCCCGTCTGTAGGTTTACACAGGCTTTTATAGGCTACCAGTCTAGACTTTGCAACATTTTGCAACACCATTTGCAAATAAGGTATAACAAAGGTGACTAATTAGGAACAAGCTTTGTAGAAATGGACCTATCAGGAGTGAGAGAAATGGACAAATCAGGAGTGAGCTCCGTGCAGATGAAGCACTACTAATGGACCAATCAGGAGTTAGCTCAGAGAACCAGTAGAATCTAACGGGTAAGTTCCGCGTTCCTAGAAGTAAGCCATTTCAGAGTTTAAATAGCGAGATAATGCCACTGGGCCAGGAAACTGAATTGTGCTGGCAGGAGGGTAGTACCCCTACCTGGGGGTCTTACCGTCTTTTTCATGGGGCTTCCCACCTCATGAAAACACACACGCACATGCACACACGCACGCACGCACGAGCGCACACGGCCTGCCACAGTTAAGTACTTGGTCCTGGTAAGTGGGAGGAGGGGAGAAAAGTAAAAGTGAAGCCTGGAGCAAACTGTTTTCACAAGAATTTATTTTTCAAATCCTGACCCAGGGCAAAGCAGACCCTTAGGAGTCTCCCCGGGCCTCTGATTCGCTAAATGCCCTTATACAGGAGTTATCTGTAAATCTTTCACCTTCTTGTAGCAAATCTTGGCGGGCTGAATGGGAATGCAAATTTGGCAGGGGTAATTAGATGGGAGGGGGGAAATTTGGCAGAGGAAACTCAGGAGGAGGGAAATTTGGTGGAGGGAAATTTGGCAGAGGAAACTCAGGAGGAGGGAAATTTGGCGGAGGGAAATTTGGCGGAGGAAACCGAGGAGGAGGGAAATTTGGCGGAGGAAACTGAGGAGGAGGGAAATTTGGCGGAGGGAAATTTGGCAGAGGGAAATTTGGCAGAGGAAACTCAGGAGGAGGGAAATTTGGCGGAGGGAAATTTGGCAGAGGAAACTCAGGAGGAGGGAAATTTGGCGGAGGGAAATTTGGCGCAGGGAACCTCTGCCGTGGTATCCTCGGCGGTAGAAAGGGTAGCGGGCGAAATCTCCGGGCCTGTGGATCAAAAGAAAGTTTTCTTGTACTAACTGGGCCACAATCACAAGGCCCTTCTCTCCACACTGAACCACATTCCAGGTGGACTCCAGGAACTTGGGTCCCCAGTTCACCTCTGCCTGTGACATTAGGAGCATATCACCTCACCCACGCACAGATGAGGACACTGGTTCCAGAGATGATAAGGGGCTTCCCAGGGGCACAAGCCCATCCCAGCAAAGCTGGATGGGAGCAGGGGCAGAAAGTCCATTACTCTAGTCAGTGCCTTTCAAGCAGTCAGGATGCCCAGGAAGCCTTAAAATAAGAATTGCTGGCACCCACCTCAAACTAATTGGGTAGATCTCAGTGGGGCCAGAGAATCAGCCATTTTCTCTAGTTCCCAAGTGGGGAGCCCACTGAGAGAACCACTGCTGTAAGGGATTCCAGAGCCCAGCCTGGAGACCTGGGGCTCTGGTGAGGGGGAGCCAGGGGAGGAGGAATTTCCTCCCCTTAAAGTGATGGCACAGAAGGGAATTGGTCCAAAAGATGTTCCACACCCCACTCCTACAAGCAGCCCCTACAGCCCAGAAGGAGTCATTAACCTTATCACAGGTGATGTCCTTTTGGTCCTTGGACTGGTCCAGAGTGACTGTCCCCACACACTGTTTCACCAGCTAGAAGGGGAGACTCCAGGTCAGACTGGAAGCCCTGAACCATAACCACCCAGCCTCACCACAGGGGCTGCAAGCCTTCCTTTGGACCCTCCTGTTCAGGTCCTTGGGAGGCATCCGCCAGTGCCCCCAGCCTCACCCCATTCTCCTTGAAGGCACACTGCTCCGTTGGCTGCTGTGTCCTCCTGGGACACACGGTCTCCTTCACCGTGAAGCTCACAGGCTTTGGGGCATCTGGGTTCTCGTCCTGCTCAAGGATCAAAGTGGGGAGACTGGCTCAGGCTCATGCTTCTTTGTGTGACCTGTGTCCCTGCCCCCAGCAGGACAGCCCCCTTGACAGCCCGTCCCATGTGCCTGGCCCTGGGCTGGGGGCTGGGTGCAGAGGGGAGGAGGACACAGCCTGGTCCTGGGCTCCCAGGCACACAGGGAGCAGGAGGGGACCTCAGACCCGCTCTCCTGAGGGGCAGCTCCCCCTTAGAGGGGTGAGGGAAGTCAGGGGACACCTGCAGGGAAAGACCTTGTCACTGGAACCTCCAGGCTGAGCACAGCCCTTCCCTGGAAAGGAGACAATGGTGTGCACAGGGGAAGTCACATCCCAGAGCCAGTGACCCCGGCGTATCCCTGGAGCCCCCAGGAGTCCCTGGAGCCTGAGCGGGCTGTCAGGGCTCTGTTCCCACAGCAGAGATGCCAGGCAGAAGGCTTTCACAACGGGAGGGGACCCAGCTCTGGGAGGATTTCTGTGATAGGTGGGATCCCACCTACAGGGAGAGGTGCCTTCCTGACAGGAGGTACAGCACGAGCAAAGGGAGAGACAGTGTGGCCAAGCCTGGCGGGAGACGCCTCCCTCCCCAGCCCCTCCCTGACTCACAGCCTTGGGCGGCAGGTCCAGCTCCAGGAGGCGGTAGAGATTGGGGTCTGAGGACTGCTCATTGAGGCAATCCACAGCTCGAAGCACCGCCTCCCTATAGCTCAGGGCCTGGGCGCTGGCCCAAGGCACCGCTAGTCCCAGCAGCAGTAGCCACAGTGGCCAGCGGCCCAGGGAGAGGCTGGCCCTCTGGGTCTCCATGGTCCCCGAGTCTGCCTCCTCCCAGCCCACAGGACCCTCCTTTATGCTCAGCCTGGGCCTGATGCAATTGCTCAAGCAGGAGCCTTCCCCACCTGCCCCATCCCTGCCCCCGGCCAGGGTGTGAGCTGGACTTGCCTCAGGCCCCGCTCTTGCCTCAGGGGATTGCTGGGCAATGGGTGAGGTCTGCCTCCTGTGCAAGGTGAAGAAATGGTTTCTCCATCTCCCTGACAACATCTCAGCCTCTCCTGGGCCCCGTGGGGACTTTCATGGGCAGGGTTGCTCCAGAGGGTTGAGTCCTCCAGGAGACAGAGGGAACAGGCTGTGTCCTACACCCTCTCGGCCTCCTCACTGTGACCTCCTCAGAATCAGGCTGACATCCAACCAGAGAAACAGCAACTCCCCATCTCGGCTCCCACAGCCTCACGAAGTCTCTTCTGACTTGTCCCCAAGGTACTCCCTATCCAGGGCTCAAGTTGAGACACCAGGATGGAGCGGCCGGTGTGGGAGGAGGAGGGGGCCCAGCTGGGAAAATGAATGAGTCGATATGTCAGAGCGGCCTAGAGACCGTGATGTCAATTCTAATTCAGTCTCCCATGGAATGGCCCTGTGATCGAAAGCCTGAGTTACCTCTTGGCTTTCTTTGACCTATGGAACTCTGGGCAATCGGATGGGGCACCTCAGAATGTGACAGCCTGGACAGATGCACTGGTTGCACACTCAGCCTTGGAGAAGGAAGGAGAGAGGGGCTTCTGGGGAACCTGGTGTCACAGTCCAGGTGTTGCCCCAGTGGCATCTTCGTCAAGCTGTATCATTTTCCCAAGTCAGAGATGGAAAAGAAGGTGATTACAGTAGAAAATAACTAGCAATACTCACGGTTACTGGGTGTCAGGTCCCCCTGAAATCTTCAGTCGGCTCTCCTGCCTCTGCACCTTTGCGTTTGTTCAGACTTTAGACTGAACTTCCATTCCTCATCCTTCCCTGGGTCCATGGAGTGTCCCCTTTCAGGACTTCAGACTGCAACTGCCTGGATGGGGGTGTGCTGTCCCTGCCTCTAGCATCTGACTTCCCTGGTTTGTCCTCACAGCCTGTCAGAGCAGAGGTCTTCTCAGGAAAGACCCCATAGCCCTAGTGCCCAGGCAGGTTAGCCCCTGACTCCACATCTGGTTCTTGAGAAACCCTCATGCACCCATTACCCCGATAAACTCAGGGAGTAAGCCATGATCCTCCATGGACATCATTCCTTTTCTCTCCCCAGACATCCTTCCTATCCATGAGACACCAAGGAAATGGAAGTGTACCACTGTCCGAAATAGTACCCCAAATATGGGGGAATATCAACAAGCTCTCTGACTGCCCAGTTGATGAGGAAAATGAGACCCATGGGCTACGTCATTCCATCAAGGACCTCCTACTCAAAAAATGACAGACTGGGGACATGGAGTCATGCCCCTCAATGACCCACCACCTGTCCTTTTCACAGGGACAAGGGGTAGGATTCAGCACCTACCCCCTGCCCTCTGCAGGGACCTGCGATGGCAGCCATGGTGCTGTGAAGGCAGGGATTTGGGTCGAGGGTGAGGGTCAGGACCCTCCGCTCAGGGTCAGCTTCCTCTTTCCCATGGACCAATTCAGCTGAAACTAGGAGCTGAAAGAGCACCACGAGGTTAAGTCATCCTGGAAAAGACAGCAGAAGGCATTTAGTGTCTGCAGGCGTGTCTGGGCGCCTACAGGATCGTCACCTGCCAGGACCCACTTATCGGTCAGCACACTAGGCAGCGTTCCTAGCCCCTGAGACATCTAGGGATCCACAGAAAGTTTTACTTTTAATTGTTTAAAATCACAGATGAAAACACTGACATATTGATGAATACATAAGATGAAAAGCAGCTTGGGTTATATTCATGTTTATATGAATGCAGTTGTATAATACAAGTTTTAAGAGTATTCTGTGAATGAAGAGGCCCAGGAAGATAGAAGTGCCAGGGCCCTGAAAGTCCCAGTGTACCCCTGTCTCCCCTGTCAGCATCCTTCCCTGCTCTGGCTGGGTAGGCACAGGGGCAGAGTGACACACAGGAGAACACGGGGTGCGAATGGGACACAAGGAACCCCCACTCTCGGGCGGAAGCTAGAGAGTCCATGGGGCTGGGGAACAGGACTCGGGATGTGACTGGCACGGGCATCCCTCAGTCGGAGCAGAGCAAGCCTGGAGGCCCCCCACTGTGTCAGCTGCTGACTAGTAAGGACCAGACGCTAAAGGCTCGTGCAGACGGGCCAGTTCTGCTCGCTCAGGACAGAATGACATGTATTTCCCTCCTGCTGTTCTGATGGGGATTCCAAGTGTCTCTCTGGGTCCCTGCTCCGACACACGAGCCAGATCTGTGCCCTGAGATGGACCCAGACTAACTATGGTCTCCTAGACTCCATCAGCCTCCACCTCAGATTCAGCCCCTATGTGGTACTCGACCTTGTTTTTCGAGCTAAGCCATTGACCAGCCCCTCAAATTAGGCTATGTGGTGTCAGTTACAGGTAGACATAGGCCCAGAAAGATCTCTTCTTCTGCCTAGGGCCACACAGGCAGAGGAGCAATGGCTTTCAGATGTCCATACTCCTCAGAATTCTCTTTCTCTGCCCTATTCATGACAATGTGAAGTGCCCTGTCACATATAGGGGCCCCGAAAATGACTCTGGAGACCTCAGAAGTGGGGGTCAAGGGCCACATCAACAAGGACCTTGCCTGATAACAGCCCAGTGTCCCTCCCTGGCACAGCGGGGGTCTGGGGGAAGGAGAAGCCCCTGTGTGTCCCCATTCATGGCCTCCCCTCTTCCTTACCTCTTGCTTCTCCTCCCCTCACTGCGTGGGACTTCTGTGCCCCCAGATCTCTGAGGCTGCCCCCACTGAGGTCCGTGGCCTCCACATCTGCACAAACACCGGGAAACCACTAGGAGTCATCGCCCCGGGCTCTCGGCCTCCTGTCCTACTCTGAGCACTTTGTAAACTCCTCAGGGCCCCTTGGCTGCCAGCGCTGCCCCGCTCCAACTCCTCTCCCGCACCCCTACCCTGCACACCTCTGCCTCTCCTCTCTCTCAGCTCCACGTCAGGCCCCACAGCCGAGCCACCTGGGATGAGCTGGCCGGGCTCCACACAGCTCCACCGCCATCCTAGGCCGGTTCTCTAGAAGCAGGGCCTGAGCTGGGAATTCAGAGTCATGTGATTAATTGAGGGGTGTGGTCAGCAGGAGGGGGAGGAGAGCAGGGTTGTGCAGAGGAAGGAGCTGAGCAGAGAGGTGCTCCCTCTGAGCCCAGCTTCAGCCTCACCTAGAAAAGCCCAGGAACCAGAATTGCACCCCTGCTTTAGGAGTGACTGAGGCAGGGGCTGGGCTCTGATGTCCCCTCATAGTCAGTCACCAGCCACAGAATGGGGGCAGAGAGGACAAAACCCCCAGGCTTCTCCTTGGGAGGCAGTGAAGCCGTGGAATATGGCACCTGAGAGCCATCAGCATCCATGTCCCACCCTCCTGAAGCAGGATCAGCAATCCTGGGAGACAACTGCAAACAGATGACATCAGCACAGCCCATATCATCCTGATGAGTGAGCCCTCTCTCAGGTTGGACAGTGATGGACCAGCTGTGATGGGCCTGATGTGTAGCATTTGCTGATTTCCATGCTGTAAATTCTTCCACCAAGGCAGATTTCAAGCAACCAAGAGTTTAATGACCAACTCAGAAAATCCTGAAATTTTAACAAGTAGCTCTTGCAGTCTTGTATGCTGTGGCAGAGACACGACACAGTCCCTGGGTTTCCTCTGTGAGGTTTCCTGCCTCACCTGGGGTGATGTAAAGTGAGAAGCATGGGTTCCTCTAAGCTGCCTCAAATCAGGCCCACCTGCTCCCCATGAACAGACGAGCCTGACAGATTACAGAGCCCATGCTCTGCGCGGTCCCGCCCGCTGTCCCTCTGACACACGGGGCTCTGTGTGTTGGTGCAGGTCGGCCCAGGAGCAGAGCTCAGGCCAGCATTCAAGAGGAAGCAGGTGCTCTGGGAGGCGATTCCTTCGAAGCACCAGCAGGAAAATAGAGATGTGAGACCGGGCAGAATCGACATCAGAAGAGGACAAGTCAATAGACAGGTCAGTGAAGTGGGGACAGGGGCTCCACCCAGCTGGGGACCTCAGGGAGGGGGGACACATCTGGGAGTGGGCCCCCCAAGGAGTGAGGAACAGAAGAGACGTTTCCACCAATGAGGGAAAAGTCCCAGCGATGGTTGGTTGAGGCTGCTCCCGGGACTGCCGCCTCCCCCGTGATTCCAGTCTGCCCCTCAGCAAAGGTCAGCTACAGAGTGGGGAGTGGGCAGGACAGGGACAGTGTCTGAAACCCCCAGGCAAACAGACATGTGGCCTGTGTGTCACTGTGTGTGTCTCTCACTCAGGCAGAGCCCTTCACCCCGATGAGCAGGAGGCTTGCTTCTAATGGTGCCAATTGTGGTACCATTGCATCCCTGAACACAAGCCCACACCTGAAATCTGAGACCCCACAGAAGAAAGACTGATGTGTCTCAATGCCCAGAGCAAAAGCCAGGAAGGGTGGGCTCAGGCAGAGTTCAGATTGTGAGGGAAGTCGAACAATCTGGACATTTTACCTTCAGGCTGACCCTAGAGCCCGCCAGCAGGAGACAGAGCTGTGTCTCCCCGAGTGATTAACAAGCGACCTGGTCCTCCTGGACTGTCACCTCCATACCAGCAGGAACAGCATCCCCAGCAGCCCTGCACACAGACTAGGTCTCCTTAAGCCCCTAATTGGTGGAGGAGGAGGAGGGCGGGGGAGTGTGAAGGGCATGGGTTTCCTGGGAATGGAGCCCTGTCCTGTCCCTCCCGGCCCTGCTGCCTCTCCCCGCCATCCTGGAAGGAACAGCTGCCACACCCATCTCTGTGTTCACGGAAGTAAGCACACACACACACACACACACACACACACACACACACACACACACACACACAAGAGGGCAATGGCGGTTAAGGACCCCTGGTAAGAGTAGGACAAGAGATAGGTGAATTTGAAATTCATAAGAATTTATTTTCCAGAGTTTGAACAACTGAGCCAGAGTTAGGTGATCATTAGGACTCTACCCTGGGCGAATTTTATCACCAACGTATCCGATTACTTTCCCAATCGCATCTCGAACCCTGTTCACACGGTTACGGATGGAATCACGAATCCGGCCAAATAACCCAACACTTTGGAGCTGTGCAGCAGAAAAAAACAGGATTCTTGTGAGGACTGACTTAGGGACAAGACCAGATCCCTCCCCACCTGAAAATCTTCCATCTTGGAACACCGAAGGAGAGTTAAGGCACCATTTGACCTCCTTGTCTGTGTCACTTGGAGCACGTGGTTGAATCATCTCTCCCACAGACAGATGAGGACCAAGGTCCAGAGATGACAGGGGGCTTCCCAGGGGCACAAACCCATCTCAGAAAAGCTGTACGGGAACAGGGGCAGAAAGGTCCTGTCTATAGTCACTGCCTCTCAAGCTTCAGCACACTCAGAAATCCTTCAGAAGGGCTCTTAAAATAGAAATTACTGGGCTCCAACACAGACAGTGCTTCCGTAGGTCTGAGTCATGCCTGAGAATCAGCCTTTTTCTCTAGTTGCCAAGTGGGGATCCCAATGAGAGAACCACTGCTCTAAGGGATTGCAGAGCCCGGCCTGGAGACCTGGGGCTCGGATGAGGGCGAGCCAGGGGAGGAGTGCTCTCCTGTCGCTACAGGGATGGCACAGAGGGGAATTGGCCCAAAGGCTGTTCCACACACCACCTCCACCAATAGCTTCTGCAGCCCAGAAGGGGTCACTCACCTCATTACATGTTATATCGAAGTTGTCTCTGAGCTGGTACAGGTTGACTGTCCCCAAACACTGTTTCACCACCTGGAAGGGGAGACTTCAGGTCACACTGGAACCCCTGAGCCATAAACACCCTTCCTCACCCCAGGGGCTGCTAACGACCACCCGCCCCAAGCCTTCTGTTCGGGTCTTGGGAGGCACCCACCAGCGCCCTAAGCCCCCAACCTCACCCCATTCTCCTTGAAGTCACACTGCTCCGGTGGCAGCAGTGTCCTCCTGGGACACACGGTCTCCTTCACCGTGAAGCTCACAGGCTTTGGGGCATCTAGGTCCTCGTCCTGCTGAAGGATCAAAGTGGGGAGACTGGCTCAGGCTCATGCTTCTATGTGTGACATATCCCCCTGCCCCCAGGATAACAAGCCCCTTTGAGAGCCTGTCCATGTGCCTGGCCCTGGGCTGGGAGCTGGGTGCAGAGGAGAGGAGGTCACAGCCTGGTCCTGGGCTCCCAGGCACACAGGGAGCAGGAGGGGACCTCAGACCCGCTCTCCTGAGGGGCAGCTCCCCTTGGAGGGGCTGAGGGAAGTCATGGGACACCTGCAGGGAAAGACCTTGTCACTGGAACCCCCCAGGCTGAGCACAGCCCTTCCCTGGTGGGGAGACAATGGGTTGCACAGGGGATTGGAAGCAGGGAAGTCACATCCCAGAGCCAGTGACCCCAGCGTATCCCTGGAGCCCCCAGGAGTCCCTGGAGCCTGAGCGGACTGTCTGGGCTCTGTTCCCACAGCAGAGATGCCAGGCAGAAGGCTCTCACAACGGGAGGGGACCCAGCTCTGGGAAGATTTCTGTAGAGTGGGATCCCACTTAGAGGGAGAGGTGCCTTCCTGACAGGAGGTACAGCGCGAGCAAAAGGAGGGACAGTGTGGCTAAGCCTGGCGGGAGACGCCTCCCTCCCCAGCCCCTCCCGGACTCACAGCCTTGGGCGGCAGGTCCAGCTCCAAGAGGCGGTAGAGATTGGGGTCTGAGGACTGCTCATTGAGGCGATCCACAGCTCGAAGCACCGCCTCCCTATAGCTCAGGGCCTGGGCGCTGGCCCAAGGCACCGCTAGTCCCAGCAGCAATAGCCACAGTGACAAGCGGCCCAGGGAGAGGCTGGCCCTCTGGGTCTCCATGGTCCCCGAGTCTGCCTCCTCCCAGCCCACAGGACCCTCCTTTATGCTCAGCCTGGGCCTGATGCAATTGCTCAAGCAGGAGCCTTCCCCACCTGCCCCATCCCTGCCCCCGGCCAGGGTGTGAGCTGGACTTGCCTCAGGCCCCGCTCTTGCCTCAGGGGATTGCTGGGCAGTGGGTGAGGTCTGCCTCCTGTGCAAGGTGAAGAAATGGTTTCTCCATCTCTCTGACAACATCTTGGCCTCTCCTGGGCCCCATGGGGAGTTTTTTGGGCAGTGTTACTCCAGAAGGATGAATCCTCCAGGAGACGGAGGGAGCAGGCTGTGTCCTACACCCTCTCGGCCTCCTCACTGTGACCTCCTCTGAATCAGGCTGAAAGAGTGTATTCACCACACAACCTCCAGCTCCTGGGCCTCCTGGTCCCCAACAGGCACTCAGTTAACATATGATGAATAGATGGCAGGACCACCCCCATCTAGTGCCTTTCACGCCCATCCACTCCCTAGGCAGACATCAGGGCCACACCGTCCTATTCTGCGGACCCAGCCCTCAGCCAGTCAGGGCATCTCCTCCACTGTCCCCTCTTCTGGATTCTTCTCCTTTGCCTTCTTCACTCTAAAAATGTCCTGTCCCAGCCCCTTCCAGATGCACACTGTTCCCCTTACCCAGACAGCCAGTAAGAGAAGGCTCATCTACACTCTGACCCCACTATTTGTCCTCTTTCAACTCAAGGTCCATGCCTGCTTAACAGCTTTCGAATGATACAAAGGGCATGCTGAAGCCTTGTCCTTGCCTTCACAGGTGCCAGGGACCCCTCTGTCTACTGAAACTGCCCCCTCCCCCATTCTCCCCTGGGACCACCTTCCTGGGTCCACTTCCTGGCCTCCCGGGTGCCTCCTGCTCTGTCTAATCTAAGTACTCAACTTTTAATAAAACTTTTACTGCAGGGCTTGCACACGTGATCTGTACAGCTTCTCAAAGCAGTTCTCATGCATTCTGGGCACATCCCTTCCTCAGATACTAGTTATCAGGGACACACATCACTGGTCTGTGTGTCTGAGGCAACACTCCTGTGAACACCCCTGGTTGTCAGCACAGGGCTGTCTGGGGCTGTTGGCTAGGAGCCCTTTCGGGAGCCCTGAGCTGAGAGCCTGGGAACCCCCACCTGCTCCTTCCTCTGAGGGCCCTCCCTGTCCCCACTGTCACCCCTGCCCTGTCCTACCACCATCCCCTCTCCTCTGAAGTGTAGCCACAACCTCCAGACTCCACCTTTTCTGGTTCCAGGCTCTTCCCACACCACAGCCCAGTGTTCCCTGCCATTGTCCAGGGGTCCATCAAACCTCCCGCCTTGAGTCAGTGGCTCAGGGTCTGGATCAGGTTGTCCTCAGGTGCTCACCTGCAAAACCCTGTGTCAGGCCGCCACGTCCACCCCAACCTCTCAGGCCCCTCGGAGCCTCTGCTCTTCTCATATCGCTACACCTGATCCCTCTGGCTGCCGTGACTTTTCGTTTTGTGAAGCCTTATCTGACCTTCAACCAGAGAAACAGCAACTCCCCATCTTAGCTCCCACAGCCTCACAAAGTCTCTTCTGACTTGTCCCCAAGGTACTCCCTCTCCAAGGCTCAGGTTGAGACACCAGGATGGAGTGGCCAGAGAGGGAGGAGGAGGGGGTCCAGCTGGGAAAGTGAATGAGCCGATGTGTTAGAGGATCCCAGAGACCAGATGCCAATTCTAATCCAGTGTCCCATGGAATGGCCCTGAGACTGAAGGCCTAGGATAGGCCATGGCTATCTGTGACCTGTGGACTCTGGGCAACTCAATGGGGCACCTCAGAAGGTAACAGCCTGGTCGGATGTGCTGGTTTCGCACTCACCCTTCGAGAAGGAAGGAGAGAGGGGCTTCTGTGCAACCTGGTGTCACAGTCCGGGTGTTGCCCCAGTGGCCTCTTGGTCAAGCTGTATCCTTTTCCCAAGAAGGAGGAAGAAAAGGAGGTGATTGCAGTAGAAAATAACTAGCAATACCCACGGTGACCGGGTATCAGATCCCCTTGAAATGCTCTCTGTGCTTTCCTGCCTCTGCACCTTTGCGTTTGCTCAGACTTTAGACCGCAGTCTGGGTCCTTGGAATGTTGCCTGTCAGGTCCTCAGACTACAACTGCCTGGATGGGGGTGTGCTGTCCCTGCCTCTAGCATCTGACTTTCCTGGTTTGTCCTCATAGCCTGTCAGAGCAGACGTGTTCTCAGGAAAGGCCCCTCTGCCCTTGTCCCCAGGATGGTTGGCCCCTGACTCCACATCTGATCCTTGAGAAACCCTCATGCACCCGTCGTGCTAACAACCTCAGGAAATGAGCCATGATCTGGACGGCCCAGCTCCTTTTCTCCTCCCAACCATCCTTCCTGTCTGTGAGACTGCAGAGACCCCAAAGCAATGGAACTGGACCAGAACCCCAAACTGTGTCCCTAACCTTGAAAATCTCCACCAGCTCTGACTGCCCATTTGATGAGGAAAATGAGACCCATGGGCTACGTCATTCCATCAAGGACCTCCTACTCAAAAAATGACAGACTGGGGACATGGAGTCATGCCCCTCAATGACCCACCACCTGTCCTTTTCACAGGGACAAGGGGTAGGATTCAGCCCCTACCCCCTACCCTCTGCAGGGACCTGCGATGGCAGCCATGGTGCTGTGAAGGCAGGGATTTGGGTCGAGGGTGAGTGTCAGGACCCTCCGCTCAGGATCAGCTTCCTCTTTCCCATGGACCAATTCAGCTGAAACTAGGAGCTGAAAGAGAACCACGAGGTTAAGTCATCCTGGAAAAGACAGCAGAAGGCATTTAGTGTCTGCAGGCGTGTCTGGGCGCCTACAGGATCGTCACCTGCCAGGACCCACTTATCGGTCAGCACACTAGGCAGCGTTCCTAGCCCCTGAGACATCTAGGGATCCACAGAAAGTTTTACTTTTAATTGTTTAAAATCACAGATGAAAACACTGACATATTGATGAATACATAAGATGAAAAGCAGCTTGGGTTATATTCATGTTTATATGAATGCAGTTGTATAATACAAGTTTTAAGAGTATTCTGTGAATGAAGAGGCCCAGGAAGATAGAAGTGCCAGGGCCCTGAAAGTCCCAGTGTACCCCTGTCTCCCCTGTCAGCATCCTTCCCTGCTCTGGCTGGGTAGGCACAGGGGCAGAGTGACACACAGGAGAACACGGGGTGCGAATGGGACACAAGGAACCCCCACTCTCGGGCGGAAGCTAGAGAGTCCATGGGGCTGGGGAACAGGACTCGGGATGTGACTGGCACGGGCATCCCTCAGTCGGAGCACAGCAAGCCTGGAGGCCCCCCACTGTGTCAGCTGCTGACTAGTAAGGACCAGACGCCAAAGGCTCGTGCAGACGGGCCAGTTCTGCTCGCTCAGGACAGAATGACGTGTATTTCCCTCCTGCTGTTCTGATGGGGATTCCAAGTGTCTCTCTGGGTCCCTGCTCCGACACACGAGCCAGATCTGTGCCCTGAGATGGACCCAGACTAACTATGGTCTCCTAGACTCCATCAGCCTCCGCCTCAGATTCAGCCCCTATGTGGTACTCGACCTTGTTTTTCGAGCTAAGCCATTGACCATCCTCTCAAATTAGGCTATGTGGGTCCCAATTACAGATAGACATAGGCCCAGAAAGATCTCTTCTTCTGCCTAGGGCCACACAGGCAGAGGAGCAATGGCTTTCAGATGTCCATACTCCTCAGAATTCTCTTTCTCTGCCCTATTCATGACAATGTGAAGTGCCCTGTCACATATAGGGGCCCCGAAAATGACTCTGGAGACCTCAGAAGAGGGGGTCAAGGGCCACATCAACAAGGACCTTGCCTGATAACAGCCCAGTGTCCCTCCCTGGCACAGCGGGGGTCTGGGGGAAGGAGAAGCCCCTGTGTGTCCCCATTCATGGCCTCCCCTCTTCCTTACCTCTTGCTTCTCCTCCCCTCACTGCGTGGGACTTCTGTGCCCCCAGATCTCTGAGGCTGCCCCCACTGAGGTCCGTGGCCTCCACATCTGCACAAACACCGGGAAACCACTAGGAGTCATCGCCCCGGGCTCTCGGCCTCCTGTCCTACTCTGAGCACTTTGTAAACTCCTCAGGGCCCCTTGGCTGCCAGCGCTGCCCCGCCCCAACCCCTCTCCCGCACCCCTACCCTGCACACCTCTGCCTCTCCTCTCTCTCAGCTCCACGTCAGGCCCCACACCCGAGCCACCTGGGATGAGCTGGCCGGGCTCCACACAGCTCCACCGCCATCCTAGGCCGGTTCTCTAGAAGCAGGGCCTGAGCTGGGAATTCAGAGTCATGTGATTAATTGAGGGGTTTGGTCAGCAGGAGGGGGAGGAGAGCAGGGTTGTGCAGAGGAAGGAGCTGAGCAGAGAGGTGCTCCCTCTGAGCCCAGCTTCAGCCTCACCTAGAAAAGCCCAGGAACCAGAATTGCACCCCTGCTTTAGGAGTGACTGAGACAGGGGCTGGGCTCTGATGTCCCCTCATAGTCAGTCACCAGCCACAGAATGGGGGCAGAGAGGACAAAACCCCCAGGCTTCTCTTGGGGAGGCCTTGAAGCCGTGGATTATGGCACCTGAGAGCCATCAGCATCCATGTCCCACCCTCCTGAAGCAGGATCAGCAATCCTGGGAGACAACTGCAAACAGATGACATCAGCACAGCCCATATCATCCTGATGAGTGAGCCCTCTCTCAGGTTGGACAGTGATGGACCAGCTGTGATGGGCCTGACGTGTAGCATTTGCTGATTTCCATGCTGTAAATTCTTCCACCAAGGCAGATTTCAAGCGACCAAGAGTTTAATGACCAACTCAGAAAATCCTGAAATTTTAACAAGTAGCTCTTGCAGTCTTGTATGCTGTGGCAGAGACACGACACAGTCCCTGGGTTTCCTCTGTGAGGTTTCCTGCCTCAACCTGGGGTGACGTAGAGTGAGAAGCATGGGTTCCTCTAAGCTGCCTCAAATCAGCCCCACCTGCTCCCCAAGAACAGACGAGCCTGACAGATTACAGAGCCCATGCTCTGCGCGGTCCCGCCCGCTGTCCCTCTGACACACGGGGCTCTGTGTGTTGGTGCAGGTCGGCCCAGGAGCAGAGCTCAGGCCAGCATTCAAGAGGAAGCAGGTGCTCTGGGAGGCGATTCCTTCGAAGCACCAGCAGAAAAATAGGGAAGTGAGACCGGGCAGAATCGACATCAGAAGAGGACAAGTCAATAGACAGGTCAGTGAAGTGGGGACAGGGGCTCCACCCAGCTGGGGACCTCAGGGAGGGGGGACACATCTGGGAGTGGGCCCCCCAAGGAGTGAGGAACAGAAGAGACGTTTCCACCAATGAGGGAAAAGTCCCAGCGATGGTTGGTTGAGGCTGCTCCCGGGACTGCCGCCTCCCCCGTGATTCCAGTCTGCCCCCCAGCAAAGGTCAGCTACAGAGTGGGGAGTGGGCAGGACAGGGACAGTGTCTGAAACCCCCAGGCAAACAGACATGTGGCCTGTGTGTCACTGTGTGTGTCTCTCACTCAGGCAGAGCCCTTCACCCCGATGAGCAGGAGGCTTCCTTCTAATGGTGCCAAATGTGGTACCATTGGATCCCTGAACACAAGCCCACACCTGAAATCTGAGACCCCGCAGGAGAAAGACTGAATTGTCTCAATGCCCAGAGCAAAAGCCAGGAAGGGTTGGCTCTTGCAGAGTTTAGATTGTGAGGGAAGTGGAACAATCTGCATATTGTACCTGCAGGCTGACCTTAGAGCCCACCAGCAGGAGAGTGAACTGCGTCTCCCTGAGTGATTAACAAGCCACCTGGTCCTCCTGGACTGTCACCTCCATACCAGCAGGAACAGCATCCCCAGCAGCACTGCACACAGACTAGGTCTCCTTAAGCCCCTACTTGGTGGAGGAGGAGGAGTGCAGGGGAGTGTGAAGGGCATGGGTTTCCTGGGAATGGAGCCCTGTCCTGTCCCTCCCGGCCCTGCTGCCTCTCCCCGACATCCTGGAAGGAACAGCTGCCACACCCATCTCTGCGTTCACGGAAGTGACCACATTCACAGACACAAACACGCAAACACACCGACACACAACCTCGGCCTCCCAGCGTTTAGGACCTGGTGACAGTAAGTGGGAGATACCAGAGGAAGTTGTTTTCAGAACAATTTATTTCAGAATCTGAAACACTGAGCCAGAATAAAGAAGACCCTTAGGACTTCCGGGGGCTCACAATTCAGCAGAGTCCTCTGATGGGCAAAGTATCAGCCAATCCTTCACCGTCGTCTTCTAACAAATGGCCGCGGAAATGGAAATGGTGGTATTGGCGGGATTGGTGGGAAAGGGGGAAATGGGAAGGGTCCAGGTGGGAATGGTGGTGGAAAAAATCCCCTTACACTCTGGAGCTGTGAAGCAGGAAGAAACAGGCTTCTTGTCAGTACTGATCCAGAATCAAAATGATTCAGGTCCCTTTCTACACATCCTACTCCTGAGCCACTCCTGGAGGCTTGGGTCCCATTCACTCTGTGGCTATAACTTTGGAGCATGTGGTTGAATCCCTACTCCCATAGACAGATGAGAAAACCAGGACACAGAGATGCCAAGGCCTCCCCGGATCACTGGCCACCACAGCTGGACAGAAGCAGAAGCAGAAATCCCATTACTGTAGTCAGTGCCTCTCAAACTTCAGCACAGTCAGAATCCCCAGGAAGGCTTCTTAAAATACAAATTTCTGGGACCCACCCCAACTTTGTCTCAGTAGGTCTGAATGTGGACTAAGAAGCTGCCTTTCCAATAGTTCCCAGGTGATAATGCCACTTAGAGAACAAACCACTGCTCCAAGGGATTGCAGAGCCCAGGCTGGAGACTTGGGCTCAGGTGAGGGGGGAGCCAGGGTAGGAAGCCCTGAATGAACAAGAACAAAACTGGTCCAAATGATGTTCCACACCTCTCCCCAGAGCAGCTCAAAACAAGAAGGGCCACTCACCTTATTACAACTGATGTCTATTTGGTCCTTGACCTGGTCCAGAGTGACTGTCCCCAAACACTGTTTCACCACCTGGAAGGGGAACCTCCAGTTCAGACTGGAATCCCTGAGCCATAAACACACAGCCTCACCCCAGGGGCTGCTAACCACCCTCCGAAGCCTCTTGTTCGGGTCATTGGGAGGCATCCGCCAGCGTTCTCAGCTCCCAGCCTCACCCCTTTCTCCTTGAAGTCACACTGCTCCGGTGGCAGCTGTGTCCTCCTGGGACACACGGTCTCCTTCACCGTGAAGCTCACAGGCTTTGGGGCGTCTGGGTCCTCGTCCTGCTCAAGGATCGAAGTGGGGAGACTGGCTCAGGCTCATGCTTCCTTGGGTGACCTGTGTCCCTGCCCCGCAGCAGAACAGCCCTCTTGAAAGCCCATCCCATGTGCCTCGCCCTGGGCTGCGGGCTGGGTGTAGAGGGGAGGAGGACACAGCCTGGTCCTGGGCTCCCAGGCACACAGGGAGCAGGAGGGGACCTCAGACCCCATCTCATGAGAAGCACATCCCCCTTTGAGGGGCTGAGGGAAGTCAGGGGCACCTGCAGGGAAAGACCTTGTCACTGGAATCTCCAGGCTGAGCACACCCCTTCTCTGGTGGGGAGACAATGGCATGCACAGGGGTTTGGAAGCAGGGAAGTCACATCCCAGAGCCAGTGACCCCAGCGTATCCCTGGAGCCCCCCAGGAGTCCCTGGTGCCTGAGAGGGCTGTCAGGGCTCTGTTCCCACAGCAGAGATGCCAGGCAGAAGGCTCTCACAAGGGGAGGGGACCCAGCTCTGGGAGGATGTCTGTGAGAGGTGGGATCCCACCTAGAGGGAGAGGTGTCTTCCTGACAGGAGGTACAGCACGAGCAAAGGGAGGGACAGTGTGGCCAAGCCTGGCGGGAGACGCCTCCCTCCCCAGCCCCTCCCCGACTCACAGCCTTGGGCGGCAGGTCCAGCTCCAGGAGGCGGTAGAGATTGGGGTCTGAGGACTGCTCATTGAGGCGATCCACAGCTCGAAGCACCGCCTCCCTATAGCTCAGGGCCTGGGCGCTGGCCCAAGGCACCGCTAGTCCCAGCAGCAGTAGCCACAGTGACCAGCGGCCCAGGGAGAGGCTGGCCCTCTGGGTCTCCATGGTCCCCGAGGCTGCCTCCTCCCAGCCCACAGGACCCTCCTTTATGCTCAGCCTGGGCCTGATGCAATTGCTCAAGCAGGAGCCTTCCCCACCTGCCCCATCCCTGCCCCCGGCCAGGGTGTGAGCTGGACTTGCCTCAGGCCCCGCTCTTGCCTCAGGGGATTGCTGGGCAGTGGGTGAAGTCAGCCTCCTGTGCAAGGTGAAGAAATGGTTTCTCCATCTCCCTCACAGCATCTCGGCCTCTCCTGGGCCCCATGGGGCAGTTTCATGAGCAGGGTTGCTCCAGAGGGTTGAGTCCTCCAGGAGACGGAGGGACCAGGCTGTGTCCTAAACCCTCTCGGCCTCCTCACTGTGACCTCCTGAGAATCAAGCTGAAGGAGTTTATTCACCACACAACCTCCATCTCTACACACCGCCTGGCACCCAGTAGGCATCTAGTTAAAGTTCGATGAATGGATGACAGCACCACCTCCAACCAAAGCCTGATGCAGTCAGCCAGCACCTGGGCAGACAGTCAAGAACCCTCCATCCTGCTCTCCAGACTCAGCCCTCAGCCAGTGAGGGGCTGCGCTCCATCTGTCACCTCTCCTGGATTCTTCTCCACTGCCTTTCTCAACCTAAAAATGTCTTGTCCTGAAGACTTAAACAGATATTTCCCCAATGAAGACATACAGATGGCCAATAGTCACGTGCAAAGAGTCTCAATATGGCTAATTATCAGATAAATGCAAATCAAAGCTACAGCAATGTATCAACTCATACTGGTCAGAATGGCCATTATTAAAATGCTGGAGAGTGTCTAGGGAAAAGGGAACCCTCCTACATTGTTGATGGGAGTGTAATTTTGTGAAACTGTGATTGAAAACAGTGGAGACCTTTAAAAACTAAAGATAGACTCACTGTATAATCCAGCAACCCTGGGCATATATCCAGAGGAAACTCTAATTCGAAAAGATACCTGCACCCCAATGTTCATAGCAGCACTGTTTACAATAGCCACGACATGGAAACAGCCTAAATGTCCATCGACTGGATAAAGAGGCTGTCGTATTTATATACAGTGGAATACTACTCAGCCATAAGAAAGAATAAAATAATGCCTTTTGCAGCGACATGGATGGACCCAGACATTATCATACTAAGTGAATAAGCCAGGAAGAGAAAGACAAAAACTACATGATATCACTCATATGTGGACTTTTTAAACGACACAAATGAACTTATTTACAAAACAGAAACACACTCACAGACATAGACAACAAACTTATGGCTACCAGGAGTGGGAAAGGGGTGGGGAGGGATAAACTGGGAGTTCAGGATTAGCAGATGCTACTATATGTAAAATAGACACACAAGGTCCTACTGTATAGCACAGAGAACTATATTGACTATCCTGTAAAAACCTGTACTGAAGAAGAATATGAAAAGAAATACATACATGTATAACTGAATCACTATGCTGTATGCCAGAAACTAACATAACGCTGTAACTCAACAATACTTCAATAAAAAAAATGAATAAAAATGTCGTGTCCCCAGACCCCACTATCTTGTCCTGCTGTCCTGCCTCCCAAAACCAAGCCCGAGATTCCCCACAACCAAGCCTGAGATCGGATCACCCGCATCGTGACCCCAATGTGTTTTCTCTCACACTCAAGGCCCTATAAGCTGGCCAGCCGTCGCTGGATCCAAAACCCATGCTGACGCGCTGTCTTTATTTACACAGGCTCTGGGCTTCCCTCTGTCCTCCCGCAACCGCCTCCTGCCCCATTCTCTGCTGGTGTCGCTCTCCTGAGTCCCCTCCTGCCACCTTGTTTCCTCTTTTTTCTCCGTCTCCTCCCAGGACCCTCTTCGTAATACACAGGGCTTGCACAGGTGCACCCAGATGGCTTCTCCTCGCAGTCCTCACACATTCCTGGGCACATCCCTTCCTCAGATACCAGTTACCAGGGACACACATCACTGGTCTGTGTCTCTGAGTCAAGACTCCTGTGAACACCCCTGGCTGTCCGCACAGGGCTGTCTGGGGCTGTCGGCTGGGAGCCCCCACGGGAGCCCTGAGCTGGCAGCCTGGGAGCCCCCACTGGCTCCTTCTTCCTCTGAGGGCCCTCCCTGTCCCCCCGTCACCCCTGCCCTGTCCTGCCACCACCCCCTCTCCTCTGAAGTGTAGTGACAACCTCCAGACTCCACCGTCTCTGGTTCCAGGCTCTTCTAGAAATCAATTCTCCTTCCACATTGTGTCTGGGGGCTCCATCAAATTGCCGATTTGGCCATTTTACCCCCTGCCTTCAGCAGCTCACACACCTCCTCCCGGCATCAGGGTCTGAACCTTGATGCTTCCCACGGTCCTCACTCGCTGCCCTGCATGCTCAGGTCAGGCTGCCACGTGCACCCCGACCTCTCAGGCCTGTCTCGAGCTCTTTCCCTTCCTCCCGACTCTGCACCTGATCCCTCTGCTTGCTGTGACCTTCCACCATGTGAAGCCTTGTCTGACCTTCAACCAGAGAAACAGCAACTCCTATCTTGGCTCCCATAGCCTCAGGAAGTCTGTTCTGACTTGTCCCCAAGTGACCCCTTCTCCAGGGCTCTGAGGTGGCCAGTGTGGGAGGACAAGGGAGCTCAGCTGGGAGAATGAATGAGCCAATGTGTTACAGTGGCCCAGAGACCATGACACAAGTTCTAATCCAGTCTCCCATGGAATGACTGGGGTACCAATTGGCCTCAGGTGACCTGTGGGATTCTCGGTGTTTGGCTGGGGCAAGTCAGAAGGCGATAGTCTGGACAGATGGCCCTGGTTGCACTCTCAGCCATGGAGAAGGAAGGAGAGAGGGGCTTCTGTGCAACCTGGTAACACAGTCCAGGTGTTGCCCCAGTGGCCTCTTGGTCAAGCTGTATCATTTTCCCAAGTCAGAGTTGGAAAAGGAGGTGATTACAGGAGAAAATAACTAGCAATAGCCACGGTGACCAGGTATCAGGTCCCCCTGAAATCCTCCCTGTGCTTTCCTGCCTCTGCACCTTTGTGTTTCCTAAACCTTAGGACTGAGGTCCCCTTCCCCATCCTTCCATGGGGACAGGTGGCTGATCAAGGATGAGGTCTGATAAAGGAGTCAACCCACGGAAAGAAGTTGGGACCAAAGAGACCAGGATTGATGGTCCAGAAACAGCATCTCTTATTATCAACAGGGCAGAAAGCGGCCCCCGAGGGCTCGATGGGTCCTTAGACTCTGGAGTCCAGCAGACATGTGTCTGATCATTGGTTGGCCTCTTATCAGCTGTGACTTCTTTGGGAAAACTCTGCCCTGGTGGGAACTCGCAGCAGCAATGAGTGGGAGCCCAGCTCTCATTGTCTCAGACACAACTGAGAAGCCCACACGGGGAGCGGGAGGGTGAGCTGTAGACAGGCGCATCTGGGCACTGCCTCCATTTCCTGCATTCCCTGGCTGAGTTCTTGCTTAGACAGCGAGAGGAGCAGGGTGAGAGGGAAGGGGGTCTAAGGAGCCGGGTCAGGACTGGGAGGGTCTCCAAGGTCACAGTAGCTGTGCCTCGAGATGGTCAGGCTAGGCCTTGGGTTCTCTCCTAACGTTCCCCCCAACCCAACAGAGGACACCCCAGCCAAGAGGTGGGAGCAGACGGTCCTGCTGGAGCTGGTAAGAGTGTGTTTCCACCGCCTGGCACCCTACGTGGGTTCCCTCCTTTCCCATCCCCCTCTATTTCCCATCCCAGTCTGGTTGAGGCAGACATCCCATCCTGCAGTTAAAACCCCCAACTGGAAAAAGCACAGTCTCACCTGTGTTTAGACACTTCCTTATCCCAGCCCCAAGCCCTGGACTTCAAAATGGTACAAGAGAAGGAGCCAGGGTCAGGGCTGAGCGACCTGTCCTCTGGTCCTGCCTTCTGCCCAACCTGGGGAGCACATACGTGACCTTAAACCAGACCTTCACCAACTGCACCTCTTTCTCCTGGTTTGTAAAATGGGAGATTTCTTACACATGCATGGAAGGCCCTCTTCTCCTCCATAGAGAAACTCCTCCCATACGAACTTGGACATGAGGATCAGAGTCCCAGTCTCTACAGAGCCTTCCAGACTCCTGGGGGAAAGAGGGACAGCAGCCATCCACTCCATAGCCACCCCCAGGACATGCTCACATGGAGAGCCTGCCACAGCACAGGCCATTGTCGGCGTCCCCCTGAAGTCCCACTTGTCGGGAGCCTCACTCACGTGCATGGGGAGGAAGAAACCATGGTGCTTCCTTGTATCTTTGTTGGGCCGAGTTGGGGAACTAGAAACCCTTGAGACACGTATTGGTGCGAATGCTATGTCCACCATATGGACTACAGTGCAGCCGTTTCAAAAAATGAGCTGGCAACTACCCAAATATCCTTCATAAGTAAAAGAATAAGCGTATTCTGGTATATTTATACAGCGGACTACAACTTAGCAACAAAATATGAACGAAGATAATTACACACAATAACACGGAGGATTCTCACAAACATGTTGCATGAAGAAATTACCTGAAAAGCGTATATACGGTATGGTTCTATTTTCTACACATTTCAAAATCTGGCATCACTGATCTGTGGCGTTCAAAGTCGGGGTCATGGTTAAGGGTAGAAGGGGGAGGAGACTTCTGGGTGCTGATTACACTTTGGCGTTCACATAGCAAGCACTCAGCAAGCTGTCCATTTATCAGTGGTGTGTTTTTCTTATGTAGTTGTAATATTTCAATTGAAGGTTTTAAAACTAGAAAGTTGCCAGATGTATCTTTAAGGGGAAAAGGCCAATTGCAAAATAAACGTACTAACTGATTCCATTTATGTAAACATCAGTCACCATAAAGCAAGACACGGTATCTTTATGTGCCTATATGTATATACATGTCTAGAAAAAACATCAGAACAGACACTCACACGATTGATGAATGGAGGTTGTTTCTAATGTGGAGATTGTGATGCGTGAGGCAGGAAAGCAAGTTGTCAAAAGGAGTGTATTTGTACTAGGATTGCTTGAATATTTTATAAGGAGGATATGTCCCTTAACAACGCTTACAATTAAAAAGAAGTGGGTGAGGAGGGAGGAGGAGCAGGAGGAGGAGGCACGATGGGTGTAGGACTCCGTGGGCCCAGGTGCTCTTCACAGTGTTGTCACTATGACAACCCCAGAAGCAGGTTTTGCCTTGGCGATGGGAAGGGTCCCAGAGCTGCTCTGAGAGCAGTTACCAAACTCAGTGAGATGGGGCTGGAGAGAGGAGGGCATCTCCCCTCCTCTCCATAGAAAATCTCTCCCCAGTGGACGTGACCTCCAAGCAGGGGATGCCTTGCTCAGCAGGGACAGTCACCGTTCATTTACCTATTTCAGGGCCAGTGAGGGCGAAAGTCCACACCTGTGGCCCCAGTTAGAACCACTAGGGAGGCACAGACAGAGTGAACAAGATAAATTTTGGGGGCTGTCTTCCGGGGCAAGCATCACAGCCCACAACTCTGCCCACTGAGCACAGGGACCTTGTTCATGCACAGGTGTAAACGGATGTCTTGGAGGCTGAACAGCTGCAGCGGCCAAACCCACACAACAACCTTGAACTTAGCTCATTCTGAGAATGGGCTCAGACCTGGGCCCCGCCTCTGCCCCAGCACTCTGCCCTCCCACAGCTCCCAGGGGCCAGCGGGCCAGGCAGAGTGAGGAGTTCCGCTCCTCCCTCCGCAGCAACCTAATAACGGGGGTTATGACAGACCGATTCCTTCGCACACACTCCCAGTTTCAGCCCTTACCGCGCTCCAGCCCTCTCAGGCGGTCCCCACACTGCCAATCCCAGACCACTCCTAGGGTCTGCCCTCGGAAGCCTGAGCCTCAGCACCCATCCCCAACAGGGCCCCCAGACCCCACAGCACCTGCAGGCTCCTGTCTGGGGCTGGGGGGCTCAGTGACGTGGCTCAGATCCTCCCCCGGTCTCTGTTCTGCCTGTCGCAATGAAGTATCCAGCGGCGGACAGAAGTAATTCCCTTAGTTTCCTCTGTAGAACCTCCCTCAACCTGGGGTGACATAGAGTGAGAAGCATGGGTTCCTCTAACCTGCCTGAAATCAGCCCCAACTGCTCCCCAAGAACAGACGAGCCTGACAGATTACAGAGCACGTGCTCTGAGCGGTCCCGCCCGCTGTCCCTCTGACACACGGGGCTCTGTGTGTTGGTGCAGGTTGGCCCAGGAGCAGAGCTCAGGCCAGCATTCAAGAGGAAGCAGGTGCTCTGGGAGGCGATTCCTTTGAAGCACCAGCAGAAAAATAGAGAAGTGAGACCGGGCAGAATCGACATCAGAAGAGGACAAGTCAATAGACAGGTCACTGAAGTGGGGACAGGGGCTCCACCCAGCTGGGGACCTCAGGGAGGGGGGACACATCTGGGAGTGGGCCCCCCAAGGAGTGAGGAACAGAAGAGACGTTTCCACCAATGAGGGAAATGTCCCAGCGATGGTTGGTTGAGGCTGCTCCCGGGACTGCCGCCTCCCCCGTGATTCCAGTCTGCCCCCCAACAAAGGTCAGCTACAGAGTGGGGAGTGGGCAGGACAGGGACAGTGTCTGAAACCCCCAGGCAAACAGACATGTGGCCTGTGTGTCACTGTGTGTGTCTCTCACTCAGGCAGAGCCCTTCACCCCGATGAGCAGGAGGCTTGCTTCTAATGGTGCCAATTGTGGTACCATTGGATCCCTGAACACAAGCCCACATCTGAAATCTGAGACCCCACAGGAGAAAGACTGATGTGTCTCAATGCCCAGAGCAAAAGCCAGGAAGGATGGGCTCTTTCAGTGTTCAGATTGTGAGGGAAGTGGAACAATCTGGACATTGTACCTGCAGGCTGACCTTAGAGCCCACCAGCAGGAGACAGAGCTGTGTCTCCCCGAGTGATTAACAAGCCACCTGGTCCTCCTGGACTGTCACCTCCATACCAGCAGGAACAGCATCCCCAGCAGCACTGCACACAGACTAGGTCTCTTTAAGCCCCTACTTGGTGGAGGAGGAGGAGGGCGGGGGAGTGTGAAGGGCATGGGGTTCCTGAGAATGGAGCCCTGTCCTGTCCCTCCCGGCCCTGCTGCCTCCCCCTGCCCTCCTGGAAGGAACAGCTGCCACACCCATCTCTGTGTTCACGGAAGTGACCACACACGCGCGCACACACACACACACACTCAAGAGGGCAATGGGGGTTAAGGACCCCTGGTAAGAGTAGGACAAGAGACAGGTGAATTTGAAATTCATAAGAATTTATTTCCAGAGTTTGAACAACTGAGCCAGAGTTAGGTGATCATTAGGACTCTACCCTGGGCGAATTTTATCACCAATCTATCCGATTATTTGCCAAACTTATCTAGAACCAATTTCACACCGGCACGGACGATACCAAGAATCGGGCCAAATAACCCGACACTTTGGAGCTGTGAAGCAGAAGGAAACAGGATTCTTGTGAGGACTGACTTAGGGACAAGACCAGATCCCTCCCCATCTGAAATTCTTCCATCTTGGAACACCGAAGGAGACTTGAGGCACCATTAGACCTCCTTGTCTGTGTCACTTGGAGCACGTGGTTGAATCATCACTCCCACAGACAGATGAGGACCAAGGTCCAGAGATGACAGGGGGCTTCCCAGGGGCACAAACCCATCTCAGAAAAGCAGGACGGGAGCAGGGGCAGAAAGGTCCTGTCTCTAGTCACTGCCTCTCAAGCTTCAGCACACTCAGAAATCCTTCAGAAGGGCTCTTAAAATAGAAATTACTGGGCTCCACATCACACAATGATTCTGTAGGTCTGAGTCATGCCTGAGAATCAGCCTTTTTCTCTAGTTCCCAAGAGGGGAGCCCACTGAGAGAACCACTGCTTTAAGGGACTGCAGAGCCCGGCCTGGAGACCTGGGGCTCAGGTAAAGGGGAGCCAGGGGAGGAGGTCCCTCCTGCCACTACAGGGATGGCACAGCGGGGAATTGGTCCAAAGGCTGTTTCACACACCACCTCCATCAGTAGCCCCTGCAGCCCAGAAGGGGTCACTCACCTCATTACATGTTATATCGAAGTTGTCCCTGAGCTGGTACAGGTTGACTGTCCCCAAACACTGTTTCACCACCTGGAAGGGGAGACTCCAAGTCACACTGGAACCCCTGAGCCATAAACACCCAGACTCACCACAGGGGCTGCTAACCACCACCTGCCCCAAGGCTCCTGTTTGGGTCTTGGGAGGCACCCACCAGCGCCCGAAGCCCCCAGCCTCACCCCATTCTCCTTGAAGTCACACTGCTCCGGAGGCAGCTGTGTCCTCTTGGGACATACGGTCTCCTTCACCGTGAAGCTCACAGGCTTCGGGGCATCTGGGTCCTCGTCCTGCTCAAGGATCAAAGTAGGGAGACTGGCTCAGGCTCATGCTTCTTTGTGTGACCTGTGTCCCTGCCCCCAGCAGGACAGCCCCCTTGACAGCCCGTCCCATGTGCCTGGCCCTGGGCTGGGAGCTGGGTGCAGAGGAGAGGAGGACACAGCCTAGTCTTGAGCTCCCAGGCACACAGGGAGCAGGAATGGAACTCATACCCGCTCTCCTGAGGGGCAACTCTACTTGGAGAGGCTGAGGGAAGTCAGGGGACACCTGCAGGGAAAGACCTTGAAACTGGAACACCCGGGCTGAGCACAGCCCTTCCCTGGTGGGAAGACAATGGGGTGCACAGGGGATTGGAAGCAGGGAAGTCACATCCCAGAGCCAGTGACCCCGGCGTATCCCTGGAGCCCCAAGGAGTCCCTGGAGCCTGAGCGGGCTGTCAGGGCTCTGTTCCCACAGCAGAGATGCCAGGCAGAAGGTTCTCACGACGGGAAGGGACCCAGCTCTGGGAAGATTTCTGTTAGAGGTGGGATCCCACCTAGAGGGAGAGGTGCCTTCCTGACAGGAGGTACAGCGCGAGCAAAGGGAGGGACAGTGTGGCCAAGCCTGGCGGGAGACGCCTCCCTCCCCAGCCCCTCCCCGACTCACAGCCTTGGGCGGCAGGTCCAGCTCCAGGAGGCGGTAGAGATTGGGGTCTGAGGACTGCTCATTGAGGCGATCCACAGCTCGAAGCACCGCCTCCCTATAGCTCAGGGCCTGGGCGCTGGCCCAAGGCACCGCTAGTCCCAGCAGCAGTAGCCACAGTGGCCAGCGGCCCAGGGAGAGGCTGGCCCTCTGGGTCTCCATGGTCCCCGAGTCTGCCTCCTCCCAGCCCACAGGACCCTCCTTTATGCTCAGCCTGGGCCTGATGCAATTGCTCAAGCAGGAGCCTTCCCCACCTGCCCCATCCCTGTCCCCGGCCAGGGTGTGAGCTGGACTTGCCTCAGGCCCCGCTCTTGCCTCAGGGGATTGCTGGGCAGTGGGTGAGGTCTGCCTCCTGTGCAAGGTGAAGAAAAGGTTCCTCCATCTCCCTGACAGCATCTCGGCCTCTCCTGGGCCCCATGGGGAGTTTCATGGGCAGGGTTGCTCCACAGGGTTGAGTCCTCCAGGAGACAGAGGGAATGGCTGTGTCCTACACCCTCTCGGCCTCCTCACTGTGATCTCCTCAGAATCAGGCTGAAAGAGTGTATTCACCACACAACCTCCAGCTCCTGGGCCTCCTGGCCCCCAGTAGGCACTCAGTTAACATATGATGAATAGATGGCAGGACCACCCCCATCTAGTGCCTTTCACACCCATCCACTCCCTAGGCAGACATCAGGGCCACACCGTCCTATTCTGCGGACCCAGCCCTCAGCCAGTCAGGGCATCTCCTCCACTGTCCCCTCTTCTGGATTCTTCTCCTTTGCCTTCTTCACTCTAAAAATGTCCTGTCCCAGCCCCTTCCAGATGCACACTGTTCCCCTTACCCAGACAGCCAGTAAGAGAAGGCTCATCTACACTCTGACCCCACTATTTGTCCTCTTTCAACTCAAGGTCCATGCCTGCTTAACAGCTTTCGAATGATACAAAGGGCATGCTGAAGCCTTGTCCTTGCCTTCACAGGTGCCAGGGACCCCTCTGTCTACTGAAACTGCCCCCTCCCCCATTCTCCCCTGGGACCACCTTCCTGGGTCCACTTCCTGGCCTCCCGGGTGCCTCCTGCTCTGTCTAATCTAAGTACTGAACTTTTAATAAAACTTTTACTGCAGGGCTTGCACACGTGATCTGTACAGCTTCTCAAAGCAGTTCTCATGCATTCTGGGCACATCCCTTCCTCAGATACTAGTTATCAGGGACACACATCACTGGTCTGTGGGTCCGAGGCAACACTCCTGTGAACACTCCTGGTTGTCAGCACAGGGCTGTCTGGGGCTGTTGGCTAGGAGCCCTCACGGGAGCCCTGAGCTGAGAGCCTGGGAACCCCACCTGCTCCTTCCTCTGAGGGCCCTCCCTGTCCCCACTGTCACCCCTGCCCTGTCCTACCACCATCTCCTCTCCTCTGAAGTGTAGCCACAACCTCCAGACTCCACCTTTTCTGGTTCCAGGCTCTTCCCACACCACAGCCCAGTGTTCCCTGCCATTGTCCAGGGGTCCATCAAACCTCCCGCCTTGAGTCAGTGGCTCAGGGTCTGGATCAGGTTGTCCTCAGGTGCTCACCTGCAAAACCCTGTGTCAGGCCGCCACGTCCACCCCAACCTCTCAGGCCCCTCGGAGCCTCTGCTCTTCTCATATCGCTACACCTGATCCCTCTGACTGCCGTGACTTTTCGTTTTGTGAAGCCTTATCTGACCTTCAACCAGAGAAACAGCAACTCCCCATCTTAGCTCCCACAGCCTCACAAAGTCTCTTCTGACTTGTCCCCAAGGTACTCCCTCTCCAGGGCTCAGGTTGAGACACCAGGATGGAGTGGCCAGAGAGGGAGGAGGAGGGGGTCCAGCTGGGAAAGTGAATGAGCCGATGTGTTAGAGGATCCCAGAGACCAGATGCCAATTCTAATCCAGTGTCCCATGGAATGGCCCTGAGACTGAAGGCCTGGGATAGGCCATGGCCACCTGTGACCTGGGGACTCTGGGCAACGGAATGGGGCACCTCAGAAGGTAACAGCCTGGTCGGATGTGCTGGTTTCGCACTCACCCTTCGAGAAGGAAGGAGAGAGGGGCTTCTGTGCAACCTGGTGTCACAGTCCGGGTGTTGCCCCAGTGGCCTCTTGGTCAAGCTGTATCCTTTTCCCAAGAAGGAGGAAGAAAAGGAGGTGATTGCAGTAGAAAATAACTAGCAAAACCCACGGTGACCGGGTATCAGATCCCCTTGAAATCCTCTCTGTGCTTTCCTGCCTCTGCACCTTTGCGTTTGCTCAGACTTTGGACAGTCTGGGTCTTTGGAATGTCGCCTGTCAGGTCCTCAGACTACAACTGCCTGGATGGGGGTGTGCTGTCCCTGCCTCTAGCATCTGACTTTCCTGGTTTGTCCTCATAGCCTGTCAGAGCAGACGTGTTCTCAGGAAAGGCTCCTCTGCCCTTGTCCCCAGGTTGGTTGGCCCCTGACTCCACATCTGATCATTGAGAAACCCTCATGCACCCGTCGTGCCAACAACCTCAGGAAATTAGCCATGATCTGGACGTCCCGGCTCCTTTTCTCCTCCCAACCATCCTTCCTGTCTGTGAGACTCCAGAGGCTCCAGAGCAATGGAACTGGACCAGAACCCCAAACTGTGCCCCTAACCTTGGAAATCTCCACCAGCTCTGACTGCCCATTTGATGAGGAAAATGAGACCCATGGGCTACGTCATTCCATCAAGGACCTCCTACTCAAGAAATGACAGACTGGGGACATGGAGTCATGCCCCTCAATGACCCACCACCTGTCCTTTTCACAGGGACAAGGGGAAGGATTCAGGCCCTGCCCCCTGCCCCCTGCCCTCTGCAGGGACCTGCGATGGCAGCCATGGTGCTGTGAAGGCAGGGATTTGGGTCAAGGGTGAGGGTCAGGACCCTCCGCTCAGGATCAGCTTCCTCTTTCCCATGGACCAATTCAGCTGAAACTAGGAGCTGAAAGAGAACCACGAGGTTAAGTCATCCTGGAAAAGACAGCAGAAGGCATTTAGTGTCTGCAGGCGTGTCTGGGCGCCTACAGGATCGTCACCTGCCAGGACCCACTTATCGGTCAGCACACTAGGCAGCGTTCCTAGCCCCTGAGACATCTAGGGATCCACAGAAAGTTTTACTTTTAATTGTTTAAAATCACGGATGAAAACACTGACATATTGATGAATACATAAGATGAAAAGCAGCTTGGGTTATATTCATGTTTATATGAATGCAGTTGTATAATACAAGTTTTAAGAGTATTCTGTGAATGAAGAGGCCCAGGAAGATAGAAGTGCCAGGGCCCTGAAAGTCCCAGTGTACTCCTGTCTCCCCTGTCAGCATCCTTCCCTGCTCTGGCTGGGTAGGCACAGGGGCAGAGTGACACACAGGAGAACACGGGGTGCGAATGGGACACAAGGAACCCCCACTCTCGGGCTGAAGCTAGAGAGTCCATGGGGCTGGGGAACAGGACTCGGGATGTGACTGGCACGGGCATCCCTCAGTCGGAGCAGAGCAAGCCTGGAGGCCCCCCACTGTGTCAGCTGCTGACTAGTAAGGACCAGACGCTAAAGGCTCGTGCAGACGGGCCAATTCTGCTCGCTCAGGACAGAATGACATGTATTTCCCTCCTGCTGCTCTGATGGGGATTCCAAGTGTCTCTCTGGGTCCCTGCTCCAACACACGAGCCAGATCTGTGCCGTGAGATGGACCCAGACTAACTATGGTCTCCTAGACTCCATCAGCCTCCGCCTCAGATTCAGCCCCTATGTGGTACTCGACCTTGTTTCTCGAGCTAAGCCATTGACCATCCTCTCAAATTAGGCTATGTGGGTCCCAATTACAGATAGACAAAGGCCCAGAAAGATCTCTTCTTCTGCCTAGGGCCACACAGGCAGAGGAGCAATGGCTTTCAGATGTCCATACTCCTCAGAATTCTCTTTCTCTGCCCTATTCATGACAATGTGAAGTGCCCTGTCACATATAGGGGCCCCGAAAATGACTCTGGAGACCTCAGAAATGGGGGTCAAGGGCCACATCAACAAGGACCTTGCCTGATAACAGCCCAGTGTCCCTCCCTCGCACAGAGGGGGTCTGGGGGAAGGAGAAGCCCCTGTGTGTCCCCATTCAAGGCCTCCCCTCTTCCTTACCTCTTGGTTCTCCTCCCCTCACTGCATGGGACTTCTGTGCCCCCAAATCTCTGAGGCTGCCCCCACTGAGGTCCGTGGCCTCCACATCTGCACAAACACCGGGAAACCACTAGGAGTCATCGCCCCGGGCTCTCGGCCTCCTGTCCTACTCTGAGCACTTTGTAAACTCCTCAGGGCCCCTTGGCTGCCAGCGCTGCCCCGCCCCAACCCCTCTCCCGCACCCCTACCCTGCACACCTCTGCCTCTCCTCTCTCTCAGCTCCACGTCAGGCCCCACACCCGAGCCACCTGGGATGAGCTGGCCGGGCTCCACACAGCTCCACCGCCATCCTAGGCCGCTTCTCTAGAAGCAGGGCCTGAGCTGGGAATTCAGAGTCATGTGATTAATTGAGGGGTGTGGTCAGCAGGAGGGGGAGGAGAGCAGGGTTGTGCAGAGGAAGGAGCTGAGCACAGAGATGCTCCCTGTGAGCCCAGCTTCAGCCTCACCTAGAAAAGCCCAGGAACCAGAATTGCACCCCTGCTTTAGGAGTGACTGTGGCAGGGGCTGGGCTCTGATGTCCCCTCATAGTCAGTCACCAGCCACAGAATGGGGGCAGAGAGGACAAAACCCCCAGGCTTCTCTTGGGGAGGCCTTGAAGCCGTGGAATATGGCACCTGAGAGCCATCAGCATCCTTGTCCCACCCTCCTGAAGCAGGATCAGCAATCCTGGGAGACAACTGCAAACAGATGACATCAGCACAGCCCATATCATCCTGATGAGTGAGCCCTCTCTCAGGTTGGACAGTGATGGACCAGCTGTGATGGGCCTGACGTGTAGCATTTGCTGATTTCCATGCTGTAAATTCTTCCACCAAGTCTGCTTTCAAGCGACCAAGAGTTTAATGACCATCTCAGAAAATCCTGAAATTTTAACAAGTAGCTCTTGCAGTCTTGTATGCTGTGGCAGAGACACGACACAGTCCCTGGGTTTCCTCTGTGAGGTTTCCTGCCTCAACCTGGGGTGACGTAGAGTGAGAAGCATGGGTTCCTCTAACCTGCCTGAAATCAGCCCCACCTGCTCCCCAAGAACAGACGAGCCTGACAGATTACAGAGCACGTGCTCTGCGCGGTCCCGCCCGCTGTCCCTCTGACACACGGGGCTCTGTGTGTTGGTGCAGGTCGGCCCAGGAGCAGAGCTCAGGCCAGCATTCAAGAGGAAGCAGGTGCTCTGGGAGGCGATTCCTTCGAAGCACCAGCAGAAAAATAGGGAAGTGAGACCGGGCAGAATCGACATCAGAAGAGGACAAGTCAATAGACAGGTCACTGAAGTGGGGACAGGGGCTCCACCCAGCTGGGGACCTCAGGGAGGGGGGACACATCTGGGAGTGGGCCCCCCAAGGAGTGAGGAACAGAAGACACGTTTCCACCAATGAGGGAAATGTCCCAGCGATGGTTGGTTGAGGCTGCTCCCGGGACTGCCGCCTCCCCCGTGATTCCAGTCTGCCCCCCAACAAAGGTCAGCTACAGAGTGGGGAGTGGGCAGGACAGGGACAGTGTCTGAAACCCCCAGGCAAACAGACATGTGGCCTGTGTGTCACTGTGTGTGTCTCTCACTCAGGCAGAGCCCTTCACCCCGATGAGCAGGAGGCTTGCTTCTAATGGTGCCAATTGTGGTACCATTGGATCCCTGAACACAAGCCCACATCTGAAATCTGAGACCTCGCAGAAGAAAGACTGATGTGTCTCAATGCCCAGAGCAAAAGCCGGGGGTGGGGTAGTCTTGCAGAGTTCAGATTGTGAGGGAAGTGGAACAGTCTGCACATTGTACCTGCAGGCTGACCTTAGAGCCCACCAGCAGGAGAGTGAACTGCGTCTCCCTGAGTGATTAACAAGAGGCCTGGTCCTCCTGGACTGTCACCTCCATACCAGCAGGAACAGCATCCCCAGCAGCACTGCACACAGACTAGGTCTCCTTAAGCCCCTACTTGGTGGAGGAGGAGGAGGGCGGGGGAGTGTGAAGGGCATGGGGTTCTTGAGAATGGAGCCCTGTCCTGTCCCTCCCGGCCCTGCTGCCTCCCCCTGCCCTCCTGGAAGGAACAGCTGCCTCACCCATCTCTGTGTGGGATCAGGTGACACAATTAAAATTGAAGCCTGGAGAAATTTTTTTCATAAAAATTTATCTTTTGATGTCCAGGTCCTGACCCGGGGCAGGCAAACCCTCTGTAGTCTTCCTTCGGCCTTTATGGGACAGTTATCAGCAAACCATTCACCGTCCTCTCGGAAACCTTGGAATAGGAAACCGTGGTGGCGGCAATACTGGCCTTGGTATCCTTGGTGGGATATATGGACGTGGCACCCTTGGCCTTGGCAGCCGTGGCCGGCGAATGCTCCTAACACTCTGAAGCTGTGAACCAGGAGGAAACAGATTTCTTCTGGGTCGGAACCAGGGTCAACCCAAGACCCCCTGTCCTCACCTGCTGATCCCCCTCCCAGTGCCACCCCAGGAGCCCTGAGGCCCCCGTTCACCCTCTGGGTGTGACCTTTGGAGCACATGGTTGAATCCCTACACTCACTCACAGAGGAGGAAGCCAAGACCCAGAGATGACAAGGGGCTTCCCAGGGGCACAAGCCCTTCCCAGCAAAGCAGGACAGAAGCAGGGGCTAAAAGCCCATTACCCTACTCAGTGCCTCTTAAACTTCAGCACAGAATCCCTTACAAGGGCTCTTACAAGACAAATTACTGGGCCCCAACCTAGACTCTGATTCAGTACGTCAGAGTGGGGCCTGAGAATTTTTGCCGTTCTGACACGTCCTGTATGGGGAGCCCAATGAGAGAACCACTGCTCTAAGGGATTGCAGAGCCCGGCCTGGAGACCTGGGGCTCGGGTGAGGGGGAGCCAGGGGAGGAGGGCTTTCCTGCCGCTACAGGGATGGCACAGAGGAGAATTGGTCCAAAGGATGTTCCACAAACCAGACCCAGCAGCAGCCTCTGCAGCCTGGAAGGGGTCACTCACCTCATCACAGGTGATGTCCTGTTGGTCCCTGGACTGGTCCAGAGTGACTGTCCCCACACACTGTTTCACCACCTGGAAGGGGAGACACCAGGTCACACTGTAACCCCTGAGCCATAACCACCCAGCCTCACCCCAGGGGCTGCAAATAACACCACACCTTCGAGCCTCCTGTTCCTGTTCTTGGGAGGCATCCACCAGCACCCCCAGCTACCAGCCTCACCCCAGGGGCTGCTAACCACAACCCGCCCCAAGCCTCCTGTTCGGGTCTTGGGAGGCACCCACCAGCACCTTAAGCCCCCAGCCTCACCCCATTCTCCTTGAAGTCACACTGTTCCGGTGGCTGCTGTGTCCTCCTGGGACACACGGTCTCCTTCACCGTGAAGCTCACAGGCTTCGGGGCATCTGGGTCCTCGTCCTGCTCAAGGATCAAAGTGGGGAGACTGGCTCAGGCTCATGCTCCTTTGTGTGACCTGTGTCCCTGCCCCCAGCAGGACAGCCCCCTTGACAGCCCCTCACATGTGCCTGGCCCTGGGCTGGGGGCTGGGTGCAGAGGGGAGGAGGACACAGCCTGGTCCTGTGCTCCCAGGCTCACAGGGAGCAGGAGGGGAACTCAGACCCGCTCTCCTGAGGGGCAGTTCCCCTTGGAGGGGCTGAGGGAAGTCAGGGAACACCTGCAGGGAAAGACCTTGTCACTGGAACCCCAAGGCTGAGCACAGCCCTTCCCTGGTGGGAAGACAATGGGGTGCACAGGGGACTGGAAGCAGGGAAGTCACATCCCAGAGCCAGTGACCCCAGCGTATCCCTGGAGCCCCCAGGAGTCCCTGGAGCCTGAGCGGGCTGTCAGGGCTCTGTTCCCACAGCAGAGATGCCAGGCAGAAGGCTCTCACAAGGGGAGGGGACCCAGCTCTGGGAGGATTTCTGTAGAGGTGGGATCCCACTTAGAGGGAGAGGTGCCTTCCTGACAGGAGGTACAGCACGAGCAAAGGGAGGGACAGTGTGGCCAAGCCTGGCAGGAGACACCTCCCTCCCCAGCCCCTCCCCGACTCACAGCCTTGGGCGGCAGGTCCAGCTCCAAGAGGCGGTAGAGATTGGGGTCTGAGGACTGCTCATTGAGGCGATCCACAGCTCGAAGCACCGCCTCCCTATAGCTCAGGGCCTGGGCGCTGGCCCAAGGCACCGCTAGTCCCAGCAGCAGTAGCCACAGTGGCCAGCGGCCCAGGGAGAGGCTGGCCCTCTGGGTCTCCATGGTCCCCGAGTCTGCCTCCTCCCAGCCCACAGGACCCTCCTTTATGCTCAGCCTGGGCCTGATGCAATTGCTCAAGCAGGAGCCTTCCCCACCTGCCCCATCCCTGCCCCCGGCCAGGGTGTGAGCTGGACTTGCCTCAGGCCCCGCTCTTGCCTCAGGGGATTGCTGGGCAGTGGGTGAGGTTGCCTCCTGTGTAAGGTGAAGAAATGGTTTCTCCATCTCCCTGACAACATCTTGGCCTCTTCTGGGCCCCATGGGGAGTTTCATTGGCAGGGTTGCTCCAGAGGGTTGAGTCCTCCAGGAGATGGAGGAACCAGGCTGTGTCCTACACCCTCTCTGCCTCCTCACTGTGACCTCCTGAGAATTAAGCTGAAGGAGTGTATTGACCACACAACCTCCAGCTCTACACACCGCCTGGCACCCAGTCGGTACACAGTTAACATATGATGAACAGATGACAGCCCACTTCCATCTTTGCCTTCCCACCCAGCTTGTCCCCAGACACCAAGGCCACACCATCCTGTTCTCTGGACCTAACCATCAGCCAGTGAGGGGCGTGACTGCATCTGTCCCCGCTCCTAGTCTTCTCTGCCTTTCTCAGATTAAAAATGTCGCATCCGTAGATCCCAAAAGAACTGGCTTGTTGCCCTAGTCCTTCCCAGCCGAGCCCAAAGAAAGGTCACGTACACTATTGACCACATTTCTTTGTCCTCTGTCACACTCAGAACCACTGCAGGATGGCCAGCCTTCCCTGGATCCAGAGGCTACACTCAAATATTGTCCTTATCATCACAGGACTGTGGACTCTCTGTCCTGTGAAACAGCTCTCTTCCACTTTTCCCCTGGTGTCCCTCTCCTGGGTCACCTCCCACCTCCTTGGTGGCTCCTGCTCGGTACCCTCCCAGGACCCTCCTCATAGTACACAGGGCTTGCACAGGTGCACACGGGCGGCTTCTCCTCCCCATCCTCACACATTCCTGGGCACATCCCTTCTCCAGATGCCAGTTATCAGGGACACACATCACTGGTCTGTGTCTCTGAGTCAAGACACCTATGAACATCCTGGTTGTCCGCACGGGGCTGTCTGGGGCTGTTGGCTGGCAGCCCCCACAGGAGACCTGAGCTGACAGCCTGGGACCCCACACCTGCTCCTCCTTCCTCTGAGGACACTCCCTGTCCCTCCTGTCACCCCTGCCCTGTCCTACCACCTCCCCTTCTCCTCTGAAGCGTAGCCATATCCTCCAGACTCCACCGTCTCTGGTTCCAGTCTCCCCCCATACCAAAGTCCACTCTCCATGCCATTATCCAGGGGTATACCAAGCTGCTGATTCCAACATTTCACCCCCTGCCTTCAGGGGCCCAACACCTCCAGCAGGCTCAGGGCTGGAGTCTTGCCACCTCCCATCCTCCTCAGTCGCAGCCCTGCACTCTCAGGTGTCAGGGGGCACATCCACTCCAACCTCTCAGGCCCCTCAAAGCCTCTGCTCTTCTCCCATCTCTGCACCTGATCCCTCTGCCTGCTGTCATCTTTCACCTTGTGAAGCCTCCTCTGACCTCCAACTAGACACAGCACTTCCTCTCTTGGCTCTCACAGCCTCAGGACGTCCCTTCTGACTTGACCTCAATGGTTCCCTGTCCAGGGCTCTGGCTGAAACTCTAGGCTGAGGTGGTGAGTGTGGGAGGTGGAGGAGCCCAACTGGGAGACACAATGGGCCAAAGCAATAGAGGGGCTCAAGACTTCGAAGCAAATTCTATTCCAGTCTCCCACGGAATGGCCGTGTTTCTGTGAGGACTGTGGTGGTTCTTGGAATCAGTTTGCCCTCAGGACCCTTGGGGCCTTGGACATGGTACCTTACAAGGTGTCAGCCTGGACGGATGTGCTGGTTGCACACTCAGCCTTAGAGAAGGACGGAGAGAGAGGGACGTCTGGGCAACCTGGTGTCACAGTCCAGGTGTTGCCCCAGTGGCCTCTTGGTCAAGATGTATCATTTCCCAAGTCTGAGGAGAAAAAGGAGGTGATTACAGGAGAAAAATACCTAGCAATACCCATGGTGACCGGGTACCAGTTCCCCCTGAAATCCTCCCTGTGGTTTCCTCCTCTGCGCCTTTGCATTTGCCCAGACTTTAGGCTGAAGTCCCCTTGCCCATCCTTCCCTGTGTCCTTGGAGTGTCCCCTGTCAGGTTCTCAGACTGCAACTCCCTGGATGGGGGTGTGCCGTCCCTGCCTCCAGCATCTGGCTTTCCTTGTTTGTCCTCACAGCCTGTCAGAGTGGAGGTTTTCTCAGGAAAGACCCCACAGCCCTTGTGCCCAGGCAGGCTGGCCCCTGAACCCACATCTGGTCCTTGAGAAACCATTATGCACCCGTCACCCCAATAAACTCAGGGAATGAGCCGTGATCCTGCATGGCCCGCCTGCTTTTCTCCTCCCAGCCATCTTTCCTGTCTGTGAGAATCCAGGATAAAAGGAAATGGACCCCGGTCTGCTGTGCCCCAAACCCACCAGCTCTCTGAGTTGCCCAGTGGATGAGGAAAATGAGACCCAATTAAATCACTCAAACAAGAATTCTCTGCCTGAAAAATGGCAAATCCAAGACATGGACCCAATGCCTCCCACTGACCCACCATGCTGTCCCTCTCACGGGGACAAGGGGAGGGATTGGGCTCCTCCCCTGCCCTCCCCAGGTCCCTGTGAGGGTGGAGATTTGGGCTGGGGGTGAGTATCAGGACCCTCCACGCAGGGTCAGCTTCCTCTTTCCCACTGACCACTTCACGTGAAGTGAGGTGCTGGGGGAGAACCACGAGGGTAAGTCACCCTGGAAACCCCTCAGCCAGGCTGGGATGTCCCAGGCCTGGGGCTTGGAGAAGGAGGCAGCCGGCAGGAGGGCAGCCCTACTCCACCCCAGGAGGACAGGAGACCAAGCAGAGGCTGCACCCGCCACACTGCAGCCAGGAGCCTCGGCGGGCATCCGGGGCTGTGCTGCTGCTGCTGCTGCTGCTGCTGCTGCTACTGCTGCTCCAGAGTCTGGCTTGAGCTGAACCCACCTCCCTGGCCATGGACATCAGCCTGAGCCAGGCCCAGGCTCGATCTCACCATCAACTAGGACAGCAAACATCCAACCAGCTGGTCCCAGCAGGATGACACGTTGAGCTGGGCCAGGCTGCAGGCTGAGTGGGAGGATGCCCAGCTTTGCAGAAGAGACCAGGCTCCCAGCTCCAGATGTGGGGCAGATGGGTGGGCATGGGTACCATTCCTGTGAGTGAGTTTTTTCTGGGGACACGGGTGCAGAGAAGCCAGGCTGGTTTCCAGAGCCTAAGAGGGTATTCTCTCCCATTTGAGGATCTGGATGCCTCAAGTACATCTCAGAGGGCACCTCCTCCCCACCCCTCTACCAGGACAAGGACCTGCAAAGCCCAGCATCTCAGGTCAGCCTCCTGGAGGCCGTGTGCTTCAGGCAGGAGGCAGGTCAAGCCTATCCAGACATTAAATTTCAGGAGGATGTAGAGCAGTCTACCCAAGCAATAGAAATAAAAACAAGAATAAACAAATGGGACCTAATTAAACTTAGAAGCAAAGGAAACCATAATAAAACAAAACGAAAACCTATGGAATGGGAGAAAAGTTTTGCAAATGAAACCGACAAAGGCTTGTTCTCCAAAATATATGAGCAGCTCATACGACTTAATAAGAAAAAAACAAACAACCCAATCCAAAAATGGGCAGAAGACCTAAACAAGGAATTCTCTAAGGAGGAAATACAAATTGTCAATAGGCACATGAAAAAATGCTTAGTATCACTAATTATCAGAGAAATGCAAATTAAAACTCACACCAGTCAGAATGGCCGTCATTCAGAAGTCCACAAATGACAAATGCTGGAGAGGCTGTGAGGAAAAGGGAACCCTCCTACACTGCTGGTGGGAATGCAGTTTGGTGCAGCCACTGTGGAAAACAGCATGGAGATTCCTCAAAAGACTAGGAATGGACTTACCACATGACCCAGGAATCCTGCTCCTGGGCATATATCCAGAAGGAACCCTACTTCAAAATGACACCTGCACCCCAATGTTCATAGCAGCACTATTTACAATAGCCAAGTCATGGAAACAGCCTAAATGTCCATCAGCAGATGACTGGATAAAGAAGATGTGGTATATTTATACAATGGAATACTATTCAGCCATAACAACCGACAACATAACGCCATTTGCAGCAACATGGATGTTATTGGAGAATGTCATTCTAAGTGAAGTAAGCTAGAAAGAAAAAGAAAAATACCATATGAGATCGCTCATATGTGGAATTAAAAAAAAACATAAATACAAAACAGAAACAGACTCATAGACATAGAATACAAACTTGTGGTTGCCAGGGGGATGGGGGGTGGGAAGGGACTGAGATTTCAAAATGTAGAATAGATAAACAAGATTGTACTGTGTAGCACAGGGAAATACATACAGGATCTTGTGGTGGCTCACAGCGAAAGAGAATGTGACAATGAATGTATGTATGTTCATGTATAACTGAAAATTGTGCTTTACGCTGGAATTTGACACAACACTGTAAAATGACTATAACTCAATAAAAAATGTTTAAAAATAAAATTAAATTAAAAAATTTAAAAATAAATAAATAAAATTTCAGGAGGATGGAGTCAGACAGGGCACCTCACACGAGGCACATACCCACCTCCATCTTTCCTGGATGTCTCTGCAGTCCCTCCCCAGAACATGGCTTGTCCTAGTAGAACTGTTTTGTCTGCTCATGGATATCCTGGTAAGGTAGAAACAGCCCCTCCAGAGCCCCCACTTGGGCCTTGCCAGCTAGCACACCCTTTGTAGAGTGGCTAGAGAAGGGATCAACTCCTAGGGTAGGGACGGACTAGAGATCAGAATAGAATTTCCACAGATTTCATTGTTCCAGCCAGGAATCTTTTCACGGGTCCCAGGTCCAACTCAATAGATACAGATGGCACCTGATTTTGTTTATTTCTCAAAGGAAATTTAGATTTTAAAACACCTTCCTGCCCACTCAACTGCCCATAGGGAACCACTGATCCTGTCTCCAGCAATAATCTCCTTCCATAAGGATTTCAACCAACGCACAAGGAAAAGAGACTCAGGAGCTGGGATTGCAGGTTGGAGAGGGAAGGGGATGGAGACCGGGAAGCTGAGGGGTGGCAGGGACTGTAGGGGTAGAGCTGGGATGCTGGAAGCCATGCTGTGTAGGGGTGACACCAGCCTGTGAAGAGGAAACAAACCTGATCGTCCTGCTGACTCTTAAGTTGGGTCTCTCTCCACTCTGCTGGGAGGTCCTGCCATGATGGTCACCTGTGTGCTAACGGGAAACCTCACTGAAGTGCCTTTCTTTCCAAGGAATTCACTAATGGCAGCAACACTGAATGGGGCCCCTGGGGTCCATTCTGTCATCAAAGCAACAACCCTAATACTCATCCCTGGGATGGTCATGGTAACAACACTGTGAGGGGAGCCTGGGGCCCCTTGAGTCCTTCATGGCTGTGGAGTCTGAACACCTGAGACCAAGATGTGACCTGAGCATGTGATCCTGCAGGGTACAAAGGGGTACTGAGCATCCACCTCCTCTGACTTCACAGCACTTTTGTCAGCAGGGCAGGGCAGGGCTTACCGCCAGTCTCTTTTGGCCAGGGAGGAAACTGAGGCCCAGGTTGGGTATGGGTATGGCCTTGGAAGGAAGGTCTTGGCCAAGATGTGGTTGATGGCAGGACTCAGAGCTCTGGCTCCTGTGTGGAATTTCCCCTGGTATGATCTGGGGCCTCCCTCTCCCTTGGATGAGCTCCCTGGCCCCTTCTCCCTGATCCCACCAACCTTCACCCTGGCCAGGCCTGCATCTCTCCTGCAGCCCATTGCTTTAAAAGGTTCTGGAGAGTGAGATTTTTGACCAGTTGCTCTCTGGGTATTGCAGGGCGAATGAATGGGGTCTCCATCTATGATAAGTACCACTCTCTTCTGTTGCTTCAGGAGCATCCTCTGCCCTCTGGCTACTGAAGCCTTGAGGGGAGGACTCAGGGAGAATTGCATCAAGGATGGAGGGAAGTAAGCTGTTCTTAAAATGTTTTCCGGGGCCTCCATCCTGTATTACTTCAAATGTGGAGTCACTACTGGCCAGGATCAGCTATATCATTTGCAAAATAAAAATGCAGGGCCCCTTGTTCAAAATTACTAAGAATTTCAAGTCCTAAGAAATAGATCATTACCCCTAAATAGACATCTCTCCAAAGAGGACAGAGAGATGGCCAACAAGCACATGAAAAGATGCTCAACATTACTAATTGTCAGAGAAATGCAAATCAAAACTACTTCACTTCACTTCACTTCACACCAGCCAGAGTGGCCATCATTCAAAAGTCCACAAATGATAAATGCTAGAGAGAGTGTGCAGAAAACAGAACCCTCCTACACTCTTGGTGGGAATGTAAATTTGTGCAGCCACTATGGAGGGCAGTATGGAGGTTCCTTACAAAACTAAAAATAGAGTAACCATATAGTCCAGCAACCCCACTCCTGGGCATGTATCCAGAGAAAACTATAATTCAAAAAGACACATGCAACCCAATATTCATAGCAGCACTATTTACAATATGGAAGCAACCCAAATGTCCATTGACAGATGACTAGTTAAAGAAGATGTGGTATATTTATACAATGGAATATTACTCAGCCACAAAAAAGAATGAAATGCCATTTGCAGCAACATGGATGGACATAGAGATTGAAGTAAGTCAGACAGAGAAAGCCACTTATATGTGGAATCTAAAAAAAATGATACAAATTCTATTTCCAAGCTAAAAATAGACTCATGGACATAGAAAACAAACAATAGTTACCAAAGGGGAAAGGGCAGGGTGGGATAAATTAGGGGTTGGAGATTAACAGATACACATTTCTATACATAAAATAGATAAACAACAGGGATTTACTGTACAGCACAGGGAACTATATTCAATTTCTTGTGATGGGCTACAGTGGAACAAGACTGGGGCTGGACTCCCAGGCCAGTGCTCTTTCCACCGCCCATAGCTTCACCAGCTCTCCTACACAAGGGGGCATCTGGAGCTCATGACCTGGCCCTGGCCTCCTCTCCAGCCCTGATCCCTACCTCAGCCTGGCCTAGGAGTTGTAACCTCATGTTCATGATCATAATCATGATCATCGACATCCTTCCTGCCCTTCCAGCAAGCAGAGCCGGGCAGCACAGTTGGCACGAGGTTAGAGTCACCCACCACATGGCTCTTCTTTGCAACTTGCAGCTGCAGTAATGTGATTTTCCAGGGGCGCAAGAGGAGATGAAAACAGCAGTGAGAAGTATTATTCATGTGATTTGACCCTCTTCCAGCCGCTGTGCACCTCCTCCCTCATTCCTGAGCCTCAAAATTAAACATTCTACTTAACTGGAAGGTAGCTTCCAGGGAGTTGTCGCATTTAGAGCTCAAGTTGCCTTTCTCAAGTGTGTGCTCCACTGAAAGGTGAGCCTGGTTATCCAGTTATCCTCTTGGTGTTTCCTTTCATAGTCCATTCATCTTCCAATGGCACCAACTGTTTGGAGATGAGACCAGGCATAAAAGGTCCAGGGAGTATTTCGGGCAGCTGTGCACTCCTGGGTACTTCTTACTATAAGGCAGTACCATTGTGGATGGGATGTGAATTCGAATAGGCAACCTAGACCATCTATGAGTCCTTGAATACCATGGCCCACACACACTGTGCAGACAGGGATGGCACCCCAGCTTGTTGCCCCGGAGTCCCCTTTGTCACTCAGCTGTGGAGCTGGCAGTCAGGCACAATCGCCAGGCTTCCTTGGCCTGAGATACTGGCAGGCATCACTACGCTTTATTTTAGGGCCCTTTGGTGGATTGTAGATGAATTACAATGCCCTGTGTGTTGGTATATCGACATGGTGTGATTCCCGACACGGGCGGTGCAGATTTAATTCACTTGTTGATTCTATTTATGTTTGTTCTTGAATGACTTTTTTCTATGGGCACCTGCTTGAGGCATGAACAGGGGATGTGAGTGCTAATCATTCTGTTGCCATAACTTTTTTCCCCACAGAGACTGAGACTTCATCATCCAGTTGTCCCACAGCCAGGCACCAGACCACACTGCCAGTCCATGATGTGAAAAATACAACAAGGTGAATTTGGAGGGTGTCTTCCAGGGCAAGCATCACAGCTCACAACTCCACCCATTGAAGAGGGCCCTTGTTCGTGCCTAGGTGTAAATAGACGTCTCTGAGGCTGAACCCCGTGTACACTTCTCTGGGGGAATATCCATTATATTGTTGTTTTCATTTTTTTTACTCTTTTGTGATAGGGGTGTTGCTTTGTTAGGCTCTTAATGCCTGATAATGCCCAGCAACAAGCCAGTGATGCTTCTCGAATGGGCTAGACGTGGTGTCCAGCAAGTGCTGTGTCCGGATCCACAGGAGGAGTGTTGCCTTGTGTCAACTTCCTTCTTCCACAGACTCCAGGCTGCATAATTCTCAGTACCCGACACTTGTCACTTGAAAGGTTCTTTAGGACAAACTGGCCTGAGTGGGAGGCAGTCTGTACAGCCTACTGGTTGGTTCCTTTAAGCACCTCTGCCTCCACCAGCTCTTTAGCTGCTGCGTGGGATCTCCGTCCCTGTCCACCCTTGTCTTGTCAGCTGCTTTACTGCCACCACATGGCTGAGTGGGGGAGCCTGAAGGGCCCCATCATGTGCTTGTCCCAATGTCACTTTCCTAACCTTGGCCCCTCCCCAGTGGCAGCCCCCCTCACATTAGGAGAAGTTCTCATTCTGAGACCTCTATTTCCATAAGGCATTCAGTGAGATGGGTACCTGGCTGTGTGGACTGTCCATCAATGAAATGGCACAGATTAGTTCAAGGACACCTTAGAGGCCATGTTGGCTGAAGCACCTTTGTAAACTGAAAAATGTGAGGCACCACCATTGGTGTAAAGAGAAGTGGTCAAAGGAGCAGTTGGGGCCAGAGCCCCGAGGAGTGTGAGTTTTTTTCACTGTAAGACAAAAAAGAACCAGCTTTTCTTTCAGTGCTTTTATCCCCTCCTTTTTGAGGTCATGACCTAGTAGACTATCAGGGTCTGTTTCAGTGATCATTCTTTCAGGGGACTTCTCTTGTCCTTTTAATTGGGAGTGGTTCCTCTGCTTCTTCATTATGCTTATGTCTCTCTGGCTCTGTGGAATAAGGAGTATCAGTTATCTACCGTGGTGTTGAAGGGCTGTTTGGTTTTTTTTAAGAGGAAGTGTTCCTGTGTAGACTGTGTGTGTCTGATAATTTTGTCGTGAAGTCTGTTTTTAGTGTGTATAGTTGCCACATCTTTCTTCCATGTGTGTTGGCTGTTATCCCTTTGATTGGGTGTGTGGCCGATGTTGTGGTGATCAGAGCCTGCCCTGATTGTTGGGTGGGGCCTCCTTTTTGTTCTGTGAATGTCACAGCCCTGGCAGGGGCTGGGTCTGCTCCCTTTTGTTGGAATGGAGGCTTCCAGACCCATTTCTGAGCTGCAGTGTGTGGTAGATGGGGTTGGAGAGTGTCAAGTACTCTTGGTTGATATTGACCTTGTCCCCGCTTTAGCTGCAGGAATGTCACTACTCTGCTCTGGTATCCCCCAAGTTCTGTGCCCTCAGAGCTACCAGTGCATCCACCAACACCAGGCACTGGGGTCCACCGTAGTGATCATGCAGTCACACACTTGGATCTGCTCTGTATACACTCCCAGCCATGGCCCCCAGCACACTCCAGCCCCCTGAGGCTGACTCTCTGCTGTCCCGAGCCTCTGCCCCGCCCACCTCCTCTGGCTCCCTTCCCGCACTAATTTCCTTTTTCTTCTTTTTTTTTTCTACCAGATTTTGTGAGGAATCTTCTTTTCTTTTGAAGGAGGTGATGTTCTGCCAAACTTCAGCAAGTGTTCTTGTAGTAAACTATAATAAAAAAGAATACGAAAAGGAGTATATGTGTGTATATGTATGACTGTAGCATTATGCTGTACACCAGAAATTGACACAAAATTGTAAACTGACTATACTTCCATTAAAAAAAAAAACAGGATTATAAAAACAATCCAAAAGAAGGCAGAAAAGGAGGTAAAACTAAGATACAAATTGAATGAATAAAAGAGCTACAAGACATAAGGTTATAAGCCAGATATGGAGTGATTACATCACGTAAATGGTGCTGAGTTAGCCAGGTTTTCTAGTTTCTGTATCTGTCATTTTCACACCTGCCTGCCCCTCCCCAGGTTAGCAGATTCGAAGAGTCAGCGGGTCCTCTCTCCCTAAGCACACCTTTCCAGTGCATGCTGACCTCCCCCATCCGACCCTCTCTGCCTCTTTGTCCCCTGTCATAATCGCCCCAGGGCCAGGCACCATACACTTAGGGCAGCCCCTCCACTCCACCCCCAGCCCACGAATGTGATCAAACTAGTCAGTTCTCAGCCTAGTCGGCCTCACTGTGCCCAGCGCTTCCTTCCCTGGAGAACCATTGCACAGGCTTCTCCACAGCTCCCGCCTGGCCCTCTGCCTGCCTGACCTCCCCACGGGCCCTCATCGCGGGTCTTCCTGGGAACTGCGAGCCACACACTTATTTTGCAAAGGCAACGCGCTCCCGCCCTGGTGATGGGACTGCAGCTGAACAAAACCTCAACCCTCAGTACAGTTTAAAACAGGGAGAGTAAGAGAACAAGAGCTGCAGAGACAGACAGAGAGGGAGGGAGGGAGGGAGAGAAACAAACAATTTAGGCAAAATACTAACATCGATGACCCTGGAACAGAGACATGTAGGTTTTATGTACTATTTTTGTGTTTTTCCATAAATTTTAATTTACTGCCAAATAAAAAAAATTTTTAAATGTTAAAGCCACAACACTGAGTACAGCTCTGTGGTTAGATGAGTGGCTCCCCCTAGTCTTAAGAAACACAAATGAAATTATAAAAAGGTAGAGAGCCAGCTCTGCCACCTCAGCTTCAGATAACTTCTCTGGATCTCAGTTTCCTTAACTCACAGCACAGAACAAATCTGTATAACAGCGAGTTCTCACTTTTATTGGCAAAAATTTCTGTTGCCAGTGAGACAGAGAAGTGGAACATTAACAAAATCCCACTCATACTGATGAGATTCAATAGAAACAGTGATGAGAGGATTGAGTTTCCCAGGGAACCCCAGTTCCCAGCCCCTGCCTGCCAAGACAGGGCAGAGAAGCCCCCAGGGAAGTGCCTCCAAACTCCCCATTGGCCCTCCTGCTTGCCCTGCAGTACCCACAGATGGCCAGTGGAGGCGATCTCAGAGCAGTTCCAGCAAGTGCCCGGAGTCCCCAGAGAGCAGCAGTATTTATTTCCCTGTCAGCGTGGGCACACAGCTACCAGCAAAACCACAGCTGATCATTTAGGCAGAGTAGGCACAGTACCTAGGGACCATTATACTCCAAGGGACACTCAAAATGTTTTCATTTTAATTACCTTTGAAATCAGAAGACAAAAAAGATGATAATAACAATAAATATTTAATATTAAATCCAGCCTTGTTTAATTTCATCTTTATACAAGTGCAGTTGTAAAATATAATATTTAATACCATCTGGTGGATGAAGTGGCCCAGAGGGTAAAAGTGCCAGGGCCCACGAGAGTCACAATGTAGATGTTGTCTCCCTGCCAGCATCCTGCCTGCTCTGGCTCAGTAGACACAGGGACAGAGTGACACACAGAAGAAAGGAGGACTGTTGGTGGGACCCCAGGAACCAGGGCACCCTCCAACTCTTGGATTGAAACTAGACAGTCTGTGGGGGTGGGGGACAGTACTCTTGGGGTCTGACTGGCACAGGCATCCCTCAGTCATATCAGAGGAAGTCTGGAGGGTCCCCCCTATTGTGCCAGCTGTTGACCTTCTAATGGCCACATGGGAAATGTGAGTACAGAGGGGCCAGTTCCCTGCTCTCAGGGAAGTCTGGTGGGTGCAGGGGCTGCATTTCATTCATCCCCTCCTGTCCTGATGGGAATTCCAAGTGTCTCTCTGGGTCCCTGCTCTGACAGATGACCCAGCTCTGTGCCCTGAGACGGACCCAGACTAACTATGGTCTCCTTAACTCCCTCATCCTGCCTCATTCAGATTCAGCTCCTGTGAGGTCCTTGATCTTGTTTCTTTAGCTAAGCCATTGACCACCCCCTTAAATTAGGCTATGTGTTTCCCAATATAGATAGATAGAGGTCCAGAAAAGATCTCTTCTTCTGCCCAGGACCACACAAGCAGAAGAGCAATGGCTTTCAGATGTCTAGACTCCTCAGAATTTTTTTCTGCCCAATTGAGAGTGATGTGCAGTGCACTGTCCCCGGTGGAGAGCCCCAAACTAAATCCTTAGACCTCAGAGGTGGGGGTCAAGGGCCAGGAACAAAAGGGCCTGATAACTGCCCAGTGTCCCTCCCTGGTACAATGGGTGTGTGGGGGAAGGAGAAGCCCCTATGTGTCCTCACTCATGGCCTCCCCTCTTCCTTAACTCTTGCTTCCCCTCCATGCTCTGCATTGGGCTACTGTGCCCCCAAATCTCTGAGGCTGCTCCCACTGAGGTCAGAGGCCTTCACACAAACCCACACCAGAAATCTGAGATCCAGCAGAAGAAAGACTGATGTGTCTCAATGCCCAGAGCAAAAGCCAGGAAAGGTTGGCTCTTGCAGAGTTCAGATTGTGAGGGAAGTGGAACACTCTGGACATTGTACCTGCAGGCTGACCTTAGAGCCCACCAGCAGGAGACTGAACTGCGTCTCCCTGAGTGATTAAAAAGAGGCCTGGTTCTCCTGGACTGTCACCTCCATACCAGCAGGAACAGCATCCCCAGCAGCACTGCACACAGACTAGGTCTCCTTAAGCCCCTACTTGGTGGAGGAGGAGGAGGGCAGGGGAGTGTGAAGGGCATGGGGAGAGGGGCCTGAGAATGGAGCCCTGTCCTGTCCCTCCTGGCCCTGCTGCATGCCCCTGCCCTCCTGGAAGGAACAGCTGCCTCACCCATCTCTGTGCTCACAGGAGTACTGTTGCAGCAAATTGTGTTACAGTTCAGTGTCACAGCTCAGTGCAACAGCTCAGTTGTGACAGCAAGCTGGATCCAGACGAGACCAAGCAGCACTCGGAGGGTTGGAGATCTCAGGTTTATTACGCCAGCGGGCCCAGTGGAGTTAACACTCCAAGCTCTGGACCCCGTCTGTAGATTTACACAGGCTTTTATAGGCTATCAGTTTACACTTTGCAATATCATATGCAAATAAGGTATAACAAAAGTTGACTAATTAGGAACAAGCTTTGTAGAAATGGACTAATCAGGAGTGAGAGAAATAACCAATCAGGAGTGAGCTTCATGCAAATGAAGCACTACAAATGGACCAATCAAGAGTTAGCTTAGGGAACCAGTAGAATCTAACGGGTAAGTTCCACTTTCCTAGAAGTAAGCCGTTTCAGAGGCAAAAAGTGAGATAAAGCCACTGGGCCAGGGAACCAGATGGTGCTGGCACGAGAGTAATGGCCCTGCCTGGGGGTCCTGCCATTCTTTTTTATGGGGCTTCCCTCCTCATTCCCCACTTTCGATGCTCTCTAATATATGTACTGAGCATCAACCTTTAGAGTGGTGCCCATTATTCATCACTGGGCTCTTCCTGGTCCAGAGGCCTATACTGAGTAACTAGTAGCTGTAGCCTTAGTGACTCTATTTGTGAGCTAATGAAATGGGTAACGAGTTTAACGATGCAGGGACCAAACAGCAGTGCTAGAAGAATCATAAGGAGGGGGCCCGCTAGGGGGAGGAGCCAGGAGGCCCAACTCCAGACGTTATTCCATTGTGCCCAGGAATTTGCTAATTCCTAGTTTCTGCGTTCAGCTCGATCTCGTAGTTGTTGGACCATATTTCTGACAATTCCTAATTGATTTACACAGAAACAGCATTTCTCATTTAGGAAGAGACAGAGTCCCCCCTTTTCGGTAGTGAGCAAGTCTAAACCCCTCCTGTTCTGTAGGACTACTGCTGCTAGGGAGTCCAACTGGTTTTGTAGAGACATTAAGGACTCAGCCACTCGTTTTGAGTCTTCAGTGACCTCAGCAGATAAGTGCTGGTAATAGTAGGATGATGAGGCTATTCCTCCTATACCTGTGCCTACTCCAGTTGCTATTCCCACCGAGTGAGTAGTGGTATCAGTGGGATGGCCCTTTTTGATTGAGTATGGGCCACCAGGGGTATGGGAAGGCTCTGGTTATTAGGTATTATGTCCATCTGAGGGGTAAGGAAGGCCAATGTGCTAGTACCTGTCCAACTGGCTGGTAGGCACCGCTAGGTGTGTGTCCCGCATACAAAAAAGGTTCCTGGGCTCAGTGTGCACCAGGGTTTGACAGATATACAACCATAAACAGCTGTGCAGTTATGGGTTTGGGCACACTGGGCAGTAGCTAGATTTCTCATTGAATGTTTTGTCCCTGGGTTGTAGATGCAGTCAAGAGCTGTATGGGCCAATCATACATTAACTGACTTGCGGCTTACATCTGCGGAGTCTGGGGACTACCCAGGCTGACCATTAAACTTGATTAGATCTGAGAGACCTATCGGGCTGGCTACATGGTGCAGGGGACCAGGACGCAGGCAGAGCCAGCGATCACTTGCTAGTTGTGGGTTAGTAGTATTAATATGGTAATGGACCTTGCCTAATAAGGGACTTAATTGAGGGTTCCGGTTATAAGGCGTGGGCCTACGTCTGTTTTTTACCCCCAGTCCTTACCGGGTCTATAGAAGAGCCCTGAGCGTGTGGGCCGGGGATTTTTTGGGGGAAAAAGGTCCCTGCCAAGTGCAAATCGGTGAACGGGTCCCATTGGAACCCCCATCATTGAAACAGATATGTTAGCAACTATTTTTACAAGTACCAGAAGGGACTGAGGTTTCTTTTTTTTTTTTTTTTTTTTTAACAGAGAGGTATGGTTCCTACAGCAGACACTGATGGACCATTAGGCTTCCTATTGTAGAGAGATAGAGTACAGCTAGTATTAGATTCTGGCCTATGTTCCAATCCTGGAGTGCAGTGACTATCAGTCCTACAGCCAGCAATATAGCAATACTCTACTAAAATAAAGTCGGGGCGGCAGTTCACTTTATGTCTTGATCAGTGGTTCCTCGGGCTTCCGCCGTGCGTTCACTAGCCAGCTTCCGGGTGTGGCTAGAGCAAGCTCTCTGGCAGGTGAGGCGGGTGTCTCTGGTCCTCATTTCAAGCGGCTCCTCGAGGTCCTGGTTGATTCTCCAGACATCCTCGTCTCGCAGTGGCGCTTCCCTCTTTGCTCTGGTGTGATGAATCCACGGGGTGATACCTGCAACTTTAAGAGCTGTTGGAATGGTTAACATAACTGGGTAGAGGCTTCTCCAAGTGGGCTCGAGGGGCTCCTTTTCCCAGTCTTTTACCCAGACTTGATCTCCAGGCTCATATGGGTTTAACATTGTTCCCCGTGAGACTGGGATCCTGTCAGTTACCCACCTATGGACTTTCTGCATAGTTTTTTCGGGGCCCTGCATTTGCTTATGAAGTTCTAAGCTTCCCGTGTCTCTAAGTCTTTCTCCCAGTATCATTAGGGGAGGGGGTTTCCCATGTAGGATTTCAAAAGGGGAGGATCCCATCTTGGACCAAGGGGCACAGAGTACCCACTGGAGAGCCATGGGAAGGGTGTCAGTCCAAGGTAGTTGAGTCTCTCAACTGAGCTTTGTTATATCCTGTTTTAGGGTCCGGCGCATGCGCTCTATCCTCCCTGAACTCTGGGGCCTGTAGGCCTCATGTACATTCCGGCGGACGTTTAGTGTTTTTGCCACTTGTTGTGCTATTTCCACCATGAGTGCGGGTCCATTGTCTGACCCTACGGTTAATGGCATCCCGAATCTGGGAATAATGTCTGTGAGTAAGCCCTTTATTACTTCTCTTGTTTCCTCAGTCCGTGTTGGGTATGCTTCTACCCATCCTGAAAAGGTGCAGATAACAACCAGCAAGTAGTTGTATCCTCTGCTGGGCCCCATTTCTGAGAAACCCATTTCCATATCTTTAAAAGGAGCCTGGCCATAGCACTGGATTTCTCTTGGTCCAGCTGACCCCTGTTGTGCATTGTTTTGAGCACATATGGGGCAGCGCTGTGAGACTGAGGCACAGAGGGATGGAAGACGAGGGATCAGACAGTACCGTTCCAGCAGGGCCTCTAAGGCATTCTTTCCCAGGTGGGTGAGCTCATGTTGCTGAAGGACCACCTGGTGGGCTAATCGTTCAGGTATATATATCCGTTTGTCAGGCATCACCCACCATCCTTCCTTTCCGCTGGTTCCTCTAGTTTTGGCCCATGAGTTTTCCTCTTGGCTGTATGCTGCAGATGTTGGCAGCAGTTTGGGTGCCAGTCGAACCTTTGAGATGGCCCCAAGATCTCTGGCATGGCATGATCGACTTGCCGCTTTTTGCGTAGCCTGATCTGCTAGTTGGTTTCTTCTGTTTATGGGGTCATTTCCTTTTTTGGTGTCCTTTACAGCGGATGAATGACATCTCTGTGGGCTCCCAGATTGTCTCTCATAGATGCCCATGGCGGACTCGTCTGGCTTTTGGATTATGGTGATTTTAGACATGTTGGTTGGTTTCTTTGGCCCGGCTCGCAACCCATGTAGGAGGGCTCTCTGATATGTCCGCAGAGCCTCCCGTTCGGCTTGGGAGTTAGAGTTCCATTCTGGTCTTGCGTCTGGGGCTGCGTTCCAGGCCCATTCCTCCGCATCCAGGGTTCCCTCTGGGGCCTGCTCTTGTAGCCATTTTCTAGTTTCTGTTATGATCTGCTTTCTTTCTTTAGTATTGAAGAGTGTCAGGAGCAGCTGCTGAATGTCATCCCAAGTCAGCTGGTGGGTCTGGAAGATGAACTCTAGGAGGCCAATCATGGCCTGGGGTTTTTCTGAATGTGGCGGAGCGTGGTGTCGCCAGTTCAGGAGATCCGTTGTACTGACAGGCTGGTGGTACAGGATGGAGTGGCTGGGCTGTACGGACCCATCATCATTAACTTGTTGGGGTCCTTGTGTCGCCCAGAGAGGCATCTGGAGGGTAGCCACTGGCTGGGCGGCCTGCAGGGCCGAATGGAGTTTCCACCCCTTGGGCTCCCGGCCCAGAGCCCAGGGCCACCGTGGTGGTACAGGCGGCGGTGGACCGTCTGGAGAGGCAGCTGTGGTGGAGCCGCAGAAGCAGGAGGAACATACGGCAGCGGTAGCACTGGCAGTCCTTCAGGGTTCCCACGAAGGACTGGCCTCGTTGTGTCCTTTCTTTTCATCTTTAACGTCGGGACCACAAGGATCTTATATTGTCCTTGATCATTCACACAGACCTGGACCCATGGAGGCAAGGTCTGGGCGATCGTTAGCCAAGAGTCAATATATGGGATTTGGTCGCGGTGCCCTGGGGGCGTGGTGATTATCCAGTATATGGCCCCGACAGCTGACAGGTCGAGTGTGCCTTCCGGGGGCCATCCCATCCAAAGGCGGGCCACCCTGACTCGCACAACGTGCGCAATTTTTCTGGTGTCAATTTAATTCTATAGTTTCCTGAGAAACTCTTTCTGAAATTTTTAATCATGCAGTCCAGAACTGTCGGCCTTGATTTTGAGGCTCCCATTATTATTAGCTGACAGATTTTGTGGCCTATAGGTGTGGGTGTGCTCCTGGCACCGAGGACTGTGACCCCAGCATCTCTGTTTTTTCCACCCCTCAAAACTGTGGAGTTCTCAAAAAGCTCGCTGCCTCACTGGGCCTAATACCTATCTGCTTGGCTGCAAGTGCTGCCAGTGAGTCAGGGCTGTAACGTTTGGCAAGTAACCCTGAGACTCCCCTGGGCCTGGATGAGCTCTGGGGGTCCCTGCATAAAGTCTTTTCTATAGCCTGAATTGACAAAATATGAGGCCAGGATGGCTGGCTGGTGGCAGAATAAATGGACCAAAAAGGAGGACCTCAAAGGAGGGTTCCAGCCAGTCCTGGGGTGGGTCCCTCTAGCTCAGGTCTTGTGGTCTTAATTTTAGACAGAAAGGTAGTATTGAGCCTGGTTTATTAACTGCGACAGGATATTCTGGGGGACTGGTGACAAGGTCGTGTCTGAAACTTTTAAAAATAATCTCGTCTTAGTTCCCAAGGGCACAGGGGTCATTTACTCATAGGCTGTTCTACGTCACTTTCCCTCCCTGTGTAGCCACCCCGTGCCGGTGTCGCAAACGAGACAAAGGGAGGGTTTTTGCTGAGCCCGCCTGGCCGCTCCCCTGGTGGGGACGAAGGTGCCTCTTAGCTTTGGCGGGTCAGTATAAGCCGCTGACTCCGATCGACACACCGAGGGGCCGATACCACCACGAGCCGTATGAGGTCACCACGGAACTGCAGGTTGGGACTCACTCGAACTCCATAGCAGAATGCCATGGAGCTACAAACTCGAACCTGATCGCATGTTTTTCAGGCCGCACACAAATTCTCACACACACACACACACAAACACAGATTACTTGCACATTTCCCTCCCTATCACCGGGGTGTCCCTAATCTAACCTAATCTAACGTGATCTCCCTGTCCAGAATACCATCAGATGGGGATCATAACCTGATCTCCCCGTGCAGAATACTATCAGACGGGGATCATAATCTGATCTCCCCATTCCAGATACCATCAGATGGGTAGCCTGGAGGAAGTGATCAGTCTCCTCTTTGTTCACTTTTACAGAATCTGAATACCCTACCTAAATATGGATGCTTCCTAGGGCTCCTACGTTGTTCGGTCATGTTGTTTGGTGAGTTGGTCTGTCCCTCTAGTGAGTCCCATTGGGGCACAGCCATCCAGAGGACTGAATCACCTCTGCAAAGGAGGACCCGTGATACTGTTGGGTGGTGCGCCTCCTCGTTTGCTTTCAGAGTTCCCGAACTCCAGGCGGTTGCTCCGCCATCCCGGCCACTCAATGGGCTGGCATGGTTGGAATCTTGCTGGGGCCTCCAGAAATGTTGCAGGAAAAGTGTTACAGCTCGGTGTTACATCTCAGTTGTGACAGCAACGTGGATCTGGGCAAGAGACCAAACAGCACACAAGAGTTGGAGAACTCAGGTTTATTACACCAGTGGGCCCAAAGGAGTTAACACTCCTAGCTCTGGACCCCGTCTGCAGGTTTACACAGGCTTTTATAGGCTGTCAGTTTACACTTTGCAACATCATATGCAAATAAGGTATAACAAAAGTTGACTAATTAGGAACAAGCTTTGTAGAAATGGACCAATCAGGAGGGAGAGAAATAACCAATCAGGAATGAGTGAAATGTACCAATCAGAAGTGAGAGAAATAACCAATCAGGAGTGAGCTCCATGCAAATGAAGTACTACAAATGGACCAATCAGGAGCTAGCCTTCAGAACCAATAAAATTTTAGGAGTAAGTTACACTTTTCTAGAAGCAAGCCATTTCAGAGGCAAAAAGTGAGATACAGCCGCTGGGCCAGGGAACCTGATGGTGCTGGGAGGAGAGTAGTGGCCCCGCCTGGGGGTCCTGCCATTTTTTTTTTATGGGGCTTCCCACCTCAGTGGCTCGACCTGAGTGTGCAGGACTGCGAGTAAGGAGGATGGGGAGCATCAAGATCCAAATCCTGATGCAAAGCAGGGTCTATAGGCTTCTGAAGAAAGAGGGTGAAATGGCCAAATTAGTGATTCGATGGAGTCTCCAGACACAGTGTGAAGGGAAGATTGATTTCCGGGAGAGCCTGGAACCAGAGACGGTGGAGTCTGGAGGTTGTGGCTACACTTCAGAGTTGAGGGGGTGGTGGTAGGACAGAGCAGGGGTGGGCAGAGGGACAGGGAGTGTCCTCAGAGGAAGGAGGAGCAGGTGGGGGCTCCCAGGCTTTCAGTTCAGGGCTCCCGTGGGGGCTCCCAGTCAACAGCCCCAGACAGCCCCGTGTGGACAACCAGGGGTGTTCATGGTTTTCTTGACTCAGAGATACAAACCAGTGATGTGTGTCCCTGATAACTGGTATCTGGAGAAGGGATGTGCCCAGGAATGTGTGAGGAATGGGAGGACAAGCTGTCCGGTTGCACCTGTGCAAGCACTGTGTATTAAGAGACGGATCCAGGGACGAGATGGAGCAGGAGCAGCCAGAGAGGTGGGAGGGGACCCAGGAGAGTGACACCAGGGGAGAAAGAGAAGGGGGGCTGTTTCAGGAGGACACAGGGATCCGGGGTACTTGTCAAAGTACAAACAATGCTTGAGTGTGACTTGAATTCAGTGAAGCCTGGCCAGCCTTTAGTGACCGTGAGTGTGAGACAGAATAATGAACTGGAGTCATGGTGGAGATGACCCTTCCTCATGCTTTGTTGAGTAGGGGTCAGGGGAATAGGCCATGTTTGGTGGGAGCCTGGAGATGAGAAATTGTTGACTGAGAATGCAGTGGAGAAGAATCCAAGAGAGCAGATAGGTGGAGCCAAGCCCCTCACAGGCTGAGGGTTGGGTCCAGAGAATAGGAGAATGTGGAGTGATTGCCCAGACACCAGCTGGGTGGATAAGACTCTTGGTGGGGTTGGTGGTGTCATCTGTTCATGAAGTGTTAACTGAGTACCTACTGGGTTCAGGCATTGCCTAGAGCTGGAGGTTGTGTGGTGAATACACTCCTTCAGCCTGATTCTGAGGAGGTCACAGTGAGGAGGCAGAGAGGGTGTCAGACAGTGCCTGGTCCCTCCTTCAAGGAGAATGGGGTGAGGTTGGGGGCACTGGCAGATGCCTCCCAAGGATCTGAACAGGTGGGTCCGGAGGAAGGCTTGCAGCCTCTGTGGTGAGGCTGGGTGGTTATGGTTCAGGGCTTTCTGGAGGACTCAACCCTCTAGAGAAACACTGCCCATAACACTCCCCGTGGGGGCCAGGAGACGCCAAGAATTTTCAGGGAGATGGAGAAACCATTTCTTCACCTTGCACAGGAGGCAGACCTCACCCACTGCACAGCAATCCCCTGAGGCAAGAGCGGGGCCTGAGGCAAGTCCAGCTCACACCCTGGCCGGGGGCAGGGATGGGGCAGGTGGGGAAGGCTCCTGCTTGAGCAATTGCATCAGGCCCAGGCTGAGCATAAAGGAGGGTCCTGTGGGCTGGGAGGAGGCAGACTCGGGGACCATGGAGACCCAGAGGGCCAGCCTCTCCCTGGGCCGCTGGCCACTGTGGCTACTGCTGCTGGGACTAGCGGTGCCTTGGGCCAGCGCCCAGGCCCTGAGCTATAGGGAGGCGGTGCTTCGAGCTGTGGATCGCCTCAATGAGCAGTCCTCAGACCCCAATCTCTACCGCCTCCTGGAGCTGGACCTGCCGCCCAAGGCTGTGAGTCGGGGAGGGGCTGGGGAGGAAGGCGTCTCCCGCCAGGCTTGGCCACACTGTCCCTCCCTTTGCTCGCGCTGTACCTCTTGTCAGGAAGGCACCTCTCCCTCTAGGTGGGATCCCACCTCTCACAGAAATCCTCCCAGAGCTGGGTCCCCTCCGCTTGTGAGAGCCTTCTGCCTGGCATCTCTGCTATAGGGAACAGAGCCCTGACAGCCCTCTCAGGCTCCAGGGACTCCTGGGGGCTCCAGGGATATGCCGGGGTCACTGGCTCTGGGATGTGATTTCCCTGCTTCCAGTCCCCTGTGCATGCCATTGTCTCCTTTCCAGGGAAGGGCTGTGCTCAGCCTGGAGGTTCCAGTGACAAGGTCTTTCCCTGCAGGTGTCCCCTGACTTCCCTCAGCCCCTCCAAGGGGTGCTGCTCCTCAGGAGAGCGGGTCTGAGGTCTCCTCCTACTCCCTGTGTGCCTGGGAGCCCAGGACCAGGCTGTGTCCTCCTCCCCTCTGTACCCAGCCCCCAGCCCAGGGCCAGGCACATGGGACGGGCTGTCAAGGGGGCCGTCCTGCTGGGGGGCAAGAAGACAGATCACACAAGGAAGCATGAGCCTGAGCCAGTCTCCCTACTTTGATCCTTGAGCAGGACGAGGACCCAGACGCCCCGAAGCCTGTGAGCTTCACGGTGAAGGAGACCGTGTGTCCCAAGAGGACACAGCTGCCACCGGAGCAGTGTGACTTCAAGGAGAAAGGGGTGAGGCTGGGGGCTTAGGGCGCTGGTGGGTGCCTCCCAAGGACCCGAACAGGAGGCTTGGGGCGGGTGGTGGTTAGCAGCCCCTGGGGTGAGTCTGGGTGTTTATGGCTCAGGGGTTCCAGTGTGACCTGGATTCTCCCCTTCCAGGTGGTGAAACAGTGTTTGGGGACAGTCAACCTGTACCAGCTCAGAGACAACTTTGATATAACATGTAATGAGGTGAGTGACCCCTTCTGGGCTTCAGAGGCTACTGGTGGAGGTGGTGTGTGGAACAGCCTTTGGACCAATTCCCCTCTGTGCCATCCCTGTAGTGGCAGGAGAGACCTCCTCCCCTGGCTCCCCCTCACCGGAGCCCCAGGTCTCCAGGCTGGGCTCTGCAATCCCTTAGAGCATTGGTTCTCTCAGTGGGCTCCCCACTTGGGAACTAGAGAAAAAGGCTGATTCTCAGGCCTGACTCAGACCTACGGAAGCATTGTCTGAGTTGGAGCCCAGTAATTTCTATTCTAAGAGCCCTTCTGGGGGATTCTGACTGTGCTGAAGGTTGAGATGCACTGACTAGAATAATAGGCTTTCTGCCCCTGCTCCCATCCAGCTTTGCTAGGATGAGTTTGTGCCCCTGGGAAGCCCCTGTCATCTCTGGACCTTGGTCCTCAACTGTCTGTGGCTGTAATGATTCAACCACGTGCTCCAAAGGTCACAGCCAGAGAAGCGGTGCTCCTGACCTCCTGGGTGGACCCTGGAAAGGCGCAGTGCAGGTTGGGAAGGACTTCCTGTTGATCTTGGTTCATTAATAACAACAAAGCTCTTTACACTTGGTTCACAGCTCCAGAGTGTCAAGATCATTAACCTTCCATGGAGACCACCACCGCGGAAGAGACCTATTAGAGTGATTTATGTATAGTTCAGAGATTGGGCTGATTATCAGCATATCAAGGATTTTTCTTTAATCTTGAGGTAGCTAAGATTCCTAAAGATCAGCTTGTTTCCTCTCAGGCTTTGGGACTGTGAAAAATAAATTCTTCTGAAAACAGCTTCATCAGGTTGCTCCCACTTACTGTGACCAAGTCCTTAATTCTGGGAGGCTGAGTGTGTGGGCGGGTATGTGTGCGCGTGAGCATGTGTGTGTGTGCGTGTGTGGTCACTTCCGTGAACACAGAGATGGGTGTGGCAGCTGTTCCTTCCAGGAGGGCAGGGGGAGGCAGCGGGGCCGGGAGGGACAGGACAGGGCTCCATTCCCAGGAACCCCATGCCCTTCACACTCCCCTGCCCTCCTCCTCCTCCACCCAGTAGGGGCTTAAGGAGACCTAGTCTGTGTGCAGTGCTGCTGGGGATGCTGTTCCTGCTGGTATGGAGGTGACAGTCAAGGAGGACCAGGTTGCTTGTTAATCACTCAGGGAGACACAGCTCAGTTTCCTGCTGGCGGGCTCTAGGGTCAGCCTGCAGGTACAATGTCCAGGTTGTTCCACTTCCCTCACAATCTGAACTCTGCAAGAGCCCACCCTTCCTGGCTTTTGCTCTGGGCATTGAGACAATTCAGTCTTTCTCCTGCGGGGTCTCAGATTTCAGGTGTGGGCTTGTGTTCAGGGATCCAATGGTACCACAATTGGCACCATTAGAAGCAAGCCTCCTGCTCATCGGGGTGAAGGGCTCTGCCTGAGTGAGAGACACACACAGTGACACACAGGCCACATGTCTGTTTGCCTGGGGGTTTCAGACACTGTCCCTGTCCTGCCCACTCCCCACTCTGTAGCTGACCTTTGTTGGGGGGCAGACTGGAATCACGGGGGAGGCGGCAGTCCCGGGAGCAGCCTCAACCAACCATCGCTGGGACTTTTCCCTCATTGGTGGAAACGTCTCTTCTGTTCCTCACTCCTTGGGGGGCCCACTCCCAGATGTGTCCCCCCTCCCTGAGGTCCCCAGCTGGGTGGAGCCCCTGTCCCCACTTCAGTGACCTGTCTATTACTTGTCATCTTCTGATGTCGATTCTGCCCGGTCTCACTTCCCTATTTTTCTGCTGGTGCTTCAAAGGAATCGCCTCCCAGAGCACCTGCTTCCTCTTGAATGCTGGCCTGAGCTCTGCTCCTGGGCCAACATGCACCAACACAGATCCCTGTGTCTGAGAAGGACAGGGGGCAGGACCGCACAGAGCACGTGCTCTGTAATCTGTCAGGCTCGTCTGTTCTTGGGGAGCAGGTGGGGCTGATTTCAGGCAGGTTAGAGGAACCCATGCTTCTCACTTTACATCACCCCAGGTTGAGGCAGGAAACCTCACAGAGGAAACCCAGGGACTGTGTCATCTCTCTGCCACAGCATATGAGCCTGCCAGAGCTACTTGTTAAAATTTCAGGATTTTCTGAGATGGTCATTAAACTCTTGGTCGCTTGAAATCAGCCTTGGTGGAAGAATTTACAGCATGGAAATCAGCAAATGCTACACATCAGGCCCATCACAGCTGGTCCATCACTGTCCAACCTGAGAGAGGGCTCACTCATCAGGATGATATGGGCTGTGCTGATGTCATCTGTTTGCAGTTGTCTCCCAGGATTGCTGATCCTGCTTCAGGAGGGTGGGACATGGATGCTGATGGCTCTCAGGTGCCATATTCCACGGCTTCAAGGCCTCCCCAAGAGAAGCCTGGGGGTTTTGTCCTCTCTGCCCCCATTCTGTGGCTGGTGACTGACTATGAGGGGACATCAGAGCCCAGCCCCTGCCTCAGTCACTCCTAAAGCAGGGGTGCAATTCTGGTTCCTGGGCTTTTCTAGGTGAGGCTGAAGCTGGGCTCAGAGGGAGCACCTCTCTGCTCAGCTCCTTCCTCTGCCCAATCCTGCTCTCCTCCCCCTCCTGCTGACCCCACCCCTCAATTAATCACATGACTCTGAATTCCCAGCTCAGGCCCTGCTTCTAGAGAACCGGCCTAAGATGGCGGTGGAGTTGTGTGGAGCCCGGCCAGCTCATCCCAGGTGGCTCGGTTGTGCGGCCTGACGTGGAGCTGAGAGAGAGGAGAGGCAGAGGTGTGCAGGGTAGGGGTGTGGGAGAGGAGTTGGGGCGGGGCAGCGCTGGCAGCCAAGGGGCCCTGAGGAGTTTATAAAGTGCTCAGAGTAGGACAGGAGCCCGAGAGCCCAGGGCGATGACTCCTAGTGGTTTCCCGGTGTTTGTGCAGATGTGGAGGCCACGGATCTCATTGGGGGCAGCCTCAGAGATTTGGGGGCACAGAAATCCCACGCAGTGAGGGGAGGAGAAGCAAGAGGTAAGGAAGAGGGGAGGCCATGAGTGGGGACACATAGGGGCTTCTCCTTCCCCCAGACCCCCGCTGTGTCAGGGAGGGACACTGGGCTGTTATCAGGCAAGGTCCTTGTTGATGTGGCCCTTGACCCCCACTTCTGAGGTCTCCGGAGTCATTTTCGGGGCCCCTATATGTGACAGGGCACTTCACATTGTCATGAATAGGGCAGAGAAAGAGAATTCTGAGGAGTATGGACATCTGAAAGCCATTGCTCCTCTGCCTGTGTGGCCCTAGGCAGAAGAAGAGATCTTTCTGGGCCTATGTCTACCTGTAACTGACACCACATAGCCTAATTTGAGGGGCTGGTCAATGGCTTAGCTCGAAAAACAAGGTCGAGTACCACATAGGGGCTGAATCTGAGGCGGAGGCTGATGGAGTCTAGGAGACCATAGTTAGTCTGGGTCCATCTCAGGGCACAGATCTGGCTCGTGTGTCGGAGCAGGGACCCAGAGAGACACTTGGAATCCCCATCAGAACAGCAAGGGAAATACACGTCATTCTGTCCTGAGCGAGCAGAACTGGCCCGTCTGCACGAGCCTTTGGCGTCTGGTCCTTACTAGTCAGCAGCTGACACAGTGGGGGGCCTCCAGGCTTGCTGTGCTCCGACTGAGGGATGCCCGTGCCAGTCACATCCCGAGTCCTGTTCCCCAGCCCCATGGACTCTCTAGCTTCCGCCCGAGATTGGGGGTTCCTTGTGCCCCATTCGCACCCCCTGTTCTCCTGGGTGTCACTCTGCCCCTGTGCCTACCCAGCCAGAGCAGGGAAGGATGCTGACAGCGGAGATAGGGGTACACTGAGACTTTCAGGGCCCTGGCACTTCTATCTTCCTGGGCCTCTTCATTCACAAAATACTCTTAAAACTTGTATTATACAACTGCATTCATATAAACATGAATATAACCTAAGCTGCTTTTCATCTTATGTATTCATCAATATGTCAGTGTTTTCATCTGTGATTTTAAACAATTAAAAGTAAAACTTTCTGTGGATCCCTAGATGTCTCAGGGGCTAGGACCGCTGCCTAGTGTGCTGACCGATAAGTGGGTCCTGGCAGGTGACGATCCTGTAGGCGCCCAGACACGCCTGCAGACACTACATGCCTTCTGCTGTCTTTTCCAGGATGACTTAACCTCGTGGTGCTCTTTCAGCTCCTAGTTTTAGCTGAATTGGTCCATGGGAAAGAGGAAGCTGACCCTGAGCGGAGGGTCCTGACCCTCACCCTCGACCCAAATCCCTGCCTTCACAGCACCATGGCTGCCATCGCAGGTCCCTGCAGAGGGCAGGGGGCAGGGGGCAGGGCCTGAATCCTTCCCCTTGTCCCTGTGAAAAGGACAGGTGGTGGGTCATTGAGGGGCATGACTCCATGTCCCCAGTCTGTCATTTTTTGAGTAGGAGGTCCTTGATGGAATGACGTAGCCCATGGGTCTCATTTTCCTCATCAACTGGGCAGTCAGAGAGCTTGTTGATATTCCCCCATATTTGGGGTATTATTTCGGACAGTGGTCCACTTCCATTTCCTTGGTGCCTCATGGATAGGAAGGATGTCTGGGGAGAGAAAAGGGATGATGTCCATGGAGGATCATGGCTTACTCCCTGAGTTTATTGGGGTGACGGGTGCATAATGGTTTCTCAAGGACCAGATGTGGGTTCAGGGGCCAGCCCACCTGGGCACAAGGGCTGTGGGGTCTTTCCTGAGAAGACCTCCGCTCTGACAGGCTGTGAGGACAAACAAGGAAAGCCAGATGCTGGAGGCAGGGATGGCACACCCCCATCCAGGGAGTTGCAGTCTGAGAACCTGACAGAGGACACTCCAAGGACACAGGGAAGGATGGACAAGGGGACTTCAGCCTAAAGTCTGGGCAAATGCCATGGCACACAGGAGGAAAACACAGGGAGGATTTCAGGGGGACCTGGTACCCGGTCAACATGGGTATTGACAGGTATTTTTCTCCTGTAATCACCTCCTTTTTCTCCTCAGACTTGGGAAATGATACAGCTTGACCAAGAGGCCACTGGGGCAACACCTGGACTGTGACACCAGGTTGCCCAGACGTCCCTCTCTCTCCGTCCTTCTCTAAGGCTGAGTGTGCAACCAGCACATCCGTCCAGGCTGACACCTTGTAAGGTACCATGTCCAAGGCCCCAAGGGTCCTGAGGGCAAACTGATTCCAAGAACTACCACAGTCCTCATGGCCATTCCGTGGGAGACTGGAATAGAATTTGCTTCGAAGTCTCTGAGCCTCTCTATTGCTTTGGCCCATTGTGTCTCCCAGTTGGGCTCCTCCACCTCCCACACTCACCACCTCAGCCTAGAGTTTCAGCCAGAGCCCTGGACAGGGAACCATTGAGGTCAAGTCAGAAGGGACGTCCTGAGGCTGTGAGAGCCAAGAGAGGAAGTGCTGTGTCTAGTTGGGGGTCAGAGGAGGCTTCACAAGGTGAAAGATGACAGCAGGCAGAGGGATCAGGTGCAGAGATGGGAGAAGAGCAGAGGCTTTGAGGGGCCTGAGAGGTTGGAGTGGATGTGCCCCCTGACACCTGAGAGTGCAGGGCTGCGACTGAGGAGGATGGGAGGTGGCAAGACTCCAGCCCTGAGCCTGCTGGAGGTGTTGGGCCCCTGAAGGCAGGGGGTGAAATGTTGGAATCAGCAGCTTGGTATACCCCTGGATAATGGCATGGAGAGTGGACTTTGGTATGGGGGGAGCCTGGAACCAGAGACGGTGGAGTCTGGAGGATATGGCTACGCTTCAGAGGAGAAGGGGAGGTGGTAGGACAGGGCAGGGGTGACAGGGGGGACAGGGAGTGTCCTCAGAGGAAGGAGGAGCAGGTGGGGGCTCCCAGGCTCTCAGCTCAGGTCTCCTGTGGGGGCTGCCAGCCAACAGCCCCAGACAGCCCCGTGCGGACAACCAGGATGTTCATAGGGGTCTTGACTCAGAGACACAGACCAGTGATGTGTGTCCCTGATAACTGGCATCTGGAGAAGGGATGTGCCCAGGAATGTGTGAGGATGGGGAGGAGAAGCCGCCCGTGTGCACCTGTGCAAGCCCTGTGTACTATGAGGAGGGTCCTGGGAGGGTACCGAGCAGGAGCCACCAGGGAGGTGGGAGGTGACCCAGGAGAGGGACACCAGGGGAGAAGTGGAAGGGAGCTGTTTCACAGGACAGAGAGTCCACAGTCCTGTGATGATAAGGACAATATTTGAGTGTAGCCTCTGGATCCAGGGAAGGCTGGCCATCCTCCAGGGGTTCTGAGTGTGACAGAGGACAAAGAAATGTGGTCAATAGTGTACGTGACCTTTCTTCGGGCTCAGCTGGGAGGGACTAGGGCAACAAGCCAGTTCTCTTGGGGTCTAGGGATGCGACATTTTTACTCTGAGAAAGGCAGAGAAGACTAGGAGCGGGGACAGATGCAGTCACGCCCCTCACTGGCTGATGGTTAGGTCCAGAGAACAGGATGGTGTGGCCTTGGTGTCTGGGGACAAGCTGGGTGGGAAGGCAAAGATGGAAGAGGGGCTGTCATCTGTTCATCATATGTTAACTGAGTACCTACTGGGTGCCAGGCGGTGTGTAGAGCTGGAGGTTGTGTGGTGAATACACTCCTTCACCTTGATTCTCAGGAAGTCACAGTGAGGAGGCAGAGAGGGTGTAGGACACAGCCTGGTCCCTCCGTCTCCTGGAGGACTCAACCCTCTGGAGCAACCCTGCCAATGAAACTCCCCATGGGGCCCAGAAGAGGCCAAGATGTTGTCAGGGAGATGGAGAAACCATTTCTTCACCTTACACAGGAGGCAACCTCACCCACTGCCCAGCAATCCCCTGAGGCAAGAGCGGGGCCTGAGGCAAGTCCAGCTCACACCCTGGCCGGGGGCAGGGATGGGGCAGGTGGGGAAGGCTCCTGCTTGAGCAATTGCATCAGGCCCAGGCTGAGCATAAAGGAGGGTCCTGTGGGCTGGGAGGAGGCAGACTCGGGGACCATGGAGACCCAGAGGGCCAGCCTCTCCGTGGGCCGCTGGCCACTGTGGCTACTGCTGCTGGGACTAGCGGTGCCTTGGGCCAGCGCCCAGGCCCTGAGCTATAGGGAGGCGGTGCTTCGAGCTGTGGATCGCCTCAATGAGCAGTCCTCAGACCCCAATCTCTACCGCCTCCTGGAGCTGGACCTGCCGCCCAAGGCTGTGAGTCGGGGAGGGGCTGGGGAGGGAGGTGTCTCCCGCCAGGCTTGGCCACACTGTCCCTCCCTTTGCTCGCGCTGTACCTCCTGTCAGGAAGGCACCTCTCCCTCTAAGTGGGATCCCACCTCTCACAGACATCCTCCCAGAGCTGGGTCCCCTCCCCTTGTGAGAGCCTTCTGCCTGGCATCTCTGCTGTGGGAACAGAGCCCTGACAGCCCGCTCAGGCTCCAGGGACTCCTGGGGGCTCCAGGGATACGCTGGGGTCACTGGCTCTGGGATGTGACTTCCCTGCTTCCAGTCCCCTGTGCACCCCATTGTCTTCCCACCAGGGAAGGGCTGTGCTCAGCCTTGGGGTTCCAGTGACAAGGTCTTTCCCTGCAGGTGTTCCCTGACTTCCCTCAGCCCCTCCAAGGGGAGCTGCCCCTCAGGAGAGCGGGTCTGATTTCCCCTCCTGCTCCCTGTGTGCCTGGGAGCCCAGGACCAGGCTGTGTCCTCCTCCCCTCTGCACCCAGCCCCCAGCCCAGGGCTAGGCACATGTGAGGGGCTGTCAAGGGGGCTGTCCTGCTGGGGGCAGGGACACAGGTCACACAAAGAAGCATGAGCCTGAGCCAGTCTCCCCACTTTGATCCTTGAGCAGGACGAGGACCCAGATGCCCCGAAGCCTGTGAGCTTCACGGTGAAGGAGACCGTGTGTCCCAGGAGGACACAGCAGCCACCGGAGCAGTGTGACTTCAAGGAGAAAGGGGTGAGGCTGGGGGCTTAGGTCGCTGGTGGGTGCCTCCCAAGGACCCGAACAGGAGGCTTGGGGCGGGTTGTGGTTAGCAGCCCGTGGGGTGAGGCTGGTAGCTGGGGGTGCTGGTGGATGCCTCCCAAGAACAGGAACAGGAGGCTCGAAGGTGTGGTGTTATTTGCAGCCCCTGGGGTGAGGCTGGGTGGTTATGGCTCAGGGGTTACAGTGTGACCTGGTGTCTCCCCTTCCAGGTGGTGAAACAGTGTGTGGGGACAGTCACTCTGGACCAGTCCAGGGACCAACAGGACATCACCTGTGATGAGGTGAGTGACCCCTTCCAGGCTGCAGAGGCTGCTGCTGGGTCTGGTTTGTGGAACATCCTTTGGACCAATTCCCCTCTGTGCCATCCCTGTAGCGGCAGGAAAGCCCTCCTCCCCTGGCTCCCCCTCACCCGAGCCCCAGGTCTCCAGGCCGGGCTCTGCAATCCTTTAGAGCAGTGGTTCTCTCAGTGGGCTCCCCATACAGGACATGTCAGAACGGCAAAAATTCTCAGGCCCCACTCTGACGTACTGAATCAGAGTCTAGGTTGGGGCCCAGTAATTTGTCTTGTAAGAGCCCTTCTAAGGGATTCTGTGCTGAAGTTGAAGAGGCACTGACTAGGGTAATGGGCTTTTAGCCCCTGCTTCTGTCCTGCTTTGCTGGGAAGGGCTTGTGCCCCTGGGAAGCCCCTTGTCATCTCTGGGTCTTGGCTTCCTCCTCTGTGAGTGAGTGTAGGGATTCAACCATGTGCTCCAAAGGTCACACCCAGAGGGTGAACTGGGGCCTCAGGGCTCCTGGGGTGGCACTGGGAGGGGGATCAGCAGGTGAGGACACGGGGTCTTGGGTTGACCCTGGTTCTGACCCAGAAGAAATCTGTTTCCTCCTGGTTCACAGCTTCAGAGTGTTAGGAGCATTCGCCGGCCACGGCTGCCAAGGCCAAGGGTGCCACGTCCATATATCCCACCAAGGATACCAAGGCCAGTATTGCCGCCACCAAGGTTTCCTATTCCAAGGTTTCCGAGAGGAAGGTGAATGCTTTGCTGATAACTGTCCCATAAAGGCCGAAGGAAGACTACAGAGGGTTTGCCTGCCCCGGGTCAGGACCTGGACATCAAAAGATAAATTTTTATGAAAAAAATTTCTCCAGGCTTCAATTTTAATTGTGTCACCTGATCCCACACACAGGGACCAAATCCATAACTCTGGGAGGCCTGTTGTGTGTGTGTGTGTGTGTGGTCACTCCCGTGAACACAGAGATGGGTGAGGCAGCTGTTCCTTCCAGGAGGGCGGGGGAGGCACCGGGGCCGGGAGGGACAGGACAGGGCTCCATTCCCAGGAACCCCATGCCCTTCACACTCCCCTGCCCTCCTCCTCCTCCACCAAGTAGGGGCTTAAGGAGACCTAGTCTGTGTGCAGTGATGCTGGGGATGCTGTTCCTGCTGGTATGGAGGTGACAGTCCAGGAGGACCAGGTGGCTTGTTAATCACTTGGGGAGACACAGCTCAGTCTCCTGCTGTCGGGCTCTAGGTTCAGCCTGTAAGTACAGTGCCCAGATGGTTCCACTTCCCTCACAATCTGAACTCTGTAAGAGCCCACGCACCCCGCTCCTGGGCTTTGCTCTGGGCATTGAGACACATCAGTCTTTCTTCTGCGGGGTCTCAGATTTCAGGTGTGGGCTTGTGTTTAGGGATGCAATGGTACCACAATTGGCACCATTAGAAGCAAACCTCCTGCTCATCGGGGTGAAGGGCTCTGCCTGAGTGAGAGACACACACAGTGACACACAGGCCACATGTCTGTTTGCCTGGGGGTTTCAGACACTGTCCCTGTCCTGCCCACTCCCCACTCTGTAGCTGACCTTTGCTGGGGGGCAGACTGGAATCACGGGGGAGGCGGCAGTCCCGGGAGCAGCCTCAACCAACCATCGCTGGGACTTTTCCCTCATTGGTGGAAACGTCTCTTCTGTTCCTCACTCCTTGGGGGGCCCACTCCCAGATGTGTCCCCCCTCCCTGAGGTCCCCAGCTGGGTGGAGCCCCTGTCCCCACTTCAGTGACCTGTCTATTGACTTGTCCTCTTCTGATGTCGATTCTGCCCGGTCTCACTTCTCTATTTTTCTGCTGGTGCTTCGAAGGAATCGCCTCCCAGAGCACCTGCTTCCTCTTGAATGCTGGCCTGAGCTCTGCTCCTGGGCCAACCTGCACCAACACACAGAGCCCCGTGTGTCAGAGGGACAGCGGGCGGGACCGCGCAGAGCACATGCTCTGTAATCTGTCAGGCTCGTCTGTTCTTGGGGAGCAGGTGGGGCTGATTTCAGGCAGGTTAGAGGAACCCACGCTTCTCACTCTACGTCACCCCAGGTTGAGGCAGGAAACCTCACAGAGGAAACCCAGGGACTGTGTCGTGTCTCTGCCACAGCATATGAGCCTGCCAGAGCTACTTGTTAAAATTTCAGGATTTTCTGAGATGGTCATTAAACTCTTGGTCGCTTGAAATCAGCCTTGGTGGAAGAATTTACAGCATGGAAATCAGCAAATGCTACACATTAGGCCCATCACAGCTGGTCCATCACTGTCCAACCTGAGAGAGGGCTCACTCATCAGGATGATATGGGCTGTGCTGATGTCATCTGTTTGCAGTTGTCTCCCAGGATTGCTGATCCTGCTTCAGGAGGGTGGGACATGGATGCTGATGGCTCTCAGGTGCCATATTCCACGGCTTCAAGGCCTCCCCAAGAGAAGCCTGGGGGTTTTGTCCTCTCTGCCCCCATTCTGTGGCTGGTGACTGACTATGAGGGGACATCAGAGCCCAGCCCCTGCCTCAGTCACTCCTAAAGCAGGGGTGCACTTCTGGTTCCTGGGCTTTTCTAGGTGAGGCTGAAGCTGGGCTCAGAGGGAGCACCTCTCTGCTCAGCTCCTTCCTCTGCCCAATCCTGCTCTCCTCCCCCTCCTGCTGACCCCACCCCTCAATTAATCACATGACTCTGAATTCCCAGCTCAGGCCCTGCTTCTAGAGAAGCGGCCTAGGATGGCGGTGGAGCTGTGTGGAGCCCGGCCAGCTCATCCCAGGTGGCTCGGTTGTGGGGCCTGACATGGAGCTGAGAGAGAGGAGAGGCAGAGGTGTGCAGGGTAGGGGTGCGGGAGAGGGGTTGGGGCGGGGCAGCGCTGGCAGCCAAGGGGCCCTGAGGAGTTTACAAAGTGCTCAGAGTAGGACAGGAGCCCGAGAGCCCAGGGCGATGACTCCTAGTGGTTTCCCGGTGTTTGTGTAGATGTGGAGGCCACGGATCTCACTGGGGGCAGCCTCAGAGATTTGGGGGCACAGAAATCCCACGCAGTGAGGGGAGGAGAAGCAAGAGGTAAGGAAGAGGAGAGGCCATGAATGGGGACACACAGGGTCTTCTCCTTCCCCCAGACCCCCTCTGTGCGAGGGAGGGACACTGGGCTGTTATCAGGCAAGGTCCTTGTTGATGTGGCCCTTGACCCCCACTTCTGAGGTCTCCGGAGTCATTTTCGGGGCCCCTATATGTGACAGGGCACTTCACATTGTCATGAATAGGGCAGAGAAAGAGAATTCTGAGGAGTATGGACATCTGAAAGCCATTGCTCCTCTGCCTGTGTGGCCCTAGGCAGAAGAAGAGATCTTTCTGGGCCTTTGTCTATCTGTAATTGGGACCCACATAGCCTAATTTGAGAGGATGGTCAATGGCTTAGCTCGAGAAACAAGGTCGAGTACCACACAGGGGCTGAATCTGAGGCGGAGGCTGATGGAGTCTAGGAGACCATAGTTAGTCTGGGTCCATCTCAGGGCACAGATCTGGCTCGTGTGTCAGAGCAGGGACCCAGAGAGACACTTGGAATCCCCATCAGAGCAGCAGGAGGGAAATACATGTCATTCTGTCCTGAGCGAGCAGAATTGGCCCGTCTGCACGAGCCTTTAGCGTCTGGTCCTTACTAGTCAGCAGCTGACACAGTGGGGGGCCTCCAGGCTTGCTGTGCTCCAACTGAGGGATGCCCGTGCCAGTCACATCCCGAGTCCTGTTCCCCAGCCCCATGGACTCTCTAGCTTCCGCCCGAGATTGGGGGTTCCTTGTGCCCCATTCGCACCCCCTGTTCTCCTGGGTGTCACTCTGCCCCTGTGCCTACCCAGCCAGAGCAGGGAAGGATGCTGACAGGGGAGACAGGGGTACACTGGGACTTTCAGGGCCCTGGCACTTCTATCTTCCTGGGCCTCTTCATTCACAAAATACTCTTAAAACTTGTATTATACAACTGCATTCATATAAACATGAATATAACCCAAGCTGCTTTTCATCTTATGTATTCATCAATATGTCAGTGTTTTCATCTGTGATTTTAAACAATTAAAAGTAAAACTTTCTGTGGATCCCTAGATGTCTCAGGGGCTAGGACCGCTGCCTAGTGTGCTGACCGATAAGTGGGTCCTGGCAGGTGACGATCCTGTAGGCGCCCAGACACGCCTGCAGACACTAAATGCCTTCTGCTGTCTTTTCCAGGATGACTTAACCTCGTGGTTCTCTTTCAGCTCCTAGTTTCAGCTGAATTGGTCCATGGGAAAGAGGAAGCTGACCCTGAGCGGAGGGTCCTGACCCTCACCCTCGACCCAAATCCCTGCCTTCACAGCACCATGGCTGCCATCGCAGGTCCCTGCAGAGGGCAGGGGGCAGGGGGCAGGGCCTGAATCCTTCCCCTTGTCCCTGTGAAAAGGACAGGTGGTGGGTCATTGAGGGGCATGACTCCATGTCCCCAGTCTGTCATTTTTTGAGTAGGAGGTCCTTGATGGAATGACGTAGCCCATGGGTCTCATTTTCCTCATCAAATGGGCAGTCAGAGCTGGTGGATATTTCCAAGTTAGGGGCACAGTTTGGGGTTCTGGTCCAGTTCCATTGCTCTGGAGCCTCTGGAGTCTCACAGACAGGAAGGATGGTTGGGAGGAGAAAAGCAGGCGGGCCGTGCAGATCAGGGCTCATTCCCTGAGGTTGTTGGCACGACGGGTTCATGAGGGTTTCTCAAGAATCAGATGTGGAGTCAGGGTCAACCAACCTGGGGACAAGGGCAGAGGGGCCTTTCCTGAGAACACGTCTGCCCTGACAGGCTATGAGGACAAACCAGGAAAGCCAGATGCTAGAGGCAGGGACAGCACACCCCCATCTAGGCAGTTGTAGTCTGAGGACCTGACAGGCGACCTTCCAAAGACCCAGACTGCGGTCCAAAGTCTGAGCAAACGCAAAGGTGCAGAGGCAGGAAAGCACAGAGAGGATTTCAAGGGGATCTGATACCCGGTCACCGTGGGTATTGCTAGTTATTTTCTACTGCAATCACCTCCTTTTCTTCCTCCTTCTTGGGAAAAGGATACAGCTTGACCAAGAGGCCACTGTGGCAACACCCGGACTGTGACACCAGGTTGCACAAAGCCCCTCTCTCCTTCCTTCTCGAAGGGTGAGTGCGAAACCAGCACATCCGACCAGGCTGTTACCTTCTGAGGTGCCCCATTCCGTTGCCCAGAGTCCCCAGGTCACAGGTGGCCATGGCCTATCCCAGGCCTTCAGTCTCAGGGCCATTCCATGGGACACTGGATTAGAATTGGCATCTGGTCTCTGGGATCCTCTAACACATCGGCTCATTCACTTTCCCAGCTGGACCCCCTCCTCCTCCCTCTCTGGCCACTCCATCCTGGTGTCTCAACCTGAGCCCTGGAGAGGGAGTACCTTGGGGACAAGTCATAGGAGACTTTGTGAGGCTGTGGGAGCTAAGATGGGGAGTTGCTGTTTCTCTGGTTGAAGGTCAGATAAGGCTTCACAAAATGAAAAGTCACGGCAGTCAGAGGGATCAGGTGTAGCGATATGAGAAGAGCAGAGGCTCCGAGGGGCCTGAGAGGTTGGGGTGGACGTGGCGGCCTGACACAGGGTTTTGCAGGTGAGCACCTGAGGACAACCTGATCCAGACCCTGAGCCCCTGACTCAAGGCGGGAGGTTTGATGGACCCCTGGACAATGGCAGGGAACACTGGGCTGTGGTGTGGGAAGAGCCTGGAACCAGAAAAGGTGGAGTCTGGAGGTTGTGGCTACACTTCAGAGGAGAGGAGATGGTGGTAGGACAGGGCAGGGGTGACAGTGGGGACAGGGAGGGCCCTCAGAGGAAGGAGCAGGTGGGGTTCCCAGGCTCTCAGCTCAGGGCTCCCGTGAGGGCTCCTAGCCAACAGCCCCAGACAGCCCTGTGCTGACAACCAGGGGTGTTCACAGGAGTGTTGCCTCAGACACACAGACCAGTGATGTGTGTCCCTGATAACTAGTATCTGAGGAAGGGATGTGCCCAGAATGCATGAGAACTGCTTTGAGAAGCTGTACAGATCACGTGTGCAAGCCCTGCAGTAAAAGTTTTATTAAAAGTTGAGTACTTAGATTAGACAGAGCAGGAGGCACCCGGGAGGCCAGGAAGTGGACCCAGGAAGGTGGTCCCAGGGGAGAATGGGGGAGGGGGCAGTTTCAGTAGACAGAGGGGTCCCTGGCACCTGTGAAGGCAAGGACAAGGCTTCAGCATGGCCGTTGTATCATTCGAAAGCTGTTAAGCAGGCATGGACCTTGAGTTGAAAGAGGACAAATAGTAGGGTTAGAGTGTAGATGAGCCTTCTCTTACTGGCTGTCTGGGTAAGGGGAACAGTGTGCATCTGGAAGGGGCTGGGACAGGAGATTTTTAGAGTGAAGAAGGCAAAGGAGAAGAATCCAGAAGAGGGGACAGTAGAGGAGATGCCCTGACTGGCTGAGGGCTGGGTCCGCAGAATAGGACGGTGTGGCCCTGATGTCTGCCTAGGGAGTGGATGGATGTGAAAGGCACTAGATGGGGGTGGTCCTGCCATCTATTCATCATATGTTAACTGAGTGCCTGTTGGGGACCAGGAGACCCAGGAGCTGGAGGTTGTGTGGTGAATACACTCTTTCAGCCTGATTCTGAGGAGGTCACAGTGAGGAGGCCGAGAGGTTGTAGGACACAGCCTGGTCCCTCCGTCTCCTGGAGGACTCATCCTTCTGGAGCAACCCTGCCCATGAAACTCCCCACGGGGCCCAGAAGAGGCCAAAATGTTGTGAGGGAGATGGAGAAACCATTTCTTCACCTTGCACAGGAGGCAGACCTCACCCACTGCCCAGCAATCCCCTGAGGCAAGAGCAGGGCCTGAGGCAAGTCCAGCTCACACCCTGGCCGGGGGCAGGGATGGGGCAGGTGGGGAAGGCTCCTGCTTGAGCAATTGCATCAGGCCCAGGCTGAGCATAAAGGAGGGTCCTGTGGGCTGGGAGGAGGCAGCCTCGGGGACCATGGAGACCCAGAGGGCCAGCCTCTCCCTGGGCCGCTCGTCACTGTGGCTACTGCTGCTGGGACTAGCGGTGCCTTGGGCCAGCGCCCAGGCCCTGAGCTATAGGGAGGCGGTGCTTCGAGCTGTGGATCGCCTCAATGAGCAGTCCTCAGACCCCAATCTCTACCGCCTCCTGGAGCTGGACCTGCCGCCCAAGGCTGTGAGTCGGGGAGGGGCTGGGGAGGGAGGTGTCTCCCGCCAGGCTTGGCCACACTGTCCCTCCCTTTGCTCGCGCTGTACCTCCTGTCAGGAAGGCACCACTCCCTCTAAGTGGGATCCCACCTCTACAGAAATCCTCCCAGAGCTGGGTCCCCTCCCCTCGTGAGAGCCTTCTGCCTGGCATCTCTGCTGTGGGAACAGAGCCCTGACAGCCCTCTCAGGCTCCAGGGACTCCTGGGGGTTCTAGGGATATGCCGGGGTCACTGGCTCTGGGATGTGACTTACTTGCTTCCAGTCCCCTGTGCACCCCATTGTGTCCCCACCATAGAAGGGCTGTGCTCAGCCCTGGGGTTCCGGTGACAAGGTATTTTCTTGCAGGTGTCCCATGACTGCCCTCAGCCCTTCCAAGGGGAGCTGCCCCTCAGGAGAGCGGGTCTGAGGTCCCCTCCTGCTCCCTGTGTGCCTGGGAGCCCAGGACCAGGCTGTGTCCTCCTCCCCTCTGCGCCCAGCTCCCAACCCGGGGCCAGGCACTTGGGACAGGCTCTCAAAGGGGCTTGTCCTGCTGGGGGCAGGGGAATATGTCACACATAGAAGCATGAGCCTGAGCCAGTCTCCCCACTTTGATCCTTCAGCAGGACGAGGACCTAGATGCCCCGAAGCCTGTGAGCTTCACGGTGAAGGAGACCGTGTGTCCCAGGAGGACACTGCTGCCACCGGAGCAGTGTGACTTCAAGGAGAATGGGGTGAGGCTGGGGGCTTAGGGCCCTGGTGGGTCGCTCCCAAGACCCGAACAGAAGGCTTGAGGCGGGTGGTGGTTAGCAGCCCCTGGGGTGAGGAGGGGTGTTTATAGCTCAGGGGTTCCAGTGTGACCTGGAGTCTCCCCTTCCAGGTGGTGAAACAGTGTGTGGGGACAGTCAACCTGTACCAGCTCAGGGACAACTTCGATATAACATGTAATGAGGTGAGTGACCCCTTCTGGGCTGCATGGGCTACTGATGGAGGTGGTGTGTGGAACAGCCTTTGGACCAATTCCCCTCTGTGCCATCCCTGTAGTGGCAGGAGAGCCCTCCTTCCCTGGGTCTCCCTCACTGGAGCCCCAGGTCTCCAGTCCGGGCTCTGCAGTCCCTTAGAGCAGTGGTTCTCTCAGTGGGCTCCCCTCTTGGGAACTAGAGAAAAAGGCTGATTCTCAGGCCTGACTCAGATATACGGAATTATTGTGTGGTGGATCCCAATAATTTCTATTTTAAGAGCCCTTCTGAGGAATTTCTGAGTGTGCTGAAGCTTGAGAGGCACTGACTACAGACAGGACCTTTCTGCCCCTGCTCCCGTCCTGCTTTTCTGAGATGGGTTTGTGCCCCTGGGAAGCCCCCTGTCATCTCTGGACCTTGGTCCTCATCTGTCTGTGGGAGAGATGATTCAACCACGTGCTCCAAGTGACACAGACAAGGAGGTCAAATGGTGCCTTAACTCTCCTTCGGTGTTCCAAGATGGAAGATTTTCAGGTGGGGAGGGATCTGGTCTTGTCCCTAAGTCAATCCTCATGAGAATCCTGTTTCTTTCTGCTGCACAGCTCCAGAGTGTCGGGTTATTTGGCCGGATTCGTGATTTCTTCCATGACGGTGTGAACTGGGTTCGAGATAAGGTTGGCAAAGTAATCGGATACATTGGTGATAAAATTCGCCCAGGGTAGAGTCCTAATGATCACCTAACTCTGGCTCAGTTGTTCAAACTCTGAAAAATAAATTCTTATGAATTTCAAATTCACCTGTCTCTTGTCCTACTCTTACTAGGGGTCCTTAACCCCCATTGCCCTCTTGAGTGTGTGTGTGTGTGTGCGCGTGTGTGGTCACTTCCGTGAACACAGAGATGGGTGTGGCAGCTGTTCCTTCCAGGAGGGCAGGGGGAGGCAGCAGGGCCGGGAGGGACAGGACAGGGCTCCATTCTCAGGAACCCCATGCCCTTCACACTCCCCCGCCCTCCTCCTCCTCCACCAAGTAGGGGCTTAAAGAGACCTAGTCTGTGTGCAGTGCTGCTGGGGATGCTGTTCCTGCTGGTATGGAGGTGACAGTCCAGGAGGACCAGGTGGCTTGTTAATCACTCGGGGAGACACAGCTCTGTCTCCTGCTGGTGGGCTCTAAGGTCAGCCTGCAGGTACAATGTCCAGATTGTTCCACTTCCCTCACAATCTGAACACTGAAAGAGCCCATCCTTCCTGGCTTTTGCTCTGGGCATTGAGACACATCAGTCTTTCTCCTGTGGGGTCTCAGATTTCAGATGTGGGCTTGTGTTCAGGGATCCAATGGTACCACAATTGGCACCATTAGAAGCAAGCCTCCTGCTCATCGGGGTGAAGGGCTCTGCCTGAGTGAGAGACACACACAGTGACACACAGGCCACATGTCTGTTTGCCTGGGGGTTTCAGACACTGTCCCTGTCCTGCCCACTCCCCACTCTGTAGCTGACCTTTGTTGGGGGGCAGACTGGAATCACGGGGGAGGCGGCAGTCCCGGGAGCAGCCTCAACCAACCATCGCTGGGACTTTTCCCTCATTGGTGGAAACGTCTCTTCTGTTCCTCACTCCTTGGGGGGCCCACTCCCAGATGTGTCCCCCCTCCCTGAGGTCCCCAGCTGGGTGGAGCCCCTGTCCCCACTTCAGTGACCTGTCTATTGACTTGTCCTCTTCTGATGTCGATTCTGCCCGGTCTCACTTCTCTATTTTTCTGCTGGTGCTTCAAAGGAATCGCCTCCCAGAGCACCTGCTTCCTCTTGAATGCTGGCCTGAGCTCTGCTCCTGGGCCAACCTGCACCAACACACAGAGCCCCGTGTGTCAGAGGGACAGCGGGCGGGACCGCTCAGAGCACGTGCTCTGTAATCTGTCAGGCTCGTCTGTTCTTGGGGAGCAGTTGGGGCTGATTTCAGGCAGGTTAGAGGAACCCATGCTTCTCACTCTACGTCACCCCAGGTTGAGGGAGGTTCTACAGAGGAAACTAAGGGAATTACTTCTGTCCGCCGCTGGATACTTCATTGCGACAGGCAGAACAGAGACCGGGGGAGGATCTGAGCCACGTCACTGAGCCCCCCAGCCCCAGACAGGAGCCTGCAGGTGCTGTGGGGTCTGGGGGCCCTGTTGGGGATGGGTGCTGAGGCTCAGGCTTCCGAGGGCAGACCCTAGGAGTGGTCTGGGATTGGCAGTGTGGGGACCGCCTGAGAGGGCTGGAGCGCGGTAAGGGCTGAAACTGGGAGTGTGTGCGAAGGAATCGGTCTGTCATAACCCCCGTTATTAGGTTGCTGCGGAGGGAGGAGCGGAACTCCTCACTCTGCCTGGCCCGCTGGCCCCTGGGAGCTGTGGGAGGGCAGAGTGCTGGGGCAGAGGCGGGGCCCAGGTCTGAGCCCATTCTCAGAATGAGCTAAGTTCAAGGTTGTTGTGTGGGTTTGGCCGCTGCAGCTGTTCAGCCTCCAAGACATCCGTTTACACCTGTGCATGAACAAGGTCCCTGTGCTCAGTGGGCAGAGTTGTGGGCTGTGATGCTTGCCCCGGAAGACAGCCCCCAAAATTTATCTTGTTCACTCTGTCTGTGCCTCCCTAGTGGTTCTAACTGGGGCCACAGGTGTGGACTTTCGCCCTCACTGGCCCTGAAATAGGTAAATGAACGGTGACTGTCCCTGCTGAGCAAGGCATCCCCTGCTTGGAGGTCACGTCCACTGGGGAGAGATTTTCTATGGAGAGGAGGGGAGATGCCCTCCTCTCTCCAGCCCCATCTCACTGAGTTTGGTAACTGCTCTCAGAGCAGCTCTGGGACCCTTCCCATCGCCAAGGCAAAACCTGCTTCTGGGGTTGTCATAGTGACAACACTGTGAAGAGCACCTGGGCCCACGGAGTCCTACACCCATCGTGCCTCCTCCTCCTGCTCCTCCTCCCTCCTCACCCACTTCTTTTTAATTGTAAGCGTTGTTAAGGGACATATCCTCCTTATAAAATATTCAAGCAATCCTAGTACAAATACACTCCTTTTGACAACTTGCTTTCCTGCCTCACGCATCACAATCTCCACATTAGAAACAACCTCCATTCATCAATCGTGTGAGTGTCTGTTCTGATGTTTTTTCTAGACATGTATATACATATAGGCACATAAAGATACCGTGTCTTGCTTTATGGTGACTGATGTTTACATAAATGGAATCAGTTAGTACGTTTATTTTGCAATTGGCCTTTTCCCCTTAAAGATACATCTGGCAACTTTCTAGTTTTAAAACCTTCAATTGAAATATTACAACTACATAAGAAAAACACACCACTGATAAATGGACAGCTTGCTGAGTGCTTGCTATGTGAACGCCAAAGTGTAATCAGCACCCAGAAGTCTCCTCCCCCTTCTACCCTTAACCATGACCCCGACTTTGAACGCCACAGATCAGTGATGCCAGATTTTGAAATGTGTAGAAAATAGAACCATACCGTATATACGCTTTTCAGGTAATTTCTTCATGCAACATGTTTGTGAGAATCCTCCGTGTTATTGTGTGTAATTATCTTCGTTCATATTTTGTTGCTAAGTTGTAGTCCGCTGTATAAATATACCAGAATACGCTTATTCTTTTACTTATGAAGGATATTTGGGTAGTTGCCAGCTCATTTTTTGAAACGGCTGCACTGTAGTCCATATGGTGGACATAGCATTCGCACCAATACGTGTCTCAAGGGTTTCTAGTTCCCCAACTCGGCCCAACAAAGATACAAGGAAGCACCATGGTTTCTTCCTCCCCATGCACGTGAGTGAGGCTCCCGACAAGTGGGACTTCAGGGGGACGCCGACAATGGCCTGTGCTGTGGCAGGCTCTCCATGTGAGCATGTCCTGGGGGTGGCTATGGAGTGGATGGCTGCTGTCCCTCTTTCCCCCAGGAGTCTGGAAGGCTCTGTAGAGACTGGGACTCTGATCCTCATGTCCAAGTTCGTATGGGAGGAGTTTCTCTATGGAGGAGAAGAGGGCCTCCCATGCATGTGTAAGAAATCTCCCATTTTACAAACCAGGAGAAAGAGGTGCAGTTGGTGAAGGTCTGGTTTAAGGTCACGTATGTGCTCCCCAGGTTGGGCAGAAGGCAGGACCAGAGGACAGGTCGCTCAGCCCTGACCCTGGCTCCTTCTCTTGTACCATTTTGAAGTCCAGGGCTTGGGGCTGGGATAAGGAAGTGTCTAAACACAGGTGAGACTGTGCTTTTTCCAGTTGGGGGTTTTAACTGCAGGATGGGATGTCTGCCTCAACCAGACTGGGATGGGAAATAGAGGGGGATGGGAAAGGAGGGAACCCACGTAGGGTGCCAGGCGGTGGAAACACACTCTTACCAGCTCCAGCAGGACCGTCTGCTCCCACCTCTTGGCTGGGGTGTCCTCTGTTGGGTTGGGGGGAACGTTAGGAGAGAACCCAAGGCCTAGCCTGACCATCTCGAGGCACAGCTACTGTGACCTTGGAGACCCTCCCAGTCCTGACCCGGCTCCTTAGACCCCCTTCCCTCTCACCCTGCTCCTCTCGCTGTCTAAGCAAGAACTCAGCCAGGGAATGCAGGAAATGGAGGCAGTGCCCAGATGCGCCTGTCTACAGCTCACCCTCCCGCTCCCCGTGTGGGCTTCTCAGTTGTGTCTGAGACAATGAGAGCTGGGCTCCCACTCATTGCTGCTGCGAGTTCCCACCAGGGCAGAGTTTTCCCAAAGAAGTCACAGCTGATAAGAGGCCAACCAATGATCAGACACATGTCTGCTGGACTCCAGAGTCTAAGGACCCATCGAGCCCTCGGGGGCCGCTTTCTGCCCTGTTGATAATAAGAGATGCTGTTTCTGGACCATCAATCCTGGTCTCTTTGGTCCCAACTTCTTTCCGTGGGTTGACTCCTTTATCAGACCTCATCCTTGATCAGCCACCTGTCCCCATGGAAGGATGGGGAAGGGGACCTCAGTCCTAAGGTTTAGGAAACACAAAGGTGCAGAGGCAGGAAAGCACAGGGAGGATTTCAGGGGGACCTGATACCTGGTCACCGTGGCTATTGCTAGTTATTTTCTCCTGTAATCACCTCCTTTTCCAACTCTGACTTGGGAAAATGATACAGCTTGACCAAGAGGCCACTGGGGCAACACCTGGACTGTGTTACCAGGTTGCACAGAAGCCCCTCTCTCCTTCCTTCTCCATGGCTGAGAGTGCAACCAGGGCCATCTGTCCAGACTATCGCCTTCTGACTTGCCCCAGCCAAACACCGAGAATCCCACAGGTCACCTGAGGCCAATTGGTACCCCAGTCATTCCATGGGAGACTGCATTAGAACTTGTGTCATGGTCTCTGGGCCACTGTAACACATTGGCTCATTCATTCTCCCAGCTGAGCTCCCTTGTCCTCCCACACTGGCCACCTCAGAGCCCTGGAGAAGGGGTCACTTGGGGACAAGTCAGAACAGACTTCCTGAGGCTATGGGAGCCAAGATAGGAGTTGCTGTTTCTCTGGTTGAAGGTCAGACAAGGCTTCACATGGTGGAAGGTCACAGCAAGCAGAGGGATCAGGTGCAGAGTCGGGAGGAAGGGAAAGAGCTCGAGACAGGCCTGAGAGGTCGGGGTGCACGTGGCAGCCTGACCTGAGCATGCAGGGCAGCGAGTGAGGACCATGGGAAGCATCAAGGTTCAGACCCTGATGCCGGGAGGAGGTGTGTGAGCTGCTGAAGGCAGGGGGTAAAATGGCCAAATCGGCAATTTGATGGAGCCCCCAGACACAATGTGGAAGGAGAATTGATTTCTAGAAGAGCCTGGAACCAGAGACGGTGGAGTCTGGAGGTTGTCACTACACTTCAGAGGAGAGGGGGTGGTGGCAGGACAGGGCAGGGGTGACGGGGGGACAGGGAGGGCCCTCAGAGGAAGAAGGAGCCAGTGGGGGCTCCCAGGCTGCCAGCTCAGGGCTCCCGTGGGGGCTCCCAGCCGACAGCCCCAGACAGCCCTGTGCGGACAGCCAGGGGTGTTCACAGGAGTCTTGACTCAGAGACACAGACCAGTGATGTGTGTCCCTGGTAACTGGTATCTGAGGAAGGGATGTGCCCAGGAATGTGTGAGGACTGCGAGGAGAAGCCATCTGGGTGCACCTGTGCAAGCCCTGTGTATTACGAAGAGGGTCCTGGGAGGAGACGGAGAAAAAAGAGGAAACAAGGTGGCAGGAGGGGACTCAGGAGAGCGACACCAGCAGAGAATGGGGCAGGAGGCGGTTGCGGGAGGACAGAGGGAAGCCCAGAGCCTGTGTAAATAAAGACAGCGCGTCAGCATGGGTTTTGGATCCAGCGACGGCTGGCCAGCTTATAGGGCCTTGAGTGTGAGAGAAAACACATTGGGGTCACGATGCGGGTGATCCGATCTCAGGCTTGGTTGTGGGGAATCTCGGGCTTGGTTTTGGGAGGCAGGACAGCAGGACAAGATAGTGGGGTCTGGGGACACGACATTTTTATTCATTTTTTTTATTGAAGTATTGTTGAGTTACAGCGTTGTGTTAGTTTCTGGCATACAGCATAGTGATTCAGTTATACATGTATGTATTTCTTTTCATATTCTTCTTCAGTACAGGTTTTTACAGGATAGTCAATATAGTTCTCTGTGCTATACAGTAGGACCTTGTGTGTCTATTTTACATATAGTAGCATCTGCTAATCCTGAACTCCCAGTTTATCCCTCCCCACCCCTTTCCCACTCCTGGTAGCCATAAGTTTGTTGTCTATGTCTGTGAGTGTGTTTCTGTTTTGTAAATAAGTTCATTTGTGTCGTTTAAAAAGTCCACATATGAGTGATATCATGTAGTTTTTGTCTTTCTCTTCCTGGCTTATTCACTTAGTATGATAATGTCTGGGTCCATCCATGTCGCTGCAAAAGGCATTATTTTATTCTTTCTTATGGCTGAGTAGTATTCCACTGTATATAAATACGACAGCCTCTTTATCCAGTCGATGGACATTTAGGCTGTTTCCATGTCGTGGCTATTGTAAACAGTGCTGCTATGAACATTGGGGTGCAGGTATCTTTTCGAATTAGAGTTTCCTCTGGATATATGCCCAGGGTTGCTGGATTATACAGTGAGTCTATCTTTAGTTTTTAAAGGTCTCCACTGTTTTCAATCACAGTTTCACAAAATTACACTCCCATCAACAATGTAGGAGGGTTCCCTTTTCCCTAGACCCTCTCCAGCATTTTAATAATGGCCATTCTGACCAGTATGAGCTGATACCTTGCTGTAGCTTTGATTTGCATTTATCTGATAATTAGCCATATTGAGAATCTTTGCACGTGACTATTGGCCATCTGTATGTCTTCATTGGGGAAATATCTGTTTAAGTCTTCAGGACAAGACATTTTTAGGTTGAGAAAGGCAGTGGAGAAGAATCCAGGAGAGGTGACAGATGGAGCGCAGCCCCTCACTGGCTGAGGGCTGAGTCTAGAGAGCAGGATGGAGGGTTCTTGACTGTCTGCCCAGGTGCTGGCTGACTGCATCAGGCTTTGGTTGGAGGTGGTGCTGTCATCCATTCATCGAACTTTAACTAGATGCCTACTGGGTGCCAGGCGGTGTGTAGAGATGGAGGTTGTGTGGTGAATACACTCCTTCAGCTTGATTCTCAGGAGGTCACAGTGAGGAGGCCGAGAGGGTTTAGGACACAGCCTGCTCCCTCCGTCTCCTGGAGGACTCAACCCTCTGGAGCAACCCTGCTCATGAAACTGTCCCATGGGGCCCAGGAGAGGCCGAGATGCTGTGAGGGAGATGGAGAAACCATTTCTTCACCTTGCACAGGAGGCAGACCTCACCCACTGCCCAGCAATCCCCTGAGGCAAGAGCGGGGCCTGAGGCAAGTCCAGCTCACACCCTGGCCGGGGGCAGGGATGGGGCAGGTGGGGAAGGCTCCTGCTTGAGCTATTGCATCAGGCCCAGGCTGAGCATAAAGGAGGGTCCTGTGGGCTGGGAGGAGGCAGACTCGGGGACCATGGAGACCCAGAGGGCCAGCCTCTCCGTGGGCCGCTGGCCACTGTGGCTACTGCTGCTGGGACTAGCGGTGCCTTGGGCCAGCGCCCAGGCCCTGAGCTATAGGGAGGCGGTGCTTCGAGCTGTGGATCGCCTCAATGAGCAGTCCTCAGACCCCAATCTCTACCGCCTCCTGGAGCTGGACCTGCCGCCCAAGGCTGTGAGTCGGGGAGGGGCTGGGGAGGGAGGCGTCTCCCGCTAGGCTTGGCCACACTGTCCCTCCCTTTGCTTGCGCTGTACCTCTCCCTCTAGGTGGGATCCCACCTCTCACAGACATCCTCCCAGAGCTGGGTCCCCTCCCCTTGTGAGAGCCTTCTGCCTGGCATCTCTGCTGTGGGAACAGAGCCCTGACAGCCCTCTCAGGCACCAGGGACTCCTGGGGGGCTCCAGGGATACGCTGGGGTCACTGGCTCTGGGATGTGACTTCCCTGCTTCCAATCCCCTGTGCATGCCATTGTCTCCCCACCAGAGAAGGGGTGTGCTCAGCCTGGAGATTCCAGTGACAAGGTCTTTCCCTGCAGGTGCCCCTGACTTCCCTCAGCCCCTCAAAGGGGGATGTGCTTCTCATGAGATGGGGTCTGAGGTCCCCTCCTGCTCCCTGTGTGCCTGGGAGCCCAGGACCAGGCTGTGTCCTCCTCCCCTCTACACCCAGCCCGCAGCCCAGGGCGAGGCACATGGGATGGGCTTTCAAGAGGGCTGTTCTGCTGCGGGGCAGGGACACAGGTCACCCAAGGAAGCATGAGCCTGAGCCAGTCTCCCCACTTCGATCCTTGAGCAGGACGAGGACCCAGACGCCCCGAAGCCTGTGAGCTTCACGGTGAAGGAGACCGTGTGTCCCAGGAGGACACAGCTGCCACCGGAGCAGTGTGACTTCAAGGAGAAAGGGGTGAGGCTGGGAGCTGAGAACGCTGGCGGATGCCTCCCAAGGACCCGAACAAGAGGCTTCGGAGGGTGGTTAGCAGCCCCTGGGATGAGGCTGTGTGTTTATGGCTCAGGGATTCCAGTCTGAACTGGAGGTTCCCCTTCCAGGTGGTGAAACAGTGTTTGGGGACAGTCACTCTGGACCAGGTCAAGGACCAAATAGACATCAGTTGTAATAAGGTGAGTGGCCCTTCTTGTTTTGAGCTGCTCTGGGGAGAGGTGTGGAACATCATTTGGACCAGTTTTGTTCTTGTTCATTCAGGGCTTCCTACCCTGGCTCCCCCCTCACCTGAGCCCAAGTCTCCAGCCTGGGCTCTGCTATCCCTTAGAGCAGTGGTTTGTTCTCTAAGTGGCATTCTCACCTGGGAACTATTGGAAAGGCAGCTTCTTAGATGACATTCAGACCTACTGAGACAAAGTTGGGGTGTGTCCCAGAAATTTGTATTTTAAGAAGCCTTCCTGGGGATTCTGACTGTGCTGAAGTTTGAGAGGCACTGACTACAGTAATGGGATTTCTGCTTCTGCTTCTGTCCAGCTGTGGTGGCCAGTGATCCGGGGAGGCCTTGGCATCTCTGTGTCCTGGTTTTCTCATCTGTCTATGGGAGTAGGGATTCAACCACATGCTCCAAAGTTATAGCCACAGAGTGAATGGGACCCAAGCCTCCAGGAGTGGCTCAGGAGTAGGATGTGTAGAAAGGGACCTGAATCATTTTGATTCTGGATCAGTACTGACAAGAAGCCTGTTTCTTCCTGCTTCACAGCTCCAGAGTGTAAGGGGATTTTTTCCACCACCATTCCCACCTGGACCCTTCCCATTTCCCCCTTTCCCACCAATCCCGCCAATACCACCATTTCCATTTCCGCGGCCGTTTGTTAGAAGACGACGGTGAAGGATTGGCTGATACCTTGCCCATCAGAGGACTCTGCTGAATTGTGAGCCCCCGGAAGTCCTAAGGGTCTTTTTTATTCTGGGTCAGAGTTTCAGATTCTGAAATAAATTGTTCTGAAAACAACTTCCTCCGGTATCTCCCACTTACTGTCACCAGGTCCTAAACGCTGGGAGGCCGAGGTTGTGTGTGGGTGTGTTTGCGTGTGTGTGTCTGTGAATGTGGTCACTTCCGTGAACGCAGAGATGGGTGTGGCAGCTGTTCCTTCCAGGATGTCGGGGGGAGGCAGCAGGGCCGGGAGGGACAGGACAGGGCTCCATTCCCAGGAACCCCATGCCCTTCACACTCCCCTGCCCTCCTCCTCCTCCACCCAGTAGGGGCTTAAGGAGACCTAGTCTGTGTGCAGTGCTGCTGGGGATGCTGTTCCTGCTGGTATGGAGGTGACAGTCCAGGAGGACCAGGTTGCTTGTTAATCACTCAGGGAGACACAGCTCAGTTTCCTGCTGGCGGGCTCTAGGGTCAGCCTGCAGGTACAATGTCCAGGTTGTTCCACTTCCCTCACAATCTGAACTCTGCAAGAGCCCACCCTTCCTGGCTTTTGCTCTGGGCATTGAGACAATTCAGTCTTTCTCCTGCGGGGTCTCAGATTTCAGGTGTGGGCTTGTGTTCAGGGATCCAATGGTACCACAATTGGCACCATTAGAAGCAAACCTCCTGCTCATCGGGGTGAAGGGCTCTGCCTGAGTGAGAGACACACACAGTGACACACAGGCCACATGTCTGTTTGCCTGGGGGTTTCAGACACTGTCCCTGTCCTGCCCACTCCCCACTCTGTAGCTGACCTTTGCTGGGGGGCAGACTGGAATCACGGGGGAGGCGGCAGTCCCGGGAGCAGCCTCAACCAACCATCGCTGGGACTTTTCCCTCATTGGTGGAAACGTCTCTTCTGTTCCTCATTCCTTGGGGGGCCCACTCCCAGATGTGTCCCCCCTCCCTGAGGTCCCCAGCTGGGTGGAGCCCCTGTCCCCGCTTCAGTGACCTGTCTATTGACTTGTCCTCTTCTGATGTCGATTCTGCCCGGTCTCACTTCTCTATTTTTCTGCTGGTGCTTCAAAGGAATCGCCTCCCAGAGCACCTGCTTCCTCTTGAATGCTGGCCTGAGCTCTGCTCCTGGGCCGACCTGCACCAACACACAGAGCCCTGTGTCTGAGAAGGACAGGGGGCAGGACCGCGCAGAGTATGTGCTCTGTAATCTGTCAGGCTTGTCTGTTCTTGGTGAGCAGGTGGGGCTAATTTCAGGCAGGTTAGATGAATTCATGCGTCTCACTCTATGTCACCCCAGGTTGAAGGAGGAAACCTCACAGAGGAAATCTCGGGACTGTGTCGTGTCTCTGCCACAGCATACAAGCCTGCCAGAGCTACTTGTTAAAATTTCAGGATTTTCTGAGCTGGTCACTGAATTCTTAGTTGCTTGGAATTAGCCTTGTTGGAAGAATTTACTACATGGAAATCATAAGATACTCCACGTCAGGCTCATCACAGCTGGTCCATCACTGTCCAGCCTGAGAAAGGGCTCACTCATCAGGATGATATGGGCTGTGCTGATCTCATCTGTTTCCATTTCCTCCCAAGGTTGCCTATCCTCCTTTCATGGCAACCCTTCTTATCCTCAGCCGTGCTTTGTGCTTTCATAATTTACTTGGGTGTTATTCAGAATTCCCTTGCCATGGACCAGGTCTTCTACGTGCATACATGGTGTGTTATAGTCTAAAGGAATGGACATTTTCATTGTTTCCGCCTCAATCTGTGAGCAGGGAGCTGTAATTTTTCCTGGCTGGGATGTCTGGAGACCTTGTCAGATCCTTCTAAAGTGACTGACTGTGACAGTATATTTTGTTCGACTGTTAGACCTCTTACCCCTCAGCGAACAAGTATTAGGCCCTTTCATGAATGGCACTGAGCAAGAGCCATCACACTCTGGCTTGTCAATTCTCCTTGACAGTAAACTTCTGGATGGTGAGTTCTACTGGGGAGTGATGCCCACAGTGTGATGGATGTGTAATAGAGGGGACCTGAGCCCAGTATGGGGGAACGGAGGGTGTTTTGATGTGAAAATTGCTTAGGCCAAGCACAGCAACTGGCATGGTAGGAGTGGGGAATGACACTCTGCTCAGTGCTTTACATGGGCATGGGTGGGGTAGGGTCATGGTGGGAGTGGAGAGATAGACAGACCAAGGTCCTGAAGTCCAATAGGGAGCCAATGATGGAGTGATGATTTTAGTACTGAGAGAGGCTATCCTTGTCCATCTTAGCCATCACCTTGGCTTCAGTGTGTGTGTGTGTGTGTGTGTGTGTGTGTGTGTGTGTGTGTATTCAGGTGGAGTGAATTTTGAGGGACTTCAGCAAGGACCCTTACCCCCAGGGCAGTGGCCAAAGGGAAGATACAATGGAAGTAAGGTTGTCCCAGAGGCTGACAGAGTCGGGCTGACTGGGATGCAGTCAGTGCAGAGAGGATGAGGCAGGTTGATTCTCTGACAGGTGGACAATGGGGGGCTTCCTGAGAGTGGGGTCAGGGGCTGCTCAGCATCCTAGTGTAGGTATGAGATGAGCATGGGGGGAGGTGACAGTTCAGTTTTGACCCCATTGGTTCTGAAGTGCCCAGGGGGATGCTGGTCCCTGGGCGGAGTAGGTGCTGTGAGAGCCCTGCCCAGATCCTACTCACTGGGCGGTGCCCAGTCCCCCAGCTGTTTGCAGTGTGGGACATGAATGCTGACGGCCCCCAGGTGCCCCCTTCACAACCTCCTTCCCAGCCTTTCCAGGAGATGCCTGCGGGGTTATGTCCCCTCTGTTCTCAGCCTGTGAATGCTGACTAACAGATGAAGAGGTAAAGAGTGGCATTGCCCTATTCTTCCTGCTGGCTTTTGAGATGGAGCATATGCAGTTGCCAACTTAACTGATTTGGTTCTAGATGGGTAGCCTGCTCGTTGCTATTCCAAATGGGTCTGATCATTCTACAGGGATTCATAGTCATGGTCACACTCATCTGATGTTGCCTAAAACATTTAGGACAGTTTTGATCCAAACCTCTATCAGCACAATTAATTAAAGTCTGATGGGGTGGCTATGTTTGTAGTAAGAATCCTTAGTTGGATATATGTAAGTAGGGGTGTAGACCTGTAGGGCAATGGCTCTACCCTCGTGACCTTGCATATAGGCATATAGCCCTGCAAGCAAGGCTTGAACTGCAGCAAATCAGAGTCTTGTGATCTCGGAACCTGAAAGCTTGGGAGGCTTGTGAGAAGCAATTGCTCTAATGCCATCTCCCATTCATCTCGCATCTCTTAGGAGAATTTTGATGATGTATAGGGCTTTCTGCCCTGGCCTCCTCAGGGTACAGTTGTAAAGTATAAAACTGTTCAATTGAAGTGTAGAACTGGCTCCTCAGCAAAAGTGTGTCCCCTATTATTTGTGATGAATCATCTGGTCCCTTTTATTCTGGTGTCACATTGTATAAGGGCCTTGGGGATTGGCACCTTTCACTACTTTTCTTTTTTCTGTCTACATAACTAATAAACTGGCAGAATCAAACAATGATTCATTGTTATTTAATCTGTGAAATCTATCAGAACTCTCCTCTGGTCTTGTGCTTGACAGATATCCCAACAGATTAGATACAGAAGCAGATAGGGAATTCAGCTTCTCCCATTAAAGAGATTTGCAAATTTGTAAAACATTAAATAAATTTGCAAACATGTAAAACAATGCTTCTTTTGTCACTAGTTTTTTTAAAGGAAACACAAATATTTTCATTAAAATATATAATTTATGTTTATAAGTAATCAGTTTGTTATTTTTTAAATGAATTAATATATCAATATCAAAAATTTCTTCATTGAAATATCTAGTACAATAAATAGAAATCAATTTAGTTCACGTTAAAAAAAGCTCTTTGGGGTTGTCAATAATTTTAAGTGAAATTAAGCCTCTGTGTTACACTAGTTGCAAAAATTAACTTGAAATGAATTAAAGACTTAAATGTAAGCCCAAGAACCATAAAACTCCTAGAAGACTACATAGGGGAAAAAAGCTCCTTGACATGCATTTCAGCAATGATATTTTGGATATGACACCTAAATCACAGGCAACAAAATAAAAAAATAAACAAGTGGGACTACATCAAACTAAAATGCTTCTGCAGTGCAAAAGTAACAATCAACAAAATGAAAAGACAATCTATGGAATAGGAAAAATATTTGCCTAGTATAGAGCTGATAAAAGGTTAATATCCAAAATATATAAAAAATTCATACCACTCAATAACAAACACTCCCCCCCTCAATAATCCAATTTAAAAAAATGGACATAGGACCTCAATAGACATTCTTTCCTAAGAAGATGTATGAATGGCCAACAGGTACATGGAAAGGTGCTCAACATCTCTAAATATTAGAGAAGTGCAAATCAAAAGTACAGTCTGATATCACCCCATGTCTGTTAGCATGGCTATCCTCAAAAGGACAAGAGATACCAAAAGCTGGCAAGGATGTGGAGAAAAGGGAACCTTTGTGCACTGTTGGTGAAATTGTAAATTGGCACAGTCACTATGGAAAACAATATGGAGGATTCTCAAAAAATTAAAAATAGAACTACCATACCATGGATCCAGTAACCCCACTTCTGGGAATATATACAAAAGAAAAATAAAGATTATATAGAAGAGATATCTGCACCCACATATTCATAGCAGAGTTATTTACAGTAACCAAGACCTGGAAATAACCTATGTGTTCATCTATGGATGACTGGATAAAGAAGACTATATATATATATAATTATGCTGAGTGAAATAAGTCACAGAGAAAGACAAATACTGTATGATTTCATTTGTATATGGAATATGAAAAACAAAAAACAAAAAACCTCGCCAAACTCATAGAAAATGAGATCAGATATGCGGTTCCCACAGTTGGGGCAGGGATTGGACGAAGGTGCTCAAAAGGTACAAACTTTCAGTTATAGGATAAATAATGAATGATGGCTACAGTTAACAGTGCTGTATGGTACATTTCAAAGTTGTTAAGAGAGTAGATCCTAAGTGTTCTCATCACAAGGAAAACACTTTTTTTTTTCTTTTGGTATCTGTATGAGATGATAGATGTTAACTAAAGTTATTGTGTTAATCATTTCACAATATACGTAAGTCAAACAGTTATGCTGTACACCTAAAGCACTTAAACAGTGCTGTATGTCAATTATATCTCAATGACACTGGAAAAAAATAAACGTTTAAGAATGTACAAGGGTTATTACAACAAGAAGTTTGTGAACCGCTGCCCTAGAGAAACTCTACGGGTGCGCAAGAAGACAAGGTAATACCCAATTGGAATATTGGTCTATTTCTACAATAGATACCATACAGCGGTGAACACAAGTGGATGGATTACTGCATATCATCATAGAAACTGTGCAAAATGAGCTAGTACCTACGTTATAAGGCTATTTATGTAATATTTATTTATTTATTGGATGGAGGGACTGGGAATTGAGCCTAGGACACTTTGCATGATACGCATGCGCTCTACCACTGAGCTATACCCTCCCACTTATTTATGTAATGCTTAAAAGCATGGAACCAACACTATATTTTGCTTATGGGTACCCGTGGTAAAAACAAAAAACGTGCCCGAGGAGAAAGGAGCAGGTCAATGAGACCGTACTCAGACTCTCCTTCCGGCACTACTCGCATTCTGTCTCCAGACTACGCTTCCCGGCAGGCTGCGCGCTCGCCAGTGACGCACTTCCTGCAGAGGCACAGACCTGACGTTGTCGCGGCTGCAGTTACCGCCGCTACCTCACCTACCCAGGCGCAAGGTGGGCCCCGCGGGAGCAGCTCCTGGGCTCGGCCGCGGACGGTGAGTGGGGCAGTGCCAGGGCGGGAAGAGGGTGAACGCCTCCCCTCCCCTGCGCTGCGACCTCCAGCGCCGGGCTGGCGTGGGAGGTACCCGAGCTTGAGGCCGGTCCCTCAGGTTGCGTGGGAATGAAGGGTGCGCGTTGTGGGGGCGCTGGGCACCCCTCCCGACTGCTCGCCTTCCCTGTGGATCTGGCGGGGTTTCCTCCCATGGTGTCCAGTACGCTGTCCATGTGGTTTACAGCCGCCTCCCCAAGTTTCCCCGCCCCGCCTCCCGCTGAGGGGTCCCATCTGCGCTGTCCACTCCAGCAGCCGATGGCCACAAGTGACACTTGAGCGCTTGAGTTGTTGCTAGTGCTACTGAGGAACTACATTCTTAAATTTACTTACTTTTAATTAATTTGTAACTAAATAATGAAGTCTAAAACATTTTCCCATCAGACACAAGTTTATTGTTTTGCCGAGACATTTCCCTTTAACCCTTGAAAATTTAACGTCTTTTTGAGATGTGCTGTAAGTGTCAAATACATACCTGATTTCGAAGAGATGGCTGGAAAAATATAAAAGAAGAATATAAACTATCGCTAACCTTTTCATATTGAGTATGGGTTGAAAAGATAATATTTTAGATATGCTGGATTAAATTTTAATACAATTAATTCCTCTTTTTAAAAAACGATTTAAGTTGGCTACTAGGAAATTTTAAATTATGTATGTGTTTGGCACTGTGGCTCTCACTATATTGCTCTTGGATAGCACCGCCCTGCGAGAAAGGGGGTCTGTATGCATCTGGCAGAGCCTTCCGCGCCTCTTGGAGAATGCTTCCTGGAGGAGCCTGCTGTGTCTGGAAGGCATTCTTATTCTGTCTTCACTGAGGGGTCTGTAATTCTGTCGACTATATTGCATATTTCTGTTGGAATTTCTTGCAGAATGGCTTTTTCTCAACCTCTTTCCCCTAGCCACCTCGAGCCTCCCTGGGGTGGGTTGTGCTGGAAAGAGAAAGGTGAGGACATATGGTGATTTGAGGGGAGGAGATTGAAGGAGCAGGCATCTCTCACAGTGAGAAGTCTGCCGAGACTCATGTTTTCTTTTTTAACCAAGGTGAAGGAGATTCTAATGGTTTTAGAAGCCATGTTTGCAATTTTAATAGATACTGAACTGCCATGTAGATCATAGTTTGCTCCCACCAGTTATTAAAGAGGCATTGTTTCCTCACTGATTTGGGATGCCATCTTTGCCACATACTATGATTAAATTGTCCTTCCTTCCTTCCACACATCTATCCATCCATTCACTCATCCTTCCATTTTTCTTCCTCTGCAGTCTGAATTGTAGATATGACCAACCTGTGATCGACCTGTTATGAGGGAGCGGGGGAGCCCTAATTGCTTTTAATTACTTTGATTTTTGGAGGTCATTTGTTACCAGAGCATAATCCAGCTTATCAGTCAGATAGTGATCCTTTTCTCTATGTCACTCTGAAAAGGGTGGCTTCTTCTATGTGGATTCTAGATGTCTGATCACTCTGCTTTTTCATTCAGCCATTGGCTCCAAAGGCATTTATTGAGGCAGAGGTTGATGAAGCTGCTCTGAAGCCAGAGGCTTGGTGCTGCCACTTGGAAGTGATACAATCCTGTGAGCCAATGACCTAATCTCCCAGTTCTCGGTTCCCTTTTTTTATGAGATGGAGGTAGTGGCAGTATTCACATCATGGCTTTGTCGTGAACTTTAATGAAACAGTGGACTTAGCATGGTGCCTGGTACATGGTACCTGCTTAATCAGTGTTAGCTACTGCTGCTAGTAGTTCTGGAAGGAGAAGAGCTTTGTAGGCTCAGTTATGCTGCAGTTACAAATGACCTCAAATCTCAATGGCTATCTAACAACAGCAACCTAACCGGAATCCTGTCTAACTCTTAGTGGGTTAGCTTTGGCTCTACTTCATGTCCTTTCAGTCCATGACCAAGGGTGAAAGAGCAGACCCTATGTGGGGCAAAGAGTGCTGTGACAAAGGGAGGAGAGCAAGAGAGATGAAACCACACAGTGGCTCTTAAAGTTGCTGTTTGGAAGACAGACATGTCATTTCCACTCACATTTCACTGCCTGAGGCGGGTCACATGTATTTGCCTGATGTCAGCAGATGGGAAAGTATAACTGTTTTGCAGAAAAGGGAAGCAAATATTTGGAAATAACACAGCCCGCTCCAAGGGCCTGCTTTACCCTCATTGCTAGAATTACAAAAATGCCTGAAGAATTGTACTAAGCACTGGCAGGGACAGGTAGCTAGAGGAGTCCTGGAGAAAACAGGAGATTGAGAAGTCAGGAAAAGACTCTAAGTCCTTCATGTAAGGACGTGGAGTTATGTCTGGGAACTTTCTTCTTTCTGTTCCAGCCTTTATAGATTGATGAGGACAAATTGGCATAATCTCAGCGTCAGAGTTTCCGTTTAACTTCCTGTCTCCTAAAAAATATCGAGAGGAGCTCAGTGTATGGATCCCCTTCTTGCTTTTCTGTTCCAGTACTCTATCTAGTGCTGCACTAATACTAAAGCAGTTTTATTTACTATGGCTTAAAAATGTGTTGTCATATTTTAGAAGACAAGTCTTCCTTTTTAGTCTTTATTTTCATAATTTTCTTGGCTGTTCTTATGTATTTTCTTTAAAAGAATTTTGTTTTTTTTTCTTTTTTTTAACATTTTTTATTGAGTCATAGTCATTTTACAGTATTGTGTCAAATTCCAGTGTAGAGCACAATTTTTCAATTATACATGAACATACATATATTCATTGTCAGGTTTTTTCCTATGAGCTATCACAAGATCTTATCTATATTTCCCTGTGCTATACAGTATAATCTTGTTTATCTATTTTACATATGCCTGTCAGTATCTACAAATTTTGAAGTCCCAGTCTGTCCCTTCCCACCCCCGGCCCCCAAAATAATTTTAGAATTATCTTGATTAGCATTGCATTGAGTTTATTTAATTTGGAAGGAATTGATTGACGTGCAGTATAATTCACCCTGTCCAGAAGCATGGTATGACTCTTCATTTACCTGCATATCCTATTATGCTCTCCAGCTGCTTGAATAAACTCACAATCTAGAAGGGAGACAGATGGATAAACATATAAACATGTAGTGTGGTGTGACTGAGAAGAGATTGGACAGAAGAGGGAGTTACACCTCTGCCTGTGGCGTTGGAGTATGCGTTAGGGAGGTTTCCTGGAGCTGGAGAAACTTGAGTGGTCACAAGGGAGCAGTAGTCATCAGCAGACTGAGACTCTAGTCAAGGATCCTTGTCTGCAGTGCTTCAGCATCTGTAACCGGCATATTCCCTAACACTGCTTGCCTTTCTCTGGGGCAAATCGCTGGAGGTCTTTGACTCAGGCTTGTGGGGAGACAGATATGCACATTTCTGATAGGGTCGTGTGTCATACAGATACCAAAATGAAAGATAGACAGCTTTCCAGAAGTCAGTGTAGGGCCTGGGGCTCTTCCTAACTGATGGGACTCAGTTCAAAACTCAGTATTGTGGCAACTCCTGGGAACACAGGGAACTGACTACAGCTGGAACCTAGACCAGTGGAGTCAGAAGCTGGGCATTGCATGCCCTGCACGGAGTTTGAGAATAGAAGCCCAGGCACTGTGTCATTACAGCCATGGCGTTACCTACCCCTTCCGTGAAGGCTTGGAGAGACATGGAAGTAGTAGGGGTTGTTGAAGTCTCTGCCTTAAAAGAATAATATGCTAACCATGAGGCGTATCCAAAGTTGCTGAGCTGTTTGGTCATCCAAACCTTGGGCTACTGGACCTGATCTCCCCCCTCCCCTCCCCTTCTCTCCTCTTCCTTCAAGATGGCTGACAAAGGCCAAAGTGTGATGGGAAAAAGGGAGGGAGGTTGTGCCAAATGGTCCAGAGTGAGGTAACTGGCAGGGGTACGTAGCGCTCAGGGGGCATTGTAGCTGGGCGCTGCTGATAGAGGGGAGCCTATGGCTGCTGTGTGGCTCCAGTCAGGGCCTTTCCCTCTCTGGCACTCACACCAAGGCAGGTGTGTATATTGTGGGGCTGAGAGTCTCCAGTTTGGGGGGGAATTTGGGTATCCTCCATTAAGATATCCCCATTTGTGTTTTCCAGGGGGAGGGCAGGGAGTGGTGCCTGTGGAACTGGAGTAGAAGGTGGCTCCCCCTGCCTGATTAGCCCCATCCTACTCCCTTATAGCAAAAGCAGCAGCCTCTAGGCTCCTTGGGTACAGCCTGCATGGTACATGCTCAGAGTCCCCCTTGATAGACTAACAGATGGGTCAGTGAGCTGTGACCAGCAGGCAGGACAACTAAGAGGCTGTGCAGAAAGATTTAACATAGTAGCACTGAGACTGCTATATTTAGAAAGGCCTGCTTACAAGGTTGGCCCTTTGCTGGCATCTGGGAACTTGGTACTCAAGTACTGTAGTTTAGGTGTAGTTCACTGTACCTTGACAGTGTGTTTCATGCTGAGCAACTTGCTTTCCTTCTGGGAGCCTGGAATTTTCATAGCTGCTAGGCAGAGTGTACTACGTGACCAAACCCCTTAAAAACCTTGGGCACCAGAGGCTTTAGTGTCCTTCCCTGAGTAGAAACATTGCACACATGTTATTGCATTTCCACTGCTGGAGAAACTCACCATGTCCACTTACCAGAGGGAGAGAGCATAAGGAAGCCAGTACATGGATTTCTCCAGACTCTGCCTGTGTCATTTTCCCTTGCTGATCCTGTTGCATATCTTTTTTGCTGTTATAAACCCTAATTGTGAGTACAGCTATATACTGAGTCCGGTCAGTCCTTCTAGTGAGTCACTGAATAGGGAGTAGTGGTCTTGGGGACCCCTGATACAGGTACCCAAGTAATATAGTTCTGGTATCTGTGCCAGAGAAATTTGGAAGCTGAAGCGTTGAGTGCCTAGCACCTGGCTGGGAGACTGTGCTTCAGCCAAGTTCTCAGCAGGGCCAGCCTTTACCACTGTTTTGTAGTTGGCAGACTTGAACCCCTGGACTTAAGAAATTAATGAAGTAAGACACCAGACCGTTCAGCAGAGGGGAGTATGCCCGTGGGAAGTAAGAATCCCTCATCACCAAAAGGGCCTATAGCAACCAGACCTCTATTGCCAAAGATGCTCCCTTCCCCATGTCTTAGAAACCACTGGCACCCTGGAGACCAGTGGCTGCAGATCAAGTTTGTGACTGCCTGAAAGGGAGGTCTCCAGGCTTCTCAGTTACAGTCAGGATCTGACGGGCAGTGAAGTATCAGTAGGGAAAACAGGATTGGCTCTGACACTCCAGTGATGCCAAACTCTTTTGTGGAACCAGCACTCCATCTGAAGTCTAGCTGTCAAACCTGAAGTAGTGCTGTGTCTTCCCCTGGGAGAGGCATAGGTCCTCCCCGATGTTCCACCTGAGTCTGGCAGACTGGAGTTTTGTGGATGTCTTTCCTATGAAGTCTTCAACTACCAAGTCCCTGAGGCCATAAGCAGCATTGAGGCTAGGCCTGGTGTGACAGTCCCCTGCTAGCCCCCACCATAACCCAGACCTAATGGAAGAGGTGGTACCCCAGGGGAGTAATTCCCTTTGCCCCTGACTAAACCAGGATATTCTGCAGGAGAGCTTAGAGACCCTGCAGGAGGATACAGAGGACGGAGTCTTAGGGGCCCTGTGGGATCAGGACAGGTCTTCATCTGGGAAAAGGCAAGGGTTTCTCCTGATGGCTTATTGTGGTAGTGTTCTGGAAGGCTGCCTTCAAGCACCATGTCATGTCTGGCATGAGATATCTTCAGTGGTTTGGGGGTGGTTCCATTCTCCCTGTGAAAGTTGATGGTGACTTGATGAGTATGAATTTACTGGTTGATTTAGGGACCAGTGAAATTCAAGGATGTGGCTGTGATTTTCTCTGAGGCAGAGTGGAAGAGACTGAGCCTTGAGCCTGAGCCTATACAAAGAAGAAATGTTGGCGTTTCAGGAATCTAGTTATGTTGGGTGAGAACATGTTCTCTTCCTTTTTCCATTCATATATTCATTGACCATATAGCCATTCATATATTCATTGACCATTGAATAAAATAATAAAGCATTTTTTTGATCACAGAGCTTACATTCTAGTATAGGGACACTGATATATACAGTAAGCAGCATATATAAGTAAATTATGTATGTTAAAGGATAATAAGCTCTACAGAGTTAAGAAGTATGTATAACGTATACAAATACAAGTAGAGCAGAATAAGGGGGACCCAGAGTGCCAGGGTGTAGAGGAAGCTGGCTGAATGAGTGACCAGGGTTGGCATCTGTGAGGAGATACGTCTGAGCAAAGGCTTGAAGGAAGTGCGGAAGTTAGATATGCGGGTGTGGTGGGGAACTGTTCCAGGCAGGGGAGCAACCAGTGCTGAGACCCCGAGATAGGAGTGTGCCTAGCCTTTTTGAAGAAAAGCAAGGGGGCCAGCGTGATGGGCGCGCAGAGAGCAAGGAGAGCAAAGTAGTGAGTGAGGCCTTCTGTGTCCTAGAAGTTAAAAAAGCTTAAAGCGTAATTAAATTTGTTAGTTTTATGTTTCACAGATTATTTGGTATCATAAACCATATTTTCATTTATTTAAAACTGATTATTTGTCTAGGTTGGCAAATACAAAATTATTCTGAATTTTCCTGAGTTCTTAAAAGTCCTATTTTCAGAGTGGCACATAAATTTCTGTCAAAAATTTTTTTCAAAGTTTTTCTCTATTTGGCATAGCTATGAATTAAGTAGTTCTGATTTGTTCTGTTTTTATCTGCTTGGATCTATTTTGCACTGCTTTCATCAGTTTGAATTGGCCCCATTTCAATCCATTTGGCTTCTGGCCTAGTTTCTCCAATTATTTCAGTGTAGATTCACCCACTTAAATTTGCTTTCACCTGGCCAGTCTAATTTGGTCTTATTTTTATCGTGTTTCATCTGGTCTTCTTCTCTGTCTCTATGCTCATGCATTTTATTGATTCTGAGGACTATATTAAAATTGCCTTAAAATAACCTGATTCAAATTATATTAATCTTTACACTGAAACTTTGGATCTGTTGGATCCATTTCAGTCTTTAAACTGTTTTGCTACACTTCATTCATCCTTCCCTTTCTCTGTATATCTTTTTTTCCAAATCCCAAATAATGTGACATACCACTCCTAAATATATCACAGTGTAACTAATAAGTAAGGACTTTTTAAAAATATATAACCACAGTATCATTATCATATCTCACAAAATTATCAGTAGTGCTTAAATATCATCTAACACTTAGTTCGTGTTCAGATTTACCTGACCATCTCAAAAAAGTCTTTTTGCCAATTTGAATCAGGATCCAGACAAGATCCACACATTCCATTTTTTTAAACTGTCTGTTAGATCTGTATCAATTCTTCTTCCCTCACCTGGTTTTTTCCTCCAGGCCATGGATCTGCTGAAATGCTCTGAATCTAGAATATAAAACTATTTTAGATAATATCATAAGATAGTTTTTGCATAGTAGGTTGTAAATCAGGGAAAATAGTTCTGAATCTTTATCAAGAGGTGCTTTCACCAATATGGAAAACATCACATCACCAATGGCATTGCTGCTTGTAGTGTTTGAGTTACCACCCATACAGCATACCTTGTCTGTGACCAACAGAACATACACATGCCGTCAATCAGGCCCATCCATGTTTATCTACATTTGTAGCTGGCGTGTCCACAGTGATCTGCCTATAGCTGTAAGCATATGATTGCATCATTATGTCTCCTAATGTAGTCCTTCCAAGAAATTCATATTGAAATGCATAATGTTTTACTGTAAATTACTTTCCTTTATTTCTCTTTTGTATTTTTGGTTTTAGGACATAACATTATTATAAAAAAATTCTATGTATAGGTATTTTATTAAATATGAATTTCATTTCAGGAAAGATGTTATAAAACATAGACTATAAAAAGGAGCCTTTGGTTCTGAGAGTGTTGAGAACATGTGTCTGTTTTCTGCCTAACTTTTTAGTTCTTTCTTAATTAACTCTGCTCCTATCACTCATTCTCTCAAAAATATTTATTAACTATTAAATGTTAAGTCCAGTTCTGGGTTCTTGGAATATACCAGTGGTATATCTGGGAAAAGGGTGTTCCAGACATAGGAACCAGCCAGTGCATGGCATCAGGAGGAGAGGTCAGTGTGACCCAGACTGGAGTGAACAAAGGATGGAGAATAGACGGAGTCAGAGAGCCAGTAAGTCACGAGAGAATGTAGGACCTTGTGGGCCACTGTCGGGAGCTTGGCTTTTACTCTGAATATTATAGACTTAAAAAAAAAAAGGTGAAGAGATGTTTATTAGAAATGTAGAATAAAGAAGGAAGAGATTAAAATTGGTTTTAGTTACCCGCTTCCACCCCATTCTTCTATTCCTGATCCCAGGGCAGAACTCTCCTGGCTCCAGGAAATACTTCCTTTTGGATGGATGAGGGTCCTGGCAGGATTGGGGTCAGCAGGTCCTCTGGAGCAGCATGGCTTAGCCACCTCTCATCCTGTCCTGAGAGAATCAGTGCAGTTGGGCTGGGTGTCTGGGATGTCGATGGCAGCTTTATAGCCTGAGACTGTGGTCAAAGCCCAGAGCATCCCTACCCCCAGATTTAGTCTATAGGCCAAATTTGGTTGACTTTTTCCCAAAGAAATTGATCTGTCAGAGGGCGTAATTCTCACTGGCTGCTTCTCTCCAAAGCAGCCAGAGTCTCACATTTGCTTAGAAGCTTTTTTTATTCTTATTTAAAGACAGATTTAGTAGAATATAAACATTTGAGTGCTAATTAGTTCAGAGTTATCTGTGGCTTGTGTTGTGTTTAAAAGCACATCCTGAACCCTGTTTCGTTTCTTCTTACTTTGTGACTGTGGACAAGTTACTTAACCCCTCCAAACCTCAGTTTCCTCATCTATGAAATGATAATAGCAGGATTAAATTTGATTTTTATCCAAAGCACTGTATAGCAAAATGCTGGGTCCATAGTAAACGTTATTTATTATGGTAAGTAATAATAATAATAATAATAATAATAACAATTTTTACAACCCAAATGTCAGGTAATAAAACAAAGGCCAGCAGAACTTACTGGGAAAAAAAATTTGAGTTTATTTAATTGTCAGATAAAGGTATAAACCAGTAAAAGAATTTTTTACTAAATGGTTCACAGGGAGAGAAATGTCAGGGATGATTAAGTATTAGGAAGGCAGTTTTATGGCATCTGTGTTATAACTAGCATTCTGCATTGGATGAAATGAATCCATGGATCCATATATGTTTGGTTAAAACAGTCCCCTTATTTATTAGTCAGCAAAGAATCTTCAGTTAGTGCCAATAGTCTGGCTTCTTGAGATTACAAAAAGTTCATGGTTTATCATCTTCAGCTGGTTAGAAACAGTTGTGATTCAATTTTGATATTTCTTAGGTAGGTAAGTACAGCCAAAAAGTAAAATTTCTGTGTATGTCGCTTTGTGGAAAACAGAGAAGAGCAGATATGGGACTGATTCGGGAACTAAGAGCCAAGTTTAAGTTAGTTGTGCCTGTCTACTGCTGAATCTCCACTTCCTGGTAGACCCTGATGGCATAATAGTCCTCTAATGAACACCTAGTAATGAATGGGGAAACTGAAATGAAGGTTTCACATATGCACTGTTTAGCAGCTCTTCTATACTGACTTCTGCGTTTGAGACATCCAGGCTGAATGACTCTTACATCAATCCATTCTTTCTTCTCATAGGAAAAGTCACAAAGGACATTCCCATATAGTCATAAAGATTGTTCTCTTGTTGGAAATAAATGGCTGTGGCTGTGTGTGTTAATATAAATGGTTATGGCTTAGAAGATAATTTTATTAAAATTGCAGATACTTGCGGAGCTAAAGATGCCTCTGATGCTTACTTAGAAGATTCCTTATTGGGATAATATGTAGAATAGGTTTTGCTGCAGGTTTTTTGGATTCATGTAAAAGATATAGTGTGTAAAAATTGAGTGTAGTGCATAATCTGAATCTAATCATGGGAAATGTTCTATGCATATTCTAGAACATAAGGAGTGTTCTTTAAAAAAAGAACTGTATCCTTCAAAAATGCCAGTTTCATGAAGGATACTAAAGGAAACTAAAGGAACATGATAACTAATTATAATAACTGATCGTAGACTGGATCCTGTACTGGAGGGAAAAACGCTATAAAGAACATTATTTGATTAATTGACAAAATTAGAATATATATGATAGATAAAAGTATTATGTAAATGTTAAATTTACCAAAGTTGATAACTGTATTATAGTTATGAAAGAGAATATCCCTACTTTTATGAGACACATACTGAAGTATTTAGGGGTAAAGGCCAGGATATATGCAGTTTACTCTCAATGGCTCAAAGAAAAGTATATACATACATATACATGTACACACACATACATATACAATATATAAATGTTAGCAATAGGTATTTTGGGTAAAGGGTACACAAATATTCTTAGTATTGTTCTTATTCTTGCAGCTTTTCTGTATGTTTGTAATAATTTTCATATAAAAAGTCAAAAGAGGTTGAATGGAAATACAGATCTGGTAAAGCATGTCTTGGGGAGACAGACATCAATCGTTGTGAGTGATTAATGGGCTAGATCTTACCATAAGACAGGGAAGAAAAGCCCTGTCAGCCCTTCCTATGACTGTTGTGACTGAAAACTTTCTTTTTCAGCAGATTCCAAACCAGAAGTTCATCTCTGGCCCTCCTGCCCTCTGGCCTTTGGCAGTCATCAGTTTCTCAGCCAACATAAGCTACCCAGTCATCCTATCCAGATTTCTGTGCAGAAAACCAACTCCACCCAGGGGATCCTTGGCCAGATGACCAGCAGCAGCAGCAACACATTCTGATAAAAACCACTGGGGGGGCCAAAGCAGAAGACCACGGAATGGGAGTCTCTACACCTTTGCTTCAGAGTACAGCTGAGAAGGGGACTTCAGTGGTTTTCTCTAGTCTACCCCAGGGACCACCAGTAAGCTCTTGGGGAAGAAGCAAAGTGTTGAAGGTACAGCAGTCTGGCACAGAGGGTAAGCTCTGGGGAAGCAGACAAAATTCTTGAGAGGGTAGAAATCTCAGGATTTGGAGCAGTCTAGTTTGGAGAGTGTGGACTAGATTTTAGCCAGAAGTCAAACCTCTTCAGACATAAGGCTATCATGGGGGAAAATCTTGTGTGTGCAGGGAGTGTGGGGAAAGCTTTAGAAGAAAGTCTCATCTCATCAGACATGAGAGGACACACACAGGGGAAAAGCCTTATGTATGTGAGGAGTGTGGGCAAGGCTTTATGGATGAGTCAGCACTCCACAACCACCAGAGTACACACTCAGGTGAGAAGCCCTATGTGTTCAGGGAGTGTGGGCAAGCTTTTAGCTGCAAGGCACACATCATCAGGCATCAGAGGACACACACAAGGGAGAAGCCCTTTGTGTGCATGGTGTGTGGGTGAGGCATTAGTGAAAAGTCAGACCTCAGTAAACACCAGAGGATTCACACAGGGGATAAGCCATATGTGTGCAGGAACTGTGGCCGAGGCTTTAGGGTGAAATCATACTTCATCACACACCAGAGAACACATTCAGGGGAGAAGCCTTATGAGTGTGTGGTGTGTGGGCAAGACTTCAGTCACAAGTCAATTCTCAGTGCACATCAGAGGATACACTTAGGGGAAAAGCCTTAGGCATGCGGGGGATGTGGGCGAGATTTTGGCCTTCAGTCAGCCCTCATCAGACACCAGAAAACACACTCAGGAAAAAGCCTTAGGTGTGCAAGAGGTGAGGGTGTGATTTTAATAACAAGTTAGCTGTCAGCCACATCAGAGGGCACACTCAAGGGAGAAGCCTTAATAGTGTGGGCAAGGCTTTAGGTGGACGTCACTCCTCATCACAGAGCAGAGGACATGCTGAGGGAGAAGCCTGACATACAGGGAGTGGCAGTAAGGTGTTAGCTGGAGGTGAACTCTTAAGAAACACTGGGAGTCAAATCTCTCCACCATCCTTCACCACCCCACTAGAGCTTTGTGAGGGCCTCAGGGACAGTCTTCTGACCCCTTACACTCTCTGTGAGTAAGAACATGGCAGAGGTCTAGCCTCTGATAACAGAGGTACCAAGTGATGGTCCTCTTGGAGAAGCGGTCTTTGCTTTTAACTACTTCCTTCTGCAGCTGTGTCCTTCCATTGGCTTCTATGACACTCTCCTGTTCTGGATTTGTCTGTGTCTCTAGCCTTTGCTGCGTCCTCTTCTACCCAGCCTTAGCATATTGTTGAGGGTTCAGTCTCTAGCTTTCCAATCTGAGGGACTCCTTAACTATGTCTCCTAACCCTCCAGTTCCAAACTCATGTCCCTTTAACCACACCCCCAGAGTTCTTCAGTCTCAGGACTTAAGCCTCAGAACCATACTATTTGGCTCACCAGTGACATGGATAAGGTTACTAGCAATGCCTCACCATCAGCCTTCCAATACCAGGTTCCAGGGCTTTTAAACATAGCCCCTCCTAAGCCCTTCAGTCTCAGTGCCCCTCAGTCCTCCAATAATGAAATGGTTCTAAGGCCCTTTGAACCAAACCCTCTCTCACTTGTCTTGCATTCCAGGGGCCAAATGGCCCAGATTCCTGACAGTTTGCCTCCCTCTCTTCTTGGCCCTGGCACTGAATGTCAGTGGGTGTACCCTGGAGGGCTCTCTACTCAGGCCTCAGTGTCTTTATATGCTAAGAGGATATTTGCCACAGAGAGGAAGGAGAGAGAGATTTCTTTAACACCTGCTCCCTCCTCCAAAAAAAAACTGGCTTGGTTTTGGGCTGGAGGGGGAAAAAAGAGGAGAGATAAAAGGGGTTGTTGGTCCAGAGGCCTTTGTCCAATCCCTCTCACCTGGTTGTCTCCAGGGTTAGCTTGGTTGGGGGTAAGGGCTGGAGCACCTGGAAGGTTCTCCCCACCCAGTTTCCATGGAGATGAGGATAGGACCTTTTAACGTCAGCTCAAGTTGCTGTCACTGGTTCCCTCCCCTCCTCCTCCCTGAGCAGTGGAGGCACCCCCATTACCCTACTCCACTTTTGCACAGTTTTAACATCTCAAGAGGTCTGTGTTTAGAGCCACTTTCCCATGGTGCTTTGTGGGAGTGCTCTCTCTACTCCATCCCGGGGTCCTGGTTTTCTGCAGCTGTTTCCAGCATCATTCCCTCCTCTCCCTTGCCTTATTGCCCTTACTTTCCACATCTTGAGACGGCCCTTCATACCCTGACCTCAGTAAAACCTATTTCTAGGCCTTACTTTGGGAGGGAGAGGCCCTCCAGCTAGATTGCAGCTAGTTGTTCACGGTGCTGACCACCTCAGTACCCTATTTTTGGGTTGGCTTCCTCTGTCCTATTTTACTCTCCCACTGCCCCACTCTTGTTTTCTGAGATCAATTCCCAAAATAAACTACCTGCTCATAAGCCCTTATTTCCTGCTCTGCTTTTAGGGGAACTGGAGCATAGGCACAAGAGCTGAGGGGAGCGTAAGTCTGTGACTCGTAGAACTGCTAAACCAGAGGAAGATCCCTCACCTGATCACTTGTATTGGGAGGCTTCCCTTTTAAATTTACATTCTCTGGGAGCTCATGACCTCAGTTGTTTTCTTACTCTCTTGTATCCTTACCCTGTCCCTCTCTAGAGCCTGTAAGTGAATTTATATTCCACCAGTCCTTCAGAATGTCCCTCTGAATTTCCCTTAAACCTACTATATTCTTCCTTAAGTCACAAACAAGAAAACACTATATTCATTGTCCCCATTTCCTCAAATCCAGGTTCTCCATTTTCTTGCAATTTTTCATGTAAAGGATTATCTGAAAATCCAAGATGAGAACTCCTTGCACTGGAATTGTTTGGGGAGCATCTGAGGATGGGGAACAGTAGAGGGTAGGGTCAGAGCCATGGATAAGACATAAATGCCCCAGATGATTGAGGCTACGTAGGAAAAGTATGTTTAATATGTGGGAAGAGATGCTTTTTCAGGAGAAACTAAAAAGCCACTCACCTGTGGCCTGTCAGTAACCCAGTTACCACCCAGTCTTTCATAACATTACATCTGTAGTGACAGGCAAAGCTGAAGGAGGAAAAAGATTCTGTGAAATTCTTACCCTGCCCACAGTTCCCAGACCTGTGAGTTACGAATCTTCAACCACTAACTAGATGACCAACCCCCAGCCCACCTGCTTATGCAGAATGCTCCAAGAGGGACAAGAGGAGCCATCTTCTCTCCCAGGACCCCAGATAAGAAGGCTGTAGCTCTTGATGCTCATTAGGAAGACTGTTATCTCCATTTGGGAGAAAACTTTGGACCACAGAGGTTTATACATGACTGACACTCTCTCAACTGTTTTACGACTTGTGTAGTCACCAGTACATACTGGACTGTCTCGGTCCCAGTGCTCTCCCTCTTCCCTTTCCACTCTGCACTGTCTTGCCAGACACATCCATTCCCTGCACTTAAGTCTCTAGTCGTTTCTCTCAGTCAATAAGGATGTCTTCTCTACAGTGGCCACGTAGGTAGGGACTGAGGGGGACATGGAGCTAGAAACATTAAGAGGTACACAGTTTTGAGGATTAGACAGGAGAAGTGGAGGGGAGGAGAGTGCTTCCCCTGGCTGCTTACTGAGAGCGGGGGCTCCTGATCAGTCTCCCTTGTCAGTTTGCCTGGTGTTTTCAGCTGGACTTTGTCTAGTCTGTTCAGCTGCAGGGAGGAAGAGGCCAGATGGTCTGCCCTCTGTTACTGGGTTAGGGTTGGGGAACTGTCTAGTCTGGATCACCTTGTTCTGTTGTGTGGGGATACCTAGGGTTCCCTGCTGCTGAGTGTTCCTCTAGTCCTGGAGTCTCAAACCAGTTTACCTTCAGAGACTCTTTCAGAGTTTTTTCTGATTGTCTCTTGCATTATTTCCAGGTATATAGTTGTACTCAGTGGGGAGCAGAGAAATGGGTCTACACCATTTTATCTAGACTGAAAGTCACTGGTCACTAATATTCTAGGCTAATTTGAGAGTTTCACTGTAAAGGTGAGCAGAGAAATGGGACAGTGGCATGAAGGACGTGTGCTGTTGAGAAAGGTTTGCTTTTATTTCTTATATGAGAAACCACAGCATGTTTGTAAGCTCCCTCTCCTGATGATGCAGGAAAAGTAGAAAGTAATTGCTGAGGCAGTGCCTTGAGTAAGGGGGAGAAGATAGGATCTCCTGCACAGAATGGGCATGGCTTTACATAGGGGCTTGGAAGGTCTGTCCATTGTTCCTCCTTAACAGGGGGGAAGTAGGTGAGCACAGCTGCAGGTAGGTCCTCAGTGTGGTCTTGGGAGCGTGAGGACTGTTCTGGGGTTTCTGTTATCTTCCTGAAAGAGGAAGCAGGGTTAACAGCTGGAGAGTGAGGAAGGAGGAAGAGGTATTGGAGGTTTGAAGAGAGGGAAGAATATAGGGAAAAGTTACCCAGAAGAGTGGACGAGTGACTGGTCTAGGTTTGGAAGACATGAGAGGGGAATGTAGAAGACTACGATTTAAAAGTAGGATTTCATGAATTTAGAGCCAGAGGAATTCTAAGTAATGTCGAAGACCAGGGCATGGATAGTCCATTATATTTACAAAGCACTGATACACACGTCTGGCACTGTGCTGGGCAGCAGCGACAAAGGCATGAAGGAAGCAGTCTCCTCTGGAGTGGGGAGTGGGCTGCTGAGAAAATGGGGATGAGTCTGTCAGTGCAGACAACCGCCATGCGCTTTGCTGTGCAGAGACAAAGAAACAGAGGTAGCCAAAGGGGAAAGTGAGGTCAAAGAGATTTTGAAAAATGGTAGACACCAAAACATACTTGAATTCAAAGGGGAAAGACTTAGTGGAGCAAGGTAAAAGTGCAGTAGAGACAGGTAACCAAGAGCAGGGAGACAGGATTCAGAGCAACTGGCTTGACGGGAAGCAGGACTCTCCCTGTGTTGTAACAGGAAGACAGGAGAAGATGGGAGCATCTGAAGATACATTTATAGATTCAGATGCATGAAGATTCTCTAAGACTATTAGACATCCCACTCTAAACCCAAAGGTAGTAGGACAGTATAAATGCTTCAGCCACTATCTTCCATATAGGGTAACCTCCCTACCACTCCAGAGCTACTGTTCTTGCCAAGGTCACAGTGATCTCCATGCTGCCACATTTACAGCACGGCCAAGGGTACGTTAAAGGCTTCATTGTTCTGGACTTCCCAACAGCATTCAGAATGACTTCATTCTCCAGAAATACTGTCTTCTCTTTTACTTTCCTGATCCACATATGTCTGGTTTTTTCCTTCCTTCTCTGTCTGTTTCTTCATCTCCTTTGTTGACTTGTGCAAATACTTGTTTTCATAAGTTCTAGATAAATTCAAGGCTCCTCACAACTTTCAGTTTGTAGACTGTAATGGTAATGGCACCCAATGATTCACACCTCCCAGTATCATGCTCTGTGCAGTTACTTCCCACATGGACTCTGGGCTTGGCCATGTGACCTGCTTTTGCCCATGGGATATTAGCAAACATGACACAAGCAGAAGCTTGATGAGCTTGTGAATGGGGGCTTGCCCTCTCGGAACCCTGAAACAACCATGCTGTGAAGCAGCTCGGGATGGAAGACCACGTTGGACCCAACTGCTGAATGCAGCCACATGAATGAATCCAAGTGAGCCCAGCAGAACCACCCAGGCAATCTACAGACACATAAGAATAAATCATTATTGTGTTAAGCCACAAAATTTTGAGGTGATTGGAAGTGATAACAGGTCATCCTCAGTTACAACAGAGATGTGGCTACCTTTAGTGGTTTTGAGCAAATTAGGAAAAAAAAGAGTCATAACATGCCTCTCCTGGGCAGACGTACCTTTGTCCAAACAAAAGGTGCCCCTTCTTTCAGGATGCAGCCCTGTGCACAGCATGGATTTGAGCCCACATTCAGCTCCGGCACTGGATACTTTTATGCACTACATAAGCTGCACACTATGTGTGTGAATCCTGGGGAGGTTTCTACACGACTTTCTCTTCATTTAGCACAGACTAGAAACTTGGCTTCAGGATAGGTTTAATTACTCCAGTTAAGGAGAGACAGCACCTAGAGTAGTGCTCCCAACCATGAGGATTCAGTAGAACACTGACTTTTATTAAGGAAAATAGGCCAAATGTTGTTAATACAGTGTCACTTCACTTTTCAGGCAAGTCAATTGGGCAAGTTATTCCTGGAAAAAGGATGAACAGTTCTTAGAAAAAAGAGGAGCCATCATTCCTCTGAACCACTCATGAACATTCCAGACAAGAGGTAGATAGAGTTAGATTCTAGAAGAGGTGGCAGTGAGGAGTTAGGCCCTTACGCAGGTAGTTGTGCCTCGCAGAGATGGCACCATGCCCCAGGTCTCCCTGGTCCTAGGAGAATGCTCTGGAGCAGAGGTCTAGGAGAACAGGCTGGGCAGTGCCACTGGTCTTCACGGACCGATGGGCCTGCCTCAGGCTGGGCCTGGGCCTCCTTTTCCAGCTGCACAGTGGATGCCTCCCTCTGGGCTGTAGTGCACTGGGCCACAGCGCAACTGGGGCTCCTCTTCCTCATACCAGCGCTGTTCACTGAAGTCCGGGAAGAAGGCTGCAATCTCTCTACTGGCTGAAACCACAGAGTCTGTAAGGAGAGGTGAAAAAGAGAAGGGGTTCTCATAGGGAGTGCAGGATGGAGGCAAGAGGCAGTCATAATCAGGTTCAGAAACCTGAACCCTGACTTCTCCTGCCTGCCATAGTCCTGGGGTCCCATCTGCTGAGATGGCCACAAAGGTCCAGAAACACAACTGGGAAGAAAGCTCACTGGGGAACCTGGCTCTCAGCCCTGCCATACGGCCTGCCCACCAACCACAGACCAACTTCCCTCGTTAGTGCTGTGGACACAGGAGGCAAACACACCAGAGCCATGGGTTGTGTTACGGGTATCAGTGAGGCCAAAACTCCCACGAATTGAATCTGGGGCCACGTGGCGTGCTCGAAACACTCTGGTGGGTCCCATCACCGTCCTCCAGAGCTGGATGGCATCCTTGTGGGCGAGGATGTAGGCTCGGATTGGCCCACTGTGAACAAATGGAGCACATGTCAGGAATCTGGCTATTGGGCCTAGGAGGGCACGCTGTGAGCAGAGCAGGAATAAAGGCACACTGGACATCCTGAGTATCCTGCTTTTCTAGCCAAGTACCAATGCTGCTTCAAATAGAAGGTGATGAACAAGAAAGGCCATGGAGGTCAGCAGAGTTGCTAGGCAGCATTCAACAATACTCTTCTACAGGCCCTGGACAAGTAACCACCACAGGACAGGTGGCCACCTGGTCAGTTTTGGCCCAAGCCCATATTTCTTCAGATACATGACACTGGTTACAACTTTAAAGAGCGGCAGATGAAATTAACAAATCTGTTTAGGGGCAGGGGAGATAAGTCTCAGTGGATGAAGACGTTGGAACAAAAGTGATAAGTACCTGGCCATGAACTCCACCAGCCGCTGATAGAAAAAGCGCCCTGCAGAGAGAGAGTACCTTCATCAAGACACTGGTGTCCAAGAGAGCTTTTTATACTTCTGCCTTCCTACTTGGAATAATAAAAATTGTTTTAGAGAAAAGAACAAGGACCTTGGGAGTCTGACATACCTGGGTCTGAATCCAGGCTCTCCACAATTTAACAACCTGTGTGATTTCGGGTAAGTCATTAACTTCCCCAACTCAGTTTCCTAATATGTGTGCTGGGGACATAAGGATCTCTACCTCATGGGGTTGCTGGGGAACTAAATGAAATCATGGGCCTTCAAACAATGTCTGATAGAGTAAACTGTTAACTAGTGGTACTAGCAGGACATAAAACTTAGGTTTCTTTTTGGGACCATGAGGCAGAACCCTTCTAGAAAACATTTTAAAAATATTGATAATCATGAAAGGTTTGTATATAAATCAAGACTTTAGAAGACTGGCTGCAGCTTTATGGCTGGTCAGTCAGAGAGCCTGACATTGTGTGTCCAGGTAAAGTCTCCCTTAGGATAGAGAAGCCTCCCCTTCAGAGGACTGTTGGTCATACCTTCATGCTCTTGGTAAAACTTCTGACAATCTTCTTTTCTCCACAGAAGTTCTCTCATTCGTACAATAAGGAACTTGTTGCTCAGAATCTGCTGATGAACAGCCTGGATAAACACCACCGCAAAGAGAAAAGTCAGTCAGAGGGACCATTTGAGTGGATGGAAGACTCAGGCTGATCAAAAGGACCATGAGGACCTTCAGAGCCCAAGACATGAGGGTCCCACTGGTGGGTCAGAAGAAAAAGAAGGTGGAGTGATGTGAAGACCTTCAGTCCCAGAGCTAGAGCATGAGCCTCGGGTGGAGGGGCAGGAAGTGCTGTCTCTGCCACTCCGTTCTGACAGAATCCATCATTCAGACTGTCATAAAATCTCTTGATAGTGGTCTTGCCTTGAGTTTCTCCCACTCTCCCCAAACCATCACACTTGATAGATTAAAAACACCATAATTTATATTTCATACTCTGGTCAGAAGCTTTTGAGTGGTTCCTCTTTTTAATGGAATGATGCACAACCACTTAAGGCCAATGCTCAAGGCTGCACTTTTCCTTGCCCTCCACCACTTCCGGTTCTCTGGTCCCATCAACCCAGCCTGCCTGTGGCCCTGAGACCCAACACACAGCATCTCCCTTCTGTGGAACACCTACTCCTATGTAGTAACCAAAGTCCACCCTTCCGCTGAGGCCTGGTCAAGTCCCAGCACTCACAGACCACTGTTCCTGACTGCTCCCTTCTCCCCCTGCACCACAGTAAGCTTACTTAACCATGCTGCTCAGCTAGTACTTAGGACGAATCCTAAAAGGACCCTCCCCCGGCCCCACCAAGATTCCACACCCTAATCTCCAGGACTCTGAATGGGATGCAATATTTTATTGTTACATTACATGGCAAAAGGGATGTGTAGTTAAGGTTACTACTATCAGTTGACTTTGCTTTAATCAAGGGGGGAGGGTATAGCTCAGTGGTAGAGTGCCTGCTTAGCATACATGAGGTCCTGGGTTCAATCCCCAGCGCCTCCATTGAAAAAAAAAAAAAAACCCACTAATTATCTCTCACCTCCAAAAACAAAAATAAACAAACAAACAAAAAGGAAAATGCTTTAATCAAAAGGGAGATTATCTAGATGGGCCTAAGTAATCACATGAGCTGTATAAAAGCAGAGTTTTATCTAGCTGGGGGCTAAAGGAGAAGTCAGTGATTAAAAGCATGAGATGGCACTGTTGTTATCTTGAAGATGGAGTGAGCTGGGTGATAAGGAATGTGAGTGGTCTCTTAAAAACTGAGAGTAATCCCCACTAGAAGGCCATCAAGGACATGGGGACCTCAGTTCTATAACCACAGAAACCAACTTCTGCCAACCAGAATGAGTTTAGAAGTGGATTCTTCCTCAAACCTTTTAGATAAGGGCCTAATCAGCTGATCCATAGACTTTGGCCTTGTGAGACCCTAAGGAGAGAACCCAGCCAAGTCTACTGGACCTCTAAATTCTAGAATTGTGAGATAATGAGTGTTGTTTTAAGCTTCTAAGCTTGTGGTAATTTGTTATGCACCAATAGAGAACTAATGTACATACATTGTCTTGAGGTTTGGTTCTTATTGTATTGGATCCTTTCTTCTATTTTATATCTGCCCCAATTCTCCAACAGATTTTTAGTCTTTTTCGGTCACAGGACTGTGACACAACCCAGGACTATGTTGTCAGTCTTCACAAATGGCCCCATGGCACCTCAAACAGAAGCAATGCCCAGGGCATACTGTAGAGGCTTAGTTCTTGTTCTTACCTCCAGAATCAGTGGGTGAGCAACTGCATCAGGCTTGATCAGGGCCAGAGTGAGCTGGAGAGCCTGAGGACTCCGCAAGATTGAGGTCATCTCCCTCCTGCCATCAGAGAGCCAGATTAGGGACCCATCAGTGCTGCATTCCCCACCCTTCCTACTCTGGAGCCATGCTGCCTTGCAAAGCTAGCCAGCGCTCCTGACACTGGCACTTGAAAGTTACTTTGTATTTTATTGCTTATGGGATTGAGGGAAGAGAGTGGTGGAGGGGCCATTCAAGTTGCCCAGTAGAGCACATAATCTGGTTTATGCAACTCTAAACCTAGGAAGGAGTTACCCATTCAGAAGAAGTTCGAGTTTAAACACAACTTGTCTCTGTCAATATTCCCTCCCCTTCCTAACTTTCTTTTGTGTTTTACAGAGGATTTACAATTTACATTCCTAAACAGCCTGGCTACAAAGGATCCAATAACTGTTTCCATTTCTAAGGCCCTCTATCCCACAGTGCTCCCCATCAATTCTGAAACTGGAAGATGGGATGGACCAGAATTGGGATGTTGCCAGAATACCTCCAAAAAAGTCTCCTGGATACCTACCATCTCTTATCTAATCTTACAAACAGGTTAGGATTTCCCTGCCCAAATCAAACCCTTTAATACATTCAACTGTCCTCAATGGCAAGGCTGGCAGACATGTAACTCCAAGGTCAAGGACAAGTTGTAACCATTTTGTATGTGAAGCAGCTCAGACTGCCTGGTGCAAAGGTGCTTAATCAATTTTATTAATGAAGTGAACCTATATAGTCTTACTCTATTTATCTCTGTATTTCTAGTGTCTAATCATGATGTAAGAGCTTAAATAATCGTGGAAATGATGTAAAAAAACAAAAGAATTTTATAAACTGGACTAAGAGAACTTGAGATCTCTTCCAACTTTGAAATTCTATTTACATGTAAGAAATTGATCATCTCTGCAGGACTAAGGAGTAGGTCTCAAAAAGATTGTCTGGTGGAACCCCTAAATTGGCCAACAAATACAGAGAAGGCTTCCATAACACACACAGGGACAGAGTCTGGGCAACTGTCTCATTTCTCTGAGCCCAAGAGTAGCCTGACAATTAAAGTAGCTACCACACTAAAGGTGGTGCTAGGGTCTGGCCCAGAGAAACTATGCCAAGGTCTTTCCTACTCATGTCTTTTCGACAGCATTCAGCTTGATGCTGCACTCAAACCACAAAGCTAAGCCCAGTCTAACCAGTACAAGATCAGCCAACCCACTGTCCCTAACATCCCAGGTGGTGAGTAACCTAAAAGCAAGCAGAATCTGCCACATATCTGGGGAGAGAGATCTTTGACACCTCCCCCTCCTCATCCTCCATATCCACACTATCACTTAAGTTCTGGCAATTTTACCTAGTCAATGTATCTCAAATCCATACAATTCTCTCCCTCTCAACTGCCACCCCACTCCCTGGACTTCAACAGCCTCTTCAATGGTCTTCTAGTTTCTACTCTTGCCACCCTCTAGTCTGTTCTCCACATAGCAGCCACAGTGAATTAAAAATGCAAATCTAATCACATCATTTCCCTCCTCAACCCTTTAAAATGTACCCTGCTCTTATGATAAAACCTCAAATCCTTATCATGTCCTACTGGGCTTTGCATGATCTGATCCTTGTGTACCTCTCTAGCCTCCTCTGGAACTCCACACTGCTTAACTTGCTTTTGCTCCAGCTTCGTGGGCCTTACAGCTCCAAGATTTTCTGACCTGACAGCCTTTGCATGAGAAGTTTTCACAGTCCTAAATGTACTTCCTCTGGTTACCTCCTTCTCACCCACTAGATCTTAGCTCACTTCCCCTGTTTTAAGTTCTCATGGCTCCTTACACGTTTTCTTCAGCTATCTCTTTCCCACTAGAAGGTCAGCTCCATGAAAGCGGGTAACTCTTTTACACACCATCGTAATCTCTGTATTCGTGCAGAGTGCCTAGCACATAGATGGCTTTCAACAGCATTTGTTGAATGAATCTGATCCAGCTATCCCAAGGCCAGGCTGCTAGGAGCTCTCCAGGGGAGAACCTGGTTCCTTTCTTCCTGGCAGCTAACTTATGCCTGTCTTGGCTCCTGGTTTATAACAAATGTTGACACGTCGAGAAACTTACTCAACTTAGAAGTCACTCCATTTAACAATTTTACAATATTGTAAGTTGCCTAGGCGTGTGCCCCAACAACAGAGGTGCCCATTCCTCTGCTTCCTGGAGGACACCAGCCACGCCCCCTCATCCTCCCAAGCGCGTCTGGGACCTGCAACCCCTCAACTCGGCTTCCGGCCGCCAACACCTGAGGCCCCGCTCCCTAGTCCCCGCTGTTCACAGCCTCAGCTCTTGCCACCACCCGTCGCCTTGCTGCCCCTCCATAGATCTAGGCCTGCAGCCCCACGACCCCGGCCCCTTGTGCCGCGGCCTAAGACCACCCAGATTCTGGGCTAATCGGAGCCCCAGGCCAGCTGGAGTTCGGGTTCTAGTCACCTGGGCCTCCCGCCGCAGGGCCCGGCCGACAGGCACTGCGATAGCTAGCCTTGAGGCCCAAGCAGGGTCTTTCAGGCGTTCGGCCGGGCAGCCCGCCGCGGGGTCCTTGCCGTGAGGTCACGGGCCAGTCAGCGCGGGATTAGGGTGTTTGCAACCAGTCCTGGAGGCCGTGTAGCAGGAGGGCCGGCTTGCCGGTGTCACTTGTCTCTCTCCGTCGGTTGTCTCTCTCCACCACTTGCCCCAGACCAGAGGAGATGAAGCCGGTTCGGGCGGGAGATGCCCCTCCGAGCCCAGCTCGGGCGCCCTCAGGCGGGAGGGAGGGCCGGTCTGGCGGCCCTGCGCGGGGAGGTGCCGCAGAGAGGACAGGATGGACTTTTCAGGGTGGCAACCTGGCAATGGGCGTGCCCGCCAGCGCAGCCACCGGAATGGACCTTGCCCAACTCGACCTTTCTGTTATTTGTCTAGGGTAGTGCCTGGCACATGGTTGGTGCCCAGTATTTGTCGGAAGGACGCGGCGGGCAGAAATCTTGTGCGTTGGGTCACGAGGTTAGAGGCAACCGTATGGGATTGGTGAGGGAGGATTCTTGGCTGGAAAGCAGGTGTACATAAGCCTGAGGGAAACTAGTAAGGCCCCTGAACATGTCGCTAAGGAATTTAGGGTAGGATGTGGGGTGGGGTTACCTTGGAGTCTAGTAAAACAGTCCAGGGTGAGCAGATGAGAACTGGGGGTGATTCCTGGTGTGTCGTCTGATGTATGGAGAGGGTACAGTGTTTCAGGTTGAGTAAGAGTGGTAAATTTTTTTTCTTGGAAAGAATCACTGAATCTGAGATGAGTGAAAATAAACTATAACTGTTACAAATTTTAAAAAAATTTTTAAACTGACTTTGTGCCTGCATAAACAGGTGTTGCACTCCTGGAATGTTAGAAGGAGGGTGTGTGGTTCTGGCAGCTTGTTTCCACAAGGTGTGTTTAGAAAGGTCCATTTCTTACCTGTCTGGCTAGTGAAGGTACATGTCCATTTCTGCCTTTAGAGGGTGAGAGTAAACTTACCATGTGCCACTGACCAGACATCTGGTTTCAGTCTTATTTTCCAAATGCACAAAGTCCAACTGTTTCTTACCTTTATCTTCTTTAACATATCTTTGGGCTATGGGATTTTGCTGATTTTTAGGCCATGGTCATTAGTTCACATTTTGTCAGTCTTACGCACACTGTGGAAGGCTTTGGTTCTATATTTTATGGTTGCTTTGACTGTCTTCAACAATATGCCTATATAATGAAAGTAAGGGCAGATGTGATCTAGGGGGAGACTCAATAAATAACACCCTTTTTCTAAACTCAGACTCGGAACCAACAGAAATAGAGAAATGGCAGGCAGGTGGAGACCGAATGTCAGTTTAATCAATGCTGATGAAGCTGTTGGAGAATGATGTATCTTAGTGTGAAAGCCTAATGCACCTGCCTTCTAACTGATATCCAGGTTCAATGCCTGGTTGCTTTTAAGCTGCACTTTAAACAATTGCAACAACACAAAGAATCTAAATAGTTACCAGGACATATAAAATTTTCAAAGCTTGGCCCTACATCCTCAAAATTTAGAAAGCAGGCCAATCCCCAGCCCCTAGCAGATGCCAGGGAAAGTTTTGTCACTAGAAACCTGTCAAAAGACCCTGACAGTCAGTGATGTCTGAGGGAAGGTGAATAGGCTGAAAAGGTCTTGATTTGATTTTGCTGGGACTCAAGTAATTCTATACCAGTTACTGTCTCCAGCTTGTGAACTCAGTTGGGAGAATCACCCATTAAGAGGTTAATTATGACTTGAAGTTTGTTCTATCCTGAGGGGCATCTACCTGTGTCCAGTCTTGTGTCTAGACAGTGGTATTTAAGACGATGCTGCCAACTTGGAGTGTTAATTGACAGCAGTAGTGGTAGCCCCAACCAGGTCTTCTTTGAGGTGCCTTTCTTTTTCATCCAGCATATTTGAATTACTTAATATCTTCTCCCCTTTGGGTTCTGTGTTTCTGGCATGTCAGGGCTGAATTGAGGGTGGGCTCTAATGTCACAGCTTCCCTAGCCCAATGTGAGCAGTCCTCAGGGGCCACTGCCTTCTCAGTGTTCCAGGAGTTGCTCAGGTCCAGGACACCTGCCTACTGAAGGGGTGCGAGGAGGAGGGGAGGTGTTCCTTGACCCCGCACATTTCAGTTGAGAATCACTCTCTGCAGGTTTTTCACCTGAAGCTGCTGTTCTTCTGAAGATTGTTCTTCCAGGGACCAAGTGAGAATCAAGACATCTGCCATGTGTTCCTCAAGATACTGTACTCAGCTTCTGGATGTGTCAGGTGAGAAGTATCATTTCTTCCAGACACTTCATTTTTGGCATTTTTCTGTTCCTGTACAGCTTTCTAGAAGAGTTGAGTTTCCAACATTTTTTTTTTAGCCAAGTGAAATTAGTTTTCTACCTTTTTTTTAAATTTTTTAAAACATTTTTAAATTAAGTTATAGTCATTTTACAATGCTGTGTCAAATTCCCAACATTTTGTTGTCAGGAGGAAAACCTGTGGGGCCAGCCGTCTGCTGGTGGAAAGTGGGGGAGAAAGTGAGCCTCCAGGGCCAGGGCCTGGAGATTTGTCTCAGTTATTTCAGGATATCAGCTTTCTCTTAATAAAATCTCTCTCTTCCTTTGTTTTTAATTTATTTATTTTTATTTTGGCAAGGGATAGGTAATTAGGTTTATTTATTTTTAGAGGAGGTACTGGGGATTGAACCCAGGACCTTGTCCATGCTAAGCATGCGTTCTACCACTTGAGGTATACCCTTACCCCTCTCTTCCTTTGTTTTTGTTCTTGCACTGCTCCTAATCTTTTCTTTTCTTTTCTTTCCTTGGGAAGAGAGAGATAATTAGGTTTTATTAATTAATTTTTTTTAGCAGAGGTACTGGGTATTGAACCCAGGACCTTGTGCATGCTAGGCATGGCACTCTACTACTGAGCTGTACCCTGCCCATCCTGCTCCTAATCTGATGGCTTCTAATCTGATGGCTCCTAATCTGCTTTTCGTCCTGGACTTCCTAAACATGTGTGATCCCTCGAGATAGTATTCCAGGCACAGGCTTTCTCATTATCTTCTCAGCTTTCATGGCTGTGGTCATTTCACTGAATGTTCTTTCTACTTCAGTCTAAGAAGATGGCATATTTTATTTGTAACAAGGGCACTGTTTCTTTTTTGTTATAAATAAAACTTACCACCCTTTTACAATTGAAGCTGAAGTGTAAATCTCAGAACTATAAAACCCTGGCCAGAGTTTTTCAAAAATAGACCAGCAGGTGGGGAGTGACCTTTAATCCATGTAGAAAAAAATGCATGCGTTCTTCCCATTTTGTGCTTTGGCCTTGTGTCTAGCTCACAACAACATAAGGGGTAGAATTTGGGACAACCGTTCCATGCTGCCTGCTAGGCTGGGACTAGCAATTTAAAGTTTGGAGCTTACACACGGGTTCCTTAGTATATGTGGAACTTAATTGCAATTTAAAGCCCCTGGCCTGTTGAACTAGCTCAAAAAATATAGTAAAGGGCCAAATAAGTGGGGTTTTTTTTCCCCTGATATATAAAAGTCCTGTATAGGGAAAGACTTGTCTACAGTCAAATCTGTGCCTCCACAAGGCCTGCTCACTGAGACTCCCCTCTGCTGCTTAGGGTCTACAGATGCCCCACAAGGGAAGGCTGTGAGTCTGTGCAAAGGCCAAGGCCAGTGTTGACCTTAGATTCAACATGGCCAACTTGAAAAGCATTTGAAATGACTCAAACACTGGTCCCATCATAGCCTGAACTTAACATGTGATGTGTGATCCCCACATTCCTTATCTGGTCTTTTTTTTTTTTTTTTTAATGTTCTCTGCCAAATCATTGGATCCTAATATTCCCTTGAATAAAACTCATCCCTCCACCCCTGCCAAAGGGCAGAGCCTACTGTAAAAGTTTCAACACAGAGCAGCAGAATCCAGACAATGGTTCCCAAAATAAGGGAGGAAGAAGGAGCTGTGTTACAGTTGCCTGACTCTCTGTCCCTGAAGCTTCAGCCAGGGGAGAAAAGGTGTGGCAAGAGGCCAGCAGTGTTTGGGGGAAACCCTTCCTTGTGGATCCAGGGGATCAGGCCAAAAACGCATTTACTTTCTAACAGAGTTGAAAACAGCTCTTTGGTTTCAACTTGTGTGTTTTGGGAATTGGTTAAGAGGTTGGCTTCAAAAAGAAAATGATTCAGTTTGGAATGTAGTGAGTTTGGGATGATAGTAGTCGAGCAGAACGGGCTTGTTAGTGGTTGAATAAGGATAGGTTTGGGAGTTTCAAAGCGGTGTTAGTTAGAAATGTGTCAGTGAAGAGTTAACCGTGGGAGAAAATGCAGAGAGAAAACAGAAGGCCAAAGACCAATCCTCCCCTTGTCAAAGAATAATTTTAAAACTTCTACTTATATACAAAGAAAAACAACAATTGATTGACTCTGGAAAAGGCAAAAACAGGATTTATGTAAAAGAAAAAGTAGAGAGGGAAGAAGGAAAACTGTAGATAGTTTGAAAATTGTGGCTTTTGTTTTCTGTGAGTAAGCTGCTGATGGCAGCCAACAAAGAAGCCAGTTAAGAGTATTCTGCCCTCGGGCAAGTGGATGGATTATTAAATAATACAACTTCACTTGGTTATAGATTCTCCAGAGGACTTTAGGAGTTAGTTCAGGTATCTGTGTCAGGCTGTCTCTGGATAAAGACTATCTATCAGTATCCTTTGTAAGCACCTTCATCATCATTACACCAGGTCTGTACTGTTTCCCTCACCAGAATTTCTGAACTTCTCCCTTCTCATCAGCTCTCATCCAAATTGGCCCTGAGGACTTCAGTGTCCTTCTGAAGCAGTAACATGAGTTGAATGTTGTGTGAGGGGAATGAATATTTAACAGTATTTAGACCCCTAAATATCAGACAGCAGAAGATGGCAAAAAAAGAGCAAGGGAATTCTAAACATGATTAAAAATATTGGGACCCATTTCATATCCAGGTTACTCACTGGTCTGTTTAATCAGGAGAATGAATCCCAAGGATTAGTTTAGTCAAGTTGAGCTAATGAAGTGGCTTTCTTTCTCAATTGATTAATTGATTGTTTTATTTTTGTAACATAAACCCTAGTATAAATAAACATGTGAGCAATTGCAGTCCCCATTTTAGCAGGTCAGTATGTAGCTGAAGACTGTCCTAGCCAACGAATTTTTGGTAGTCTGTGGGGCCTCTACGGTTTGAAATGCCTTAATTTGCTGTTTGAATCATAGCTGAATTATGAGTCACCTAGCCAGGGTAAAATGTTTTTGTACAAACCAGTGAAATCCAACCCTAGTCCCTAACACCTTACCCTAAATCCTATATCCTTAACCCCTAACCCCACCACTGACAGTGATCTCTTTCGACTTGTAACCTAACCCTAGCTCTTCTGACCCTGACCCTGACTTGTTCTCTTCTGAAGCTGACCTTGTAACTCTATCCCTTGATCCTTAAACTCAAATCCTAAACCTTAGGCCTTTGCTGCAGCCCTAACATCTAACCCCACTGCAGTCCCTGAACACCACCCAAATGTCTGACCCTTGACTTGAACACTTTTGACCTGCCATTTTGAAAATAACCTAAGTGTCCACTGAATGAATGGATAAAGAAGTTGTGAGAATATATGTATATAATATTATATATATATATATATATGTGTGTGTGTGTGTGTATATATATATATATATATATATATTCACACACTCACATAATTCAGCATAAAAGAAGGGAATCCTGCCATTTGCAACAACATGAATGGACCTTGAGGACATTATGCTAAGTGAAATAAGTCAGACAGAGAAAGACAAATACTGCATGATCTCACTTATATGTGAGCTCTAAAAATCAAACACAACCAAATTCACAGAAAGAGTCATTTACTGAAGAAGCAAGTCAATGAGTTTGATGCTAAGTATTGGTTTCCTCCAGCACCAGCATCCTCCTCTAAAGAGGATGTAAAGGCAATCATTGTGTTTTACTTGATTGTCTGGGGATTCAACAAGTTCTTAATTCTTCATGGTAAGTTCAGGAGTTTTTCTGCAAGAGAAATAAATACCTGCTCAGACAAATCAAATTTGGGAAAATTAAGAGGGAAAACTACCATATTGGTAATTATACCCATAGTCCAGCAAGAAGAATGCTAAACAATTATTCTATGAATTAAGGCAGACCAGAGATACCCTAATTTATCTGAAGAAGAACAAAAGCACAGAGTGGAGGTGGGCCAAGAAGACAAGAGCTGTGGGTACAGATGCCTGTGTGAGTCTTCGGACCCCAGAAGAGTGTATGGGAACTTCCGTGGGGCAGAAAAGGTAGAGGGTAGAGACAGTGGGGTTGACATGAAGCAGAGTCTGGCCAGAGGCTATGGGGTGTTATTCGAGGCATAGAAAGTGGTGTTAAAGTATACAGTCTGAAATCAGCCTAATCCAGGTTCAAGATTCAGCCCTGCCAGCCCCTAACTCGGTGGCCTTGGGTAAGTCACATTCCTCTCTAGAACTCAGCATCTTTGAATGTGCAATGCAGCTAATAGCAGCACCTTCCTCACGGTGGGGGCTGTGAGGAACACAGGAGAGGAGATACAGACAAAGCATGTGACAGTGCAGGACACATGGTTGACAATCAGTGGTAATTGTTCCTCCTGTAGTAGATGCTGTATTGTTTATGATCTTGTCAGGAACAGAGTTTCTCTCCTGCTTTGGTGAAAGGCTGTGGGGAGGGGCGACCATTCATTCATTATTCATTCATTCCTATTCTCATTACACCATAGCCATTTTAATGAGTTCAGTATATCATTCTGTTTACGTGTGTTTGTGCGAAATATATTGTGTTTGTTTATTTTTAACTTCCATAATGGTGTTGTGTTATTTTTATTCTGTCCCTTGCTTTTTCTCTTAGTGCAGTGTTTTGAGATCTGTCATATTGCTAAGTTTACATCTGATTTATTCTGAAAGCTGCATAGAACTCTATGAAGACACTTTCCACGGTTTACCTATTGATTACTTGACTGGTCTCACCCAGGCTGCCCCCAAAGCTGCCACCTGCTGCAGTAAACAAGTATGTCACTTTACAAGCTGTGAGAGAATTTCTTTGGGATTTTCTAGGTTTGGAAATGCTGGACCATGACATACAGATAAATTTAATTTCTTACTTTGTCTAAGAACTGGTCGATTGCTCCTCAGAGTGGCTGTAACTGTCTTCCCTGTCACCACAGATATACGAGTACAGGTATCTCTACCTCATCACTGGTGTTGGACGTTACTGAGCCTTCTGACTGTTGCTAGTATAATAGGTGCACATTGGTATCTTATTGTTTCAATTCAAATTTGTCTGGTTATCCATGTGCTTTGAACATCCTTCATATGCTCATTAGTCTTATATCTTTATTTTTCTATAAAACCATAGCCTCTGCCTATTTTTCTGTTGGTTTGCTGTATATTGTCTTGTTGCTTTTTTGTGTATGCATTTGTTGCTTTTTTGCATATGCATTCCACATACTAGCTTTTTGTTGTCTTTAGGTATAGCACATATCTCCTCTAGCTCTGCCAGCTATCTGCTAACTTACTCATGTGTCCTTCACTTATCAGAGATCTTCAGTCCAACTGGAATATTGATTGGGAATGAAATGAATTTTCAAAAGAGTTTAGAATACTTAAGTTATAATCTAAGAGCATGGACTGTCTCTCTATTTATTCATATGATCTTAAATATCTTTTGGCCAAATTTTAAAGTTTTCTTTTTGGAAGTCTTGAGTATTCTTATTTTTAAATAGGTTAATTTCCAGATACTTCATAGGTTTTGTTTCTGTTTTGAGTGATAAATTATTTTTTTAATTTTATTTTCCAATTGGGTGTTACTACTGTAAAGAAATGTTAACTGCTTTTGTAGGTTGACCATGCATTTAGCAGAATTTCAGAACCTCCTAAAAGTGTTAATAGTTTGTAATTCATGCCATCCCTAGATTGAAGATTACAGTATCGTCATTTTTGTTTTAGGAGACTAAAGTGCCGTCTAGCAAATGGACAAAAATAGAAAGTCTTGAATAAAACTAAAAGCTCACCACTTGCTCATATAGTGGTCCTTGGAGCAGGTGCTTTGCATTGGAGAGCAGCAGTCTTTTAGCCACTGGCTTAAGGACAGGCTCTGTGATTGTTAATTTTATGTACCAACTTATTGGTCAGACATTATTCTGGATATTTCTGTGAGGGTGTTTTTTGATGAGATTAACATTTAAATCCGTGAATTCTGAGTAAAGCAAATTGCTCTCCATAATGTAAGTGGGCCTCATCTGGTCAGTTGAAGGCCTGAAGAGAACAAAAGACTGACCTCCCTGAGCAAAACAAATTCTCCCAGCAGCCAGCCTTCAGACGCCATTCTATGGATATCCTTAAGTTTAAAAGCATCTCTTTGAAGTTGCAAGTTTAAAAAGGACCAGAGGTTTCTTTGACAAGGGCTGTGGTCTAGCTGTAAGCAGAGGGGATTCAGCAGTATTGTCTGTGAACTGGCCCAGTTCAGAAAGAATCTGACAGAGGTAGAGATCATGTGAGGTCTCTTTACAGTTACCCCAGATCATGAAAGTGCCTGAAGGTCTTTATGATTTCTCTTTAGTGGAACTAGAGAACATTCAGGTTGTGGACCTTCCCTAAGTGAGTAATATGTATGCTGGTCTGTAGATCAGATGAGCCTTGTGAACTTGTTACCGATACTGTGTCAGAAGAGACTGTTACAAAATTATTACAAAATTGTCTTTTTAACCTGTGTTTCCTTTGACCCTCTTCATTTTCTCTTCCAAGGTAACTTGTCCCAGTCCCTTTGCTGTGCCTCATAAAGCTATAATGATCTCTGTGGCATCAACTGAGTTCTTGCTTGGCCCTATGACCCCAAAATCAAAGACACAATATCGCAAACCTCAGGGTTACTCAGAGCCTGGTCTTTTCACTCTCAGAATAACATTTTGTGTTCCAGTTAGTGTCTTTTGTCAATATCCCCAAATTTGGGCATTACAGGGAAGAAAAAGGGTGGAGCAGATGTTCATTACTGCCAAATTATCAGGCCAAAATACATTTCCTCCAGCAGAAGATGTTATTTTTGAGATGGCTGGGAAAATCTGAACATGAAATACGTTCAAAAGAAGATGACAAGGAACTCATTAGGTGTAATAACAGCATTGTGGGTGTGTAAGGAAATGTCACACTTCTCAGAGATGCACTCTGAAGTGTGTAGGAGTGAAATGACATGATGTTTGACTTGTGTTTATATATTTCAGTAAAGAAAAAAGAGAAGTAAAAGAAATAGAGGAAGGAAATGTGGCAAACACATTGTTCTTTGTTGAATCTATATGATAGGCATATGAAGTTCATTATATTATTGTCTCTAATTTCATGTATGTTTGAAATGTTTCATAACAAGAATCTAAAGCCCTCTACAACAGTGAGCTTTTAACTATATCTGGTTTACTGCCAAAAATTAAAAATAAAAGTGACTTTACTTACACATGGCCCATCATGCAGCTTAGTTATGTTAAGCCCTTCATATCTGAAAGAAATTATATTTTGAAATGATTATTTTTGCTCTGTGGTGTAACATAAGTTATAATTTTACTTGATAATCTCTGGCTAAGTTTGAGAAGAAAACGTTCGGCCAATAGTGAATTCTTATTTAACAAATATTTTAAAACATCTACTATATAGTTATTTATATAACTATATAGAGGCTGAATGTATAAAACATACTTAGCTTGAAATTAAATATAGAAAATTCACAATTATCTTGCATATTTAGTAGAAATACAGAGTATTAGAAAGAGAATGTGCAATAAAGTTAAACTACATTTGATGAAAGTTAAAGATGTTACTACTGACCTTATAGGAATAAAAATGATTATAAGGGAATACTATCAACAGCTGTACATCAATAAATGAGATAGCTTAGATGAAACGGATAAATTCCTAGGAACACACAAAGTACCTAAACTGAGCAGATCTATGTCAAGTAAAGAGATTGAACCAGTATTTAAAAACCTAACAAAGAAAAGTTCAGGAACAAGTGAATTCTATCAAACATGTAAAGATTTAATACTAGCCCTTTCAAGACTCTTCCAAATAATACAAGAGGAAGAACACTTCCTAATTTGCTCCATCAAGCCAGAATTACCATGACAACAAAGACAAAGGCATCACAAAAACCAAAAACTATAGACAATATCCATTATGAATACAGATGCAAGAATTCTCAACTAAATACTGATGAACTGAATCCAATAGCATATTAAAAGTTTATACACCCTGACCAAGTGGGATTTATCCCGAGAGTTCAGGGTGGTTCAATCTAAAACTATCAACCAGTTTAATAACATCATATTAATACATTGAAGGGGGAAAAACCATGGGCTCATCACATTCATGTGAAAGAAAACACAGCATTTGAAAAATCCAGCACCCTTTCATATTACAAAAAACTCAGAAAACTAGAAACAGAAGGGAACCTCCTCAACATAATTAAGAACATTTATGAAAAACCCACAGCTAACATCGTACTTAGTGGTGAAAGCTTAAAAGATTTCTTTCTAAGATCAGGAACAAGACAATGATGTCTGTGTCCACCACTGATAGTCAACATTATACTGAAGTTCTAGTGAGAGCATTAGGCATGAAAAAGAAATAAAAGTCATTTAACATTTTATTTGTCTATACCTCAGTAAAGCTGGGGACAAAAAAAGGCATCCAAAATGGAAAGGAAGAAGTAAAACTATTTCTATTTGAAGATGACATGTTTCTATATATAGAAAAATCCCAAAGAATTCTTATAAAAATTATTAAAGCTAATAAACTCAGCAGTGTTTCCGAATACAAGATCAACATTTGAAAATCAGTTATGTTTTATATACCAGCAAGGAACAATCTGAAAATAAGATTTATAAAAGTTTCATTTACAATAGCATTCAAAAGTAAAATACCTCAATAAATTTAACCTAGGAAGTGAAAGACTGTGCACTGAAAACTACAAAACATTGCTGGAAGAAATTAAAGATCTAAATAGATGGAAAGCTCTCCCATGCTCATGGATTGGAAATATGTTGTTAAAATGTCCATACTACTCAAACCAATCTACAGATTCAATGTCATGCTTATCTAAATCCCAGTGGCTTTTTGTGTTTTTTTCCAGAAATGGAAAAGCCTATCTTCAGATTCATACGGAATTGCAAAAGTCCCTAAGTAGCCAGAGCCATCTTGGGGGGAAAAAAATTGACCCCAAATTCCTGATTTCAAAAACTTACTGCAAAAATACTGTATTCTGTGTGGTACTGGCATTAGGACAGACATAGAGAATAGTGGAATGGAATTGAAAATCCAGAAATAAACCCAAACATCTATGGCTAACCAAGTTTTAATGAGTGCCAAGACAATTCAATGGGAAATGAGTAGTCTCTTCAACAAATGGTGCTTGGACAACTTGTACACAAATGTTCATAGCAGCATTATTCATAATAGCTAAAAGATGGAGACAACTCAAATGCCCATCAGTGGATAAGTGGAAAACAAACTGTGGTAGGTACATACAATGCAATATTATTCAGCAATAAAAGAAGAGATTAAGTGCAGATACATGCTACAACATGGATGAACCTCAAAAAAACATACTAAGTGAAAGAAGCCAGACACAAAGAGTCACATATTGTATGATTCCATTTATATGAACTATTCAGAATAGTAAATCCATAGAAAAAGAAAGCTGATTATTGGTTTCCAGGGACTATGAGGAGAAAGGAATGGGAAGAAACTGCTTAATGGGTATTCTGAGGTGATGAGTTTTGGAACTAGATAGAGGTGGTAGTTTCATGACACTGTAAATGTACTAAATGCTACTAATCTGTTCACTTTAAAATGGTTACTTTTATGTCATGCAAATTTACCTCTGTTAAAAAATATATGCCCTTGAGCCCATTCATAGCTATGAGACCTTTGTCAAGTTACTCTGCTTTTGTTCTTAGTATCTTCACTCTAAAGTAAGCTCTTAGCAGGGACATCAGTGAAAACAGAGAAGAACCTCTGAAAATTCTCTTCTCCGTAAAGATAATATGAACACTGGCAAAAATAGAATCAATCTTTTTGTAACTTTAGGAAGTTTAAAAAAAAAAGGCTTGCAACAATCCAAGGAGCATTTATTTGTGAAAAATGGCTGAATCTCAATAAGAACAGTGAGCTTTGTAAAATTTTAACTTGCCCTATTCCCATCTTCCCCACATGTGTGGTAGTTTTGAGAAACAACAGCCTGGAAACACATGGAGGGGACAGAATGGTGTTGGAGTGCCTTCAGAGTACCATTATCAGAGGATTGTCATTATTTGACCTGCCTGGCCGTTCTCTGGATTTGACCTAACTCAGAGCTCCCCCAGTGCATATAGCCTTTTCCCTGGAGGCCCTGGTTGAACATGATCAGAGGCAATTGTCAAGCATCATGGCTGCCATATGATGGGTAACAGGGTAAACAATAGGCTAACCAAAAGCTTATAAGTCAAAGCTGGGGAATGAGATGTCCATAGGAGGTTTTGAAAAGCACCTATGTATTCCCAAGAATCTAGAAGGCCATACACTTGTGTAGGCTACGTACATGCTCAGGAGAGACCTGAGAAGGGCTTAAGCTCTCATCTCTGGCTAATCTTGAGGTTCTGTGCAAATGGGAAGTGAAGGCTAAGGTATACTTTTAAACTGCCTGGCTAAGCATTGAGGGCATTCCTCAACACACACAAAGTTTTTGTTAACAAAGACTGGGAGATTTATTGGTTCTAGCCATTTAAGATAATTTCTATCCAATCATTAGGAGACCACTGAGGCAATTGAATAGGACCTGTTTAGTGGCCATACACGACAAAAGTATGCAGAGTTCATAGAATTATTTCAGAAGCCACTAAACTAACAAACAGTAACAGCAACAAACCTTAGAGGAGACAATCTGATTTCCAGGGTTGCCATATTATATTATTTAAATTGTTCAGTTTTCAACAAAAAAAAATTATGACACATGCAGAGAACCAAGGAAGTACAGCCCATACACAGGTTAAAAAGCAGTCACTGGAAAAAGTCACTAAGAAAGTCCAAGTGTTAGACTTAATAAGACAAAGATTCTTCATCCAGCTGCCTCCTCCTCTTCATCAGGCTTCTGTTCTTTGGCCTGAGGTGGTCACATCATCTGAGCTCTGTGCCTACTTGCCAGAGTCAGTTCCACTTGATCCTTGTCCAGGCCAGACACAGCACACTCACCTCAGTGTGTTTCTGTTTCTGCCTGAATGGGATCACTTTGGGGAGCACAGGAAGGGATAGAAGAAATGAAGGAGCAAGTAGTGGAGGAGTCTCTGGAGGGAAGATCTAATTAGTGGGAAGTGTTCTGAGGAGGTCATCCCTATCTTGGCCACATTTAGGCTCCTGACTTGAGAGGAAAGAATAAAATCAAAACTTACAGAATTTTGTAGCAGAGGTGGCATTCCCCACTGTAGGTAATCTGGTCACTGCCACATATGGGTTCACTTGGCTTGATGTAAGAGAAAATCCAGCACTTATTTATATTCTCTGTGCACAAAACCTGAGGGTGAGACAGAGACCACTGCTTCAGATACCTTCCTCCAGGGCTCTGGCCATAATCCCTGGTTGCAGGGGAGGAGGATGGGATAAGGAGCACTAGATCATGAGTTTGGAGAGCAGGCTTCAGAAATCTTGGGGTTTGACCCCTGGCATTTACCACCAACAATATGAATATAATATATAGTATAATATAAAACATGTAATCTGTGGACTTCTCAGTCTGGGCTATAAATTCCTTTTTAGGATGAAAATTGCTGCCCTACAACTATAGAATGTGATTGTTAGGTTACAGAGAGGTCCCTACCTCTCAGAAGCACGAGCTGAGACCATCAGGGAAACTCTTTTTCTCCCCATTCCTGCGCTTGGAAACCAGGGAAGCAGAGCTTACCTTTGTCTCTTCTAGGTGTGTCCCTTTGCCCATAGGAAGAGGAAAGTCTGGAAGACAAAAGAAGAGTTGCTGCTCTGACTTCTGCCTTTAGGTGGGGAAGTTAGGATCAGGGAGAGCTGGTTGGCACACAGGAAGCATCAAATCCCATCAGCGGAGGCCAGGGTTCCTTTCTGGTGCATGCTGCCCTCTAAAGGAGTGAACAATCAGGAAACTTCTGCCCTCTCCCTCTTGTAGAGATCTTAATCTCAGCCCTTCCACTTCTCAGGTCAGTAACAACTTCTACAATCCTTCTCAGTTGTTTTTAGAAAATACACTCTAAGTGACAAATTACCATGAAATAGTTAATATTGAGATACTTTAAAAGATGCTGGGTTTCATTAAGGCATACATGCTCTTGATCCAAAGCAGTCTTTGCAATATTATATATATAATATATGTAAATTATATATAATTATAACGAACTGATATAATACAGAACATGTATATTATCAGCTCTATGTTCTATATCTTTGTTAAGATGTAATTCACATACCATAGAATTCACCTAAAGTGTACAGTTTGTTTTTCAGTATATTCACAGAGTTGTGCAACCATCACCACAGTCACTTTTAGAACATTTTCATCACCCCAAAAAGGAGTCCTCTACCCATCAGCAGGCCCTTCTCATTCCTCCGTCAACAGCTCCTCCCTTTTGCCGACCCAGATACCACTAGTCTACTTTCTGTCCATTCTGGACACTTCATATGAATGGAATAATAAAGTATGTAGTCTTTTTTGTCCATTTCTTTCATTTGATGTTTTAAAGGTTTACCCATGTTATAGTGCACATTAGCACTTCATTACTTTTTATAACTAATATCTTATTGTATGTATTTACCGTATGTTGTTTATCCATTCATCCGTTAATGGACATTTGAGTTGTTTTCACTTTTTGGCTGTTATGGGTAAGGCTGCCATGAACATTTATGTACAAGATTTTGTGTGCCCATATGTTTTCTTTTCCCTTAGGTATGTACCTAAGGGTGGTGTTGCAGGGTTATATGGTGACCTTTGGAGGAACTACCAGATTACTTTCTAAAGCAGCCACACCATTTCACATTCCCACCAGCATTATATGAGGGTTGCAGTTTCTTCACATCTTTGCTAACATCTGTTATTATCTCTCTCTCTCCTTTTTTGCTTTGAATTCTCAAGGAATTCTTTTTTTTAAAAAATATAGTCATTGTACAATCTTATGTCAGTTTCTGGTAAATAGCATAATGTTTCAGTCATACATACACATATATTTGTTTTCGTATTCTTTTTCATTATAGGTTACTACAAGATATTGAATATAGTTCCCTGTGCTATACAGTAGAAACTTGTTTGTCTATTTTATATATAGTAGTTAGTATCTACAAATCTCGAACTCCCGATTTATCCCTTCCCACCCCCTTTACCCACCCTGGGTAACCATAAGTTTGTTTTCTAGGTCTGTGAGTCTGTTTCTGTTTTGTAGATAAGTTTGTTTGTGTGGTTTTTTTTTTTTTTAGATTCCACATATAAATGATATCATATGGCATTTTTCTTTCTCTTCCTAGCTTACTTTACTTAGAATGACTATCTCTAGGCCCATCCATGTTGCAGCAAATGGCATTATTTTATTCTTTTTTACAGCTGAGTAGTATTCCATTGTGTGTATGTATATATATCACAACTTCTTTATCCAGTTACTATCTCTTTTTGATAGATGCTTTACAAATAATTTCTGTCATTCTCTAGGCAGTCTTTTCACTTTGTTGATATCTTTGTCGGTATACTTTGAATCACTAAAATTTTTAATTTTGATGAAGTCCAATTGATCTTTTTTTTTTCTTTTGTTTCTTCTGTCTTTGGTATCATATTTAAGAAGGCTTTGCATAACCTAAAGTCACAAAAATTCACTCATGTTTTCTTCTAATAGTTTTATAATTTTAGCTCTTACATTTTTTTTCTGTGATCCATTTTGAGTTAATTTTTGTCTGTAACCTGAGAAAGGGGTCCAGTTTCATTCTTTTGCATGTGGATATTCAGTTGTCCCAGCAGCATTTGTTGAAAGGACAATTGTCCATCAGATTATTTTGGAAGCATTCTAATATCAATTCATCCTAAATGTGAGGGTTTTTTTTTTTTTTCTTATTTCTAAATTCTACTCCATTGACCTATATCTCTATCCTTACACTAGTACCACACTGTCTTGATGTCTGTAACTTTGTAGTAAGTTTTGAAATTGGAAAATGTGATCACTTTCCACACTTCTGTTCTTCTTTTTCAAGATTATTTTTCCGATTTGCAGTCTTTTGCATTTCCATATGAATTTTAGAGTCAGCTTTTCTATTTTTGCAAAAAAACCAAACAAAAAACAAAAAACCTCTCGAAGACAGCATAGAGTTGGATCTTGTTTTTTAAATCCAATCTGACAACTGCTACCTTTCTATTGGATTATGAAATTCATTCACATTTAATGTTTTTAGTGATATAGTTGAATTTACATCTGCCATTTTATTTTTTGTTTTCTGTATGCCCTGTGACTTTTTGCTCCCTAATCCTTTACTGTTCTCTATTGCATTAAGTGAATATATTCTAGTGTATCATTGTAATTCCTTTAATGATTTTTTTCACAATCTTTTCTGATTTTTTTTAGTAGTAGCACTATGGCTTACCATATATATCTTATCAGAATTTACTACATATTTCTACTATTTTAATTCAAGTGATATATAGAAATGTTACTCCTATATACCTCTATTCCTTCTTCCCTCCTTTTGTATTATTGTTATCATACATATAATATTTATATTTGTTACAAACCCAACAATAAATTGCTGTAATTATTATTTTATATAAGTTTATGTACTTTAAAGAAACAGAGAAAAGAAAGGACAGCAAGTATATATTTAGAATCTATTACATTAACCTTTTATTCTACCTCTGGGGAAGGGAGAGGGGCTGGAGACTGAATTAATCACCAAATGCCAATGATTTAACCAGTCGTGCCTTCATAATGGAACCTTCATAAAAACCCTAAACAAAAGAGTCCTGAGTGCTTCCACGCTGGTGAACACATTGAGGTGTGGGAGAGTGGCAAACCTGGAGAGGATATGGAAGCCTTGTGCCCCTTCCCACATACTTTGCCCTGTGCATCTCTTCCATTTGTCTATTCCTGAGTTGTGTCCTTTATAGCAAACTGGTAACAGTAAGTAAAGCACTCTCTGGAGTTCTGTGAGCCTTTCTAGCAAATTATCAAACCTGAGGAGGGGGTCATGGTGACCACTGATTTGTAACTGGTCAATCAGAAGTACTGGAGGTCCAGATTTGTGATTGGTGTCTGAGAAGGGGGCAGTCCTGAAGGACTGAGTCCTTAATCTGTGGAGTTGAAACAGAGCAGGACCTGGTGGGGCCCTCCCAGGTACAAATCCTTTCCACGTCCCCTGTTTCTTATTTGCAGGAGATAGGCTTCATTCAGCCTCCAAGACCTTCCCTGAGTTACAAAGGGCAGATTCAAACAGTAGCTAATCAGGGAAGGGAGGGAATGCAGAAACAAAGGAGAAGTCTAGAAACAATAGTGCAGCCATGAGGCAGGGTCCTGGTTCCTCCTCAAGGAATATACATAATAATGCCTTTGATTTCTGCTGAAACTAAGGTCCCCACCCAGGTGGAGGATGGTAATTTAAGGCTGAGCACAAGATTCCTGCAATACCACCCTGTTACCTCACCACCAGCCGATAAGGAGAAAGTCTGCACACAGTAGAAGACGAAGAAGACTCTGACACCTTCCCCAAATGACTCTCCCTTAAACAACTTTCATGGTTGAGCAGAATCTTCAGAATTGGTTTTTGAATATAAGTCCACCTTCTCCCCACGTTGTCAGCCTCCTAAGTAAAGCAGCCTGTCCTTTCCTACCAACACTCATCTCTTGAGTGTTGGCTTTTGAGCTGTGAGTTGCCAAACCTGAGTTTGGTAACAGAATCAGCCATTAACCAGAATAATATCTGAGTCTACCTCCACAGAGCCTAATGAAGTTCTTTTGAGGTTTGAGAAATGTAAATACACAGTCTCTGGAAATGAATGTTTCAAAGGTTAGAATGTCCTGGATGGTAACCAGGTATTTTGAAAAATTCAGTGGTCCTGAATTTGAAAGATCTTTGTTCGACTCCCAGCTTTGATACCAATACATTTTGTGTGAATCCTTTCTTTCTGTGGGTTTCAGTGTCTGCATCTGGAACATGAGGAATTAGGATTAAATAAAACAGGACAGCACTTCCACTTTATCTCTAATTTTTCCATGATCCTGGTATACCGCAGAAAATGTGGGCAGAGCAAGGACATGGAACTCACCAACTGCAAAGGCAGTCCACGTGGAGATGGCCAGAACAAGGATGGTGCTGGAGAAGACCCTCTTCATGGGGGCGGAAGAGCTGTGGAAACATGCAGATTTTGACAGTAGGACAGACAAAATTCCATGTGGAGTACAAAGTCTCACAGAGACCTCTCACTGACCAGGAAATGATGTCTAAATACTTCTTGTTTGTTCTCTCCTCCGGTCACTTGGAATGATTTGTGTCTGTTACAATTAAATTGCTTAATTCATTTTCCTAGAATAATTGGACGTAAGAAAAAAATGATCTGAAAAGTAGAATTTTATAAGAGAATATGTATGTGTGGGTCTGTTTCTGGACTCTTTCTTCTGTTCCATTAACTATTTGTCTATACTTGAGCGCAAACTATACTATTTTAATTATTATGGCTTTATGGTAGTATCAACTGAAATAAAAACACAAAACATGAGAGCTGTGACTTTCAGTTTTATTTGGGGACCTACTGAGGACTATAACCTGAGAGGCTGCCTCTCAGATAGCTCTGAGGAGCTACTCCAAAGTGATGAGGAGAGAGGTCAGTATATGTGTGATTTTGAAGAAAGGGTACATCCAGTCGAGCACACATCTCAGTAAAAGGTTGTGGCTCATCACAAAGAACAGGTAACTCAGTTTATGATCTTAAGTGCTTTTCTAAGTATGAGAAAATGCAAGCAATTGGTTTCATAAAATTTTCTCCTGACGGAGGGTATAGCTCAGTGGTAGACTGTGTGCCTAGCATGCACATGGTCCTGGGTTCAATCCTCAGTACCTCCATTAAATAAATAAATAAATGAACCTGATTACTGCTCCCCCACCAAAAAAAAGTAAGTATCTAAGTATTAACTGAACTGTCTGCACTGCCAGTTTTCCCAGAGCACAGAGCACCTCGTTCCTGATCTCCAACCTGAACTCCATTCAGGGCGTGTTGAAGGTCAGTGACTTCAGTGGCTAATGACTCAGTCCTTGTAGAGACAGATGGCAAGCAACACTTCTTAGTTGGCAGTAAGTCCTGAGAACGTGTATATGAATCCTCCAACTTTGTACTTCTTTATTTTATTTATTCAGATTTTAAAACGATTTATTAGATCAATCTGTACAAGGGTTTGGATTCTAAGATTCAGAATAAATGTGTTATCTTGCTACCTTAAAAAAATAAAGAATTTTAGAAGATGCCAGAATAAGAGCTAGAAAAGAATATCAGCAAGGGATCCTTTAGTAAAGAAGCAGCATCAAGAATTTTTCCATGAAGTGTTTTAAAGTTGAGATTTGTCTCTGAAGTAAGCAGGACAGTCACTAGGCAGTTCAGTGACACATGTAAGTCAGCAGACAGTAAGAAACGGGAAGCTTCAGAACACCGACTACTCACTCCCATATTCCTAATCTTCCAGAATATAATTACTTTGGTGTTAATATTTCATAACCTATAACATTATTGAAATGAAAACCATAGAGTATTTATCATCAGCTTACTTGCATTATTGAAAATATTATAGTACAGGCCAATTGAGATTATTTATCTGCTGTTTTCTATACATTTTCCAGGCAAATTATATATCTAGGTAATTTCTGCCCAAGACCTTCTCTGAGTAGAAACAAATAATAAATAACTCTCTTCCTATGCAAATGTTTGCAAATTATTAAGTCCACTTTACCTGCTGTGACTCCCACAGTTGCTCAGAGAAGCTGGCTGGACAAGATGTTTTTTATTCCCAGTCTGTTGGTAATGAAGTAAGACTCTGTGTGTGGTGGAGGGGAATAAATATCTTTTCAAGGTTGAGGTGCCTGGCAGCAGACGAGAGTGAACTGTGAAACAGAATGTTACTCAACATCCAGTTCTACAAGGATTGAGCCATTAACCGCTGCAGTTGCTGACCAACAGTGAACTCTGAGGATTTCCGGGTGAAAAATAGGAGGAGGCCCTATGTGCTTTGGGCAAGCAGACCCCTGAGAGAGATGTCTATCTTAGGAAGAATTTTAATGAACCCAGATTCTTGCATTTTCCCATACAGAGAAAAGCACTTAAAATTTATTAACTTGAGTTTTTGTGTGTGTGTGTGAATAGAAGTAATCTATTAACAAGATGTATGCTTGACTGCATATATTTCCTAGCCAAAAATCATATATAAATTAATTTCTCCCCCTATCTCTTCAAAGCAGTTCCCTCAGAACTACTGAGAGGCTCTCTCCTAGGCTATAGTCCTCAGTAAGATCCTTGAATAAAACCTAAACTCACAACTCCTATATTGTGCATTTTTCTTTAAGTCGACAGAACTTTGAAGTTAGGAAGTGTAGACCCAACTCAGATCTCTTTCTTCCAACTCCAAATTCTATATGCCTAAGTCTCATGAGTTCTTATTTCAGTTTCCTGAGGGTAGTGTGTACTATCTACAACACTCAGAAAGATAGCTGTTCTCGTGAAACCATTATGGAGATATGTCATACCCAATTTTTGAATTCTGACATTTTTATCTGTATTGCAATTGTTATATTCAGGACAGCTTCAGATATTTACACAATAGTGTAAGTTGCTATATCTGTACATGTAGTTAATTATTTTATCAATAGTCAAAACTATGTATTCACTTTGTTGAAATATTTAGAATGTTTCTAAATTGACTCATAGAATCTTTTTTTAACTGAAGTATAGTCAGTTTACAGTATGATGTACAGCATGATGTTTCAGTCCTACGTATGCATACATGTATTCATTTTCAAGTTCTTTTTCATTATAGATTACTACAAGATACTGAATACAGTTCCCTGTGCTTTACACAAGAAACTTGTTTATCTATTTTATGTATAGTAGTTAAAATTTGCAAATCTCAAACTTCCAATTTATCCCTTCCTACCCACTTTCCCCACAGGTAACCGTAAGTTTGTTTTCTATGTCCATGAGTTTGTTTCTGTTTTGTAGATAAGTTCATTAGTGTCTTCTTTTTAATTTTTTAAGATTCTTTGTATGAGTGTTATCATATGGTATTTTTCTTTCTCTTTCTGGGTTATTTCGCTTAGAATGTTGATTTCCAGGTCCATCCATGTTGCTGCAAATGGTGTTATTTTTATGGCTGAGTAGTATTCCATTATATAAATATACCACAACTTCTTTATCCAGTCATCTGTCAATGGACATTTAGGTTGTTTCCATGTCTTTGCTATTGTAAATAGTGCTGCTATGAGCATTGGGGTGCATGTGTCTTTTTGAATTATATTTTTCTATGGATATACACCCAGGAGTGGGATTGCTGGATCATATGATAAGTCTACTTTTCATTTTTTAAGGAATTTCCATACTGTCTTCCATAATGGCTATACCACTTTTACATTCCCCCCAGGCAGTGTAGGAGGGTTCCCTTTTCTCCATACCCTCTCCATCATTTATCATTCGTGGACTTTTGAATGATGGCTGTTCTGACCCATGTGAGGTAATACCTCATTGTTGTTTTGATTTGCATTTCTCTAACAATTAGTGATGTTGAGCATCTTTTCATGTGCTTGTTGGCCATCTGTATGTCTTCTTTGGGGAGATGTCTGTTTAGGTCTTCTGCCCATTTTTCGACTGGGTTGCTTTTTTTTTTTTTTTTAAATATTTTGCCATCTTAATGTTAATATGGTATATCTTTCTCCATCCATTTACTTCTAATCCAAAGGTGTCTTTTAATTAATCATAGTTGTATTGAATTCCCAATTCAATAATTCCAACATCCCTGCCATATCTGGCCATGGTTCTGATGTGTGCTCTGTCTCTTCAAATTGTGTTTTTTTCCTGTTAGTATGTCTTCTAATTTTTTCTTGATATTGGGTAAAAGAACTGCTATGAGTAGGCTATTAGTAAATTGAATTGTTTTCATAATTTCTTTTTCAAATTGTTAATTATCAGTACAAAAACCCACAACTAATCTTTGTTTATTGATCTTGTACCCAACACCTTGATTTAAGACTTCCAGCTTCCAGAACTGTGAGACAAATTTCTGTTGTTTAAGCCACCCACCTTGTGGCAATTTGTTATAGCAGCCCTGGGAAACTAATACAAGGGCCCATCTGTGTAATCCAGGATATCCTTGTCTTAAGATCCTTAATTAATCACATGTACAAAAATTCTTTTTTTCCAAATAAGGTAACATTTAGAGGTTCCAGGGATTAGGACATGGTTTTCTTTGTGTCTGGAGAAGGTGTGTGTGTGTTGGGGGGGAAATCAGCCTACTAAAGATGTTTTCATTTTCATTCAGTTTAATATAATTTTTAATTTCCTTTTTTATTTCTTCTTCAGCCCATCAGTTTTTCAGTTCTTCTTTAATCCATGTTCTTTTGGTTTCCAAATATTTGGGGACTTTGCAGATATATTTCTCTGATTAATTTCTGGTTTATATCCAATGTGGTCAGAAAACATGCTTTGTATGACTTGTGTACTTTTACATTGATTGAGAATCGTTCTATACACCAGAGGATGGCCCATATTGCTAAGTGTTTCAGGTGCCCCTGAAAAGAATGTGTGTTCTCCTGTTGATGGGTAGAGTGTTCTATAAATGTCAGTTAGCTCAAGTAGGTTGATAGTATTTTAACAGTTGCCTAAACTCAGCTGGTACCTGGCAGAGCAGGTAAACCATGCAAGTAACAGGTGACTCCCATTCCTTCTCCTTCTAGCATGTCCTTTCCTCTGTGCCTCCAGAACCCCATCCCAGAATCCCAAGCCTAAATTTCTATAATGATGAGTACTTCTTATCTGTACACTATTGCTTGGAGCATAAGTATTTACATATAACATGGGTTGAAATATATATCTATATCTACATTATCTACCTATATATACATATACATACATATATCTTTATACATAGAAATAATTAATAAATTGCTATTATACAAAAGTCACGAGATTCATATTATTTTGCAAAATTTATGGAAAATTTCATTTCTCTCACAGGAGACATAGCAAAGCCCAGAAATATGGATATGACCACTAATAAACACAAAAGGGCTAAAAGCTGGGAAACATGCATCCAGAAATACGTTTGCATTCATTAGCCACCAACTTGGAACGTGAAACACGGACATATAGATCAAGGAGATAGAAGAAAGTGTGGAAAAAAAGACAAAGGTACACACAAGAATCACAATATTCTGGGTAGCCTTTGTCTCTGGAGAGAGGCTGAAGATGTGTCCAGGACTGTGAATATATTTAACTTGCTGTTTGTGCCTGTAGAGAAAAAGCACCATGGAACTACTAGTCCAGACCAAGACCCCCAAGCACACCACATCAATGGAAGCATGCAGAAAGGCAAAGAGTGAGGAGGTGACAGGATTAACAACAGCACAGGAACAGTATCCAAAATAGTTCAGAGTGTTGTTTCTTACCTTCCTTGGGCCAGTCACTTTCAGAGGAACCACTGTGTTTCCCAGAAGATGCACCCCCCAGCAAAGGAAACAGAAAGGCCTAATGTACTTTAGGACTCTGACTTTGAGCTCAGCCCACTTGGATTTACTGGGAATGATTGTGATGGCCTGGAAGACACTCAGGAAGCAAGTGGAAGAGAGACAGACTTCCCAGGCCACCCTGTGAATACAAAACAAAAATTTACATCCATAGTCCTCCAGGAAATTGTTCCACCCAAAAGATACCATTGTCTGAGGGATTCCCTTGGAGAGAAGGACTAAACAGTTGGCTAAGAACACATGTTTGAATATATGGTCTGAGGGTCTTGCCCTGTTTCCTGTGTGGAAATTGAAAGTATAAATCAAAAGGAAGGAGGAATTCCCCAGAATTTCAACACCAGTCTGGGACAGGAAGAAAATCCCCAATGTCAAGTCTCCAGAATCCATCTGTCAGTGGTTGCAAATGGCAATTTTATTCATATTCAGAGTTATCTTTAGAGAAAATAAAAGATTTATGTTAGTTACATTGCAAATGGAATAATGTTTATCCCAATTCCAGAACCTTTAAGAATAATACACTACTTAATACCCATATATTCTAGTCACACCAACTCTTGCCCACAGGGGAAAGTGTCATAAATCAATATTTACAATATATACTCATAAAAATTCCAAATTATTTTCTTATTTCTATATTTTTTTACATACATGCATACACACAATTACATACAAACATGTTCATATACTTAAATACAAAAATACATGAATGCCAGGAATTTTTACAGTGTTTTCAAATAAAATGATCATTTTACACACATTTTAATCATATTTTTAGTGTCACATTTACTATGAAAATCCTACCTACTCATCTAGTACACTTCTTTTTTTTTTTTTAAATGGAGATACTGGGGATTGAACCCACGACTTCATGTGTGCTAAGCACACACTCTACCGCTGAGCTATACCCTCCCCAATCTGGTGTAGTTCTGTCTTTTTTTAATGGCTGTATGATATTTCATGACAGATATTAAAAAACTTATTCATATAGTCCCCTATTGATGTTTACTCAGAAAGTTTCCAATCGTTCTGCCAATACAGAAATTTTTATTACTGTCATCAATAATGGACACCTATATTTTGCTTACTATTTCCTAGGTACTCTTTTAAATGCTTTATGCATATGATGTCTTTTAATGATCAAAAAAAGTTAGGAATTAGGTGTGTCAGCCCATGTCACTGATAAGGAAAATGAAATATTATCAGAAGAAATAACTTGCCAGTGTTCACCTATCTGATGACTAGCAGAGCTGGGAATTGAACTGGCTCTGAGTGTTTCTTTACCTTTTACACCTCACAGTCTCTCATATGATTAGCCTCGTTTTATGTTTAGTGAGTGTATAAGAACCTCGATGTCGCAGCTATGCAGTGAGCTTATTCTTGTTCTTATGGCATAGATTCACAGGAGTGGGATGCTTCATCTGGGAAGGGAAGGAAAGAGAGAAGGAAGACAGGGAGAAAAACAACGGAAGGGGATAATGATAACGGTTTTCCAGGTAGGTTGAAACAGATTCGAATTCCACCAACAAGGTAAGAGCATACCAGTCTCCTTAACTCCCACCAGCGTTAGTAACTTCATTTCCCCCCAGTATGATGAGTAGAAATTGATATTGCACTGTTACTTTAATTTGAGTTTCTTTGCTCAAGTGAATTTCCCTGTTTTTCTTAAGGTTGAGTCTTTTGGGTTATTCTTTATGAATTGAATATTCCCATCCTTTCCCCATTTTTCCCTTAGTCTTTCCTCAAAATTTTATAAGCTATTATCACCGTCTACCTAATCAAATTTTGTAATCTGCAGAGCACATTCTTACTAGATTGATTATTTATGTATTATTTGTGTGCATTAATTTTGTTTATGGAATATATTATATGCATATTTTTACTTTGTATTTAATCAGATAATTTCATTAATTATTACATAGTTTCTGCTTTCTCATCTTGTTTGATGTAGTTGTCCCTGACCCTGAATTTTAGGTGCAGTTGTGTAGATATCTTTTGAAAAATTATATTGCTTTATATTTTTTGTTTGTTTTTTGAGGGGGGAGGTATTAAGGTTTATTTATTTATTTATATTTAGAAGAGGTACTGGAGATTGAACCCAGGACCTCATGCATGCTAAGCATGTGCTCTAACCACTGAGCTATACCCTCCCCCCTATATTTTTAATTTAAATCTTTAAGCTATCTGGATATTTCTAATTCAAATATTTTTATTTAAATATTTAAGCTCAGTTTTAATATGGTTTAAGAGGACTTTTTTTAATATTTACATACACAGAAAGTTATGAAGAAGCTATCAAATTAAACATTTTACTATAAATACTGTATTCTTATATGTCAGTTTCTTATAAATATAGGGAGATACTTCTTTAGTCTTTATCTTGTTAACTATTCTATTTCTTCTAACTTTTCATTTATTTTTAGTCATTTTTTCATTAATGGAGGAACTGGAGATTGAACTCAGGACCTCATGCATGCTAAGTGCTCTGCCACTAAGCTGTACCCTCCCCATTTCTTCTATTGTTGTTTTTTTCACTTATTTTATATACTCAAGATTTACAATATAGCCCATTTCACTATTAAATAATCATGAGAGATTAAAACAGGTGTTCAGAGATTATATTCAATTAAATATTAAAAGTATAATAACCCAGAGCTAGGCTATGTTTATTCAGAAACTACATAGATCTTGTGATAATAGGATGATAAAAGAAATGAGTAACTTACCTTTTGGACAGAAACAAATTGTAAATGGCAATCATCACTGCAATTTTAAAAAAATATTTTTCCCATCTATCCTATATGAGGAGAGAAAAGAGAGAGGAAAGAACAATGAAAGAAACCAAGTAAAAATTTACTTATATAAATCTACTTATGAGTGATAGTTGTTTGTCTTTCAAAGCAAGATTAAATGCAAATGCTTAGAACTAATACAGTCCAATAAAAACATGAATACAAGGTAAATATAAAGAAATGACTAGATCTTAAACCCACAAATAGCTTTAACAGTTTTGAAAATGAATTATAAATTTCTAGCAATTAGGGCAGCATGTTTTTGTTGCAGGAACAAGAAAACAAATCAATAAAACAAAGATGAGAGTCCAATAATGGGAGTTGTCTCTTCTAAGAAAAGAAAGCAATTAGACTGCTTTGGGCAGGAGCTGACTTGTTTGGTCTCCTGTGGGGGACGATGTGTCCAATGAAGCACACGTTAGTCAGCTGTAGGGAGATGCCCAGGAGGCTGTGCACCTGGGCCAGACAGCAGATGAGGAAGCGCTGGACCACAGCCAAGAGGATGGAAAAACTGAATCACAGCAGACTTCAAACACTTCTGGGAAGAAGGGGGACTTGGGTAACATCCAAGCAAAGCACAGAAAACACATATCCAGAAGTGTAAAAAAAAAAACATAAGTAACTATATATGGGATAATTTAGTAAACCAAGCATTCTAAGTAGACCAGTTCTCAGGTCAGTCACACGATAGCCTCTCCTTTCAGACGTCATTCCATAACAAGTGATTTGTTACCATTAAATATTTCTCCCATCACCAGTTACCCAACTCGGTTATTCACTTCTGTTCAACAGTCAGCTCATTAATACCATCTGTACCATGAAGGAAATGATGAAGAAATAGAAATGTGAGGATAAAAAAAAAATAGTAGGGGGAGAAAAAATATATGTAGGGGCAGAAATAACAACAAAAAACTATCAAAGGAGACCATTTAAATCTCTGGTAATTCCAAACTTACATCAAGATGTGTCCAACTATATACTGAAGAAAAGAAAATGGGAGGCTTCTCACTGCTCACAAGCACTTTGGATAAGAGACACACTTACTATCTCCTGAATTGTTTCAGGCTCTGAAACAGAGAAACAAACAAATCTCTGAGCAAATGCCATTCAGAATATGGGAGCACAAAGATTTTATTCCTTTCAATATAAACAGAAAAATTATAATGTTGTTCCCAATATTTGTCTGTAAAAAGAAACATTTTATAGAAGATGGCACAGGAAAATTTAGAATTCTTTTATTTAGAATTCTCAAACTACTTCTAAATTCGCCTTTAATTAGAGTCAGTGTTGAACAGCAAACGGGTCTCCTTAGAGATTACCCCAATGAAATCTCAGTAGTTAGGTACAGAAGGATTCAGAATATCTGAACCTCTCCCTAAGTCTAACCCATCCTGCAGAACATTGTGTTCTAAGTTCTCAGAAAGTGTTAAGACACAGAATGCCTAAATGTGTGTGCTTATTGAAAGAAATGATCTCAGTCCCAAAGCACACATTTAATGGAGTATTTAACATGATGAGAGATTCTGAATTAGAAAATCATTGAAGTTTGGGGTGTAGAACACAAAGGCATGGAGTTAAGAAGCCTAGATTTTGTCATGTGATAGAAAGATAGTAAATTTTAAGATATTTGAAGACAAGTAGTGAGAGGGCTGGGGAGGAGAGAAAGAAAGGGAGCAAGCAAATGGATAGTTAGAGCCAAATGAACTGCTAATAAAACAGAGTCAGAATATTATGAAGTCTTGTTTTTTTGTAAAAGAGAGGTATTTGATTATACATTTCTATTAAAGAATGTTTTCCCCAACGAATCAATGCTTAACTAACACTAGTTGAAAAACTAAATAATGAATAACGATAAATGAAAATAATAATATCTAAAAAAGTAGAAGGGAAGTCTGTAGCGGGATCTGTACTAGAGGGAGAAACCAGGGTAGCAGCACTTGAACAAAAGAAGAAAAATAAACAAGCAGCAAAAACGTAGACAGGAATCTGAAGCAGAAAAATTGAAGATAAACAAAACCAAGAGTCATCATTAAATGAGAGACGACTCACCTTATAAGCTGAATTTCCAAAGGACCTGGTTTGGTAAAATATGCTCCAGGGGAAATAACCTGTGTGTGTCTATTATGTAAAATGTCTATTTGTCTAAAACAATGAGTCATTGAGCACAGATGTTGAGAGCTGAGGTGTTAGTAGGTTAGAGAGAAAGCACGACGCAGTATAAATACACCAGCCCAGATGGGGCCTGGTTGAAGTTATTGTTGTCCATATGGCCTCTGGATTCAATTAAAAATTGAGGAGACATTCTCCCCCCAAATCTGTCTATATACATTGTCATTTGTCACACAAACTTTGACACATTTCTTGTGCAGGCAGTGCATGCTGGCCACTCTGCCACGACACTGTATGTTTCAGTATCTTAGATTCCCTTAGAGCTTAGGGAAGGTGACAAGGTCACATTTTAGATGTGTGATGGGTAAGGATGAGCATAAAAGGTCAAAGAGGAGGAGGAAAACCCTCCACTTCATAGACTTTGTGAAAACATTGGCAACAGCTCTGATATTATCAGCAAGTGTTCCATCTGCTTTCTTCTTGAAGCATTTCCTAACCAGTATTATATGTTCAACATGCTCATATTTAACAGTGACTGATCCTGTCTCAGGCCAATAAATACGTAACCAAAGAGGATACAAATAGTGCTGCAAGCCTGAATTCACAGGCACCCAAGTGAATCTTGTTCTCATTTAAAAAAATACATCGACTCATCCAGCCAAAGCCCAGAGGGAAGGTAGGCATACTAACATATATGAAATATTATCCATGTGATAATGACTTTGTCTCATCTGAACTATTTAAATATCTTGAGATGTGTTTGTTATAACCTTTACTTTGCAGATGGAAATCATAAGAGTAAATACTTTTATCAGAAAGAAGAGATAGATAAATTCAAACCAGAAGACAAAGTAAGTGGTATCTTTGGCTGCCCAAGGAGAAGGGCCTAGGTTAGGTCTTCGTAATTCTCAGGAAACAATTAGTCCCCCTCATTGGAGAGCCCAGTCAGCATCTCTTTTCTAATGGTTCCTTTCACCTGAAGTAAGAGAATTCTCACCTAACGGATGGCTGCTGCCGGGACAGTGGCTCAGGGTGACAGTCTGTGTGTGTGCGTGGCGAGGAGCAGCCGCACTCTGGGTTATAACCCTGGGAACCTTGGACCTCATCTCCTTCCAGACCTGTGATTATCATGTCATCTGCAGCAGGGATGACAGTTGCTGCAAAGGGACATCATGCTAAGTCTCAGAAAAAGACCTGTTTAATTATTGTAAACAATTACTGGTGATAATGAAAATGCCCAAAGAGACTGTCAGAATTAACTAGACGAGAAACTTCCCAGTGATTTCCAGAGTGATGGGAGGCAGACATCCTCAGTAAATGAGCATTGAGAATCTAATTCCATTTTCCAGATAGACTGACGTTCCCTTGAGGGATTAATTTCCCTGGGTGGTAATTCTATACGCTTCCTCACAAATCTTAGGTGCCCAGGCATCTGTGATATAAACAGTGAGATAGAAACAAACAAAAAAATTAGTGTGTCAGATGGGGCTGCCAAGGAGACAGAAATAAATAAGGACCAATTTTTTCCTACCATTATCATTTTCACACGGAGGTAATGTTTTATTATGTCCAAAACTGTTGAGAGAAAATTAATATAATTATATAGAAGTTGCTCTTGAATTAAGCACAAAGGAAGTTTTGGGGAAATGGGTGCTACAACAGCCTCAGTGGAACTGTGGTTTTGAAAAATCTAGGAGAGGGGTGGATATAACTCAGTGACAGAGCACAGGCTCAGTATGCACAAGGTCCTGGGTTCAATCCCCAGTATCAGCATTAAGAAACAAATAAAAATAAATAAAACAGAAATAAAAATCTAGGGGTAAAGGCAAACATTGCTGTATTGGCAACCCTGTTAAATATTTCAGAAGTGAAAAGAGAGAGCGTTTTAGTGTTTATCCTACCCTCAAATAGTCCACATTTGTGTTACCAGATCATCCAGAGAACCTTCTATATCCTATTCATGAGATCCAGTTGGCGTGATGTCATCAGTATAGCGGAATGTCAGAATGATCATAATCCCTTTGGGTTACATTGTGACCCAGAACAGAAGAGTTGTCCTAGCCCTGTGGAAAGAGTCGAAAGTGAACTGCTTTCTTATCCAGGCAGGTGAAAATTGCTTTAGGTCATTTTTCCTGATACAGATGAAAAACAACACACTCTTCAGATAAATAGCCACATGGCACTCACCAGAGTCAGGTCACCCAGGTCCCCATTCAAGCAATGGCCCCTGTGAACTGGTTCAAATATCAGAATTTTGTGAGGGCTCACAATTTTCTGCTTAGTCATTGACTCGAGTCTTCGGCAGTCCTACTCTGTGTCATTTCGTTTGTAGAAGAACAGTCCCATCACAGGCTGCCCATCTACTCTCACACCGATGAACAAGGCCTGCTTGCCACTGACAAATCCTTGTGATCACTTGACAGGTCTCCAGGTTGCAAAGTCAGACTTGTTTCCCCTTACAGCTGTTCTACCCCTCTTGCTTCTGACAGTGAAGTGTTAGCATCTGGCTCCTGTCAGTGGAATTCTGTCGTCCCCACTGGCACTGGGAAGCCCATTTCTTGGTGGCTCTCCTGCCCTCACTGCGACCTTCAGAGGACAGAATTCCACTGCTGAGCTTCTCAAGAGACGCTGGCGCCTGCCTCCCTGGTGCATTCCCTGTTGCCTTTGCAAGATGAGTGACCACTGGGCCCTCTCCAGGACCCTTAATGGCTGGGTGATGGTAATCTATCATCAACCCAGAACCATCCCAGTGGGTTCTCCGGGATCACAGAATAATTCAATTCTCACACACCCCTTTGCCGATATCCTGACCCTCAGTGATTGCCGAGGCAGTCCCAGCATCTCCACATTATTTACTGCGGCATCGTCACATCAGATCTTTAGAAACCCCTGTTAGCAGGGTGGTGGGCCAACGGCATGAGTCTTCCCAGGATGTCGAATCCTGAGTCATCACAAGTGCCTTCATCTCAGTAAGCACTTGCATACCCAGCCTGATATTCCACTGCAGGCGAAAACCCTCATGACCCTCTTCTGCACCCGTTCCTGGTAATACAAATTAGACACTTCGTGCAGCTCAGTTGGTAAATCAGCCATTTCCTCACCAGGGCTCGGCTGAGACCTAACCTGGCGACTGGTCTGGAGCCTCGAGGAGGGTCGTACGTGGGATTTGAGGTTGCAGACATCATCCTGGGAGGCAGCCACCTCAGGAGGCCTTTGTGTGGCCACAAGGTAACGGGAGCCTGCACTCTTCTAGCAAAGGTGAGAGAACCACTTTTATAGTAAACTTGGGGGATTTCTAGGGGAACCCAGGGGCTCAGGAGTCTCAGGGAAAACCTCATACACACTCCTCGCCTTGGTGTCAGGTCCTTCTCCTTCAGCTTTAAGGGTCTAATTTAGCAGAGAAGACCTGTAAGTTCTGTGCGTTCCACATCATTTTAACACCACTGCCTTTATCATTAAACCCTGGCCTAAATTTTAGCCCAGTTTGCCTTCTTGCTACAGGAGATGAGGGTCTGTTTAAAATGCTGCATGGCAAGATTTCTGGCTTTCACAGTATTTCCTTAGGTTATGGTTGGCCAAACATGCAATTCCAAAATGCTTTCAATCACTCTTTCCCCCATACAGTTCAAATGCTGAACTGATACATAAACCAGTGCTTCCCTTTCCATCTGTACCTCATCCCAGTCCACCACGTGCCTTTCCAGTGCTACCTGTGTGGCACTTAACACCCACAAAACAGTCCTCATGATTCTGGGCATCTTCGCTCATGTGGCCTGAGGGTTGCTGATTTTCTTTCACCAGGATGGTGGAGCCAACTAAAGTAACCAAAACTTCTAATATGGAGAGAAATGATAGGTTTTCCTAAATCATTTTCTGTACAAGAGAAAGTATATCAATTATAAAGTAGAATTACGGTTTTTAAAAGACTGATCTTTTTAAAAAGCCCTTAGAAAAATCATAGTTACCTCCAAAGGACAGTTTAAGTACCTGTTCTGCTAAGGATGGACAACAATTTCCACCAGAAAAAGAATGAAACTTGAATTGCAACAGGTGAGTAGACGCTACATGGAGGAATGTGGCAAAATCATCTTCCCCTTCTGTACTAGAGGTATCAGTGCCCTTTGCATCTAGCTGGAGTCTGAGTACCCATCACCCATGGACTGCTGTCCACACCAAGTCCTGTGTGTGACTGCTGCCAGGAAAAGTCACAAAGCCGGACCTGACTCAAGGAGCAGAGAAATAGTCCTCATCCTGATGGGAGGACCTAGAAGTCTCATTGTAAAGGAGCGCCCTGACAAGGAGGCTCAGATAACTGTAACCAATTTTTGCAGTCTGCTCTAAGTCTAGATGTTTTTCCCTCCCTAGAAACAACTACCACTGAAAGTTCAAATGTTTATCAATTGTCTATAATTAGACACTTCCCTAATTTGCATACTTTCCCCTAGAACAGCAAAAGTCTATTGAATGTGTAAAGTTGTTTAGTAACTGGCGAGGGTCACTTGAGAAAGCCTCCTGGAAGCCTCATCTTGAATTCCTCGGGTTCATCAAATGTTTAACTGAAAAATGTTGATATGTCCAGAAAAAGGCAAGACACAGGTTGGGATCATGCAGCAATACATATTATATATTTTGGGATATTTTGTCATGTCCTATTGAACAAAAATATCTAATTCTATTTTTCCTAGGGCAGGAAAATATAAAACACAACTAAACCTCTTCCAACACCTAAGTGAGATCCCTGATTGTTACTTCATTCTTCATTTATGTCGGATGTGACTCACGTTTGTCTTGTCCTTTGGAATGTTGCTCCTGGGACAAATGAGTGTATTTAAAACATGTCTAAAATTCACAAGCACCCTCAAGAGAAATCATTTTTTCCTACCTTTGCTGGTGTCAAGGAAATATAATTTTAAAATATTCCAACCCAGGAAACCTCTCTATAAAGGTTGAAGGAAAAGAAAATTTTATTATTGAATAAGCAATAAACCAGAACGTGATGTACATCACTGGTCATCCACTAAGAGGTTGCCAAGACAGAAGGAAATCTCATTCTTTTATTTTTATTTTTTAGAAGGGGGCTGGTTATTAGGTTTATTTATTTATTTTTTTAATGGAGGTACTGGGGAGTGAGTCCAGGACCTCGTTCATGCTAAGCACACACTCTACCCCTGAGCTGTATCCTGCCCCCCGCAATCTCACTCTTTTACAGTGGCTAAGCAGATACAACCCATTACATACATGTTCTCCAGATACACAGTAACTAGTCATCAAACAATAGTTAGTCCTCAGACAATAACTTGTCCTCAAGCAGGACTTGACAGCAGCTTTATTGCACATAGTTCATCCTAAATTCACCTGTAATTGGGGTGGCCATCTGTATTAGTTCATTGATTTTATATGAAGGAAAAACAGACTTCTCCTGTCTTTAGGACAGGAGATAGTTTTGCAACTGCAAGCCAGGTACCTGCCAAAGGTAGGCGCCTGCCCTCCCCCAGAAATTGGGAGAAAAGGGTGCTGTCTTCCCTTGATGCTTACATTTCAAAAAGATGACTCCCAGGTCCCTGTGAAGGGCATTCCTGGATCATAATGCTGGCAAGAGGTTTATTTTGCTTCTAAAAAGATGTATCTGCATCTGGAAGAGGCAGAGAATGAACTTACTATTACAAAATTTCTAAAGTAAAATGCTCTAAGATAAGGGAAGGGAAGGAAATTTCTCCTGTACTTCCAACGGAGAAAATTAAGCCTCATTTTTCCTTTGTATTTGCCCAGACCTCAAGCAGGAGATCTTCTTTGTTGGCTGTGGTTATCAGTAACCATGGCGTTCAGAGTACTTCCAAGTCTCCTCAGGTTAGAAAGGACTCGCCCATTCCTTCACTCGTCAGATTATAATTAAATCCTAGGTTTCCAGAAACAAGCCTGGACTATGATGATTCAGAAGTGAGTCAGAAAGACAGATTCCTTTCATCAAAGAAATTATTTTCCATAGAGGGAGGCAGACAAATAAGTGAATTTACTTGATACTTTATTTACAGTATAATTATAGGTGCTGTGAAGGGTAAGTGAAGACAAATAAAATAGCATAAAAGGCCAAGCTTGATGGGAAGTCTTATTTTAGAAAAAACTTTATGTGGGGCTAGTATTTGGCTGAGGTGTGAAGGAAGTGATGGGAACTACAAAAGTAGATGAGGGTCATAAGCAAAAAGAAATGGAGAAAAACTGAGTTTTGGCCTAAGCAAAAATGAACATAAATGACATTTACTTTGTGTGAGAGAGAACACAGGGAAAATGTACATTTGCGGGACCAGAAAGAATTGTTTTTCGACATGTGAAGTCTAAAAGATAAGTGTTAGGAAGATAGCCGGTTACATTGTTTCAAACTCCCATTAAGTGCCAGAGAAGGATATTATAAACATTGGAGTCTTCGGTATATAGACATCATTTATACCAGGCATCCAGACATCCTTTTCTGGCTAATCATTTACACCAGGCATCCAGACATCCTTTTCTGGCTACGACAGAGTGGTTTGTGGAAGACCCATGTTCCCACGATAAACAGATTAAAAGGGAAATAAGATTTTTTAAATGAATCTGTATGACATCATCAGAGAGCTGCCTCAGCAACTAGGATCTGAGTGGGCAGAGGCCGAAGGGATGTGACCCGGAATAGGGGATCTGATTTTTGCCTGTTGGCTTTGGGCTATTCATAGCACGAGGGAGCCTGAAAATCCAGGCACGAGGAGGTCTGGGCAGAGCTGCTGCTGAGAGAGAGAAGTGAGTAAAATGAAGTGGCAAAGTTGAAATTTGTGGATGGCAAGGAAGCCAGGCTGTGGGTGGCCAATATTTCAGGGAAAAGAGGCAGAAGGGCCAGACCCCAACAGAGGACTTCGTCTCTCCATCTCCTCGAGGCATTTGCCAAATTCTTGGACTGCATTGAGTAGGGGACTAAGAAATTGGGCAGAAAGCTTCTAAAATAGCCCACAGTCTCACAGGGCTAAGGAGGAAAATATCAAATGAATACCCTAGAAAGTAGAGGGACCTTAAGTAAATGCACTACACTTTTGGTTGGGGCACCTTGAGGGGCACACCAGAAGTCACATCTGGTGACTTGTCTTATCACCTTGCTATCTACCTGCCCAGCCTGAACACCTTGCTCGGTCTGGGGACCTCACTGTGGCCCCAGTGCTCACAAGTGTTGGAAGCTGCAGATCTATTCTGCCCACTACTGTGACTCTTAGCCCTGACCTCCACTCCCCACTCCCAGTACTCCTGCTCAGTCCTGGCAGCAATGTGTCTCACCAGGATCACTGCAGGGCTCACCCACCCCTCTGGCCTTGTGATTCCACTTACTGTTCAGGATGCCCATGATGACCCTGGGCAGTGCAGCTCTCATGACCTCCTGTCCAGACTTTTCTCACATTCCACATTTCTAAGTGCCCCCACTGCTGCCCCCGTGCCTGCTTTCACCTTGTCCCAACTGGCTCCCCAGGCCTTAGAAGACCCATGACCATCCTATAAATGAGATGCACTATGGGAGAGTGCTTTCATCCATGTCAGGGAGAGTGCAGGATGGAGAGGACCCTGGGATGGCTGGGGGTTGGCAAGACAGAGTGTGAGGACCAAGTCACATTCCCAGGGGTGGGGTTTAGGGATGGGAGGGAGGGGAGCAGTGGCGCTCCCGCCCTGGGTTTGCTGACCTCTGAAGCTGCTAAGGCCCCATCTGTTACAAAATAGCTCAGATTCCTCCCACTGACGAGGAGGCCCCCAAGCCGTGTGGGCTCCCCAGGACACAGCTGGGTAGGGGCGGGGCACCCAGCAGTTGCTGGGCCTCCATGCCTCCCTGACACTCACAGACGGCCCTACGGGTTGGCAAGTAGGTGGCCTGGCACTGCTCACCATGCCAATGTTCACCCACTGTCTTTTTCCCCTTCCGTGGGCTTCCCTGAGCACCATCAGTGGCATTGTCACTGGCAAAGCCCATTAGCAATTCCCAGGGAATAAGAATAGCATCTGGGTAATAAAGTCTAACTGTTTTTGTGTGTGCTTAGTCTAGTACCAGTTGCTCATAGGGTGCTTCTGTGGGGCGTAAAACATGAATTGCAAATCTTAGCTGCCATCTTCAAGCTCGCCCTCTGCCCTGCCCCAGATCTTCCGAGAAAGGAGTGTTGCACGCGTCTGGTGCCCTGGTTTTTGTATCTGCTGCTCAGAGAACAAATCCCTTGATAGCCTGGCTCTGGTGGGCTTGTGTTCACAGGCTCCACAGAAGAGTAACAAAGAAACAGTTGTTAACTAGCTATCACCCCAGGGCTCAGCACAAAGGGAGCAGACAGAAATGCCCATCTCCCAGTCTTCCCCTGGAAGAGATTGGTTTGCATACCTATAAAAGCTGCTGCCTGAGGGTCTGTCTTCCAATCAGCCTGAATCCAGGTGCCAACTGAGATCCTCCCCTTTGGGATGCTGACAGGTCTTGCCACATCTTCAACTACTGGGAGCCACTAAGAATAAAGTAGGCTGCTTGGACCATCGCAAAAGTTTCAGAGACAACCAAGAGCTAGGGCAGGGTTGAACAATAAATTTCATCTACAGGAAGCTACTCCTTCAGGACAGGGAGAGGTGGCTGTGTTACCTACTGCACAGAAACCAACACAGAGTCAAGCAAGAGGAAACAGAAGACTATATTCCAGACTAAAGACTGAGAGAAAACCTCCGAAAAAGACAATGAAACAGAGATAACTGATTTACCTGATAAAGAGTTCAAAATAAGAGTCATAAAGATGCTTACAGAGCTACGAAGAAAAGTGAAAGAGAGAGTGAGATCCCAAGATACAATCAGTTTGAAATCACCATTCCCATCTTATAGAGGGTAAGAACATGCAGCGACCTGAAAACCAGTTCTAACATTCAATGTCCTGGACTCTTCGAGCTGGAAGGAGGCTTATCACCAAGTTTCCGTCCCATCTGTTATTTGTCTATATATCTTCGAAGAAAAGTTTGGGATGTATATCAGAATCTAACAGATTCTAATGTGAACTTCTTGTTCATATTAAAAGTGGTGAATAGTCAGGATCTTGTTCATTTACTTCAAGTAGGTAAACCAAAAAGTAGTGACTGACTTAAAATTATTATTAACATTATTAATCTTAATACAATTAAATTTTTATTTTAATTTTACAATTAGTAAAATGGCATAGTTCAGGGAAACATGAACTCAGGGAAAGACTTATGAAGGACTAGAATTATTGACAGAAAAGCTACCATAAGACCCTATCTCGCTTTAAACCAGAACCTTTTTTTTCTTTATCACAGGTTCTTTCTAGTTAAATCACATTCTCTTCAAACAAGTTTCCTATGAACCTAATTCAGTGGAAGGAAAAATGTGGTCTTCCCATTGTTGTCAGGTTTGTATTTTATAGGCCTATCAATCTGAAAAATTTTCCGTTCCAGAGGAATGGAAAGAGGACACTTAATTGTCCCTGAAATGCCCAATCTGGCTTTGGATGAGGGAGTGGATAAGGTTCTAGGAAAACATGGTGGTTCTGAGAACTACAACTGCGGGTCAGGCTGGAGGTGGCAGTGTAAGGAAAGGGTCATCACCATTGAGCCTCACACAGGGACTCCTGTAGAAAGTACTGGAATCAGTTGTCAAGTTCTCCGGAGAAAAGTGTCGGGTCACGAAAGGCAGGACTGCAAGCCTTCTCAGAGGAGGCCTGCACCCTCCGCAGGGGTCTCTGTGGAGGAGCGTCTTTGATCTGTACTTTCTCCTTCCGCTGGAAAGTGACCACACAAAGGTGGAATCCCAGGGGCTGCACTGGTGCTGGGAGAGAGGCCCTGCTGGCCAGATTCAGTGTCCCAAAATAGATCCATAAATGCGGCAAGCCGAGTCCCTACCCCGCTGATTTGGAGTGTAAAGTGTCACGTAGGGAATGAGTTTGACGAATGTGGGTGTGTTAGTTGAAATTTCCTAGAGAGTCCTGACAAGTTCATCAGCAACTAGAGCTGCCCGGGTCCGGCCCTTTCAGCTCACAGTGCAGAAAGAAGGCGTTGACACTAACAAACCAGTGTGCGGAGGGACGCCCTCCGCTGTGTGGACCCCGCGAGAGAGGCCGCAGTGGCGGCAGCCTTCGAGTTTGCACCACCTGCAGCCTATTTCTATCAGGGCCAGATGGACTGCAGACTTGGGCCAATCCTTTAAATTCAGAGCAACAGGTAGAGCAGAGGGCAGGCTGGCTGTGGGCGGGGCGCGTAAATGGAGGGCCGGTTGCCTGACGAGGTGTTGTTCAGAATCTTCTCCTTCCTGGACGCGTCCAGCTTGCTGCACGTCGCCCAAGTGAACAAGGTAAGTGCTTCCGCTTCCGCCGCGCTGTCTGAATGGACAGGCCTTCCCTGACACCCGTCCACGTCAGTCCTCGTGCAAGACCCCTCTCACCTCTCCCGCTGCCCAGAATCTTGGCTACCCGAGCATCACACCCGCACAGCCTTTCCTCATTCCTTAAATTTACCTTATTCAGACCCACCTTTTCAGGTCTGAAATGCCCGTGGCCCCGGGACTCAGTCGCTTCTCTTAGCGAGTTTGAGCCCCAGTCTGCAGAGCAGCAGAGTGCCGCGCTCGGTGTGCGGCGTTTAGCGTCCTTCAGTCCGAGGGCCTCACGTGTTAGTAAACGCAAATCAAGCCCAGGGAAATCCGCTTTTCTGCCGCTGAACTCTCGCGGGAATCCCGAGGGCTGTATGCGCGGTGGTAGCCGCTGCGGCTCCCCATGCAGGGAGGGCTCGCGGGCTGGGATGGCGGGGCCGCTTCGCCGCGTGGGCCTTGCTCCTGGAACGACACAGGAGGAGCCGACGTTCCGGTACCAGCCGCCTGCTCGTCTCTTCCTTTCTCTCCCGTAGTACTGGAACAAGGTTGCCGAGAGTGAGCCGCTGTGGAGGTGAGCAAGGGAAGGGGCTGTGGGGGGCGGCGAGGCGGGAGGCCGTGGGGCTGCGGCCTGGGCCCGGGCCCGGGCCCGGGGCTCCCGTGCAGCAGCGGCGCGGAGGGGGTGAACTGAGCGCGGGTAGCCCAATGGGACTGGGACTCTCTTTCCAGAAACCTATGTCGAAGGAAATGGAGCTTCTGCACCTTTTCCCATCGGTGCCCCGGCGCACAGACGTGGAAGCAGTACTTCCTCAAACAAACGAGGCAGGAGCGTTGGATGGCGTCCGCAAAGCCCGAGAACTTTGTCTACAAAGCAGCAGTTGGCAACCTCGGTACGGAGAGGGTACCCGAGAGCAACGTGATCAGTTTGTTTTAAGAAGTCCAGTATTGGTGTTTTCTGTGTTCTCAGTCAGTGAAGAGAAAGAGAATTAGAACTTAATGGGGAACACTGAAATTTGACACAACATTGTAAAATGATTATAAATCAATAAAAAATGTTAAAAAAAAAAAAACTTAATGGGGGTGGGGGGCGTATAGATCAGTGGTAGAGCGCATGCTTAGGATGCACAAGGTCTTGGGTTCAATGCCCAGTACCTCCATTAAAACAACAAACTAATTACCTCCCCACCCCCACCCCCGGCCAAATTTTTTTTAAACAACAAAAAAACCTTAATAGGATGGGGTTGCTCTGTTGGCTTCCTCCCTTGTACCCTGTGATCCCTGCTGCGTGCAAAAACTGGAATGATCTGTTCATAACATAAAATAAGGCCTGTTAACTCCTTTTTTTCAAAACCTTCTCAGACCTCCTAGAATAAAAATTTTGAACAAAAAAGAAATGTTTCAATAACAGAAGCACTGTATTCCCGGTACCTCTTTTAAAATGTGGAACAGTTCTCTGATGGAGAGATTTTTTTAATCCCCATTTTGTATCTGTGGAAACTGAGGCTAAAAAAAAAAAGTTGGCCAGTATCTCCCAAATGGCCAGTCTGCAACGGGAACCCGTGTTTGCATGACTCTGAAGCCCAATTTTAGCCTCTTCTCTGTGTTACCCAAGCCCTCCCAAGACAGTGAAGGAAAAATCTAAATAATTTTATCTGAATTCTCTTTATTCGAGTGCATCATCCCTCAACTATCTGGTGGCCAAGTATTGTCTGTATTTTTTTCTAGGAATCTTGGGACCCATGGCTTATCTCTCAGGAAGTGGTCCCACGATGGATGAAGAGAAGTCCATCATTTGTACCGTGTCTTCAAAGCGTATGCTTTTTGCCTGGGATGTGCAGGAGGTAAGTCCAGCCAATAAGGAGCACGGTTAATGCTTATCTGTGTGTATCCTGTAAAGCACAAGAAACAGGTACTGGGAGAAAAAAGATACTCAGAATTGGTAATAGAAACAGGATTTCAAATCAGGTCTTCTAATTGGTAGCCTTTTCATTTAGACTATAGACATACAGAGAATTCACTTTTTAATATGTATCTCTATATATAAACTTAGGCAAGACATTTTCTATTGAATGTGAAATGACTTTGTGAAATAAAAAATCTTTTGTTCCTGAGCATCTTCATTACCTATTCTACTGCTTCTCTGTCAACTACTGGCATTTGTTATACTAGCTTTTTTAGAAAGTGGTCTCTAACTTTGATCACTTCCAAGGGGCACAAAGGTCTTCCATCAAGACCAGCAAATGTAGTGCAAGAAGCACTGAATATGGAGTTGGAAGACTCCAGAGTAGGTCCCAAACTGTTGTATTTTCTTGGCTTTCCTAGTTTGGATTTCTCTCACCTCCCCATAAAAATTAGATAATGATTTTCTACCACAGAGTGTTCTAAAGTATGATAAATACTCTTTTATGAAAATAAGGGGTGACAGGGAAATGATGAGATAAATGTCTAGTAGAGTACTGTTAAGCTTATACAATGTTACATGTCAATTACATCTCAATAAAACTTGGGAAAAAAGAAATTAGAAGGGTACACTCTTGGATAACTTTCTCTAGAGGAAATCAGCCACCATATCCCTGAGGACATCAGTGGACAGGTCCACATGACAAAGAACTCAGATCTCCTGCCAACAGCCAACACTAACTTGCAATCATATGAGTGAGCCATCTTGGAAACGGATCCTCCAACCCCAGACAAACTTCAGATTTTTGCGTCTCAAGCCAGCGTCTTATTGCAACCTAGTGAGAGACCCTAAACCATAGTCACTCATAAGTCCATTCTTAAATTTTTGACCAACAGAAGTTGTGTGAGATAAGTGTTCATTGCTTTAAGCCACTATGTAATTTGTAATGCAGCAACAGATACAGTTTTCGATGCTCGGAAATGGGGTGCTTCCATAACAAAAAACTAAAATGTGGAAGAAGTTTTGGAACCAGGCAGTGGGCAGAAGCTGGAAAGAATCTGAGGGAGAGTGTTGGGCCTTGAAGAGATTGTTAGCAAAAACTTAATGGCCTACCATGAGATTGCCAGTGAAGAATTAAAGTGTGAAAATGCTGTCGGACACTGGAGGAAAGGGGATCTTTGATAGTTGCAGAAAGGTTAGCAACACTGGCACCCATGGCAGTGTGAAAACTAGAAAATGTATTGAATGAACTGAGTGATCTTACTTACAAACTTTCCAGGTAGAATGCTGAATGCTGGCTTCTTCTTGCTGCTTATAGTAAAATGGAAGAGAAGAGGGAGAGGAGAAGGTATGGACTGTCAAAAGGGAGCCCAGAATTGCTGGTTTTGAAATTTCCTAGCCTCTCTAGGTGGCAAATGATGCTAAAATCTAAGAAGGGGACTCTAAGCAAGATCAATCCAGGGCAGTGTCAGTAAACCATACTATAAAGTTGAAGCCAAACAGGTGGCTGCAGAATTCTTTATTAGACCACATAAAGATCTAAAGAGGTGCCTCAGAGAACTGTTGAATCAAGCAACAGTACTTTTAAGAAGTTTAAGGCATTGTCCTTGGCAGCCCCAGCAGAAGCCCAAGGTATCAAAGTATTTACCTCAAAGACTTGTGGATGTGGCTCTTGTCTAATGGCACAAACCAGTAAGACCCACAAGGTCTCTAAGGGAATTACATTGTCAGAAATGCTACCAGCTTGGATTTACAGGGGTTGAGACATCACAAAAGGAAAAGAGGTCTTTGTTCCCACACTTTTACAGACAATAATCAGGCTTCAAAAACTACTCAGCTGCAAAAGTGGGCTACCATATATGGAAAGGGAAGGATGCCTCTGAAGACAGAAGCAAGAGCCTAGAGAGTGGAGCCGAGAGTTGCGGAGAGTCTTTCCCAGACCTTGACTCCTAATCAGCATGCTACCAGCATGTTCTCTGTTGGATTTCAAGTTTTCTGTGCAGCCGTGATTCCTTGGTGCTTCCCATCTCCCCAACTCCACCCAATTTTTTCCCTCTTGAATGTGAGTGTCTATAATGTTATCCTGTGCCTACCCTACCCTTGTATTTTGGGGATGTAGGGGACAGACAATTTGTTTACTTAGTTCTAAGATTTTCACATCAAGATGAACTGAATCCCAAGAGCCTCATCTAGACATAATTAGACCTAACTACCTATAGCTAATTAACAATGAGATCCTAGATTTTGAATGATGCTGTAATGGTATGAGGTATTTGGGGGCATTGGAAGATGGTGAGTGTATTTTGTGTGTGGGAGAGAGGTAACTCATTGTGGGTACACAGTGGACTGTGTCAGCCAGCCTTTGAGATGGTCCTCAGTAGTCCTTGTCCCATAGTAGTCATGATCTTATGTAGTCCACTCTCACATCGAAAAGGGCTGACTTTTTTGTAACCAATAGGATATTGTGGAAGTGATGGTGTGTAACTTCTGAAGCTAAATCATAAGACACTTCTTCTCCCTCAAATCATTGGCTCTTAGAAAGCCAGCCACAGTGTTCTGAGGACACTCGAGAAGCACTGCATAGGGGTGAAGTACTGAGGTCTCCTGCAGTAGCCAGCACCAATTTGCCAGCCTTATGAATGAGCCATCTTGAAAATGGAAGTTGACTTCAGCCTCACAAGAGACTCTGAGCCAGAACCACCTCGCCAGGCTGCACCTGAATTTCTAACTACCAGAGGAACTGTAAGACAACAAAAATTTAATCGTTTGAAGCCACCAGATTTTGAAATGATTTATTACACAGCAATAGATAACAGGACACAGGAAAACTGTTACAGTGTTAGGAATCAAAATAGTGATGACATTTGGGGAGGGTGGGGGCTGGTTAGTAATAGAGCAAAAACAAGAGGGCTTGGGAGGGAGGGTATAGCTCAAGTGGTAGAGCCCATGCTTACCATGCATGAGGTCTTGGGTTCAATCCCCAGTGCCTCCTCTAAAAAATAAATAAACCTAATTACCTACCCCCTCAAAAAAAAAAAAAAAAACAAGAGGACTTACAAATAGTGATATTGATTACTTTGTAATAATGTATTAACCTTTGTGTGTTCTTTTCTCTTTGTGTGATACACTTCAATTTTCAAAAGACTGAAGAAAAGTCTAGAAGGGAAACTCTTCTGTCTCGATGGCAACATACAAAGTTAATGATACAGTAACAATGTTCATGGTAGTTGATACCTCTGAACTCCTACTATGTACCAGGCAGAGTTCTAAAGATGTTTCACATGTTGTGAAATGTAATGTAACAGCCCCATAAGAAGCCACGGTGGTAACTTGCCTAATGTCACACTCTTAGTAAGGAGCAGAACGGACTGGAGCCCAGGGAGTCGGATTGCTCTTTATACCCATCGTGCATTGAGTTCCTGCCTTGGAATATATTGCATAGTTCCTTTCTAAAGTTCACCACCCCTCAAATAATTGAGATGTTCAGGATAACTGTCTTATTCTTTTCCCAGGAGCAAGAAATGGATCTGATTGGGAGGAGGCTTCCAAATAAACACTGGCAGAACAAAAGAGTGGTGGTAGGTGTGAGGAGCTCCTTGAACACATGCGTGTTACTCTCATCCTCTAGGGCACAATGATCTGGTCAAGCCCAGTCCAGCAGTCAAGCATCATGCACCTGGCGACCCTCCCTCAGATGCATCTTGCATTCACTGTAGATTTGAAGGGAGCCATCAAAGTGTGGAATTGTCGGGATGAGGACACTCTGGCGACCCTCATCATGTCTCAGGCCTGTCTCTCCTTGGAAGCCTTTCTCACAAAGGATGGCCCATTCCTGATGGTAAGTGAGCCCTGAATCCTGAGAGGGCCCACAAAACCAAATGCCTGCTGCCTTAACAAGTGTTGTGGCCCTCTTACTGTCACATCACAGTCTGTCTTCTCGGAGGTATTCCTATCACGTAGCCTGAGAGCCACAATATACCAGTGAATGGTGGCCATAGAAACCTCCAAACCATCTTGGATGTTGACCTGCTTCAGGTACATTTCCCCAGTCATTCTTGTCTTTTTTTTTTTTCCAAATACAGAATATGTCCTCATTTATTTTTATATTATATATTTATGTTAAAATGTATACATGTTTATTATCAATGGAATGCTATTAATGCAATTTACACATGTGGGTTTCGTCTGATGTTCACATCAACACGTTTTCAGTTGGTATCATTACTTCCCTGTTGGAGATGAATCCACAGAGGCTCCTCACTGTTAAGCCATTCACTCAAGTTGATACAATAGTTAACATTAGTAAGCCTCTTGGTCTTCCATATTTTGTTCCCTATTTTATTTTTAAAATGTCAGAGTTATTTATTTTAGTTGAAGTATAGTCAGTTTACAATGTTGTGTCTATTTCTAGTGTACAGCATAATGTTTCAGTCATACACATACATACATATGTTCCTTTTCATATTCTTTTTTCATTATAGGTTACTACAAGATATTGAATATCCCCCAGTCATTTTTGTTAAAAATTTTTTCCTGAATTATTTCATGTCTCTGTTTCATCTTCCAAGTGTGTATTATTGTACAGTACATGAATTTAGACAAGGACTATGTGTGGACAAGGAGATGTGGTTTTGGGGAGACACTGAGAAAAAGAATATTGTTGATGTAATAATGAGTAACTATCCTTGAGGAGTACTTTGGAGCTTAGAAAGTTTGATTTCTTGGGATTATCCCAACAACTTTGTGAGGCCGGCTGGTCAGAGGTTTTAGCCTCCATTGTGATTGAGGAAATGGTGACTTACCTTGCAGATGACTGTGCTGACTTCTGCATACTTGACGACTTCATGTCTCCTTCTGTTGACATGATACTGATGCTCTGGTTTCAGGTAGGCACTTGTGAAGGCGACATCTACACACTGACGGTGCCTGAGTTAAAGACTGTTTCTAAAGTTAACGCATTTAAATACAGAGTTGATCTTCTCTACTGCTCTCCTGACAAAAGGTGGATCTTTGCATCTGGGACACATGAATGTATCTTGCCAAAGGTAGGTACTGCTCTAAATTTCAGGAGCAGTGGGTCAAGCATGAGGAAGGTGAGGTTAGGCAGTATTAGAAAAATGGCAGAGCTTAGTGAGGATCGGACATGACTGCTCCCTCCTCTCAAAGGCCACATCACACGTTGAATCCATTCCCAAAGCCAAGAAACAATGTCTTTGAAGCAATAATACCCAGTTGCCAAGACAAATATTTATTAATATTTGCTCAAGAAGCCTTAATGAGTCAAAGAGATGGAGGAGGGTGAAAGATGTCAAGGAATGAAGATGTTTAGTAACCTTATTTACTTCTCCTTTCCTTACTTTACTTTTATCTGCCTTGGCTGGAAAGCACAAAGAAGCCCAGAAGTAAATAAAAAAACGCATCAGCCTCTGAATGTCACTCTGAAAAAGTCTTTGGCCTTGAAGCAGACCATGTTTAGCATGTGGACTGGGCACCAGAGAACCAGGAGCTGAGAGAGAAGGCAGCAAAATCAAAACAGACCCTGACTAGTTCTCTGAGATTTTCCCCTCTATTTAGGCAACTGCATCTTGATCAGGGGTTCAAACTGGCCAGAAGAGAAGCTTCTGCTATGTGTGTCCTGACAGGCAGGATAGGAAGACAGTTTCCAGTGACAAGCAGTGATCACTCAGTGCTTTCTGAGATTCAGAGTAAACCTTTGGCTACAAGATGAGGACTTGGAAAGAGGCTTTTCTGGAATCACTCCTATACTGAGATGCTCTGACCTCCCCCCTTCATCTGACTACGTGTGCAATGCTCTCTCCATAGGTATTTTTCACAGAGTGCTTACTGAGACCATCAGAAGGCAGAACGCCTCTCTCTCTCTCTCTCCCGTTTTCATCATGCTGCAGAGCCTGCTGGGCCCCAAGGAGGACAAACAGGGTAACACTGATGTTCCAAAGAGATGCTTTAAAAAAGACAGGATTCACCACCTTGGATCTAACAACTGAGGGGACTGGGGGCAGGACATTCATCCAAGGTAGGTAGGCTATGCCGCATGAGTAGCACTGGTTTCTCCCTATTCGCATGCTTTCATTTTTAGCCGTGAGTGTGTGTGAATAGGTCTGTCTGTGTAAAGGGGGCTGGGGATTTCTTTAGCTGGAGGCTGACCCACGCTGGTTTGACTCTAATGCCTTAGCATTCTGACCTCTGCACTCCACCCAGCTCTCTCGAGCAGACATGTTTGGATTCCCATGATACTTTCGGGCCTGGATTCCAGTGCCCCTTCCCTCAGTGCCCGAGCTAGGAATACAGACCTGTGTTCCCATGTTACAGCCCCTATCACCACTGTCAGGGACACGTATTTGTCAGGCCACTGACCTACCTTTCGTTTTCCTTATTGAGCTGAAGTCCCATGGAAGCAGGAAATAGGTTTTTTCATTCAGTGTAAAGATACTGTTCTGACTGAATGATCCAAAGTACGACTACATGTGTGTGCGTGTGTTTTGTGTGGAAACAGCACGTGAGGTTGCAAGTTTCCTGTTGCCAGTTCACATGGAGAGTCCTATTTGGATGGGAGTCAGTGATGGAAATACGATTGTCTTTGAGAGTGGGCCATACCTCTTCCTCGTCAGCATCAGTGGCCACCTGCTGCAGCGGTTTGAGTACCACGACAAGACCATCTGCAACTTATGGGTGGTACGTAAACTCCTTCTCCCCCCGCTCATGGCTTTGACTTGCACTCTGGGCCACTCACCCACCGGTATCCTTTGAAGGATTCTCTCCATGTCCTGACGACATCCGTGGATGACTCTCTGCACGTGTACATGTGGGAAGAGGAAGGCCGTTATCCGTACCTCAGGAGCTGCTGTCACTTGGAACACATAGGAAGTGATCAGACACCGAGCTGGTAAGCCCTGCTTTGTGAGTTTAAACTTCCCCTAAAGATTTTAAATTTCTACATAGAAAAATGAATGAAAGGATAATAGGCAGTTTTTAAAGAGTCTTTGAGGATATATAGAAATAGACTCAAGCCCAAAAAGAGAATGGCTAGTTCCTGGAGTATGTCCACAACCCTTGCAGTAGATTCCAAAAAGCATTCCGAAATGGCTCTCAATTTATATTCCTACAAGAAGTATATGGAAGATTTCTGTCTTCAGTATCCGGTCTTTGCTTGCAAGGTTTATATTTTTTTTGAGTTCATTAGTCATTGGGGTTGTTTCTGAGACTTAATTTTTCCACTTATTTTTCTTCTCAATTGCTTGCTCTCCTCTCAGTTTTTCTTGAGATTGTTACATACTGTACATAGAGGTCTTATCTTCTATGTATTTTACAAATACTTTCTTTCAGATTGTTGCTTGCCCTTAAAATGTTTCTTTTTGGCAGTGTCTAATAAAATGTATATGCATAGAGCCTTTGAACTACCAATGCCACTAAAAAGAATTTAGTGACGGTACACCTTCAGCGAGTAAAAATACATCAGTTGTTTACTGCAACAATCATTGTAATTGCCGAATATTGGAAACCACCTAACTGCCCAAACATGAGAGACTGTTTAAATTACTATGATATATCCACATAATGGACTATTGTGCAGCTGTAATTTTTCAAAATGGGAGAAATGTCTATTTAGATATGAAGTTATTTCCAGTGTTTTTGAGGCAAAAAAAATTTTTTAAATATAATTAATGTATAATTATGTTTGGCAGATTTTTTTCATATTTTTTGCTCTCTGTACCATATCTGAGAAATCTTAGCCTACTCTAAATCATAAAGACTTATTTTCTATCAATAATTTTAAATACTTCCCCTTCATATCAGATATCCCATACCAAATAGCTTTTATCCATCTGAATTTTTTTTTAGAAGGTAGGGAAATTTTATGTCTTTCCCAAATAGAATCCAGTTGTACAATGCACAGTTTGAGTTTTGATGAACATATAAAATCCTGTAATCAGACACACAATATTTCCATCACCTCTGAAGTTTTCTTATGTTCCGTTATAATCTGTCCCTCCTTCCATCTTAGCAGCAGGCAACTACTGGTCGGCTTCCTGTCTCTATAAATTTGTTTATTTTTTTCCTAAAATATTATGTAAATGGAATTATATAGTATACATTTCTTTGTGTCTGGCTTCTTTCAAAGAGCATGGTGTTTTTGAGATTCACCCCCTATTGAATGTATCAGTAATTCACTCTTTTTTGTTACTGAGTAGTGTCCCACAGTATAGCTAGCTGAACCACAGTTAATCACTCCACCAGTTGAGGAATATTTATGTTGTTTCTAGTTTGGAATGACTATGGATAAAACTGCTAGAAACACTAGTGAATGGGGTTTTTTTTTGTATTTACAGAGTGTTAACTGTTGATTTATGTTTGACTTGATAAGAAACTGGAAAACTCTTGCCCAGAGAGTTGTATGTTTATACATGCCCACCAGCAACATATGGGAGCTCCAGTTACTCCATATGGTATTGTTTGGTTTTGGGTTTTGGGTTTTGTTTTGTTTTGTTTTGTTTTGTTTCACATTCTAGTAAATATATAGTGATACCTTATGGTGTTTTTATACTGTATTTCCCCAATAATATTGACCAACTTTTCATTTACTTATTTGCTATCCAGAATTTTCCTTGGTGAAGCATTTGTTAAAAAATTTGCCCATTTTTAAAACAATTTTATTTTGAGTTATAGTCAGTTTACAATGCTGTGTCAATTTCCAGTGTAGAACAAATTTTCAGTTACACGGGAACATACATATATTCATTTTCACATACTTTTTCACTGTGAGCTACCACAATATCTTGTATATATTTCCCTGACCTATACAGTATAATCTTGTTTATCTATTCTATATATACCTGTCAGTATCTACAAATTTCAAACTCCGAGTCTGTCCCTTCCCACCCCCTCCCCTCTGGCAACCACAAGTTTGTATTCTATGTCTGAGTCTGTTTCTGTTTTGTATTTGTGTTCTTTTTCTTTTTCTCTTTTCTTTCTCTCTTTTTTTTAGATTCCACATGTGAGCGATCTCATATGATATTTTTCTTTCTCTTTCTGGCTTCACTTAGAATGACATTCTCCAATAACATCCATGTTGCTGCAAATGGCGTTATGTTGTCAGTTTTTATGGCTGAATAGTATTCCATTGTATAAATATACCACAGCTTCTTTATCCAGTCATCTGTTGATGGACATTTAGGCTGTTTCCATGTCTTGGTTATTGTAAATAAGTGCTGCTGTGAACATTGGGGTCTACGTGTCATACTGAAGCAGGGTTCCTTCTGGATATATGCCTAGGAGCGGGATTACTGGGTCATATGGTAAGTCTATTCCTAGTCTTTTGAGGACTCTCCATACTGTTCCACAGTGGCTGCACCAAACTGCATTCCCACCAGCAGTGTAGGAGGGTTTCCTTTTTTCCACAGCCTCTCCAGCATTTGTCATTTGTGGACTTTTGAATGATGGCCATTCTGACTGGTGTGAGGTGATACTTCATTGTAGTTTTGATTTGCATTTCTCTGATAATTAGTGATATTGAGCATTTTTTCATGTGCCTATTGATCATTTGTATTTCTTCTTTGGAGAATTGCTTGTTTAGGTCTTCTGCCCATTTTTTGGATTGGGTTGTTTGTTTTTTCTTATTAAGTTGTATGAGCTGTTTATAAATATCCTGGAGATCAAGCCTTTGTCGGTTTCATTTGCAAAAATTTTCTATTCCATAGGTTGTCGTTTTGTTTTACTTATGGCTTCCTTTGCTGTGCAGAATCTTGTAATTTTAATTAGGTCCCATTTGTTTATTCTTGGTTTCATTTATATTGCTTGAGTAGACTGCCCTAGGAGAACATTTTTGAGATGTATGTCAGATAATGTTTTGCCTATATTTTCTTCTAGGAGGTTTATTGTATCTTGTCTTATGTTTAAGTCTTTGATTCATTTTGAGTTTATTTTTGTGTATGGTGTAAGGGAGTGTTCTAGCTTCGTTGCTTTACATGCTGCTGTCCAGTTTTCCCAACACCATTTGCTGAAGAGACTGTCTTTATTCTATTGTATGTTCTTGCCTCCTTTGTCGAAGATTGGTTGACCAAAAGTTTGTGGGTTCATTTCTGGGCTGCCTATTCTGTTCCATTGGTCCATACGTCTGTTTTTGTACCAATACCATGCTGTCTTGATTACTGTAGCTCTGTAGTATTGTCTGAAGTCTGGGAGGGTTATTCCTCCAGCCTCTTTCTTTTTTCTTCAGTAATGCTTTGGCAATTCTGGGTCTTTTGTGATTCCAAATAAATTTTATTATGATTTGTTCTAGTTCTGTGAAATATGTCCTGAGTAGTTTGATAGGGATTGCACTAAATATGTAGATTGCCTTGGGCAGTATGACCATTTTAACAATATTGATTCTTCCAGTCCAAGAGCATGGGGTAGCTTTCCATTTTTTAAAGTCTTCTTTAATTTCCTTACTCAATGTTTTATAGTTCTCTGTGTATAAGTCTTTCACCTCCTTGGTTAGATTTATTCCTAGGTATTTTATTACTTTGGGTGCTATTTTAAAGGGGCTTGATTCTTTACTTTCTTTTCCTGTTGATTCATTAGTGTAAAGAAACGCAAATGATTTTTGTACATTAATCTTGTAACCTGGTACCTTACTGAATTCTTCGATTAGTTCTAGTAGTTTTTGTGTGGACCTTTTAGGGTTTTCTATGTATACTATCATGTCATCTGCATATAGTGACACTTTTACCTCTTCTTTTCCAATTTGGATCCCTTTTATTTCTCTCTCTTGCCTGATTGTTGTGGCTAGGACTTCCAAGACTATGTTGAATAGGAGTGGTGAGAGTGGGTAGCCTTGCCTTGTCCCAGATTTTAGTGGGAAGGTTTTGAGTTTTTCACCATTGAGTTCTATGCTGACTGTAGGTTTGTCATATATAGCTTTTATTACATTGAGATATGTTCCCTCTATACTCACTTTGGTGAGAGTTTTTATCATAAATAGGTGTTGAATTTTATCAGATGCTTTTTCTGCACCTATTGAGATGATCATGTGGTTTTTGTCCTTTCTTTTGTTGATATGATGCATTACATTGATTGATTTGTGTATGTTGAACCGTTCTTGTGTCCCTGGGATGAACACTGCTTGATCGTGGTGTATAATCCTTTTTATGTGCTTTTGGATTCTGTTTGCTAATATTTTGGTAAGGATTTTTGCATCTATGTTCATCAGTGATATTGTTCTGTAATTCTCTTTTTTGGTAGTGTCTTTGCCTGGTTTTGGTATCAGGGTAATGGTGGCTTCATAGAATGAGTTTAGGAGTATTTCCTCCTTTTCAATCTTCTGGAAGAGTTTGAGAAGGACCGGTATGAGTTCTTTGTATGTTTAGTAGAATTCCCCAGTGAAGCCATCCGGTCCTGGACTTTTATTTGTAGGGAGGTTTTTTATTGCTAATTCGATTTCATTTCTAGTGATCAGTTTGTTCAAGTGGTCATTTTCTTCTTGATTCAGTCTTGGTGGACTGTATGTTTCCAGAAACTTGTCCATCTCCTCTAGATTGTTTCCATATAGTTGTTCATAATATTCTCTTATGATATTCTGTATTTCTATGTTACTGGTTTTAATTTCTCCATTTTCCTTTCTTTTGCTTATTTGTGTTCTCTCTTTTCTTTGTGAGCTTGGCCAGAGGTTTGTCAATTTTATTTACTCTTTCAAAAAACCAGATTGATTTTTTTCTATGGTTTTTTAAATCTCTATTTTACTTATTTCCTCCCTGATCTTTATTATTTCCTTTCTTCTGCTGACTTTTTTTTTTTTTTTTTTTTTCTCTTCTAATTCTTTTAGCTGGTAGGTTAGATTGTTTATTTGAGATTTTTCTTTTTTGAGGAAGGCCTGTATAGCTATAAACCTCCCTCTTAGCACTGCCTTTGCTGTGTCCCATAAATTTTGTATGGTTGTATCTTCATTATCATTTGTCTCAAAGTAGTTTTTAATTTCAACTTTGATTTTATCATCGACCCATTGGTTTTTTTCAGTAGCATGTTGTTTAATCTCCATGCTGTCACTTTTTTTCTCCTTCGTTTTTCTGTAGTTTATTTCTAGTTTTATGGCATTGTGGTCAGGAAAGATGCTTGAGATAATTACTATCTTCTTAATTTTGCCCATTTTTAAACCGAGATGTTTATTTTCTTCTACTGAATTTTGATAGCTCTTTATGTAGTTGATCTTTGGTCAAATAAAGATTTGTAAATATTATCTTCCACTCTGGTTTGTCTTTCTACTCTGTCAGCAGTGTCTTTTAAAGAATAAATGTTCTTAATTTTTTAAAAAATGCATATATGCTTTTGAAATATAGTCAGTTTACAATGTTGTCAGTTTCTGCAGTATAGCACAATGCTTGAGTCATACATGAACAAACATATATTCATTTTCATATTATTTTTCACCATAAGTTACAACAAGATATTGAATATAGTTCCATGTGCTATGCAGTGTAAACTTGTTATCTATTTTATATATAGAAGTTAGTATCCACAGATCTTGAACACCAAATTTATTCCTTCCTACTCCCTTCCACCCCTGGTAACCATAAGTTTGTTTTCTATGTCTGTGAGTCCTTTTCTGTTTTGTAGATGAGTTCATATTGCCCTTTTTTTCTTTGTCTTTTTCTTTTTAAGATTTCACATATGAGTGATATCATATTGTATTTTTCTTTCTCTTTAGAATGACTTAGAATGATGATCTCTTGGTCAATCCATGTTGCTGCAAATGGCATTATTTTATTCTTTTTTTCTGTGTGAGTAGTATCCCATTGTATAAATTTACCAGAGCTGCTTTATCCAACCATCTGTCGATAGACCTTCAGGTTACTTCCATGTCTTGGCTATTGTATATAGTGCTGCCATGAATATTGGGGTGCATGTATCTTTTTGAATTAGAGTTCACTCTGGATATATGCCCAGGAATGGGAATGCTGGATCATATGTCAGTCTATTTTTAGCTTTTTGAGGTATCTCCATGCTGTTTTCCATAATGGCTACACCAAACTACGTTCCCACCAATAGTGTAGGGGGAGCTTCCGTTTCCTGCACAGCCAGTCCAGCATGTATTATTTGTGGATTTTGAATGATGGCCATTCTGACTGGTGTGAGGGGGTACCTCATTGTAGTTTTGATTTGCATGTCTCTGATAATTAGCGATATCGAGCATGTTTTCATGTGCCTGTTGGCCATTTGTATGTCTTCATTAGAGAACTGCTTGTTTAGGTCTTCTACCCATTTTTGGATTGGGTTGTTTGTTTTTTTCTTATTAAGTTGTATGAGCTGTTTATATATTCAGAGAGAGTAAGCCCTTGTCTGTCTCACCGTTTGCAAATATTTTCTCCCATTCTGCAGGTTGTCTTTTTGGTTTGCTTATGGTTTCTTTTGCTTATCAGTTTAATTAGGTCCCATTTGTTTAAGTTTGCTTTTCTTTCTACTACCTGGGTAGACTGCCCTAGGAGAACAGTGCTAAGATTTATGCCAGCTGTTGTTTTTGCCTTTGTTTTCTTCTAAGAGGTTTATAGTGTCCTGTCTTATGTTTAAGTCTTTAAGCCATTTTGAGTTTATTTTTGTGTATGGTGTGAGGGAGTATTGGACTTTTATCAGTTTCCATGCAGCCATCCAGTTTTCCCAACCCCATTTGCTGAAGGGACTGTCTTTACTCCATTGTATATTTTTGCCTCCTTTGTCAGAGATTAATTGACCAACAATCTGTGGGTTTATTTCTGTGCTCTCTATTCTGTTCCATAGATCCATATGTCTGTTTTTGTATTAATACCCTGCTGTTCTGATTATTCTAGCTCTGTAGTATTGCCTGAAGTCTGGGAGGGTTATTCCTCCAGCTTCATTGTTTTTCTTCAGTAATGCTTTGGCAATTCGGGGTCTTTTGTGATTCCATATAAATTTTAAGATCATTTGTTCTAGTTCTGTGACAGATGTCCCGGGTAATTTGTTTTTATTTAGATTTATTCATGTATTTATTTTACATTATGATAGTTTTAAAATTGAAGTATAGGTGATGGTCAGTATTATGGGTTACAGGTATACAGTTTAGTAATTCACAATTTTGAAAGGTTATACTCCATTTCCAGTTATTATAAATGATTGGCTAGATTCCCCATATTGCACAGTACCTCCTTGCAGCTTTGTTTACATCTAATAGTTTGTACCTCTTATCCTCCACCTCCATCTTGCCCCTCCCCCTTCCCTCTCCCCACTGGTAAACACTGATTCCTTCTCTACAACTGTGAGTCTGTTTCTTTTCTGTTATATGCACCAGTTTCTTGTATGTTTTTTAGACTTCACGTGTAAGTGATATCTTACAGTGTTGGTCTTTGTATGACTCATTTCACTTAGCATAATGCCCTCCAAGTCCATCCATGCTGTACATCCAAAACTGATAATAACATTTTAAATCAATGGTACTTTAATTAATTTGTTTATTTATCTTTAATGGAGGTACTGGGGATTGAACCCAGGACCTCATGCTTGCTAAGCTTGTACTCTACCACTGAGCTATATCCTCCCCACAGTGGTAGTTTAATTAAAAAGGAACCAACCAACTAACCAACCAACCCATTTAAAATATGGGGAGAAGAATTGAACAGATATTTTTCCAAAAGAGGAAATGCAGATGGCTCACAGGAACATGAAAAGTTGCTCAACATCACCAGTATCAGGGATATGCCTGATCGAAGTCACAATGAGCTATCATCTCACACCTGTGAGAATGGCCATCATCAGAAAGAACCCAAATAACAGATATTGGCAAGGATGTGGAGAAAAAGGAACCCTTGCACACTGTTGGTGGGAATGTGAATTGGTGTGTCCTAGGTAATTTGATAGGACTCACATTTAATCTGTAGATTCATTTGTGTAGTTTGGCCGTTTTAACAATGTTAATTCTTGGACCTGCAGATATGTCATTCTAAATGAAGTAAGCCGGAAAGAGAAAGAAAAATACCATATGATATCACTTATATGTGAAATCTGAAAAAAAAAGAAAAAAGACAGATGAACATTTTTACAAAACAGAAACAGACTCACAGACATAGAAAGCAAATTTTTGGTTACCAGAGGGGGAAGGGCATGGGAAAGGATTAAATTGGGAGTTTCAGATTTGCAGATACTAATATATATAAAATAGATAAACAACAAGTTTATACTGTATAGAATAGGGAACCATATTCAATATGTTGTAGTAACTTATGGTGAAAAAAACGTGAAAATGAATATAGGTATATTCCTATATGACTGAAGTATTGTGCTGTACACCAGAAATGGGCACAACCTTGTAAATTAATTATACTTCAATAAAAATATATATTTAAAAAAATTTTAAAGACCTATGAAAGATTGCTTTGGCAATTTGGGGTCTTTTATGGTTCCATATTTAAAAAAAAAACATTAATTCTTCCAATGCAAGAACATGGGATATCTTTCCATTTCTTTAAGTCAGCTTTAATTTTCTGAGTCAGTGTTTTGTTGTTCTCCACATATAAGTCTTTCAGTTCCTTGGTCAGGTTTATTCCTAAGTATTTTAGTTTTTTGGATGTAATTTTTAAAGGGATTGTTTCTTTTTCATTTTTTCTCTTTAGTTGTGTGTGTGTGTATATGTACAGTTTAAATGTGTCAGTTTCTGGTGTACAGCATAATGCTTGAGTCATACATGAACATACATATATTTATTTTTATGTTCTTTTTCACCATGAGTTACTGTAAGATATTGAATATAGTTTCCTATGCTATACAGTATAAACTTTTTGTTCATCTATTTTCTGTGCATTAGTTAGCATCTGCAAATCTCGAACTCCCCATCTATCACTTCCCACCCCCTTTTTCTCCTGATAACCATAAGTTTGCTTTCTGTGTCTGTGAGTCTGTCTTTGTTTTGTATACAATTTCATGTCTTTTTTTTTTTTTTAAGATTCCACATATGAGTGATATGATATGGTGTATTTCTTTCTCTTTCTGGCTTACTTCACTTTGAATGACAATCCCCAGCTTCATCCATGTTGCTGCAAATGGCATTGTTCCTTTTTCATCTTTTTTTCTTTCCTTCTCTTACCTGATTTTGTGTTCTTTCTTTCTCTTACTGGGTTTTGTGAGGAATCCTCCTGTATTTTGAAGTGAGACACTTCAATAGGTGTTCAGTAGGTGTTCCATGCAATTCAGTGGGCCTGTAGATGTAATTCTTGGTGTATTTTGGGGAGACAGTGATCTGAGTCTCTCTACTCCACCATCTTGGCACCTCCCCCTATTTCTTTATTTTTAGAAGAGGTACTTGGGATTGAACCCAGGACCTTATTATGCATACTAAGTATGCGTTCTACCACTTGAGCTATACCCTCCTCCCGAACAGCTTTTTAAATGTGTAGGTCTATCAAATTTGAGGAGATTTCAGCTATTACTGGTCTCTGCAGTACTTGGAAAAGGAAGAAGTACCACCTCCATTCGCCTTAGTGCAGGGGTGGAAATGGTCAACAGGGTTCCACCTCTCAGTTTTTGCAGGGGAGGGGTAATGGTGCCGCCTTTGGGCTAGTGCAAGGCAGAGATGGCCAATAGGACTCTACTCCCATGGTTTCTGGGCTGGTAAGAGAGGGGTAAGGGTACCACCTCATTAATACAGGATGAGAATGGTTGACAGGACCAGGCCCCACCATTTCCACATCACCCCATGTGGAGGGAGGCATGACTTCTTTGATAGTATCCTTTATGAATTGTGGACCAATTGATTTAGGGGAGAATATTTACATCATTGCCAAATTTAAATTTAGTATCATCAGCAATGGATATAACTACTTTCTATTTTGTCGACTGATGATCTTGTTTTTTCTGTTGGCAGCTATGTTCCCAAGGCAATATGTGATAATAAGAGCATAGTATGCATGGTGTCAAGAATTCGTGAATCCAGCATTCTGGTGATGTATTCTTTGAATATGTAATATTGAAACTAATGGAATTAACCTTCCATCATCTTCCTCAATGTAGTAGAGTTTTGTTGGCAAACCCAGAATGATTATTTTTGCAATATGAGGATAGAGGCAATGATTCCTATCTGTAGTGAATCAGACGCTGTGACAGATACTGTAGATCGGGCACTGCACAGAGAGAATGTGGGTACTATATCCTGTGTCCCTGCCATCGGGAAGAGTATAAAATACTAAGGTAGTAAAATGTGAATGGTCACACAAATTTATAATGCCACACAATTCACCGGAAGTATATTATGGGGGAAATAGTGAATTTCGATTGAGGCTGGTTTCAAGGTGAAAGCATCTGTATCAGTCCGTCAGTGTTCTTACCTATAAGCAACCAAAAATAAATCCTGTAAAATTTAAGTTAAAAAAATGTATTAGTAAAACTTGGAGGTTAATACTTAAAGGTAGCTGGAAGAGACTCAGAATACAGATGTCAATGAAAACCGCTCAAGAGGACTAGGATAGAAAATATGTCAAAGTCTGAATCACATGAATGTTTGGATTTGCATATCACCACAGCCACTGTAATGGACATGATAAAGAATCCTTGTATCTCTAGCTCCGGGGTCAGAGTTCTCCGGGAGAGCACTAAAAATTCAAACGTAAGACACACGGATCAACTCTTCTGGCTTTGTGGTGAGGGGAGGATTGGAAGAAAAAATCCAATCCAAAAAATTGAGGGGGTAGATAGTACTGTAATGGAAATGTAATCTCAGATTCTCCAAAGAGTGGTGTGGATATCTAGGTTGCTAAAGTATCTGGTCTAAACATTTAAGTCTTTAATCCATTTTGAGTTTCATTTTTGTACGTGGTGTTAGAGAATGTTCTGATTTCAGGCTGTCACACGTAGCTGTCCAGTTTTCCCAGCACTGATTAATCACCCTGTCCCTTTCCCTGGGAGGGGAGCTTGGGCTCTGGGCGCCCTCTCGTGGGCCCCTCTGTGTCCTGGGCTCCATGACTGGACCAAGTTCCCGGGCCCTTGGCAGGGCCCAGCCAGGCCCAGGTCCTCCTCGGCTCCTCACCACTCAGCCTCTCCAGGTACTTCACCCGGGCCTCTGGTCTCCCATCTGCTCCCCTGCGCACCTCCAGCGGCCTTGTCCGTGGTTCCTGCTCATTCTGTCCACTTTTGCTTCCTGTAGCTGAGGCCAGTCCTAAATATTTAGGAGTTTTTTATGTCTCTGTGTTTTGATGCTTTTCTCATTATGAACATTTCCTTCTTATTTCTAGTAATACTTACTGCTATGTGAATACTTTTCAATGTCCACCGTGTTAATTCTCAGGTGGGAATTTCCATTAAGGAGTCATCGAGGTGCAGGGAGAAGCTGGGCTTCTGCTTGAACGGGGGTGTGTGTGTCCTTCGATCAGGAAGTGACATTTTCTGCAGTTTCTTCTCTGCCTTAGAAGTCATTGTAACCCAGGTAAACATACCAGTTTCCAAATGAACATACTGTACTACTTTTAAAATTACAGTTTCTAAATATTTCGTTTTGTCCTCCACTTTAAGTTTATGCCAGTTAATCTGAGGAACATATTTTACAGCCACCACAGAGGAAAGGATTATTAATCCTCCTGAAAGTAACATTTTGGTAAGAAAGAGTATGACAGAGATTTATTTGAATTAGTTGTTTCTCGCCATTGTTTCTTTTAATTAAAAATATAGTATCACTAAAGACACATTTTAAGTGGACAGAATTATGGATTGCTCACTGAAATACGATTTTTAAAAATATCTTGGGTTTTTATTTTTAGTGAAGTCTAGTTGATTGCCAACGTGTTACTTATTTTTTAAACTTTTTTTAGAGTTAGTCATTTTTCAATGTTGTGTCAAATTCCAGTGTAGAGCACAATTTTTCAGTTATACATGAACATATATATATTCCTTGTCACTTTTTTTTTCGCTGTGAATTACCCCAAGATCTTGTATATATTTCCCTGTGCTATACAGTATAATCTTGTTTACCTATTCTACATATGCCTGTCAGTATCTACAAATTTTGAAATCCCATTCTGTCCCTTTCCACCCTCCACAACCTCAAGTTTATATTCTATGATATCTGAGTCTGTTTCTGTTTTGTATTTTTTATTTTTATTTATTTTTTAGATTCCACATGTGAGTGATCTCATGGTATTTTTCTTTCTCTTTCTGGCTTACTTCACTTAGAATGACATTCTCCAGGGACATCTTTGTTGCTGCAAATGGCATTATGTTGTCGGTTGTTTGTTATGGCTCTATAGTGTGTTCCATTATATAAATATACCACAGCTTCTTTATCCAGTCACCTGTTGATGGACATTTAGGCTGTTTCCATGTCTTGGCTATTGTAAATAGTGCTGCACATTGGGGTGCAGGTGTCATACTGAAGCAGGGCTCCTTCTGGATATAAACCCAGGAGTGGGATTCCTGGATCATATGGTAAGTCTACTTCTAGTCTTTTGAGGAATCTCCATACTGTTTTCCACAGTGAAATTTCCATATTTCCACAAATATTTTTTCCCATTCTGTAGGTTGTCTTTTTGTTTTGTTGTTGGTATCCTTAGCTGTGCAAAAGCTTTTCAGTTTCATTAGGTCCCCATTTGTTTATTTTTGCTTTTATTTCCATTACTGCAGGAGCTGGTTCCAAAAATATATTGCTGGGGGGGACGGTATAGCTCAAGGGGTAGAGAGCATGCTTAGCGGGCATTGAGGTCCTGGGTTCAATCCCCAGTACCTCCATTAAAAGTAAATAAATAAGTAACTAGGCAAATAATGAATGAATGAATGAATGAATGATCTTCATGACCTCCCCTGCCCTCCAAAAACAGAGAAACCAAATATATATATATATAAATTATATATATTATGTATATTATATATATATAAAATATTGCTGTGATTTATATCCCAGAGTGCTCTATGTTTTCCTTTCAAAACTTTTTCGAGTATCTGGTCTATATACATTTGTCTTTAATCCATTCTGAGTTTCTTTTTTGTATGTGGTGTTAAAGAATGTTCTGATTTCATGCTCTTACACCTTAGGGTTGCTTGTTTTTTTGACACTATCAAACAATGGGCAGACGACCTAGACAGGCATCTCTCCAAAGATGGCCAATAAGCACGTGAAAAGATGCTTCACATCACTAATTGTTAGACAAATGCAAATCAAAACTCCAGTGAGGTATCACCTCACACCAGCCAGAATGGCCATTATTCGAAAGTCTACAAATGACACATGCTGGAGAGGGTGTGCAGAAAAGGGAACCCTCCCTCCTACACTGCAGGTGGGAATGTAGTGTGGTGCAGCCGTAATGGAAAACAGTATGGAGATTCCTCAAAAAACAAAAAATAGACCTACCATATCATCCAGCAATCCCACTCCTGGGCACATATCCAGAGGGAACCAACCTTAATTCAAAAAGACACCAGCACCCCAACGTGCACAGCAGCACTACTTACAATAGCCAAGACATGGAAACGACCTAATGTCCATCAACAGATGACTGGATAAAGAAGCTGTGGTATATACGTATAACTCGGCCATAAAAAAGAAAGAAATAATGCCATGTTGACAACAAAGATTGACCTGGAGATGGTGAGTGTAAGTGAAGTAAGCTAGAAAGAGAAATAACAATGCTATGTGATGTCACCTATATATGAAATTAAATCAAAAACACAAACTTTTCCACAAAACAGAAACATACGTAGAGAACAAACATATGGTTACCATGGGGGAAAAGGTCTGGGAAGGGATAAACTGGGAATTCAAAAATTGCACCTCATACATTTATGGAAATTTTAGCTATCTTGATTGTTAGATGTTTACACCAATGAAACCACTATCAAAATTTATCAAATTGTGTGTTTCAAATATGTGCAGTCTACTGTACAGGAACCATACCACAATAAATGTATTTATAAAGTGGGCAAGGACTTGAAGAGACATTTCTCCAAAAGATGATGTACAATTGGAAAATAAGGATATACAACTGGCCAATAAGCACGCAAAAAAACACTCAACATCAATGAACATTTGGGAAATACAAATTAAAAATATGAGATACCATCTCACACTCATTAGGATTGCTACTGTCAAAAAAACAGAAAATGACAAGTGTTAAGTGTGGAGAGTAAAGAATTGCTGTGTACTGTTAGTGGGAATATAAAATGGTACATCTGCTATGGACAACAGTATGGCAGCTCCTGAAAAAATTAAAAATAAAATTACCATATGAGCCAGTAATTCCACTTCCGGGTACATACCCCCAAAATGTGAAAACAGTCTTGAAGAGAGATTTGCACATCTATGTTCATAGCAGTGTTATTCACAGTAGCTAAAACATGGGAGCAGCCCAGGTGTACATCAGCAAATGAACGGGTAAGCAAAATGTGTCTATACATACAATGGAATATTATTTACCCTTAAAGAGGGAAATTCTGACGTATGCCACAACATGGATGAACTCTGAAGACCTTATGCTGAGTGAAATCAGCTAGTCACAAAGACAAATACTGTCTGATTTCTCTTATTTGCGGTACTTAGAGCAGTCAAAATCAGAGACAGAAAATAGAATGGTGGTTTCTAGGGGCTGCAGGGAAAGGAAAATGGGGAATCATTTTAAGGGGTAGAGTTCAGTTTTACTAGATGAAGAGTTGCAGAGATGGATGGTGTTGATGGTTGTACAATGTTATGAGTGCATTTAATGCCACTGAACTGTACACTTAAAAATGGTTAAGATGGTAATTCTATGTGTATTTTGCCACAATAAAAAGGTTTTGGAAAAAAAAAATAGAAACCAAAAAAAAAAAAAGAATGGCAGGGTTGTGCAGTAGGAGGTGAATTTCCATATGAGAGTCTTGGGTTCTAGTCCTACCTGCTGTGTGATCTCAGGCACATCCCTCCTTCCATGGATTCAACTTCCTCCCAGGAAGACACTGTCACCGCCCTCCCCAGCCCCACCCAACCAGGGCAAGGCCAGGGCAAGACGTTTCACTTGTAGGGGTAGAAGTGGGGGGTTGGCAAGAGAGCACAGCCAGGGCCTTGCCCTCACTTGGAGCCTGATTCTCACTCTGCAGTGGGGAGAACCCAGCAACCCTTGACTGTGAGGGGAGGAGGCAAGACACCTTTCTCAGGAGGCGGTGGCCCAGGGACCCACAGGTGGCAGGGCACAACTGCCATCCCCTTGGTTTCACACCCTGAGTCAGAGTGAAGAGGCTCTTGTGACAGAGGGCCTCCCGGTGCAGGGCACCGTGGGCACGAAGGCCCAGAGGGGGCCCGGGACTGCTGGCTCCCAGTCTGTACTCCCTCCATGGCTAGAGCGGCCAGGGCAAGCTGTGGGCTCTCTCTCCTTCCTGTCCTCCAGAGAGGACTTGGGTGGCTGCCCAGCTCACCCTGCACTGGGTCAGGCCTGGTCCAGGGGACAGGCTCTCGTAGTCCTGAGATGGAAGGGGCCTACCTTCTCTGATGATGAGTGTTCACAAGACGCTCCCTCTGGAAATGTGTTAAGGACTCGTATCTTATAGAAGAGCAACTGGAGGCTCAGGAGACTGTCCCAAGGTGGCCAGGGTCAGCCCAGTGCTCAAGCTCCAGGTCCATGGGCTTTCCACTGGGGCATCTTTTCCTTGAGGTAAGAGCTGCCGGCCCCCAGTGTTACATACACACACACGGCAAACACATACAGACGCATACACATAAAGGTAAATACACAAACACAAATACAGTGAGCTGTGCTGCCTTGGCTCCAGGTCAGCAAGCTGGGCTGGGAGCAGGGGCGAGGGGTCCTCTCTGGCTGGGAGTTGGGAGTGCCAGCACACACCAGTGGGGGTGACGCTGGCCTCCCGCATCTCTGGGGGTGGGGCTGTGCCCTGCCCGTGCTGAATGCACCTGCCCTGAGATGAAGCTGTAGACACAGAACACTTCCTCCACAGCCTGCAGCTGGGCGTTCTTCCTGGGGCCCTATTTGCACCCCCAACATTCCAGCCAGCTGGGAAAGTCAAGAGGCCCCATGTGCCCTAAGGAGTGGTGGTTTCTGAGGTCCACGTAGACTGTGACGCACCTCCCAAGGATCCCCAGGCCAGAGGTGTGGTGGGAAATACCTGGGAACTGAGTCCTGCTCTGGCGGCAGCCCCACGGTCCTGAATGACAAAGCACCTGCTCCGTGACGCCAAAGTAGTGAGTGGCTGTGCTGGATGCATTGTTTGGCCCCCAGGTCCCTCCCACCTGCTTTTTACCTGCTCTGCTCTGGGAGCTGCTCTCTCCAGTCTGCCCCCGCCAGGGTCCCCTGTCCCCTAGCTTTCAGGTGGCTTAGCCAACAGGAGGAGCTGACAGGAGACTGGGAGGTGGGAGGAGAAAGAGGCCAGCAAAATTATTTCACCAGCATCCGCCCAACCTGATGGGGGCTTCCTTCCTGCTCCTAAGGCCTCAGCTCCTGGGGCGCAGCCCCTCCCTCAGCCACAGCTCCCACTAGTGCCAACAACTGCTGCCCCTGCCCCCTCAGGCCCAGGGCTGCTAACAGCTGTAGTTCACCACTCTTGTTGGCTTCCCTGATGCCCATAGCTCTGGAAGCAGGCCTTTCATTAAACGCTCTTCCGTTACCTCTTTTCTGACATATGCCCTCAGTTTCCAGCCAGGAACTGGACTGATTGAGCATATGACAAACATTTCCTCATTAAATCCTGCCAGTTGCCAGCTTGGGGTCTAATCCTACGACAGAGAGCGGCTCTTGCTACATTGCCAGAACATCTGTCTTTGCCCAGAGGCCTGGGTGGTCAGGGAAGAACCAGAAACTAGAATCCAGGTCTCCTGCCTCCCAGAGCCAGCCTCTGAGCCTGAGATCTGGGGGAAGACAGACAAGCCTGGGAGTGAAGATTTCCGAGTCAGAGAGGCAGGGACCCTCTCTTCCGGGTGGCACTCAATCCCTTTGCTTGGAGGGGGCCCTGTCAGGGCATCAGGCCCCAGTCTCCTGCAGCACCAGCGAGCACACAGCTCCTGGGTGCCTGCAACAGACTGTGGGGTCACCTCTGCAATGTTAGAGGTGACAAAGGCTTCTGTAGTCACTAGTTTCTGGGTCATTTTACTCCGACCTTTGCCCATGCAGTACTGTTATCATCAGTCCCTCATACCTAAGCTTCTGTTTAACCCAAGCTACAGTGGTTTGTTTCCCTGACTAGTCACTCACTGTTACACTCCCTCAACTATCTCCTTACACATCTCTCACATCTAAAACCAGAATTCAGTTAAAGGCAAGGTGAGATTACCCATGAAGCCCTAGCACTACTGATTTCCAAAACATTTTTCATTTTCTCAAGAGCTCCAGACACAGCAACACCCTTAGCTCCTTCTGGTAAGTTCCATGCTGTGGCCAGAAGATGGCAGTGCACCGCCAGCCCAACTCACCTGCAGGCAGGTGGCCAACGGTGAGCTTCACTCTCCTAGACGTGCAGGCGGTGCTCTTTAGGGCCGCTCGGACAGCCCACAGGTCACTCTTGTTTCAAGTACACATAGCAGCCAGATGATCCAAAAACTTATAATTAAAACCCCAAAATTGCAATCACAGAGTAAATTCCTTTCAAAGACCATGATGATATCCTTGTCTTAGATTTCTGGTAAACATTTGGAATTGGATAAACCACCATTCTTAATTAGGACAGAACATTTTAAAAACATCACCAGTCACCTAAACCAGATAGCTTGGGGTCTGATTTTGTTCTTGAATGTGTTAGCCTAAGGAAAGCCTAGTAGTCATTGGTGCCCAACAGAGAGGTCTGGGGCAACCAGGCCAACCATGTGGCCTGCAGCACAACAAGGGACCATCTGTGGGCACTGGCCAGTAGGATCCAGAGTACTTTTGCCTGTTCCCAGGGTTTCAAGTGGCTTTGAAGATGATGCCAACGTTTATCAGCACAAATTCAGCTGTTTCATCAATTAGCACATGATTCTTTCAATACCAAAAAATTAATAAAAATAAAGGACTCCTCAAAACAATCTCAAGAAAGAAGAACAGAGCTGGTGCAATCACACCCCCTGGCTTCAGACTATACTACAAAGCTATAGTAATCAAAACAGTTTTGGTACCAGCACAAAAACAGACACATAAATCAATGGAACAGGATAGAAAGCCCGGAAATAAATCCACACACTTATGGTCAATTAATCTTCAACAAAGGAGGCAAGAATATACAATGGAGAAAAGACAGTCTCTTCAGTAAGTGATGCTAGGCAAACTGGACAGCCACAGGTAAAAGTATGAAATTAGAACACTCTCTAACATCATATACAAAAATAAACTCAAATGGATTAAAGACCTAAATGTAAGACTGGCTACTATAAAACTCCTAGAGAAAAACACAGGCAGAACACTGTTTGACATAAATTGCAGTGATTTTTTTTGGATCCGTCTCCCAGAGTAATGGAAATACAAGCAAAAATAAATGAACAGGACCTAATTAAATTTAAAAGCTTTTGCATAGCATAGCTTTTGCTTAGTAAAGGAAACTAAACAAAAAGAAAAGACAATCTATGGAATAGGAGAAAATATTTGCAAACGGTGTGACTGACAAGGCCTTAATTTCCAAAATATACAAACAGCTCATACAGCTCAATATCAAAAGACAGAGAACCCAATCAAAAAATGGGCAGAACACCTTGGGCAGACAATTCTCCCAAGAAGACATATAGATGGCCAACAAACACATGAAAAGATGCTCAATATTGCTATATTAGAGAAATACAAATCAAAACTACAATGAGGTATCACCCACATGGGTCAGAATGGCCATCATCAAGTCTACAAAAAAATAAATGCTAGAGAGGGCGTGGAGAAAAGGGAACCCTCCTATACTGTAAACTGGTGCAGCTACTATGGAGACTCCTAAAAACTAAAAACAAGAGTTACCAAATGATCCAGCAATCCCACTCCTAGACATATACCCAGATAAGACAAAAAACTAATTCGAAGATACATGCATCACAATGTTCATAGCAGCACTCTTTACCACAGCCAAAACATGGAAGCAACCTAAGCGTCCACCAACGACAGATGAATGGATAAAAAAAGATGCGATACACACAGAGGCACACACGTGATGGAGTATTACTCAACCGTAAAAAAGAATGACATAATGCCATTTGCAGCAACATAGATAGTCCTAGAGATTATCGTACCAAGTGAATTAAGTCAGAGAAAGACAAATATGGTATCACTTATATGTGGAATCTTAAAAGATGACACAAATGAACTTTTTACAAAACAGAAAAAGAAAGACATAGGAAATAAACTAATGATTAACAAAAGGAAAAGGGCAGGGGGGAGGGATAAATTAGGAATTTGGGATTGACAGGTACACACTACTATGTGTAAAATAAACAAGGGCCATCTGTACAGCACAGAGAGCTATATTCAGTATCTTATAATAACCTATGATGGAAAAAATCTGAAAAAGGATTTACATATATATGTAAAACAAATGAATCAATTTGCTGTCACGTGAAACATTGTAAATCAACTATACTTCAATTTAAAAAAAACAAAAACCAGGATTCCTGAGCCTTCTAACTGGACAATTACTCCAATATTTAAGTTGGTGAAAGTTCTTTTAATAAAGCCAGTCAGTCCCTAAACTCCTTTAAGGTGCCCCCAGTGATGAGAAATGAAGGTCCTTCGCATGCTAACATGTTTGTGGGAAACGTAGTAGTGAGGACACTTTTGCAATCTTCATCAGAAAAAAATTAGAAAGAGATCAGTTAACCTGAATACCAAGTGTCCTACCCTGAAACTGTGGCCAGGACCCAAGTGGAATCCTAAAACTGTCAGTGCTGGAAACAACTCTCAGCCACGGTGTTTGGGCAGGGACTCAGAAGTTCCTCTTATCACATAGGTTTGTATTCTTTCTATCTTTTATTACACGAGGGCTGAGATGTGAAAGTCAGTGACTCAGAACATGTTCATTACTCACGCCTCCCAGGCAAGCAGGTACCTGGTTTTCCTCCCCCCGGAGCCCTCACCTGCCCTGCCGTAGGCCTCCGAGAACCCGCAGGGGCCTGGGCCCTGAACAGAGGCAAGAGCCTGTCGTGGCCCCTGTGGTATTAAGCAGGCTCCCACCCTCTTATGTGCCTGCTTGAAGTCCACCCCACACCGAACTCCCCATCAGCCTGCTCCCCGAGACTGTCACAACGGGGAATCAACTCCATGGTTTGGCCAGAGCAGCCAGTGAGGGAGTCAGACCCCTTCTGAGCCACAATAAAGAACTGGCTGGAGCACTCATTCCAAACACTAAAGCTTACCTGCTCCTGAACGGCAGTGCCTGCCTGCTGACCTGTCTCCGACTGTGGTCTGGACATCAGGCAGAAATGACGGAGGAGGACATGAGAGCAGAGAAGAGCAGCTGTGACTACACTGGGCAGAGACAGACAAAGGTGGCTCCTGCTGTCTTAGGGACAAGGACTTCTGGATGGCTTTATTTAGGGTCAATAAGGGAGGGAAGACAACTCCTCCTGGAATCAGATCAGCCTGTCTCTTCAAACCCCCAATGAAGACCCTGAGTTGGGGGTGAAGCCTGTGTGTCAAAGGGGAGGAAAGGCAGGGGGAGGGGCTCTGGGCAATGGGGAGGGAGCAGAGAGCCATGGGGGAGAGCCTTGTGAGGACCTGAGGGCTGAAGGGCCCTGGGCTCACCTGTTCAGCAGGTGGGCCTTCTGCTAAGGCCAACAGTGGTCTCAGAGGGCATCAACCCCCAGCCCTTCAGACCCAGCCAGCAACACCAGATCCAGCTGCAACAGTCTTGAAGGTCACCTCCAGCTACAAATCAGGAAAACCACACAAGGTGGCCTTCACACTGGCAGACAGTTGGGTTAGGAGCCTGCGCCCAAGATGCCTTGACTTAGAAGACAACCCAGTAACCAGGAGCCCCTCAGAACATCGCAGGCTATAAGGGATTGGGAAGTCGAGAAATGGGACCCTGTAGAAGGGCCCCCAAGATCCCCTCTGCCTGGAGGTCACGACAGTGACGCCATCCTTGCCCAGTTCCTTTCAAAACCAATGCAACATGAACGGAGCAGTTCAGACACACAAACTGCAGAGAAGGCAGGCCTGCTTGAAGGGACAGCAGAGCCCTCCACCTCAGGTGGCAGGGCCCCCCAACCCCATCCAGCTTTGACCCCAGCAAGCCCTGCCCAGGAGCCAAGGAGAGCCCAGCCAGCCCCACGGTCTGGAATATTCTGTGGGGGCCTCCCGGAGGGTGCAGCTCCCACCTCCTTCTGTGCCTGCCAGGCACAGCTGCCACCCTCCACCTAAGGCAGGGCTGGGCCGAGCCCACATCTCAGACGCCAGACAGTGTGTTATCCTTTAATGAAGAGCCAGGTCAGTGGGGCCACCACTCTCCCCAAGGCCCCCCTGCAGCACACGCCCCTCACCACTGGCTGCCTCGGAGGCAAGCTGGCCCTGAGGCAGCCAGCCCTGCTGAGGGGTCCGTTTGCAGCAGCCCAGGAAAGGCATTCATCTCTCGGACCTAGGAACGTGGCAGCAGCAACAAGGCCAGAGGCAGGAGAACTGAGGTCAGGGATGATGGAGGAGGAAGGCGGGACAGACGTGGGGGCTCTCCTCCTTCCTCTCTGGATCCCGCTGAGATAAAGGCCAGTGTTCAGGAACGGTACAGTCTCCCCTGGGGCCGGAAGCCCTTAGTCCCCAACTCCCCACAGACTGACGTCACACAGAGAACGGCCCACAGGGTCACTGGGCTCAGGGAGCAGGCTGAGCACCGCCCCATCCGCCTCAAGGCCCCAGGCTGCGAGGGGCGTCCAGCAGGGCCCAGGCCAGAGCCACCAGGAGACTGGGAGCCACCTTCCACTAAGTCTGCTGGGCAGGCACTACAGGTATCTAAGGAGGTGGTCTCTCCCTCGTGGTTCCGGGGCTGCCCAGCGGGGGCTGAGGCGACGTCAGGCCAGGGCTCGCAAGTCCCTAGAGATCCGTGACCTTATTCTCCACAGCCGCTGCGATCTGCTGGAGCCGATAGCCCAGCTGCATCTTCTGGGCCGTGCCGTCCTCCTCCAGGGCAGTGATGATCTGAAACGCAGAGACCAGCTCGTTGTGGGGAGACCGCCAGCCTCTCGCCTGCTTTTGCCGCAGACTTCCATAGGCCTCCCCCGGCACCGCAGCCAACTGGGGGTAGGAGACCCCAAAACCCCTTGAGCCACCTCATGTCCCCAGGGCCCCCCGGTGGGAGGGGACGATGGCAGCAGAGTGACTGCAGGGTTTAAAGGATCAGTGCGGTGGGGAATGAAGTACTTTACTCAGCACCCAGCACCGGGTAACGAGTGTCACCTCCCCTGGTAAAACTGTTTTCAGTGGAGGCCAACCTCACCCACCACACTGGTCTTCTCCTCACGAACCATCTAGAAGCCCTACTCCACCCAGCCTGGCTCCCCTGCCCACCAGGCAAGAAGCAAGTCCTGAATTCCTACATGCCAAGTGCCAAGCAAGAAGCAGGGACTCAGCAGCCCGCCCTCGGGGGCTCGCTGGAGGGGAGACGGGCACGGAGCAAACACGGACAACAGAGGGGCTGCCACAGGGAAGGGCGGGAACAGAGGGGCTTGCTGGCCATGGGGACAGGTATGTCACCCAGCTCCGCCTCCCACACCAGGGCCCACGCTGCTCAGAGCAAGGCCACAGTGCCTGGACTTTATATTTGGGCATCACTCCGTCACAAGACTGTCCCCACTCCAGGCATGGACCTCGTGGCAGGCCCCTCACCTCTGAATGGCAAGAGCCACCACATCCCTCGGGCCCCACAAATGTCTGGGCAGACGATTCCAGCAGGCACTCAGTGTGCTGACTGGTGGGTGCTCTGATGCTGAGGCCAAGCCCAGAAAGCCCCCTCACCAGCTCCGTTGTACCCTCACCTGCCTGAGCCTCTGTGCCTGGACCGTCCTCTCTGGCAGCCCATGCAGCCCAGCCAGGCCCACACCCACAGAGGTGGCCGTGCACAACACACTCCACATGCGGACCCAGGTAGAGATCTGAGCAGTGCAAGGTCAGGGCAGAGTAGCAGCTGTGTGCCTGTCCCAGAGCATCCTGCACACCATCTCCAGGCCCTGGTAGATCCCCAGCCCTGCACCACCACCACCACCACCACACCCAGGAGCCCTGCTGAGCCAGGATGGGGAGGGCCATAGCATGCAAGAGCCCAGCCAATACCAGGAAGTGCACCTCAAAAGCCAACACTTCCAGAGCCCAGGGCCCAGCACCACCCCCACTCTGTGCTTGGGGGAAACCCCAAGGCCCCACACTCGAGTCACAGAGCCAGACGCGCTCTCACGTCGTCATGACCACCCCGGGTTCTGCCCACCTGATCATAGTATTTGTTGATATATTTGTAGAGCTCATGCAGGGCCACTCGGGCCCCGAGGTCTCCAGAGTAGTTCTGGGGAGGAGAAGAGACAAGAGTTGAGATAAAAAAGGGGTGCTGCCCGCCACCTGAGGTGGCCCAGGACCCCAGAGAAAGGGATGAGGGAGAAAGAGGGCTGGGTGGTCGAGGAAGGAACAAGGAGGGCCCTGCAGCGGGAAGCAGAGCCCCTCCACAGACCAGGGATCCCAGGCCAGGTGTGCTCTCCTGGGACAGGACAGAGCCAAAGGGCCCCCTTTTGTGCACACACCCCAAGTCTGCAGGTTCACCAGGGTCTGGGGTCTCAACTGGGGCCCTGCTTCTCTCACTCTGGAGGCCCCAGCTGCTTCTCAGAAGCTGTCAGCATAGTCCTGTTCTGATCTCACTCAAGTCTTTCCTGAGGTCACATCCAGGCCCCTCCATGGGGACATCTGAGCCTCTTCATCAGGACAATGGAATTGGTATCACCTAACTTGTGGCGCTCTTACAGGAATCAAATGAGAAGATAATCAAAGCACGCACACAGAGCAACAGCCCCAAGTTGTAGCTGCTACTGTTGTGATCATCATGGTTTCAGAAACATTGTTTATAAATTCGCAGAGCATATATCTGGAGGCTGTTTTAGGAGTAGGTGGGGGCATGTCTACATCACCAAGGAAAGCAGTAGGAAGACACTGACAGACCAACCCAGGCAGTCCTGCGGCTGAATCCCAGCCACCTTGCTGCCTTGGAACTACCGTACACAGACCCCAGAGGGCTGCAGACACCCAAGCCCCTGGCTGAGTCAGGTTAGGGAGCAGCTGCCAGGGCAATACCCCTGCTGCTCTGTGATGCGACAGGAGCCCTGGTCTTTACAGAGGCAGTTGCAACACTCTGCTGAGATTCCAAGGGCTTCCCTGCAAAGGAGCACTGTGAAGGGGGCAGGACCCTTGTGGCTGGAGGCCTGTGCCCAACCCAAGCAGCAGAAAGAGGGCCGTACCCGGGACAGCTCGGCCAGGATGGAGTTCATCTCTTGATCACTGGCGGGGACAGCCTGCCTGATGTCTGCGTAGTACCTGCCAGAGATCATGGGTCCGGCAGCCGCGAGGCAAACAAACCCCCTCCTCACCCAACCGGGCCCATGCCTGGGCCCCAGCTGTAAACACCCCCAACTCATCCACTTGCTCCCCGCCAGACCCAATCCCATTCCCTCGTACCTTTCCACCATCCGTTTGTAACGGGGAATATCTCGAGCGTACAGAAGTTTGTTGATGGGGGAGTCCTGGCAACAGCAGCGAACAGTGAAAGAGAAAGGATGAGAGCCCGTTAGGGTGACCAGGTGACCCAATTTTCCCAGCACTGTTTTGGTCTAAAACTAAAGTCCCAAATCACATGAACCACCCCCCTTGCTCCCCGGCAACCAGGATGGGTTGGTCACCCCAGCCCATTCCTTCTGCTAAGACCAACTCCATCCCCATCCCTCCGCCAAAGTCCAGTCTCTGCTGTTGGCACTTTGAGCCTCCCCCCACCTCATTCCAAGGTCATCTCAGCTCCATGAGCCTCCACCTAGACCCAGTAGGGACCTGGCAGGCAGGACGGGAAGGGTACAGTGCCGTGTGGAGCCCTAATACTGCTTCTCCATGTGCTGTTCATTCCCCCATGTCATCATTTTAAAAATCAGGAAACTAGATCCCAGATTTAGTTACATTGCTCCAGAACACCTCACTCCTGCGTGGCTGAACTGGGATTTGAAGCAGTCTCTCAGACCAGGGCCCACAGTCTAACACACCCAGACACATCCTCTACCACCAAACTGGGCTCCAATCCTAGCTCAGCCCCAACAGCTGCGGGCAGTATGCTTACGTTCTCTGGACCTACAGCCTCATCCTATAGCTGCTGGGAGGGTGAGGCAAGGGCGCGCCACTCCCAGTGAGCAGAACCTAATGCAGGATGCCTGCTTCTTCCCAACTCTCCATGGGCAGCCCTTGGCATCCTGGTTTGCACTATTCCTGAGCTACCCAGGAAGCATCTGAAGTGTTGCCGGAAAGGGGAGGTAGCGTGAAGATCAGGCAAAGAACCCAGACACCACACAGCACACCCCCTGGAGGTGTCCCCTGGCTCTCGGTGTGCCCTGTGGCTCTCAGCTCATTGTAGGCAGAGTAATGAGAGCACACAAAGCAAGAATGGCTCCCAAAAGACAGCACTATAGAGTAGAACTTTCCATCTTACTTCTTCATAGGATATAGAGGTAGATCTCTCAAGAGGTCCCAGGCCAACTGTAGCCCAGGGGACTGGGCTAAGCAGTCCATTCATGGACCTGCGGAGCCACAGGGCCCTGCCGCTAGGTGCCTGAGCAGTTGCAGTGACCCCGTATCTGTCACAGGACTCTCTAGGTTCTGACTGCTGTGACAACACGCCCCCACCCTCCGAGCTACCAAGTGGCCCCAACCACTTCTCCTTGTGCTTCCCAGCTCCCATGTCGGCACATCCCTCCACACCTGGCCCTCCCTGGACTGCACTGGCAGGCAGACAACTCCACTGCCCTCAGGAATCAAATCCCCCAGGCAGCCTGGGGCTGCTCTGTGATGTAGAACCCATGTCTCCACCAGGAAACCAGCTGGTAACCCAGCAACACCTCGGGCTCACCTTCTCCAAGTCTGAGCTCACCACAGCCAGAGGCCTGGGGAATCACAGGTAACTGCTCCCTGTCCCCCTCACCCCATGTCCCACCCACAGCGTCTGCCCACCCTGTACCCTCTTGTCCCAGCCTGAACTTGGCCACCGCTCGTCCCAGGGACAGCACAGGCTTCCTCTCTGGACTCCAGGCTCCAGTCCATCCACTGCATGCTTGCCAGGAGGCTCCACCTAACTCAGGTCTGACCACTTCCACCCTGTCCCCAGGCCCTCAGTGGCTCCCTGTCGCCCTCGGGGTGAGCCCTGGCCTCCTGCTACACCAGCCAGCACTCCTCGCCCCAGCCACCGCAGGCTGCACTTGTTGCCCTGTCTTAACACTGTGAATCGGCACACGTGCCCTCTGCTCTTGCTCATCCCTGAAGACGGAGGCACGGCCACCTCCTAGGGAGCCCAGGGACAAAGCCTGGCCTGGGGCCTGGAGTCAAAGGCCTCCCATATCCTCTTCCTTGACCTTCTCAGGGGCACCTGGACTCTGTGCACACACACAGCACCATCCATCCCCAGCCCCACTGCCCCATCCCACCCATCCCCTCCGGGTCCATCCTGACTGGCTCACCCGGCCCAGCTTGTGGTCAGCCAGGGTGCAGGCGTCCATGAAGGTCTGTGCAATGACCAGGAGCACTGCATCCATGTTATCCGATGTCTGAACGTCAAACACAAACTGCGGGTTTTTGATTATATTGATCCAAAACCTCAGCGGCAAGCTGCGGGGGGACAGGCGTGGTTGATGAGTGTGCGGTGGGGGCAGGAGGAGACCCTGTACGTACCGGCCCCCCCCCACCCCCCACCTGTTGGTCTTCCAGATGTGGACGGTGTCCTGGTCAGAGATGCCGTGCTGCTGCGCCTGGTCATCCAGCAGGTCAAAGAAGTACTTCACCGCGAGTGGCACGGGGCGGCTGGTGCTGAGAATCACCTGGAACAGGTCATCCACAAACTTCTGCAGGGTGCCCTGCGGAGGAAGGGAAGAACAAGAAATGCGGTCAGCGAGAGGGCCTCAGCCAGCCCCACCTCAGATGCCTTGTGACACCAGGCCCATGCGAGCCCCACACCCTCCCCAAATCCCATTGCCTGTCCCGTCCCTGCCCCACCTTCATGGACAGCAGGCGGGTCAGGTAGATCTCAGGGATGGCCTTGGCTCGTTCGCGCTCCCCGCCCCGAAGGCTGCCCCTCCGAGGCCTGGGTGGCTCCGGCTCCTCACTTGGCTTCACCAGGTGCCAAGCCCGGATGCCACCCTCGTCCACGTCCTCCAGCATTGGGGTCCCTGTGCCAAGACCTTACAGCTTGTCACCCCTTATCAGGTGTCCCCTGCCCTAGGCCCCAGGGTCCTGCCAACACACGGGAGTGGGCACCTGGTTGAGGGCTTCTCTAGGTGTAAGGGAAGGAGACACAAGCCTACACTGGGGTCTGGAGGACCCTCCCCCATTACGAGAGACTGGGCAGAGCGAGGGTAGAGGACCGTGATGGCAGTGGGTGGAGATGGGTGGTACTCACTCTCTCCAGGGACATAATCCTGGCTTTCCCGAAGAACATGCTTGGTGAGGCAGGGGACGAGGGCCACAGTGGCTCCGTCTGGGACCTGCTAACCACAGCTGGTGACCCCTCCAGCAGCTGTACCCCACCACAGCCCTCCCCCAGCTCCCACCCCTCCCACCTTGTAATGCTGCAGGGTGTTCAGGCGCCTCCACAGACCCTGCACCTCAGAAGTCACGTCCTCGTCAGAAAGAATGAGATGCCCAGCCACCCCAGACCGCCATTCTGCAAGGACAAAGGGCTTTCACAACATCCTCCCTGCAGTGGAACCCTCCTCCACAGGGACACCAGCCCCTCCATCAGGGGCAGCCTCACCCAGTTTCTCCAAAGACCAGAAATAGGGGCCCCTCACCAGGTGAAAGGTCAACCCTGCAGAGGTATTCCACTGCTCCCACTCCCAACATCCCACCTCCCCCAGGTGATAAGCCGACTCCGCAGAGCTAGTCTAGGGCCAGCCTTGCCCTGGGGGCCCCCAGGCCAACCTTCCCTTGCCACCCTCACCAACATCCAGGGTGCGGGGATCTGGCCGCTGGGCAAGAGGCACTCCTTTATAAAGCTGGTCCAGCATCTTCTCCTTGGCCTGGGAGATGGTGTCACAGTCCAGGACCTTCACGGGGACACCCTGGGCTTCTCCTGCTCCGGGGCCCACAGCCAACAGAGCATTCAAGGTCTATACAGGACACGTGGGAGCAGTCAGGGCTCGCGCCATACGTGGGAAGAACAAGACGCAAGACCAAGGCCAACCCATGAGAAAGTCACTGCCTCCGACCTCCAAGCACCAAACAGTCCCTCATTTTGTCTTTTCTCTTGCCTGCCTCCCCAGGAACAGGGGCTCCCTCCACTCTGGCATCAGCCCCCAGCACAGTGCACTAGTAAGCGTCTGTGGGGTGAATGGCAGAGGAAACGACGGAGCACAAGTCCCTGTGAATTCTGATCCCCAGGATCGTTGCTCAGCTGGTCAGACTGAGACACCTGAGGAAGCCCATGTAAGTAGAGTCCCCACCAGCCAGAGGAGCAGAGCCTGAGGGAGACTTTGCCAAAGGAACTCTACGTGGGCCACTAAAGGGAAAGTGAATCCAGTGGGAAGCAATGGGCAGGTCTGCCAGGGTGACTCCTGGCCTGGCGAGCACAACCACAGCCCTGGCAGGACACGTGGTCAGGCAAACACTCAGGCTCTGGCACAGCAAAGACTTGCACTGGTTCCTGGCAGGGCTGGCTACTCCCCAGACCCTGGCAGTGGCCACCCTGACCCCATCCCAACCCTGGGACCCTCTGAGGCTCTATCCTCAAGATCTGGCTCTCAAGCCTCTACCCAGCAGACAGCCAGAAGTCAGGCTGGCTCAAACCAGACACACACACCCACACAATCACACGTGGTCTCCCTCCTCACCCTCATGCATTCACACACGCTCCCCCCACCTCACCAGGGGACGGTACTCCACGTCCTCTCGGAGTAGCCGGTTGTCATTCAGGGTGTATTTGGCTTTGCCAGTCACACTGTCCACCGGGCCCTTGTCCACTTGATGCTTAATTCCACGGAAAAGCATGTACAGAGGCTCTCCTACCGAGTCCTGGGGGAGCGGCAGGCAATTAGGGCCCCTGGGGCAGATGACAAGCCTGGGAAGGAGGTGCTGGGGAAGGGGACAGGATGTAGGGTACAGAAGGCTTAAGGTGACCGAGGACATGCTGGGCAGGGGTGCACAAGCTGAGTGGTTTAGAGTCCTGACTCCCTGGAGGGGTATCCCATTCGCCTCTGCCTCCCTCACCCTCACAAAAGTGTAGAGGCAGATGGACATCCAGTTGGTGAGCAGCTTCTCCACCACGGTCTCTGTCCTGGGATGACACGAAAGAGGAGGGGCGCAGTCAGCAGGTAGGGACACAGGCCCAGAGGGCCTGACACAGCTCTGGGCTCCAGCCATCCTCAGCTGCCTGGCCCCTGTTGCTCCCGACGGGAACACAGACCTGCGCAGCATCAGCTTGGGGTTCTTGGCCACGTACTGGGCCACCAGGTCACTCAGCAGGGTGCGCAGAATGTCGGTGAAGTACTCAAGCTTCCCATGCAGCGCCACGGTGAGCAGAGATGCCACATAGGCGCGGTCCCGAGCTGAGAAGGTGCGCTGGCTCTCCAGGGTATGGATGAACTGGTGCCAGGGAGAGGGGGCGGGTGGGCAGATTCAGAACTGGAAGGACTGAGAAGGGACAGGGCTGGAGGGTAAGGGGACCCCCACCCCCACCCCAGGAGGGTCCAGATGGGGGTGGGGCAGGCACCTTGGTCAGGAAGAGCTTGCTGTTGAGCAGGTTGGAGAGCTGCCCCAGCCCTTGCTCCACAGTGGGTCGCCTGCTCTCAGGCACACCCAGGTCCCGGTGCAAGGGTGACTCCTGGTGCCCAGGGAAGAAGACCCTCTCAGCATACACCTTATAGTCGAGGAAGGGGATGCCACTGCCCAGAAGGTCACTGGTAAGATCGGTCATCTCAGTCATAAGGTCTGTTGAGCAGAAGAGGCCGGGTTTGGGCGCAGACCGCAGGTGCAGGGAGCAGGCAGAGTCCCGAGCGCGGGGTCGCTGCAGTCTCACCCGTGAACTCCTTCTTGCAGCGGTCCCGCACGCTGCTCTCCAGATTCTCCAGCTGGATCTGCACCTTCTTATAGTCCCTCAGGGCCTGCTTGCTCTTCCTCCTGCTCGGCACCAAGGTCGGGACTGGGAAGGCTGGAACCCTTGCTGGGTCCCACCGAGTCCGGCCTCGGCCAGCATGGTTCCACCCAGCCAAGCCAGGGCCTGGCCAGAAGAATTTAGCCTGTCCCACCCCAGGAAAGTCACATCCGCCCAGGGATCAGCAAACTGTAATAGGATCAACTCTGGCCCCTGGCCTGTTCTTGTAAATAAAGATTTGGAATGCGGCCATTGCTCACGTGTTTGTACAGTCTGCGGCTGCTGCACTGTAATGGCAGAGCTGAGCTGCTGCCCCTGAGACCGTCTGGCCCACAAATCTGAAAATAGTTACTCTCTAGCCCTTCACAGGAAGTGTGTGCTGACCCTTGGTCAAGCCTGCCCCTTCCCAATCAAGCCACACCCTGCGGCCCACCCTGACCTGACCACATCTGGTGGCACCCACCTGTACATGAGGACAATGATGATGACACCCAGAGCCAGAAGAGAGGTGCCCACCCCCAAGCCCACCTGGGCTGCCATGGGGAAAGGCACGGGGCTCTCGCCATCATACTGTACGTGGCCCAGGGAGAAGCGCAGGTTCCCCATCTGCACCTGCACAGGAAGCCGCCTGTGAGCACGGGGTCAGCACATGCCCGATGCCTGGCCTGTCCCAGGGCCCGCCCACTGACCGTGAATTCAGGCAAAGCGTCCGGTGCCTCCCGGAGGGCGTGGTGCCGGGGCAGGGGCTGCTCCACTGGGGGCTCGCAGTACAGGTGGTGCCTGGTCAGTGTCTTCACCACGCAGGGGCCGTCCCCTATCATGGCCACCACCTCCTCCTTGGACATTGCAAGGTCCAGATTTTCCCCCTAGAACACAGGGTCACTGATTGATTACTCAGAACTCTTCCCTAAGGGGAGGAGCTGGTGGTCACTCAGATCCTACCTCCCCAAATGTGGGCAGGATGGTCCTGAGACCCACCTCCAGGAGCAAGGCTGACAGTACCTCAGCACCTCTGGCCCTGCTCTGCATGCAGGGGACAGTCCCGGGGATGTCTTCCAAGCTGCCCTCGATCCTTCTCTGTCCCTCTCTATTCTTCTTCAAGTCTTAACTTGTCTACGCATAAAAGCCTAGAGAATTTAAAGCTGTCCCCAAATCCTGCCCAGTGACCTAACAAAGGGGAGCCCTTGCTGTGTCTGTTGGCCCCCCAGGTGGGTGACGATGGGTTGCCTACTCACAGCCTTTAGGAGTGCCCACCTACTGCCTGTGTCAGAACACACACCAAGTGCATATCCATGTGAGACAGGTACCAAATGCACATCAGCCCAGGTGTCTGTGTACCACGCCGCCCCACCACCATGTGTCAAGCCACTTACATACTGTCATTCAGACACCTGCCATGGACTGTGCTAGGCCACAGGACCCAAGCCCCTGCCAGGTGAGTCAGGAAAGGCACCCACCACCAACCCTGTCAGCACTCGCCACGTCCATCAACCGGCCCTGGCTCTGCTGTCACACCCCCCAACCACACATGGCAGTACAACTTGGCAAAGGGAAGGATTTGGGGGGCCCCTGTGTCCCAGTAGCAGCAGTACCTCCACAGAGAGCACACTCCCAGGCTTGTGCCGGAACGGCGCAGTGGGGTCCTCGGGGTTGAGGGGCTGCAGAGTGGGGTCAGCTTCATAGGAGAAGGGGGTGGGGTTCAGTGTGGCAAAGTCAAAGACCAGGTTGTCAAGAATAAATTCCACACGGACCCAGGGGTCCTCAGGCAGGCCTGGGAGGGCCGGTGTGCGGCACGTGATGAGCTGGGAGGAGTTCACGTGGCAGAGCTCCTCAAACTAGGGCAGGGGGAGGACAGGGAGGGTCAGCAAAGGGGTGCGTAGAAGGGGTCCAGCAAAGACGGGGACATGGCCTCCTTTGGTACCCGCCACCCATGGCTGTTGTCCACAGTATGGGTGAAGGATGAGGTGAGCAACAGCCAGCCCAGTGAAGGCAGAGGGTACCCATGGGGGTCCTACATGAAGGCCACCACAGGAGGCTCCGGGGGAGCATGCTGTCTCCGGGATCACACGGCGCCTCCGCGCAAGCCCCTGGCCCGGCCATGGTGCTCCTAGGGCCACAGTCACTCGGATCCTTGGTGTCTGTACCACATCCAGATTCTGGCCACGGACCCGTATCTCACGTCCTCCACTGGAACAGAACCCATGAGCTGCTTATGGTGTTTGTGAACCAAGATTTAGGGCACAGCCCAGTCCCTCACGTTAGCTCAGCCCCAGGCTGAAGCTGCATGGCCCTCCCCTAACCAGCAGCATGGGAATAGAAATCCCCACATAGAGGCTACAACCCCCCATGTCCTGGAGCTGCAAAGACCTCCCCACTGCATGCCCTGCAGCCATGCCCTTGGCCCAGCACCTGAGGAAGCTCTTGGTGGGGCCAGCAGAGGTGACATTGGGGTCTGATGTGTACTCGAACTGGCTGTGCTGAAGTCTCCGCTCAGTGGCCCCAAACCACACAGCCACGGGAAGTGTGGCAGGTGTCGGGTGTGGGCTGGTCTCACACCGCAGCTGCTCTGCCTGCTGCTCCAGCAGCCTAGGGAAGGAGGTCAGAGGGGCAGGTGGGCCAGGCCGCGCTGGAGGGGACACCAGAAGGGGAAAGCGGTGATTCCAGAACACGGGACCCACTCAGGCCTCAGCTCACTGCCCTTCAGCACTGACTGCGGTCTCACACGTGACGCTAGAGGCTGCACTCCCACACAGCCCCAGCTTTAAGAGGGTCTGGCCGCTTTCTGACGCAGCCAACTTGGCCTTCCCTGTCGGCTCTCCCTGGCATCCCACCCTCCGTCTTCTCCCTAGAGCCCATGGATCTCTGCAGAATGAGGAAGAGGCCCTCACAAGTGACAAGGCTGGTCTCCAACCACCACTCGGATGTCTTCCAGCCGCCCAGTCAGGAGCTTGGAGCCGTGCAGGGTGAGACTGGTGCCCCCAGCTCTGGGCCCTCGGGCCGGGAAGATAGAATGTACTTTCGGGTCCTGTGGGAAGGGGATAGGGAGGAGCAGACAGGCATCAGGCCAGAAACAGATGCAGGGGAAGCTGGAGGCACACACGAAGGCCCCAGGGTGGGGAGCCCCAATAAGGTGAGCTAGAGGGAGCCCCCTGACGGGGTAGCCCATCGGCAGCTGAGGGGGACTCAGCCGTCAGGTACCTGGTAGGCAAAGTCGTGCTCTGAGACACCGCGTCCTCTTCCTGGCACCTCCACTGTCACAGAGCCTGCCACCTCCTCCCTGCTGGCCTTAGTGATACACACGAGGCTGTGGGCAGAGGGCAAGCTGGGGTGCCAGGTCTTACTGAGGGCCCCTCCAACTGACCTGGCTGCCCTTCCCTGCCCCGCTACATCACGTGGTCTCCCTGCTCCCGAGATCGACAGAGATCCTCTTGCTTCAGAGGAATTCCTTATTGCAAACCAGAAGGCTTTAGCATCTGAGAATTAATACTCGTGGTTCAATCATTCAAGTGCCCCTTGACAAGGAGGAATTTCTCTGCAGGGCACAAATTTACAAAAGCGCCCCATAAGGCTGGTGGTAGGGGTGAGCTGCTGAGCTAATGAGTGGGCCTAACCGGCCGCCATTACCTAATGCACAGCACCACGTGCAAAGTGGCGGAAATCTTGAAATCTTCATGGAAAAAAAAGTTCCCGAAAACCTCTAGTCGGGTCTGGGAATGGATGTGAAGGGAGAGTGAACAATTTAAGAAATGCTGGTTCTCAGCCAGGAAACAGAAGCTCGGGGCAAATTAATTCCCAGAATGTGAAGCCTGCGGTGGCTCGCCTCTGTGCCATTGTCACGGTCACTGCAAAAGCCCCGAGGAAACAGAACAAGTGATGTGTAAACTACCAGGGAGAGGCTTCAGCTGGACTGTACTTTAATCACTTTATAAATCAGTTTAGCAATTACTTTAGTCTTGTGGTTCTAGAATCATTAACAGTCTAGACAGTCACCTCCAGCTCTCAGTCATAAGATGTTTGGGGGAAACAACATACTCCAGCAAAGTCTTATGGAAAATACAAACTCTGGGGCCCCAACACAGGCCTACTGATCCAGACCTCTTGTTGGGGAGGTCTAAGGACTTGTTCTAGGGGTTTGGGACAGGGTCTCCAGATAACCCTGATATTCGGCGGGTTTGGGACCTGCTACCTGCAGGTGTCTTCTTGGCCATGTTGGCAGGTGTGCATGCACCTTTGGGACCCTGCAACTGCCAGCCAGGTTATGATGTCCCAGAACCTCCATAAACCATGAGCCCTGGGACTGGGGGACAAGGGACTGGACAGAGGGGCCTGGCACTCAGCAAGTCTACCCACTGAGGGGCCCACCCAAGGCAGTGTGTGGGGAAGGGTCAGTGGGTGGGAGGGCCAGCCTGGGGCCAGCCGTCTAGGATATGAGGATCCTGCTACCACAGCTACGTCCAGGAACGTAAAGCCAGATGACAACAGCTAGGTGGAGCCAGGAAGCAGAGCCACCTATCAGCTCTGGGCAGTGACTGAGCTCCAGGCCAGGAACCTGCAGGTCTGTGCATGCAGCCAAGGTAAGTGCTCCAGGCCCTCAATGGCAACCCCAGCCCTGCAGCACTATGACCAGAACCAAGGAAAAGGTGACACAGGAGCACAGACAAGTAGTGGGGGGGTGCCCTGAGCAGGAAAGCCAGCCGTGGAGCCCAAGGGGTGTCCCCTGCTCCTGTTGGTCCAGCTCACTCACCTGCTGGACACCTCGTACTCCTGAGGGTCCACAGCACAGGGCACTCCAGCCACCCTGACAGTGTCTTGCACGTCCTGCACATGTTGGCCCAGGTTGGAGCCCCTGATGGTGACACGGGTGCCTCCGTCTACAGGTCCAGTCAGAGGTTCCACCTGTTCCAGGACAAGAACAGCTCAAGGACAGCTCACCTCCACTCACCTGTCCCCTTGGCAGCCCAGAGAGACAGCCCCAGCCTCCTACCGCTTGGCCCCCTAGACGCACAGCAGCCCCCACCCCCTCCAAGGGACGTGCCAGCGTTTCAACACACCGAGTGGATGAGGGGTGCCGGGCACTGGGAGACCACAGCCTCAGCCTTGCCACAGGCCTCCCGGGCCACACACCGTGGACGCTCCCCCTTGCACCACACACACCCATACTGGGGCATGGCGGTTTGGCAGCGGCTGCAATCCTCATGTCCCACAAAACAGTCATAGAGCACCACTGCGGATGGCAGAGACGAACGTGAGAGGCAGGCCTGGAAGAGCCCCGTTGCCACCAGCCAGTACCAGCAGCCCCAGGTCGCTCACCATGCAGCCCATCCACACTGTCCACACGCAGGTGGCCGGCCCGACGCAGAAACAGCCCTACACGGAGCTCTGGCTGCAGAGCCTCATAGCTGAGCTGGAGAAATGGGAGTGGGGTCAGAGCCAGGGGCTGGGGGAGGCATCGGGCCTGGGGAGGGCATGGTCAAGAGAAAGGACCAAAATGACTCATAGAAACACAAGCCCAGAGGTCAGAGCTGGGATACAGGACCCCATGGGGTACAGGGTCAGAGGTAAGAGACTGGATGTAGGACCCCATGGGGCACAGGGTTGGAAGTCAGGGATGGGATACTTGGGATCACAGAGCACAGGCTGGGTTAAGTGTGGTGCAGCCAGCTGAGGTCAGTAGCCAGCCCGTGCCAGTGTACCCTTGCCCAACCAGGACTCATGACCTGTACCTGGTGCGGCTGACATGTGATATGGCACCGGGTGTCTGGAGGCGGCTCACACTCGACCCGGGCCTCAACCATAACCTCGCGCCCCTCCAGCTCCATCACACACTCATTGTCTCCTGGGCTATCCTGGGTGCAGAGGACACAGCTGTGTAGGCGGCTTCAGGAGCGGGCCTGGTGAGCCCTGCCAGGCCCCCAGCACAGTCCCTGGGTTGGGACTGAGACTTGAGGCCATGCCCTCCCCCTGCTTCCCAGGGCTCATACATAATTTGCCAACAGCCAAGGAGGCTACAATGACCCTTGCAAACAGGACACGCTCACCTGGAAGAGGCGGAGGTTCCTGCCCAGCAGCCGGATTTCTCGCTGCACATGGACTGGCATCAGCATGGAGCCCTGAACGCTCTCCACACAAGGGCAGGAGCCTGCCCCCCAGTTCACCTCCTCCTGCAGGCACCAAGCATGAGGCCGTCTATGGAGCCCACCCATCCCCTCAGCCTTTTCCCAGGCAGAACCCCATTGGCCAGGCCAGCACGAGGCAGTGGACCTCACCCTCCCCTAGATCCCTTCCCTGCAGAATCGCAATGTGGGCAAGGAGCTGCATCTGCCCCAATCCCCTCCCCCGAGGCCTCCTTCCTGGGCTGGGCCTCACCAGCTCCCAGAGCCCGGGGGTGTCAGACTGGTAGTCGAGGCTGGACAGGAGGATGAGGGGGGCGGGAGGGCCCTCGTGCTCAGCCGAGTCTCCATCACCTGAGAGGAGGGTGGAAGTGGAGAAGGCGGGCGTGTCACCCCCCGTCCACTCGTCCGCCTCGGGCAGCTCGCCGCCTTCTCTCAGGAGCCAGTCCAGAGCGGGCTTCGTGGAGCCAGTGGCCCCTGGGAAAGTTGTGGCGGGAGCAGTGCCAGGGGGCTGGTCCAGGGGTACTGCAGAGGGGAGGGCCTCAGGGCTAGGCTCTGCAGGGACAGGGGGCAGTGCTGCCACATCTGAGGGCGATGGGTGGGAGGCCAAGAGGTCCTCGGGTGTGGCCATGGGTCCGAGGGCCGTAGGGGCAGGGACAGCAGTTGCAGGTCCATCATGGGGGCTGGGAGAAGGGTCCTCAGAGAAGGGTGTCTCTGTGGAGGCCGAGGCAGGTGTGGGGCTGGGACCTGCCCACGGCCCCCAGGGACTGAGCAGGGAAGGCCTGGCCCCAGGGGGGACATCCGAGGCTGAGGCTGTAGAAGGAGCCCCAGGCTCCAGGGGAAGGGTGTCAGGAGCTGGGGTGACCGTGGCCTTGGGGGCTGCGGGTGGGAAGGAGGTGGGTGCATCTCTTGCAGGAGAGGCTGGGGAGAGAAGCGGGCTCTGAAGGGGGAGGCAGAGAAAGACAGGAAGGGCCACTCAGCAGGCAGGCGCGGGAGCAGGCGGCAGGCAGGCAAGGGTGTGTTAAGAGGAAAGGAGACCAAGGAGAAGAGAAAAAAAACAGCCCATTAATTCTCCGAAGGGGAATGGGAAGGGGGAGGGCAGGCTCCAGGGGCATCTGTGTTGTGCGAGGCCCAGACCTCCCTGCCTCTCAGCTACAATCATCCTATCCCGAAACAGGTGGGACGTCCACAGCCATCCTCCAATTAGTCTGTCACATACAGCAGCTCAGGTGCTCACAACAGAGCACACAGGGCAGACACACAGACCCTGGGCCATCAGAGGAACCCTCATGACGGGGACCCCAAACCCCCGTGGGGCCCGGCCGGGAGTCAGGCTCACCTGTTGGCTAACCACCATGGGCCCGGCATCACACGAGGCCTTGTGTGTGCACAGATGCTGCCAGACACACCAGTTACACCCCCAGTGGCTGCTCACGCAGGCCTGGCACCTACACAGAGCACAGCCATGGGGCAGGGGTCTCCACAGGGCGGCCCAGGGCTGGGGTCGGGGTGAGGAACTCACTGTGCAGACGGCCGGAGCTCGGTGACTGCCACACAGTCATAGAAGGAGAGGGAAGCCTTGGCAATCACAACTGCGCCTAATCTGAGCTCCACGCTCACGGAGATGTGGTCTGCAAAGCAGGAAAGCGGGCCAGGGCTGAGAAGTGGGGAGAGGCATTCAGACCCCGAGAGACCACCCACGGTGGGCTTAGCACCCCCAAACGGAAAGGGCACCCAGGATCAGGAAAGACAGTTCACTGGGTAGAAAATGGGGACTTGAGAAGACTGGGGACTAGAGGGGGAAAGAGAAAGGCATTGCTCCAGGGCCCTTTGCCTGGGTTCACACCTCTCCCAGATCACACCCTTGGAGCAAGATGGGAGGAGGGTGGGGCTCCCAGGCCCTGGGCTGGCTCCTTCTCTCACCCACCGGCTCCTCTCGGCAGCACTGGGGCCTCACTAGGGTCGGGGGAGGGGCACATCACACCAGAACTGGTCAGCAGGGCAGGACTCTGGTACTCCTCAAAGTGGCAAGAATAAGACTCCCCCAGCCCCAGGGGTGGCAGGTCAGGTACCGACAAGAAAATCTGCCAAGAGACACCAGGACACACCGTTGGAGCCGCTGGGCAGCACATCAGGCTCAAGTTTATGGGCTCCCAATGTGGGCAGGCACCAGTGGCCCCAGCCCCCAAGCCTTCACAAACCTCCAGCCGGGTTAGTAACTGATGGAGAAAGCACAGCCCCAAGATAAACGACCCGGGCAAGGCCACTTAGTATCTGGTGCATCTGACACCAAAATCCAAGGTCTCAACCCATTGCCAGAGCCCTCCCCGCCAGGGCCCCGCCTCTCCGGTCTTCACCTCCCTCCTCTCCTCTCGGCTGACGTTAGCGGGACTCAAGGCTGCTACTCGAAGACAGCCCAGCTCAGGCTGGAAGCTCCACAGCCAGCGCTCTGGGCCTTGGCCCCGAGAGCACTCAGAACGGCGGCTGCACCTGGGCAAGAGTGACCAGAGTCCATCTGTGACCCTCTGGGAACCACTGGCAGCTCATGGGGCGGGGACATCTACAATCCTGGGACCTGGGTAGGATGCTCAAGGGGGTCATGACATGCCTGGCAAGTCGGGGTAAAGGACAGGAGCGAGGGTAGGGGATTGGGGGATCCGGGGGTCAGGGGTTGAGAGCCAAGGACCAGGAACCACGGATGGGCAGGAACACTGAGGGCATGAGGTTGGGGTGAGGGGTGGGGCTGGGAAAGAAGTTGGGGTCAGTGGGGCACTGACCTGCCAAGGAGCACACACCACCCACAGTATGGGTCCCTGTGGGCCAGGCAAGACTCACAGTCCAGGTGCTGAGCACAGGAGGCCACAGGAACCTTGAGAAGCTATGGCAGCAAAGAGAACTTGAGGCCAGCCAGCCAAACACCAGTGGCTCTCCCACCAGGGGCTCCTCTGGCCCGCCCAAGGCCCCTCCCAGCAGCCATGCCCTGGCTGGCAACTGGCACTCACTGTGCTCTGGGTCATGACATACAGATGCTCGAAGGCCCCATCAAAGATGAGGTCTCTGCTTACTGCAGACCCCTGCTGGATGCTCTGTGTGGAGTAAGGGTGGCCATCACTCCCCAGGCCCAAGTAGACCTAAGATCAGAGACCACAAGGTCTGAGGCCCAAGGCCCTCTCCCCTCATCCCAACAAAATAATTCACAGATAGAATTTCATCCTAAGTAGTACAGGTGAGTCCACCCAGCCCTGGGGTGGGGTTTGGGGTGTCACACATAAACACCACCCAGCCACAAAAAGAGGAGCAGAGGTCATCTCTCCCAGCCTGGAGCCCGGGGCCCATCACAGATCCCACACATCCCAGGCCCAGGAGTCACAAGCGTAGCTCTGCCCAGTCTGGGTCCCCAGTAGCCTGTCCCCTCTAAATTCTGGGGCAGGGCCCAGTACCTAAAGTGGACTCACCCTATGCAGCTGTCCCTGACTGTCACCCAGAAAAGCAATGGTGTGTCCATCTTCCACAGTGACTGCCACAGCTGTTAGCTGAACCCCTGGCCACTCCAGAACTGGCGTGGCTTCCAGGGGGACACGGCTGGCCATGGGGCTGGGCGTGTGGTCTGAGCCACAGGGATAAGCATCCAAGGTGTCCTGCAGGCAGCAAGTAGCACAAGCAAGGCCCTCCCTGGACAACCTCCTTTGGCCCATCCTCCCTGGACAACCCCATCCACTCCCTAGCCTCTCTGCCAGCTCTCAGCTCCCCTACAGCTGCATCCTTAGGCCTGCCTCAGTGGCTTATATCCAGCTGCCTCAGTCTGCAGCAGCTCCCTCCCCATCTCTTGATCCCCACCTGTCTGGGACCCATTTTTTCCCATCCCTGGCCTGTGCTCAGCTGTCTCCTGGACCATTTATCCGAAGCCTCTTACAGTTTTTGCATCCTCATCTCCAGGTCCACTCACCCGGGTCCCCTCCCACCTCTCACTGACTCAGTCCCCCTACATGTGACTTCTTCCCTTTTTATCCATCCTGAGGCTAGAACAAAACAAGTCTCAACCTCACCTGCTTCTCTCACTCAAGAACCTCAAACAGTAGGTTTCATCCCCCTCCCATTCTTTGTCTCTGCCCCATACCCTAGAACCTGAAATGTCCTCAGTCCACCTACACAAATACCATCCCTTCAGAGCCCAGTCCAAGCCCACCCCTGCACAGCTGGCTCCTCTGTCCCCCTAAATGCCATTCTTACCATAAGGTACCCCTCCATCACCCAGACACAAAGGAATCACTTAACAACGGTTGACCTGATCACCCTGGCAGTAAATGCCTGGCCAGTAGCCTCAGAGATGGGGAAGGGCTGGGGCGGTGCTGGGACTCACCACGGGCAGCTGTGCACAGTCAGAATTGACATCATACTCGATGTAGGCCACCTCGGCCCCATCCTCAGCGCGGCCCTCCCGGGTGTAGCAGGCATCGCGTGTGCGATTAGCAAGGCGGTCCACCTCATCCAAGGGGAAGGCACAGAGGGCAGAGGCTCCAGATGCCCCGGCAGCTGCCGATGGGGGCCGGCCCACAGTGGGGGGAGCAGCTGAGGAGAAGGCTGCAAAGAGCACCTCCCCCTGGGCCACCTCCGAAGACGTGGCCACTGCTGCAGCCTGAATCAGCCCATAGCGGCCCCCCTGACAGGCCAGAGGTAGCTCCACATAGGAGTAGTAGTGCTGGTCCCGGAGGCACACGCGGGACACATAGGCACGAAAGGCTCTAGACTGAGCCTGTAGGTCCCGTCGAAGGAACAGGAAGTAGGCGCTGGCCCCACGCGCAAAGGCGCTCACAAAGTGGTGGCTGTACTCGGAGAGGCGGCCCACAGCCAGTTTGGCCGTCTCCTCGTACGAAAAGGCAACCTGGGGGTCCACTGGCCATAAAGCCCGAGTCGTGATGGGAGGAATGCCACCCCCGACACCCCTACTGGTATAGCCCCGCCCCACAAACAGGAGGGGCTCCCCAGCGGAGCCCTGGGCCACCAGTCCCACGGTGCTGACGGCAGGGTCATTGGCAGCCACGTACTGGGTGTCCCCAGGCCGCTCTGGCCGGAGCAGCAGCTGCCCGAGCTGCCCTAGGCGCCGCTGCTCACAGACCCCCTGGTGCACACTGCCACACACCACCAGGGCCCCCGGGCTCACCAGGAGCAGCTGGTTCAGGTTGTTGGTGGGCTGGGCCTGGGGACATTCATCGGGCATCACAGGCGGCAGACAGTCCCTGCTGTCTAGCACAGGGCCAGTGGACACAGTGGCCTCCAGCTGCAGTTCAGGGCTCAGCTGGAACAGGAAGTTGGTAGCCCCTAGGTAGAGGGTGCCTGAGGCAGGATCTCGTGCCAGGTGCTGCAGATGCGTACCATTGGGAGTGAAAGCAGCTGGTGGAGGGGGCTGGAGGGTGAGGACCCACCCGGCCCAGAGCGCCTGGAGAAGAGCTGGGCCGAGGGCAGGCATGGTCACCTGGCAGGAAGAGAGGTCGAGTGGGGCTCATGTGGCCACCTGAGCACTGTGGCACCACTGGTGAGGGACAGAAGTGTGACACTGCCAAGGTGCCCCTCCTAACCTGAGGCGGAGGAGCAGGGAGGACCAGGCTTAGATGTCACTGTGGTTAGGATGGCCCCAGGACCACACACTAGCAACAGGTCAGGAGAGACCTTCCCAGAAATTTCAATGCTGCCTGTTCTTGGCAAGAATTACTCTCTCAGGAGATCTGCACGCCACCCCCACTACCCTGCCCTATGTCACCATGGGGTCTGAGGGTCAGGGGCTAGAAGAGCAGAAACATGGGAAACACCCCATCCCTAAGGACAGGGCCTAGAAGGGGCAGGAGAGCAGGGGATGGGAAGGGACCCAGAACATCAAGAAGGGAGAGGACCCCTGTGCACACATGTCAGTTTCCTGGGCAGAAGGGAGGGCGAGGTCCCATGGGTCACCTGCCTGTAAGAGTAGGGCAAGAATGGGATGAAAGACCTTTTAGGCGAAGAATCCAAAGAGGTAGTAACCACAAACCCAAAAGGCCGGAGAAAAGAGGGGAGTTGAAGGGGGTTAAGGCTGCTAGGGACAGGGCCTGAAAGGCTGGACCCCACCTTGCAGCGCCCTCAGCAGAGGTTGGAGTCACACTGCTCCCAGACACCTACGTGCGAGGTCAGGCTCACCTGGCAGGGCCGGCTGGATCAGGAGACAGCAGCATGACCTGTGTGAGAGTCACCTAGCCAGAAAGAGAGCAAAGCATGAAGCTGGGGGCTGGGCTGCAAGCCTGTGGGAGCCCTGGGCTCCCCACGTGGAGGCAGCACAAAGGTCCCCCTCCGCGCTGCCCAGTCTGCTGGTGGAGCTGGGCCCAGCCTGGCCTTAGGCCACCAAACACATTCCACAGGGGACGTCTCCTCAGAGCCCACAGGGAGGGGGAGGGCAGCAGAACCAGGCAGCCTTGGGGCCTGGGAAAGGGCAGCTAGGAAGGAGCCCCTGGCTGGCAGGGCCCAGTCAGGCCCCCACCTTTGCCCTGTCCCCCCCGCAGTCCCTTCTCGGCACTCTCCCATTCTCACCCTCTGCCCAAACTGCCCTCTCAAGGCCCCAAGGTACACACCGTCCATGTAGGACCAGGGCTAGCTTAGCCCAAGCCACCAGCACATAAGCAGATACGTGTTCGCACACACCAAGCACACCACCCATCCTGCATGCACAGCCCCACACACAAACATGTGGGTGCATGCACATACAACCTGCACACACAACACGAAGACACATACCCAGAAACAGGGAGATACCCCACCCGGACACACTATCCAGAGACACATCCAGAGACAACCTCCTTACACACAGAAACATGCACTCCACACAGGCACATGTCACACCCACCCACCAGAGAGACACACCACCGGCCACATTCAGACCCCACACAGACGCACGCCCACTTCCCTGGTTTGAGCCCTAAGTCCCAGAGCTGCTGTGGAAGCCAGGCCATCTCTTGCTATTTCCTCTCCTGCAGGTCAGAGCAGAGCCAGGGCTGGGGAGTGGGAGGTGGGGGTAACCCTAGAGGAAGTCACCATGCCCAGCTGTGCCCCGCACCCCCAGGACCTTCCCAGACCTTGGACACCTGCTCCCCTCACAGACCCCTTCTTGCAAGCCCTCCCTGAAGCCTGTTGGGACCAGGAAACCACAGCAACACCACTTTCCCCAGACCTTGGTGGTTCCCAGCCAGGAGCACCAAGGTTGGCAAAGTGCTGGGACAGGCCGTGCATCGCAGGCTAGGAGACACTTCCCCGATGTGCCTGAGCCCAGGCCACATTGCCCAGTCCCTCCTGCCACCCAGCTGCCGGTCTGCCTATGTATAGTGTCCAGCAGGCTTCCCTGGGACCAGGTTGGCTCTTTCCATCAAGCCCCCTCCCCAGGGTGCTCCTGAGACTGCCCCTGAGTGAGCAGGGCTGGGGCTTGGAGGAGAGTCCAGCAGCCTGGTGGGAGCTGTGGAGCTGTGGCCACAGCCTGGCTGGGCACTGCTCCCAAAATAGCTTGGGGGTTTCCATTTTTAGTGTGCAGAGAACAGGGCCGCTCTATGGGAGCAGGAACAAGGCAGCCTCTGTTTGCCATGGAGGGGCCAGGAGGAGGGGGCGGCAGGGAGAATCGTGAACCCGGTGAGAAGCCCAGGACTTCAGCAAGGCCAGGCTTCCCAGAAGGCCCCCCACCTGATTTCCAACAGATGGGGGAGAAAGTTTCCTCTTCTGGGAAGACAGGGTCTGCCTGAGGAGGGCAGAGACCACCTCCTGCCCTCGGCTACTGCTCAGTCTCTCCTGCAATCACCCGCCAAGGGATTCGCTTGGGCAGAGGGTCTACCCCTTCATTCGCTTACAAACATTTGTTCAGCGCCGACTTCGTGCCAAAGTTCTCCAGCCCTCAAGGGGCAGCAACCAAAACACTCCCCGAATGTAAAATCACAACTGGGTGGAGTGATCCACAGGAGGAGAACGGGCAGGATCAGAACAGCTCCTGGCCAGTCCACAGAGGAGGCGAGAGGCTGCCTGCTCTGGGAAAAGCATCAGGCTTCTTTAATCACTGAAACAGGGCCGAGCAACCCTGGCCCTTCCCCACATACCATGGGTGGGAGGAGGAGGAAAAGAAGGGCAGTGACATTTTCTCCTCCTTATTGGCCACATGCATTTCGCTTAACCTCTGCCACGGGCCACAGAGTCACCCCAGCCTCTCCAGCCTACCCCTTCCCACCTCAAGGGAACTGCAAGCAGAATCAGAGTACATCCCTCCCGCCGGTCTTTGAGGCACCCCAGGGCCTGAAGAATAAAGGTCAGCCCCTCCAGTCCACACTCCCATGAGATCCAGGCCAGTGCTCCCCCACAAATGCTCTTCGTTCCTGCCAGCCTGAACTGCGGGCTGTTTCACACTCCTCTGTGCCGCCACAGGGGCTGTTCCCGCTGCCTGGAATGCCCACTCCCCCTCTTTCCCATTAAGCCTCCCTTGTCCTTCCAGACTCCTGAGGAGCCCACTTCGTGTGGTGGATGGGATGGACATCCCAGCCTCTACCCTGGTGTGCCTGGTAACTCCGCCTTGGGCTCTCTGAGCTTCCAATTTCCCACTTGTAGAATGGGAGGCAAGACTGCTCTGACCATTCAGGACACCAAGAGTATTCTCCCTGTTCCATGCTCCTACTTTGAAATTGAAGCTCCCTGAGGACAGATAATGTGGGTTTCAATTCACAGGCCCCAGTAAAACCAGGACAAACCTCAGCACAGAGCAGATGCTCCTTGCATGTTGAAAGAATCCTCATTTTACAGTCAAGGAAATATAGTCAGGGGAGATAGGGGGCCCACAACCCTCTCCAAACCACCTGGCCCCCTTGAAGGACAAAGTGTCAGCCCCACTTTTATTAATGACCAAGCCAGAGCAGATTGAGAGAGCTGGTTTGGAGCCAGGCCTCTTGTCCCCAACTTACACAGCTAAGATCTTTGGCCCACTCCCCAGATTTCAAGCCTAGCTCTGCCTGTGCCTAGGTCTGCCCTGAGATCTCTTCTGGGCCCACCTTCTTCTGGACCTCTTCAGCAGGGCCCAAGGTTGCCCAACTTCTGTCTGCAAAGAGCAAACATCTCTCCCTGCCCTCCTGGGGCTGTCTTCACCACCCAAAGGAGCTCCTAAGCTCTGTCCTTCACACCTGAAGATAGTTCTTATCTCAGCCCTCATTTCCCAAGTCAAGGGGATTAGTGGGAAACTGGCCTTTTTCCTTTCCACCCCACTGCTCCGCTCCCAGGGGCCACCCAGAAGTTACTCATTGACAGCGCAGGAGCACGGTGCTTGCCCAGCTGGCCGTGCTGAGGTGGGGTGGGGAGGCCACCATTTACAGGCACCGGTGAGGACTCAAGGAGTGCTTATCAATCACCCACCGGCTGTGTACAGAGGTGGAGACTCCCCTTCTCAGGGGTGTGTGGCAGGGGGCTCACAGTCTGCCTTTGTCAGTCGCGCCGAGCGCAGCCTGGAAGGGCAGTCACTACAGAGGGAAAGCCTCGACCTCCGCACCGGCTCTTCTCCGACCCTCCTCCCTCCTCCCGGGCAAGGACCCACCAGTGGTCCTGGGAGGGCGGGGAAGAGGCCGGCCGGTCCCCGGCTGAGGCGGCGGCGAGGAGGGGGCGCGGAGGAGCAGCTCCACCTCCTCAGTCTCCCAATCGCGTTACAGGCGGAGCCGCCAGAGTTTCCCTTCGCGCGGAGAAGTGTGGTCCCAACTCTCAGGACCGAAGCCGCCCACCACTCACCCGGGGTGCCCCGACCCGGCGGCATCGAGGTTCCAGGCCCTTCCGCCCCGGGGGCGCGCCGCTTCGCCCCGGCCCCACCGCCCCGGCCCCAGGCCCCGCACTCACCACCCGGCCGGGCCCCGCAGGACGAGCGCGCCGAGGCGGACGCCGGCCGCTCCGGGCTCAGGATCTGCGCGCGCCGGCCTCGCCCCCCCCGCGGTCCCCCCCCCCCGGAGGTGGGTTTGGCGGAGCCGCAGCTGTTACCCGGAGACCGAGGGGCGGAAAACTGCGCCCGCTGCCCGCCCCTCCCGCCGCGGCGTTGCCACCGCCGGGAACAAAGAAGACAAAGCCGCGTCGGCCGGGCCCGGCTCCGCTCCTTCCCCCCCTTCGCCTGCCGGGCCGCCCTCCCCCCGCCCGCCGCCCAGGCCAGGCCGGAAGCAGCCGGGAGAGCCGGGTGCGCGGCCCCGAGCCGCCGGGAACCCCGCATTCCAGCCCAGCGGGCTCGGCACTGGCCGAGGGCGGGGGACTCGACCCCTCCCTTGCCGGGGGGGCAGGCTGCACCGTGGCGGTAGCCACGGCAACCAGTCGGCAGCGGGAGGAGGATGAGGAGCGGAGCCCCGAGGGCGGTCTACCCCGCCCCGCCCCGCCCGCAGCCTCACCTGCGCGCCGCGCGGGAACTGGAATCGAGAACTTTCCAGGATGGGAGGGGTTGGAGGGGGGAGGGGGATCCCCCTATACACCCCCAGGTGTGGTGGTGCAGCTCCTGGGCCTCTGCCTGCCAGCACCGGGTGGACCCATGCTCCTCACCTGCTCCGCCTGTTCACTAATCACCACCCCCGCTCTGCAGCGCCCCAGCTCCCTCTTTCCCGTCCAGTACCTTGCTCCTGTGGTCGTCCTCCTCCAACTTTCTTTACCTGAACTCCTAGGCGCCGCGTTCCTTCCCACCGCAGCCGGTCCTGCCAACCGGCCCCACTCCAGGACTCCCAAACAGCCAACCTCTCCTTCCGGCCCCCACCTCGGGCTGTGCGGGAAGAGTGCAGGCTTTGGGGTTGGGCCTGGGTTTGCGCCATCACTAAGCCAAGTAACTTGACCCCTGCCCCCAAACACACACGCCCATTTGCTCACCTCCAAGTGGAGGGGATACCACACCTAGCCAGCTGTTAAAGGAGGGCTCTCTGCTACAAAAAGTGCACAAGCAAGGGCACATTTGCTTTCTTTCCTCCCAGACCTGGACCTGGACCCACCTCAAGCTGAGAAGCCTTGGGCAAGTCTGGACTCCCTCACCAGTAAATACCTGGGCCTTAAGGAGGAACAGCTGGGTTCTCTCCCGAGGCCCAGGTGTGCCCTTTACCAAGCCCTTCCCACCCTGCCTAGCCCTGCCCTGCCCGTGGCAAACACAGGAGCCTAGCTCTTCCAGTTAGGATTTTTGGAGGACTCTGGCTCAAGGCCCTGGGGACAGCCTCCTGGGAGGCACAGTATGTCACGCACAGATCACCCTGGAAGCCCCCAGAGCCTCCACATCCTCAACCAGAAGATTCATCCACACTGGCTACTGGCCAAAGAGCTAAACCACAGGCACCTTCTTCCCACCTGCCCCTGATCAAGTCTGCCTTCACTCTCATATACCCAACTCCACCTTCCAAACTCTCCCTCCTCAACTCCTCAAGTTGCTCCCTTTCCTCCACCCTCTCTTCCAGCACCTGGGTCCCGGCACTCAGCACCTCATCTGCCCCAGGATGGCACCCCTTACCCAGTTCCCTCATCCCTGGCCTCTGGACATCAGAGACACCTGGCGCCTACCTGGCACGCTGGGTCCTCCACCGCATTCTCTAACCTTATGCTCCCCAACTCCCCACACCCCTCACCACTTCAGCCAAGCCGATGTGCCCCAAGGCCCTCACCCACCTTGCCTCTCCTGCCAGTGCACCCTGTGGGAGGGCCCTTCTATGTGCCTGGCATTGTCCCCTCCCCAGATCCATTCACTAAGGTTCCCGCCCTTTAGGACCTACCTAGGACTCAAACCCCATAACACCCCTCATCTAGACACAGAGAGGGCACCTCCTAACCCATTAGGAGGGTGAATATCCCAAGTGCAGAGGTCAAACGGTCCCATGCCCTCCTGGGGAATCAATCATTACATAAGGAAACAATGCCATGGATTGAGTGACCAAATAACCAAGGGACCAGGGGCTTAGAGGTTCATAGCATCCATGGGGCCACTTAAGCACAGGCACCTCACACAAGTACTTCTGGCTCCAAAGGCCTCCGCTGTGAGTCGGCTCTGCACAGGCAAACCAGCCCAGCCCAAAGAAGACCCTACCTGCAGACCCTGCACACAAGTTTGGTGTGCACCCAGAAAGGAGGGTGGGTTCTCCAGACCCACAACGCAAGCACTGAGTGCCTCCTCCTGCTCCTGTTTATTCAAGGACCCAAAGCCACCCATGGCCATTTAGCCCAGGAGGTCAAAGGCTGCAGTTCTCCACTGAAAAAGGAGAGGTCAAGGGTTCTCAGGGCAGTCTGCCTCCATACCCCACCAATGGCACCTTCAGCCTCTTAGAGGCCCCTCCCCATCAGTGCCTCACTGGCCAAACTGCTGGTGGGCTGAGCTCTGGCCATGCCTGTGGAGGCCGTTGCTAGGCTGTGTTTGGGAGGACACCCAAGTGGTTCTACCCAAAACACTCTCTGCACCAGGGACCCAGATTGGCCACCAATCCCTGTAATTATGTCCCCAGCAATATTTACCAACCGTTCCCCTAGTCCCTCTTTGCACTCTCCTCTGCTCATTCCTCCAGTGTTAGAGCCAGGAAGTTCTCCCCAACACGGCAGAAAAAGTGACCCAGAAGAGGGGCAGTAACCATGGTCACCATGAGTAGGCAGCAGGCTGGGTCTTGCTCACTGGATCCCATGGACCAACTGACACAGGAGGGCTGGGCAAGTGGAAGACAGGCCAGGAACTCCAAAATGAAAATCCAGGCCTCCAGGGATAAGTGTATCCAAATGGTCCTGGACCAGTGGCAAGATCAAGTGGTGAGAGAGGAACGAAAACGGGGTGACCTGCCGTACTTCCAGGCCCAACCGTCGAGTCCCAAATCTCAATTTTCAACAGACAAAACTCAGTCTGATAAGTTACTTTAAATAATACAAACTCGAAGACATTTTCATTAGACATTAGCACAAATTTGTGATAGTTAATGCAAATGATTGTTGCCTAAAAAGCAAAGTTTGTCTGCTAGTGAGCCACACAGACAGCGCTCAGACTCAGGCTGAGGCTGAGTGCACCTGCAAAGGCTCACTTCATTGCGGGATTCTCTAACAAAATCCACACCTTTACCTATTCCCTCAGACCCTCTGGAGGAGGGTCCAGGGGCTAGCTGTCCCCGAACAGCATGTAAAGCATAGGCAGGATGGCCACAAATGTCACACAGGTGACCAGCGTGCCACAGATGGTGTTTCTGTTGACCTGGGCTTCTAGCCTCTGCTCCATGTCCGACAGTGCCAAGATCATGCGCCCCCGTTCCAGCAAGGAGCCGGGCAGAGCCCCGTCTCCTGGCTCCTCCAGGCCTGGGTGTGCTGCAGCGTTTGCAAGCTGAACCACCCCAGCCATTTGGCTCAAAGTCTTTTCCAGGCCATCAAGCCGCTCTCGTAAAACCTCTAGACATGAATGGACCTGCTTGGAATGGCTAAGCTGCTCTTTCAAGGCAGCTGAAAGGACATCTACGTCTCTGTCTTGGGTGGGGGAAGTACCTGCCTGGGACAAAGAGCTCTGCCCAGGCCCAGCTCGCACCAGGCCCCTCAGGTCCACCATAAGGTCGTGGAGGTCCTTCTGCTGGAGGGAGTAGCTGGATGCCTGTTCTCGGATGGCCTCCTGGAGGCTCACAGGCCCTTTCTGAGCCTCCAGAAGCAAGGACTTCAGCTCCTGCAGCCGCACACGGTTGACGTAGGTGGAGCCAGCCACGCCAATCAGGGCCCCCAGGACTGACCCGATAAGGGACCAATTCTTGGTCCTCTCGGCCCGAGCACGCTCCTTCTCATGACTTTCCCGCACAGCCGCAGAGAAGAGGGAGAACTTCTCTCGCTCAGAGTCTTCGGCACGCAGATAGCTCACGCGAAGCTTCTTCTCCTCCTGCAGAAGCAAAGCTATGTTATACAGCAACCTCACGCCCGGCACAGAAGACACACTCCACAAACACGCTGTGGGTGTGACGGCAGCGTCAGCCTGGTCAGGTGGGGGGAGCAAAGGACCAGGTGATCGGGGTGAGTTGCACCATCCTCCTCCCCAAGCAGTCTTGGGTCTGACTGGGTATGCACGGGTGTCTACAGAATGTGACTATCAGAAAGGAAGTGCCTGGCACTCTCTGGGCCAGCCCCCTCCATGGTGCTCCCTCATCAGTAATCTGGGGTCCAGGTTATACTGTCCTGGACCACTGATCCCAGTACTCCAGGAGGAAGTGACTGGAGAGGCTCTGGAAGCCTGGGGCACAGTCCCTCCACAGGAGCTTCTGATTTACCTCTCACCAGGTCTCTGACCACCAGGCCAGTCAGGACTTCCACCTCCCCCCTCCATGACCTGCCAGACTAGGGTCCTCATCTGGGTGAGGGAGGGCTGCCGCCCAAGGTGCCCACCTGCAGCATCCTGTGCTCCAGAGTAGCCAGTTCCAGGTACTGGTTATCATCTCTGGAGATTCGATCCAAACGGTCCCGCACCTCCTTCAGCTTGGCCTGCTGACCTTCCAAGTCCTCCTGAGCCTCTCGGACAAGCCCTCGAGCCACCATGAACACTTTTTCTGCCTGCAGAGAGAACAACAGAGGCCATGTGCCCCTTCTCTCCACACCCACACAGGCTCAGCTCTGGTCCCAACTACACTGGGCTGAGAAGAGGTCAGTAGGGTGTCACTGCAAAGGGTGGAAAGAGAGTCCCTCAGACATATAATCCTGGCTCACCTAGTGGTCCTCAAAGTGCAGCCCTGGGCCACGCCCATCAGAATCAACAGATTTACCCATTCAGGTGGACATAACATGCCTCTGAGAAACTTGAAAATAGCTAACAATGCATATAATCTGTGTCCACCAAACCCAACCAACTCTAGTCTGACACACACCACAGCAGGTTCCCTATGTTCTCAGTCAGTTTCATGTGTGTTGCCTTATCTACACCTCCCACCAACGCCAAATGTCACGACAGGCACTGCATCGGCCTCCATTCTACAGACTAGAAACTCCAGCTCAGCCAAAGTCCTGACCTCTAAGGGAGAAAGACAGCTGGACCGTGGGTTCCCCTCAACCTGCTACACTGATCTGCAACTAGGCAGGAGTGGGAACAGAGATGGTGCCACAAGCACTTGACAACAGGAGGCAGCTCTTTCCACCTCCCAGTATGTTTCCCAGGGCCTTGACCTTCACAAAGGATGTTTTAATCACACACGGGGCTTTGAGGACGCTATTACGCAGCAATCCTCTGGGCAACTCTCACCACCAACCCCCAACAGTCAAAGTGTTTGCTGGCCTAACAGAATGGATGTTAATGGCCTGGGACTCACTGGTACACAGCATACACAGCAACTTGTTTTCACGTGGGGGGCTGGGGCAGTTACACAAAGACCTTAACTCCAGTAGCATGAAACCTAGGCTGTCCTGTGAACAACACATCAAATCCCTCTACTGTAGTGTTAGTTCAAGAAAGGCAAATCCGGACGTGGCCTCCCAGCACCCGTGGCTGGTAACTCGCTTGCCAGGAGCCTCCTCCAGGCCACATTTTCCAACAGAGGGCAGGGCCCCCCCACAGATCCCCTCCTCACCTCAGTCACGTTTCCCTGGGCCTCTCGAACTTCATTGAGTCCAACAAACTCTTCATATCTATCCCACCAAGTCTTGGCTGTGGAGGATGCTCGTTGCTGAATGCTGTGCCCCAGGGCTCCTCCCAGCGCTGTGAAGCGGTGGTACAGCCCGAGGGCCACCTCCTCAGGTCTTTTCTCTCTGGGCTGGCTGGGGCCTGGGCTGCAGAGAGTCCTGGTCATAGGGAGGTCCCTTCCAAGGAGGCCTCTCCGCATCAATACGGGGGACACACCCACAAGGTGCTGCATGGCGATCACAGGGCTGCACCCGGTCATTGGGAGATCTGTGGGGGGATGTCAGACGGATCAGCTCACAGCCAAGAAAGGCTGGGCTGAAGACAGGTCTCAAGCCCTAGGGACAGTTTTGAACTAAATAGTTTCCATTAAAAAGTCCAAATGAGCGATACCCACTGGGCCCGGAGACAGAAGCCACCACACTCAGGCCTCACCTGGGTGCTCCCGGACAAAGGAACACATCAGGGAAGGACCCATACAGGAACCCAGGCCTTCCACTCCCTCCACAGCACCATATGGACCAGCCTCTCCCATTCCATCCACCCTCCCACATCCCCAGGAATCTGTTGTGATTTGGATGAGAATCCCAATGTCCAGTTTTCTAATAATGTCAAAGAAAATTCTTGAACTTGAGTTGTGTCCATGCAGACAGAGCCCCTCAAATATTTCTAAAGGCTCCCGGGGAAACTGTGGGGATTTCAGGGAAAGATTTCTGTAAATGACCATCAAAACCAACTTTCTAGACTCCCTGAGGGCTGCCTCGGCACTGAGGAAGCAGTTTCACTTCTGTTTTAGGACAGGTCGTTCAGGTTCCGGAGGCAGAAAACACCATCCTCAGCTCTCCTTGGAGAAGACAATTCAGTTGAGGGGAGATGACAAAACAGAACAAAACCCAGATTTCTTCAGCGAGGACAGTTATTCTTAGGTCCACACCAACCCTTCTCCTTCTGCCCTCCAAGCCCAGACATTCCAGGCGACCAACTCCCAGTCTCACATTTCTCACTTTCCATGAGCTTTCTTCCTCCTCTCCGACCTTAGTCACTGCTCAACAGGTTAGGTTTCTTTAATCTTTCCCTTTTCAACCCTGCTTTGATGTTTGGGCCCGAAAACGCCTACTTCTCTGTTTCCTGAACAACACAGGCCATGCCTGAGCCCCAGAGCAGCAGCGATTCTGAGGAACCCGGAGAGAGGGACAAGTGACCCACGCTCCTGGGCAAACCTGGGCCAGAGCACCATACTCTCTGGCCAAACCACCCCTGCCCCCAAGTACTGACTCCAGCTCTTGGAGCGACACCTGGTGGCCAAACGACCAGGCCAGAGAAAGAAACGCAGAGGGAGCTGGGGACAGGAAGACAGAGAGGAGCTCCAGTGACAAAGAAAGAGGCCTGATGTAAGGTGATAAGCACCCCAGCCTCCTCCCCATCATGCCGTGCTCGGGGACGCTCACTGGGGACCCAAATTGGTTGGGTAAGGACATGCCTCTGGGCAAAAGCCTGAGCTGAGAGCCACAGAAACAATCGCTGTCACAGTGGTTCCAAGCTGGTGCTATACCTGAACCCGTGGGCCCCATTCCTAAGGCCCAGGGGAGCACACGCCACTCCATGCCCCAGCAGTTGGGCAAGCCTCCTAGTCCTCAATACCAGGGCCCACTGCACAGCTGTGACCTCACAACAACCCTGCAGGTGTACCCCTCATCAAAGCAAATCACGCGACCTTGCAGCCCCGCCAACCACAACACCCGCCCTCCTCAGCAACACTCAGCAGAAAGGTGTGCTCCTTGGCTGTCACTACTTCCTTGGCCCTCTTTCTCTCATGATCCCACTCCACCACTAAGGTTGCTCCCCTGGAGCCCTGCAGAACTCCCACCTTGCCTGACCCAGCAGGTGCTTCTCGGATTTCTTCTCCAGTATCTCTACAGCTTTCAACACCCTCCCTTTTTTGAAATCACTACCCTCCTCAGCTCCCTCCTTCCTTCCTGGCTCCTCCTCCATCAGCAGCCCACTCTTGGACCCCAAGAAGGTCATCCATCTCTGGCAGAGATGACAGTTACAGTCTCCTTCCCAGTCTTGGCTTTCTCCTCTGCCCCTCACAGCTGTCTTCACATGGCAACCACAGGCTCTGACTTGCAAGTCAGATCACAGCCCTCAGTTCACAACCCCCTGACAGCGCCCATGTCACCAGACATGAACACCAGTCCTGCCAGTGGCCAACAAGCCCTAGTCCTCTTAACCCTCACCCTCTTCCCTTTCTCCATCCTTGTACATACATCACTGTGCTAAGCACGATCCCGCCACAAGGTCTGTGCCTGGCCACCTCCTCCGCCTGGACCACTTTTCCTGCTGTCAGCTCACCCTGACCTCTACATCTCTGTCCAAATATCAGCTCTCGGTAAGGCCTTTCTTGACCACTCCCTCCTCAGCCACCTGACCTGCTTTTTCTCCATCAAACATATATTGCTTTCTTTGAGTGTTGCCTGAGTCTCTCACCAGAACATATGCTTGGGGACAGCTGTGACTTCACTTCATGAGGGGACGCACCAATGACTCCCAAGATGTTCCTCCATTCCAGTCCCTCCTGCCAGCCTCCTCCCAGCCTCTCCTACCCTGTGCTGTCTCTCAGCTCCTCCCCCATTAGATGTCTCACAAGCCCCTCAACCAGCAAAGGGAAGATGTCCCTGGCAGAGAGAAAAAGTGGGAAAGTGCCTGAGGTTGTATAAAACCTCAAAGGTGGCCAGTGCAGCTGGAAAGTATCAGAGGAGAGGAGAGTGGGTAGAGGAGAGGCTGGACAGGTAGATAGGGGCCAAAATGAGCAGGGCCTTGAGGGCCAAGTTCAGAACCTGCAGCTGCTGGCTTGCTTCATTTGTCACCAAGGAAATATTTTAAAATTGGAAAACTTCCATGAACTCCCACCATACTTTTCCACCCGCCAGCTTCTGCCTCATTTCCACCTTCTCTCCTGTTCCTGAGGATGAATAATTCATGCTTTAGGGAAGACCAAGCTGTGCTCCAGGTCCCAGGTCCTCTCGCCTTCCAGACTGCTCACTGATTGATCTGACACCCCCTCCAGCAACTGCCCCACTTCTCTGCTCCTCTTTACAACCAAACTCCTTGACAGACTGTCTGCACTAGCTGTCTCCAGTTCCTTTTCTCCCATTTTCATTTTTTTTTGGGGGGTGGGGAATTAGGTTTGTTTGTTTATTTTAATGGAGGTACTCGGGATTGAACCCAGGACCTGGTGCATGCTAAGCATGTGCTCTACCACTGAGCTATACCCTCCTCTCCTCTCATTCTCATTTAAACCCTCTCTGATCTGGACTTCACTCCCACCAGGCCACTGGAAGTGCTCCTGTCCAGGACATTTCCACACTGTTAAATCCAGGATGAGGTCTGTCCTCATCTCACTTGCACTGTCAGCAGCCTTTGCCTCATGATAGCCCCCTCCTCCTTGAAACGCTTCCTACTCTTGGCTTCCGGTCCCCACTCATTTCCACAACCTCTCCGCACAGTGCCCCAGGGCTCCGTCCTCAGGTTCCTCTCTCATCCAATCCCATGGCTTGAAAAACCATCTATAAAAATGTTCTAAAATTGATTATAGTGATGGTTGCACAACACTGTAAATATAACTAAAACCACTGAATTGTACACATTAAATAGGTGAATTGTATAGTGTGTAAATCACATCTCAATAAAGCTGTTACTAAAAACAAACAAACAAATCTATACTTTGACCTCTACAGCTCACATCTCTCCTCTGGATTCCAGGCTCATTTATGGAACTACCCAATCCACGTCTCTGCTTTGAAGGCTAATGGAGATCTTATTTTCTCCTCCCAAAACTGCCTTTTCCACAGCCTTCTCCATCTTGGTTGATGGAAAGCCCAAGTCCCAATCAGGCCAAATATTTCACATCCTCCCTGACTGATTTCTGTACCCTCCTCACATCTAAACCATTAGCAAACGCCACCTCCACCTCTAAAACTATATCCAGAAGCCTTCTTCCTCTTGCCTCTGCCATACTATCACCTAGTCCCAACGACTAACATCTTTTGCCCGGATTATCCTAAGAGCTTCCTAATAGGTCTTTCTGCTTCTACTCTCACCCCTACAGTCTGCTGTCAACAGAGCAGGCAATGGTTCTTTCAAAACACAGGTCAATGTCTCTCTCTGCTCAAACCTGCAATGGTTCCCCATCTTTCTTAAGGTAAAAGCCAAAATTCTTTCCATGGCCTACAGGGCAGCCACCTCCTGGCTTTTTCTTCTCTGACCTCATCTCCCACAGGCCTCCCTTTCCTCACTCTGCTCCAGTCACATGGACCCTTTCCCCACAGTTTTAGTGAGATGAAATTGACATACATCATTGTATAAGTTTAAGGTGTACAATGTGATGATTTGATACATGTATATATTGCTAAATGTTTACCACAATAAGGTTAGCTAAACACATCTTTCACCTTACATAATTACCATGCATAGGACCTTTTGATGTTTCTGGAACACAATAGGCTACTTCCACCAGCTATTCACTATCTGCATTGCTTGCTTCCTCCTCTTTGCCAAGTCCTGCTCAAATGTCATGGACCGGCCACTCCCAATCCCTGGCCACTCCCACCCCAGGGCTCCTTACCCACTTTCTGTTTTTTTTTTTTTTTCTCCACGCACATATCACATGACCCACGAAATGTATTTTACTTATAGTCTGTCTCAGCCACCATAAGTCAGATCTGCCAGAGCGGTTACTGTGTTGTTCACTGCTGCATCCTCAGTGCCTATAATACTACACGCGTATATAGTACGTAGTAAGCAAAAATGTACTGAATGAATAAACAGAATTTGCAAAAAGTCGCACCTCAGGTTATATTATAAAACCTAAACTCCTTCCTGCGTTCTTCAAAGCTCTACAATCAGGTGATCAAGCTCCCATCCACTGCTGCCACTTCCCTTGCATCTCCCTCTGGCCACACTGCTCTCCTCGGTTCCAGGAGTGCGCCGGGCTTCAAGGCGTTTGCGCAAGCCTTCCCTGTACCCGCACTGCTTTCCCCGTGCACCGTCCCAGGTTTAGCGCCTGCGGTTTGCTTCTATAGTGTAACATTTCGTGGCTTCTGGATCCTTCCCCATCAGGACTACCTCCCACCTCGTACCTGGCGCGCTTTGCGCTGGAGCCCGAAACCCCAGAGGAGCACCCGTCACTCAGTTGATCTCTGACCCCTTAGCGCCCGCCTCCAGAAGCCCACTTCCGGCAGCGAGAGAGCAACTTCCTGACCGGGAGCCAATCAGCAGGACCGCATGGAGGTCTAGGCGCAGGGGGTGGGACAGGGAGCTCCGCTTCCGGTGGCAGGGTCTGGGGAAGGGGCGGCAGGCGCCATGTCCGGCCGCGAAGGTAGGTGTGTGGGGACGATAGGGTGGGACGGGGCGAAGAGGGATGGGACCTGGCGGGCGGCCAGGCTGAGCGTGCCCGTGTACCCCGCAGGTGGCAAGAAGAAGCCCCTGAAGCAGCCCAAGAAGCAGGCCAAGGAGATGGACGAGGTGAGGACGGGCGCTTAGGCGTGGGCGGGCGCGGAGGGACTGGGAAACCCGCCTGGAGTGAACCCTCTCTGTCTCTCTCTCTAGGAAGATAAGGCATTCAAGCAGAAGCAGAAAGAGGAGCAGAAGAAACTCGAGGAGCTAAAAGTGAAGGCTGCGGGGAAAGGTCCCCTGGGTAAGTGAGAGTAGGGTAGAGCTCAAGCAGGACAAAGGTCTGAGCATCAGTCTGGACACGAATCCGGACAGGTCCGTGTCCTGCCTCGTTGGTGAGTTTCGAGGTCTCTGTTGCTGGTCCGCTGCGGTGGGCGACCCTAGCCAGGCTTGGATTCGCAGCAGCGAGTAGGGGAGGGAGCCTGACCCAGTATGGGCTTCTCTTAGGGAAGTAGCAGAAATGGAAACACAGAAATTGCTGTATCTCCGATTCAAATTCCTACGTTAAAATTTTAAATATTCTGAACACTTTCTTGTTCCAAATTCGTATTTCATTGCTTCTATATTGTAACATTTTGACTTACTACTAATATTGTTACTCTGGCGAATATTTTTGCATCCCGAGTCTTTTTCACTGCGGGATGCGCCCCGTGGATAAAGTCCAGGCTTCTTGGCATGCTATTGCGCTTTATGCTTTTTTAACCTAATCCCCCGTCATTCTGCCTCTTTTTACCTTTGTGTAAGAGGAATTGATTACTTATGAAAAGATTTTTTTACACCTAACAGTCTCTATACTTTCTGTACTGGTTAGATGCTGTTTACATTCATCAAACTGGTGATTAATTTCCTCAAGGGTTATCTGTACCACATTGGATCACTATGAGCCACACTGGACTCTTACTAAAGGCTGGGATGGTGAGATGTCATTCAGGGCTCCCAAGACCTGTCCTAGTGGATTTGATTCATTATTGTTTATCCACGCGGTGCTGAGATTCTACCTATTAAGAGTCATTTTTTTGGAAAGATGTGAGGTATCTTGTACCTTCTCCTTAATTTGTGATTATGTATGGGGAGAAGGTCAAGCCATAGTGAAATCCTATAGTGCTTGTTTCTTAATTGAGCATCATCTGCTTTTTTTTACAATTTGTTCCAGCCCTTTAGGATTTTCATTCCTATGTTAGGTATACTTCATCCTTCACCTATTTTTAAATTACTTACTGTGTGCCAAATAATAGTCTTGTGTAAACTGGGTAAAATAAAGGTATTGAGTATACCAGAGCCCAGGATTATAATACAGAAGGTAATGTGGTGTAATGTGACAGTTAAGAATATGGACTTGGAAATCAGGCTTTCCAGGTTGGAATCTTGGTTTTGTCACAGTACCTAACACCAAGACTTCCTCATCTGTAAAATGGGTTGATACAGGGATGAGAATTAAATGAGCCAATCTGTGAAATACACAACACAGATCTAGACCAGTGCACAGCCATTACTTGTGCCATGCCTCATCCTTAGTCTGCTTTTGCCCAAAATAGACAGTAGTGGTAAAGCTCTGTGCATGTTTTTTGTGTCAAAAAGAATGCCTAGAGTGGGAGGGTATAGCTCTGTGGTAGATGTGTACGTAGCATACACAAGGTCCTGGGTTCAATCCCCAGTACTGCCATCAAAAAATAAACCCAATTACTCTCCCCACCTTCCAAAGAAAAGAATGCCTAGTATAGAGAGCTGGGCCTTACTAGGGTCCATATCAGGTCCCTGGGGCTTCTACCATAGAACTGTATTTTTCCCTAGATAAGACTTTTTTTCCTTTTGCAGCCACAGGTGGAATTAAGAAATCTGGCAAAAAGTAAGCTGTTCCTTGTTCCTGAGGCAATGATGATCCTTAATTCCATTCCTGTTTAAACATCTGGATTCCCTGCCATAACATCTGTTGCCACCTGTAGCTAGAATGAAGTGTTGTCTTGGAACCTATTGTACATTTAAGAATAAACTTTTGTAAAAAAAAAAAAAAATCATACAGTGCCTCATCTCTTTAGTCCATCTCAATCATTTCTACCTTGGCTGTGAAATCAGCATAAACCCAGCCCAGAATCCTGTCAAAATGTGTTCTTAAGTCTTTGTTCCATCCTGAATTCTGTACCACCTGGAATTAAACCAACTCGTTTGAAATGGCCATTGTTTTTTGTGTTGTTGTATACCCGGCAGAATATATTACATGGGGTTAGTGGAAGAATTTGTACTTTGGGAAGAAAACCTATATTTCTGTTAATGACATCCACGTTGCCATTTGTTTTAATGGAGTTGTTGATGTGAGGAGTCTGCTGTGTGCAGGCTGGTCGTGTACTAGTGAACAGTTCCTCTTGTCAAGGAACTTCTCTGTTTTTGGAGGGGAGCAGGACAAATGCACGTGATGTATGTTATGAAGGGAAGAGAACTGGAGGAAGGAGAGATTTCTGAAAGTCTCTTTAACAGCTAAGCTTACTCTGAAGCCTCCAGGTCTGCATTTCCACTAGGCTTCAGAAAGTTACTTTAGGTTCCCATGTCTCCTACCCCATTCAACCCATCAACAAATCTGGACCCTTCATACTTAACTCTAATACCACCACCCCATCCCTCATTCTAACCCTAAAACCCTCACCTGAATTACTGCAGTCACATCCAGATTTGTCTTCCTGCCCCTACTCTTGCTCCCATAAAGTCTAGTCTTTACTCAGGACCCAGAGTGATCCTGCTAAACCATAAGGTCATACTTTGCCTCGCCTTGGCTCAGAATTCTTCAGCGGTTTCTTAGCCAAAACCAGGGTCCCTACAATGATGAGTGAGGCCCTAAGGGATCTAGATGCCATTTCCTACCCTCTGGTTTCTCCTATTCAGCCCCCTGGTCCATCTTGAGCCACAGTGGCCTACATTCCAGGCAAGCTCCTGCCTGTTTTCACTAACACTTTTGGTCTGCCACTCTTCTGGATACCGGAGACCCCCTTATTTTAGAGTACTGAAGTGTCTCAATAGTGAGCTCTTTCCTGACCATAGTGGCAGTCCCAGTGTCTTTATTTTTTTCTTTTGACATTTGTTGACTATCTACCGTCCTTGACTCCAGGAGGAGTAAATTCCTGGAAGATAGAGACCATGTGTGCTAGATGCATGTGTATCAAAACAATGTAGAGGCACTAGTCTGGATTTTCTAGGCCCTTGATACACTACGGGAATAATGCTAATAATACTAAGCTTTATCTGAGAGTGTGTTTTCAAAAAGGGCTATAGGACTGAGATTTTGCTAAGTCAAAACTGGGAAAAGTTTGATATTGTGAAAATGTGGTTTATATTAATAGAAAAAAACATCCTGCTTTGGTCCTTTCCCAGAAAGTTGCAGAGCCAGCAGCATCTTCTTTGGACTTCAGGCATTCCCTGTGGGGCCTTGCCAGCTGGCACCCATCCCTGTGCTGCTGAGAACAATCCTTCAGAGAGCCAGTGCCAGCACACTGCCCCTAAGATTAAACTACTGCTCTCATATTTGGTGGAACCTTATCCATACTGACAAATGAAGTACAATCCTGTCTCTTTACAGGACTAGAAATCTGCAGCAATTAAGACTTAAGCATTCAACATTTGGGTGGCTGAGGGAACCTACTAGTTACCTGAAAAAACTGAAGCCAGATATTCAAGACCCTGTAGGCCCTGACAACCGTCTTCCTTTCATTAACTGCTTTCACAAACATTCATAGGACAGTCACAGGCTAAGTTTGACACTGAGCATGCAAGGATAAAAAGTCTTGCCCCAGTTACTCTCCAACCCCGTGTTCCTGCTAACTGTTCTGCACATCACTACTGCCCAATAAAACCCTCAAGCCCAGCTTGAATCCCTGCTCCTCTCTATAGCCTTACCTTCTCTTTTTGCCATAGATAACTCCTACCTGGCACTTGTGTGGCCTCCATGTTGGTGTTGTATTCTCGTCTGAGTAGTCTTGTGTGCCATCCTCCTTGTTAACTCTTGATAACTCCCACTCAACGTGTGAGAGACCAGATGCTACTTCCAGGGGGCCACCCTTGACCTCCTGAGTCTCATTTCTCTATGACCAGTGCTTGGGACAAAAACAACCAAGAGTTCTCAGGAGAAAGAATTAATAAATATTAACAGCCTGAACAGCTAGGCTAGTGCCACCCACTTCAACACAGACACACCCTTCTCAGAATCACCCCTTCCCAGACCTTTCTTCCCCAGACCTACCTCAAATGTACATATTCAAAATATTTACTGTTCTCAAAGATGTGTGCTCACAACATCTCTATTCATACTTCTCGTCTAACCTCAGTCTCCCAGACTCCTCCCCAAGAGTGCCTCGGGGTATGTAAAGAAGTGGGTCTGGCTGGAGGAGGACAGCGAGTTCACGCAAACCCAATCCCTGAATGCTGCCTGCCTCGATTCACGTGTGCACGTATGAATGCAAGGGGAACTCCTCCAGCGCCTCTGTGTATCCTACTGGATGCCGAGGAGCCGGCGCAGAGCTCCTGGCAGTGGGGCTGGTGAGCCTTGGACCCGCACCCCAGGTAACTCGGCTTGTTCCGCACAAAGCCCCCGTCTGACCCGCTGAGTCCCAGCTACCAGCAACTCAGGGATAGGTGGAGTGCTGCCCAGAGGGGCGGAGCGCAACCGAGCTGGCAAGCGCTTAGTTGAGCACGGCGGCGCGCTCAGATGATGTCATTCTTCCGCGCCTGCCGGCTGGCGGCTAATTGACCGGTTGACTCGGGGGCGTGGCCCTAGCGGCTGAGGCGAGCGGCGGCGCGCGGGCGGTTGGTCCAGCCTTCCGTACCCACAGCCGCAGGCCGGACTCCAAGCCTTCGGAGGGTGGCTGGCGGCCGGCATGGCTGGAATGCCGGCGCTGGGCAGCAGGAGGCGGAGCGGGCCCCCAGTACCTTGCTCAGACCCGGCGCCCAGCACCGGGCATCGCCCAAGCAAGCGGGCCCGGGGCTTCCCCACGGTCGCCGCACCGGACCCCGAAGACCCCTTCGGCGCGCACGGGGATTTCACCGCCGACGACCTGGAGGAGCTCGACACCCTTGCGTCACAGGCCTTGAGCCAATGCCCGGCCGCGGCTCGGGACGTGTCCAGTGAGTGCGCCTCGGGGCCTTTTCCCCTGAGGGTGGTGCAGAACTAGCCAGATCTCCCTTGGTGACCGTGGCTTCGGAACCCCACGGTGACCGCTGTCCCGGTGTCATGCACCCACACTGCCCCTTCACCTTTTAAAAGTACAGGGAACAGCTTGATTTAAGCAGCGGTTGTGTCCCAAAAGGCCCTTTGATTTGGGGGAGAAATGTATCAGAAATGTCAAACAGCCGATTTGGAATATAGAAAGCTAGGTTAACATTTTACCTTAGTTTCTCTAAGTCTGAGCCACTGGATTCTTAGTTCTAAGCAGCGATCCTTGGAACACGACTACAACCGCCTTCAGAACCATCACTACCTACACATGGGACCCATTGTTAGGGCAGGTATGAGAGGCTTTAGGTCTAGTGAAGACTACCTTTTCCCTTGGACCGCATGAGCATAAGAGGAGCCTGGCAGAAGAGATGAAAGGACTTATTCTTTCATACAACCAATAAATTATACTAGGTGCCCAAACCTTAGAAGCTGCAGCATGTTTAGCAGTGAACAAAAGACAAAAGCCCCTTCCTTCATGGAGCTTACATTCTACCTTAGGGAATGAGTGAAGTCTTGTGGGGCTCCCAAAAAGAGAAAGGTTTTGAGGGCACCTTGAATCTCTACCTGGATGTCTCAGATCTTAAATTCCACACCATCATTTCCTGGAAATCCAGTCATCTGCCAGCATCTCCAGCATGGTGCATGGCAAAGCAGACATTAAGAAAACCCTGATTGATAACCAGATGTTCTGCATGACTGACTAGGACCACTCTCCATTATGTACCACAAGGCAACAGCTCCCTTTCCTTGACCATGTATCTAATTCCTTTCCAAATCCTATAACTTCACCTTCTTAATCCATCTCTGGAATCCATCCCCTCTGCATCATCTCTGCCATCTCCCTGATCTACGTTACTATTACCCCTCCCTGGACAATAGTCTGCTAAATTGTATTCTCATTTCCAGTTTTGACTCCCTACAAGTCAGACTTCATACCACAGCCAGAGCAATCTTATCAAAACTCAAATCTGTCTAGGTCACACACAGATGCATGTGAACACCCCTACTAGAAGTCCTTTAATGACTTCCCACTGCTCCTGGTGTAAAGGTCAAAATCCTTAATATGGCCTGCAAGGCTCAGCATGGTCTGTGGCTTTCCCTCTCCGGGTTCTAGCCACGCTGACTCTCCTTCTGGCCTTGAATTCTCTCTGCTTCCTTATGACACAGAAACTGCACATTGCCATTTCTTATACCTTGAGTGTTCTTTCCATCCATTCCCCATCCCCACTTACCTGGTTAATTCCCGCTTGTTCTTCAGCTCTCAGTTCAGTCATCACTTCCCTAGGGAAGCCTTCTAATCACTCAAGTCCCTTATTACAGGCTTTCCTGTATTTCTTTTTCTCTGCAGCTCTTTTCACAGTTGTAATTTTACATTTACTCATGTGATTATTTTTGAAGCCCTGTAAGCTCCATGAGTGTAAGGACTGTATGCATTTTGCTCACCATTGTACCTTTCTTTAGAGGCTAAACTGTGCCTAGCATATTATAGGTGCTTAGTAAATATTGTTGAATAACAGATCACTGAGTTCTGACCAGTCAGATTCCCATAGCACCTTTCCGCCTTTAGATGAGACTCTTAAAATTGGGTGGGGAATGTGGAGAGGGTGGCAGGATCTGTTATTTCATAAAGATCATTTATGAGTTTGAATCATGTTCTTATGTTGGAAAATGCCTATATTGCGTACTAGATCTTTCTCTAATTTGCTTTCAAGAGTGATTCCTTTCAGCATTGTCTGGCAAAAGTGGGAAAATGTTGGGTCCTGAACAGTATATGGGAACTGTTTTTTACAGATGTTCATAAGGTCGCCAGATTAGATGGGATGTCAAAAAATCCTGCAGGGAAAAACAGAGAAAGTGTTCCAGTTAAAGATCATTTTGAATTAGAGGTACTTCAGGCACAATACAAAGAACTTAAAGAAAAGGTAAGTGATTTAACTTATGGTTTTTGTAGTTAATGCCTTCACTTATGCATGTGTTATAAAGCATTATACAATAAAATATATAAAAGCTTTAAAATAAGACTCCAGATTCATCCCCATGAAATGAGGGCAAGTTGGGGGAGGAGGGAGCCAGAAAATTGTGGTTGAAAGAAACTGTCCTGAGATTCCTAACAGCCAGGGCAAGAAAGGAAACACTGTATACCTAATCCAAAAAGAGATACAAATTTTCTGTTCAACTTATAGCATATGTCTTATATAAGAAACACCGCATCATAATGGTTGCTATTTTCATTAACAGTTTTGCAAAAAAGCAGACATCTTTCATCTTTCATTTATAAGTCCCTAGAAAAACCAAGAACATAATGTGGAATTTATTTTTGTCAAGTGTGCAACCCAGATTTTTAAATACCTATTAGAGCCTACAGGATCTGCATGCATGTGTGGACAAGTGGTATCCTAAAGCTATATTGCTGAGTATCAGCTGTCCCAGGAATAGGCCTAGCAGATCATGGTGATGTCTGGTTGGTACAGGTATATTTTGAGTACTCATTGGTCTCTAGGACATATTTTAAATGTGCTTTCTCCATCTCCCCAGCTCTATGTTGAAACAAGTACATATATAGTTTTCCCTTATAAACTTTTCACAAGATCAATTTGGGATTTATAGATGAAGGCAATGGAAGATGAAGTCCTCATTAAAAATGGAGAAATTAAAATTTTGCGGGACTCCCTGCATCAGACAGAATCCATCCTAGAGGAACAGAGAAGATCACATTTCCTTCTTGAGCAAGAGAAAACTCAAGCACTCAGTGACAAAGAAAAGGAATTCTCCAAAAAGGTGACCCAGAGCACTTGTTTTGCTTATCTGGACATCAGCTTTGCCTGCTCACTGAGTTCCTTTAGAAGCAATGACTAAGGTTGCTTGTAAATCTCCCAGGAAGATTTCAACAGTTGTTTGTCTTAAATACTTCCTGCTAATCAACTAATTGCATATACTTTTCTTTCAGGCTGTGCACGTGGTTTGGAAAAGGACTTAGGTGAAACTCTGCTTTGCTGTGGTAGTCTAAATCACTAGCTTAGACTTCCCAGAAACAGGTGTAAATTAGGGCCTTTGGTGGTGGGGGCAGTGTAGGGAGGCAGATCAGAAACACAGTTGACCTAGCTTGGGCCAAAAGGAAATATATTGGCTTCCATAACTAAGTCTGGGGAAGACAGTGTGCTGGAGTATTGAATGACTCAAGATTTGCCAGGACTCGTCTTTATTCTCCGTACTGTAGACAGGCTTCATCCTTATGGTAGAAGATGTGTTCTCTGGAAGCTCCAGGACTCACAGTTCATAGCTCCAAAACAGACCGAAGACTTGAGGTTCCTCAGCTAAAGTTTTAAAATTCTGGGGAAGGCTTTAATTGGTCCAACCTGAGTCAGAGGCCTGTGCCTGAACTAGTCACTGTAACCAGAAAGACAACAGCTCCCATTCAAATCACACATTCAGAGGTAGGGAAATGATGTTTCTTAGGGGAAGGAGATAATGTTCTGGGGAGAAAAACTGTAGATGTCCAGTATAGACCACTTTCCTTCAGCACTTCCTGAGGCTTCAATCTCAAGGATACAGGGCCTTATTCTGCCATTACTTCATTCAGCAAACTCAGCAAAGTTTAGCTGCCTTTCCACATACATGATGAAGAACAAAGGATTTACAGTTAAACAAACCAGAGTTTGAATCTAGCCTTTATCACATTCAAGTGGTGACCTCAGGGTAATGACTTACGATCTCTGACTCATTTCCCTTATCTGTTCCAGAAAGTAACCAGAAGGGTTGTTGTTAACCACTTAAATGGTCCTGCACTGGTGTCTGGTGCTGTGCCTGGCACAGATGTGCTCGAGCAATCACAGTAGTTACTGTTGGCTGTGGGCCCCACAGACCAGAGCAGCAGGTCTCCCCACACTGCACAGGGTTTTGGTAAAACTCTTCCAAACACTCAACCCAGACTTTCAGAAAGACCTGGATTGTGCACCATTCCGTTCACTAAAAGGTCAACATATTACTATGAGTTATGGCACCTTGTCATCATTCTTACTTAATTCCCCCAACCATCAAGACAGGTATTTATTACAGATAAGCTGAAGTTCAGAGAGGCTGAGTAAATGGTGTTCGAACCCTCAAAAAAATAACTTGCAATAGTTCGGGTCAAAATATCTTTCTAGAATACCATGCTGTCTTTCCAGAAGAAGGGTAGAGCTTGATATTTCAGGACATTTATGTCATGGTGAACTTCTAGATACCGTTTCTCATTGTTTTTCCTTTACTAGCTCTAGATTTTGAAGCCCGGAGATGTTTCTGTATATGTGATGGGGCCACTACAAGTATGCTACTTTTGCCTTCCAGCTCCAGTCACTACAGTCTGAACTCCAGTTTAAAGATGCAGAGATGAATGAATTAAGGACAAAGCTTCAGAGCAGTGAACGAGCAAATAAACTAGCTGCTCCCTCCATTTGCCATGTCAGGTAATGGTGGTGCTGGAGGGAGAGTTCAATTTTGCATTGCTTAGTAAAAAGTGATTAACAGTGTCAGGCTAGTCCTGAATGAGGCTGTTTAGACTCTGCCTCTGGGACATAGATCGTCTCTGCTGAAGGCTTCAGAGGCTAGAATGTTTGGGGCATCACAGCATAAAGGCCGCATACTCTAGCAGTGCCTTCTCCTTGTAGGTCTTTATAAACACAACTCCTTGGGATGAGAAAAGGCTGGGAAGATGATCTCCAAACTTGTGGGGTGAACCAGTCTTCATTTTTTTGTAATTTGTTTCAAATAAGTGATTTTGCCCCAATTGTAAATGTCTTTTAGTCCCAACTACTTGGAATATTTTTTCTCATTTGCTTCCCTGGGACCTTTGTCCAACAGCCCCCACCTTTGCTGCAGATGTGATCAGCTTGTTAATGGTCTGTCTTGTCCCCTGCCTGCCAGAGTAGTATCAGCCTTGAAATTTGAACAGTGTGGGTCAGGTCATCTTTTTCTGGTATTGAACGTTCTTCTGCCTTTACTTACAATGGGCAGGGTATGAAATTGAACTCTTCCTGCCTTGCATAGTCCAGGTAAGACAGGAGAGCAGAGAGAATCCATCCTCACCTCTTCATACACCACTAACCTTATTGTCTGATCGGATCAGAGGGTTAAGACTGCTTCTCTAACATAAAGACCCTGGCACCGAGAAACTGGCTCAGTTTTCAAGTTGCAAGACACAACATACCTTTTACTAGATCCTCTTTCTACTGAAAATCTTTGAATTCAGTCCCTGACTATTAAAAAAGAGGTTGTCCCAAACTAATGGTTACCACTGGGGAGAGGAGAGAAGGGAGGGACAATACAGGGATAGGGGAATAGGGGTACAAACTATCAGATATAAAATAAGCTACAAGGATGTATTGTACAATCTGGGGAATATAGCCAACATGTTTTAATAACTATAAATGGAGTATAACCTTTAAAAATTGTGAATCATTACATTACACACTTGTAACTTACATAATATTGTATAGCAATTATACTTCAATTAAAAAAAAAGTTTGTTTCAAATTGAAAAGGTGTTTTGGTGGAATTAGAAACAGTAATGGAATTACAGCCAATGCTTTTGGGTAATTAGAAAAACGTGGAAATAAATCAAAGATTATTTTTCAACAATTTGGATCAAAATGCCTTAAATTTTGCACTGCTTCCTGACAAAGAATGACAAATGTGTAATAACAGATAAAACTTTTTGGTCATGTCACATAGACCTGAAAAGTTTAAGTCTTGTTAGAGGTTTTATAACCAAGTATTTTAAATGGTGTTAGCAGAATCATTACTTTGCTTTCATAGTTAACTTTTTCCAGTCCTAGGAAAAGCCCTTCTGTGGTTGTAAAGCCAGAAGCTTGTTCTCCACAATTTGGAAAACCGCCTTTCCCTACGAAGGAGTCTTTTAGTGCTAACATGTCCCTTCCCCATCCATGCCAGACAGAGCCAGGATGCAAGTCCCTGGTGGCCAGAGAGGGTAAGTCAGTCTATCCATCATCCACTGCTCTGTATCAGACTACTCAAACTTGTGGCTTGAAACAATGAGTTGTTTTTCTCATTTCCATGGGTCAGCAGTTCTGATAGCACAGTGGGGATGGTTTGTCTCTGCAAGGACTGGAATCACTGAAGGCTTGTCAGGGGTGGAGGGTCTAATTCAAAGTGGCTCCCTCATATGGCTGGCAGTGGAATTCCTCTCCACATGTGGGCCTCCCCACAGGGCTACTTGGCTGGCCTCATAGCCTGGTTGATGGCTTCCTCTAGCGCTAGCACATCCAGAGAGAGAGCTAGGTAGACGCTGTCCTTTTTATGGCCCAGCCTCAGAAGTCACATAGCATCACTTCTACACATTCTGTTTGTTAAAAGTGAGTCACTAAGTCTGGGCCATGTTTAAGAGGAAGGAAACTAGGCTGCACCCTTTGAATGGAAGTATGTCAAAGAATTTGCAGGTATATTTTAAAACCTCCACGGTCAGCATCCATTAACATACCAGAAACACGGCTAGTAGGCAGGAACGTGGGCTCCTTTCACAGCCCAGCCTTGAGTTTGTACAGCGAGTCCAGACTGAGGGAGTGCTACCGCTTTCTAGAGAGAGACAATCTAGCGTTAGTAGGTTTTCACTCTAAGATTGTGCTGTGCCAGTTTATCTTACAGTTCAGATACATTGCCTCTCTCCTACCACCAAAAACCCTCTCAAATCACTGGCCATCACCACCACCCCTGAGAATCACAGCTACTCACATTTTTGGCGTCTAGCAACTTCAGGAGCAGTTACAGGGTAGTGTTACGACCAGGCAGCAGAGCCCACCAGCCTGGCTGTGAGTCCAGTCACACTGCTTACTGGCTTGTATAATTTGGGCGAGTCCCTTAACCTCTGTGCCTCAGGTTTCCCAGATGTAAAACAGAGTTAATGATGACACCTCCTGGTAGGGTTGCTGTGAGGAACAAGTAAGCTAGCATGTGTAAAGCTCTCAGAACAGTGTCTAGCACATAACAAGAACCATATAAATGTTAGGGTTACTGCTTTTATGTCATTGCCTGATTTTAAAGTGGGACAGACAATTTAATTTTCTTTTCTTTTCCTTATGCAAGTTTCTGTTTTATATGATGATGGCAAAGATGTGAAGGTTCTTGGGTTGTGTTGGCTCTTGTTTTGATCCAAAGTTGAAGTGAAACACTGATTTAAACTTGTTACATTTAAGAGTTTCTGATATGCTGGTGCTTTTGTCTTCAAGTTTTGATTCACATTTTATCTAGTTTCAGAGACTAAGATCCATAGTCTGGGAGGTGACCCCATAAAGCAGGAAGAGTCCCAGAAAAGTCTTGTTGACAGCTGGATGCAGAAGTCAAACACTCAAGGTACCAGAATCCCTGCTCCTTCTGCAGGAGACCTACATGGGTCCTATCGTCCTCTGCAGTGCCGCAGTGGAATTGCCCAAGGAACTGTCCGAGACTCTGAGGTCCAACGCCCTAGGCAGTCCTTTAGGGGGCCCAGGGGAGTAGTAATCTGTGGATTAAGCAAAAGACTGTAAAATGGAAGGGGCACAGAGCAAGTATGCCAGAGCCTTCAGCACCCACAGGCATCTCAAGCGGGCTTAGAGCTAGCTTAGAGGACAGCTGGCATCATAGAAAAGGCCTCCCACATCAGAACCTTCCACTGTCTCCTTGTCTTCTGCAGGTTCCATTTTGATAAACCTTCTCCTGAAGCAGCCTTTGATCCCAGGGTCATCCCTAGGTCTGTGCCACCTCCTCAGCAGTTGTCCTGAGGCCCCTGCCGGCACCTTGTTGCAGCTACCAGGGTTTGGCAGGTAAGCGTAAGACTCCTAAAAACCTTGTTTAGGAAGGAGTTTCCGGGAAGCAGGTTCCTATCTGGCCCTGACCAGCCTGGGAGGTCTGTGCTCTGGGCAGGGAAGGTAGAGAATTTAGCAGGCATGCTATTTGGGTCCTTTGACCTTATCTCCTCTCACACTGTGTTTTCTTTTGTGTCTGTTGCTAGTACCTTGATTGGGATTTCAGGCCTGAGGACAACAGGTTCTCGCGATGGGTCATTTCCCCTCTTGGCTCTGAGAGAAGCACAGAACCTGGCACTGACTGGACTGAATCTGGTGGCCAGAAATGAAGGCTCCTATGACAAAGACCCAGCAGAGGGAGGCAGAATGGCCTTCCCGCTCTGCCAGCTTCGTGGAGCAGTGCATCTCCTCCCCCTGGTACAGTTCTTTATCAGCTTACACTGCCAGGCTCTGCAGGATTTGGCAATAGCCAAAAGAAGCGGAGCACCTGGGGACTCACCAACACATCCCCCCTGCGTGAGCTCTGGGGTAGAGGCCAGCCCCGAGGACTCAGTTTGCAACCTGGAAGGCTTCTCTGTGGCTTCACTGAACATCCTTCAGCACCTGGTGTGCCACAGCGGAGCAGTTGTCTGCAAGTTACTGTCAGGAGCCGGTGCAGATTCTGCTGTTAGGGAAGGAGACCAGAGTCTGGTTCATGGACATGGTCACGGGAATGTGACCTCAGCCCCAGGGGGGCTTGCCAATGACCAAAGCCAGCATCCACTATTGAAGATGCTTCTTCAGCTCTTGGCTTTATCTTCTGCAGCAACAGGTCACCTTCAAGCCAGTATCCTCAGCCAGTGCCTTAAGGTTTTGGTGAAATTAGCTGAAAATGCTTCCTTCGATTTCCTGCCCAGGTATAACATAGCATGGGAGTCATGATTTCCTGTGGGTCTTACCTGACCTTTTGAGGTCTGTCCTGTAGCCCCTGTTCTTTCTCCCATCTTGGCTTGTCCATACTGCTCAGCTCTAAGCCTTCGTTTAGGTTCTGAGGCTTAACTCAGAGTTCTGGAGTGATGGGAATTGGGTCCAAGTGTTAGAAGAACTAAGAAAGTGGTTTATTTGGCTAAATACTACCTCTGGACAGCAGGTAAGCAAAAGACACACGTGATAAAAGAAGGCTGTTAGCCACTGTGGAAGAGTGCCCTGCCCCAATGACAGACAAAGGCTGAACCAAGAGGCCTTTGAACCTGGGGTGTGGATCAGGCACTTTGAGTTTACTTTGTATATGATATTGGAGAATGTTCTAATTCCATTCTTTCACAAGTAGCTGTCCAGTTTTCCCAGCACCATTTATTGAAGAGAGTCTTTTTGCCATTGTATATTCTTGCCTCCTTTGTTGAAGATTAATTAACCATAAGTGTGTGGGTTTATTTCTGGGCTTTCTATCCTGTCCATTTTTTGTGCCAGTACCATACCATTTTGATTACTGTAGCTTTGTAGTATAGTTTGAAGTCAGGGAGCATGATTCCTCCAGCTGTGTTCTTTTCTTCAAGATTGTTTCAGCTATTTGGGGTCTTTTGGGTTTCCATATAAATTTTAAAATTATTTGTTCCAGATCTATAAAAAATGCCACTCATATTTTGATAGGGACTGCATTGAATCTGTACATGGCCTTGGATAGTACAGTAATTTTAACAATGCTGATTCTTCTGATCCAAGAACACAGTATATCTTTCCATCTGTTTGTGTCATCTTCAGTTTCTCTCATGTGTCTTAAAGTTTGTGGAGTACAGGTCTTTTACCTTCATAGGTAGGTTTAGTCCTAGGTATTTTATTCTTTTTGATGCAGTGGTAAATCAAATTGTTTTCTTAATTTCTCTTTCTGATAGTCCACTGTTAGTGTATAGAAATGCAGCAGATTTCTATATATTAATTTTTTATCCTGAAACTACCAAATTCACTGATGAGCTCTAGCAGTTTTCTGATGGTGTCTTTAGGATTTTCTATAGTATGTCATCTGCAAAGTGGCAGTTTTACTTACTCCTTTCCAATTTGGATTCCCTTCATTTCTTTTTCTTCTCTGGTTGCTGTGGCTAGGGCTTCCAAAACTATGTTGAATAAAAGTGGCAAGAATGGACTGATCTTAGATGAAATGCTTTCAGCTTTTCACCATTGAGTATGACATTAACTGTGCAGTTTTTCATATATGGCCTTTATTATGTTGAGGAATAGTCCCTCAGTGCCCACTTTCTGGAGAGTTTTTATCATAAATGGACGGTGAACGTCATCAAAAGCTTTTTCTGCATCTACTGAGATGATCATATGGTTTGTATTCTTCAGTTTGTTTATGTGGTATATTGCATTGATTGATTTGCAGATACTGAAAAATCCTTGCACCCGTTTCATATTTTTTGAATGAATGAATTCCAGGAACCACATTTTTACCAGTTCCTTTGGTAATTACATCATCATTCCATCCCTGTTGAGCTTGTCCACAATGTCATCAAAAAACAATGGGTGCTTACTGCAGGCCAGACACAGATGCCTCCTGTTCACTGGCTCGGGCTGCACACTGTGAGCACTCAGTGTCTGTGGAGTGAATAAACTCCGTGCTGAGGTAGGGAAACTTGTCTGAAACCCCAGAGGGAGTGTGCTGGATGGTTTCAAGCTAGTTAGGCTCCTGAGCCACCGTCCTTGATCACTGTCTGATGCCACCTCCCACGCTGTGCTTCTCGTCCAAATTCCTTGGTGTTCACCTCAGAGTGAAAGCCAGGGACCAGTGCTACCCGGGCTCTAAAGCAGGACACGATGCAGCATGAGTAGTGCCCACTGGGTCACAGGAAACGAGTATCAGCAAGCAGGTGGTGGTCGGCTGCCATTTGAACCCATGCTGTCCGAATCAAGTCTCTTTGTCCTGGCCTCTTGAATTTCCTGTTACCTCCAGTGCAAAGTGAGGGTGAGTTACAGGATTGGTTTGGAGGTGTCACATCTCTGGACCCCTGTGTTTCAGGTTCCAGTGTGTGTTCCGGGTACTGCCACAGTGCCTCAGCCCAGAGACACCCCTGCCTAGTGTGCTGCTAACTGTTGAGCTCCTGTCCCTCCTGGTGGACCACGAGAAGCTCGCACCTCAGCTCTGCTCCCACCCGGGTAAAGCAGGCCAGGGGTGTGCGTCTGGACTGCTGCTGCAGGTTGGAGGGAAGGGTGGTGGCAGGGACAGGCCCCCTGAGGGCTTCTTCAGCTTGTACCCCAGGTTCTGGGTGAGAAGGGGGACCCTGAGTGAGAGGTGGGGCGTCCTTTCCAGAAGGCTGCCTCCTCCTGCTGCTGTACATGTACATCACGTCAAGGCCCGACAGAGCGGCCTCGGAGACACAGTGGCTTCAGCTGGAACAAGAGGTAAGAATGCCAGAGCCCCTTTGGTGGACTCCTCACCACCCACCCCACCCCACCCAAACCAAGGGCTACTTTTCCTCCTTCCTCTGGGGACAAAGGGAGCTTTCATTCATTTTGGTAACGAGTTTAGCCACTAACAAGGTAAACTCACTTTGGGAGCTTCAAACTACACAGATACAGTACAGGCGAACCCCAGGGTACCCTAGGACTTGGCAGGGTTGCCTCATAACTGATTCTAACCTGGCTTTGGGGTCTGGTGGCTAGAGGTGAGCCTGGAAGCAGGTGGGTCTTGGTGAGATACAGGTATTAGTCCTGTGTCTTGTCTGGAAAGACCCCACAACACCACCTCTTGGACCCCACTTGTGCAGAGAAGCAGTTGCTGAGGCAACTGGAGCCCTTAGAGAAACCTGAGAAAGCCCTTGCTTTGCCCAGGGTCTCGTTCTGCCATGGATGGAACAGGGTCTGTTCTTGTTCTAGGCTGTGTGGCTCCTGGCTAAGCTTGGTGTGCAGAGCCCCTCCTCCCCAGTCACTGGCTCCAGCTGCCAGTGCAACGTGGAGGTGAGTGCCGGGGGCAGGCGGGCCGACAGCGGGCAGCTTTGTCAGTGAGTGAGGGGGCCTTGTGCAAGGACCCCTGCTCCTTCACCAGGCTTAGACCCTGGTGCCGCCACACAGAACCTTCCTTGTGTGGGTGGCTGGAAAAGGTGCTGCCCAGCTGAGCAGGCACCATGAGACCTGACCTCAGTCTGCGCCCTCCCCCAGGTGGTCAGAGCACTCACAGTGATGCTGCACAGACAGTGGCTGACGGTGCGGAGGGCAGGGGGGCCCCCGAGAACAGACCAGCAGAAGCGGACAGTGCGGTGTCTGCGGGACACGGTGCTGCTGCTGCACAGCCTGTCCCAGAAGGACAAGCTCTTCACTGTGCACTGCGTGGAGGTCCTGCATCAGTATGACCAGGTGATGCCCGGGGTCAGCACGCTGATTCGAGGGCTTCCTGACGTGACAGACTGTGAAGGTGAGCGGTGGCAGGGCCCCTTCCTGCTCCAGCCCACGTGTGGGGTTTGCCCCCAAATCCATGGGCAAGTCAGACTTCCTGGCCGTAGATCAGCAGCACTCCATCCACACAGCCTCTGCCAGCACTGGGGCCATTCTTGTCTTCCCGCTCTGGGTCTTCTCTGAGTCTGTCAGCCTGCCTTTTGCTTGTATCTGTTGAGTCAGCCTGGCAGAGCCACGGTTTTTCCAGAAACATCCCTATTTGAATTGCCTTTGTATCACTTTGCTTGCAGTAGCTGAGGGAACAAGGCCTGGGTGTGGAAGGGACTGGTTAGTTCCTGTGGGCCTGGCAGGGAGGAGAGGTGGGGACCCCCCCCCCCCAGTCCCTGTGCCTTCAGGCTTTCACCACAGGACCCTCGTCTTTTCTGGTTCAGAGGCAGCCCTCGATGACCTCTGTGCCGCGGAGACCGATGTGGACGACCACGAGATGGACTGTGGCTGAGGCCTGTCCCCATCGAGCCACATGGTGGCACCAACACTTCTTTCCTTCCCTCATCCACTGATTAAAAGCAGTGACTGGCTATTTGAGAACAAGCCAGCCTTGTTTCCCGAGTCTGATCTGTGTCGGCTGAGTGGGAGGGACAGAGCAGGAGGGGGACCCGGAGAAGACTGCGATCCTTCTTCCTGTCCCTGCCAGAGCTGAGAGCCAGCCCCATGGTAATGAATCTGCTTTGAGGAAGGAGCCCTGCCCTGCCCGTGGAATTGTCCTGAGTCATCGCTTTGGGCTGAGGCCATGGGAAGAAACCATTGTGTGGCAGGGAAGGAGGCAGCCCAGAGCCAAGGCCTAAACCAGGAAGGCCTGGGAAAGTGGGGCCAAGGGGTGGGTAGACATGGCAGGGACTCCCAGCAGACTGGAGCCCTGGAGCTAGACTTCTCCACAGTAGCCCTGTCCTCCGGCTGTGAGGGCCCTAGTGTAGGATGGGCCAGCCCGCAGGCCCACGGCTACAGATCTGAGAAGGCCTTGGGGGCCGCACGGCGGAGTGCCTGGGGAGGGACAGCCCAGGCTGGCTGACGAGCAGGGCGGGCCTTGCTCACGCCAGCCCCTGGGCGGGCTCAGGCTGAGTTTCACTTCCCACCACTGCTGCCAGCAGCAAGAACCAGCCAGAGAGCGTGTACCGAATCATTGCTGCCTGTCTGCCACTCAGTGGTAAGGACCCCCAAGGGGATGGGGTAGGGTGGGAGGGCCATGGGTACCTGCCCCAGCCCCCACCACCAGACAAAGCAAGCACCTGGGGAGGAGCCAAACCTTCCCCTAAACAGACGGCCGAGTGTGCTGGTCCCACTAAGGAAGCTACCCTACCCTCTCTGGCTTCCTGCCCTGAAAAATGGGTCCTGGTGCTAACCAACAGTACCAGTCCGTGCAAGGAAGGCCAGCGAGGTGCTCCTGCCCACCCCACCCCGACCTGCCTCACCCTCTGTCATTGGGCACTCACACACCCACCCCTACCCCCTGCCCCTCCCCAGGCTCCGTGGCAGTACCCACCATGGGCTCACAAGCCCCACCCCCAGGTCCCGTGCAGACTCTCATCTTCTTGGACCTGGAAGCCACTGGCCTGCCCTTCTCCCAGCCCAAGGTTACGGAGCTGTGCCTGCTGGCTGTCCACAGATGTGCCTTGGAGAGCCTTCCTACCTGTCAGGGGCCTCCTCCCATGGTGCCCCCACCACCCCGGGTGCTGGACAAGCTCTCCCTGTGCGTGGTTCCAGGGAAGGCCTGTAGCCCTGCGGCCAGTGAGATCACGGGCCTGAGCACAGCTGAGCTGGCTGCACACGGGCGTCAACGCTTCGATGCTGACCTGGCCTACCTGCTCCAAGCCTTCCTGCGACGCCAGCCACAGCCCTGGTGCCTCGTGGCACACAACGGTGACCGCTACGACTTCCCCCTGCTCCGGGCAGAGCTGTCTATGCTGGGCCTTGCCAGTGCTCTGGACGGCGCCTTCTGTGCGGATAGCATTGCTGCCCTGAAGGCCCTGGAGCAAGATGGCAGCCCCTCAGAGCACGGCCCGAGGAAGAGCTACAGCCTGGGCAGCATCTACACACGGCTGTACGGGCAGGCCCCGCCAGACTCACACACAGCCGAGGGCGACGTCCTAGCCCTGCTCAGCATCTGCCAGTGGAGGCCTCGGGCCCTGCTGCGGTGGGTAGACGCCCATGCCAGGCCCTTCAGCTCTGTCAAGCCGATGTATGTGGTCACAGCCTCTACTGAAACCAACTCAAGGCCATCTTCTGCCACAGCCACTGTACCCCTGGCCAGAGCCAGGAACACCCGCCGCAACCTTGGTGGGGACAGAAGCCCCAAGCCCCTTCCTCCAGTGAAGGGCCCTGGAGCCCCATCCAGGGAGGGACTGCTGGCCCCACTGGGCCTGCTGGCCTTCCTGACCCTGGTAGTAGCCACACTGTATGGGCTGTCCCTGCCAGACCCGGGCAGTAGGCCGTGAAGGAGCGTCTGACAAATAAAGATCCCCACCCCCAGCACTGAGTGGTCACTCACCTCTGTCCTCCATGGCAGTCTTAGAGCCTTCTGTACTTCTGCACACACTCAGAGGCCTGGGCCGGGGGCGCAGAAAGTGGCAGTCTTCTGTCCATCACCCTCCCCAGCAGGATGGTCAGATGTCTGAGCCCAATACACGGGGAAAATGTAGAACTCCAAATAGTGAGTGGAAATGGTACCTGACCTGATATTCAAGGCCAGTAGCTCTAAATATTTGCATTTATTATAAACAAGGGGCCAGCAGCTCTAAATATTTGCATTTATTATAAACTAGACTCTCCAACACATCAACAGGTACAAAGCTAAGACAGATGTGGTGAAACATTAACAGAGGGACAGGGAACACCGAGGTATTTGTGTCTGGGCCAGACCAGCCACCCAGGGTCCCCCTCCACCTTTGGTCCAGACGACCCCTTGGCCCAGGTGTCCCCACTGCCAGGACAAACCGTGGACTGGGCTGCAGGAGCTGGCAGTCTGCAAGGCTGGTGCTGGGGGAGCAGGGACTCAGAGGTCAGGTGGTCCCTCTCTCTAGGGCAACTTCCCTCCAGGACCCAGGGCTTCCAGCCTCACAGCAATTATTCCACACATTTTGAAACAAAACAGGCAAAATGTTCAGCTACAAATAAAACAAACACTGCAGGGAGGACACCTGAGTGTGTAGGTGGACAGAGGCCACCCTGCCGACCTGTGGTGAGGGCCAGGGCCAACCAGGGGAGCCAGAACCCTGGGTAAATGTGGCCTCCAGGTGGTCCCAGGAGAGATGCAGGAATAGTCTAGGCAGACAGCTCAGGGGAGGGTGGGGCTTCACCTGAGGATTTTCCTGTCAGGAAGCTGCTTACCCTCCACTGAGCATGGCCCAGGCTCTGGGGAGCTATGGGCCCACGGGCCATCTGCCAAAAGGGTTGAGATCCACCTGAGCTGGCTCCCAAGCCTCACCCATTTGCCTGCATCATGGCTCAGGTTCTTCCAAGACAAGCCTGGGGACAAGCCTCAGCCTCAGGTGGCAGCTAGCCATTCTTCTGAAACCAGAACACGTATGCATCCTGCCCGCAAAAAGCTGTGCTATCCTAGTGTGACAAGCCCCACCTGGTCTCCCTGGGCTGGTCTGGAAAAGAACTGTTCTTTGAATTCTGCTTGAAATTTCAGGAAGCATAATTTCAAGTGAGGAAGGGGAACAACAAGTGGGCCCAGCAACTCTGGCAAGGACTGTTCTCCACCTCATCAGCTTCACACGAAGCCTCGTGTACAAACAGGACACACACACACACCACGCATGGGGAGAAAAGGACCGTGCCTGCATACCCATCCACACACACATATAGCAGATTGAGTGGCAGCCAGAGATGCAGGGTTGTGTTCAGGGGGCTGCCTTTGGGGGTTCCATGTAGGCCGGATTGTAAGGAGGCTGGCTGGCAGGGTAGGGCATGGCTGCACCTCCTGAAAATGGAGAGAACACCAGTTGGCCATGGGCATGGTGGGCTGCAGAGGGTCGGGCAGGGCCGGAGTTGGCCGCAGTACTCACCAGCCACTGTCTCGTGGTAGGCCGGAGGGCCCATGGGCTGGGCCGGGTAGGGTGGTGGGTACTGCGTCGGGTAGGGTGCTGCTGGCACCCCTGGCTGGGGGGACATGGAGTGGTAGCCCTGGTATGTTGGTCCAGGGTAGCTGGGCGGCACACTGGGAGGTTGCGGGTAAGGAGTGTGCACCACTGTGGTGGCCGTGGTGGTGGTCACAACCGCTGCAAAGAGAGCCCCAGTTAGAACCCTCGGGCTTGCCACCTCTCCCTCCAGCTTAGCCAAATCAGGGCCCTGGTCAGCTCCCCTTACCACCCGGGGTCTGTGCCTGCACACAAGGGCTCACAGTGGGGCAGTGGGGCAGGGTCGGGGTGGGCATGCTTACGACGTGGTCGGCGGCACATCTTGTACAAATAGCAGCAGGAGCAGGTGAAGCAGATGATGACGGTGACAACAGAGAGCACAAAGATGGTCAGACCAACAGCTACAGTTGTCCCAAACCTGCCAAAAAGCCAGTCATGACCCAGGGCCTCTCACTCCTACCCAAGACCAGCAGTCCACACCCCACTCATTCCCAAGGGGCACCGCTCTTGCTGGAGGAGACTCTGGGCCACACAGAGCAACTTCCAGGGTGTTTAACTTGAACTTCTTTCAGTATCACTTTCCTCAAGTGTCAAATGGGGTTGACTGGGAGTCCGTGTGGAACACCTCACCCAGGGTCTGCACCTCGCCCCACCCTCAGCAGCACGGGAGGGAGTGCTTCCAGTGCTTCCCCAGGACACATCTTGTCCACCCCTGCCACGCCAACAGCAGATGCTCAGAGGATGTGCCACGAGCACTGTGTGGCTTGAACCAGAAACTCAGCAGTGGGCAAGACTGACCAACTCACAGCCTCTGGGAGCCCACAGATCACTACAGGAGGCAGGTATGGGAGGGAAAAATTACTCGGGAAGCACAGGTGATAAAAATGGGGAGACGTTCCAGGAAAGCGGAGGCTAGTGTGGCCAGGACAGTGAAGAGAGGCGCTCAGCGAACACAGGGCAGGGCTGTTGGCCCCCGGAGTGGCAGTGAGCCTGCTGGGTGCCAAACGCTGTGCCAGGGGCTCACCTGCACCCTGGGGCTCCTGCGCGCTCACCAGTGGGGCAGGTGAGTACGTTAAGAGCCAGTGGGGCTGGAGGAGCCCTGCTTTCCGGAAGAGGAGGCCTTCCTGCCTGACACAGGCCCCTCAGCAAGGACTGCGACAGAGAGGAGGGCCTGCCTCTGAGAAAGCTGGCCCTGGGTGAGAAGTTCACCAAAGCTGACTTTCAAGGGCAGCCAGAACCCTGAGCTGTGCCCCGTTCCCCAGAGGCCAATTGCTGTCCTAGTAAAAGGTATGTGCAGCAAGCATGTTAAGACATGTAGAGACATGGTGAACATCTGCCTCCCCTGAGGCTTGGGGCCCTGCCCAGCCCCACCCTGCATGGAGGGGCTTCCAATTCACAGACCCAGACAGGCAGCTGGGCCGAGTCACACCCTGGGGACAGACTAGGGACAGACCCTCACACCCCAGACTCAAAACGCCCAACTGCGTTAAAAAACAGGAGACACTGGCCTCTGTGAGGCCCAGAACAAGGCCCTGAGACAGGACCCTCGGAGTCAGGAGGTGCCTTCCCACCTAACCAGAAGGGGCCATCACTGCACCTACCCACAAGCTCCTCCCAGACCCGCTGCTGTTCCAGAGATGGAGAAACATACATGCACATTCACCCGCAATCAGTGTCCCCATCGCCAGTCTCTATCTTTCTCGCTCTCTCTTGCTCTCTTCTGTCTCTGTCTCTCTCTCACACTCACACTTATACACACACAGGATGGCGCCCAAGCTCACCCCATGTTAGCTTCCGCCTTCACTCAGGGGCCACCGGCACCCCCCAGACTTCCCCTTTCCATCATAGGGCCAGTTTCAATCTCCTCCCCTTTCGAGGAAAAGTAAAGCGAATCTCCTCCGCCCTCCCCTCCCCTTGACGTCAGCGGCAGCAGAGCCGTGGGGCCTCTTAAAGACACAGCGTGGCCCGGGCACCCCAGCTGCTCTCAGCTGCGCTCAAGAGGGGCCAGGAGAGGGAGGGAAGCACTTGGCCGACTTGCCAGAGCCGCACCCCCAGCCCAGCCTGCCCAGGCGTTCACCTCACTGTCTAGGACATCACTAACACGGGGTCCGAGAGATGTGAGAGATGCCCAGCCCAGAGTGCCCAAACCACACTCCTGCTCACCAGCTCAGCCCGCTAGCCCTGTTCCAGCCATCCCCTCGATGGGCACCTGCAGCTATCTAAGCCCACCAGCAGACCCAGGGGCCCCACCAGCCTGTCCCCTCCTCTCCGCCAGCTCATGCTGCAAGCCACAAACCCGCCTAAATCTGAACCTGCCTCACTGGATGATGAAGACGCCTCAAGTCCCCTAGGCCACGCTGCTGAGTCTGATCTTGTCACTCTTGCTCAAGAGCCTAGTATGGCTCCTGTAGCTCTTGGGATCATACAGGAATGTGCTCTATAATTTACTTGTTAAACTGTATGTGTATCTGTACTTTTCTGTATATGCATATTATAGTTGACAATAAAAAGGGGGGCGAAATCTAGGATTTGTCTCACTAGATAGTAATTCTTACAAAAAGGCAGATGTTAACCTTTAATTAAAAGTCTAAATAAAACTCGTGTGACCTGGGACTCCCACCCTCCCTCCTCTGTGCCCCAGCCACATCACCCTCCTTTCAGCTTTTTTTTTTTCTTTCAGCTTTTGAAAGCACCATGCTGTGTCCTACCTCAGGGCCTTTGCACATGCAGCTCCTCCTGCCTGTCTGCCTTTCTCTTCTTCCCATCCCCACATAATTAATTCCTGTTCACCTTTCAGACCTCAGCTCAAAACATCACTTCCTCGCCAAGCCCACATCTCACCTAATGGACCCCCACTTCCCCCTGTAACATCACAGCAGAGTCAGTTCAGAGGGTCTGCAGTGACCATCCGGGGCCTGTATCCAGAGGTTCTAGCTCTCAAGTGATTAAAAATACATCATACCCGCCTGACCATCCTGTGAGTGGCAAGGAGCTGGGGAGGGACAATGAAATCAGGACTCAAAAGAACCACGTCAGGGAACAAAGGAAGCTCCAGGAGGGAACCAGCCACTGACCATCAGCAGGGCAGGATGGGAGTCACCTGCTAAAGTGGGGGATGGGTGGAAGACCCACAGGTAACATGGACATGCTGTGGGGAGCATGGACCCCACATCGAGGGAGGACACCGCCTGTCCAGGCTGTGACAGGCAGGTATGGTCTCATCTGGATCTCTGTGCTCTGACCTGGTGCCTCATTCTTGGGGAACCCAAGGAGTCACCCTAAGGAAGAGCCAAGGGTGAGGGTCCAAGAACGAAGGATGAGGGGGTCAGAGGTGGGGAGGGGAGCAGAGTTGATGCAGGCCCCTTAGCACGTAGGGTCCCTCCCCTGTCAGGCATCCCCTGAGCTTCTAACCAGGGCTGGACCCCACCAAGGAATCATCGCTCCAGTGGACAAACAACAGTGCCCCTGGCCTAGGGGGCAGCACACGGGAGAGGATGTCTCCTTGGGGCCCAGACAGGCAGCCCACCTGGGGGCATTCACCGGAGACGTGTCACTGATGACACCATCCCTCCACCCTCCCTTGCTCCACCCTTGCTCCTCAAGCCCTGAACCTTTATAAGGCAGATGGTACGTGAGACGCTGGAGCTCTGCTCAGGAACCCGAGGAGAGATGGGGCAGGACGGGGTTGGGGCCCAAGGGAGGGAGCATCCTGTGCACTCCCAGCGGACGGCAAGGTGGCCCAGGTGGGAGGCGGCAGGGCTGGCACACCTCCCAGAGGGAGAGGTGCTCCTGAGCTGGCCTGGAAGCCACGCCTCCTCCGCCCCCTCCCGCCCCCCCCCACCCCCCGTTCTGCAATGTGGAAGCCACATTTCTCAATACTCACAGACCAGGTCTCCTCCTTCTTTCCTTCCACTTCTCTAAACCCTCCCTCTCAGCTCCTCCTGTGGCCATTTTTCAAATATTGCTGACCTCACACTCGGTCCTCAACACACTCAATCCCACCCAAATCTGAGCCCTTCACCCAAAACAAAACCCACTCCTCATCCATCCCATATCCCCTGTGCAGGGCAGAGACCAGGGCACCCCCCACCTCAGCCCCTCCCTCAGCCACCGTCCTAACAGGCAGCCCCGCCAGCCTTGCCCCACCAGCCCAGCCTCCCTCTGGCCTCCAACAGCAGGGACCAGGAAGCCATGGCTGCCTTCTGCTGGCCGCCTGCCACATCCTCCCCGCCTGCTCTTGGCATCCTCCGGGGAGCAGTCAGAGTGGTGTCCCTCTTCAAACACCATTCAGACCCCAGCACAGCCCAGAAGCTCCCATGGTGCCCACTGTCCTCAGAATAAGGCCCACACTGGCCGGACATCAGAATCTCCAATGGGGCTGACTGAAAGCCCACAGTCCTGGACCTCCGCAAAGGGCTGCTCCCTGGATGAGGAGGGAGGTGTACTTTTTCCCCTCCCTCACTCACAGGAGCCCTGCCTGATTCCTCTGCAGCCGGAGAGGCCCCACACTCGCCACAGGACAAGATGAAGCAGGACAAGAACCTGGACCTCCACCCTGCCACCCAACACAGACTGGAGCCCAAAGTCTCTTCCTCCAAAGGGCCAACCAGGCCTGGGTGGATCTTCTATGAGAGGGGCTTCTAGATCCACCAAGGTAGAGGGCAGACAGCACGTGGAACAGACTCCACCAGGAAAACACATGAACGGCTTCACGCCCATTGCATGTACATGAAACGTGTACCACAACACCCATCGTGGTGGCAACAAGACAGGGTGGGAGCCTGGCCAAGGGGACCGGAGCTTGGGAGACTAGGTTGTTTCCTGGTCCTCTGAAGGGAGGGCCCTGACAATACTACGACCCACAAACCTCGACACGGGGACTGGGCACACCATCATTTCTCCCAGCATCTTTACCATTATCACCCCATCACCATGCACCCCGCACCCCCATCACCCCCATCACTGTCAGTGCTACCACCATTACCCCAACACCAATACACATCTCCAACATTCCTATCACATCCCCCTGCCACCACTGCCGCATTACCACCATCATCACCACTGTCATTTCCTACCACCATACACCTGCCTGTCACCTCATCACCATACACAGCACCTTACATGCCCACAGCCCCCATTACCATCAGCCACTTGGCAACCACCCCTGCCCCATTACCACACATCCACCATCATCCACCATCACCCTATCACCACCACCACTGCAGCCACCACCATCACCACACACTCAGCACTGTAGCCCCTATCACCTCACCACTATCACCTTCTGCCACTATCGTCCCTATCACTGTCACTCCCTCCCCATCAACTACACCCACTGGTCACCAGTGCCCACTCCATCACCTAGGTCAATATGAGCCCCCATACTTGACCTTTCAATTGTCAACCCTCAACCAGTCACCCACACCTCCAGCACAATGATAAGGGCACCGCTTCTCAACACAAGGATCAAAGGTCCTGGAGGGCAGACATGGTGACAGCTCCTCTCAGGCCCCAGCCCCCAAAGCCTTCACCCTAGCCCACCTGAGCCCCCTCGTCACCTCTGCCAGGAAGATGCACCCAGCCTGCAGGTTTTATTTACCCTGACATGGGGTCGCTGTCCAAGCTGGAGCGGAACCTCAGCGCCGGGCCCAGCTGCTCCAGGGGCTCCATGTTGGTGGGGACACTGCCGAGAGGAAACCTCACATTTAACACGTCCGAGCCCCACCGAGCACATCAGGAATGAACACTACCCTGGTACACACACAGAACACGCACAAAAGCCAACCCCAGCGTGGGCCAGAGAGGGAGCCCTGGTGGCCACCTGAGGATGGATGTCACACACGCCAGGATCTCAGGCTACAATGCCACATGTTCTTCTAAGGGGACATTCTCCAGGACAGACCCCATAGGAGGCCACAAAACAAGTCTCAAGAGACTTGAAAAAAGAGCTATCATACAAAGTATTTTCTCCAACCACAACGGATGAAGTTATAAATCAGTAACAAAAGACTACAATGCCATAAAGTTTTTTTTAAAAGTTTTAAAAATCCCTCATACCTTGGGAAACTAATATAATACAAAAAAAAAAAAGAAAGAAAGAAAAGAAAAGAAAGAAAACCACCACCAACAAAACCCCCCAAAACTGTGGGTTCAATAAGAAATCAGAGAGGAAATTAAGAACTCTGTTAAACTGAATGATAATAGAAATACCATAGGTCAAAATTTGGGAAACACAGCTAAAACGTTCTGAGAGGGAAATTTATAGCTTTACTAGTGAGATGGTGGTAAATTTAAGGAGATGGGGAAAATATAATAGAACAAATCCCCAAAATAAGGAAGGAATAAATAAAGATAAGTACAAAAATAAAAGAGAATAACAGCCACGGGAAATACTAGAGAAAATTAACAGAACCAAAGCAGGCACCCTCTGGCAAGACTAATCAAGAAAAGGAGAAAAGATGCAAAAAGATAAAAATACAGAATAAAAAAAGGGAAATAACTGTAGGTACAACAGAAATACAAATAATAATAACATAATAACTTTGAATTCTGATTTGAACAAACCACTTGTGAAAAGGCATTTTTCAAACAAGTGGAGGCAACTGAAAACAATACCAGTATTGAAAGCTATTAATGAATTACTGTTAATTGTGCCAAATGTACTACTGATACAGTGATTATATTTCTTTGGGGGGGTAGGTAATTAGGTTTATTTATTTATGTTTAATGGAGGTACTGGGGATTGAAACCAGGACCTCTTGCATGCTAAGCAAATGCTCTACCACTCAGCTATATGCTCCCTCTATATTTCTTTTTAAAGGACTCACTTATACTGATAAAAACTAACATTTAAGGAGAACATTTTATGTCTGGGGTTGGTTTTTAAATAATCCAGAAAAGAAAAGTAAGGCAGGTATATCAGAGCAACAGCACGAGAGCACTAATAACTATGGAAGCAGGTGATGGCTATATGGAGTTATTGATTATTCTCTCCGCTTCTGTATGTACTTGAGATTTTTCAAAATTAACAAAATAAAATTCAAGAGCATTAGGAACAACTATACTACAGTGAAGGACAAGTAAAGCTGAGAAGAAAGTATGTTTTACAAAATCAGTATGTAGGCTTTGGTGAGCACTAACACAGCAAAGCACACCAAGTTGAGATGCAGTGGTGGGAGGCTGGGAAGAGAGATCCATGGAGGTGGGCCTGGCATCTGGAGCCCTTTTTCTCGTGGGGGCTTTAGTTGATCTCAGAGGGGAGCGGAGAGCAGCACTTCTGAAAGCCTCAGGTGATAGATTACATCCAGAGGCCAGCAGGTAAGGAAGCCCTGATGAATCCCACTCACTCGGGCTGGGACCTGACAAGCAGGGAGAAACTGAGGAGAGAGCTCAGCTTCCATCATCTTCTCCTCTGCAGTGAGGCAGAGGTGACCTTAGAGTGCTTGTGTCCCTGGCAAAAGCAACATCACTCCTCCCTGGAGGAAGTCCTGAGCTTCAAAGTTCTACCATCAGTTCTGCAAACACGTTGTTAGGCACACAAGTGAAAACTACCAGGAGCACTAAGCCACTAGACAACATGACTAGAAAACAACAGAAACAATACCACAGGGGCTTCAAATATGAGTCATCAGACCCTGACATTAAAATAACACATACTTTGTTCAAGGAAATTAAAGGGAAAAAAATCAGGCAGTTCAGGAGACCTTGAAATATAAAAGAACAAGTAAAAATTCTAGAACTAAAAATAATACAAAAATTAATCATTTATTAAACACAGCTCAACATACAATTAATCAACTGGAGGATAGGCCCAAACAAATATATGTACACTAAAGCCCAGAGACACAAAAAGATGGTAAATGTAAATACAGAAGACAGTAGGTGAAGTATGGAATATAGTTTACAAAAGGTCTTACACAGTGTAATTAGTCCTAGAAGGCGAAATGTGAGAATGAGGCAAAAGCAATCTTTAAAAGATTGCAAATTTTCCAAAACTGATAAATAATAAGACAATGATTTCAGAAGTACTGTGAACCCCAAGTAGCATAAATTCAAAGAAAACCACACCTAGGCACATCACAGTAAAACTGCTGAAAACCATACAAAGAGAAAAATCTTAAAAAGCAGTCAGAGAAAAGGCATGTTGCTTGCAAAACTGACAGCTGATTTCTCAACCGAAACAAAAGACCTCAGAAGACAATGGAATGAGAGCTTCAAAGTGCTGAACAAAGTTGATAACTGCTAACCTAGAAATTTATAATCGGGAAAAATATCCTTTAAGAAGGAACATAAAATAAAGATATCAGACAAACAAAAACCAAGAAAATTTGAAATGCAACATTTCTGCATTGAAGGTAGAAGGAACATGATCTCAGGTGAAGCTTAAAGATGAAAGAAGCAATAAGAAGCAAAAGAGAAGATAAATATATGGCTAAATGTAAATAAATATACACTGTCAAAAACAATTAAAATACTGTCTCTGGAATTTATAATAGTATTACAAGAGACAAAGAACAGCATTACACATGATAAAATGAGCAATTCATGAGAAAGTCAAAACAATCCTAAATACGTATGCACCAGATTTCATGAATCCACACTGACAGAACTAAAAGAAGATAAACTACGTGTGTCTCTCAGTAATGGGTAAGACAAGCAGACAAAAACCAGTAAGAATAGAAAAGATCTAAACACTGTTATCACCAACTTGACCTAACTGATGCTTATAAAACACTATTCTCAACAAATGCAGAATATACCTTCTCTTCAAGTGCTTATGAAACACTCAGCAAAGTACAGTACATGTTGAGTCATAAAATGAGTCTCAATAAATTTCAAAAGACTGAAATCTTAAAAGAAAACAACACAATGAGATATTACTACCCAGCCACCAAAATTACTAAAATTAAAACTTTCTAGGAAATAGCAATGATCTATAGCTCGACTGAGGTGTCATATACAAGAAGTACGCATTTATCAAAACTCATCAAACTGACGCATTAGGATCTATACATTTTGCTTTATGTAATTATACCTCAATTTTAAGAAAAGATTTACAATGTCAAGTTTTGGAGAGGATGTAGAGCAAACTAGAACTCTCACTCATGGCTGGGAGGAGTATAAATGATACAAGCATGTTAGAAAACTGTTTAGAAGTATCCGCCAGAGCTGAGTACATGCACCCAATGACTCAGGAATCCCATTCCTAGATATTTACCCAGAAGAAATATGTTCCTTTTAAAAGGCACCAAAGATCTGTAAAAGAATATCAAAATAGCAGAAACTTTCCTTAATCTAATGAAGAAACTTTCCTTAATCTAAAAACAAAAAAACCGCAGAAAACTCTAATGGTGAAATGAGAGAAGCCTTCCCTCTGAGACAAGAAACCAGAAAAGAATGCTGTCACCACTTTCAATCAACACTGTACTAGAGATCCTGGCCAGTGCAACAAAGCTAGAGAAATTAATAAAAAACATAAGAATTGGAATGGAAGAAATAAAACTGTCATTATTTGCACATGACATGACTACTTTTGTAGAAAATTCTAAAGAAGTTTCAACTAAAATTATTCAAGCCAATAAGCAAATTTAGTAAGGTCTCTGGACACAAGGTTAATTTATAAAAATTGTATTTCTCTGTATCAATAATAATTAGAAATGAAAATTTTTAACTATATAGCATCATCAAAAAAATCAAATACTTAGGAAGGAATATAAAAAATACACAAGGCTTTAAAAAAATAAAAATAAGTAATAAAAAGAAAAGAAGAAAAAAATAAAAGAAAAAAATACACAAGGCTTTGACTTAGAAAATGATTAATGTAATTAAGAGAATGAAAGAAAACCTAAATACATTGACAGATATGCTGTGTTGATGGATTAGAAAACTCAAATCTAGTAAAATGTCAATTCTACAAAAACAGTCTATAAAGGCAATGAAATCTAAACTGGTTTTATTGACAAGCTGATTCTAAAATGTATATGGAAATATAAAAGGCCAAAAATAACTAAGACAAGATTGAAGAAGAATATCAAGCCTTATTATAAAGCTGTAATTATGAGTCTGTTTTAGTTCAAGGATAGACAAATAGAGCAATGTAATAAAATAGAGAGCCCAGAGACATACCTACGCCTATGTGGACACTCAATTTATAACTTGGCACAGCAAAGTGAGAAAAAAGGATAGTTCTCTCAAAAAATGATGCTGGGTCAACTGAATATCCATATTAAAAAGTGAAATTTGATCTCTACTTACATCTACTATTACTACTACTACTATGCATACTTAAAAGAAATGCATACACGTGTGCCCCAAAAGATATGTACAAGAATGCTCACAGCAGCGTTATTTGCAATAGCCACCCCCTCAAAAGGAAACAATCCAGATGTCCATCAACATTAAAAGGGATCAACTGTGGTATAAAACGTAATACCATACCTCAATGGAACAAACAACCCAATATGGATACAAATCACACACTGAAAGAAATCAGACAGAAAATAGATGTATATGTCATATAACATATATATATTAACAGGTGTAGCAGGTTAATGGCTACCTTGGGGGATAACAGAGGAAATCCTGATTGGGGGCTTCTGGGATGCCATGATGTTCTAATCCTTGCCCTAGATAGGTGATGGTTACATGGATATGTTTACCTTGTAATAATTCACTGAACCGTACACTTCAGATTTGTGTACTTTTATGTGCATAAAGTATACAAGAACTTTTTTTATGAAGCAAAATACAGATTTTCAAACTATTAATCCCATTTTCACTTCTCCCCTCACCCAGCCAAAACCAATCACACATGTTCATTTTACTAATCCAAATTCTTTTCCTACAGATGAATTTTATTATTTTGTTTGTTTGTTTGGGGGGAGAGGTACTTAGGTTTGTTTGTTTGTTTGTTTACATTTACTAATGTAATACTTTCTCTTAAACTCAGATTTTTGGGGGGAGGAAGGAAATTAGGTTTGTTTATTTATTTCTTTATTTGTTTTAATGGAGGTACTGGGGACTGAACCCAGGACCTTGTGCATGCTAGGCACACACTCTGACACTGAGCTATACCGTCCCCTTATCATTGTTATTTTTTTTAAGTATAAGAATAGAAAGGAGTTTATTAGGGTACACTGTCAGACAACAGCGGGCCACACAGGCAAGCGGTGCCTGTGTGGGTTGTTAGGGTCTTTTATAAGGTCAGGTAACAAGGTGCCTGATAAGCTTGTGCACTAGCCCCTGATTGGTTGTAGGTGGGGTAAGGGGTTTAGGGTCTGTGAAGGGCCATGGGGTCTATGACTGACCCGTATTATTTTTTTAAATGAAGTATAGTTGATTTACAATGTTGTGTTAGTTTCAGGTGTACATTACAGCGAAGTAGTTCAGTTTTACACACACACACACACACACACACATGTATTCTTTTTCAGCTTCTTTTCCATTGCATGTTATTACAAGATATTAAATATAGTTCCCTGTGCTATACAGTAGATCCTTGTTGGAAGAATGTTTTATTACTGTCCCCCAACCCCAATAAAAAACTACAGAACTTAGGGATGCACGTTTGGGTATTACAACTCTGAAGAAAAGCAAGGTCATAAAAAAGGTAGAATCATAGTTACCTTTGCAGGGTAAGAGGAGAGCCAGTGTTTGGGAGTGAGCTCAAGGGGCTGTCTGAGTTGCTGGTAATGTTGCGTGTCTTGGCCTGTGTGGTGGTTATACAGATATTTGCTTTGTGATAAATAAGTGACTTGTACATTTATTTTGTGCACTTTTCTCTATGTGAATTATATGTTGCAATAGGACAGTATTTTAAAAATCTCAATGGATAGATTTAACAGCAGATTAGACACAGCTGGAGAAAGAACTGAACGAACTGAAATGTTAGAAGACATCATCCAGAAATCAGCACAAGACGAAACTATGGAAGAGACCAGGAGATATGGTCACTGAAACAGAAGATGTAGCATATGTCTACATGGAGGAGCAATGTTTAAAGAATGGCAGATAATTTTCTAGAACTGACGAGACACTAAACCACAAATTTAAGAAGCTCAACAATGGAGGAGGGATGAATTTGGAATTGAGGATTAACAGACAGACACTACTATATATAAAATAGATAAACAACAAGGGCCTACTGCATAGCATAGGGAACTAAATTCAATATCTTGTAATCACCTATAATGGAAAAGAATCTGAAAAAGAATGCATATTTATATACATGTATATCAATCACTTTGCTGTATACCTGACACATTGTAAATCAGCTATATACTTCAATAAAAAAAAACCAATTTTAAACCCTGAAAAAAAAAAAAAGTTCAACAAATCCATAGCAGCAAAATAAAAATAAATCCATACCTAGCTATATCATAATGTAACTGAAGAATACCAAAGACAGGAAAAAAAATCTTAAAAAGCTGTCAGAGGGGGAAAAAAAGATTTCTTTTAAATGAGGGACAACTGACTATTGATGATGTGTTAACAGAAACAGTGGAAGCCAGAGGCAATATGCTAAGAGAAAACAGCTATCGACATAAGTCCTGCTCAGATAAAATGTTCTGTAAGAATGAGATCAGTGTAATTTACCATATTAACAGAATAAAATAGAAAAATCATATGATCATGTCTACAGATGCAGGAAAAATATTTGACAAAATTCAAGATCTTTCATGATTAAAACTCCAAGCAAACTAGGTATAGAAGGGAACTTCTTAAACCCGATAAAGGGCACCTGTGAAAAAGTTACAGCTAACATCATACCTAATAGTCAATGCTTTTTCCCTAAAATTGGGAACAAGACAGAGATGGCTTCAATTTCTATTCAACATTGTACTGGAGGTTCTGGCCAGTGCAATGAGGCAAGAAAAAAGAATGAAAGCTTACAGACTGACAATGAAGAAGGGAACAGTAGAAGGAAAAAATGGAATAAAAACAAATCAAAACAACTCAGCAAGTGAAAAGAAATATAGAATAGGAGAGACACGTAACACAAAATAAGATGTCAAATATAATCCCAGAAATACCAATAATTACATTAACTTTAAATGGAATCGATGCTCCTGTTTTTTTAATTGCCAGAACAGATTTTAAAAAAACAAACAAACAAAAAAAAAACACAACAAAAACCAAACCAAAACAAAAAAGACACTTGCAAGATGTGCAGATACCAAAAGGGTAGAAGTAAAAGGGGAGAATATGATTCACCAGGTATGCAGCCTGGTGTCGCCACTCCCAAGAACTTGTTGGAAGTCCTTAGGCAGTAACTACATGCATCTCTCTAACCTGGCAATTCGCTCCAAGGTACTTCCAAGAAATTCCCACAAGGCTCCATAGAAGGAGGAAGAAGGAAATGACAGTGATGGGCACAGGTTAGATACACACAAGGCAATGCAGATGGGCCTTACAAACACTACGCTGACTGCAAAAAGTAAGGGGGTTCATTGTGCCCATAGAACAATATAGAGTTTGCAACACAATCAAAAGAATGCAACAGACTGGTTGCCTATGGAGTGAGAAGGGAATGGAATGGTCATGGGAGATTAAAATAAATCTGTAAGATGGTGGGGGCTGCGCTTGCCCAGATCAATGATATCACCGGCCACGAGCTGGGAGTATAACCACGGGAACCCTCTACACCTAGAGCCAAACACAAACAAAACACAGAATTTGGCAAAGGGAGACACATGAAGGGACCTGGAACCTTGGATCCAGCCCGTGAAACAGTCTAAACCCAAGATGCTGTGTAAACCCACAGGCCATGCCAAGTGGACACAGTGTGGCCCACAGTGGGGTACACGCCCATGCATGATGCCCCCCAGGACCCATAAGGTGACAGCTGCGCAAATCACATGCGACCCCCAACCAGGTGCACGCACATACTGCGGGGTACACTCACACCAAGGCACCCATCCTGAGGAAATATTTGTACAAGTACACACACGGGGTCAGCCACAAGGCCACTGACCCCTGAGAAACCCGCTCAGCCCAAAGCTAGGGGAGCTGGAGCCCTCGAGGGTCAGGGAGAAATGGGCAAGGGACCACTTGAGCAGGGTCTGGGATGTCCAGCCCAGAACCAATCCCCCACCCTCACTGCTTTGCCACCACTTCAGAGGGTTGAGAGGCCAGAGAGGCAGGGCTGTGTCTCTCGCACACACATGCCTGCTGAGGGCAGATTCATGCCAGCCACCCTGTGTGACCTCCATGTACCCACCTGGCCTCCAGAACATCACACTCTTCCTCAGTCCACACAAATTTCTTCAGCACATCAGAGCAGCAGTACTGGTCATAACAGGTGCCACAGCAGAAATCAGGACAGAACTCGGGGAAGGGGTTGCGTCCATGGGAAGCCACACACACCTCACCATGGGCTAGAACAGAAAAACACTCTTGTTCATCTGTTGCCGCAGGATCAGGCCTCACATAGGCCTCAGCCATGTCCCAGCCAACACAGCCCCTTTCCCAGCAAGGCCAGCAGGCCCAAGCATGCTGGACCATCTCAGAGCCATCCCAGTCACCAGCCACCTCTGGCCACTGCCCCAGCCAGCCTTGCCCTCCCCACCCTGGGCCACAGCAGAGGTGCCTAACTGAGCTCCCTCCCCACCAGTCCACTTGCCTTCAGATGGGAGAGTGAACTTTTTAAGTATGAGTCTAACTGAGCCACTTCCCACTCTCTGATCATGGGATCAAGTCCAGACTCCACAAAGCAGGGTCTAGACTACAAAGGAACTTGAAGGTCACCCCATACTCTGCTCATATTCCTACCTGTCTCCCACCTCCCACCTTCAAACCTACTCATCCCTCAAGGCCTTACTCCAGGTCCTCTGGGGCAGAAGCCACCCAAGCCCAGTTACTGAATAGTAACACCCTCAACCAGCTGCTGGGGACCAGGCACTGGACTGAACCATTCTTAATCCTCATTCCTTGTCCTCACCAGTGACCCACAGCAGCCTCAGCCCTGGCTGGATGCTAGACTTCAGGGGCCGGCCCTCATAGACTACACCCTTGCAGCAGGCTGTCTCCTAACCAAGTCGCCATCGGCCAGAGTCACACCCACTACAGAAGCGTCCACGCAGCGCTCGGCCCTGGGCTGAGCCTGCAGCAGGCCCCTAGGAAAAGTCTGCGCCCTCAGTGGCCAAGCCTCTGTGGCCACGGCACCGTGTGGTGCCCCGGGTCCATCACAAGGCTCTTGGCCAGAGTTGAGACCTGTGGACATCCCCACAGGCTGGGGTCAGGACAGAGCCTCAGTATACAAGGTCATGCTGAGGGGACCTGGCTGACAAGTGTGGAAAACGACCCAGGGCTTTGGATGACCACAAAGTTTGCAAACTATCAGGAAGATGGTATAGCCAAATGTCCCCATGCATCCTTAGGCTATATTAGCAGAGATTTAGCACCCACCAGCAGGAAAGAATGGTTCCAGATTCTGCCTAGACAGACCCCAAATGGAACACTCAGTCCAGCCCAGATGACTACGGCAGACTGCAGGCAGTTCTGATGATAAACTCTCTACTCACCTGCAAACAGTCTTGGCACAGCTCCAGGATTCTGAAGACCCAGCCTGGGTCAGTGTATATTGAAGGGGAGCAGAATCATCACCCCCAAATATTCCTCTTTGGCATAAGGATTATTTTAAGCAGTTACATTTAAGAAACTGCAGACACAGGAAAAGCTCTGAAAACTGACTAGAGCTTACCCCGTTGTCAGAGACATTTATAAGGGAAATCTCCATTTGTATGGGGATCTCCCTTGCTGTACCAGAGAGAGGGGGTAGGACTTCATCTCTAGAAACTCTTATCAGTGCAGAAGGCACAGATTTAAATCTGCATAACAACCTTTCCCTTGTTTACTGGGCTTTTCCTAGTAACTTCCCTTAATTGACTCCCAATACCTTCTTTTGTCTTCCACCACGGGGGGCGGGGGACTTAGTTTGCCTGGGTCTCTTCCACGTATACAGGAGGTATACATGTTGTTAAACTTTTGTTTTTCCCCTGTTAATCTGTCTTACTTCAATTTAATTATTAGCCCAGTCAAAGAACCTAGATCAAGAAAGGAAAATGCTTCCACTTCATGCACCCTGGGGCCACTGGCAGAGCAAGGACCAAAGACAGAGGTACTTAGTGAACTCTGTGAAAAAGGACAATTAGGAATGGGGTGGGAGGTGGGGAGATGCTTTGTTCTTGGCAGCTCCAGGCAGAACCTGCTTTGGGCAAAGCTGTGGGGCAGAGGATGAGACCACCAACAGACACAGCCAGCTGTCCACCTGATGGCAGGTATGCTCAGCAAAGCCCAGGCAACCTACCTCCAGCAGGGCTTTTACAACCTTTATAACCACAGCCCAGCCCAAGCCTCTGAGCTGGGTCTGAAGACACACACAGGTGAGTTTGTTTGAGCCAAAAGCCCATGACTCAAATGTTCTTCTGACCCCCGGGCTCTCTAGTCCTCACTGGACCAGGGAACAGGACTGTACCTTCTCACTTTCCCACCCTAGTCCTCCAGATTTGTCCCAGCCCCCAGGAAATAAAGTCCTTCAGCCCGAGGAAATCACCCACTCCAGAAGGATCTTTAACTTCCTACAGCTGGAGACGGTAGGGGCGGTGCACCGCTCCAATTCTTACCCCTGAAAGGCCCCCCAGCTTGGCCTCCATCATTTGTGAATCATCAGTTTACAATCAACACACACAGTTAGTGTGCCTCCTCCAACCCCCGAGGCCAGCCTCAGCAGTCTCCAGGAACACCAGGGCCATAGAGGCAGACGGTGGAAGCTCCCAGCCAAAAAACAGAGGCTGAGGGAAGGCCTCTGGTGGAGAGGCCAGGCCTCCCCGCTGCCACCACCCCCGGCTAAGCCCAGGCAAGGAATCCTACGCCAGCCTCTGAAGACCCTTGGAATGTGAAGGAAAAGCCGGGCTGGTCTAACAAGGTAACTCACAAATCTAAGTATTGGAATACTGATCTGAGCTCTGCTGGACTAACTTGTAAATCTAAGTTAGTTAGTGTTGGTTTGCTGTTCATGTTTTTTTGCTAGCCAGCTGGGTTTTCAAAGATACATATCTGGCTTTGGAATGTTGGTTTGCTGCCTCCCCGCCTCCATTTTTGTGATGATAATGCTGCTAAAGCTGTTCCATGCCTATTGGCCTAATACCCCAAGCTTGTACTTTACTCTATAAAACCTCATGCGCACGTCTTGGAGGTGCTCAGAGCTTCCGAGCAGAAGCCCCTCTGAGCCCGCCGGGGTAATACATCTGAGTACTCCAACCCTCCGAGTGGCGCTTGTTTCTTGGCTTGCCTGTCGTTTCCGTAACAGGAACACTAGAGGACGGACCCCCTCCCTACCATTCCAGAACAGAACAATGGTGGCAGCTGCCTGGGGTCTGGGCAGGGTCATTTCGGACGGGGAGGGAGGCTGGGGTGGAGGAAAGACCAGTCATGGGGTTGGAGATTGCCTCAGAGTTGTTAGGGTTCTGTGGCGGTCACTGCGGGGAAGGCAGTGCCTGGGCTCGCTCCGAGACGGCGCGGACGTGGCCGCCCCCCAGCCCTGCCCGGGACAAACTCCCTCCACCCGCCAAGGCTCACCACCCGGAGGCGGCGGCGGCAGCAGCAGCAGCAGGAGCAGCAGCACCAGGACCCGAGGCGCGGCGGCCGGCGCGGCCATGGCTGGGCGGACGGACTGACGGACGGTCGTAGCGCGGCCGCAACCTCGGCGGCCACTCGCTTCCTCGCCCCGCCCAGGCCGTTCCGGGCACGCCGCCCGGGAGGGAGCGGCGAGGAGGGGGAGGGCGAGAGAAGGAGGGGAAGCGGACGCCCCTCCCCGCCTCGGGGCCAGGCACACGTCCGGTGTCTGCCCCTCGGGCCGCTTCCCGGAGCAGGCGGGCGCGCGGTGACCTCAGAGTCTCCTTTCACTCTCGGAGCCCTGTCCGCCCCCACCCACAGGCGCCGCCCTCGGTCCGGGAGGGGTCTCCGCGGGGAACTGCATCCTAGCACTTGAGCGCCTGCTGGATGCTGCCGATGGGTCCAGCTCCTCCTGGCGCCTCAGGCTTCTCATTTGCCCGGTGGATCCTCACTCCCCTAGAGGTACCTGAGGGCCAAGACGGGTGACGCGGGGACAGCTCCCCGAGCAGACCTCTGCACACAAGTAGGTTCCTCACAGATGCCAGTATCCTTCTGGAAGCCTACTTCGGAGACTTCTGGGGACCCTCAGCTCCGAGGATACTCCATGCCCTGCCTCCTGGGGTGACACCCCTATCCCTGTGGTCACCCTACCCTGAGTCCAGGCAGGCTCACCCCTGCCTCAGGGCAAGCCTGTCTCAGATGGCCTGGTCTGAGGAGTAGGCACTGGCAGCTCCCAGGCACACGTTAAGCTACCACCTGGCTCAGGATTGGGCCAACTGGCCCACATCCTTGTCCCCTGCCAAGCATGTGCTCTCAGGAGACACCCTGAGCTGGGGCCTCTGCTAACAGGCCTCCACTGCCCCTCACTGTGGGTCAAGGGCCCCCACTGAGCCAGAGATGGGGAGCTGGAGTGCCGTCTTAGCCCCTTGGGGCAGCTAAAACAAAACATCACATCGCACAATAAACATTTATCTCTCACAGTTCTGTAGACTGGGAAACCCAAGGTCAGGGTGCTAGCACATTCTATGCTCTTCCACACCCTGGGTGTCCAGCCTTCTGCCTCCCAGACTTGGTTTCTTTTCATAACTCAGTACCTGCCCCCAGCCAAGCTCCTAATGAAGCAGGAGGGACGGGGCAAGGCACAGCCCTTAAAAGAATGACACAGCAATTGAGTATAGGACATAAACTGGTTAACACCCCACATGGTCCAAGATGGCAGAAAATCATCTCCCAGTAGCCCTTGCGGCCCAAGATGGCGGAGGGTTTGACCTCCGCTAGACTTTGAGCTTTATTATACGCTCATTGTAATACATTAGCTTAGTAAATAGTAAAACACACTCGTAGGCACCATGACAGTTGCAAGGCTGGCCATAAAAGGTTAAAAAATGGGTGGTGGCCCAACTCCTGGGAATCCTCGCCCCTTCCCCAAAATAGCTGGAATAATCCTCCCACTTGTTAGCATAGGAAGTTACCCAGCTCAAAAACTAACAACCCCGCACCTCACGGGCGCTCTCTCGTCCTTTGAGGTGGCTTGCACCCTATGAAATGTGTACCTCCCTGAATAAACTTGCTTTCACTCTACTGTAGCTCACTCTTGAATTCTTCCCTGCTCTAAGCCAAAGACCCTCACTTGGCAGGGCACGTCCCTGGGACTCGCCTGAGACCTGGGATGGGGCCATCCTCTTGCCCCCACCCCCACTTCTAGGGGCTTCTCTTCCGGTCTAGTCCTCCCTGACCTTTTCGGTATTGAGTTCCCTCATGCCCCTTCATCTTCCCATACCTTAAAGATAGCCGCGTAAAACCTTCATGCTCCAGCGTGGCGGGGTGTCCAGGGCCCACCTAGAGCTGTGCATGGGCAGGAGGAAGTAGCGGTCAGGAACACGCCATGGCTTGGAAATAACAGTCTTGCATCCAACAGGCACGCGCCCATTTGGGGGAAGGGAGGCCCTGTGGACAGGACCTGCAAAGCTGTAAACAGTCACTTTCACAAGTTGCCTAAAGAAATCTGCTTCTCCTGTGCCAAACACGGGGGTTTCAACAAGATTAAGGAGGTCCATGTCCATGCAAGAATAGGTTACTTAAGGGCCCAGACCAGCTGGAATAGCTTAACAAAAGAATGCCAAGCACAGGTGAGGGGCCTGAGGCGCTTGGCCCCGCCCCCTCAGACAATCTTTATCAGGCCCCTCCCCACCCCCTTTTAATTCCAGCAGGTGCCCTCCCTTCCTGCTTGGAGGCAGATCCTACCTTAATTTCTGCCCCTTCCCCATCCAGCCTACCCCAAACGGCTCACACTGTTACCAGAAAACTGAGTTCGCCTTTTGGCCAGCATGTCGAACCAAAAGACCTGACCAAGTCAAAGATCGGGAGAAGGAAGGCTTTATTATTACTTGCAGCAAATAAGCAGAACACTGGGGATACTTCTGGAAATGTCTCCCCTGAACAGCAAAATTGGGGAAATTTTAAGCTAAGGGTACGTGTATATTCATGGAGGGGCTTGAGCAGAGGAAAATTCAACATCGTCATTCCCTCCCAGCACCTGGACGTGGTGGGGCTTAGTCTCTATGGAGCTCAAAGATACATTTTTACCTAAATTGCTTGAGGAGGAGCTAGAACACTGCACTATTGTTTCTTTAGGGGGAAAGGTAAATTACATTTACTTATTTTTATTGGAGCTACTGGGGATTTGAACCCAGGACCTCATGCATGCTAAGCATGTATTCTACCACTAAGCTATATCTGCCCCTTGCACTGTTGGTTCTTGATTGCTCCTCCTTGGTTTCTACATTCCCTCACTTTTCTGATTAGCAACTATTTGAATCTGCACTTTGAACCTCAGAGAAGGTCAAGGAGGTTGAAGCCTTTTTTCCTACAAACAAGAAACAAGGGACACAGAAAGGCTCTCATATGCAGGAGGACCCCACAGGGTGCTGCTCAGTTTCAACACCTCGTCCAACACCTCCCCCTGTCCAGGGTCGGTTACACCTCAGGGCCCTCTCCTCTGTCCTCACCCTCTCCCTCCGCATTTCTGCCTCACACTGCCTGCTGGAGTCCTGGACCATCTGTCTGTCAGCTTCCTTCCCTCCCACCCACACCTCTACTCTGGCCCTCCCCACTGCTCGTATACTCACCACCCACCAGTCCCCAAGTACAGTGGACCCTGACCTGCCCTCCCTCCCAGCTCTCTTGGTACATCTATCCATTCTATACCCACCCACTGCTATCTTTACCCTGAGGACTTGAGACAGGAAGAAAGCAGGGCACAGCCATGCAAGGAATGGCACAGCAATTAGCACCAAGATGGCAGAGATTTCAACTCCCAGCAGACCCTGAGGCCCAAGATGGCGGGAGATTTGATTTCCAGTAGACCTTGAACTTCATTATACATTCATTGTAATATATTAGCATGATGAATGACACACGCACAGGCACCATGACAGTTCTGAGGCTGGCCATAAAAGGTCAAAAAGTGAGCTGTGGCCCAATTCCTGGGCATCCCCACCCTTTCCCCACAGTAGTTGGAATAACCCTCCCATTTGTTAGTATATGAAGCAACAGAGCCCATAAAAACTAGCAACACCGAGACTCACAGCTCTCGCTCCCTCACCTACGGAGAAGGTACACACTCCATCTATGGAACGTATATCTACTTTAACTTTAAACTAAGCACCCAACCCCACACCTTATGGCCTTTCTCTTGCCTCCTGAGAAGGCCTGCACTCTTGTCTATGGAGTGTACCTCTCTCTGAATAAATCTTTTTTCACTCAACTATGGCTCGCTCTTGAATTCTTTCCTGCATGAAGCCAAGCACCCTCACTTGGCAAGGTGCATCCCTGGGACTCAACTGAGACCCGGGACGTGGCCATCCTCTCTTGCCCCATTTTCCTGTATCACTATAAACAAAGAATGCTGCCCGCCACCTCAATTCTACAAGAATCAGACAAGCAGCCACAGCAGCCACCCACCGATGATGGTGTGCTGTGAGGGGAGTTCAATATGGAGAAAAAGAGGAAGCATTCTGTGCTTTGGATGGAGTCCCAGATAGTTAAGATGCATATCTAAGGAATAATTTCAATGAACCCAGGTCCTTGCATCTTCCCATACATAGAAAAACAAGTGCTAAAACCCTTAACTTGAGATATCTCCTCTTTGTGATTAGCAGTAATCTTTACATGTTTGGCTACATGTTTTCGGGTTTTGTTTTTTTTTTTTACCAGCAAAAAAACTGTATACCCCAGTAGACCTTGAACTTCATTATACATTCATTGTAATATATTAGCATTACCTCTTCGGAGCAGTTCCTCAATAAGCCGTCAGGCAAGAATCCTCAGTAAGATCCTGAATAAAGCTTAACACAACTCTTCCGGTGTTTTTTCAGTTGACAAGGCCTAGGGGGTGGAAGGGGCTCCCACAGAGGCAGGCCCCAGGTGCTGCTGCCTAAACCTACCCACAGTTCTGTGAACAGCTCTTTTATCAGCTGCTCTTCAAATACCCAGGATGATAAGAATGACTATTCTCTGCTGAGATCTTTACATATAGTGTGTGGCGGCCAGACTGGATATGGGAACTCTGCACAGGGCCAAGCAATACCCAATGATGCCCAGAAAGCCCAGGGCTGGAAAGGGTGTGAGTGGCAGGCTGTGGGCGGGGCCCATCAGCCCAGGACTGACCCACGCCGGCACTTTCCTCACAGACCTTCCCAGAGAGACCTGTGGCTCTGAGCCAGGGTTTGGCAGGCACCATTTCTGGTCTACCACAAAGTCATTTTTCACTTTTAATAGTTTTTGTTCAAACAAGAATGTGCCCAGCCCCAGAGGATGAATAATGGTCTAAACCAAACATGGCAACACTCCCCTTTACAGGTGATAATTATATTTTATTAATATATAATATATAATCATACTATAATTCACAAAATGTTACTGAAACCTATGCCTTTGTAAAAATACTTCATTCTATCTAAATATCCTCTGATCCTACCTGGTGGCCATCATGTCCTAGCAACTCAAAATGCTACAAAATTCTTCAATGTGACCATATATAATCACCTTTTCTTGGTTGTAGTAGAATGTTGGACCTGAAGACAAATTCTGAGAGTGTTATATTTTATTACTCCTGCTATTGCTTTGCTGTTAAAATCTTCAAAACCTTCAAAAAGGGCTGGGAAGCCTTCAAGGTCAGGCATCCACCCCAGGAACTCTGTGCCTGGAGACAGGGTAGGGACCAGTGAGCTGTCCCCCAACCTCACCTACCAGGAAGACGGCTGTAGCTGCTGTCACTCTGAGCCTGGGGATGACACCAGGGATTCCTGTCATCCACCATGACACAGCCACCCTCTGCTGTGACACACGGGGAGAGGCACACGTGGGCACCTGGCCATCTTCCACTTCATCATGTCCACGGAAGAACAGCCCTGCAATCGCCTTTCCAACAGCCCAGCCCCGGGAGCAGAAGGTGTGGAAAGTCCAACAAAATTCTGAGGCACTGGAAAGGGAATACCCTGCCCCTTGTGACCATCTTCCCCAACCCAGAAGTGATAACACCAGAGAACCAGCCAGCACGCCCCCAACCACAGCCTTGCACGACCCCTCCATCCTTGACTCAGCCCCAGGTTCTCCTCCTCAAGGATGCCAATATTTGGGACCTACATTTCCAAGGACCCCAGATCCTTCCTTACATCTGCCTCTTGCATGGGGGCAAGGGCCCAGCACCCCAGGCCGGCCCAGAGAAAACTGGGGCCCTGTCCATGTGTGCCAGGCCCAGGGCTCACTCCAGGGAAAGACAGTTTCTGCCCCACATCTCTAGGAGCCACAAGACACAACCTTAGATTATTCTTTATTTAAAAAGTTATTTATTGCAAAGAAGGCTGGACACAGTGTGATGTGTGGCTGAGCTCCAACAACACCCATTCCAGGGGGAGCAGGGAAAACATCTGCAACAGGAGCACATCGACCATCACAGGCAAGACCTGGCAGCCAACCAAGCGGGCTGCTGCCCCTGCAGAAAGGGTTCCGGAGTGAGTCCCTGCTGGGACCCCAGACTTCCTTCCGCTCCAACCCAGTCCTTGTCACACATCCGGGCCCAGCAACTCCTGACTGCACTCTGGACACAGAGAGAGAAGGACTCACTGGTCTCGCCTCAGCCAGCCTGAGGTCCTAGAGAGGCGGTGACATATAAATGTATGTGTCTCTGGCTAAAGGGACTGTTGGCCAACAAGTGAGTGTGTCCAAGTGACCAAAAGTCACAACTCCAGGGGACATGGAAGCAAAGGCTGCAGTCCCCATGTCCCAAAGGCAATGGCCTGGTCCTCTGGCCCTGGGGCTAGGGGCTTGGGGCTCTGCCAGGAGGTAAGTCCAGAAGGAGGATCCCGCCACAGCCCCATCTGGGACACCTCTCCACCCATGTTTGTCCACCGCTGCTACAGACATGAGGCCGAGAGACCAACAGCCCAGGCCAGGGACACAGGATCCTGGGGCCTGGCTTCACCAAGGACCACCTGTGGTCAGCAGGGCATCCAACTACACATCCGAACACTTTCTCACCCAGCTGCACAACTTGCTGCCCAGTCCATTTTCGCAGCTACAAAAGGGAGCCAGTACCTGCTGCCCAGCCCATCTCTCTGGGCCCGAAAGAACTCACGGGCATGAGAGCTGGCAGGCTGCCCAAGGTCATTATCATCAGGCTCCTGTGCACATGAATCAAAAGCTGGGACGCGGCTGGAAAACCCTCCTCTGGCTGGGGGCTGCTTGGGTTCCGGCCTTTACCCTGCTCTGTCCCACAGAACAGGCTTTACAGGACCACACAGGCTCTTCTGAATCCTTCACAGCAAACTCGGGTCCCTGCCGCCAGTGCACGCTCCGGTGTGGACACAGGCAGCAGTGGGCGAGGTAGCCTGGTGACACAGTGGGGAGAGGGAGACAGGAGGGCAGCCTCTCCCCTGAGCACTTGAGATGGGAACTCACACAACGGCCTCCCCCCGTGCTGTCCCGGGAGAGCAGTCAGGGAGGGCTGCCACCTGCTCCCACAGGTATTCCAGTGTAGGCATATGGGAAGGGGTGACCGCAAACGCTCCGCTCCCTGCGTGTTTCTGTGCATCCGCACATGCTGAGTGAGCACAACGCCGTCCTGAGCGAGACCCCAGGGGTCTGGCCAGTGGAGGCGGCTGCCCTGCAGGAAGCTCTTTGGCTCCTGGAGGGGCGGGATGGGGAGGGCTGTCTCCCGCTCCCCGAGGCAGCAGCAGCTCAGGATCCCATGAAGACCTTCCCTCTGGCTCAGAAAGGAACCACCGCAGAGCCTCTGCAGAGGTACCTGGGGCCGCCCAGGCAGCTCAGCCGCGGTGGCTGGAAACATCACAGCAAGTGCTTTCCGTTTCACATTGTTGGGTTTCACACTCACAAAGCCCACCTGGCCGGTGAGAGAGGACCAGGTGCTGGGCAACCTCTGGCCGGCCTGGGCAGACACAGTCAGGCCGAATGATATTTAGCAGCAGGTTGGGCACCACGTACAGCCCTGTCACTGTCAATAAGGAAACAGGTGGGCTGGGGCGGGGGTTCTGGGCGCCACCAGCCACGTATGGCTTTGAGGGTGTTTCTGTGAGGTGACTGTCACACAGACCAGAGGGCCTGAAGTGATCTTGTCTGCAGAAGTCACCTATCTGGGAGTCACAGTGGACTTGACACAGTCACTGGTGAGCAGGAACCGTGACAAGGGCTTCCTCCGGAGGCCTCGAGATGTCTACATTCTGCAGAAAAATAAACACAGAACATTCACCCTGCGCCAAGGACAGACATAGCTGCCTGCTTTTCTCATCACTGTGGACTCACTCTCACCCAGAGGAGCCCCAGCCGCAGGACCTAGACCCCAACCTTCCCTAAGAGTCAAGGATCAACAGCCTCTTGACATGTGGTGTGTGGACAAACACCAGAACAAAGGCAGGGGGTGGAGGAAGCCCCGGCTCCCACTTGCTCCTTGCAGGCAGGTCAGGTGTTGCCCAGAGCCAGGCCATCCCTGTTTCCTGCCTCAGGTCCGGGTCAGATGGGGAGGAACACCTGGGCTGGGGGATATCCTCACCATGGGGGCGGGGAAGGGGACCAGCTCCGGGGAGTCCCCTCCTGGCTCTAAGTGTCAGTGGACAGGTGTCAGACACGGCCCTAGCAACCTATGGACATCTCCTGGTCTGTCCTCTCAGAACTGGGGTGCAGGACCCCCTGCAACTCCTGAACCACTCCACCCCCCACCTCAGCGCAGAGGCCCCCGCCAAGCAGCAGAGCCCAGTCCTGCCCACAACCTGCTGAGCTCAGGGCAGCTCAGGCATAAGGAAGAAGGGCCGAGACTTCCCTCAGCTCTATGTGACCCCTGATCCTGGTGGCCCAGTGGAGCAGGTCACCAATGACCTGGGTCACAGCCCTGAGCAATGTGAATGCCTAGGTCTGCAGGGAGGAGGACATGGCCCCCATGGCCACACCCCCAGGGCTCACAGGACAGGCCACTGGAATTGCAGGGACAGGTGCACTTCTCACTGGGGGCAAGCTTCCTGAAGGCCCCTTTCCCACCACAGCTGGCCTCCAAGGATGGCCCAGGACCTGGAGAACCCACCTTAAAGGGAACCGTCTGGGAGCCTGTGGCCAGCAGAAGTTTGCTTCTCAGAAGCACACACCCAGAGGCGGGCATAGTCTGCCAGCCACCCCACAGCCAGGCCGGCTCCTGCCCTGGGGACCAGGGGCCCAGCCCCTAATGCTTGCCAGGTCCAGGGGCCTCTCTCACCATTGGTCTGTCAGTGCTGGGGGCCCAACACCTTCTGGGCTTTCCTCAGCATAAAGGGACCTGTTAGCACATCTTCCCCTGTGACCTGTGTGTGCCAGACTGGGCCTGGACCAGGCTCTCAGGGCAAATGGGGAAGAGGCCTGCACAATGACCTGGGGAGGGGCAGCAGCCCTGGGAAGGAGGGGGACACATCCACAAACCTCTGCCCACGGGGCCCAAGGCCTGCACCCTCAGCAGGGACCCAAAGCCCAGGACGTCCCATCATGGGTGGCAGCAGGCATGACTGAGGCCCCAGAAGCCTTCTCAGTTCAGTACCCTGGGAAGGGGGCCCAGAAGAGACAGTCCTGCCCTTGGCCTCAGGGGGAGGGGTGACTGACGTGGTGGAGGGACCCCACAGGGGCACGAAGTGGTTCTGGGCAACACTTTAAGGAGCTTCTATCTTAAACAAGACACTGTGGGAACACAAGATGGAGAACTGTCCTTCTGCAGGAAGGTCTCTACCCAGCGCGGAGACCCCCTGAGCACCTGCGTGGCCCTTTTCCCAACAAAGCATGACACTGTAAGTTTTAAAGGTGCTCGCATTGTGTAAGGTGCTCATGAGGCCTGGGCTGGTGCGGACATGGGCTCGCCTGCCCTCCCCCCGTAGGCCTCCAGCCTCTGTCCCAGCCACAGCCTCACCCCGACAGGGGAGCAGCCCTGATAGAGAACTCAAGCTCACTCAGCAGGCACCCCAGCTGGGCCGGGCCCTGGCAGATGCCCGACATGGTGGGACCCCGCTGCTACCTGAGGTCTGTCCCGGTGCGTGTTCACAGCCGCCACGTTCAGGAATATGGACTCCACTTTACAACCTGCCAGAGAAAAGAGGCAAATCCAGCCCCTCTCCTGAAAGGCACTGAGCCTCAGAGGAGAGACACTTCTCTCAGGAGGAGGCTCGGGGTGCTGTGGGACAGAGCAGGCACCTCAGCCTCACTCCAGTCGTCCCACCTTAGCCAGCTCTGGGGGCCCCAGAGAAAGGACGAGGAACCTTGTCAGGCCCGAGTCTCTGTGTCACTCCCCAGCATGGGCTTGGTGAGGAGCCCAGGCACCAGGCAGGGCCACACCGAGGACAAGCGGCCTACCGGGGGGCTGAGGAGCCACAAGCCTGGCTCAGCAGGGGGTGATTCATGCAGTCCGCGGGGCCCCCAAACCACCTTCACTCAACCCTGCCGCACACACGAGGCCAAGTCACCATCGTGCCAGGGACTCAGTGCACAGGGGGACCAGGGGATTGACACACACTGGAATGACATCAGCTGCCACTGAGCAATGACAATGACCTCTTCAGTCCTGAGAGCACAGTCCTGAGAGGGTGCCTCGTCCCGAGACAGGGGAGGTAGGAAGCTGCCTGAGATCTCTGCTGGCAGAGCCCAAGGCAGCCGCACATATTTAAGGCCCAGGTCCTGGGAGCTGTGGGACTTTGTGGGAGTTTTGGGAAAACCCGTAGAAAAGCCCCTCATGTGGTGGGTGATGGTTAAGGAAGGATCACGGGGGAGGCTTCCTGTGGCCACGGGAATTAAAGCAAAAAAAATAAAAAGGAGATGGGGAAAGCTCGTAGGGTGGAGGGAGGAGGAATGAGTTGCTAAAGGAATTTTCAAGGGAGGGGTTTGCAGAATCACAGAACCCCATGGAGAGCTAGAGTCAACAACCAGGTCACGTGCGGGAAGCATTCTCACCATAGGCCACAGGGGTCAGCTTCAGGACTGTGTGCAGTGGACACTTGAGGTAGGGCAGCTGTTCTGTGGACACAGACAGGGAGGGCTGGCACCAGGGCTGGCTCTGTCTCCCACACACCCCACCTCCCCGGGGGCGAGGGCAGCGCCCGCACCTGCTGCCTTGTCAAGGAAGTAGGCCAGGAGGCAGCGCATCACAGCCTGGTGGCAGATGACCAGCACATTCTCTTGCCTCTCCAGCTCCATGATGACAGGCTCGAGTCGCTGGACCAGGTCCTCATAGGACTGCAAGGACAAGGGGGCACACATCCCTCAGCCCAGCCCCAGGGTAGGGATGGAGGCATCCTGGGTAGAGGGCTGCCTCCTTGCTCCTGGACTTCTCACCATTCTGGGAGGCTGGTGAGGACTGGCAGCCTGTGAAAGAGATCACCTCCCCCATCCCAGGGCCAGGTCCTGGTAGGACCAAGAGGGCAGGCCTGGGACTCACGCTGCACCCAAGGGGCCACCTCCAAGCCCACCCACAAGGCCCTTCGCTGAACCCTCAGCTGCTGGAATTTACATGCTGGCAACTGATGACTGATGGAAGAGACACTTCTCCCTTCCAGCCCACGGCAGATAGACTGTGCAGAACGAACCTTGGGGGTGGGGGGTAAAGTCTCCCAAACTTTCCAGATTGCACACTGTCAGAATGTCTGAGGTCTCCAGGAAGGACCCTCGCAGATTGCCTGCCCTAGCCCTCCCCTGGCTATGATGAGGGAGCCCTTGGACCAACCCCTGCACCTGGCAGGTTTATATTTTCATCAGGAGACACAGCCCTGGAGGTTCACCCCTCTTTGCACACAGCTAGAGGTCCTTCAGAAAAAAGGCCTTAAGCTCTGAGCTGAGTTAGCCCCAGGCTTTGATTGGGAATAATACCAACTGACTTGTGCTGGCCCCTGATATTTCTGGGGAAATCCTACATTGCTTCTTTTGGTAACTAATTTCCCTACCAATTTCTCCCCCTGTATTCTCAAGCTTGAGCAGCCAGCTGCTTTGTTTCTTTTCACTGTTATCTGGGTCGGTTCTAAATCTGAGCTCCGTCTCACAGTACATGTGGGGAAATGAATGCTACCCAGGACTGTACTGTTCCCAGGACAGCACAGCACAGATGGCTGTGAGCCTGGCATCCGGCAGAGAGCCTCCACATGTGTATGCGTATGTGTGTGCGCACACCTACGTGTCTGTGGGGGGTGTTTTTATTTGGCCACTACCCCAGGTCACCTCGTAGAAGTGGGAGATACAGGAATGAAAGGTGACCCCGTTTCTGCCCTGGGGCCTGGGCTGAGGTAGGAGCTAGTCTGAGGGGAGGTGATAAGTGCAGGTGGCTTGTGATGGCCGTGACTAACATGGGGAAGGTGAATCCCTAGGTCTGGATTCAGGGCTGGGGATGGTGTCAGGAGCCACAGGGAGAATGCGGTCACCCTGGGATGTCCCCAGGAAGGGGGAAAGTAAAGATGGGAGTGATGGGGAACAGGGATCCAATGGGTCTCAAAGATGGGAGCCCTGTGCAGCACTGCCCATCCACCACCCAAGGAGGGGACAGCAGTCTGGGCCACGGCCGGGAAGTGACAGAGACAACACACACACCCAGGCTGCCCGACCTGAGGCCACGCCCTCCTGCTACCCACGCAACCTCCCAGAGCCCACGGGGCCCTCAGTCTCGGGCGGTCCTCCCAGGCAGGCAGCAGGTGGCCGGGACAAAGCCCCCAGTCCCACCTACCTCGCCCTTGGGGTACCGGTACCGGTACTTGTCCTGGTCTCGCAGGGCAAACTCCAGTGGATAATGATCCTGAATTTCCTCGTAGGTCATTTCCTCACAGACGCCCTAAGGAGACACCACAGTCATCACCCCGCCCATACCAGGCCAGGGGATCAGCTCTGTGTTGGGGGGAGGGCACTTCTTGGGCTGGGGGCAGGGGCACACTCCCAGCCTGAAGCTTGGAACCCAGCTGGGAAGAGCGCCTGCTCTGGGAACGCTAAGCAGGTGCCGCTGCATTTGGAAAAAGCTATCACAACAGTCTTTCCCACCCGCTCATCATCCATCCATCCTGTTTATGCCATAAAAATAAACACAGAAATGTTAATTATGTGTCTTTCCTAATGTGTCTTTTTGTTTTCTGTGCTGTGGAAATATTGCTTCTGAGTATGGATTACTGTACAAGCTATAAGCAAGATTTCACTGGTGTCATTAAGGACACACACACTCGCATCACAGAGAACCTTATACAAATGCCATTTTTTGGGGGGTGAGGGGAGGTAATTAGGTTTATTTATTTGTTAATTTTAATAGAGGTACTGGGGATTGAACCCAGGACCTCATGCATGCTAAGCTCACGCCCTACCACTGAGCTTTACCCTCCCTCCTCTACAGATGCCATTTAAAAACAAAACAAAGGAGCCCAGGAAAACGTGTGGACTGACTGGTATCAGTCCTTCAAAGGCTCAAGCCAAGCGCTAGCACACAGGATGTGCCCAGAAAGGAAGCAATAAAACGCCGGTAATAAAAAGCTGCTGGTTTCTGCCTTTGTTCTAGTGTTTTTTTTTTTTCCTAGACAAAGCCTTGGGGGCAAAGTTGTCTATGAAAAAGGCAAGACAGAGAAGAAAATTTGTACCTGTAAATACCTATATCAAAAAAGAAAAACCTCAAAACAATAATTTAATCCTCCACCTGAAGATACTGGGAACAGAGCAAACTAAATCCCAGGCGAGCAGAAGTAAGGAAATAATACAAATTAGAACAGAAATGAATGAAATAGGAAACAGAAAATAGAGAACAGCAACGAAATCAAAAGCTGCTTCTCTGAAAGGATCAACAGAATTCACAAACCTTTTCCTAGACTGACAGGCAAAAAGGAAGCCCAAATTATTTAAAACCAGGAATGAAGGAGGGGTATCACTATGAAGCTTACAGAAGTAAAAGAGACTGTAAGGGAATACTATGAACAATTACACGCCATCAAATAAGGTAACATAGATGAAACAGGAGAATTCCCAGGAAAGCACAAACTACCTGCTGTGAGTTGAATGTGTCCCCCCAAAAAGATACGCGGAAGTCCTAACCCCTGGGACCTGTGAATGTGGCCATTTGGAAATCAGGTCTTTGCAGATGTAATCAGGTAGGTGAGGTCTTCAGAGTGGACCCCAGTTCAGTGACTGGTGTCCTTGTATGAGGGCCATGTGGCGACGGAGACAGGGATTGGAGTGATGCACTGTAAGCCAAGGCCTGCCAAGGAATGCTGGCAACCACCAGAAAGCTGGTAAAAACATGGGCATTAAGAGTGATTCTGGTGATGGCTCAGAAGGAAACGAAGGACAGTAGAGAAAGCTTCTCTCATCTTAGGGAACACATGTATCCTCATGAACAGAATGTCACTAGAAGGGGGAGGGTACAGCTCAGTGGTAGAGTGTGTGCCTAGCAAGCATGACGTCCTGGATTCAATCCCAGTACCTCCATTAAAAAATAAATAAAAATTAATCACACAGCCTCCCAAAAAGTATACAGTGCTACATGTCAGTTGTATCTCAATTAAACTGAAGGAAAAAAATTTAAAAAAAAAAGAATGATGCTAGAAATATAAAATGTTAAAGGTGCCTCTGGCAAGGCCTCAGAAAGAAATGAAGTGCATGCTATTGGATACTAGAGAAAAGGCACTCTTCATCATAAAGCAGGAGAGAACTTGGCTGAATTGTGTTCTAGTCTGGGTCACTATGACAAAAAAAGATAATGACAAATGCTGACAAGGATGTGGAGACATCAGAACCCTCATATACTGCTGCCGGGAATGTAAAATGGTGCAGCCACTTTGGAAAACAGCCTGGCTGTTTCTCATAAGGTTAAACACAGAGTGTCCATATGACCCAGCAATTCTACTCCTGGGTATCTACCCAGGAGAAACGAAAACATGTACACCGATGTTCATAGCAACATCATTCTTAAAGCCAAAAAATGGAAACCACCCAAATGCCCATCAACTGATGGATGGATAAGCAACATGTGGTATATCCATGTAATAGAATATTATTCAATAATACAGAGGAATGAAATATGGATGCATCCTACCACAGGGATGAACCCTGAAAAAAACATGCTAAACAAAAGAAACCAGTCACAAAAGACCACACAGCATCGTATGACTCCATTTATAATGAACGTCCAGAACAGGTCAATGTATAGTGACAGAAAGTAGATTAATGATCACCTAGGGCTGGGGGAGGGGCTGGAAGGAAATGGGGAGATGGGTACAGGGTTGCTTTTGGAAATTAAATGTTCTAAAATTGATTGTGGCGATGGCTGCATAACTCTGTGAATATACTAAAAAGACTGAATTATACAGCTTAGGTGAACTGTGTGGTCAGTGAATTATATCTCAATAAAGCTGTTATTTTTAAAAAAGGAAAAATAAGGCAGTAAATTGTGTTTGGGGGCTAAGAAAAACAAATCCCAATGTTGACATAGAAGGCTGTTTACCACCACAGAAGAAAAGAAAAAAGATAAACATGGAAAGATGACTAATAGATCATAGATATCAGAATAGTTTCCAAACTTGAAAGATAAAGAAGGGAATCCAGAGTATCTAGGAAAATAATCAGATTAACTTCAAAGGGGAAAAAAAGTCAGGACTGCCAGGGCTTCTCTGCAAAACCAAATGCTCAAGCCGTAGCCATGTCCCTGGAGGGCAGACTCCAGGCCGCTAAGCGGGGGAGCTGCTGTTTGTGTGAAAAAGAAATCGGGGAGAGAGACTTCCCGTAACTCCCAACAGCCACAACTGATGGAAACGGGTTAAGTGAACTACAAAGTGAGTTACAAAAACTGCTTACTCTTTTGAAAGAGTTCATCAGTTCTGAAGAAGAGATAAGACAGATAAAAAATAAACCACGACACTATAATCTACCCAATTACAGTAAGGAAAAAACAAGCAGAAAGGAAACAAATGGAAATAACACATCTTCATCATTCCCAAGAGAGTCAAGAATCATTTCCATTACTAATTTTGCTAAGATTTATTTTAGTTATTCCTTTATTTATGAGCATTCTGCTTAAGAATGTTTTTGAGAAGCTTTACAGTAATGACTACTGGAATAAAAATACTGCCTGTCTTTCAAATCGCAGCAGAGATGATGTTTATACAGAAAAACAAAAAATTGGGATAAAGAGAAAACTGCAAGTTATTGAAAAAAAGAACAGCAATTATAACAATAAATGTAAATCAATTTTCATCTCTAAATGAAAAGATCTCTCAGGCTAAAAAAATAAATCAAAGATATGCTGCTTTCATCTAAAGACATGATACAAAAGGATTAAAAATAAAGGGGAGTATGTATAATCAAAAACAGATAAAAAGCAGGAATAGAAAATTAAAACCTAAATTAAGATCTAATAAGGGAGGGCATAGATCAGTGGTTGAGCGCATGCCTAGCATGCACAAGGTCCTGGATTCAATCCCCAGTACCTCTACTAAAAATAAATAAATAAACCTAATTACCTACGCCCCGCCAAAAAAAAAAAAAAAAAAAAAAAAAGAAGAAGAAGAAGATCTAATAGCTCCTTGAGAAAAACCTAAGAGAATCAATTAAAACATTGCTAGAGTAAATAAATGAGAAAATAGAAAAACAACAGAATGGATACAGTCTGAGATCTGGTTCTCCAGGGAAAAATTCAATGAGTGATCAATCTCTCACAAATCTAATTTAAAAAAACTCCCACAATATCAAAGGATGGGAAAAGGGGTAATAATGGCTAATACTGAGATATAACTGCATGGGTATTACTCTATTATGTACGAATGACTTATCCTGATGAACAAATAAATTTTGAATAAAACAAACTATCAAGATGACTCAGGGGTGAAGAGATGGATAGGAAATGATAAAGCAGGAACTACAGGCGTACCTTGGAGATATTGTGGGTCTGGTTCCAGATCATTGCAATAAAGTGAGTCACACTAGTTTTTTGGTTTCCCAGTGCATATAAAAGTTATGTTTACACTATACACTATTCAGTGTGCAATAGCATTTTGTCTAAAAAAATAAAGTACATACCTTAATTAAAAAGTTCTTTATTACTAAAACATGCTAAGCATCACCTGAGACTTCAGCGAGTGGTAGTAGTAACATCAACTTACCTGACTGCAGATCACCAAACAAATGTAATAATAATAACGAAAAAGTTTGAACTATTGCAAGAATTACCAAAACATGACCCAGAGACACTAAGAGAACAAATGTTGTTGGAAAAATGGCACCGATAGATGTACCGGATACAGGGCTGCCATAAAACTTCAATCTGTAAAAAACACATTATCTGCAAAGTGCAATAAAGCAAAGTGCGATAAAATGAGGTCTGCCTGAAAAAACAAAACAAAACAAAACAAAAGGTCTGCCTGAACAGTAAAAGGTTGATGGTAGAAGCCTGGGGGTGGGGTATGACACACCCTAAGGTGACTCCCAGTGAGTCAAGCTCTTATATAATCCCCTTCCCTTGAGTGTGGGCAGAAGCAGTGACTGGTTTCTAACCAACAGACTACGGCAAAGGTGGCAGAGTGTATAAACCCTGACAGCAGTTTTATTTTCTTTTTTATGATGCAAGTGCCTGACTCCACTTGGATCACAGAGGCGTCCAACTCAAAGGGGCATCCCCTTCAAAGCCGGCTATCTCCAATATACATGCTGCCAGACGTGTGAGGAGATAAAGAATCAGGCCACTGCCCCCTCCTTTGTTTTAGAGATCTTGGTTGATTCTGATAACTGACTCTTTGGGTCACTTGTTTTTTTTCTCTTCCCTTGCTTCTCCTCGCCCCTAACCACCCCCTACCCATCTACTGCAACCTCACTGTGTGGCCCCAGGTGTGCCATGTCATTTCCAGGTCTTGCAAGTAATGAGCCTCTGTTTTGGTTTTTTTTTTTCCCAAAGTTCCCTGACAGTGATTGCTGAGTGAACCCTGCAATCGTAATACGAACCACAAGGGCCAGTACAACCACAACAACACTGGTTATTGACAGAGACTGAGACTGGCACAAAAGAGGATGTCAATTCTACCGTGCAATATAACATAAGACTCTGTCTTAACTCACTATGGAGAAAGAGACTCCCTACTGGCTTTAACGGATGATGCTGTTCCATTGTGAGTAGGTCACATGGCAAGGAAAAGTGAGTGGCCGCTAGGAGCTGAGCACCCCTTGGCTGAGAGCTATTAAGAAACTAGGCCCTCACTCCCATAACCATAAGGAGATGAATTATGCCAACAACCACATGAGCTTGCAAGAAGATCCCAAGCCTCAGATGAGACTAAAGGCCTGGCCACATCATGACTAAAGCCTGGTGAGACCCTGAGCACAGAGCCCAGCCACGCCTCAACAGACTCCTGACCCACAGACACCATGAGATAATTAATGTGTGTTGTTTGAAGCCACTAAGTTCATGGTAATTTCTTATGCAGCAATGGAAAGTTAATCGGGTGGGCATACAGGCATTCCTGTTAAAGTCTTTCAACTCTGCTCTTTGTTTAAAACTTTGAGGGGGAAGGAGGAAACCGTAATTTTCATGGAGGTAAAATTTACATACAATAAAGTTAACCAATTTTAAGTACAATTCAGTGAGTGGGTTTTACATGTATAAAAGGTGTATAACAGCCACCACAATCACACTATAAAACATTTCTATCATCCATCATGTTTGTTGCTTTCTCCCCTTTGCAACTGATCAACTCTCTAATTTTTACCCACTATTTCTGCAAAAGCTTTCTGTTCTCTCCACCATCTGTTTCTAGGACTCCAATAACACGTGTTAGAGTGTCCTGTATTGTCACACACCACTGATGCACTGTTCCTTTGAAACTCTCCATAATAAAATATTGGGGGACAAAAAAGATGACTCAAGAATATGTTTCCAAAATAGACCAAGGAAGATATTCCAATTGTCATCAAAGATATACCTCAAAGAATACAAAGCCCCAGGCCAGGGAGCTTTGCTGAAGGAAGAGTGAATCCCAAGGGCTCAGAAAAGACTGATAATCCACCAAATTTATTTCATCATATCAGCCCATTAAATTAAGACCAAAACAAGGAAATCTAGTTTGCTCATCACTTATTCCTGCCACCATGACAAAAAACAGAAATACAAGATACTTAAACTGGGAAGGTGACAACTGGATTATCCTTATTTCAGAAGATCTAATAACTTCTTGAGAAAAACCTAAAAGAATCAACTGAAACATTGCTAGAGTAAATAAAAGAATTTGGTCACTTTTTTTTTTTTAAACAAACTAGAGATATAAATAACCAGACAAGATCTTACAAGATCTTATTCACAATAAACCACATAGAGGCTTCCTCCTTGAGGTCAATAAACATAGTTAAAAAAAAAATACCTGCCATAATTAAAACAATGTGGTACTGGTGCGTGAACATATATATATACCCTATTAAGAGCTTAAGTTAACCTCTATATTATAAAAGTAGATAAAAAATAAATTTCTTCTGTATAGCACAGAGAACTATATTCATTATTTTTGTCATAACCTTTAATGAAAAAGAATATGAAAACAAATATGAAATGAACTGGGACATCATGCTCATGCTGTGCACCAGAAACTGACACACTGTAACTGATTATACTTCAATTAAAAAAAACAAAGAGCTCAATGTAAAATAGGTAAAATAAATCAGTGGGGGAAAAAGATTGATAGACAGTTATAGGTAAATGAGGTAACTAGGCAAAAATCAGATTTAAAGCTTATGTCAGGATACCAAAATAAATTCTGGTTGGTCTAGATAGTTATATGCCAAAGAAAGGAAGGAGGGAGGCAGGGAAGGAGTGAAGGATGAATCAAAACCCTAAATGACAACAAAATGTTAAAGAAAAAGCTCTCCCTGACCCTCAACTCTGTCATCCTAGGTGAGCACAGCCGTGCGCGGGGGCCTGGGCAGGGGACAGAAGAGACGGTGATTACCGCATCAATCTCGTTGAGAACCTTCCACTGCTCATAAGGCACACCCAGTGCCTCGGCCGTCTGGATTGTCCTCTTCATCTGGCTTGTCCAGACCTTTAGGTCCTTGATGTTCTGATCACTGATGAACTGGGCCAGACTCTTAGCAAACTGAAACACATCACCAGCAAATTGAGTGGCATGGGTCCTGAGCTGCCATCAAAGGACCCCACAGCCACAGGGTCCATGGAGTCATGTTCAGCCTCAGAGAACACAGGTTCGGTAAAAAATACAACCTAACCTCTCAATGACACCCACACCCACAAGTGCATTTCTTTTGCATTCTTCCCTGACCCTGAGTGTAGTTCCAGCAGGGGCTGAGTCCCCAGCCAGTGCTCACCCCACAACCAGGTGCCCTGGGCTGGTGGACCTCCCCACTGAGGCCTCAGTTTCTCTCCAGGACTGTGGCACAGCATCAGCTGCACTGTGGGGACTCAGGTCATGCCCAGAATTGGAAAGGGGCTCAGCTGGTGACATCTCACACAGAAGCCAGAGATCCAGGCATCTGCTGGGTGCTTGGTGACCTTCCCTAAATGCTGGGAACATTCCAGACTGCATAAGGCCACCCACCTGGCTTGCCCACTAGCTGGAGTCCAGCACGAGTACACACACACACACACACACACACACACACACACACACTCACACACACTGACCTCCCTGCCCCGGGGGGACAGGCCTGGGTCCCCGCCGATCCGGCCCTTCAGGTTGAGCTCACTCTCCCCGTGCCGGCAGAGGTAGATGGAGCGGGGCGTCACATGGATGTTCATGAGGTAATACACAATGCGGCTCTGGATGTGGTCGGCCACACGGTTCACCACGTAGCTCTGCCCCACGTCCATGATCTTGATGTAGGACAGATCCCTTCCCGACAGAAGGCAGAGAGAGGCCTGTGAGTGTGACCCAGGAGCCTTGAATCTCTGACCACCAGGCTGGAGACCGTGACACACAGGACTGACAACTGGTGTGCGAGTGATGGGGGTGAGGTGGGAGCAACGGGACGGGCGTGACACACAGACAAACCCTGTGAGAGGTGCTGCATACTCATCATGCTTGCAAAACGTGAGGGGTCAGTCCTACCACATCGGGACTTTCATCGCTGCTCTACATCCCCCAGGCCCCTCTTGACTACCTCTGAGCTCTCAACGCACTATCTGTAAGGTGAACAAGAGACAGTTTGCTCCAGGATTGACCTAGGAGTAGCTGGCAAACACTCATCCCCTCCACTCTTCCTGGTCAGCCAGGCCTGGTCAGACAGGCCTGGCCTTGCCTTCCACCAGTGATCCTCCCCCTGGAGCCCAGCCCGGGGCACCTATGTGTGCCAAGTGGCAGCCACACGCCACACCAGACAGCAGGTGGACAAGACAAGAAGCACAGGAGGACGGTGCTGGTGGCAGCAGCCTATAAGCCCAGCTCGGCCACTTCCCCTGCTTGGACCAGTGCGGCACTGCAGTGTGGAGAACTGGCTTTGGTTTATGTCTGCAGGGGCGGGGGAGGGGGGGCAGCAAGAAGAAAGCGGGGCTTCTCGGGCATCGAGCTCCGGTTCAGCTGGGAGCCCCCCTGGGTGGTCTCATTTGAGTTCTCATTGTCTGGATGGTGACCTTGGTTTAAGTTTAGGGTTGTTATACTGATGCTACCAATAAAAAGAGCAGCATCTACTGACAAATCTAACAAGAGCTGCGTCAGAAAAGCCCCACGAGCCCAGTCTCCTCACAGAACCATGGGGAGAGATGCTGTGCCAGGGAGACCAGGAAACGTGGAAAAGCACAGAGAGGCCCAGCAGCAAGCGCCACCTCGCACCACCCCAGCTGAGGAGACTCCCAGCCAGTCCAGGGACTGACGCGTAAACACCCCAGAAACCATCCCTCCAACAGACGCTTGCTTTCCTCGGTCCGTATGCATTATATACTCATACATAATTATAAACCACCCAAACACCAGTTCACATTCCAGCCTTTTCATTTAATGCTACATAACAGACACTTTCCTAAGTCTCTCTGGCATGGATGCTAAGAACCATGTAAATGTCACTGTTACTCACTTAACCACTGCCCCCCCTTCCGCTATAATCCAGGAGCTGGCGGACCAGGGCCAGCAAGTCAAACTCAGCCTGCAGCCTGGTTTTGTAAGTAAAGTTTTATTGGAACACAGACATGCCCATTTATTTACATATTGTCTGTGCTCCTTTGCACTAAACTGCAAAATTAAGTAGCTGTGACAGAGACTGTATGTCTCCAAAGCCTAAAATACCTACCACCTGACCCTTTACAGAAAAAGAGTTTGCCCACGGCTGCTGTAAGAGCCTCAGCCGAACACCCCTTAGGGGTGCCTCCTCTAAAAATAAATAGGTTAAACCTAATTACCTACCCACCTACCAAAAAAAAAAAAACCCAAAACAAAAAAACTAAAATAACTTTATACAAAAAAACTCCAGATGGAGAGAAAAGAGCAGCCTTTCTCATCCCAAATCCACTCAGGAGCCCACCTGCCTCGGGGAGGCACAGGAGGCAGCCGAGTGGACCCCACTGCCCACCCACCACAGCTGAGGACCCAGTGCTGCCCCGGCTCACCTGTCCAGGTCCTCATCCAGCGACTCGTACGAATTCTCATAGCACTCAATGCGCCTCATGAAATCCTCCGTGGCCTCATCACTGTCACGGTTGACATAGTCAGGGCTGCCCAGTTTCACTTGCTGCCGGAGCCAGGCACAGAGCAAGGACACGTCAGGGTGGGAGGCCAGGCAGGGTCGGAGACCAAGGAGAACGCTGGGCAGGGGGTGGGGGGAGGCTGGGCCAAGGCTGGGGCGCAGGGCTGGAAGCTGATCCAGCTGCGCCTAATGGGGGGGCTGGCCCCATTAGGAAGAGTCCAGCGGCTCCCTGGTCCGAGCTCCCACACCAGTGCTAAGAGACTATTACTGGGCACCCCATGATCACAGTCCTTCATCTTTGTGGTACAGGGAGGTGAGGCCAGAGGGACAAGGGGACTCGAAGCCCCTCCCCATCTGAACTGTCTCCCCAAACCCAGACGTTCATACCTGGGATAAACCAGGGGAGGGGAGAACGGTCAAGTTTCTTTCTCTTTCAAAATATAAACACCACCCCCCCCACCCCACTCTCCTACAGCCAGGGCTGAAGCTCCTCTTTCATCATCGCGGGGAGCATGACGGGGAAGGAGACGAAAGTTAAGAGAAAGAAGGAAGCATGAACGCCCACCAGCCACAGGGCCCTCCACACCAGCGGTCCTTGGGGGTCTCGGATCCCTGACCCAGCCATCTACAGCCTCCCCACCCCACCCCAATGTTCAAGGAGATGAAATTAAGACCAGCCCAGACATCTACCCAACCTGAAGAGGGACCTCAGTGTCACATGCCATCTTGGTTGTGTTACTGCCCCCACAAGGTCAGATGTACCACTCACCACGATGTTGGCAGCTATGACCTCGGGATCCACACAGATGGACTCGACAAAAAAGGTCTGCGGCAAAGACCAGGGCGGGCAAGAGGGGAGGAACCACAGACACATTTAGGGCCCTGGGCGTGGCTCCCCAGTGCTCCCTACCCACTGAGGGCCATGCTGACCAGCAGCCAGGGCCCCAAGGTCCTTCTCAGGGTAGGGCAGGGTCAAAGAGCATGGAACCAAAGCAGGTGCTGCCCTATCCAGGATTGTCCCACAAAGACCCCTGCCTCCCTGGAAAGAGAACCCCAGGTGGGGGGGGGGTATATAGCTCAAGTGGTAGAACACATGCTTAGCATGCATGAGGTTGTAGGTTCAATCCCCAGTGCCTCCTCTAAAAATAAATAGGTTAAACGTAATTACCTACCCACCTACCAAAAAAAAACAAACAAAAAAAAAAAAAAAACAAAACCAAAACAAACCTAAAATAACTTTATCCAAAAAAATCCCAGGTGGAGAGAAAAGAGCAGCCCTTCTCAACCCAAATCCACTCAGGAGCCCACCTGCCCAGTGTCCTGCACACAGCAGCCCCAGAGGGCCCGATCCTGCCATAGCCCACCCAAGGAGGTAAGCCAAGGAGGCCTCACCTTGTAGCCGTTCTGTTCCCCAAAATTAAAGATGGTGGCTCTTCGTTCTCGGGTGGTATTTGTTGCATCAAAAACCTAGGACCAAACTGGGGTTAACTTGGCCTCTGGCCCTGGAGAAGGTGGGAGGAACCAACAGCTGCAGCACAGGGACTGCTCTTCTCACCAGTACCAGCCGCTGTCCGGCCCCCACCTGGCCAGTCTCCTTCAGACCTGCAGCGGCTGGGCTGGTCCTCCCCTTCCCCGGGAGCAGGCCAAGGACACTGGAAGAAGAGGGTGCCTGTGCTCCCAGCAGGGCAGCAGGCACTCAGCTCATGTTTGAGCAACAAGACTTTCAGGGAAACCAGTCAAACCTGGAGAACTGAAGCCACGTTTACTTCCACTCCAGCCTGAGACCCCAATGAAATGGGAACAGAAGGACAAAGAGAATACGAGAGGAGAGGAGATGGGAGATGTCAAGAGACTGAGAGCAACAGAGAAAAGCAAACACAAGCCCTCACCAACCAGAGTGCACCTGCTCGTGCGGAACCAAGGGAGTCAGGAATAGGGCACAGGCATCTCTGAAAAAAGGGACAAGTGTGTGGAGGAAATAGGGGGACTGGCTGGCAGTGCAACAAAGAGCAGGTGGGGCCTCGGGTCCTTCCTTTCCTCCTCCAGCCAGACTCTGCACCCCCGGGGCCTGCCCAGCACCCTTCTGTGCAGCCCACCCACTGCACACCCAAGCAGCTTCCAGAGCATCACTTCTTAAAAAGGGCGTTCGACCAGGGCTCGTGGGATACTCCAGCAAAACCTCTAATGTGCAAAACAGAGACTCAATCAAGCAGAATAAAAGGAACTTCAAGAAATGAGGACAAGTCACAGAACAGAAGGAAAGGTCAAAAAAAAAAAAAGGTAATTATTATCTAAAGAGAGATATAAAATGCTATAGTAAGCACAAAACAAGAACAGAGTTCTAAAAAAAACTGGAACATTCAGAGAATAGGACATTTAAACTTTGGAAATTAGAAGGCGATCACAGGAGTTTTTTTTTTTTTTTTTTAATTCAGCCAAACACTTCTAAGATCATCTTGAGGAAGTTTCCCTGAAAGTAGAATAAAAAAAGACAAAAAGATAGAAAATAAGTGAGAAAAAAGATACAATTGGGGATCAGGTCTAGCACGTAGCCACCAGGAGTTCCAAAAAAAGCAGCTCAGAAAACAGGAGCGGAGTGAGGACTCAGGTGTGTGAATGTGGCAGGGGTGGTTTATCAAAGTAAAATACAAAATACACGGTTATTTCCCTGAACTGCTGGAGAAGAGTTTCCTGATGGAGGGAGCCTCCCAGGGACCCAGCCTTGCAGAGAAGACCCGCTATAAGGCACATCACCTTGAAGACCCTAAAGGCTACCCCAAATACAACACTGCAAATCAATTATACTTCAATTTAAAAAGTTAGTAAAAAAAAAAAAAAATTTTAAAAGCTTCCCCAGAGGAAGAGACACAAGAAGCCCCCAGTTCTCTCTAAGAGGTGTTTTAAGGAAGATCAGCAAACCAGATTGACATCAGACTTTCCCACAGCCACTGTAGTGGCCATCATACCACAGAGCAACTTAACAGAAATTCTAAAGGACTGGACTTGCTACCGAAGGATGTGCCCCAGCAAAACGAGTCAGTAAACCAAGGAAATGGAAGACATGGGATCCAAGAGCAGGGCATTCAACTCAGGAGGGAAGAGAAGGAAATTCCCAGGGTGACGGCTGTGGCAACTGATCCAGATGGAGATGAGAGACGGAGAGCTGCGGGATGCACGTCTCCGAGAGGGAAAAAGAAGTGTTTGACTGCATAGGGCTGGGGTAGGGCCCTTTCCCACAGGCACCCTTGCTCAGCCTTGTACCACCCATCCATCTGACTGGTGGGGCCAACACGAAGGTGGAACTCCCTTACTCTGCATTCAACTGGTTCCTGGAACCACCATCAAGGGACGGGCGGGATACTCCCTACACCAGGCGAAATCACATTTGCTAAAGACTTAGGTAATGTGACGCCTCTAACTTGCGCAGTATTCTGAGGGAAGTCCTGCAGGGTCACACAGGACCATAAGCCCAGAGGGAAACTCCTGGCCCGGGTGCAGCCTCTGGCTTCCTCCTGCAGAGCAGCTGTGGACTTCTTCACCAGGGTTGGCTTCCAGGGGCATTGAGGGCCACACACACCCTGCCTTCCTCTCCCAGATGTTACCAGGGTATTATACTCACCGCCACGTGTCCCCCCTCCTCACTAAGGAACCGCCGAACATCGCGGAGGGCTGCCAGGGCACACTGCCTTCAGGAAAGACAAGATGGGATCAGCCAAGCACCTGACTGGCTGCAGGAGGGCAGAGGGTCAGGTTTATACCCCACACCACATGGGAGAGGGGACAGCTCCTGGGGCCCCTTCTCTCTTCTCAAGGTTTGCCTTTCCCTGGGAAGATTTTCAGTGTTTGGTAACTCTGCTCCTACAGGGAGAAGGCTACAGGTGTGTCCCCGGCCCTTGGGAATACTTTTTGAAATAACACTTTTCTGGACTTTCCTTCCTCATTTCATCATGCACAAATCCAGGCTGCAGGTTTGCCCGATTCGTGATTTCTTAGAGCCATGCATTTTCCCTGTTTATCAAAACCAGCTTTTTTAAAACCAGACACTTCCTTGTTGTGTGTGTTGGGGGCTGCTGGTGGGAGAGGAGGCTGTCAATGGATCCCAGGGCAGCATTAAGCTTCGTGTTCAATTTTCTCTCCTAGTAGGGAGACGTGGACTAAGAATGCAGCCTGCCACATCATTTATAATAAACTGTTCCCTTTATAATAAACTGGTAAACAGAGCTCAAGTATGTTCCTGAGCTCTGGGAGCTGGAACAGTCATCTGCTCTAGCAAATTACTGAACCTGAAGATGGGGTTGTGGGAACCCCCAATTTATAGCCAGTCAGTCAGAAGTCCTTGGTGGCCCCCCAGGGACTTGTGCCTGGTGTGTGATGTCGGGGCAGTCCTGAGGGACTGAGCCTCAACCCGTGGGAACTGACGCTAACTCCATGTAGACAGGCCAGAATTGAACTGAACTGCTGGACACCAGTTGGTATCGCAGAACAAGTTGGTGACACAGGAAACAGCCCAGTGTCCCCAAGCTCTCCTGTGTAGCATGTGACTGAAAAGGCATAGGTATGATTGAACGTGAGCATACAGGGTATGTCTGTGCATGCACCCATGTGCACGATTATAGGTTTATGTGTGTGTCCAAACACGTGCATAGAGGATATCAACATGTGTGAATGCCCACAGGCACACCTATGGTGTGCGTGCACGCCTTCCCACAGTGCATGACTGTGCATGCATACACAGAGCATGCTTGCTGTGTAATTATACACACACCCACATGTCTTTATAGAGTGAGCACACATGTGTACGTGTCCACACATGTGCCTAGGAGACCCGCAAGTGTGTGTGTATAACGGGTATGATGTGTGTGTGCACCCGCCTTCATGAGTGTGTGACTGCCATGCGAAAAGAGGTAACCTAGCAGGCCTGAAACTCCTGCCTTTGAAAGGCCTGCTGGCAAGGTTGGCCCTTGACTGGCGTCTGGGAACTGAAACAGTTCCCTACACCAGTGAACTTTCCCTAAATAACGAGAGTGGGTCTCTGTGTCTCAACAGTTCACGCAAACAATACGCTTTCTGCCGAACACCTGCTTTCCTTTTGGGATTCTGGAGTTTTGGTACACGCTAGGCACAGGGTGCCTACCTGACCAGCCCCAGTAGGAGCCCTGGGCATGTGTCTCTGAGGAACTTCCCTGGTAGACAACGCTTCACATCGTGTTGTCACAATTCGAGGCTGGAAGAATTAGGTGCATCCTGTGTGACTCCGAGGGGAGAGGATTCTTGGATGCTCGCACCTGGCTTCCTCTGGACTTAACCCCACACACCTTTTCCTTTTGCTGATTTTGCTTTGTATCATTTGGCTGTAAGAACCTTAGCCAGGAGTACGACCACGTGCTGAGTCCTGTGAGACATCCTAGCAAATCAGCGCCGCCATGCTTGAGTGCATTATGAGGTATGCAAGGGTGTGTATTCGCCCTTGTGTGTGACGTGACTGTGCGTGCGTGAGTCTGAGTATTTATACGTGCAGGTGCCCACACGCGTGGATTCTCCCATGTATAGCGTGGCTGTGTACACATGGGGCTGATGTGCGGTTGGAGATGGCACACATGAGTATGAATGGGCCTGGTGGTGAATGTGTACCCATGACCTGCGTGTGCACATGTGGCATGCATGCCCTCTTCTAGACCTCCCACCATGCCCAGCGTCGGACAGACCGCCACACTGTGTAGTTCTAGGAACCTCAACAATGTGTAAGTACCTGGATCTCTGGGAAATGCAGGCATCTTCCCAGGTTTCCCACTTTTAAAAAGTCTGACCTTTCTGTTTTGCCAATTATCTCTGGGACATTTCAGGCTGGTTAATGGGAAATGGTCCCACGGCCCAGTGGCCAGACTTGAGCTTTGGATACACGAGGGAGAGTCTGAGGGTGTGGCTACAAGAGAGGCACGTGTGAACCTGCCCCCAGCTTCTACTGCTGGGGCCGCTGTTCCAGCTGGGTGATCTTGGACAAGCTCCTTAACTTCTCTGAGCCTGGGTTTCCCCATGTGAATTAATCCCCATGTTCCTGCCTTCGATGGGCAGTCAGAGCAGAATGACTGGCGGGCTCTGGCAATGCTAGCTCCCTCATTCTCCCCACAAACACTCCGGATTCAGACAAGCCCGGCTGCAAACTCCGAGTGATCCCAGACAAAATCATCACTTTCTGACCTCAGTCTCAGCATTTGGGGTAGTGAGGCACCACCACACACTGCAGAGATCACCCCACTGCAGAGATCAGATCAGCTAATGAATGTCCACAACTTGAGGCTGTTGCAGAATTTGCATCTGATATAACGTTTGACCTACTAATTGGGTAATACTAGAATAATGGGCAGAACAGTTTTAGTGTATATGTGCTTAGGTTTATGTCTGGGCTCTGTGAAGTAATCTGGTATTCTGTGTGAAACCTCTGAGCCTCAGTTTCTTCATCTGTAAAATGGGAGGGTAGCAATAGGCACCACACACCCAGCACACTGTAAGAGTTCAAGTATCAGTCCCTCCCTTTTGTCTGGATCGATCTCTCACCAGAGAGTCCACCCTGGAGTTTTACTCATAATTAGGCCCCAGAGACAGAATGTCAGGCTTTCCCTCCCTTCTGGTGCAGCAGCTGGCCCAGCCCCATGGACCCAAGAGCAAAGGTGCTGAAGGGCCAAGCCCCACGGTGGGGGAGCTCCTGCCCCCTGGTGGCCAGAGAGGGAGCAGGCTGACCTCAGCGATAGACAGGTGGTTTCCGGCCTGGGGCTGTGCTGGGTTTGGGGAGGTCCCTAGAGCTGAGCCAACCTCAGCTCAGTGCCCTCACACAACGGCTGGGCCCAGAGCAAGGGAAGGAAGCTGACTCTTCAGGTGACACCTGCCAAGAAGAGCACCGTATAGCTCCCCACACGACAGCTGGAGCTCAGTTTCTCTGTAGAAAGCATTCAGTTCAAGTCTGAATGGAGAGGGAAGGAAGGGCGGTACTATATGCAAATTTCCATCTCACGAATAACAGCGAAAGTGTGAACTAGTCACCCGGCAACACTGAGGCCACTTCAAGGCAAAGCCGGGCCTACCCTACAAGGTCAATAACATGCCAAGCCTTCTCCAGATACACAGGAAGAGACTTATCCTGGGCCTGATCCTTCAGAAGATGTCAAGAGGTGGTCCCAGTCCCACTCTGCCCCACCCCTGAGGCCTGTGTATCTCTGCACTACCTCGGGCTCCCCTCCCTATCAGAGGCCATCCCCACAGAGGGCCTGGGGTAAGCAAGTGTGGCCTCTATGCGGCAGACCTGCCCTGACTAAGCCTCTTCCCTCTCCCTGAAGCTCCATCCCCGCCTCCCACAGGTATCATTATCAAGGGCTCATTAACACCAGGACGGGGGTGGGGGGGGGTGAGCCACCAAGAGGCCACACACCCTCTCCCCTTGTCACCAAAACCATCATATCTCCACCCCCACCATATCCTGAGAGGTCAAGAGACCAGCCCCGTCAGGGGAGGCCAAGGCCAGGGCTCAGGAGCAGCCAGCACTGGGGCTCCAGGGCCTTCCCTGCAGACACACATACATATACACATACACTCACTTCCTGATTTTCAGGCCCTCTTCATTGTCTGGAAGGAAAAACTCAAACGACTTGTACGTCTTGACCATGTTCCGGCGATACTGGCCAACGTTGAATTCTGGGGGAAAGGAGAGGCTCAGCTTCACACAAGGGCTTCCCTCCCTAACCCCTGACATTGACCCAGGCCCTGCTGCAGTCCAGTCTTCTCACTCCTCCCCCACCCCACCCCTCAAAGCCCCCTTGGAAAGCCAGGGCCCCGCTTCACCTCGCGTGGGCACACCAATCCAGTTCAGGTAGCGAGTCAGCTTCTTGGAGATATAGGTCTTGCCCCTGGCAGGCAGCCCCACCATGACAATGAGCGTCGGGCAGTTGGTCATGCAAACTGAAAGGCAAGGAGCACAATGTCCCATGAGGCTGGGACTCCTGCCAGACGGCTCCTCCCTCTCTGCCCAGGGTTCCTCAGCCTCAGGGCACAGGACCAGTATCAGATGTGCCTTCCTAAGGTCCTGGCATCAGAGAGCCCCCTGAGCACCCCCAGACCATGGTCCCAAGCCACTGCTGGCATGCCCCGCTCCCCGGGCCCATCTAAGTTCCGGCACGCACAGCAGGAACTTGCCAGCCCTTATCCTGATGTGCACCACCGGATACAAAGCTGGAGCTGCCACGCCCCTGACTAAACACTGCTGGGGAGTTGCCCTGGCATGCAGGACAGAGCCCAAACCCAGCAACCCAGCAGGGGATTCAATGCCCACCTGTCATCCAGGAGTCCACGTCCCCATCCCAAGAGTCTTTTAGTATTCCCGCCAGCACGGTACCACCACTTATACTCCCTGAGGTGAATTTCTCTTCATCTACGAGGCCAGGCTTGAAAGCTCAAAGAGTCCTTCCTCCAAGGCACCTCCATGCCTACCTGGTGAGCCCTCTCCCTCAACATAGTCATCTCACCAATGAGACTGCTCTCCACACTGACCACTTGGAGGGAAAGCAGCCCTGCAGTGTCTGGGTCATTCAGGATCCTGGGGTCCAGCCCAGAGTGGGTACCCAAAAATTATGGGCGGGGATGGGGAGGGAGGCATCTCAAAACCCACCAGGGTGAGGGCCTCGAGGGGCTGGGATCAGAGACCCAGGCCAGTGCCCACAGAGCAGTCTCTCTGAGAGCCACCCACAGGCATCCCATGTTCCAAAAAGAGAAGTTGCTGAGACTGGAGGTGGAGACGAGTCTGGACCCTGCTCCCCACCATAGATACCAAGGCAGCAGAATTGCCAGCCTCACGTGATCCAGCTCAGCTTTCAGTGCAGTCTCACCTCAGAAGCCCCAGGAAGTTTCCTTTCATCAGGTCCTGGGCCAGGTGAAACCACAGCACAGACAGGTGGACAGATATGGGACCTGCCCCTGTTCCTCCTTGGCCCACATGGCTGTGCAAGCACCTTCACCTGGCAGCCCTCCTCAGACAGACAGCCAGGCACCCCCTTCAGTTTGTCTCCTTTGCTGGAGCTGGAGCACAGGGGCCCCAGGGGCAGCCCTGCCTGGGGGTCAGAGTCAGACATGCCTGGGTTCCCATCTCACCTCTGACAAAGGCAACTCTGAGCCTCAGTGGCCTCACCTATAAAATGGGATGATAATCCCTCAGTGAGGTCTAGCACTATCTTCACATAAAAGCTGGACCATTTCCAGGAAGCTGTGCCCTCTGCCAGGCCTTAGCAGCCTACCTGGCTAAGGACACAGATGCATCTCAGGACTGCCCTGGGCACTTGGGGCGCAGAGGCACCTGTCGGTCCCCAGGCAAGCCCTGAAGAGAAGTAAAGGGCCTTCCTTGCCAGTAAGGAGCTCCATTGCTCCTGTGCATGACCTTAAGGCAAATGTGACCCAAACTGTGAGCTCCAGGGGAGGGAAGAGGGGATCCCGCAGACACAGGCTGACAATGAGCAAGAGGGAGGAAACTTGCAGGAACACCTCAACATTGGCTAAGGTGACAGAAAAACAAGTTAGGCAAGGCCCTGCATCCAGTGATTCTGGGCCTGGGTTTGCACAATTCCTGGCTGGCTGGCCAGGGCTCTCTAACAACCAGAGGGCAGTAGGGCAGTGCATCAGCCACTAACTGTGGGGGAAACCTGCACCCACCCTGCTCCCTCTCATGAGGCCACCCCTCCTTTATGCTCCCTGAAGCACTTTCCCACAACTTGCACCCCCTTTTCACATCTTCTATCTTCCCAGAGATGCTCCTGACCTCCTCCCATGGCATCTGCTGACAGCATCCCCCACCCCCACCCCTTGCACAGCCACAGAAGGCAGTCAGGGCAGCAAATCAGGGCTGGGTGCAAAACAAGAGCAATAAATTCCCTATCACCTCTGTTCCTTGAGATAAGATCCTAAAGAAATGACCCAAAAGAAAAATCAAAGTTCAAGTGCATTCACAACAGCCCTGCTTACAACAGCAAAACATCGGGAAAGTCCCAGCAATGGAGAAACTGCAAACAGAGGCCCACTGGGAGGGAACATACTTGAACTGAGGGCGCGTGGGCCAGGCGAGCTGGGGCGTGAAGCTGGAGCTGCAGCTCTGGGTCCTCGGGACCTCGACATTGAGCAAGAAGACAGCGGAACACACAGTTTAGAATACGGGACACGTGCGGAAGGAAATCTGAAGACATGTCAACTCAGCTCCTCTTGCTAGTTCCTGTAAATTTCCTGCAAATTTGCTTGAGGCCACAGGAGCCCAAGGAGTCAAGAGGTGTGAGATAAACCTGGTGCTGGACAGAGACTACTTTCTAGCGGAGCCTCCATAGGGGCAGCCACAAGTCCCTGGAGTGGGTTCCAGAACTGAGTCCCGACCTGCACCAGCTCTGACTTCCTTGGGCCGGGCTGGGGAAGGGAGAGCTCTTTAAAATAAGGCAACCTGGCATCACTGTCCTATTCAGCGGGGACAGAAAGTTATCCCTCCTACTGTCCTGTGCACACACCAGTCCTTACCCAGGAAGTCTTCCCACTTCTGGCTAAGAAAAGTTATCACACACTGTCCTTCCTGCCATGTTCCCAGAGTCCCCTCTCCACCCGCTACTCCTGCACCCAGAGCTCCTCCAGGTCAATGACCAGGAAGGTAAGAGCTTCCTTCACCGGCCCTCAGGTGAAGCTCTGACTTTTATCAAAAGGAGGAAGAATTGCTAATGGACAGTGGGGGTGGAGGAGACAGGCGACAAAACCTCAAAGATAAGCCACCACACAGCACAGACTAGCAGCGGGCCCCACATCTTCTTCTCTATAAAAATCGGTGAGCAAGTCAACATCTACCCACTCCCACCCTCAGGTCACCAGCTGTCCCTGTGGTCCTCGTTAGATGCCCAGCATGCAGAGGGGAAAATGCTGCATGAATGCAACTTCAGGACCTGAGGTGCTGGTTCTATGTTCACTCACTGCTTACTCCTCCCTGCTATGAACACCCTATAGGGCCCTAGCCTGGGGTCTAAACCCCTACACCTTCTGCAGGTCTCATCTTTAGCCTCTTGTTACCTCCTCCTCCAGGAAGCCCTCCTGTGCCGGGCCAGCCAACAGTCCAACCCCCTGCAACACCCTGAGACAGTGCCTGGCACAAGTCCCTCTGCTCAGGCCAGAGCCTTACTTTAGCCACATACTTGGAGCTTGGAGAAACACAGGTCCTTCCCCAGGGCCAGAGAGACCTGGGCAAATCCTCGCCTCACTGGGCCTCAGATCCTTTGTCACCTGTAATGGGGGTTGGCTCGGACCTTCTGATGCTTCAATCCCTGACTTTGAGGTATGGAGATCCAAAGAAAGACTGGTGATGAGGAAGTTACAAAATTACTTGCTACCACTTATCAAGCACTTATCAAGAGGCTCACAGCAGCTTCAGGGAGCAAGGATGATGACTGTCTCAGTCCCACAGGTAAGGAACCTGCGGTCTAGGGGGTCAGCTCTTTGCCCAAGGTCACCCAACTGAGCCACGATGCAGCTTGAGTGTTCCTGCCTCCAAAGTCCATGTTCTCGCTCCTTCCCCTTGATGTAACGACAGCAGCAGCCCCCTAGTTAGGACAACACAGTCTGAACACAGGCTGGCTAGAAGCACAAGAGAAGGGGCCTGGGCCTCCACACCTCCAGAAGAGTCTGGAAGGAGGGCTGGCAAGGGTGTGGCCCAAAGTCCCTTAGGACTGAGTATTGACTGGAAAGCCATGGCCCCAGGGCTAAAAGCAGGATCAGTTTCAGCATCCCACAAGACCTGCATCATGGTCAGAGCCATGACCCACCAAAATGTCTGGTCAAAGCCACAGCCACCCTTACCAGGACCCACAGCGTCTTAAGAGATACACACACTCCTCTCCAAGGACACAGAAATCATGGTCAAAGCCAAGGCCCCCAAGCTAGCCTCAAAGCAAGACAAGAACCATGCATTTCACTCCTCTCACGCCCAAGCAGAAGTCAGAGGGGCACGGAGACCCCAGCACATAACACAATCTCCTGACTGCCATTTCCAAATCTGTACCAGCAGTTGGACTAAATGTTCTCTGAGGACCTTACCAATTTACAAATTCATGACAATGTTGCAGTTACTCCTAAAATAAATCTTTGTTTTTCTTGGTAGTAAAAAAGTTGCAGACTCACTTAAGGACAAGCAGAAAGTCCATAAGGTGGATTAAACACCTAGGACCCCAGGAAAGGTGAGCGCTGTAACAATTCTAGGAGTTTCAACCTATCTCCTAGATGTTTCCACCCTCCAATTTTACCTTACCCACAACCCCACACGGATGCTCACACACCCAGGGACACAAAGACAGGCCTATATAACACAGTGTACTCACTGTCTCTATCCTGAACACATCTACACTTCCCTGAAATTCCTCCCAAAACTCGATTTCAGGCCCAGAGATGGGCCTTCCTCCCACCCTTGGGCCTTTGAAAGTTCCGAGCTCAGAGAAGCAAACCGATTCTCCTAGGGCCAACACAGCTCAGACCGGGGTCTGCCCACCTGGACCACTCTGTCTGGCCAGCAGTGAGGGTAGGACCGAGACTCCAAGCCCTCGCTTGGCCTGAGGCGGTGGGGATAGAGTGGGGTGTAAAAGGTCCGGCGTCCTCCCCGAGGTGATGGCGGCCAGAGTAGCCTCCGCCGGGCTGAGACGGCGCCACACACCTGTCCCCGCTTCCTGCTCTGCTACACCTGTCGCAGGTCCCCTACCTGTTCCTGCTCCCTACCTATCAGTCACAGCAGCCTCACCTGTCGCCAGTTCCCGACCTGTTCCCGACTCCCTCTCCATACGAGACCACTACCCATCCCCATGCACCGCCCTCCCCCTTGCCCGCGGACCCCGCCTCACCACCGCGCTGGCAGGCATGCAGAACGGGCCGCCCATTGCTGTACGGCATCCAGATCTTCTTCAGGGGGTTCTGAGTCAGTTCTCGTGGGGACGCCATCCTAGGGCTGGGATGAGTCGGACTGCGCCGCTTCCAAACCAGCAGCCCGGCCACCTCGGGCCACTCGAAGCCCCGCCCCCAGCCCCGCCCCTCCTGTAGCCGCGGGGACGCGGATCCAACTCCCCGCAGGCTCCGCCCCAGAACGAGTCGGCTCCACCCCAACTGAAGAGGGCCTGGCCTCCCACCACGCATGCCCAACTTCCACATGAGCCCATTTTGGACCAAGTGGGCCCGCCCTTCATGCCAGGATGGAGGACGCGCATGCCCAGCTCCCCAAAGGTTCCAGGCTTGGAGAATGCAGGCCCCGCCCTGGATGCCGGAGCCCAGTACACCTAACTCGACCCCGCTGATTTGCATGGGACTTGTCCTGGGAGCCGCAGCCTTGCCTCTTGCCCCCAGGACACCCGGGGTTCCACTCGTCGCTCTGCGGGACTTCAGGACCCCCGGCAGGAGGGGTTTGCATGACTTGGGGCAGGCCTGCGTGACCCGCAGAGCTTGGTTGGTCAGGACCAGCCTGGAAGACCCGGGCAACTCTGATCACTGGCCTGGGTTTTCAATTGCGCCGCGCCCCGCCGGCCTTACGTCCCCGACCCTCTCGTCCGTTCCGAATCCTGGGACTCCACCCTGCCCACAGGAGCTACCTGCTCAACCACGCCGAAAAGGCTCCTTTATCTCCTGGACAGGGACACAAGAAAAATCTCAAAATTGATCGTGTTTCTCTCTGCCTTAGCTGCTGGGGAGCTGGGGCTAAACCCCAGCCCACCTGGAGCACGTGAATGGGACCTGGTAACCAAGCTCTCTGGGGACTCACTGAGCCCTAGCAGTATCTTACTCCTTCCAGGACTTATTTTTACCAATTAAATTTTAAATTGTAAGTTCATTTTTTTCCCTCTAATAAGCCTCTATCTCTTCATTAGGAAATTGGAATACGCACTGTCATCAACCTTACCAAGATTCTGGTGTGGATGAAACATGTCAATGTCTGAGAAATCCATTCTAAAGCACATTCATGTTATCATTTATTACGTTACTTATCTCCCTCCTGTCTCTAAAAATGCAGTAGGGGCCAGGGAGAGATCCAGAAATTCAGGAACCCCTGGCTCATTCTCTCATGTCCTCCTTCATCTGTCTCAGCCCAGTCTCTCCAAGCTGTACACTTTCTGCCCCAGGCCTCGCCCAACACTGCTCGGGCCTGGGTCACACTGCCCTCTAGCGACATCCTCCACCACATCCCCTGGCAGGATCACTGCATCCTCAAGTTCTCTCTGCCTACAGTGTGCCCAGCCTGGACCCAGGTGCTGAGGCACAGAGAAAAGGCTCCACCCAGTGCACCATGGAGGCAGCACCCTCTCCCTCTGCCCTCCTTACCACACTCCTGCCTTTGGTCAGTCCTCCGAGTCACAGCCCAGCCCTTCAGTGCCTGGTAAGGACCCCTAAGATGACAGATATGACTGATATAGATGTCTTGCCTACTTCACAGGAAGTAAAGGCTAAGGAGGTCCCCATGCTGGACGCCCACACAGATCTTCCCTGGAACCAGCTCTGGCCACCTACCCTGGGGAATGCCCTGCCTCAGACAGAGTCGATCACTTCCTCCTTCTTCATCCTCCTTCTTCAGCATCCACCCTCCACTTCACTCTGCCTCATGCCCAGCAGCTGGCACACCCATGGGCAGCTCCTGATGGGCAGGATGCCCCGAGTGACCTCTCGCCCACTTCCTACTTCTCCAAAGCCAGTCATTCTGTTCCTGACAGAGTCAGCCCTCCTGTCTGTCTCCTGGCCACTGCCAAGGCCATCCTGGGGTCACCCTGGCTTCAGTGACCTTGTCACCACACACCTACACACCCTGGCCAACCCTTAGCAACTCATGGCAAGACTATCTCCTCTAATACCACAGACACCCCACCCCGCACCTTCTCAGGCCCACTATCCTCCACCCCAGCCCTCTTAGAATTTTAGTCAAAGGCTGGGGGCAGCAAGCAGCCAGAGCAGGGGAGGAGGCCAGGGCCATGTCTAGGAAGCCATCCCCAAGTCCAGCAGTCTGAGTCTGGCTTTCCAGGAAAGGCAGTGGCTCTGCACCTCCCACTCTTGCCCGAACACTCTGACCCTGGGCTGACCCAGACGTACTCTCCCAAGTTCCTATATCCAGTGTAGGAGCTTGTAGCCCCTCCCCAAGGCCAGGGTCTACATCTTCTCTAAGGATATATATTCCCCACCACCCCTCCCATGGTCCCATTTCTCAGGAGGAAACTGAGGAAGGGGAGAAGGGCCCAGCATCACAGAACTGCCAGCCCATGGTGCAGGATGGACTCAGCTCAATTCCCAGCCCTTTAAAACCTCACCTCCCAAACCCTGTGCTATAACCACACATCCCTCCCTCACACCTGCGGTCTTGCACGTTCCCTCCATGGAAATGCTCTCCTGGCTTTCTGCCCCCCAGCCTCAATAGACATCCAGTAAAATAACTGGCCTCATGGCTTTTCCCCTTGGAGCCGTCCCAGAGTGAGCCAGCTCTCCTGGGGTAGGAGGTGTGCTGCGATGTCAGTGCATACTTGTGTGCAAAACCTGTCCTGCTCAGCCTCTCCCCACCATGAACCTGCCTGGCCTGGCTCTGGAGGGCTCCTGTGGTACCCTCCACACTGACCACTGAATCTCCTCCCAGTGTCCCAGGATACAAACTGTGGGGTGGCCGGAGTCTTCAATCCTCAGTTCTTAATGCTCAAACTCTTCTCAGTCCCCAAACCACCTTTTGCAGCATAAAGGCCCAGGGACCTCCGTGCACACCGCCCAGACCCACACACCAGTGCATGAAAGCATGGTGTGTACACAGCCACGCGTGCACACACAATAACAATTTCTGCACCCAGACCAGCGCAGAGACAGGCCAGCTGTGGTGAGGCCTGCTGCTCTCTGCTGCCTCCCTTTCCGTTTATTTCCCTCCTCCTCTCCCCTCTGCTGCCACTGAGAGGTTGGGGAGTTCCCAGGAGTTCCAGCTTCCTCTGGCCATTTCTAGCCAAGGATCAGCCCAGGTCTTCCTGGGTCCAGAGCTCCCACAGGGTGTGAGGTTCCAACGTGGGGGTAGGTAGGGAGCCATGTGACCCAGCAGCCTGTTAACCTGGGTCAGCACTTGCTGATTCCAGCTGGCACAGGGCACACAGTAGGTGCTCAAAGTGACAGGACCAGCCAGGGAGTACAGTAAGGATTCAGAGAAGTTCCAGACTGAGCCAGAGCACACAGTAGGTGCTTAGAATATCTCAGGACCAGCGCAAGGCACACAGTAGGTGCCCTAGACACACTGGTGTAAGGGCTAAAGTCACATCATATGAAAAACTTCCCAAACGAGCCTCTGGACTTCCCCAAACTGGTATGACCCCTGAGGGGGGACCTGGACAATCATGACCCCTTGGAGGCCAGCAAAGGGCAGAGCAGGAGGCCCCTGGGCAGCTCCAGCTGGCTGTCCCTCCCCCAGGGCTGGAGGAAGAAGCTATTTATAGTTCCCCCCCTTGGCCCAGCTCCCTCTCCCCTGCAAGGCAGCAGTGTTCCTCCTTCTCCATGCCACTGACAGACTGATGCCCCTTCAGGGCACCCCTATTCCTAGAGAGATCCCCAATACTTTCACACCCCTCCTAGCACCACCCCCACTTCACCCAGGTCTTTTCCCAGTCCCCCCACCCTCTCCACCCTGCCCTGTGCCTACCCGGCCTGCTGCTCTTTGACCCAGGGTCCGTCAGGGAACGGCCTCCTTCCGTGCCTTGGTTCATCCTGCAATCAGACTGGCCTGGGCCGCCACCCCCTGCAGCTTGGATTCGGGCAACCCCGCCCTCCAGGCTTCGAAGAGCACAGCCTGCCTGGTGGCCCCGCCTCTCCAGCCCCGCCTTGGGCCCGCCCCCCCCCCAAGGCTGCTCACAACTCTGAGATCACCGTCTGTGCCCCCGGCCCTGGGCAGCCACACTTCCGACAGTACTGCCTCTCTCTGCAGCCAGAGCCCACTGTCTGCCCTCGTCTCCAGCTGGAGTTGTCTGCACTACCCAGAGTACCTGCCCCATCTGCAGGAAAGCCTGTCCACACTCTCCATAAGGTCTGTCTCATCTCCAGCCCAGCAATGGAGTTGGGGTTGTGAGATTAGGCAAAACCTACTCCTTTCAACCGAGGGACAGGTCAGTGAAATTTGGGAGGGGTGGAGTGGGTAAAGGGGCAGCGTAGCCAGCTAGCTGTGACTCAGCCCTCGTGTGTCACTGCCTGGATGCACACGACAGTGATTTTTGCCTATCCCATTCTCCAGTCACTACATTTATTGAGTGTTTATTGCATGCCAGAACCTTCATGTTTGTTAACTCAATACTCACAAGAAGCTTGGCATCACTCTGCTTCACAGAGGAGGAAACTGAGGCTTGGAAAGGTGAGTACATTTGCTCAGGACAGTTCAATGAGGGAGGGGCAGTTGGGCCGGTGCCCCAGCAGCCTGACCCCCTCTGCCCCGAGGTCTGTGTGTTGAAGGGCGGAACCCGGGTAATGCAGGGGTGTGGGGAAGACAGTGCCCAGCTGTGTGCTGAGCGTGCTTCGTGCAGGTTTAGGGGACAAGCCCCTGTTCCTCCCAGCCCCCTCACATGCCCTCACCTTGCTCAACACACATTCACAGTTGTCAGATACACAAAGACGCAGACACACATGTAGGCACGCCCTGCCCACCCCCACAAGACAAGGTTGCCACAGCCACAGACCGCCCACGTATGACCATCCATCCTTGCCTGGAGATGCCCCTGACAGCCCCATCCATCTGGGGTGGATGCCGCCTCATGGGGCACAAAACATGCATGTGACCCTCTGCCAGCACTTCTCTGTGTGGCGACCTGTGGGTGGCAGGCAGATCTATGGATCTGGTCTTGGGTGGGCTGGTCTCCAATGCAATGATGGGCTCTAGTGTTGAGGTTCCTGAAAGTGGCATGACAGTGACCACATGTGATGGGGTCCAGATGCTCTGACTGTGGGACCCAGGCATGACAGGACTCCACATGGTAGTGACCTTCCATGGTAGTGTCCAAGCTGCCCAGATAGACTGTAAGTCTGTGGGGCTCCTAGGAGTGCCTAGGCTCCACTTGGCGACCCGACATGGTAATGTCCAGGCTGTCCAGACCCACTGTCACTGAGGCAATCCGATGTGATGTGACACCACACGGCAGTGACCCCAGGTGGCGGAGTCCAGAGGCACTGGGCCCAGACGTAGTACTGCCCAGCTCCGCCACTGCCCTCTAGGTCTCCCCATCCAGGGTGGCTCCGTCACTGTGACTCCCTCCCTCAGGCTCAGCGGCGGCCAATGTGGGCCAGGATGCGGGCGTTGGCAGCAGCTTGCTCCCGCGCAGCCCTGGCCTGGGCCTGCTCCAGTAAAATCTGCAGGAGGCCAAGGGGTACGTCCAGCGATAGGGTGATGTGGGGACCAGGGCGGGGGCCAGGGCTGGGGTGGCCCCAAGCAGCAGAGAGGCCTGTGGTGCTGGCTGAGGGGCTCTCCGAGGTCACAGGGCAGGGAGTAGCCTGGGGAAAGTTCTCAGGGAGGAGCTGGAAGGCTGGGATAGGGGTTGCTGGGACAGGCAGGGTCCTGCCCAACGTCAGGACCATCAGCACCAGCAGAGCCCAGCTGGTCATCGTGTGGTCAGGCTGCGAGGAGAAAACAGGCTCAGGGCAGGGGCTCTGGTCAGCCAAGGCCCATGGACAGAGACAGAGGAGGAAAGGAGAGAGACTGAGAGACTGAGAGGGTGAGATGAGAGCGGCCAGGTCCGAGACAGACAGAGATAGAGATAAGATGAAGGGACAAGAAGAGAGCCAGAGGGAGACAGAAAATCAAGACAGAGCCAGACAGAGAAGGGGTCAGAGAGACAGAAAGAGTGAGAGAGATAAAGAGACACAGAAACCCCAGGACAGAGAGCCACAGACACATCTAGATGCAGATGTATTTTAGAGAGAAAGATGGGGGAGGAGAAAGAGGAAGAACAAGAACCAGAAGAACAGGAAGAAGAAAGGGAAGGAGGAGAAGAGGGAGAAGGGGAGAGAGATGGGGATGAATGAGAGGGAGGCGGAGCCAAAGAGAGGGAGACTGGGAGAAAAAGACAGAAACCACCCCAGAGACATAGTGCTGGAAACAAGGAAGCAAAGGGAAAGAAACACAGAGGGACAGAAGGAGACTGAGGTCTGAGAAAGCCTGTAGCAGATCCAGGACAAAGAAAGGCAGGAATGGGGGGGGGGGGGTCCCTGAGGTGGAGAAACAGCCAGAGACCCCAGGGTACCCCCAGCTCCAGAGGCCTCCACTGACCCAAACCCCAGATCCACTTAGCCCCAAAGGTCCTGCCCTCTCCCAGATTCCAGTCCTACCAGTAGCAGCCTCCTCTGGGGTCTGCTGGGACCGCCGTGGCTGCCTGGGGCTGGTCTGCCCCTCTGCCCCCTTCAGGGCCCATTTATCTCCCTCAGTCCCTGGGCTGAGAGCTGGGGCCTGTCTCCTGGCATGAGGCAGCCCATCACCTATGACTCATACCCTCCTGGGGGTCAGTGAGGACATATCCTCAGCCCCTACACTGTCTACTTCTTTTGGGGACAAGTTAGGGACTGAGAGTCACAGGAGAGTGACCAGGGCTGGACAGAGGGACTCTGGACCCACACAGGATAGTACCAACCTCCCAGGGAAAACCTGCCCTCCTGACACCCCCACCTCCCCAAACAGTCACAATAGGGGCCTTTTAAAACAGCAGCTTTAATGCCCCCCCCCCCCCCAGAATCAGCACCATGTCATCACAGGCTTGGGTCAAAGGGTGGGTAAGACGCAGTCACATCCACTCACTGCCCACAGCCACCCCCACACTGAGTCATCTGCCAGGGAGGCAGGAGCCACAATGGGGGTTTGTCCACAGGGGGGAAGGCTAGACCCACGGAACAAATCACTGAAATAACGGACACGCTCATGCACGCTCACGTGCACACAGGCCTCTAGCACCAAGGGGAGGGACAGCAGGGTCCAGCTGAGACACCACCTCTCCAGGGGACGCTGAACTTCAGCTCATTTTCTGGCCTCAGCTCCGGGCAGCACCTGGCGGGCCGGTTGGGAGTTGTCTTCAGCCGTCTGACCTTACCCAACACGTAGGCACAGAGAAGCATGGGGCAGAGGATGGATGGGGAGCTGGGAGCGTAATGGGAGTGGGGGCTGTGCCCTCAGAGAGGGGTCCTGACTCAGCTCTTTCAGGGAGGGAGCCCCGAGGGGGTCCATGCTGGGAACTCTACAGCTGAGGTTCTCTAGTCAGCTCTTTCCTCTGGGGGTCTGTCTCAGGCCCCCCAGTCTGAAGGCTTCTGACCCAGGACCTGCCCCCGGACGTGATCTGGGTGGGTTCAGTGCCCAGGCCCCTAATGGGGTTGGGGGGAGCCTCTACCTGTTCCCTGGCTCTGGGCCATCCGGGGCGGGCAGCGGCGCTCACAGGCCTCACGGGTCCCAAAACGGTTGGCATTCCCTCCGCAGCCACCATAGACAAAGGGGTGACAGGCCTCCATGCCACCTGGCATAGCCCGATGGTACCAGCGCAGGGTGTAGGCAGTACAGGAGCCCTCGTCCAGTGGAAGAGAGCAGGGGTCTGGGGCTAATGGGGGTCAAAGAGGTCAGCAGGGATGGGCTCTGCCTGCCCCTCCCCCAATCCCTATGGGCCCAGTCCCCTTTCTCACCATCACCATCCCATGGAGCCTCAGGGTCCTGGTATTCCTCCACGGAATACTCAGAGTATTCATACTCATCGTCCTCGGGGGGCAGCCGGCCTGCACGCACCATGGGGTGTGCTGTGAGCGGGGCCACTGTGGGGCCAGGTTCGTGCTGCCCAACCTTGGCCCTTGGGGCGGAGCGTGCAGCACGGGTCTCCCACGTGTGTGCGCAAGAGTGTTCCCTGCATTTGGGCCCCACGCGTGTGGCACAGGCCCTGCCCCCATGAGCAGCCCTGTGTATGTCTGCGCGCCCCCCACGCACTCACGGCTCCAGCCGTCCTCACCTTCCTCCTCGGCATGAGAGACACGGAGCACAGGCACAGCATGGAGCTGGGGGCCAGCAGTGTCTGCAGCATAACTTGGGAGGGGTCCTGGAGCCAGGAGCAGGGGCACAGGGCCCTGGGGTCAGCTTGGTGGCCACCCCAGCCAAGCCCCAGCTGAGAGGACCCAGGTGATGGGCACCGCAGGGCCGGGGTGAGGAAAGTTTCGAGAGCAGAAAAGACCAGAAAACTACTCACGTGATCCAGATGCGATAAACTGGCCCTGGCAGGCTGGAGGGGGCAGAGAGGGGCAGGGAGAGAGACAATGGCAGAGAGCAGGAGACAGAGATGGAGAGGGAGAGAGACAGGGAGAGACCCGGTCAGGGGCCAGCAGGCACAGAGACAGAGTGAAAGCAGCACAGACAGAGATGGAGGGAGACAGAGCTTCACTCTCCGATGACTCTCAGGGCCATCAGCGCCCCCACCTCACCCCTGCTCCATGTCAGGCCCCGAGAAACAGCTCTGCTCACACCTCCACCCCCTCTACACACATGGCCAAACTGGGCATCCAGAACACTACCTGTCCATCCACCTCTGCCTGTGTCTCCTGTCACCATGTCTGTCCTGAGGCACCTGTGTCCTTCTGTGTATCCATCCATCTCCACCCACCTCCTTGACTGCTTGCCCCCCCGGAAGTTCTGGGAATGCTGCCTCCCCTGTCTAGGGGCGCTGGGATGAAGTGGGGATGGGACCCAAGAGACTCCGGGCTGGGCCCCACTTACCGCAGTGCTGACTCATCTCCTGACGCACAAGGCCCCGAATGTCATCCTCCTAGGAGATCAAGACCACAAGGGTCACGAAGAATCCATGGATCACAGAAAGACAAAGGGTACATGATGCAGGGATCACGGAAGGACAGTGCTGAGTCAGAGGCCCAGGGGTGAGGGTATTGGGTACAGGAGGCAGGGCCCCAGCCCCGCAGCCCCACACTCACTGTCAATGCAGCTTCTCCCTTCTCACCACGGGGGCCCGGGGGTCCTGGCCGCCCCTGTGTGCAATGGATGGGACCAGGCTGTGACCTCTGATCTCAGGGACACCACTGGTCACCCCAACCTTTGACTTCAAACCCAGGAATCCCCACTCACCTGCTCCCCTCTCTCTCCAGGGGTGCCAGGAGCCCCAGGGGCACCCACCACACTCTCTCCAGGGGGACCTCGCTCACCCTGTCAGACACAAGGACTGAGTGAGCAGGGTCAGAGGCAGTGGAGATCAGAAGTAGGACAAGTTGGGATCATAGGTTCAGAGGTTGGAACAAGGATATTGGGGGGTGGGTTGCAGAGTCAGAGGTCAGGGAGGTTGGAAGCGTCATGGAAGTTCAGGGGTCAGGAATCAGTCAGGACCCCTCACCTTCTGGCCCTGAAGTCCTTCAGGGCCTTTGGGACCAACACTGCCAGGTGGCCCAGGTGGACCACTGGAGCCATCATTGCCTCTGGGACCTGGGAAGCCTCCAATTCCTGGGGGTCCCTGGGGAGAAATAGGTCAGGGTCAGGGATCAGAGCTTCCAAAGATGACCTCAATTCCAAAGAGTACAATCCCCTTAGTTTACCATGACCTTGGCCTCAACTTACCCGCTCCCCTTTCTCACCCTGGTCACCCTTGGGTCCTGGCTGCCCATCAAAGCCTCGATCACCCTAGAAACAAAGAAGCATGAGAGACCCTCTGCCCTGGCCTCCCTCAGCTGAACCCCCATGAGCCCTCAGGCCCAATGCTCACAACCTCAAGCACCTGAGCCTGAGACCCTCAATCTGCCATGATCCCCATGACCCCGACCCCTGTGACATCCCTTGCTCTGCCTCCACCTACTTCCTTCACACTGACACACCAGCCTCCTCCACTGACTCTACCCACTGTAACCCCTGAGCCCTGAGGCACCTGTCCCACTTGCTCTACCTCTCATCCCCTAATCCTAAATCTCCACTGTGATCCCAATCCACCCTAAAACCTCAAGACCAGCCCCACTCCACCCCTCAATGTCCCAACTTACCACAACCTTCCTTGACCTAAAACCTCCACAACCTTACCGTGCCCTTCCCTACCCAGTCCCAACCCCCCACAATGTCCACTGTTGAGAGACGCCATACCTTGGGACCGATCAGGCCCTCCTTCCCAGGGGCCCCTGACTGGCCCGGGACACCTGGCTCCCCCTGGAGAAGAGAAGACATTAGCCAGGCCCTGGCTCACCCATTCTCTCCTCACTCTGGGGGTGCCCCACACTCACCATGTCTCCTTTGCGTCCTGCCAGCCCCGGGCGACCCAGGGGACCTGCTTCTCCCTGTTGGCATCAGGTGGAAGGGTCCACATTAGGCCCCAGGCCCCATAGCCCCCTGCATCTCCGCCCACACCCCCCATCACCCCTGTACCTTATCTCCCTTCTCTCCATCCAGACCACAGGCTCCCTTAATCCCCCGTTCACCCTGAGGGACAAAAGAAGTGAAAAAGTGACTTCCAGATAACTTACCCTATAACCCGTTGACCCTGAAACCACTCTCCAAACTGGCCTTAGATCCTCCAGCCTCTGACCTAACACCTCACATACAACAGTGGATACTCCCAACATCTGACCCCAGATAACTGACCTGTGACCCCATATACCTCACCCTCCAACATTAGGCCCTCCTGACCAAGGGTAAAAAACCAGTCCCTTTCTCACCTTGAGGCCCCGGGGACCCATAAAGCCAACATCTCCTTTGTCTCCTCGGACACCAGGGGCTCCATCCTTTCCTGGGGATCCCTGGGGCAAAAGGGGTCAGTGTGAGGTCAGGGGAGGTCAGTGAGGGATCAAAGGGCATTACTCTGGATGTAATGGACAGAGAACACCACGGGGGTGAGAGTTACCACTGGGGACCAGAGCCAATGGAAGGGCAGGGTTTTCTATGCGGACAAGGGTCACTGTGAGCAGGGTCGCCACATGGGAGGAACCATCATAGAGGCCCCTGGGCAATGTGAGGCTACTGATTCCCTATAAGGTCAAAGGCTACCACATGAGGATGGGGGCTTTGTGGGGACTAGGGGTCACTGTAGGAGCAGGGGTGTCTTACCGGGTCACCAGGGATCCCAGCAGCACCAGGCTCTCCCTGTGGGAAACACAGATAGTGGAGGATGGCCCTTCAATGTGGCTGTCCCCTAAGCCGGCCTGTCTGCTGCATGTGTAGCCACTCAGTGACTTGCAGCCAGGGCCCAGGGTGCACACAGACCCCATGTGAACACACAAGTAGCCAATGGCAAGGGAGGCTGGGAACCATCCAATGCTCAGAGGACACCCCTGGGACAGGTGTGTGTGACATATGGCTCTGAGTCTGCACCTGGGGCAGGACTTGCCTTGAGTCCCGTGAGTCCACGTGCTCCCAGCAACCCGGCTGAGCCCTTGTCACCAGGCTCTCCCTTGGCGCCCTGTGGGAGTGACCGGAAGAGGGTACACAATCAGCACCAGGCCAGGCTGGAGGCTTGGAGCGTGCCTGGAACCTACCAGCTGGGGCAAAGCTTACCAGTGCCGCTCTCCGACTGCCCCCAGCAGCCCCTTCCCTTCCTGCCCAGGCCTCAGCAGGCTGGAGCTGGGCACTGGAGCCCATGGAGGTGTTTATTTCTCACCCCAGGACCCCCAGATTCCTGCTAGTCTCTCTTTACTCCTGGCTCCCAAACCTATCTGGAGTACCCCTGACAACCAAGGAGCCCCTTCCTGTTGGCACAGGGCCTCTCCTAGAGCCCCAGTCCACAGACTCCCCTTTTGACCTCACACTGAGGCCCCGAGCCCTCCATAGAGCCCCCATCCTCTCAGCCACTCCACAAAACCCCCTCCCCTCTGACCCCCAGAAAGCCCCCCTCTCCCATCCTCCCCTCCTGTCCTCACAGACCCTCCAGAGAGCCCCACAGCCTGCAGGACCCCCCTCCTGACCCCGTATACAATACCCCATCCTCTTCCTCATACCTTCTCTCCAGGGTCCCCACTGTCTCCCCGAGGTCCTTTGTCACCATCTATGCCCCGAGGTCCTCGTTCACCCTGGGTCAGTGTGGGAAATCAGGGTCAGGGGATGGAAGCTCCTTACCCTCTGAGGGTTTGAACTCTCAGATCTCCCAGCCTTGTCTCCCCAAAAGCCCCTCCACATCCAAGGGAGACCCCATCTGCCCATGGACCAGGCCCACTCACCATGTCCCCCTTGGCACCCCGTGGCCCTGGAGGCCCCGTAATCACAGCTGAGTCACCCTGAGTGGACAGGGGCAGTCAGAGGAGTCAGGAGCACCCTGAGTTCCCTGCACCTGCCCTCCCCTATGCCCACACTCACCTTCTCACCCTTTAGCCCTGGGGGTCCAGCATCACCCTATTAAGTTGAAGAGTGTGAGTTTCACCCAAACACAGAAACCCCAAATCATGATTATAGGATCCATCCCTGCACACACTCATCCCAGGGGCCTCTTCCCCACATCCTTACCTTCTCCCCACGCTCCCCCCGGCTGCCTGGGGGGCCCTGTATGAGAGAAGAAGACAGTGAGCTAAGGGAATTTCGGGGGACTAGCACGGAGACAGCTCAGGGGGCAGGGGAGGACCAATGGGGACTGGGGAAACAGGAGAGACAAAGACCAGTGAGCAGACAAGAACCAGAGGGATGCGGAAGGCTGCAGAATGTCCTGAGGGCACAGAGGGCACAGGTAGGGGACTGAGCTGAGTCACACCCACAGCACTTTCCCCACGGGGACCCACCAGGAGTCCTCGTGGTCCCTCCAGGCCAGGGCGGCCATCTTCACCCTGGATAATGACATTAGGTTCAGTGACTCAGAAGTTGGAAATCAGAGGCAAGAGCCTTGATGAAGGGAGCCCTGAGGTGGCTCCCAGCAACGGCCCTGGTGGCAGAGCAGAACATACGCACCCGGACACCTGGCTCCCCACGCTCGCCTCGGGCCCCGGGAAGCCCTGCTCCAGGGTCTCCCTGGAGATCAACAGGACACAGGGGATCAGTGAGGGGAAGCGGTGGGGGACAGAGGGTCATGGGAGGTTGGTGGAGGTTGGAGGTGGGGTGATGGAGGTCAGTGGAGGCTGGAGGGGGTGACAGGGGTACAGGAGACAGCCAATAGCATTGTCCCATCTACCTTGTCTCCTTTGAGTCCAGGGGCGCCAAGTGCTCCCTGTGGGCAGAAAGGTGAGGGTCCTGTGTCCCTCAAAGGCACACACACACCCAGCTACACATAAACCCCCACATGGACAGACTCCAACACACAGGAATCAGAGATGGGCATTGGTGCATTTCTACTCACCGCTGACCCTGGTGGTCCAGGTGGCCCTGAGGGGCCTGGGGCTCCCTCTCTCCCTGGGACGCCTGCCAGACCCTACCGGAAAAATGAGATGACAGGCAAAGGGTGACTTAGGAACCTTTCTCCCCTGCTGTTCCCCCAAGACTAGGAGCCCCCAAGGCAGGCCTGGGCCCCCTTCTCCTCCTCACCTGGACCAGAGCCAGAGGTCCTGAAGTCACCAAGTCCCCACATGTGCCCTAGCACCCTTACCCGCTCTCCGCTGGGGCCCGGCTGACCCATTTCTCCTCGAGGGCCTGTCTGACCAGGGAATCCCACAATCCCAGGAGCACCAGGAGGTCCAGGGGGGCCTAAGTCTCCCTGGAACAGAGATAGCAAAGGGAGGAGTGGCCCCAGCAGGACCCTTTCCCAGGCCTAGCCCCAGAATACACTCTTCCTCTCACCTCCAGGGTTACCCCACAAGCTGCTCCCTCTACCACTAGTAATAGGGCATTGACTTACCTTCAGACCTGGAGGACCAACTGGTCCAGGGGGCCCCTGGACTGCAACTCCTGGGTCACCCTTCAAGGCAAAGAGGGATCAGATTAGGCTCAGGGAGTCTCAGGACCATGACCCCCGGCAGGGATGCTTTAGGGCACACATACCTTTTGACCTTTGGGTCCTGGAGCCCCTTTCTGACCCTGAAAAAACAACATAAACAGCACTTGAGAGAGTAGGAACATGAACCCAGAGCTTAGGTGTAGCCCAAAAACATTCCTGGAGAGCCCAGAGGTGACCACAGACTCCTGAGTGCACAGTCAGAGGGAAGCTCAGAGGTGACCACAGACATATGAGACCAAGGACACGAGTGCAGCTATACAGGAATGCAGACAAGAACAGGAACTGAGACAGGTCCAGGAATGGTCCTTCACATCCACGACCACACTCTTCAAGCCAGACTAAGACTCGCCCAGACCCCAGACTCACATCTTCACCAGGGTCTCCAGGCTCTCCCACACGGCCGGCTTCACCCTGCAGAGAAAGGGTGATGAGGCTGTCCGGTCACTCAACTGTAGCCCAGTGCTCAGGCTCTGGGGCCAGGCCCACCTCACCTTCTCGCCCCGAGGCCCTGGCAATCCTCGGTCACCTTTGGCTCCCTGTGGAGACAGAGGTCAGAGGGCAATGTGGGTGTCAGGGTCACAGATGGTGAGACTCAAAGAGGGAGCATGAGGCCCCAGTCAAATGTGCGTTGTATTATGGAAGGTGAGGGTCTCAGGGGTGGGTGAGCTATACTGTGGAGGGTCCACACTCACCGGCTCTCCCACCAGGTCTCCAGCAAGGCCTCCAGGAGCTCCCTGACAAGGGAGAGGGGTCAGTGGGATTCCTCGGCCCCAACTACTTGCCCCTACCCCCGGCCTCCCACACACTCACCTTCTCTCCCTTTGCTCCAGGGGGCCCGACCACAACCTGTGGGGAACACATGGTGGGTCACCGGGCCTCTCACCCTCTCCGCACCCCGACCCTGCCATCCTGATGGAAGCCCCAAACTAGGCTGGGGGTGTGGGGCTAAGAAGCTGCTGCAGAAGGTGGGGGTCAGGATTAAAAATCACCTGTCCAGGGGTCCCCATGGGTCCAGACTCTCCTTTAGGTCCGACAGGGCCAGGCAGACCTGGGGACCCCTATGACAGAACGGTGGGTGGAACTCAGTGCCTCTCCACCACCCTGTCCTGGCCTTCCTCTTCCTCCAGGCACATGGCTGGGCACAGGGCCCCATCACAGGCCTGCTCCCCCCAAGAACACACACCGGCACACCAGGGGCTCCTCTGTCTCCATCTTTTCCACTGACACCGTCACGACCTGGCACTCCCGGCTTCCCTGTCTCCCCCTGAGAGGGGAGAGCTCTGTCAGGGACCTGCCCGCTGACCCTGACCTCTAGAGCCCAGCTCTGACCCCCACCCCCAGGACTCACCACTTGTCCAGGCAAACCTGGTGCCCCTTGAGGACCCTGAAGGAAACAAGTCAGATGTGAGAGGGACATGGAGAGCATGGGACCCAGAGGGAAGGGATATGTTCCTGCAGGGGCCTCACTCACCACAAGGCCTGAAGGACCAGGGGGGCCAGGAAGTCCCACAGGTCCAGTTGGTCCAGGAAGGCCCTGGGGGAAGCAAAAGTTCAGGGCACTGCCAACTCCCCCCCATTCCCCCATGACTACCCCAAGGACTGGGCCACTTACGCGTCCTGGTGGGCCTGTCTCTCCGGGCTCCCCCTGCCAAAAACCCAGAGACTGAATGACCCCACAGACAGACGAGAGGCTCCTCAGGCCCCGTCCAAAGCGGAGCTCACATTGGAAGGGGCACTTTGGTGCATATGCACATTGCAGGGCAATGACGTCCCCAGAGGTAGGCAGGTGTTATCCTGGCGCAGACAGGCTGCTCTAAGCTGCCTCCTCCTTCCAGACACACACCCACACATGTCTGTACTCACCTTTAGGCCAGAAGGTCCCTGGGGTCCTGACGGGCCAGCAAGACCCTAGAAAAAAGTGTCAAGGGCAGGGAACAGGAGTCAGAGTTATCCATGTGGACTCTGGAACTAACTTAAACAAGGCCTGGTTCATCAATGGGGACCAATATCTGTCCCACCCCACCTAGCGGTGCTTCCCCATCACTCACCGGGGCACCAGGCGGTCCAGGGTCTCCGTGGCCACCCTGTGGGAGGGAGGAAGAGCCAGATGAGGGGGAGCCAGTCCCACCCCACTGAGGAAATGTAGGCAGTACTGCCCATTGTAGGGGTTGGGCACTGGGGTAAAGACTCTGGGATACTCACCACTGGGCCAGGGGTTCCCCTCAGACCTTGAGGACCCTGGAAAGAGAAAGGGGCTGCTGAGACTCAGTGGGTTCACTTGGGCCTGTTCCTGTCCTCTGGAAGCCTTTGCTTGGGGCACCCACTTCTGCCACCCCACCTCTCTGGGCTTCCATTTCTGCACTTCCACCTCTCCCAGGCACAAGTCACTCTGTACTGGTGGACCGCTCTGATGAATAACACACACAGGCCTGTGCACACACATCTATCATGCATCTGCACTCACACCCAGCACCCAGGCACCACACCCCCATCACTGGTCACTTGTGATGTGTGCACACAGCAGCCAGCATACAGCAGAGGATGGCTGTTTCCCAGAGCTTGGGCCAGGCTGTTCCTGCCACCACTCACCGGCTTCCCTTCAGGCCCAGCCACACCACGCTCTCCTGGTAGACCCTAGAGAGAACACATTTAAGGCCACACTGTCCTCATTCCCCTATCCCGGCTTCCCCGGGACAGTCCCAGGCAGGGCAAACTCCAGTCCAGGCAACGCAAGTAAGAGCCATGTGCCTGCACATGTGTGGTCCCTGGGGAGAGGACTCACCGGACTGCCGTCCTGACCCCTCTGTCCAGGCTCTCCCCGGTCTCCCTTGATGCCTGGCACACCCTGCAAGCAGAGTATCGTGCCCTGAGCCTCCATCACTGCCACGTGCCCACGTACATGCCATCCCGCCATGCCCCCGCAGAGGAGGGGAAACGTGGTGGGATGGGAGGTCTCACCCTGTCTCCTTTGGGGCCTTGGTCACCTTCACTGCCTGGCTCCCCCTGTGGAGATGACACATCAAGCTGGGCCTTGGCACCCCAGTAGGGGGTGACCCTGAGACTGATCCCACACACTGACCTTAGCACCCTTGAGCCCAGGGGGTCCTTGTTCTCTAGAGAGTCCAGAACCTGCCTCGTCCACGGTCACCTATAAGCAGAAAGTCACAGGGAAGAGATGTGTCTGCCACAGAGACCTGGAGGGGTCATCCCAATTCACAATGTCCCAGAGGGTTATGGAGTCAGAGTCACCACATGGAGTTTCTGCAGTCCAAGCCAATGGTGGTGTCCTGGGGACAGCAGTCAAAGGCCTAGGGCAGGGCTGAGGTGATCACCTTGGGGCCAGGGGGCCCGGGGGGTCCAGGGAGGCCAGGAGGGCCGTCTCTGCCCTGCACAAAAGGAGGAAATGGGTGGCTGTCCCTGCACAGCCCACAGGCAATCCCTCCCTATGAAGGCCCCCAGCTCACCTGTTCTCCACGTTCTCCTTTCTCTCCCCGTTCTCCCTGAAGTGCAAATAACAGGGTGGGGGCTATGCCCATGGGGAGTCCCACTCCTCCTGACCCATATCCCCAGCCACCCCAGGCAGCCCCCAGGCTCACCCTCTCTCCTGGTCTTCCTGCCTCTCCCACACTCCCAGCCCGGCCTGGGAGCCCAGGAATACCAGGCTTCCCAGGCTCCCCGGCAAGGCCAGGAGGTCCAGGGGGACCCCTCTCCCCAAGGGACAGGCCAGGTGGCCCCTGAGGGCCAGGGTCTCCACGATCTCCCTTCGGCCCGCGGTCTCCAGAAAAGCCAATGGGGCCCTGGAGGAGAAGAGTAAATGCTGGTGGTTCGTCAACCACATCCTCCGCAGGACACCCCCGGGAAGCAGCCAACACACACCTCCTTGCCTGGGGGGCCCCGTTCCCCTGGGTCCCCCTTGGGGCCACGACGCCGTTCAGGCACAGGCAGGAAGCTGCCAGAGCTCTCATCCCAGGTCTCCACAATTTCCCGCAGTGCAGACGTCTGAGTGACAGTGAGGGGTCAGAAGAACACACCCATTACTGCAGCCACCCATGTGCTGGCCTGGTCCTGTGGGCATAATTTGCCCCATGGGGCTCCCATCAGCCCCCCGCTGAGTCCCCAAACCTACCTTGATGCCAATATTTTCCAGCAATCGCTCCACATTCTGGGGACACAGACTGGGTGAGGGGCTGCCAGCAAAGAAGGAGACCCAACACTGCCCCCCAAAACAGCCTCCATGCCCTCTTCCCCAGGCCTCTTGCCCAGAGGACCTTTTAGCCCCCAGTTGAAGGAGCTCAAGTCCACTGGAAGCCCTTCCTTGGCATGTCCCCAGGGCCCAGGTTCCCCTCGGTGTAGGCTGCAGGAATCCCAACAGGGCAGGGGACCAAGCACACAAGGCAGAACCCGTGGGGCCCCATGGCAAGTGGAAGAGGACAGAGGTGGCCCCTATAGGCACACAAATAACAGTCAAGGACCAGGTCCCCAGCTGCACTCACCGGCAGGCTCCCAGGCTCTCCTCTCAGACCACGCTCTCCAGGGAGGCCCTGGAGACATTGAGAGGTAAGCTGCTGGACCCAGCTTGTGGGCATGTGTGTGCATATGTGGGTGCTAGGGTTACCTGGACAAGGGAAAAAGGTGGGGGCCTCACCTGTTCTCCTTTGGGTCCAGTCTCTCCACGGTCACCCTGAGAACAAATAATGACCAGTGGGGAAAATGCCCCCACCCTGGGAAGCCCCTCACCACACCCCCAACCCAGTGTCTGCACACTCACCTTGGGGCCTGAATTTCCTGGAATGCCAGGAAAGCCCTGACATGCGACAGAACACAGAGGTCACACAGGATCACGGTGTTCCAGGAAGGTATTTGATGGCAACATAACAGCCCCTCCTGGAACCACCCTGGACACTCACCTGGCCAGGAGGGCCGACCTGCCCCGGAAGGCCTGGGGGGCCCTGGAGTCCAGGGCTGCCAGGAGCTCCACGCTCACCCTTGGGGCCATCACGACCCTGTGGAAGATGCAGCCAGCATCAGGACCCAGAGACCCCAGAAAAGAGTGGAGCCACAGAGTCACAGGGTCAGGGTCATGGTTCAGAGGTTACAGAAGATGCCAGTACTCACTTCTCTCCCAGGGGGGCCCGAATCTCCCTTCTCTCCCTAAGGAAGACAAGCGTGCTTCAGACACGGCCCCAGTCTGAGCCAGAGCAGACTCCAAGCGAGGGGCTTTACCTTCCTCCCGTCTTCGCCAGGGTCCCCAGGTTCTCCCTGCAGGCAGAGGACTCACATCAGACCAAGCAGAATTATGAATTGCCTGTGTGTCTTGGTATCTGTGAGTCCTGTGTGCATCTCAATACGTGTGGCCATATGTATATGAGTGAACGTGGATACAAATGCACCTGTTGGTATGTCTCTGCATGTATCACACGTCAGAGCCTTGGATGTGTGCCTCACCACGTCTCTACAGAGGTCCACATGCAGCCCCGGGTCTGCATCATAGCACGTGTCTGAGTGTGGGTGGGGATGTTTATGTGTCAACATGTCTCCAGTGTCCCTGAATGTGGCTTCACACCAGTGTGTCTGCATCTCTCCATGTCTATCCTGACACTCACGTTTTTCCCATTCAGGCCAGGCTTGCCATCCTCGCCTGGCTTTCCCTGTGGGAACAGATCATTGGTGAGAAGACAGGGATGGGGTGAGGGCAGTAAGGGGGCAAAAGGGTACCATGAAAGTGGGACTCACTGGTGCTCCTGGGGGGCCAGGGGGGCCAGAGAGGCCCTGTTCTCCTCGGAGGCCTGGAAGTCCCTGGAAAAAATCTTTGCTGGATTGAGAAGGCCACTGAGATAGCCCCTAGGGCACATCCATGGATTTGGAGGATCTCACTAAGACCCTCCTCCGGTGTAGAGATTCCCTCAGAATTAAGAAGTGCCACTGAGATCCCAAGGTTGAGATCCCATGGGTTGGGGTCCCCTGCTGAAACACCCAAGGGAAGAACCTGAGGATTTGAGGAGCCTACTAAAGCCTCCAAGGCGGAGACAGTTAGTAAACAGGACTCCGATCAAACCTGCCTGCAGGGACTGGGACTCTCCCAAGGTCAGGGCTGGACCAACTCCCCCTGACGTTGTGACTATGACGACCAGCTACAGTTTAGCTGGACCCCTGAGCCACCTTCCATCCTAATATCTCCCCTTACTTACGTCTCTCCCTGGGTCCCCGGCCTTGCCCGTAGCACCCTGAGGAGAAACTCAAAGTCAGGGAGTCCACATTGGTTATGGGGTCAGGGGCACTGCCTGCTGACAGGGCCACTAATTTCTGTGAACCCAAGGCTTGCCAGACAGTAACATCCCCCACCCAGGCGGGGTACTAGGGGGAGACACGTAACCCATCTGGCCCCAAAGCTCATCAAGATCCAGCAGGGAGGAGGGTACAGCTCAAATGGTAGAGCGCTTGCTTAGCATGCACAAGGTCCTAGGTTCAATCCCCAGTGCCTCCTCTAAAAAAATAAATAAATAAACCTAATTACCCACTCACCAAAAAGAAAAAAAAAGAAGTCTTCACTACAGTAACTTTGAAGAAAAAAAAAGAACCCAGAAGACTCAGGTGAGACTGAGCTCATATAAAGGGACAAGGGAAGGGATGTGACCAGGTAGAGACCACCACAACTCACCTGCAGCCCAGGGGGGCCAGGGGCTCCTGGTTTCCCATCCAGCCCACTGCGGCCATCCAGGCCAGGGGGACCTCGGTCACCCTGAGGAAAAGCATAGTAAGAGGCTTCAAAGGGCTGGATCTGAGAGACCAGGCTCACCATCCAAAACAGGGCTCCACAGCCCTCTCACCTTTTCTCCTGCTGGGCCTCGAACACCTGGGTCCCCCTGAAGGGAACAAGGTCAGTGAGAGGTGAGGACAAGATGGGGACTTAGGCTGATGGGCAAAGTGCGTCACTCACCTGTGGGCCTGGGGGCCCCCGAAGTCCACTGATGCCCTGCAGATGGGGAGGAAGAAATCAGAGCAGGCGTTCCCAGGCCCACACATCCCCAACAGGACCAGCCACACTCACCCTCTCCCCAGAGGCTCCAGGGGGGCCGGGGTCACCCTTGGGTCCTCGAGGACCCTCCTGTCCACGGTTCCCAGGCTCTCCCTGTGGCAGAGACAAGTGTGTTGAGGGAACAGCACCGGGGCCACAGGCATGCCCAAGGTAGAACCTGTCATGGGGGCACTGAGATGCTTTTCCTAGGCTCACAACTTCACTCCACCCCCAGAACCTGATACCTTCTCTCCGGCTCCAAGTCCCATGTCCACCTGTGGGGGGAATGGCGAGTGAGAAGAATTATTTAACTAGGGGAAGTGGGCTAGGGACGGGAGACAGAGCTGCAGGATCAGTGAAGATACCAGGGGGCAGAAGGAGAGGTGGGAGGGAGTCAGTGGAAGGGTTAAGGGGACACTGTGCAAAGCCAGCACAGGCAGGTGAGGGAGATGACAGAGGATCAGACCCACTCAACCCTTACCAGCCGTCCAGGGGGTCCTGGGGGACCCTGGGGAAGGAAATAATCATAGTCAACAGGAGCCCAAAGGCCCCAGGACACAGCTCAGATTTGCCCCAATCTCAACTCTGCTCCCAGATTCCCTGAAGCACCACAATGCCAACCCCAGAAGGCATGTCAGGCCTGGAGGTGGCCACCACGGCTCCCTACCGTGACCTCCAGGCCCTTTATGGAAGTGCTGACCAGACGGGCACCGGAATCTTCCATCCCTACCAAGCCTGGAACACAGAACTACTCACTGACTCCCCACGGTCGCCCTTGGGTCCAGGTAGTCCAGGACTCCCCTGCAGAAAGTCAGAGGGTCAGGGTCCCAAAGAAGAAGAAGCAACAGTTTGGGGAGCTTTGGACTCACCCTAAGGACTCATGAGGATCCTGGTGGCCTTTGGGGGTTGTGACAAAGGGGTCACAGGAAATGAAAACTGTGAGGGTTTAGCATTGCAGGGTGGGGGTGGCAGGGTCAGGGGCTGGGAATCAGATGGTTGGGGATTGAAGCTGGGGTTAGGGGTCAGAGGTCAGGACTCACATTTCGTCCATCCTCTCCAGGATCTCCCTGGTCTCCTTTCTCACCCACAGGCCCCCGAGCTCCAGGTGCCCCCTGAAAAGAGCAGCTCTTCTGAGACAGACCTTCCCAGCATTTTGTAGATTCCCCCATGACACCCCATACTGCCCCAGGTTCTCCATCACCCTGAAACCCATGCCAGAGTTTCCCATCACCACAACCTCCCTCCGGACTCTCCCATCAGCCTTTCTCCCCTCAGAGTTTCCCATCACTTCCCTTACTTCTCCCTGCCAAGCCTCACCCGAAGGCCACGCTCGCCAGCTTTTCCAGGCAAACCTGGGTCACCCTGGTGATGGAGAGAACGCCACATTGAGCAAGCAAGTTAGTCTCAAGCTAACTCAGGGAGTGGTGGCAGAGAAGGTCCTGGGCATCAACTGGACAAGAGGCAGGGGGATGGACTGGACAACCTGGTGGAGCCCCCAGCCCACTGGGATCACAGTTCAAGGGTAAAGGATCAGAAACCACAGCAGGAAGGAGTCTCACCGGGGGACCCTCGTCACCTTTCTCTCCAACTTCACCCTGTGAGACATGAGAGTCAGCCCTGGTCCTCAAACCCTGAATGATGTCAGCAATACCCTACTCCTCATCCCCCAGAGCTCCCCCAGTCCAATCCTCTTACATCTCGTCCTCGGGGGCCAACAGGACCTGAGGAACCAGGCCGCCCAGGGTCTCCCTTCTCTCCAGGAGGCCCCGAGTCACCCTGTGGAGGAGGCAAGAGTGAAGCTGCACATCCAGCCAGCCCTTGAGGGGAGATGACCCCAGAAATCGTGATATCACCCAAGATCACAGGTACTCACTGGGGGTCCTGCTCTGCCAGTGAGGCCGATGGGACCCTGCAGTGCATGGGGAGGGAGGACAGGGCTTAGTCCCAGGCACCACCTCATCTCCTTCTGTCACACTCCCTATCCCCAGTTACTCACCCGGTCTCCAGGGTCTCCCTTGGGGCCAGGGTCTCCAGAAAGAACCAAGCCAGGTGGGCCCTGTGGGAGGAAGGGTCAGAGGTCAGGAGACACAACTTTCACCTGCCCTACCCCCTAAACACTTCCCTGCACTCACCCGCTCTCCTTTGACTCCAGTAGCTCCTTTGGGCCCAGCCGGCCCCACATCTCCCTAGAGGTGACAAAGACCATCAGTGTCAGCCCCAGGCTCTGTGACCCCCACCAGCCAGCAATCATGCCATAATCCTCATGACCTCCAGGGGCCTCCAGGTAGGCCCCACGACCTTGAGCTCAACCTGTAACAGCCTCCCTTCACTCTCGCCAGACTTGCCTTCTCTCCTTTGGCTCCAGCACCTATCGGTCCCTGAAAACAAACAGGAGAGACATGGCTTGGTCCCCCCTAGGGATCATAGTACCACAGCCTTGATTAGGGTTGGGGTTATACAGAACTAGAAGTCTCTGCTCAGAGGTCACAGGATCACCGCTGGGAGGAGGGCAGGGGTTACACAGGGCTTTCGACCTGTATGGCGGTCATGGGGTCACAGGATTGCAGCCAGGAGTTGGAAGGCGTGTTATAGCATAAGGAGAGCCACAGAGCTCTGAGTCTGCCCAGGTCCCGAGGTTATCGAGTCACAGCCTGGATCACTGGTTTCTAGACAGGTCACGGCTCAAGGGGCTGTGCTATACTCAGAGCCCCACCCTCCCTTCACTCACCACTGCAGGGTCTCCAGGGCGACCAGGCTCCCCCTGTGGAGAAAGGATAGCAGGGAGGGGAGGGGTGGTCACGGACACACCTAGAAACCCAAGGTCCTAGTATTCCATCTGCCACAAACCCTGGCACTGGAGGGGACTGACCCCCAGCCCATCCATGACCCACCTTCTCTCCTCGGCGGCCAGTGGGTCCTGGTGGCCCCTGCACATGGAGAAAGCGTGAGCCCAGGAGGGGAGGGACACATGAAAGCCCCACTCCTGGTCCCACCACAGTTACACACTCACTTCAGGACCCTCAGCTCCAGGACGTCCAGCAACTCCCGGTGGTCCCTGGGAAAGAGGAGTAGAAATGCTGATCCAGGTGGGCAGGGGCAGGGGCATTATGGCTGAAGGGCTAGAGGCTGGGGTGGGGATCACAGAAGATCAGGATTTAGGTTGGCAAGGGTCACACTCAGCAGGAGGAGAGACACCAGATCAGTGGAAGTCAAGGTTGGTTTAGCAGGATAAGAAAGCTAAAAATGGTTCCCTGGGGTTGAGGGTTAAAGCCTGCATCAGCGAGATTAGGAGTCATGTGAGATGGGGTGGAGGGGCAGGGGCAGGGGTAGTGGAGGCCAGGGGCGACAAGTCAAAACCAGGAGGGGGCATACAACCCAGGTTAGATGGCACTGGCATGGGGGTCAATAGCTCACCTGGGGTCCCATTGGGCCAGGGGATCCGCGTTCGCCCTGTTGGAACACAATGGGTCAGACCCGAATCTGGGCCCTGACCCTCTAGGGCCCTGAGAGCCCCCCAGGCTGCACTTACCTTCTCTCCAGTCTCACCCACAGCCCCTTTCAGTCCTCGGTCACCCTGAGGGGAGAGAGATGGGAAAGGGGCCATGACTGTCGAACCCCAGACAAGGTCTCTCAAACTCCAACCATCCACCTCTGAAACCACAACCTCTGATCTGGAAAGAACCCTTATCTCCTGATCCTCCCAACTCCCCTAATCCTATTGGGGTCCCAGAGTGTCACCCCTCATATCTGACCTCTCCCAAAATGACACTTACTTTGGGGCCAGCATCTCCAGGAAGTCCCCGTAGGCCCTGAAAGGCATTCAGAGATTTGGGTTTGGGCATAAGGATGGAGTAGAGGACTGATGGCTGAGGGTTAGGGTGGAGCTATGCCCACCACACTCAGAACCCCTGGCCCCCATACTCACCCGCTCACCCGGGGTCCCAGGTTGCCCTGGGAGGCCTGGGGCTCCATCCTCACAGTCGCCCTGAAGGAGAAACAGATGGGTAGGAGACCCTACCCCCAGCACCCAGAGCCCCCCACCCCAGAACTGGGGCACCAAGAAGTGAGGTCTCCCACCTTTTCTCCTTTTTCTCCAGAGGGGCCAACTGGGCCTTGGGGTCCAGGACTTCCAGGAAGACCCTAGGAGAAAGTAAGTAAAACTGTGAGCTTTAAACTGAGGTCCAGCATCCACCCACTGCCCTAGCAGAGCCTCCAGCTCCTCTACCCACATCCCTCAGCAGGTCCCCCAGTGTCCCCAGCAGAGCCTCAAGGCTCCCTCACCGGCAGCCCAGGCTCCCCTAGAGCAGCACCATCACCTGGTCCGGGGGGACCCTGGGAAAGAACAGCAGGTCAGGGGATGGCCAGAGAGAATTCAACTCTAAGCCACCCCAGCATACCTTGCCCTCACTTACCCTCTCCCCACGATCACCTTTGTCACCCTGAAAGACAAATCATGACCCATGACCCTAGACCACACCTCCAATCCCCAAGATATCGGGAGGAATGAGGGTTGTGGGGTCAAATTGGATTACAAAAGTCATAGAAGAATTGAGGGGTTGCAGGTTGGGGGTGGTCAAGAGGCCATATGGGTTCAGAGTGACCAGTAGGGGTTGTGTGGGTTCAAACGGGGTCAGGGGTCACCAGGTCACTGGATCACATGGAGGTGATGAGACCATGTGGTAGTCATGCTGTCACCTTCACTGATGTTCCAGGTAGTCCTGGGGGACCACGGGGTCCTGGGTCCCCCAGTGGGCCACGAGATCCAGGGGGGCCCTGATGGAAGAGACAAAGCATAAAGTACAAACCCACAGATCCCTACTCTCGCCCCCCTAATGGTTCCCCCACCATATGTCACTTGCCCCCACATAATCTAAAACTTACCGGTAGTCCAGGGTCCCCTTTCCGCCCAGGAAGCCCTGGTCCCTCGCTTCCAATGACTTGTCCAGGCTCTCCCTGCAGGACAGAGAACAGAGGGCAGGAATTAGGGTATGGGAACCCTAAGGTGGGAGAAGCTCTCCCCCCAAAAAACAAAAACAAACAAACAAAAAAAAGGTGGGAGAAGCCCCTAGAGGTCCCTAGCTGTTCCTTATCACGCCTTAGGCCCTAAACAGTGCCTGGCCTCAGGCAACCCCGCTCCTCCATGGGACATCCCAGCTTGGCTCCCTCCCTCTTCCCTTCACCTACCGGCTCCCCCTTCGGGCCTCGAGGCCCTCGCTCTCCCTGAGGACGAAACAGAGCAAAGGGTAATAATTGGTCTGTGCATTTTAGGGCAGGCCCCCATGGACCATCCCTGCTTCATCACCACAGGTCCCCACCCAGCCGAAAGAGCTCTGGGAAGACCCTGGGGGGAGAGCAACTTACAGGTTCTCCACGAGGGCCCGGCCACCCTGGGGAGCCCTGAAATGGAGACCAGAGTCAGACCAATCAGACCACCCCACTCACTCAGGCAGTGTCCTACCATGTGACCTGCGAGGCCAAGGCTTGCTCACCTTTGGGCCAGGGGTTCCAGGAGTCCCAGGGCGGCCAGGGCTGCCTGGAGGCCCATCTGCCCCAGGGAAACCCTAAGGAAGCAAAGAGGTCAGGGCAGGAAGGGACCCTCTGCCCAGTGCCCCTGGTTTGATGGAGGAGCCTCAACTATTCTTCACCTGGACTCCTCACCCCATAGGCCCCTAAGTGTTGTTGAGGGTGGAGCAGTGAGCTGAATGGAGCCTAACCTCAGACACAAGGGCGGCCATGAGGCCAATGCCATTTCCCACGTCTTGGACTTAGAACTTCCAGCCAGGCTCTCCAGGGGATGTCGAAACCCCACCTGCCCCTCTCTACTTCAGACCCTTCCCCAAATCTTTGTTGTGGTTTACAATGTCCATTTAGGCTCCTAGGAAGACCCTGTGGTTCTAACTCTGACTTTTTCTTCTCTCTTCTAAAAATCCCGAGGAACCTTCAAGGAAACTCTTAGGGGAACCTCAACGGTCTCTACACTCACCCTCTCGCCCTTTGCAATGGTTCTTCCAGGAGGCCCCTGGGGGCCAGGAACACCGATCCTGCCCTGAAAGGAGAGAGCGGGTAAGGAAGCAGTACATCGGTCAGGGTACAGAGGACAGGTGAGGGGAGGCACTCACCGGCAGGCCAGGGGGTCCGGGAGGCCCAGCTTGTCCTTTCAGGCCCTAGGAAGGGTGATCAGTGAGCCCTGTGCTGCTGACCTTCCCCTGCCCCACTGAGCCCCGCAGCCCATTTTCTACCCCCAACCAGGGCCACTCACCATCTCTCCAGGTTCCCCCTTCTGGCCCTAGGGAAAGACATGTTGGACAAGGGTCAGGGCAGCTCATCCCAAAAGGGGCCCTCAGCCACCCACCCAACCCTGCACACTTACCTTTGGACAATGCACCGAGCAAGGCTCTGGCTGTGGCTGTGGACACAGGGTCTCCTTGAGACTAGGCAGTTCTACCAAGAACCTCCCACACCTCCTCTTCTCCATCACCTAGTCCCCCAGAGGCCCCTTCCTAACCTGGGTGGTCAAAGCTGTCTGACACAGGGCTGTTGCCAGACTACTGACTGCTCGGTCCAAGCTTAGACCATCATCCACAGCAAAGAAGGTCTGGACAGGGTCCATGCCTGGCACCAGGCGACGCAGCTGCTCTTGGTCAGCTCCCGCCAGGCCCAGCATCATCACTTTGAGCCCTAAGAAAGGGTCCGACAGCCTGTATGACAACCCTGCTGAGGCCAACCCTATTCCCAGGCCCCATCTCCACCAACCCTGCTCCTCACCAGCAGCCTGGGCCTCACGGATAGGGCTAAAGATGTCACCTCTCAAGGGCTCATCCACTAGCAGAACCATCACCCCAGGCACGTGCTGGCGGCGCCCAGGAGCATCTGGTGCCAACAGGTATCTGTGAGCTGTAACCACAGCTGTGCCTGGGAGAAAGGACATGTCAGAACCCAGGGCCACCAAGCTCCCAGTGGGGAAGCCCCAAGAGTCTATGTCCACTGTAGTCTTTACCCAGGTTGTTCCCACTTGGGTCCATGTAGGGGATGTTGCGGATCTTTTGCAGAATGACACCAAGGTCATGGGAGCTGTTCAGTGAGAACAGTGGGGAAGGCCGGTGACTGTAGGACAGGAGGCCAACCTGGTGTAGGGGGAACACAAAGTCTGGGGAGGATGACAGAGCAGGGATGGGGACACAGAGCCTGAGAGGAGACACAGAGCCCAGGGTATGCGACTAAACCTGAAATGTGAGGGGGTCAGCAGTGATAGTAAGACAGGGAGCCAACCAGCAAGATCTGAGCATGGGGAAGGGCTGGGAGAAAGGCCTGGACCAGTGGTGGGGCAGGGAAATGGGAGCTGGTATGGAGCCTGGGATGGGCAGGGCCAGGTAGGGGTCTGGCTGCCTGTAGGGCCAAACCTGCACTGCCTGCGGCCCAAGAGGCCCAAGTGCAGACACCAGACGCTCCAGGGCTCCCCTCACAGCCTCTGCACGATGAGCATTGTCTCGAGTGGTATGCAGCAGGAAAACCACATCCATCAGGCCTTGGGGACACACTGCAGGAAAGCAGCTTAGTTACTGAAGCAGTCGGCCCATCTACCTATCTTCTTAGGCTCCTCCACTGTGCACCCCCATACCTGGGTTGTGTGTGACAGAGGCCTCACGACCCTGTACACCTTCCCGGACAGGTGTCAGGGAAAAGATGTAGGAGGTTCCAGGCTCTAGCCCTGTCACCCGCTGGGAGTTCGAGACCCCAGGAAGTGTCTGTGAGGCCACAGGCAATTCTACAGAGGACAGAACTCAGTTAAACAGGAAACCCTCCATGGAGCCCCAACTGCCAGCCCACCCCAATCCTGGCCTCCCTTTCACCTTGGCCAGGGCCTCTAAGTGGCCGCCAGGATAGGATGTAGCTGGATACCCCAGACACTGGGGTCCAGGCCAGAGTTACTGAGTCGATTGAGGTGTCCACCACACGCAATTCAGTGCTTGGGACACGAGGCAACTCTGAAAGAGGAGTCAAAGATCAGGGATCAGAGTCTGTGTCCTGAGAACCCAGAGGGGAGAGATCTAAGGAGATCTAGAGGCAGATTCATCTCAGTGAAGGAAGGTCATGCTGCGATCACCCTGGGTCAGGATTGGTAGGAGGGCTATAGGAGGAATCACTCGGGGTCATGGGGTGCAAGAAATCAGAGTAGGTCATCAGTAGGGGGAAGAACACACCAGTGTAGGCAGTCACTTCCGAGGGGGCGCCTTCTCCAGCTGGCCCCAAGACACTCAGCCATATGCGGTAGTGGGTTGCTGGCTCCAGCCTGTCCAGTTCATAGCTGCTGAGCTCAGGCCCCAAGACCCGAGACTGTTCCTGGCCACCTAGGGCAGGTGTGAGGGTGGGGATGGAGGCAACTGAGAAGATGCTAAGATGGGCATTAATGCACACGCCCACCTCACTGACCTCTACCCACCTTACTAATGATGACCCCACCAGCCTGCCCACTTTCACTGACCTTGCTCACCTAGCCCACATCCCCGACCCCATCCCTGGCCCGCCCCCATTGGTCCTTAACTCCCTACTGGGGGTGACTCTTACCCTCAGGTCGCCAACGCAGACGAAAGCCACGTGCCCCGGGCACCGGCTGCCAGCCCAGCCTCAGCGAGTGCTCCCCTCGCTGCACTACGCGAAGTGTCTCCAGGGCTGGCGGAGCCGCAGGTGCTTGAGAGAAAGTGCACGGATCAGGGAAGCCCCGCCCCCACCGATCCCTGCACCAATCCCAGACCAACCCTGGAACAAGCACTGCCCCCAGCCGGCTCCTCTGCCTATCCCAGGCTGCATTCCTTTTCCCCTCGAAGACCCCCGTCTCCACAGGCTCACTACCAATCACTGGTCTCTTTTCCATTCTGGAGCACAAACCCTGCCCCCAAACCATCCAGGTCACCAATCCAAGGCTCTCCCCAGCCCAAGCTCCACCTACGCGTGGTGACAACAATGGAGACAGGTGCGCCCTCACGGTCCCCAACAAGTGCAGTCACTCGCACTGAGTAGCTGACTCCGCCTTCGAGGCCCCGAATTTCTGCGGAGTCCGTATTTCCTGGGAGCATCTGCTCTCTCATGGGGCCACCTGGCCAGGTGAGCATAGGGCAACAGTCAGGGGTAGGGATGGTTGACCAGAGCAGGCAATGCCAGCCAGGAAAGGCAAGGGCAGGGTCGGGGAACCATACCCTCGCTCCGGCCCCAGGCCAGTCTGTAGGCTGTGGCTCCAGTGACCCCCACCCAGGTGATCCGCAGAACATCACTGGAAGCATTGATGATCTGTAGCTTCGACACACTGCCCACGGGCTGAGGGTCTGGAAGCAGAGGCAGGGTAAGGGGTCAGGGGCCACTGGATGGCTGGCAGAGAATAGGGTGGCAGTACAGGCACAGTCAGTGCAAGGAGGTCTGAAGGTCAGTGTGAGGTGAGTCTGGACAGGTTAGTCAGTGTAGGCAACCCCTGAAAGGGAGAAGTTCAGTGCCTCGGAGTGGTCAGTGTGGAGCAGCCAGTAAGTCACTATGGGTGGACACCTATTCATTGTTGGGTAGGTCATTGTGGGAAGATTATTCATGGGAAGAGCTCTGATGAAGTGATGAAGTGGGCTGCGGGAGCAGTCAGGAATACACAGCAGGACAGAGTAGCCAATGAGATGTGGTTGGCAGCAGGCCAGAGTCCACTCACCAGTCCTCACAACCACAGAGGCAGGGGTCCCATCCACACCAGCCGCATGGGCCCACACACGCACCGTGTACTCCATATCTGGCTCCAGCCCATCCACTTCAGCCAATGTGGCCTCCCCAGAAACCAACTGGGATTTCTCTGGGCCTGGGAGTAAGGATAGAGTCAGCTCTAGGGCTAGCCAGACTCTGCCGCCCAATGCCCCACCTGGACCCCTAAGAAAGAAATCCCTGCTCCCATTCCACCCAGACCTGCCCCTTACAACCCTCCAAAACTTCTGGTCCCTTCCAAAACCCCTGCCCCACCGTGGCCGGACTGCCAGGAGATCCTGTATCCTGTGGCACCAGGAACCCTATTCCAGGTGATGGTGACAGATGAGCTGCTGGCTTGAGTCACATGGACTGTCTTCACTGGGCCCAGTGGGTCTGAGGGGGAGAGGCAATGGGGAGTCCCATGGACGAGGCAGTGAGGGTTTGATGGTGGAGGTACTGGGGATTATCTAATAGGGGAAGGCAAATGGAGTCTAACAGAAGGCAGGGACTTGATAGGGGAGGCAGTGAATGGGTCAGATGGGGGAAGAAGTAAGGGTTCTGACTGAGGAGATAATGGAAATCCGAGGTGGCAGGTGAGAGAAATCTGAGAGACAAGAAGGTCTAACAGAGAAGGTAATAGGGTTCCAATGGAGGTATTAGGAATCAGTGAGGGGGTCTACCAAAAGAGAAAGTGCGAGTCTGAGAGTCAGGTCCAGCAGAAAAGGCAGTGGGGGTCTGAGGGATGACATAGTGGAAATCCGAGGGCAAGGAGAAGGGGGTCTTAGGGGAAGCTGAAGAAGGTAGAGGCTTGAGAGGAGGCGAGGAGACAGAAGGGGGAAGCAGGGCCTCCTAGGGAGGAGGTGGTGAGGATCTAAAGGGGGAGATTGGAGTTCTGAGGAGAAGCAAGGGTCTGAGAGGGAAGGCATGAGGGTCTGGAGGGGCACTGGAGGTAGAAAGCCCTGACCAGTTCGAGCCACAATGACCGCAGCAGGGCCCTCCTCTCTCCCTCGCAGTGCTGACACAGCCACCTGGTAGGAGGTACCGGGCCTCAGCCCCGTGATATCTGTGGCTGTAGACTCTGGGGGTAATGTCTGGCTGGACTCCAGACCTAGGATCAGAGAGAAATGTTGGCATGGCTCCTGCCTGCTCCCTCGGTCCCCTGCCCGCACACCCTGATGGTTCCCCTCAGTAACCTTCCCATACACCCCACACTGACCATTGTCTGTTCTCCAGCTAATCCGAAACCCACTGGCTCCAGGAACAGGTCCCCAGGCCACCCTCACTCGTGTTGCATCTGATGCCACAACCCGAAGCCCTGGGATGGCAAGTGGGGTTTCTGGTTCTGGGGGTTAAAGACAGAGGTCAGGGATCAAAACCAGAGCCAGAGTGAGTCAGACAGCAATCCCCTACTCTTCTGCAGTGCTCACCTCGGTGGACAGTGAGGACGCTGGCAGCACCTTCACGGGTGCCCACTCGAGCCAACACCCGCACCATATAGCTCAGCCCAGCCCGGACGTCATCCAAGTCAAAGGCTGTCTGACTCCCAGGAAGCACCAGGGTCCGCTCAACCCCTAATGGAGAAGGGAGGGTAGGTGGGCAGGGATCAGTAAGAGACAGGGATGTGGGAGGAGGAGGCCAGTGATAGACAAAGATACAAAGTGAAAAGAGTCAGTGAGGGATGGGACATGAGATGGAAAGGGTGAGAGAGGAGGACATGGGAAAAAAGGAGTCAGTGATGGACAGCGACACAGGCTAACGGGGCCAGTGATGAACGGGGACACACAACAATAGGGGTCAGTGGACAGGGATACAGATGTAGGATGAGAGAAGTCAGTGGACAGGTCATCAATAGACACTGATGTGGGGTGCCGGATCAATAATGGATGAGGACATGGGATGAGAGGTCAGGGTGGACAGTAGTCAGGGCTAGAGTAATAGAAGGGCAGGGATTGACCTTATGATTACAGAGAAGGATGAAAGCCATGGAAAGGGACTGCTTTCCATGGAGATAGATTCAGGCAAGGACAGGGCAGGCAGACAGCGTGACAGGTCTGGACTCAGCGCCATCTTGGCAGGCAAATGGACAAGGACACAGGAGGAGGCTGTAGAGACCCAGGAGTGAAAAGAGGTGGGTTGAGGGTGCAGTCAGTCCCCGAGGGCCAGAACTTTAGTGTGTGTATGGGTGCATGCTGTGTCCACCTCACCCTGGGTGCTGCGCACAGTGATGCGGTACTCGGTGGCACTGGGAACTGGGCTCCAGGATACTCGCATCCGCTGCCCAGGCAGCTCAGTCGCCTGGAGGTCCATCACTGGGCCCACAGGCATCTCTGACCCTGTTGGAGAGCACAGCATGAGAGGTAGTCTGGGGTCCCTGTACCTTCCCCTCTCACTTGGCTGGGCCCCCAAAGCCCTCACCAGTGGGGACCACGGTTGCAGGCGTGGCCACCTCACGGCCCTCCAGCAGCGTGTAGAGAGTGAGGCGATACTCAGTGCCTGGCTGCAGCCCATCCAACTGGTAGCGGGTCACATCAGAGGGCAGTACCACCTTCTGTGGTACCTCCAAGCCTACGAGATGATAGGGTCAGGTCAGCTGAGGCCAGGCCCCAACCCTGCCTGGCCACCCCTCCCTCCTGCACTGACCACTCTCACGTCGCCACTCCAGCCGGTAGCCACGGGCCTCAGGCACCAAGTTCCAGGAAAGAAGGATGGATGTGGGGCCCAGGATGACTGCACGCAGGGTCTGCTCAACGGAAGTGTCTACCCAGGGCACAGGGGACTTCAGTGGCCTCTATGCCCTGCCTGCCTGCCCACCCAGCCTGAAGAAAGCACCCAGTCCTCTTACCAGTGCGGGCAGTCAAGGAGGTGGCAGGCCCCATGCTACGGCCAAGCAGGGCACTCACAGTCACCTCATAGTCTGTGCCAGGCTCCAGGTCACGCAGCAACACTGACCCCTGCCCAGGGCCCAGCTCCTGCTGCTGCGTGGCCCCACCTGCACAAGGGGTGGGCACAGAAGGATTAGTGGGTTTTGTAAACTCAGGAGCCTACAATCCTGTCTGCAGTACAGGGACTCCCTTCAGCCCACATCTCTCACTCACCACTGAGGACCCGCCATGTCACACGGTAGCCAGTGGCACCTGGCACAGTCCGCCAGGTCACCAAGAGGCTGTGGGCTGTGGTGTTCTGGATGGTCAACTCCGGCCCCTCCAGGGCAGCTAGGGGAAGGTCCCATCAGGGATTAGTGAGCCCAGAGTGGGGAGGGGTTACTGGGATGGGTGGTTAGGTGAGTGGGGTCAGAGGTTAGCAGAACTGCTCACTGGTCCGAGCTGTCCCGCTCACGGCCTCCCCGATGCTGTTGGCGTAGAGGGCAACCACAGTCACTTGGTACTCAGTCAGGGGCCGGAGACCCTGCAGCCGCACGTTGGTCTCACCAGCTGAGACGCTCACCTGCCCAGGATCAGAGGTCACTTCCCTTTGTCCAGCTAAGTCCCCAGTCCTCCACCTACCACTCCTGACAGCCTTACCTCCCGCCGCTCACTTGACACTGGCTGTCCCAGCCCTGTCAAAGGCGCATACTGGACCTTGTAGCCGGTCACAGGGCCACTAGCCGCTGTCCACTGTACTCTCAAGGACTGACTGCCTGGCTCAGACAGCACCAGGTCTCGTGGACCTGAGGTCAAGACTTCGGCTGGGAAAGGAGTCAATCAGTCAGTCAGGCAAGAGGACCAGGGATCAGCACTTATGGTGCAGCTTTAGGGGTCAAGGGTGAGGAGCACGAGGTCAGGTCAGCACTTCCAGGGCAGGGTCAGAGGAGAGCGCCTCTGGCTTGGTATCAGGAGTACATGGGATGGAATCAGCACTCCCAGGTTGGGGTTTAGGTCAAGGTCTAGGCCAGGGCACACAGGGTGGGCAGGAACTCACGGGGCAGGGTCACAGGCACACCACCAGCAGTTGTGCACACCCTCCGAGAAACGAGAGGCAATAGCGTCCTCAGGATGCTGAAATCGTTGACGAAGAAGAAGAAATCGCTGGTCGGCTGTGAGGCGACTCGCTTCAGCTCCTCGGGGTCAGCATTCTTGATCCCTGAGGTGATGCCCAGTCAGGACTCAGTTGCCCACATGCCTTCTGATGGGTCCCTGCCCCAACCGACCTGTCACTTCAGCTTGGTACTCACCCACAGCAAACAGCTTGATCCCCTGCCCCTTCAGCCTCTGGGCAGCAGGGTCCACCAGGTCCTGGGACTTCCCATCTGTGATGAGGATGCAGACCTGGAGCAGGTGCAGATTCAATTCAGGGCTGCCTCAGACACAACTTGGGGATCACCTTGGGAGGCATGGTAGGGTGAGAGATCACCTTGGGGACACCAGGTCGAGCCAGCTGGGGCTGGAAGACATGGTCAGCCACGTGGAGAATCGCAGCCCCTGTGCGTGTGTTGCCTCCCTTGTAGCTGAGCTCATGGATGGCACGGATCACATCACTTCCTGAGCCAAGCGCATCCAAGCCAAACTCTGTCCTGTGGGGAGAGGGGTGGCAACAGGCTAGGGACAAGGACCTTTTCTGGTCCTGGCCTCTAGGAGGCCTCTGGGGTGAGGGTTGTATCAGGCCCTCTTGAAGGTCCTCTTGGTTCTGTGATTCCTGTCCTCCACCTCTGAAGCCCCCCAGTTAACAGACTCCCTAGGTGCCCCTCTGTGTCCTGCCTGTGGCTGGGCCTGGGCAGGCCTGGAGCCCTTGAGGCTCCCAGGCTCAGGGCCCAGGATGTCTGGTTAATTAAATAATGGTAGGAGAAAGGGTCCCATTGTAGGGAGGTGGACACTGGCCAGACAGGGAGGCCCTCTGCTAAGTGAGAGGCTGAAGGGATCAGGAGGCTAAAACATGGAGAGTCCTGCAGAAACAGAGCATCTGAAGCCCCTGGGCTCCCCAGTAGCCTCTCCATCTCCAGATCAGAAAACATAGCCCCCATCTTTGGCACAGCACTAGTCTAAAGAGGTCTCAGATATGAGGGCTCTACCTAGGAGATTCTTGCTTCTGTCTTAAGAGGAGGTCCTGCCTGGAGTGGGTGGGGGTGGGCCTCTGGGTTCCCCAGATAGACTAGGGGTTTTTGGACTCTGCTTCTGTCTGAAGGAGGGGTCCTGGTGAGATCTCTGGCTCCCTAGCTCTGGGAATCCACTCACCGTGGGTCATCGCTGTACTGCACGGCAGCAAAGCGGACACCCTGTGCACCGGCTGCCCCAGAGAAGGGCAGCACCAGCCCCTCAAGGAAAGCGCGCACTTCACGGAAGTTGCTGCGACCGATGGATGAGGAGCCATCGAGTAGGAACACGATGTCAGCAGCATAAAGGCGCGTGCAGGTCACTGGGGCAGGGAAAAGCAATCACGATTTCTTCTTGGAGCCCACTCACCCACTCCCCTCACTGTGGTCCCCTGGGGCTGGGGAGAGGGGAGTAGGCTTCATCTGCTGTGCAAAACAGCCCAGGCTGGCTTGGGCCTGAGAGCCCTGGAGGGAGCTGAGGTGGAGCTCAGAGCCAACTCTCCCGCGGAGCAGAGGACTGGTGGGGAGGGAGAGTCGCGGTGTGGGTGTGGGTCTGGGGATCTGGGACTGAGGCTGGCCTCAGGGTACAGCGTGGAGTGACATAGGGTAGGGGACTCACGCATAACTGGATACAGTTTGGGAGATGCAGCATGGGTCTCGGAGGGTTTAGGGAGTCCCAGGAGAGTCAGGAGAAACACACACAGGGTCGCAAAGGGGTGGGGAGCAGGATCCAGGATGAAGGGGGAATAGAGCTGCGGGTGACAGGGGGCAGTGCCTTGGATGAGGTCCTTCCCTGCCGTGCTCACCTCTCTCTCGGTGCTGGGCCCGCACTCGGGGCGCCCTTGCCAAGATTCCAGCGCAGAGCGCGGCCACCAGGAGCCGCAGCCTCATCCTAGGTGAGGGAAACAGTCAGCCAGGACTCCCGCCTCTCCCTCAGACTTGGTGGGGTCAAGCCCAGTGCTCTCCCAACCCCCCAGTCTCGGTCTTGCCTGCTGATCCGCTGGCTCCCGCTGCCTAGTCCCGCCGCCACAGCAGAGAAAAGTCCCTGATCCCGTGGGGGCGGAGCAGCGGGCGGGGACCCAGGCGGCCCGCCCCCACCCCTCACCCCGTCCCAAAGGTTGCCGCCCCTGCCACCCCTCCCAGGGACAGATGATTTGATTCTACTTAAGTGTAAAGCATCCCCAACTCCTGTGGTTTCTGGGATTCCCCAGGAAGGTTCTCTACAGATAGATGATGAGAGCCCTTTTCCAACCCCTTCTAGGGTCAGAGAACTTAGTTGCTGTAGGTCATAGACTAGGAGTGACTGCTGGGGACTAGACTTTGGATAGGTTCCAGGGGATCAAAGATGTAGCACGATGTCAGTGGGGGAAAGCTGCAGCTGGAGATGACTCACCCCCCCCCCAACACCCCCACCACTCTGTGCCCAGACAAGCCCTCAGGCCATAAGTCCCGCCGGGCCTCTCCTGTGATTCAGCCATCCCTGTCTGTTGGTTCTCCTGTGTCTCATCCCAGTCCCCTCAATGGGCCTAACAGTCCCCAGCAAATGAGGGGCTCTGGGCTCATCCAGGGAGAGCAAGGCACCACTGGGCTGCATCCAAGTAATGCCCATTCCCACTCTGGAAGAGGAAGCCAGGAGGAGAGAATCTGTGTCATGCTTATGCATACTTGTCCATCTCAGTGTCCGGCACCCCCTACTCTGCCCTGAATCAGCTCCAGGCGGATGCCATCCAGCTGTGCCTGCAGGGAGGGGTTATCCACGTGTGGAGAGTAGACCACCCACAGTGACAGCTCATCTCTCAGGAATCCACCCCTTCCTGTCTGCACCCCCATGGGTGAGCCTGTCTTGCTCCAGCCAGGCCCCCCTACCTACACATCCTCATTCTGGCCCTCCAGTCTCCTCCTTCAACCTACTCTTCTTAAAGACCCCCTTCCACCTATCATCTTCATCCTGAGCCCTTCCCTTCCCTCCTAGCTGCCCTCACAGTCCACCTGAGCTTCCACCTTCATAACCTTTAACCAGCCTGACTTCACACCTGTCTCCCTCAGCTTGCTTCTGATTACGGACAGTCCCCTCAACAAATCCCCAGGCCAGGGACACTATCCTGAGTAAGTCAGTCTTTGTATACACATATGCGTTCATTATAGGGGTTGATACAAAAGCACAGAGACACTCCCAAGAGCATGGCGCCCATTCCTTCTTTCTGCCACTCCTGGGTAACTCTGGGAAGCCCGGAGAATAAATACATCTACCTTCACCACTGCCACCAGGCCCCTTCCAACATGCCTAACCCCTCTGCTTCCTCTGGGGCCCCACAGGCTAATGAGGGAGAAATGGGGATGGTATTTGTTAAACTTGTCTCCCCTAGACGCCTCCAGGGACTGAGATCTCCGACTTATGGCCAGAGTTGGGGTCAGTGATGACCATCCATGCTTCCTTCTTTGTCGTTATCCAGAAGGCTGGAGCCACAGGAACAGCCCCAGGTTATCATGGGATACAGCACTGTGATCCACAGGGCCCAGAACCTTTGTCCAAGGTCAAGGGCTCCTCAGGCATGTTCCAGGAATCCCTCACCCCTTGAAGGTGTCCTGCAGGTGAGGGCTGCAGAGACCAGACGAGCCCTCATAACAGAGGCAGCCTGAGAGCTAGCATATGCAGCGTGGACACACACACACACATTCGGGTTCAGTCTTTAGGGGAGACTGGAGGCCAGCTGAGGTGTTCAGGCAAACTTCACCAGAGCCACGAGGGGCCCCAGAAAGAAAGGAAGGGCTGCCTGCCTTGGGGGGGGGGGTCACTCGAAGAGTACTAGGAGAGGCTACTGGAGGTAGAAGCAGGGTTGACTGCATGTCTGGAGCTCCCGGGAGGCTCACAAGCAGGGCCGTGGTCCTCTGAGGCTCCCAATCACAGCCTCCTGGCAGGCACACAGCCTAGGACTCAGCCTCAGAAACCAGCTCCCTCCATTAGGGCAGTGGGGCCCTGAGCTTTTAGTCTTTCTCCCTCCCACACTCCCCTGCACAATTTTCTGGCTTCAGTCACTCCCTCTGCCAGATAGCACCATGTGTCACCAACTGGGGTCTCTTTTGGGGATTCCAGACCCACACATCCCACTGTCCCAGACATCTCCAAATTTCTCAGAACTGTGGCCAAAGCTGGGCAAGTCTTCATCCTCCAACCTACCCACCCTGCCCCATGGAACCCTAGTCCTGCTGGGGATGCGGTCTTGCTTGGGTCCCTTGAAGCCTACTCCAGCTCTTCCTACAGCCTTGACAACTACCCTGCTACAGCACAGCTCACTGGGACATCACAGAAATACACACCGAGTTCCCATGCTAAATCTCAGCTTACCAAATCACTTCTCTTCCCAGTAATCTCTAGTGCACCTACCCCAACATGCTTCCAGAGTAAAGATCAAATTCTTGGTCTAGGTATGCAAGGTCTATTAGGAGCAGATCACCCCCAAGAGTTCAAGTGCTCTGTATCCAGCACACCTGTAGCCTTTGAGGGTCAGTCCTGGGCTTAACAGAAAAATCAAGCCCTGTCCTCCAGCTCAAACTTGAACTTGGGACAACAGGCTTGGCACTTTGCTGTTCCCTCAGCCTGCATGTACTATGTCTACAAGCACCCAGGGGTGGGCCAGTCAGGGTTCTGCACTGTCCAGCAGCTTCTCTCCAGCTGGTCATAAAGTAGGCAGATGACCTAAGTCCCCGAGCCCTGGGTTCTTTAGAAAGCACTCAACGGTTATTTCCTAATTGACAACCTGCGGCAACAAACGGGTGAAGGAAAAGCACTGGAGTGGGGTGGGAGTGAATCAAAGGTTGTTTTGGCTACTGCAAGGCTGGGATGCTAAGGGACTTCTGGGTAGCCCTCTTCCCAACAAACCTTATCCCAGAACCCTGTTCATGACCGTCAATAGCACCTTCATGTTAGGCGAATCGGGCCCCAGACTTCCAATCCCCCCGGGCTTCCCAGGGGCTGTGGAAGGGTTGAGGGGTGCAGGAAGAGGGGCCTACCTGCCCATCTGCCTTGGGGACCAGAACCCAAAGGTGGCACTAGACAGCTGAGAGCTCCACCAGGTCCTGGCTGCCTCAGGGAGATGGGCCAGCAGCTCAGGACTTGTCTGGGACAGACTTAGTCAAGGAAGGGGGCTCAGGCCCCACTGAGCTCAGAGATATTCTTGGAGCCTGAGTCAGCGGCAAATCGAGGCAAAGGATTCTTGCCTTGCCTGTCTAGGCAGCAGTTAAAAACCAAATGGGAACACTATGCCCCAGGCTATCCTCCCAGAATCCAGAGTAAATATATGAAGGAGTCTTCCTCAGGGACAGTCCTTGGCCTCTCCTGGTCCACCTGGGGGACCAGAGACCACCAGAGGGTGACTGCACAGGACCCACAGCAAGGGGGCTTCCTACCTGAACCCCCTGAGTTCCCAGGCTGGGACCTATACCAGGGCAAAGGTCCCATGCAGTTCTCATGGACTCCCACACCCCACTCTTGGGACAGACTGGCTAGGAGCATCCGCCACGTGGCTAAGTGGAAACAGCTGGCCTCAGCTCCCTGCAGGCATCAAAGGCTTCCGGCCTCCATGCAGCAGCCCCCACTCTTGCCCCTGGCTGAGGACACATCAGCCTGTGGGAAGGCGGAAGGATCCAGGAGACACAGAACGGGGAGAAGTCCCTGCTCCCCTATCCAGTGTCCAGTGGACTCTATACCAACGCCAAGAGAGGGATAACGCAGTTCTCAACACAGGACTTTATTGGTGGTAATCCGCAGCACAGGTCTGGAGAGCCGAGGTGGTATGTTTGTTGTGGGGAGGGGGAACCGCGAACCCTGGCCCCGCCCTCTTGCCTGCACAGGCCTCCTGCCTAGAAGCGCAGCCAGAACATGCCGCTACGGATCCGGTTATAGTCTGGAAGCTGCTCAATGGGGCCTGTGGGGATAGGGTGGGGCGTCAGGGTGGGGTACCCGGCTTATACAGGGACACCTGGCCCTGCGCCGCACCCCATTCAGAGCTGCCCAGAGCAGCACAAGACAGGCTTTGAGTGGAGAGAAGGAAGAGAACATTCCTCCAGGGGGTGCTGAGCCTGTCCCTTCATGCTCTGACCTTTGGAGCCCCACCCCACACGCAGGGGTGTCCGTTACCTGGCGGGTGTAGGGTATTGATGGAGGCACCTTGGCAGGGAGTCAGGGAGCTGCTGGGACAGGTTTTCTGAGCAAGTACTCCCAGGCAGCCAAGCTATTGGGCAGAGCCTCCTGGGGGCCTCAACCTGCTGCTCCCAGGGTAAGCTGGAGGGTAGGGCAGCAGAGGCAGAGGGGAGGCCATGACAATGGAATGAGGACAAAGAGCAGACCTTCTAAGCTACTTACCCAATCCAGCCACTGCTGGACACTGGTCATAGAAGTACTTAGAGCAGACCTCACGCACCACACTGGCATTCACCTCCTGCAGGATGAAGCAGAGGTCACACTGAGTGATAGGCACCTGGGACCACTTCAGCCAGTCAACAGTACCCAGCCAGCTGAGGTCTTACACAAGTACCCCTCACCCAAAAAGAGAAAGCAGAAGGGCTCTCCCTACTACGTAGACCTCCATGGGCCTCACCCACCTCCATAGCCATCAGTGCCTCTGCCCTACCCTCCAATTACGTCACCCTGGTAGCAACACTGCCTAGGACGCCAGGAGTGCCTATAGCAGCAGTCTGCACTGCCACAACTTCCCGTCCTCTGGGAGTCTGCCAGATCGAGACTCCAGAACCTCTCCCGGGGCCTGCGTTACCGCAATCCGGCTTTCCCACTCAGCCAGAGGGATGCGACGGCCGTACGTCAGGAGACTCCGTCCAATGTCTTCACACACAGGAGTGGTACCTGCAGGGCGGGGCAGGGAAGCTTATGGGTCCACACGGTCCAGTCCTGGACCACAGGTACACAAAGAACCTTCAGTTTCAGGATAGCCTGAACCTTGGTCTGATCCTAGATCACAACACTCACTTGTACAACAACCGGTCATTGTACCAGTGGGCTGTTGATCTGGCCACCCACACCTGCACCTGAAGCCCTAAGCCCCTGAGGGAGGGTGAGTGGTGGGATATGGCATGACCTTCAAAGTTTTCCCTTCCAGTGTTGGTTAGGAATGGTGGCCACATTGGGACTGTCACTGCCAGGATGCACTCCACCCCTTGCCACAGGGCTGGAGGACTCACCATCCAGATGAGATACCAGGGCATTTCTGAGGATGTTTTTGCCTCGGACCACCTCACTCTCTGTGGCACTGGTGCACAGGCGCATCCTACAGCAGGGGTAGGGTGGGATCGTTCTGAGGCAGTGCTGCCTCTGAGCCTCCACTGTCCTGCTCAAAGGCCCCTATCCCCAACCTGCAATGCCAGGCTACCACTCACCACTGGCCCTGCAGGAAGAATACCATGTCATCGATGCTCATGTGGTCACAGACAAAATGTGCGCCCAGCAGCCCAGTCTCTGCGTAGCAAATGTTGAAAGTCTGGAAACTCTGGCATAGCTTATTGGTCGCGACAACTGCAGCCAGTGGGCTGGACAGGTGCTGCCAGGAGCAAAGGTGGTCAGCACCCACCTCTACTCTGTGGCCCACACCCTGAGCCCCACAGTACAAGTGCCCACAGCCCAGCTCCCTCTCTTCCCTGAAGGCAAGGCCCGTCCCATGCCCACTCGTGGCACTCACCGTACTGCCGCCATAAGTGCAGTCGTAATGGCCGATGATGGCATTGGCCACCTGGAGGGCCACGTTGTCCGGGTTGGTCCAGCCAGGCCCCTCCACTGCAACGGCCACATGGGCCAAAGGCAGGGCATCATCACGGTGGCGGATCTGAAACAGGACATGGAAAGGCTGAGGGACAGCCAAACTTTCCAAGTAACCAGCAAAGGTGCCAAGTGTGGGTGGAGAGTGCACATGCAAGTGTGAACATATGTGCCCATGAGGCAGTGGCCACAGGACTCCTTCCCAACTCCCGAGGCAACTCCGAGGTTGTGGAGATGGCCATGCATGCGAGAGTTCCCCCGCCCCGAGGCCCAGGCTGAGAGTACCACTCCCACCCGCCAGGCAGCCCACCTCACTGCCAGTGAAGCGGCATGGAGCGAGAGTAGGCACGGCGTCCTCTGTGTATGTCCCAGACAGGCTGCTCAAGTGCTTCTGGGCGAGGTCCAGCAGCTGCCGGTGCTCCACCCCTGCAGACAGACAGCAGTGTTACCGGCCAGCCAGGGCCCACGGCACAGGGTCGGGGGAACCACGGGAATCGCACAAGGGGAGGACCTCGTATCCTGTCTCAGCAGCAGACAGCAAAGAAAGATGTGACATCAGGATAAGGTGAGGAAAGAGGACCCTTCACAGACACACGCTGTCTCATGACATGGCAGGCACCTCAGGGTCAAACAGCTGCCATGACCTCAGTCACAGGGAAGCAGCAGCAGTGTGCGGAGCTTAAAAACAGGTTCCCAGGTGATGCATTCTCACCAGCATCACAGACAAGACTGGTGCTCCCTGAGCGTAAGGGACCTGCCCTGCCTTGTCCCTCTAGCCCTTCCTCAAGCACATCCTGGCTGCTGCCCCTGTGGAGGGTGGCAGGTAAGAGGGCACAAAGAGGTGCTCCGCAGGGCCACGACTAGCTCTGGGGTCCCCTAGAGTCGGGGACACTTCCCAGTAGCCTTATGAACCCGTGTTTCAGGACCCCTCCCTGACCTCACCTCTGCAGGAGGTGGCCTCTGCTGCCCCAGCACCTGGACGGCAGGCACTGCAGCAGTCAGCAGCCTTCCCCAGGGACCGCAGGCCAGGTGCCTCTGCCTTTTGTTCTTTCCTTCCCTGACCTCAGATCCTGCTGGACTCCACAAAGTCTGACATGTCAGGAGCTCCAAATGCTCTTGGTCCCCAGGTCCACTGGCCCCAGAGCCACCAATTGTGCTCTTCCTATCACTCTTTTTCATCCAGCAAGCTGCTGCGACCTAAGCTGGGGAGGTATCGACCCTGCTCCCGTCTCTTGCCCGCCACGTCCAGACCTCCGTGAAGTTTCCATCTGCAAAACCATCCTGAGTTCATCTGCTTCCCTCCCCTGCTCCTGCCATCTTCCACCAGGTGCCTGCCCAACCCTTCCCGGGGTCTGCTTGTTTCCGCTCTGGCAGGAGAGCAAGCCTCGAAACACCCATAGGCCATGACACTGCTCTTCCCCTGTGCTCAGGGCACCCCCAACCCTGACTAAACCCCATTGTGCTTTAGGCCTCTGTTCAAATGACACATGCTTCAAAAGCACCTCCTTAACCTCCAACTCCGAGTCCCCCATTAAAATCCCCCTACCACTCTGTGTCTTCCTTTCAAGGTCCTTCCCATCTGTCACCCAGTGTCCGGTTTCCCACTGGCAAGGCAAAGAGGAACAAGCCTGGGGGCTTGAATTTCCCACCAGCCTGCAAACTGGGTCTCCTAGGATTGGGTGGGGCTGAGAAAGGCCTGAGGCCTGTACTCAAGAGAGGAGCAGCATCCCGGTGTGGTCAGTCCCAGGGGTAGTGGCAGAGCAGAATCGTACCCCACCTCAGAGAGCACAAAAGAGGTCACTCCCCTCAAGTTCAGAGTGGGAACAGGGCCCCCAGAGTGGAAGATCCCCTATGGTCAGAACCAGAAGACAAGGCTGGAGCCTACCCACCCGTTACCACAGGGCTTGCATGAGCCCATCGCTCACCTCCAGCTGCCGCTAGCACCATTCGAGGGGCCTTGTAATGCCGGTCCAGGTACTCAGTCAGGTCTGCCCGAGAGAGCTTCCTGCAAGACATACAGCCTATGGGTTACCACAGCTCCCAAACCAGAGTGATGTGGGTCATATAAAATGGGGCTGAGGAGATAGACAAGGAGAGAGATGGCTTCCCTGGAGAGCAAGCCCTAGCACACCACTCAATCCCTCCCCCATTCCTGCCACCTGCCACTCTGGGGCCCAGAGGACAGCCCTCATCTGGCCTCCCTCACATCTGACCACAGGACAGTCTCCTCTCAGGAGGGTGTAAGCTGACATGGTGAGGGCTTATCCCATCAGAAGACAAGATGCCATGTGGATAAGATACCCAGACACACCCTCCCTCAGGCTGGCAGAACAACAACAAACTCATGTGGACATGGCCTGGCCAGGCCAGAAGGAGGGCACGAATTCTACCCCAGGCCCAGCTCACTCTCACCTGACATTCTCACTGGGTCCCTCCACGGTCTGGGCCAGAGGTGTGCCCTGGAACGCCGTGGCATGCAGGTAGTCGAAGACCACATCCCGCATAGATGCATCATTCTCCTGCAGCTCCTGCAAGATCACGTCACGCTCCTTCTCAACCTGGGAGTCTTCCAGGCTGCAGTTCTGCACAATGTCGGCCAGGAGCTCCACAGCTGGACGTGAAAGAAAGACATGTCTGGGCACCAGGTGGGCCACTGGAGACCAGTAACAACACAAAACCCTCAGGCCTGAACACCACTGGTTGCTGTGCTGCAAGTCCATACTCTAAGGGTAACCCCGTCCCTCAGCCAGCCCCGGGGCTCCAGAGTGCCTGTCCTCTGCACCCATGGAGACCTACCCCATCCCTGCCCGACCCTGCAGGCGTACCTTTTGGCAGGTCCTTGGACAGTGCCTTAATGTAGTAAGCTGTGTGCTCCCGGGTGCTGTACGCATTAAGATGGGCCCCCATGCTCTCCACCTCCTTCTCCAAGGCATTTCCAGGCCGATTCTTTGTTCCCTAGAACCAGACATCAACAGGACCCATCAGGAGCCATGTGAGAGCCCAGGACTCCCATCCTCAAAGGCTAAAGTCTCAGTAGAACCACTGGTCCACAGGTACCTCCTTCAGTAAGACTCTGGGGATACAGGGCCCAGAGTCTGTGTTCACCAAGTGCTAAACAGGACTTGAGCTGATCGAGGCCCCAGCATTCTGGGCCAACAGAGTGGAGACATCCAGGAGCCAGGAAAGAAGCGCACGGCCAAACCAAGTGTTACCTGAAATCTAGAGCTCCCATAACAGCCTGATCTTACCAGCACTCCCTTTCCTCTTACTGACAGTCACGGTCAGGTAAGTTCACACTTCGTTCAGGTGATGCTACCACTACCACTCTCCCTCACGCCATTCATATGACTATGTGTGTGCTAGCTGCCTCTGTGGGACTCAACCCTAGTCCTGTATGTGTGCATACGTGGCAGTGGTGCTGTCCAATGACACACATTCATATGCTGAGACCGACACACGTCTGTAATGCTAGAGCTGGCAAGCTGCCCATTCCTGTTCCACAACTCCAGCCATTCTGTATCATCTTCTCCATTTATTCATTCATTTAGAAACTCAGTCTCTACTCCATGCCCACATAAGCTGGCTTAGCGGCTGTTCCCTTCCTCAAGAAACCTCAGTATTTACGTCTATAAACGAAAGATGAAGAGCATTTCACACAAACTAAGTCTGTGTGTTTGTTACAAAACACGTGTATATCCACAATTCTACATGCATGCACGCACACAACATGGGCCTGGCCTCTGGTGAAGGGTAGGGCTCCTGTGGCTCCCCAGGGTTTTATTTTTTTTTTTTTGGCTCTAGGTGCCTTGTGCAGGCACTCACCAACTAGGCTTCACTCAGGAGAGGCCAAACCCATGTGGCTCCTTCCAGAAAAGCCAGTCAGAGATCACCCCACCCCCAACCCCAATGAAGCCCATAATTGAGAAGGCTGACTTTTCTGACATGCATCTTCAGGAGGGACAGCAGGAAGCCCTAACCCTGGGGGAGATTCAGGTCTTTAGGAGCCTCACCTTGAAAGCCAGATGCTCCACAAAGTAGCCTGCCCCGTTGTTCTTCTCAGTCTCGTAACGGCTACCAGCGTCAATCCACACCCCGACCTGGACAAGAAACCCCCAACAAAGGTAACAAACCAACCAACCCAGCCCCCCACTTACAGCCCACCCTGTGGGTGACTCCACAAGCCCCAGGGTGGGGAAGAGTTTCTCAGCAGGACCCTTGTGCTTGGAGGCCAGGGCATTAGCTGAATGACTAGTCACACTGCATCACCTCTCCTTCCTACTCTATTTCCTGACTGGTTATCAAGACTCCCAGGGAAAAGGGAAGTTTCTAACTGCACGGTTGCCTGTCCCATCACCATAGGGAATTCTTAAACACAATCTCACGTTTCCACTGATCTTTGTTTCTCCTAGGCAAGCAACTAATCATTTGCAACAATTTCTTCTCCTCCTTCCTAAAAATTATACCCTGCCTTTGTTCTGGTGATTGTGTCCTTTTGCCATTAGAGGAGGCGGCTATTTGCTCAGACACTGAACACTTTATCATGTTTAGGAAACAGCCTTCATTCACACTTAAAAATAAGAACAAAAAAAAACTTCTTAATCAGCCTTGGACACCTAACACTGCCAAGTGTTTCCCTGGCACCCAATGAGAGAATCTTATAATTTTCTTAATAGCCTGGTGTGCTATGAAACACACACCATGCTACTCACCCCATATGGTAACACAGATCTAATCTTTTAACTACTATTTGTTCATAGTTGATTTAAAATTTTCCCATCTACTTTCCTAAGAGATGTTGATGTATATGCCACACATCATAAATTCTTACACGAACGTCTATTTCATCTAACATATTGGAAAGCAAGATGCATTTTACACAATCCAAGACATCCTTTGATTGTAACAGACAGCACTCCTCTGGCACTAAAGCACAGGGATATTTCTTACAATCTATAGCACCTTACTGTCCATGAAGTACAGTATTCTCTACCAAGCTTTCTTAACAGGCTGTGGGTCAGCTTATACAGGTGCCATAGAATAAGGAAGCTGCCTGTCACCTTTTGCTGTGTTCAGTGACAACTTATATCACAGGACATTATTTGTTCCTGGAAAACTGAAAGAATCTGCCAGTAAAACCACTTAGCCCTGGAGTTTGGGGTGAGGAGACAGAGAAGGATCACTTCTTGAGAATATTCTGTTTATCTAGTCAAGATTTCTACCTTTGAGTCAATTTTGAGGGTTTGTATTTTTAGGAAAAACCAGCAATTCAACTGGAATATTCAAGTGCATTTCTTCTACAATACAGTTCCGGTCTAGCCAAGATACTGACTTTGGCCGCTAGGCTGGCAGTCACTAATGTCTCTGAATCCCATTTCCTTCACTACGCACATGGGCTGCGTAAGAAAAAGCTGAAAAAAGAACTTGGCTTGCTGACTGGCAGGCATCACAGCTAAATGAGTGTTGGTTACAGCGAGGACTGCCCCCGATAAGTCAAAACGTGGGCCGGGATTGTGGAGGAGAGTCAATACAGCAGTGACTGAGCAGGAGTCTGACCCAAACCACAGAGCACCTGTGCCCAAGGTCACACCCTGACCTATGAAAAGACGCCAGGCCCAATATGGAGGCGCCCTCCCGACCGCGGCCCCTACTCACCGTGCAGGTAGGCTGGGAGGACTGCTCGGACGCTACTCGCAGCCCGTTGTCCAGCTGGCTGACCTGCGTCTCTGGCACGCTCTGGAGGGCTTGGGCATAGGTGGCGGTGCCCCGCAAAGCAGGGGACCTCAGCAGGGCTTGCCGCTGGAAATAGGCGACCAGAATAGAGAACTGGGTTGGGGGGTCGCTCCTCAGCTCCCAGGCCCGCAGTGGCATCCCCGTCCCCGCCCTCAGCCATGACCTTCCCACGGCCCTGACCCCGCGACCTCCTCATTCTCGACCCGCCGCCGCTAAAAGCCCGCTCCCAGTCCGCGTCCCGAAGCCCCACGACACATAGCTCTGCGCTCTTGTTGCCACCTCACCGAGCGGCGGGTGTGCAGCAGCACTCGCGTCCCAACGCTGGCCGCCCGGCAAACCGCGGAAGCCGCCATCTTCTAGCTCCAGTGGGCGCAGGGCCGCCCTGCGCATGCGTAGAGTAGACGCGACGGCGCCCAAGGCGCAGGCGCAGGCGCAGTACGGCGGACTTGGCGGTCAGCCGCCCCCTGGCGGAGGAGGCCGGGAATATTCACTCGAGGCTGGCGCCGGTTCTGTCTTGACGGCCACGGGTACCCGCGCGCATCAATCCGCTTGGCTATCCATCGTCCTGGACGGGTCCGTCCGCGGTGCAGTCCCTCTTTCTCTTTCACCTATAGGCAGCAAGAGTGCGCGATGTTTCTCACAAATCGCGGGCGCCCGGAATCCACTGAGTTCTCCGAGCGGCCGAGCTCGGGCTCAGCCACAGCACGTCTGGGGATCGCAACCCCTGGGCTAAAGCACCAGCGTGGAAATCCTGGGACTATGAGACTGCTGCTGAAAGTCAAAGTTTTCTCAAAGGAATGGAGTAAATGCAGACTGACGACATGGGAAGAACTTAACAATATATTGTTTAGGAAAAAGCAACAGTTTTAGAGGCTAATTTGTGAAAAGGATTCCTTGTTTGGAAAACAAAACGCACACAAAACAAAAACAACTTGCTTTTTCTAATGGTCTACATAGAAAAAAATCCGGAGGAACTTTTAATATGAAATTTAAATTTTTACCAAAAAGTCTGTATTGCTTTTGAAGTAATAGCATACTTTTGAACTCTGCTTCCTTTTACAGGTATACATAATTTATTGCGCTCCTATTTTTGTGATCATTCAAAATACCATTCATAATTAAAATAGAATGTTCTTTTATAAAAACCAGACAAAAGATGCTTAAATGTGCATTGATTAATATTTTGTGGCCTAAAATTATGTTATGATTGAGACATGAAAAAATAAAGTGAAATAGAATCTCCTAATTGGTTCATCTTTCCACTTTTTAAAAACTAGTTTTTAGAAATTTTATATTTACAGGAAAATTGAGCAGATAGTACAGAATTTCCCATATATTCCCACAACACAAACGGGTATACACAGTTTCTCCTATCAGTAACATCTTACTTTTGATACATTTGTTACAATTAATGAACCAATTATTCATTATTAAAGTCCATAGTTTGTTTAGATTCCCTTAGTTTTAGTTTTTACCTAGTTTCCTTTTTGGTTCTAGGATTCTATCCAGGACACCACATGACCTTTCGTTGTCATGTCTCCTTCAGCTCCTCTTGCCTGTGACACACCTCCTCTAGTGACCAGCGCACTCTACACTCTCCATCTAGCAGAGCTCCCGCAAAGAGCTCTGCCTCCAATTCCTCTCCTCTCATTCTCTCCCAAACCCACTTCAGTCCAGCCCCAACTTCACTCTTGCAAAACCACACCTGTCAGAGTAATCAGTGAGCTCCATGGTACTAAATTCAACGGTCAAAATGCTAAGTCTTGTTTAACGTGTTTGGCCACTCTTTCCTCCTTAGAGCTTCATGCATTCTCCACCTCCAGGTTCCCATGCTCTCCTGTGCTTTCCTACCTCTCTGGACACTTTGTCTTAGCACCTCTGCTGGTTCCTCCTCACCTCCAAACTTCTACACAGTTGAGTTCCCAGGGCTCAGTCCTGGTGCTTCTCCCTTTCTTGATCAAAACTTGCCCTCTGGTCATTTTGTCCAGTCTCATGGCTTCAGTGCTGTCTGTACATACAGTGGCCCCCATTTTCCCATCATTTACTCACCATCTCTCCTGGAGGGCCAACAGACATCTCAATTAAGCATGCTAAAACTGAAGGCTTTCTCCCAAGCCTGTTCCTCCCATAATTGTCTTCATCTCAGTTAATGGCACCTCCATGAACCCAGCTGCTCATCCTTGACTCCACTCTCTCAAAATCCACACCCAATTTTTTTTTTAACAAATCCAATAATTTCTAAATCCAGTAACCTAACCCCCTTCCCCACCCCTACAGCTCCCCTGGGCTGAGAAGGGAAGGACAATGAGACAACCAGGAAGTGTCATGTGCTAGACGCCCACGGAAGGACATGTTTCAAGAGGTTGGTCAAAAAGGAAATGTTACTAAAAGGTCACGTACAAGCAGTGGTCCTTGCAACGATTTGGCAAGAATCTTCAGTGACTCATTGATTTTCTGGAATTTACTTGGCATATGGAGTGAGGTAAGATCAAAATATCCCCTTCCCCCCTAAATTACAAACTGAACTTTGTAACAGCAATTCTTGACGAGACCTTCTTTCTCTCCTCATGTCTGAGACTCCATTAATTATCCACAGAGATTCTCAAAACTGTAAAACCCAGTTCATGTGGGCTGCCTGAGAGGGCTGTGGCAGGCCCCCACTTTCTCACTCAACATTTATTTGACATCACACCAGTGCATTCTTCTAGGTTTATTTCTGGGCTCTCTATTCTATTCCATTAGTCTGTGTGTCTATTCTTATGCCAGTACCACACTGTTTTGATTACAGTATCTTTGTACTACATTTTGGAAATCAGAAAGTATGAGTCCTTCAACTTTGTTCTTCTTTTTCAAGATTGTTTTGGCTATTCAGGGTCCCTCGAGATTCCATATAAATTTTAGAATGGGTTTTTCTATTTCTCTAACAAGACACCATTGAGATTTTCATAGGGATTACACTGAATCTATAGACCACTGGGTAGTACTGCTACGTCCAGCGCAGCTTGGGACCGTGTCTGAGGGCAGGCGACACAAGACTTAAGAAACAAAGAGACAAAGTAAAGAGCAAAGATGGGACCAGGGGACTCAAGATCTTGTGGATCTAGAGTGCTGAAAGCCTGGTCACAATCATATTTATTAGGAGTATACAGCTCAGAAAAAAAAAAACGCAAAGAGGTGAGGCTTTAGATATCCCATGCAATAAGCACAAAGTTCTGCTTGCTGATTAACTGATTAATTTCAGGCCTATCCCTTTCAGGAACAATCACCCTCCTCAGGGTATGCAAAATTTCTAAGTCTGTCCTGTTATTGCCTCCGAGGCATCTCGAGATAGCAAATACTTCCCCTGGGTTAAACCGCTTGCTTTCACCCCAGAACAAAGTTCTGTTAATGGATGATCTGGCTTTCCAGGACCATCCCTTGTTTTACCCTAAGGAAATATCTGCCCTCCTTCGTGCCTTTATGGTCAATCTCAGGATTGCCCCTTACGAATTTTCTTTAGCATAATACGTGTTATAGGTCATCTACTACGTAAAACACTAAAACAAAGCAAGCATGTGCATTTTAAGCAAGCAAGTGTGAATACAATGTTTTAAGCTCATGGAAATCTATGTGTGGCTTGTTTTCTAACTGCTTGTTGTCCAGAGGCTTGTTTCCCGGCAGCTTGTTTCCCAGCATAGTACTGTCATTTTAACAATATTAAGTCCTCCAGTCCATGAACATGGAGTATCTTTCCATTTATTTATGTCTAATTTCTTTCAGCAAAGTATTAATACCGACATCCATAGTAGTTTTCTATTGCTGCCATAACAAATCACCAGAGTTAATGGCTTAGAACAAAACAAATTTATTATCTCACAGTTCTGCAGGCCCAAAGTCCAACATCAATATCACTGGGCTGAAATCAAGCTATCAGCAGGGCTGTGTTTCTTTTTGGAGGCTCTAGAGAGATTGTGTATTCAGTCATTCAGGTTGTTGGCAGCCTTTAGATTCTAGTAGTTGAAGGAGCAAGGTTTGTTTTCTTGCTAGCTATCACCTAAGGGTCATTCCCAGCTTCTACAAATCACCTGAATTCCTTGGATCTTTGGATGGTGGGAGATCTCTTCCACTGTCTCTAAAGACAGCAGCAGAAAACTAGTATTTTTCACACTTTGGATCTGTCCAACTTTTCTACCTTTAAGGGCTCATGCGGTTATACTGGGCCAACCAAAATAATCCAGAATAATCTTCCTATTTAAATGTCTTTAACCTTAATTCCATTGGCAAAGTTCTTTTTTGCCATGTGCTATAAGATATCCACACGTTTCATAGACATCTTTTTTTGTTTCCTTGAAGGGGGGGATAATTAGATTTTTTATCATTTTATTTTTTTGATGGAGGTACTGGGGATTAAACCCAGGACCTCATGCATGCTAAGCTTGCATTCTACCACTGAGCTGTCCCCTCCCCCACTCCATGGACATCTTGAGGGGTCATTATTCTACCTACCACCACCTCCCTGGGAGGCACCAACTCCTGCCCCTCTGGAGGCTGCTCCCTCCTGCTCTCCATACCTCTTTCTTCCACCTGAAATCCTGACCACCGTATACTTTCTGAAACAGGTCAAGTTCTCTTTCTTCACCAGGCCCCTATATGTGCTTATCTTTCTGACTGGAGCACCCTCCCCTCCTATCACCCCACTCATCCTTCAGGTTCCAGCAGTCAGCTCACACCTGCCCCACCCCAACCTGTCAGCATGCCTCTCTGCAGAGTAATTGCCTTTTTGAGCCTGTTTCACTGCTGCCGCCACCCTTCCCTAATTGTGAGTGGGTGAAGGGGGAGCCAGTTCTGTTCTGTACATCAGCAGATCCTGCCATCCACAATAGGGCTAGCAAACAGTAAGTGCTTATTAAACTTTGTAGAATATAGAAGTGCATCTAACAAGAGGCTGATGAAGCTCAGCTTTCAACACCCTTCATTTCCAGGCCTTGGGAGGAGCCCTAGTCGGGTGTCCATGGGCTCAAGTATTTTTGGAAAACTTGCAAGGTTATGGTCATCTAACTCCATCTACTTATGATCTCTGTCCTTTTCCAGTCAGACTCCCACGCAGTCCACTTCCTCTCATATGGGGGACACCAGGAGGCTATGATTTTGGGGGTCTAAGAGGTGGATTGGGAGGATTGTGGATTGTTCCAGCTTGGATTCTCTGGGAAGCAGACTCCAAGAGGGAGATGAGGCTGTTTACCAAGATGGTTCTTAAGATTGACATCTGAAGGAGGGAGAAGACTGGCTATACTCTCAGTGGCTGGCAACAGCAGGCCTTCCTTCAAGGGGAACCCAGGCGGCACATCTCTCAGTCTATCATAGGGACATACTTGGTTTGGGTTTAGAGGGACATGTTTATGTGGTTTGCTTCACTCCTATATACAGCCAGCTTATTGTTCCTGTCCTGGCGCAGGAATGGCCTCCAGGAACCTCCTGCTGGATCAGAGCTCCTGGTCAAAACATAAGTGCAAGGTCCTGCTGCATTTAGACCCTGCCCTCACCATACTCAATGCTAGAAAAATCGTGAGCTATGGAGGGAGAACAAGGTTCGAAATGTGTGGAGCCAGAAGCTCATTTGTGGAAAATTCTTTCAAATCATACAGCTCTTATAGGACAGAGAGTTGATGACAGTTTCCCAAAACTGAAAACAAGTCAGACCTTTTATGTGACACCATGAAACTAATTTTCTAAACTATCAATAATTAAATCACAAATTTCAATCAACCAGGATAGAAGAAAGACTGAAGTATCTTTCTATTCTCTGTATAGAAAATGTTTCTCCCCAAATTGTGAAATCCTTATCCTATGTAGAGGCCACCGGGGAGAGAACAGCCAGAAAACACGGAGGAGAAATATTACAGAAATGTATCAGGAAGTCACCACAAAAATGTTATTGTTCTGGATTTTGTGTTGTAGTATTTGTCAACTTTTAAAAATGTGTACGTTGTCATGATTTTTCTGATTTTAATTATCTCTGTTTTTGAATTCATAATGTTGTATTCTTTTTCTAAAACAGAAACCCTCCAGATGCATAGGCCTCAGTACCTGCTCAACCGGGACTACCTATGGTAGAAGGAAGAGAGGAAGGGGGTGAGGGCCCCTTTGGGGAGGTTCAGCCCTCACCCCACTTCCAGGAGCCTTAGAGCAAGGGCCATTCGAGTGACACAGCATGTTGAGATGTCACAAAGTTGATGGCAGCCAGGGCCCACCCTCTATCCCCAGCCCCAGCTTGGACCCAGCATCCTCAACCAGGAGCCCTAGCTGACTCAGCCAGGTGGTCACCGCCTCCGGGCTGCCCTCCGTGAACCACTCAAGTCTGCCCTGATGGCCAAGTCTTCTCCTACCACACTGGGGCCCCTGAGGAGCCCCAGAGGAGCAGCTGTATTTGTGAGTGGGATCCTTAGAGAAGAGGGGTCACTTGGTGGGGGCCATGGAGCACTGTGAGCCAGCCCCGGCCCTGCCCGCCCAGCCGTCCTGGGCACTGAGGCTCTAAAAGTAGGAAAGTGGCACAGGGGCCAGAGAGGCCTGGAGAGAACAAGACACATGGGCCTGAGACTGGCCCAGAGCCTCAGGCCATCCCCTCCCCAACAGGCCACCAGGCAAAGAGAAGCAGATGTTGGCTCACTCGCTCTAGGCAGGAGTCCCCTTTATTTGGGTTCGCTGCTTGGTGGCTAGACGCTGCAGGTGGCCCTCGATGTGGACCAGGAGGGCATCCAGCATATGCAAGACCCCAAGGAGCAGGGCGCGGTCTGAGACAGGGCCCCGTCGTTTCCAGGGCACACAGGGGTCAGCAGTCACCTGTGGGTGCTGAGGATAGGACCAAGAGGCAGGAGTGAGAACAGAGGAATAGGACAGAAGTGTGGTGGGAAGGGGGACTTAGGGTGACGGAGGATCACAGAGGGTCTGTTGTGGGCTAGTGTGGTCATAGGGGCCCATGGAGGCTAGATGAGGAGTAGGGAAATTAAAGGGGGAGGATGAGGCAGGGTACCATCCATGGAGAGAGGTCAGAGATTGTTGGTTGAGGACAATGTAGGGACACTGGGGTGTGAGCGATGGGGGGAGGGCAGCAGGAGGCCCACAAGATTTGAGTGGGAGGATGGGTGGAGGTAGAAGGCTGTCGGGGACAGAGCAGTGCCAGGCTTACCTCACTCTTAGTAGCCTGTGAGCGCCGCCACTGCATCACCACACGGCTGAGCATCAGCATCATGGCAGTGGTGACCGTGACCCCTGCCACAGGGTAGATGCGGTTCACCCCCAGGCCCATCCAATAGCCGGGACAGCCCAGGCTGCCCTCACAACCTTCCAGGCTATTTGGCTGGCACCCCCAGGGCTGTAAGTCCAGCCCCACCTGGTACCACAGGGGCCGTGACCAGGCATGGGTGTGGACAGGCATCACTAGCGGAAGCAGCCACAGCAGGAAAGACTGTGCATGCACCATGGCTGCGGCAAGTGCCAGGGGCCGGAACCCGGGTGCCTGGCAACAGGCAAACACCCCTCCCCCGGGGGCAGGCTAGGCAGCAGGTTCCAGCAGGGCCCATGGCTTTCGTGAGGGGCCACCTGGCCAGAAGGTATAGGACAGGGGATTTGTTCCAGGGCTGGGAGGATGGCGTCTTGGGGCCCAGGGCTGAAGAAGTGCCTCCTTTCCCCTCTTCCGCCTCCTCACCTAACATCCAACCCCTGAAACTCTCACCCCAACGGCTCCCCATGCTGCTCTCCACCCGCCCCTAGCAGAGTGCACAGAGCATTCTGGTCCCCTCCACCCAGCTCAGTTCCATAGTCCTTGCGACAACAGAGTGAATGCTAAAAATGTGGAAATAAAGCTTAAAGGCTCACCCTTGGCCTGTGAGGTGCCTGTGCTTTGGCTTCCTAGGTGTTCCTTGAACACACCTGCTGCTCCCGACGCCAGGAGCACTGTCCTGGAAAGAGACTTCTCATGGCTGGCGTTTCAGTTCAAGTGTCACCTGCTCCCTGAGCCTCCCTCCCAGGACCATCCTGGGTAACACAGTCCCTTCTCTCTCACAAGACCCTGTTTTATTTCCTCCAAAGCATTTCTCTGCACAGGTGTACCTCGGAGATACAGTGGTTCAGTTCCAGGCCACCACAATAAAGCGAGTCACATGAATTTTTTGTGTCCCAGTGCACATAAAAGTTATGTTTACACTACACTGTAGTCTTAAGTGTGCAGTAGCATTATGTTGAAAATAAAGTACATGCCTTAGTGCAAACACACTTTACTGCTAAAAAATGCTAACCAGCAGGCGAGCCTTCAGTGAGTCACCATTGATGTCAGATCCACATAATAAATATAATTATAATGAAAAAGTTTGCAATATTGCAAGAATTACCAAAATGTGACACTGTCACAAGAAGTGAGCAAATGTTGTGGGGTAAAATGGCGCCGACAGACTTGCTCAAGGTGGGGTTGCCACAAACTTTTCAACTTGTTAAAAAAAACACAAAAAACAAAAAATGCACTACCTGTGAGGTGCAATAAAGTGAGGTCTGCCTGTATCTGCAAGTTCATGTTTGAGGTTTACTTTCCACTCCAGCACAGAAGAGTCAGTTAACCAGTATTTACCAAGCACCTCCATGTGCTAGGCGCTGTTCCCGGTGGGTGGACGCAGCATGACAGAGAAGACAAAGAGCCCTGACTTCCTGGGTGAGGTTGGGGGGGTGGGGGTGGGGGTGGGGAAGACAGATGATTTGTGAACACAATGCACGGCACTGACTCAGGTCAGGATAGAAACAGCCAGGCAAGGGGATGCCTCCGTGCGTTGCAGGGCAGGACAGCTTAGCTTCTGTCCTCTAGCCCAGCACCGAGCCCAGCACTTGGTCAGCACTTGCCAACGGCAAAGCTCTCATGTTTTGGCAGGTGACATGAGCCTAGCACTGTTGCAAGCCTTTTGTGGCATTTACTCATTTAATACTCATTGTGGGGGGAGGGTATAGCTCAGTGGTAGAGCGCATGCTTAGCATGCATGAGGTCCTGGGTTCAATCCCCAGTACCTCCATTTGAAAAAAAAAACCTAAATAAATAAACCTAATTGCCTCCCCAGCCAGAAAAAAAACATTCATTGAGCAACCCAGGAGGTGGGTACTATTACCATTCCTGCTCACTTGGTAAGGACACTGAGGCCCAGAAAGATTCAACCCCCACCCTGGGCCCTCAGTCACTCAGTATCAGCTGGCCTGAGGCCCCCTGCTACCCACTAGACCATCTGGCCAGACGCTGGTGGTTTACGGCAGAAACCAACACATGGTCCTTGGCCAACAGTGCCCTGTGAAGCCCAGGTGATCTAATTATACAAACAGGCATTTTACCCCTAGTAAAGCAATTACTCACATTCTTACTTTTAAACGCAGACCAGCAACCCCTGTGAACACCTGCACTGTCTCAGTGGGTTGCTCAGGTGTTCACACCACACCCTCCAGGGGCTGCCCAGTGGTACCCTGCCTGCCCTGCACCTTATCGGGTGTCCCTGAGAACAGATCACTCCTGAGAAGCAGCTCTGACTCCATCTAGCTTATAGCTGAGGACACAGGTGCTGAGGGCTGTGTGCGGCTGGGGAGAAACTTGGACCTGGGAAGCCCCCACCCTGGCCCTGGCCCCATAGCTCTCCCTCCTGCTCTGCACGCCCCCTGCTTGACCCGGCCCTCTCCACACCTTCCTCCCAACTTCTGACTCCAGCCCCAACTTTGGGGCAGAAGAAGGGTCTGGAGCCAGGACTGTGGATCATTCCCCTGCCCCCACCAAGCCCCCACCAAACCACCGCAGAGCCTGGTATTGGGCAAACAAATCTTTATTCCTGAGACTAAAAACATGCATGCTCCTCCAACTTGCCCAGTGCCTCATCGCAGGCCTAGAGCATTGAACTTGGAGTCCCAGGACCTCCATCCCTGAGTTGTGTGTGTGTGCATGTGGAGGGGACTCCTGGGGAACACGTGGAGGCAGCCCAGGGGTTGGGGGTTCTCATGGGTACCCCATCACAACCTCCAGACGTGAGCAGTCTCAGGCAGGGGGCAGCACGGTCAGAGTTTGGTAACCTGGCCAGGGAGAGGAGGAGAGAGGCTCCTGTCAGTTTCCAAAGGACACATACCACCCCCTCTCCCAGGAGCAGCTTCATCTAAAGGCAGGAGGGAAAGGCAGGGGGTCCACAGGGGACAGAGCCATTCAGAGCCATCCAGAGCCATCCAGGCAGGGTGGACTTCCTGTAACCGGGCTCAGGGTGGGACAAGCAGTAGATAAACAAAAAGAGCTTGGCCAGAGGTCAGCTCACCGAAACAGGGCTGACGGGGCCGGACCTCAGACGCTGGAGTGCAAAGATGACAGCATCGTGGACAGAGGCAAAGAGATGCTGCTTGGTGATAGTTGCATCAAAGAAGTGCCCGGCCTCAAGCTGGGTGATCACAGGAGCTGGAGGTAAGGAGAGGTCTCTCCTGACTCGCAGAACCACCAAGAAACCCAGCCCCCAGGCACCATCAGAATGTCACCTTGACTTCCACTCCTGAGGCTTATAGCTAACCCCCAACTCTTGACCCTTGACCTCTGCCTCCCAGGACACCTCTGACCTCCAGTTTCAGATAAAGACTTTCTCCCTGTGTCTTGGCAAATACCTTGGTTGGAATCCCCACACCCCACCTGGACCGCTCCTGGTGTCCCCACCCCACGTACAGTGACAGGAGGCCATGTACACTTCCACCTCGATCTCCCGGAAGTCACGGAAAATCTGCAGCAGAAAGGGGGACCGGCCTCAGGGGGAGGCTCAGGGGTTCTGAGTGGGGACTCAGGTAGGCGGCAGGGGTCAGAGGGGGAGCTCAGAGAGTTTGGGGATCAGGCTCAGAGGGTTCTTGGAGCTTGTCAAGGGGTCAGAGTGGAGGGGCCTCGTCCCCCCTCAGGGCCCATCTCAGGGGTGCCCCCAGCCCCTTACATTCTTCAGGCTTTTGAGGAACACAGTGTCCACAAAGGAGAGGCCGCCCAGATCCAGGATGAGGCTGTGGAAATCTGGCTGAGGCAGGCCCAGGGCCTTCAGTGAGGACATGTCTGGGGCCTTGGCATCTTCTGGACCCCTGGCTGCCATATCCTCTAGCTCATTCCCTGCAGTCCCCTGCTGGGGAAGCAGACACACTGTGAGGGCCGCCCGTGGTGGGTGAAGGCAGAGAATGTGCAGAGATGTGCAGAGACGCACAGGATCAGATGTGGGAGCGTGAATGTCAACTCCCACATATATGGGGCATGCAGGGGACACATGAGGACATGGACACAAGGAGCCTGTATGTCAAGACAGGAGGGACACATGGGGACACACAGGAGAGGATGCCCAGACTCAGGGAGCACACGCAGACATGCATCTCCTGCTCTGTTATCCCCGGGTTCAGCCTTCATAGGGATGCTTAAGAAGAAGGGGCGCTGGGAGACCATGCCCCATCTTTAGCCAGAGTGGAGTGGGCAGGGGGCCTGGGGATAAACGAGAAGACACATGTGGACACATGTGGATACATAGATATCTTGGACTTCGCCTGAGCCTCTAATTGAGATTGGTGTCCCCTTTAATCCCAGATTTTTCCCACATGCCTCATCCTTTCCCTCTACCCATGAGCATAGACTGCAGGGTCTTATGGAATCCACAAATTCAGGGTCTTCACCTAGGCCTCAGATTACAGACCCGAGAGCCACAAGCAGAACTGGGTGGCACATCACTAGAGATCTCCCCACAGAGCTTCCGATCCATTGCCCCATTCCTCCTGCCAATGGCACAACAATCTGGAACCCACAGTTTGTGGGTCTACGAATTTCCCCACAGGTCATGCCTGGGCACCTTCATCTCTGCAGCGCATGGCTGGCCCCTCTCCCATCTCCAGCCGCACCTTGGCCTTGGAGTCCTCTGCATTGCTGCTGCCGATGTCGGTGACACTGGCGTTGACATTGATGGAAACCGAAGTGCCCTTGGAGGCGGCAGCCTAGGCCGGGGAAGAAGGGGGCGAGAAAGAGCTGGCCCAGCTGTCGTATGACAGGCAGGCCTGGTGTCGTCCGCTGGCTTTGGGAAGGTAGGTGGATCAGGACCTGAAGTTCGGGACCCAGGGCAGCCAGGCTGAAGGCTGTGGGGTTTGGACCAGCTTCAGGGACAGCCATAAATGGAATAGGACTGTGGCAGTTCACGCTGTCACCAGCTTAGCAGGTGAGAGAAAGACAAAATGGCCCCTCTAGAGCCTTGACCTGCCAGAGGAGTAAAGCAGGGTCCCTGAGAGCATCAAGGAGAGAGGAGGAGGGATGAAGAATGAGGTGGGAAGCCAGGAGGCTGGGAAAGGCTGGGTGGGGTCAGCGGCAGGAGTCGCTGGCTCAGAGGGCCCCTGCCTGTTTCAGGAGCTTATTCTCCTTCTGCAGTCGCTTCAACTTCAGCTCCTGCTTTCTGAGCAGCTTCTTCTTCTGGGAGATGAGGTGGTCCACGTCCACACCGCACTAGAACAGAGGGCAGGGCAGGGGATGTGGACCCTGGGGAGGTGAGGAACCCTCTGCCACTTACCCCGTGGACCCCAGGCCTCACCCTCTGCTTCAGCGCGTCACTGTAGAGCTCAGCGTTGGCAAAGTACACGGTGGCCGAGGAGCGGAACACCTTCACGCCTGGGACCTCCCTGGCCTGCAGATGGGTCAGGGTTGGGGGTGGGTGAGCCCTCGTCTCTCCTAGCGGCATCCTGTTCTCCTTTCTTTCTTCTCTGTGTGCCTCCCATACCTGTCCCCTCCAACCCTCTGCTCCCCAGGGAGATAGAGGCCCAACCTGCAGCCCAGGCTGCCCGGGAGCTGGCCGGGTTATCCTGACCCCTTATCCTGTTCCCTCTGCCAGGCCCTCAGCCACCTTTCTCTTCTTCCTTCAGGGCATCCTGAACCTCTCCTGCTCCATTTTCCCTGCCTTTCTGCCAACACCCAGGCCAGGTTTCAAAGGCTCTCAGCCTCCACTTGGGTCTCCAGTCCCTGCACTGTGGGCTGTTTTCTGCGTGTGGACAGACAGACCTGCCTCAGCTGCCAGACCAGCCAAGCCTTCCCTGGCTCCCACCCGAGTCAGGCTCCCACTCCAGGTCTCTGCTCAGCATTTGGGCCCAAGTGATGTCCTCTCCCCACCACTTCCCTTTCCATTCAGCTGAGCTGCTCCCCTGATGTCCTCCCCTCATTCTGCCTCATCATATTGTGCTCAAGCCCTCAAGGCTCCATCTCAGGCAGAATGATCTGGTTTTATTCCAGAGCCCCCACCTTTGTTCCCAGAGCTTGGCATGAGACTTCTCAGGCAGTAAATGAGGGACAGAGATTCAGTAACCCCACTGATCAGATCAAGAAACAGCCTCCCCTACATCCTGGTGCCCTAGAGCTTGCTGCTCAGCATTCCTGACCCAAGGCTATTCTGCAGGATGAGGCTTGTACGGCTGCCTCTAACACAGACCCTGTCCCCCAACCCCCAGGCCCATACTCTGAATGGAAGGGTCATAGACCCAAATTTCTCCCTTGAAATTCCAAGGCCCAAAGCACCCTTAGTGCCCCGCTATGCTGCTTTTGTCCCACCCCATCCACGCCTTCCTCTTGCTTAGTCCCTGCCACTCACTTCTGAGTACTCTGCCACATCTCTGTAAATATCCGTGTCTGGCACCTGGCCCAGGACAGAGTAGTGGGGCCTGTGAAGGAGAGAGTGAGTGTGAGATGAGAGTGGTGTTAGGAGAAAGAGTGACAAGGGGGTACTAAGGAGCCTGGGGTCACCCTCAAGATGTAGGAAAGCTGGGGGAAGCCAGGGTGGACTCCCTCATCAGCTGGAATGAGGGTACCGAAGCGGCGACTCACATCTGTGTGCGGACCACCACGAGCAGCAGGGAGAAGACTACTGCCACTACCAGACCAAGGTCCAGGTTCAGCAGGATAGTGGCTACAAAGGTCACCAGCCAGATGAGCTGAAAATAGAAGGGCAGGGGTCAACAGGGTCTAGATGGAGCACTGGGGCTGAGGGGCCTGCTCCTGCCCCCGGCACCCAGGCCTCTCACCAGATCCACTCTATTTGCCTTCCAGAGGGAGCATATGTCTCTGAACTGCATCAGCATGCCCTTCAGATTCACGATGATGACGGCTGCCAGGACTGCCTAGGGGGCAGGGGCGCGGCAGCAGGGACTGAGAGGTGCCCGGAAGCCGACAACCCAGACTGCCTGGGCATCAGCCATGCTGATCCCAAGAGCCTCAGTATGACCCCAAGTGACACTGACCACCACCTGCCCCCAGCACCTAACCTGCATCTGACTCTGAAAAGTTCTCACCCATGACCCTTGACTCCAAATTTCACCCCAGAGATCGCAAGCTTGACAAACAGCATGACCCTGTATCCCTCCCCCTTACCCAGGACCCAAGTGACTGAGCTGCATCCCTGGCCTGGCCAAGGCCCTCAGGCCAGGCTGGGTGGGGGTGGGGGTGGGTGTGCAGGCTCACCTTGGGCAGGTCTTGGAAGAGTTCACCAAGTTTGAGGATGATAATGAGGATGAAGAGGGAGGAGACGGCTCCAGCCACCTGCGGAGTGGGGGTACGCAGGGAGTGGGCCCGTGTACAGGGGAACTGGGGGAGCAGGGGATAGGGGGAGAGAGGGAAAGGGGAGGCACAGACGCACACCCTCGCCCACACCTGAAACCCACCTGTGTGTTGCCCCCGGTGCTCTCCTGAACCAGGCTCCGGGACATAGAGCAGCTCACAGGGAAGCACTGGAAGATGCCCCCAATGAGGTTACTAAGGCCGAGGGCCACCAGCTCCTGGAAGGGGGAGTCCAGGTGTGAGAATCTTTCACTAGCAGTGCCTGGTCACTGCGTCTAGGCCCACCTCCATCCCCACTCAGTAGTCCCCAAAGACTTGGCTGCTGTCCCCTGCTGTCCTGCTCTCCCATCCTCAGTCCCCCTCCTGGCTGCAGCCCATCTGTTTGCTGTTTCCCTGTGTCCTACCTGGTACTCCATCCCCCTAGGCCCTGGGGTCCCTGTACACCTGCCCCCTCATGTCCCTCATCCCATCCCCCAGACCTGGTTGCTGTCCACCCGGTAGCCATGCCTCAGGGCGAAAATCTTCCCCAGCGAGATGGCAATGGCGAACCCAACCACAGCGATGGCGAAGGCATTTCCCACAAGCTTGGCAAACAGCTGGGGGCTGGGGGCCACTGGAGGCACCATCCTATGAGGGGCATCCATGAGGCCACAGGAAGGTTCTGGACCTGGCCACCCAAACCCTCCCTGACCCAACTGGGGCCAGAGCTCACCCTGCAGGGATTTTGCCCACGACATCCACCCCAAATCTGTGCTTCAGGCCCACGCCGTAGGAGATGCCCGTGGCCCCGATGAGCTGGCGGGGAGAGGACAGAGTCAGGGGAGGGAGGTGCCAGCACCATTGTTAAGGGGGATGGAGAAACCACTCTGGGGGTGAAGGAAGAAGCCTGAAGCGAAATCTTCAGAGGGGTGGGGAGAAGTCAGCAAAAGGGTGAGAGACAGACACCGCCATTTGGGGAAAGGGGAGATGCTGTAGGGGACTGTCTGCTGTGGCCTCCCCAGTCCTCAGGAACGCTTACCACTGCCCACTCCAGCTAGTCTTTCAATACCTTGTGGATGCCCACGTGGCAGGGACATATTCTCACTTGCCCTTCCCCCGTGCCCCAACACCCTGAGTTCGAACCGTAAGCAGCTCCCCAGGGATCGGCAGGGGCAGATGTCGACGTAGTTTGTCATTCAACAGCTTCACCAGCACGAGTACCACCCCTGCCACAACTGCGGTCACCATGGTGCCCACCACGCTCTGGGGCAGCTTCCAGCAGACCTCCAGTACTGTCTGAGGGGAGACAGGGTCACAACCAGCACTCAAGGTCCTGGGCACACCCATCAGTTCCTCCTCCCACCCTCCAGTCCCTCCTCCTACCCTCACTCACATAGATGAGGGACAGCGGCCCAGAGCGGCTGCTCAGATAGAGGCCAAACACATACTTGAGCTGCGAGACGAAGACATGCACGGATGCAGCTGTGGTATAGCCGCGGACAAGAGGCTCAGACAGGTAGGTGACCACAAAGCCGAAATGCACCAGGCCTAGCCCCACCTGTGGGGTGGATGGGGCAGTCAGGGGAGGAGAGGGTCCTAGGGGTGGCCAGAGCAGAGCCCAGGGCAGGTGGGATCAGAGGGGTATGAGTGATGGAGGGGGAATACGGTGATGGCCCGACACTCAGGGGAACTGGCAGATGGGGTTGGGGCTGGGTTGGGCAGTCGGGGGCATGTACTCCTGACCTGGAAGAGGCCAACCAGGACACTGAGTGTGGAGGCCAGCTGCACCCGGGCAGCGTCTCTGGCCGTTACATTGACTGTGGAGTTCAAGTCCTGCATGAAGGCCTCATCTGGGGCCAGCGATTCTGTCACACTGCCCACCATCACGGACATGATAGCAAAAGTGCCTGCAGAGACAGGGCACGGTAGGTCTCAAAGATAAAGGACACTGCCCTGCCCTGCAGCCCTGGTCTTAAGGGAGAGGCCAGGAGACATGCAATTCTAGACAAATATCCTCAGACTAGGCCATGCAAATAGAGGCAAGGCTGTCAGTCAGACATGAACCCTAAGTTCAAAGCTCTTGAGGGCAACTAGAAATGTTCAAGGGCTCTTAAGTGCAGCCCCCATCATCTACCTTGACCGACCTGTGTCCACTGGCTCAGGACCGCTCCCCTCGTAAAAGGTGGAATGGGGAAGGGAGCATGACCTGCCTCAGGCTATCAGTTCTGTTCCAAGTCTGGGCCCCTTGAGTTGCTTCACTCACCAGCTGGCCCTGGCCCAGTTGCTCCTAGGCCAGGGCCTCTATGGAACCTGAATCTGTGGCTCTGTGGTCAGAGGTCCAGTGCTGTCTGGGAATGACCCTTGGGCCGGCCTCCCAGCAGCCCAGCACCAATGCCTCCCTCCCTCTTCCCGATGTTTCCTTGCCCTGCTCAGCCCTCCCTCACCCTTTCCTCTGTGGAGAATGTGAACAGCCTCCTGTAAAGCTGGGCCTGCTCCACTCACCCACGGAGATGTGCCGGGAAGTGCCGAATAGGAAATAGATAAAGACAGGGTAGAAGGAACTGTAGAGGCCAAACACAGGGGGCAGTCCAGCCAGAAGGGCGTAGGCCAGGCCTGGGGATGGAATGGTAGCAATGTAGGCTTGGAGGCCAGGACCTTGAAAGGATGAGGGAATCCCAGCCCTAGGTCATGGGCCATAGTTCCAGGGGCAGGGGTCATGGCTTCAGGTTTGGAGTAGGGGGTGTTGCAGACCACAGGGCCTCCAGGCCAGGGCCTTGAAGGGTCAGGGTCACCACCCAAGGGTTAAAGGTGCAGCCTCGGGGCCAGGGGTGGCTCACCCTGTGGTAGCTGCATAATGGCCACACTCAGGCCAGACAACAGGTCACCCAGAAGCCACTCACGCACTGGATACTGGGGTAGCCAGGCCAAAATTGGGAGGTATTGGAGCAGAAGGGCTCGGGCCCGAGCACGGGAACACCTGGAGACACAAGGGTAGGTATTAGGGACAGGTGCTACCTAAGTCCTGCAGGGTTCCCAGCCCCCACCCACCTCACCGAAACCAGATTCGCCATTGGCGGGTCCCAGCTGCTGAACCCCTCCTTCCCAGCTCCTCCAGACGTTCCTGGTTCAGCAGTGGCCGCTCCACATGGTAGTCTCGCCTCCTCAGCTCCATCGCGTGCGTTGTGGACAGCAGTGCCTGTGTGTCCCTTTGTCTGGGGTGGTGAGGCCAGAGACATAGTGAGGGCACTCCTGGCCCAACCTCCCCAAGGGACCAGAAAGTCACCCACCTGACTTCTCTAGGTCCCAAGATCTAGGTAGGTCCAACCCCCCAGCTGGTTCCTGCGGGCTCCATGCCCACGCCCAGCCAGGGGCAGTACCTGAACTTTGGCTGGTGGCGGTCTCTTCATGGGCCAAAGTCCCCCACGAAGACAGCAGGATGAGCGCAACCGAAGCTTCAGCCCAGCTGTGACTGCCCAGCCCTGAGTGTTCACCAATCTGGGTCCCAGGCTGACTGCCCCTCCTAGCCCCCTTCCCTCAGGCCCTTCTCTTCCCCAGCCAATCCCTGTCTAGTCTGAGTCCTTATCCAACTGCCCATGAGCCCAGAGCATGCTGTCTGGGAGCACATGCAAGGAAGGAATCCAGCAAACTAGGCAAGCTTTTCGTCACATGAGGAGGCTCTAAGAGAAGGTAAGTTTTGGGGCTAAGATTGCCCCTGGGCCTCTGGCCCCAGGGTCCAGACTGTAGACAAGTTCAGGCCTCTTCTGGGAAAGCCAGGGGTGGCTCTCACCTGGAAGGAAAGGTTTCTGCCTGTAAAGGCAAGCTCCCATCTGAAGGGGGAACGATCTCACCTAAGGGGAAGCTCTCACCTGACAGGAAAGTTTTCACCAGTGAGGTAAGTTCTGTCCTGGGGAGAATCTCTCATCTGCCCAGTAGCTACCACCGAATAAGGGGAAAGATCTCACTTGGGAATCTAGGAGATCTGGGGAGAGGGAGTTCTTACCTGGGGGAAGCTATCCCAGGAACAGTTCTTACCTGGGAATAGGAGCTCTTAGAAGGGGAGGGCTTACCTGGGGGAAAGCTTTCACCAGCTGGGAAAGTTTTCACCTGCCAGGAATGTCAGGTCTAGAGGGGATTCTCACCTAAGGGAAGCTCTGACCTGGGGGAGGCTCCCACCCATAATGGGAGAAAGCTTTCACCTGGGAGTGGATTCCAGAAGGGGGAGTCTTACCTGGAGGGAAGCTCTCCCCTGCTGGGAAAGCCTTTACCTGTCAGGAAAGTTCTGATCTGTGAGAAACTCTGACCAAGGTGGGGGATCCCACCCGAGTGGCAGGAGCTCACCTAGAAAAGGCCTCTAACCTGGATGTCCCGGTTGGAGGAAGGAGTGGAGAGGGTGCAAGGACGATCCTTGGAGACTCTGCATCGCCGTCTCACAGAGATCTTTGAGCCCCCTCGCCCCTCCTCCGTGAGTCACTCGAGGTCTTAAAGGGCTCCCCGACACCCGGCACCCCACCCCCTGCAGGATCCGTGCTCGGAAGGCAGGGCTGAAATCTGTGGCCCCACCCGCCTGGGAGGGCCCGGCAGGCCGAAAAGCGGGAGAACTTATTCCAGGACCAGTTGCATCGCTGGGTAGACTCAGGATCCCGTTATGGACACTCTTGCAGCGACCTCCCGGGCCCCAGCGCGCATTTCCTGGGCCGGGTCTCCTCTGCACGCAGCCGCCTACGGGCGGTCCCCGGCTAACCCTCGAACGGCGCTCAAGCGGCTTTCCGCACAGCCCGCAGGAGCCGAGGTCGCGCCGGCTCCCGCCCCATCCCTCGCTACAGCTGGGCAGCCGCCTGCGTAAGACCGACAAAGCGGTAAACCGACGCGCGGCAGGCGGGAAATGCCTGCTTGGGACTCAGCGGTACCCCTTCCGCGCTGACCCAAGCCGGGCGCCTGCGCGGGGGCCGAAGGGCGGCCCGCGCCTCGCAGACTGGAACAAGGGGAACCCGGGCCCCGCCCTGCACTCACCCCGGCGCTTCCGACAGCCCCATGGCTGGAGGGCAGCCCAGAGGCGGCAGCTCCTACACCTCCGGCAGGAGGCCGCTACGGCCCGAAAGGCGAGTCCGGGACCAAGGCAACGCCGGAGGCGCGCTCCCAGCGGCCAGTCCCGGGGCAGGACCGGGAAGGCGTGGGCCAGTCAGCGTGCCGGGGCGGGGCCTAAGGGACGCTCTCAGGGTGTAGCGACCTTCAAGGAGGGAGATTTAACTCCTTCCTCCCCCTGCGGCTTGGCTTGTGCTCCCCCTCGTGGCCCGCCGAGCTCTCCTCCCTGAGCCCGTTGTTACCGAAAAACTGGGACTAAGGACCCGAGCTGGCCTGGCCGTATCCGCAGCCGCAGCCCCAGGTCCCTGAGTGGGACGAGGCTGATACCAGGTCTTGGCTTCTTGCGGAGGGTCCCCGCGGGATGGGGAGCTGGATGTCTAGGGGCGTGGCTGGTAACTAGAGCATTAGCTCTCGAGGCGGGGCGGGGGAGGTATCCAGATCCTGGAGGCCTCTCATGCCTCCAACTGAGGACGCCACCCTCAGGCTTTCCCCCTGAGACCTCTCTGAGACCGAAGGGGCTCAAAGGCCTCCCTTTAACCCTGGACGCGCAGACCTGAAAGGCTGAGAGGTTCCCCTCTCCTGGACATAGCACAGGCCGGGCATCAGGCCTGAAGCCTTCTGCCTGAGTTCCGGAGGAACGCTATGTCCCGGCAATTCCAAGTCTGAGAGGCTCCTCAGTGCTGTCAGTGGGCTGAGGGCAGTTCCTAAGGTGGGTCTGACTGCCAGAGAAAATGCCAGCTGAGGGCTGCAGGCCCTGCAGACTTAGGAAGCCATCAAGTTGTTGCCTTGACTCTCAGTACGTGTGCTCATACTTCAGGCCCAACCTCAAGGCCACCGGACAAAATTCAGGATGAAAGAGATCGGAACCTGGTCCAAATCTCCAATGAAATAAGCTAAAAATAGCCGAATATTCTTGGGAAGGTGGATGAGGGCAGTGCTCACATTTCTCCCAAAGGTCAGCCTGGCCTGAATCATTCATAGCCACCCTGGTACCCCACCCCCAAACAGAAAGAGGCAATAACCATTTTCTATAGAAGTTTATTCCCAAAACAGAGCGCGGCTTCACGGAACAATTTACACAGACAGGGAAAGGAACCACTGGGCTGGAGGGGGGACCTCCGGAGAGGGGCATCTACAGAACCTAGGACATAGCAAGAACAACCCCCTCTCCCCACAGCAGGCCCCTCAACCCTTCAAGGGCTGGGGACACTCGGTAAGGAGAGCTGGGGTCCTGGCTGGTGGGATTTGGCACCAGTCAGTAAAGTAGAGCTTTTAGTCTCCTTCGAAACTGCCTCCCAAGAGTGTGCATAAAGGAGTGGGGTGTCTGCACCGACCCTTCACAACCCTGCTTGGTCACTGTTCCCCATGGTAAGAGGATGCCTACTCTCGAGGCCTTCTGGGCCTGCTGTTCAACAGGGGACTCAGGGCTGACCTTTGGCCTGGGAGAGTGAGGGGTTAGAAACCCCTCAAGGTGGCCAGGTTCAGGGTCCTCACAGGTGGGTCCTCCACACCCCTCTCCCGCATTCTCTACCTTTCATTTGTAAACAAAGCGGAAAAAAATATTCTCAACGGTAAACAAAATGTAAAAGTTCAAAGTTGTAAGTTGTAAACAAAGTTTAAAAGTGATTTCAACCTTGACCTGTAAACAAAGTAACAAAATTTAAAAGTCCCCATTTCTGGACATCAGACAAAGTAATAAAAGTGAGTTTGTGAACAGGGTCCTAACAGTCATTTTTCCCTTTAGAAGGGAATTAAGGAGGGATGGAACTGAGTCACTTCCTGCAGCCCGGGTGCCTAGGGCCAGGGAGGCTCCTGTAAACATGGGAGGAAGTGGCACCTACATTCTGAGTCTTCAGTTCCCTTGTTTCTGCTTCTCCCTTTGCTTCCCCCACCAACCTCTCCTGCAGAATAAATTCCAGCAGGGGGCAGTGTCAGGGAATCAAATGGCACCACAGACAACTTTTACTGACAGCAGGGGCAGGGGCTGGCAAATAACCCCTCCATCCACCCTCTGCAGGAATGTCTGAATAGAGGCCTGAGCCCCTCCCCATGGGAGAAAGGGAAGCCTTGCTCTGTAAACATGACATCTGCTGCTCCACCAGCGCCCCACAGCATCAGTCCTGGGTCATAAGGCAGTAAGTGGCAGGGACTCCACGTAATGAACACACACATCCATGGGGAGGGACACAAGAGCGAGCCCCTGTGAGGAGGTCAGAGGACCCCTGTTTCCAATACCAACTCCCAGTCCCAGAAGTTTGGCCCCTGGGATATCCAAGAAAAAGCAAAGATCAATTCTACACTTTTGGCCCTGACGATATACAGATCTACCTGGGCAGGCAGTGGAGGGGTGGGGAGGGAATTTACCCCTCCTGTCTGAATCCACCCTGGTAAGATGAGAGGAAAGATCATATAATTTGCCAGGGACCCAAAGGGGGCCGAACTCTGCACCTCTTTCCCTCTGTCCCCCTCCCCCTCCCAGCCCAGCCTCAGAATCCTGGAGACAGAAAAGCTGAAAAATAACATAAGCATATCTCTCTGGTTACAAAGGTACAAAATGTATAAAAGTCCTCCCTTCAGTTCCCTCGCTCTGCGCTCACACGCTCACACGTCAGCACTGTAGCAACGGGGAAAGCTGGGGGGCGAGGGGTGTAGGAGGCTGCCTTGGGATCAGCCTCTGACTCCGGGAGTCTTCTGTTCACCCAAATCCTCCATCGCCCTCTGCTGTTCCTCATCCACACGTCTGCCCCTCAGGAGTGACTCTCACTTCTGGGAACTCTGCAGAGTTGAATGCGGAGTCACAGGTGGTTGCTATCAGGTGGCTCTGGACACCCCCCCACCACCAGACCCAGCGTGGGCCACCTCTCCTCACCTCCCCCAACACCTTTGCCTCTCAGTCCCTAGCCCCAGACTCACCAGCAAGGCCCCCTGGCTGGCCACCTATGTCTTTTCTCTAAGCGCTTAGCAAGCACCTGACAAATTGTGTCTCAAAAGTCTCCACGTCTCAAAGAGTTTGTTACTACAGACACATTTTGCAGATGAGGAAACTGAGGCTCAGAGAAGTCAAGTGGGACTCCAGAACCTGAACCCCTGCTCAGTCCCCCAAGCACCCCATCCCCCAACAGCCAGACCCCCAAGGCAGGAGGAGCCAGGGGGTGCTCCCAGCTCCCTCTCCTCTCTACCCCAGTATCCTTCCAGGGCTCTGGGCACCAGGCCCCCAAATCCCCTGCCTCTCCTTCCTGTCTCCTCCCCCAACTCTGCTCAGGTACTGTTGGTCTCCTGCCCCACTCCCAGGGTGCCCTTCCCTCCAAAGCCACCTCTCACCCTACAGACCTCCACAGAGCCTGACCTAGCTGTCCCTCCTTTGGAAACTCAACTCTGCTTTTGGCTTCCAAAACCTGGGAATTTCTGATTCCTACTCATTCCCTCTGCATTTTATTTTTATTTTGCTATTATTATTATTAATTTATTTGGGGGGATAATTAGGCTTATTTATGTTTAGAGGAGGTACTGGGATGGAACCCAGGACCTTGTGCATGCTAGGCATTTGCTCTACCACTTGAGCTATACCCTCCCCCCTCACTCCCTCTGAATCCTGTAATTCAGCTGCTTCCCAGGTATGTCTGCCATCCCCTACCCTACAGATACCCCACAGGCACCTGAGATGCACCAGGTCCCAACTCAGTTCCTGTGTTTACTAGCCCAGTCTCCACAGGCAGAAGGAACTTAGTATTGACTGAATGAGTAAATGAATGAATGATTTACTCCCAGTTCTTCAGCCTGGCATATAAGGCACCCACATCCTAGCACTACTTCTGGCCCCTTTTTATTCCATTCTACCCCCTAAGCAAATCCTCCCAAGTAGAGACCCCTCCTCTCCTCCTTGCCCCTTCCACATATTGGGCTACCTCCCACTTCTAGGCCTTGGCTCTGCCCGCCCCCTTCCACTAGCTCAGGCTCTTTGGAAGGCACCTTGCTCTCTTTAGTTCAGGCGGTGCAAGGGAGGGTGGTTGGCCCTAGGCATACAGCTGACAAAGTCTGGGCTCATCACCCCATTTGCTGCCAGATTTCTGCCCTTGGCCTGTGGCCCCTTGGCAGTGCTGAGCCTGGGGTAGCCCATGCTGTCTGCCAATCCCCACTCCATTCTGTGGTGGAACACAGACCCAGGTGCCCAGGAAGTTGCCCTAAACTGATGGGGATGTGAGCAGGTGGCTGGACCCTGCTTACTCTGAGTCCGGGGACAGCTCCGAGATGCTGTGGGACGTGGCAGAACGTGGCGTGGAGGGCCCAAGAGCAGAAGCTGTGGCAGAAGGCGTGGCTGTGGTGTGAGGGCCCGAGGGTGTGCTTGAGGACTGCACGGAAGAGGAGAGAGCTGAGGAGTTGAAGGAGGCAAGGATGGAGGACAGAATGTCCAGCTGCTCTGTGGAGGGGCCGTGGCTGGGGCCACTGGCTGGGTCTTCCCTGACTCTGAGCAGCTGCGGTGGGGGCCCGAGGCCTTCTCGTGAGGGGTGCCGGCTAGGCACATGGTCCAGCCGCTCCCCCGAGTTCGATTTCCTGGACAGAGAGTCCAGGGGCCGGGATGGCAAGAGGGGGTCCCTTGACAGTTGTCGCTGGGGAGATAGTGGCAGAGGCGGGGGCTGTGGGTCAAGGTCCCGGGCACCATGGGGTGGGGGCAGCGTGCGCATCCACTCGCAGGGCGCCCCTAGGTCCAGCGCATCGCGTGACCCAAAGCAGCCGGCTGTGGCGCCAGGATAGTCCCTGGGTGGCTGCCTCCGTGGTAGGGTGCTGCCCCGATCCCTGGGCTCCAGGCGGCCTGGCACAGCATCCAGGTGTTCCTGGGAACCTGGTCGACTCAGGGGACGCAGGACAGGGGCAGGGGCCTCCTCCAGTCGCTCACGACTCAGCTGCCGGCGAAGAAGCAGATCCAGCTGTTCTCGAGAGGAGTAGCGGCTGGCTGGCTGCGAAAGGCTGCCTGTGCCCCCTCCAGCATAGATGCGACCATAGGAGGCAGCCGGCACAGCACGGTGGCCCAAGGTGGCTGCACGGCACCAGGACAATTCCGGGGCACCCCGGGTCTGTGGCACCAGTGGGTACTGCAATCGGTTCTTCAGGATGCCTAGAGGGGGAGCAAATAGAGGACAGGGTGTGTACGTGGTGGGGGGTGGAGCAGGAACCCCCTGGGTCTAGGAATGCAGCAGCCCCTGGAATCCCTGTGACACAGGGTTGGGGGCAGAAACGCTTTAGGTAGGGGGTGCAGAGGCAGTTTCTGGGAATCCTAGAGAGGCTGCAGGACAGGGGTAAGAGTAGGGAGGCAGTAATCCCTTGGGTCAGGACACGGGCAGTCCTCAGGGTACAGGGGCAGGGGCAAACCTCCCCCCAAGGTCAGAGGAGGGGCAGCCCCCAGGTCCTAGTAATGCAGGCCAGGGTCCAAGGGGCAGGAATTCCCAGGGTTGGGGCAGGAACAGTCCTTGGTGGGAAGTCTCTGTGGTGCAGGGGTGAAGGCAGAAACCCCTTGAGTTGAGACAGGGAAAACCTCTTGGGATCCTTGTAAAGCAGGGTAGAGGGCCAGAAAATTTCCAGGTTAGAACAGAAGTTGTGGGTTCTGAGGCATAGCAGCTCCTAGGATCCTTACAAAGCAGACTGGGGTTGGAGGAAGGGGAGGTATCCCCTGGGGTAAGGCAGGAGTGGCCACTGGGGTCTCCATGGTGCTGGCTAGGGTACGGGGGCAGGCAATTCCCAGGTCAGGATGGGGCAGTCCCCAGGGACCATGAAGCAGGGTAGAGGTGCAGAAACCTCCCAGATCAGAGCGAGAGAAGTTCTCAGGATCCCTGTGAAGCTATTTGGAGTAGAAGAATGAAATTCCCTGAGTCAGGGCATGGACAGTCCCCTGGGTATAGGCCAAGGTCAAGGATCCACACCTTTTCTCTGGTGCTGGGCCCGGCCCAGGGAGGTTTCATCTCCACTGGTCAGGGCCAGGTCCGGCTGGTTGTTGTTGGCTGCATCCTTGCTGGTATCCAGCCCCAGGCGCCTTTCGGAGCCCCAGGTCTGCAGAGCACAGGGAGTAGCCTCGCATTCCCCCAGGGCTGGCCAGTAAGACAGGAGGTCATTGCCATCCACATCTGTGGAGCCAGGGCAGGTTACAGGAGCCTCTGGGTTGACTCCAGTGACCATGGCCCCTGTGACCCAGACTCAGTGACCCCCAACCCTAAAAACTCCTGAAATCTGGGCTATTCTCATGGAGCAGAGGTAGGAATAGGAAGGTGTCTCTCAGAGGTCAATGGAACCATCTAGGGAGAGGGTTACTGATAAGCACCCCTACTCCTGACTGGAGATGGACAGAGACTGGAGGTGGGGGAACCTGATGGCTGAGGGGCCGGGAAGACCAGGCTGAACCTCAGCCCTCAGGGAAGAGGAGGAGCTGGAGGGATGACATGTCACCCTATAAAAATCCCTGACCTCATTCTTCTGTTACCTGGGCCATTCCTGGGTCTTTGGCTAACAGAACTCTGCTGGGAGGCTGGATGGGGAGAGGTACGTATGGGCCCAGTGATGACCCCAGGTCCCCAGTAGGTTGGTCCCAGGACTCCGCAGGGGATAACAGGGTCCCTGGGTTACACCCAAGTGTAATATGGGGTATCTCTTGGTCACTCGTGGGGTAGATGTCCCCATCACCTTTGGGGTGGGTGAGGAGCCTCTCACTCTGCGCTGCTCGGCGGAGAGGACGCTGGAAACGCCCCCGTGTCCGGCCGTTGTCCTCACTTTCTGAGGATGGGATAGACAGACTTCTCTCCTCCTCCAAGGACAGGTCACTGTCAGAGTCGGAGTCAGCACCTGAAGTTGGGAAGGTCAGGAGGAAGGCCTAGCAGTGGCCTGGGGAGGCGAGGGACTTGGGGGGCTTGAAGGAGGCAAAAACAAGGGGCTGGGGCTGGGAACTGGGGAGAGCTTGGAGTTGGGGTAGGAACAGAAGGCTGGGACTTGCCAGGAGAACCAGGGCTGGGGGATAGATGCCTCCTGGGGCAGTGACCTCAGGAAAGCTCTCCCCAGGACAGTCAGCTGCTACTCCCAGATTGGGGCAGAAGAAAGGTGAATCGGGGAGAGATCCTCTGCCTCCCTCCTCCCTGGCCCAGGCTCCCACCTCCACCAGCATCTCGATGGAACATGGCCACGTCCAGGTCAGTGGGGCCAGCGTGAGCCTGGACGCTGTGGTCAGTGTGGTCAGCAGCCGAGCCATGTCGAACCAGGACATTGTCCCTGGAAATGCAGGAGCACCCCCCATCAAAGAGGGATGTGATGGGGTGCCCTGGAGGCGGGGACATCTGTAAGTGCACAGCCAGCTGTCTGTGGAATGGCTCTGAAGGCACCCCTGGGTGTGTGGCAGGAGGCATCTGGGGCAGAGGCAGCAGCAGAGGCCCAGCTGGCTGAGATGGGAGACGCCACCCCAAGGTCGTGGTGATGCCAACCCCTGGTAAAGTGCGGCTGGTCCGAGCTGTGTGCACCTCTCGCGAGGAGGCCACTCCCCTCACCTGAGGTAGCTGCGGCCCCGCTGGCTGTCTTGGTCCTGGGTCCGGCCGGAGCGGGCACTGCTCACTGAGGAGATGGTGGAGGCACCGAGAGTGATGCGGATGAGGCCGCTTTCCTCGAAGAGAGCCGTGTTGTTGTAAGCCCCAGGCCCCTGGGGGAGGTGGGTGGGACAGGAGCATGAGCGGGACAAGGAGCATGAGCCAGCCCTGGAGAAGCATCAAAACCTGGCTTCCTGGGGCCCCCACTCTCACTCCCCAGCTCTGGGAGCCCCTCACCGTCCCAGCTGCTGGCCTGGCCTCCTCGGGCTCTGCCTTCCTGCCTAGACAGGCTGGTGTCCAGGCGGCTCGAGTGTCTGCATTCACGACACAGAACAGCAGCAGCACCACCAGGCCCTGTGGGTCAGCAAGGACCAGTGTGGAGTCAGAGAGAGGTCAGAAATGAGGCAGAGGACAGGGTCAGGCCACCACAGGGTCAGTTAGGGCCAGGGTAGGTCACCATGGGTCAGCAAGGGGGATCAGTCATTGCAGGTCAGAGTGAGTCAGTGATGAACCTGAGGCAGAACCCAATAAGGGAGTTAAATCAGCAGAGGCAGTGAGAGGTCAGAGTGGCCCGAGTGACCAGAGTCAGTGCAAGTCAGTGTGGACCAGCAAGCAGCCAGAGATCTCAGTGCCAGTGAAAGTCAATCCAGGATCAGTATCAGCCTGGTGTCAGTCATCCCATCTGGGGTCAAGGCCCCAGGCCCCACCCTGCTGAAGCCCCTTCTGGTCCAGGGTGAAGGAGGGGTGCTGGAGTTACCTGGAGCCCAGAGAGGCCAGCGTGGAGGTAGTGGAAGGCCAGGACACTGTGGTTGACCGCCAGGAGGCCGAAGAGCCAGGAGGCACTGACCAGCAGAAGGAGCAGAAAGGAGCTGCGAAGTGTCCTGCCGCAGGAACATGAAAGGACACAGCACACGCGAGGGTCACACAGGGCTCACATGAGGGACGTAGGAGGACACACAGGAGTCACATAGGGGACACCCAGGGGACAGGGAAGGAAAGGGATTCACACAGAAACATGGAGGTTTCAGGAGGACACTCAGGGAGACTGGAGGTCACAGAAAGAACCAGGAGAGAACTCAGGCAGTCATGAGGGGACATGGGGAAAACACACAGGAAGGATGTTGGAGCCTGAGAGAAAACATGGAAGGCAGGTGGAACATATTGGACAGGGGGCCAAGTGAGCCACCCAGGCCACGGGAGACTGGGAAGATGGCAGGGTGGAAGCGTGTCTGGAGCCAGAGTAACGCAAGGGCACCAGAGAGGGACCACTGGCCAGGGCAGGTGTGACTTTGCCCCAACCCAGAATCTGGAGCCCAGCCTGCACCAGGGATGCTCCAGGAATCCCAGATCCCACTCAGGAGAAGGCTGCCGTTCTGAGAATCCCCCACTCCCCCCAGCCAGCCAACTCACAGCACAGAGGTCTTCTTGGCCTCCCTCTGCCCAGTGGAGCAGGATGTGCGGGCAGCGAGGAGAAACATGGTCCCATTCATCTGGACCCACGGCCAGACATGTGGAGCAGGGGCAAGGCAGAGAGAGACAGAGATAGTGAGAGACAGACAGAGACAGAGACAGAGAGAGGCTAAGACTCAAAGAGAGAGGCAGAATCAGTAAGAAACACCAACAGACACACACACACAAAACAAAGATCAAAAACAAAGAGAGGTAGAGGAGCTTAGAATCAAAAAAGAAGTCAGAGATAGTAACCAGGGAGGGACTGAGAGTTGGAGACGAGAGAGAGACAGTGGCGGGGCGAGGCAGTCTCTGATCCCCACACCTCCCATCTCTATGCCAGTTAAACAGGAACAGAAATGGAGGCCGAGCCCAGGAAGCCTGTGGACGGCCACCAGCGCCCCTCAGCTAAGACCACCACACCAGCTGCAGGGCCACCGTCCCCACCCCAAGGGGAGCACACAGGTGGCACTGAGTGAAGGCGCTCACCACAATGACAATGACGACAGGGCCTGCAAAACTCCAGATGAGGGGCTCATGGACCGAGATCCAGCAGAAGTCAGGGTTCCCATAGCCTTCGGGATCCAAGCCGACAGCCAGGCCTGTGGGGGAGAAGGGGGAGGATGGATGGGGCGTGTTCTAGAGTTGCTGACCCACTCATGTATGGGGAGAAGCTGGGGGCAGAGGCAGGGCAGGCTCCTCCCTGAGCAGATGGCACGGAGGAGTGAAGATGGGGTCATGATTAGGATGGGGGGCAGGGGTCAGGCCATGAGGAAGGGAGGTTGGGGGTCACAGGCCCTCACCCAGCAGCACAGCAGGGACGCCCCAGCCCAGGGCATGGTAGAAACGCATGGCACCACGGTCCACATTACGCGGCTCAACCTGCATGCGGTAGAGGTGCAGCCCCTGCACAAGGAGCCACGCGAACGTGCTGAGGAAGAAGTAGTGCAGGAGGATGGCGACCGCGGTGCACACCAGCTGGAGGCAGGGTAGCGGGGAGTCAGGACCTTTCCTGCCCCGCCCCGCCTCTATCCCCTCAACCACCACAGGTTACCCCAGCATCCTGCCCCAAACCCGGGCCCCAGCCTGAGCATCCCTGACCTCTGACCCTGAACTCTGGCCCAGGCCTTCCTAGGGCCTGGTGAGGTCATCAGGACACAGATCCCCTGGCCCTGACCCGGCACCTGGTTTTGGGTCCTGTGGATCCCCAGCAGGAAGAGGAGCTCTGCCACCCCCAGGGCAGCAGCCACATTGGCGTGGATGCCACGCATGTTGGACTTGAGGCTGCGCAGGCTCAGCAGGACAGCTGCGGTCAGCAACAGTGCGGCCACAGACACGGATATGACCACGTGGGTGAACACAGCCAGCAGCTCCAGGTCGCCCTCTAGCCGCTGTGGGGATAAGGATGGTCGCTGGGGTGTTGGGCACCCCTGCTTTTGACCCTCCCACTTCCTCGGGACTCTGAATATAGCCCCACCTCGCGGGGGGAGGCATCCATGAGGACCCCAAAGGTGCCCGTCCGGCTGCAGCGACACCGTGCGTGGGACCCATTCCTGTGCACCAGCTCACAGTCCCGTGCTGTCCACGTGCCATGCCGGTCCACCCTGCAGCCACAGGGCAGTTAGACCTACCGTCCCTTCTGGGGGATGCCCCATTGCCAAGCGGGGTTTGAGAGATAGTGGGAGGGGCTGAGGGCGCCTGGAGTTTGGGAGCAGCATTCCTCGTGGGCCTGGGCACACAGGGGCATTGGTGGGGGCCCCAGGGGTAGGCTGGGCCTCCCGGGGGCTACCAGGGGGACCAAGGGTTTCCAGATTGGAGGTCCTCACGGGCCAGGCGGGTCCCACTGCACACAGATGGCCTTGCTGCGATTCGCAGTCTGTAGCAGGCGGAACTCAAGGCTGATCGGGGACTCCAGGACACCCCTTAGGAAGTTGCGTCCATGGAATACAGCCACGCTGACCACCGGGGAGTTCATAACAGGGTTCTGGGGAAGCCTGAGGAGACACCCCACCTGGGCTTGGACACTGCAGACCTCCCCCTGCTCTGACCGCCCACCTTACTGTCTTCACGCCACCTGCCGTGGCCCAGAGTCTGGGATGCCCCAGAGTGGATGTTGTTTCTGAGAACCCCTTTGGCCTCTGCTAGGCTGCTTCAGGACTGGGAGTCCATGGCCTGGTTCTGCAGAAATGCAGCCGAGGGGCTTTGGACCCACTCTCCACACTGGGGTCTGCAGCTTGAGAAGTTCCAGACTGCCTCAAACTGCCCTCTCCGCCACCCCCAGCTGACCTCCCTCAGTCAGCCTGTCTTCGCCTGTCTCTGTCAGCCACTTCGCCTGCCTGTACTTGGCTCCCATAAACTCCTTCATGTGACCACCCCCAGCTGTGGCTCCTCATCTGTCTGCTTCTCTCCACAACTTCCCAGAACATGATTTACATGGAGCCCAGCACGGATAAGGCTCCCAGAGCTGTGGGCAGGGGCGTCTCTGTATGACTGTGAAACTGCTCATTTGTCCCCCCAAAATGGGGGTGCTCAGTTGGGTAAAAGCTCATAAGAAGTCCAGGGGTGAGGGGCCCAGGAGTAACTCTACTCCTACCTGGCACCCCGGCGCTCAGCCTGGAACTGGGCAGGGAGCAGCCCCCCCAAGGTGCGGTAAACCAGGAGGATGATGATGGAGATCCCAGGCTCGGGCTCAGGCTCCGGGGGGGCCGGTGGCGGAGCCACACTCAAGGTGGTGGAGTTCTCAGTGCTGCTGCCACTTGTGGACAGAACTGCCGGGGGATGGCAGGCAGGAGCCACTGTCAGTGACCTCTGACCCTGAGCACCCACAAACCCAGCTCTGAACCCAACCCAGCATTAAGCATGGGAATCTCTTCCCTGCAGGCCCAGAACTAGGGGGTGCAGGAGGCAGGAGCCTGTGAAGGACACATGGGCCCCCCAGGGCTGGATCCCGAATATCAAGGCTGGGAGAGGTCATCTCCGGTGAGGGAGCAGATGTGGAGAGGTGAGAGGTACTGTGGTAAGTTGTGGGATGGAGAGCTGGTGTGAGAGGGTCTCACACAGTGGGGGTCTGATGTGGGGGAGTTCTGGCAAGGGGAGAATTGGCAGGAGGACAACGTGGTATCTGGCTTAGGGGAGGGCAGGGAAACAGGACCTGGCCCAGGGGTCATCCAAGGGCTCTCACCTTCAGCGGGGGATGGCCGTGGGGCCTGGGAAGGCAGCAGCACATGCGTGTGAGGATCCCAGGCATCCTGGCCCCGGAAAAGGTTGCTGTGGTAACGAGGGTAGCGACGGGTCCCCCGGGTGGGACTGGGGTGCTCCATGCGGTCGATGCTGAGCACTGCCCAGGAGGAAGAGGGGTGAGACCCGTCAAGGGTCTCCTCCCGGTGCTGTCCCATTCCCTCCTACCCCTTATCCTGCACCCACAGCCCACAGCCTCCTGCTACCAGCTCAGAGCCAGTCCCTGCAAAGCGCTGAGGGTGGCAGCACAGCCCATACCACTAATGTCGACATCACTAGCCCCCGGCCCCTCAGACCTCCAAGTCCTTGCCCTTACACAGCCTCCTTTCCCACCCCCCCACCCTCCACATACTGATGTTGGGCGTCACCAGCCCCACAGGATTCAGGTATGTGAGTTCCATATTCCTTGCCAGCGTGGCCGCATACTCCTCCAGATGCTGTACCAGCCCCGCGCTGCCCGGGGAGCCCCCCGGGGCCCGCTGCCCCAGTGCCGCCCACAAGTCTCCGGTCTCTGGAGCAAGCAGTGCAGAGCCGGCCCACAGCAGGTTCTGGGAGGAGGGAGGGGAGAGTGGGGCCCAGCCAGATCAGGAGGGTGAGGGGACAGGGCAGACCTGAGGGGTCTGGCCAGTTGCCTAGAGGGACCCCAGCAGGCAAGGGGGTGGGCCTAGAGAGGACAAGGCGGAAGAGAGAGCCCAGAGCCTTCACCTCCCCAGGGTCAGGAGGGGCCTGAGTCGGGGATCCAGGGCAGGGGAGCCTGGGCCAGGGGATTGGGAGCCCAGGGTGCAGCCCTACCTCATTGAAATGGGCGTCCTGTGTGGCTGTCAGCCCGAAGCCCTGCTGGTGGCTCTCAAAGGCTAACAGGTGGGCCAGCAGGCGGGCAGTGACTCGGACATCTTGGCTGAAGTAGTGGTCGGTGTGGCCGGTTACCTCCCGAAGCCTCTGAGCCAGCTTCTTGGCCTCCACAGTATCCAAGACTGTCTTGTTCAGCTCCAGGCCATCCAGCTACCAAGACAAAGATGGAGGTGGTCACTCAGGCCTTTCTCAAAAGCCTCACAACAAGAAGGGTTTGGTTAGATTAAAGGGCAACCAGGAAAATCCCAGGTCCAGGGCTAGGGCATGATGTCTGGGGACTGCTACCCAGGCTTGGGGAGGCTGAGGCCAGGGCTGGGGCCAGGGCCAGTCTTCAGTGCAGGGCAAGGTCTGGGCAGTCTCACCAGCAGATTGAGTTCTCGAAAGGCGGGGGAAGTACAGTTGAAGAGGTCGGGTTCCAGCCAACCCTGGTCTTCATCGCATAGCCGCATGGCGGTACCTGAGAGCAGGCAACCCCTCGTCAGGCCTGGGGCCTGGACACCTCCGCTGATGAGGTGACCACAGCACCCTCCCCTATCCCAGGGGAGCTCTGAGGCAGAGACCAGGTAGTAGGCATCTGTGGCTGGATCCCTGGACAGAACCACCCCAGTCCTCAGCCCAGATGGGCCCCAGGGGCTTGTCAGTCAATTCCTGAGGGGTCTGTGGACCATTTTGAACCACCATGATATAAAGAACACATCAGCAGGGCTGTATGTGTACACACGTGCACAGACATATGCACAAGCCAGAACAGCTGCACAGACCCGTGGCCCAGGGCAAGCACACATACCAATGCTCACATCTACACATTAACAGATGTGCAGACCAGGACAAATACACAGACCTACAATGCTTGCAGGCACATGCTCTCGCTCGCTCGCTCACTCTTTCTCTTTCTCTCACTCGCTCTCTCTCTCTCTTTCTCTCTCTGACACACACACACACACACACACACACACACACACAGTGACATGGACCAGGTTTTCCAGATGTATTTTGTGACCAACATGATGTGGGGGTGGAAGCTCTCACACACATTTTAATTGCCCCAGCGGTGCCTTTGCTGATCTCTCTCCCTTGTCTTTGCGATTGGAGTGAGAGTTGAATGAGAAGTGACCTGGGCCTTAAGAGAGCTTGTAGCCACCGGTAAAGTCTGACTTAAACGCAGAACTCCCTGACTTACATAGAATCCCCTCCCTGAAAGACAGACTTACAGATGCGTGCGCAGGCACAGAGAGACACACACAAGAGCATGCATTCACAGACAATCTCTGTCTGGCCACTGCAGAGACCTGAAGCAGCAGGGAGGGTTCTGTGGGGACCTCAGGCAACAGAGAGAAGTGGGGTCCTCAAACAGAAGGCGGGTGTCTTTCATGCCCTCAGGTAGTAGGAAGAGGCCTGCAGGGACCTCAGGAACTGAGGAGGGGTCTACAAGGACCTTAGGAAGTATGTGTGGGGGTGCTCTTCAGGGTCCTCAGGCAGTGGGGAGGGGCCTCTGAGGACGTGAGGCATCAAAGGGCCCCCAGAGTCCTCAGATAACAGGAAGGGTCCTCCAGGGACTTCAAGCAGCTGGGAGTAGCTTTTAGAGACCTCAGGCAGTGGGGAGGGGTCTGCAGGGACTTCAGGCAACAGGAGGGATCTGCAAAAGCTCTGGCAGTGGGAGGGGCAGCGCACCTGAGCAAACACGTACCCCTTACCTGCACCCCGCAATCCTGCCCAGAAGCCAAGAGAAACAGATGGAGGCTCATTGAGGGTGTTGTGAGGGACCCAGAGCCCCAAAGAGGTAGTGAGGGGCCCACATGGACCCCTACCCCACTCCCACTTCTTTGTAGGAACAAGGCCAACCAACTCAGGAAAAGAGGTGGCTCCAGCAGGCAGAGGACAAGCCTGCACCCCCCCTCAGTGATGTGCTTGCCTCCTAGTACTCACCCAGGGCCCCCCGAGGACAGGGCACTGAGGCCAAGACACCAAACTTGGTCTGGGGCCACCACACACCAGATCTCAGGGACTTGGGGCAGGCATCATAGAGCACTAGGGAGAGAGGAGGCACTGAGCCAGGCAGCCAGGAGCTGGAGCAAGTGACAGCTACTTCCACTATCCTGCATCCGCCAAGCAACCCCCCTACTCCCCTGCTGGCCTCACAGGAGCTGGCCTGTCAGATTCTGTGACAGGTCATCCAAATACTCAGGGTAGATGTGGGAGTGCCTGGGTATAAGTAAGGCTCTCTCAGAGAAGCTTCTTAGAGTCCCCACCCAAGAAGCCAAGCATGCCATGGTGCTTGGTGGCAGCGGGCCGGAGCCAGCTCTCTATATGTGGGGCTGGGTGGAGCCTGCTCACCCCGGCAGCCGCTGGCTGTCACCTCTGCAAAAGGACTGTCGCAGCTGTTGCACTGGCGGCCAAGGGCTCCTGGGCGACAGGGGCACTGCCCGCTGTGGGGTGCACATGAGCGCGAGGTGGAGCCCACAGGGTAGCAGTCACATGGGAGGCACGAGTCACTGCCCCGTGGTCGGTAGTGGAACTCCTGTTTGAGAATGGGTCAGGGGCCTAAGGTAAGAGGTCAGGGCTTAAGGTAGGGGGTCTCAGCTCAGGACTTGAGGAATGAGTGGAATCAAGGGCAAAGGGTCAGGAGAACAGTGCTCACAGGCCAGTAGGAAGACTGGCCTCAAATGAAACCTAAGGGAGGGGTTAGACGTCAAGGATAAAATGTGGCCATTAGGTCATGGGATAGGGGTAAAATGTCAGGGGCTGAGTCAGGTGGCAGAGGTCAGCAAGCTTGATAAGCATCAGAAATCATGTCTAGGGAAGAGTTAAAAGGTCAGGGCTCAAGAACCAGGCACACCTTGCAGTGACACTGCCCATTGGTCTTGTTACAGTTGGGGTCAAAGCCCTTGTGAATGTCGCAGTTGCAGGGTCCACACGTTGGACTCCCCCACCAGCCCCGTGGGCACTGCTGGTCCATCCTGGGGCAGACAGGCAGGTGAGATGCCTCCACGATAGCACAGTGATCCTCTCTCTCCCCACCACCGGCTCCTTCCATCATCTCGACCCCCAGCCCCTTACCTGTGCTCACAGTGGTGCCCGAAATAGCCACCTACACAGTCACAGATATAGCCATGGGGGGCCCCAGGGAGGTGCCGGCATGACCCCTGGTTCTGACAGGGGTTCAGGAGGCAGGCGTCCACACAGCCTGGGCCATAGTAACCTGCAGGTTAGGTCAGAGAACTTAGGACACTGGCCACAGAGCATGGGGGGAAGCAGGTACCTGTTCTTCTCAGTCCCTGCCTCCTCCATGCTCTCCAGGTTCCCCAGTCTTCACCAAGAACCCCAGATCACCCTGCCTCCCTCCCCCAGGTCTCACCTGGCCAGCAGGTACAGGAAAAGGTCTGCCAGAGGTCTCGGCAGTCAGCGTGGGGTGGGCAGGGCCCAGAAGCACAGGCATTTGTCACAACGCAGCCAGGTTCCACATTCACTCGGTGGTTCGGGGGAAGCAGGGCTGGAGTTCCTGAAGGTGTGGAGCCGAGCCATACCCCCTATGAACACAGCCAGCAGGGGATGAGACCCATGGCAAAGCACCTCATCCTCGAGTCCTGCAGAGCCAGCCACTTGGTTTGAGGACCCTGATATGCAATCTCCTTACAAATCCTGGACTCTGATCCCAAATCCTCAATTCAGTGCCCCTGTGGGACACCTAATCATGCTGTCCCTGACACAAGCCTCCAGTGACTCTTGATAATCTAAGCTAGACTCTCACCTTCAGCAGCACAGAAAGGCTTGACCCATCTCTGATGGCTCTGGGGCACTGCTACCCCTGTGCCAACCCCCATGTGAATGCAGCATTTCAGGTCCCAAGGCATCTTGACCTCTGACCACCCACCCTGATGCCCCATATCATGTTCACATGCTGACCCCCACCTGGATACAGCCAACCAGCCCCTGAGGAGCCTCCTCATCACTGCTGGGGGGCAGGCCTCCCACGTGGAGTCGCTTTACCTTCAGGCCCTGCAGCTCATTCCCCACTGCCAAGGTGTCCTGGAGGAGGGGAGCAGTCAGCACTGGGGGTGTGGGGGGACTTGATGGACCCCTGCCCTACCCCAGGGTCAGTCTTGGCCTTATTCTAGCCCTGCAGGACCACTGTCTGCCCCTCTGGGCCAGGGGACCGGTCTGGGCATGAGATGCTCCCAGGTATGGAGGACCTACTGGAGCACAGCAGATGAGTGACAGGATGGTTTCAGTCGAGAGCTGAGCTCCGACAGATCCCTCTTTCCTGGACCTAGAACAGACCCTGAAATTCCAGGATTTTGAGCTGGGGAGATTGGAGCAGAGACCTGAAGAGGTTTCCAGGAGTTAGGCAAAGCGCTGGCCGTAGAGATTCCCCAAGACCAGGCCAGAAATCTGCATAGCATCCCTGACATGAGGAGGGCCTGGCAGTGGACCAGCCTAGCTGGCAGCATGTGCTCAGAGCAAGGATCTGAGGAGAGGGGTGGGGGAGACATCAGACTACGTGCAGTGGAGGGAACTGAGAGGAGCTGGACTAGAGGTGGGGTCAAATGAGGCGGGTCTGGTCAGAAGACTGAGAATGGACTACTCCAGAGTGAGAGGTCAGACCTGGAAGAGACTAAAGTCCAATGAGACCATGAGGACATGGTGGCCCCGCCGGCCACCCGGCTCTTCCTGCAACTCCAGCCGCAGATCATGCCATCGGCCATCACTGACAGTCACCTTGTCCAGAAGGAGGTGGGCAGCTCGGCCCGAGCCCCTGGTCACCGTCACGGACAGCAACCCCCGATCCAGCTGCGGGTAGAGAGGCACAGCTGTGGGGTCAGAGGCCCAAGTGGGGCTGGAGCTGGGAGTGTCAGGAGGTGAAATCAGGGGACTCTGAGGTCAAGAATATCACAGGTCAGAATAGCAGGGGCAAGGCTATATCTGGCACATGGGGCACTGTGCCCGGGGACACTACGCTGCTGCGAGTGAAGTTAAGGGGCATGGGGAAGGACCAGGGGTTGAGGATTGGTGTAGATGGCACATGAGAGATATGTCGGTACCCTGCACCTGCAGAGGATATCATGGTGGGGAAGTGGGTCAAAGCCAGGGTCCAGAGCAGAGTCAAGTATGGTCAGGACACCTAGCAGAGAAGTATGCTGTGTGACCAGGCTGGAGCCCACAGGAATATTGCTGGTGGCATTAGAGATGGAGAGCTGAGGGTACAGGAGGATCAGGAGGACAGGATCAGGAGGACAGACACACCTGACAGAGAAGTGTGCTATGTGGCCCAGCCTGCACTTGCATCAGGACACCCTGCGTCGCCCGTGTCCGAAACGCCAGCCCCAGGTACCATGGCACAGACACAGCCATGTCATTTCCAAAGTCCCAGCTCAGTGTGCCGTTGCCACGGAAATGGTGGGGATGGGCCATGGCTGGTGGGATAAAAGGAGCTGGGTCACAAGCCCCACCTCAAGAACAGAACTTACCCTGCGGGCCCCTCCTGCCCCAGGCTGTCCACTCACTGAGTCGACAGTCTTTGCCTCCAAAACCCACAGGGCAGTCACAGCTGAAGCCACCCCAGCGTTCTGAGCAGAAGCCGCTGTTCTTGCAGGGGCCCGAGTCACAGAAGTGCAGCTTGGCCTGGCAGCCTGGGAGAGGAAGGCACATGGAGGATGTAAGAACATGGTGAGGGTACAAGTGCTGGACAAACAGGGGTCCAGAGGGGCTGAAAGTGGCCATGGTCTCAGCCCCATGTTCTCTCAGAGGGTGGAATTGGTAGCAATCTGGCCCCAAAGGCTAGGCTGGGGCATGGTCCTTGCCAGGAAAGGAGACAGGGGTGAGGTCAGATTTTGAATCAATCCATATAGCCCTCCACCCTTTCCCTCTGATACGGACATGGCCTACCTGCTGTGGTGCCATTGTTTGCCACGAAGGCCGCCATGTCCACTCGGCGGCCATCAATATGCAGGTCCCGCATGCAGCCAATAAAGTCCTTGTGGGACACGGGGAAGTTCTCGGGGAGGTTGGGGACACCCCCCAGGAGCAGAGGGCCCGTCAGGTCCAGGGACCTGGAGGTCAGGGGTCCAAGTCATTGGTGGGACTGGGGCCAGGGTAGGTTTGCTCCTGGGGGGCCACAGGAAATGGAGGGGGTAGGACTCAGAGGGTAAGATGATTGGTGGGGAGAGTAAGGTCAGGCTGGGGAAGGAACTGGGTCATTACTTTAGTTGTGGGGGTGCAAAGGAGAGTTCATGATGGGCAGATGGTCTGGGGAAAGGTGGGAGAGGCTGGTATTGAGGACTAGGATGAGAAAGGGAGGCATCTGGGTGGCTAGGGTAGGGGATGGAGAGTGAAGAGTCTGGGGGCTGATGGGGACATGGAGCATTAGAGATCGGGGGAGTGGAGACATTGTGGGATAGTGAGGGAGTGGGGAGTTTGAGGTAGAACACAGAGATGGGGGCTAAGGTGAAGTGGGGTTTCAGCATCCTACTGGGGAGAGGGAATTCTGGTGGTTTGGGGAATGATGGGGAGTTTGGCAGGCAGTATGTGAAGGGTTGGGGTGGGCTTTGGCAGGCAGAAGGCTTGGGGATCAGGGGCTGGGGACCTCACTTCTTGGAGCTTGTTTGCATGCCAGCAGCTGCGCATGAGTAGTTGCCAATCTCAGCACCAAACTGCAGAGCCACGGCCACATCGCAGTCATCCACGCTCAGCACAGCCACCTTGTCCTTGGAGGGGCCCTGTGCACCCCCCATGGCATCTGTCCGGGGCTAGAGACCCAGGTACACCACTCAACAGGACCCCCAGGGTGACCCCTGAGGGGCAGAATCTGGCATCCCAGCTCCCACCATACTCCCATGCCAAGGGTGGTGCCCACCTTGTTGTAGTATCTCAGATGCACTGTATGCCACTGCCCGTCACTCAGGCCCCCTGGAACTGTGGGGCTGACCACTGTGTTGGACTCACCTGTGGGGTGGACGTGTGTGGAGGCTTGTTTGGAGCTGCTAAATTCCCCCACCCACCCAAGCATGCAGGCACAGCTACTCCCAGGGTGACCCTGAATACATCAGATCACTCTCCTCACTGGTGACTACAACTGCTGGACTAGAGTGCTTTTGGACAGATAGGAGAAGCACATGCTTCTTGGAGAGCTGAGCTTTCCCACAGGGAAAGTGGTCCTCACCGGTGTCTGTTGGGCATTTGGTGTGTGTTCAGGTGTGCTGGTGGGGCAAACCTGAGGGAACCCGGGACTTGCACCCCACAGCCATCTCACCCACACCTGCACCCATTCGCGCCCAGACTTATCTGCCGGGGCACCCACCGGTGGAATATGTCAGCCGCACTTGCCCAGCCACGAGCTCCAAGGCCAGGAAGTCGTGCTTCTCGTTCAGGCGCCCGTTGTAGAACAGCAGTCCGCTTGGCTGCACGGTGGCGAACCTGGGTGGGGTGGGCGGGCGCGTCATGATCCAGACCCCTCCTCACACCCACCATCCCTGAGACAAGAAGGTTCGCGATGTTCCCGCCCAGGCTGGGGTAAGAGAGGAAGCGACAAGAGAGGGTGGGACCAGCCGGTGAGGTCAGGCAGGCCATCAGGGGAGCGGTGGTGTGCTGTGGGACCCCAGGATGGGGCAGTCAGGTATCAGGGTCATGGAGGTAGTAGGGATGGCGTGCAGGCGCACAGATGCGGGCGGGCACCTACGAGAGGGACAGCGTGAGATGGAAGCGCTGCCGCAGGCCGCGGAACATGACGAACGAACTGGGCGGGAAGGAGCGTGCTGCCACCTCGCAGCGCGGACCCTCGAAGGCGCCACCCGCTGGGCACTGGCAGCGGAAGCCGCCGTCGGGCCCATCCGCGCAGGTACCCCCGTTGCGGCAGACGCCGGGCACGCAGCGTCCGGCCTCCGTGTCCAACTCACAGTCTTCGCCTAGGGGTCAAGCCGCGGTCAGAGGTCAAGACCGCGCCGGCCAAGGCTCCAGCAGGCCCCGCCCCTCCGAAGGCCACGTGCTCCAGGCCAGCGCCAAGACCTCTGAAAAGCCGAGCTTGCTGTGGGCACGCCCCCATTCTGCCTGGCCCGCCCGGCTGCGGCCACGCCCCTCCCAGGGTCCCGCCCCGTCCACTACCAGAAAGCCTCACCGCCCCGCCTGTCCAGGACCCCAACCCCGGTTGCCTCAAGAGTGATGCTCAATCCTCACTTGCACAATAGTTCTGTCCCACTCTCTGCCTGGGTTCACCCCGGCCTGGCGCCCGTCTCACCTGTGAAGCGCGGGCGGCAGACACAGGTGTAGCCTCCCTCGCGCCGCGCGCAGGCGCCGCCATTGCGGCATGGGTTGGAGTAGCAGAGGTCGAGCTCCGTCTCGCAGAAGTCTCCGGTGAAGCCGGGCGGGCAGCGGCAGCGCAGGCCTGCGATGGGCTGGATGGGCCTGAAAAGCGTGGAGGCCGAGGCCAGAAAGGGTGCAGACGAGTCAAAACGCAGCACGGACACGCACTTCATGTAGTTCTCACAGGGCTCGCGCAGGCACACGTTGTCGTCAAAGGGCAGCACGTCCAGGAGTGAGCGGGCGGCAAGGGCGGCGCGGCGCACGTACAGCTGCTCCTGCAGCTCCTCAGAGCTGAACCAGGGGCCCGCAGCGCCAGCCCCAGCCCCAGATCCGCGCGGCGCCAGCGCCGAGAAGCTCACATTGAGCACGGTACCCCCAACGTCCGTGTCGTTCTGGATATTGAAGATGAAGACATCCTCCGCGGGTGTGGCAAGTACCGCGGCCACGCCTTCCAGGAAGTGGCCCAGCAATGGCGATAGGAAGCGTTCCTGCCACATGTTCTCCAGGCGCACTGTCAGGCTGTTGGCCAGCAGCTCCTCCGTGATGATGACCACACGCAGCACACACTGTGCTGTCACACTATGTAGGCCATCTGCAGGCAGAAGTGGGGTAAGAGGTCAGTCTGGGGTCAGAGGTTTCCCCTCCCTGGGACAAGTGAATTGAAGGATAAATAAAACGTGCCTTCTTTGGCAGTGCCTGGAATTTATACTCCAAAACTTGAGAATGAACACTGGTAAAGTCTGTCTCTCAACCCCTGCAGCCTCCAGTAGACAGGACTGCAAGAGCCTCTCCTGCCTGCCCTCTTCTATGAGGGAGGAGTTTATGAAAGCCTGGACCACAGAGGTAGGAAAGAGGCAGGTAGACCTCTGGACATTTTCCCAAAGGGCAGGGCTTCAGGCAGCCCCTTGGATAGCAGCCAGGCCAGTGTGGGTCCACTCAATGCCTGAGCTGCCAGAGTAAGCTGCTCGTCCCAACCACTAAACTGTTGGCCTCCCTCTCCTCCACAGGTAAGTTGAGGGTCAGACTGGACCTAAAGTAACGCTTCATTTGAATAGGGGTGTGATGTGGGCTGACTGGCCTGTGGCATTTCCTGGAACCTCCAGAGCATTACCCCAGGATCTCCAGCCTTTCAGAGGGAGATGGGCTATCCCTAGATCAGCAAGCAGACAGTTCTTTACAGTCTTTATGGGATCTGCTAACGCTCTAGAATCTTTGGGGTTCTGTGGAGACCGTCCAAGAACCTAAGAAGAGACTATATGAACCTAACCTGTGAGTTCTATGACAGATCCTATGGGGTGAAGGAACCCACCATTTAAGGAATTCTTGGAAGGCTTGGAAATCTCTCTGGTTTGAAGTGCCTTGTGGGGCCCCGGAGGTCACTGGCTCATTTGATTACCCTCTGCTGCTCACCTGTAACAGTCACCAACATGGAGGCCACCAGTGGACGGTTGTTGTCTAGCTTGCGGCTGAGTCGAAGTTCCCCGCTGGTCTGGTTGACCACTAGCAGCTGCAACTCATTGCCCCGCTCAAAGGAGTAGAAGAGGTGGTCAGAGACATCAGGATCGTATGCTGGGATGCGCCCAATAATGCCTGAGGGGAAGGTGTCTGAGCGGTTGGATACATAGTTGTTGAAGAGGATCTGAAAGTTGTTGAGCACAGGGCTGTTGTCATTCTGGTCAACCAGGCGGACGTGCACAGTGGCCCGACTGACCAGAGGGGTTGATGTGGCCTGCACCACAATCACATATTCCTGGCGAGCCTCATAGTCCAAGTCAATGAGTGCCGTCAACTCTCCAGAGAAGATGTCCATTTGGAACAGCTCAGGGATGTTCCCCTCCACGATCTGGTACATTATATGAGCATTGGGACCTTCATCAGGGTCTACTGCAGTGATTTGGGCCACCACTGAGCCCACAATGCTGTTCTCCTTCACTTGCACCTCAAACTCCTCAGCCGGGAAGACGGGTGCATTGTCATTAACATCCTGCACTGTCACCTGGATGCTGACTGGAGTCCGAAGTGGGGGCACACCTCGGTCCACTGCATAGGCAGTCAGTTCATACACTGGCACTGCCTCCCGATCCAGCCACCTCACTGTGCGGACAATGCCAGAGGTGGGCTCAATGGTAAAATCTCCATCCCCATCTTCCCCATTCTGGAAAGTATACTGGACTCGGCCATTGGCATGAGCATCCCGGTCAGTGGCTGAGATCTGCAGGACACTGGTGAAAGGTGGGGCATCCTCAGAGACCAGCCCTGTGTAATGGGAGGCCACAAACTGTGGAGCGTTATCATTCACATCATTGACCATCACCTCCACGTAAGTAGTGTCTGCCTTCTGTGGTATTCCATTGTCCCGAGCAGTAATAGCCAGCGTGTAGGTCACCTGGTCTTCATAGTCCAGTGGGGCCTGCAGTGTAATGGCCCCTGAGTCTGCATCAATGCGGAACTGGGGCAGGTTGTCTTCCAGGAGATAGGTGATTCGAGCATTCTCACCCACATCATCGTCAGAGGCACTGATGACCACTACAGTGCTACCCACTGGCCTATCCTCATTCACACTCACTGAGTAGTGGGCACTTTGAAAGACAGGTCGGTGAGTGTTGGCATCTGTAATGTTGATGTGCACATAGCAGTGATCATGAAGGGCACGGTCAGATGCAGTTAGCACCAGCTTGAAGTAGCGTTCCTGCTTGTAGTCCAGTGGCAGAGCCAGTGTCACCAGACCTACACCCCCCTGGGTGCTGATGGCAAAGCGATTCCGAGTGTTGCCTCCTGTGATCTGGTAGCTGATGGCACTGTTGGCATCACGATCTACAGCAGTCACGCTGACCACACTGGTGCCCACAGTCGCATCCTCATTCAGCCGTAGGTGGTACTCCTTCATCGTGAACTCAGGCCGATTGTCATTAACATCCAGCACAGTCACTGTGACGCTGGCTGAGGCTGAGAGAGGAGGTGAGCCATGGTCTCGGGCCTCCACACCAAAGAAGTAATGCTCCACAGACTCGCGGTCTAGGGGACCACTCACAGAGACCCAACCAGTGGCACTGTTTATCACAAAGGGTGTATCAGGTGCCACACCAGTGAGGGAGTACTCCAATCTGGCATTCTCCCCATGGTCTGCATCCACTGCCTGAATGTGGATGACTGAGTGGCCCAGAGGTGCATTTTCCAGGACAGAGACCTGGAAGGGAGTGCTGACAAAGATAGGAGTATGGTCATTGATGTCCACCACCTGGATGCTGGCCAGGCCTGTGTTGTTGGACAGCGGTGGGCGGCCCGCATCCTGAGCCCGGATGCGCAAGGCATACTCTCTTTCTGCTTCGAAGTCCAGAGGTGCCACCACCTGGATCTCGCCCGTGAGGCTGTCGATGGCAAAGTGACCGCGGCTGTTGCCACTGATGATGTTGTAATGCACCAGTCCGTTGGCGTCCTTGTCCCGGTCGGTGGCCGTGACGCGTAGCACCACCGTATGGGGGCGCACATCTTCGCGCACCTGCGCCACGTAGCGCTTCTCGCTAAACTGGGGCGCGTTGTCGTTCTCGTCCAGCACAGTTATGTGCACACGCACGGTGGCTGACCGAGGCCCGGGCTCTTGGCCCTGGTCGCTGGCCTCCACTACTAGCTCGTAGTTTTCCATGTGCTCGCGGTCCACGCGACCACTGGTGCTGATGAGACCCGAGCGCGGATCAATTTCGAAGGCGGCGGCTGCGGCCGCGCGCGCAGCCGGCGGCCCCACAAAGCGGTAACGCAGGTTGGCGTTGGGGGGCGCATCACCGTCTGTGGCACGCAACTGCAGGATAGGGTAGCCCTCCTCCACGTTCTCACGAAGCGTCTCCCGGTATTGCGCCTGCTCAAATACCGGCGCGTGGTCGTTGCGGTCAGCCACAGTAACGGCCACCATGGTGGTGGCTGAGAGGCGCGGCGAGCCGTGATCCTGTGCTGTCACGCGCAGGTAGTGGCGATCCATGCTCTCGCGGTCCAGAGCGGCCTCTGTGCGGATGAGGCCGCTCTGCGGGTCGATGCTGAACAGCTCCAGAGAGCGGCTGTTCATGAGAGCAGCCAGCGAGTAGACTAGGCGCCCGGCCTCACCCGCGTCTGGGTCCTGAGCCACTACGCGTAGCACCGCGGTACCCGCCGCCTCATTCTCGGGCACTAGCGCCTGATAGTTGTACTGAGGAAACTGTGGGTGGCGGTTCGCAGCGCGACGGGGACGGACCCGGCCGGCTGGAGACATTCTCCATACTCCTGGCGGGGCTGGAACCCCAGGGGGGCGCGGCCCGGGGCGCTGCGGGAGGAAGCGGCGGCGGAAGAGACCATGGGAGCGCATGCGCTCGGGCGTCGGCTCGGGAGCTGTCCGAGACTTGCGGGGTGCTGAACCAGGCGCGGGAGCTGTCCTCGGTGTGCGAGGTGCTGAATCCAGCTCAGAGCCAGATACCGCAACCTCGGGAGGGCAGTCCGACTGGGGGACTGTCCTCTTCGCTCGGAATGTCGCGGTTCTCTCCCTCTGACCCCTGCGCCCCGGCGCCCACAACTCCCCGCAGCAGCGCGTGATTCCCACTTTTTTGGGTTCACTTCTCCCAATATTCCTCTGGGAGGACATCGACTGGGAACCACGCAGCCGAACGAGAAGGTCCGAAGGGAAGGGAGAGCTGTTCTCAGGACCCAAGACCCCTGGGGACAAAGCCTCTGGCGACAGACTCTCTCTTCGCAAGGACGCTGTCCGCCCACAAGAGGAGACCTCTGGGCGCCAGCATAACAGAGACCCTGGTCCTTGTCCTGTCTCCCGCCCGCGGCTGCCAAATGCCTGGACCCCGTATTCCGCTTCCAGCCTCGGCTGCTCAGAGGGCTTTCGACCGCTTTGGGCGCTTTGCTTTTCCCTTCGGTGCCCCACGAAGGCAGGTTCCCTGAATCCCAGGCCAGGCTCTCCATCCTCTCGGACCCCAGGCGGCTCGGGACAAAGAGCTAAGGCTCCGCCACCGATCCGCGCCCCTGGCCCAGTAGCGGCAACTACCCCCGGGTCCCAGCCTTGGCCCTTGCAGCCCCCCAGCTCCTCCTGGCTAAGAGGGAACAAAGAGAGGAGGAGCAGGAGCAGAAGTAGTGGGGTCGTCGGCCCCCTGAGACCCCACCACGGCTGCCGCCACGCCATCACCCACCGCTTCCCCACACCGCCTCCACCGTCCCCTGCCCGGGTCCAGACCTTGGGCCCGCCTCGCTGCTCGGGCCCCAACCCGAACCCCTTCCGCCGCCCCAATCCCCCGCCTCTCGGCCCGTCGCTCCGCGCCGCCGCCACCCTCTGGGCACCATCTACTCCGTGGCCAGAGCCCCTTTGACGTGTGGCCTCGGCTTTTGCTGCCCCCACCATAGCATCCCCGACGCTGCTGCCGCCTCCCGCCGCTCCAACATGGCTCCCGGCCGCTGTGATGGTTCATTCCACCTCCGCCCCGAAGCCCCAAATCCAATGGTACAGGCCGTCGCGCATGGCAGCTCTATATACCGAAGTTGTTGCAGCCATCTTTATTGAGGGCAGGGTATAAGGGCTACCCACAGTGCTGGACAGGGCGCGAAGGTTCACCACCCCGGATCCACCCTCCTCCTCGTGGCCACCGCCCTCATCCGCCTCCCTCCCTCTAGAGCGCTGTCCCAGCTCCGTCTCCCAGCCTTTCCTCTGCTTGCGTATCTCTTGTCCCCCTTCCTGAGCACTGGCTCCAAACCCTGCCTGTCCCGGATTTTGGTCTGAAAATTTGGTGCCCATGACATGCAGAGAACGCGTTCTCACGACTATTGGGTGGGAATACCATGTGGAACCCTGGGTTTGGAGGGGACGATGGCGTGACGGGGCCTGGGGCGCCCCCAGCCCCCAAAATAGCTTTAACTATTCGGTCATTGAGTTTTAAGTCGTGAAACATGTCGCGACCATCTGCTTGGAGCGCCCCACGGAGCAGGGATAGGAGGTGACCTGCCCGAGGCGACAGCAGAGGCCAAACTCTTCCCGGCCTTGCCGACCCACAGCAGTCTCCTGGGCTGGGAGCTACACCCGTCTCCAGGCGGCGAGTCTCGAGTGCTCTGGAATGCCACGTGGAACCCGGCGTTGCCACAAGCCTACGGACCCGGCTTCCTCGGGTCCCCGCTCCTCTCCCGCTACGACCGCGTCCCTTAATCCGTTGAAGGGACTAATAGAAGCTCAGTTCTTCTGGCGCTGTGTAACTCCTGGCTGACGTCGAGCTGCCTGGCCAATGGGCAAACGCCGCGGAATAGACGTCACAGTAGACAAGTCGGGGCGGGAGGGCGGTGAAAGCCGAGCGTTCCTATCGAAAATTCACTGTTTCTATTGGCACAATGGGTGGCTCCGCCCCTATGGCGGACTCATTGTTTGGTAGGAGGGGTCTCCGCGGGTTCCAGGATAGCCCGGAGAAATAATCCAGGAGGTGCCCTGCAAAGTCTGCAAAGGCAGCAGCGACAACGGTCTGCAGCTCATCGGGCAAAGGGCGCAGGCGTCCCTGGACCGCGGAGAGGTTTAGGGCTGAGTGCCGAAATACTCCAAGGGGCGCGGCTCCTGCTTGGAACCGGCGGAGAACTCCAGAATAAGGCCTCTGGCCCGCCCCAAATGGTACCTATGACATCACCACCAACCAGTCAGACAGCACATTCTTAGCCCCCCGCCCCTGACTTCCGGGAGGCGGGGTTCCCGTGGGCTCCGCCTCTGAGAGCCTCACGTGACTACGGAGAGCCGATGGAAGGGCTCCGGTGGTACTGCCCCGTGTCTCTGTCAATGAGGACCCACTAAGGCCAGAGCCAGATATACGGTCCTATAAGCGTGAAGGTGTAGCATCTGCAGAGGCGCTGAAGTCGGGACTCGGTTGGATCGGGGTCCAGTCCACGAAGGAGCTGGAGGAGGGAGGCCAAAGACATGGTTTTGAACGCATATCCGGCCTTCAGGCCCACAATCTAGCTAGTGGAAGGCAGAAAACTTTACACTAACGGAGGAGAGAGAAAGGTGGGAGGATGCTGGGGTCCCAGAGGAGGAACTTGAGCAGCCAATGTAGCAATCTGGGAAAGCTTCCCGACGAAGATGCTTGAACAGAGCCTTGAATAGCCAAGAGAAGGTCGGCAGTTTCAAGGGAAGGGGGAGCCATCCTAGGTCTTAGAAGCTGTGTGGGCAAAAGTGCAAAGGCATAAAGGGACCGTGGCCAAGGGAAGTCAAGCCCGGCTCTCCACTAGGGCTAGCACTGCCCTCAACTGATGCTCCTCGTGGAGAGCCAAGACCTACACCTCTCCTTGACTCCCCTGTCGACTGCAGATGGCTCTCTGTGTCGCTCCCTGCCATTCAGCATCCACCATTGTCCTTTGTGGCTGCTGTTCCATGTAATCCTCCCCCTCCCCATCTATACTCACTTCTATGCCACACCTCCAGTGGCAGCTTCTAATGTTTCTTGTAAAGACAAAAACCAAGTATAGTTTCTCTTTCCAAGTCCTCTTTCCACCGCCATCTAGAACATCTCAGCCACTCACCTCATGCTTTTTTCTCCCTACTCTGTGTTTGCCCCCTCCTTCCTCCCAGTCAAGTCAGGGATACCTTGCTGGGAGATGAAGTCAGAAGACCTGGCTAACCCATCCAGCTCAATTATCCAACAGTTCTTTGATCTCACTAAGACTTCCAATCTATCATTCGTCACCTCACCTTAACCATTAGCCAGTCCTATAACAACTTCTTAGACAAACTCACTGGGCTAAAATCTAACCCCACTTGAAATAGACTATTTGTGAATTCCTCGCCTTTGGAGAAGCAGAGCATTGCTAGAGAAAAACGTTTCACATTCATGACCACAAACCTCAGTTATTATATTGGAGGGCCTTGCCAGTGCAGTAAGGCAAAATTAATTAATTAATTAAAAGGTACAAGGATTGGAAAGGAAAAAATTCATTCAGAGGCAACAGGAATGTGTCCGTAAAAAAATCCAAAAGAAATTTTGTCAGTTGTAATTTCTGTTATCAAGTTAAAAAATAAAATTTTAATGATGCTATTTACAATAGCATCATGTAACATAAAATGCCAGGAATAAATATAATGAAAGATATGCAATGACTCTTCTCACACACACATAGACATTAAACATTGTGATAATCATTTCATGATGTATGTAAGTCAAATTATTATGCTGCATACCTTAAACTTACATAGTGATATGTGTCAATTATATCTCAATAAAAACTGGAAGAAAAAAACATTATTGACAGAAATAAAGACATAAATGGAGTGAAAAACTATGTTCAAAGATTTGGAAGATTCAACACAGGCATACCTCAGAGATATTATGGGTCCAGTTCCAGACCACTGCAGTAAAGCAAATACCACAGTAAAGCGAGTTACGTGAATTTTTTGGTTTCCCAGTGCACATAGAAGTTACGTTTAGACTACACTCTTGTCTACTAAGTGTGCAATAGCATTATGTCTAAAAAAAGTACATACTTTGACTAAGAATTACTTATTGCTTAAAAATGCTATCATCTGAGCAGACAGCAAGTCATAATCTTTTTGCAACAGTAACAACAAAGATCACTGATCACCATAACAAATATAATGAAAAAGTTGAAATATTACAAGAATTACTAAAATGTGACACAGAGACACGAAGTGAGCAAATGCTCTTGCAAAAACAGTGCCAAAAGACTTGCTTGATGCAGGGTTGCCAACCAACCTTCAATTTGTAAAAGATGCACTTTATGCATAGTGCAATAAAATGAGGTATGCCTGACTGCAAAGATGCCAATTCTTCCCAAATGATACATGGATTGAATGCAAATCTGATAGAAATCTCAGTAGAAATCCTGTGTGTGTGTGTGTGTGTGTGTGTGTGTGTGTGTGTGTGTGTGTGTGTGTGTGTGTAAACTCACAAACTAGATTCTAAAATGTTATGAAGGCCAGGAATACCCAAGACAGTCCTGAAAAAAACCCAAGTAGGAGAACAACTTCCTCTACTGGATACAAAGAAAGCTACAGAAACCAAGACTGTATGTTGCTGGTTCAAGAATAGACAGACCAATGAAACAAAATCCATAGAGGGAACTGAAGATGTGTGGAGACTTGGATTTTGACAAGGGTGGCTCTTAAGAGCCAACATGAGGAGAGGATGGCCTTTTCAATAAATGGTGCCGAGTCAACTGGACATCCATGTAGAGCAAACTCAGTGAGATCCTTACTTCATACTACCCACACAATCAATTCCAGATAGATTTGACATATGAAAATAAAGACAATACAGCTTTGAGAAGAGAACACAGAAGCTCTTCATGACTTTAGGCAAAGATTTTTTTTAAACAGGACACAAAATGTACTCACCATAAAGGAAAATACTGAAAAACTGGATTACATTACAATTAAGAACTTCCTTTCACGAAAAGATAGCATTAATAATGGGAGAAGATAGTGTAAGATATACGACCCAAGGACTCATATCTGGAGTACATACTACAAACCAATATAAGACAGACAACCCAGCAGATGAATGGGCAAGAGATTTGAACAGGTGCTTCACAAGAGAAGATCCAAATAGAGGTAAACTAATGAAAAGGTGCTTAACTCCTTTAGTCATTGTGGAGATGCAAATTTAAAAATAAATGCTACTGTGTTTCACCAGAATGACTACAATACAAATGACGGACAATACCAAGTTTCGGGAAAGATATGGAAGAGCTGGAACTCAGACACTACTGGAGGAGGGTACCTGGGTACAACCACTTTGGAAAACCATTTGGCAATATCTGCCCATGACCCTGCAGTTCCACGCTTGAGCATATACCCCTCAGTATAACGCGTATGTGCAAGAAGCAGCCACGTACAGCAGTACTGCTTACAGCACTATTCGTGATAGGTGAAACTTGGCAAGGTCATCAATACTGGATAAATAACTGGGGGCGTATCCCACACAGCACTGGGAATGAACACACTGCAACCACATACTATGACACAGACACATCTCAAAAATTTGATGGTGTTTGACGAAGCCAGCATTTCTACTTTATGATTGCATTTATATAAAGTTCAAAAACAGGCAAAACTTATCTGTAATTACCTCTGGGGAGGAGGTCTGGGGAGAAGGGAGGAGTGAATGATTAAGAGGGGCATGCAAATGGGCTTTGGAAACTGGTGACACTCCATTCTTGACCTGGGTGGTGATTATATTAGCATCCTGTCATAATTCATTAAGCTGTACTCTTTGCATACTGTACACTTCTTAGTATGTTGTTCTTCCATTGAACAAGAGAAAAAGAAGACTGTCCTCACATACTTGGAGCCTTAGTCTGCATCTTCTGGGGGCTAAGCAGGCAGGTGGTCTTCACCCAACCCCTTACCCCGGAGTTGCCTTATGCATGTGTGGCCTGTTGTCCTCGGTCATGTCCACATCTGTAGGCACCCATTTCCAGCCCAGAAGTCAGCTCAAACCCCCGCCCCTCATTGCCCCTCAAAATTTGAGTTTTTTCCTTCAGCCACCCCCCAAACACTCCCCTTTCAGTGGCTTACTTCTTTTTCTGCCCTGTCTCCCGCCTAACCACTTCCTACATCTACCATCCTTCCAGGCAGTCAGAGGTATTCTCTCAAACAGACAGTTCCTTCCCTGAGGAATTCTCTGGCTAATCATTTCCCCTGGTGGTTGTAATTCTGTGTAGTGAGACCATCATCAAGGTGTTTGCTGCTGAGGGGTCCTGGAGTCGTGGACCCTCTTGGTGTATGTTTGCTGCCAGGAGACAGCATTTCTCTGTCAGCTGGGGCTCCTGCCCCCCTTAAAACATGTACAAGGGGCCCTTGGACAATCAGGCCGAAGCACTCAGGGGCTTATGGTCATCTTGGCACGGGGCCCGCACTGGGACAGATGGCACAGCACAGCCCTGCTCTTCCCACAAGGCCAGTGTGTGCAGCCTAACAGGGGACAAAGCAAGGCATGGAGGCCATCAGATGTTCCTGCCTCAGCTTCCTGAGGACTTGTACTTACCACTGAATTACGCTGTCTCAGGAGGAGATCCTTGGTTCTCTGCCTTCAGCATTCCAAAGAGAAAGGAGTCGTGACTGGAAGCCAGTGCCCCTGATTCCAGCTGTGAAACAGGAGGCAGAAGCCTCCAGGAGGAAGGGTGACCAGGTTGTACCACACACAGCTTTCCTGGGGGCCATTTTGTCAGCTCCTCCTCAGGTCCAGGTGAGCCTGTGCACTTAACCTTCTAGAAGAGTCAACAGTTCAGGAAGGACAACTCCCTGTTGGCACATCTCCTGTGCTTTGCTCTCGTGGACCTGTTTCCCCAAGACCTCACTCCTAGACTGGCCTTTCTGGGCCCTTGCTGCATTACACTCTGCTGGAAGGGTAATGGCCCTCTGCCTTCAGCACCCCAATGAGAAAGGAAAAGCGGTGACCAGAAGTCACAGCATCAGTGATTCTGGGTGTGTGCAATCTGATAAGCATCGTCTTGGGTACCACAGTGGAGGGAACTGATGGGATCCACTGCTAGCTGCTGTCTGCCTATTGGTTTGTACTCTCCTCCCCACTTATGGCGACAGCCTTTGTTGACTTGGGAGCCCACAGGGAAAATAAAGTTTTTGTCAAACAGTGGCTTCCAATTCCCCTCAAACAGTAGTGCACATCTAACCCCACACCTGAGGTACTCTTTTTGTCCTACCATAATTACCAAATCTGTGCTGAGGCTGCAAAATGAGGGGATCTTGCTAGATCCAATGACAACTGAGGAAGGGAAACAGCTGGGCAGGCCTAGGGGTTCAGGGAGGCCAGGGCTAGGGTAGAGCCCACTTCATTTGAGAACAACAGTAAAGGATGTTGTCTTCAACAGGCAAGAGAGAGATGGCATCCAAGGGAGAGAAGGAGGTAAGTGAAGCCTGGAGGGGCAGCTACCCGCAGGTGGACCACAGGACTCCCGCTGGCTGTGGCTGTGGCCCAGGAAGACTGGGAACCCAGGGAAGAGAAGCTGGAACAGGGCTCAAGGGACCTGGATGGAGAGGCCTCTCAGAGACCATTACCTCCTCAGGCTGGAGAGGGCAGGGCAAGCTAGTGACGAGATCTGGAGGCCCCAGCACCCCTGCCCATCCTCTCCCACTGCCACCCAGGACCATACAGGGAAGCTGGTTTCCAGATGCCTGTGATTTATTTCCAAAGGTGAGCTGCAGCACATAGGAAAATACACATGGCTTTTCAGTACATTTTTACAGAGAAAATAGATTCTGTCATTGGCTTTATCGTTGCCATCACCCCACTCTGTGAGGCTCCAGGATGGATGGCCTGTCTCCAAGATTCTGCTTTGAAAGCAGCAGCCTGGCCAAGACCTCCGGGGGTGGGAGTGAGGGCTGGGGGAGCAGATCACATGAGCAGCACTCACTGCAAAGCTAAGGCAAAGAACAGAGCTGGCGGAAGGTGCTTCCTCTCACCCCGAGGACGTGGCTTGCTGAGGCCCAGGACACAGACCAGGCAGGGCGGTTATGAGGGCTCTGGCCCAGCCTGGAGCAGCAGCAGGACTCTGGGTGTACGTGTGTGGGGGTGGGGGGCATGCTGAAGAGGCAGCCGACCGGGAGATGGAGGGGCTTCATTCGGTGCACATGGTCCCCCTGCTCCTGCAGAGCTCCCAGCACGTGGTCCCTGATACTATGCTTGGCCCCTCGCATTAGCTCTACTTCAGGTGGGGGCCCCTGCTCAGGTCCCTTCCACCATCACCTCCCCTCACACTGTCAGTGTAAAACGTTCTTAGGGCCAAGGCTCCAAGTCCCCTGCACCCTGCCCAGGGCTGCAGGGAAAGGAGGAAAGGAGGTGCTAGCTGGGGGCCTCACCCAGCACTGGGAATTCTTTGCACATCTCTCGGACAATCATGCGGTCCATCTGGCACTGGGGTGAGGTGTCCTCCTCAGTTAGGATGCGTCGCAGTGTGGCCTGCAGGTCAGGGAGCCGATGGCGGTGCTGCAGGTAGGGCGTGGAGCGGACCACAGCGTGCATCAGGGAGAGGTACTCCATGCGCAGCTGCGGGAAGAGCAGACAAGCTCAGGGACCCCAGGGAGGCACTGCGACTGCCGTCAGGCACGGAGAGGCCACTGCTGCCTCCTGGCAGCCACATGGATCCAGGGCTGTGGACTATCTCACACCACTGAACATCAGGATTGCATCCCCGGCACCCAGAATGTACCCAGCACAGAAATGGCCTTCGACAGTCGTTGAATAAGTAAGTGAATACGTGAATCATCTGAGACACACAGTCCCAGAATGGGGCTGGCCCAGGAAGTCCTGGCTCAGAGAGGTGGTGAGGGGAAGCAGCGAGCCCCCACCCCTCCTTTAATGCTGGGCTCTCGTGGGGCTGCTGTCTGTCTGTCCGAGGCCCTCCACTTCTTAGTCTGTCCTCACAGCCTGGAAAATCTGGTTTACGCTCACAGCTTCAAATTCTGACCCACACTCATACCTCTTGCCTAGACTCTCCAGTGAGCTCTAGACCTAAATATCCTTCTGCCCACTTGTTATCTGCTTATCACAGAGAGACCTCATGATCTTCCTCGTCTTCCCAAAGCTGAGGGCTTTTTCAGGTTCTTTACGTTAATGAAGAGCACTGCTATCCTTTCAAATGCTCGAGCCAAAACTGTAGGCATCCTCTCTGATTCCTCTCTCCCCACAACCCAAATCCAATCCATCCCTGAGACCTGGCTGTCTTAACTTCTGCAGGTGCCCTGAATCCATCTCCACCCCACCCACCCTCCCAGCACCTCTGGCTTTACCAGCTCCTTATCCTGAGACCCCCCTACCCTGTCCACTGATCTGGATCCCCCCACACCATCTCTCATTTCTCTCTTTACCTCCGATTAGAGGAATGAATATCAAAACCACCTGAAGGCAGCATCACCCTGCTACCTCCCAACCCTGGTCAAACGAAAAAGCACCTGCAAATCCAATCCTAGTATCTAAGCGGCAGACAACTACAGGACCGTGCACAGGCATGAATGCCATTCCCCACCACAGATCTCACCGCCTGGACTCCCACCACTTTACTCTGGCACGTTCACTCCTCCTTGAAGGACCACTTGAAGGACCTCATTGAAGGACCACCTTCTCTCTGTTTTCCCAACCTCAACTGCCTGGTCAGCTGGCCTTGTGCTTCATGGAGGAAACAAGCAGTCTTCAGACACCACTGGTCTTCCCCTCTGCACCCACCTCGCTCATTCCCACCGAATGAGCTGCCCCGGCTTCAGTCAGGGCCATCCCTCCACAGGGCCTGGATCCTCCCCGCTCCCGCTGCCTGATCTATTTGACTTCTGCTTGACCCCTGTAGTGGCCACTCTCCCAACACATTAGCCAGTCCTCCCCGTTTGCTGGGTCATTTCTTGTGGCTGAGACATGCACCAGCATCTCCCACCTTTAAAACATTTTCCCTGACCCCACAGCTCCCTCCAGTGACTCCCTCCACTTTTTTCTGCTCCCCTTCACATAAAAACTCCATTCACTGCTCCCACTTGCCCCCTTTCACTCCCCTCCAAGTTCAAATCCTCTCTTCAACTTTCCACACAGACTCTCTTCCCTCCACTCCACTGACATTGCTTGCTGGTCACCCCGACCTCCGTGTGGCAAATCCAGGGCTCATCCCCCCCTGCCTCTAATCACATGGCTTTGGGCTCTAGCTCTCCTGGTTTTCCTCCTGAGTGTCTCCCTACTTGCCTTGACTCTGCCCCAGGCTGAGGCCTGAGCTTACTTCTGACCCCTCCATCTCACACCCAAGGTGACCTCACTGTCACAGGTTTCCCATCACCTCTATGCACAGGCAACTCCAAGTGTCTCTTTCCAGTCCCAGCCCACACCCCACTTCCTCCCTGACGTCCTCTGTACCTGGATGTCCAGCAGGTAGCTTCTCAACCTTGACACATCTAAACACAACTTTATTTTTCTCCCCAAAGTTCTCCCCCACCTCAGCAATCAGCACTTCATCTACCCAATCACTCCAGACTAACCCAGCAGTGAGCCCTGCCAGCCCACTTCTAACACACCTGACCTCCCCTCCCACACCATCCATGCCACTTGGACAGCTACGGCTGGGTCCTAGCCAGTCCCCCACTTCCACTGTGCTCCCTCAGAGTCTCCGTTCCATTCGGGATGCTAATCAGATCACTTCCCCTGCCTCTGAGTCGGGGTGACAACCTCCCACTGCAGCCTCCAAGGCTTGGTGTCAATGCCACTTCCTCTTCTTGTGTCCCTCCATTCCTGCTTCCTCCAGACAGCCCCCCATCACATGATGGCAGACTCCTCTGGACCTTGGCACTCCTGTCACGGTTTCCAAGCAGCCACCCACACTCACCTGGCTCCAGCAGTGCCCCTCACCCGTGGGACATGCCTTCAGTGTCACGTCCCCCCATTTTGTCACCGTTTTCACCCAGCTACCATCCCCTCGGCAGCAGCCTCCAGGCACCTTGTCTCCGGGCGACAGGTCGGCGATGTGACGCACGGTGATGTCGATGAGCGCCATCATGTCCGTGTGGTAGAAGATGGCAGCCGTGGCAGGGCTGGCGAACACGTCCTGCAGGAACTTCAGGATGGAGTGTGGCGGCTGTGGCTCATGTTTGAAGATGCGCACGGGGTCGTCTGGAAGGCAGGGGCAGGAGGGGTCAGGGAGGCCCTCGAGGGGGGCCCAGAGTCACTCCGGGGAGTGATGGGGGCCGTGGAGTCACAGGACACTGAAGTGGCGCTGCACAGATTCCTGGGCCCTCACCCCCTCTGTTCAGGAGCAACAGCAGCTTCTCGGAGAAGATCTTGACGTTGGCGTGTTTGCTCAGGGCGGCCATGATGATGTTCTGGTCAGGGGCTGAGGGAGGACATGGGTACAGACGAGAGCACAGGTGCTAAGCCTGGGGAGCGCCCTCTTCCTGGCGGGTCAGCCACCCTGGCTGGGCCCCGCCCCCACCTGGCAGGTGCAAGTTGAGAGCCAGAAGTAGGTTCATGCAGAGATCCGGCAGCTGCTCCGTGGTGTCCAGAGGCAGCCCATCCTCGACGATGCTCAGCAGGAACTGGGCGAAGGGTGTGCCCAGGTGCTCTGGGAGGGGGGCACACAGAAGCTGGCAGCCCTGCCCCACCCTCGACACCGCCCAGCCTCCCAGGGTTCCTGTGAGCCCTGGGGACGCTCTGTGAGATTACGGTCAGTGGGTCACCAGCCCCTCAGGCCACGGCTCCCATCTCCAGCTGGTTGCGGGCTCCCTGTGGTCAGCTGCTCTGCCTTCTTACCATAGTGTGCATAGGGCACTGCCTCCCCCATGGAGAAGACCATGGCCAGGATGAGGGCGGAGTAGCAGAGTTTCTGGTGGTCTGTGGGGGAGCAAAGCAGGTGGTTAGAGCCCCCCCAGATGGTGGGAAAGCCCCCAGCTGGCAGGAAGCTCCCCCAGTCTCACCCTGTGTGTCTGTCTGCATGTCCCGCGCCAGCTCCACAGGCAGCACAGATGACACGAGTGTGGAGATGATGGCTGCGTCCAGGCTGCACATGGCGCCAAAGCACTTGAGAAGCAGCAGCCGCAGGGACACCCGGTGCTCCTGGCAGGGGACTTTGTGTGCTCAGTGCCTGGAACCCCCACCTCTGCCCAGGTCCCTCCATGCCCGGTCCCCTCTGCCTCGCACACACCATTTGGTAGTAGGCCACCAAGGCCAGGACAGACTCGAACTCGTTTCTCTTGCACATTTTCTTGCAAACTTCAGGGTCTGCGTCCGTCTGTGGGGAGGAGGATGCGTGATGGGTCACTCAGTGGCCACATGTGAGTGGGCAGAGGATGAGCAGGGGAGACTCCTTCACGCTGGGAAGGGAGGATGGGGCAGGGTGGGGGCCACCTGGGGGCCCCCACCCCGCACCAGAATGTGCAGCAGCTCCTCCAGGTAGCAGCGGATGACACTCTCGTCCTCATACAGGGCCCAGCTGCGCTGCTGGGCATCGTCCTTCCGCCGAGCCAGGTCTGCAAAGATCACCTCCAGCCGCTGCTGGTCATGGCAGACCTGCCCTGAAGGCAGGGCAGTGCTTAAGTCCTGCAGGGAGAGGGTGAGGCCTGACTCAGCGCACTTGCCCCCACCATCTCCAGCAGGCCCCGGAGGCCTGGAGCTCAACCCGGACCACGAGGTCTGGGAAGGGGCTCGGCCTCTCCCAGTCAGCATCCTCCCAGGTTCTCTTCCTTCCTCCTCACTGCTCCCCATCAAGCTCCCACAAAAGACCCGTTCCCACAGCTCAGCTCTCAACATCAAGGCTCCCGATGGCACCGGCCCAGTTCTCTACCCCCTCTCCAAGTAATTCCACCACCCTCAAGTCGTGATAACCTCCTGGGATGGGACTCTGCATAGGACACATCTGTGGGGTGTTTTCCAATTACTTGCCTCTTGTCCAGATCCAAATAAATGTCCTCCACGAGGAAGGCCATGGACTCCGTCACTGCCTGAATGTGACTCAGACTCCACTCCCTGATTCTACACAGAGTGGAGCCCTGAGGAGGGACCTCTGGCCCATCTGGCCCCTACTGTGTGGACTGGGCTCATACCCTCCCATCCTGCTCCCTGACCAGTGACCCAACATCGACAAAGGACCCCACACACCCTATGATGTCCACACACCTCACTCACATCTGGGTCAGCCCTCTGGCCTCTGCCATAGCTCTTGAGACTCCACGGCCAAGGCCAGCAAAGCACTGCCCTCTCTCGTGTCCTATGTCCATTCCTTCCCTGCAGCCTGAGAGACCTCTTGGCCACCCACATCTGTCTCATCTGTCACCTGCCCCAGATCTCACCTCCTCCCACACTCCCTGCTCTCTCCCCGACTCCGTGTTCCAGCCATGCTGGCCTTATTGCACTCCCTCCCATGAGCCAAGTTCGGTCCTGCCTCATGGCCCTCATCCTGGCTGAATCTCTGCCTGGAACGCTCTTCCTCCCTTTCTCCATCATATCCCCAGCACCCAGCACGATGAAGCTGAGAGCTGGAGCTCAACAACACCTGTCAGGTAAGGGCCGGACACAGTGTGAGGGTGGGGATAGGGCGGGGGCAGCAGGGTGGCCCCAGGATGGCTCTGCTGCCCACCCTCACCTTGCCCTCTACCAGCGAGAGGAGGACCTGCTCCATGACAGGTGAGCTGGCCGGCACGGAGGCCTGGATGTGACCCACCACGACGCCAATGGCCACGCGGCACAGCTCGTGACTCAGGCCGGTGTTTCTCCGCACGAGCTCCATCAGCTCTGCCCCGATGGTCCTGGGCACGGCAGTCTCAGCCATGGCCTTCTCCTCTGTGGTCCCCAAGCTTAGCGCACCCAGGGCCTCCAGCTCATCAGGGGCCGAGGCTGTATCACCTGTCACCTCCTCTGTAGAGGGCTCAGGATTTGGCACCTTTGAGGGAGGGGGCTGAGCTTGGGACACAGTGGTGTGGGTGCCTCGGCGGGGCACAGGTGGGGGCGTGGGTGAGCAGCTGGGGCCTGGCTCAGATGAGCTGGAGCCGGTATAGAGCGTGTCAAGGGAGGTGCTGCTGACAGAGGAGCCGCTGGACACAGAACTCCCCCCGGAGGGTGTGGTGTTGCGGCCGCCTGTGGGCAGAGAGCAGATGCTGTGCTGGAACTGTTTCTTGGGGTCCCCCACCCTCCAAGCCCAGAGCCCCTGACCCCCATACAGGGCCCAGTTCCCCTGCCAGACCCTCCCACCAAGCCCAGAGCCCCCAGTTGCCCCGTCATGTGCCCTGTCTTCCCCCAAAGCCTGGACCTGACATAGGCACAGCAACCATTCCGAGCACAGGGCGACTCCCAATTCCCCCAACCCCGGCTTCTCACCGCTCCCCAAGGCCACCAGGGCCTCACGGTCTCGGCGCTTCACGGGTGGGGGTGGGGTGGCGGGTGCTGCTCGGCGAGGCTGTGGCGGGATCTGGGAGGATGGAAGTGGGGTCTGAGGGGACAGGCTGCCATCCAGGGTGCAGCGTGGCAAGGGCCCAGAGCTCTGGGCTGCATCACTGACCCAAGTGAACCCTTCGAGCCTCTGGACAAAGCCTTAAGCCCCACGCACTTCCCTTCCCCAGGATGTTCTCATCAAGTACCTGGTAGAGGCCTCCATCAGCCCCAAGATACTCAGAACTGGGCAGGCTGTGCTGCCGCTCGAACCCGGCTCGACACACCCCATTGGGCTGCCTGGCAGCAGCAGCATCCAGGTGGTGGTCACTGGTGGACGAGGTCATGGCTGCAGGGCTGGGGGCTGAAGGGCCTCTGCGGGACAGGGTCTCTTTTCGGTGGTGGATCAGCTTTCTGACAGAGGGACAGCGAGATTATTAGGGGATCTACCTTACAACTCCCAAAGTCCTCACATGCTCCAGGGGGATGCTGCCCACCCTAGCCCAAGCCCCTCCCCACTCCCCCATGCTCCACCCCGCTCTGCACTACCAATTCTGCACTCTGGCAGGACCCCAACCTCACCATGCTCATTGGGAGGGGTCGGCCCCCCAACACTCACTGAAGGACTCCGCGCTGCTCCAGGCTGTACTTGCCACCATCCCGCATGGCCGCATTGTGCACAGCCTCAATGGCCCGGTCAATGGCTTGGAGGACATCCTGCTCCAGGCCCTGTGGGGGTGGACAGTTAGGCCTGGGGGCCAAGAGGGTACTAAACCCAGATCCAGCCCAGGACAGAGCCTGGGGCAGACAGAGGATCATTGCAGCTAGTCTGGAAGACTAGATCTGAACAGAGCAAGTTGAACTAGAATATAAGGGTTCACAAACCACGTCACTCAGGGAGCTGGGGCACAGGGTGGGCCCAGTGCTGCTGCTTTATATTGGGGTCCCGCTCAGGATTTTACCTCGCAGTGAGGCTCTCAGCTAAGATGTCTCTGAAAGCCTGGGACCTAGAGGAAAAACACAGCCCAGGGACCCCGAGTTGGAGGCCAGGAGTACACACTTAGTCTATCCCCAGGCTTGGCTCAGGTCCCAGGCTGAGATGCCAAGCAGGGAGCCTCTACAGTCTGGAAGTCTTCTTAACAAATCACTCTGGATCTTGCTGATCCTTCACAAAACCAAGGTCACACTCCAGAACAGCCTTGTCCTCGTAGAGCCTCTTGCAGGCCCTGGTAGCTGAGGAGGGGCCGAAAGGATCTCCTCTTCCCACCCCTGCTGCCAGCCCCCATCCCCTCAAGCTGTTCCAGGAATCTTCCAGACCTGTTCTGGGAAGCAGCAATTCTGTATCTGTGGCAAAACACAGACATGAGAGCAGGATCTGGCCCTTGCCCCAGATTCAGTGCTGCTATCTGCAACAACACAGGGGTCCAATCGACCAGCTTGGTTGGCATGGGCTGGGGAGCAGGGGGTGGCAGCTGTGGGACCAGCCACCTCATCCCTCCCTGTCCCTGGCACACATGGTCCATTAGGCATAGGAGCCTCAGAAGTAAGGCAACATCAGTCCAGAGCAGGTTTGAGAAGCTTCTCTGATAGGGACAGACAGACGGACCCAGAAGTCAGTAAAGCCCTCCAGGTAGCATGGGTGTGCCAGAGTGCAGGAGACAGCAGACAGAAAGGGGGACAGGAGAAAGACAGACTACACATAGAAAGCAAGAAAGACAGGGAGAGGGAGAGAGAGAGAGAGAAGCAGAGGGAGACAACGCAGAAAGAAACTGAGATTCAGAGACAGAGAAGGAGAGAGAGTCAGAGGAAGAAAGAGACATACGTACGTGGAGAGTCAGAATGACCCAGAGATAGAGAGCCAGGGAGATGAAGACAGAGGGAGATATGCAGCAAGAAATCAAGAGACAGAGAAGATGGTAGCCCCTCTGCCCTCCCCAAACACCCAGCCCCTGTGGCCCTGGTGGGGAAGGGGCCTCACTGGCCCTTGGGGAAGAGGCAGGACTTTCCTCAGAGATCTCCAACAAGCCCCCGGCCCCACAGAGGCTGGGTCTGACATGCTCACTCCGGACCCAGCAGCCCTGATGTCCAGGGCTCCCACTCTCTCTCCAGACTCTTCTAGGCAGGATGAGACCAAGGGTCCAGGGCCCAGGGCCCATCCCCTTTGGTAAGACCAGATGACATCTCCAAATTTATCCTGTTATTTCTGTCCTGAACTGGGTTGGGACAGGATGTTTCCTAAAGGCTAGAGACTAGGATGGGGCGGGGGTGTCTGGCACAGGCCAGGCTGGGAGGTTCCAGGCCCTCCTTCCCTCTGTGATCAGAATAGATCAGCTGGAGACAATGCACCCCTGCCCCCACACCAGGACTATTCTTGGGGAAACACGAACTGGGGCTGCAACCTCCACTGGAAGGAAATAGGGCCATGGTCAGACCAGGGGAAGCCATAAGGAGGTCCCACTTCCTCACAAAGGGAGCAAGGCAGGACGGAACTCCTTCACTTTCAGAGAAAGGAAGTCTGAAAGGTCAGGGTCCGAGGCTTGTGAAAGAGGTAGGGAAAGTAGTGGCAGGCGTGTCAGCAGGGGCTGGGATCTCCGGTTCAAAGTGGGTTGGCAGAGGGTGTCTTAGGAAGAGCTTAGGGGGTGACTGAGTAAAGGCTAGTAAAAATACTGAAGTCTCAGGGCTTGGGGGGTCATTTAGGGCATGGGGTGTGCATGGTTCCAGGGACCAAGTTGGGGACGGTGAGGACATGGAGTATGGTTGGGGAAACAGATTGTGTCCAGGGCTGCTGGGGTCTCAGCGGTGGAAGCTGAGGGATGGGAGGCAAGAGTACGGGATCCTGGGGATCCAACGAAGGGGCCGACTAAGTATGTGATCTCAGGGATCTGGGAAACTGGTCGGAATTTGGTGGTGCTAGACTGACTCAGGACTGACTCTTGAATTCTTTTCGGATGTGGGTTCAGATGTTGGGTCCCAATGAGTCTGGGATCTGAAGGAGCCTCAGTCCCTGACTTAGGCTTTTGGTAGGTCTGGGGTCCTCAGAGTTGGCTGTCAAGGGCCTAGTCTTTTGTCAGGGTGCGGGCTCTTAGGGTCCCAGTCCTCGTGGGGTTTCTGGGTCAGGTTCCCAAACTCCTTATTTCCTGGAGGTCCCGGCGGGCCTGGGGTTCCGGGTCGGTCCTTCGAGCCTGTGATGGAGCTCGGTCTGGGGCGGCGGAGGCCGGGGAGGGGCACACTCACCTGCAGGCGGCGCAGGTAGGCGGGGGGCACGTAGCCAGTCTCGCCACTGCGCGCCCGCGCCGCCAGCCACCAGTGCGCGCTGCTGCGCTCCAGCACCAGGAAGGTTTCGCCCGCGGCGAACGCCAGCGCATTGGGCTCCGCGGAGCGGAATGCATACAGCGCGCGGTACATGGGGCCGGGCCGGGGCAAGGGAGACCGCGGCTTCCGTGGAACGAAGACGCCAGGCCGGGAGCGCTTCGCCGCGCGCGCCTTGCCCCGTGACACACGGCGCGTGCGCGCTCGCGCCCGCTCGCCGCAGCCCCGCCCCAGGAGTGTATCAGGCCTCGCGCGGAAGCGCGGCGCCCCCTGGTGGCCACAGACGGCGCGGCCCGGCGCCGCTCGAGAGTCCGCCGCCGCTTTCGTCCTGGACTTCTGCGACTACAAGCCCTTGATCCACGCGCCCCGGCACCCCTCCTAGAGCCCCAGCCTCAGTTTCTCTCGCCCGGCCCTCCACTCCCTCTACCCGCTCAAGCTCGAGTGCTGCGGCCTGTCCCACTTCCCGTAGGAGCGCTCCTCTTGAAGCCCAAAGGCAGAGCCTGTGTTCTGTGCTGATAGTCCCGTGCGTCCCCACCACCCCGGGGGAGTGGGTCCTGACCTACTAACAGTAAAGACGGCGACCCAGTGAGTAGTCCCATTGTTGGATCTCGATACTTGGAGGCCCCGCGGGGGCTAGGTCTCCTCGATGTCTCCAGTCCTTACGACCCTGCTTACTGCGCCAGTGGTGGGCAATTGGGAGCAAGAATGAGGAAAAGGCAGTAAAAACAGAAACCCGGTCGGGCCATTTCCCTGTCCAAAGTCCTCCCATACTTGCTCCCCATTCCACCTCTTCTCCGACACTAGCTTCTCTCTTCCTGTCTAACGTGGGTCTTTGCATGTTGTTTCCACTGCCTAAGGCACAATTCCCTCCCTCAGTGTATAAGGTAATCACACTCCCACCCCTATCAAAATGCTATCACATTGCTCTGTTGTGGACTTTTTAGGACTTCAACTCCAGTTTATCTTATTTCAGACGTTTCGGAGAGCAGACGTGACTGGTGGAGGGTGGGAGTGAGGTACCCTGTGGCCTTAAGAGCTAATTTGACTAGCCGGCCCACTCAGCCCTGACCTGTTGAGGTCTTTTAAGCCCTATGCAGGTGGGGGAGGGAACCGAGGGGAGAGGCCCTAAGGGTCCTGGGGACCTCCCATTCCTGTCCAGGGGCTGGTCCAGACACATTCCCCTCTGGAAGCCTGGGTCAAGGGAGCAGGCCAGTGTAAGCAGCTGGCCTCTTTGGATATAGTAGACACAGGCATAGTGGGCCTTGGAGAGGAGATACTGAGAGGTTCAAGCGAGGAGTGGGGCAGCAAGAACTAGACATCCAGACCCTACCTTCTTGGCACTGGCTCTGTGTTCTTCTCCCTGGTGTCTGGTCCTGTAGTTCAAGACCTCCTGCCACACTTTCTCCTTCTTGAAACTCTCCTAGCACTGAGCAGAAGTAGCTCTCTTAGGGGCTACCCTGGCTGGAGCTACATGAAGGATGGCGCAGTTGCATGGGGTCCAGGGGTGGGCAGGAGTGGTGACAGGTGGTGTGGCCAAGAGGACCACATTGCGCAGAACACCCCCTCCCATCAAGCCCCCTATCTCCTGGGACCTCCTGGGACCTGTACCACAGAGCCAATGGCTGCCAACAGACCCAGAGCCTGGTGGCTACCTGACGCCCCAGTACTGGCTCCGGGACGTCTGACATCACAATGGTCAGCCATTAGCTGCTGCCAGTGGCACAGGAGCTGGACCCAAGGTTTGGCACACCTGCTGCCCAATTTTGGCTTAAGTCACATGAGAACAGGGAAAGACCTGTGGTTAAGAGTCAATTGTAGCTATTTACATAAAGGGTGCTGGGACATCAGGCCAGTACAGACCCCAGAGGGACCCATTTTAAGGTTTTGTGTGTGGGTGCTAGGGTAGGGGACTCTGAGGACCAAGCCAAGAGGCTGTGGTGACTTTAGGGTCCATGAGGTGGGGGCACAGGCAAAGAGGATGTCACTGGCCCTGGGGGAGGTCACAGCACGTGTGAGGTTTCTTGAGGGTTGGGGGGGGGGGGTGGCTGCCTATCCCTGGCAAGAACGACAGCAGCACTGTTTACAATTAACAAAAAGGTTTGTATTAGAACATTTACACTCAGGGAAGAAAGAGGTATCTGCATCATCAAATGTGGAATGTTGAAGAAATAGTTAAAATAAATAAAGACTCCAAGCGCGGCTGGGGCTGGCTCAGGCTGGGACTCACAGAGGCCTCTGCACATCAGCTCCAGGCTGCAGGGGCCACCGCCGGGCCATACTGGCCTCCTCCCTGGCGCAGCACAGCTGTGCCTGGGACACAGAGAGTCTCTCAGGTGCTGGTGCAGCCGGCAAGCTCACTCCCCACTTTCCTCACTTAACTCTGTGACAATGTCTATTAGGCTCTGGAGCCCGAAGATATAGCCAGCATCCTGGCCCTCGTGTACCACACTGTCCTCGCCATACAGCCTGCAGGTGGTGTGTGCGAAATCGATCATGCGCACGTCCACTGAGCTTGTGCCGATGGGCTTATAGGCATAGGCACCAGCAGACTCGTCGGCTGACTCCTCTGACAGGTCCTCCAAGTCCTCAGCATCTGAGTCCAGGGCCACCTCAGGCCGCTCCTTGCCATCATAGATGACCAGCAGGGAGCTTGAGTAGAAGCGGTAGGATTCTTGTCGCTCCAACACGGCCTTGAGCTCAGTCAGCTTCCTAAGCACAGGGCCCAGGAGCTCCCGGCGCAGATACCGCCCATTGTGGAAGAACTGGAAAAGTGCCTCCTTGAAGCCCTGCACTGACAGCTTCCGTCCATGGTATTTGTTCATGAACATGAGCTGCCCACTGCCTGCCTGGTATACCTGTGGGAGGGAGACCAGCAGGTCAGGTAAGACAGTCATCTATCTCAGAGCCTGGTCCTGGGGACTGCAATGATATGACAGCCCTGGATCAGATTCTTTAACTTGTTAAGTAAGAATACCAGTCACACAGGACTGTCCTCTCCAGTCAACACCCACTCAGGATATAGCCCTCTGACCTGGGTTCCATCCCCAGGCCCCCGGCTCAGCATATGGGTTGGTGGAAAAGGGCCTAACCCTCTTGCCTTTCTCCCCTTCCTGTCCACAACCTCAGGACTCAGCCAGCCAGGCCAGTCCCAGAGGGGATCACCCAGGCATGCATGCTTTCTTTTCTAATCAGAAAGTGACAGATTAGATTAGTCAAATCTGTAATCTTTTAAGAAAATGGGACTATGCCAGGGTGGGGGAATGGCAGTTCCTGTATGCCCTGGCCAGCCCACACCATGCCTAACACTCCTCTCACCTGCATGCCACACACACGCACACCGATGACCGCAGATGTGCTCTGCTGGCATTTGCGGATCTGGTTAGCCGCCTTCTCCTCTGAAGCATCGTCACCATGCTGGCGCGTACCCATCTTGAGGTCCAGGACACAAGGCACCTCATAACGGGAAGTCAGGTTTTCCAGTAAGATAAATTCTGAGTAGTTAAGGACAATACCCCTCTAAAGAAAAGGTGCTGCTCCACGAGGCCTGGGCACTCCCCGGGCACAATGCCTGCACACAGTGCTTCAGAGATCCTGCTACCTCCCATGCAGGGAGCCCAGGTCTGACAAGAGGGCTAAAAGGCCCCTTCAGTTCTTGTCAGGGAACTGGCCTGAAAACAGCCTGGGTCTGGACTCAACACAGTCCTGGTCTCCCCCAGCCTCGGTGACACATATACCATTTCCTGAACTCAGCAAGATGTGGGATCAAGGTCCAAAAACATACTGTCCTAAATCACAAACAGAACATCAAGTAAGTTTGGTAAATCCTCATCTTAAATATGAACTAGAAATATCAGTATGAACTTATGAAGTTTTCTCTTTAAAATAAATATGTATTTCCCAGCTGTGGGCAATGAAAAGGTCTAGAAACCACAGCCAGATGTATGAGCTCCCCTAGTGCCCAGACCAGTGCTCCTAGAGCAGGGACTGGTGACCCATTACCTACTGCCCGTTGCTCTACAGCCTGTAAGCTAGGAATGACTGGTTCTTACACTTTTAGGAGGTCAAAAAATATATACTTCATGACACATGAAAATTAAGTGAAATTCAAATTTTTCAGTGACCATACATAGAGTTTTATTGAAATACATCCATGTTTGTTTACTTACATTACTGTCTATAGCTGCTTTCATGCTATAAAAGCAGAGTTGTGATACAGTGCATGGCCTGCAAAGCCTAAAATATTTACTATCTGGCCCTCTACTGAGAAAGTTTGCAACTTCTGCCTTAAAGAAATACTGAATTCACATATGGAGTAGGACACATACATGACCCTGTACCATCTCTTCATACCAGGGAGTAAGACAGCCATCACAAACTACTGTCATTGTGTCAAAATGACTCAGAAGCCTATTTTAAAAGGCTCTCCTGGCCAAACATGGGACAATTTGAGCATCAGTAAAGATAACTATAATGGACTAAAACACATCAAATGTTTAAATTCATGGATTCATAATAATGCTGAAAAACTCGGTGGTCACCTTTGAAGGATGTTAAAAAACCATCTCATTATTCCAAATATCTAGTAAATAAAGGAAAATAAACATTTAACTTGCCTTTCCTATATGAACTATACCTCAGAATAAGCACATAGAAGTTTCTCTTCACAGGTTTCCAGCTAATAAATGAAGAAGGAATGAAAAAATTAGAAAATCACCTAATGAAAAAAATGGATTTAAGGCAACGGCAATACAAAAGAGAAAGACAACTAAACACTGTGCTTCCTCATGGACAGGTACAATACCATCTCTGAGGGATTCTTGCCCCCACCCCCCTAAAACTGGACCTGAATCTGATCAAGCCTGTAGATCAAATTATCAACTTAATGGAAACAGAGAGGAAAGAGTAACATGTAAGAGACACCACAGAATGTAATCAGTAAAATCCAGATGGTGGGAAACTCTAGAAGACCCAGTTTTTTTTGACAAGAAATTTCCAAGAAGAGAAAAAAGAAAGAGTATTTTAAAAGACTTAACGTTTCAACCAAATGCAGTTTGTGAACCTCGTTTGGATCCCCATTCAAACAAATAATCAAAAACAGTTACGAGACAATTAGGAAAATGGGGACACATACTAGATATTTGATAGTAAGGAATTACCGTCCACTTTTCAAGGTGTAATAATGGTATTAATGTTTTAAAATGTCTATCATTTCGAGATACATGTTGAGGTGTATACAGATGAAATGATCTGACACTTGTATCAGAAGAGTTCAGCTGGGCGAAGCTGGGCGATGCTGGGTGTATAGAGACAGTCATGGCAGGAGGCTGATGTGAGTGGGTTAACTCAGTCTGGGTAACTGGTACTTAGAGGTTCAATGCATCATTCTATCTGGTACATCTAGGTTCCCTGATTCCCAAAAAAGAAAGGATCATGTATTTTCTTCATGTGCCAGTCTGGTCAGTCCTCCCCGTCAGCCGCAGACCTTGGCAGTTAGGCTATTTGGGAGTTTCCGCAGGAGTTTGAAAATATGAGCCAGCAACTTGCACTCTAGGCTAAAGCCTCCCTGATGCAGGTAGGTCCCGGTCCCTCCATGAGGTACCCCTCACCCCTAGGAACCCATCAAACCCCATTCCCACAGCCTGTACTCCCACACCAGCTCTCAGCCCCAAGGGAAGTGATAGTTGCCCGTAGTTACCATGTAGGGTGTCCTGGCACAATCATAACTAAAAAAATACAAATTCTCTCTACAAGTTCCAAGGGTCTCCTCACTTGCTTTCCCCTCCCCTCCAAGGCAGAGATGCCCTGTGAACAAAGGATACTGTACTGGTTCCGATGTTTTGCATTCTCCTTCATTCTCTGTAACTGTTGCTGGTGACACTTCATGCTCCATGGGTTATAGTGTTTAAACTGGGAACTTACGTTCCCCTTTTTCTCTACACTGTAGTACAAGACTTCAGATTTCTTCAGCCACTCAAATTCTTCTTCTAATTTATGGCTATAAAGAGACAAGAAACCAGTAAATCATACTGTCTTAATTCAAATTCAGGGCCAAAGAAGCATCAAGGAACTTTCTGGACTGATAGGAAGTTTGATATCTTGATGTTGGGTAGTTGTTTCAGCGTACACGTAAACAATGCAAATGGGTACATTTTACTGTATGTATATTATACCTAAAGACAGTTGATTTAAAAATATTAAGGGACCAGTTCACTGTTTTTCTACAATAAGGAAACCCTAAAATGCAAGAACAGCCTCAGCCTCCACTTTGCATCCTGCAAGGCAGCCTTCACTGCCCTCTTCTTCTAGGCAGTACCACCCCCCGACTTCTGGTACATTCAGATTCCCTGACTCAGAATGCTGGAGACTGGGACAATCTGAACTGAAGTTCCATGAGAATAAGTCGACCTACTTAGCTACATTTTATATGTGTATGTAATTTTGTGTTTTTACAAGCTTTGCCAAGGTGCAGTACTCGGTGGGCTCTGCTTAGGTGCATCCCCAAGATTTGGGGATGCACAACTGACCATTTTGTCTCCCACTATCAGTGAACAACCTGGGGTGAGCAGATGGCTCCTGTCTAGGTCACTGCTCCATCTCTAGGATGCAGCATAGTGCCTGGCACAGGGCATTTGCAGAAGGAATGAGTGACTGAAACCCTTTACAGCTGCCACTACAGTTATCTTACCCAAAGTGGCATGATCTAACTCAGAGTCAATTAAAGAGAAGCTGGGCATGCCATGTGGGAACTGAACACAGACTGACAAGGCACCTAAGTCCATCGTGTGAGTCCTTAGCCCCAGGGGACTGCGCTGTGACTGAGATCCCTCCCCACCCTCCCACAGAGTCCAGTGCCCTCTCCGTCTATACCCACCTCTTCATCTTCTCTTCTTTCCGATGTTGCCGCACCCAGTCCTTGGGGGTCTTTTCTGTTTCTAGGACATGGTGTTTTTTGTTCGTCCACCTTAGGAGCTTACTTTTTGGTTCACAGTCTGAATTATCTACACTGTCCACATTTCCATGGTCCCCTTTTAATGGATATGCTATTAAACACAAGTTCCTGTCTTCATCTTCTTCAAAGCGCACAGATACCACACCTGGAAGGAGGGTGAGGAACAGAGAGGACTTTTAATTCCATAGGAAGATGTGTTATAAATAACATGATTGTAACAGTTGTTTTTTTCTTACCCTGTTCCTTAGTCTCTATGTTGCCAGAGGCCCAAACTCATCTGCAAACCTAACAAATATCAAAACAGCTAGAAAAAATGACACCATACAAGACAAGTGATTAGGGAGCAAACATGGCTGAGAGTCTTCCTCAACAAGGCAAGAGCCAAAGAATTACAAGACACATTTTTCCATCATTGAAAATGTTTATTAATTTTTATGTAATTCTTCTCATCCTAAGAGAGATGTAAAAACATTTGCTCTTTATATCTTGTGGGAATTTTTAACGCCCTAAACAGAAACTCCGACGGCCCTGAGGCTTGCTTTAAAGCAGAGCCTGAACACGGGAACACAGATTTGCCTGAGGGGTATGAAGCATCCAAGGGTAAGGGAAGACTGGGCAAGCAAAACAAAATAAAGGAGCAAACAAAACAAACCACACAGCACAAGACACCCTAGCAAAGGCTTCTTGCAGCACCCCCCACATGGTGGGCACCCCAAGCCTTTTGTCCTTAAATATATTGCTTTATTGGTCTTTGCAGTCTCATGTCACAAAAGAACAAAATGAACACAAGGCAAATAGGGTTAGGCTGGGAGCACAGACGCACAGTAGCCTTGAAAGCAGCTCTCCCCGAGTCTCTAGAACCTGCCATGTGTAATTAGACAGTCTTTGAGGAGGGGGCTGTCAGATGGGATCATTTCAGCAGGTGCCGACGAATGCCTTACAACCGACTGGCTGAACACCTTTCCTCCCAGGCCTCTCTGGCCTGGGTTCACTCAATTTGCTCAGTCCTTGCTGCCCGCCCGCTCGCTCGCTGCAGGGGAATGCGTGCTCAGAGAGACGACACTTCTGAGGTAGTCCCCAGCTCTGGGTGCAGAGGAGCCAGGGTGGGGAATTCAGGGGACCACACTTCCCTGTGGCCATGGGGAAAGAACCAGGGGAAAAATGGGGCAGGGATGGCCAGCTAACAAGGGGCCTTTGGCTTTGTCCTGGAAAAAACAACAAAGAAGGACCAAGTGAGGGCCCCCAACTCCCCCACCCCCACCACAACACACATGCATATTCAGAGTACAGAGAGAGGCTCCCAGTACATTCTGTCTTCGAAGAGCATGTCTCAACAGTCCCAGAAGAACCCAGGTTGTTCAAGAGTCTTTTGTATAACCAGGCAATGCAACTTTAAAGTTAATTTCCTTAGTAGATTATTCCTTGGTTTACAAAGGATTCCCCGCCCCTCCAGGAAAGACCACACCATTCTGGTGGCTGTTGATGCCCCCTCAATTGCATTATAAAAAGGAAGAAAGAGTCACCATATATGAATCAAAGTGTTGCCGTAATACAGCAATTTCGGGACATTCCGTAATAGCAAAGGGCTTCAGCTAATCAGTAGAGGCCTCCCACTCCTGCATTCCATCTGACTCAACCCTGCTCCCAGCCTACCTAATCACCAGGGCTTCTGGTTTTCCCGAGGACAAAAAGCAGGCAGCAAGTATTCTGGGTAAAATCCTCCCAAAGTCTTCCCCCGCTGTCCCCTCATGGGAACTATGGGTTACCATTATCAAGAGACACCTGAACATAAAACACAACTACACTTCCACCAAAATAAACTCAAAACAAATCCACAAAACAAAACAAAATCGAGCAATCTTACCAGGGCTTGAAAACTGAGGGTGTGAGGTGCTGGGCGGAGGGCCAAAAGGAGGAGGAGGAGGGAAAACACGGAGTGAGTGGGAGGGGGTGAGGGCTCCCGGGATGGCTGCCCCGGCCTCGCATGTCCTCCCCAGGCGCTCGAGACCCCTAAGGCACCTGGGGGCTCACCTTTGTACTGGGGAGTGAATTTGCGCATCTCGGCTGGGAGGGTCTCGTAGAACTGGTGCTCTCTTGGGACCAGGGGCTTGCACAGGGTCGTCTCGTTGAAACGGAGCACGCACGAGTGCCCCCCAACCTGGTGGACAAAGGGCTCCAGCAGGACGCCCTTGGCGCGGGGCTCCACGTCCATGGCCCTGAAGGCTGGGCTCATTCTCCAAGTGCAGGCAGCAGGAAGAAGGGGGAGGCGGCGGGGTCCAGCGGCCAGCGCGTCCTCCGTCTGTCGTCAGTCTGCGCGTCCGTCCGTCTGGCCTCAGCTTCTCGGCTGTGCGGGCCAGAATGCTCTGCCGAAAGCGAACAGTGACAAAGAGTTGGAAGCGGCCTGGGAATTGCCTTGGAGGCGCTAGTCCTCCTCCTCCAGCCGAAAGACAAAACAGCATGAGCTTACGCGCGGCCCCGCCCACACCGCCCACTCCCGCCTCGCCTCCTGCTGCAGAAACAAACAGCCAGAGCTCTTGCCGGGCGGGACCGGATGTCGACAGGCAGTGATGGCTCCGGAGACCCCTAAACAGCCCCAATCACCCCGCCCGGCGTTGGAAAGCCACTACCGCGAAGCCAAGACAAGGTAAAATCACAATTTCAAGCCTAATATTGGGATTAATTCTTACATTTTCTAATAAAATTGTTAAACTTAAGGTAACTGACGTCCAAGTCTCTCCGTTAATTATATTTAATACTTTATTTTTTAGAGCAGTTTTAGGTTCACAGAAAAATTGAGAAAATACAGAGATTTCTCATATAACCATCTGCCCCAAAGATGCATAGCTATAGCCTCCTCCATTATCAATATCCCCCATCAGAGTGCACTTGTTACATATGGTGATGAACCTATACTGATACAGCATCAAAGTTCAAATTAGGGTTCACTCTTGGTCATTAGTTGTTTTTATAAAACGCATTTGAAGGGAAACCTGCTTACGCACCATCTAGTAAGATTTACTCCCCCACTTTGTCTACGCACACTGCCCTGCTTAAGGCCAAAGACAAGCCCCATTAACCTTATTCGCAGAGGAGCTTGGGCCTAGCTTTAATGATTAACGTCTGCATCTAAAAACAACCGATCAAGGCTGGCTAACTCCTTTTAAAAAGATACACAGTGTTCTAGGTCACTGACTATTTTTATCGGTTCTATCTTGATCTTCAAAAGCTGGGGCACACCTTTAAACCAAAGCTGCACTCCTGGGGCACTCAGGGGTCTCATCCAGTGAGGTCCAGGGCCTTAGACCTGACTTGGAATCCCCAAGCACACTGGATCTCAGCAGAGCACAGCTGTATGTGCCTGTGAACCATTTCCAACTCATTCTGTTTTCTGTCTATAATTCAGACTACACAGTCGCTACTAGCACTACTAACAGGGCTTAGGCTACACTTCAGTATCTGTATAGGGTTCTTACTGGGAACTCCTCTGATTCCCATGACTCCAACTGCAAGATGGTGGTGGTGGTGAGAATGGTTCGGTTAGAGTGCCAACTGTCCTCTAAGGAGGGTAAAGCACTGACTCTGTGCTAGGCTCACTACGGGAATTTGCCTCATTTGGTCTTCAGGATACCTTCTATGAGGTAGATGCTGAAACCAATTAAATTGATTTGGGGAGCTGAGGAAAACTCACCCAGCGCTAGGGACAGTAAGCCATACTTTCCAAGTGAACCTCAATCTGCTGGATGTCCCCACACAGGTGCCTCTGGGGCCCAGGGTCTCTGGCATACCTGCTGTTGTATAGCACTCAAATATACATGGGACATTTAGCCTGTCCTGTGACAGTGCTTTCACCATGTATTTACATTTTCTATTTATAAAACATCCTCTTTTTTCAAAAAAAAAAAAAAAAGAGTTTAGCTGGTGTTAATCTCTTTCTTTCAGAGAGAACCGATGGTGGGCCCCAACTGAACTCGAGGATAGGAATAATAAACTTTCCTTTACGTAAAGAGCAGCAAACCAAAGGTTCTGATTTCTCATCTGGCACTATATTCTCACCAAAGGTTCTGATTTCTCATCTGGCACTACGTTCTCACCAAAAGTTCTGATTTCTCAGCTGGCACTTAGTTCTCATCACAGAAGCCCTCAGTAGGGCATGTGTTGAGGAGTCCCAAGACACTACAGAGGCAATCTGCTTAAAGGTTGAAGAACTTCCAGCCATTCCAGACTCTCTCCAGAAGGTGGAGCTCTGAGAGGCTTGGCCACACAAGCCCTTTAGGTTTATACAGACAGGTTCACACTAGTTTTTCAGTAGTGAACAAGCCCTCTTGAGTAAGAGCAACACCAAAGGAAAGCTACTGGCTTATGGTCAGCCTGCCAGTATCCAAGCAAGAACCAGGTACCATAATTATTCAATTATGAAAGAACAAGATACTCCTCATAGGCCAGGCAGTTCAAATCTTTCATAAACATGTAAAACTGTTCTTGTAACCAGAGTAATGCTAACACTAATACAAATACCTTTCCAACTCTGTTTGAGATTCCTTAAATGTATTGAGTTAAGTAGGAAAAAAAAATCTCTGTCCAGGCATCTCTCTTACCTACCCCCAATGAGAAATCCAAAACAAAAACTGGTCCTTCATGGCAACTCTCTACAATATGGTTCATGGCTGGAGGCTGAAAAGCCCAGTGAGGGTCTCCACCAGCTTCTCCCAGATCTCCTGTGTGTTCACTAGCTGCTGGGTATAACATGGCACCTTGCCACCCTCCCCCCAGCACCCAACTCAGGCAGTCCAAGGGACATTGCTCCCCAGAGAAGAATCATCATCAGGTAAGAAAGGCAGGAAAAATAAGGCTTATTCTCGCCTGTACCAATACTGATGACAGAGGAAACTCCTAAATGTGAGGCAGAATTAGGGAGAAAATGGATTATCCTGTAGTGAGGTGGAGCCAGCTTCTGGTCCAAGTTCTGCCACTCAGTTACTTGGAGAAAGACTCCAAGTCCCTGGCTCCTTTGGATTCCAGTTTTCTGGTCTGTAAAATGGAGAGGAAAGACCTGGCATAGAGCTCTACTCTGTGGGTTGTGTAACCAAATTAGTGAGTGGTAGCCGGTGGGGGGAAAAAAAAATCAAGTCGGAAAAAACAGTGAGTACCATTGTATTTCACATAGTAAGTCCTGTTTTGTGATTCTTTTCTTTCATTATGTTTAATCTCTGAATATGAACATAAGTATGGCTTCACGGTACAATATATTTCTCATATTTGGGGTTGCAGACAAAGAAATGGAGCTTTTGCTTTAGGGTCCTTTATAGGCCCTATCTCTGTGGGAAATGAAGGATCAACTTTCCAAGGATTACACAACAGATCAGCTTCCTCTCTAGTGGCCTCAGCCTGGTCAGAAGAGAGAAAAGTGCCCAAAGCACCTGCTCTGTTTCACTGCCACTCTTTCTCTGTTTCACATACAGTTTGAGCAGCTGGATCTCTTAAAGGTTTTTAAATATCTGAAGTCTAACGCCCAGTTTCCCAGGAATCCTAGAGTATTAATGGTTACTAAGAAGTCCATGCGATGTGTGGACCCTGAACCTATGGAGATAGAGAATAGTGTAAAATATTGGCTTCAGATTAAGCAACTGTTTTAGCTTTCCACATTTCCTCACGTTTGTCCATGAAACTATGACCAGGTAAGGAACACAGAACATGATCATCCTAGGAGAGGACACAGATTTCTCCCACAGCCCATCCCCTTAAATCTATCAAATTGGTTTAAGGATATATTGGAAACAATGCCTTAATATTAATAGTCTTAACTTTAAAATATTGCAAATAAAACAACTATGACTCATGAAAACCTCCGGGCCCTTAGCTCACACATCTAGAATCTAGTCCATGAGGCTACAAATGGGATCTGCTGGGGCCACTTACTCTGCCTTAAGAAAAACCCCAGGGTTAGGCAGTCACAGGGGATGGTGTGAGGCGTATTAGCCTGATGGTGAAAAACAACCTTCACCACATGCACCTCCTCTCCATAAGCCCCAGAGCCACCGCCCACATCTGCACACATCCATACACAACCCGTGATTATACCACCAGGGTTGCTCAATGGATTCCCCAAACATTGCTAGTAGGAATGAAAATGTACAGCCACCTTGGAAAACAGTTCGGCAGTTTCTTATTAAGTTACGCATATACTTATTATGTGACCCTGTAATCCTATTCGTAGGTATTTACCTAAGAGAAATGAAAACAAATGTCCATATAAAGGCTTATACATGAATGTTCACAGCAGCACTATTCACAATAGCCAAAAGGTGGAAACAACCCAAATGTCCATCAAATGGTAATGAATAAACAAAATGTGGTATATCCATATATGGAATATTATTCAACAAAAAAGGGAATGTACTGATATATACAACAACAAAGATTAATCACAAAAGCATTATGTTAACATTATGAAAAAGTCAACTACAAAAGACTATATATGACTGCATACATCTGTCAAAACTCATCAAATTATAGACTTAAAACTGAGGAATCTTATTGTATATAAATTACATTTCAATAAAAGGGCTGAATTTTTCTTATACTTATTCTGTTACAAAAATTTTATAGTAAGTACGTATTTTAATAATCAGAAAATACTGTAATTAAAAGATACTAGCTGTTAAATAGTTTCTACATGCAAATGCATTGGCTGAAATTAACCTTCCCATCCATTCTAACAGGGCTCATTTGCCTTACATTGAGCATCTTGCCTAGCAAGGTACACCCGGGTCACTATCTTGTGAAGATACTCTCTGATGGTAGAGACTTTCAGGGACAGCCATGTTTTCCCTCATAAATCCCATTGCTAATCCTAAAGCCATCTGCTCACTTTGAAAGCCTAATTTTTATCAGGGTCTTTTTTTTTTTTTTTTTTTTTTGAGTTATAGTCAGTCTACAATGTTGTGTCAATTTCTGATGTACAGCACAATTTTTCAGTCATACATGAATATACATATATTCATTTTCATATTCTTTTTCACCATGAGCTACTACAAGATCTTAAATATATTTCTCTGTGCTATATATCAGGGTCTTAATACCAGCAAACCTGTACCAGTTGCATGGCTATCTTTTTCAATTCTTGTAAAGTGAAAGCAAAAGCATCCTTTACATACAAATGAGCAGAACAGAAGCATACTGGTACAATAAGTCTTTCTGTAGAAAAACCAACAGCAAATGTGCTCCAACTATACTGGCTTTTTTATTTCTCAAACAAGTCCGATATACACCTACCTCAGGGCCTCTGTCCTTGCCATTCCCTCTGCTTGGTACACTCTTCCCCAGATATCCTCTTGGCTCACTCTTTTACCTCCTTCAGCTCTTTATGCAAATGTCACCTCTTTAATGAGGTCTTCCTTAGCCACCCCATCTAAAAGTGCCTCATCGCCCCATCCACACTCCTTATAAAACCCTGCTCTATTTTCTCCTCAGCACTTAACTGCCATCTAACATACTAGGTTTTCTTATTTGTCCTGTTTACTTTGTCTCCCCCACTCTGCCCCACAAGAAAACAAAATCCATAAAGTTAGAGATTTTTGACTGTTTTGTTCTTAATATCCAGAGCCCAGAAGAGCACCAGCACAAAGTAAGCACTCCACAGGAAATGCCTCAAATTACAACTGTGTTATGAATACCTGCTGCACACAGATCAACAGAAAACTCAAGAGGTATCCACTGCAATTATCAAACCCACACCAACCATACAGAGTACAGTTATTAAAGAGGCATGCCATACACTTTACAAAATGTATTCTCAGCATCGACTGGGTGTTAATTTTCCATTTATATTCTCCCACCTTATTAAGTCTGCATTAACTGGGAAATATAAATGAAGGACCCAGCACCTAAGCACTCATCTGGGACCTGATGGTGTGGAAACATTTCATGTAAACAAAGTCTAAGCTCAGGTAAACAAAGCAACCTCTTGAAAAATTCCCTTTTGTAGAAAATCAGGCAAAAGAATGGTCCCTGAAGAATAAACTGTAAAAATGTGGCTATCAGAAGATTAACTATCATAGTTTAAAACAAATATACTAACTAGCATTCAGAAATTCTGTGTTGGTATTGAGTTCACATCCCAAAGACCCAAGGTTTTCAGGTTGCTAAGTTATAACTGAAAGGTAATTATCCCCATCTTTTGCAGGCAAAGCAAAGAAAGGCCATGGGTTGGTACTGGGTATCTGCTGAAGGACTCTTCAGCAATGTTGGCGGGTCTGCCATCCAGCTTTAAACAAGATGCCTCTGCAAGACAATGAAGAAGGAAAATTACTCCCTCCATGACCTGGACTTCCAGAAAAGCTGGGCAACAAATGAGGCACAATCTCTGGTGACAAAAATGAATAAACAAAAAGGAGTTTTAGCAAAATAAAGCCAGGAAGGAAGAGTAAAGGTATCAAGGACAGTGGCTGACCAGATTGACCCACCTGGGTCATGGGTATACGGCATCGCATCAAACTACCATCAACCCTAGGAAGACTCCCACCACTGCTCCATAAACATCAAGTCCCAGCAGGACACTTCTTATCCCCCAGCATGAACGCACTCACCTTCACATCCATCAGTAGGGAAGTGTATGATGAACTACTAGCATACTATAAAACATTTGCCTATTAATTTTACATGTTTAAACAATTTGAGAAAATGCTTATGATATGCTCTTTAAGTGAAAGAAGGAAGATACACAATTGTATGTATGATCTATATTGTCTGAACTATGTCATAAGACATACAGAGGAAAAGATGGGCAAAAAGTTCCAGCTATGCCACTAAATTGTACACTTAAAAATGGTTAAAATGGTAAAGTTTACATGACATATAATGAGTTATAAAGCTGACAGAAATTGTTCTAAGTTGTCAATAACAGAAAGCATATGAGGATTAACCAACCTAGAGTAGTGACTATGTGACTTTTCTATAGAAAAATTATGACACTGCTGTCATAGAATGAAGCAGTCAATATGCTGCCCAAAAATGTAGGGAAAAAATTACTGAAGTATTGATTTTTGAAATATATAATGTTTCGTGATTTCTTTTTTCAATCCAAATATTCACTTTTTTTATACAATTGTTTTCATAATTATAAATCTTTTTATTTAAAAATGGTACTTATATATTTTGTAGAAAGTAAATTATATATATTACATTATATAAACTTCAGACACCACAAAACCTGGATCTGCCCTGTGCTATGTGGTAAGATTGCTATTCCCTCTCTTTAGTTTCCTGAATGTTCCAAACTTTTTGAAAGATTCTCAGACTTGGAGCACATATTTGTTACTTTTAAAACTGAAAGGGAAAATATTAGGGGGTAAAATAATTCACTGCAACTGAAACAGGAAAATCCAGATGGCTGCTCAGCTCTTGAAGGTTTTAAACTCATCCACACACATACACAAAAAACACACTGATCCAATCCACACTGCATGCTCAGAGCTCTACTCCATGATGGAGACCCTGGGAGATGGACCACATGCAAACAAGTGAGGATAATAACTCCAATACATGCTGTCCCTAAAGTGTGTACATGGTGCTGGAAGGTCAGAGGAGGAAGTGACCAACTCCTCAACCTTCAATGACAATGAGATACAACCATGCCAGAGACAAAAGCTACTGTTCATTGAGCACTTAGTCTGCTCTGCAACTCCTCCACTCCTACAGCAGCCTTCTGGAGTAGATAGTAAGATCACTTCCCCTACAGATGGGTGCCCCTAGGCACCATATCTCCTAGGATAGATACTTTGAGATAAGAGTCACTGCTAAGAAGGCTGGAAGGGTCAAACCCATGCCATATCAGGGGCTGGCTCCACCAAAGGAAGCAGCAGGAGCAGAGAGACAAGACACAGAAGCCCTGCATTAACCTGACACAGATGCCTGGGGTCCAACAGCAGGTGTTCCTTTTCTCCCTCATTAGCATTTTATTCTAGTTTTAATGAAGGAGAAACTACAAGTTGTAGGTGGAACTATTTCACAAAAGTCACAATAATGCAGATCCTTTCACCAATGCTGAGGGACAAATAAAACAGCAGACTGTTCAAAAAATCCAGACAAGCTTTTTCATAAGGGAAACAGCAGCCTTTCAGAGGCTTCTCCTCCCTAGAACCACCAGCATGATCACACTGCCCCATCTCTTTGCCTCATCAGATCAGATTTCTGGAATGAAAGACTAGAGGGCCCCAAAATGGTAGGGGACAGGGAGAAGGCGCTTTCAGACTACCTAGAAATATGTTCATCAGTTACACAGCTAGAATTACAGTTTTAGCAATTTAAAAAGCTTCTTCTAGCAAAACTGTAGCACCACTCCTTCAAGAAAACTTAAATTATTGATTCTAAGGTGCCATATATCCTCTTTATCAGAATATGAAATTTATTCATAAATCTCTAACACGTATTCCATACATACACCAAGAATTACCAGTCTTCCTTAAAAAGCCCGTTACTCTTCAAGAGTAAATCTCCATCTCCAGTCTCCTCCTCCTTGGTACAGACTATGACTCCCACCATCTTGCAGGAAACATATACAACAGGAACATGCAGAAGTGACCCTGTCAGGCTATGGGCAAAATTGCTACAAGGTCTCCATCTATGGGGACTTTCTTTCTTTGAGTCATGGTTCTCTTGTGTGCTAATAAGTAATGGTCCATTGGCTTCAGACAAGATTATATGCTCCCTGCCTGTGGTCAATGTTTACCCCTGCTCATCTCTCATCAAGTCCCCAAACCAGATTAAACATGAACTCATCCTCTGAAGCAAATGGTGCCAAAAATGATTCAGTCTTCATGGGCAGCCACAGAACCCAGGCAACCCCGACCCGCCCAGGTCAGCACGAGTTCTGCACTTGCTGGAGGATGAACCACATGTGCCCTGCACTGCATCAGATCCTGTGCCCAGAGGGCACAATTTCCTCTGGGTCCTCACAATACTTCGCTCAGGTAAATACTCCCCGCTCCAGGGTCTTTAAAGAATCCAGGCTCACAGCACCAATACGGCATCTTTTATCACCCAACTACTCTGACCAAGGACAGTCAGTGTTCCTCCATGACCAGCGAGGAAAAGAACAAGATACAGGAGTGAGAAAATTCCTGACACTGCATAGGTCACAGTACTATGTCCTAACACTTGACCATTTGCCAGTCGTCCTCCATGAGTCCTAAGATGTCTTTCCAAAATAAGGCACAGCAAAATATAAAAAAACTTCCTTGGGGAAATCAAGCTTAATTGCACCCATAGTTCTGAAGCAAATCACACACCAACTCCCTTGGAATCACCTGGCTTGTGAGAAGGGCAAGAGACTTCAGTCAGTCAAGAGCATGTGAGGATTGGGAGGGAAGACCAATGGGGAACTTCCACTTTCGACATCTTACCACTGTTCCCTTCCTGTGGTTCTATACAAGGAGCCTAAGGTATTTTCAGAGTAAAAACACTCTAAGAGTAAGACAAATCATTCTTGGGCCAAGGGCAGCCTGTCCCTTCCTTTCCCAGCCCTCACCTGTCCCAGATCTACTGGTCATATCCATCAGTTTTTGGGCCCAGAGTCTGTAAGCTGCCAGCTGGCACCTCTGGAAGGTCAAACATTCCAAACGCCCCAGGATCCTGCACCCTGGGCTTACCGTCCTCCTCTGGCCTCCTGATGTAAGTGCAGCATCCCAATCAACCCATAAGGTCCTTGCGCATGCAACCCTGGGAAGGTGCTGCTGTGTCTGCTTCTTAAGGCCAAGCATAGGTTCTACAAAGGACAGGGGCAGCTCAAAAGACCCTATGTGAGGGGATGATGGATACAGGACTTCTTCTGAGGTGAATTATATGGTATGTGAACTATAATGAATTTTAAAAGCTGGACAAACTGGGGCCTGCCTTATATTTGGGTATAAATGGTGCATTACCTACTCTTGGTGCCTGTCTTAACCTGTGAACTCTAGGAATGCTACAGTTTTATGGAGGTGCCAGGAGGTGGGACAAGGTTAAACATCTAGTCTACTGCCTGCATGCACCCCTCAAACATGAGCTACCCTCTGTCCACTATCCCTAGTTCCTACAAAAAGGGCACTGGGAGATGGAGGTCAGAGAGTAGACCTGACAGTGCAAGGGGATGAGGGCGGCAATTAAGCTGGCACTTGTGTAAGAAGCGTGAAGAAAGGAGGCTTCCACAACAGGTTGAGAAATGGAGAGCCAACAGACATCCTGCTTAGCTCTTAAATAACAGATTTTTAAACTGGTTACAAGTATGTTAAAATGACCACCATTATTGGTTTGGGGTCTCTTCATCCTGTAGATTTTCTTCAATACATCTTTCTGTTCTTTACACAAATAGGATTAAGGCTATATGTGTCATTTTGCCTTTTTCTCCCAAGTAAAATCAGCTTTCTTTTTCTCACCTAACTTTTTAAAAAGTGATAAAATATACACAATATAAAATTTACCATTTTAATTATTTTGAGGTATACACTTCTATGGCATTAAGTACATTCACAATGTGCAATAATTATCACTATCTATGTCCAGGATTTTTTCATCATCTCACACTGAAACTCTATACCTATTAAACAATAACTCCTCACCCTCCCTAACCCCCAGACCCTGGTACCTACCATTCAACTTTCTGTCTCTACAAATTTGAGTACTTGAGTACTTCATATGAACAGAATCATTTAATATTTCTCCTTTGCCATTCCCCCCCCAACTAAGCCATATGCCTTACACATCTTTCCACATCTCTATGATTCCTTTCCAAGGCTGCATAATAGTCACACACAATCACAATGTATTTATTGACTTCCCTACTGACATTATTTCTAACTTTTTTATTACAATAATAATGAAATGAGCATCCTTGCATCTGGCTTTGTATACTTGTGAAGTACTTCTGTAAGAAAACTCCCAGAAGTAGAACTGCTGGGACAGAGCAGATTTAAGCGACTGCACCCATTGTTTCACTCTGACCTGACCTATAATGTATTCAAGCCACCATGGATTCTGAAGCAGGGTGGTAACACTTTACGTTAGGAAAATTAACCTGGCAGAGAAATAAGGAAAGCTTCACAGAGGACTAGCAGGTCACTACTATAATGACATGGGTGGAGGGACAGTGGCAATAGGGACCAGCATTTACTAGGAGCCTTCTCTGTCCACATTCTTACTTAAGGAGCAAATAAACAGATATAACTCCTATAAATATTAGAAGCATACATGAAAAAGGGGGTTCAAGAGAAGAAAAATATTTAAACTTTTAAAGAAAAACTGTGAGTGCCTTAGAAAGCTCTCTCAAGCTTCTCTGTTACATGTCATACCATAGTAATGTTTCAGGCAACTCTGTAAGCCCATAAATTTAGTATTTGGTCATCTGAAGATGTTGAAACCAAAGATGAAAGAGGAGGCAACACAGATCTCACAGTCCTGAGCCTAGGAGTTTTCTGGAGGAAGGAGATGACAGCAGGAATTCCCCCCACCCCACCCCATACAGAGGTACAACCCCTAGGAGGCCATCAGGACCACAACCAAACTGACCTCTCCATCATCTCCCCTCCTGGGCTTCCTTCTCTCACAGGTCTCTCCTCTTTCATCCCCAGGGAAGGGGGAAGGGGATGCGGCAGGGAAAGAGTCCTAACAGCCCTTATATTCTGGGGCCACTAAGACATCAGACTGTTGTCTCCAGATGCCTGTCTCACCTAGAATGACCTCCTTAATGTCACCTCCCCTGACTCAATGGCACCCCTGGCAGGGCACAGGGTCTCCTGTCTTCTCCACTGTACCCACAGAGCCTGCTGCCCTGTCCAGCTCACACAAGAGAATTAAGGAAGGAGTGGGGTGGGAGGGTAGAGAAACAGGACCTGGTAGGTTGCTTAGGTCTAGCACACTGTCCTTAACTCTCAAGGGGGCGAGTGACCCCTAGAGAATCTGAGACAACTGTGGGCCTCTCTCCTGAAACATGCACACCACCACTGAACTCTGCATACAATCTGTGGAGCAGGCAACCATGGACAATACTTTCCGAACCCCTGATACAGGGAATCAAATTAGAGGGATGAGTCAAATATTGAGCCTTCACAACAAGTCAGAACAAGGATGTTTTGTTCATGAAGTCAGAAACAGCTGAGAAGACAGAGCTGAGCTGCAAACACTTAATAATGGATGGTCAAGGAATCAAGAAGAAATGTTCAGAAGACAGAGAAGTACTGGGATTGAAGCTTGAGTGAACCTAACCTGAAAACAGATCTGGGAATTACCTACAAAGGGAATTCAGAAGGAACCCCAAGGGTAAAGAAGGAGGAGCACTGGATCAAGGCCCGCATAATGGTGAACAGCCTGTAAGCAAGGGTGCAATGTCAGTGTGAGAGAATGAGGTCTGTAAAGAGACAAGGAGCAGAACATCTACATCCTCCTGGAGGCTAAGGGGAAGAATCTCCTCTCCATTGCACACAGAAGATCTGGACCACATGACACAGGGGGAGGAGGAGGGTCTTGCACTGTGTTGTCCTTGAGGTCCGTGACAGTCCTGAGTTCACAGTTCAGGGTTCATTTTTGAATGAGCCTTGGCAGTTCCTTCACAATTTTTTCATCAAAAAGATATACAGGTGTGACCCCTTCAAACCTGGCCACTAGAGTCAGAAGGTCTCAATAAAAAAAATAGTGGGACAACTGAGGACATTTGACTATGACTGAATATTTGAAAAAATATTAAGGAATTACCGTTTTTTAGACAGAATAATAGTGTTGTAGATAAAGTGGGTAGCTCCTTGTTTCTAAGAGATACACAGTAAAATACTTATGGATAAAATACATTTTTTTGGATACGTTTCCTAAAACTTCAGCAATTTTTTTTTTTTAAGATAGGGAAGGAAGGCAGAGTGTAAATGAAACAAGGTTGGCTAGGAGTTGGTAACTACAGAAGCTGGTGATGGATGGATGGCTAACAGACCCAAACCAACTATCCATCATCTTAGAAGACTTTCCTTCAAATTCTGAGATAAATTCTAAATTCAATTTTTTGGGAAAAGAATCCTTTCTTGCTACCAGAATATACTATGAAACGCTAGTACTACAGTACTACTTGTTACTTTCATTACTCCATATGCAAACAGGCCAAAATATAATTTATTTAAAAAACAAAAACATGCTTTAAAATGTAATCATATAAAATGTAATCATATGAGAGTAATCATCTACTTACTTTCCATTATATAAGTGTGTACAGTTTGTTTAAGGTGATTATCCCACTAGGTAAAATAACTTCACTTATGGGAAAAATTCTTCCCCAGTGCATCCTCTTTATGAGCCAAACAATGGAAAATTTTCACCTCAGCAAGCTGGCCTCAGGGAGGCTCAGTCTCATCCGTGTTGCCTAGATACCAGTGACATCTCCGGTGCTTACGGAAGGCTCTGGCATCCCTCGCACCCCTCTGTAAGGAAGACTGGCTAAGATTCATCAGCCAGTGGTTGCACCTTCTTTCACACATTCCAGTGCTCAGACAGATACCAGGCAGATATAACGTGTACCTGTCTGTCACCTGCAAAGCCCTGAAGCAAAAAGAAGTCTATTATATCTGCTAAACTGGTTTTTAAAATTATATCAACTCTAGCCCTAGTTCTCATCCCATGATTTCTAACAATTCCTGTGAATTCTATTCTGAAGTCACAAAGCAGGTAAACCAACTGGAACAGCCATTCAACTGACTTTTTCCTCCAGAAAAGTTAATAGGTGATCAACTAGCCTATTACATCAACATGATAAAGTACTCATTTTGCTCGGTTGCTAATTCTGGCACTGGCTAAAGTTAAAACAATAACAGTACCACCCTGAAACATCTCTTTAAATACTTAACACTAGATTATAGGACGCAACTACACAAACTCCACAGCAGCAACCTCTGTAAATAAGCATCTTAGTTCACTTTAAATGTTACCCTGCTAAAAATGCAGATACAGCAAATATTTTAAATACTAGAATTCATCAAAAGTACTTTAATCATGGTGCTTCAAACAAAATATCATGAAACTGGTGATCTGCAACACTTCTGTTACCAGTTTTAAAAAGTTTCAGTACTTTTTCTTAAAACTATTCTTTCAGATGATTTTGTTTTATTCTTGTTCTGTGTACATTTCTGCTACCAAAATGTTTCATTCCAAACAGTGATTAGTTCTATTTCCCCTGGTATTTAAGTACTCATTTCCCCTGGTATTTATTAAGATTTTACTGGCTTCTACATTTTATTTTCACAACGTCTGTACTCACTTTTCTGCAATTCAGTTTTACTGTATGAAACTGAATAAAATCCAAGAATAAATCATTAGGATGAAAAAGACAAAAAGCAGTCTGTAATCAAATGTGAAAGAAATGAAAGCTCCACGTACGGTGAAGCTTATCGCTATAAAGACGTTCTCGGATCCATTTTAGGCCTTTAGGGACAATAAGGCTAGGTGTGCAGATTTCCCCACCAGCTGACAAACCCAACTGGCATTCAACACTCAAAATGGCTGCACATCTGCCGGCCGCAGGTAACTGTACCTGAGGCGTTGGGCTGACTTCTCCAACCGAACATTCAAGGAGACGCCCCTCAATGACCCAGGAGATCGTGGACGCCAATGTCCTGGAGAGACCCCTCAATGACCCGAGAGATCTTGCCTTCCCTCCAAAGACCTGAGGAGACTTCAATGACAGGGGGAGATACCGCACCCCCAAAATATCCGGGGAACCCCCAATGACCAGAGAAGACTCTACCCCTCAAACCCAGGAGAGCTCTTCTCTCCCCAATAACCTGAAGACATAATGCCTCTCTCAAATGATGACCCGAAGAAATCTGGCCCACAAGGACCCTACATCTCTCCCACCCCCATGATCGCGGGAGAGCCCCTCCCCAAATAACCCAAATAGCCCAGGGACACCGCTAATGACAAAAACCCCTTCCCCCAAATGCCCAGGGAAACCATCCTCTAAAGTCCCCAGGGTGGCAGGGCCGCAGGCAGGGCCCCAAGCCGGGCAAAGCGGGCGTTACCTGCTGCCTCAGCCGGGTCCCGCGGTGCTTCCGTCCTATTGTTTCTCTCGCACCAAGATGGCGGCGGCCGCGCCGAGCCCCGCCCCCCGCGCCTCACTCCCGGAGCCCCTCACTATTGGCTCGCACCGAGAGCCCTGCTCCCGGACTGGACCGCCCAAAAAGCGCTGTTGCTAGGGTGCCGGGATTCGTTGTGGTGGCTTCCGGAAGGGGCGGGGGGTGGGGCGGGGCGAGAGAGGAGTGGAGCCTTGTCAGCCTCCACGGGAGAAGGTAGCCAAGAAGGTAGCCAAGAAGGTCAGGTTGGGTGGACAGATGGGCTTTGAGCTGATGGGTGCAATGCGGGATGCTGGGTTTGGAGGGGATCGGACAGATGAATCAGCCAATTGTACCATTTTTCCTGGGTCCAGGGGGTTTCCCAGGATTTCAGGACTTTCAGTGTTGACATTGGGACAGTATGCAGCAAACTGGGGAGTTGGTCACCCTAGCAGATGGAAGGACAGAGGGCTGGATGTGGATGGACAAAAGAGTGGATGGAGACGGTGGATAAAGTGGTGGTTATATGCACAGGTGGACAAATGACTGGGTGTAGCTAGATGGACAAATGACTATATATAGAGGGGTGGACAGAGGAATGGCTGTAGAGTCCTTTGTGGACTGGTGGGTGTCCCAGTGCCCAACCGAGGTCCCACCAAGCTCCATACTACAGGACTTGTCTGAGGCTCATTTGTCCTGAGCCCTGCGTTGGCCAGAGGGGCTCCCACGTGAGTGAATGTCAATGTAGCTGGCAAAGGCAAGGGAGTAGGGGATGCTCCTGAGAGTGGGCAGAGTGGGCCCTGTTCTCTGCTCTTTCTGTAAAGAAACCCCTGTGTGCTGGGAGTTTGCAGAGGTGTGGATTCATGCATATACTCATTCATTCAACAAGTACTTATGGGGCACCTACGCTCCATGCTGGAAATACAGCAGTGAACAAAAACAGTAAAAAAAAAAAAAAAAAAAGAAGAAGAAGAAGAAGAAGAAGCCTGCCTGTATAAGGGTAAGCAGGAAAGACTTTCTGTGACCAGCTAATCTCTCTTCTCTTGGAAGCATCTTCCCTGTGTGGATTCCAGAGCTCCATGCCCTCCTGGTTTCCCCTGGCCTCACTGGTTCCTCCTGTTCATCTTTACTCTGTCTACACACTCTCTCATAATCTTTCCCAGGTTCATGGCCTCAAATTCCACCTACATGTCAATCACTCCCAAAGGTGTATGTCCAGCCAGACTTTTCCTCAGTGCCAGACTCAATGTTCAGCTGTTGACTAGGCACTGATATCTGACTTCCACTTGGCATCTCACACTCAACATCTGCCATCCTAGTTCTGGCTCATCCCCCAAACCCACTCCACTCCATCTCCCCCAGTTCAAGAGATGGCTGCTCAGTCCTTCCTATTGCTCAGGCCAAATACCTCCGAGTACCTCTTGACTACTTTCTTTCCCACTTAGATTCAGTGCATCAGGAAGTCCTGTTGTTTACTTGCATCATCTGCCCAGAATGAGACCACTTCTTGCCAGTCTATGGCTTCCACCTAGTCCAAGCCACCACCATCTCTCCCCAGGACAAGGTAACAGCCACATCCCAGTCTCTTACTGCTACCTTTGCCACCTTCAGGCCATTCTCCACACATCAGCATAAGGAAACATAAGTCAGAACCCCTCATCCCTGCTCAGAACCCTGCAGTAGCACCTCCCCCCAAGGAAAGCCAAAGCTGGCAGGGGCTCCACTTTTCCCCATTAGCTCTATGATTGCCTTTGTTTGCCTCCAGCACACTGCTCAGCCTCCCAAAGTTTCTCATATATCACACTCTGTGCACTCTCATGGCTCAGGGACTGGGCTTCTGTTGTTCCTGGTGTCTTTCCACAAATTTCTGCAGGAATGACCCCAAAACCTTCAGGGCCCCTCATTTCAGAATGCAACATACACCTTTCTGCCCCTAGCATTCAAAGATCACCTTTGTCTCTTACCCTGCTCTACTTTTACCATAGCAGTTACCACCTTCTCACACATATTTTTAACATAGGTATTTATCATCTTTATATGGCATTGTCTGGCATCCTCCACTAGAATAAGAGCTCGTGGGGTAAAAATCTCTGTGTTGCTCATGGATGTATCCTGAGCACCTCAAACACCAAGTAAGCTCCGGAAATACCTGTTGACTGACTAAATAAAAATAATGCCATGTGGTGTTAAGTGGTAAGTGCTATGGAAAAAGAGTAAATGCAGCAGTGGGAGGCTGGGGTAGGGTGAGTGTACCCCAGATCAAGGCTAGCCCTGGGTCAGACCAAAGGCCCCCCACACCCAGTGGGATTGCACCCAGCCCAACTCCTGCTCCTATTCCCTGCCTGTGGCTTTAGGACCTGCGGTGGCTATTGAAGCTGCTGAAGAAAAAGCCCAACATGCACCAGTCATTCAGGCCCTCGCAGACAGGCACTGCCCCACCTTCTTCTGCCCACACAGTCTCCGGGTCCAGTGCTCATGAGTAGGGGTGGAGGCTGGACAGGGCAGGGTCTCCCTGGGGGCAGCCCCAGCATTAATTCACTACTCCATTACTTCCATAAGTGCTTACCAAGGGCTGACCTGGGCTAGACACTGGGTACGTGGCAAGAATGGACACAGCAAGAATTCAAATGATTTACAGAGGCCCTACCCTCCAGTGTGGAGTGTGTATGGGAGGCAGGTGAATGATGGATACGACAGACAGTGAAAGAAAAAATAACTTACTATGGGTGACCTGAATACCGTGGAGAAAAGGCAGTAAGCTGACATACAGAGTATGGTGTTTATGTCCAAGGCAGCAGGAAAGGCAGATCTGAGAAGGGGACATCTGAGCTAAGATCAACCCAAAGGCATGGCTGAATAGGGAAAGACCTAAGAGAAGCCATTCCTGGCAGAAAGCATAGCAAGTACAAAGAACCCGAGGAAAGAACAAGTTTGGCTTGTTAGAAGACTATGAAGGAGGTGCTTGGGTTGAATGGAAGAAATAGCTTAGAGCTCAGTGAAAAGGGGAACAGAGCTCAAAGGCATGAGGAAACAGACCAGAGATCTGGAGGCTAAATCCAGGAATCCTGATATACAAATAACAGAAGTCACAGGAGTTAAAGGGATGGATGGAATAGAGGCACCAAACAAACAAATTACAGACGAAAACTTTCCTGACATGAAGAAAAAGCTGTGATTGCATATGGGAGGTATTGACCCAGGCAGTATAAAAGGGAAACACTGTAGTAAAATTCTGAAACTCCAAGGACAAAGAGAACACTGTACAAGCTCCCGGATGGATAAGACAAGTTACCTACCAAGGAAGAAGAGCCAGCTGGTCTCAAACTTGCCCCCTTAATACAGGCACGTTATTTGCCTCCCTCCTATGCCAAGCCAAGGGACACTCCCCATGCCTAGAGAGGGAAGGCAGCCACTGATGGAATGGAAACGTAGTAGAATTTCCAAATTACCAAGGGGGAAAATTAAATGAATGGCATATTCTTAAAGAAGGGAGAGAAAAAAAGGAAAGTAGTAAGTTGGCTGTATGGAATTGCTAGTATTCAACTGTTTTGACCTGCAGAAATGGTAGTTTCATATAGTTCAAATGAATAAAAAGATAAAACCACAAAGTAAAAAATAATAAACAGAGTAATTATGGAATGAGTCGAGTCAAACATCTTTGTCACACTAAATAAGGACACCCGAACCCCCTTTAAAGACCCAGAGACTGTATTAGAAAGACAAAACCCAGCCACACACTATTTATGAGAAAGACACTTGAAACCACAAGAAAAGGCTGAAAATAAAAGAGTGGACAAAGAGTGAGATCAGACCAGCACAAACTAGAAGAGAGCAGGAGAAGCCACATGACATCAGAGAAGGTAGAATTTAAGGTGATAGTCATTGAGCAAAAAAAAAAGGGCCATTATATAAAGGAGGCACAATTTATGAAAAATATATGAAATATGAAATAATCGTAAGTCAAAATACATCAGATACTAGTTTTTTTTTTTTTAATCAGGAACTAGACAGGGTTGGCACCAACACTAGTATTGTTACACATTGGCTTAGAGTTCTAGCAAAAGTAGTAAGGCAAGAAAATGAGCTGTTGTAAATATTGAAAGGAAAAAGATTACACTATCTCTTTAGTTAATGCCATGATCGTAAATCTAGAAAATCCAAAGGACTTTCTTAAAAACTACTGCAGTAAATAGGAGGAAATGTTAAGGTGATAAATATAAGAAAAATATATTTAAAATAATAGCATTTATACAAATAAGCCCCTAGAAATAAATAGAAACAAGAAAAATATTCAGTTAACAATAACAAAACTATAAAATATTTAGGAATAAATTTATTAAGAAAAGTATAGAACTGTTCTAGGTAGGAAGCCTATAAAATCTTATTAAAGGACATGAAACCTATAGAGACATACTCAGTTTGTGATGTATTTTCTGTACTGTCTGCTCAATTTTGCTATGAACCTAAGACTTCTCTAAAAAAGAAAGGATTTTTTTTTTAAATAAAAGAGTAACAGTGAGGTAAGTCATTTTATATTTAGTAGATTAGCAAAAGTTAAAAAGAGCTACACCAACCCTGGCTTTCAGGGATATGAGGAAAAGGATTCATCCAAACACTGTTAACAAGGGTAAGATCAGTTATAGCCTTTTTGGAAAGCAATTTGACAAGCCCTAGTAAAATTAAAATGCATATGCTTTTGGACTCTATAATCCCAATCTTGGGATTCTTACTTTTAGAAAAAAAATGTGGTGGGAAAAGTTGCAAAGCAATGGCCCATCCACAGGGGTATGGTTGGTGACATTTTGGTACCTCCATACTGTTCTGGTTACTATGCTGTGTACAAATTACCCAAATTTAGTGGCATAAAACAGTAACATTTATTTTGCTCACGGATTTGCCATTTGGAAAGAATTCAGTGGAGACTGTTCTCTGCTAGATCAGTCTAGGCAGCTTAAAAACTAGGGCTGGAATCATCTGAAGGCCCCTCACTTGGAGTCTGGTATTTGATGCTGGCTGTCAGCTAAGACTTTAGCTGGCACTGGAACACCCACATGTGGCCCCTCCATGTGCCCTGGGCTTCCTCACAACATGGCGGCTAGGTTCCAAGGATGACTGTCCCAAGAGAGGAAGCCAGGTGGAAGCTGTATCATCTCTCCAACCAAGACTCAGAAGTCACAGTGTCATTTCTGCCTTGTCCTATTCATTCTAAGCAAAGCCACTAAAGCCAGGCTGTATCCAAGGAGAGGGAAATTAGACTCCACCTTTTGTTGAGAAGTATCAAAAAATGTGTGGACCCATTTTAAGTTACCATAGGAAAGAAGGAATTGGAATAAATAATACCACTGGATTTGGAGGGCCTGCCACAAAGTTGGGATGTGCAAGAAAAATACAATGCAGAAAAGTGTATACAAAATTATTTACACATATACAACAAAGACAAATCACTCTGTGTAAATGTGTTTATTTATTTATGATTCTATAAGCAAGAAGAAATATAGGGAATATATATCTTGTAAACATGGGTTCCAGAGAGTGACGGTGGTAGAAGGGAGACACAGAGGTGAGCAAAGGAGAAAAAGATAAATGACTGTGTTAAAAACTTGCAGTTAGGATGGGTTCTCCCTTATGCATTTAATTATAGGTTTTTGTTTCACTCTGTGGACAAACTGATTTTTTTTTGCATTCTTTTTTATTGAAGTTTAGTCAGTTTACAATGTATTAATTTCTGGTGTACAGTATAATGTTTCAGTCATACATACACATACATATATTTGTTTTCATGTTCTTTTTCAACATAGGTTACTAAAAGATATTTATTATAGTTCCTTGTGCTATACAGTATACACTTGCTGTTTGTCTATTTTATATATAGTAGTGAGTATCTGCAAATCTCGAACTCCCAGTTTATCCCTTCCCACCCTCTTCCCCCATAAGTTTGTTCTCCATGTCTGTGAGTCTGTTTCTGTTCTGTAAATAAGTTCATTTGTGTCTTTAGGTTCCACATATAAGTGATACTATATGGTATTTTTCTCTTTCTTTCTGGCTTACTTCACTTAGAATGACAATCTCCATGTCCATCCATGTAGCTGCAAATGGCATTATTTTATTCTTTTTTATGGCTGAGTAGTATTCCATTGTACTTATGGACCATTCATCTGTTGATGGACATTTAGGTTGGTCTCATATCTTGGCTATTGTAAATAGTGTTGCTGTGAACATTGGTGTGCATGTGTGTTTTCAAATTAGAGTTTTCTCTGCATATATGCCCAGGAGTGGAACTACTGGATCATATGGTAAGTCTATTTTTGGTTTTTTAAGGAACCTCCATAGTGGCTGCACCAATTTACATTCTTTCCAACAGTGTAGGAGAGGTTTCTTTTTCTCCACACACTCTCCAGCATCTATCATTTGTAGACTTTTTAATGATGGCCATTCTGACTGGTGCGAAGTGATACCTCATTGGAGTTTTGATTTGCATTTCTCTAATCATTAGCGATGTTGAGCATCTTTTCTTGTGTTTGTTGGCCATATGAAGGTCTCCTTTGGAGAGATGTCTATTTCAGTCTTCTGCCCAATTTTGGATTGGGTTGCTTTTTTTCTATATTAAGCTGCATGAACTCTTTGTATTTTTTGAAAATTAGTCCTTTGTCAGTCATATCATTTGCAAATATTTTCTCCCATTCTGTAGGTTGTCTTTTTGTTGATGGTAACCTTAGCTGTGCAGAAGCTTTTAAGGTTATTAGGTCCCATTTGTTTATTTTTGCTTTTATTTCCATTACTCTAGGTGCTGGTTCAAAAAAAATATTGCTGCAATTTATGTCAAAGAGTGTTCTATATTTTCCTCTAGGAGTTTTATAGTATCCAGTCTTATATTAGGTCTTTAACCCATCTTGAGTTTATTTTTGTGTATGTTGTTAGAGAATGTTCTAATTTCATTCTTTTACAGGTAGCTGTCCAGTTTTCCCAGTACCACTTATTGAAGAGACTGTCTTGAAAAGTGATTTTTTTAGAGAGTCATGTTTAGGTGATAAAACAATCAGGAAAATAATGACTACCTTACTAAAAACTCAGGATAGCACAGGGAGGAATGACTAGAAAAATAAAAGGAAAGAAAAGCAAACTTTGCAGAAGGTTCCCAGTGGGTGGAGTGAAGAGATGGGAGAGGGACCCTGGCCAGGAACCACCTGAAACTCAGCTCAGCAGTGTCCTAGGTGGAGGTATAAATCTGGAGTGACCATGGAGGTAACACCCAAAGTCATGCTGTCCCGGACAAGACTTCCCAGGGAGGGAGGGAGGAAAACTTAGGGTGGAGCCCTAGGTCGCTTCAACATTTAACTGTTGTCTGGGTTAAACCTGGCAACTGAGTGGGAAGCAGAGCTGGAGAACTGGATGTTCTTGAGAAGATGGTTCTTGAAGAGGGAGGCATCCACCATGGTGATTTCAGCTGAGACTCGAGAGAGCCGGCTTTACCCTCAGCTAGGCATCAGCTCTGTCCACCCCATGTTAACCACTGGAGACTGCATGGGGGGTGGGGAGGGCTGTGACAAATAGGAGGTGAGGAGGCCACTGCTGGTAAGTCTCAAGGCTTTTGTCATGAAGGGAGAACAATGGGGTCAAAGCTAGGGGAGGACGTGGGGAAAAAGGAGGAGCCCAGAGATTCTGACTCATCGCTTCTGTTTTCTCCCTAAAAGCAAGGTTAGGTCATTGCTGGGGGTTAGGTGTCGGGGGGTGCAGAAGGTTAGAGATCAGGGCCGAGGGCCAGGCAGCACTGCCAAGGGCCTGGAAGTAAAGGATGGCAGGGAGGTGCTGATCAGAGACCTCACCTCAGGGATGTAGACAACCAGGCCCCAGGCAGGAATGGCCCAGAGTAAAAAGAAGTTGTCCAAAGGTAGAGGGAGTGAGAGTTGGACCAGGAGGTGGAGGCGGCCCTTCTGTGCTGGGGACTGCAGCTGGGAAGCCCTAAGTTCTGTGTGTGGACAGCTGCGGCTCCCCTGCGGCACTTTATCCCTTCCATGCAGCCCTGGCCTGGGCTGGGGCTGAGGTCGTGCTCCTCCCGGCTAGAGCCTGGGCCAGGGGAGGGGGTGGGGATCAGAGTGCATAGAATTATTCTGAGATCAGACATCTCTCGGAATTCTTTTCCCTTCCTGTTTCTCAAACCGAGCTGGCCATTCTCACTCACCCCTACCTCCTCCAGCCTGGACTCCTCCCAGGGTCCCCAGTGCTCAAAGGTTGGATGTGCATCTCTGAGTAGGGAACATGATGTTCCCACCCAGGCAGGGGAGGGACTCAATTCTCAGATGTCCCCCCACCCCTCAGCCAGCCCTGGGACTGGACTACACGGGGAAGGGCTGACTGCAAATCATTCCTTTTTTTAACCCCTAGAACAAAAAGAAAAGGATCCCGCAGGCCCAGAGTGGAGGTGACTCCCAGCACATCCTAGATGCCATACACCCTTGTCACCAGTACATTCAGGGAGCGAAGAGCCTAGTGAGGCAATTGGGGAAACTCCCATTGTGAGGGAAGCCAGCCTGGTCTCAGAAGGCCCTGCATCTGCACTCGGAATGTGCCTTTGCTTGCATGTTGTAAACCTGGCCCTTCAATCAGTTCCCAGATGTGAGGCTAGCCCTCCTGTTACAAATTAATCTTACCCATTTACCAGGCAGGAGGATAACCGACCCTGGTTTTCAGTTGTGAGGCCAGCTCTGTCAGGGAGTAGGGGCTGCTTTTTCCGAGAGCCCGAGATGCCCAGTTTCAAGTGAGCACAATGGGAGAGACCACACCAGCCACTGGGCCCCAGCCCACTACTGTACTTGGGCCTTGGCCCAGCCCAGGCATGTGAAAGGCAAGGCTGAAATCCTCCTGGGGTGATGCCTGTGGGCAAAACCAAGGACCGGGGCTGGGGTGATGGGGGTTGGTGAACACCTTCCTATAAGTCTACCTCTTTCTTTACAATGGAGCAAGCCAAAGCCTTAGATGATGACTCCAACTCATCCTCCTCTGGCTGGCCTTGGGCAGGAACTGCCAGCCTGGAGGAACCATCTTGAGTTTTGAGGTAGAAGCAGTGGTTGAATTTGGGGTCTTGGGGTCATATACTCTCTATCCTCCAACTCCATCCTGGTTGGGAAAGTGCTCTGGCATCTAGAGCTGCCAGGGAGAACAGCCCCTTACCTGGGGTCCAGGCCGATTCCTGGGGGCCTCTGAGCCCGTGTGTGGCTCCATTTCTCATCCCAGGCATGAGGCCAGCTGCACCACTCTGGGAAAGGATGCCAGTGGCCCAAGGTGGCTCATGCAGGGTTCTGATTTGCCTGGAATTGATGCACATCTGCCCCAAAGGCCTCTTCCCTGCCCGCCCTGCAGGCCTAAGACTCAGCTTCAGGTCCCTCACTCCTTCAGCTGCCTGGGTTGGGCTCATGGCAGGCAGGGGAGTATACCATATGTGTCTCTTCATGCCCAGGCCCTTCATTTTCAGAATAAAAATGTCCAGTTTAACTATGCTTGAATGTTATGCTGGAAAATGCTGGTTTGCTCATCTGGTGGGTCTGGACTTCAGCTTTTCCTTTTAACTAGAAAAAAAACCAACTGCATACCTTGTCTCCTCTTTCTGGGGGTTGGAGTACCTGGCCAGAGAGGAGATTGCTGGATCCCAGCTTCCAGAAGCATACACAGTGACTTTTGACCCTTGCCTCAGTGCAATTCTGCAGAGGGAGGAAGGGGTGAGCCCATGGCCAAGAAGGCCATGGAGATTTGGTTCATACCATTTGTTTCAACTGCCTTCCCCAAGAATTGACTGGCAAATACCCATTCTTCTGCCTATCAGGATGGACTGATTGGTGAAGAGTCAGGTCCCTGCTGGCTTTTCTAGTGTCTGGGGTAGCTCTCAATCCCCCTTTGGTTTCACATTCCAGCCTGGCCAGCCTCCTGCCTCGTAGTCTTCAAATGGGCTTGACTCTGTGTACTTAAGCCAGATTACTGGTTTTTAAAAATAGAATGAAGTGCCCACAGGATCAAGGATTCTATCTGCGAAGAAGTCAAAGAGGAAGGGGTAGAAATGTCACAGAAAAATTTCCATAAAACTTGGTTCTTAGCACATCATCACAGAAGGAAACCTAAGTCAGAAAGGCATCTCCAGCCAACCTTCACTTTGATGTTTATTTAGGATAACTAGCATGAAGATGACAACTTCTGAGGAGTCTTTGCCTGGAGGGAATCTTCCTTAAAATCTTCAGTCTAGTCTTTTTCCTTTGACAGCTTCCCTGACACTTCTGTAACCAGCATTATGTGAGGCAAGCTAAAAGAGCGGGGACATTGCACGCTTGTGTGTCCAAACTACTCATTTTAAGAAGAGGTGGGGCGTTGGGGGATTGGGGGAGTGAGGAGGGAGAACTGTGGAGGGTATAGCTCAGTGGGAGAGTGCGTGCTTAGCATGCACGGGGTCCTAGGTTCAATCCCCAGTACTTCTGATAAAAAAATAAGTAAATAAATAAACCTAATTACCTCCCCCACCCCAAAAAAAATCCCTGAAAAACAACAACAAAAAAGAAGAAGTGGGAGCCATATAGGGAAGAGCAGCATGACTAAGGGCAACAGCAGGCACTGGAACCATGATCACCTTCAAACTAGGAGACTGGGGCTGCTGTTTATGTGAGTCCAGAAACATGAGGATAAGCCCCAGAGCACTGGATGAAAGGCCCAGGAATGCCCTGGAAGACCCCAGTTAGCATTACTCTTGATAATTCCTGGAACTTAAACAGTGTCAGGAATGTCCACAGCAGGCAAACAAGATTCTGTTCAATGACCAAATAAGCTGGGTCAGGCCTAATTTCTGACATTCTGATTCAGAACTTGGATAATACTCATTTGAATTCACAACTGACTATTCAATACGTTCCTGGTTGACACTCTGCATTTTCCCAATCAGGTAACAGTATGTATCACTGGCCATTATCTGTGATAAGGCATTTGTCTGTAGACAGGATGGGTAAAGGAAGCAAAATTCATACTTAACATGAATGATGACTTGTGAAACAACCTCAATTTCCTTAACCACTTTAAAAGTAACACTGTTTTAATTCTGTTGTTAAAAAATTGATGCACTAAGATCACTGAGGATATATTCAGGTAATTGTGATGGGACAAACTTCTAGCTCCCTGTTAGAGCATACGTAAAAGGCAAAGTCCTCATGTGATGTTCATTCTTCAAGACTGAGACTGTGGACAATATGATCTTGTCATTATCCCAGCACTTCTGAACGGTTCATAGCAATACAACCACCAAAAAACACAAAGGCCAAACCATATTTAATTTTTAAAGCCTTGAAATAAGGCTAGTTTGGCTTTGAGGGTTCAACTACCAGTTTCTCGGGCCCCACATGGGAGTTTTGTATATTCACCCATTACTTGGCCCTTTTGTACTGCCAGGTGAAGGCAAGATCAAACTGGAACACGAGTTTGTTATAGAATGAGCTTCCTTTGGTCACTGGGAAAGAAACTGTAGGTATAGAGGACTCTCACAGAGTCATTGCTAGTGCTGGTTATAGCCCTGTTACAGAGAAGGAAATCATTAACATTGTCAGATAGGAGACGCTGACTCTCCCAAGTAAGAGAGAATTTTCCTGCCTGACTGACTTCAAACTGGGACATCAGCTCTTCCTGGGTCTTGAGCTGCCAGCCTTTGGATGGGAACTACACTGTTGGCTCTCCTGGTTCTCGGGTTTTCAGACTCAGACTGGAATTAAACCTCAGCTCTCTTAGGTCTACAGGTTGCCAATTCACCCTGCATATCTGTGTGATCCAATTCCTTATAATAAATCTCTTTATACACACACCACACACACACACACACACACACACACACACACACACACACACACACACTCTCTCTCTCTCTCTCTCTCTCTCTCTCTCTCTCTTTCCATTGGTTCTGTTTCTCTGGAGAACACTAATACATATATACTCAGGCCTCCTCTAATTTTCAAGACCTCACACCCCAAGATACAATAATGTATCTGCCAGATGAATACTTTGCTGGCCTAGAGCCCTAAAACGAGAGGACAAACACATAACACAAGGCTGCACTGTAGTTTCAGACATGATTTGTCAGCCTTTATTAACCAAGAGCAAAGCCAAGCCCTAGAGTTTCCTTTTAAAAAACCCAACCTTGTTTATGGCAAACAATGATTTAGTTATATGGTCAATACTACAGAGCAAGAATTGATCACTTTCTAATCACTTATTCTTCTGAGATTAAAATACAATGTAAAACAGGTTAAAATAAGATTCTCCCTAATGATTTAAAAATAATTCCAATTGAAAGACATTTCAAACACTACATGTAGAATTCAGAACCAAAAAAAGACCATAAAACATTTTTACCTTTGAGGTAGCACAATGATGCTGAATTAGATTTCTTTTATTACAATGAGCTTAAGAAAACAATGAGGAATCTACCTTCTGCTCAAGGTGGGCTAAATGGTTTTCTGCAAATCCCCCATGAGTTTAGTGACAGTTTTCTCCTTTTTTTTTTTTTTTAAGTATAAAGATAGCCCTACAGTATGTAAAAGGAAACCCATGGGAAGGCTGCTTCCCATAAAATAGACGTTAGAATCATTGAGGAACGTCAGCAGTCAAGACAGGAGGAACAAGAGGTAATCGTAGTGAAAAACCAAAACAACTTGTATCTTGGCAAGACTGGTTTACAAGTGCATGTCAAGAACAAAATTCCAACATCAGCCAACTGAAAACAGAAGATAAAAGATGACATTCATGGGTCTTGTTCTTTTTCCTCTGTGCAAAAATGCTCTTTCAATTTTACTAAATGAGAGAGATTGTACGCTGTGACACGACATGGATATGCTATGTGTCCAGGGGCTGCTGGGTGCCAGTGGCACCTCTCACTGACTACTCTATCATTGTGACTGGAGAAGCTGTGCAATAAAGGGATGAACATGACCTCTCCTGGCTGGAGAATCATTTCTTGCCACTTTGCTGCTGAATTTGCTCACTAAACTGTTCAAAGAAAAGCTCCATCCTGATTTCTGAGAATCTACTGCAATTACATGTAACACAATTATATGTAAGGACTACTGACTAAGAGGAAGAGTGCACAAACTCTTTCTTCAGAGAATACAACTGAAAGAGAAGAGTGGGTGTGAAAACTGGGGGCAGAAGGAAGAATAATACTGCAGGTTGGACCTCAAGGCCCTCAGGAACGTTCTCCACCATGTGAAATCAATAGCAAAGCCAGAAAAGAGAGTGTGAAGCTCTAACCCACAGAAGAGAACAACATAAAACAACTATCAAAAAGACCTCTTCCCAACACCTGCTCCTCCCTGTGAGGCTCAACTATCCGTGCAGGGCTTGCTCAGCACAATGTGGACACCAGAGTCCCAAGTCGAACTTGGTCTGCCACCTTCGATTCCCTATGCTGCAAAGAGAACTGGAACACTGTCCAACTCCTGGCACTTCGATAATGGCTGTGCCCTTTTCACACACACCGGTCCCTGTAAAGTCTCTCTCAAGCCAGACCCTCAAGGAGCCGTATGTGCAGTAAGGATCTGGACTGATTATCCATATGTCAATCTGCAGTTAGAGCAGGAGGACTCAAACCTGATGATTTCTACTCTGTAAAACAGAAACCATCAGTAAGTCAGGGGTGTCAAAGAGGCTTCTATGAAGGGGAGGACTAAACTGGGATGTTCAAGAGGGCAGGATGAGAAGTCCCATCCCTAGCAGCCTTCAGGAGTGACTGGCTCAGAGTTCACAGCTGGCATGGAGTGGGGGGTACAAAGAGGACGTCTGCTCAGTGTTTAAACAGAGTCCTCACATAGTCTGGGGCTAGAACTCTGTGTCACTCCTGAAGCCCAATGTACCTGTTAACCTGTTTAAGAAACAGGTGTGGTTCTTGTCTGCTAAAGTGCAAGATCTGCTTTCTTAATTTATTTGATAATAAAGCAATCCCATAGAAAAGAAGAACCTTGGAAAACAGTAGGGAAAAACCACATGGGCTTTCCCAGTACTAGCTGCCTGTTTTGGAGTATCAGTTACAACCTTTCACAATTCTGAGAGCTGCGACACAGGTTACCTAGGGCAGTTTGACGGAGTCCTTCTGCTTTCACTTCACAGAGCACAAGAAAAAGGGAGAACTGACCAAGGTTGTGATAGGTCACTATTCTGGAAATCTTCCGACCATATTGTCCATGGCAAGAGCAGACAGTCTGGCTTATGAGTCATGACAGTGGATGGTGACTGTGTGGGCTCCATCATTATCAACAGGAACAACTTAAGCCCCAGCACATAATAATCTCGTAGGGATTTATTAAGTTATACAAGGTAAAAAAATTTATATTGGAAAGGGCCTCTTGATTTAATATAAACTTGGCTATGACATCCAAATTTATCTTTGTGTAAATTTCACACTGCTCTTAGGATCTCTTGTAGCATCTGATTCTGGGTCATTCTGAAGGAAAAAAAATTCATTCTGAAACATATCTAGTTAATTATGATAATACATCAGAATTCTACCTGATATAATCAAAAGGTTAAAAAAGATTTTAAAATACCAACTAAATTACTTTCCTCTGGGATTAATGATTGGAACCCCAAATATCCCAACATCTTAATTAGAAAGGTTTCTGCAGTAATTCTACAAAATTGTAAATGACGCTGATTTTTGAAAACTAACGAAAAGAGTTAGTCTTTAGGATAAATGCCTGAGTCAGCTGACAAACTGATATATATGACCAAGGGGACTTCTGTAAAAGAGAAATAATCTTTTTTCAAAAAAATAGCTGCTTCTTCTTTAAAGAGTTTAAAAATTGACAGTTCAACAGCAAAGCTATGCAACAACTCTGGAGTAGAAGGAAAGCGCTCTCTTTGCTGGCACACTGCCATTAGCCGGTAGGCGCAACTGGAAACAAGAGATGGCAGGAGTTGCCCAGGAAAGTATTTGGGTCAGATACAGTGGTGGCACTCCCAGACCCTGGCTCCTTGCAAATGGACAGCAATTCACTCATGTAAACTGCACAGAGATTAAACAAAACAAAACAAAGTCTACTAAAACAAAACAAAACAAACTCCCCCAACCCAGAAAACCTCCCTGGCTCTCTGCTACCTGAAGAATGTGCCAAAACCAGTTTTCTGCTCTACCATGAGTCCCGATGGCTGATTATTGTGCTTTGGAGTGCTGATCTGCTGGGTCCTGGGCAGGGCCGGTCCCTAAGCATCACTGAGAGTTTGGAGACAGCTGTCATGTGTGCCGCTGTCAGCAGACAGTACAATGCCACAGGACCCCACAGACTTCCATCACATTGACCACCATTTTTGTCGGTAAAATCAAAGGCTACAATTGTGAACAAATGTGGACTTTCTCATAGGACAAATGAGGAGATGGAAGGCTACAACATGTCCTCCCTTGAGAAAGGTTGAGGGGAGGTGTCTACAGTTATACAACAGGTTTGTGCCAACCTGCGGTAACTTCTAAAAGCAACAGTAGCAGCAAGAGAGAAAAGGAAGATGTTTACACTTTGGACTTTGTATCAGGCACTTAAATTGTTGGAGAGACATGCCATTTTGAACCAAAGATGTGAAAACTGGGTTGGGGTAATCATTACAAGTGGTCTAATAATGGGCTTTCAGAAGCAAAGTGGAGGTGTGGGTTGAACCTCTACCCATCCTTTAGTGCTGACTTTCAAGTTTTCTAAATGCCCACGGCCATAGCAATGGCAGCGGCGGTGGCAACAGCAGGAACAGTTCCGTCGTCTCTACTTTCTGTTTGTGTTCTGTGGCTGACCGGAAGGTTTTGGTGTCACACTGAGAAGGCTCCTGGGTGTGGCATACCTACTGCCCAGGATCGATCAGATCCATGCTGGAGCCAAACATCTTCACCAGCTGTTCCTCATAGTGAGAGATGTTCCTCTTCATGATGTCCATGCAGGGCCCCAGAAGCCTCTCAAATGCTTGAACATCCATAACTGCATTGTTAAAAAGAGGTGGGGGAGAGAATAAACTCTCTACACCAACAATTCAAAGTCATTTCCCTTGTATAAACCTTTTCTTCAACTTATCCACTCACGTTATAGGAATTAGACTTTTGGATACTCGGCACTTGGGAAAAGAAGGGATGTTTCTACACAGCAGGACTATGTCATCTAAGTCAGAGACTGTGTAGAGCTCAGTAACACCTATTCTCTCTGTCCCCACACAGCCCTGGACACCTGCCTCCATTACTGCCCTTTCCACACAGCCAGGGGGCCTATATGCCTGTCTTGCTCACAGCCTACTGTCAGTGCTCAGAAATGTTTGCTAAAACATTTCTATTTCTATTCACCCATTTCTGGTTGGTCACACAAACTGTTCAAGCCTAGATGTGAGTGAGAGCTAGTGGAGTAAGTCAAGGCTTGCCAATGGGAAAAAATACTGCATATTAGAAAAAAGAATGCATTAATGCATAAAGAAATTTTCTTACCTAAGCATTTGACATCTCCCACTGCATAAGCTGAAGCAGCTCTGGGTTTGTTGGTGACCAGTGCAAGCTCTCCAAAGTACTGCCCCTTATGGCAACGGGCAATCTCGACCTCCTGGTTCCCACCATCCTTGTTTGCTTTAGTCTAGAACAGGTAGAGAACATGACCTGGGCTGATTCCAGAATCACAACTAGGCATGTCCAGTTGCACACACTTGCATTCCTTTTCAGTACACTAAACACAATTATCTAGAAATTCACTTTGCAGAGACTCTAACTGTACCATGTAAACTGCATGTGTTAATCTCAGCGGTCTACTCTAATCAGAAGAGTTGGCTTTTACCTGGGGCTTCATCAAAGTCCTAACACCTTTCAAGTAATGGCTAAATATCAAGAGGTAAGGTGAAGGCCATTTTCCTTGGAAGATTTATATATATATATGACATATTAATATATTTATTTACATATATGATATATTAATATAACACATAAAGTAATATATAATATTATATGTTAATATACTATAAATTACTATATATTAACATATACATATAATATATGGCACAGGGGAGAAGACAAGATCTTTTGCTAATTCTTTCTAAACAATGTCAATGCTTCTCTTAGGTAAAGAATCACAATCCTGAGCTACTTCTTTCTGATTTGAGGCCATGCTTTTCTCAGACAATACTTTACAGTGACAAATTTTATTTTTAGGTACTGTCTGCATCTTAGGTTAGTGGTCCCCGTACCACATTTGTAGAAGAGTTAAGTAACTTTAAAAAAAATAATGTTCAACCTTGCAATTTGGTAGTTTAAGAATCAAGCAGGTTATACTTGGTAACTATCAGATTACTGAAAATAATATACTATATTTTACTTACTATCTAGAGTTTCTTATTTTTTTTAATGAATCCATCTGCCAAGCTAAGCAATAATTTTTTAAATAAAAAATTATTTATAACTTATCACTAAGAATTAGTCTCAGTCTCTAAGAACCACTTTGTGTTATGGACAGATAAATTTTTTGAAGGTTAATTTAGAAAAATATACAAAAGTGCCACACTAGCTTACACAGTTTGTCTTTTCCTCCCTCCACACTTCTGCCCTGACATGTTAGTTCTGAGGTCAATCTGCCCCTTCTGAGTCAATGCTCTCTCTCCAATTTCTGTTGTATTCTCTGGGACTGCAGACATGTTCGTGTCCACCTAGTCACTTCTCTAGAGTAGCACTTATCACACTGTACTGTGAACACCAGCCCCCTGGGGGTTCTGATACAATGCAGATTCTGATTCAGTAGGTCTGGAGCAGAGCCCGAGACTCTGAATTTATGACAAACTCCCCCTTCCCCAACCCAATGCTACAGCTGCTGGACCCACACATCCACACTATGCTGTGATTAATAGGTGTCAATGAATATGTCAGAAATGCATAAACATATATCAGTAGTCCAAAAACTATAAATTAAAAAATATTTTTAATTAGGAATAAAGCCATCTTATAGTCAGTAATCATTTTTTTCTTTCTTTCTCCATACTTAACTTTTATAAAAAGCATTCTGTAAAAGGTTTCATACTAGGTTGATTTAGTATTATATATAACTATTTTGACAAATTATTTATTCTTTTTTAACATTTTTTATTGATTTATAATCATTTTACAATGTTGTGTCAAATTCCAGTGTTCAGCACAATTTTTCAGTCATACAGGAAATATACACACTCATTGTCACATTTTTTTTCTCTGTGAGCTACCATAAGATTTTATGACAAATTATTTATTCTTAAAAGAAATCGAAACAGGAAATCTGATGATGATGGATTTTTGGTAAGAGTCACTCTTCCCAACTACAGGTCATCAGTTTTCTTGGTCCCCCTATCACCAGATGGCCATGATAATAATTGTCCTAGAGACCTCCCTTCCTTGTGCTCTAAAAGGAACATTTTTTTCATACTTAACACCCACATTTTTTTTACTAGAAAATTTCCCCATTTTCTATTAGGGTACTTATCTTTTTCCTACTGATTTACAGGCCAATATTTTTCATGTCATTAATTACATAACAGAGGAAAAGGCAATAGGAACAAGAAAAATATATACTAAATCTTTATCAATGAATGGGCTTAAAAACCAGTCTTTGCCAGTCACACATCTCACAAAACAATGATGGTTTTGGTACACTAAACATAGTTCACATTATTTAAACCAGTTACTTTCTGTGCATACACCTGACATCTGGATCTCCCCTGGCATAACTCACACCACAGCTCATAAACTCACCTTGCTTTTAATCAAGATGCTCACTTCGCCGGACGCTATAATGTAAAAGCTATCAGCCTTTTCACCCTGAAAAGGGAGAGGAGGTCAGGTCAGAGCCATACATATGTACTGAAGAGGGACACAGAAATAGATCATTTTTTCATGACACGAGCTCCAATTTGTATTTATTTTCCAAAACTATAAACCAACCAATGGCTAACAAATTCAGAACAAAGCGAGAGGATATCAATTAAACTATGACTGACAAATATCTCTCACTTCCTAACATGGAATATTCACACTTGTCTCCATGAATATGCTAACTGGCAACTGCACAGAGCATTGCTATTCTTACTGCTCATGTTGGTCTTCTACTGAAACCTATGACAAGGGGTCAGTAGCCAAGACTGTCACTGACTGTATCAAGGTGACTCCTGACTAGCCCTGGGTCATGAGGCCCAGGGATAATCTTGACCATCAAATGTAGCACTCTAGAGGACAGCGCAGATATGGAGAAAGCCCTGTCTTGATGAGGGAGGTGTTTTGTTGTTGGTTGATGTCATCTTTATGAGCCTCAGGCTTTTCTTTGCTTGTTTTAATTTTAAACCACTTAGCTGAACCAGTCATTCAGGTAATTCAACAAGTAATTAACTGTTTATTATATACCAGGCACTGTTCTAATAAGCATGTGAGATAAATCAGTGGACAAACAATATTCCCACCCTTGTGGAACTTACAGTCTGGTAGGGTAAACAAACGAAGTGACCCACATAATTAATCAGTAAGTTACACTGCTGAACTGGAAGGCAGTAAGGACTCTAGGAAAAAGTAGAGCAGGGAATATGGGATCTGGAGAGCTGGGGGAGGAGATGTTATAATATTCAATAGAGCTTCATTGAGTGGGTGAGATTTGAGCAAAGGCTGGAAGGAAGTGAGAGGTAGGCAAGCAGATACGAAAGATGAGGCTTTTAGACATACTTCAGTCTCAGATCGCTCACTTAACTTCTGGAGCTATGACCATCTATGTTAAATAATTCAGTGCTAATTATGTGCTCTCATTCCCTGTGGGTCTTATGTCTTCAGTGAGAATCTATACATCTTCTGAGCATTCATAAGACTTCACGTCCTTCGACAACCACACAGAGCTCTAAGCAGGCACCATACAGAGCTGTGGCTGACATTCTGGGGTCAATCTCGTGCCACGTTACCATGTAATAATCACTGCTCCATGTGAGTGAAAAGCCACAGCTTTAGAAAGGGGTGTCTGTGGGTCCCCCTGCTGCTATGTTGGGTAGGTACCCTACATTCAGCAGAGCCAAATTACCAAGAAGCTCTAGCATGACAAAAATAGCTTCATGAGAGGAGTTGATGAAGGATGGGAAGCCATGGAGGAAACTAAAGAGAAGTCAGAGGAAGGGTCACCAAGAGGGAAGATTGTTTCTATGTCCAAGAAGAGAGTTTCATAAATGACGATGTAATTACTAGTGTTCAGTGCTGCTGGGAGATAAAGAGTAATAAAGATTCAAATGTATGGAAACACCCTGGTGACCAAGAATAGGGTGGTGAATGGTAGAGAAAAGCCAAAAAAGTCACAGGTGGTAGAGGGCGGTGCCTGAGCTGTTTGTTTAGATAGATATATGACATCCATAATTTAAAGTGCTTACTTCAAGGACTGAGGGAATATGCATGCAGGCAGCAGTCCTGGGGGCTGGCTTCCGGTACAGACCTGGGACCTGCAGAAGTTGCTGGCATCCTAACCCCGCCCAAGCAAAAGCTGCAACAGAGGCTGCTGGGACAAAGGGTCACATTTTGGATAGATGCTGCTGGTACCAAATGTGAGTTTAGTTCCATTCAGGGAACTGGGGAACCAGTACAGCTATTGAACCTTTCCTACTACAGGCAAAGAAACCTGTGTCATCTCAAAGTGTAAATCACAGGAAAGGTACAGGGATCACTTCTTATTTACTTTTTTTTTTTTTTTTGGTTTGGCTTTTTGTTTTTGGAGGGGGGAGAGGTATTTAGGTTTTTATTCATTTCAATGGAGGTACTTGGGATTGAACCCAGGACCTCGTGCATGCTAAGCATGCACTCTGCCACTGAGCTATACCCTCCCCCTAGGGATCACTTAATAGTTAGCCTGGGCCTCCTGCATAGCCCCCTGCTGTGGCTGGTCTTACATTCCTCTGCTCTCACATATTTCTTTTTTTTTTTACATTTTTTATTGATTTATAATAATTTTACAATCATAATATTTCTATTGAACAGTGCTTGCCTACAAGTAAAATAGGAGAAAATCTCACTGATTGTGCAAAGAACTTTTTTTTAAAATAGAGCACAAAAAGAATGAATTACAAGAGAAAAAAATAGCAAACTGGACTCATCAAATTTTTTTAAACTTTTGCTTTTTAAAAGATATCATTAATAAAATGAAGAGACAAGCTATAGACACATTTTGGGAGAAATATTTGCAAACCATTTCCCTGATAAAGGATTTGTACTCAGAATACATAAAAAACTCTTACAACTCAGTAATACGAAGCCAAATGACCTAATTTTAAATAGGTCAAAAGATGTGCACAGACACTTCACCAAAGACCACATGGATGGCAAGCAACCACAGGAAAAGATCCCCAACAACATCAGACATCAGGGAAATGCAAAATAAAACCAAAATGAGATATCACTTCATACAAAAATGGTTAAAAATTAAAGATACTAATACTAAGTGCTGATGAGGATACAGAGCAATTGGAACTCTCGAACACTGTGAAATGGTAGACATTTTAAAAACCAGTTTGGCAATTTGTTAAACATACATTTACCACACGACTCAGCAATTCCATAAAAATGTCCATACAAAGACTTGTATGTGAATGTTTATTGTAGCTTTATTCATAGTTGCCAAAAACTGGAAAGACCCCAAATGTCCCTCAACTGGTGAATGGAAAGACAAAATATGGTACATCTACACAATGAAATACTACTCAGCAATAAAAAGGAATGACTCTCTGATACGTACAACAACATGGATAAATCTCAAAAACATTATCCTAAGAGGAAGAAGTCAGACACAAAAGACTACATTGTTATATGGTTTCATTTATAAGAGGAATTTCTATACTGATAGAAAGCAGATCAGTGGTTTCTAGGAGTAAGGGGGTCGGGGAGGGGACTGACTAAAAATGCAAATGAGGGAACTTTCTTGGGTGAGAGAAATGCCATACACTATTATTATAAGGGTGGTTATAAAACTCTAAATTGTATATTTAAACTTGGTAATTTTAGGGGGAGGGTATAGCTCAGTGGTAGAGTGCGGGCCTAACATGCATGAGGTCCTGGGTTCGATCCCCTGCACTGCCATTATAAACAAACAAACCTAATTACCATCCCCCCAAAAAATTAAAAAAAAAATTAAACTTGGTAATTTTATTGTATGTAAAATATACCGTAACAAAGCTGACCACATAAATAAACAAAACAGCATAAAGCACAGCTTCTGCAGTAGGTCTGCGGTGGGGCCCAAGAACTGACATTTCTAACAATTGCTAACATTCCTACATGAAGCCACTAGTCCAGGGACCTCACTTTGAGAACCCTTGGTCCAGAGACACTGCCAAAAGGGGTCTATAATAAGCTGGGTATCATCTTAATTTGTGTCCATTCTGTACCACCACCTAGCATGTCTATCTTCAAGAACACAGACATCCCAGAAAAATACTGTAGCTTTTCACACCTCTTGACATACTTACTGAAAATCTCTTGACAAATCTCTTGACATACCTCCTGAAGGCCTAAGGCTTTCAGGATGAAGGAGAAGTCCTTTGGGGATAAATTAAAATACCTCAGGTTCAGAAGCAAATGTGGCCAGTCAATATGTCCCATTCCCGCAACTCACCCTACATTCTTACCGTACCGGGATACTTGCCCTGGAAGACAGCTCACACCCACAGGCCTCTGCACATATTGTTCTCTTGCATTGAAAGACCTTTCCCTGACCTCAGCTGCTGAAACTGTACCTGTTCTTTAAGCTTAACTCAAATGGTGTTTCCTCCATGAAACCATATGCAATACTTCCTTTTCTATGTTTTCACTGTCATTCATATGCTCCTTCATAGCACTTGTATCTGGTCCTACCTGTCTACCTTAATAAATGTTTACAGAATCAAACCAATTACTAATCAAAAGAATTATTAACCATGGGGATATCTAGAAAACAAAGGCACTTAGGGGGGAAAAAAAGGCATTTAGAGATGCCACTAAGAGTAGACATCATTTTTTGGTTAGTCGTTTTTCTCTGGGAGCATCTCTCTCTCTCCTTCTGTGATAAGCCTGACTAATCCCTGTGGTACTGGTTGGGCAAGCTCCAGTCACAGGCCCCAACAGGGCTGAGGACTTAGGCTTGACTAATCTGAGTCCTCTTTCTAGCCCCAGCTCTGGGTTCAAGGAAGGACACATTCCCTAACCCAGACCAACAAGTTATCTTCCCAGTAATCTTGCCAAAACCATAAGAAGAGTTTTACCCCTGGAAAAGTCTGTAATATCGTTTACATATAATTAAAAACGTAAACATAGTAGACAAGAAAAATTATTACACAGCACTCATCATAATGTTCTAGTTCCTTGTGTGCTGATTCTTATAGTACCCAAAAATAACATGAGAAAAAGGCACAAAGGAAACACTAAAGACACCTTACAAATCTGAAGACTGAAGACTCTGGTTTGTGTTGGATTACCTTAGAGGGCACTTTGTGCCAAACATAGCAAAGATAAAGGGCACAACCCTTCGATCTCCAAATTTTGACAGCAATGAATGAGGTTTACTCAGGATTAAAAGAAAATGACACCCAAGAGAACAAACACCAGAAGCCAAGGAAAGGTGAACGGAGGCAAGAGACATGTATATGTCAGTGAGATGAACGCCAATGGTCTTCAGAAGACTCTGTAGGAAGTGTGCCTGAGTACCTCACAACATGAGCTCTGAAAGTGAGAGGACAATGACGCACTAGTCCTTCAGGAGGTGACTTCCAGGAAAGGAGGCCCTGCACAAGGCCCCCACTCACCTGAGTGATTATGCGCTCTCCATCCTTATAGATCTTCTCTCCTATTACATCCACGATCTTCATTCGTTCTGACACCTGAAACAATGGATATACTCGCAAATTACAAGGAAAAGACCTTAACGGAAAGTCACCAATAGTATATCTGTACAACACAGAAATGGGCTAAAACAGCATGGTTTTAAAAAACTAACAAGAGGATAATTTTAATAGCTTTTTTCTTAAACTCCCACAGACTCATTCAAATAGACTTTTTACCTCTAGTGATTTAAGGAGTGGCACAGATTCAATAAATGATTCAAACATCTTCCTCTTTTTTGCATTGTTTTTCACTATGATTCTTCTAAAAGTCACACGGTCCTACAAGAAAGAATATGAAAATTCTGATAAGTGTCTATGTAAGAGAACGTGTACGGTTTAATTAACTAGGCCACAGCAAATGTTAGAGGTCTATGGAAGGTACTGGGTCAACTGAGTGTTTAATGATATCTCAATCTGAGTCATCACGGGAAGAAAAAGTCCTGTGCCCTGAGCCAGGCAGACGTCCCACATGTTGTTGCTTGCTATCTAGCACTCAGTGGGTGCCACCTATGGGTCATAAATAGAACACAAAAGAAAAAACTCCCAGTCAAACATTTGTGAGCTGACAGTCATTGTTAAATGTGAAAAGATGCACCTTCAAAAAAGAGAGATAAAATAGTCAGATGGTTTTTTCCCTCACGGACTTTACAGTTTCAATGAGGAGACAACTCAAAACTTATAGAAATAAAAAAATCTACAGTTCAAGATAGCATGTGAAATGTGCTAGATAAACTATAGAGACAAAGTAAGTGCTACAAGAATTCTGAGGACAGAGAGATCAGGGTAGGCTGGAGTGATCAAGGATAATTTTGTCACAAAAATATAAACTTGTCTGGGACTGAAGGAGAGGTAGATTAACAGAGAGATGAAGGAGGCTCAAGATAAAAGGCAGGCATATGAAAGGTACTTTGATCCTAGCAAGTTACGGATTCGGACTTAGGAAACAGCTAACCAGAGCTATAGCCAGGCACCTCTCAGATATGTGTATGCATGTGTGGGGAGAGACCAGCAGCCAGGGGAATGTTAGCTGCTTAGGTTCCTAAATGGGTAAGTAGTTATTTGTACCTAAGTTAATTGTACCTTTCTTCCACTTCGGACTCTCAGGAATAGAACGATTTTTTTTTTTTTGGTGGGGGGAGTATAGTAATGACATCCTAAAGGCTGGCAGAATGAAAAACAGCAAGGGGGTAAAGGCATGGTTAGCTGTAGGTTTGCTATTTTAGTATTCTTGATGATGGGGTGGGAGTAGGGTGGAGAAAACACATAGAAAACAACTGAGTTGAGGTGCCTAAATAGTTTTCACTGGCTCATATTTCATCAGCTACAGAATTCCCTGGCCCTAACCTGTGCCATGTTTCATCTGCCTTACAGAAGTCACCTACTGCGCCCTACATTCCTAGTGTAAGGATGGCAGACTCCTACCCTCTCTTCTTAAACTGCTCCACAAATAATGTCTGCTCACCAGCATTTAGCAAGATTCTGCCCCCATTTTATTCTCCATCTGTCTGCTTGAAAAGAGCCATTCAATCTTTGATTGCTCTAATGGGTTGCATCACTTGCCACCACTATTTTGAAGTCTAGGGTTAGGGATGTATCATTTTAAAAGTATTTTAAAAGTTACTGTTATACTTTGGAATATTACTCTATTATCTTTAGAATTCAGAAATTTAGAACTTCTACATGTTTTTGCAGTCCATCTAGGCCAAGACAGCTGTGGAAGGAGAATAGTCAAGACTGAGACAATGGGAATTATAAAGCTCCCTTCCTTATGTTTGAGTAGTCACTGTCAAAAAAGCAGTATTTAAAAAGTCCACCTACCATGTTAGAAAGATGACTACGATCGCAGCAACAAACTGTATTTCTAGCTGAAAAGAAAGCAACTGATATTTTGTAGAGTGACTTATCTGTGTTCCAACCCTTTCTACGTATAATTTTGTACTTTCCAGAACTCTCAGGCTGTGCAAGGCCAATTCCTGTGACTATGGAGGATATAAAAAAGCACCAGACACAGACTCAGCTTTCAGGGAGCTTCCAAGGGAGCCATCAAGAGGAAACCCCTACCATGAAATGGCAGTTCCCTCAGGCAGCAAGTGTTCAGAGTCAAGTAAATAGCCCTGAAGTTCAAAAGTGAAAATGAATGCTACCCTTTCCTGTGACTGCAGAAGTTCCCTAAGAAAGTTTCTACTGACTTTCACTCAAGCAAGAGAGAGTGTGAAGAGGTAGAAGCAGTTTTTCCTTTGGTATTTGGCTGGAGTAAGGTGGTATTGTCAAAAAGGTTTTCTGTTCTGTTCTGCTAGGCTGCCCTTTTCCTAGTCCTTTGGGTAAAGGGAGCAAACTTTTCTTGGGGTTGTTTTTATGTGTACCTGTCAATGGTCTGGGTTGTACGTTTTTCCAGAACCCTACCTGGGATATATGGAATTAATAAGAAAACTTGGGGAACTCACTGTTATGTCCTTCCTTAAGTCCTGAGATCCCTAGCCAGTCCACCTTCTCCTTTCCATCTTTCAGGGTCTCCTGTGTTTGTTTGTTGTATGATATCCAGAGTTTTTTAGTTTTAAGAGGGAAGACTAGTGAGGAATGCGGCTATTCCATCTTGGCCTGGTACAGAAGTTAGCATCAGTGTATTTTAAAACTGAGTTTATTTTCCTCCATTACTTATTGATCTACCTTGAGATTTTAAGCAGTGGGATCCCAAATGTGTGATATATTCTTAAGCCATTATATCTTTCATCTCTCAGGGGCATTCTTAATTCTATATTAGTATATCACAATGAAGTGCTCTACTATGGCTTTAAAATGAGATTTAATTTGAGGAAATATATTGATAATTCCATGGTATACATTTAATTCTGTTTGTAGGGTAAATGGAAATATATTTCGATAAATGTCAACATTTTAAAAATAAAATTTGTAATTTGTAAAGAAGATGATTATTGTTTAAGAAGGAAGACAGTTATATATTCTGAAGGCTTGATACTGAAGGAAGCAAGGTAGGTCATGTACAATAGAGGACAACATCATAGCAGTATTATGCCTAAGACATTATAGGAAAGTTCTCTTTCCCAGAATATGGTTATTAGACTTTCAAGTCATCTAAGTCAATTAAATATTCACATGGACCAGTGACCAAGTAGATGGCTGAACACTGAGAAAAGGTGGTTCTGGGATAGTCAGAAATAGGCAACACCATTGGCAGAGCTTTCAATGACCCTTATTTTTCTAGGCTGTTTCTTGTGCAGAGAGTTATCCCTCCTCTCTCTACTTGTCTGATAAAACCATAAACAGAAAATGTAACAAGAGCTGACATGACTACAAGGTCATAAGACCTGGTCTTCTCCCTATAATTTGGAATATATGTTTTGTTGATAAGTCATTTCAGAGAAATGGAAAAACACACTGGTACAAGACCTTCCACAATGTCTTTCAGATAACTGAGACTATAAAATATAATGTGAACCAACAGCTCAAAGACAGAGAACCAGAAGTAAGGGTAATTAATACCATGCCATGCAAGGAGAACCATTTCTCTAACTCACCAGTCCCCAGAGGGAGCCTTCTGAAGTGGCGACAATGGTAGCAGCTCTCGGGGTGTTGTACATCAGAGCTAGTTCTCCAAAACTGCCATGGTTGTCATACTGACCAACAGAGCGGGTTTGATTATCTTTCGTTACTAAAATATCATAGGTTCCCCTGGAAGTATAACAAGAAAGAATGTCATTTATTACTTCCAATAATAAATTTAATAACTGGCAGGTGTACATGAATAGAAGGTACATATGATATAAAACCTTGTTATAGGGCATTTCCAACAGATTTTTGCTAGTATATAGAAACATAATAGATTTTTGCATTTTGACTTCATACTCTGTGACCTTGATTAAACTCACTTATTAGCTCTAATGGCTTTTGTATAGGACGTGGCATTTTCTAGAGGATCATGTCATCTTCAAACAAAGACAGTTTTATTTCTTCCTTTTTGTCACTCCCTCTTTCTCTGTTCCTTCTTTTCTTTTTTCTTCTTCTTCTTTTTTTTTTTTTTTTTTTTTTTTTTGCTCTATTGCACTGGTTAGGATCTATAGTACAATATTGAACAGAAGTGATGCGAGCAGACATGCTTGTCTTGTTCTCATTCTTAAGGGGAAAACATTCAACCTTTCATCATTAAGTATGAGGCTGGCTGTACGTTTTTTATAAATGCCTTTAATCAGGTTGGAGAAAAGTCCCTTCTACTCCTAGTTAGCTTAGAGTTTTTATCATGAAAAGGCATTGAATTTTGTCAACTGCTTGCCCTGTAGGTATTGAAATGATTGTACGGGTTTTGTTTTGTCTGTTGAAAACTAGGATGTAAAACACTGATTAAAATAAACAAAAAGATGCAATTTTCTATCTATTGATAATGATTGCTGAAGAAAAAAAATCAGAACAGACAAGTATTGGGATAACTAGGCACTCTCAATACACCACTGAAGTAAATGTAAATGTTTCAAAGTTTCTGTAAGATAATTAACAACATAACAAATTCCTCAAAGAGACCCTTTGACACAGCAATTTCATTTCTAGACATTCTAAAGAGATCATCAAAGATATTGGAGAATATTTAACTTCAGGGATGCATACCAGGTAATATTTACATCAGCAAAAATCACAATTTAATCTGCTAACAATAGAGGACAGGTCAAATATATCTCTATATTCATATTATGCAGTGAATATAAATGCTGACATAGAATAATATTGCATCCCAAGGCAAACTACTTAAAATAGATTTTAAAAATCAGGTCACACAACAATCTATGACCCAAAAAGTGTGTGTGTGTGTGTGTGTGTGTGTGTGTGTGTATTTGTATAAATATATATATATAAAAATAGAGAGTTGACTACGTTTCTCATGTTTATTGTTAACAGCTTTTAAACCCTACCTCACCATCCTTCTTCCTCTTCTGTCTCACATGTGGGAAAGCTGATAAGAAAACCTGGGTGTCCCTCACGTGGTGCCGACGGGAAATTCAAACAACACAAGCACCTGACCATATATAACAGCAGCCTGACTCTAAGCTAGTCACCTCTCCCTGCTGTCTCAAGTCATTTCTGGACCTCTTGGAAACCTGCCCTGCTCTCCCTCAAAAGCTTTGTTGTGTGAGTAGTAAATCTTTTCATACCCTGTTATTCTGTGTATGTGGTAATGATCAGTCTTGATATCTGAACCAAATTTTAGGGTAATGGATCTGACCTAACAGTAAAGCATAGGAAAAAAATAGAAGACTATACTCTGTCGATGAAATCATAGCTAAATTACTTTCTTTCCTGTTTTTTCCCCTAAATTTCCTACAAAGAGCTTCCATTTGTTTGATAAAATCACTAAGTATCAAATGTTACACAAGAAGCAGAGAATAAAACCAATCACTCAAATATCAGTTACATGGCACCAACCCTGTCCTCAAGGGCGCTCACCACTCAGAAAGGAAGCTGACCTGTACCAGACCTGATGGACAAGGCAAAAGTAACAAGGCTGCGAGTAGAAAACATGGAATTCAGGGTAAATTCACTTATGTATTTTCAGTCTCCCTTCCAGGAGACACTAGCATCTTAATTTTGGGAACAACACAATTTCAGGAAGCCGCAAAACAGAGTCCTCGCCCACTCAGGTTCTCTTCCAAATAACGGGGCATATTTTTTTATCATTGTTGTTATCACCAAATTATGTAATAATTATCTATTTAAGGGTCTATCTCTCCAACTAGAAAGTGAAATGAGTTTTCTGAGGCTAGGAACAGTATCTTTTTATTTGAATGACAGTCTCTTCAATTTGTTAATAATTACTTTCACTGCATACAAAAGATAGTCCCTCTCATTTACACATATCACAACAAATAATTCCCTCTGTAGACAAGCGTTTCAACCTTTAAGCTATGGATATGCGCAGGTAAGTGTTTATTTCCCAGACTGAAGGTAACCACTGGGAGCACATGGCAGAGCAAGTGGGAAAGGTGGCTGCTGGAAGTGGTGGCATAACTTTAAAAAATTATTCTGTCACTACTTACAGAACCCTATATAGGAAGCATGAGCATAACAGACAAAAGTAAAACAGTCTTTAAGAATGTATTACTTGTATCATCTTCACACTTTAATGAAAACATTTCTTCCAATTGTAATCATTTGTCACAGATATCAAGGGCTCAAAGGTTACCCAAGGAGTACATTCTTGAAGATTTTCTGTTCAAGAACCTGAATGCGCAAAGGTTTGACAAGAGGACTAACTGAATCTAGTACAGTTACTGGACGGAGATTAAAAGAACCTCAAAAATCAGAGAATGAATAGAAAAAAATGAATAAGATCTGTACAGTAGATGACGGTACTGTATAAAATGTCAATTTCTGATTTTTATAATTAGTTTATGCTTATGTAAGAGAATGTCCTGTTTTTAGGAAATACACACTGAAGTATTCAGAGATAAAACAGCATTATGCCTGCAAATTACTCTCAAACAATAACGCTAATGTGGTAAAACATTCACCTGGGAACCTAGGTTTATAAGAATTTTTGTACTATTTGTGTAACATTTCTATAATTTGGAAAGTACTTTGAAAGGAAAAAATGAAAAATAATTAATGGAAGATACTGGCGAAGCAACATCTTATTGACCTTAAATTCTGATGAGGGTGTTCCTTTCAGGACTGAGAGGTGGTCAGAAGGAGCCCCCCCAGATGATACTTATAGCTCAAGAGGTTAGGATACCCCAAGGCGAGTGGGTCAAATCCACACATTTTATGTATCCCAACACGGCTAGACGGGGCTAGGGGTATACAGGTTGAGGCAGGATACTCAAGTGTAAAATTAGGCTAGGATTAAATGATCCAGATAACAATAGTGTCATGGTTATTCTTCAGGAAATCAATTCATTTGAACACTGGCAAATAACATGTCTATAAAGCACACCTTGCACATCTTATGTAACTGTAGATAGTGGCAACCCAAGTATGGGTCATACTGAGGACTTAGGGCAGCAGCAGACAGAGCAGGGCAGGCTGTGGACAGAGAGGGGAAAACTTTGAGAAGTTTGTTCACTTGGCCATAAGTCCTGTCTGGGCTGAACAAAGCAGAGCGTGGAGCACTTGCCCTCAGTCATGAATCTTATTAAGTACAGCCATGCAATTGCATAACTCTGTCTCCTACCGTTCAATGACATAAAAGTTGTCTCCATCATCTCCTTGGTCAATGACATGCTCATCAGCTTTGACTGTTCTTTCAAACATAGCATCAAGGACTTGAGAAAGTTGTTCCTACGGGGAACACACAAGGAGAAAAGATGGCTTTCACATTTGTGGGGAAAAAAATAACTGCTTATCTCAGTTGGTGACTACATGGTAGAAGTCCTTACATCAGACTGTTCCCCACATTCAAGCAGAAACCTAAGTGCTATCGGAAACAGATGCTTTCCTGTGACCATTCAGCTTTGCCTCTCCATGTACACAGCACAGTTGCTAAGTTTTCTGAGGCAGTGTTATTTTGAAAAAATTCTATAATTTATGCAAAAATAGGTGTCTAAATCATGAGGCCCATTCTCCCATGACTCACAAGACTGTCACCTCCCTTGATGGATCCATTATGTCATGTGTAAAGGCAGGTGATGCCACCTTCCTACAGGTGTTGATCTTACCAGGATTATAAAATCTAAAGGGCTGAAGTGCCCTCAGAGACCATGGAACAGTACAACTGCTCTAACCAGCCAAGCACATCAATTAACTTCGCTGAGCCTCAGTTTCTTCATATGTAAAAAGGCTTTAATAGGTAGTTTCTAGCTTATCAATTTTTATGACTAAAGGAGAAAAATCTAAGGAAAGTATTCATCACATAACAGGTACTCAATAAACAAGATCTATTATCAGACTGCTCATATTGCTTCAATCATTTATATACAACACATACAATTACTTACTTACCAATGTTACCTGCCATAACCAGAAAGTAACTGTACTGATACATATAATGAAAATAAAACAATGCTATTAAATTCTAACAAAACGGGGGTCTCAATCTAGGGCCAGTGTTCCTCTGTCAGTTAGCTCAGTGACTGTGAGGGGGCACTAAACACTAGCCTCAACTCAAAGAAAATTTTTCTCTTGGGAGGAATGTGGACTGAAGACCTGGCAAGGAAATAATTTTACTGCTGCATAATTCCATGTGATTTAGTGTTCTGTCAGTGTATCTGTGCTACCCGAAATAATTATCACCAAAAAGCATCTCTTTAGTTTCATAGTTCCATAGGTATTGAATACTGTATAAGTTGACAAATATTAAAAAGGAAGGCTTGCTACTCATGTGTCATCTGCAATCATGTGGAATGTGAGCCCAGTATTGCCAGAAATCTCATGTTTAAATACAGGTAACAAAGTCAAATTTTCACATACAATACAGACCAAACACACATATCTATACCTGGCTATATCTGGCCTGTGGGCTGTCCACTGGCAGCCTCTTGTCTGAGTAATTCTTATTTTGGCCTGTACTCTCCAAAAACATGAGTGTCATGAGATATAGAATAAGGTGCAAAGGAAGTATTCTAGGTTAGAGGGGACTAAAACGACATCATGACAACCAAAAGCAACATGTGATTCAGGATGGAAAAACAAAACAAAAAAGCTGTAGAAAGCTTTACTGGGAAAACTTGAATATGGACTGTATTTAGGTAGTATTATTACACCAGTGTTAAATATCTTGGGTTTAATAATGGTATTATGTTAATGTAGGAGAATATCCTTGTTCTTGGAAAATACATATTAAGGTATTTAGTGGCTATGAGTCATGATGTCTTAAACATATTCACAAATGGCTCAAACAAAAAAAAATAGTTTACACATATATATGTGTGTAACTACACAACAAGAGAAAGAGTGTAGCAAAATGTTAACAACTGATCAGTCTAGGTAAAAGATATATGAGTGTTCATGGTACTATTCTTTCAACTTCTCTGGAAATTTGAAAATTTAAAAACAGAAATTTGCAAAATAAATTTTTTAAAATGGAAACAAATACAGTCACCAGAATATCTAAAATTTGAAAAGCTAAACAATATAAAATGTTGGTAAAGATACAGAACAACTGGGAATGTCAAATATTATTGGAAGGAATACACAATAGTACAACCACTTTGAAAAAGAACTGGTAGATTTTTATAAAATCAAACAATACCTACCCTATGACCCAGCAATTTTGCACTCAGCTATTTTACTGAAGAAAAATGAAAAAAAAAAGTTCATAAAAAGGCTTGCACAAAATGTCCACAGCACTATTCTTAAGAGCCAAACCCAAGAAATAGACCAGGTATCCATCTCCAGAAGAATGGATAAGCAAACTGGTATTTTCATACAATGGAATATTACTCAGCAATAAAAGGGAATGAGCTAACATCACTAGCAATGACACACTGACATCACGGACCCCTGGATATGATGCTCTGAGAAGGACATGATGTAATTTCTGTGGTAGCCTGGCTAAAAATACATAACCATATTTCAATCATGAGGAAACATGAGACAGATTCAAACTGAGGTACATTCTATAACTAGCATTCTTCAAAATGTCAAAATCATGAAATGCTAGGAAGGACTGAAAACTATCACAAGTTGGAGGAGACTAGGGGACTGGATCATTGACTAGAAAAAAAACATTAGTAAGAAAACTGATGAAATCTGAGTAATGTTTGTAGTTTAACTAATGGTATTGTAACAATGTTAATTTCCTGGTTTTGATAATTGTACTATGGGTATATAAGATGCTAATATTAGGGGAAGCTAGATGAGGGGTATATGGGAACTCTTTACTATATTTATAGCTTTTTTATAAGTCTAAAACTAGTTCAAAATAAAAAGCAAAAAAAGAAAATGGAATGTTGGAACTACTGATACATGTAACAACATGAAAGAACCTCAAAAACATTGTGCTGAGTGAAAGAAGTCTCACACAAAAGAGTACATACTGTATGATTCCATTTATATGAAATCCTAGAAGGCAAAATTAATTTATGGTAGAACAAATCGAAATAATAGCTGCCTCTGGGGAAGGGGAGCAAGAACTGATCATAAAGGGGCATGAGGCAACTTTCTGGGGGTGGTGGCAATATTCTATATCTTGGCAGGGGTTTGGATTACCTAAGCGTATGCATTTGTCAAACTTAAGTGAATGCACACTTAAAATTCATGCATGCATTTCATTATATGCAAACTTTACATTAAAAAAATATAAACAAATAATGACCTCTAGTTCATGATATGCATGCCAAAGTATTTAAGGGGACTTATACTGAGATCTGCAATTTACTCGGAAATGTATGCAAAAAAAAAAAAAAAAGAGTTAATGCAGGGGCGAGCAAATAGCTGTTTTTGTAAATAATGTTTTATTGGAATACACCATACTCTTTCATTTATGCATTGTCTGTGGCTGCTTTCCTGCTACAATAACATAGTTGAGTAGTTGTGACAAAAATATTTACTACCTGGTTCTTTAAGAACAAGTTTGCCAACCCTTTTGCTGAGGGTAGATGGTATATAGCACAACAAGCATAGTAAAATGTTGAAGTTAGAATCAAGGCAACAGATAAATGCATGTTCTGTAAAATTCTTTCTACTTTATTGTATTTGAATAAAATGTTAGAAAAATATAATTAAATGTGAAAATTCAGTTTTCATTCTTCAATACTAAAATGGTAAAATCATGTTCTCCAACACTTAGAAAACTCAATATTGGACTGACACAGCAAATTCCTTTAGAACATCTGCTGTATAACATTTACAAGGGGTTTTATTCATAGTAGATAAAGAAGCAAGTCCCCTTTCTATCACTACAGATGAGTCTTCCAAGGAAAACAGCTGACACAGACTAGTATTTCTCACAATCCTTTCCTTGAAGTCATGTCCTTGTTTTACTCAGTCTCAGACTAATAAAACTCTGATTGAAGTTCTGGCTATTCCTATAACCACACAGTTACCAAGCAGACTGGTTTACAGACACCAGGGATGGTTGATACCCTTGACTGATATATCATGAACTCATGTTTGACCAGCCAGATTCCCAGGGAGGGCTGTGGGGATATCTTTAGAAGACTTATTTGCAGGAGCTGGGCAGCAGGAGAATTCCATTTCCCATCCTTCCTGTCTCTGTACATTCTGGGATTCCCCGTAGGCCCAGCACCTTAGCCATTCATATAGCTTCAGGGAGCTCAAACCAGAGAAGAAACAGAAAATTTGAAGAGTCTCTGTTCTCAGGACGTAGCCCCTGTTCTCTGTCTTCACCCAGGGAGGGAAGACAGGCACAGGCATAGATCCTGTGCTTGGGCTTTGCAGACACATACTACTCTGTGTGTGCCCCATGCCTGTCGTCTTTGCTGAGAAGTAATCACAAGAGGTGTTTCACAACAAAGGTGTGAGAAGACATCACAAAGTCACACACTCTTAGTGGGTTAACTGCTACCAATGAGGAGAACTCTACACTGGCATCTTTGGAGAAATTACTCTGCAGCATGAATTCAGACCCTCCAAACTAAGCCAGCATCATGCAAATCTGAACATTTCCTTTTTTTTTTAATTGAAGTATAGTCAATTTACACCATTGTGTCAATTTCTGGTGTACAGAATAGTTCAGTCATAATACATATATTCATTTTCATATTCTTTTTCATTATAGGTTACTACAAGATATTGAATATGGTTCCCTGTGCTATACAGTATAAACTTGTTGTTTATCTATTTTATATATAATAGTTCGTATCTGCAAATCTCAAACTCCCAATTTATCCCCTTCCCACCCCCTTACCCACCGGTAACCATAAATTTGTTTTCTATGTCTGTTGAACATTTCCTTTTAACATGACCAAACCACATGGTCCTCAAATGATACTGTCTGAGAGGAGTACCAAAGCAGAGAAACACTAAAAGTCATCTGAAAAGTTCATTATGTGTTGTGGTGCTCAATACAATGCAAATGTTTGTAACCAGGGTGGATCTAAGGTTTTATGCTTCATTTGGCTGTGGCTAAGATGCTAAAAACTGTTTAAATGATGAATAGAACAAAAACTGAAAAACAACAATATTTTTTAAAGCAATGTTACCTGATCAAGATTTTTGAAAAGAAGAATATCTTTGCAAGCTTCCTGAAGTCTGCATCTCTGTTGATCAGTTTTAGGATGAATCACCTGCCAATTCAAATAAAACCAGGGAAATTTTAAAATGGAATTTTACAATATTACTTTACTTACAAATTGGTATATTTCTTTCTCCTAAAAATGGGAAAGATTAAGAGCACATGCTGCAATTTTATTTCTTTACAAATACTAAGCAGTGCTCTGATCATGGATGGGCAATGTGATAGGGGGTGAAGAGCACCCACCCTGGACCACCCACCGGCTGTGTGCTGGCAGCAAGTCAGCTATTCACTGGGAACCTCAGAGTCCTCATCCGTAAAGTGGGGGGTTAGATATTTGTTCATTCAACAAATACTAAGCACCTATTAGGTGTCAGGCTCTGTCTTAGCCCTTGGGACACAGCAGTGGACACAAGATAAAAACACCTATTCTCACATTCAATGAATACATAAAATATGTTAGAGAGTGACAAGGCTAAGGAGAGAAGTAATACAGAAGGATGATTAAAAATGTGTGTGTGAGTGTGAATAGGTGACATTTGTATAAAGGTCTCAAGGAAGTGAGGACAACCTGAGGGAGTGGGTTATGTGGACATCTCTGTGCAAAGAGCAGCTCAAGCAGAGGGAACAGCAAGTGAAAACAAGGTCTTCTTGCAGGTGAACAGCATGCTTGAGAAGAAGCAGGAGAGAGATGCGACTGATGCAGAGCGAGGGGGAAGGATCAGAAAGAGATCAGGTTTGGGGATTAGGTGGAGGTGATGCCCACATTCACAGAGGGCACTGCAGGTCACAGAATTGGTTCTTTTCTCTAGTGACATGGGGGCAACGTGAGGAAGGGAAGAGGTCTGACTAATGTTTTTAAAGGCTCACATTGGCTCCTGAGTGAAGATCAGCCTTGAGGGAGGCAAGAGTGGAAGTCAGGAAGCTACTACGATTATCCTAGTGTTAAATAGTTGTGACTAGGACCAGGGTGGTAGCCATGGAGGTTTGAGAAGTAGGGGAATTTTGGATATGTTTTTAAGACTGAGCCCAATGGATTTGCTGAAAAATTGAACATAGGTGTGAAAAAGTGAGAGGAGCTGAGGGTGACCCTAAAATTTTGGACCTGAGCAACAGGAAGAATGGAGCTGCTATGAAATGAGCTGGGGAAGACTGTGGGTGAAAAAGAATATTTAAAGGGAAAGAATCAGGAGCTCAGTTTGAGTTGCCTTTTGAAATCTAAGTGGAGATGGCAAGTAGACAATGGCTAAGCAAGCTATAGTTCAAACATCAACAACTTAGTATTACCAGTAAAAGTAATGATATCTACAAAATTAGAGTTGTCAAAAGGGTTGAATGAGTTACTACATGCAGTGTTTAAAACAGTACCTGGTATTTAGTAGGTGCCTCCAAATTATTACTAATATTATAGATATTCAGTAAATGTTTATTGAATTATTTCTATAAAAAGAAATAATTCTTGTCTAGCACTGCTATTATAATTGAGACCTATCAAGCTCCTTCCTAAGTATTATCTTTACACTAAAAAAAAAGTAGCTTCTGAACCCACTTAATTTGACCAGAAGTAACAGATGTCAAGTATTAAGTATTTTAAGTTTATGATATTAAAAAGTTAGCAAAAATCATTTTAACTTTTTAAAGTCATCAAGAATTTTATAATATCCAGAATAAAAAAATTTTTAAACCTACGTATCTATTATATTCACACAATGGTAGCATTTTATTATTAGAATACTTCAGAAATCTTTCATAGTCTACTCATTGTAAGGCATGCTTGGAAGATCATTAAAGTTTCTTTTATAACATCAATCTTTTTAAAAAGATAGTTTTCAAATTTGCTTTTATAAAAGTAATTTGTAAATTGTACAACCTTGTAACCTTGAGATTTTAAAAAAGCACCCAAAAGTCAACCTAGTCCTGCCACAACTGCTGTTAATATCTGGGATATGTCCTTCCAGGTATAAATCTTTATGTAAATAAGTAAATAGATAAATAAATATTTTAAAGTTATTTTTATTTTACAAAATGATCTATAAAAATGTACCTCAAATACACATCATTCCATATCATTTAAATCCAGTCCAGTACCATCATTTCCAATGGCTGCAGATTCTCTTGACTCGAATGTACCATAATTTAGCCCCTGGAATCCCCTACTTTGGTTCATTCATGCTGTTTCCATTTTTCACTATTACAACACTGCAATAATCTCCTTAGGAAGGATCTGACTGTTCGTTAGGGAGGAATTCTCCTTCAGGTAACTGCTGAGTCAGCTGGCTTGACAATAAGGCTCTGACGGCTACAGCTAGGCACCCCTTCTTACCACAACCTCAACCAATCCTGCTTTCATTCTTCTTAATGACTGTCAATCTTTTACATAAGAAATGGCATCTTGATGAGATTTTAATTTGTATTTATTTTAAATATCAGCATGACTAGATCTGGCATGTAGAGAGGAGGGGAGTGGGGACTAAAACAATTCTACCTAATACCTTTGCTGCAGGTCTTACCCTTGGATCAGTATCTTCCTCTTCCTCATCAGGATTATAGGTCTCAGCACAGACTAAATTTGGAAAGAAAAAGTAAAAAGAAAAATGAATAAAACAGATGTGTGCTTTTACTGGAAATATAGGAAATGAACACAATTTCATTTTATTCATTGTTTTCTAAAGTTATAATGATTTTTACAATCTCTTCCTTCGATTAACAAATATATTAAGTAGCTAGTAATGCCAGCCTTTCTTTAGGTGTTGAAAAGCAGCTCTCTAGGAATTGGCAGTCCAAATAGGAGAGAGACGATTAAAAAAAAAATCTACTAAATCCTATGGAAGTAGCAGGAACAAGTAAGGAGGTGCTGTCTCTGCTCAGTTATGAAGAAGAGATGGAAAACCACAAAGTACAATATATGCAATACAAACACATGGGTATGGAATTTGAGCAATTACAAAAAGAATCAATTAAAATATCTTAACATCATTATGTACATGAATGACTTAAAAAATAAGAATGAATTTTAAACAAAACAAATACTATGTGTCAGGTTCTGTTCTAGGTACAATATTACATAAATCTAAGACCAACTTGATTTTCTTTGTAGGTAACCTGTGTTTGTGCCAGGTGGCTGCAAGACTTGTCTTTGTTATAATTCAAAGATTTAAAAAATATTTACTGGACAATTGTTTATAATAGCAGAGTATCAGAAATGATGTAAATACCCATCTGAACAATACAGTTATAAGAAAGGAGGAGGAAGATCTCCATAGGCTAATAAATAGTGAGTTCTAGGAGGAAAAAAAGCAAGGTAACGAGTATACTACATAGTATGCCATCCCTTCCATGAGAAAGGACTTCCATGAGAAAGAAGGAGAGCTAAGAATGGGGGCAAGGGATAAACATAAATATGAATATATACATAAAAAATAACCTATTTATTCTTCCAAAAGGAAGTAAGAGAAGCATAAATCAGAAAGTAAAAATTGTTTTCTAAAAGGCAGGCAGAAACAAAAAAGAAGGTATAGGAAAGGGAATGAAACTTCTCCGAGAAAACTTTCTCTTAGTTTTGACATTTAAGTCATATTAAAATGTTTTATATGTTTAAAAAATATAACTGATTAAAGATGGAAGGACCCTATAACTGAAAACAAAGAGAAACAAATGAACCTACCACATATGAGGTTGGTAACAGAACCTCAGAAAAGGAAAGGAAGATTATTTTAAGTAGCTTCTGAACATAGTACTCTGACCACCAATCCTCAGTGGGCTATATTCCAGTGACAAAAAAGAACTGCTGTTGGTTGTGGTATAGCAATTCAAAAAGTCTTCTGTTTTGAATAAATGAATAAACACACAGATGTTTTTCATTGGAGAAAAGGGGAATACAAATATGGAACAGAAGGATTAGAACTGGAGATGTCAGTACAAGTCATGATTTTAAAATCTTACCCTTAGGTGTCACAATGGCAGACACAACGAATTATCTAGTGAATAAAAAAGTTAATGTCCTCACTAACAAAACTGTTTTGCCAGGAATGATCTTGATGTGATCACTGGTGTTGCCTAGAATGCAACTGTTTCTTCTTCACAATACATTTATTACAGGCCATTACAGCTAGGAAATTTTTCTTCTAATAAATCCTCAATTATCTGCGATAGCTGTGTGACCTGGGGTGATTTACTTCAAGTTTCCACCTTCTCTTCTGCATAATGGAGCTAACAGTAGTGATTCTCCTCCGAGGACTGCCATAAGGATTCAAGTAGACAAGTGCCTGGCACACAGGAAGGAGGCAACAAACGCCAGCTCTCTGAACTATTACTTTTATCACTTCTGCTCCATTTGTCCTGGTTTTAGGAATATTAATTATTATTACCTTGGTTCTATTCTCTATCTCAGCTCTTTCAACAATCTTTAAGGCTGTCTTCCATCACAGATTTTGCTCTTAACAATTTTGCTTTTTTTTGGCCTTCTCTATGTATTTTATTTCTGCTTATTGCATTTAGTTTCCATATAGTCTTTCCTTATCAAACCCATTTCTTGTTTCACTTCAGCCTATTCTTTCCTTGGCTTTTTACTCAGAATTCATAAAGGCAATGATTTTTGTACTCTATGAGCATTTGGCATGGACCTTTCTAATCTTCATTTTTCTTATACCCTTAATCTGCATAGTTCATTCATAGGCCCTGTATTGTTTGTTAGGGTTTATTTCTCATTTTTTAGCAGGTAAGGAATATAAATGGTTCTTGACCCTACACTCAATTCATTGTGTGATGGCTAAAAACTATTTATCTACAACAAGGGGATAAGCTGATACATACCACTCTTAATTTAACTCCTGGTTTCTTAGAGACATTTACTCACTGCAGCCCTGGTCTAGCTGCATTCCAGCTTCCCCTTCCTCACGGATTCTCTGAACTATTGGAATACCCGAGAAATGGCGACTCCCAGCATGTCCTATTGACAAGACTCCCTTCTCTGCCCAGCCTACAGTACTCTGCTTGTGTAGACCACGCCTTCCGTACTGTAATGCCATCAGTACTCTGCCTGTCCAACAGGGGCCCAGTATCCTTAAAGAGATGGGAAAAATGAGGGAGAAGAGAGTATGAGGACAGACACCAATCTGGTCCCTACAACAATATCAGGTGATATTCTGCAGAGAGCCCTGCCCAGTCCCTGGCTGGTGCAGGCTTTGAGTATCTGAGCCAGGGAAGTGACAATGCTGCATAGATAATAATGACTATCTTTCTCCAAGCCATTTCTGTTTACACAAGGAATCAGAAGTTTATCTCAGATCTGTCCTAAAGATTAAGATAGACACCCTCCTGAGTTTTTAGACATTATTGCTGCCACTTTTTGTACCTTCATAGGTATTTGGGGAGAAGATTGAGGAAGCTGCATTGAGGGCAGCTAACCAGACACCATATTAAATTGCAAACCTCCTGGTTCTCTGTGTTCTTGATTAATGTTGTCATTATCAGGCCAGTTTTCTAAACTAGAAATGTGGAATTCATCATGGCTTCCTTCTTTCACAATGATCCAATGAATACATTAGACTCTACTTTAGAAATATTCTCGTATTCGAACTTTATTGTCTACTCCATTTACTACTCCTTGGTCCAGGATTTCAAAATGTCGTCTTAGAAAAATGCATTTTGGGGGAGGGTATAGCTCAGTGGTAAAGTGCACGCTTAGCATGCATGAGGTCGTGAATTCAATCTCCAGTACCTCTATTTTAAAGAGAATTAAATAAATAAACCTAGTTACCACCCCTTAAAAAAAAAAACCTTAAAAAAAAAGCATTTTAAAAAACCTCATTTTGGAGATAGATTGGTACATGGTTATTATTATACTTTCTCTACTTTTGCATATGTATGAAAATTTTCATTTGAAAAGTTTAAAATAATAAGCCTTTAACGATGAGACTGACAGGATTTTACTGATAATGACACTTAGTCTTGAGCTAGCCTATTTCCAGGCTTGCTTTTCCTCTGATTTTTGCAGGAAAGTATTTTAGCAACTTAGTTCATTTTTATATTTTTAGATACCAATGTAACTTGAAGCAACAAATGTTATAGTTTTCAAGTCTTAAGGTACAGCACTATGATTTAAACAAAAGTAGTCATTTTCATTAAAATTATTAATATGTTTCTACTTGTGGAAAAATTCTTTTATTTTTCTGATTTTTTTCTCCCTTCTTTTGAACTTCAGGCTCACCTCCCTTTGCCCTCTTCCCCTGTTTACACTCAACCTCCCTCCTTCTTCCTGGTCCTAATCCCAAATTAGTTTTCTTATTTTCTATACAAAAATCCATTTTTAAGTGTCTATGTGACTGTTGCCCCTCATGGTTCTACACATCAGGAAGCTTGTCTCAGGGTACAAGTTACCAGAGGAGGCTCAGAGTCTGTATGATCCCATATGTAGTCTCAAGAACTACACTGAATGTCATAAGATGCTCAAGACCTACTGAAGATGAAGACAAAAAGAGCGGCACAGCCCCTCATTTGAGGGAATTTATTTTGCCACAGTTCTCCAGCAGATGTCACTATTTAGTAATAGGAAACTGTACAAAGTGATTATAGATGATCCAACACAATTCCTTCTTCCAAATATTAATTGGTGCTTCCTTTATCCAGAAACGTGAATCATTAAAATACGCTTGTAAGAGAAAACCTCTTCACTTCTGTAAAGAAGTGAGCACAGATCCCAGTCACAGGTTTGAGGCTCTGTGCTGTCCTGCCAGCCCCCATGAAGAGTTGATACAGCCTGGGTATATTAGTCATCTAGGGCTGCCATAACAAAATACTACAGGCAGGGTGGCTTAAAAACAGAAATTTATGAAATGAAGGGGTTATATTCTTTTGGATGAAGTTTTTAAGTTAACAGAATCACACTAACATTTAAACTCAAAAACAGTTAACATTAATTCACTACTATTTCAAGAAAACTGCCTTTAAAGGATTTATGAACTCTTATTTGATGTATTTATCACTTGCTGTAGAGGGACTGTTCTGCTAGAATTTAGGATTTGGAAGGCACAGCTTTTCAATTTCCGTGATTTACAAGGGAGAGGCAGCATCAAGGAGGGGAAGAGCTTATCTTCAAAGCTACATGCACTGGTGTCTGAGCTTGGATTCATTCACTCCTCACTTGGTATTTCTCTGTGGCCTCAATCCTCAGTCTCTTCAATGGTAAGAGGAGATAACAATACTAGACCCACGTAAAGGATAATAATAGAAGGTGACATTTAAAACACAAGGTCTGGCTCACAGGAGACACTCCACAACAGCTAGCTTGCCTATGCTGCTTTACGTTCCAGATTATTATTCAGTCAGACACCCTGAGTTGTTGAAGTCTTCGACACAGCACACGTCCTCACACAGCTAGTTTTAGCTGAAATCCTTGGATCACATCAGGAGCCCATTCCTCAACTCCCTTTCCAATCTTATTTTATCTCCTCCACGACAGCCAGACAAGCCAGGTCCAGTCCATCCCCCTTTCAGTCTTAAGACATTCTTCCACCTAGAATACATCCTTTTTGGCACCAGCCAAATAGTAACCATGTTTTTCAATTTCCAGTGCATATTCCAGGATCATATTCAACAACACAAGGCAGGCATTTAGAAAGATCTTAAAACTGTGCAGCTAGAACACAGCCTGCACTCAAAAAATGTTAGCTATTGCTAACAGTTATTTTCTCTCCGGCATAATCATTTTGGATTCTATTAAGAATCTTTTATTTTCATTTAACATTTGAATGATATTAAAAAGTTTTAAATCTTCAATAAGATTGTAAAAGCTAAGGTGGAGGGTAATACCAAGTACCTGTCTGAGTCCTCTACAGAGTTCAAGGGCTGAACCACACTGACGAACAGCTCAAGCAGCAATTTATCTGTGACCATCTGTGACCTCTGGAGGAGCTGTCACTGTACTCTCCAACTCCCAGGCCTGTCCTACAGATGTCAAGAGCTATTACTAACCTTTGGGGTGAAAAAAGGGTGCAGGGTAGGTATGAACAGAAATGGGAGATAGTAGCTCATGGGTCTCATACCAACCTTAATTCCTACTCTGTTTCCTCTCTGTAAATGACTTTCTATACATAACAACACATTCTTCGATCTCCTTCCAACAGACTTTGGTGTACAACCTTACCAAAGGCTTTCTGAAAACATAAATAAACAGATTTTTTCAAAGAAAAAATTGAGAGATAGAAAAGGGATTTTGAGCCTTACCAGATGTTAGGTCATATGACAATTTAAGATCAAGAAACTTTCCCAGAACAAGGGATATGAAAAAACGATGTTTCACATACAGCTCACATAGCACTTCTGAAACACATTAGCATCCCAACTGTACAACCAAATGAACTCTAGATGTATCCAAAAGTCAAGCATTTTAATTATAGGAAAAACTTTCAGAAAACATATTTATCAACTCTATGAAAAAAAGAGGACCTTCTCAGTTTAGGAACAATTACGACAAAAAAAGAAGAATATATATGTATTCAATAAATATTTACTAAGTAACTGCCATGTGCCAGGTAGTGTTCAAGGTACCAGTCACAGATCAAAGTTTTTGAGTAAATAAAAAACAGCAAAATTAAAATAAGTAGCACAATCAATCTGGAAATTTTTGTATTACAAATTTCAAAAGGTTAAAAATCATGATAGAAATTTATACACACTTATTAAAAAATAATCCAGACCACAATAAATAAATGGGAAAAGTATTATCAAACTAGTCCCATACAAGAAAATAAAAACAGATTTCCATATCTGGAAAATGTTCATTTTTGTTAATAATCAAAGGAATGTCAAATAAATCTGATGTACTATTTTACACCTAAATGATAGGAGCAGGCACTGTCCATATTAGTGAGATGGTGCTGGAAAAGAGGCCTCTGCAGCCTTTCTCCCTGCAGCCTATGTTGTAGACTGTATCTAGAAGGCAATACACAGAAAAAGCCCAGGCAAAATTCAGTCTCTGACCAGAGAATGCTCCTCCCAGCACTATAACTGAGGCGATAACTTTGGTGGCTCAACAATGTATGCAAGCATAGTCTGGAATGCGAGAAGTAGTAACATGAAAAGTAGTGTTTAGAAGCCATAATTATGACCTTAGAAAAAGATAATGACATAAATGAGACAAACTAATTATAATAATATAAAAATATGAACATATAAACTTAGAATTTAAAATGAGACACAATGAAAGAATCACAGTAATTTTTATAATGTTCTATATTGCTATCAATTTATCTTTTTATTAAGAAGATTAATTTATTTTTATGTATGATAATCCTATCTCAAAATAGCATTTGAGTAGTATTTTATGAAAAAGAACACCCACCTGATACTCGCCGATCAAATCTGCTAGGAACCGGCACTGCAAAACAAAGAAGCAACATTTAGTCATCATTATGTCACATGACCCCATCTTTACCCATTCTTTTTGCAAGATCTTTGACAAGAGAACTAAGCACCTCAATCCCAAGTGGTGGGTCAATTCATACCCTTCCATAATCAACCACAGAGAGTAGTTCAACATGATCATATAAAGACAATATAAAGGATAATATATCTCTTTCAAGATGAGCTCTATAACATCAACATACTGAGGCTGGCAATTTTATTTCTGCTCACATCCAAGTTCCATCTAAGGTTTATATCACACCAAATGAATAAGAAGTCTACTAAATTTACTGGTAATATTATGATATCAAATAGTTTTCTTCTTTAAAGATAATCCCAAGACCTGCTGGTTAATAGCATTTACATCTCATTTTTAAATAATTTAATGAGTATTACACTAAAATGAAAAATTAACCATCAATATGGTTATAATTTTCCCCCAATATGGGTGGGTTTTCTCCACTCATGGTGGGTGATGGGTGATCCATGGTCAGTATATTAATCAGAAAAATGTATCACATGTCTTTAGGTTAAAAAAACACAAGAGGTTTCTTTTTGCTAATTTCCTACTTTTCATGTACCATTCCTTATGTTTGATGGTTATCTATATTCTTACTACTGAATTATATCATTTGAACAAGGTGGGAGTTTTTATCTTCTTAGTTTAATCTGATTATTTTTATTTTAAAAAATATATAAAATATAGCTTTTAACCCTCCAAAAAACAGAAACTTGAAGATTAGTGAAAAATAAATAGAAGATGGCCCAGAGATCCAAACTCTAATGTGAGGAGGCCTCTGAAACAAATATAGACCCAGGAAGAAGGCAAATGCTCATTCATCACAATAGGATTAGAATTATCTTTTTGCACAGCATGGAGTCAAAGTCATGTTACTGGAACAAACAGGTGAATACTCAAAAGAAAACCCCAGCCATTCCTGAAAGTACCTACAATAGTCCCTCACTACTTTCTCAAGAAGAGTCAATTAGTCAAAATTAATCCAACTACCAGGAAAGAAAGAGATAAATTCAGTTCAACAAATATTGATAGAGTACCTAGTATGTGTCATGCACTGCAGTAGACAATTTGGGAAACATTAGTGAACAAAACAAAGATCCCTGATTTCATGGAGCTTGCATTCTAGCTTGAAGGATGCAGGAGAGTTTCCTTTGATCATTTGAAACACATGTGCTTGTCACTCAGGTAGGCAGATGAAATGTACACCAGCTTAAGCCTTCAACCCCGGGCTCAACAGATTTCCGTAATTAAAACCCTACCAAACATCAGTATATAACCTAAAATTATAAACTGAAACAATTTAGCATGGGTGCTTTCAGGGATACCTCAAACAAAGGTCTAGATATCAAGATTATAGAACTATCATAAAATAAGAACAGTATGTGTAAAACAAAGACATAAAAGAAGGAATCAACATTTTAAAATGCAAACTTAAAATCACAACTTTCATGCATCATGCAAAGAAGACAAAATGATTTTTAAATTCCTAAAGCATTCCCTGTGAAAGAATTCAAAAATGAAAAAAAAAAGTTGACTTGCAGTGTAAAATGTAATTAAAAACAAAAAAGAGATAAGGCATTTAGCTTGAATGGATGACTGAGTGGATGAAAAGGTAAGCAAAATGGGTAAAAACATGCTGCCTGATAAACCTACATGTTATTTCATTTTAAATTAGTACACGTTATAAGCCTTTATAGGGCCAGAGGAAACAGCTACAGTTTGGAGCAAGATATACTGCCAAGGCACACAGAGAATGCAATCAATGACTACAGCAGTCAGACACTGTCCATTCTCATTTCACCACTGCTTAGAGTTCAAAACAGAGCAGATCAGACCTTATGTAGATCCACCATATAACAACCAGTATATTTAACCAGTATAACAAGTATGAGAAAATCTTTCAACAGAAAATTATGCCTTAAACGCTCTCCTTTTTCTATTATAAACAAATACTGGTAAGAAATCTGAAGCCTTCAAATTTAGGTCTCCTGATCTAAAAATATATGCCTCAAAACATTAACAAATGCAATCTCAGTGGAAACTAAAATTCATCATTCCTGATTAAAAGAGCTCCTAAATGCTGAAATGCCCTGTAAATTCTGGTTCTTTGAGCAGGCAGAATATTTTATTTGGTGATATTAAGAACCTGCTGGAGAATTTGAAAACATTTCCAAAAGTCTCTCCTATTTTAAATTGAAACATGATGAACAAGATAACAGAATCTTCATTATGAATGTGGCAGGAAATGGTATAAAAACCTGGAGAACATAATCCAAGCACTGCTAGGGCAGGGCAAAGCTCAGGATACAAGATTCTATGACTGCTGGAAAGGCAAACAATAGGCACACTCAGCTTAAAGCTAGTCTGGCAGGATGTTAGCAGCACCGGCTCTGTACACAAGTAGATAACAGGAGCAGGGCATTCATGAGGGTCTTGTATTGAGGGGACCTCAGCATGTACAACACAGCATAGCATAGTAAATCTCAAAAGGGGAATACAAAGTAGCTGTTAGGGCAGGCCCATTAGAGTGGTTTATCATAACAAGGGGACTGCCAGGAAGAACTGTCACCAATAGGTGGCAGGTGTGCTGGGCTCCCATAGGCCAGGGGATGAAAGTGCACCTCTGGGAGGATGAAATAGTCTGAGAAAAGTTGCAAAGGCATGAAAGTATTTGGAGAATGTAAATGTCCCAGGGTGCCTAGAAACACAGATGAGGGAGAATCGGGGTGTCAAGAGGACCAATGAGGTAAGAAAACCAACAAGAAAAGTGCTGGGTAACTTATTTAGGGTTCTGTGACCCAATTAGTAAACTAGAGGGCTCACTGTTGGCTGACAATTAAGAAAAAAGGAAGAGAAGGGAAGGGAAGGAAAACAAAAGCAAAAGCAGGGGGAAAAAAAATCCACCATCATTTCACACACAGATTCATTCTGCTTTCTACATGGGTCAGAGGAGGGAAATCATGCTGCTATTCTTTACTTTTTCTCTCTTTCTATAGAATCTTGTTAAACCAGGTACATGGTCATCAAAGTTTAAAGCAAAAGCTCCAATGATGTGTCTGCCTAGGTATGGTAGTTTCTGCTGGTACACGCGACTGTGTGCTAACAACGGGGCTCACCCCACTGAGTCTTTTCTCTAGTCTGTCCAACATCTGATATCCATCTTCCCACTACCTACGGAAAGACTCTTATCTGACCCTGCTAGGGCCTCTAGTTATATAATTCACAGAGCTGCTTCCCTCAAACACCAAGCTTCTCGAATGAGTTGTTTTGTGAGCTGACCATCTTTTTTTTTTTTTTTTTTTTTTTTTTTGAGGCTTTTACTACCTGGCTCATTAAAGTAGCCTCTTCTAAAAATCACAATTTTCCTCTATCTTGTTCTTCTATATTGAATTTCTAAACTAAATAAAAGTCACTCAGTGTTGGTTGGTGCCAAGTACACATTCATACAATATACAGCAAGTAATTACTGAGCCCTCCCATGACAGGCACTATGCTATTCAGAGAGGAAATGAAAGTGATTCAGATATGGCCCCTGCCCACAAAGATCTTAGGAGCTAGCTGAAGAGTGACCAAAAATAATCATATCATAATCATAACAGTGTGATACATACTACAACAAAGGCGAGTACTTTGTGAGAATATAGGAAGAGTATCTAGAGAAAGGGAAGGGAGGTCTAGGTCTACAGAAAGTAAGGTCTAAGCATGGTAGGGCTTGTGATTTCAGGAAATGAAAGAAGTATGATAAGACATGAGCACGAGCACTATGGGGAAAGAGCACAGATGAGATGGTGAAGAGGTGAGCAAGGGCCATCTTGGAAGCCATCTTATGGAAGAGCAATATTTAGAAGTAATAAACTGGTTGTTTCTATGAATTTTCTTTCTCCTCCAGCTGGGGGAGAGGAGCAGGAATAAAGACTTAAGTACCTGATAAAGATTCCCTTGGATGTGACTGCAAAACCAGAAGGGAAAATCTGGAGAACAGTGACCAAGGCTTAATGGGAAACGAAGTATTAACTGCAAGAAGAGGAAAGAAAGGACTCTCTGTCTCGATACTGGGGAGCAGCAGGAGAGTCCTCCCGTATAGAATATCTATCTTCTTGCTCCACTGATACCCCCAACCGAGAGCTCTCTATTTCCCCACAGTCCTCAACAGCTATAAGACCACTGGAAAGAGGATGAGGAACCTATATACCTCAAAGAAGGTAGAATTGAACAGAACCACTTGGAAATGTTCCCTGTGAGTGGGTCAGCTGTGGACACAGCACTTCTGTTACACTATGAAGGAACTGGAGCAAAAGGAATCATCACAGGCTGGATTTTATAAAGATCACTCTGACTGCAGCTGGTGGAGGAAGGCAGTTCATTGGTTAGATGTGTGGCTGCAAACAGGAGGTAAACAAATGGATTCCAGAGATTTACAGAAGATAAAATCTGTACAGTTTAGTGATAGTCAATGTTTATCCATTTAAAAAATCAATCAAATAAAATTACATGCCTACCATTATAAAAGACAAAGTATTCAATATGGGTATCATTCAATCTATAAATAAAGGTGTTGTCACGGATCCCCAAATCATAAAATGTCAGCACCACAAAGTATCTATGAATTCATCTAATCTGGCAATGGCAAGTAGGTTTCATCTCACATGGCAACTCTAATTGATGTCACTGGTCCCCTGCATCATCCTGACTCCTTCCTTCCTTTCATTACTCACATCTACTTCATTAACAATTCCATCTGTTCTCCCACCCACTTTATTTCTTGAATCAATCTACCTTTCTCCATTTCCACTGTTACCGTACTCTGAAGTGCATTATTTCTTGCCTGGATGATTGCAACAGCCTCCAAACTTGTCTTCCCACTGCCAATCTTGCTTCACATCAAGCTATTCTCCACACAGTTATCAGAGAGATCTTAAAATTTTGGAAGAAAATCTGGCAGCTTCTGTCAAAATTTTAACTGTGAACTGTCTTTGACCTAGCAATAATTCCACTTCTAGAAATATGTTTTACATAAAATCTATATCTACCTCATGATCACCATAGCATTGCATGTAATAGCAAAAAAAAAAAAAAAAAAAGGAACTAATTGTCTACAAAAAAAGAAGTTAAGGAAATACTAGTATAGCTAGAGGACAAATCTCTACGCAGCCATTAAAATGGATGTAACAGACCCATATGAACTGCCATGGAGACCTTCAAGATATACTGTTATGTGAAAAAGGTTGCATAAGCACTGTATTAAAGAACATTAACTTTCTAAAAATTTTGTCTTTATTCAAACTTTTACATGGCACAAATCTAAAAACCAATTGGGATAGCCAGTAAGGCTATAACTAAGAAAACAACATCAACAAAACACAGCAGTCTTCTAATCCATCTGTCCCTACTTGCAATTCCTGCTCCCCAGAGGCAACTGCATCAACTCTTTTGGCTATTTCTCCTGAGACTTTATTTTTATTTCTAAATAACAATTACATTCCTAGTCTTATTTGTTTTAATTATCTTTTGATTTTCAACTATAGAAAAGAGTAGAAATACGCTTGCAGAGTAGCAAGACAGGATGACCTGGATCCCTGACAATTTCATGAAGCTCACTGTCCTACTGGCCTTGGATTTAAGGCTTCCTTTAAGTGCTATTATTTTGGATTTTTCTGTCACTCACAGACAAACCTAATCTTTTTTTTAAACTGAAATATAGTTGATTTACAATATTGTATTAGTTTTAGGTATACAACATTGTGATTCAATACTTTTATAGATTATACTTCATTTAAAGTTATTTTAAAATATTGGCTATATTCCCTGTGCTGTACATTATATCCTTGTATCTTATTGATTTTATACCTGGTAGTTTGTACCTCTTAATCCTCGTCCTCTATCTTTCCTCTCCTCTCAGCCCTCTCCCCACTGGTAACCACTAGTTCTCTGTATCTGTGAGTCTGTTTCTGTTTTGTTACATTTATTCATTTTCTTAGATTCCACATATAAGTGAAAACATACAGCATTTGCATTTCTCTGTCTGACTTATTTCATTAAGCATAATATCTTCCTGGTCCATCCATGTTGTGGCAAATGGCAAAATTTCATTCTTTTTATGGCTGACTAATATTCCACTGTGTGTGTGTGTGCCCGCGCGTGCCCTGGAAGGATAACATCCAAGATTACCCTGAGGATGCTAGTAGGGTAACCAGGTAACACTGCAACTTTGTGAAAGCACCTTCTTTCTTTAAAGGCCGAATGTCTTTTATTTATTATTATTTAATTTTTTTTTCCTTGGGGGGTAATTAGGTTTACTTACTAAAAATTTTTTTTTCTAATAGAGGCACAGGGGAATGAACGCAGGACCTCATACATGCTAAGCACACACTCTACCACTAAGCTTCCCTGTTAAAATGTCTTTTAAAATGAAGTTGGGGGGGTGGATATAGCTCAAGTGGTAGAGCACATGCTCAGCACACAAGAGGTCCTGGGTTCAATCCCCAGTACCACCTCCAAACAGAAATAAATGAATAAATCTAACTATCTCCCCCTCATTAAAAAAAAATGAAGTTAAAGTCCTCATTAGAAATTTGTACCTCGAGTCTTAACTGAATAATTTCTGAGACTAGCTCAGTTTATCAAATATTAGTACTCACAAACTAATCAAAATTAACTGAGTACTTTTCTAAGATCAGTATTAACAGTTAAAAAAAACTGGGTGTTTTTCACTTAAAATAAATTAACTGCAAGTATAAAGACTGAGTCAATATAAAGAAAAATAGAAGTAACCATAACTGTACTTGGCCATAGCTTAACTTCTTAGGGGACCTGGTGCTGTAATAGCTGGAGACAGAATGGAGAAAAAATAAAACAGCTTTGTTTTTCTTAAAGTAACAACTTTATTGAGACATAATTCACATACCACAGTTTAGCACTTGAACTGTATATAATTCAATGGTTTTTAGTATATTCACAGAACTGCTCCTCCATCACTACAAGCAATTTTTGAATATTTTCATCACCCCTAAATGAAACTCCATACCCATCAGCATTCATTCCCCACTCTCCTCAATCCCCTTAGCCCTAGGCAACCAATAATTTACTTTCTGTCTTCTACAGGTTTGCCTATTCTGGGCATATCACATAAATAGAATACAATATATGGCCTTTTGTAGTATGTATCAATATTTAATTTCTTTTTGTTGCCAAATATTTTTCCATTGTATGGATATACTACATTTCTTTATCCATTCATCAATTGGTGGACATCTGGGGTTTTCCTACTTTTTGGCTATTAAGAATAATGCTACTGTGAACATTCGTATGTACACATTTTATGTAGATATATGTTTTCATTTATCTTGCATATACACCTATGATTGGAATTGACGGGTCAAATGCTAAGTCTATATTTAACTTTCTGAGGAACTGCCAGACTGTCTTCCAAAGCCACTGTACAATTTTACATTCCTACCAGCAGTATATGGGGGTTCCAATCTTCTGTATCCTGGCTAACACCTATTATTGTCTGTCTTTATTATAATAACAAGCGGGTGTAAAGTAATATCTCATCATGGTTTTGATTTGCATTTCTAATGGTTGGTATAAACTGTTTTATTAATTACTGCTAAACATCCTTATTTTTCCAGAGCTAACAGGATTTTATTCACTATAATCTTAAAAACAAAAAACAAAACAAAACAAAAACCTCATCTCTGCCCCTCGGTGGCCTGATGCTGAAAAACAATTCTCAAGTTCATGATCGCTAAGGTAGCCTGTATTCACAATCCCTGTTCTCTTGCCCGTCTTGGATCTTCTTTCTTCAAAGAATTACCTGTTATATAATGATAATCAACAGAAAGTTGCTTTAATCATAAAGAAGAATTAAAGTTAAAATGTTTGTTAATCTATCAGTGAAGACATCTGTACGGGCATATTCATTATCATTGGTTAAACAATGGCTTATCCTGGACATACTCATTTGCCTTGAAAAATCTGTTACATATCCAGTAGGATGAGATGTGACAAAAAACACCACATAACAAGTAAATGCAACTCACCATAATAAAAATCAGTACTTGTTCAATTGGCTCATAGCTTATGTTCTGCTACCATTTCTTTCCATTCTTTGATGGCTAGAGATAGTGTGTATGCTATTTAGAACTCTAAACTAAAACCTCAGACACAGGCAATTTTCAAGACCCATCTTATAAACCTGAAGCCCAAAAGAGTCAAATTAGATTCAACATGCCATTCTTAGTGTAATGGTGGTCTACCTCTGCATCTATCTCCCTTTCTCCCACCATCCCAAAGTACTTTTAATGAAAATAAATGTTTAAGGAAACAGCTTTTGAAAAAAAAAACCTAATGAAGGTTTAATTAGATAAAAGGTTCTTTATCATATAACATTGGGCAGTTGAAGATTATGTGAAAACAGAAAGGCATTATATAGTACTCTCATCTACCTTGTTTGTTCAATTTGTTCTGGCTAATCAAACATTCTATTAAGTGGAGTTTCTGTACAGTATCGACAAACATCCTCTCTAAACACTAAAATCTAATTGGATTGATACCAAATCTAATTGGTGAGTTAGTGAAAAACTAAAGTGAGGGCAAAGGACATCCAACTTTTTGGCCTGGATACCACTGAAATGGAGAACAAAGTAAGTTCTGAGGCTAATGACATTAACAAAAATGGAGTCAGACTAGAGTAAATGTGCTCTATCTTTTTATAGACATGTTCTATTTACCTTTTTTCTTGAAAAATCTCACCATCAATGTCAAGTTTTCTTTCTTTCTCATTTAGTATAAAAAATTTACATGGAGTCAGCTTTTTAAAAAGTATTAACTATTTTATAACTCTTTCTACCACTTTTATAGTTGATTTCATCTTGCTTCTGTGGAGAGAAACTATAATACATTTAACGATCTAAACTAAAGGAAACTGAACCTAAAGGAAGCAGAACCCAAAATGGGAAAAGTTGCGACATCTTTATTTTCTTCACTGTGTAGTCTATGAAAGTACATTCTTCAGAAATTTCTAAACCAGAACAACACATTGTGGATGTTTAATTAACTTGACTGTGGTACTCCTTTCACAATGTATACATATATCAAATCATCATGTGGTACACTTTAGATATAAACAATTTACTCATCAACTATACCACAATCAAAAATAAAATAAAATAGATAGAAAGAATAACAAAACACACACATACAAACATACTGAATTTAGATAAATTCTTTAATCTAAAATTTACTTGCCTTTCTTATCCTGTGGGGCATGGAGAGAAGTCTAAAAAGTCTCAGTGTTGACCACCAACAGAAACTAAGTAACATGAAAAAGACGGTAACTCTTCATAGTAAGACATTAACTTTTTAAAAGATACAAAGTAAACAGATGTTTCTAAGCTTTTGAGGTTAGCAAATTCAGGGGAAAAAAAAATGTTTCTTAATAGTCCAGGCAGTTTGTTTGATAAAGCATGTAGAAGTACCCATTTCATAATAAATTAAGTTTTCCCTTAGGTGAAACTCAGGCATACTCTGATGGCCTCTTTTGTAGAAATGGAAAAGCTAATCCTCAGATTTATAGGGAATTACAAAGGCTCCAAATAGCCAAAACAATATCAAAGAAGAAAAACAAGGCAGGACTTACACCTCCCAATTTCAAAACTTACTACAGCCTCTAGAGCAGTCAGAAATAAATTTCTGTTGTTTATAAGCCAAAAACAAACAAACAAAAAACTTATTACAAAGCTACAGTGTGGTACAGGCATGAGGACAGACATATAGACCAATGGAACAGAACTGAGAGTCCAGAAACAAACTCAAACATCTATGGCTAATTGATTTTCAGTAGTGTCAACACCATTCAGTGGAAATAATCTCTTCAGCAAATAGCGCTAGGACAATGGGATACCCACAGGACAAAAAAAAAAAAAAAAAAAAAAAAAAGAAGTTGGAATACTACCTGACTCCATATACAAAAATTAACTCAAATTGGATCAAAGAACTAAATAAAAGAATTAAGACTACTAAAAAAAAAAAAAAAAGGAGTTTTAAAATTAGTTTTATTAGAAAAAAACAGGAGTAAATATTCATGACTTTGAATTTACCAATGGATTCTTATATTTGACACCAAAATCACAAGCAACAAAAGTAAAAATAAACTACACTTCATCAAAATAAAAAATATCCCTTTTATGCCTTCATCAAGAAAAAATGGAAAACAAATATTGGCAAGGATACAGAGAAATAGGAACCCTTGAACACTGCTAGTAGGAATGTAAAATGGTGTGGTCACTGAGGCAAACCATTTGGTGGTTCCTCAGAAAGGTATATGTCGTTACCAAGTGAACCAGCAATTCCACTCCTAAATAGAGTGGAACTCAAAAGCATGAAAACAGGTAGTGAGACATTTGTTCATAAATGTTCACAGCAGCACTATTCACAATAGCCAAAAAGTGGAAACAGCCCAAATGTCCATCAATAGATGATCAAATAAACAAACTGCAGTATATCCATGCTGTGGAATATTATTCAGCCATAAAAAGGAATGAAAAATGTTAAATGAAATAAGTCAGACACAAAAGTTTAAATATTGTATGATTCATATTCTGAATATGAGTTATCTAGAACAGGTAAATCCATAGAGACAGAAAGGAGATTAATGGTTCAGGGAAAAGGGAGAAGGGATAATGAGGAGTGATCATTTATTCAGTATTGGGTGTTTTTCTGGGATGATGAAAAAGTACTGAAAACAGGCGTAGTGGTTGCATAATACTGAGTGCACTAAATGCAAAATGTCATTGAACTGTACACTTTTAAATGGTTAATTGTATGTTCTGTGAATTTCATCTCAATTTTTAAAAAATTATGCTGAGTGAAAGAACTCACCTCAAAAGACCACACACTGCATGATTCTATTTATATGAAATACCCAAAAACATCAAAGCTAGAGAGATAGGAAATGGATCAGTGATTGCCTGGGACTGGGGTAAGAATGGTAGTGATTGCAAACGAACACAAGGGATCTTTTGGGGGTAATGAAATGTTCTAAAAGTATGGTGATGGCTGCACAACTCTGTAAATGGAGTAAAAATAATTGAATTGTACACTTAAAATGGATGAATTTTACGGCATAGATTATACATCAATAAAGCTCTTTTTAAAAAAAGATTGAGACGTAACATTGTAAACTGACTATACTTCAATTAAAAAAGAACTATTGAAAGCCATTAGCTATGATTCATATCAGTATTAAGTATGTAGAAGGAAAATGGGGAGGAAATGAAACAGAGTAAAGAGAAGAGAAGAAAAAAATAGAACTCTTCCATCCAATAAATATTTATTGAGTACCTGCTATATGTTAGGCACTGGGGTTAGAGTGGAGAGCAAAACAAACATCTGTCCTCATGGTGCTTATAATCTAGTTGTGGTGACAAACAATAAGTGAACACAACCTACAACATAAGGCAAAGATTCAGTAGGTTCTGAGGTTTACTAATGGTAAAATAATTCACCACACGCTTTATTCATTTGAGGTTACAGGCAACCATGAGCAGAAAAGGCTTTCACTACTTTATTTGAAGACTTATGTTCTTCTTAAACTTTTAAAAATTTATCTATGAAATATGCTTGGATTTAGTAAGCTCCAAGAACCTATAAACTGTCTTCTATAGACAGCAAAAACTTGTCTAATCTTGTGTTAGTCACAATACTCAAATTAGTCATACACTCTATACATACAAAAGTACAAATAACTAAAGATAAGAGACAAGGACTGAGGTATGATTCTGACTGAAAACAGAAGGTACCTTTTCTAGCTTCTGGATATAGAAGATAAAAATCTATTTGAGTAGAGATTTGGGCAAGAGAGGCTCAATTTTCCCTGGGATTGACAAAACTGTCTGCAATCTCTAAGAAGTTTTATACAATTTAGGTAACTAGTATGAATCACATTAAAGGTTCTAAGGAAAGTCAGATAAGATAAAGGAGGGAAGTTATCAAAAATGTTAACAGTGAAGGGTCACTGAACGGTGAAGGGTATTCAACCGACTTTACAACCCTTTCTATTCAACCAAAAAGTAAACAGGTTTCCAGTTTCTTTTAAGAAAGATACATTTTAAATTTAAAACTAAAGTTTGGCCTTTTCACTGATTTTAAACAGTCTGCAACACCTTGTTCTATTTGTATTTCCATAAAATTCCACGAGATAAGTCTTGATATATTTTTTAAGGAAGAATAAAAAATGTTGTCTGTGTATTCAGAATCACACACAAGTTACTTTTATATAGTTCCATTTACTATACAGAAATCATTTGGGCTTTATATTTTCAGTTAAATTCTGAACTGAGATTACAATATATGTTTTTAAAAAGATTGTTACATTAATTCAGTACTTTTTCCACATACAAAATTGAAATACATAAGTTCAAACTTCAAATTTATGGCTAACAGTCTTCAAATAAAATACAGACAATTTTAAAGTTACCATTATTATTCACATATCATATTTGCAACTCTGAGCAAGTTATGCACAGAATAGCTCTCCCATAAATACGGCAAAATTGACATGCCATGAAGTTCAAAGTTATACAGTCAAGCCAAGGACTCAAAGCTGTACCATCTTTTAAAAGATTTGGCATTTCTGGACCAAAAAGCACAACACAGAGAATCATTGCTGTAAATTGATAACATAAAGAATCAGAGTATTTCAGAGTTTATTCAGTCTTGAAATTGGGGTAGCTTTCCAGCAATTTAGAGCACATCCTGTCCACAGCAGCAAACAGCTAGTCCATTCTTGTTTTCCAATTTCAAGCTTTGAGCTTTTCAAATATTTAATCATGATTTTCAACGGGTCCTTCAGGATATGAGGAAAATGGTTTAAGTTTCAAGTCTCCAGTTTTAAAGCCTTTGATACTCAGAAATGCTGGAATTTTCTGTGAGAGATTGAGGTCAGCTTTAACATATATATATATATATTCCACTTAAGATTTTTGTTTCTTTTGAAAGCACTAGCATTTAGAGGTGTTAAGCTACTCAAAAACTGGAAGATTCTTAATCCTCCAAGTACATAAATGTTGCAATTTAGAAGAGGGAAGAAGTCATTTTCCATTCCCATATGCACTAATTACTCCATAAATATTAACACACCCTGCAGCTAAGAGGTACCATCTAACACAGACTTTGCTGTCTCAGCTGTACTCTGGCCTGATGCAAAGGTGTGAAGAGGTGGGTGTATCTTCTTTCACATGCTAGTCATACAGGTAGGCACCTACTCCCACACCCAAGGCATCCTTTCCAACAGAAATGAGCCTGTTAAGAAAACGGAAAGTCAAAGATCTAAGCCTATGAAATTCTTTGTACAAGGAATATCTGCCATATTTTCAAATGACAAAAATTTTAGTCTGTCATTTTACAATATAGGTCATTTACTCTTAATATGTGATAAGACTTTGAAGAACAAGTGAATGACTTAAGATTTGAAGTCAAAAGATAGATTTGCATTCCAGCTTCAGAATTTAACCTCTCCAAGCCTTCGGTATTCTCACAAATTCAATGAAGGTAATATCATTGACCACAAATGACCCAAGGAGGAACTCAATGGCTCTATGTATGATGGTGCTGTGACTATAATGAGAGGGATATCATAGTTTTGCTTTATATTTTTTCAAAATTATGTATCTTTAAAATTTAGATTGGAGCTCAGTTTCACGTTTTTTCATAGTTGCTATCTCACCCTATGTATCTTGTTCAAACATTTTTTGTTAGATTCAATTTCTTGAGTCTCACTATGCATATTATGCCAAGCATTCTAAATGCATTATCAAATATAATTGTCACAATAACCCTATTACCATCCCATTTTGTAACTGAGGAGACTGAGACTCAGAACTGTCCTCAAGTATAAGGTCACACAGCTAGGAGGTGGTCAAGCCAGAATTTGACTCATCTAAATTTGACAACTCAGGAAAAGCAAAGCTGAGAGTAAATACAATGCTCATTTCATACTTTGGGGAAAAAAAATGCCCACCATTACTTAATTATGAACCATAGCAATACACTGTATATTCAAATTTCCCAGCTTTCTCCTGTGGACATGACATGTTGCTTGATTGCTTGTTGCTGCCCCCACCAGATGAAAAGCTCCTACACTCTTGCCCTCCTCTGTACCCCAGTGCCCAGCAGAGTAAACATGTCCAACTAAAGCATAAATGCAGGGAGAGACTAAAGGCTGCAACAATATTTACTCACAAGTGAGTCTACCTGCCCTTCTACGGTACCACTCAATACCCTTTCCTCCTTCTAGCTACATCCTTCAGGAGTGGACTCTCCCAAATCTCAAGTCCTTGTGAGGCTTCACACCCAACCCTGGTCCCCCACTTCCAACTTGGCCATAGGAAAGGGCACAAGATTCAAGCTAGGCAAGTCACAGTGTTCCCACTGCCCCAGCACAATAACTTGTTCCAGAATGGGAACCTGACCCAAGTCAAGCCAAGCGAGGTCCTTCCCTAGAATATTCCAGACTGAGGGCAGAAGAAGAGTTCATTCTTTTGACTGGATTAGGAAATGCTACAGGCACTGGGGAGTCAATGAAGGATCTTCTGCAAGTGGGTAACAGGGTCACATATGCATCTTGGAAAGATGACTCCAGTAATAGCATCACCAAGGAAATAAGACACAGAGGAGGAGACCAATAATGGGCCCACTACTCTAGTCTTGACAAGAGATCAGAAGGGCCTGAACCAAGACAATGGTAATAGAAACAGAGAAAAGAGAACATTTGGGGATTGCCTTTTGTTTCACCAGAAATATTAGCCTAAAAGGAAAAACCTGTTTCCCTGAACCCCCTGTGGAGAGATGACCAATGTGAACACTTTACTCATACAATAAGTACTTACTGAGTGTCCAGTGTCACTTTACTTACTAGTGGTGTGACCTTGAATAAGTTATTTAACCTCTACATCTCAATTTCCTCATCTAAAAAACCAGTATAATAATAGTACCTTCCTTACAGGGTTGCTGCTTTGCAGGAAAAAAAACCTTTGAACTGGTTGATAAAAGACAAGTTGTAGTTCACTTCAGACAAACAAGGGGGGAGAACAGCATTCTAGGCAGAAGGGAAGGTATATGTAATGAAGAAACATGAAAAATGAGCTTGACTCAAGACCTTTGCACTTTATAGACTCACACTCCCACTAAATGCCAACTGGAATTCCAGCTCCATGGGCTGGATCTGAAACTCATCTGGTCCAGAATGGAGCCAGTCACCTTCTCCGTAGCCCCTGCTCCTCCAGACTCCCTACCTCAAGAGCAGCATCAACCCATCAGTTTAAATTATTCCCTGTGATGTCTTAAACATAGGGACTATAACAGTAAGTCAAGGGTGGACTGTTTAGTCTAATGTAACCTACGCCTCACAGGAAGAGACAGAACACCTCCCAGGACCCCCAAAACAGGACCTGACTGTGGCAAGGTCAAAAGTAGGGAGTAGGGGAGACGGGGTGGCACAGAGCATTGCCTACCCAGGGGCAGAAATTCCAGCTCTGGGAACACAAATGGTCCAGGCCCTGAAGAATCATTCTCTGCTATAGAAAGAGTAAAGATAAATTTTGCATCAGGCTTTCCCAGAGCTAGGGAAACAACTTCTCCTGCCTACCTCCAACCCTCTTTGGCCACTGTTATTTCGATAGTTCTAATCCTGTGCTTTTTAATCAAAGTTCTTATTGATAATCCAGATTCCTAAAGATTTGTGTGTGTGTGTGTGTGTGTGTGTGTGGCAGGTTCCCTGGTTTTCGGGGATATGAGTTCAGAATCAGTAGAAAAGGTTGCCCAGTCAACTAAAGTTATTATACCAGACACTAAGGTATATAGCATATAACATCTTTAATTTTCCCCACCTTTGAAAAGCAGTCAATAGAGAACAAACTGATGGTTACTGGGGGTTAAAGGGAGTGGGGAGGGATAAACTGGGAATTCAAAAATTGTACCTCTTGGGGAATGATGGAAATGTTAACTATCTTGATTGTGGTAGTGGTTTCATTGGTGTATACTTCTATCAAAATTCATCAAAGTATACATCTGAAATATGTGTAGTTTACAGTACAGGAACCATATTACAATAAAGGTGCTTAAAAAAAGTAGTCAAGAATTTCCCATTTTAAGAATGAAAATACTGAAAGTCTGTGCTATGACAGAGCAAGGATATAAACCTAGGTCTACTTAATTCCTGTATAAGTCAGTTTCCAATGATTTTAATTAACATGAGTCCGTTGTCAAGGGACTAATCATATGGGTGCATTTAAATCTGCTTTCTGGACCTGAAAAACGGAGAAACACATCTTAGAAGTTGTGACTCAACTCAAGGAAAATATTTCTTTTTATAACATTCCTGATAGCTCCTAACACTAACTCTTTCATTTGGTTCAGTTCAGACCCTAATCACCATTCACTTGTATCAACACAACGGATTCCAATGGAGTCTCCTAGCATCCATTCTCACACTGGTTTGGACCAGTTCTCCACACTGCTCGCCTAGGGTACAAACATGATAACGCCTCTCTCTTTTATAAAGCTTTTTAATGGGTCCCCAAGCCACAGCAACATTTCCCAAAGTGTGTGGTTACAGAACTATTTTAAACTGATAGAATGTCAGTTGGCACTCACGATACCTACTGAATGCTTGGATTAGAGCAGAGAGAAAAAAATGGCCTCAGTGACTGATTTAAAAAAAAAAAACTTAAACTTTGTAACCAAACAAAAAACAGATTAGAAAAATTAAGCCATTTTCATTTTATTACAAACAAAATTTCATGGTATAATTAGAACACAAGCCACAAGCCACAGACTAGTATGTAATTAAATGGGTATCACACACCATGATAGTATATTTGAATCATGCAATAAGATACAGACCCAAGTCACATGTGTGTTTATGATGCCCCAGGATTCTTAACTTTTAGAATTATACAAATTTCTTCCTTTTATACTTTAAAAATATATTTTAGAAGAAAAATTACCCGACTGTTGCTTTTCTTAAGTCCTGTAACATCTATCTCATTGGCACTCTTCAGTTTAAGAAGGTGCACAAACTATTTCATAGCTGTTGATGTGTTTTCCATTAGAAGGCACATAAGGCTGATTGGTCTCTCATTTATGATGCTGATGTTCATGTTGATCATTGCCTAGGCTAAATCCATTAATTCACTGGGGTTGCAAATGGCATCGTTCTAATTCTATCATTCCTTCTTCATGCACAAGCTAGAGAAACTTTCCCTCATTAACTCTTAGGTTACTCTGTAGAATAGTTTGTTCAGGAAAGGCAGGATAAATGCTTGAGTCTTTCCTTTTATTTGCGTGTTTTCAGAATAATAAGTTGGTTCTCTAGCATCCTCCAAAGATGAACAATGAAGTCTTTTATAAAAATCAGTATAAGGATTCTCAAGGTTTAACTATATTTGGTGTTTTAGTCCATTGCCGTTTTGTTCTTATTTGATGCTCCTGTTATGCTACCTTTGGATTATGGGAACCTCTTCAGGTTTCTCCAAATTCCTTTTGACATGATCTTAGCAGTCTTTTATGATGTCCTTGACTTCTGGTAGATTTTCCAATCTTGTTACATGTTTAGCTCCAGAACAGGAATTAGCAATTTCTTCAAGGAACACTGTTTCTTTTTAGATAAAAATGGCAGAGAACACAATTTGCATGGTAGGGGTATTCATTGTTCCTGAAGTTAGTCAGTATTTCCAATTTAAACAGAACCATAATGCTTTTACTCAACCTAATGTACATTCTTTCTTCAATGCCAGCAAATCCCAGTATTCAATAGCATAATTACTCATTTTCTTTATCCCATAATGCCCACACAACAGTCTCGGAATCATAAGACAAGCAGTATGATTTCTGAAAACTGAGATTTTTTAAGTTCTTGTTATTTTTAGAATATACCTCACTAGAATATCCAATTAAAGTCATTTGAAATAGTTCTTTATGTGGTGCTTTGCAAAAGTACTGCCCTAATACATACATCCAGCCAGTAAACACAATCACTTATTCTGAAATAACCACTGCCACTCACAACAACCTGTCTCCATGCACACTAGTACGCTGGCCATCTCTCTGTTCCTTAAGTACCCATCTCCAACCCAGCCTCAATGTCCTGTCAGAGAAGACAGCTCCATTCCAAGAGCTGAGCACTCCATCTCTATCACAGCACACAAAAGTTCCATGTGTCTACTACATCACATTAAAAGCTCCTAGTAGGAATAAGGACTTTCCTGCCACCATTTACCTTGTACAGACCTTGTCGTACATAGACACTAAATGTAAATGGACTGAATGAATGATTTCCTATTACCAGGCTGGAAAGGACTAAAAGCCGTATCTCCTTTCTTGGGTATATCATTTCATCAACTCATATCTGGCTACCAATTTAAGCAGAATTATAACAGGAATATAAAACTATTTGATACCAACTGGTATATTCAGTACAATTCTGATGCTGACCACCCAGAGTAGCATCAGACTCCATGGTTAAAGGATATGATCCCCAACAAGACTGCCCTTACTTCAGTTGCCAGCTGCACTTTGGGGGTCCCCAGGTCACCAACATATCTGACCAACTGGCTACAAATTCAGAGGTTCCCACAACTCCTCAGGTTTGATTTGGTAAAACAACTCACAGAACTTTAGAAAGTGCTATACTTAAAATGACAGTTTTATTATAAAAGATACAAATCAGGGCTAGCCAAATAAAGAAACACATAAGGCAAGGCCTGGAAGGGATCTGAATACAGAGTTTCCATGCCCTCTCCTCACAGCATCAACCTTGCAGCATATAAATATATTCAACAACCAGGAAGCGCCACCAAATTTTGGTGTTCAGAATTTTTATTTCATTCCACAGGTATGATTGACTGAATCACGGGCCACAAGATTAAACTCAGTCTCCAGCTCCCTACCTTTTCCCTGAGGTCAGACTGGTTCAAAGCCACAATCTTCTAGTTACATGGTTGGTCTTTCTAGGTGACCAGGCCCCATCTTGAATCATCTCATTAGTATAAACTGAGGTGTGATCCAAAGAGGCTTATGAATAACAAAAACACTACTATCACTTGGAAAAGTCTAAGAGTTTTAGCTCTGTGCCAAGAATCTGGGACAAGGCCAGATACATTCTTCATTATGCAACAAACTGTGAAAATTCCCTTGCCAACTTACAAAAATAAAGACAAACATTAAAAAAAAAAAGATATGCAAGACCACTCATTTTAGGGAAACTAAATCCCATTTTCACCTATTAGCACTTCAGACATGACTCATCTACTAGACTTACACACCATTTCTAAAATTTGGTATACATTAAATTTAACCATACTCTGAGAATTATCTATGGATTGCTAGGGAAAAATCCCTGGAGCATTGCCAACCAGATGGGGCTTCTCTTTCGTGAGCTGAGAAACCAACCCATTAGTTAAGCATTGGATACTTGGCCTGGTAATGGCAAAACAAATCACCTGCCCTGTTAATGATCATGGAATCACCAAACAAAAAAGCCTCAATAATCTTTCCCAAAAGAGCCATCAAGAACATAACAAAAAGTGATAAATATATCTATTTACAGCATGAAGCAAATTCTCCTCTAATCATAATTTTACTTTTAAAAAAATAGTGGATGCCTCAAAAGACAAGTGTTTAGTTATAACACTGTAAACTGAACAATAATTCTCCAGGCACCAGTTTACCCAAAAAATCTTTATCCAAATTTATACATCATTAGCCACTGTCTTCACACACAATATCTTGTGGGTATCACATTTTAAAAACTGTTGCTAACAAATTCCCAGGCAGATATCAGGGCTTGAACTAAGAAAAACTGAAGCTGTCTATTTTTGGACCTTAAGCTCATTTAAGTGGAACTTCAAATGAAAAAGAAATAATACAAGCTAAAAGTTTTAGCTACCAGTCTGAAACTGCCTACCTTTTTAAAAAAAATTCCAATGAGTTGTACACTAAATTTTACACTAAACAAGAAAAAATACATGAGAAAAACACACTGTGAAGATACAATATGCAAGAATAGTCCTAGGAAGCAAAGAAAAACAAAAGAAAGAAAGAAAGAAAAAGAAAAAAGGAAAACAAAACAGAAAAAAAAATAGTCCTCAGAGACCACGTTTTTATATTTTTTATTTGAAGTATAACTGACTTACAACATTATATTAGTTTCAGGTGTACAACATGGTAATTTGGTATTTTTATACATTACAAAATGATCACCACAATAAATCTAGTTACCATCTGTCACCATAAAAAATTATTGCAATATTACTATCTTCCCTATGCTGTACATTACAGCCCTATGACTGACTTATTTTATTACTAGAAGACTGTATACCTTAATATCCCTCACCTATTTCACCCAGTTCCTGATTTAACCCCCTCTAGCAACCATCAGTTTGTTCTCTGTATCTATGATTCTGTTTCTGTTTAATTTTTTAATTTTTAAAATTTATTTTTATTTTTTCTAGGGGAGGAGATAATTAGGTTTATTTACTGACTTATTATTTAAGTGGAGGTACTGGGGATTGAACCGAGGACTTTGTGCATGCTAGGCAGGCACTCTACCACTGAGCTATCCCCTCCCCAGTTTCTGTTTTAATATGTTTGTTCACTTGTTTTGCTTTTTAGACTCCACATGTATGTGAAATCATGCAGTATTTGTCTTTCTCTGACTTATTTCATTCAGCATAATACCCTCTAGGTCCATCCATGTTGTCATAAATGGCAAGATTTCATCCTCTTTTTTAGCTAATATTCCATTTAAGTATATATCACATTTTCTTTATCCATTGACCTACCAGTGGGCAATTAGGTTGCCTCCTTATCTTGTTATTGTAAACAATGTTGCAATGATCATAGGGATGCATTTATCTTTTTGAATCAGTGTTTTCGTTTTCTTTGGAAAAAATACCCAGAAGTGGAACTGCTGGATTTTATGGTAGCTCTATTTTTAATTTCTTGAGAAACCTCCATACTGTTTTCCATAATGTCTGCACAAATTTACATTTCCACCAACAGAACACCAGGGTTCCTCTTCTCCACATCCAGGCCAACACTTGTTATTTGTTGTCTTTTCTTTTGGACTCTATGGGGACTTTTGTGTTTCCACTCAAATTTTAGAATTATGTGTTCTCATTCTGTGAAAAATACCATTGGTATTTTGATACGGATTGCACTGAATCTGTAGATTGCCTTGGGTAGTGTAGTCATTTTAACAATATTAATTCTTCCAATCCATGCACACAATATATCTTTCTATTTGTTTGTGTCATCTTCAATTTCTTTCATCAGTGTCTTATAGTTTTCCAAGTACAGGTCTTTTACCTCCTAGGTTAGATTTATTTCTTTTGATGCAATGGTAAATGGGATTGTTTTCTTAATTTCTCTTTCTGATAGTTCATTGTTAGTGTATAGAAACACTATACAGATTTCTGTATATTAATTTTGTATTTTGCAACTTTAGTGAATTCATTGATGAGTTCTAATAGGTTTTTGGTGGCATCTTTTGGGTTTTCTCTATATAGTATCATATCATCTGCAAACAGTGACAGTTTTACTTCTTCCTTTCCAATTTCAATTCCTTTTATTTCTTCTTGTCTGATTGGTGTGGCTAGAACTTCCAACAGTTTGAATAGAAGTGGTGAGAGTGAGCACTCTTGTCTTGCTCCTGATCTTAGAAGAAATGCTTTCAGCTTTTCACCACTGAGTATGATGCTGACTGTAGGTTTGTCATAAATGGCTTTTATTATGTGGAGAGACACCACTCTTTTGGACAAAACTGAAAATATTTTAACAGTAAGTATCAAAAGCAGAGCTGAAGAAAAAGTAGGAAATCTTCTACATTCTCAATTAAATATCTCCATCAAAAAACCAATCCAAAGATAATTCAATCACTTAACTGTTGATTTTAAATTATCTATCTCCAGAAACCACAATATAAAAATTTAAGTGATTCAATCATTATTACAATTACTTTCCATATTTTTATCATAGTGACATCTTTAAATTTCTTTCATTTATTTTGAGAGAGTAACTAAGAAGTTTATAAGAGCAACAAATAAAAAATTTCAACAAATAAAATCACCCAGAAATAGCTTATTATCTTTCATCAGATACTGAAGAGTTTTCAGACTTAAAATAGTTACCAATAAAAGCTGCCTTTCCTTCACTTTTAGGTAAAAGATTTTTTTAATGGAAAAGTTCATATTTTTTAAAAAGAAATCTCCCTAAACAGTCTAAATTATAGAAACCTTTAAAAACACATTTGGTTCTTTTTCACATATCTATGGCATTCAAAATGGCAAATAGAAAAGCTAGAAAAAAATCAGTAACCTCTTTCAAAGAAATCATGTTTCCTTAGCTTACATATTCATCTCTATGAGATTCAAGCAAGTAAAAGACAAGGCCTTTCATCAAGGGCACAAAGAAGTAAAACCTTGAACCACCCTTTAAATAATGGCTAAGACAAATAATACTCCTCTCCAGTTTCTGTATATGAGATGTTCCTACTTTTTCTCTCTGTCCTAATTCCGCCACTCATTCTAGAACCTTGCTCCATCAGCTGCTACCTCTTCAACGGCTCCCTTCTCTCTGCTTGTGAACATGCTAACGGTGACTCCAACCTAGTAAAACAAAACCAAAGACCTTCCCTCACACCCATATCTCTCCTTCAAGCTACCATGAGTCCTTTCTTCACTACTTCAAAATGTACTCCCCATCCTTCTCTAAATTTTCTACAGCCCTCATCTCACACACACACCCCAACTCCCTGAACCACTGGCACCTGACTTCTTCCACCACAAGCCCACTGGAACCTCTATCCCTGAGAATTACAACTGGGTCCAACCACTTCAACACTGACCTTAACCAATTTGACCTCTCCACCCCTTCCAACACCACTGACCAACCAGTTCCTTCGTTAGCTCCCATCTCTGTGCTCCCACAGTGTACTCTATATCTGTTTCTAAAATCAGCTCCTCATTCATAATTTCACTCATTTACTCAACAAGATCTTTTTAAGTACCCTCTATAGGCCAGTATGCTAAGTACTGGCGACAAAGCAAAGAGAAAGAAAATATCCCATCCTCCTAGAGTTTCTATCCCAGTAAGAGAGAAACAGAAAAACAAGTAAGAATTCTAGATCATTAACAGAGCTCTAATGTAACCACCTGGGGTACTACTGAACCCCAACAACAGAGGGACCCATTCTAGGCAGGGCAAGATTGGAAAACCCTTTCTGAAGCTGAGGCCTAAAGGAAGAAGAGGCGCCAGCTGGTCAGAGCCTGGGGAGAAAGATTCAGGAGCGGCCAATAGTAATCACAGGCCACTTAGGGAGAGAAAGAGCCTGGCAAGTGTAGAAACAAGCTTAGCAGACAAGGAGGAGTAGGGCTAAAGAGAGAAGGCAGAGAGAAAAATACAGAACATATCTTGCAGGATTGTGTAGACCACAGATGATATGTGGATTTCACTTACAATGAAAGGATTTGAGCCGAAGAGTAATATGACATGATCTCCACTTTTTAAAAATCTCGCCGGCTACTGGGTGGAGAATGGACTGGAGAGGGCAAGGCATGTGAGACAAGAAACTTCTATGGTTGTCTAAGGAAAAGAAGAGAGCTAGGGTAGTGACAGAGAAAAAGCAGACTGGGTATGAAACCCAAAGCACAGCAACAAAATAAAAAAATAGATAAACTGGACTTTCTCAAAATTTAAAATTTGTGTACTTCAAGAATTTAAAAAGACAACTCACACAATGGAAGAAAATATTTGCAAATCATGTATCAGGTAAGCAACTAGTATCCAAATATATAAAGAACTCTTACATTTCAACTACAAAAAGACAAATAACCCAATTAAAAAACAAACTAAGGGCCTGAAGAGATACTTCTCCAAAGAAGATATACCAACGGACAACAAGCACATGAAGTGATGTTCAACATTATCAGTCATTACGGAAATGCAAATCAAAACCACACTAAGATACTACTTCACACCCACTAGGACAGTCATAATCAAAAAGATGAGTGTGGGCAAGGACATGAAGAAACTGAAATCTAAGTACACTGGCAAGAAGATAAAATGGTTGAGCCACTATGGAAAACAGCTTGGCATCTCCTCAAAAAGCTAAACATAGAATTGCCATACGACCCCACAATTCCACTCTGAAGTATATACCACAATAGCCAAAAGATGGAAATGGCCCAAATGTCCATTAACTGTAATGGATAAACAAATTGTCTTATATACATACAATAGCAATATTATTCAGCAATGCAAAGGATGAAGTACTGATACATGCTACAACATAGATGAACGTTGAAAATATTATGCCAAGTGAAACGAGCCAGACACAAAAGATCGCATTTTGTATGATTCTATTTATATGAAATGACCAGAATAAGCAATTCCATGTATGCAGAATGCAGATTGGTGGCTGCCAGGGATGGGGGCGGGGTGAGGGGAATGGGGAGAAACTATTTAGTGAGAGTTCTCACTTTGGAGTGATGGAAATATTTTAAAATTAGATAGAGTTGCTGCACAACACTGTCAATGTACTAAATGTTACTAAATTGTTCACTTTAAAATGGTGAATTTTATGTTACACGAATTTCACTCAATGACAAATTTTTAAAGACAATAACAAGTGTTAGAGAGGATGTGGAGAAACTGGAACCCTCATACATTCCTGGTAGAAATGTAAAACTGTGCAGTCACTCTGGAAAAGAATCTGACAGTTCCTCAAAATATTAAACATAGAATTATCATACAACACAGCAGTTCTACTCCTAGATACATACAGTAGATATTTCCTCAAGAGCAAAATTTTGGGGATGTAATGTACATCATAGTGACTATAGTTAACAATACTGTACTGTATATTTGAAAATTGCTTGAAGAATAAATCTTAAAAGTTCTCATCACAAGAAAAAAACTCCTTTGAGGTGATGAATATTAACTAAACTTACTGTGGTAATCATTTCACAGCATATACATATATGAAATTGTTATGTCACATACTGCAAACTAATACAATGTTATATGTCAATTATATCTCAATAAAGCTGAGAAAAAAGCTTGCATAAAATTTCATACACAAATGTTCACAGTAGCAAAAACTTGCTAGTATGAACTTTTTTATACAAATGGCTACTTTTCAATAACTAGTAATTTATTAAAATAGTTGATTTAAGCATCTGCAATGATGACTTCAACCTTGATTCCTGGCTCAGCACTGATGAAACTAATCTATTTCATAATCTCAGAAGGACTGTGAAAGTCAGTAACTTGACTGTGGATCCTTGTTTGAAAAAGATCCCAAGTTTTAGTACCTTTACCACAAGGAGTTTTTCTTAAGTAGTATGTTAATTTACAAAATGCAATTATGACAACAAAATACTAGCCAACTAAATCCAGCAGCATATTAAAAGGATTATACCTCACATCACAACCAAGTGGAATCTATCCCAAAATGCAAGGTGGGTTCAACATACAAAAATCAATTAATGTAATAAGCCACATTAATAGAATGAAAGGGAAAAAATTCACAAGATGATCTTAACTGATGCAGAAAAAGCAGCTGACAAAATCCAACACTCTTGTAATAAAAACACTCAACAAACTAGGAGTTAAAGAGAATTTCCTCAACATGGTAAGAGCATTTATGAAAAGCACACAATTAACATCTTACTTAATGGTAGAAGACTGAAAAGTTTCTGCCTAGATCAGTAACAAGACAAGGATGCCTGCTTTAGTCATCTTTATTCAGCATAGTACCGGAAGTCCTACAGAGCAATTAGGCAAGGTAAATAAAAGGCATTAAAATTGAAAAGGAACAAATAAAATTATTTACAAATTACACAATCTTATATACAAAAAATTCTAAAGAATCCACAAGTTGCAGGGTACAAGATCAACACAAAAAAATCAGTCGTAGTTGTATACATTCACAATCAACAATCTGAAGATGGAATTTTTAAAAAACAGGCCCTTTTGCAGAAGTGGAAAAGCTAATCCTAAAATTCATATGGAATTGCAAGGAGTCCCAAAAACCCAAAACAATCTTGAAAAAGAACAAAATAGTGGTGATGGTTATACAAAATAATGAATTTACTCAATGTCCCTCAATTGTATACTTTAAAATGGTAACAGAGTAAATTTTACATATATTCTACCACAATAAAAAATTCATTGTGACATCTATGCAGAGAAATTTTTAAATGTGTACAGCCTTTTCTGTAAAAAATGAGTAAGGCAAAAAAAAAAGGCAATTCAGGCATGAAATAATATGAACAGTATAGTAAGTCAAATCCTATTTATTATGTGATCTTGGGTAATCTCTAGGCCTCAATTTCCTCATCTATGAAACGGAGATAATTACAATTCCTACCTTAAAAGACAGGAAGGATTCAATTAGATAATGGAAATAAACCACTGAACACTGAGACTAATACAGAATAAGGGCTTAATAAATGCTAGCTGTCCTAACTGCAAAACTGTATTTATGGTTACAATTATGCAAAATGTATGCTCCTGATGTGAAGGTGGTCTCAGCTGATGTTTCCTGATCTAGTTGATGGGATACGCAGGCTATCTGTCCACTTTATAATAATTAAGCTGCACATTTACGATTTGTGCACCTTTTTGCATGTATACTTCAAAATAAGTTTACTTAACTGAAAAAGAAAGGTGATTGCACAACATTGTTAATGTACTTAATGCCACTGAACTGTACACTTAAAAATGGTTAAAAGGTAAATTTTACATTATGTATATTTTACCATAATTTTTCAAAGGGGGGGAGGTGATTTTGGTAATGGTGTAGAGAATAGATGGGGTGGAGGAGAAATGAGTGGAAGAGCTACAGATGCTCAACTGCAACCAGTTAAGAAGCAATAAAAAAGTAACTCAAGGCAAGGCTAGTGTGAAAGGAGAAAATGGGAGATCAAAATGAGAGAGAGAGGTTCAATCTACTATATATAAAATAGATAAACAACAAGGTCCTAATGTATAGCACAAGGAACTACATTCAATATCTTGTAATAGCCTACGATGAAAAAGGATATATATGTGTAACTGAATCACTATGCTGCACATTAGAATCTAACACAACATTGTAAATCAACTATACTTCAATTAAAAAAACAATAATGATAAAACGAGAGAGAGAAAAAGCAACTGATTTTTGGGTTTCTTAAGAAATTAAAGGAAACAGCAGTGTGACAAGTAAGTTAATGACATCAGTTTTAGGCATCATGAGTTTGAGACGAATGAGAGATGAGCAGCTGGGAAGATGAGCATAAATAGGTGTGTGCCTTAGCAGAGCAAGTTTTGAACTGTAGTTCTGATTTTAAAGGTTCAAGCTGAAGGAAGTAAAAAATGCTTAGGAAGATAATTTCTCACTGAGGGAGAAATGGTAACAAACTAAATTCTTGGGATCATCAAAAAGCATTTAAAGGGCAGAGAGGATGCCAAGTGGTGGATGAAGGCCCAAGGGAATGAAGACACAAATGCCAAGGAAGGAGAGAGTTTCAAAGGGGTTGGCTCAACAGTGCCAAAATCCTGCTGAGAGATCCAGATACGTGAACTGCAGGAATATTATTATTAAGCAACTTCCAAAAAAGTTCAGCTAATTCAATTTGGACCAACTCATGCAATTTGCACCAATTCATGCAATGTGGGACAAATATCCTAAGGAATCCACTAAAAACTATAGATCTAATTAACAAGCTCAGCAAGGATGCAAGACACAAGATCAGTATTTTAAAAATTAAATGTATTTCTATACACTTGCAATGAGCAATCTGAAAATGAAATTAAGGAAACAATTCTCTTTACAATCACATCAAAGAAATAAATCACTCAGGAATAAATTTAATAAAAGAAATGCAAAACCTATACTCTGAAAACTATAAAACACTGTTCTTTAATTTAGAAATTACAGAAGATCTAAATAAATGGAAAGACATCCCATATTCATAGGTCAGAGGACTTAACATTGTTAGGAGGCTATACTCTCCAAATTAATCTACAAAGTCAATGCAATTCCAGTCAAAATCCCAGTTGGCATCTTTATAGAAATTGACAAGCTAATCCTAAAATTCATATAGAAATGCAAAGGAAATGTAAATAGCCAAAACAACTTTCAAAAAGAACAAAGTTGGAGAATTCATACTTCTTCATTCCAAAACTACTACAAATCTACAGGAATCAAACAGTGTAGTAGTGGCATATGGACAGATACATAGATGAATGGAATAGAATTGAGAGTCCAAAAGAGACTCTCACATTTACAATCAATTCATTTTCAACAATAGTACCAAAAGAATTAAACAGTGAAATAAGTCTTTTTAATAAGTGGTGCTGGAACAACTAGATATTCACATGTAAGAGAATGAAGTACCACACTTCTTAAACAAAAAGAAAAAAGTACCATGACTTAAATGTAAGAGCTAAAACTACAAAAAAAAAAAAAACAAAAAAAACACCTCTTAGAAGAAAACATAGAGGTTAATCTTCATGACCTTGGATTTGGCAATGGTTTCTTAAATATGACACTTAAGCACAAACAACAAAAGAAAATGATACCTTGGACTTCATCAAAATTAAAAACTTTTGTGCTTCAAAAGACAATATCAAAAAAGTGAAACGATAACCCATTAAATGAGAGAAAATAAAGTCATATAGCTGATAAAGGATTGTTTAGAATTTACAAAGAACTCTTACAACTCAATAATAAATACATAAACCAATTTAAAAATGGGCAAAGGACTTGAACAGACATTTCTCCAAAGATACACAAACGACCCACAAACACATGGAAAGATGCTCAATATCATTAGTGAACTACAAAGCAAAACTACAGTGAGGTATTACTTTCTACCCACTAGGTTGACTATAAAAAAAGATAATAAGTGTTGACAAGGACGTGGAGGAACCAGAACCCTCAATACACTGATGGTTAGAATGTAAAATGATGCAGCCACTTTTGGAAAACAGTCTGGCAGCTTCTCAAAAGATTAAATATAAGAGTCACCATACGTTGCAACAATTCTAGTCCTAGGTACATACCAAAGATAAATGTAATGTCCACACAAAAACTTGTACACATGAATGTTCACAGAAGCATTATTCATAATAGTCAAAAAGTGGAAACAACCTAAATGTCCATCAACTTTTGAATGGATAAAAAAATGTGGTAGATCCATACAATGGAACAGAATTCAGCAATAAAAAGGAGTAAGTACTAATAAATGCTATAATATTGATGAACTTTGAAAACATTAGGCTAAGTGAAAAGAAGCTAGAAGCAAAAAACCCACATATTTTATGATTCCACTTATATAAAATGGCCAGGATAAGCAAATCCACAGAGACAGAAAGCACATAAGTGGTTGCCTGGGACTGAGTGGAATGGGGGTATCAGCAGTTGATGGTTAAAGTACATGGGGTTTCTTTCTGGGGTGATGAAAATGTTCTAAAATTGATTATGGTGATGGTTGCACATATACGTAAATATACTAAAACTACTCAATTATATACTTTAAATGGGTAAATTCTATGGTACATGAATTATATCTCCATACAGTTATTACCAAACAAAAAATGCTAGGAGACCCACAAGTATAAATGTTTTATGGTAATTACAGAAGTGAATCAAGTCTGGATGTCAATTTATTGTTCTTAAGAGGATGTACTTAGAGTATCTTATTAATAAGTGTGAACTCTTCAGGCTTTCCCAAGAATTAAATACTCATTAAATACTTCACACTTGGTGTGCTGTTTGACACCAAAACTGTTATTAAAACAAATCAATAACAGTTAATAAAGTTTTTGAGTGTTTCTAATAGCATACAATTTTATAAACTGAATTGGTGGTTAGGACCTTACTAAACAAAGTCTCTTTGATACATACAGCTCTAACACTACATATTCTATTTTTAATTTTAGGTACTATAGGCTTATTATCCTAATGTTCCTAATCACTGGATATGCAATGTTATTTCTTTTCTTGTCTTTTTTAAAATTGTGGTAACATATACATAAAAGTTATTTTAACCATTTCAATGTACAATTCATGGCATTAAGTACATTCACAGTGTTGTGCAACTATCACCCCCGATCCAATTTCAGAACTTTGTCATCCTCCCAAACAGAAACTCTGCCCCCATTAAACAGTAACTCCCCACCATCCACTCTCCCAGCCCCTTGTAATCTCTACTCTACTTTCTATCTCTATAAATGTGCCCATTCTAGGTTCCTCATATAAGTGGAATCATAAAAGTATTTGTCCTTTTGTGTCCTAGCATACTGCACTAGGATAATATTGTCAAGGTTCATCCACGTTATTAGAATTTTTTTCCTTTTTAAGGATAGTGTTCCATTGTATGTGTATACTACATTTTGTTTATCCATTCATCGTCAATGGGACACTCAGGGTTGTTTCTATCTTTTAGCTATACAGAATAATGCTGCAATGAACACTGGCATACAAGTATCTGACTCTCTGCTTTCAATTCTTTTGGCTTTATACATAGCAGTGGAATTGCTTGATCACATGGTAATTTTATGTTTAACTTTTTGAGGAACCACCAAACTGTTTTCCACAGCAGCCAGATCATTTTATATATTCACCAGCGATGAGCAAGGGTTCCAACTCCTCTAAATCCTCACTAACACTTTCTATTTTCTGAATTTTTTTTTCACAATAGCCATCCTAATGGGTGTGAAGTGGTATCTCACTGTGTGCAGTGTATTTTTAGCCTATTATCTGTAAATGCAAGTTCACCTTGTGTTGATTTCTATAATTATACATAACACAGCCACTTAAGAGATATAAAAATATTTAAATACCAATAAAACAATGCACAGGGTTATAAAGACTGAAGTCAACTCAATTTTGAAAAAGATATTAAAGATGACAAAGAATGAAGACATAACACAAAACTTGCACAAAACTTGTAAATTCCATTTTACTTACCCCAGACTAACTGCTAAAATACTAATGCTTTGTGTAAATAAAAATTGTCACAAAGCAGGTTACAGCTTTGTGATTTATAGTTATGACAGTGGAACAAATGTAGGACTCACTCCTGAAATAAAGCTTTTAAAAATACATTTATCCCTGAAAGATTGTTATCACTATCCCCATTTTAAAGATAAGTAAATCTGAAATCAAACAGGTTCCACAAGTTGGCTTAGACCACAAAGCAAATCTGTGGCAGAGATCTGAAAATACTTCTCATTTCCAGGGTTAAGGTGAAAAAACCCGTAATTTAATGTACATTAAGTCAAGGGAAACAGGGAAGAGCAATTTCCATTCTTAGCAAGAATAAACTTAAGGAAGTTGTCCAGATCGCTGAAGCTTACAACTTCCAACAGCAATCACCAATAATTAACTCCTTACCAGCCTGACTTAAATGTGGATTCAACTCAGAACTAGGTGGTTTGTTTTGCTTTGTTTTGTCTTCAGTATGATCTAATAACACTAAGTCTCTTTGTCTCTTGAATGTTTTTATTGTTTTGTTAAATTTTGGCTGTACAAAAGTAGGGTAATTCTACTGTGAAATTGACAAAGCCTATGTTTAAGCAACTAAGGAAAACGGAATTGCTTTTTGAAAACCTCGCTTAAATCAGATGTAGAAAGTTTTACTATCTTTTTTCCTGCACCCCATTAGCTAAAAAACACAGTTGTTTCTCCTCACCAAATCTGATCCAATCATTTAGCCAAATTAAATAAATATGTATACATATATATATATATTCATTCCCAGGATGCATATGTTAAGAAATGAATATTCAAGTGTCAAGGGTGAAATGCTGGGATTTGATTGAAAATACCTCAGCAAAGAAGAAAAAAAAAGGTATCGCTTAAATATTTATGACAGATATTTCAACTGTGGGATGTGGGCGATGGCATACGGGGGTTCACTTCACCTTTTCTCTCGATTTTTGTCTGTGCTTAAAGTTTTTCACAATAACTTTTCACAAAATGAATTATTTCCAAAGTTACCGTCCTGGTTACGAAATACGAGTCAGTAGATGTGAATGCTCTTCTCTTCGGAACGAAACTGGGCGAAGGGTCTCCAGCAGAGGCGAGACGCCGGCGGGCTCCACGCCCCTCGGGCTCCGCGCCACCACGCGGGCCAAAAGCGCGCACGTTTCCCTCACGGCTGAATCTGACAATACGCTCGATGCGCTCCAGGGCTCGCAGGACCGCGGAGCTCAGTTTGGAAGTGGCGCACGCGGGGCTCACGCCGGGTGCTCGCGGAATCCCGCAAACTCGGTCGAGGGCTCCAGGTCCTGGCCCAGGGTTGCTGGCCTGGGCCCCCGCAGCCCCCTCTGGACCTTTAGAGACCCCCGGCACCGCTCCCTCCGCCCCCCCCACCGCGAACCTCGGCCCAGCCCGCCGCCTACCGTCCAAGTCCTCGTCGTCCTCCGACTCGCTGTCCGCGACCGCGTCGGCGACAAGGCCAGGGCTGGGCTCTTCTAGACCCTGGGAGCCGGAAGGAGGGGCGGCGGGCGGGGTGGAGGCTTGGGAGCGGGCCTCGCGCAGGCGGGTGAAGTAGTCCACCGCGAAGTCGACGAGGTCGGGCGGCTGCTGCCGCAGCACCTCCACGGTGTAGCCCTGCAGCAGCTCCGTGAGCCCGGGCGGGATCTGGATGTGGCTCATGCCGGCGGTGGCCGCGAGGACAGGCGGGTCCTGGCCGCCGGCGGCCACTGCCTGGGCACTCCCTCACGCCGGCCTCTCGCCCGGCGCCCGCGAGGTCTCCTCACGCGCGACCCGGGTCGGGCCTCCCTCGCGCCGCGCCGCCCTTTTGCCGGGTGTGCGTTTCTGGGCCGCACCACCCTACGCTACTCCGGCCGGCCTGATGCCGCCGCCGCTGTCACTGGGCAGCCGCCGCCACCGCGGGCACCGACGAGCGGTCGAGCGGGACGGGCGGGGCGGGAGCCCGGGTTGTGACGCACGGGGCCGCGGGCGTGCGCGCCCCCGCCGAGCGCCGGCCCTCAGTGCGCGTGCGCCAGTGGGCCGCCAGACTGGCTGCCCAAGGTAGCCCTGGGTCAAGGCGCTGGAAAGAGCGGTCTACCCGCGAAGGGGAGTCGTTAGTCCCTCTCACCTTTCATTTCTTCTTTGAACACATTCTAAGATCCTCCTGTTTGCTAGCACTTACTAGATGCCAGGGACACAACCAAAAGCCAGAAGGACTACACATTACCATCTCAGTGTGGTTCCGGCTATGGTGGAGAGCAAGAGGGCCCACTTTAGGGATGACATTCAAGCTGACTCCGAGGCCTGAGCGGCATCCGACCACAGGAGGATCTAGAGGAAAGCCATCTGGGCATAGAGGACAGCAAGAGCAAAGGCCTGATAAAGACAGAACCACCCTGGAAGCTGGGCAGAATGGTGGCATGACCATAGGATCCTCAAAAGTCTGGCAGGAGGTCTGAGAGATGTAAAAGGGGGAAGGCCTTGTAGATAGTAGGAGTTTCAATGATATAGTAATTTGGTAGCCACAGGCAGACAAATAAGCCTGGAAGAGCTCAAACATGTTCCTTGAGAAAAGGGAGTAAGGTTCAGAACAAGAACGACCACTGTGTTTGTTTCTCCTCTTGAGCATCCTCATCAGGACTCCCAGGACTAGGTCTGCACGCTCCTTCTCTCCCCACACTCTGCCCTGGGCCCTGGGCCAGCACTGCTTAATGGAGTTGAGCAGACCACAGGCAATGTTATCCTTTGCCCCTGGGGAGGGGACAAAGGTAAAGTGGAGAGGCCATGCTATTTCCCAAGGTGCCCCTTCACCCACACCAGATTGGAAGGGGATAGAAAAAGGTGGAAACCTTCCAAGGATGTCAATGCCACAGACTGGGCGCTGACCAAAGGCCCAGTGGGCATAGAACAGAGTCATCCCTCTCTTTGCTGGACTCAGCCAGAAAGTGACTAGATGTAGCCTTGGGAACCTGAAATGCATTTGGGGTGGTTAAACACCACCTGGTAATTACTCAGTATTAATTAAAATCCTCACTAGGACCTCTTGTATTGGCTTGGCACACACCCAGGAGCTCTGTGCTGCTGGGAATTGTGCTCAGCGCTCTAGGCCAGGCAGGCTTGTAATTCCGAAGTGTCTCCCTGGACAAGTTTCTTGACTCCTTGGAAGAGTACTGGGCCATCAATTTTGTGAGGGGAGGGCTAGTTTCCAGCTTGTTCCCTGCTAAGTCCTTACTGCATACTTTTGAAGAAGATTTACTGAATAAATGAACAAATGAATGATAAATTTCCACACAGCAAGAGAAGCCTGTGAAACTGCTCTCCTGACTTCAGTCTCAAAACTAGGATCCTTTGTTTCAAAGCTGCGCTTCTGATCTCACAATATGAAGACTTTACTAAGGACAGGTAGTGAGGGGCTGGGGATCAGGGTTCCTCTACTCTTTTCTGCTATTTGGTAGACTGACCCTTCCAAGTGTTCCAGGAGTCAGCCCATACCCAGGAAACTGGGGTGAGATTCCCACTGCCACACCTGGAATCTGACCTGCTTCAAGCAATCCTACCACTAACCCTTTGGAAATGTCTTTCATTTCCAAACTTCCCAAGTTGCATAACTTCACTTCCCAGTTTGCCCATTTCTCCCCTGTATGTTTTAAAGGTGGACAGGCACCTGTACAGTTATGACTCCGACTTCAATTACAAAATAGGGTAGAGGGAGGCTACTCCAGGGCTGACAACAGAGTAGGGCGCAGCGTCTCCCAGCCACTCCAAGGAACCCGTCAGTCTCTGCCAGAAACAGGCTAGTCCTCCTGGCTTGTTCTCAGATGCCCCACAGCTTGACCATCCATCCATATAGCACACATGGCATTCAATGACATCCCTGGACCTGAAGAGAATGAGGGCCACAGAAAGCAGGGACCCCATAGCTGCTCCTCATCTGTCTCCACAGACCAGCCTCAGAGTAAGGATGGAAATCCTGTCTCTAGGCCCAACTTGACTTCCATCCCCTTGCACCTGGTCCCTAGAGTAGGGATCCATCTCTGCCCCTTCTGGGAAACCCTTCAGTAGCAAGGGGAGTCCCAAGGGCCTACATGAATGCCCAGTTGAGCTGGCAAAAGAATAGGGCCCTGGAGCAAGAGAATATAAGGGGCCTGAGTCCCACATCTTCTACCTTTACCCTCCTAATACTGCCTTCATTCAAGCCTGTCCAGCTGCACCACTGGGAGTTACCATGGCAACCAAACCCATAGGCAGCCAGTAACTGGGAAACAGCTGCCAACAGCAAATGATGGTGGGTAGAAAAGGTCAAGAGCAGAGACCCTCAAAAGCAAGAGAAATACAGAGACCATGGTAGAGAAAAGGAGGCCCCAGAGCCCTGACAGGTATTCAGCCCCAACCTCCTACTCACTACCCAGCATATAGTCATCATTGTGCACAGACTACCACATCACCAACCTCAGACAGACACAGACACAATGGGGCCAGTTCTCAGAAGTGCTTACAACTATGGATGCCAAGTAACACAGGTAGGTCACATGTTTAACCTGACAGCAGTGGGTCTAATGAAAATGAACACGGGTAGGATACCAACTGCTATTTCTAATGAAACAGTAGATTTCATGTACTCTTGACAGGTTTATTATTTAAAAGGTTTTTTTTTCTCTCTTTCCAGAAGTAGGTACATACCCAAACTCCCCCAGATTCCTCTAGAGGACAGCCTGCTCCTAGCCCAGACCCCCTCATTCACACCTTCTGCCCTCTGATACCCTCTACCTACTGTGACGGACTCAGCCCTAACAGGAATACTTCCCTCTTCTCTGCCCAAAGAGGCCACTGTTCTAAGCCACTCCAGTCCCCTACCCATCTCCTGAGAACTGTTGGTCACTTAACCACCTCTACATGCCAGCCTCCTGGTCCAGTCCTCCCAGCATATTTAGTATCTACCACCATCAGTTTCTATTTTGCCTTAGAAGTGTTCATGAGCCTCTGCTGGACAGAAAGGGTTGGGGAAGTGGGCTATGTTTCATCTACCCTCACCCAAGCTTCCATAATGCCTCCCCCATGAGGCCACTGTTTTTGGTCCAGTTATTTTAACGAGCGTTCATGCTCAAGAGAGCAGTTAATTCCCAGGCTGCCTGTTTCTATACCTGCGAGCCACCCGCTCCCCAGGACACTGTCCTGAGAAAGTGTCAGTCTCTGTAGTGGACCTAGGGTCTGCCTCTGAGACAGCTCAGGGCAAGGACAGAACCTGGGAAGCAAGGGAGAGCCTGGCTGGAGAGCCACAGGCCTGCATGCTGAGTAGAGCAGAGAAAGCAGAAAAGGGAACCCTCGGGAGTACTTGGCTCTGGGGCCTTTCCAGTGCCTGTTGGGACTCTGTGTGCTGCCCCTGGCCTAACTCACCGGCCAGTTGCCTGGGCTCTGACCCCACAGTAGACAGGCCTCTTGGAGCTTGGGTCAAGCAGTCCCAGGACAACCTCTGATAGCATCACAAGCTTTTCTTCAGGCCTGTGGACACCCAGACACCACTTTATTATCCACACTTTATGATCAACTTGCTAATGATCTTGGCTGGTCAGTTTATGGTATCTGAGCCTTGGCTTCTACATCTGAAAGTAGGGGTAAAAATCCCTACTCATTAAAAACTGAGTTACATGGGGATAAAGCAATGAGAATGAACCCATGAAGAGGTTAGAAAGGGCATAAGGGGTTCTAGCCTCAAAAGAACTGTGGGGAAAGAACTATGGGTAGAGATGCTATGACCTTACAGCAGAAATGGCACTACCATTGCTTCTAATAGGCTGAGGTTGCAACAGCCGGCCCTCTGTTCTTCACCTCTGACCCAGTTATACTCTTCTTTGTTCTTGGGTGAGGCTGTTATCACCAGCTGGTTGTTTTAACAATCACTGGTTTCTACTTACAACTGCCCATGACAGAGAAATTGCTTGGGAGGGCCCCAATATCTCCTGCACCCTTACCCCCATCAGAGAGAGAAAAGATATATCAGGAACAGGTGGCATTTCAAAGTGCATCATAAACAGGAAGTGCCAGCCAGGAGGGAATAACTCACCATCTGCTCTGCTCCGATCAGAAATATGCCTCCGCAGACTTCCCTATTTGACTTAACATCTATTGAACATTCAAGGGAGTAAAAGTATCTATCACCACTAACATCAAGGAACCAAAACATTCCATTTTAAAATAGAAACTGTTTCAAAGGGCAAATCATCCAGAAGCAGAGACTGTAAAAATGATCCTGAGCCATGGGAATGGTTGGCATTTGGCTAGAATACAAATATACTTAAAGGGGCTGTAGGCAAAGGCCGAGGCTTCAGGACTGTCCCAAGGACGGGAGGTGCCAAGAAGAGCTTCAAGAGCCACAGATGTGGCCACCTCCTAATCAGTGAGAGATTAAGCAAAGATACCCTGCAGCATGAGAGGAGGCAAGCATAACACTGAAGTAATCTTCCCAGGCAGAGGGCACACAATTTTCATCCCTAAAACTGTTATTTTATTTTTTCACTTGACCATCATCCAGAAATATCTTCCCAAGAATAAAGCCTCCTTCCTTCAACCCCTAAATTTTCAGCTTCCAGCCAGGTTGGCCACACCCACTCCCAGATAAGGGTGGGTCCCTTCCCCTTTCACCCATTTACAACAAGTGATGGCGCTAAAGCCAAAGTCCAGGGATCTCTGTGCAGCGACAATGAGGCGGGAAGTGCCAGCGGAACTGACTGTGACTGCCAGTTGAGACAATGCCAGAGAAGCCGAGCTCTGATAGCCTCTCCCTCCACCAGACAAGACAGACTAGCTTGTGAATCTCCATTTCTCCCTCACCTCTGGCAGCATCTGCACATCATCGTCAGCCTGATTAGTAATGCTAGGCTGGTGACATCGGATCACACAGTGACCCCAAAGTCCATATGAAAACTCAGGATTGCTTTTGGCCTCTAAGAACAATTGACTCTCCATCTGTTAATTGAGACACTCATGGCTGAGGGTAGAGAGGTAAAAGAATGAAGCGGTGGGCTGCAAGCTGGGCCTTGGCAGGGCCTGCATGCCAGGCTTGCAGTCAAGTTGCCCCATCCTACCCCACCCCACCCTCAAGCAGCTGGGGCTGGGGCAGTCAAGGAAGGCTGGGCTGGCCAAAACTTCCTGCTATTTCTCCTGTTGGAGCCCCAGCCTGAAGCAACCAGGGAAGGATACTGGATCCCTGACAGCCTTCACCAAGGCCAGAGGCTGCCTGCTGAAATGACCCAGAATCAAAAGAAAACAATTTCACACAATGTAAAAATTAGAAACAATATTTATTGTTTCCTGTTAAAATAGGGTGCTCTCATGAGAAAAGAGTGTGCAAAAAGAGCCTTCCTACACCCTGGGATTTCTCACTTATCCTAGCAAGCTGGGATTGTCGATTCAAAACTCTCCTCACTGTAGGAGGGAAAGCTCTCCACCTACTCCTGGGAAATTAGGCTACTCTAGTTTTAATTTTGATTACTTGCGTGCATGAAAAAGAAATAACCTGATGGTTAACAGGCTATCTGCCCCAGGCACATTTGCTCAGTCTACATGGACACACAGATGTGGGCCTCAAGTCCACATTCCCACGTGCAGGCCAGGATTAGATGACACCCTGGAAATCTGGTAAGTGTTCCTGGCTAGGGATCAAAGACGGACCCAGCTCCTGGTCAGCTGGCTGAAAACATGCAGTGTCTCCAGTGAGAGGCTGAGATTTCCCTCTTTCTCGGGGAGTATTTTGGGTGTAGTAGGGAGAGTAGTCAACCAGTAGACAACACTCTGGCCATAGGTGGTATCCAATCTAGAAGCTACTTGCTCCATCTCCAAATCCTCGTGAGATCCCTTCAATTGACAAGAGTGGATTCAAGTTTCAAAATGGCAAATTATACCAGGTAGAGGATGTCATTAAGGCAATGGTCTCAACAAGCCCATGCACAGGGTTCTCATCCAACCATCCCCCTCCCCTCACCCTTCAGGGTGGCCTAGTCCCACCCATTGTTCCTCCTCGGGCGACAGCTTCCAGCATCCTGAAGCTTTGAGCAGCCTTCAGCCTCACAAGTTGGGCATGGCCCAGTTAAGGAACTTCATGGCAACTTCAAAGCCAAGGAAACAAGCCTGAGAAGGGGTTGGAAGGAAGAAAAAAGCCAACAGGAGTTGAGACTATTCACAGAGACCTCAGCACCATGCTTGGCTGGCCTCATCAGGACCAGAACTCCTCCCTAATAGTACTCCTAACCCAGGTCAGGGAATCTAGCTGTGCTTTCTCCTGCCTAAAAGGGGAGGAAAACGCATGTCCTACAACTGCCCACTTCAAATGGCCAGATCAGGAAATCAAAGCTCCTCATCTCAGAGAATCACAAGGGCAGCTTCAGGAAAGGAGCAAATAAGGAGGCTCTGGCTGAGTGTGGGGTTTTGGGAAAAGTGAGCCCCCAATTCAATCCCAGAAACAAGCAAAGTCAGCCCATCTGCACCCTATTCTGAGCCCCAAAGGGAAAAGCACAGCCCCTGCCAGTCACTCACCGCGTTGGCTGGGAAAGCTCGGATCATCACTGCATTGAACCCCTTATACAAGGATGTGATTCCTTCATCCCGGATCAGCTCCCTCAGCACATCTCTGAAACCATTAGGATATTTCCCAGGAGGCGCTGTGGGCAGAACCCAACTGTTAAGGCTTCGGGAAGCTTCCCGACCTGACCATGATGACCCACATGGGGACAATGTTGTAGTCAAGTCTTCCTGCAGGGCCATAGCACCAGCGAGAGGACACCTTGCAGGTCATCTGGGACCCATCCACAGACAACACAGTTCACCTTGGGACGAATAGACACAAATATCTGGATTACTGGTGCCAAGAGGGTAGAGAAGGGAATAAAGAATGAAACAAACAGTCCTTCAGCTTAAGTTGGGGAAGGAGGGTGGTTCTGACTTATTATCTCAATTTTGTGTTTAAGCCGACAAGAAAATTAGTCTAGGGTTCTAAGAACACAAATGACTGCAAGGGAGAATGTTGATCAGGCAGATGTTGGGTGCTGCTATGGAGAGTGAGTATCCCTAAGGCCTTAAGAGCTCTGTACCCCAGGGGCAGCCAGTTTTGGGACCCACTCCACCCCCAACCTGTCCCACTCTCCTCTACTAACCAGTCTGGAAGCGGGACTTGAGCACGTCTGGGGGGATTGCCACAGCCCAGTTGAAGATCCCCGCGATGCCCCCAGCCACCAGGATCCGAGGTACGCTGAGCTCATTGACACTGCAGAATACCAACCACAGCCCCAGTCAGACAAAGGCTGTGAAAATGCATTCAGACCATCCCTCCAGTGGCAGACAGGGCAGCCACAGAGAAGGAGAAACTGGCTGGAGGTCTAAGGCCAGGGCTCCTGTGGCGTGGTAGCTGCCGCTCCTTGGAGGAGGCTTCCTGTACTTGTTTCAGACACTTGCTCCACTGGGTGAGGCACAGAGTAAGAGGTATTAGCTGGGCCTCAGCAGCAACAAGAGGAAAGCAGACATGGAGACAGAAGCAAGCCCCACTCCTGCCTTCAGACCCACTAAGAGGAAAGGGCAACCTACCCACGACTGGGAAAAGTGACTTTAAGTTCTTCTGTTCTCACCTCTTTCCCTCTGGAGTGAGGGTATTTTTCAGCCACTCATATGTCATGAAATACATCCCACTGGCTGGAACATCTATAAGTGGCAAGAAAGAGGTCAATTAAATGATATAAAATCCTCACAGATTTCTTGCTCTTAGGAGAGCCAAGCTTGGCACTGGACCCTTCAAGGTTTCCTTAGAAGTTCCTCAGCAGCACTTCCTATTTGCAATAATCACTTTGCAGTGATCAGATGCTGTTCTTGAGCAAGCAAGCACTGGTGTGAGTGACTGCAAACATGCATGGCATCATTTCATCTTCAAAGGCCTTCTGAGTGGTCCCCACTAATATGCCCACGCCAAGCAGTTATAACCACAGCAAGCAACTGGCTTCCTTCAAGCTGCCATCTCAGGACAAGGGTGGGCCTGTCTCTGCCTCTCCTACTGCCACCACACTAGGACATGCCTCTCAAGCCACAAAGAGCTCCATTGTTCCTAAGTCCTTCTTTCTTTCCACTCATCCTTCCAGTCACGATTTCTGTCTACTCCACTCCAACTGCCGCTATCATGACTTCCAGCCTTAAAGGCCAGCCGACCAGAAAGATGGAAGGTCCCCCCATCCTCTTTGTGTGCATGCTGGCCAGAGGTGAGATGGCCTATAACCAGGACACACAGTGCCGGCCCTGTCATGTTTGGTGCCAAGGCTAATCTGGTGATCCAGGCCAGACCCTCTGTGGCAAATCCACTTCAGGTGAGTCCCCCCATCCAAACTGACCACAGGTGGAGGGCCTCAAAGGTTACCTCGCATGAGGGTGAGTACAGTCCCCTTGTAGATGCCTCGGATCCCAGACTCCTGGTATAGCTTCTTTGCACAGTCCAAGGGACCAGCGTACTTGGTGTCACCTGAAGAAGCCTGAATCTGAGAAGGAGGGAAGCGTCATCAAGTCAGCACCACCATCAACAGACTCAACAGGTTACAGAAGATTACAAAGTGAGTGTGGGAGTGGTCATTATGCGTTAGACCAATGAAAGACTTCATTGTCCAATCGATAGTTATTTAGAATGTGCAATATTGGTGGAAGTCATTATGAAATAAGGCTGGGTGAAAATGTGACAAAGTACACATACATTAACCAGGAAAAAAATCAACAGACGAGTTGGAAAATAAGTTGAGGAACTTTCCCAAATATAAGAGCATTCCAAATAAAGCTAGTTGGAAGGTCTAGAAAGGAAGAGACAAATACTTCAGTCATTCACTTATTCCTTCAACAAATATCCACTGAACACCAAATCCATCCCAAGCTCTAACTGATCGTGAAACTTAGTTAAGAGAAGGTGAACCAGAAGTTGTATTTGGAGCTCTAAGCACCTGGATAGAGGTTCTGTGCAGAGCTAGGGGAGGGCCAAGGAAAGGCCCCTATCCCAGCCTCTGGACTCCAGGGCCTAAGAGCCAAGAGCCTGAGGGCAGGCGGGAGTAATCTCAGAAAAGATCTGAGAGAAATACAGCCCTGTGCAGGATCCACAGCAAGTACACAGTCAAGAGGAATCAGAACACACAAGGGCATCAACCAAAGGTAACTAAAGCTGGAAAGCGAGTTCAGATTTAAAAGCTCCAAGGAGAAATACTTACAAAATAAATATGTAAGTCCAGTAATTTTCTTACATACCAACAATAACTAGTTGGAAAATAATGGAAAAGAATCCCATTCAAAATAGCAATAAAATACATGTGCATCAAGCAATATGATTTGGATAAATAAAACTCTGAAACATTTCCAAGGGGCACAAAAGAAAAGGTGAATGAAGAGAGTCATAATTTTGGTTACGAGAAGTTTTCAATCAGAAAGACATCAACTTTTCTAAAAATAATAAATTTAAGACAATGTCAATCGAGTATCATGGCTTTCTAAAAATATAACTTTCCCAGATGGTCCAAGCACAGGTGAACCTGGTGTGTCTGAGGAACACCAGGGAGACCCATGTTACCAGAGGACACTAGAGCTGATTCACAGTGACCTGGGGGTGGGAGTAGGCCAAAGAGAACTGGGCATGGAACTGACATATTAACAGAATCTTCTCACTGTATGTACAGCACAGACTATAAGCAGGGAAACAAGTGAGGCCCTCACAGTGATCCAGGCCAGGGCTGAAGGTGACCTGGAGCAATGTGATTGTGACGGAGGTGATGGGAAGGGATAGATTTGGGATATGCTGAAAACCAACTTAATTGTTCAACAAATGGGATATGCACAGTGAGACAAAAAGGAATCTAGGAGGAGTCCTGGGTTTTAGGGCTAAAAAACTAGGATAGTATTGCCACCAACTGAGTTGCAGAAGGTTGTAGGTAGAGCAGGTATAAAGGAAGACCAGTTCAGTTTTGCACATGGTGACTTTGAAGTGCTTATTAGCATGCAATGGAAGTGTTAGATAAACTATTCTGGAGTTCGGGAAAAGTCTGGAATTGGAGATATAAATTGGAAAATCATTAGCATATAGATGGTGTCTAAAAGTCATGAGACAAGAAGAAATCATCAAGGAGATGAGTGTAATAGGACTAAGCCCTGTGCACATGAACATTAAAAGATCAGGAAGATGATGATGAATCAACAAAGGATACAGAGAAAGAGCAGCCAAGTAGGTAGGAGGAAAATCAGGAGAGAAGCCAAGTGAAGATAGCTCTTCAAGGAAGATGAGGGGATTAGCTTAGTCAAATTTCTGTTGATGCATCAAAATGGATCAGTGTTCAGGCCCAAGAACTGAACACTAAACTTAGTGTAAAGGTCACTGGTGAACTTGTCAAAAGTACTTTCATTACAGTTGTAAAGAAAAAGCCAGACTGAAGTGGATTTAACAATTAGCAAAAAGGAACTAGAGACAAAGAGTAGGGGAAAAAAAAAAGAAAAACAAAAACTTTTTCAAGGAGTTTTGATGTAAGGGGGAAAAAAACAGGAAACACAGAAATTGATGTGGCAAGCAGAATAAAGAGAAGTTTGTATTTTTAAAGGTTACTTTCCATTTACAATTGTTATAAAATATTGACTCTATTCCCTGTGTTGTGCAGTACATCCTTGAGACTATCTTACACCCAAGAGTTTGTACCTCCCATTCCTCCAAGAGAGAAGTTTGTGTTTTTAAGGTGAAAATACAAACATGCTGATGCTTGTATTGCTGAAAAGAACAATCCATTGAAGAGCAAAAATTTATGTTGAAGAGGAGAGAGAGAATTGTTGAAGTAAGGTCTCTGGATGAGCAAAAGGGGACAGGAGGTAGGGTCAAACAGAAGCATGGGCCGTCCTTGGTGGAAACAAGCTGGGCAGTCACGGACGTAGCAGCAGATGCCAAGTGGGTGGCTGGAGGCAGTGGAGGGCATCTGGTAAGGTCCTCTCCTGGTGGCTTCAGTTTTCTCAGTGAAATAGCAAGCCAGATCATCTGCTGAGAGGATGGGAGCTTCAGAAGAGAAGTGAGGTACAAAGCAGTCACCCAGCAGAGTGGAGGAATGTAAGAGAAGAATATGGATGGGGACTGTCTCCTGTAGGAGAGAAAAGGACTACAGGCATAAAAGAGAAAGAAGGGGTGGAAAAAAGAAGAAAGAAAAGAAAGAAGAAACCATGAAGGAAAAGACTAACAGACAAGCCTACTGAAAATAAACATTCCCTTAGTCAAAACCAATATATAGACTTGCACTTCTAAGAAATATTTTCCCGAGGTGGGAGGGTATAGCTCAGTGGTAGAGCATGTGCCTAACATGCATGAGGTCCTGGGTTTAATCCCCAGCACCACCATTAAAAATGAATAAATAAACCTAATTACCTACCCCCTCAAAAAATAAACTGAAACAAAAAATAGTAATTAAGGAGTATTTTCCCTATTCCTCATGCTGAACACAACAAAAAGCCCTAGATATTATTTTTTTTAAACAAATATAAGAGGACTCTGAGAGTTTAGAGGGAAGAAGCAAAGTGGCTAAGGACTTTGGGACTTGAGGAATGACACAGTGGTGAGTTCCTGTTTTTTTGTTTTGTTTTTGTTTTTGTTTTGCTATATCTCAAAATTGAGGCAAAAGAAACTGGCAATCCAGAAATGTCAACAGGCACAGACCAAAAAGAAGCCCCAACAAAAGCTTACATTCTCTAGGCAAAGGACCAGGAAAGGAACAGCCTAGAAAGATAGAAAAACTTCAGACAATGAACACTCTACTATAGCAGTACACCGTAGAAAAACTGTGGCCTCACCCCCATCCACGCCAGCAAAGACCATGCGGGGAGCCTAGAATTCCCCTTTTACAGGGTTATAACGAGGTACCCAACATACTGCCTGGGTGGAGTCAGAGAAGTCTAAGTATGGAATAAGGACTTTCATCCCTGACAGCCTGGCACCAGCACTCTCCTGTCCTGTCTTGTCAGTGGAGACAATGGAATTCCCACACCCACCCAGCAGTAAAAAGGAGCGCCCCATCCTCAAGTGTCAACAGAGGCCGAAGTGGGGAACCTAGACTTCCACCTGGCAGTAACAAGGTAGCATCCTTCCCTTCCTGCTGGAGTGGTGTCAGAGAAAGCCAGCTAAAACAGAAAGTTTAAATAAGATCCAGAATCTCAATGTAATATGCAAATATCCAGGTTTCAATTGAAAATCATACATCATATCCAAAACCAGGAAGCTCTCAAACTGAAAGAAAAAAGAAGCAATAGATGCCTACACCAAGATGACAGTGATCTTAGAATTATCTAACAAAGATTTTAAAGCAGCCATTGTGAAAAAAAAAATCCCTCAATGAGTAATTATTAACATGCTTGAAATAGATTAAAAAACAGAAAGCCGCAGTAAAGAAATGAAATCTCAGCACTGAAATAAAAGATATAAGGAAGAACCAAATGGAAATTTTAGAACTGAAAAATACAACTGAAATAAAAAGCTCAGTGGATGGCCCCCTCAACAGCAGAATACAAGGAAGAGAGAAAAAAAATCTGTATTGGAAGATAGAACAATGGAAAATATCTAATCTGAAAAACAGTAACTACATACATTAGAAAAGAGGAAAAGCCTCAAATCAGTAATCTAAGCTTGTACCTCAAGAACCACACACACACAAAAAGAAAAGCAAACTAAACCCAAAACAAGCAGAAAGAAGAAAATAAGAAGATAAATGATAAAATACAAACAGAAAGAAATGAAATTGAAAACATAGAAACAATAGAGAAAAATCAATGAAAACAAGATCTTTTTTGAAAAGATCAATAAAATTGACAAACCTCTAGTGAGGCTGACAGAAAAAAAAAAAAAAGAGAGAGAGAGAATTCACAAATTACTAACACCAGGAATAAAACAGAAGATAACACCACAGAACCTGCAGATGAGAAAAGAATAATAAAGGAATACTACAAACAACTTTACATACAAATTTGACATCTTAGATAAAAAGGCAACAACAAAAAATACCACAATTTGCCCAATATAAATTAAGTAATTTGAATAGCCCTGTAACTATTAGGGAAATTGAATTCTTAACTTTAAATTCCTTCCCGCAAATCCCCAAGTCTATATGGTTTCACTTAAAATTCTACCAAATGTTTAAAGAAAAGTTAATACCAATTCTACACAATCTCAAAAAACAGAGATTGTTTTTTGATTCATTTTATGAAGCTATGTTATCCTGATACCAAAACCAGAAGAAGACAATACAGGGGGGAAAAAATGACAGACTAATATCTCTCAAGACTAGACACAAAAATCCTTAACAAAATATAAGCAAATAGAATTTAGCAATATATAAAAAGAATTATACACCATGACCAAGTTGGGGGATTTATTCCAGCAATGCAAAGTTGGTTCAATATTCGAAAATCAACTGATGCAATCCACCATATTAAGAGGTTAAAAAAGAAGAATTACATGATCACATCAATCAATGCAGAAAAAGCATTTGACAAAAGTCAATATCCATTCATGATAAAACTCTCAGAAAAAGAGGAATAGAAAGTAACTTTCTCAATTTGATAAAGAGCATCTAACAAAAAAAAAACCCAAAACCCTACATCTAACATTATATTTAACAGCAAAATAGTGAACAAGGCAAAAATATCCACTCTTATCACTCTTACTCAATTTAGTACTGGAAGTCCTAGCCAGTGAAATAAAGAAAGAAAAGGCAAACAGTTCAGAAATGAAGAAATAAAACTGTCCCTGTTTGCAAAGGACATGATTATCTATGTAGGAAATCCCAAAGAATCCACCAAAAAAAGGCCATAGAATTAATAAAGGAGTTCAGGAAGGTTCACAGTATGTAAGATTAACAAACAAGAATCAACTGTACTCCTATAAATTAGCAATTAACATGTAGAGAATAAAATAAAAATTATAGTACCACCATTTACAATGCCATTTTCCAAAGTCAAAAAAGAGAGAAGCACTTAGGTAGAAATATAAGAAAACATAATAAGGGCTTATCCTGAAAACTACACAATGCTGATGAAAGCAATTAAAGTTCTGAATAAATGGAGAGACAGAACATGTTCATGGATTGGAAGACTCAAAATAATGTGTTAACTCTGCCCAAATTGACCTATAAGTGTAACATAATCTCAACAAGATTTTTCTCAATTTTCTAAGTTATCCTAAATTTATATGAAAATACAGAGGAATTAGAATAGCTAGAACAATTTTTTTTTAAAGATTAAAGTGGGAAAGATCAGTCTACTCAATTTCATGACTTAGTATGCGGCTATACTAATCAAGACTGTGAAATATTAGTACAGAGATAGACACATAGATCAATGAGGGGGGAAAAATAGCTCAGAAGTAGACATGCCCAGTTGATTCTTAACAAAGTTGCAAACATAATTCAATGGAAGAAAGGTTAAGTCTTTTCAGCAAATGGTATGGTACAACTGGACAGCCACAGGCAAAAGAAAAAAAAAAAAGAACTCTGACCTAATTCTCATATATAATATAAAAATTAACTCAAAATGGAGTCACAGACTTAAATGGAAAACATAAAACTTTTAGAAAAAAAACACAAGAAAATCTTTGGGATTTCAGGCTAGGTAAAGAGTTCTTAGATCCGATGCCCCAAACATCCAAAACCCAACCCATAAAAGAAACATTAACAAACAGGACTTCATCAAAATTAAAAATGTTTTCTCAAAAGACTGTTAAGAAGATGAAAAGACAAACTATAGACTGGAAGGAAATATTTGCAAACCCACATATCTGACAAAGGACTAGTATCTAGAATAAAGGACTGTCAAAACTCAATAATAAAAAAACAAATAATCCAATTAGAAAATGAGCAAAACACATAAACAGACATTTCACCAAACAGGATATACAGACAGCAAATGAGCACCTGAAAAGATGTTCAACATCTTCAGCTATTAGGGAAATGCAAATTAAAAAGAGATATCACTACACACCTATCAGAATAGCTAAAATTAAAAATACTGACAACACCAAATGTTGATGAGGATGCAGAGAAACTCGATCATTCATTCGTTGGTGGGAAAGTAAAATGATACAGCTACTCAGAAAAACAGTTCAGTAGTTTCTTTGAAAACTAAACATGCAACTACCCTACCCTATGACTCAGCAATTATATTCCTGGGCATTTATCCCAAATAAATGAAGACTGATTTTCTCAGAAAAAAATCTCTGTACATGAATATTTATAGCATCTTTATTCATAATAGCCAAAAACTGGAAACAACCCAGACGTCCTTCAATAGATGAAAAGTTAAATGTATTGTAGTACATCCACACCACGGACTACTAAAAAGGAATGAACTATTCATACAGGCAACAATCTGAATGAATCCCCAGAAAATTATGTTGCGTTAAAAAAGCCAATCTGAAAAGTTTACGTACTGTATGATTCCATTTATATATACCCGTCTTGAAATTACAAAATTACAGAAATGGAGCTCAGATCAGTGGTTGCTGGGGTGGTTAAGGACTGGAGAGGGGTAAGGGAAGTGAATGTGGCTGTTAAAGGGCTACATGAGGGATCCTTGGCATGATGGAAATGTTCTGTATCTTGACTATATCAATGTCAGTATTTTGGTTTTGATATAGTTTTACAATATGTTACCTGTGTGGAAAAACTGCGTAAAGGGTACATGGGCTCTCTCTGTATCATGTATTTCTTTTTTTTTCTTTGTATTATTTCTTACAACTGTATGTGAGTCTATAATTATCTCAAAAGAAAAAGTTTAATTAAAAAATGCACAAAATCAAGTGACAAATGGAAACCAGGAGAAAGACTTGCCACATATGATAAGAAGTTAATAAACTTAATATGTCTGAAGTTTTTAGGGGTGGGAGGTGGAAGGTACAATCTATTGCGTGTAAGACAGGCTAGAAGAATGTATTGTACAACACAAGGAATATAGCCAATATTTTTATAATAACTGTAAATGGGATGTAACCTTTAAAAACTGTATAAAAATGTTTAAACAATATATTAAAAATATGTCCAAAGCTTTTATAAATCAATTAAAAAATAAGTGAGCAAAGAACACAAGTAGACACTTCACAAAGGAAAAATTACAAACAGCTAATATGCATCAAAATAATTAATCTCACCAACAATTAAAAGCGTGAAAAATTGAAACTGCAAACTGCAAATTTTTCACCCATCAGACTAGCAAACATTGTAAATTAGATGCTGCAGAGTCTGCTGGGAAGTGGGTGCTCTTCTACTGTTGACAGAAATAGACAGGAACAGACCTTTATAGGAAGGCCATTTGTTAATATGCATTAAAAATATTTTTAAAAGTACATACTTTTTAAACATACTAATTTCAAGCCTAGACATTTATCCTAAGAAAATAATCAGGTACATCGGCAAAAACTTATTGAAAGATCTTCACTATGGCATATAATTTATCATACCCCCATATGAGGTATTATTAGGTAAATGACAGCCACATATTGAAATAAAATGTAGAAAATGATGCTTGAGAAAAATAATCACAAAAATATTGTGATACAGCAAATGAAAAAAGCTGGTTACAAAACAATTGCACCATGTGACCCCAATTTTATTTCAAAAGATAACATTTCTTAATATACATGTTTATAAAAAAGACTAGGAGACACACAGAAAGCATAAAAGTGATTCCCTCAGAGGGGTGATAACATGAGTAATAAATACATTGTTTTCTTTGTGCTTCTCCACAGTACCAAAATTTTCTAGCAAAGATTGTGTGTTAAATTGCTCAGCCATTTAAAGAACAAAGCAATGACACTTTTTTTTAAAAAGGAGCCCTGTGTGGTAAAGCAGGCAGCCAGTTCACATCCTCAGCCTGGGACCAAGCCAGGCACTCGAAGGGCACTGAGACTTAGGGCAAAGGGTAAGGGACGTAAGATATGTTGGGCAGGAGCAGCCTCCCTTCCACCTCTGATGAGACATGACTCACCTTTCAGAGTTCCTGAAGTAGCTGCTAATGAGGGTGGATAAGTCTGGTCTGACATGTCACAGGTGTGACATTTGGTTGATTTGTTATACTGTCCTGGTTCTTGATTCTACTATGATTCCTTTCATGTTTCTGAAAACCTTGAAACTGTTTTGCTCACCTGACCTGAAGCCTTTGTAAAGGGTGAAAGGACATAAACATCCAAATAAAACTGTATACCCAGTGGGAAAAGCTAGCCACCTCCCTCCCAGATCGCATCCCCCACCCCGGATCATACCCTTACCTGTAACAAGCACTTGATCCGTTCTCCAGGGGTCATAATTCCCGTGGTGAATACACCGGATAACATCCCAGCTGCAAACACTTGGGGGTAGCTGCATTGAAAACAAAAACAAGAGGCAAGCACCCGTGACTTAACACCCAGGACAAAGGCAAGCCCAGCAAAGAGGATAACTTCGTAAGAAAAAATAGGTAATTGGACTGGGCAGAAGTCTAGCACAAATATATCATATCTTGCACAAAAGCCAAGTTCTAGGTATATTCGTAGGGCAGGGGTCTCAGTGCCAGGAACATTATGAGCCATTCAGATGGCCTCATGACAGAAGCTTTAGAGTCAGAGATGGTTTCCACCCTAGTCCTGCCATGCACTGTGACTACGGACAAGTTTTCCAGCCTCTCCGAGCCTTGAGTCCTCATCGGCAAAATTCAGGGTTGTTGTGGAAAAAAGCTTCTAACCCATGATGTAAACCTCAGTCAACCCGTTTCCCATCAAGCTCACCTCCTCTGGATCACCAAGAGCCTGAGAACATTTTAAGTCAAACGTGGCCACTTCCACAGGCCAAGGGGCAGCCCTGCCAGTTGCAGGGAATGTGTTGTAAGATGCTAGGAAAGGCCCAGACAGGGATGGTACCCAGACAGACTGATGGGCCCTGTGGCCCTCTGTGCAGGGAATAGTTCCCTAGTGGTCAGGGATATGGATCTTCACCATGGCCCCCCCAGAATGAGCCACACTGAGTATTTGGAAGAGTTGGAGGCTCCTGGCATCACTGCTTGTGCTACCCCTGGCATCTCCTTTTCTTTCTGAGATTAGCAATACCAGAGTGGTCTGGAAGCGATGCAGCACAAAGCTACAAACAGAATTTCAACAGAGTCTCCACAATTTAACAAATGTTGCTGAAAAACTTGACTTACTAGCCTAAGCCTCAGGCCCCTCCTGACCCCAAGCATCTGACAGCTAAGCCTTCAAGCCTGGTGTCCCACCCTACAAGGAGCCCAAAACCTGGAAAACAGATGTTAAAATGGGATAGGGAGAGAGACAGCCACTTCAGGTCCTTTCCCCTAGACAGGGCATCCCTGGTTTTCCCATGCACTCAGCCCACGCAGGGCTCACACACTACCCCAGGCATGCAAGCCCAGCACATGAGCTGACTATTGAATAGTCAAGAGACTTGCTTTCATGCATGGCCTCCTTCACAGTCTCAGTTCACACTGCTGTCCCCAAGAGGAGCCCTCTCAGCAACTAGACTTCCCCTCATGACACCAATATGCTCTTTTTCTCTTTTGGATCACAGGGAAAAATAGATCTTAGGCTGGGCACACTTCCATCTCCTGGGACTGGGGACTAGACTCTGAATGGGGTCTCTGGGTATACACAGGGTACCACGTAGATACCCTATGACCCCCGGGCCATTCTGCTACCCCTCACCCCCACACCAGGGGAGCATCTGTGAGTGCTGGGCTTCCACCGCAAGGTCTTGATAATGCTCCTTTCCATATTATCCCCAAAGACTACTGCAGGGAGAGGAATGTGGCCAGGCTGACGTTCAAGAACGTGGGGTAGGATTATGGCGGTGAGGGCCTGAGTGTCTCAACCTTTGCTTAAGCAGGAAGTGTGTTTCTCTGAGCACAGATGCAATAGTACAGGGAATACAACCCACAGGCTGAAATAGTAGCAGTGACCCCACTAGGGGTTCTTCTGCATGGCCCTGGTACGGCTGTGAGCTGGCACATGAACTAAAAGACCAGGTGCTCAGAGAGGACATGTGTCCAAGGGACGTTTGAAGGACCAACAGTCAAACACAGCTTCAAAAGGACCCCTAACACCCACATTTGGGGCTACCTGTGACTGTTTATAGAAGCCAGTCACATTCAAAGGATCACAAGGACTCCAGAAATAGTGCATCACATTACTAGCATCTCTGTCTACATCTAGACCCTTACTCAGCCTGCTGTGGCCTGAGGTAGTGACAGAAACAACCACATAGCACCCTGGGCTTCCTCCCCTGAGCTCCTGGATCCCAGTCCTGGCCAGCCTCTGCGAGTCCTGTGCTGCCTACAGCCCCTCCCGGGGGTTGTCACCCTGCACAGCTCAGACAGAGCGTGTCTTTCCTCCCATGTCCCCACTCAGAATTCCCTTGCATCCCCAAAAGCCTGTTTTCATTAACTATTTGGTAAATTCTGAACTATAATTCTGCCTCACCTGCCTCTTCATACCCAAATCCAACTTCTTTAAGTTTATTAAAAGGAAATATACTTATTTATTTCACTTGAACAGAGAAGCCAGTATCTGAAATAGTTATAGTCATGTTATAAAAATGAAGTAAAACAAAAGCTGGAAATTTCCCTTTTCCCAGCCCAGGCGATGGAAAACAAAGCTGCTGCTGTCATTACTGCAGCACCAGGTGCCTTCATGGTTTTTTACACACATGGCATTCAGATCTCCCTTTGCTGTGGGGTTGGTATTACTAATGCCCCAGTAAGCGATACTACCTCACAGAAATTATGATGACTTGGTAAGGGGGTACGGGAGAGCTTTGGGTTTTCTCTTTTCTCTTTTGGTTCACAGGGCAAAGGAAACTCAAGTATCTCCCTCATGCAGAACAACCAGCAACCAGCCTTGGGGACCCAGGAGGACAGTCACTGACTGTCTGCCAAAGATCTCTCCTTTAACCCACATCACACCACCAGGCAGGACAGCATCAAGTGCTGCAGGTCTGCAAGTACTCACCTGAGCACATCCTCTGGGTGTTTCTGTTGCAATTTCTTCCCCAAACCAAACCCAAAGAAGCACACAGCAAACATGGGAGTGACCCCAACGATGGGAGCAGCCATGCCCCGATATAGACCCATGATGCCCTGCAAGGAATCACAGAAGCAGAAGCTCTTTACAGAAACAACTACCCTTTACATCACTGAAACAGGGAAGCAGTGTGTCCTCTGATACTCTGGCTTCCTTCCTTTACTTCTCCTCCAAGCAAGGAGAACTTTTAAAAGGAAGAAGACCCCCATATTCATCAGAAATAGTTGTCCTCTTATATTATATATAAATAGATAAACAACAAGTTTCTTCTGTATAGCACAGGGAACTATATTCAATATCTTGTAGTAACCTAAAATGAAAAAGAATATGAAAATGAATATATGTATGTATATGTGTGACTGAACTATTATGCTGTACGCCAGAAATTGACACAACATTGTAAAATGACTATACTTCAATTAAAAAAAAAAAAAGAAATAGTTGTCCTCTTACACATTGCTGGAGAAACTGGGAACAGCTGCTACTCTGGAAGGCAATTTGGCAACATGTAGCATACACTTGCATCGGAACATTCTCTGTCTAGAAATGTATTCTAAGGAAATACTCAAAGATATAAAAAAGAATGACATCAGGCATTTACAAAGTACCAAAATTTTGGAATGAACCTGAAAACTCCCAAATAAGAGATTAATGAGAGAAACAGCAAGAAGTCCATAAAATCACATGGTAACATGAGAAGAGACTACTCGTAGAAAAAAAGCAGACTACAAAACAGAATGTACATTGTGACTTCCTTGGGATGAGATTATGGGTAAGTAAGAAATTTTGGGATTTTCAAGTATTGAGACATGGGGGTTTTATTGTTAAAAACAATAGTAAGACTCCACATCAGTTTTCACTAGTACAGTTTGGTAATGAAAGGAACCATGTAGTAGCCAATAAATAGACAGTCAGACAAATAGGTATCCCAACCAAACAGGTTAGTAAACCAAGGAAGAGGAAGATCTGGGACTGAGGAGACCACAAGTTCAGCCCAAGAGAGGTGGAGGGGATTTCTAGGCTGGTGGTGGGTGCAGTGGGCCTGAGAAAGAGCCAGTCCACAGGAGAGTACCAAGACAGAGGACTCTAGGAGGGAAGTTTCCAAGAAAAACAAAGCAGAACAACACGCATTGGAAAAACAGATTATAACTGTTCAGGCAGTGGAAAACCAAACAAAAATGTATTCTACAGAGCATTCAGGGTACGACAGAGACAGCAATTCAAAGAAACACAAGCAAAAGAAACTGACACAATTATTAACCCAACTTCATTAAAAACAAAAAATTGCACAAGAAATGCACATTATACAACATTAGTTAACAGAAAAAAACATATATAAAGTTGTAATCATGAAAAGGTTAATTGTGTTAAACCACAAAGTATGACAAGATTATATGGGCAGGGCTGAAAGAAGAGATAAGGAATGTAAGAGTTAAAATCATCTACCACAAATAGGTAGCTAAAACATAAAAAATGTATAAAATATACATTATGTAGCTAGGTAGAAAACAGCATTAACACCTGAAAGAGCTGAAAGTAGCTGTCTCTGAAGAATTGGGACTGGCAGGTCACTTTGTTACAAGTTCTTCAATAACAAACTAAATGCTTGTATCACTCTAATACAAAGTAAGGAATAACTTTTAAAACAAAATACAAAAAAATGTTAAAGTTGCTCCCTACAGAAAGTAGGAGGAGAAACAGGGTGGGGCTGCACCTGGGGAGGGTCCAGAGGCTCAGGCTGAAGAACTGCCTGGCTGCAGACTCTGGGCATTCACAACCCATCTTCTTTCCAGAACTAAAGGGGCACAACTATACCTGTCAGCACTCCTCCCAATCCTGCAAAGGTTTAACACTTCTACAGGCTGCAACTAGACTCTCCAAAGACAAAGTGCAGAGGCAGTAAATAGGAAAGGGTGAATGGGAAGAGAAGGTTCTGAGGAGGATCTACAAAAGCGGCAGGTGACAAAGCCCCTCGAGACCTCCTCCCACAGCTCCCCACCTGGGCTGAGAAGGATGCCCCAGGCCCAAGGGCCAAACCTATGTCTCCAGACAGCTCCTCTAGCCTTCTTTTCACTGTCTGACCCACCCAGTTCCACTCAGAACAATCAATACCTGTCTGGCAGCTCAAAGCAGAGAGCTCAATCTGACACAGCAAAAACCGGGGACATGCAAAAATACAGACTAAGGAAGCCTATTCCATTCTGTGGGGAGATGGATTTATACAAGCCCTTCTCACCAGGCCCCCGGCATCCAACACATTGCCCAGCTGCTAAATAGGTGCTCTTACAAACAGTTGCTGACCAAGAGCAGGTAATCTTGCCTCTCTGTAAGGGCAGAGGACTCTGAGCAGACCTAAAGTCCAAAGACTGCACCCTGGGCAGCAGAGACAAAAGAGAGCCATACAGAAGAAAATGCAGCACCATCTCACTCATGGATGGTTGGATAAGAGCCACCTCAAAATCTTCCTCCCATGCCTGGGTCCTGCAGGATCCCTGGGAATAGCTTCTCATTCCAGGCCGAGTCCATCACTTATCAGCATCCCTTCTTTACCTGGGTGACACCTGCTTCTCAGTTTCTGTATATTTAATAAAGACTATGTATTTATAGAGTATTTATTCATATGAGAGTTATGTTTTAGGGAGCAAAGGAAAAGTTCTCAACAAGGTCTTGTCACATATGTGCTAATGAAGTGAGTAATAGACATCATTAAAACTTTTTAAAAATCCCATGTTTTCACTCTGAAGAACTATCTGAAAATTATGTAATGCAATAGCACCAGACCAATTTAGTGTCCTTGTCTAGGGGTTTGAAGACACTGCTGGCCTTTTTCACTGATCCTCAGACTGGCTGACTTTTCCTCTAGACTTTAAGTTAGCTTCTGTCACTGAACCCTGTTGAATTGATTGATCCAGATTTGCATTTTCTTTCATTTCATGTCTCCGATTATTCCTCACAAACTCCCTGTGGTCTAAATTCTGCCCTCCAAAATAAAATCATTCTATTAGCTTCAGTCATCCACATAAAACAGTAGCCAGAACTATCATAGACTCCAGAGCAATGACAATAGGAGGGATGGCACACTGAGAGCTGCAGCTGTGGGCTAGACCTCCAGCAGAACTGCACAGTCACCCTATCCCACAGGGAAGTAACAAACCAACCCTGTACACGTGTTCCTCTGATAAAAGGAATGGAAGCCCGGCACCAAGATACCATACCTCCCTCATAAGAGTCTTCCGGAAACAGTCAAAGGTCCCAGAATACATGGGAGGTTGTCCAGGCAAACTCGGAGGCTGCGTCTGCAGCCGGACCTGAAACCAGAAGTTAAAACAATCATTTCCCAGAATCAGAACTGCCTGTCAGTAACAATGGCCCAACTGTCTGCCAAACTCTGAGCAGAGAAAGCTGCACCTGTGTGCATGTCTTTGGCATTCACTTTCCCTGCTGGATTCAATCTTCTCTTTCCTCTAGTTCATTCAAACCCTGCACTTGTAAGTCATTAGTTGCATGCTTTTAGAGAACGACAGTTTCTCTGATTTGCTCAGCCATTTACTTCTGTCATTTATTTCTTAGTTAATGGACCCCACAATGAGCCAGTGGAATAGGTATTACTGATTTATAGATGAGGAGACTGGGTTTAGTGAGCTCAAGTGATGTGACAGAAACCAGACCTGGCTGATGCAAAGCTCAGCTCTAGGCACTCCCTATGCCCATGGGCAGCACCTTTTTGGTGGTTAGGTAAGGTGCTCCAACAAAGGTATTTCAGAGTGAGGTGGATTTAATCCTACTTTTCTTGGTCCTCATCCTTCTTGACCTTCTGGTGTATCCAATGACTCAAACTGTCTCTCTCCTTAAACTTCCCTCCTTTGTCTCCTTTTCTACTCCAGGTGTTCTCTAAGGCTAAGTACCCTACTCATCTGGTCCACTAGCCCTTTCAGAAAACTCAGATTCCAGGGCTTCAGCTTCTGCTCAGTGATGACTTTTACTTGGCCATTTTCAGACTATCTCTCCCCACCTTTAGGGCTACATTTCCAACTGCCTGGAGAAGCTCTCCCTACTCAAATTATCTCCAGAATGTCATCCTCCTGATGAACATCCCATTTGTGCCAGAGCCACCAGGCCACCCTCTTTCTAGGGATTTGAAATTCTAGCATCTGACTACTTCCTGTTGCTTTTCCTCCTCTTACTCACATGGGCATCAAGTCTATTGGAGAGTTCCTTCAAGGTGTTTCCAGAATCTTAATTTCTTTCTCTTTCTGTATGGAGTCTTCTCTTAGGCCAAGTCCTCACCCATCCTTACCCAGCATGGAGGTTTTAAATTATGTCCACTAACTCTCTGACACTTTTCCCTTCAAAAGTTAAATCCTAATTTCTCTCTTCTTCAATACAGGCCAGACTCAGTGACTCACTTCTATCTAATAGAATGTGGTGGTGTTAATGATATGTGAATTCCAAGGTGAGGTGACAAAAAGGTCAGCTTCTGCCTATCTCCATCTCAGGTTACTTGTGTTGGGGAAAGTCAGCCACCATGTCATAGGACTCTCAAACTGTCTGGAAAGGCCATGTGTAGAGGAAACAAGGCCTTCTGACTACAGTCAGCACCAACACGCCAGCATATGGATGAACCACATGGAAGCCAGTGCTTCAGATGAGTGCAGTCCTGGCCAACATCTTTTCTGGTTTATTTTTGGTGGGGTGTCTTTGGTCCAATTTTTTTATCAGCTTTATTAAGATATAATTCATATACCATAAAATTCACCCATTTAATGTGTACAGTTAAATGGTATTTAGTATATTCAGAGTTGTGTAGCCTTCATTATAATCAATTTTAGGACATTTTCATCACCCCCCCAAAAAAAAACCCCCACCACACCCATTAGTAGTCACACCCCATTCCCCTCTCCCCTCAGATCCTGGCAATCACTAATCTATTTTCTGTCTCTATGGATTTGCCTATTCTGTATATTTCATATAAATGAAATCATACAATATGTGGTCTTTCATACCTGCTTCTTTTACTTAGCATAATGTTTTCAAAGTTAATTTATGTTATAGAATACATCAGTCCTTTATCCCTTTTTATTGCTAAATAATATTGCATTGTATAAATACACCACTTTTTATCTGTTCATCAGATAATGAAAAATTGCATTTTTCCCATTTTAAAAATTATTATTAATTATGGTGCTATAAACTTTCGTGCACAGGTTTTTGTGTGGCTATATGTTTTCAGTTCTCTTGGGTATTGTACTGGTGAAGATTCTCCAGAGAAACAGAACCAATAGGATATGGAGATCCATTTCTTTCTTTCTTTATTATAAGGAGTTGGCTCACACAGTTATGGAGGTAGGTAAATCCTAAGATCTGTAGTCAGCAAGTTGGAGACTCAGGAAAGCCAATGGTGTTAAGTTCCAGTTCAGAAGTTGGCAGGCTCAAGACCCAAGAAGAGCTAATGTTTCAGTTTGAGTCCAAAGGCAAGAAAAGACCAATGTCCCAGCTCAGTGAGTCAGGAAGGGGGAGTCTCCCCCTTATTCATGGGAAGCTCAGCCTTTTGTTCTAAAGAGGCCTTCAACTGATTGGATGAGGGCCACCCACATTAGGGAGGGCAACTGCTTTACTTAGTCTACCGATTTAAATGCTAATCTCATCCAAAAACACCCTCACAGATACACCCAGAATAATGTAATAATGTTTGAACAATACCTAGACACCCCATGGCCCACTAAAGTTGACACATAAAATTATCACAGGAGAATTTCTGGGTCATATGTTAACTCTATGTTTAGCCTTCTGAGAAACTGCTAGAATGTTTTCCAAAGAGCCTGCACCATTTTACATTCCCACCAGGAGTATATGAGGTATATAGTTCATAGTATATGAACTATCGTGTGTGTGTGTGTGTGTGTGTATGTTTTTTCTTTTTATCGCCATCATAGTGAGTGTTACGTGGTATCTTACTGTGATTCTGATTTACATTCTCATGATGGATAATGATGTTGAACATTTTTCATGTGTTTATTGACCATTTGTGTATTGTGAAATGTCTATTCAGATCTTTGCCCCTTTTTTCCTTCCCAATTTTTTTATTGTTGTAAAATATACATAAAATTTATCATCTTAACCATTTTTAAGTGTACAGTTCAGTGGTATTAAATACATTCATAATGTTGTACAACCATCACCACCATCCATAACTCTTTGCCTTTAAGACTAAAACTCTATATCCATTAAACAATGACTCCCCATTCCTCCCTACATCCAGCCCCTGGCAACCACCATTTTATTTTCTTTCTCTATGATTCTGACTACTCTAAGCACATCCTGTAAGTAGGATCATATACTATTTGTCTTTTTGTGACTGAATTAGTTCACATATTAGTCTAATGCTTTCAAGATTCATCCATGTTGTTACAAGTGTCAGAACTTCTTTCTTTTTAAAGCTGAAAAATATTTCATTGTATGTATATGTCATATTTTGCTTATTCATTCTTCCACTAATGGACACTTGCTTCCATATTTTAGCTATTGTGAATAATGCTATGAACATGGATGTACAAATATCTCAAGACCCTGCTTTCAGCCAAGACATGGAAGCAACCTAAATGTCCATCAAGAGATAAATGGATAAAGAAGGTGTGGAATATACATGTACAATGGAAGGTGTATATGTATGTGTATGTGTGTATGTGTGTATGTATATATATGGAATATTACTCAGCCATAAAGAAGAATGAATTTATAGCAACATGAATGGACCTAGAGATTATCATATTAAGTGAAGTAAGACAGGGGAAGACAGATATCATATGATATCACTTATATGTGGAATTTTAAAAAGTGATACAAATGAACTTATTTACAAAATGGAAATAGACTCACAGACAGAAAAGAAATTTATGATTACCAAAAGGGAAAATGGAGGTGGGGATGGGGAGGATGGATAAATTAAGAGTTTGGGATTAACATATACACACTACTACATGTAAAATAGATGAACAACAAGGACCTACTGTATAGCACAGAGAACTATATTCAATATCTTGTTTGTTTTTTTACCCCTCCATTCAATATCTTGTAATAACCTATAATGGAAAAGAATCTGAAAAAGAATATATATATATAACTGAATCACTTTGCTGTACACCTGAAACTAACACAACACTGTAAATTAACTACAATAAAATTAAAATGGTTAAAAAAAAGATTCTGCTTTCAATTCTTTAGGGTATATACCGAAAAGTGTCATTTCTGGATCATACGGTAATTCTATTTTTAATTTTTTGAGGAACTGGCATATTGTTTTCCATAGTAGCTGTACAATTTTATACTCCTAACAATAATGCACAAGGGTTCCAATGTCTCTACATCCTTGCTAACATTTGTTATTTTGTTTTATTGATAGTAGCCATCCTATTGGGTATGAGTTGGTATCTCATTGTAGTTTTTATTTGCATTTCCCTAATGATTAGTGAAATTGAACATTATTTCACATGTCTTTGGCCATTTATATATCTTCTTTGGAGAAATGTCTATTTAAGTCCTTTGCTTATTTTAAAATTGGATTGTCTTTTTGTTATTGAGTTGTAAGTTTTCTATATATTCTGGATCCCAGCCAATACTCACAATCACACAAGAAACCCTAAGCCAGACTACCCATCTAAGCTGCCTCACAGACTGTGAGAGTTAATGAATATTGTTATTGCTTTAGGCCACTAAATTTTGGGGTAAGTTGTTACACTGCAAGAGATAACTCATACACTCACGTCACTTTTGCAGTCTTTTTCCTGGCTCTTTTTGTGCTTAGAGTTCTTCTGCTTCAAAATCCTTCTCAGATTACTACCATACTAACCTTTCCAAAACACCATTTTCATCATGCTGTTCTTCTATTTTTTTTTTAGTTTCTCATTCTTGTATTTGTTAGGGCCTTATGATCCACACTAAAGAAATCATTCTCTAGGCAATGGAGGTGATATGCACATCTGAGGAGTTTATAGGACACAACAGTAGAAATGTTCCAGAGACTCCTACTGCTTACATCCAAAGTCCCTTATTTGGCCCTCAGATCCTCCATGCTTAGGCATAAGCTCCCGTAGTTAGTGGGGAGAGAGAAATAGATCAAAACATCTGACTGATACCTTTCCGTGATTTTGTATAAATCTCATACCTGTCTTATGACATTAGCCATCCAAGCCCAGCAAGAACATAAAAGTCCTCATGGCTAGTCTTAGTTTACACCTGACTCTCACTGCCAAGCCTACATCTGCCTCCATTCCTGCCCTCCCCCAGCCCAGAAGTGCTGAGTCTCCCTACTTATCCAGTCAGAACTCAGCCAGCCCTTCACCACCTGCCACAGAGCCTTGTGAGCTCCAACTCTGAAGTGCTGCAGCTCCTGCCTTCTCAGGCCACTGTGAGTTGCCTTGGACCTTTAGAAGTGCCTCTAGGCCAAGCTTTGTTTGAAGCCCACCTGGCTCGCTGAGGTCAAAAGATAGCAGTCAGCAATTTGTGGTTTTGCTTTAAGCTAAAAAGAGACTTTCTGGCTATTAAAAATCCCAGTTAGTGGGTAGCTATAGCTCAGTGGTAGAGCACATGCTTAGTAAGCATGCGGTCCTGGGTTCAATCCTCAGTACCTCCATTAAAAAAAAAAAATACCAAAGAGCATTTTCAGTCAGTTACATTTCAGTACAGAGGTCACTGGGCCCTTCCTGGGATTGACATCTGATTGGGAGGAAGGGCAAGAGGATATGGAGGTAAGAGCAACATTTGTATTAGGGAGAAACAGGGTTTTGCTTTTCTTTAAAGAGAGGCCCCAGATGCCAGGAACTAACAAGATCTCTGCCTACATGAAATCAACAGTAGAAGAGAGGCCAATTTTTCTCCCTTACTAGACAGTGCCACTTAGAATGACCACTGTCTGCGAAGCCCTAACACACACAGCATTCACCAACTACTGAATGAACATCTGATTTCATGTTTCTCAGTGCCTAAACCAGCCTGGTTGCTGCTTAACCTTGGTCTTGTGTAGAATGACTCAAGATCCTCTCCTAGATGAAAGGCATCAAAGAGCTTGTTGCCAAACTTGCCTAGAGAATATCCCCAAAGCAATTTCCCTGAGGAAGAAACCTGATCCAATATTCTAATAAATCCCCTACATAGGGTTCCCACTCTATAAGGCTCATGTCTGCTCCACACAGGCACACTCTAGCCATGATCTGTCATTTTTCTCCACCTGTTTGTCCAGAAATAAGGTTAGAAAACTAGCATGAAGTTCTGAATGCTAAGTCACAGGGTATGGACTTTGGTCTCCAGCAAGGCACTGCTGAGAGTGTTGCAAGGGATAGAGTTGAGGTGTAATGTGAGGATAACTAGGGAATGAACCCTGATGAGTTTACTCCCTCCTAGAGTCAATCTGACCATGGTTTCCTCACCCCGATGTTGTGAGGATCAGCCTGGCCCTGGGGAAAGCTGATCACTTGCTTTCCTTGGAAGGGGCTCAGTCACTGAAGACATCATCGCTTCCCACAGGAGGCCACTCAGGCTGATGTGCAGCGACAGGCTTAAGATGTTGTCAAGCCTCTCTCTGGGGCGAGAAAGGTGCAAAGGAGACAGTGATGGACCACTCTGACTCCAGAGGTATGTGTCAAAAAACCTCTAGACTAACCATGCTGCAGTCTTTATTACTGAGGTGAACTATTTCAACCCTGTTGATAATGTGAGGGTTTGCAGAAGTCAGAGCTTCAGGGAGGCGCTTTTTCTTTCCCATCCCCAAAGAAATGGCGCCAGATCAGAAGAGATTAGGGGACAGAGAACTTTAAACCAAGAGCCCTTGGTGGGCGGTAAGAGGCTGCTTACTCTGCGCCGTCCAGCTCTTTGGGGTGCAGGTACAGTTTCCCCAACCCTCAAAAAGGGTGAAAGGGAAATTCCCTAGACTTTTCAAGGACGCTGCCACGGACCTCCCTTCTGTCACGGGCCAAGCCTCGCGGGAGACCCTGCTTTCCGCGCCCTGCCACGGCCTCCTTCCTCCAGCCCGCGCCCCAGCCTCCTCGCACCTTGACCGTGTCCAGCGGGTGCCCCACGAACACGAGGCACATGCCTCCAAAGCCGCCGGCCAGCAGGTTCTTGAGCGGGCTAATGGGCTTCACCTCGTCTGCCATGGTACGTCCGTCCGTCACAGAGTCCGTGGGTTCCCGGCCGGCCCCGCTCCACTGACCTAGCCGCCTCGCAGGCGCCGCCGACCTTTCACCCACTTTCGGGTGGGCGGGGCATGAGCCCGGGGCAGGCCGGGAGGAGGGCCTAGACCGCCAGGCGGGCCTGGCTTCCGCCGTGGGGCTGCTTCCGGCCGCAGCCCGGCCTCGATGGGCGCGGCTTGAGAGAGCGGGGCTGGCGCCGACGCCTTGTGGGCGGTGTTTGGGAGTAGCGGCGAGTGGTGGACTTACTCCTCCAGGAAGTCTTTCCGGACTTAAGTGGTTTCTCCCTTAAGTTCCCATTCCTACACTCACTGCGCAGAAGGCGACTGCTATGTGCCAGGCGTCTTTCCAGGTGCTGAAGTCACGGCTGGTAACACAGCATATAGGTCCCTGTTCTTGTGGAACTTACAGACCATATCAAAAGTAAATAAGTGAAAGATGCATAGTGTATCAAGCGGTGACAACTGCTATGAAGAAACATAAACCTGGAAAGAGACTTAGAGCGTATTGGGGAGAAGGATAAGTAATTTGCAATTTTAATTGAGTAAGGGAGGGTTTCACTGAAAAGGTGACTGGATTCAAGACCTGAGAAAGTGAGTCCCCGTCCATAGATATGGCATGGAGGATGAACTACTTTCTATGCAGAAGAAAAGAATGCAAAAGCCCTGAGATGGGCTGTGCCTGGCCTGTTTGAGGAACCACAGGGAAACCCTGGTGACTAGAGCAGACTTAGGGAGACGATGACGTGGAGGTAATGGTGGTATGTCAAACAGGGCTTTCTTGGCCACTGTAAGGACATCAGCCTCTCCTCTGAAGGAAATGGGAGCCATTCTGCGGTTTTGAGCAGGGGAGTAACATAGTCTGACTTTTGAGTTACTAGGATCCCTCTTACTGCTGGGTGAGAATCGACCAGGGAGCAAAGAGGAATCAAGGAGACTTGAGGAGGCTTAAGGTGGTAGTCAGAGATGCTGACTGGATCAGAGGATAGCCAACGAGGTGGTGAGACATGTTTGGATTCTGGATATAGTCTGAAGGAAGAACCTAAAGGAATTGTTAATGAACAGAATATAAGATACTTAAGAGAGGAGTTAAGGATGATGCTAATGTTTTTGCCTTATTAACTGTAGATGGACTGTATCCAGGTGGTCACTATATTACTTTGTCATTGTTTCTGTATGTTTAAAATTTCTCAAATTAAAAAGCTATGAGCAATAAACATACCCCTCCTCTGCACCAGGTACCTCACTATCAAGCTGACCTGATAACAGTTCTCCTCTGTAAGGCACTCCCAGGCTAGCAGGAAGCCTAGATCAGGGAGGATGGAACACATATGCTAGAGGTGGAAAAATTAGTGACAGATCACGATTGGGGTCAGGAAATGACTGGGCCTGCCTGGTCCAGAAGGCCTGTATGGGAGTAGAAGGCAAGGAGGCAGGGACAAGTCTCAAGCGCTGCCTACTTTGTACTGTGGGCTTTTTCTAGATGGTGATGGGGAATCATGGAAGGATTTTTAAGCACAGTGGTGACAGATCAATTTGTTTTAGCAAATCTATTTTGGATGGATGAATTAGAGCCTGGTAGCAGGAAGACCAGTTAAGAGAAAATTATAGTGGTCCAGGCAAGAGACAGTGAAGGCATGAACTGAGCCAGGGATCATGGAAGGATGGGAAAGGAGATAGAGCCCAGAGGCATTACCAGAAAACCTGCAGCAACTCTGGGTTTAGGACACACTGCAACTGTAGTGCCCATGGCATATCTGGGTACATATCTGGTCAGTGTCAGGTGTACAGCATGGGAACCAGGAGAGAGGCGAATGCCAAAGACAGAAGCCAGGAAGCCTTCAGCATAAAGATGCCTATGCCACCCCTGGAAGACAGTGCCATGTGAAGAGGGGTGGGAATGGAAGATGGAGCCCCCAAAGCCAAAGTTGCTATTAGAGTTTTGGAGGAAAACAAAGAAAAAGTGGTGCTTTTGAGTTCAAGGAATGGAAGGGTCAAATGCTGGGTCAAGATAAGGAATTTTGATTGCTCATAAGGTTTAACTATTGGTCATTGGTGACATTTAGGAGAAACTTGCCAGGAGTGTTGACAACAGTGGATCAAATACTGAATAGGCAGCAAGAAGGCAGAAGTACCAAGAGTCAACTATGGGTTCAAGGAGTTTGGCACAGAGGGAAGGGAAGGGGACAAAGGGTTAAAGGAGAGTTTAGAGTTCAGTGTTTGTGAAGGTGGGACTGAGGCTGAGGGAACTATCAAGAAAGGAGAGAGAAAACTGATAAGACAAGGTCCCTGAGGTGGTAGTGGGGGGATCTGGTGTGTGTGGCATCACCTGGCACTGTGGCATCACTAGTTTCTTCTAAATGTCCAAGTATCTCCAGGACTCTAACTCAATCTCTGGAATTGAATCCTGGCACAAGAGTCTTTAAAGCTCTCTGACTGAGAAGCTGCATTGTTAAGAATCTCCAAGAGAGAAGGAAAAGTGTTCAAGCTAAGCAAGGAGACAGCTCACAAATATAAAATACAAAAGACTGTTGTATAACACATGACACACTGTAGGTGCTTAAAAAGTTGAGTGTAGTTGGGTGAGTTATAAAGTGGGTGCCTGTCCTTAAAGGGCATCAGTATGGCTGAGGGGAAGAATCTCAGACTTTGGAACAAGAAAGGCCTGTTAGGAGAGAGCTCAGGTACAAAGCAGGTTGTGAGCTCCTGAGGAGGCCTGAGGTTTCCTCCTGACTTCCTACCCCAGGGAACACTGTCATCTTTGTGTCCCACAGATTATGTCCACCCCCTCCCCTACCATAAGCCTACTTATCTCACCATGAGAGGGCAGGACTGGGTCAGTATCCAGGCCACTCATTTACTGAACACTTCTGGTTTGAAAAACTCTGTATTCACCACTGGATTGGCCTCAGGAGTTTTATTAGACAGAAAATCCAAGATTTAAGGTTTGGCAATGGGACCTTGTTTATCTCATTTATGACCTGTAGTGTTCCAGCTGCAAAAGAGGAACAATTTTAGAGTCAGTCTGCACTCAGAGCAGCTTCAAGAAGAGATGGTGTTTGTTATAGAACAGCTCTTCTGGTAAACTCTCCTGGTAAACCTGGATATCTCCATGACAGACCTGAATGTGGACTCCACACAAATCTACCAGGTTCTATTAAATCCTCATAGGGTAGCTGATAATCCACTAAACCAATGGTCTTCCTACTTCCTCATCTGATAAGCCTTACACACAGAAAACTTACCTGAAATTTAATTTGGCTATGTCATTCCCTGGCCAGAAAACCTCCTCAGCTGCTCAGAATAATATGTAAGGATGATGATAATAGTAGTAGTAGTAGTAGTAATAATAACAACAACAACAACAACAATAATAATAATAAATATATAAGTGGTTAAAGGGCAGTCAAGGCTTTTCATAATTTCATGCTAGTTTATTTATTCAACCTTGTTATTCTGTAGACTGCATCTTCATCTCTGAGCAAATTGAGCTTCTCCTGGGTTACCACACAGACCTGTTACTTAACAGACCCATTCCTACTGTCCCCTTTACATACACTGTCCCTTTTAGCATAGGGTTTCCTTCCTCTCCCCACTCCATAACACACTGATGCAGGAGAGATATACCAGGCTGCCCATATTCTAGACATTGTCCACCCAGTGGTTCTTAGCCTTTTTAAGGGTAAAGAATTCCAGGAAAGTGCACATATGCATATGCACTTCCAGGTTTGCTATCAATTTCATGAGAATTTAATGCCATTCTTGAACCTCAGATGAGAAGCCTTGTTCCTAAATCCTGGGTGTCAAGCATGGATAAGAGAGATTAATTTTTCCAATGTCTTTTCTTCTTTCCTTCTTTCCTCCTGGCTTCAAATTCCAAATCTGGCTGAAATCTCCCCAATCTCTATTTTTCTCATGGACTTCAACCCTGCCTCTCTAGCTCCCCACAGGGATCTCAAACTCAAAATGTGCACCTGAAGGTAAATTGTGTCCAGGAAAAAACAACCCATAAGAAATAAAATTCTAAAAATATTCCACAGGTGATTGGAATTAAAGCATAGACACTCCTAGAAATCAAGAGAAAGCTGACTGATCAACCTGATAAATTCTCTTAAAAAGACAGAAAGAAGATAAACAAGTTTCAGCTGTATAGCAACGGGAACTATACTCAATGTCTTATAGTAGCCTATGATTAAAAAGAATGTGAAAAAGAATATACATATGTATATGTTCGACTAAAACATTATGCTGTACACCAGAAATTGATACAACATTATAAACTGACTATACTTCAATTAAAAAAAAGAAAAAAACCCCCAGATGATTGGATTTTTAAAAAGACAGAATGAAAAAAGAGAGAAATTGAGAAACTGTGGGACAGAAGATAGATGTTGAAGTTCCAACACCTCTCTAATAGGAGTTCCACTAAGAAAAGATGGAGAGTAAGGAGAGAAGAACATAATCAAAGAAATAGAGACAAAAATATCTCATATAGGAAATGTAAAACTTTCATGTGAAGAGGGCTGGTAAATACCAAGCAGGATGAATAAAAAAGACATCTATATGCAGTGTGGCAAATTTTCAGACATTACTCATTTCTAACTTTTAGAGGCTATGGCATAACACTGATGCCAGAATCAGATAAGGATGGCATTCACACACAAAAAGGAAACCAGAGACCACTGTCACTCAACGTATGAATACAAAAATATTAAAAGTAAAATATTAGCAAATCAATCCCAGCAGTTTTAAATGGATAAGGTATTTTGACCTAGCATAGTTTAAAATCAGCCAATCTCATAATGTGATCAGGACACTAACAATAATGGATGAAGATCCTATGATCATCTCAATAAATGCTAAAAAGCATGTGATATTTGTGGTAGACATGGAGTTGTGCCTCCTAGAACCTCCTTCAAGGAAGGCCTGGCTACACAGCTGCGGGGAACATGGCAGCTGACAGCCTTCAGCTCTCAGTCCTTCAGGATGTGCCTCAGCTTCAGAGAACTAACTCCCCTTAGGTTACACCCTTCCCAAGAAAGCCCATACCCAGTGACTAAGCAAGGCAGGGATTTCATGCCAGGCCAGTCTGGCTTGGTATAAGGTACTCTGACAGGCAGTATTCACTCCAGTGCTCCCTGCTGGGTTGTTGGCAGCGTCATTTGGCCTGCAGTTTAAATCCTACCTCTGCCCAGTTCTGCTTCCTGCCCCTTCCCTTTACATATGTTGGTCCCTAATAAATATCTTGCTCTCCAACCTCCATCTCAACATTTGCTTCTAGGGAGTCCAGACTGCAATAGTAGTATTCAACATCATTCCTTATTAAAAACTAGATAGAATAAAAAGGAAAAGAATATAAAACTGTAAACTTAAGATTTGAAGTAAACTCCCTTGTAATGGATAAAGAGTAACTACCTTTTTTTTTTTTAAAGCAAACTAGTAACTATCATATTTTTCTTAGCAAAAGTATGTAATAGTAAAATATTAGAAAGTTTCCTATTAATGACAGGAACAAAGGTAAAGATGTTTTAAATCATGATTACTGCTGAAAGTTTTACTGGACATGGTAGCTAATGCAAAAAGACCAATAGGAAGGGAGGGAGGGAAAGAAGTAGGAAAGTAAGGAATAAAGAAAGAAGGAAAGAAGGAGGTGGGAAAAAAAAAAAGGAGGGAGAAAAGAAACAGAAGAAAGAATAAATTTAAAAATTTAATACTAAAAATCGAGTTCAAAATATCACTATTTTTAAGGGATCCAAATGCTTACTTTGAAAATTCAAGAGACGGGGGAGGGTATAGCTCAGTGGTAAAGCATGTGCTTAAACACAAGACAAGATACAATAAAATTCCTAGAAGAAAATATAGGCAAAGCATTATCTGACATACATCTCAAAAATGTTCTCCTAGGACAGTCTACCCAAGGAATACAAATAAAAGCAAGAATAAACAAATGGGACCTAAATAAATGTACAAGCTCCTGCACAGCAAAGGAAACCATAAGTAAAACAAAAAGACAACCTACAGAATGGGAGAAGATTTTTGCAAGTGAAACCGACAAAGGCTTGATCTCCAGAATATATAAGCAGCTCATATGACTTAATAAGAAAAAAACAAACAACCCAATCCAAAAATGGGCAAAGTACCTAAACAAGCAATTCTCCAAGGAAGAAATACAAATGATCAATAGGCACATGAAAAAATGTTCAATATCACTAATTAATATCACTAATTAACAGAGATATGCAAATCAAAACTACAATGAGGTATCACCTCACGCCAATCAGAATGGCCATCATTCAAAAATCCACAAATGACAAATGCTGGAGAGGCTGTAGAGAAAAGGGAACTCTCTACACTGCTGGTGGGAATGCAGTTTGGTGCAGCCACTGTGGAAAACAGTATGGAGATTCCTCAAAAGACTAGGAATAGACTTACCATATGACCCAGGAATCCCACTCCTGGGCATATATCCAGAAGGAACCCTGCTTCAGAATGACACCTGCACCTCAGTGTTCATAGCAGCACTATTTATAATAGCCAAGACATGGAAACAGCCTAAATGTCCATCAACAGATGACTGGATAAAGATGATGTGGTATATTTATACAATGGAATACTATTCAGCCATAAAAACTGACAACATAACGCAATTTGCAGCAACATGGATGTTCCTGGAGAATGTCATTCTAAGTGAAGTCAGCCAGAAAGAGAAACAAAAATACCATATGAGATCACTCATATGTGAAATCTAAAAAACAAAACAAAACATAAATACAAAACAGAAACTGACTCACAGACATAGAATACAAACTTGTGGTTGCCAAGGGGGTGGGGGGTGGAAAGGGACAGACTGGGATTTCAAAATGTAGAATAGATAAACAAGATTATACTGTATAGCACAGGGAAATACATACAAGATCTTATGGTAGCTTACAGAGAAAAAAATGTGACAATGAGTATATATATGTTCATGTATAACTGAAAAATTGTGCTTTACACTGGAATTTGACACAACATTGTAAAATGATTATGACTCAAAAAATGTTAAATGAGGAAAAAAAGAACTTTTAGGTGACTGGAAATATACCAATTTGGGAATTGAGAATAAAAATTTTCTCTGGAAATATTAAAAAAGAAAAAGAAAGAAAGAAAGAAAGAAAGGAAGAAAGAAAGGAAGAAAGAAAGGAAGAAAGAAAGAAAGAAAGAAAGAAAGAAAGAAAGAAAGAAAGAAAGAAAGAAAGAAAGAAAGAAAAATTCAAGAGAGGGGGTAGGGAATAGCTCAGTGGTAAAGCATGTGCTTAGCATGCACAAGGTCCTGGGTTCAATCCTCAGTACCGCCATTAAAAAAACAAACATACAAAAAAAATAGCTTTTCAATAAATTAACAATAACTAGAGACCATGAAAAAAAGAATCCTCAAAATAATAATGAAACCCATAATATATGCAGTACTAAACCAAAGATCCACATGAATAAAGCTATAAAAATTCAAATACATAAAATAAAAATAAAGTAAGTGTAAAGATATATTATATTCCTTGGATACAAGAACTCAGTATTGAGGATATCAGTACTATCCTTAAGTTATTCTTAGAAATTCAGTGCTCTTCAGTGGGTTTTCAAAAATGAAACGTCAACCTGAATCTAAGTTTTATACAAAAAAAAATTGTATGATCTTGGCTAAGAAATTTTTTAAAAGATCATAAGGATAACTTGTTCTACTATATATCAAAAACAAACCATTTAGCTCTAATTAAAACTTTGTATTAGAGTTGGACTAGGCAAACAGACCTTCAAATACAACTGAGACTCCAGATCCATGTATACATGGGAATTTAGACCATGATAGAAGTGCTTGTGTGATAAAAGTGGATAAAAGATGATGGTCTATTCAATAAATGGTGTTGGGGCAACTGACTATCAAATTAGAAAATATAAAACTAGACTCTCTACACATCCTACCAAACAAATTCTGGATGGATTAAGACCTCAACAAAAAAAACAAAAATATTTTACATGATGTAAAGGGATATGTTTTGCCAAAACAAATAAGTACACTGGATTATAGACTTTTACGTTGCTGATATATAAAATTCATAACCTTGCAATATGTTACTCACTCATTTCTATTAATTTTCACTCCAAGTTAATTTGGGACTTTCTAGTATTTAAATGCACTTGATTTGGGTTACATGCTCTGAGTTAAACTGGAAGCTTATACCCTGTATAAGAAATACACGAATACATGCAAGCAGAACTAAAAATAAGAGCCTGTTACACATCGATATCTTGAATATCAGTATATAACTACTCGTATATGGGTGGAAATGGTTTGGGTTGTCTACGGACGTGCACAGCCAGGAGGCTCCCTAACATCTCTGGCTTTACACTGGCGTTTCCACTGTTGTGCCGCAGCAACTTGAGTGAGGCTTCGTGGCTCTATCGATCCATAATACTTGATGAAAGTACTGAAAATCATAAAGGCACTTCCCATACTGTTTGAAGAAACTGTGCTACATTCAATCTTGAGTGAACGGGAAACCAGAGAATTAGGCGGCAAACTAGGCAGTGGAGAGGGAAGCGGAAGACGGGCGTGGATCTCTGAATTAGGGGCCATCAGTCAATGGCCTCGGAACGTAGGCAGAAATTCTCCGCCCGCCGCGATGATCCGAAGACCCAGCTCTCCTTCGACAAGATAGAGGCTGGGAAACAACAGTCTTTTATTCACTCCACGAATGTCAGGATGTCTTCTCCGTGCCGGACACCGAGCACAAACAGTGACGTGAAGGAGTCTGTCAGAAAAACGCTGGTTTAAAATATCCTGGCGGGCGGCGCTGGTAGGCGAAAGCCAAAAGAGATGCCTTGACCACTCTCCAATAAGCCGAACTTTCTCCTCTGCTGCCTCCCGCAGTCGTCGGCGTTTGCCCTGCGCTGAGTTGACTCTAGGTCACTTCGCTGGGCTGCAGTGAAGCGTCACGGGAGGGGCGTTATTACCCAGCGCCTGCCGCGACCCCGGCGACCGCGGGTCGACCCCAGGCCGGAAGTGACGCAACCGCTCTGAGCACTTCCGGAGCTGTGGAGACGGCTCCGCCGGAGGAAGCAGCGCGGGCCTGGACCGGCGTTGGCCCGCCGCCTCCGTCGCCACCGCGCCTGTGTCCGATTCTTCTGGCCTGGCCAGACTCGGTCCGGCACGCCTGGGCTCAGCGGCCGCGGGGCCGCGGCTCCCGGTAAGTGCGGGGCGCGAGTCGCGGCCTTGTTTACCCTGGCAATTGGGGGGAGGGGGTGAACTCACCGCGCGCCTCCCTAGCTCGGCTGGGGCTCCGCCTTCGTCGCTGCCCGCGAGGTCCCTGCGCTCCCGGCAGCCCATACACAGTCTAAGCGCCCTCCGCCACCCGCCGAGGACCAGCTAAAGGCTGCGACAAGGGCGAGCCGGCGCCTGGCGTCTGTTTTTCCTCCTCCCGCCGCCTGCTCAGATCGCGGAGAGGTCGGAGGCCAGCGCCTCTGGCCGACTGGCGCCGGCGCATCTGGGCCCTCCGTGCCCGGCGCCCCGGGGAAACGCCGCGCCTCAGGTGCTCCCCACTCGAGTCATCATTGGGAGTTCTCGCAATGCCGCTTGCGCGGTTAGTTAACGCCCGCCGGTGAAGGGTCCCGCAGCGCGTGGACTCCGTGTCCTCTAGGATATCCCGTCGCTTCAGACGGGACATGCGGCCCAGGAGCAGCGCAGCCGCCTCGCCGGACACTGCTGTGCTAGCCGTGGGGAGAGGCAACCGTGTTCTCGGATGACTTCACCTCAGTACTGTTGCTCTGTCCCATAGAACTTTCTGCCACAATAGTCATATTCTGTGCCTTTGCTGCTAAGCAGGGTAGCCACTAGCCACACTTGGCCCTTGAGTATTTGACTTATGGTTAGTGCGACTGAAAAACCAAATGTTATGTTTTATTTAATTTTTAAGTTGAGTTAAATTTAAATAATCTCATGTGGTTAGTGGCTACCGTATTGAACAGGGCAGGTCTAGTGTAGGGTTTTGAAACTAAGTTGCTGGTTTATATTTTGTGCAAAGCAGTTTTCTTCGGAGATGTAGACTTAGTAAATGACCAGTTTTATTTATTATATCTGGAGTAAACATTGTCAGACCCACCAAAAAGTCCGTGTTTTTTTGTTGTCAACTTTAAACTGAGAAGTCTTAAGTTTGGCTTCTGTAGCCTGTGGTGGGTGTCAGGTCTTACGAACACTTGACTTTGACCAGGCCGGGCGGGAGGAGTTATTTCTGTTACTCTTTTTCTGTTCGGGATGTAGGAATAATATTTAACATCCGAAGGAAAGCAAAGCATTCTCATCAGTTCTTTTAGGCAGTAACATACTGGCCCCTTTAAGCAGTGTCAGTACTCTTTCAAGTAGAATAAGGATATTCTAACTTTGAAAGAATTAAAAGTTAAGGTTTTATTTAAATCTGGACCTAGAACACCCAATAAGCATGAAATGACAGTCTCCTTTTTGGAAGGGAGCATGAAGTCTTCCCCTGCTTCTTGATACTTAGTTGGTGAGAAGCCTCTGGGCAACCTGTAAGCCCAAATCCTGAGGAGAAATTCAGAGAAAGTGAAAAGCATGCTCTTTTGTTGTTATTATGGAGGTAGCTTTGTGGATAGTATTAGGCTCCCTGGGAGGGTGATGGGGAGTTATGAATCCTTAGGCCATGGATCTGGTGAAAGTATGACGCTGGGCTCTACTGGTTGCCAGCAGTGTGGTTCTCGTACTTAATCTTTTTGAACTCTACATTCCTCATTTGTAAGAAGAGAATGATAGCCAATTTTACAGGGTTATAAACATTTAATGAGAATGAGTCTGACCTGAGATTGGCTCTCGTTAAATGAAAGCTATTATTGGTAATGATATTTTGTAGATGGGAGCAATATTTATAATGCTATTTATTCATATTTGGCCAATAAGCAATATTTTACATAGAAATACAGATAAAAGAAAAAAGATTGGAAGAATCAATTCTTCTGCAACTGTTTTGGAAGTCATCTTCCATAATCATTGTTTGGACTTTGATTTTCATTTAGTTTATATTTTCCTGTCTATGAAGTACTTTTGAAAGTTAAAAGCTCTGGTTTTCCAAGAAATTCAAAAGGATAAAGAAATGAACATGAAATTTCTAATTGAGTAAGCAAGTAGTACTTATTTAGTCTTGGATAGTGGGATCTGTAACTGAGAAAGTCAGATGGCCCTTGAGCATATCAGAAAAGAGGTGGGAAATGGTATCAGTATTGCCCAATGGACATTCTATTGGGGACTTTTTTTTATTTGAAAATAATTTTTTCATGAGTAAATTGAGATCTGAAATATTGGTAGTATTCTGAAAGTGTTAGATTACCGCAGTTTAGATGACTTTATAGTAAAAGTCTAGTTTAAGTCAGTTACAATTTGTGATGTCAACCTCTATGTAACATTTAGGATTGAAATTGTGATAGTTAATTTAGAATATTGGAACGGTAAGAGTAAGGTGGTGGGCTTTTAAACTGACGGAGGAAACTGGGTATCCATTTCTATAACCAGTACCCCAGGTTATATTATTGTCAGCTGCTTACTTTGGATACTTCTCTTTTTTAGAAGACCATGTAACTCTTGTCAATATATAATATATAATTATGACGTATGGATTTCTGTGGGACTTATAAGAAAATAATTTCTGGTCCCTTGCTGCTTGTCCTTTTGAATGTCTTTGCTTTTTGAAAAATAAATTTGCAAACTCAGGGTACCAATTTAAAGATATATAAATAGAATTATCTCTTTTCATTTTAGATGGAAATTATATGACAAAGACTATTTGGGTGACATCTTCCTGAAAGATCTTCAAGAATTACAGGTATTTTTAATTTAAAGATTAACTTTGTCCTAAAGGAAAAATACTATAATTAAGTTTAGTTGTGATTATATGGTTTTATCATACAAAACAATTTATTGAAAGTCAAACTGCAAGTAATATTACTGCCCTTTCATTACTGTGACTTTTTAAAAACAACTTGAGCATTTATAGATAACATACCAGGCTTGGAGTCACTGATATTTTAGTAATACCATTAAAATGTGGCTCTGTAGTCCTTTAGACTGGTTACATATTTAGTACACATTCATTTTTAATCTTTGTTTTAATTATAGTTGATTTTTTTTTTTGGAGAGATTCTCTACTTCAAATAGATTTTAAATTTACTTGAGTATTTAATCCAGATTTGGTTATGTAAGTCATTTACATACCATTCAATCCAAATGCTGTTGCATTTTAAGGTCCTGTTAGTTTGGATTTAAATCACTATATGATACTGTTCCTTGCAAATGATCGCTTGAACTAGTACTTGTGCAGAGAAGTTAATAGGTATTTGCCAAAGTATTCTCTGAGATGAAGTTAGCACTTGTGACTGTTTTGCTTTCTCAGCTACTGTTCTGTTTTCATTTATATGTAATTGAGTAACATTTTGATCTGTGAGGATTTTTCAGTAGCTGGTTCCATTTGATCTCTTGTTTCTTCACTCTAAATAGATTCTGGTTTTCCCTAGCCTTCATCCTGCTAAAGCCGAATATCTATAGTTTTCCTTCACTGTTGAATCAGTTTCTTTGCCTCTAAGTACCGCTGTTAAAGGATCAGTAGAAACCTTTAAAATGGAAAAATTAGTTAACTTTGCGGACTAGAGGAGGATGTTGAAGAGCTGTATGACTTTTATTTTTTCTTTCCTAACTATGTACCTGTTTTCCAGATATCTGAGGGCGATGTCTCTAAAACAGTGGTATTCTTTCCCTAGATATTATAGTGGAAAGGAATTGTGTCCCTGTTTGTCTGTGTCACCACTCAGTGAGTCATGATTAGCTAAGAGATTTTAAACTTTGGTAGTTCAGCCTTTAGGTTGCTTCCCCTTTGGGCAGCCAGCTGTGGGGATGTGCTTCTTTCTCAAGGACTCTGGCAGGAAGGATAAGTCCAAGGAATTTGACTCCTTGACATGGAACAGATGATGCAAAGTTACCATCATTAGCTGCTTCTGCCCCTCCAGGAAAGGGTTTTCTTTGAAAAGCCTAAGCCGGGTGATGATGGTGAAGTATGAGAGGAGAGCTGGAATAGGCCATAGTGGGGGTAGGACCAGGGTTATGCCATTTTAATTCTTCAGTGATTTCTGTTACAACTTCCTATAGTGAAAGTAAGTGACACTTATTTTTTTCTTTTCCTCCCTTAGAAGACAAAAACACTAATGCATTTGAGAACGTGGTAAAGTTTGGGGGGAGGGGAAAATACTGCTTTCCTGATCTGCAACTTGGCTGGATGTTAAGATGTCTGTGGACATGAATAGCCAGGGGTCTGACAGCAATGAAGAGGACTATGACCCAAATTGTGAGGAGGAGGAAGAGGATGAAGACCCTGGGGACATAGAGGACTATTACGTGGGAGTAGCCAGCGATGTGGAGCAGCAGGGGGCCGATGCCTTTGATCCTGAGGAGTACCAGTTCACCTGCTTGACCTACAAGGAGTCTGAGGGTGCCCTCAATGAGCACATGACCAGCTTAGCCTCTGTCCTAAAGGTGAGCAGTGTTGTCAATTCTAAGTATAATCCCCCCAATTAAATCTAAATATGAGTTGTTGCTAATGTCACCTCCAGACTGACTAAATGGCCTGTAGTTTGAAACCAAATTTAAGTATATGTTGCATCATCTGGATGCATTTGATGCATTTACTTTGTTTGCTAATATGTGTATATCTAAGGCCCTCAGATTCCCAGACTACTAAGAATTAGAAAGGAGGGGTAGGGTGGATTCAGGAAAGATAGATCAGAAGTATGTAGAAGCAGAACTGCATAGATTAACACTTGTTTCAGAAAGTCTTATGAAACTTGATGAGGTAAGATAGGATAAGCATTGAAATCACCATCTTCAACACAACCATGTGTGGGTCACTGATAAATGTCTTGAGAGTGTTACCCAGATGTCCTGGTTTGCCTGAATAATCAGTGCTTCTGGGCTAATGAGCTCATTTGTTTCATATACTGATGACTAATGTCTGTTGTTGAAAGAGATTTTAGCAATAATGAAGAATAACATAGGTTCCCATAGCTTATATTTCATTGGTTTTGGGGGATGTTAATATGGCAATTAAAAAAAAGTGACCAAATTAGTTATTCTAGCAAGCATCTTATTTTTAACACAATCTAGCATATGTTTCAATGTCTTGCATCTTAGGCCAATTATTGTCCTCCCTGTGTACATTTTCTACTATGTCATATTACAGTAGTATGTAGTATGCTTACATAGAACACAGTGTACTATGAATATTATTACTGTCATTTAGACAGTTTCCCAGCATGTTTCTCCTCTGACATTGGCCATTATGTGGAAGTGTGGACATTTCTCTTACTTTACTGTTTTCGCTGACATTCCTTCAGAAACTGTTATATGGATTTTGTTATTTGCTAAAATTTAAGATCAAGAACACATTGGCATGATTTCAACCAAGTAATTTTCTTGTTGGTATTTAAATGGAAATAACTAAGATGTGTCATGTATGATTACTGTAAAAGTTGCCTTATCTACTAGTTCAAAGTCTTTTTTTCCCAGGTGATTGGCAAAGGCTAATACCTTAGATTTAGATACTCAGGACTTTACTAGCAACTAGCTGGAAGCCAAAAGCTAAAGCTTTTTGTGTGTGTGTGACTCACTCCTAGAAGTGTTTAGACTTCTTCTCATGCTCAGCAGAAAACTCTGAAGAATGGAAGCCCTTTGGAACCTCTGGGTTTGGGATTTCTGCACCATAGCAATAACAAAACTGCTGGAACCTCTGCTTCCCGAGGGCATTTTCCTGGGAGAAAAGAGACATCAGATCTCTTTCTTCCTCCTCATGTACACCTCTCCCTGTCTGGTCAACTAGTTTCTTTTACTTTAACCATATTATGCACAGTGTTGGTAATAGAAAAGGAATTGGCAGGTGTGTGGTTTTGCGCTGGACAGTATTAATTGACTGAGTTCATCAGGATATTCTTATCTATGCATAGGAATTCACAGTCTGTCAAGCCCTCTGTGCCGACTTTCTTACTCTGCTAGAGACAGCTGAGGGGCCCAGGCCCCTTCCTCCTTTTTAAAAAAAATAGTAAAATCCATAAAATTTACCATTTTACATCCTTCTTTCTTATTAAGGTGTCATATTGCCAGCCCCCTGGAAAGCCTTCCCTTCATCTCTTCACCTTTTAGTACCCCAAGGGCTCCTTCAGAGTCTGCCTGTGCTTTCCCTGAGTGAGCCTCCTTGAGCCTCCCTTGAACACAGTGGTTGCCTCCTCTTTTGTTCTCAGTGCCCAAATGTTAGAGCCCATGTTTTTTACATCATATAGTGCAGTCTTCTGACTGCTTTGTGTTGTTTTATCTTTTCACATATTTTGGCATGCTCTTTCCAACTAAATTGCCTCTTCCTGGAGGGCAGAAACTGCTTTATACCTTATCTCCCCCGTCATTCCTATCACAGTGTTTCATCCCTAATAGATATTGAATACTTTTGGGGTACTTGTGGACTTTGTCACCTGTTGATGATGTTGTTCATGCTGCATGTGAACTACATCCCCTAGTCCCTGCTGTACATTCTCTACTGTCATGAAAGAGCATTATTCTGGTCCCAAAGGTCACGAAGAGTAGGAAAAAAAAAAAACTTGGAACAGAGATGAAGAAACGAAAAGAGGTGGAATAAAGTTGAACCCCAAAGAAAGGGTTAAAGAGAAAATGAAGCAAAGAGGAAAATAATCCATGAAAATTTAAATAATGGTAGAAGTAGAAGATGAATTTTTTTCTTTCCAACCCTAGACCTTACTGAGGAGCGTGTTAGCACCATTTCCTTTCTGGGGTTGGGCAGCAAGGGTCTTGGCTCTTTTAGTGGGTTGGCTGCACAGAAAGGGACTCAGAGGTATTTTCAGTGGTTCAGGAATTTGACCAAGAGGCTAGGCAGAAACAGCTTGGTTAAGAGTAAAACAGGAGTCACACACAGTGTTCCTTCAGGCTGGCTAAAAACTAACATTGTTTTTAATTTTTGTAACCAGTATTTTTTGACACAGAGGGAATAATTTACTGTTGAATTTACGAACAGTGTTCACAGGTGCTTTGGCCACTCTCTCCCCTGTTGTATGTGTCTCTGAGGATGGAGCTCAATGGTCGTCACGCAGACCACTGCTGATTTCCCTCATTGGTCGTGTCGCTGTTTGCACAACTCTGACATTAAGATATTTAATTCTTTCATATGATTTAGGAGGTTTTTGGCTAATAGGAAATGTAATATGTGTGTGTTTAAAACTGTAGCCTTATGAACAGCTGTCTGTGATCAGAAGCTAAGTTTGAGGAGCAGCATCAATTTTCCACTGATACTCTTGTCTGTGTTACTCGTTTTGTTATGTCTGGCAGTTGCCTGTGGATGAGCCATAGGCTAGCATAAAGTTAAGCCTTCTGTTACCTTTTGGGATTTGAAGTTTCTTAAGTAGAAAAATCCCAGTTGTTTGTGATGCTGGACTTCTGGTTTAGTGAGGGTCCTTGTGTCAGAGAGTAACTTCCTGTATGTATTCTGGGACCAATCCATGAATAAGGTCATTAAGTGAGAAAGAAAAGTGCCCAGAGAATCAGATTAAGGGCTGAGGATAGATAGCAGAGAAAATGCTTGTTTGTTATCAGGGGGAAACTACTGGTGTTCGAATAATGGCAAAACAGAAGTATTCTTTGGGGAGTGAGCTATCATCCTACACAGATGGAATAGTCGTGAAAGATTGTGTTATAAGAGGGTGAAAATCTCTGAGGAATATTTTTAGTGATCATATGTGAGTCTTTAAAGAAAACAAAGTTACCTTTTTTACATGCTATATTTTTATATGAAACTTATACAAAGAATATTGTTACTGCTATAGATGAGAGAGGCCCTTTTTAGTAATAACAGGTATTTTTATTGCAAAATATGCAGTAGTTAGCTAAGAAGTATTTAGTCATTCAGTGAATCCTATTAGTACTGTTCCCTGAAACTCATGAGGCATTTGCTGTCAAGCTGCTCAGAAAGGGGCTTAGCCATGGCAGAGCCCCAGACAGAGCCCAGGCAGACCTGCACTGGGGATGGGCCGGAAGTGTCTCCTGCATCGTGTGCTCCTTCTTGGTGCTCCTTCTCTCAGCAGCTTGTTAGGGCTATGGGCAAAAGTGGAGTGTTGCTGCTCAGAGCCCCACCCATGCTTCAGAAAGGAAAAGAAATAATCCACTTTGGGCTAGATCTAGTCCACGGAGCTACAGTGAGCTATCTGAGCTTTGTGTTGATATGAGAACCTTCAAGGTGGGTTGCAACAGCTGTGCAGGCAACAGAAGTCCATGGGTTGATTAAGCATGGGAGTGGGAAAGTTACTTTCTGATCTGGAGTGGGAGACCAGATGTATAAGTAAAAAGGAATAAAATGTAGAGGATTATGAATGATGCCTGACATGTCTTTACTTTTGGAGGAAAGGAGTATATTTTTTTAACTTGAGTGCTGAACTATGCTGTTTACTTTCTCAAGCCTGGTTTTCCCCAGATAGGGTTAGAAAAATAAAACTGGTTATTATGAGTGTTTTTACTACAATTCTTCTTGCTTTATGAATTGCTCTATTAACTGCACTAGAGTTGGGAAAATGTTCCCTAGAACACACTATTCTGCCACCCTCTAGCTTGAATTTAAGATCTAGTGCTTGCTATCTATCCAGCAACATGTGGCTGGAAAAATCTCTCAAAATTCTTCTTCTGTGGATCATTTTTCCCTTTTGTGGATGAATCATCATGAGTTTTCAGGGCTTCTGACTCCCAGGTGCAGAAGTCTTTGTAGTCCCTTGTTCGAAATAACCTAGTTTCTATGCATTTATCGTTTGTAACATAAGTAATTGATGGTCTTAACAAAAAATACCTTACATTTAGCCTTTCTCTCAAGTGGCACTAAATTTTTGTATAATATCTGGAAAAGACATTTTGTTTATTAAATCAACTTTCTTGTATTCTGGTAGAGCTGAATTTTAAGAACATTTTACTTTTATTTATGCATTCATTAATTAACCAAATAATAGTTGTTTTCTTGTTAATACTCATGGGAAAGTATCTTTAAGTCAGGCCTAGTAACACTGAATGTTTGTGTGCTGAGCAGCCATCTGATTTCTATTTTTGTGATTTGATGTCAGATTTCTTTGCATGCCTGTATCTCAGTAGAATCTAGATTAAATTCCTGTGTTTCAAATAGTTGGTTGTTAGTGTTGACATACTTCACTGTACTGTAGCCTGGAAGTTTTATGTGTGTTTTATTGATGTATAAATTTATTTTTAAAGAGGAGATGAGAAATGTCCAGAGTGACATTGAGAATTGCCTAAGTACAACTAGTGCTAGAGTTGTCCCTGACTTGCCAGCTTAGAAAGGTTATTGTTATCATTGACTTTGTGTGCTCACTGTGTACCTGGCACCACACACAACATGCTCACTGCCTTCCAGAAAAGAAGCTATTCGTCGGATTCAAGGACAGCTTTCATTCTAGTCTTCTGTTGTACTTTCACACTACCTTAGGAACCATGTAAACCATGTGTAATCAAGGGATGTTTCTAATTCCACAGTTGTGTCTTAATCCTGAATTTATATTTAAATTTTTATTGTTGAGATGTTGCCACAGTATTAAAGAATATCATTCGTAATTCCATTAACTTAAAATAAGAGTTTTCTTCCTTATCTTCAGGTTATTCATATTTATAGATAATATAACTGCTGCAATTCATTCAATCATTCATTTCAGCCAATATTTATTGAGCACCTACTATGTGCCAGGCACTGGAAGAATAGCTGTGAACAAAATAGACCAAAATCCCTGCCCTGGACTGCAGTACGTTCTAGTAATCATTATGTATATATATTTATATATTCTAGTTTTTTATGTGTATTTCAAACATCTCCTGTTTATACTTCATTCTCATAAATATTTTGTGTGTAGTGCACCATCTTGTTCTTGAACCATAATTTGCTCAAGCTTTCTTCATTGGGCATTTAGGTGACTACTTGTGTGTTACAGTTGTCAGGGACTGGTTATAGTGCTGTGAGCATTTTCATGGATGTGGTCTTTATGTCCGTTGAGCCTGGACTAATGGTCAGATGACCGGGTTCCAGTTCCTTTTCTACCATTTAATATAATGTGACCATGGGCAAGTTTCTCAACATCTCTTAAGCTTCAGTTTCCTCATCTATAAAATAATGATACCTTCTGCACAGCATTAAAGGAGATAATGCATGGAAAGTGCCTGGCCCTGGAGTATTCAAGTACAGTCATGGTGGAAGCAGGACAAGAGTCAAACAGTAATGTTGCTTTCACACATTTGTTGTGGTTCCTTAAAGCACATTCTCAGAATTGTGCATTTTGAGTCATAGGTTAGGAGCCACATTGCGGAGGATTCATAGTGACATGTTACTAACTGATTTCTTTAAGTGCACATGTGATAGTTGGGTCATGTATTTTGGATTCTTTTATCTTCATCCAGAGCCTGTGGTGTCCTCCTGGGGCTACTGATAAGAAAAGTAAAAATAACACAAATTGGATTTTTTTTTTAATTGAAGTATGGTCAGTTTACGATGTTGTGTCAATTTCTGATGTACAGCACAAATTGAATTTTGAATTGAGACCAGGAAAAGGTTATAGGGGAATATAGTCTGACTTTTGTTCCTACATTTCTAGTTAACTGTGATGTTTGGCTTTGCACCTGCCTTGACAGTAACACTTAATGAAGTGCTCAGCTTAGTTGGTTTTGAGGTCCTTGTTATTGAGGGACTCCAAATACTTCTATGTTACTTTAACTTTTGCTCTGTCCCAACATTTCTTCTTCTTTTTTTTTTTTTTTTGTTTAAACTTTATCTTTACCCTCTACTGCTCTAGGAAAAATTTAAAGGATTAGATTCCTCTCCCCAAAAGATGGAAGAGTTGTAGGAAACATTTGAGAAAGGTACAGACTGAGACAGCAGGAAGCTTCTCATCTTACTTGTCCTGAAATGTCTCTGCCTGTGACTTAATTACTTAAGCTGACATGCATTGCCAGAATTTGAAGCTTATGTTGTGTTCCCTTTTCTTTAAACTATCAACAAGCTTTTAAATGGTTTTACTGTGATAATCACAGGTTATCAACCATAAATATAGGAAAGTTCAGGCAGGAATGAATGAGAGGTTTTTTTTTGGAGATTTTAACAGGGAGAACAGAGCTGTTCTTATAATCATGAACAGAGAATGGTCTCTATCTGGAAATGTTGCTCTCTTTGACTTGCAGTTTCTTTCCTGTCCAGTACATGCTCTACCCCCTCTCATTTCCTTTATTCCTTGTTTTAGGCTTTTACCAGTCTCTTCAATGCTCTCACCATCATTTTCTAGTCTTTAGATAGCCTTGTGGCCTTCTATAATAAAAGATAACTCCAATACAGTCAAACTTGGCTTTCTGGACTCTGTCTTAATTGGTGATTACCACCATCCACCAAGCTGGAAACTGAGAATTTACCTTTGACTCCCTTCTCCCATGAAGCCCTCCTTGACCCTTAGGCAGTTGGATGCTCTTCCCGCTATACCACTTTGTGCATGTTTCTTGATATGTACTTATGCTGTTTGGAAATTAGTTGAATGTAAGCCAGGGGTTGTACTCTGAGATAGAGGTCCACATTTTTTTTTTTTTTATATATCAGCATCTGGCAAAAATGCCTGGTTATGTTTTATTCTCAGTAAGTGTTGCTTGTTGTTGATCTGACTAAGCCCAGGCCAGTAGTTGAGAAGCTAACCCTGAGGCTCTATTTCTGTATGCTCCCATTTGTAAATTGAAGACAGCTGACTTTTAGGTAGAGCTAGTATATACCTGATGAATGTGTGGCTCTCAGCTTGGTGTGCATGTTAGAATTAGTTATGGCAGTTCTCATACAGAAGCCTGAACTTCATGTAGAACTTCATGTAGATGTAATGAAACAGAATCTTCAGAGGTGAGCTGAGGTATTTTACATTATATTCATGTGGAGGTACAAAAAATACTGTGAAATGATTCAGGTTATTGAAATGAGGAGAGAGGAGAGTATTTTATCTTTGGCTGCTGAAATGATATATCCAACATTCAGGGTATACTGGCTTTGTAACCAGAATGGGAGTAGGATGTAAACTGCTTACCTATACTTGCAAATTGGAAGGTTTCCTATAATATTTTTTTGATGTGTAAACATAATTTCATACTTCATTATCAAGGTAAAAGTGGGTTCTTTTGTCCATGTTGATAATGAGTAGCTGTAAAAGTGACTAATAGTATCTATAGTCATAAATATGGTGTGAATGTTTTAAAGGTTTTTTATTTTATGGCACTGTAGTAGAACACATCACATCTTTGCTTCAAGATGGTTGGCTGCTGTCACATGTTTGTCCCTTCTGCATTTGTTTGTTTGTTTGATATTCAAATGTCTGTAACGGTTTTATTTGCAATAGCCAAAAACTGGAAACAACCCAAATATCCACAAACAGATGAATGAATGTATAGTGGTATACCCATAGAATAGCATACTCCCATCAGTATAAAAAGAGTGAGCTGCTTGTATGAACATCATTGATAAATCTCAAAATAAGTATGCTTCATGAGGGAACTCAGGGAGAAAAAGAATAAATTATGTTGGTGGGAATGTAAATTGATGCAGCCACTATGGAGAACAGTATGGAGGTTTCTTAAAAAAAAGTAAAAATAGAGTTACCATATGATCCAGCAATCGCACTCCTGGGCACATACTCAGAGAAAACTCTAATTCAAAAAGATATATGCACCCCAGTGTTCACAGCAGCACTATTTACAATAGCCAAGACGTGGAAAGAACCTAAATGTCCATTGACAGATGAACAGATAAAAAAGGTGTGTGTGTGTGTGTGTATGTGTGTATGTGTGTATATATATAAAAAATGGAATGTTACTCAGCCATAAAAAAGAATGAAATAATGCCATTTGCAGCAACATAGATGGCCCTAGAGATTATCATACTAAGTGAAGTAAGACAGGACAAATATCATATATATCACTTATGTGGAATCTAAAAAAATTATACAAATGAACTTATTTACAAAACAGAAGGAGACTTAGACATAGAAAACAAACAAAGTTAGCAAAGGGGAAGGTGGAGGGAAAGATAAATTAGGAGTTTGGGATTAATATACATACTACTATATGTAAAATAAATAATCAATAAAGGCATACTGTGTAGCACAGAGAACTATATTCTATATCTTGTAATAACCTGTAATAGAAAAGAATCTGAAAAGGAACAGATTTATATATATGTATGTATAATTGAACACTTTGCTGTACACCTGGAACTAACAGCATTGTAAATCAACTATAATTTTAAAAATCAAAAAAATGAATAAATTACTATTTCAATCATATAAAATACTAGAAAATGCAAACTTATCTATTGTAAAAGAAAGTAAATTAATAGGTGTCTAGAGAGCTGGAGAGGGCAGGGAGAGGTTATTATTAAAGAGCATGAGGTAGATATAAGGGTGCTTCTCCATTTTTAAATACCATGAAAATAAAAGTAAAGACATACATGATAACAAAGAGAGCGTGGGGGGAGGGTAACATATGAGAAATCATTGCACATGCGAGCTAGTTTGTCCAGCATGTCTTTGAAGGGGTTGTGGGCTCTGACTTGACTAACAAAGAAGAGATAAGCGTGCTGTACATAGGGGGTTCTGTATGTCGAACAGTCAACCCTGCCCCAACTTGGTTTTTAGGCAAAATAATCTGCTTATTTTTAAGAAATAGAATTACCTGGGGAGAAACAGGGCCCTTAGAAAGTGTGAGATTTGGCTGTCCTCATTTGTCATTTTAGGGGCCCTTGAGTCTTGAGTAATAGCTGCCTCTGATCACTTACCCTAAAGAAAAGCCCGTCAGTTGGCAGGTTCTGTTCATATACACAGAGTTAGGATTCATTTCCTTGATTGTAATATTCACATAAAATTAGCCATTTTAAAGTATACATTTCAGTGGCATTTAGTACACTCATACAATGTTATGCATCCCTTCTCTCCATCTAGTTCCAATACATTTTCTTTACCCCAAAAGGAAACTTGGTACCCATTAAGCAGTTACTCTCCACTCCCCCTGTCCCTGGCAGCCACTAATCTGCTTTTATGTCTCTGGATTTACCTATTCCATGTATGTTGTATAAATGGAATCATGCAATATGTGACTTTTTGTGTCTGGTTGCTTTTACTTAATATAATGTTTTTGAGGTTCATCCAAGTTGTAGCATTTATCAGTACTTCATCCCCTTTTTTGAGTGGCCATTCGTTTTTTAATGTAAATGGCTAACCAGAAATCACCAGACATGTGAAGAAAACATGCAAAATGAAAGGGAAACAAAAAAAATTAACCTTAGCTGAAACAGACTGAAACAGCTGAAACAGTAGATAATTTTGCTTGTTTTAAAAAGTGCCCTATTTAGTACTTCCCAAGATACTCAAAAAGGTGTAGCATCTATAAAACAATCATATGTCATCAGGAGGAAACAAAATAAGAAAGAGCTTGTGGAGATGAATTATTTTGCTAAGTTAAAAAATATTCTGGTGGGGGAGGGTATAGCTCAAATGGTAGAGCACATGCTTAGCATGCATGAGGTTCTGGGTTCAATCCCCACTATCTCCTCCAAATATAAATAAATAAACAAACCTAATTACCTCCCCCTCATAAACAAAAATATTTCTTAGATCAAAAGGTAAAATCAAGAAAATCTCTCAATATAAAGCCAAAATGCAGGTAAAAAAATGTATGTGGAGAAAAGAGGTATGGAAGATCAATCCAGAGACCTAGCATTTACTAGGATTTGTGGAAAGTGAGAACAAAAAATTGAAGGGAAGAAAATACTTAAAGTGTAAGAAGAAAATTTCTAGGAACCAAAGGGAGGAGCAGTCTTCATATTGAAAGGGACTGCCTATTTCCCAGAAGAATAAAGAAAGACCTACTGCCAGAATTGTCATTGTGAAATTTCAGAAAAATGAGGATAGACAGAAAACCCTAAAAATTTCCATGAAGACATACTGAGTCTTCTAAAAGAAATGGAAATCAGATGTCTTATCAGCAACAGTGACTACCAGAAGACAGTGGAGCAGTGGCCTTCAAAGTCCTGAGAGAAAATAGTTCGAATCTAGAATTCTGTCACTGCAAAATAAACTCATTTTCAGATGTGCAAGGACTCATGAAATTTACTTCCATTGTACCTTTTCTGAAATAGTTACTTCAAGATGAAAATCAAAAAAGAGAAAAATAAAGAATTCAGGAAATGGTTGAACTAACCTGGTAGTCCAGTGAAAAGTCTCATGATGTTCAGCTGTATAACAGGCCTGGAAAATAGCCCAGATTTGAACAGAAACTTGGTGGGATCCAAGAAAAATTTCTTCAGGAATAGGAATGAGGTGATTCCAAGCAGTAGAATGAAGAAGCTGGAAGATGGTTGGGATGTGGTGAAAAAGCCATGAACTCTTCACGATGGGAAAGGAAGTTAGAATTCCATGCAAAGCAGAAAAAGTACACACAAAAAAATCACAAGCCAAATAAATACAAAGCAAACACATATGGCACAAGTATGAGTAATTAATTTGCAGCATATAACAGGAGTATTTGTGTCCGATGTATGAATTCCTTTGAGTGGGCCAAGGGTGCTGATGTTAGAAGCTCAAGGTAGGAAGTGCAGTTCTCATCCTGTAAACAGTATCTTACAATTGCAAAAGCAACTGATGGAGGAACTGAAAATAGTGATTTAAATATCAAAAACTTGGGGCTTGGAAGGGGGTGGTACAAGTAAGCTAAGTCTGGTAGAGAATTACGGGCACCAGCGATGTTGATAACAACCAGAAAAACCCATACAGGTGACTGGTAGAGATTTCTGGACAGGAAGACTGGGAGGATTGGGGTAGGGAGGAATAGGGGTGCAAGTTTTGTTCCTTTTCATCAAAGTGCTTTTTATAAACCATTTGGTTTTTCTGTTGTTCATTGGTAATTGGGATAGGTTAAGAATTTGTTGATTCTCAATAAAGAAGTGTTTCCTGAGTGTCTTCTGTTGTTTTAACTTTTAGATAGATGCTAGGAAAGATGGGGAATAAGTAGTTTGACCTCTACCATAAAATAACTTCAAGATCTCTCTCCCTTTAGTTTCTTCCTCCTTTTTTAGAATGATGAGAAAGGAGGTATAAATAAATAAAAATTTTTTTCTATTACTATTTCATAGTTTCTGACATATCCACTAAAAGCACCATTTTATCTTGTTTTGTTGAAAAACTTAAAGTGGCTTCCCCAGACTCCAGCCTAAACTCTTCTATTGCTCCTCTCCCTAATGTTTGATTTTTGCTTTCTCAAACCTCCTATCAGCACTTCTGCCCTTCCAGTAGCCCTCAGAAGACCTCTCAGCCCTCCATCCTTTTTTTTTTTTTTTCTTATTTTAAAAACCTCCCTTCTAGAGCTGTCTCTGGCCTCTCCTGCTAGAATGTGCACCTCCTGAGGCCTTGGAAGACCTTGGTGCCTACCTGGGCTCTGGAGGAGGATATGGATATTCAGTGACTTGAGACTAGACCCCAGGAGACAGGCAGAGGTAGTGTTAGCATATAGGACCTAGTACTGGCACAGGCATTGTTCTCCATGCTTGGGTATGGCAGAGATGGAAAGTGTTCTTAAAAATCTCTTCCCTCAGAGAGGAGCTTCTATTCTAATAGTTTTACATGAACAGAAAGGTTATAAAAACAGGGTTATATATTTTGAGCATAGCTAACAACAGCAGTCAGTGGCTCTGTCTTTGAAACATGCTGCTGAAATTTATGACTTTGTCACTGATACGCTAGCCTCTGAAGTGTCCTCTGGAGAAGAGAGGTGACCTAGCTTGAACTGCCTAGAAGGTATTTGGTATTCCCTCTCCTTTGCCTCCTCACAGTTGCAGTAATGGGAAGAGACAGAGCATTGTTTGAGATCACTTTTGGACAAGATGGGCTGCAGGAACATGGTAGGAGACTTGACTTTTAGTCCTACTATGTGCATTTCATTGGCTATCAGCTCTTATCTCCATTTCTTTTGGTTTGGTTGCTGGATATGACCTTGGTTCACTGAAGTAGTGGTCATTCTGCCATTATAAGGCATCCCCCTGAAAAACTGTTAGAATTCTAGAAGGGGGCTGTAATCAGCCTTTTGTACTAAGTATCTCCCAGAGGTTTTCACTGAAATGCAAACCCTAAAAGGCATGCTGGCTGGGATTTATTTCACAATAATCTAGAGGGTAGGGGATCGATAACAGTGGGCCTGGCCATGAGTTGATGTTGGAGCTGGATGATGGGTACATGGGTTTCATTATACTCTTCACTTTTGTTGATACTTGGAATTTTTCATAATAATTAAAAAAAAAGACCCTCATGGTCAAGGAATGGATGTCTTTCATATTTTTGCTTTACTGTATTTTGCATAAATTATTTAGTGAGGTTTTGGGATGTCTTTGGTATTGATTTTAATGATCAGAGACCATAACAGGACTAAATTAAGGTTAGACTGGAGAGAAATCTTCAAATTTATCTTCATTGATCAGATTTTTTAAAGCACTTACATGGGTGCCTCAATTACAAGTCAGCCCTCCATGCAGACCTGTAAAGACAAAGAGGAAGGAAGCAGAGTTGTGATCAGGTGCCAGAGAGCTGACCTTTCAGATGCTGAGAGTGTGAAGGTGTGAGGTATGCAAGAAGAGAAGGCCCACCACTTAAATTAGACTTTAGGGGTGAGCCTTGCCTATGGTCAGAGGCCCAGTGAGACCCCACTACCAGCACCACTGCTGATTTTGCCCCCATTCTAGGCTGATGTTCACCTACTCCTTTGTCTCTGTGCTTTAACCTTACTCTTTTCTCTTATTCTTTCAGTACTTTCTCGCCTCACCCTTTACCCTCCAAGACCTGAATCCATCCATCTTGATCTCCTTAGGCTAGTTTTCCTATATCATGTCCCTTTTTACTCCAGGCCCAGAATTCACTCTTTTCCTTCATCTCTGCTTTTTAGTGAATGACCATTAGTGTTTGTTAACAAATGTGATTGGACCACGAAGTGGCTTAATGACAGGCTGAGGAATGGAGACCCATTCGTGTAGCCTTAAAAGATTTCAGGCAGTTGGCAAGTAAGAATTCTAAATAAAAATTGAAACTACCACCTGTATTTTTTCAGGCCGTTGATGCTCACTGCCATCAGCTGCATCCTCCCTATGGCACTGGTAAGTGTGGGAAGGGCTGGTGACAGTTTTGGTGGGCTGCTGAATTTCTTTTTTCTGGGGGAAAAATGGCTATTTGCAAGCTGTGTTTTTAACTTGTCCCTGAGGGCTGGACAGCTTGAACCAGCTATAGAAAACCAAAAAGATAAAGAAACAACTGACCATGCTGAGGGGTTTCCTTGGGGAACTGTTGTCAGGAATTAAAGCTATTCAGTATGTGCCTTGATCCTTACATAAAAGTAGCATGTTCTGTGCATTATTTTGCATAATAAACATATACCATCCAGGTACTCTAGGATGTCAATTGTTAAATTTCCTGAAATTCTTAAAACATTTTCCCCAAAGATAGATGTTGGCTGTGTATCTGAAATGGTCCAGAACAATGTATGTACTTATTGTTTCCTTCAGTAGCAGGATTTATCTCTCTCTGGTACTTTAAGTTTTTGTGGTCAGATCAAGAAATGTCTGTTCCAAAGATTAACTTATAAAATTGTGACAGAGACTTGTATTTTTCTAGGGGGAAGGGTTTGGTGGAAATCAGAAAATAAATTTGTGGCTCTCATTTACTAACAAACTTTAGGTGGACTTGGGATCCTGTGATTTGAACATTTTTTTCATCACAGTCTGCTTTCTGCTTAGGGACCTAATGGAGAAAAGATATAAAGTTGAAACATAGAGTAGGGCAGCAAGTCACAGGAATGCTAAAGTATAAGCCAGTAACCAAATTGCTGCTGAAGTTGCCTAATCTAAGCTCCTGGAACCCTGCATCTGTCTCCTTGTAATGCATGGGTCAGAGGCCACATAGATCCAGAAATTTTCTCTTACCAAGGTAGTCTCTGTTCCACGTTGACAGGTTGATGTTTACATTATTTCATTTCTCTAGTCTCTGAAGCCCTTAGATCATGGGAGAAAGTGCATCCAGAATATCTGATGAAATACTGAGGTTGTGGACTTGTGTGCTGTTGATCATGTTAGGAACTACTGATAACAGCAGCTAAAAGTATTCATGTACACTTGATTACATCTCTGTGAGAAAATCATAGCATCATTGGCTCATATCCTGGATTTCCCCATCAGGTTCACCTCCCACCACCCACTCCATCCTCTAAAAACTGCTTGTGAAGTAGGGATAGAATTGTGTGCACAATTAATATAGTCTTTATTAAAGAACAGAAAGGAGAACTTGACTTTCCTGCAGCTGTCTACTCCTGTAGGTATTTATGCATGGGTGGTAACTACTGAACATGTTTTGAGTGCCTGTTTTGAGTGCCTGTATCAGGGAAATATCTTTTAAGTATCTGTCCCAAACACAGACTATGGAGGATGACAGAAGTTTGCCTGCAACCTTTGGGGACTAGTGATGTACAGTAGCACAGTCCTTTTTTATATGCATATAGCAAAATACTTCCTGAAATAAAGATCTGAAAACCATCCAAGGGTGTTGAGATTGTAAATGTAATGGCAAAACAAAGCCAGGTTGGATTGGCAATGCAGAGCAGTGTCCAGGGCAGATAACAACAGAGGTGACTCCATAGTTTCAAGCTAGAGGAAAAGCTCTCCAGAGGCTTCTGATCCATTGTGGGTTAGATTTGAGGGCACAGATAATGAGGGAGGAAAAGGTGGAGAAGATGGGCTATACTTGACCTCTACTCTGACCCCAACTTTGACTCTGTGAAAGCCTTCTCTGGACCACCCAGGGTCTTCAGGGCACCCTTTAGTCTTTGGTGAACTTTGTACCACTACTTGCCCTCCCTTCCCCACTCTGATTGGTCACACTCCCTTTCCCAGCTCCCCTGGGAAAGAAGAGAGGAGTTCTTATCTTCAGGGCTTATGGTCCCACTGACCAAGGCTTAGGCACAAATATGATTGCTCAAAGACAGGCAAAGACGTGAGAAGAAAGCAGGTCTGAGAGCTGTACCCTATGGAACAGCAATAGTTTAAGAAGCTGACAGACTGGAAGAAGAGCATCCAATGGAACACTAAGAAGGCTTCTTGATCTGAAAGATTTAGTGAGAGCCAGGAGTGTTGTGAAGTTATCAGCATTACAGACTTATTTATGCTGAAATTCACATTGTATAATCAGTTAACCTTTTGTCAAAACCATCCTAAAATCTCTGAAGGGGAATTTTTCATTTTGAGGAGTAAGTAAAAGGTCAGAGTGAACTATTTGATGCAATAGTGTAAGGGTCAACCCTTTGTTTATTGTGACATTTGTTTAGGCAGATGATTGCCATTGGATTATATTTGGCAGACTTTGCCCCCAACTTTGTGGAAATTTTAAAACATATAAAGAAGTTTAAAGAATTGTACAGTGGACATTCATATACCTACCTTTTAGATTAGACAATTGCTAATCTTTGCTGCATTTACTTTATTCTGTATCTATCCATCAGTTGATTTTATTTTTATATGGCTTTATTGAGGTATTTACATTCTATTAAATTCACCCATTTTAAGTAAAACCACTAAACAAGTTTTAGTAAATATAAACAGATGTACAACCATCACCACAATCCAAGTTATAGAACATTTTCATCACCCAGAAAGCTCCTTTGTGTCGGTTTGTAGTCCGTAAGTTCCTTTGTGCCCGTTTGTAGTCTGTCCTTGCTCCCAGTCCCAGGCAACTGCTGATTATCTTGCTGCCTGCATAGTTTTGCCTGTTTTAGAAATTTCATATAAATTGAATCATACAATATTTAGTCTTTTGTGTCTGGCTGCTTTCACTTAGCATAATATTTTCTAGTTTCATCCATGTTATATCACATCAGTAATGCTTTCCTTTCATTGACCAGTGATGATTTTCCATTGTATGGACATATACCACATTTTGTTTATCCATTCTTTCATCAGTTGATGAACATTTGGGTTGATTCCAGTTTTGGCTGTTATGAAATACGCTGCTATGGTCATTCCCATCCAGGGTTTTATGTGGACATGTTGTCATTTCTCTTGGATCGATATCTAGGAATGGGTTGCTAGGTCATATGGTAAGTTTAACATTTTAAGAAACTACCAAACTGTTTTCCGAGGTGACTGTTACTTACATTCCCACCAGTGTTATATAAGGGTTTCAGTTTCTCCACCCATTTGCTAGCACCTAGTGCTGTCAGTCTTCTGGATTATAATCATTCTAATAAGTGTCAAGTGGTATCTTGTAGTTTTTAATTTGTGTTTCTCTAATGACTAATAATGTTGAGGATCTTCTCGTGCGTACTTGCTATTGACACTTTTTTTGTTGAAGTGTCTTTTCAAATCTTTTGCCCATTTTTTAAAAATTAGGGTGTTTGTCCTATTATTGGGTTGTATGAGCTCTTTATATGTTCTTAATTAAGTTCTTTATCAGGTAAATGATACATGATTATTTTCTCCCATTTTGTGGCCTGTCTCTCCCATTTTCTTATAAATATCTTTTGAAGAGTAGAAGTTTAATTTTAATGAAGTCCAGTTTATCATATTTTTTCTTTTAAGGATTGTGCTTTCAGTGTCATATCTAAGAAATCTTTGCCTGAAACTGATGTCACAAAGGTTTTCTTCTCCGTTTTCTTCTAGAAGCTTTGTAGTTTTCAGTTTCATTTAAATCTGTGACCGATTTTGAGTTAATTTTTCTGTGGTATGAAGTAAGTTCTGTATTTTATCTGTTTGTTTTGTATAATGATCTTCAGTTATTCCAGAGCCATTTGTTGAAAAGTCTGTCCTATCCTCCATTGAATTACCTTGGCACCTTTGTGGAAAATTAACCATAAGTGCATGAGTTTACTTCTGGACCATATTCTGTTCCATTGATTTGTATATTTTTCCTTAAGCCAGTACCCCACTGCCTTGATTGTTGTAGCTTTATAGTAAGCCTTGAAGTCAGGTGGTGTTAAGTCCTCCAACTTTGCTCTTTCAAGATTGCTTTGGATATACTGGTTCCTTTTACATTTCTACAAATTTTAGGCTCAACTATTTGTACCAAGAACCCCTTCTTTGATTTTGATTACTGTGTTCAGTGTATAGCTGTGTTGTCTGGTATGGTAGCTGTGATCACATGTATATTGGACTTTTGAAATGTGGCCAGTTTGAATTGGTATGTGCTATAATTGTAAAATATACAGTGGACTTTGATGACTTAGATGAAAAAAAGGATGTAAAATATAGTTCAGTAATAATTCTTTGTGGATTACATGTTGAAATAATATTTTAGATATATTGGGGTAAATAAAATATATTTATAAGTATTTTTCACCTGTTTAAAATCTTGGTTTTCATTTGTTTGCTGCTATATCGAAATATATTTGATTTTTATATCTTGATCTTCTATTCTGTTATCTTACTAAATTTATTCCTTCTAGTAATAGTTTTGTAGATTCTTTTAGGATTTTCTGTGTAAACAGTCATTTTATCTAGGAATGGAGATAGATTTGCTTCTTCCTTTCTAATCTTTCAGTATGTCTTTTTTTTTTTTTAATTGCCCTGGGTAAGACCTTCAATATAATGTTAAATGAAATGTTAAAAGTGGTCATCCCTGCCATTTTCCTGATCTTAACATTCACTGTTTCATTGAGTATGTTTTCCGTAGATGCCCTATATTGGATTCAGGCAGTTAATTTTTCTTCTTAATTTGCTAAGAATTTTTATCTTGAATGATTATGGAATTTTGTCAAATGAGTTTTCTTGCATCTACTGAAATGATCATTTGGGTTTTTTCTGCCTTTATTTTGTTAATTCAGTGAAATATGTTAGGAGATTTCAGATGTTAAATTAGCCTTCTATTCCTGGGATAAATCTCACTTGATTATGATACTTGATCCTTTTTCTGTATTGCTGGATTGAATTTGCTCAGATATTTAGATTGGTTTTTGTATCTGTGTTCATAAGGCATGTTTGTCTGTAATTTTATTTTTGTTGCATTTTTGTCAGACTTTTATATCAGGGTTATGTTAGGCTCATCAAGTGAGTTTGTTAGAAGTATTCCTTCTTGCTCTGGTTTCTGAAAGTGTTTGTATAAGATTAGTGTTGGTAGAATTCACCAGTAAAAACTTCTGGGTCTGGAATTTTGTGAGGAAATTTTTGATCATGAATTCAATGTCTTTATTAGATACAGAGCTATTCAGTTTTTCTTTTTCATTTTGTGTCAGTTTTGGTAAATATTTTTTGAGGAATTTATCAGTTTCATCTAAGATACCAAATTTATTAAAATTCAATTATTCATAGTATTTTCTTATTTTGCATTTAATATCTGTTAAATGTGTAGGGGATAGTCCCTCTTTCACTCTTGTTTTTGGCAATTTGTATTCTCTTCTCAATTGTTCTAGCTAAAGTTTTTGTCAGCTTTACTGATCTTTTTAAAGAATCAGCTTTTGGACTTTATTGATTTTCACTGTTTTGGATTTTACTGCTGTTTTTATCTATTATTTCCTTCTTTTCACTTTGAGTTTTATCATCTTCTAGCTTTCTTTAGGTGGGCCCTTATGTCATTGATTTTTGGACCTTTCTTTTCTAGTATAAACATTTACAGTTTTAAATTTCCCTCTAGGCATTATATTAGCTGCATCTCACAACTTTATGGTATTTTCATTGTCATTCAGTTCAAAACATCTTCTGTTTTTCTTGTGATTTCTTCTTTGACATACAGGTTCTATAGAATTACGTTTTTTAATTTCCAAATATTTGTTATATAAGAAGAGTGTGCTTGGCAGAGAACACTTAGGAAGCCTCATTGGGATGCTGGAATCATTTGGTCTATTGCTGGACTCCTCAGGGCGGTGGTTCTGCATTGGATCCTAATGACTATTCCACTAACGCTTAGGGTTTTGTCTTGTCAATGCTGGAGAGCACTGTTAGGTTTTAAATGGGTAAACTGATCCGGACAAGATGTGAGAGTGCTAAGAATTGTCCATTACTGTAATTATTATGTTGAAGCTTCAGGAAACTCATCCTGAGAATTATGGAGTGGAGGGGTCCAGACAACAGACACTGGCATATCAGTATAATATACCTTCCCTTTGTCCAGGTGATAGTGAAACCTTCTGATAGGAGTGCTTAGGAGAGGCAGGACTTGAGATTTGGGCATTGGAATGGTGGTGATGGGAGAGGGTGAAGTGTTAAGTAAGAGTGAGACATAGAGGAAAAGGCCAAGGGAGGTGTCGGATGCCTCCAGTGCCAAGATGGGCATTCAGGAGGAAGAGCATGTTTAAAATACCTGAACAGGTGCTGTGAGAGACTCATCACAGAGACCAAGAGAGGTGTGAAGGCAGAGGAAATTTAAGTGTGAGATGAAGCATGAGAAATGTTTGTTGAACTTGGCAACAAGGGAGTTTATATTGCCTGGTGTATGTGTATAAAGAATACCTCAGTGTGACGGAGGGTTCAGCTCAGTGGTAGAGTGCATGCTTAGCATGCACAAGGTCCCGGATTCAATCCCCAGTACCTCCATTAAAATAAATAAATAAACCTCGTTACCTCCCCCCCCCCCCACAAACACACACAAAAAACAGAGAATACCTTAGTATATCCACCATCAACAATTCTGATAGATTGAAATTCAGCAATTAAAATCAACATTTTGTCAAACTATGAACCGAATTGAATTCCTATGGGCAGTTATACCCACTAAACTTTCTAAAGTATTATATATAAATTATCAAGTATGATTCTTGAGAATAGCTTTAAAATGTAGTTCAACATTTTGGGGGAGGAGTAGTGGGATGGGAAAACAACTCTCCTCTTGAGAGTGTTAAATTCATCAGAACTATGCTTGACTCATGGTCTTGTGACTGTCCAAAGTGGACAAATTCCACCAGCAAAGGGTTTGCAATTTAGACAGGGGTGATATTCCCAGGCGTTCTGGAAATAGTGAGATTCCTATTTCCATTGAGAGGGGCCCTCTTTGACCCCTGGGATTGAATGATGGACTTGATTCTGTCTCTGTGAGGAGAGGCTCAGATTTATCTGTGAGTAATTACCTTGGGACTCGAGATTTTTGGACAGAAACTTCCTAGTTCTTAGTTTCTAGTCTTTTCCTTGATTAGTGTTTTCAGAAATAGAAAAAAACCTCATAAATTAATAAGACTTTTAGTGTTCTTATTACAAGTTGATCTAATAGAACCATAAATTTATTTTGAACATGACATGGTCGTTTTTCTTCCTAAGTATTTAGTCTTTTTTTGGCTTTCGGTGGTTGATTGGGGAAAGTTTGACCTTTCATTATAAGTCCTTGATAAGACATAATCCTAACTACTAAACAGGTTGTTAGTTTCTTGATCAAAACAAAACAGTTCTGGGGGGGAGGGTATAACTCAAGTGGTAGAGTGCATGCTTAGCATACATGAGGTCCTGGGTTCAATCTCCAGTACCTCCTCCAAATATAAATAAATAAACCCAATTACCTCCTCCCCATAAAGAAAAAAGAGGAAGAACAAACAAACAAAACAGTTCTGCAAGAGTTCATCTTGGTTCTGCTGAAAGATTTCCTCCTCCGTGATTGAATACATAAGAGTGGAAGACTCTGCAGTTGTGAAGTGTTGTCCAATAGATTCAGAATGGATAGATTCAGAATGTATTGCTAATAAGCTCTTTGAGTATTAAACAGTAAATGGTAGTTCATTCATGAGAGAGCTCAGCTGTTTGTACTCTAAGAAAGATTTTATCTTTACTGTTTTAATGTCATACATAAGGTTTGTATGTACGTCCTTCTGCTGAAGATGGCTTAAGTATGGGCTGCCACAGCCCCCCCCCCCCCCTTTTCTGTTCTCAGGTCACCTGAGGTCTCTTCTAGGAGACTGCTGAGGAGGGCGGGGTGGTGTGAAGTCAGTTCTCTCTTGTGACTCAAATCAGGGAGGAGGTGGCCTCCCTGAGACTGCCTTTTAGCATAAATTCTTTGAGGTACTCTTCCTCCACGCCTGTGCTGTTTTGCTCAGAGGGCCTTTTGGAACCTGACTTCGCTGTAGATCTTCCCTAGTGTCCATTACTGGGCAAGGTGCAGTAATTCTGCATTTTGCTTAAATTAATGGTCTCAGAATTCCTTCAGGTTTATAGTGGTTTATTGAGGGGAGGAGTCCCTGATCTTCTGTGATATATACTACAGACATGATATGGGCAGTTCTCACTGCCCCTCACCATCTGTGATATGGGGATCACAGTAGCTCCTCCTGCAGAGGGCTGGTGGGAGGTGCATTCAGTGGACGCATGTGCCTATAAAGTGCTAGATGCATCTTCTCTTCACATTACCTATTCTTAGCAGAACTCAGCTCTGCTGGAATATTCTGAGTTGATCATTAGTGGACTTGTAGTCATCAGTAAAATTTTCAGTTTCAGCAGAGGGTTGTGTTGTTTTCCATGAATGGGCTATACCTGGTGTGCTAATTCTGAGGCTTTGTTGCTGCTGTTAGTGCTGCTTAGATCAAGGGATCAGACCAGATGTGGTGTTAAAATTGTTTCTTAAGGAAGGTCAAGAAATTTCATTTTGAAAATCCACAGATTAAAGACATAATGTCATTTAATAATCAGCATGTATTGAGTGGCTACCGTGTGTCCAGTCCATTTCTGGGCTCTGTGGATCTGTGAGAAGCCACCTGACTCCTGTTCTTAGCCTAAAGGTTCCACCCTAAACCATCTGTGGTGGTAAGGGAAGGTGGCTGCTGAACATGGCCAGGACTCCTCTGGTTTCCTGAGTGCCTTTGATAGGACCTGGTAGCCACTGCACCATGAGACATTTAGAAGTTAGGACAGAAAACAGTGGGTATAAGTCTGACTGGGCCCCCCTCGGTAAGAGAAGACTAAAAAGGTTCCAGCAAGGAGCTCATCTAAAGCAGTATCATTATCAGGTTTTAAAAATATATTTGTAGCCAAAAGCTACATTCAAGCAAATTTTAACAATTTAACAATAACATTTTAGACCAAATGTTTTGTCTCTGTTTTCATTCTGTGATTGTTGTCTGTTGTGTATTATACAATCATATAGAAGGAATATCAGCTATAACTCAGGAATCCTAGGCCTAAAGTCTCCGTGGGCCTCAACAAGTAAATACTACAGCAACATGCATGGGCCAGATGCCTCTTACCTAGTATGGAAGGGAAGTGGAGGACCCCCCTACCCACCACCCTTAGTGAAGTAAGCTGTCTTGAGCCCTTGGTTGATTTCAAATGTGCCTGGGTTGTAGGACCGGGAAGCGCTCACTCACTGCCCAGCCTTTGACACTGATGGTGCATTGGGACATGCCCCTGTTTAATAGGGACGTACCTGTCTCCTTTCAGGAGTGATTTGAGCTCTAGGGATCAGGACCACGTGTTGGCCACTGTGTCTTCCCTTCTGCAATTCTTGTCTGTGGACCAGGCATGCACCACCTTATAGGCCCTTGGTTGCTCCTGTGTGAAGACTCATTCCATTGAGCAGAGTACCAAGGTTCTGTGTGTTCTCTTGGCTCCCTAGGCTGAAGAGAGCTCCTTGTTTCTCCTTGATTCAGTATCATCATCATGCTGTGCAGTGCTTTCTCTCGACCTCCAAATGCATCCTAATCTCCAGGCCACCAGCCATATTAGATTAGGCCCCCAGCCCAGTCTTGATACTTAGGGTATTCTGTTTTATAACTAGCTAACTTGCCTTGTGAACATTAAATGTTAAAATAAATGTGAACTACTTTCTGTGTCAGTAAACTTACCTCTGCAACATCCTTTTCAGTGAATGCATGGTAATCCATTGCATAGACCTGTCATATATTATTTGTCTGTTTTCTTTCTGTTGGACCATAAGGTTATTTCTAATTTTTCGCTCTAGTAAATAACACTGCACTGTACATATGCCTTATCATTTCCTCAGAAAGAATTTACAGAAGTAGAATTTCTAGTTCAGAGCACCTTCTGAAGCTCTTTGTTAGCTATAACCATTGTACTTTAAAAGAGAGTGTAGAAGCCAGAAGGGCTGCCTACAGACTTTTAAATCATCCTTGGAATTAGGGCTCATTGGTTGGAGTGTTTTTTGTTTGTTTTGCTTTGTTTTGCTGGGTTTGTACAGGAAGTCCAAGCTCAGAGATTTTCTGCAAGTAACAGGCCTAATTAGAGGTGCACTTTACATGTATTGCCTCCTACAGCAGCTTGAGAAAACCTAAATTACATTAGGGAACCCACAACTCTTTTGCCTAAATTGGATGCTGTGTTGTTGTTACTGTAAATGGGATGATTTTGCTTAAGTTTCAAATCAAACCAATTTATTTCAAGGGTCGTTAATGAAAATAAATATAGAAAAAAATTAAGAGATCCGGGAAATCATTTAGATTATGAGTCTGAACTTAAAAGATGAAGCAGAGAACCAAGAGGAAGAATTTGGAAATCAAGCCTGGGCCTGCAGTAGACATGAATGTATGCATGTATGCATTTCTCAAAATGTGGAGGACTCTGAAACTACAGTTGTAATTTGATTTTTCCTTTCTTCTTTCTAGGTATCTCATTCAGTTGCTAAACTTATATTAGTTAATTTCCACTGGCAAGTCGCAGAGATACTGGACAGGTAAGGTGTTTGAGAAAGGAGAAATGGCATCACCCGTAGCTCCCTTCTTTGCCTACCCACCCAGTGGTGATTATTGTTTATGTTTTGGAGAATGTCCTTACAATGTGCATATTATATTTTTAAAATACTGGATCATATTGTATAGCCTTTTTTCTCTCAATATATAGAGAATATTCCATGTTCTCAGCATGTTCTTTCTACCTCAGTTTTAATGCTGGCATAGTATTTTATCGTATAGATGTTCCATACATTTCCAAACCCCTGGTGTTTAGGCAGTGAAGTTCGTTCAAATTTCTTATGCCATTATTAGTTTTTCATCAGTGCCCTTCTACATAACAGTTGTTAAAATCTCTAGTTACTTCTTTTGGACACATCAAGTGAGGAATAGGTCATAATGTAGTGTAGATTGCCTTCAGAGAAAATGTCAACCAGCTTACCACCCACCTCCAGAACCAGAGCCCTTGGGGCACAGACCTTTAGGGTCTCAAGATGTCTTGGACATTGTCAGGAGGAAGGGTTTCTCCTCCTCCTGCATCCTCTAGGGAGATCCCCTGTGCCCCACTCTTAAAGGCACGTGCTTCAGTCTAGCTCAGGGCTTCTCACCCTCAGCACTATAACATTTTGGGCTATATAACTCTTTGTTGTGACAGGACTGTTCTGTGAGTTGTAGGAGGTTTGATCAATCCCTGGGCTCTATCTACTAGAATTCCTTAAATCAGACATGCTACTAGAGTGCCAAATAACCCCTGAAGCCAAAATTGTCCCTGGTGAGAAGCACTGGTCACTCCCTTGCTCTTCCACACTGCAGTGCGTCTTCCTTTCTCTATGTGGTGCGATTCTGTTACCTGCAGGGGAAGGTCGTGCTTTTCCTTCTTTAGAGTAAGAAGACCAGACCAGCTGGAGCAGCTCAGCCCACTCATGAAGGGGCAAATGCTTTCCTGGTTCACTAACAGCACTCTCACTCTCTGTACTCAAGAGCTGAATGCATTTAGATAGACTTCCAGATGAACTTCACTGTTGGCACTTCTGCTTCAGCTACCCAAACTCTGGAACCACTTAGGTTCCAGTAGTGGGGATCAATCATTGTACAAACTCTCCTGCCTAAATTGGCAATGGAAAAGATTTAGATGGCTAAAGATTAAGATACTAGTGTGAGAACTAGGAATAAAAGTTGAAGGAGGCATTCTGACTAGGTGCTGGAGTAAGGAAATCACACATATGAGACGTAGTTCTTCCCCGCTCAGACTCCTGGTATCTTGGTAATGCGTTTACCTGGACTTTGTGCAGCACTTCTGTTGCCACATGATAACTGTTTTTTATTTTAAATGTACTTATGTCACACTCTTTCCAGAAAGAAATTAAATTTTTATTATGAAATACTTCTTTTTAAAAAATGTGTACGTGAGTGTGCACACCACTCATGGGTATGTGTGATGTGTGTAGGTTTTAAAAATAAATAAAGCAAACATTCTAAGTGTCCACCCAAACAAGAAACCCTCTGACACTACCCAGAGGCCTCTGGTGGCAGTCCCTGCCTGGCCACATGCACTTCCTTCCTCTCCTAGATGACCAGTATCTTGAATTCGGTATTGATAGTCTTCTTATTTATTCTTTTTTTTTAATTGAAGTATAGTCAGTTTACAATGTTGTGTCAATTTCTGGTATACAACATATTCTTACTTATTCATAAACTATGTATCTTTTAGTTTTGTATGTTTTTAGAACTTCACAGACATGGAATCATTTTGTATGTGTTCTTCAGCTTTTTAAATTAACAAGGTTGCATTTCATGACATTCATCCTTCTGTCAAAAACCATTTGTGAAGGTGGGAAGGGTATAGCTCATTGTTTGAATGGGTGCCTAGCATGCACAAGGTCCTGGGTTCAGTCCCTAGTACCTCCATTAAAGACAAATAAACTATAAACCTAATTACCTCTCTCCCAAAAAAATTTGTGAATTTTCAGGGGTTTTTGCTGTTATAAATAATGCAGCTCTGAAATCTCTTGTACATGACTCACAGTGTCACATAATTTTTCTAGGGTTAAGTATAGAAACTGAATTGCTGGGCTGTAGGGTATGTATTTCTTCAGCTGTACTAGATAATATTAGAATGTTTTCCAAAGTGATGGTGCCATGTTTCATGCCCACTAATAATATATGAGTGTTCCTGACACTGTCCGATTTCAAGCTTTACAATCTGGTAGTATAAATGGCATCTAATTGTATTTGTTTGTTTGTTTATAAATTGTTTTTAATTTCAATGTCTCAGACTACTGAGGAGATTGAGTATCTTTTCATATATTCAGTAATGATTTGTGCTGCTTCTGTGAAATGCCTGCTTGTCTTTTTTTTTTTTTAACATCTTTTTTATTGAGTAGTAGTCATTTTACAATGTTGTGTCAAATTCCAGTGTAGAGCACAATTTTTCAGTTATACATGAACATACATATATTCATTGTCACATTTTTTTTTTGTGCTGTGAGCTACCACAAGATCTTGTATATATTTCCCTGTGCTATACAGTATAATCTTGTTTATCTAATCTACGTTTTAAAGTCCCAGTCTGTCCCTTCCCACCCCCCGCACCCTTGGCATGCCTGCTGTGTCTTTTGCCCATTTTTTATTGTTATTTTTCATTTCAAATGAACTTTTAGGAGTTTTTATTTTGTTTTGTTTATTCTGAATGTCATTTTTTTGGCCTGTTTTATATGTGTTGAATTATCTTTCAATTATAGCTTGGCTTTTCACTGTGTCATGTCTTCTGATGAACTGAAGTTCTTAAATGTAGCATAATTTGTCAGCGTTTTCCTTTATGCTTTGCATTTTTTGTGTATTAAGATATCCTTTCCTATTCTGAAGAGATATTTGCCTGTAATTCCAGAAGGGGACTTATAGCAGATATGGTCCTTAGTAAGTATTTTTCATATAGTTCAGTGCCTTTAAAACAGGATTTTATTCTCATGCCAACTGAGAGCTAAAGAATTTGAAAAAGGAAAAAGTATTTGTAGTAAGGTAAAAGGAAGCTTGGTTTTGTGAGAAGGTAATTAAAAGACAAAGACACTTTAGTATGACTGCAGCACATGCTGGTCTGTCCTGGTTTTGTTCAGAGGTAGGAGTGTTTGTCTTCAGTTTCTGATTCCCTTTATTTCTGCTTTTTGTTTTGTAGGTACAAGTCTAATTCTGCTCAGCTGCTTGTTGAGGCTCGAGTTCAGCCCAGTCCATCGAAACATGTGAGTGTTTCCTACTTGAGTAAGGCTTCTTCTGATGCACGTGACTTTTGCTGTGGCTCACAGTGTTGTTGAGAACTATCTTGTTTTGTTTATAGTGCAATACGTCCAAGATATTTGTTCCAATATGGGCCTAAGTCTTCCATTTCCATTATAGTTTGGAAAATTTCCTCATAGATGAGGAGTTAATCATTGCCTGTCCTGGGGCCCTTTCCAGCCTCACTTTCTTCTTTGCACTTAAACGCAGCCTGCACACCATTCCTGCTGTGTTCCTTGGTGTTCCGAAGCTCACCACGTGCCTCTCTGACTCTACTTGTACCTTCCCTGGCCTGTAATGTCCAGATCCTGTCCCCATCTTTGCTTGTGGGAATGGAACTCACCTTTAAAGACCCAAATCCAAGCCATCTCTTACAAAGCCTGTGTCCTGGGATCATTCCCCTCCAAACTGTCAAGTTATATCTTTAAACTTTTACATGTGTGTTGTAGTGATTCACTCTTATCTTGTCAGCTCCCTTACCAGACTGTAAGTGGTTTTTAAGCTTAGGAACCATATCTTAAAATGTATAGCAATTTCCTCTGTATCTGGGAGTTCAGTAAACATTTGTCAAATGAATGAGGGCCCTGTTAAGAGCACCTTCAGAAGGGAGAATTGGGGCTAAGGTCACCACAAAACTTCTGCAGCCTCTTAGGAGAAATTTCCGGGAGCATATGGGACAAACATGAGAATAGTCCTTTTCCTCAAATTGTTTTTTGTATTCCTAGTGAACTAACAAGAACCTAGTATAAATATGTGTGGACCTTCTCATTGGTTTGTGGTTTTGATTAAAGTCCCCAGATTGTCAGTCTGTGTAACATGGTATGGATTCTGGAACTTAAGCTTTACAGTTAATCTGCCCACATCCTAGAAGAGTTTCTTCCCTAGTAGAAGCCTTCCTCATCCCCCTAAAACTGTATGTGCTATCTCTCTGGTGTGTTAAGGATAAGTTGTAACTTGGTAAAAACTGTAATGTTAGATGTTTTGGGCCTATTGGTATGGGAAAACCACTGTCTTTGACAAGTAAAACTGTGTTATGGGCTGTTTGAAGCTCACACTCAGCCTCTAAGAACCTGTATGGCTGGGTTTGTAGTACTTGTTGAGGGGCAGCTTTGTGCTGTGCTGAATGGGGGCAGTTTACAAAAGATACCCAGTATCCTCTAAAAGAAGTTGGACTGAATGACCTCGAAGGACCTTGACGACTCTGAAATATCCTGGTCTTTTCAGCCTCACATTATAAACTACTGTTAAGTTCTCATTTCCACCTTCTTTCTGCCTCTCTAAATCCTAGTGATTCATCATTCCCAGTTCAGGTGCCACCTCCTTCAGGAAGCCTTCCTGGTGTATGCTTTCTGCTCAGAACTCCTGGAACTACGGACTCCACACATCACAGTTGAGTTCTGACACTCGTTGAAGGGTCAGAATTGCCTCCTGTGGCTCATATCACTCTGCCTCTCTCCAGGTCCCCACAGCCCATCCCCCTCACCACTGTGCAGTGTGTATGCAGTTTGTGCGGAAGGAAAACCTACTGTCTCTGGCCTGTCAGCACCAGTTTTGCCGTAGCTGCTGGGAGCAGCACTGCTCAGTACTTGTCAAGGACGGCGTGGGTGTGGGTGAGTCTGCCATAGGGTTTGTAAAAGACTGACATGAAGTATTTAGCTTCAGCTCTGCCCTTTCAGGTACTCAGATCAACTGACTGTTTTCTTGTGAGCTTAGTTGAAGTTTTTATTGTCAGAACCATTGGTTTCCAAACACATAAGGCAAAGTTTATCCCATTCCTAAGCAAAATTAGTAAGTTAAGACTAATATTTGGGCATGTATGTCAATGTTAATTTGAGTGCAAGGCTGCCTTCTCTTGCCTTTTGGGAGAACTGTCCTAGGAGCTGACTACCCGGTCTACCGTGATTCTCAAAATGGCAGCCAGAACTCAGAAACACCTGGCAAATTTGCTGCTATTAGGTAATATAAGCACAAATCAGATTTGATGATCAGTTAAAGGAGTATTTGTTAAAACTATGACTTGATGATATTGAAACTAAATTAGCATTACATTAATTGTATCTGCCAAATCTCATTGTGTTACTGGTAATCACTTGTACATAATACTAAACATCACAAAACTAAATTGTTAGTCAAGAACTCTACAGGATTTTTAAAACAATTTTGTTTTTTATTGATGCTATTTGTGACATATACCATTTAATTGAGGGTAATATTTTAGTTGTGTCACTGTGTAAATATATTAATTTCTGTCTTCTCTGAATAAATCTGTTGCTTCAGGGGCTCCCTGTGTAGAACCTGAATTTGTTGGTTGAACTCAGGGAGCAAATGTATTATCGTAGTGTCTTCTGTAGTATAGTTGCCCATCAGGTTGTCTTTGTTCAACAGGTGTCTCTTGCATGGCTCAGGACTGCCCACTCCGAACACCAGAGGACTTTGTGTTTCCATTGCTGCCCAATGAAGAATTGAGAGACAAATACAGGCGCTACCTCTTCAGGGACTACGTGGAGGTATGCCCAGCCCCTGCTGTGCCCTCTGTCTTCCTGGGTCTACTTCCCATCAGATGCTCACCACACTTACTTTCTAGATGGGGCTGCCATTAGATACTTTTGTGTGAAGAATGAGCATTATTTTCCACTAGAGTGGTAGTGAAGAACACAGACCCTGGAGTCAGGCAGACAGTTGTATGAATCCCAGATCTGTTGCTTCCTCACTCCTTAGACCTGTATTTTACCTCTCTGAGCCTTGGTTTTCTTTTGTAGAATGGTCAGGCATCCCCACCTTATACACAGTTGCTTAAACAAGCTATTGTATATCAGGGGATGAACACAAGTCAGGCATATCTCAGAAGTTGCTGTTCCATTCAGTTCACTGTGTGATTCAGCACAAAGAAGTATTGCTTCTTGAGCAATATGAAAGCTTGTCCAGGTTTTCAGCATGGTCAGTTTTGGAGTCCTTCCCCTCTAGTGGGCTACGTGTTCAGGCTTGCTGCTTCCATGCAGCATAGGTTTCATCTTTGTCTTTCATGCCTCAGCTCATTGGATTGATTGATGGTCTGGGTCTTCTTAAGCATATACTGCAGGATAAACAGAATGCCTTGTTCCTTGTGTTGTTTGCTGCCTTTGTTAGATGCCTGAGAGTCATTGATCCCCTCAGTCTTAGGCAGAGCTGATGGGCTGTGTTCCTTTCCACTCCTGGTCTGTATGTACGTTTGTCTCAGAAACACAATTCTGTATTCCATTTTGTAATCTAATCTTAGATCGTTCTAGTGAGCTGCTACCTAGTTTAAGCAAACATTCAAAGGTCATTTTCAGTATCTCTCAAATATCTGGTCTTCACAGTATCCATCTTGAATTCCTATAGCCCCTTGATATAAGTCATCAACTAGAAGAACAGAAGGTGTTTGAGTACTCAGGGAGGTCAAATTTGGAGGCACCAACTACAGATGTCCTCATTATTTCCCCTTGGTGTGTTCACAGAGTCACTACCAGCTCCAGCTGTGCCCTGGTGCAGACTGTCCCATGGTTATCCGGGTACAGGAGCCCAGAGCTCGCCGAGTACAGTGCAATCGGTGCAACGAGGTCTTCTGGTAAGAGTGAACATGGGCGCTGAGCAGCCCTGGGCTCATGCCTTCTCCAGTTCCAAAGCACCACTGCTGTTGCTCTGTGTGAGGGTGGGCCTGGGAGAGACAGAGTCTTTGAGCCAGAAGAGCGGCTCTACTCCACGTGGGCAGGGTTTGTACTTAGCATCTCTTGTTCCATGAGTTGTTTGATAATATTCAGTCTGGAGACAACAAAGGGGCACAGATTCTTGCAGAACATGCTATGGTTTATGCTACTAAGACTCATGGCTCATAGATTATGTGTGTCTGTGTGGTTGTGGTCTCTACCTGCACATATAACAACCTTCAACATTTTAATCTTTCTCTCCCTTGGCCTTCCTGCTATTTTATAACACTCTAATTCATAAATGTTTACATCTACTTAGGGTTTACTCCATTCAGTAACACGATGGAAATAGCTAAAGGCCTTCCAGGGGAACACTCCATCTTTTATCACTTTGATCACTTTACCTTCATTGTCACAACAACTGTGTATGATTGGTACTTTTGCTTCCCTTATGTTATAGGTGAGGAAATTAAGGTGCAAGGTAATGGCAGAGCCATAATTTAGGTCTAGATATATCCCCCTAATTATGCCTCCCTGGAAAATTCATGGTGAGGCTTCAGAGAAACTATGTGGAAATGTGGTATGTGTGCCCATGTGTGCCTGCCTTTCAAGACATTGTTAAGGGAGTCTGTCACTCACCAGAGGTTAAGAATCACTAATGTAGTTGCTCTGAATCCCATCCTTTGTGTCTCACATTATGAACTTCTTTCCCTGGGACGTTTGTTAGCCTACCTGAGAGCCTTTATCCATAAAGTTCTGTTGGCTTGGACAAAAGGGAAATTAAAAACATGGGAGCCTGGCCTGATGCATGTTGGAGTGTTTTTCTTTTCTGATTTTAAGTTTTAAAAGCCATATCAGATGTATTCTGCCCCCTACAGACTGCTCAGGTTCTGGGGTTTGTGCATCATGTGTGCACATCTGGCTGGGAGATAAGCCAAGGCTCCTAGAAGCCAGTCTCAGTCCTGCCTTGGGTCTGAGTTGAGGTATCCTTTTCGGAGTACCTCCGCATGCCCTATGAGAGGCTGAGTTCTGAATCTGACGTCCTGTCAGGAAGGGTTAACATCACAAGATATTTAAAACAAACACATCATTTCAGTTTATGGAAAGTATATCTTAGAAGGGCTTAGATTAAAGAGTAGTTCATATAGTGTTTCTGTATAATCCTGGGTAAGTAAAGATGTCAAAGGCCCTAATAGTTGACTTTACCTCTTTGAAAAGCTCTAATTCAGGATCTGTTGGCTTGGACAGAAGGAAAATTAAAAACACAGGACCTGACCTAACTATTATTTGAATGTTTTTCTTTTCTGATTTTAAGTTTCAAGTGTCGTCAGATGTATCACGCCCCCACAGACTGCGCTACAATCCGGAAATGGCTAACGAAGTGTGCAGACGACTCTGAAACAGCCAACTACATTAGTGCTCACACTAAAGACGTAAGGACTGTATCTTACCTGTCATGGATCTGCCCTCCTTAGTGCTGCCCGGCACTTGCCTGGGAGATTTGCCATCTGAGAGCAGAACACCCAGGGCCTCCGGGCCCTTGCTGGAGGCAGACCTTTGCTCAGACTTGGCAGAATTTGCAGCAGTTTATCATAGTATGCTCTCGGTGCATTTATTTTAATAAAATGCTGAAATGCCTGGAAAAGTTTAACCCATAGGAGAACTAATTAGAAAACTAGGTTTTATTGAATGCCTTCCAAGCTTTAACAGCTGTGGGAGGGAGTGGTTGATGGCTACACCTAATAAACAGCAAGACTCTAATGCAAGCCCAGGCCTGTCCAGTTCTCATTCTGGAAACTTCCCATGGGAAAGCATAGCCTACAGCCCCTTGAGCCCTGCGTGACTCAGCACTCAAGGCTATAACCTGTGCCAGTCGCACGCTGAGCTGATGTACCCACAAGCATAGCTGTGACCGTGACATCATTAAGCATAGTCCACTGTCGGGGCAGTGGGAGAGCACAGCATTAGACTGGTCTCTGCATTGCTGCCTGGGGTTCCCGGCAGCTGTCAAATGAATAAGAGTGAGCGAGATTTAGAGATTATTTCCTTGCCCTCTCCTGGAAGCAGAAGTCCAGGGAAGCACCAGGACTTAGTCTAGAGTCGCAGCTCTTGTGCTGCTTTGGCATTTCTCCCAAGCAGGCAAGCTTTCTACTGACTCAGCTTGTGCTTAATCTGAGCGGCCTCATGGCAGGGACAGATGGTGGAAGACTTAGTGGGGCTCAGCTGGTGCTTGGAGTGTTTCAGAGCCAAACATGCTGACCTCATTTCCTTGAATTGCTGTTCCAGCCTCAGCGACCCGCCACATTTAAGTGAGATGCTCCTCCCCAGAAGTGCTCGCACGATGAGCTACTGGGCTCGGGTGCCAGGAGCTTTGTGTAATTTGTCTTAGAACCGGCCTGATGGTGCGTGAGCCTAACGGCGCCCTTCTGTCTCCTCAGTGTCCCAAGTGCAACATCTGCATTGAGAAGAACGGAGGCTGCAATCACATGGTGAGCAGAAGCCTGTACCCTTTGCTTATGTGACATGGAGCCTTTGGTCATCGTGCCTTTAACATGTTCTCTTCTGTTTCCCTCTGACAGCAATGCTCCAAGTGTAAACACGGTGAGTCCCAGTCTTGGTGTGCGAGACCTAGTGCACAGTCTCTGCTTATGCACGGGTCTCCATTGCTTGTTTAGTAAGTGCTTTTGTGATGAAGTGACAAAACAAAGGGCAGCCTCAGTCACTTGTAGTCCTGATAACCAGAGTAAAGCAGCTCTTAATTTATTGATTTATTATTTTTTGGTCCCTTGTATAATCCCACTGCCATCTCACTGACACGTGTAGTCAGAAGTCAAGTTTGGGATGACTCTTAGACCCTCATGAGTCCTCAGTCATCCAAGAAGAAGGTCTTAGTGTGTTCTTTTTATTTTTGCCAAGACAGGTAAGTAGCATGGGGCTTATCTGTGCTACCTTATGGATAGATAGCTTTTAGAGCAAGCTGCACATGGTTTTACTGGTGGTAGTAAAATAATAGTTTTCCTTTGACGTTCTGTAAAGTTTTCAGAGGGGGTCTTGATTTGGCCTTTCAGGCTTCCTTCATCTGTTAGGAATAGATTACATAGAACCTGTTGGTTTTGCTTTCCTTCCTGCCAAGAAAATCAAGTAAAGAAATAAAATTTCTTCAGGTAGAAAATATGCCCAGATGGGTTTCCTACCCAGTTACTTAGATGCCCACCAGGAGGTCCTGAGAATTTCTCTTTGTAAGTGCCCACCTAATTCTATCCCTATGTTCTCCCATGAGCCCACTGTAATCAGAGTAGACATGGCAAGATTTTAGAAGGGAACAGTGACTCTGAAATACAGAATGAAAACAGGCCAAGGGTAGTGACATGTTTCCTCAGTGATATCCCACTCTGTCTCTGTGTGTGTGAATGAGAGGAACGTGTGTCATCCACTTAGAACAGTGCATAGGACACACATACAGTTTAAGGAGAAATGACAAAGTGAACACCCCAGTACGCACCACACACCTAGTACTGAAGAAGTCCCCTGTGTGTCCCTCCCCACCCAGAGTTAACTGCCGTCCTTTGCGTTGCTGTGTAGTGTCACCACCTGCACGGGCAACCCTAAGCAACGCAGTGGTATTTGAAACAGTAGCAAGCAAGCCCAGCCTAGCTGATTAAGGAGAAAGCAACATTGGCACTGTTCAGTGAAGGCTCCTAGGAGAAATGGACAACCTCTAGGTCTCTGGGTTTGGCTTGAGCTTCCCCACATTTTACAAAAGCACCTTTTGGGAAGTCAGTGAGCCAACTTATAGGAATGAATTCTGGGAAACAGCATTTACCACTGTTGGGATCTCTGGCAGAGACAGAATATAGAACTGTTGTTGGCCTCTTTCCATTAAGCCACAGTGATTGTTTGGATGTATAGCATCCAATGGGGATCTTTATTTTTTCCCTCTTTGCTTCCTCAGTGTGGAAACCGAGTCATAATTCTGAGTATGAACTACTGAATAGCTGTGGGCTTTATAAAAATGTGCTTTTTCAGAAAGAAGGAAAAAGGGGAAAGCCTTTATTTCCAGCTTCATGTACAAAATCTTTCTAGGACAGGTGTCAAGAGTAGGAGGTAGTCAGGAGGGTAGATGTGTCCTGAATGATCAATTGGCCTCAGCTCGACATACTTCCACTTCTCAGCAAGGCATTCACACAGCAAACCAGTGGTCTCGTGTAGTCTGCATCTGCCTGTGTTGGAATAAAAAGGCATAAAGCATGTGTGCTCATGGAACTAAGACTGTCCTTAGGCTGGTCTTCACGTTGGCAGGGACAGGCTACAGGGACAGTATGATGTGACAGGGATGAGAGGTGTACATTCCCTCTGGGGAGTTCTGGTCAGGTGATATCCCCACCAAGAGGGGCAGGATCTGTTTATCCCCCTCCTTTGCTTATGCCTGTGGAGGAATGTGGGCTGTCTCGTGTGTAAATGCCTCCTTCTCTGTTCTGTGCAGACTTCTGCTGGATGTGTCTGGGAGATTGGAAGACCCATGGCAGCGAGTATTATGAGTGCAGTCGGTACAAGGAGAATCCCGACATTGTCAATCAGAGCCAGCAAGCCCAGGCCAGGGAGGCCCTCAAGAAGTACTTGTTCTACTTTGAGAGGGTAGGTGTCCTCTCTTGCACCTACTCCACGAGGGTGGGCTTCTTCCATTTGGCCTGCTGGTGTGAAACTCCTACTGACTGGTAGCCACAGCCAGTGTGTGCACACAGAAGTCAGGAAGTGGAGCTCCTGCAGTGGCCTGGGTGGTGCCGCCCATAGATGGGGCTTTCAGGCTCCACAGGGCAGCCACAGCCAACAAGGAGAGATGGGGTGCTGACCTTGTTCAAATGATGGTTTGAAGGATAATGAAGAACCATAAGACAGTCTTTTGCAACCAGTGCCTTGTTTGTTTGTTTGTTTTTAATTTAGGTATAATTGGTTTACAATATTATATCCAGTTTCAGATGTATAGCATTGTGATGCACAATTTTTAAAGATTAGACTCCATTTATAGTTATTATAAAATATTGGTTATTTTCCATGTGCTATACAATATGTCCCTGTAGCCTATTTATTTTATACATAGTAGTTTGTAGTACCTCTTAATCCCCACCCCTATCTTGTCCCTCTCTCCCATCCAGTGCCATATTAATATTCAGATTCAGAGTGCAGTTATTTCCAGGGAGACCCTTCAGAAGCCCACAGAGCATGGCACATGTAGTTTCTGCAGGTACCTAGCTTTGCTTTGTCCTCAGGGCTGGAGCCATATTGCCCCAGGGGTAGAGTGATCTCGCAGGCCGGCAGCTACTCTGGACAGGGTTAGTAGTGCGGACTGGAGAAGCCCCCTTCTGCACTCCCAAGGACACACAGCCCCCATTAGTTAGTTAAAGCTGTGGCCATGCCCTGCCGGCTGAGGTGTCTGTTCTCAACTCCTGTGTGAACCTCTGCACCTTCCCGGGACTCCTGCAGCTTTCTCCCTTCTCTGTGCCCCGTAGTGGGAAAACCACAACAAGAGCTTGCAGCTGGAGGCACAGACTTACCAGCGGATTCATGAGAAAATTCAGGAGAGGGTCATGAATAATCTGGGGACATGGATCGACTGGCAGTACCTACAGAACGCTGCCAAGCTCTTGGCCAAGGTCTGTACCACCTTGCTCTTCCCAGCCCTGTCAGGCCCAGACCTCTGAGGGTGGGAGGCACTGTAGGGGGCAGGGGGACTTAGCACCCTGTGCAGCCCTGCATGCTTCTGCTTACGGGTCCACGTTTCCCTGGGCTGCGTCCACTGAGGACCCAGCCCTCTGTGGATGTCCAGGGGATTTCAAGAAGAGTACTCCAGTACCTCTGCAGAGAAAGACCTGCAGAGAAAACTAGAGCCCTTTTCTTCTTTTGTCCCATCCATGCATCACTCAAAGGAAAATAAGAGATTGTCTTTGGACAAGTATTGAGATAGATGTGTGGACTCTGATGTCCGACTCAAGAGGGAAGAGCCGTTGAGGCAGCTGCTGGTAATAAATCACAGTGTGAAAAAGGAACTGTGGGTGTTCTGTGACCATTTTTGTTTCAGTTTTTACCATGTTGTCCCCCAATTCATCTTTTATTTTCCTTGGCCTCATTTCTTTCAGGCCCATACCCGTAGAGCCAGGCTAATTTGCATGGTGGGGTAAGAGCTGTAACAGCCACCTGAGATCCACGTAGGTTAGCGTCATAGACACAGGTCCCTTGTCTTCTCTCTGTTGCAGTGTCGATACACCCTGCAGTACACGTACCCGTATGCATACTACATGGAATCTGGACCCAGGAAGAAGCTGGTAAGGCGATGGATCCCTCTACTCTGCCCTTTTTGCCTCAGAGGTGCCCTTCTCTACCAGCCATTGTAGGAGAGTGGGGACCAGACCTGGTTATTGGGAGGGCAAAATCAAAACAAAACTGGCAATTATAAAATCTCATCTCCAAAGTAGATCTCAGGTGCCAGCACTTTGTGTAACAGGAAGGCAGATATACTGAAGCCCATGAACAACTTTATTTAGAGGATGACTGGCTGAAAATGTCTGTGGCCACTTGGGAGGCCAGTGCCCATGCTTTGGGAGGATAGCAGCATGCATATTCCTAAATATAGTGGACTTGTTTTACATCTTTAATTCTTCATCTTAGATGTGGGTTGTTTCCCCTGATTATAATTCACATTTATTGTTTCATTGTTGGCAAATACAGAAAAACATTTACATCATCCATCATCCCACCAGAAAGAAATGGCCACTGTTAGCATTTTCCAGCCTTTTAAAATTAATATTATTTCTATAATCAAGGTTTTATATATATAACATTTTATTGGTACAACAGTTTAGTGCTGGCAGCTGTCATTATTTACCAGGCTGGTAAAATGCCATTTTTTAATAGTTACATAAATGTTCCATTATATAGTCGTACCGTCATTTGGGGAATTTATTGTTTCTGTTTTTCACTATCATAAATAAGACACTGGAAAACCTCTTTGGGAGTTGTTTTTTGGAATGGGTGTACAATTACTAAGTCAAATGGTTTGAATATTTTTAAGACTTGATTTTTCAGAAAGGCTGAAAAAAATGAAGTATTCATTGAACACAGTGTCTGTGAATATCCATTTTGACCTGTTTTTGCAGTATCCATTTCCTTATATGTTCAGAGCATTCTATTCAGTGGCTAAAATTCTTCCTCTTTCTTTGGGGGCGGAGGGTGAGTGAGGCCTTGCCATGTGGCTGTGCTCCAGGTAGCCTTTTGATTGGCTTCTGGCTCTGGGTACAGGAACTAGCACTGCTCTCTAAGGACAGTATCAGGGTTGTCTGTAGCTCATTGCGAGCCTGAGGTGCTGCGTCTGCCCCTCCCATCTGCAGGCCCTGCCCCGGCTACAGCCCCCTCTCCTTTTGACCCTCCTGCTCTACCCATACAGTTTGAATACCAGCAGGCTCAGCTGGAGGCTGAGATCGAAAACCTGTCATGGAAAGTGGAGCGTGCGGACAGCTATGACAGAGGGGTAAGTGTCTGTGGTCCTCTTGGACCCTCTGTTGCAGGTGAGGGAGGGCTGGTGTGGTCATGGTTAGCATGGTGGTCGGCATGTGGACTGGCTGCTGCTGCTGAGAATGGTGGGAAGGGCAGCAGTGCTTTTGACTCCTTGGAGCCCCTGGCCTGGTGGCTGCTCCCTGCTCACGGGACTGGGCCCTGCAAGCACCTGTCTTACTTCCCTGGTGCAGGACTTAGAGAACCAGATGCACATAGCAGAGCAGCGGAGGAGAACCCTGCTGAAGGATTTCCATGACACCTAGGTTGGGACATGGACATGCCGGAGTGAGGAAGATGTGGCTGCAAGGTCTCCCGGCTGCCATACTGCATGCTGCAGGCTCTGCCTTTCACGACCCCAGGCGACAGCCAGGGCCCCACTCCTGAGAGACACTGGCCACACACCTCTTAGTCAATTTCTGTTTTTTTCTCATCTTTTCGCTTTTTGTTTCTACCAGGGTAGAGGCCATGTTGAATTGGCCTCTTTTCAGGACCTTCAATTCCCCCTGGATGGTTATTGGGAGGGAGGGAAAGTTTTTTCTGAATGACTATTAATAGTATTAGATCATTACAACTTATGTAATTGTCAAAGGTTGTACAATTATACAAAAGGGGGCAAACCATAGAATTACACAGAACCCTTTTTAAAAATAAATTGGCATTGGAGTGTTTTACCCTCTAGCTATTTTACTTAGAATGTAACGTATGCTGCCTGCCCACCTTTCCTCAGAATGTCTACTTACTGCAAGAGGTTTCCCAGGGTGGCCTTCACTTTCCAGATTCATATGTGTTTGGTACAGCTAGAGTCCCAAGGGAAGAGTATGGGCGGCAGATGGTGGGAAACTGAGTAGGCCTGTGTAACAGGTGTGGAGCACAGGGAATCACATTGTGCCTCCTGCCTGGTCCTTGTAGACCCTTTAGTGGTCAGGTATGCTGCCTTAACCTTGACAGTGAGGAGACAGTACAGAACAGAGTCTTGCCGTGGTGTGTCAGTCGTGTCTGATGGCGCTGCAGGCCTGTGGACTGATGTTTATTCTTGAAAGTGAGGTTTACCTAGGACTGGCTACTGAGGCCAGAGCCCACAGCATACCCCGTAGGTGGGCTTGTGGCCCTCCAGACCAGGGGACGTGAGTTCAGCAGTTTCGTTTTGTCTCCTAAAGCTAGAGATTCACTTTTAAAGGGAATTGTTCTCCCAAATAAATTTGTTTTACCTTGGTCCCTTCTTTTGTGCCAGTGTTCCAGTGGTGTAACTCTGACCAGGTTCACACGCAGCCGTGCCTGACAGTGTCCTGCCACACTCTCCTCTGGTGAACGTCAGGGTCAGAGTTCAGCATGGCCCTCCCATGGGCTCTGGTCGGCCTGGCTCAGGGGCCTTATTTGCACAGGTGGTTTTCATGTTACTTGGAGTGTGTGTCTCCATGTTACCTGCTGTGGGGGTTGGATGTGCTCCCCCTGGCCTGGTTCAAGCTGTTGGAGGAGATCATCTCTTGGGTCTGGGAATCTGAGGCCAGGAGGGTCTTTGGTTTGTGGTCCCAGTTCCTGTGCTAGAGAGGCTGGACAGAGGACGGGGCCAGCTTTTCCACAGTTAGGACAAAGGAACAAGTGGTTTGTGTGGTATCCTGCCTGTCCTGAAGTTGGTGCTGAGGGCCTTTCAGAAATTACACCTGTGATCTCCTGGGGTGCCTGTGGCCTTTTTCAGTGCCTCCACTCTGAGACTGGCAGAACTGTCTGTATTCAGCAGGGCCTCCTTGACCTCCTGGAAGAGTTGCTTGGGAGATCTGTGATTAAATATTGTGTTGGAAATTCTTTGATATGCAAACATTTTCACCTCAGTCAGTAATTTCCCAGGTACCATGTAAGCTGTAAACTGAATCACTCTTGGGGACAGAGGACAGCTGTCCCCTTGGGGTCATGGGGTACATGGCTGGTTGCAGGCTCCCTTTCTCCCCACTCAGGTTTTGCCTCTTCTTCTTATCCCCTGCAAGGGAGGGATAGTGGGGTGGAGTGAGGGGATAAGTTAGGAGTGTAGCAGATGAACCCAGAATTGGATGGTGGTGAGCTAACTGAATGAGGAGAGTGCCTGCTGGGGGTACCTAGGGGTGGGGCGTGACTGCTGCATTGGCACATGGAAGATCCTGGCATCTGAAGCCTTTACCTCTCCAATGCGTCCTTTCTCTGTCACCACCCTGGCACAGGCAGGACCTGAGTTGCAGCTCTGTACCTTAAGTCATACCCTGGGCATCCCTGGGCGTTTTTGGACTGCACAGCTGCCACATAGTGCACTTGCATCCAGCCGTGGCCCCAACAATTGGAGCTGCAGCAGGTTCTGTGTCCAGACTGCAGCCTTTGACCTGTGGAGAGCTTCCTTTTGTGCTCCAAGTGGCTGTCCCTCGTTAATATCATCAGGAAGATGGGAAAAGTCAGGATTTTTCTGCCCTGCAAAGGAAGGCACGGTGTTTTCATGAATTTACCGTGTGTCTTTGTCTTCTTCAAAGAAAAAGTTGAGGCGATGTCATCTGCTCAAAGTTGAGTGGTTTATTCAAAATAAACTGAAAGTTTCTGATTATAAAACTGTGTGAAGTCTTTCTTCAGAGGATCCAAGTAGCCTTCTGAGCCAGTGCCCCAGGGGGTTCTGCCAGTGAGCACCAAATGGGGGCCTTACTATTGGCCGGCCCCTCCTCCAGAGGGCTGTGAAGGCCCCACTGGCCTGACTCTGCTCTACCTTTGTTCCCTTTCTGGGGAGAGGGCACTGTGGAGGGAAGTGGAATATCCTGGTAGTTTTGGCTCTCCTTTCCCTCCCTGGGCACAGGCCAAACTGTGCCCCACCAGAAACAGATCCCAAGATGTGTTAACGTACTGATTCTAATGCCCCACAGCCCTGCTGATGCCCTGAGCTGCATCAGAAGACTACTGAGTCCAAAGGAGATGTGGCAGCGAAGGGCCAAAGAGTATGGCGGGGATAGGGGTGAGAAGATGGGTTGTGGCTTCACAGGGGCCCTGGGGTTATGAAGTGATGGCTCTAGGCATAAACTAGAAATACTTTGAGTTTAATCCCAAAGGTTGAAGTCAGGAAATGAGGCTTCAGTTCTGATTAAGGGGGTCCACATTTGTGGTGTCAGGAGTGGCAGCAACTTCAGTGATAGCTCAGAGTCGAAGGCTCCAGAGCTGTGGGCAGCATGCACAGGACAGCCCAGGCCAGGGAAGTCCCAGACACTGCCAGTATGAACTCCACAGCTGCTCCTCTTTGGACTTCTAATGTGCCAAACCCAAGGAATACAATGGTGTGCGAAAGATACATGGGCTCTACTCTCTAGGAGCCCTTCAGAGCAGAGTAGGGAAAAAAAGAAGCTCTCCACAGGCTTTGGCACTTGGCGGCTAGTATGTCCTCCCACCTCCATATTTGGTGCTAATCTGAGTTTAATTTTCTTCTGAGGCTATGGTCCCAGTTATGGAAAAGTCTTTTTCTCCTTCTTCATATGTGCCAGCTTGAGGCAAGGAGTGTTCCTGTGCACCTGAGCACTTGCTGCATTCCTGCAGGTTACACTTAGGGTGCCAGGGCTCCTCCAGGAAGCCCTCTCTGACCACCCCACACTGGGTTCCTCGTCTATGCTACCCCGCACATCAGGCAGTTTCTTTCTAAGGCCTGAGAACTGCAGGCCTCCCCAGGAGGTTCAGATCAACCGCAGAGCAGACCTCCAAGGCGTTCTTGGTCTCCTACACTGGCGAGTATCAGTGCTGAAAGCCGTGGTTCCTACACCACCACATGCACAGTCATCGGCCTCCGCGGTGCCCCCAAACCACGACAGTAATGAGTCATCTTTTAGCATGGCCTCCTTGCTGCCACCCTACTCCTGGGAGCAAGAAAATGTAAACCATACTTTCCCGGCAAGAGGGAAGTGCGTCTTAACCCGGGAACCGAGAAACTACCAGTGGGGTTTCCTTAACTGTGCAGCTCTTGTCTGCATCTACATTTGGGGGGTCGGCGTCTGTCCTGGGGAGTATGCATCTCCGCCTGACAGTAACACAGCTCGGAACGAGAAACCCTAGCGTGGGCCGGGGTCCAACGCACAGAGATAGGGAGCGCAGCACCGCGCGGCATCCTGAGGCACCGTCTCCTCGTGACCACGGCGTGCGCGGGCTTGGCGGCGGTTGTCCCGGCGACGGCGCGGCGCGGCGCGGCGCCGGCATCCCCGCGGCCCCTCCCCTGGGCGCACGCGCGACCTGGACGCCATGGCGGCGGCGGCGGCGGCGGCGGCGGCGGCGGCGGCAGGCCCGCGGCCTGAAGCCGCGAGACCGCGGTGGGTGCCGCCCGAACACGACCCAGCGCGGGCAGCAGCAGGGCTGGGCGACTGCGAGGACGTACCGGTCCGGCCGCTGTGCAAGCCCCGCGGCATCTGCTCGCGCGCTTACTTTCTGGTGCTGATGGTGTTCGTGCACCTGTACCTGGGCAACGTGCTGGCCCTGCTGCTCTTCGTACACTACAGCAACGGCGACGAGAGCAGCGACCCCGGGCCTCAGCGCCGCGCCCAGGGCCCTGGGTCCGCGCCAACCTTGGCGCCCCTCACCCGGCTCGAAGGCATCAAGGTGAGCACCGCACCCCCACCCCCAGCCCCCAGCCCCCAGCCCCGGCGCGCTGCAGGCCCCGCACCGCCGAGCCCTTGACTGCCGGCGCTCAACCCCAGGCTCCCTGCGCTGTTCCCTGCGCCGCCCCCGGCCTGCCGCGCTCACCCCCTCGGTCTCCCGCCGCCGCGCTCCGCTCCGAGGCGCTTTTTCTCTCCTCGGGTGGCACGGCCTGGCGCCCTAGCTGCCCGCTGTGCCGCTTTCCCTTAGGTGGGGCACGAGCGCAAGGTCCGGCTGGTCGACGACAGGGATCACTTAATCCGAACCCTCAGCCTCAAGCCGCTGCTGTTTGGTAAGTACGCTGGGCGCCCTCCCCCCCCCCCCCCCCAAGGGCCAGGGGCTGCGGTGCTGTGGCCGCATTGAGGCTCATTTGACCACGTGACTTCTGTTTTGAAATGGTTGCTCCAGAGTAGCCCTTTCCTTTCTACCCAGAGTTTGCTCCAAGTGAGGTACTCGCCCCCACCTCCATAATAGGGTGACATGGTGACCTTTCCACACTCCCCTCTGTGACCCTACTCTGCAGCTGATCCTTCCATCACAGAGTTGGGCAATGAAAAGATAAGCATTTCGTTGAAACTGTCTTTGGACACTCCCTGCCATGGTTAATTCTGTCACATTCTAGAATTGGGGGAGGGTCGGAAAAACTGATAACCAGGTCCTAGCTGATCTCAGGGCCTCTGAGGGGGAATCCCACTCCCAAAGTGGGCCCTGTGGTCTGATAAGAAGCAGGCTGTCCAAATGTGGATAAGCTAGTGCGCCAAAACCTGTCCCATGAGGGTAGCCTTTGCTACCACAGTTTGGGATTCTTAGGATGAAGTTTTGTGTTCAGCCATTGTAGTAGACAAAGCCTTTCAGAGTGACCTCATTTGGAACCAGCATCATAGCTGAGCACACATTTTCTGAGCCCTTGTTATGTGCTAGGCTTCATGCGATCTTGTGTAATTTTCACAACCCCTCTGGGAGGTGGGTTGTAGATTTCACCCTCAGGCTAGTGGGTGACAAAGTGAGGCACAGAGAGCTCCATTTGCTTGGCCAGGCTTACATAGCTGGTTCACTGTGAAGCTAGGATTAGAACAAGGCAGCCTTTCTCTGGAGCCTGCACTCTAAGCCAATGTGCTAGCTGTGAAGACTGAAGCCCTTCAAAGACCACCAATGTCAACAAGACTGTCTTTGACTCCATACCCATGACCCTTCCCAGGATAGGTTTGTCTGGCCCAGTCCTGGTTACCCAGCCTCAGTGGCACACTTACCTGCAGACCTGAGGTGTTCCTGGCTGCTGGGGGATGGAGTGGGTAAGGGGATTTAAGGAGGGGACTGGGAACCAAAGCAGAGCATCTGAGCACATGCTGTTACCCCCAGAGCAGAGGGCTCTGGGTGGGATTATGCCTAGACCTGTGAGACCGATTTCACATGCATGCTGTCTGAGTGAAGGTAGGTTATGATACAAATCCTGTTGTGAGAGGGGCTCTAAAAGATTATTATGATTATGATTACTGTATAATGTTGAAGTCTGTGCATAGCACTATTTTAGGTGTTGGGAACACAGTATTGGACAAAACAGGAAAGTAAAAACAAAACACCTGAAGCTAACATTCAGATGAGGAGACAGACAAAAAATAAACAAATAAGTAAACACACATGGTGTGTCAGATGGTGATAAGTGATCACAGACCAGTAAGGCAGAACTTCAACTGGGTTTGGCCAGGGTGGGCCTCCCTGAGAAAGATATTTGAGCACAGACCTGCAGGAGCTGTGGGATCAAGCCAGGTGGCTGTCAGAAACAGGTGGTCCAGGCAAAGGGAACAACTCTCCCCATCACTACTACACAGCTGTGAACAGACACATCTGAGGTGGGTGTGCTTTCTCTCATCAGCCTTTTTGGGACCTGTATATACCTAATTAAGATGGATGCTAGGTTAAGTGAACCATGAGGCCATAACCCCTGACCCTTACCCCCTAACATGCAGCTTGTTGTGTCAAAGTCCGACAAAGCAGAGAATGAGAAACCCAGACCCAAATTCTCCAAGAGTACACTACAGGAAGCAGAAGAGATTGAACAGAAGGTCGGTTGATTCTGGTTAAGCTGTCAGATGGTCTCTGTTTCTGCAGATGAATGACGGGGCATGATTAGGAGAACTGGGCAGTTGCAGAAAGACCTTCCTGATTGAGGTTCTCATTTCCTCCAAAACCCTTACATGACTTTTGAGTCTTTTGGTGAAAAATGTCCCAGGTTTTACCTGAAAAGGCCTGGGGCTCGCTGCTTGGTGAAATGAGATGAGACAAATGAAGAAGGGACCAATGATTATAAGAATTCCACTTATGAGACAGGCCAGCCACATGGGAGAGGGTGTCCAAAGAGGGGCGTTCCTGAATGTGGTGTTGGATGAATCCAAAGGAGGAAGCCTCACCCCAAGAAGGAGCAGTGTCTGTCTGTCTTCTGTGCCTGCCTGTCCATCCATCTACTGTCACCCTAAAGAGGCAGGAAGGGCCCGAGGAGAATGGGCCTGCTGTGGGTTTTGCCACCACTACCCTACTGTGACCCACCATCAGGGACCCAAGATGCCATGGCTCAAGGGGTAGGTGTTCACAGTGTAAGCTGGGGAGGAGGGACTGGATGTTACCTCAGGGTGTCCCCATCTCCATAGAAAGGCATCCCACCACTTCACAGGGAAATCCCCATGCAGCCTCCAGCCTCTCCCTTTGGGGAACATTTCCTGTTTCCCACTTTTGTTCCTAGAGACATTTGGCAAGTGGGACCTGGCCATAAAAGGCCCTACCCTAAGTTCCGGGCAAATACCTGTTTGACCGATAGGCATTTCCCAAGGGTTTGGACTGTCAGAAGTCAGATGAGGACTGTCTCATTCAGTTCAGAAGGGAGGTCTTCCAATTCTGAGTCACTGTCACCTCCCTGGGGACATTGCTTTCTCTCAGGTGGTTCACTTCTCCCTCCACCTCACTCAGCCCACATTCGTTCCTTATTTAAACAGCAGATCAGCTCTCCTCACTCCCTTCTTTAAACGACTCCAAGATTTCCCATTTCATGTCTAAGTCTCATCTGATCCCCAAGGCTCTCTCACCTCTCAAACCTCATCTGCCACTCCACCCCTCACTCCCTTCCTGCTGATTCTCAGGCACCAAGCTCACTGCTGCCTCGGCGCCTTTGTGTGTGCGGTTCCCTCCACCAGAAGGCTCAGTTTGGCTTCTCCCACAGAGGTTGCCTTCACCCCCATCACTCTGCTCAGACCTCCCCTCCTCAGAGCCTTCTCTCCACCTCAGACTGGTCTTAACGGTTCCTCAGTACTCTGCTGCGTCAGCCTGCTTGTTGTTCTTCTCAGCACTTAGCATCATTGGAAACTATCTTCTGTATTTATTTGTCAATTGTGCCTCTGCCCCTAAAGGTGAGCTGCATGTGTGGGAGGCCTGATCTGTTCCCACTGTGTGTGCAGCGGCCAGTCTACTGCTGACAGTTACTGGCTACCTGGAGGGGTTTACTGGGTACTCTCAGCCAGCGCAGCACCTGTCTGTCTGCTCAGAGTGGTCTCCATCACCATCCGGGCCAGGTGCCTCCCAACTTGCCTCCTCTTCAAGAGCAGCGGGGGGCACTTCCAGTGGGCCAGCAAGAGTTTTAGTACACGTTCTTAACTAGGGTAAATGAGTAATTTTTTTTTTTAAATAGAGGTAACTGGGGATTGAACCCAAGACTTCATGCATGCTAGGCACACGCTCTACCACGGAGCTGTATCCTCTCCCCATAAATGAGTAATTGACAGCAGTACTACAGCAAACGATTTATTTTAAAACTATCACTGCTTTAGCATAGGATTTCCAAACACATTCTTTCTCTGCTTAAAAAAATACAATTAGGCAGGTACATAAGACCACTATGCTCTCTTGACAAGCACTGGAAGCGCAGAAGTAGGGAAAGAATTTTAGTGTGCATATTAGTTCATGTTTGTAAGCAGCTTAATGCAGTTTTCTATATGCACCCACCCCCCTGCTGGTCCACAAGCCTGCTGCTGGGCAGAACTGTGGACCCAGTAAAGGTCAGGAAGATATAATCGAGTCTGCCTGGGGCTTGACAAGTTGCATGGGGCCTGGGTGAGTGTAGCCTGAGGCTGCATGCCTGCCCCAAGGCTCAGTGTAGGGTGTTGGAGTTTGTGGGCAGCAGCAGGGCATCAGCCAGGCTGACATCCCAGTTCTGGGAGGGACAGAAAGGTGGTCTTGCCTGCCCAGCATACACAGCTACCTTTTTCCAGGCAGGGCACTACTGGCTCAGGAAGGGGCCCCTCACTGTGACCATGTAGGTGGGCTTCCATCCTACTTGAGCCAGTCCTGGGTGAGCCTTGGGGCTTCTCTGGACTCTGATCTGCAGATATCCATGGAGGGCAGCAGAAAGAAGGTTTTATGTGTGTCCAGGGGAGCACATGGTTCACGTGACCACTGCAGAGGCTGTGGCTGTGAAGTCCCAGGCTCTCCCTGCCTGCGTTAGCCGCTATTCTGGGCACTGGTGATGGCGCCACCTGCGCACAGCCAACTGCAGATTTCGGTGGCCCTGGCTCCAAGCATAGGCCGTGGTTACCAGCAGACGGTGACCCTGTACCTCCCCACACAGCACGTAGGTCCCAGCATGCCTTCCACGCAGGAGGTTGTGCACGCACGTGGCATCCAGCTGCAGCCAGCGTCGCAGAGTGGGCGCCAGCTCCCCAGGAGACAGTGGGCCCGCCTTCAGAACCTCTAGCCGTGAGTCCAGGTCGCAGTCTGAGGGTCCGGAGGACGACCCATTGCGCCGGGAGAGCCTAACTTTCACTGCTGAATGGGATCAGAGGGGCAGGGTGATGGGTCTCCCTCTGGGAGTATCCCCCCTCCTTCCCTCCACCCTGGTGAACCAGACTCTTGTCTGATGCTCTGCTCTTGGAATCAGGGTCCTAGAGAAGGCCTGTCCTCTTGGCTGTTATTTTAGCAATGTCCCACGCTTATTAAAGGAACTTATTTTTTAGTTCTAACCAGGCGTATCATTTGAATATCCCCTCTTTTGTTTGAGCATCAAGCCAAGAGCTGCAATGAAGGCACTTGTAAGGGGTTGTAAGGGGTGCCGGACACTAGGGGCTCACCAAAGTCGCTAGCGCAGAGCGTGTCCAGAACCTCCTTGGACGAGCGGGTGTCCTGCAACTCACAGTCCCTGCAGCTGGCACGTGGCACTGGGGGGAAGGGTGGAGTGAGGCTCCCTCTGGGCCCCGGGTTGGGGAGGGGAGCCATCAGCAGGGGTCTCTCCCGCTTTCCCTTTGTTCTTTTCGCACCTGTGAGACCCATTTACCTGATCCCTGAGAGGAGTGATTTGAAAGGGTGGGGCACAGCCCTTGGGGCCGAGCAAGGGCAAGATCAGCCTAGAAACTGTGCAGAGACTCACGTGGGCGGCTCGGGCGGGAGCCATTGGAGACGGCAGCCACGCAGAGGCCATGGCCTGTGGGGAAGCGTCCGCAGTGCAGGATGGCTGGCCAGGGGTAGCCGTAGCAGGCCATGACGGGTGCACAGCTGGCCCGCACAGCCTCGCACAGGCTGCGGCACGGGTAGATGACCCTGTGGAGGGGGAAGAGGTCAGGGCCAGTGGGACACCTAGGACCAGGGTTCCTAGACTCCAGGCTGGGGCCTCTGGTGCTCCTAGCTCCAGGCTTGGTCAGGAACTCTGCTGTTGCTGGGCAACGACACCCTGGTCACATAGCAACAGCCCTGCAGCCTGGCTTCTTGCTTGCCAGCTGTAATCTTCGCCCTCAGCCCTGAATCTCCCTTCTTGTCTTGTATTCCTACCTCCCCTCCCCCGGCCTGGCTCCTTTCCAGTTTCCAGTGCACCTCCCCCTGCAGCTCCGGTGGACTTCTCGTGCCTGGGAGAGGGGTGTGGGAGGGGGCCCTGCCCTCTGGGCCTTCACTCCCCATCTTGGAGGGAGAAAGCAGGGCCTCCCTCTTGTCCTGAAAGGCCTGCAGGCTGCTGCAGTTTCTGGCCAGTCCTGGGGTTGGCAAGGATTGAAGAGGCCCAATCCTCAGGTTCTGAAAAAGCCCATTCTTGCTGCCACAGGCATGGTCACCCTGAGGCTCCAGGTCCTAGCTCTGCAAGGAAGAAACCGAAGGAACTGTTGTTCCGGGGATAGGTTAGGCTGGGGAAGAGGAATCAGCCTTGCAGTCTCTCGACTCCCTGAGAGAAAAGGCCACCAGATGAGCCGTGGCTCTATGTCTTGCCCAGATCCCTTGGGCAGACAGACTTTCCACTGGAGAGGGGTCCTCAGCCCCCTAGCCTAAAGCAGCCTGTCGCCTTGCCCTCCCTTGACATTCCGGAGCCCTTGATGATTTGTGGATCCAGATCAAAGGCGCTCACCATTGCTGCTTCCCTGCCTATGTCTCCTCTGTCCCGTGGGCACCTGCTCCTCTCTTCCAGCAACGTCTTGACAAAAAAACCCCTTCATCTTCCCGTTGGCACTCGACACTGATAGGTACACGGCAGTGGCTAGTGAAGGCCCCCCGCCCTCACCTGGGAGCCCCTGCCCTACCTGTCGAGGCACACGGGGGCAAAGAGGGAGCACAGGAAGAGGCGGGCATCAGGGTGGCACTCCCTGGCCAGCAGAGGCAACCAGCTGGCTGACTGCTGGATGGCCTCAGCTGTAGTGTCATGGTCCAGCAAGTTGGGTAGCTGCATCTCTGTGTAGCCAATGTCGTGGCACAGTGCCATGGCCTGGGGAATGGGCATGCACCGCGTGGGGCCCCAGGGAACCCCTTCCCTGCCGTCACCCCATAGCACCACCAGTGCCACCAGCAGCCACGGTCCTCGATCCATCACCTGCTTTCTCTGCCTTGGTCTTAATGGCTTGAGGCTGGGGGCTTTATAGGGCTATACCCACACCCCAGGAACCAGTATTTGCCCAGCTCCCAGGTGCTTGGACCCACCTGGTGAGGCTCCAGTGTGCTGGCCTGGGCTGTTTGCTTTTGATTAGCACATGGCAGGGGACTTCAGAGACTGGTGGCATCTCCTTTGGGCCTGCGGATTACTGGCACCTAATAAACTGAAGAAACTTGGGCCTGTGTTTTCTTTTCTTCTTCTGGCTTACTTAATTGTTTATTAATTTTTTAAGCCATCAGGAGCCTAGTCTGTTGATTAGCAGTTTGGTCTAACCCATTGTCCTGCAGCGCTGCTCCCCAGGGGATGGCTCACACCCTCTCTGGGTTTGCCAGGTTGGGGGGATCAAGCAGGCCAGGGGCGAGGAGCCCTTGTCCTGTCCTCAGTGTCATCACTCTGGGTCACCTACCCATGGAAGCTGGGTCTGGTTGTGAGCATGGGGTCTGGAATACAGCAGCCTGCGTGGCCCTGGCCAGCTCCCTGATCTCTCTGCACTGGAGGCTTCTCATCGGGAGGGTGGGCGAGTTAACAGGGTCTCTTTCTAGGATGAGTATTCAGATTTCAGAGTTGATGACAAGCTTGTGTCAGGACACAGAGTCTGTGCTACCTAAGTGTGATCTGCTGTGATTACTGTTAAAAGCTGCTCCAGTCTTGGCACTGGGTGGCCGTTTTCCTTCCTCTTGGCAATGACTGGAACTTCACGCTGGGAGAATAATCCAGAGAAGTGGCAGACCACAGTGGCGGCACGGCCCTTCCTCCATCAGTTCCTTTGTGGGCCTCTTGTCCCCCTGTCTTAGGAAATCTTCTCTTCCAGGAACAAGGGAATGAAGCAGGACTCAGGCTCTGAGCCTAGACGTGCCTGGGGCCCCTGGGTTGTGGGCTCACCAGGTGTGAGGCATGCGTTCCAGCTCTAGCGAGCTGCTTGTGGAGCTGGTGTGGGGGTATCCAGCCACTGGGGCCAAGCCCCAGGCCTGACTGGCCTTTACTCGCGCTTAGAGGCATGGAGTAGGTGTTCAGTGTACATCTGTTCCCAAAACAAAGGGCACTGGGACATCTCAGAGCATCTGCCAAAAACCTGAGTGATCCCCACTGACCTCCCAGCACTGGGCAGCTCATCCCTGGACAGATGACCAGTGCCCACTTGTGCAGGAGAATGGAGGGCAAGGGCTGGCCTACAGTGCTGGACGTCTTCGCTTTTTGTCTGAACGACGCTGAAAAGTAATAATAAAAGCAAAAACCAGCCACCATCCCCCTGCTTTTAAAATATATACCCATTAAAGAGTAGAGGTTAACCCTCTGGCCTTTGGTCTCACCCCAGGTTGGGTTAGCCCACACCCAGCTTACCTCTGGCTCACCTCCCAGGACTCCCCTGGAAAATGTGTGCTCTCAGCATCAAAGAGAGAGGCCCCATGCTCCAAACACTGGCCAACCTTTGCAGGACAACTTGACCTTGGGGTCAGAGTCCAGAACAGATGTAAAGGGGTATGTGGAGTCCTCCTGACTTGGTGACCAGCAGGGGACAGGGAGCACCCAGGAACTCTGCAGAGAGATAGGCAGTGGGTGCATCAGTGCCGTGGCTTGGACCTTGGCCTCACCTACCTCCTCTTCTGGCAGAAATCCCTGGCTTCCTGAGTGATGAGGAGTGTCGGCTCATCATCCACCTGGCACAGATGAAGGGGTTACAGCGCAGCCAGATCCTGCCCACCGAAGAGTACGAAGAGGCAATGGGCACAATGCAAATCAGCCAGCTGGACCTCTTCCAGCTGCTGGACCAGAACCACGATGGTCGCCTGCAGCTCCGTGAGGTTGGGATCCTGGGACCTGGATTAGGCACCAGGGTGGGGGTACCCAGAATTATCTTTTTGGTGGCCATTTCTCTTGTGCTATCAGTTCTGGCCTCAAGAGTCAGATGCCACCTCAGATCAGCTTGGACAGGCCCAGGCCCAGGCCCAGGGTCCTCCCTCCTTCCCTGGAGAGCCCCTTGCTGCCCTTGGAACCCCAGAGGATGGCAGAATTCACCTGGGGGTTTTGGCATTTATTGCCACAGTTCCTGGGTGGTGTGCTGTCTGTGGTTTGATTTCCTTGCTTCCATTGCTGGGGGCCCCACAGAACTCATGGTGGGTAGGGTGGTAGCTCAGAGGGGGCCAGAAGTCTGCCGCTCCCTGCATACCCCACACCCAGGCTTTTGAGAGTGGTCTTGGTGGGGTGTAGGGTCCCTTGCCTATACAGAGGCCCTCAGTGAGCCTGCTAATGGCCCCAGTGGTCATTTGCTGGCCAGGCCTCCCCATGGTGCCTATTCCCTCTTCACACCCAGGCCTTGGCCTCCCCCACCTCACCTGGAGTGTCTGAGTGGAACATAGGTCTGTCCTTCACTCTGCTTCCAACCAGCCAACAGTGCTCCCCATGGAGGCCACAGTCCTGTGAGGGCTGGGAATGCTTATAGCTCTCAGTTTTCTTGACTATCTTCCTGGTCTCCTACCCATGTGCCTCTGGACCTCTCTGCCTACCCTCACTCCAGCTCAGGGAACTCGGTCTCTGTCCTGTGTCCTCACCTAGGCCCTGTCACCTGAGCTCTTAGCCCTATAGCAAGAACTGGGAGGCTGTCTTTGCTCTGGTGACTCTCTGTCATTGGGGCCACACCACCGAGGCACCATTTGTGCTTTAGGTCCTGGCCCAGACTCGCCTGGGAAATGGACGGTGGATGACTCCAGAGAACATTCAGGAGATGTACTCTGCGATCAAGGCTGACCCTGATGGTGATGGTGAGCTCATACCTCACCACAGTTCTGCCCCTGTGAGCCCTCACAGCCAGATAGCCTGTATGCACAGCTTCTAGAGTAGCCAGAGATGAAGAGGTGAGGATCCAGCCTTGGCCTTACCCCTGGGAAGTAGGCAGGAGCCCGGCCCTCCCATTCCCCTTGGTGACAGTCTCCAAGGCAGTTCTTGGAGACTTTTTTGACCTCGTCAGGCAGCATCTGGGTGCAGGAGGTAGGGTTGCTGGCTGGTGGAGGACAGAGTGGTAGAGCAGGAGCAGAGGGACAGTGAGATCAGCTTGAGTTTGGCTGTTCACTCTGCTCCAGCTTCACCTCTCTAGCCAGGCACACAGTCCGCCCCAGCAGACTGCCTCCCTGCTTGAACCAAGGTCCCCCTTGCCTTCCTCTTGCCCACCTGGAGTCATGCTAACTGCTGGGGGTGGGCGTGGGCAGAGGTGCTGTCATGTAAGCACCCCACCCATTTGGTAATAACCCCCAGGAGGTTTCTGAGGTGTAGTCATCACCCTCATGCCCAACTTCTGGACCAACTGAGGAAGATACATCTGCCACACAGAACTTGGAAGAATAGCCTTGTGGCTGGTGAACCCAGAGTGGAGAATCTGGCCAGGGCCTGTGGCTAGAGGGGTGTCATGCTGCTACTGCCCCTACATACAGAGCTAGTGACAGACTCACAGCCCTTGAGGGCCCCCACCATCAGAGAAATCTGGGCCAAAGCATGGAAATGTCTCAGTTGGGGGTCAGCCAGGATAACATGGAGCAAGAACAGGGGAGAATGTTCTCATCTGGGAGCATGGCCTGGCTTTTTCTGCTGAGGTGGGCTGGTTACCTAGTAGGCAGGACCCGCCAGGTGTATTCCGCTCAGAATGGGACCTGAGGTCATGAGGGGACTTCTGTAGTGTGGAAGGCCCTGGACAAAAGCCAGCACTGAATGCTCTCTTTCTTCACCCTCTACAGGACCGCAGGGTAGCCACCACGCTCTACAGAGCCAGGCTGGAGGGCCAGGGGCAGTCCTTGGCCTAGGGTCCTGGCCATATGGCTTAAGCTTCCTTTGGAGACCCTACTCTGGCCAATCTAATAGGGGTTGGGTTTCATCCTTTGGGGCCAAATCAGGGCTTAAACTGAGAAAATGAACTTCTCTGGGTCTTCCTGTAGGGCCTGATGTGACAGAAGCCAACTTCATCTGACCTGAGTCCAGGTTGGGGGACAGGTGCATATGGCCCCCCAGTGCCTGAGGCCAGGGGTAGGTAGGAAGGTGCAGCCTCCCCACCGTGGCCTCCCGCCATGAGCTTGGTGGGCGTTGATGGTGGGTGCTCTGTGCAGGAGTGCTGAGCCTGCAGGAGTTCTCCGACATGGACCTTCGAGACTTTCACAAGTACATGAGGAGCCATAAGGCAGAGTCCAGCGAGCTGGTGCGGAACAGCCACCACACGTGGCTCTACCAGGGTGAAGGTGCCCACCACGTCATGCGCGCCATCCGCCAGAGGTGAGCATCTGAGGCTGCCCTCCCTTTTGCAGTGGGAGAAGTCCCTGGCTGCGTCCCAGGGAACAGAATTGATTAGCCAACTCAGGATTAATTTCTACTTGTTAGATCAGGATTGGTACCCATTAGGAACTAGGCAGTTAACAAAGGCAAATTAGCCCTAATTGTGGGCAAACAATATTCATTTGGGATTAGGAATAGGTGGAATGTTTGTTTTCTGCTAATTAGAGAAATGACCTCTTACCTCTTTCCACAGGACCCCCTGCCCCTGAGCAGTCGGGCTTTAGATAAACAACCTTCTTCCCGGACGGCGTTTCTCACCCCCTCCCCCAACTGAGTGGAAATCTCATCTTTCCCACCCAGTGGATGTCTCTGGCATCCAGGGAGAAGGGCCCATCATGAGTAACCCCTTCCTGCTCCCGGAGGGCCAGTCTGGGGTGGCTTAAGGGGCTTCCAGGAGAAATAGGCAGGGGCAGTGCTTGTGGCAGGCCCAGGGTCCACCTTGGCAGCTCCTTCAGGGTGCTACCCGGCACAGGGCTTGCCCAGCTGAATGCTGCCTGCTGCCCACCAGGGTGCTGCGTCTCACCCAACTCTCACCTGAGATCGTGGAGCTCAGCGAGCCACTGCAGGTCGTGCGGTATGGTGAGGGAGGCCACTACCATGCCCACGTGGACAGCGGGCCTGTGTACCCAGAGACCATCTGCTCCCATACCAAGCTGGTGGCCAATGAGTCTGTACCCTTCGAGACCTCTTGCCGGCAAGTACCTCCCACCTGGGAGCTGCCTTCAACTCCCAGACCAGGCACCCCCATGGCACAAGTCCAGCCCTGCCCTGAGGCTATGCCCTTTTATCTGGGGCCAGGAGAGCTCTGGGCCATCCTGGTCGAGGATACCCTTCCCCCCAGGGTGTTTACCAAGTGGCCCCAAAAGGGTGGCCATCTTATGTCAGTGGCCAGACTGAGAGACCCACAGACACTGAAACTAACCCCCATAGCTCTCAGGCAAGGGGTGAGGTTAGACCCCCCCAGTTCTTCCTGCCCCCTCCCCTGGTTCTGATCCTGTCTCCACCTGCTCTGCGCCTTTGAAGCTGTGTGCCCCTCCCCTGCCAAGGCATGGCGGCAGGTTTCTCTTCACGTGGCTGCTCTGGCTCAGCCCCTTCTAGTCGCTGCCAGCCCCCTGCATGATCTTGCTGCTTCTGCTAGCCTACCTTACCCAGCTGGCCCTTGGTTCAGGCCATGTAGTTTAGCTAGGTGCACCTGTGGTCTTGGCTGCCAAAAGACATTGTGATACACAGAAAGACTGGGTTTGTGGGGAGAAGAATGGACTGGGGACATCTTGGCACTGACCTGCTCTGTTGTCACTGATCCCAGCCTGCCCCTCTGGCCCTTGGGAACCTGGGCAGCTTATCCTGCCCACAGGTAAGCCCCTGGGAGTGTCCACAGCTGGGGACCTGCTCAACAGCCCCCCTGCCTTACAGCTACATGACAGTGCTGTTTTATTTGAACAACGTCACCGGTGGGGGCGAGACTGTCTTCCCTGTAGCAGACAACAGGACCTATGATGAAATGGTAAGGGACAACTGGGCAGTTACTCTGGTGGGATGGCAGGGCCTTGGGCAAATGTAATTCATACTGGTATCCTCAAGACCTGGGATCTAAGTGGTCCCCTGGGCACATCTGACTGGTTTCCCTCTGGCCACATTTGTTTGGCTGCTTGGCCTCAGCTCCTGGCCATAAAATAGGAGTAGCTTGAAAACTATACCACCCTGCTGCCCACAGAGTCTGATTCAGGATGACGTTGACCTCCGTGACACTCGGAGGCACTGTGACAAGGGGAACCTGCGTGTCAAGCCCCGCCAAGGCACAGCAGTCTTCTGGTACAACTACCTGCCTGATGGGCAAGGTGAGGACCCGTGGCCAGCCCAGGGCTGCCTTGAGGGAAGCTTCCCTTTACCCAGCATTGCCTGACACTCTGGTGAGCTGTTTCCGGCTGCCCTTCAAATGGTTGTCTGCTCTTAGTGTCGCCCAGAGACCATCCTCAGTGACTTCAGCAGCCTGCACCTGTACAGCATCCTGGGTTATCTGGAACCCTGTGATTTCCTGATGCTCCAGCCTTCCAGCTCACTGGGGCTGGGGACATATGTCCCTTAGTAACCCATACTAAGAAAGGCTGTGGACAGGCCTGGCAGCAAGAAAGCTGGTTTCAGAGGGCCAATGGTGTTGATAAGCCATTCATTACAAAGAGGTGCTGAGCCCCCAAGGAAGCCCTAGAGCCAAATTTTTGCCACTGAAAGTGTGCACAGCTAGGCCCACCTCTGCCATGCACTTGGGCTATGTGAGGTCAAGTTCAGATCAGCCCACAAGTTCGGGTCTGCCCAGCCTAGTCTCTCTGGCCCCTCCCCTTTTTCACACCATCTTCCTCTCCTAGGTTGGGTGGGCGACGTGGACGACTACTCACTGCACGGGGGCTGCCTGGTCACGCGCGGCACTAAGTGGATAGCCAACAATTGGATCAACGTGGACCCCAGCCGGGCACGGCAGGCATTATTCCAGCAGGAGATGGCGCGCCTGGCCCGCGAAGGTGGCTCCGATTCGCAGCCGGAGTGGGCCCTGGACCGGGCCTACGGCGATGCGCGCGTGGAGCTCTGAGGGGAGTGTCCACCCGGTTCCCCAGCCGCAGGTCGCCGGCCGCCCGAGGTCGGGGGCCATGCCGTCCCCTTGTCCAGCTGCAGGCCAAAGGCCTGGCCAGTATCTTGGCCCACCCCCGCCTCCAGCCGCGATTAGGACACAGTTCCTATAGCCATGTTATTTATTGTGTACAGACCCGTGCTGCCCCGACAAATAAAACCACGGCTTGGAGCCGCAGGCCCAATAAGCTCCAGGTGGGTGGGAGGGAGGAAGACTGGGCGAGTCGGAGCAGGCGGAGGCCGGGGGCGTGCAGCGGACGTCACGTGAAGTGGGGGCAAGGGCGGCCCAGCCAATCCCAGCCGGACGCTGTGCGGCGGAGGGCGGTCGTCATTGGACCTCGGGGCCGGGCGCCCCTTGCCTCTGCTACCTGTTGCTACGGGCGTTGTAGAGCGGCTGCGCGGCGCGCGGGAAGCCTTGTCTCGCGAGAGCTCGCCTCCTTTCTTGACGGTGGCAGCTGCAGCGGCTCGGGGACCGACATGGACGCTCACGAGGACTACATTTGGCCGCGGGCAACCTCGGAGCTTATACTCCTCCCGGTCACGGGTCTGGAATGCGTTGGGGAGAGGCTGTTGGCGGGTGAGCATTGGCTTGAGGCGCGCGCCCTAGCGGAGAAGAAACCGAACGCTTGCTTGGGGAGGGGTCTTGAGAACAAAGGGATGCTCGGAAGAGGACGGGCGGCGGGCGGGAGCCTGAGAGATGGCGGGACTGAGGCCCAGCCAGAGGAGCCCAGGAAACAAAGGGCTATCGAGGCCCTTCATACACTGCGGCTGACGCGGTGGGTGGGGCGGCGGAAAGGTGCGGGGAAATGCAGTCGGCGGGGCAAGGGGAGGGAGAGACGCCAGTGGCCTCTTCGATGGTCTAGGCAGGGGCATGGTCTCCCCCAAGAGGACGTGACGGGAGGTCGGTGATGAGCACCGCCCCCCCCCCCCCCAGGAGGGCGGGTCCAGGGCCGGGAGCGTGGCCTGTCGTGGGAGGGGGCGGTGGTTGAGGCTCTTAACTGGAAGGCGGGGATGAAGAGCCTCTGATCAGCATGGGGTCGCGGGAAATGTGGGATGAGACCTTTCTGAGCAGGCCACTGCTCGGGAAGGCGGAGGCTCAGGCCCCTCCCTAGATGTTTGGGGTCCAGGAATCCGATGTCGGTGCCCCTCCGAGGAGGGTCGGCTCGGGAAGCAACGGTCAGGAATCTGAGGTGGCAGAGCCCTGGAGAGCAGTTGAGTCCTGACTGGAAGCCACTAGGGACCGATGATGGTGCTGCTTAGTTTAAGGGTCCCGAGGCAGGGCATTGGCTGTCTTGAGTGGACTGCTCTCAATCCTAAGAGGGACAGATGTGTAGGGGTGGGGGATGGGGCGAGAGACGGCCTAGTTTTGATCTGCCGTGGGAGCTCTGGGAGCCCAGGGTTCCTACTGTGAGCTGCACCCCTAAGACTCCTGGAGGAAGGGGATAGCTAGGTAGAAACCCAAAGAACCGCAAGGGTGAACTAGAAGCTAGAAGAGAAGGGGTGAGTTCCTGGCAGAGAGTAAACATGCCAAAGGTCTTGAGACTGAATTTGTCACTTTGTGGGAAACGGAATTCTTGTGCGGCTTCAGCAGGGGTGGGGATCTAGGAGAAGAGGCTGGAAAAATGAGGCCTGACCATTTTAGGCTTAGATCTGACTTTATCCCTAATGGCGGTGGGGAGGCCCCACTGAAAGGTTTTAAGCGGGGGAGTGGCTTGGGAAACACAGGTTAGAAAGCTCTAAAGGGAATTCACCTATTCCTGTGACTTCCAAAGTGACTTTTATATTGATAGTTCTCAAATCCCACCCATGTAATCTGTACCTGTAATCTGAATTCCGAGCCCTGTTCTCTTGTGTGCGCCAGGCTCAAGTGCACAGGTGCCTACAAATTGAATTACCCCTGCGGGGGTATTCCAGCTCATTAGGGGAACACCAGCCACTCAGGTGTCCCAAGCCTAAGAATTGACCTCACTCCCCCAAGCCAGTCTGGTTGATCTGTACTTCATACATGTGGCATCTGTCTATTTTTCTATGTTTATTGCCATCATTTGAGGCCATGGCACTGTCTCTGACCTCAGTAGCATTATCTCTAGCCCATCCTTGAGCCCTTTGTTTCCTGTTCTACCCAAAGCTCTCACTCACCTCAGGGCCATTACCCTCGCTATTTCCTCTACCAAGAAAGGCTCACCCCCTCTCCCTCCTGTCTGCTTTTCCTCTGGCTAACTACTGCTGATCCTTGATTCCTCAACCTAAATGTCCTCAAGTTGGCCTCCCCTGACAGTCACCCAGTCTGGTTAGATTAGACCAGGGTTTTTCAGTCTCAGCACTCTTTATATATTGGATCAGATTATTTTGTGTGGGACTGTCTGTACATTGTAAGATGTTAGGCAGCATCCCAGCCTCCATTCCTAGATGCCAGTAGCACAACTCCCAGTTGTGACAACCAAAACTGTCTTCAGACATTGCCAGATGTCTTTTGGGGGAAAAATTGTTGCAAACTACTGGAGTAGACTTTCCCATTTTATATTCTTAAAGCAACCTGTATAATTCTTTCCTGGAACTTAACCAAAATTATGTTTACTTGTGTGATATTGTTTAATGTCTGCCTAATCCAGGAGCAAGGTCTTATTCACTACTCCAGCATATAGTTCATTGCCTGGTTTATAATCGATGCTCAATAAATGTTTATTGAATGTCAAAAGATTGAGATTGCCAGCTGGGAATAGCATGCGGGATTGCTGTTGTCATCTCAGGTTGAGGTGATGTCCTGAACCAAAGTCACTGTGGTGGGATTTGCACTCTTTAGAAAATGAAATGTGCAGAACTTGGAGACAGGATATGAGAAGTTAGAGGAATGGGCTTCCCAGTTTTGAGCTGGGGAGTGGGCAGAGGGTGGTAATGGTCACTGGGATGAGGAGCAGAGAGAACTGGAAGCTAGTAGAGTGGGAGGTGCCTGCAGGGCAGCCAGGTGGCAGCAGAGGGTCACAGGAGTGTGGGCTGCCTCTCCCTATTGATATGGAACATGCTCACATCTTCAGAGATACAGAGAAGCTCCTGGAAATCAGGAGGGGTTCTGCTGCGGCCCCAAGGTAGAAAGGCTGCCTTACTGGGACCACCTCTCTCCTGGGGGAGGGGGAGGAAGGCATGTAGAGGTAAAGGAGACCAAAGATTTGGGGACTAAAGCTGAGAGGGTTCCTGTTTGAAGCATGAGAAGTTAGGTGGGCTGAGGAGACTGAATGCGACTGACTAGGGGATCAGAAAGTCAGCACTGAAAGTACAGCTGAAGCGGAGACCAAGGATTTTCCAAGGTTCAGGCCTGCAGGATTGAGTGACGTTTGGCAGTCACAGGCTACATACTAAGAATTTTCCCTGCTCCCTGTCTCTTCTTCATGGCTTATCAGTTGGGTGAGGGGTTCTGATGTGGCTCTTTGCCTCTGTGTAGGTGAGGGGCCGGATGTCCTGGTGTACACGTTGGATTTTGGTGGACATCTGCGGATGATGAAACGAGTACAGAACCTACTTGGACACTATCTTATCCATGGGTTTCGGGTGCGACCAGAACCCAGCGGAGACCTTGACTCGGAAGCCATGGTGGCAGTATTTGGGAGCAAGGGACTCCGAATTGTAAAAATTAGCTGGGGGCAGGGCCGCTTCCGAGAGCTGTGGCGCTCTGGCCTGTGGAACATGTCTGACTGGATCTGGGATGCACGTTGGCTTGAGGGGAACATAGCCTTGGCACTGGGCCACAACTCAGTGGTGCTATACGACCCTGTGGTAGGGTGCATCCTGCAGGACGTGCCCTGCACGGACAGGTGCACCCTCTCCTCAGCCTGTCTGATTGGAGACACCTGGAAGGAGCTGACCATAGTGGCGGGTGCCATTTCCAACCAGCTCCTGGTCTGGTACCCAGCAGCCGCTTTAATAGATAATAAGCCTGTAGCCCCTGACCGCCGGGTCAGTGGGCACGTGGGAGTCATCTTCAGCATGTCATACCTAGAAAGCAAGGGCTTGCTGGCCACGGCCTCAGAAGATCGAAGTGTTCGCATCTGGAAGGTGGGTGACCTGCGAGTGCCTGGGGGTCGGGTGCAGAATATTGGGCACTGCTTCGGGCACAGCGCCCGTGTATGGCAGGTCAAGCTCCTAGAGAATTACCTTATCAGTGCAGGAGAAGACTGCGTCTGCTTGGTGTGGAGCCATGAAGGCGAAATCCTCCAGGCCTTTCGGGGCCACCAGGGCCGTGGGATCAGGTCCATAGCTGCCCATGAAAGGCAGGCCTGGGTGATCACTGGGGGGGACGACTCGGGCATCCGTCTGTGGCACCTGGTGGGGCGTGGGCACCCGGGTTCAGGGGTCTCAGCTCTCTGCTTTAAGTCCCGTAGCAGGCCAGGTGCCCTTAAGGCTGTGACGCTGGCTGGCTCATGGCGAGTACTGGCAGTGACAGACGCGGGGGCCCTGTACCTGTATGACCTCGAGGTCAAGTGCTGGGAGCAGCTGCTGGAGGACAAGCGCTTCCAGTCCTACTGCCTCCTGGAGGCAGCCCCTGGTCCTGAGGGCTTCGGACTGTGTGCCATGGCCAATGGGGAGGGTCGTGTCAAGGTTGTCCCCATCAACACTCCAACTGCAGCTGTGGACCTGACCCTGTTCCACGGGAAGGTGCACAGCCTGAGCTGGGCCCTGCGTGGCTACGAGGAGCTCCTTTTGCTGGCATCAGGCCCTGGTGGCGTGGTGGCTTGCCTAGAGATCTCTGCTGCACCCACCGGCAAGGCTATATTTGTCAAGGAACGTTGCAGGTACCTGCTACCTCCAAGTAAGCAGAGATGGCACACGTGCAGTGCCTTCTTGCCCCCAGGCGACTTCCTGGTGTGTGGGGACCGCAGGGGCTCCGTGTTGCTATTCCCCTCCCGACCAGATCTGCTCAAGGATCTTGGGGTTGGAGGCAAGGCTGGGGCTGGTACTGGAGCACTTGGAGCAGGTAGTGGCAGTGATGGGTGTGAGAGCACCTTGGCTGAATGGGGCCCTGTGTCCACCCTCCCTTCTCTGCATGGGAAGCAGGGTGTAACTTCAGTGACCTGCTATGGTGGCTACGTGTACACCACAGGGCGGGATGGTGCCTACTACCAGCTCTTTGTGCGAGGTGGCCAACTCCAGCCAGTCCTACGGCAGAAGTCCTGTCGAGGCATGAACTGGGTGGCTGGGGTCCGTATGGTGGCTGATGGAAGCATGGTCATCTTGGGTTTCCATGCCAATGAGTTTGTGGTGTGGAGCCCCCGCTCACATGAGAAGCTGCATATCATCAACTGTGGTGGAGGGCATCGCTCCTGGGCCTTCTCTGATACCGAGGCAGCTATGGCCTTTGCCTACCTCAAGGATGGAGATGTCATGCTGTACCGGGCTCTGGGTGGGTGCACCCGGCCACATGTGATTCTACGAGAGAGCCTGCATGGCCGTGAGATCACTTGCGTAAAGCGTGTGGGCACCATCACCCTGGGGCCTGAATTTGGGGTGCCCAGCTTCATGCAGCCTGACCACCTGGAGCCCAGCTGTGAGGGGCCTGGCCTGATCGACATCGTGATCACGAGCAGCGAGGACACTACTGTCTGTGTCTTGGCACTCCCCACAGTCACTGGCTCAGCCCATGCGCTTACAGCTGTCTGCAACCATATCTCCTCCGTGCGTGCAGTGGCTGTGTGGGGCACTAGCACCTCAGGTGGCCCTCAGGATCCTCGGCCAGGCCTGACTGCCCATGTGGTGTCTGCGGGGGGCCGGGCTGAGATGCACTGCTTCAGCATCATGGTCACCCCAGACCCCAGCACCCCAAGCCGCCTTGCCTGCCATGTCATGCACCTTTCATCCCACCGGCTGGATGAGTACTGGGACCGGCAGCGCAATCGGCACCGGATGATCAAAGTGGACCCAGAGACCAGGTGAGGAACCCTGCCAGAGAGGAGCATGGGGTGGGAGCATGCAGGGCAAGCCCTGTGCAGCTGCGCCCAGGTGTCACCTGATGGCTGTGTATTGTTCCTCCAGGTACATGTCCCTCGCCGTATGTGAGCTTGATCAGCCTGGCCTTGGTCCCCTTGTGGCTGCAGCCTGTAGTGATGGGGCAGTGAGGTGAGAATATAGGACCAAGGGGGCTGGGAGACAAAGGAGACCAAAGGATGTCCAGAATGGGTTCTGAGCTGGGCCACCCCCCGCCCCCCCAGGCTCTTTCTCTTGCAGGACTCTGGGCGGCGGCTGCAGCTCCTGGCTGAAACCTTCCACCACAAGCGGTGTGTCCTCAAGGTCCACTCCTTCACACATGAGGCACCCAATCAGCGGCGGTGAGAATGGCTGCATGGTAGTCCTTCATGGGTTGGGTGGGGGCTCCTTTTGCTTTCCACCCACCCTCCTCACTGACCCACCTGCCCTTCCCTGGCTGCCAGGAGGCTGTTTCTGTGCAGTGCAGCCACGGACGGCAGCTTGGCCTTCTGGGATCTCACCACTGTGCTGGACCACGGCTCCACTGCCCTGGAGTCTCCAACGGACCCTGGGCTTCCCTACCGTGAGTAGCTAGAATATAGCTGTGGTTGTCCCCCCATGTCCCCGCTGCACTCACCCATGTGGCAGACTGAGCCCTGACTGCCATCTTCTTCTTCCAGGGCTGGGCACCCCCTGCCTGACCCTCCAGGCACACAGCTGTGGTGTCAACAGCCTGCACACCTTGCCCACTCGTGAGGGTCATCTCGTGGCCAGTGGCAGTGAGGATGGCTCCCTCCATGTCTTTGTGCTTGCTGTGGAGATGCCAGAGCTGGAAGAGGCTGTGGGAGGTGCTGAGTTGGTGCCCCAGCTACAAGTGCTAGAGGAATATACTGTTCCCTGTGCACATGCTGCCCACGTCACTGGCCTCAAGATCTTAAGCCCAAACCTCATGGTTTCAGCCTCCATCGATCAACGGCTGACCTTCTGGCGTCTGGGGCATGGTGAACCCACCTTCATGAACAGTACAGTGTACCACGTACCAGATGTGTCCGACATGGACTGCTGGCCCGTGAGTCCTGAGTTTGGCCACCGCTGTGCTCTTGGGGGCCAGGGCCTTGAGGTTTACAACTGGTATGACTGAGGTGTCCCGCGGTGGCCGGTGTGCTGGGCATGGGGCCTGCTCACAGACAGGATGGTGCAGGAGTGACTGTCTGTGCCCAGCCCAGTGTGCCCTGAGGGGAGGAGGAGGCAGCCGCGGGTTCCTGACTTCAGAGCAGGAGCTGGAGGTGAGTAGACTGCTGCTTGTGCAGACCAACACTCCCCACAACAGAACTTTGTATCAAGCCAGTTTATTTTGGCTCCAGGTCTCTAATAAAATCTGTGGGGGGTTTTCTCTTTCAGTTGATGACTTTGTGGACATTCCCAGTTATTGGGGCCTCTGTGGCCTTAGATGTGGCTCAGTGGAGGGAGACCCAGCATGGCCAGCCCAGTGTGGAGCACTTCACGTACAGCCCGCAGAAGCTGCAGACGGGCAAACATTTGACCAAACAGGTGTGGTCGAGGCTCCTAAAGGAGAGAGGGGGCCTGCTGTTCTCATCCTTTACTTCCCCTGCACTGCCCCCCTCCACAATGTACCTACCCCCTTTTGCTGTGTGCTTACCCCTAGGATGTGTACACGGTTGTAGTATGAGCTGAAATCCATGCTGAGCTGTACCAGGAACTTGCAAACCTAGAGACAGAGACAAGTCACTGGCCTGTCTCTGTGCCCCAGACCAGAATAAATAGTGTGTGCAGTCTGTCTTGGTCCTCTCTGCCTCACCATCTCTGTGCGTGCTGTGATGTGGAGCCCCGGGGCTGTGCAGGCCAGGGCTGCTGTGTGGCTCAGCAGGTCTGGGAAGGGGAGGACGCTGTTGAAGAGCAGCAACCACTCACCCTGTGGGGGACAAGGGTGATGGGAGGAAAAGGCCCCAGCCTCCTGTATGTGCCAGCTCCCCAGGAGGGGCACTCACCTCATCATGTAGCTGGGAGAAATCCAGACTGCTCACAGGTGGGAAAGTTGGGTATAGACCTTGTTCCATGCTGCACTCGTAACCCTCAAAGAGTGTAGCGAGACGTGCACAATTATACATGACAAAGGTGCCACTTTTGGTACCCTTCGTGGAAATGTTGTCAGTCAGGGCCAGGAGAAGCTGAGGAATGAGGGGTGCAGCTGCAGGGAGAGAGGACAGCCACCACACACGCTGCCCCCCAGCCTTATCCCTGCTGGGCACTCAGGCTCACCTGACTCTGTGGAGCTGTGCTAAGCATCTCAAACTTAATGGCTGCCACAGAGAGAACCATGAAGATTTCTGTCCAGGCTGGGTCTGAGAAAGTATGGATCAGTCAATCTCCAGAGACAGGTGCAGAGGACCTGTCCCTACCCAAAGCACAGCCCGGTCTGCCAGGCGCACCTTGTGCCAGGTCCCTGCCATGCTTCAGTGCTGAGGCCTTGCATACCTGGGCGTGCCGCAGCCTGCATTTTAAAAAGAGTGAGAGGGAGGCCAGGGGGCGAAGCCCCACCCCCCCACCTTCAACTACCCTGGCTCGGTGGCCGTCCTTCTGGCCTTACTCACTCACTCGTAGTACTCAGGGGCTGTCAGGGTGCCGGGTACACCAGCTACTTTCACTGGGCCACAGACCAGGTGCTTCTGTCAGGAAGACAGCAGGGGCTCAGCCACTTGGCAATACCTGCCAGCAATACCTCAAGGAAGCTCAATCTGTTTCCTAGACCCCACCTCCCCCCCCAGCTCCTTACCAGGCTTAGGGGCCTCCACCTCAAGCCTGGGCTTTCAGGAAACAGGCCAGCCTCCTCAACCTACTCTTCAACATTCTCTGGGTTATTCCTCCAGGCTGCACCTTCTTCTAGCATCTGCTGCACCTGCCCATTCCCCCAAGGTCAAGTGTCACCTTCTAGACCCATCAGCTAACAGGCCCCCTGGTGGGTTTCCAGGGCCCTCTGAAGTGAGTGAGGGGAGCTCCACCGTCACTAACCTGTCTGAGAGGAGCCTGGTCATCCAACTTCCGCCAAAGCAGGTCCAACTTTTGTTGCTGGAACTCCTCCTCACAGCTCACCACGTGGACAACCAGGTAACCCTCTGCACCAGTGTCTGGGGCCGCAGCCTAAATAGAGTAGCCCAGTCACTGCCGGGAACACAAAACACCTGGTTTGCAAAAGGCCAACAGCGTGGGGAATCAGTCACTAACCATGCCTGGGGAGCCCTCCTCAAGCTGATGCTGCACAGCCTCTTGCAGCTCAGCCAGCACAGACAGCAGATCCTCTGTCACTGCGAAGAGAACACAGGGTTGGGAGTAGTAGTGAGTGCAGGGCCCACCTAATTTCTGGGCCTGCTAGGGTCTGGGTCTTACCCAGACAGCTGTCCAGGTTGGGGTCATAGCTAGCTGTGTGTCCGCATTCATCTACCAGCTCCTTCAGGCGCACACTGCCCAGGGCTCCAGGGAACAGAGCTCCCGAGTCACCAGCGGAGGTGAGCTTCGCATGCGCGCGGCTCCTCAGGGCTTCATTCGCGGTTCTCTCCGAGGCCACAGGCCAGTCCACCCGCAACTGCTGCAGGAAGGTCGACATGTGCGGATCCCGCACAGCGGGCACTTGGCGCACACTCACCCTGCGAAGCGAGGTGGCCGTCTCAGCTCGAGCCCCGGGCCCGGCTCTCCCCGACTTCCCACCCACTGCGGCCCGCCCCCGCCCCTGGCCGCGCGGCTCTGCAGCACCGGCGGCGTGCCTTCTCCTTTATGGCCCGCGTCCCCGCTTACCCATGAGCACGCAGAGCTCGCGCCAGGTGATCGGCAACAAGCACGGCACGCAGCTGGCTAAGGCGGAGGGCGCCAGGGCCGCCACGTAGCGCTGGGCAGTGCAGGACGACGCGCCGGCCTGGTGCAGCGATCGCGGAAGGGGCGGCATAGGCGGCTACGGCGCCGAGGACGCGCTCGAAGACGGCGGACCGCTGCAGCTGGAGAGCCAACCCCGTGGGAGTCGGCACGCAGCGCAGCACCGGGGCCACACCGGGACCCTGCAAGCAGGCGATGGCGTGAACCACGCGCTCGGGGACCTGCGGGAAGACAAGGTGGTGAGCGGGTCGCAGCGCCCCCAGCTACTCTGGGCCGCACGTCCCCCATCGGCCCGCGCCTACCTGTCCGTCACCGAAGCGTGCTCGTAGCGCGCGCCGCGGCGCAAAGAAGTCTCGGACACGCAAGTGACGGGCGCGCGTCTCCTTGAACCACACGGGACCGCCCGGACCCAGTGCCGCGTTGAGGGCTTCCAGCGTCTCCTCTACCCCAAGGCGCCCCATCGCCATGGCGACCGGAAAGAGCAAGCGGAAACGGAACCAAGACGTCGATGTTGAACTTCCGGGAGGAGCGCTGGTTGGGGCGGGGACTTGGCTGCGGTTCCGGAGTGGACAGGTGCGCCAGAAGGAGCTGTGGCGACCGCGTTCGACTTACAGCCCCAGCTCTCCTTCCGCGTAGCCCACTAGCCTGGCCCGGCTCCAGGTCAGCAATCTACAGGTCCGCTCCAGGCCTCGGGTTCTCTCGGCGTCACCCGTATTCGCAACCGGGGACAGAATCCACGCGACTCGGTGGGGACTCAAGGCTTTTCTCTATCGAAGTCTTACATCTATGTATTTGTGGTAACGTTTCATTTCTCCCATCTTACACATGATAAAAACGCCAAAAGTTCCAAATGAATTATCACTGAAATAGGGCAGCGAACATTAAAGCCATTTTGACGACCTACTGAAAAAATAAATTTTTAAAAGAATTTGTGTTCTGCGGTCTCAGGTTATTTCCTTTGAGATACGCGTTGTCTTTATTCCCAATAAATGCCCGCTGGTAGAACTGCCAGTTTTCTCCTCTTGAATGTGGTGGAATTAGAACTATCATAATGGTTTCCAGAATTCTTTTAATGCTACTCTCACCTGGTGTACGTTAACAGGGATTCTCCCACTTCCTGGTTTAGGCAACAAGCTTTTGTGGATCAACTACACAATGTGACCATGAGAGGGACCAGTTTAAGAACAGCTCTCAGAGCATCCCACTCCTCTACCAGCAAGAAAGCTGTTTCCGCTGTCCCACGGGGGCTCCTGAATGTTTTCACTTCAGTGTAACTTAAATCCCCCTTTTCTCTCTTGTCTTTAACGAAGACTGAACCTGATGCAGCTGAGCACTGGAAAACCCGTGATCTCTGCCCTGGAGCAGTTGTGTGCCCAGAGCTCACAAAGGAGAGGATCTGAGGGATAGGAAAACCTTGGCAAGGCCCCTTTCTGAGCCAGGGATGCAAGGCCCTATTGGGAGGCGCCGAAAGAGCACTGGGCGGACACGACATTCCCGATGGCTTCTTGGGTGCCCACTCAACGGGAGTGATCGTGTCATTCCAAAGCGCTTTCCATGCCGCAGGCACACGACCCGGAGATAGCTGCTAGTCTCGGTGTATGAAGACGGTTGGGGGTGGTTTTACCCCAGGAAGTGAAGGGCTATCTTTAGCGAGCTGCGGGCTGGGGAGGCCCTGTGGGACTCACCGCCATTGCAGCCCTATCCGGAGGCCCTGGGTCGTCCCTCCCTCGCCAGTGTTACCTCGGGCTCCAGAGATGACAGCCGTTCAGGCTCTCCGACGTTTACGCCCGTCGCTTGCTGTCTGAGGGCGTACCTGAGGGAGGGACGGAGACCAGAGCGACCCAATAAATGATGTCTGGGGGTCAGGGGATAGCCCACCCCATCTGGGCCAGGACGCTGCTCAGGCAGGAGAGCAGGAAACGAAATCCAAGCGCAGCTGGAATGCTCTGGAGACAACAGCTGCTTTTGGGATTCCGTTGCCCGCTGTCCAGCCGTGGGGGGGTGGGGGGGTGGGGGAGCAGGGGATACCCTCGCCCCGGGGCCAGATCAAAATCCCCTCATTCCTAGTCCCAGGAGGCGGCCCCAGGAGTAGGCGGTAAAATCTAGTCTAGTGGGGGAGCCGCTCACCTGGGCCCCCAAACAACAGGCATGGTGGGGGCCTCCCCTGGGAACAGATCCCGGTCTGCATTAGATCCACGGGGTAGGATTAGTCCTGTTGGTTCTATGCAGTCAGGGCCACTGCGGTGACGGTGGCCGGGCGGGCTTTGAGATCAGCCAAGAGGGAAACGTGCCAGTGGGGCCCGAGAGGAAGTAAACCCGCCTTGGGGACACCCCCGCACCCGGGGCCCTTTGTCCGGTGACGGTGCCAGCGCCCGGAGTGCTAGGGGCCCCAATGGGCCACCAAGCGGCGACGGGACCCCCCGGAAATCCACTGCGACCGTCCTCAGTTGTGCCGAACCTCCCGCCCGCCGGGCCCCGAGGGTAGCAGACGCGGCAACGTTCTTCTGAGGGTACCACACGGTGGGCGCGCGGAGTTGCCGAAACAGGCGCGGGCGCCAGCGACTCTCGAGGCAGAAGGCCTTCTGATTCGGCTCAAGACGGCGCGCGGGAGATTCTCGGGACGCAAGCGAGGTGAGCGAGGGCGGGGCGATGCTCCAGGCGCTGTCTAGTTGAATGTCTGGTCCGGTTTGGCCCGCTCGGTCCCAACAGACCAAGTACCACTAATTTTCCACAGCGTCCGCTTCCGCTTGCTCTGTCCGCAGAGTTGGAACCATTTTAAGGCAAAACCAACCAACCACGCCTCCTCACGCTCCGGAGAAGCCAATCCATGCGCAGCCACGCCCCTTGCGACGCGCGGCGGCGACGCCAACGGTCGCGCGGGTGACGGTTAGGGAGGGGCGTGACTCGAGGGCGAGAGGGGGAAATCAGAGACGCTCGCCCCGCCCTCGAAATCCGTCGCCCCAAAGCTGGGATTTAGAGGCTCGGAGGCTGGCACCACGCCCTGGCCAGGTGTGCGGGACTCGAACAGATGCTCGGCCGCCTCGTCCAAGGCCCCGGGAGCCCGGCGTGATGGCTGAGAGCCGCGGGTCAGACCGCGGTTGGGCCACCTGGTTTCCGGGTCCCCCAGGACGGCCTTCGGGGGCCCGGGGCGGGGCGGACGGCAGGTGCAGACATCGGAGCCGCGCCCTCCTGAAACCAAGGGCCCTGGCTGGCTCTCCTCTCTCCCGCGCTGGGCCGACTGAGCTGCGCGGTGCCCTCCGCGACGCTGGGGGCGCTGTAGCCGCGCTGGGCTGGGCTCCGCCACGACCCCGCTGACCCCTCGCCATTCTCTCAGCGCTCCGGTCCGCTATGGCCGCCCCGTTCGTCCTTCGAAACCTGTGCGGCGCGCGACCTGCCCTTCGCTGGCCGTCCGCGCAGCTGCCATGGTGAGTCCAGACGGAGCATCCCAGACCACCCGCCCCAACGGTCGGCGACTCCCCACCCCCTGGAGCCTGACCATACCCCTCCGCAGGGTCCCACGGCGTGGGCACCGGCTCACACCAGCGGATGACGAGCTGTATCAGCGGACGCGCATCTCTCTGCTGCAGCGCGAGTCCCCGCACGCCATGTACATCGACAGCTACAACAGCCGCGGCTTCACGGTCAACGGAAATCGTGTGTTTGGGCCCTGCGCGCTGCTCCCGCAGTCTGTGGTGCAGTGGAACGTGAGCCCTTCCCTGAAATGAGGAAACCAAGGGCCAGAGTCACAGACCTGCCCCGATTCTCTCCCTGGCAAACCTGGCTTTCCTTTTGCCCCGCTGTGGTGCAGATGGAGGGTCTGTGGGGAAATCTATGGGGACTTGTATTTAACTTGCCTCCTCCCCACACAGGTAGGTTCCCACCAGGACATCACCGAAGAAAGCTTCTCTCTCTTTTGGATGCTGGAGCCCCGAATAGGTACTGGAGGAGGGGAGGGCTGAGGTGCTAAGCCCCAGAAAGCCACCCTCTCGACAGACCTGGTTGTAGACTAGCCATGCCCATCCTTCCCTAGAGATTGTTGTGGTGGGCACTGGAGACCGTACTGAGCGGCTGCAGTCCGAGGTGCTGCGAGCCATGAGGCGGCGGGGCATCGCTGTGGAAGTGCAGGACACAGTACGTCCGGGACTTGGGAATGCTGAGGAGAGCCCAGGCCTAGCCCTAGCCCAGCTGATGCTGGCTTTCTTTTTGCAGCCCAATGCCTGTGCCACTTTCAACTTCCTGTGTCATGAAGGCCGAGTGACAGGAGCTGCTCTCATACCCCCACCTGGAGGGTCTCCACTCACATCTCTGCCCCAAACTGCAGAATGAACTACCAGGAACTGACCTGTCCAGGACCCTGGCATCTTTTGCAGAGCGCAGGGGTTCCAAAGTTTTCACTAGCCCCTCCCCTTTGGTGCTGTAAATATTTATTTTGCTTGCCAGCAATAATAATTTAATCCACGCCTCTGATTTTGTACTTGGTGTGTTGCTGGCCAGGAGCTGATGGCTCTGTGGGTTCTTGGTCGGGATTCTGAAGAAACCAAGGAGTCACCTTTTCATCTCTACTTACCTCTCAAGAGTGAGGAGGCAGTATAGGCACCTGTTCTAATCCAGATCTGTTTGCTCACATGCAGATTTGAGGGGACCTCAGTGCTTTTCTCCATAATGTCCTTTAGAGATTCAAGTTAGAGAACAAGTATGTTGGTCTCAACCTGGTCCTATGTGGCTAAGCTTTGGGCTAGCAGGAGACCCCGTGGATGCTAGTCCAGAGCCCCACAGACTATTCCATGACCCTTCCTAAGCAGCCATACTCAGATTCTCAGTATGAGCCCAAACCCTAGGGAGCCAGAGTTGGTTGGTCTGTGCTGTTTCAGGGGAACTTTCTGAATCTAGTACTAACCCCTACTTCCAGAGCACCCTTATCTCAGGGCCCGAGACTCTTCCTGGAAAGGGTGTTGTGTTTGTATCTGTGGTGGTGGCAGCTGTAGAGCCCCACTTGCCTGTTGACCTCAAAGATCAGGCACCATTTATTTTTCAAACTTTTATTGAAAAACCGAGGGAGTGTGCTGTATCCATTTTCAGAAAAGCCGTTTCTCATACCTGTTGGCAGAAAGACTGGCTGTGAGGTGAGAGCAGGAGAATAGAGGCACGGGAGAGACCTCCACCCCAAGGACAGAGGAGTGAAAAAAGGCTTGGTCACTCACGAATGGAGGCTGTGGACGCCACCTTCCACCTGAGCTGAGGATGTTCTCTTCTCAAACTTGAGCTCCCCAGAATACATCATGGCTCTGCAGAGGGGCAGATGTCAGATGTGGACTGGCCCTGGCCCAGCCCCTCTAAACAATGGCCCAGCTCCCCAAGCGTACCGGACTTGGGTCAAACTCTTGGCACCAATGTCCTGGCAGGAGTGCTGGATGCCAGCGATCAGGTAGGGAACAAATTTGTGTATAGATCCTTTGTCTTGCACAGCCCCAGACACCCCCTGGGCCACCTTGATTTTGTCAGCTTCACTACAAGGAGAGGCAAGAAACACGAGCAAAGTCAAAGCATGGATGAGGCTGCCAGTGCAGGGTTAGTGTAGGGTAACTGACCTGCCTGTCCCACCTGAAATATCGGTTTTGGCTGCTGAGATGCTTGTCCATGGCATCAAGAGAACCCATTCCACGGTATTTCTTTAGCCGGATCCCATCAGAGAAGAAGTACTCGCCAGGGGCCTCAGTGGTAGCAGCCAAAAGAGAGCCCATCATAACTAGGGACAGATAGGAGTGCTGGGGGAGGATCCTGACTGGCATTAGGGAAGGAGTCCCACCAGGCTCCCCGGGTGTTGGGCCTCACCTGTGGAGGCCCCAAGGGCCAAAGCTTTGGCAATATGGCCCACGTTTTGTATTCCTCCATCAGCGATGACAGGAACACCAAAGCGCCGTGCATATTCTGACACCTTGTACACTGCTGTTGCTTGGGGCCGCCCACAGGCCAGCACTGTTGAGACATGGAGGGACAAATGGGGAGGGGGGTGGAGATAGTGGGGACAGGCAAGAGGCCCTGTGGCCACAATTCAGTACCCAGGAGCTCTCAGCTACACCTGCACCAGGACTGCAGCCTGGCTGAGGAAGAGTCATGTCTGGGATGGCTGCTGCTCCATCTGCCTTGAACAGTACAAACAGCTGTGATGGCCTCCATTCACCCTTGCGTGTGCGCGTGCATGTGTGCGTGGCCCAGGGCAGCCTCAGGCACATGCAGTCAGCAGCCGGGAAAGCCCCGCCCAACTGGTATCAGGTGGGATAGGGGTCACCGTGCAGTTAGTACCCAGAGGCCCACCCCTTGCTCCCTGCATGGTGGGCAGCTCAGGCAGTATCAGGGCAGTGATCCTGTGGAAGGAAAAGTGGACCCCAGAGTTGGTCCTTAAGCTGTGCCTACTGCAGGAGACGTGGGCAGAGCAGACCCTACCTGGAGGAGGTCCTGCTCTACAAGCACCCCAGGAGGAGGGAGCTGTGTTCCTGAGCAGCTCCCAAGACCATGGTCTATCATTCAGTATGCCCTGCCCACCCGTCAGCACCACAAACTCCGGGAGCTACAGCTACAGTCAACCAAGCAGCCGGGCAGTGGGCAGCTAGGCCGGGCCACTGTGCCGGGCCAGACTTACTATAGCAGCCCGTGACAGTAGAAGGGCATTTGGGGCTGTGGGACTTTATGTCTGGAGGGATCTTGGGAGCCGCTAAATAAAACAAACAGACCAGAGTTTAGAGAGGGCGCGGAGCAGGAGCCGGGAGGCCAGGCTAGGCGAGGGGGAAGTGGCAGGTGAGGAATGACGAGAGCTCGTCTTGCTTCCAGCATGTCACCCATCTAAGGGGCCTCACTGGCCCTGGGGCTGCCCCTATTGGAGGACTCAATGCAGTTCCCAAAAGAGCACTTGGCTCCAGGGCATGTGGGGCTAAGGGCCCTGCCGAAGCATCTTCTTACCTTCTTGGGTGATGCAGATGGAGCCACTGCCCATCCCCACCCGCAGGGCATCTACACCAGCATCAATGAGGTTCTTGGCCTGAGCAGCCGTGACCACTGCAGTGAGGAACAGGGAAAGGCTCACATGAAAGTCTAGGTGGGAGCCTATCTCCCCCTCTGTCGCCCCATGTCCTTCAATACCCAGTCTTGTCTTACCATTGCCTCCTATGACTTGGAGACTGGGGTATTTCTCTTTGATGTACTTGATCATGTTGATCTGGAAGATGGAGTTTCCCTGGGAAGAGTCCTGGGACAGGAAGAAGTCCCAGTGAGACTGTGTTATGGCAGCTGCTCCTACTGCCCCACCCCACCTATGCAGCAGCTCACCAAAACCACCACGTCCACACCGGCCTGGGCTAGCAAGTCCAGCCGATACTTGTCATCCTCATGAGTGCCAATGGCTGCTCCACACAACAGCTGCTTCTTGGCATCTTTAGAGGCCAGTGGGTAATCTCGGTTTTTCTTCAGGTCTGTCCGGGCAATGATGGCTACCAGCTCATCATCTTCATTTACAATGGGTAACTTCCCTGGGGGCAGTGCAGGACATGAATCAGGACCTTGGTCTTTGGTTCCAAAACCCTTCCTACCTCTAGGACTCACCCTTCTTGCTGCGCTGCAGAATTTCATTTGCTTCCTTCAGTGTGATGCCTGCAGGGGCTACCACCAAGTCTTCCCTCTTTGTCATGATCTAGGAGGGAGTGGAGTTGTGAGGAAGGGCCAATCAGAGACCACACCTCCCAAGAGATCCTGCCCTAACTCAGGGGTGAGGTTCCAAAGACCACCATATTCACACACCTGCACCTAGACCACCCTCCTTAAGTAAATGCAACAGTCTGCAGCAATCTAGTGGCAAGAGGAGTAGAAAGAAGTCAGGGACACGGAGCAGCCTATTACACTGTGGAGAGACACACCAGAGCAATAATAGCAAGAGGAGGCTAAAGTTGGTCCTTGAGCACTGCTTCCACTCAATGTGGAAAAAAAAATATGACATGTATGCTGGCAAATATTTGGGCAGACTGAAAGCCTCCAGTGAGGAGGGGATGCAGGAACCCCACAAAAGGGTCAGGAAACTTGGCTGGGGACTCATTTTCCTGGACAGCAGAGGCCCTCAGAGATGCCATTCAGGCAACAGAAGGCTCCTTTTCTTTAGCCTGGGCTGTCAGCTTGGCTGTGCTGTTAGTGGCACCTACCTCTTCCAAAAACCGGTCATGCTCCTCCTCCTTGAGAAAATCAATGTCCCTTGAGGAGATGATGCCTACCAGGCGACTCCCCATGCGGCCTGTATCGGTGATGGGGATACCACAGAATCCATGCCGGGCCTTGGCTTCAAAGACATCCCGCACTCGATCCTTGGGGCTGAGGACCACAGGGTCCGTGATGAATCCCTGCTCGTATTTCTGGAAAGGATGGTGAGAAATGGCATTTCTGAATCATTTTCATTAGGCTCTTGGTCTGAAGCCTGGGATCTGTGCTAGCTTCTGCTTTGGCAGTGCCACAGGATCAGATCACACAAACACCTCAAACCCAGAGCTAGGTGGGTGGGTGCACTGTCCACCTGGTCATCTTCTGTTGCTTTAGGACACAAGGTCTCAGGCTCTTCTCAGGAATTGAACCCTCACAGTGGGAGAAAAGGAGTATAAATTAAGAGAACAAATCCCCCACTCCAACTCAGTGCAATTCCCAGGAGCTCTTGACCACGATCCTTGCTCTCTGACCTTCACTTTCCGAACTTCGTTGGCCTGGAATTCTGGTGTACAGTTGTGGTGGATGAAGCCAATACCACCTGTAAGCTGCAGGACACACAGAAGACAGGGAAAAAGTGACAAAGAGTGGAATGATTGTATGCCTTTGGGAAAGAGAGATGGGGCCCAGGCTTCTGCCTTCACATGCCATTATGCTCACCGCCATTGCTATGGCCATCCCAGCCTCTGTGACTGTGTCCATAGGTGAGGAAACCAATGGGGTCTTCAGAGTGATCTTTTTAGTCAGAGCAGAGGTCAGGTCCTAAAGAAGTAAGGCCAACTAATGTGGAAAAGCACCTCATGTACCTCAGGGTGGTGCCATATACCCCACAAAACAGGTGACCTCTATGACCTGCATGCCAGTAAGACTCTTCCACAGAATCCACCTCCCAACCCAATCTGCTGAGGTAGCCAAGACAGGACAGCAGCACCTTACCCAGCCATGATGCTCAGGTTCCAAGTCCTGTCCATACTCACCACTTGGTCTGCAGTGAAGTCGATGTACCCAGGGAGAATGAGAAAGTCACTATAGGGGATGGGAGCGAATTGGGAGTAAGGGTCAGGCTTAGGGCAGTCTGAAGTGCCTTCCCCATAATTTACCTCATAAGGTATTTGGGTAGAGAGAGCAATGACCTAGCCCGAGTGTCACAGGCAAGGCAGAAAACAAGGTAGAGATGGAGACGTGGGACCTTTTCTGCCACCTAGCTGTCATCAGCGTCCCTGGCACCCTAACAACTCCATGTGCCCAGAGTTTCTAGCCTTAAATCCCACGCACTGCCAAGATGCCACCTCCATTCCGCCCGCTTCAGATCTGTCAAATTGAGCTCGAGATGGGTGGGGAATTTCCGGAACCTGTCTCCAACGCCCCGGCCCAAGCCGGCTCAATGGAAGCCCCACCCGGCCTCCCAGCCCAGCGCGCCGCTCCTCTCCTCGCCCAGGTGAGCCCGCTAGGCCCGCACTTGTAGGTGAGACCGTCCCCGCAGTTGAACAGCTGTTGTGCCGTTAGCCCGTCGTCCGGCACGTAGGATGTGCCCCCGCTAATCAAGTAGTCGGCCATGGCCAGCGCGGGGTAAAGCCGCGTGTTTCCAAGGACCGAGCCGCAGAGGCCTCTGCCTTCTGGGCCGCGCCAATATAAACCCGCCGATACCGTCACTGCGCCCTGCGCGTCGCTGACGTCAGAACGCCGAACGCGCGGGTGGAGCCTGTACGCCGCTAGGGCGGGGCGGGCGAGGAGCGCATGCGCAGAGTGCGCCCTAGCAGTTATCACCAGGGAGCTGGGCTGTTGCCTTTCGCTAACCCCTCCCGCAGGGCCTTGGCCCATTCAGTAAGTCAAGGCTTTGCTTCTACCGTCCCGCCAGGCTCCTCCCAAATAAAGAGGCGTTGTTCAATAGCATGTTGAAAAGACGTGCTTGTCATTCTTAATAAACAACTAGATTAAGAATACATAAGAGAAACAGAGTGGTATCTTTATATGATACACAAGTGTATGTTACAAGAATTCCATCAGGCACAGGAGCCTCAGGTTTAAGGCCTCAATGTTAGGCCAAAAAAAAAAAAAAAAAAAAAAAAAAAAAAGGCATGGTAAAGTTTTTACTTTAACATCTAAAATGTCACTTGTCATAAAGGAGGGTGTAATAGAAATTGTCTTTAATAAATCATAATTGAAGTTCCCCTCATTTTCCTTCCATTAAGATGCTACGTTTATGTCTCAGCATGAAGAAAGAAAAAGACTATGGCTCCCCTGTGGTCAGCGAAGTCTGCCAACATGGAAGCCAGCTGGGGAGATTCCCTGTAGGGTCCATCCATCATTAATTCAATCTTTCTAGAGGAAGGGAAGGGGCCACATTTCTCCTAACAGTCCAAGCCCTTTCCCTGGCCCCAGACCAAAAAAAAGTCAGCCAGCAACTTTCTAGGACATCTGGCTCTCAGGAAACCCAGAGCCCCCATGGGCTGAGGAGTCTGCCACAGCAGGTTTATGAAGATGCACAGGGGGCAAAGTTTCCTTTTACATTTTAAACAGAAGCAGTCTGAAAGGCTTCATAACTACACCAATAAAAAAAGAAAAGAAAAAAATGGAGGCCTCTTCTTTAGTGTGAAAGTCTGTCCGTTTTTTCCTGGATGGTCTCCCTTGCACCATGGCTGAAGGATCTCAGTGCATGGTGCTTGCGTTGGCCACTGCAATGGCCTCCTGAATTTCTCGTATCACCAGGATCCGAGTCAGCATCTGTCCCATCTGCTCTCTGCTGATAGGCTGGACCGAGTACCAGATTGGGCTGTTGGGGGCCACCACCGGTTCGGGCGTCAGGTAAAAGGTGTCATTCCGGCCTTTCACACTCTGGGGGCTGAAGAATACATGGGTAAAAGCTGGGTAAAACCACCATAATCTCAACCCTCCCACCTTGAACCTCCTGGATAGATGCTGTCTGCAAAGGATGGGAAGCTCTGCAAAGTATGGCGGCATAGCTCCTAAATTCTATGCAGCCAACACATACTACACTACCTCTAGGACTTCCCTTTGGAGTTACTGCAAATGCCAGTGATAGGCTGCCTACATTCTGTTCCTCCATCATACGCTGCCAGGTGTGATTCCTCTGACTAACCAGCTGCCTAGGGCTCCTGGGGTCCATCTACTTGAGTCCAACCATATTCCACTAGGAACTAACTTCACTACCCAGAAGGTCTATCTCCAAGTCTTAAGTTGTTTCCTCTATCCCACCCATTATGATAATTCCTCAATTTTACCTGAGGGCCTCTGACTTCTTAGCTTGGCGATGATGCTGGGGCCCTTACCTGGACAAACATTTCCAACACCCCCTCAATGTTGTGCTGTACTTCTCCTTAAGTACTTAGCACATGCCATCCTCTAACAGTTATTCACCATTAAATCAAGATTTATCAAAGGGCTACTGTGTGCCAGGCCTGCACTAGGTGCTGATATGTGCTGATATTAAAGGAAATGAGTAAGACCTAACAGCCCCTGTATCATGGAGCTTAAAGGTAAGAGGGGAGACCGACAGCAATTAAACAGTTACATAAAGACACACAAAATGACAAACAGTAGTAAGTGCTGCAGAAGAAACAGCCCCAGGGAACAGGTAGGAAATCTGGAAATGCTTCCCCGATAAAGCTGTTTTAAGAAGGATGGATAGGAGCTAAATAGCCAAATACGTGGGGGGTGGTAGCGTTTACCCAACAGGAAGAAATTCTGTGCAGAGGTCTTCTGAGGGGAGAGCATGATGCCCTTCAGTGGAGTGGAGCCAGTGTGGCAAGAGAGTCAAGAGCTATATGGACATTAGGTGAGCAAGGGAGAGTACATGATAGGCCCTATTGGCCACATTAGGATTATTGTCTTTCTCTGTAGAGCAAAAGGAAACCACTAAAGGTTTTAATCTAAGTATCACGTAAGACCTACAATGTAGAAAGATCTTCTGGCAACATTGTGAAGATGATATGCCAAACTGCAGGGGCAAGAGACCAAAAGTCAGGGAAAGGAGTTCCCCTTAAATTGATGGTGGTAGTGACAAAAGGACAAGGCCAGGAAGATGCAAGGCTATTCAACATGTGACAGAGGCGGCCTCTCTGTACCTTCCTCCCTCTACCTTCATCTCTCCATGAAAGGGAACCATCAGGGAGCAGTGCTAGGCACAAGCTTTGGGAAAACCAGTAAGGCTGTTTCTAAATTTAGCTTTTTGGAAGTGTGTTTTTACTCAGCCTGGGACTAGAGAATGCCTCTGCGCACACGTGCATGCGCACACACACATACACACACATCACTCAGTCACAATAATGCCTCCTCACCATTTAAAGAGGTAGAAATCGTAGAGCTTGATAGGACATCTCAGTGGATTCTCTGGATTTTCCGTCTGTTCTGCATACATGTCATCTGTAACTATAAAACACACCCCCCCCACCACAGACATGCATCAGACTGCCTTTGCTTAGGCTCAGATTAGGAACCTTAGGCTTCCAGCCATCCCAACTAGGAAATATTGGGAGGGAAAAGGGTGTGAGGGATGGGTGGTGAGTATGAAAGGAAAAGGCAGCTATCATTTCTGGGGTATCTCTGCTTCTAGAAGTGTTTGAAGTTTCTGGCTGGGGAGAAGGGAATGGAGAACTCCTATCTAGCAAATCCCAACCTTCACACTCATCACTAGCCCCCACAGGCACAAAGGCAGGGCAGGACTAGAAGCACCTGTTTCTGTAACCCCTGCCTCCTTCCCCTACCTTTCTGGCCAGTCTGGTGTATCCCAAGTGCCTTCAGGTACCGAATACTCGTGCTTTTATCCTTAGGATTAGAGGGGTTCTTCTTTGTCTGTCGTAAGACCTTGGAGAAGGCCAGCTTCATGTGCTGGTCCACTGTCTTCAACAGGAAGTATCTGTACCACAAGTGAAAGCAAGGCAAAGGGAGGGGTGCCAGGAGGAGACCATGATTTACCCTCCGCCATCAGGGCTTCAGAGGAGCCACTGCCCACACTCCCAGAATCTGGGCAGGCCCACACCCAAACACACTGTCTAGTGGAGAAGTCACATAAAGACTGCTGGTAGGGAACTGGCAAGGCTGTCTGCCTCACTGGTCACCACACAAAATGTAGCCAAGTGGGGATGAAGGCTTTCAGTAGCCCAAAGGCTCTCAAGTATGTGTCAAAGGAATTCAGACGCCTATCTGGAGAGTTTCTACCCTTTTCATTGGGTGGATGCCGGCAGTGGCTAAGTATAGAGCCTCCAGAACACTTACTTGGTGTTAAAGAACATGAGGGTGGTCAGCAGGGTGGAAGGGGAGTGAGCCCCCAGCTGCTTGCACTCCCACAGCATCTCCTCAGTCACGTGGCTGGGCAGGACATAGCCTAGGAGGAATAGAGTACTGCTACAAGAAGAAGATGGCAGGAGGTCCCTCAAAGGTGCAGGATGGGAGGTGTGAGGCACAACAAGGATCACACAGGTGTGTACAAGTTTAACTGGAGAAGTCTTCCTAGGGTATGGAAGAGTCATCTGGGAAGCTTGTTAAAACACAAACAACTGGATCCCAACCCAAGTTTCTGGGGTAGGACCCAATAATGTGTGTTTCTAACAAGTTCCTAAGACCACACTTTGAGAACCACTGCCCTCTATATGACTGCTCTTACCTGACATTAATTCTTCCTCTAATCCCAGGGTAGTATTGGGTAAAAGGATAGTCCTCAGAGAGAGGGAAACACTCAAAACCATAAACCAACCTCTGTATATATGCACATTTCTCTGAAAAGAGGATACAGAGCTTTTACCAAAATTTTAAAGGTGTCCAAGGCCCAAAGAACTGGTATACACACCTCTGTCCCTCTTAAACTTTTTCTCGTGTCTTCCATTTCTAGAAAGTAAGACTATGCTCATCCCCTCTGGATAAATGGAAGACTGATATTCAGATGTATTACAGGTTTCCCCCATAGGGCAGGTTTTATTATAAGACCTGGTTCATAAGCTAACTGAAAGATGGACAGGGGCAAAGGTCAGTTGTTTGATCAAGAGCCCTGGGCAGGCACGTCTATACCACAGGAAGATAACACTTTGGTTGATCACCAAGCCCCCTTCACGTGTTCATTCAAGAGGCAATGTCCAAGTTTATGTGTGCCAGGCACTGAGGGCATGCTGATACAGCAGCAGACACCAGCATTCTCCTGTTACAGGAGTTTCAGAATTCTACATGCAGGCAGTGAGAGTGGCACTTCCCAGAAGCATGGGAAAAAATATTCCAATACATTCCTTTTCTCTGTTCTTGCCGAAGCCGGCCCTCTGACTCCATTAGTGCACTTCCATCTCTTCGGGTAGCTCTTCCTTTACTCCTCTATTTTGTGGCCCAATGGCAATGAGTTAAGCTGCCCTGCTCTCAGACATATCTTAAGCAGGAAGAGTGATAGAAGACAGCCCTTCTCAGGGAAGGCCAGCCCTAGGAGTAGTCCCAGGCTTACCTTGGCATGCCCTATTTTCTCTGGGTTCACTCTGCCACCTGGTGTCACTTCTCTAGCTTTAATCACTTAACAACACAAAGTGAACTTTAATGCCTGAAAACCACAACTACTGACAATGGGAGATGGTAAATACATATAGAAACATCATATAAGAAGCCTCATACTTCTGAATCTGAACTGCAAAGCATCAAAATGATCTATTTTATATTTGTTTTTTTAGTTCTGCCCACTGAAAGGCGTAGAAACAATGATCAACCCAGGAGCAATAAGCAATCCGAGTATCCAGACTGTGATACTGAAATACTATTTAACAGTAAAAGGAACCAATGGAGAACTCAGTGAAGAACTGCCCAATCCACACTGGGACAGAAAATGTTCAGGATGAGCCTGGAACATTTTTTGCAAAGCAGAAATTAAGGAAGTAGGGTTGTATCAAAAGAACTTAAGGACCAATTTAAATAGGCTCCAAATGGCCAGAGATGGGACAATTTGTACATCATTAAAGGTAACAACTGCAATGAATTCAATCATATTAAATGTTTAAATTAATTAGTTCACAATGGTTCTTGAAAGAAAGAAACAAACAAACAAACAAAAACCCAGCTAGGGGAAGCTGGTGAACCAATTCATTACTGTGAAAACTGCTAAACAAAGGAGAAGAAACAAGCTCTTATCCTGCCTCTTCTATACAATCTATACTGCTAGGAATTCAAAGAATTGACAAGGGTAAATTTCTCTTTGCATTCAGCTAATAATGAAGTAGTAGTAACATCAGAATACCACCATTTGCAACTCCTAATGAATGAATGGATCCAGACATTATGGGCATCCGATAGAAGTAAATCTGACAGAATGCAGCCTTGCCAAAAAGAAAACACAAAAAAACCAAAACCTGATCAATCAAGTCTTTATATGCAACTACCAATTAGCTGTAAATACAGGGGACAGAAGAATGTTAAACTAAAGCAAAGAGATATATATAATCAGCAAAAATTAGACTGTGTAACAATTTAAAAGGCTAGATTCTTCCATAAATAAACTGCAAGAAAAAGAATCAATGGGAAAATTAAAGATTAAAGCTAAACATTAAAAGGTACATCAGCAATTTCAATGTGTGGACCTTATTTGCACCTTTACTCATACAAACAAAATTACGACATTTATGAGACAATCAGAAATTTGAACAAAGGGCAGATTTTGATGACATTATGGAATTATCTTTTTTAAGTTCAATAATGGCATTGTGGTATGTCAGTAATACATATTAAAATATTTATGGATAAAGTGTCTGGAATTTACTTCAAAATAATATGGGGGGGGAACAGGTAGGATATACATGAAGCAAGATTTGCCATGGACAGTGAGTGGGTACAGGGGAGTGACATTAACCTATTCTGTTTATTTTTGTATGTGCTTTAAATTTCCATTAATAAAAAGTTTTAAAAAGCAAACTTTATATAGCCACATTTGGCTTGAAATTTTGCAAGTAACGTAGAATGACTCACTTAAATGTTTGTTCTACTGATAGCCTTTCAGGGAGGCCTCTCTCCTAATGTCATTAACACTTTCCATTCCCTGTGCTTTGTTCTTCAAAGCACTTAATTATCATAAATTAGTCTGATTATTTATATACTGTCTCCTCCTATTAGACCGTAAGCTCCATTTTGTTCATTACTGAATTATATTATCTACACCTGGAATTGCCTGGCACATAGTAGGCACTCAAAAAATACTTGTTTAACCAATATTTTTTAAGTTAAGTATGTAACTACGTGTGTGTGACAGATATTAACTAGGCTAGATCACTTCACAACATATACATACTGTATCAAATCGTTGTATACCTGAAACTAATATAATGTTATATGTCAACTATATCTCAATTTAAAAAAAAGATGGAAAAAAAAAGGTAAGCAGTATACATTTTACTGAATGTTGAATGGCAGAACCAGGATTAAAACTCAGATATTCACGTGGACACAAGTTTCAACTCACTTGGGTAAATACCAAGAAGCACAACTGCTGGATCCTAAGGTAAGAGAATGTTTGGGAATTTGGCCATTCTAACAGGTGTGTATAGTGGTATATATATTTTGCTTTAATTTGTAATTTCCTGTTGATATATGGTAAGTACCTTTTCACATACTTATCTGCCACCTTCTTTGGTGAGGTATCTGTTCAGATTCTTTGCCCATTTTTAAACTGGGTTGTTTTTCTTATTGCTGAGTGTTAAGAGTTCTTCGTATATTTTGGATACCAGTGTTTTGCAGAGATTTTCTCCCAGTTTGTGGCTTGTCTTTTCATTCTCTTAACAATGTCTTTCACAAAGCATAAGCTGTTTTTTGTTTTTTTTTTTAACTTTAATGAAGTCCAACATGATTTTTTCCTTTCATGGAGTGTGCTTTTGGTATTGTATCTAAAAAGTCATCACCAAACCCAAGGTCACCTAGATTTTCTCCTATGTTATCTTCTAAGAGTTTTATAGTTTTACATTTCACATTTAGGTCTATGACCCATTTTGAGTTAATTTTGTGAAGGGCATACCGTCTGTTTCTAGATTCATTTCTTTTGGTATGTGGATGTCCAGTTGTTCCAGCATCAATACTTGAAAAAGCTATTCTTTCTCCATTTAACTGCCTTTGCTCCTTTGTCAAAGATAAGTGAGTTACATTTCTGGACTTTCTATTCTGTTCCACTAATCTGTCTATTCTTTCACCAAAAACCTGCACACAATGTTTATAGCAACTTTATTCATAATTGCCAAAACTTGGAAGCAACCAAAATGTCCTTTAATAGATGAATGGATAAACAACTGGTACATCCATAAAATGGAGTATTCTATTATTCAGCAATTAAAAGAAATGAACTATTAAGCTATGAAAAGACAAGCAGGAACATTAAATGTATACTTCTTAAGTGAAAGAAATTACTGAAAGAAATTAACACTGAATTACTCTAACTATATGACATTCTGGAAAAGGCAAAACTATGGAGACAACAGAAAGATCAGAAATTGCCAGGGATTCGAGGGAGGGAGGAATGAATAGGTGGAACACAGGGGATTTCAGGGCAATGAAATTTCTGTGTGACACTGAAGTACAGATACATGTCATTATACATTTGTTGAAACCCAAAGAATATACAACCCAAGGAGTGAACCCTAATGTAAACTATAGACTTTAGTTAATAATAATGCGATCAAATATGGCTCATCAATTTTAACAAATACACCAACTAATACAAGACACTAATAGGGGAACCCCGTGTGAGAAAGTATATGGGATTTTCTGCACCTTCTGCTCAATTTTCTGTAAACCTAAAACTGCTCTAAAAAATAATTTATTAGAAAATATGTATAAACACCTCAAACATTTTACTGCAAAACTCATGTTCTTTCCAACATAACATGCTGCTCAGGTTATCCACAGGTAAAGAAAAAATTACATTCTATACATGTAGAACATATGTTCAAAGATACGGGAAAAAAAACCCCAATATGTAACACAAGTAACCTACAAAGGAAACAGTTCATAATTCTTAATTTTTGCAATGATTCTAATTTTAATCAATAAATTTAAATAGGAAAAAAATAAGGAGTAACTACTCCACACTCTCCATGCCCCCAGATCTGTACCACACCTGGACCAGCTGGATCCTATGTCTGGTGAGCAGTGCCCCTTTCACATTAGGCCAAGCAGCACAGAGACAGATGCTGCTGCCTGGAATTTAGAGGGTCCTCACCCACATGTTGTATCACAGCCAGCCACACAAACAGTTGATCTTTTTAAAACCCAGGTAGGAAAGACATTCAAGGACTAGGAAGATTCTTACCAAGTGGAGTGACTCGAGGCTGAACATCCTTCAGAACTTCATGCAGCCACTCCGTGAATCGAACATAATAAAGATCGGAGAAAATGTCATCAACCCGTCCATTTTCGAAAAGATACTAAAGGAAAAATAATCAGTAAAAATTGTTGGTAGTCTCCTGAGTGAGATTTTGAGGGGAGGCAAACATTTTTCTGAAAGTACCATCACCTCTCCCTACTCATTCCTCACCTATTAACAAACCAACATACCAGGTCAAAACTGTCCAGCCTGTGGCACTTTCACAGTACACTTCAGATCATGTGAACTGATTCTCACAATACTCTGGAGAGTTGGGTCAACGGGGCAGATTTTGTGAATGCTATTTCACCCAATCAAGGCATTGTCTTGTAGCAGCAAAAAACATGATGTGGGCCCTGGGGCCAGCCTCTTATCAGCTATGGTGTAAGTTAAGTGACTCATGTGAGCCTTTTAACTTTAGGGACTCAGTTTCGTTGTTTATAAGTGGAGATGACTATGCCTGCCTTCCAGGACTGGGAGAACATGGAATGAGACAGAGCATGTAAAGCAATACACCCAGTGTTCTGGGTGATGGTAAGAAAGAGGAACAAATTGGAAAGTGGGCTTTTCTTAGGCCTAGGCAACAGGGTGAGTCACAACCAGCAAGTGTACTTTCATCATACTATGGGCTTTCAAACACAAAAAATCTACCTCTGCTTTCCTAAATTGCCAGTCCTAAAATGAGTTCCTCTCTTAAACTTCACCTTAGATGTCCTGTAAACCTAATTGCAGTTGTATATTCTAGCTAGATTCCTTCAAATAATTACTTTGCATTAATGCAGTGAACAATGAGAAGACAAGCTATATCTCAGCACCATACCTAATTTCGGATAAACTACTTTTATGCAAACTACACGTTTACTGTAACAAAAAATGTTATATAAATGCTTTATGATTTTTAAAAAAGGCTCTAAGGTAATATATCAAATATTTTAACAGAAGGTTCTCTAGATAGTGAAATTATGATGATGTTTATTATATTTTGTTTTCTAAAGTGAACAGGTAGGTCTTTTCCAATTTCAAAAAATATACATTTAAAAACTCATTATCCTCTACACTAGAAATTGACACAACACTGTAAACTGACTATAACTCAATAAAATAAAAAAATAAAAATAAAAATTAAGCATTAAAAAAACCCCTCATTATTGGGGGAGGGTATAGCTCAGTGGGAGAGCACATGCTTAGCATGCACGAGGTCCTGGGTTCAATTTCCAGTACCTCCATTAAACAAACAAACCTAATTACTGCCCCCCTCCAAAAACTCATTATACAGCTGAAAGAGAATGTCTTTATTATAACCAGCTGCTTGTCATTTTACTAATCTGACCACCCAGCAAATACTCAAATGGAACAGCTCAAACATGTTTCTATGAAGTTCTGTTTCCTACCTTTTGAATACACAGGAAAATATAGTATAGCACATCTGGGTCATAGGGTTCACCTTCTCCATTTCGAGCTTCCCGTGTCATTAGACAAAGCCCATAATTCAGCTCAGCCACAGCAGAAGAGATTAGATCTTCCTGGAATCGCAGCAGTTGACGCCCTGCAACACAAGCCCCAGAGGTGAGCAGAGGTCCTGGCAAAAGCCATCTCTTTACTGGTTGCTCATATCTGGAAGGTCTCAGAGCAGACACTGCCCATCAGGGTGCTGGGATGAAATGGTCACTTGTATGTATGAACGAAACTGGCCTACGAAGACAATAATCCTGTTTGCCCTTTTACACCAAGGGCTTCCTTCTCACAATCCTTCCCACCTCACATATCCTCAAAATAATTACTAGGGCCAATACATGAAAAGAAAAACCCAAAACCCACCCTTTGTAATATGAGGAAGTATATGAGGATAATGCTAAGGAAGAAGCCCGTTGAGAGCACTCACTGGTTCCTATTTCCTCCCAGAAGCCTCTCTTCCCGGACACGCTAGGTTGACTCCAGAAATTCATGTGTACAAAAATGCCTAGTCTTGGGCGAACCGCACAAATCCTGCTCATCTGCAGCAGGTCAGGCTTTCTTGTCATTTGTCTTGAATTCAGCATACTCTTTCAGAAGGTGCTCCCTAGTCCCCACAGCCAAGGGACATCACTTTCCTGCCATCATCCTGCTGCTTCACTACCACTGAATTTTAGATAGAATTCAACCCCCTTTCCCTCTCAAACACTCACTCCCAATGGGTGCCAGTCTGTTCTGAGCATCCTTCTCTAGCTCAGCGTTCTTGGTCTGTGCCCAGTTTTTCCATACTTCAAGTCCTTCTTCTGGCTTCAGAGAATTTGGAAGCAGAAGTTCTGGGGAAGGCTGTGGCTGTGACTGTGGTTCAACTTCAGCAACTTGGACAGTTTGAGCCTATGAGAGAGAAACCATCAAAATGTATCAATACTGTTTTACATTAGGCCCTCCAGCAAAACTACCAGGAAAATGTTACTTATAGTTCTTTTAATTAAAAAAAACCTCTCTTCTCCTTGCTGTGTTACTTTCAAGAAACTCTGGAGTTCTATTCTTTACTCCAGAGATAGCAAAGGCGAGTGCAGTGCTTCTCAACCTTGGCTGTACTTCTGAATCTCTTTTTTAAAAACACCAATAGCTGGGCTCCACCCCAGAATTTCTTTTTAAAGAGGTATCAGTCTTTTTAAAACCTTCCCACATAAAAAGCCAACTTTAACGTTCAGTCACTGCTCAGAACTACTGGCCCAAAGAACTGCTAGTCAAACTGATGAGAAAAATCTCAGGTGGGACCTGAGATTCTGCATTTCCAACAAGCTCCCAAGTGAGGGAGTGGTCTGCAGACCACACTTTTGAGAACCAAGTGCCCAGATCATTAAACTTGGTTGCACCTTAAAATCATCCAGGTGCTTTTAAGAAATACTCAACACCTGGGCCTTCTCCCCAGAGATTCTGACTTAACTGGTCTATGGTGGAGGCCTGCCATCAATTCTTTTTTTCCTGCCATCAGTGTTTTTAAAAACTCTCCAGATGATTCTAATGTCCAGCCATGGTTGAGAATCATTCTTCACATTCCTTCTCATAATACTGCCAAGGCTCATAATGACATATTCTGAAGACAGGAGGCACTATTCTAGTTTCCTGACTCCAAAGGAAGAGTAATCTCATTCTCAATGGTCTGACAGTCAAGCCATGCAGACAAATGGGCAGAGAATGCCCATAAGCCTCAATCACAATCCCCACTGAGCAGGACAGACACAAACACACATAGGAAGTACAGGTTCTTAGGTCTCACACACATGTCTACATTGTGAACAAATTCCCTTGAGCAATTCTCCATGCCAAGGCCTATCCAAAGGACTGAGGAATGCCATATCATTCAAGTTGAAGGCAAAATAATTTATATATGACACATAAATTTGCTTATAAACAAATAAAAATAAAAACTATCCTACAATATTTGATATAAAATACATTATTAAACAAGGAAATAAAGTAATACCAGTGCCAGGCCCCTAAATGTTTGTCAACCCTGGAGCTCTACTCTATAGATACACTTCTCAGTTCAACTACCATTCTCCAGAGTGAGTCTCACCCATTTTCCCAGCTTGGATCTCCATGTCTGTGGAAATGATTGCTAACTATGTACCTCTAAGCTAGACCTCACCTTAATATACTCAGTGGGTACTGTATTATCTCCAACTGAACATCTCAAAGCCACCTCAAACTAACATCTACGAAGAGAATTCATCACTCTGTCCACCCAGAAATATTCTGAGTTTCCTCCCGTTACCTTGTTCAATGGCAACACCACCTACCCAAGCTGGAAACCTAGGAGTCTGACTGGATAAGTAGATGGGGCCAGAGTATATGGGGCAGTGCTTCTCTACTGTCTTATTAGCCAGGCTCCCTTCACCGTGTGCCTCCACCCACTAAATGTAAGATCCCCAGTCATCTTGACAACCAAGAAATTCTTCTACACATGTTCAACTGTTTGTAAGTGGCTAGAGGAAGCAGAAATCTCATCCAGGTTGAAAATTACTGATGTCAATAGGGCTTTGTACACTTGGTGTAGAGTTTTTCCTATTTAATAATGGAGCCCTTAAAGAGTTTTAAGCTGAGAAGTGATATAATTCTACATTTTAAGAAAATTGTTCTTGCTGATCTACAGATGGACTAAGAGCAAAAGTGAAAGCAGGTGCTGGTGGCCTGGACTAGGACGGTGGCAGTGGAATGACTAACGTGACTGGTTGATGAACTGGCTGAAAGGAGTAAGGGAAAAGCAGATTCAAGGATGACTCCTGGGTTTCTGGCTTAAACAACTGAGTGGATGATGGTACCACTTTCTAAGATGGGAAAGTTTTTGATGGTGGTAGAGATGATGCTAATAAAGAGCTGCGGTATCTTCAACAAACCTAAGTAAATAGTAAGTAGGCTGCTGATTCTCATGGTTCCAGTGGAGAGAGGAGGAAGAAGCAGGGAGCAGAGCAGTTGGGAATGGGGGGAATTAAAAAAAAAAAAGCAGTAAGTAGGCTGCTGAATGTATGGGAAGGATCCTAAGGGGAAAGACATGGTCTAGGGATAAAGATCTGTGTATCAACGCAGCACATGAGCTGCACATGTGTTAAAACATGGGCTCCAGAGTTGGCCTGCCCAAGGTTGAATGCCCATTCTGCTACTTATTAAAGGTGGGTTTGGCCTTATTGTTTAATCTCTCTGTGCCTCAGTTTCTTCATTTGTAAAATGGAGACAGTAGTACACACCTCTTAAGACTGATGTGAGAATTAAATGAATTAGTTATGTAACACCAAGAACAGTGCCTGGCAGGTTTCGGTGATTATTATCTTCTGCAGCAGTCATCTAGAGGATGCCGAAAATCATGGCAATAAACAGAAATCCCTTAGGGAGAAAAGAGAGTTAGTACTGAGCTCTGAGAAACATAAACGTGTATGGTTCAGACAGAGAAGGAGGCATCAAGAAAGTTTCCTGAGAAGGAAAAATAACCAGTGGGAAAAACCAGGAATGTGTAACATGGAAACCTAGAGGAATGCTTCAAGAAGGCAGGCATGGTCAGCTGTGCCATGTGTTGCTATAAGTGAGATAAAAACAGACATGCCTATTGGATCTGGCCACAGGGAGGTAATAGGTCACTGCTGACCTTGACAAGAGCGGACCCAGTCATGAGCTGAAGAGAAAATTGGTTAGCAAGTAGAGTCAGCTTGTGCAGATAATGCTTTTGAGAACTCTGGGAATAAAGTAAAGTGGAGAAACAGGGCTACAGATTGAAGTGGATGTGAGGTCAAGAGAGGGAGGTTTCGCCACAAATCTAGTTTTAAAGTTAGGCAATAAAAGTTTTCATAAAGGGTATGCCAAGTGAAGGAACACAACATTTTGTCATCAGCTCTCCTTAGGATTCAACTCACATTCCAGCACGATTCTCTCCATGGGTTACTGAGTGCTCCAAGGGCCACGACTGTTTTATTAATCCCTGTTCCTCAGCACCTAGAACACAGCCTGATAAGGGGGGCAGAGGGATATTTGTGGTATAAATGGACAAGCTCATCTTTCCTGCATGATTGGTATTCCCAATTTTTCTTTTTCTGGTAATAACCCTTGACATATGTCCCTAAAAGACTTTAACAAAGTCCCCAAAGACTTTCACCGAAGGAGACACAACTTCTAGACAAGTAACAAGGGCTTACTAAAATAAATTCCAGAAAAGATTTTCTCCTGCTGAAGGGCCCAGATACGTAAATTACAAGCAGAGACCAATGAACAACAGAAGAGTCCTGAACTGCAAACTGGACCATCAGGCCCAGGAGAGCAGAGGAGAGGCCTGATGCTTTGTCTCCATCCCCATTACAAGTCTCCTGGCTGGTCTCTCCATATGCAATCAATTCTACACACCTGTACTTGATTCTTCTTGTTATCACGACTCAGGATTCTAGAAAAAACTTCCTACTACAGATCAGGTCAACTCTTCGCTCTCGGCAAATAGTCTCATTGCCCGCTGTACTATCTCTCTCTCTCACAGTCTCCCTCTCATGTTAACCTAGGCCATGTCCTTTGTGTTCATCTCTAGCTCTGTATTTATGTTGCTCCATTCTTCTGTCAATCTAAGCTATAAACTAGGCAGCAAACGCAACTTTTTCCACAAATACGCCTCTGCTCTCATTTTAACCTAGAATGATTTCTGAATTCCCAGTTTGAGTGCATAGCACACACTGTCACACTTGATTATGCTGTTTTATAAATAATTCAAAGAAACAAAAATCATACGTTCTTACCTCCACTAGACTAAAAGCTACCTGAAGCAATGACTCTGTCTTGTTCTACTTCTAGGCCTGACAGGCGGATGTTTAACAGATCCTTAAGAAAGTCACCCAAGATTAATAATACTGTTGCCTCTATGAAACCATTAGGTCAGTTTTTGCTTACTCATTCATTTATGGCTTGAGTTTCTGAGTGTGGTCCCTGTTGTAACAGTGCTTTATTTCTGCCAACTCCTCCACATGCATTCCCAGTTGCTCCTGTGCTGAGGGACATTGCCTTCAGCAGCCCCATGAGACCAGAGTCCCTACATCTACTCTAAATGTCTGGTAGACAAGGGACCAGAAATTTTACTAACAGTCTTAAGAGACAATCTGTAACAGCCTTAAGAAGATTAAGATAAAAGAGCCAAGCAATTAGAGTTAAAATATCAACAGTTCTACTTTTACAACTTTTCTATAAAATTATTTCAAGATGAAAAGTTAAAAACTTAGCTCAATATAGCTGTCATGACAGAAAACTTAATTAAGGAGGGCTTAACTATTTTTAAGGAACATAAAAATAACTTTGGGAAGTCACACTGCATAGATGGCTTATTCAAGACTCGCAAAGGTGATCACTTTTAACAGGCCCACCAGGAGGATTTTTAGATCTTCTAATTCACCTACACTATGTCCACAGATGACAACTAAAGAAAAGACAATGTCACAGCCTCTCCACTATAATGAGTTTACAGCCTGAGTGCTAAACTTCAAGGGTTCCACTGTATCTGTTCCTTTGTGATGCAGAAAGTAGCTTCCGAGACACAGGTAACATTTGGGGTGACCCATTAGTCTCTACCTAGAACTTTACTCTTCCTAAAAAGAGACTGCAAAAAAGTACCACAAGCATCTATCCCCAAACCAGTTACTGATCATTTCATTTACCTCCAGGTACCAGGATAGAAATCCTGCCTGTTGCGCAGCTTCGCCTGCTGCTTCTGGCCCTCCTCCCCAACCGTAACTAAAATACTAAATACTGTATTACTGTGAGACCAACACCATTTCAGTAAACAAGCCAGAGGCACCAGAGGTTGCCAGGTAAGTTCTGCATTGCTTTGGGCCCTGAGGGAGCAGGCTGCCCTACAGATTAAGTCTCACTTACTGAACAAGTAACCTGGAGCTGCTGCTGCTGCTGCTGCTGCTGCTGTGGTGGCGGCGGCGTCTGTTCCTGGGGGGTTTGCTGTTGTGGCTGCTGCTGGGGGTCCCATATATGGACAGTCTGAGCTGTGTTCTGGTATGTGCCTGCCACGGCCTGCACAGCCACTGGAATGTGGATGTTGCCATTCATGAACTGTGCTGGAAAGAGAGAGTTTGCAAGGGTCTGCACTACCTCTTCATGGGAGTTTTTCACTACAGACGTGGTGCCCACCATCTTCTCCTTGTCATCCTCCAGCTTTACAGCTGCCAGGGCTGTGGGTGAGCCACTGACGTGAACTGCGTTGTAGGCCTCCTGGGGAATGGCAATGTGGGTAATGCTCTGCTGCTGAGGGTCCCCCCGGGGCTGGGCAGAGTAAACAGGGATGGTCCAAGTTTCTCCTGTAGGGCTAGTAATGGTCCCAGTGGCACTGTACAGATGAGCACTGTCTACCGTCAGTAAGTCTGGCCTCAAAGACACGTAACTCTGCTGCTGGCCCTGTGGAATGGCCAGCACGGTGGCCACCGGCTGCCCTGAGATGGCGTAGGACACAGTGATGGGCATGTCCACTTTGCGCTTCTTCACTGGCTGGAGGACACTGGCTGTGCCAACCCGTCGCTCTCCTTCCCGAGGTGAGCCCTGCTGGGACGGTGGTGGGGAAAGGGCACCCACAGTCTGGATTTGGATCTGCTGACCCCCAGCAAGAGACTGGCCAGCTACCAGCTGAGCCTGGATCTGCTGATGTGGGATGTGCTCCTCTGGGATCTCTGCAGCCTGGATCTGCTGGGCTGCCTGCACGTGCTGCACCTGGATCTGGGCCGCCTGTAGCTGTGAGGGGCTGGGGCTCTGCAGAGACGGGGTCTGGATGGAGGGGGCTGCCGGCTGTGCTGCTTGGCCTTGGATCTGCACCTGGACCTGGATGGGCTGCTCAGCAGGCTGGTGAACGGTGAGCTGCGGGGAGAGCTGCTGAGCCAAGACCTGCTGCGGAGACTGCTGTACCTGCACCTGTACCTGCAGTGACAAGATCCACCAGTGAGTGAACCAGGCAACATTGAGAATCCAGCCCCAAAGGGAAGAAGAGATCTCAGGGAGAAACCCTGGGTAATGTGAGGAGGAGGGGCAGCCATACCCAAGGCTTCTGAGGAGGCCACAATCCCCAAAACCATACACAAAATTCTCCAGCATCACACTGCATTCAGAGCAACACATATCTATCTACCTGAGAGAAAGCAACACTATCAATTGGGAAATATCAAAACTTTTGCTCATTTCTTAACTTTTCTCGGTAAATCTGACGCTTTTTGTTTTTGCATACTGATATACAGTCATATAATTTACATATGAAGTACAAGTATATAATTAATAAATATAAACTTAGGTGTATGTTCAAAAATAGTTAATCCATGTGGTTAATGATAAGAGTGTGGGGACACTTCTAAAAGGTCAGAAAGACAAGTGCATTCCACAGGCACTCAATTTCCAACTCACGACCAAAAATACTCCCACCACAAACAACTACTATAAAACACAGTAGAGACAAAATGTTTGAAATCTTGGAGGTATCTCCAACTTTGCTAAGATGCAGGCACTGTTGAATATTCTTTAGAGTGTTTAAGACACTTTTGTTTTAATAGAGAAGACAGTAAAAACTCCCACAAGATTCCAGATAATTTAATCTAAGTAAGGTTACTATATCCTGGACAACACACTTCTAATAATACAGCTCATGTTTTATTGCTGTTACTTCAGCATATACAAAAGCAGCATGAAACAATGCTATTCATAGTATGTAATTTTAAAAAATAAAAGATTTTTCCATCAAACACACATATCTAAATGATTCTAAAAGCATGTAGGAATTAGGAAGGTAGAAAAGGCGGCAGATGAGTGATTATACATAACACAAAAGATAACCAAGGATGGTGCTGGGACAACTGGGTATCCATACAAAAATAATGAAGTTGGACCTCTTCCTTATATCATAAACAAAAAATGAGAGACAGTCTGAATAGACATTTCTCCAAAAAAGATATGCAAATGGCCAGTAAGCACACAAAAAGTTATTCAACATCATTAGCTGTCAGGGAAATGCAAATCAAAAGCAAAATGAGATACCACTTTAAATTCACTACGACGGCTATAATAAAAAAAGATAACAAATGTTAGTGACCATGTGAAAAATTAGAATCCTCATACATTGCTGGTGGGAATGTAAACTTGGTGTAGCTGCTTTTGAAAATAGTCTGGCAGTTCATCAAAAGGGTAAACATAGCATATGACAAAGATATGAAAAATAAACCACATGACCCAGCAATTCCACTCCTAGGTACATACCCAAGAGAAATGAAAACTATACTCATATAAAAACTTGGACATGAACGTTAACGGCATCATTATTCACAATAACCAAAAAGTGGTAACAACCCAAATATCCATCAACTGACGGATAAAATTTCCATACAACAGAATTTTCTTCTTTAGTAAGAAAATAAATAAAATTTTGATACATGCTGCCACACAGATGAATCTTGAAAACCTTACGCTAAATGAAGTCTGTCACAAAGGACTACATGTTGTATGATTCCATTTATACAAATGTCTAAAACAGGCATATCTGTAGCAACAGAAAGGAGATTAGTGGTTGTCCAGGAGCTGAGGATTGGGGAAAATACAAAGTAACTGCTAATGGGTACAGGGTTTCTTTTGGGGATGATGAGAATGTTCTAAAATTGATGTGGTAATGGTTGCACTTCACTGTGAATAGATTAAAAACCACTAAGTTGTAAGCTTTAAATGGGTGAATTACATGATATGAGAATTATATCTCAATAAAGCCACTGATAATTAAAAAAAGATAAGCAAGGAGGCAATTGTATAAAAAACAAAAGATCTTGAGAACACAGACTTGGACTGATGCTGTACTTTCCTGGCTCCGAGTCCTCCAAAGTTTTTGTTTCCTTGGGTACAATAAAAAGGAGGAGATTGCCTACCTGCACAGAGTTGCTGTGAGCATAAAATATTTACTGACACATAGTAGATGCTCAAAAAGTAGGTTTTCTTCCTTATAAGCAATATCCTTTACATCAATGAGTCTCAAAATGTAGTTTCCAGGCCACTATCATCATCCAGGTACTTGTTAAAAATAGAAACTCTCAGATCCCACCTCAAAACTATTAAATCAAAAAACTCTGCAGAATGGGCCCAACTTTCTGTATCTTAACAAGTCTTCCAGATGACTGATGCATACTCAAGTTTGAGATTCAGTGCTTGACACTAAGGACATAAAACTATGAAGCCAATTATGACAGAAAAACAGTTTTCAAGCTTTTTGGTCTCAAGACCTTTCCAAAAACTTACTGAGGACCCCAAAGAGCTTTTGTTTACATGAGTATAGACATCACTATTTACTGTATTAGAAAGTAAAACTAGGAGACTTAGAAAAACATTAATTCATTAAAAATCACCACATAAACCAATATAAATGTAACATAAATAATATATTCTTATGAAAAATAACTATTTGCCAAAACAAAAAAATTATAATAAGAGTTGAATTATTTTACATTTTTGCAAATCTCTTTAATGGCTGATTTAATTGAAGACAGCTGGATTCTCACATGTGCTTCTGCATTCAATTTGTTACGAACACATACATGGCCTCTGCAAAACTCTACTGTACACTCATGAGAGAATGACAGTCAAAAAGGCAAATAACATCTTAGTATCATGATACAAACAGCTTTAACTCTGAGGAACCCTCAAAGGGTGTTAGGGAATATCAATCTCTGAACTACCCTTTAAGAACCAATGCTGTGAAGTTAAATACACAGTATGTTTTATAACTATATTATTACTTGCTTAAAAACAAAATTTCAAAAATTTGCTTATTTTCACTGATTGAATTATAGTTCATATACTTAGATTTTACTGTATCTCTTTAAACTGAATTTTCTTAGAAACCATTTATCAACAATAAAGCTTCCAACAGAAACAAGTCAGCAAAAACACTAAAGAATTAGAAGTGAAGGCATCTACCCTCACTACAGAACAAACAAGTACAAATAACGTGATGCCATTTTATATCAAAAGTAGTTAGAATTTAAAATTAGGGGAGTAGAAGTTCAAGCACATTCTGATATTTCCTTACCAATGCCAACATATTGAATAAGAAATCAATTATATATTTATAACCTTTACTCACAAGTATCAGAAGTCAGTAAGAAATTGAATTACTATTTGTATTACCTCCCTTCATGTTTTTTATACAAAAATATAGCTTTTTATCTGGTTAAATAATTACCGCATAGTCACAGTAAATTTTGGAAACTGCAAAGTGAAAAAAAAATTCTTTTAAATTTTACTTGAACTTAGAAGAAAACAAAATTCAAGTGAATTGAAGGAATCACTGAATTTCAGATAAGTATTTCTTCAAAATAAGAAAGCTCCTAAAAGATTCCTCCTTTAAAATAAAAAAAAGAGGAAAAGAAAAAAAATCTAAGGAAGGAATTTAAAGGTTGGTATTGTGCTTTATTATCTGTTTCAAAATGGGTTTAGCTATAATTTTCAAGGTTAAAAAAAATCTAGGTAGGCAGGAGGATACAGCTCAGTGGTGGAGTGCATGCTTAACATGCATGAGGTCTTGGGTTCAATCCCCAGTACCTCCATTAAAATAAATACATAAACATAATTACCTACTCCCTACCACCACCACCACCAAATAAATAAATAAATAAAATCCCAAGGTAAATTGTCTCATAAAACCAACTGATGGACTGATACATAAACAACAAAAAAAAATTTTTTTAAAGGCAGTTTGAAACTTAAACCTAGATCTTCAAGGTGATTCTAAAGAAATATGAAAAGGAAAAAGATCATCTCAAAGCCATGTGTATGCTAGAAAAGTTATATTTCAATGGAGTAGGGGGATCATTTCTAGGGGAATGAATTTGCTTTTTTTTTTTTCCCCAAGTTTTAATCATTTAATTAACACCTTCAAAGGAAACCCACACAAAGCTTTTTCATGTGTCTCATTCCAGCTTTGGGGCAGAGATGTGTTTGTATAGACATATCAAAGACTCAAAAAACATATATATACTTCTCTTTCTAACATATTTATGGGTGAGATTGTCAGGAAGAATCAGACAGGAACAATCTGGGTGTAGCAAGTCCATTAATCACGAGTCATGCGAGCTCCAATCATCATGTTCTATCCTGCCCTCCAAAAGGAGGAACAAGAAGGATTAGCCTACCTGACAATGAGTTTGGTTTTAAGGTTTCAAAAAGTACTGTTTCTTGCCTTCTATCAATCCCTCATAAATCACACTATATTTTAGTTCCCTTCACATCCAAATCATTATTTCTCATTCAGTGCCCCCTACCACCTTTTCCAGGGTTTTTAATTGCTTTTTTTTTTCCTGTTGATCAGAAGAAATATACTTAAAATAACTATACTTCTGGGCTCTTGATCACATATGTTTAATGCTAATTACTTTCTTCTTGAGCACTCTTATTTCCTATTCTAACCTGGACAGACTGCATTCTGGGTCTACCAAACTTGGATTAGATCTCGATTCTAAGCTGGTTCTGTTTCTTTTATTCTTACGACTTCATTCCTAGATTCTTTATTTCATTGAGTATACTATCAATTAAATTTTTCAGAAAGTACGTCTGAATGTGGTCCACAGATCAGCCACAACAGCATCAACCTAGAATTTGTTAGAAATGTACCTTCTCTGGAAACGAAAAGACTGTTTAAGAGACATTTGCATCCCCATGTTCACAACAGCATTATTTACAATGGTCAAATCATGGAAACAATCTAAGTGTCCATCAATATGTTGAATGGATAAAGAAGCTGTGGAATATATATATTTTGGGTATTACTCAGTCGAAAAAGGGAAGAAATCTTGCCAATTGTGACAACACGGATAGACACTGAGGGCATTGTACTAAGTGAAATAAATCAGACAGAGAAAGTCAAATATCATATGATCTCACTTGTAAGTAGAATCTAAAAAACAAACAAAAATCCAGTGAAACGCAGAAAAAGAGATCAGATTTGTGGTTACCAGAGGCAGGGGGTAGAAGAAGAAGTAACTGGATGAAGGTGGTCAAAAGGTACAAACTTCCAACTGTAAGATAAATAAGTACTAGGCATATAATATACAACATGATGCCTAGAGTTAACACTGCTGTACGATAGATATGAAAGTTAACAAAGTAAATTGTGAATTTTCATCACAAAGGAAAAAATATTTTTTTCTTTTTCTGTATCTGAGATGATGGATGTTAACTAAACATATTATGGTTACCATTTTATGATACATGCAAATCAAAGCATTAAGCCGTACACCTTAAAACTTATATAGTGCTGCATGTCAATCATATCTCAATAAAACTGCAGGGATAAAAAGGAAGTGTAAATTCTCAGAACCAACCCCAGATCTACTGAATTAGAATGGGGGGGGTGAGGGGGGCAGCAGCCATTTCTGTTTTAAGAAACCCTCCAGGTGATTCTAGTGTACCCTAAAGTTTGATAACCATGAGTCTAGAAGTTATACTGGACCCCACTTGTCTAGGTTCTTAACTTGTTTGCAAATGAAAAATCTTTTTTCTCAGTGTCATTCAGAACCTAAGTAAATAGAGGCTCAACACAACATAAGGACTAAGTACTCCAACTAAGGAACAATGAGAAACAATGAAGTAACACATGTATTATCCTTATTGGGAATCTTCTTCCAATCACTGGCACTTGAAAAAAAAGAAAGCACAGATTGATTGATTTGTCTTGCTTTGAGCTACTTTGAGTGTAAAACCAGTATTTTATTGAAAGGAGAATCAAGTAGGTGAGTGTGTTGGGTCAATTTCCAAATTCCACCTCACAAATAATTTTTTAAACTACTTTCTTATTTCCACAAGGAAGAATAAAGAACTCCTCTCTCACATTTCTTTAAAGCTGCACCAGTCCAAACCCATTAGATATATGTAGTTAGTAGTTAGCAATCACTTGAAATGTGGTTAATCCAAATTACAATGTGCTTAAAATGCAAAACACAATCAGATTTCAAAGATTTGTGCCAAAAATGGTAAAATAGTTCATCAATAATATTGGACTGATTACATGTAGAAATAATATATTAGGTTAAATAAAATGTGATTTAAAAGAGTCAATTTCACCTCATTCTTTCCTCTCTTTTACAAAAGGCTACAAGAAAATTTAGAATAACATGTGGCTCACATAATACTTCATGTTCTGAGTCTCAGTGAGGAGGGACTACTGAGAAGTGCTCAGTGCGCCAGAAGACCCCACTGAGTGAGGAATCACAGCACCTGGGATCCAAACACACCTGTGCCTTTTAACAACTAATCAGCGAAACCTTGGCGGAATTTCACTGTTCAAATAATGCTCTCCCGTGGTAAATCTTTATCCAAGTATGAAACGTTTACCGAACTCTTACTATATAAATCAACTTAGGCATGGTGAGGGAAGATATTTAAATGTGGGTAAAAGGCTGGACATGAAGGGCCAGGAAAGGCAGCAACAAATGATCCACTAATATGAAGCGATGATCAGGATCCCAATCAGCCCACAAAGCTCCAGAGAGACAGTAGCTGATTTTAGTCCTGTTTTTGGCTACAAACTCATGTTTGTAGAATACACCACATTATGAGCTCGGCCTCCCCAAGGCAGAAGCTGGAATCACTCTCCCAACCTCTCCTGCAGCTAGAGTGCAGGCGTGTGACCAAGGCTTCCCAAATTAGACACACTGCATGAAATCTGGACTCAGAAGGGAGCAACATGAAGTAGCAGGCACCACAACCTCCATTTTCTGGTAACAGTGGAGGACTATGGCAGAAATGGAGCAGAATGGCATAAATCCCAATGACAGACAACGGTAGGACAAGGACCTGTTCCAGGGGTGTGGCTGAATGTCTCCAACAGAGCAGACAACAATGTGACCTAACTCCTATTCCTGGCTGTGTAGCCTTTAGGACCCATTCTCTGGCCCTCCCATAAATTCCCTGAGCTAACCACTATCCTTTAGCCAATTCTTCTTCTGAGTAAACTAAGGGGAAGAGGGTGAATGTTGCCCAGTACTTCTAACTAAAAACCAAAATTCATGGATACAGAAAATATCACAAGTTGAAAATTTTAAGAGTATTTACCTTGGAAGAGGAGGATATTCACAGAGGTGTACTAGAGATTTGAACTGCATCTGTGACGTTATGTCTTAAAGAAAAGGCAAAAATGGCAAACTGCCAACATAGTGGGAATATTTGTTATAAATATTTGTCTGGATAGTTTTCAAATGTCTCAAAAGCAACTGGGGCCCTAGGGAGGAATAGCACTAATGAGAATAAGAGGAAGAAAACAGTAACAGCAGCTGTTATTTACTTACTGAGGGCTGACTATGTGCCAGGGAGTGTAGTCAGGACTTACTATTTTACGTAATTCTCAAAGTAACTTGCTCTTGATGACCTTGTTCCTCATTCTCAGCAATTCTACGTTGTAGTGAAGGGTTAGGGACTCACTGTCCCAGCACAGAGGGAATGTGCAACAGCAAAAAGAAAAAAAGGAAGACGGACAGACGCTGGGATGACAAATAAGGAAGAATTGCACTTTGATCCGCTGAAGGCTTGGGATCTTTACTTCTAGCAACAAAGAAGCAAGTGCTGAGAAATCCCCTTCCCCAAAGCACCCTTCATTTAGCAGAGCCAGACTGACCCCACTGAGTCAGAAGCCTCAGTTCCAGCCCTGTAGAAGTGCAGAGAAGAAACAAGCAATTCTATGGGTGCCAAGTGAAACCAACTCAACATGAGAGGGTCTTCTCTTTGGCATACACGTTTAACTCCATGTGGATGCTTTAGAATGTAACCCAACTCAAGAAAGCTCTTGAAAGTCAAGTTCCAAATGAACTTCCTTCACCTAGCTCAGGCAGACCTATAAACAAAAGGAAACTTAGGCCTTCCTAGTATTGTACAAACTGTTAAGGTATTTACATGAGAGCTCTTCCTTTTGCCTTAAAAAGGTGTCTATCTTAGACATATGCTACTGTGATACTGTGATATAATGAAAAATAAATTTTTGGTCTTTGTCTTTAATTCCTTCCTGGTCAGAGCTCTTAAAACCTTTGTAATTTCCTAAGTGATAATATAGGTGCTAAGAACATACTGTAATCTAATGAGGCGACTCTTGGTGGGCTCCTGGATGGGGTGTGGTCACCACGAAGACCAAGCCATAATTAGAACCTGGTACTTTCAGCGCCAACCACCATTCTCTGGAGAGGGAAGAGGGGTTAGAAATTGACTTACTAATCAATCACACCTATGTGATGTAGCATCCATAAAAATCCCAAGAGTATGGGGTTCAGGGTTGGTGAATACATCCATGTACTGGGAGGGTAGTGCACCCCAACTCCATGTAGACAGAAGCTCCTGTGCTCAGGACCCTTCAGAATCCTGCCCTATGTATCTCTTTATCTGGCTGTTCATCCGTATCCTTTATCATTTCCTTTATTACATAATAAACTGCTAAACATGTTTCCCTGAATTCTGTGAGCTGTTCTAGCAAACCATCAAACTCAAGGAGAGGTAGTAAGAACCCCAATTTACAGCCAGTTAGTCAGAAGTACACATGACAACCTGGGACTTGCGACTAGTGTCTAAAGTAGGGGGCAGTCTTGTGAGACCGATCCCTTAGCTTGTGGGATCTGATGCTAACTCTTAAGCAGACAGTGTCAGAACTGAGTTGAATTACAGGTCAGCCAGCTGACTAAAAAACTGGCTGTTGTGGGAAAAAACACATACATTTGGTAGCCAGAAGTTTGCGTGTGGTAGTAGCAGAGAGTAAAGGAACACAGTGAGTTTTATTCAGATAGTTACTCTTCTAATTAACCTCTGACATAGAACTGTCTCCCATCAGTTCACTAAACTTTTCTAAGGATGTAACTGTTACATTAAATCCAAAAACCGATGTGCTGCTTCTAGGTTGGATGGATGAGAAAGTCATGGGGACAGAACAAACTCTCTGGGATGGTGACAGATGGTTTTTTAAAAATAAAGCAATCTAATTTTAAATCACCTCTGCCTTCAAGGTAACAAATTGTTTTGAAATTTCAAACAACATTAATATAAGCATTTTTTCATTCTTACCAAAAGGGTTAGACTGAAAACACTATGGGGCAAAGAGCCCTTTAACACCTGAGTTGAGAAGACAGGTCTGTTCAGCTCCACATTTCAGTGCATGCGTCACTTCTCTAGTCTCATCCTTTCACTCAGTGTACTCTAGTTACACAGCCTTTTTGCAGTTTTTCAAATAAGCAAGCTCTCACCTTGGGGCTTTCTGATTTGGAATGCTCTTTCCTCAGATAACCACATAGCTCATTCGCCAACTCTCTATGGTCTTAACTCAAATGTCACCCACACATTAAGGCTTACCCTGGCCACCCCCATCTGATTTGTTTTTTCCCTTTGCATTTCACACTATATAACAAGTTTTTTTTAATCTTATGTATCATCTATCCCCTCCCAGCTATAATGTATGTGCCACAAGATCAGTGAGCTTTCTGTCCTGTTCAATGCTATACTCAAGCATCTAGCAAAGGGGTTTACACATCAACACAGACATATGGAGATGTCTGGGATAGGGAAGAAGAGGTTGCGGATCAATGCTCTATATGTTCAAATCAAAATATTCCCAAGCAACACTTTTTGGTTTTATTATAAAAGTAATTCATGTTTAATTTAAAAAACAAAAAAAACTTAAGCTCTCCTCCTTAGTATCCCACTCCCCATTCCAATTACTACTTTGGGCTTTATTACTACTATTTAAGGATTACTACATTCTACATATGTTAAAAGCCAGTACTAAACTGAAAATATTAAACACTCTACTCTGTCAATATGCATAGATCTACCTCTTTCTTCTGGCTGCATAGGACAATACACTACAGTTGTACCATTATTTGCCATTTCCCTTACTGAAAGAGTGACTTGTTTCTAATGTTACTACTACGAGCAATGCAGCAGTGAATATCCTTACATACACACATATCTGTCAACACAAACGCAAGGCCAAAGGTATGCATTCTTAAATACTTGACAAGTATTGCCAAATTCACTTCTAGTGTATTGCCAAATACACTAATTTATCCTTTCATACCCTTGCTGCTCTGGGTAAAAACTTTATAAATGTTTTTTTATTTAATAAATATGATATTTCACTTTAAAGTTTACACTTCCATAATCACCAGTCACATGAAGCATCTTTTGATATGCTATTTATATCCTCTGTTTCTTTTTCCACTATAGTATTTTTTTCTAGTTTGTAAATTCTTTGTGTATTAGGAGTACTAGCTAGGAGCACAGGCTCAAGATAAGACAGCTTGGGTGCAAATGCTAGTTACTGGAAGATGACTTAACCTCTCTATGCCTCATGTGCTACTTTTAGTACAGAAACCTATAAAAGAGATCAAGAAGCCAGCATGTGTATAAAATAATTTTGTAACTGCTAGGCCTATATTTGAGACTGACACCACTCAGAAAAAAAATGTTTTTTCAAAGTCTTATTTAAAGTTGTATCTTTAGCCATATATTTATTAATATTGTCTGGTTTATGATATTGATAGCTTTAGGTTTATAAAAATTGTCAATTTTCAAGTAGTGGGTATAGCTCAAGTGGTAGAGCACATACTCAGCATGCACAAGGTCCTTTGTTCAATCCCCCAGTACCTCTGCTAAAATAAAAATAAACAAGTAAACCTAATTACCTCCCCAACCACTGACCAAAAAAAAAAAAAAAAAAAGGATGCCTGGAATCCCAGATGCCTTAAAAAAAATTTTTTTTCAAGTAAGTAACATTAATTAGTATCACTCTTCAATCTTTATTTAAATTCAATCTAGAAAGTCAACTTCTAGAAAAAACTAAATCCCATCTGGCTTAAGCCAGTTATCAATGAAAATAAATTTGCTTTAAGAACTTTAAAAATTTATGAAAAGGAAAGAAAGACTAGTCTCAAGAAAGGTAAGCAAGGCTTAACTACCCTTTGGTTCAAGAAAGGTTGGCTAAAAGGTCATCTTTAATTTTAAATAAAGGGGGAAAAAACTACTCTTGCACATATCATATACCACAAACTATATCTTGGCAACTTGTACAGTAGAAATTTGTGGTTTTTAGGACTACAGAATAAGGCAAAAAACCCTCAAGTAGGAAATTTTTTTAAAAAGGAACAAATGAATTCTCCTCTACACAATAACTTGAATTAAAACTGACAACCTGTCTGTGGGGAACAGAATCACACATAAAAAGTACCCTAACAAGGTGGTCAAAATGTAGATCCATAGAAAAAAATACGTATCATTCTTCTCAAAAGAGCACTGATAACTATTATTGAATTATTATATCGCTTGCTGATCAAGTTAACATTCCATGAGCTGTAAATATAGTAATTTTTATGCAAGGATTCCCTGAGACCTGAAAATTATTTCAAAGATACCTTCAGGGTAAAAAAAAGATTGGGAAAGCTATCTCAGAGTTTACTTTCTTCCTTAGGAAAGCTTTCCACAACCTAAAATTACAAAAATCTTCTATGCTGCCTTTTAACAGTTTCATTGTTTTGTTTTTATCTGACTCTTCAACCCATTTGAACCTTAGTTGTATTATGTGAGGTATCCGACTTTATTTCCAAAAAAGGAGCAGACTGCCTTACTTCACTAACAGAATAATATCCTTTGTCCACTGATCAGCAGAGCCACCCTTATCCTATACCTGGTATCTACTCATAACATAGGCAGACACACGAGCCTGTATCTATTTTAAAGTCTTTGGTCAACTCCCAGTCCACAGGTCCCAAGAGTCCCCAGGGTAGCCTTCTGCTCTTTGGAATCTCCACTTCTCAGATTAGGAACCCTGAAAACTGTTCCACCTTCCCCAAAAGTTTTCTCCTACATGAATTCCTGTCATCTGATTGTTTGCATCCTCTCTTACAGCAATTTCTCAGATTTAGTGGTTTTTTTGATGGTATTTGTTTTTTCTAGCACTGGTAGGAAAAAAAAAATTTTTTTTAAAGTATCTTTTCAGTCACTCAGAATGGGAAAATATGAATACATGTGAGCCCACCATATTGTACTTATCTCATGGGTTTATTATTATATTTGTATTTCTTCTTTCATTTACACGAGGTTTGGGGAAGATGATGTTAATAGGTGATCTCAATTAGCCATCTTGAACATAAAGTCTTAAACTACACTTTAAACTCAAATCCCAAACTATTTTAATCTAATGGAAAAGAAGGTCCAAGCTGTAAATAACAGCAGAATAATTTCTTGAACCGAAAAGTCAGCCTTCTCTGATTTACCTTTCCTGTACCATTCCTTCCTTACAAAGACTGGAATAAACGACTGCATCCCTTCATGTGCCAGATGCTTTCTTGTTATCTCATTCAGTCTCACTAAATAGTATTAACCCTATTGACAGACAGAAAAACTAGAGCTAAAAAGATTAAGATCATGTTAACAAATAAAAGCTCAAGCCAAATTTAAACCCAGGAATTTGCAACTCCAAAGCCCTTCTAATTTTCCCACCTACATTCCTAAGGGGCAAAGGGGCCAAGACTTCTATCTCAACAAACACATCTCTTCAGACTCCTGCCTCTCCATCATGTTCCACTTCCTTTCCTATACTCTTGGTGGAAAAGTCATCGAGGGCAAAATGAAATGCAACCACAACAGACAGTAGCAAGAGAGCAGCAATTGTAACTGGAGACATTTACTTTCACACAAGGACCCCATAAAGAGAAAAATTTGTACCTTCTCAGCAAATATATTAGTTTCTCCTTTTTCAGTAAGCTTATTATCAATTAGTATCATTTCTTAAGGCTTATAAATATCAAATGCAGGCCTAGAAATCTACAGGTGACCTGAGTCATGGAACCATACAACTAACTGAAGATCACTAAAATATGACAGCCTTTCCATTTTAAAAAAAAAGTTCTAGGTGGGAGGATATAGCGCAAGTGGTAGAGTGCATGCTTAGCATGCACAAGGTTCTGGGTTCAATCCCCAGCACCTCCTCCAAAAATAAATAAGTAAATAAGCCTAATTACCTCCCCTCTCAGAGAAAAACTACACACAAAAAAATTTAAATAAAATTTTAAAAGTTCCAAATATCATGCTTTTTAGTAATGAGCTAAGACCAGCCTTTCTATGTTCTTGATCTCCTCTGGGTGACACAGACAGAAGGGAAGCTTCAGTCACACACAGCTATAACACATCAAAATCCAGTCCCAGAAGACCCCAATTTCTATACTGTTCAGTTCTGCAAAGCAAGAGGCAAGTATCTGTGGTCTTTTCAGTTTACAACAGTTGCAAATATTATTAGTCAGTGTTAACTATGAAAGCCCTTGTGTTAAATAAAATGTTTCAAAAACCCCTAGAATACTCCCTAGTGAGAATAACCTCTAACCATCTGTATATAGATGTGATGCTCTACTAACCAAAATTCTGATGGCAAATAAAGTCTATTAAATAGGATGCACCTCAACATTTCCCTTTTACCTGAACCTGCTGTGGCTGTTGAACCTGTATCTGCTGTTCTTGCTGGGTTTGTGGCTGAACACTGGTAGTGACCGGACAGGCAAGTTCAAGCAAAGATCCGGCCACTTCGGTGCTGTCAGTGTAAATGCAGTTCCCACCCTGTTGGTACACCATAGTAGTGGTAGCCGTCTGCTGGAACTCCTGAAGGGCTTCTGGCCCCTTGGAGGCTAGTGAGTCCAGAAATTCCTTCATCCTGTGTTGCGGGACAGACCGCGCCTTCACTCGGATGTATTCTTCAAAGGAGATGGTGTTCTCCAGAGAATTATTCATATTGCAGAGTCCTTAGGGTTCCTAGAAATAAATGGACAGAACTCAAAATTATGCCATTGTTTTTACATCTTGAAATGCACAGAGCAATCACTCTTACACCATAGTGGAATATTCAAGGCAGCTGTGCATATCTGGAATCCAAAGTAAAATTTTATTAAACAACATTATTTTTTCAGTTAATGGCATCTGAAAATTGTTTCCATAAACATTTCTTAAATCAAACTAACACACTGAAAACAAAAAACAAAAGCATGCGTCACAATACTGGATGAAATGGGCTGAAAATACACTCTCCACCCAGCTCTAGGCCAATTCCATCTTCTCCACAGAGCCAAGCACTGGACAATAAAAGTCACATGCAAACACTGCTCTGTGACCATCGCAGAGGAAGCTAGGAGCAGGTATTCCTACTGACATGTTCTATTTCCACTGCCAACTATGTCCTACAGCAAAGGGACAGGTATGTGTCACCTAGCTGTGGCAAAACCCTAGAGACAAGGCATGCGTTCTTCATCTCCCACCAGAAACACCAAAAATCCCATTTGCCATATTCTGCTCACATTCTTCTGTAGCAGAGTTTACTAGTTAAGAGCAGATTTGAGCCAGCCTTCCTGGGTTCATATCCCAGCTCGATCTCTCCTTAGTTGTGTAATCCTACACAAGTCAGTTAACTTTAGTTTTGTCTATAAAATGGGAATTAAAATAGTATTTACCTCACAAAGTTGACATGAGAATTAAATATATGTAAAGCACTTAGAAAAGCACCTGACATACAGACAGTGCCATAGAAATAGTAACTAATATTATTAAAATTGGGGGAACGAGTTGAATAGTACATTAAATAACTAGGTCATTACTAACGTTCGGAAATCAATTCTGCAAATTTTTCATCTCAGTATTTACCTTAAGAATTAATCAGCAGGGATGGACAGCAGCTCTCAGTTAACTGGGGGACAACCATGCAATCTATCTATGAACTGCTGAGTACTCTGTCACTGCTGCTTTCATACCATTCTCTCTTGACCAGTACCACCTCCAGAACAAAAGCAATGGCAGAATATGAGAGCAAAGAAAACAAAGTCAATCTCTTTGCCAGAAAAAGACTCAGTCAATCTCAAATGTCTGGGAAAGTGATTTGTTTCCTTGAGCCATCAGGCTAAAAATATTAGTCTCTCTTTCACTGTCTATGTTAACAGATAAAAGGTGTGTGGGTATTCATCTCCTATCTTCCACCTGGCTCTAAACTCTGGTAGACAGGGCTGTGTCCTGGTCCTCTGAATGGCTGACACATGTAGGTACTTTCTGTATATCTGTTGCACTTGGAATTCAATGTGGAACAAGGATTATGACCCTGTTCCTGTAACAACTATAATTCACAACCATAAATGGTATGCTTTTCCCTAGTAAATGGTTAGTTTATACCTTGGGAGGAAAAAAAATTCTATTTATCCAGGGCAAGAGTGAGACCAAAGGAAAAACATGATCCTTACTGTTAATTTACTGACACTGGCAATATTTCTGTGGGGCACTTTGTAAGTATAGTATACAAATTGTATTTGGGCACTTTCAAGCACAGACCCAGCAATAAATCTTTTATACTGATGCCCATAATATACTGCAAATACATTCCTCCAAAAATAAGGAACACTACATATACCTCATCCTGTCTAAAATCAAAATTCCTATGCTACTACTCTCAGGAGTGCCTACACTTCTCAGGGACCTTACGCACAAGAGACTATGGAGGACACAAATACAGGTCAGGGGAGTGCAAGGTGAACTGTCACTGATGGTCTCTAGTCTTCTGAAATTTAACTCTTGTTCGTCCCTTTCTCGCCTCTCTTCTAACCATCTCCCTTGCCCAATTCTCCCTTCTCTTTGCTGCAAGGGCTTTCAGTTATCTTTCTCAGAGCAGAAACTTAGAAGGTCTGCTATGGGACCTCAAGACTAAACTATCAATGATACTCATGGCACAAAGAGCAGGAGGAGCAACAAGGCCAAGCACTTCATCCTTCTGTTACATATTCAGAGCAGGTCACTCCAGTGTAGGCGACCCACAGTCACCACACTGGCACAGAATGTGTTAAAGCTTCCTTTTGATAAAAGCATCACAATTGAAATTTCCTTCTTAAGAAGGCATCTCTCATAATACAGACCAACAACATTACAAAGTTCAAAATATGTGACCCTAATATCCAATTACATATACCCTTCTGCTCGAAAAGGGACAAAGAAAAGACTGTGTGAATACTCATTAACCAGTTTGCTACCATGCTGGTACACATTTCAGTTTTTCACCTCCATTATAGAAGAAAAGCAGAAGGCAACTGGAATTTATACTTCCTCAAATATATTTTCTTCAACAATTAGTTGCATTCACATAAAATACTTAAGACATTGCTTGAATCATAGCTACTGTATCAAACACTGCAAATTAAGTTTATAGAACTGAAAAACCTTCACACAAATACTACTCAGTTGTCCACAGAATCTTCCTCATGACCTTACTTTCCTTCACTCTTTGAAGTTTCAGTAATGAAGGAGGCTTAAGCCTCATCTGAAGTCTGATAATAAATATATAGCAGAATTACACCAACTTTTCTTCCTAGAAACAAGCTTTCTTCACTTTTCAGTATAAAATCCCACCTACTTTTTGCTTTTTTTTTTTTTTTGTCTTTGTTTTTTTTGGGAGGAGGAGGGTAAAAGGAATACATCTATTTTCTTAGGAAAATTGTTCAATAGTATAGGAAGGTATAAAATAAAAAGTTAAAAACAGCTGAGTATGCTTTGACTCCTGGTTCTCAATCTACCAATTTTAAACACTTTAGCAAAGGTAAGTTTAGAGCATTTAAATCACCTTTCTCTCCTGTGGAGAAAAGGACACCATCCTACACTGCTGGTGGGAATACAGTTTGGTGCAGCCACTGTAGAAAACAGTATGGAGATTTCTCAAAAGACTAGGAATAGACTTACCACATGACCCAGTAATCCCACTCCTGGGCATATATCCAGAAGGAACCCTACTTCAGAAAGACACCTGCACCCCAATGTTCATAGCAGCACTATTTACAATAGCCAAGACATGGAAACAGCCTAAATGTCCATCAACAGATGACTGGATAAAGATGTGGTGTATTCCATTGTGTATACAACTGGATAAAGATGTGGTGTATTCCATTGTGTATACAACGGAATACTACTCAGCCATAAAAACCGACAACATAACACCATTTGCAGCAACATGGATGTTCCTGGAGAATGTCCTTCTAAGTGAAGTCAGCCAGAGAGAGAAAAATACCATATGAGATCGCTCATATGTGGAATCTAAAAAAAGAACATAAATACAAAACAGAAACAGATTCATAGACATAGAATACAAACTTGTGGTTGCCAAAGGGGAGGGGGTTGGGAAGGGATAGACTGGGAGTTCAAAATCTGTAGATACTGACAGGCATATGTAGAATAGATAAACAAGATTATACTGCATAGCACAGGGAAATATATACAAGATCTTGTGGTAGCTCACAGTGAAAAAAAAAATGTGACAAGGAATATATATATGTTCATGTATAACTGAAAAATTGTGCTCTACACTGGAATTTGACACAACATTGTAAAATGACTATAACTCAATAAAAAGTTTTAAAAAATAATAATTAAAAAATAGATTACCTTCCTCTCACTAACCCTTGCTCAGTCTTATTTTAATTTTTGTCATGACCATTTTCATAGCTGTAAATCTCTACTCGTAGACTTATTAATTTTACAGTATTTCTGGACTTCCCACCATGTAAGATAAGGAAATTAAACTTCCATGCCCTCTATTCTTGACAAGAATTTAGCTGAGTACAGCTTCTGTTTAACCTTTTAGTTTTAAAACACAGCATTTCATATCAAATCAAACTTTTTAAATAATCAAGGTCCCAACAATAAAACCAATCTGCTCCAAATAAATCCTATCAGTCAGTACTTCTAGAAAACTACCTTCAAAAAAGCCACTACAAGAATAGTCCAAATATAAATTTATTCCCTGAGCAGAAGGGCAAGTAAGAATGGAATAAAAGCTTGGAAAAGTATCTGTTATAAAACCTCAAAGTTCAGTATTTAAGTTTTCATCAAAAAAAGGAAAAGACCAACATCTTGAAGTAGAAAAAATTCTATAAAACTTAGAAAATGTTAATAAAGGTTCATACATAGGTTCTTTATGTTCTCTACTGTGAAATTTTTTGAAATATCCTATTATAAAATCACCTTTTGGTTTGTAGCTAGCCATATGTTTTAAGCAGTTTTGACTCCAAAATATAAAAAACCCTCTGCAGTGCTCCAAGCTTAGAGTCTACTGCTGGCTCTAAGCAGAAGCCACTGCTTCCCAATTCCTATTGCTTTTTTCTTTCACTAAGCCCTCAGGAGATTCTTCACTGACTCTGTAAAGTCCACAGAATCATTTGAGAAACACTAAATGAGAGGAAGCTAAAAAATATTAACAAATAATGGATTCAATGGAGTACTTAAAAAACATATATATAATAGAAAAAGTCAATCTGAAAGAACATTCCAATCTGCTCATTTATAGACTAAAACACACATGGCTTCATTTCTTGTCCTTTTAACCTGCTCACTTGGCAGTATCTACCAGACTGACACATCCCAATAATGAAAGTACACTAAGTCAGCATTTGACCTGACACAAAAGTGCTGCTTAGAAGAGAGGAAAGCCAAAAAGCTTCAGATATACACTTAAATATTTCAGACTAGTCAGTGAGTAAAGAAAAACACTGAGAAAAATTAAACAAATTCTTAATAGTGGTAATGGTTTTTCCTTTGCTTTTATGCTCAGAAAAAGTTCTCCTTTACCATAAAGTCATTCATCTACAGACTTTAAATTTACAGTGTAATTTTTTATACAATGCTTTGATCTAGTTAGAATTTATTTTGCATAGTGTGAGGTAAAGGCCTAATATTATTTTTACCAAAGACCAAACAAATTGTCCCTTTACCATTTACTGAATTATTGAAATTCCTTTGTTCACTGATTTAAAATGCCACTGTGATTATATACCAAATATATATAAAGAAGGTCTGCTTCTAAGCTTTTTGTGTATGATTCCACAGATCTTTCTGTAACACAGTTACTTAAAAAAATAAAAAAAGAAGATTCCCATCCCTCCTCCCACCAAAACGTTTGGCTTAAAATTTAAAAATTTAATGGCACAGAAATACATTATGTGCAAAAAGGGAGCCAATACAATTTTATTTATTTATCCCTGTATGGTTTAGTTGTGTACATAAGAAAAAAACTGGCAAAAATTGCATTTAAATGCTAACAGCAGTTATGCCTGGATGGTGTAAAATCACAGTAAGACTTAAATTTCCTCCTGTTTAATACACTCCTGTATTCTCCACAATTTGTATTAAACCAAAAACATAGTTAAAAAGTAACACTTTTTGCACAGCAGTTATACCACAAAACAGTAACAGATACATTAACAATTATGGTTGATCACAGTTTGATTTTTCCGTCAAAATCTGAAACTCTTAAAATACAAACAAAACTACCAAGCACCAGAAGCTTGCATAATAATGGAGACTGTTAACTTCAAGATGTTTCTCACAAGATACACAATGCTAAGCCTTGGTAACAAGAGAAATAAAAATGGATAAACTTAACGAAACTACTCTGTATAACCCTAAAACAAACAATATTCTTAATTAGCTCCAAGTCAAAGACTTGGTGAGAGCAATAAATAAACTGATTAACTAGAATACTTCTGGAAAACATGAATTGGGAGTTGAGTACTCCCAATTTCTGGAGTCAGAAATGGAGGGGAAAACACTCTGGGGCTCACTGGGGTGGAGGAGTCTGTAAACAAGCATTTGCTTCTGAATACTTTAAGTATAGCTGCTTTGCAAAACAATAAACAGGTAAACCAACCCCTCAACAACAGACTCAGGAAATTTTCACTACAACACACATATTGTCAATGGTATTTCCCCTGTAGTTCCTTCTACTGGAGCTTAGCACAGTGCCTGACACAAAGCAGACCCGAGATATATCAATGTTATCATTATTCTAATTATTTTATCACTAGGACGTAAGATGGTACTATAGACAAACGTTAGTCCAAAGCAACAATCTATTACATTTCAGTTTGCTAATTTCTTTCTTCTATTTAGGTGCTAAAGGAAAGTCTAAGTACTCAGGGGAATTACCCCTTCTTGGGTCCTCTCAAATCTGATACTCTTCCTGGCTCCTCATGCAGCTCTGCAGAGTGGGTCTTGAATATGTGATGGATTAAGAGAAGACACCAGGAGCTGTCTCAGAGCCCAGCCTCTTCCTGGTTACCCAATAGTCATGCTTTTGGGCCCCTTTCAAGGCTCACATCTATTAGCAGTGAATCCTCATAGCTTAGTTCTGGTTTGAAGAATACATTTGTGTGGAAAAAAAAAAAATCAATACCCATTTTAAGAAGTTGCAGCCACATTTGTCCTAATTAACTTAAGGAGTCATTTCAAAGGAGATTAGGAGACATATTTCTATTCTTAAAGATACTAGCCCTCTTTCTGGAGTTGTTTTATTTCTCTTCACTAAGCCTAAAAAGTACAAGTTTTGTTTTATGCATTTTTGTAACCTGGGATGACCGGCTCAGAGAATGATTTGGCTTATAATGGTGTCTCCGCTTTCTTGGGTTTAGAGTGCGTAATTTTAATTCTTACCTAGTTATTTTGTATTTGTTCAAAGTATTAACTAGTTTTATAAAATTCTTTGGAGGTTAAAAAAAAAGATACTAACCCACTATAGGGTTTGTGATAGAAATGATCCCATTGGAACATTCATCTGCCCCATACCTTCACCAGACAGGAATCCCTGATGTAGGGGCATTTTTACCATGGTTCTAGTTCTGGACAACATACTTTCAGCTAGGAACTTTTCTAATTCACATTCCTACCAACGACTGATGGGCTGTAAACTGGTACAACTGTTTGCATTATCTGGTGAAACTAAAAACATCCATTCCACATGACCCAGCAATTCTATTCCTAGATGTATATGACACACACATATACAAAGGTACTTACACAATAATGTTCATAGTAGCATTCTTACTAGCCCCAAACTGGAAAGATTCTAGATGTCTATCAGTAATAGAATGAAAAAATAAATTATGGTATGTTCATCCAGCAGAATATTATATAGAAACAAGGATGAATGAACAAAATGTGGATGAATTTCACAAGCACAAAGCTAAAAGAAAACATAAGATACATTATGGCTCCATTTATATAAAATTCAAAATTAAATAAAATTACATTGTTGAGGGGTACAAGGTACTAAAAAGAAAAACAAAAAATACAATTATCACAGAAGTCAGAACAGCAATAGGAGTTGTGAAGCTGTGACCAGGATGGGCTCCATGAAGGGTTCAGAAGTGCTGGCACTGTTCTAGTTCCGAGGTGCTAGCTACACAGTGGTTCACTTTATAATTTTTCATTAAACGGTATACAGATCAGTTGAATTAATATAGATAGATATTTTACACACACACACAAGCTCTCTGACACAGCCTACCAGCTCTTCCTACAGTTTTGCCCCAGCCTAAAGTGTGAAACCATTCTTTTCCTCTTTCCAGAAAAGCAAGGGGTTAATCTATTATTTCTTCCTGCAGCCACAATTAGAAATCACAATCCACTGTGACACTTAGGGAAAAACTAACAAAGCACTTAACTGAAGCCTGGAAAGGACTAATAACTTATAACATCTGGAACAAAATGCAGGAACCTATATACAAAGTAACTGAAAAGAACAGGTGTTCATGTAACATCTCATTCTGAGGCTGAGAAATAAGACCATTACAGATAAAGTGACCATTTAAAAAACAGACAAGCAAGAAGCAGGGCACATCAAAGACAAATTTGCACTTAAGTTAAAAGAAGACAGGCAAGCTTGAAGGAAGAAATCCCTTCTGAAAGATTCTGAAGCTGTCATGATAGAAGACAGCCACACCCAGAGCTCCTAACTTTGGTTACCTTTTTGGAGCAATTCAAATTTACAAGAAAATTCAAACACTATTTGATCTTTCCTTTAAAATGGCAACATAAGCTGAAAGGAGATGTGGAAAGGCAGAGGTTCATGAAGACATACACAAATTATTCATCACAGAGGACTGGAAGTAGGACATCTTTTAATAGGTAAATCTTAATAATAAGCTTATGAAAAAATTTTTGTACAGACACCAATTTGAAAGGCAGATCTCAAACTTAATGGTTAAAAACAAAGATATTCCAGAAAAAGCAGGTTTAAATGGTATATTAAAAATTTAAGTGTATTCTAGGTTAACCTGACTGCTTGTCTTTGAACCATTCGGGTCCTTAGAAAAGCTGATGTCTTGTCATGCTAAAACCTTAAAGTTGCACTGACTTATATTTTAAGAGAGAAAAACTGTTCAAGCAGCAAACCAGCTGGATTCAAAGATGCAGTTGTCCCACATATTCAATTTTCCAGCACCTAGCAGTTTCTGGCAGACAGTACCCAGAATGATTGGCAGGATGTGTAATGTTTCAATATTACCAGGGGAAAAAAAACTGCACACGTATTTCCAGCATATGAACGATTTTAACTCACCAGTCACCATGTTGCATGTATTTCTGCTGCTTGTCCTGAGTTCTTAAGACTTGTAACATTCTGAAGAAGATAGAACAAAGAAGTTCCTTCCACCCTCAGCCTCTTATTAAATTTTAACTTTGTTCTTAAAATAATACAGAATATTAGGAAAAAGTACCCCATCATTATCAATTTTATTGATTTTGTTAGCTTCTTTTGGTTTCTTTTTCCTTCAACTTAATGAAGCAAAACTGTAAAATATAAACTAGCAGATGTTTTGTCTTAGGAAAAAGAAGTGCACATTTCTCTAGGACAAACCTAGAACTCCCCTGGCATCAGAACACAGTGCTGGGATTTCAAGGCGCGGGGGGGGGGGGGGGGGGACGGCGGGGAGCTGAAATGGATTGAAATCCTCCATCAAAAGTGAGACATAGGCAGATTTTAGGAATTTCTGCTGGAGAACTTTGGATTTACAAAACAAGAAAAGATTCTCAGGTTGTTCAATTTTGCTTCGGCAACTTTTTGGCTGAGCAATAGCGGGCCCTTAACATAACAGAATACAAGTAAGCCCCTCCCACTCACATAGAGGGAAAGGCTGCGTTTAAGGATTTAAAGTGTCATTTTAGAGCTTGGGTGGTTCCACAGCGTCCGAAGAAGTGGATCCCATTCCGGAGCGCACAGAGGTGACGTGTAGGAATTGTGCTCAAGTAGAATTACTTTCTAATGACAAGAAAGCAGGTACCACTGAAGGGCCTTCTAGGATTTGCCTTCCCTCTCTAGCACAAAGCATCAAAACAAGGTGAGTAAAGTCGAGGGGGTTCGCCGCTCTCATAAACCCAACAGGGATCAGTTTCAGAATCAGGACAGCAACCTCCCAAGCACCCACCCTGCACAAGGGCCTCGGAACACCGCATTCTTAGAGATCCAGCAATCTCGCCCGCTTCGCAAAGAAGCGGGGCCGCAAGGCAGACCGCAAAGCTGGTTGGTTTTTCCCTAGGCCTAGGCCCCGGCGGTCCGGGGACGTCACCTGAGCAGGAAGGGCCCAACCCGCAACCTTCTACACACTGCGAGGCGCCCGCCCGCCAGCCGCCCCTCCCCGCAGCAGAGGTGTCCCGCGCGCCCTCGCAGCGGTGCCACCACCCAACAGTAGGGCGCGCGCGCCCGCCCGCCCGCGACCCCCGGCTTCGGGGCGCGCGCCCCAGAAAGCCGTTCTGGCCCACGGGCTGCAGCTCCAGGAACAGAGATATCCGGGCCGGGGACGCGCACGTCAGCGGCCACGCGCACCGGGAGGGCCGCACAGCGCGCGCGCGCCCGAACGTATAAACAGGCCCGGTCGCGCGCGAGCACCGGCGCGCGTTCGCGCGCCGCGCCCACCCGAATCCCCAACCCGCCCCTCCCCCACCCAGGGGGCGGGGGCGCGCGAGCCCAGGGACATTCTCGGCTCCGGAGCCGCCCCGAGGTCTCCTGGGCCCAGCGGCAGCGTCCCGCCCGCCCCCGCCCGCCGTTGTGTGGGGTGGGCCCGCTGTCTCAGGGCCGCAACCTCGCCGCATCCCTGCCCCCACTGGAGCCCTCACCCGGCGACGTCGCCGCCGCCGCCGCCGCCGCCGTTCTACCCGCTGGCCCCGCCGCACCGCTCGGGGCCCCGGTTCTGCCGTCGCCGCTCCAAGACCGACAGGATTTTCCCCTCACAGCTCCCTGGGCGCCATCTTACATTCAACCCTCCCAGCCAATGGGTGCTGAATGCCTCTCTCGCGATAATTGAAGCATCGAATCCCGCGAGAGTTGAGGCTACCTCCTGGCCAGACTTAAAGGGAACGCTTCTGCCGAAGAGAAGGGCCGAACCTAGGGCTGCAATAGCAAAGAGAAGAGCCCGGGGGGTGGGGCAGAGAGCCCCGCCCTCAGACTCCCCTCCATGTGGGGCGGAGTCAGGGCTGGAGTTCGGCCTAGCCAAGGAGCCTGGGCAAGCCAGGACTCCAAGCTCGCTCTGTGGACCCTGCTGCTGTCTTCCCGGGCCTCCTTGGGTCGCGCCGCGGAGCCCGGCCTCTTACTTAAGGTGGCCCCCCAAAACCCCTGACCTAATCCCAGCGCCTCCAGCTGCACCCTACCTTGGAAGCCCCTGCTCACTCTACTCCAGGAGTCCCTAGCATGTGGGACCCACCCCTCACCCTCCATCTGCTGTCATCCTAATTCAGCCTTCTGCAGTCCAGTCCACCTTAAAGCGGGCCTCCAGTAGCCTGGTGTTTGTATACAGGGAAAATGTGGAAAGTGTTAAAGCTGCAGGCGCACATGGGCCTCACCAGTAGCCCACACTGCCCCAGAGGGCAACCAGTCTACCATAGGATCTTTCTTAAAAAGGCCTCTGGACCTTTGCACTTGTTCCCCTTGCTCTGGTGGACTCCTAGTCCTTTGGGTTTCTGCTCAGGAGGTATTTCCTGAGATTAGTTTTCTGAGGCCCAGGCAGGGTCAGGAAGCTCCTCCAGCCTCACACAGGCCCCAGGGAGACCTCTCCTGCACAGTGCCTGGTCACCCTCTGCTTCCCCAACTAGATGGTGGACTTGGAAGGCCACTGCACAAGTCTTCCTCATCTCACTGTTCCTGGCCCATAGTAGGCACTCAATTATTAGCTGAATGATGGAACTTGGAGCCAGGCATGCAGGCAGACACAAGCCTTCCAGGTCCCTCTGACACAGGGCTCCTAACAGTGGAGCAGCAGCCCAGGACCTGCCATTCCCTCAGACCAGGTGTGGAAGATATCCAGTCAGGCCCAGGCCCCTGCCCTTGAGCACCAAGGAGTGCACCAGTGGTTTCAAAGCTGTCAGCCCTGTGTGCACTGCACCTTCCCCCAACCCCAGCATGGCTCTAGGCCATCAGGCGCTAGGAGGGCAGAGAGGTAACACAGACTCCAGGGGGATTAAACTGTTCTTTATTGACATGGAGTCTGGGTACCCCAAGCCTCCAGAGGATGAGGTAGGTCCATGGGGCTTCTAATTCACACCTTTCCTGGGTCCTCCTTCAGTGTCACGGTCCGGTTGAATACAAGCTGGAGGGAAGAGGTGTAAGAATGACCACCAGGCCAGAACCAGGACAACACTCCAACCCTCACCTCATCCGAGAGGAGCCAAGGGTCAAGAAACTTCAATTCCTAATAACTTTATGACTTTGGCTCAAGGACTGGATGGCTCTGGGCCTCCATTTTAAAAGGATTCTAACAATCCCCATGCCTGCCCCTATCTTGAGTGAGAAAAGCAGGTCCATACAAAATTTTGTGTGTGAACTTAACTTCTGAGCCTGTTTCCTCATAAACAGAACATGAACCCCATATCAAGTGGTGAGGATTAAATAAGAAAGCGCTTGCACAGTGAATGGTAGCCACTATTATTACAGAAAGGTAAATTCAAGCACCTGTCCCTGGTAGCTGTCTGGATCCACAGAAAAGTAGCCAAGCCGCTCAAACTGGAACTTATCGAAGGGCTTTGCCAGAGCCACAGAACAGTCCACTAATGCTGCCTCCACCACTTGTAGCGATGCCTACAGACAGGGAACTCAGGTAGCCATCCAGACAGAGAGGCCCACCACCCTCACCCCACACCCCATGAGCCTACCGGGTTCAAGTCACTTAAGAATCCACCAGGCACCTCAGCAGGATCCTCGGGGTTCTTGTGCTGAAATCTGTAGCCAGAATGAAGGTGAGACTCCAACTGGGCGGCCACAGCAATGCCCATCTTGAACTTGCCCCTACCCCAGCTCTGTTCACTCACAGTCGCTCATAGAGGCGAATCTCACACTTCAGAGGCTGTGATACCCAGTGAATAAATGCCTTGGGCTTTTCTCCAGCATCTGCCCGTCTGCATGTCACTTCGAGGCTTTCCACACAGCCACTGGGGCCCTGGAAGTCAAGGGGAACTGCAATCAGACTTGGAGACCACTACCAAGGCTACAGGCTGCACCGAGACTTTCACCCCAGCAGGCACTGCAGTAGGAAGGCTGCAGCTGGCTCTCACCTTGACAACATGCTGCAGCTCGATGATGTAGCCTGTATGCCGCAGGCCCACAGGCTGGCCCCATGCCAGGCGCTTATAGCCTGGCTCTGGCTCCTAGAGGTAGGAAATGGGGTGGACACAAGAGGCTGCAAGGGTCAGACAGGTTCAAGAGGCTTCTCCCCACCCATGTGTCTGGCAGGGGTTGGTTTGTCTGAAGCAGGAAGTAGATGGAATGACAGATGACAGGACCTCAGGACTGGGCTCAGGAGCAAACAGGAACCTCCACCCCTTCCCCCCATTCACCTCCTTGAAGTCAGTCCTTTCGATGAAGACAATGGGTCCAAAGGGGACCTGATGGAAGCCCTTGGTCTCATCAGCTGGGAAGTTGGGCACCTGGATGTCCAAGGACTATAGAAGGAGATAGGTATCTGAGTCATAACTAGGCACTGGGATTCCCACAGCCAGATCCAGAGGCACATACCTGACACACACACTGACACAAACCTACCTTGGCAGCAGGAAAGTTGGTGATGACCACCTGTAATGACTCCAGTACAGCCATGGCCCTCGGGGCTGTGTCATTCAGCACATCACGCACACAGGCTTCTAGCAGATGTGGCTCCATTGTGGTCTGTGCCACTGTCACCCCCACCTAGCAGGTAAGGTCAGCCTCAGTCACAGCCATAACCACATACTGCTGTGCTCAGCCCCCACCTGCCCACTCAGCCCACTGGGCCATACCCGAGCACAGAAGTTGTTGATGGCCTCAGGTGGGAAGCCACGCCGTCGCAGGGCTGTAAGCGTGAAGAGCCGTGGGTCGTCCCAATCCCTGTGGGCAAGGAGGTGGTGAAAAGGCCTTTGACAGCACATGCTACAAGTATCAGCAGCCTTCAGTGAGCCAAACAGCCACACCTACCGCACAGCGCCAGCTGCCACAAGCTGGAGAATCTTCCTCTTAGAGACAACAGCATAGTGTAGATTGAGGCGGCCATATTCCCACTGCACAGGACAATAAACGTCCAGTGCATTGCACAGCCAGAAGTAGGAAGAGCGTCTGGGGTAAGAGGGTAGAGTCAGGACTGGCCACTGCCGACCAGGAAGGGCTGCTGGAATCCCACTGGCCCTACCCACCCCATGGGCCAGCTCCCTCACCGGGCCTGGAATTCCTTGGTGCAGAGTGAGTGGGTGATGTGCTCGATGGAGTCACAGAGGCAGTGTGTGTAGTCATAGGTGGGGTAGATGCACCTGCAGGGCACAGGCAGTGGGCCCCACCATCCAGCCCCACTCTGCCCTACCCACGGTCCACCGCCCCACTCAACAACTCCACAACTCCACCCCAAGCTCATACCCACCAGGTGTCCCCTGTGCGGTGGTGCGGTGTATACTTGACTCGATAGGCCACAGGGTCCATCTTGCCATCCTCCATTATCAGCTTCATCCGCAGTGTGGCCTCTCCCTCCGCAAACTTGCCCTTGCGCATTGCCTGAGTGGAGCAAGGGCTCAGGCTGCCACTCAGCACAAGGGCATCTTATCCTCAGCATCCTGGCCAGCCCAGACCCAGTGGTGCCCCCAGAACCCCACCTCAAAGAGCAGCAGTGATTCCTCTGTGGGACGGTCCCTCCAGGGTGAGGGCAGTGGATTGTGGCCTTTGAGCTCCTCTCCTCGCTGGTGGCACACATAGGCCTGGCCCCTGTGGGAAAGGGGTGTGAGTGCCCAGCATGGCTATGTCCTGGTCAGCCTGTCTGGCACCACATCATGACCCTGGCCTCACCTGTGGATAAGCTCCACGGCCCAGGCATATAGCTGGTCAAAATAGTCAGAGGCATATGTCACCTTGTAAGGCGTATAACCTGGGGCAGAATGAGACATAGTATTAGTAGCCAGCCAGACACCTGAGGGCAGACCATAGCCCAGGGAGAGGCCCACTGATCACCAGTTCTGCCCAGGCCTTGCCCAATCCATACCCAGCCAGGCCACCATGTCACAGATGGCAGTGAAGAACTTTGCTTCCTCCTTCTCAGGGTTGGTATCATCAAAGCGCAGGAAACAGACCCCATTGTTGGCCTAGGAGAGTTGCAGTATCCATGAACTCCCACATCATCAGCATCTACAGACAGTCCAGCTCATCAAACTGGGCTATTCTCAGAACTCTCCACGTCACAATTAAAAATGTCTTAAAGAGTTTCACTCATCTTCCTGTATCCTTTCTTCCCCCTTAATGGAGGCACTGGAGATTGAACCCAGGACCTCATGCCCACCAAGCATGCGCTCTACCACAGATATACTCTGTTCCCCTCTTCCTGTATCTAAATGCCCTAAACAAGGCATCTCATACTAATGTGGAACCCAGCATAGCTTCTTCCTAAGTCCAAGAGGTTGCACTGGGAATTTCCCTAAATTTGAATTCACTGCCTCACCCAGAGCTTTCTCCCAATAAGCCCAATGGGGTAGATTCCTAGGTATCTGTCACACATTTCTAGGTATCCCCTCCATGGCCTCTGTCTGCTCTGGGTCACATTATGGAGCATCAGGAAAGGTAGGAACACCTCTCTGGTACCCAGTAATAGGAGCAACAAGTGGTCACCCTGTTTACCAGATCCCCAGACACACTCACCTTGGCATAGCCGAAGTTGAAATTGATGGCTTTGGCATGTCCAATGTGCAGGATTCCATTGGGTTCTGGTGGGAACCGGGTACGTACCTGAGATAAGGGAAATGGAAGCAGAAGAATTAAGTCAGAGCTCAGACTACATTAAAGGATGCCCCTTCCCAGGGAGGCCACGGTGATAGGTAAGGTGGGGTAGTACGGAGGCAGCCCAAACCCCCAGGCAAGTGATGATTGCACTAGCTTGCCTGGCAATACTCCCACACACCTGTCCTCCAGTGATCTCCAGGTGCTGCTTCAGCAGATCCATGGTATGTGGAGTGGTCACATAGCCTGGGGTCTTATAGTTCTCTCCTGTCAAGACCAGAACAAGCCTGATGACACCAGGCTGCAGCCGAGGGCTCCCTACCCCAGGGGCCTGGCTATAAGAGCTGCTATTCAGACCTAGCCCTCCCTCCACAGTTTCAACCTGCCAGCTCACCAGGCTTGTGGAACTTAAGTGCCTCGCCCCGGAGCTGCTCCATCAGAGACAAGGTCTGGCCAACAGCCTCACCTGCAGAGAAGAGATCAAGGAAAACTTATTCTCTGGATAAAGCTACCACATCTAGCTCAGGGAGGTGCCTGCCAGTACTACCCATATCCTGCAACCAAAATAGAACCAAACAGTCCCCTCTTCCCCCAACCCCAGAGACAAGAGATACAGAACCAGACTTCTCAGGCCTCCTCTGGCTAGTTTCTGGGTAAGGGGAACAAAGGAAACACCAGGAATTCCAGTCCTGCAGCAGAAGGCAGGGTGCTGAGTAAGCCAATGGCCTGAGGAGACTAGCTGTAAAGACTCATCAGGTGGAAAGCCCAGAAATCAGGGAACTGAATGTGACTGGAGCCTCAAGCCTCTCACCATTCTCCACCACATCCTTCGCTGACCTCCCGGCTGTTTCTTCTGGCCGAACCTTTGCTACCTGAGGGAAGTCCAGAAATTGGGTCAGGGCTTCCCCTGGGCAGGGTATTGGGATCACTAGGGTCAGATACTCCCTCTCCTAGCCTGAAGTCTCACCCTACCCCATGTCATCCCTAGGGACCCAGGACGATGCTCAGTCCCACCTTGGGCTTCTTCTCTAGATCAGTCTCCGTCTTGGGACCCAGAAGGTGGAGGACCTGGGTAGAGATCAGAGTCAGGACTGGACCAGAAGCCAAAGCTTGACCCATCCCATCCACCTAAGGGCTTCCTGGCCTATCTACCAGCACCACCTTAAAAAAACCTACATAGCCCATCCCACCTCTGCTCCTCACATGGTTCTGCTAGCCTCAAATGCTCTTTCCCTCCTGAGGGTCCATACTGGACACAGGTAACAAAAACATCCATTTAGAGAGCAACTGCGGGCCCAGCATCAAAATAAGCCATCACCCTCTTGTGAGTCTCTGCCAGCATCCTGAGATGAAGGCCATGTTCCCCTCTATTTATGATGAGGAAACAGATTCAGAATAAAGCAACTCACCCCAAATTAGGCACAACCCAGAGGTCCAAGACTTTCATTGCCCACCCAGGTGCTGCCCCACCGCCCCAGGCTCTACTATCCACCATCAGAATAAGAATAGGGTCTCTTCCCCTCCCACCCCTATTTATTCCTCTGTGGACTCTAGGCCCTCTCTACGGCAGGGTCTTTACCTGCTTCAGCTCAAGGACGAACCCACCTGCATGTCTACTTCGTGCTTGATCATTTTGCCATCTGCCCACTTCAGTGCAGCCCGAGCCTCTCCTAGAAACATGAACATAAGGAGCTGCAAAAAGGCAAAAGAAGACACTTCCCACCCTCTTTCCCGAGAAAAGGATCTGGCTGACCTCAGGAACCAGAGCCTAGGCCCAGCTAGACCACTTTTAAGGTGTTCCTACTTCTCCCCCCACCTTCCTCTCACTCATGCCTAGAAAAAAAGGCATAACCAGAGAGAACAATATAGTCCTCTGCCCCAGGCCCTGCTCACCCATCAGCAGCCCCATGTTGAAATGGTAACGCTCTACCAGGAGCTTGGATCGGTGGCGATTTATGGCAGCCTCCACCTACAGAAAGCCAAACCATGTGGTTCAGGAAAGTGTCCTTCAGCAATACTCTAGGGACCCATACCCACACCCACACCCACACCCTCACTCTGGGTCTTCCTGGTTGGAGAAACTGAGCCACACTTTCCAGGGTCACTACTAAGGAGGCAGCCAATGCCTGGGGAAAGACTCACAGCCTCCTCAATCTGCTCTGGGGTCACCATGACGCCCACGCCGCATTTCTGCTCAAAGTCCGTGGTGTTGATAGGGTCCAGGGGATGACTTCGCACATACTCAAGAGCAGCTGAGAAAAAAGAGCCAAGGAGTCTGTGCATCACAGTTCCAAAGAGTAGGAAGACAAGGCCCTAATCCCATGAAACCCCAATTAAGAGTTTGGCCTCCTGGTAAATTAAGCCTTGCACCCCTCTAGAGAAGCCCTGAGGCCACAGGAAAGAAGCATGTGTTCTGAAGGAAACTCTCCCTCAGACCTACACAGTTCCCTAGTCAGTCACACCAGAGGTGGCCCTCCATCCCTCAGAGCCAGGGCCTGGGTTTAGAGGAGATTATAGAACTAGTAAGCCAGAGACTTTGGGGCACTTGTCAGAATGGGTAGATAGGGATCTTGGCTGGGAGAAGAGTTGGAGGTGGAAGGGACAGGACAGGCAGGGGTCTCACCGCTCAGCTGGGTCTCGGTGTGGATCTTCCTATTGGCTATGTAGCTCACGAGAAAAGAGAGACGCCGGGGATCTCGGAGTCGGGAGGCCAAGCCATAGAGCAGGGTCCCAGTAGCCTTGTCGATGGTGGAGCCCAGAGTCTGCTGCGCCTGGGGTCAGAGGGGTTAGGAGATAAGCCCCAAGCCCGGTAAGAGAGGCATGAGCAAGACAAGGTGGGTTGGTCGGGATCCGGACCCGGCCGGGCGCTGCGCTGGGGCACAGTCGGCAGCCCCGGCCAGGGGCTTAGGTTCGTACCTGGGTCGCCGCCTCGCGCAGCTGCGCGCTCAGAGCCGTGTTCTTGAGCGTCTCGCGGGCCTTGTGCTCGCTCAGGCCGAGGCCGGTGAAGAGCGACAGGGAGTCCAGAGTCGCCATTGCTGGGACACCGGAAACCGAAAGAAAACTTTGGGGCCAATCTGTATGCGAGTATTAGCCCACTGACCAATAGGAGAGCGAAACAGTCTGGGAGAGCCAATGGTGTCCTTCCTTGGGGGAGGGGCGGGACTCTCCAGAGTTGTCAGCGCCATTTAAAGGGCAGAAGGCATCACAGCCGGGTTTTCCGGGCGCCTCACTTCCGTCTTCGTACTCCCGGTCCCATGAAGGAGTAGTGGGCGACGGGGCTTTAAGGGGAGATTTGCCGCGGTCCTGGAGGGAAGGTGTTCAGCACCGAGGCAGGAGGCAGACGCTGGCATGACCCTTTGCTTTTAGACTTTTCTTCTTAAGCCCTGGAAACCTTGGGACCAACCCAATTCTGTTCTTGGGAACAAACGTGAGTCCACATCGCGTTTCTGACGTCACAGCTTTGTAGCTGTCTTAGAAACAGATGAGCAAACTGAAGCCCGGGAAATCCACTCAAGACTCCAGCGCAGAGAATATGCTTAATGGCCCATTGATGGACCCCAGCAGACCAACATTTTTCGTATACCCACCTGAACACACACCTGGCCAAGAGAGGGGAGGGTTGGGGCCAGGAGGGACCTTTCATAAGTTCTGTGATTTGGTTTAAAATCTCCTGGCATACTTATTCCCCTTAACAAAGTATTCAAATGTCAGAAAAACCACAAGCAGATTAGACCTTGAAATCCATATGCAGGTTTTTGACAGGATATTTTATTGCAATTGGGAAAGGGTTGAACAGAGGAGGTAGAATAGTCATGATGATGGCTATTGTGCTTGGGAGTCTCCCCACAGTCTCTCACTGGACTTCCAGGACCTACTGGAAGGTCAGGGTAAAGCTGGACATACAAGCTGTTTTCTTTATGGAACTGGAGCTGCTGATGGTGGGATGGTGAGGAGATCCCCAAATCTGGGATGGAAACTCAGGGTCTTAGAGAACTTGGTGTCCCTAATATTCCTGGACCTTCAAGCACTGGGCAGAATCCTGATTGCAGTCTATATCTCTATTCTGTGTCCTGCTTTGTGGCCATATCTCACTAATGACCAAGTCCATGTCTGAGCACCACATGACCACAGGCCAGGTCCACACATTACATCAGTATCCAGGTCCAGTCCTGTGTATTGGCTCCAGATAGCCCCTTAGCTCCAGCCTGATGCCCAGCCCAGCCAAGACCAGGAGCAGGCATTAAGCAGGAGATGCAGTGCAGTGGTGCTATACACAGGCACGAGAAGCAGAGCCATAGGCACACCAGCCTTGTGCTGAGTCCACAGCTGCAAGTACCTAGCTCACCACAAGGGTGCCTATGATGAACAGAGTGCCTGATGCCACTGCAGGATTCATTACAGCACCATCACCACCAACATTGAGTCCTGCAGGTCTGGTGATGATCCCCTCAGTGGGGTCAGGGTCTATCTGTAACCTCTTCACTGGTTCCTTCATGGTGCCGACCTTGTGGTTCCATGTCACAGGATGGGGTGGTAGCTCCACCAGTGCGACCAAGAATGCCACAATTAGCAGTGGCAGGCCAGCCAGTCCTCTGGAGCCCTATGACTTGCACAGAGCAGAACCGTGAAGTTGTATGGGTCCAGGCCCTGGGGGACAGGCTTGCTTGTGTAAGCCTCTGGCGCTACTTTAAGGAAAATCAAGAAAAAAAAAATCAACAAGAAAAGCCAGGCAGCAACCAAGAAAGCCCAGCTGTGGCGTGTTAAGAGGCAGGGTCCAGCAGCCAGGCCCACGGACAGGTCCTGGTGGCACAGACTGACAGCAAAGAAGCAGTAGTGACCACAGTACTGATGGCCACAGCAGCCCTGTGCAAATGCCACAGAAGGGTAATGTGGCAGGCTCAGAAGCAGCAGGGCCATGGTCAGAGGTGGAGAGAGCCCCTTGGTCAGTGCATCCAACACATGCAGACCACCAGTGGCCAGATATTTGGGGCTACACACATTGAAAGCCAAGCACAATCCTGTTGCAGCCCATGTCTAGCAGGCCCTTCAGCAGTATGCCAGCACCAACACCCAGCTTGGTAATTCTCCCATGACTGCAGGGCCTCACACTCAGCTCTCCTGGCCCCTCTTCATGGCCAACAACCCTACATGGCCCTTGTGCTGTTGTCCCAATAGAAAAAAGCCAACATTGGTCACAGGCCTAGCTTTCTCCACGAGGTCCTTTTGCTCACCACCACCCCTAATGCAAGCTGAGACTGAGGGGTGCTAGCAGGACCCACATGCTGAACTTCTTGTAAGTCTGATCCCACAGGCTTGGGGGCAAGGATGGACCTTTAGGGTTGCCTTACACTCTTTCTGGCTTACCTGAACACCTGCTTCATGAGTACCTTTGCTCCCCATCTCCCTCCAGCTGGAGACACCCACTCCTAACCCCAAGCAGTTAGAAAGAGGAGGGAGCAGCATTATAGCAGTCTCTTTAGGCTTCTCACAAGATTTGCCTTTGCTTTATGTACAAGGTCACAAAGGCCCTGAGGCTGGGACAAGCCTGCAGACCCACTGTGGGTAAACAGCCTGGGGCAGCTGCCAAAAGCCAAAGTCTCAGGGACTCAAGGGAAGAAATGGCCTGGCAAGCCCCGTACCTCCCTCCCACAGGAAGTCAGCCAAGATTAGCTCTGGTCCTCTCTGCCTGTCCTTTTAGAATGGGGCCTCTTTCCCCACAGCATTTTTTTTCCTGCTCTGTTCTCCTGAGTGATCCAGATTGTGCTCAAACTACAGAAAAGACCTGAGAATAGAAAAGGAGAGAGTCCCCCTCTCCCAGTACCTCCTGTTCCCCAACAAGTCCTTCCCATCTGGCTATCAACCCCAGGCTGCTCCAGTGCCTGCAACTTCAACCCCATGCTGTCAGCTTCTTGAATTTAATGGAGTATACTCCACCCCTTGGGTCTGAGGTATTGACAGTGATGCCAACCACAGCTGCCTCCATTTGGGACTCAGAATCAGTGGGATCAAAGGGCAGCAGGCAGGCCCCAAAGAGCTGATGGCATTGGGGCTTCATGACCCAAAGGGCCTAAGCTGGTACCTTATCATCTCTCCTCAGGCATGAGCACTTTCAGGGTCTTAAACACACACACACACAACACAATGAATGATGGGGAGGGGAGGTTGCCACAGCACCTAGGGCATCACAGTGACTAAGTCTGCTTATTTGTCATTTATTTTTAAAATATATTTAAACAGCAGCAATCACTTCCAAAATGCAAAAAAAAAAAAATTACAATTTTTAGAATAAAATTAAAATGTTTATAATGCGAGTCAGAAAGAATTGAAGATACAACTGAGAATCAAATCACGCAGCACTGGGGGTGGCTAGAGAAGCCAAGGCCCACTGGTTGGGAGGTCAGGCTGACAAAGAGGTACCAACCTGTGAGGTTTCCACCCTCAAATCATACCCCACAACTTCCCATTGATGAAGCCAGTGTCCTCTGGGTTAGAGAAAGTGAAGCGGCAAAGAGCTGGCCCTCTGTGGGGGATCCTCCAAGCCCAGTCCTCCCACCAGCCAGGGACCTGCTAATCGACCTCCTCCATGTTGCTGTAGGTGGGGGCTGGGCGGTCCACAGGGGGGGCGAAGCGTTCAGGGGCTGTCCGCGTGGGGGCCACCTCGGGGGCCTGGCCAGGGCCTAGTCCCTGCAACAGAATATGAGGACAGGGGTTGGGGGCTGCCCAGTATGCCGCCTGGCATCCCGGGGGTGCTGGCTTGGAGCCCCGGCACCCAGGGGAGGGCCCCAAGGCAGGTGCAGACAGCAGCGGCGTTGAGACAGAGAGACGAGATCGGGCCTGAACAGTCTCGCTTTATTAACACTTTAAATACAGGAAGCTGTTTGGGCAGGGCTAAGCCCCAGGCCAAAGGTCGGAGCAGCAGGACAAACGGACAGACAGCTGGATGGATATCCACCCTAGGATCCTCTGCCCCTGCAGGAGCCACAGTCCCACCCTCTCCCCTAAGATGCACACACTGAGGCCCAAGCCCAGAGTTGGTCCCCACCAGAGGCAGGCATAGCCTGGCGGGTAGGCAGGTGGGCCAGCTCACAGCAGCTGCCTGCAGGCGAGCTCATCTCCAAGGACTCTGGGATACCAGAGGATAGAACACGTTGAGCACGAGGGCCACCAAAGCTGCCATGGTGCCCAGAACAAAGTACCGGAGGCAGCCCTCGTCTGATGTGGTAGGGCCACGTGGCGGGGGGCCCACCCAGTCTTGGGGCCCCCAGGGACCCAGGGGCACAGGCCCCTCGGGTACTGGCTCCTCCTCGGCCTCCAGCTCCTGCCAAATCCGGGAAGCCTACGGTGTGTGGAAACGGCCATCAGCACCCAGGATGGGGGGTGGGAGAGTTAGGGGGACCCAGTGTCCCCAAGACCCCTGGCCACAACAGTCCCACCCAAGGTGACAGGTGCTAAACCCTTACACATCCTAGGTCAAGCAGCAGAGAGGTAGGCAGGCAGGAGCCAAGTGCGCCATTTGCAGGGTTGTCTAGACAGAGCACCACAGAAGGTGAATCTTGACAGCATTTTGACCTCAACAAGCTCCCCAATCGACATGCAACTTCTGGTGGGGGGGGAGGAGTGAGGGGGTTAACTGGTCAGTTTTTTAGTCCAGGCTTCCCACAGAAGGGACTGGCTCATGGAGAATAGAGCTGCCAAGCCCAGGTGCCACCCTCCCACCTATGTCCAGATCTTGACCACTGTCTTCAGCAATTTCTCTGAGTCTGAGCATAGAGAGATCAAGAGAAGAGAGGGCAGCAAGGAGACCAGTCTGGAACAGAGATGCGGCTTTGCCCACCAACCAGGCCTATGGCACCCCACGTCAGTATGAAGAAGATCCTGAAGGCTCAGTGGGGACAGACGCTCACCTCAGAGAGGGTGACAGCCACACTAGGCTATGGCCTGCTGGATAGGCCCTGTCCAGAGTGCACATCAGAACAGGGACGATCACAAGTGAGGGTCTGTGGGCTAGCATGTGGGGGGATGTGCAGAGGGAAAGTTGGGAGGGTGTCAGGTACAGTCTGTTCACGGCACTGTACCCAGTGAAGTTCGGAGCAGCTCCTTGGCCCATCCCAAGTGGGTGCCTATGGGCACATCGATGGCAGCATGTTGGTGTGCATGACCTCTGTAAGTGTCCCTACAGTCTGGGGACCCCTCAGGCTAAGGCTCTGCTATAAGGGAACCCTGTCTGCAGCTCTCACAAATCCCAAGGTTCTGGGGGTCTATGGCTGGAAGAGAGGAAGTTGTGCCCCGCCCCCACCCATCTGTGAGTTGAGCCCCACTGGCCTGCGAAGCCTCCCCCATGCCTCACCTGGCTGGCAGCAGACTCAGCTGCAGGGCCTAGGTCAGGGTGGTGCTCAGAGTGACCTGCCCGGGGGGGCCTCTCCACAGGAGAGTTCCGCCGGCGGTAGAAGAGTACATAGGCATAACGCGTCACGACCTGGCTCTCGTCTACCGTTGTCACCGTGCTGTCATCAAACAAGCGCCAGCCTGTAGCGAGGTGGGAAGAGTGTGAACATAAGCTGCACCACCACCCCTACCACCTATCCTGCTGGCTGTGCGCCCTCACCCACGTCGCTGCGCTGGCTGCTGCGGTCATTGGGCAGGCGTGCACAGGCGGTATAGTGGCCACCGATCATGCCTCCATAGTGGTTGATGACAGCATACAGGTCGTAGCTGGGCAGCTGCTCCTCTTTCTGACCGATGCAGAACTTGCTCAGGTCCAGGTTCCTGCAGGGCCAGCCAGAGAGAGGTAAGACGGTCAACAGGTGCCCAGGATGCCTACCTTGACCCCCACGCCCCGACTACAGTCACAAGGGCCCGACGCTCACCGAACAGGGAACTCCACCAAGTCATTGATCTTGTCACGCCAGATGAAACTACGGAAGGAGAAGCGCTTGAGCTGCACGATGAGCACATTGGGCAGGCGCCACAGCAGCAGCTGCTTGGAGGCCTCGCGGTGTTGTTTGCACTGTGGGCAGTACCTGATGAGGACAGAGGTGGGGTCAAGATCAGCAGACCTCCACTCCACCCTGCCCCACCACTTGCCTGCTGCCCTGTCCTCACCAAGCCTCCTCAGGTGCCAGCACCTCAGGCCGCGTGAAGAGGTTCAGGCACTGGTCCAGAGTGAAGTGGCCAGCGCGGGCAGCCTCACCGGCAGAGCCTGGATCCTCTGCACATTCCAGCTCCTTGGAGGCTACCAACACAAATTCCTGCAGGCGCTCATTGTTCCGCCAGACCAGAGCCAGGCTGCAGTCATCACCCAACTCTAGTGGGGTATCTCCTGGAAACAGGCAGGGAAGGGAGTCATGCATCTGTGAAGAGTAGCTAGCCCAACCCACCCTAGGGCTCCCTCCCACAGCCTCAGACACCTTTGTCTTCTAGCCGCTGCTCTCGGTTAGTTGCGTCAATTTTATAGATAAAGAACTGGGGTGTGTGGGCATTCATGGCTTCACTTGGGTGTTGGTACCCAGGCACAGCAGCTGTGAGAGAACATGATAATCAGAGCTTCCCTGTCTACCACGGCCTAAACAAGCTTCCCCCAACCTCCCCTACCCCAGCTCCAGAGTCTTTCCCCAGACTTTTACCTTCAGGCCGGGACATCCTCTCACCAGCAGGCAAGGAGCCAACTTCAATGGGCCCACTGGCCAGCACTTCAGAAGAAACGCCACTGGTGCTGGGCACAGGGCCCCGATCAGGAGATGTCCATGCCCGGGGAACCCCTGTGTCCCCTTCAGCCACGGGGGTCACCAACTGGAGCTCAGGTGGCTGAATAGGGTCTCTCTCACTGTCCCCAGCCTCCAATGAGCTAGTAGAGAGCAGCGTGGTGCAACCAGGGCCCTGGGACTCCAAGGCCATGCGGCCAGGCTGGAAGGGTGGCTGGAACACACTCACAGAGTACCTGGAGACAAGCAGCAGAGCAAAAATAATCCAAACCAGTCTGTCTGGCACCTGTGCCCCTGCAGCTACCCCACCTTAACACAACCACTGGGCACTTACCGGGCATAGCCCTCTAGCAACTGAGCAAGACGGGCATAAGTGAGGCGTGAGGCAGGTACACTGACCAAAAAAGGGTAGCCAATGTTCTCAGGGCGGCAGAGGCCCTTGTGGTCAGGCCAGTGGGTTTTCTGGCAGAGTCTAAAGGAAAGAGGGAGGCAAGAACGGGGCTTTAGCCCAAGCTCTACGCTAGGGCTAACATCTGGCCCTGGAAACTGGGTATGCCAGCCCTGCCTCCCAAAGGTTGTGTCCAGTGGGGTGGCGGGTGGAGGGCTTAAAACATATGGGTCTTTATGCGAAGAAGAGGTAGGGTGGCCAAGTGAAAGGTGGTGAGGAGGGATGGGGGAGGCCACGGGGATCCTCACTGGTTACAGTAGCCCACGCGGTAGCACCGGGTACAGCGCTTCAGCTTCTCATCCTCTGACTGCTGCTTCCGCTGGCAGGCTGCACACTTGGAGATGGGGACGCTGGGCACCTGGGGACGCTAGGGTGGGTGGTCTGGCTCAGCAAGGCCAGGCCAGGTGGGAATGCTCCCCCTCCCACCAGGGCCCCGTGCCATCAGGTCGGCCCCCACTCACCTGCTGCACCTCTAGCACCACCACCCGCTCCTTAGCCAACTCTGGAGATAGCAGCTCAAAGCAGAGGAGCGTGTCAGAAGGGGACACAGTGTCCAGTGAGTGGGAGGGCAAGAACACACGGTGGAAGCGATTCTTAATCACCTGGGGACAGAACACATAGATCCTATGTGAGGACAAGCCCTTTCTCTAGCCCTGCCCCAAAGCACAAGAAAACTTGGCCTTGACCTTGGGTCTATGGGTGCAGGGTAGAGAATGCAACCCAGAAGAAGAATATGCCTCTGTTGGCACCAGCCTCAGTGCCCAATGGAACAAGGAGCCTGAAAGACCAGGCCTGGAACAGCTATCAACCACAGCAACTCTTCACACCGAGGGCCTCTACCCTGTGTCAACCAGTGGGCTGGCTGAGACTATGGAGGGGCCACATTCCAGAAGACTCTGCCCCACCTCTATTCCCTTGAGAAAAAGGACACTGCCAGGCTACAGGCTAGGAACCTTTGGGGAAAACCAGCACACAGACCTGGGAAAATAAGAGGGACAAGTAGAATGAAGGGAGAACCATAGCTGGCAGAAATAGTCCTGCAGCTCAAGCTCCTTTGATGAGGGAAGAGCAGTCAGAAGTACCACCAAAAGGTGGAGAGTAAACCCTCATGACAGCTGGGAACTGTGGGCAACTTGGTTGCAAAGCCCAAATGCCTGGTTTCAGCCATGCCTCAACTGATAGCACAGCACCTGTCTCTGTGGGGTCACGCACATTTGTGCATACGTGTACAGAGACTAATGACCATACACACGAAACTGCATGCTGTAAACACATTCACGTGTCCACAAAGGAAGAACAGACAGACCTCAGCCAGACGCAGGTTCTCAGGCTTCACGTGGACACTCTGCGAAAGGGAGTCCAACACTTCACTTGCACTGGAGTTCTCCTTGCTGATGCTCACCAGAAACTGTGGTGACAAGAGTAGAGTCCATGGTGGAAGGGGCCAGGGTCTCTGGGATAGCCCAGAAGTACAGGCTTTCTTCTCACCTTGATGGGCTTGCTGTGGGGCTCCCGGGCAAAATAGAAGACAGGGAGAACCTTTTGCTTCTGTGGCAAGGGGACTGGCAGGTACAGGAATGGGTCAAAAGTGATGGAGACCTGCAAATACACCGGTGGCACTGGGTGGCCACACTAGGAATGGGGGGCAGGATGCTCATGCCCTGAGAGCCCAATCCAGGCCTTTGGATGGCTCTCAGGTCCTCAAGGCCAACCAGCAAACACTCAGACTTGAGAACACTAGATGGACCAGGAGAGCCATTAGAAGACAACAATCCCTGTTTCCGTCACTTGAGGCCCTGCCCAGCAGAGCCACTTTATCAATTTGCCGCTGACCTGCACCCCATGTGCTTTTCCAATCTTGCTCATACCCCATACTTCACCTTTCGTCACCCAAACATCACTTATAACTCGGTCAGGAAGCCTACCCAGCCTCACCTCTGCAGCCCACATAGGGCCTAAGGCCTTCCCCTTAGCTTTTTTGACCAAATCTTGCCCTGCAGCACCTAAAAGTGCACATGCCTCTGACCCCGATCTGACCAGGCTAGCTAGGCCAAGCGAGGGGGCCTTCCAAGGGGAGCCCATCACACCTTAGCACACACAGGGCACACCAGCTTCGACTTGTACTGGCCCTGAAATAGGTCCACGATGAAAGAGTCATTCCTCATCTTGTGCCGCTGCCAGGCTTCCTCAGCTACCACCTGAAGAGTAGAGTGTTGAGGACTAAGGAGACCCGGAGACTGGGATGTGCATGCCCTCCTCCACCCCAAACCCTGACCTCATCAGGCCGCCCGTCTGAGTCCACGGTCTCCGTGTAGGGCTTATTCTGAATGCGGTTCAGGTCCTCATGTAGCCCATCCAGCAGGAAAGCCATGAACTCCTGGGCATCATGCTGTGCATAGCCTGTGAACTGGCTCGCCTTGCTCGCCACAATGGCCTGGATGCAAGAGCAAGGTGTGAGCATGGAACCCCAGCACCTCCATGCCCCCAGCTGCCTGGCCCTTCCCGCCCTCTCCAGATAAGGGTAGGAATAGCCACAGTTCACCTTCAATTTGGAGGGCTGGAAGGCATGGTGGGTTCCCTTCCACAGTGCCCGGAGCAGCACAGCAAAGCCAATGGCCAAACGCCCACCAGTCCCCAGTGGGTTGTTGTAGTTGATCTCAGCTTCAAAGGAGCGGTCTAGGGACAGCAACCAAGTAGATGTATGAGCAAGGGAAGGTATCCCATCCCCAGGGCTCCAGGCCCTGCTCTCACCGTGGAAGAAATCCCGCAGCTCCCGAGTGTTGGACAGAGACTGAATGACGCTGTTCATGAAGCAGGTGTTGCCTAGATTGACGAGGCCAGTGAAGCCCGGCAGACACACCTTCTTCTCTTCCTCCTCCTCTTCCTCCACACTGTCTCCACTCACCGGGCTGTGAGGCATTGGAGGCACCATACACGTAGGCTTGGGCTGTGAGAGCAAGAGGGGCGTGAGAGAGCAGCCCTGAGGCTCTCTAGCCTTCATCCTTGGCCCTCCCTACCACAGGATTCTTACCGAAGCCAGGTGTGGCTCTGGCTTTGGGGCTACATGCTCCACGGGGGTGCGGGCTGCCACACCATCCAGGCCTGTGTCCTCAGATCGAGCCTTGGGTTTCTCCTTCTCCACTGCTCGGGCTTCTTCCTGGCCTGTCAGGGGGTGGGGGGCACCTCCCGGTGGGGTTGAATCCAGAGGGGTTGGACCTGTCGGCACTGCAACCTTTGCACCACCCACTGCACCTTAAAAAGGGGGAACAAGAGGGCTGGTGGTTAGCAGCATGCGGCAAGGGATGGGGGTCCTGGTCTTGAAGACTGGGCAATGAAGGGAGCTCGTGTGCAGACCTCGTGCAGCAGGGGCCTCCAGGCCCCCCCAGCGCTGACTCTGCCGCTTACGGAGGCAAATGTCGATGCGAGAGGCTGTGAAGCAGAAGGCGCACTGCTCTGGCTCAATCAGGTTCCTGCAGGAAAAGGCTGAACTCAGGAACTTAGGTGGAGGGGTTATCTAGCTGGACGGGCCAGGGAGATAGAACCCAGGGTGGGACAGGAACAGTGGTGGGGCCGGGCACCACCCACCTGAGCTTCACCTGCCAGCGGAAGATGGTGTGGGGCCCACAGCCTGGGTGCAGTCTTAGGAAGTTTCCGTCCCTGTAGAGGCAGAGCAGGGGCAGGGCAGGAGGAAGAGTGTAAGATACACTGTCCTGCTGGAAACACACTGTCTGCCCTGTGTGTCTGCCTACCCACCCACCTGGTCTGGAAGATAAGCGTGAAGTCCTGCTCGCGGAAAAGCACTCGAGAGGTGTCCCTGCGGATTTCCTTCACGTACACGTGCACCACCACTGAGTCCGGCCCCTTCTCATACGAGTCATTCTTGACAAATGCCAGGTTCACCATGGACTCAGGCTCTACATCGAGACCACAGCTCAGCACCACCCAGTACAAGTTCCAGCCTGTTGCTATTCTACTCCCCACCCGCCACCAACCTTGCAATCCAACCTAGAGCTCTGTCTGCCCAGTCCCTGCCCCACCTTTACCATCCACCAAGGTTGCAGCATCTGCTGCCACTGCCATCTCCTCTTTGGAATGGTCACCTTTCTCAGGGTCTCTGCTCCGGGCCATGGCTGGGGACACTGGGTCATTCCTGGGGGACACTGCCTTCTCTCCTGTTAAAAGCGCTAGGTTCTCCTCTGAGCCCAGGAGGCAGGTCTGGGGGTTCAGTGGTGGTACACGGAGCTGTTCCTCAGCCTCAGCCTGTTCATGGCAAGATTGTGGGCAGGATCAGCACTGAGTCTGGCATGAGGCCCCCACTGCAGTTCACACCCTTCTTCCTCACCTCCCAACTCCCAAGCAGGCACCCCATTCTCACCTGGGTGGCTGGCTCAGCGAGGAAGGGTGGGGCATCGCCCCGGGGCCCAGGGCCATCTCTGGATCCTTCCCCCTCTGGCCCTCTGCGGAGATGCACAGCCCTCTTGGCACTGGGTCCTGCCTGGGCCCCAGGGCCAGCCCCTGCGCCTACCTCACCTCGGCCCTGGGCCCGCTTCTGGTTCCGAGCCTCCTGCTTAACCCGGCGGGGCTCAGGGCCTGGCTCCAGGGAAATGGGAGATGGCTCCTGCCCATTCTCCTGGCACCGCAGCCCTGGCACCAACTCCTGGGTCCCTAGAGGTTTCTTCTGCCAAAGATACAGCAGTTAGGCCCTGTCATCTACACAGGGTATCCCTACCCTACCCTGCTCTGGAACTTACCAGGAGAGAGGGCCACGTGAGCAGAGGCACCTTCTTGGGCAGTGACAGTTGCAAGAGGCCGCCTTTGCGAGCCTGCACTTTAGTGCAGGAACTTTCTATCTCAGCATAGAAAACACCACCCCATTGCCGACCACCTGGTGACAGAGTGGGAGCAGTGAGCAAGGGTAGGGGATATCAAAGGAATCAAATATACTGCTAAGCTTGGAGCAGATGGACATACCTGGAAGCCGCACTACACAGTCCGTGTCTGTGAAAGCAGCATCTACCTCCTCCAGTCGCAGGGGACCAGCTCCCACACGCAGCTTGACAATTACCTCATCAGCACTCTGCCTCCAATCGAGTAACAATTCTGTAGAGGAGTGCCAAAGAGACTGTGAGGGTCTCTGTGATATTCTGATGGGGATAAGCAGGTAGCAGACACCCAGCCCTAATGGGCTGTTCTAGATAAGGGCTTTATCCCCAGTGCCCCATCCTCTCCTCTAGCAGTCCAGCATCCAAAAGGCCTATTCATTACTCACCTTCTTTGGTTTGTTCCTCCCGAGGAGAAGATGCTGAACCTGACAACAAAGGAAAGAACAGGGAAACGATGATGGGCAGGCAGTCTCCAAGACCCTGCCACTCCACCAAGCACCATCTTTAGGTTTTCAGCCAAGTACCCCAACCTCAAAGCTGAGGCTCTACCTAGGCTGCACAGGTCCTCTCAGCATCAGACCAGGATGGAAGGAACAGCAAAAAAAGTCATCTCCCAACCCCCACTCTGTATACTCAACAGGAAAGGAGGAGAAGGCCACAAGCACTCTGGGAATGCCACTACCACCTCTCCTAGGATCTCCATCCTTGCTCTCCTGGTTTGCTCGATCTTTCTGCTTCTTCTTACTGGTGGCCTCCTCCAGTCCTGGGGGTCCTCTCCTTGGGCCTGTGGCGCTGGCCCCACCAGACATCTTGAGCCGCTTGGTCGACAGCCAGAGTGCCCCGGGGTCGGCAACGGCGTCTGGGTCAGGGCTACGGCGCTTTCTTCCTGGCCCAGCTATCTTGGCAACTCTTTGTGGCCAAATTCTCCAGCAAGGAACTGACAGCCTAACGAGAAGGTGACCAGTGATTACTACAAAGGACCAACAATTTGCTCCTTGGTTACAGCCAGGGCTAGACAACCTGGGACACTTCTAACCCTACAGAGCAATATCCCACCATCACCTGGTATACCCCTGAGTACTCTTAGACTATTCAGAAGGTGGAATAAACAATGCAAGTAGCAGCAACCAATTCTGGCTGAGACTCCTAGATGCTTGCCATACAGACCCACAAAAAGAGTAGCCTCACTGAGGAGGTGCCAGGTCAAGGCAGCCATGACCTGGGACCAGGCTCCATCATCAGTCTGGAGAAGAGCCATGGCTCCAGCCCACAGGGCTGGCACTCTGAGCAGGGTGCTCACTTTTCCTTCACTCTCACTGGCTGCTTAGTCACCAGCCGAGACGTAGGAGGTAGAAGACGAAGGCAGAAAAGGAGGAGCCAGACAACCAAGCAGCAGGAGGACCAGGCTCTGTGGCTGAAAACAGGCCCAGCCCAGGTGCTACCACTGCCCAGGCAAGGTCCTGAAGTTAAGGCACCCCATCTGCCACCTGCCAGTTCCCACCCTCCTCTGAACCTGCTTCTTTCCACTGCATAGGGTTTTTTTTTTTTTTTTTTTCTTCTTCTTCTTCTTCTTTTTCTGCATCTGGAGAGATTCCTCTCTCCAGCTGCTGTACCATGCAGAGAGGGGCCTGCAAAAGCTAGGGTGAAAACGGTGTTCAGATGTCACATTACCCTTTCAGCAGCAACCCTGCCCCAGAGCCAAGGCAGGGCGGGCATCCAGTTAGAGACTGAAACAGACATTATCTCCTTCCTTCCCAGGTCCACTTACTCATCAGCGCTGAGCCAGGGAAGAGGCTTTCTGCCCAGTTTCCCACAGACCCACCAGTGGATTCTGGGCTGTTTCTCCATCCAAAATAAAGTTATCAAAACTGAGATAAAGGCGGGGATGAATCATGGATCACGACCCCTGGCAGCCTCAAGCCTGGCTTGAGACAGTAGCAGGACAGATAGTTACTAGTCTGTGTTCCCCAGGGTTTGGATACGTGAGTGTGTGGGCGGGGGGAAAGGTGGGTGTAGATATCCTTCTATGGGTCAGATGTGGGACTAGTGGGCTGGATCTTCAATGACGACAGGTTAAGAGAATGAGGAGTGGACATCCTCCGCCTCTTTGCACCCAAGCCCCAGTCGAAGGTCGCGTCCCTCCCCTAACCTCCTGGGACATCGAGGAGGGAAAGGGGCTGCCTAGAGACCCAAGCCGGCCTAATACGGCGGCGCGGGGTTACTGACGACTGACCAGCGCCCCAGCCGGGCTGCGCCCCAGCTCCAGCCTCCGAACCCTGGGCCCGCCACCACCTCCTCCAGGAAGCCGCCCTCGCTCGCCGCCAGCACTCTCCGAAGCGGGAGGACGGCCACGGGAGTAGCGCAACGGCCCCGCCTGCATCAGTGGGCCCGGCACGCCGCAGGGCTCGAGGGATGGAGGCTGGCACGGCCCGTGACCTTGAACAGGCCACCCCGGGCCCGCGTCGCGGCCTCCCGGCTCTGGCGAGACAGGCGAGCAGCGGCCCGCCCAACTCACCGAGCGAGGCCGCCGCCGCCGCAGCCGCCAGCCCTCTTCGGGCCCTGGCAACCCGCTCTCGGTTCCGGTTCCGGCGTCAAGTCGGTTCCGGTTCCGGCGCGCCCCTCCCCCGTCCCGGCACCGCCGCCACCGCCTCAGCTGCTTGTTTTGTTTCGACTTCTAGTGGCCGCGGGAGGCTGAACGCAGAGCCCGTGACGCACTTCCTGCGGGAGCGGGCACGCGGCGACGGGCAGCTCCGGGGCGGGCCGAACGGAGGAGGCGGGGCTCCGGTGCCTCGGCGTTGCCGGGGGCCCAGGCTGATGGCAGCCCCGAGGTTCCGCCCAGAGACCCCGCCCTCTCCAAATCAGAGTCCAGACCACACAGTAGGGATTCACACCGGTTTATTGGGGGCCTTGCCAGGCTGGGGACTGTTCCATGCACAGGCAGTAATGCGTGCAGGGAGAGACTGGGGACTGAGGTCTGGGGTAGTCCTCGGACAAGGGTCACTGGCAGGTGTTGTAGATCTGGACCTGCAAGTTGATGGCCTGAAGCACGCTGCGCATCCTGGCCTCCAGCCCGTCTAGTTGAGCCGCTTTGCCCTCCAAAGCCCGCTCGTTCTCCTCATAAGTGCCTTCCAGCTCTAGGAGAGACAGATCTCAGCTGAAGGGGCCTACTCCCTGAGGCCCACATCTCTGGAGCCCACCCACCCCCATCCTCACCTTGCAGCCGCTGTAGCTTGTCTTGAGCAGCTTGCAGCAAGCTCCGAGCCTCATCCCGCAGTTGCTCTGCCCGTGCCTGCGCAGCCAGCACACCCTGGGCCTTGCGCTCAGCCAGGGCCTTCACTGTCTGGTACTGGTCACTTAGTGGGCCCTGCAGCAGCTGCAGATATAAAGGGCAGGGTCAGGGTGGTGGCCCAGTAGAAGCCGAGCCTCTACCCCTACCCTCTTCCAACTGGCTCTGCCACAACCCACCTGTTCAGCTTCCCTGGCACGACCCTGGGCACTGCCTGCTGTTTCTTCAGCACTAGAGGCTGCCAGGCTATTCCCTGCTCGTTTCAACTTAAGAGCTTCCAGGAGACCATCCAATTGCTGAGCCCGCTCGCCTGCAGAGCTCAGTGCCTGCTCTGCACCTGCCATCCTCTCCTGCACCTGCCATGAATGGGCCCAGGGTTAAAAAGGTCTATGCGGCACACCCATAACCTTGCCCCACTGATGTCCCAGAGAGACCATACCTGGTGCAGGGTCTGCTCTGTGTCCTGTGTGTCAACCACTGCCCCCTGGATTGCACCCTGAGCAGCACCTTGTGCCCGCTGGGCCTCCTCCAGTGCCTCCTGTACTGTCTCTGCCTTCTGTTTCTCACCCTCAGCCCGGCTCCTGAGGAAGAAAGGAAATCAGGGCCTGCAAGTATCAGGAAGTGTCAAGAATGGGGTCTAAGGTCGGGGTCACACCGTGCCCGCCGTGCATCCTTCAGTAGCTGCTCTGCCTGACGGACGTCTCCCACAGTACGCGCCAGAATGGTGTCCACATCTGCCAAGCTCCGGACCCGCTCTGCAATCTCACCCGCCAGGTGCTGGATCTGCTCAGGTGATGCTGGGATGGAGAGCTCTAGCACCCGTGTGGCCACCATCTCAATGCTATCAGGATCAGCCCCCTCCTCTATGGGAACATAGGTAAGAGCTTAGGGACACAGATTCCCCAGCACAGGCATGGGGACACAATCTTGGGGTATGTACTCAGGGACCACACATGGGGTAGGGATTGCTAACAGGCATAAGGACATAACCACAATGACAGGGACTAAACATGGGACATAAATTCAGGGCTGTCGACTTCTGGACCACATATGGACAAGGGCTCAGGGTCCAGACATGAGCTCTTGCCCATTTGTGACCATAAACACAGGTACAATGCAGGCCCTGACCCACATATGAACACAGACACAGGGGAAACACCACATGGCCTGGGCCACAAGGGAGGCTCACGGCTGAGGAAGTCCTTCACACTCTGGATAAGTTCCCGCAGTTCCTGGTTGGCCTGTTCCGCCTGTCCCCTGGAAGCATTAGCCTTGTCCAGGGCTGCCTGGGCCCGCTGCTGTGCTTCGCCTGCCTGCCGACGGGTCTCAGCTACCTGGCTGAGGATGCCACCACCTTCTGCCAGTGCCCGCTGCAGCTCTGCCTGTGTGTGGCGGGCCCGGCCCAGGGCCAGGTCCGCCATGGCTGCTGCCCCACTGCAGCTGAGGCCCCCACAGCGGGGCTGCCCATCTTCATCCCGACAGCCAGCACCCCCGCAAGGGCTTGTAGCACACGGTGCATCTCCCGGGGACCCGCACACCTGCCAGACACAGAACAAGTCAGGTCCCAGTGGAAGGAACGGCCACACCCGCATGTTGCACCCCACACTTGTGCCTCACCAGTTCATTTATGCCTGTCAGGCTCAGGGTGTGGGTACGGGCAGAAAGCTCGTCCAGTGCCCGCTGGTTGGCCATGTATTTGCGGTTGAAGTCCTCCCTCTGGGCACCCATCAGTGCCTCTGTCTGGTGCCGGGTGCCTGCTGAGTTGCTCACAGGGCTGGGCACTGCCAGGGCCGACATGTTGGCACGACGTTCTGCCTCTGCTGACAGGCTGTGGGCATGGCGGATGCTGTCGTACGCACCTAAGTCGGGCAGAGACAGGCAGTCAGGTGAAGGTCAACCCTGACTCACCTGCCTAGTTGGCCAACAACTCACCCAGGAAGTTTGAATGCTTCAGCAGGTCCAGATGCTGGTCAAGCTGCCGCAGTGTAAGGTTAAGGGCAAGCCCGTCTCGCTCTAGACTGCTTAGTGCATGGTTGGCATTGAAGTTCTCATCCTGCACATCTGTAAGCTCTGCCTCCAGCTGGGTCAGGTGCTCAGTGGCCTCCCCGATTTCACGCCTGCATGGGGTGGGGCGGGGTAGGATGTTGTTTAAAGAGGCTTTGGCCCTGGTACATTGGACCTCTGCCTCACCCACCACGTATGCTCATTCCCATCCGCACCGCAGCTCCTCTGTGGCTTCCACGATCTGCGCAGTGGAGGCAGCTGAGGTGTTGCGGGCACCCACAATGCCCTGCACAGTGGCCAGCTTCTCCTGCATGTGCTGGAAGCTGCTCTCAAAAGCACCCAGCACACCCGTCTGCTGCAACTCCTGTGCCCACTGTTCCAGGCGCCGTGTACGGGAAGCCAGGTCCTGTACCATGCGGTCCCAGTCCCCAAAGCATGCATGGCAGGGGTGGCAGGCAGGAAAGACACCAGAGAAGCCACGGGCACACTGGTCACAGCGCACGCCAGACACGCCTGGGCGGCAGCTGCAGTGGCCTGTGGAACGGTGACACTGAGGTGTGTCTATTCCACGAGGGTCACAATCACAGGCTGCAGGAAAAGGGGAGACCACAAAGTTAGGGTGCCGGTGGGGGCATCCTGGGAAGTCCCCCATCCACCCTGGCCCCGCTGGCTCTCTCACCACGGCACTGCAACCCAGGGTCTCCCCAGTGGAGCTCCTGGCATTCAGAACAAGTTCGCCCACCAAAGCCAGGATGGCAGTGGCACTGTCCTGTGAACTAGAGGGGAAACAGGGCAAAGGTCAAGGCCTCAATCAGAGGCTGAGCCCTCAAGACTTAAGGCAGGTAGCTGGCCCCCTCTCCCCAGGGAGCCGCAGTAAGGTCCCATACCTCATTGCAGGTGGGGCCTCTGGCTCGGCTTGGGTGGCAGGCACAGGGCTGGCAGCCATGACCACTGGTAAGATTCCAGAAGTTGGGGGCACAGCGATCACAGCTAGGGCCCTGGACGTTGGGGAGGCACGGGCACTGCCCACTGCTTGGGTCACAGTTGCATCGGTCAGTGGATGGACACTGCTGGGGATCTGTGCCCAGCAGGTTGCAGGTGCAGCCTGTGCCAGGCAAGATGAGCACACTAATCAAGGGGAGCTGGAGCAGTGGAGACCCACCCCAATCATCCCGTCCCATGCCCACACTCACGGTGGCAGCTCTGTCGGGCAGCCTGCCCATGGAAGCCAGGCTTGCAGTGGGCACAGCGCGGCCCCTCCGTGTGGTGTAAGCAGTGCAGGCATTGCCCCGTGTGGGGGTCACAGGCATCAGGGTCCGTGGGGTCAATGTTCCCACTGCATTCACATGGTTGGCACCAGCCTCCTGGCCTTGATGGGTCCCCAAAGTGCCCAGGAGCACAAGCTTCACATCGCAGCCCTGCCCACAGTCAGGGGGAAGGCGTGAGTGCTTAGCCCAGCTGCACAACCCTGATCCCGTGCCTGCGCCTTACCTACTCACCTGTGTAGCCTGCCCTGCAGTGGCACACGATCTGCTGGGAGTACCCATCCCGATGGCAAGAAGTAGCAAAGTGCCGCCGGCTCCCAGGGCCTTCGGGGCAGGGACAGGGCCGGCACTGGCCCCCATATGGCAGTCGTGGGTCCCCGTGGAAGCCAGCAATGCACCTGCAGGGAGGAGGAGGAAGAGCTGTGCCATCCCTGAGCAGCCTGCCCACCCATCAGCTCGCTCACAGCTGCTCAGGCTCACCTTTCACAGTGCTCACCCCCTGTGTGATCACGGCAGCCCAGGCAGGTGCCTGTGTGGGTGTCACATTCGTCTGCATGCCCGTTGCAGACACACGGCTGGCAGCTAGGGAACCCCCACTGGCCACGCTGGCAGCGGTCACAGCGAAGCCCAAAGGCACCAGTTCGGCAGGGGCATTGCCCACTGGTCGCGTCACATAGGCCACTGAGTGCCCCCTCGGGGCTGCACTGGCAGGCTGGGGGCAAGGCAGAGATTGAGCCAGGGAGGGAGCTTGAGAGGATTCTGGTGGGGTCAGGGTAGAAGGTCAGGGAACGGAAGAGAATTTCATGTGACCAGGACTAAGACTGTGGGGTCCAAAGCAGAGTTAGGGGAGGGAAGAAGCAGAGCCAGAGGGAGGAGGGAGAACAGTAGTGGGGAGGAGAGAGAACAGGAGGGACGAAGGGGCAGGCGAGTACCTTGACAGCCTGTGGGGCCAAAGCCATAGTAGCCAGGGGCACAGAGGTCACAGCGGCGCCCAGCTACTGCAGGTTTGCACAGGCACTGACCACCATGGGGGTTGCACTCAGAACTCAGTGAGCCCTGGGGGTCACACTGACAGGCTGTGGGAAGAGGGTAAAGAGCAGGTCAGGATGAACCCCAACACCTCTGCTCCACCAGCTACCCCCCAGGCACTCACGCAGGGCTCCGTTGTAGAGAAAGGTAGACAGGCTGATGAGGAGGGGGCCACAGGCCTCAGAGGGAAGGGTCTTGCTAGGCATCAGGCCCTCCTCGTGGCAGCGGTAGCGTTCAAAAGTGGCACGGCGCTCCAGAGCCGCAGCATCACCTCCACTGAACATCTCCAGCACCAGGACACGGGGCAGCAGCACCAGCTTAAGACATGAGCATACAAGAAGAGTGAACCCCAATGTAAACTATGGACTTTGGTTGATAGTAATGTGTCCATGTTGGTTCCTCAATTGTACCAAATTTGTCACACTGATGAGGGATGCTGAGGGTAGGGGAGTATGTATGTGTGGGTGGGGAGGGCTATGTGCGAACTCTTTGTATTTGCTGCTCAATTCTGCTGTGTACCTGAAACTGCTCTAAAAAAATTAAGTCCATTAATTTAAAAAATTTTAAAAATTTAAATTAAAATAAAAACACATGAGCAAGGAAGAGTGAGGTTCAGACCTAGGACCATGTTGGCACTGCCAGAGCACTAAGCTTAGCACTCCCATGGACTTGCCTCTTCTGTCACAGACCCCTTCTATATAGCCACCACTACAGGACCCACCCCACAGGCCCTGCTATCTTGATTGGTATGGGGAGAGGGAACTGTTCACCGAGTCAATGAGTAGGCTGGGTCCAGAATAGGGGGCCTCAGGCTGGGCACCTCCTCCTGTTCGCACCAGCTTCAGATGCAGCTTGTAGGAGATGCCAGGCTCAAGGCACACAGGTTTGGGAAGCACCATGTACCTGGGGTAGGTAGGCAAGGACAGGTACGGGGGTCACCTAGAGTCCCTATACCCATCATCTTGGGCTTTCCCACCCCACACACAGCAACCAAACCATTGGCCAAGAAAGAGACTAGGACTGGGCCAGACCAAAGACAGCTGGACAATCTGACAGAGAATCTGTACAGAAGATTCCCATACACATGCTTCACTGGAATCACCTGTGCAGACTTGTCTTGCTTAAAACATTCCATACGGCATTTCCCTGGCACAAATACTTAGCAATTTTTCCTCAGTGACCTCTTCACACTTCCTCCAACCTCGACCTCCAGCCTCCAACCACTGCTCCTCTTCACCAAGACTGCATCACCTCCCACCACCCCAGGTCATTCCCATCAGCCTGCAAACCCATGCTAGGGTTCTTTGATCCCCGCTGAAAAAAAATCTTTGCTCAGTCCCTCCAGTCTCTCCCTGGCTGATTGATGCTTTGTCCTTGCTCTCTTGCCCAATGAATCCCTACATTTTTTTTTTAAACAATAGAAATTTATTGTCTCGCATCCTGGAGGCTAGAAGTCTGAGATCAAGGTGACTAAAACTTGATTGTAGTCACTGTCTCCACTCTATATATAGCCTCCCACTTCAGGGGAGCTTTTGCCCCATTATGCCATGCAGACGGCCTGTCCCAAGGTCACTGGCGACCTCCATGTAGCCAAATCCAGAGGTCACTTCTCTATTCTTATCTGCTCCAGTGTTCAGCAGCGTGTGATGAGATCAGTGTGCCTTCCTTCCTGAGACATTCTTCTCTTAGATTCTGGGACTCTGTCCAGACTCTCAATTTCTCCCCATCCCCCAGCTCCTCCCTCTGTACTGGCCTCTAACACTAGAGTACCCCAAAGCTTGGTTCTGGTCCTCCTTCCTTTCTCTGCTCATTTAATCTAGACCCACCTCTTTCGTGACAAGTCTCAAATTTATATCTCCAACTTGAGCCCTCCCAGTAATTCCAGACACAGAAATCCAACCATGCACTGGCCTTGTCCTCCATGTCTAAGCATCTCAGAATTGCTCCTCCCTATGTCTCCATCTCAATAAAGAGCCTCACCCCATTCAGATGCCCAAGCCAAAAACCCTAGAGTCACTTTTCCACTTTTTCTCCCTTTCCTACCTGTTTAAGCCATCAGCTCTGTCACTAGAACCCTCTGAAAACTTCCTCTTCTCACCACCTCAACTGCTACACCTCTGCCCAGTCCACTGTCACTCAGCTAACTCAACAGTTGCCAGGGGTCTCCCAGCTTCCACCTTGGCCCTTTAAGTCTATTCACTCAGCAACTAGAAGAATCTTTGTTAAACATAGTTATAATTGGCAAAATATCTATAAGGGTACATCCAGGTTCATTATGCTATTCTCTCTGCTTCTCTGTATATTTGAATATTTACATGATAAAAAGTTTAAAAGAAGTAAATTAATTAAAAGAAGATACACCAGGCTGTTTTTCCTCTCTTGGATTGCCCTGCTCCCAATTCTCGGGAGTGTACTATCTTTCACTATTTTTTTACTTAACTAATAAAAATCTTGCTTATATCAAAAAAATTTAAAAATTAAATAAAAGAAGATACATGAAACAAATACTACCCCAAAGACAATAAAACATTAATCAGACCAGTTACATCCCTGCTGAGAGTACTCTCTGATGCCCTCGCTTCCCCCACTGGGCACTCCCCATACTGACACTGGATGGGTTCCCATTAATTCTTGCCTTGGCCCCTGGAACCCAGGCCCATGCAGGAGCAGGCCTTGTTCTGTCTGCCTCCTTCCTCTGACTAGTGCCATGCCCAACAGCAGCTGGCAAACAGCACTCAAGAGGAGGAGGCACTTGAAGGAAGGAACCAGACTAATGACCAGTGGGGTCTTCTAAGTACCCTGCAGGAAGCTTAGGGCTGACCCACAGCTGTAGGTGTAACCATTAGTGTCCTCACCTAGTGCCTGGTCGTAGAGTCCCTGGGATGTGGTCATCCTTGGGCAGCACATGCCCACATGGGCTGTGGGCAGATACAGGTCCTGGGCGCTGCACTGTCAGTTCCACCTCTGCCCATTGCTCTGGCACCTGGGGAAATGGGACGATGGAGGAGATGCTCCCACACCCGGAGGATCAGCTCTGGGTTAAGTGTCACAAGGCCTGACCTGGGGTTCCAAGCGCAGCAGCAGGTCATAGTCCATGGCTCTTGGTACAGAGGACACCAGGAACTCCAGTGACTGGCCTTCCCGCAGTCTAACAAAGCCTGGGCCGGTCCAGGACGGAGTACCCCCGCGGGTGGCCAGGCGCTCCACCACATCAAGCCCCTTGGAGGCAATGTGGAGGCGGTGGGGACTCGGGCAAGGCATCTCCTCTTCTGCCACAGTCTGTTCCCAAACCCCAGCTCTTCAGCTGAGGCCCTGCTCAAGGCTGACTCCCTCCCCATAGAAGGCACCACCTGTAACCCTGCCTCTCCAGTCATAGTACCACCCACATCCTGCCCTCCCTACCTGCCCTCGGGCTTCCTCAGCCTCCCAAGTTAGGTGGTCAAGAAAGGGCCGGAAGTAACCAGGCTGCACCTGCTCACAGCGGCGCCCCACCATGTGCTGGCGGCAGCGGCACTGACCTGTGGCCTCGTTGCACCTAGAAAGTGAATGATTACTCAAGAAGGACTCCCATCCTGCCCAGGATCTTTTCCCACCCGTCCTGGAGCCCCTTATACAGCACTCACTGGGGATCCAAGGCACCACCCACGTCGCAGTCACATGGACGGCAGCCGAGCAGGTCGTGGCTCAGGCCCCAGTGGCCAGGCTAGGGGAGAGGAAATTGCTAGGGGCCAGAATTAGATCCCCTCGCTGTCCAGCAGGGATTCCAATGATGGCTGTCAGCCTCTACCATCTCTTGGGGAAAACATGAACCCTAGACCACTGACTCCCAGGCGTGGCCTCCCAGACCTGAGGCCTCTCAACCAGGACTGGCCCCTAAACTCTTAGCACCCACCCAATGGGGCTCGGACACCACCCCATCCCTGTGCTCTGAGTATAAGTGCAGAATTCCAGCCCCATCCAGTCGCACCAGGCAGCGGCTGCAGCTACGTCCAGTCACTAGACGCTTGCAGAAACAGGCTCCACTGCTGCGGTCACAAGGGGTGCCCCCAGGCACTGTGCCTCGTGTATCACACTGACATCCTGCAGGGAAGGAGACCTATCAGCACTGTGGGGAGCTGTGGCATTGCTCATGTCCAGTTGGGTCAAGAATAAAAGATCAAGGGTTAAGGTTAGCACAGGAGTCAGGACAGGAAGAACATACGCTGGCAGCCTAGAGGATCACTGGCACTGAGCCCGAAGAAGCCGTCACGGCATTGCTGGCAGCGAGAGCCCACCACATGCTCTTTGCAGCGACACTGGCCCGAGACCAGCCCCAGTGCAGGATCATCATGGGGGTCACAGCGGCCACCATCTTGGGAACCCATGGGGTCACAATCACAGGCTGAGGGCAAAAAGATATACAGGGTTATCCTATCCCAGCTACCCAGCACCAGTCATCTCTCAAGTCCCCACCCTAGATTCTCAGTCTGGCTCCATCCTATACCCCCCACCCCAAATCCCTGCAACTTGGACAGCTGTCTGGAACCTCAGCTCCTACCCCAGGATCAGCCTTCCCTCTCCCGTGTCCAATCCCAGCCTTACGGCGGCACACGGCTGGGTCCCGCAGGTCCTTGGTTGGGTCACGGTAGAAGAAGGGCCGGCAGAGCTCACAGTGGTGCCCGGCTGTGTTGTGCTGACATCCATCACACACACCTCCGCTCACATTGCCAGACGCCAAGTATATGGCCATGTCAAAGTGGCAGCTGTGGGCATGCCCATGGCATTCGCACTCTTGGGAGGGAAGGGCAGGGCAAAGGTCACTTGAGGGACCATGTCCTGAGGGTAAGGGGCTTAGGGATCCCCAGTGTCTCCTGAGGTCCCTGCCACAGGCCAGAATTTGTGAGTAGGGGTTCAGGGACTTGAAGGCTTCAGCATCATAAAACTGGGCCCCTAACCAGAGCAGACTGTGGAGGAGAGTTGAGGAAATCCCCAGGGGCATTAAGATGTGGATATCCTTCAGACACAGTTGAGGTGTTAGGAACTTAACCAGCCAGCTCAAGATTCTGCCCAGGGCACAGCCAGGCCACAGAGTTGTGGGACTATGGGGGCCAGGGTCTCACTCACTCCTGCAGGCATGACTGTGGCCGTCCTCAGCCGGATGCCAGGGCAGATCATGATAGAAATCCTGACACTGCTCACAGTTAAGGCCACGGGTGTTGTGTTTGCAGACACAGGCCCCATGAACCTAGGAGGGTGGGCAGGCAAGTGGTCAGCACTGTCCAGCCATGCCACCCCTGCCCGCAGTCCTACTCCAGCCAGTTGAAGGACCTCACCATGCCTTCAGCATGGGCTGGTGCCCCTGGGGCGGGTGCACACTGTGAGGCATGTCCATAGCAGAAGCAATTGCCACGCACAACCAGCTCATAGAGGGCATAATAGTACTTCTCTCGGATCTCCCGCCGTGGGTCAAGTAGGTTGTCCCCCAGCGTGTGTAGCCGTGTCAGGTTCACCCGTAGGTTGGTGATCTTTAGCAGGTCTAAGTGGGGGGAAAGGATGAGGACCAGCTGGCCAGGCAGGCCCTTGCTGCCCCATGCCCACCCAGGGGCTGAAGCTGCCAAGGTCACCTTGGGAGACCTCCTGTGTCTACAGCTATATGAGCTAAATTGGACTTGGCACCTGCCCTAGGAAGCACCCAAAATAGCTACTGAGGCCCCAAATAGTCACCAGCCGGACGCTGGGACTATGCCAGTTTCAAAGAATGGAACACTCACTCTGGATCCGTGGGCTATAGGGGTCTGGGATAGGGATGGAAGGGTCCAGAACACGATAGATGACCTGGAAGGGCATAGAGTCATTAGAGACACTGGACCTGACTCAGGCCCATCATGCCCCTTTCTGCCCCAAGCCCAGATCCCAGCCCTCACCTCTCCTTCAGTGGATGGCTCGATCTCTGAATAGCGGGACTCACAGACTACGTCATCCCAGTGCCGTGGAGGGGCCAGTGGAACTCCTGGGAAGTCAGCCCCACAGTCATAGGAGAAATATCGGTATACATGCCAGGTGTGTCCAAAGTCTGCTGAGCGCTCCACCAGCATGGCAGCAGGGCGAAATGTCTGGGTAGGGGGCATGGCTGATCAGTGAGCACCAGGACCCAAGTCCAGCCCAGGCCCATCAAGAGCCCTGCCCAGCTGAGGCCTGCCCTCAAGCAGATCACGGACAGGTCAGGGTGAAGAGAGGAAGCCAAGCAAGGATTAGGATGGGAAGCCACCTCTAGTGGGGAGACTCAGCGGACATGGGGCCCAGGGAGGCAGTACCTGACCCAGCCTGGGTTTGGGGCAGCATGGACAAAGGCTTGGAAGTAGGAGGCAACAGAAGTTGTGGGAGGTGAAGGAACCTCCCATCCAGCCAGAAAACAGCATATGAGAGCAGGGAGGCTGGGCTGAGAAGCTGGGACTCTATTCAGGGGCAATGAGGAGCCAAGCAGGGTGCTTCAAGCAGGCTCCCAGACACGCGGGCACCTTGAAGGTCATAATGAGGTGTGTGAAATGGAACTCAGCCTCCAAGTCCAGCTGGATGGTGACCACGGGGACACCTGGGGCAGGAGTCGGAGATCAGGGACTTGAGGCTACTGGTGGGCAGCCCTGCTCACCCATACACCACCCACAGCCTCACCATTCTCTGACTGCCACCAGGCTGCCCGGCGCTGTGGTGCAAAGCTGGTAACTACATTCTGGATGCGATGGCTGTTTGGGTTGTGTTTAGCAGAGAAGGGGCGCCGGGAGTCACACAGGAAGCACTTCTTCTCGTCCTAGGTTGGGTCAGGGTCAGTGCCTCAGCCAGTGCCAGCCCCACCCTGAGTCAGCCCTCCCACCCCACCCCCAGCCGCACCTGCAGGTGACTGACGATGCAGTAGGGCTGGGGGCCGTGCAAGCCACAGGTGGATGAGGCGGTCAGTCTGTCGGCGCGGCCCACTAGCAGGTCACCCGTGGCAGGGTAGCAGCTTCCTCGCAAACAGCCTGGCACATCCGGGGCCAGGGCCTGGGCCAGGGCGGTGGCCAGCACTGGGAACAGGGGGTCAGCCAGTTCTGCTGAGCTCCCACCCAGTAGCCACAGGGCCAGCTACCCGAGGACCCACCATCACATCCCGCGAACCCCAGGCCTTCACCCGGCCCTCTCACCACTCAGCAGCAGGCCAAGTCGAAACTCCCAGGGCCCAAGCTGTCCCCTCAGGTCCCTCCCTCGTTCCCCTGAGGCCCGGTCCATCCTGAAGAGGAGGGGAATCGGGATGAGAGGGGAAGTGGGAGGTCTGGGGCCCTTGCCACCCACCCCTACCCTTGGGGTCCCATGCTGACTCTGCCTGTGTGGGTCCTTGGCTGATTCCCCACTCAGTCCTCTGTCTGTCCAGCGGTCCCTCCACTTGCTCCGAGTCTGGCGACTTTGAGCAAAGTTGGGAAGCATGGCAGGAAGCAAAGCATGGAGTGGATCTCGGGCAGGAGCACAACATCATGCAGAAACCTTCCACCTTTCTGGAACTGGCTCAGCCACAAATTGGTGTGGGCCCCTGGGACCTTTCCCTTCCCTGAGCCTCTGCTGCCCACCATCATGCAGAACCTCCTCCTCCCTCATTCTAGAAACCAGACACAGGCCTGCTCACCTGCAAATCTTTATTGTGCCCCCATACCCAGGCCTGTGCAGAGCCAGGGGAAGGTAGGGGCCTGGGGCTTTACGCCACTGCAGTTAAGGAACGCACCAAGCAGGGGCCATGGCATAAGCAAAGGAGTCTGATCTTCGAGACCTCAAGGGCCCATGGAAATTAGCCTTTGTCCCCAGTGTTGTCGATGCTTCGGAAGTCACCATCGAGTAGTCTTTTCAGTCCCAGGGCTCCAGCATCAGCAGGGAGGTGGAAGGGTGCACTCAGGGCTGTCAAGCTCCCCTACTCAGGGATTTGGGAAGGTTTAGGATGGCCTGGCAGGAGAGACAGGACAACACAGGGGTATGGATAGAAATGGAGAAAGACCATCCCCTGCCCAAGGTCTCCACCTCCCCCAGTCACTACAGCACATAGGCACGAGAAGTGCTTAGTTTCCTGGTATAAATAGGTGCTGGGCACCGACAACAGAGCAGAGCAGTAGCGAGCGAATCCAGATCTTACGGCTATTCATCCACTCCGGACTTTCTGGCCTGCCGAGAGTGCCTGAGCCCGGGCTTGGAATGCGCGCTGCCGGAGCGCGTGCCCCACCCAGGCCCCTGGGACAGCGGCAGGACCAGGGACTCTGTGGGACTGTAGGGCCATGTCAGGATGACTTTGAGCTGCCACAGCTGCACCCACTTTCTGTCTGGGGTCGAGTGGAGAGTACCCCGGAGCTGCTGGCCCAGGGGAGAAAGCTGGGGGTTCTTCAGGGAAATCAGGAGGCAGTCAATCTGTTGGACTTCCAGGGTTGCTGGGAGTTACACCAGTTATCTGGAGTAGAGATCTCCAGTCACCCTGAGGGTCACATAGTCCACCTGAGGGGCTCAGGGATACTAGAGGTGGCTCAGAACCTTAGATCACTTAAAGATAAGGATCTATCAGGGTCTTGGGGCACTCGATGGCCTTAGGGAGTTTTACATGATGCTTCAGGTTTCTCAAGGTCAGAGGGCCACTGGAAGACATCATGGTGTCTCCTGGGGCTCAGGATGGGGGAGCCACTCAGTGGTGTCTCTGGTCTCTCAAGGTCAGGAGATTCCTGGGCCACTCTGGTCACTCTGAGTCACCCAAGCAGTCCCAGAGTCCCTCTTACTGGCATCCATAGACAGCAGTCAGCAGGTGGCATACGCATTGGCCCACAGCTACGTGTCCTCAAGCAGCTCTACTGCCTGCTGCTCCAGGGTCCACAGGGTGGCCACCTTCTTGCCCAGTGCCTGCTCGTTCTGTGCCAGGTGGTGCTCCAAGCCTGGGGATCAAGGTCATCTGAGCCAGGCTCTGACCTTTGGCCCTCATCTCTGACCCTGGTCCTCATCTCTGTCACGGCCTGACTCTGACCCCAGTCTTAAATGAGCTCTAACCCTAGTCAACATTTGACCCTCTGTTCTGAACTTTGTCCGCAGCCTGATCCCTACATGAAGCTGGACCTGACCTGGACCCAGCCCTGACCCTCCTACACCACCCTTGTGACTCTGACCCTCCCTTCTGACCCTGATCCTGCCCCTGTACCCTCCCCACCATGGCACAGCCATGCACCCTCCAGGTGGCTCCAGCTGTTCTGTGCCAGCTTTAGCAGCTCTTGAGCCTCAGCTCATTCCCGCTGTACCCGCTCTCCTACATCCTGCACCATGATCACCAGGCTAGACGTGCCCTCCTGCAACTCTGTCACACCTAACTGGGACACCTGCAACTCCTAGAGCAGGACTGGATCTGAAACCCCACCCCACCTAGACCCTACTGTCCCAAACACATTGCTGCCCAAGGTTCCTGGGGGGCAGGGGCTTTTAGAACTGAGATCCTGCTTCAGCCCAGCACAGTCCAGTCCCAGCCTAAACCCCACTTCACACTGTTCCAGAGGTGTCCCTGAGATTCTAATGTCCACTTTTCCCATCTCATCTTGTTCAGGCTCCCAGCCATGCCCAAGGCATGTGCTGCCTGCTCTTCTGCCTCCTGGGCCTGCAGCTGACTCAGGGCCAAAAGGGTCCTGAGAGCCACAGCTGCACTGGACAAACGCCCCAGGACTGGGGTCACATCCACTTCCAGAGCCACCCAGGCCAGTAGCTCTGCCACCTGAGGCAAAGGTCAGGGGATCACAGAGAGGTCACATTAGGGTAGCAACTAAGTAAAGTGTTCACATGGTCAGGGTATTTGGTAGCACCATAGTATCACAGTGGGTCAAACATTTCAGGTGGAGAACAGGGATCACAGTGGCCTCTGAACAAGAGGTGTGAGGGAGCTGAGGGGTTTGGGTGGGGTATCACCTCCTGTATACTGGCTTCCAGGCCTTGAAGTCTCTGTTTCACCACCTGCAGCCCTTGCTCTATAGCTCTTGCATGAGTTCCCGCCTCAGCCAGCACACCCTGAACATCCAGTGCTTGGTCCTGGGCCCTGACTATACCCTCCCTGAAGGGCACAGATGATCAGTTGGGCATCCCTTTCTTCCCCACCCTCTGACCTCTACATCCAGCCTCCTTGCCCTTCACCTGGTCTGCTGTGCCTGATGGAGGACACCTTCAGCTCTGGGCAGTTCCTGGCCTATGACATCTGGTACAGGGCAGGCACCCTGGATCTGATCCAGCAGGGCAATGCCTGCTGTTCCACCTCGGGGGAGAGGCACCGCCAGCCCATGCCATGCCACCAGCTCCACACTCATAGCATCTGCACCTTCATCTGTAGGGATGGAGGTAGGGACCCTGGACATGAATTCTGATCCCTGACCCAACGAACCTTGACCCTAACCTCTCACTGATCCTGCGTCTAACATGACTACATGGTATGCTGGAGGCTTCCAAGAACCAATTGTCAAATTTTCAAGAATTTTGCGAACCAACTGTTAAATGATAGGTAGACTGAAATCAGCCACGGGGGGATTCCTTCCACTGGAAATTGACAAACACTACAAATCAGTTCCTCCTGACCCCCAACCCTGACTTGCCAAACATTTAATAGAAAACTAGTGCTCCCACCTGACCCTTGGTCAACCCTGATGAGTATTCTTTCTTTTTTTTTTAATGAGTTATAGTCATTTTACAATGTTGTGTCAAATTCCAGTGTAGAGCACATTTTTTCAGTTATACATGAATATACATACATTCATTGTCACATTCTCTTTCGCTGTGAGCCACCACAAGATCCTGTATATATTTCCCTGTGCTACACGGTACAATTTTGTTTATCTATTCTACATTTTGAAATCCCAGTCCCTTCCCACCCACTGAGTATTCTTAATTCTAGGAGTATTATAACAGGTCCTGGATGCCCACCTGCCCCTGCCCTCAGACACACAACTAGCAGATATGTACCCAAGAGGGAATGCTGGACAGTCTGAACAGTTGCTTGCACATGAGCCACAGTGGCCACACCCCTGGGCCCCCTTATATGACGCCACATCTTCTGGGCCTGGATTCCCATAGAGCTTGCAGTGGCCTGGATTTGCAGTAGCTGGTAGGGGCAGATCAGACGTGGAATGTTTCTCCTGCAACCCCATGGTCAAGCCATGATACCCTATGACTTCCCCCATGTTCCCCTCCATGGCCCCCATGGCTCTGTACCAGTTGCTGACACCGCTCCGAAGTTGTGACTGCTAGGTCCAGGCTATAAGAGGAGTTACAAGAGGCAACCAGAACCCATTGGGTGGTGGGCAGGGTCCTGGGACAAGAGGGAACAACACAGGGCATAGGAACACAGGCCAGCCCAGGTCCCCAACCCGTGCATTCCTGCCAACAAGATAGGGGATCCAGTGAGGAATGCATGTCCCAGATCTCCCATCGCCCTATACCCAGTTTACCCCTAGGAGAGAGTCCTTGTCTTGGCAAAACTTCCCACAGTGATCCATATCTCCACCCACCACTCCAGCTTGACTAGGAGTCTCAGAAGCTGTGGGTGTAGACTCTGGACCCTGTTGACCAGCCCCTCCAATTTCAGCTGCCACACAGCTATCCCTTTGCTGGCCCAACCCCCACAGCAGCTGCTCAGTCCACCACCAAGCCTCTCGGGCCTGTCTCAGGATGCTGTCTGGTCCTCCAGGTGTTGCCATAATCTGGGGTCCACGTATGACCTCTTGGGGAAGAAGGGCAGCTGAATAGGCCTGGGCCTCAGCATCTGCAGGGAATGGGAAGGTTGGACAGAGGAGCAGCTCAGGGCTCCAGTGGCTGAGGCAGGGTCCATGGGCCTCCTGGGTCCCCCAGATATGTAAGCAACGGCACCCTTTTCCTTCCTCTGCCCCAGTCTAGCCCCTCCCCTCACCTGCTGCTCACCCACCTGCCCACCTGGCCTCACCTTGGGCTCCTGTGGCCTTCTTGGGCCAGGCCAAGCCCTTGACACAGTCTAGCTCCTGGGATAATTCTTTAAGACATTCACACTGCCCATTAACCCATGGCTCTCTTTCTACAACAACCTGTTTGGTGGCCCACAATGTCTGGGCCAATGCAATTGTCTTCCTCCTATGGGAAGATGGAGTATCAACAGCCTGGCCAGAGATGCCCTCTCCTCCCCAATTCCTCACTCAAGAAAACTCCCCTCACTTCCAAACCCAGGAGTCAGATAGGCCAACCTGTGACCCTCTGAGTCCTTGACCTGGGAAGCTAGCTGGAGATCGCCTCCCTACTGGCCCCAGACCCCTTGCCTGAGTCCAGCTATCCACTCTGCAAGTTGTTGCAGGGGCCCCACAGTGGGGGAGGGAGATTCCAGGAGCGTCTGTGCCTGCTGGAGTATCCCCTCCAGGGCCTGCAGGTGTCTTCCCTGGCCCCTGGTACCCCAGCCAGGCATCCCCTGACAGAGGGTAGCCACCTCCCAGGCCACTACGTCTAGCTGCAGCTGGAGCAGAGCCAGGTGTTGATTCCAGGAGGTGAAACAGGGAGCGCAGGACGTGCACTGTGCAAAGCCACCTCTGGAGCCACGGGCACATGCTTGGCATCTCACTCTGAGATGCCCTGTTTGCAGTGGCAGGCGCCTGTGTGTGGGTCACAGCTGGTGCAATGGAGCCCTGGGGGTCACAGGCACAGGCTGCGGGGGAGAGACAGGGTTAGGGAAGGAAGCAGGCAGCATTCACCGGAGCCTCGCCTCCAAGAAGTCTGAAGGAAGAAAACGGCCCTGTGTGACTGTAAAGGTCCTCACATAAGCCACTGTCCAGAACGGCCATGGGCACGGGCATCTACCTTGGCCAAAGAGGCCATACTGCATGGCAGCCTTGGGGCAGGAAGGCACGGGGCTCTAGGGGCTTTGCAGACCAGTCAGGGGTCAGCTAGGGTCAAGACGGCAAGGTAGGGTCAGGAAAGAGCCACCAACGTGTCCTCTCTGCAGACATACCTGACCTAGCCTGGCCAACGCTTTTTTCCTACAGCTGTTTTCATGAGTATTTCATTAAGTTTTGGAGGAAACAGCAATAAACACACTGTGCTCTCCCCCAGGACCACCCAGTTGCTCCCCTGCTCCCCTACACTGAGGGCCCCGTCAGGGCAGCCTCACCCCTGGCGGGGGATTGTGTGAGCAGCCTGCTCACCTCTGCACTCCTGCTCTGGGTCACCCCAGTACCCATCCTGACACGGGGAGCATGTGCGGCCCCCAAATCCTGCCCAGCAGGGGCACTGACCGGTGACCTGAGGGGAAGGAATATGACCAGTCAGAAATAATGAGAGCCTCTTCTAGGGGAGGGAGAAGGACATGAGTGCTCAGAGGCAGCACCACACCTGTGCTTGGCTGAGGGCTTCTCCCTCCTGCCTCCTCCAACCTGACCCCTTGACCAGTCCCCACCTTCCCATATTGCTAGCCTCGCCCCTCACAGACTGGCCCTCCAAGTTCTCAACTCCTGACCTGCTACCCTTTGTTCCTCAGTGTCCTGAGTCGAGCACCCCACTGTCTCCACACTCTCAACCCATGCCTCCTTCACCCCCCAACACCCACCCTCTCCTCCTCAAGGACACAAGAACATGCTTCAGACATCATCTTGTTCAGTCACTGACCATGCTCCTCCCGGAAACATGCGCTTCCCAAGGCCATCCGTCTCTGCCTGTGCCAGCTCTCAGTCCTCACCCTCTGCCCCCTCTCCTGAGCCCACGCTCATTCCACTTGTCATGACCCACTCATTGTGGTTCACCCACACACTAATGCATGGCTGCGAGTGGGGTCGGGCCCATGCAATCTCGAGTCTGCTCACAGTTAATGTCACACAAGAGCATAGACACGGCTATTTGCAGCCACACACACCCCGGCTGGTGATCACATTAACACTTTAACCAGCCATAAATCACACCTGTCACAGGCACACACATTCACTCACACCTGGCTGCTGCCACATGCTACCTGCAACATGGGTTCACTCACTGGGTGACACACTGGCTGCAAAGTGTGTCGGGCATGGCAGCTGCAGGGTTTGCAGCCTCGGGGCCCTCCCAGATTCCAGAAGAGGCGGGGCACAGAAGCTACAGTCCCGCCCCAGTGTGTGGGGCAGCAGGGGCACTGCCCGCTGACCTGGTTGCAGAAGCAGGCTTCAGCCCCAGATGGGCACCTCACAGGGATGGTGCCTTGGGGGTTACAGCGGCAGCCTGGGAAGAGGAAGGGCTTGACAAGGTCTGAGGAAAAAGAACCTATCTATCCACCTTGGGATGCCCCCACCCATCCCACCCACACACTCACGCCGGCAGCCCCCTGGGCGCAGGGCAGTGCCATGGAAGCCAGGCCTACAGTGTGCACAGCCAGGGCCATGGCTGTACTGGAAACAGTGCTGGCAGTGCCCACTGTGGGGATCGCAAGCAGCAGGGTCACAGGGATCAATATTGTTGTTGCACTGGCAGGGCCAGTACGGACTCCTCCTGGGGTCTCCTCCTGGCCAAGGGCGCCCAAAGTAGCCAGAGGAGCAGCGGACACCGCGGGGGCCTGGGGAAGATTGGGATATGTGTGGGTTGTCTCAGTTATCTTCCTATACCCTTGGGGCCTCTGAGTCCCACTTAACCAGCCAGAAAGTCTGAGATTAAGCCAGGAGGGCAGAGGACACAATAGCTACATTATGGTCCATCTTCTTGACTTACAAGTTCCATGCCTATAATTTCTCAAGAACAGCAACTTCTTGAGGAGAGGTGCCCAGCCTGCAGCTCTACATACAGAGGGCACTGGTAAAGATTTCCCTTGTGGATCTGATGGGATTGTGAACAAGTGAGCAGGGCCATGGTTTGTCACTGCCAGCAGCGCCTCACCTGCATAGCCAGGTGCACAGAGGCACAGGACACGGCCACTTGCACTGTCCACATGGCAGGAAATCCCATGGTAGAGGCCTGAGCCAGGTTGCCCAGGACAGAGGCAAGGCTGGCACTGCTGGCCTGAGCCCAGGGTATGGTCTCCGTAGTAGCCATCCAAGCACCTGGGGGCATGAGCACACAGAATGGGGACTAGCCCACTCACCATAATTCCTCCCCAACCCTTCCAATGTCAGCCTGACCTGTCACAGTGCCGGTCCATGGTGGCTTCATGGCAGTCCTGGCAGACGACTGTGAGTGGGTGGCACAACTCAGCATGACCATTGCAGGCACAGGGCTGGCAGTGAGGGAAGCCCCACCAGCCAGAGAGGCAGTGGTCACAGCGGAGACCAGCAAAGCCAGCCTGGCATGGGCACTGCCCACTCATAGGGTTACAGATGGCACTGGTGGCACCCTCAGTGTGGCAGTGGCACTCTGGGAAATGACAGGGCAATCAAGCCATGTAGAGAAAGGAGATGGCTGGTCCCAGACCCTACACCAACACCCACTGGCCCTGAAGGCTCAACACTGCAGCCAGTGGGGTTGAAGCCATACATTCCAGGCACATAGTGGTCACAGCTACAATCAATGATATTAGGATGGTAGGGACACTGCCCACCCAGCAGGGCACACTTGGTGCTCAGTGAACCCTGGGGATGGCACTCACATGCTACCAGGAAAAGGCAAGATGAGATGAACCTCATGGTACCTCCTGCAATCCCTATGCTTCAGATCCCTCAAGCCAGGGCCACACACTCACCGAGGTCGCCCCCATGGAGCAGGGCCTAGATGCTGCAAGCAAGGTGGGCACAGGCCTCAGGCCTGGTGCTAGAGGGGCCCATCCTCACTGCCTCCATGCAGCCCACCTTGTGGAGCTCCCTGTGGCCCCAGGGTCCACGGATCTCAGCCCAGGCAACTCTTTCACCCGTGGCAGGAGCACAATCTGGTAGGTTGAGGGTGTCGGCAGGGGAAGTGAGCCCTGCCCCACGCACTAACACCTATACTGCTGTAACTTCCTTACGTTGGCCTTCATAGCCTCTTCCCGCTCCTTTTCTGTTTCTCTTTTGAGTCTGTTTCTCCTTCCTCTTCAATGGCTCCAATCTAGTCCAGGCAATGCCACCTCTCACTCAATCACTGCAGCAGCCTTCCCCTAACAATCCATTCTCCCCATGTCTCTTCCCTGCTCATATTTCTTCCATGGCTCTGCACTGACCAAGGATAAGCCCTCTCCTGGCCCACAAGGCCCTGTGAAGTCTGGTACCTCACCTTCTATCCTTGCCATGTGCTCTTCCTGCCAGGATCCCCTTCCCTACACTCTCCACCTGTCTCAGTCCTCTTGGTGCAATTCTAGGCCTCCACCACCCCGTCCCCCGGGCCCACTGCATCCAATAATACCCTGCTATAATTTGTGTCTCCCCCAGATATGGGGTGGAGCCCCTAAGATCTTACTGAATCCAGAAGGATGGTGCCCCCCTCAGGCCTCTGCACCCCTTTGGTCTGCCACAGCCACAGGGTCACAGAGTAGTGGGTTCTGGGTTCAAACCAGAAAGGTCTGGATAGAACCACAGCTCTGCAGGGAGAGGGCAGAGGAGTAAGGGTGGGTAAGAAGGCCACTATCGTGTAGTCCTAAGAATGCCCCATTTCCATTGTGCAGATATGGGGTCCATACGATCAGTGGAAAAAAACCAAGTTCTTAAATCCCTCTGTTTTAAATTAGGTCCATATTTTGATTATTCTGTGACATGATTTATCATACTGCAGGGTTTCCACTTCATTTGGGTATTATTTCAAATGTATTGGTAACATAATAGAGTCTTGTATTGGGGGCCACAGGGTCCTGCCTACCTGTATGCATGGGTCAAGGTCGCCTGGAACAGCTGTTCTGAGGGCAGCAGATGGGCGCAGCGGGTACTGCTAGGCTGGGATTGGGCACGGACACTGACTAATGCCTGCCAGTTTCCAGGTGCCTAGGGTTAGGGGTCAGCAGTCATAGAGCTGCCCCCACATACCACCCAGCACCACCCTTCCACCTGCCTGGCACCCACGCCACTGACCGGGGTCTCATAGCACAGGACAATGTTATATTCTAGGACCCGAGGTACTGCGGGTGCCAGCAGAGAGAGGCCAGCAGCATCACCCACACATGCAAAGTCCAAGCCAGGCCACAATGCAGAGCCAGTTCCCTGATGCAGAGGCAGGGCTCCTTTAGGGCCTGGATGTGAGACACAGATTCCCAGGCCCAGACCATCTACTCCAGGACCTAGGATCCTCAGGATTTAGGTTCCCATTCCTCTAAGACCCCCAGGGACTCATATTCCCAGTTCTTAGGCCTCGTCCCTACTAAGAGCTAGTGACCTGTGACCCAACCCATTCCTCATACTTCTCACCTTGGGTAGATGGTGGCTGTAATGGGCTCGCCTGGCAGGGTGGAGGACACATCGAGGGTCATGCTGTCTCCGAAGTCAGGGCCAGAGCCAAGTAGGGGAGGTCCCTGGGGCTTGTGTACAGTGGGGAGCATTCCAGGGGCCTCCCTGGGGGCAAGTTGTGTGTCAGTACCTCCAAAACTCTAGCCCTGTCTTCTCACACACTGTCCTGGGAATATCAGCTCTGTCCAAGACATCAAACTTCTGACCATGCTGACGCTGCTCCACCTGGACTTCCTCACTTTCCTAACCCTGTCCAGCCTCTTCCTCCAACTAGCACTCTCTGGACACTCACTCCCTCTCCTGAGCCCCAAGGTGTGAGCCTTGACTTCCTCCTACCCCTCCCTGCCTCTGCCCTTCCTAGACACTCACAGGTAGCCGGGGGTCATCAGGCTGGAGGCCCTGACCCAGCTCGGCTTCAGCAGTGGCTTGGTCCAGGGCAGCACAGAAATACCCAGATTGGAGTTCATGGCAGCGGCAGCCATGGAAGTGGGGGCGGCACAGGCAGAGGCCCTCCCCTACGGAACACCTGGACCAGTGTGGGGATAGGGAGGGGACAGAGTCAACTCCCCATTCTTTCCACTTGATCCAAACCCCCAGGCCCTGCCTTATACCTGTTGCTGTAGGCACCCCCAAAGTCACAGTCAAGGGGCCGACAGCCTAGAGAGTCAGTGCTCAGATCCCAGAACTCGGGCTACAAGAGAGAGCAGGTGGATGGAGGAAGTAAAGGAAGATCTGAGCAAGGAGAGAAGGGTCAGGGGTTGGGAGGTCTTGTATGCTGGGACTGCTTGTTGCAGGAAGAAGGAGGGTGAGTGCAGGGCTTGAATGCTCTTCTGCCTCTGGCTGAGAGGGGGAGAGGAGACCCTGGTGTACTCCTGCATGGCTTTGTGGAGAAGATGTAAGAGGAAAGACGATAAGGATACAGCCAGGGTCAAAATAAAAGTTAAGCAAAAGATTTGTAATATTCAAGGAAAGGCAAGAAGGAGATGCACTCAGTGTTCCTTCAAACAGCTAGCCAAGGTGGTGCCGAGTCTGGTGACCAGGTCGGTAAGTGACACCAACCCACCTGCAAGGCTCAGTCTATAGTCACCCAGATTACAGTCTTGTGCTTGACAGCTTTTAGAAGCTCAGCACCCAAAACCAAAGATCAGAAGGTGGGTCAAGCCTCACCAGACAATGGCTGCAGTCCCATCCAGAGATAAACCGTGTGCAACGACAGGCACCACTGGGGGGATCACAGGCATACACGCCAGGGACTTGGCCCCCAGGGATCGTACCTGCAGACTAAGGCACAGGGCTATCAGGATGCTAATGGGACTGCTGCAGGGGTAGGTGGGTGCCCATGTTACTAGGGCAATAATCGGGGGGGAGAACCGAGGAGGACATGGGAGTAGGGGTCCACTCGGAGGGTCACTCATGCTGGCAGCCCCCTGACTGGGTGGGGCCCAGGCGATAGTGACCAGGCTGGCAGGAGTCACAGCGCTGATATGAACTTTGCAACGACACTGCCCAGAAAGGAGGCCCTGGGTTTCATCTGTGTGGGTATCACACAAACCCCCTTCCAGAGCACCCATATGGTCACAGTAATAGGCTGGATCAGGGGTCAGAAGTGAGAACAGAGTCAGGTCAGAGTTCACCATGAAGCTGAAGGATCAGGGTCAGGACTGGAACTGGGAGTTGGAGGGCTCACGTTTGCAGGAGTGAAGGGAGCAGGGATCCTCCCCGGGATCTCGGTGGAAGAAGGGCTGACAGAGCTCACAGTGGCACCCAGCTGTGTTGTGCTGACATGCATCACACACACCTCCACTCACATTGCCAGATGCAAGATACAGGGCCATGTCAAAGTGACAACTGCGGGCATGCCCATGGCACTCACATTCTGGGGCAAACAAGGAAGGTTGATATGGAGTGGGCTGACCATGGCAAGTATGGCCAGGCAGAGTAGGGCATGGCACCTACCCCGGCAGGTGTTGGGGTGCTCAGGCTCTGCTGCCTGCCTTGGGTGGTCCTGGTGCAGGTCTTGGCAGCGCTCACAGTGGGGCCCAGCTGTGTGGTGGCGGCAGACACAAAGGCCATGCACCTGGGAGGGAGGAGGGCAAGACGAATCTGCCCCAGTGCCCCAGCTTGCCCACCCCACCAGCCACAGGATGCCCTTCCCAGGGTTCTCACCATGTCTTCCACGTTGGTTGGGGCCCCAGGTGCGGGCCTGCACTGAGGCATGGCCGTGGCACAGGCAGCTGCCTTGGGCCACAAGCTCATAGAGGGCATAGGAGTAGAAGGGTTGTCCCTTGAGGCCCCCCAGGGGCCTGTCACCCAGTGTGTGCAATTTGAAGTTCACAGGAGGTTAGTCACATGCAGGAGCTCTGGAGACACAGATCAAGAGACCTCAGGTGCATTGGTGGTTATCCCTCTATGTCTGGGATGGAGGGGAGGAATTTGGGGTGCATCACTCCTCTCTACATCATTGCAGCCACCTCCTCCAGCACCCATGCTCCCCTGAGCATACCATTCTAGGATGAACAGCCTAACGGTGATAATTCCACTTGTGCACTGCTCCAGACCTGATATCGCTCCTGAGCTGAGACGTGCACATCTCACCACTTCCCAGACATCCCTTTCTAGCACCTCTAGATATCTGAAACCTCTTCCTCAATGTAGAAAAGGATTCCATTCCCCAGCTCATCATTCAAATTAGAAGTCAGCTTATTATCCAGCCAAACCACATAAGGTATGTTTGTTTGCTTATTTATCAACTGTCTTTCTCATTTTTATGTCAGCTCCAAGACCGATACCTTGTCTGTCTGCTCCTCACTGAGCACTGCTCAGAAGATACCTGGCACACAGTGGGGCTCAATGGGCACTTGTTAAATGCACATATGGAGAGAGATGGGTCCATGCTCCTCTTTCTCTACACAGCTTACGTCAACTACCAAGCCAAGGCCACCTCCTGGATCCCTCTTTTAACAGAGCTCCCCTTTCTCCTGACTAGGGGAACAGGAAACAGCTGCTCTAGGCCCTAGAGTGGAAGTTCAGGATGAGTAGCTGGTAACAACTGAAGTCAAAGTGGGTGGAGAGTGTAGAGAAAAAGCTAGTTCAGGGTTTGTCCTCCTGCTCTGGTACTCTCTTGGCCTGGCTCTGGGCTGCCATGCTGGGTTGTCCTGCCTCTCCTGTCCTTTTAACATGACTTCTGCTTTACAACAGGTCACACCCGGAGATGCCCTGGCGCCACCTGGAGGTAGCCTCAGGGATTGGGCAACTGAATCCCTGATGAAATCATGGCCAGGGTAATGAATCAAGGAGGGAGGAAGGCAATGACAGGGTACTGTGATGGGGCAGTAATAGGAGATGGTGACAGTGGCTCACAAAGGGGAGAGTTATGAGGTACAGTGATAGGAGCAGAGCCGGGGGACAGAGATTAGGCTGGAATGGAGAGAAATGACAGACAACACAATGGGGCCTCACAAAGGAATTCAGCAACAGGGCTAAGGGACAGAGAGAGAAACTGCTATCCATGCCACTCTGTATGCACTGGGCACAGGTATGGGGAACAGTAAAGGGACAGAAATGGAGAGCCGTAACAGGGACCACAATAGAGGACCATGATGGGGCAGAGCTGGGGAAAAATGCTTGGGGGACTGAGCTGGCTTGCCTGCCACCCTGCCCAACTGGTGCACATACCCATTCAGGACCCTACCTCCCCTCAGTGAGATCTGGTTTTCCTGACACACAAGTACAGGACTGCCTGTGGATAATTACCCTGAATCTTGGGGCTGTTTGGGTTCTCCACCAGAATGGCCAGATCCAGAACTGCAAAAATTACCTTTGAAGAAGCAGCAAGCCTGAGCTTGTGGCTTCAATCCAGGGCCCAACCCCTCTTCCTCTGGGCCTGACCTCTCCTTCAGTGGAAAGCTCGATATCTGAGTAATGCTGGTCACAGACGAGGTCACCAACTCTGTGGCCAGGGACTGGAGGGATCCCAGGAAAGAGGCCTGAGCAGTTGTGGGCAAAGTAGCGGTACACATGCCAGGAGTGGCATGGTCCACTGAGCGTTCAAGGAGCAGAGCTGCTGGGCGGAATGTCTGGGGACCAGAGGGGAGGTCCTTGGGTCACCAGGGACAACCATCACTGGTAGCCATGAAGTCAGGAGGGAGAGAATAAGTCTTTAGGCTGGGGCATTGGGTCACCTTTAAAGTCATGATGAGGTGGGTAAAGTAAAAGGCACCCTATAGGTCCAGCTGGATGGTGACATTCTCAACACCTGTTAATCACAAGGGTTGGTCAGTGACCAGGCCCTGACCCCAGATCCCAGACCTGCACACATGGGCACACAAGCACCCTCACCACTCTCTGCTTGCCACCAGGTCTTTCTGCCACCAGGACCACTCTGGGAGACCACATTTTCAATGCCATGGCTTTCTGGGTCACCTGCCCAGGAAAACCCAGATACCATCTGCAGAGCCCATACCCTCCTCCTCACCTGTCGGTGACTGACAATGCAGTAGGGTTCAAGGCCATGGAGCCCACAGGTGGATGAAGTTCGAAGGCTCTGGCCATGGCCAATAATCAGGTTGCCGGTAGGTGGGAAGCAGCTGCCACTGAAGCAGCCAGGAGGAGGAAGTGTGTCTGGCACCTCCTCAGCAACTGTTCTGGAAGCCTGGACTGGGAGGGGCAGGGTCTGAGTAGAGATCCTAGGGGTATCCCCCACCTCACCCCGTCCCAGGAGGCCTGGTAATTTCTTCTCCCACTACTGATGGCTCTCAGGGAAAGAGACAACCTCTTACCCACTGGTGATAGCAGAGCAGAGCTGAAAGAAGGGCACTTAGCCCGGCTGGGGGTCCTGAGTGGTGGGAGCTGGAATCAGGCCTGAGAGAGAGGATGTAGAGTGGGCCCGCAGCTGGACTGCCCTTGAGGATCTGATGCGGCCCTCAGGTTCCTCCCCATACTCACATGGTAGATGAAAGTAGGGCTGCCAGAGGCAAGGAGTGTGCATGGTTGTTGGGCAATGGTGTAGCTAGGAGCAAGGGGGTCTCCAGAGCCTCGGCAACGAAGGGTGACCGTGCCCAGGGGAAGGATATTAATAACAGCCACCAGATGCAGAAGAAAGGTGGGGAGGGGGGCACCAGGAAGCACACAGAACTTCTCTAGAGATCCGTTATCCAAGGCAGCTGGTGCTAGTGGGGCCAGGGTTCAGACTAACCCACAGAGACAGAAAAGATCTGATTCTCATTCAAATGAGGCTTCTATCCCTAGCCCTGAAAGGCTGTTCGTCTCCAGGAGCCTCTGGGGAATGTGTCCCCCTCCCCGCCAGCCCCAGCCACTGCCTTTCATGCTGGGCAGCCAGCAAAGGACTGGCAGATGGGCAGGGATCTGGTTTTGTTCTGGGCTCAGGGCCCTGCCCCCTCTCCAAACCAAGAAGAACAGATAATGTCTGAAACAGAGGCCCCTGTTGGAAAGCATGCTGAGGCTGGACCTGGGAATACAGAGCACTTGGAACCCAGGCAGAAAGCACTGAGAGGCAGTAGACACTCTCCAAGCTCAGCTACCACATTACCCCACCCATCCAAGAAAACTAGTCAGTGAAAGGACTCCGCCCCTACAACCCTGCCCTGCCTGACTCAACTCACAACCCCTTGCCATCAACTGGGTAAGTCAAGGCTAGTCCCTCTCTTGGAAGGAGAAGAAGGGAGAATGAGCAGGGGTACTTAAGCCAATTTAGTCTGTCCCTGACAAGCCCAGGCAAAGCCCCAAGGTTTCAGCCAGAGCAGGCTGGGAGACAAGGCCAAGCAGTCTACACCGCCCCTTCACTGGCCCAAAAACCTGCTGCCTGCAAGATTCCCCACAGAGCCACCTACTAGCCTCCTCCATGGGACCCATCTGGATAAAAAACCAGGGCAGCCCCAAGGGGAGGTGTCCCACCTCAGAGCGGCTCTGCCCCTGCCCTCAGGGGCCAGAAAGTTGCCATTTCACTCACATCAATGAACTGCCTGGGCTACCAAGACAGGCTCTGGCATCCCTGTTCCTGGGGACATTTTCCCATATGCTCTCAAGCCGGCCTACTGGCAGCCACGCGCAAAAAAGAACATGGAGGGTGGGCAGGGAGACTGGAAGTGGAAAGGTATAAAACGTGATAGATGGAACAGTGGACATACAACTTGAAGACTAACAAGTCACAGTGCATTGCGCCATGAGACCACCCCTCCCACCCGCCCACCCCACCCCACATCCTCCAGTCTCTGAAAGGGTCCTGGAGAGGCACCTGGAGTCCTTGGAGTTCTGGAATCCATGGGCATTGCACACTGTGCCACTGGCCACACAGATAGTTGGGCTCAGTTTCCACAAACAAGCTATATGAAGGATGCTGAGTATGGCAGCAATGGTTGGAGCCGTATTACAGGGGAAAGGTTCACACAGAGGATCCGTTGAGCCTGCTGACGCACCTCATCATCTGAAGAATGCCTGTCTACCTTGATGGCCTGGAGTTTCAGTAGCTTTGCTGTTCCAGGTCCTCGCCACACCTTAGGGGATCGGGGCCCAAGCCGTGTTCTCTTTCGGGGAGGAAGATCCTTTGCCTCCTCAGCCCTTTTCCTCTTCTGCCCCACAGACTCAGGGCAGCTCTTCCGGCCCCTCCTTGCAGTCCTGGCCTGAACAGATCCTTTTGGCCTGCCTCTGCCCCTGGGCTGGGTCCGAGCCACCTTGGCCCTGGCCCGCACTGCCTTGGCTTTGGCCCTGGCCCGCACTGCCTTGGCTTTGGACCTGGCCCGCACTGCCTTGGCTTTGGCCTTGGCCCGCACTGCCTTGGCTTTGGCTTTGATCCGTGCTGCCTTGGCTTTGGCCTTGGCCTTGATCCGTGCTGCCTTGGCTTTGGCCTTGGCCTTGATCCGTGCTGCCTTGGCCTTTTCCTGGGCCTTGGCAGCTTTGGCCTGTGTTCGAGCCACCTTGGACTGGGCACGGGCAGCTTTGGCCTGGGCCGTTTTGATGCCCAGGGCAGAGCCACCTTTCATTTGCTGGCCACTGAGGGACGTGGTGGCTTTGTAGGTCTTGCTTTGGGGCCCAGTGCCTTGTCTGGGTCCAGCCCTGGGGCCTCTTTGAGTCAGACACTTGGGGCCCTTGTTTGTGGCTTTTCTGGGAGCTTTGGGCTGGGAATTCCCCAGCCTCTTCCCTGGACCTTTCTTCAGCTTCAGGGGAGAGTCTGCAAGTGAGAGCTGCAGTGACTGTGCCTTGTGCTTGGCACTCAAGCAGGGCACGGGAGTCTTGAGTGGAACCAGGGCCTCAAGGACAACGGAGAGCCGCATGGCAGGGTAGACACCTGGATAGAGGTGGGTGGGAAAGCCCACTGCCGCACCCCGGGCACGGCTGGCACTTGACTGTTTCAGGGAGCTCAGTAGCAGGTTGGCAGTAGCATGTTTGGCAAGGGCTGGTGTGGACGCTTTGGCCAGCCTGCCAGACAGTGGCATGGGGAGCAGTGTGGCCTGGCCTGCAGGCAGTTGCATGGCAGTTTGGGGAGCACTGGCTGGAGGTGATGTGGCAGCTGCAGTAGGGGCACGAGCCTGCAGCTTTGTCTGGCTTGGAGGACTAGCTGTGCATGAACTATAGCCATAGACATCACCACTGCGCAGGATGGTAGGTTGGAAGCCATCATCTCGCAGGCCTTGCAGGAAGGCCACAAGCTGAGCCTCTGTGGCACTGAGATCCTGGCTCATGGGGTTAAAGACAAGCAGCGCCTCCTCCAGCGCCTTCTTCCCTGCTGTGGAGATCCGCGACCAGGAGTGCACAGCTTTCTCCTCCACATGCTGCACCACCACGCTCATGGCATTAGGCACTGCAGATCTGCTTGGGTATCCGCAAATAAGTTCTTGGCACCTCCAAGGAAAGAGGAAAAGAGTCAATAAGAATGGCACCAAGACAGGGGACAGGACAGGTAGGTAAGTCAATCAGGGCCAGCATTTTTCACAACACCTAATGACACAGAGAGGCCTGGTGAGAGTGAGTCACTCCTTGGGGAAAAACCCTGGTCTCCTCATCTACCATGGTGGAGGGTGGAGGACAGTCAGAGGCAGTTTTTTCAGGATATGTGCTCATAAGCTCATCAGAGCCATCCAACCTGTTGTCCAGCCCCTGGAATGATTTGGGCTTGGCCAACTCTCTAGTATTATTCTCAACACTGTGAACACAGGCAAATATCTCTGTCCTTCAGGAGACCTGCACAAGATGCAAGATAAAGATACCCTCAAGGTTCTTGGGAGTATACACTGGCACCCAGCTCAGCTTGCCAATGGGTCAGGGAAGGATTCCTGGGATAAGAACACCCAGGTGGGACACGAGTGATGAACAGGAAAAGACCAGACGGAAACAGAGCAAAAAGGGGAACAGCCAATGCATTGGCTCTGAAGTGAGAAAGAGTAAGGCAAACTTGAGTGTGACTAAAATCTGTGGTCAGGGCTGGGAGGTCCAGCTGGAAAAGCAGGTGAAAATAGGGCAATACAAGCTTTGAATGCTCCCTGGATGCTGGCCAAAGGGCCCAGACTTACACCCAAGGTCCATGATCTCTGCTCCTCCAGTTGCTGCTGTTCAGGTGCCCAGGGGCAAATCTTCCTCCCAAGCATAAGTTCTGCTTTCAGAGTTCCCAGACAGACCACTGGGAGGTCCAACTCCTAGTACCAGAGTCATGGAGACCAACCCCAGGGAAAGAGCCAGACTTTCTTTCAACAGAAACTAAAAAGATGATGAGTAGCAGGTACTAGAAACATATCTCTAGGCAATCAAGCAGCCTGGGGCCAAGCAGCCAGACCATGAGCCCAAGGTCTGACAGTGGGAGCTAATGACTCTAAGTAACATGGTTAATAAAGTAGACACTGGACATTTGAATTGTCCTACCTAGGGCTTAGAGGGCTGCAGACCTCGGTACAGCCATTTGAAGCTGTCTGGGAAGACCCAAGTTGCCCCAGGCTTCTCTAAAGAAGCTGTAGGCAGTCAATCATGACTAATTTCCAGCCCAGCCCAGCAATGAGGGGCCCCAGAGGCAGCTCCGCAGCTGCACCAAAGCATTAAAAGATCAGCTGGGATCAAGCAAGTCCCTGGGGCCAAGAGGTGCGTCTGTGCAGCTACTTCCTCTGCCCTAATGGAGCAGAGGAAGTTTTCCCTGGAGGAAGTGCCCTGGAGCTCTTTGTTTGGAAACATTCTTAGATCCTCAGCTGTCTCGGGCTCTTCTCCTCTCCAGAGGCCACTCTCCAAGTACAGCCCTTGCACTTGACTTTAGTACTTTTTTTCCCCCAGGGCGGGTAGTTCCCAGAGCTTTGATCTGTGGAATGAGGAGCCTGTTACTTTCCGAACAGTTAACTGGGGGCTCTTCTGCCCAAGTCGGTCTGGGCCCTTGGGAGGGGTCTTCCGGGCTTTTCAAGAGGTTCCGGAAAACAGATACTGCAGCCCGACCCCTGAGTTCCCTTCACACGTGCCCCCGGGGCCGACAGGGGAGACTGATGAAAGATGCAGTAAGGGAGAGGACCCATCCGAGCCGAACTGGGGTGGGGACAGATCAGGGCCCTCGGGCTAGGAGTCGGCGTTCCTGGGGCCCGAGATGCGGGTAGGAGCGGGGGTCCTGGAGGGAGCGAAATGCACGGGGTGGGCGGTGGGAGCCCGACTGGGTCGCGCAGCCCCAGGGTGGGGTCGTTGGGTACGGGGTGGGGGTTGGGAGTCTCGGCCGGGCCGGCGGAGGGCGTGGGTTCCGAAGGAACCGGCCGCCCGGCCCATCCGCCCGGCCGCCTCGCGGACGGCCCCTCCACGGCGTGGCTAGGCCCATGGCCCGAACCTACCGGCGCCGCCGCGGGGACACAGGACGCGCCTCTGCGCCGCCTCCGCTGCTCCAACATGGCCGCCCGCTGCGCACCGGAAGTGCGCTGCGCTTCCGCTTCCGGGATCTGGCCCGCCCTAGTGACCCTTGACCCCTCAAGACCCCGTTTCCCCCAAAGTCTGGGGGCTGGACAAGTAGGAACCAGGGAAGACTTCCTGGAGGAGGTGGCTGCGGGGACCGCTCCAAACTCTTGCGGGCCTGTGCAGGAGTGTGAGGGACAGAGGCGCTTTCAGAGGCTGCCCGAGGCAGGACTGTGCCTGAGCCGGACACCCTCTCTCAGGGACCTGGTGGTGCAGCGACATCTGCGAGGGATTGCTGGCAAGGTCCAAGCCATCTTTCATTCGCAAGTCCGCTTGCAGCCACTGACAAGGCCTGCCTCTGTCCCAGGTACCTGACCAGAAGGTGAAAGAGGAGTACCCCCTGCCTGAGAGTGTCCCACTGGAGTTCCTTTATTTTGCAGCAGGTGTATCTCTGAGGACAGCAGACCCCCCCCCCCTTTCTGAGAATGCAGCCTACTGCATGTGGCTTGAAAGGCTGGTGTGCACACATGTATTGCACGTAAGCCCAAAGCTGGGCATGTCCAATCTGAGAGTCCCACTATACCAGTGTGGGCCTGAGTGTACTTGCTTACAAACATGCCCACAGGTATGATGGGAGGATCCTGGTCCAGCCTCAGCTCCCTCAATGATAGGAAGCCCTCCCTCAAGTCTTAACTCTGCTCCAAATCCTTGACCTTTGGCCTAAAAGAGTGGGATCTCAATCTTTCCGCTTGTACCCTGGAGCCAGCAGAGGGTGGTGCTTATAGGGCCCACCGCCCAAGCAGCACCAGATGAGAGGACACCAGTAAAAATAAACCCTAGGAGTCTGAAGGGTCAGATTGGTCTCTATTGCTATGACCAAAGGCACCTTTCCTCTCAACCCAGGACTGATAAAGATTTGAGAATGAGTAGCTTAGTAACCCTTGCTCTGAGGGGAACAAAAATGTGATGCCCAAGTTCTACACTGGTTCCCAGAGTCTTCAGAAGGATTTGGTCCCAGTTGCCCACAGTGGGAACTTGCTTGATGACACACCCTTTATTGACTGCTTTCCCTGTCTCCTTGCCATTCATCTGCTGGTGCTTCCTGTCCTCATCTCACATTAACTATATGCACTTGTATCTCAGTCTCCAGGTGTGCTTCTGGGGAAAGTGAGGCAGACACTGTCAATGAAAGAGGGACAAGACTGTAGCAAACACAGACAACCAGGAGGCCCTCTTTTCATAGGTGACCACTGACTTTTATAAATGGATCCCCAATCCACAGACTTAGCCAATACTCTGAATGCTCAGAAGATAGGCCGGGCCAGAGTCTGGGTCTGAGGTGTCAGCCTCTGTCATACCAACTTGCTCTCCCCTGACTTCAGAGTTGGCTAGAGGCAGGCCCAGAACCTTGAAGTTGGACAGTCACAAAGTGTCCTGGGCACCAGAGTAGCCCAGGCCTCAGGCCCTACAGAGTAAGACCAGAATGACCTGCCTGGGAGGTCCCTTGGCCTCTGACTCTTCACCCTCTGCTCAGAGATACCTTCCCACCCAAGCTTGTGGAGAGGCCTGTCAAGTAGTGAGGCTGGCACTGTTTGTTTCTCCCTCCCTGCTAGCCTCAGTGTACACCACAAGGCCTATTCTGTGCCTGGGGAAGGGCGACCCAGCCACAGCCCCTATCACAGGCCCAGGCCACACCCCAAGTGGCCTCCAGGGGGCGCCGCTGCGAAGAGTGTCCTTGGGCTCCTGAGCGCAGCGGCAGTGGGCAGGCGCCCGCCCCTCAAGCCCCCAGGTTCTGCTGGCCCGCCCCCTCGCCGGTGCTTCCCAGGCTGAGTCCCATTCGGAACGCCTCCCACCGTACGCGTGTTGTGCAGCCCACCGCTGCCTCCTTTCTTCCCCAACTTGAGGTCTGACCCCAAATCCTGGGCAGGCCCAGTGTCCACGTGTTGGTCTGTCAGTTCATCCTTTTGCGTGTGACCACAGGTCGGCGCGCCCTGCTCTGTCCACGGCAGGTGCAGGGTTAAAGCCGGGGGGAGGTTTTCCTGAGGCGAGAGGGGGGACGAGGGGCGGACCCCGTCCAGCCCCGCCCCGCGCCGGAGCCGAGCCGGAGCCCCGCCGGAGCCCCGCCGGAGCCCGGCCTCAGCCCCAGCCAGAGCCGGCACCAGCCAAGCCTGAACGGCAGACCCCGCGCACCGGTGGCGCCGGAGCCCGGGCCGGTGAGTCCCGCGGGAGCCGCGCTCAGGGGAAGTTTGGGGCGCGGGGTGTAGAGCCCCAAGCGCGCTCACCGGGACCCGCCCCCCCTCCACGAGCTGGAAGTTTGGGGCCTCCGGAGGCCCTCGCGCCAGGGGCCCCAAGAAACTGGGAAACTTGGGGATCTGCTGTTAGGGAACCCAGAAGTCAGCTGCCCACCCCTGCTGGAAACGCCCTGGACTCTGAGAACGTAGAGTCCAGTGTTCATGGGATCCCCAAACCATCCCCTTCCCCACTTTCGGACACCAAGGTTGGCCTCTGGGGACCTGGCATGGCAAACCTGGGAGGGTAGACCTTGAGGGGAAATGTGGGACTCAGGCCTCCAGCCCCTCCCTTCTCAGTCCCAAACACCCTAATCTTGGCCTTTCGCTGGTGGGAATGGACGAACTCTATGGAATGGCTCCCAAAGGGGTTGTAAGGATACCCTGGAGTCTGATCCATGGCAGCAGGTGAGAGACCCTGATGGCTGCCCAGAGCACACTGGAAGCCAGTAAAGCGGAAGGTACAGTAAAACTCCACTTATGCAGGGCACCAGCATGAGGACTGTTGAGGGGAAAGAAAGAGGTCTAGGGTGAAAAGTCCTATCCTAGTCACCTTACCTCCCACCTAGACCTAGATTCGACCTGGGAGCAGTGAGGGCAGGGAATGGGAGGAGAACTCCTCATGGCCCATAGGAAGGGGTGAAGTTGCCTGGGTGACTGGAAGACTGCCCTCCTTCCCACTCTAGGAGGGCCTCCATAGCAGTGTGCTAGGCAGGGGGGTGGGTCCTCCACCTGCTTTTCCCACCAGCGATTTTGGGCCAGCTCTGCCCTCAGCTACAGGCTGCTCATCTGTATCCTGAGGGGCTGGTCAGTGGCTGACCCTTTGCTTTCCCTCTCTCCTTTAGGTGAAGGCAAAGCCCCTGGACTGGCCAGACGTCCCCTTGTAGCCCTGGTAGAGTCAAGATGAGGTCCCATCATGCCTCTCAGTGAGGCCTGCAGCCTGAGCAGATAGCATGGCCTGCCACTTGAGGTGAACACCATGGCTACTGGAGGTGGCCGAGCCTTTGCTTGGCAGGTGTTCCCCCCCATGCCCACCTGCCGGGTATATAGCACAGTGGCATACCAGGATGGGCATCTGCTAGTGTTGGGGGGCTGTGGCCAGGCTGGACTGCCCCTGAACACTGCCGAGACACTGGACATGGTCTCGCATACATGGCTGGCACTGGCGCCCCTGCCCACTGCCCGGGCTGGTGCAGCTGCTGTGGTACTGGGCAAGCAGGTGCTAGTGGTGGGCGGTGTGGATGAAGGCCAGAGCCCAGTAGCTGCTGTGGAGGCCTTTCTGGCTGACGAGGGCCGCTGGGAGCGCCGGGCCACCCTCCCTCAGGCAGCCATGGGGGTTGCGACTGTGGAGAGAGGTGAGTGACCTCCCCAGGAAGGTCCTTCAGGTGCCCCAACACTCTCCATTCTTTCCTGATTTGGTCCCTTACCTTCCAAGATTCAGCAAGTGCTGTAAATTTTACCTAGGTGCCCTGGACATGGCTTTCCCCCTGTACTCTTCCCTACCTAGCTTTGAGCTGGGCTGGCAGCAGCCTTAACTGCCTTTTCCAGCTGTGAGGTGGGAGGCAGAGCCCAGGCTAGTCCCCAGCATGATGGGAGGCCCCAACCACCTCCCTCCCCTATTCCTCCTCTCCAAGAGTCGAGGAGGGGTGGCCCGATGACTCCCACAGTTATAAATAGTCTGGGAGAGGGGGAGGGGAGCAGGGCCCTGGCTCAGAGCCTGGCAAATGCTTAGATTCCTCGTACCACACACACAAATCAGTGAGCCTGAGATGGACAAAGGCCAAGCTGGCCTGGGGACAGTTGCCATGGAAGCCCATCTCCCTAAGGCCCCCAGCTGACTCTGAGGGCATAACAGAGCAAGAACCTACTCTAGTGAAAGGACAGGGCACAGAGGTGCTGACAGGACTCCAGGGCAGAAGGCCTGTGGACAGTACCCCCATCCCACAGGCCCAAGCCCCTCTCCCAACCCTGCAGCTGACCCTCAGAGCCCCCTCCCCAGTCTCAGCTCCATGCTGAACAGATATCCATATGGCCCTTACTCCTGGCTTAAACCATTCTCCACCCTCCTTCCCCCATGAGAGTCCCCACCTTGTGGTCTCCAGTTCTGACCACCGGGCCCTGCTTGAATGCCAGACTTGGTTGCCATAGCGTCTCCAGGGAGACGGAGACGGATTATAATTAGATCTGCTGCCTCCTGCTCTTCACTTGGAGGGGCCCTGGCCAGAGTGGGAATCCTAGCTCTCCCAGCCTCCCAGGAGGGTTTCTGCTGCTGGAGAAGAGTACTATAAACTTGTGTCCCAAACCACCCCCCACCTGATCAGGGCAATTGTCAGGGTGGGGTGTCCTAGCCAGGCTTGGATAGAGTGTGAATTACTCTTTTCTATGCAGATGGTATGGTGTATGCTCTGGGGGGAATGGGCCCTGATACGGCTCCCCAGGCCCAGGTTCGGGTGTATGAACCCAGACGGGACTGCTGGCTTTCACTGCCCTCGATGCCAACACCCTGCTATGGGGCCTCCACATTTCTGCATGGGAACAAGATCTATGTCCTGGGTAAGGACCTGGGGGATTTGGGAAAGGAAATGAAGTCCAGAAGCACCTATCCCTGTGGAGTGGTTGGGATTAAGCTTGGTTTGGGATGGTGGAACAAGAGAAGCTTTGTTGGGTTGAGCCAGGGTTGCTCTGAGGCTCTGACCTCTGGTGGTCTGCTGGGGCTGGAAAGCCAAACCCCACTACCTGAGGACCTTTGGGGTGGGTGATCCATGCTCTGGTGTGCACACAGCTGGGTATGGGTGGCTGGGGTTGGCAGTGGTAAAGGCTCAGCAACCTGGTATAGGAAGAGCCTGCCAGGGCCCCTGGGCTGCTTCCTAGGTCCCCAAATTCCATTGGCAGGGGGCCGCCAGGGCAAGCTCCCAGTGACTGCTTTTGAGGCCTTTGATCTGGAGGCCCGTACCTGGACCCGACACCCAAGCCTGCCTAGCCGCCGGGCCTTTGCTGGCTGCGCCATGGCCGAAGGCAGCGTCTTTAGCCTGGGTGGCCTGCAGCAGCCTGGGCCTCACAATTTCTACTCCCGCCCACACTTTGTCAACACTGTGGAGATGTTTGACCTGGAGCATGGTAAGCAGTGGCTGGTCTGGGCAATCTTTCCACTTTTGGGGATGGAAGGGTACAGTGTGTGTGTCAGGGGGTTGATCTGACCTTCCCTGTCCTGTAGGGTCCTGGACCAAGCTGCCCCGAAGCCTGCGCATGAGGGATAAGAGGGCCGACTTTGTGGTTGGCTCCCTTGGGGACCATATCGTGGCCATTGGGGGCCTAGGTGAGTCTCTGTTGGACTAGGTATGTGAGAGGGATCCCAAGACAGGAAGGAGAGCCTCTCCTCCCTGCCCCACATGGGCACCACCTCCTGCCCTTCTATAGGCACTCCAGGGGTCAGGGCTTTGTGAAATTCCCTTTCCCAATCTGTGAAGCAGGCAGCAGATGGTCTACCTGACTCAGCTCTTAGGGTGTCCCTCAGTGCCTAACTGGGTTCTGTACCAGCAGGGTCCTAGGAAACAGGAACAGGACAAATGACCACTGAATACTGGAGAAATAGAAATGTGAATGAATAAATGAACAAGAGATGAATGGGGGCAATGAATAACAGGCCACAGATAGCCCATCCTGGGGCGATGCATGCTGGGTCATGCTCTTGGTTCAGGGAGCAAAAGAGCTGTAGGCCCTGCAGCCTGTGCCCTTTACAACTTCTGTCTCCTTCCTGCAGGAAACCAGCCGTGCCCTCTAGGCTCTGTGGAGGGCTTCAGCCTAACACGGCGGCGCTGGGAGGCACTGCCTGCCATGCCTACGGCCCGCTGCTCCTGTTCTAGTCTGCAGGCTGGGCCCCGGCTGTTTGCCATCGGGGGTGTGGCCCAGGGTCCCAGTCAAGCTGTGGAGGCATTGTGTCTGCGTGATGGAGTCTGAATGCCTGATGGGACCTGTCCCCTGGAGCAGCTCAGTGCCAAAGCAGATGCCTGTGGTTCCTTTTGCTGCCGAGGAAGCTAACTGTGGCTATGTGGGATGAGGGAGGCACAGGGCGGGGCACTTGAGTCACTGCCTCAGGGATTTAGGGGTGGCCTTCTCATCTTTAGCGCAGGACATACATACGCTTATACCCACATTTACCCCCCCATTCATTCATGGACCATGCCCAGCTCCACCCTTGTTCTGGAACCTACTAGGCCCTCTGTCCAACTGGGAAGTAGGGGAAGGGAGAGCTGGTCTCATGTACCACAGGGTCAGTGCCTACCTGGAGTTGAGTTGATCAGGCCCACCCCAATGGCTGTTCCTGAAAAATCCTGTCAGCCGGCCTTGAAGGCCCCTGTGGATCCAGGAGAGTTCAGAGAGGGTGGGAACACAGAGGGGTGGAGGGGTGGATGTAGGAACCTCCAGAGGGCCAGAAGAATGTTGGCTTTGGGCTCTTTACACGGCTGGCTGTGTGACTTTGGGCGAGTCATTTCACCTCTCTGTGCCTCAGCATCCTCATCTATAAATGAGGATCTCTGAAACCTTCCTGCCCTACCTACCTCACAGGGCTGTTGTGAGGACCTAGGGAGTTCAGATGTGGAAGTAAAACTGCTGCTAAAATCTGGTATATAGCCCTTGGTGTGGACTCCTGTGTTGACCCTGCACCCCTGGCCCTCCTTTGGGCACCTTAACTCTCCCAAGGATGAGGGTCTAGAGGAGCCTTTAGGACCTGGCCTCTCCCCTCAGAGTGTTCTGGTGTCTCAGCCCCACCTAAGCCTCAGTTTCTCTCTTGGTGACATAGGATGACCACCATCCCCCACTGCCCTGGGTGTTAGAGCACACTCACAGGAAGACCAGAGCTCAGAAAACTATAACAAAATGCCACACGATCAGGATGACCTCCAGAGCCATGTTGCACAGCATTTCCTCAAAGCCTCTGTTCATCTCCATAGGGAGAGGTGGTTCAGTGGAAGTCCAGCAGGGGCTGCTCCCTCTGTCCCAGCTGTGGGGAAGCTGTCTCTTAGGCAGGACTGTGTGGCCACTCACTAGACCCCTAGAGGCAGTGGCCTCCCAGAGAATGCAAAACTGCCAGCCCTTGCCTTCTCCTCTGGTCTTTGCTGCCCACTAGTAGGGGCCATTGACTCTGCTTTCTCTGCCACCACACTTGATTGCAAGGGGTTCACAGCTGGGTTTGCAGCAAGAGTGGTCCTGGAACCCACCCACTGTGGCCAAAGTATCCCTCCGGGACCCTTAGCCTCCTGCAGGCCTTACCTCCTCTCACTCAGTGGCAGGGCTCCCAAGGCAGCATCTCCCCTGCCCAGTACAAGGTGTGTGGCACAGGCACCATAGGAGCCAGGCCTAGGGCCTGGCAGTGCCTTTCTCCAGCCTCTGAGATCCCTTGGGCTGCAAGCACAGACAGGCCACTGTGTCAGCTGTCCTTGTTTAATGTTCTGGACCAGTTTAGACACTCGGAGACCCCAGCATGAAGGTAATGCTGCAGCAGCTTGGGTCTTGGGGTCCCTGGGAGGTTAGGCAATGTGTCAGTGACCCGGGCCTGGGGCCCCATGTTGTCACTGCCACAATGGCCACCCCGGGATGGCTGGCAGAAATTCTGCTGGTAAGTGGTGCAGATACGGGGAGGCTGGATCTGTACAAAGTGGACAAGGCGCTGGGGGAGTTCACTGAGTCCTGGCCCTGACCGGAAATCAGCCTGGTAGGAGGATTCGAGGGGCCGCTGTTGGCGCAACTCCAGCTCACAGGGTGCCCAGCGCAGGAAGGTGTGCTGTTGCCACAGGCGCTCCAGGTCTTTCCGCCTTCCAATTCCCTGGAGCAGGCAATAAGGGCCCTCCTCAACGGTACGGGCCCTTGGCCCACAGTCCTGGTACCAGGCAATTCCTTGGGCCTCTCCTAAACCGAGGCCTGCCTAGTGATGCCTGACCTGTGCCTAAGCTTTCTGGCCTGCCTTCCCAGCCATACTTTCCATTCCAGAGTGAATGAAGCCCCCGGAAAGTCAGTGGCCCCAGGATATTTGTACATTAGGCAAGCTGGTGGAGGAAACCAAAGTGGAGGTACATCTGTTTGGGGAATGATCTGTTTCCCAGAGGAGAGAGGTTGTCAGGCAGACAGACACCCTTTGTATAAAGGAGCCCTCCTTCCCCTCAGTGTCTTATCCCCTCCTCCCTACCTCAGCTTCAACCTGGGCTGGGGGCCTACCCATTCTCCTTTCTCTCTCTAGCACTCACTCTGTCGAAGGAAGTACGGTTGTCATGCTTGGAGAAGAAATGTTGCTGTGCTGGCTCCTTGAAAGACAGTGAGAAAGAAGGTGAATGAGAAAAAATGATGCTTACCTGTCCCCAAGACATTACCTCAGGGTCCCATAATGGAGGGAAGTTGCCAGGAGCCACCACCCTTAAACTGCTAACCTGCCAACACCCTGAAAGGGCAGATACAAATTAAAGCAACCAAGTCACTCCTGGGCCATCTCATCCTAGCAGTTACTCCCAAAGCAGAAGTCTTTGGGGCCACTGATTGAGGATGGGCCTGAGGCATCTTGCAGGACATCCTGCCATCAGTGAGGCAATGGCTCGTTTCCATCAGGCCCATTAGCTCTATATCTGCCAGGACCAGGCTCCAGCTCTCTGTTTCCCTCTTTTACTCTCTCATCAGTAATCCAGGCTCTTGGCCCTAAGGACCACCTTGAAACTGAAATTCTCTCTATAGTTCAAGCTCTCTCCTAAACTCCAGACTCACTAGCTAACAGCCTGTTCCACATCCCCAGGTAAATGTCAAATGGGCATCTCCAAACACATGACTGAGCTCTGTATCATTCCTCAAACCCACCCCATCTTCAGCCTCCCACAGCTCAGGTCATGGCAGCTAGATCCTGCCAAACACCTTGGAGTCCCTTTAATTCTTTTCCTTCACAACCTATATCCAATGTGCCAGGAAATCCTGTTGATACCTCCTTCAATATATACCCAGGATCAGACCACTCCTCAGCATGGCCACTGCTTTCCCTGGTCCAAGTCACCTTCCTCTCATCCTGAATTACTGCCAGAGCTTCCTACTTGCCCCTTGTCCCTGCTTCCAAGCTTGCCCCTTCAGTCTATTGTCCTCTTAGCAGAGTAATTATTTTAATATGTAGATCAGATCACACTCCTTGTTTGCCAAAATCCACAATAGTTCCACTTGTTTGTAAAAGCCAAAGTCATCACAGAGGTCCCTGGGACCCACATGATTTTGATTTCTCTACTTCCTCCAGCCACACTGGCATCTTCACTGCTCCCCAAATACACTAGCTACTCACCTTGGACCTTAGTACTACCTGTTCCTTTTGCCTGGAACTCTTCTCCCAGCTGGCCATGACTCCCTCTCACCTACCCCTTGGGAGGCCTTCCTTGACCACTACATCAGCAGTCCCATCACCCAACCCCACATTTTTAATTGTCTAATGAACTATATGACTACATATTATGATGTTGCTTATCATATGATGCCCCTGACTAGAGCATAAGCTCCTCAAGGGCAAAGGTTACTGTCTATCTTACATCTATATCTCCAGCACAGAGCCTGGCACTGCACTGCGCTCAATTCATGTTTGCTGTTAAATCAGTGAACAGGGACAGAGGGTCCCCAGGGCATTTGCTTTGGCCCAGTTGGGGCCAGAGAGCCATGCCCCATCCCCAGGCAGAGCAAGACCACTTCTCAGGCCCCTAGACCTCAGCAGGAATCTCTCCCAAGGCAGTCGAGTCTTTGCCCCCAGGACCCCACTCCCCAGCCACTCAGCTTCTCCTGCTGCAGGCCTGAATGTAGTACCTGACCTGGTAAGTTCAGTATTGGCTAGGTTAGGATATGAGCAACGGCTGACAGCAGGTTCCTAGGTAAAAGTCAGGGGCTAGCTCCATCCCAGATTCCTGAACCATAATCTTTAGAGTGGAGCCTTTAATAAGCTCCCCTATTGGGACCTCCTGCCTTAGACAGCTGGTTGTGGTCTCCAAATAGAATGAAAGCTCCATGAAGGTAGGAAGACAGCTTGCCTTACCTTTCATTCCTCATAAAACCAAGGTGATGCAACAGAAATTAAAAACCCAGGGCCCTTTTAGAAAAAAATATAGGAAAAAATCTTCAGAATCCAGAGACATGCAGAGTTTTTAGGCATGGCACCAAAAGCAAGAGCCATAAAAGAAAAAATTGATAAATTGGAACTCATCTGAAGTTTAAAAAAATTTGCTCTGTGAAAGTCCATATGAAGAGGATAAAAAGACAAGTTACTAACTGGGAGAAAATATTTGCAAACCACAGATCCAATAAAGGACTAGTATCTAGATGTATAAAGAACTCTCACAACTCAACAGTAAAATAACAAACAATTCAACTGGAAAATGGGCAAATGACATGAAGACATTTCTTTAAAGGGCATATACAGATGATAAATAACACATGAGAAGATGTTCACCATCACTGAACATAATGGAAATGCAAATTAAAACCACAATGCACAAAATGTTGGTGAGAATTCAGAGAAATCAGAAATTCAGAGAAATCAGATCATTCATACATTGCAGGTGAGAATGTAGAATATAAAACAGCCACTCTGGAAAACAGTTTGGCAGTTAAAAAAAAACAAAAAACAAAAAACAACTTAACATGCAACTACATTATGATCCAGCAATTGTACTCCTGATCATCTAGCCCAAAGAAATGAAATTTTATGTTCACCAAAAAAAACTGTATATAAATGTTCATAGCAGCTTTATTTGTAAGAGGTAAAAATGGGAATCAGCCCAGATATCTTTCAATAGGTGAATGGTTAAGTAAACTGCTATATACATACTACAGAATACTACTCAGTAATGAAAAGGAATGAACTGCTGATACACACAACAATTTGGATGAATCTTCAGGAAGTTACACTGATCAAGAAAAATCAATCCCCAAAGGTTGCATGCTGTATCATCCCATTTACATAACATTTTTGAAGTGACAAAATTTTAGAAATGGAGGAGAGACTGGTGGTTGCCAGGTATTAGAGTCAAGGGAAGAGTGGAGGAATGAGAAGCTGGTGGGTGCAGTCATAAAAGGGCAAGACCAGGGATCCTTGTGATGTTGGTCAGTATCTGGACTGTAGTGGTGGCTACAAAAGCCTACACAGGTGATAAGATTTTATAGATCTTGATATACACACATAAGTGAGTACAAGTTAAACTGGGGAAATCTGAATGAGATAGGTGGATTGCATCAATGTCAATGTCCTGGTTATGATATGATACTATAGATTTGCAAAATGTTACCATTGGAGGAAACTGGGCAAAGCATAGAAGAGACCTCTCTATACTATTTCTTACAACTATTTATAAATCTACAATCATCTCAATAAAAATTTCAATTAAAAAAACCTAGGCGTCTGGGACATCTTCCAATTAACCCCTCCAATTTCTTCCCCATTTCAATCCTCAGCTATAAAATTGTACACAGCCCTACAATGTGGAGGCAGCTCTGACTCAGGCAACTCATTCTTCTTACAGTGACAGGATAATCTATCGACTCCCACTGACTTGAGTTTTATTCTCACAACTGTGGGAGCCTGGTAAAAAGTGCAGTCATTTCCTCTCTATCCAGGCAGTTCTGAGTATCCTTGTCCCTGAGGAGAATTTCACCTGCATCTTTGTTTCTAAAAAAAAGGGCTACTTTTCCACTGAGGTGGTAAAACCCATGGTCTCTGAGCAGGTGGGGCTTGGGCTGGGGTTCCAGCTGAAGAAGTCTTGGAGGAGAGGTAGGTTTCCTGGGATGGGTCAGTGTTTGCATGTGGGAGGGCTAAGGGTCCCTGTGGAGGCTGGGCAGTGTGCAGTCAGCCGGATACTGAGTGAGGAGCCCCTGTGGCAGACTGAGGAGTGGTGGAGGGTGGGGCAGAGGAAGGGACACAGCAATCATGGCACCACCAATGAGGGACCTGACTCCAACCAAGCCCCTGGGACTCTTGTCTGACCTTAAGAACAAACAAGACCAGGATTATATTTCCCAAGCGTCAGATAGAAAGAAATTAAAAAGAAAATGAAGAATAAAAATAAAAAAGAGTTTTCTTACATCTGAATGACAAAATTTCTACCTGCTCCAAACTGAAGTAAAGTGGATGCTGTATCTTGGAAAGGTCTTCAACAAGAATAGCTACAATCAGCCAGCTGACACCTGGTATCTCTCAGCTAATAAGAGAAAAGAATGTGCACCTTCCTTGAGCAGCCCAGCTAACTAAAACAGCTTTCGATCGAGAAAGAGCCAGGAGACTTGGCATTTGTACAACCGGAACCTAACACACAGATCATACTGTTTGGGGTTACTGATAATGCTGATAAATGCTTTATGTAGCAAGTCTTCAATCAAAACATGTGCCCAAATATGTCCCCTACTCTGTTCCTGGAGGACGGATTGAGAGAATATTCGGTTCTTTGGGATGAGAGCTGCCACTGAGGACTACTACAAACACCTAGCAGGAAGTCCCCAGGTTGCTTCTGTCCCTGCACTACCCAGACCTCATCACTCTCTCAGGGAGAGTAGCCCCGGATGAGCAGTCTGGAGCTGCATTTCGGCCTGGCTCAGTAGGCTATGCCAGGCAGCCCTTCCAACTGGCATGCTAAGAAAATTCAGGCTCTGCAGCACAGCAGACTCCAAGACCCTGCTCTTGGCCTGGGAAAGCAATTTGTAGAGAATCCAGGTGGCCAAATAGGACCTGGCTAGAGGCTGGGAAGCAAGAAGCTGCAGTGGGCAGAGCCTGTTCCAGGCATACCTCCAGGTCCCCCTTAGCCCTCTTCCACCCTAATCCAGCCCAGGAGTCTTATCTGAGCACACTTTTCCCCAGATTGCCTTCCTTCTGACCACTGGGGTGCCCTGGAAGAAGATGGAGGGAAGATGGGAGGAGGTGTTTCTTCTCCTGGCTCCAACTCAGGCCAACCCCCTCCACGACTCTCTCCTTCTGGGTTCTAGGAGCACCCCCTTCCCCTTGTCCCTTCAGGCCCAGCAGTACTGATAACTCAGTTTTACCACCCTGTGAGACTGCTTTTTCCTGAGGCCCCAAACCTACTCTTCTGAATGTATACCCTCCTGAGTTCCCCTGTTTCGAGTGGGCTTTTTACTGTTGTGACTCTGACTAATGCTAGTGCCTCCTTGTCTCCAGGCCTGGAAGTAGTGGAGGGCCTGGATCCCTCCATCCCTCTCCTGTTTTCTGGAAGCCTTTTCTAGCCACCCTAGGCCACTTTTGCCATCAATACTTTCCAATCCTCCTTGGCTAGGCATGGGAGTGGGTACATGCTACTTTTAATGCTGTCTCCCTGACCAGAGGAGGTCTCCTACTCACTCCTGAGCCCCTGGACTATAAAGCTGACTGTGAGCTAGAGTGGACTTTCACCGCATGAAGGAATCTGTGCTGAAGGGCAGCTGTTGGCAAAGCTCAGGGCTTACTTCTTGGGTTCTGGAGGCTCTTTCCCTCTGGCCACCCATCCCACCTAGGCCCTGACCCTTCCTCCATGCAGAAGGAGCACTGAGCAAGACTGCCTGGTACTGGCTCTACTCCATGCTATCTGCAGGGGGAAGACCTGACATTTCAGGGGAAGAGGGTCCAGGCCTCATGCAAGTCCCAGGGCTAGGCTGGCCTTGTGACAGTCCAGCTGTGGTGGTGCTGAGGATAATGCTCTTGGGGCCAGAGAAGCAGAATCTGGCCCAACTGCCCTAGTTGCCCCCAGGGCCACCTTTTACCTGACATCGCTGCAGGAACACTGCTGGAGGCTGGGGCTTGGCTGCAAGGCGGTATTCTCGAGAACTTTCACCCTTGAATTGGCCTCTGTAGTGCCCATAGAAGCCATTGTTGTGCTGTAACAAGGCAGGCTTAAAGGTGAATCCCAGCCAAACCCCTACTCTTGAGTCCCAGACCTTGGGTCCCCCAGGCTAGAAGCCTCTCCTGGGAGCTCCTCACAGAATAGAAAGAATCAGAGAACAGGGGACACCCTGGGCGAGGGGCCAGCTGAGAGCCCAGGGGGAGACATCTCCCTCCACCATTAGAGCAGTTGGCCTCAGCTGTGCTGGCCCACCTGGGAGGGTTATGTGTGTGTGTAAGGAAGGGGTAATTTCCTTCTTTCCTCCCTCCCTCATTCCTTTCTCCCTCTCTCCTCCTTTCTCTCCTTCTCTTTCTTTCCTTCTTTCTTCATAGGGTCCTAATATGGGCTAGGGTGACAGCAGTGAGAAGACAGAAAGACCCTGGCCCCTATGAAACTTCTTCCTGATGGGGGAGAGAGACAAGTGAAAAGGGTCGGGAAAGAAATAACCTGATGACTAGATCGAGTGACAGGGAACAGGGACAGCACCTCATGACAATGGGGGTGATACCTGACCATGAGAGCAGTGGAAGAGCATTCTATGTGGTGGGAAATGCAGGTGCAAAGATATAGAGGCCAGAGAGAGAGTAGTGTTGGAAGAACAAAAGAACAACAACAAAAAGAGGCCTTATGACTTAAGGATTGCGACCAAGCTGGGGAGAAGCCAGGTGAGGTCAAGGAGAGACAGGTCCTAGACTGGGTTAGAAATATGAATTCTCTTCTAAAAGCAAGGGAAGATTTCAGCAGGGGAGGGTATCAGATAGGTTCTGAATTGGTGTGAGTTATGAAGCACTGAGCAGACTTTTGAGAACAGTGCCACCGTCTAGTGATGCGGTTTTTCCCCAGGGGATCTGAAAGGAAGTCCCTTTCATTGTCCTCTCTAATAGGTCAAAGGTCCCAGAAGAGCAAGGATTAAGTGGATCCATATTTTGCATCTATTGACAAAGTCATGAACATCTCTTCGCCACACATTTTACTATTCTGGAGCAAGTAGGGCACCCTCTGAAACTGGAGCACCTAAGCAAGGGATCAACTTGCCAAAAGAAGTATTTCACCAACAGTGGATACCTTCTAGAGACAATTTCAGAGATAAGGACCGACAGAAGACAGAAATGAGCCCCTATCAAGGGTATAAGGAGCTGTACTGCGCTGATGTCATTGGGCTGACAACATGGATGACCAAGTCTGGTCAGTGAACTCCTAATGGCCCAACCTCATTGTCCTGAATGCTCCCTGGATAGGACAGTGCATCTAGTCCACTCCATGATCATAGCCCTGAGCAGAAAGAATTTGTCCCAAGCTGGCCTCTGGCCATCAAAGTGGGTTCCTAAGTATGACTGGGAAGCCCCTTATCTTTTCATTCCACTGAGGGCTTGGGTCTTCCAACTTATCTGTCCATCCTTCTACTACCTGTCAAGCACCCCTTTCTATTCAGTTTAGTTCAACAGTATTTATTGGGCCTTTACTGTATTCCAGGCATGGGACAAGACGTGGAACATACATATAGAAGAAAACAGTGTTTAAATAAATCCTAAAGATGTTCTCAGTCTAGACAGCAGTCAAACTACACAAGTTTGGTGGGGATCAACCAAAGGACTGGAAATAAATGGAGCAGCTGGAGAAGTAAGAGGATCAGCTAGTTAGCATGAGACCAGGATACATGGAAGGAGACATGGTGTCAGGAAGACGAGGTAAGCTCAGGATGGCTGAGGGGGAGTGCGTAGTTTGGCGGTACCCCTTGAGCCTGGATGCCAGATGAAACCTTTCTTGCTTCACTCTTAGGATTCATTCAAATTACAGGTACTACCCCAGGGCCAGGGGCCACGATTAATTGTAAAGTGTACTCTTACCCAGGAGCCTACTAAAGCACTTTGCATCTTTCCAGGAAAGGAGCAGAAAAGGCAAACTTTCCTCTTGTCTTTTTCAGGCTACATCTAGAGAAAGAGCATCTCAGCAGGTCAACTTCTTGTTGCTTAGTGACAAAGGGAGGTTGTGACTACACAATGCTCCTAATTGTTGAGGCAGTGCCCGGCCTGCTAACCCTCTATACTTCCTGCTCTGTTTTTACTTCTCTCTGAGAGAAAGCTGCCCCTCAGCTAACAGCTTGGGAGAATTTTTTTGTGTGGGGGGGAGAGTTTTTATATAAAGAAACATATAAGGCTCCACAGTGGAGTCTGATGAACACACAGACAATGAAATATCAAAGAACATTTTAGAGGCAACTCCTGCATTTTTAAAACTGTGCAACCATAGTGCCAGGGATGTAAATTTAGAGCACATTCCGTGGAGTCAGAATAAATGCTAAAGGAGCTGGTAGGATAAAAATGCTGCTTCAGAATTAGGCTCTGTCAACTTCTCAGGAGTTTGTGGTAACTGGCAACACTAATCATGGCAAGTGAATGTTAAAAGGGCCCAAGTGAAGGAGGAGAGCAAAACAGAGCAGCAAAAGCAGCAGCATGAAAATATTTGACATCGTGGTTCCATTCCAAGCTAGCCTTGCACAGAGTTGTAAGACAGGGATGTGAACAGTTCACTCCTTTTACTAACCCAAAGAAGCTGGTGATCAGCTTCCAAAAATATGCCAATGAAAAGTTCAACAACAGGAAACACTCAGACCTGCTGATGTCACTGGCACACAAGCCCTACCAGCCAGAAAGTCCACCCTATTAGTATAGTTACCCTGGAGATCCCCTCTCACACGTATTCACAACTATAAAAGGTTCACTGCAGCATGTGTATAGGGGGAAAACTGTAAGCAGCCTGAATGTTTATCAAGAGGATAATGAGGAAATTGGCTTGTAGTCACACAATGAAATACTGCAGTTACAATAAATTGGCTACAGATACTTGAATCCACAGAGATAAATCTTAAAAATGGTAAGTCAAGGGAACTATATTCAATACCTTGTAATGGAAAAGAATATATAAGTATATATGAGTCACTATGCTGTCCACCAGAAATTAATACAACATTGTAAATTGACTATACTTCAATTTAAAAAAAGGTAAGTCAAAAAGTTGTGGAAAGGTACACAAAGTATGCCACTTATAAAATGATACAAACATGCAAAACAAGGCTATCCATATTGTTTATGGATACATACACATGAACTGAAAGTATTAAGCATGCATAGAAATGATAAGCATCAAATGGGATAGAAGTCACTTGGGGAATGGCATCAGGGAGGGCAGCGTGGATCTCCAACTCTATCTGTAATGTGCTCACTTTTTTTCAGAGCTTTCTTTAGGTATAATTAACACAATAAAGTGCATGCATTAGAAGTGTACGATTTGACACGTTTTGATCTATGTATATATCTATGAAATAACAACAATTAAGATAGTAAACATATCCATCACCTCCAAGTTTCTTTCTGCCCATTGGGTTTTTTTTAAACATTTTTTATTGATTTATGATCATTTTACAATGTTGTGTCAAATTCCAGCGTAAAGCACAATTTTTCAGTTATACATGAACATATATATATTCATTGTCACATTTTTTTCTCTGTGAGCTACCATAAGATCTTGCGTATATTTCCCTGTGCTATACAGTATAATCTTGTTTATCTATTTCTGCCCATTGTTAATCCTTCTCTATGGCACTCATTGGCCTCAGGCAACTGCTGGTTGGCTTACAAACGGAATCATTCCATATGTATTCTTCTGTGTGTCTTTGTCTTCTTTCACTCAGCATAATTATTTTGAGAATTTCCATGTTGTTGGGCCTATCAACCATTCATTCCTTTTTATTGTTTAGTAACTTTCCACTGTATGAATATGCCAAATCTCTCCTCTTGCTCTTTTTTTTTAAGTTCATTTTTAAAATAGACTATTTTTTAGAGTAGTTTGAGGTTCACAGCAAAACTGAGTGGAAGGTACAAAGATTTCTCATATACCTCCTGCTCCCACACATGTATAACTTCTATTATCAACATCCCCCACCAGAATAGTATGTTTGCTATAACTGCTAAACTTAAAATGACACAACATAATCACCCAAAGACCATAGATTACCTTAGAGTAGACTCGTGGTGTTGTATATTCTGTGGGTTTGAACAAATGTAAAAGGATGTGTATGCATCGTTCTAGTATCACACAGAATAGTTTCACTGCCCTAAAAATCCTCTGTGCTCCACCTATTCATCCCTCCCTCCCCCTCTAGCCCCTGGAAACCACTGATCTTTTTACTATCTCTAGAGTTTTGCCTTTTCCAGAATGTCATATGGTTGGAATCACACTGTATGTAGCCTTTTCAAGATTGACTTCTTTCACTTAGTAAAATGAGTTTAAGCTTCCTCCATGCTTTTTCATAGCTTGATAGATAATTCTTTTTACTGCTGAATAAGATTCCGTTGTATGCATGTGCCACAGTTTATTTATTCATTCACCTATTGTAGATGACATCTTGGTTGTTTCCAAGTTCTGGCAATTATGAACAAAGCTGCTGTAAATATCCAGGTACAGGTCTTTGTGGGACATAAGTTTTCAGCTCCTCTTGGCAAATACCAGAGTGTGATTACTGAATCATACGATAAGAGTATGCTTAGTTTTGTAAGAAACTGCCAAACCATCTTCCAAAGTGGCTATACCATTTAACGTTCCCATCAGCAATGAGAGTTCCTTTTGCTCCACATCCTCACCAGCATTTTGTGCTGCCAGCATCCCGGATTTTTGTCATTTTTATAGTTGTGTAGTGGTATCTTGTTTTAATTTGCATTTCCCTAAAAACATATAATATCGAGCATCTTTTCACATGCTTATTTGCCATCTATGTATCTTCTTTGGTGAGGTTGTTCAGATCTTTGGCCCACTGTTTAATTTTTTTCTGTGAATTTTAAGAGTTTTTTAAAAAATATATTTTGCATACCAGTCCTTTATCAGCTACCTCTTTTGAATCCACACACCAGTCAGGCTTTTGTCCCCACTACATCACAAACTGTTCCTGTCAAGGTCACCAATAATTAATTCTCATTCCTCATTTTCCTTTACTCAACAACAACATTTGACACAGCTGATCCCCTCTTTGAAAGACAGTCCAGGCAGCTTCCACAACACCTCACTCTCTTGGTGTCCCTCTGTGCCTGACCACTCCCACTCAGGTCCTTTTGCTGGTTTTTTCGCATCTGGGCCTCTAAAGTTGTATGTACTGGGACACAGTACAATCTGTTTTCCATCCATACTCCTTCATTGGTGATTTCATCCCATTGAATGGCTTGGAAAGCCATCAATAACCATTGTGTGTAAGGTGACTCTGGAGAGGTCTGCATTAGCGAAGGGATTCCCGGCGAGGTGTGGATGGGCTGAAGGGTGTGAGTGTGGAGGTGTGAGAGTCCATCTAGTGAGGTGCGTGTGGGCTGGGTGTGGCGCGAAGTGGTGCATGGCGAAATGTAGGCGGGCAGGCCCTGCCAAAGGTGAAAGGATTAACCGCTAAAACCGTTAGGACCGTTAAAACCGTTACTTGCGTGCCGCAGCGGGGGCGGGCTCAGGGGACGGGGCATAGCTCTCATTGGTCAGAGGGCGCCCTGGGGGCGGGGTCGCGCATACTTAAGCGGCCTCGCGCATACTTAGGCGGCTTCGGCGGAACCCTGTGGCTTCCAGACCGATCCGCGCAGCCCCAGGTCCGGCACGTGCGGGCCCTCAGAGGTGGAGGCGGGAGGGGTTATGGTTGAACGAGCTGAAGAGAAGTGAGGTGAGGGTGGGGGGAAGGTTGAGGAACTGCCAGGGCCTTGCGGATGGGTTCGGCATTCCCGGGGATATCGAGGAGTTTGCCAGGGCGCTGGCTTCTCCGCCTGAACTTTACCTTGGAGTTCCTAGTCGCCCTTTCTTTCTCTGTGACGGAAGACCGCCCTGGCTCTTCCAGGAGACTTCTGTGCTTAACCTCCGAGAGCTGTTTTCCTCAGATGCACTGCACCGGGTCAGGGGTGGGGGAGCCACGGCCTCCCGGCCTGCCTCAGAGACTCCGGGAACAGGGTGGGCCCCGGAAGTCGGGGTGAACCGGAGCCCAGGGAAGCCCCCTGGGATTGGTCATCATTATGGTAGCTTCTGGAAAGGACAGCATGATGATTTAATCTAGGAGCCTAGACCTTGTCTCCTGGTAGAAGAAACTGAAGAGTCGTTCTCTGAGAGAGCGACTGTACGAGGTTGAGGCGGGCCAGGTCGAGGCCAGAGGGTCCACAGAGTCTGAGGGAGAGACTAGTTTTTCCAAGTGGAGGAGACAGAGGGGTACTTGGATGGCCTCACACCCCGGCCCCAGGATTCTCGGAGTTGAAGACGGGGTCAGATGGGAGGGCTCTGTGCCCCTTAGGACACCCTCTTGAGCCCTCATATTCCTCCCTGCCTACCGCCATGCTAAGGCCTTTCTTGTGGAAATAGTCGCTTTCTCTCCCTTTTATGCTTCCTTTAATAGGTTTGGGGGATAAGAGGAAAAGGGAGCTCTACCCATGAAAGTTTTTGTTTGTTTTTGTTTCTGGTTTTTTGTTTTCTGTTATTTTTTTTTTCCAGCCGACTGCCCTTGAAAGATTTTAATTTGTGCATTTCAGTTTTAATTTACCTTAGAATGTCTGGGGTCTAAGAATGACTACCTCTTTATTACTAGTTTTGTACTAGTATCTGCAAGGAGAAGGGTTTCTGCAGATGGGATTTCTGCCCTTAGGGAATATAAAAGGTAGCATGGTGACAAGTCAATGCACAGAACAGGTAAACCACCAGGTGGTCATTAGATATAGTCGGGTATAACCATGGAATTTCTTTAAACACATTTTAAAAACCTCTTAAGAGTAAGTTAGGTCTGGAACCTCAGGAGTAGTTATTCTAAACCCCAAGCCACATGCTATAGAAATTACTCTCCTTCTATCAGCAGAAACAGAAGTGAAAGACAGTAGGATTTATCGTCTAGATGAAGTAATAATGGCCTTAAATTATGGCCTTGTAGTGATATGTATAAGTGATATGTATAAGATTCTAAATTTATACTTTAGAAGAAGGAAATTCTGCTAGTGTGGATGAAAAAAAACTTGGACTATCAAAGAAATAAGCAAACATAAGAATCAGGAATCCCATATTTACTTCATCTCCTTTAATATAGAATAAAGTCTGTGCTGCTCTAGACTTGAAATGTAAAAACTGAGAATAAATCATGTATTTTAAGTTTGGGGATACTTGGAAAGTTTTGCTCTGTTGTCCTAGTTTAGTTTCCATTTCGTTACTCATTTAACAGTAAATATTTTCTGAGCACCTATTATGTACCAGGCACAATTTTTAGATTCTGAGGATATAGCAGTGAATAAAACAGACAAAAATTCCTATCCTTAAAGAGCTTAAAATTACATTCTGGTAGGCATGGGTGCACATGTTGTGACGGACAAAATAAGATAAATTAATAAAATATATATTAGAATGATAATGTGATGTGGAGAAAAAGCAGAGGAGAAACATAGTGACTATTGTGGTATTACAATTTTGAATAATTTAAGAGAATACCTGAAGGAGGTGGGATGGCCTATTATGCTCATATCTGAGGGAGGAATAAACCAAGAAGAAGGAACAGAATGGGAAAAGGATCTGAAGCTGGTGTGTACCAAGCAAGGGAGGGGAACAGTGAGGATCCCCATAAAGGTGTGGAATGGAGTGTAGATGGGAGAGAGGTAAGGCTAAGGGAACATTGCAGAAGACCCAGAAGAAAGACATGAGAACTCTGGCTTGCATTTTGAGTAGGGTAGGAGCAGTGGAGAATTTGAGCAAAGGGGTAATATGATCCGACTTAAGGTTAGGGTAACTCTGACTGCATCATGGGGAAGAGACTATAAAGTGGGACAAGGGTGAAATCAGGGAGATCAGTTTGGAGGCCACTGCAATAATCCAGGTTTGTTGCAGTGGAATAAGGCTGTCAGATTTAGCAGATAGAAATACAGGATACCCAGTTAAATTTCTGGATATGTTTTGAAAGAATTGCCTTTGTATTTGGTAACGTACTGAATATGAGAAAGGGGAGTCAAGGAGAACTCTCAGGTTTGGGCCTTTGCAACTGGAAAGATGATGTTGCCATTACCTGGAATGGGAAGATTACGTGTATGATGTTTAGGGGGAAAGATGATGATCTTGGTTTTGGCATGTTAAGTTTGAGGTTCATATTAGTCACCCAAGTAGAGATGTCAGGTCAGCAGACTGAAGTTCAGGAGAGGGGTCTGGGCTGGAGGTAATAATTTTGGGAATTGTCTGCTAATACAAGGTATTTACCTATTCATTTATTAGCTTTTTATTGTGGGAAAGTTCAAACATACAAAAGTAGAGGTCATAAATGAATGAACTCCAATGTACCTGTCACCTAGCTTCAACAATGATCAATCCAAGGCCGATCTGTACCCCTCCCCAGCTCCCTGAACCCATCTCCACTGTTTTAAAACAAAGCACAAAACATTATTTTATCCGTTTAAAGCTTATCTGTGTATAAATATACTGTTTTTATCATAACGATAATATCACTATCATTCTTAAAATGACAATTTTATTAATATCATTAAGTAGCTAGTTAATGTTTAAATTTCCTTGATTATTTTCTTAGAATTCAGGATCCAAAATAAGTGGACCAGTACAGTTGACCCTTGAACAACACAGATTTGAACTAGGAGTTCACTTATACATGGATTTTTTTTAAAATAGTTAATACTATAGTACTACACGAACAGCTAGTTCAGTCCTGGGATGTGGAACTACAGATATGGAGGAACCATGTATATGGAGGGCCAGTTAAAAGTTATACCTGGATTTTCGGCTGCACCGAGAGTCGTCCCCCTTAATCCCTATGTTGTTCAAGGGTCAGCTGTATTTGGTTGATGTGCCTCATCTTTTTTGTGTGTGTGTTTTAAAATTTTTTAAATTAGAATTCTCTTTTTTAAAAAAAATTTTGAGGAGGTAATTAGGTTTATTTATTTACTTATTTTTAAGGTAGGTATTGGGGATTGAACTCAGGACCTTGACATGCTAAGCACACACTTTACTCTTCCCCACCTCATATATCTTTTTTAATCCATGGTCTTCCACCTCTCCTTCCTTCTTGCATTTTATGGTTTGAAAGAATAGGGTCATTTAAACTGTAGAATTCCCCACTCTCTGGATTTTGCTGATTGTATTCTTCTGGGGTCACTTAATCCCTGTATTTTCTGTAATGTGGTCTTTACATCTAGAAGCTTAATCAAATTAAGGCTAAATATTTTGGGCAAGTATACTTACTTCTTTGGTAATGCTGGGAACTTCCTATTCAACTGCATCAGGAAGTACATACTAAGTCTGGATCTCTCTTTGTGATGAAAAGATCAGTCCAGAGGTTAGGTGTTCCCAGCCTGATCTATGCATTATCAAGTACCCTATCAGCCCTTCATGTCATGGTTTTAGCAGCCGTTAATGATTATTTCCTAGATCCATCATTTTTATTAGGGCTCCAAAATGGTCAAAATCTAATTCTACCATTTATTCTGTGTTTATTAGCTGGAATACTTTTATAAAAAATAACTCTTTCACATCTATATGTTGGTTACCCTGAGGTACGGTTTGCTCTATAAAGGTAAGACAAATGATTGATTCTTTTCCTACCAGTTTTTAGAAAAATGAGTTGGTTGCCTATCCTCCAAAGTGACTGATGAAGGTTTTTTTAAAAAAATTATAAATTTAACAGAGAAAGCCCCTTTAGTTAGTGCTCCAGTAGTTTTTGGCCCTAGTAGCCTTTGATAACTTCCTTGTTCTCTAGTATAACAGGATGTCTCAGATTCATCTTGCACATTTCCTGCCCCCAAACTGGTTCCCTTTAGTGAGGAATGATATTTCAAGACCTAAGGTTGGTCACTGTTTCCTGGCATTTTTAGTGGACAGAGCTATGAAACATATTTTTAAAGATAAAAATACATCAAGTTAATGATATTTCAATTTATTTCAAACATAAGATTATAGGGTTTTTGTTTAACTTTGTCACTGATTTTATATTTGTATCTCTTTTCTCACACACTGAAAATTTTGGGTCTCTTGCTCCCTCACCTTCAGAGATAGCCCACACTCTATGGAGTGGGTATCTACTTTAACCACCCCCATGCCTCATGGCCTCTCTAGCCTTCTGTGATGGCCTGCACTCTGTCTATGGAGTATGTTATCTCTCTGAATAAATATACCTTCACTCTAAAAATAAAAAAAAAATTTGATTCCTAATGACATTAATATATTTATTTGCTTCATACTGATATATATACACATATACTTTTTTTCCCCTACTAACTATGGTTACTGAAAACAGATACACAGATTCCTTTGTTGCTCTTTTTTTTTTTTTTTTTTTTTTTGATATGCTCCACTAGGGATGTGGAGTCAAATCACCACATATAGAGGCATAAGAAATAAACTCTCTCTTTGGGGCTGTCACCACCTTGTTTGTTTCATTTTGCTTCTTTGATGAGTTTGCTTTGTTTTTTCCCATTTTGACTTAATTTTGTTTTGTAATTGTGTGATTGCATGTAAACAATATTTAGATACTTCTAAGTTAGAACTGTGGAAACTGCTACATTTGGAGAAGCCTAACCTCTCCACCCTATTGCCACCCTCCCCTTAAAGGTAAACATTTTTATTGGTTTTCAGTTTATCTTCTCTACCTCTCCCTCCCACACTCCCTCCCTTCTTTCCTTCCTTAAAAAAAAATAAGCATATTTGTATGTGTGTGTATCTATATTCATATTCCCCTACTTTTTCTTGCATGAAATACTGCATACCATACACACTGTTCTTCACCTTGCCTTTTTTTACTTAGCAGTATATCCTGGAGGTCATTCCCAGAGTATACAGAAGAAATCTTCCTTACTCCTTTTAAGAATTCTGTGGAACTCCGTTTTATGAATGTACCATAGTTTGTTCAGCTATCCCTCAGTTGATGGACATTGAATTGTTTCTGGTCTTGCTGTTATAGATGGTGTTGCACTGATGAGGCCTGTGTATATATAATTTTGTATTTTTGCCAAAGTGTTAATCAGGATAGATCCCTAGAAGTAGGATTGCTGGATTAAATGGTAAATACATATATATTTCCTAGATAATGCCAAATTTTCCTCCACAGAGAAATACCACTTGGCCTTCCCATCAGAAGTTCATGACAGTGCTTCTTTCCTTACAACCTCAGTATCAGAATATATCATTATACTTGGATTTATACCAATTTCATAAGAAAGAAAATAGTCTCAATATGATTTTAATTTGTATCTCTTTTAATGTGAGTGAGGTTGCCTGTATTTTCATATATATATATATATATATATATATATATATATATATGCCTTTGTGTTTCTTTTACTGTGAACTGTTGGCTCATTGTCTTGACCATTTTCTAGAAGAATTTTCTGTGATATAAACTTTTCTTTTTAAAATTTTTTTGTAATCAAATTTGTCAGTGTTTTTTTCTTCCAGACTTTGAGTCAAAGTTTTCCCCACTTTCAGGCTATGAAGGAATTTACCAGTTCCCCTCCCACTGCCAGTGCTTTATGGTTTCATTTCTATTTTATCTCTGATCCATTTGGCATATTTTGTAATATACAGTAAAAGGACTAGGTACAATTTTTTTCATATAGCTATTCAGTTATCCCAATTATACTTTCTAAATGTTTATCTCTCCCCAAGATATTTGAGATGCTCCTTTTATCATATACATACTACATTTCCATTTTCAATTAGGTCTATTGCTATATTCTATTCTACTGGTTTGTCTATCTAATCATCTGCCAATATAAAACTGTAAAATTATAGAATTTTATAATATGTTTTAATACCTGTAGGGCTAGCTGCCCTCTCTTTTTTTCTTCTCTTTCCTCTTTTTCTATTTCAGGATCGCCCTGGCTAGTCTTGTTTGTTTTTCCAAATAAACTTCATAATCAGTTTTCCTTTTTTTTTTAACATTTTTTATTGAGTTATAGTCATTTTACAATGTTGTGTCAAATTGCAGTGTAGAGCACAATTTTTCAGTTATACATGAACATACTCATTGTCACATTTTTTTCGCTGTGAGCTACCACAAGATCTTGTATATATTTCCCTGTGCTATACAGTATAATCTTGTTTATCTATTCTGCATATGCCTGTCAGTATCTACAAATTTTGAACTCCCAGTCCCTTGCCAACCCCCTCCCCTTTGGCAACCACAAGTTTGTATTCTATGTCTATGAGTCTGTTTCTGTTTTGTGTTTATGTTGGTTTTTTTTATATTCCACACATGAGCGATCTCATATGGTATTTTTCTTTCTCTTTCTGGCTGACTTCACTTAGAATGACATTCTCCAGGAACATCCATGTTGCTACAAATGGCGTTATGTTGTTGGTTTTTATGGCTGAATAGTATTCCATTGTATAAATATACCACATCTTCTTTATCCAGTCATCTGTTGATGGACATTTAGGCTGTTTCCATGTCTTGGCTATTGTAAACAGTGCTGCTATGAACATTGGGGTGCAGGTGTCTTTTTGAAGTAGGGTTCCTTCTGGATATATGCCCAGGTGCGGGATTACTGGGTCATGTGGTAAGTCTATTCCTAGTCTTTTGAGGAGTCTCCTTACTGTTTTCCACAGTGGCTGTACCAAACTGCATTCCCACCAGCAGTGTAGGAGGGTTCCCTTTTTACACAGCCTCTCCAGCATTTGTCATTTGTGGACTTTTGAATGACGGCCATTCTGACTGGTGTGAGGTGACACCTCATTGTAGTTTTCATTTGCATTTCTCTGCTAATTAGTGATATTGAACATTTTTTCATGTGCCTATTGATCATTTGTATTTCTTCCTTGGAGAATTGCTTGTTTAGGTCTTCTGCCCATGTTTGGATTGGGTTGTTTGTTTTTTTCTTATCAAGTCGTATAAGCTGCTTATATATTCTGGAGAACAAGCCTTTGTCGGTTTCATTTGCAAAAATTTTCTCCCATTCCGTAGGCTGTCGTTTTGTTTTACTTATGGTTTCCTTTGCTGTGCAGAAGCTTGTAAGTTTAATTAGGTCCCATTTGTTTATTCTTGCTTTTATTTCTATTGCTTGGGTAGACTGTCCTAGGAGAACATTTTTGAGATGTATGTCAGATAATGTTTTGCCTATATTTTCTTCTAGGAGGTTTATTGTATCTTGTCTTATGCATAATCAGTTTTCTGCCTGCAAAAATAAACCTAATAGTATTTTTATTGGGATCATTTCAAAGATATAAATTAACCTAGAGATATTTAACGTCTTTGTGATGTGTGATGTTGAATCATTCTATCATAGAACATGATATGTCTTTCTCATTATTCAAGAATGGTTTATAGTTTTCCTCATATAGCTTTTGAACATTTCTTAAGTTTTTGTCTAGATTGTTTTTTAGCTTTATTGAGGTATAACTGACAAAAAAGATACTTAAAGTGTACATCTAGATGATCTGATATTCATTGTGAAAGGATTCCTCTCTAGTTATCATATCCATCACCTCACTTTATTTATCTGTTGATTGATTGATACCATTTAAGTTCACTCTCTTAGCAAATTGCAATTATACAATACAGTATTATCAACTATACTCACCATGTTGTACATTAGATCCTCAGACCTTATCTTATAGCTGAAAGTTTGTACATTTTTACCAACCTCTCTCTATTTCCCCTACCCTCCACCCTCTCCTCTCCCTTTCTGAGTTTGACCTTTTTTTTAAAGATTCCTTATGTAAGTGATACCTTGTTGTATTTGTCTTTCTGTCTGGCCTATTTCACTTAGCATAATGCCCTCAAGGTCCATCCACATCAAAAATGACAGGATTTCCTTCTTTCTGATGGTTGAAATATATGTATATATGAATAATCTCATCTTTATCCATTCATCATTGAGAGACATTTACATTGTTTCAGTTTCTTGGCTGTTGCACAGTTATCTCTTTGATACCCTGCTTTCATTTCCTTTGGATATATACCCAGAGGTGGGATTGCTGTATCATGGGAGTTTCATTTTTAATTGTTTAATTGTCTACAGTTTTTCATACTGGTTGTTCCAATTTACATTACCATCAACAATGCACAAGGATTTCCTTTTCTCCCATCCCTGGTAATACTTATCTCTTGTCATTTTGATAATAGCCATCCTGAAAAGTGTGAGATGATATCTTAGCGGTTTTTAAAAATTGGGGTAACATTGATTTATAAGTTTCATGTGTACAGCATTATATTTTGACTTCTGTATATACTACAGTGTGCTCACCACCAAAAGTTTAGTTTCCACCACCCACCGTACAGTTGACCCCCTCAGTGTGATTTTGATTTGCATTTCCCTGATGATTAGTGATGTTGAGCACTTTTTCATGTACTGTTGGCCATTTTTGTGTCTCCTTTGGAAAAATGTCTTTTCAGTTCCTCTGCCCATTTTTAAATCAGGTTATTTGTTTGCTATTGAGTTGTATGAGTTCTTGATATATTCTGGATATTAACCCCTTATTTTAACATATGCTTTGCAAATATTTTTTCCCATTTAGTAGGTTGCCTTTTCACTTTGTTGATGGTTTCCTTTGCTGTGCAAAAACTTTTCTATTTGATGTAGACCCACTTGTTTATTTTTGCTTTTGTTGCCTTTTCTTTTGGTATCAAGTCCAAAAAAATCATTGCTAAGACTCATGTCAAGGAGCTTACCCCCTATGTTTTCTTCCAGGAATTTAACTGTTTCAGGTCTTAAATTTAAGTTTTTAACCCATTTTCAATTGATTTTTTAATATGATGTAAGATGTAAGGGGTCCAGTTTCATTCTTTTGTATGAGAATGGAATGTCCAGTTTTCCCAGCATCATTTATTGAAGAGACTACCTTTTCGCATTGTATATTCTTGGCTCCTTTATGATAAATTTTGTGATCATATTTTGGGCTCTCTTTTCTTTCTCTCTCTCTCTCTTTTTTTTTTTTTTTTTTTACATCTATTTTATTTTATTTTTATTTTTTCATTTTTGGGGGGGGGGTAATTGGGTTTATTCATTTTTTTAGTGGAGGTCCTGGGGAATGAACCCAGGACCTCAGCCATGCTAAGCATGCACTCTACCACTGAGCTATGCCCTTGCCCCCTTTTTTATTATTTTATTTTTTATGTTTTCCCTTTTTAAAAAAAAAGTTTATTATGGCATAATTCTTATACAGTAAATTACACATATTTGGGCTCTCTTTTCTATTCCATTCATCTATGTGTCTGTTTTTTATGCCAAGGCCATACTGTTTTGATTACTATAGCTTTGTAATATGGTTTGAAACCAGGAAGTGTGATGACTCCAGATTTGTTGTTCTTTCTCAAGATTCCTATTTGGAGTCTTTTGTGGTTCCATACAAATTTTAGCATAGTTTTTTCTGTTTCTGTGAAAAATGCTGTTGGAATTTTGATAGAGATTGCATTGAACTTGTAAGTTGTTTGGGGTAGTATGATTTTAACAATATTAATTCTTCGAATCCATGAGCATGGAACATCTTTCAATTTACTTGTGTCTTCAGTTTGTTTCATCAATGTCTTACAGTTTTCAGTGTATAGATCTTTCACTTCCTTGGTTAAATTTATTCCTAGGTATTCTTTTTGAGGGAATTGTAAATGAGATTGTTTTATTTCTTTATTTCATTGTTAGTTTATAGAAATGCACCTGATTTTTGTTTATTGATTTTGTATTATGCAACTTTACTGAATTCACTTATTAGTTCCAACAGTTTTCTGATGGAATCTTTAGGGTTTTCTATATATAACATCATGTCATTTGCAAATAGAGTCAGTTTTTCTTCCTTTCTGATTTGGCTGTCCTTTATTTTCTTGCTATGGCTAGGACTTCCATTACTATGTTGAATAAAAATGATAAGAGTGGCCATCCTTTTCTTGTTCCTGATCATAGAAAAGAAGCTTTCAGCTTTTTACCATTACATATAACATTCACCATGGGCTTGTAATATGTGGTCTTTATTATTTTGAGGGATGCTCCCTCCATACCAAGTTTGTTGAGAGTTTTTATCATGAATGGATGTTGGATATTGTCAAATGCATTTTCTGCATCTATAGAGACAATCATATGATTTTTATTCATTTTGTTAATGCTGTGTATCACTTTTATTGATTTGCAAATGTTGAATCATCCTTGTATCTCGAATAAGTTTCACTTGAACATGGTCTATGATCCTTTTAATGTACTGTTGAATTTGGTTTGCTAATTTTTTGCTGAGGCTTTTTGCCTCTATGTTCATTAAGGATATTGGCCTGATAATTTTGATATTGGCTTAATTTTCTTTTCTTACCGTGTCCTTGTCTGGTTTTGATAAGTATAATGCTGGTATTATAAAATGAGATTGGAAATGTTATCTCCTCTTCTATTTTCTGAAATAGAAATAGAATATTTGAGAAGGATTAGTATTAATTCTTCTTTAAATGTTTAGTAGAATTCACCAGTGAATGTATGGAATGAACATAAACAGGTAAAAGAGGGCAGGGAAAGCAAAGCTCATTTGTTTTTGTCCTTTATTTGATGACTGGTTATGCTGTTACCTTGTTTAATTTTGCAGCTAGAGCATGCATCAACCATGTGTCCTCAGGGGATTGTTTCAGGCAAGTTTTAGTCCTTATAATTCAGGCTGCATATCATAGATGCTATCGATTTAATACTGGAATATTAACTGTGTATGCTGCAGTGCAATAAATAGCATAGCTTAGTTTGCTGCTGTTTAAAATTGTGACTGTTTCTAAAGAAATGTCTGTTTTTAAATCCATGTAGTCTGCAGGCACCAGCTAATCTAAATTTTTTAGCCTCTTAAATTTAAATGTTTTTCATGATTCTTTTAGTTGTTAACATGTAATATTTCTAGATCAGTTTGGGGTCAGCAATAACTTGTATCTCTCAAGAAAAGCCCACCTTTCTCTGTATTCTCATCTTGTGCACAGTTATTAATTGCTGCCCCTACAAAATAAGCAGACCTCTATGACAAAGGAACTTAGTTCCCTAGGACTCAAAGTTGGAGACCCACTGCCTGACACCCACCACTTGTCCATGTTCTGGCTGAGTGTTTGACCCATAACCACCTCCACATTCTCTACCTTTAGCCGGCTAGCTAACAAAGAACTTTGTTACTTTTCTCCTTTCCTTTTTCTCTCATTCTGCCGCTTCCCAAAGTTGTAGCCTTTGTAAATGCAAACATCATCATCTCAAGTCCACCACCAGCAGAGAGGGCATCATGGGGCTTGAGTTATCCAGTCAGGAGCAAGGAGCAGTAGATTTTTCCTATGAGCCACTGGAAAACTCCATACTTAATAGAAACTATAAAATTAGATGATCCAAAGACCTCTTTGTTGTGGGGGTGGGGAGTGAGTGGGGTTAGATGGGTCATGATTATAACTGATGGTCAAATTCCTGGCTTATGTAGGACACCATTCCTCTGGCTGAATGCTGGGAAGATGGACACATTCAGGCTTGGGTAAACCATATGGTGAACTCAAGCATGGTGCCCAAGTAAAGGTAGAACAACTGACCAAAAATATCATTTCAATTTCTACCATGCATATATTGAATCTCTTCTGTTTAATCTAGTTAACTGTGGTTGCTGCTTTCATTTTCTTTTCTTTTTTTTTTTTGTAAGACACTCTGTATTTATTTGATGTTCAATACACTTTCCTTTCCAGAGAGAAGACATACAGTTTGAGATATCCCATTTAATAAATCCCCTGCTTCTGGCTGTACCTCCTGAATTTCTGTGCCCATTAATCAAGGTTCAGTATCATCACACATAGTGGGTAAAAATTTTCCCTGAGATCATAAAGCTGTGCCTTAGGTCACAGAATAATTTTTCCTCCAAAATTTAGGACAAAAGGAAGAATCTAGAAGAATTCTGGTGGTGGAAGAGGCAGATAACTTAGGTAGAATTCCTGAGAAAAAAGTGTAGAGACATCATACCACTTATTAATATTTCCCTGGCTGTGAACTCTTATCCTTTCAACAGCTCCAAATATTCTAGAAGGAAATTCGTTTATTGTATATAAAGACACTTGATCTCAATGCTGTGTGCAAAGCAGGTTGGCTTCTGCTAACTGCCAGAGCTGTCTTGGTGCCTCAGTTTCCAGTAAAATGCAGGGCTAGTGAGGAATGGACAGCCTTTCCCCAGTGGCATGTGGAAAAGAGAAAAACTCAGACATGGATAATGGGAAAAAACTGTTATCACACTATGTGCTTGGTCAGGCCTGCTGTGCTTTTCACAATGGTCTGAAATCAAAACAGCTCATGATCCTCCACAAGTGGGAATGGGAAGAGAGACTTAGTGGATTATCACCTCCAGCCAGATCAAGTCAGCAAAGCATAAGGCAAATGGACACCTGCACGTGACATCCAGTCTTGGTGCACTGAGAGTCATCTCTGAAGGAAATGCAACTTCTGGCAGCCCCTTCTGGGTTGCAAGAAATCACATACAGAAACGATCATATGCTGGGATCAGTTAATCTTAGGTGGTGTTGTCAGTCCTCCACCCACCGTCCCCGCCTAGAGTGGCACAATGGAATGACCGTGTTTCCTAGTGAGCGCTTCCCTTTTTAAAAATAAACAAGCAAAGTTTTCCCTAATCTGACGCAAATTCAACAGCCAGTCCTGGGGTGGAGAGAGTGGGGGATAGTGGGAATGGAAACCAGGCGTCAGGCAGACACGCTTGGGGACAATGTGCTGGAGAGTGTGCAGGCCTCTGAGGATGGAATAGTGTCAGGCCTGCTGAGCATCAGTAGTTGTGGTATTTCTGGAGACGTCATTCCATGGACACAAGTCTCCCAATTCCATCTCTTAGGTTTTCTTGGGATAGTTCTGACAAGCTTTCACCACATCTTTTAAGAAGTTAGGAACTCCATTCTTGGCAGCCCAATTAATGATCCAGGATGGAATTTGGCTACCTGGGTTATGCGAACAACAAATGAAAACTTTGCTCCCTCTTTTACCATCACGGTGGATAGCTATCTTCTGCTTGTAATGCTTCACCTGGATCACGCCCGATTTCTCCAGAAACTGTGGCACGGAGGTGCTCTGGGCCAGGATGACATGGACCTGCTGCCCTTCAAAGTCCAAGTGTCGTTGCTGCCGCATGTAGTCATACTCTCCGTTAGAAAGAGGGCTAGGGAAATCCGCTTACCAGTAGGCCACTGCCTGTCCATTGCATTTCTTTCTTTTCATAGAGTTCTTTAACATGTTGGTCCCGCTGGTTTCTATAGTCTAAGTCCATACAGACGTCTGCCAGTACAGCCGGTGGGCAATCCTCCAGAACAACAAAGACCTTATACTGATAAAGTCCAGTCTGGTTCACTAGCTGGTAGATCCTGATGTGCAAGGACTCCAACAGCAGCTGCCAGTTGGCCCCAGCAACTGCAGGCTTCTGGAGCTCTGTGCAGGCCTGCAAGAACTGCTCCTGGGAGAAGACACCAGGCCCAGTGGCCGTCCTTCCACAGCCGTGGCACCATCTGCTTTCATTTTCAATAGTCAAGGAGGACTTTGATCATCTAGTCTGAGAGCGGACACTACCCTTACCACCTTCTAGTCATCCAAGACCTCAAACCCCATTCCTTTTGTGTTAGCACACACTGTCACATACCTGGAACTATTAGGGCCTACTAAATGCTTATATTACTAATTATATGAGTATAGGGTATTTGCATTTTATGTGGATTTGCAAAAACAAATTACACACTTGTTTTCAAAGAGGGGTCTGAGATTATGGAAGAAGTCTGAGCATCTCTAAGATTGAGATAACAATAGATAACGTTCAGCTTTTAAAAATCTCTTCTTAGCATTTAGGTCTGCACTGTTCCTCTGACTTTAAATATTGTTTATATACTACCAGGTCTTTTTTTTTTAATTACATTTTATTTTTTTAGAGCAGTTTTAGCTAAATACATAGATTTCCCACATACTCCCTCCTCGGCGCACCATCTCCCCCACCATAAAGATCCTTCACAGAATGGTACATTTGTTACAATCGATGAACCTTCACTCAACATCATTATCACCCAAAGTCTGTAGTTTACATTAGGATTCACTCTTGATTTTGTGCATTCTATAGATTTTGACAAGTGTATAATGACATGTATTCACCATTATGGTAATAGTTACATTGCCCTAAAAATCCTCTGTGCTCCACCTATTCATCCCTCTCTCCCCCATAACTACTAGCAACCACTGATCTTTTTAGTATCTCCATAGTTTTGCCTTTTCCACAATGTTACATAGTTGAAATCACACAGTGTGTAACCTTTAAGATGGCTCCTTTCATTTAGTAAAATGAGTTTAAGTTTCCTCCATGCCTTTTTATAGCTTGATAGCTCATTTCTATCAATGGAGTTATTGATACTCCATCGTCTGGGTGTACCACAGTTTATTTATTCATTTGCCTGCTGAAAATGACATCTTGGTTTCTCCCAAGTTTTGGCAATTATGAATAAAGCCGCTATAAATATCCATGTTCAGGGATTTGTGTGGACGTAAGTTTTCAACTCCTTTGGGTAAATACCAAAGAGTGTGATTGTTAGATCATATGATAAGAGTATATTTACTTTTGTAAGAAACTGCCACGCCACCTTCCAAAGTGGCTGTACCATTTAACATTCATCAGCAATGAATGAGAATTCCTGTTGCTCCACATCTTCACCAGCATTTTGTAACATCAGTGTGCTGGATTTTGGCCAGTCTTATAGGTATTTAGTGGTATCTTACTGTTTTAATTTGCATTTCCCTTGTGACACATAATTCTGAGCATCTTTTCATATGCTTATTTCCCACTTGTATATCTTCTTTGGTGAAGTGACTGTTCCAATCTTTGGCCCACTTCTTAATTGTTTAAAATTTTTTTTCTTTTACTGTTGAGTTTTAAGGGTTATTTGGTGTATTTTGGATATCAGTCATTTTTCAGATGTCTTTTGCAAAAATTTCCTCCCAGTCTGTGGCTTATCTTCTCATTTTCTTTACAGAGTTTTTAACAGAGCACAAGTGTAGATATCAGGGAGGGAATTTTTATACAATTCAACTGCAAAAAACAAACAAAAAAATCCAACCTGTTTCTGGCACATAGATAATTGGAATTTTCACCAATTTGATGAGAATATAACTGCTGAAATGTCTGCATCTACATATAATAGTCACCAGTAATCTTTGGGAAAAAATTATGCTATATTAACCTTTTAAGTTAATGTTTTCTTCTTTTTAAAAGGAAAAATTTTAAGACATGAATTTTAATGTCTGGAATATCAAAGAGATGCTCAGTATTCCCTCAGGCTCTGGGTAAGTCTTCTGGTTATATACTCTGATACTTAGGAGGATCTTTTTTTTTTTTTTAAACTGAAGTATAATTGATTTACAATGTTGTGTTAGTTTTTGGTATATAGAGGATCTTATAGTATTGATTTCATAGAAATAGGCTCCCCTTCCTATTAGTTTATTGTAATAGAGTTACCCCATATAGCTTCTTCCCCTTGCTTGTTACTACTGCACCCTCCCATACTTGTCTTTTTCCTTTTGTCTGTTTTCTGATTATAAAATCAATGTCAATTCATCTGCGTATGTTAATTCTGTCCAGCACTGAACCTAGGGACTATGAGGTCTGTGAGAGTTAGACATGGTCAAAAATCTAGAAACTCTCACCTCAGTTAGAGCGATTGCTATTGAAACAGCAAGGAGCAAACTCAAGACAATGTTCAGATGTGTTCAGTTGTATAGTACAATTTGCAGGTACTGTGGAATTTAAAACCACTCCAACTGGTAACAAGACTCATTGAGATATTGCCCCCTCTACCTTCCACTGAGGTACTTATATTGGTGTCTATCAGCCATACAGTAAGCCTGCCATTGCTAACTTGGTGGGTGTACCCCAGAAGTAGTATTTATTAAGGAATTTCCAACTGGTTTTGGTATGCTTCTATCACTGGATAGTTTTTCTTCCTAACCCCTTCCTAAAGATAGCAAAAACCTAGGACATTGTCCTTTTATTTCTTGAAAAGAAAAAAAGTGCTTATAGTTGATACAGAGTAGGGGAGTAGGGAAAAATCTATGTTTAATTCCAGATCATAGCTTTAAGATGTAAATCCTACATGACTTCTGTAGGCTCACAGAGCTGTTTCTTTTCCAGCCCAGCTAATTATTCTCTGTGACCTAAGAAGAGAGTCACAGAGAGCTATTTAGCTATTTTGAGCAATGATTATGCAACCCATATTATAATACATGTGTGCAGCCCATTACATTAGCTAATCTTAGCAAATTATTCAATGAGTCAAAATAATTTCTCTTCTCTGTTCTGAACTAGTAGGGTTTGTTTTTGTCTTGTATTAATATATGATGATTCCTTTGGCTTAGAATATATACTTATATGCTATCTATTTTAAATTTAACATTTGGAAAAGGAATGATTTGCATGTGTGTGTTTTAATGAAAAGCATGTTTTCTTGGGTTATACAACAGCATTAAGTAACAAATTATTATTGAGATGTCTTAAGTAAAAACTTTAAGACTATATGTTTTACTTATATGCCTACTTATGTGCTGTCTCTGAAATAGGCTTAGTACACTGTATTCAAATGTGTTTGTATCATTTTCAATATCATTATCCCCTTCATATGTGAGATTTAAAGACTGACATAGGTATTGATGGGAAGCAAGCTGGAAGTCAACAGCTGGAAATATTTAAAGCAAGGAAAAGACACTAAATGTGTGAAAGGGTTCCACCTTGTCTTGAAAACAATGTTTAATGGATCTTCCTGTATGCAAATCTGAGTTGATCATATTCTTCAGTCTGGATGAGGCCTGTGTTAGTCTGCTTGGGCTGCTGTAACAAAGTGCAATAAATTGGATGGCTTAAACAACAGAAATTTATCTTCTCACTTGGAGATTGAAAGCCCTAGAACCCTATGCCAACATGATTGGCATTTGGTGAGGTCTCCCATCCTGGCTTGCAGACAACTGCTTTTTTCTGTGTCCTCACATGGTGGAGAGAGAAAGAGAGGGCAAGCTCTTTGGTGTCTCTTCTTATAAGGACACTAATCAACATCGTAAGAGTCCCACCTTCCTCACTTCCTCTAACACTAATTACCTCCCTAAGGCCCCATTTCCAAATACCATCACAATAGAGATTAGAGCTTTAACATGTGAATTTGGGAGGACACAAATATTCAGTCCATATCTAGATCTATCTTGTGTTGTGTTATAGCTCCTTCTCTCCCTCCAATCCTGCTCCTTTTCTTCCCTATAGCCACACGTTGTAGGAGAGTTAATGTGTGTCCTTCCAATTCATCTTCTACACATTTACATACCTGGTGTATATGATGTAGGCTTATACATTTACAGTAATAAATGAGAATATTAATTGGATTTTTACACTTTTCTGCACGCAAAATTATATTTTTGAGACCTATCCATGTGGTTGTGTGTAAACCTGGCTTATTACTTCTGACTACTGCATCAGTTACATGCTTACGCTATACTTTATATCTATTCTCTTAGTGATGAACAAATTCAACCTTTTAAAAGATAATGTTCTCTTAATCCCTAAAGGTTTTATGACCTTTAATCTTCAAAATGGTGTTATAGCCACAGTATTGTTGCACAAGGAATAATTGTGTTAGTCCTCAATGTTTGAATTTCCATCAGATTGTTCCCAGGGTGTTGTAATGAGTGTCTGGCATTCAAAATTTCCTTGCGTTTCTTTATAGGTAGTATTGTCAGTGTGCAGGGGACTAGGAGGTCAAAACAAACTAGCATTCTGCCCAGAATATTCTGAAATAGTTTTGAATTATAGTTTCATTTGTTCAGAATTTTTGTCCACTTGATATGCTTTTATTTTCTTGCTTAATTTCAGAACCACTAAGTCATCTAACTGGAATAATAATCAGACTGATTACTCCAGTCTCAGTGATTCCCAGTTCCTTTTTGGATCCCAGTTCTGTCCAGAAAGTTCAGAGACCCTGTCAACACCCTTGGACTTTGGTGTAAACTTGAGACATCCAAAACAGTCACAACAAAATTCTCTGGATGTGAGTCTGATTTCCATATCTCTGCTCACGTTTCATAACCATTATGGAGATAAGCTATAAAGACTTATTCTGCTGGATTGTATTTCAGAATTGTACATGTCTAAGGATTACTCTCCTAAAATAGATTTGTACTTGATTGGTGACTCATTTGACTGGGTAGTCTGAAATGGAAAACATATTTATGTTTGCAGTTTCTTCCATTACTAAAACAATATAGAATAGTGCCAGTACATTGACCACTCCTAGGGAGTGTCAAAGACTAGTCGTTCTATTCTCTCAGTACGTGACATTTTCTAAGACTAGTTGTACTACTGTTTGTGAGGACTCAAAAAGAAAAAAGAACTTTAGGAGTAAATTAACAAATTGTATTTTATATGGACATTTTTCTCCTAAGAAACTTTAGGTGCTTTGTGGATTTTAGTTTACTCTGCCATATTAGCTCCTTGAAGAAGATGAGGATTCTGAGACCTAAGATGATGAATAAGGGCCAGAATGAGGAAGACAGTCTCAAGTCCTTGATTTTTTTTAAAACCTTTTTTGGGGGAGGTAGTTAGGTTTGTTTGTTTGTTTAAATGGAGGTGCTGGAGACTGAACCCAGGACCTTGTGCATGATAGGCAGGCACTCTACCACTGAGCTGTATTCTCCCCTCCAGTTCCTTAATTTTTTTGAGACCAGCCTGTCTTTTGTGCATCAGAAATATTTTTATTTATTTGGTCTAGAACCAGATTTAACTTTATACACAGACCTAACTGCATTAAATAGAGACTTACTGAATACGATTAGGTCAGTGCTTTAAGGTAGTAAGGTGTACTCTGAAATAAGTATTTCATTACATAACTTGGTACCCAGTGATATGAAGGAGTAAATGTACTCCCTGAATGTTTAAGTTTTGCCTCAGAATGCAGGAAATGGCTCACCATGTGCCAGCATTCCATGTCAAACTTATCAACAAGTCTAGTTCACCAGCAGCTGAGCAACAGCAATCTGAGTTAAACTTACTAGTATAAAAACTTTAACACATCATCTCAGAGATGGCATAATTTTCTGTTGTTGCCTTTAAATTTATGCAGTTGATTTTAAGCCATTTTAGCTGACATTTTAAATATCTCTGGACTGGTAAGGCAGAAACTATGTTAGTAAAAATGTTGCTTTATTTTAATATGATTTTCTGATGCATTTGAAATAAAAAGGAAATACTACATATGGTGTTATATTTTAGTATTATAGTTTGCACTTAAGTGTGACTCTGCATTGTACAGAAAATAGTGAATGCTATAAATATTTTCATGTGGGAAATGCTATGACTTTTTTTTTTCATTGAACAGAGTGAACCTAGTATTTTCACAAAGTACCAAACAAAACCCCAGCTGTTTGGAGGAGATTCAAAAGATGGAGACTTATTTCCTCTTCCTTTGTCAGTTGGAAAATCAAAAGGCCTCTTGGAACAGTTTGAGGAGAAAAAGAAAAGTGCAAAAGACAAATGTGACAGGTACATAAATCTTTCAACTGGATGGGGCAACTCTTTTCTGAGGGAAACAGAAAGTGGAATGTCAATAGTCAAATAATTCAATTTCAGCATAATAGCACTCTTGCCTTTGCAGATCATCTAATAATTATTAATTTACTTCCTTGTCAGTGTGACTTATGGCAGATTTGAACATGGCTGCCATAGTTTTGGCCCATCTGGATATTAAGGTAAAGGACTTCTCAGAGAAATGCAATATTCAAGTAATGTTATGTCTATTCTGCCTAAAATTCTGCCCTTTGTTTCCTTTTCAGATCATCAGAATTAGGAAATTAGTTAACATTTGTTTCAGGGTCAAGAATATAGCACATGAATTCTTAAGTCACAGTTCAGGCTGAATTTCTCACTTTGAAATGTTGGCATTTTTAAAGATAAACCCTAAATTTCATACACATTCTTATTACATATGTTTGTATGTATATGAGCAATATTAGGGCTGTCATATTAATTTGTAAATAAGTAAGTTACAGGTCACTGAGGAAATTAACTAGTTCACTTTGTGGTAACGTTATCAGGACATCTTTAGGTATCACAGAAATAAAACCCAAGCAGAAATATACTTTATTATTTCTGTGATAGTGGAGCTATATTGCTTAGTGTCACCACCAGTACCTTCATGTTGAAAGAACCAGAATTTCTTAAAGAATTCTAGACTAGGAATATTTAAAAGTCTTTAAAAGATTAGGTATCCTTCCCACTGTATACCTGTTTTCCTTTAGTGAGAAAGACAGAATGCTCTATTTGAAGTATTTGATTCTGTTGATAAATAAACATTTGCCGGATATTGACAGACTTCTTTCCCCTAGGAATCCAGGCTCTAGGACTCTTAACTATGGTAGGGTACTGCACATGAGCAAGCCCTCATCCTCTTAACTGCTTCAGATAGATTAGTCTTAATTTTTTTGTTCTCTGGGCTTTTGGATTATATTTTGTTTGATCAAGCTTTCTGTAGCTAAAAATAATTTTGTGAAAAATTAAGTCTCTCTTGATATTTCCTTCCTTATTTCCTTCTCTCCTTTCTCTTTACATTTCATTTCCTTCTCTTTTTTGTAGTGAGATGAGTTTCTGTTAACAATTATTTACAAGATGGCAAAAAAAAAGTATTTCTATAGAGAGAACCAATGATGAGGACACTGAAGAATATCTTCTCCATTAAAAAAATTGAAGCTTATGAGTGATTTAAATGCTAGGCAGAAGATACTGATTTTAATAAATCCTGGCAAAAACAAACCCCAAGATTTTAGATTTCTTGTTTTCTGTCAATAAGTGCTTACCAGAAATGTGGTGAGGAGTGAGAAATTTTTAAATGAGAGAGAGAGAGAGAGCATACTACTGTAAATTTGGAAGCAGGAAAGTGATAAGGCATTTTACAGAGTTCAAACATAAGAGATGCTACAAATCCAGAATACATGGATTTACATATTGTGTTTTGAAAGTTCATATTTTCCCAAATGTATGGAAAGAGCGTGTAAGGTTAAGAAATCTTAAAAGAAACCTTAATCATTCAGACTGCATTTGTTATGACTTTTTGTAGCAAATAAAAACACACCCCAATCTAGCCTAGACAAAAAGGAGGATATATTAGCTCTCTTAACCAGTCTGGAAAGGACAGGGAGTGAAATCAAATCAGAATCTGTCTCTCTTCTGTGCTCCTCTCTCCATCTATACTTCATTCTCTCCTACTAGAGACCAGCTTCCCACTAACACAGAGAAAGAGACTCACTTCCCTTAGTTACAATTTGAAAATCCTAGTGAAAACTTCTGATAGGCTTGCTTATTAGGTCATGAGGGTGACTGGAGGGGAGTGTCACTGGAAGTCCTCACTAGAATCACTTTCTGGGTGCAGAAAGAAACAGTTCCCCATTAGAGGACGACGCTGGGCACACCAGACAATAGATGGTCATTACCAAGATTATTATTTTTTAATCAGTCATGTTTGAGAAAACAGATTAGTCTCATAACCAATGTATAACCTAAGGCCCACAAATAGATTATAAAATGAACCATGTTTTTTCAGTGATTGTTAATCACCATAGTGAAATTTGTTCATTCACTCACTCAACAAACACTATGCTAGGCCCAATACTGCAAACTGGGGATCCCAAGGGGAAGAATAATGGTATTTGTCTTTGAAGTTCTCAGTGTGGTCAGGGAAACAGATATGTGATGGATAAATTATACAAGTGGGCCAGAGATATTAGTTGTAAGCAACAGAAATGTTCATTTAAATGAAAAAGAAATTTATTAAAAGGTTACTGGAATGGGTTCTGGTTCTGAGTAAGATGGAGTACGCATACTTTATCCTATCTCTCCCACTGAATGCAACTAAGCCCTGGATGGTGTGCATGTAGCATATGAGGACCCTGAAAAATAAATGGTAGCAGATGGATTGGAGAAGGAAACCTGAAGTATCAAAGTCTAGCCTTGAGTTTTCTGCGATTTTGTTCGTTTTTAACCAAAATGTAAAATGTTTGCTCTGCAACAGACACTGTTAAGAAAACTTAAAGACAAGTTACAGACTGGGAAAAAATATTTGTAAACCACATTTGCAACAAAGGACTTGTATCCAGAATAAAAAGAACTCTCAGAACTCAACAATAAGAAACAAGCAACTGAATGAAAAATGGGAGAAGATTTTGGCAGATACTCCATTAAAGAAAACATTAAGGAAAACATAAGGATAACAAATAAGTATGTGAGAAGTTGCTCAACACCATTAGTTAATACAAATTAAAATCATGAGATGTTACTCCTTATCTATTAGTGTGGCTAAAATTAAAACAAACAAAAACTGACAATACCAAGTGCTGGACAAGGATATATACCACATGGAAATCTTGCTGGTGGAAATGCAAAATAATACAGCCACTGTGGAAAAGTTTGACAGTTTCTTATAAAATAAACATAAGTTACTATATGCCTCTGCAATTCTAATCCTAGGCATGTATCCTAGGTAAATGAAAACTTATGTTTACACAAAAGTCTATCCAGTAAATTTTATAGCAGCCTTGTTCATAACCACCAAAAACTGGGTACAACCCAAATGTCCTTCAATGTGTGAATGGGTAAACAAACTATGGTGTGGTGGAACACTACTCAGCAATGGAAAAGAAAAACTGTTGCTACACAACAACATGGATGAATCTCAGAGGCACTGTGCTGAGTGAAAGAAATCAGTCAAAGATTACATACTGTATGATTCCATTTATATGATATTCTGAGAAAGGCAAAACTATAGAGATGGGGAATAGATAAGTGATTACCAGGAGTTCGGGGGCCGAGGGCTGGACTTTACCACAGAGACACAGCATGAAGGATTTTCTGGGATACTGTCCTATATCCTGAGTGTGGTGGTGGTTACATGAATCCTAAATTTGTGTTAAAACTCATAGAACTGTGTACACAGACATGTTAATTTCCTATGTCAATTTAAATTTTTAAAGTGTTAAAAATTATTAAAAGATATTGAATGGTTCATTTTATTAGAATTATGTTCAACTGCATTGACATGTATACACTCATTCTTATAATAACAGAAGCTTAAAAAGTTATTTTTTTTTAATGCAAAAATCATCCTAAAGTGTGTGGTCCAGGGCTAAAATGGTGGCTCCATGGTCCTCAAGGATCTGGGTCCTTCCATCAGTGTGATCTGCCATCACTAAAGTATGATCTACACCCCCTCACGCACACACATCCTCATACTGCTTGGTGGCTGCTGGAGTTGTTACATCAGAGTTCCAGACAGCTGATGGATGATGAAGGAAGGAAGGAAGGAAGGTATCTTCCCTAAAGGATTCTCCTTGGAAGTTGCATGCAACACTTATATCTCCCACTGACTAAACTTTACTCTCATGGCCACACCTAGCTGCATGGGAGTCCAGGAATGTAATCTATCTGGGTGAGAGTGCATTGGGTAGGGATGGGATAGGTAAAACAGGATTACAACTTCCAAGGAAGAAAATTAGGCCAGTTTAAGTTTCTGCCACAATCATACAATTGCCAACAACTACCTGCCATGGACAACTTCCCAAACCAAGTCTCAAAATTAGTCCAGTGCAGATTCTGCTACCCACTACCCCCTGCACAGAATGCACTGGACCCTTCCCTGCATTGTAGTCAGTGTAGTCCTGGATACTTTTACCAGTCCCATGGAGCTCCATCTGTCTACCACTATAGCCACAGACACCAGAGGAAGAGCTCACAGTCTTTTTGTCCTGACTCCCAGTCTGGCAAGGCATGTGTGAGGGGAGAGCCCAAGGTTCAGGAAAAGCTCAGAAAGCAAGCCACTGACACTCTCAGCCTCTAGAGGAAAGAAACTCTGCTTCATCTCAAATCCCTAAACTCCTCAAACAGAAAAGAGGGTCAGATACAGAACAGCCCCCCTAAAAAGAATCCAGACTTTCATTCTAAGTACAAAGTTGTAAATGCTGTAGTAGAGGTTTCAGCTAATGCTTTGGGAACCCTGAGGACAGACTTCTAGCTCTGACTGGGGGCGTCAGGAGAGACTCCATCCAAGGGAGCACATCTAAACTGAGTGGGAGTTTTGGGCAGAGATCTTGAGTCTGTCAGGCTCTCAAGTCTGCCTCTGAATCAGCTTACTCTGTAAACCACCATTAACACTGTTTTATATAACTCTGCTCTATTTTCACGTATTTTCAAAAATAAAAATGGGATTATTTCCTATGGACTATTTTCAATCTGCTTTTTAAATTTAATATTTAATGATTGTATTTCTATTTTGTCTACAAAATCATTTCTAATGCATTGTACTTTATCATATGGATCATTTATGGGAGTATGTTTTAAATATTTAATACAGCATTAGAACTGCCAAGAATACACCATGAGGTAATGATAATCTTTTCAACAAATATTGTTGGGAAAACTAGATACTTATGCAACAGAATGGAAAAGGACCCTTAACTTACAACATACACAAAAATCAACTGAAAATGGATTAAAGACTAACACGAGACATGAAACCGTAGAACACCTAGAAGAAAACATAGGGGAAAAACTTCTTGACAGTGGCCTTGGCAGTGATGTCTTGGATATGACACCAGAAGCACAGTCAACAAAAGCAAAAATAGACAAGAATTTTTTCAAAAGTGGGATATTTGAGGAATAATTATAATAATTTCTTTTTCATTAGAAATTAATATTGTTCCCAGAATAGTCTCTATACTATTACCTCTTTCTTACAGTCAAAATAATATTCATTAGACTAAGATGTGTCTGGGAATTTTGGACTACCAGAAAGAGGTCACTATCTTGAAGCCATGTTGCCATAAAAAGGAAAGCTAGTCTGTTCTACTGTAGTAACCACTTGACTTGCTAAAGTTTATCCTCATTTAAGATCTACATAGAATAAATTTTAAAAAACAAGTGGTTTGGAAATACTTACAAAAAAAATCAGTGTTCTTGTTTTTTCCAGATGGACATTAAGGTTTCTCAGGGTTGAGTCTTTAATGCTACACTAGGTAGACTCCTGCCATATTCATGGAATCAATTCTGTTACATACTGTTTCAATATTTCACAAATATTTTCTTTCTTCTCCCCTATTTCAGTGAGACTTTATACAACTTCATTTCCCATATCAGAGAAGGCATTCACAGGGTAAGTACAGCCACATTTCAAGGAGTTAGAACATCTTACATTTTAAGAAGTTGAATAATTATATTGACCTTTGTTCATGTAGAATGGCAATATTTTAATTACTCTATCATTAAATGACAATTTGCTAAGTTAGTAAAATAAGGCAACAGTCTGTGAATTATTTCTTAATTTTGGGTTTCTTAGTTACAGACATCTGTGGAAAAATCTGAGGAACATCTCAGTTCAAGAAGCCAATCTATTTTGGATTCTTTGGAGACTGTGGCCAAGACAAGTGAGTGTCTCATGTTTGAGGTTATCAGCAGGGGGCACTGGTGAGCAGTGACCCTGAACTTTCTGACCCTAGCCAGGTTTCTGCCAGTGGTGAGGTTCCATACAGCGCTTCAGATAAGAGGATGGGTACGTAAGATTCGCCCTGAAGAGATGTGGAGCTCGCTAAACTGGGTAGTGGGCCCCATCTCTATATGGGAATGCCCTGGTCCCTCGATGCCTTTTTCGAAGGACTAATCCTGCACCCAGTAATCCTGCAGCCTCAGGACAGATAGTTCCGCCAGATTTCTCATCCTCCTGCCTAAAGTGAATCAACAGCAACCCTGAGTCCCAAATGAATTGCTGGTTGTGAAGACTATGAAGACTCCCTTGTTCCTTTAGGACTTTGAAATTAAGACACTGCTCCTTTAGGAGTTAGAAATACTTCAGTCACCTACTGTTCTTCTTGCTTCCTTCATTTCAATGTTTTGTAATGAACCATAGCATCTTTCTCAATTTCAGTTACAGTTTGTGGTTTGCAAAGTCCTCTGCTCTGCCAGTTAGTGATTTATGTTTAGGTGAAACCATGGTCCAGGCTTTTATTTAACAGAAGAGAACCATTACACAGCTCTCCTTAGGCAAATGCTTCCCTAGAACCAACAGCTTCTCAGCTAAACAGCAAGATGATAACTGCATCTGCACTTGTTTGCATTTGTCTGTTTGTTGTTTATTTTTTATTTTAAATGAATTGAAGTCAATTTATTCAAATGCCATGGAATGGATTGCTCATGATTTACAAAAATTAAGCCTTTGTGTAGCTTAGAAATTAATCCCCATCTGTCTGCAAAGAAGCACTCTACTGTCTGCTGGCTTCCAACCTGAGTTGGGGCAACTGTCCATCTGTTTGAAATCCAGTTTTGGAAGCCTAGGACTGTTACCCTTACAAGTAGCAAGTCAAAGAGCAGAAGCAAAAAGGATGCTTCTTTTGCTTAACATGATAAAATAACTCATCAGTAAGTGCCCAAGGAAAGCACTCTTTTTGCTATATTTGAAACTGGGTGAAGTACAAAAAGGAAGGTTGCAGCAAAGGTGTGGCATTCCCAGAATAGGGAATGGAAGTGCCCAAGGGCCCAACACAGGATCAAGGCAGAGAGAGGAATATAACAGAGTCTGGCTTATAGTAGGCATAGGAATACTGATGCTTCACCCCTGACGTTCCTTATCTTTCAGAGTGTAAGACTCAGGAGAGCCACATTGATAAGGCAAACAGTAACAAACACTGTGACGTTTTATTAATTAGAAAGCCAGGTCATTCTTTAAAGTAGGCACAAGTGGCGTGTCCAGAATCATTCCCTTTCTTAGTAGGTAGTGATCGGAACCTGGAAGTTAGTCACTGAGAGAGGAACCAGACAAATCCTCTGTCGTATGGCTGTGCCCAGTCCGACTAGCCTAGAGAATTGAACTTGCCAGTCAGTGCATCCTATAGGCTTGCAGCTTGCTCATAAGGGAAGGGGGAAGGTACTATGGGAAAGCACTCTCTTGGGTTATTGTATAATTGATGCCTTCACAGAAGGAGGTCATGAAATCTTTCCCCAGTCTCAGTCTGCCTCTACAACCAAAATTACTCAGTCACCTAACCTAACCTAACTCCTCTTCTTCAGCTGAGGACACCAAGGACCATCCCACTTCATCTTGAGTTTGGGTGGGGTAGTTAGTAGAAAGCAGTACTTTTACCTAATAGATATCAGTTCTATTAAAAAAGTGATCATTAGGAAAATAAATAAGAGGGGCCACTATCAAAATCTATTTTTGGAAAATAGACAACTCTATATGTCAAAATTAATTCCATATGAATCAATATCAAGTGTGGTGATTAAATCATAAATAGAGCTATAGGAAAACATGAGCAACATTTTTATAATTTTATTTTTATTTAAAAAATTATACTTTTAATTATAGAATATTGTTAGAATAATACAGATGTAGATAGACCCTAGAATAACTGTGACCAATACCATAAGGAAAGCTGCTCTACATACGTACCATAGAAAATAGGCACAGTGTTCAGGGTGTGTGATCGTCCATACTAAAATTACCGACGGCCGATGTTATCAAATATCAAGCAAACAGCAATTCAGAGTGGTCTCTCAGAGTCACAGTTCCCTGGCCCCAAAAGGGAGATTCCCAACCAATGTCCCGTCAATACAAAAGGGGAGAACCCCCAAACAGCACCCCATCAGAGATGAAGCTGAATGAATGCTCAAGGCTAGTCCCAAAAGGGAAAATCCCAACCAATGTTCCGCCACCGGTGAAGCCAATGCAATAGAGGATACTCTGGTGTCATCACAAGTGAAGCAAGCTTCAGTAATCACTAAACCAGCCAATGGGAGTATTGATACACACACATACGAACAACAAACACAGTCCCACAATCAAAAGATCAGAAGAAGTATAGTCCAAAAATTCCACTTTCATTCCCAGATGGAGGATTCCATAGTGGCCTGGCTCCTGAAAGAGAATGGACCAAGAGTGGCTCCCAGTGGGCCCAGAATGGCTCACTTCCTGGAAGGGAATGAGCCCAGATGGAGAGGGTAGAATTTTCCCATCCTGCGCAAGCCTGGGACACTCACCTTAGAATGATACACACAAAAACACAAACAACAAATAGGCTCCAGTCTCACAGACAATCAGAGGAGGTGTAATCTAAAAATTCCATTTCCACTCGCAGACGGAGGCCTCCAAATTGGCTCTGATCTCGAAAGAGAATGGACATAGAGTGGCTTGCAACAAGCCCAGATGGAACAGAGAGAATTTCCAGCCTGCGCAAGCTGGAGCTACTCACCCGCAAGCTACACTGAACCAGACGTTTCTTAGCTCCATACAGCTTGCTCGATGGCCAGTGCTTGTCAGGGAGAGTCCCTCTGAGTTCCCTGGAGTGAAATGAGTTCCAGCAGCTGCTGGGGACCCAGGGAAGGGCTGGCCTTGGGCACAGACTCCTGGCTGGCTTAGCCAAAATTGTTATTGAACACAAGTTCACGTACTAGACGCACAGTGTGGCCAAAAAATATTGAACTGCTCCAAACAGAATTCGGAGCAGAGGAAGTTTTATTACTGGGCCGAGCAGGGAGAACGAGTTGCTTATGCCCCAGAAAATCTTGAACTCCTCAAAGGGTTTCAGCTGAGCATTTTTAAGGCCTGCTGAGGGAGAGGCGTCCCAGGGTCTGTGATCAGCTGTGCACAATTCTCTGGTTGATGATGATCAATCCTTAGGTGCCAGGTCTGGGGGCTACCTGCTCATGATCATCAAGTACTTAATTTCTTCCATTTGGTGGTGACTTTTAGCATTTAAAAAACTCAGGAAATATGCATGAGAAACAATTATCTGGGTACTTCAGAGAGGAGATACAGTAGAGGACATGGGGGAGGGGTCTACCCCAGGAAGGCCCAGTAGGGTCCTGCTTGGTTACATTACCTGGAACCCTCTGCCCACTGTGATATTTTTCAAGTCTCATCTTTTTTCCTGATATTCTGAGATTCAAGCAGAAACGTGTCACAAACCATAAAATAATTTAGTAAGATATCAGAAATTAACAAAAGATGTAATGGGAAAAAAGACGCCATTTATAATTCCAATACAAGATAAACTGCTTAGGAATAAACTTAACACACGACACACCCATTTTTTTCAGTAGCTTTTGGGCTTTATGTTTTGCTTAGAAAGCTCTTCTCCACTACAAGTTTACAATTCCCACCATGTTTCCTTCTTGTACTCTATGGTTTATTTAATTATATTAAAATTGTTAAACTATCTAGAATTTACGTTAATATAAGAAAACTGAAATATAAGCTTCCTTTCAGGAAGGGAATTATGTTTTATTCTAAAGAGAAGCTCTGAAGTAAATCATTTGAACTTAAAAGAGCCTGTATTAGGTACCAATATTAGGTACCCCTGCCCTGAGTTAAGACAATAGAGACAGAATGGTTAGAACATAGGGAACTAACCAAAGCACCTGTCGTAGAGAGGTGAGTTTTCAAGGAAGACTAAATTTGAGTCTTTTATCCTGTCCTTTAAGCACCAGATGTTCTGGTTTTGCTTCCATTTATTGTGAAGGGTTAAGCACTCTCTTGTTGCCAAATTGCCTTTTACTCATCTAAAATGAAAAAAAATTGTCAAGAATCTTCAAACATACTCCATATAGTTATGAGAAAATAAATAGAATATCTGGTGTATTATTCCTGATTATTTGCAAATTGTACTTGTTATGCATTTAAGATGTATGTGACTTTATAAAAATTTCCCTGTGCTTTCCCTCTTAGAGCTCACGCTTTATTTTCTAAAGGAGAAAAAGCCAGGAAAAGAGTTTTTAAATGGCCATTAAAATTCTTTGTCCTTTTCTACAGGCATTTGAAATAAGCCTAAATAAGAAGTAAAAGAACTTCTGATAGTTTCTAAACTAAAACATATTGTGGAGCTTTGATATTCTTAACAGGATTGTGGTAGAGAGCCAGGTTAATTAACTTGTAAATAGCTAACTGATTTGTCCCAATGCCATGACTTAAAAATCCATCCTTTCCCCATTGATTTCAAATCACTGTTTTTATTTGGGTCAATTCTGATCTCTGTTCTGGTTTTGTGTCCAGTCTTTCCCTCACTAGTTCACATTGCAGGAAGAGTTCTCCTTTTAAAGGGAAAATGTAATCATGTCAACCCTCTGCTTACCTGTGTCAATGAATGAAGTCTTAGAATCAGGCTACAGATCCTCTGTCTGGCTGTGTCCTCCACTCAGGCCACCTTCCCCTCTCCCATCATGCTTCAGCCATGCTTCTCCTCTTTGGAGAACCTGCTCTTTTTTTCTGTTGGTAATATTCTTTTCCCCATAGGTTAACAATAATTCAGCTAAATATCACTTTCTTAGGGAAGTCTTAACTCATCCTCAAGAATGGACTAGATCTGCCTGTTACACGGTCTCCAGTTTGGTATATATCTCCTTGAGAGTTTCTATAAATAGTCCTTTGTATAGTTACTCATTTACTACCTGTTTTCCCTATTAAATAGTAATTTCCCTATTAAACAGTAATTTCAAGAGAGCTTTATCTATTTTGATCCCTGGTTATAACCAGAGAACGTGGCTCAGTGCCCTAGTATAGTAGATACTCATTAAGTATTTGTTGAATAAATGTAAGAGCATCTTCACATGACCTGTTGTTCAGCAAGAGGATGGCAATAATTAATTGCAACACAATGTGTTTTTAAATAAATTGTGTGTGTGTGTGTGTGTGTGTGTGTGTGTGTGTGTGTGTGTGTGTGTGTAAAATCTCCTCATGCAAAAGAGGGGAATCGGTACCAGTCCTGAGTGCTTGGCACTCAGGTCACCATACCCATTAGAGCCCAAATGTAAAGAGGAGAGAAATTAGTGAAGGACCGTAAGTGATGGTAGAGCACACATGGTGCCACCAGCAGAGAGAAGCAGCACCCAAGCCAGACAGGAAATGATATTTTCCAAGGAGGTGACTGCTGAGAGCAGAAGGAAGAATGGGAATTAGTTGGACTGAGGTGGTGGTTGAGGGGATGGTAGAGTGACAGATGGAAGCAGGAGTACTCTAAGCTGAGGGAACAGCATGGACAACAGCCCATGGTGAGGGAGAGATGGCGTAGCAACAGGGCTCAGAGACGCAGAGGATAGTGGATAAAGGGAAGTGAGCCTGGGTCTTGTTAGCCAATTGAAAGATTTGGACTTCATCCAGTGGCCGGGGGGGTGCCACTGACAGTTTCAGTGAAGGTTTCAGAGAGGGCACGATCATATCTATGTTCTAGAAAGATCACGCTAATGACAGGGCCAAGAAGGTAGGCTATGGAGAAGGCAGCAGGTTTCAGGGCCCCTAGCAGGTGCTAGGGTTGAGTCTCCTTTGGCCAGGATGTTGTCAGGGAGGGAGGGAAGAAGAGATAGTGGAGGAACCACCCTGTTCTGGCTTCTCCTCACTGGGGCTGATCTGGAAGATTAGACTCCCGGGTGCTAGCAGAGCAGGCTCAGGTAGCCCCTGCCAGGTTCCAGCTCCTCCCTCTCCAACACTGTGGTCTGGGCAGGATGGCACATACCATAGTCTTCACGTGGTGAATTGTCTTTGTTCTGTATTTAGTGCAGGAGACCATGCAGGCCCAGAGTGATCTGGTGTTGCAAACAGTGCAGGACAAGGGCAACATGGAGCAGCAGGCCATCCTTGAGCTGCAAAAGAGGTTTGAAGCTGTAAGTGTAAACCCTGACCTCTTTCCCCAAGTATGTTTCTGGCTTTGTTACTAAGACCTTGAAAGATACCTTGAAAATTGCAAATTTTCAGCCAAAAACAGAGGCCACCACAGGTCCCTTGGTAACAGGCCAGCAAAGAGGCCAGATTCCTCCCCCAAGGTCCTCCGGCAGGATGTGGACCCTAGGGGTCCTGCTACAGGTACCGTGCTTCCCCTGTACGGTACCCAACAAGGGACAAGGTTTGGTTCTGCTGGCCCATCCTTGGTTTTGTTCACACATTTTATTGTACATTCTGAGTTGCACTGTCCATAGCTCTCTGCTTTCTCACTGCCTCTCTTTAGAAACAAGCAGAGTTTATAGAAATGAAGTCCAACATGCAGCGCCTTGAAGCTTTAGTTGCCCAGCAGAGTAAGGACTTCCAGCAGCTGTGTGAGCAGCTAAGCCAGCTGAATATGCCCAGTGTCCTAGCAGAGCTAAAGAGGCTGATCTCCGTCCCTCAGAGACCCCGGCATGTGAAAGACAGCACTTCCCAGACCTCCCCACCTCTGGCTCAGAGCCTCAGTTTCACCATGCAGGACAAATATGCCTCTAAGGAACCAGTTACATGGCAGGCCCAGGCCCTCCCTGCTGCAAGCAACCTTAGTGTGGGCACCCCGAGGCCGGGGGAATTTGGTGTCTGGGGTGAGGGAACACAGAGGGATGCTCTCCAAGAAGAGGCTGCGAGGCTGGCACTTGGAACTGGCAAACAAAACAGGCAAATAAAGGATAAGGCAGTGCAGGCTAACTGCCAGAATTGGGCTATTACTAACATAGGCTCCGAGAACCAAGGCTCCGGCATCCTGAGCCACACGGTTCCTAGTGACAGGGACCTGGTTTCCCAAGGAGCCTCGCAGCTTATATCCCTGGACTTGAACAATTTTGCAGCCAACATTAAGAACACCTGCCAGAAATGTCAAGCCAAAGGCATGTTTTCTTGTGACCCTTGTGAACAAATAATGGTGACTGAACAGAAAGGCAGAACTGTAGAAAGAGGGAGGAGAGGCAAGCAGCAGCAGCCCAGGAAAGCCCCCAAAGGCAGGCGCCTAGCCAGGAAGCAAGAACAAACCCCCAGCAAAACCTGTGCTTCCAATTCTAAATATTCTCAGCCTCCAGTTTCTGACCCACAGAGGCCCCTCCCTGGGCAGCAGGAACCCCTTGCTCAGCCTCTGCATCTTCAGGGCCTCCGGAGCCCCACAAAGCCAGTCTGCCCTGCTCTGGGAGGAAGAGTCATGCCCAGTAAGACAGCAAGGGCAGTGCCAGGGAACCTCTTGCAGCTCAGCGGGCACTCTTCCCAAGACAACAGTTTGCTTTCTCACAGTTCCCAGGGGGACCACCAGATAAGCTGGTTCAGCGACCTCAGCCTCAGAAGAGAGCCCCCTCTCTGGAAGGAGCCCGGGAAGAACATGCTGTATGACCTGGGTTTTGATAGCAGCGATGATGGCTTCTGACCAGCCCGTAGTGACTTCAGCTGATGACTTATTGGTCTCAGCTGGAAAGATACCCCAGAACACTTTGGAAAGTCCCTGAAGCCTGCCTGGGACTCTCAGGGTCAGAGGCTGTGCTTGGGGGTGGGCAATGCAGAGATGGGGAGCAGATCTGGCATTCTGGGTGCCAGGTGCTGCCCATGACAGGGCATATGGGATAAATGCATCTTTATTCATGGGAATAAAACGTGGAAGATGGTGGTGGTGAGAGCTGGGGCAACAGCCCGGGTGTGGGGCATCGGGAGAGGGTGCCGCCTTTGGTAGGAGGGCTGCCTTCCCTATCGAATATCCAGCAGCAGAAGGGCTCCCACAAAGCTGTTGCTGTGGCAGCTTGACTCCCAAACACAACATTTTTGGACTTCAAAACATTTCCTTCACATGACCAATACCTTTCCGGGCCTCAGGATTTAAAAAAAATATATTATATAAAAATTGTTATTTTTTTGCTGCCACAGCATGTGCATTTTTTGGTCAATGGACATATTATAGGACACATTAAGTCAGAATTCTTGTGAATAGAGAAATAGTGTTAAAGCTGCCAGTATAAGACAGGTGACCTGAATCAAACAATGCCCGGAGCAGCACTCTTTACAGCCACACAGTTCGACTTCTCTTCCTGGCTGTTTTCCCCTGTCCTGTTTTCAACCACTCTTTCAAACCTAATGAGGGCAGCTGTGGGCCCTGTATCATTTCTGGAGAGCAGTGGGCTTATATGAGACTTGGGCTTTCCATCTATAGCTTGCTAAAGTTTTTGAATTTTTGCAATATATATTTCTTTTGTAATATAAAATAAATCAAAAAATAAAGATAAAATGTTTAAAATCATACATGCTTTTTCTTTTATTAAGTTGATTGAACTGATCTCCCATCCATTTACTCAAGGAGATCAAATAGATAAGATGCTTACTATCTTTTTATTCCCTACACTTTTTTTCCCTACACTTCTAACAAGATGATTTTGAATAAACCACACCCTACTCAAACTGATTTTTTTGTTTTCTTCTTTTTCTTATGAAAGTAAAAATCCTCATGGATAGACAGCTTCCAGAATTTGCCCTTTTTCAAGCCTCTACAGTAAATGACACTGGGGCCTCTGAGTGGACCATTATAAAAAGTAGTGGTTCTTGATTTCTTATTTTTATATTCTTTATTTTCAGGAGTATGTATCCCACAAAAATCTGGGAGAGTTTAATTTGCCTGCAAGAACTTTGGCAGGGGTACCAGGCACCAGCTTAAGTAGTTTTCACTCTCACTTCCAGACCAAGGGCCTTCTGTGGTCTGTAGCCACAGGCAATGGCAGCAGCCACCCGCCCCCCCCCCCGCCCCCCCCCCCCCCCCCGCAAGGCCGAGGAAGTACAGACTCTGCCTCAGGCTGTCCTAGCCTCTCCTCTCCCTGTGGGTCTCACTGGATATCTGGTCACCCCCTACCCCCCACCAGCCTCCACTGCCTCACCTGCCGGTTTTCTCTGCTTGTGCAAGGAAGGCAGGGAGGAAGGAGCCCAGCCACACGGAGGATTCCTTCCAGCCGTTCCCAGACTGACTACAGGTGGCTGCCCAGAAGTTCAGCATGCTTGTAGACTAGAGATCTGAATCTGGAAATGTTTTATTACTCTAGGTTGAAAAGTTTAATCATTTTAATTCAAAGTTGAAACCCTGTTGAGAGAACTCCACCAGTATTTATGACTGTGGCCTTCTCACTGAAGGGTCTGTTCAACTTTGAAATGCCAGAGCAGGACCCTCTGTTCTTTGATTCTGCTGTGTGTTATGAAATCCTGTATTTCTTCAGAAGTATTTCATTTTGTTTAAAGTCAAAGGTCAGGGTGACTCAGTGTTCCATGAGCTGGGTGTTTTTGTAGAATGAGCAGTAAATTTATCTCCTAACAAGGCTGGGTTAATTAAAATTATACTGCCTGTCTCTGGCAGTCATCAGGAAAGGATATTCTATTTCTTATTTTATTCCTAAGACTTTTTTTTTTTTTTTTTTTTTAACTACTGTGTTCCTGCCAAATTTGGTGAGCATGACACAGCCCAGGCACGTCCCTGGAGCACACAACGTTTTTGGCTCTTTGGATGCTAATAGAGACGTATGTGGCTACACAGGGGAGGATGTGGTGGGAGGTCTGTTGGCCTCGGGCCCACCTAGGGGTTCCTCCCTCTGATACAACTCCAGCTACAGCCTGAGGATGGAAATGAAGCCAGCTGCAGCCCCTAATTGTCTTGACATTCGAGTACCAACTTAAATGTCACCTATAGAGAGGCCTTTTCCTGACCTCTTCTGAAGGAGCTCGCCATACTCACTGCCCACACCCTTACCCTGTTTTAATTTTCCTCACACAGCTCCATCTGAAATGATGTATGAAATCACTATTTTTGTGCTTTGCCCACCTTACACAGTAGAATATAAACTCCAGAAGCAACAGCAGCATCTGCCTCATCCCTACTGTACCCTCAGCATCCAGGAGAGTGTCTGACACTTGATAAATACTTGCAGAGGGCAGGGATTGCTTGCTTATCATTCAAACTGCTCCTGGCAGCCTGTCCTGAAAGTTGGGTCTCTTGAGCATCTTTTTACAACTTCCCTTTTTTGTCTTTTGTTTCAGAAGTTGCAAAGGGCTCCTGATGAGGGTTCTGTAAGATGCCCATTCCTCTCTCCCAGGCCAGCTCCCACCTAAAGTGCCCAGAAAATAACCGCCTTTTGCCCTCAAAAAAGATAGTTGCTTCCTACAAGGTTAGAGCAGTTCTGAAATTTTTCTTCATGCCAGGCTTTAGGCCAAAACTCTTCAATAAATCAGGCATTTTCGAACAGGCCTATCACAGAAAGTCCTTCCCCACCAGGATTGGAATCCACTGTCAAGTAGACTTCCTGAATAAAACTTTGTTCCCTCTATAAATATTTAGCTGGAACCTAAAATACTAATGTTCTCCCACGTACTCCAGGGAGAAAGCAAATTGCCAGAACCTCAGAATGTCCTGGGATGACAATCTTTTTAGTAACGACCATAATCAGGTGCAGCAGCCTCCCCGGTTTGCTTTCCTCATTCACCGGTCTTCACTGCCACATTAAACGTCTTGTGCTTCAGTTAGGTGAGGTACCACGGGGTACTGGGTGAGTCCCTGGCTGGCCATTCAAGAGGAGGGAGATTGGCTTTTTTTGCAAATCCTTTTCATCAATTTCTTTGATCCTTAACAGCTCACAACTCCTCCAGTTGCAGGATGGTGTTGCTGCCCCAACAGCACATTCCTGGGTGCAAAGGCAGGAACAACCCCCTTGACCCCAAGGTTGTCTGTCTCCTTCCTCCAGGTCTCCAGACCCCTTGGAGTCTTCCCTGGGACTGCGGGGTCCAGGAGAATGCCAAGGAGCCAGGGCAGAGGGTGGGGGGTGGCTCTCCCACTTCCCTAGTAAGGGGAGCAGGAGGCATGGGGAAGAAACCCTGAGAAGGTAGGCTTGTGTGCCTGATTGTGCTGGCTGGAGCCACACAGAGACAGAGGCTTATTAACCACAGGGGCCCCCCAGAGCCCACCTGGCAAGAATACAGACTCCAGTCTTGACCCATGTGGCTAGACAGCCAAGCCCAGGAATGTGAGTAACATTGCAATCCGGATGGGGCTGAGTGCAGGGTCACCGTTCCAGCCCTTGGACATCCTTGAATTATCCTCTTAAAAGAACTGTTGCTCTGCTCCCAGGGCTCAGCTGTGACCTCCCCTCCTCGCTGGACCGTCACTCAGCATTCACTCGTCTCTCCTTTTTCCTGTCCCTTCTTCCTTGGCTTTCCCACTCCCTCCGCCCCCCAGCTTCTCCTAGCTTCTACAGACCAGCTCCTGCCTTAAGTATTGCTACAGAGGTTATCAGTCTGCATACAGAGCTGGTTTCTAGTGACTTTGGCACCAACCCGGTGGGATGCATCCAGGGGACCTGGAAACTCCTCCTTATTGGACTAAATGGGCCCAGCTTCTCACATGCCTTGTGCTGTTGCTTGAACTTGCAGCTGGCGACTAGCAGGTTCCAAAGCTCCTATTTATTCTTGAAGCTGCCTTGTTTCTATTTTGATTCTGCTAATCCAAACTGCAGTTTGGTGTTTCCACGGAAACAATTCAGTGATTGTTTGGTTTGCCAAGATGAACTGCAGGGGAGAAAACCAAATGACGTAAAACATTTTTAGTTTCTCAAATAATAATGTCTCCCCAAGAAGTCTTTGGTCCCAGCTCTGTGCAAACCTGAGGAAGTTTTATTAAAATAAATGTTCTACGTTCCTGTTCTTCCTCCAGATAAATCCCTGGAGATCCACTTTCCAGACTCCTGCTCTGTGCAGATGAGCACACATCTGCCTGCTGCCCTGAAGTAGATGACAAAGGCAGGAAGGTCTCCTTTGGGCACCTTGGGGAGCAAGGGATACAGAGACAAGAGGCAGAAGTCCCCAGGGAAGTAACCATGTGGCCACCCCTGCTACTCTGGGACTGGCATGCCAGAGGCTCAGGGCTCACCTGCTTTACTGAACAGCTGTGTTTCTACAGTGAGGAAAAGCTCCTCATTTAAGGATTCCAGGATGAATTAGCCCTTTGGAAAATCTGAATTTTCACGTAACAGCTTTGCTAAAACAGAGGTGTATTGGTCTATCCAGCCAAGGAGATCCTGAACCCTTCTCCCACCACACTCCGACCTCATGGGCTGCAGGCAGTCTCTGCTGCAGGCAATAAAAACCTTCTCATTCTAGTCCTGTAGGGCTAGGGCTGGATCCCCATTCCTAGCAGCCACTCCCTCTGCAAAACCTCTCCTGGGGAATGAGAACTGAGCTCTGAGAAACAGCTCGGGGACACCTAGAGCTTCCAGCCCTGAGTCCAGCACCCACAGGGAAGGGTGGGCCCCCCATCAGCGCCCTGCTGAGCCCCCCCACCCCCTCCGCAGCAGGCCTGGGACCTGCCCCAGGCCCCAAAAACTGTGATGGTCACCTCTGGGCAGGTGATGGCTGCTTGGTGGAGATGAGGGTTTTCAAAACAACTCTATCCCTGCGCACAGGGGAACAAGGTCGTAAGGAGAGTAGGGCTTGGCGTGAGGCTGCCATTTCTCCTGCCCTCAGTGCCTGCGCCCCTCGCAGACCTGCCAATGGCTTTGTGTTGGCAGAGCATCTGGAGGGTCATGACCCTCTGTGGTCAGTAGGAGCCACTATGAGGAGGGTCTAGGGAAGAACTTACCATTTAACGTGTCCACTGCAGATAAATTAAAAAATACAGACAAAAAGGGGGGCGGGTATAGCTTAGTGGTAGAGCGCAGTGCTTAGCATGCACGAGGTCGTGGGTTCAATCCCTGGTACCTCCATTAAAAATAATAATAATAAATGAATAAACAAACCTAATTACTTCCCACCCAAAAAACAAAAAACAAACAAAAAAATACAGACAAAAAAATTACTTAAGTCCTCCTTGTCCCTTCTCTAACAATTTTCTGCCCATGTGCTCACACACATCTCTCAAACTTGGGATCGACTACATAAAAAAATTTTTTTAATTTTAGAATAACAGATTTACAGAAAAGTTGTAAAGATAATGAGTTCATACACCTTTCACCCAGCTTCTTTTTGTCTTTTTAAATTTTTAAAAAAATTTTCACCCAGCTTCTCTTAATGTTAACATCTTGCATAACTGTGGCATATTTGTCAAAACTAAGAAACATTAACTAACCTTGAGACTTTATTTAGATTTCATCTGTTTTTTTTCCATTAATGTCCTCTTTCTGTTCCAGGACGCAGTCCACGATACCACACTGCATTTACCTCAGTGTCCGTCCACTGCTCTGAGGCAGTTTCTCATGCCCTTGACAGTCAGGAGTACTGGCCTGGTATCCTGCAGAATGCCCCCCGGTCTGGGTTTGTCTGATGTTCGTCTCCTGATTAGCTGAGGGATGAGGGTTTGGTAGGAACAGCACAGAAACAAAAGTGCCTTTCTCATTGCACCTGCACAAGGGTGGGCGAGTGCACAGGACATCACTGCTGGCCCACCTTCGTTGTTGGTTACACGGCGTCTGCAGGCTCCTCCACGTCATCTACTAGCTTTCTCTTCCCTGCTCTAGTCCTGGGAAGCCAGGCACAAAGTCCAGCTCACCCTCAAGGGGTGGTGAGGCAGGGGCTGGGGGCTGGGGATTAAGCTCCATCTCCTCCATAGGGGAGTGTCCACATCAGCACGTGTTATTTAGAGAGCACTGCTGGGAGACCTGGATTTTTTGAGTATCAAGTAGCCAGACATCTCTCCATCCAGATGGCCCCTTCTCCCCACAGCGGGGTAGCAGAAGAGGCTGTGAGCATTTCCTCTCATTTGTTCCTGTCCTTCCTGCTCAGGAAGAAAACCCTGGTCCCCAACTCTAGTCTGAGTACTTACTGAGGATGCCGCCACCTGCAAGGAATGAGTGTCAGGTGGCCTGGGAAGAGCCTCTGGTTAGCTTGTCCTGCCCTCTACCCCAGACAGGGCAGTGGTGGTGGCTGTGCCTGCAGGGGAGGCCCGTCTAGCAAAGTGGCCAGAGGCTAGTTCTCAGGGTGCACAGGTGCCTGGTCTTGCAACACTAAGGAGTAAGTGCACGCAGGTCTCCAGACCTGCAGTGGAGGAGTGTTGCCAGCTCTGCGGCCTGCCCTGTGCTGGGTCTCTGGACTAAAATATGGCCTGGTAGGGTGTCTGAGGCCTCTGGGCCTTCCTCCCCAGCTCTTTGTTTTGGGCTTTGGGTCTTACAGCCCCCTCACCAGCCCTCTCACCCACCTCCTCCCACATCAGCCTGGGAGGTGGGCAGTTCCCTGAGACTCAGTTTCTGGGAGGCACCACGCCTTGCCCAACAGCTTATTAGGTTTCCTGGAAGAACATCATGGCTTTGAGAGATTTGTCCAATAATTTCTAATGATGTCCTCTCTCTCTAGGGGTGGGGCTAGAGACAGCCCTGCTAAGTTTTTGCTGCTATGCTGACCTAAGAGGGCAGTGGCCTGATCTTTCCTTCATTCCCTTGTCCATTTGGCCCCAGCAGGGTCACTGTCATGGAAACCACCTGTAGCCTCCAAGGTGTCCAGGCCTGGAGTGGGATGGATGAGGCTCAGGATCTGTGCTTATCCCTCCCCTCCTCCCTCAGCTGAGGGCCCAGGTGTTGATGGGGGGGGGGGGTGGTAGGGAGGCCTCATGGGAATGTCCTGTTAGGAGGGGACCAGGGATGCTGTCAGCCCCTTTGACACAAGTAGGAGGGTAGAAGGTCTTTGCAGAGGCCTTTGAGCTGGGCAGTGGCAGGGATGGAGGGACTGAGGGAAGGCTGGTCTGGACATGAGGGCATGGGGCACATGCAGGAGACAGGCAGCTCTATGTGCAGAGCGTGCAAAAGTAGCAGACGGCCTGGGGCCAAGGTCCGTCTCAACACCATACAGGCTGAGCTGACCTAGAATGGGCTGGTCCTGGGGGTATGGAAAGCCCACCCTGGTTGTAGCCCATGTACTTTTTCAGGGGCCCATGGAAAAGAACACCAAGAGACCAGCGGAGGCCCATGACCCGTACCTGCCTTGGGTACTGGGTATATTGAACATCAATCAAAAAAAAAAAAAAAAAAAGAGAAAGAAAGAAAGGGAGGGAGTAAGGAAGGAAGGAAGGATGGGAGGAAGGAAGAAAAGAAACATTCAAGATGTCAAGAAAAGTGAGAGAAAAAAAAAAACAACCCAACAACAATAAGAAACATTTTCAAAGCAAAAGAATTAAAAAAGAAAACAACAAAAAACCTGGGCTCTCAGCTCAAAAAGAGACACAACTAGAAGTTAAAAACATTGGGGGTAATTCAGATTCTGCCAACTCTTTGAAGAATGTGGCCCCCAACGACGACTGACTGCTCTGCACAGGTGCCCCATCCTCAGTCTCCTGCTGTAAAAAAATCAAAGCTGAAGTCAACCGTCCTTACTCAATTTGGTATTTAAAAGAGGTCATCAAATTGTAGTCCTCTTCCAAGTCCAGAACAGTCTCCACGATGTTGTGATCATCGAAAGCCTGCTTGAGGCTGCCAGGGTCGGCATCCGAGGCCTCCTGAGGGCTCTCATCCACCAGTAGGGCCCAGGCTTCCTCCTTGAAGGGTGAATCATCACAGCAACTACACACGCGGTTCAACTCGTTTTCAAATTCTAGTTTTCCAGCCAATTCCTCAATAGTTCGAATGCTTGTATGGTCTTAAAAATAAAAACATTCAGCATTACAAAGCCAGTGAGGGATTCTAAAGACATTCCAGGCGCAAGTTATAAACCACAAATGGGCAGCCACCTCCTGAGACTGGGCAAGGCCACCATTCGTGCCCCAGAGCCGGCGGGCTGCCGGGTTTTAAGATGGGCCTGGTGCCCTCCTTCTAAGCCCAGGCATTTATTGACCCCAACCACCTGCCAGTCTCCAAGGAAGGTGTAATACAGAGATGCCTGCACCTGTCCTGGCTCTCAGGGAACTCCCTGACCTGCAGGAATGACCAGACAGTGTAAGAAAAGTAGGATCTTTTGGGTAAGCAAAATGCTGCTTGCCATCGGCAAGGCCCCTGCAAGGTGAGCGAAGGTGGTGATCACTTCCATTCACCTCCTGGAGCTACTGGAGGAGACCTAGTTCACCAAAGCGGTGGGCTGGCAGGGGTCCTGCTTTATGGCCTTGGGCAAGTACCTCCCCTCACCAGGCCTCCTTCCATCCTCATAACCTGGAGACCCTTCAGAGCCAACAGCTTCAGGCAGCCCCCACGGCAATGTGCATATCCCTTAACTAGGAGCCTTTTGTCCACTGTGTAGTGTGTCACTTTAAAATAGGGCTCACGTAGTTCACACACAGAATATACAGGTGTATGTGTAGGAAAAATGTGACAGGATGCACATCACTGTGTTAATAGTGGCTGTCTCTGTGGCGGAATTACAGGGGAGCTTCTGCCTTCTAACCTTGAGTCTAACCTTGTATTACCCACCCCAGCTGGACCACTCCCCCACCCCATCTTCGCCTATGTTCTGTTTCCTTCAGAACTAAGCTCAACCTAGGGGGCTGCTGTCCCTGGCCTCCAGGGATTCTCTCTAAGCGTGCATTTATGAAATGACCCAGTTGATGTGTGAGCCCTCAGCTCATGAGGGCTCTAAGCACAGAGCCTGCCGTGAGCAAAACAAATCTACCAAGTCAATGGATGAGAAATAAGTCTGGTCTTTTTATAACACACTTCCTGACTCGGAGCCTGTGTGCAGGACCTGTCCTCCCAGGGAGAGGATGGACTGGCCCTCTGTACTCACCGATCATATCAAGCAGATCCTTTGTGACCTCATGGCTAGAACTGCTCAGTGGCAGGTTTGAATCAACCTTCAAATCTTTCTCCGTATCTTTCCTGCAGCCCCCAAGTGAAAAGAAAAAGGTGGGGCATTAGATCCTCTTTCAAGAAAATACTGGAGGGGAACTCAGTGTTAGATAATCTTAAAGACAAAATGGGTAACTTTAAACTGTCGTTTATGCTGTGATTAGAGGACAACTGGGAACCGCTAAATCAGGGAGGTTGACTAATAGCCTCATCAGAATGACTCATGAGCATCGGATTGCCCATTAGTGTCTGTGAACACCAGCATAAATATTTGTAGAATTGAAACAATTAAATGGCTTCTTCAGTCTCTGTCTACAGGACAGCTGTGACAGCAGGACCTTGAAGTTTCAGCCCACATGGTCCTCCTTGCCCCAAATCAAGATGTCTAGAACCAGGCAGTTTACAGCTACCTGGGAGAAAAAAAGGTCTAATGGAGACCTTATCCCAGGGAAAAATCTTAAAAGCTCCTGGGTGGGGAAGGGGAGCAGAGCAAGGATGAAGTCATGAAGCAGGGCCCAGCTATTCAACAGCCTCTCCCCAGAGGGGACAAAAAACACTGGAGTAAAGTGACTTCTAAAATCAGGTTAACATTCACTATCCCTGTCAGTACTGCAGTGGTTTCCATGACTGGTGAGACATCCTAGCCCTTCATACAGACACACACATAGACACACACATAGACACACACACACACACACACACACACACACACACACACACACACACACACACACACACACACACACACACGTTTTCTAAGCCAGATTTAGGATCTTCAATAGGTTTTTTCAGATATGAGATCCCCTGATGTAACTATTAACCTATCAGATTGGAGTCACCTTAGACTGTCTTTTTTCCAGTTCTCCCCATCTCCTGCCGCTCTCCAAAACTGCCTTTCAGGTGCCAAAATGGAGGAATGCATCAGGATGTTTTCCTTGCTGGTCAGAGGTTTTCTCTGGGGGCAAAAAGTGTGTGGCTTGGCATTCACGGGACCATGGTTTGGCGCAAAGGTAGGGCTCCCATTCTCGGGAGCACAGGGAAAAGGAGAGGAGGGAGCCGCAGAGGAGCAGGCTGCCAGCGGGTGCCTCCTGCAGAGGAGCCGGTGCGCAGGGAGTGGGGAGGAAAGCGGCGCTGTGTCCAGCTCCAGCCTCTGACGGCCTGAGCACTCCTGGGAATGACTGACTCCTTCAAAGGCTCGGTCAATGGCTGCAGTCAGCTCCTTTCTGCATCTTCTCAGTTTTTCAGACATGTCTTTATTATTTAATACACTGGAAATGGAGAGCAACGCGAGAATAATGTGACAGATGAGGTTGCAAACCACTCCCGAATGGGGCATTTGCCACGATTTCCTTGCGCTTGATCCACACCACGGGCCAGGGAGCAGGGGGACCCACACTCCAGCCGCTTTCCTCCCCGGCGGTGGGGTGTTGGGTGAGACCCGCGGTTTTCCGGGGGGAGGAACCAGGATCTCACCGGAGCGCCCGGGCCACCGGGCCCTCTTCCCTCGGCTCCCACGCCCGCCCACCCTCAAGCCGCTGACCCGACCCCACCCTGCGCCCGGCCGGCCCTCGATGACCGCGCGTCCTCACCGAGCAGCGCGACCACACCGCCGACCCCGCCAACGGTCGCCGCGCGACCCGAGCGATCGCCAGTGCCCCCCCGGCCCCAACCCCCACGCCTCGGGTTAAAGGTCAGACCAAAAAAGCCCCAACGACCCGGCTCTTTGAACCCACGCAGCGCGGCCTCGGGTGGGTGGGGGTGCGACAGGGTCAAGTGTGGGGAGGCCAGGCCGCCGAGAACCGGCTGGAGGGGCGGGGACCTCACTTGTAACCAAGTCAGCAGCCAGAGCGGGAGCCCTTTTCAAGCCCAGGAAGGTTCCGTTCTCAAGCCAACATGGAGAGAAACCACTGGATGGGACACAGTACCTAGTGGTTTCCTGTACGGACTTCTTTTAGGTGAGATCTAATCAATGTTCCACTTGGTATCCCACTGTCTCAATTCATCAAGGATGGTGGGGGCTTGACAACTGCTAGGCTCCCCTGAGACTGAGGGCCAGGAAACCCCAACACCAAGTATCTTCATTTCATTAGGGGGAAGAAGGCTGGAAAGATGACTCAAAGGGAAACAGAAATGGGCTTCAGTGGCTAATTTTTAGGGAAATATAATCCCATCTCAGTGCACAGCAAGGGAGGAGACGACATCAAATTTACTCGAGGCTTGGTTTACTGTGGGCAGACTACCAGGGGGACCAGCAATCAGCACCAGAATCAGAAATCCAGGGACTCAGGGCAGCCTGCCCCAGGTCTTCACAGCCACACCGAGCTCAATTACAGTGTGTCCCTCTCCATTCTTTGGAATCCATCAGACATCCTCCACTGTGTGCCCCCACCCCTGATCCCCTTTCCAGCTCCACAGCTTTTACAGAAACTTCTCACCACCTGTATAAAAAAATAATAATTCAGCCTCTTGACATAACCCTTCTGAGCAAAAAGGGTCTTTTTTTTTCTTCTGCTCATAAAAGAAGGAAATTTCCTCATCTAGTTTTTAGATGGAACACTAGCAGTCTTCAATGTCAAAGATGTTCTCTGGGGGGATTACACTGGTGCTGTGGTGCAGGGTCACTGAGGCAGATCAGTTGGTGTCCATGCTGCAAGCCTCATCATCCCCCCGGCCCTGCTGTGAGCTTCCTGGTCTTGTCCCACCATCAGAGGATCCAGGAAAACTGAGTGAAGGTGTCTTATAAAATTCATCATCTCGACGCTGATAAAACAGCACGTAAGCTGCTTTTGTCTAAAACACAAGAAGGGAAAGTCCATTCACTGGTTGGAAAAATCAATCACTCCCCTCCCAGTTTTTCTCTTACTGTTTAGATCACACCACTCTTGGGGATCCGCCATCTTGCCCTGTGCACCCACATACAGGGGTGACAGCAAGGACCCTTCCACCTGAGGCTGGCTCATACTGACCCTGCCCAGGAAGTGGGGACAAGCAGGGGCCCTGTGACAGACCCTGAGGAGAGCTGAGTGTCTCATTTAGGAAGAGTTGGGAAGGAATGGCAGCCGACTCTCTCTGCCACACCCAGCTCCCACTGCCCCAGCAGAATGACAAAATGACCAGCTAGCCCAGGAGACTCTTCCCAGTTCTAATCCCTAAAGGTAAGAATAGGAACTAGGTATCAGGGCCTACTCACCACTATCTGATCCTCAGAGGCCAGGGACACATTGCTATCATCAAAGTAATACCACTTCCCGTTCAGTTTGTTCTTCGCGTATGCAGTGTCTGCCGAATCAACAGAGAATACCCGATAGTCACCAGAGAGCTAACCTGGCTAGTTCATTAGGCTGGCACTCAACAGCAACAAAACTCCAAAAAATGAAACAGAGTCTGAAATTTAAAGTAATTTACATCTTATGTCCTAACAACCCAAAGATAACTCATACTTTAAAAAAAAAATCTGTTCTTTCTCAAAAAGACACTTAAAGGGTAAAAATGGAGCTGCCAGGGATCAAGGTTTTAAACAGCAATTTTGGAAAACTAATCCAAAAAACAGAGGAATCCACTGTCAATCTTCATGGTGGCTAAGAATAATTGAGCCGGAGATCCACAAAAGGAACTGCCACTGTAAGATTTAAGCAAAACAACAGTTCTCAAAAACACGCCAAGTCAAACTCCCCCACTTCATCCGGGCAGATGGCTGGCTACTACTGCCTCTCACTCCCTCTGGAGCCTGTGGGGTAATCCCAGTGAGGGATACCCTAGGTGTCTGGGTTTGCAGAGCTGGGATGTGGACAAGAAAACTTAAATTTATCTTCCTCGAAAACGATGAGTCAAGAGTCTGTGGCTGGGTAACAGTTCCTCACATTGGTCCAAGCGTTTCACACAGCCAACACTTCAGGTTTTGATTTTACACTATTTCCAAGCAGGATGTGTTTACAACAGCAATCCCAGCAGCAATGTCCAATTCCTGCTCCACCCAGACTCTAAAGACAGAATCAAATGAAGATCTGGTTTCTAGTCTCAACCTGCTGTGTGGCTTTGGTAAGCTGTTTAACCATTCCTCACTGTAACATCTACTGTACCAAGTGAAGGTGAAGGTACAGGTGACAGAGGAGGTGCCAAGAGCCTGTCCCCACTGTCTGTGCTTGGTATTAACAGTGGCAATCTTGGTGTTAGACAACTACATACCTAATGTCGGCCCTTACACAACCAGCCTAATCTCCTGGATGAGAAAACTGAAACATACAGAGGCTAAGAAACTTGCCCAAGTAGAATGTTTGTGTGTTAAAATAGCAATTTAAAATGAATACATTTGTCCAGTATTATACGAACACAGAGATCAAAATTAACTTTGGGAGAAAAAGCTGCAGAGAGCTAAATGCTGCAGGATGAGACGTGATCAGACTGCTAACAGCCACTCCAGCAGAGCCCCAATTTTCAAACAGGCACAGTCCTCTCCTACAGCTAGATGGTAGCCACGTGAGCAAGTTATAGCTGATGAGATGTATATAGCGGAGTTGAGGGGGACTTCTGCTTAAAAGGGAAGGTCGTGCTCTTTTTTCCCCGTTGTTCTGATGGCCTGGAATGTAAACCTGAGGGCTGGAGACTGACCAGCCATCAGAGCCAGGAGGTGATATGGTACGAATGGAGAGGCAGGAGAAGAGACTGTTGGGCCAAGAGAAGCTTATCAGCATAGGGGAAAAGACGGGGGTTTAGGAAAGTTCCATAATCCACTGTGAGTGTACACAGAACTAACACCTCATGGTGTCATCTCCTGTGGTCCTGACAGTGGGTGTAGTGGCATTTATCATGGTGCGGATGCAACAGAGAAGACATGAGGAAACCCAGCTTCTCACTCCGATACCACTAACACCTTTCTGTAAACAAGTAACAAAATATACTAGGCCTTTTTATAATAAAAGTAATCCTACACATTATAGAAATCTTGGAAAAAAAATGAATAAAGAGAAAAAAGTAAAATTAACATTTTGGTATCTCTCCTTCTAGGCTTTCCCCTCTCCTGTCATAGTTTGTCTTTTGATTTAATGTAGTTGCAATACTACCTTCTATAATGATGTGATTTTGTGTAATGGTTTTCACTTACCGTATCATGGGCATTTCCCCATGTTATTATTAATTTTATCTTGCAATGGCTGTGATCTCTTCCACCAAGTAGACGGACAGTAGTGCCAACTGCTGATCACCAATACTGTCCCTAATTTTCCATTATTATACATAGGTGAGTATCTCTGCATATAAAGCTTTTTCCCTAAGTCAAGTCATTTCCTTAGGATAGATTCCCAGAGGTGGGTTACTGGATTAAAGAATATGAACCACTGTCCCACCAAAAAATGGAGGGGCAGCAGTATGGAAAACCCTGAAACCCAAGGCCCCAAGGAGCTGTGTAAGTCAAGTGCTTAGGGCAATGCCTGGAACACAGGGAGAGGCTGGTGAAAGATGACTGGCTGAGGGCACTTCAACATCTCAGAAGGAAGCAGATGCCTGTACTTACAGTGGCCAACCCCCATGGCTCCATAATGATTGGACACGGCAATGAGGTCGTACACATAAGGCCTTGCTGACAGGTCACAGACAAACTCCGACATGTTCAGAGCTCTGGGCACAGAAACCAAAAACAGCCCTTCAGTACATTAAACTCAGAGAAAGAAGTCGGTGCAACCCAGCAACCCCTTTCATGCAACAGGCTACAATACAGGGAGGCACTCAGGAACGAACTGCAGAAGGAATGAATGAACAGACCAGGCAGAAGGGGCGCTGGGGTTTTGTTCTGACCACTGACACATTCCAACAGAAGTAAGAAGCCCCCTGGTAACTCCAGCGCCAGACCTAACGGCAAGGAAAGGCTCTGGGCGCAGACCAGATGGCTGCAGCAATGATACAGAAATGGCTGTAACTATCAAAATTTAAGCTAAATACCAAAACAGGCCCCAGAAAACGTTTTTCCTACTATTTTATTTTGAAAATTTCAAACACACAGAAAAAGAAAAAAGAAAATTTCAAACACACAGAAGAATTTTACAACAAATACCTATATACCTACCACCTAAGTTCTCCCACTGACACGTCTATACTTCCTGCATCTATCTACCTACACTCCCCAGCCCCAAAACATTTTTAAATCTGCATTTTGTGGAGGAATGCCTACCTTGTTGACTTACTTTCCTGTGTCACTTACACCCTGTGGCCTGGCACCTGAGAGGACACCGGCAGCCAGTTCCAGCCTCTACCCTGGGGGCATGACTGTGGTGGATCTGTACCCTCATGTGTGGCCCCCAATAATCCAATTCTCCCCAGGAGATTACTCTCTGGTTCCTTGTCCCCCTGCATTAATGAGATGCAGCATGTCCTTGTGCTGACCCGCTGAGCCCTGGCTCCCTGGGCCCCATGATGGGTGGGAAAACCAGTGCAGTTAGGGGGCATGAGGGACTCGAGAGGGAAGTGCTTCTACTGGAGAACGTGGGAGGATGCGGCAGGAGTGGAGGTGGGGTGGGACTGAGCCACAGTCTAACCTCCCGGAGCCCAGCAACACACATCTTAATGTAAAGTCTTTGGTAGCAAAACCCTCAGCCAATCAGTGCCTAGATTGCCTGCCTGTTTTTTAATTTTCCTAATAACACTGAGGCCCAGGGACCCACCTGACTGGGAATTCCACGACTGTATCAAGCTTATCCCTCCAGTATCTATTGTAGGAGAAACGTTTGAGGTGGACCACCAGGATCTTCGGCAAGGACCATAGGTCAAACTTCTTTGTGGCCTGTTGATGCTTCTTGCAGTTCGGACAGTACCTGAAGAGATAAGAGAAACCTCAGCTTAGTGGGGAGGCAGGGAGCCGGTGCCGCCTGGGCACTCAGGCACAGAGGCTTCAGGGCAGGGAGGTCTCTACGCCACCTTCCAAAACAGAATGATGGCTTTCTTAGTCTGGAAAACACAGTTTACACAGAAAGACTTGTGTTGCAGGGTCAGCCACGTAAAAAAGTGACGCGTCCAAATACAAAGGGTTTTTGTGTCCACAGACGGTCCCAGCAGATCTCAGAGTCCTGGGGTGCATGGGTGCCCCTGCCCAGAGCGGGGAGCTGCATACCAGGGGTCATGCTCCCCAAGGGTCTCCATGGTGGTGAAGAGCTCGATGCAGTCTCTCAGGGCCACTGCCGTCTTCTTCTTCTTCTGAGGCTGCAACATGCTAACGTGCTTCTCGTAGACCTGTGAGGAACGAAGCGCTGAGTTCTGCTGAGGAAACAAGATCTCACCAGGCTGAGCCACAACCTCATGAGCTCTTACACCTGGAATATAATGTACTTTCTGGAGCCTCTGAACACATAATGACAAAATCTTTACGTGCTTTTTATTCTCAGCCTAAAATGTAATTCGCTAAGTTGCTGTGGAACTGCTGAAAGTGACCCTAATACACACCCCGGACCAAGAATCCTGAGCGACCTACCTCAGATTCTTGCTCATTATAATAACGGCTCCGGGTCTCACTGTCCCAGTCGATGGCTAGTGTGGATCCAGCTGTGGAGCAGGACCAAAGCGTCACTCATTACTGAATGGCCAGCAACAGGAGGGGCTCCCCAGGTGACAGGAGTGAGAAGGACCACCCTCAGGCTGCGCCATCAACACCTGCTCACCCATCACCCACCACTGCCAAGAGTGATGCTCTGCCTTGAGGCAGCCAACTCTGAACATCTGGGTCCCCAAATCCTTTGGCAAAGATTTCCTCAATGCTTCAGATACACTCCAAAGGCACTAACTATACAGAATTCTGAAAGGGCACAGGTCAAGATGGAGTAACAGCGACCAGATTTATCCTCCCACCTTAAACCACAAGAAAACCTGACAACATAGATGAAACAACTGTTTTCAGACACTAGATATTAGGCAGAGCAAGAGTGAGATCCCTGAGAGAAGGAAAAAACCAAGGTGATGCCTACGTTGCCCCAGCTTACTGCATGGAGTCATCGTCCAGGCCACAACACAGGAGTCGGGGAGGGAGACAGGAAGACTGAGTTGAGGAGTCAACGACCAGGGCTCAGGAAGTTAGCTAGAATCTGCAAGACGCTGTACTAAAGAGGAGGAAGCCCCACAGAGAGGAGGGAGCTGCAGAAAGACAGATATAAAAATCTAAAACTATCTCAATAAAGCTGTTAAAATTTTTTTCCCTAAGACATTCAAAAAAAGAGAAGAAAACTAGCTAGCTAGAGGACATCTAACCAATTTCTTCTCCAGTGAAGGAAGCTGAAGACATGAGATGATTTTGCAGCTCCCCTCTCCACTCCATGTAGGCGTCTTCATTCACGTGTGCTTTTCACACACAACACCCATCCATGTGGGTGCCTCTTCCCGTCTGTATGGCAGTTCCCATTATAGGCTCCAAGTAACAGCCTGTGAAATCCATGGCCATCCTCTAGATGGGTCACACTTCATGAGTATTCTTATGGAACAAAAGAAATGTGCCTCTGTGCTCGTAAGTCTGAGGGAATGCTGCCACCACGGGGGCCACAAGTGTTATCAACCTGGAGCAAAGGTCCTGAAGGGTGGTGGGAATGGAGGGAGGGCTCGCTTCCCTCTGAAGTCATCCAGGACTGAAGAGAAAAGCCTGATGAAGAGGCCAGGGTGAGGGGCAGAGGGGTGTCGTGGCTCTGAAACAGTCTAGGGAGCTTCAAGCCAAGGATCACACAAGTGTCTGTTCCTGGAGCCACACTATGAGAATATGAAACCCCAATGCATTGAGTGCTGAGTGCAAGGATTTTCCAAGAGATCCTGAGTCCCCAAAAGCCCAGTTTGAAAGGTCAGAAAAAGTGCTTACGGTTGAGTTTAAGCAGTTTCCCATCAGTTGCAAGGGAATTTATGTCAGCTGTGCCATAGGAGTTCACAAGGCTGAAGGTAAAAAGCCTTTTGGGGCAGGGTCGGCCTTTGATCTTCTTCTGAGTGGTCTCACCATGGTCACTTCCCAGCTCATCCTCCCCACTGCCCTCTGCTTCTGAGACCTGCTCTCTGCCCTCTTCCTGATGCTCCATTTCTTCTTCGTACTCTCCTAGCACACAAATGAAAAAGAACATATACATAATTTGCTACCATTTCAATGCTGAAATTTTTATTTCATATCTAACTGTGGCGCTTCTTTCCAAACTCTGTCCTGGGTACGTGAAACTATATCCACCCTTTACCAGACGCTTGACTTCATATGTGACCCTCCCCCAAACCTGGTAAGCAGGCAAGTGGGCACTGCTGCTCCCTGGTGAGAAAGCACATGCCCAGAGAGGTTCAAGGAATTAGCTAAGGGTACAAAGTGAGTCAGCAGTCCCGCCAGTCTTAAATTTGGGCTCCTCATTGCCTGGTACTTTACTGGACTTCACCCCGCACAGCGTGACTTTCAACTTGATCATGAGGCCCACAGAGAGAAAAGGACCAAAATTAAATACATACTCAACACTCAAGAAGACAGTCTGGTAAGAAACAATTTAAAAGCACAATTTTATATATTATAATGAACACAAATATGAAGAAAAGGTCTTCAGTTCCTCCACAAGAAATGTGCTGTCTCTTCAACGAGCACATGCTGAGGTCTCTCAAGTGCAGGTGACTTGCTGGGGCCCAGGGAACACAGCATGCAAGACCCTCCCCTCCCTTTTTTCTCTTTATTCATACAAGATCGCAGAGTTTCAAGAGTTTTTAAGAGGCATTCTAGAGACATATGCTGATAAGTAAATTTTCCAGGTGTTTCCAGAGAACTGGTTAGTATATGTGGCTACTATGAAAAGATACATGATCATATGCCTCGTATTTTTTTGTTGGGCAGCCAAAGGGGAAAGTTAAGGTACCAGATAAATAATTTCAACAAAGATGGGGACAACTCAAAAAGGTGATGTAGAAGTAATAGGGGAAGAGAAGATTTTAAAAAGTTTACATACTCAGGGAAACAGCAATAGAAGTGGAAACTGAGGAAAGGAGGATGTACATTCTACATGAAAATCCTCCCTTTCGAAGACTGTGTCTTGGAGTACTCACAAGGAAGGACAGGCTGGGCCCAGGACAACGCAGTGCAGTTTCCCGTCAGGCCACGGGAACGGAAACACTAACTTGGAGAACACTTACAGTTTTCTAGGAATAAAGCCACCCTGCCAGTCACCTAGGCCTCAAAAAGAAGTGTGACAGCCACATGCAGGCCAGGCAGAGCTCCTTGGTCACAGACGAGCTTGTGAGCACTAGGCCACAGGAGGATGGTGAGGGCTCTGGGTTTCCTGCAACAAGCCTATGCTACTGCTTTTCCAGCTGTGGCTTCCTGGGTAGAAATAAAGAAACGCCCAAGAGAACCTGTCTCCGCCTCCTGATTGGCTGCACAGAACATCTGTCTTCCCCGGGGTGGCTGCCGCACCAAGGCGGTGGGTCAGAGCCAAGATAACAGCTCTGCAGACAGAAGCCAGGCTGTGGAGGCAGTCAAGTGCACTCCACAATCAAATCCTGACTTTGCTTCATGACTTCAGGCAAGTCCCTCAGTCCCGCAAGGCTCAGGCTCCCTGAGGTAAAACCTAGCCTACAAAGATTCCACCATGTGCCAAAGTTGGACAGTGGGCTCTGGCAGAGCAGAGCTGTGCAGACGGGTCTGCTCTCTAGGCAGAGCCCCCAGCCCAGCCTCAGAGCCTCCCTATCCCATGTGTACCACACCTTTGGAAGAAGGGGGAGGTCAGGAGGGGTTTGGTCGGTCACAGCCCCACAGTGTGGCAAGCGCTCACCTTCACAGTTGCCCCTGGAGCCATTGCAGGCTCCCGGCTCCAAGGACGAGCTGCCAGACTCATTAGGCAAAGGCTGTTTTATATAGCGGCTTGAAAGAAAGATAGAATTGTTTGTTAGTTGTAACATTTACCTATTTTTCTCTACTACTCAGCCAGAAGTAGTTCCTAGTTTTTATATTCAGCTATTCACAAGGTAATTTATGTAAATAAAAGGGCGTTAAAAATTATGTGATGGCTCAACACTTCAAGAAATTGAGAAGAACCCAAGAGATAAGATGTCCAACTACCAGGTCACTGAAGACTCTGAGAAAGTCTGTTTCAAATCTTCGATAAGTGTCACACAGCACCATCATTTAAAAACTTATTTCCCAGTAACATTAATTACAGCTTCAGAATGACAGTAGGGTACTTTAGAAATTATACTCAAATATAAAATGCCATCAAAGCACTAGACTCCCTCATGCAGGTGACTGATGGGGGTAAAGACATGATTCCAGTGACCAGAGGAAGCTTAAGTGCCCAGTGTCATGGTGCTTCAGATGTGCCAGGTGTCCTGTTCCAACAGCACCTTCCCTGGCCCTCCCAGGGGTGGGCACAACTGCATTTCTAACAGAAGCGAACACACAGGGTCCACACAGGCACTCTGCAGGGGGTAGTCACTACGAATACTGGGCCTGCCTTATTTCAGATAGCAAGCAAATCACACTCCTACCACCAACCTGATACGCTCACAAACAGCCTGGTACAATGACTCGAGGGTGAGCTTGTGCTTGGGGACAGAAACCAGCAGTGGCTGCCCATACAGCACCGCCCCGGTGGAAGTGCTCGACGGCCTGGACTTCCTCTCCCTGAAGTACACCGGAAGCGTGACACATTCAGAGCCATCCGGGGAGTTGCTGCAGACCTCATACCTGTGTCAATCACATAAGAGGGCACCTTTAGCAAAAGGTCTCTGTGAGCAACGAAGATCTGAGCTGCAGCTACATGGTGGCCAGGACTATGGTCACTAGGACAGAGCAGACTTCAGCACAAAAGGTGGATAAACCATTTCCAAGACAATTCTAGAGCCTGGGTCAGGAATCCCCAGAAGGGTCACTGTCAGCACAATGTGACCCTACACAACCTGGGGCCTGGGGCTAATGTGATCCCCCTTCCCCCAACCATGGCCTCAAACTCCGTCGTCCTTCAACTGGACTCAACACAGATGGCAGCCGTCATCCGGACCATCACTTCAGACACACAGGCACACAGGGGAGCCTGGCCACCAGGATCATCTTTTGTCACCTAGCAAGGAGCTCAACTTTTAAAAAGGCATTCTCAGTGCCCTGCCCTCTAAGAAAACCAAATATTGTACAAGGATATACACCTAGAATATAAGGCAAAAGCTCTTTAATTCAAATGAGGAAACAAATTTGTAACACTAATTGTTTGCCATCTTTGTTCAAAAACACTGAAGTAAAAAACAATCATATTTAATTTTTTAAAAACCAGAGGTAACCAAAGAAACTGCTAAATACAAATCAATGATTTTGAAAAAAATGTGTCTTACTTAGTGAATACATGGGACTGAGGAGATTTATAGATGTTTTATCCTGGAACAGATGTTACCAAAATTGCTGGCAACCGATTGTAGTCTTTCCCTCTTCCTATAGGGGGAGACACAAACTTACTGATTCAATTTTTGGAAACTATAAACACAAACACACACACAACCCTCCCCAGATGCCTGGTACAGTCCTGCCTGTAATATATACAGGAGGAGTTCAGAGAAACACACACAAAAATGTTCAAAGTGTGCTCTAGGGTGAGGAGCCTGTGGTCGAGCATAAAGATCAAGAATCAAGCCTTTGGGTCAGGCCGGCCCACGTTCCAGGTCCATCAGTGCCACTTTCTGGCTGCTGTGACCAGGCCAAACACCTTAACTTCTAAGCCTGCTTACCCAGTGGATAATGGGATCACCCACCTTACAGTGCAGTGGTAAGAATTAAGTAACTTAGTAGCACAGCGTATCACATGCTTAAAAAGTATTAGACGCCATAAGTTTCATAAGACAACTATTAATTCAAAAAACAATCTGCTTTCCTGTCGGTCAGCCCACAAGCCCTTAGAAATCCTTTGATGGTGGTTTGCCAAGCTCCCCACAAGGTGATGCCCCAGTTCTTCTCAGCTCAGATGTGTGTGAACATTAATTTCCAGAACTGAGGGAGGTGGTGTTAAGGACTTGGGGTCAGAAGTGGACAGCCCCAGCCCTGCAGCCCAGTGTGAGCCTTGGCACCCTCTACTTGTAAACCGGGGGAAGATGCCGGGGAGTGGGGAGGCAGTCTATGCAAGCATGAACATCTTGTGTGCAGTCATGAACTGCTCCTTTCAGAGTGACCTAGAAGTCACAGGCCCAGCAAAGTAAGGGGAAGGAAATGCCTCTTATGCGTACTGCATTCCTCAGCCCACAACAAAAACCAAAACAAAATCCTGAAAGCCTTTCTCAGCAGAGGCAAGTTTCTGAGTGAAAGGGAATGGGGGAGACACGTTGGCTGTCTGGGTGGGAGCTCAGCAAGGCCACATTCCACCCGGCCCCACCTGGGAGAGGGACACACAGACACTGACACCAAGCAGCCTTGAAGCAAGAGGACTTGGGAGGGGCTGAGGAGACAGCTGGAGCTGGAGTGTACTGTCCCCACCGAGATGAGAAAACTGAAACTCAGAGCTGGCAGATGTTACAGCTGGATAAGGCTGTTTAAATCAACCTTCTCTTGTCATTCTGAGATGGCACCTGCCTGAAGAACCTGTGGCTTGGAGAAAGGACCAAGACCCTCCCTGTACTGTGTCCCTTCTCCTGCCTTCCCGTGGGCCCTCAGACAGCTGTGCTCTTCTTAAGAAAAGCATTTCTGACAGCAGGACCACTGCCAGGCCTTCTTAACAGGCAGCAACTGTTGACAAAAGCTCTGTCCAAGCTGAGGAGACTTATCTGGAATGTCTAGCTGAAGTGCCAGTAGGTACTCATCACTGATGGCTGCTCACAATTCTCTGAACACACCCATCTCTTGCAACCAGGGGTTGGGGCAAATTCACGTGAGCACCAAACGTCAGATCTTCTGCTCTGGAGACACCAACAAGGCAAAGCCTCTAGAAAGTGTCCTTCGGCCCTGCAGCATAAACCAGAGTACTCACACGAAAATGTCATCCCGAGGCATGATGTGGTTTAAACCCTCATCCATTTGGAAAATTTTGTGAAACCGGTGATTATACACATCTGTGACCACCATCTAAGAATCAACAGTAACAGAAAGATTACAAGATGGTAAGAGTACCCCTATTTAAAACCCAGGCAGAAATGAAAAATTGTGCTGCTGGAGCATTGCCTCCAGAGATCATCGTGCAACCAGTCCCGATGGAGGCACCCAGGAGGATGGGTCCTGATGAAAGGGGAGGTCTTCACTCTCCCCACCTCTACACAGGGCTAGGCTCAGCAGAAAGGCCAGCATGAGCAAATGTTTTTAAATAAAGATTTCTATCAAGTCACTCCACACACCTACAGAGTTTGGGATAGGAAAGAACTTCCAGCTTATTACAGAAGAGGTCAGGTAGGAAGGGATGGTAGAGTGAGAGCAGAGCCCCACCCCTGGCCCTCTGACCACGGCTAGTGTGACCTCAATGGAGGAAAGACAGTGTTCCCAGGGATGAAGGGATGGTCTCAGCCACAGTGTACTCCGTGAGCGAGGGTCTGAAACATCCAGATATAATCATATTTGTGCTTGCCGATAAGAATTATCCCCCAAAAGTGGCTACAAGATTGAAAATTAACTCCAAAGGACTACGAAGTACCCCCCATAGGCTGAGAGACCACCCTGCCTTACGTTTTCTGCAGCAATGCCAGACAGCCTGGAGAGAGCCTCGCACAGGTCGGACACGGCCCCCATCAGCGGCACAGTCACGCGGTACTGCAAAGGAGAGATGGGAGGGGTGACAAGGGTGCTCTGCAAAGGGTGGGAGATGAGCCAGGAGGAGACATCTTGGAAGGCAAAGGTGTTCCTCCAGAAACAGTGTGTGATGAGCTCAGGGACCAGAAGAGTGGCCAGCAGAACAAACAGGCAAGTCTTCAGCATCAGCACCTGCCTCTCTGTTCTGGTAGCACCACAGGAGTTGGGCCATCTCTCTTCCTCCTAAACATTGCTATCTATTATTCTTAACGTTTTGGAGCTGCTCACTATTTCCACTAAAGAAATGTTAAAATTACACAAACTGCCAACCAGTCCTTGTCATCTTTCTTTAGAGATGAAGAAAATAAAGCCAGAAGACTAAGCAGTACAGCCACGCAGGGAGCCATCAGCAGGGCTGGACACCAAGACCAGCAGGTCACTCCTCTCACCTGGCCTTTCGGTCTAGCCAGGCTCTCCCAGCTGACTTAGGGGTGAATCTGACCGAGCAAAGTACCCTGATTCTGGTTCCCTAAAATTCAGATTCAAGGACCTCTTAGCAGATCAGCCAGGTTCCTTTAGTCAAAGGAATGCAGTATGGGGATAAAAGTGACAGAGAAGCCCAAAGGACCTTCACAATTTGCTTAAATGATATGGGATTACTCAAAGGTCTGATGGAGGCCAAGGGCACACACACTCAAGGCAAGCACCAAGGGGTTTAAGAGGCAGCTGACGGAGCTTCCAATGCAGCAGACAGATGCAGCCTGACTCTGGGTCTGGGGACCACTCACAACAAAGGGCACCAGGAGGGTGCTGATTCTCTTTACCTGGGTAGGTCTGCAGCGAGGGTCAGCAGGAACCAGGAAGACCTCCATAACTCGATCTTTCTTCAAGGGCAGTGGGAGAGTCAGATAGCAAAATGGGTCAAAGGTCACAGAAACCTTAGCACATTCTGGGCAAACCAAAGTAGATTTGAAGAGGCCATGGAACGTGTCCACAATCACAGAGTCATTCCTCAACCTATGATTCTCCCAGGCTTCCTTTGCCACCACCTGGAAGAAAGGAGAAGGGATAAATAAGATATTCTCAACACCTATCAGTCCTTAACCCCTGTATCCAGAACAATTCACAGCAAAATCTAGAAAAGACCGTGAGGCAGTCTGCACAGCCAAGAATTTGGTCCAGGCCAGAGAGGGCTAGGGCTCTTAGCAGACCATACTCACACCACAGGCCAGCACCATGCCCAACCCCACACTTAACAAAGTGCTGACATAGGATCTATGGGAAGCAAGGAGTCTGTGGGTCCTTGGGGAGACAAATGCACTGAGAACACTGTGGCACATAGACCTGACAAGGGCAAAGACTGTCTCCTACAGGGTTTCTTTTTTCTTTTTTTCAACTGAAGTATAGCCAGTTTACAATGCTGTGTCCATTTCTGGCGCACAACATAATAGTTCTGTCATACATATACATACATCTATTCATTTTCATATTTTTCATTATAGGGTTACTGATGATTCAAAAATGAGGTTTTAATTTGTATTATAGTTTAGCTAACTCATGGTTTTTCCTTTAAGATATGAATGTCACTTAAAAGTATTCATATCGAACATCCCAATGTAATAGGTAACTTAAATACTAAATTCCCTTTGCACAGATCTGAAAATCAAGGCAAAAAGTCTAAGTGCCCTAATAATTTAACAATTATTTTAATAATCATACATGAATTTTAATGAGAGTGGTAATAATCCCAAAGGCCCACATTACAGGCATTTTACAGTTTTCAGAGTGCCCTAGTCTCTGGTCCGTTCACCAATGAAATTATACTAAACAAACTGATTCTAACTTGAAGGAGTCCAGGCAGGAGCACTAGGGGTAACTAGAGTTAGCCTATTCCTGACCTGCAATGCATTTCTCTACCAGACTGCACGTCCACGTCACCAACAACAGTGAGGGGCAACAAGAGCCCTGGCACCAATACTCCAAGACCAGAAGAATGTCCCTGCAACCCTTAACAGGAGGCAGCTTCTTTGGAATACTACTGTTCAAAATCTTCAGTATCATACCGCATCTGGCCGCCCATTGGCATCCTTCAGCTCTAGGTATGGCTTTTTCTTCACTCGGTTCAGATCTTCGTGCAATCCGTCTAGAAGAAAGGCTAATAGCTCCTGAGAGTCTTGTTGCTGGTAGCCAGAAAACTGAGGGGCAAAACGTCCCACTTGGGTCTACAACAAAAGCAACCACATCAGAAGACATGATATAAAGAATCAGTGAAGTCAGATGGGAAACTGTCATCAAAGAGACAATAAAGGAGAAAAATACCACCGGGTCGAGTAACCTGATTAACTCCTCAAGGGCCTAAAGGCCAGTAATTCTCACCAGAGCGAGGGCTGGGATCTAAAATCCTGAAAAACTACAAACCTGGAACCTGGGCCACTACCCTAAGAGAAGAGTGAAGGGTGACATCCTCAGTAGCCACTCCACCTAAGTACTAACATGAATCCCTCACCAACTACTTTCTTTGTTCAGAGTCTCTCTAAGAACTTATGGTACCTGCATCACACAGAGTGATCCTCCTCTACGTAACAGCCCTCCTAGCCCTAAGTAACTGCCTCCCTTACCTTGCTCTACAGCAAAGATCCTCAGAGCACAGTGCCCAACTAGCGGCATGAGCATCATCTGAAAGCTTGTTAGAAATGCACATTCTCAGGCTCCACCCCAGACCTACAGAACCAGAAACTCTGGGGATGGGTCCAGCAGTCTGTGTTTTAACAAGACCTTCCAGAGATTCTGATGCATCCTAAAGCTGGAGAACCACTGCCCTCCACCTATGTTGCCCCATACTGTAGCCACCAACCCCATGTGGCTAATTAGATTTAAATTAATTAAAATTAAATACAATTAAAAACTCAGTTCCTTGTTCACAACAACCACATTTCAAGTGGCTAGTGGCTACTATACCACACAGTGCAGAGAGAGAACTAACCCTAAAGTCTCTGAATACTGTCTACCAACTGTGTATTTACAGTAGCTTGAGTCCAATGTGTTGTCACCCAGTTGTAGCCCCTTTATGACTTGATATGTAAGTAGTGACTTACACATATTTTCCAAGGATTAATGTGACCATGGGAATGAAAAGAATTCTTTTCCAATTTCAATAAACAATCACAGATCTTAATTTTTTCACTGAGCTGAGGTGCTATTTCTTTTCCTTCTTTCAATCAGATGCTTCATGAAGGTTCCTTGAACCACACAGTATTTTCAGATTTCAATGTATGGAGGCAAGGTGCGTCCCCTTCAGCAGGGAAAAACATTCAGGGCACTGGAAAACTCAAGCTGCTTCAAGTGCCCGCTGCAGTTCACCCATCTCCCCATGTTCCCAACTGACGGACCCAAGGTGAGAACTGCCCCTCATACCACCTTCCAAATATGTCAACCCAATTCCTGACTTAGGGGGCTCAACTCAAACCACAGTGTATAGATAGGTTCTAGGCTCAGAGAAAATGGGAATACCCTCCAGATGATCCTGATGGTCTAATTTCCAGGAAATGCTCTGGCTTAGGATGTTGACCATTTAAAGACTGCTACCCGGAATACAGCATTCTGAGCAACCAGCTCACAAATGATTTCGGAAGTATCCTTAGCCCAGAGGTGACAGCTAAATCACCTAAGATAAGTGTATGAACAACAGAAAAGAAGCATCTGATCACGCGTGCTTTTAGTCCCAGAGCCCATCTTAATCCCAAAATGCAAGTAAAACGAATGCTTCGTTACAATACTAAAGCATTCTCGCCGAAATGGGAAAAAAGGAGGCACATATATTAACTTACTTTGAACATACGAGGTGCCACGTGAGCATCCCTTCCAGACCACATCTGTTTAATGAGCTCTGCGTAGGCCTCTGCGATTTCCCCTTTCATTCCCAGAGGATTGTCCCTGTTGATTTCGGCCTCATACTCATCTTTGAGAAAGTAGTCAGTCAGTGGTGCAGTGTTGCTCAAGCACTGAAAGAGAACACGATCACAGCTCACATTCTTTGGGGCGAGTATGCAGAGACACAAGATAAACCCAGTTCTAAAGGACCAGGGAGGGTCAGCTCCAACACAAAGTGCTCAGCAGATTCTCTGAAGGGCTCACAACAGAAAGGCACAGCCTCCCAGAGACCCACGCTGGTGGCCACACTGTGGTTAACACCCCAGGGACGCTGTCTCCTAGCTCACACTCACTGCCTAAGAACTATCTTCTGAAACAAGTTCCCTGAGGCAAAAGCTATGTACACCAAGTGCCTGACACACAGCAATTTTCTATTCAACAGAAGTTAATAATTTTTATGATATCATTTTAAGATGGTAATTCTTTTACTGAAAGTGCCATTCCACTGTTTCATGAGAAGACAAAACATAAGTAGGCTGAAGGCAAAATGTTTTACTAGAGCCAAAAACCATGTGGGGAAAATCAGGAAAATTTAGACATTAGAGAAAACAATAAATAATATTGTACATATGTATATTAACTTTAACTTTTTAAATTAAAAAATGAAGGTGGGTACTGAATTTCATCCAATGTTCTTTCAACAACTATTGAGATGTTCACATGGTTTTCTCCTTTATCTTGTTACTGTTGAATGTACACCGATTCATCTTCCAGGCGTTAAACCAATCTGGTTCTCCTAGCACAAACTCCAATTGGTTATGTGTTACCACTTTTATTTATATCTCATTGATTTTGATTTGCTAAAATTTTATCTACATTACTTGTGTCTATATTTATGAGATACGATAGTCTAAAATTTTTCTTTTTATATGATTGGTATAACTTCTGCCTTAAGTCTTTGAATATATTCAGCAATAAAGCCATCCAGAATAAAGCCAGCCATCTTTAACCACTGAGCAATCAATCATGCTGTGTAATAAGGCCCCAATAAAAATTCTGAACACCAAAGCTTGGATGAATTTTCATGGTTGGCAACACTCAAAGTAAAGCATCCAGACTCCACAGGGAGAAGACAATAGCAGCTCTGTACTGGGTGCCCTCCTGGACTCTGCCCTATTCTCTTCTTACCTTGGCCAATTTTAATCTGAATTCTTTCCCTACAACAAACCATAACTGTGACTATAACAGTTTTAAGTGAGTCCATGAGTCCTTCCAGCAAATTAACAAAACTGAGGGTGGTCCTGGGACCCCAAAACGTGCAGTTGGTGTCAGAAATAAAGGAAGGCAGTCTTAGGGACTGTGCCCTCCTAACTTTGTAGTTGGACACTAACTCTAGCTCATGCCCAGGATAGTCCTGTGAGAGTAGGAGCCCAATACATATGAGATGAATGAATAAATGAAGTGTCAAGGGAGGATTTTATGAGTTTCTACAGTCAGGTACATGAAGTGAGAGAGAGCTCACTGGTGAAAAGATCGTCAAACTAAGCAAGGAATAATTTTGCTTGGTACCAGTTGCTGTGAGTTCTCATCCCAAGAGAGATCAAGCAGGCAAGTACTCAGTAATTTCTGAGGAGATCATTCCCTAATAGTCAACAAAATTCAAAATATTTTTATTGCAAAACCAAACCTAGAACTGATGAAGAAGACATTTTGGAGCCACAAACACTGATGAGGCCATTCTGTACTACCTAGTGGGAGATGATCCGGCAGGGATCCCTGAAGTACTAATAAAAGGTTGGAAGGGACCCCTGGGAGAAGCTCCTCCCAACACCTGAGCAGGCCACACCCACCCAAGCCTCAAGTACTGGGAAGACACAATGTTACTGAGACGGCAGCTCTCCCCACTACCTGCAAAGCAGAGTTCATGAAGCAGGTGTTCCCCAGGTTTCCAAGTCCGCAGAGCCCAGGTTGCACGTGAGACGATGGGGACTCCTGACAATTATACGAAGCAGAGAAGCCAGATCCACTGGAAGACACAACCCACATCAGCAATAAAAGCAAATGCTGCACACATGCCTTCAGGATGCCTCCTGGGGCTCCTCCAGGACCTCTAGAATCCTTGCCTGGTAGTAACTCCATGATACAAGTTCTCTCTACTTCCCTCTCCAGCCCTCCAGCTCCCCACCACCACTCAATCTTGATTTGACATAACAGACAGTAAGCACATTCGTAAGGGGAGAAATGCTATTTGAATTCTCTGCTCTCAGGCTTTAACAATGCTAATTTTGTATCCCTCCGGAAGGCTACCTGCCAGGTGACTTCAGGGAAGAACACTGTGGTTACCAAGATCAAAGCTTGCACCTGCCACCACCCACCAGGCCAACTCCGTCCTGACTGTGCCTGAGCATGCATGCACTCTCTCACCTCACCTTCCTCTTCCACCCTGTCTGCACTGTGTGGCAGGTGCTCCAGAAATGCTTGAAGAAAGGATCACAGCCATGCAGAGGGGAAACAGGCAGGGCTTGCCCACAGCTGGGAATCATCCCTTCCTAGCTATTCTGCCACACAGCCAAACCACCCCTTCACAGACAAACGCAGTGACCCCATGACCACCAAGTGACTCAGGCTGTGGGGAAAATACCAGCTCATAGGAAGTCAAGCCATGTAAGTCAGAACTAGGAGACACATTTTACTGTGGGTATGAAATGGAGCAAGAAACCACATGCAGCAGGTTCCCATGGGGAACCCTAATCCTACTGTGCTCAGTGCAGCAGCAGAGGAGCTGTCCAGCCTGGGAAAAGACTGGGAGGGAAGGGAAGCAAAGTGAAAGGACCTGCTCTTACCCCCTGCTGACACCGGAACTGTGCATCCCAGAGGTGTTAGTGCTATCACCATTTGCAATGGGAGAGGCAGACACTGAGGAATAGGGACTTGCTGATGATTTTGGAGAGGTAGTAAAATTTCTGCTAGGCGCAGTGCTTGATCTGGGAGAGAGAAGCAGAAACAATGCTACTGACTTTCTGCAAAAAGCCATCCCTATCTAACGCCTTAGGTCTCTTCTCAAGAAATAAATGTCCTCTATATTCAGTTATTTAAAATTAAATGCAAAAAGACTATTTTCATGCTACTTGAAGATAAATTTCATTTAAGTGAGAGTCAAGAAATTAACTGGTCTTCCAGTCTCATTTGTCCACATGGTCATATACTGACTCTTTCAGGATGAACCACAAGGTTGATCTTCAGGGTATCTGGGTTTGATTTATAAATCATAAGCTTCCCTGAATTTTAAGAGTTACCAGTGAAAGACAGAAAAATGGTAATAAGGGATGAATTTCTTCAAAAATACGTGACCCAAATTAAACAGCTGGCTATAAGCACACTAGAACAGAAAAATGGCAATTGGGTTGCACTGCGCTACTCAACGGGAGTTGCTTGTGTCCTCCAATTTACCAAATGTGAGTAACCTCTCTCTTTCAAACTCATGTTTCAACATTTTTTCACAGCATCTTATTTGAGATTTATTCCTAGGTTTCAGATTAATTAATTCAAGGGCTAATTGCCCCAAATCTTATATTGATAACAATTTTATCAAATTTTCTCCTAAAATCCATAAATCTACAAAAACATGTAGAAGTGAATCATGCTACACTTTCAAATACATACAACAGTTATTTTTCCCTTCTAGATTTGGGTTTACAAGCGGAACGCAGCAGCAAAGGTAAGAAATGATCCTAAGCCCACACTTTTAGGCAGATGTCAGGGACTATCCGGGGCCTAAATGGGTGTCAGGAACCAAGTTCTGCTTCATACTCTGAGGTCACAGCAAGGGAGGGGGAAAGAAGGCTCCCCAGCCTCTCACCTTCCCATAGGGAAATGCACCTTCTCTAATCCTGAGGAGCATTTGCTTCACTGAGCCTCATCTTCACGCTGCAAAGGATCCCAAGAACTCAGGCAGCTCCTTAAGTGAGACCCGCCAGAGCTTCCGCCACACAGGTGACTGAAGCACACATCTGAGGCCTGTCCGTGATGCCAGTATTCCCAGCCTCCTAGGCAGGCAGGAGAGTCACCACCCAAGGCTGGTCTGATGTGGCAGACTCAGTGATCTCAGGTCTGGAGACAGGTACTACAAGACAGTGAAATTCAACTCCTGACATAGAACCTCAAGACATACAGCTTAACACTCCCCTTTTTTAGTAACTGTTCACTGGTAACTTACTCTACTCCCTGAACTTAAAAGGGCAAAAATCCATAGAAGCCATTGCACGTATCCAAGACCTGTCAATTTCTTATACAGACAGCATATCTGGTTGAAATGAAAGAAAACAAATTAAATTTTACTTGGCATTTGTTTAAAATGCTCTAGGAAATACTGCCAGTAGTTTTCAGTGTAAATTCAGTCAAAAAGAAACCCATGATGAGTACACAAGAATATTTTACAAATGCTTGAAAATTTACATAGTACAAAGTTTTATTTTATTTTTTTTCTTTAACTCTACCCCTGACAGACAAATTAAAAGACCTCTGTGCAAAAGTGATCTGTATCTGGGAAATGCTTGGGCACTTGTCACTTGTCATCAGGCAGCTTCACAGCACATCCTAGGGCACCGTAAGCTGGGAAGGAGGCACTGGTGGGGACACCTGACTTATTAGGTAACATTGAGTGAGGCAAGACCTCACTCAATTATGACTGGGTGTCATGCCACAGATATTCTGAAGACAGTGGCTACACCTCCAAATAAGGACCCCTCCGCTCCTAAGAGATATTCTCGTCAAGCCTCTGGTCTCTTGGCACCTTTCTACTGAGGTATTTCCTGCTCCTTGGCATGTCAGGTTGTTATCATCACAGATAAACAAGCCCTGACCCACAGCTAAGGCTCTATAACATGCCTGCCCTCCTTGCTCCACTGCTCTCTGCTTGCCTCTCAGATGTTCTCCAGGCTGAACGCTGCTCTGAGAATGAATCCACCCTCTAAGACTGACCTCAGGTATCCAGAGCATCTGGCTTTACCTTTATAATAACAATAAACTCTTAGCCAGAAGCCTCATCGTCTTCACAACATCCTAAGCTGTGATCTCCCTACACCAACACTGTTAACGCTCATCTGCGTGCAGTTCACATCTCCGCTTTGGGAACACTGGCCTCTTCCAGCTCTGGGCAGAAAGTCTCAAAGGGGACCATGGTACAGAACTCACCACGCCTTATAGACATCAGGCAAGAAAAGTTATAGACAGTATAGAGAGTCAGAGACAGAAAAATGAGGCCAGCTCTATAGAAAACCTTGAAAGCACTAACACAAAGGTTAAAATAATCCACAAGGAAGGAAAAAACTATTTGAAAATGCTCAGAATTTACAAAGGTGGCCCTCACTAGTGACTAAAGGAGTGGAAACAATTTCACTATGCTGTCTTCCTGCCAAGATATATGTAAAACTGATTCTGCAGGTGGGTTTAAAAAACAACAAAAAAAAAGAAATAAGCCAATCAGTGACTTTCTCTGGATGACATATTCACTTGACATACTTTCCCATTCCCTCAATTTTAACCTCTGTCTTCTTTGACAGACAACATGCTACTGAACATGGCTGATTTAAAAAATCTGATTAGAGTTCATGTCTTTTGACTAGTGAGTTTAATCCATCTACAGTTACTCTAACTCAGCTTCCTCATGTTTTCTAATTACTGTACTTTTCCCTTTAAGTATACTTCCCCCAAAAGTCATCTTTTCCCCCCTTCTTTCTTGCCTTTCCATTTGAATTTCCCTTTTTAGGTATGGCAGATCCCTGGTTACCTCCTGCGGTACTGTGATTTATAATAAGAAATAAATATTTTGGTCTTTTGTCTTTGGTTGCTGAAATAGCTCCAAAGTGATAAAGATAAAAGCAGTGTCTTTTGTTATTCATAACAAGCACCTTTCAACCACACCTCGGTTCATGTATATGACTTTTGGAAAGTCCCATAGGATGGGGTGGGGAGGGACTGAGCCCTTAACCTGTGGGCTATCTCCAGATAAACAGAGTCAGAATTGAGTTAAACTGTAGGACACCCAGCTGGTATCAGAGAATTGCCTGGTATGAGGAAAAACTCCCACACATTTGGTGCCAGAAGTACTGGTAGAATAAAGAAAAAGGTTTTTTTTTCCTTTCACCTCCCCTTCCTTAGTTTACAAAGCCCAAGTTTTAGCTAGACACCTTGCAACCTGCTAAAAGGCATTTCCCAGCCTCCTCTGTGTGGTCACATAATTGGCCAAAGAGATGTAAAGGGAGCTCTTATATGTGATTTCTGGGAAATTTCCTCCTAGCTTCCTGAATGTAGGTATGACTGGGTCAGCTCCAGTGGTCATCCTGGACCCCGAGGTGACCACCTTTTTAGTTTTCGTTTAAAAGTCATCTACTCTATCCACTTCCTCCTCTATGGTTTGTGGTGCTGTGTCATGTGCAAGAAATCTCTGCTTACTCCAAAGTCACCAAGTCCTTGCTTTTCTGGTCAACAGGACACTTCACTAGTTGTATACTCTCCCTCACATCTTCTGGATTTCACTGTGAGCTTTTGGGTTTAGCATTTTTTACATTTAAGATGTTTTCTCTTTGATAATTTCTGAGAAACTCTTGGTCACTATTTCTTCTAACATTTTCTTCCCCTTACCCATGATGTCTTCTCTTTCCTGAGATTCCTATTATCTGGATACTGACATTTCTACTCCCATCCTCCAAAGCACTCTGCTTCTATTATCTTCCACCTCTATCCCCTCATAATACCTCCTAGAAGCCTCCAAACTGATCTTCCAATTTGTTCATTCAGTCTTCAGCTACGTCCATTCTGCTACACAACCCACCCCTGAATTCTCTGTTCTCAAGTATGTCTCCTTACTCCTGTTTCACGTACCTCTTTTCCTCTTTGCTTGAGGATATTCATCACACTTATTCCATCCTCTTCAGCAACTCAGAATAAGAATTCTGTTCCAACTAGTAGAGCCTATCAACATGTCATTTTCTTTTTACTCCAACTCTACTTGTCAGCTTCTCATTATGGCTCCTGGTGAGCTGTTCGCCAGGTGAGATCACACTACTCCCCTCAACACACCACCTTCAAAGAGCTCCCTCCCTCACGGGAAGGCAAAGCTAGAATCCAGGGTCTCACAAAGACCACAGGGCCTACCACCTCATCACCTCTTGGCCTCATCCCCTCAACCCTCCTGTCATCCCTCCCAGCACCGGCCACAACAAACTCCTGCTGGTCTTCAACCAGGCCTGCTTCTGCCTCAGGATCTCTCTGGCTGCTGTCACCTCTGCCTCACAAAGCCGTTCTCCTCATCAAGCACCACCCTCACTGCTGATTCCCTCACCTCCTTCCTGACCATGTGCAAATGGTACCTCAGTGGGGCCTCCCTATCATCCTGTTTAAATATGCCCAAAGCCTTAACCCTTGCTGATTTTCTTCTGATTTTTTTCCCAAAGTACTTGTAAACTACTGGACATGTGTGTTTTTCTTATTTATGTGTTTTCTGCTCCTTGAGGACAGGGACTTTGCTTTGTTTATTGCTGTATCCTCGACATCTAGATGAGTGTCTGGCACTATTGGGGGGGTGGGGAGGGGAATGTGCCTTAGGAATTCTGCTCTGAGCTCATTCACCATTGGACACCCTTTACCAGGAGACTCCAACTTTTAAGGAATCCCAGTGAGGCACTGCTCTTTAACAAAAGCTGTTTCCCTTACTGGAATCTCTTAGGCCTCAGGGTGTGGAAAGGATGGGGAGAAGCAACAGTAGGAAGAGAAAAAGGTACAACTTTCCCAACAGTCCTCCGTGGCCGGTATGCCCAGGCTCTTCTGCTCCAAGCTGTCAACCCTACCTCACAGACTAGAAGCCAATCACCTTCTGTCTCCCCAGGGGGTTGTCACAGTTTTTATGTTTTTTCTCAGTTCTGTGGCATTTCTGGTCCCAAGAAGGGAGTTAGCTACCGTATTTGCTTCCTATGGCTGCAGACACAAATGACCACAAACTTACTGGCTTAAACAACACAAACTTATTATCTTACACTTATGGAGGTCAGAAGTCCACAATGATTCTCATTGAGCTAAATCAAGGTGTGGGCCAAGCTGTGTTCCTTGGTGGCGGCTCTAGGGACTTCTAGAGGCTGCTCACCTTCCCTGGCTCATGGCCAGCTGAGTCTTTCTCACATTTCATCACCCTGACTCTGCTTCTGTCCTTGCATCTGACTCGCCTGTCTCCCTCTTCCATTTATAAGGACCCCTGTGATTACACTGGGCCTACCCAGATAATCCAGGATAATCTCCCCATCTCAAGATCCTTAATCACATCTGCAGAGTCCGTTTTGCCATGTGACCTAACATATTCACAGGTTCTGGGGATGAGGATGTGGCCCCTGGGGACGACGGCAGAGGGGAATCGTTACTCTGCCTACTAGAGCTATTCTGTCATCTTGTCAGGAACTGGTGAGCAGGGCTTCCTAAACTGAAGTCCATGGCTCGGCTCTGTATAAAACCCGATATTGTTGGCAAAATGTTGCTTAGTCTTGCATGTTTCTCAAGAGAGAACTCAGAGCTTTCATGATTTCAAAGGAGCTGCAAAATGGGCTCTGGCCAAGCCTAACTGAGGGAAGAGAGCAAAGACCAACACTGTCCGCGTAACTACTGGAACACTGACAGTTTCCCCATCTTACACCATGAGAAAGTTCTGTCTCCTTCTCAGAACATGCATTAACTCCAGAGCACACATGAACATATCCTGAGACAGGTGCCTGAAGTCCCAGTTTAGCAGCTGAGTGATTCCCCCAGCAAGCGACAAAGGCAACAATGAGGAACAGGTCCCTGGGTAAAGAGTGGGGTGTGATCAAACTACTACCTTTAAGTCATAGAAGAACCCATGTCTAAGCCCTCTCTTTTCCATAAAAGCCTCTAAGGACAGGTGGAGAAGATCAACCCTTGACAGAAACAGAGCAGCCCCTTGGCAGAGCAGCATTCCCAGATCCTGGCCCCTTCTCTCCCTTCCCTCATTCTCAGCAAGCAGGGAGGCACCGCCTTGTTCCCACACATGACAGCTTTCCCTGAGATGGCTGCCCAGCATGCTGCTTACCAAAGGCCAGCATGATAGACTCTGGATATAAAATCAAATATGTTTTTCATCTGATCCAGAAAAATTTTTCTTAGCACAAGTAACTGACTTAGGAGGTGGTGTCTCTCTTACACATGTGTGCCCAGCCACAAGGGAGAAAAAGTTCACTTACTTTGACTGCAGGGTCTGCCTTGGCCATGTGCCATCTTCATTTTGAGGCTCAATTACTAGCACCTGAAAGGGGAAACCATATGAGGAATGTGCAAACCATCTCACTTCTGATATGCTCAGAACCAAGATACCTGTCCACACACCCTGGGCAGAGCACCTACCTGACCCTGGTACAACCCAGCATCCTGCACAGTGTTGTCTAGCTTGCTCAACTGCTCGTAGGTGTTGCTCATGTACTTGTTCCACAGCCGGGTCTCACGCTCTGCAGGGATGTTGAACAGCTTTCGCATCTCCTTCTCGATGGTTGCTGGGGAGAGGCAGAAACATCACTCAGGGCTTTCTCCAGATGCAAGGCTAACAACAGCCACAGCAAGCTAATGCTTGTCCTCCGTCCTTTTCAGATGGTCCCAGGATGCTTTGGATCAGAAGTTCTGACTGACCTCAGCCCTTCGTGACTCCTAAGGCCAAATGTCTTCCATGGGCATTCTCCTGCACTCATACACCCAAAAACTGTCCGTACACTTCTCATTTTTTGGTGATGTGGGTCCCTTCTTATAGTATAGAAGCAACATGGAAAAGTCAGAAAACTTACCTTTGGATTAAGAGAGATCTGATTTCAAAGACTAGCTCTGCCCCTTTGTCACTGAGATTTCTGAATAAGGAGTTTTAACCTCTCCGAACCTGCATTTCTTCACCTCTATTACCATATGTTAAATGGGCAGAGACCACGCCCAGTATATCATACATGATTCCCAGGCTGAGCTCTCCACAAGAACGCCCTGGGCAGCAGACTCCCAGCTCAGGACTGGTAACCACAACCTGAAATTGTCTGGGTAACAAGTCTGAAGAGGGTGCCCTAACTTCCCTCCCATTAGCTGCAATGCCCTGCACTCTCATGGACACCTGAAACCCCGGCCCAGCTACTCACCAATGGTGTCCGCCTTGCTGAAATGGCAACTCAGCACATTGGTGGGGTCACTATTCTCACAAAGCTTCAACTCCAGCAAATACACCTCCACCTTGCAGTGCTTGACAAACAGGCCATGCTCCACAACCTGTGAACAAGAGGCATGGGTGAAGGAGCAATGGTTCCACGCTGGGGTCATCTTGGAAGCTACATACCTCATCAGTGGCAAAAGGCAGAATCCACAAGATAATCAGTTTCCTTAAGTGATCAGGGGATCAGAAGTACAGACTTCTAAAGCCACTGGCATCTGCCTTAGGAGTTTAAAAATCTTATTTCCACTGATTAGGGCCAACCAAGAGCACCCTGATGGAACCAGAGCTAGCAACCACACTGCACAAAAGGAAAGTCACTATTCATTTTTAAGTGGGGATCATGATGCCTCCCCTGCAGGGTCTGTGGAATTAGAGGCCTAGAGAATACAGTTAAATCCCTTGGCAGAATGCTCACCTCATGGCAGGACTGTGGGCAATAAGGGACATCTGCAGAAGACTGGCATGCTCTTAACTATTTGATTCCTAACCCCTCTCAGGGTCCCAGGTTTCAAGCTGGAGAAAGAAGAAGGTAGTTCTGGCCCTGAGGAGTGACTCTTAGAAGTTGGCCTCAGGACTGCAACCCTTTCCTACTCTGCTAAGAAGGGGAACTACACACCAAGCACAGAAAGAAATTTACCCAATGCCTACACATCAGCAGGCCTGTGGACTCCTGTGATGCCCCACCTCTGGCAGGAGAAGCAAACAACTATGGGAATCAGGGTGGTGGTCTTCTCCCAAGTCCTGTGGGGTTAACAACCTGGGCCTCTCTTCCAGGGCCTGCCTTCCCTCAAGAGGCTGTTCTCTGGGCTATAAACACCTGTTTTCTGAGATACTCAACAGTCCGGCCAGAGATTCTCAAGCAAAGGGGAAAAAGCAGTAACAGAAAGGTTAAGGTAAACACAGCAATATGCTCCTGTACATCCATATGAGCCCAAGTGAACTTTCTCTCATAGAACCTTCCAGAAAGTGCTCTCATGACACCACTGTACACAGCCCAAGCCACTGGGTAGAGCTGATGTTTGGAGGGCTCCATTCAACCTCTTAGGTACATTCAGTACCCCAGGAAACCACCACCAGTCAGTGTCCCCCGAGGAGCACTTCCAGACACTGACCAGTAGGTGTGACAATTCATGTACTCACTTTTCTGACGATGGGCTGCTGGCCCTCTACACAGCCATACCAGTTTAGTAACTTGTTCCAGGCCTCAGCTGGGACCAATACATAGTCCAATTCATCAATTAAATGTTCTTTCAAGGTCTGACTCTCAGGATCTGAAAAAGGAAAACAGCACATAACTCATTGCCCTTCTCCCCAGAAATGTTTGTTTTACATGATTCTTTTGTACTTTTCAGAAATAAGAGAAGTATTTATAGGAACAGGTACAAAATTCCAAAACTCTGTCACTGGTCATAACACAGAGCGGACCTGGATGACTCTGTCTTTAGCCATGCTTTCTGAACATTTTACAGGAACTTGTATTTATTCCATAATTGGAGGAAGAAGGAAAGAGAAGAAAGAAAAACGCTAATTTACATTTTTAAAGTGTTACAGGGTTCCACAATTAAAATTGTTTATTATAAATATTTAATACAATATTCTGTTTAGTGAAACTGCATTAAGGTCAGGTATCATCTTCCCCTGAAAGATTTACTAAGGAAGCAAACAAATGAGTCACTGAAGTTAAATGTATTTTACCAAGAGTCATTTAGCATTCTCAGTTTTCAACACTCCCAGTCAAAACCCAACTGGACACCTCCCTATGGAGGGAGAACATCTTTAACACGCTAACCATCCATCTTACACCCCCACCCCCAGAGGCCACATGACTGGGAGTCAGAAAAGAACATCCACGGTCTGAAACACACTCTCAGTGGAGGACCAATGCACTGGATCAAGGGGAGACTGATCACTTCCCAGCAAGGGAGCCTCTCTGCTAAGCCTCTGCCCATCAACACATACTCCCACAGCAGTGGAAGCCAAGAAGCTGGGAAAACCAAAAGTACTCACAACGGTGCAACTTATCTGTAACTCAAGGCAGACAACGTTAAAAGTAAAAACCAAAAGCAGCACTCACAAGGTGACCAGGGGTTCCCATCACCCTTCAAACCAGTTTACCCCCTCATCCCATCAGGTCTACTGTCCCTACTCAAGGAGTTTCAGATCTGATCCACCTTTGCCTTTTTCATTTCCAAGGAAAAAGGAAAGGAATGAAGCAGCCTTGGAGAACAGGAATACCAAGGTGAGACAGGTAAATGGATAAACAAAATGTGGTATACACACACAGTGGGATATTATTCAACCTTTAAAAAGAAGGATATTCTGACATGCCATAATATAGATGAACCTTGAGGACATCATGCTAAATGAAATAAGCTGGTCACAGAAAGACAAATACTGTATGATTCTACTTATATTAGGTATCTAGAGTAGTGAGACTCAGAGACAAAAAGTAAAATGGTGGTTGCCAGGGGCTGGAGTCGGGAAGGAGACTGGGAATCACTGCTTAATGGGTATGGAGTTTCAGTTTTGCAAGACAAAAAAGTCCTGGAGATTGGCTGTGTTGCACAACAATGTGAATATACTTTTACTACTAAACCGTACACTTAAAAATATTAAAGATGGTAAATTTTGTTATGTGTATTTTGCCATAATTTTTTTAAAAATGGTGGATCCTCCTCATTGATGAGCCAACCACTTTCCACAGCAGCTCTGACATGATAATGAACACTGACAGACCACATCTTTTCTACTTAGCAACAGAAGGATGGTCCAGGAGTTGTACTTACCAGTCTACTTGAATCAAGAACTTCCAGAAAAAACTGACACCTAAACTCCAAACTTTTCTTTGATTTGCAAATTAAAACTCATAAGTTATTCATCTGTCTTACTTGGAGACACACAGTTTCTTCATTTCTAACATGAAGCCCTATGCAAGTCTGGTCACCTCTACTGGACCAAATAGCCAGAAATCTTTAAATGTGGGAAAGGAACCAAGAGCGCTCAGCATCATCAACCCCAAGTACACCAGTTCCACAGGGTTTTCTCCTCTGAAGCTTAAGTGACAATTTTCTCAAACAAATCATTCTTATGACACTATAGTGCAAAGGCAGGAAACGTAACTGGAATTTTCAATGCAATTCACTGTTTTCACTTAACACTGGCTCAGTCCAAGGGCATCATGCTAAAAATCACACAGGGGTTTTGAAATGACAATTTAGTCTTTGCAAATTTCTTCAATAGAGAAGCAAATAAAGGGGGAAAATGAGAGCACAGCTTGGTCTAAGCACAGGGATTCCACCAGACATACAGCAGGGGCACAGGTGGAAATGAGAAAGGAGTGCTTGGCAGACATCAGCAAGGAGATGTTTACCCGCTCTTTTCCACACGTTTAAGAGCCCCTTGCAGGCCACTCCCATGACTCTAAGGGAAGGCAGCCAGACTGGGACTGGCAGGTGACTAAGAGCCCAAGAACTAAGAGGGTGGCCCTCACTGGCCAGAGATAGGCCATTCCTGCACTGTTGGTGTTCCAGGGTCTGAACAGAATGTACTTTCTCACTTTCCAAGCACGCAACAAATGTTTCCAGCCTAAGTCAGGTGACATCAAATTGGAAGACCACAGAAGGAATGCTTGCCCTTAGCCGAAGGTCACACAAAATGACTTTAGAGGGACCCTCTAGCTCCAGTGTTCTCATCACCATTACTACTAAAAGCCTTAAGAATTTTCCTTTCCAAAAAACAAGAGAGAAAACGACAAGGTGCGAACATAATGCAATGATCCTTTGGGGCAACTTCATGGTATACTGCTACCCTCTGACCCATATCAGGAAAGAAAGCATATGACATTATTATGTCATTCAGACTTCCCCTAAAACAAGGTCTATGCTGAAGCATTGCTCACTTTTAAAAACACCCAGGAACCTGAATCAAGCCTCATGCATTGTCTGCCTTCCTGCTGCCCTGATTTGGTGGTCCAGGCAACAGATCACCTCTGTCCTGTTTGCAAGGGAGTTTAAAGCCAGGCAGAACAAAGCCTAGAAAAGGCCAACTGTCATCTCTGTACATCTATAGGTGCAAGCCAAGCTCAGGTGTGTCATACATCACTTTTTCAGCCATTTATTCCATTGGGAGCTGACTGTGGTCATAATTCTACTGACTTGCTACCTCTCCTTACACTACTTCTATGACAAACACAGCCGTCACAGGAATGCTTGATGAATGGCGACAGGTCTACTATTGGTTCCACTGTAAAGGTAACACAGAAAATTCTGGTTCCCAAATTTCAGATTCCAGGTCAAATTTCAAAATGATTTTGTACTTCTTTTCATTCAATATACTAATTTAAAAGTGAAATCTCTAGCAGAACTAGTATGAAAAAAAGAGAGAGAGAAATTTAAAATGCTAGAAGCATGCTCTCATTAAGAACAGTTAATTTAGGAAAAAAGCAGCCTAACTTATCCCTGAGGGTCTGTAAAGACTACTGCTATAGACACAAGTCAAGGACACTTGTTTCTATCCCCTCACAGTGGGAATGTCCAGGTTACAGATACACATGACCTCACGCCACTACCCAGGTGGACATTTCAGTTAGAAAAGCAACAGGATACTGCACCTGAAAAGAGTCCGGAGTTATCTATCGGGCCAGGAAACAGGTTGTGTTCACCCACATTGTACATATCCCAGCTGTCGAAGCCCACATACTTCTTCCACTGTTTGAACCACCGGCTGTCAATAAGATACCTAGAGACAGACAAAAATTTACTGTACCAGAGAAGCTGTGGTAGTAAGTTTCTGCAGCTGTTCTCTTAATTTTTTTTAATGGTGTTTCCATTCAAGGAACAAGCAATCTCCACTAAAAAACACTTTCTCAAGAGCAGGAGCAGCCCCCAGGTTCCCACATGGCACAGAGATCCTGGTCCAGGGATGGGATCCATTAAATGAAATGATTGTTGAAAGAATAATGAATAAATGAAAGGAAGAAAGTTGACTGACTTCAAAATGCTTGTTTAAATAAATTTTTTCTATGGGGAAAATCTTGTTTGCTAACGAACATGTCATTAATTTCATAATGATCTTTATAGAGGTCCGTGTCCAGGTAGACAGTTTGGTTACACTGCTTTGTTTGATGTAAACAGTATTAAGCCAACTTTCTTTCTAAAAATGAGATAATAACATCTACTTCAGTTTTCCTCTGAGGACCAAACATCAAAAAACGTGTGTATATACATATGTGTATGTACATATATACATAAACACATGTATAGATATATATGTAAAATAGTGTCTTGATATGTTTATCTTGTCAAAAAGCATTAAGTTGATTTGATTATGTATTTAAAGTGTCACTATTCTGTTTTACAATTAAGAGAAAAGGAAACCTCTGTGGAGGAACAAAGCATAACAATTTTTATATTGGTGAGTCCTTCAAATTCTAAAACCAACAAACCTCAGAGATCAGGTAGCTTTCCAGAGGCCACAAGGATCCATAAATATATCTAAATCTCTAAAATGCTCTTTCCCTCCAAACACTTTAAGTGTGTGATTTTAGTCCATCTGAAACTTCCTCTGCTTCTGCTGAGCATTCTTCATATAACACACCTACTGAGGATAACATCTAAAAGTACTTCTGCCTGCCTGCTTTCCACAGCTTGGCTAGCTCAAGAACACTGTAAAGATGTACCTGAATTTCTCCTCATCCCAATGTTTCTCTTCCCTGCTCAATTCCTCTGTCACTATAAGTGCCATTATCATCACCACCATAGTTTCTTAAAGAGGAATGTTCAATCATATTCACTGCAAAATCAAGACCAAGTTTTCTGCTCCCACACAATAATACCACCCAGGAATCTCTTCACTAGTGGAAGTACCGTCGCTTCTACTATACAACTTATTAAGAAACCTCGAGTCAGACTTGCTCTTCTAAATCCCGGACTTTCAATTTTCTTTTTAGCAAGGCTCTAAGCTACCCCCTTCTCTCACTCCGAAATGTTGCTGCCACAATTATTTTTGACATTTGCTACCAAAATAACCTGGCGTTCATTAGACATTTGTTGAGCTTCTGACCTTGGCATCTGTTCGGCAGTTTACGAGTTACAAAGTGTCTACTTCTAATCTACGCCTCAACTCACTGAGGGCTGGGGAAGGAGGGGCCAAATATCGTTACCCTGGTTTTAACAGTAGGGAACCAGGGTCTGTGAGGTGTGGACACCTTTGCCCGAAGTCTGACAGCGAATCCTCAAGGTAAAGGACTCTCCTCATCCTGAAAGTCCCCGTGAGCACGCCCTTCCATCCTGCAGCGCTAGCCTCCGCCGGGTCCTCCTCCTAGCGCGCCGAATGGGCCGTGACGACCCTCAGCTCCATTCACGCTTTCCCGGAGGTGATTCAGGCTCCTTCTCTTAAGGGGTAGGGGTCGGGCCACTCTCTCAGAGTCACTAACATCGCCCCCTCCCGGCCCCTACCCAAGCCGAGAAAGAAGGGCCCGGCCTGACCGCCCGACCCCAGCCCCTGGCTCTGCGAGGCGGAAAGGAGGGCCCGGCGCTCACCACTGCGCCCCTCGTTGGAGCGTAGTCCTCATCAAGGCCCCGAGCTCGGATTTCTGGGTCTCCGCATCCGGTCGCTCACGGTAGCCTCCGCCTTCCGCCATCTCGGCCGCGGCCCCGGTTCAGCCGGCCCGGACATCCGCCTCACGCACGGCGTGCTGTGGGCCGCGCCCATACACGCAAGCACGCACGCACGTGCGCGCGCCCAAGCCCCTCCTCACGCCGTGGCTGGGAGAGCCTGCGCGCCTCGGCCTCTCCCCCGCCCCCACGCGCCGCCCCTCTCCCTCCCGTTCGCGGTGGAGCCGGGAGGGGCCCGGAAGAGGAGGCGGGCGCGGAGGGAGGGAGCTGCGACTTCCTCCGCCCTGCTGGCTGCGCTGTGCGGTGGCCTTACGGCACATTTTCTCTCTCCAGCCCAGCGATTTCAAGGAGTCAGACTGCAGCCCCCCACGACCCCTCTCTCACCCTTTCCGGGCCTGCGGGTTATCCTGGTTTTAAATAAACGCAGCCCCAGGTGCGAGGAGCCCTGAAACTAGATTTTCTTGTTTTAACACCAACTATTCCGCCTTCAGCAGAGACCTTAGGCGAGTCCTTAGTTGCCCAAACGTGGGATCGAGTCCCTGTCTGGGAGGCCCTACAGGGATTTTGGAAAATGGCAGGTGAACCAGTGCCGTGGACCAGGTCTGGACTGTGTGGCCTAGTCATTAGCGGTATCAGTCTGGACGCCAGAATCACCTGGCCAAGGCATTATTCCACAGGCCCTCCACTGAGCTAGCTGCTTACCTTGTCAGGAAGGCAAGCAGCCGCACCGTAGCCGTACAGGGGCGATAGCAGCAGAGGAAGGAGAAGTCCAGGTGTGTTCTACACATTGAATGTCAGGATGCTTCTTAATCTGTTGCTGCCATAAAATACAATGTCCTGAACACCGTATGTTTCCCACTCGACCCTGCATACAAAAAACACGGCCCTCCTCCTAGAGGGGGCAGTAAGCCCAAAGTAAGGAGGAGGCCAGACATCTGGCTTACGTGAGTCTGCATTCACTTGTCTGGCAGTTCCTGTCCTCAGAGAAAAATAAGATAAGACCCAGTACCTGCCCTTCCTTATACGATCTAATAGAGGAAAAGAGATCTTCCACAAATAACCCCAGCACCAAGCAGTGTGTATGTCATTAAAGGGTACAGACCAAAGACTGTAGACCCTGAGCTGTGAAAGGGAGCCTTTGACTTGAGTAGCATTTAAGTGTGATCCTGAAGAAAGCATAGAAATGATGGTGCATGGGCAGACGAGGGATCAGAGAGAATTTCTGGAACAAGCAGGGCGGGATCAAAGAGTGAGGATTAGGCCAGTTGAGCTGGGTGCAGACTACTGAAAGGTCCCAAGAGCTAAAGCTAGAAGGGAGGTGGGAGGGGCCACATGACCTGCCTTTAATGGCCCACAGGTATTGTAGGAGGTATTAGAGCAAAGAGAAGTGACTGAGGGTGCTTTATACCCCCAGTGGTGCAGCCCAGAGACCTACTAGGAACCTTTGGAGAGGTGGCCATGAGGGAGGAGAGGAGAAACAGATGAGCCATGTTTAGTGTTGGGGGTGGAAGAGAGCAATCTGGCCTGGTAAAGGTGTAATAGGTCATCTGAACAGATTTACTTTTTTTTTTTTTTTTTTTCAGATTGACTGTTTTTATGTTGGGTTTTGGCTAATTGAAATTAATTTGCTTTCTCTGGGACATCCATCACCCACCATCTGGTAACGGAGGCCTCTTCGCAGTTGGGTAGAATAACCTTGAATAACCACATAGCAATTAATCCCCTGCAGATAAGTTACCATCATGTGATAATTCTACATCTGAGGAACCAACACTGACACCCCAAGTGCCCTTCTGTGAAAGTTCTATGAAATTGTTAAAAATGTTCTCCAAGGAGAAACAGGGCCTTTCATCCTATTTATGGAAAACGAAAGTTGGGTTACTGACATTACTTCAGAACCTACATTAGAGTGTCTGCTTCCCTCTTCTTTTTTTAGCAGTTTCTCCTCTACCATTTATGGCATGGGTCAGAGTCTTAAGGAAGTAGGACAAGTCGTCAGCACCACCAGAAAGGGGGACAAAACCTAATTTATGAAAATTAAAACTTTGGAAAATCTTTTTAAACCTGGATCTCTTCAGCGCTATTAAAGAGCTGTAAAAATAGTACACCTATTATGGGTAGTTCCTCAAAATTTATATTTAAATTACTAACTGCCAGTAGTTAAAATGCAGGGAATAAAGTGAAACTTCATAATCAGAAGATCAGCATCATTTTCAAAGTTTTAAAACTTTCTTTGTGAGCTTGATTATATGTTAAAAAACTGAGAACTCACAGTGGGTAGGGGGTACAGCTCAGTGTAGAGCCCGTGCTTGGCATGCCTTGAGGTCCTGAGTTAGATCCCCAGTGCCTCTGTTGAGAACCTGCGCTGCATGGTGGCTTTCTGTCGTCTTGAACAATGAGCATCTGCCTGTGTATTCCTACTATTGTGGGCGTGACCTGCAGATTTGTGAGGAAACATGTTGAGTGATTCAACTTAGGAGACGCCCTGGCCCCCAGACTGTGCCCTCTGTTGGGCCATTTACCCTAGGGAGAGGTGTAAGCTTGGTAGAGCCCTCACTTGGCCCCATAATCAAACCCCAGAACTGAACAACCCACCCATTGCCAGGGGAGCTTGGGTCACAAGAACAGGAAGGAAAGCAGGAAAGGAGCTAGAGGGAACAGGCCTGGCTGACTGGTCACGTACTGCTTGATCTCGGACTGTGATGATCTAATTGAGGGTTTGTAATGTCTGGGTGTGTAAACTAAGCTATATTTGGTTCCGAATCATAGAGTTCTTGCCTTGGTTGGTATTATGGTTTGCTCTTCACCTACCTGGAGTTAGCTCTCCCCAGTCACCGTTGGTCCACACTTAGCAAGCAATCACAGGGCACATGTGGCAGTCTTCACAAATATTGGGCACCTTTTGATTAGAGGTAGCATCAGGAGAGAAATATTTTTTGTTTGCTTCTTGCCTGTGCTTCCTAACCCTGCCCAGGGGACTGTGAAAAATTAAAAGGCTCTAGAATTAAATGGGAGAATTAAATGTCTTATCAGTGACATTCTCAACTCTTATATAAGGGTTGTGTTACTGGGGAAGGTGACAGAGGCAAAAACCTGAACAAATCTCACAGAGAGGAAGCAGGATCACTTTTTCCTACTTTGGAGACTCGTTCTGTTGGACAGTCTCCATTCCGGTTATGCCACTGTCTGTAGCCAGCCCTGGCTGGGCGGGGACAGTATTGCACCCCAGGCGTGGGTGCGGCCAGCGTCTTCTCTTCCCGTTCTAATTCTATTACCATCGATGTCTTCCCCAGAAACATGTATTTAGATGTTAATTGTGTGTGTCGTTTGCCCTTTGCACCGAGTAAATTCTCAGTATGCATTTTGTGGGTAAATGAATGAAAGAATTATCTAGACAGTAGTCATTTTTTCATTTGGCTAATAATCTGGTATGTATTCACAGTCCCTCCCCTCCAGGGGTTCACAGCCAATGTGGTTGGGGAAGATGTTCTTACATGTCCTTATAGTGTGTCGTGTGCTAACAGTGCTGGAGGAGCATGGAGGGTGATTCTGTCAGCACTTTGCTAGGAAGGAAATTTAAGCAACTGCTGTAGGAAGCAAAGGCATGCATATATTCCCCCTGGCCTTTGAAGATCAATGAGTGTCCCAAGGAATGCTCAGGGGACCAGTGCTTCTTTATTTTTTAAAATTAATTAATTAATTATTTTGTAAGGGGAGGTAATTAGGTTTTTGTTTTTGTTTTAGTGGAGGTGGTGGGGATTGAACACAGGACCTCGTGCGTGCTAAGCACGCACTCTACCACTGAGCTATACCCCGCACCCTGACCAGTACTTCTTTAGATTCACACACAGTACACAGTCATAGTCACATGCTGGGGACAGAGGGGATTGGGGCAGCAGTTATTTCCTCTGCAGGGAGGCTCAGATCCCCTCCACTTGCCTCTCTGGGAGCCAGGCAGCCTTCAGGACTGTAGGACACCACCCAAGGTGGGCTGCACATTCCCCTGGATAGTGCTCAGACTCTAGCCATTTGGATAAAGTAGGCCTGTTCTGTGGTCTCCTACCTTGGCCTTGCTGGCTCTGGCTACACTGGACCTGGGAAGGGTGCTGGGTATGGGGTTTCAGTCTGCAGGGTGAAGCCTCTGCCTAACACATCACTGTCATATCCCGTCAATCTCAGTGCTTCTACATGCAACTAACAGCATACCCACCAGCAAGTGGCCTACCTAGTGGATTTTGTTTTTCTTTTCTCACAGGACAAGTCTGGATTTGAGTTCTTGGATAGAGTAAAGCTGAAATCTCAAGCTTGCTTCTCTGTTTCCCATAGGGCCCATGAAACCTCACTCTTTGGGCAAATCTCTCTTTTGAGGTCCCAGGTCCCAGTTCCCAATCCAGCAATGCCTGATGCGAGGTACATGTCCATTAACTTGTTGACCAGCTCCAGCTGGGCTTTATCTGCCAGCCTAGGTATGTCACACCTGTGAAGGCATGCTCTTCCAGCCTACTTGGTGATTGCAATAACAAAAATCTGCCAAATTCAGAGTACTCTGGCAGGGATCCCTGCCCATTCTTTATAAATCCAAGCTGTGTTGCCTTAGGGAAATCTTTAGCCAGCATTTTTTACTCAGTATTACCCAGAGGTTAAAACTTAACGAGAAAAGGCTCATCTGGCCAGGAATGCTTCTCTGAAAATAAGCTTGCTTTAAATGTTGTTTGTGGAACTACATTGAAACAGAACAAGGAAGTCATCTGATAAAGGGCCAATTGTGCAAGACATGCCTGCCCAAGTGAATTTTATCAGATTTTTTTCCAGCTGTATTGGGGTATAATTGACAAATAAAATTGTATAGAATGTTTAGTGTGTACATCTTGGTGATGTAATGTACCTATACATATTTTATCAGATTTACTGTATTAAAAAAAAAAATCTAAAACAAACATTTCTGGAAGAACGACTAAAATGAAGGCTCCTGAACCTAATTGAGTAACAGCAGGGCCCTTCCCCTTCTTAGAAGACCTGTGGCCTAAATGCGGCTGCTGCTCCCAGATCAAGCAATGTCCTGCAGGCACTACACCAAAGGCTAGGACGTCAAGCAGGCTCACTGGGATTCCTTCACTTTTACTTGTTAATTTGACCTGCTGATTCACAGTGGGGTGTGGGGTGGGTGCAGGTCTGAGCCAGTGGCGGTTACATGGTTGAATGAGAAAGAATGTGTGTGTTGGGAAAGGGTGTCCAGTTTTTTGGGCAGGAAGATGAAGTGTTCACTGGCTTTATTCTGAGCCTTCCTGAAAAAGAGGGAGTTGGAAAAGACAGTTAAGGGAGGCAGGCAGCTTGAAGTCTCAAGAGGAAAATTCACCAGCCAGGGTCAGCCACATTGGAATCTCAGGAGTTCCTTTCCCTGGCAGACCAAGGCATAAATTAAGGGGGGAAAAAGTGGGCTACGAGGGGTGAGTCAGCAGGCAGCCTGGGGGAAAGAGGTTGCAGTCATTTCATTTTAGAAAGCCCTGGGTTCCCATCCCAGAGCCTAACTAGAGAGTGTGGCCTGGGCCGCACTAGCCCCTTGTAGGAAAGGGGAGAGTTGGAGCAGGATGTCTTCCTTTAGGGGTTCATCTGTAGATCACTGAGTAGGACCCTAAATCCCCAGACTTTCCCCATCAGTATCTCTGGAGCTGGGCCGTGCAGGTAGGTTTTAAAAAGCACCCAGGTGATTCTGGGGCACTATTCTTCATTCCTAGAACAGGACCTGGTACCTGTCGGGCACTGGCTGTCTGGTTTCAGCTCTAGCTGCCCCCCTGCCACTGCACAAAGTGCTGAGGGACATTCAGTCCACAAGCACTATTCCCAGCCGACACTTCTTTATGAAATGTCACTCCCTCCAAGAGGCAAGCATGATTGTCCCTATTGGGCCAGGCCCTTTAATTTATTCTCAGGATACCCCATCCTACCCCCATAGAATTAAACATGCATATAGTAGTGATAGAGTCTTTCTGTTTTTCTGAGGACTGGATCTGGCACCCGGCAGAGCACATGGCACAGGACTGAATGATAAGTGTTGCAATAAAGGAGCCAAGGGCTTCTAGGGAAGAACTCTGGGTTAAAGGAGGTCACAGATGGCCTAGGTATAGGTTGCTAGCCTCCATTCCAGGAGCCAGATTTGGAGTCTACCAATGATCCTCAAAATGCCCTGGCCCTGGGTGAATGGAAAGTTTTTGTCTTTATATTAATTGCCAGGCATTTGCTGATTCATGTCATACAGCAAGCTCTGTGGACCCCGAGGAGAGGCTCAGTCCCATTCCACTTCCAGGACTCTGGCCCTCTAGGGAAGCAGGCCAGTCACTCACAGGTATCGTCAAGCCTGCTGGTTCTCAGAGGAGCATGGTAGGGTGGGACCTAAAGGGAGAACAGAGCTCTGCCTTGGTCATTTCAGAGGGGATTTTGTAGGCCTTGTAGCTAAAGGGAGGTGGGCTGGTACAGGAGTTCTGATGGAGAGGAAGCCACAACACAACACCTGCTTAATGACCTAAGAGCAGACAGAGTGGGAGGGTTGCAGCAAAAGATTCCTGCTTAGGGCAGAGTTCTTAGAGTTGGTTCAGACACAGAAGGGATCTGAGTCACCAATTTAAGCATGAATGTTAGGACCCCAGAACCTCTGGACCACATTCTGGGCTAAGTGACACTAATAACTCGGATCTGGATCCTCATTGGTCCAAATAGAAGCTGCATACAAGCCATGCAGAGTCCCTTGTACTGATAGGAAGTAACTCCAGGTCTGTCTCAAAAGATTATTGCCAGAGGGACAACAGATGGAGAGGCTGGACCTGAGCCACACCTGAGAAGCAGCAGCTGGCCTCCAAGATATGCCGCTACCCTGAGCCTGACCACGCAATTCTAACTGCAAAGTGCACGCAGGGCATGGTCAGAACAGCCAGTTGTATACTCTTCTGAGTACATGAGAAGCAGCAACCAGTAAGGACAGCATCACAATAGAAGCCCTGAGCAGCCCTATGCAAAGATCTAGCAAAGTAATGGGAAAAATGATGTCATATTGCATGAACTGCCAACTGTGTAAAATGGGCCTGTATGGTCCTAACACTTGAAGAGGCTTACTGAGCAAGCGCTCACTGCCCGACACGCATAGAGGCCAAAACTATGGCACCAGCTTTTGGAAAATGAGCTTTATTTCAGGGTTGAGCAGCAAAGATACAGGAGGCAAGGCTCTCCAATCTGTTTCCCTGACCTGGGATTTGGTGAAACTTTTTTGAGTTAGGGAGCACGGGTTGGTATGTGGAAGTGCTGATGGGGCAGGTTTGTACTGGAGGGTTTTAGAACTTGGCCATTTATGGTAAGGTATGGTAAAGGGGGCTTTAGTACCAGATCTTCTGGACAATGGACTCTTCACTTTTGAAAGGGTCCAGCATTCAGATTCCAGTTGTGTCCAGGTTCTTTGGTCCCATGATGGGGTGGGGGAGAGGAGAAACTCTGGTTTCTGGTGTTACTAGAGGCCACTTTTCTCCTCTGTGCATGCTTCCTTCAGCTGCGTGACTTGAGGTTTTGTTCTGTTGTCTCTGAAAAACAACTCTTATCTTGCTATCCACAGAGTAGGGCCAGTTTGGGCTGGTTCTGCCATTACAAGGCCACAGACTCTAAATGTGAGTGGGAGCCCATGCTGTGTTATTTTTTATGAAGGTCATTTCGAACTGAGCCAGTACTCAGAAAGGAGAGGCCTAACTACTAGTGGTTAGGCAGTCAGCCCTTGACTTGTCTTCCTCTTTTTGAAATACTTTCTCTTTTAACAGGGCCTCAAGATGGCCCTACTGCATGTCCTGGCAAAGGGAGAAACGCTGGGACAGGAGCCAGGATTCCCACATGGGAAGTGTATTCCACTGCGGACAAAAGGATGGGATGTTCAGGCTTGGGCTAGGATAAGGGCTGGCCGAGGGTGAAGGGAGGGTGTTTAAGCTCCTAGCCCTATGACAATGAGGTGCCCCCAGCTGACAGTGACACGAGACATACACACACAGTTCTGCTGACAACTAGCACTTTATTAGTGAGATGCTGTGGTCTGGGAAAGGGGAAGCCGGGATAGACAGGACAGCACCCATCTCAGGGGATTTTCCTGGACATCAGGCATTCCCTCCATGCAGGTTTAGAGGAAACACCTTCATGGGTAAAATCCCCAGAGGGCAGTGCTGTGATTGCCAAGCAGCAGGGATAGGAGGGGCACCTTAGGCAGAGCTGGGCCCCTGGGACAGCAGGGCTTCGATGTCAGGCTCGATGTCGATGGTCAGAAAGCGGCGGCTGTACCTGCGCACAGGCACACCATCTGGGCCCACCAGGAACTTCTCGAAGTTCCAGGAGACATCGTTGCGGCATACTGGAGACCAGGTGATGAACTTGGGGTCGGTCATGAGGGCAGTGGCGTCGTCACTGGGAGTGGGCAGGGCCTCACGAAGAAAGGAGAAGAGCGGGTGCGCCTTTGAGCCGTTCACGTCACATTTCTCAAATAGCATGAAGTTGGGCTCGAACCCACCTCCTGGTCGGACATACTTGAGGCAGTTCAGGATCTCCTCGTTCTTCGCGTTCTCCTATGGGAGGGAAGAGCAGCTGGGACCCGAGGCTGCTAGGGGAGGGTAAGCCTTCTGACCACAAACATGGGAGTTTTTCCATTAGTTACTGGACTGTTACCTTTCCTGCGCAACCCCAGGGTGGGCCTGAACCCCAGCCAGGACGAAGTCTGGAGGAAAGCAAGTCGGTGGCCCGTCTCTCCGCGCCCAGGGCGCACGATCACAGGGCCCAGACGGGCGTCTGCCTGCGCTCCCAACCCTGGTCGCAAGCCCACCCACGCCCCGCCCGGCCCCGCGCACCTGATACCCAAACTGGTTGCATGGGAAGCCCAGCACGACCAGGCCCCGGGGCCCGAGGCGCCGCTGCAGCTCATTCAGCTGGGTGTAGTCCCGGACCGTTGTGCCTCAGAGCGACGCCACATTCTCAATGAGCAGCACCTTGCCCCGCAGGGAGCCCAGGCTCACCGGCTCCCCGCCGGCTAGCGGGCGCGCAGAGAAGGTGTATACCGTGCGCGGGGCCGCCGCCGCTAGCGCAGCCGCGGAACGCTGAGCCGCGCACATGGCGTGGGTTTGGAGAAATAAGGGAGAGCCACGGACTAGAAAAGCACAGAGGCCTGGAGGCGCCTCCTTTTAACAGGCGGGCGAACAACGGGGGTCACATGGCGCACTTTTCCGCCCGCTCCGCCCCCTCGGCCCCGCCTCATCCGGCCTCCGCCCTCCTACGGCTGGTGACCCGCGAGGCGGGAGGGTGCGGCAGGCCGGATGCGGGAACCGCCCAGACCACCGGGCGGAGCCGCGGGCGCGTCTGGTCCCTCCGAGGCAGCTAGCGTCGGCACTTGGCAGCCGCGCTATTTACCCACCCCAGGGCCCAGGCCCGAGAGGGCTCTGGATTCTTTCTCAGTGGTTCTTCAGAGATTGGGGCCTGGCCCAAGAAGACTGGCCAGCAACAGCAGCGTGCACTGCCTGTGGCCACACAGCCCTCCCAGCCTATGCCATGTTACTACTCCTGCAGGACATGCCCTGTCATGAGGTGCAGAGAGTTACGACTTGAGGTGATGGTGTAGTTGGCAGCAGCCACCAAGGCAAGTTCTCTCTGCGTTGAGGCTCCGTGGTTCTAGGAAGGCTAAGTTGGAGGAGGGTGGGCAGTGCTGGGGAGCTGGGGCGGGCAGCCAGGGCTGGACTCCAAAAGCCAGCTCTTTCAAACTCATTTTCCTGCACTCTGGGGCTGCCCTAGACAGTGTTCACGTGCAGGCCTCTCGTCTCCCTCCGACTTATGCACCGCAGTGCGGCACTGCCCTTACAAAGGTTTTCTGGGGTCACTGCCCAGGCCCTGACCCAGACTCGTGGAGGGGACCTCAACAGCATGCAGGCCAAGGGGACGCAGCTGATTTCAGGCCATCCTCATAAATGCCTAGTCAACTTCATCTAGAGCTCAGGGTTGGAAATAAAAGACACTGAAAATGAACATGGAGTAAGAGGAAAATAACATACTCCTAAGATCCTCCCAGAAGAATGAGTGCCCCTCAGTAGGCGGCATTCCCCACCCCATCCCACTCTGAACTTGAATGTAACGCAAGGCAATCATTTCGACCTTTTTGGGAGGAGGCCGGTTAGTACCAGATTTGGGGTGGGGGTAGGCAAGCCGGTACTTTGCACCCTGAAGGAACCTTCCAAGGTGAGTTAGGCAGAATCCATTCTCCCATTCCCAGCCCTGGAGAGAGCAACACAAACACCAGGATACAGGAAGTTTAGAAAACTGCCTTTATTCTATTAGTAGTTGGAAAAATTAACTGGTACAGAAAAAAAGTTCAGTCAGCTGGAGAGAAGAGAGAAACTGAGTGCCACCCAAGAGAAAGGGTGGCTCCTCTGGGAGGGAACCTGGATACAGTGAGAAGAGCGAGCACTGTGAACTAGAGCCAGACCCTGCAGTCCAAGTGAGACAGGTTGTGCCACCTTCTGAAGTGTCTTAAGTGCCTCAGGCATAAAACCAAATTCCTACTTACTTAGCCCAGCTCTGGGGAAGTGGGTACTGGGATATGTGGGACTGAAAAGAGGTGATATGGTCATCTTTTATCAGAGAAACTGACAAAACGGGAATTTAAAAAATGGATTTTCCATCTGACTTTATTTTCAAATACACTTTCTTTTTTTTTTTGTTGTTTTTTAAAAACCAATACACTTTCTGTGGGAATGACAAATATCAGTATTAGGAAATCCAATTATACAAAAAATACTACATCTAGTCTGGGGTAGATATATTTATTTTTGGTAACATACATTAAGCGGCACTAATTACACAGTAACTATAAGGTAACTAACATGAAACCACAGAACTGTAACTTTGCCACAGCTGCCTGGACTTGGGCCTTTCTGGCTGAGCACATTTTCAAAAAACTGGATACGCACCCCAGAGCTATGCCAATGACATCTGTTAAAAGGAATAAGCTCTGAAGTGGTGACTCACCAGAGTACCTTGCAGCTGACAGATAAAAGGCAGGACATGTTAGTTATAAAGTAGTTACAGCCTAATTCACAAAAGTTACCGTTTCTCTTTCTAGAAAGAAGCAAGAAGAAATTCCTTGAATTAGCGCCTGGTGTGTCAGGTGGGAGTGCAGAGGAGGGCTGTTAGAGCAGTGTCAGAAGGACCCTGGTGGGTCAGGTGGGTCGGACATCATTAATAATCAATGGTTGGCTTCTAAATACTGGTAGCAAGATGACTTCTGATTTGTAATCTTAGGTAAATTATAGATAAATGAAAAAGGCCAGTAATCATACACTAAGATTAATAAACAGCACTTCAAAATTAACCGCATGAGGACTGTGCTTGCAGCAGGGTTTCACAAGACAAGGCACCCAGATTTTTTCTTCCCACGTCTGGCTTGCAGAGCAGCTCTTGTGGCCATTTCAAAAACCTCCCTCACTCCATCTTTGGTCTTTGCTGAGCACTCCATGTACCCAAAAGCACCAATCCTGTTTGCCATATCTCTGCCTTCTTCTGGCTTTACTGGCTCCTAGCAAAGAGAAGAGAGCATTTTTAGTTAACAGTGTTACATACATATAGTAAGTAAGTGTAGAGTATTCAAATTCAGCTAAAAGACTTCTTTTAAAAAGCTGCCAAACTCCCAGACTTGAGTTCCGTCTCATGATACTCATATGTGGGGACTGACCCCCACCCCCACTATAAAATCCCTATCAAACGAGCTCTTCTCTGTGAAGTAGAGTGAAAGAGGGAGAGGCCAGAGAAGCCCTGGAAGGCTGAGGGAATCAAGGGCAAAATTATTCAAGCTGTTGACCCAAGGTAAGCCTTTGGGTCTTCTTAGTTAGCTTCACAGAGGACTGAATGCCCAGGGAAGGAAACAGATCATGACTTTGACATATAGACAAGAGAAACTTCAGTGGGAGAACCTGGACTAAGACTTCAAGGCATTTCTCCTTTAATAGGGAAGTCCTCTACCACTGGGCCACCTGTCTTCTCAGAAGCCAAGATGTCACCTTCAAAATCACTTTTATAAAGGCATTAGGGATTTCCTAATCCTTCAGTTGCCACCAACTTAGCTTTGGCCTCACATATATAAAGATAGTAACTAGAGAGAGAAATCAAAAGCCTGATAAAGTTCCTGAATCTGGAGTGCTGACTACTACTTTGATGGTCCCATCTTAGGCAGGCAATCTTTAAGGGCACAGCACTACCTCACAGGAGAGGTTCCATCTCTAATAACTAGGGAGTGTTAGGGACCCTCTGTACAGGCCCAAGTCAATAAGGGCCAGATGGACAGAGAGAGGCTTCTGAGACTCTCTCTGAAACAGCTAGACCTGTGAGGGCTTCTGCTGGTTTCTCCCTGAACCTCCAACCTTGGGGCCTGGGTTCAAGAATGCTAAAGGAAGACAGAGCCCTGCCCCAGACCATACCTGCTTCATCTTGGCTAGCTCCCGCCTTGTATGCTCATCATTTCGAAGATCCTTCTTGTTCCCAACCAGGATGATGGGCACGTTCGGACAGAAATGCTTGACTTCCGGAGTCCATTTTTCTGGGATGTTTTCTGAAAGAGGCAAATTGCACATAATTTAGGGATACATACAATTCTATCTTGAAGAATCTCCAAGACCCCTAGTTAAATTACAAAAAATCTTCTTGAGAAGTATGCTGGGCATTTAATGGAATCCACCAGTTTCAAAACTACAAAAAAGGCAAAATCTAACCTCCCTTCCCTTAAACACAGAATCACCAATTTTTCTCAGTCCCACCAAGGAGTTCAGCTCTTCTGGAGATATGTCCCACGTAAAGGCTCTGGAGGAGAAAAGGATCCAGAACATAGGATAGCTCCACAATGGTGCTACCTGCCACAAGGAAGAAGCCTCCCTACCAGCCATGCATGTCACTGTTGGCAGATGATTCTGACCACATCTTACAGGAGTCCTCATTCTGCAGCTACAGCTGGCCCATGGTCCACATGCCTTCTCTACACCTTATTCATGGACCCTCAACATGACTCACCCTGTGGATTACTGGTATTTTGAGTGGCTTGAGTGGCTTTTGAAAATGAGTGACAACCAGTTGTAGCTTCTTACCAATACTGCAGTAATTTAAAAGGTTGTATGTACATCATAGTGGAAGAGTGACCCGGGTTCAACCTCCCACACCCACCACCTTTAGCATCTCAGTGTCAGGGATGATACTATAAAATGAGGAATACAGTAATACCTTACACAGAACATTATTTTCAGTCAATGCATACAGAGTACTCAGTATGATGATCGTTTAAACAGTACTGGCTATAATTTGAGACTGTATTTTAGGAGTAAACTGTTCATTCTCTGACTTCAAGACACATTACCAAAAGGTAGGAGTTACTGAGAACATAGAAAGATGCTCTGCCTTCTGGCTAAAAGAACACACGTAGAGAAGCTACATGAATGAGGTCAGGAAACGCTTGTAATTCAGTGCTCTGCTCTTCAGCACACAAGGCAGACAGTTGTCTGCTTCCTTTTTTCCTTTGCTATACAGCAGCTACAGGGTCAATCACTAATGTGACAACTTGAAACTCAAAGCCTTATTCCAGAACAAAGGGGTTCCCAAAGAAGTGCAGTGTCTCAGTCTTCAGAGCCATAAAGAGAAAAGGGGTCAGCATAGCTAACGGTGAAGCTAAATACCCTCAGCACTAAATCTTGCTCTTATCTCTGCACCCTGTGGTCAGTTTTCAGTTCAGCTGCAACAGCGATCACTTTAAAGGGTAGGTGAGATCACATCGGTCCTTTGTTTAAACCTTCCCTATCTCACTCATGAGGAAAGGAGAGGTACAAACCGTTAACCACACAGCTCTGCAACCTTCACTCCCACTCCCTCTGCTACAGCTACACTGGACTCCTTCCTTCCTCTTCCTGCCTCTGACTTTGTACCTGCTGTTCCCCCTGCCTGGGCAGTTCTTTTGTTGGGTATCTGTATTGACCTCCCTCACCTACCTTAGGTCTCTGCTCAGAAGTCACCTTTTCAGTGAGGTTGCTGACCATCCTATGCTCTAAAAGAGCATACTGTCTTAGCCCATTCCATACCTAGCCCTATGAATGATATTTATACCATTTCTTGCAACTGGATTTAAAGTTGTTTTTGTTCTTCTGCCTCCCTGTATCTAGAATATAAAGTCCATAAGTAGGCCCTCAATAATTATTTGCTTGAATATATGAAATTAATACTCCAGTAGTTCCCCCACCCCCTGGAATTGAGAATACGTAAAATGAAAATGAATTCCCTCTGACTTGTCTTCACCTTTCATGAATAATTTTGAAACTTAATTTTTTACTTTTTAATTCAGTGATGGCAATCCACCCTTCCACCCTCAAAGTAATCTGATCACATCAGGCACATTACTTCACATGGATTTACAATGGGGTATTTTAACAGCCTTTGGGAATTCCATAAGGCTAGAGAAAAGGAATCCTTATCTAGATCAGGGATCAGCAAGTTAATCTTGCCTAGAGTCTATAAGTAAAGTTTTATTAGAAGAGAGCCAAGCTCATTCATTTATATATTTTTTATGACTACTTTAGTGCTACAGAAGCAGAGTTGAGTAGTTGTGGCAAAGTTCAGTAGATGCAGCAGAGAACACATGACCAACAAAGCCTAAAATATTTAATATTTAGCCTTTTACAGAAGTGTGCTGACCCCAGGTCACAACTAGAGTCTAGACTCTAGACCAATTGCCAGTGTGACAGCAGAGGTTCCAAAAAGTAAACTATCATCACAGGGTTGGCCAGCAACAGGGCTGAAACTTGCACACCAACATTCTGATTGCTGATGAAACTTGTTATGCTACACCTAGACTCAGCCGTGGTATAACACCCAACCAGGTAAAACAATCTGGCATTAGGCTGACATTAGCTTTTCATTTTCTTGATACAGACTTCTGAGCTCCCATGAACACATTTCACTCGGGCAAACTACTGGTGGAATTATTCCCCTTTCCTAGCCAAGATAAGAGAATTTTTAAAGGCCTTTGGCAAAACCAAGTTAGCTTAGTCAGCTTCGGAAAGGGGCCCCACCTACCTATCACAGTCTTGTAATGACCATCAGTGAAGGCACAGCATTCTCCAACATCAGACCCTATTATCTCCAGTTGTGTTTGTACTTCAGAGAGGGAGATTAATCTCTCTTTGCCTCTTTACTTTCTACCTCTGCTCTCCTCCCTAGGACCTGCCCTCTGGGGGAGGAGAGAGCAAGAAACAAGTCATAATAAACAGACAGAGGTTAAAAGCTGAAGACTTCCTTCAAGATTAGGAGACACATTTCCCCTCTCCCGTCCTCCAGGAGACACATTTTTAAAAGAAAAGTGAGACTGATAAATAGTTTTTTTTGCCCTAAAGGTATTTTTGTCCCTATAGGATTATACCTTGGATGATTAGACAAACAAAGGGCACAAAGTCCTGCTCATTTCTATAGGATTTAGGTAAAGTCCATGATGTGTGTGTGTGTGTCTGAGGGGAAGGTGTCACATGACACTGTTTTCCCTGTGGCCTAAAGCTCTGCCCCCGACTACAAGGCCTTCCAACAGGCCCCTAAAGGAAGCCAGACTAATTTGAAAACCCAAACTAAAACACAACTGTTAAAAACAAACCAAAGTAAAGCAATAGCAGAGAGCACCCACTTTGTCTCAGTTCTGGGAGACACCACACAGGGGGTTCAATCTCAACTTGGCTCTTGGGCCACATGACCTTGAGCAAGTGGTTCAAAGTCTCAGAGCACCCCCTAGTACTGTCCCTGAATTGAGTACAAGCATGGAATAGAAAGGGTTGCTCTAACCCTATCTCCCCAGCAACAGCCCAGGCCACCAGCAGTCCCTTAATGACTGTTTGTGTTAATAATGACAATACCCTTGGCCCACCTGCTGCCCTGTAAAAACAGAGCAAACATCAGGCTGCAGCGCTACTCACCTAAACTATCAGGGCTGTCAATGGAGAAACACATCAGTATAACATCGGTATCTGGGTAGGAGAGGGGCCTCAAGCGATCATAATCTTCCTGCCCAGCTGTGTCCCACAAAGCCAACTCTACCTGTGATAGGAAAAATAAACACGAGAGTGCAAGTTAATCCTATTACTTACTTTCAGAATAAGTAACACCTACCATAGTACCTTCAAATGAAAAACTGTCCAAAATAGTAAAATAAAGGAGTGTTCAATTTTGTTAGAATCAAGCCTGAAGGTAGAAAGGGTATTTAAATTGTTTTAGATTGAAATTTCTAAAAACTGCAATTTTTATAAACATCAGGCAAGTAAAGTTATAGAGAGGAAAGAGAGTCAGAGAGACAGAAAAACGAGGCCAGGTCTACAGAAAACCTTGGAAGCACTAACACAAAGGTTAAAGTAATCCACAAGAAAGGAGAAAAACTATCTGAAAATGCTCAGAATTTACATAGATGGCCATCACTAATGACTAAAGGAGATGAATGGAAATAATTTCATTATGCTGTCCAGTTCAGTCCCGTTTGCCAAATGTTTTGGTGCTTTCAAATGCTGTTGGTTACTTTATAGACCCCCGATGTGAACCATAAAATGGTTTAAACCACTTCACAAATGAAAGTGGCTCAAAGATTAGGCAGATTACTCATGCTCAGAGAACTATTAAGACAACCTATAATGAGGAACCCTAGAATTCTAAGCAGCTGGCCTAATGTGCTTTCCACACACGGTCCTACAAAACGAAGCTAAGTAATACTGGAACAGAAAAGGGTAGTAGGTAAAGAACGAACATGAGAAGGAAGAAAGGAGATGGTATTATGGAAGCCAATAAATTAGCACTATGAGACATGTGACTGAATGCCCAAGAGGACTGTGTGTGTTGGAGAAGAGCCCCTTGTTCTAGTTTTCTTTTCAGCTGACCCATTTGCAGTGAGAATTTCATTCCTCTTCAAAAGATGTACAGGAATCTGGGTAAAATATTATTTTGATAACAAAAGGGAGCAGAACAGGGAAAAAATATATATTCTAATTCCAGAAAAGCATTGCCCCACTTTTTCCAATGGGCTTTCAGGGCAGACATGGGGACCACTGTTCTCAACACCAGTGACAGATAATTGAAGCAACTGTAGCAGCCTGTTTCTGTTAAAGTAAAAAAAAAAAAAAAAAAAAAAGTGAGGATGCTGTTTAAATGTCACACTGCTGGTGGTGTAGATCAGTATGACCCTCTGAGAAACATAGATCGATAAGGATCTGTTGACCTAGTATCTCATACTTCAGCACTTAATGAAATACTATGACAGGAAAAAAAGTCCATGCATATAAAGAGGTTCATTTTAGTTATTATCCATTTGGCAACAAACTAAATTTCAAATATAAAGATGGAAAGAACACATATTCTAAAGCTTCCCTACATGAAACGTGAAATGAATGTGGATAAAGTCTAGATGATAACAGTTAAAAATGAACAAAACTGAGCTAAAAGGCAGGAGGAGAATGGATTTCTCATTCTAACATTTTTGTTATTGTTATATTATGTACTGAAAAGACAAAAAGGCCTAATTTTCTCTAGGCTCTATGAGTAGCCTAACATGCAAAATAGTACCAGTTGTTATGGAAAGTATACTCACCTGCTTTCCATCCACTTCAATATCTGCCACATAGTTCTCAAATACCGTAGGTACATACACCTCCGGGAACTGGTCCTTGCTAAAGACAATGAGCAAGCAAGTCTTGCCACAGGCTCCATCACCAACTATCACCAATTTCTTCCGGATAGCAGCCATTGCTGAAACATAAGACAAAAGTGTTGTCTAGAATGTACAAGAAGCCACAATAGCTTCAGGCTATGACACACTTTTCTGATCATGGGGGACACCAAAACACAAAATGCTAGTACACCTTTCCACTTAGCACCAAAAAGTCATACCAAAACCCTATAACTAACATTACACTTAATGGTGAAAAGATTGAAAACTTTCCCTCAGGATCAGAAACAAGTCAAGGATGTCTACTCTTGCCATTTCTATCCAACATAATACTGGAGGTTCTAGCAATTAGGAAAGAAAATGAAATAAAGGCATCCAGATTAGGAAAGAAGTAAAATTATCTTAATGTGCAGATGACATGATCTTATGTATGGGAAATCCTAAAGAACTCACTAAAAAAAATTAGAACTAATAAATCCAACCAGGTTGCAGGATACAAGATGAACATACAAAAATCAATTGTATTTCTATACCCCAGCGGTGAACAAACTGAAAATAAAATTAAGAAAACAATTTATTACAACAGCATCAAAAATAATAGGAATACGTTTTTAAAATGAAGTCAAAACATACTCTGAAAACAAAACAAAAAAACCACTGTTGAGAGAAATTAAAGACCTAAATAAATGGAAAGATGTTCATGTTTATGGGTTTAAAGACAACACTGTGAAATGGCAATATCCTCCAAATTAACCTACAGATTCAACACAATCCCTATCAAGACCCTGGCTAGTTTCTTTTCAGAAACTGACAATGAATGGATCAGAAAATGCATGTGGAAATTCAACGGACCAAAAATGGCCAAAACAATCTTGAAAAAGAAGAGCAAACCTGCAGGACTCATACTTCCTGATTTCAAAACTTACTACAAAGCTACAGTAATCAGGACAGTGTTGCGCTGCCATAAAGACAGACATATAGACTAATGGAGTAGAACTGAGAGTCCAGAAGTAAATAAGCCCTCACATTTAGGGTCAAGCAAATTTCAACAAGGATGCCAAGACAATCCAACAGAAGAAAAACAGTCTTTTCAACAAATGGAGCTGAAACAACTGAATAGTTACATTCTAAAGGAGTTAGAACCATACCTCAGATCATTTAGAAAAATTAACTCAAAACGGATTATAGACCCAAATCTAAGAGCTTCTTACCTTAAGATAGTTTTTAGTTTTTAAAAAATGCAGTAAAATATACACAATATTTATCATTTTAACAGTTTAAATGAACAGTTTAGTAGCATTACATATATTCAAGATTCTTGTATAACCATCACAACCATCCTTTTCCAGAACTTATTTTCACTTTTCAAAAATGAAATTCTAGCATTGGTGGTTCAGTGGTAGAATTCTTGCCTGCCAAAAATGAAATTCTATATTCATTAACAGTAACACCCTTTACCCACCCCCGTCAACCACCATTCTACTTTCTGCCTCTGAATTTTTCTACTCCAACTACCTCATGTACGTCGAATCATATAGTATTTGTGATTTTGTGACTGGCTTATTTCACTCAGCATAAAGCCTTCAAGGTTTCTTCACTTAGCAGCATGTGTTTCCTTTTAAGACTGAACAATATTCCACTGTAATGTACATACTGCATCTTGTTTATCCATTCATTGGATAGACAGTTGGGTTACTTCCACCTTTTGGCTGTTGTGAATAATATATTTATCCAGTATACTGTGAATAGTACATTCACAAATATATCTATCACCAGAAAAGAAAAAAGATAAATTAAACTTTATAAAAATTCTAAAAACGTTTGTGGTTCAAGAGATAGCATCAAGGAGGGGAAGGTATAGCTCAGTGGTAGAGTGGTCGCTATGCATGCACAAGGTCCTAGGTTCAATCCCCAGTATTTCCCTGTTAAACAAATAAATAAACCTAATTACCCCCACCACTAAAATTTTTTTTAATTAAAAAAAAGAGAGATAGCATCAAGGAAATGAAAAGACAACCCACAGAATAGAAGCAAATGTTTGCAAGTAACCTATCTGATAAGGGACTTGTATCGAGAATATGTAAGGAACTCTTACAACTGAACAAAAAAAAGCAGCCTAGATAGGTAGTTTGGCTCAGGCTCTCTTGTGAGGTTGCAATCGATGTAAATTTGGACCACAAATATATTAAAAATTCCTACAACTCAATAACAAGACAAATAATCCGATTTAAAAATGGGCAAAGGATATGACTGAATCTGATCCAGCAATTCTACTCATATACATCCAAGAGAAATGGAAACATATGTCCACACAAAATCTTGTACATGAATGTTCACAGCAGCATTATTCATCATCGTCAAAAAGAAACAAACCAAATGTCTAACAACTGATGAATGGATAAAATATGGTTTAGCTACACAATGGAATATTATTCAGCAATAAAGTGTGGGGAGTAGTTCCAATACATGCTACAACATGAACCTTGAAAACATTACAATTTGGGAAAGAAGCTAGCCACAAAAACCCATATTGTGATTCCATTTACATGAAATGTCTAGATAAGGCAAATGCAGAGACATAAAGTATACTGGTGATTGCTGGGGGAAAGGAGTTGGGGGGAGGGAGGAACACGGAATGACTACTAATAGAACAGTGGGGCTTCTTTATTGGGTGATGAAATTTTTACAAAATGATGGTTGCACAAGTCTATGAATATTCTATACACCACTGAATTGTACACTTTAAATGTGTGAATTGTAAAGTATGTGGATATTTAGTAAAGCTGTTACAAAAAACAAAAAAAACAAACTCTCCATTTGGCATATAGACAAGTGGTCAACTCCATTTCCTACCATTACCTCTTAGAACAGCTCTCCAATTTTAACTTGTGCACTTTGTTGCCCAGCTACAAGATTACATTTCTTAGTTTCCCTTACATTAGGTATGGCCATGCACAAAATTTCAGACCCCGAGATGTAGTCAGTGTATTTTGTGGGACTTTCAGGAAGTCTTCCTTAATGTTGAACCCACATGCCCTTCATCCTCTTCCTCCTTCTTGCTGCTTAAACCTGGAGTCAGGGCTGTTTTCTAAACAGTAATCCTAGAATGTCAGGATGAGTGCCACAGTCTGAAGTTGGAGGAATAAAAGGTGGAAGGAGCCTAAATCCCAGATGATCTTGATGAACCACCCACCACCTCGGCCCCAGGCTCCCTACTTCCACACTTCTTTTATGTGAATGAAAAATAACTGTCTTGGTTAAGGTAGTATTTTTCAGGTCTCTGTTACCTACAGCAAACTAATCCTTAATGATACATACTGACAAAATCATATTATCTAAACGGAACATTTCTCAAACTGGAGTAGTGAGACAGTCCATTGGGGTACATGAAGGAAACATTAGAAACTTTTTTTTTTAGTCTAGAAAATGTAAGTTAGCTTTAAATTTTAATACACATAAACTCATAAGCATAGGGTCCTATAATGGGAATGGCTGATGCTGCCATCACTTACTTGGGAGTTTTCAGAACATCTGTGATATAATGCAGTGAATTATGTACTAAGAATATACACAAAAGTTTTAACCAAATCCACAATATGATCTAGTAATTTTAAAAGTTTTTTATTTTTTGCAAAAAAAAGCAAATTGAGGATTGAGGATAATACTAATAATTGGAAGCACAACAATAAGCATATATATATAAAGGGGATATGTGTTCAATCCAATTCTTTAAACAATAAGACCATGCAATCAAAACAGTACTATATTGAGAAAAGCCATTTAAACTATATAGCTCAAGCACTTTGGCCACCCATTCCACTCCTCTATCCCTCCCTCCATTTTTGCTTTGGATTCCTAATAAATATGGGACCTACTTCAAGGCCCTGTACTTATTTCACTTGTGTTTTGCCTTCCCAGACAGTAAATTACCTCAAAACAAAGGACATATCTTAAATTCTTCACAGCCTTATACAGTTCAATACTTTACTGGACAAGCAGTTGGTATTTAGTAAATCCAAAAACAAAACAAAAAAATTTTAATGTGAAAGGAGAGATACATTGCCTCATCTTCAGTCTCCTAGGAAATAATACAGGGCATAGACACTATGAATTTCTTTAATAGAAGTCCTTCCCCTATGTTCAGTCTGACCATTAACATCTTGATAGGATTCATAAACCATTTTCTACTTTTTATCACGCTCTCAAATTCATCTCAAGGTTTTATGTACTTTACACATCTCCTCAGGCCTAACTTCGTATTGGCTTATATCCCAAGTCAGGCAACAAGGACCTTACAGGATACAAACAAAATGCATCAGGGAGTCCCTGGTTCAAAAAAAAGGCTGCCATCTTTGAATAGCATCCTTCCTAGAAGGTACTCAATTCTTAAAGAAATAATTCCTTGGGAGAGGGTATAGCTCAGTGATAGAGTCTGTGTTAGCATGCATGAGGTCCTGGATTCAATCCCTAGTACCTCCATTAAAAATAAATAAATAACTAAACCTAATTACCCCCCCATCCTTTCTCATTATAAAAAAAAAAGAGAAAAAGGAAATAATCACTCTAAATCTAATGTTGCTAAGAACATACAAAATGAAAATGCCAGGGAGCAACCAAAAAGGCTCTAGAAAATTTTTCTTGGGGAACATTTTGCCCAGGAAAAGTGGAAAACCACTCAGTCTCTATTGATGACAAAGAAATTACAAGTGGTTATGGGACCAAATGAAAATGAAAGCCTACAATTACACGCTGATTTGTGGGATGCTAGGAGTCTGGCAATTCAACCTGTGTGGCTGACAAGTACAAAGTACAAACATCAGAAAATGAAACTTGCTATTTTTTCCTGAAATGACGCAGGAAATTTTACTCTAGTATCGTTTCTTTCCACTTTGTTATAATCCAGTATATTTTCAAGTACATGGCTTGCCAGCTTGAGAAGGAAACCAAGCTGAGTACTCTCTGCAGTCTTTCTGCCAGAGGTAGCATTTTCTAGGCTCAATTCAGCCTCAGATGATTCTCAAGAGCTTTGAGTAGTGGTTTATTTTTCCATATTTAAGTAACCTGTAATACTATGCAAGGACTGTATATTTCTTTTAAAAGTTCTTATTTTCTTTCCTCAGTTCAAAATCTTTAATGTAAGTTACTGTGTCACCCTCAATCAAGTCAAAAGGAGCTCTCTCATGGTGGTAAAAGGGCACAGAAAATATCCAGTCCAAGTTATGTTCTCTGCCATCACAAGACCAGCCTTTCCCAAATCACACAGACAAAAATGTGTTCTGGCTGTGGACCAAACATCAGCAAATTCTATTAAGTGGTTACAGCTAACGAAACAAAGACAACCAATGTTGCAATGTATTTCGCATCCATACGCAAACAGAAATGGGTACCCAAGAAAAGCAACTGACAGGTTACATGCAGTGTCCCATGTAATCCCATACTTTGTATTCAAAGGACACAAGAGTAGAGAGTTCAGTGACTCTCAGGAGCCCATAACCACAGCCCTCCAGTGCAGCACCCCTTTCAGAGGAGATGTAGGGATCTATGTAGGCATCTCTTACTGGGTCTGGCATTACAAGACACACTCAATGAACAGCAGTTACTCCTTCCTAGGGTCTCTTCTCTCCTGCCCAGGCCTAACCTTAGGTCCTCTAGGCCCTTTCAGTGCACACAGTATTGCCATATCTGTGGTATTCCACACCCACCCCCCATCTCTCCCTCTCTACTAGCTCCCTTCTTTCAGTCTACAATAAAGTGCAGGGTGCCCTATTTTAAAACAAGAAATCTTTCCATATCCATGTTTTCCTCTACTTACATTCCTCTCTCTGGTCTGTTTCAAAGAAAAGGTATACATTTCTGCTTGCTTCATATCCATTCACTTGCTTAAATCTGCATTCTGCCGAAACTTTTACTGAAGCTTTCTCAAAAGTCACCAATGACTTACCTTCACAAAATCCAGTCCTCATTCTCCTTGACATTTTTTTACCACCTTTCCTCCCAATCCTTGGCCCTCCCTCACATGATATGCAGATGTACTGATCTCTTAAGTCTTCTGTTTCCTTAGCTTCAGCTTCCACACCTAACCATTCCCTTCAAGACTGTTTTTTACCTCACTCTCCTAATACTCTACCTATCTCTGGGGATTCCAGTTCTTCAAATATCACTTTTATGCACGTGATTCTCAACTCTCTATCTCTGACCCAGTCCCTGTTCTCAAACTCCTGACACACCTAAACTCTGTACTCTGCTTGCACATCAAATTCAACATCTCCAAGACATCATCCAAGCTTCTGCCAAATCTTCTCTCCCTAGTTTCATCAATCTTGGTGATGAAAACAAAATTATACTCCTAACACACTCATTGTTTCATAGTCAGTATTTCAGTTCAAGTCCTCAGTATTCCCTACCTGGAAAAAAGAAAGAATCCAACTAACTGGTTGGCTTCCTCACTTTCCTTCTATCCTGCCTGCTGCAATCAAATCCTCCATTCCTATGCCTGGGCTTCAGTCCATCATGCCTTTGCTCAAAGGCCTTTATAAGATCCTCAATGCCAAAATCAGGTCAAGACACATCAGTTTTATCTCTATGGTCCTCTAAAATTCTAAGAGTAACCTATTTTTTCTTCCTACCTTCTCTTCATTCTTTATCACACATCTAGGTCCATTAACTGGCCTTGTAAAATTTCTCCATCTGTGTTGAAAGCAATGCTTTTTTCAAAAAAATATATTTTTATTGAAGTATACACAATGTACCAATTTCTGGTTTACAGCACAATGCTTCAGTCATACAGGAATATACATATATTCTTTTTCACTATAAATTACTGAAGATATTGAATATAGTTCCCTGTGCTATACAGTATAAGTCTGTTTATAAAGCAATGCTTTCTTTGATAAATGTTTCCTTTTCCCCAGAAAAGAGTAACTCACCTGTCATCTCAACTATCACCTTCTGTTCCAAAGTCTATTTTCTGGTCCTGTATCTTCCACTTCCAGAAATAAGATGTTACCTCCAAGTGGGGCTTCGGACCAGTCTTGGTTCTTATACCAGGCATCCTAATCTAGGTGAGATGTGGCAGTTTCTTTCTTTGTGCTTGACTCATATCCATTCCTGGGTTTAAGTTCCTTTAGGTCAGAGACTGCACTTCTGGCTTGGCCTATCCCACTTAGAGCTGTATTCCCAGCTGCCTTAATGTGGCAAGGATATGTTGAGTGGGATCCACACACAGAGGAATAAAAGCCTAAAGAAGGGGACTGGTTCCCCAAAATACTGATTTTTAAACCCTATAAAGACTCAAAAAACTGAAATTCCAATCAAACTTCCACAGGCCAAGCATTAAAATATTGAAAAAGACTTCAGTGTGGAATACTAACTGGCCCCAGACATGCCCTATGCTCAGCAGAGAATTTCAATGGCATTCCTTTGAAAAGCTAGACTACCAGAGTAAATCAACCTGAAGCTACTTCTATCTGACTTACTGGGGATGTTTCTGGAGACTCAACATTCCAGCTTCCCATTTAGGCCTGATATACCATATATAATATTTGCTATCTGCCTTTCAAAAGCCTTCAGTTTTAAGTACATGCTTCCTATCATCACTGTGTTGCAGTTGGATCCTTCATGTCTAAAAACATCCCTGGAAAATACCGTCAGAAAGCCAGGCAGCACCACAACAAAGATGCCTGCTCTTAATTTTTACTGTTCACAGGGTGACAGTGTATCAAATATATTGGGCCCAGCCTTGCCCCGATTTTCAAGACCAAGAACATTCCCAGGATGGGAACATATGCAGTATCAGTGACTGGTGCAACATCTCAAAACCAGCCACAACAATGACAAATTAAGGTGGCCTGGACTTGGAGCCTGCATTGCCTCTTTTGTCTTGCTCTGTTGTCAATTACTATTCTGTAGGCAACTTGGAAGCCCCACTGTCCTCCTGGTACAGTCTCATTGACAAAGTTACTGAAGACCACACCAAAAAAGTCAGGAAGGACCTTCCAACTGTATCTAGAATGCTTGATACTTGATACTTTAAGCTATACTTGATACACAGCAATAGAATAAACCCAACAGGCCACGTGGGTGGCTGTCTGTGGCTGGCATTCAATGATCTAGTGGTTAAAGCATAAAATACAATAAAAAAAATTACTAAGTGTTATTTAAAAGTTTCTATTAGAAAGCAGGAACTTTTATTTTATTTGTTCAAAGACTGAAAACTTATCAAAGATTGGGACTCAGGACAGTACTGGCCCTGCTGAGGAGTAGTGCTGGGAATGAATGGCAAGAGGTCACCCTCCAGGAAACCACCACCTTCCTTCCACAAGAGGAAGTAAGGGCTGTCTGGACATAAACATCCTCTCCTGAAAGCACTGAGAACAGAGAATACGAACATCTTTTCTGTGATGTTCAAATCCTAGCTGACATGGTTATACTCAGAGCAATGCCCCTTTTCAGGGGAACTCTTCTGCTGGCACTGATGATGAAGCACTTTCCAAGGCATGTACCTTCACTGGCCCCATCAGAGGGTTGGGTGCTTGGAGGACAACCACTGTCATGTCTGAGAGGGATGCCTACCACTAATACAGGCTAATTGTAGCTCCTGACTCCATTTCTGCCTCACCCTACAACGTGACATACAACTTTTTTAAAAAACACACTATGCTAGTCATTCTTCTGGTTCTCTCTTTAATGATACAAATGGTGTCAGGAGTTTCAAAATATGCTATACTACAACAGATCTTAACAAACTCTGTGGACCTTCATGAGCCACCATGATACCTTACCTACACTGGTTTATCACAATGCACTTCCTGATGTACATTTGATAGGAACTGATTTGATCCTGAACTTGCAGAGGCAGGTATACTTATTCAATTTACCAATGAGGAAAGAAGCTTACAATTACTAGATTTTACTGAATATAAGGGCAGTATGTTATTAAAATATACTTATTTTCAAACTGAAAAAGTGTTCTAGCAAAAGGTACATACTTTTAAAAACTTATGTTTTTAAAGACGTGGCTGAAATGTAATGTGTGCAACTGGGAGAGACAACAAAGGATTTACTCATTGCCAAAGAGGCCTACAAATCAAACTCCATTAGCCTCGATTTCTGTCAGTAAACAGATAAACTAGGCCAGGTCTACAAAGCAAACATGCCATGGGAACCCTGTGCCCACTAACACTCAATGAAAGGCATGTGACATCCAACTGGTCAGGGGGCGAGAGGGATGGGGGGGAACATGGCACATGTGAAAAGAAGCTACTCTAGTGTGTGTTATATAGTGTGAATATATAAGTATTCTATAAAGTGTGTATACACACATATAAAAGCTTTCTTAAAAAATACTTTTATTGAAATCAATTCACATATCATGTAATTTACCCATTTAAACACTCTGGCTTCTCTTCAGATCAACTAAATCTTTTGCCTTTTACCCATTTAAAGTATACAATTCTGAGGATCTAATGCATAGCATATAATGATTATTAGTTTAATGATACTATATTATATATTTGAAAGTTGCTAAAGGTGTAAATCTTAAACGTTCTCACCACGAAAAAGAAACCGTAATTATGTGACATGATGTATGTGTTAGCTAATGCTTTGGTGGTAATTGTTTTGCAATATAAGTGTATCAACACAACACTTGGTACACCTTAAACTTAGACAGTGCTTCATATCAATTATATCTCAATAAAGCTGGGGGAAAAGGTATACAATTCAATGGCTTTTGGTATATTAGATTATTTTTAGATGCAATAATAATATGTAACAGAATTTTCCATTTTAACCAATTTTAAGTGTATAATTGTGATAGTATGTTTATAGTAAGAAATATATATATATATATATATATTTAGTCTTCATCCCAGTTCCTGGCACACAGCTCCCTCCTAAAACCCTAGTAATTTCCTAAGTGATATGAGCAATGGGAGAGTTATTTGTTTTAATATTTGGTCTTTTGTCCTCAAATAGCTCCAGAGTGATCTAGGTGAAGAATATCCAGTTATTCATAATAAGCTCTTTTCAACCATACCTGAGTTTAAGTTAATAAGGTGACTTTTGGAGAATCACTAAGGATGGAGACTGGTTGCCAGCGGAACCAACCATGTGATTAGGAGGTTGGAACGTTCAGTCCACCCCTCACCCCCAAATAGGAAAGAGGAGCTGGAGGTTGGATTAATTACCACTGGCCAGTGAGGCAATCAAGCATATCTGCATGAGACCCTCCTCCCCCCAACCAAAGCCCAAAAGGGCAGGGTTCAGAGAGCTTCCAGGTTGGTGGACACATGGAAGTGCTGTAAGAGTGACACACCCAAAGAGGGCAATGGAAGCTCTTCATCCCTTCCCAAACACCTTGCCCTATGCATCTGACTGTTCCTTTTATAGGAAAGAGTAATCTAATAAGTAAAATATTTTCCTGAGTTCTGTGAGCCACTCTAGCAAGTTAATCGAACTTCAGGAGATGGCTGTGGGAACCTGGGATTTATAAAGCAATAAAAGCAGAGCTCTTTTGGATCTTAGATTCAAAATTAAAAATTGACTTGATTCAGATATAAAATTTGAAACTTTATTTAACCCAAACTCCGCTTGCTTTGATAACCAGGCCAAATTTCTTTCAAACGAAATTATTCACCTAACAAAACACTGTTAATATATCTTTAATCTCAAAACATTAGAGACCCAAGTCTAACTAACCAGCTTCACCTCCATGTGTCTTATAGAGTTTATCTACAGCGCTCTAAACAGGTGAAACCTATACTTTGCCCAGGTTAAGTTATCTGAAGAATCTACCTGTAAAGAGAAAAAACTGCAACTCAAACCACTTCCATCTACACAGGCCAAGAACTACTCAAGAGTACTAGGAGACTAATTTGGCAACAACTGTTGATTATTAGTAGCCTTTAAGCAGAAAAATGGCTTTCTGCTTAAAATTCATTTTAGGACACAATCTATATGAATTTTCCTAAAATAAACTAGCTTAAGATCTTACTTATAAAGGACATCTAGCCCAGGATCCAAGATACCAACTTTTGGGGGGAAAAATTCCATAGGCAGTCACAAAAGTACCAGCAAAATAATCAGCTTACTCAAACCACAAGCTAGAATTTTTCAAGCTTCTGGTGAGAGCCCAGATACAGTAGCAGCTGATCCAAAGTGAAGACCAGTACTACCTCTGGCAGATGCATTCTACTCAAGCTCAAGCAGTAAGCCAAAGAACTCTGATCTCAAAACAGTTCTGGAAATGAAGAGCTTTAGTTTGTGGCACAAGTTCCATAGCTAGTCTCAAAGTTATGGTCTCCCAACTCTTGTCTGTCCCAATATTATTAATGGTGGAGGTCATGTTCCAAAATGATTACTTCCAGTCATTATGAGATGATCTGTAAGCTTTTGAGTGCTGCCCCCAATTCTTATATTGCTCTGCTAAAACTTTATTTAACCTAGGTTTATCCCAACAATTTAGGCTATTCCAGAGTTCTTCTGCTTTACCAAATTGTCTATCTAAGATCATTTCCTTATGATGACACAAATGGAGTAATGCTGAACCCTAAGTATAAACCACTACCTTATTCCTAATCCTGAAAGTTTTAGAACAATGAAGCAAGAACCCATTTGCAGAAGGGAAAAGTTGCTTTCCTAGATGAAAGCAAACAACCAGCCAGCACCTTTTCTGGCCTTTCTTTATTTAGTGCTCCTTTCTACCCCAAATCAATTCTTATAAAACAAATTTCAATTCCTTGAGCCATGCTCTCAGCTAGGTGTGAGGAAAACCAATAGACTGTAGTAATAACATACAAAGTATAAATGATAGGCTCAACTCTTTCAGCTGCATCTGTATTTTATAAGAGCCTATAAAACCCAAACAAACACCTAGTAGATGATTATATCATGAAAGACAAACCTTCCTGGACTATTGCTCAATCAATCTCAACTTAAACTGTGTACATGCAAAAAAAAAAAAAAAAAAAAAAAAAAAAAAAGGTGGGATGGGGGTAGGGACACACACACACACACACACACACACACACACACACACAGGCTGAATTCTCAAAAGGTCTTAAGATGTCAGAAGGAAGCAATAAAGAAAACCATGATATAAAGCACAAGGAAAGAAGTGTTAAGAGGACTAATTAATACACCAGGAGATAATTTTTGGGGTATACAAAAAATTTGCGTATAATGAATTTCACAAAGTGAGCACATTTATGAAACCACCACCGAGATCAAGAAACAACACAACCAGAAAGAAAGAAAGAAAGAAAGGAAGAAAGAAAGAAAGAAAGAAACAAACAACACAACACAACACAACACAACACAACACAACCAGTATCCCAGAAAGTCCATTTGTGTCCCCTTCCTTCTAAGTCATTCCTAGACTAGTCTGATTTCTTTCACTGTGGATTGTTTTGCCTGGGTTTAAATTTCTTTGCTGGATTTTAAATTTTGTTTGGGGTTACTTTATTTTAACAATCTTTCAGAGATTCATCCAGGTTGCTTCAAATAGCATTTTGTTTACTTTCATTGCTGTGCAGTACTCTGCTCTTGACTGATTATTTCTGCCTTTAGGAATATTGCTATGACAAATCAGGCACATGTGTTTGGTATACTTATTTACTAAACATTTCTGTGGTTTTATACTTAAGAGAATGTTTTGCTTTAGTACATACTATTAAACGGTTTTGCTAAGTAGTTGTACACTCCCACCAGTGGTAAATGCGAGTTCCAGTTGCTTTCCATTCAACAGTACTTCTTAAAATTTAGTCAAGTTGTTGGATGTGTAGTGATATCTCATTGTGGCTTTAATCTGCATGTCTCTGATGACTAATAGAGTTGAACACATTTCCCTGTATTTATTGGCCATTTTAGAAAGCTGCTTTTATGAAAAAGGATTACTTCAGACCAAGACATTCAATCCAAGTGGGGAAATAAGATACTTATGAAACATACAAAGATGCAGATTGCGATTTTATAAAAGAAAGAAGCCAAAAGAGTTAACAGTTGTAGGTCAGACTATCAATGACTAAGAAGTAGATAAAATGATTTCAGAGAAACTATTAAGACTCACTAAAAAATATTCTGGGGTACCTGTAGGTGGGTGCTTCATTTTACTCCTACAATAAAGCTACACATACACTAAATCAGAGGTTCTCAAAGCTTAGCATGCATCAGAATCACTTGGAGGGAGGGCTTGTTTAAATTCAGACTAATGGGACACACCACCAGAGGTTCTGATTCAGTAGTTCTGTGGAAGGGGCTGAGAATCTCCATTTCTATCAAATTCTCTGGTGATGCTAATACCACTAGTCTGAGGACCACTTTGAGAACCACTGAGGTATCCAAGATATTCACCTCAAAAGGATATTTTCATTAATTGAAAACTAATGACTAAAGGATTAAAAATATAAGAAAGTCAGCCAATCATTAGTGCATTACAATATTTGCTTTGGTTCAGTTAGCAGTTATTTGTAATTCCCAATCCAATTTAACTTAGGAAGACTCTAGAATGTTATACACTAAATTCTAGGCACCAAACAGCTCCAGAGAGCCTTCCTTCAGGAAGCTATTCAGACAAATGAGAGTCAACATCATGCTTACACAAACATGAGGAAATCACCAAGACTGCTGGGTGAAATGGAGAGAACTGAATGTTAATGCATTGTTGTGGTTTACCTACCCAAGTGCAGGAAGTAGCCACTCTTAACAGCTGAGAGATGTCTGAAGGACAGACCACTCCCACACTGTGCAAGGCTAGCAGGAGTGCAAACAGGCTGTAGTCACCACAGGGAATCATTAGACTTGTAAAAAGAGCTGGCCACCACTGATCAGTCTTACTGGAGCAGAGCTTCCTGAAACTCAGAAAGCCACAACCCCTGCTTGACATCATCCGTCCCTCAATAAGAGTAAACAGACTTAAGACACACTAGAATCAAACTAATGACTTCACAGCAACTCAAGTATATTTGCCATTTGGCAGCTCTATTCCTCTGGCGTGTAAATGACAATCAAAGAATGTGTGCAAAAAGTCATAAAAGGCTAGAAAACTGGGGAAGATGTGAAACATGATTTTTACAACCACAGGACTTTTGATCAAATATACCAAAAACTCAGTTAAGGAGAAATGATTCAGAGTAATCAATCACCTTAAGTTATATATTAACTGAATCTTTCAAGATGTCACCAAGATTTGCCTGGATAGGCAAGAGAGAAAAGGACACTAATAAAAGCTGCAGGATTGCTTTCTGACGTTTGGGGTAGAGAGAGGAGAGTGAGAGTGGAGTGTTTAGGGATATGGACTCTGGATCAGATTGTTGTTAGTTCAGTGCCTTGTTCTGTCCCTTACTGGTTAGCTATGTGACCTTGGACAAGTCAGCATATTTGTGCTTCAATCTCTTTTATCTGTAAAATGAGAATATTAGGCTCTATCTCATAGCGCAGTTGTGAGAATTAAATGTGTTCATACAAAACAAAAAGTTTATATTGGCATTATTTGTTTGCTGTTTCTGGCAATTTCTCTTTTATTTTCTACAAAGTGGTAGGAGTCAAGGCTCCTACACCTTTAACTAAATGCTTGTGATTCTAGGCACATAAATAAGGAGAAAAAGGAAGCTGGGGAGAAAGGGCTGCAAAAAGATGATCTAAATAAATGGAAAGACATCTGTGTTCATGGATTGGAAGACTTAATATTGTAAAGGTGGCAATACTTCTCAAATTAATCTACAGATTCAATGCATTCCTTATCAAAATCCTAGCTTGCACTTTTGCCAGAAATTGACAAGTTGCTCCTAAAATTCATATGGAAATCCAAGGCACTCAGAATAGCCAAAACAATCTTGAAACAACACAGCTGGAGGACTGAATCTCCTGATTTCAAAACTTAACTACAAATGAACGATAATCAAGACACTAAGGTATTGGCATAAAGATAACCTACAGATTAATGGAATAAAATTGAGAATCCAGATGTAAGCCCTCACATTTAGGATCAATTGGTTTTCAACAATATTACCAAGACTATTCAATGGGGGAAAGAATAGTCTTCAACAAATTCTAATCGGAGGTGTAGTAAGCTCTAGGAATCTATCCCTTTGCTGAAATAACAAATGAGCTGGCAGAAACTATCTGAAGCAACAATTTTGGAACTCTTAGAGTCTAACAGAACCCTTGCAATGCCTGGGGGGAGCTTGGGAGCTTGATGACAAGTCCAGTAAATTACAGTGAATTTCAGCTTTGTGGTAGCTGCCATCAATGCCATCCCCTAGGTGGGAGGAGGGTAGCAGTAGGGGCCATGGCCAGGCTCCCGGTGGGAGCCAGAATGGGTAATAAGGACCACATCCTCAAAAAGGTAGGGTTGTATGTTTTGATAACTGATCACTGGTGCCAGCATAGAGGCCAATGTTTCCAACTGACACAAGCCAAAGTGGCTTCCCAGTAGAAGGGGATTTAAAGAGACAATACAGTTGACTCTTGAACAACATGAATTTGAGCTGTGTGGGTCCATTTACACGTGAATTTTTTTCAATATACACTATAGTACAACACAATCTGCAGTTGGTTAAATCTATGGATGCAGAACCACTGACATGGGGGGCCAACTATAAAGTGATACACAGATTTTTCAACTGTATTGGGGGGGGTGGCGCCTCTTAACCCCCTGCATTTTCAAGGGTCAACTGTACTTGTTTTTTACTTTTTCCATGCCCTTTTGGGCAGACATTCAAGGAAATCTGTCAGGTCAGCAAGCCAACAGAACATAAACTTGAATGATCACACACAACAAGGAACACACTTTGCAAAAATAGTTTTGTTAAAGTCATAGACAGCTCCAGCCCTCAACAAGCAAAACCCAGCAATCCCTGAGGTGGTAAAGAATCTGATTTCTATAATTACCACAACATAATACTCAGAAAATCCAGTTCTCAATTAAAAAATTACAAAACATACACATTAAATCACCTTAAATGTTTAACGAGCTAAAGGAAAGCATGAACAAAGAACTAAAGAAAATCAGGAAAATTATGTCTGAATAAAAATGATGGTATCTATAAAGATGGAGAAATTATTTTAAAAAGGAGTCAGAGGTCCTGGCGCTGATGGTATCTATAAAGGTGGAGAAATTATTTTAAAAAGGAGTCAGAGGTCCTGGCGCTGAAAAGTACAATAACTAAAATGAAAACCTCACCAGAAGAGTTCAACAGCTTATATGAACAGGCTCAGTGAACTTGAAGACAAGATAACTGAAATTATCCAAAGAGCATGAAGAAAAAAAAAAATGAATAAAGCCTGAGGAATCTGTGAGACACTCATGCATACCAACATCAGCATCACAGGACTCTTAGAAGGGAAAGACAGAGAAAGGAATAGAAAAAAATATTTGAAGAGGGAGGAGGATATAGCTCAAGTGGTAGAGCGCATGTTCAGCACACACAAGGTCCTGGGCATACACAACCCCCAATACCTCCTCTAAAAATAAATAAGGAAACCTAATTACCCTCTACCAAAAAAAAAAAAAATAAAAGGAAGAGAGGGAGGGAGGGAGGGAAGGAAGGAGTGAAGGAAGGAAGGAAGAAAGAAAGGAAAGAAAGAAAGGAAAAGAAAAGAAAAAAGGGAAGGGGAGGGGAGGGGAGGGAAGAGAAAAGAAAAGAAAAAAGAAAAGAGAAAAGAAAAGAAAAGAAAAGAAAAGAAAAGGAAAAGAAAAGAAAAGAAAAGAAAAGAAAAGAAAAGAAAAGAAAAGAAAAGAAAAGAAATATTTGAAGACTAATAACCAAAAACATCCCAGGTCTGATGAAAGATGTAAATACAGTTGGCTCTCCTTATCTGCAGACGTGAAAATTGTGCATATGCAGGGCCGACTGTACTTTGCCATTTTATATAAGGGACTTGAGCATCTGCAGGTGTGAGGCAGGGGAATAATAACAATGAATATAGAGTTTCAGATTTACAAGATGAAAAGAGCTATGGGAATAGATGGTGGTGATGGCTGCACAACAGTGTGAGTGCATTTAATACACCTAACCTGTACACTTAAAAATGGCTAAGATGGCAAATTTTATGTGCATTTTAACTAAAAAAAAAGTTATTAGTAGGCCCAAGTCTTCACAATGATTTAGAAGACAGAAGCAAATAAGTTTTACAAGAGAAAAGGAGGCTTTCCTTTGCTGGCTGGTGCCTGTATTTTATCTATAGTGGCCACAGGCTGGCTGCCAGAGGCAATCAGCCTGATAGCTCATGTCAGGATTTAGTTCATACCTTATCTGAAATAATAGTTGGTCTGAAATATTAAGCATGTAACAAAGAAATATAGATAGAACATAAGTTAGACTGGAAAAACATACGGTGTAATCCTAGGTCCAGGATTCTAAGGAAAAATTACAAATTTTAATGGTGGCACTAGAGAAGCCAAATAAAACTCTTCCAGGAATAAATAAAAGGAGTCACGGTTATTAATATGAAAGAAGGGATAATCAAAGGGAAAATGCAGAATCAAAGTAAAAAATCTGCTTAATGAAGAGTGGTGAAAAAGTAACCGAACAGTTCCTCAAAGAGTCTAAAGTGACAAGTGTAGCTAGCAAGTTGTTGTAAACACCATCATGATCTGGGATTTTAATTATAGTTTATCTGAAACAAAGTCAAGTAGAAAGTTGCTTAAACTAAGGCACCGCAGGATTCATGAGCCATTTCAATGACAATATATCAAGCACCTACTATATGTTTATATACCAACCATTAATAACTACCTAGCTGCCTACAAAGTTGGCTTTACCAAGTAATTAAGCTAATGTAACAAACAAGAACTTCACCTAGAATTAGACAAAAAAGATGGAGGAACAGAAAAATCACCTCAAGGATCAAAGTTCAGAAATTTAAGCCTGGATCACAAGGCTACCCATAGGCAGACACCTTCTGGATTTTAAGGACTACAGTGCAAAAGCAATGTTTCCCAACAATCTTCTCTGAAATTAAAGGTCATCTCCAAGTGCCCAGGTAAAGGGTCCAATTCACTCTAGATTTGTTCCATTAACATCTGCACAATACAATTTAGTAAAAAAGATAAAAGCATATCACACTTTTCTTCTGCTCAGGAAGCCTTCCCACCTCTTGTCTATCTAGCAAATATTTACCTTTCAAGATGGCAAAGTTACTTCTTTCCTAATCTCTTCTTGCATTTCATTTTCCCTCCCCACACAATCTCCTTTAAAAAAATCCTCATACCTACTTTAAACAAGACTTCCTCCAGTGGGGGTTACAGCTCAATGGTAGAGCGCATGCTTGGCATGCACGAGGTCCTGGGTTCACTCCCCAGAGCCTCTGCTAAGTAGAGGGGGAGACTCCTACCAACTGACAGCTAATTTAGGGCAGGGATGGTTTTATTCATCTTTATGTCACCAATGCCAAGCATGTAGTGCCACACACCAGTAGGCTCTCCACATGTGTTTGCTGAATGAACAAAACCTACAATGTAATTTACACTGTAGGCTGTTACATAGAGAAATAAAATTTTGAATTCAATCCACCTTTCAAAGGAAGCACTTGTGAAGGTTCTCTTCAACACACTTAGCAGAACTTCTTTCATATCTAAATTATTCATAAGCTGGGGGGTGGGAGGGTGGGGGTGGGTATAGCTCAGTGGTAGCATGCATGCTAGGCATGCATGAGGTCCTGAGTTCAATCTCCAGTAACTCCATTAAAAAAAAATTAAAAAAAATAAAATAAAACAAAACAACAAATTATTCACAAGCAAGAAGGAAGCCAAAGACTTCAATAAGTCATTAACTGGAAAATAAAAATAATGAAAAAATGTATTCAGGGAAGCAGAGCATTGCCTGAAGAATGGACACAAGAGATAGAAATGTTTGGGTTGCATTTACTTCCAAAGGTGGTACTGTTACAGTCTCAATGTCCAACATGGCAGTCACTAGTCACATGTGACTATTTTAATTTTTTTAGTAGTTTAATTAATTCAAATATAAAAATTCACTTCTTTGGTCACACTGGCCACATTCCAAATGCTCATCAGCCACATATGACTACTATATTGGACAGGCAGATATATAATATGTCCATCATCACAGAGAGTCTACAAGACAGGACTATTCTAAACAATTCTCCCAAGGCTATCTGGCAGACACAGGATTCTTATATGATGCTCTGGTTTTTTGCACGCTACAAGGATCTGCCAAAGAAGACATACCCATAATTTCATGTTACAGATTTTTCTGGAAAATATTTGCAGCAAATATCAGGTCATTTTAAGGTCAATTCTGGGAGGTACTCCCATCCATCCCTCATGCTTCCTCCCTAGTCAGTCACTCTTCCAACCACCTGCTACTTCAAGTACAGTGGTGATCACCTCCTTGCCAGGTCCAGTGGCCTTGTCTCAATTCTTATTTCCCCTACCCTTGATAAATCTAATCCAAACCAATAGTTTATGGGTCATTCCCTATTCTAGGTACTAGGGAGCAGCCTTATATGAAACACATTCTTAGAGAAAACAACACAATGCAATTAAATGCTGTAAGAGAAGTTTACACTCTCTGGTTTGAATGGAGAGAAAAGCAAGCAATTCTGCTAGAGGGCTTCACAAGAAAGTAACATCTGACCTCGACCTTGAAGAATAAGGACTAGTCCCCTCCCGGAAGGAGTTGAGAAGAGTGGTGGTAGCTCAGGAATACTTTCTAATGTGAGGGAACAGCCTGAGCAAATTACCTTAAATTAAGAATTCAGAGAGGAGACAATGAAGCTGGAAAGATGACTGATGGTTAGACTGGAGGTTCTAAAATACCATGCACAGCAACCTGTATTTTATTCTGTAAACAACGGAAAGTCAATGGAAAGCTTCAGCTAAAGAAGGTGGTGCCATATTGTCCTAAAAACAGAATAAATGGACTAAAGAATCTTAGTGAGACTGCTGGGCAATGCTTAACTTAGTAAAGGGTCACCTATGAGGTTAGGGGTCATAAGTTCAAAGTGATACCAGTCAGCGTATTTTTTTCCTTCTCCAGCTACAATCAGTTATGGATAGGGTAGAGTAAGTGACTAGCTGGATTTAATCTAGGGCCAAGGTTTTGATAGATAAGACGAAAGGAGAAAGAGTTAAGAATATATACTGGGGGTGATTACAGTGATGAACCATGAATTCTAAATTGAATGAGGAGGAAAGTGAGAACTGTAGAAGACTGAGGGGCTTTGAAAAAGCAGTAAGTGGGGGAGGGTACAGTGGTAGACTGCATGCTCAGTACACACAAGGTCCTGGGTTCAATCCCCAGTACCTCTATCAATCAATCAATCAATCAATCTAATTACCTCCCCTCAAAAAGGTAGTAAGATCAATGGATTGTAAGCCCCAGTGAGACTGAAGAATTTCAGAGTATTAAAAGGTTTGAGCCATAAAAACAGCACACTGTTATTAATGAAGGGAGCAATTTCTTTGTAGGAATATTAGCAATATAGGGATTTAAACTGCATATATCGTTTGAACCAGCAAGTCCACTTACAAGAATTTACCTTACAAACATACACATGGATGCAAATATTTATGTTCACTTAACAAAATACAAACAAAAAAGAACGGTCATTTCAGCAATATTTATATTATTTTAACAACAAAAGATTAGAAAGAAACCTAGGTGTCCCTTTCAAGGACTGGTTAAGTATCCAAGATAGATTATTAAATTAAAAAATAAGGTGCTGAGTATTTACACTGTAATACCACTGCGTAATGGTGGAATGCACAAATACACAGAACAGGGTCTAGCAGAGGGGCACAGTTAACATTTACTGAAGAACAAAAAGCAAAAATAAATAAATGGGACCTAATTAAACTTATAAGCTTTTGCACAGCAAAGGAAACCATAAGCAAAACAAAACAGCCTATGGAATGGCAGAAAATATTTGCAAATGATGCAACTGACAAAGGCTTAATTTCCAGAATACATAAACAGCTCATACAACTTAATAACAAACAAAGAACCCAATCCAAAAACAGGCAGAAGACCTAAACAATAAATTCTCCAATGAAGACATACAAATGGCCAATAGGCACATGAAAAATGCTCAATATCGCTAATTATCAGAGACATGCAAATCAAAACTGTAATGAACTATCACCTCACACCAGTCAGGACAGCCATCATTCAAAAGTCCACAAACGATAAATGCTGGAGAGGGTATGAAGAAAAGGGAACCCTCCTACACTGTTGGTGGGAATGTAGTTTGGTGCAGCCGTTATGGAAAACAGTATGGAGGTTCCTTAAAAAACTAAAAATAGACTTACCACATGATCCAGCAATCCCACTCCTAGGCATATATCCAGAGGGAACTCTAATTCAAAAAGATACATGCACCCCAATGTTCATAGCAGCACTTATATACAATAGTCAAGTCATGGAGGCAACATAAATGTCCAATGACAGATGACTAAATAAAAAAGTTGTGGTATATTTATACAATGGAATACTACTCAGCCACAAAAAAGAATAAAATGCCATTTACAGCAACAGGAATGAACATGCAGATCATCATTCTAAGTGAAGTAACCCAGAAAAAGAAAGAAAAATACCATATGATATCACTCATGCGTGGAATCTAAAAAAAAAAGAAAAAAAGAGGACACTAATGAACTCATCTACAAAACAGAAAGACTCGCATACATAGTAAACAATCTGATGGTTACTGGGGGAAAGGGGGTGGGAAGGGATAAACTTGGCAGTTTGAGATTTGCAAGTGTTAACCACTATATATAAAAATAGATTATAAAAAAACAAATTTCTTCTGTATAGCACAGGAAACTATATTCAGTATCTTGTAAAAACCTTTAATGAAAAATAATATGAAAAAAACATTCAAGAACAATGAACACTGGTAAATACACACTCTCAAAAAATACACAAGAGACTCTTGGCAATGGTTGCCTCTAGAAACATGTCCTTTTACATCTTCTGAATCTACAAAATATATGTATTATGTTTTAAAAAATGATTAATAAAATAAATTTTAATATTTACTGACTTGGAAAGGTCTATACAGTATATTAGCAAAAAAAGGAGGGGGGAAGCAAGTAGTACATATGCAGATATCCATCTTGCTTTTCTATAACCTCCTATATACTGAATCTGACAGGAGCACATTGCCCTCTCTCTCTTATATAAGGTGACAAGATTATCTGTGTTCAAGCAGTTTAACATTGCCAAGGGCAGATATGCACCACTCATAACACTCCCCTTTATCTCCTTTTAGGCCAAGAGTTACACCCTTCCCAGAGATGACTTGCTGGCTACTCCAGTATAATTTCTTTTTCATCCCTGAACTCTTATAGCACTTGGTCTACTCAGTGCTGTTTCCCAAATGATTGTGTAAGCTTGCATCACTTAATACTGTTTGCACTGGTAGACAGAAGGCTCTGGAATCAGATGCTAGGGTTCAAAGCAGCTGTGGCTCTTTAGGTAAGTTACTTTAACTCCTCTCTCTGTGCCTTTACTTCCTAATCTGTACCAATGGGGAAAATGTTTCCTACCCTCACAGGACAGTGGTAATTATGAAATGAATTAATACAGGAAAGCATTTAGAATAAACAATACCTAGCACATAACAGCTAATGTTTTACTGTTGGGTACTATTATCCGAAAGCACCAGTAAAAAAAGACTACACAGTAAGCACCCTGCATCTTACAGGTTGCATATCTATGGATCAAAAATATTCAGGAGAAAAAAATTCCAGACAGTTTCAAAAGGCAAAACTTGAATCTGTCACATGCCTACAAAGGTTTACATATCATTTACATTGAATTTACTACAGTTGACCCTTGAACAACATAAGTTTGAACTCCACAACCCCACTTATATACCGTTCTTCAATAAATAGGAATACATGATTCATGGTTGGCTGAATCCAACTGACTATGGGACTTGAGCATCCAGATTTCGGTATCCAGGGCAAGTCGCGAAACCACTTCCCTGTGGATACTAACGGACTACAGTATTTACACAGTATTTACATTGTATTAGGTATTATACATAATCTGGAAATGATTCAAAGTATATGGAAGGATATGCATAAGATATATGCAGATATTGCACCATTTTATATAAGGGATGGAAGCATCTGCCAGGGTCCTGGAGCCAATCCTCCAAGGGATAACTATCTTCATTTCCATACTCCCTACAATGCCTAACAGGGTCAAAAATAGCACTGAACAGAAGTATGTGTTCACCAACTGAATTAATGGTAAGAAACCCAGCTTTCCTAAATTAATAGATTAAAAACCTGTTGGTATAAGAAAGAGTTAATTTTCTAACTTTTTAAAAGGAAACTTTCAAAAGCTTAAGTTACTAAAATTAGGTATTAGCCTTCAAAATTACTTCCTCTTAGTTACTTCCCCTTTTTCCCAAATTGGCCTTAAGTTTCATTCCTCAAGTAGGAAGTCACTTCTTTTCAAACAAGACTTACAAGTAACACACCACTGTATATAGAACTCCCTAGTCCCTACATTTATGTATGAAACACCACCATAAAGAGGAGAAAAAAAGACCAAACACCCATCTTTTCACCTTAGACATGGCAAAAAGCCATAACGAAGAGACCAGAACTCTTGGAATATTTTAGAGGGCAGCAGTTTTCAACCATGATGAAGAGATTCATGATAGGGGATCAAAAGTAATTTGTTAATAATAGCTCAAGTACTGAAGATTGCAAGCAATTTATTTTATCCATAAATTAGAGCAGACTCAACGTTACCTGACTATAGTGGTGTTTTTTTCTAAAATGAAAGTTTCCCCAATCTAGTAAATAACTATGTTTTGAGGCCAAGAGTTATTAAGGTGTATAAGCATTCCTTACTTGTATTCTATTAAGTGTTCCCAAGCAAAAGAGAAAAGGCCTGGAAACCGTGCATTACCACTACGGTTGTCTTACCTTGTGAATAATGATTATTAACTGTAATTGGAGGCGAGTGTAATCACATGCACTCTAATCCCTATCCGATCCACAGATTCTCGAATGGGCCAGCTGACAAAAGCTCTGAGTTCCAGGTGATTCTTACCCACATCCCTTTCCCACCCAAAACACTACCACCAATCTTACTTGACCAAAGATTATTTTGGGGTTTCAACATCTGAGTTCCATCCCGGGTGTGTCTCATGAGCATACAGCATCTACTATATAGACTACTCAATAAAATCAGAAATACTCATTACATTGATAGGTCTCATATAGACCAACCAAAGTAAAAGGTTCTTTTAGAAATTAATTTCAGTTATAGGTATTAAAGGACTAAAAAGAAGGCAGTTTATAGTAGTAGCAAAGGTGCTCCATTACCTGAAAGTTAATCCAGGCTCTATCTTACAGGCTTTGTGCCCCTTTACAGTTTCCTTATGTGTCAAGTGGAGAACAGAACCTTCTAAATAGAGCCAGTATGAAGATTAAATTAGATATTACACAAAAAGAGCTTACCTATACTGAAAATAGGTTCATGTTCAATAACCGTGTCACTATTATTTAGGTCATATTTTATAAAAACGGCAACTCATTCAAATTCCAACTGCTAGTTTATAATATGGCCTGATCTGAAAAAGATGTTTTTCCTAAAATTAAACTTTTACCAGCTCAGCAAATACTTATTTTCCCAAAGTGCACATCCCATCCATACCTGATCCCACCCTCCTCTTTCCCATTAAAAAGACTCAGCTCATCTCTCACTGTCCAGAACTATATGCCCACAATTCTTCATCCAAAAGCCTTGGCTGGGGTCAGACATTTCTAAATTCAGAATTCTTCAGATTTAGAAAGGCAATATGGTGCAAATGCCAAACATTTTGTAACAAACCCAATGAGTTGATAGTTCTTCAGTAAAATAAACAGATATTCACATTAAATAGGAAAATACTACACAACCTTTCATCAGTTTAGTTCAGGTTTTGCCATCAAATATGTCCACTTTTTAGAACTTTCTGAATGGCAATTATGAAATCCTTAACCCAATGCCAATTTGTTTTAAACCTACAATCATATTTCTCTCAATACTTTTTGAGGACCTTTTCTAATGCCCTCAAGTCTGATTCTTCCTTGACTGATTATCATGCTGTTATCTCAGAGAAGTGGATTAAGCCTCTCCTGATATTTCTCTTGGAAAATTAAAATAAGCTTTAAATTAGGTGAGTTGGGGGTTTGGTGTGTTATGCCTCCAAGCTAAACTGCAAGGCAGACGGTAATTTGAATTCTACAAACTAAATTAGCTAAATAATTTGATAACTTGTTTAGGGACTATACATTTTACGATACTTATTTCCTTAGATTCACAGTAAATCTGCCTCTCTGCACAATTTCAAGCTCATTTTTGGCAGAGAAGGAGCCACCAAAGACATCTGAGATGGTGCTATCAGGTTACAATGCATTATATATACATAAACTTATTAGCCAAACATTCATTATAAGCAGGCACAAAACAATTCTTCAGCCAAGAAACGGAAGTAGAAATAATTCAACTGAATAACTACGCTGCTTCTGCTGGATCAAGACCTTTACAATATTTTGGAAAGATAATGAATAAATTTCCATGCAGATAAAATAATCATAGCTTTAAAAATTACTAATTCAGCACAGTTGAGATAATTATCATTTTACTTCATAATTCTTCAAAGAGACTAATTACACAAAAGAAATCGTGGTTATGGCAAGCTTTCTACCATTTCTCAACCACCCAAGCAATAAAAGCATTTAATACAGCATAGCTTTGGACATTACTTAATTTTTACCTATTAGTGCATTCATTAAACACAGTAGACACAACAGATTAGAAGCTTAATTCATCAAGACTTACCTTGTTGACATCCATATGCCCAGCTAAACTTTTATATTGTTATATTGTTTTTCTCTCCAAACATATTGCTACAAATCAATATTGTACATAAGACTATTATAAAAGCAAAAATTGTCTAGTCTTTTGTAAACTAAACTTGAAAACTTAAAATGAAATTTTAAGACTAGTTCAAGTGGTAGAGCGCACGCACGCTTAGTGTGCACAAGGTCCTGGGTTCAATATCCTGTACCTCCTCCAAAAATAAGTAAGTAAACCTAATTACCTCGCCCTGCAAAAAATAAATAAAAACCTTTTTTTAAATCTTGTAAATTTCATTATGAAGACTGATAATCCTAGAGTACATAAAAACTTTCTCCCAACCCTAGGTTTTGCCATTGTTAGTTTCTGTAGAAGGGAATAGTGGCAATGCAAGTGGTGCAAAAAAATTCTGGATGAAATGTGTGTACAAAATTTTATACTGAAGATAAGGAAATAATTATAAATTCCAAATTTAATTTCATATAAATTTATGAAATCATAAAGCCTAACACATACAACCACCCTTGGCCAAAACAATAAAATATCCTATACCTCAGGATATTAAGCCATGCTTTCTTCCTTCCTCTTTCTTCTACCCTGAATATATGCCACCTACCCTTCCTCCACTTTACGTAATCTCATACTTAAGACTAAGTCATTCTCTCTTAAGGCCATCCCTGAGCCCCCAGCTTACATCAGTCCCCTTTAGGTACTTCTCCAGCATGTAACATCTCTCTCTACCTCACTCATCATACCCCTCCAAAGTTCCTTCCTGCCAAAATCCAATGAGTATTAGTGTAAGAATCATCTCTCTTATTCACCATTGTTGCACAGGCACTTAACAGTTAAGTGTTTGAATAACAAATTTGAAAATAATAAGTTTCCCGGAGCAAAGAAACTTTATATAACCTATTTGCTCCATGCAAATTTTAAAAAGAAAATAGTTACAACAAGACCAGCTATGTACACCAGTGGTGAACTACCTCCTAGGACACTGTTTCAGTAGTTTAAGAATTCATCCTTAGAGAATTATAGAAGCTCCTCATATAGTCAGAAACTTCAATTATCTGTAACAAGGAGTGTTAAAACTCAGATCCCCCTTATGAACTCATTTGCTCTTATTTTAGACAACTTTGTTAAGTCTAATTGGCCAGTAGTTCAATTCATAGCAGTTTAGAAAAATGCATGCTTGGGTGAGAAAGAGGTGTAGCTTGTGACAAGTAAGTAGGAGAAAACCCTGTAAATCAGGCTCAGAAATGTAAAACAGGAGGGTAGTCATTCAGGCCAGGCCAGAATCCTAAGGCAGGGCAATATATTCCAAGTACAGACCTCAAAAACGCTTCAGGAGGAAATACCTCAATCATTACACAGGGAAGCTAAAGACCCAGATACTATAAGAGAGAAAAAGAAGACATTCACTACAGGAATAAAACAAGTTTTAAAGCTTAAAGAAACCTACTTCAATTATCCAGAACATAATGATACTATTTCAGTGGTTTAAGATCTGTTTTTGTACAAGAGCCACACTTCCTGTACCTAAACACACATGAATAAAAGCTTACAGGATGCCTTACAAAGCACCCTCTTGAAGCAAAGCTATGAGGACTATAAAATTGAAAATAGAAGTCAAACTACAGTCTTTTCTCCAGATTCCTAAAATTAACAACCAAACTGGAATCAGATTTTTGTTCAAACAATAAACTTGGCTACTTTTTATAAGCACTGTCTTCTCCAATACCCTCCTCCATTCCACTGGTTTGGTCCTTTGTTAAGAAAGTAACATGTATTCTATTCATTTACATGTGTACTTTAAGTCAGAGGAAGAAACTGTGTCAGTGCAATGGGCAGAAACCTGTCCTATCAACTCCAGGTTCACCCATACCTAGGACTGTGCCTGGCACACTGGAAACACCATTAAACACTTGGGAAATTAAATTAAAAACATAAAGCCATGTAATTTGTTACAGACTACATAGGAAACCTCTGGCAAGAAGACCCAAACTAGCATCTGCCCATTTGTTCATAATGAACTTGAACCTGGTACTATTATTATTTGGCCATCTTGATCAAGCAGTTGCCACAGGTCAATGTCAGTTCAAGTGCCTTGGAGATAGAGAGCAGCAGGCCTAAGGTACATAAAGGCAAGCAGAGGACAAAGACAAAGCTTCCAATATACTGCCAAATGGAAATCATCCCAGACTTAAATTCTTCTTTGTGGGGCTGGGCTGCAAAGAAACATTCCTTCTGGCTTCCTAAAAGATCGCATCATGTCACTGACCTCAAAATGTAAATATTTCAAGGTGAACCTCAAATAGATGCACAGACTTTGTGTAGCCCAATTCTCCACTTACACTGTCCCTAAGACAATGCTTGTCTGGAGAACTGACACACAGAGAAGAACGGACCAAGAGCCCCAATGAACTGTCTTATGCCCTGTTGAGATGTCTCAGCAATGCTAGGCATCCTGCATTTTAGCACAAAAACTGCTATTCCTCTCCAGGTTCCACAACAGATTTGAAAACTCTTCAGGGTGGGGCCTGAACATCTATTTAAAATTTTTTTAAATTAAGGTGAAATTCACAAAGTTAACCTTTTTAATTTTTTTTTGGAAGGGAGTAATTAGGTGTGTGTGTGTGTATGTATTTGTTTGTTTATTTACAAAGGTACACTGGGGGACTGAACCCAGTGCACTCTCTACCACTGAGCTATACCCTTGCCCCTAAAGTTAATCTTTTAAAGTGTTTAATTCAGTGATATTTAGTACATTCACAATGTTGTGCAACCATCAACTCTGTCAAGTTCCAAAACATATTCATTTTCACCACCACAAAAGAAAACTTCATACTCTTTAAGCATTCAATCCCCAGTTTCCCCTCACCCTCAACACCTGACAACCACCAATTTGCTGTATGTCTATGGATTTACTTATTCTACATAGTTCATTTAAGTGAAATTATACAATATGTGGCCTTTGTGCCTGGCTTTTTACTTAGCATTAACGCTTTCAAGGTTCATCCGTATTGCAGCATGTATCAGTGCTTCGTTTACAAAAACAGCTGAATAATATTCCATTGTATGTTTGTTTATCCATTTATCTGTTGATGGACATTTGGAATGTTTCCATCTTTTGGGTATTTGAACAGTACTACTATGAACATTTATGTACAAGTATTTGTTTGAGTACCTGTTTTCAATTCTTCTGGGTATATATCTAGGAATGGAATTGCTGGGTCATATGGTAATTCTATATTTAGCTATTTAAGGAACTGCCAAACTGTTTTCCACAGTATATACTTTTAACTATCTTGCCAGATAACCACCAAGACCTATTGTTAAGGGGAAAGAATAAGATGCATAACAGTGGGATGTGCAACAGTCTATATATCAAAAAGGACACAATATCTCTAGAAGGATACGTATGAAACAGTTACTTGGTTTATACACAGGAAACTGGTATTCAGTTCTCTCTGAAGCAAAAACCTTGGGAGGCTAAGTTGTGAGAAAGGCTTGTTTTCATGCTCTACCCCTCTTACACTGCATTTAATATACATGTTTTATCAACCTCCTTGCTCTAAAATTTCTTTTTTTTCCCCCAGGGTAAGGGATGAGTTTAATTTAGAAATAAGCTTAGAACAGCCTCCCATTCAGAAGGGAGCCTAAGGCCCCACCCTTAGAGAGAAGGGCCATCATAAAATATAAGGCCCTCATGGGGGAGGGGCAGCATGAAGCTGGTTCTGCGTTCAGCAGGTACTGGCAGAGCCTAGAGTGATGAGAGATACTACTTCTTCAGGTAAGGAGCTGTGTTTCTGATTGTGCTAACATTTGCATCTGCCACTCAGGCGAACAAGATTCCAGTGATGCATAGGAGTACTGCACAGATCATCCAGCCTGGCTGCAGGCCTTGCCAGTCATAGTAGAATCAACTGTCTTTAACAACCAGGTCACTGGGCTCCAAGGCAGGCAGGCTTGCCAGCAGGAAGAGAAGGTCCCAGGTCACTCCCTCGATGACAAAGCTGCAGGACAGGGCTGAGAGCCGTCTACTGAGCTCACCTCAGAGTGGAGTGCAGAGAGCAGGTTTAAGGAGGCTGCTGTGTGTTGCTCCAAAATATCTTCAGAGATCCAAAGGAAGCAATACTATGAGAGAAGGACTATACTCTGGGATAGGAAGAACATAGTTTTTATAATAAACCTTACTGTATTATTTTATTTTTGCCTAGTGCATTTTCCCTTTTTAAAAAATAATTGTGGTAAAATATGCATAACAAAATTTAGCAACTTAACCATTTTTAAGTGTACAGTTAAGGGATATTAAATATTCTCACTGAACCTTCACAGCACTCTGTTATCCTCATTCTACAGAAGAGGAACTGAGCTGTAAAGGGGTCATCTTACTATCCAGAGTCATAAACTGTCAAGTGTAAGAGCTGGTTCTTAACTGTCAGTCTCTCCAGAGAGCCCATGTTCTTACCTCAGATATTCTACTGCCTTTCTTTTCTGAACTTAAGGCCTTTAAAAGATAAACAGAGCTTCCTTCTGAATAACTTTAAAAGTTAAACAAAAGACTATCCAGAAAAGAACTTTCCCACAAAAAACTCTAAATGCAGTTTTTCCGATAAAACTGTCAAATCACATAATAAAAATTATCTCATGGCCAAAAACTGTATTGTTACATTAAATATCCAGCTTAAACATACTTCTTTAAACCTCAAAATTTAAATAACAAATAGTAAAGTTATGTAAAAGTACACCAGAACAACGGCACTTAACATCTGCTCTCTGGGTCCATGGAAGAGGCACCCGAGGACAACACATGGGCACCACACTGACTTAGACACAACCACCATGAGAGTAAGGTAAAAAATAATAGTGTACATATAACAAATGTAGAAGTTTCAACAACAAAGTAAAAACAAACAATTGTTTAAAGTGATGGAATTGAATCCCTCTATTTAGAGCAGTCGGGAACTTCGTAAAATAAAACTCTATCTTCTTTTGTCCCTCTTTCTTGCAAAAAAACATCATTTTTTTTTTTGTGGGGGACTGCTTTTTGAGGCACACTGTTAAATTGACAAAGTGGTTCAAAACATTTTCCCAGAAGTTTTAGGGATTTTTGTCCTAGGGACTATGGTAAGGATGCAAGGTTAATAAAATTGGAAAACTTAATTAATGGAAAATACAATTTCTAAAGAATAAGCCTGAAAGATAAATGAAGTTTGCATATAGCCAATACATGATAAACAAATGCTTCTAACTTCATGATTAAAGATTCTTCAGCCACAGTCAGACACATGAGTGGACATGAGAGTTGGCATGGATTAGATATTGTTCAAAACCCCGTCAGTTATAAAAAGTAGTGGCAGCAAGTAACAGTAGAAAAAAAATCTCCACCTCATGTATCTACTCTTCTGTCCACTTGTCAGAGTACCATCTCTGCTGCTACTATTTACTGATGCTTAAGTGTAGAACTCAATGATCTCAGAGTCAGATAAAGGCAGAATCACTACTACGACCCAAGAATGAATCTAGACAATTTGTGATTTACATGGTCTCATGTTACCAAACTATTATTCGTGATGTCAGTTAACGTTTATAAAAATGATAAAACCCTAGGACATAAGTCCCAAAATACTAACTCCTACTGTTAAACAAGACAAGAAAATGAAAACACCAAACATATTGAAACAAACAAAATGAAAACACCAAACCTGACCTACTCGGTCAGGTGGCAGTAAAGAAATTTATATAATTTTAAGTTTCCTATCAAAATTCTCATCATTCTGAAAGCAGTCACTATATAAATACAATGCACTGATATCCTGAAAGAAAAATACACTTGAAGAATCTACAAAGTTAGAATAATTATTTCCACCAAGGGAGAAAACTAATATGTATTGAGCACTATGCTATTCACATGTTACTTAATCTAAAATTTCTATGAAATGGAATGTTCATTTCACAAATTTAGGTTCTGAGGCTCAGAGAAATAAAATAATCTGCTTAAAAATAAACAGACACACACATGTCTACAGCAGAAATCCTTTGTAATTACAGGGCCATAGGCATTTCTGGTAAAAAATCTGATTTAAGCAAATCTACAGAGCAAAACCATAACCTTACTTTTTTGTTTTTAACTCAGTAATGTGGGAAAAAAAAAAAAACTGAGAAAACAACTTTGAAACACAGTCTGCAATCTATTAAGGGAGGTCATCCAATCAAACCACCCTAATGCATCACTTGAATATGCTGAAAGGAGAAATTTCAAGCCTCATGGAACAGCAACAGAGTATCATGCCCAGTGGTGCTGGGTCCAGCAGTTGCACTGGGCTAATCTTTTGCCATGGATCAGAGCTTCTTGAAGCCACATCTTCCAATCTATCTGCAAAGCCTATCAGCACTCCCTTACAATATATCACGAACTCTACCACTTCCACTGTTACCATTTCTGTCTAAGCCACTATTATCTGTCACTGGACTGAAAGAACCTCTGAAAGATCTCCCTGCTCCCATTTTTGCCTCCCTATATTCTCCAAAGAGCAGCCAAAAATATAAGTAAGAAATATCACATCACTTCCTTTATTAAAAAAACCCTTCAATGGCTTCTCAATGTACTCTGAATAAATTCTAAATTCAGTCTCTACAAGATCTGGGCCCTGCCTACCTGTAAGACTTTATTTCTTCAACTCCTCCTGCTTGTTTTACAGCCTCCAGCTATTCAAACCTTTTTATGCTATTCCCTAAAAAAGGCAAGCCTATTCCTTCCTTGTCTATCACCAGTAGTCCCTACTAGAACAAAAATGAGCAGGGATATTAATGTTTTTGTGATTATTAATACCTGATGTGCTTTCCCCTTTCTCATCAGTGACACTGAAAAAAGCAGATGAAATGATTCAAAAATGTTTGTGTTTTTAAGAATAAAGACACTGTAAAAACTACCTGAGGGCAGGAACCTTTGTTTTCCTCAAATGTGTCCCAGAACAGCACCAGGCACATAGCTGCTATTCAGTAACTACTTGTTCAATGAACGAATAATGACAAAACCACAAGCTAGCTTGACCATTCCTCTTACCATGCCAAGGAGAATTTCAAAGCCAACTGAAACAACTACCATCATATGCCTTCCATGCCAGGTAGTTCATCTCCAAATGAGAATATTCATCCCCTTAACAGCTCATTTCTTTATATACAGTTCCTTCAGACCCAAAGAGAACAAGAAAAGGTAATCAAAATGGTAACAGACCAGGATACTTACATGGTAGCAAATAAATTAAGATGTTATTATTTCCTTTATTTGTAATCAGTTTAAGTATCTAAATAGCCCCTGGATGGGCTGTTACACCTACTACTATTAACATAGCTCCCTTCCAAGCCAGTATGACTGCTGACCCCTCTGGTAAGAGGGAGGACTGTCCTCTGGTCCTTATTCTCCGGTTGGCTGATTTTCTACTGATAATTAGACATACCCACAGCACAGGCTGTGGGAAAACTGTAAGGTGACCAAACTACTCTATCGAAAAAATGAAACTTAAAGATGAAGAACAAGAAACAAGATGGGAATGATCCAGAAGTGAGACAAGTATATGTATAACATGGTAAATCCACCTCCTTAAAGATTAAGAGGTTTGGAAATATATCTTCATCTAAGGAAGAAATATTGCTTAGAATAGAAGAGAAAAAGGAAGTTAGAGAAATATCTTACAGAGACAGGAAAATAAGATCAGAGAGAAAAGTTACAGAGTAAGATAAACATCTCAAGATTGGTAGGGAAGAGAATCATTAATAGTGTTGTACCCACATTTCCCTAGAACTTACATTAATATATAATATAAAATAAGTAATAATTTCTTTTCCATGGGGGAAGGGGAATGAAAGAAGAGTCTTCCATTTACATACCTTACAAATGTGCTGCAAGACCCACAGTCTGTATGGCAGAAGTTCTACAAAGTGCCTTGAACTTCTCAGACGTAAGGCACTACAAAAACAAAAAAAATTAGGAATTACATCTATTCATTTAGAAGGAAAAAAACCAAAGCACAGGATGTAAAATGGGCTTGCCCAAAGCTCCATGAATTTAGAATGCCCCCCCCGGGGGGGGGTGCAGAATTTAATTTTAACTGACATACCATAAAATTCACCACTTTTACACAAATCTTGGCTTCCTTCACTTAACAAATGCACACCATCAACCTTATTTTCTGAATATTACAAATATTTGCCCTTTTTTAAAAAGTTGCCCTTTTAAAAGCAAAACCCCAAAGCCGATTAAATCTATGTAAATTAATTTTCCAACATTATAAAAATTTACAAACACAAAGCAAAGTTAAAAAAATGTTTACAGCAAACTGGTATCCCTACCACCCAGCCTACCAAGAACATCTGAATGACCTGCTTTATCAAATTATGTTTCCTTTTTAATACAGGCATCACAGAGAAATACAGGCTAAAAGACAACTATCAGAAAGTCAATGGCTTCAAAAAAGAAAACCGTTGAAGTCATTAGGTTAAGGAAATTAATATTACGAGATCCATCTGATACCTCTGTCAGAAATCATCAGCAGCAGTTTACTGTTTAAAGTCAGAATGGACTTAATCTACCCCCTACTCTTGATGAATGATTCCATCATTCACCTGCTAAAAAATATCTGATGATTCCTCATCTCAAAACAAATCCAAAGAACTTCCCATGTCCTAAAAGGTTCTAAATGATGTAGTCTCTACCCACCTCTCTAATTTCATTTTATCTCCCACTTTTCCCTTGACTCCACTCCATTCCAAACTTACTTCACTGGCTGCTTATGTTCTCTTTCCCTTCACTTGAAAATTAAGATACTGTAATAAATATGCTTAAGCACATTTACTTTAGCCACCCTCAAAAAAAAAAATCAAGCTCAATTTGGTACTAACTGCAAACTGGCTCCAATTTAACAGTGTATCCCATATTTTGATAATTATTAGCTATAAAAATGTATTCAGAATCATCTGGAGGAAGCACTAATAAACTCAGACCAACACCCAGAATGAGCAGCTTCATGCCTATCTGATTTTCAGTCACATGACTATCATAATTATGAGTATACCAGGCCTTTACTTAATACTACAGCACCAGATTAAAAATGAGTCACTTGAAATACAAACACTTGAAAAAGAAATTTTACACTAATTACTAATTTCAAACTATCTTGAAAATTTTAATTTATTAATCTCACAAGTACTTAACAGTGAGCATGTCCCCAAAGAGCAGAGTACAGCAAGACATATTAACACAAATTTAAAATTTGGTTACATTAGTGTGAAGGTGCAGAGAAACAGTTCTCCGATCAGGTGCATAAAGGAATAAGGGAAGACAAAATACCTTTAGGGACCTTTTAAAACTACAAATATACATGATTAAAACCCAGTGATTATTTAATATTTACCATTATCACTAGTAGCATAATGCAATTAAACCCAAAGTGCTGTCTATATTAGCTCACCAACCCAAATTAGTAATTTTAAAAACTGAAATTATCAGTCTTTCTTCCGGCAAAGTTAACATAATTCTCTCAGCTACAGTACAATTAAGAAGGCCCAAAGTAGCAACCCACCTCCTCCAGTCACTGCTTGGACTCCACCCTATCAACAGGAAACACTTGAAGACCTACCTGTTTTTACTCTCCTAATAACTTACACCCCCACACAACCAGGATAAACTTTTAAAGGAGTTAACTGACAGACAAAATAGGACTCAGGACTGAAAATACTCCAGCAAAATCACTACCACATACACACACTCAGTAATCTATATACTTGATATACACTGTTTCTCTCCATCCCACCTCAATAGTCACAAGAGTCAGTAGTCACCTGATAACATCTTATTGGGGCCTAATTATGTTGGATTTGGAGCAGGGGAGTCTGGGCCTCCCTCTTGAAGAAGCTGGTCCTCAAGAAAACCAAAACATCTAAAGCTGGGACTAGGCCAGACACAGACTTTGTATATTCATTTACCTATTTCAATCAACTGCTGTAGGATCATCTAATTACACAAAGAAGACTAAAAGCTAAAGAACTGAAATTTGTTTGGTTTTTTTCAGATTCTTTCACTATATACAAAATCAACAATATATATATAAGGAGAAACACTGGAATAAGTTCAGAATTTTAGCTGACTCTAAGCAAGATGTTTGGGAGTACATGGAGAAGATCTTACAGTGAAAATAGTTCTGGCTGGCACCTGACTAGACATGACCTTCAGAAATTTACCGAAGTCTCTGGGACTCAGTTTCTCACCTGCAACTGGGGTTGGACTACAAATCCTGAGGATTCCCTTCAGGTCTAAAATTTTTGATCAATGAAAAAGTCAGTGGATTCCTATTCTCTTCTTCCCCCTAGTACAGATTTTTAGGAGAACAGGTAAGTCTGGTACTAGACTGATCAAAACCAAGTTCCATCTTATATACTTTGCGTCCCCAAGAGCCACCAGTGCTCTACAAAAGCAGACAATTTATCAAAAGAGATCCTTCAATAAGTTATCCTTTACAATTAAAAACTAATCTTGTATTTTCAGTCCAAATGATATCACTTGTGCCAAATACTCAAAAAAAACTCTTCCAATTTAGCCATGTCTAAAGTGACAATCATGCATTGGTACATACGCAGTATCCTACTATCTGGGTGTACGACACTAAGTGCCTGAAAAATTCTCACCACATACAACGTTTAAAAGAATTTTTTTTAAAGTATTTTCCCCCCTTCAGATCCACCAGGAATGTAATCTGATTACACACCTGCAAGGAACACTTACTTCAAAAGACTGTCTTAAACACAAAAAGAACCAAACAAGTTACCAACAGAGTTAAAAATTTTAAATCAGAACTATTAAGAAACACAAGTGAAAGAGACTCTAAGGTCAAAAGAATGCCACTTTTCTATCATAAACTACTAAAAATGGTTTTGACCAAATCAATTTGAGTACAAATAGTGCTACTTAATGAACTTGTAACTAAAACCAATCGGTAACAAAAGACAGATGTTTAGGTGACTCCTAAGGTAGTAACAGACTAAGCAAAACTGTAAGTTAATACTCTATTTTGATGCTAGTTTAAATCATGAAAAATGTTCTTTGCAATTAGAAAATTCCCTTCTTTTCAATACCGAAGAATCCTACTAAGATTTCAACAATATGTTTTACTTACACAATCTCAAAGAATACTGCATTAAAGAAGAAAATATTCAAAATATAACTGGACTTCACCCAGTACAAAACGGTGATTCATGTTTCATATTAAATGTAAAAGCCAAAATGGAGTTGTGAAGTTTCTTTCCTATTTCAACTCCGATAGCCACGCGCGCTCCGTAGGGGCTGGCAGCCCAGCGGGTCGCGGGGCCAGACTCGGAGTCCCCGCCCTGCCGGGCCCTAAGAGAGGAAGCGCCGGGGACCGCAGGCGGGTGGCTAGGGCTCCACCAGGCCTGGCGGGGCGGGGGAAGGGGCGCGGGAGGCCGCGGGGCGCGCTTCCGGGGACTGTACGGGCGGGGCTGCGGCTTCGGGGAGCTGGGCACGGGTCCCAGGCCCGGAGTCAGGGTCAGGGGCTAGGGTCCTGGGGCGGCGGGCCGAGAGCAGCAGGTGGGGCGCGGCCGCGGCGGGGCGGCGGCCGGAAGAGTGCCGGGCGGGCGAGCCCGGGGCACCGCGGCGCCAGGAGGGAAACCTCTCGCTCACCTCAGGCGACGATTCCGAGTCCGGCCTCTCCGCGCCGAGGACGCCTGTCCGCGAGTCGCAAGCTCGAAGACTACGGCGGGTGGCTTAGGAGGCGGCGACGGACTAACGAGAGAACCGACGGAGGGCGGTGGGCCGGGAGCGCGAGCGAGCAAGAGCGGGCGGCGACGGCGGCGGGAGGGCGGGGAACGACGTGCGCGCCCCCGTGTGCCCAGCGGGCTCAAGCCGGCCCCAGTCGCGGTCCCGCGCACACGCGCGCACTCGTTGCCTAGCCACGATTGCTCAGAAGCGCGTCAACGCCCTAAGAGCAAGGCTCTTAACCAATCATTGCAGCCTCGTGGGGCATCACGGGAACTCTGGGACTATAAAAGACCTGGTTGCTATTTTATACTCCCCGAGTCACTCATCCTTTAAGTAAGCTGGGTGGGGCTAGGTGCGCGTGCGCGGTCTTAATACTCCTCCCCGAACTGCCAACTCTTCGCGCAAGTGAGGTAGGCGCTCTTTGCCTGGGTTTACGCGTGCGCATTAGTGGGCCTGGCCCCGGAAGCTCAGACGCCTGCGCAGTGGGGACTACGGTGACAGTTGTCCGGGTGGGGCGCCAGCCAGTCATGGCGGAGCCTTGGTCTGGACAGTCTTTGCAGACTCTGTCGGCCACGGTGCTGGGCGCCCTGGGCGCCCTTGGCAGCGAGTTCCTGCGGGAGTGGGAGGCGCAGGACATGCGCGTGACTCTCTTCAAGCTGCTGCTGCTTTGGTTGGTGTTAAGTCTTCTGGGCATCCAGCTGGCGTGGGGGTTCTACGGGAGTACGGTGACCGGGTTGTATCACCGCCCAGGTGAGGCTCCCCACCAACTCCCGCTGGCCGTCCCCTCTACCACCGACTGTACCTTTGGGCTCCCCATAACCTCCCTAGACTGCCCCTGGTCCCCTGAGAACTTCATCACGACTTAACGCTATACCCTGACCCATGCCAACATACCATTTCATGAAAGAAACCCCACCAGCCCACCCATCACATTATAACTTCCTTTGAATCTCCACCAGACAATACCAATAATCCCTTAGGGTCTCCACCACACTCTATCAAACAGTATCTCTGGCCTCTAACCTGACCTGGGCTGATGACTGCTCAGATACCCTCCCCAAGTCTGCTGCAGCTCTGGATGTGTTCCTGCCCCCAGGTCTGGGCGGCCAGAACGGATCCACACCTGATGGCTCCACGCATTTCCCTTCCTGGTGAGTAAATCTGTTCCCATCTCAACCCCATCTTGGCAGGCAGAGGCCACTCCTATACTAAGAACAGGGAAGGGGCATTCTCAGGGTAGGAGTCCACCAGCTTAGTGGCCTTTGCAGCAAACTCTAAGGTCTGCAAGTAGAGCCCAGGCTTTGGGTGACACTGATGTCTGAACATTTCATCAGTATGCTTTTCAGTAATCTGTGGGGTGGGAAGCATTATTGTTACAGTTTCTGAGATGAAGTGGCAAGTCTGTTGGGTTCCACTTGTCAGCCCCTCAGTTGGAAAGGCAGGAGCCTCTGTCCTTAGTGCACTGCCTGGCCTCATCAGGATCAGCCTCTTCATCTGTACAACATAAACTCATTCAGCTGATCTCTGAGCTCCACATGGCAGCAGCCACACTAGGCTTAGAGAACAAGAACAACGCAGGTCCTGCTTACAAGAGGAGCCAGAGTTTTAAAAGGGGAGTGCTGTCAGAGCAGGTGTATCCCAAAGACACCTAAGCTAAGGGCAAAGGCTAGGGGGTGGTAAAGTGTACCAAATAAAGAGAATGAATAAAACAAGGCCCAGAGGCAAGAACAAGGGTAACTATTGGAGGATAGACAAGGCTGTGACACTGGAGCTCAAACATAAAGGCCTGAAAGGACCTGTAACACCCTGTCCCAAGACTCAGGAAGCTATTGAATGACTGATTCAGCAAGACCATGGCCTGATCTCATTTGCCTTTATAACTGCCTCCTTCATGGCAAATAGATAAAGGGGTCCAATAGAGAAGGCAAGAGGCCAGTTAGGACGTCTGCCACTGCCCAGTTTCTGTCCTGGGCAACTGGGGAAGAATGGGAGCATCATCACAAGGTGGGGAAGCCAGAAGGAGAACGAGCCTGCAGGCCTATGGTGGCCAGAACCTCAGCAGAGAGATCTACATTATAGTGTGACCTTACTGAGCCCAGGTCAGCCCCCAAAAAGGGGACTGTTGTGCTGCCTCTGGAATAACCCCTCTCTTCTCTTTTCCATCACTTTCAGGGAAACAGCAGCAAATGAGCCTCTCAAAACCCACAGAGAATAAGGGAAGGCAGCAGAGGGGTCTCCAGGGACATCACCGGGTCTGCTGGCTCCCACACTGGGTTCTGCTACTGCCCAGACACCAGGGACGACTGCAGTGGGGTAGGGGGTTGGGGCAGGGAGCACCCCAGCACTTGCAGGGATGGGCCTTCACTGCCCTTGGCCTTGCCTCCAGCAGCCCCAGGCACTGGGCCAGTAAACAGTTTGCCTCTACCCTGATCTGGGTGCCTTAAGGAGAGAAGGCACGCTCCTCCTTCTTCAGGGGTCAGCTCAGAAGCCTCTGGGTTGGGGAGGCGAACAGTCCATTTTCTGTCTTGGCTTTATCCTGTTCCTCTTCTCATCCCTCTGGGATATGACCCTGTAGAGATTTTTTCCTTCTGAGAGTAAGCCTGAGTGAGCAGCTCTGAAATTTGTAAGGCAAGTCTGTTTTCCCCTAAGCCCTGAGTTTCTGGAATTTCTTTGGTTTGGCTTTGTTGGCAGGGAGCCAGGGAATCCTAGCCTGGACACAGCCTTATAATATCTGGTTACTTAGCTAGCCATTCAAGTACAAAGCAGGGGGCAGCTGGCACCCCCTGGACATGGAGGCACTGAACACCCACCTCCCTTGGCCCATCCTGAGTTCTGCAGGCATGAATCAGGCTATGGAAATTATCTTTTCCCAAGCACTGTACTATATTCCTCTCAGTCCTTCACAGAAGGAAGCTGGGTGCCTGAAAGAGGCTGAGTCCCAGGGGTGACTTCCTATCCCCACTGCTTAAGTGCCCACAGGATTGTGGGTTTATATCCTGCCCCACAGGAAGGTACTAAGCAGTTAGTGCAGAGCGGCCCCACCAAGCCCTGCGGCCTCACCACTTCCTGTCTTGACCTGGAACCACAAGAGCTTCATCCCAAAACCCTGGGGTACAGGCTTAGCTCCTCCCCACTAGTTGACCCCCAAAAACCCTCAACAGGGAAGAGCCACAAGCTAGGCAGACCTGCCACTTCCACAGTGGGCAAGGGAGCTTCCAAAAGTATAAGTGGCAAACGCCAGTCCCTGAAAGCCATGTGGCCCTAGACCTGCCTCCTTCCCTGATGGCCATACTATTCTGCCTGCTTCTGCAGGGCCACCAGGTACTTCAGTGTCCCGCTGCCTGCTTCCTCTGTTAAATGTCACATTTCCATCTGGCAGCCTTTGCCTAGACAGTCTGAAGAGTGCACTGGAGTAGGACTATGCTGAGCTCATGCACATATCCTCTGGAGTATCCTCTGGCTGGTGGGAGATGATGGTTTTGCAGTCCTAGGCCTACAAACACCACAACTGGTGTCAGGGTCTCACATTTCACCCTAGGCTCAATTGAGGATATAGCTTATTAAACATGGAAGTGCACCAGCTGTGTGGTTATTCAGACAAGACAGAGTATGCATGCATGGGGGAAACTGGAGAGGGAATACCCTGGGGGCTGTTGCTCTTGGAGCACCCAAAATGCAACGTCTGGCAGAGGTGATGGGTGCCCAACAGAGGCACTATCCCCATGAGTTTTTATAGACCTGCCCTTCTTAAGGGGAACCCACTCTGAGCCTGTCTCAGAGGCCAGGAAGGAAGGCATTGGCTTGGCACCCCAGGAACCCTATGGTCAGAGAACAGTGAAGCTAGAGACTGGCAAGCAAGAAGAAAGCTCGTTTAATGTTGTTTTTAGGAGTCAGTGGAGTCCAGTAATGACCCCCAGGGGCGAAAGTCAGCCCAGGATAAGGCAAGTCAAGGAGGAGGCCCAGCCTGCCCTACAACAGCCCTGGGGCTCAGAACAGGAGGTGAGCCTGGCAGCATTGGCTACTGGGCAGCAGGTTGGACCAACTAAGAACGTGGAAGAGTGAGTCCATGCCCCCTCAGCCATCCCCAAGTTTACACACAGGCACGGCAGCCCTACTGGGCCAACCCTCTGTGAGTCAAAAGTTATTCCTGCCCAGGGAAAGTGAACTAGAGGAGGTAGCCAGCACTGCCCAAGGTAATAACCCTTTGCAGTATGAAGAACCGTGGTGAGGTAGGTTGGGCAGGCTTTATCCTCCGGCTAAAGGTGAGCCTCTCCTTCACAGCCAGCACCTAGCAGAGTGGGAGGGAGAGGTGCCAGAACTGATGCTTCCCCAGCAGGCAAGAGTGGGGTCAATGGGAATGTGGGCTCCATTACTGAGAAATGGGGTCTTGAAGTTGCAGCGGCACTGGATGAGATGGGACAGGTGGTGTATCCCACCTCAACCGGAATCAGCCGCCACCTACCTATAGTGTGTTCTCCCTCAGCTTCCTGACTAACCCCTTGTACAGTGCCCTCCAGAGCAAGGCTCCTAGAGGGGAGGGCCCTGCCCCATCATCCTTACTTAAGGGTGTAGTAGTTTGTGGGCACAAAGGGCATCTTGCTGACCACAGCCACCTGCTGCTTCCGCCGCACCTCTACCAGCAGTGGGGTACCTGGCCGACTATATTCATAGGGCACATAACCCATCGCCACATTCTTCTTCAGGCAGGGCGAGGGGCAGCCACTGGTCACAGTACCTGTCCGGGCAGAGGCCATCTGTCAATGCCACCTTGCCAGTCCAGTACCCCCACCCTCCTGGGGAAGAGACAAGGACTCTCCAACTTCCCTGGTCCACCTACCAATCACGGTGCCCTCCGTGCTCAGGATGGCGTTGTGCATCCGCACAGGAGCCCCCTCACACGTTAACCCCACACGCCTCCGCTGCACCTTGCCCTTCAGCTGGGGAACAATGACTGAGGCTCCTGGGAAGTCCATGGCAGCTCGGCGGCGCTTCCCTGGAACATAACACAAGACTTAAGCCACAGTCACAGGACTCCTGACCACAGGAGGTCCTAGCAACAAGGACCCCAAGTGACATCTATCCAGCATCAAGGCCCCTTCAGTTGGGGTCCAGGCCCCCTTCCCCCAGGTCCCCTTCCCCCTGGGCCTTCCCCCAGGCCCCATTCCTCCTCTGAAATGAGTCATTCAGCTGCCCACCTCCTGCCCGCTAGTCTCAGAGGCCATGCTGCCCACCTCAGCCTGAGGGTCCTCAGCATTCAGTGGGCAAAGCCACTGTGATGCCTTCAGAGGATGAAGGTTCAGGGAGGCTGTGTCACTTGCTCCAGGCTATACAACCTTGGAAGAAGTCATGAGCTGGCTGGTCCCATGAAGGGCCACTCCAGCCTTCAGGATCCCCTGCCTGAGTGCTAGCCCAGCTCACCCAGTGTCCAGCTGAGGCTGCCTTCCACAGGTGTGGTGTGTTCATCAATGTCATTCCCATACAGGCAGAGGCCTGCCTCCAGGCGCAGGCTGTCCCGGGCTGCCAGCCCGGCCAGCTTCACCTGTGGGTTTTCCAACAGAGCTGTTGCCAGGCGGACTGCCTCCACTGCCGGCACGGAGATCTACAAGAGACACCAGAGAGCAGGTGGGCAGCGAGCCCCAGAGCCCTGTGCCCTGCACTACCCTGTGCCCACTTCTTGACATACCTCCACACCATCCTCTCCTGTGTAGCCACAGCGGGTCACACGGCAGCCAGACACTCCAAACACCTCCATCACAGCACTGGTCATGAAGGGCAGTTTCCTCAGGTCATCTGCCACACCAGCCTGGAGCACCTGTGCTGCAGTAGGGCCTGGACCCAGGGAGTCAGAAACCAAGTGTCTGGGTCCCAGTGCCCTGCAAAGCTGGATCACAGCCCTTAGGAACTAGAACAAGGCCTCAGCAAGCCCTATTCTGTAGGTGAGTGAAGATGGTCTTGTCCACAGCCCATGGAGCCTTGTAGACGCAGGTAGAGGGAAGGCATGGTACCAAACTTAGAATTATTGTGCACAAATAGCACACCATCCTTACCTTCCTCCTGGCATGGCCTCTGTGCTAAGCAATAGAGGAAACCTGGAAGGCAAAAGTCAACTCCAAACCCAGCCTGTCCTGCTTACCTTGCAGGGCTAGCAGAGCATTATCCATCACCTCCAGGCCTACATCACTGCCCATGTTATGAAGCTTTCTAACCCCATCCTGAAAGGAAAGATAGAAATAGCACATTAGCTCTAGGACCACTTACTGAGCACCTACCGTAGTTCGGGTGCTGCAGAGCTGGGCCGAGTAGACTGGTTCCTATATTACGCCCGGGTCTGCCAGCTCTAACATCAGGGTCCAGCCCTCCACCTTCACCAGGGGATGCTCAGTTAGGGGCCAGGGTCAACTTCACCTCCCCACCTCCCCACCTCCCTCACCTAGCACGCTCCAGGGAGGGCCTGCTCAGGCCTGCTGTTCTTTCAAAGAGCCATTTTCTGAGCCCCTTGTCCATTCCAGGTCTGTCCTGGACAACAAGGATGCTGTGGTGAACAAGGAAGACAGGGTACTTAGCACACAGAGGGGCTGTACCTGCATGAGGGCCAGGTCCTTCTCCCAGCAGCCAGCATTAGACACCACATATAGGTGTCCTTCAGAAGTGTTGGTCACAATCAAGTCATCTAAGATGCCTCCAGCCTCATTGGTAAACAGCGACAGTGTCCCCTAGCATCAAAGCAGAGCACCTTTGCCTCCAGATCCAAGAGGTCAAGATTGAGTGTGAGTCAGACACGTCTCTGGGCCCACTCAGCCACCACAAACTCATGAACCCGCATGCACAGGGCTGGGGGTGTAGGTTGCAAGGAGCAAGCCTGGGTCATCCCAGACCCCTGCCGAACCCCAGGTTTTTTTTCATTTTGTTTGGTTTTTTTTTCTTTTTCAAATGGAGGTACTGAGAATTTAACCAAGTACCTCGTGCATGCTTAGCATGCACTCCACCAATTGAGCTATACACCAACCCATCCAAGTCCAGGTTTTTGATCCTCATATAGTGAAAAATTTTTATCTCTTCCTCACCTTGGGGGACCTACTTGATCTGGTGGAGCCTCTGCACCCCTCCCTACTCAGTACTGAGCACCTCATCTCACACTTAATCTATAATTTTTCCCACCCAGACCTAGGGCATCCGTCTAGCATCAAGACCTCTTCACTCAGGTTCCCCCAGGACCCCGGCCCCAAACCTCAGGACAGAAGCTTTGAAGTTTATCTTAAGGATCCCATGTGTTCCACGGCAATGTCCCAAAATACTGTGAGGCTGGCCTCAGAGGTTAAGAGGTCATATGAATCACCTGAGATCTTGTTAAAATGTAGGTTCTGATTCAACAGGTCTGGAGTGGGGCCTGAAAGTGTATTCCTAACAAGCTTCACGTGGTGATAAGGCTGCTGGTTTAGGGACTATACTTTGAATCATAAGGGGTTGGCACCATGGAAGGTCACAGAATAGGACATGAACCTGGGTTTCTGGCCTCCCAGCTTGATGTGATGGGGATGGGATAGGACTCTCCCTGCAGACAGCTGGGTGTCTAGACATGACTCAGGGACTCCTCCCTCAAGAATGCAACCCCTGAGACACTGTGCCCCCAAGCCCGAAGCAGGGACTCAGACTGGTTTGCTGGCTCATGACTGCTCACTCACTGAGCAGAAATAAAAGAGGGGCCCACCTGGTCTGGCTTTAGCTCAGCAATATCACCAACCACTAGACTCTCCATCAGCTTCACCCGGTCACGGCCAAATATCTTGGTCTGGGAAAGAGATCAAAAGCCTCAGGCCACTGCAATAGCTAAATCTAGACAGCCACAGAGCAAGGAGGCATCCTTCCTGCCACCCACAGCACAGTTCAATGCAGCCAAAGTGCCTGACTACTGGTCCTTTGGTTCTGCAGGTGGCAGAAACATCACTTTGACTCCCTTACATTGGCCAATACAGAGGGGTATACTTGTGGTTTTAGGGAACTTGAAAAGGCCCAGCACCTTCCTGAAATACCCCCTTTCCAAACAGTGGATGAGAATGAGTGGCAGCCCTGGAAAACCCAAGACATTGAGTTACATCACTCAGTGGGGGCAGGTTGGAGAGATTAAACAGGAGGTGATCAGAAGACCGTCTGAGTTAATTTACTGGGGGCCACAGTCCACTAACCCCCTAAGACCTCCATCTCTTCTAAGAGGGCTGCCCTTGGACTCCAGCTCCCAGCAAAGAAAGTCGAGGGCTGCACCACTGTGGATGAGGAGGAAGCCCTGGTCTCGCAGTCAGCACACTCCCTGGCTCACCTGCATCATGTGGGACACGTCAAAGAGTGAGCAGTGCCGGCGTGTGTGCAGGTGTGAGTCAATGTGGCTGTCCCGGTACTGCACTGGCAGGCTCCAGCCCGCGAATGCCACCATCTTCCCGCCATGTGCCAGGTGGAAGTCATAGAGTGGTGTCCTGCGGAGCACGTCCTGCGGGCGGCCGGGCTCAGTGCCACCAAGGCCCCAGACCCCAGCCCTCTCCCTCCCCCACCCTCCACACACCAGCACCCTCCATCCCACCTGTGCACAACTGAGCGGACGGCCCAGGGCCAAGGGGGGCGCCTGCAGACGCAAGCCCAAACGGGACACCATGCTCACAGTCCGCTGCATCATTGCCCGCAACTGGTGCAGTCGGCACACAGAGGCCACCACTCTGCCAGGCACGCTGGGAGATGTAGTCCAGGCCCTGCTTGAAGAGGTCTCTCCCCCGCCAGGGGGGATCAGAAGAGGGAGTGGGCAGCCCCAAGGGCAGGCGGGGCTTTAGAGAACAGAATGCCTGAACTCCCATAGGCGGGGAAATAGCCCCAGGCGCTTCCCTCTGACCAGCCCCAACTGGACGGTTGGAGCCAGTTAAGCCGCTCAGGAACAGAGCTGGGGGCTAGACCTCCCTGGCTGACTGCCCTGCCTCCAAAGGGCCAAAGTTCTGCAAATGGCTGAAAGGCCTGAATCACCAGTTTAGGACAACAGGAGTGTAAGGTCACACGGGGGAGGGGAAGGGGTGGAGAGGGCACAGGAGGGTGGAGCCAGCCACAGGAGCACCAAAGTAACCTAGCCTCATGTGAGGGTCTCCAGCTGTCTTGCTGGGCAAACATAGGCGGCCAGCACAGTGATGGATTCCACAAGTATTTATTGATCTTGCTGCACACTAGGTCCTGTGCTGGGTGCTGGGGACACAGCTGTGCAGGAAGCATGGTCCCTCCCAGGGACCTCCCCTGTCACACACATACACACTGAGGGCTGCTACTCCCTGAGCATAGGACTGTGATCATTACCCTCTTATCCAAAGCTGACCAGGGCTAAGCAAGTGACCCTGAGGGCAGATACCACCTGCATAAACTCTGATGGGTGAGAGCAGAAGGTGGCCATCAAAAGGTGGCTTACCTCCCCCCACAAAGCTGTTGAGCTACACAGACATTCAGTTTTCCAGGTCCAACCCATGTTGCAGTACTGCCTCATAACAGCCCCCAGGGGAAAAACCAGAGAGAAGCAGGATTTTCTCATAAGAAAGAGTGTCCTGTCTTATTCAGCTGCTGGCCTGGGATTGTAGAAAACCTCAGCCTCTTAAAGACACCAGTGAGAACCCTCACTTGGACCCACCCCCTACCGAGCTTGATCACTACGAGCACGGCTCTTAGAAGGGGCAACTGGGAGAGGGACAAGGATGTGCTTTGGGCTGTGTCAGTGGCAGACAGGTGGCAGGACTTATTTTCAGGCCCCGGCCTTGCCAGTGGCACCCACCCAGACTCGATGGGCAGACCCATTTGAACACACAGCCGGAAGCCAACTGAGGGACCAAGGGACTTGGGCTGCCCATCTTCCCAGTTTTGTGTGGCTCCCTAGGCAAGCAGCAGAGTTTAGACAGGAAATTTCTTTTTGTGAGTGTAACACAAAGGGAAAGAAGGCCAGTAGGGAGTGCAGAAGGAAGAAACGGGACTCCTGTTTCTCCCTCAGGCTTCCAAACTACCAGAGTGCCAAGCTACAGCAGTCTTCCAGGGCTAGACAGAGCAGGTCTTAGTAGGTTACCTCAGCCCACTGCACTCAGGGTGAGGAAGCAAGCAGAAGATAGGAATGTGCATGTTGGCAGGAGGGACAAAAGCTGCAAGGGGATTCTTAGCAATAGAATTGGAGTGTTTTTAGGGAAGGAAGAGGAGTTTCAGGTTGCAGTCAGGTAAGGACAGAGTGCGCCCCCTCCAGGAGCTCATGCTGAAGCAACATACTGAGCCCCCAAGAATCATGAATCTGTGAACACGGCCCAGACGGAATGGGCATGCAGGCAACACTCGGAATGTACAGGGAAAGCACTTCGGCCTCTGATGGCCCAAACCGGGCCTGGGTGGGCACGGAAGGCCATCGTCTTGACTAAGAGTCACGGCTCAAGTGTAGGAGAGCAAGTTCAGGTCATAACAGCCATCCACCTGCAACACAAAAGACCATCAGATCTGACCTGCTCAGGCCAATGGGAGTCAAGCAAAGGGAAGCGATCACTCACATCAAAGCGGCCGATCCTCGTGGAGGTGTGACTGGCCCGGATCATCTCTGTCAGCGCCCACATCTGCTGTACCTCGGAGGATACCCTGCTGGGTTCTGGGAGACCCTGCTCCAGAAGGAGGAGGTCAGTGGCCATGGGTCTCTCCCCAGCAGTGCCCTTAGACTCCAGAGAGGTCAAGCTGGGCTATGGGGTTCTCCAGCTGAGACCAGTAACATCCCCAGATGACTTGTGAAACATGAGGATGGGGCCTGCTGTGGAGTAGGCAGCCCAGCCCCTGACAGAGAGTCCTCAAATCCCGGAAGGAAGGTGGCACAGAGTGAACCAAGGGCCCTGGGTCCAGCCCCAGATTCTTGCTGAAGGGGGTTCCCCAGGGCCTCTGCTGGACACCAGAGCTATTCACACATGGTTCTCACCCAGGGTGAGGGCTTACCTCAAGAAGGGGAGCAGGCTGCTCACAAGGCACTGGGTGGGAGAGCCACTTGGGGAAGGTCATGGAAGGACTCTGCAAAGCAAAGGCATACTGCCCTGAGGCAGGCAGAGTGGGAGAGCCCTGGAACCAGATTCCAAGGTCCTAAGAGCAGAGAGAGGGCCCCTGAGCCTCAGACACTGGGAAAATCCTGTTCAGGGGTCCACAGAGACTCTAAGGGGCAGACAGACTACTTAAGCTCTTCTGCTATACAGAAGGAAGCCCCATAAGACAAGGAACAGAAGTGTCTCCCGGCACCTGAAGGTTCCAGCTCTGAAAGAGGCAGGCAGCCCCAAAGGTCAGGGGATATGGGGACGTGGCCTCACCCCTCATCATGAGCTTCCAGCATTCCCACTTCACTAACTTCCATGAAGGCCTCCTTCTGAGTCTCCCCATCCTTACCCATCCATTCCCACCCCCATCTGCACCCTGAGGCCTCCCAGCCATAGCTAGGAGACTCCTGGAGAAAGGGCCAGCCACCAGCTTTGAGCTAGTCACTTACCTTTGGTCCCTGCTGGTAGATCTGCAGCTCCTCCACCGTGAAAGACAGCCAAAGTGGCGACGGCTGTCGCAGGATCAGGCGCAGCTCCAGTACTCTGGCCATGTCACACAGCATCTGATACACATACACACACACACACACACACACAAGGACCAGCGAGGCCCCAGCTCACTGCCCAGGAGCCAACCAGCAATGAGCCAAGGTGCTTCCTCCTCAGGCCTTTGAGAAGGAAAGAACAGTAGTTCTTCCAAGGCACTTGCCAAAGAACTGGCCCCTACCCCTTCCCTCCTAGGATCCTGGCTCAATCCCCAGACCCCTTGTGAGCCCTCATCTGGGCTGCCCTGGCCATGCTGAGTCCCAGCTGACCTGGTGCTTGAACAGCGATACATACTCCTGGGCTCCCTCCTCACTGTGTGGGTCAGGCATCAGGCAGTAGTCTCGTAGGCAGGTCACCCATTTGGCCGGAGTGTGTGTTGAGGTGTGCTGGCGAACACGGATGGTCAGAAAGGCTGTGTAGTAATTCTTAAAAGTGATCTCCTGCAACTAAAACACACACAACATCAGACCCAGGCCCAGGGCCTGAAGGATACAAAGGAACCATTTCCTCCTCCACTTAGGAATGTATTCCTACCAATCTAACAATTTCAACAAGAATCCACTGGAACCCAGAGAAATTTTGCTTTCTTAGAAGAATGCACAGTCTAAGTGAGCATGTCATACAAAAAAAACATGACCTCAGATCTGGCCTCATGTCCAAGATGCAGCCAGAGATCAGAGCCCTAACTCAAGAGGAGGCAGAAAATGTACAGATGAGGCCTGACAGAGGAGTCCACCACGTAGACCAAGAAGGGTGGAGAATGTAAAAAGTAGCATATCCAAAGGAGCACCAAGGGGTGACAAAACCCAGCACACCCCTGGAACAGAGCATGGTTCAGCCTAGCTACAGCAGTTGTCATCACTGGATACTCATCAGAATTACCCAAGGAGGTTTTGTTTTTGTTTTTGTTTGTTTTTTTAATATAGGTGTACAGGCTCCACCCCAGACCTACTAAATCAGGATTTCCAGGGTTGGGTCCTTGAGTGAAGTCTACCAGCTTAAAGAACAGCTCAGTGGAGAAACACACACTACAGGACAAAGTGCATGGGGCCAAAAGGCAAGTGGGACAGAGAGTGAATGCTAGGCTATTAGAAAGTGGACTTTATCTGCTGTATTGAGGTCCCGCAGTGTGTCCAGTCACTCAGCCAGCAGATGGGGAAGGGCAACCAAAGACTGGAAACTGGAGCCCCTGGGAAGATCCTGATGAGGGATGAGTTGAACCTGACTTCCAGCAGAGACTGTAGGGATGGGTAGGAGGCAGGTTTTGGGGTAGCTCATTGTCTAATGATACCTAGCCAGTGGCCAGGGACAAAATGACCTCTCATCTCTATTTGGTTCACAACTGTATTTCCAGCACCTAGCCTACTATCCTGGCACTTCCGTGCCAGCGCTGTTCTGGATATGGTAAAGAGATGTGAAAGAGAACAGAAAAGGAAGCTGCATTCTAGTAAGTATGTGTTAACTGAGGTAAAAAGTAAATGGCTAACTGACTCGCAAGGGCGTGGACACTGCAGAGGCTTTCTGTAAAAATATTTAATGCTTGGGACACGCCCGAGTTCCCAGATAAGCCCCACCCAGGAGCACCGGTCGCGCCCACGGGGCTTGCTCACCTCGAAGGGCGCGACGCTGGGGAAGGTGACATCGATGACCAGCACGCCAGGCCGGCCTTGGGAGGTCCGCACGTCGCCCACCTGCAGGGCCACAGTGCCTTTCACATGGCAAGGCACTGACACGCGGGACATGGTGCTCGCGGCGGCGACCAAACACAACCGCCGCTCCTGGCCTGAGACCAATGGTCCTTCCTGGCATCCCCAGCCGAACCCTAAGAACTACAACTCCCGAGAAGACTCGCGCTCGGCCAGCCCAGCCAATCACCGATTCTCGGGGCGGGCGGGGACTCGGAAGTGCCTGCGGAAGTGCCCCTTCAGCCAATCACCACGCGAGCTTTAGAGCTACGGCCGGCCGTGCCCAGAAACCGTCGAGCATTCTGCATACAAGGCTTGCCGAGCCATGTTAGTTTTACGAATCGCGCTTAGTTACTGTTTCTGTGCAGGGTGGACGTCAGTTAAAGCACGTAAAACCGTGAGCACAAATGAGCATAGTGCCTGGACGACATTAATTGCAAAAATAAATGTTAACCCTTTTTTTTTTTTAACGGGCAAAAGATTTAAAGAGAATTCGCAAGAGTAGGTGAATAGCCAATGTGCCCATGAAAAGATGCTTAATATGATTATTCATCAGAGAAATACATATTAGGACCCCTACACAGCCACTGAACAGGCTAAAATTAAAGACTAACAAAAGTGTGGATCCCTCATCTATTGATAATTTCTTGCCACTTTGAAAAGCATTTTGGCCTTTTGTGTGTGTGTGTGTTCATTATTTAAGAACTAAAATTATAACTATAACTACAGTATGATCCAGTCATTGCACTCCTAAGTATTTACCCAAGAGAAATGAAAGCTTATGTCATAATAGCCAAAAACTGGAAATAATCCACACGTCCAACAGATGAACAGATGAACAGATGAGCTAACTATAGTATATCCACACAAAGGAATACTACTCAACAATAAAAAGAAGTGAACAAATCCCAGGAGTCTATCAACAGATGAATGGGTAAACAAAACCCAACTCTCTTTTGGTTACTATTTGAATGGGATGTATTTTTCCACCCCTACTTTCAACCTCTTTGTGTTCTTATATCTAAAGTGAGTCTTCCCTAACTGCAGTGCTGGGCCTAAAGGAGATAACATTTATGAATGGAGATCGAATATACTTGGTCCACCAGTTTCTGTATATGAAAGTGGTGTTTTTTCTGAATATCACATTTTCATCCAATTATCCATTTAAGCCACTAAAGGTTACTTTCTGTACCAGAGTCTATCACTGCAACATCAACAGTCAGGGAGTCATCTGCCTGGACATCATTAAAGACAACTGGAGCCCTGCTTTGACTATTTCAAAGGTTTTGCTGTCAATTTGTTCTTTTTGACAAACTGCAATCCTGCGGATCCTGTGGTTGGAAGCATAGCCACTCAGTATTTGACCAACAGAGCAGAACATGACAGGATAGCCAGACAGTGGACCAAGAGATACACAACATAATTAACATAATTTGTACACAGTCTGACGGAGCAGAGGCATCTTCTCACTGTACTGCAAATCTTTATAACCTTTACAATATGGACTTCTATGTATATGTTATACTGTTTCTACTCTCTGCTTTTATCCTTTGGAGACTGGGAGACTCCCCCAAAAGGTAAATGCTATCAAGAGTAGAATTTTGTAGCTGTAGATTTGTTACGTTTAAAATGCCTACTTGCAAGCCTTGCTTCTTTGGGATATCAAAATGTATTTTGTGATGTACTAAGGATACTGGTCTTGAATCTGCCAAACACTATAGTGCATTTTAGTGTTATATCTGTATGAAGTTATAAAAGTAGCTATAGATGACTAGGAATTATGTCATTTGTATTAAACCCAGATCTATTTCTGAGTATGTCATTCATGCTGTTGTGAAAAATGTTTTACCTTTTACCTTTGTCAGTTCATAATGAGAGGATTTCCTTTTACCCTTTGTAGCTCAGAGAGCACCTGATGTTATCATCTCAAACACAATAAACATGCTCATGAAGGCATTAAAAAAAAAAAGTGAGTCTCTTTTAGATAGCATATAGATCTTTTTTAATCCAATCTGCCAATCTGTCTTTAATAGGAAGGTTTAGTCATTTATATTTGATGTGATTACTGATAAAGAAGGATTTACTTGTGACCTTTAGTTATTTGTTTTCTGTATATTTTATGGGGTTTTTGTTGTTGTTATTCCTAAATTCCTCCATATGATGTTATAATTCTAAGATATAAATAGATAGATAGATAGATAGATAGATAGATAGATAGATAGATAGAGATAATCTGAATCACCATAATACACTTTTCTCATATGTATTTTGTATTCATCCACAGTTTCTGGTTCACAACTCCCCAAACCCTTGGGATTTCCTGAGGGATAATAACAATGGGATAATATTTGGTCTCTTGTCCTTAATTCCTGAATAGCTTCCAGGAAAGTGACTTTTGGATCCCACCCAAGGGTGGGAGCTGGTTGTCGGGAGAAGTTTTAGTCCCACTCCCCAGACCTCCAGGGAGGAACTATGGGCTGGAGGTTGAGTCAATCGCCAATGGCCAGTGCTTTAATTAATCATGCTTATGTAATTAAGCCTCCATAAAACCCCCAAAGCACAGAGTTCAGAGAACTTCTGAGTTGGTGAACACGTGGAGATTTGGGGAGAATGGAATGCTTAGAGAGAGCATGGAAGCTCCAGTGCCCCTTCCCCATGCCTTGCCCTGTGTATCTCTTCATCTGGCTGTTGACTGGAATCCTTTAATAATCCTCTTGTAATAAAACAGTGACCAAGTGAGTAAAATGTTTCTCTGGAGTTCCGTGAGCTGTCCTAAACTGAGAAGTGGTCATGACAACCTCTGATATATAGCCAGTGGGTCAGAAGTACAGGTGACAACCTGGACTTGTGATTGGCATCCTAAATCAGAGGGGGTTATTGGAATCTCATTTGTAACCAATTGGTTAGAAGTACAGGTAACAACCTGGACCTGTGTCTGACCAGTGTCTGAAGTAGAGGGCAGTCTTGTGGGACTGAGCCCTTGCCATTTGGGATCTGACTCCATCTCTGCATAGACCTGAGTTGAATTCTCAGATACCCCATGGGGAAGCCTCCACACACACAATGGAACTGGGTTCAGGGACCCTTATTTACTCCATTTCTGCCTTAAAAAAATTTTAGTTGATCTATTATACAATATCACTTTGATTCCTTTCTTTCCTTTTTTGTGTATTTTTGAACTATTTCCTTAGTGGCTTACTTGGGGATTACAATTGACATCTTTAATTTTTAACAAGCTACTTTGAATGGTACCAACCTAGTTTCAATAGTTGACAAGCACTCTGCTTCTATACATCTCTGTTCCTCCCCCTTCATATTGTAATTATATTTTCATACATTTTATGTCTACTAACATAGGCTTATAATCATTGTTTTATGCATTTGCCTTTTTAAAAGATTTTTAAAATTTAAAAATTTTTCTTTGTTTATTTTTTAAATTAATCTTTTTGGGGGTTGTTAATTAGGTTTATTCATCTATTTATTTAATAGAGGTACTGGGGTTTGAACCCAGGACTTCATGTATGTTAGGCATGCACTCTACCAATGACCTATATACCCTCCCTCCTAAAGCTTTTTTAATTGGAGTGTAGTTGATGTACAATATTATTTAAGTTACAGATGTACAATATAGTGATTCACAATTTTTAAAGGTTATACTCCATTTATAGTCATTATAAAATATTGACTATATTCCCCGTGTTGTACAACATATCCTTGTAGTTTATTTTATACATAGTAGTTTGTACCTCTTAATCCCCTTCTCCTATATTACCCCTCCCCTCTTCCCTCTCCCCACTGGTAACCACTAGTTTGTTCTCTTTATCTTTGAGTTCTTCTTTTCTGTTATGTCCACCAGTTTGTTGTAGTTTTTAGATTTCCCATATAAGTGGTATCATATGATATCTGTCTTTCTCTGATTTATTTCACTTAACATAATTCCCTCCAAGTCCATCCATGTTGCTGCAAATGGCAAGGTTTCATTATTTTTTTTAAATTATTCCATTGTATAAATATACCACACTCATCTATTTATGGACACTTAGGTTGCTTCCATAACTTGGCAATTGTAAATAATGCTGCTATGAACATTGGGGTGCAGGTATCTTTTCAAATTAGTGTTTTGAGGTTTTTTGGATATATACTCAGGTGCGGAATGGCTGGGTCATATGACATTTCTATTTTTAGTTTTCTTGAGAAATTTCCATACTATTTTCCACAGTGGCTGTACCAATTTACATTCCTACCAACAGTATACAAATGTTCCCTTTTCTTCATATCCTCACCAACATTTGTTGTTTGTGTAGTTTTTGACGATAGGCATTCTGACATGTGTGAGTTATGTCTCGTTGTGGTTTTGATTTGCATTTCCTGATGATCAGCGATGTTGAGCATCTTTTCATTTGCCTGTTGGCCATCCGCATTTCCTCTTTGGAAAAATATCCATTCAGTTCTTCTGCCCATTTTTCAATCCAGTTGTTTGGGGGTTTTTCTGATTTTGAGTTGTATAAGCTGTTTATATATATGTGTTGGATATTAACCCCATTATCGATCATATCATTTGCAAATATTTTCTCCCATTCAGTAGGTTATCTTTTCACTTTGTCAGTGGCTTCCTTTGCTGTGCAAAAGTTTTGAAGCTTAATTAGGTCCCATTTGTTTATTTTTGCTTTTATTTCCTTTGCTTTAGGAGACGGATCCAAAAAAAATACTACTACAATTTATGTCAGAGTGTTCTGTGTTTTCCTCTAGTTTTATGGTACCCAGTCTTACATTTAGATCTTTAATCCATTTTGAGTTTATTTTTGTATATGGTATTGAAATATGTTCTAAGTTCATTCTTTTACACATAGCTGTCCAGTTTTCCAAGCACCACTTGTTGAAGAGAGTGTCTTTTCTCCATTGTATTTTTTTGGCTCCTTTGTCATAGATTAATTGACCATAAGTGTGTGAATTTATTTCTGGGTTCTCTATTCTGTTCCAATGTACTATGCAGCTGTTTTTGTGCCAGTACCATACTGTTTTGATTACAGTAGCTTTGTAGTATAGGCTGAAGTCAGGGAGTGTGATTCCTCCAGCTCTGTTCTTTCTCAAGATTGTTTTGGTTATTCATGGTCTTTTGTGTTTCCATACAAATTCTAAAATTATTTTTTCCAGTTCTGTGAAAAATATGCATTTGCCTTTTAAATCATGTAGAAAAAAGAGAAACTACATACCAAACCAAGAGTATCATGGTCTTGGCTTTTATATTTACCTATTAAGTTGCCTTTATTAGTGTTCTTTATTTTAAGTTATGGCTTCAAGTTACCGTCTAAAATAAATAGACCTAATTACCTCCCTCCCCCCACCCCAAAAAAAGGAATTTAAAAAAAGTTACTATCTAGTGTCCCTTCGTTTTAACCTAAAAAACTCTGTTTAGCATTTTTTGCTATATTGTTGTTATTGCTGTTTATTTAAAATAAGCAAATAGTTTAAATTTTCTTTGGTTTTAATTTCTAATATTATAAACATCTATAGATATAACTCACATAAAATCACTCAAGTCCTTAGTCATTTTAATAGTGTATGTAGTTCTAAAAAGACACAAGTGAACTTATTTACAAAACAGAAACAGACTTACAGACACAGAAAACAAACATTGTTACTGGGGCAAAGAGGGTGGGAAGGAATAAATTGGGAGTTTGAGATTTGCAGATACTAACTACTATATATAAAATAGATAAACAACAAGGTCCTACTGTACAGCATAGGGAACTATATTCAATATCTTTAAGTAACTTATAATGAAAAAGAATATGAAAAAGAATATATATATATATATGACTGGAACATTGTGCTGTACACCAGAAATTGACACATTGTAAACTGATCATACTTCAATTTAAAAAAAAAAGTATACATGGTTCTTAGAGTAAAAACTTTGGAAAAAAAAAATCATACTTCAATCAAAAAAAAATCCTGCTATTCTAGGATTTATTTCTGGGAGTTAATTTGCTAGATCATGGCTATGAGAGAATGCACATCCTTAAATTTAATCAGCAACATCAAACTTCTTCCTAAAATGGTCATACAGCAATAAGCAATAATCCTTTTAAGCTGTTTCTCTGGCCCTCTTCTCCTGACTCATCTCTGACACTCCTCACTCCCCAGCTCCGGCCACACTGGCCTCCACGTTGTCCCAGGTTCACAGATTTATGTCAGTTAGCCCTAATATCTCCTCACCTGACATAGTATTGCACATTTGTTTACATGTTGTCTGATCATCCTGTAGAACAGAAATGTAATGCAAGCCACAAATGTGAGCCCCATGTGTAATTTTTAAATTCCTAGTACTTACGTCAAAAAAGTCAAAGAAACAGGTTAAATTATTTTAACAAGATATTTTATTTGACCCAAAATACAAAAAAAATCATTTCCATCAAATATTGATATAAAATCAATATTTAAAACATTAGATAGTTTACACTATTTTTTACTAAATTTTTGACATGACATGAGGTATGTATTTCACACTTACAGCACTTCTCAATTCATACTAGTCACATTTCCAGTGCCCAATAGTAGCATTTGGCTAGTGGCTACCATATTTGACAGCACAGCTGTAAAATGTAAACACTATAAAAGCAGGACTTGGTTTGTCTTGTTCCCGGCTAAATCCCCAGCACCTAGAACAGTGCCTGGCACATAGTAGATATTCAATTAGTGTTTGCTCAATTTGGTAATGAATGGAAAGGCTTTCCACTCCTCCCTACCAGCATCCTCCCCTAGAGCAGGTCGCAGCCCTCTGAGAACACGTCTCCTGGCTGGCAACCCTCGGCATAGTCAAGACAGCAGCGCCACCTGCTGGGGAATGGAGAGTCTCCCGCCCATGAGAATCAGGTTCTAGGATTCAGGCTGGTGGAGCCAGCGTAGGTGGGAGGTGGGCTCTGGGTCCCTGGAATGATATTCCTTACCTGAGTCTTGGACCCTCAACTTTCCAGAAATCTTTCCCAGACCTTATTTCCTAGCATTACCAAAGCAATGATCATATCAAGAATTCCATCAGTAATCAAAAACAAGGAGACCGTGCCAGGCTCCCTTTGGCATGGTCTACACCTGGACTCTGGGAATGGCTGCCTCAAAGTCTCCTACAGGCAGGCCCTCTGCCCAGTCCTTCTTAACTTCTGTTGGGCGTAGACCTTTTGAGAACATGATGAAAGCCAGTCTCCCCCAAGAGTGCACTGTACACACATATGCACTGCACACACACATACACACACACACTCACATACATTCACACACACACTCACACACACAAGCTGCTCTTACTCATAATGTTTGGGGATCCAGAAAGAGTCAATATATAAACTTATACGAAATGAATGGCACCTTTGTCATAATGCGTCTCCAAGAACAATCAAGTTTCTGATCCAGGTGGGGAAATCTCCTAGCTATGTTGAATGAACAAAGCAGAATAATAATAGCAACAATAATAATAACCACTAACATTTACTTAGCGTTCACTCTATGCCAGGCATTGTTCTCTTTACGCTTGTGTTCTTCCCTCATCCCACTCCCCTTCAAGATACAAATCACAATTATTCTAATATCACAGGTAAGAAATTAGTGAAAAAATTAAATAAATGGCCCAAGGCCATACTGCTGAAGAGTGGCCATATAGGTGTTCGATCCTGGCAGAAGGAAATCATGTTGTATATAAAATCTGGTCTCAACTCCATGAATTTTTTTCATTTTATAAATATTTACTGAGTACTTTTTTCACATGGACATACTGCAGTAAACAAAAGTCTCTGGTCTTACAGAGTTTTCATTCTAGTGGAGGAGACAAGACAAATCAGTTTACATACAATGTCCAGTAGAGATAAGTACTCTGAGCAAAACCCAAAATACAAAAGTTACCGTCTAAAATAAATAGACCAACATACTCTTGCCAGGATTCAGCCAGGCCCTTTGTTAAAAGCCTCCTGGCTCCTAGGGTAGGCAATATTTCTTTCCTCATTTCTTAACTGTAGGTTCAGAGTTGCTGGTTGGCAGCAAGAGGTGGCAAGAACGTGACTAACAGGCCAGGCTCTGCCTAGAGGTGGCCATACTAGGCAAAATGAGCATAAGAGGAATTCGGTTTCAAGATGAACCATTTGGGAGGGCTGTCTTGGGTGGGCAGTGAAGTTTGGGAGGGTGTGAGATTTGGGAAGGACCCAGAAGTCTGGGCATAATTTGGACTTGGGCTATGCTTAGCTTAAGGCCTGGTACGTAAATGTGCTCAATAAATGTGGTGAATAACTGATAGAGCCGATAAATGAAAAAAAAACAAACCGAGCCAAACAAAAACCCAAAAGGTGTGTTGAAGGGCGTGTGTGAATGAGAGTCCAGAGATTCAAAAGCTCCCTGAGGCCCACAGGTTGGCAGCCAGTCCCATCTGGATGGGCAGGAGGCAGGGGGGCAGCAGATGCTTCTGGGAATCAGGGGGTCCCTAGTGTAAGTATAACAGCCCAGCTCTGGCGAGTACAGGTCTAGATTCTCAGCAGGGTTTGAAGCCGATCTATCTTTTATACCATCTCCAATAGGATGATGTGAAGTAGCTCCAAGGAGGCAGTAGGGCAGATGGGCCCCTGGAGGCTCCCCTAGCCCAAACTCTCAGGCTCAAGAAGGCAATGCAAGTCATGATGGCCAGGAGCTGGCCCCAAGGCTTAGCCAACTGGGGCAAAACCAGACTGGAATTCTTGGACCTTTAGCACACTGCAGGGGCTTCTAGCTTGGAGTCCCTGCAAGTACAGCAGGATGTTTGGGACCCTTGTAAATTATAGGCAAGGTTGTGTGTGTAGGGAGTGTTTGTCTAGGAAAGGTGCCAATAGCTTCTTCAGATGATGGAGGTAAGGAAGGCTGGGGACCCTGCCACAGGGCATGAAATCCATGGTACCTCCTTCTCAGAGTTGGTTTCCAGACAGGCTCTGTGCTGTCTTCCCAAATGTCAGCTGACAGCCCCACCATCTCTGCCACGGAGTACTCAGCAGCTCCCATCCAGGAGCGTGTGTGTCCAATCAAGGAGGTAGCAGGGAATAAGACTTTCTCTGGTCCTTGGGGGCTGCTGGGTACAGCTGGGACTTGAAGCAGCTTCCTGCAGCTGTTGGGGACAGAGAGCCAGGAATGTTTGTGTTTCACTGGCTTTCCCAGGACCCACTGTCCTGCCACTGAAGTCACTGGACCCCACCAGGCCCCATTCTGGGCCTTACTGTTGGTACATTTTATCCCATTATGAAAGGAATCTGGAACGAGATGACTGTAGCATTGGGCAATGCAGGACCAGCAGGAGGCTGCTCAGCTGGCTTATCTTGTCTGTTCCCAACCTCCTTCCCTGAGTTCCCCCTGCTTGGCCCCCACTCCAGACCATTCTGCTTAGAGTCATCAGGCAAGTTCCAGCAAAGTCTGGGATGCCTAGTCAGAGCCCACTCAGGCAGTCACCTTTGCCCCATTCTTGTCCGTCTGGTCAGGCCTGCACAGGCTCTGCTACTGCTGAGCCCTTCCAGGGAGTTCCTCAAGCCAGCAGGAACCTTAGCTGCTCCTCTCCGCAAAGACCCAGCTTTAGTGACCCCCCTCCTCCAGGTGGCTTCCTCAGACTAGGCCAGGCTGCCTGAGTCCTCCCCACACACCTCCTTGTTTCCTGGTACAGCTCTCCCTGGGAGGAGCTGAAACACAGGCTCCTCTGTTTTCCTAACTATGACTTCTAGTTCTCCAAACTGGCCTTTTTGTGTGTCTGGGAACAGAGTAGGTGCTCAGAAAAGGGCTTTCGGATTTGATTTGATTGTTTCCCTGCCCTTCACCCAGTTCCTTACCCTTTAACAGTCAGGATCTGAAGAATGCCACCCTGAGGACACCTCTGTCCAAACACTGGCCCCAGGCCTCTTTGCTCTTTGAAAGGGGCTGGCTGACCTGGAGCTACCTGCCTTTTCTTCCTCACTGAGGTTCCTGCAGCCTCTTCCCTCCCTCACTGGTCCCTGACTATTCCCACAATCAGCAAGTGTCAAGACCCCACCAAGGTGAGGCCAGGGTGGCCACCAGCCATGTGAACAAAAAGAGAAGGAGACAGAGACCTGGCCCTGTTTCTCTCAAATCTGGAAGCCCCTCTTACAAGCCCAACGCCTCTGTATCCGGGACTCAGGCATGGATGAGTCCTGGTAGTTGAAATTTTGATGCAACCACGTCCATTTATTCACTTATTCAACAAGCATCAGTGGAGTCCCTTACTCTGGGCCAGCCACAGTGAAGGCTATGAAGATGAACCCAGATCTTCAGCTTGGTCATTTCCTGGCTATGTGACCTCTGCTAAGTGACTTTACCCTCGTGCCTCAGTTTCCTCATCTGTAACATGGAGCAAATAATAACTGCTTCAGAGGGTTGTTGGGAAGCAAAGTGAAATTTGTGTATCCAGGGTGCAGGACAGAGCTCAGTGATGGTAGCTGTTATAATCGAGGGCAACCTTTGCCCTCCAAGAGCTTGAGGTCTCCTAGAAACAGTACGGAGTCAGATGCTGAGAAGAATTCTGCATATTGTTCTTGAGTGGAATAGGCAGGGCTTGGGTAGGTGGAGGAGAAGGGGCCCGCATAGGTGAGTTGAGGGGAGGGGATGAGACTAGTGAGCCTTGACCAGTCCAGGGCAGGTTCCTATTGCCCAGGGGGATATAGGGTGGTGCTTAAATTTATTCTTCAGGAGGCTGGCAGTCCCTGAAGTTATGTTGGTTTATGAGGATTGGGCTCCAAAATGCAAATTGGACTCTCTGGGAGGTCTCTCCAGAAGGGTACAGATCTCCTACACAGACTTCAGACTCCAAGAAGCCTCATTTTCAAATGTTCATTCATTCCTTCCATTTGATTGGGTACCTAAGTGCTATGCTCTGTCTCAGGTGCTAGAGGTTCCCAGGATGGAGGAATAGCCAGACACAGATCCTCCAATCTGTCCTAGGCATAAACTCTAAATGAGACATAATACTAAACAAAGATCCAGAGCAGGGACACAGTGCCCAAGCCAGAAACTGAACGGGGAATGAGCAGGAATGAAGTCGGCCCAGTGGGAAAAGAATGCTGTGGGCAGAAGTGTCCCATGTGGGAAGGCTTGAAAGGTTTGAGGTGAGCTGGCAGATGCCTGTGTAGGAACTTAAAAAGGTTCCACGTAGCTGAGGGTTTATGCAAAAAAAAAAAAAAAAAAAAACCTAGGGTCAAGATGTGTGGGTAGGTATTGACAGAAGTGAAGGATGGAATGTTGGGGGGCAGGGGGTAGAGTAGAGGGCAGGTAACTAAGCTGGGCAGGTCAGGGTGAATGAGGAGTCCTTGTTCCCAGACAGTGGCAGTGGGAGGTCAAGCAGAACACTGAGCAGGGTGGGATCACAGGTAGATTTGGGTTTGAAAGTTAGCTTTGGCTGCTGCTGCACCAATACTGGGTCAGCAGAGGACAGGGCTGCATGGCCTCTCCTCCCTGCAGGCTGCAGTGGTTTTAGGGGCTCAGAAGACCAAAGCCCAATAAAACGAGGAGGATGTACAGGGTAAGGGCTGGCACTTCACCCTCAGCTAACAGGAGGGAAGGGCATCTTGGCCCTGGAGGAGGCTGGGAGCAGCAGCAGCTGTTACCCCTTGTGAGAGTGCAGACAACCCACTGCTGTGCTGGGTTTCCAAGATTTGAAGTCAAGGACATCTGAAAGGCAGGGCTGTGGGTGGGCCAGCAGGGCCATCGGGCAGGGGAGGAGGAGGTCATGGCAGTTCAGCAGGAGGCAGTGTCCCCTCTGATCCAGCTGTCTGGGAACAGCTGCTGGCCCGGAAGAGGGAGGGAACCAGGACAGCAGCAGGTGAAGAAGCCCCCTGGCTGCTGGGCCGTGGGAATGGAGGTCGAGAGCCAGTGGGGGTGGGAGGGCAGCAGGGGAGGGGCAGCATCTGCTGCCAAGGGGCCAGCCTGGCTCCAGTGCTTTCACAGGCAACCAGAATTCCTCTGGGAAGGAAAAGATGGGATGAGGAATGGGGGGCTAGCGAGGGAGCAAGTGCTCTCTTCCCCCTTCTGGTGGTTCCCCCAAAGGCCATCCCCCTGGGCTGCACTGCCTCTCTCAGGATCCTTCTAGAGCCCTCCCCCCGCACTAGTCCCTGGGTTTTTTTTTTTTTTCCCTCTCCCCAACTCCTCAGCTCCTTATCTGCACCTGTGTCCTGGCCCTTCTGGGAAGGAAAGTAAATAACCCGGCACCTTTTGGAAAGCTCTGGCCCATAGGGTCAGACAGGGAAAATGGTTTGCCCAAGGTCCCAGTCAGTCAGAGGCAGGCGCCAGGGCCCCTGCCTGTGTGCATCCAGCCCTTGGGGCCTCAAACCTGGGCTGCCCACTATAAGAGCAAGTAGGCCTGGGACTCCCCCAGGGCCTGCTTCCTGTGAACTGGGGAATTGAGGGAACCTACTGGGAGTGAGGCTGGTCCCAGTGGTTGTAGGTGCAGTAAGGAGGCCTGTGGACTCCCGCTTCTTTGCCCAACTCAGCACCGCTGCCACTGAACCAGCTGCCAAGGGTCCCAGCCAGCAGGGTGAGCACAAGGAGGTTTCAGGCAGAGGGAGGGCAGGGGATCAGCCAACGCCAGCTTCCTTCCTGAGGCCCCAAACTTGGGGGAGCAGCTCCTGGGCCCTGGCTTTGAGGCCCAGGCTATCCTCTTCTGGAGCAGCCTTCCCTCTACCTTGATGTCCCCACCTTGGTGTCATGCCAGCTGCCACATTCCCACATGTGCTTGAGGGCACAGAGATGGGTGGGGGAGGAAGAGACAAAATGGTTTTTTTCAACTTTTCTGTAAAAATTCTCCACGAATCATGAATGGGTCTTTGTATGGCCCTTAGGACATGTCAGTGCCTCTGCAAACAGCCACGACCATGTTTGCAGCCAGTCATGCCCACACACAGAGATCCAGAACCTTGGCTTCAAGCTGGGGTCTCTCTTACCTCCAGGGCCAGGGCTGGTCCTGAGTCCTTAGGACCTCAGTCCTTCCTGTTCCAGGCCTTCCTGGTCCCTGGGGTCCCTGACATCCCTTGTCAGGTTCAGCCTACTGAACTCATCTGATGAACACAGAGCTCTTCTGCCCATTCACGGGTGACCCCAGCCAGGACTTTGATCCATTCTGGCTAACTGGCAGCTGCAGGGAGAGACCTTTGAAGGTTACCAGCCCTGAGCAGTGAGCAGGAGGGGGATGGATGGGACAGCTGGCTGAGGTCCCATGTGCCTGCAGGTGACACTCAATTTCTCCTGAGGGCTTCCAGCAAGCCTGTGTCTAACAGCAGCCCAGGGGAGTCAGGTGGGAGGAGCACCCTAGAACCTGTCTTGGACCAGGATATTCCCCCTCCTTCTCTACTCTTTCTCCCCACTTCACCTTGGCCCATCCCAAGGGCTTCCTTTCCTCAGGGAGCTGGTGCCAGGCCCGCTCTGGTGGGCTCTGCAGGGTCTCTCCTAAAGCCCTTACCTGCAACACAGACCAGGAGCTGCCCCAGCCATTCCTCTCACCACAGGCATTTTCCCTGCCCCCCTCGTCCTTCCTCCTTTGGGGCTGGAGGTGGGGAGGGGGGTGCCGCCTCTGCATTCCGGTGGAAGGTGGAGGCAGGGAAAGTGAGACATTTTCTCTCTAAATGCTTGTTCTGACTTGACTTCTATGGCGCCTGGTGCCCTTCCCCTGCAGGCCCCCTATGTCTGCCCCCTCCCCTGCCTGCTCTCCCACCCCTCTCCCCATCTCCCAGGGAAAGGAGGGGCTCCAGGGCTGGGGCCAAGCTGCTGCCCCCTCATTCCTCACCCCACTGCATTCCTTCCATGAGGCCTGAGGGCACCGTCCCCACTCCCCTCCTCCTTGCTCCCACCCTTCAGCTTCCCTATCCCTTGTTCCTGGGATCCTGTCCTTCTGGCAAACCTGAGCCAGCTTAAATCCAGCTCCAGTGCCTGCCACCTACCAGTCACTCATCTTCCCTTGTTCACTGTTGCATTCACTGCTCAGGCCATGCTGACCTCCAAGATTCCTCAGACCTGGCCACGCCCTCCTCTGCCCCGACTGTGGTGGCCATTCCCTAGGCTGGTTCCCCTCATTTCCCCGAAACCTCCAGGACTTCCTACTTTATCTCCTGTGGGCTCTGTCTTCAGAGAGAGGACTTTCCTGAAGAGCTGTACAGCACAGCAGATCCTGGCGCCTCCCAGCCCTCTCATGCCCGATTATTGTACTTTTATTTACTTGTTTATTTACCATATATCTTGCTACACTAGAATTTGGGCTCCACAAGAGCAGGGCTTATTCCTTTTATCCCTTGCTGTGTTTCCAGCGTATAATAGACTCAGTAAATATCTGTGGATTAACAATCCATTGATGGATGTTTCAAACTGGTCCAGTCACATACAGTGATCTGTCATTCTCAGTGAGCAGGCAGGTCCCACAGTGAGCAGGCCCATACATCACATGAGGTCCCTTGATGATGAGGATGGCTGAGAGACTCAGAGAGGGCAATTAGCTTATGTAAGGTCACACAGTGAATTTAGCTCTGGGTCCCTACAGAGGCTTATTCCTCACATGGACATGGATCTACTGGGAGGTTTGGGGCTGATAAACTAACATTCACTCTTTTTTTTTTTTTTTTTTTAATGGAGGTACTGGGCATTGAACTCAAGACCTCATGCCTGCAAAGCACTCAGTCTACCACTGAGCTAACCCACCCTCCCTTCACGCTTTATCCTTTATTAGCTCCCCACAAGATGGCTGGAGGGATCCCTCTTATTCCTCCCAGAATTACTGGGGATTTCCCAGACCACAGGTGGAGCTCCCAGAGGCCCTGACTGTCTCTGTCACTCAGCCTAGAGCAAAGGCTGTCAGTCCACTCAGGTCCAACACCTTCCAGTGTTCCAATGGGTTACCCATCAGCCATGACAGCAGTGCTGCTGGGTAGCCCGTTAATGTCACCTGACTAAGGGGCCACTGAGAGGATCCCAGGCTGATGAGAGGGATGGGCCCAGATCTCAGGCCATCTCTGAGAAGAGGTCTTTCTGCCCCTGAAGGAGCCTCTGGCCAACCTCTGAGCCATACATGGACATATGACTGAGCGAGAGAAGGGACTCTTAATCTGGCTGAACCAGAAGAGTGTGGGTAGTTTCCCCAAGAAGTTTAGGGGCTAGTTGGTCATTGACTGAAAAGAATTAACAAACAGACCGTTTACTTTGCTTGCTTCCACTGGCTACCTGGTCAGACCAGACCTAATCTGGTGTTTAGTCCAGTGCTCAAGGCCAGAAGCTCAGTGTTTTGAGAACAATCACCCAAAGTTGGCCTTGGGGGACTGTTTTATCCCAGAGCCAGAAGAGAGTGGAATGTGGCTGAGCGAGGGGGCAGTAGAAATATGTGTCCACCTGGGGAGAGGGACTTTTATTTATTCAACTAGCCCTCACCCTTGCTGTGGAGTTCCTGTTCCCAAAGGACTGCATGTTCTGGAGAACTAGGTGTAGAAGCTGCTGCCTGGCTGACTAGAGGAAGGCCCTGTGCCAGACACGTCTGAAGGGGTCTGCTGGAAGTGCTGGAGTGGAGGGCCCTGCAAGGGAGGGAACTAACTTGTCGGAAGGCTGGTCGTGACCAGCAAACACGCCTACTGGCAGTTTCTCCCGGATGAACTTATCAGCCCTTTCTTTCTGCCAGAGCTGCTGGACAATCTGCCTTCTGTTAAATCCAGACAAAAGGGACTCCTCCCTTGCCCTGATTTGGCTGGCCCTGCTTGCCAGCCCACTGCTGGCCTGGCATTTGGGTCAGGAGCCTCTACTCTCAGCCAGCACTGACCCATGCTGCTCTCCATCGGGACTTGGGGAGGCTCAGCAGCAGGAGCCTCCCTCCCTCAGGCTGGGCACTGGCCGCAGGCCCTTGGTTCCTTGGGGAACATGCCAGAATAAAAAGGCCCTAGGACCAGAGGAAAGTTTGGTCTATGTAGGTGTCTGCTGGATTTTATTTGAGCTAGAACCAAGGCCATAGCTTAAATCACATCAGCCCCAAGTAAGCATTGGGACATCTGCCTTGGGCCTTACACAGGGCTTGGGCCCTTGGGGCTAATTGCCAACCAACAAGTGAGGCAGGCAGTGTCCGCTGATTCCTTCCTTCCCAAACAAAAATTGAGCCTCTACTATGTGCATGCTGTCAGGTGACTGTTGCAATGGTGGGAACAAGCAGGTGCACATCTGGCCTCAAGGACTCATACTTCCGTGGGGAAGAAAAAACTTAATCTGATAATCTTCCTGGAGCCTCTGGCTGGGGGTCTAAATGAAGGAAGCACTGGAGGCTAAAGGGCCAAGAGAACTGAGGTCTGACTGTCATGTCTGAAGAGCCTCATTCTCAGTCTCCTGATAGTCCTCCCAGGGCTCATACCACGTGGGCCCTTTGGGCAGCTGTTCTTGGGTGTGCCCTGGGTCTCACTCTTGGCTGTGCTCTCCAACTGGCTGTGAGCACCACTCCTGACCAAGGGTGGCCTAGGCACCGCAGGGGTTCCAGAATAACTCCCAAGGGTGAGTCACTGGGGACCTTGTGCTTAGCCCAAGGGTGGGCTGTAGAGTTTCATGAGAGTGGGAAGTCTTCAACTCTCAGGACCACAGGGAGTAGCAGAGCCTTGATTTAGCCCCTACACATCCTAGGGGCCCATGAAGACTGTCTACCTCCCTCTTTACTCTGCTGTGGGTTCCATGGGGGTTGGTTGGGTTCCAGTGGGGGCTGGTTAGGCCCCCAAGAGGCTGGTCCAATTCTGGCCAACCAGGCCTCTTGCCTTCTAGAGCCTGAAGGTACAGGGGGCTGGGGGACCTGGGAGTGGATATGCCAAGGCTGGAGGGCTGGGACAGGGGGAGAGCATTGCAGCCAGTCTGGGACCACAGCATCTCCAACTGAGTCCCAAACTGGGAGAGGCAGGGACTGGAAGGTGGCTATAAGGGCTTCAGGCAAACACTGCTCCTCTTCTCCTAGGATTAGGAAGGGTCTGTCTCACCTTTTGGCACCAGCTAGTTGAGGTAGGGACCTTCCCATGGCCAGAGTTCTTGGGAAGCTTGGGCATGGGGTGCTGGGACTTTGGAGGCCAGATTGAGGCTTGGTGCCTCGTGTAACAAGACCAGTGCTAAAAAAGGGAAGAGGAGTTACTCTAGCATCCATGGATGGTCAGTGAGGACTAAAGAACAGCTAGCAGCTTCTGTGTAGATGGTAGGAGGGAAGTGCCTCATGAGGCCTGTACTCACTGCTGTCTTTTGTTTTAGAAAAAAAAAAAAATATGTTTTATGTTTATAACTATATAGTCAGACATTAAACTACCCAGCAGAACCTGGGGCTGCAAAGCAGTGCCTGGTGTTTATTTGGGGGTAGTGGTAGACTCCATAAACTGAAGGAGTATATGAAAGAATGTATTTTGTTTAGAAACCTAAATAATTTTCTGCATTCTTAACCTTTTCAAAGCAGCAGAATTTTAGAGCTGGATTTGAGAGGCCAGTAATTTTTTTTTTTACTTTTAATATTAATTCATGATTTGGGCCCTTTTCCTGGTTTTTAGTTCTTTTTCTGGTCTATGTGAATGAAGTCTGGAACCCAAGTTTTTAAAAAAATTAAAAAAAAGTTTCTTTAGGGGGGAGGTATTTATTTTAGGGGGGAAGTATTTATTTACTTTTTGGAGGAGGTACTGGGATTGAACCCAGGATCTTGCGCATGCAAAGCATGTATGCTACCACTTAAGCTATATCATCCCCCGTTATGCTTTTAAATATAAAGAATCACAAACAGGTGTGAATGTTTGGGAGATGGGGCATTCCTTTCTGCTCTCTCTGAAATTTTCTTCTCCCAGTCCTTCCTGAAGAGGGGGAAAAAGCAGGGGAGACCCAGAGCTGTCTCGATTGTGGGAGGAACCCCTGGCAGGCGGCAGCCAGTTCTGTGTTCAGAATGTACTCACTGACAAGAGCGCGGGCCTAGAATTCCAGCCTGGCCACAGGCCCAGAAGAGAGTGGACAAATCCTAAACAGGGCTTGGGGAACAGAGCCCACCATGGGTCCCATCCCCAGACCCATCCAGTAACTGTTCAGGTCCAGTAACTGTCAGATCTGGGGCTTTGAGATTGGGGGGGGGGGGTCTAGGTAAGCCCTGGGGAGATGAGAGCACTTTTAGGAAGACAAGAGCCTTTCTGAAGGGAGACAGACCTTAGCAATAACCCCCCACCTCTTTATTCCCCCCACCCTCTGCAAGAATGCGGGCCTCGGGTGAGTGACCAGTGCCAGCGGGTCAGAGCTATTTCTGGCGCCTGAGGAGGCTTCAGATTCCGGGTGTTCAGGGCAGGAGGAGGGGACGAGGGTCAGGCCAGAGGCGCTTCCCGGACGCCCCCGCCTGCTGGGGGACAGGCCCGCTTCCTGCCCGTCCAGTCTTTGCCTCAGTTTCCTCATCAGTATAAGAATCGGACAACAGGGCCACGATCCTTCGCAATTTAGAGGACGCTTCCTGATCTTTTTTTGGCTTAGAAATACCTCCTGATTTGTGTTCGAGGGAAATCAGGACGGCTGAAGGCAATCGATGGGTGGCCAGTTGTGGCCGGGCCAGTTCTCGAGCCTGACCACCCGGGTTGGTTGGATGCCTGTCAAAGACCCAAATGCCTGAGGTTGGGCGGGGCGCCCCTCCCCCACTTCCAGTCCCAAGCGCTCAGAGGGACCGAGATGGGCCGAGGCGTGTCCCGGGGACGAACCTGGCGGGCCGCGGGGCGGGATTTCCAGGATGGGGCGTGTCCTTTCGGGCGGGGGCGTGGCGGACCAATGAGCAAAGCGGCGCGGGCGGGGGCGGGACCTATGCGCGGGTGCGGCGCGCTGCGGGGCGGCCGACGCAGGCAGAAGCGGGCGTCGCGAGGACTGCCGGTCGGCGCCGCGAGGAGCTGGCTGAGGGATTGGCTGCGGCACTCGCGTGTCAGGGGGTTGCTAGGCTCCGGCCGCGCGCCCCGCCCTCGCGCTCGGCGCCCTCTCACCGCCCGGTACGTGCTCGCGCGGAGGCTGCGGTGCGGCGCTCGCGCTCCTCGGGCTCGGCGGCAGCAGCAGTGGCGGCGGCTTCGCGCCGAGTCCCCGGGGTGCAGCGGCGGCGTCTAGCGACCGGGAAGAGCGAGCACCTGCCGCGGCCCGCCCACAGGCGCTCGGTGAGTGCGCCGCCTGTCCCCTGCCGCCGAGCCTGGCAGCCCAGGGCCCCATGACCGTCGCCGCCCGAGCCTCCCTAGGAACACCTGCTGCTGCTCGCTATTTGGCCCGGGGTGGGGACACGGTCGCGGACGTCCTTGCGGGTGAGGCGCGGCGCGGCCCGGGCAGAGCCGCCCCCTTGCTCTCGGCCGTTTAGGCGAAGGCTTGGGGCATCGGCGTCCGGGTCGGGGCTGCGCGCCGCGGCGATGGGCCAGGCCTCAGCCCGGCCCGCGCTCCCGGTAACGCGGGGCCTGCGCGTCTGCCGCGGGCATGTGCGGCCTGCGGGCCGCCTCCCGGGCTTCCGAAGAGGGTAGCGCGGCCCAGTTTGGCCGGAGCCTGAGGATGGGGCATTGAGCCCCCGCAGGAGGCGAGGAAGGGCGCCGCAGCCTTTGGGTCCTCAGCCGCTCAGAGCCTTGGGGTCACCTCTCCACATACATACACACTTGGGCTTCTTTGGAAGCCGGCGACTACCTTTTCACTTGGTGTTTAGAAAACCATATTCACCCACGGTTATATTTAGAAAACGTCTCTAAAATGCTCTCTTGGTTTAGAATCTTTATGCCATAAATTCCAAATTAATTTCAAACTCAACTACTAATTTAAAATGCATATTTAAATCTCTGTGACTTGAGAAACTTTTAGATTACTTTGGAATTAGTATTAATAGTGAGCATGAAGTTTTGTCTTGGTGAGAGTTACAGTCTAGGACAGCACGGGTTTAGCCTAGAGTTCTAACTTAAGAGCCTGGCCTGCTGTTTCCCTAAATAAGTGAGTAGACATGATTCCTGGCATGGAAGCCAGGCTCTGCAGGGAGGGTGGTGTTTATAGGACAGAAGTCCAGATAAAGAGTTGGATGTGCTACCAGGTGTTTTGGAGTTTGGTGTAGATGGGATGTAGTAACTTTATCAGGTTGTTCTGTGCTTAGGGTTCAGAGACCTAATTTTAGAATGTCCTTTTTAAAAAAAAAGAATTCGACATTGGCGGCGTAGTTTGAATATGAAGTTGAACTTTGTTTGCCTTTGAGTCAAGGAATAAGAGCTCCTGGCCTGCATGCTTAAAGGAGGCTAAGGAGCCATTTCTTGGAGAAATCAGATTTGAGGAGGGAGTTGGATGCATAGCGTGAGCCTGTTAAAGGCCTGTGGGATACTGTATGGAAAGTCTGAGTGAGCAGTACTGTATAGGAAAGAAACGTTTGGTTGGAACATGAAACCTTGTGTACCTGTGTTGAAAGAGGTAGAGGGCAAGTCTTCACTGTTCTTAAAAGTTGATATGGCAAAATGCATTCATTTATTTAACAAATATTTGGCTTCACTACTTACCAAATTCTGTGGTAGGTCCAGGGGACTCACGAAAGAGGCTGGTTCTGCCTTTAAGGAACTCAGTTTGGTGGACAGTAGGGGATGGGAGCCTGTGATTAATAGTGTCTGCTCTCTAAGTGTGCTCACATGGTGCTTTGAGAGTCTGAGGAGAAAGGGAATTCCTGAGCTGAGGTTTGCAGGGCCAGCAGAAGTTAGCTGGGGGACAGCAAGCTCTGGACACAGGGAACCACATGTATATGAGTGCCTAGAATAGCACCTGTGAGTCCTTCAGCTTGACAGGTGGAAGCCCCACGCCTTCCTTCTACTTAGGAGTTCAAACTTCATACTCAAGGTGTAGGAGTCTGGGAAGGCTTTGCATTAGTGGAGTGGCGCCATCCAGACCTATGTTTAAGAGATCTTATTGGTGGCCACACAGATAATGGCAGGGAGGGGATGGGATATGGACTGTTGACTGTGAGGTCAGCCAATGGAAGGAAAGATGAGGGAGGAGGAGCCAGCTCAGAGACTGGTTGAAAAAGTTTGAGCAAAGGGGCTACTAAGCTGTGGTGGGGGAGGAGACTGCATTCAGGAATATGTGGGCCAGAAGATTTAGCATGACCAAGGATTTAAACCACCTTTCCTGCAAGTTTGCTGGTGTCTCAGACACTGAAAATGGTGGGTTTTGGAGGGACCCTGGGACCACTTAGGCTGGAATTGTTGTTTATAAAAGGATAAGCATGGCATTTGATTGTTAAAAACCTTAAACAACTTTACTTCTCACTTGAACTGGGGGCATTGTGTTTCTTCTTGGGCGGGACTAGTATTTTAAACCCTGAGAGTAGATGTGTGTTCATCCTTGTTGAGGCAGATGAGAGCATGTTCAGTCCTTTACCTCACAGTTGTTCCAGCCTTTCCTGTGCTGGGGGGTCAGTGATGCAGTGGGCCTACATAAGCCACAGTCAAGGGCCTTCTGTGTTTTCTGCTCTACATGCACCATTGCTAATGCTTATGAGAACCCTTTATAGTGACTTAGCAAGCTGAGTCACAGATGAAGGAATGTTCCCAAGGTCACACAACTGCCATGTGGCAGAATCAGGATTTGAACCCAGATTGAACATTTGCCCATAGCCACCTGCGTTTGTGTTGCATCAAACCAATATTGGTGGCCTTAGTTGGGTCCTTCTCTGGCAAAGACCAAACCCAGGTATCTGGTGGCGGGCAGAATGCCAGGACAGTATGGGGAGGTGATCAACGATCCCACATGGAATTCCAGGAACATGCTGTGAAGGACCGTTTTCAGAAACCTAGGGTTTGTCACAGCCTTCTTGAAGCCTGTACTATTGCTCTGGGCATCATGCTGAAGTAAGCCAAGGAACTCGGGTCCTAGGCTAGAGAGAGCAGACTTTAGGGGAGAACTGCATTCGAGCTAGACTTTCAAGAAGGGTTAGTGGTTTGGTCGGTGAAGGAGTGTGGCAAGACGGTCACAATTCTGTGGAAGAAAGAGGTGAGCAGAGGAAAGGAGTGTGAAGGAAAAGACTGGGCACCTTTTCTGTATGTTCTGGAAGGTTGATTTGGAGTCAGAATGCCACATGCGTGAGTTTGGTGTTATGTAGGAACAGGGAACCTTGAAGGTCTTGAAACACAGCTGTGGTGGGATCAGCTCTGGGTTTTCAGAAGTGAGCCTGCAGTGTGTGGAGGCTGGGCTGGACTGGAGGCAGGTTGGTTCCTGCTGTGGTCCAGTGGGGAGACAGTGGACCTGAATAAGAACAGTGGTCAGGAGAGGAGTGGAGAGAGAGAAGGTTCAAGATGAGTTAGTTCAGCAGATGTTAGGGACCTAAATGGTGCTGGTACCAGTGGGGTCTACCTTTGAAGGGAAGGGGCAGGAGGTCACAATGAAAAGATGAGGATGTAAGGCAGTATCAGCCAAGGACTGGTGGGGACTTGAGGGACTTGAAATAAAGAGGGGCCCCTAGACTGCAGGAAATGGGGAAGTCTTCATTCAGTCTCTGTGGCAGATAGGCAAAGATAAACTTATGAAAGAGAGAGCACGACTTGATTCACTTGGTAGGTAATGGAACAGTGAATTTTAAAATGCTTGATGTTTTGGAGACTCAGAATCATGGCAGGGGTCATACAGCTTTAGACTGGATTCATTGAAAGAATTGCCATTGTCTCACAGATTTGACATGTGCAAGGCAAACTAAAGGTGGCCCATGATGGTGTGAAGTTGGAGCCCCTTTACCTGTACCTGCCTTTTTGAGTTGAGTGGTTTTGGTCATAGCCTTAATAAGAGGCACATAACTAGCCTAGTGGAATGGCAAGTGGGAATAGACCCATTTTGTGGATGGGCAAGAATAAGAGTGAGGTCTCATGAGTTTTTTTCTAGCCAGTGTAAGAAGTCAGTAATGAGAGGTTTGATTCAATATCCAGGTTCCAGGGTGTGTTGTTTAGATTTGAGCCACTGTAGAGTGTGACTGCTTGGAGGCTGGGGGCTTTCAGAGTATCAAAGAAGTAAGACATGCTGGTGTGAATATCAGAAGGGACCCAAATGGGGGCTAGAGTATTGAACCTTAAAGGCACTAAAAGTGAGAATAAATTCAGATAATATGGTCTTCAATGTGTCCTGTGTATTGGTCAAGGATTTCTCTCTCCTTTTCTGGAGTAAGTTTTCTCCTTCCATGTTAAAGAGTGTTTCTGTGCCTTTGCTTATTGTGCTGTTGCTTGTTAAGCCCCATCTTTCTCTGCTCTTCCTGTGTTGACTCTCCAGTCCTGGAGTAAGGTGATGGTGGTTTTGAATATATGAGTGATTAATCTTGTCATTTCCCAGTGGGTGTTTGTGTGCTCATGCCTTTGGGTATTAATTTAAAGCAGTCTTCCTATGAGTTGCATAACCTGCTTTGCCTTTTGACTGTCCCTCTTCACTCTGATCATTAGTAATAACTGCTCAGATAGCAATTTCTATAAATAGGATTCTAGAGTAGTTTACAAAACTACAACAGCCAGAGGGCTTAATTTAGCCTTAATGAATAGGGTTTCCTATTTTCCTGTTTCTTAGGTTTGATAGCTAAGCATTTTCTTAGCCTTGCTCTGGGGCCTGGGTGGAAAGATGGATGGGATGCAGTGGTACAGGGTCATAAACTGAGGGTGTCTCAGTTGGTGAAGCTGTTCTGTGTTCTGTTGGAGCGAAGTAAATCTGAATGAAAATTTTGCAGTATGTTGACTTAATTTATATTTATATTTTAAAAGCAGGATTCTAGTGGGAATAATCAGATAAATATAAAAAATCAGTTTTATGACTGAGTGTCTTTATCCTACACATCATGGAGTGCATTTAATAGCATTGAGGTTTTGCTTCTCAGTTATACCTTCTTGAGCTAATTGTTTTTGAAAATACTACTGTCTAAATTTTAGACACTGGAATTAATTTTATATCTTTGGAAGTGTTTATAATTTTTGGTCCTGGATGGACTCTACAGAAAACATTTTGTTTTCTTTACCACCCTTTGACATAAAGGGTGACTGGTTGGCAGGAGACTGAGTGGCATTTCCCACTTCCTTTGGAGTTGGTCATTGTGGTGTATGTAATTCTATTTCAGTTGTGAGCATTCACCAACATTGGTTCCTTCTTTTCCTGCAGGGCCTCTGCTCTCCAGGAAGATAAAGCTTTTAAAGCAGCCTAGCACTAGAAGGTGAGGTAAGGTACTTGAAAGGGAGATTTCTGCAAAACAAAACGATGGATAATCACATACTTGGCAAAATGAAAACGGAATTTTAAAACACTATGGTGGGGGAAGAGCTATATTAAATAATACATATATTTAAAATAAGAAATGTGGAAGATAAAAGTAGAAAGGAAAAAATCCCTTGTCTCCCCAACTTTATTCTTTCTTTAACTAGAAAATGCTAACACGTGGTACAAACTCATAAGGTTCTAAAGGATTGTACAGGGGAAAGAAATGTTGCCCAAGTGCCTGCTTCCCCTCCCTAGGAGCAGTCATTATTTCCTGATTCCTGGGTGTCCTCCAGAGTTGGACCTTGGGCAGCACTTTTACTGAGTTTAGGTTAGAGAATAAATTTATTGTCCTGTTTTTACCCTCCTAGCATTATAGCATGATCATTGCTCTATATGTATAACATTTCTGATGGTTAACCTATCCCCAGTGCTTAGATGGTTGTTAATCTTACTTTGGTTATAATAGGTTATGTTGCAGTTAACATCTTTCTGCATAAAGTTTCTAAAAAATTTTTTCTTATCACCATATAAAATATAAAAATATAAAACTTTTGATGAAAGTGAGATGTGACTTACAGTTTTGCAGGAGCACATCTATAACATCAAGTAAGGCAGATTTGTATTGATTGTGGTTTTTTTTTTTAACATTTAAAAATAGACATTCTATGTATTGATTTTTATTTTTAAACACTGTGTATGTTTTCCCTAGTCCCTTTTGTATGACTTGCGTGGGTATGCAATTTTTATAGTCACATGGAGGCCCATACTCGATATTTCCTCCCATTGCAGGTGTGTGCAGCCACAGATGCATCCTGAGGTAGTCACAGCTGTTGGATACCCTAAGTATAGGGGACCGTGCCAGTTGAGGGGAACTCAGGAACGAATGAAGCACATGGAAGGATGTGTTATCTCAGGGAAAGAGTGGCCAGTGCCCAGCATGGTCCTCTGTATTGGCATTTGCTCTTCATTTCTGTAGATGCTGAGTTTTTGTGTATGGAGTATGGGAATCAACAAACGAGAAGCACCTCTTATAGAGTTCTTTCTAATTGTTGGTATATGTGTATTGAAACAGATTAGTGGAACTGGAAGATGCTTGGTTTGACAAATGTTATGGTTGTCTTTGTTTTACCTCTCGCTATGCTGGGAACCTTTCCCCTGGGCATTCTAGAGGTTGATATGGGATTACTCAAGAAGATTCCCAAGGCTTTGTATGGCAGAAGTGAGCCAGTTCTGCCTTGGTTTTCATAAATGCCTCTCTTATTTAGCTTAGTTGTTCTTCAGGGGCCGGGCTGATTCTCTAGCCAGTTTTTGCCGAGAAAAATGATAAAGTCAATGATGGAATTGCAAATGGTGTTTTCTTTTTATTTGGCCATTAATCAGAACCTGGGACACCATCCAATTTTCTGGGCCCTTACTGTACTATGAAATACTTTCATAAAAGGTACATCTCGTTGTAAATGTCCTGTGTATACTCCTGCTTTGGCTGGTAGGTTGTCTTTGCATCAGATCTGCCCTGACCCCTGGGAGCCTTGCTTACTGGATTTAAAACTTTTTGAAAATAACGGAGACCAGCCTGATGAGTAGCCCTTGAGCAGAGGTGGATTCTGGGTCTTACAGAAAATGAAGAAATGTAGAGAACTTTGCTCTACCTGTTAGGTTAAACATGCCTGAATAGTGTCTTATATTTTTAGACATTTGAGCAATGTTGGAAAGATTGAATTGCCTGAATAGAGAAATTTGGTAGGAGGAGACTAGAAGAGAAGCTCTTTATTAAAGATCTAAAAATAGAATTCATTAAAGTTACAAACAGATAAGAGTAGAATTCCTTTCTTGTTCTTTCCTTCTCTGGATTGTGCTATCAGCTGTTGCTTCTGCTTACCTGGGAAAGATCACGATATTTTGTCAAAAGGGTCAACGGTATGGACTTATAATACTGTTTTGCCAGTCTGAACATGTGCTTTTTCCAGTTTTAACAGTAATTTAAAAAGTGACTGGATTCCTTGGCACTGGGAAGAAATCCTTAGCAGGAAAACTTGATTCTTCTGCTTGTAGAGCTGACCCTGGGCTGACGGGGCCTGTGGGGGCCTCTGTCCCCTCAAAGCCCTGAGAGTTTTTCTTCTTCTTTTGGTTGAGCACTGCTGACCAGAGAGGATGCCTATGCGGGCCATCTAATCCATCTGATTTCATCAGGTGGCATCTCAGGTCTCCCTTCTGGTTTTTTGTTTTTTTTTTAGAAGGTGTCCTTTTTTGATTTATGCAGCTGGAAAGGAAAATGGTTGCTCAGGCTTTCTTCTTATGCAGGCCTCTGATGCCCTGAGCTGCCTGTGCCCTTTCCCTTTATGTGAGGGGGTGAAGGAATGTCCTGGCCTCCCTTTTCCCCTCCTGCCATGAGCTTCCAGGGAGAATGGGGCCCTTTGTGGCTGTGCCCACAGGCACAGCTCTCCGCTTCAGTGGCAGGCCTGCTGTGGCCTTTCTGTTCAGTCTACTGTGGTTACGGGGTGCTGAGGAGCCGGGAGCCTAGCGTGCAGTCATTTCCTCACATGCTGCTCTGCTGTTCAGGAGAGTTCTGAGGGATGGTGCTTGTGCTTTGTTTGCCCCTGGGTCTGCCCTCTGGTTTTGTCACGTCTTGGTAAACATTCTTTTAGACCCCTTTGCAGGCCTGAGCTCACTCTTGTGGCATATCTCAGGCCATATTTGGAGATGCAGGCCTGCTGCTCCCAAGGGTGACTGAGTGCCTGGTCACAGGAGGCTGGGCAGTACCTCCAGGCCTTTCTCGTGTTCTGAATCCACTGGGAAGCATGGGATTAATCTATATGTAAGTGAAATTGGGTTTCAGATTTATTTTGGCTTTCAATTATATCTCAGTAAAGCTGAAGAACTTATTTTGGCTTTAATCAACTCATTGAAGATGTGAAATGCCAAAATATGAGGTAGGGGAAGCCAGAGAGACTCAGGTTTAAAAAAAAAAAAACAGATTTGTTCTGGATATGGGAGCGCTCCCCTGGTATCAAACTGCCTTACCCATCAGGCAGTTCTTCTCCTGACCCCAGGCCTATGTGTCTCTGGAAAAAAATGTATGAGGTACTTATGGTTTCAGTGAGATAGGGGTAGAGGCCAGTGGCTGCTGCTTTTTTGAGGGTGTTGGCTTCAGGCAGGGAGCCAGATGTGTGATTATCTGTTGTTTAGCAGGTTCTGTGAAGGGTAGGTGAGCAAGCTTCTGGTCGTAGGGGGATGGAGAAGGCCTGGTCAGGCCTTCCTGGAGTTGGCGAAGGGCTTTTCTACACAAGGTCTACATGATTGCATGGAGGGCTGCTGAGAAATCTGCTCCTTCCAAAAACCCAGGTTGGTTGACTTTGGAATGATCCTGGAAATTGTTCTTGATCTTAGTGAAAAGAAATTTCATTCTTTCCATGATGCTTTAGTACGTACAATTTCCTTATCTTTAGTGAAACTGTCTTGGCACTGGCACTGCCCTGGATGTTTGCCTTCCTCCCTTTGCCTTCTTTATTACAGGGGGGAAAAAAATTCTAGCGTATTTTATCCTTCTGCCTGAGCAGAGTGATACTTTTCTTTCTCTGTTTTAGGCTTGGGAGTGGCATTTTGTTTTTATCAAATAAAGAAATAAAACATACTTGCCATGCTGAGATCACACTGCAAATGCCAGCACTTATTAGAAAATGATATTGAGTTTTCTAAAGAAGAACTATTCTTTCAAATAGTGCCTGGTCACAAGAGGTGACGTCTACCCACTGTAGGTTCTTGCTTTTTGGCAGGACAGGCAAGATTTTTGGCACAAGTGTGATGAGATTGGACAATGAAAACACTGAGTACCCTCAGCAGTAGAAACTTGGGCCTGAGGAAGGAACCTGCCATACTGAGTCCCCTGGAACCCTCCCATCCTAATGTGATCTTAAGTAAGGCCTTTAACCTCTCTGTCTCAGTAAAATTGGGATAGAATATCATCTCCATAGGCTGCTGAGAAAATAAAGGCTTCCTAGTAAGGTGCCCTACACCTCTCCATGACTGCTACCTGTTTTTTGGTTTTTTTTTTTAATTTTTTTAATTTTTAAAAATTGAAGTATAGTTGATTTACAGTGTTAATTTCTGGTGTACAGCATAGTGATTCAGTTATACATATTATCATAATTGCTACTTGTTATACTTGTCCTTTTTCTGATGTAAACTGAGAGTCTGATATTTAATAAAGGCTGGACATATTTCTTAGGTTAAGTGGTGAGTTTAGGGGTTTTTTTTATTGTGTTTTATAATTAAGTGCATAATAAATTATTTTATATATATCAAGTAGTATCTTATAAAAAAAATCTAGACATGAGCCCACTGGTACTTCCCAGAAAGTAGCTCTAGCTTGACTCCTTGCTCACCTGTGGAGCATTGAGTGCTGTGATGTCTCACTGGGACAGGTGGTCCTTGGGGGCACTGGCCCCATCGATGTGAGTAAAGGACAAAAATAGTTTGTAGACCAAGGACTCTGTTAACTAGACAACATTGTTTAGATTTTTAAGGAGTTTCTTTGGAGAGTCTTTGTTGTGCCCAGGTTTGTTTTCTAGAACTTCACGGTGCAGTGGAAGGAGGATGGACCGGCAAGGTTGCCATGTGAATTGAGTGACTGGAAGTGCTTCATTTCCTTTTTTTGTATAATGTTTATTTCTGTTTGAGTTACCAGCAGAAATGCATGCCTAGTATAAAAATCCCCTGGTTTTTAAAGAACTACACATATACTTACTTTTTCTGTATGTGACTATATGATTTCCTTACTGGGTAACTTATAATATAAAATTATAGGATGTGAGGAGAATAAGGGTACAGGCACCAGTGTCCAATTTCTGAGCAGAGGATAATTATCCTAAAGACAAAAGTTGGGCTCCCACCTCCAGGTGATGAAGGCACCATGTTTTATGATTCTGTGTTGAGGGAAAGCTGCCTGTGGGTTCCCAGTGGAGAAGGCTCCACGTGATTTCCAGATAGTAGAGGATTTGGTCTCTGACCTTTATGTTAGAGGCAAGTGAGGGTAGAGCTATTGGCTGTTATCAGATAAGAAAATGATATGATACCACCAGAGGGGAGCTGAAAATCTCTAAATGCTCACTCTAAATCCTTTAATAAGGTAGAGGGGAAGCAGAGCCGACAGATCAGGGAGTAGTCCTGGGGCGATGCAGCAGAACAGTCCAGAGGAGGCCGCTGTGCCAGAGCTGATTCTCAATACAACAGAAGAAACACCAGTGTGGAAGTAAGTCCATTTCTACTGTAGGCACTACAGACTTCTTGTCATTGTCGGGGGATTACTGGCCTGGGTAGTTTTATTTCAGATTTGGATCTGGGGTGGAGAAAGCAGGGTGCCTAGTGGTGTACGTAGTGATGTCCATGTTCCTTAGCTAGTCTACCCATGTTGGTTGTCTGAAGCACAGAAATACTACGTTCATAAGAGGTTATGGGTGACTGGATTAAGATTGTTTGTATTCTGTATATATATTTTAAAGTGTGTACTTTGTCAGGTCCTTTTCTTTACCTGTTTTAGCTTACCTAATGAATTTATGTTTATAATTGGAAAAAGTTAAAGAAAAAAGGAGTTTGATCTAGGATGTGTTTAAGATTAAGTATTGACTGTTAAGCAGCCTTACAAGACTGGCTAACCCATGAACTATGGAGGGAACTGTCATGTGGCATCCCTTAGGCAGGCCCTGTTGGCAGGGGTTTTCAGTTATTTGTTCATTCATTCATCAGGTGGTTTTTGAGTCACTGTCATGTCCTGGGCACTGTGCTAGGCCTGGGGAGGGGATCTGGTGATGGATGAGAGAGTTATGGGCCCTACTCCTGCCCTGACCAGAAAAAAGAGGGAGGAGTTGTGATGATTATTTCCTCTCAGTTGGTGTTTTTTAGAAAAAAAGTGTGGTTTGGAGAAGCTGCGGGTGACTTCAGTCAGTGTGCCTCTGATTCATCATAAGGGGGGGTGGGGGGCTAGGCCCATTCAGAAGGTGATGTGAGGGATCAGGGACAAGACCTTACAGAGCTTGGTACGCAGTTCTAGATTATTTTCGAAGCCAAGCTGACATTTGGGTACACACTGATGTGTCTGTGACCTGTTGAGCTATTTCCTGACCCTGATGTTGTTCCTTAGACAATTCAGGCGAGGCCTTTGAGTTGGAGTTTCAGGGAGTGGTCAAAGTGAACTTCGGGGAGGCCTTTTGGTTTGGTGATGATTTGGATGAGGGTGTGTGTGTGTCGGGGGCTTTGGGGAATAACTGAGGAATCTGCAGGAGATAGAAGGGTTATTAGGGAAGGTTAGCCTTGAAAGGATAGGGAGGGAGAAGATAACTCAATGTGTGGAGGAACTTTGCTGTATTTGCTCTGTTAATCACCAAGGCAGCTGGAGGAGGTGAGGGTGGGGGTGGATATAGACTTCACCCAACCCTGAGATGATGGGACTTATGGTGACCTAGACAGAGTCAGCTTCTGAACAAAAATGGAGGCTGTGAGGTTGGACTAGCCCAGAGTCGAGGAATGTTTGGAGTCTGAAAGATTAGTGCTGGTGTGCTTTGCCAGGGAGCAGGTTAAAACCCTTTAGGGCTATAGGAGTAAGGAAAATCTGCAGGGTAGGGAGTAATGACTGAGTGTGTCAGAATTTGAGGGTACCTGGTTTAAAAAGAAACAGAAAACCTTCTTCATCCATGGGAACTAGGTGAGAGGGATGAAGGAGCCATGCAGCTGTGGGCTCTGGGTGAGCAGCCAGTGGTTGTTCCTAGTGCTGAACCCCTGAATTAGAGAGAGGTCCCCACCTAGTTGCCTGTGGGGCCACCCTCTCTGTTCGCCCTTCCTGGTGAGGTTTTTTTTCTGCATACGCTGCTTTGCAAAGTCCTTAAGCTCTTTCAGGGCTTATTTTATGTTTATTTCATCTTATTTAACTTAAAAAAAAACTTTATTAGTGTAAAATAAAACAAAAATAGAGGAAACAAGACCCCCCCAAAAAAGTATAGCTTAGTGAATTATAAGGTCAACAAATAGAGCTTTGTTGGCCCCCAGAGGCCTTTCCATGGGCCCCAACCCTGCCCCAGCCCTTTTTTTTCCTTCCTTCCCAAGGTGACCACTTTCTGTCTTTTTGTATTCCATTTCCTTACATTTATTCTTATTTAAAAAAAATTTTTTTTGCTGGGGAGCTGGTAATTAGGTTGGTTGGTTGGTTTGTTTTCTAATGAAAGTGCTGGGAATTGAACCCAGGACCTCATGCATGCTAAGCACATGCTCTACCCCTGAGCTATACCCTCCCCTTCCTTATGTTTCTTTATAGTTTTATCTCCAAAATATGTATCCTTAAACACTGAGTTTAATTTTGTCCATTTTTGAAAATTGGCATATCTTTTAATCTACATTTTCTCCCCTTTGTCCTCTTTTCTTGCAATTACCTGCTGAAGAACCTGGGTCCTTAGACCTGTAGAATCTACCACAGTCCAGATTTAGCAGATTGTGTCGCAGGGTGCAATTCAGCATTCTCTTCTCTGTATTTCCTGTGAATTGGCAGCCTTATCCAATGGCTTGATCAGCCTCAAGTTTGGTCCCTTTGGCAAGGCTAGGATGGTTTGGGTCTTTCCTCCGGAGTGCTGCTTTCCTCATGTTCCATACTTTGCTCAAAGCAGGTACCCAGAGCACCACTTCTGTGGCAGGATGATGGGGTCTGAGGAGAGGCCAGGCCCAGCTCAGGCTCTCAGTGGCTCTGTGATCCTTGATCCTTGTCAAACCAGTTTCCCCAGCACGGATGTGACAGATGTTGCAAGAGGAAAAGCCTGGATGTGTCCTTTGGCCTAATTTACTTAGATGAGTTTAAAGTGCTGTCTGCCTCTCAGGCCCTCCCTTCTTCCTTCAAATTTCCCTTTTCCCCCCAATACTCGGCTGCTCTGCCTTTCATTGTCTGTTCTTTTTTTGCCCCCTCTTCAGTTTTCCTCTCTTCTTTCCCCCTTTGTTGATAGAGTGTTCTGATGGGGAAAATATTGAGAGAGACTTAGGAGAGGAATTCTCATCCTGCTTAATTGCTCACTATCTGCGGACTGTGGAAGCCTTGGTTTACCCACCTGTAAAATGTAGGTGTTGCTCCTGATGACTTAAATGGTTGGTTCAAACTGTGTCTTATGAGTATTGTGTTTTACAAATTTTCTCTGTGTTTGAAAGTTATTTTAGAGGATTTTCCTGCTTCTCTAGGTAGGGCACTCGGCCCCAGTGGTAAGAAAATGGAGAAATGGGTAGAGCTTGGACAGCAGCCAGAATCTAGTTTGTCCCTATACCTGCACCATCAGGCCGGGTAGGTTGGGTGGAGGATAGTAGAAAGCTTTGTGGGCTGTGGTCATGACCTCACCTGCTGGTCTCAAGTTCTAGGTACAGAAACTTCCCTTTCTGAATGGGGAGGTGTGTCAGCAGCCAGCTGCCAGCTGCCAGCTGCTGCCCTGCTGGTTGGTGGCTGAAGATGTGGGCATGTGGAGGGCCAAGAGTAACTGTTGCATGAAAGTAGGCTCAGGCTCGAGGCCCAGGAACTTGTCAGCTAGTCCTGGCTTTCCTGTCTGGAGGCCCCACTCCAGCTTACCCCAGAATTTGACGGGCAGTGCAAGTCTGTGTCTGGTGTGAGGGCAACTAAGTGCTCACCTCATAGACAGAACCACTGCCTGGAAGAAAAGGGCTGTGCTCATGATTGGCCTATATCTTTGTATATACCAAGCCCACTGCCGTTCAAGTGAGAATGCCCCTGAGAAGAGGTGTTGTGTGATGTACCAGGATTTATCTGGCCTTTCCCCACTGATGTGACACTTACCATGTGCCTGTGGAGTTTTTGTTGTGCTGTTATTTCACACATTTAAAATTTCATTCATTTTTATACTTAAATAATTTTTTAAAATTTTTATTGAAGTATAGTTGATTTACAATGTGTTAGTTTCAGATGTATAGCAAAGTGATTCAGTTATATATATATATATATATATATATATATACATATATATATATATATACTTTTTCAGATTCTTTTATACTTAAATGATTTTTAAGCCATGTAAATTCAGATTTTTTGCATCCTGTTTGTCTATCAAGGTTGCTTAGGCCTAAGGAGGTAGACCAGTTTTGTTTTCTTGTTTGGAATCTAAGTTTTCTGAGTGTTGTTCTTTAGGGAGGAGAATGTAAGGAATTCCAGAGTCAGGGAGGCGTGTGCTGTGCTGGTGGAAGGGCTGGAGGGGCTGCTGGGCATTGCTCAGGAGCTGCCCGAAGAAGGAGTGGGTGTCAGCAGCAGGCACGGCGGTGAGGAAAGTGCTGAATCTCCTGTATGAGAGATCTGTACCACTACACTTAAAAGTTGAATTACTCAGAATTTGGTGAGGTCAAAACCACAGCCACAGTTAGTTGCTTAGGTGGCGAAGCAGAAGGTAAAGCTGTGTTTTCTGGTGTTGGCTGCTCTGGTGTTCTTTGGTGTTTGTGATCAGCTAGGAGTGAACGTCCTTAGAGGGAGTCCTAGTTTCACCTCAGGGCAGTCAGATAGCAGCCCTCCACCAAAATGATCCCAGGCCAGAGCTGAGTTACTTCATCCTTTAGGCTTTGAAAATCTATTCTTTTATAGATGAAGTTGTTTCACTGAATCTCCTGCTAACCAGTAGTGTTTGATTTTTTGATGTTACTGTTTAAAAAACTGAAGTATAATTTACATGTAGCAAAATGCATAAATCATAAATGTACAACTCGACAGTTTTACAGATGTATACATCACTCAGATCAAGGTATAGAAAATTTCCAGAAGGTTCTATTTGCCTTTATCTAATCAGTATCTCCCCAAAGGTAACCACTCTTCTGATCTCTGTCCTTGAGCTTAGTTTTACTGCTCTTGACCTTCATGTAAGTGGAGTGGTAGAGTACGTGTGTACTCTCATGTGCCTGTCTTTTCTTGCTGAATGTTAAGCCTCTGATGTCTTCGTGGTTCTATACAACAGTTTGTTCTTTTGTTGTTGTTTAGTATTTCACATATGAATATACCATAATTTACTGCTTTTGTTGGTGGACATTTGGGTTGTTTCTAACTTTTGACTATCATGAATGATACTGTTATAAACCATTCTTGTCCATGGCTTCTGGGTATACACCTAAGAGTGAAATACTGGATATATTTGATATCTTAATTACAAGGAATTTTGTTTATATGCCTCTGTTGTATTTTATTTTTGAACTTTTTATCATAGAGAATTTCAAGTACACTCAAAGACAGAATAATACAATGAATCTCATGTACCTATCACCAGTCCCAACATCCATCAATAACTGGCCAGTCATGCCCCAATCACACTCCCAGCTATTGTCCCCTCCCCCCCATTATCTTGAAGCAAATCTCAGACATCCTGTCATTTCATCCATCCATCCTTTAGTGTATATCTTTAGAATATTAATGTAACCACAACAGCTGCTGAATGGCTTCATGCCCTTTCTCTCTGGTCCTGGTGTTTCTCTCTGGGGGTTTGTATCATGAGCCTCATGGTGGTAAGTGGTTCCCTGTTCCTGTTCCTCCTTATCTAGGTGGAGTTGCATATGTCACCTGTTTTTTCTGGGCAGCCTTTGAACCAGGAACCAGTATGGTACAGATTTGGGAGTGTCATCTTAGGACTATGGAATGACAGTTACTGTTGTGGGCACGACTTCCTATTGGGCTACTTGTTCATGAACAAGTTAGGCTGATCAAAGAGAAAGATGAAAGTGGACTGGGGAGGCTCAGGCACACAACTGCCTGTCCCAGATGGCTGCATTGGCCTGCGTCAGATGGTTCTTACCCCAGTGTCCCAAGAGTCTGGAGGGTATGACCTCCAGGAGGGCTGGGCTCCAGCATTCCTCCCAGGCCTTGCCCCTCAGTTGAAGAAAAATAGGCCTCAAACTTAGACTTGACAGTATGGTTTAGAAAAGGTTAATGTTTTTCAGAACACTGAAACTACAGTATGCAGATTAGATTTGAGAGCCCCTAAATACTCTCTAACTTCCCTCTCCCATCCTCCTAGCGCTCAACATTTGTACTCGTGTTCCCACTGCCCTGAACCAGAGCTCTTCTAGGGTAGGCCCAGGAGGTGCCCGGGTCCAGAGGGCTGGTCCACAATAGGAGCAAAGAGCACCACAGATACCTTATTATTTGGAGAAATTAGCCCATAAATTTTCCATAGCAATTTTCCTCTGAGGTAGTCAAGTTTGAGTAGAAAAACATAGTGCCATGTTTTGATTCATTAGTCATCTGGATGCTCACCCTCCCATATTTTCATGCTGGCTAACTATGAAGTACCACTACTCCCAGCTTGAATTTATGATACTTACTGCCCACTCTGTCCATTAATCCAACAATATGAGAGGGGCATACAGCTGTCTCATACTGTTTGAACCTGTCCCACCCTCCTTCCTCTTCCATCTTGTTATTAATGAAGGAGTTTGACAGTAACTAAATTTTAGTGAAAGTTAAGGGGAAAATCACTCGTATCTTTAGATGGGAATGTAAACTGAAAGGCATTTTGCCAGTATCTATCAATTCTACCTATATAACCTTTATAACCTTTGACCCAGCAATTCCACATCTAGGATTTTATCCTCAAATTTCCTACCAGAAGAGTGCAAGTCTGAGAGGGAGAGAGCACCCTTGAGAGGACACCATGCAGGATGCTTACACATGGATGTGCCATCAGCAGCAGGGGGAATGAGAAGGTGGAGCCACCCACTGGGGCTGACGTTTGTTGGTTCTAGTAAATTTTAAAAAGTAACAATTATGAAGCATATGATTCCATTTGAGTTTTAAGAATAGAATAAAAGATGTATTTGTTTATGTGTTTAGAGATATACTAAATGTGTCATTTGTGGAGAGCTACTGAAGACACCAGCCTGCCTACCTGAGGGCCTGGGAAGAAAACCTTCTTTTCACTACGCCTCCCCCACATGTGTATTGTTGGAATTTATTTTACCTCCATGTAAATTACTTTTATTACATTAGGTCCAAAGGACCAGACAGTTGACGGCATCATTTTGAGGCTTCTTGTGTATCTTCTGAATTGTGCCTGGGAATTATTAGTGGGAATCTGATAACTGGGAAACGCTGATTTCAGCCTGCCCAGATCTTGTGTTTAGCTCTGGGACCTCTGAACTTGGTGATGGTTTGGTCAGGGTTTTTTTCCTCCAGAAGGGAAGGCTCCTGGGAAGGAAAGATGAAACTATTTTTAGGCTTGAGCAAACATAGCCCAGTGTAGTAATTTCAGGCCCCAGTGTGACATTTTCTTCCATTATAATCCGAGTCACTTTTAAAACAAATAAACAAGTCCTTTTTTGTGTATATTTTATGCTTGTAGTGTTTCTAGAGGGAGATGCTTTTAAGATACCTTCTTTTCCCCATATAAACTTGGAGGGCTTGGGGGCCTGGTGGGCTTTGTTTTGAATCATGCAGTCAGGGGCCTTGGTGCCTGGAATCTGGAATGCTAGTGGACAAAAAGTGCTAGGGTGTGAGGTAAGTGGTAGGATTGGGGTTACTTAGGCCATCACAGTTTACAGAGCTCTTCGGCTGACTTTGCGTCACAACTGTGGGTGAATTATCTCTGCTTTTCCAAAGAAGAACTGAAGTCCTGAGAGGGGAAACAGACCATGGCCCACACTCCTTTTTATTAACACTTGTTTTCTTTCCATTTCACATAGCATATATTTTTGTAACTTAAAAATCTGATATAACTTCAGACTTAGAGAAAAATTGCAAGAATAGTACTCCTCAATACTAATGAGTCACCATTTATTTACATTTTGCCTTGTTTGCTTTGTCATTCTCTCTTTTCTCTTTATATATTTTTTCCCCGAACCATCTGAGTAATTGGCAAACATCATGCCTCTTTACTCCTAAATACCTAATTGTGTATTTCCTAAGAAAAAGAATGTTCTTTTACACAACCACAGTACATCTGTCAACATGAGGAAACTTAACACTGGTATAATATCTACATTCCTTATTCACATTTCCTCAGTTATCCCAATCGCATCTTTGATAGCCCCATGTGAGCAGGCACAACATGCTGGCTTGTCATCATAATCAGTACTGATTGAAGAGGTAGCCGACAGTTTTTTCCTCTGTAAAGTTGACTTTTTTCCTTTTGCAATTAATAAGTAATTTATGGGAGGATACTATGTAACTATCCTGTTCCTTATCAAACTTTGAGCCTCTACTTTCAGCATACAGTGATGCGTCTAAGACCATCATTCCTTCAGTATTAGTTGTCACTTTACTCAAAGGAGAGGTTTCTTGCCTCCTTGTTTATTCATTGGTTTATTTATATTAGTTCATATTGATCTTATTCAATGGGATATAGCTCATTCTTGTCGTTATTCATATTGATGCCCAGATAGTCCCAGGAGGCCAGTGGGAGCCCCTTTAGGCTGGCTTCTGTGTTCTTTTGACATGTCCTCATCTTTGAGCACTTCCTGACTTCCTGATGCAACAGGATATTCCAAGTTTCTTGTCCCAGCCTGGCATCAGCCCTTGGTTTCTTTTAGTTGAAGTGGTGTTTAGAAACCAACATATGGATGCATGGTACATATTTTCATTTACTGAAAGTCTTTTAAAATAAATCTGATTTTGTATTCAGTTAATAATGTTGCAGTTGAATAAAGGAATTTCATGAGTTGACTAAAGGAGTTCCAGTTCTTGATTTTCATTATAAGTGAAAGAAGTGAACACATGATATTAGCAGAGTAAGATGGACTTTAGCAACAAAGTAAAAGAAGGTCCTGCCTGCTCAAAAAGAATTTATTTCTACTTAATTGTTACAGAAATGATCAGAACCCAGCATACTAAGTCCTCTGCCCAGGTGATTCTAACATGCAGCCAGGGTCTGGAGCCACTGCTCCAGAGCTTAGGAGAGCTTGTATCCTCGGTTGAAGTAAGAAACTTAGCATTCTCACAAAGGCAGAATTGGGCATTCAGAAGGTGCTCATGAACCTGCCCATTAGATGGACCAAAGCTCATTTGAGGAAGATGGTCACTGAGATAACAAGCTTTAGGTGACCTTGGTGGCCATTGCATCAGAAAGGGGTGCCTTCTGTTTCCCTTTTCCTGAGAACTCTTCATGCCTGTCACTGGAAATGTCCAGCTGTTTTTGAAGTGGTAAAGGAAAGGGAAGGAGTGAACTTTGGTATAGTGCCACATTTGAGGAAAAGCATTGATTTATGTTAATTCCCCAACCAAATGTTTGTTGAGCACCTGTTCCACTGAGGGGTTGATCAGATGTGGGAGTAAGCATTCCAGGTTAAGTGGAGCATGGTTGTGCTGTAGGAACACCAGCAGCTCTGTATTCAGGAGAACGTTCTGTGGAGCATACTTGTTCTAGGCGTGGCAGAGTTTGGGTGTGTTTGATAGAAGGGGAAGCACTCCAGAGTGGTGAAGGAAGGGCAGTCTCTCAGGAGAGGAGGACTTGGAGCCTAGTCCTGAAGATAAGCAGAGAAGCTGAGGGTTCAGTAGACGTCACTGTGCTGGGCAGTGAGGCATTATCGTAGCTTGTGTAGGAGCAGAGCCCAGAACAGAGTGACCCAAGGTTGGGCGTGAGCCAGGAACCTTGGACAAGTCACTGACCAAAGCCAGTTTGGGGCCAAGGGGTGGGCAGGGGAAGGACTCAGTGCACGCTCTCTCAGGTCTTTGACCTTTCTTGAACTTGACTGGAATGCTGGGTCTTGACCCATATCATTGGGTGGTGATAGTGGGCCCGTCTCCCTGGTAAGGCCAAGGGAAAGCAGCTGACTGCCTAGACCCTTCTATCCCTTCCCATCCCAGTGTTCTTGGTTAGACAGACTGGTCTAGGAAGTGGAGATCACACTCTGAGACCTCAGCTTTCTCTGATTGGTGCTGATCTGCACTCTTATCCACCCTGTCCAGGCTCTGCTGTCTAGCCCCCATTGATCAGCCTGAGCCCAGGACCTAGTGAATTAGACCCTGTTCCAGCCTTCAGGGGACACCTAGTCTGGCGGGGAAAGTTTTTATTGAGAAGTAAGAGAAACTCATGATTTTTCTTGAGACTAATCATCTAAATAAGAGCAGGCATTTTCATTTTTATGGTGTTCTTCATTTGTGAAGAGACTAAAACAAACGGAATGGAGTTGAAATTAAAGAGCAGACGGGGGATAGGATGGCATCTGAAATTTAGTAGATGGTCAAAATTTGTTGAATAAAAACCATCAAGGAAATATAATTCCTATCGTGTGTTTCCTTGTTAGAGCAAGGTGCTTATGGAAAAAGAAAAGTAATTGCTGCCAAAGTATCATTATTTAATTTGCCATTTGCTTAAGTTATCTCTGTTCACGCTATTGATTATTACTGTACTTGGTATTATTTCATTCTGTATTGCCTAGAAAACAAGGATTCTGAGAACAAACTTAGATTTATAAAATAATTTTTAAAAAATCCTGTCAGCCAAAAAATTGCTGTTGCTCCATTGCACCCGCTGGTGCTATGCTCTCTGGAGTACTGTGACCTCTGATAGTCACTGACCTCTTTCCTGTCCCGTTCCCAGAGGACAGCCACACCTGACGTTCTGATGGGCAGGACCACTGCTTTCCTGTTGAGGGGTAGGTGAAGTTAGAACATGTTCATTCTCCTTCAGAACGTTTTGGACATGACTGCTTTAAAGCCTGTTGTGTCCAGGCCCATAATACATGCTGTGCACCCACTGTTTACAGGCCTTGGTGCCCAGGCACTGCACTTGTTGCTGTGAGTCATCAAGCAGGACATGAGCCACAAAGAAGTAACCAGAACCAGACAAGTGCACACCAGTCCTGCTCGAGGTACTCACTGAGTCTTAGATGCCTGTTGAGTTTGAAGCCCTGTCACTTCCTTGACCCTGTGGTCAGTGTCAAATTCAAGTACTTAAGTCTATAAAAGCAAAAGATAGGTGAGATCCCTGGATGCATTGCACGTAATCCAGAAAGCAGATGTGCAAGCTTTAAATTAGTCTTCTTTGAATTAGCTGCAGTTATTTACAAGGAAGATGCTCCCAGAAGCTGCTGCTCAAGTTTTTGCAGTTGCACTAATCTCTGGGGTACGAGAGGTGGAAACTCTGGTGTCAGGAGCGTGCTGGGTGACTTCCTGCTTCTTAGCCCTTCATCAGCCCTTTTATCAGTCGGATTTCTGCAGGGCAGCTTAGTCTGAGAAGATAGAATCAGAGCTCTGTCTAGTTTACTCATACTTTCTCTTTTGCCTGTGACCTCTCTGCCTTCCTGTCCTTTTCCTCTTACTGACCAAGGAGTTTCTGAGAGACAGGCAGTGGCTATCCCCATGGCTCTGTGAGGGGCCAGCCTGTTAGGAGGACTGTGTTGCCATGAAATCACTCACAGTGTCATCTTGATCCCTGCATGAGATAAATGCAAAGAGGAGGTTCCTGACTCTTAATTAGGTCTGTTCTTAAGACACAGAACTTTTAAGTTTCATTGGATTGGTATACAATGAGAAGACATAAAAGAAACTTGTCATTTACAAAAGAGGTCCTTTAAGTTGTTAGCGCTCAGTGCAAATGATTTACACAGAGACAGGGAAGGGCAGAGCGCCTCTGTGCTCACATCAGAAGCCAGTTGAAGATTCTTGGGAAAAGTAGATAAACTATCTGAAGAATTAAGCTGTGGGCTTGTGGGATCTTTGTCCGTCCGCGCTGTGGGAGTCCATTTGTGCCTGACAGTGGCTCACCTTGAAAATTTAGGAGATCTTGGCTCTGTTTGGAAGAAGGAAACAACACCTTCATGCATTAGGAGATTCTGACCACCACTGAGAAGTGCTTGGTAGCTGCTATTTTATCTTCATTACTTGGGAATATATAGATTATGGCTGCACCCTTTTAATAAGACAGGCGAGCTGTTACATGTGTCCTTCTCTTACCTTTTTTATGCTTTTAATTTTTAATCCTTGGATTCTAAAATTCAGGAATTAATTTCCAAATAATTACTACTGAGTGAAAACTCACTTTGTCCTTTGTGCCAAGGGAGTGATCAAAGCCTGCAGAACAAGGAGGTAGAAGCAGTGGGAGGTGAGGACAAGTGTCTTCAAGGATTTCTTCAGTCATGTTAAACCTGGGTGTAAATCTGTTGTGGCAGACAACGACTGGGAATCTGGAGCTTTGAGGAGGAGGAAAGCACTTGGAAGTAATGGGTTTTCTCTGTCTTACTTGGTGTAGAGGTGCCTGAACTGGATACATTTCTTTGCATCGGTGCTGTGGTCCTTGAGGAGCAGCCGGGCATCCTCTGCTGGGGAAGGCCAGCAGTGCAGGAGTTGATGGGATTTAGCCCAGGAGCTTTGCCTTCAGCAGTTCACTGGGAACTGGCATTCTCAGGTGCCACTCTAAGTCTGATTCTGAGGTCATGCATGGCAGGCGTCAGTGTTGGCCTTGTCCACTGCTTTGCTGCCTGGTCTTAGAGTGGCCATGGCTTTGCAGAGCAGGGGTTCCAGAAGTCTGCAAGGCCATCTTTTGGCTGTTTTGCTTCAGCCTTTGGAAACACACCCCTAAAACCTATCAGAGAAGTTTGTGATTATTTAGATTTTGTAGCTGTGGCAAGGCTGAGGTAGGTAGAAGGGCCAGTTAGACAGAGCCATATGTGGGAGGGAAGGAATTCTGCTAGCAAGAAAGTCTGAGCAAACGGAGTGGGTACCAGTTGTGTCTTGTCCTTTTATAAGCAAGTCTTGTTGATCTGGCAATTTCTGGCGTGGCTGAAATGTTCTTGATGGTTGAGCCCTAAGAATGTGGCCCCAAATAAGAATGTGGCGAAAGCAGGTCACAACTTAAACACAGAAGATTGAGTATTTGCCTAGATACACACTCATTGCACCTTACAGCGCAAGAACTCCCAGTCAGCAGGGGCCAGAACACCCCGTCTGGCTCCTGACCCTATATTGTGAGGCTGCAGGCAGGGTCAAGGGCTGCAGTAAGGGGGGACCTGGGTAGGGAGTTGGGAGTGACTGGGGCCACTCTGATAATTTCATCTCACTTCTGTGTTCTGGAGTCTGATTAGCCAATTAGGTTAAGAAAGCCAGCAGTCAGCACACTTTTTCTAAATTTAATTCATTGAGGTCAGATTAGCATATTAGTTTTAGGCTATGGTATTTATTTTTAATCTTTTGTAGTACAATGGAAGAAATATCAGGAAGCTTAGCTTTTAACTTCGAAGTGTGAAATCAAGTGATTACTTGTTTTGTGTTTGGTGAATCATTTTGGGGATTTAGTGGAAACCCCATCCCTATACCCCGATGTCTGGTGAGTGCCTGCTTGGTGCTCGGCATCTACTGGGGGAGAGGGCAGCCAAGCATATGCAACACGAGATCCATGCAGTGGACCTCTTCCCCCTCCTTTCCTCTCCAGGCAGCCCTCGGAGTCCAGCCTTGACCCAGACAGACATTGACCATCCTGCCCTGACAGTGTTGTCCCAACTCTACCCTTGTACTAAGATGAGGAAGGGATTGGATAGCCAGGGGAGGTTTGGGAAATCAGAAGGCAACTTTTACTTTCTAGTAAGCGCCCCCTTGGAAAACACCTATAATTTATAAGTACTTAGTTTATTACTTCTTGTGTTTTATGATTTAGTAATGTATGTAAATCTTAATTGGCAAATCTTATGCATGGGAAGACTACATGCATAGCAAATAAAGCTTCACACCCAGCACAGGGTAGATAGTCTGTAAATAAGCACTGAAGTGTTAATTATTGTCGGGCTGTCTTGAGATGGCTATAGTTTACTTCAGTTGCGTTCTTGTTTGCCACAAGGGTACACGGATGTGGTAATTCGTCCCCACTTGTATTCTGCCAAGTCTGGCCACCCACCTCTCACACTTACTCCCCCACTTCCACCCCACCTCCCAGTTCAGCTGCTGCAGCCAAATGGACAGTTAAGCCTGGGCCTTGTCTTTGGGCTCAGAGTATCCTTTTCCATCCTCAGTGCCCTACCTGGGCATCAATAATGAAAAGACTGGACCTAAACCTCATTAAGTCTTTTTTCTGAAGTCTGGTTGGTGTGACTTTTGGGTAATGAGGATTTAAAAAAATACTTATTTATAATTGTAGTAAAATATACATAGTATTAAATTTGTCATCTTAACCATTAAATCTTTTAAAAAATTGTGATAAAATACACGTAAAACTTACCATCTTAACCACTTTAAGTGTACAGTTCAGTAATGAGTAATGTTTAACAGCAGCATATGGAGTTCAGTGGAGTGTAGAAGGAACTGTTTTTCAATGAGCTTGATCACATAAGATGTTAAAAATCTACCCAGATTAAAAACCACAGTCCAGTGGAGAATGGCCATTCAGCCCTGGCTTTGGAACCTTGTCTTTCTATCCTTCCTCTAGGGTGTGTTTGTACCTGAGTTTGTACCCAGGTATGAAACTTTTACTTCCTTCCTGTCTTTGTTGAAAAAAATCCCATCACCATCAGCAGAAACCTCTGCCCTTCCTGGACCTTTGCTTTTGATGATAACTGAGAGTTTGCAAGAGTTTTCTAAGTGAAAAAAGCATTCGGATAGCAAGTGAAAAAAGCATTCGGATAGCTTTTCTGTTTGATAAACTGTTGTGTAAGACTTGCTGTGTTTGTGACCCTGGACTATATTGACGAGTTCCCAGCCCCCCGATGGTGTCTTCGCTAGGCTGCCCCCGCACCTCTGGTATTCTTCCCATGGTGCACAGGCCAGGCAGGAACTTGCTTCCTGTCAGGGAAATCTCTTCTGCGTCCTGAGCTGTGAAGGATTTTAGGATGATACCTTGCATCTTCACCAGTGACTTGGCTCAACACCTTCTTCATCTGATGCTAAGGGATGAAAAAGTTCTGTTTTAAGCTCAAAGCAGAGAAATCTTTTTAGTATTTAAAGTCCAAATAAACAGTGACTTCACACTATTCTTTTCCATTGTGTTGAGTACATCCTGTTGGCCATCAGATTGAGCAGTTTTAAACTCATTAACCCACTAACTTTTTTATATTAATGTTAGACTCACATTTAACTTCTGAGTGTCTGGACAAAAACCTTTTTGCTAGATGGAACCTAAAGTGGTTGCTCCAGTTAAGATGATTGCTTTTGCTTTTCCCAAAACCGTTTAAAATAGGGACATGGGTTTTATTATTATTGTTTGGTTTTAAAAAGGAAATCCCATTTTCCTTAATTACCAAGGTGAATGGTTGCAATTTGACAGTTTAAGTACTATTTTTAGGTAACATAGCTATTGGAGAGTAGGGGTTCCTGCCAGTGGTGGGGTGGGCTGCTTCTGCCTCATTTTGTGTGGTTAATAATGAGATGAATATCACAAGTTTTCCTTCATTCTTAGAAAGTAAAAACTAGTAGGGAGCTATTCTTTCAGAGTTTTTAGTTAAGATATTTCAAAGTTTCATTCTCTATGGGTTTCTCTGCATACGAGGAAACATTAAATTTTCTATGAATTGAGTTAATGCCATTTATGCGTTTGTTCCTTGCATTTTTTTGACTGGAAAGTATTTATTGGCTGAACCTCCTGTGTGCATGGGGGTACTCATTAGCTCTGGGAGATAGCCTCAGCAGAACAGAGCTGCTTCTCTCCTGGGGCTGGAATTCCAGAGGAATCCCCTAGTTCCCAGAGACTGAAGGCTGTCTGGACAGGGTAGGGTCACAGGGCCTTATGCCTCATGGCTTGTGTACACACACACACACACACGTACACACACACATACACACACACACACACACACACACACACACACACACACACTCTTCATGCTCCAGTTTGCATATAAATAGGGATTAATATCAGTGACAGGAAGGAGGCTTCTTTTCTGCTGAACTCTGCCTCGGATGTCTGGGGTCCTCACCTGTCACTGAATAATGCTTTTGATTCCCTAGTTGTGTCCTTGCTGACTAATCTGATAAACTTTAAATACACCTTTTAGGCACTGATGAAAACTTGACTTTTTATTTCTGCTCATCACTGAAGAGTCCTCAGTGTCACAGTTGGAGAAAGGAAGTATGCCTGTTTTTCACCCCTTATACCATGGCTGTTGAGCATGTGTTTGGAATGCCAAGTGCTTCACCAAAGCTCTGGGAAAGCTCCTCTTCACAGAACTGTATTTTGCTGGGGCCTGGAGTAGTGCTGAGCTCAGACTTAGCAGCGGGCATTGCATTGGGGGCTGGCACAGAGGAATGAGTTACCCTTTCCCACTCTTCTCAGTAGGAGAGCCTCGGCAGCTTCTGTCAGCCAAACAGTAATGCGTTCAGCTGAGACATACTTTTGGAGTACCCTGAGCGCTTCTGGCGTTCCAGAGGGTATACTGTGAGTGCATGTGCAGCGTTAAAGTGAGTGGCTGTGTCAGGAAGATTGGGTGACTCTGGTTGGTTTCTCTGGTTCCTGAGCACCTTCTCCTCCCACCATGCTCTGGCCACAGATTCAGTGTGACCATCGTTGAGGATTACCTCTCTTTAGGCCTTGGTTCTGAAAAATGAGAAGGAGGATCTCTGTAGTGCCTCCATGTCTGAATGACCAAGTGTGTGAGTATGAGACTGTAGAAAAGCCTTCCAGAGGGAGGTCCTAATACTGGTGTTTGGGTGCAGCCTGACAAGTCCCTACAACAGGGAGATGTGACCCTTGCTTACAGGAAGCCAGTATCAGAAAGATACAAGGCTGCTTTTTGCCAGTTTACAAAAAGACCTTTTCTCACCAGAACATGGAAAACCAACACACAGCAGTTGGAGTTGTGCCCTGGACATTGCCCGCTTGCTAAATGCAGAGCACTTAGTCATGCTCATGAAACAGATACCCTGTGTTGTCATATGTCTGCAGATAGCTGACTGAGCTTATGTTCCTGGTAGGACAGGGTGTGTCTCATACTGTTGCTGTTTTCAAATAAGCTGAGAATTTTAAAATGGAGAATCAGATTAGAAAAGTAAAAGATCAACAGGATCTAATAAGTAGAAAAGTAAGTACACAAAAGAGTAAAGACGTAGGAAGAGACTTTAAAAAAGCAAAAGGCCTGTATCTGCCCCATTCATTTCTTAGGTCTGTGCTTGGCATACGTCAGTGATTGCAACAGTTGGGTCCCTGCCCTTCCACAACTTAACAGTCTTGTGGAGTGTTGGTTGAGCTGAGCCATTTACTAAATAAGAGTTAATCTGTATAAGAAAAAGCCATTAAAGGAAGCACTATGCAACAGGAAAGAAAACACTAAAGTTAAAATTTAAGGTAGTATAAAACAAAAGACATAGAACATTTAAAAAAATTAAGTGATAAAATAAGGAGTATAGAAGCACAGACAATTAAGAAACTGGGAGATACAAAAAAGAAACAGAAAAGAATTTAAAAGAAAAGCCTTAAATTTAGGGCACTTTATAGAGGTCTGAGGAGAAGACCTCCACCCAGGGTACAGTGAACACCAGTTGTTGAGGAATCAAGTGTTTCCTTCCTTGTCTTTCCTGGAAGAGGGCCCCGCTGGGAGTTAAGTGGCTCTTGGAACTGATGCCCACAGGACCCCAACTTCTAAGTCCATGGTCATTTGGTGTCCCCCTCGAGAAGTGTACTTAACACTGCTGGCAGATCTGGTGGGCATAAGTGATCTAGTCTTGTCCTGTTGGCAGGGAAGAAAGGTCCCTTTTGAGGAATGTGTCTGAAGTCCTGTGAGAGCTGCCTGATCACATGTGGCCTTGGAGTGGAACAAGGTAGTGGAAACAGGAAGGAAGACAGTATTGTATCTCTTACTTATCTCACATTGATGAGAGGATTGTGCCAAATGATAAGACATCTTCATTAGCTTTCTAAGGTAGGTGAATTTCAGATCCTGCCTCATACCTTTATAGAACAGCACCATGTGTTTTTCTGAACCCTTAGGGAGAAAGTGCTGTCCTAGGAAGTAGGGCTGCATGCAGACTCTGTGCTCAGCGGGGCTGTGTAAACCTGTGTGACTTGGGCACCAAGAGGGAGAAGTGGACAGAGATGAGGGTGGTGGGTGGGGTAGGGTTGGGGCAGTGCAGGAGCTCCAGGGGCTGGGATCTGGATTTTAGATGCCATTCAGAATATGCCAGACACATGTTTGAGGATGGGGCTTTCCAGTTCTGAGAAGGTGGTGAACAAGACCCAGATAGTTGAAATAGGGCAGGAAGTGCTGGCTGTTTTAGGGTTTTTATTGAGATCACAGGACTCAGATAAGCTCTTCACTTGCATGTTTCAGTACTCAGCAGAGAACATAGACTAACAGCATTACATGTAACCCAAGTATCTGCCACCCAGCTTTGTCATATCTGAATGTTCTTCTGTATTTTTGTAAGATCCTGTTTTAGAAAGTAAAGCAGTTATAAATTTGGAGACTCATGAACCCCTTCTTTTTCCTTTGCCCTCTCTTCCTAGACTGACCATGATCCTGAATTTGGTGTTCATGATCTCATACATGATTTTACATTTGTATGAATCTATAAGTGGTATATAAACATTTTACATAAGCGGCATTAATATCTTTATGCAGTGAACTCTTTTTGCTAAACATTTTTTGAGATTTATCAATTTTAGTTCTTATAATTTTAGTTGATTTTAATTGTCTACAGAGTTCTATGACGTGAATGTAACTACAGCCTGTTGGTGCTTTCTCCAGTTGGAGTTGTTTCCAGCTTTCCAGTGTTGTAGTGAATGTGCTTGCTCTAACTTCATGTATGTGTGTGCATTCCTCTGGGTGTGCACCTAGGAATGGAAGGGCCCAGCTGGGCTGGTGAGTCCTCTCCAAGAGATTGGACCAGGCAATGCTGGACTAGCCATGCAGTTCCTTCCTCTTAGTGATGTCACATTTCAACATTTTTGCCTATTCTGATTGTTATGGAAAGGTTTTTTCATGTTGCTTTAATTTCCTTCCCCCTGATTACTAATGAGGTTGAGTATCTTTTTGTATGTTTATTGCTATTCAGGTTTTCTTTTCTGTGAATTACCTATTTGTTATCTCTTCTGTCTTCAGCCCATTTTTATTGTTTCAGAGCACTTGATGTATTTTGATAAGGATCCTTTAGCTATCCTATGCATTGAAAAAGCTCTCTCCTATACTTTAGTTGGTCCTTTTTACTTTCCTTATGGTATCCTGTATTGTACAGAAATTAAAAATTCTAATTGAAATTTACCTTTTTTTTTTAGGTTTAAAAACCTTTTTTGAGTGTGGATTCACATGCAGTTGTTAAAAATAATACAGAGAGATCCTATGCACCCTTTACACAATCTCCCCCCCCCCATGGTAACAGCTTAAATCATAGTACAATATCACAACCAGGATATTGACATTGATACAGTCAAAACATAGAACATTTTCATCACCACAGGGATCGCTCATGTTGCCCTTTCATAGCCACCACTAATCTGTCTTCCCTTTCTATAATTTTGTCACTTCAAGAGTGTTATATAAATGAAATCGTATAGTATGTAATCTTTTGGGATTAACATTTTTCACCCCCCATAACTCCCTTGAGATTCATCCAAATTGTTGAGCATCAGTAGTTCATTCCTTTTTATTGCTCATTAGTATTCCATGGTATGGACATACCACAGTTTAACCATTCATCCTTTGAAGGGACATTTGGGTTGTACCATTTGTTGAGAAAGCTATTTCTCCCCCATTTGATTGCTTTGCACCTTTGTCAAAAATCTGTTGAGCATTCTTGTTTAGGTCTGTTTCTGGATTCTCTGTTCTGTTCCATTGTTTGTCCCTCTACCAATACAGTCTTGATTACTTCACTAGTTTAGTTGTTACTGTAGGTGGAATAATTCCTCTTTTTTTTTTTTTCCTTTTCAAAATTGTTTTTGTTACTGTATTGAGAGGCTGTAGCTGGTGTAGTAAATTTAAGAATATGCAGATTATGACTTGCTGATGAGAGGGCACAAGTCATCCACATAAGGTCAGCAAGGTAGCTCCCTCAGCATCTGAGCTCCCACTTTGGGGAAGCGAAAACCATAGGTTCCTTTTGATTGAAGATGCAGTTTAAATCCACGCACACAAAGGAAGTAAAGATCTATTACTTACAGATCCCAGAAATAGAGGGTAGGAGTGGGAATGGGTGGGCAGTGAGCCAGGGAAAGGGCAGTCCTCTATACCAGGTCACAAGCCAGTAGGAGATGTAGAGTACCTATGATTTACATAGTGTTTGGGGCAGAGGATTCAACTCTTAAGTGGTTATTTTAAAAGGAGCCTCAGGAAAAGCAGAAGTGGGAACTTACAGCGGGAATCCTAAGCTCAGATCCTAGCTGAATGTTCAGACTTTGGGTATGAGCAGGGTTATCATACTGTGAAATGCCTAGGCAGCAACTCAAAATAGTTGTTTTTCTCATCACAGCTATTCTGGTTCCTTTCCATGTAAATTTTAGAGTAATCTTGTCTATATCTACAGAAATTCTTGCTGGGATTTTTAATAGGAACTGCATTAAACCTTGACTTAGTTTTCTAGGGCTGCCATAAAAACTTACTGCAATCTTAGTGGCTTTGAGTAACACACACATTTATTCTTTCCTAGTTCTGGAGACCAGAAGTGTAAAATCAAGGTATTGGCAAAGGCTGTTGCTCCCTTTGTGGGTTCTGGGGGAAGAATCTCTTCCTTGTCTCTTCTAGCTTCTGGTGGCTGCGACTATTTGGCATTCCTTGGCTTGTGACCACATCACTCCAATCTCTGCCTCAGCCTTCACATTTTCTTCTCCATCTGCCTGTGTGTATAATCTCCCTCTGCCTCTTATAATTGCAACTGTGATTGGATTTAAGGCCAACCTGGATAATCTCCTCATGTCAAGATTCTTAGTTTAATCACATCTGCAAAAGCTTTCTTCATAAAGTACATTTATAGATTATAGGGATTAGGACCTGATATTTTTGGGTAGCCATTATTTAGCCTATCACAAACTTATATATCAACCTGGAGAGAATTGTTACGATATTGAGCTTTCCATCCCATTAACACAGCATGTCTCTCCATTTGTTTAGATCTTTGATTTCTTTCACTAGTGTTGTCTAATTTTCAGCATACAAATCCTGTACATGTATTGTTGGATTTATACCTACATATTTCCTTTTTTAAACGATTTAAATGGTATCATCTTTTAAATTTGGTGTTCCCATGTTTATTTCTAGCATTTAGAAATACAGTTGATTTTTGTGTGTTTGTTTTGTTTCCTGTGGCCTTGCTAAACTTGCTTATTTGTTCTAGGAGTTTGTTCTATAGATTCCTTGGGATTTTCTACATAGACAATTAAGTCATATGCAAGTAGGGACAGTTTTATTTTTCCTCTTACCATCTATATGCCTTTTTGTTTCCTTTTCTTGCCTTATTACCCTGGCTAGAACTTCTAGCACTGTGTCAGATAAGAGCAGTGAGAACAGACATACTTGTCTTGTTTCTGACCATAAGGAGAAAGCATTCAGTCTGTCACCATTAAGTGTAGTATTAGCTATATGTTTTTTGTAGATGCTCTTTATGAAGTTGAGAAAGCTCCCGTCTGTTCCTGTTTTTCTGAGAGTATTTATCATGAATGGGTGTTGAATTTTGTTAGGTACTTTTTCTGTATCAATTGATAAGATCATGTGATTTTTGTTCTTTAGTCTGTTAATATGGTAGATTACATTTTTCAAATATTGAACTGGCCTTGCATCCTGGAATAAGTGCCACTTGGTCGTGGTGTATAGTTCTTTTTATATATTACTAATTCTATTTGTTAATGTTTTGTTAAAAATTTTGTGTCTATGTTCATGAGAGGTTTTTTTGGTATTTGATTTAGGTATCAGAGTACTGTTTGCTTCATAAAATGAATAGGCAAGTATTTCTTCTTTCTGGAAAAGATTATAGAATTGGTGTTAATTCTTCTTTAAAGGTTTGGTAGACTTTATTGGTGAAGCCATCTGGACCTGGAGATTGCTTTTTGTGGAAGTGTGTATTCTTCATTTTTATTTTTATTTATTTTTTAAATTGAAATACAATCAGTTTACAATGTTGTGTTAATTTCTGGTGTACTTTGTGGGAGTTTTTAAATTGCAAATTCAGTTTCCTTAATAGTTTCTTTAATAGAAATTATCTGTATCATAGTGGGTGAATTGTAGTAGTTTGTAGTTTTTAAGGAATTGGCCTATTTCATTTGAATTATCTAATTTATCTGTGAGTTATTTGTGGAATTTCCTTATTATCCTTTTGATGTCCGCAGGATCTGTAGTGATATCCCATGTTTCATTCCTGATACTGGTAATTTGTGTCTTCTCTGCTTTGTCAGTTTTATTAGAGACTTGTCAATTCTATTAATCTTTTCAAAGAACCAGTTTTTATTTTATTTATTTTTCTATTTTTGTTTTCAATTTTTTTTATTTCTGTCTGTACTTTATTTTTTCCTTTCTTCTGCTTGCTTTTGGTTTATTTTGCTCTTTCTCTCTCTCTCTCTTTTTTTTTTTAAGATCTTGAGGTGGGAGCATAGATTATTGGTTTGAGATTTTCTTTTTTTTCTAGTGGATTCAATGCTATAAATTCACTCCAAGTGCTGCTTTAGCTGTGTTCTGCAAATTTCAGTACAGCCCTACAAATGTATTTTTATTTTCATTCCGTTCAATGTACTCTTTTTATTTGCCTTGAGACTTGCTCTCTGATGTGGGAATTATTTAAAAGTATGTTTTCAAGTGTTTGGAGATGTTCCTGTTATCTTTGTGTTACAGATTTCTAATTTGATTCCATTGTGGTTGGAATTATTTTAGTTCCTTTGAATTTGTTGAGGTTTGTTTCATGGCCCTAGATGTGGTCTATCAGGATATATGTCCTGTGGACATTTGAAAAGAATATGTGCTCTGTTGTCAGGCAGAGTATTCTATAAGTGGTAATTAAATCATGCTGATAATATTTTTTGGTTTTTTTGTATCCTTGCTGGTTTTCTTTCTAGTTGCTCTAGCAGTTGTTGAGAGAGTGATGTTGAAATTTCCAACTTGAATTGTGGATTTCTTTATTTTTCCTTTCAGTTCTATCAGTTTTTGCTTCGCATGTTCTGCAATTCCGTTGTTTGGTGCATACACATTTAAAGTTGCTATTCTTCTTGATAGATTGACCCTTTTAGCATAACGTCCCTTTTTGTTCTGATAATCTTCTTTGCTCTGAAGTCTATTAATACAGCTGCTCCTGCTTCCCTTTAATTATTGTTTGCATGATATATCTTTTTCCATCCTTTTATTGTCTACCTGCTTTTGTCATCTTGGTGATGTCATCTGTTGATTATCTTTTTTTGATTCAGTTTGGGATCTCCCTGGTTCTTGATACGACGAGTGATTTTTGATTGAAATCTGAACAGTTTTATTTTTTGTTCTGAAACTAGATTCTGTTTTAACTGGCCTTTGTCTCACACTTCTCTGGAAGGGGAATGGTAGAGGCGGCACTGTCTGATTACTGGGAAGTTTAGGTAGAAGTTGAGGTTTAGTACTCAGCCTTTGTTGACACCTGAAGGCAGGTGAAGTCCTTGTTACTGCTGGGTTGGGGTGGGAGTTCTGGTTCCCTAGACTTCACTCCCACTGATCATTGGTAAAAATTCTGACTTGCCAGTAGTCCTCTCTGACACCATCCCAGCAGGGAGAGGGAGAGGCTCCTTCTTACTGCTTGGATGGGAATATAGAAATCCAAGTTCCCCATGTGGTTTCCACTGACATCAGGGGGCTAGAGGAAAAGAGGTGGTGCATTGTTACTGGCCAGTGGGGATGAAAGTCCTGACTCCCTCCCCAGTAGACATATTAGGGCGCCTTGTTGTAGCCTTATGAGGGTGGAAGTATAGGCTCCCTCCTTGGCCTTTGGTGGTGTGGGTGGGACTGGGGCCACAGTTTTTTCTGTGGAGTTTGGCTAGAATAGAGCTGTTATTGTCTAAATATTTTCTGTCTTGCTAGGCTACCCTTCCTGCTCCTTTGGCTAAAGAGAGCAGACTTTTGTTAGGAATTTTTTTGTCTCATCTGTTGGCACTTCTGGGTTGTCAGCTTCCTCAGCTCTAATTCTAGGATATATGAGGCAAAAAGGAAACTCATAACTATGTCTTTCCTTGAGTCCTGGGGTCCCTAGCTGGTTTTGTTTTCTTCTCTTGACTTTTTAGAGTCTCTTGTTTAATATATATACACATATATCTAAGACTTTTCATTGTATTTAGTGGGAAACTAAGGAAAAATACATCTACTCCATCTTCATAGAAGTGAAAGTTCAATGATTATTTTTCCTTTTGTTTTGTCTTTTAAAATGAAATCCTTCCTTATTCTGACATTCTACTATATTCTAAAATTTTTAAAGTTCTGCCTTTTACATTTGTGTATCTAATCCACCTGGGATTTATCTTGTTTTTTGATAAAGTGACAGAAGAACCTAGTTGTGTTTGTTTTCCTACATAGATGATCACTTGTCCTGGCACATTTGAACAGCTTCTTTGCAAGCTGGTTTTGAGCTCTCCCTCTAGTTCCACAGTCCACTGTCTACTCTGTCCCATGTGATACTGCATTAAATACAGTAGCTTTATGATAAGTCTTTGTTTGGTAGAATAGGACTCTCAGCCCTCAAAATTGTTATACTAAGATTCTTGGATTTTGTTTCTGTCTCATGAATTTTAGTTTAAAAACAGGAATAGCAAAATCAATAGCAAAAAAAAAAAAACCCCTCTTGGAGTTGGCTTGGATTTGCATTGACTTTAGAAGACACTGCCCATTTCAATGACCTTATTTTCTTCAGCAATTTTATTTACTTTCCAGGTCAGAAAATATCACGTGGTCCCTCAACAGCTTGGCTCAGGGCAGGGCTTCATCCTTTTCCAGAATGGGAAATTGCTTGTGATGGCTGTGGTCACCTATGGGCACCCAGAAAGTTACACAATGCATCTGTGTGGCTGCCAGCCTATGAGCAGTGTCATGAGCTGCCTGAAACTGGTGTGGGGGAGAGGGGGCAATGTGCAGGGTTCTAGTTACTCTTTTGGGGGGTGGGGGGCAAAAGAGTTCAGTAAGTTTGTTCACTGGCATCGAGTTTGCAACTATATGTAACATATGGGGTGTAAGAAGTGGGCAATTGCTATATTTCTCTGTGCAAATACTTGGCTTTTTAGTCTTTTTTAAAGTATTTTTTAAAGACTTAATAATTGTGACATTTGCCACATTGTTTTATCTGTGTATATACATGCACACATTTTTTCGCCCTTGGACCATTTCAAAATGAGTTGCAGAGACTTTTGATACTTCATACCTAAATACTTCAAAACTGAGTAGTCTCCTATCAAGCTACACCAGCATCATCTCATCTAAGAAAATTAACAATAAATCTAATCTCCAGCCCATGTACAGAATTCCCTGTTAACCCTTTGGGAGCTGGGCTTGTGTGTTTGTTTTGTTTTGTTTTGTTTTGTTTTGTTTTGAAGTAAGTCCAGGATCCAACCAGAATACACAGGTTGCATTTGGTTAGTCTTTAAATCTAGAACAGTTCCCTTGTGTTTAGAGGTGTCAGCATTTAGAAAGACTAGACTGGTTATCTTGTAGAAGGTCCCACATTCTAGATTTGTCTGATTGTGTCTTTATGGCCCGAATGTTTCCTATAAACTGGAAGTTAGGTCTGGAGCAGCACTGCCCAACAGAAGTATAATGAGCCATGTATGTCATTAAATATTTTCTGGTAGCCACATGAAAAAAAAATAAGCAGGTGGAATTAGTTTTAATTATATAGTATTTAATTTTAAATTAGTTACCATTTATTAATATTTATTTACTTAACCATATTTAATATTTTTACATGCAAAATATTATTTCAATATGTAATCAATATTTTTAAAGTATTAATGAGATATTTTACATTCCTTTTTTTATACTAAGTTTTCAAAATCCACTGTGTATTTTACACTTAATGGGCCAGCCACATTTCCAGTGCTCAGAAGCCACGTGTAGCTGGTGGCTCTGTACTGGACAGCACAGGGTGAGACTTGATCCAACTTAGGGTAGATGTTTTTGGCAGGAACACTGAGGGGGTAGTAACTGCCAGTGTTCAAATTTGAAACCATGAGGATTGCTCAAGTCTGAGTCTGCTCTTCTTCTTTTTCAGGCTCTGGGTGCTCTGGGATGGAGCAGGTGTGCAGAGGGTGAGGACCCAGTTCTGGGACCACGTCGCTTGCTTCCTCTCTTAGAGAGACTATCGGCTTGAGCAGACTCGGGCCCAGGATGAGGATGTCTGTGGGCCTCTCGCTGCTGCTCCCTCTCTGGGGGAGGACCTTTCTCCTTCTGCTCTCCGTGGCTGTGACTCAGTCCCACTGGCCCAGTGAACCTTCGGAAGCCGTCAAGGACTGGGAGAACCATCTCGAGGCGTCCATGCACTCAGTGCTCTCAGACCTCCACGAGGCTGTTCCCACAGTGGTTGGCATTCCTGATGGCACGGCTATTGTTGGACGCTCATTTCGAGTGACCATTCCAACAGATTCAGTTGCCTCCAATGGAGATGTCATCAAGGTGAGACTGAGAGGGGTGGATATAGCTCAATGGTAGAGCAGATGCCTGGCATGCATGAAGTCCTGGGTTCAACCCCCAGCACCTCCATTAAAAATAAATGAATAAGTAAAAACCTAATCCCCCCCAGAAAAACCCAAACAAACAAACAAACAAACAGGGTGAGGCTGAATATAAAGTGTAAATGAGGAAGAATTCTCATCTCCCATTTTAGTTTTGATTTTAGTTTAGTTTTTTTGTTTGCTTGTTTTTTAGTTTAGATTTAGCTTTTCAGTTTTCCAACAATTCTGAGTTCAGTTCTTCCAGGACCTGCTAAGTGTTCCTTGGGAGAAGGACAGCCACTGATGTTCCTAAGAGAGTCCCCTTAAATCTCAGAATAGTATCCTAAACCTTTATTCTTGCTCCCATTTTGAGTGTGTCACCATTAAAAAGCCTTTACATCTGTACTCTGGAAGGTCTTGGTCATCAAATTAGGGATTTGATGGAAGAGCCTGTGTATAGGAAAAGGTCTCCTTTCATTAGCCATTTCTTGGGATTAAACCAAGAAATACAGAACTTTTAAATGCTTTGGACCTATTTTTGAAAAATAAGGTATAAGGTAAATATCAGAGTTTTGCTCTATTTACTAATGTATTTGGTCACGTAAGAACCAAAATTAGAACCTAGATTTTAGCCTTGCCTCATTTCCTTTTGGGGAAGCAACCCAGAGAACAAGGGGATCTGAGATCCATGTGACAGAAGAGTGTCTTGGCCAATTCAGGATGGAGATCAGGTGAAACAGGAAGATTTTAGGTGAAGAAATCCCTTTGCCTGGGGTTGTGGGACCTTGGAATTTCCCCTCTCTCCTGAGTGAGTTTGCATGGTGGCCACATGGGTGGGTGGGGTGTACCCCTCAAGCTATGCATGTCTCCTACAGCACAGATCAGCTCACTTTTTCTTAGAAAGGGCCACGTAGTAAATAATTTTTCTGGCATTGGTGGCCTACGGTTTCTGTTGCAACTCTTCAGCTTTGTCAGCGTAGTATGAAAGTAGCCATAGACTGTATGCAAATGAATGAGCATGGCTCTGTTCCAATAAAACTGTACTGAAACTAAAATTTGAATTTCATATAATTTTTACATGTCAAGAAATGCTATATCTTCTTTTGATTTTTTTCCCCCCTCAATTATTTAAAAATTGCAAAAACATGTTTAGCTCATGGGCTATACAAAAACCACATATCATCCCACGTTTGACTCATGGCCATAGTTTGCTGACCCTTGCCCTACAACGTTCTTTCCCCAGAGGTGTGGCTTAAAAATGAACTAAAAATATTCCAAGATCTGTACTTTGTTATGGTAGTTTTTGTATCTGTTTTGCATTCAGACTTCTACATACACAGTGTTCTGGTTATTTATTGGTATGTTTAAAGCACCAAAATGTAGTGATTTAAAACAGCCAATTTGTTTTGCTCACAATTTTGTGGACAAGAACTCGGATTCAGAACTCATCTGGGAATCTCTGTTGCACATGGCATTACCTAGAGTGGCTCATCTGGGCCTGGAAGATCCACTTCCAAAATGGCTCATTCATGGCTGGCAAGTTGGTGCTGCCTGCTGACAGGGAACCTAGCTGGGGCTGTTGCTCAGGATCCTTGGTTCCTCTCCATGTAGACCTTTCCACGGGCTGCTTGGATTTCCTCACAGCACAACAGCTGGGTTCCAAGACTGGGTATCCCAAGATACAGGAAGTGGAAGCTGCCAGTCTCTTAAGGCCTGGGTTTGGAAACTTGCACAGTGACACTTCTTTGTACTCCATTGGTCAAAGCACAAACAGTCTCTGGTGAGTCTTTACCAACTTGCTGTTCTCTGACCCTCAAGCCTTGGCATCTAGATTGGAAATGGTCACAAATTCCATGCCACTCATCCCATTGAGAGGTGTCTGTGCCCCTTTCCCTTGAATCTGGGCAGACTCACTCCTTACCTGACCATCCTTGTGTTCTCTTCTTTTTCCCTTTTGGCCCTTTCTCTTTAGGTCATGACTTGTTCTCAAGGTAGCCTTATGATCCTAGCTCACTTTCATAGAGCTCTTTCTAGTTTGTAGAGTGTAAAAGAGTTCCATGTAATCTTCATAATACCCCAGTAAGCTAGATTCTAGTTTGACCATTAGGTGAAGAATGAAAGTTATGGAGGTACATTTCTTACCCAACTTCAAATTTTTCATCTTCTGAATATCCAAACCCTGCAGTGGTTCCCCTTGTTCCAGTGCCCACTGGAATGTTGTGCATAGGTTAATCTTGACCAGAGGTGCCTTGAATCAATAAAGTGAGCTGGATATTTACTGTATCTGGCAGAGAGACATCTAACAGGCTTATTCACCATGGGAGTAAAGAGATTTTACTAGGGAAACAGGATTTTATCTGAGCATATTTATCTGCAGAAAGCAGACCATTTAGTAGCTGATTAACCTGTGGAAAAACAGATGAAGATGTGTAATTCTTCATCCCAGTCTTAACATCAGGGCTGTGTGGGGTAGAAATCAGATCAGAAAGCCTGACTTTATTCCTGGAGCTTTGGTTTCCCTGTGTATAACACGATTAAAAAGTCTTTATATTAAAAGGAGTTAGTATTCCCCCACCCCATTATAAGAATGATATTATAAATATATATTGTAGAAAAGGGAGAGAGAAACTCTTGTGGTTCCTACCATTATTTTATTCCTCCTTCATTTTCTGTGTTCATCAAGAGGTGTCTTTGTCACATACACAGGCATTTTAGACAGACCTGGAATCACACTGGACATATTTTTTAACCTTTCTTCATTCACTGTAGTTTGAGTTTTTCTCCTTGGTTATTAAGTATTCTTTGCCAATGTAACTTTTAATGGCTGCCCATTGGGTATGTGTGTGTGTATGTGAGGAACATTTTAGGTCTTGGTACCCAGGAGCCTGGCTGGGGTGATCTCCAAATCATATCCATCACATTACCATCGTCTAAGCTACTACTCACTCACCTCTTCCCAAGCCCGCTGCCTCTGTTCTTGACCCCTCAGTATATTCTCCACACTGAGGCAGGAGACATCTTTATCTTTGTAAAACTTAAATCTGCTAAAAACAGGCTTCCCCTGATCCCCATTACTGAACCACATTGAGGATTAAGCTCCATTTGATTGGGCCTCTGGTCTACCCTCTCTCCCCTTTCCCTTTGTGTACCATGTTCCAGCCACATCAGCCCCTTCTGTCCCACGGGTATGCCAAGCTCTGGGCCCACCCCAGTCCTCTAGCTCTTTCTTCTGTCAGCATGCGTATAGCCATGCCTCTCAGGTTCAATTTGAATATTGGAGCCTGTTCCCTTCACTCTGATGAAAACAGCTTTCTCACAAAACCCTGTGTTGTCTTCTTAGCAAATTTTTGTACTTAAAATTCTTGGATTTTTTTTAGTCTGCATGTTTGGTTCCTGTCACATAGAAAGCCCTCAAAATGTTTATGGGCTGGCAGAGGGAAAGAGGACCCCCTCAGTGCCTGCAAACCTGTTTTGGATTGTCAGAGCTAGCTGGCTGTTTGCAGGAAGAAATGCCAGCCTGTGTCAGTGCAGTTAGAGACTAAGCTTACCCAAGCCTCATGTGCTGTTCCTGGGTGAGGGTTGGTCTTCCAGCCAGTTTGGACGTGGCTGAATTGCCAAATGAGGGCTCATAGGCAGAGCGTGGTCTGTTCTGAGACCTGAGGAGATTAGATGGTGTGGTGGTTGTACTTGCTGACTGGTTAGGAGATGTGCATGGGGGTTGGTGATAGAGTAATTCAGTGTTTGTAACAGACTAAGTCTACTGAAGGGACTTGGAGTATGGGACTGGCTGAGGAAAGTGATTATGTAGCGGAGACGTCCTAAGCCCTCCGCTCTGGGGTAGTCAGGAGAGACATCTTTGCATCTCTTGAAATGGTTGGGCTGCCCCTGCAGAGCCCCTCGGATATCTCATTTTGGTTGAGCCCATGAGGCTTTTCATCCCTGCTTCTCTTTAGCCTCCTTGTCTAGAAACAACGTGGGCCTTCCCTCAGCCCAAGATGTCGGCAGACGGGGAGCAGCCCTTCTTGGGACTGTGCTCTCAGCTGCTGGCGTGGGCCCCCAATTGTTCCCCTAAGAACAATGGGCACTCTTTTTGGCCAGGAAGGGGAGCTCATGAAAGGGGCATTTCTTTGGATGCTTGAGAGCTTTGTGGTAACCCCGCCTGCATGAGATGAACTACAGTTTCTTCCTGCCTCAAGTGGGTGTTCCCTGGCTCTGAATGGACCCCTTGTGAAGAGAGCACACCGGGAAATGCGGGTTGGCGAAGGAAGGCATCCTTGGGGGTGGGTTGTCAGAATGACATTTGCCCAGACACATTTGTTCAAATACTTATTGAATATATATGCTTCTATGTTTTAGGAAAAAAATTAACTGACAGGGACTGAAAGAAGGTGCCAAAGTAAAAATAGATGATGTTAGGGCTTGGGATTGAGACTGATTCTGAGAATTATAATTAGAATAATAATTATTATAATAAGTATGATAATTATAGTACTTACTATATTATAATACAATTGTAATATAATAATTATTAATAGCTCTAACTGTGCTAAGCTGTCCCTTACTGTGGAGGGAAAATGATTAATTTTTTAAAAATTGAGATACAGTCAGTTTGGAATGTTGTGTTAATTTCTGGTGGATAGCATGGTGATTTAACTGTGTGTGTGTGTGTGTGTGTGTGTGTGTGTGTGTGTGTGTGTGTGTATGTATGTATTCCTTCTCATACTCTTTTCATTATAGGCTCTTATAAGGTATTAAATATAGTTCTGTGTGCTTTACCATAGGACCTTGTTTACCTAGAAGATGACTAATTTTTGTTTTTAGATGAGAACATCAAGTAAAATGCCTCATAATTCAGACCAGAAGGGCACTGACTGGGCTGGACAAGCTGTGTTCAGCTTGTGATCCTGTGGCCTTGGCCTTCATGGCAAGAGCTCTGTGCTGGTTTGAGGTTTGAATGTCTAGCCACAAGACCAATGATTGTCTCTCATGGATGTGGCTCTGCTTTACTCAGCAAAGCAGAGGCCCCTCGCATGCACTTCCATCCTGGTTCCTCATCTTATGTGGGGGCAAAGTCTTGGACCTTTGACTTCAAGCTGGAGGCTCTTCCTGTTGACCTGTGCCATCTCCCCACAGTGCAGCTACATGACTGCCCATGTGCATCATTTGCAGAAGCTGAGCTTGGCCACAGAGCAAATTTGTCTCATTGTCATAGTTCATGGCACAGACACAGGATCACCCTGAATGTGAGTCAGCAGCTTGGGGGCCTCTGAAATGTGACTGGAGGCTGACTCCATCACAGTGACCATTTCCTGCCTCCCTGAGCAAAGGAGCCCACCACACAGTCGGCCTGCCTCAAGAAGGCCTTGATCACCTCATATTCAAGGGCCTCCGGGGTGTTGCCTATGACACCCAGCCATAGATGGCTGCAGTTTGGGCCAGCTCTGCAGCTTGGCTGAGGGGTCAGGGGGCTGAAGGGTCAAGAGCCAGTGACCACGTCAGGGAGGGCAGGGACTTTGCCAGGTCAGGCTCCTAGAGGCCCAAGCAGTGGTGTGTCACAGGGCAGCAGTTTGTGCCAGTGTGAAATGGACCACTGAGAAGACCCTCAGAAACATCTGTTGGGGGCATTCAGGAAAGCCCAGCCTGAATCCCTTGGGCTGTCCTGGCTAGAGGTGTTGGTTGGAAGGTATGACCACTGAGGCCCAAAGGAGCCTCAGAAAGGTTTCTAGTGTGAGGGAATTCTCACCAAATGCAGTTACTTGATCATACTTTATTCCAAAGATCTCTCTTTGCTGGCCATCATCAGCTCACCCGAAGTGACATGGGTATGAAAGTGCTCACCCATCTTTCTGGACTCTTTGCTTGCCATTCCTTAACTCCTGCATGGGTAAGATACCACCTTGTGGGTTCTAAATGATAAAGCTTAGGTTTTCTTGGCTTCAGAAGCCAATGATCATATAATTAATTAGGCCCTAGTGAGAGTCTAGCGCTTTAGTTTAGTCTTTCAGCTAAAACTAGCTGGCTGGTCCAGATTGTGGGTGGAAATCTGCCTTTGATGAGGGACTAAGTAATAGAAGCTCCTCTTTTGCTCTTTCTCCAGGTGTGGAAGTTTACTGACTTGAGGTGAGAGACTACTCGCGTTGCATGGTGTTTAGCACAGGTGCTGTATCTTTATCAAGGCCTGGTGTTTGATGGTCAACTGTGCAAGAGAGGGCACGAGTGATGCAATTGGAGAGAATGTGCTAGAACTGAATTAGGGAGTCAGTTACTAGTTATCTGCTAGTATTATAGACTGAGGAGTGACCCAAACCTTCACATTTGGCAGTTCCCCAGTCGTTGGTCATAGTGATTAATTGTAGGCATTGCTAGGCCGATAGTCTTCAGAACTCTTTATGGGTCTGCCCAGGTTTTGTGGTTTTGATTCTTAATTTTTTTTTTTTTTGAGGAAGTTTATGGATCAAGATTTTCTAAAACTGGGTGTGTGGCTGTCCGAGATCTTGTTTTCCTCAGTGCTGGGCTTGCCTTCCATCTCAGAAGCATGTTCTCTCTGAGAGTGGCTGAAACTGGAAAGATTTCTGGCTCTTTCTGGGTGTCCTGTGATCTAAAGCCCATGATCTTCTCGAATCAGGTTTCTTTCTGCAGTTTCTGCCTCCTGCAGGTGTTCCCACTAACTACCTGAAGACACCTTTCCAAGATGGCTGCTTTATACGGTCAACAGGCCTTGTCTCCCACAACTCAAAGGCAGTGTTGGTGTCTACAGACAGAGGGCTGGGTGACTTGAAACCCTGGGAGAGTTCCATGGCCAGGACAGCCTGTCATCCCAAACACATGAGCTGGTGCCTCTGAGCACTTCACGCAGAGCTCTGATTCCTACTTCTTGCCTGCCATTCTAGCCTGCAGCTCTTGGCAGGGTTAGTTGTGGGTTGTTACAGGACAACTAGTACAGAAATTTCTGTATGAGTAAACCAAGGAGTCCAAGGATAGTCATAATCTCATGTGCAGATATGCCAGGATTGAGCACACCTATTTCAGACTCTGAGGAGGTGAATGCTGGCATTGGGCTGTCATCTGCAGCAAGTTCTTCTTGCCCCACTCCGCCCAGCACCTCTCGACATTTTCATCCACTCTTGGCAAACAGGTCCTAACAGGTAAGCAAATCCCTGAGGGTCCCCAACCTTAGCCTTGTTCCCCTATAGGACCCTAGCTTCCTCTTTCTGTAGCCTCTCCATTTCCCTTTGATGCTTTGAGTTTCCTGCTTTGGGGTATGAACAGGGAGACAAGGCCTCAGTGTGTGCTGGGCCCAAGGCCTGTTGGGAAGGAGAACTGGGGAGTGGAGCATGGGCATGCCCAGACCCATTCCTGCCTGCAGCAGCCTCACAATGTGTACTGTGTCTCTGAGCCCACAGGGGCGGGTGGGGAACCCGCACTGACAGAATCTAGTGTGTGCCTGGTCCTATGATCATACAAGGTTGACATCGTTTCCCCCTTTTTAGGGGAGGAAAATGAGAAAATGGGCTGAGGTTGAGTCAAGCCTCAAACTGCCTGGAGCTGGAATTCAGCCAAGAGCTTGTGGAGATGGGGCTTCCCCTTGAGTAAGCTGTTGTTCTAGAGACGAGTCCTGGCTTGTCATGAAGGCTGTGTCTCCCAGAAGGAACATTCATATCCTATTTCACCCTTAGGCATTGAGTTCTGGAGCCTGGAAGTTTTGAAAGCTGGGGAGGATGTCCAGAGTTCCCATGGGCTGAGGGACTCCTGCTTTGTCAGGGTTGAGTAGGTGTTGCATCCCATAGTGTTCCCTCAACTGAGTGCCCTGGAGAGGGAGGGGCCGCTAGTGGAATCCTCTGGGGACTGTGGACACTGCCAGCTCTTCAGGCACGTTCACACTTCCCAGTTCAAGGGCTTTCCCCAAATGGCCTTGAAATCACAGAGATGCCAGCTCACCCGTGACTTGGCTAGGTTCCTTGTGGAACTCAGATTTGTTCTGCTTCCTGTGGCCCTTCTATTAAAATGAATCATTGCCAACCGGAGTGCTGCCTGGGCCTGGTGTTTCCAGAACCAAGATGCTTGGAGATGCATGGATTTTAGTTTAGTTTCATAACTTTCCTTCCTGTCTGAGGAATATCCAAGACCCTGGGGACTGTTTGCTTTAGGGCTGTAGATCCAGGTTGGACACCTGTCCTGTGGTCAGAGCTCCAGGACCCTGAGGAGCCAGAATTTGCAGAGGGGAAGGCAGATGCACGTTGGAGAGGCTTGGCTCTGTTTTTCTGACATAGCTTATCCCAAATGTCTGTAAAGCTGTGGGTAGACCATAGTGAAAGAATTGGTTTCCGTAACCAGAATAAAGCTACCAATTCTGCCCTTCCATCTCTCAATTTGAGATTGAGCATTATAACTTGCTTTGGTGAAACCTGAGGTTTTCTTTGATGTTTGTTATTTATTTTACACGTTATTAATATATTATAATGTTACTTGGCCTAGTTTAAATAAGTGTATATTTTCTAAGACTGGCTGTGTAGGAGTCTTGGCCAAAGAGTGGCCTGGGTTTATTTCTTGGGAAATGTCTGACAGTAGAACTGTGGCTATTGGGGTCAGCAGGACAGCAAGTGAGCCAGCCAGGGAAGCTTGAGGAGGTGGGGGCCCTTCTCTGTTTTTTCTGTTATAAAGTGCCCTTACGTAGCTGGGACAGACTTGAAAAAGCACTGGGTCTGCTTACTCATCTGTGCTGATGGAACACACAGGGCTGGGCCCAGGCCTAACTACCTGGCCATTTAGGCATATCCCACGGGCCTGGCCAGCCACTTGGCAGCCACCTCTGGAGCCTCTCCTGGTCTCTTCTGACCCTGTTCAGTCTTCTCTACAGGTGGCTTCTCCTCGGCTGGCTTCATTCAGAGCTCCATTCCAGGCCATCCCTTCCTTCTTTCTCTACCCTCGCTCTTGCAGGTGTGCTCTCATCCCAGTGGTAGCCAGGATGGGGTAGGGTTAGGAGAAATACCCTCGGGTGGCTGGAGACTTGGGCCCACACCCTGCCTCACCTATTCTCTGCCTCTCAGGACCGCAGTTTCTACACCATCTCTGTAAAACATCTCCTGGTTCCCTTGACTGCACTATTCCATTTGGGCTCAAATTTTTGCTTCACATTTTCTGCAGAACAAGAGCATAAAGCCTCTACTTTTTATGGTTATATGTGGATGTGGCAGTTTTCATATTTAACATAATTGAACTGAAAAAATTTAAAGCATGGATTTCTCAGTCAAAGCAGTTGAAAATTTTGTAGCTAAAAAAGATTGTAAAGGAAGAATATATTTAGTATTTTTCATGGATTTGAAGACACCATGTTTACAGTTATCTTACCATTTCTGATGTTGGCTGTGTTTGCAGTATATGGTGAGTGGCAGGATGGGGATTCTTAGTGCTGCATTAATTGGATGACTGCACCCTGGAGTTGATGTAATGTGGTGTCACAAAAGAAACACTGTTTAGGGTCTTCTCCCCAGTCACTTAGGCACCTGGCTCTTGGCAGGAGGAAGCCTGAGGAACCAGAGCCCTTGGGGAACCCAGCAAGCATAGTTCTGGCCTTCCTGCCACAGGGAAGGAAGCATTTTAGTGTCCCTCTGCTGACAAGCAATGACCATGAAGGGCAGTTTCTGGGCTGAGGCTGGCAGTAAGACATGCTGTCTATTGGCCAGAATGTCTCAGGACTTGATGGACAGGATAGTGTAGCTGAGAGTGCCTCAGGCAGATCAGAGAGTGGGTGCCACCTTTCTTGCATTCAGGTCAGGAGTAGTTGTTTCTTGAAGGTGAGAGGAGTCTGGGCAAGAGGCAGGTCTTGTTTTCCTCTTGTCAGCTGCTATGGCGGCATTCCCTCAGGTGCTTTACGTATTACCAGTATGTTGCTGGGGAAAAGGACTTCCACCCTGAACTAGTCTTGGAGGTTCTGTTGGGTGGAATAAGGGAATAAGCTGAGGCCTGCATTTGTGCCTCAGCTTTCCAAGGGCAGAGGTGAGATCTGGGTTTACCAAACTTAGTTGGCTACAGAACTCTCTTTTAGAGAGACTGGAGCTCCTTGGAATACCTTTGATAAACACTCTTCTAGAATAATTTGCCATTCCCTCACCATGGGCATTGCAATTTTTCTTGAGGTTTGAAAAGCAGGGTTAAATAAGACATTAGATACTGCTAACCAAATGTGCCCCAGTACACTTGAATGTAACGTGATAGTTGTAAAGTGAGTCATTTGGGGGCATTGAGTTGTCCCTGCACCCAGACCTGTGCATTTCCACTTCTGGGCAGGAAAAGTACCCTAGGCCAGGCATATGACTTGAGCAAAGTTGTGGTGTCTGCAGAGGGCAGTGGAGAGGCCTGAGGTGAGGTTGGAAAGGAGAGCTGAGGGATGAGGCAGTCAGGTTTGATTCTGTAGGCAGGTGGGCAAATAGTGGCAGGGCATGTCACTGGCATAAGAACCTGCAACATTCTTGAGCTCCATGGCATGCATTCTCTGGGTTGAGACGTGTTTGAATGCCAGCAGTGCTGTCTCCCCACTGTGTGGGCTTGGTTGAATCATTTGCATTCTATGTTAGCCCATCTGGCAGCCCCAGTTTTTTTGTGACAGGTATATGAGCTCCAGGAGAGAGGAGTTGGTTCCTCCAGTAGGAATTCTGAATTGTACCTCAGGCCTGTCATACAGTTCAGGCTAGGCAAGTGGTTGACTGTTGTGATCATTTTCAGGTTATGCAGTGACAGTAGCACTTAACTCATGCTGATGTCTCTTCTAGGTATCAGCAGCAGGGAAGGAGGCCTTGCCGTCCTGGCTGCACTGGGACCCACAGAGCCACACCCTGGAGGGCCTTCCCCTTGACACCGATAAGGGTGTGCATTATATTTCAGTGATCGCTGCACGCCTGGGAGCCAACGGGAGCCACGTGCCCCAGACTTCCAGTGTGTTCTCCATTGAGGTCTACCCTGAAGACCACAGTGAGCTACAGTCCATGCGGGTGGCATCATCAGACCCTGGTGAGGCGGTGTCATCTGTCTGTGCTGCTGATGAGCCTGTGACTGTCCTGACAGTAATTCTGGATGCTGACCTTACCAAGATGACCCCAAAGCAAAGGATTGACCTTCTGCACAGGATGCAGAGCTTCTCAGAAGTGGAGCTTCACAATATGAAGTTGGTGCCAGTGGTGAATAACAGACTGTTTGATATGTCGGCCTTCATGGCTGGCCCGGGAAATGCAAAAAAGGTGGTAGAAAATGGGGCCCTGCTCTCCTGGAAGCTGGGTTGCTCCCTGAACCAAAACAGTGTGCCTGACATTCGTGGTGTGGAGGCCCCTGCCAGGGAGGGTGCTATGTCTGCCCAGCTTGGCTACCCTGTGGTGGGTTGGCACATTGCGAACAAGAAGCCACCTCTCCCCAAACGCATCCGGAGGCAAATTCATGCGACACCCACACCTGTCACTGCTATTGGGCCCCCAACCACGGCCATCCAGGAGCCACCATCCAGGATTGTTCCTACCCCCACATCTCCAGCCATTGCTCCTCCAACAGAGACCATGGCTCCTCCAGTCAGGGATCCTGTTCCTGGGAAGCCCACAGTCACCATTCGGACTCGTGGTGCCATTATTCAGACCCCAACCCTAGGCCCCATCCAGCCCACTCGGGTGTTAGAAGCCGGCACCACAGTTCCTGGCCAGATCCGCCCAACTGTGACCATTCCGGGCTATGTGGAGCCCACGGCTGTTGCTACCCCTCCCACGACTACCACCAAGAAGCCACGAGTATCCACACCAAAACCAGCCACGCCTTCTACTGACTCCTCAACCACAACTCGAAGGCCAACTAAGAAGCCACGGACACCCCGACCGGTGCCCCGGGTCACCACCAAAGCTCCCATCACCAGATTGGAAACCGCCTCCCCACCTACTCGCATCCGCACCACCACCAGTGGGATGCCCCGTGGAGGAGAACCCAACCAGCGCCCAGAGCTCAAGAACCACATCGACAGGGTAGATGCCTGGGTTGGCACCTACTTTGAGGTGAAGATCCCATCAGACACCTTCTATGACAATGAGGACACCACTACTGATAAGCTGAAGCTGACCCTGAAGCTTCGGGAGCAGCAGTTGGTAGGCGAGAAGTCTTGGGTACAGTTCAACAGCAACAGCCAGCTCATGTATGGCCTGCCCGACAGCAGTCACGTGGGCAAGCACGAATATTTCATGCACGCCACAGACAAAGGGGGTCTATCAGCTGTGGATGCCTTCGAGATCCATGTCCATAAGCGTCCTCAAGGGGACAGGGCTCCTGCGCGGTTCAAGGCCAAGTTTGTGGGTGACCCAGCAGCAGTGGTGAATGACATCCACAAGAAGATTGCCCTGGTGAAGAAACTGGCCTTCGCCTTTGGGGACCGCAACTGCAGCACCATCACTCTGCAGAATATCACCCGTGGCTCCATCGTGGTAGAATGGACCAACAACACCCTACCCCTGGAGCCCTGCCCCAAGGAGCAGATCACAGGGCTGAGCCGGAGAATTGCTGAGGATGATGGCAGACCTCGGGCTGCCTTCTCCAATGCTTTGGAGCCCGACTTCAAGGCCATGAGCATTGCTGTGACAGGCTCTGGCAGCTGCCGTCATCTACAGTTTGTCCCTGTAGCGCCACCCAGGAGGGTGCCCTCAGAGGCTCCACCCACAGAAGTGCCAGACAGGGACCCTGAGAAGAGCAGCGAGGACGATGTCTACCTGCACACGGTTATTCCGGCCGTGGTGGTTGCAGCCATCCTGCTCATCGCCGGCATCATTGCCATGATCTGCTATCGCAAGAAGCGGAAGGGCAAGCTCACCCTCGAGGACCAGGCCACCTTCATCAAGAAGGGGGTGCCTATCATCTTTGCAGATGAGCTGGATGACTCAAAGCCCCCACCCTCCTCCAGCATGCCACTTATCCTGCAGGAGGAAAAAGCTCCCCTCCCCCCTCCTGAGTACCCCAACCAGAGTGTGCCCGAGACCACTCCTCTGAACCAGGACACTGTGGGAGAGTACACGCCCCTGCGGGATGAGGATCCCAATGCGCCTCCCTACCAGCCCCCGCCACCCTTCACAGCCCCCATGGAGGGCAAGGGCTCCCGTCCCAAGAACATGACCCCATACCGGTCACCCCCTCCCTATGTCCCCCCTTAACCCACAAGCGCCTGGGTGGAGGCAGGGGTAGGGCAGGGCCCTGGAGACAACGTGGAGTTGTCTGTGGAGACCGGTGGCCTGCAGACCATCGCCCACTGGGAGCCGACACCTGACCTAGCACACACTGACACACATGGGGCCTGGACAAGCCTGCCCTCTCTGGTCCTCCTAAACCCCAAAGCAGCTGGAGAGACTTTGGGGACAGTTCTACTTTTTTTTTTTTTTTTTTTTGCCTAACAGCTTTTTGTTTGTTCATAGAAAATTCTTCGCTGCGTTTTTGATGGCTGGCTCTGAAAGCACCGTTTGGAGTAGAGGTAGATGAAGGGAGCGAGAAACTGGGAATGAACTCGCAGGCAGTGCTGGGCCGCCTCCCAGCTCTCTGCGTTTTGCCTTTAACACTAACTGTACTGTTTTTTCTATTCACGTGTGTCTAGCTGCAGGATGTAACATGGAAAACAGTAGCTAAAGATTAAATTCAGAGGACTTTCAGAAGTTAAGGTTAAGTTTTTACATTTAATCTGCTGTTTACCTAAACTTGTATGTATAATTTTTGGGTGGGTATGGGAAATTGCTTTGCTAAAAATAAGCTCCCAGGGTGTTTCAAACTTAGAGAAGACCAAGGGACAGTATTTTTTATCAAAGGAATCCTATTTTTTCACACTACGTAAACTTGGTTGCTCTGATAACCCAGGGCTTGACTGGGGGCCTCCTGGCCCTGGCTCAGGGGCCAGGGCCCTGGTGCTGGGCTTGCTGTCCCACTGTTGCCAGGGGCTGGAAGCTGGAGGGGCCTCTTGGGCCATGGACATCCACACCCCCACCCCATGCACGCTAGCAGCCCACCACCAAGGGGTCTTCATTTCCATGGAAAGGGGACTCCAAGAGGCAGTGGTGGCCGTGGCCCCCAACCTAGGTGCTCCAGGGTGGGCTAGCTGCTCGTGGGGGTGCCTGGGGAGGTCGAGGGACTCGACCATAACATCAGCCTGTTTTCTTTTACCTTTTTTCTGTGTGTTTTTTTCCCCTCCTAAAAGGAATATCATGGTTTTTGAAACACTCAGTGGGGGACATTTTGGTGAAGATGCAATATTTTTATGTCATGTGATGCTCTTTCCTCACTTGACCTTGGCCGCTTTGTCCCAATAGTCCACAGCCCCACCCTGACCCACCCCACCCCTCTTCTCTGGCGCTCCAATCCCAGGCCTTGGGCCTGAATGGCTGGGAAAGGTCTGGTGGCTGGGGAGGAGTGCCAGCAATAGTTCATAGTAAAAATCTGTGGGCTCTCAAAGCTAATTTTTTACTAAAGTTTTTATACAGCCTCAAATTGTTTTATTAAAAAAAAAGATTAAAAACGGTGATGCTTACAGCAGTTTGTACAAGCTCTTAGTGTTGATTCCATGGAACTGACGGCTTTGCTCATTTTGATTTTTTTCCCCCCTTCTTTTCCTAATGGTTTAAATTCTGGAATTACACTGGGGCTTCTTTTGCCTTTTTTAGCAGAACTTCCGTCCATCCATCTGCATCTCTGTCCCATGACTCAGGGGCACCCACTCTGCTTTGATTCTCCTCCTTTGGAAGAAACCATTTTGAGCATGACTTTTCTTGGTGTCTGAGAGTTATTTTAGGTACCTTTTAGGGAGGAATGCCTTTTGCAATAATGTATCCCTTCTGTGATCGAGGGCGGGTGGGTGGACCCAGGCTCCCTTTGCACACCACTAAGCAGCCACTTCTAAGCCATATTGACCGTTTTGCAGAGGATTCGTGTGTGCTGCCTCAGGCGGGGGAGTGACAGTCAGAGGGGAGGGGTCTCCACCCTGCACTTCTCTGGAGGGTGTTCCCCCTTGCACCTTTTCCCACAGGGCCCAGCCTCTATCTCCTGCCCTGCCCCCTGGTTGGGTGAGCAGTGCCCCTGTGGGGGGAGCCTGTAGATGAGGGCTTCATGGACCTCCAGGGACTGGGCCTTGTACCTCCAAGCCCTGATGCAAGCTGGAGTTTCCCCAGTGCCCCCAGATTCAGGAGCACAAGCAGGATCTGACCTGGTGAGATTATTTTTGATGACCTCATCAAAAAATAATTCGCAATGTTCCAGGTGAGGGCTTTGAAAAGCCTTCCAAATAGCTCCGTTGCCCCTAGCAACCCCACCATTGGGTACTGCCATGCAGAGACGTGGCTGGCCCAGAATGGCCTGTTACCATAGCGACAGGAGGCAATGGGGCAGTGAACAGAATAACAACAGCAACAATGCCCTTGCAGGCAGCCTCCTCCCCTGAGCGCCTGGCTGGCAATGGTCGTTGGACTCTTAAGACAGAGAGCCAATCTCATATTCAAGTGTTCACCAACCACTGACGTGTTTTTATTTCCTTCTATATGATTTTAAGATGTGTTTTCTGCATTCTGTATAGAAACATATCGAACTAAATAAAAGCAGTGTCTTTATTACAATGCCATTGCCTCCAAGCGTCTATTTCCTGGCCTCTGCACAACATGAGTGTAGGGTTGGACTGGAGTCCATGTGGCAGACGGAAGAGGGGACCTGGCTAGGCCCACTTGGAGGTGGCCTTTGAGCAGCTGACCAGATAGCCTTCATAGCCTTACCATTTCTGTGCCTCTGGGATTGGTGGGGCTGTTTGTCAGAGCTCTGCCAATCAGTGAACCCTCCTTAGCACCTCTTATGCCTGAACCAGCTGAACCATAATTTCCTCATCTTTGGTGGGGGTTTGTGGAGGGGAGTGGGCAAAAAACCCAATGAGACTGAGTGGGAGGGGAGGATGTTGGCAAAGGTCTTACAACAGGCTGTCTGCCCCAGAGTGGATCAACTCCTGCAGCTCCCAGGCAGGGGTCCCTCAGGCTGGGCCCTTGCGAAGATGGGAACTTAGGGGTTCCCCTGGCTCCAGCTCCTGCGCCCACCATTGTATGGCTGGGGCTGGCAAGTCTCCCAGGTAGTCTCAAGGCAGGTTTGGCCTTGGCCTTGGAGTGGGGAGAAGAGGAGAGTGGGTTCTGGCCAGGCTGTTCTACCCCGATTTGGCCTATAGATTCTGGGGGCCTGCCTCTAAGTGCCCTGCCTGGGATGGACAGGACAGCTGGGAAGGCTTAGTGTGACTTAGTGTCCAGGAAGGAGCAGGTTGTCCTGGGATATTGCCCAGGGTGTGGGAAGCAGGGGATGCAGCAGCTGTGTCTTTAGAGGCGGTATCAGGGGTCATTGGTCACAGAACAACTGTAGCCTCTTTTGGACTCACTCCCACCCCCACAGGGTCTTCACCATCTCTACCTACAGTCCCCAGGCTGCTTCTCTGCTCACAACCTTCGAGACCCAAAGCTAAGACTGGTCTCATATTGCAGATAGAGCTGAGTCCCAAAGTGGGGAGATCACACAACGAATACCACACATAAATGCCCGGGAAGGCTGTCCCCAGTTCACAGTTCAGGGACACATATCTCACCCCCTAGACCTAGCAGCAGGGGCCCAGGAAGTGACCCTGCCCTTGCTCTCTTGGCCTCAGGAAGTTCTGCATAATGTCTGAGCTGAAGCCACTGGGTTATGAGTGGACTCACTGTCCTGAACTCTGGTAAAGGGATCTCTGGTTTCAGCAGAGAACAGTAAGGTCAGCAGGGTAGGAAGACGAGGAGCCACAAGGGCCTCTGGCCCCTGCCGTGTCCTACTCTCCTTTGGAATGTCTGATATTTGACTTGGCAGACCCTTTCCCTGCAGCACTCCTGCCAGGTCTCTGTGACCTCTCCTTGGTGGAGATAGGGACTGTCTACTCCGGTCTTCTAAGCTGGAGAGAGGGTGGTGGAGGGAAGGGGCAGGAAAGAAAGATCACAGTAGGGGAGGGGAGAGGGGGCTGTCTGACCCACAAAAATCTGCCTTCCCCCACTCGCCTTTGACCCAGGGCAAGTTCCCAGGATCCCTTTGGCCTCGCTTCTTCATCTGTGAGGTAGAGACAGTGCTAGTCTCCAGGGGATTATGAGAAACCCTGGGAACTGGAAAGCAGGGCGTGGAAGTGGGATAACAAGTCACCCCTAACACATCTTCCTGTAAAAGGGGCAGAGAATTAAAGCGAGGCTAAAAGAATCCTCATTCTCCTAGTATAAAGTCACTGCCCTTGGGCCAAGATCCTTGGGCCAGGCTTGGGCCAAGGTGTTAGCTGGAGAATACTGGGGTGTCTAGGTGCTCCCGACCAGCTTAGCACTTTAGACTGGAGGCTCCACATGACTCATCCGCCTCCACTTTTTCTCAACAGGTAGAAAAAGCTCCTAGAAGAGGCCCTTCCCTAGCTCTTCTAAAGCCGGGACCGCCACACTCAAGCCCTTTGTAAGATATTACTGAATCTTAAAAATACAGATCAGCTAATGACTTACTCTTCTCCTGCTTTGCTTACTTTCTTGATAACCCTCCTGAGACAAGGTGACTGATGCCCAGAGAGGGCAAGGGTCCAGGTTCTGTGTGCAAAGCAGGTTCAATTCTGAGTGTAACCCAAACACTTTAGGTTTTTTTGTAGTGTAAAATTTTGTTCATATTGTAGAGCAGCAAAGAATTATTTGAAGCCCCCACTGGGAGATGAGGGTACCATTTCCCTTATGGGGACCCTAGCGGACCCAGAGAAGATAGGGCAAGAGATTCAAAGTGAGGGTCCCCTTCTGCTGGGAGTGGGGTGCTCCTGCACATGAGGGCAGCCTAGAGCAAGCGCAGCATAGAGAGAGACCTGGTCACTGGGACCCTCACTAGCCCCACTGCCTTCACCTTTGGTGGTGGTGACCCCGGAGTCCTAGCTGGGGTGGAGCAAAGTTGATGTTTGTGTCCCTATGGAAGGTTCCGTGTGCCAGGAGGTGCCTCTGAGTTGGTTTGGGGCGGTGATGGGGGCAGCTCTCAACCGTGGTAGTGGTTCCGGGTGCCCCCCATGTGAGCCTGGTCGAGGGCCAATCGCCAGGCGCTCTGGGCCGAAGATGGAAGACAGTGCCCGCGAGTTCCCAGGAGGTGGCGCCAGAGGCTAGACGAAACCTGACAACAATGGGTTAGCCGGGCTGTGGGCGGAGTTAAGTCACAGCGGGTTAGGGGAGAGTCTGGGAGCTGGGAGAGGCCGGCTGTGGGCGGGTGGAACCCGGCGTAGAGAAGAGCTGAGACGGCTGGGTACTGGACTGAGGCTTGGAGGAGGGCGGATCTGTGGGGCAGGGCTAAGGCTGTAAGGCTAGCTGCCTAGAGCCGCTGTAAGCTAGGCCGCCGACCCGAGGTTTAAAGGGCCGATCTTTTCTCACTCAGCCACTGCCGCACAGACCTTGAGGGCACTGGGGCGCGTGGAGCTGGGTTTGGAGCCTGTCCTTCGCTGCGCCCATTCTCCTTCGGAAAGGGAAGCTAGCAGAGAATAGAAGGGAAGAGTCTGGGTCCCAGGCTTCTAGATGGCTTCTATTCCTGGGGCCCAGCCTCAAACCTTGAATTCAGATGTTTGTAGAAATGAACGAATAAGGACTTTGCCCACTCCCGCCTTAGCTTTTGTATGACTCCAGGCCAGCGCGGGGCCCGCACACAGCCCTTGTTGGATGCCCCCTGTGTCTCCCTTTCCTCCAGCCTGAGAGCTCCTGAGGGCACGGCTGTGGGATATGGGAGGGTTCTGGATGGAAGCCAGGCGGCTCCTGTGCCCCTGGGGGAAGACACTTGGCATTAAAAGCAGACAAGGATAGGGTAGCAGATGACCCTTTTTCTGGGTTGACCCTGGAGTGGGGGCACCCTGAAGCCTCAGGGAATACCTTGCCCAAAACCCAAAGCTGTCTCCACAGTCCTGGGCATGCACTAGGACAGCAGGGAACATCTAGTTGGCAGCTGGCTGGAGCTCCCCAGGCCAAGGCTGAAGGCACTCTTGCCTTGTGTCCTCATGGTGTTGCAATATCAGGCTGTAGAGGGCAGAGCCCAGGTTTGGGGCTTGCCAAAATGGCTGAGAGCTCAGGTCAGACCAGCTCCTTTTCCAGGGATCACTCCCCACTTCCCTCAGCACCCCTGTTGTAAAAGGTCTTGGGAGAGAAAGGTGAAGAAAGTGACTGGCTCCAGCCCATGATGGCAGGGGTGGGGAGGTCCTGCCGGGAGGTGGTAGCAGACTGTCCCTGGGTGTGCCTAGAGGAGAGGACCAGCTCTGTCTTGGATGAACTCACTCTCAGGGAACATGTACCTGGTTGGGCTGGGCAAGGAGCTGGGCTTGGGAGACACAAAGGGGATGGAGTCCTGCTTTTGTCTGAGGAGCACACAGCGTATATTTATGCAGGGGGTCGAGAGGAGGCCAGTGATTAGAGTGCAAACCAGAGGCTGAGGGTTCATCTACTGTGTCCCCAGTGGCTCTGACTCAGCAGCCACTGTGCCTCCCAAGTTATGCCCTGGGTCCCAGGCAGCACATCAGCTTACTCCTGGACATCCAGCCTCCTCAGAGAGGCCCTGAGCCAGGGCAGCACTAGGAGAGGGACACAGCCACCCTGTGAGCCCCAAGAAGATCCCTGGAGCAAATCCAGGGATGAGGGTGGGCTTGGTTGGAACGAGCAAAGATTGGGGGTGGGGGGGCTCAGTGGAACAATGGCCTTTCTGCTCTTGGTGGCAAGTGGAGGATGTCCTTTGTCCAGCTTTACTAGGAATTCTTCAGTCTGCACTATCAGCTTATTGTTGGAAAGACTGCCTTCCCAGAAAGCTGATGCCTGTGTCAGGCCTCCCAGCTGGAGGAGTTATTAATACATAACTAGCAGTGGTATCCCAGATGTTGCTGCCCATCTGATACCTGCTGCTACCCAGGCCAGAACCTGGAGAAACCTGAATGCAACTTCTGCCCTGACATCCTGGCCTGGTGATTCTTTGGCCACACCCACTGCTACAAGGGGTGATAGTGGTCCTGCACAGAGGGCCAGTAGTCAAGTCCTCCAGGTCCAGGGCCTGTTTGAGCAGCAGGCAAACAGAGGTCAAACTTGGAGATTGCAAGCCCAGTGAGGGCAGAGTAGGCTCAACAGTCTTGGTTTCTGCTGCATCCTTGGGGTCAAGCATGATGCTATCCTTCCTCTCAGGCTCAAAAGTGCCACATTTAACTGAAATTTAAATCTAACTAAATTGAATTTAACTGAATTGAAATCATCCATCCTAGCAGAGGCCTAAGGGACTCTGGACCTTTCTATTTGCCATAAAAGTTTTGTTTCACTGACCTGCGCTATTCTGTCCATCTTTCCTGGAAGTCAGGAACTGTTCCAATGGCTCCTGGAAATTCCCTGGGCAAACAAACCCTATCATAATTCACTCTGGTCGGGACAAATGTGAAATTCAGTGGAGACAGTAGCTATGTCCATGGCCTGAAATTCCTAGTGGTAAAGGGTGATTCTCAGTAATGGGCTTGGATTTGTAGTAGCAGAACCACAGAGGGGGTCAGGAGGGGGGGTCACCTTAGGACTTTCCTTAAGACATGTGGAACTGAGCCTGATGGATGGGTTGAGCTAGCTGCCCCTTCCCAGGAACTGTCCAGGTCACGTCTGAACCTCTGCTGCTTAGAGTAGGACCCATGGGCTGGTTAGGAGAGGAGATACAGACATGAGTTTCCACCTGGGCCTGTTCTCCACCCCCACCCCTTCCCCCACCTATCTCCCCATCCATGGAATAGATGTAGGTGGAGGGAAGTCCATGGGAACTGGAATCCTAGTGGGAAGGACTGCTACAGAGATTGAGGCAGCATTTTCTGTAGTTTATGGGAAACCATTTGTGTGCTTGTCTCTCCCCTTGTGCTAACTGAACTCTTTGAGGGCAGGTCCCACAGTCTTTACTGGGCCTGGCACTGAGTAGGCATTGGGTAAGCACTGGCTGAAGGAGGGTGAGTGTGCATGTATGTCTGAATGAGATTGGCAAAGCCAGCCTGGAGGCTGTTTGGAGGAAGACAGAGGGGCAAGGAAAGCAGCATGTTTTGACTTGGACACTTAGAACTTGGAGAAACCATGTCTTCTTCATTATTTTTTCTTGTCACAACAAGCCTTTGGAAGCACATAACTCTAATAGCAATGGGACTTAATTAGCTTTCTTGGGAACAATGCAGGGGCGGTGGGGCTAGGCTGGTGATAAACATTTCGGATGTTTCTTTTTTTTTACTGGCTTTCTTCACATAATGCAAGTAAAGATTTGCACATTGCGACAGGAAAGGAATTATGCAGACAAGGCACCAAGCAAATTCTACACCTTCCATTTTGTTCCCTTTTCCTACTTTTTCAAGTGATGTGGGTCATCTGAAGATCCTAGTGCACAAGCAAAATTGTCCTGGCCAGGCCAGGTGGGCTGCTGAGCTGGACAAAGATCAGGTTTCTTGTTTGTAGCTTCACATCAGCCTGAGGCTTATTTGGGGAGCTGCCTTATTCCCCATGTTAATGGGTGGTGCTGACAAACTTCAGCCAGGAGGGAAACCTGTTTTGGGGGCTTCTTTCCTTCCTCTTCAGTTCTATTTCTCCACCCCAGAGGAGGAGTGGGGACAGGGAGCCAACTTCCTGGGTTGTTTCTCATTAGGAGATGAGATAGGCCTCAGCAGCACTAGAACGACAAGAAGAGCGCAGAGCTCACCGGGGCCCAGAGACAGGAGCCGGCTCTCCCAGCCTTTCTGGAACAGTCCAAAGCTCATGGCAGCACATCATCCAGAACTGTCCTCAGTCATCCTTCTTTATTCTCTTTCAATCTCCATGCTCTCTACTCCCCTTCTTGCCTGTAGATTTTGTCATTCTTCACCACCACTGGCATCTTCATCTTGGGATCCTGAGCCTCCCTGTGGAGGTGCCCACGCTGAAAGTAGCATCCCAGGGTGAACTGGACTGTGTGGGGAAGCAGGAAAGCCTCCGAGTCTGCACTCTGCCCTTCCTCAACTTGGGCTTACCTGCATGTTGCCTTGCCCGTGGCCCAGCTGGCATCCGGGTGTAGGTCCTGAGGCCCTGCATCTCTTCATTCTTCCAAGATTTGCCTTCCAATGACTAATCATTTCCACAGATCCCAGCAGTTGACTGGCTCTGTCTGGGCCTTTTCCTACCTGGATGAATTTTTGTCTTGATTTCATTTCTCGCCGGTCTTCTTTAAGTGTTTGAAAGCACAGACTGGAGAATTAAGCAGACATATGCCCATCCATCAGTTCTGATTTGGCAAGTGGACTGATTCTCCTCCCATCTGGCCTTTCTCCCAAATGACTGCCATGTGTCACAAGTTACACTGAGGTGGGAAGAAGGTACCTTTGGCAAGTGAAGTTTAGGGATCTGGGAAACTTCTGCAAGGTCTCCAGATCCAACCTGTCCCTGGCCAGGCAGCAGATGGACCCAGGAGGGAATGGTACCGGATATGCCACACAGCTGGTTTGCACAAACTGAGAGATTTATTCATTCACTTGTCATGAAATCAAGCCGAGGAATTCTCCTAGGTCAGTACAGACAGTTCACCTATGACCCCTCCATCAGGAGAAACTCTGGATACAACCTCAGCATCCTTTTTATTATTCATTAAATCAACAATCCAAATGTGGTGGTACAGGAGCTATAGCCAAAGGTCCTTCTGGGGTGCTTTTCAGTGAGGGAAATGCTCAGAGCTGCATGGAGAACTCAGCCCAACCATTAGCCCTTGAGGCCCTGCTGAAGGCCAGTCCAAGGGATAGGACAAACCAGACAATGTCCTGCTGTTGCACAGCCCCCATTCTAGGTCAAGAGGAAAGAAACAACCCCTGGAACAGCAAATAAAAATGAGAGACCAAATCAGAGCTCCAGACAGCCAGAGGCCAGCACCATCCCATGGTCAGCAGGAGTCCCTTTACTGAATGCTAGGGTGGATGTGGACAGGGCAGGCATGTTTCTGGGGGTGTTTCTCAGAAGAAGCGGAACTAAGAGTTTGAAAGGAAGGTAGGGCCACCACTAACCCATACTTGAAGGTCCTCCTGGGTCTACTGTACTGTGTCCTTTGTCACCAAGGCAGCAGAGACCCTGGAGGTCTGCTAACAGCCAGGAATCCACTCTGAGGAGGACAACTCCCCAGGCCCACTGGCTGGGTAGGGCTAATTATCCCCATTGGAACCAGGGGCATGTTGATTTAAATCTGTGGAAAGCCATAGCTCCTGTGGCTTCTACAAAACCAGGAAATATACATCCTTCTCTCCCCTGCTTCCAAGTGGCCCAGCCCACACTCGCTGACTGGTGTCTGTGAAGCCAGAGGGGCCTGTGTTGGGCCAAGCTCACGTCATTGGTCTGTCCTTAGTGTCTGTGTATATGTTTTTCCCCAAGAGAAAAGGTATGGCACAAAACCCTCAAATCCCAGACCATCCACCAGAGAGACCACTTTGCAGGCTAGGAAATGGAGGCTTGGTGAGTCTAAGTCGGTTGTCATGGTCCCATTTGGGAAATGGCAGGGCTGAGATCTGGATCCTTGTGGAGCCTAGATATGCACGTGTAGTCACCAGACACTCACAAAGATGATTCAAACACAGAGGGAAACAGTGAAGACCAACATTACATAGGCAGAGAGGCTCTCATCATCCCAGGTAGTCAGTCAGGTAGTCAGCCATCGAGGCTTCACAGAAGCTTCCTCCCAGAGGTTGAGCAGCTCAGAGTGCATGGGAAGGCCCAGCCAAAGTCTGTCCATCAGTCTGGTTATCAGTGTTCCTTGAGGTCTCTGGATTATTCCAGGTCAGGTTAGAACGGCTGACATCCCATTTGGTACATTCATCATTAGGAAAATTAAATGGGTTTGTAAAATGAGTTGAAGTTTTCTCAAGTTCTTCTACACAGCCATGATTTACGAAGCTAGGAATAGTTTGGAATATAGCCTGGATCTTCTAAGAAATATTCTCCCTCAAGAAAGCACAGGTTTGTGTGAGAAGCCAGGAGGTAGACTACCCTGAGTAGTGTACAAACAGTGAAATCTGCAAGAGTGAGGTAGTAGAAAAGTAATTTGGTGAGCTCTCGGGTTAATGCAGAGCCAGCCTGCAGCCCTTCATCTGGACAGTCTCTGGGAATCACAGCTCAAGGCCTCTAAGAAATATCATCTTTTTCCCATCCCCAAGGTCACTGTCCCAGGGCCTGCTGAGGCAGCCTTCCATCTGGCTTCAGGCCAGCCCTGACACACCCTCCACCTTTCTCAGGGACACTTCCTAAGACTCCTGTCCTGTGAGACCTGATTTCAGCGTGAATCCCAGATGGTTCCCATTGCACCATCTGGACAAATTCTTCACCCCTCAGATGGCCTTTGAAACCCTCCTAACCAGCCCCATCCCACAGCATCCTTTATCTCTGTCCTTCCATGACCTTGCGCCTCTGAACACTCTGGTTAATTTGTCTTTCCAACTCCTAAATATCCTCTGATGCCACATTTGGTCCTCCTCTCTGAGGTCTGTCCCCACGAAGTCTGCCAGCCGGGACACTGAAGTTACCCAAATGAGAGCTCCCATTCCCGAGTTCCCTGGGTCAGAAAGCGCCACTGACTCTAGGGCAGGGCACGGCGCGACGCCACCATGGCCCCTTCTCATGATCCCTGTTCCTCCAATCCTGGTTAGGTGGGACGCTCCCGCCAGCCCCTACTGGGCTCAAGGTAGCACAGGCGGGCCGCGTCGGTCTCGGAGGGCGCATGCGCTAGCGCTGGCAGCTGTTTCCCGGCGACCCCGCCGCTGGCTCATGGACACGCGTCCTCAAGGGCTGGCGGGAGCGCGCGCGCGTTGGGGGCGGAGGCCGCACGGGCCGCGCATGCGCAGCGGCAGGCGGCGGCGCGAGTCGAGCGGGGAGATGGCGGCGGCGGCGGCGGCGGCGGCGCGGAGCGTGTGAGCAGCCGCCCGGGAGCCGCCGGCCCGGGCCCAGTGCGACCCCGACCCTGCCCGCCCACCCGCCATGGGCAACGAGGCCAGCTTGGAGGGGGGTGCTGGTGACGGGCCGCTGCCGCCCGGAGGCTCCGGCCCCGGCCCGGGCCCCGGCGCAGGGAAGCCTCCTTCAGCACCTACCGGCGGCGGACAGCTCCCGGCGACCGTCGCGGGGCGGGCTACCACGGGACCACCCGGTCCAGGCCCCGGCCCCGGCCCGGGCGGGTAAGCGCGCGGCGCGGCGCCTCGGGCGGGGACCTGCAGCCTGAGGTAGGGGCAGGGGCTCCCGACCCTGCAGTCTCGTCTGAACTGTGAGGTCGGATGTCGGGCCACACTTTGAACCCAGCTGGATTGGTGTGACCCAGGTGGTCGCGGGAAGGGGCTCTCCCTTTCCAGCCATCCCGCCTTGGTAAAGCAGGTTGGTTAGCGCAGGGTCGGTCTGGGCCTGCAGACCGCGACTCCGTCACGAACCCCAAATTCGCTTACCCCCAACGCTGGGCTCAGGAGGGGCTTATGTAACCTCAGCCTGGTCCCTCCGCACTGGGGAGCAGTGGGATGGAAAACGTTCTTGTCTGGTGGTGTCTGCATGTGTCCATTGTGTTGGGCAGAGGAAAGAGCACAATGGGAGTGGCTGTCAGGGAAGATAAGTGTCACTGCGAGGAACAGAAAGATGAAAATAGTTGAACCACGAACTTGGTCATGCGCTTTCCTCAGGCATTTAGTGGCTATAATCATCTTTGGAGGAAGGGAAAATGCTGCTGGACACCAAAAGGTACTTATTTAGGCTCAACAATACTAACAGGGTCATATGCTTTCACCATGGTTTAGGGAAACACTTTAAGGTAAAGCAAAAATGCTGTTGAATCATCTAGCACCAAATATGTTCCTGTTGCCTTATGATTTAGATTACCGCTTCAAATCAGTGGAATGCTTTAAACAGAACATATCTGATCAAATACTGTGAAACCAGCTTGTTTAAAACGTATGACAACTGAGGTCTTTTAAACAATCAAATGGCAGTAAATGCAGTGGAAGGATATGCCAGTGTATGATAAATCCGTAGACTGAAAACTCAGGAAAGCTACCAAGAAACGACAAGATAAAATGGAAGGCATTATCTTTACACCAAATAGGCCTAGGGAGTTGCAAAACTGGGGGGTGCTTCGGGATCCATGTGAGTTAGCTGATAGTGTTGCCTTGGCTTGTCTGTGGGGGAGCACATAAACTGTGAGGGAGCTTTTTTTCTTTTTTCTTTCTTTCTTTTTTTTTTTTTTTTTTTGATTCTCCAGCTGTCCAACTGTGCATCTCATGTGCTTATTTCCTCAGAAGTCATTTCTTAGACAACTTACAGTGATGAAGGGCTGTTAGTAGTCTGAAACCTGCCACAGACAGGCCAGCCTGTGAGCATCCCTTTTAGAGTGGGGATTTGCCCATTTTACATTAGCTATTACGATAATGCAGTTGGAGAGCACACGGTTCTTAGCACTGCAAATACTGTCCATTTTGTGGCATGTTGAGCTGCTCTTTGAGTTTTAACTTGAGGGAGGCTCACTCAGGCTTTAGAGCTCTTCCTCTAAGGGAAAACGTCTACAGCTGAGTGGAAAAACACCTTGTTATTGGGAGTTCTCTGTATGGGGAATTTGACGTTTCTCTTCTGGTGACCAAACAGGCTGCTCTGCTTGTAGTTTATCTGATGTTACAGAGCCAGGCATTTGAAATTTTGGAAAGACTTGGGCCGCTCAAAGGGACAGGAAGAAGGCTAGTGTCTACTGTTAATACTCCTTTTCTATTTCATTTCTGTATTGTCTATGTGTTCCATGTGCCTTGCTACAGGGCAGACACATGAACTACTGTGGGTTAGGGAACCATGGGCTTCTGCTGGATTTAGTAGTCACATAATCTTTCTTCTGGCTGTGGGCAAGGCTGACACACGGGCCTGTGGTGCTAAGATCGAGAGTTGTCAGGCTTAGGGGGTGAATTGGCTATTGGTCACCAAAGCTCAGGATTGGGGGCCCTTAGGAATGGGATTTACTCTTTCAACTGACATTTGGCTTGTCACAGCATCTAAGCTGAGCTGCGCCTCCATCGTATGTCTCTCCTTCAGCGTTAGAATGGCTTCTACTTCCTCTCACCAGAGCATCTCAGGTACCTGATGCCAAATTTAGCATGTTCTGTTCTGAGATACTGCTGAACAGATTGGCCCATTGATGGAAAAAAAGCCCTGTGGCATGTGCTTCTGGGCATTCAGAAAAGATCATTGACTTTCAAGCAAGTTTATGAATTTGGGGGAATTATATTGTGAGTAGAGGTAGGTGGAAGGTCAGATAAAAGTGAGATCATTTTACATTTCATGCCCCTCAGAGGGGCATGAAACTGCTGTTATGGGAGAGTTGCTTCCTAAGTCTTTCCTATTGCTATATTACACCTTATCACCCCAGGCTGAATTAGTCTTTTCGTCTTCATACTGAGCTGACTTGGGCTTTGTATGGGGGCAACTCCAGCATTTGTGGCTGAAGAACCTGACTTTGAATCCCATGAGTAGCAGTGCCACCACACCCATAGTGCCGCCTCTTGACCTGTTTGGATGATGTGGCACTGTGGGCATCGTAAAGTCCCTCAAGGCAGGGCTCTCTGCTTCTGGTCTTAGGGTCACACGTACAGTTATATACATTGTACCTTTCCCAGGGAGTGCCAGGTCAGCGAAGGCTGAACTCTAGCTCAGGCTCCACTCTCCAAGCTGTATGCCTTGGTATGGGCTGCATTCTCCCACAGGAAGGGGCACCTTTTATTCATTCATTCATTCATTCCTTTAATTTTATGGAGATATGCCCGATGTGCATTGAAGTGCCCAAGCTGATGGAATTTTACCTGTACACACATCACCAGTTCAAGACAAATTTTATCAGGACCCCAGAAAGCACATTTTAAAGAAATTTAGAAGCCATGTAGACCAGTGGCAGCCTGTTTAATCTACATCAGCTCTGTGGACTTGCATATGCTTTGACATTTGAAAATTGATCTTTAATCAATCAGCCAAGGTATATTTACCTGTATTAAGAGCAAGCACTTTGCTGGGCTTTGTGGAGGGTCTGGAAGTGTATACGATGCTCACAGTCTGGTTGGTCAGATAGCTCTTGACAAGCTCTCAAGAGCCAAAAATTGGAAGGATCCTAGGAGTGACACTGTAGGCAGCTCAGTGTCTGAGAAGTGTCAAATAGGCAGTGCTTATACAAGGGTTGTCAAGTGAGAACATGGAGAGGCAGAGCCAGGCTTCAAAAGAAGAATCCCAAGGTCCCTTGGGAAAATGGTGCAGTTATGAGAGGTGGAGAGAGGAAGAAATGGCATGAGGAGGTGGCCTACACAGGCAGGGACTGTGAGCAGACAATGGGCTGAGTGCAGGGGTGTGGAGGAGAGCTGGGGCAAACCAGGTGAGGTTCCTTGCCCTCATTATCCCATCAAAATCCTTGATCAGCACTGGGGTCGCCTCTGACTCACTTCCAGTCCATATGCCAGGGAGACATCTTGAGCCAAGGGCAGCTGGGTGCAAAGAGCCTGGTCATTTGCTGGAAGATGGGCAAGGTTGTTCTGAGAACCACACCCAGAGTTCCTTTCTCAAAATAGATTTGTCATAATTGCTGCTGAAAAATGAATGAATGGGTTTGTCAGGCATAGTATCTTTGGTCTGGGATTAGCCAGACTTGTTCTATCAGCTAGCAGTCAAGCTCTAGAAAAATCTGGGATTAATTTGTAGGGATAAAATGAAAGGATATACTTGTCAGGTTTGGAAATAATGGTCCTTTATCATTTAGAGATTATGTTTGGCCACTAGATTCTCATGGAGGGCATGTCATGGAGTTTGTGCTAAAGTGACCTAACATCTGAATAGTGATGATGTCAAAAGTTCACTCAAAAGGGGCAACCATTTTTGCATTTCTTGCCAGGGAAAGAGGGGCAGTTTTTGATAATATAGCTGTTCCTAGCATTAGTAAGACTGATAAGATGCTGTGGGTCCAAAAAAAAAAAAAAGTTATGGAAACATTAGGAAAAGAGAGTCTATTTTATTTAAAAAAAAGTTTTTATTATGGAAATTTTCACACATACATATATAAAAGTACAGAGAATAAGCTTATGAACTCCCATGTCCCCAGGGCCTAGCCACAGCCGTCATCACCTCATGGCTGATCAAGTTTATCCATCTCTCTTACTTCCCACCCCGATGGAAGCAACTACCAGACATCCCAACATTTCGTCATCAATATTTCAATGTAGACTTCTAAGAAAGAAATTTTTGGGGAAAGAGGGAGGGAGGTAATTAGGTCTACTTATTTACTTATTTTTAGGGGAGGTACCCTGGGGATTGAACCCAGGACCTTGTACATGCTAAGCATGTGCTCTCCCACTTTAACTATACCCTCTCCCCCAGGGTTCAATTTTTTTGATTATCTTATGAATTTATTTGTACAGTTGGTTTGTTTGAATTGTGATAGAAACAAAGTCTATACATTGGGTTTGATATGTCTCTTCAGTTTCTTTAAATTTATAAGTTCCTTCTCCTTTTTTCCTCTTGCAATGTGTGATTGGCTGTGTTGTTTGTCCTATGATTTCTCATATCTGGATTATGCTGACTGTATCCTTGTGGTGTCATTTAAGATGTTCCGCTGCCCCATATTTTCCCTGGAAACTGGGAATTCTTTCTTGAACCTTCCTTCCTTCTTTTCCCCCTTCCTTCCTTCCTTCCCCCCTTCCTTCCTTCCTTCCTTCCTTTTTTTCTTTCCCAAGAAATTCTAGCATTTTAAGAAAGAGTTCGTTGAGGACTTCAGACATGAAGGGGCTGGGAGTTCACTGAAAGTAGATCCAGACTTCGGACTAGTCTGGGAATCAAAGAACAATGCAATGGGTCACTTTTCTGTTCTTTTTCTAACATTCTCCTTCTGCAGAGTAAGTTGGGTTCTAAGTGTAAGAAGTCAAAGCTTTCAGAGTGCCTGGGTCATGCCTTTTCACCCCAGCTTCACCGGAGTGTCTTCCCTGTACGTGTAAGTGGCCAGCTGCTAGGAGACAGGATTTGGGGCTTCAGTAAATCCTCTCCCATCTCACAGGTCCTGCACATTTGAATGGGGTCCTTTCCCCTTGTCTGTGATGGAGGCAGGGAGGGACAGACCTTGCTATGTGTGGGCTACTTGAGGAGAATCTGTTCCTGGAGCCTGAAGCCCATATGTGATCAACCGGGGCTGACTGTGGAGGTAGATTGGCAAAACCGTCACAACAATTGAAACTACCTTTGCTGGATGCCTGCTCCATCAGAGTCATCCTGCTAGGTGTTTTGCACACTTATTCCTCTTTCCACCTGCCTGGCCACACAGCTCCTGCAGGCCCCATGTGTCCTTGTTTTACTCGACCTTCCTGCCCAGGGACTCACTTTGTAAAATGGTGGTGTGTTGGCTGAGACCTGCGTGTCTGCGGCAAGAGCCGACTGTCACTTTAGGACTTGAGGCCCTCCTGGTAAGCTGGGACTTGGGGGACAATCCAGCTGTCCTGTCTCAGTTGGTGTCAAGGTCATGTCATGCTGGCATTGGTACTGTATTCGTAGGACTTGCTCAGGCTCCTTTCCTGAAGGGCCTTCTGCCATCTCCATTCACCAGCACAGTGGTGGAAGCTGATCGTAGTTGGGAAATGAATTGGGACCCTGGCCTCTGGGAGCCTGCCTGTAGTAAGGGAGATGGAATTCTGGTGTCCTACCCTGTATGGATTGGGCCTCTGGTGGGTGTCTGTCACTCTCTGGCATCCTCTCAGCCAGAGTCTTATACTTGAGGTTCTGGTCAGCTGTGCCTGTGGGATGGAGCAGATGAGTATGCTCCCTGATTCATCTGTGCTGTCCTTTGGGTCCCTAGGCTGGTCACAGGGCTGCTCTGATCTCTCCTTCCTGTAATTTGTTCTTAGGGGCATCTAGGGTTCTGAAGAGAGCCTTGTTCTAGCAGAGACCTCTTAGCTGGCATCCCCACTTCTTTCTAACAAAAGGGTCACATGGAGGCATATTGGGAGCCTCCAGGGAACTCTAGGTCACCCCTGAGATCAAATCCTGGCTGCCTCTGAAGTGGTGGGACTGCTGTCAGGGCCAAAGGTGAGGAAGTGATTTTTGCTAAGGAGAAGGAGGACTTAGTCCCAACAGCTGAGGAGATCAAAGAGCCTCAGAGGCTTGTCCACGAGCTCACAGAAGGATCACCTGATCCGGTCCCAGCTGGGACTGCCCCCTGTACCCACAGGAGCCCAAACTCTCAGGTGTCACAGGCTCAGGGAGGGAGCTGTCCCCTCCAAGGATGCTGAAAGAACCAGTAAGGCATTTGTGTGCTTTGGAAGAAAGGGGATGTAAGGAAATTTCCCAGTAGTCACCCCCATACATTGGATACATTCGCGTATGCAGGTACGTAATAAGGATCACCTATACTTTTTGTATATGGGAGCGGGTCTGAGGGATTTCCACAATTAAATCCCACTTAGAAGTAGGAGAACTTTAAAGTGAAATTTTATCTATGTACTCAGGAAACCCTTTGCTGAGCACCTCCAGGGTGCCTGTTCTGGGGTAAAATTCAAGGAACAGAGGAAGGAGCAGGAAATGGGCTCTGTCCTCAAGGGGCTTGCAGTCTGGTGGGAAAGAGACACTTCAGTTCAGGTCTTTATCCTCAACATCCTTAAATTAGAGTTTGTTCCTGCCTTCTCTCTGTGTCACAGAGGTAAGATAAATAAGCACATGATTAAAAAGGGATTGTGTTACTTTATCTTCTAAAATAGTAGAGCACATATTTGTATGGTGCTTTCCAGCTTACAGAACACATTCACAGAACTGACTTACTCTGCTGGGAGCTCCAAAGGCCTAACATAAGAGATTTAGAAAAACAGCCAGCTCGCTGACTTTAGCAAACCTGAATGCCATACACTGAGCACAGCTGGAGGATCACGTCACTTCCCTGCCTCCTGCTCTCAGAAGATGGAAAATTTAGCAAGAGGATGGGCAGGGCTTTGAGGACAGGAAAAGGATCTGGAAGTAGGACATTTGAGCAGAAGACAGGGTAGGGTGGGGTGGGAGTGAAGAAGAGTGGAAGCATCCTGGGTGGGGGTCAGAAACTCAGGTTTTAATCTATACTGACGTTGCTTGAACTGGCTGTTGGTGGGGGGTGGGTCCTCAGTGTTTTTCCATCTATGAAAATGAGAAATTTAAGTCGATGATCTCCAAAGTCCCCTCCACCTCTGACAGCTTATTTCTGTGAGATAAATAAGAAGGAAGGGGGATGCCTCCCACTGTTCAGCCTCAAAGAGGAGAGAAAACAAGTACAACATGCAGCCGTTAGGTTAATTAGAAGAGCTTTAAATGAAGAGGATTTCTCTCCTGTTGTGCCCCAGAGATCTTCCGGAGTGGACAAGATGACCTCACTGTCAAATGTGGAACCAGGAGAGGGACTGGCTTTTCAAGAGCCGGCTTGCCTCTCAGTTGCACCAGATAAGCAGGGGCTCTTGAAAAGCTGTTGGTCTCCTACAGGCTTGGCTGGCCAGCCAGCAAGGCTCCCACCTGGGTCTGCAGAGCCTGCCGCAGCTCCCTGTCCCCAGCTGTGCTCGACTGCTTACCTCCTGAGTGTCGTCCCATCCATATCCCACCAATGCTCTGGCAGCAGCCCATGTGGCCATGTTTCCAGGGGAGCCAGGGTTGGCGAACACTTCACGGCTGTGGAAAGGGCTGGCCCGAAAGGGATTTTAGTTCTGCCCCCTCCAGCTGGGCAAGTGTTGCTTCCTTCCTTTGTAGATGGTGTGGTATTCTCCGCAATTTCTCCTGCAGCTCCGTGGGTTTTGTGGGCTCAGGCCAGGTCTCTGCCAATGTCAAGGTGTGGTTTCCTTCAGAAGCATGGTTTAGCTTCAGCAGGTGATATGTTTACTCTGTCCTCCTTTTATTTTGAGCATCTAATCCAACCCTTAATGGATGCCAGAATGTCTGCTTCCATATTCCCTGAAGGCAGGAGCTCTGCCTTGGTGTGAACACCCTGGTGGTCGGTGGCCTTTGGTCCTTCCCAGGCAGATGACTCCTCTGTTGGAAAGTTCTTTTCTTTTGTGTGTCCTCCTGCTACCTTCTATCCCTTGGTCCTGGCTCTTCCCTCTGGCACAGCTGACTTATCCTGACAGGTCTGGCAGGAGCTCACTGTGCTGTCACCTCCTTAACCCTGGCCTTCTCTCTAGACTTGATTTCTCCAGCTCCTGGGGCTGGGATGTGACTCTGGGACACTTGCTAACCTGGGCTGTCCTGCTCAAGGCTGTCAGTATCCTGAGGACAGGGAGGCTCAGAGAACACAGCTCAGGGCTCAGCACATCTCATGGACTATGAGTGCCAGTCTGAAGGATCAGGGGCCTTGGCTCATGCAGCCTGACAACATCATCCTACACCTTTCTGAGCATTCTCTGGCACTGCATCCCACCCTGTCCAGCCTCATGCTGGCATCTCAGCATGAAGGCTGGCTTCCCTGCATCCTCAGCTTGAGCAACCTGTGAATCTTTGGGGGTTCTGCATGGGTCCCAGCCATGTCTTCTCTGGTTGTACTTAGAGATCCCTTCCAACCTAGTGAGACCCTTTTGGATCCAGACTCTGTCCTCTGAACTGAGGTTATAACTAAAGCAGCGTGATTGTTTTGGGAATCATGCTATGAGAACTTCTCCCCTTCCTATGGCCCTGTGAGCCCACTTTCCAAACCCCTGTATCGGATCTCGAGTGGCCAGTGTTGTGCTCTAGAGGCCATGGCCTTACTAGCTCGGGTTTGAGTGGTGCCAACTGAGGACAGTGGCAGACAGGGTGTGCATGATTGGAGAGGTAGCTGCCACTTGTACCCTAGCCATGGCAGCCCCTGTGCACGGCACAGGAAACCCTGTGCAGGCTTGTCCTTCCCTGGTGGGCCAGGTCATGCTGGCCTCTCTTTGGGGTGCATTGGCCTTTGGCTCTGTAGGTTAGATGTCCCCAGGAGCAGCAGATGCTTTGCAGATGAAAGTTTCAAAGACAAGTAAAAGGAAAAAAGATGGCATGATGAACTCGCTCCTGTGATCCCATCATCCATCTTCAACAACGGTCTGCGGCTTGCAAACTTGTTTCATCTGTATTCCTCCGACTTTTTTTCTTTCGGCTAAAATATTTTCAATAAAAATCCAAACATATCATTTCACTCATTAATATTTTAGGATTTATCTCTAATGTTTAAAAGATACTTTTATTTTAATCCAATTACATGATCACAGCCAACAATATTAACTGTAATTTTCTTTTTACTTTATTACTTTTTGGGGTTTTGTTTTTGGGGGGGATAGTTAGGTTTATTTGTTGATTTTTTTAATGGAGATACTGGGGATTGAACCCAGGACCTGTGCATGCTAAGCATGTGCTCTGCCACTGAGCTATACCCTCCCCCTGTAATTTCTTAATATAACCTAGCACTTAGTCCATGTTCAGTTTTGCTTGATTATTTCAGAAATGACTTTTTCTAGTTGGTTTGTTCAAATTAGAAACCAAACAAACCTTGCATATATACAGAGTATTTTATATATATGTAATGTATATATGTCTTTGTTTCAAAATAATAACAGAATTTTTTTTACTAACAATAGTACTAATAAATATAGTTTAAGATTCTCTTGTGGTTTCTTTGGTCCTTAGTTTATATCTTTTCAGGGATATGTAGCCAAAATTCTGCGTTTTAGAGTTATTAGAAATGATTCTTCTCTGTGTGGTTATGCTATTAAGAAGATATACAATTAAGCTTTTTTTCCCCTCCAGTTTGTAAGGATTGCTTCTTGATCACTTATCTCTTGCCACCATCATACTGCACAGTAAATCAGCCAAAACTCAGTGGCTTCAGATAGCAATTTTTTATTTTCACTCATGCATCTGCATGCTGGCTGTAATTCACTGATCTAGGCTGGGCTCCAGACTGCAGGTGAGTCCAGGTCTGCTCCATGTGTCTCTTCTCCTCCTCAGACAGCAGGCTAGCCAGGGCATGTTCTTCCCATGGTGACAACAGATGCACAAGAGGGCATGCCTAACCACACACACACACACACACACACACACACACACACACACACACACACACAACTTCAAGCCTCTGCTTGAAATGACATATCTGCTAACATTCCTTTAGTCAAAGCAAATCATAATTAAGCCCAAAGTCAAGGTGTGGTGTTGTATTGCTATGGCTGCATAACAAACTGCCCCAGTACTTAGTGGTATAAAACATCCATTATTTTGTTCCCAGATTCTGTGTCAGAAATTCAGACAGGGCACAGTGGGACGGCTTATTTCTGCTCCGCAATGTCTGGGACTTTGGCTGGAAGACTTGAAGGCTGGAGACTGGAATCATCTGACACGTTTTCATCATTTACATGTCTTAGAGTTGATGCTGGCTGTTAACTGGGGGGCCACAGTGCTTCTTCATGTGGGCTAGATTGAGCTTCCTCACAACGTGGTTGCTGGGCTCCAAGGGTGCCCTGAGACAAGGGGGCGGGGGAAGAGAGAGTGAGAGAAGCAGCCAGATGGAGGCTCACTGCTTCCGTTACTTAGTCTCAAAAGACATGAGTTGTTACTTCTGCCACATTTCATTCATTGAGGCAGTCACAAAGCCCTGCCTGTGTTTGAGAGGAGGAGACAGACTCCATCTCTTGATTGGGAGTGTCCAGGTTTTGTAAGAGCATATGGGACTGGAAATCTTGCTGAGACTATTTTCGGAAAATAGAGTCTGCGGCACCTGGAAAAATATACTGCACCTCTCGGAGGAGAAATTGCAAAGTCACATGGCAGAGGGCAGAAATCTCCGGAAGGTAAAGAATGGAGAACAACAGGGCTGTCTACCATATTTGTTACTTTTTCATTTAATTTTCTTAAAATTATGTAAAACTTGCGTGTGATTCCAAATAAAACTAGGGATATTGAGAAAAGTCTGGTTCCATCTTGTTCCCTTCCACCTTGTTCTCTGCCTTCCCTGATAAGAAACCATTTTTATCAGATTTCCTCATTGTTTCTTTTTGAAAATATAAGGGAAAATATAGGTTTATTTACCTCTCTTTTTTATATAAAAGGTAGCAGACTCTAAACACTGTCCTATACTTTGCCTCCCCTCCACCACTTAATATATCCTGAAAATCACCTCACTGCAGAATATAGAAATCCTTCTGATTCCTTGTTGCATTCACACCCTGCTCTCTCACATGGACATGCCATGTCTTATCCGTGGACATCAGCCTGTGTCCAGTCTTTTGCTCTTATAAATAGCACCACAGTGAGGAACCTGGTGTATATGTCATTTTGTATTTTTACCAGTGTATCTATGGGATACTTTCCCAGTATATCTATGGGGTAGTGTATCTATGGGATAGTTTCCCGGTGTACCTGTGGGGTATTTTATGTTTTTTCCAGTATATCTATAGGGTAGTTTCCTGGGGGATGCTAAGACCAAATGGTCAATGCACATTTTGCTATGTGTTGCCAAGCCTGAGGGGCAAGGGCAAAAGCTGAGCTAGTGAGCGGCTTGGACAGTATTCAAGTGTGTCAGGATGGTCACTGGACAAGGAGGGGGTGATGGGCAGTAGGGAGTGAGGTGAGTGTGCTAAAATGTGCTTGACTTCTGAATATATTCTGCACGTAGAGCCAGCAGGATGGCTGGAGTGTTGTCTGTGAAGAGTTAGGGAGAAGTGTCAGGAGGACCTCTGAGTTTTGGCCTGAGCATCTGGTGCACCCTGGGGGCAACAAGGACGGGCCCTAAGATCATAAGTTTGTTCCTGGACAAGGTGTGTTCTAGAGGCACTCAAGTGTGAGATGTTAGGTAGGCAGCTGGGTGTTCAAGTCTGGGCTAAAAGCAATAAAGTAGCACTTCACCTGCAAATGCTTTAATATTAAGGCCACCCGGTTCCTACAAGTACCCTGAGGAAGAGCTAAGGAAGAGGAATAAATTGAGGCAATACTGGGGTTCCAAGAGGGCAGGTCAAGTACATTCAACTCCACAAACATTTATCTTATCAAATGAAATACTAGAAATGAAAACATTCACAAGAGGCCTGGTGTTAAATGCCAACTGGTTCCTGGTTCCCCCCCCAGGGCTGAGGATATAAGGGTGAGGATGTTCCTACTGCAGAGGATGTTTGAATTAAACTTGGTTGAGGGTATGGCCCCTGCCCTCTGGGAGCTGTGACTCACTGAGCGAAGCTTTGGGGCTCAGAGAGCCCACTGTGGTCCATCCTTCTCATCCTCACATACAGTTGCTAAAACAGATACAGAATTTGAGCCTTGGACCAGAGAGTTTGCTTGTCCTGGCCCATCCCACAGGCTCTCAGGATCCGTTGCTAGTCAAGGCTGAAGCCCAGGCCACCAGAGTCACAAAGAACACCTGCTCACTGTAGGAAGAGTATCATGTTGCCCCTTAACTCTCACTGGTGTTCATGAAACTCTGGGAAGGCTGGACTGTGGTGCGGGACAAGGTCCCCTTGGCAGACTCTGGAGATTGGGAAGAGGGCAGGAGGGAGGGAGCTCCAGGTCTGGGATTGCCGCTCTTGGGTGGTGATCTGCTCAGCGGCTACTGGGGTAGAGATAACATAATTTGCCTCTGTGATAGAGATTTCTCTGGGCCCAGGGCTCTGGGCACAGTTATGGCACATGGAGCTGGCTCAAAGCCAGTGGCCTGGAGTAGGTTTTTCCCAATGGCCAAACATCCATCTCTGCTCACCCTCTGTACTGAAGCACTTTTGTGAACATTAGTGCTTATCTCTAACTGCCAGGGTGAGAGAAGCTGCCTGCTGTCAGGGAGCTGATGCAGGCCAAGCGTGTGGAAGAAAGGAGGAAGGGAGCAGACAGAACAGGCAGCTTGTTCTAGATGCTTCTAACAGACCAGGTCTGCCGTACTGCCTCCCTCCACCCCTTGCTCCCCAGCTTTGTCAGGTATATGATAGAGCCCTCAAGGGTCCCTGCTTTCCTTGGTGCTTGGTGCCTCCCTGACCAGCAGGGTGTATACCTTGGCTTGCCTGAGTTGTGGACACAGAGATTGAGGGGCAGCAGGCACATGGCTTCTGTGCTGTCCCTACCCAGGTACCCAGTCAGGTGTGAGGAGCCCTGGGAACCACGTCCAGGGCTCCAGGGACAGATGCCACATGATCAGCCCCTTTTCTAAATGGTGAAAACCTCCCACACCCCTGAATGTGGCATGAGAAAGCAGAACTGTCCTCCCTGTCCTCAATTCATAGAGCCTGGTAGGGACCCTTAGGGTGACACTGCCCCTTTCAGTTGCCAAGACCTTGGCTCCTGCTTTGAGTTGGCTTGGTGGTGCTGAGAACTTGTTTTCAGAAGCATGAAGAAAGAGGAAGCCGAAAGCTTTGCCTTTTTGGAAACCATCCTGTGTTCCATGTATTCCGACACCAGACCTGATCCTGGGACTCTCAGGCTTTTGCGATGGAGGGGCCGTGACCCCAGGGGTAATCAAGACTAAGCTTCCTGGCAAGGTTTTCAGGGAAACAGGCCTTGGTCAGGCTCCCTCGGCTTCCTTTTCCTTAGTCCCTACTGGTGGCTCAGGAGAAAAAAAACATTCAGACAAAGATATGCATGGCTTTTGAAAAGATAGTAATGATACTTAGTAATAATTAAGTGATTTTGCTTATACAGTATTTTTTCTCTGTGTAGCTCTGGCCAGTAGAGGGTCATGATCACTGGGGAGGGATGGAGACAGGCCAGAGAGGTAATGGGCGTTTCTAAGAACCCCATAGCAAGGTGGGGCAGGACTGGGAGGAGGACTGCCCTAGCCTCTGCTCAGTGAATCTCCTTGGCCACTTTGAGATGAAGAAACTTCTGTGTGTCTAGTGAAGGGACCGGGCATCCAGTGTGCAGCACTGGACTGCTTGGCACCCTCTCTGACCCTGGGTAGAGGGGGCTGGGGGTGGGGAGCAGGTGACAGTCTCAGGGTGGCCTTGGGGTATAAGGCTCCAGGACCAGAAGAGAAGAGCCCAGCCCCTACTGCTTGAATTGTGGGGCAGGGCCTCTGCTGCAGCAAGTCTCCTCCGAACGACTCTCTCTTGTAGTGCGCTCACCCTACGCCAGGACCCAGAGGTCTCAGGGTGCACTTGGGAACGAGGACAGAGATTGTTCAGTGCTGGTGTGGATGCAAGGGGTACCTTGTGAACAAGCCAACAAACTCCAGGCCCTTGTGGAGTACACAGCCTTTGGGAATAAGGCCCACAGCCAGATAAGCGATTCTGATAAAGTGAGCTGGTTATTAGTCCATGACATGCCTGGGAGGTGGGTTTAGACACATAGGGTCTAGGCAGCACCGACGACACCTTCCTCCAACAAATTAATTTCTCCAGAGACCTTGCTTTATCCCCAGGGAGGTCTTTGCTCCCCAAAGATTCTCTTTCTGAGAATGCTATTTCTTTGTTCAATATTTTTGTTCAGTGTTTATTTTTATTCAGTGTTTATTCATTCAGCAAGCATGTGTCAATCTTGTTGTGTATCTGGGTCTGTGCAGGCTCTGAGTTCACAGAAATGCAATAGTCAGCCTACTTGGATCCCACAGTCTGGGTGAATGTGAAGGGCTCAGCCAAAGCCACACAGTTCAGAGAGAGGAGCAGCAAAACTTTGATGCCCCTGTGTGGGTCTCAGAGTGCTGGTGTCCTGCAGCCTTGGGCAGAATTCCTTTTGTAGCTGGACAGACCTGAGCCTCAGATGATGGCTTCTCATCAACTAAAACATACACACTCATGCACAGACACACACAAACACACACTCTGACCCTGTTATCTCCCGGTGCTCCAGGGACAACCTAATGTCCAGGTTCCTGTCCTTAGCTGCCCAGACCTCCCTGTGGGTTCAGACCCTTCTGACCACACTCTCCTTCTGGAAACTTCCTTCTTGCTTTTGTAACACTTCCCTGTTTACCTGTTAGGCTTCTTTGTGGCACTGCTTGCCCTGCCTCCCCGAGGTCCTCAGGACTCAGCCCAGAGCCAAATCTTTTCTCCTTATCACCAGGCCCCACCCAGGGCTTCTGCGTGAGAGGTGCTGCGTGCTGGCAGCACCCCCAACTCTCCAGCCCAGGTCCTCTGGCTCCCAGTGGACATCTCCATCTGGGCACCCCCAGCCACCCCTGTGCAGTCTGCCATCACTTGCCCCCTCGCCTTCTCTCGCCTTTGGCTGATATAGGACTTAATGTTGGGTTTGTAGGGACCCTTTTTCTTAGGAAAATGTAAGCCTGTACCATGATGGACTTAATCTGACACAGAGACTTTTTGAAGAGAGAAATGTTGATGATTTTGTTTGGTGTCTGTAAGAGATCTTAAAAAGTCTCTTGTTTGGAAATGGAATCTCTTCCCAGACCCAGGCCTGGGCTCCCCAGGTCAGTGGAAGCTGCTGAGCAGAGTGTGGATGGTCAAAGATATTTCTGGTGGGAAATATCATAATCCAGTTTGGACAGCCTGAGGTCAACAAGAGGGGGCCGTATTATAAGATCAGAACTCTGTCTTTCAGAACCCAAGAGCAGTTTACAGTCAGACCTCAGACAGGGATAAGAACCAGGGAGACCTTCTCCCCACTGACCTGCTTCTCTCCTTCACCTCCCTGCTGCTGCAAAATGTTAGGTTGCAGGAATAAACTACCTGAAGCTACCCCAGAAATCAGTGCTTTAGGGAGAGAAGTCACATAGGAGGGGCACAGATTTAGACTTAGGCCCCTTTTCCCTGCTAGGCTTAATGACAGAGGGGGCCCAAAGTTCTGCGGGGTCTGCACCACCAAGGAAAGCTGGTGAAGACAGGAGGGGATGGAAATTCAGAGCTGGCTGCGGTGTTCAGCCATTCACATTGAGCTCCTTCTGAACTGTCCCTCAGAGTTCAGCATTCATGGTCAAGAACTGGTAGGCGATCTCCACCTCCATGGGTGACAGGAAAGGGGGGTGCCACCAGCTGTGGCATCTTCCTCTCCTGTGATGTCAGGGCCTTAGGATCACCCAGGGTCTCCAGAACCTTCTGACCTGCCCTGGCTGTCGGCACTACCTGTGGCACCCACCACACTGGCCCCGATTCCTGCCTCTTCCTGGGCTGTACTCCTGGCTCCTTCACTGTCTGCCATCTTGAATCCACCCACCCTCTCCCCTAGCCACTAAAGGATCAACACACATGCTTTTTTAAAGAGATGAGATCACACTGAATATATGGCTTTGCAGCCAGCTTTTTTTCACAGAAGAGTATGGGGAGACATTTCTCCCTACCCTCCCACCACTCAAGGAATCAGCAGTTCGGGCCCTAGATAACATTTTGTCACCTTATCCCTTCTAAATTGGAGCAATCCATGTGCCTTTTGGAGGCTGTGGGCCACTCCTGTGTCCCAGGCATATCTCCAGGCAAGCTACCAGACCCTCTATCTAGCTGGACACCTACTTGCTCAACCTTTGAGGGTAACACGAGCTAGAGCGGTGCCCTGCAAGGGTAGGACGGTGGCCTTGCCCCTGAGGCTCTGCCTCTGAACTTCAGAGAGTTTACAGGTTCTAGTCTGTTTTTCTGGCTAGAGCTGTCTCCTGGATGCAGGGGTCCCTGCAAAATTCCTTTTTCTTTCCTGACATGTGGTGTGAATTCACTTTTCTCTATTTATACCTTCTGCAGGTTGCATTGCTCGGATTCACAATTCTTTGAGCAGAAGACTGCTCTTAGGGCAGGGCACTTGCAGCATGAGGGATCTTCTGCAGCTGGCATCGTGCCTTTTTCCCTGGTCCCGATGGTGGCCTGCATTAGTACACACGGCCTATGCCCCTTCAGAGACCTAACCCCAAATCTCCAAATCTGAAGAAGGGTGGACCCCAACTCTCTAACCCCTTCCCACTAAGGGTTTTGGTGTTTGAAAGTTGAAGTTTTGGGGTTTTTTTTTGTTTGTTTGTGTTTGTTTTTTTGTTTCATTTAATTCCTTCTTGAGTCTGTTTTGGTAGTTTGCATCTTTCTTGGAATTTGTCCATTTCATATAAATTACCTGAGGGCATAAGATGTTCATAGTATTCTCTTGTACTGTTTATTTATGATCAGTAGTGGTGTCTGCCTTTTATTTCTAATTTTAGTCATCTGACCTTTTCTCTTTTTTCTACATTAAAAGAATGTTGGTTTGTTGATCTTTTCAAAGAACCTTATTTTTATTTCATTGATATTCTCTGTTGTTTTCTATTTTCTGTTCATTTACTTGTGTTTTAATTTTCATTATTTCTTTATTGTGCTTATCTTGTGTTTACTTTGCTCTTCTTTTTCTTTTATTAAGGTGGAAGTTTAGGTTATTGATTTGAGATCTTTCTTCTTTTGAACATAGGTATTTACAGCTATAAATTTCCTTCTGGCTGCTGCTTTTGCTGCATCTTATATATTTTGGCATACTGTGTTTTCATTTTCATTTTTTTCAAAGTATTTTCTAATTTCTTTTGTGATTTCTTCTTTGACCCATTGGTTATATGGGAATGTGTTGTTCAATTTGCTCTTATTTGTGAATTCCCCAAATTTCTTTCTGTTACTTATTTCTAATTTAATTATGTTGTGTTCAGAGAGCATACTTTGTGTGATTTCAGTTCTTTTCAATTTATTGAGACTTGTTTTACGGCCTAGCCTATGGTCTGACCTGGAGAATGCTCCATCTGCACTTGAGAAGAATGTGCGTTCTTCATCGTTGTGTGGAGTGTTTTATAGATACCTGTTAGTTCTAGCTGGTTTATAGTGTTGTTCAAGTGTTCTGTTTTCTTGTTGATCTTCTGCCTAGTTGTTCTAGCCATTGTTAAATAAAGTATTGATGTCTTCAATGATTGTTGTTGAATTTACTATTTCTCCCTTTAATTCTGTCAACTTTTGCTTTATGTATTTTGGCACTTTTAGGTGCATACATGCTTATGTATATATGCTTATAGTTGTACATAATTATATATTGTATATTAATAATATATAATTATAGTAATTGTGTATAATTTAAATCTTTCTAATGGATTGACTTTTTAAAAAAATCAGTCTTTATCTTTAGCAACACTTTTGTTCTACAGTCTATTTTGTCTGGTTTGATAGCCATTCCAGCTCTCTTATGATTGCTGTTTGTGTAGTTATTTTTTTTTCCATTAAAAAAATTTCAAACTATTTATATCTTTGACTCTATAACGTGTCTCTTATAGATAGCATATAGTTGAACTTTTTAAATCAAGTCTGATAATCTCTGCCTTTTGATTAAATTAATTTATTTTCATTTAAATAATGTAATTGGATGTACATCTGCCAGTTTGCTTTTTGTTTTGCATATGTCTCATGCTTTTTCTCATGCTTTTTAATTCTTCTTTTCCTTCTTTACTGCCTTCTTTTGTATTAAGTGGACATTTTCTGGTGTAACATTTTAGTTCCTCTGATGATTTTTTAATTGTATATATTTAGATTATTTGCCCAGTAGTTGCCTTAAGGCTTACAATAGATATCTCAGTTTGTCAGAATCTACTTCAGATACATGCCAGCTTAATCGCACTGAAACACAGAAATGTTACCCCTACAGCTGTTACTTCTTCCCCTTTTTTGTGCTATTATTGTTGCACATACTTTATCTATATATATTACAAACCCAGCAATACGTTGTTATAATCATTATTTTATATAACATCATATATAATCTTACATAGAGGTTTTAAAGAAGCTGAGAGAAAAAAGGGGAGAAAGTATGTATTTGTGGAGTCTGCTATATTAACTTTCTTATTTACTATTTCTGATTCTCCTCATTTTTTCGTGTGGGTTTGACTTACTGTCTGATGTCATTTCCACACTTCATTACAGCTTTGTTCCCACCCACCTCTTTTGTGCTCTTCTTGTCAAACATATTACATTTCTATATGTTATAAGCTCAACAACACACACATATAGTTTTATGCAATTGCCTTTTATCAGTTAAGAAATATGCAATTATACTTTCTTTTATACTTACTTACATAGCTACCTTTACCAACACTCCTTGTTTTTTGTGTGTAGATTTGAATTATTGTGTGACATCACTTGCTATCTGCCTGAGGAATTTCCTTTATTATATCTTTTTTTATCCCTCTAGCTTTATTGAGGTATCATTGGCCTTTGCTATTTCTTGTAAGGTAATTTACTATCAACATTTTTTTCTGCTTTTGTTTATCTGAAAATTGCTTTATTTTGTCTTCATTTAAAAATTATCTATTTTTTCAGAGATTTTTAAGCTCACTTTGTATTTGTTATTAAAGAGATTGTTGGCTTTGCTAAGGCTAAGAACCAAAGACACAGAGTAATATGAAATGATGAAGCATCAGCACATTTCTTATTCACAGTTTCTAAAAATGGAAAGCCAATTGAGTAGAATATCTTGAGACATATTTGATTTTTTTAAAATTGAAGTTATTGTAGATTCACATGTGGTTTTAAGACGTAATACAGAGACATTTCTATATTACATTTTGCCCAGTTTCTCCTAGTGGTGATATTCTCCTAGTGGTAGGAGAATATTACAACCAAGATATTGGCATTTATACTATCCAGCTACCTAATTTAGAGTTTCCTGGTTTTACTTGTACTCATTTGTATGTGTGCTTATTAATTATCAAAGTTACACTTTTATCACCTGTATAGATTTGTGTATCCACTACCACAGTCAAGACTCGGAACAGTTCCAACCACAAGGATCTCTCATGTTGTCCTTTTATAACTATACCCAACCTCCCTCCTGCCCTTTCCCTCTGCTTCATCTCTAATCCCTGGCAACACCAATCTGTCCTCTATTTAAAAAATTTTATCATTTCAAAAATGTTGCACAAATAGAATCATACGGTATATAACCTTTTGAGGTTGGCTTTTTTCCCTCAGTATAATTCTGTAGGGATTCATCCAAGTTGTATCTATCAGTAGTTTATTCCTTTTTATTGCTGAATAGTATTTCATGGTATGTATGTACCACAGTTTGTGCAACCATTCACTGTTGAAGGCCATCTGGGCTGACTCCAGTGTTGGTCTATTACAAATAAAGCTTTTATAAACATTCATGCACAGGTTTTTATGTGAACATAAGTTTTCACTTCTCTGGGATAAATGCCCGGAGCGCAATAGCTAGGCGTTTGACAGTAGCGTGCTTAGTTTTTAAGGAAACTGTCAAACTGTTTTCCAGAGTGGCTGTACTGTTTACATTTTCACCAACAGTATATGAGCAATCCGGTTTCTTTGCACCCTTTCCAGACTATGGTATTGTCGTTATTTTTTATTTTAGTTATTTTGACATTCATTGTGGTTTCAATTTGCATTTCTCTAATGTTTAATAATGTTGAACATCTTTTCATATGCTTCTTTGCCATTTGTATATCCTCTTTGGTCTGTTCATGTCTTTTGCCCATTTTCTAATCAAAATTTTTTTGTTAAGTTTTGAAAGTTCCTCATATATTCTGGATACTAGTCCTTTATTAGATATGTGATTTCATATACTTCCTATTACTCTGTAGCTTTTCTTTTCATTCTCTTCACATAGGCTTCAACAAAGCAAAACTTAACATTTGGTGAAGTCCAGTTTATCAATTTTTTCTGTAATGGATCATACTTAGAGTGTCAAGTTTAAGAACTCTGCCTAGAGTAGATCCTGAATGGTTTCCTGACATTTAAGTCTGTCAAACATTGTGAATTAATTTTTGTATAAGGTATGACGCTTAGGCTAAGGTTTTGTGTGTGTATGTGTGTGTGTTTCGGGTTTTTTGTTGTTGTTTGTTTGGTCTGTGGATGTCCAGTTGCTTTAATACCATTTGTTGAAAAGGCTATTCTTCCATTGGTTGGTTTTGCAACTTAGTAAAAAGTCAGTTAAGCATATTTGTGTGGAACTATTTCTGAATCCTTTATTCTGCTCCATTGATTTATGTCTGTCCTTCTGCCAATACCATACTGTTTTGAATAATGGGTTATATAGTAAGCCTTAATATTAGGTATAGTAATTCCTTCTACTTTACTCTTCTTTGACAAGATTATTTTAGTGTTGTAGGGTCCATGCTTTTCCATATAAATTTTAGAATAAATTTGTCTATGTCTATAAAAGCTTTACTGGGATTTTGATAGGAATTGCTTTAAACCTGTAGATCAGTTTGGGGAGAACTGACATCTTTTTTATGTTGAGTCTTGTAGTTCACGAACATAGTATGCCTTTCCATTTATTTAGGTCTTTGATTTCTTTCATCAGTGTTTTGTAATTTTCAGGTACAGATTCAATGTTTTTAAACTTTATACCTAAGTGTTTTATTTTCTTTGGAATGATTGTAAGTGGTATTGTGTTTTTACTTTTGATTTCTTCATGTTCATTGTTAGTATATAGAAATGGAATTGATTTTTATATACTTATTTTGTATCCTGCAACCTTGCTGAACTTTTTTAATAGTTCTGTGATTTGTTTTGTAGAGTCTTTGGGGTTTTTAATGTAGGTAATCATGTCATCTACAGATATATACAATTTTATTTCTTCCTTCCCAATCTTATGCCTTTTATTCCTTTTACTTGCCTTATTACAGCAGGTAGAACTTGCAGTACTATGTTGACTAAGAGTGGTGAGCAAGTGGCTAGAAGAGCAGGCTGGGCTGAGGGATCTCCAGACATCAGGTTGAGGTGGTGAGACCAGAGGCCAGAGGGCTTGGAGTGGCAGGCAGGATTTGGGCTTGAGTTTGTTAGGAGTATTCTTCTGGTCACTGTATATGACATTCATGGAGCAGGGGAGCCTGGAGCCCTGGGAATGAGTGGAGGCTATAGTCAGAGCCCCATGTTGGAGTCAGTAACAGAGATTGTTGAACATGGGTCTGAGACAGAAAAATGGCCCACAGGGAATGAGGAGGACCTAGATGAGAAGCCACATTCAAGACTAGGTCAAGGCAGGACAAGAAGCCCTAGTTCATTTTCCTGGCCCCTGTGATATAGTCACTGACCAGTGTCAGATACTGGGGAGAGGGTATAGCTCAGTGGTAGAGCGCATGCTTAGCACGCACGAGGTCCTGGGTTCAATCCCCAGTACCTCCATTAAAAATAATAAACAAACAAACAAACCAACCAATGGCAGATATCAACTCTGTCTTAGAGAAATCCCTCTGGGGGAACAGAGGAGAATAAGTTCTTGAAACTAAAGCCAGAGCTAGCAAACAGAGCCCAAGGCTCTGGTGGTAGTTACCTGGGACAGAGTCCCCTCAATGTCATTTTCGTCACTGAAGCCGTTCCTTGGTGTCCCTTTCAGAGCTAAGGCTGAGTCTCAGTCTACCCTGGTTTATATCCAGTCTCAGAGAGACACCAGACAGTTTTCCATTTTTTGGTATATGTCACTAGCATGGTTTTCTTCTGAAGAATTTATTCTTTTATTTTTCAATAGGAGGTAATGATTAGATTTCTGGAAAATGTGGGATTTGTTTAAATGAGTCACAGCATTTGGCTGAAACAGAGAGGCCTCCATCTGTCGCCTTTGCGTGGTCTCCGGTTCTGTTCTCTGTGACTAAGCTATAAGGGAGGCAGGAGAACTTGGTGTTCCGTAGCTCACCATGACTGGCCCTGCCTGTTAGACACAAGCCTCACTGAGTAGAGATATGGGGAAGTGGACACTGTTTACTGAGAGCTTTTTAACTTGAGATCCCTGCAATTAGCCCCCCTGTGTTTGGATGAGAGAGGGTGGGGGCAGGAGCCAAGGGCTCTTTGTCTGCTGACCTCTGCCAGCCCTTTCATCAATGACAGATTGTTCTTCTGTGCAGAGTAAAAGAAAAGGTGAGCTGTGAATGAGGGGCACAGCGCAGAAGATGCTCACACCCCTGCAGCTCCCGCAGAGGGGTGGCTGCTGTGTGGGTGGAGGAAGTCATTTCTGGGTCCTTGTGCTCGGTCAGCAGATTGGCCTGAGCCACTGGGCTGCTCACATGCCTGCCTCTCCCTGGGCAGCTGGGCCTGGCCTTTCTCAGCCTTGGGAGGGGCTGGGCCCCTAGAGTCCTGCTCCGCCTCTGCTGGCTCCTCCAGGACAAGCAGTGGAACTCTTGAGGGGAGCAAGTGCTACTCCGCTGCTCTCCTGTTCTGCTCAGTCCTGAAGACATCGTTCTGAGCTGTCACAGGAAGTGCCCTTGCCTCCCTGACTCACTCTTATCTCCCCTGTGGGTGGTGTGCTGTCTGGCCAGTGTGTGACTTCAGTAGACTCTTCCTCCTGTGGGGCCTGGTGGAATGGCTGGGTGGCCCTGAAAGCAGATGCCACCAACTTGGCCTGGTTCCTTCTTCAGCTTCCCAGCTACACAGGGAGTATCACGGGAGTTGCCTGCCTCGGCCGGCACCCTGGGCAACACAGGCCTGTCAGGGTATATCCCGATTACTGAACCAGCAAGTGACCAGAGCCTTTTCCAAGAGTGAGCCTGGCCCCCATGTGTGAAGAGGGCTGAGTGGCCCTGGCTCCATTGTTGGAGACAGCCCAGAAGCTATTCCCTGCAGTGATGCCACTAGCCCTGAAGGCCCAGAGAGGTAGATTTCTTGTTGGCTGTACTTTTAGCAGGTTTTTGGTGAGCCATGCGGTCCCTCTGTGCTGAAGCTCAAGACCCGACTCAGCTCAAGGAAGTGGTCAGCGGGCCCTGCCAGCTTCCAGCAGGGGCAGAACCCCCACGGCCAGACAACCCCTCCATTTGGGATTAGGTGTTGCCCTCTCCTGGTACATCCAGGAGGTAGCTTCTCCCTCCCAGCAACCAGCACCGGTTTGCTTTGACCCTGGGAGCTGGCGTTCAGACTACTAGCCTCTGATCAGGCTATGCTGACCTCCCTGGTTTGCTCCAGCTCCTATAATTTTAGCACAGAAAGACATCCTAGTCTTAACAGTTCTTCCCCTGACTTTGTTGCCCTGACAGTGACCCTGGGGCTCATCCTTGGTAGTCCTCAGACACCTCCCTCACTTATTTTCACAGCTGTGGAGAATTCCATTATGTGGCTGGACCACAGTGTTATTCATCCTTCCCCTACTGAGGACTTTGGGGTTGTTTCCTGAGCTTTACTGTTATTAATAGTTCTGTCGTGAATATCCAAGTGTGTGTATCTTTTGTATTTCTGTACCTGGGCATTTAGAAGCTCTGGGTCCATGCCCAGTTTGTGTTACAACTTCCAGAGAGGAAGCATGGTCTTTTTTTTGTCCATTTAGCATCTTCTGGCCACTGCACTATAGCTAATTAAAAGACCGATGAATGATGTTCACTTAGAAGGGAAGCAAATTTGAAGTGATTCAACTTGAAGAGAAAAGACTAGGTAAATACTCATTGGCTGAAGTAAAAATGTTGGCATGGTAACTAGGGGACCAGGTAGAGGCTGGAGGAGAACAGAGCTGGGAAGGTACAGCAGTGCCCAGCGTTGAGTCAGGGAGACTGAACGGATGTCCACAGGTTTGCTGGTGGGCTGGGTTGGGCCTGCCTCATGGTGGGGACAGATGGGCAGGGGACGACCTCTGCAGCTCAGTTGAGGCATTTTCTGATTTTACTCAGGGATTCCTTTATTTTTTCCCTCTGTCTCTCTCTCTTTTTTTTTAAATTGAAGTGAAATTAACGTAACATAAAATCAACCATTTAAATGTGTATCACCCAGTGGCATTTAGTACATTCACAATATTGTATAACCATCACCTCCATCTAGTTCTAAAACATTTTTTCACCCCTTACGTATGAAGCAGTTGCCCCCTGTTTCCTCCTACCCTCAGCTCCTGGCAACCACTAGTCTGCTTTCTGTCTCTGTTGACTTCCCTATTCTAGGTATTTCATATAAATGGAATCATAAAATATGTAGCCTCTTGTGTCTGGCTTCTTTCACTTAGTGTAATATTTTCAAGGTTCATCTGCACTGTGGCATGTATCAGTACTTCATTCCTTTTGTTTTCTTTATTGTGTACACTATACATCACATAAAATTGACCATTTAAATCATTTTTAAATGTACAGTGCGTCTGCATTAAATACATTCCATTGTTGTGTAACCATCACCCCTTCCATCTCCAGAACTTTTTCATCATCCCATATTGAAACTCTGTGCGCATTAAACAGTAACTTCCCATTCCCCCTCCCTAGCCCCCAGTAACCACTGTTCTACTTTCTGTCTCTATGAATTTGACTATTCTGGGTGCCTCATATAAGTGCAATCATGTAATATTTCTCCTTCAGTATCCAACTCAATTCACTTAACATAATGTCTTCAATACGAACATCCATGTAGCATGTATCAGAATTTCATTCCTTTTTAAGGCTGGATAACATTCCATTGTATGTATATACCACATTTTGTGTATCCGTTTATTCATCAATGGGCATTTAGGTTGTTTCCACCTCTTGGCTATTGTGAATAATGCAGGGATCCTTGAGTCTCAGCAGCCTGATGGGCAGTTGGAGCAAAGACATGTAGACGAGCACTGAGATGAGATGCCGAGGCTTGAGAATGAGTCCAGAAGAGGGGTCTGCTCCCCTGTCCCAGGCCTCCCGGACCCACTCCCCCTTTTCCCCTTCCCACGTCCCTCCAGCCACACGCTGGCTGCTCCGTCTGCCAAGGCACTCCTACCTCAAAGGCCACGCCCCAACATTTCTTCCCCTAGGATGCCCTCCCCTCAGGCCTTGGCTCAGCTCCTCCCAGGATGTTTGCATGGCTTTGCTCACGTGTCCCCTCTTTGGAGGTGCCCCCCTGACTCACTAGGGTCGTCCCCCTCCTTCCTCATTTGGATTGTTCTTCTGAATCAGGCTTACCTATTTGTCTTCTGGGTTTTTGCCTGTCTCTGCATCATAAGGCAAGTTCCACGAGACGAGTGGCCTTGTTTGCCTTGGTCACTGCTGGGGAACCAATGTCAGCAGTGCAGCCCAGTGCCAGGGGCCCTGCAGCTCTTGATAAAAAGAATCTGACATTCAGGGAAGCCTTACTCTGTGCTGCCGTGGCTGCCATTGGAGCCCTAACCTTTCCGTCTCCTCGTCTTGAGTTTGGATCTGCATTTACCATATCCTCTATCCAAGGCATCACACCCTGTTATCTGGAACCCCAGACTACCCCAGGTCCTCAGCACCTTCCCCAGACATTCCCTCTACCTTCTGCCAGGGCAGAGTCTGGCTGTGCCTAAGTCCGCGGCAGTTCCCTCACCACCTTGGCAGGACTGTCCAGAACTATGCTCTCTCACTTGTTCCTCCCGGCAGGGGCCCTCAGACCCTGGTCCTTCCTCTCCTGCCAGCCATAGGCCATATGGTTCTACCACTTTCTCTCCCTCAGCATTGCTGGCTGGACCTCTCATTACTTCCCACTCCCCTAAAGACTTTGGCATCAGAACCCCAGGCCTCCTGCCCACTCCCCTTACTTTCAGCCAGGGAAGGAAGGAAGGGAGGAAGGAAAGAACTAATGTTTTCCTCGGTGCCTCCTGTGCACTTGGCATTGCTCTTCCTCAGGCTGGGGTGGCCCTGGCCGCTCTATTGGCTCAGGCTGGCCTGGGCCCTTTGGGCGTGGCGACGAGCTGGGCTAGTCCCTCAGAGCATTCATCTTTCCCCTGGAAGCAAGGCCTCCTGTACAGGGTCTGACTCATTACCCGGGGCTGGCCACATGCCATGAAGTGTGTGCTCACGCAGGCACTCACGTGCTCACCAGTGCAGGCGTGCAGTGCACGTTCACACATGGGAGCACAGGCTAGGGCTCGCAGGCACATACGATCTTGCACACACTTGTGAGCACATGCCCGGCCCCCACCCTCAGGCATGCACACATGTACTCATGCAGCATCTCATCACACTCTTTTCTCAGGTCTTAATCACCACGCTCAGACCCACAGGCCCATCTTTTCCTTACGAGTACGTCTATCTTAATGGATTTCAAGCCCAAGTAGCTGAGTTTAATGCTCTCAATGTGTGAAAACGTGTCAAGTAGGAACACAGGCAATCCTGAGCCTCTGCTATCAAACGGTGGGCCCAGGGAAGGGGAAGAGAGTAGGGAAGAGAGCTCCTGGGGGTCAGCCTGATGAAGGACTCCTGGTCAAGGGTCCCATCTAGAAGAGACTTTTGCTCCTTGGGTGGGAGGTTCTGGCCTTAGCCAGGCCCAGGGGTCCTTGTGGGAGACTTAGCTACCCCACAGCAGGCTGAGCAGCCGGGAATGAGGATCAGCTCCTTGAGGCAGGAGGGAAGAATGGGCAGGTGGGGTGAGGAGGGCTGGTGGGGGTGGAGGGCACTTCCTACAGGAAGCCTTCCCGGCCTTTCATGTTATTGGAAAATCTCTACCAGTGGGAGGCAAGCTTCCTGGGGGGCTGATAAGTGAATCTACCACACAAGGGATCTAGAAAGGAACCCCCAGCACCTTACTGGCCCTCACGGTCCAAGGGAGAGAGTGGCAGAACCAAAGTGCCAGATGCGGGTAGTATATCTCTCCTTCCGAGTTAGACCTCTTGGAAATGTAAGGCAAGAAAACCAGGGGAAAGACTGCAGAGTTGGAAAAAAAGGAAGGTGAGCCACCATCCATGTACAGTTTTCTGCACCTAGGTGGACAGGGCGGGCGGAACAATGGGCATGGTGATGTTGAAGGCTGGAAAGGCAGTGGATGGCTTCCCTTTTTAAATGTCCTTTAATAACAAAGGCATGTCTTCCTGCTGGAATCTTGAGTCTCACTTACTGTCTTGAGATGTCATGTTTTGTCATTCTGATTTTCTTTCACAAGCCTCATGAAGATCTAGCATTCACTAGATCAATGCTTCCTTAGCACTGGCCCCATTTAGGTATGGTGTTTAGTGTTCAGTGGGTGCTGCATGCAGGTGAGTGGAGGGAATGAGGCCAAAGAGCCGCCCACAGGCACCACTAGGAGCTGCCCTGCGCGAGGCCGTGGGAGTCCACAGGAGATTTCTGGGGACGAGGGACTCTGGGGAAGGTCCCATAAATGGCAGGGTGCCTGAGCTGGCTTTTGAAGGTTGGACTTTTTTAAGAAAAAGGCCTTCTAGAAAGAGAGGAGAGCATAAGCTGGGAGGGGTGAAAGTCAGCTGAAGATCTGCAGGACTCCGTACCCAAAGGCTGTGCAAGAAGAGGAGGCTGCAGGTGGGGGGACCCCATTGTAGAGTACTTTGAAGATAGACTGTATACAGGGTGGGGTGGCAACCCTGCAGTGCTGCTGTGGGTAGCCCCACCTACCTTGGGTGGAGCTTTTGGTATTTCCCTCGTGCCTCTTTTGCAGGTGGGAAGAGTGAGCACTTAGCACAGGGTGGTCTGCTCACAGGCTCATTAGGGCCTTGATTGTGGCAGCTGCTGCAGAAAAGCCAAACCTCTTTCAAATGGGCTTTCTGAGTGAACTCCTGAACAGGGCCTACCCTGATGTCTCTGCCCTGGACCTCAGAGTCTAGTCCTTTCTCCCCTGGGACTGTCTATCACCAGCCTAGGAAGTCCTAACAGGCACAGCCTAAGAGGCAGCACAGCCTCTCCCTTCCAAGCCCAGTGTGTGCACCACCACTACCACAGAGGACCACCAATTGCCTAATCATTCACCCCAGTCCATCGGCCATTCAGTCCACAAAAGTCACTGAGTCCTACTCTGTGCCAGGCTCTGAGGACCGGGAGAGGGTATGATGTGTGGAAGAAAGGCAGACTGTCCATTTTTCTCTGGAACCCTCTCCGCTTCTGCCTGTCTTCTTCCTGAGATTTCTCTGACTGCCAGCCCATGTTCACTTCTCCTTCTGGGAGCCCCTGAATCCCTCCCACCTCACCATATAAACGTGGGTGTGCATTTAAGTTCTAGCTATTTTGTGGATGATAGCGTTTTGTGTGAGAGGACGCTTGCTTTGAATTCTTTCCATAGTAATAAATTTGAAACTGCAAGGCAAAGGTGTTGTTGAGAGGCTTTCCTTCTCATTTCATTCCCTGTTATTTCCAGTGCCGCAGGCCCTTTGTACAAAGGCAAGATTCTTTAGCAGCTGGAATAGCCCTGCCCAAGTTGCCCTGCCCAAGCTGGAATAGCCCTGCCCATAGTGCTAGTTGCACTGTGCCCTGGGCCTGGGGACAAGTGATGGGAGGGCAAGTGCCAACAGGGTGGCTCTGGGAGCCAGGTAGGAGTGGGGCCCCTTCTGGTGATTTACTCAGAGCTGCAACTGAGGGCCATTGATGATCCTGAGTCACAATTTTCTTTGACCATTTTGGGGTCACAGATGAGTTTTTCCTTATTCTTGTATAGAAACACAAAAAGCAAGCAAACTATTGCTGGTTTAAAAACTTAAAAAAATTTTTTTAAATTAAAAAGGAAGAGCAGGCCTGCTTTCTGGACAGAGGGGTTTTTAACATGGACTGGGCAGGCATTATTTTGGTGTTTCTTTTGCCCCCCAAAATACACAATGGACATAGTTTTTGGATCTCATTGGCTTTCCGTGAGAAAGGAGTTAAGGGGTCCTCAGGCGAGGTGGGGTTTCCTGGAAGGCTAGAAGAGCAGGCTCTGGAAAGCCCTATACATTTGAGGCGTTTGCAGGTTCAGCCCAGTACTCTGTGCGCAGCAGGTGTTCAGCCAATTCACGTATTACTGAAGCAGGCACTGGCTTATTTTACTAACTGCATTGTCGGCTCACATCTTCCTTCCTGTGCTTGGGTCAGGGCTGAGTGTGAGTCGGGCCCTCAGCCATCGTCACGGGCTAAGGATATATCCTAGTGGTCCCCAAGGGCAGGCTGCGGGCTGGGTCCTCTGCGTGGGTCTGGAGACTGGACAGAAGCTCGTCGAACTTTCTGAGCCAGAGTCCTGGCTTCTGCCCTGTTGGGGTTGGAATGGGGAGAATAGAGCCTGTCGCCTCCATTGCCACAAAGACTTCCAGTTTTGTCTTAACTTATCTCGACTTCCTGGTTTCAGCAGAATTTGGAAGAGAGCTGACAAGCACAGCACTGTCCACCTGGTAAAAGGCTGTAGTCGTAGAATTTTCTGGAGCGAGAAGCGGAGAAAAGCTGGCTCAGCTTTATGTAATGACTCCTGACTCCTGATTAGAGCTTCCGAGCTTTAGGAGTCCTCCCCCTGAGCCAGAAAACTAGGACGCTTCACAGCTCAAAGTTGTCCCTGGGTGGGGTCCCAATGCAGATGTTTGCAAGCCTGGGGCTGGGTGGGGGCAGGAGCCTTGGTGGCTTGGGCTGGATCAGAACTCCTGGGCTCCACCTGGGAGCCATGGCTGTCCTGGAAGACGGGGCTGGTAGATGAGAACCAAAGGCTGGCGAGGGGCCAAAGCTCCTGAGTAGGCTGTGGAGAGGGGGCTATGCATTTGCCTGTCCGGCCATGTGTGCCCTCAGAAAGCTGATGCTGCTAGGGGAGTCTACAGGGGTATCTGGCTGGCCTGATGGCGTTCTTAAAGGGTACCCCAGACACCACAGGCTGGAAAGGCCAGGAAGTTTCTTAAAACTCAAATGCTGTACACACCGTAGGTCTTAGTACAGGGATGCACTGTGATTTGCCCAGACGAGTATCAGCATCCTGGGTTCAGTCCTTATGGAACCCAAAGGGAAGAGTCCCTGAGGTTGGGGCCCTTGTTCCCTCTGGTGTCCCAGTTCTGGTCCCTTAGAAAGCCTGGTGATGGGGAGAGCCTTTGAGGAGCTGCTGACTTGGGTCTCATCTCTGGGTGGTGACTCTGGTCTGACCACCTGCCTGTCTCCTCTTCCTTCTGCTGGCCCTCTTGGCTTCCAGCGTGGGCCCCCACCTTCCCTGGCTCCCTCAGGAATCTTCTACTGATGAGCTGTTACCTAAGCCTGATGAATAAGTGGGAAAAAAGGCATTAGGGCACTGAAAGCAATAATACTCCCCTCCTACTGCGTTCTAGCAAAACAGACCAGCTCTTTTATGCACGGTAGTAAAGCCCAATCTTTGGATCTCTTCCCCTTGGGATTTGTGATAATTGGCTGAACCAGACCTTTGTAAAATGTAAATGATGTAAATGTGACTGTTTAATCCACCTAAAATAAGAAGTTGCATTCTAGCTCTACCAGTGTCATTTCCTACAGATCTTGCCTAATTACTAATTATTTTTTGTCAGTTGATTAAAACAGCCTGTGGGACTTTTGCTTCGAAGGGATTGTACCCACATTAGATTCTGGGAACCCCTGCCCTCATGGGGAGCTTGGTCTGACCTAAGAGACAGACAGTAAACTATGGTGCCTTTCACAGGGGCAGCGATGGGGCGGGGCTGGTGGGGGACACATAGGGAGGGAGGCCCCAAGAGGCTCCACACCAGAAGTCAGGTTCGAATGGTGCTGTGGAAGCATTTAGCTAGCCCTCTGGAGAGCCTGGGGTCATGGATGTAGGAAAGTCCCTGGCTTGTTGGGGAGCTCCCAGGCCTCAGGCAGGGCTTGCATTAGGGAACAGTGTGGGTGATGCTCAGGCTGGTGTGGTAGGCAAGAGCCCGCTGGTTGTGGGCCAGATCAGCCATTGAGGAGTTTGGCCTCTGTGGACTTCAGGCAGTTTGGTACCTTCCGAAAGCAAACAAAAATGTTTACGAATGTGTGCTTTTCTTCTTCTTAGGGATAAGATCTAAGGTGTTAAATCAGATTTATAAAGGGGCCATGCTTTAGGAAACTTAGAACTTGCACAAAGGGAAAGCCAGAGAAAAATGGCATTTATTTTGTGTTGTAAAATGTCTTTCTGATTAAATATGATGAATTAAAAGCATCTCTGCTCAATCTCCTTACTGAACTAATCAAAAACTGCAAGAAGGACAAGAAACAGAATACTCTTATCGTTAATAAAATTAAGAAACACCCATATGCTGAAATGCAGTGAACAAAGAATAGTTTCCAAAAACGGGGAAAATTAGTCTGGGATGAGGGAGGGTTCCAGGAGGGGAAATTTGCCTCTGTGGAACTAGGGCAGGAAGGTCAGAGTTTGGGGGGCCAAACCCAAGAGCTGCCTTCTTGGACTGGTTAGCAAAGCCACCGTATATGGGGACGTTGAGAAATGTCCCTGAACCCTGTGTTATGCCAAGAAGTTACTTGGGAGGTGGAATTGCTCAAGGAGTTGACCAGATGGGTTGCCAGAAGCCTGGACAATGGAAAGACAAAGGAAATTTAAAGTAGGTATAAGGGAGAGGGTATAGTTCAAGTGGTAGAGCACATGCTTAGCATACACGAGGTCCTGGGTTCAATCCCCAGTACCGCCTCTAAAAATGAATAAATAAATAAGCCTAATTAACCCTCTTAAATTATAAAATTAAAGAAAAAAAGAAATTCAGTTTAAAAAAATAAAATAGGTTTAATTGGTATCTCTGGAGAAGAGAATAAAACAAAGGGAACAGAGAAGTATTCAAAGATATAATTAATAGAAAACTTTTCCCCCCGAAATAAAGGAATGCATAAATCTTCAGTTTACCAGGACATACTGAATTTCAGGAAAAATAGATGTGGAGTGTTCACCCATAAAACATCTCTTGGTGAAGTTAGTGAACTTCAAAGAGGACAAAAGAGTTCTACTGCATCCGGAGGAAAACGTTGGTATACCTGTAAGGGGCACTCATCAGGCTGGCCCAGAGCCCTCCACGGCAGTAGTCAGTGCTGGAAAACACAGGCGCTGTATCTGCAAAGCCCTCAGGGAAAGGAAGCGTGAACCTAGAGTTTTACGTCCAGCCAAGCTGTTGTTCAGATTTAATGACAACAAAGATATGTTCAGACATTTAAGAACTAGGGAACGTGGGTCCCATGAGCTATTAAAATGAATGAATGAATGAACACTTCTAGAGATGTACTTCATAAGACATGAATGGAGAAGCTATGATTAGGGGACTAGTAACCCCTCAACAGAGTCCTAAGAGGATGCCAGCTACCATTCACCTGCCCTCAGGCGAGCCATTGTTCAAGGGATGCTGGTTGCACCATGGTGCTGGAGACAGCCTTCGAAGTTACACTGAGCTAGTGGCATTTGATGCTTCAGCCGACTGATGCCCACACAGCTCTTAGGACTCTGGGAAAGCCACAGATTGGAGGTGGAAATGGGACCAAGGGAAAAGTCAGAGGTAAACACGACATACATCCTCTGGAGGATGAATTTGGCTTGAGGTGGGTCTGGCCCAGTTCTGCGTGAGACACTCCAGGAAGCTGGGTATCACTTGAGGCAGGTCTGAGGGTCTGGTTTGGTTCTGCATCATGGATATCAAGTCCATGGCATTTGCACTTATGTGCCCTACCCTTGGGTTCCTGACAGATCTTATTGATTGATGGCAGTAGTCTTTCCCACTGATCTTTCTCAAAACCAGCCCTCCAGGCAGTCACTACCAACAGTGGGGTTAGAGGAAAGTTACCCTTATTTCTCGCCTTGTGCTGGATTCTGGAGCCTGGCTGGGCTTGAAGGGAACCAAGGCCAAATCAGATTGTCCTGAGAGATGTGCTCAAGCTCATGGATCCACATAGGCCTCAGGGCTGGGGAGTGAGGTCACCAGGGCTTGTATTTATGGCCTGACTTCCATCCTGTTCTCAGCTTCCCACTGGTCTCTCCTGTTATGCTTGCAACTTCCCGGGGCCCATGTTTGATGGCAGCTCCTCTTATTCCTCCCAGTCTCTGTTGCTGCATTCTCTACCTTCCTGTCCCACCTGCAGCCTCATCGCACACTTGCCCTCAGCAACAGCCAAGCAGGAAGAGCTCACTGCCTTAAATGTGCTCTCTGCTGGCCCAGATGGACTGGCCTGGGACCAATTAAAGCTTGTCATTTGGTCACAGGAAGGGTCCCAACTGCTAGATGTTTCCGAGGGGAAAGGATGCATGGAGGAGGTGGGTATCTGGGTAACACTTACGGTTTCTTCACGTGGGTTTGTCTTTTCAAGGGTGTGAGGACGTGTATGCACAGGTGCATCAGTACCTACCTCCTGTTGGGGCTGTCACCAGGCTGGCATGGTGCTTTGTCCTCACCTGAACAGGAGCTAAGAATTCTCTGGGGTCTTTTGGGTCTTGGAACATTACCCTCATAGTGGAGCAGCAGCTTTAAGGGGTGGGGAAGTTAGGAAGGGAGTGTCAGCCTCATGGGGAGCTCTGCTTATAGCATGACCACTGCTGCCCCCCACCTAGGAACCCTGCATGTGGCACCTTCCCTTCCCAGCCAGCGGGGCATCTCCTGGCTCTAAAAGAGCATCTCAGAGGCTCTGAGCCCGTGGTGCTGGCTTCCTGGCCAATCACAGGCTCCCAATTGCTGTGGCTAAGTGTTACAGAGAGAACCAGGGAAGAAAACTTGAAAACTCTTATTTACATTTTTAAAAATTTTGTTTCTTTATAATGGAGGTCCTGGGGATTGAACCCAGGACCTCGTGCATGCTAAGCAAATGCTCTGCTGCTGAGCTATACTCCTCTCCCCTCCTATTTACATTTATTTCCTATCTCATCCTTTCAAACTTTGCCATTTGGGGAGGTGTGTTTTATAAGTAATACATATGCACATAATTGGTAGATAAATATTCTTTTGTAGGGGATATGCCAACATGTTTTATTGATCAAAAAGGCAGAAATCCACTGGCTTGAAGGCTTGGCAGGTCGATAAATGTTTTCTTACGTGAAAACTGATTTTTTTAAAAAACCAAACTTTCTGAATTCTCCCATCTATTGCTGAGAGAGTTGCTCCAGAACCCAGGACCTACAGCCCGAGGCCCAGCATTCTGCAGCCCCTGCTTCTCTCCCTGAATCCATGGTGGGGAACCCCTGGGCTGGCCTCATGGTCCTTCCTGGCCTGAATCTTAAAGGAGAAGGTCCTCCCACAGCATCTTCCCGGCCGTAATTGCTTGTTACAGAAAGGTCAGCCATGAATTTATCAAAACCTTGTTTGAAGCCGTGGGACTCTTCCGGCTGCTCTGACTTAGAAAAACTAGTTCCTTAAGTTCACTCCCCTCCTGGTGAGCACAGCCAGCCATTTATTTGTGGGAAATATTTCTCTTTCAAATATTCGACTGGGGGTGGTGAGGGCATGCTCTAGAAGGCCACCATGTGGAACCTGGCCTAGTTTTCCATCTGGGGCCTGCACCGTCCCCACACTTCCCCGCTTTCCTTGCCGGTCAGCCTCAGCCTGAGCAGGCTCTCCCTGAGTGCGGCTGCCAGTGTCCTCCAGGCTTCTTCCCCCGTGGGCCAGGGCAGCCATGTGTCTCCCTGGTGGCCCCAGCCTTAGGGACATACCCAGTGTCTGAGCACCTTTGGTCACTGGAGCTTGTTGGCCTCATGCCTTTCTTGGGGGTTCCTAACCAAGGGGAGCCCAGCTTCTGACCAGCGCAGTCTGGATCATTCTTCCCAGTAGTGGTCATGGTCTGGGGCAGAAGGCTGCAGAGGTTCTGGGGAGAGCCGGGGTCAGGGGAAGCTGACAGGGTTGGCTCTGTGCCCCACCCTAGCAGCCCTGTGGCTGGCAGCTCCTTCCTGCCCTGCTCACCAGCTTTAGGACTTACCTCTGATGGGTCAGCCTTAAATACTGAAAGGGAGGAAAGCTGGTAGAAATACGGCTGTTTTTACCTGCTCCACCCTTCTTGGCCATCTTTTAGAAATCTCCATCCCTGGATAAGGCATTTTTAGTCTTCCCCTGCTTGTCTCTCAACCACTCCTTCATATCTCTGCCCTCTCCCTCCTTCACCCACCTGTCCTCCTGTGTCTTTTCTGCTTTATGGCCATGTCCTTCTCCCCTCCTCTCATGTCCTCATCCCAGCCCTCCCCAAGGAATGGCGCTCCTGGAGGCTGCTGAGAGGAGCACGGACCTCCAGGGCTTTCGCTGCTGACCAGCCATATCCAGGAAACCAGGTCTTCCCTGGGGCTGGGCTGGGTCCTGCCTCCCTCCCTCCTTTCTTCACCCCCTGTAGACCTTTGTTAAGGAGGGCCTTCTCAAGGGCACGCCTCTGGGCTCCTCCAACCACCTGAGCCCCCTTGCAATTGTGTCCCGGAGTGTTTCACAGGCATATCCTGATCTCTGGCCTCAGACAGGCCCTGGGGCTCAGCAGGATAGGGACCTGGCCCCCCCTGAGCTGGACTGGGTGGAGAGGGCTCGTGACCCTTATGGGTGTAGCCTTCCACCAAGGCTTCTGAGACATCTCAGCCGTCAGGGACAGAGACATTGTTTAGGACTCCTCCTTGTGGGAACGTCTGTAACCCTGGGGGTTGTGTCTCTTGTTCTCCTCTCTCTGACTTCTCTGTTTCTGGCATCCCTTCTCCCATTAATGTTGGTGCTCCCCACAAATCTTGTCTGGCCCACTGCTCTCCGTGGGATATCTATCCCTGAGACTTGCCTGTGAACGGAACCATTAACTCTCCAGATAAAAATATCTAGACTTTCCTGGATTGAACCCAAGCTCTGACCCATCTCCTGATGTCTTTTGGACACCCTACCCCTAACTACCAACTCAGCAAAGCCAAACTCAACCTCATGATTTTGCCATTTCACTCCCCAGTCTCCAACCACTTGGTGGCTTCTCTCCCTGGATCTTCCATCTCAATCAGAAGGACCACTCCTCCCTGGACCCCAAGCCAGAATACCCCTGCTGAACCTTCCCTCCCTCCCAGCCCCTGGACTATCTCTTAGGATATTGTCTTATTCTCACTGTCTACCTACCTCCACCATCTCCTGTCAAGCCACAGCCAGAGCACTCCCTTGCCTGAAAGGCTTAGAGGCCCTCTCTCCTGGCCCTTCTCATTTTAGCTCTGAGCTTCCCACGTAGTTTAGGCAGTTCAGTGCACACAATTGTCAGGAGCTCTTCCGGGTGCTGGGAATAGCACTGCCTTATTTACACCCTGTCACGCCTCTGGGCCTTTGCACCTCCTTTCCCCTCTGCCTCGATTGCCCTTTTCCTTTGGGGAGAACAGCCCATCTAAGACCTGGTTTAGACATCTAGTCCTCAAAGCCTTCTCAGACTTCTGCCCCTCCCCTAGACCATCTGGAGGTGTCTTGCAGTGATTTGTTTGCACATCTGTCTGCTCTCTAGACTGGAGGCTCCCAGAGGACTGGATCCCTGTCTGATTCACTTTTTTAAATTTTTATTTTAATTAAATAATGAATAAGCGTTTATAAAGACTATAAGAATACTCATAAAATATGTATAAGATGTAAGGGCTAACAATACAGTGAACACCTGTGGACCCACCTTCCCTTAAGAGACTATCTGTTCATACCATCAGCACCTATTACAGAGGCTGGAACTATTATTCCAAGGGTCAGTAAATGTTTGTGAATGACTGAGTGCTCAAATGAATGAATAAATGAATGTGGTTTTCTCTATTAGTCTCTCTGCGTTGCTGGGCAAACTTGATTTTGGAATCCCAGCTCTATCACTTGCAGGTCACAATGGCTTTACAGGTTCCTTAACTTCTATATGTGGCAGTTTCCGTGTCTGTAAAATGGGCAAAGTGAATCCTACCCCATGGATTTGCTAGGAGGCTTAAAGGAGTTAATATGTGATGGGCGCCTGGCACACGGCGGTGCCCATGGCAGGGGCTCGGCTGGTGTGCCCACCGCTGTGGTCAGTGGCATATTCTGTGTGGTGGAACTGGGGATGCTGCCAGCAGTTAGAGAGGACTCCAGGAGTCATTCCTGCCATTCTGTCCTGCGTGAGGTCAGACCCAGGGAAGGGCCAAGTGCCATGCCAGTCACATGCCATATTTCGTCAGCTCAAACACATTTTGGGACTACATTTTACTGTTCTGAGTCATGATGTGCCCACAGCCATCCATCTAGGAAACACATACTGAGCATCCAGTGTGTGCCGGGCATTCTGATAGGCTCGGGGCACAGCTGTGGAGAAAGCCCAGAGGCCCTGCCCACACAGTGCTGGCAGCCTAGTGCAGGGATCACAGAGGGTGCACAAAAGCAGTACTAGAGTATACAGTGAGTTGGAGGGTGCTCAGCGCCTTGGAGAACAAAGAGGCAAGAGGGACAGAAGCTGCATTTTAAGTAGAATGGTCTGTAAACAAGTGATTCTCCAATGAAAACATACAAATGGCCAATAAGCGCATGAAAAAATGCTCAGTATTGCTAATTATCAGAGACATGCAAATCAAAACTGCAATGAGCTATCACCTCACACCAGTCAGAATGGCCATCATTCAAAAATCCACAAACAATAAATGCTGGAGAGGGTGTGGAGAAAAGGGAACCTTCCTACACTGTTGGTGGGAATGTAGTTTGGTGTAGCCACTGTGGAAAACAGTATGGAGATTCCTCAAAAAACTGAAAACAGACTTACCATATGATCCAGGAATCCCACTCCTGGTAGTATATCCAGAGGGAAGTCTAATTCAAAAAGATACCTGCATCTGAATGTTCACAGCAGCACCATTTACAATAGCCAAGACATGGAAACAACTGAAACGCCCATCAACAGATGACTAAAGAAGTTGTGGTGTGTATATATATATATATAATCATTACTAAACCTTAAAAAAATGAATAAAATAATGCCATTTGCAGAAGGAGAGAGAGAGAGTAGGAGATGAGGCCAGAAGGAAAGGGGCCAAATCTCGTGGGGCCTCGTGGACCATTGTAAAACCTCTGGCTTTTCCTGTAGGAGAGAAAGGGGGGCTTAAGCAGAGGAGGGAAGTGGCTTGATTTATGTATGTAAAGGATAATCCTGGCTGCTGTATAGAGAAGACTGAAGAGGGGCGAGTGGGAGCAGCCAGGCTTGTGCAGAAACGAAAAAAGAGGGTGCAGGGGCTTGAACCAGGTGGAGCGAGGAGGCAGTAGGAGCAGCGAGACTCTGAAGCTAACAAGATCACTGATAATTGACATGGGATGAGAAGGAAGGGAGGCAGAGATGACTACAAAGGGGAGATAGGGAGGAGCATATTTGCAGCAAGATCAGGGGTCAGCTTGGGCTCATCAAGCTCGAGATGCCTGTAGGACATCTTAGAGTTGACAGTGAGCCAAGCGAGGAGTTCAGGGGAGGGATCTAGGCCAGAGATGTATGTTTGTAGTTATCAGGAGGAAGTGATATTTATTTATTTTTAAAAATATTTGTTTATTTATTTATTTTGGGTGTTGTTTTTGTTTTGGGGGGAGGTAATTAGATTATTTATTTTAATGGAGGAACTGAGGATTGAACCCAGGAGCTCGTGCATGCTAAGCATTTGCTCTACCATTGAGCTATACCCTCCCCTGGGAGTGGGATTTAAAGCCTTCATTGTTGAGGGGGTCCTTGAGACTCAGGGGTTGTGTGTGTACTCAGAGAAGCTCCTGTACACAAAGGCTGAGTCCCTTCAGTGTTAGAAGCAGGGTTCTGGATAGGGAGATGAGGAAGAACCTGTAAGAGAGTTTGGAAAGGTGTGGCCAGGAGGGAGGAGGTCACCCAGGAGAAGGTGATATTCTGGGAGGCAAGTAGAGGACTTAATTCAGGAAAGAGGGAGGGCTCGGCACTATCAAGTCCCACTGCTGAGCAGGTGAGAGGAGGAGCTGAGAGGTGGCTGTGGGATTTGATCACGTGGAGGCTGTTGTTGACTGTGGCCTGAGCAATTTCTGTAGAGTGATGGGCAAAAGCCAGGCTGTACTGGTTGAGAGGAAGGGAAGAGAGGAGCTAGAGGCTATGAGTGGAGACAATCCTCTCAAGGAGTTTTGCTTTAAAGAGCAGCAGAGAAGCAGGGCAGTAGCTGAAGGGAAAATGGGGCCAAAGTTCTTCTTTCTTTTTCAGGATGTTTGTGTGGCAATTGAAATAATCCAAGTAGAGAGGTAAAAACGGACAGTGAAGGAGAGGGGAGAATTTGTGAAGGTGAGAAGTGGGCCTTGGGAGCAGGAGACAGTCAACATGGGGGGACAAATGACAAGAGGCCTTCGATGTACAGATTCCCATCCAAAGGCTCCCGCTTTCCAATGGCGAGCCAGTTGTCAGTGACAGTGAAAAGAGGGGGGTTCATGTTGGAGGCTTGAAGGTCAAGGAGAAGGTGTGAGGGATCATCTAGGGGACGGGGGAGTGAAGGGTTCACGGACCTGTGTTGCAAGTGCCAGGTAACAATGACAGCCGCCATGTGGTATGTGGACATGCATCAGGCCTGTGTGCAAGGAGCATTGCCCTTGCAGTGCAGACCTTGCTGAGGGCAGAGGGCATTGTTTGTTTATTCACTGTCACCACAGCTGAGTTGAAAGTTAATTTGAATTTGGATCCCTAATTGTCACATGAGAAAGACTACATTGTGATGCAACACTGAATTCAACTCATCATGTACACAAGTCTGCCTGTTACACATCACCCAAAACACAGTAGAAATTGCTACACTTCTCAGAAGAAACCACGGACCTTGCACAGCCTGGGAAGGGGACTGCAGTCCCTTCACATGATGCCAAAGGCTCTCTGTAGTTTCTGATTAACTTTCAAGAGCTACTTTGAATAATTTAAGTAAAACAATGAAACTATGAATTTAACCAAGTAGGATAATTTCTTTATAATACTTAGAAATCAGTCTATGAGAGGTCCTAGAGCCTGGATTCCAAGTGTGGGCCAGAGATGGCTGCTGCCACCATCACCCTGGGCCTCACGGCTGGTGGTAAAGGTGGCCCAGAGGGACTAGACTCAGACTGGTTATCCTACTGAAGAAGAAAGTGGCTGGTCTATGAGACTGGATGGATGGGTATATGCTGTTGGTTGATGAAAGAGACTTTTGACAGACATTTAACAGTGTTTCTTTTTTCTGGAAGAGTCTTTATTAGACTGAGGGCGTGTCTCTTCACCAGCAGTTCCTCGGAAGGGAGGAAGAACTGCCAAGTGTTTTGAGTGGGCCTCCCCTGGTGGGCTCCTCATCTCCTCTCTGAAATGGCTTGTCCTGAGACATCTTACCAGTTGTACCAGTTGGCTCCTGAATCTTTTTGGTAATCAGGTGGCCTTCATAGAAGGGAGGCAGACATAGAATCCCTTCCTGTTAGACCCTACAAGGGCCGGGAGCACTGGGGCTGAAGAGGCCAGGCCAGGCCGCTTCACAGGTGGCTGTGGCCCGGGCTCCACAGTGGCTCTCAGCCAGGCTGCCCTGTCACTTGGTGCCCATATCCGCCCAAATGAATACAGACTGAAATGAGTATAGAATTTCAGGGAAACAGTATGAAGCATTGCCTTTGGTTTTTCGTGCTCAGCCTCTTTCAAATTGGAAAAGGAAACCTGGCAGAAATGAACTTCGGTTGGGTGAAACAAAAAGGAATGTAAAGGCATCAAGTTTAGCCTGGTGATTTGCCTGCTGCCTCATTGGACTCTCACAGCTCTGCCGGCTCGGCAGCAGCAGGGCCAGGTCAGGAAGGAGGTGGGGGTCAGGCACACTGGACCTCCCTCAGTGGTTCCTCAGGGCCTGGATCCTAGAACTATGGCCCCACCCAGCCTTGCACTAGCAGAAGAGTAACACTTCACCCATCGTGATGGATTGGATTGGCAGCAGGCCTGCTGGAAGACTGGCAGAAGGAAGGCTCCTTTGTCCCTGTCAGAGATGGCATAACTAGGCATTGGGGTGCCTCCCCCACTCACTTCCAACTGTCTGGGGTCAGCCTCTGAAGGGGACAAGCCAGAATGGAAGAGACCTGCTGGCACAGTAGCTCTAAACTTGAGCTGCATGTTGAAATCACCTGGGGAGGAAAAAAAAAATACTAATGCCAGCGTTCTGCCCCCACAGATTTTGATGTAATTTGTCTGGGGTGCAGTCGGAGAGTCAGAAATTTAAAAATCAGCCTAGATGTTACTAATGTGTAGGTTGAGAGTCTTGGTACTCAAAGTGTGGTGTGCAGACCACAGTAGAAGCATCACCTTAAGAGATTTTTAAAAAATGTTTACTAAGCAACTGTTTTATTTTATTTTAATTTTTTGGTGGGGGTGGGGAGGAGGTAGTTAGGCTTATTTATTTATTTATTTATTCTTATTTTATTTAATTTGTTTAAACTTTTTTTTTATTGAGTTATATTTATTTATTTTTAATGGAGGCACTGGGGATTGAACCCAGGACCTCGTGCATGCTAAGCATGCGCTCTACCACTGAGCTATACCCTCCTCCCAACCTTAGAGATTTTTAAAAACACTGACTGCACCCCAGGCCTACTCAATCAGAATCTATACTTCATTGGGATGTAAGAGGGGACACTCGTGGTCCTACCACATAGCCTTGTGCTGAGGGTTCAAGTGGGAAATGCTTGTCAGGGCTCAACGCGGGACGCAGTCTGTACTCGGCCAGTGGTGGTTGTGATGATGCCACCAGACAGAAAGAGGAGGTGGTGATGGGGCTTGGCAGGGTTACCTCAGTTGGTAGAGACCTCTGCAGGTGACTTTTCTAAAATGTGTTTCTAATGTTGTTATTTTCAATGTCATTTCAGCACTTCCAGGAGACTGGACCCCAAGGAGCCCCTGGGTAGCCAGAGAGCAGCTTCCCCAACCCCGAAGCAGCCTTCTGCTACTGCTCCTGGCCGCGAGAGCCCACGGGAGACAAGGGCACAGGGCCCAGCAGGCCAGGAGGCTGATGGCCCCCGCAGGACGCTGCAGGTAGACAGCAGGACGCAGAGATCAGGGCGGTCCCCCTCTGTGTCACCGGACAGAGGCAGCACCCCCACATCACCCTACTCCGTCCCCCAGATCGCCCCCCTTCCCAGCAGCACGCTGTGTCCCATATGTAAGACCTCGGACCTCACGTCGACCCCCAGCCAGCCAAACTTCAACACCTGCACCCAGTGTCACAACAAGGTCTGCAACCAGTGTGGGTTCAACCCCAACCCTCACCTCACCCAGGTAATCACCTCTGCGCCGGCTCCCCTCACCCCACCCACCTGTCTTCGCACGCCTCCCCTGATTCCCTTCCCCTTTTCACCAGTTCTCTTTTGCTGGCCATTTCCCTTGGCCATCAGCAGATGTGTCTTCCTAGGGCTTGTATTCTGGCTCCAAGATGTAGTAGCAGAGAACAAGTCCCGGCCCCCGATCTCCTGAGGGATTCCTGTACCTCCTGAAAACTGGATCAGAGGCTCTGAAGAAAAGATGCTTTCTTACCTGGTCCAAGTTTGACCTGGAGAAATCGCCTTAGAGAGGGCCAAAGACAGTCTTAGGGATAACTTCTCCCCGTGGATGCTCATTTGGAGAGGGCCATGAGCAGCGGCAGGGCCCAAAGGGAGGCAAATCTGTGTGGCCCTAGGCCAGCGTCTCTCCCTGACAGTGAGTTCTGGAGGTGGATGCCGGTGAGGGGAGCAAGGTGTTAAGGGGGTTAGGAACCTGCCTTCCACCTGGGCTTCTGTTCTAGTTCGCAGGGGCCTGAGGGGGTGGAACAGCTACCAATCCTGAGAAACGGCCTTGGGGTAAAGTAGAGACCCAGGCTGGGGGCCAAGCACACAGTGATGACAGTGTCCTACACTCACAAAGAGGCCACGACAAGGCCATTTCTGTGAGACTGGCCTCCTTTCTGCCCCAGAGGACCCTGGGGCCCTAGCCCCACCCCAGCTGTGTCAAGATGCTTTGAGTTGCTGTGGGATGCTCGGCCAAGCCCCTGAGGCTCTCTTTGGTGCTCTGGAGCCTGGGTGCTTCAGTATATTAGTTGAGCTGGGGCCATGCCTTTGAAATGAGTGGGTTTGCTGACTTCCCCCATCTCCTCCTGGGTAACCCAGAGAAGCCTCTGGTTGTCCCCTCAGGGCTCTGCCCATGGGCAGGATGGGGAGTGACTGACTGCCTGGCTGCCTCTGGGATTATCAGCAGCAGGAGCCGTTTGGACCACATGAGTGGGGGGATGAGTGAGAATGAGTGAGAATAACTGTTCACAGGTCGGGGGTCTATTTGTGACAAGAGGTGCTGTGGGTGTGGGACGTGTGGTTTGCGAGAGGTAAGTGTGAGATTCCGAGGAAGGAGCTGCTGGTGTGGGGAGATGACTCAGTGTATTTGGAGTCGCTCCTGGAGTGCGGGGGCTTCCTGAGGAGGCGTGCACACTCGTGATTATTACATCTGTGATTAGAAACAGGCCCATCCCTGCACTGATCAGTTAGGTAAGTGTTGCTCTTTGATATTTAGAACCTTGTGATTAAGGCCAGGGAAGCTCACCTGTGTGTTTCTGCCAGCAAGATGCCAGAAGCACCCGGCCTCACAGGAGCAGGGAGGCTTGGCAGGCAGGGATGAGAGGCTGCCGTGGGGATCACCCCCTTGGGCTGGCCTTGTCCCCCGGGTTCCAGCCTCCCTGAGACACTTACTAGAACAGCAGGACCTGAACGACTCTGGATGGGGTGGGCAGAGATCAAGGGTGAGCCACACGTGGTGGCACCAGTTTCCTGGTGGGCATCCCGGTCCTTCCCACACAACAGGCTCCCCCAACCTTCAGTGCAGTGGGAGGGGAGCCAGCCTTTGGCTGTGCCTGGAAAAACAGCAGAGTGGGAGGACCTTGGCGACACCCATTCCATCTGCCTCATTGTGCTGGGAGGAAGCCGAGGCTCAGGGTCAGGAGGAAAATGGCCTCTACCTTACTGCAGATTCACAGCGTTTGCTGAAGAGTGGGCCTCCTGGCCAGGTACTTCAAGACACATGCAGGAGCTTCAAGACAGGACTGCCGCTGGCGGCCTTTCCCAGACTTGCTTTCACAGAACATTAGGGGCTGCTGTTCCATGGGACCCAGTTTGAGAAATGCTGACCTGGTCCATGCTTCACGTTCTCACCTGGTGGAATGCCTTTTTCTGCAAGGGTTTCCAAGCAGAACCATTTCTTCTCTAGGGCTGGCTTTCAGTGGCTGTCAAGGAAAGAGACCCATCGGCCCATTTTCCTGAGGGGCCAGCAGAGCCCAGTATTTGAGTCAGAGCAGTTGCCCTATGTTGCTTTGCTAAGAGCCGGCGCACCTCCCTGGTCAGGCTTGCGCATAATGAGGAAGCAAGTTTGCAGGTTCTGCTCACACACCTGCTGATAGGTGCACCCCGGTGGGACCACATCTGGTCTGGCCCCTCTGTCATGATGTTAAGTCAGCCGGGAAGGCTGTTTGTGGGATTGCCCTGGTGTCCTGGGCTGGGGTCCTGCCCGGCCTGTGGTTCTGGGCAGCACAAGGGTAGGTTCTGAAGTCAGGCGTGTGTAAGTGTAGGTGGCAGGGGCTCAGGCAGAGTGATCTTTTCCAAGAAATTCAACTCCAGCACTCACTTCCTTCTTTGATTTCTCACTTCCTAGGAGGGGCCCAGCTGGAGTGGGAAAGAGCCAGGGGACTGCGGTTCCCAGCCCAGCTACACTGCAGACACTGGGCACTGGGGAGCTTCATGGGGGCCCTGTCTGTGGGGGCAAGGTTGTGCCTGAAACTGCTGGTGTGGTAACGCGGGGTAGCCTGGGTCCTGCATCCTGCCTCAAGGGTCACAGAAGCCTCACTAGGGCAGGGAAGGGCAGGGCAGCAGGATGCATTTCTCCGCAGCTTCTCACTGGCCCAGAGAGAGGTAGAGCATTCCTGGAGAGGGACAAGGCCACACAAGTGACATGGCCACACAAGTGACATGGAGGGGTTCACGGCCACTCAGACCACTAATGAAGCTGTTCTTGGATCTTTGGAAATGTGACCATGGAAAATAGGCCTTTTTTCATGTGTGTCAGTGGCTAGTTTGTAACTAGAGTAGCAGCACAGGTTGGGAGCGTGATAGAACTGTTGTGCTGAATGGCTGCATGAGGACAAAGGAGAAGAAAGAAGGGAAAAGACTGGTGCTGCTGGGCCGATGGGCACCAGAACTCAGTGTTTTGGTTTTTCTGTCTCATGGCATCTCTCAGGGTCTTATTACTTTAGCTGGGTCCTCAGAAACAGCATGCCGGGGCTGGAGATGAGAATCACATGCAGGTCAGCCCCAGTTGGCCAGAACAGTGTCTGCTCTTCTGGCCAGTGGACCCAGGGGCTGACCGATGGGTGCCGCGCTCACACAGACACGGCGCTGCTTGTCCTGCTGTGCCCAGGTTGGCCAGCTCTCAAGGCAGAGGCAGGGTTGACTGGATGCCTGTGCTTCCTGGTCAGATCAGCAGAATCCTCTCAGAGTACCACCTCCAGTGAGGCCACTGCCCGCATCTGGGAGGCCCACCCTCTCCCCCTCATCCCCAGCCTTCTGAGTCCAGGCAGCCCATCTGCCATCCACCTCCCTTGCTCTAGTCAGAATCGCTTATAAGCCCCTCTAAGGAAACTACAGAGCAGTGAGTGTAGTCTTTCTTCGCCTGTTCCAAGGTCTAGGCTCTGCTGAGACCAAACCAAAACCAAGCTACTGTGCCCACCCCCATCCCCACCCCCTGGCAAGCCTTGGGCTCAGGCACTTACCCAGGGTGGGTGGTGTGGAGAAGGGAGGGGGAGATGCAGTGGCCACAAGCCTCTTCCTCTCCTGCCTGCATCCTACTCTTTTCCGGCAAGGGCCGGGCCAACAGATGGCCCGGGGGTGGTGCTGTGAATGCAGCCCGGATCCCTCTGCTGCAGCCACCAGCCTTGCCCCCTTCCCTCTGCTCCCTCCTGGCCATACTGCCGCCTGGGCCAGTGAGGAAAGAGGAGCAGGTGTTAGAAGGACTTGGACGGTAGCGGGCTGAGGAGAGGCAAAGATGTCCTCCTCCTTCCTGGGCCCAGCCTTCCCCTTTCTATCTCCAGGTGGCAGGCCCTTTAGGAGGCCTTTTTCCCACTGCACATCTAGTCTTGGGGTGGTTTGCCTGGCAGTAGCCACTTTGACCCAAACAATTTCTGAGTCAATAGGGAAATGCTCCCCAAACTTCAGTCAGCCCTGGGCAGCTAGCCTTGTTGCCAGTCCCTGTTTCCAGGAGATGGGCCTCTCAGCCTCCTCTCTTGGGCCCCTGTGGGGTGGAGGCCAGAGGCACTGGGGCAGGTGGAAAAGTAAGCTATTCACAGCTGCGGCCATCAGGCATGGAATTCTTAACGTTTAGCTATGAAACGGGGCTGTAAATTTACCTAAGATTGAATGTAAAATTAAATCAGAACATAAAATGTGAAATTTTATTCCTAAAACACTGGCTTTTATAGATGAGGGTCAAAGAAACAGAAAGAAGAAAGAATGGAGTAAAAAAAAACGGCAGAAAGAGAGAAGTAAAGTGGAAGCAGGGAGAGAAGGGACAGGAGGGGAGAGGCGGGGAAGGGAAGTGATGGAGGGGCAAGTGACCCCGAGGCAGGAAGAGGCAGAGGTGGAAAGCTCAGTAAAGTAGCCAGTTGCTGGCTGGTAACCTGTTGATTCTGCTGTTTCTACGAATCTGTTAGCTCAGCCTTTGGCCTAAGCAGCCTGGCTTGTTTCTACCCAGTCAGAGGGTGGGCTTCTCCCTTCTTCTCATCCTTTGTTCCTCCCCAGTTGCTTTCTGAGTGCTTCTGATAAGCCAGGAACCGTCCTCGACACTGGAGAGGCAGGCAGAGCTGAAGCAGGTGGGTTGTTCAGCCGTGGGGAGCCTGTAGGCCAGGGGGAGAGGCAACCCTTCCATCAACAACCACACCAGCAAACACACAGCCATACCTGGGGGGCAGGGCTGTGGAGGACCAGGAGGAAGTTGAGGTGGGGGATTGGCGCTTGATGTTACTCTGCCACAAGACTCTTGGGAACTTCTCCCAGGAGGAGAAGTTAGGCTGCAGATGTTAGACTGAAGCTGGGCTGGAGACAGGTGGAGGCGGGGAGACCTGAGGGGAAGGGTGAAGTCCACGTGAGGGCCTGGGAGCAGGTGGGGTCCAAAGTGGTTGGGGTGCCATAAGTCAGGACCAGATGGCAGGCAGATGTGATTTCCTGCTGGGCTCTCCAGGTGTGATTTCCAGGGTTTTGGAAGGTAGTAATGGGAAGGTCAGGTGGGTGTTGAAAAACACCTCTTTGAAAATAGATAATGGTGAGTGTTACACATTATGAATGTAATTAATGCCACTGAATTGATACTTAAAAATGATTCAAGTGGCACATTTTATGTTTTATTTTACTCCCTTCATATATGTACACACACACACACACACACACACACAGACACAGACACACACAGACACAGACACACACACACACACACACACACACACACACACACACACACGACCGTGCAGATGCCTGGTGTATTTTGGAGGCTAAACAGACAGGTTTTGGGAATGTAGTGGACATGGGGGTTAGGAGATGGAGAATTCTTCTCTCTGGGCCATGTCAAGTTGGAGGTGCCCCTGAACAGCAACAGGGTGACAAAGCTAAGACCAGGCGGGGGCCGGAGACCTTGGAGAGTCACAGCCATGTATTGACATTAGTATACTTCCAACTAAATACTTCAGCAAGCATATCATTAGTTAGAGATCAGTATTTGTTTAAGGTTTTTTAACATAAAATTTACACAGAATGAAATATACAAAACTTAAAAGTCCCATTCAGTGAGCTTTGATAAAAGTGTGCACCTGTGTCAACCAAAACCCACCTGTCAAGAGAGACAACATCGCTGTCACCACAGAAAGTCCCTTCAGGCCCCATCCCTGTCCATCCTCACCCCTTGCCAGACACAACTGCTGCTCTAATTTTTATCCACCATCAATGAGTTTTGCCTGTTCCAGGCAAATGGCAGAATGCACTCTTTCGTGTAAGGCTTCTCTCACTCAGCACAGTGGTTTCTGAGCTGCATCCACATGGCCAACTCTTGAGAAGCTTGGCTGAGAAGGGGAGGAAGGAGCATGGGCAGTAATGAGGCAAGGTGTGCAGGCAGGAGAGGGTTTCTGAAACGCAAAGGACAGTGGTGTTGTCTGAGTCCTGAGAGGGAAGAGATGCCTAGGGATGTGGAAGATGGGGCGTAATTGAAGGAGTGGAGCCCCTGGAAGAGGCAGGTCTGGATCCTGAGTGTGGAGGAGGCATTCTGTTGTGTGGCACACTGGAAGCAGGGCCATCATTTGAGCCAGAAGGCAGGGGAAGGTGACAGGCCAGGACGGGGAGGAGAAACTGAACCATCTGGTATGGAGGAAAGCTTCCTGGAGAGATGGAGTGAGTTAACCGGGCAGCTGTACGGGCCCAGGAGAAGCTAGGACATAAGTTAATTTATAGTGAAGCCCATTTGCCTAGTGCCCATTCAGCTGTTAGGGTGCAGGCAGGGAGAAAAGGTGTGCAGCTGGATCTGGTTCTGAAGCAGACACAGGTCAAGAGAGCGCAGGGCATTTAGCAGAGTGTGACCAGAACGACAGACCACAGATTCAGCCGGGTGAGAAGGGATATGAAAGCAGAGGGCCCACGGCCAAGCAAAGCAGAGGCTCGGCAGGGGAGTCTCCACAAGGCCCAAGGGCTGCTGTAGTCGGGAGGCCTGAGAAATGACCTCAAGGCTGGAAGAGGACAGGTGCAGGGGCGATTTTGGAGGAGAGACCGTTTTGGACAATGGTCAGTTTGAGGGTGAGGCTGTGGGATAGAGGTGTCAGGTGGGTCAGCCACATGGCTGCCATCTGTGGTGACTGTGGGAGTCAGTTCAGTGGAGGCCTGAGAGGCAAGGGACAAGGACTTTTGAGAACCGGAGGCCGTGATGAAGGGGCCGGGAAGGCAACAGCAGCCAGGAGAGGAGCAGGGTGGGGAAGCCAAAGGCCGAGCCCCGAGGGTCCCGGGGATTTTGAAGACAGGGTGAACCACATTCTGGGGTCAGGGGAGCACAGCTTCTCCTGGCGAGGGGACCAAGAGGAGTGTGGACTTGGGGTGTGGGGAGTTGACTTGGTCCTGGACAGGAGATTTTATAGGGCACAGTGGACAGGCCAGGGAGGGAGGGAAGGCCCTCTGGAGCAGGGTCAGGAGAGTTGAGGGATGTCAGAAGGTGGAGAAGGATCAGCAAGGGGATGGATTCTCTCCCCTTCACGAAGCTCTAGGCTAATGAGGCCTTCCAGCCCTAAGCAGCAATTAGGTTCAGCCTCTGCTACCGAAATCTTGGCCTCAGATGCTGGGCAGATTCCCAGGGCCTCCCTCAGGGTCCCAACATGCTGAGATTGGCACAGTCCTCCCCTGTGGGCCAGGCCTGGCTGACCCAGCTCTGGATCAATGTGTCCTGCCCTAAGGGACCCTGTGGTGCCTACCCCTAAGCCTGAGGTCAGCCAGCTGATGGGCAAAGCAGGTCAGTAGCAGACTTCGGGCAGCTGGATGCCTGGTGGAGCACATGATGTGTCCAATGCCATGGGCAGTGCGAGGGTGCAGGCCAGCCCTTGTCCTCGGCTCACAGTGGGTTATGTGCCTCCTGTCGAGGTGTGGCCAGTGATTCATAGCCCGGAAGAGCATGGAGCACATCGGCCAGTGGGGGACCCTCCCAGGAACCTCTGGATTTGGCACCAGCAGGGAAGGCTGATTTATAAGCTGGTTCTGTGATGTTTCAACTTGTACAAAAATGGAAAAAAGCATGAATGCAGCATCAGGCATGATGTCAGTGCAGTGATCCGACACACTGAGTCCCCGCTCTCCCAGGGAGGGCTGGGCCTTAGAGGCACAAGCCGCTCCTCTCTGCAGGAAGACAGGCTAAGTGACGTCTTCTTCCTTGCCGGTGGGGAGGTGGAAGGGGACGGTGGAAAGAGAATCTGTTACGGCTGGGGGCCCTCAGCGCTTCTTGGCAGCAGTGGAGGTGACAGCATTGCAGGCTCCACCCGGGAGGAGAAGCAGATTCCCCAGGCAGCATTCTTTGGGGCCAAATATGACATGCAAGGCTAGATCCCACCATTTGGGGCTGAGGCACAGGGTGGCAGTGCCACCTGTGTCCCTGTGGGAAAAATGTAGAAGCTCCCCTTAAGAACTGCCACCACCCCCTTCCTACCCCAGAGCCCAGTAGAGAGGGAACCACGGGGAGTAACCACGCAGACAGATCATGGCTGACTGCTCATTCAACACATGGTTCACAGAGCCCCCAGCTGGTCCCCAGGCCTCTGGATTCTCTGGTGCCACCTTAGCTGCCCTTCTATGCATTGAACAGTAAGGGAGCAGCTGAGAAGGGCTCTTCTTGAGGAGACAGTCCCTTCAGAGCCACAGAGCCCACAAGGCCTGCTTTACTGAATCCCTAGCAGGCTCCTGGCAGAGCAGGCAGTGGCTCCCACTTTCCTGTAGCTTCTGCTTCCCCCACCTCCAAACCAGCTCTTGGCCTGAGCCTGCCATTCCCTACTACCGCTCAGGCCCCCACTGGGCTGGGATGCCTAGGCCTCTGTGCCTCTGAGATGGCAGGATGGGCCTCCTTACTGGCAGGAAGGGTCAGCTTGACAAAAGCTAGTGTCTGGCAGAGCCATCCATCTCCATCTCTGAGTAAGCCCCGGGAAGCCCCCTTAGCTCCCCATCTGGGTCTTGGGGCATGAGGTCTATGACCCACCCTTCTCCTGGCCAAGAGACAAGAGGACTTGAGGCGAGGTTCCCAGTTGCACTGGTAGAAGGCCATGTCCTCTGATTCTGGTGCCTAGCTGGCTAGGAGGGTGCCCAGGAGCCAAAGACACTGTTCAGCCGAGGAAGCCTCTCACTGCTGCTGGTCCCAGGGTTTAGGGGAGCTGCCACAGGCCCGGTCATGTATACCCAGCCTAGGTGGGCAGGTGGCTGGTGGTGCATAGCCGTCTCTCTCCCTACCCAGTGGGACAGCCTTCATCCCCCTAACACGGGGTGAGGACCTTGGAGAGGCTGAGGGTGAGCTCCTCCCAGCAGGCCCCTGGGGGTCTGTGGGGGAGGCAGAAACAGAAGTCTTACTATGTTCAGAGAGATCCCCCAGCCAGTGTCCTCCTTGGGAGGCCTCGTGTGCTGGGCCTCTCTGCTGGGCCCGAGCCTGGGAGGGGCTGAGGGAGGGCACGGTCAAGGCTTCTCACCGTCTGGAAGAGGCTGGATAGAAATAGCTGCGCCCATCTGGGAGATGAGTCACTGAGGGGTGTTTTAGCCGTTTCTTGGAGAGGTTCTATTTTAGGTGAAACGCCTGTGACAGCCTGGGTGACGGGGGCTGTGTAAGGCAAGGTTCTGGTGGTGAGTGCAGGAGTTTTAGCACATGCCCTGGTTCAACCCTGTCCAGAACCCAAAGGAGGGTCACCCTGAAGTCCCAGGATAAAGAGCCTTACCTCCTAGGTTCCTCTTCTCGGAAATTCCCACCTCAGGGCAGGCCACAGCTGGTGGGTGCATGACAGACACAGGACCTTGGGTGTAGGCTGGGCACCCACCGCAGGAACTGAGTTTGTGGCTGCTGCCCTGGGTCAGGGCCTAGCCTCCCCTCGGGAGGGTGATCCTCTCTCAGGGTCCCTCTGAGAGTGAGCAGTCAGCTTGCCCCTGGAAGCTCACTTTTGGTGGGAGTGAACCCCCCTCACCCCTGCCAAGAATGACTCTTCTAAAGGAGTCTTTGGACTGAGTCCCAGGGACACAAATCGTTTCCTCTGTGCTTTCTCTGTCCAAAAGTAGATGAAGCCGCCTTGGGTCTTCAAAAGCATCTAGCTGTGGCGATGGCTTCACACTGTGGTGCTTGGGCATCACTGTTGTTAGGGTTTCTAGAGCTGGGCTTGGTCTTTGAGTTTTGCAGGGGCAGCTTCTAGATCCATGACCTGACCTACATGAGACTAAGTGGCCTCCAAAAGAGGCAGACATGCAAAAGGCACCAGGCTCCAGGCTGCACCTCAGGAGCAGGACAGGGCTGGCAGGGCCAGTCTTGCCAGCAGCACTGCTTCCTGGCTGGGTAATCACACGAGCTGGTTATGAGCCGATCTAAATCATATTAGATCTTGGTTTTCTCTACTGTGAAGACAAAATGAAAGAATGCTTGTGAACATGCTCTGTGTAGTGCTGGATGCCGGGGTGGATGCACCAAAGTGCAGTCTCCTCCCCACTCCTCGGATGCTGCTCTTGTGCTTCTGGGAAAGACAGCCAAGCCCAGGCTTCCAAACTGGCAAGTCAGCCCCGGCGGCAGCAGCACAGCCCTACGGCCTCCAGGCATGGAGCAGGCCTGAGGGACCCCGAGGGTGGACAGAACAGGCCTTCTGCCCCAGGGACCAGACTGGACCTTTCCCTGGCAACGGGGCCGCCACGGGGCTTTCAAAGACTCTGGCTGCAACCATAGATGAGCAGACTTAGCGTCTGTCCTTGGATCTGGTTGAGAAGAAGGAGCCAGCCTCCTCCTTGTTGTCCGAATCTCCAATCTCATGGCCAAGGCCTTGGGAGAGCCGTGCCCCTAGTAACGGGTTGTCGGGACTAATCCCACAGGGAGCCTGTCTGGAGTGAGCCCTGCTTCGTGCACACATCACCTCAACAGGAGCTCAGGGACCAGTAGGGAGACGGGAGACACCCAAAGAAATGAAGTAGCAGAAACTTGGGGAAAGAATAATTACTGTGAAGAAAATAAACAGGTGATTAGATAAGTACTTCGGAGGTGTTTTAGATCATGTGGCGAGGGAGGGCCCTGATGGGGAACTGGTACTTGGTTGAGACCTGCACAGCTAGCTGGGCCTGGGGGCAGAGGGAATAGTGAGTGCAAGGGCCCCGGTTATAGAGGAGAGCTCACAGGACCACTTGGCAGAACAGGAGGCCCAGTGCATCTTGGGTGAAGCAGCTAAGGGGAGAGGGGGATAGGCTGGGGTAGATCGGGGGCCTCATGGGCCGTGGGAAAGAATTCCCGTGGTAAGTATGATGGAATCCACTAGAGGGGTTCGAGGAATGTGTGACTGCCTCTGCTCTGCTCCACACACCTGGAAGTGACGTGCTCTGATTTATATGTGGATTTTTTGGAGGAAAATAATATTGGCTCATGTAACTGGAGGTCTGAGGGTAGACTAAAGGCATAGGTGAACCCAGGGAATTAAGTGAAGTCATGAGATCTGCCTGCTCCTCCTTGTCTTGGCTCCACTTCCAACTGTCTGCTGACTTCATCCTTAGTACCTGTCTGCCTACTGGGCAAGAAAGCTACTGACCACTAGAAGGCTACATCCTTCTGATGAGTGATCCTATCGCCTAACAGTCATCCACCAAGTAACATGGAAGGGCTCTGGTTGGCCCTGTTGGCAAGGTCACCTGCCCATCCCTGCACCGCCCCCGCCCCAGCTGAAAGCAGTGATTGGATGGATGGTAGCAAGGATTGATGAGGCAGGATGTGGATGGAGTCAGATGGTACACACTGAGCAGAGGCAGAGCCACTGGGTATGGGGAGGACCCTGGCAGGCAGTGGCTTGGTAGTTGGGGATGGGGAATGTGTGACTGCCTCTGCTCTGCTCCACACACCTGGCAGCTCCTAGAGGGTAGGGTGGTACCATCTGCCCCTTCAGCCCCACCTCCTGGCAGCCCAGAAACACCTGAGCCGGGCTGGGAGCTCGTGCCTGTGCGAGGAGTTGGGCCTGGCTGCAGTGACGTGGGCCACGGGCGCCCCCAGTCCTGACCATCCTGATAACCATGATGCTTCCTCCTCAGGTGAAGGAGTGGCTCTGTCTGAACTGCCAGATGCAGAGGGCTCTAGGGATGGACATGACCACTGCGCCTCGCTCCAAGAGCCAGCAGCAGCTGCACTCCCCAGCCCTGTCTCCAGCCCAGTCCCCAGCCAAACAGCCCCTGGGGAAGCCAGAGCAAGAGAGATCACGGGGCCCAGCGGGACCACAGCCTGGCCCCCGCCAGGCTGAGACAGCCAGGGCCACCTCAGTGCCGGGGCCTGCCCAAGCAGCTGCCCCTCCAGAGGTGGGGAGGGTGTCTCCACAGCCCCCTCTCCCCATCAAGCCTTCCACAGCTGAGCCCAGGCCACCTGCAGGAGAGGCCCTGGCCAAAAGTGCCACCACAGTGCCCTCTGGGCCTGGTGCTGCTGAGCAGACCCAGGAGGGCCTCACTGGGAAGCTCTTTGGCCTTGGTGCATCGCTGCTGACCCAGGCAAGTACCCTCATGTCTGTGCAGCCTGAGGCCGACCCCCAGGGCCAGCCTGCCCCCAGCAAGGGGCCACCCAAGATCGTCTTCAGCGATGCCAGCAAGGAGGCTGGCCCGAGACCCCCAGGCTCAGGGCCTGGGCCTGGGCCAGCACCTGGAGCCAAAACTGAGCCTGGAGCTGGAACAGGTCCTGGATCAGGGCCTGGAGCCCTGGTGAGAACTGGGGGAACAACCAGTCCAAAGCACGGCAGAGCAGAACACCAGGCAGTGTCCAAGGCTCCTGCCAAGCCAAAGACCATGCCGAAGGAAAGGGCCACCTGCCCACTGTGCCAAGCCGAGCTCAACGTGGGCAGCAAGGGCCCTGCCAACTATAACACCTGCACCACCTGCAAACTCCAGGTGTGCAACCTGTGTGGCTTCAACCCGACGCCCCACCTGGTGGAGGTAAGAGAGCTGGACCAAGCATGTTCCCTTGGGCCTTGGTGAGGGGCCGAGGCCTGGGGTAATGGGGGCATGGGAGCCAGAAACGGCTGCGGAAGGCTGGGTCTGTAACAGTCACAGGGCTGCCCCTACGCAGCTGCAGAGGGGCTATGCTCCCTTATCTGTCCCTGCCCTGGGCCAGTCCTTCCACTCAGAGAATAAACTGGCACAGCGGATGGAATAATCATGCCCGCTGCCTCTGACTGACTGACCAGTGCCCTAAGACTGGTCCCAGAGGTAGCCAGGCTCTGGAGGCTCTGAACTGGCCTCCCCATTCCCAGCTTTCTTGGGGATGGCCCTGATGGAAGATGCCAACCAGCCCTGCTCATGTAGGACAACCCTGAGGTCCCACCCTGCCTTCAGTCTGACCCTCACAGAGATTAAAGGGCTGTTAGACAGAGGCCTGTGCCCCCCCCCCCCCCCACAGGCTCTAGCCCAGCCAGGCAGTATCCTCCCATCATCCCTTCCTCTGAGGTCATGGGTTTTGATGTCTACTTGTCCAAATCACAGCTTTTGGTCCACATGTTTTCCCCTGGCTGGGCCTAGTCTCCCCGGGACTATTTGTGGGGTTGCGCAGAGATGCTCTTCTTACCCACAGGGAAGTTTGAGAAAGTGCTCAAGACAGGTTGAGGCCTGTCTTTGTGGTCTCTCTTCCAAGAGAGTTCTGGTCACTGTGCAAAGCTGAGTGGAAGGGAGTAGGAGGCCTAGTGTTCTCTCAAAGCCTGGGGCCCAGCCTGGGAGGCTCCGAAGGTGTGGAGGTACCCTGGCAGAGCTGGACGAGCCTGGGCCTGGAGGCTGCTTCTGCTTACCCACTCCCTTACCCGCTCCGCCCTGCCCAGGGCCATCCGTGTGAACCCTTGGCTGCCTTGGGCATAGCTGGATGTGTCCCCTTTCATGGCATGCCCTTGGGGTCTATGACTGACTCCTCTTGGCAGGTGGATGTGCCCCCAGCTGTGTCGTATCAGGAGATGGTCAAGCCAGCCCCCTCCTCCTGCACACACGGAGTCACCTGAGTCCTTGGGGCTCCTGGGCTGACCCATGTGTGATGGATGGCAGAGCGTGGGAGTGTGGAGTGCAGACCACCGCTGGCCCAGAAAGCAACAGAAAAGCGCGTGGTGTTGTTGTGGTCTCTGCAGCACCTTGTTCTGACTTGCCTTGGGCCAGCCTCAATGGGAGCAGCCCGTTGCAAAAAGGAAGATGACTTTGGCTGCCACAGGCCATCTTTTCCAACATGCAGGGAGAGGCAGGCTAAGGGGACAAGCAACCTCATGTGATGCCCATGTGGCCCTCCAGGCCCACACTGCTACCTCCCAAGCCCTTGGTCCAGTGGTTTACTGGAGGACAACTGGCCAGAGAGCCAGCTGAACAGAGAGGCAAGGGGACACCAACAGGGTTACCACGGCACCAGCGGCACTCCCGTCAGAGCCAGGCATGCATTTACTGCTGGGTGGGGCGGCCCGATGCTGAGGGACTGAGCCCAGTTGGACTGCTGAGCTGGCCCAGCCTGGAGGACCCTTGTCCCTGAGAGACCTCTTGGCCTATATTTCCTCATTAAGCAGAATGTGCAGAAAGGAAGGGAAAACTCTCTCTGTCTGGGAATATAAATGTTCCTGACAGTTCCCTTCAGCAGCCTCTGGGCCAGGCCAGGGGAAGTGCTGATTCTGCCCAAACAGAAGTGTCTCAGTCACATGCTGACTCTGGGGGAGCAGGCTGGATTCTGATCCAAGCCTCTCACTGCTACTTGGCTGTCGCCTCCCTGGATCCCAGAGCTTCTGCCCCTTGATAGCCAGCATTGCCCCCTGCCCCAACCCCTCCATGTCCTCCTGTCTCCATATCCTGCCCCACTGCCACCTCCTGGGCCAGGACCACCCTTGCCTCCACAGGATCTGATGGGTTCCATGGGCCTGATGGCCATGCTGCTGGGCACACTGCTCCTCCTAGCTCCTCCCCACCCGCGGCCCCTGTTTCCCTGCTGCTTGCTCCTAACAGCAGCCAGAAGGTGGCCCAGCTTCTCTGACTCCTTTCTTCTCATGGCTCTGCTTGTTAATGCTGCCATCCTCGGAGGGCCTGTGGCTGCTTCTGGGGAAGGGGTGGATGGGCAGCCATGATGCCCCCTCCTGTGGTTCCCACCATGGAGACCATGCCACCATCAACGCTGAGATGCAAGCTGGCAGCCTGGGGTCATCCTCAATTCCCTCTCTCTCACCTCAGCATCCACTCCATGGACCACGCCCTGCCGGCACTGCCTCCCCACTGGCCTCTCCTCTCCATCCCTGTAGCCATGGCCCTACTCTAAGCCCTTGTCCTCCCTCATCCAATGACCGAAACCTTCTCGTGGCTTTGCCTGCTTTGGGTCTTGCAAGGGGCTGATGGGGAGGGGCTGGTGCTTGGTCTGTCTCCTTCCCTCACCCTCCCCACCAGCACTGTTGCTTTCCTTCCCTGAGACTCTTAACCAGGCCACGGGCCGCCTCCGATCTCATCTCAGTAAATGGCCACTTGGCTTTGGAGCAGTTTTGCTCTTCCCTTTGTGTTCTTGATAAAAGGCTCCTGATTCTCAGTAGGTGCCCCAGACACATCCTGCCTTGGAAGTGAGGTGGCAGTTCGAGCAGGTTCTTCTGCAGGACTGAGGGGTAGGTCTGCCCTGGCTGTCTCTCCCACACCTTCCTTGACCAAGGCTGGCCTGTCAGATTGGGCATGACTGTGCTGTCTCTGTGCACCATGTGAGGCAGAGGGACCTGTGTCTGCATGCAGGCTGGGGGCCCTAGGGCAGGATGGACCAGGGAGCCCCCACTGTTTGCTCCCCACAGGCCTGTTGGACCTGCTGTGGCTCCACTTGAGGCCAGAGCCTCCTGTCTGAGCTGCCAGGGTGGGAATTACCCTCAATATCTCTGAGCTATAAAAATCTTTTTACCTTTTTTGTGGCCAGGGAGGCCAGAGCATACAGTGGAGGAAGCAGGAAAACTAGATCCCTTTTCCTTTTGAAATTTCCTCTGAAAAAATAACCAAAGTGCTGTTTAGTGAGTCATTTCATAATTAAGAGTTGTTGATTCCAAATTTCTTACCTATTTATCTTTTTGAAGGATAATAGTACCCTTTGGCTTAATTTTTAATTGGCTTTTGGTTCAAAATAGAGTTTGTGAAGAAATTAGTGGAATTAGAATTGTTACAGTAACATTGCCAGTTTCTTATCTTATTATAATTGCCAAAATGCCAGCCATGGCCTTGAGAAGACAGGCCTCCTTGGGCAAAGGGCCTGGCACCTGTGATATGTGGGTCGGGCTGGGCTTATTTGGGGCGAGGGCAGTTGCCAAGGCATCAGGAGAGAGGCCAGCTGCGGCTCCGCTCTAGACCTGCCTCAGTCCGCCTCTGGGGGTAGTGATCTCAGGGGGCCTGGTTTCCTCCCGTGTGGAATGCGGGCCCTAGTACTCCTGCTTAGCTTTCTGTGAGAACCAGGTGAGATGCTGTACCTCAGATCCTTGTGCAAAGTCCAACACATAGTCAGCCCTCGAGTCAGGCGATTGGCACCAGAGTGCCCTAAAAGAGAGTCTCTGTACAGGGAAGAAAGAGTCCCCACCAGCCCCGACTATCTGGGTATGAATTGACCTTGTGGCCAGTGCAAGATCCTGGTCTCATGAGGGCCGGCCCACAGGGTATGAACACATTTGGTACTGGAGTACGAGGAGAGCACAGCCCAAACATAAAAGTATATGTTGGGTATATCAGAGAGGATTCCTCTCATTGGAGGCAGAGACCCAGAAGGGAGGAGCCTAAGCCTGACCCGGGACAGGAAGTGTAGGGTCACAGAGTCAGAAGAGGAACAGCAGTACCAGTGATGGCCATCCCTGTGGTCCAGGGTGCCAGGCTTAGGCTTTTTACATCTGAGCATCCTTTTCACCCTCAGCAGTGTGGCTAGGGAGATGTTGGGCTAGGCAGCCAGCCTGGTGTCACTGTAACCAGACTGACACCTCAGCCACCTCCACATGCAGAATACCTATGTTCTGCAGGGTCACTGGGGCAGCGAATGGCAGACAGTGCAGGGAGGATGCCCAGCTTCCAGTGGAGCCTCTCTGGGTTCTCTTGGCTCACAAGGTACGGCAGCCAGTGGGGTCCCAGAAGGTGGCAGGTCTCACCTGCCTGTGGGGCGCCCCACCAACTCTCTCAGACAACTCCATTCCCCTGTCTCATCCTGAACCCACCTACCTCCATCTGATGGTCTGCGCACCTGCACCTCTTACCGTGATTAGGCAGTGATTGCCCTTGGGGGATTCCTACCTTCCTGCCCTCAGAAAGGAACTGGACAGAGAAAAGCAAGGCAGAAGTGGTCATCAGAGCCTCCCATTGTCCATCCCCAGGCCCCAGCTCATTCCCCGCCCACTTGCCAAAGGGAATAGGAAGAGGGGCACACTAGCAGCAGCTCCCCAGGGGCTGGGGCTGGGTGAGGGAGACTATGAGAGAGAATGTGCAAGTGAATGAATGAATGAGGGAGTCAACACTAAAAGGGGAGAAGGAATAATGAACATGGAATGAATGAGCAGGGGTGGGGTGGGAGTATGAAGTGGGGGGCAGAACAGTGTGAAAAAAGGAGTCAAGGTCTCAGGCTGCAGCTGCATTCCAGCATCCAGGCTCAGAGAGTCTGCAGGCCTGCCACCCATGCCATCCCCATCCTCCAGAAGACTTGGGACTCAGCCTGGTCTCCCCGCTCTACCTCTAATGGCCTCAGTGCCCTGGACCCTTCTCCCCCGACCCCCAGAGGGCTGGGGAAGGGCCTCCAGCAGCCAGGTCAGGTGTTTATTTTTAGCTCTTACCTCACATGCCTCCTCCTGCCCTCCCTCCCTCCCTCGCTCCCTGCTATATCAGAGCCGGGAGCAAGAGGGCCGACAATTTGGCAGCCCTTTCTGCAGCCTGGCTGCCTCTGTGAGTAAGCGTGGGAAGGAGCAAAGCCCTGGGGAGCATGTGACATGCTCTGCTGAGGGCTGGGCCTCTGGGCTCAGGTAGGAAGGCCACTGCAGGGGTTGGGTCTTAGCTCTTGGTATCAGCTCTGCCGCCTCCATCCAGTCCACCCTTCCAAGGTGCTCTTGCTTTGTTTGGACTGTGGCTTTTGGGGTGGGGTCTGCAGGCTAGAGGTGGAGGTCAGAGGTTTGCCAAGCCACCAAGGTGAGCCAAAGCAGATGACCTCACCTTGAGAGGCCTAACCTGGGATGGCTGTGTACATGGACCCAAGATGGAGTCAGGGCACTGTTGCCTTGGGCCAGCCCCCTGTCTAGACCTGGATCCTAACCCCATCATGCTGATCCTGGGACTGGGGAAGTGACTGTTTGCTCATTTCCAGAACTCTCTCTGAGCCTCTGTCTACACCCATCCCACCTCTCTAGGATCCTTTCTCCATCTCACAGTCCTCTCTGTCATGGAGGGATTTCCATTGTGACCCCAGGTGATGCCGGGGGACATGTGGAGGGGATTCCTGATTCAGCCCATCCAGCACTCTCCCCCAGCTCCTTTAGGACAGACCCTGTCAGGCACCAAGTGAGTCCAAGGCCCAGCAAGTGGCCAGCACCCATTGCCTCATAGGAGTTTGTAGGGGGATACATAGAGCATGAGATAAGGTCCAAAGGCATCAGCACGTGTGCTAGGGCCAGGCCCTGCAAGGGATAAGGTGAGTATGTGCGGGACCTCTGAAGGCTCCTCCTCCATAGCTGAGCCCCTCTGCCCTGTGTATGGATTTGTATGTGCTGGTCTGGGCACAGTTGGAGCTCTAGTCTCAGGGAAGCAGTCTCAAGGCCCTGTGTAACAAGCCTGTGGAGCAGACCTATCTCTCAATAAACACGAAGGCCCTGCCACCCACCCCACTTAGCCTCTGCTGGGGCCCAGGGCAGAGAAGGTATGTAGCTCTGTGGGTAGGAAACCAGGGCAAAATCATTGATACCATGGTGTCCTGAGGATGCCAGGCTGAGGATAGGCATCCTGGAGGTACCATGCTTCCAATGCTTTTCCAGGTAGGCTAGGGTCTGACTAGGGCCCAGGGGCAGCGTGTGAGGTAAGGGTGCTAAGAATGTGGCCCACTTTGGGCTGGCGAGGGCCAAGAGGCACCTCTTTGCCCTGTCCTTGGCTCTTTGACCGTATGGTTCTGTGTCCTCTGGTTCTAATGTCCCATCCGAGTGGCCAAGCTGCTGGTGGGAACCTGAGTGTCTGGGCACCCAGATGTGCATCAGCAGGAAGGCGGGACCGCCGAGGCTCTGCACGCTGGGGCGAGAGCAGGCACAGGTGTGCACTGTCACTTTCACTCCCTACCCAACCCCTTGTGGGCCAGGGCACGGCCTCAAGTCTTGCCAGAGAGGAGCACTGTCTCTGGAGGAGGCTCCTGGGAGACAAGCTCCTGCCAGCCTCTGACGTGCTACAGAAATCACTTGCTCAGAGCCTGGGATGCTCAGACCGCACCCCTGTGCAGACATCTGGAGGTGGGGGACTTAGACTTGGTTGGACACATTAAGACCTGTGTCCATCTTAGTCATGGTTGTGTCTCCAGCCCCCAGCACTGAGCCTGACACAGACAGGGTGATCCTGAAAGTGTTGATGGTCAAGAATTTGTCCCCAGCCAAGCTCTGGAGGAACCAGGGCCCCTGGCCTAAGGGCTGGCAGATACAATCCCCATCAGAAGAACAGCCCCAAGCCCTGGGAGCAGGAGGAGGCTTCCACTTGGGAGTCTTTGCTGGCCTTAGACAAGGTGACTTGGGCTGGGGGGGTGTGAGCAGAGGGGATGGCTCAGCCCCATCCCCCAACCTCCAATCAGGGCTTCTCCCAGACAGCCTCCCCTGGCCCCAGGAGCCTGCAGCCTCCAGGCACAGCCCTTACTTCGGGGGGAGGGATGGTGTCTGAGGTCTGAGAGCTAGGAGGCTGGGATGGGGCAGTGCATCCAGGAGGTGCTCCCTGTCTGGTGCCATTCCTGGTCTGCAGGGGCTCTCACCTGGGGGGCCCTGCACCTCTCCCAGGAGCTGTTCCCTCCCTGGGGGTACTGAGTCCCCAGCTCCCCCTCTTCCCAGATCCTTGTGATACTTCTGTAGCCTCCCCTCCCCTATGGGTTCTCCTCCTTTTCTGGTCAAGGGAAAAGCTCTCTGTGGGGTAAGGAAGGGACCCTTCTTTTGGGTTTGTCATTTTAACTCTGTATATATGCATCTAAAGGATGGGGAAGTCTGTCATTTGGGGGCAACAGATCTATCAGTCTTTTTCTCCTTGTGCCTTTAGTGTCATGCTTGGGAAGACTTTCTCCTCCTTCAGGTTATAGAAATAGTTATGGACAGAATCTGACTACTTCAGTGTCTTTGTGATTTTCATCAAACTCCCTCCTCTCTCGTTGCCTTACAGAAAACTGAGTGGCTCTGTCTGAACTGCCAAACTAAGCGGCTGCTGGAGGGCAACCTGGGAGAGCCAACCCCTCTGCCGCTGCCCACCTCACCGCAGCCCCCTGTAGGAGCCCCTCACCGTGCATCTGGAACAGCCCCTCCAAAGCAGAAAGGGGCACAGGGGCTGGGCCAGCCATCAGGTCCCTCGCCTGCCAAGGCCAGTCCCCTGCCCACCAAGGCCAGTCCCCAGGCCAAGCCCCTCAGGGCTTCTGAACCCAGCAAGACCCCGAGCAGTGCCCAGGAAAAGAAGACAGGAGTCCCAGCTAAAGCTGAGCCTGTGCTGAAGCCACCTCCAGCGACTACCCTGCCCCCTGGGACTCCTAAAGCAAAGATGGGGGCGCGGAGGGCTGAACCTGCCACCCCTATCGTCAAGGCTGTTCCAGAAGCCCCCAAGGGTGGGGAGACAGAGGTCAGTCCCATTCACTTCCCAGGGATCCTAGCTTTCAGGCAGGGCAGTCTAGGGAAGGGCTTAGCTCCCTGGGGGACTGGGATGTAGGCCTGAGGCAGGCTCCTTGGGGCCACAAAGGACAGCTTGGACGCCTAGATGAGGCCCTGGTGGGCCTGGAGCTTGTGAGTTCTAGGCTGATCCTGTGTCTGACACCTTGTTGGATGCTTTGCTGGGTTTTGCTACTATTAGATGGAGTTAAGTTTCTCTGAAAACCTAGGGCAGCTTGGGGTTTGACATGGAAACTGCGAATTATCCAAGGCCAGAACAATGGAGTGGGTGGTGCGCCCTAATCCCTGGGGAGGTGGAGGCATCCTTTCCCAGGGCCCTGGGATTGACGGAGAGGGCCAGGCTCCCTCATGCAGTGTCTGCTTCTCACCCTGCTGCAGGACCTGCCTTGCAAGACTTACTCTCAGGACCTGTCTCGGAGCCCACAGAGCCTCAGCGACACAGGCTATTCCTCTGATGGTGTCTCCAGCTCCCAGAGCGAGATCACAGGCGTTGTGCAGCAGGAGGTGGAGCAGTTAGACAGTGCAGGGGTGACAGGGCCACGCCCGCCTAGCCCCTCCGAGCTCCACAAGGTGGGGAGCGGCATGCGGCCTTTGTTGGAGGCCCGGGGCCCAGCCCCCAGTGGCGAGCGGGGCAAGCCACCCGGCAGCAGTGGTGAGGAGCAGAAGCGGCGGCCCCACTCCTTGTCCATCATGCCTGAGGCCTTCAACTCCGATGAGGAGCTGGAGGATATCCTGGAGGAAGAAGAAGACTCTCTGGAGTGGGGATGCCAGAGGGAACAGCGGGACACGGCTGAGTCCTCAGATGACTTTGGCAGCCAGCTGAGGCATGACTACGTGGAGGACAGCAGTGAGGGTGGCCTGTCCCCTCTTCCACCCCAGCCCCCAGCCCGGGCAGCAGAACTGAGTGATGAGGAATTCATGCGGCGGCAGATACTGGAGATGAGCGCTGAGGAGGACAACCTGGAGGAGGAGGATGCTGCCACCCCTGGGCACGGCCTGGCCAAACATGGTTCCCAGAAGGGTGGCCCCAGGCCCAGGTCCGAGCCCAGCCAAGAACCAGGGGCGCTGCCCAAGAGGCGCCTGCCCCACAATGCCACCACAGGCTATGAGGAGCTGCTTTCTGAGGAAGGCCCAGCAGAGGCCACGGACGGCACTGGGGCCCTGCAGGGCGGGCTCCGCCGCTTCAAGACCATCGAGCTCAATAGCACAGGCAGCTATGGCCATGAACTGGACCTGGGCCAAGGCCCTGACCCTGGCCTGGACCGGGAGCCCGAGCTGGAGATGGAGAGCCTGACGGGCTCACCTGAGGACCGCTCCCGCGGGGAGCACTCCTCCACACTGCCGGCCTCCACGCCCAGCTACACGTCTGGCACCTCACCCACCTCTCTGTCCTCCTTAGAGGAGGACAGTGACAGCAGCCCCAGCCGCCGGCAGCGGCTGGAAGAGGCCAAGCAGCAGCGCAAAGCCCGGCACCGCTCGCACGGGCCCCTGCTGCCCACCATCGAGGACTCCTCGGAGGAGGAGGAGCTGCGGGAGGAGGAGGAGCTGCTGCGTGAGCAGGAGAAGATGCGGGAGGTGGAGCAGCAGCGCATCCGCAGCACAGCCCGCAAGACCCGGCGTGACAAGGAGGAACTGCGGGCCCAGCGGCGGCGCGAGCGCTCCAAGACACCCCCCAGCAACCTGTCACCCATTGAGGATGCCTCCCCGACGGAGGAGCTGAGGCAGGCGGCTGAGATGGAGGAGCTGCATCGCTCCTCCTGCTCTGAGTACTCGCCCTCACCCTCCCTTGACTCGGAGGCTGAAGCCCTGGATGGCGGCCCCACCCGGCTCTACAAGTCGGGCAGTGAGTACAACCTGCCCACCTTCATGTCCCTCTACTCTCCAACCGAGACACCCCTGGGCAGCGCCCCTACTCCCAGCTCCGGCCGGCCCCTCAAGAGTGCCGAGGAGGCCTACGAGGAGATGATGCGGAAGGCCGAGCTGCTGCAGCGGCAACAAGACCAGGCAGCAGGGGGCCGCGGGCCCCATGGTGGCCCTTCTGAGCCCATAGGCCCCCGGGGCCAGGGTTCCTTTGAATACCAGGACCCTGTTGACCATGACTATGGCAGGGCTGCTCAGCCTGCCTCGGAGGGCACCCCAGCCAGCCTAGGAACAGCCGTGTACGAGGAGATCCTTCAGACGTCCCAGAGCATTGCCCGCATGCGTCAGGCCTCCTCACGGGACCTGGCCTTTGCTGAGGACAAGAAAAAGGAGAAGCAGTTCCTGAATGCCGAGAGTGCGTACATGGACCCCATGAAGCAAAACGGTGGCCCACTCACCCCTGGTACCAGTCCCACCCAGCTCGCTGCCCCTGTGTCCTTCTCCACCTCCGCCTCCTCAGATAGCAGTGGGGGCCGAGTCATTCCCGATGTTTGCGTTACTCAGCACTTTGCAAAGGAACCTCAGGACCCCCTCAAGCTGCACAGCTCTCCTGCCTCCCCCAGCTCTGCCTCCAAGGAAGTAGGCCTATCCTTTCCCCAGGGCCCTGGGACCCCAGCCTCCACAGCTGCAGCCCCTTGTTCAGCTGGCCTGCCACGAGGGTACATGACTCCAACCTCCCCAGCAGGCTCTGAGCGCAGCCCTTCGCCTTCTTCCACAGGCCACAGCTATGGACAGGTCCCAACCACTGCAAACTATGGGTCCCAAACTGAGGAGCTACCTCAGGCCCCCAGTGGCCCTGCTGTCAGTGGACGGGCTGCCAGAGAGAAGGCCCCAAGTGTGAGTGATGGTGAGAGTGGCACCCCCCAGGCCTCCCGGGGATATTCCTGCTTTGTGGGCTCCAGCCCCCCTCTCTCCCCATCTTCTCCTTCAGAGAGTCCCACATTTTCCCCTGGCAAGCTGGGCCCAAGGGCCACAGCTGAGTTCTCTACACAGACACCAAGCCCGACCCCTGCCTCGGACATGCCACGGAGCCCTGGGGCCCCCACCCCGACACCCACGGTGGCTCAGGGCACACAAACACCACACCGACCCAGCACGCCTCGCCTGGTGTGGCAGCAGTCCTCTCAGGAGGCCCCCTTCATGGTCATCACACTAGCGTCAGATGCCTCCAGCCAGACCAAGATGGTACATGCCAGCGCCTCCACCTCCCCAGTGTGCTCACCCATTGACACCCCACCCACGACCCACAGCTATAGCCAGACAACGCCTCCATGTGTGTCTCAGCTGCCCCCAGAGCCACCTGGGCCACCTGGCTTCCCGCGGGCAGCCAGTGCTGGTGCGGATGGGCCCCTGGCACTATATGGCTGGGGTGCCCTCCCTGCCGAGAACATCTCCCTGTGCCGGATCTCTTCTGTTCCTGGAACGTCTAGGGTCGAGCCAGGCCCCAGGCTGCCTGGCACTGCCGTGGTGGACCTTCGCACGGCTGTCAAGCCCACGCCCATCATCCTCACTGACCAGGGCATGGACCTGACCTCTCTTGCTGTGGAAGCGAGGAAGTACGGCCTTGCCCTGGATCCAATCCCAGGTCGGCAGTCGACCGCTGTGCAGCCTTTGGTTATCAACCTCAACGCCCAGGAGCAGACCCATGCCTTCCTCAGCACTGCCACCACCGTGAGCATCACCATGGCCTCATCTGTGCTCATGGCTCAGCAAAAGCAGCCTGTGGTCTATGGAGACCCCTTCCAGAGCCGGCTTGACTTTGGCCAGGGTGCTGGTAGCCCCGTGTGCCTGGCCCAGGTCAAGCAGGTAGAGCAGGCTGTCCAGACAGCCCCATATCGCGGTGGGCCCCGGGGAAGACCCAGGGAGGCCAAGTTTGCCAGGTATAACCTGCCCAACCAGGTGGCACCTCTGGCCAGACGGGACGTTTTGATCACTCAGGTGGGCGCTGCCCAGAGTGTTGGCCTCAAGTCAGGCCCCGTGCCAGAGCCGGGTGCTGAACTCCACCGGGCCACCCCTGCAGAGCTGCGTTCACATGCCCTGCCAAGTGCCAGGAAGCCACATACAGTGGTGGTGCAGATGGGAGAGGGCGCAGCCGGCACTGTGACCACACTGCTCCCAGAGGAGCCGGCAGGTGCCCTGGACCTCACTGGGATGAGGCCTGAGAGCCAGCTGGCGTGTTGTGACATGGTCTACAAGTTCCCTTTTGGCAGTAGCTGCACAGGCGCCTTCCACCCCGCCCCCAGTGCACCTGAGAAGAGCGTAGCAGATGTGGCCACACCTGGCCAAAGCGGCGGCCCCTTCTATAGTCCCCGGGACCCTGAGCCTCCAGAGCCTCCCACCTACCAGGCACAGGTGGTAGGGGGGCCCATGCCCCGTGAGGAACTGAGGCCTTACCCACCAGGCCTTCCTGGCAGGCTGTACTCCTCCATGTCTGACACCAATCTGGCTGAGGCTGGCCTCAACTACCATGCCCACAGGATCGGGCAGCTCTTCCAGGGCCCTGGAAGAGACTCGGCTGTGGACCTCAGCTCTCTGAAGCATTCCTACAGCCTGGGCTTTGCAGATGGACGCTACCTTGGGCAGGGCTTGCAGTATGGCTCATTCACAGACCTGCGTCATCCCACAGACCTCTTGACTCACCCACTTCCCATGCGGCGCTATAGCTCAGTGTCAAACATTTACTCGGACCATAGGTATGGCTCGCGGGGAGATGCAGCTGGTTTTCAGGAGGCCAGCCTGGCCCAGTACAGTGCCACCACAGCCCGTGAGATCAGCCGCATGTGCGCTGCCCTCAACTCTATGGACCAGTATGGAGGGCGGCATGGCAGCGGTGGTGGTGGCCCCGACCTCATGCAGTATCAGCCCCAGCCCGGGCCTGAGCTCAGTGCCCCACAAGGTCTGGCTCCCCTCAGACCTGGTCTCCTTGGGAACCCCACCTTCCCAGAGAGCCACCCAAGTCCTGGAAACCTGGCCCAGTACAGGCCTACAGCAGGCCAGGGAACAGCAGTCCGACAGCTGCTACCATCCACAGCCACTGTGCGTGCAGCCGACGGCATGATCTATTCGACTATCAACACTCCGATTGCTGCAACACTGCCCATCACCACCCAACCTGCCTCAGTACTGCGGCCCATGGTGCGTGGCGGCATGTACAGGCCTTATGCAGCTGGTGGGGTCACAGCCGTGCCACTCGCCAGCCTGACGCGCTTGCCCATGATTGCCCCCCGGGTACCTCTAGGGCCCACAGGGCTGTACCGATATCCTGTACCAAGTAGATTCCCCACTGCTTCCAGCATTCCACCTGCTGAAGGTCCTGTCTACCTGGGGAAGCCTGCTGCCGTCAAGGCCCCAGGGGCCGGGGGCACACCAAGGCCAGAGCTGCCAGCAGGGGCTGCTCGGGAAGAGCCTCTTTCCACAGCTCCCCCTGCTGCTGTCAAGGAGGCTGTAGCAGCCCCAGCCCCAGCCCCACTGGCTGGCCAGAAGCCGTCGGTAGATGCTGCTCCTGGGGGCAGCAGTGGGGCCCTCAGCCGGCCAGGGCTTGAGAAGGAGGAAGTGTCACAGGAGGAGAGACAGCGGAAGCAGCAGGAACAGCTGCTACAGCTGGAGCGGGAGCGGGTGGAGTTGGAAAAGCTGAGGCAGCTGCGGCTGCAGGAGGAGCTGGAGCGGGAGCGTGTGGAGCTGCAGAGGCACCGCGAGGAAGAGCAGCTGCTGGTGCAGCGGGAGTTGCAGGAGCTGCAGACCATCAAGCACCATGTGCTGCAGCAGCAGCAGGAGGAACGTCAGGCTCAGTTTGCTCTGCAGCGGGAGCAGCTTGCCCAGCAGCGCCTGCAGCTAGAGCAGATTCAGCAGCTGCAGCAGCAGCTGCAGCAGCAGCTAGAGGAACAGAAGCAGCGGCAGAAGGCCCCCTTCCCTGTGGCCTGTGAGGCACCTGGCCGAGGGCCTCCCCCAGCTGCCACCGAGATGGCTCAGAATGGCCAGTACTGGCCACCCCTGACCCATGCAGCCTTCATTGCCGTTGCCGGGCCTGAGGGACCTGGGCAGCCTCGTGAGCCCATGCTGCACCGAGGTCTCCCCAGCTCTGCCTCGGACATGTCACTGCAGACCGAGGAGCAGTGGGAGGCAGGCCGCAGCAGCATGAAGAAGCGGCATTCCATGCCCCGCCTGCGGGACGCCTGCGAGCCAGAGTCGGGGCCTGAACCTTCTGCGGTCAGGAGGATTGCAGACAGCAGCGTGCAGACAGACGACGAGGATGGGGAGGGCCGCTACCTCCTGACACGGCGGCGCCGGGCACGGCGGAGTGCTGACTGCAGCGTGCAGACGGATGATGAGGACAGCGCCGAATGGGAGCAGCCGGTGCGCCGCCGCAAGTCTCGTCTTTCCCGCCACTCAGACTCAGGCTCCGACAGCAAGCATGATGCTACTGCCTCGTCATCCACTGCCGCCCCTGCCGTGAGGGCCACAAGCAGCGTGGGCATCCAGACCATCAGTGACTGCTCCGTGCAGACAGAGCCTGACCAGCTGCCCAGAGTCTCTCCAGCCATCCACATCACCGCTGCCACTGACCCCAAAGTGGAGATCGTCAGGTACATATCAGCACCAGAAAAGACTGGGCGCGGGGAGAGCCTGGCCTGCCAGACGGAGCCGGACGGGCAGGCCCAGGGTGTGGCGGGGCCACAGCTTGTCGGGCCAACTGCCATCAGCCCCTACCTGCCTGGCATCCAGATCGTCACCCCAGGGCCCCTGGGCAGATTCGAAAAAAAGAAGCCAGATCCCTTGGAGATTGGATACCAGGCCCACCTGCCCCCGGAGTCCCTCTCACAGCTTGTGAGCCGCCAGCCTCCCAAGTCCCCCCAGGTCCTCTACTCACCAGTCTCACCCCTGTCCCCACACCGGCTCCTGGACACCTCCTTTGCTTCCAGTGAGAGGCTGAACAAGGCTCACGTGAGTCCCCAGAAGCACTTCACGGCCGACAGTGCTCTCCGCCAGCAGACGCTGCCTCGCCCCATGAAGACCCTGCAACGGTCCCTGTCTGACCCTAAGCCCCTCAGCCCCACCGCCGAGGAGTCTGCCAAAGAGAGGTTCTCCCTCTACCAGCACCAGGGGGGACTGGGTAGCCAGGTATGGGCACAGGGGCTGGTCCAGGGTGGGACAGGGGTCTCTACCTAGCCTTGGGGACCCCACAGGGAGGGGTTCCTCCTGGGGTGGGGATGGAGTCTCCTCCAGCTCTAGAGGCCCAGAGCTAGGAGAGAAGGAATGGACCTTTCTCAATGTACATCTGGTGGAGCCTGCAGCTCGGCAAGGACACCCTGGGCAAAACACACTCACACATGGCCCGCACAGCCATTCAGACCCTGCTAGAAACTTCAGCCTCTCCTGGGCAATGCCTCTTCACGGCCCCTATCTAGTCCAATCCCTGCCACCTCCCCCCTTCAGGCCTCCTCAGCTCTGCCCCCGAGTCTTGACCCCTCCTACTCCATACCTCTTCTGTGGATATTTCCTGACAAAATCAGTAACATGGACCTGGCTGGGCTGCTCCCCACTCCCCAGCCCTGGCCTGGCTTCCAAAGCCCCATAGGAAGCCCAAGCCCCACATCCCAATGGGCTGCAGTGTGCTCTCTGCCTTGTCTTGTCCCCACCTCTATCTGGCCCTTAGCAAATCTTTTTACACACCTGTCTGCTCTCCTAGTTAGGGGCTCCTGGAGCATAAACTTACCCTTGTCTGTGGCTTTTAGTTGTCAATGATGCCCTGGGGCTATGAGACGTAGCCCACTGTGGAGGGAAGATGGGGGTCGCTAGGACCTGATGCCAAGGACTTTGAGTGCCAGTCAGAGACGGGTGGGCTCTTCTTAACGGCCCTTGGAGCTTCTGGATGTTTCAGGCAGGTGAGACAGATTAAGATGGGTATCTTAGAAAGCTTCCTGGGCAGCATGTGGACAGATGGGCTGAAGGAAGTGATTGCACAGTGACCCTAAGGAGAGTGGATAGGAACCAGAGGCGTTGTGACATATATTTCTGTTTTCTGGGTGTGAGGTGGGGCCTTAGGGGATGGGGTTGTAGAGGTTAGTTTGGGTTGTGGAGAGCCCTGGGATGTGCAGGCCAGAGGGGTGGGGGGTGAGATCAGGTGTCTGGGCTGGCAGAGAAGGCACGTTAGAGAGGCAGCTGTCTTGGCTTCCACTAGGGTTGGCACAGTGGTCCCATGGGCTGGCCGTGTGAAGCCATGCCACAATGGGTGCTCGTGGTGTGCAACCAAAATAACAAAAGACAGACAACGGACAGAAGGAAATTTATTCCATGTCACCAAAGACCCAGCCTTCATCCTGGGGTTTGGGGGCACACTATCATTTCCTTTATGACATATGGCGAGAGTAGGTGGAAGGTTTTTAGGTAATTTCTTGGCAAGGTAAAAAGTAAGAAGCCTGATGTTAGCCTCCAGTGTATCTTGGGGATTTGGGTGGTCCGTAAAACCCAGAAACCTTGGGCTTTCTAGCAAGGCTAGGAGCTAGAGACAAAGGGAGGACCAAGGGCAAAACTTCTGCAATGTGGACTTTGAGGCAATGTGGAGGCAGGTGAGGAGGGCCCCACAGAGGGCATGTTAGGGAGCGCTGACCAGGAGCCAGGTAGCCAGAGATAGGGCTGGAGAGGCCCTCAAGGGGCTCTGGGAGCCACAGAGAGTGGTGGGCTGACAGGGATGTGGAGCAAGCTGGGGGTCAGGCCGAGAGCACAGTTTGGCAGAGGGTGATGCAGGGCCTCAGGAGGAGAGTGGGCAGGTGTCTGAGTTGCAGATCACTTTAGAGAGGAGGAGAGCAGGAGGCTGAAAAAGATTCAGAGCCTACAGCAACTGACACCCAGGCAGCATGTGGCCCTTTCTATGATCCTCTAGGGAACCGGGGGGCCCAGGACCCACTCCCCTCCTATCCATGGCCCTTCACTGCCCTTGGCTCCTGCCAGCTGCTAGGACCCCAACCCAGAGCCAGACCTGTACTGTCCTCACCTTGGTACACTCAGTAGGAGGTGGAGGGTGACCGACCCATCAGAGACCTGCAGGGGTTCTCAGAGCCGCTGTGTGCCAGGCCAGTACTAGACACCAGCACAGAGGGGCATCTGCTCCTTCTTTCCCCTCCCACCTTCCAGAGCTATGGGAAGAAAGCCTGTAAGATGATCAGAGGCCCTCCCTCTGAGGCCAGTGGGTGGGCAGGTCAGGCCTTGAGGCGGCCTGATAAATCAGGGCGATGACAAACAGCTGTGGAGCCCACCCCTACCCTAGCCCAGAGCATTCCTCTTCCACCCTGTGCCCCGCCAAGCCACCCACACGGGTCTCAGTGCTGCCCGCCCTTCCCTCTGTCTCAGGTGTCGGCGCTACCACCCAACGGCCTGGTCCGCAAGGTGAAGCGGACACTGCCCAGCCCCCCTCCAGAGGAGGCTCACCTGCCCCTGGCTGGCCAGGCTCCCCCACAGCTGTATGCGGCCAGCCTGCAGCAGCGTGGGCTGGTGGGGCCCACGGCTGTCCCTGCCACCAAGGCCAGTCTGCTCCGGGAGCTGGACCGGGACCTGCGGCTGGTGGAGCATGAGTCCACCAAGCTGCGCAAGAAGCAGGCAGAGCTGGATGAGGAGGAGAAGGAGATCGACGCCAAGCTCAAGTACCTGGAGCTGGGCATCACCCAGCGCAAAGAGTCTTTGGCCAAAGACCGAGGCGGACGGGACTACCCACCCTTGCGTGGTCTCGGGGAGCATCGTGACTACCTGTCAGACAGTGAGCTCAACCAGCTGCGGCTCCAGGGCTGTGCCACCCCGGCTGGCCAGTATACAGACTTCCCTGTCACTGCCGCTGCTCCTGCCACCCCTTCCGGTCCCACTGCTTTCCAGCAGCCCCGGTTCCCACCTCCAGCCCCGCAGTACGCTGCAGGTAGCAGTGGACCAACTCAGAACGATTTCCCAGCCCACCAAGCACCCACCTACCCTGGCCCCAGCACATACCCGGCACCTGCCTTTCCTCCTGGCGCCAATTACCCCACTGAGCCTGGCCTGCCAAGCCAGCTGGCTTTCCGTCCCACAGGCCATTATGCAGCCCCAACACCCATGCCAACCACACAGAGCACCCTTTTCCCAGTCCCAGCAGACAGCCGTGCCCCCCACCAGAAGCCACGCCAAACATCACTAGCCGACTTGGAGCAGAAGATGCCAACCAACTATGAGGTGATTGCCAGCCCCGTTGTGGCCATGTCTTCAGCCCCATCTGAAACCAGCTACAGTGGCCCAGCAGTAACCAGCAGCTATGAACAAGGCAAGGCCCCTGAGCTGCCACGGGCCAGTGACCGTAGCAGTGTGAACCTGAGCCCAGCCCCTACCTACCCTTCTGACTCACACTACGCCAGCCTGGAGCAGAACGTCCCCCGGAACTATGTGGTGATCGACGACATCAGTGAGCTAACCAAGGACAGCACCTCCACTGCCTCCGACAGCCAGCAACTGGAGCCCCTGGGGCCGAGCAGCACTGGGCGTCCAGGAAAAGAGCCAGGAGAACCAGGTGTCCTTGAGGGGCCCGTACTGCCCTGCTGCTATGCCAGAGGGGAGGAAGAATCTGAGGAGGACTCTTACGACCCACGTGGGAAAAGCGGCCATCACCGGAGCGTGGAGAGCAATGGCCGACCAGCCAGCACCCACTATTACAGTGACAGTGACTACCGACATGGGGCTCGAGCAGAGAAGTATAGTCCAGGACCCGTGGGGCCCAAGCATCCCTCCAAGAGCCTGGCCCCGGCTGCCATCTCCTCAAAGCGCAGCAAGCACCGGAAGCAGGGAGTGGAGCAAAAGATCTCCAAGTTCTCGCCTATCGAAGAGGCCAAGGATGTGGAGTCAGACCTGGCCTCCTATCCCTCCCCTGCAGTCAGCAGCAGCCTGGCCTCTCGGGGCAGGAAGTTCCAGGACGAAATCACCTATGGGCTCAAGAAAAACGTGTACGAGCAGCAGAGGTACTACGGGGTGTCCAGCCGGGACCTGGTGGAGGAGGATGACCGCATGTGTGGTGGGAGCAGCCGGTCCCGAGGGGCCTCTGCATACAGTGGGGAGAAGCTGTCCAGCCATGACTTCAGTGGCCGGGCCAAGGGATATGAGTGGGAGCGGGAGGCTGTGGAGCGACTTCAAAAAGCAGGCCCCAAGCCCTCATCTCTGAGCATGGCCCATGGCCGGGCCCGGCCCCCTATGCGGAGCCAGGCCTCCGAAGAGGAGAGCCCTGTCAGCCCCTTGGGGCGGCCCCGCCCTGCTGGGGGCACCCTTCCCCCTGGGGACACCTGCCCGCAGTTCTGCTCCAGCCACTCCATGCCTGATGTCCAGGAGCATGTCAAGGATGGACCGCGGGCCCACGCATATAAGCGTGAGGAGGGCTACATCCTGGATGATTCCCACTGCGTAGTTTCCGACAGTGAAGGTAATGGCAGCTGGGGGTGATTTTGGCAGATGCTCAGTACGTGGGGTGCCTGCCTGACCGAGGGGCCCTGGGCCCTGAGATGTCCCAGTGGGGCCTGGCCTGGTGCCTCATCCAGTGGGCCCTGCTGCAGGGTGCCCTTCCTGCCTGCTTCACCTGCCCCCTGGCCCCAGTTGTGGGGGGGTGGGGGCTGGGGGCCTAGTGTTAAGCTTGTGGCTGTGGCACCCACTCTCTGTTTTCCTTGCATGGCTTCAGCTGGGCCTCCCCCTGCGGCCAGCCCAGGGGTTGATGGTGTTCTGTTTTTGGTCTCTGAAGCGTATCACCTGGGCCAGGAGGAGACAGACTGGTTTGATAAGCCCCGGGATGCCCGCTCTGACCGGTTCAGGCACCACGGGGGCCATGCAGTCTCCTCCTCCTCCCAGAAGCGAGGCCCTGCCAGGCACAGCTACCACGACTACGATGAGCCCCCTGAGGAGGGCCTTTGGCCACACGATGAGGGTGGCCCAGGCCGCCATGCCTCAACCAAGGAACACCGGCACCACAGTGACCACGGGCGGCACTCAGGCCGCCACGCTGGTGAGGAGCCAGGCCGGCGTGCTGCCAAACCACATGTTCGGGACCTGGGTCGCCACGAGGCCCGGCCTCACCCTCAGCCCAGCTCCACCCCGGCCATGCAGAAGAAGGGTCAGCCTGGGTACCCTAGCTCCGCTGAATACTCCCAGCCATCCCGAGTACCGTCAGCATACCATCATGCCTCTGAGAGCAAGAAGGGCTCCCGGCAGGCCCACTCAGGGCCCGCTGCACTGCAGCCAAAGCCAGAATCCCAGCCGCAGCCGCAAGGTCGGCAGGCAGCTCCAGGGCCACAGCAGTCACAGCCGCTTCCATCCAGGCAGACGCCTTCAGCGGCAGCATCTCGCCAGCCACAGACGCAGCAGCAGCAGCAGCAGCAGCTGCAGCAGCAACAGCAAGGCATTGGGCTACAACCCCTGCAGCAGGCCCCATCACAGGCTCGGCTGCAGCAGCAGGGCCAGCCAGCTGCTCGGGGCCCGGCCCCTGCTGCCAGCCAGCCAGCAGGGAAGCCTCAGCCGGGCCCCTCAACAGCCACAGGCCCCCAGCCAGCAGGACTGGTAAGTAGGGCTCCAGTACATGGACCCTCCCCAGGGTGAATGCTGGGACTGCAGCTGGACAGCTCCTTGGTTCCAGGCTGGGCATGGGCAGAGTTGACGGGGGGTAGCTCAGCTATTGGTTCTGTGTTGCAGCCACGGGCAGAGCAGGCAAACGGCTCTAAAGGGACCGCCAAAGCACCGCAGCAGGGGAGGCCTTCTCAGGCCCAGCCACCACCAGGACCTGGACCTGCAGGTGAGCCTACCCTTGGGCACCCTTGCCTATGACCCAGAGTAGCTGGGCTGCCATCTCCCTACACTCACTGGCACCCTGAGCCCCCCTGCACCACGTGCCCTCACTGCGCCCTGAGAACATGCCCAGTGGGCTGCAGGCCTCGCCAGCAGAAATGAGCTGGTGGAGTCACCAGCACTGGGGCCTTAGGGCCCAGGCAGCTCTGGGCAGGGAAGCTGGAAGGGACTGGGGAGCTCTTAACTCTCTCCTTTCTCTCCCTCCTCTTCTCTGCCTTCTCATCTTCCTCTGCCCTTTCCTCCCTTTCTCCTTTGTCTTCCTCAACTTCCTTTGTTCTGCTTCCTCCCACCCCTGTTCTGCTTGTTCTTATCTTTCTTTTTTCATTCCTCTATCCTCCTCCTCAACCTCCATCTCACAGGGTCCCCATGTTCAGATTCCCTCGTGACTACTCTCCTGCTCAGACCCTGAAGAGCCAGGCCAAGCAGCCTCATGATGGTTTCTTTCCCCTTAGGTCTGAAGGTTGGAGCCAAGACTGGAGGGACCCCAGGAGCTCCTGCCAGCCCACCAGGAGCCGATGGGGAGAGCGTGCTCTCCAAAATCCTCCCTGGTGGGGCAGCAGAGCAGGCCGGCAAGCTGACGGAAGGTATGCACTGCCTACAGCCAGGGCCATGGTGCACGGCTGCTCCAGGGCCCTACTCTGGCAGGGGTCAGGTCTGGGGAATGGTTCCGGGCCCCGCCACCCAGGCACGGGCCAGCCCAAGGGCCCACCTGCTGCTGCCTAGTCGTTCTCTGGGTGGTCCCTGCCCCTCCAGCTGAGCTTGGCTTCACTGTGCCAAATGGCCGTGATTAGGAAGGAGTCTAGCCCAATTTCCTGTTGCTTCTCTCTCTTTTCTATTTCACAGCTGTGTCTGCTTTTGGCAAAAAATTCTCCTCCTTCTGGTGACCATGCCCTGCAGGGTGAGTATGAACTGCCTGTACCCACTTTCCCCCTGGGAAAGGCATGAGGCGCTCCTGTGGGGGCCCTGCGGGGTCTTCTGGGAGGACTGTAGTCTTCAGCAGCGGATGATGTGGCCAGAGCTGCAGTGTCCTTCCTATGAGTGTGGGAGAAGGAGGAGGAAAAGGAGAGACACTGTGCACAGAGGCCCCATTATGGGGCCAACTCAGTAGAGATCCCTAGCAAAGGGAAGCCAGGGCCAATGATCCCTTGTCCTTCTCCACCACCCTCAGCCCCCACAGAGCTCTTATAGCTATGAGTTGACATTGGGTTATAGGTGGGGCCCCCTATGATGCAGCTCCTTCCAGCCCTCCACTGTAAATACTCCACAGGCTCTTGAAGAAATGAAGGGAGATGATATTATTGCTGTGGAAAAATCTCTGGAGTCAGAGGCCTGGGCGCAGCTCTGGACTCTGCGTATAACAGTAAGTATCAGGACCAGGGTGGGGGTGGGACCTGGCCTGGCTGACCAAACCCACCCAGTTCCTACAACGAGGAGGGGCCTGTTGGGCTTCCTGCAGCTGGGATGGGCCCAGCAGCCACTTGGGAGGCAGAGACAACTCAGCTGGCTGAGGTGACTCCAGTAGTAACCTTGGGGAAGGGCCCAAAAAAGCCAACCACACCCAACTAGGGGTCTGTATGCCAAGAACTGATTCAAAGCCTCATCCCTGAGGCCTGGTATAGTAGCTTTGCTCCAGACATTCAAATGAAGCCAGAACCCCCAAACCCTGCCGAGCTTAGCAGCCCTTGGTGTGAAGTCAAGATACTATTGACTCAAGACCAGCAAGAAAGAAAAGCAGTATGACTGGAGAGGCAGACAGGAAAGGGACAAAGAGGACAGGGAGGCACTTGGACAGGAGGATCCAGACCAGGTCAGCCCAGGGAGAGAGTGGAAGAGCGTCAGGGTGGCTCTGTCTGGGCTGCAGTGGCCAAGGCAGGATCAGAAGCCTCTGCCTAGAGCCTTCTCTGGCCCTGGCCCTGCCTCTGTGGGTGAAGGAGGAAGTGGTGCATCATCCAGGATGGCAGGGAGGAGAGCCTGGTTACTAGCACTGCTCTGCACACAGCCAGGTACCACATCTTCCCATTCCATAGCCTTGGGGCCATCCTCCTGCCCCTTCTTTGCCATTTCTAGGACTAAGACTATGGAGGTTTGGGTGTTTCTCATGGTGGACAGGCATGTGTGTGGTAGGGCCCAGTGCTCAGCAGGCAAATCACCAGGGAGCGCTGGGGCCAGCAGGGGTCCTTGCTCAGGCCAGGCCTGCTTGTGGGAAGGAGTTGGGTATAGTGTCAAGAGGGCCACCTGTCTCTGCAGGACCAGTGAGGGTGCTGGAAAGGCCCAGTTTTCTATCCATTTATTCAGCAAATGTTTGTCAGGCTCTAGGTGGGTGCTGAGCCCTGTTCCAGGTGCTGGGGATATAGCAGAGAACAAGACCAAGTCCCTGCCCTCTGAAGCTGACAGTCCATTAAGAGAGGCAGAGAGCAAATAAGTTAAAAAGAATTACTTTACAAGGTAATTTCTGAAGGTGATAAGTGTTCTGAAGGCAGGGAAGCAGGATTATGGTGGAGGGGTCTACTCTAAAGAAAGTGGTCAATACCAGGTAAGGCTCAAGGGAGGAGAAGAGGCTGCTGCGGGAGGTGCCCACGGAAGGGAACAACACCAGCGGAGGCTCTGATGACACAGGTAGGCCTCAGGGACAGACAAAAGGCCAGCAGAGCCAGAGCCACAGAGGAGGGGAGGTACGGTCAGGGCTGAAGTCAGAGGGGGCGTGAGCCAGCTGGGTTGGGCTTTGTAGGCGAAGGTAAAGAGCCCAGAATTTATTCTAATTACAGTAGCCACAGTGCAGCACCCCAGCGTTCTTCCTTCTCTCACCCCACGACAGTGGGCTCCCTGCCGCTTTCCCGCTCAGCCAGATGTTTCCTCTGAGCCGCCCTGGAACAGATGTGAAATTAGAAATAGTGTTGAAGGGAGGGGAAGGAGGGGCAGCCCATGGGCCAGGTCCATGGCAGGACCCACCTTGGGTTTAGGGCCAGGGCTCTGTCACTGGGGAGGGAAAGGAACCCCTGGTGTGGCTTTGTTCCGTGTCCTGCCACATGATGTGTGCGGGCCATGGAGACCACTAACTTTGTAGTTAAAAGAATCTCCCTCGAGTTCTGGCATTTGGCTGATGATTGGGCCAAGCGGTCATTGCTTCTGTGAGTGTCCATCTCCTGGTGTCTTTTGTGGAAATTTCAGAAGTGGGTTGGGAGGGGCTTGCCATTTTAAACAAAATTCTATCTCCCTCATTTTTAAGAGAAACAAAAAGCATCATGTATTAAAGAAATGGCCCTTCCTGGCCAGCCTGATTCTTCTTTCTTCCTGACTTTCTCTTTGTGACCTCAAACCTGCCCAAGCACCCATCTCCCCATGCCTCAGTCGGGTGGGATCCTGTGGGTGTGGAGGCGCTAGGCTGTCAGCACGGGGCAGACAGCTGGGAGGAGCATGAGTGGGAAGTAGCTTCCACAGTTCTTGACAAAATCCTTCTGCCTTTCCTCTTTCCTTCCCCCTCCCTCCTGTCCTCCTCCAAGCATCTACAGTCTGGCAAACCCTTGGCCCAAAGACTCACACCAGGTGGGACGTGGCAGGTGGGCTTCAGTTGAGGACGGGATGTTTTCTAACAGCAGCTGCCGGGGTGAAGCATCTGCTGGAGAAGTGGGACCACTGGCCCGGGACCACCTGGGAGTGTCTTTCCAGAGACCCTGCTCTCCTCAGGGGGCCGCCTTCAAGGCATAGCCGTCGCTGGGAGGGAGGAACCGTCTCGGGAAACCCTGCCACTTGGCGGTCTTGCTGTTCTTTCCACAGCCACCTCTCTGCAGCCTGGCCAGCCAGGCTTCTAATGCGTTATACGCAGAGTTTGGGCGCACGCTGCCTGTTTCTGATGGACGCCGCCCTCCCTCCACAATGCCAGAAGTTTTTCCACAGCCTTGGAGAGGGGCTTTGACTGAGGGCTGGGGGCCCCAGGCTCCATTTCCTTCACATTCCAGCTGGCCCGGATCCCTCTGTGGCCACAGGGCCCTGCTCCCCTCACCCTGCCCTCTGGGTGACACCGGAGCAGACTTCTGTGTGACTAGCGTGGTTTTGGGAGAACTTTAAAACATTAGGACCTAACACTGTCTCATCGCTGAAATAAGAGGCCATAGCACCGAAAAGCAGTGTGGACGCCGGCTGAGGCTTCTCCCAGCCCATGGGTGGCCGCGTGCTAGCACACCTGCCACCATCTTCAAAGCCATCCCCCCAGTCATCGTGAGCATCCCAGCGGCACCGCCATTGTCTCAACCAGCCGGCTCCTCGTTCATACACCTGGGGATTTCTTTTGATTTCAAGAACAGCCTTAATCATTTCGGTTTGATTTAAGTGTATACCTCATGAACATTTTTCTTTCGTTGCCCCTCCCCTTTACTCTCTTCTCTCTCTCGGCTCAGCTCCTTGCCTCTCCCCTCCACCACCACCTTGTGACTGATGGTTTGGTTTCCTTTCTGCTCTGTCCCTGCTCAGCACAGGGAGAATGTTGACTTAGAAGCAATAGTGGGCAGCAGGCCACCAAGAGCACAACCCCAGGGCGGGGTCTAGGGAGGCCCCTCAGCCCGCCTCTGTTTACCGTGCAACTCCAGTCCTTCTTAAGCCATCACCAGTGGACGTGCTCAGAGCAGAGGGGCTAGGGCTTCTGCCAGCCGACGGAAGGGCCCAGAGCCCTGCGTTGGGGAGTGTGGCACCATCCATCCACCCGGTGGACTGGGTGGTGGTCCTTCCCAAGGCCCTTCCCTTGGGGACCTCCCTTCATCTTGGGCACAGCCGCAAGTCTCATCTCTAACGTTCTATGCAATGAAATATAAACCCTCAAAGACAACTGTTAATATTTAATAAATTCCATGTTATGTATAAGGAGTTAATTGCAAACCTGCAATTGAGAAACTGGATAGATATGCTCATATCAAACCCCTCACCCCCCCACCCACCCTGCCCCTGCCCCCACCATGTGTGTGAAATTCTCAGTCTGTGGCATGTTTGACCTGTGGCAGGACTCGCTGCTGCCAGGCGAGTCACCGCCTGTCCTGCAGTGGAGCATGCACAGCTCGCAGCCCCTTTGCACGATTTCATCCATTTTAAATGCTTGACCCCTTTGCTTGGAGTTCTTTTTGTCTCAGAACCTTTCCTTCAGGAGTTCTTCTAGCTGACTTTTGCACGAGCTAGTGAGGACCCACTGAAATTGCTGCCCAAGCATGCCAGGCCATAGGCCAGGCAGTGCAAGGCACCACACACCCTGCCGGTTTCTCTGATCAAGATGTCTCTGGAGTAGACATGCTGTTGGGAGCCTGCACAGGATGTGTGTGCATGAACATTCAGAAGGTTTGCTGTAGGATTTCCATCTGTAAGTCTTTCCCCCTCTTACACAAGCCCTGAGCCAGAGACATCTGGCCACCCCTTCCTAGCGAGGCACTGCTCAAGGGCAGAGCTGGGCTGCATCTGTAGTCAGAGAGACAGAGGCCACGGGCAGAGCCTGGCTGTGTCCTGGGACCCCAGCTCCTGACTGCACTTGCTCCCTGCCTCTCCTCTCTGGCTGGGAGGCTCAAAGGTCTGTGATCCAGGAGATCTAGGCTGGGGCCAGAGGGTCAGGGAGTGCTCAGGAAGAGTTGGACCTTTGGCATTTCTGGTGAGGACAGCTGACAGTATCATCTTGGACTGGAGTGAGTGTTCACATAGACAGTGGCTCAAGCTGAGTTTCTTGGGAAGCTTCTCAATAACAAAACATACAGAAGGTTCTGTTGTGACACTCTGCATCTGTCCCCAAGACCCAAACTCCCTGCCAGCCCCCATCTCTGAAGCCTAAGTATCCCATTGCTCATTAGCTTCTCTACAGCTGAGCCAAGAGGGCAGCAGGTGGCAGCTGCCTGACCCCTCCAGGCCTGGCCTTCCTCCAGAGTGCTCTGGTCTGTACCATGCAGTTCTCAGGGGTCCATGTTTCTCATGCTTTCCTGTAAGGTCTACACACCCTTCAGAGGGATTCTGGCCCACCTCTGGTAGTCGTGGATAAGATAGGAGGCTGTCAACCCCTGTGTTGGGCCCAAGACCCTGTCCTTTGGGATTTGGGCTTCACCCATCCCATGGGACACCTGCCTCATCCCAGAGATCAGGCTTGGGCTGGTTGAGGCCATCTGTGTAAGGGCTGAGGGAGTCCACCATCCAGCACCTCGGACCACCCAGGGCTCAGTCTGTATGGAGATGTGCCTAGTGGCTGGATACGTTGGGGACCAAGGCAGTGATCCTTCCCACAAAAGGCCAAGGGATGGGGCCAGGAGCAGGGAACAGGCAGGGAGATGACAGCAGGTCAGCCTCAAATGTTGACTTTCCAGCAAATCTCCTTTCTGGCCAAGCTCTCTGATTTTGAAATTTCTGACATCTGCCACTCCCTACCCTGCAGTGTACCCACAGGACACATCTGTACCCATCACCCCTTGTGAAGGTGGCTGGAGCAGGCCTCTGGGCCGCAGGTGTCCTGGCCCTTGTGTAGATACAGCTGTGGCTCTGGGGCCAGAGGCTGAGGGACTAGGATTTGGTGCCTTGGGCAGTGGGGAGCATTGAGCACATCTCTACGTGGGCAAGGCGGTCTCTAGGATGCACTACAGACCTTCTCCACAGCTCCCCACCCCCAGTGTCATGAGCAAAGGCACTGCCTCCTCTGTCCACTTCAGGGCCCAGTGTATCCACTTCACAGTGACACCTCCCTTCCCCACCATCCACTTAGTCCTTGGGAAGAGAGTGTGGTCTCAGGGCCTATGATGAGAGGGCAGCAGTGGCAGCAACTATGGCCTGTCTTCTGGAGCCTGTGGGGAGTTTTCCAGGCAGATCCTTTGCCATGGCAGCAGGGTCCTGGCCTGTCTGCCCCTCCCCTGCCATCATGCTCCCAACCCCCATTCTGTAAATATGCATCATCATGGACTCCAACAGGGTCAGGGGGACAGGCCTGATGAACTGAAACTCCTCAGAGATATCATTTCTGTCTCCCTGGGTAGCAGCAGCCCTGCTGCCATGTGCACTGGGGTGGCACTGGAGAGCCATGGAAATTGTGAGCTATTGTGTGTGTATGCATGTGAACAAGTGTGTGAGTGTGTGTGTGTGCGCGCGTGTGTGCGCACGTGTGCGCACGTCTGCCTCATTTGGCCTCTGGGATCAAATCAGCTCCTTCTCTCTAAGTGCAGTGCCCTGGAGAGTGGTGGCTGCCCAACACCTTTCCTCTGCTAGCTTCCATGTCTTGTTTTTGCTTTCCCCTCACTCCTTCCCTGACTCCCTTCTTTCTTCTCTCCTTTCTTTCCTTCTCTCCTTCTTTATTTGAGGGGGAAAGAGTGCTGTACAAAGTCAAACAAACAAGTTTACAGTTGTAAGTGCAATGACCCGAGTCCTCCACATGACCTTGTGAATTGTGTGCCGTCCTCCTGTGCTCTGTGAGAACTCGTGGTACTTGTGTCTCTCCCCCTGTATTGTGACAAGGTAACTCTGTGGTATCAGAATAAAAGGACTTGATATAAACAACCTACAGACTGTCTCTGGGATGGTTTCTGAAACGGGAAGGCTTAGCCAGAGGAACAAATCCCCAAGCTGTGACAATCCTGTCTCTTCACAGTTAGGGAAAAGGCAAAGGTGCAGAAGAACTGGCAAGGCCCTGGCTGAGTTCACACCAATCTGTCCAAAGACAATGGGCCCCTCCACAAAGTGCCCCAGGACAGGTCCAACATTTGGACCAGGAGGGAGCAGTTAGCTCGCTGCCGGGACTGTTGAGATATGGTGTCTCCTCCGCCTGTGGGTGTCCAGGCTGCACAGCTTTCTGGGGCCTGGTCCCGGGAAGGAGGTGAGCGGGTGCTGCCCCCTGGTGTTGCCAACAAGCCCTACACCTATCTGCCTTGCTGTGTGCCCTCCAACCCCCAAACTCTGGGGAGCTACTAGGTCTTAGCTCTTCCCCAAGACCGGAGAGCCTCCTTAGCAAAGTAACCCAGAGTTGCTAGAAATTTGAAAGACACAGGTAAATGAAAAGAGGATCAGCCTCATCTCTGGCCTTCCCCCGACTTAATACCTTGATGCATGTCCTTCCTATTTGTGTTTTTCTTTTTCATTTTAAACAGAAGCCAGAAGGTACAGTATCTTCTGCTTTCTAGCCTCCTGTTTGTTTCTACATGTTCATGCAGGACTTAGATGTTCATACTCCAATGCCCAGCCTCCAGAGAGGTGCACCATGAGTTTACAGCCAGTCTACTGCACGTGCCCTGAAGGACAGGCACCATGTTCCCAGTTTCCTGTGGTAAAGAACGCTGTGAGGAATATCCTAGTTTCCCACTTTCCACCCAGATTGGTGGCTCGGGCCACTCTTTCTGCTCCCAGTTCTGGCCTTAACAGTCCTGCACACACTAGACACTCACAAATGCAAGTGGCCTCAGAAAGTGGAAACTGTTTACTTAACTAGCCCGATGTGGTTCATGGGGAAGGGGAAGCCTCAGGCCAGTCAAGCAGGATCTCACTCAAAGGCCAGGCAGGGCATATGGAGTCAGGGCCCTGAGGTATGGAAGACCAGCCAGTCTCAGGGTATACGGAGGATGGGACATCAATGCTGGCCTGATAGCTGCCCAGTCTCTCCTGCCCTCTTCTGGCAACATAACCCACCCAGTCCAGTGCCACTGTGCCCAGGGAGCCTGCCTGCCCAGGTTTTTCTTTCCACAGGAAGCTCTCTGGTTCTGGGTGGAGCCTGACCCCACCAAGCCCTCTGCCCCCAAGAGCTTGGGCTGAGGCCTGGGGAGGCAGAGGCCCTTTTGCTCACGATCCCAGCAAGGTGCCACTGAGCGGGGCGGGTGATGGCTGCAGGAACAGATAGCTTCTGGGGTAGGCCTGGTGGCCGATAAAACCAGGCAACACCCCTGTGAACTTGGCACCGTCCTTCTTTGCCCCACACCCCAGAGCTCCGCGCGCTCGGCCGGGAGCGCACCTCCGCCCTTCTTTTCTCGTTGGCCTGAGAGCCCCTCCAGAGCAGGGCCTGGAACCATCTGGTGAATGTTTGCCTTGTAATGGACCAGAAGGACCGACAGTCAGCCTCCGGGCTGCGGGAGATCTCTGCTGGGGATGGCATCTGCTCGCACCCCGCTTCTCAGGCCCCGCCCCTCACCTCTCGATTGTACTACCCTCGCTGGACTCAGTCCTGCCCCGCCCCGCCCCGCCTCAAGTCCTCGAAGAGCCCTTGGTCCGCAGAGCTCTCAGGCCCCGCCCCCCGATTGCTTAAGACCCACCCCCGTCCCGCCTCACCCCCTTCCCCGTGGGCCCTGTTGTTCCTCACGGGCCCGCCCCTCCCTAAAGACCCACGCCTTTATTCTGTTTCCACAGCGCAACCCCTTCTCCTCGGAAATCCCATTCCCGCCGCTCCCAGTAACAGACATGGGACTTGGCCCAAAGAGCCCTCCTCCCACCGACCTAGTCCGCCCCAAAAGGACTCGCTCCTTCCCTCCAGGACTCTAGGCCGCAGCTCCTTCTTCCTCCCAGGCCCCACCCCCTTCCCCCTAGAAGCCCCGCCCCCTGCTAAAGGTCCTCGCCCATTCGTCGAAGGTCCCGCCCCGCTCACTAAGCGGCGAGGCCGCGGCGGAGACAGGCGGGGCCGCTCTCGGCTCCGCCCCTGGAGTCTCACTTCCGGGCGCCAGCACGCAGTACCACCCGGACCGCCCAGGGCCAACATGGAGCGTCAGGTGAGGGATCGGCTCGCGGTTCCCGTGGTCGTTGCAGCCCGGGCCGGGCCTGACCCTCGTGTGTCCCCTGCGCAGGTGCTGCTGAGCGAGCCCGAAGAGGCGGCGGCGCTGTACCGGGGCCTTAGCCGCCATTCCGCGCTGAGCGCCGCCTGCCTGGGCCCGGAGGTCACCACGCAGTACGGGGGCCACTACCGGACGGTGCACACTGGTGTGTATATGGAGAGGAATCGGTGGCGGGCTCTTTACGGGGCCATGCACTCGAGTGGAGAGGAGGAGGGTGTGAAGGCAGGCTCGCTGCCTGACAGTGCACACGGATGTGTGGAGGAAACTGGGCTTGTAGAGTGTAGGAGTGGAAGGGTGAATCCCCCAGAGATCCTTGCACACAGGTGTATATGGGGCTCTTTGGGGTGTTATGGGATGGTGCCAATGGGTGCAGAGTGTGGGCTTTGTAAGAGTCACCCTCATCATCCTATCCCATATCCACCCTCAAGGTTCTAGAGTGGATGCTTGGGGCAGTAATGGTTACACTCCAAGATATTGTCAGCTCAGGCTCTGCAAGCCTAGTCTTGAGTTGTGGCCAAATGATGCCCATCCTGCCCCCAGAATATCTGAAGACAGATTGAGGGAGGTGGGCTGGGCCTGCTTGGGATTGGGTAGGGCAGCCTGTGCTGGGACTAGTCAAGTTGAGCAGCCTCGTGCCTCTCCTCGCAGAGTGGATCCAGAGGGACCTGGAACGTATGGAGAACATCCGATTCTGCCGCCAGTACCTGGTGTTCCATGACGGGGACTCAGTGGTGTTTGCAGGGCCTGCGGGCAACAGTGTGGAGACCCGGGGGGAGTAAGTTTGAGGAAGGAAGCTTGTGGGCAAGGCCACAGCCATCTGCAAGCCTTTTACAAATGCCCACCATGTGCCTTGGTGTGAGTAGGGCCTAGAAGGGAGGTTGGGAGCCAGGTTCCTGCCCCTTGGGAGCTCAGGTGGTCTCTGGTGACATGGTCATAAACACTGAAGGCTTGCTCCAAACTTGGGCCAGGACTAGAGGCCTTGCTTCAGGGAGGGGATGCAAGGCAGCTGCCATGGTGGCGCTAGAAGGGGTGCAGGGATGGATGTGGGCCAGAGTCTCAAGAATCTTGTCAAAGAGGTTGTGGCCAGTAAGGGGACAGGATGGGCTATCACTGGGTGGGAGGTAATTCTAACCTGCTACCCCATATCCTCCTTAGGCTGCTGAGCAGAGAATCTCCTTCAGGCAGCATGAAAGCTGTGCTGCGCAAGGCTGGAGGCCCAGGCACAGGGGAGGAGAAGCAGTTTTTGGAAGTAAGTCTGCGTGGGACCAGGTGGTGGGCAAACTGAGGCTCAGTCCCACAGATGAGGCTCTGTAAAAGGACAGCAACCTCACTCCCAGATGTCCTCAGGTCTGGGAGAAGAACCGGAAGCTCAAGAGCTTCAACCTGTTGGCGCTGGAGAAACATGGGCCAGTTTACGAAGATGGTGAGGCAGCCGGCTGGTGAGCAGGCAGGGTGGACAGGAGGGGCAGCCATAACCCAGGGCTCCCCCTGATCAGCCCTCCTTGCACCCAGACTGCTTTGGCTGCTTGTCCTGGTCGCATTCGGAGACACACTTACTATACGTGGCAGAGAAGAAGCGTCCCAAGGCTGAGTCCTTCTTTCATACCAAAGCCTTGGACATCAGTGGCAGCGATGACGAGATGGCTAGGCTGAAGAAGCCAGACCAGGCCATTAAGGTGCTGTGGCTGTGGCAAGTCCACAAAGGCCCTTCAGGGCAGCCTGGGGCTCAGTCTGCTTTCTACGCACACTGCGTCTATCAGAACCAGGGAGGCACTGGCTTCTAGAGGGCAGGGCAGGGCAGGGTCCTGCAAGACAAGCTGGGCATTGAGTGTCTTGTGTTCTCAGGGGGATCAGTTCTTGTTTTACGAAGACTGGGGAGAAAACATGGTTTCTAAAAGCACTCCTGTGCTCTGCGTGCTGGATGTCGAGAGTGGCAACATCTCTGTGCTTGAGGGGGTCCCTGAGAGTGTGTCCCCCGGACAGGTTAGTGCTGACTCTGCCTACATCACTCCTGGAGTCTGAGGGCCCTGCCTGAGCTACTGCCCCTTATCCACATCTTCCCTGTGGTCTTGTTTACAGGCATTCTGGGCCCCTGGAGACACAGGTGTGGTGTTCGTGGGCTGGTGGCATGAGCCCTTCCGGCTGGGCATCCGTTTCTGCACCAATCGAAGGTGAGAACAATCGAAGGGGCAGAGCAAGGGTGCCTTGTAGCTCAGACTGGCCTTGAAGCTGAGTGTCTCTCTGATGGTTCCAGGTCAGCCCTGTACTATGTGGACCTCATCAAGGGGAAATGTGGTAAGTGCTGGCATCTACCTGTGCTTTGCTGACACACAATGGCCCTGACAGCCTGCGTGATGCTCACATTTTTGTCTGGTCCAGAGCTCCTCTCAGATGACTGTCTGGCTGTCTCTTCTCCTCGGCTGAGCCCAGACCAATGTCGCATCATCTACCTGCGGTTCCCATCTCTGGTCCCCCATCAGCAGTGTAGCCAGTTGTGCCTGGTGAGCTGGGGGAGGGGGAGGGGGGAGGTCAGCAAGAAGAGGGGATGGTGGGTGAGAGCTGAAGGGTCAGCTTTGTCTCCCCACAGGCCGCTCAGTGGACCTCCTTTCGTGGGTGCAGTGATGGTGTGAGTTCTGCTTATCCTTTCAAGGCAGGGCCCAGAGGCTGAGAGTGCTGGCATGGGGGCCTCTGCACAACCCAGACTCACCACCTAGAGAGCATCCTCTTTCTACACGAATGCTCCTCCCATTGCTTCTCACTGTACGTGGCCAGGCTCTGCAAGGGCCTGGGATGTAGTGGGCAGTTACATAGTCTTTGCTCACGAAGAGCTCTGGGCTCCTAGTGAAAGTCAGAGGCCCCTTGGACAGCTCGTCCAGGGCTCCTAGTGAAAGTCAGAGGCCCCTTGGACAGCTCATCCAGGTCACCAGAAAGAAGATACACCGTGCTCCTCTCAGGTCCTCCCCTCCCTTCCCTGAGGCTATGCTAGTCTATCATGGAAGAGGACAGGTGTACAGAGCTCCATGCCCTGAGGGTACTGCCGGTCCCTTGGTGGGCCTGACCACTATGTTCTCTTGCAGTATGACTGGTACACCAGGGTCACCTCGGTGGTGGTGGATGTCGTGCCTCGGCAGCTGGGAGGTAAGGGGTGTGTGGCTGGTTGAGTGCAGTGGAGCCTGCAGCTCTGTTTTCCTGCCAGCTTTTATCCTGGCTCAGGGGCAGCCTCCTCAGCTCTTCCTTCCTGGGTTCCTTCTGAAGTCTCCCTCCTGCTGGGCTAGCCCTAGGTTCTGCCTCCTCAGGGGTTGGGGCCATCGCTGTAGGGAATGGTTCTGATAGAAGGAAGTTAGCTAGACTGAAGCTGAGATCAGAGCAGCCCAAACTGGCTGAGGATTTAGATTGTTTCATTCCCATGCTGCAGCCCATAGATATTTCTTATTTTTCCAATGGCTGGTTAAAGCCACTGCTCCTTCAAAGGGTCTCAGAAAGTGCACTAGGTTGGCAGGTCCTAGTCCAAGGGTGCTCATTCTCCCACTCCCAGCCCCCATCCTAGCATTTGTTCAGTCCAAGGCCTTGAGGCAGCGGGGCCTCTGGGAGGGTGGCCCTTGGCCGACAAGCTCCAGTCAGTCTTGAGTGCTCGCAACTCTGCTTGGGATCCTGAACAAGGATGTGAGGGGTGAGTCTCTTTTCCTTAGGCCGCCTGGTCAGTTCCAGGAATCAAGGACAAGGGATGGTCTCCTTTTCTTCTCTTGGGGTTGCAGGGATGTAGCAGTGGGGACCTGGTCTGAATCTCAGCTCTGCCCCTTAATAGCTGTGTGTCCTTGGACAGTGTCCTGACCTCCCCAAGCTTCCATTTCTTTATGTGAGAAGCAGGCAGTTATCCCTGCCTTCTTTGTAGGTTGGTAGCAAGGGCTACAAGAGGGATGATATTAGAGGGTAGGATTTATTCAGCCTCCTTTGCACAGCACTCTGCTAAGTACGGTAATGGACAGACAGGTGTTGTCTTGGTTACAGCATCCAGTGCCCACCAGGGACCAAATAAGAGCAGCTCAGAGGAATGCCAGTGCATTTCTTCTGAGCACCCGTGGTTTCTCTCAGAAGTTCTCACGTTCCCCCTCTCTTGGGACCTCAGAGGCCTCTGCCTCTCAGCCCCCTCTTCAGGCCATGCCTCATCACCTAGGGTGCCCCCATATGTGGAGCTGCCATTCTGTCACATCTGGGGGGTCCCAGGTGAATTCCCCAGCAACCCAGCCTGCCTCATAGTCTTAAGCCCTCTACACCTCCATTCCTGGACGTGGCCCCCAGCCCTCTGCCTTTGCAGAGAACTTCTCTGGGATCTACTGCAGCCTTCTGCCTTTGGGATGCTGGTCAGCTGACAGCCAGAGAGTGGTTTTTGACTCTGTTCAGCGCAGCCGGCAGGTAAGGGGCCCTGACTGTGTTGAGAGGCGGCCCTTGACCAACCCCCAGGAGCTGTGGGCCTGGGACATAGCACATGCACATTGCCCAGCCACAAGGTCTCACTGGTTCTTTAAGGCCCTGCCTGCCCCTGTCCTGGACTTGCTTTTCCTTGAGGGGGCTGGCTGCCTGGGTACCTCACAACAGAGCCCTTGGCCCTTTCTCCTGAGGCAGAGATGCAAAACATTGCCCTTCCTCAGCATTTCCAGCTGGAGGACAAGGGGGCCGCCACTGGGATGGGCCCCTGAACACCATACAGGGAGCTCATAGAGATGGGACAGTGGCTTTCTCCCAGTGATTGGGTGGGGACAGCACAGTATGCCAGGCTCCTTTGGGATGTGATTTCATTTGATCCACAGTGTAGTTCAAAGGGGCTCAGAGTCATTCCTTACCTTACCCAGGGTCACTCAGCAAGTTGTAACGGAGCTGGGATATGAACCCAGGCCCTCAGGCCACTCCCTGCTGCACTGAGTAGCTGTCACCATAGTCCTTCACAGCTCTGGCCTGGCCTGGCCCAAGGTCCCCAGAAGGGTAGAGCAGAGATGGGGGCATGACCCACTGGGTTCTGGGATGTGGTACCACACGTGGCCTCCCTTCTGCTTCAGGACCTGTTTGCTGTGGACACTCAGATGGGCACTGTGACCTCTCTGACGGCAGGTGAGCAGGGCTGGCAAGTGGACCAGCCAGGCCAGGGGTGGGACTAAAGCTTGAGCACATGGGGCAGTGGCCGCACTCTTGGTCACTCTGCACCACTGACTACTCCACAGCCTTTACTGACAGTTTCATGGGGACCCTTATCCCACCAACGGACAGCCTTCTCTGCTCCCTGTGTCCTGGCTCTGCCTCTGCATGGCTCCCACCCTGCTCCTTGAACCCAGAAAATTCTCTCTTGTCAGGATCTGTCAGTCATCCTTCCTCCTCCCCAAACCTCAGGCAGAGGCACCTCTGTCACTCCAGGGCCCAAGAGAAGCCCTGGATTGGCTCCCTCATCTTCCTCTTACCCAGGCCTGGTGATTCTGTCCCTGAAATGTTTTTGAGTTCTCCACCTGCCCTGGCTGTACTCACTCCTCCACAAACATCTCTGTACAGCCGCTGCTTAGGAATCTCGATCTCCTTGGACCCTGCTGCCTAGAATCAGAGCCCACCCCCACCTGGGCCTAGCAGCCCCTGCCCCTGCAGACTGCAGTCCATCAGGTGGTGGGTGGATGTGCCCTGTGGTCTGGTGTGTCCTCAGGTCTGGCAGTCCCGGGGCACAGCCAGCACCTGCTGGATGAATGGACTGAGCAGGAAGCTCACCCAGAGCTGTGTGTCCCTTTGTGGGTGTCCCTTTGCTTCTCAGGGTGGAAGGGGCACCTCGCTGTGGAGCCTTCAGGCTGGGACTCTGGCTCTGCAGGGAGGGGTGGGAATGGTGGTGGTATCTGCCTTCTCCAGGGGGGTCAGGTGGAAGCTGGAAGCTGCTCACAATTGACCGGGACCTCATGGTGGCACAGTTCTCCACGCCCAGCCTGCCCCCAAGCCTGGTGAGTGATGGTGGGGGTTCGCCCAGGCCAGAAGGCAGAGGTTCCATGCAGGCAGAGCCCCCCAGGTCAGGGAAGTGGCCTCAGAGTCTGACTGTGGCTGGTCAGCATGTGAGAGGCCAAGGTGTGGGTCCAGGGTAGCTAGTCCATGAGGGTCTGGCACCATGCGGAGGAACTACTAGGCTAAGGTCTGCTCTGTACAGAACAGGGTGTCTGGGAAAGTGCCCAGTCCCTGGGTATAACAGTACAGGGAGACGGCAGAGCCTAGAAGCTGAGAAGGGAGGGGTACGAATGTGTGGTTACATGAGTACCTTTGTACATATCAGCTTACGACAGGAGTCCATGCTGTACCCTGTGGAGGTGGGCAGACGGCCCACCATAATGAGAGTTGCCCTTTCTCAGAGGTGGAAAGGCAGGGAGGCAGCCAGGCCTGTGACACACTCTTTTCCCTTGGCAGAAAGTTGGGTTCCTGCCTCCTGCGGGGAAGGAGCAGACAGTATCCTGGGTGTCCCTGGAGGAGGCCGAGCCCATTCCTGACATCTCCTGGAGCATCCGGGTACTACAGCCACCCCCAGAGCAAGAGCATGTGCAGTATGGTGAGCTGGGCCAAGGGCTGAGGGACACCTTCTCTTGAGTTCCCCAGCATATAGGGTCTGTGGTCACCTTTCTAACCTCCTGTCTCACATTTTGGGGTCTCTTGAGATTATCTCCAAGAGGCTTTCTGTTCCTCTTGTGGTCAGTCATGGGGAGTAGTGTCTGGGCATCACCAGACCAAATCATCTGTGGTGGGATAACGAAGCCCAAATAACAGTCCTATACAAGGCCTCTGTGACCACACGCTACCCAGGATGTTGTCCCTGCAGACAGTGAGACTCCCTGACTAGGGCAGGAGCATGAGCCTCTTGGGGTCCATGTGTCACAGTGTGGGCTACCTTGGCCAGGTCTCTTGTTTCAGAGGTCAGCCCCAGACCTGCACCTACAGCTGAGGCCTTGGCTCGGGAAGCCCCTGGGGATTAGCACCGGCCCTGCTGATTGCCTTTCTCCCTGCAGCTGGCCTTGACTTTGAAGCAATCCTTCTGCAGCCCAGCGATCCTCCAGATAAGACCCAGGTGCCCATGGTGGTCATGCCCCACGGTAGGCAACTGGCCTGAGAGTCCCTGCCCTCCCACCACCCCTCCTATCTGGCTCTTTCACCCTCTCTCTGCTCCCTATCTGCAGGGGGACCCCATTCATCCTTTGTCACTGCCTGGATGCTGTTCCCAGCCATGCTTTGCAAGATGGGCTTTGCAGTACTACTGGGTGAGTGAGCAGGGCCCACGGCTCTGGTAGGGCTGTGGGGTATCGATGGAGTGGATCTGGTTTGTATCACCCTAGTCTCCAGGCCTCTCTGTAGTCTGGATCTGGTAACCACTATCAGAAACTGCCCTCGCCCAGCCTCTGGTTCCATGGCATGGTGATAACATGGGCTAAATCAAGACTTCCATGGGAAGGCTGCTGTAGTCACTGGGCTTTCTCAGATCTCTTAGCCCCTTCCCCTTGAGTCTGTGGTGGCAGCTGGCCCTAAGGCCTACTTCACATATGGGTGAAAGGGTATCCGGGGAGCTAGGAATGTCACTTGACTACTCTGTCTGGTCCCTCCCTGGCCTCCAGTGAACTATCGTGGCTCCACGGGCTTTGGCCAGGACAGCATCTTCTCCCTCCCCGGCAATGTGGGCCACCAGGATGTGAAGGACGTCCAGGTAGCAGGGGCTGGGGCTTCTGGACAGGTTGGAGGGTAGGTTCTTGGGGGTGTGCCTTCATCCTGCTGAGCAGGCAGCCGGCTGCAGCATGATCTGCCCCACCCTGTAGTTTGCAGTAGAGCAGGTGCTCCGGGAGGAACACTTTGACGCAGGCCGTGTGGCCCTTATGGGTGGTTCCCATGGTGGCTTCCTCTCCTGCCACCTGATTGGTCAGTACCCAGAGACCTACGGCGCCTGTGTGGTACGGAACCCTGTGATCAACATTGCCTCCATGATGGGCTCTACTGACATCCCTGACTGGTGGGTGTGCCCACAGGTCCCTGCCCTTCTCGCCTCTACCCCATACCCTCATGGAGTTCCCGTAGGCCCCAGAACTCCAGGGGCTGCTTCAGCTCAGTCTCTTGCAGGTGCGTGGTGGAGTCTGGCTTCCCCTACAGCAGCGACTGCCTGCCAGACCTCAGCCTGTGGGCTGACATGCTGGACAGGTCGCCCATCAAGTACACCTCTCAGGTACACAGCCCTCCCCCTGCCCACTGTGCTGCCAGTGTGTCCAGGGCCCCGGACCCTGCTTACGACGACTCCCCACACATCCAGGTGAAGACTCCACTGTTACTGATGCTGGGCCAGGAGGACAGGCGTGTGCCCTTCAAACAGGGCATGGAGTATTACCGTGCCCTCAAGGCCCGGAATGTGCCAGTTCGGTGAGTGTGGCACGCATCTGGCGACAGCCCTGGGAGCTGGTGAGCAGGTGAGCAGGTGAGCAGGGGAGGATCCTCCAACCTCAAACATCACTGCCCGACCCTTGCAGGCTCCTGCTCTATCCCAAAAGCACCCATACACTGTCAGAGGTGGAAGTGGAATCAGACAGCTTCATGAATGCTGTGCTCTGGCTGTGCACACACTTGGGCAACTGAAGCCCTACCTCTCTGCATGAGCCGGCTGGCATATGCCGCACTTGGCTCTTGGAGAGCCCCAGGGTCTAGCAGAGTGGTGAAAGGCATCCTGGGCTCTGGACTCCATGGATAGGTGAGCCGAGGAATGTGGACTACATACTCATAATAAATGAGGACACAGAGTCTGGTTCCTGCTGGTACTTTGTACCAAGCCACCTGTAACCCCAGCCCCACCCTTGGGGTTCAGAGGCCGTAGGCCCTGGGTGTGGCAGCCATAAGGACGGCATCTACTGCCAATGTGAGGGGGCAGGGGATAGTGAGAGACTGAACCGCTGCCTGTCCTGGCCACGTGGGACTCCACCAGGCTAGCTCCCTCTGCTGCAGCCCCTTCTGTTAGAAACTGCCCTACACCATCCTTCCCCTCCCAAGTTTATCTGGGGGACCAGTGAGGCCCTGGTTTCCACAGCACCTACAGGCTAAGGTAGCCCTAGGGTCAGATCGCCCGGCCCAGGGTGTGCTGGACTCGAGCCACCCAGGCCCTAAAGAGGTGTTGCCAGTTCATGCCCTAGAAGCAGAGGCTAAGAAGCACCCTTCAGAGGCATAAAGAAGAAAGGTGGCTTTATGTCTGACAGATAGCTTCATCCTCCCCAAGGCACACAGGATTGAGGCTGGGCCTAGCCCAGCCGCATGACCTTGTGAATCCAGTCCACAAACACAGAGACACGTGTGAAGATGGCTGGCCAGCGGGGCCGTGCGCACACTCGGTTGGGGATTATAATTCCCTGTAGGACCCAGCAGTCATGGGTAAAGCAGGCAAGTGGGCCCCCGTAGTCACCCTGATAGGTATAAGAACTGGTGAGGGGGGCTGGGGCCATGGCAGAGACCAGCCCCCATGGGGGCAAAGTAGTACATTTTCAGCTTGCCAAATGGCCCTGCCACTGACCTCACAGGCACCCACAGGGGCCAACAGTCCCTCAGTGCACATTTCACTTTCACGTACGCGGCCTCGGTGCTTGCCATTACATTCCTGGTTGGAGATGACGTTCAGAAGGGCCATGTTCAGGACCGTGTTGTCCCCTGTACCTACAGTGAAGGGAATGGGAAGAAGAGGATCTGTGGGTGGGATCCAAAGCTGGGCCTCTTGGCCCAAAGCAGTCCCTGCTCCTACCCTGTGCTCTTACCTTTGGTCTCGCCCCAGCCTGCGATCTCACAGTTGGTGCCTGGAGGCACCACATACCGCTCAGGGGGCAGGCAGATGAGGGCCACACGCTGGTTCAGGGTCACAGGTCTTCAGCAGGAATGAGGGCATTCAGGGTCTGAGGCCACAAGGCCCTGTCCCACCTCATACCCCTTTGTCACATACCTCTCCAGCTTGAGCAGAACAAGCTGGGAGCCTGAGGGCCCGCAGACCATCTTGGCCACTGGGACGCGCTGCAGGCCTGGCTCCCCAGGCTGCGGGTTCTGGAACAGTGTGCCCAACCACACCTCATAGCCCATGAGAGGCATGTTGCTGGGAGAGAAGCTCTGCTAGATCATTCGTGATTCAGTCTGCTGCCCAACACTCCCCCGTTGGCTTGTCTAGGGAAGGTGGCTAAGGGGGAGATGAAGGCAAGGGGTTGGGACTGGATCCCTTGGGTCCCCAAACCCAAGGGAGGCTCACCAGGAGGAGAAGCACTGCTGGGCAGTCAGTACCCACTGCTCCTTCACTAGGGAGCCTCCGCAGAAGTGCTGGCCCTGCCTGGAGGAGTGCAGGTTAGGAAACAGTCCTGCAGCCTGCCATCTCTTGGCTAAGGCCTCTGAGGCCAGGGACAGTTTCCCACCCTCCACTGACATAGCACAGAAGATACAGCTTCAGCCCCTCCTGGGGGATCAGGCAGTTGTGTCTCACCGGTTGCGCAAGCTGACTGTCCAGGGTGAGTTCCCAGGCTGACCCCCCACCACACGCAGCCTGGAGCGCCGTGGGTCCAGGCGAGTCACCCTCTTGCCACACTCTGCAAACAGCACTTGGTCTGGGGGATAGAACGGGCTCATTGAAACCCTCGACTGGATGGAGATGGGGGTTAAAGGGGCCGCAACCCACGCCTGGCCCCGTACCTGGGGGCTCCAGGATGGACGGCGGTTGGTCATTATCTGAAACACCCAAGTTCAGCCGCGTTAAGGGAGCCAGCCTTTGGCGGTGGAGGCTGGGGGCGGGGCCCCGGGGGAGTGTCGCGGGTGCTTACCGCAGCGCCGCAGTGCACAGTAGTCAAACGGGGTCCCCGGGTCCGTGGTGTAGCACCAGGGCCCGTGACTATCCCGGTCCGGGTTCCGGCAGAAGTTCTCCTCCAGTTGCGCTTGTGGGGCGGAGGTGGGTGTGAACCTAGGTGGGAGAGGGGACAAAATCATAGCAGGGTAATGCCAAACCAACGCAGGGCTCCAGTTTGAGAACGCCGTGGGTTAGTCTAAGAGGGGCGGGGCGCGCGGACCTACTCACTGAGGCTTGTGCGGCGTCTCGGCAGACCAGCGCTGGCACCGGACGCCCTTGCGGGTCTTGCTGACCGAACCCCGGTATAGTTCCCCCGCGCCGTGATAGCAGTCTGCAGGAAGCAGAGGGAGGCGGCCGTCAGCTGGTTCTCTCCCTAGCCCTCCGGCTCCGTGCCTCCAGCCCCAGCTCTGGTCTTACCCTCGGGCCGCACGTCGTCCGCGCACCGCCTTATCTGGTAGCAGAAGGCCACGCGCATGCCAGGCCGCGATGTGAAGCACCAGGGCGCCTCCGATCCGTCGGGGTTCCGGCAGAAGTTCTCCCGAAGGTCCCTGAGCAGGTGCTCGGCTCAGCCCGGTGGGTCCCAGCCCAAGGACCGGTCAGCCAGCCTCGGCCGGGAGCCCAGCCTCCAGCCCCGCCCCAGACCCCGCCTTCCTTCAAGCTCCGCCCGGGACCCCCTCAGGTCCCACCCGCAGGAGTACGCCCCCAGCGGCGGCCCACCACCTCACTTGCACGCGTATTTCTCCGGCGCAAAGCGATGCTGATGCGGGTGCTGCGCGTCCCAACGCTGGCAAGGCACGCCCGCGGCGGTGGTGTTCACCGTGCCCCGGTAGCCCTCGCCTTTCCCGCGGAAGCAGTTGAGTGTCGTGGCCTCGTGGCGCGGCTGTGCCTCGGATCCTTGGATGGACCGATACCGGTCGGAGCCCAAGAGGGAGCTTAGACCCGGCGTGGGGCTGAGGCGAAGCCGCAGGCTCTTTGGGCCACCACAGGGCCACGCCCAGCCCCTCCTCTCTTCCCAGCAAGGCCACGCCCCCACGCGTCCCAGGTGCCCTCCCAGGCCCCGCCCTCGCGCTCTACCGCAGTGGGGGAGATCGCAGAACTCCCGCTCCATCTGTGGGTCGGTGGTATAGCACCAGGGCCGCTCCGAGCCGTCCGGATTCCGGCAATAGTTGTCGTCCAGATTTTTTTCAAGGAACCTGGGGGCGGCAGCGGGGCATGAACAAGACTCTCCTGAGACTCAGGCCCTATCTGGCCCCAACCGCTGCCTCACATCGCCCCGCCCCTGCAGTCCTGGGCCCTCCCCTTGTCCGGCCCCCCGCGTGCGGAGCCCGCCCACGCGTACTTGCTCGGCTCAAAAGGGTGCGGGTGCGGGTGCTGCAGGTCCCAGCGCTGACACTCGCGCCCTGACTCGGTGCGGTCCACCGAGCCACGGTAATCTTCGCCATTGCACAGAAGGCAAGCGGCTGGAGACACGGGGCGGGTGGGTTCGTGGACCGGCGTGGGCATACTCCCGCCCCTGGCTTGACCCGGAACCACTTACCCTCCCGACAGGACTTGATGCCGCAACTCTGGAAGCGCACGGCAGGGTCTGTTGTATAGCACCAGGGACCTCCGGGGTCCCTGTCCGGGTTGCGGCAGAAGTTCTCCTCCAAGCCATTCCGGAGCGTGGGCGTGTACCTGGGTTTAGAGAGCAGCAATACAGTGCGTGCCGGGAGCAAGCGCCAGGCCGGCAGGGACAGAGGGGAGCTGTCTGTCTCACTTGTGGTCATTGGGGAACCTGAGGCTCCAGCGCTGGCAGGGTAGGCCACCCACGGTGATGGCCACGGTGCCGCGGTACTCGACCCCATTGTCCATGATGCAGGTCCGAACATAGCCTAGGAGCACAAGACCCAGGATCAACAAGGCCTGGGGCCCCAGCACCTCTCTCTTCAGCCTGCCCTTCTCCGCAGCCACTCACTTTTCTTTTGGAAGAGATCGCAGCGCCTGGAGCGCTGCAGCCGTGTATGAGGTGAGTGCTGGGTCCATGGCAGCAGTTGACAACCGTGGCTGCTTACGTTGTAGTGGAAAGCCCTGGGAGAAGGAGGCACAGGGTCACCCGGTGTCCAGATTTCCCTAAGTACAGTCTTACCTAGGTTCCTGTGGCCACTCACCTGCAGTCGAGTAGGGGCCCACAACGCCCTGCACACTCCTCAGCGTCTGCTACATCCTCTTGCCAAGGCCTGGACCCCACTGCATGTAGCAGGTGTTGCAGCTCTGTACCTCGCAGCACCTGGAAGTCATTCAAGGGCGAGCGCTGCCCTGCAGGGTGGGCATGCATATCAGTACCTCCACACTTTACTAATTCAGGGGATCAAACTACAAGGCTTCTGGAATAGACCCTGTGGGCACATTCAAGGGTCAGACCCCTGTATTTGGGTGGGAGAAGCAGGCCCGGACAGGTGGTAGTTATCACTAGTGCATTTGTTTAGTGGGCAAGGCACTAGGCTCAGGTGTAATACATTGACTCTGTGAGAGCAGTGGGTGATGGTGCTTTACCTGTGGAGCTTTTCTCATCTCATTTCTCAGATGAGAATGTGAAGGCTCAGAGCTATGATATTAACTAGGCAGAGGCCCAACCCAGGTATTCTGACTCCAAGTCCGGACTCTCACTAGCGTGAGGATGTTTGCTAAGTTAGAGAGTTAAATCAGGCTCATGAAGGATAACTGCCCGCATGTGTGCATGCATCCGTGAGGTCCAAATCACTGCCTCAGTGCTACGGTAGGCTTGTAGCAGGTGTTCTAACGCAAGCCTGTATAGGCTGTGTGTTTATTCCTCAGGCTGCCCAGCTCTACGCAAGAAGCCAAGGTCACTCACTGCTCTGTGCCTAGTAGGAAGGTAAGCTCCTGGCTCAAACAGCAGGATGGGCCTGGGGCCAACCTCTTCCTGAAGGCAGCTGGGGGATTAGGGCAGGGTAGGGGGCAGTAAAGGCACTCACCAGGGGCCCCTGAGCACTGCGTCAGAAGCAGCAGGAGTGGGAGCCGCTCCATCCTCCTGGCTGGAGGCTGCACTGTGACCCACTACAGCCCCATCCGGGAAGTTGTGAAACCTGTCCCTAGGGGATTGGGTGGCTCTGGCTCCACACCTCTACTCTAGGCCTGATGGGGCCTGACCTGAGACCCAGTGGCAGGAATGGGGGTGGGGCCAACGTCAGAGCCCCTAGGTGAGGTGGCAAGGGTCTTCACTTCGGCACAGCTAGCCCCTGTGAGGCCTCTCTGTGTAGTGGACAGTGTTGGAAAGGTTCAGTGGGGGCACTTGAGGTGCCCTGGAGTGGGAGTGGAGCCCCCCTGCAGCCTAGGCTTCTCTGAAGGGAAGGACAGCGTGGACATGGTTGCTGCCAGAGGCAGTGATATTAAAGTTGCCTGAGCCTCAGCCTTCCCCTGTAGAGTGGATAACGTTCCCTGCTCCAGCCCCAAAACAGCCTGCCTCTTTTGCTGGAGGCGGGTCTGTCCACGCCCCAGATAGAGGGCCCCCCTCGCCCCGCCGGAGGTGCCATCCCAGGGAAGGTGAGCGAGGCCACCCGTCAGGCCTGAATGGAGGTGAGGGTGACAGGGAGCAGGGACCCTGCGAGGAGCCGCCTTTCCGGCATCCTAGGGGACCTCTGGGTGGGGTCTGCAAGTAGCTGGTAGGAGTTGAAATAGGCAGCAAAGTCTCCCAGTCAGGACACAGTTGCGACACGGCTGTGCTAGGAGCTCCTCCGGCGCAGGCGGGGGTCAGAGATGGTTGGGCACTGGAGCGAGGCGGCACCGGGAACATCCCGGAGGCCGTGGAGGGCCCCCCCACCCCCCCGGCGCAGGCCGGGCACAGGCCATGCGCAGGCCGTGCGCAGGCCGTGCGCAGGCTGTGCGCAGGCTAATGCGCTTGCGCGGCGGGCGCGCGGTTTGGCCCTGGACGGACACCGTAGCCGAGAGGCTGGGCGGATGTTGTGAGCCGGGACGCCGCGGCCGACACTAGGGGTGAGTGAGGGGCAGCTGAACTCCGGGTGGGGTGGGTCCCCGCGGCTCGCCTTGCGGCCTCGGCCTGTCTAGTGCGAGGGTGCTCGTCGCTCAGGGAGTCGCAGTCTAAAGTGCGAGACTCCGGGCTGGAGTTGTCCTGGAGGAGCCTCCGGAGCTTGGGGCCGGGCGGGGGCGACTTGGCAGAGACCAGCGCTACCCTCACGTCCTTGGGTTCCGAGATGGGGTCGGTTCTGTTCTGAGCCCTGATTCCTCTGCGCGGCTGAACAGGATCGACGTGGCAGGGAGCCCCCGAGCAAAGTCAAAATCTACTTCTCATCTGGGTCTTCAGCACCTGACACCCGGGGTGGATGGAAGGTTTGCTCCTCAGATGAGCGACCACGTCTAACCTGTCCTGGACCTGTTCTGGAGTGAGAGGGACAGCGGTCATGGTTGCCTGCGGTGGGCGGTAGGGTGGGAAGTCACTTTCCCGAGGGGCAGGCGTGGTGCGGACCGTGAGTGAGCAAGGGTGTGTGGCGGGAGCACTGGACCTGTTTGGGGTGAGATAAGAGAAAAGAGTGCTGTCTAAGGTATTGCTCGAGGGCTAGGCTCTAAACCAGCTGATAGAACTTTCTGTGATGATGGAAATATTCTTTTTGTTCGGTGTCTTGTCTCATAATCACTGGCCACAAAATCCGTGAAATGTGGTTAATATAATTGAGAAATTGATTTTTTTTTGAGTAAAGGTAGACTTATTTAGGCTCTTTCAGAAGGGAAAAGCCACGAGGTTTGGGGGTTAGGTGATTAATTTAAAGTAAAAGTAGTTACACACTCCATAGACAGAGTGGGATCTGTTTCACTCAGATGGGAGAGTGCCTGAGAAGTTGATTTTTAAATTTTTAGAAATTTAATTCAAATTTAAGTAGCCACATGTGGCTAGTAACTACTGTGTTGTACAGCACAGCTCTAGATCTTTGAGGCTGGCACTAGCAATTTAGTGCAGCTTCTGAAGCAGCTGTAGCAACACCATGATATTTGAGGAATGGACAGCAGTGGGAAGACCAGTGGAGTCTTTGAATGGGCAAGGGTGATGCTGTGATGGGGTGGGAGACTGTCTGTAAGTGCGAAAAGGAAAGCTAGCAGGCCTTTGGAATAGAGAAGGGATGATCCTGGAACTGAGGAAGGGGGTCCTGGCCTTGGGTGTCAGCAGGACTTGTGGCTGGAGATGGACAAGGCCTTGGACAGTGGACTTGGCTTGGTTTGGGTTCTCTCTTCCAGATATGGACCCAGTGTGGCTTACCACTGAGAAGGATACATGGGCTCTTCCCCTAGGCCACCTCACTTTAGACACTTTGATCTGATTTCCCACTGGGTTGAGGCATTTCATTTAGTTTAACAAACATATATCTACCACCTGCTCTGTGTCAGGCCCTGTGTGAGCCCTGGGACATGCTGGGGCCCTGTAACATGGGCCCAGAACCCGACTCACCCTCCCTGTGTAGGAAGCTGGAGGCCACTGCTTTCCTGTGCCCTGGATTAGTGTGTGTGTGTGTGTGTGTGTGTGTGTGTGTGTGCGCCCGCACGTGCGTGCATGCACTGGCTTCACCTGCTCCCAAGCCTCCTGACACCCCAAGACTGAGGTCAGTGTGAGGGCCTTTGACTAGCTTTGAATAGACAGGCTTTGCCTCTGCTTCAGCCCCCAGGACCACTGGCTGCCCACAAACGATGAAAGATGGCATCCAAAGGGGCCAGCATGTCTTTTTCCCGCAAGAGCTACAGGCTGACCTCAGATGCGGAGAAATCCAGGGTCGCAGGTGAGGGCTTGCAGGGCTGGGAGGAGGCTCCTTGTGTTGAGGGAAGAAGGAGGAAGAGACAGAGGTGGCAAGGTCCCAGGTCCAATGAGTCTCAGGCTTTGCTGCACCCCTTGTACTGTGAGCCAGCTCTTCCCTGACAGCAGCCATGGAGCAGGGTACCCAATGTGACTGCTTCTCTGACCCCTGGACCTGGGACCAGGAGTCTCTGGGGCCACGAGAAGCTGGGAGCCACACTGACCATGTGTCCCTTCCCTCTCTTCTGATCTGTGACCCAGGCATCGTGCATGAGAAGCTACTGAATGACTACCTGCACCGCATCTTTTCCTCTCCTGATCGGGCACCCACGGCAGCCACCAGCAGGTATGGCCCGGGGGATTGCCCCTCCTCTCCCTGAGGGACCAGACCAGAGGCTGGGGGTGGCATTGTAGGGAAGGGGGCCTGGGCTCTGGGGAGGCTGGCTTGAGCTCCATTCTCACTCTGCTACTCCTGGCTGTGACACCTGCGGCCAGAGAGTCTGCCTTCTGGACCCCGCTTCTTCTTTTCCCCTGGCAGTGCTAGTACCTTCCTTCTGAGGATGGAGCAGAGGGTAGGGGCGTAGTGGTGTGCACTCAGCACTCATCATAGCACTTCACACCTGAGTACTCCCCACTCAGCATCTGGTCCAGTGTGCACCTGCCCTCACCTCTGCCCCACCCTGGCCCTCTGTAGCCTCTGCTTGGATCTATGAAGCACAGACCCTACCAGCTTTTTTCGTTGCTTATGTAATATATTTAAGTTTAGCTTATGTCAAAGTTACAGGTGCACTTTAGCAGAAACTTAGAAACAGACAAAGAAGAAGCATCTGTCATCTTATGCTAACATGACCATTTGAGTGTGATTCCTTTCTGTTTCCTTTATATCAAGATGTATGTAGTTTGGATTGTGCTGTATGGAAAGTTTGTTAAAACTTTTTGTCAATTTCAGCTCCTTAAAACAAACTTTTATTGAGGAATATTTATACAGTAAACTACATGTATTTAAAGTATATAATCCAGTAAGTTTTAATATGGATAACGTGTGAAATCATCACTGCCACAGATGTGTCCCATGAACGTGTCCCTCCAAAAATATTTAGGAAAGTCTTATCTTTGTTACCAGGTGGTGTTCTGAGTGTTTTTCTGCATTACAGATTTTTCTGTATTACAGTGGCTGGGGCATGTGGGCATCTTTTAGGGCCTGGAGTCTGCTGTATCCCTGAGCGCTGTCCTGGTTTGGAGGAGCTTTTGTTTTTATGAACAATGCTGTTTGGATGCCCAGGGTTGGAATCATGTGGCTGGAGTATTTGAACTGCAATCACTCTTTAGACTGTTGCTGAATTACTTCTCCAGTGGGACCTGTACATTCTTCCTCCCTGCAGTGAGGCATGGGGGTCTCTATAGTTCAGCCCCCTTGCCAGCCAGGGCTGGTCTGTCACAACCTCTGCCCGCTGGGTGGGCACAAAGGGCAGCATTGTTGCCTGTTCCATTTAAGCAGCTGTGACGGCCGAGGGTTTCTGCTTGTTCAGGGCTGCTACCCACCTCCACCCCAACCCTAGTCCTGGCCTGTTCCCAGGGCCATCTGATCCCTACCTCATATGATACCAGAAGCCATCCTGCTGCCACTGGGGCCATGGCTGCCAGGAGGGAGAGCAGGTGGCAGAGCCATTAGTCAGGGTTGTGTGGATGCAGAGTCCTGGGCTGGAATCTAGGCAGTCCAGAAAGGGCAGGCGAGTGCTGGGGTTGGCCAAATGGGCAATGCTGCCGGCACCTAGTGAGGCTTGAGTCTCAGGCTGGCCACCCATAACTGCTCTTGAGAGCAGACGCAAGACTAGAGCAGCCCTTCCAAGTGTGGGCCTGTAAGAAATACTGCTGAGGAAGCCTCCTTTATCTACGGACCCAATAGGGTATTCAGAGATGAGGTTGGCTACAGCTTTCCATGCTACTGGCCTGGCACCCATTTGCAAGAGTGCTCCCTGGCCTTGACCTGGGGCTCAGCAGGAGTCGGTGGGAGGCTTCATGTATCTCCACTTCTTGCAGCTCCAGATCATTAGTAGCTCATGGCAGGGGAACATTTGGCCCCTGTGCCGGGTCGAAGCTAGCTTGCTAGAAAGTTGGGGCTTTGGTCCACCTAACGCCCCCTTCCAGGGCCTACTCTGTAGGAGGATGACTGGGGTTGGAGCCAGGATTAGAGATGGAAGAATGGGTGCCAGCAGTCTGTGGACTGGATCCAGATGGACATCAGGCCTCTGCTCTTTGATCCCCGCTAGTTACTGACACCCAATTCCCTGCTATTCTTAGCAGCTGAACTCAGGACTGAGCTGGCCGACATTAGACAGAGCCTTTTTCCCTCTGGGCATGTGTGCTGGGAGGATAAGGGAGTCACTCAGATTTTCCCAGCCCCTTTGGCTGGGGCAGGTGGCAGGCCGTGTGCTCTCCTCTCCTATAGAGGTGAGTACAGGACCGAGCCAGCCAGCAGCTAAGAGGGCTGAGCTCTTCATCCTCCCAGGACGTGTCTGGGTCAACACACAGGCTTCCCTGGCTGGGACCACACACCAGGGTTCAAGGACTGGACTGGATGATCTTGGTACTGACCATCTTGGGCATCAGCACTTCTCCCAGCCTTCCTCGCCCACCTTCAAGAGTGGGCAGGTTATGGGCTACGCAGGGAGCATTATTCCTTGGAATCTTCATAGCACCTCTGACAGACAGCTGTTTTTCCATTTTTATAGATGAAGGGATTAAGCCTTAGAAAGGCACCCCGCCCCCCTTGTTTTAATAGTCCTGAAGTGCACCAAATTGGATTGGTCATAATTTTTAATTTAGCAGATATTCCAGTCTTCTGACCCCCAGCATGCCAGAATCTGGGACTGGCACAACCCTTTTTCTGGAGTCTGGGTAGCCATTCTCTGAGGCTCAGGGGAAAGGGAATGGGAGAGGGGTTTGTGTCATCTGGCTGGTTTCAAGGACTTTTGGGCCCCTCGCAGCCTCTTACTCTCCCCAGGAAACTCCTGAACTTCCAGAACCTGCCAGAGCATCTGGAGCAGCTGTTGCATGTGGACAATGAGAATGAAGAGAGCCGGGGTATGTAATAGCTTCTGGAATGTGGTTGGGGAGCCAGGGCTGGGCCCTAGGGGACCTGGGGCTGCCGCCCTGGGGGGCTCAGTGCACTCTGCATCTGTCAGACTCTGGGCCGTGTGCAACCCACACCCACCTCTCTCCTTTTCAGGACAGGTTGAAGGGCGGCTTGGTCCATCCACTGTGGTCCTGGACCACACAGGTGGCTTCGAGGGGCTTCTTCTGGTGGATGATGACCTCCTAGGGGTGAGCGAGAGCAAAGCGTCCGGATCCAAGTTCCTCCTGACACAGCCCCTAGATCCTCCTAATATGGCCCTTCTCTCTCTATCTTTCTTGATGGGGCTGTAGCCACAAACCCTTCCTGATGTGGCCGATTGCATCCCTGGCCCCCAAACCTTCCTAACATAGCCCTGAAACCCTCTTGGTGTGACCCCAGCCCCAAGGTCTTCCCAAAACAACTATGAGCCCCTCCTCTCATGCTCCTGGCCCAGAATCCTTCCTGACACAGGCCTAGGCCCTCCTGCCATGTTCAGGCACAGTGCAGCGTGGACTACAACGGGCACCACCACCAAGGCGAGCTGACTTGGGATGGGGCTATTCTCCCTTGGGGAGTCACCCTGTGTGCCTGGGAGGACGCTCACCGCCCCTGCTCTTCACCCAGGTCATTGGACACAGCAACTTCGGTACTATCCGCTCCACCACGTGCGTGTACAAAGGTGAGACCATGCCCTGCTGTGGCCTGGGGAATTGGAAGGAAGTTTGAGGGCCCAGACCCAAGGCAGGAGGCAGTCTTTGTTTCCCTGCTGGGTCTGACGTACCTTTTTCCAGGGAAATGGGTCTACGAGGTGCTCATCTCCTCCCAGGGGCTCATGCAGATTGGCTGGTGCACAATCAACTGCCGCTTCAATCAGGAGGTGCGTGTGGGAGGGGCCCCCCTAGGGAGACCTTCCCCTGCACCCAGCCTCCTCGGGGCTTAGGCAACCCCCCAATCCCAGCCCACATAGGGTCTGCTCAGCACCCTAACCTGGATTGCTTTCTGGAGGAGGGATGTGTCCCACCCCATCCCAGGGCAACCCAGCCCAAAACAGCTCTCATTTTTTCCCCTCAGAGCATCAGCCCCATTCTGTAGAGCCATGAGGGTTCAAGGTTGGTGGCTGGCAGGCTCTGGCTCTGCCCCCTCCACCTCACTCAGACCTCATGGACACTTCTCCCTAGGAGGGGGTTGGAGATACACACAACTCCTATGCCTACGACGGCAACAGGGTGCGCAAGTGGAATGTGACCACGACGAATTACGGCAAGGTGAGGGCGGAGCCCCTGCAGCCCACGCGCCCTGTGTCCATCCCCACAGCTTGGTGGGAACCCCTGGGCAGCTGTGAGGGAGTGTAGGGCACCAGGGAGGGGATGGGACTCAGGTCCTCTGCCCTTATGGCCGGTCTCCCCTGAGTGGTAGTGGAGACACAGCTCTGGGGGCAGAGTGGGCAGGCTGCTGGGCTTCTGCACATCTGTAAGGCCTCCTCCCCTGGCAGGCGTGGGCAGCGGGGGACATCGTGAGCTGCCTGATCGACCTGGATGATGGCACTCTGTCCTTTTGCCTGTGAGTCTCCTGCCTCTATCCACAGGCCTGGCCTCTGGGGCCTCCCCAAGCTGCCCTCAGTTTCCTGGACCCTGGAAGGGGGCCAGGCTGGTTTTGGTCACCTAAGGGTGGGCAGCCCCAACAGGCCGGTTCACAGGTCCATTTCGGCCACATTCTTCTTAGAAATGGCTCACAGGCCCTCCCTTCTGCTCCAGGAATGGTGTGTCACTGGGCACCGCCTTTGAGAACTTATCCAGGGGTCTGGGCATGGCCTACTTCCCAGCCATCAGCCTCTCCTTCAAAGAGTCCGTGGCCTTCAACTTTGGCAGCCGTCCCCTGCGATATCCTTTTGTGAAAAAGACTGTGGGCTGCTGGGAAGCTGGGACTGGGGGCTCCCTGCTCCAGGAGCTCTGTGAGCAGGTGGTGGGCCCTGCTGCCATGAGGAGTGAGTAGGGTACAGCTTAGGCAGGTGCCAAGGGCGATTCTTGCAGCAACCTTGTTAGGTGGGTACCATTACTGTTTCCGTTGGACAGATGAATGTGAAGCGGCAGGAGAAGTTTCATTCCGCAGAGAAGTGGGAGAGTTGTGGTGTGAACCAGGCCCTGCCCCAGGGGTCTTGGAGGGAGGGGTGGGTGTTCTGAGCCACAGATCAGGCATTGCTGGCTTAACTCTGTGGCACCTACCCGGTGGCGGGCTACCGGCCCCTGCAGGACCCACCGTGCACTGACCTGATGCGGGCGCAGAAGTTGCTGGGCTGCTTCCGGGCAGTGCTCAGCGTGGAACTGGACCCCGTGGTGAGCCAGAGTCTGGGCCAGCTGAGCTGGGGGCTTGCCACTGCCCTCTGCCCCTCACAATCCTCCCTCCTCCTTCATACACAGGAAGGGCAGCTGGTGGAAAAGGAAATCTCTGAGTGGCAATTGCAGGGACAGCCCACCATCCTCCTCACACTGGCCCACATCTTCCATCACTTCGCACCTCTCTTGGTGAGGGGCCATGGTGTGGTGGGGGGCAGGCCGCGGTAGAAACGCCTGTGCTGGGGGCTGGGATGCTGAGGCATGTGACAGAACCATCCCGTCGGGCGCCTCAGGCCTCAAAAATGTCACCAAGGGAATGAGGAGACGCTTCCAGCTGAGGGTGTCAGGGGACATCCTGGAAAGAAGATCAAGGGGTGATGAGATCACAGGCCATGGGAACTGCATGTGCAAAGCCCCAGGAGGGCTGTGGGACAGTGGCCTTTCTTGTGTCTCAGTCAGACCCTGGAAGGGCTCATCTATGTCCTGAGGCTGCTTGAAGGGGCCCAAGAGTCCTTGGCCACCAGCCAGGGCAGGGGGACGCTGAGTGGGGCAGAAGGCCACCGCCTCACCAGTGCCCACCCTCGGTGCAGCGCCAGGTGTACCTGGTGGAGGCTGTGCTTGTGAGCTTCATGTTGGGCATCGTGGAGGCAGGCACCCCTGCACAGGCGCAGGCGCATTCTGTGATGCACCAGGTCCTGGACCTTCTGTGGCTCTTCATGGAGGTGAGGCGTCAGACCTCAGGCCCCAGGCTGGGATGTCAGCCTCCACTGAGATGGGGGAGGTACAGGGAGGGTGCTGGAGAAGGCCCCACCGATGGCTTTCCCAGAGCCGGCCCTCAGCATAGGTGTGCAGCCTGGCCTCCCCCTTCTAGGACTATGAGGTACAAGATTGCCTCAAGCAGTTGATGATGTCCCTGTTGCGGCTGTACCGATTCTCACCCATCGTCCCAGACCTGGGCCTGCAGGTAGGAGCTCCAGCCTCTGCCCTGAGCTCCCTGGGCCTCCCCAGCCCATTCTGAGCACCCTCTCCCCACAGATCCGCTACCTGCGGCTCACTATCGCCATCCTGAGTCATCAGAAGTCCCGCAAATTTCTGCTTAACAACGTCCTGTATCCTCCCCTTGCTGCCAGGCAGGCCAAATGTGTGGTGCCCTCTGGGGTCAGCAGAGGCCAGGGAGGGTGGTGTGCCTCTGGCCACGGGTCCCTGTGGAGGCTCAGGAGGACAGAGCCACCCAAGATGTGAGTCCTTGTTCCAAGACCCAGCCTTCCCAGCACTTTCTCTCCAGAGCAGGGAGGGTAGAGCAAAGGACCCAGCTGGCTGGCCAGCCTGAGCAGGGATTTCCAGATGGCTGCAGGCTCTTGAGCTGCACGGAGGTATGGGGGTGCTGCCAGGACCTACCCTCTTCAGCCAAAGCGCTGCACTTTTATCTGATTCCACGGTGAGGGCTCCTACGAGATCTTTAAGGAGTCAGCTCCTGTTTCCCAAAACTGTGGAGAACTGCAGGAGTAGGAGGGAGAGCAGAGCTTCAGGCCCCTGGCTGGAAAGCCTGTGCTAGCTGCTGTCTTTTCTCTTGGGGTCCTCAGCCTCCAAAAGGCAGAAACCAATGGAGAGGCTGCTGGGCCCTCTCTCCAGCCTGTACCACAGTCATCTGTTCCTGTGACAAGCTTTTCTTGTGTCCCTGCTGGGAATTGGGCTTGGGGGTTTGACGGCCACAGCTCTTTCTCCAGGTTCACCGTCAGGGATACGGGCACAGAGCAGCAGTGGCACCCCGGGGAGTGGGAGAGCCATGGTGGGCACACCCGGAGGTGGGCAGGTTTTGGGAGGGCTTCCCAGGGAAGACTCACGAGGGGGCGTGGGGCATCTGTAGTGAGCATAGCTCTTCCTTGACGACCACCAGCTTCGACGTGCTCCGGTCCGTTGTCTTCTTTTATATCAAGAGCCCCCTGCGTGTGGAGGAGGCTGGCCTGCAGGAGCTCATCCCCACCACCTGGTGGCCCCACCGCTCCAGCAGGGAGGTGGGCAGACCTGAGTGGGGTGGGCCGCGGTCACAGTGAGGGCCAGCCCAGGGTATCTGAGCTGCCTGGCACTCAGCCCGTGAGGCCCCTTCCTGCTCTGGGGGAGGGAGTAGGGGTCTTTTGTCTGACGTAGACCTGGGTAAGCCCTGGCTGAGTCTTGCCGGCTTCCATCCCCCTACCCCTGCCCCTGCCCCTGCCCAGGGCAGAGAGAGTAAGGAGGTGAAGGATGAGACAGCGGAGGAGCGGCTCCGGCGGCGCGCTTATGAACGGGGCTGCCAAAGGCTCAAGAAGCGCATTGAAGGTCAGCCGCCTGCCTCGGGCACTGGGTAGGGGGTGGAGGATTTGTGTGCACACGTACTTGGGGGCACCTGTAGTCCCTGTGCTTAGGTTGGGCTCAGGGAACCCTGGTGGTAGAGCCCTGGTCTAAACCTGCTACCCCTTCCCATCCCTGGGAGCCTGAAGGCCAGGCCCTGCCTAAGGTGGCTGTACTGTTCCCTACCCTACTCAACCCTCAGTGGTGGAAGAACTACAGGTCCAGATCCTAAAGCTACTGTTGAACAATAAAGATGAAAATGGGGTGAGTGACTGACTCCCAGACCCCTGCCTGGGTCCCTGGTGGGAAGGAGTGCCAGGCTGTTCCTGGAGACCCAGCAGGCCGGGCTAGCTTGGCTGCCTGGGGCAGGGCAGGACACTGAGCTAGTCCAGTCTGGGGTCAGTATCCTCAGCTCATCCCAGCCTCCTTTTTCCTTCCGCTGAAGGGTGAAGCTTCTAGGTACATTTTCCTGACCAAGTTCCGAAAGTTTCTGCAAGAGAATGCCAATGGCCGGGGGGTAGGTATCCACCAGGCCAGCCCACCGCGGCCCCCTGGCTGTGTCACAGCATTTGCACCTGGGCTTCTGGCCCCTCTCCGCCTGCTTCATCCCTGCCTAGTCCTATTCCTCCCCTGTCCCGCTGCCCTCCACACTCAGCCCAGGGTCCTGGGGCAGGGCCTTGGACGAGGAGTGGGCTGGCCTCTGGGCTGCACTAATGAGTGTCTTCCACCCTATACCTGCAGAACATGCCCATGCTCTGCCCACCCGAGTACATGGTCTGCTTTTTGCATCGCTTGATCTCAGCCCTGCGCCACTACTGGGATGAATACAAGGCTTCGAACCCCCGTGCGTCCTTCAGTGAGGGTGAGTGCGGCCGGGCCTTGAGTCAGAGGCTGAGTGGAGGCAGGCACAGGGCAGTCCCTGGTGTTGCTGTGGAGTGCTGGCTGAGGGCGGGGTTGGCGGAAGCTGCCCCGGCCTCCTGCCTTATTGAGTCCTCCCCACCGGGTCGCAGGAGCCCTGTACCCTGTACTCTACGACTGCTGAGCCCGTGTTTGCTCTGATGGTCCCTGCAGGTTCCTGTCCTGTACTGGCCCATTTTCTTAGTCCTTGCCTGCCCAGCCCTCAGCAGTCCCTTGTCAGGGATGCCTTAGGTGGGCTCTGAGGTGCTGGGGGTCCTGTGTTTGTGTGGGAGAGAGTCCTCAAGGGTCAGTGGGAGCCTGGGTTGGGGGGGTCTCCCATGGGGCTGGATCAGGGCCCTCTCTGGCTCTCCCCTGAGTGACCTGCAGCCAAGAATGCCCCCTTCCTCCTAAGCTATACAGTTGCTGGCACTGAGGTGAAATGGTAGAGGGTGGGGGTGGTAGGGGAAGCTTAGTCAGGCAGGAGGCCAAGGCCTGGGTACCCTCTGTACTGAGCCAGAGTAGAGGGGGGGCCTCTCGGAGGGTCTTCCTATTGGGCTCTGACTGCTGGCTGGGCCTCCCAACTCATTGCAGAGGCCTACATCCCTCCCCAAGTCTTCTATAATGGCAAGGTAGACTACTTCGACCTACAGCGTCTTGGAGGCCTCCTCTCGCATCTTCGGAAGACCCTCAAAGGTACGTGCAGGCCCGTGGGCAGTGAGCCGGGCAGGGTGGGGAGGCCCTGAGCCATCTCCGCTGTGAGCGCTGAGTTTCGCTGTGTCCACCAGAGGGCGCCCGAGTCTCACCCTGCTCCACAGGAGACTGATGGGCCACTCTGCCTCAGGTCTTGGGTCCATCCATTCCTTCCCTTGTGCATCCGCCCCAGAGGACATCTAGGAGCCCTGTAATGAAATAGGGGGCAGCTGTGCGGGTGGAGGAGGGAACCATGGGATCTTGGGGAGGGGTGCGGTGGGGTTGTGTGCATTTGCTGCCTGAGCTCAAGTGGCCGCGGTGCAGAGGGCTGAGAGCACGGTGTGAGCAATGGCAGCAGTGCCAGAAATGGCCCAGCCTGGCCTGGAGACAGAAGCAGCTGCTGTGCTGGAGAGGAAGTGAGAGGCAAGGGGTCTCAAGGGCAGAGTCTGAGGGCCTTGGGAGCTGCAAAGAGAGTGTAGGCTCCTTCCAGGGCAGGGGTAGCTTTGGAAGGTCTTAAGGGTAAAGGAGTGAGGTCAGGGGTCTGTGTGGGAGGAAGCTCCCTCTGGCTGCTGCGGTGTGGAGGGTGGAGTGCAAGGGCCGAGCACGGGGACAGGCCGGTTGTCCGGGTAGCAGGAAGTGGGGAGGGCACGGGTGAAGGGGAGGGAGGCTGTGGGGATGGGGCACCATCAGGGAGAGGAGCTGCAGGAGATGACAAGTTTGATGTGCTTGAGGTTCCAGTGACGCAGCCAGGACCACAGCCTGGGCTGGAGGCAGAGATGGTGGGTTTGGCTGTCAGCGTAAAGGTGGGATGAAGCCTGGAGTGAGGCAAGGAGAGGCCTGGGCAGCTCTGGACCTCCTTCTGTGTTGGGGGCAGGACAAGGAAGGCAACAGTGGAACAGTCAGAGAAGTAGAGGGGCGCTGGAGAGTGTGAGGATATGGAAATAAAGACAGAGGGAATGATGGGGTGTGATGGGGAATGCCTCCTGCCTCACTCAGCAGGACTTACCCTGCAAGACGCAGGGCCTTGAGATGGAAGATGAAGGATGGGTTGGAGTAGAGGGGTGGAGGCCCAGGCACAGTTGTAAATGGGACCCTGCAGAGCCTCCTACCCAGCCAGCCAGTGCCCTCTCGCTGTCCTGAGCAGTTCCACCTGTGACCCCTCACCCCTCCACTGGCCTGAGAGCCCTTCTGCCATTCCTCCCAGATGACCTTGCCACCAAGGCCAACATCCTGATCGACCCACTGGAGCTCCAGGCGGCCACCATGGATGACCTGGACGAGGATGAGGAGCCAGCCCCGGCTGCGGCCCAGGTGCCGCGGTAGGGGCGGGCAGGGGGCTTCGTGTTGGGCTGTCCCACTATCAAGGGCAGGGGTGTCACACGGGGCCATCTCCCCTTCCGTGCAGGCTAGGAGCTTCTCACCAGGCTGGTTCCCCTGCTGTAGGTGGAGGCATGAATTGCTGGGGATGCAGTGGGGAACGCCTCCTGCCACAGAGTCCCTGGGAGACACAGGGCCTTGGGATGCTAAGTGAAAGCTGGGTTGGAGTAGGTGGAGGGTGAGGCGCAGGTTCAGTGGTAAATGGGGCCCTGCGAGGCCTCCTGCCCAGCCAGCCGGTGCTCTCTCACTGTCCCATTCCCCAGCTCCATGAATCCAGGGAGCCCTAAGGGGCCCCAGGTCCCGGGGAGCTGAGTGGCGTCTGGCCTCCTCTCTCCACCACAGCGCCCCATGCAGGCCCTGGCCATAGGGGGCTCGCTGCCCCTGCCTCGGCCCGGCTGGCTCAGTTCTCCAACCCTGGGCCGAGCCAACCGCTTCCTCAGCACAGCAGCTGTGAGCCTGATGACTCCCCGACGGCCTCTGAGCACCTCGGAGAAAGTGAAGGTCCGCACGCTGAGCGCAGAGCAGAGGACCCGTGAGGACAGTAGGTGCCAGGCAGGGCCAGGCATGGCACTGAAGGATGCTTCTGCCCTGTGTAGCTCCCCACCCTGAACAAACCCAGAATCCACCCCCTTCCCTCCTGGTCCTGTGGCCTGGCAGTGTCTCAAGGTCGTGGGAAGTGTACTCTGAAGGCAGGAAATCGATGCTCTAGAAATAGGTCCTGGCATGCAGCACCTTCCCTGCCCCTCCCTCCACATTTTTCCTGCAGGTCCCTCCTTGGGCTCAGGCTGGGGGAGAGGGCTTCCTTCTCCTGCTTTGAGGCCCATCCCAGCTCCATAGGCTTAGGGAACTGGAGTGACCCTGCCCCTGCCTCTGACCCTGCCCTTCTCCTGCTCCCTAGTCGAGGGCAGCCACTGGAATGAGGGCCTGCTGCTGGGGCGGCCCCCTGAGGAGCCTGAGCAGCCTCTCACCGAGAACTCCCTGCTGGAAGTCCTGGACGGTGCTGTCATGATGTATAACCTCAGCGTTCACCAGCAGCTGGGCAAGGTCTCACACCACTGGTCCCTGCGCGTGTCATGGTTCTGCGTGTTTGTGTGATGCACACGTGCACACGTGTCGGGTGCCTGTATGACTGCACACAAGCATATGCCACAGCATGACTGGTTTCTGCCAGTGCCATTTGGGCCTGACCTGGTTGACTTTTGTGGGAGGGGGCTGTCCTGGGCCTTAGGTTGAGGGTTTGGTGGGGCAGGGGTCCAGGCTGGAGAAACCTGCATGAGCTGTCCAAGGGTCACCCTAGACATGTGGTATCTGGTGCTTTAGATGGTGGGTGTGTCCGATGATGTCAATGAGTACGCGGTGGCTCTGAGGGACACGGAGGACAAGCTCCGCCGGTGCCCCAAGGGGGTAAGGTAGATGGGCAAGTGGGTCTTTGTCGGGGGGGATGTTGAAGAGGGCAGCTTGCTGGCTTGTGGTCCCCAGGGCAGTCTGTGAGGGAAATCTGCTGCCCTGCCCCTGCCTCAAGGGTTTCCTAGCCACTCTCCTCGTCCGCACCCACAACCTGGCCAGACCATGTCAGTGAGAGTGGGGTTGGCACCAGGGCTGGGCACGACCTAAGCCCCATTAGCCAGCCTTGGTCTGTGCTAAGTGTCCCCACCCCAGGCTACTAAGTGCTGACGCACAGTCACTCTCCTCATCAATTATGGATTCGACCCTGAGTGCTTCCTCAGCCACTTGCGGAGTCAGCAGGAAGCAGGGCCTGCCTCCCCAACTCCCCTGGAGCCCCTTGGCTGTAGCTCTTCTACCTGGCAGGCAGAGCCAAATGTGCCCATTCTGGGCTTCCCTAGCAGCCCCTGGCCCCTACCTGTCCACAGAGCCCTGGGCTTGGCCGGAGCCGCAGTTCTAGCAGGGCAGCCCTGGAGTGTCCCACTCAGTGGCTCGGCTCACGCCCCCCAGCCGCATCTCACTTCCACGTTCTAAGAGGCACCCGTGCCCTGTCTTGCTCAGGCTCACCTGCAGGTCAGAGGCCGAGGAGGTTTTGAAGAGTGGAGCCGGGCCTGCCCCGGGTACCAGTGGGGCCCCTGCAAGGCTGCCTTGGGTCTGGGCATGGGGCCATGTCCTGATTGTCCTCCCTTCTTTGGTGGCAGAGGAAAGACATCCTGGCGGAGCTGACCAAGAGCCAGAAAGTCTTCTCAGAAAAGCTGGATCACCTGAGTCGCCGTCTTGCCTGGGTCCACGCCACCGTCTACTCCCAGGTGAGCAGGTGTGGCCTTGACCAGCAGCAGCTGCCCTCCCCGAGCCCACGGACTAGTCAGATTGTGCGGGTTGTGCGGCCCCTCGATGTTCCCTGCCCTCTCAGGCCTCTGGCACGTGCACGCCTCTCCTTGCCTCTCCCATTGCCACATCCCCTGAACTTTTCATGTCCCATAAACTTAAGCAGATGCCATTTTTAAACCCCAGTTCCCCATGTGGTTCCCTACGAGGAACAGTCTGTCTTCCTGCCTCCCCTCCTGCGCTGCTCCTCCTCTCCCAGTGCATCAGGGGTTCTGTGGCCTCTCCCTAGCCTCACCGTCACTCTCTGCATCTGCTTTTCTCTGGCTCATCTCCCACTCCTGAGGCCACTGGCCTGTCCCTCCTCACTCATTCACTCACTTGTTCATTTAATAACGTGCCCAGAGCCCGGACGATGCCAGGTGCCATCTTGACACTAGGGATGCTCAATAGCAAATCAGAAAGCGGAGTCTGCTCTCCCAGGGCAGTCAGCCTTGAGTGGCAGACGGATAGGTGGTTTGGTCCCTCTATGACCACATTTTGACCCCCCAGGCCCTAACCCACCAGACTTGTTTCATGTCCCCACCTGCCTCAACTAGTGAGCACCCTGGGACGTCCCAGGTGCCCTCATCAGGGCATCTGTCCACCTTCTTGGGCATGCCCCTCCCCCATAACTGGGTGATCAAGGCCTTTGGTCTCATCTCTCCCTCGCCACCTCTACTTGCTCTTTCCCCTGGTGGCATCTGCCCAACACAGACCTCCTCCACCTTTGACCCCTCTGTTCCCTCTTGCCGCAGACCACCTTGCTCCAGCCTCACCAAGATGGTCACTGTCAGGGAACTTCCTCTCCTCCCCACCGCCGGGACTTCCTGCCTGTCCACCTCCCAAGGCAGTCTTGCTGCCTCCTCCCACACCGTCTTCTTAGGAACCTCATCCTCCCATCTCTAGATCTTCTTCCTTTTAAATTGTGGTAAAATGTACATAACATAAAATTTACCACTTTAACCATTTTTTCAAACTGTGGAATACAATATGTAATTTACTGTCTTAATTGTTTCAAATGTACAGTTCAGTAGTGTTAAGTATATTCACATGGCCATGCAACCTTCATCTCCCAGGACTGAAACTTCTCCCCACTACCTCCCCATCCCCCCGCCGCCCACCTCAGTCCCTGAAGAGAACCACCATTCTGCTTTCTGTCTCTATGAATCTAACTACTCTAGGTACCTCATCTATAAGTGGAATCTTTTTCACTGGCTTATTTCACCTAGCATAATGTTCTCATGATTCACCTGCATTGTAGCCCGTGTCAGGATTTCATTCCTTTTTAAGGCTACTATTCCATTGTATGTATGGACCCTGTTTTGTTCGTCCATCTGTGGATACTTGGGTTGCTTCCACCTTTGAGCTATTGTGAATAATGCTGCTATGAACATGGGTGTGCAAATACCTATTCAACATCTTGTTTTCAATTATTTTGGGTTTATATCCAGAAGCAGAATTGCTGGATCATATGGTAATTCTATTTTTAGTTTTTTGAGGAACTGCCACATTATTTTCCATAGGACTGCACCATTCCCTACAGTAGGGCACACGGTTCTAATTTCTTCCCATCCTTGCCAACACCTGGTACTATAATTTTTATTTTTTATAATAGTCATCCTAATTTGTGTGAAGTGGTGTCTCATTGTGGTTTCAATCTGCATTTCCCTAATGATTAGTGATACTGAGGATGTTTTTATGTGCTTATTGGCCATTTGTATATCTTTCTTTAGAGAAAAATGTATTCAAGTCCATTTGCTGTTTTATTATTGGGTTGTTTTTTATTTATATATTCTGGATATTAACCCCTTATCAGATTATGATTTACAAATATTTTTCTCCCATTTTTGGGGTCACCTTTTCACCCTGTTGATTATGTCACTTGATGCACTTTTAAAATTTTGATGCATATTTTTAAATTTTGATGAAGTCCATTTATCTGTTTTCTTTCCTTGCCTTGTTTTTGTTGTTGTATCCAAGAAATCAAGGTCCTGAAGCTTTTCTCTTGTGTTTTCTTCTAAGAGTTCTATAGTTTTTAAGTTTGTCTTTGATCTATTTCAAGTTAATTTTTGTATGTGATGTGAGGTATGGTACAATGCCATTCTTTTGCTTGTGGCTATCCAGTTTTCCTAGCACCCTTTATTGAATAGACTGTCCTTTCTCCATTGAACGACCTTGGCACCATTGTCAAAAATCATCTGACCATGTGTGTGAGGGTTGTTTGGGGGGCCTGTCTACTCCATTGGTCTATATGTCTGTGTTTATGCCAGTACCACACTGTTTTGATTTATTGTAGCTTTGCAATAAGTTTTGAAATCAGGAAGTATAAGATCTGCAATTTGGTCCTATTTCAAGATTGTTTTGTCTGTTTGGAGTCCCTTGAGATATAAATTGGATATGAATTTTAGAATAGAATTTTTCTCTTTTTGCCAAAAAAAAAGCCATTGGGATTTTCATAGCAATTGCATTAAAACTGCAAATTACTTTGGATAGTATTAACATCTAACAATATTAAGTCTTCTAGTCCGTGAACACAAGATGTCTTTCCACTTGTTTGTGCCTTTTTGCATTTCTTTGAACAACATTTTGTAATTTTCAGTGTACAAGTGTTTCGCCTCCTTGGTTAAATTCACATCTGTTTAATTCTTTTTGATACTAATGTAAATAGAATCATTTTCTCAATTTCTTTTTTGGATTGTTCATTGCTTGTATGTAGAAACAGTTGATTTGCTGGTTTTGTATCCTGCAAATTTTCTGAATTCCTTTATTCTAACAGTTTTTTGGTGGCGTCTTTAGGGTCTTCTACATGATCATGTCATCTGCAAACAGATAATTTTACTCCCTCCCTCCCTTTTATTACTTTTTCTTGCCTAATTCTGGTTAGAACTTCCAATACCAAGTTGAATAGAAGTGGTGAAAGCAGACGTTCTTGTCTTGTTCTTGCTCTGAGGGGAAAGTCTTTCACCGTTGAGTATGTTGATTGTGCACTTTTGGTAGTAACAGCCTTAATTACCCTGAACTGCCTTTGTTTCTTCTGCATCCTCAGTGCTATCAGTGCATGCCTCCCGTTCATTCGTTTCTCCCATTAGTGAAAGAAAAGCCCACGACGCCTTTCCCTGATGTCACATCTGCTTAACAGCTGCCACTCTCTCCTTCCTTCTGTGTGTTTTAGCTTCCTTATCTTCCCTTCACTCTTGGCCCAGCTCAGGATCCTCTGCTCTGAAATAATCTTACGAGGTCTCTATCGCACTCACCCCTCTCCCTTTGCAGACACGTCTCCTCTCCCATTTCAGTGGTCCCTTGGCTGCATCAGTGCCATTGTCATCCCCAGACTTGGTCTTCTCTGGCGCCGGCTCCCCGCAGGCCTTCTGGCTCACTTCCTATGTGTACTCCCAGGCCCACCCTCTGACTTCTTGATTACATCTCCATGGGTTCTCAGGTTTGAGAGCACAGCAGAGAGCTGGTGGAAGGTCCCAATGCTCCGGCTCCACTCCAAGAGATGTGGGTGTTGTGAGTCTGGGCTGGGGCCTAGGGTTGGTTGGTTCTGGTTGGTGACCCCTTCTGGGCCCTTCTGTGGGATCCCAGTAGACTGTCTGGAACCTATATTGTGAGGAACAGGGCCCTTGGCAGATTTTGTCTGCTTTCTGTGGCCTCTGGTCCACTAGCAGTCACGCTGCCTTTGGCCCTCCCACGACCTTCTCTGAGCTCCAGACCAAGTTTCTACCTGCCTCCTCAACACTACCTCTTTGGGGACATCACTAGGTACCTCGTGCTCCACACATCCTAAGCCACATGCTCTCTGCCCTGCACCAGGCCTGCTTCCCCTCTGGTACTTGTGACCTGCATGTAGGGCCCATCACTCCCCAGAAATGTGGGCCCATTCCCTTGTCCCCACAGCCCACTGGTGCATCCCCGTTCCTGACCATCCAGTCCCCTTGCTGTCTTGGGCCTGGATGAGGCTGTTGCTTCCTCACTCCTTGTCCCCACCTGCCCCTGCAGCCCCTTCTGCTCTGGGCAGTGTTCTGACACAGACTTCTGATCACATGACACTCTCTCACTTAAAACCTTCTGTACCTTAAAAAAAATGCAAATCAGAGTTCTGGTCTGGGTTGTAGTGCTACCCTCTCCAGACTGGGTGGCCCTTCTTGCCTGCCCAGACCAGTATTTGATCGTCCCTGCCTGAGCCACTGCTCCCACTTCTGGAAATCCAGTTCTCAGTTCTCATGTCGTAGTCCTGGGAGGCCCTTCCTAATTCCCAGACGGGACCGTGCCCCGTGCCCCTTCCTGTGAACAGCCCAGCAGCGTGCATGTGTCTCCCGCAGGAGAAGATGCAGGACATCTACTGGCTGCTGCGCGTCTGCCTGCGGACCATCGAGCATGGCGACCGCACGGGTTCTCTCTTTGCCTTCATGCCTGAGTTCTACCTGAGCGTGGCCATCAACAGCTACAGCGCCCTCAAGAATTACTTTGGCCCCGTGCACAGCGTGGAGGAGCTCCCAGGTGATGGGGCCACGCAGGCTGGGAGGGGGCAGAAAAGGGGGTCTTTGGAGTGAGCCCTTACAGCCTTGCTGAGCCTTCATGGTCCAGCAGCACACATCCCTGTGAGAAGGAGGTGAGGCAAGTCCTACTCTGCCCTGCCCAGCATCAAGTAAGAATTTGCAGAAGTCCCAATGGGTGGAGAGCCCTGCTCTAGGACCAGCAGCCACAACCAACAGCTCCTCCCTGGTGTTGGGAGGGAAACAGACAAAATGGAGTACAGGGTGTGGGGTCAACCCGCCCTGCCCTGGCTTTCACTTCCTTCTTGGTGCTGCTGGGGCCCAGGAGCCAGCTGGCCTCTCATCCTGCCGCCCTGGCACTGGCCATGGGGTGTGGCATCCCAGGCAGATCACAGCAAGGGGTGGGCAGCCCTGCTGGTGGCCACGTAGGAGTCTGGGCTTCTTGCAGACCACTGATTCCAGGCTGGGCTTGGCAGTTGATGTCGGGATCAGGCTGGGAGCTGTCAGGCCCCCTGCCCTGCCCTAGGCCTAGATGCAGGCTTTGTTCTCAAGAGGTAGAGCTCTGGGTGCCCCAGGGGCTTTGACTGCTCAAGATATGTGTGCTGAGGTGGGTTTGAGCCCGGGCAGAACTCTTACCAGAACCTGTCTTCCCACTGGGACCCGCCCAACCCCTGTAGTGAGTCTGTGGCTTAGCATCTCGCCAGCTGTTAGTGAATGCCCTGCCTGAGGTCCTCAGATGCTGGCTTAGGCTCATACTGGCCCTTGGAGCCAGCTCTGGACCTGCTACCCAAGCCAACCCACCAAGGGATGTGCCTGCCCCTGGAATCTATACTCCTAGTCAGCTGCTCCTACTACCCAACTCTGCAGGCTACGAAGAGACCCTGACCCGCCTGGCTGCCATCCTTGCCAAACACTTTGCCGACACACGCATCGTGGGTACTGGTGAGGTGCCCTACAGAGGGCTCGGGGGATGGGGACGGGGTGGCACCTCTGGCTGGCTATTTTCTGTGTAGAATGCCAGCCAGGTAGGAGTGATGCATGGGGACCAGGGCTCATGCCTGGTCCTGCTGAGGCATGGCCTGTTCCGGCAGACATCCGTGATTCACTGATGCAGGCCCTGGCCAGCTATGTGTGCTACCCAAACTCCCTGCAGGCTGTGGAGCGGATCCCTGAGGAGCAGTGAGTTGGGGCCCAGGGGCAGGAGGGGGCATGCACTCTGGCCTGCACAGCACCATGCCCAGCCTTACCACGTGCCCGACCACCCCTTGCCCTTGCAGGCGCATCGCCATGGTGAGGAGCCTCCTGGCTCCCTATGAGCAGCGGCCCTGGGCCCAGACCAACTGGATCCTGGTGCGGCTCTGGAGGGTAAGCCTGGCTGGAGGCGGGGTGGCTGTAACTGGCTGGTGGGGATGAGGGAGGGGTGCCCTGCCCTGCCCCACTGACCTCCCACTGACCCCACCCCTAGGGCTGTGGGTTCGGGTACCGCTATACTCGGTTGCCACACCTGCTGAAAACCAAACCTGAGGATGCCAATTTACCCAGCCTCCAGAGTGAGTATCCAGTTTTACAGGCTGGGGGCCCTTGCCCACTGCTCTAAGTTTCTCTCAGACTTTTCCCACTTCCTCCAGCCCTAGTCCTGGACTGATGTTGGGTCCAAACTCCCTGTCTGTCCCATGTGGTTTCTGTTTCCCTGCTTCTTCTCAGTGCAAGGACACTCAAGTTCCCTTACTCTCCAGTTCCACATGTGCCCTTTGATCCTGAACACTCTGCATGGGTCACAGTGAAAAGGGGCAGCATCTTCCCAGGCTGCTGGCAGCTTATGCAAAGTGAGGACACTGTCCTTTGCCCTCTGAGCCAGCTCCCTGATCTCTAGCCTTGTCCCAACACCATGTTCTGCCCCTTCATTTCTATCTGCTGGTGCCAGGCCCTGGATACCTGAGTCAAGGCAGAGGCATAAGCTAGGGGTTGGCCAGGGCCCCACAGGGTGTCCATGGAGCTTCCTGGAGGAAGGAGCCTTTGGTTGGGAGCAAAGGCTGCATTCTGTCCTGTGCCTGTGGCGCTGCAAAGCCCTGTGAGCCTGAGGACCCTCACTAGGCCCAGCCCCGAGTCTCAGGCTGTCCTGCTTGCAGAGTCTGCCTGCCACCTGCTGTACTCACCCTACAATGGTTCTCCTTGGCCCACATGGATGGTTCTGCCCTTGTGGGCAGTGTTTTGGACCAAAGGGGTCCCTAGAACCTGAGTGCCTTGTGCAAAGTCACAAAGCAAGTCCTTGCTGGTTGTCAGGATCCTGCCTCCAGGGTGGGCCTATGCTGCACATGGAGAGCAGCAGTGGGGCCAGATTCACATCCTGCTGCTGCAGGAACTATTGATTAGCGCGGGGGAGGTATACCCAGCCTGGGTGCAGCTGAGGGCTCTGGTTACTGCCGCCTGTCAGCTCAGACTTGGCACCCACCACTTTGGCCATGTGCCAAGGCCAGGCCAAGGGCAGCAGAGGACAGTGGAGGATGGCACGGCTCCGATTAGGCTCTTGGGAGAAATGGCCTTGATAGGAGTGGAGGAGTCTAGGTTACTCTGTCTAAGTCTAGCCCTCTCCTGAAGGGCATGTTACTGAGAACTTGCTGGGGATCGGGTTGGGGCTAGGAGGCTGTTCTAGAACTGGGTCGGGGTAGTGCTGGGAACAACTGCAGCCTGCGGTTTGCTCAGCAGAGGGAGGGGACAGATTTAGCCCTAACCCCCAGGTGGTACTGCACCCTGTCCCCCTGCCATCATGACCTGAGCATTCCCAGGGAGCCTCTTTGCCCTTACACCAAAAGCCCAGTGAGTGAGGGCACAGGCAGAAAAGCAGGGGCCACTGACTGGAGTCCCTGATGCTCCTCTTCCCCGCGTCTCCCAGAGCCCTGCCCCTCCACCCTGCTACAGCAGCACATGGCAGACCTGCTGCGGGAGGGTCCCGACGTGGCACCCAGCTTCCTCAACAGTGTCCTCAACCAGCTCAACTGGGCCTTCTCTGAGTTCATCGGCATGATCCAGGAGGTGGGTCATGGGGCGACCTCATGGGTGAGGGAACTGCAGAGGATGAGGCATGACCTGTGGTATGGCCAGGCCACTGACTGCTGCCCATCTCTCTGTTGGCGGCTCAGATCCAGCAGGCTGCTGAACGCCTGGAGCGCAACTTTGTGGACAGCCGGCAGCTCAAGGTATGTGCCACCTGCTTTGACCTCTCAGTTAGCCTGCTGCGGGTCTTAGAGATGACCATCACGCTGGTGCCTGAGATATTCCTCGACTGGGCCCGGCCCACCTCTGAGATGCTACTGCGGCGTCTTGCACAGGTATGTCCATCTGGGCAAGGAGGGTTGGCACCCTGGGGACACCCCAATTGTAAGCCCACCTATCCACCAATGGTTTCCTGCCCTCACAGCTGCTGAATCAGGTGCTGAACCGGGTGACAGCTGAGAGGAACCTATTTGATCGTGTAGTCACCCTGCGGCTGCCTGGTGAGGACCTAGATGCCCGGCACCCAGCACACCACAGGCCTTGGTTTCTCCGCCAGGAGCAGTGCTGCCTGATTCTACAGTCTGTACAGGGACAGTCAGGCTTGGCACCCCCAGCCTAGCTCACCCTTCTGTGGGGAAGACAGTGGGAGGCATGGATGACGTCAGCCAGGCAGGGGTGGAGCCCCTACAGCAGGAGCGCATGCGTAGCTCATCCCCTTCCTTCCCTTCTTAGGCCTAGAGAGCGTGGACCACTACCCTATTCTGGTGGCAGTGACAGGCATCCTGGTGCGGCTTCTGGTGCACGGCCCAGCCTCAGGGTGAGTGTTGGGGACTGGGGGCCCCTGTGGGAGCTGGGCTTGTCTGATGGGGAGGGGGCTGGGCAGTGCCTCTCCACAGCTCAGTTTCCTTGTCTCTCACAGGGACCTTAGTATCAGGTCTGAGGGTGGAGGAAAGGCAGTGCAACAGCAGCAGCAGCTCTAAGTAGAAGCCAGGACTTCAGCAGAGCAGGGTGCTCTGGTCATGGTCAGAGCTGCTGGCTGTGGCTATGCCTCAGGCAGGGGCAGGGGAACCAAGGCTCTGTGGTAGGGGCGGGGTGCCATCCTGCGATGTCTAGGACGGCACTGCTGGGATTAGGAGCACACACACCGTTAACCTGCGTCTGAAGGCTCCAGCAACGAGCATATACTACCTTTATTAAGAAACTCCACAGTAACTGGATCCAGGACACTTGTAGGGGCCCCCCACTCAGGAGGGGTTCCCAGACCCCCCCTTCCCTGCCTCCCTGCAGTGGGAGTGGTGAGATGCATATGAAGCCAGGGCACTGCTTCAGCCATTAGGCCGAGACCAGTGCCAGCCCTTAAGAGGATTCTACTCTCGAGGGACAGCGAGTTCCGGCTCGGCCCTCCCATCTTGGCTGTGCTCAGCAGGCTTTTTACTGCTGAAAAGCTAGGGGCACAGGCCCTGGTGCCCCTTACTGCTGTCCTGTGAGCCCATGGGAGAGGCTCTGCCCTCAGAGTGGCCTGTGGATGCCCCTGAGGGTCTCTTGAGGAGCCTTGCCTGTTTCATGCCTGCCCACCAGACTCTGGATGGACTTGTGATGCTTAAAGTAGGTTGGATGTTGGTGCATGGGGAGTTGTATTTCACCAGAAGGAGGGCTTATAATTCCTCCTTCCACTCTGAGGGTGGGGGCTACGTCTTCCTTTGAGGTCCTCCTCCTTGTTCCCCATGGGCCATTCCCTTCCCATCCGCTTGGAAAGGGGAAAGCGGTTATGCTTCAGTCCTTTACCGCCACTCCTTGAGGGCTGCCTTAGCCCCTGAGAGTGGACCTGGGGCTCTAATGCAAGGGTTCCTCCAGATGGGCCTCAGTTCCAATCTTCATGGGACATTTGGCCAGGAGGTCCCAAGGAATGTGGGCACAAGCAGGCCCTGGTATGGCCTGGGGCCTTTAGGTCCTGTGCTGGGGTGGAGCAGGAGAGAGGCGGGGGAACCCAACCCCTGTACCAGTGAGTGGGGTCACTGTGGTTGATGTTGAGGCCCACATCGGGGCTGGAGGACCAAGCCCAGTGCTTCTACCAGCATCTGGCAGTTTTCTAGGCAGCAGCAAGGAACAGGGCAAGCAGCGGGCAGGCGGTGGCCTGGATGGGGGCCCTTGGCAGCCTAGGTCATCACCAGACCCTCGGAGCCTGTGGAGCTAGCAGACTCAGAGCCAGCCTGGAGTCGCAGGCCCACAGGATTGTAGAGGTCGAAATCCTCAGCTACTGCCAGCTGCACACGACCATTGAGGCCCCTCCTGCCAGGCTCCAGAAAGACCACATGCTTGTGGACACTGGCCTTGCGGCTGGATGCGTTGGGTGGCGTGGTGCTGAGCACTGAGGACTGTGCGCTTAGCTCCTGGAGTGGGCTGGGTGTTCGGGGCCAGCGGCGGCAGTGGCAGGTGTGATGGTAGCAGCGGCGGCAGCCAGGGCAGGGCGGTGCGAATAGGTAGAGCAGCACGAGCACCAGGCCTACGGCACAGCCCAGCAGTGTGGTGAAGCCTGTGTTGAAAGCCTCAGGCTCAGGGTGTGGGAAGTGCACGCTCACGTTGTACTCGTGTGTCTGGTTGTGATGCAGGCGGGGCCCGGTGGCCAGGCACACGAAGACACCCTGGTGCCTTGTCTGCACGTTGCCAATGGCCAAGGTGCCATCAGCCAGCACTGCAATGCTGCCGTCGCGAGATCCTGGTGCCACGAGCAGCTCATGCTGCGGCGAGACCCAGGCAATGCGCATGGCTGGGGCACTGGTGTTACAGTGTAGCCTCAGGGACCGTCCCACCTGCACATGCAGCTGCTCTTCAGGCTGCTCTAGACCCAGAGCCATGGCAGCTGAGCAGTTCTCAAAGACACGGCTGTGCTCAAAGAAGCGCACGCGGGATGTGGGCACTTTGAAGGCCAGGCACGTGTACTCGCGTGTGAAGTCACTCACAGCATTTAGTCCCCGCTGGTGCCAGCGCTGAAGCAGGTGGTAGAGGTGGCAGTCACAGGGTAATGGGTTGTTGTGCAAGTAAAGGCCGTTCTTGAGAAAGGCTGGCAATGCAGCCAGGTCAGGTATGGAGATGCGTCCCAGGCGGTTGGAGGAGAGATCCAGAGTAAGTAGGTGGGTGGCACCCAGACCGTGCAGATGGTGGAAAGAGAAGGATGCGAGTTGGTTGCAGCCCAGATAGAGACGACTGAGCGCACGCAGGCCGTGGAAGGCATGCTCGTCCAAGTGTGCCAGGTGGTTATTGAACAGCAGCAGCATCTCCAGTGCCCCTAGCCCATCGAGGTCGTGGCGGCCAAGAGCCCGCAGGGCATTAGATGATAAATCAAGCAGCCGGAGGCCGCTGGCATTGTTGAAGACTCCACGACCGAGCACGTTCAGCTCATTGTGATTTAAACGCAGGGCACGCAGCCGGGAGAGGGGCGCCAACCAGCCAGGGCGCAGGTGCTGGAGCGCATTGTGGCTTAGGTCGAGGTCTGCAGCCGTGACTGGTAATGCAACCGGCACATCCTGCAGCCCCAGGCCGGTGCAGCTCAGCAGGTCGGCAGTGCAGACACATTTGTAGGGGCAATTATGGGGCCCAGGGGGCAAGAAGCCCTCGGAGTCCGGGGTGCCTAACCCGATGCGCAGCATGCACAGCAGTGTGCCCTGCAGCACTAGCCGGGCCATGGCTGCCACTACCAGGGGTGGGACAAGGCAGCTCCGCTTAGGACGCAGATCTGAGACTCACCCACTTCTCTGGCTCGACGTGCTGGGCGCTAAATGACTGATGGCTGGAGAGGCAGGGTGCGGGCTCCGCCCCACGAGGCCGGCTGCTCCCGCTCCCTGGTTCCAGGTTTGTAGTTGCGAGCTAAGGCCACGCTCTGCTCAGTATTTCCTCCTCCGCTTTTCCCAGCTCTCTCCGAGCGCTCTCCTGAAGGCTCAGCTTCTAAATACTTTCTGGGAGGCGATTGCTCAGGAGGCGGGGCCTCAGGCTCCCATTGGCTCTCACTGAGGGGGCGGGGCAGCCACGCCCCCTGGCGATCACTGACCCCGCGTGGCCGCCAGAGGGGGCACGAGTCTGTCCCCCAACGCCTCAGCCTGCACTTGGCCTGCAGCTTTCCAGAGCACTCATCTCCCAGAAGAGAAGGGGAAACCTGGGAAGCATAGTTTTAAGCTGCTAATGTGTTTTCTTTGAGGAGTTATATATTAGGGGGGTAGGTGGAGTATCACAATTTACCCTGAGCCTCCTTAAAACTGGTACCTTGGCTATGTGGGTCTTATGGGGATTTTGGACTTAGTTGAGGGGGACTGCTGAGAAGTCTAGGGATGGGGTGAAGTGAAGGGGTCAATAATGCAAGTGGGTTGGATTGTCACACCACCCCACCTCTTCAATAGACATTGATTTCAAGACAGGCGCAGCCTTCTGACTACCCTTGGCACCCTCTCCCACTTAGGAGAGAGCGATCCACATCAGTGCTCCTGGCTGATCCCTGCTTCCAGCTCCGCTCTATATGCTATCTCCTGGGGCAGCCAGAGCCTCCGGCCCCTGGCACTGCCCTGCCTGCCCCTGACCGGAAGCGCTTCTCCCTACAGAGCTGTGAGTGGGCTGGGGGTGGGTCAGGGGAGAGAGGGATTTGGGTCTGGGCCAGGTCGGCAGTCTTAAGAACAAATTCCCAAGCTGGGAGTATTCAAGAGGCACTGGGTTCTCAGGCCACATTTGGCCTGATACCTCCTACCACTCCCCAGACACAGATTACATTAGTGTGGAGGAGCTGGCCCTAGTGGAACAGATGCTGGCACACCTGACCTCTGCATCTGCCCAGGCAGCAGCTGCCTCCCTGGTGAGTGAAGCCACAGCATGTGGGTCCACACCACCCAAATACTTATCAGCACAATTGTGTGCACAGTATATGTCGATTTGTCTGGACATCCAACTCCAGCCCACCCTGTACTCTGCTCCCTGCAGCCCACCAGTGAGGAAGATCTCTGCCCCATCTGCTATGCTCACCCCATTTCTGCTGTGTTCCAGCCTTGTGGCCACAAGTCTTGCAAGTAAGTGGGCCCCACAGGCACAGGAGGTTGGGCAGGGAACAGCAGGGACACACAGGCCGCCCACATGCCATCCCCTGTTGTAGAGCCTGCATCAACCAGCACCTGATGAACAACAAGGATTGCTTTTTCTGCAAAGCCACCATCGTGTCCGTAGAGGACTGGGAGAAAGCAGCCAACACAAGTGCTACTTCCTCGGCTGCCTAGGCCTGCCTGGCCCTCACAGCAGGAGTCCCCACCCTTGAACCCAAACCCAGGCTGGGCCCTATTTATGAGCTCCCCTTGCCCTGTCCTCCACCCACCAGCCCCACATCCAACCTCCTTGCCTGTGTGTAACTTCGTTGGCGGGAGCCCAGCCATGCCCTAATTGTGCCTGAGCTCGACTTTCAGTCAGGGCCACAGTGAGCATTAAATTATTATTACATACAGTCCTGCCTTGGCCCTCCTTGAGGGAGTGGGCTTTGTGGGGTGTGCCCAACAAGGATCCTGCCAGAGTATGTCCACTGCAGGAGGCAGGTGTACAACAGTTTCATCCTCATCCAGTCCTCCCCAGCCAAATGGCAATGAGTCCAGGGCCTTCTGATGGGTCGAGCCAGTGCTCCCCTTGCCAGGAGGGAAATGGGAGCTCAGCTAGCCCCAAGGCATCCCTTCACATGATGATGCGAGGCTCCGGCACTGACTCGCCAATAGACTTGTGGGGCAGCACACTGGCCCCGTTGAGGTAGAGCTCGTCGTTAACTATGACGTCCTCGCCCAGCACGGTCACGTTCTCCATACGCACCTCGGGGGGGGGGGGGAGGGGGCAGGCCTTGTCAGTGAGGCAGGGGCATTCCCTGCCACTCTCCCCACCTGGCCCAGCCCAGAGGCTTACCCACTGGCCCACACGGCAGCGCCAGCCTACGATGCAGGACTCTAGCCAGGAGTGGGAACGGATGTGGGCATCTCGCAGCACTGTGCACCGCCGGATACACACGCCATCCTCCACCACCACACCAGGACCCAGGCTCACGTTGGGGCCGATGCTGCAGTTCTTGCCAATGCGGGCACTGGGGTCCTGAGAACAGTGGGGAAAACAAAAGTGGGCCATTTGTTCCCCAAGACTGAAGGGGTTGATGATGGGCTGGGCATGGGCCTCACCACCAGCACGTTGCCCACTATGCCAGGGCCTGAGCACAGTTGCTCAGGCTGCTTCTGTCGCAGTGACTGTAGGAAGAGGCACATGCCAGTGAGGAAATCCTTGGGCTGCCCAATGTCCATCCAGAAGCCTGTAGGGAGAGAATGCATCAGGGGGCTCAGGCCAGCCACAGACCACCCCCACCCTGTGGCCTCCCTGCCTCACCCTGCAACTCCATGGCATAGAGCTGCCCCTCCTTGGCCATGACGGGGAAGATCTCCTTCTCAATGGACGTAGGCTGCAGCTGTGGGAGTGGGCAGCTCATGAGCAAGGTCGTGGCAGTGGTGGCCTGCCCTGCCCAAGCCCACTCAGCTGGCTTCTACACACCTGGATGCGGCGCAGCACTGCAGGGCTCAGGATGTACATTCCTGCATTGATCTTGTTGGACACAAACACCTGCGGCTTCTCCACGAACCGGTGAATTCGGCCTGTGTCAGCCTCACACACCACCACACCGTACTTAGAGGGTTCTTCCACTTTGGTCACCTGAGTGCGGGGGGACCTCAAGCCTAGCCCAGTGTTCCTGAGTCTTGATATACATGCTGTCTTAAATCTCAGGGGCTGTGCCCCAAGAGCTTACAGGCACATATACTGCTCATCTCTGCAGCCACAACATCAGGGGAGCAGTTCAGGGCTAGGAGTGAGAGGCTGGGCATGGAGGGCAGGAATATCGGAGAGGAAAGACTCGCTCCCTTACCACAATAGAGCCCTCCTGGCCATGGTGCCGGTGGAACTGCATCATGGCTTGGAAGGGAAAGTCGCAGATCACGTCACTGTTGAGGACGAAGAAAGGGTCTGCAGTCTCAGAGAGCAGGTCACGGGCCAGTGCCAGGGGCCCAGCTGGGGGAGGGGGGCGGGTCACCATCATTTTGGGATCTGAGGTCCTGAATCAGGCTTGGCAGGCCTCATCCAGGTTGAGTCTTGCCCCTTCCCTGACTCTTAAGCCCTCCCCAAGGGACCTTCCTATCCTACTGACCTGTTCCCAAAGGCTCCTCTTCATGGGACATGGAGATTCGGATTCCTAGCTGGAAGGGAGAAGGCCCCAGTCAGGTTTCCTCCCACCAAGGTGGGAAGCTGAGTGGGGACCAAGGGAGAGAACCTAAAGTGTGACTCACCCTTTGCTCCTGAGCCTTCATTTCTTTCTCCAGCACCTGAGACATATAACTCACAGCCAAAATCACGTGGTCCACGCCTGCCTGTGGGACAGAAAAGCGCCGGCCACAAGGCAGGCTCAGCCGAAGGCACAGGCATCCCGGACCCCTAGTCTCTGGCCGTCCCTCATCCCCCAGGTCCTACCAAGGCCCCAGCCCCGGGCCTTACCGCGGCCAGCGCCTCCACTTGGTGCAGTAAGATGGGCTTATTGCAGAAATCCACCAGCGGCTTCGGGATGCTTAGCGTCAGCGGCCGCAGGCGCGTCCCATAGCCGCCCACCAAGATCAGTGCCTTCATTGCGCCTGCAGGCGGCCGGAGAGTAAGTCCCGGGCTCCGAGGTGTCCGCGGCCCGCCTGGCTGACCCCTGCCGCACACTCCCGCCGCCGTGCCCAGCCCTGTGCCCTTCACCCACCAAACTGACCGACTCGGGTTCTACCCTGTTCGCTCACTCCGCGCTGACGACGGAGCTGGAGCCAGGGCCACCGCGAACCAGGACGCGCGACGCCAGACGGAGAGTGGCGGGCCCGGAACTAGGGCCTGACCCGTGCGGGCAGTGACGTGAGCCAGGGCGGGCCAATCAGCCGCCGCGTACGTGGCACGGCCGTCGGCGTCGGAACGCCGGGGCGCGGCGCTCAGGCAGACGCAGCCAATGAGAACTGAGCGCGCCGGGCTGCCATGGGGACCGAGACCCGGACCCGCGGGTCAGCCGGCCATTGGCGGATCCAAAGGCGGAGCTGGCGCCAAGGGCGAGGCTTCCTTTCCCTCCCTTGCCAGGGTCGGCTGTGCCCCAGCCGCTTCCGGCCCCGCCCCGCCAGGAGAAAGGCTCGGACTACGCCTGTCTTCTGGAGGCCACGGGGTTTTCTCAAAAACAGGGACATGCCTCAGTTTCTAGCGGCTTTATTTTGACAGACACGACCTCAGACACAAGCGGGGCGGGCAGCGCTAGGTGTACAGAAAGGGACGGGCTCGGCCCAGGGCTGGAGCACCCCCTCCCCCGCACGCAAGGTCCCGAGAAAAGGCAACCTGCCCAGAAGCGGAGCCATGTGTCATATCAGGGCGCAGGGCTCGGGCGGTGTGGACAAGCTTAGGCAGCTTCCAGAAGAGTGGAGCAGAGAGGTCCTCGAGGCGAGGCCTTACAGTTCCCCAAGAAGCAAAGGAACCAGGCTCTTCCCAGGGTTCTCCCAATTAAAACATTTTTTAAACCGGCACAAACAAAAACAAATTGAACAGCTTTAAAGTTCAAAGCAATCTGCATCTAGGGGTGGTGCACATGGCCAGATGTGAGTGAGTGAGCAAGCAGCTCCTGCCTGAAATAGCCCAGGCCTTTGGCCCCCTTAGGGGGAATCCCCACGCCCACTGCACAGGCCCGATGTGAGGGAGGGGTGGGGTCCCTGGCAAGTTGCTACACTGGTCCCCTTCCTCTTTAAGCACCGCCCATCCCTCCCCGCTAGGGGGCTGGTTCGACTTGGCCCAGGGAAGCACTATATAGAGAGGGGCCACTTGAGCGCCCCAACCCGTGATCCCATCTTGCACTTTGGTCCCAAGTTGGGGCTGGGAAGGCAGGGCCCAGCAGAAACAGGGCTCCCTGGCATGAAGCAGGGAGCAATAGCGTGTGCAGACACATGCCCACCACCCACCAGGTAACAGTTCTGGGTCTCCTAAGTGTTCAAAAGTGCAGAAAAGAGGGGCCCTGCCCTGAGGGAGAAGCAGCAAATCCCAGCCCTGCTTTTTTTGGTGCCAGGAAAACAGTGACTATAAGTGCGTACAGCCTCTTTCTCTATGAAGAATGGAATGGGGCAGCATTGCTCCCAAAACACAGGAACTCGGGAGGCACGCCCCAAGGCTGGACAGGTTACATCAAGGGGGTCCCGAGTGGCCCCAGACCCTTTGTCTTACCCTCTGCCCTACCAGGAAATGACTATCCACATTAATGAAGAGCTACTGCCCCTATGGCTGCAGCCACAGAGCATCACAGGAGAGAAGATGGTCATTACAGACCACAAACAAACAAGTTGTCCCTCCTAGCCCCAAGGAATGGGAACCTGCCCACCACTGGCACCAGGGTGAGAGGGCCAAGAGAGATGGGATCCCATCAAGGAGCCCTAATTACGATGTGGGGCTGCAACTCTAAGGACCAGGAAGTTAGTCTTCTCACAGACACAGGCTAGCAGGCTTACCTTTAATGCCCAAACAGGGACATGCCAAAAGTGACAATGACAGTGGCCCTAGGCTCGGTAGTGAGGGCACTAACCTCGACAAAGGATGAGTGCAGTGTCACATCCTGGTCACATATGTTAGAGGTGACAGGTCTCTATTCCATTAAGGGCTGGCAGCAAAAACTCCTAAAACCATGGGAAAGGCAGGGGTCACCCCTTGGGCCTTCACTGTGCCACTGTCAGTGCTGAGTGTTGAGGAGGCCACACTCCAGGCTCACAGAGAGGGTGCTAGGCCAACAGGGAAACACCTCCTCCAGTTTATCTTGCTACCAGTTCTTTGTAAAAAGGTAGCACCTGCTGAAGAAGGGCAGAGGGGCAAAAGCTAACCTCAGAAATGGTAAAGAGAATATTCCTCTCAGGAATGAAGGAAATCAGTATTTACTAACGAACAAAGCTACACTCCAGGGGAAAGACCCCAAGAGACAGGAGCTGGCAGATGGACAAACAGACTGATGGACCCCAGTACTGATAAGACAAAACTCTCAATAGCAGAACCTGGGTACCTGCACCCAAGGCCCAGACAATATCCCTATAAGCCAACAAGCTTAAAGTTCTCCCTCACAAGCCTGGAGCTCCTCCTGGAGCTTGGCCTGGAGAGAGGTGAGACCCTGAGCAGACCACAGCCTTTGAGCCCTGGGAGGAGCAGCCCAACCCACAGCTGCCCAAATAGAGGAAGATGACTCCTACCCACAGCACAAGAATTGGAAATACTGTCTGGGCAAGAGCCACCAGAGGCGCCACCAGAGGCGATGAGGCCTGCTGGACACTCAGCAAACAGAGCAAGGCCCCCTCCAGTAGGGCATGAGTGGGTAGCCAGCCTCCATAGGCAAGGGATATTGGTGAGAAAGGCAGGCTAGGGTGTGCAGGCAGGAGGAGGAGCAGGTTGAAGTGCCAAAGAGTGCCTGGGGACCCCAGGGCCTTCCCTCTGTCATAAGCTGGCTTCAGCACAGCTTCATGAATCTAGACTCAAGCCAAAATCAGAACCAAGAAGGATGGGTCCAGCTGTGTCCACTTGGCCCTATGGTGCCCTGGGGACATCTGTTGTAAGAGCTGGCTGATACCCACAAGTTACAAAGTCCCCCAAGAGATGGGCACCCAATCCCTCTACATCTGAGGAATAAGGGATGAGTGAGCATGGATGGGCCCTGCACCAACACAAGGCTTCACATCACAACCAGCAGGACTCTGCAGCCACAGACCCCAAAGACCTAGGCAAGAGAAACCAATGTCCAAGGGTAATCTATCCCTGTTGGCAAGCCCACCAGGGGCCCCTCTTCCTTCCTAAGTCAGCCTGGACACAGCAGTCAGAGCCGTAGAACTAAGAAGCCTGGCTGAAGGGATGTGTTCTGCCCTCCTTCACTTTATATATATGGATTCCAGGCTACAGCTAAAAACATTTCTTTTAGTTTACACCAAAGAGAAATATAACCCTTTAAAAGCAAGTCTGTGTGTCCTCACGGCGAGTTCAGAGCAATGGTCCCTGCCTGCGGGTGGAGAGGAAGGGGTTCTGGGGACCCAGAGCTGGGCCTACTGGTTCTCGTCCCGCATCTGTTCCATGATGCTGATGAGGTTCTCCAGGCCAAACACATAGCCTCGGTCAGGCCCATCATGCACAGTAGGGTCATCCCGGAAGCCCTTGAACGTGCTGTGTGCAAAGTCGATCATGCGGACATCCACCTTGGGTGGAGAGGAGGGGCCCGCCTCGGGGCTGGTGCTGCTGGGGCTGGTGCTAGGGCCACAGGGTGAAGCCACCTCAGGGAGCCCTGTGTCCAGGTGCTTGAGACGCATTTCAGACCGGCGGTCCAGGTGGGACTCAGCCCGGCACTCCTTGCCATCATAGATGACAAGCAGGGAACTGGAGTAGAAGCGGTAGGAGGCCTGCCGCTCCAGCACAGCTTTCAGGCCCCTCAGTTTGCTCAGGATGGGCTCAAAAAGGTCACGCCGCAGGTCCAGGCCGTTGTGCAGGTACTGATAGAGGGCGTTGCGGAAGCCTTCAATGGACAACCCACGGCCATAGTACTTGTTCCTGCAGAGGTAATGCCCTGTGTCCAGCTGGTACACCTGAAACCCCAGGAGACAGACGGGTGAGTACCAGGGAGGACTGATGACTTCACAGTGCCCTGGGCAAGCACTGTCTGGAAAGTACTTCCCACAAATCTGAGCTTTTCTGCTCAACTGGAGTGGTCAGGACAAACTGACCCTAAGTTTTCCTGTGGTAAAGCCAGGAGAGTGCAGAGACCCAACCTACAGATTTTCTGCCATCACCTTTGGAGGCCTCCTCCAAGCTGCCCTGGGAGACCAGCTGGACTCGAACTAGGAACATCTTGACAGACAAGAGTCTTACTTGCCCCAGCAACAAGGCAACAGGCTCTCACAGTGCTTCTGCACTGGAGCCCAGACCAAGGTCCCCAGGTAAGGACAAGAGGGCTCGGGAAACATATCTATAAAGATGCACTCAGCACCTGTGGGGGAGTCGCCCTCTCAGAGGAGACTCTAGACCATCGCGGGCCAGGAGGTAGCCGGTGTGGACAGCAGGCAGGCACACACGCAGGCAGCAGCACCTAGGCTTTCACCAAGTGAAAGCACCTACTCTCACTCACCTGCATGCCACAGACCCTGACACCCAGCGTAGCCGACGTACTCTGCTCGCACTTCCGCATCTGCCGGGCTGCCTTCTCCGCTGATGCGTCGTCACCGTGCTGCCGGGTGCCCATCTTCAGGTCCAGCACACAGGGGTACTTGAAGTGGTGCACCACGTTCTCAAGCAGGAGGAACTCTGGACCACAGTCAAGGGGAGTAACAACCATGCTCACCAACCCCAGCCAGGAAAGCACAATGAAGTTTTTCTTTAGAAAAAGCTGGATTTAAATTTCTATCTTACCATTTTCTAACTCAATTTCAAGCTAGCAGACCATTTATTTCCACTTACTCCTTAGTACTTCTAGGACCTTCTGCTCAAAACAGCTCTGTGGTCCTAACCGCCTGGCATTTATATCTATAGAAAGGAGGCATTCTCTTCTGATGTAATCTGTATTCGCCTCACAAACTCTCAAATGTGGATTTCACACCACTGGCCTATTATTTAAAAAAAATGAAAAACTTAACTGTGGTAAAATATATATAAAATTTACCAATTTAACCATTTTTTCAATTTTCTCTTTAATAGAACTTTTTAAAGTATGTTAGAACAGTCTCTCTCTTTCTTTCTAATGGAGGTCCTGGGGATTAAACTCAAGAGCTCATGCATGCTAAACATGCGCTCTGCCACTGAGCTATACCCCACCCCTAATTTAACCATTTTTAAGTGTACAGTTCAGTGGCATTAAATACATTTACATTACTGTGCAACCATCACCACCATCCAATCTCCAAAACTTTATCTTCCCAAATAGAAACTAGAAACTGTACCCATTAAATAATAATTCCCATTGCTCCCCCACCCTCATCCCCTGGTAACCACTACTTCACTTTCTGTCTCTATGAATTTGCCTGTTCTAGGTACTTCATACAAGTAGAGTCATATAATATTTGTCCTTTTATGTCTTGGCTATTTCACTTAGCAAACTGTTTTCAAGGTTCATCCATATCGTAGCATATGACAAAATTTCATTCCTTTTTATGGCTAAGTAATTTTCCACTGTATGTATATACCACATTTGTTGATGTCATCATTTTTATTTTACTTTTAGATCTGTCTTACAAGCATACATAAATAAGCCAAAGAAGATCTGGCAGTTTCATATACATCCCTGGCACCATGTGCAAACCAAGGCCCTACTTAATCCAGTACTTCACCCAGGCCTAAGAAATAAGGAAGATGACTTCTTTGTAGCACTACTACAAAAATGAGAAACCAGATTTAACATTCCCAAGCAGGAATCTTTAGAAAAAGCTGGATTTAAATTTCTATCTTACCATTTTCTAACTCAATTTCAAGCTAGCAGACCATTTATTTCTACTTACTCCTTAGTACTTCTAGGACCTTCTGCTCAAAACAGCTCTGTGGTCCTGACTGCCTGGCATTTATATCCATGTCCTCATCTAAATCTACTGTCCGCAACAATCTCAGATAAAAGTACAGGCTTGTCATGTGTCTGCTAAAAGTCACCCGGGGTCATGGCATGGACCTCAATTCCACAACTGGGACTATGAAACAATCAGATCGTCCTGGAGGATAAGACACTAAGCATCACTCTGATGATGAACATTTTGACATCCCCTAATTCTTTAAAGAATAATTTATAGAAGACCATTAAATCTGTAGCCTTTTAGTCTCATCACTTGCTATAACCTATAAACAAGTGACAATAAAACAAAGAAAGTTGCAGAAATATCTCATAATACCTGAGAGCATGTGCTCTCAAATCCTGCTTTGGCCACTCACTGGCTCTGGCACAACACTTAACCGCCCCTGCGCTTCTATTTACTCACCTACAAATGGGAACTGTAGCAGTTCCTCCCTCAAAAGACTTAGGAAAACTGAGTAAGTACATACTCAGCACACATGCCCTCACTTTCTCGGTAAGTATTTGTTATTTATTGTCTACTGCTTCAAGATACTAAATGACCTTAAAACTTTCCATTTCATAACATTTTTTTACCTTTAGTATCTTAAAACTATTTTATATGGTACAGATACAGTGTTTAACCTTAGAGGAAAAAAAAAAAAAAACACCAAAATCAAACATACTACTTTTCAATTATCTTTTGGGAGGGGAGAAATACACACGTGTACATATGCACGCACACACAGATCCCTGACTCTGGACATGCACTGATAAATATGGTAGTCACTATCCATGCCTGGTAACTTTAATTTAGATTTTAGTTAATTAAATTTAAAATTCAGTAACTCAGTCACAGCAACCACATTTCAGTTACTCAGTGTGAGTAGTGGCTACCACACTTTTTAGCAGATGCAGAATACTTCCACTGTCACAGACAGTTCTACTGGACAACACTCTTCTAACTGCCAGGTTTAAGCTTCAGTCTTAACAGCCCCAAAAGGCAGAAAAAAACAACATGTTGATGAAAATAAGGACAAAGAGGAAGAATGTATGGAAAAAGGAGATAAGAACAACAGACAGGCCCCTCAACAGAGAGGGCCTCGGCCATGGTACTGGAAGGTGCCCTGAAACAGGACCCGTGGTCCCAGTAGCAGGTGCTGCTGGACTAGAAACAAGGATACTGTAGAGCTTTCGGTCCTTGGACTCAGAGCGCATGCGGCTCAGCTGCTGCTTGTGACAGCGCAGGCTCCAGGGGTTGTGGCTGATCTTCTCAGAACTCAGACCACTGTTGCCATCTAACATCTGGAAAGGGACGTCTGAATGGCTGTGGAGCTCCACCTTTGGACTCTTTGCCTCCTGTGAGCTAAGAAGAAAGAACACAACACATTGCTAAGGGGCTCAGACAAGTCACCCTCTGGGGTCTCACTGCATAGGGTGGAGGAGCCTGGATCAAGTCTAATTTGCCACCCCCACAGACCTTCCTGAGGGGTGAAATGGAGGCCCAGATGCATAAGCCCATTGAAGTGAGTAAATGGTATTAGCATAAGTAAAGTAGTAAGAAGCAGGCAGGGTGTGCAGCCTGTGTTGCTGAAGTGATCGGATGTCAGAGATAAAAAAGTCCCAATTTCAACTTCTGAGTCAAGTCACAGAGAATCCTATTCACTGAAACTTATTTTTGAGTGAGATTAAATATGTATAAAGTAAGTTAACCAAACAATTTTGATTCTGCTTTGTTTCAGGAAGCTCGTATTATTTTTCATTTACATTAGTTATATTTTTATTTATTTAACAATTCAGTGTGTGTGTTTTTAGTATATTCTTGAAGTCATAAAGCATCATCACTACCTAGTTTTGGGGACATTTTCATCACTCCCCAAAAACCCTGTCACCAAACCAGTCTACTTCCCATCTTCCCCTCCCCCTCAGTCCCTGGCATCCACTGATCTGCTTTCTGTCTCTTGGACAGAAAAGATGGACTTGCCTTATTCTGAACAATTTATATAAATGGAATCATAGAATATGTGATTTTCTGTGACTGGCTTCTTTTCACTTAGCATGTTTTCAAGGTTTACCCATGTTGTAGCATGTGTCAGTACTCCATTCCTCTTTACTGCTAAGTAATATTCTATTGTAAGATACACTACATTTAATTTATCATTCATCAATTGACGGACACTTGGGTTGTTTCCACTTCTGGGCTGTTAAGAGTAACGATGTTATAAACATTAGGTTACAAGTTTTGTGTGTGAATATATTCTTTCAATTCTCTTGGGTATACACCTAGGAGAGGAGTTGCTGGCTTTAACTTTTTGAAGAACTTCCTAATTGTTTTCCAGAACAGCTGCACTATTTTACATTCCCATCACCAGTGTAGGATGGTTCCATTTTCTCTACATCCTCATTCAAACTTTTATTGTCTGTCCTTTTGATTATTGCCACCCTAGTAGGAGTTTAACCACTTTTTCACATGATACATCAAGAAACATAATTCTTTGCAGATTATTTTCCTAATTTACAAGAAAAATCAATTTCCAATGCAATAAACTAAATTTTAGGTACAATGAAAGGCTGATACCAGAGTCTCAGAGAGCTCTGACACCCAAAACCCTTAAAGAACATTGGTCTAGACGGCTGCTCATTGCCACTGCGCTCTGACATCCTGCAGTTGAGAAAGCAGTTGGAACCTTCGTGGACCAATGCATTTTGACCTTCTGTCTTGGGGATGCGAGATATAACCAAGTTGGAGAAAACAGGGCATTCTTGCTTCTAAAGGACTAACAGAGCCTCATTCTCTCTCAACCAACCACAGCCATATTCAGAAGCAGGCATCACTGGGGTGAAACACAGGCAGCAGGCTGCACCTATGTGGATGGCCCAAGAACATCCACCATCCCTCCGCAACTTTGAGCCCTACTTCCCCATGATGTAGCAGGACTGGAGATATTCTGAGTATTTGTGCTGACAGGACCAGATAGGCACCTCCAACCCCACTCACCACCCTCTTACCTCTCTGAGGTTTCGAGGGACAGGCTGGCTTTCTCCTCCTTGTGGTCACTGCCACTGCCTGACCGGTGCAGGCTCCGGCGGGAGTGTTTGCGCCGAGGTTGCTCCCGTTCTGGAGTGTCATCCTGCTCCACCGTCTCACTTTCCACATAAGGGTAGGCCACCAAGTTAATGTAACCATCACTGTCTCCCTCAAAACAGACAGACACCACACCTGTTTAAGAAAAAAAAAAAAAGGCAGCCAGTCAACAAATGTCTACACAGGTTGGGTCCATGCAGCAAAGACTGCTGGCCCTTGCTGACTCCAGCTGCCATGACTTGACTGTAGATCAGTGTAGGAACAATCAATAGTACACATCTTTCCAGAAGACAGTTGACCACTCACCCCTCCCCCTAAATCCACTATTTACCTTTGATTTTGGATAACCTATATTTATTTCCCATTCTCTTATCATCTAGCCCTCTCACTTTCTTTTTTTTTTTTTTTAACATTTTTTATTGATTTATAATCATTTTACAATGTTGTGTCAAATTCCAGTGTTCAGCACAATTTTTCAGTTATTCATGGACATATACACACTCATTGTCACATTTTTTTCTCTGTGAGTTATCATAATATTTTGTGTATATTTCCCTGTGCTGTACAGTGTAGTCTATTCTACAATTTTGAAATCCCAGTCTATAAAAATATGGAACGCTTCACGAATTTGCGTGTCATCCTTGCGCAGGGGCCATGCTAATCTTCTCTGTATCGTTCCAATTTTAGTATATGTGCTGCCGAAGCGAGCACCCTCTCACTTCAACTATTGCCTTCTGTACCATTAAAAAAAAAACTGTATTCTCTAGGTGACATCCACACTTGACATAATTTAACCCTCGACTTATTTAACTCCTCTGTGATACTGTCATTTCCTCCTCCAGATCTGGTTTCCTTCTGCCTGACAGTGTCACCTAGACAGACATCAAGACTTCAGCCTCCAAGACAGTCCCCAAAATATATCTTCTGCCCACTGAGCATCAGGCTATTCTAAGCTCACCAAACAGAACTTCTGCCTCACCGAACCACCAGCATTTCTAAGTTGAAACATCCTTCTCTTTTCCGTGCTGTATTCATGCAAAACAGTTTGTTGTGTCCATTTTTATCAAGCAGGTTGTTCATAGTTTCTTCTGGATCATTACCAAAGGAGTTAAACACAATACCTAGAAATTTACCTCAAGTTTTTTTTTTCCCCACAATGGTCCAGGCTGACCTTCAATTAACTTCCAATCCAGCTTTCTGTCACTTCTCCTTTTACACTTTTGGTGTGCAAAACTGGCATTATAATCTGAGAATTAGTCAGAAGCATTTAGGAATATGTCAGTATGCCAGGCCAAGAATATCTTCTCTCTGGCCCATTTCCTTCTCTAGGAGGGCACTACCCTAATCCCAGGGCCCTTTCAGGAAAAAAATTCTTAAAACATCAAGGTGAAATGGATGCTTTTTTCTTGTATTTCCCATTACATTGCTTAAATGTATACTTCACCTTAGTGTGCTTCACATCTGTACCCCAGCTTCCTTACACAGACGACCACCGTGCCTACAGGTTTTTGCCTTTGTAACTCCCTCTCTGTCTTTACTACAGCCTCAGTTCTGTTCAAGCTTGAATGCCCTATGGTCTATAATATTCCTTCTTTCCTGGGCTCCCCCTATGTATGATTTAGAGTGTCCAGGCCAGCCACACCGCTCCCATGCTGGGCCCCTCCTTGCTGCAGCTGACAAGTGAGTCATTCCTTCTGTAATCCTCTCCTTTTCCCTTCTTGGTTTACTTCTTATTTGACTGGAATATATCTTCAAGTAACTTCCTAAGAAAGGGTGTTCAGGAGGTCACTTTTCTGAGTCTTTTACAGGTCTTTATTCTACTCCAACTCTTGACTGGTTTGGCTGAACACAGAATTCTATGTTGTTTACAAATAAAGAATTTTAGTTCATTCTTTCCAATCTGGATACCTTTTATTATTTCATTTTCTTGCCTAACCACACTGGCCAGAACCTCCAAGTTAAATGTCAACTAGAAGTAGAGAGTATGGACATCCTTGTCTTGTTCCTGATCTCAGGGGTGAAAGTAACTGTTTCATCATCAAGTGTTATGCTAACTAAGTTTTTCATAGATGCCTTCTATCAGGTTTAAGGAACTTTCCTTCTATTCTTAGTTTGCTGAGAATTTTGTTAATTTTGTTTTATCAAGAATGGATGTTGGATACTGTCATACACTTTTTCTGCACCTACTGAGATCATTTTATTTTTTTCAGTTTATCAACATGGTGGATTACATTAACTTTTGAATACTGAACCTATCTTGCATTACTCAAGTAAACCCTACCTACTTGGTCATGACATATGTCCTTTTAATATATTCTTGGATTTAATCTAAAATTTTGTTCAAATTTTTTACGTCTAGGTTCATGAGGGATTTTCTTTTAATGGCCTTACACAACAAGGTAAGATATATTCTCGCTTCAATTTTTTGGAAGAATTTTTGTATTTCCTTCTACCAGATATTTGGTAGAATTTACCAGGGAAGCCGTGTGAGCCTGAAGTATTCTTTGATAGAATGCTTTAAACTCCAACTTCAATTTGTTTGATAAAACTATTCAAATTATTCATTTCTTCTTGAGTCAGTTTTCATAGTTGTGTCTTGCAAGAAATTGTCTATTTAATCCAAGTTGTAGAATTTACTGGCATAAAATTGTTTGTAATAGTCTTTTACTTTTTAAATACTGGTAGAAACTGTAGTGATGACACATCTGTCATTTCTGAAATTAGAACTTTATGTCTTCTATTTTTCCTCATCTGGCTAGAGATTTATCTACTTTATTGTTCTTTCCAAAGAATCACCCTTTGGTCTTTGGTTTGTCACTGATTTTCTTTATTTGTGCTCATTTTCCTACTGATTTTGTTTTTTCTCTTATTGATTTGCATGAATTCTTATTGAACTGCATATACACAAACACACACACACATACATTCTAGAAAAAAACCCTTGGTCAGTTTCATGTTCTGTAAATATCTTCTTTTTTTTAAAGGTGTATTTTGAAAAGTTTTAAATTTTATATAGTTAAATGCATCATTTTCTCCTTTTACAATTTCTGTTTGTCTTGCAAGGGCATCTAAACCTACACTGGAAACCTTTAATTCTCTGCAGGCACATACCACCGAGTACCCCAGCTTACCAATGGCAGATAGCATCACGCCTGATCAGGGGAGAAATGGCTAAGCTGTGGGTAGGACAGGAAGAAGCTCTCTCCAAGAGTAGGTTAGATCTGGTAATTAAATGAATCATGCAATCCAACACTAGTTTAAGAAAAAAAAATTTTTGATTCTGACATTTTCTTATCTCATTACATAGACAGAATTCAGGTAGGAACTTGAAAATCAATGATCTTTTATCATTATTTTTTAAATTTCTTTTTTTAGGGGGGAAGTAATTAGTTTTTTTATTTTATTTATCTTTTAATGGAGGTAATGGGGATTGAACCCAGGACCTTGTGCTACACATGCACTCTATCACTGAGCTATAATAGCCTCCCCCGCTCAATGGTCTTTTAATTCATCTGATATGAGCCCTAATTTTCTTGGCATTTGTAAGACTGGCTTAAATAAATTACATTTGGGTAGAGCTTTGGGTTTTTTTAAATATACGTTTTACTTTTTAAAATGATGGTAAAAAACATATCTAATGTAAATTTGTCATTTTAACCACTTTTAAATGTACAATTCAGTGGCATTATTTAAATACATTTACAATGTGTCACCATTTTCATTATCTATTTCCAGAACTTTTGCATCACCTGAAATGAAAACTCTATACCCATTAAGTTATAACTCCCTATTCCCCCCTCACCAGAACTCCTGGTAACCTGTAGTTTCCTTTCTGTCTCTACACATTTGCCTACTGTACACATTTCATGTAAGTGGAATCATGTAATTTTTGTCCTTTTGTGTCTGGCTCATTTCACTCAGCATAATGTTTTCAAGGTTTATCCATGTTGCAGCATGTGTCAGAACTTCATTTGTTCTCATGACTGAATACTATTCCATTGCAAATATATACCATATTTTGTTTATCCATTCATCTGTTGATGGACAATTGGGTTGTTTCCATCTTTTGGCTATTATGAACAATGCTTCTGTGAGTATTACCTTACAAGAATCTGTTTGAGTCCCTGTTTTTACTTCTTTTGGGTATATACCTAGGAGTGGAATTGCTGGATTATGTAGTAATTCTGTTTTTAACTTTCTGAGGAGCTGACAAACTGCTTTCCACAGTTGCTGTACCATTTGACATTCTTACCAACAATGTTCCTATTTCTCCACATCACTGGCACACTTGTTCTTTTTTTCTTTCTTTTTAATAGCCATCCACTGGGTATGAGTAGTGTCTATTGTGGTTTTGATTTGCATTTCCCTAATGACAAATGATGTTGAGTATCTTTTCATGTGCTTACTGACCATTTGTGTATCTTCTCTGGTGAAATGTTTATTCAAGTCCTTTTGATCATTTTCTTAACTCTTAGTTGGCAAAAAGAGGTGAACCCGCTCTTAGAACACCCAAGCTCTGTTTGCAGTTGTTGTTGTTTCTCCTCAGGGCTTTAGCTTATTCTCGGAAGCTTGGAATGTCCTTTCCACTGCCCTTTGCCCACAGCTGCTCCTCTTCCTCAATCCTTTAAGTCTCCTCAGGCACTCCTTCCCTGATCATCCTATATCAACCGTTCTGTTCTGGAAGCTTCATTATTTTCAATTACAGAACATTAGTTTCTTCATAGTACGTATCACAATCTATACTTGTTTTGTCTATAATTTGTTTATTCTTTGTTTCTCACTTTAGCATGTCAGTTCCATAAAGGTATGGGCCTTTTTTCTTTTACATTAATGAGCACAGAGCCTGGCATCTAGTAGATGTTCAAAAAATACTTGATAAATGAGGCAAAGTTGTGAATAAGGACAAAGAAGCCTAGAACTTCACACTTATTATTACAAGCAGTAACACCTGATGACTACAGCTGGTCATACTAAATAAATGAAAATCTCTCTTCTAACCTATTGCCAAAATAAATACTACTACTGGCATTTTTCCTTAGCTGAGTTTTAAAAACACCTGTGCTTCTGGCAATAAAGAAATATGTGTGTACATGTTGGTTAGTATTATACATGTATTTTCTTTCTGCTGGAAGGATTTAAAAGCAATGATACTCCAGTGGCAACCAGAACATTTAGCACCAAGATCTTGGTTTTACTAAATACCATCCCTACAATAAAAGGAAGAAGAGCTCCTTGCTGAAGTGGTTGGTTCCTGAAAAAAAAAAAACACAAGATGAGTCTGGAACATCTTGTGGTAACTAGAGGTAAAGAAGTAGTCAAAAATGATGGAAGTATATGTCAAAAGCACACTAGAGCCAATGTTAAGGAGTTCCAGTGGCCAAATCTAGAACAATTTGAGGAATAAAATATTTGTTAAGTCCAAACTGATAGATAAATGGGTGAGAAGGGACAAGTCTTCCTTATGGAACTGTAATTTTTTTTAATTAGTAAATATAAAAGGAATGATGAAAAGAGAAGTCACCACTGGCATGCAACATATTAATAATCATTGCAGGCAAGAAACACTGATGAATTCAAAATTAATGGGCTAATGTAAGATAAGAAGCAGGATATTTAAAAAGTCTCAAAGTAACTCCCCATTAGGTACTTATTAATTACAATGGGAAAAATAATAACTTTATGGTGGAGAAGCCTGGCAGACACCACCTTAACAAAGTGATCAAAGTTAAATCACCAGTAATAAAATATGTATCTCCTGACATGATAAACTGAAAAGGACATAAATAATTTCTATTGCTCAAAATACTAATCTCAAATCTAACCATGACGAATATAAGACAATTCACAATTCCAAATCTAGGGACATTCTACAAAATAACTACTAGTACTCTTCAAAAGTGTCAAGGCCATGAGACTGAGAAACTGTCCCAGACTAGAGGAGACCAAGGAGGACTAAATGCAATGTGAAATCCTGGATCAGAAAAGGGACATAAGTGAGAAAACTGCCAAAATTTGAATAAAGTATACAGATTAACTAATAATATTTTATCTATGTTCATTTCCTGGCTTTGATAATTATAAATTATGCTATTTTTTTTAATATGATGCTTTTATTCATTGACACTCAACAATTGGCCTAAATAAAGACTCTGATTTTAGTGTAAGTCCCTTTACTAACAATAGGCATGAAAATACACCATTCTTAAAATCTAAACCCTTTAAAATCAGGTACTGGAATTCACTTAAGGAACCTGAGGACAGTGTTAGGAAGAACCAGGTTTTCACAGGCCCTCATTCACTTCTGCGCATTGGCTGGCACCATCACACTGCAGCATCCAGTCGGCTGGAACACAGATCACAGCACAACCTCTGCCACAGTGAGTTAATTCCCAACAAGCCAGGGGCCCTTCCTAAGAGCTGAATTCATGGAGGAGAACAGTGACCTCTTTACTGGTTCCCTCTTTTAGCTGAAAAATAGCCATATCTACCCAACTATCTATGAGGGTTACATTTACAGCATTGTGCTTCTTGTCAAACAGAGAGAACAAAAAACGTGCAATGTTCCCTTCTCCTTCAATTGGACACAATGGACACCAAACTTCATTTTAGTCTTCAGCATTCCTCTAAATTAGAGTAAAACCCAGCTGATATTCACAACAAAGCTGTTTTTTAGTCTGTTAGCCAAAGCACTTGAGAAGGTTTTCTGGCACACTCTTGATGGCTGAATGTGTGTGAACAGTGGACAAGACCCTGTAGTGGTCACAGAGCAGCCAGTGCACCTCAAACAAGGAATAGGAGAGGAGAGAGGAGGAGAAAAGAGGGGTGGGAATGGGAGGGGAGGGGAGGCAGGGTTTGCACTAATCAAGATGTCTCTCAGTGTCCTGTAATCCTTTCCAAACACTGAATTTAACTCCAATGCACTGGTTGATAAAACAGTGGGCTCATCAGGTTGGATTCTGTTGGTTACATCCAAATCCACATCTGGCATCTGATCATCTTGGAGAGACCATCAGCTGCAGCTTTCAATTCATACAGATATTTTAAAATATCATCTTGGTGGGAAAAAATAAAATAAAAATAAAACATCATTTTGGCAGGACTCAAGAGGTTGAAGAGATGGGTCAGACTCTTCCAACATGTGCCCTGCATCCAGTGTGGGGCTGATGGTCCTGCCATGCACGTTGGAGAGCCAGTACATGAATCTACATGGAGACATGACCTGCTCAGTGATACGGCTTTACCTGGTACACTGGTATCATAGGAGCATTAGGGAAATTGTTATTTTTGTAACTTTTCTGTAATTTTATATTAATTTCAAAATAAAAAGTAAAAACCCTATGCTATCAGTCTTTGAAATACATGAATTGGATCAATAATATCTTCCATTTTCTTTGAATAAATTGGACTTCGTTTGACCTAAAAAGAAGGGATCGATTTTAATTGTATTTGAGAAAGTGTGTTTATTCTTCTCCAGTGAAAATGCAGCCCAAAGAAAGAAAATCAAGTAGATACTAAGGATTTGCTATGCCTAATTAGAGACTTCTGATCCCCTTCTGAGAGAAGGTTTGGGGGAAAACTGAACTAATGTATGACTGACAATCCTTCCCTGGGAGGCACCTTGAAAATCTAACTTTTCCCATTCTGGTGGTTGTGATTTAGAAAACATTTTTCTGGAGCCAGGGTTCAACTCCATTTTAGGGGATTTTTTTTTTCCCCTTAGCATTAGAAGAACTCCACGAGCTAACAGGGCCTATAGTTCTCTTTCTGGTTCTGGCATATTTATAGCAGCAGACTTTGTCACGGATGTGTTGAGTGTGGACAAGCAGGCAGTTGACACTACATTTATAAAGCATTTGTAACTGTTGTTTCTTAGCCACTTAGAGAAGGCAGTGTGTTTGATTCTGGCTTCTACCCTGTTTTGCAGCCTTAGAGTATTTATTCCTCCAAATTCAATATTCTGATTCTGTTTTGATAACAATAGCAAATAAACCATCCAATTCAAAACTGAACAAAGGACTTGACTAGACATTTCTCCAGAGAAGGTATACAAATGGCCAATGGCACATCAACATCATTCATCAGTCATTAAGAAAATGCATATCAAAACGAGATACTACTTCACACCCACTAGGGTGCCTATAATACTTTTTAATGGAAAATAAGTATTGGTAAAGATGTGGAGAAATAGAACATTGCTGGTAAGAATGTCAAATGGTACAGTAACTATGGAAAACAGTTTGTCAGCTCCTCAAAAAGTTAAACACAGAATTACTACATAATCCAGCAATTCTACTCCTAGGTCTATACCCAAAAGAAGTGAAAACAGGGACTCAAACAGATTCTTGTAAGGTAATACTCACAGAAACATCATTCATAATAGCCAAAAGGTGGAAACAACCCAAGTGTCTATCAACAGATGAATGGATAAACAAAATATGGTATATATTTGCAATGGAATAGTATTCAGACATGAGAACAAATGAAGTTCTGACACGTGCTACAACATGGATGAACCCTGAAAACATTATGTTAAGTAAAATAAGCCAGACACAAAAGGACAAAAATTACATGATTCCACTTATATGAAATATCTACAATAGGCAAATGTGTAGACAGAAAATAGATTAGAAATATGAAAATGGATATATGTATGTATATACATGATGGGGATATTGTGCTATACAGAGATAGACACATTGTAATTGACTGTATTTCAGTAAAAGCAAACAAACAAATAAATAAAAGTAGATCAGAGATTACTGGGGTTCAGCTGAGGGGGAATCGGGGAGTTACAATTTAATGGGTATAGAGTTTTCATTTGAGGTGATATAAAAGTTCTAGAAATAGATAATGGTAATGGTATAGAACTTGTGAATGTATTTAATGCCTCTAAATTATATACTTTTTAAAAAAATGGTAAATTTTAGGGGGAGGGCATATCTCAAGTGCTAGAGTGCATGCTTAACATGCACGAGGTCCTGGATTCAATCCCCACTACTTCCTCTACAAATAAATAAATAAACCTAATTACCCCCTTCAAAAAAGGTAAATTTCATGTTATGTATATTTTACCACAATTAAAAAAAAAAAGTTAAGGAAACAAAAGTCAATACTGATATGGGTTGATTTTTCTAAATCAAGGATCCCCCAAATAAAGGATGATGCAAACATGACTGAATTCATACAGCTTTGGAAAAGTTAAAAGTGGAACACAAAAAAATACAACTTACACCTGAGGGACAATCATAAAAATATATAAACATAGTGATAAAAACAGATTTTAAAATAAAGTGACTTAAATTCTGGTATATATTCATGGGGTTCTAGTCTGTAAAGTTAATTTACATTTTAAAACAGGTTATTTTTCCTTCAAAAGTTAGGACCTCCAGGCCCCAGTCCTTCTGTAAATTTCTTACCATTAATTCATTTCTCCAGCACATACAGACACAAGCTCCAGAGTCTCCTTGCCAGCTGTCTCACTGCCTTGTCTGGAAAGTACCCAACTCTTCCTCCTCTGGGACCAGAGAGGTACAGCCCCTTCTCTCTTAGATCATCCCAGCAAACAGGGGAAACCTTGACAACAGCATGGGACCTAATGCTGTGAATTCCTGAGTTTATCTATCAATGAATTCAATTTTCAAGATCTAAAGACCTTGCAGATACCTTCAGCCTCAAATTCCACTTAAGAAAGTGACTTTGCTGTTTTGAGATAACAGAGACCTATAATCACTTCACATGGCCACAAAACAAGGAAAATGGAGCTAAGGACTTGTAAGCCCAAGGCTGCTGCTCTCCCCAAACTGGCCAGTGACTGACCTTTGTACTCAGGGGTGAACTCCTTCATTTCAGGAGGGAGGGACTCATAGAAGCGCTGCTCCCGGGAGATGAGGGGCTTGCACACAGTGTGGTCGTCGTAGCGCATCATGCTGCTGTGTCCGCCCACCTGGTGGATGAAGGGCTCCAGAAGGACTCCTCGGTCTCCGGCCCGACTTGCGTTCTTGCCATACTGCCCCACTTCCATGGTTTGACAAACACACATTGCGTTGGGGGCTGGTTGCACACTGGGGGCAGAGGATGCAGCACATGAGCCACAAAAGGAGAGCTAGGCAGAAGGTTCTGGTGAGCTGAAAACCAATGGTCAGAGTCTGTTCAGCTTATTCTTCTTTCCTAACAGAAAGAAAGAAAGGAAAGGAGGGAATCAAAACATTTGGCAAGCTACAATTTCCCTGGAGTTCACAGAGTATCCACTCCATGAAGAACACAGATTCTGTCTTGTTCCCTGCTATGTGTTCCCTCAGCATGTACAACACTGTCTGATGCATGAGAGGTACAGAGGTAGTGGGGTCAATTCCTGTTAAATGATGCAACTTTAGTCTCTTCCATCCATCTTTTTATACACAGAAGCCCATATTCTCTTCCTTTCCTAGCTCTCAGATCCCTTCTAAGTTCTCTAAAGGATCTGACTTTAGAGCTACAATATGTTACAGCCATGAGGGAGGCAACTATTCCTGTTTACTTCACATTCAAAGTTGAGTTCAGGAAAAAACAGAAGGCAACACCTATTCACTCTGTTCAGACTTTTCTCGATATCCAGTCCTAGTAAGGGTCTCGCCCTGACTCAAAAGAAGAGTTTTTGCCTGAGAAATCAGGTCACACCAGATTCCCAACTTTTCTGCTGAAGGGGCCAAGTACCAGGCAGAGAAAATCATTCCTTGCTGAGTTGTAGAAGCATAAAAAGGTTTTGTTTTTCCCAAAGGGATTCAGGTTTCATATTTCTTCTACTTTAAATCTACAGCCAGAAATTTATGACCATGTCTAGCACTACAGAGCTTCCCTTTATGACTATATCAAACAGTGGGACAGCTGTACTTAATAATCTTCCTTTCCTTTTTTTTTTTTTTACCTTGTTTTTGTATTGGGGGGGGGTTAGGTTTATTTATTTTAATTTTATTTATTTTTAATGGAGGTACTGGGAATTGAACCCAGGACCTCATGCATGTTAAGTACATGCTCTACCACTGAGCTAAGCCCTCCCCCTTAAGTACCCTCCTATTAATGTCAGTTTTTTCTCAAGAAAGTTACTGTAATGGGCAACTTAATACCGAACACATTTTTTAAAATTAAGAATGTAGTAGGCGAGACAACATCTAAAAGATCAAGACTAAAAAAGAAAAATAAAATATTTGTAGCACAGAAATATGGTTTTACCTGTAAGAGATAAACCGTTATTTTTTTCTCATTTTTTAAATTTTTTTTTTAAATGGGAGTACTTGGGATTGAACCCAGGACCCCATGCATACTAAGCATACACTCTACCACTGAGTTATACCCACCCCCCAAATTGTTTTTTTTTCTGAACCTCATAATTATGGACAAAATGAGCTATACAAGAACACTGTTACAAAAATGCAAAATGTTCTTAATCCAAAGCTGTCCAGGAAATTATATTCTATTTCACTGCTATCAATAAAAATAAATTATTCTCCACTCCCACAAACAAATTTGCACCATTTTAATGCACACACTTTTTTGCTTGGCTATTCATTTTCAGTCATCCTTCATGATAAGACAACTCTCTGCCCCAGGGAGTTTTCCCAGACTCCATTCTCCTCAAACAAGAGTTCGATGCACACCTCTATGGCTCCTAAGGCACCCTGTGCCGACTCAATAGTAGCACTATATCACGGTACTGTTACCTATTTACTCATCTGTCCCACCACCAAACCATTCCCTCTTATCTCCACCTAAGGTCCAAGACAGTTCCTGGCACACAGCCATGCTCAAAAAAAGTTTACTGGAATGAACTAAGTAATTCCAGAAGGAGGACCACAGTGAGCAAAAGCACAGTATGAAAATAAAATATGAAAGCACAGTCACAATGCTTAGGGCAGAAAGTTGGGGCAGGAAGAAACTGCTGAAAGTTTTTTTCAGGGTTCCTGAAAGTGCCCACTGACTCCGGACTCTTAGGACTGTCCATCAGCTCCTGCCCCAGCTCCGCTTCACCCTAGGACTGTCTCTGACTGTAGATGGGAGGCTAGGAAAATGCTAGACTTTTTAGCCTGGGTCAGTGGGTATCTGGTATAGGAGAGGGGTCACCAGTACCAAGTGTCCCAGAAGAATTGAGCATTAGGGCCATTCCCTGAACTCTGAGAGACCCATGGCATTCTCTGTAGCCTCCAAGGACTAAAAGGCAGAAGTCCAATCTCCAGTCAGATCCAGACTTTTGATCTTTTGTTTCTATAAGAAATCTGCATAAAGTAATGGTACTGTTTTTACATTTGCAATATTTTCTTAGAGATAAACAAGTAACACGCACCATATTCCTGTAACTATGCTTTGGTATTTCTTTTTAAATAAATCAGGAACCTATAAAAGAAGAAGTGCCCAGAACTCTCTCAACCTCTATGAAGCCCTGGCCAAGTCACTTAACTTCAAGTTTCCCTGCCTATAAAATGAAGACATGCCCACTGCCAACTCTGTGGAGTATGCTGATGCAGTTAAAGGGCCTGGGCTTGCCTCACTTACTGCCCAGTCTTGGAAGTTCTCCAAATAGCAAAAGCTCTGACTCTTTTTGATAAAGAGCCAGAGGTTGTTCCTGAAGTCTGATGTCCACCTAGGCCCACTATGAAAATTGTGGACTGAGAGGGCTGTCGATGATGTCCTTCTCCACTATTTCCTCCCTAATTAGTCACAATATTATTCAGGGAGCCAAAATTCAAGGGAATGTGAAACTCCATTCTAGCTCAGGGAGAACCTTGAACAGTACCCCCATTCTTATGAATGGCTAATTTAGAAAAAAGCATGTGACTCTCTTCTTCCCAATGAGATATGAGGGGAAGTTGGCCAGGGATTCTCTGGGAAGTTACCTTGCTCTTAAAAAACAGAGAGGCGTACCTCCTCTTCATCAGGATACTATTCTGGCTGGATGTGGTTATCTGAGACTACTGCAGCCACCTTGTGACAGTAAAAGATACTCACCTAAGACAAGGCTAACTAACATGAGGAGCATGCAGAATCGAAAGATAGAAAAAATTAGGGTCTAAGATGCTGTCACTTAAGTACTGGATATCCTGCTATCTAACAAAAATAAATTTTCCTTCATGCTTTAAGCCAGTCACATTAGGGTATTCTGTTACTTGTAGCCAAAACCACTGTAAAAGAAAAGATAGAAATAGGTGCATCAAAATCCCCAGATCTTCAGTCACGCACTTTGCACATCAAGAAGTCACTAAGGGTTTTCTGATGACAAGAAAACTTCCAACAACTGAAGAACAAGTCTTTTCATTGATGACTCCTTAAGCCCCAAAATGAAAAATGTAGCTCTATAAAGTGTCCCTAAAGTCAGACAATCTGAATTATGTCTGGTCCACAGGGTTGGTACCAAGGTACTAAAAAAGAATCTGACAAACAGAAAATTCATTCTCTTGTAAGTAGAAATGAACTGTCCAAATATCAAATAATTTGCCTAGAACTGAATCTACTATGCTTCAACAAGAGGCAGACCATCAAAGAAACTTACACTCTTGAACTTTAGGACCTTACTGGTCGTTATTTTTTACAAATGCATCTAAATACGGTGGAGTCAATAAATCCTATATTCTGGAATGTAAACAATCCTCAAAGATTTTACAGACTATCCTCTGCAAATACACTGACCTGATTTCAAGTGTTTATGCCATTCAAGACTTCAACAGCTTCTGCATTCTTTTCTAGACTTAAGGCTTAACTACCAGCATAAAGAAAAACTTGTGAAGTCTTCAAAAATAACATCAGAAAACTGAAATCATGAGGGACTCTGGTTTCACTGCCACAGGTTAAATTAAAAAAAAAAAAAATCCCCCACCAGTGTTATGTTTTGTTTTTTGTTTTGTAAATAAAACTCAAAAGGTTTCCCCTGGGGAAAACTTTTTAAGTGGTTATCCTTTCCCCTGTGTGGCATCTGAGAGTTATGTCACTAGAGAAATGGCCAAGTTTCACTTTTCCGTGTAGATTTGTTCCCATGTAAATGTGTTCCCAAAGTACCTGTCTTGTCTGTTCTCCATCCCAATAGACACAGATCTCTATTCTGGTAAGAGCTGGCTCCCTAGGTGTCAAAGAAGGGAATGAAGGGTGGTTCCTGAGTATTACAAAATAGCCACTTTAATTATGCTACTCAGATGTGTCTAGGACAGACCCAGGAACCATAGGTTGGAGGAACTTGTGAGCTGCCACCCCAGTTTCTAAAACTAACAGAAAGCTGGCTTTATCCAAAGCATCTCCAGGAACAAAAAGGCTACTACTTTCCCCAGTCATGGCCCTCTGCTATGACTAACAAACATGCAAAAGCGAAAGGCAATTGCAATTAGTATTTAATTCCTACAGCCTAATTCTGTGACACATAAATCTGAAGTGGCATTTGCCCAGACTCAGAGTTGAAGAGAAATAAGCTATTCTCTTTCCTCTCTATACCTTTCTATTCTTGCCAGAAGTAGGGCATTTCTCCTTTTGGGACATTCATGAGTATTTAAAAAGAAGTAACTACAAGGAGGAACATCCTTAGGGTTTTGAGAAGGATCTTTAAGAAATTGTCTTAACCTGTTTGGGCTGCTGTAACAGAATACCACAGACTAGGTGGCTTAAAACCAACAGGAATTTGTTTCTCACGGTTTTGGAGGCTAAGAAATTCAACATCAAGGCGATGGCAGATTTGGTGTTTAGTGAGTCACTGTGTCCTCACATGGCAGAAAAGATGAAAGGGCTCTCTTGGGCCTCTTTTATAAGGGCAACTAATCCCATTCATGAGGGCCCCACCCTCATGACCTAATCACCTTCCAAAGGCCCCCTCTCCAAATACCATTACATTGGAAATTAGGTTTTAACATGTGAATTTGGGAGGGACACAAATATTCAGTCTATAGTAGAAATCATGATCAACGTTTCAAAGCTCTGCCTCCACAGTACTTTTAGCTCTTTCTCTGATGAGACGTCACCATTCCTGTCATGACTTGGTAGGATATTTGGCGAGGAAGTCTTTATCTTTTGTGAGAAGGAGCTTGTCCTTTTCTTTGGAATAGTTTGTAGCATTGTGTGTACTGGATTGAAAATTATTTTACTTTTAGATGTTTATTTTTAAAAATAAGAAAATTCCCACTATGGAAGTATAATACATTTCAGAATTTAGTAGTAAAGCTCCTCTCTAATGAGCACAATCTTGAATAACGGAAATGAATCAAGAATATTATCTAATATTATGCATTGGAGTAGACAAGACCACTGTGTTTTGATTACCATGTCTGTTTTTACTGAGTTGTTTGCATTAGGGCCTGAATCAGGTCCTAGAAGAGGCAGGAAAAGTATACCATCAAGCTAGGCCAAAACAGTTACTCTGGAAAACATTAAGTTTTGGGTTTTAGCAAAATCATGTTGTGATTAAAATTATATGACCCAGTAGATAACTCCTACATCCTAAATATAGGACCTGGTTTTAGTCCTTTTTTGTCTTATAAAAGGACTGTGCCCTAATTAAAGAACTACTGGCTTGGCTTGTGGGGTGTTCAGTAGTAGCTGCATTCTCTCCAACACTGTCACCATCTTCACAAGCAGAGAAGAGGTACAACACTGGAGGAGAAGCAGTAGCAGATGTTCTTCACAAATGTGGATGCTACAGTAAGAGAGCTAAAGTAGCAGCAATTCCTTCTATATATCCTGGTGACTGATTTTCAAAGAGGAAATAGTGCAGTTTGTTTGAATTAGTTATTCTGGATCATTGGACATTTATATTAAAATGGTTAAAATTTTGTCAGCTTATGAATGGACTGCTCCCCCTGAGGTCATGGGGTTCCACTGCTCTGCGTATAAAGTTTGTACAACACCTGCTACAAGAGTCTCTATTTGTTTGTCCTTCATTTTCTTTAAAACACTTTGGTTCCAAATTTTACTACGTAAAACGAGAAGGAAGGCTATTTTTAAAAAGAACCTGCTGAGATTAAGCTGAATTTTTTTCATTGATGAATAGCAACAAATGGAAATAAATTTGCACTGCAAAGACATTAGTTACAATAGTTAGAAAGATTTTCTGGTTATAGCAACTAACTCCTTGAACACATAATTGAACTCCAAAATTAATTATGCCTCTTCAGGTAAAATAAAGTTTCTGATATTACTGAAATTTATATATTAATCTGTTTTCTTTTTTCAAAGCAAAAGCTGTTGGTGAGATAAAATGACTATCAGGTGTTATTATGGTTTGTAAATTAATAAATGGAATATTTACTTCTATAAAAAAAGACTAAAATCGATGAACTGTGATATATTCCTACAATGGAATACTACAGAGAAATTAAAAAGAACAAATTACTGCCACATACAACACAGATGAATCTCATAGGTGTAAGGGAGCAGGAAAGAACCTAGACACAAAAGAGGTCATGCTGTGTGATTCTATTAATATGAAATTCAAAATTATAATGGAGGCCACAACAGTAGTTTCTCTGGGAAAATACTAATTGAGAAGGGGCACAAAAGTGAAGGTGAACATATCCACTGAGCTGTGCACTTTGTGAACTTTATTGTAAGTCAGAACTTAATAACAAGGAAGAAAATCAACAGGATTCCCCTATACCAGAAAAATAACAATTAGAAAATAACTTTAAATTCATCCCATTCACAACCAAAACTATATAAAGTACATACAAATCTTTTAAAATTATGACAAACCAATAATAAAACTTTACTGAAGGGCCTAAAAGAAGACATAAATACACCATGTTCATGTAAGGGAGAGCTCGATATTGAAATGAAGCACAATTTCAATAAAAATCCCAAGAGAGTTTTCTAACAAACGACAAGTTGATCTTACTCATATGGCGAGTAAAGGCCAAATGTAGTCAGACAGCAATGTTAAAGGGTAATAATTAAAGATGACTTGTCCTCTCCAAAGTTCTTTATGAAATTAAAGCAATTAAGATACAGTATGATATTTTGCAAAGAGATCAACAGAACAAAGATCTTAGGAACAGATACAGAAGTGGGTGCGTGTCACTGAAGCAGTACTTAAATACCCATTTCATCAATTGAGAAAGATAAGCTATATCATAAATGGGCTAGAATAACAATCTATATACAGATAACATTATATCTCTATCTCCAACAATACCCCCAAATAAATTCCCAACATGTAACTGTGCAAAATAAAATTTTAAGGTAATTAGGAGAAAATTTAAATTCCTTTGACAACAGATTAAGTAAAATTCCATAAATAAGACATAAAACACACAAACCAAAATAGGATACACTGATGAATAAGACCACATTAAAATATTTTTAAATTTTAACAGCTTATATTGAAGTATAATTTACATAATATAAAATTCACATAAGTGTACAATGCAATGATTTTTAGTAAATTTATCAAGTTGTAAAACAATCCCCCAAATTCAATTTAAAAATATTTCTATCACTCCCCCAAAGATCTTTCATACCCACTTGCAATCACCCCATTCCCACCATTAGCCACATTAAAATTTTTGTGTAAGAGAACCATAAGTGAAGTTAAAAGTCAAACAGACTAGAAAATAGTATTTGCAATATGTATGATTAGCAAGAATGTTAGTAAATAATGTATGAAGAACTCCTATAAATAAAAGTGGGGGGAAAAAAAAACAGAAAATGGAAAAAAGAGGCTCAGAGGGCTAATAAACATGTGATAAGATATTCCTATTCACAAGTACCAGGAAAATGCAATCTAAAATAGGAAACCACTTCACTTCTGTAAGACTGGCAAAAAATAAAAAGTGTGAGTATACCAAGCACTGGCCAACCAGGGAGAAATGGCTCCTCTCATATTCTGTTGATGACAACACAAAACCAAAGATATGTACCCTCCACAATCCAGCATGTGCCCAAGATGGCAGGTTCAAAGATGTTTACTGCTGCATTGTTGTAACAGAAAAACGGAAAACGATCTAAGTGTCCATCAGTGGGGGAATGGATAAATGAATGGGTATATGCATAAACTGTACAGTACTGAATTAAGAATCTACATATGTAAACCTGAATACATTTCCAAACAAACTGGAGAAAGCAAGTTTGGAAATATTTCTAGTATGATGCCACTGTTGTAAATTTTTAATACATAAAACAACACTATACATGAATTTCTGGACATACATGTATCATGTAGAACAATGATATAGAATGGAAGGTGGGGGAAAGGGTATAGCTCAAGTTGTAGAGCGCATGCTCAGCACCCAAGAGGTCAGGGGTTCAATCCCCAGTACCTCCTCCAAGCAGAAATCAATGAAGAAACCTTATTACCTCCCCCTCATAGAATGGAAGGGTGTGCATCAATTCTGGAGAAGGAAAGGAAAGGATGGGACTGGTATCTAAGAAGAAAAGGGAACTTCAGCTCTTTCTATAATTTTTAATTTTTTAAAAATCTGAAACATAATAACTTAAAACTTCCCTAACTTGGGAAATGAAATAGTCACCCAAGTCCTGGAAGCTCAGAGAGTTCCACACAGGATCAACTCAAAGAGGAACACACCAAGGCACATAGTAATCAAGCTGACAAAAATTAAGGATAAGGAGAAAATAATAAAATCAGCAAGAGAAAAGCGACAAATAAGATACAAGGGAACCCCCGTAAGGTTATTAGCTGATTTTTCAGCAGAAACTCTACAGGCGAAAAGGGAGTGGCACAGTCTATTTAAAGTGATGAAAGGTAAAAACTTGCAACCAAGAATACTCTGTCCAGCGAGGCTCTCATTCAGATTTGATGGAGAAATCAAAAGCTTCACAGATGAACGAAAGCTAAAAGAACTGAGCACCACCAAATCAGGTTTTCAACAAATGATGAAGGAACTTCTCTAGTCATCAAACCACAAGAGAACAACAACAAAAAAACGACCTACAAAAACAAAACAATTAACAAAATGGCACTTAGAACATATGTATCAATTATCACCTTAAATGTAAATGGATTAAATGCTCCAACCAAAAAACACAGACTGGCTGAATGGATATGAAAATAAGACCCATATACATGCTGTCTACAGGAGACCCACTTCAGAGCTAGAGGCACATGCAGGCTGAAAGTAAGGGGATGGAAAAAGATATTCCATGCAAAGAGAAACCAGAAGAAAGCTGAAGCAGTAATACTTATATCAGGCAAAATATATTTTAAAATAAAGACTGTCAGAAGAGACAAAGAAGGACACTACATAATGCTCAAGGGATCAACCCAAGAAGAGGATACAACAATTGTAAATATATATACACTCAACATAGGAGCACCTCAATATATAAGGCAGTTGTTAATAGACATAAAAGGAGAAATCGAAAATAACACAATAATAGTGGGGGACCGTAACACCCTACTTATATCAATGGACAGATCATCCAGACAGAAAATCAGTAAGGACATACAGGCCCTAAATGACACATTAGATCAGAAAGACTTAATTGGTATCTATAGAGCATTCCATCCAAAAGCAACAGAATACACATTTTTCTCAAGTGCCTCAAATATTCTCCAGAATCGACCACACGCTGGCTGACAAAGCAAGCCTCAGTAAATTTAAGAAAACTGAATCGTACCAAGCATCTTTTCTGACCACAACACTATAAGGTTAGAAATCAACTACAAGAAAAAAACCTGCAAAAACTGCATACACATGGAGGCTAAACAATATGTGCTAACTAAAAATTGGCACTTGCCATCTGCCTCTACAAGAACTGGATCACGCTGGCACTTGCCATCTAACTCTGCTAGGATTAAATCACGAGCCGCTGCAGCCATTGACTTCCAACACACCCTGAAAGGAATTCAGGATGGAGGTCAGGAATGAGGTACTCTGTGCTCTGGGAAAACTGGCTTCAGATAGTCAGTTATTTTCAGAAGATTTCATGACTCCAATTCTTGTGTCTACTCATATCTAGAAAAGCACTAAAATCATCAATGGTGGCATCTGCTCCTGGTGACTAGCAGCAAGCCTCTACCTAACCTTGTGTGTCTGACTGCACATACCTCCTTCACTGAAATCATATATAATACTGAGTTCTCCCCCTGCCCCTTTGGAACAGTTTCTCAGAGCTGTCTGAGATGAAGCTCCCAGGCTACAGTCCTCATTTTGCCTCAAATAAAACTTAACCTACAACTCTCATGTTGTGTGATTTTATTTCAGTCAACATATGCTACTAAATAACCAATGGGTCACTGAGGAAATCAAAGAGGAAACCAAAAAATACTTTGAGACAAATGAAAACACAATGATCCAAAACCTCTAGGACACAGCAAAAGCAGTTCTAAGAGGGAAGTATACAGCGATACAAGCCTACCTCATGAAAGAAGAAAAATCTCAAGAAAATAACCTAATCATACACCTAAAGCAGCTAGAGACAGAAGAACAAATAAAACCCAAATATTCAAGGGAAAGGCTGAAGGCTGCCAGTTGGAAAAAGATTGAGGTTTGTCTCAATCTAAAAGAGAACCAACTCAACACAGGACCAGGCTCCAGAGGAAAGAAATGAGGTTCAGAATTTGAAATTTGTAAACTGTTCCAGGAGTCTCCAACTAGAGAAAAAGCCAGTGGACTACAGAATGCTGTAAATGTGTGTTCCTGGATGAGGAAAGAACAGTCAATTACCCACCAGCGGGCCGCCACAGGAGACAGTGGCTGCGAGAAAATGTACCTGAGAAAATGTGCATGAGCTCGTACACATCTGGATGGGTTCATAAGACTGAAAGAAGGAACAATAAATAAAACAAAGAAACTACCTAAAAAAGGGACTCAAAATAGAGGAGAATGTTAAGTGCTCCACTGAAACATTCTTTTAAAATTCAAATACTATCTTTAGGGATGCCAATCCTATAAAGCTCCACACTGTCAGCATATGGTCTCCTGAAGTGAGCAAAAGCATGGCACAAATGTGCCTGGGGTTAACCTGCACCCTTGTGAAAAGGGAAGTAATAATGACCCCCAATTTCAGTGCAATTTTATAAACCTAAAATGCACTGTTTAATACGAGGCTAAACAATCCATTCTCCCCTTCTTCACTCTCTCTTCACCACACCCTCCCCACCACACACTTCTGGCTTTCCACATCTAGTTAAATTGAGATAAAACAAAATTAAGAAAAAAGGAGAGAAAAAAAAAAGTCTGAAACAAATATGGTAAAATGTTAACATTTTAAAATATACATGCCCAGTTTATTCTCTGAACTTACATTAAAAAGAAAAAAAAAGCCTTCATATAGTGCTAAAAGCCTGATGTGTCAATGCAAAGTAAATGGAGAAGGATACGCTAGCGATGGTTCCAAAGTAGGGTATGAACACCATCACAGCCCCTGGAAATGGAGAGAAAATATTAGAACTCCTCGATCTGTGTTCTTCACTTGGCCTTCAAGCACCACTCTTATCTTCCTGACACTCAGTTTACTGGTTATTCCTCTTCTTCACAACCTTTTAATGCTGGAGGCCTCAGGGCTCAGTCCTTGGTCCTCTTCTGCCCAACTATACTTTCAGTTCAGTCATCCTTCTTGAACACCAAATTCATACAACCAACTGCCTACTGGATCTAGGAAGTCTAAATTTAACATTGCCAAAACAGAACTCATTTCCTCCCACTGCTCAAGAAACTTCTCTCTTCCTACAGTCTTACCCATTCCCTGTTCCATTTTTATAGCTGCTCACATCAAAAATCCTGACAGTCATTCTTGATTCCTCTTTCTCTCAAACCCCATTATCATGTAATCCTATTGACTCTATCATCAGAACATATCCAGATCCAACTACTTCTTATCACCTCCACTGCTACCACCCTGGTGTGATCAATATCTCTCACCTCCTAACTGGTATCCCAGTTTCCATTATGGCCTTCTGGCAGCCTGTTTTTAACACAGCATCCAGTGACTCTGCTAAACGGAGAGTCAGAGCATGTGACTTCTCTTTCAAAATCCTGCAATGGCTCCCATCTCACCCAACTCCTTGCTGTGGCATACAAGATACCACAAGATCTGCACCCCTCCCCACCTCCATTTTCTCTTTGATCTGATTTCCTACCCCTCTCTCCACTGCTTATTAACCTCACTCTAAGTCATATGGGTTAGACACACAGGCATATTCCTACTTTAGGGTCTTCACATCAGCTATTACCTCTGTCTGGGCCATTCTTCACCCAGATATCCAAGTGGCTAACTCCCTCACCTCCTTCAAAAGTCTTTCTTCACTCTCCCCCTCTCTTCCTCAGCGCTACCTACGGAGGTGGCAGCCATCTCCTAGTCGGCATCATGGCCACCCTCAGACCCCTAGTGAAGCCCAAGATTGTCAAAAAGAGGACCAAGAAGTTCATCCGGCACCAGTCAGACCGATATGTCAAAATTAAGCGTAACTGGCGGAAACCCAGAAGCACTGACAACAGGGTGCACAGGAGGTTCAAGGGCCAGATCCTGATGCCCAGCATCAGCTATGGGAGCAACAAGAAAACAAAGCACATGTTGCCCAGCGGCTTCCAAAGTTCCTGGTCCACAATGTCAAGGAGCTCAAAGTGCTGCTGATGTGCAACAAATCTTACAGTGCTGAGATTGCTCACAATGTTTCCTCGAAGAACCGCAAAGCCATTGTGGAAAGAGCAGCCCAGCTGGCCATCAGAGTCACCAATCCCAACGCCTGGCTGCGCAGCGAAGAAAACGAACAGACAGCTCGTGCACACTGTATTTGTATTAATAAAACCATGAAACTAAAAAAAAAAAGTCTTTCTTCAAATCTCTTGGAGTTCTGGTCAAGATGGTACAGTGGTAGGAGCACAAGCTTGCCTCTCCTTGCAACTACAACGAAACAACTGAATGCTAAACAACCATTGAAGAAAGACTGGAATCTAGCAAAAAAGATCTGCAACTGAAAGCATAAAGGGGAAGCATAGCAGGACGGTAGGAGGGGCGTGCTCAGGATATAACTGGGCCCCATACCCCCCAGGGGGGTGACCCACAAGCTAAAGATTTGTTAAGTCACAGAGGCCCTCCCACAGGAGTGAGAGCTCTAAGCCCCATGTCAGGCTCCCCAGATCGGGTCCTGGCATTGGGAAGAGAAGGAGACCCCAGGACATCCGGTTTTGAATGCTAGAGGGGCTTGGCTCTGGGAGCCTTAAAAGACTGGAGGAAACAGAGACTATATTCGCTTGAGAAGCGTACGCAGAAACTCACGTGCTGCAGGTCCCAGGGCAGAAGCAGTGATTTTATAGGAACCTGAGCCAGACCTGCCTGCTGGATTTGGAGGGTCTCCTGGGGGCTGCGGCTCACTCAGGGGACATAAAAGCTGGTGGTGGACATTCCAGGACTGTTCATCTACACAAACTTTCCAGGAGGTTAACATCTTGATTGGATCCTTAGCACTAAGACCTAGCCCCACCCAACAGCCTGTAGGGAAGCCTCAGGCCAAACAACACACAGGGTGGGAACACAGCCACACCCATCGTCAGACTTCCTAAGCCACAAAGGCTTCAAGACAGAGCCCTATCCACCAGAGGTCAAGGACCAAGCTTCACCTAGGACTAGGCAAGCACTGGCTCCTCTTGCCAGGAAACTTGCATAAGCCTCTAGTCCAGCCTCATCCACCAGGGGCAGATACCAGAAATAAGAAAATAATCCCAAAACCTGTGGAAGGAATCCACAAACACAGAGAAAGACAGACGATATAAGGAAGCAAAGGAATATCTCCCAGGCCAAGGTACAAGATAAAATCCCAGAAGAAGAAATAAGTGATGAGAAGATAGGTAATTTATCTAAGAGTTTAAAGTAATGATGGCCAAGATTTTCAGAGAACTCAAGAGGAGTAAAGATGCACAGAATGAAGTTTTTAGCAAAGAGTTGGAAAATATAAAGAATACCCACAGTTGAATAATAAAATCACTGAAATGAACAATACACTAGAAGGAATCAAGAATAGACTAAATGAGGCAGAAGAATGGATCAGTGAGCTAGAAGACAGATTAGTGGAAATCACTACTTCAGAACAGAAAAAAGAAAAAAGAATAAAAAGGAATGAGGATAGTTTAAGAGAACTCTGGGACAACATGAAGCGCTCTAATATTCGCATTATAGGGGCCCCAGAAAGAGAAGAGAGAGAGAAAGGACCTGAGAAGATTTCTGGAGAGATAATAACCAAAAACTTCCCCAACTTGGGAAAGGAAATAGTCACGCAAGTCCTGGAAGCGCAGAGAGTACCACACAGAATCATCCTAAAGAGGAACACACCAAGGCACATAGTCATCAAATTGACAATTAAGGATAAGGAGAAAATATTAAAATTAGCAAGAGAAAAGCAACGAATAACATACATTAAAGTGATGCAAGTGAGAAACTTACAACCAAGAATACTCTATCCGGCAAGGCTCTCATTCAGACTTGATGGAGAAATCAAAAGTTTCATAGATAAACAAAAGCTGAAAGATTTCAGCATCACTAAACCAGCTTTACAACAAATGTTAAAGGACTTTCTCTAGTCATCAAACCATAAGAAAAAAGAACAAAAAGAAAGAGAGAAAAAAAAAAAGAGAGACCTACAAGATTGCTTTGGCTGTTCGGGGGTCTTTTGTGATTCCTTATAAATTTCGAAATGGTTTGTCCTAGTTCTGTGAGGAATGTCACGAGTATTTTGATGAGGGTTGCATTGGATCTGTGGATTGCTTTGAGTAGTGTGGCCATTTTGATAATGCTGATTTTTCCAATCCAAGAGCACAAGAAATCTTTCCATTTCTTTGTGTCATTTTGGTTTTTAGAGTATAGGTAACCTTGGTTAAGTTTATTTCTAGGTATTTTGTTGTTTTTGATGTAATGGAAATGTCTCTGCCAGTTATAAAATTCTAGTTTTTGAAGTAAAAAAAAAAAAAGTGAGTGAATGGCCGCAAATGGCAAAACATCCTTCTTTTTTATGGGTGAGCTGTATTCCATTACATATGCTGCATCTCCATTATCTATTCAATTATTAATGCGCACATAGGATGCTTCCATATCTTGGCAATTATAAATAATATTGCTGTTAATAGCAGGGAGTATGTATCTGTTTGAGTTAATTCTTATTTTGTGGTTGGCTTTATTCCTTTGATAACTATGTAAGTTTAAAAAGCTAAAGCTCTAAACATTCTTAGAAACAATGAACAGTACATATATGTAAATTTAAAAACTATGTGCAGTAAAAAAAAATGAGGTATCAAGCCATGAAAGACATAGAAGAAACTTAAAAGATATATTACTAAATGAAAGAAGCTAGTCTGAAAAGGCTACAAACTGTACGATTCCAACCAAATGACATTCTGGAAAGGGCAAAGCTACAGAAACAATAAAAAGATCATGGTTTCCAGGGGGTTGAGGAGAGGGAGGGAGGAATGAATAGATGGAGCACAAGGGATTTTTTAGGGCAATGAAATTATTCTGTACGATACTATAGTGATGGCTACATGTCATTATGCATTTATCAAAGCCCACAGAATGTACAATATCAAGAGTGAGCCCTAATGTAAACTATGGACTTTGCTTGATAATAACGTGCTCATGTTGGTTCATCAGTTATAATAAATATGCCACACTGATGAGGGATGTTGAGGGTAGTGGAGTATATATGTGTGGGTGACATGGGCTATATGTGAACTCTATTTTCTGCTCAGTTCTGCTGTGAACCTGAAACTGCTCTAAAAGAATAAAGTCTACTAAAAAAAAAAAATCTCTCAGTGAGGTCTACCCTAACCTCCCTAAGTTTAAACTGCAAACCCACCTGGACGCTCCATCCCCCTTATCTGTTCTACTTTTTTTTTTTCATGGCACTTATCTCATTCTGACATGTTATACATTTTATTTACTGATAATGCCTACTGTTCATTATTTTTATTATGATGTCAGCTCCATGAAAGAAAGGCTCTTTGTCTGTTTTTTTTACTATATATTAATTGCCTGGAGTAGTACCTGGCATGTGGTAGCTATACAATAAAAACAGCTGAATAAATAGATGTATGTATATGATGTATCCACAGAAATGTACAGTAGGATAAGTATATACATATGAAAAAAATACTTACGGTGGAACAAGGTCTTTTTTTTTTTTTTAATTACTATTAGGGTTCTAAATCAAAGAAGTTTACAAACTTCTAATCTAGGGCTACCAAAACCAGAACAAAGAGTTAACTTGGCTTCACAGAGAAGAAAGTATGTTGACCACAGAATACCAAATCAAGGAATAAATGGAATGCAAAATTCTGTGGTTTGACTCTAAAAAAAATTGATATATGAAAGAAAAACAGGTTTAAATGTACCTGAATAAGAATGACAACAACAGAAACTAAACAAGATATGGAAGAAAAAAAGAGGATAGCCTATTAGGAGGAGAATTAGACCGTTTTTATTGATGATACAAAAAAGAAATTAAGGGAGAAAACAGGCAAACATATAAATAATTTCAATTATAAAGGATAAATCACATCAAAGAACTGGGACCAAATTTAGGAGATATATAAATTTACAGGAGATAATGAACTTAAAGAAGATACATAAATTTAAAGGAGCTATACATATGTATGTATTTGTCTATATAAGTAGTTTTGTTTGTTTTAATTCAACAACACAGCAAGCCTAGAAAGTGGCAATGAATAAAACCCCTAGCAAAGAAAGAAAATCTGCAATCAGATATGGTGGTGAACAAGGTCCAAACTATTTTAAGAACTACAAAGGCACTGTTCTCCTAGCAAGAGAAAGACAATACCGGTCATTAAGTTCATTAATCGCGTGGGCACAGACACACACTCAAAATGTAGATCAGCAGACATGTACTCTAAGGAGCTTGAATAGAATTCCAAAATCTGTGGCCAATGTATTTTTATAGCCTCAGATTAATCACATGGGTTTGATATGCAATTTTTTTTGTAAAGAGAATCATCCTTGTTATCTTCACACTACACAGGTGTATCTACAAATTTCCTCAAATTTTCATAAAAACTGGTTTAGGAATCCAATATTTCTACTACCGATTTTAAAATTAAATATAGCAGATAGTAGTAATGGGGGGAGGTGCCAAGATGGAGTAGAAAGACTCACAGCTCACCCCTCTCACAAATACACCAAGAATTACATCTACAGACCCACTGAATTGCACAGAACCCCTACTGAACTCTGGCAGAGTGTTTCTCGCTTGGAAATACAGGAGGATTCCTCACAAAATCCAGTAAGACAAAAAAGAAAAAAAAAGAAAAAGGAAATTGGTGCGGTACTAGTCCTGCAGGGAGGGAGCAGTAAAGGAAGAAAGCTGCCCACACGCTGGGACGCCCCCTCTCCAGTTGGGAGGTCAGCATGGACAGAAGAAAAAAAGGGACACTATGAACTCATCTACAAAACAGAAATAGATTCACAGACATAAACAATCCTTATGGTTACTGGGGAAAGGAGGTGGGAAGGGATAAAATTAGGAATTTGAAATTTACAAATGTTAGACACTATATATAAAAATAGATTTTTTAAAAGTTTCTTCTGTATAGCACAGGGAACTATGTTCAATATCTTATAATAACCTTTAATGAAAAAGAATATGAAAACAAATATATGTATGTACATGCATGACTGGGACATGGTGCTATACACCAGAAATTGACACACTGTAACTATACTAAAAAAAAAAAAAAAAAAAAGATTAAAAAAAAAAGTCCACAAACAATAAATGCTGGAAAAGCTGTGGAGAAAAGGGAACCCTCCTACACTGCTGGTGGGAATGTAGTTTGGTGCAGCCGTTATGGAAAACAGTATGGAGATTCCTCAAGAGACGAGAAATAGACTTACCATATGATCCAGCAATCCCACTCCTGGGCATTTATCCAGAGGGAACCTTAATTCAAAAAGATACATGCACCTCAATGTTCACAGCAGCACTATTTACAATATCCAAGACATGGAAACAACTGAAATGTCTGTCCATTGACTGCATAAAGCAGCTGTGGTATATTTATACAATGGAATACTACTCAGTCATAATAAAATAATGTCATTTGCAGCAACATGGATGGACCTGGAGATTGTCATTCTAAGCGAAGTAAGCCCAAAAGAGAAAGAAAAATACCGTATGATATTACATATGTGGAATCTAAAAATAAGACAAAGGAACTTATTTACAAAACAGTAGCAGACTCACAGACCTAGAAAACAGACTTACGGCTACCAGGGTCGGGAAAGGAGTTGGGAAGGGATAAATTGGGAGCTCGAGATCTGCAGATACTAATATATATAAAAGAGATAAACAACAAGCTCATACTGTATAGCACAGGGAACTATATTCAATATCTTATAGTAGCCTATGGTGAAAAAGAATATGAAAACAAATGCATGTTCATGTATGACTGAAGCATTATGCTGTATACCAGCAATTGATGCAAAATTATAAACGGACTATACTTCAATAAAAATATACATATACAAAAATAAAAAATTAAAATTAAATTAAATATATCCACTTAAGCACTAAAAGCATAATGACAAAGTATCATGCATTTAAAAATCATATGAAATTTATTTACTTTTTTAAAAGTTAAATTTAAACTTGGTAAGGCAGGAATGCTAAATAAAAATCTGGCAATAATGTATCTTTGGTTTTTTACTCTCCGATACAATCTAAGGGAAATCACTTGGATTATATCAGAAACTAAAAAAAAACAACAAAATCATTCTAAACTGAAAAGAACACAATAGACTAGTAAATCACTCTAACAGAAAAGAACACATAAAGCAGCTCTGGACCTTATAAAAACTAATTTCTAACTTATTTCACAAATAATAAGCTAATATGGACTCTGACAGGATAAGATACTGAAATACTCTCAAATTCATGGACAAAAAAACTCTAGCTGAAAACTAACATGAAAGTACATTTGTTCTTTAAAGCATATAGCCAAGGGAACCTAATGTTTTCTGAAATTCAAGTCGATTCTTGCTTTTACATTGAGACTAAAGGTGCTGATACATATCAGGTATACTTATGAGGGTGACAGAATAATCTTCCTTTCCCCATTCCCAAGGAGTATTTCAAGCAGATGCTCACAAATCTCTCCTTTGAGGAAGAGGGAAATATAAGGAATATTCTCAAAGTAAGTAGGGCTACCAACCTGAGCCTGCCCTTCCAATCTACCAGGGACTGGGACACCCCTCACCTAGAAACCAGAAGTATGTGCAGAGGCCTAGGGCAATTTGGGAGGTTCAAAATAAGGAAGAGGGAAAAAAGGCTTAATTTAAAGGTATCTATTTTGCTTGTCCTCAGAGAAGAGGAAGGTTGTTTAGACTTCTGGGTCCTATCCTGCAGCAAGGGACACAGTCCTGAGGACACCAGGCTGAGAGCAAGAAAGAAAAGAAACTTGGCAGGTGGCCTGAGATGTGCCAGCCCATCAAGAAATAGCCAGAACACAATTAATTTAGAACAAAGAGAGAAGCTAAAATCTAGTGAACCTCTTTCCTGTTTTTATCAGATTTCTAAAGAAAGATTAGAAACCCTGTGCTTCCCCCAGATTTTTTATTTAATTAAGTAAAGATCCTTTTGCAAATGTCTATCTCAACTGCGCTTAAAAAAAAAAGTGGGGGTGGGGGCTACAGCTCAGTGGTAGAGTGTGGGCTTGGCATACACAAGGTCCTGGGTTCAATCCCCAGTGCCTCTGTTAAGGGGGATTTTTTTTTTTCAATTTTTAAAAGAATAAAAAAATTCTTTAAATGTGAGAAGGGAGGTTGAGGACAGAATTTTAAGAACACAGGTCCAAAGTAATACAGGGGAAATCAAAATTAGAAAACACCAAAAGAAAGGAGAAACAAAGGTACCCCGTCCTTCTCACATGAAACATTGTATATTCACAATTTGTATGGGATTATTCTTTAACAAGAAGCCACAGGAATACCTGTGCTGTGACTAGTCTGTTTAGGTGAGTCATACTTGAATCAGGTTAGTCTCTGCACAACACATCTATAACTGAATCTAAACATGGTCATACCTAGAAAGTACATTATGTAGAAGGATAGGAGAAATGGTTCTACAAAGAACACAAAACCACAGAAAATTTAAAATGAGACTGTCTAAAGTCCTAAAATATGGAATGGGGAGCTTCCTGGACTTATTACCTCATATTACCAATCTCAATGAAGGCTCAAAGCTGAAGAGAGAACATTCTGCATAACTGAAAGAACTATATTCAATACCTTGTAATAGCCTATAATAAAAAAGAATACAAAAAGAAATATAAATATAAATATATACACACACACATCTCAATGATGATGCTGTACAGCAGAAATTAACACAACATTGTAAATCCACTATATGTCAATTAAAAAAAAAAGATGCAAAGGGACAGTATCGGCTTGTTCTGGAAATCTGGGTTTCTGACATGACTGGTAACTCTAGTTCCTTTTCTTCATCTTCATCCTATTTCAGCTCAACTAAAAGAGAAGCTGAGCACAGTGGGGGCAAGCTGACAGGACTGAGGCAGAGATGAACACACCCTAAAGTGACTAGGAAAATGATGCAGACACCTCCATACTCAGGATTTTCCCTCACCATAACATCTTTCGAATAAAATCTGCTCAATTTCAGAACAGAAACAAAAGAACAGTAATTCTGTCACTCAATCAAATTTCAATTAGCTGTTACTCTAAGTTTATAAGTGGAGTCACTCCAGATACAAATCTACTACTTTATACTAGTGATATTCGTGTTTTGCTATTAAAGAGGTAAAACATGAAAATAAAATATCTTATAACTACAAAAGGTGAAGTCTAAGCTCTGGTCACAGCACTGAGTCTTTTAGAATACCTGGAGCCTCATTTAGATTACCCACATCCTTGAATGATGAATACTAGCTTAAAATGAGAAAAATATCCAGAGTAAGGAATTATGCAACCACAGAATAGCTCCTGACTTCCCTGTGACGTTTCAACGATAACCACAAAACTGTTAAGAGAACTCCAAAGAAGCTTCTGCATAACTGAAAGAACTGAACTCTGTACTATTTTATGGTTTTCTAAAGTTTAAAAAATTTTTTTCTTCCATTTTCTAGGTGACTTTATATTTAAGGGGTTTTGGTGGGGAGGGGGTTTAGGTTTGTTTAGTAATTTATTTTTGGAGGCAGTACTGGGAATTGAACCCAGGACCCTGTGCATGCTAAGCATGCGCCCTACCACTTGAGCTATACCCTCCCCGCCGTACTATTTTAAAAGAGGCACACCAAGAAGCAACATACACCTAAAATTCAAATATGGCTTCAATCCAGAGGACTATTCCTTTGGTGGTGAAATCACACACTTAAAGGTTCTGATAGTATACTACTCTGCAAATTATCCAAAAATAGGATCAAAAATTAAATTCCTCAGACATGGGCACTGAATTGTATTCAGCTGTAGTTGGGGGATACAATGAAGTGTCCACCATAAAATATAGCTCTGCTGCGTTTTGCTCTTTTGGGATAACCGCTTCTGAAGAGGCTGAGACCACCTTAGGTTCTCTCCTCCAAGGACCATGTTCTTAGTATCCTACGTTCCTGACCTCCTGTGAGACCTCTCCCCCTCAAAGCCCACATGGCATAATTCTTTATACAGTCAGACATTCAGAAAATAATGAGAGATTTCAGGACACAAATTCAACAGGCAGTCCCTCCATTTGGAACCACACACCACCAGGGGCCGCATAATGACATATCTGAACATCTATCCTGTAGACAAAGATTTTTATTAGCGAGTGAGTACCCAGCAGCAGATGAGCAACACGCAAAGTGATAGTATGAGTGTGGGGAAAACCTGTAAACAAGAGGCAAATGACCTGTTTAATGCCTCATAAATGCAACAGTGTTTGAATGCTCCTGCCATAAAGACTCTGTCTTCTACCCTCCAGCAAAACACCAGAATTTTGAAAGGTACTTTAAAGCACCTTTAAACATTAGAAAAGTACTTCTAGCTACCTCAAAGACAACCCATAGTTATAGACAGAGGGGGAACTAACTTCCACCCACATAAACCCACCCAACAACTTTCCAACTTAGAAAAGTGTACAGATGTTTCCAAAGAAACATCATACCTTAAAAGAGGGTTCCAAATATCTCCACTCTCCTTTTCTGACCTTCATGTGATATAGGAACTCAACAGCTTGAACATGTAGAGAGCTCTCATGATTCTAGGGGTCAAAAACTATGTTTAAAAAAAAACAAAAGAGTGGAACTCAAACTAGAAGCAAGCCATCAATCCAATGATTAATAAAATGTGTACTTTTTAATGCACCAACTTCATCTATTTTCCCTGTCAACAAATTAGATTTGAGACTGTATGTCCTACTTTTCAGGGAGAGGTAATATTTGAGAGAACAATTTAAAACGACATGCTATACTGATGCAACTAGAGCAATGCTGAAATTTTTTAGTTTTAAAAGTAGAAACATAAAATTAGTGACTTAAGGTTCTCCTTAATAAGCTAGAAAAAGACCAAAGTAGGTAGAAGGAAGGAAATAATAAAGATATAAGCAGAACTCAGTAGAGTATTAAGCCAAAAGCAGGTCTTTTGATTAAAAAAAATGAAATTGATAAAAACCTCTAGAGAAACTGATCAATAAAAAGAGAATACACAGATTACCGCTATCAAGGATGAAAAAGGGGGCTATCACGACAGGCCCTATAGGCATTAAAACAACAGTTAAGTAATACTACAAACAACTGCATACCAATAAATTCGACAACTCAGACAAAATGGACAAATTCCTTGAAAAAAATACAACTTACCAAAACTGACACAAGATATATATAAAATCTAGAGGGGAGGGTACAGCTCAAGTGGTAGAACACATACTTAGCATGTATGAGATTCTGGGTTCAATCCCCAGTACCTCCTCTAAGAATAAATAAATAAACCTAACTTCCTCCCCTCCTCAAATAAATACAGTAAATAAATAAAAAATAAATTTAAAAAAAAATCTAAATAGCCCTATATAAAGAAGACTGAATTTATCATAGATCTTTCCACAAGGAAAACTTCAGACACAGCTGATTTCAGTAGTGAATTCTATCAAACATTTATGGGAGAAATAACATCAATCTTGCATCAATTTTTTCAGAAAACAAGGAGAGAAAGAACACTCTCCAACTTGTTTTATGAGGTCAGATAACCCTGATAAAATCTAAAAAGGAACCTTATAGCAAGAAAGGATGAAAGAAAGATCAAGTAAAAGACAGAAAGAAAAAAAAATTAAAGACCAATATCCTTCATGAACACAGACACAAATATTCTTTTTAAAAATTTTAGCAAAACATAGATGCTGGAGAGGGTGTGGAGAAAAGGGAACCCCCCTACACAGTTGGTGGGAATGTAGACTGGTGCATCCACTATGGAGGACAGTATGAAGATTCCTCAAAAAACTAAAAATAGACTACCACCTGATCCAGCAATCCCACTCTTGGGCATATATCCAGAGAAAAATAAAATTCAAAAAGACACATGCACCCCAATGTTCATAGCAGCACTACTTACCATAGCCAAGACATGGAAACAACCCAAATGTCCATCAACAGATGACTGGATAAAGATGTGGTACATATATACAATAGAACACTACTCAGCCATAAAAAATAAAATAATGCCACTTGCAGCAATATGGATGGACCTGAAGACTGTCATTCAAAGTGAAGTGGGCCAGAAAGAGAAAGAAAAATGCCATATGACATCATTTATATGAAGAATCTAAAAAATAGTAACAATAATAATGACACAAATGAACTAATTATTATTTTGATTTCTTGAATATGTGTAAGCACATCTGACTGTCCTTTATGATTGGATTACTGTATTCTGTTGATTCTTATTTTGTAGTTGGCTTTATTCCTTCAACAACTATGTAAGTTTAAAAAGCTAAAGATCTAATCTGTTCTTAGAAACAATCATTAGTACATATATGAAAACTAAAAAAAGTGCAGTATACTGTATATATGTATTTACATGTAATATAATGTGTATGTGCAGTCAAACTGTAATAATTCTACATAATAAAACTGGGGGAAAATAAAGGAAAGAAAAATTTTAGCAAAACAAATCCAGTGATACATAGAAGGAATAATATGACAAAGTGTGGGATGCAAGGCTGATTAAATATATGAAGAACCAATCAAGGTAGTCCACCATATTAACAGAAGAAAGGAGAAAAATCATACGATCATCTCAATATACACAGGAAATGCTCAACAAAATTCAACTCCCATTCATGATTAAAAACTTTCACAAATAGAAAAAGAAAGAAAAATGTCATATAACATTGCTTATATGTGGTATCTAAAAAAAAAGGACACAAATGAACTTATCTACAGAAAAGAAACAGACTCGGTCACAGAGAACAAACTTATGGTTATCAAAGGTTAAAGGACGTGGGAAGGGATAAATTGGGAATTTGAAAATTGCACCTCTTGGGGAGTGATGGAAATGTTAGTTATCTTGATTGTGGTGGTGGTTTCCTGGGCGTATACATCTATCAGAAATCATCAAATTGTACATCTGAAATAATGTAGTTTACTATACAGAAACCATATCACAATAAAGGTGTTTTTAAAAAAAAGCAATGTTATAAAAAAATTTTTAAAAAACTCACAAATAGAAATAGAAGGAAAAATCCTCATCTGATAAAGAGTATCTATAGAAAAACCAAAAAACACCTGTAGCTGACATCACAGTCCATGTGAAATTCTGAACATTTCCCTCATATAATCAAAATAAGGCAAAGATGTTCATTCTCACCATTTCTATCCAACATTTTATCAGTTAGTATAGTAAGGCAAGAAAAATAAATAAAAAGCATAGACACCAGAAAGGAAAAAATAGACTTCCTCTATCCATAGATAACACAATAGAAATACTTTATACAAACATAACATACATAGAAAATACAAATCTACAAAGCAACTTCTAAAGCTAATGTGAATTTAGCAAGGTCATAGCATACAAGGTCAACATACAAAAGCCAATTATATTTTTATATGCTAGCAAGTAAACAATTAGAAAACAAAATGTAAAAAATAATTCATTGGACTGACTTCATACAAGATGACAAAGAAAGAAATTCCAGGGGGAGGGTGTAGCTCAGTAGTAGAATGCGTGCTTAGCATGCACAAGGTCCTGGGTTCAATTCCCAGTACCTCTATTAACAAAATAAGAAAACAACCCTAATTACCTCCCCCCACATAAAAAAGGTAATAAAGTAAAAAAAAAAAGGTTAAAAAAAAAAAAATTCCAGGAATACATTCCTCCACTCAAAGAACTATTGAGCTGGCAGAAACTGTCTGAAGAAATTTTGGAACTCTGGAGTTTAGCTGGAAAACATGAAGCCTCCAAGGTAGAGCTTGATGAAGAAGCTGGTGAATATTGGTAAATTTTAGCCTTCTGTGAAGCAGCTATCCAACTCCCAGCAAGCAACAGTGGGATGGCTACCCTCATTCCTGGTGTAGCTTGCTGGAGGCTAGGGTGAACACAAGAAAGACCTTGTCCTCCAAACATCGAGGTTGTAAGTCCTAATTGATGATGGCTGCTTTTGATCACTGAGGAGCAGGCAGAGGCTAGTGACCATTGTTTCAATACCCACAGGCCAAAGCAGCTTCCAGGGAATTTAAGAGAACAGTACTTGTTTTTATTTTTCCTCCTTTTGGGAGCCAGACATTAAAGGAAATCTTTATCAGGTCACTGTCTAACTGCAGATATAACTGAACAGAAACTTCAATTACCACATACAAGAAGGAACACACATTTCCAAAACTTGTCTGGAAAAGACAAATGGAAGGCTCTAGCATTCAGTGAGCAAAAATTAGCAATCCTTGAGGAGTGGGAGAATCAGGATTTCTAAAGTTACCACAACAAAATACTCAAATGTCATTTTAACAAAATACTTAAAAACCTAAAAATTTATAAACAAAAAATTAAAGAAATAGAAAATCAATGCCCATTCACAAGAAAAGGAAACTTTGACCAAAACCAAAAACAAAACACCGTGAGGAAGCAAAGACACTAAATTAGTATTAGTTAAAGATATTAAATCAACTGTCTGAAGTACATTTAATGAGCTAAAGGAAACCATGGTCAAAGGAATTCAGGAAAACGATGTATGAACGAAATTATAAAAAGGAACTAAACAGAAATTCTGCAGCTGAAAAGTACAATAACTGAGATGAAAAACTCACTAGAGGTGTTCAACAGTAGATCTGAGCACACATAACAAGGACCAGTGAACCAGAAGATAAGACAATTGAAATTATTCCATCTGAGAGGCAAAAAGAAACAAAAGTAAGGAAAGGTAGAGTCTTAGGGACCTGATGGACAACACCAAATGTAACAATATATGCATTACAGGGGTTTCAAAACGAGAGGTAAAAGAGCAGAAAAAATATTTGAAGAAATAATGGCCGAAAGCTTTCAAAATCTAAGGAAAGACATGAATATACTTATCCAAGAAGCCTAACAAAAGGGCAAGTGGGATCAACTCAAAGAGACTCACACCAAGACATATTATAAAACAAAAGCACACTATAAAACTGTTGAAATCCAAAGACAAAGAGAGAATACTTAAAGCAGCAAGAAAGAAGCAACTAGCAATATATAAAAGATCTTCAATAGGATTAACAGCTGACTTCTCAGAATCCTCTAGAAGGCAGTGGGATGACACATTTAAAATCCTGAAGGAAAAAAAAAACCTGTCAACCAAGAATTCCATATCTAGCAACACTATCCCTCAAGAACGGAGGGGAAATTAAGATATATCCAAATAACAAAAGCTAAAGAAGTACATTACTAATTACCAGTAGACTTGTCCTATAAGAAATGCTAAAGGGAGTCCTTCAGGCTAAAATGAAAGGACAACTCAAAGCCATAAGAAAAAATACACAATGCTGATAAACATAACTACATAGATAAATACAAAAGCCAGTATTACTGTACATTTTGTATGGTTTATAACTTCTTTCTTTTTCCTACATGATTTAACAGACAAATGCATAAAACTACTTACAAATCTATGTTAACAGGCATACAGTGTATAAAAATGTAATCTCAAATATATACATACATATAAATAAATAGAGGGAGCAACAGAGATTTATAGGAGCAAAGTGTTTGTATAAACTAACTAGGTTATCACATTAAGATGTTAATTTTGATCTCCAAGATAACTACTAATAAAAATAACTTAAATATACAGAAAAGAAAGAATCAAAATGATACACTACAAAAAAAATCAACTAAATTTTTTGAAAGGTCAGTAATGGAGGAATCAAGGAACAAACATATAAAACATACAGAAAGCAAACAGATAAATGGGAGAAGTAACTCCTTTATCAGTAATCACATTAAATATAAATGGGCTAAACTCTCCTATTGAAAGGCAGAGATTAGCAGAATGGACTTTGAAAAAAAGATTCATCTGTATGTTGCCTACAACATACTTACGTGAGAAATACAGACATAAAGAGGTTAAAAGTAAAAGGATAAAAAAAGATGTTCCATGCAAATATTAATCAAAGGAGAGCCGAGATGGCTATGCTAACAGCAGACAAAACAGACTTTAAATTATAAAAGGTTACAAGACAGAAAGGATATTAAATATCAACAAAAAGTTAAATACGCAAGAAGAAATAACAGTTGTAACATATCTGCACATAACAGAGCCAAAAAATGCATGAAGTAAAAATTGATAGCATAGAAAGGGGAAAAACACAATTTTTCCAGAATAGTTGGAGATTTCAAAATCCCACATTCAGAAATGGACAGAACAATATCAAAACACAATGGAGTATCAACAAGGAAACAGAAGATTTGAACACTATAAACCAATTAGACCTAACAGACATATATGAATATTCAACACAATAATAGTAAAATACATATTCTTCTCAAGTGCACACAGAACATTCTCCAGGATACATCTCATATTAGGCCAGAAAACAAGTCTTGATAAATTTTAAAAGTCTGAAATAATACAAAGTATCTTTTTAAATCACAACAGAATTAAACTAGAAATTTTTTAAAACTGGAAAATTCACAAATATGTAGGAATTAACATACACCTTAAACCATCAATAGGTCGAAGAAATTACAAAGGAAGTCCTTGCCAAAACAATTAAGAAAGAAAAAGGAATAAGGCATTCAAATTGGAAAGGAAAAAGTAATATTGGCAGATGACATGATTTTTTGTTAAAAACTCCTAAAATTACACACATTCAAACAAAACCACTATTACAGCTAATAAATGAATTCAGCAAATCCATAGGATACGAAATCAATACACAGAAGAGTTGCATTTCTATACACTAGCAATGAACAATCTGAAAAGGAATTTAAGAAAACAGTAACATTTACAATAGTATCAAAAAGAATAAAAATACTGAGGAATGAATTTAACCAGGGAGGTGAAAGACTTCTATTGTGAAAACACAAAACATTGCTGAAATAAATTAAAGAACTAAGTAAATGGATAGATATCCCATAATCATCAAAACACTGCTAAAAGAAATTAAAGAATTAAATAAATGGAAAGACATCCTATTTTGGTAAATTGGAAGATTTTTAATATTGTTAAATGACAAATACTACCCAAAGAGATCTACTAACAAAGTTTGTAATCACTATCAAAATTCCCATGGCAGTTTTTGCAGAAATAGAAAAACCCATCCAGAAATTCATATCAAATCTCTAGGGGGACCATGAATAACCAAAATTCTTGAAGAATAAGTTGGAAACATCACATTTCCTGATTTTAAAACTTACTGAAAAGCTACAATAATCCAAACAGTATGGTACTAGCATACAGACAGACACAGAGACCAGCGGAACAGAATGAAAAGCCCAGAAATAAATCCTAAGATATATGATCAAATGATTTTCGGTGAGGGTGCCAATAACATTCAAAGGGGAAAGGACAGTCTTTTCAACAAATAGTGCTGGGAAAACTGAACAGCTGCATGAAAAAGAATGAAGTTGGACCATTATATACATATCATATAGAAAAATTAACAAAATGTATCAGACCTAACTTATGAACTAAAACTATAAAACTCTTAGCACAAAACACAGGGAAAAAAAAAACTTCATGACCTTGGATTTGATAATGATTTCTTGGATATTACAAAAGCACAGGCAAGAAAGCAAAAAATAAACTGGACTTAATCAAAATTAAAAACTTGTATTTATCAAAAACACTACCAAGAGAATGAAAAGATAACTCCCAGAATGGGAAAAAATACCTGCAATCACACATCCGATAAGGGATTAATATCCAGAATACACAAAGAACTCCTACAACTTAACAAAAAATAAATAAATAAACCACCCAATTAAAAAATGATCAAAGGACTTAACTAGACATTTCTCCAAAGAAAATACACAAATGCTAATAAGCACATGAAAAGATGCTCAACATCATTAGTCATCAGAGAATTGCAAATCAAAGGCCCAATGAGATACCACTTCACACCCACTAGAAAGGCTCTTATCAAAAACCAGGAAATAACAAAAGTTGGTGAGAATGTGGAGAACCTGGAACACTGTGCACTGCTGGTAGGAATGTAAAATGGTACAGTTACTGTTAAAGAGACTCTGGTGGTTCCTCAAAAAATTAAACAGAGAATTTCTATATGATCCAGCAATTCCACTCCTAGGTATTCCACTCCTACCCAAAAAAACTGAAACCAATGTTTATATACCAATGTTCATGCAGCATTATTCACAATAGCCAAAAAGTGAATACAATCCATATCCATCAACAGATGAATGCATAGATAAAATGTGGTGTATACACACACACACGCGCACACACACACACACACACACACACACACACACAGGAACATTATTTAGTCATTAAAAGGAATGGAATTCTGATACATGCTATAACATGAATTAACCCAGAAAACACTATGCTAAGTAAAACAAGCCAGGCACCAAAGGAAGAAAAATTTATGATTCTATTTAGATGAAACATCTAGAAGAGGCAAATTCACAGAGATGGAAAGTGGATTAGAGATTGTAAGGGGGTAGAGGGAGTGGAGAATGGGGTGTTACTGTATAATGGGTACAGAACTTCTACTTGAGATGATGAAAAAAGTTCCTGAAACAGTGATAATGGTTACACAACATTATGAATATACTTAATACCACTGCATTGTACATTTAAAAATAGTTCAAATGGTACACTTCATGTTGTGTGCATTTTACAATTAAAAAAAATTCATTTAACAGTATGGAGGTTCCTCTAAAAACTAAAAACAGAACTATCATATGATCCAGCAATTCCACTCCTGGGTTTGTATCTGGAAAAAATGGAAACACTAATTTGAAAAGATACATGCACCCCAACAAAAAAAAAAAAAAAGAAAAAAAAATACATGCACCCCAATGTTCACAGCAGCACTATTTACAATAGCCAAGATATGGAAGCAACCAAAGTGCCCATCAACGGACAACTGGATAAAGAAGATGTGAAATACATATAAGAGAAATTAACTCAGCCATAAAAAAGAATGAAATTCTGCCATCTGCAGCAACATGGATGGACCTAAAGAATATTATGCTTAGTGAAATAAGTCAGAGAAAGACAAATACTGTATGATACCACTTATATCTGGAATCTGAATAATACAAATGAACATATATGCAAAGCAGAAACACAATATACAAATGTAGAAATATAGAAAACAAAACAATGGTTACCAAAGGGGTGAAGGAAGGGAGGGGTAAATTAGGAGTATGGGATTAAGAGATACAAACTACTATGCATAAAATAGATAAGCAACAAGGATATACTTAGCATAGCACAGGGAATTATAGCCAGTACCTTGTAATAACATTTAATGGAGTATAATCTGTAAAAATACTGAATCACTATGCTGTACATTTGAAACTAATATAATATTGTACATAAACAGTACTTCAATAAAAAATAATATTGACAAAAAATAATTCCTTTACAATAGCATTAAAAGAATGTTATATATCTTGGAACAAGTTTAACAAATTATGTGAAAGACCTCAACACTGAAAACAAACAATGCACAAAAATTAAGTAAGATCTAAATAAATAGAGATCTATAACACATACATGGATTAAAATTTTCAATATTGTTAAGATGTCAATTCTCTCTAAATGAATCTATAGATTCAATGAAATCCCAACCACAACATCAGCAGACATTTTCACAGAAACTGACAAACTCATTCTAAAGTGTATATGGAAATACAAAGAACCTAAAATATCCAAATCAATTTTGATAAAGAATAAAGTTGGACGACTTACACTACCTGACTTCAAGAACTGCTATAAAGCTACAGCAGTGGGTTACTGGCATACAGATAAACAAACAGATTAATGGAACAAAATAGAGATCCAAGAACTAGGCCCATATATATACAGTCAACTGTTTTTTGACTAAAGTGCTAAAGCAAACAAATGGGGAAAGTAAGTTATCGTAATTTTAAACTATGTCAAATTTTTCAACAATCCTTCTGCTAAAAGGCACAGCCCTCCTCTCCCCTTGATGAACTTAATGACTTGATTCTAACAAACAGAATATGGCAGAAATGACAGTTTGTGACTAGGTCACAATGGGCTTCTTCCTTCCTGTCTTGGATAGTTCAATCTGGAGGAGATAACTGAATACTATGAGGATACTCAGAGAGCCAACTTGTCAAGTAACTGAGGCCTCCTGCCAAAAGCCATGGAAGTCATCTTGGAAAAAAGACCCTCCAACTCCAAGCAAACCTTCAGTATTAGTAGCCCCAGAAGACATCCAAAATGTAACTTTATGAGAGACTATGAGCCAGAACCAACACACTAAGCTGCTCTTGAATTTCTGATCTTCAGAAACTGAGGCAATAAATGTTTGCTGTTTAAGTTTTAGAGTTATTAAATAGGTAACAAATACACAAGCCTTTTCAGCAAATGGTGCTGGTACCGGGACAACAAGATATCCATATAGGGGGTTGGGGGGATAAACCTCAACGTCGAGCTTACACAATACATAAAAATTAATATAAGATGGATCAAAGACCTAAACGTAAAAGCTAAAACTGTAAACCTTTTAGGTGAAAACACAGGCGAAACCTCCAACACTTAGAGATAGGCAACGGTTCCTCAAACAGGACACAGAAAGCAATAACCATAAAAGAAAATACTGATAAATCAGACTTCAATAAAACTGAAAACTTCTGATCTTTAAAATATACTAATAACAATATAAATAGGCAAACCACGATGTACTGAGAGAAAATATTCACAAACATGTATCTGACTGGTATTCAGTATATATAAAGATCTCCTAAAACACACTAACAAACAAGTTAACAGTTCCTTTTTTTTTTTAACGGGCTGAAGATTTGAATAAGTACTTCACAAAGGAAGTATACAAATGACCATTAAGTACAGACACAAGTGCTCAATATCATTAGTAATCAGGTAACTGCAAATTAAAACCACAAGATATCACAACACTTTCACAAAAATGGCTAAAATTTAAAAACACACTAAATGTTCCTGAGGATATGGAACAATCATAACTCTCATACACTATTGGTGGGAATGTAAAATGGTAAAATCATTTTGGAAAAGGTACAAAAATTTCTTACAAAACTAGACATACATCTACCCTATCATCCAGCAATTCAATTCCCCTCAAGAGAAATCAATGTGTATGGTCCCCAGAAACACCTGTACAAAAATGTTCACAGAACCTTTATTCATATGTCAAACACTGGAAACAGCTCAGATGTCCATCAATAGAACAGATCAACAAACTGGAATGTTCATGCAATGACATACTTCACAGCAACAAAAAGGAATGAACTAATGATACAGACAACAGCACGGGTAAGTTCCCTAAACAGTATACTGTGTGAAAGAAGTCCTATACAAGAGTACATATGGTATTATTCTATTTCTATGAAATTTTAGAACAGGCCTAACTAATCTATGGTGAAAAAAAATCAGAGGTGGTCTCCAGCTAGAACAGAACAGCAGTTTAAAATGAATCACTATATTAAAGAAAACAAACTGGAAACATAGATGGTGGTAACAAGGGCATTCTGTTGAGAAAATACTTATCAAATTACTAATAATGTGTTGTAACTCTGAAAAACAGCAGCTTACCAGTTATCAATGTATTACCTCTTGGTTCCAAGCCTGAACTTCATTGCCTGTCCCGCAAAAATGGAGCTGAACCCATTAAATATTTTCCCTTTGCCAGTTGATGTTAAACTTTCAGTAGAAGACACTGGAGAGACACTTTAAAAAGAAGACGCTTCTCTACATAATTCCAGTATGCTCCTCTCCCCAGGCCCCTGCCAGTCAGCTCCCCCAGTGTCTGGCAACTGCTGGGTGCCTGACTCCCACAAAGCATAGTGGTCAGCTGCACTCAGTGGCCAGTAGCTTCCTTTGACACCTCACTCAGGCAGTTTTGTGGCAGAGTGGTTCCAGCAAAACACCTCTTCATAAATGGCATTCTCCATCATCCGAGAAGGTACACTTCCAGCAACCTCTAGAGGGCAAATTTCTAACATGTTCTGGCAGTGTAGTACCACAGTGACTTTCTATGCCATCCACTTAGGGATGGCCACCCTTTCCTCTAACAAGATATTGGTCTCGGTCCTAGAAGGGCATCTTCCTTAAGCACTCTATCAGCCCTAGAGGTAGTGGCTATTCCTATATATGCTATTCCTATATTAGAGTTCACTCAACTCCTTACTAGTCAATCCATCCTTACTCTAATCTGTTAACCTGTTTAAATTACTGTGTGATTTCTGTCTCCTGAATGGATCCTGACAGTTGTTTCAATGAGTTGAAAAGGCTAAGTGGCACAGACCCAAAATGAGAAATTGTATTACCTACATAAAATCCATATAGCTCTGCTTATTCACAATTTGACAAATGAAAAGTAATACAACACCATAAACAGCCAAGTTAACATCCTTAAGGGTCCAAGAAGCCCTGCCTGGTACATTCTGCTTTAGGAAGACAGATGACTGGATAAAGAAGTGGTTGTATATTTATACAATGGAATACTACTCAGTCATAAAAAATAATAAAATAATGCCATTTGCAGCAACATGGATGGATCTGGAGATTGTCATTCTAAGTGAAGTAAGCCAGAAAGAAATAAAAATACCATATGATATCACTCATATGTGGAATCTAAAACAAGAAAAAAAGACAACACTAATGAACTCACCTACAGAACAGACACAGACTCACAGACATAGTAAACAATCTTATGGTTACTGGAGGAAGGGGATGGGAAGGGATAAATTTGAGAGTTTGAGATTTGCAAATGTTAGCCACTATATATAAAAATAGATTTAAAAAAACTGATTTCTTCTGTATAGCATAGGGTACTATATTCAATATTTTGTAATAATCTTTAATGAAAAAAATATATGTATGTAAATGCAAGACTAGGACATTGTGCTGTACACCAGAAATTGACACACTGTAACTGACTATACTTCAGTAAATCAATCAGTCAATCAAATCAATCACACTAGGGTTAAAAAAAAGAAAAACTGCTATGTTCAATGGTATGATCCTAACTAAAGTCTTATACTTGAAAAGATAAACTCTTTAAAGGAAATCAGTTTTGATTTGTTTTTATCACCTCTAACTGCATTTACCTAAAAGTAACTCACGATACTTTACAAGTGTTTTCTCATTAAACCTCAGATTTTTTTTTGCATTTTTATCTTTTAATTGAAATATAAAACCAACCTTGTTGGTTTACAAGGTTAATTTGTGATATACAGCATAGTGATTCAGCTATTCATATATATTCCTCTTCATATTCTTTTTTGTATATATATTTTTATTTAAGTATAGTCAGTTTATAATCTGTCAATTTCTGGTGTACAGCATAATGCTTCAGTCATAGGTGAACATACATATATTCGTTTTCATATTCTTTTTCACTGTAAGTTACTATAAGATATTGAGAATAGTTCCCTGTGCTATACAATATGAACTTAATTATCTATTTTATATATATTATTTAGTATCTGCAAATCTCAAATTCCCAATTTATCCCTTTCCACCCTACCCTCAGATTCTTGATAAGAATTTTTACTATCAAGAAGTTTTACAAAGAGCTCCAAGATGTAGACATTCAGCAGCCCACAGGGCCAGTATTTCAATAAGGACCCCAATACAGCAAATAAGCCTTGCTCACAGCACAGATTACATTTTCCCATGTAAAATGATTACCTACTTAAAGGCAAGTTTCCCAGGTATCATGCCAGGGTGCAAAGCTTTGAGGAGGAAAGGAAAAGTTGTCTACATTTAAAAGATGAGTAAACTAAAGCACACAGAAGATAATCAGATGAAAGCTAAAGTAGAAAAAGGAAAAGCTTTATCTGGCCCACTTTATAACAGTTTCTGAATCTAAACATCTGACTGAATTCATGACAAATATGAAATACCATATTACTCTTCTCTAAAAAGAGTAAGCTTTTCATTCTAGAAAAACACAAGCATCAAGATCCATTTTGTATAAAAAACAAATTATATTAAGGGGGGGAGGGTATAGCTCAGTGGTAGACCGCATGCTCTGCATGCAGTAGGTCTTGGGTTCAATCCCGAGTACCTCCATTAATAAACAAATCTAATTACCTCCCCCCAAAATAAATAAAACCAAATTGTAACAGAAAAATGTTAAATGTTTTTAAAAATTATATTACATGGAGGTTTATAGTAGCTTTATTGATAACTACCAAAACTGGGAAGCAACCAAGACATCCTTCAACAGGTGAATGGATAAACAAACTGTGATATATCCAGATAATGGAATACTATTCAGCACTAAAAAGAAATCAGCTGTCAAGCCCTGTAAAGACAGGAAAAGACCTTAAATGTGTATTACTAAATAAAAGTAGCCAATCTAAAAGGCTACCTACTGTATTATTCCAACTACATGACAATCTAGAAAAGGCAAAACTATGGCAACAGTAAAAAGATTCGTGATTGCTAGGGGTTGGGGAAGAGGAAGGGATGAATAGATGCACAGAGGGTTTTTAGGACAGTGAAACCATTCTGTATGATACTATAATGGTGAAGCCATTATACATTTGTCAAAACTCAGAACATACAACACAAAGAGTGAACCCTAGCATAAACTACAGACTTTGGGTGATAATGATGTGTCAATGTAGGTTCGCCAATTGTTAACAAATGTACCTCTGCTATGGAATGCTGATATGTATGGGTGGGAGCAAGGGGTATATGGGAAATTTGTACTTTCCATTCAATTACGCTATGAACCTAATTAACACTGTTCTAAAAAATAAAGTCTATTTTTTAAAAGTGAAATTACATGAATGTTCTAATTTTTTATCTAGGTGGTTGTTTTATCTGGGTTAGGTGTGTACATGTTTAAAAAATCTTCACATTGCATCTATTTTATACTCAGTAAGAGTTACTTTAAAAGAAAACAAAACTTTAACATGGCAAACTGATCATTTGGGGGAGGAATCTTCTTAAACTACCATTAGAAGACAGCAAGAGGAGTATTACATACTGATTTTCTCTACCAACAAACTAGAAAAAAACACAGTAAACTGAAAAGAAAATAGACACCTGAAATTTTTAATAAAATGCCTTCTTAAAGAAACAGTATTTAAAGAGTAAATTTCTCAATTCAATCAACTCCCACATGAAAGTTTCATTCATCTTAAATACCCACCCTATGTTACACCCAGAAAATATCATTTTAGCGGTCCATATTAATCAATTTTATTAAGAAACTTGAGAAGCTATAAAAGAGGATGCTGATAATCAAGTTTTTGGCTACAAAGAAACCAGTCACTGAACACTGGCACAAGAAGTCAATGATGAAACAAAATGGAACATGCCATACAGAACTATGAACACACAGTGTGGAAAAATGATTTTTAACAGGAGGGTGGATTTAAGGGATGAATACTGATCACCAAAATCACTGCTTGCTGCTCCCAGAAATTAAAATCACTTAGCTAGGACTCTGGTTGGTGTTGGTTTTCAAATACCACACATGGAAGATCATCAGATATGGACACCTCAAGGTTTGAAAAGTTGCATGTGAATTATAATAATGCAATTTTTTAAAGTAGCATGCCTGACATATGACCAACAGTGTAAAGTTGCAGTGCCCATGGTGGTAACTGGGCACCCTTACAAAGGCACAAATCACCAAGGCCAGGCTCTACAGAGGTATGAAGGATGAATCCTGTGAACCCCGTGGATGACCAAGTACCCTCCTAGCCTGCATCAATTAACAAATTCAGAAACAAGACAAGTAACTGAACTAAGTTATAAAGCAAACAGACTCCCTCAATGTAGAAGCTTGTCTCTACTTCAAATGGTTCCTAATTATTCCAACTTCCCACCTCAATGGAATATCCATTAGTTTTTGGCTCCATATGGGTAGACCCAGAAACCTGGGGAAAAAAAAACAAACAGAAAACGAAGCTTGGAGCTGAGAACTATGAGGGAGGAATAACAACAAAACTGGGCCTAGAACCTATAGAACTGTTCTCCAACTTTTCCTGAAACAGTGTCCCTCAATGTAGCCTGGGAGTCAGAGCAATTCTACTCCCAGATATTTATCAAAGAGAAATAAAAAATTGTACAAAGACTTGTACAAGAATACTAACTGCATCTTTATTCATAAAGGTCAAAAATCAGAAACAACCCAAATGACAGTAGCAAATGATACGGCCATAAAATGGAATACTACTCAGCAATAAAAAGGAACACAACAAAATGGATGAATCTCAAAAACATCATACTGAGTCCGATACAAAATACTATATAGTCAAATTTCATTATTCATAGTAATGTTCTATAAAGTCACTGCAAACACCAAGTTAGCAAATAATGAGCCACTGCACCTAGGGGAAATACAAAGTTTCTTTGAGCCCATGGACACAACATTTTCACCAACTAATCAATACATAACCTTCCAGAGCCACATACACACAATATATAACCTTGTAGGTATGTTTCTGTTTAAAGATATTTTATTTAATATATATTGTTGATTCATTAACACTGAACTCACAGCCAACAGCACTATAACTCATGCCTGAACAAAACTTACCTAACACATGTATTTTCTTCATAAGGTGCTTCACAGCCTTCTTGTACTTAGGAATATAGACAGCACTCTAACACTATAATTGGGAACCATTTTTATCAGCAAAATTACCAATAAAAAGCATAAAAATATGAAAAAACATGGCATTAAATAGACCACAAAAAGGATATCTGTTTACAGTACAGGTATCCCCAACTCTTCAAAAAGTTGGCTTTACACCACTTTGCTTTTATGAAAGACCTACCTGTTTTCACTAACCAAAAGAAACCCAAAGAGCATTTTCACTTTTATGAAAAGGCAGAAAGTGAAAACAGCATTCAGCATCTGTTTTACAGAGAGCCATTATAGAAGTAGCATGCTCCCAGAACAGAGAGAGTGGCACTGCCAAGCTCCTTCCTTGGGAATTACAATCAGCATCTCAGCATCAAGCTGTCACAGCTCTGAACTGTTGTCTGTGCTATCTGTGCTTTATCTTGATCTACTTTGCGCATCTGTAGCAAGATGTGTCCCAAAGTAATTGCTTCTCCACTTCATGCCATTTCGGCTCACGAAAGGTTTCACAGCACCCTACTTTCATCAGAAAGTAGTTTCATACGAAAGTATTTCCAACCCAAAGTGGGGGAAATCCAGTATTACAGTTGAAACAATAAAGTAGAGTGTCCCCTTGTTCCACCTCACCTGGGAACGTACCCCAGGCAATTCAAATTTTTCACCATTTCTGGTTCATAAAGGGTTTTCTGTGACCAATGAAGTGGCTCAAATTCTCTTTCTTTCTTTCTTTCTTTTTGCAGGGGGGAGATAATTATGTTTGTTTATTTTTTTTCAATGGAGGTACTGGGGATTGAACCAAGAACCTCGTGCATGCTAAGCACGTGCTCTACCACTTGAGCTATACCCTCCCCCTTCCCCCTCAAATTTTCTTAATTCATTGCCAAATTCTAAAATCAGGAAATTTCACATAAAAATCTAGATTTCTGGTTTTCTTAAAAAAAAAAATCACACAATCTAGTAACACAACAATTGGCTAGAACTAAGAAACAGTGACCCTTTCAATAAGGCCTGTGCTTGCTAGTTCACCCTAGTCCCCACCACTTACTTCTGCCCTTACATCATGCCTCCCCATTCTACTGCCGGCTAGCCCTGATGTAAATACATCATTTACCAACCCAGATGTTCATAATATATTGCTGACTGCAAAAAGGTTCAAATCAGATTGTATTGCATAACCTCATTTTTGTAAGTTACAAAACACAGGGAAAAAAAGTATGGCTATACAATAAAACACTAACAGTAAAGTTATGAATGATCCTTTATTTTTATTTCATGTTATTCATATATTATCTTTTTTAATAGTGAATATACATTTCTTATATATTATGTTATCTTTATAACAGCTTTGAGATAATTCACACATATTAAGTCACCCACTGAAAGTGTACCATTCAATGGTTTGTAGTATATAAAAGACATGTGCAACCATCACTACAACTTTAGAACACATTCATCACCTCAAAAAGAAATCCCATACCCTTTACCTATCATTCCCCTATCCTCTCATCCATCCCCAAGCCTTAAGCAACCACTAAGCCACTAACCTACTTCCTGTCTCTATAGATTTGCCTCTTCTGGACATTTCCTATAAATGGGATCATATAATAAGTGATCTTTTGTGTCTCACTTCTTTCACTTAGCATGTTTTTCCAGGTTCATCCATGACACAGTATGTATCAGTATTTCATTCCTTTTTATTGCTAAATAATACTCTATCATATGTATACACCACATTTTATTTATCCATTATCAGTTGATAAACATTTGGGTTGTTTCCTCCTTTGACTAGTATGAATAATGCTGCCATACACATTCAAATACAGGTCTCTGTATGGATATATGTTTTCATTTTTCTCAGGTAGATAACTAGGAATGGAACTGCTGGGTCATATGGTAGCTCTACATTTAATCATTTAAAGAACTGCCAGACAATTTTCCAAAGTGCCTGCATCATTTTCATTCTCACATTCTCACCAGCTGGGTATAAGGACTGTTTATTTCTCCAAATCCTCACCAACACTTGTCATTAACTTTTTGATTACAGAATAGTTGTTTTACTGTAAATGTTCATTCAATCATAACATGCCCAGATTTTTATGGATTTCAAGGTGCTCTTATTCCCTGACATCACATTTTGGACTTGAAAGAAGTCCAGTCCTAGACCTGCTTCCCTAGCCTGCCCACCTTCTGCAAAATGAGGAGACATGAATAACTGAGCTAAATCAGCACCCACAAATAAAATTTTTACAGAAGGCATCAGCAGCAGATTTTCTAAGCACTCAACAAAATAAAGTCTCTAACAGGGATCCAGCACTGAAGTGAACATATGTTCCCATCAAAACTCATTTGTAATGCCTCTTACATAAATGCAACTTCAAACCATAATAGCAGCAAACATGAGAATCTTGATTTATCATGTTTTGTATAAGAATCGAGATGTCTTAGTTTTTCCCACTCAGAATCAACTGCTCAAATCCTGCTGTAGTATATAAGTAAAATGAACTGATTTTAAATCAGGGCAAAAACACAGATCCATTGGCACAAACATATAAAATGCCTGACTGCTCCTTTGCCCCAAGCCAGAGATAGAGTGCACTGTGCAGCCTTTCCCATCACTGCTCCTTACAGTCTCAGGGCAGCAAAGGGAGGAGGGCAAGCAGCAATACTACTGGCAGCAGTTTACAGCAGTCCAAGGCGGCAGTGAGAAGACCCAACCAGAAGAGAGTCTAACAATCTCAGCACCCAGTGTGATGTTCACCCAATACATTATTTTCCAAGAGTCAAAACTAGCATCTTAGCCAGGAAGGGGGTGAGCCACCAAACCCTTTCTGAGATGCAGGATTACTTTATTTTTAGGCTTCAGTTCTGCACTGTGAACAAGTTCTGCCTCTTACAGAATGAGAATGGGCCTCCATAATATGCTAGTGTTAACAGGTGCAAGCACTTCAGGCAGGATAGGAGGTGGAGATCCACGGCTACCAAATCCTCATTTGTACTTGCCCATTTCCTCCATTTCCTTGTTTAATTACAGAGAGTGTTTCCAACTCAGACAAATTTAGCACATTTTAGTAAACATTTAGTCCTCATCTACTGCTTGGAGGTACAAGAAGACACAAAAATACAGTCTCTGTAGGAAGGGAATTAGATCTAATCAGAGGAAATAAACAATTATTCTTAAAAGATATATACTGTTGGTTTTTTAATAAGAGCAATAATGCTACTGCAGTTCAGAGGGAGTGGAGTATCCCCAAGGACTGGAATGTTTTGGGAGTGTTTCATAAAGAAGGTATGAAGGATATGAGTTGGACTCTGGAGAAAAGAGAAGTGAAACTAAAGGCACAGGGTATCCCAAAGAGGAGCAAGAGCCAATGGATAAGCTGGCAAAAGGATTTGTGTAAGTAAATGATTTTGTATGGAATGTTTATCAAACCATTTGGTTAGTGGGGTTTAGGACAAACCCTAGAGATGCGGGCTGAGGCCAGCTGGGCAGGAGCACCTTGACTGCCACATTAGAACATCAGATCTCATCCCGCAAGTCTGTAGCAGCTTGACTTTGATGTAGGATCTCTATAGTTGTAAATTATGTCTGTTGCCCATAATAATTAAAAGTATTAACATTTACAGGTGAATTATTTAAATATGAAGTTAAAGTAAATGGAAGGCTATAAAATTCCTACTCATTTGCACTTAAAAATGCCCAGCACAGAAGTAGTGCTATTAGCTATCTTTAGGTAGTAACATATGCTGAATCAAGCAAGCATCATGTAATACTCATCAATATCCATGAGATAATAAAAGCATTAAACAAAGGCAATAAAAGTTCTTGGATATTCTATTATTTCCTCAGGGCAACAGTTCTAAAATAGGATTAGACCATGAATGGACTTTAATGGACCCGTGAACCCCATAAAATTGTATGCAGGTTAGCGTCATGAACTTGACTAAGGAGAGGGTCTGTCTGTTTATACATCTCCAAGAGGCCAGATACCCAAAATAGGCTAGGAGCCTAACTAACTTAGGGTTATTTTAAACAGAAAACAGCAGGAATTTAAGAAGTGTTATTCAAAGCAGGGTTGGGAGCTTGAGGTACTTTGAGAAGCTCCAAATATTTTAGTATCTCCCTCCTTTCTTGTCAAGAACTGTCCAAGATACTGGTCTTACCAAGAGTAAAACTCACTCAAGATTCAAAAAATGGCCCAAGGGTAATGAAATACCTAAAGACTAATCCCTAAACTTCTCTCTCTTCTCACATGTAAGGGCAACAGTAACAGGCCACCAGCTGTCTCTGGTTTCAGCATCTTCTCCAAGAAAACCTCCTGAACAAGGAGCTGGTTTCTTTGAAAATTAAACATTCTGTGGTGACAAGATCCTGACACAAGTGTATGAAGTATTGTTGCTTAACTTCTTAGCCGTCTCAGGCAGGCTTTTTGTATGACCAAATACAGGAGCCTGTGCTGAAGAGCCAAGGGCTCATAGGGAAAAAGAAATGTGTTTTGAAGCACTCTGAACTCTTCCTAGACCTGCACACCTTGCCCGCGGTCTCTACCGTCTTACCCTCACAGGAAGGGGGCCTGGCGATCTGTTTTCATTGGGAAAGATACATTAACACTGTTATAAGTTATTGTGCCAGTTCCGCACCATTCGCAAGACAAAAAGAAGTTTCATTTTTTTCTGATTCTAAAACACTCCCACATTTCCTCTGTCTCCTGATTACACTGGCAAAATATGCGTTTACGAGATAAAATCAATCAAGTCATCACCACGATATTCACTTTCTCCTAGAGCAAAAAGAGGAAGATCTTACCATAACTCCAAAAAGTGATGGTCTAGAATCATAGAAATTATGTCCCAAAATAAAACTCGGGCATCATGGACGTTAAACCAGGCCCTTCAGGTAAAAGACAACGGTGCGCTCCGAGGAGCAGAGGTAGCAGGCGCCGGGCAGAGGGCCTTCGCTCAGCCAGAATCACAGGGCCGTCACACTGGCCTGCCCGTTTCGCGGGGGCTTTCGCTTGTTTTGTCTAGTCTTAGTCTCAAGCGGTCTGTAAGTCAGTCGCAGGAGCGACACCTAAGAAAAACGGTACGTTACTGCTCACTCGGGAGCAACACAAGACCCCGGAGAACATCAAGCTGGCAGTGGACACGGATTAGCGCTGAGGGTCAGAGAAGCCCAGGATTTCGGTCAGAGAAACTAGTTTCCCGCTACCCGCAGGATGGCCTTTGGGAGCGGGGCTCTCAGACCTCCACCCCGAAGCCGTCCTACGGCCTCAGCGACAACATCTGGGAGGCTCCACGGGCGGCCAGTCAGGACGCTCGAGCATTGCTCAGCCGCTGCCCCTACCCTGCACGCGCCAGCTCCAACCCCGCGCCCGCGGCCGCCCACCCCACGGCGTCAGCCTGGTCTTTCGGGCCGGCTCCTGTCACTTACCGGCCCGGCCCGGGCAGCGGGCGCCCACGGCTCCCCACGGGAGCTGGGCCCCCCGGGCCTCCAGGTTTCGGCCCGCCCCCTGGCAGGCAGCGCAGGCGGCTGAGCCCCGCAGCAGCGGCCCCGCACCGGGCACTCGGTCCTGCTCCCGGCGCTGCCCACTAGGTACGGATCAACAACAAGATGGCGGCCAGCCGAGGGGGCGGGGGCCGGGAGTCATAGTAACCAGGACGGCAAAGAACCCGCCCCCAGCTGAGAATATCCCCAATCAACAGCCTCTTTGCCCGACACTCGGAGGAGTGCCTCCCGCTGACAGGTCGGCTGGTCTGTCAGTCAGAGCCTAACTCTGGCGGCCCGTGCCGAACGCCTCAGCACGTGACTGTGACGACACGAATTGGCGCATGCGCGCCATTCCCAGCGTTGCTGGCGGCAGAGCTTGTGAGGCTTCTTCGAGGCTGTTAGCGCCCTTGGTATTCTTGCGTATGTGGCCTCCGTGCGGGTCCGGCATCGTCTTCTTACACTTATGCACACTTAGCGAATTTGTGCTGTGTGCTATATGCTTTTCTTGTCATCCAGCTTGGGAGGCAAGACTTGTCCCTGGTTCACTGGTGAGGAAACTGAGGCTCAGAATGGGAAGCCAGACCAAGGTTATGCCACCTCTGGAAATGGAAACCCCGGGTTTCGTTCCTCCACTTACTGACTCCCGTCTATAGTGCCCTCTTCCCAGAAGCTTTCTCAGCTTTGCCCTTCATCAGTACCAAGGTGCAGCCTTCTGTGCTGCCCCAGCAGCCCCTGGCGCGTTGCCCACATTTTTCCTTCTGCTTGACGTTCAGGCACCAGCACAAGCCCTGTCACACAGCATGCATTCTCTCTTTCTGCCCTAGAGCATCTAGTCTTGAGTTCTTATGACATCTTTTTTCCCTTTAATTGCCTGATGTGCCACCAAGGCCAACGAAGAGTCTTGGGAGTACAGTTATCCCCCATACAGAGCACCTAACCCTGGGCTTGGTTTCAGATGCAGTCACCCAGCCTGACCCACAGCAAGTGGGTCTAGCTAGCTTTGTGACTTTTGAGCTTTGATTGCCCCATCTGTAAAATGAGGATAAAAATCAAGCTCTTCAGAGATGAACATTTAATGAGCCCTTAGAGCAGGGTAAGTGCTCAGGAAAAGTCTACCTGAAACCACTTCCATTAACCAACTGCTGTCAAGTTGCTGTCTCTGAGGCCTGCTCTAACACCCTCACTTTACTTGGAAGCACCACAAAGCATGCTTCCCGCCCCACCTCCCACCCCAGAAGGCACTCAGCTGCTTCTTCCACCTGGGTCACCACAACTGGCTCAGGAAGGGAGGTCCTCTGGTACCCTGAGAGGGTTCAGGTCCACAGACTTGACAGAGGGGAGGAGATTGAGAGAACTTGGAGGACACTACAGTAAAGGTAACCTCCACCCAGACAGGAGGTCCTTGGGGGAGAGCTGGCAGTAACCTGAGACCTGATGCCAGGCCGGGCAGAGGGGAGTGGGCTTGCACTACACCCGATAGAACCCGCCCTCCTGCAGGTTACTGTAGGCCACCTGCCCACGTCCAGCAGCTCAGCTCAGCACAGGGAGGACCGAGGGCCAAGGAATTAGAAAGAAACAGATTAGGAAGAAATGAGGACACCTGCTCAATTCCTCCATGGCCAGTCACGCCATGGAGGTGCCCAAGTCTGCACCAACCTTCACCACAATGGAAATGCTCCAGATCCTTTTCAAGAAAACCTCCACATACAGTCAGCAGATTGCCCTGGAGATTGGTGTGGCTCTCAAACAATGGCCTCCTTTCAGTAGGAAAAGGAAGGTCCTGGGCCCTCCCTATCTGCTGGAGCAGGTGTCCTCTGAGGGGATAGGCCAACTGGAGGCCCCCACAGTCACTAACAAGGATAACAGCTTCTTACCTCTGCAGAACATTAATCACTGTCAGAGCATTGTACAATGCCTTCTCAAAAAAAAAATAACCTTACTCCTCCCTAGAGTGTTCCTACAAGGCAGGGCATTCTCCAAGTGAGAACAAGTGACCACAGATTTCAGAGCTTCTCCCACATGTAGGTTACAAGGCTAGGACTCTTCTGTTTGTAATTTTGTTTATTATCAAATCAACTTGAAACATAGCCCATGATCATGTGAAGAAGAAATTCCACAAATATGAAGCAGCTTCTTGGCCTCAGACCCAGCGCCGGGCTCCCGTATGTGTGTTGAACAGGTAATCTCTGCCTGTACCTGAGCTCAGAAGGTCAGGAGAGAGAGACATCACTGCTGGCTTTAGCACAACTGCCTCCCTCCCATAAGGTTAAGGGAAGATATTCCAGGACCCTTGGTGTGACCCCCCTACTTCTGCTTGATCCACCTTGACGCTCTCTCCTTTATCAAGTCCTTTGAAGTCTGGCTCAAATGCACAGGAAACATCCTTGATTTCCCTGAACTGGACACCAGCCCCTCGAAGCCCAGTGTCAGATTACTCTGCCAGAATTCATGGTGACATTGGAGTATTTGGAGGGCTGCTTCCCTCCTCACCACCTTCCCCCTCTTCCACTGTGGGCAGGAATCAGACCAGGTCCCACAGGTGTTTGGCAAACACTGGCTGAAAGGTCAATGGAGGTGTTAGGGGGGAGACACCCCATTCAGGGAAAGAGTAGATAGTGGATGCCTGGTGGTAGGAGGAGATACTGAGATGGGGTACGGAGAGAAAGTGGGCCCAAGTGGAGAATGGTTTGGAAAGAGGAGGACTCACGGGAGTCCTGTGCTCTGCCATCAAAATGCTGCTGAAGTGAAAAATGAGAGAGTGCAATGAGTTGAATTCTGCCCATGGGGAGCAGGTGGAGGCCTGTCCCCAAAGAGGTCACCTGCCTCCTCCATCCCGATGGTGCTGGTATGGGCCCTCCCAGAGGGATAGCCATCCAAGAGGAAGGGGGCAGGGTTGGCAGGGGAATACTCTGGAGCAGCCAGGGTGCCCACTACACAAGATGGTGGGTTGACCATACCAGGCTCATGACACTGCTGGGTGCTTGTGTTGTCTCCATCTTCTGTGCCTCCATGAACCCCTCAATGGGTCCCTCAGTTCCTTGGCTACTGGGATAGAGTAGGAGCAGGAGTATAGCATAAGCCTCCAGGCCCCAGTCTGAGTTTAAGAGCTGGACTTCCAGGCATAAAGGTATGCAAATGAGGCTTACCTGTTTAGGAGCAGAGCCTGGGCTGGTTTGTTTGGTGCCTGGAGCACCTGGGCCAACCTAAAATGCCAGAAGGAGGGATCAAGCAGTGAGGGCCAGCAGACCTGCTGGCTCCAGGAACTAATACCATTCAATCTGCCCCCTTTACTGGGGATAGCCTGTGTCTGTATGCAATGACCACATTGTTACCCTCACCTTCCTCTGGGTTCAATCCTGTGCCCATAAGAAGAGTCTTAGGGGAAAGTCAGGTTTCAAGTGGAGGGCAGGGGTCAGGAATAGGGGTAAATGTCCAATGCATGACAGACTCAGAGTCCAAAGCCCTGGGCTTCATCCATACCGATCCCATTCCAAGACTGGGTTCTGCCAATGACTGAGACAACTTCCTCTCAGCATCTCACTGCCTGTAACCTGACAAACACTGGAGAGAGGGCAGCCCTACTTAATACCAGTTTGGCTGCTCATAAGCTTGGGCAAATCTTGGTTGAAAGTACCTATCACAGATGGGGTCCATTGGGGGGCTGGGAGGAGGCAGACAGCACAGGGATAGGAACCCTACCCCTGAAGGAGCTTGCTGAGGAGCCAGCCCAGAGCCAGGAGGAGAAGGGCACTTGTCACAGTCAGCACCACCACAAACCAGGACTCTGGCTGCCAGAAAGCCTCCATGTCTGTCACAAGCAGGGGTGTCATCATTGAAGACACCTGAAATAGGGCCATAGTTTTACCACTGCCCTGCCAAAATGCCCTGATCATCCAACTCCAAGGGCTGGACCATCTCACACCCCAGATTTGATCTTCTGAATTGTCAGGCTCTTGGCACTCATCGGTTCCCCACATCGGTTCCAGGTGGAAAACTAGGTCCCCACACCCTCCAAGATCCTTTCTCCCCACCCACCAATAGCCTGTGGACCCCTCTCACTGTAGCTCTGTGGGTGCTGGTGGCCACTGTGCTGGCCGTCCAAGGAACTAGATGAACAATGACAGTGGTTGTGGTGCTGAGGTGGGGGGTGGAGGGACCTGCATCAGCCACATGGATCAAGAGCTCATAAGTATGGGGCTGCTCTGGCCAGGAGAGCCCCAACATGAGGTCGTTGTACACCAGGACAGCTCCTTGCAGGCTGAATCGGCTCTGACTATTCCCTGAAAACAGAGTGGCAGAAGAAGGGGGCCATTGCTGGCCTTGGCCTGCTCCTCCCCCACAGCCTGGTAGCCCACCCCTACCATGGCCCTCGCCTCCCACAATGCTGTAGGAGAAGACCAGGCGGTGTGGCTCTTGGGGAACCCGACATGACACCTTGGTCACCTCCACACTGTGGCCCAGGTGACTGTGGATGGTGAGTTCCTGAAATGGGGGCTCACACTCAGGAGCATGATCATTCACATCCTGCAGGAAGGAAGACAGGTCACCCACTCCCCAAATCCTCAGACTAGCCCCTGAGCCTCCACCCACTACAGCCAGAACGTAGGTGTCAGCCATCAGGCTCCAAAGCTTTCCACAGTGACATCCCACCCGTCTCCAGCTAACCAGTAGAGGAAACTGAGGCACAGAGTGGAAAAGCAGAATGCCAGAGGGAGATCTGAATTCCTTCCAAGGTCTCAGGGCTCAGTTACCTCAACCTCAATGGTTATGGTGCAGGAGCCTGAGTGGTGGCAGGTGGGATCCTGGTCTTGGCTGTGGTCACTCAGCAGGACAGTAAGCCTGTACAATTTCTGCAGCTCATAGTCCAAAGGCCCCAGGAGGCGAACCTCTCCTAGAAGAGATAGCCACAACCTTAGCCTGCAGTCAACTCTGGCTCCACCTCTCCATCCCAGCCCTGGGGTGGGAGTACCACTGAGACGGTCCACAGCAAAGGGGGCAGATCCACCAGAGATGTAGAACTCAATGCTGTCATGTGGGTAATCCATGTCACTGCCCAGCACAGAGCCCAGCAGAGTGTGGGGTCTTGCATCCTCACGAACCCGAAATGTGCGTGGCACACAGGATGGGGCGAACTCGTTGACAGGTGTCACCATCACGAGTACTGGCACCTCAGCTGGAAGCCATTCAGATGTCAGGGAGTTGGCCTGGGGTTGCCCAGCCCTGCCCTGGGGTTCTGAGGAGGGAGATGTGGCCCTGTCCTGGGGGTTTAGGGAGGGAGAGGGTCTAGAGGAAGGGAGGGCAATAGACCTCCTCTGCTGGGGGCATCTAAGAGAGGAGAGATGTGCCTCACTCAGGGGTCTTTAGTGGAGACAACCTTGCTCTTTTGGTTTCTGAGGGAGGAGAGGTGATCTCATCCTGAGAGTGGGAAAATGCATACAGAAGAGCCATGTCCTGAATGTCAAGGTCTGGGTATGATCACTCACTGGTCATGAGGGGCTGACCGTTATCCAGCACCAGGATGGAAGCTGCATACTGAAAGCAGGCCCCAGGAGTGTCACAATCCAGTGTGGCATTCACCTAGCCAGAGGACCAGAGAGTGAGGCTCCAGCCTGGGAGAGCCTTGAGCCATGCTGTTCTGCCTCGGGCCAGGGTATCCACAGATAGCCTACCCTGATCCTCTGTTTTCCAGACTGCAAAGCAGGTTGGTTCCACCACGGTCTCCTTCGCCCTCATGGTCTCGGGTTCCACAGACCGTTAGCCTCCCCTTCCCCACCTCCCTTTCGTCCCCCTCTTCCTATCCCAAGCACCCGGCACGTGTGTCTGGTGGCTGGGGCTGGGTACCTGCAGGACTCTGTCTCGAAGGCAGAGGCTGGCCGTACCAGGAGGTCTGTGGAACATCAGCTGGTAGTCGAGGGTGGAGCCTGGAGAGTCTGGGTCAGTGCAAGTGATGGTATTCAGCACGGTGCCCACAGGAGTGGTCTCGGGGATTTGAGTCCTGGGAGCAGAGAGCGGGCGGCAGGGCGAGAGGTGGGGCTGGGCCGCGAAAAGTGGCTCTCGCCCCCACAGCCTAAGTAAGGCTTGCCTGTACTCACACCAACATCGCTGGGAGGCAGTGGGGGGGCCAGCGGTTGACTGACTGCACGTCCACCGTGAGCTCAAGCTTGGCGCTGGTCCATGGCCAGAGCCGCTCGAAGGCCTTCACCTGAAGCCTAGTGACCGCAGCGCCTGGGGCTTGCGCCAGCTCAAGTGGCGCGGTGGTCCGGACCAGGCCGTCGACTGGGCGGGGTGGGAGGGCGGGGGACGCACAGTTCGGCCTCGCCCCCAGCTCCTGCCGATTCCCACCCTCCCACCGATCCATCCGCGGGGGAAAGCGTAGAGTCTGGCCACTCCTCCAAGTCTCGTTTCTAACTTCCGGTCCCCAACTTTCTGCCTCAGTTCCAAGCTTGTTTCTTATGAGAGCGAGGAGGTACGGGTCACCTCTAGAACAGCCGCAGAGGCATCTGGGTACCCACCCTCTACGCCACTCACCGCATCCAATGGAGAAGAGCGGGCAGGGCATCGGGGAGAGGATTTCGTAGCGCACATCGAAGCCCCGGGCCTGGACCTGAACCACCTTACTCCCAGGGACGAGGTTCTCAGGGATGGTGATATTCTGAGTTTGCTCCCTGGACCAAAATGAGGGTACTGGCTCCTACCTGCCTGTCTACAGGCCCCTCCCTTGGGTCTTCCTTCTTACTGGAGCTAGCTGGGGCTGCACCAGCAACCCCACACTTTAATCCTACTCCTAATTCCCTGGGGCTAGGTCCTACCTTCCCGACTGTTCCCAGGGTAGGGGAGCCTTACAGGAAGGAGACCTGGCTGGAGGGAGCAGGCAAAACTTTCACAATCAGCATCCCATGGCAGCTTTGGCCTTGTCCAAAGTTCACCAGAATCTGAAGCTGGAAGACCTGCGGTGCACACAGAACAGGAAGGGAACCATGGTGTGTGTCTACCTGTATGTCTGTGCCCAGTCTTCCCTTCAAATATGCAGCTCCCCACAAGGTACCACACTCACTCCTCCCCATGACCTGTCACTCTGCTGACAGATACTTCTTTGAGTCTCACTCTTTTGGGTCATAAGTCCTTCTATTAGGGTTCACACAACCCCTAAAAGAGTAATATCTGAGTCAATCACAATGTAAATTATCATCTTAGACTTGGCTAAGAGCCAGTCACTAAGATGTGGAAGTTTTAAAGAAGGAACTTCTCTAACCTCCTCCAGACTACACTAGCCACTGTACCCAGAACTTTCTCTTCCTGTGTGATGACATAGAACTTTCTTCTTTCTATTAGAGTCATCATGGGCTCCTGAAGCCAGGGATCCCTTTTCTTTCTAGAACTTAAGAGCTCAGCACAGAACCAGGCCAAGGTGGGAGGACAGACAGCATGGGGCAGCTGGTGCAGGTAGGGACTATGTCTGGGAAAGGCAGCATGACTGAGGAGGCCAAGAACAAACAAACCTCCAGGAGGTGATGGCTCTGCCAATTTTGTGCCTAATTAATGGATATCTCCTGGTCCCCAGTCATGCTTACCTTTTGAGCTTGTCCTTTGAGGCCCTGGGACGGTGCCTGCAGCCAGCCCTGCCCATTGATGGAGAAATGTCCAGGGAAGTATGGAGGGTCCTGGGCACTGGTGATGCTCATCTGACAGGACAGAGATGCTGGAGGCCCCATCCCTAGCACCCAGTGCCCCCAAGCATCCCTGTCAAAATCCCCAAACAACCCACCAGGTACCTGTCCACTCTCAACGCTCCCACACCCACCACTGATACTCTAGCCTGGGTTCCCCCTGGCCTTGATCCTCAATCCTCTCTGCTTTTAAATCAATTATTTTGTCTTTTAACCACATTTCTTTTTTGGATTACAAAAATGATAGAGAATTTTCATGGAGAACGCAGTACATACAGAAGAACTTTAAAAAACTCAGCCCCTGAGATGTTCCTATAGGACCAGTCATAGTGGGGTGGGCAGCCCTCAGTGGCTCTCTCCAAGAACATGCATCATGCAGAGGCTCGGCTATAGACTAAGAGTCCCTCTGCAGGCTATGCTTGGCCTTGCAGAGACTGGACTTGGTCACCCCAGTCCTCCTATCCTGGCCCCCTCCCTCCATTGCCCATGTGCAGGGCTTACCTGGGCTCCCTGGAGTTCCATGCCTGGGAGCAGCAGAGTGTACAGCCGGGCCCCAGGTGTGACCATTTCTGGCACCTGAATGATTTCCCCAGCTGGCCAGAGGGGAGGTCAGGGAGGCTCTGTTCAGGCAATGCCTGCCCACACCCCCACCTGCTGCTCGTGGCCTCACCTGGGCTGGCAAATCTCCCAGCACACTGGATGTGACCAGGGTCCCGCTGCACATCCACAGAGAGTGGTCCCTCCATCGTATGGTTGCCACATGTGAACTGCAGCTGCAGCTCATAGTGGTTCACTACCAGGGCATCCAGCTGGGCCGAGCTGCTCAAGGTTATCTGTGGTAGGTGTGCAGTGCCTTGTGGGGCCTAGGCTCTCCATCCCCTGCCATCATTTCTGGCTTTGTGAATTTAGGGTCTCCCCTTGTCCTCCCATGGTCCCATTACCTTACCTTGGCCACATAGATCCCCTGCCACCTGGTCAGGCTGGGTGGGTTGAAGAAGTTGGTGGGTGGCTGCACATGGAGCAACTTCAGGGTGGGTATGTATGAAGAGCAGTTGAAGAAGAAAGACTGAAGGATGGTACCAGGTCCCTGGCTCTCAGAGACATTTATGAACCAGGGCAGGCAATGGAGGTCTGTGAGGAAGAGATGATTCAGGCTGGAGGACCCCCATGATCATGGAAACATACCCACAAGTAGAGTCCTTCCCTTCTGCCTTAGGGCCTGGCCACATCTGGGGGACAGGCAGCTAAAATCCTTCCTTATCCCCACATCCAACCACGTGTCAGCTCATTTCACAGACTGGGAGTGAGAATTTGGTGAAGAAAGCAGCCAAGATAAGGAATGAGGGTCAGGGGTTCAGATCTTTGCCCTTTCTTGTCTCCCCCCAGCCCCTGTCCTCCGTGATAGCTTATCAGAGAAGGATCAGGACTCTACTCTTCTGTGGAGTCATGGGGTAAGAACTGGAGCTCCTCCACCCACCAGCTCCTCACCAGAGACAACCAAAGCAACAAGAAGCACCAGGGGCCTGAGCAGCACCATAGTGGCCTGAAGATAGACTGCAGAGACTCCAGAAAGCCAGACGTGTTTGTCAGGCCCACCCTGTTGCCAGGCTAGTTGCCAGGTTAGTTGCTCAAACAGGCGGGACTCCTGGGCTTCCAAGATCCTAGCCCCACCCATCCCTGGTGACTGAGCTCTAGGCTCTAGACAGGCATCAAAAGGCCTGGAACACCCCCAATTTTCACTGCTCCCCATGAATTCTCCTATTCATGACTACAATCTGAAGGAGATGTGAGGGGAGAAGGATCAAGCTTCACATGGGGAAACTGAGGCTCAAGACCGAAGTCTTGGCCATGCAGTCTTGGAGACAGAGCAAGCACAGCACACAAGAAAAGTGTGCCCAGGACCTGCTACCCCACAGAATCTGAACCCCAGCTGTCCACTCACCATTAGAACATTATCTGCCTATAAAATCTGAGCCCAGCCATCAACAGAATCTCTCAAAAGCTGTCTACATTTGACAAATAAAAGTATCCTTGGTGACAGAAATAAAAACAGTGGTCATCTTTGGGGATATCAACTGGAGGGGGCACAAAGTGGCCTCCTGGAGTGGCTGGTGATATTCTGTATCTTAATCTGGGTGACAGTTGCACAGGTGTCTACAGATTTTAACATTTATGGAGCTGTACCTTTGAGAGTTGTCTAATCATTTTATTTATGTTAGAAGTCAATTTCTAAAAGGTTGTCTACACTTGCTCTCTCCAGTTCTTCACCTCTACTCTCTCTTCTACCTATCATAGTTGAGCTTGTTCCTCTCTCCATAAAACTGCCCTTGTCAGAGCCCTCAGAGACCTGCATACTGCTGAATCCAGTAGTTTGTTCTCCAGTCTCACCTCCTCACAGCAGCATTTGATGCTTGTTCCCCTTGGCTCCTAAGTGCTCATACTCTCTTGGTTTCCTCCCACCTCCTGGCTGCTCCTGCTAAGCTTCTTTGCTGGTTCTGCTTCATCTTCTCTACCTTCCCCCAGTGGAGTGTTCCAGGGCTCAGTCTGACTGCTGCCCTCCACTGTGCACCTTCCCACTCACATCCAGGTCCCTGGCCTTAAATACCATCCATTCCCTTTGGTTCCTAGATCCAAGGCTTCAGTGCTGATCTCCCTCCCAGACAACAGAGGCACACACCCAATGGCTGACTGTGCATCTCCTCTTTAATATCTAACAAGTATCTTAAGGGTCATGTGTCCACAAATGATCATTTGATTTTGCTCTCCAAACCCACTCTTCTCCAGTCTTTCTTGGATCAAATCATGGCAATTTCAGCCAATCGGTTGTTCAGACCAGAAATCTAGGAGTCATGCTAGATACTCCTCTTTCCCTTCCCATATTCATGCATCAGCAAGACGACTTTAACTCCAAAACACATCCCAGAAGGGGTGACCCCCTTCTTTGCACCAGACCTACCCGGACCCAGGCCCTCCCCTCCCTTGCTGGATGAGGGCAGGAGCCTCCACTTCTATTACAGAGTAATTCTCTCAGAGCAGCAATTATCTAAACAGGAGCCAGCCCAGGTCATTCCCTGCTCAAAAGCCTTCAGTACTTCCCACCAGACCAAGAACAAAACCCCTTATTCCTTTCTAAGAATGCCAGGAACCTGGTTTTGCTGACCTCTTCACTCCCCTAACTACCACCATCATAAGACATCTGGGCCTTCTTTCTGTTAAGCCCTGTCCAGCTCCTGTCCTCTCAGGGCTTTTAACTGGATGGTTCCTCTACCTAAAATACCCCTCTTCTGGATCTCTCCTTGATGGCTTATCCAGATCCCATACAGAATGCAATCTCTGAGAATCTCTTCTCTCAAGCGAGCCCTTCGTCCTCATACCCCGGTATTTTTCTGTCTAGTGACTTGTCTAGTTCTGTCTCCAGTTAGTCTGTGTCCTTGAACCTAGCCTCCGATTATGGAATGGCTTCAGGGAACAGGCTCTGACCATTTCGGTGAGAGAGCGCCGCGCTAAATCCCTGCGCTCCCAGTTTGCATGTGGTACCGTCAGAGGGGATGCGGGTGTCGCGGCAGGAATCGCAGCTAATCGCGCGCTGCCCACTAGAGGGCGGCCCCGCCTAGCTCGCCGCAGACGCGGGCAGAGAGGGCGGGGACTGGGCCTTGACTGAGGCTCCTCCCCGGTGTTGCCGCGAGGTTCCGCGCTCCCGTCGTCCTCGGAGGGGCCGCGGAACCCATCCCATCGACTCCTAGGGACTGTCAGGGCTGGCTCCAGGAGCAGATTTGGTGGGTCGGCCCCGAGTGGGCCACGGCACTGCGGGGTCCGACGACTGGGGGTGGTCCGCCCGCATAGGGGCGCAGCCGGGAAACCCGCGCGCTCCCAGGGCCCCTGCAGGAGAGACCACAGTTCTGTCCCAGGAAAAATGGGAACGCTGGGGCTACCACAGAGAAGCGACTTGTCCTGGGTCCTACAGCGGACCTGGAGTCAGCTCAGCTGTCCAGGACGTCGAGGAGTCCCGGCCCGGAGCCCACGGGGTTTCCAGATACAGTCCCGCCCCTCCCTCCAGAGCTGGCGGAGTGGGGAGTGGGCGTCCAGCTCGCCCACCCGGCCGGGCCCAGGGGGCGGGGCCACATCAGCCACGCCCCAGCGCCATTGGCTGGGGCGCCAGGGGCGGGGCGCAGCTGCCAGATGTTGGGGCGGCGGCCGCTGCGGGAGCTACGAAGAGGGAGGAGCCGCCGAACAAGGCGGAGGGCAAGGGCGCCGCTGGACGGCCCGCCGGGCCCTTTCCGCGCCGCTCCCGCTAGAGTTCTAAGAGGAACTGGCAGGCCTGGCGGGGGCTCTGGCACCGGGATGCACAGCGCTCGGCTTGACAGCTTCCTGGGCCAGCTGCGCTGGGAATTGGTGAGGCTTGGGAGCGGGTGTGATTCGTGAGGACGTGTGTGGGGTGCTTGGCTGCGATCCAGCCCGAACCACACACGGGTTGGGGGGTTGTCCCGAGTGCCCATCCAAGGCAGAATGGGGGCGGGGCGGCGCAGATGGCCCAGATGGCCCGCGTCGGGTTTCGGACGATTGGGAGCTGCGCTGGGCATCAAGTAACAGCCGCCCAGCTGGCCGCGCTGCCGGCGCGGCGGATGAATTGGGGGGAGAAACTTCTTTCGGGGCGGAGCAGGGGACTGCGAGGGACTAAAGTACTGGTGCTGCTATGAATGCCCCCTACTCCAGACTAGCCTGTACCTCCGTCCTCTACACCCCACGTAGCAAGTACTTTATCCTTCTCTGAAAGACGCTGCGGGCTTTAGGGAGCTGAATCCCTCAAGAGGCATGGGATGCCAACCACCCCCAGACCCCAGCCCTGAGCAGGACCTACTTCCCGATGCAGGCCCGCAACCCTGCCTCCCGCCCTGGTGGCGGGTACCGACTTGCCTGGCTCTGCGTGCTGCAGCCTGCCGGACTGCCACCAGGTCGGCCGATGGGAGCCACACGAGCTTCGTGTGCCAGCGCCCCATGCCGGCCCTGTGCCCACTAGAGGCCTTGCTGCCTAGGCCTGCAGGCCTATCCAGCCCTCCTGGGCCTTCTGTTTTGGAATTGGTCTGGCCAGGCAGGCAGGGGTACAAGCACTGCCCTTCCGACTTCTGCCCTCTGTTCCTCCCTCTGTTCCTCTGCAGCTGTGTGGCCGGGACACAGGTTCACCCCAGATGCCTGGCCCTCTTCCGCCACCCACCAAACCCGGCTCAGGTGTGCGGCTCAGGCACCGGCTCAGGGCCCCAGATGCCTTGGAAGAGGACTCAGTCTGTGGTATGGAGGAAGAGGAGGAAGAAGCTGTGGTGACAGGAAACAGGGGTATAGTCTTGGGGACCCCTAAGGAGCATGCCCTGGACTGGGACTCTGGCTTCTCAGAGGTGTCAGGCAGCACATGGAGAGAGGAAGAGCTACCCGTACTCCAGCACCCAGCACCCCCTGCACGGCCCCCCCACAGACAGCGTCTCTCGGCCAGTGGCATCTCCCTGCCTAGTGGGGCTCCTGTGGCCCGTGCACCACCTGCCCACCGACCACGGCCCAAGTCCACCCCAGATGCCTGCCTGGAGCACTGGCAGGGGCTGGAAGCTGAGGACTGGACAGCAGCCCTGCTGAGCAGAGGTCGCAGTCGCCAGCCCCTAGTTCTGGGGGACAACTGCTTTGCTGACTTGGTGCACAACTGGATGGAGCTACCTGAGGCAGCGGGTGAGGGGGATGACAGGGGTGGCTCCCGTGCCCGTGCCCGGCCACCCCAGTTCCTGCTTGGCCTCTCTGAGCAGCTGCGGCGCCAGCTGGCCAGGGCACGCCGGGCAGCCATGGCAGGAAAGCGATTGTCATGCCCACCTCGTCCGGAACCTGAACTGCCTGCAGATGTCTCACGCTTTGCAGCCCTCATGAGTTGCCGCAGTCGCCAGCCCATCATCTGCAATGATGTTGTCAGCTACCTCTGACCCTGCCCTCCAGCCTGGGACAATAAAAGCCTTTCTCTGGACTGTCCTGGTTCCATACCCCTGAGGCTCCAGGAGGCAGCCTCAGCCCTGCAAGGCACAAATCAGGCAGGGGAATCTATAGACCCTTTTTCCTCCCTGCAGGGGTCCCTGTCATACCCATGTCACACCCCGTGTGCCTGTCTCGTGTTCCGTCATCCATCCTGTCCTTCCTTCAACAAGCATTTATTGAGTACCTCCTGAGGGATTGGGATGCAGAGCTTGACAGAGCTGGGTGGTGAGGCTGCTGCCTTGTCACAGCTTATAGTGCACGGGTGGGAAGGTAGTGTCCTCCTCATCACCCTCACAGCTGAGCTCCAGTACCAGCACCCGCTGTCCAGGCTCAGGTGCCTGGCCGGTCACCTGCCGCATTACTTCCGTCACCCTGGTGGCATGGTGGGGAGAGGATTGGGGGAGATTGGGGAGGTGGGCAGTGGCAGGCAGAGAGTGTCCTGGCATGGACTACAAGGTGCTGGTGGGCCATAAGGAGCCCAAGCCAGGAGCAAGAATGGCCCAAGACAGGAAACATCTGAAACTATTTTAGGAGCGGCTGGCGGGGCGGGCAGGAGGCAGGAAGCTGCGAGTCCCCTGGGAGTGGGCTGGGAAAGGGGAGCTGAGCAGGGTGTGGAGGAGCTGGTGGGGCTGGCTGAGCAGGCAGCTCCTAGAGGCCCCTCCTCAGGCTCTTGGCCCTCCGCCCACCCCCAGACCATTTGCTGGCTCCATTTGGCAAAAGAAAACTTCAGGAAGGTGTGAGGGGCCCAGATGAGGTTGGAAAGAGGGAAGGCTACTTTTCTCCCACCTCCAACTTCCAGGGACAGAATGAGACCTGGCTAGAGCCAGGTGTGGGCTCACCTGAGGGGCAGGTGCCAGGCCTGCTTTTCAAGCGACCATCCTGCAGAGTAGAGCACGGCCGGGCCACGCAGCAGCATTGTCACCCTCACCCCCAGCAGTTCCTAGACAGAGAGAGGTCAGGTGCCAGCTGGGCCAGGCTGGGCCAGGCCTGGGGACAGAGCAGGAATGGGGCACACCTGGAGATGGGCCAGCAACGACTCCAGGGTCCTCTCCGGCTCCCCAGCAGGCACTTCTAGGCGTTTCCAACAGGTCCACTCCAGGTGTTGGAACTGGGGGGTGGTAGTGGCGAGGAGTGAGAAGCTTCTTACACACACCCCTCCCCCTCCCCCTGTCCCTAGCAGCTTATGGCCCCTTCCTAGGGGAGGAGCTGGACTAGAGGCAGGAAGCAGAAGCCAGGGGGTGGGGGTGGAAGGTGGGATCTAGGCCCAGAGTCTCACCACCCTCCCCACCCATGCTGAGGCCAGCACAGGAAATGGGGATATGGGGCCCCCGCACAGGGAAACAGGCGATCCATCACACAGGCTCTGTGTGTGTGTGTGTGTGTGTGTGTGTGTGTGTGTGTGTGTGTGTGTGTGTTGGAGGGACATGCTTCCTGAGGAAGCGGGAACAGGGCCACTGCAGTCTCTGATAAAGCTGCTTGTTCCTCAAATGCAAGGCTGGAAGCTGGGGTAGGGGGGTAGGCGGTACATCCTGTCCTCTAATCCTTTACTACCAGGGCCTTGGACTACTCATGGGCACACAGGCAAGGGGCACAGTGACCCAAGCAGTGACACAGCCCACAGAGGCCTCCTCTTTCTGTCCCCTTTTTCCTTCCTTATTTCAAGAGTCTTGAGGTTCTGGGACCCAGAGCTGAGGGCAGAAGGTGGCAGACAGCCAGGGGCCAAGACAGGGGGGCTCTGCCAGCTCCCCAGAAAACAGTGGGGTCAAGCTGAGACGAGGCCAGAGGTGAGATGGAGGATCCTTCCCCTCCCTCTCCCCCTCCTCCATGGACAAAGGCAGCTTGTGTTCTAGCTAGAGGCTGGGCCCCTCACAAAGGGGCTCTGTGTGCTGTGCCCTGAAGGACCCCAGAGCTGCTCAGCAAGAGCAGCACTGGCCCATGACCTCTCGCCTCTCTCCTGGTGAGGAAATTCTCTCTACACCCTTCCTTGTGCCCTAAGGAAATGCCAACTATTGCAGAGCCTGGGCACACAGCCAGGGGCACTCATAGCCCTGCACTTGAAGGAACACACATGCACACAAGCCCAGGAACACCCACATGTGTACTCACACGCACACCCATGCAAGCCCACATAGTGAAAAAGCCCTGTAGTCCCACCTGGCACACAGATGTGCAAGCATGCTCCCTCCATGCCCACACACCACAGGGCCAGGGATGCCCAGACCCCAGTGCACTCACATGTGACATGAGCGTGCACATCCCCACAGGGCTGCACACCCCACACAGGGCCCCATGGTGGAGAGCTCAGTGTCTTTCAACTCAGCTTGAGGGGAAGGTCCAGGCCAGAGGAGGATGGATGCCATGCCATGCAGGCAATGTTGATGTTCAGCTCTGTTTGGGGCTAGGGCCCTAGTCCCCCTTCCCCCTCAGGGGCACTCGTGGGAAGGAGGGGGATGTGGGGGATGTCTGGCTCCACTAATGAGTTAAAGCTGCAGCTCCCCCAGACCCGGAGGGTTGGAGGGTGGGGGTGGCTGACGGCTGCTTCCTGTGTCTGACAGGTCCCAGCCTGGCTTTGCAGCAGGGAGGGGGCTGGAGGGAGTCTTGAGGACTCCCCCAGAGTCTGGGTCCTGGTGACAGCCTGAAGCCCGAGTAGGGTGATTGCAGGGAAAACTCAGGCCTGGTGTCGGGGAAGTGTTGTCAAGGGCTCACCTTTTGGATGGCTGGGGCAAAAGGTACCCAGCGGCTAAAGTAGTTTTCAGCCAGGTGCAGATAGTTGTGGCGAAAGGCACTGAGGGGCCGTGGCCCGCCCACCACCTTGTATAGCTCCAGGCCCACCAGGCCAGCCACGGCCGCTGTAGTGGTGGCAACAGCTGGGATAATCCGGCCCACAATTCGCTTGCTCTGCCATAGACAGAAGATTTGGTCTGGGCCTGAGGTGTAAGGCTAGGGTTTGACCCCACCTCCAGGCCTGAGTCCCAAGGGGCAAGTTACCTTAGTGCGGTTGGCCGGTGGGATCCCATAGTTCTGAGCTCGCAGGCAAGCTGCTGCTGTCACAAAATCCACATGGAAGTTGTTGTCATTGTCCTGTGAGGGCCAAGGCACGGTAGTGTTAACATTGCCCCAGTGCCCCTCACCTTGGCCAACTCTGTGCCACTGCACAGGTCTTCACACAATACTGTGGGCTAGATGCTCACATCTACCCACTTAACAGATAAGGAGGCTGAGGCTCAAGGGAAGTGAGGAGCTCCTGGGGTCCTGCTGGGAGGACAACTCAGACCAAGGGGCTCAGACCAAGAGATTTAGTTCTTAACCTTCCCCAACAACCTCTCTAGCCTGTCTGTTCAGCCCCAGATGGGCTCCCACCTTCTCAAACATCAAGGGTTCCAGGGGAGGGCCTGTGCTCCAGATTTCCAGGGCTTCATGCAGTTTCTTCAAGTGCTCAGGGCCTGTCGGGGGAAAGGTGTGTTGGGACAATCCTTAGACCCCAAGTCCTGCACTCTTCCAGGAGCCCAGTGCCTATCCCTGGTCCCTGCCAAGCCTAGCACTTCCCATTTACAGTGAGACCCCTTGATTGATGCTGCAATCTCCCTAGGAGCCCCAGCCCACACCTGTGTGTGCATGTGTGTGCGTGCACATACATGTATGTAGTTCTGTCCTTATCTAGCAGCCACAGCTAGTTGCTCCCCAGGGCCCAGTGGTTTGTGTTTTTTATTATTTTCGTTTGTTTGTTTGTTTATTTGGTGAGTCGGCCAAGGGAACAAGGTGGGGTGGGGTAGGCAGAAGAGAGGGCCTTCTGAGGGGCCAAGGCTAGACAGAAGCAAGGTCAGAGGGCCTGAAAGGTAGTAAGTTGGCTGCCTTCCCCTGACCCCATCTTCTTTCTGGAGCACAGGCTGAGGACAGGGTCAGGCCTTTGAGTGGCAGGATGGGGGCTAGGGCCAGGGCCAGGGATCTCACCCAACTCAGCAGAAGCCCAAGCCAGCTCCAGGTCACTAGCAAAGATGGGGGCCAAGTCCTGGAGGTCAGGAAGTGGCAGCAACTTCAGCAGTCCTCTGAGCTCAGTCTGGTCCCGAGAGCCAGGCAGCCCATGCATCTGGGCGTACAGGTTGGCAGCTGCCAACACATAGAGGAGGTGCATGTCCTGCAGTGAGACCAAGAGCAGGGGCAGATGCAAGGGTTTGAGTGAGCTTGGATGGGCGCGTGGGGTGGGGGTCACTGCCCATTTGTGGATCTGTTTGAACACCTGCATCTGCCTCACATGTGAACACCCCCATGTGCACAGATAGGGCTCTCTCCCTCTCAGCATCTCCCTCTCCTGCAAAATCAGAGGTGCTCACCTCCATTCTAGGGGCCACATTCCCCTCTCAGGGCTCCCAAAAGACTCCACTCACTTGGCTGGCGTCAAACTCCAAGGGCTGGGGACACTGTCTGGGACTTGACCAGAAAGGTGTTCCATCCTCAAGCACCTAGGGAAATGGAGGCTGCTGGACTCTGTCTGGCCACCCTGAGCACTCATCCTCCTGACTCCTAGTACCCACTTTATCAGGTGGGAAGAGCCTCAGCAGCTGTATGATGCCATAATGGAAGCACAGTTGCCAGTGGCCAAGGGCCCACAGCACGCAGTCTCGCCACGTCTGTGGACGCTCTCTCAGGACACCCAGCACCACCTGCAGCAGGGTCAGTACCTGTGGCCCATCCATGTCAGCCAGAGAAATGAGTGCCCTGCGGACAGAGGAGCAAGTCTGAGGCTAAGCCTCTTGGTTGACAGGGGCTCTGAATTCTTACTCACCCTTGTGGGTGGCCTTCCTGTTGGTAGCGTTTGATGGTCTCAGCAGACAGATGGAAAAGTCCCTCAAACTCATCCCGGGCCCACTAAGGGGAAGGGAGGAACCATGAGGTGCCAGTTAGGGAACAGTTCTGCAGCTGAGGATGGAGCCAGGTTGGGTAGGAGTCTCTGGGGGTCCTTCCCACCTGCAAGGTGTGCTTGGCTGTGCTGGGGAAGTACCGCACGGTGCAGACAGGGTAGGAGGCATCCTCAGAATCTGCATCCGAGGCAGGGCCTCTGTAGACATCAGTCACATCCGGCATGAACACACAAGCACTGCCCCGGGTGCCATTTGTGCCCGCTTCCAGTAGTGGCTTCAGATAGTGAGTGCAGCGAGCAGCCACATAGTGTCCTGGCAAAGGAGCAGAGGGTCAGAAGTGGGGTGGGCACAGTCTCAGACAAGGGGTTGAGTTCCCAGGTCGAGCACTCACGAGCCTGGAAACTGTCCAGGGCGGCAGCCACGCCATCCACATTGGAGAAGAAGTTGTCCCCATAGATGTGCTCTGTAGTGGGATCCAGTGGGTAGGTGAGCGGGGTCACCTTCAAGTTTGAGTTCAGGTGATGAGCAGCCTCAGCAGCCACCTCTGCCTTTGGCCTCTGAGAAGAAAGTGTGAAGACTTGGGTGTGGGGTATGTATTACAGGAGGACATTTCAGGACACGGATGTGGGGAGGGGTGGGCACTCACACCAATGTCCTGGGGCCTGAAGAGGAACTGCCGGCTGAGGTTGGAGCGCTCCACGTGATCCATGTCGGCAACAGTCACGCCCCCACTGCCCCCAGCCCCCAGGCCCACTAGGGCAAAGCCTTTGAGCAGCTCACAGCCAATAGCACCAGCACCCACCTGCCAACAGGAACAACCTTAGCCAGGGCCTGGCCTGGCCCCACCCTGCTCACTCCCCACCTCACCACAAGGCTCACCAGGAGGTAGTGCTGGTGGCTCAGTTTCTTCTGAAAACCAGCCCCAAACACGGCAATTTGCCCGTCATAGCGGCAGTCTCTCTAGGGGACACAGATAGCGGTCAGTGATGGCCACTGGCTTCTGCTGCATCTCCCTCTTATACCAAGTTTTCCGGGCCAGGATTTTGGGACCAGTCTTCCAGTTTCCCCATTGTCCTGAGTTTGGATAAGGCTTGCACCCCTACCCCAGGTTCTCACCGGTGCATAGTCTTCAGGATTGAGAAAGGGCTCCTCATCTTCTGGAAGGCAATCGAGGGCATCAAAGTACAGCCACTGGTCCAAGGGCATGAACTTCTTGGAGACCGCCTAGAAGTCAGCACTTTAGGCTGGGGACTCCTTCCACCTCCTAATGCCCTCAGATCTTGGCTGAGGGCTGCACCCAGGTTGGTGAATCCCCCAGGGCTGCCGTCTGGTGTTGAGCACCCATCCCAGCCCCGCCCTGCCTCTTCCTGTGCCCACCTTCAGCACTTCCTGGGCAGCCACCGCACCCAGCATGGTTGCAATGGGGCTCAAGCTACCAGCACTGCTCAGGGCGACTGTCCGCACTAGAGCCTCATCCAGCTGCTCTTCCGATGACTCTCCCTCTGTCCCCTTCAGTGGTTCCAGGGCCTGGGCGAGTCCCACCACCATCTCTGCATCAACCTATGGGGTAGAACTCCATGGGTATAGGATCCCCCTGAAGCTCCAATCCTTCAGGCAGCCATCCACCCTGTTCCACAGAAGAGGAAGCAGAAGCCTAGGTGGGATGGAATTCCAGCTGCCAGACTGGGAAGCCCCACCAGAGGATACCCAGTGCCAGACAACAACCCTGGAGGCTTCTCCAACCTGGGGGCAGCTTCCAGACCAGATATGAGAGGTTAGGAGTAGCATGGGTCCCCAGGCTTTGTGCTTGGCCTTTTCACTGACCCAGCCTCTGGTCTGGAGATAGTGTTTATCATCTCCTTTAGATGAGTGGGAAACTGCCTCTGGATTCAAACTTGGATCTGTGAGATAGTCATTGCCTCCTGGAAGGTGAGGCCCCATTAAGACACAGGCTGGGAAAGGGGCATTGGGGCCACTCACAGGATCCCACCGCCGAGGAGGGCGGCCATGGAGCTGCTGGAATGTGTGCAGTGCACGGAAGGCCCGATGCAGGCAGTGGGCACGGTGCACTTCCTGGGGACTCTGGGCCACCACACGGGGCTGGAGCAGGGCTGCATCCAGGGGCTCCTGAAGGGGGCACTCAGCTCAGGGTCAGGTCCAGAACCCCGTGGGCCCCCACAAGGCGCCCAAACCCCTCACCTCAGATGCACTTAAACTCACGTGTTTCACAGTCCTGGGTCTCTTGACCTCAGTGACAGCCCCACCACGCAAGTAACGAGAGAAAGTTGCTGTGTTCCCAATCTCCAAGGTCCCATCCTCTGGAGGAGATCCAGCCTAGTCAGTGTGACCCCTGAACTCCAGGAGTTCCCCACACCCCATCCTGTCTTACATCTATGTCTTTGACATTGTTCCACCCTGAGGAAGGTGGAAGGAGAACCTCTCCCCATGGACCAGGCTGTGTCCACCCACAACGGGGGCCTGGAGTGGGGTTGACTCACCCCGCATGTGGAGAGGCCGAGGAGCACAGCCATTGAGTTCCACCATGCCCTCAATGCCTGAGAAAGTCACCAAATCCCCATTGTGGAAGTGGTGGGCATCAGCCTCTTCTCTCAGGGTGAGAATGCCAGGGGATCCCTGGATAAGAGGTGGCTTGCTCAGGGCTACCTGTATCTGCCTTCCACAGGCTCCAGCAGCCCCTCCTTAGTCAGTAGGTGAGCGCCCAGACCTTAGCACCCACCTGGGAGATGTGCTGGATGGTAGCTCTCAGGGGTTCTGCCTCTGTAGGGTCCTCGACAGTGAAGTCCTCACCAAAGTCACAGAATAACTGCCTGTGGTGGGGTAGTAGGGGTCACTGAGATGGCTCAGTGGTTAACCACCACGGTTATGATGAAGGGTGGGGGACACTAGGGCAAGCCCAGAGGAACTGGGAAAAGAATTAGGAAAAGAATGCTGGGAGAGGCTTGGAAGCTGGAGTCGGAAGGATTTACTGGAGCAAGTCTGCAGGCAGGGTAGAGGAGGCAGACGAGTGGGACTGGGCACCAGAATTGAGAGGGGATGCTGGGACAGGCCTGGGATTGGGTGGAGGGGCTCTGGAGCAAGCCTGGAGCTGGGGACAGCACTGGGACCAGTTGCTGTATGGATGTGGCAGGCGAGGCAAGCTGTCTCACTCACCCCACGAGGCCTCGAGTGTCCGCAACTAGAAAGCAGACTCCGTGTTTGTGGCAGAAGGTGCCCACCTTCAACTGCTCCTCCAGCTTCGAGGCAGTCAGCACCACCACCTGGGCGGACCTCAAGATCAGCAGGGCCAGAACCACTTTGGGCCCACCCTACTGCTACAGCCTGGAGGTGGCTACAGGGCTAGCCTGGAGAGTAGGGCTGGGAGGGTACCTGGAAGTCCAGCAGCAGGTCCTCAGTGATGTCACCTGTGTGGATGCACACCTGAACAGCTCCATTGAGCTTAGCCAGAAGTTCTTGAGATGCCTCAGCCCTGCTCCTTCCCAAGTCCTGTTCTGAGAGGAAAAACTAAAGACAGACCCAGTCTGGCTTAAGCAAGGAATTTTCTCTTGAGCCCTTGAACCCCCAACCTGGCCTGGAAACCCACAGTCTCCCAAGGACCCTCACCTGGGCAGCCAGGTCAGACCAGCAGGTAGGGTGAGGATCATGAAGAGTGAGGATACCCACACCCATCAGGACCAGGTTTTTGGCTATCTCAGCCCCCAGGCCCTGAAGACCTGACAGCAGGACCTTGGCTCCCTGAATCCTCTGCATGGCCGGCAAGCCCAGCACATACCTGTAGGTAGAGGTAAGAGGGCAGGTAATTGGAGACCAGAAGTCAGAAGTCCACCCCGCTCTCCTCCCCACCTCAGGCCTCACAGTTGCCGAGAGTAGAGCTCTTCATCCAGCAACTTGGAAGTCTCCAGGACATTCATCCTGAGGCCTGGGGCTGGACGACAGGCTGAAGCAATTATAGATAGGATCTCTGTATGGGAGGCAGTGCCAGCAGGAGTCAGTGCCCAGCCTTGGTAATGCAAACAGGCACTAAGGCCAAGGAGTAAAGGACGCTGCTGGTCACAGCTTTCTGTTTCCTCTGTCAGTTTGGGGAAAAATGAAAGTAAAAGTGAAACTAGACTGAGCTGGTTCTTGGTCCCGCCTCCAGCCTGTCCTGCACAGACAGCCTGGCAAAAATGAGTTCTGGCAGCCCTAGGGCACTGGCAAGGTGGGACAGAGTTCCTGGTTCTGTTCTGCCCGTGTGAGAGCAGGTATCTCTCTTGAGAAAGGGGGCAGAGCCGTGGGAGGGATCCCTGTAGTCTCCTGTAGCTCCCTAGACATCCCAAACCTCAGCCCCCGATCACCCTCAGGAGCTCCTGCCTGAATGGGCTTCTCACCCACAGAGTGCTGGTGGGAACTCCCTTGTCCTGATGACTTGCTTGGCTGCCTGCCCACACTCAGAGACTTAGAGACCCTAGAAGACAGAGCCAGTCCCATCCCAGAGGCTGTGAGAACTTATGGGATTAAGTTGTCCCACTTCCAGGACCTAAACTACAGACCTGGGATGGAGCCTAACACCTTTGGGAGTGCTTGCCTAACCCTGAGCCGTCTCCTCAGGAACTCTCAGGGAGTCCCCTCTGCTCACAGCTGCAAGATCAGGACAGCTGACAGCCCTAGGTGGCCAATCAGGGTCTCTCACCGATGAGTCCCAGGATTCCAAGAGGGTGGTCAGTATCTGGGTGCCAGATCTGAGAGTGTGAGGCATGGGGCAGCCATGATCATATGTGACCTTATTTTAAATTTAAACTTTTCTTTTGAAATATAGACTTGAAGTTCAAAAATAGTACAGAGAGGTCCTATGTACCCTTCACCTACAGATGTCTCCTTCTGCTTTCTTGGGAACTTGGCGCCAGCTCCCCACAAAACTCCACAATAGCCAAACCAGGTGCTATCCTAAATTCTTTTTTAAAAAATTGAAATAAAATTCATACATTAAAATAACCATTTTAAGTATACAATTCAGTGGCGTTTAGTGTACTTACAATATTGTGCAACTATCATCTCTCTCCAGCTTCAAAACTTATTCATCACCCACTGAAGAACACCTTGACCACATTAAATAATCACTACTCATTCCCAACCCCATCACCCTGGCAAACACTTAGATACAGTTCTGTCTGTAGCGATTTGCCTATTCTGGATATTTCATATAAAAGGAATTAATACAAAATACGACCTTTGGTATCTGTTCTTTATTTTCACTTAATTTTTTTGAGGTTCACCCCAATTGTAGTATGTATCAGTACACCATTCCTTTTTATGGCTGAATAATATTCCATTACATGCATATATCACAGTTTGTCCAGTCATCTGTTGATGGATATTTGGGTTGTTCTTACCTGTTGGATATTATGAATAGTGCTGCTACGATCATTCCAGAACAAGTATTTGAGTACCTGTTTTCAGTTCTTTAGGGTATATACCTAGAAGTAGAATTGTTGGGTCATATGGCAATTCTATGTTTAATTTTTTGAAGGACTAACAAACTGTTTTCCACCAGCAATGTACGGAAGTTCCTATTTCTCCACACCATGGCCAAGCTGTTTGTTTTTTTTTTTTTCCAAATTATACCCATTCTAGTGGGTGTGAAATGATAGGTTATTGTGGGCTTTTTTTCCATTCAATAAATATTTTTTGGATGTGTCACATGTACTAAGTACAGAAACCAGGGCCAGATTCTGAAGTAAGTGGTATCTTTCATAGACACCAAAAGATATATGATGAAATTCAACATCCATTCCTGATTTTTTTTAAGCTTTCATTAAAATAGAGATGTATTTTTAAAAATTGTGGTTTTAACCATTTTAAAATGTACAATTCAGTGGCATTAAGTACATTCACAATGTTGTGTAACCATCACCACTATTTAATTCCAGAACTTTTTCTTTACCCCAGAGAGAAACTCTGTACCCATTGAAGAGTAACTCTCTAATCTTTGATCCCCTGTTTCCTGGGAGATTCTATTATAGTTTCTGCCGCTATAACTTTTCCTATTCTAGATACCTAATATAGGTGGAATCACAAAATATTGTCCTTTGGTATCTATCTGGTTTTTTTTTTCCACTTAGTATACCTTTTCAACATTCATCTACGTTGTAGCATGTATCAGAATTTTGGTTCTTTTTTATATAGTGGTAAAATATACATAAGATGAAATTTACCATTTGAACATTAAAAAATGTACAGTTCAGTAGCATTAAAGATATTCACATTATTGTGCAACCATCACCACCATTCATCTCCAGAACTTCGTCTCTTCAAACTGAAACTCTCAACCCATTAAACAATACGTCCTGTTTTCTCCTTACCCACCCTTTGCAACAACCAAACTTTCTGTCTCTATGAATTTGACTACTCTAGGTATCTCATATAAGTGAAATCACACACTATTTGTCCTTTTGTGCCTGGATTATTTTACTTACCTTAATGTCTTCAATCTATGTTGCAGTATATTTCTGAAATTTTTTAAAGGCTGAATAATACTCCATTGTATTATAGACCACATTTTGTTTATACATGCATCTGTTGATGGACTCTTGGGTTCCTTCCACCTTTTGACTATTGTGAATAATGCTGATATGAACATCGGTGTATAAATATCTGTTAGAGTCACTGATTTCAATTCTTTTACATACGTATCTAGGAGTGGAATTGCTGGACCATATGATATTTTTATGTTAAGCTTTTTAAGAAACCACCAAACTGTTTTCCACAGTGGCTGCACCATTTTACATTCCCACCAAAAATACACAGGGTTCCAATTTTTTCACATCCTTGCCACATTTCTTGTTTTCCATCTTTTCGATAACTGCCATCCTAGTCGGTATGAAGTGGTATCTCATTGTAATTTGTTTGCATTTCTCTAATGACTAATGATGTTGAACACTTTTCATGTGCTCATTGGCCAGTTGAACAGTTTCTCTGGAGAAACGTCTATCAAAGTTCTTTAATTAGTTTTGAATTATGTTGTTTTCTTGTTGTTGAGTTGTAGGAATTCTTTATATATTCCAGATATTAAACCCTTATCAGATATATGATTTGCAAATAGTTTCTTCCATCCTGTGGGCTGTCTTTTCACTCTTTTGATAGTCCTTTTGATCCAGAAAAAATTTTAATTTTGATCAAATCCGATTTGCCCATTTTTTCTTGTTATCTGTGCTTTTGTTTTCATATCCAAGAAATCATTTTCAAATCCAAGGTCATGAAGAGGTTCTCCTGTCTTCTTTTAAGAGTTTTATAGTTTTAGCTTATAAGTTTAGGTCTTTGATCCACTGAGTTAGTTTTTGTATATGGCATAAGGTAAGGGTCTGACTTCATTCTTTTGCTTATAGTTATTCAGTTGAAAAGACTCTTTCCCTGTTGAATTGTTTTGTCATACTTGTCAAAAATCAACTGACTATATAGATGAGGATTTATTTCTTTTTAGAGACTTTGTCTCTATGATTTTGACTACTCTAAGTCCCTCAAGTTGAATCATACAGTATTTGTCTTTTTTGACTGGCTTATTTCACTTAGTATAATGCCTTCAAGTTTCATCAATGTTTTAGCATACTGCAGAATTTCCTTCCTTTTTAAGGTCAAGTAATATTCCATAGTATGTATGTACTACATTTTGCTTATCCATTTCATACAAATAAAAAAATTTATTTATTTATTCATTCAGGCTGAGTAATATCCCATGGTACCGTACTTGGTTTGTTTCCATGTTTTAGCTATTGTGAATAACAGTGCTATGAACTATGAGTAGTGCTATGAATAGTAGTGTGGACATTGATGTACAAATACCTCTTTGAGATCCTGCTTCCAATTCTTCTGGGCATATACCCAGAGTGGAATTGCTGGGTCATATGGTAATTTTTATTTTTTGAGGAAATACTGTACCATACTCTTTTCCACAGTGGCTGCACTATTTTACATTCCCACCAACAGTGCACAAGAGTTTCAATTTTTCTGAATCCTCGCTGACATTTGTTTTGTTTTGTTTTGTTTTGATAGTAGTCATCCTAATGGGTATGAGGTGGTATCTCATTGTAGTTTTGATTTGCATTTCCCTAATGATTAGTGATACTGAGCATCTTTTTATGTGCTTATTGTCCATTTGTAAGTCTTCTTGGGAGAAAAGTCTATTCAAATCCCTTTCTATTTTTGGATTGGGTTATTTGGTTTTTTGTTGATGAGTTTTATATCCTGGATATTACCCCTTATCAGATACATGATTTGCAAATATTTTCTCCCGTTCTGTGGGTTGTCTTTTCACGATGTGGATACTATCTTTTTGGTGTTGGTTCTTTTTCAAATATTTGGTAGAATCACCAGTGAAGCGATCTGATCCTGGGCTTTTCTTTCTTGGGAGTTTTTTGAATATTGATTCCATCCCCTTACTAGTTACACACCTATTTAGATTTTGTATTTCTTCTTGAGGCAGTTTTGTTAATTTATGGGTTTCTAGAAATTTGTCTATTTCAATTGGGTTATCCAATTTGATGGTGTAAAATTGCTCATAATATTCTTATAATCCTTTTTATTTCTGTAAAATTGGTAGAAATGTTCCCACTTTCATTTCTGATTTTGATAATTTGAGTCTTCTTTTTTTCTTAGTCAATTTATCTAAAAGTTAGTCAATTTTGTTGATATTTTCAAAGAATCAGCTTTTTTTTTTAAATTGAAGTACAGCCAATTACAATCTATCAATTTCTGGTCTATAGCACAATGTCCCAGTCATGAATATACATACATATAAAGAATCAGCTTTTGATTTTGTTGACTTTCTGTATTTTTTGTTTACGATTCTGACACCAATTTTAATGGGTGTATTTATTACACACCACCAAGCAATTCTCCAATACCAGCTGGGTGTCCTACAATTCAGCTGAATTCTGACACTATCTACCTGGAGATAGCATCAGATTCCATAGGTTAAGGGATCAGTCCTATAAGACTGCCCTCCTCCCCACCATTTCAGATGCCAATTGCAAGTCCAGGTTGTCACCTGTGCTTCTGGCTGTCTATAGACTGGGGGTTCCCACAACCTTCTCTTTGGGTTTATTTCATTTGCTAGAACATCTTACAGAACTCAGGAAAATATTTCACTTACTAGATTACTGGTTTATTATAAAAGGATATAACTTAGGAACAACCAGATAGAAGAGATGCATAGGGCAAGGTATGTAAGAAGGGGCACGGAGCTTGCGTGCTGTCTCTGGACATGCCAGTTTCCCTGAATCTCCATGTGTTCACCAGCCTGGAAGCTCTCTGAACCCCATCCTCTTGGGTTCTTCTAGAAGGCTTCACTACATAGGCACAGTTGATTAAATAATTGGCCATTGATGATTGAACTCAATCTCCAGTCTCTCTGTTCTCCCAGAATGGAAGGAGACTTTCAGTGGGACTGAAAATTCCAATCCTCTAATCACAGGTTGACTCCACAGTCAACCAGCCCCCATCCTTAGATGCTTTCCAAAAGTCATCTCATTAACATAACAAAAGACAAGGGTTTTAGGAGCTCTGTGCCAGAACGAAGGCCAAATATATATTTCTTAATATAAATCACAATATGACATTTTTCTATCTCTATTTTATTTATATTTATTCTTATCTTTCTTATAGCCTTCCTTCTGCTAGCTTTTGCTTTAGTTTGCTTTTTTTTCCCCAGTTCCTTAAGGTATACAGTGGGGTTATTGATTTTAGAGCTTTCTTCTTTTTTAACATAGGTGTTTATAGCTATAAATTTTCATCAGTACGCTTTTGCTGTATCCCATAAGTTTTAATATATTGTGTTTCATTTTCAGTCATCTCAAGGTATTTTCTAATGTCCCTTGTGATTTCTTCTTTGACCCATTGATTGTTTAAGGGAGTGCTATTTGAGTCATGAGAAGATGGCAAAATAGAAAGCTCCAGGAATCTGCTCCTCCAAAACTAGCTGAAACCGTCTGAAGCAACTATTTTGGGAATTTGGAGTATGGTACAACACTTTCAGCATCCAGGGGAGAGCTTGATGAAGAGGCTGGTAAGTTTCAGTCTCACTGAATTTTTACTTTTCTCATAAACCACTACTGCTCCCAATCCCCATGTCAGAGCCATATGAATAGTTTCTATATGCTCCCTCACACCTCACACACATAGTTTTCCCTAATGAGGGACATCATGGTTGCTCCTAATTTTTTAGCAATTATGAATAAAGTTATAGACATCCATGTGCAGATCTTTGTGTGGACATAAGTTTTAAACTCATTTGGGTTAATATATAGGAGCACAATTACTCAGCTCTGATAAAACTATGTTCAGCTTTGTAAGAAACTGACATAGTATACAATTTCACCATCCTACCAGCAATGAATCAGAGTTGCTGTTGTTGCACATCTTTGCTAGCATTTGGTGTTGCTAAGTGTTTTGGATTTTAGCCATTCTAATAGTTGTATAGTACTAACGTCATTGTTATTTTAATTTGCAATTCTCTGATGACAAATGGGGATGAACGTCTTTTCAGATGCTTATTTGCCATCTCTATATCTTCTTTAGGGAGGTGTGTGTTCAGACCTTTTGTCCATTTTTTAAATTTGGTGGTTTTCTTATTAAGTTGCAAGAATTTTTTGTATAGTTTGGATACCAGCCCTTTATCAAATGTTTTTGCAAAGATTTTTCTCCCAATCTGTGGCTTGTCTTTTCATTCTCTTAAAAGTCTTTCAAGAGCAGAAGTTTTAAATTTTAATGAACTCCAAATTATATATTTTTCTTTCATGGAGCATGCTTTCAACATTGTCTCATCATCAAACACAAGGTCACCTAGATTTTCTCCTATGTTATCTTCTAGGAATTTTACAGTTTCGTGTTTCACATTTTGCTCCATGATCCATTCTGAGTTAATTACTTTTGTGAAGGCTTAAGAACCGTGCCTAGATTTATTTATTGCTTGTCCAGTTGTTCCAGCACCATCTGTTGAAGACTACCCTTTCTCCATTAAATTGCCTTTGCTCCTTTGTCAAAGATCAGTTGACTCTATTTGTGTGGGTCTACTTCTGGGCTGTTATTCTGTTCCATTGATCTGTGTGTCTATTCTTTTGCCAATACCATACTGTCTTGATTATTATAGTTTTCTAGTAAATCTTGAAGTTTGGTAGTGTCAATCTTCTGACTGTTCTTCCAATATTGTGTTAGTTATTGGTCTTTTGCTTTTCCTTATAAACTTTCAAATCAACAAACTTTTCAACATCAACAAAATAACTTGCTGGGATTTTTACTGGGATTTTGTTGAATCTACAGATCAAGTTGGGAAGAACTGCTGTCTTGACAATATTGTGTCTTCCTACCATGTACGTGGAATATCTCTCCATTTAGATCTTTGATTTCTTTCATCAGAGTTGTATAGTTTTCCTCACAGAGATCTTGGTACATATTTCATTAGATTTATACTTAAATATTTGTTTTCTTTTTTTTTCTTCTTTTTGGTGCTAATATAAATGGTATTGTATTTTTAATTTTAATTATTTTTGCTGATCTATAAGAAAGCAATTGCCTTTTGTGACTCTGGTGAATCTTTCAGTTATTATACTTTCCAGTTCTACAATCTGTAATATTTTCAGTCAATTTTTTTTCTGTGAAAGGTCCATACTTTATAATTTTTTGCTGTAATTTGTTTGTAATTTTTTGTTGAGAACTGGATATTCTAAGTATTATGTTGTGGTAACTCTGGGAATTAGTTCTCCCACTCCTCAGGGATTGCTAAATTTTGCTTTTTGAGGGCTAAAGCTGCCAATTTGTGACTTTTCCAAACTATTTTTGTCAAGTGTGTGTTCCTTGTGTACGGTCACTTAAGTTTCTGTTCCATTATCTCTGCAGACAGCTAATGACCTGACAAAGACTTTATATAAAAAAAAAGTTTAAAAAAATTTTAAAAGTCACTGGGCTCTGCACTCGACCTTTAAATTTTCTGATCGATGCTGCCACCAGGCAAGCCATTGCAGCCCAGAGGGCTGAAACCAAGATAAGCATTTCAGATTACCACCAGACCCACCAAACCATACAACCTCAATTTTTTGGAGGGCAAGGTCCCTACTGTCCACCCTGGCACCAGTCAGCTTAGAAACTGGAGCCACTATCCCCATAACTGCTATCCCCATAACCGTGATGGGGCTGAGGAATGGGGGATGGTGGCTGGTTCAAGTACAGGCTCTTCCTTCATCCAATACTTTCCTTGTTGTCTGATCAGGTTCCCTGGTTCTGTGAAATAGTTGATTACAATTGCTCTTTCCAAGTTCAATATATCTAGGTCTGCCCTAAATTTTTTTTGGTAACCATTATCACTGTGTATTTCCAAAACTTTTAAATCACCCCAAACAAGGGGGAGGGTAAAGCTCAAGTGGTGGGGTGCATGCTTAGCATGCACGAGGTCCTGGTTTCAATCCCTAGGACCGCCATTAAAAAATAATTTTTTTTAAATAGAAAGATATTCCTAAATCACCCCAAACAGAAACTCTGTAACCATTAAGCAATAACTTCTCATTTTGCCCTACTCTAGACCCTGATAACCTCTATTCTACTTCTGTATTTATGAATTTGCCCATTCTAGATACCTCCTCTGGGTGGAATCATACAGTACTTTGTGTCTGACTTATTTCACTTAGCTATCCCAAATTCTTTTTTTTAAATTTTTAATCTTTTTAAATTTGGGGTGGGGGAGGAGATAATTAGGTTTATTTATTTATTATTGTTTTTTATTTAATTGACGTACTAGGGATCAAACCCATGACCTTGTGCATGCTAGGTCACTATCTATCACTGAAAAATACCCTTTGCCTGGCTGTCCCAAATTCTGTTTTTTTCCCAAATTCTTAACCCATAATACTGACTCATTAGGTCCCCACAAGTGAGAGGTTGGTGCTATTGTCCCCACTATACAGAAAAAGAAGCTGAAACACAGAAAGTCTAGGTAATTTGCCTAAGATCATTCAGCCAGTACGGAGGGTACTTTAGCCAGCCACTGCACCTTTAACTTCATGCTGCACTTCTCCTCACTAACCATTCTTGGCTCAAGGCAGCACCAGAGGGGTCCAACTCCTATCAACAAGAGTGTCACTCCCTCTTCAAGAAGCCCCAAGCTCCTCCAAACATGCGGACAGCAGCTGGGTACTCTCAGCCTGAAATATGCCCTCTCTCCCTGTGCCAGGTCTATGTTGGGCCCTGCAGAAACAGGTGAACTCCCATCTAGTAGTGAGAGAGGGAAGTTAGGGGGCCTCACCCAAGCTAGGAGTCAAAAGGGAAGTCTTCTAGGAGAGTGCCCTTGAAGCTAAGACACAAAAGCTAGCAATCTGGATGGCAGAGTTGGGAGGTGGAGAAGAGGAGGGGTGTCACCGGTCATTTGTTGTGCTTGCTGTGAGTTCACTGGGTCTAGATCCTAGTTTACCCATTTGCTTTCCTGCTTATGGCCCTTGAGCTGTGCCCGGGTTAGAGACTGTGGACAAAGTACTGCAGTGTCCTCATTCTTGCTAGAGTCTCTCTGTGCCCCATGGGAGGCAATCCCTGAGGGTGGAACTGCTGGGTCTGAGTCTAGGTGAAGGTCTCACTTTAGAAAATCATGCCAGACAGTCCTCCAAAGTGAGTGCAAATTTATACTTCCAGAGCCAGGAATAAAAGATTCTATCTTTTTTATTTTACATAGAAATCTTTCCCCATCCTCTCCCCACCACCATCCCCTATTCCCTGCCCTGCTTGGCCCAGGCCATGCTGAGCAGCAAGTCAGAGGCAGGCAGAAGCTTGGGCAGGCTGAAGCTGCCTGAGAAGCCTCAAGCACTTTGGTCCCTAGAGTCGACAAAAGACCCTGGTCTGGAGGGCCAGAAGCAGCCCAGCCACCTCTGATCATGGCTATAAATGGGAGCCTGGAACATGGAGCAAGCCCTGCTGTCAGGAACAGTGAGGTGATCACATCCACTCCCATAGGTAGGCCCAGTGTGATAGGGAGCGGGGCAGGGCGTGTGCAGGAAAAGCAGTTTCTGGACCTCAACTTCACTCCCATCTTCTTGTTTATCCTCGTCCTCAGGGCAGGTCCTGGAAGAGGGGCTGTGCCCCGCAAACCCTGTGCTGAGCTAGTTACCAGTCCTCAGCCTACAAGTCAGAGACATATATCTGGACACTGATCAGACTCACTGTTCTCACTGCCACAGGAAGGTGTCCAACTTGGCCTGGGAGGGAGAGAGTACTGTCTTGGTGCCCACTCTCTGCTTAGCCCTGGCCTTGGGCTTGGGCTTAATGGGCAATGGGCGGATCAGAGTAGTGTCAGTCTGAAGAAAATGTCAAGGAAGAGGCTTAAAGACAGGATTGGAATGCAGGGCAGGAAAGGTTCAGACTTGGGGGTGGGCAACCCTGCTACACTGAGCAAGGACTGGCTCTGCATATCTGGCGCTGCAGCCTCTGGCAGGCTGGGATCTGGGGGTACAGGTGAGGGATGGTGTGGGCACCAAAGCTCAGCCCGGCCCAGTGCCACAGAACAAGGATACAGGCTGGATGAATTTTGTCCGGCCTCCAAGCCCATCAAAGCCTGTCCTTACCTAAAGCAGAAGGAAGAGGTGAGTGGGCCAGGGTAATGGGCTAGGGGGCTGGCCACCCAGTCCCACCCCTGAGAAGGTTGGCACTTGCCAAATTGTAGGAAGCCACACTCACTGCATCTGTGCTGCGACAGGGCTCCGCCCTGGCCCTCTTGGGCTGTTTCTGGCCCAGGACAGCATTCCGGATGAAGACAGGAAAGGCACCAGCCAGCTCCTCATCAGGCTCTCCCAGACAGCGCTGGCCACCCAGTGAGAGCTGGGACTCCTGCAGGAGACCCCAGAGCCAAGCTTCATGAACTGGACAGCAGCAAGGAGGAGGGCGGGTAGTGATGGTGGATGGAACAGGATCAGGATCTCTGATGCCTCACCAGGAGGCAGGAAGGACAGTGAGTAGGGTTCCCAGGGTGGCTCCAAAGTGCTTCAGTCCTCAGCCAGGAGTGAGAGGGCTCTGGCAAGACCCTGATCTCTCAGGAGTCCAGCTTTACACTCAGTCCTGGCAAGGGTTGCAGGGTGACTGCCTGAGCTTCTTCTAAGAAGCCTTACCTTCTTAGAGCCTTTGGGGATCTTCTTGAAAACATCATGAACAGGAGAACTGCAAGAGTGAGACATGAAAGCAAGAGGCATGTGAGTGAGACACAAGAGGCAGGTGGACCAGGTCAGCATATGCCCCTTTGGGAGCAACTGTGTGGCATGGTAGCATGATGGGCAAGGCACCTCAGTAATCCCCACCCCAAGGGCAGATATGTGAACAGCTGGACAGCCACAGCCACCGGAGTGGTGGAGGCAGGAGAGGTTGGACCACATTCCAAACTTGTGGCTTCCACTCAGAGCCAAGCCAATGCCATTGGAATGTTCACCATTGGAATGGTGTGCTCTCAGGCACCTTACCACGTCCTGGGCTCTGTGTGGGGCTGGAAGCCCAACTGATCCACCACCCACAGGAGGAAAGACAGTCATACCTTGATAAGAAGTCAGGCCTAGCTCTATCTGCCACCACCTCCACAAGACCCTCAGTAAGTTAGATAGCGCATAAAGTGCTCTCAGAACACAGGGCTAGACATCTCCCTAAATGATCTGTGTAGGTAGGGTCGGGGGCAGAACAGATCATGGCCCCAGGCCCTGGCCTCCCACTCCTAGCTCCAGAGCTGGACACAGTGTTTCTATCCAACTCCTAGGGACCCTAGCAGCTGGACACCTCTCCTCTTATTTTCCCAGATCTGAGTGGGAGAATGGTGACAGGCTGAGCCTGTGGGTTCTCAAAGTCACAAGGGCAAGGGCAGGATCAGGGTCTGCCGACACTGAACTCCTCTGCTTCTGTCCCCACAGCCTGTGGTCATGCCACATGATGACCAAGGGAGGAAACTCTACTTGCTGAAAGTCTGGTTCTTGGGAGGCTGATCCAAGTTAGGGGCATCCTGGGCTCCCTCACATCCCTTGCAGTCACTGAAGATGGTAGAATGTCTCTAAAAATCTGGCACCCTGTGGGCCCCAGGTGCCCACCTTCAACCTTTACAGCTAAAGAGGCAACAAGAGGAAGGCAGAGTATCGAGCAGGCACTGATAGGCCCCCTGACTGCAGCCCACATGCCCTAGGTTTCTCATTGCTACCAGGCCTGGCCTTATACCATACAGGTGCCTCTGCCCCTGAGGTGGGGAGGGGTGGATAGCCACCTGGTTTTCCTCTCCCTGGGCCTCCTCCATCTCCACTGCCTAACATCTCAAATTCTTTCTCTCATGTCTAAAGTCTTGAACTCTCTTACCTGAGCAGTGTATATCTACATGGATGTACGGGAGAAGCTCTTGTCTCCATGATGAACTATACTTGGCCTGCCTGGCCAAGGGGACAGTCTCTGCATTCCCAGTCCCACTGCACCACTTGTGCAGCTCCCACCCACTCCATAGCAGCTCCGTACAGCTTCTCATGCCTGCCCCTGTGGGCTACCTCCTTAAGTGGTAGGGCCCTGGGCTCCTGGGTCTGAGATGGTCCTGCCTCAAGCATGAGCCTGTGGGGCTCACAATTGAAGAGGAAGTTCAGAGTCCCTGCCTCAGGACTCCAGTGGACAGGCATTCAACATACTGGGAGCACACCCCACCACCCCAACAGCATCAGCCCAGATCTGCCCCTACTGGGACTCCTGTATTCTCTCCAACTCACATCTCAATCTTTGCTTAAAGGGTGATCGTGAAGATTAATGAGACAAGCGACAGAAGGGCTTTGCAGAGAGAACTCAGAGCAGGAAGAAGAGGTGACTGGAACCAAAGCCATGGCCAAGCCCAGGTGACCCTCACTGCCCCGTCAGCCACTCAGAGTTATTAGGGCAGAATCTGCAGAGATCTCTTAGCCATTCTCCCCCAGGCTGTGGAAAGGCCAGGGACAACCACTTACTGTGACTTCTCTGGGAAAAGCCTCTTGGCATGGCCATGCTGGGTGCTGGAAGGCTGGCCTGGGGGGGTGTCCACATTAAAGGTGGCGTTGAGGTCAATATCATCACCGAAGGCTGGCCGGCGAAGCTTCAGGTTCAGCATCTCCACAGGAGCTGGACTACAGGCAGAGACAGCCTGGTGACTTAAGACCATAGTGGCAGCCCAGAAGGACAACTGCTCTTCAAACGTCAGAGATGGATCAGCTTCGGGGGCCTGGGGTCCACACCTGGTTTAATGCTACCCTGAAAGGAAGCCCTAATCTCTACTGAAAAAGACCACTTGGCTTAGTCCTTCACACAGCGAAAGTCTGGTAGATATGGAAGGAAGCAAGCAAAAGCCACACAAACTCAGATGAACAAATAAAAAGCCTTTTGTCCAAATAGCCTCATTTCTTAGAATGCAGTGTAAGGATCCAGTGAGAGAGTTGACCACACGCTGAAGTAGAGGGATGTCCCTTCCAGTGTCACTCATCATGGCAAATGGCACAATATTAAAAGCTGTCAAAACGACTCCCCCAGCGAACTGGCACTTTCATAGCTTGACTATGATATAGACATTAAAGTACTGTTGCTAGAGAGTAAACTTAATAATATGGGGAAATGTTCATATGTTAAATTTAAAAAGCAACATTAAACTCTGTATAATAGTCCACAAAAGAAAAGACAGACAAATTAGACTTCACAAAAATTTAAAATTTTGTGCATGAAAAGATACTATCAACAGAGTAAAAAGGCAGTGCACAGAATGGGAGAATATATTTGCAAGTCGTATCTAATGAGGGATTAAAATCCAGACTATATAGAGAACTTCTAAAGCACAACAAAAAACAAACAATCCAATCAAAAATGGGCAAAGGACTTGAATAGACATTTCTCCCAAGATGATTTACAAACGGCCAATAAATATCAGAAAAGAGGCCCCAAATCACTAATATTAGGGAAATGCAAATCAAACTATAATGAGACACCACCTCACCCTCATTAGGATGGCTACTAATAAAAAAACAGAAAATAACAACTGCTGGAAAGAATGCGGTGGAATTGGAACCCCTATGTGCTGCTGGTGGGAATGTAAAGTGGTACAACCACTGTGGACAACAGAAAGGCCATTTCTCAAGCAACTAAAAATAGAATTACTAAATGATCTAGCCATTCAACATCTGGGTATATATGCAAAAGCACTGGGAGCAGGATCTCAAAGAGCTATTTGTATGCCCGTGTTCAGAGCAGCATTATCCATAATAGCCAAAAGGTGGAAGCAACCCAAGTGTCCATCCACAAAAGAATGCATGAGCAAAATGTGGTATATACATACAATGGAGTATTATTCAGCTTTAAAAAGGAAGGAAATTCTGCAACATGCTACAACATGGATGAACCTTGAGGACATTATGCTAAGTGAAATAGGCCAGTCACAAAAAGACTATATGATTCTACTTATATGAGGTATTTGGAGTACTCAAGATCATAGTGACAGGGGCTGGGGGAAGGGGGGAAAATGGGGAGTTATTATTTAATGGATATAGAGCTTAAGTTTTTTATAAGACAAAAATTCTGGGGATAGATGGTGGTGATAGTTGTACAACTTTATGAAGGTATTTAATACCACTGAACTGTACACTTAAAAATGTTGGTAAATTTTATATTATATATATTGTACCACAATAAAATTGGGAGAAAAAAAACCTCCACATATAGAGAAAAAAAACCTCTACAAATCACATGATTTGTGCATACATATCGTCTACCTCACCACATACAGAAAGAGGACTTGAAGGAAATTTACTATTGGTCAACGGTGACTACTGCTGGGATAAGTCTACATTTTCAAATTCTCAACAATGAATGTGTTTTTACTTTTTAATGGTGAAGGGGTGTAATTCTATCAGATGACTGCAGCCAGCAAGATTTCTCTAGCTCATCCAGGCCTAGTGGGGCTCCTTAGCTCCTGTGATCAGAGAACTCGGAGGGTGGCAGGGGCAGCCCCAAGAATACTCTCTCTCTTTCCTTCCCTCAGGGCTGCCCACAGCCCTACTCTCACTACTCAGGGACCAAGGGAGGAGCCGTGGGGATATTAGTCTCGGTCAGGAGCCCGCTGGGGTGTGCATATCAGGGGAAAGGGAACTGCCAGCACTGACTTGGGTGGGTAAGCAGTCTGGAAGGCCTGGAATACCTCTTCCTTTCCCTCGCCAGATCCCTGGAAATTCTACCCTCCTCGTGCCTCCAAGTGGAAGCAAAGGCTGCTTTGCTTCCCTCTCTGGGAGTCACAATATAAAGCAGCAGCCAGGACCACTCATGCCAATCTTCTGTAATATCTGTTATTCTACCGCTATTTACCAACTGCAGCAAGTCCAGGCCCAGGTTAGCAGAGGTGCACTCAAGAGGCAGGCAGGGTCGGGCTGGGGGAAGCCATTTGCCCTCCAGGTGGCTCTCAGCAGAGTTTCCTGCTGCCATCCCCTTGGACCCTGCCCAGTGGTGCTCATGGCATGTGCCCAGCCTTGGCTCAAGCCAAGCCAGCCTTTTTCACTCGCACCTCCTGGCCATCCACAACATTAAGCTCAAGACTCAAGAGGTTCTCACAGTGCCTTCCTCACTCCCCCACACCATCTGGCTCATATGAATACACTTCTTTTTCCCTCAGACAGCTCCTGGTGAATCCTTCTTCTTTCATGAGCTCAAACACTATTTTCCTTCCTACCAATGGTCTTTCTTTCCTTCCTACCTTCTGCCTGTCTGATGAAGTGGAAGAGCCTAGGGCCCAGTGCCGCCCCTCACTGGTTGAGGGCCTGGCTTGAGGTCCTCCTGGGTGATACCATTACCTTTGGGATACTCACCCAGGGCTTCATACCAGAGTCCTCAGGAATTGAGGCAAGACACTCAAAGCCCCCTTTCCAAAACTGAATCAAGGCCCTGGGCAGACCTATCACCTGTGTGACATGGGAACTAGTCAATGTGTCCTACACAACGTGTCCTAAGCATAGCTTCCCCAACTCCCTTGAGCTTGAAGCTCAGGTGCTCTTGAGGTTCATAAAAGGAGTCTTCCAAACACCCTCTCTGTAGTACTAGGGGTGATAACTACCTCCTGAGGTCTCCCAAAAATGACAGGAATGTAGGATAATCCTACTGTAACAAATGGAATGGGCAGCCATCATCAGTATCTGTAGATTTCCAAAACAGTCTGGAAGGGAGCATGGCCAGGGGATAGGAGACTTACCACCAGACCCATCAAGCCAGAACCCACCAGGAGAGGGTTACAAATGCAAGGGAGGACTAGGGAAGACCTAGATCTACAGACATATTAAACAAGCCTGAAAATGGGAGTACTGATGGAATGTGTGAGCTTGGCTCCATCCCTTCCTATATCTGCATTGGCAAAGCACCAGGTAGCAAGCCTGCTACCTGGGGCCAAGAAAGAGAACGGCCTTTCCTAAAGACACAGGCAAACCATCCATGGGATTTTAGGGCAGCCAGTATTGGACCTGACAGTAAATCCCTCTGCATCCTAGGTTCAGCAAAGACTCAGTATGATGCCAGCTGACCGCACACTCCCCCAAACTCTGCCCATATAAGTTAGGCTCGCAGGTAGCTTTTCTGTTCCTCCTCCTGAGAGGGCCACAGGTAGCCAAGGTCCCCCAGGCACGGGAGGGAAGTCCAAGAGAAAGGCCGTGATAAATACACACTGACCCTGACAGAAACAAAACTGCCAGACCATAAGACAAAGGACAGTATATTTTGCAGTGGATGCACTCCGAGAGCAAGAAAGAAGGCTTGGAAATTTAAAATGCGATTACTGATTCAGCCTTAAAAAGGAAGGAAATTCTCACATATCTACAGCATGGATGTACCTTGAAGATAGTACGCTAAGTGAAATAAACCAGCCACAAAAGGACAAATATTATTTGATTTCACCTATAGGAAGGTCCTAGAGTAGTCAAATTGATAGAGACATAAAGTAGAATGGTGGCTGCCAGGGGTAGGAGTGGGGCATGGAGTTGGCGTTTAATGGGTAGAGTTTCAGGTGGGGAAGATGAAAAAGTTCTCTAGGTGAACAGCGGTGATGGTTGCACAACAATATGAATATACTTAATGCCACAGAATTATTCATTTAAAAATGGTTAAAACAGTGAGTTTTATGTCATATATATTGTACCATAATAAAAAATATGATTGATGAAGTAAAATATCATAAAAATTAAATTCTAATTAAAATTTAAGGAAAATCTCCCAAAATATAGAGTACAAAAAACCAAAAGTATACAGGACCAAACCAAGTCAGACATTAGATCTGCGGGTGGTCCAGAGCAGCCGGAGACACTGGAGTGCAGCAGACTCTCAAAAGGATAACACAAGAAAGTTCCCGTTTTGGACAGCTAATTTTAAATAAAGACTTGATCAAAGAGAGAGAGAGAGAGAGAAAAAAGTTCCTAGAGCTGAAGGAGGACGCACATGTTTACCCTGAAAGGACCCAATAAGGGTCCAGCAAGACAAATGGAAAAAACTCTCAACCAGACACGTCAGGGGAAGTAACAGGAGCCCCAGAGCAAAGGAAGCAGCCTAAAACTGTCTCAAGAGAAACAAGAGTTTCATCTACAAAAGAGCTGAGAATCAGATGGGCATCAATTTCTCAGCGGCAACAATGGATTTTAGACAACTAGAAAGCAGGCTCTTCGGGGTCTAAGGGAAACTAACTTTCATCTGGAATGCAAACTGGCAAACTAAGCCAGAAGCAGCATAGAAGCATTTTGACACACAGCCCAGTTCCCTTCCTTAGGAACTATTTCAAGGTGAACTTTAGCAAAGCAAGGAAGTAATATCAAGAAAGACTGAGACATAAGATACAAGAGACAGAAGTCCCAGGGTGACTGTCTTGCCATCTCACCTCTCCCCTGGAACCCTGGGTGTTCCCTATGGTGCTATCAACTTGGAAAACTGGAAATGCCTGGGCTATCCACTGAGAAGGGGATGCCTGAGTCAACATTGCCTGTGTGCTTCACACACACTGGGTGGCAGGAGGAATAACACAGATCTCTGGGAACCAACATGGATATATCTCCAAGGCATTCCAGGGAGTCCTATTTTAAAGTTATAGAGTGACAGCAAAGCATCCAGAAAACACCTAAAATCAAATACCCAACTGCCTCCCACAATACTTTGAATGTCTATAGGGTCTTCATCTGTAGTGAAGCAGAGGTCTCAGAGGGCACCCATCAAGCTGGTGACCTGGTACCCCTGGGCTGGAGTGCAGGCTCGAGGAACCATCTCACAGGTAACCAGATGAAAATCAGAGGCGTGCACCAGTCCCACCAGAGCGATCTTTCTCAAGCATCCCGATAGTTTCCATTGTCCTTAGGATAAAAATCTGCACTCCATGGCTGGCCTGTGAAACTCTGCAGATTTGGCTTGTCTGCCGCTGGCCCCACTCCTCCAAGCATATCCAACTCAGTCCTGCCTCAGGGCCTTTGCACTTGCCATTCTCTCTGCCTGGACTGCTCTTCCTTTGGATTTGAATGTTGGTTACAGGAATGTGCCTTTACATTGCAATATGTCAGGAAAGCCTAAGACTCCTTTCAGACCCACATAGCAACCTGTCAGCTGCCATAGGAAAGGTAGAGGCAGGGTTTTTGAGGGGACTTTCAGTTTTGAGGGTCGTCATCAGAGCACAAAGATGGGGCAAAGCTGCTACTGAAGATTCAACAACTATTTTTGAGAGCTTGGGTCCCTAAAAAAGACCCTGAATTTAGAACTGATTGTGTCTAGTTCAAAGAAGGGCTAATACAAAAAGCACAGACCTGCCACCCTAATTTTTATGCCCAGAGAAATACTGGAGAAAAAGGAATGACGTCAGCTTGCAAACAGCTTGATGGGAAGCCCAGCTCAGTTTTGTACACATGTAGGCTTATCAGATATGGTATCCTGCTGGCTTGAAAGACAGGGGAGACCAGAGAAATTACCTCTGTACCAAGGTGGGCTGCAGGCCCTGACCCAAGGCTTACTCAGAATGAAGTGGGCTCAATCCCAACTGGGAGCTATAGACCAAATCCCATGATGTGGTGTGTGGCCAGTGGGCTCAAGGCTTGGTTATTGAATCCCCTAGCTTGTCTATCCTACTGAAACACAAGTTGCAAGAAGACAGGGAGGGCCTGGTATGCAGCAAGCACTCAATAAAGACCTGTTGTAGAAGTCTAGACCTTAGAGAAGCCTGGAGTGGTAAAGAAAGTAAGCAAAAGCAGGTATGCAAAGTCCCTGGGCATCTAGAGGCAGCCTGTGTGCTTGTGGGTCCTTTACTGTGGATGCTGGACACAGAGGACAAGTGCACGGAAACACTGAGGCCCATGGAATGGAAAGTGGAAGGGAGCACCATGAGGAACTTGCAGATGGCAGCCTTGAGTGATATCCTAGAAAAAGGATTTTTACTTTTTGCCTTAAGCAGCTTGGGTTCTAAAGGTTTGTCCACATGAGATGGTAACTGAGACTATTAGCTCCCTGAGGGTGGGTACTATACCTGCCAATCTCCTGGCAGAGCCCTTATGTTACTGGGGCTTCCAAGGTGGCCAGGCCTATGGGCTCTGAGAGTAGAGTAGGTAGGAGGGACCAGCAAAGAGCTTAGTTTGTCGAAATCAACCACAGGCTGAACCTCACAGAGTCCTGTGCCCCTCACACTCCCACAGCCCTTCCTCAGTCCAACCTACACTGGGGCAGCCAGCCAGCTCTAACTCCATAAAGAGACTGGAGGACCCAAAGAAAGACAGGGAAGAGTAAGACTGAGGAATTAGTGGGGTCGGGGGTATAGCTCAGTGGTGGAGTGCGTCTGGCATGCACAAGATTCTGGATTCAACTCCCAGTGCCTCCATTAAGGAGAAAAATTAAAATAAATATATGCTAAAAAAAAAAAGAAAAAATGAGGAATTACAGGTACAAGAATGAAAGGAAACTGGCCTATATGCATTCACTCCCCCTGTGACGTTGACCAAGTACTACATGCAGGGAAAGCACTATGTGTGTAAGGAAGTTAGTGGTGAGGGACGCAGATTAGGATGTGGCTCCCAGTCTACGGATGGCTGGGCGTGTATGCAGTGGGTGGACCATGCTCCAGCCAGACTCTAGAGCACCTCTGTGGCCCCTGGCTCCTGACACAGCATCTGAATAAGAAGCTACCTATGCAGAGGACAGTGAGCTTATTTCTGCTGAGGAGACTAGGGAAGGCTCGGCAGGGCAGCTAACTCTTCAGTATGGAGAAGAGCACAGGCACAGAAAGGCATAGGAGCAGGAAGGCAAGGAAGGGGTGCTCTGCTGTGTCTGACAGTGTGATGTGGCTAAAGGCTGAAGATCCACCGCAGCCCACAAGGAGGCTCCACAAGTGCCTCAGGCACAGTGCAAAAGGTCCCCAGAAGTGTTCTGGCAAGGGAGTGGCACGATGCCCAGGGCTGAACAGATAGGAGGGGTGGAAGCATGGATCAGCTCAGGGCTGAACAGATAGGAGGGGTGGAAGCATGGATCACAAGCCTCATGTGGAGGCACTAGCAAGGGAAAGGGTCAGGAAGGAACCACAGAAGTTAGATGGGTAGGCTCTAACAACTGACTGGATGTGGGGAAGAAGGAGCATAATGATTTTCCAACCTTGAAAAATGGCTCAAATGAAAATGGCTGGACCACTGAGCTGTGTGTTTTCTGTCTAGAGCATCAGCTGGGCAGCTAAGCAGGAGAGAGCCCTGAGGATGCTCTCAGCCTGTTTCTGTGAAACACTCAGGAAAAGGAATGGGTGGCTACAGCAGGCAGGGACACCCGTCCCTCAGCCTCTTGGCTCCCTCTGCTGGCAGCTTTAATGCGCACATTAATGGGACCAGAAGGGAGTTATTCTGCTGGTTTCATGTTTGAGAATCTGGGGCAGACAGATGTATTAGGTGAGCCATTCCATAAACAAATGCCCTGGCACAGAGAATGCTCCTGCCCTTTCTCTGACCATTCTTAGTTCCTTTCTGGCCTACCCTGGCCTCCCCTTGTCAGAGTCCAGACTTTACCTCAAAGCTGCTTTCCAGCTAAATCTTGGTTGTCTCCCACTATAGGAGGTCCATAGCCTCCAGGCCCACATGGGCCACCCACCCCCACAAAGCCAAGATGAGTGAAGACCCTTACCGGGGAGCTCCTCCAGCTTATGGCCCCTGCATACCCCAGATATTCAACAAACCTCTCAAAAACCAGGCGGTTGACAGTCTCACTGTCTACTGGCGGCAGGTTCAGGGTTTCCTGCAGCACCGTTAGCTTTTTTTTCAGGCTCTTGGGGAAGGAAAGAGAAAAGTGTGAAAGACAGACTGAGACATCAAGTCCAGAACAACTCCTAAGGACGTAGCAACATATGCACAAGGGGCAAGCCCACTGGTAACAGAACAAGGCCTGAAACCCAAATATCAGGCTCAGGAGGCCAGGACTACTGGATCTCAGAACCCCTCTCTGAGCCCCTCCTCTGGTAACCTCAAGGATGTAGGCATAAGACAAACTGTGAGGAAGACCCAGGCTCCAGACCAAGGGCCAAGGTACACGTCCTGACCCAGGAGGATTCAGGGAGCCCAGAGGCACTAGTGCTGACTAGTGCGAGGTCCCCGGGCAGAGCTACCCCAGACCTGCTCTTAGAGAGCACACAAGTCACCCCTCATTCCCACCTGGCCAGGGATGTCCCTCACCACAATTTCCTTGTCAGCACTCTGTAAGTCCTTCTGGGCCGACTTTAGCTCCAACTTGGCCTGGTCCAGTTCAGAGCAGACTGTCTGCAACTACAAGAGAAGTATAAGGAGTAAAGGACAAACCAAGGGGTGGCCATGTGCCCTGCCCCAACCTGCCGCTACACAAGCTCATGGAAGCCTGGAGCCCAGAAGAGTCTGGGCACATGGTGGGAGACCTGAGCTCTATGGGGCTGGACCATAGTCCAGCAATGCCCATCTGGAGCTGCCCAGGAGCAAGGGCTGCTTCCCATACCCTGCAGCTTGTGGATGCACCATGCCCAGAAATAAAAGCAGCTGTGCTGACTGAACCAAGTTCCAAGAGGCCTCCTACTCTGGGCCTGGTACAAAAACAGACTCCTGCAGCTGTCACTTGTGGGACCTGTGTGCTCCAGTCAGCTGAGAGGTACCCAGGGGCCAGGAAGAGCATAAGTGTGCAGGTGGTGGGGGGATACCTGCATGATCTGCCACCCTAAGAGGACAAGCCACGTGGCCAGAGTTGATGCCCAGTAAGGACCACAAACCAGTCTCTGTGAGTCATCCAACAGCCAGTCACATGAAGCCAGCTGCACCATCAGGCCCCATGACCTTGCTTAGGAGACATGAATGGGCAAGACAAAAGGACAGCCACCTCACCCCTCACCTTCTGCTCCCCACTAAGTTACCTTGTTTCTGGAAGAAAACAAGTCCTTCTTCAGCTTGTCAGTTAGCTCTCCTGAAGCCTTCCGTGCCTCTTTTAGATTCTCATACTCTCTATAAAGGGGCCATGGAAAGAGATGTCAGCACCAGATACCTGCTGCTCAGACTGAGCCATAGCACCACCCAAACACAAAGCTAGATCCGACCCTCAGCCTTTCTCATTCCTACTCTGACACCTGAGCCCAACAGGGACTAGGTGGTGCTGTGGAGGGTCCTGCACCCAATGCAAGGAAAGCTGATGAGTCTCTGCACCCTGCCTGTCTTGTAGGCACTGGTGATTTAAAAGGATCTACAGGGTGGAGGAGGATAAAAGCTCAATGGTAGAGCGCATGCTTAGCATGCATGAGGTCCTCAGTGCAATCCCCAGTACCGCTATTAAAAAAGGGGGTGTACAGGAAGCCCCAGCCTCACTAGGAGGCCCTCTACACCACCTGCCCCTACAGGAGGCATCTGGGATCCTCCATGCCTGTCAGGCAAGTGACCCCTCTTCCCCAACTTCACACTCATGGTAATGGAGCATCTGAGCTAAGTTTCTGATATAAACCAGGCAGGGTCAGTAACAGTGCTGATGCTGATGGGAAACAGGCTCTGGATATCACAATGGGGCTTATAGCTCAGAGAGCTGTGCCAACCTCCTTAGAAGTAACAGTTATAATTCACACTTAATTCTTTCAATAATCCTGTGAGGCAAGTTATTATATCTCTATTCAGGAAGCTGAGGATCAGAGAGGTTAAGAAACTGGCTCCTGGCCACATGGTGAGAGGTGGGGTGAGAGTTCAAACTGAGACAGATTGGCTCTAGAGTCTGTCCCTTAACTCCACCTGCTCTGCTTTACAAGAGATGGGCAACAGATGGAGAGGCATGGCTGGGTTGCCATGACTTAGCTTCTGGATTTGGACAGAGGGACCAGAATACACACTTCTTGAGGGATACGCAGTACACAGCCAGTTGCTCCACTGCTGACTGTCCCACACCCATGTCTCGGATCATCTCCTCCACCTCGGGCCGCTGGCTCTGGAGTAGGAGCTCAATCCTGAAAAACACCCAGCCCACGGCATTTAAAATCTGGAGGCTGATGGGTAGATACCTAGTGCAGCTCTGCCTCCCTTTGCTGCCGTTGCTATGGTGACAGCCTGAGCTGCTAGGATGCTTTAGCAGGCAGGTCTACCCAAAGAAAAGCCCCACAGCAGAGCTAAGCACAGCTGCAGAGATGCTGCTGGAGAAGAAGGGGTGCTGACAGAGGACCTCAAGGTCAGGGATCCCCAGAGAGAGGTTCATGGAACAGAAGCCCTGTCAGGTTGTCTGGCCACAGGCAACAGGCACAGGGAGGAGTGTGGCAAAAGGCCCCACAGAAAGTAGAGAAGCCCACAGAGGCTGAGCAAGGAGACCTGTGCCCATACCCAGCCGGCCTGCGCTTCCCACGGCCTGTGGAGACTTGAGCCACAGAGACAGGCCAACCCCTGCTGCTCCTGAGAGCTGTGCCCCTGCGGGCTGGAGGCACAAAGGTATAGGTGGGCCCCAGCTCCAAGCTCACCGCTCCATAGTCTTCATCTTGCTCCGGAGTCGGCGGGCCTCCTCCCGTGCTTGTTTGGTCTCATCCTGCTGTTGCTCCAAGTACTTCATCTGCTTCTGAAGGGCAAAGGCACCTCTACATATCTGTTGCTTGGAGGCTCCCAGGGGCCAAGGCTAAAGTCACTGAGAGAATCTACCAAGAACTGTCTGCTTTTGAAAGTGCTGATAAGCATGTGTTTCAACACCCCAGAGGTAAGGCTCCTGGGCCCGACTCTGGATTGTGCTTTTTCTTCTAAGAGGCCCCAAGCCAACTGCTTCCTCACCTCTCTGCTTGCTTCCTCCTGAGACAGGTCTTACCATAGGCATAGCCCACTGCCAGCATCAACAGGCCTGCTGGGGGTTGCCAGGATCATGTGGCCCACGCCTCATGGTACATGCTGTGCAGGAAGCTGAAGAAGCCTGAAGCACAAATCCGGGCTGCACTATCCATCTAGACTCATGGATGGTTGCCAAGATAGGAAAGCTGAGCCTGAGGCAGCTGGCTAGGCTGCCCTCAGCACCTGGCCACTCCATCTCTGACCCAGGAATGCCATCAGACTCCTGCTCTACAGCCAGGAGCTAGTTCACTCCTTCCCTCCCACCGGCCAGGACACGTGATCCAGCCCAGCCACCAAGCAGGAATAGAAACAATGAGCACCCTGGGGCCCTGTCTGATCACACGGATGGTTCCCTTTCCCTTTCAAATGGCATCCAGCAAGACTGCTCCTTCCTACGAGGCCAGAATATCAATCATGAATTCAGATCAATCACCTCATGCCCCTTGGAGAGCAAGAGGCTCACCAACCCAGGCTGATATGAAATTCATCTGGGTCTAGAGCCGCTTGCTCTGCAGGCTTTGATCTGTCCGGTCAGCTCAGCAAAGCCAACTTCAAAGGCCCCCTGCTCCTCCCTGGGATGCTGTTTGATCTGGCTCCAGAGAGCAGCCCAGCCAGACTAGTGTGATAATGGAAGGTTCTTCAGGCTGGCTTTGTCAGTGGAGTACAAACCACTTTTGGAAACACGGTTCAGCCTCACTGAGGTCTTGGCTGAGCAGCCCCTCCAAGGACTGGGAAGGCCTTGCCTCCCCTGACTACCAAGTACAAAATCCGTAAGCATAGCCAATATGACACTTTTCTTACGGGCTGGATGGGCACAGTATGGGAGGCCTGGGAAGATGGGATTTGCCTCCATTTTACAACTGAACACACCAAGGTATTAACCAAGAACCAAATGATACGTCCAGTAGAGTAATGAGCCCAGGACTTCAGACTATACCTCCCCACCAATCTTCGCCCCCAAGACCTGGGGACCCACCTTGAGGGTGGAGCACAGCATCTCGGCCTTGTCTAAGGCCTTCTGCAGGGACTCCACAGTGGCATTGCGCTCTTCCAGCGTGTCCCGCAGAGTGTCAATGATGACCTGGCTGTCTCGTTTTTCCTTCTCTGGAGCAGGGGTGAAGATGGAGGGAGAGAAGAAGCCCCTTCACCCATCCATATGAGAACCTGGACCCTTGGGCTCCAGCACCCACCCCAGAGCCCATGAGGAACAAGTCTCAGAGCAAAAGGTTGGATGGCCCACTTCTCTTGCTGGCAGGCACCAAACCAGGGAATCCCAGCCAGAGTTTCTTCATTCCCAGGATGAGACCCTCTTTGTGCTGCTTGAAACTACCTGAGTAAAGACTTCACTAATCCCTGTTCCTGTGGCTTTAGTTAATTCCTCATCCCAGAACTCAAGCAGATTCCTGCCAAACCTGGCAGCTGAACCCTCTTTTACAAATACTCTGTCCTATCAGGTAGCCCCTCCTAGCCTGGGTCCTAGGCAAGAAGTCTCAGACAAAGAGAAGAGGCTCATCTGGTTCAGGTGGACAGCTTTAGTCACCTCCTTTTCCTCTCCTTTTCTGCCAATCACAAGAGCTGATAAGACTCTTGGACAGACAAAGCAGGGAGAACCCCTGGCTCTGCCAGAAGGAGGGAGGCCTTCCTCCCAGGGCCTCTCCCTCCAGCACCCAAGTCAGGGGCTTCCCAGGGCCCCTTGGGAACTCACCTTTCTGGGAAAGCAGGGCTCTAGTATTATCCAGTTCATTCTGCAAAGCAAGATCCACAATAAGCAGCAAAAAAGCAACGGATCTGGCTTCCACTTGGCCTCCCATAAGGCTTGTGGGGAGACCCGGGAGGTGACAATGAGGCCTGTAGATCCAGAGAAGCATCTCAAGGACCCTGCTGCGTCTCAAGGACAAGCTAAGTCAACAATGGAGAGAGAAGCCTTGCTTTATCTCTTTGTGCCTTTTTAAAAAGTAGATAAGATGAATGGAAATAATCTCAGGTACAAGACCCCAGGACAGGAAAACAGGCACAACAGGGCAAAGTAAGTGGAGCTGGACCTGTGTGGTCAGTCTCATGGCAGAGGCTTCCATTGGTTCCCTGGGCCTGTGCTGGCCCTCACCCTCTCTGGCATTAGCTGCTCTCACTGGGGACACAGAGTTGGGATGGCCAACCACTCCTTGCCTCCACCCTGGGTTCTGCCTGCTTCATGTTCTAACCATCTCCAAGCTCTAAGCTGGCTCTGTGTACCATGAATCTTCCAGGCCCATTACGGTAGGTGAGCCAGGACAACTCTGCCCTGCTGAGTGAAATGTCACATGTGCTAGGCTCAAACCAGACTGTGAGGGTTAAATGAACCTCTCAAAGTTCATGCATGTTCCAAATCCACTGCCGCAGAACCACTGAGAGGCTGGAGCAGAACTGAGCTGAGCTCCCATCCAGGAGTCCCATGCACTCAACATCCCTGTGGGCAAGAGAGGTGTCTACTCCATAAGCAGGAAAACCAGACTTGGCAGACCCGAAAGGTTTGGCCAAGGGTCCAGGGTGGTAGCTGGATGCAATCCAGACAAATCCTCCTCCAGATCACCCTTCCTAGGTCAACACAAGATACAGAATATCACATGTGACCAATAATAAGGCCCAGCCCAGTGGGCAGATAAGTCCCTGCTGTCAAACTCTCCACCCAGGACTCTGGGGCAGGAGCTTTTGGTGGCTGAGCTGGTCAGCGTAGGCTGGACATCTGGGGTGGAAGTGGTGGATAGATAAGGGCATGCATGGGCTGCCTGAGAGTGGCTGTCAGCCCAAAGCTACTGCTAGCTCTCTGGCTCCTTCCACATCCAAGCAGGGTGCCTTCCAAGCTTTTGCTCCAAACTACTTAAGATTTTGCCTCCCTGTCTCCTAGATCTGGCTTTGAAAGCCGGAAAGAAATGAAGCTGCTTTTGTTGCCTTTATCACAGGGAGGACACAGCTTAAAACTGGGAGCAGTTACCATGACGATGAACATGTTGGCTTTAAGCACAAAAGCTCCACATTCTTGAAGCAGTGAGGTTCCAAGGACATCACGGCACCCTGGGGCTGGGGCCAAATGAATCCTGATCTGACAGATGCCCAGCAAATTCCCAGCAAATTAACCCTCAGAGTCCAGGTTCACTTGCAAACCTCAATCCCACTTCCTTGAGAGGTTTCTGCCAATACAACCCCTTTGTGCACAAAGAAAGCTAAATCTTAGACTTGGAGGGGAAGCAGCAGAAGTGTAGGAGGGAATCCACCCATCCTCCCCTGCAGTGTGGGTTTCTATCCTGGCTGCACATCTTGATTCCAGGGGCTCTGCCCTCCATTCTTGGTCTGGAAAGACTCAGGACCCTGGGTATATACCAAGCTCCCCAGGCAATTTTGAGGCACAGGCAGGTTTGTGAAGTGGGTCTACACATCTTCTCTGGCTGAGGACTGGAAGCGTTTTCTAATCTGTCTCTAACTGTCCAAGCAGCAAAGTGGGCTGGGAAGGATAGCTGCAGATCTGACCTGTGGTCAGAGTTGCTCTGAAATCCCCAGGGAAGTGCTCACAACCAAGTAGCTCCCTTCCTTCCTACAGCCTATTTCTCCAATGACTGTATCACCGTCAGTTGCCCTCTGCTCTCATTGCCTCTGCCTTGAAATCTCTACCAAGTCTCCCCTCTAGATCTCCATCTCCATATTCCAGCTACCCTCCCTGGGTAGGAGCAGAAACTGAACTCTCAGAGGGCTTGGGGTTCAATAGGATGAGATAAATTCTGGATACCTTTAAGAATTCTGCATCTAAGACACTCTCCTCCTCTTGGGCAAGGTCAAAGAAGAGCTTATTGATAATGGTTCTTTTGCCGACCTGGATGGGAGAACAAGATACAGCATGACTGCACAGCTGGGTCATGGGCAAGGAGGACAGGGATGCACATGTAGCCTAACATGCACCTAAACCTGTTCTCAGGCCTAACCTTTCATAGCACATCCCGTGGAGTCAGACAATCTCTGCAACCCTGTAGATATCCCAAGCTGGTGCCACTAGCTTGGTGGTTACTGAAGTCATGTCACTGCAGACCACCCATGTGGTAACTGCTCAAAAGATACCCCAACTGTAGGTGTTAGGCATTGAGAAAATGGGGAAAGGCAGGGAAGGAGGCCAAATCTACTCAGATGAAGACTGGCCCAGGCAACAAGTCCATCTGTCAGCTACCCCTGTGCATAGGTAGGCCTCCCAAGCCAGTCGAAAGCACAAGTAAGGCTCAATCAGCCTCAAACCATGAGGGTCCAAATAGGTCAAAGATACTCCTTAGCTTGAGAGATCTTTCCTCTTTCCTGCTCCCTGGCAAGGAGATGTCGTTAGCTGAGGTTTTTTTCACCCCACCACCCTCACCTGGATTCGGCACTGTGGGCAGGTCCGACTTGGTGCTGTCTCGAACCACTGAATTAGGCTGGAATGAGAAGCAGAAAAACGGACTGGTGAGCCCTGGCTTGGGGGGAGACGCAAAGACCAGGTAGCCACCCTCACCATAATGGCATCTGTCCTGTTCCTCCTCCACCCAATGCCTGCCCACAAGGAGGGCAGCACCACAGGCAGTGATAGTACATCCCACGAGCCTGGCTGGTAGAAACACTCCAACCAGCTGGCCCTTCTTTTGGCCCTGTTGGCTTGGCCTTCCCTACCTCTGAGCTGCAATTCTGTCAACCTTCTAGGCTTTGACTTGGGGGTGGGGGGACAACATTCAAAGCCAGGGTCACTTAGAGATGGGGATTATAATCATATCCTCGTTTAAGCTGGGATTCCAAAGGGCTATACTTTCAAGGTAAGGGTAAACTAGAGGTAAAAGCAAGTAGCAGTAAAAGCAAAACACAGCTCAGCTATGCACCATCTATGTGCCTTAAACTTTAATTAGTCTCCCACTAGGAGATTCTCCTACCCTAGGACCAAGGAGGAACAGTCCTTTCAGGAAGATGATACCGTCATCTTAGGCCTCAATTTTTTAATAAATAATTTTTCGAATACTATATACAACATATAATCAGAGTTAACCATGAATAATGGAATATCACACAGCAATGAGACAAACAAGTCTACAACTAAGAACAAAATTATGGATGAATTACATAAATATAACATAGAGGAGGAGAAGCCAGATACAAAAAAAGCTATATTGTGCATAACTCCACTTACATAAAGTAAAGTAGGCAAGACTCATCTATGTTGCTGGAAGTCAAAACAGTAGTTATTCTTATGTGTGGAGGAAAGGTGGGCTGGGGGGTGGGTGTAACTTGAAGAGGGCATGAGTGTTACTGACCTGGGTTCCTGAACTCTTTAATCAATAGAAATTGGTAAGAGGCTGGATGAGAAATTCAGGCAAGACCTTATTGGGACTCGAGCTGCAGCACAGGAAGCAAAAACAAGCAACAGGCGCACTTAAATGGGGTGAGGGTAAGGGTGGATGGGTGCACTGGACTGGAGGGGTGGCTTAGGGGGTCTGCCCACTCCCTTGGTGGTGCTGGGTGCAGGGATCATGCCTAGTACCTTGATTTTGCTCCCAACATCTCAGAAGTGTCAGTTGAGCCGTTTTATATTTTATTGTTCATAATTTGCCCCAACTGCACATGTGTGCAGTTATTTTTAGTCCCTTATAACTTCTTTGTATTCTGTTGCTCCAGGAAGATGTTTATCCAGGTGCAAGTATAAACACTCTGGTAGTGTCCCAGGTCCCAGTCTCTCACTAAGAGGTTTCTGAAGTGCTAATATCTAGTTTCTTGATCTGAATTCTGGTTGCATGAGTATGTTCAGTTTGTGAAAATTCTGCAAGCCATACACTTATTATTTGTGTACTATTATGTAATATATCATATTCCAATAAAATGTTTTGGTTTTTTAAAAAAGCAAACAGTTACACAGGGAGAAAAGTACTACAAGTGCAAATCAGAACATATCCACATAGGATTCAGACATTGGAACTGTCAGACACAGAGCATAATAAACACATTATACTGAATAAATAAAAATTAAGATTGAAAATATCAGTAGAGAATTAGATAATAAAAGGTGACATAACAGAGTTTAATAAGAACCCAACAGAAATTCTAAAACTGAAAAAAAGGCCAAAATTAAGAATTCAATGGATGAGTTTAATAGAAGTTTAGACACAGGACTGAAGAATTAGTACACTGAAAGATAGGTCAGAGGAAATACTAAGAAATAGAAAGATGGAAAATGTACAAGAGACACTGTTGTCAGACAAAATAGACTTTAAGTCAAAAAAGGTTACAAAAGACAAAGAAGGACTTTACATATTGATAAAAGTTCCACTCTAACAAGAAGTAACAATTGCAAACATATATGCACCTAACAAAATATATATGAAAGAAAACTGTACAGAACTGAAGGGAGAAACAGCTCTACAATAAAAGATGGAGATGTCAATACCCCACAATTTTAACAATGGATAGAACGATCAGACAGATGATCAATAAGGAAATAGAGGACTTGAACAACACTTTAAACCAACTAGACTTAACAGACATATGCTCCCTCCAACAACAGCAGAACACACATTTTTCTCAAGTGCTTGTGGAACATTGTCTCATACCTTGGGCCACAAAACAAGTCTTAATACACTTTAAAAGACTGAAATCATACAAAGTATCTTTTGTAACTAAAATGGAATGAAACTAAAAATCAATGAGAAGAAAAATGGAAAATTCACAAATATATAGAAATTAAATTAGACAGTCTTAAACAACCAGTGGATCAAAGAAGAAATCACAAGGGAAATTAGAAAATACCATGAGATGAATGAAAATGAAAACATCATACCAAACAACAAACTGTGGAATACAGCAAAACCAGTACTCAGAGGGAACCTGATAGCTTTAAACACATGCAGTAAAACAGAAGATACCCATTAGGATGGCTGTTGTTAAAAAAAGAATAGAAAATAACAAGTGTTGGCAAGGATGTGGAAAAACTGGAACCCTTGGGCATCGCAGGTGGGAATGTAAAATAGTGCAGCTGATGTGGAAAACAGTAAGACAGCTTCTTAAAAATTAAACATAGAATTACCATATGATCCAGTTATTCCACCTCTGGGTATAACCCAAAAGAAAGGAAAACAGGAACAGATACTTATACACCAATGTTCATAGTAACATTACTCACAGCAGCCAAAACATGGAAACAACCCAAGGTCCATTAACAGATGAAGGGATAAACAAAATATGGTATTTCCATACAATGAATATTACTTAGTCATAAAAAGGCAGGAAATTCTGAAACGTGCTACAATATGAATAAAAACATTATGCTTAGTGAAATAAGCCAGACCCAAAAGAGCAAATATTGTGCAATTCCACTTATGTGAGTTACCTAGCATAGGAAAATTCAAGGAGAGACAGAAAGTAAAATAGAAGTTTCCAGGGGCTGTGGGGAGGGAAGAATGGAAAGTTACTGTTTAAAGGGTACAGTGCTCTGTTTGGAACGATGGAAAAGTTTTGGAAATAGATAGTGGTGATGGTTATACAACATTGTGAATGTACTTAATGCCACTGAACTGTACACTTAAAAACAGCTAAAATGGAAGGCGTCTTTGAGCTCACTGAGCAAACACCCTCCTGAATTAAAAAATTGTATGAAGATGTTTTCATTGAAATTAAATGGAGGCAGACATGACCAAGGGATATAGCAAGAATTTGATCTCTTTATGTATCCTGTGATAGATGAATGTGTGGAGACAGCAACTAGTGGGCAACAGAACAATACTAAAAGGGTGGTAATATGAGGAAATAATATCATCATGTTAGAAGCCTTGGAAGAAGTATAAAAAATGGCTGTGTTCACCAGAGAAATCAACTGCTTCCACATGTCCCCTTTTCAAAGGGCTTGTTTTACTATGATACAAAAATCAGGTCCTGTACATTTTCATAACGAACTTTTTTGTTAAATAAAGTTTTGTAAAAGTGAAAAGTTAAAATGGTAAATATTATATATTTTTACTACAATAAAATGGTGTATAGTAAAAAAAAGAAAAAGAAATGGTTAAAATGGTAAATTTTTTTACGCATATTTCATCACAATTGAAAAAGGAGCTCCGAATCAGCCTGTCCACAGCTGCTAGGGGAACCTCCCCACCCGCTGTACACTCGACAGTATGGTCCTACGGGTCTACAGAAACGCTTGATTAGCGAGGACCTCCTTGCTCTCCGATATTAACTTGAGTCTACTAGGGTCTGTGAATACACCGGGGTGTTTAAACAACGAAATGACTCTGGACAGAATCATTCCAAAACGTCAAGCAAACCACAACAAATCGGGTAGCCATAAGTGTAACAGGTCTCAAAGAAACAAACGGGCTCGCTAATGTGGCAAAAGTTCATCTCCCCCCGGGTTACTGATTTTGAAATCACGTCTTTTTGCAAGTCTATCAAGGAAATCCCTACTCTGTCTTCATTAAACCAACCCCGACCCTTGCCGGCCTCAGCTCAGGTATCACCTCCTCCGGGAAGCCTGCCATGATCCGCTCCTGCCCAGGTTGGGAACCTCTCGTGGGGTACCGTCTAAGGACGTCCTCATCACCAGTCTGGGCTCCGCGGACCGGTCGCCCGGACACCCCACAGTCCTGTAGAGGTACCAGAGCGAGTGCCCAGTCCCCAAACAGCGGTCACTCACCACTGTAAGTGGAAGGTATGGCCGCAGTGGATGGCGGCCACGTCACGGGAGTGGTCGAAGAAGTCGGAGCAGATGGTGCACAGCGCACGAATGGGCATGATGACTGGTCTCAACAGGCGCAGGTATCCAAGGAAGCCGCGACCGGTCCAGCTTCGTGGCTGCGCCTAGACGTCTCCGTTTGCTTCAAATTTGGCTCCACTGAGCGACTTCCGGAACGGATCGGAAGTGGCCACACGGAACTTGAAGGCGCCGACTGAAGGTTGGATCCGGATTGGACGAACCCTCAGGGGCGGGGCTTAACGGCTCCGCGGCCCGTGAAGAATCCTGGGGCGGAGCGCAGGCCTGAAACTGTCAGCGGTATCTCTCCCTAGGCTCTCGGAAACACGGCCAGTACCGCAAGAGTGCAGCGTTGGCGGAGCACCGGGAGTAGCTACTCCGCCGGCCAGGCCCCTTTCTGGGGTAAGATGGGGCGTTATGGTCCCAAGCCAGAGCTGGTGCGCGGCATACTAGGCACCGGCTCTTCAGCCCCTGTTCTCTCAGTGCCGCCTTCTCTGCACTTCGGGAGAGTCGAGAAGACCGGGACCATAAGGGAATGGGACGATGTTCTCGATGGAGAGTGAGTCCCCTGGGCTTTGGGCAGTGTTCGACCATATGGTGGAAGTCCATAGCTTCCAGGCCAAAAGAATGCTCCACCCTCTCAGACCTCGGCTCTAAGTGGTCCTAGAATGATGGACACAGGTTCTAATCCTTAGGACACCCCAAGCTCACCCTGGCTCTGTACAAGCAAGGCTTTATGATCCCTAAGTTTGAGGTGGCAGGGTCAATATCCTGACTTTAGCTCCTAGCTCTCAGGAAGATCAGTTTTGCCTCAGGACTGCAGTAGGGTTGGAATTTTGGAGGCTCAGATGCTTCACAGACAAGTGACTAACAAACCTTTTTTATTCCCACATCAGAGAAGTTATCTTTGTGGGGGTCTTCTCTGACAAAGAGCAGCATCCCTGGAGAGTTCACCTGGGCTGATCAGGGCTGGAATAAGCCTTCCTAGGAGTTTTCGTGCTTAACTAATTTTAGCAGTGTTACTCCCCTCTCCTCAGAAGAAACATTAGGTAAAGCCCCATAATATAAGGCTGATCTATTCCACCTGAAGCAGACCCAGCATGAAGTCCTTGGGGTCTATGCAGAACGCAAAGGTTTTGTTCATAGAAAGGAGGAATCAACACAAAGGGCAGAATAGAATCTTTGTGTGATGCCCACCCTGCACCCACTCGGCAATCCAGGGAAGCCCACTTTGGCCACGGGCAACGTTTCTCCCTATGGCCCTTGGTGGGTTCTAGGTCTATGCCTAAGTCAAGACAAGGGCTCCTTGTTCAATAGGACTTGTCAGAACAGCAGCCCAGAGGTTATTCCTTGGCATAAGCCCAGCACAGGACCCACCACCCACATGGATTTCTAGAGTCCAGAGGATCATCCCTCCACCATCAAGGAATATACTGTGGTGAGGATGATCTGTTCTCTCAGCCCAAGCAGTCCACATGGCATTGAGCACAGACCACTACCTGTGGACCTACTCCCAGCTTCTCCCCTCCCCACTGCCTTCCAGGGGCCCTTCCCCAGTAATATATAGGAAGCAAAGGCAAGAGGGTGGCCAGAGGCTTTGGCAGAGTGACATTTATTTGCCAGGTTCAGCAGGCACACAGCCCACCAACCTTCATACACCAGAGCAGACCCACAGGCATGCAGGGAGAAGGGCAGGACTACCCCCGAGTGCCAAGCGAGGGCTGGGACCAGTATGGCTGCCCGTCCAGGCTGTAGTGGGGTCTGACAAAGGGCACCTGCCAGGAACCTCCATCATGAAACTGGGGAGCTTTATTCTACTCCCTCATCCCAGCAAACGCAACTCAGCATGGTTCAGAGGCACCTGGGCCTCTCTCCAAGCCTTGATAGAAGGGGAAGTGGGTCATAGACATAGAGAGTGTTCCTCTCTATTTTGTTGTTGAATTGGGAGAGCAGAAAATCTGCCCCTGTGAAGGGCAGACCCCTAAATAAGACTGCAGGACACTGCCATGCAGCAGGCCCCCCAGGATGGAGAGAATGGTGGACTGAGCCTGAGGGGGGCCATCTGGGAAGAGCCAGGAGATGTTAACCTTCCTTCTTTGGCCCATGGTAAGGACCCAGCTAGACTGGTATACTAGGTGCTGGGCCTACTCTGCCCTCCCAGGTCTCATTGCCACATCCTAATTGCTCCTCCTCCCTCTTACAGGCTCATGAAGCTCAGGGCACAGGGCAACCCACTACAGGACCCAGGAGGGCAGGAAACAGCACTAGGGTCTTGGGAGAGACTTCCCAGAGACAAAAATGGAAGCTTCTACCCTCTAACTCTCTTTCATTTCTGAAGACCCCCACGGCTACCAAGCAGTGCCCCCAGTCATGCGACTAGTCTTGTCTAAAAGCCTACTGCCCTAGATGATTGCATTCTCTGTACCAGCCTGTTTCCACTCCTAGAGCAGCACACATACCACAGGCACATACCTTCATGTGCAAGAGCCTAAGACCGCTGACAGGGCCTCGCTGGAGGACCAGCTCTCAGGGCAAGGCCACCCAAGTTTAGGGCCTGGGAGAGGATGGGACCTGCAGGGCCGGCCAAGGGGAATTGTGAGGCAAAAAGGGAAGAGGGAGGGGAGCAGGGACCTCCTGAGTATCCCTAGAGCAGCATCCCACAAGGAACAGAAACTGATAAAGCTAGCAAAAGACAGAAAAGCCACAAGGAATCCATGCAGGGGCTGGGGCTGGTCCTGCTTCTGGCCTGCCCACCACTCAATGCACATACCCACAGGAGATGAGACTGCTCTCCTGTGGCCCCCAGACATGCCCCATGCTAGGAGGCAGGGGCGGGGGGAGTGAGGGCATCATGCCAGTGACTCTATGTACAGTGAGAAGCCCCTCATCCACTCTCCCACCCTCTTGCCCATCCCCCGCCCCCCCACCAGTCTGCCCACTCAGCTGGCCTCCTCCCTCCGAGACTCCTGGGCAGAGCCAGCAGCCTCTTCCCCTTTACTAGAGGGTGGAGCCTGGCCTGTTGCGCCCCCTGGGGCTGTGCTGTCCGGCTGGGCTAAAGCCGGCCCAGGGGTGGCAGCAGCTTTGGTGGCCGGTGTGGCACTGCTTTGGGTGGTGCTCTCTTCCATGGCTGGTGTGGCTCTCCCATCAGTAGCTGGAGTAACACTTCTGTCAGTGGCTGGGGTGACACTCCCATCAGTGGCTGGAGTGATGCTCCCATCAGTGGCTGGGGTGACACTCCCATCAGTGGCTGGGGTGGTACTGCCATCTGTGGCTGGGGTGGCACTACGGTCTGCGGGGGCTATATTATCACTCTTTGCAGCATCACCCACTGTGGCTGGGATGGCACTGCCCCCAAGAGCTGGGGCAGCTCCACTTGCAGCAGTGGCCCCACCTGCAGCCCCAGGAGTGGCAGTGTCTGTGGCTGGGGCAGACTGGGCTGCAGCTGTGCTGGACTGCTCCGGTGCCCTGAGCCGTTTCATGAGGGTGGTCACTCGGACAGCCTTCTGAAAGGACAGTGGATAGAGGCTCAGAGTGAAGCTTATGGAAGCTGTATCCATTCCTTCCCCAGAGGCCAAACCCAGACCATTCCATAGTGCCCCGGCTGCCTCTGACCACCCCAAGGCCAGGAACCCAGCTGCTCAGCACACCTGCTTCAAGTAGTAACAGTGGCTCCAGCTACACCTGATGTTTGAAGAAAAGCCTGTGTGTGGCTACAGGGATGTGATGCAGGCAAGAAAACTATGGCGCCAGAAAGAGCTCTTGAGATCAAGCCAGAAAAGGGAGGCATCCAAGCCTTACCTTCCACTTAGCCCTGGCAAAGTTCTTTTCAATCTGGGCACAGACACCGTCCTTGATGTTTTTATCAGAAGCAGCATTGCCAGAAATCCTGGAAAGAGTGCAAGTGCGTCTGGATCTGAAGGAGTATGGCCTTCATGGAGATTGTACCCAGCCCTTCCCTTGTAAGATCAAGGGATTACCAGGCAGACCCTCTGGGCTGGCCTGAGCTCTGGGTGCCCTTCCAACCCCAACTCGAGGCCTCAAGTATGGAGGCTGCTAAGTGCGAGGAGGACAGAGGCCAAGGGAACCCTGGCCTCTCCTCCCATCCTTCCCGGGCCCTGCTCACCACTCATGGGAGATGGCTTCTTCCGCAGTGATCCGCTGGTCTTGCTCCACCTCCATCAGCCTTGTGACCAGGTCTTTGGCTGGGGAGAAAACCAGAGAGAGCTAGACATGGGCACCCCATCTCACTGTCTAGAGGGGATGATTGGGCTGGGGGTTAGGATCAGAGTCCATCAGAGAAGGCTGAGAGCAGGTCTCCTCACCAGCCTGAGAAATGTCATCCCAGTATGGAGAGTCAAACTCATAGTCGCCAGCCAGGATCTTGCGGAAGAGATTCTTATCATGGTTCTCATAGTCATCTTCCTCCACCTCCTCGTAGAAAGGTGGGTTCCCTGAAAGCCTTCATGGAGGGCCAAGGGCAGGGTCACTGGAAGGCCATGGACACAGACCCCCCACCCCATCTGGCTGCAAGCTTGTTTGCCGGCTCATCCACTTACAGGATGTACATGATGACTCCAATGGCCCAGCAGTCCACAGGGCGTCCATATCGCTGCCGGCCTACCACCTCCGGGGCTGCAAACAGTGTCCACCTGCTGGTCAATATCAGGCCTGGCCAGGCCTTGTACCACTCACATCCATTTCCTGGGATGGGGACTTCCTTCCCCCCTACCCAGAGCCACTCCTTAAAGGCTGTCTCCCACCCTGCCCTGCCCCACCCCCTGCTTGCCCAGGTACTCGGGGGTCCCACAGGGCTCCTTGATCAGGCCATTCTCTAGCTTAGCCAGGTGAAAGTCGCTGATGACGATCTTTGAGTTCTTCAGCCGATTGTAGTAAACCAGGTTCTCCAGCTGCTCAGGCCAGGAATGGCATATGGGTGGGCAGAGGAAGACACCATGGAAATCTCAGAGGCTGGACCAAGGCCCCAAGGTGCAGCCCATCCCAGCCCCAGGCCGGCTGCCTCCTGACCCTTTGACCTGGCTACTATCCTCACCTTGAGGTTCCTGTGCACGATCTTGAGTGAGTGCAGGTAGGCCACTGCCTCCAGGACCTGCCGCACCACGTTGCTTGTGTCTCGCTCCGAGTAGTAGCCCTGGTCCAGGATCCAGTCAAACACCTCCCTCCCCGTGGCCCTGAAGGACACCAGCCCCTGAGCCCGGCGTGGGCAGAATTGGGGGTAGGGCAGGAGCATGTGGGTAGGCTGCCTACACCAGGCAGCTGGCTGGGCAAGGCACAGAGACCTGAGACCCCAAGGATCCAGAAGGAGGGGCTTTCCCCGGCTGCAGAGGGCAGAGCAGGTAAAGACCCTGGGGACTGAGTAATCCCGGAAACCCAGACCCACACTCACAGCTCCAAGAAGATAAAGTACTCCTTGCGGGTCACAAACACATCCACCAGTTGCAAGATGTTGGGATGCTTCACCCTAGCAGCAGAGAGGAGAGCCAATAGTTAGGGCTGGGTAAACTCCTAAGAGAGGCTCTGGTTGCCACTGTGGACCACAGCAGACTAACTAGCCAGAGGCTGGTACTGCTTGAAGCTACCAGCCCTTGAAGCCCTTACCTGCTGCCTCCCCTACCCTACCTCACCCCACCCCCAGGCCTCACACTCACATCTTTAGGATGCCTATCTCGTTCTTGGCTGCCTTCCGCACCTTGCGGCCATCCCGCTTCTGGAATTTCTTGCAGGTGTGTAGCTTGCCTGTCGTCTTGTCCTTGGCCCGGAAGATCTCACAGAACTCCTCACTGCAGCCAGCAGGCACTCCACTCAGCACGGGCTATATTCTGTGCCCCTTTCCGCAGCCCTTGCCTGCCCACCCTTGCCCAACAGACCCGGCACTCACGTCTTGATGACCTGTCCCAAGTCATATCTGTCGGTCACCTCCGACGGCTGGTTATAGTTCTTCTTGTCGCCGAGAGTCACACACCCAAACGGCATTGCCAGGCTCTGAGCTGGGGGCAGGTTGGGGTCTGGCTCAGCTGTACTACTCCCCACTTCTCCTTGCACACAGAGGTTGCCTTTGGGAGACCCCAATCTGATTCAGACCAGGCCAGGGGCAGAGTCTGCACCAGGAAGGGCTGGAGGGTGGTCAGGCTCGAATCCTAGCCCTGCTTTTCTGGCCACACCTCCAGCCACTCAGTTTGGCTGCTCAACTGTGACAGCCCCTGCTTATGAAAAATGTATTAAACTGACATATCAGGGAATCATTTTGCATTATATGTAATCAAAAGAAGATTTATCAAATGATCTGTTTAAATTTCAGTTGTTTCCCAGATGAAGGGGACTCTAACTACTGACCCATCAGAGAGTCATCTCTGAAAGTCTGATGATGCCAAATGTTGGCAAAGATGTGGAGAACATGAGCACTGCTGGTGGAGGACAAGTCTCCCCTCTGCAAAACAATTTGGTAAAACTACTGAAGTCTGAAGTCAAACATACCCTATGAACCAGCAATCACACTGCTATATAGATGCCCTACAGAAACATGTCCATTTGCGCAGCAGGACATTTCATACAAGGATGCTCATGGCAGCAATTACCCCAAACTGGAAACAGACCAAATATCTATCAACAGCAGGATGTACTGTGGTAGAGTCACACAATGAAATATTATACAACAATGGAAATGAGGAGCTATATCTGTAGCCAACCACATGGTCAATCTCATCAATGCTGTGGAGTGGAAAAAAAAAAAAATACAAAGAGCGTGACTCTACCAAAACAGAGTTCAAAACAGGCACAACTAACCTATACTGTCTAATGTTGCAGACATACTGGTAAAACTATATATAAAGAAACACTAGGAAATAAATACCATGAGTCCAAGAGCAAGAGAGAGGTTGTGATTGAGTCAGGTCACATGTGGGAATTCTGCAGGACCTGTTTCTGAACCCGAGTGGTGGGTTCAAAGGGGTTCCCTTTACAATTTGTTAAAACCTGCTTACAAGTTTTAGGCACATTCCTAGATTTTGGTCATATTTCATAATTTAAAAATATTTGTAAAATTATGGCCATCCATACTGAAGAATACTTGGTAGCTACTAAAAAGAATTAAATAGATCTAAATGTGCTTCTGTAGGACAGTCTCTGAGATATGTAATAAATGAAAAAGCAGGGAACAGAATGGTGGGTAAAGTGTGCTGCATTTGGGTAAATTTTTTTTAATTTATATACTAGTGTTTACTCACCAACTCTTTTCTGGAAAGACACCTAAGAAAATAAGCGTTCTCTTTGGGGTAAAGAATTGGATGTCAGAGAAGCAGATTTATATCTATCACTTTTTAATTTTGTTGGATTTTCACTGTGATTACTTTGATCTGATAAATATCACATTCAGGCACAGTGTTTGGGGGATCTCTCAGAGGGAGAACCCCTATCTGGGGAGAGAAGTGAGGAAAGGCTTTAGGGAAGAAGCAGCATTAGGGCTGGGCCTTAGAGGGAAAGGATTTGCCAGCAGGTGTGCAGGGGTAATGGTCCGGAAAAGCAAGACAAGCCTGCCTAGTGCCTGACTGCCAGGGTCCATAGGAAACCTGGGCAGTGAGGTCCAGGGGAAAGGCCCAGGCCAGGGGTGGGTGTCCCAGGTAGAAAAGTGACCACACCCAGCTGACTGCAGTAGGTTCCAGGCACTCTGGCACCCGGAGCATGGCGCCCCACGGGTCTACAACCCTACCAGCCCAATCCTCATCTGCGGTGCTGAATGGACTGGCTCCAGCACCCAAAGGAAAAGGCACTCACAGCCCTTGCTCAGAAGTAAACTTCAGAAGGGGAGTTGGTGACAGTGTCTGGACCTTTGCAGACCTGACCTAGAGTCTGCCTCCATAATAGCTGGTCAGTGTGACAGTGGGGTGGCAACAAGCTTCACACTGAGGCTGCATTCAAACTGCTCTGCCTCTGCTGACTGTGCAGTCTCCATCCATCCTGATTAGCACCTGCTTTGCAAAGGGCTTGGGCTAGGGCTTTGGCTACCTAGATGTCCCCCTACCTGGAGTGACTCACAGCCACAAGGTAGTTGGGGAGAGAGGAAGCCACCACCAGAGGAAGCAGCTTGGTCAGAGGGACTCTGCCAGCCATGATCAAAGGCCAGGACCCACACAACCCCCTGGCCAGCCCTGGCTGCTGCTTGCTTCCTCCCAGTGGGAAGTGACCACTTCCCAGGGGTCACAGTCCTGAAATTTCTCCCTCAAATTTGCCCTCCGCATTAGGGAATAAATTCCATCATTCCCTGATCCAGGTTCTTTGGGCTCAGGGAACACAAATGCATTTCATCAGTGTGATTCAAGCCAGGGCTTAAGCCATCTTGTGAGGCACTGCGGAGGCAAACAAGAGAAGCTTTGAAGATCATCCCCGGCTGCGTATCTTTGCCGCCATGGTCACAGCCCTGCTCCTGCATCTGCCAGGGAGTAGCATGTGGTTAGAATCCCACTCTCACAGCTGAGAACAGAGGCACGGCCACCCACCACTGACAGCCACCCATCTCTATGCCCTAACAATCCAGGGGAGGGGGCTGGCATCAGTCTCCTCAATGGCTCTTATGTGCAGTGATTCTCTTCCCAGGCTGCGATCCAAGGGCTGTATACTGGGCAAGAGAGTGGTACCTTAGCCCACAGGTCCTCCAGGAGGACCGGGAGGGGCCTGTGTCCCAGCTCTGTTATTCTGATTACACCACTGCCTCTGGCAGGAATGCCCTTCCCCCAAAGCCTCCCATCAGTATCCTATTTGTCATGGTACAGTTATTTATAACATAAAAAAATCAGCAACTACCTAAACAATCAACAATAGGTAACTCGCCAGCTCAACTGTGTCCACTCAACGGCAGGAAGTATGGGCACTGGCAAGGCACTGCCCACCTGGGCCTCCCTGTGAAGCAACCTCCACACAGGCTAGGTGCTGAGACCAGGGCTAAATCTCTTCTTTCGTTGTGCTATCTGACATAATAAGGTTGTTTGTGCCACAGATTGTCTACAACAATCCTGAAGCTCTTGAATCAAAATGGCCCTTCCCTGAGATAACTTCCACAACCTCCACTTCCCCCTACCCCACGCCAACAGCTCCCTGCTCAGCCACGTGGCGTGGGAGGTTTTGTATATGCCTGTCCCTGATCTTGGCCCAGCTTTCGGCCGTGCATATGCACTCATGCCCACAGGGACCCAGGGCTGGTCTTGGGGGTTTGTCTCCCCGACAGAAATCTGGGCCTCTGCTCTGTCACATCAGCCTGGAGCTAGACCCTAAAACCTTATGGCAGGGGGTGGAGTGGATCTGCCTTCCCCCTACCATGGCTGCACTGATCTCAGCCAGTGACTGCTTCTCCTCACCAGCATCACTGCACTCACTTTTGCCTCCACCTCCAACCTGGCCCCAGGGCAAAGAGAGGAGAAAGGGGGGCTGCTTCTGATTAGCGTCTTGGTCTCCTCCACCCCCACCCACTTTACCATCTGCTACCCACTGCTGCTGCCTGGGAGGCTTCCAGTGTGGTGTACGTACCAAGCCCCTGACACCTGCTTGCAACAAGGGGGTCCCTGGCCCCAAAGTTGGGAGTAACAGCCGAGGGACAGCTTTAAGAACAGCAGAAGGCCAGACAGAAAGGGGGTTTGCATTTCTCACCCCCATGGCCTGAACAGCCCAGATTCCACATCCAATAGTAGAGCGCTCTCCTCCCGTGACACAGGACCCGGGCTAGGCCTCAGTCCCACGCTGGGACATGGGAGGGCACAGAAGCCCCATAGCACTGTTTCCCTTGAGACATGGTTCCTTCCATCCTCTGCAGAGAAACTGAGAAATTGAATGTTGTGTACAGGGGGCTGTCCAAAGGGAGCTTGGGGGAAGTGCAGAGCCTGGGGGAGCCTCTAAGGGAGTCTGAGGGCCAAGCATTCCCTAGCCACTGCCTGCTCCTCAGGTCTGACCCCTCAGACAATGCTGAGGGAGCCTCTGCCTGTTGGTGCCTTGGTAATAAATGGTCCCCTAGGGGCCCTACTGCAGCCTAAGGCAAGCAGGGCCCAGGGGGAGCTGGAATGGGACAGAGGCCAGCTCCAGAGGCTGAAGGGTCCCACATTAGAGTCCTAGCCCCTCCTGCACTGGGTTCAGCCTGGTTCAGGCCATAGCTTTCGTAGCCATAATCAGGAGTTTCCTGCCACCCTGGTCCTCTCCATGTGGGGCTCCAGGCCTTGCAGCAAATCTAGAAAGGCCCGGAGAGGCCCAGGAGGCCTCCGGTTGCCTCCCAACAACTAACTGTGGGCAACACCTCCTGATTTAGTGGTAGCTGTGAACACCAGTCTGCAAGCACCCGCTCCCCTTCCCTGCTCTCCTCTCAGGGACCGGGCCTGGGCTTCCTGCTGTAATAGACGTGCCTAGGCCCAAGCCCTGCGCAGGCGACAGCCAAGTCTTCAGCAACAGGACAGGCAGAATCAGAGACTTCACTCTTAGTGTTTAGTGTAACAAGACAGAGTCCAGCTTCCTGCCCACTATCCAATTGCTTTAGGTAACTGGGCAGGGTGTTGCCCTGGCTGGGCCTCAGGCTCTAGCTAAACCATGGTCCATAGTTTCTACTGACTCTCTCCTGTCTAATGAGGGAGGATGTGGGGGCGGGGTGCTCTCTAGTCTCAGGGGTGGCACACAATCCAGTGCTGCCTCCAGAAAGTTCAGCCTTCAATATGCAGGCAGAGCCAAGAGCCAATTGGCCCCTTCCAGGCACCTGGAGTTCCAATCTTTGAGCCCCTGAAGGAAAATCCACTAGGGGCCCTGCTTCCCTGTGGGTGGAGGAGGGGGAATGCAGGGAAGGCCCCAGAGTAAAGGGTTGCTATGGTGATGGAAGTTTTTAAAAAGGGGAGGGGAGGGGAGAGATGTTGTTTAAACCCTTTCTCCAAGAATTCCCTGAGACTTTGGCCTGATTCCTTCCCCATGGGTTCTGTGACCCTGGTCCCTATGAAGAAAGGGGCAGTGGGGAGTTGCGAGACTTTAGAAAAGAGAGAGGGGGCAGGGACACAGAGAGACAAAGGCAGAACCTGCAATGGAAGGGGAGCAAAGAGGCGACAGAGTAAAAAGGACACAGGCACAAGGACACAGGAGGGAAGGGGGGCAGGGGGGTTGAAGGGGCCCATGGGTGCCCAGCAGCTCCCCAAGGCCTCCATGACCATGTGCTCTGAACACCTGGGCCAGGAGCTGCCCCTGGTGCCTGGACCTTTGAGAAGGAACCCTCCTGTATCCCCCTAGACATGCACTGAACGTGGTGTGGGACAGCAGTAGCCCTGTGGAAGAGGCCAGCTGTTGCAGTCCCCTCAGTTGGAACAGTTCCTCAGCCCCTCTCCCTGTCATCACGGCAGCTTAGGTAAGGCAGGTCCACCATGTTGAAGGCACAGGCATGGGGGATGGAAATGAAGCTTGGAGACCTGGCTGTTTCACTTTACAGCCCCTCCTCTCAGCTGACCCAGCTATGCCTAGACTCCCCAGCCACCCCCAACCCGATCCACTGTCCTCTAGAGGCCTTGGGTCCCCAGGGCCTCTCTTGCAGCTCAGCCTAATTCCCTGTCACCGCCATCCCCCTCCCCGACAATGGATTCTGTCTGAGGGCCAGAAACAGCACCCTGAGCAACCTAGAAATAGGATAACAACTACACAGCATTCCCCCTCCCACTCGGCCTCAGTTTCCCTGGATGGAGATCACTGACTCTGTGGCCTTCTCCCAGGGCAAGGACTGCCCACCTGCTAGTGAGTGGTGGCCAGCACAAGGGCTGCCGAGAAGGGCCAGTAGCTGATACAGGAAAGGCAGCCTATGGCACCTGAGGGCCCACATCAAATGCTGTAAAAGGGAAAGGAGCCTCTGCTCCACCCCAGGGCCAGCCTGACACTGAGGGGAGTGGAGACATCAATTCCCTACTTGAGGAAACTGGGGCCCAGCAGGTGCCCAAAGCTGATAGGACTCAATTGTGGGTGAGGGCACCAGGTCACCACAGGCGGTCCTTGGGGGGCTTAAAGCCTGGGCCTTGGAGGAGGGTCAGAACAAGGGCTGGACTGCTGCAGACTGAGGTTTTGGTGAGGGACAGAGAGCCCAGCTCCCTACGAGGGAACCTGGTGGAGCAAGCTCTGCCTAGGGGGTGAGGACAAAAGCAGTTTGGTAGAGCTATGGGGACTGGGAGAGCCTAGGGTCTCTGCCAGACACCACAGGCTGGGGAAGGCAGAAACTCAGTGGCTCATTGTTCACCCAGCCAGCCAGGGGCCCTGCTCCCCATCGTGCTGCCACCCTGACCCCCTTCCCCAGTGCTGCTGACTCGCCCCCGCTGGCACAGCAACACACATGCGGAAGGCACACGTGTGAGCACCAAGCCCCGCACCTCCCAGCAGAAACATGTGCGTCCCCCACCCCCACTGCGCAGCTCTGGGTGGGTGCCCTGGACACCCGGCGGGCCCCCGTGTTAAGGCTCGGAAGCTGGATCTTGGCTTGGGGGCTGCTGGTCCCCAGGGGCTTGAGCCTCCTCCCCCACCCCGCAGCAGCCCCGCCCAGCCCCCTTCAGGTTTTCGCCCATAAAGAACTCTCCGTTGTCATGGAAATTAGTGACTGCTTCGCGGGAGGGAGGGGGCCGGGGGCAGTTGGGAAGGGCTGGAGGCGGCTCTGGGAGTCCGGAGGGGCAGCTGAGCCCTCGGCCCCTACCGCCAAGGGGCACCACGAATGTTGGAGGGTTAATGTTTTCACAATTAGGAGCCCAGCGAGACGGGGGGTAGGATGGGGAACAAGAAGGGGAGACTGGCCTAGACTTGAGTCTTACAGGTTTCCCCTGGGACCCCCGAGCCGTCCGAGGTGACGGGGAACTTTAGCCCAACCCCGCACGCTGAACCCCGGATCTGCAGAGCCCGCGTGCTCTGCCCCCGCCGGGACCCCAAGCCCTCGCAGCACCCCCGCGCACTTGGCTACCCGAACCTCGAGCCAAAGACCCAATCCTCTAAGACCCCACAATATGCGTTCGGGGGGCGCCCCCTCTTCCTGGCTCACCCCTCACCTGCAGCGCTGGTCTGTCACAGAGAGGAAGCGATCGCGGGTTCAGAGGGGCTCCGAGGGCTCCGGGGGAGGCGAGCAGAATCCGCTCCGGGCACGCGGGGCAGACGCGGCGCCAGCTGCAGCCACTTCGGCTTGCGAACCTCCAGCATCTCCCGCCGCTCGCCTGCATCGGATTCGCACCCCGGGCCGGGGGCGGGCTGGGGGCGGGCTGGGGGCGGGGCCTCCCTCAACAGGCTCCGCCCCGACCCTGGAGGAGCTTGAGGCTGGAATCCCACTCGAAAGCCGGCTGATGAGGGGTAGCAGGAGTCGGTGAATACTAGCCTGCCGGGCCGGGGCCCGGCTCTCAAAGGCTCTCCTAGGCCCTCGGACTGACGGGGAAACAGGGACCTGAGGGGCCTTCCTATGCCCATTGTAGAAGGTGTGGGGAAAGTCTGAGTCCTGGAGCTGCACAGGAGTGTCTTGGCAGGTCCCTAAGCAAGCGGCGCTCACAGCTCCCAAAACCTGACTCAAAGAGCAGAACCCACTTAGAAGAACCAAGTGGGCAGTCGCTAGGGCAAGCTGCACTACAGACTGCCCCCTGCCCAGCTAATAAACACACGGGGAGGGGAGTACAAGTGAGGGCTCCACACCTTGGTTGGCAGTGTCCTCCCTACACTACCCTCCCCTCCTGAAAGGTCAAAGCCTTTCCCTTCCCCATGTCCCAGCCAGGGTGGCTGACTGAGTCTGCCCCCTCCTGTGTGGCACTGAATTTCCCAAGCTATAAATGTTACCTATGACATGGTGTAGACTCTGCTTTCTTTCCAGTTTAATCCCCCTTGAACGTTGCATTAGTGGCATCCCTATTGGTGGTCTGGGCTGGCATATGGGGATACAGGAAAACAATAGCACCAAGGTGCCCCACCAACCTGGCCCCTGATGGGAGGAGGCAGAGAATTGCCAGGAAGTCCTAGGCCATTTCTCTGTCCCTTGTCAGGGAGGCACAGGGACCTAATGCTTGCCCTGCCACCTTCACAAGCCTTGAGGCCACTTTTTGAAGGTCAGGCTTAGGCTTCTCTATGCCTGGAGTTGGGTGCCAGCCCGCACGAACCCGCTCAGTGAGCCTTCTGACCTCATCCTGGGTGGGATCATCTCCAAGCCCTTGGCCATGTTGAATAAGTCTCCCCTGCATAGTTCCCCATAGCTGCTGATAGGAGCAACTACCCAAGTGAGGAAGTTAGGGCTGGGGCTGTGGCTAGAAGTCTAGTCTGGGAGATGACTGCTCAAACAAGACCCCTTCAATATCTATCTCCAAAGTGGGTGTTGAGGAGGAGTCCTTCACATCCTTCCCTGGCTTTGGGTCACCTCTTCCAGGCCAGGCTCCCTGGGCTCTGGGTGGTCTGAATCACGGCACCAGCTCCACCCGTGAGTAGGAATCTCCTGGCAAGCTGGACACCTTGTGCCCAGGGCTAAAGGCACAAGAGCCTGTGTGGCATCTCGGTATGCTCAGTTCATGTCTGCAGAATGAATAAATGGCCTGGCTCTCAGTCCTTCCTGCTGTCTGCCCACTGTCATTGAAACAGTGGTTCTCTGAGTTCTCTGGTACAGCTGAACCATGGCTTGCTGACCCCACACACGTCACACACATTTTCTGCTTTTCCTGAAGGTCACGACCATCCAGGCACAGAGAAGCTGGGCCAGAGAGAAGCTGAAATGTGGGGGATTTAGAGGCAAGGAAGAGGTAGCTCGGGAGAGCCCTGCCTACTGCTGGCAGTGCTCCACCTCTTCTTGGTCCCGTGCACACTCCATGTGCCTGTGGGTGAAAGCACGTGGCAGGGTGTATGTGCACACGTGTGAGTACATCTGTGTGTGTGTGTGTGCTCTTATGCCATGGGAGATGGCAAGAGCACAGTGTGTGTGGTGGTGCCTAGGGGCATGTGTGTTTGCATTCTGTGTGCACCCAGGCATGCCTGCTGGCGTGGGCACATGGACGCTGTAGCTAGTCCTTAGAGCCATGGGTCCCCTTCCTGCCTGACACAGGCCTCAGGATTGTGGAGGCTGACTCAGGGTGTGACAGCAGGACATAGGAAAAGGGTGGACCATGCCCAAGGGTGGACAGGCGCTAGGGTGACCCTATATCATAGGCTATTTCTAGGGCAGCCCCTCACTCTCAGATGTGTGTGGGTGTAGCCGGGTCTTTGCCCTTTGTGGCAAGGGCAACCTAAAAACAAGAACCCAGGGTTGGGACAGGGGTATGGCTTGTCGCTCAGCTCCCAGCCAGAGGGGCACAGGCCAGGTAGGGCTTCAGTGTTTTGGCTTCAACCTGCAGCTGCCCTCCAGGCAGGAAGTAGCAACACCAGCTGAATGCCTCCTCTCAGCTCTTCCAGGCCAGGGACTGGGCTGACACAGAGCTTTATTACTCACTGTACTTTTTAGAGCCAGACAAGTTCAGGGGCCATGATTTCTAGCCACCTGCGTGGCCAGAAGGAGGGTGGGAGGTCCTTCAGCACAGGGTGGAGTTGAGGACAGGAGCAGGGGCAGTTGGCATTGGCACTGGCATTGCCCTATAGTCTCTATGAGGATCTCCCGAGGAGGCCTGCACCCCAGCCTCCTTGTGGGCAGAGGCTGCATGGGTTGGGAGGCTGAAGAGGAGAAGGGAGCCCATAGTGAACAGTTCCAGCTCCCACTGGAGCTAGATAGAGACAAGATTAGGTGTGAGCCTCCATACCTACAGAGACTACAAAGCAGGCCAGAGCCTCCTCCCCCAGTTCAGGTTGTACCTCTCACCCAAGTTCCAGGATTTATCTGCACCACTACCTGGATTTCCTGCCCCAGGACACCAGAAGCCAGCACTCCTATACCTTCAAATTCTGACTGGCTGCTAGAGCCCCTGCCAACACAGCATGGAGCTCCAGCCAAGCTTCAGAATTTAGGTGGTACCTGCATTACCAGGCCAGCTCCCCAAGAAGTCCAGACTCTGACAGGTATCCTCCCTTGGGGGCAACAAATGCTCCCAGCCATCTGTGGAACCCTTTGGCTGTTGTCAAGTTTCCTGGCCTCAGCCCCTTATAGAGGGCCCAAGATGGGGGAAGGCAAGCAGTCTTTTCTTCTGGAGCTAGGGGAGGGGGCTGTTCCCCCCCCTTCATGACTCACTCCAGGCTGTGTGGGTTATTACATTATGTTTGAAATTGCCATGGCAACCAGCTGGCAATCAAGGGTAATTGAGCTTGTCGCCAGGGCAACAGGGCAAAACCCACAGCAGCCACTCTCTGTGGTTGCCCTTGGGGTGCAGTAAAGGTCAGGTTAGACCAGGGCCAGTGCCAGGCAAGGGGCTCTGGGGCTCTGGAAGGGATAGGCTTGCCAAGGCCCCTGGAATTCCAGTGTGTGGAAGCAGGGGGTGCCTTGAGAGTGCCAAGCCCTCCATCTCTGATCCCATGCCTGGACTCCTGCCCTTCCCTCCACCACCCTCTGCCTAAAATGTGCCACAGTGGTCAAAGTAAGCAGAACCAGAACTTTTATGTGCTCACAGATGGTACTTGTAGATGGCCCATGGGCCCTCCTCCTCGTACTCATGGCGGCTGAGCCACAGGCTCTGGAAGGAGTCTCGGGACACCATGATGGAACCTCCGAGCCAAGCAGCAACAGCACGGTGCGGAGAGCCCAGTACAGTGGCACAAGGGCCCAGTTCCTGTCTCAGGCGTTCAGGAAAGCCATTCAACAGGGTGCTACCACCGTCCAGCACCACATTAGCCAGCAGCTGCTCCTGCTGCTTGGTCTCCAGCCGGCTAATACTTAGGAGGGCTAGTTGTGGGAGGCCTGGCTGATTGAAGCCTAGCAGATTGGGCTGGAAGAGGGCCTCGGGGCAGCAGAAGCGCTCAGAGCCCAGCGTGATGACCTGCTTGTCTGGAAGCACAAAGTCCACCCGGGCCTGGGCCTGGGCACGGGCCATCTCGGCTGTCATGTCCATGGCCACATAGCAGCAAGCCTCTTTAATCTGGTTGACCAGCTCTGCCTTGGGTGGTGAGTGGCCACTTGCCAACAACAGCTGAGCCAGGTATTCAGTGAGGTCAGCACCAGCCACATCCAGCCGGTAGGTGTCCAGTGGGGCCAGATCCCCAGTGATGATGGGCGCCACATAGGAAGTGCCATGGCCACTGCCCAGCACCAGCCCAGTGGTGCGCCCATAAGCATAGAGCGCCAGCAGGGCCTGATGCACCGTCTGCATGGCTGGCACATGGAAACGCTCAAAGAGTATTTCAGCTACCTTTTCTCGGTTGGTGCGCGGTGAGATGGGTGAGTCAGCTACCAGCACCGCCAGCTCCTCGGGCCGCACACCCAGCCTGCAGTAGAACAGGTGCTGCCACAGCACCTCCAGCGCATCCCAGTCGGAGACCACTCCTCGATTCAGCACTGAGTAAGAGCCCTCTCGTTTCTCAGGCACTGCATACCTGGGCTGGCCCTGAACCGGGTGCTGGAGCAGCTGTACGCGTGAGGGCACTACACTCAGGACATGGTCTTCTCCAGCCAGTCCACACTTGGTGAAGCCTGTGCCTGTGTCGATCACCACAGCTGCCATGTCCTGGTAGGGGCCCAGAGAGTGGCGGCAGAGCACTGGGGACTGCACTGGCAGGGTGTTCGTGGTGGGCACCAGCTCATAGCAGGCCCCTCGGAGCAGACCAAGGTGTGCGACCACTGGTGAGTGTGTAATGTCCTCAGCTGTCAGCTTGAACCGGGGACCCTGGGGCTCAGGGCCCACCATGGCCATGGGCAAGACCTTGCAACCAGTGCCAGATGTGGTGAATGGGATCAGGGACAGCTGTGCCTCTTGGGCCCTGGGGGAGCAGCCAGGTTGCCAGGATGAGAGCTGATGTGTGCTGGAGCTTTGAGTAGCACTGGCACCAACTTTTTCTCTGTTCACAGAGACACAGGTCTCCTCAGGGGGCAGGGGCACCCGAACCACCCCCACGTGGGTACGGTGGCCCAAGGGCTCATGTTCCTGGCACAAGGTGGAGGCCTGACCAGGTTCCCTAGTGGCAGGGGGCCCTCTTGAGAGGGTAGGCACAGTGGAGGTGGGAGGCACTTGGGAAAAGGGAGGCTGCCCAGTGAGAGAAAGCTGCCTGCCATTAGGTGTCCCAGGAAGAGGGGGCTGACCAGGAAGGCAAGTCCGCTTGGTGGAGGGGGCCTGCTCAGCTAGGGGTGGCTGTCCCGAAAGGTAGGTCTGCCTGGTGTGGGGACAGTGCTCTGCAGAAGGAGGCTGACTGGTTGAAGGGGGCTGTCTGGCTAGGGTACACTGTTCGGCTAGTGGGGGCTGACCACCGAGGGGACCCTGCCCAGCATCTTGGACCTGAGGGTGGTCAGGATGAGGAGTAATGACCTCTTTCTGACTGTTGCTGCCTACATCCTTCTGGAGCTGGGGTCTGGGCACATCCTGGGTTTTGGCTGGTGGTACATACTCTGGGCTCTGCTCTGAGTTCATCCACTGCAATTTCTTGGCCTGGACCATAGAGGTATCCTGCATCCTGGAGGCATCCAGCATCCAGATGGTGTGACTAGCTTCATTTTTTTCAGCATCAGGTTTGGACCAGCCAGGACCATGGGCATGGCTAAGTGTCCTCTCTCCAAATTGGAGGGGCATCCCCAGTGGAATAGGCCCAGTGAGCATCCCCATCCTGATGGGTGTCTCAGTACCAGGGGAGTCCACTGACTCCAGGTTGACCCTGGCCTCCTTGGGAACCAGGGCCACCTCTCGGTAGCTTCCAGATGAAAGGCTAGAGGGCACAGGGCTGGACACCATGGGCGTGGTAGACCAGAGGCTGGAGCGATTGCTGTCAGGGGAGAGAATGGGCATGGCCAATGGCCGGGTAGACAGAAGATTTTCAGAGGCACGGATGGATGAGTGGCTGGGCATGAGGCCCACCAGCACTGCAGGTGAGCCCATGGGGTCATGGCACAGTAGCCCCATCCTGGTATTGCCTGTGGCCATATCAAACACCAGCACACGGTCTTCTACAGCATCCTGGAGCTGACAGGTAGGGGCACTGGAGAGGGGTATCTGCATGGCTTCCCTGGGAGTCTCTGCTGGGGACTGCTTGTGGTAGTTTACTTGGTGGGCAGACAGGGGCACATTGGAGCAGGTGTTGTCGCAAACATTGAAGGGCTGCTGATATGGCTGAGAGCTGCAGATCTCCTGGCTACCCCTCTGGGACTTGGGGGTCCCTAGGGGCCCTGAGCCTGGTTTTGGGCTGCTTGGCCTGGAGGTACAGACCAGGGGCTTCTCCAGTTGGTTTTCAGGCTGCTTGGGTAACACAAGCCTTCTGGCAACCTCGAGCTCCTGGGCCTGGTCTGGGGACTGATTTGGAGTGGGTGCTGGGGTGGGAGGCTCATTCTGAGAATGGAAATTCACTTTGTCCTGGCAGGATGTGACCCCTTTGGAAGACTCCGAGTAGATTGACCATTGATTGCCATAATTCCTGGGCAAGAGGTCTTGGGACAGGTCCTTGGTGATGGCATTAGTATTAGTCAGGGGGTCGAGGTTGCAGGTGTAAGTTTCAACTGCTACTGATATTGGGGTTGTATCCAGAGCTGGAATATTTGCCTGAGTTGAAGCTGGAGGAGCCTGAGTTGGACATGGACACTTGTCCTGGCCCTGATCTTGCACTGGGGCCAGAAGAGGAACTTGGGCTGCAGCTGAGCCATCCTCCCCTGGAAGAAAATAGGGTAGCCACCGGCTCTTTCTAATGCCCATTGGGGCTATCTGATCAGGGCTGCAGGGGCCTCTGCCCCAGCCTACTAGAACTTTAGCTGGAGCCTTGCCCTCCCCCGAAATCTGCACCTGAAGCCGGGAGCAGCAGAGTCCGTGCTGGGCCATGTCACTGGTACCGTCACTGCGCGTGCACACAGGTAAGGCCAGGGTCCTGTTCTCCATGATGAGATGTGTTTGGGCTCCCACGACGGGGCTTGGAAACGGGCTAGTGGAGGAGAGGGTCAGGGCATCCTGGGAGGCCTGCTCACAGCCACATTGGGAGCTAACCTCAGCAGGGTCCTGGAGTTGCTGGTGAGTGGGCTTGGGGGTGTGGGTCTGGGAGGCTGGGCCATAGGCCCCATCAGTGATGGCCTCGGTGGACAGTGACAAACCCTGCCTCAAGTATACAGATCCTGAGTTTATCCAGGGTCCCTGGGACCCTCTAAGGCCACCCCCCAGCTGCTGGCTACCAGCCAAGGGGTGGCCCTGGGGGCCCGATGGATCAGGGTCCCCCACTTTCTTGGTGACTTCCATAGTCCTGCTCCATGCCCTAGGTGCCCTGCCCCCACTTCATTGCCATGGCAACTCCACACATCACAGCCCCCAGTGACCTGGGGGAGGGTGACAGAGTGTGGGAAACCAGGGGCCCCACCCCCCTGAGGAGTGGGGGCCTGCGCATGGAACCCTGGGAGACAGAAAGGCCAAGGGATGCCAGTGAAGTCAGCCAACTCTGGACTGGCCTTCTCTCTCCTTGCCAGCCAGGTGGCCACTCGGCCCAGGCCAGCCCTTGCGTGAGGGCAGTGCTCCTGGAGGTGGGAGTGTATATAAGGCCAAGGGAGAAAGGTAGGCAGAGGAGATGCTGAGGAAGCACCTGGGTTCCCAGACTACCTCAGATGCCAGACTTACTCTTTCTCCCCGGTTCCCAAGTGGCAACTTGAGACTTAAACCCTAACCCAGGGATGCAGTTCCAAGTGTGTGACACGAGGCCCTTTAGGGGTCCAAAGCTCCTTCACCACTCAGTCCTAAGAGGCAGAAGTGGGTGAGGGGCCCAGGCTCAGGCCCAAACTCCCCTCCCCCATGTTCCCCGGCTCCCACTCCAGGGACAGCAGCTCCTTGGCAGTCTTTCTGCTCCAGATGGTTCTCCTCTGCCTGTGCCTCCCAGAGCCCCCTCCCCAGAGCCACATGTCCTTGAGGCCCAGGACCAGTATCCCACAGGGGTGGGGATGGGCACAACTCGGACGGGGGTGGGGCCTCTGCTCAGAATCCTCAAGTCAGAATGTTCTAGCCTTTGTCACATTGTGTCAATTTCACCTTGGCCAGAAGGAGGCTAGAACACTGGGCATAGGCCTAGGCCACAGTGGACACTGGGCCAGTCAAGTCACAATTACAGGATGGGTCATAGTGGGGATACAGTGGTTACAGGGCCATTCTCACAGTGGGCAGAGGGCTCACTACACAGTGGGGGTATGGTGGGTGTGGGACTGGACACACAGTGGGCACAGCTGCATACATAGGGAGGACAAGCTGGACAAAGGAATAAACTTGGAGAGGCATACAGGAAAGGAAGCTGTCAGACCAGGTGGGCAGTTCCACCCTCCATTTCTTAGATGGGCAAACTGAGGGTCAGGGAGGAGTAGGACCTGCCTGGACCACCATCCCAGGCCCAGATGTGCCCTGCAGCCACAGAGGATAGGCCTAGTTTGGGGCACCACCTATTTCCACAGACCTGGCTCTGGAGTTCTGCCTGGGGCGGGGTCAGACCCTCCACCCTCCCTCAGCTATGAGCTCTGGGTCTCCTCCCTCTGTTGTCCAGGGCTGGCCTTTCAGGCCTCAGTCTTTCCACCTAGGAAACAGGTCTGTGGAGAATGCAGCTGTAGGCTTGTCCTCTGAAGCAGTGTGTTTTCACAGGAGTTAAAAATAGTGCTTACAGTTGGGCTGTGGGGTGTGAAGTGATGTGACCAGGGACCAAGGCTAGCACTGAGCTCCATCTGCACATTCCTGACTCGGGATTGGGCACAGCCTGACTCAGTCATGTCTCAGGCCCCCCGGGACCGCTCTCCCTTCCCCAGATGCTGCCTTCAGTTCCAAATGAGGACAGATGCCTCTGCTTACCACACACCCAGGAAGGTGGCAGAACCCCAGGGTCTGTGGCTTGCACGTGTGTGCATACACACACATACTTGCTGAGCACTGTTAACTTCATTAATCTCTTGCCTGGAGCAAACTGTTTTTTTATATTTTGTTTTGTTTTTCCCCACAAGAGAGATACTAGTAGCAGCCTCTGATGCTCTTGCAGCCCTTGAGCTGGGCTGCACCTGGGAGGGCTGGGGAGGCATGGAGGGAGGACCTGAAAGCTCCTTCCTGTCTGACCACTGAGCCATCCCCAACCTCCTGCGGAAATGAGGCGTAATCCTCCTTTCCAGGGCTGGAGTCCTTGTGAACGACTGACCTGAGAAGGGTGTGGCCTGTGAAGGAGGGACCAAAGAAGGCAGTCTGGAGAGAGGAGAAGGCTCTTCCTACCTGGAAAGCAAACACCCTTGAGAGCAACAAGAAGAGTGACAATTACTGACTGGGTCCTTCCCTGGGCCAGGCAGCGCTGAGCATTGTAACCCAGCTTCACAGCAGTTCAGTGAGCCAGGGACAATCATTCTTATTTTACAAACGAGGAAATCAAGGTAGAGAGGGGAGAGAACTCACAGAGGTCGCAGCTAATGAGTTGTCGAGCCAGAATCCAAAGCCAGGCCACCAGGCTCTAGATACCACACTTCAGGAACCTATGGTGCCACCAATGGGTGCCTGCCCAGGGCCATGTAGGCACGGACCCTCCTGGAGGGGAGTCAACATGCCTTGCTTCTGAGTGCTGCCTCCCCAAGCTCCATCCCACATGGACCTGCTCCTCCTCCCAACAGCTTAGCAGGTGGGCATTTTTAGGAGGGGAGCATTTTTTCCTCTTCGTGCCACTAAATCAGTGCCCTCCCAGGAACCTGGCGGTGCTGAGTAGGGGCTAGTTACATACCTGGGGGACCAGGCTGAGTCCTTTGTAGTCAGAATTCTTGGCTGGCTGAAGCCCCTTCCGTTTCATCCAGCCGAGGGGAGGGGCAGCAGGGCAGTTTAGAGAGGCTCCCAAGCTCTTCTGCCCAGCCCCCTGGGATCAGGCAGGGACATTGCCCCTGTACCCCTCCCCCCAACATGTTTTTAAATAGTCTCTCACCAGGAAGAAGGGCATCCAATTCTATTTCTGATTCTGGAAAGTGAGGAGGGCCAACATGTTACCATGGCAACCTTGAGAGCCCCTCCCCCAGGCTGAGCCCATTCCCCAGGCTGAGGGCTGTCTGGGATGAAGGGGCCCAGAAGCAACAGGAAGGAGTTCAGTCTGAGGGCAAGGCCAGGCAGAGGCTCCTCTGTGGGGGCAGATTCCAGCATTGCCTCCCTTCACGCTTCACGACCCCTCCGGGCAGGCCTAGGGGGAGGAGGAAGGCCCCTGTGGAGAGGGTCAGACTTCAGGAGATGGGGTGAGTCACCTCAGTCTGAGAAACCCTCCTTCCCTGTGGATCAGGCTGGAATCCTCCCACTGAGGAGGCCTGGAGGATGGTGGGTAGGAAGGGCATCAAGAGGAGAGGCATAGGAGCTCCATTCTACCCAGAGCTCCGTGACCAGCCGAGCCTTCCAGACCTGCTTCTCCCACACAGACGTATTTTCGGCTCTGTTGTGTTCTCAGGAGTCAGCTCTGTCAAGTCCTTGGCCCTGCACTCTTCCAGTCTACCTGTCTTCCCCTCCTGGGACTCTGGGAAGACTCTGAACATCTCCAAAAACCTAGGATCAAAAGGAGGCTGAGAGGGCTCCCAGTGCAGCCAACCACTTGATAATGGAGTGAAAATCAATGCCTGTCTGTTTCCCCAGACATTCATCCCTGCCCACTGTCCAGGGGCTCACACACCAGCCCTTCTGTCCCAGAGGCTGTACATGGGTAGCATTTAGATCTGTGAAGGGAGGGCACCCCAGGTAGGGGAACAGCCCAGGCAAAGGCAGGCGTCTGAAGAGACCCAGAAGGACATTGTGATCAACCCTCTCTAGGTACTGATGGGAAACCAAAGCCCCCGAGGACAAAGGCTGCACTCTTGGTCTCTCAGCTCTATACACAGCACTCTGCGTTTTCCTCTCCTCCCTGTGAACCCTAACTTCCTGCTTCCCTGGCAGTCTCTCCTGGTCAGTGTACCCATTCCTTGGAGGCAACACCATGTTTGAAGGAGCTGGCACACCTTCTCTCTGCCCACCCACCTGGCCCCAAAGGAACGCAGTCACGGTGCAGGGAACCCCAGTCCTAGAGGAAGCTATGGCAAGATGAGGGGTGATAATCCACTCCTCATCTGGGATGTGAAAGGCAAAACCCAAGAGTGCAGGAGGACGTGGCTCTTGAGCTCTAAGGCACGGAGAAATTCAAATAACAACTGTTTAAACAACCTTCCCTGCAAGCCATGGTGCAGTGACCCCTCTGCTGTGATGTGTTACAGCTTAAAAATAGCCCACAATGAACCGCTCTGAGCTCCAATTGACTCAAGCTTACGTAACTCTGCGTGAAAGATGGCCAGCCGCACCAGCCAGGAGGGAGGACCACAGCACAGCCACCCTGACAGCTGTCCACAGCTGGCTTAGGGACTGGAGCGAACTCCTTACCCTCCCTGGGAGTAGGAACCAGCAAAGGATGAGGGGAAGGAATTGCTGTCAGAACATGCAGGACTTCATGACTGCCGAGAAGAGGCCTCCGAGCACACCTGCAAAGGGGGTGTGAGGAGAGCTGCCCTCCCTCAGGGTCCCTGAGGAACCCAGGCCCAGTGGAGGATGGGGGTGACTAAGAACTGCTGGCTGGGTCAGAGAGACCAGGGTGGGCGCTCACGAGGGCAGAATGACTGGGGCCACCCAAGGAATTCCTTTTCCTTTGGAGAGGGGGCTCCCCAGAAACATATCAGTAGGACTGATGCCAGGTCATCATCTTTAGACCTGAAGAACCCAGCCCACCCAGGAGGCCACCATAGCCAGAGATGAATGTGGTAGCTGTCCAGGCTCTCTTGGCCTCTAGGCTTGTTGGGTTAAAAATCTTGACTGGAATAAGCCTCAATAGAATGAAGAGAGAGACTGAGGCTCAGCTGGCCCCTCTGTGCCAGGTGGGAAATGTTGGGGGTGGTTCAGCAAGTCATCCCACCTCCTGGCTGGTTGGACTCTCACATGGGCAGAGCATAGGCTTGGGGTGAAGAGATGCTCAGTTCCTGAGGTCTTCAAGGAGAAATTTTGCAGCCCAGCATGAGTAAAAGGAGCCTGGCAGATCCCAGACCAGGGCTCAGCTTCTGATTCCCAGGGCTGCTTCTCTCCAGGCTGAGGCAGTAAATGCAAGAGATGTGTCCTGGGCCTTCCAAAGCCTCAGAAACTTGCAGCTGCCCCTATGTCCCCTGACCCTACCTGGTACTGAGGGGTCCTGCTCTCTCCTACAAGTGAAGGGAGTCAGTTCCTGAAATGGCAGCAGAGGTGGACCTGGGACCTCATGGGCTGCACCAAGGGAGTGACTGATGAAGCCACTATTTCAGGAAGGTCTTGGAGTTGAAATGAGGCTATGCCTGGAGCCCTCAGGTGTGACCCCCAGAGCCCCTTGGGGTCTCTGAGGAAATTCTCTGAAAGGCTAGGGCTTTGGCATAAGGGGAATCTCAGACCAGATTCATGGGCCCTCATCAAAGCAGGTGGGTCTACCCTGTGCATGCCCTCCAGGTGCCAGACAACATGACACCAATGGGCAGTCAGGAGGATGTGAGTCATCTGCTGCCACCTCAGCCCCAGCTCCCATCCTGGCCTTCCTCCAGCCTTTACTGGCACCTGCTTGCCCCCAGCCTCTCTGAAATTGAGGCAGAGGAGCTGATGCTTGCTCTCTACAACTCATGGTGGGAAGACTGGACTCCCAAAGCCCTGGAAAAAAACCTGTCCTCACCCCATCTCACCCTCGTGGCAGGCCTAGGCCCACCATGTCCACCAACAACTTTCCTCTTGCTCCAGCCACTACTCAGTCCTTCCCCAGGAGAAAGGCAGCCCAGCCTTCACTAGCCCTGGAAGCCATTCAGAAAACTCCTGGTCCCCCCAGCCCATCTGGGGGCCTAGATCTAACCCTCCCTTCCTCTCCTCCCTGGTGGCCCGGTCAGGAATCTGAAGCCCTGAAGCAGTTCCAGCTCCTAACACTCCAGATGGACTCGGGACTATCAAGTGGCTTTGCGAACAGTTAGGTGCTTGGGGGCTGCAGCATTATGGGGAGGAGATGCAGCTGTGCCAAGCCCCTATTTAACTGTGTCCTCTCCCTGGAGACTCCTGGGCCTGGAGACCCTTGGCCCAGAAACAGGCCCAAAGCCCCACATTCTGACTGCACAGGAAACCTGACACCCCTTGAGCTTCTTCCATCTGCCTTCTCCCAGACTCCTCTCCTTTCTAAGCTTCCCTCCCATCCAGAGACCCCCTTCTTGTCTGAGCCCCTCTCTTACGAACAGGTAAGCTAGAGGTCCATAAGCTGCAGAGGCTCAGTGGAGAAGGAACCTCAGACCAGCTTCAGAGAAGCCTCTGAACCTTCTCCTCACTCCCCACCCAGGACTTGGAGATTGGATGACCCTTAGATGCCCAGGATGAGGTTAGGGCACGAGGACTGCACCTTGGAAAGCTGGAGACGGTCCTTTCCAACAAGTATGGGGACCACAGCTCTGAAATACTCCAGCACTGTGGGAATACAGTCCAGTCTCCTCTCTCCCAGCCTCAGGGGTGACATGATAGGCGGGAGCCCAGGGGTCTCTGGCAGAGCATGCAGGGCTACCATCTCCTCTGTGCCTGCACTCATGGGCATTAGAGGTGCAGTCAAACAGGTAGAGACTGAGTCAGCCTCTACCCTTCACCAGCTCATAGGGCCCTGACCTTCAGACCCCTGCGCTTGAGTGGAGAAGTCTTTTACCCACCTGTCCTCAGGGTCCTTAGGCTCCCCATAGCTGGGCCTCCCCATGGCCTGAGGTGAGAGTATGGGCAGAAAACAGCTGGCCAGCTCCAGCCCCAAGGAGACCCAGGGTTCCACAGATGACAGGGCAAAGAGCTGCGGACCCAAAGGAGAGGCAGTCTACTCCCCTTTGGGTGTGGTGGGGTCTCCCAGCTGGTGGGATAGAGGCCACGGGGATCTGGAGCAAGAGAGAGGAACCACCAGGGTGCATGTGTTGGGCCCAGTCACCCTGATACCCCAGCTATCCACACCAGCAGGGCCCAGCTGCTCCCTCAGCATTGGGGGCATGGGGGAGGGGTGGGACCAGAAGGAAGTTGTTCTCCTTCTCCAGTGGAGCCCGCCCCTCCAGTGGCTATTGTACAGTGGCCTTGATGCGTATAAACAGCCTGAGCAGTCTGCACCTCGACGCTGGTGACGTGAAAGTGTGGAGCCGAGGCCTTGCTGCTGGCTCATCTCTCTCAAGGTTGCAAGAGCAATGCTGCCAGGGTTGGGGTGGAGGGAAGCAAGTCTCCACACCTTGACAGTGTGCGAGTGAGTGTGTGTGTGCACGTGTGTGTGTGTGTGTGTGTGTGGTAGGAGGGGGTGTTGGGGGAAGATAGCAGGTAGAGCAGGGAGCCCTGGAGAGGAACTGGGGCCTGGAAAATGGGACAGGCAGACTGGGCAGTGGGAGAAGCCACCCTGACTGCTACATGTCTGGTTACTCAACCTACCCCTCCTGGTTCCATCCCAAAGTCCCCAGGGCCCTAGATCTGGGCCTTGCCTACCCTTCCTGATCTCTGGAGCCTTCTTGCTGACTCAAACCCTTTCCAGCCTCAGGGTCTTTTCATGCACTGTTCACTCCACCCAAAACTCTCTTCCCTCAACTGCTTCTGGCACAGTTCCCACTGACAAAGTCTCAGAAAAAATGTCACCTCCTGGGGTGGCTTCCCACACCTTTCTATTCATCTTGCTATCTAAAGCTGCCCTCCATTCCCTCAAAACAGCCTGTCTGTTTCTTTCACAGCATTTATCACAATTTGAACTTGAATACTCATTTATTCATTTACTGATTCAAGGGCCAGTGGTCACCATTGAGTCCCCTGTGCCCAGCAGCCAGGCACACAGCAGACATTCCATAAATACTGCATCAAGGATCCCCTCACTGGTTCCCTCTGTGGAGTGAGAGGCCATTGTGCCTTGCACCTTCCCATGCCCCTGAAGGCTGAGAGGCAGGGACAGGGGCAGAGGCCAGCCCAGAGGCAGCTTGGGTTAACTCCCACCATTACACAGGTCCAATCCCTCAGGTCCTGCCTGGGGCTGAGGTCACGTGGGCCTTGGTGGCTCTGAGAGGGGCCGGGGCCGCCCTGTGCTCCTGTGCACTGGAGGGGACGGCGACTGTTCCGATGACAGGTTTGCCTTGTCAGAGGTGCCAGGACCCACGTTCACATAGGCCACGGGCAGCTGCACGTAATGGTCTCCTCGCAGCGTGGCGACCATGCGCTCCACTTCCCCTGCCAGCACTCCGAAGGTGGGTCTTGCTGCAGGATCTGCAGCCCAGCAGTGCTGCATCACTGCATACCTACCGAGTGGAGGAAAACGTCAGAAGCATGGTGCACTGCACCCAGAGACTCCGGTCCATCTGCTTGCTGTTACCACCCGGCAGGCCACACAGGGGTGAGGGCAGGTGACAGGACCTGGTGCCTTGCATCGCCCAATTAGGGGCAGCTCTTCTCCTTCCCAACTTGGCAAGGTTGAATTGTGTCAGGGGGCTCCTGTGCCCTGTGACCTGGGCTATGTGATCTTGAGCAAGTTCCTTAACTCTGTGCCTCTGGATCCTTCTCTGATCACAGAGCTATTGGGGCATAAGGTGAGAGGATGCCTGTGAAGGTCTTAGCTTAGGGCCCAACTCACAAGCTATCGTGGTTATCATCACATATCTTCCAGGAAGGAAGCCCAGATCTGGGGATTAAAAAGCCTGAGATGTGTGGGGCAGCACATAGCACCATGGTTCCCAAGCAAGTGTCTCTGGGTTTGTCGGGTGAGTCCTAATACATCCGCCTTTATCTTGGAAATATTATCCCTGCCTTAAATGATACTACAATTGCCCTACACACAATAATCTCGTATAATTTTTAGACCCTCTGAAGGTGGGACTGTTATCATTCCAACTTTCCAGATGAGAAAAACTGAGGCCCAGAGAGAAGGGACTTGCCCTGAAATAGAGGATGCTGTGGTGTGCCACCCAGATACCCCCCTTTATTCTGCCTGTGGCTGCTGATGGCTCTTGGCTGAGGCCCTGTCTAGGAATTGCCCTAGGGAGAAAAGAAATGCCTCCTCCAAGTTCACACTCCTTCCTCAGGGACAGCTGTGACCAGTGACTGATTGATGTCTGGTGCAAATAGCTGGGCCCCTTGATCTCAATTTCAGAAAACTCTGAAGGGCCTTTCCAGTGTCAGAGGTTTCCAGGGCATAGGCTGTAGCTTCTGTTGCATCTGCATCACAGGCCAACTTCTTCCCCTGCCTAGTCCTGCTTCTCTCACCCCCAGTCTACCAATAAACCCTCTGCACATAAATCTCCATCTCAGAGTCTGTTTAGGGAGACTGCAATAGAGGCAAATAGACAGTGAAGTTAATTTCCTTTACTTTGTTTTCTGCTTTGTTTTGTTTTGCAGGGGGAGGGAATTAGGTTTATTTATTTATTTTAAGTGGACATACTAGAAATTGAACCCAGGACCTCGTGCATGCTAAACACACACTCTACCACTGAGATATACCCTCCCCCTAATTTCCCTTACTTTGAATCAGACACATTAGTGATGTAAATAATAAAGAGCAAACCCAAGGCAGGCAGGGCAGTGAGGAAGGATTACTCATACCCTTCTGGAACACAGATTGGATAGGACTCATCAACCACCTTTACCTGTGTTCTTCCTGTTCTAACCAGAGACTTCAGCACAGCTGAGGCATGTGTGCTGCTTATGAAGCTGAACCTGGGCACCAAAACCACCCATCAGGCACTGATGAAACACAGCGGCCATCATACCTCTGGGAACAGGCAATCTAAAACTATATCCAGTGGAAAAAAAAATCTGATCTGCTGATGGAGGGGGAGGGGCTAGTGTGGGAGCTAATGGAACATTTCCTTGAGGTTAAGAAAGAGGAAAAGATGGAAAACAGCCCCCCTTGGTGGGGGTGGGTGGAGAGGAGTGCTGGGAAATCAAATCACTGGCCTCAATCCAGACTGAGTTAGGAAATGCTGTTACCATGGCAACTGTGATATTCTTCCAGCACCCAGCCCCGAATAGGGGTGGAACCAATCTGCAGATGAGGAAACTGAGGCCCAGAGAGGGTCCTTTTCCAGGTCAGCCAGAGAATCAGGCAAAGAGTAAGGCAAGGACTCTGTCTCCAGCCCCTTTCTTGTCTCTGGGGCCTAGCTCACTCCCCATCACCACTTCCACATACTCACAGAGAATCGGGGCAATACTCAGGCTGGGGCAGGCGGCGACCCTGGGCCAGGAAGTGAGCAAGGTCAAAAGGGTCAATGTGGGAGTATGGTGGGGCACCCCGTGTCAGCAGCTCCCATAACAGCACACCAAACGACCACTGTGGGAGAAGAGAGGTGAAGGGACTCAACTCTTACCCCAAATTTAGAGACAGGTGGGTCCCCCCAGCTCCTCTACCTCTCAGAGCCCTCTAGCTGGAATGGAGGGGCTTGACCCCCCAATCAGAGCCCATTCCTCAAAACCTCACCAATGTCTTCCCTCTGTCCCCACCCACCACTTGAGCCTGCCCAAAGTTGGTGTTGGGCAGGGCCCAGATTGTCTGGAGTTCATAGCCTTCTCTTGCCCTGACACCTGCCCAGAGGTGGGCAAATGGGCTGGGGGTGCTGCCCAGCTAGGGAATTCCCTGGACTCAGATCATCGTCCGGAGCTAATGGGCAAGTCCAGGCTGAGTGTCCTCCCAGGACGCTGAAGCAATGTGGGCCCTGGGGCAGGTGGGGCCTTACCACATCAGACTTGGTGGTGAATCTGTAGGTCTGTAGGCTCTCGAGAGCCATCCATTTGACAGGTAGGCGAGCGTGGCGGTGCTGTTGGACACTGTAGTATTCCTTGTCCAGGACGTCGCGGGCCAGACCAAAATCAGCCACCTTGACCGTGAATGACTCATCCAGCCTGGGAAGGGAATCACTCTCAGGACTGGCCCCCACCAGGCCCTGAACCCACCTGTCCTAGCCCTCACAGGGTTTCTGAGCCACAATGTCCAATCCAAGACTGCACAGGGTAGACAGGAAAACTGAGGCCCAGAGACAGGAGGACATGTCCAGGGCTGCACAGCAAGGGCTGGAGCGTGGGCCCCTCCCTGAGGTGCAGCTTAGCTGCAGGCCCTGGTGCTCTGCCCCCTTGCTTCTCCCCAGCTGCTCTGGCAGCTCACATGCAGTTCCGAGCAGCCAGGTCCCTGTGCACAAACTTCTGCTCTGCCAGGTACTCCATGCCGCGGGCCACCTGCAGGCCAAAGCTGATGAGGTCCTTCACCGTGGGGTTCTAGGGGCACAGGTGGGTCAGTAGGTGAAGGCAGAGCAGCTCCATCCCCAGCTGCTGCCCAAGCCCCTGACCCAGGGCCCACCGAGCACTGACCCGCTGGGGTGAGCGGATGAACTGGAGCAGGTCTCCGTGGCGCATGTAGGGCAGCAGCACACGAGGCAGCCCTTCAGGCGGAAGCACGATCCCAATGAGAGCCAGCACGTTTGGGTGGTGCAGACCCCGCATGAGCAGCCCCTCGCGCAGGAAGGCCTCCACCTCCTGCACTTCTGTGATGCCTGCAGAGCGGCTTGAGTCAGGCCCAGGGCAGGGAGCCAAGGGTCAGACAGGGAAATGGAGAAGAAAGTTCTCCTGCTCAGGGTTGCTCAGTGAGGTGGTTGCACAGCAGGGACGGAGACCCTCCCAGCCTCTGTCCCACTTACGACTCAGCGACTTGATGGCACAGTGGACTTGATTCTGGGCCTCGTCTATGTATTCTCCATGGTAGACGACTCCAAAATGGCCTATGAGGGAGAGATGGTGAGAGGAGCCCCAGTGCCCAGGGCTCCACCACACCCTCTCATTGGCACCCAGACCTCAGAGCACCAACTGGCCAATCTGACATTAAAGACAAGCGGCAGCCTCCAGATGGCAGAGCCTGCAGCCTTCCTAGGCCCACTTAATCTGCACCAGAACCCAGTGAGGACAGAATTTCTGTTTCCCAGATGAGCAAATGGAGGCTCAGAGAGGTTACACAGTATGCCTCAGGTCACACAGGTTGGTGAGAAGGCCAGAGCAGAGGCCTGCCTAACTGTTCCTTGAGCCCATGTCATCTCAGGACTCCATCTCTGTCCCAGTCCCAGCTGGCCTGGCCCCCATACCTTTGCCAATGACTCGGTCAGTGTGGGTGAGCACCCGTTCATGGGGAATCAGCACATCCTTAACCTCGGCCAGGAGCGTGGGGTTCAGGTCCCCGAGTTGGATGGACTCTTTCCTCAGCAGTGGGACATGGGATCCGACCCCACTGTCTGAAAAGGATGCTCTGTGGATCCGAGTGGTAGAACCCAGGTCACTGATGGCAGGGGATGCTGTGGAGGAGAGGGAGTGAGGGACTTGTGGCACAGAGGGCATGGCCCCAGCTTCTAGTACTGCCACCATCTCACCGAGGCCATTTCTGTAGTCAGAGCCTGAGCGGAGAATAGGCAGAGGTAAGTCTCCAGTGGTCCTGTCCAGGGATGCCAAATCATCCAGATTCGGAGAAAGGACTGTGGAAAAATGGCCCCTAGTGGCCAACCATTCCAAGCTCCTAGAGGCTGACCCCTACCCAGGAGGCATGGGCAGACCAAGGATATAGGGGCTTGGAGGTGTCACTGTTTTGGAGTAGGGGCTGAGTCAGGATGGGAGTGGAGAGCTCACCTAGCTGTTTCCTCCGGTAGTAACTGAAGACCAGTACGGCAGCCAGTACACCCACAAGCAGGAGCAGGGCCAGCAGGACACAGAGGAGCATGCTCTGGGGGACCCCTTCCAGACCTGGCCGCACTACCCTGCCCAGGATGTGACACCCACCATCCACGCAGACCTGGGGGCAGGTGGCAGCTCAGGCCCAGCCTGCAGGCCCTCAACCCACATCTCCTGCAGAAGGCCTGCTGAGCTGCCTACCTGCAGTGGAGCACCATCCTTGCCAAGTTGCAGGGAGAGGGGCAGGGGGCAGACGACCACATCGCCTCGGAGCTCATGCCGGCAGCTCTCACCTCCCACGGTCACGTTCACATCCACACAGTCAGCCACAGCACCCAGCCCAATATACTGCAGAGACAGTCATGAGGACTGGCCAGTGCCCCCATCTCCTTTGGGCAGGCTTCAGCCCCAACCCTCCACTGTCCCAGCCCCTCATCCCCCACACTTACCTCAAACTTAATGGCATGCTCCTCAGGCTTCAGCGGGGCCAGGTCTGTGCTGGGTGGGTAGGGTGGGGGCAGGAAGCGAAAGCCAGGCAGTGTGAAGCCAGGAGCCCCATCCCCCTGGACACTCAGGTTCCCCATCACCCACCCCTGAGGACCTCGGACCACGTATTCAGGCAGGCGGCACCAGTGCTGCTCCGGGAGCTGCCCTTCACACTGCTGGACCCATGCGAGAGTGGTTAGCCAGGTATCCTACCTACGGCCACCCCAGTCCCCCAGCTCAGCACAGGGTAGGGCTGGAACTCAGAGGACTGGTGTGGCCTTCCTCCCTCCTGGCCAGTGCCCGCTTTGCAGCTGCCAGCACCCGCTCACCCTGTTCTCCACTGCCTTAAGCCCATCATGGAATGACACCATGAGGTGCCGCACTGAAGTCAGGTGCTGGCCACGGATGGTCACATAGGAGCCACTGTGGAGGAGAGTGGGGTGGTGAGCTTGTGGTGCTCTCCAAGGCTGGATCCTTCGTTCTTAGGAGACCAGAGTGGGCAAGGAGGTGGCACTTACGTGTAGCCACAGTTGGGGCTGATGCCCAGCATGATGGGGTCTTCCTTGTAGTGGAAGTTCCAGGAGCCAGGCACCTTGGCACCCCCTACCTGCAGGCGAATGGGAACGCTGGCAGTAGCGGCCCCTGGGGGCGTGGTACATAAAAGCTGCCCCTCGCTGACCCTGCAGAACAGGTGGATTGGGCTCAGAGGCACCCTCCATGTGATGGTCAGACCCAACTCCTCCAGGGGCCTGCCGATCCGTCCCAGTTCCTCTGCTGGTCATCCCCTCAACCTGCCCTACTCCGTGGCTCTGTCTGAAAGTAGGGTGGTCCCAGTAAGTCCTCCAAGAAGACAAGGAGGGAACAGGTACCCCACAACATTGGCTGGAGCCATTGGACTCTAGGTCTAGAGGCAATGGACTCTCCTGCCATCCCCAAACCACCTCTGAGTGGGAGGAAGCAACAGACCCTTCTTCCTGGACCTGTTCCTTACACTGACCATGTGACTGAGCCCTCCTCCTTCTGCCCTGACAGGGATCCAAGCCCCACGTGGTGAGGGCTCCCCTGTGTGGGACCCTGTGGATTCCCATCCCCTTTCCTGCTGGCACTTACCGTTTCAGCGGGCACTCAGTCCCATTGATGAGCACAGCCCGGCTGGTGCCTACAGACAGGCCTTGGCCTTCAAGGGTGAGGGAGGTTCCCCCTGCCCGTGGGCCAAAGAGGGGTTGTACTGTTCTCAGCACCGGCTCCTGAGAGGGCATGGAGGTGGCTTAGCTTGCAGTAGGAGGCCCTCCACCCAAACCCTTCCCTGCCCGAATTGCCCAGCAGGCCAAGAGAACAGACAAGGCAAGGTGGCCTCACCACGAAAGAGAAGCCTTGAAGCATGGAGGTGCCATCCACCCGGAAATGCCTGCCCAGTGGCACGTTGGACACGGTGAGGCTGACGTTGGCAGGCCCAGCTACCTGCATGACCAAGGGCTCCAGCTCACACTCAAGCTCCTCTACAAAGTACTTCCGGGGCACTTGGCTGGGACACCAGGGGAACTCAAAGTCAGCCAGGGGCCACCTTGGCTGGTTGCCTGCCCACTACAAATCACAGGTCTCCTCTGAGCTTGAGGATACTCATTTCTTCCCCCAGGTTAGGCAGGATCTGGCAGAGCAGAGACTAATCTTGCCAGGCCAGGACTCACCAGACAGGTAGGGCACATGCAGGCTCAAGAAGGGACAGAGATGTCTCCCCAGACACAAAGCCACAAAGCCATTGCAACTTACCCCATACCACTATGCCCCACACAAGCAGAAGACAGGGTCTCACAGGGACGGGGCTGCTTGGTTACCCCCATCAGGGATCAAAAGGGTAGAGACCAGGTTGTACCTGAGGTTTGAGCTGTCCTTATGCAGCAGTCGGCAGGGACTTTGACCCACGGTGACCTGATGGGTGTCTTTAGGCACCAGGCCAGTAGGGTGTAGGTTGAAGTTGGAGCCACACAGGGTTAGCCTTGTGCTGCCCCTCAGGGGTCCACTCTGGGGGTGGAACTGAGGGGAGAGGAGAAGATGGCCTGAGTCCCCTTCTGGGTCAGGACTCTCAGCCTTGTCTGCTTTCCCCGAAGTTTTCTGCCATACTCCTTGCCTGTCTCACACTTCATCATTCTAGGTCCCTCACTAGTCCTCACTCAAAACTTTTCTGCCTCTAAGTCTTTGCATGTGCCATCCTCTCTGCCAAGAATGCCCTCCTTGTAGATACTGAGGCCAGCTCAGGCCTGAGGAAGATCATGGTCAAGAGCTGCTGACCCCCACCTCAGGCCCAGCTTGCCCCACCCTTACCTGTATCCTGCCAGGCAAGCCATACCTCAGTAAGCTCTGGTGGGCAATGGTCCTGTTGCCAGGGGCCAGGACACTCCTTCTGCCGGCCACACATGCCCCCACACCATCCACAGCCCATGAAACGCTGTGCCCGCAGGCAACGCCAACAGGTGAGGAAGTGGCGGCAGCCAGGGCCCCGGATAGGTACCTGGAAGACCTTGGACAGACAGGTGGCTCAGGGGTGGCTGAAGGTGGTGGGGGGACTAGGTCCCCTAGACTCCCTGGTCCCAGCATAAACCAGGGAGGTGAGACCTGTGTGTCAGTGCCTCCCTGGATCCAATGGGGTGGCTGTGCTCCCACAGCACAGTCCCAGGCCCTGCCCTGCCCCACCTTACCTTGTCCCCAGAGGCAAAGAGAAGGTGGTCCCCAAGGCGACTGATATCCCGATGCACAGGCTGCCCATTGCTGCCCAGTGAGAAGTTGGACACGTACAGCAAGTAGTTGAGAGACCTGGCCAGTTCCACCTGGGACAGGTCAGCTGTGAGCAAAATGGGGATGAGGGTTTGGGGACAAGGGGCTGTGGAGATGAGGAACCTACCTGCAGGATGCGCCCATCAGCTGTGCCCATGTGGGCCAATGTGACATTGTCGAGGCGTGTCACGTGCAATGCAGTGACCTGCACTGGCCCTAACAGCCCATTGAAGAGGTCCACACGTGAGAAGCTGCTGCTGACCAGCAGAGGGAAGTGGTGGCAACTGGTGTTGGGGCTGAGGGCCTCCAGGCCAGGCTGGGGAGGGTCAGGGAAGGAGTCAGGGCTCATCTCCATGCACTGACCCCTTGGGAACTCTGTCAGTGACCACCACAGCCCAAACTCCCACCCCTCACCTGCCCTGGCTGCAGAAGGTCCCAGGCCTGCCAGTTTCCCCACCCCCTCCACGGGGCTCTCAGAAGTAGCAAGGCCAGGGAAGAAGGCCAAGGCTGGAAGTCTGGCTCAGCTCCCTCTGCACGTCCATTCTGATAATGAGTCTTACAGAGTCAACCCCATTCTGTCCTCACAGCCTTGCTGTAGAGTGGGTACTCTCACCACCCCCATATTACAGAGAAGGAAACTGGCTCACAGAGGTTTGCTCACCTGTCAAAGACCTTATAGCCACTCCTCTCCTCAGGAGAGGAGCCAGGTTGGAAGTCTGAGTTCTTGACCAGAGTCCTCTCCTGCCCCCTGCTGGTTCCTCCCTGCACTTCACAAACCCTGTTCCCTCTTAAGGCTTCGGTTTCTCCCCCTGCGTAAGGGCCTGAACGCTGAGGTTAACTGGCCAGCACAGGGTGAGTAACATGGTCCTTCTCCCTGAGACACCACAGGTCTTCCTGAATCTCCAGCTGCTACCTGTACCTCCTTCAGGGTACAAAAGAGATAAACCAAAGCCTGAGGGTCTGTATACCAGACTAGGCCCTGGGGCTGGGAAACAATAATTTCTCTCCTGCTCTTAGCAGGAGGGTGTTTGGGGTAGAGTGCCAAGGGCAAGGCTGTGGAAGCCTCTGGGACACCAGGAAGTGAGAGTGTGAGTGCAGGGTATCGAGCTGGGCGCAAGGTGTAGCCAGGGCTCTGTAGCCTTAGCTGCTCGGAACCCTCCCTTACCAGCCCTAAGGGTGATCCCCAAGGCTGACAGAAGGCCCCCTATTAGACTAAGTATGCTTAACCCAGTCCTGATTGAAAGTCTTGGGAGCAAAAGTATGTCTCGAGCTGAGCCCTGAAACTCCACACACTGGATCTGTAGCCTGGGTGGGTGGAGACTAGGACTCTGTCCTCACTGGAGGTGGGTAAGAGTCTTGAACCTAGCAGGAAGACAGCCAGGTGATTTCAGTATGACTCAGCGACAGGTGGGGCTGTGGGGTGGAAAAGGGGCCCTATCCCAGTCAGAGCCACACCCGTGCCTGTTGGCCCCTGGGCTCCAGGGCCTTAGCTCTGGGTTCCCAGGCCTGTCTAGGGGCCCCTGTTTCCGGAAAACACTTAAGCATCCAATGCCCCGTAGTGGAGGGTGACCCCCCCAGACTCAAACCCTGTCTGAACCCATGGTGGGCAGGTCCCAGCTCTGAGCCCCTCAGGCTTCATGAGGGCAGCCACAGTGAGCACACAGTGGGTGTCTTCCTGGAGGCTGCAGGCCCAGTCACAGGACAAACACTGTACAGGCTGGTTCACACAAGGCCTGGCCAGCCTATAGGCGGGGCTTGAGCCTGGCACCACCAAGTTGTGCTGGGTATCTTCTGATCCCCTGACCACTAGCCAAGTCAGGGAGAGGTTCTGACTCCCCAGAGAGAAGGAGAGGAGGCCAGGCAGGGCCGCCCAGCTCAGACTAGGGATCCCAACCCCTAGGGCCTCCTCAACCCATATGGAGTCAGCAGAGGGTAGAAGGCTGAAGACTCCCTACCCTTCATTGTGTATAAATTCTCCTCCCAGCACTGGGGCATCAGTCAGAGCAAAAGGAGTTAGTGGAGAATGTCATAGCAGGGCTAGGGCCACAGGGCAGCCAAAGACTCAGAGAGCAGTGACTGTGGGTCAGCTTGCTAAAAGGCCACTTGTCCAATGCCATTTGTTCATTCATTCCATTGCCCTGGGTTAGTCTCTTGTATGGTGGGACTGTTTCAACGGCTTCAAGGGATCAGTTTTGGTTTTGTCCTCAGGGAATTATTTTAAGGAATTTCCTTTTTGTCTCTTCTCCAGATCCCTGACACTTATGCTGGAGAGAACCTGCGTAGGATCTGCTGGAAGGCATCCCCAGTTAAGCATGGGCTGGGAGACCTCCTTCCTGGGGTGAGAAGGGGGACTGCGGCAGGGCCCCAACTATGGTGAAAGAAAGTATGGGATTCCTGCATGGTGAACTAATTCTAATCAGCCTCTCCTAGGCCTTTACTCATCCCCAGATGTTTATAGTTGATTGCACAAGACTGGAGTGAACCTTCTGGAATCTACCAGAGCCAAGCCTCCTTCCCACTACATCCTGAATCCTCTCCCAATCACCCAACGGAGAACAATCAGGAATGAGTGGGTCAGTAAAGCCCAAGGCATGCAGGCTCCCTGACAAGCCCCCAACTTCCAAGGCCCAGTAGGCTCTCTAGAGGGGGAGGCATTCTCTGACAATCCCTGACCCACCCTCCTTGGAAAGCAGAGCAAAACAAATGTTCCCACAGGGAAAGCAAAACAGTGTTGGTGAGTAGCTATGAGTCTGGATGAATCTGTGAGCATCTGCCTGTCTGGAGGGCGCTGCTTTTCTGTGCATGTCCTTAAGGTTATTAGTGAGCAGATGGGAAGGGACACCCATCATTCTACCCAGCATTTGGAAGTGTGCCTGGCAGAGAGTTATGATGCAGTCTGGTTTTCACATGGCCAGGGAAACTACCTAAAAAATCAAGAGGCCAGGGTGAGAGGGTTAAAGAGCAAAATGGCATAGCAACAGGGTCCAGCCTGGCCAGGAGATGAGCCTCCAGTGTGGCCTTTGGCTGATTCCCTCACTACCCTAAAGAATAGGGTGAAAGAGGAAACCTGCCCCCGACTGCCATCCCCCTTCCAGATCCCCTCAGTACCGGAAGAGAGGCAGCTGGAAGGGAAGCATGCGTACAATGCTCACAAGTGAGGGCCCCTTCTTTCTGCTCACCGGGTGAGGGCAGAAACTGGGCAATTGAAAGAAGTCAAGGTCTCGGCGGAGGCCAGGGTGGACTGGAGGCTCACAGCAGCGCTCTACTCCCTGATCAATGAGAGTGTTCAGCAGATCAACCGGGAAGGCACAGACGACAGAGCTGGGATCCACAACAGGCTTGCTGTCCCTGCTAGCCGAGAAGACCCCAAATAGCACTTCCTGGCCCTCGGCGATGCTCAGTTCAGCAGCCAATCTGCTGCCCACAGGAGCGGCATGGGCTGCCCTCAGCACTGGGTAGGGATGCCCTCCCTCATGGGCCGCGCGTCGCCGGCGTTTAGGCTCAAAACTGCAGTCAAGGACCATCTCGCGGTAGTTGCCCAGGTCGGTCTCTACAGCACTGAGCCGTGCCACACGTGTGTGTAAGGCGCCGGGAGCGGCTGCCACGTTGGCTGGCTGCACTGTCAGGAAGTAGACGAAGGCTCCTGTGTGGAAACTGTACACATATTCGATGCGGTAGGAAGCGAGGTGCTCGGGCAGCACTGACAGTGCTGCAAAGCCTGGTGCAAATCCTGAGGCGTCAGCCTTGAGGCGCCGGATGGACACTGAGCCGGGGCTGAAGCTGGCGGCCACTGTTGAGTTCAGCGAGGATGCCACGTAGAAGTAGGAGGCATGGCCCTGCTCAACCACTGTCACAAGGGTGCCCAGAGGGCTGGCCACACAGTCGGGACAGTCCTCGGGCCGATTGTGGTGTGCAGAGAAAAGGCAGGCTGGTGGTGCCAGGTGCAGGGCTGCCCCTTGGGGCTCTAGCTCATGCAGGAAGCAGCGACCATGAAGGCTGGAGCCACAACTGATCAATGCGGGCAGCGCTGGCTCCAGCACTAGCACCTGCGCATCTGTATCCTCCCGCGGGCCGTAGGGGCCCGGGCCACAGGCCGCACACGTCCGGCAGTCTGGGTCCCCGACAGGGCCCGTGGCCAGGCTCTCAATTGGTTGCAGGTCAGGCCCAAGCATGTGCAGGCGATTGCGTATGGCCACAAACATGGCACTCTCTTCCCCGCCGCCCTCATAGGTCGCCACGGCCTGTACCGGACCGCCGGCGGAGAAACTGGGCACCAAGTACTCCACTTCAAAGTCGCGGGAAGCAGCGTAGGGGACGCGCGGGCACTGCCAGGACCCACCCGTCGTGGGCACCGCCGGCAGCAACAGCAGTAGTAACAGGAAGGGCTGCAAAGGTGGCGGGTGGAGCTCCATCGAGGCCCAGAAGGGGCCCCGCGAGGTTCCTGCAGGCCAGAGCCCGGCTGGAAGCCGACTAGAATCCTGTGTTGGGACCAGTGGGGAGTGCCGGTCCTGAGAGCCCTCCGGCAGCTGACCCCGCCAGGGCTTCTGAGATGCCCACCGCTCGCCCCCGCCCTTGGGTCTGAGCACCTGACGCGGGCAGACACACTCACCGACAGGGAACAGAAAAGCCGCCTCACCTGCTGATCCAGCTGCCGCTCCCAGCCGGCGCTTGGAGCAAAGTCTGTCGGAGCGCCCCGGGCGGGGCTTGCCGGGCAGGGGTATGGGGGCGGGGCCGTGGGCTGGGCCTGCTGTAGGCCTGGCCTATCCCCGCCCCTCTGCCCTTCCGACTCTCCTGGCCCTCGAAAGCCTGGGTCCTACACCTACTCTTGGGCGCCTTTTTTTCCCCTCAGTGGCCTGTGGGTGGGTGTGCGTGGAGTGGTCTGGAGAGAGGTTACACAGATCTGAGCCGTCCCGACCCGCCCCCAAAGACTGGGCAGAGATGAGGAAGGACCAGGGCTGCCCCAGCGCGTTTGAGGACCACCAGGCTTCTTTATTCTCTTGGAGCCAGGATACAGCAACATCCTCAGACGCTGGTTTCCGGGCAGGGCCTGAGGGACCCACCGTCTGGGGAACAGAGACCAGGAATGTGTGGAGGACCAGAGTGGAGGTGTGGAGAGACCCCAGGAGTGGCACTACCCTCTGTGGGCTGGGACTATCCTTCTGTGGGCCTGCCCGGGGCTGTCAGCGACAGGATGGTGTCAGAGGACGGACCATTGCAGCCTGCCCACCCATGGCAGTAGGAGTTAAAAGATGGGGCTAGCCCTGCTGGCTGGACGTTAGACTCAGAAGAGAAGATGCTTATGTGGAGGCCCAACCCTAGCTCACTTTGTCCAGTGCTGCTTCAGTAGGTGGCAGCTATAAGTTGGGGACAACAAAACAGCACAATGCTGGCCTTCCTTCCTGGCTCTGCTCCAGTGCCCCCCTGATATGGGAGAAACATGGGCTTTTGGCTCTGAGGGCAACTCTAACCTTCACTGTTAGCCATGCTGGGCCTCAGCCTCTCAGTACTGAAATGAGGACATAGTTCTAACTGGGTGGTTGCCCAGAGTCCTCTCTCCAGGCTGTGATATGTGTGGGGCAGGGGTAGGGGAGGCAACCTAGGTCTGCTCTTGCCATCTCTTCCCAGGGCCCCCCTAACACTGGAGGGGCTCCTGGGGGACATCCTCAACCTGACAGTCCCTTCAGCCAGGTGGGCCTGGAGGAAGGGAAAGCTTCACAGGGTGGCCCTGGGCTGAGGTCTGAGGGATCTGTGAACTGTGAGTCCCAGAGCTTTGGAGGGTGAGGTGGCTGGTAGGCAGAGTTGCCCTCAGCCCCACAAGATTCAGCCTGACCCTAAGTGTTTTTCCTTTACTTGCCGCCCAGCCCATACTCCTTGTTCCTCCTTCCAGGAGCACCCTTTTCCCTTTCTTCTCTTGCAGCTTAGGTGGCATCTCCTCCAGGAAGCCTACCTCGTCCAGGCAGTGCCAGGTCCATTTTGTGGATCCCAGAGACCCTGTGCTACACCTACCCCAGCACAGTTCACTCTGGACACCTGACTCCACCTTCCCCCATTCCTAATGCTAGACTCCCCTACCTCTCTAGGCTGGAGCTCAATGAGCACCTGGTGACAGAGGGGAAACAGCACCGGTGGCCACACCTAGTGCTGGGAGATACCGTGCCTCGGGCAACATAAAAGGCACTCCCTTCTCTAACCAGAATTGGCCCGGAAATGAATAAACATCCATCAAAAATTATGGCACCATTCCTGTTCCACAGTCAACACGTCTAAAGACAGTCATGCAGGACAAAACTGAAATGAACTATTCCCTGCCTAGTGCCATGACATAGGTTCTTGTGACCCCCATCCCGCCTCAGGTTACTGGGACAGAGTCTTCTGGGGCTTGGGAGGAAACTTCAGGGGTCCTCCTTGATCACCCCAGCCATTGGAGGTGGGAGGGTGCAGCAGCCAAAGTTGGTTCTCTGCTGCCATCGTGTGGTCAAGCTGCAGACTGCCCCAGGTGGGCATCTCAGGCAGCCTCAGTCCTTGACAGAGGGCATCCCAAGAGTGCCCTTCCTCCTTCCTCATCCACTTTGTCTGCAGGAGGGAGGCAGGCAAGCCACATGGGGGAGGTCAGCTGCCTTGCGGTGCCGAGTACAAGGGCTCCCCCAAGGTGAACTCCCAAGGCTTGGCCCATGTTTAGCTTAGGACCTTTTCAATTGCCCTTTCATTTGTCACCTTGAAGGAATGTTAGCCACCTTGCCCTCTTCGGGCTCTCACCCCCCTCTAAACACTGTTCCATAAAAGTAGTGCCAGCCTCTTTCTCCAAACCAGAGAGATCATCTTTGTGGCAGCAGGGGGAATCTCTCTAACCACAATGTAACCACATCACTCTGCAGCTTTAAAACATTCAATGGCTCCCCACTGCCAGATTTTTACCTGGAGTCTAAAAACCCTAGGCCTTAAAGACTCCTCCAGCTTCTCTGTAAACTAGTCATGCTAGGTTCTTTAGCCCATCAGGTTTCATACCAGGTTCATCTCTTTCCGCATGCTGTTTCCTCCACTAGGAACACCTTCCCTGTTTGCCTGTTATCCCTTCCTTGCTCCCCAGGCAAGTAAACCCCACACTCCTGGGTGCCCACTGTTCTAGGTATACACATTCATCTAATTGTGACCGCCCCTTCCCACCCCCACCCCCAGAATAGGAGCTGAATGCAGAAAAGCTGAGAGCCCTACAGGGATCTGGGCAGCTAACAGGGACACCTAAGGGCTGACCGCTGACCAGAACACCAGTAGCAGTCAGAGGCAGCTGGCCCAGAATCGCCCTGGCCCCAGAGCCAGTGGTTTGGTGTCCTGGCCAGGAGCAAGGGAAGGAATAGAAGCAGGAAGCAGACAGAAAAGAGACACAGGGCACATGTGCGGCAGAAGCAGCACCCACCAAGCCTGTGGCTGCTCAACAGGGGCTTTAGGGGTCCGGGCAGATGGCCTGCTGCCATACGCATTTCCTGGGACAGCCATTCCAGTCCACACTTGGCTCATGCCACCCACAAGTATTGCCCAACAAGGGTTGGTTTTAGTGGCAGAGTATCTTGGCCCAGCACTCAGAGACTGCATGAGGGTGATTCACTCTAGTCTGAGGACCATATTCAATGGACACTCTTCTTGCATAAATACTCCCTAGGCCTTTTGCTCCCCTGGCCAGTGGGATGGTTAAGTTGTGGCAGAATTGTGAGAGCCCCCCAGCAGTAAGGTAGAGGCTTTCTGCACTGTGCCTTGGGCTCTGTTCAAAGAACATCTTGTGGTAGGGTTAATGGGGCTGGGCCTTCACTGCCGAGCCTCCTGGGATGTCCATGGTGACACACGTAGGCTGGGCCATGCCAGGGAACAGAGTGACTGAAGAGGTCCCGGTCTACCTAGTGACAACACCCCTTCTTAAAGCAGGGTCCACTCCTACCCTAGAGGTCAGCTGGGTCTTCTTTCAGGCCCTCCAGCTCACTCCTGGGGGCCACTCTGAGGAAGGCGCTGGCTGGAGGTAGGGGAACTGAGGTGCACAGCCCTTCATGAGGAAGCCTAAGCTGGGACAATTTCCCCAGAGGCCGGACTCAGAATTTGTCTGTGCTGAACACTAGGCCACCTCACCAAGGGCTCCTACCTATGCCTGGGCTCAGACTCTCCCCACCTGAGTGTCCCCATCTTACTCAGCTCAGCCTCTGCTGAACTACAGCAGCCCAAGGGCAGAGCAACAGCTAGGGTTCTCAAATAGTTGGGTGGTCCTTCAGGGCATGTAGCTGGGGGGTCCCACCTAGGAGTAAGGAGGAGGCACTAGGGGTTCAGACCAAGTATGGAGATGGTGCTTCACAGGGGTGGGGGGCAGCACTACCAGTGGGGTACTGGCAAACACTTTACATGTGGGAGACTTCAGCTAAATGAAAACAACCCCAGCCCAGGGGTCAACTCTGAGCACATGCAGCCTGAGCACATGCTGTACAAGGGAGGGAGAAGAGAGGCTCAATTGTGCATGTGCCCTGTGCATGGGGAAGCCTGGGCGGGGTCTAGGGAGGAGGATGCAGTGTCTGTATGTGAGGGAGAGTGGGTGAGCGCAGGAACCAGTGACAAGGTCCAAGAAGTATCTTTCCCAAAGCACTTTAATGCACATGCCAACCCACAGTCCCTGCCTGCTGCCTGGGCAAGAGAGGCCAGCCCCACCAGGAGGCTCCCATCGCTTCCACAGCCCAGTGTGCTTAGGAGGGCTGAGCCCCACACATTCTCATCAGTAGGTGAGGGGTGTGAGGATGAAGAGGCGGTCTTCTTCTTTGCGGATCCAGCGCATCAGTTTATGGATGGCACTGATGGCCGACGCCTTGGTCCCCAGGGGGCTGTAGCACATGTAGAGCTCAAAGGCACCTGTCACCTGGAAGAGGGGCACAGGGTGGTCATCCTATTAGACACCACTTGTGGCTCTTGCCCAGGACCCCAATGAAGCCCATCCCACCCCAGGGCCACCTTACCCAGGCCAGGAGGTTCTCGTTGGGGCCCGTGTAGTAGATGGTCTTGAGTGGGCGGGAGGCATTGTGGGCACGGCTATGCAGGTACTGGTAGAGGCCCAGCAGCCGCTCCTGCTCCTCTTCACTGGTGTATGGGGCCTCAATCTCAGGGCTGGAGATGGGGGAGTGGGTTCGCAAAGGAGTGACTTCCACTGGCTTCTCTGGAGATCCAGAAACACCTGTTCCTAGCCAGGGAGACTCTGCCATGTGTCCTACCCTCCAAATGCTCCCCCAGGACAAGGTATTGTTTCCCCACCTCTGAAGTGTCCCCAGGATAGGGCTGGGTACTCTCAGACTGGAGCCCTGTTCTCCCATCTCCTTCAAGTTCATGACATCTTTGGTGATACTCTCCTGGAGAGGCCAGTCTGAATTTAGGTGTCCAAGACAGAGTGACAGGTCTAAAGTAGAGGAATAGTGAGCTGGGAACCACCTGGACCAAAAGGGGTAAAGGGAGGATAGAAGTTGCCACATCTGGCTCCAGCCCCTCTGTTGGAAGAAGTAGAGGAAGAGTTCTACATCCTGGGCTAGACCAAAATGACCTTATCTTAAGAAAGAGCAGCTCCAGGCCAAAAAACCCAGGAGACCTCTGTTCCAGCTTCCTTCCCTGGGTATACTCAGTATTTTGAGGCTTTGTGGGCAATGAATGAAATAGAGGATATGCTGGTAGGAAGTAGGGTAGAGTGACAGGGAGTCTGGTTCCCAGGTGTCAGAGTCAAACAAACAGCATGTAGGTCTATTCCCAGAGGGGTCATCAGCTTCAGGACTCAGGCCCAACCAGCTCCCCCTCCCCACACCCCTGTCCGCCTCAAGCAAGGCCTTCCCTCACCTGGTGAAGAGTCCCGAGCTCTTTGATTTGTAGAGGAAGTGGCGCAGGTCGGGGATGCCCACTTGGGCAACACTGTAGTATGGCGTGCGTAGTGCCTCCCGCAGTGCCAGGTGGGCACCGCGCTTCCGCAGGCGCTCCTGAAAACGGCGGCGGCAGTCAGAGACTGCAAAGAAGTCCTCGCGGTCGGTGGAGACTAGAAGCAGGCAGAGATCCGTGTCAGGCTCCAGGTAAGAGATGTGGGCGTGGAAAAAGCCAGCTGCGTTGAATTTGGGCAGGCAAACTGGCGTCCAAGCCTCGCCCTCGCGGAAGGATGAGGAGGAACTTATGAGGTTGAAGAGCAGGTGCAGGTCGATGGGGTGCAGGAACTGGTCCTTGCGGCGCACGAGCGCCACGAGTTGGTTGCGCGCCAGCAGGATGGAGAAGACGAGGCTGCGCGCACGCGCCTGCTGCAGGCTGGCACTCACGACATCGCGCACGGCCGCCGCCAGGGGCAGGCAGCGCGCAGCTCCCATCAGGAAACTGGGGTCTCGCGCCATGAGCTGCAGCAGGTTGTCGGTGATGCGCTCCGAGCCCGAGAGCAGACGCCGCAGGTCGTAGTTCTGCTTCTGCTGGAAGATGTGGCTCAGCTGCGCGCCAGTAAGGAGGCTCAGGATCTGGTAGTAGATGTAGAGCAGCTCTTGTGCCAGTTCCTGCGCTGACTGCCGCGTGCGGGCCACTGCCACCAGCACGAGTGGGCTCCGGCGCACGAACACTACCTTGTAGCCATCTGATGGGGGGATTGGGGGTGGTGTCAGCTTCAGCCCCTCTCTGGGAAGCCCTCCGGGATTGGCCTGGCCAGGCAACCTTAGAGCCCTGCCTTCCTATGCAGCATGTCGCCTTCCACATTCTCTCCACCCTCCCTCAGAGCTTGCACACAGTGGGGGCTTCAGGATGATGAAAAGAAAAACAGAAGCCCAAGGGCCCCCTTTCCCCAAGGGCTCCAGGCCTGTTCCTGCCACTTGCTTCACAGACTGGGGCCAGTTTAAAAAAAACTCAGGAAGCACTTCTGAAAAACAAACATTCTTGGGCTAAGTGGCAAGAGCTGGGTGGGGCTCACAATCTGGGATGTTTTGGTCACCTCCCCAGGCTTCTCACCCTCTCCAAGAGCAAAGCCCACGTGCCAGCCACCTTTGGCCCTCACAACAGCCCTATGAGGCAGTCAGTGTTGTACCTCATGTTCAGATGAGGACCTGGGGCTCAGAGAGGTGGAGGGACTGCCCTCGGTCACATAGTACATCCCAGCCCTCTAGTTCCTGGGAGTTCAAAACCTGCTATGAATTAACCTCGCCAGGGACACCTCCCAGAACAGAACCCTCCTCCAAGTGGCTCACCTGCATGGATGGAACGGATGGCATTCTTGTCAGCCTCCAGAAAGGACACCAGGGCCACCATGACACCCATGGTGCTGGAAAGAGCCTCCTCTGACCCATAACGAGAGTACACAGGCTTCCCCGCCTCACTCAGCACGAAGACGTGCTTCTGGTGCAGTCGCCATGCCTCGGCAGCCTCCTCCTCATCCCCTTCACCAATGCCCTCCCTTGGGGGCTCTGTGGCTGGTCTCCCGGCTGCCCCTGGGGACTCCGGCCAGTCTTCAGAACTTCCTGGAAGCATCTCCTCCTGCAGGTCTCGGGCGACACCTGTCAGCTGGGTGCTCAGCTCACTGAAGTCCTGGCTGATCTGGCGCATGTCTGCAGGCAGAGGTGGGGGACCCCCAGCACCCTCCTTGGGGCTCTCCCCAGAAGCCGCCCCATCCTCTGATTCAGTCAGGTCCTCGTAGGAACGGGCATGGACGAACATGGCACCCTCCTGCCCAGCACCTGCCAGCCAAAAGCACTGGTGTTCAGAGCGGTAGCTGCTGGCAGACCACCTCACCAGCAAGGTGCCCAATACAGCTCTTAAGCTTGACTGCCTGTCCTGATAAGGCAAGCCACCATTCCCTCCTGCTACTGTCTGCTGCAAGTCATGTCTCTCTGAGACTTACAGCGCCAGTCTTCTCCCATCACACTGGGAATAAGATCCGGAACCCTCCAGGCTGCAGTGGCGGCTGGTATCTGCCTGCCTCTCTCACTCTCATCTCACAGGCCTTGCCCATCTCAGTCACACTGGCCTTTGCCCACCTGCTCTTTGGATGCCCTTAACACACCCCCACCTATCTCAGAACCTCTGCATCTCCTGTTCCCTCAGCCTGGAAGGCGCTCCCACCCCCTCGCAGGCCGGCTCCCTGTCACACTTCAGCTCTCAGCAAAGATGTTAGTTGCCCCCATCACCTGACCACCAACCCTCAGCACTCTATCATATCCTGACCCGTTTTTTTTTTTTTTTTTTTTGAGGGGGAGGTAATTAGGTTTACTTATTTGTTTTTCAAGGAGGTACTGGGGATTGAACCCAGGACCTCCTGCACTGTAAGGATGTGCTCTGCCACTTGAGCTATACCCTCACCTCCCCATCATATCCTGATCCTTGATGTCTCTTGTGGCACTTGTCAGTTACTGTCCTCTACTCAACTGCATGGGGATCCCCCTCGATGGCAGGAACCTGGTTGTTCACTGCTGTGTGCCCAGCACTTGCCCTGTGCTTGGAATACCTCCTGTGCTCAGCGAATCTCTCTCACTGGGAGGAGGCTTCCCGATTCTGCTCAGAGACCCATGGCTCCACTGTAATGGTCTCACTAACCTCCAGCTCCCCCAAGGGAGGGACCATATCAGTCTTCCTTTACCGATTTTTTTTTCACACAGGAGTTCAACAGATATATTTTGAGTTTCTATTATGAGTTTAGCACTGCACCAGGTACAGGGGATACAACTGCTTTGTGCTTAAAGAGCTCACAACCGTGGATGAGCGAGATGGACAATACATACATAGACAAATAAAATTACAAAATAACTAGCATTCTGTACAGAGCATGGTCAAAGCAGCCCTCCCTTGTGAGGAGGTGACATTTAAGTTGAGAGCTGAGGTGGGGAGAAGGAGCCAGGGAGGTACACTGTAGACACAGGGAATAGGAGGAGAGCCCACATTGGCAGCCAGACAGCACAGGGCAAGCGGCTGAAGTGGAGAGGAATTCCGGATATAGACTGAACCTGGATCCCAGCAGTATCCCCAGCACAGGACGAATATTCAGTGAGTGAGTGAACACATGTGTGAATGAGTGGGAGTGAAAGCGTGGCTGGGAATCCCGATTGCCCTGGAGGCTGCTCCAGCCATCAGCTGGCTGGGCTGCGCTCCCTGCCCGTACCTGGCTCCCTTCCCTGGGCCAGTCCTGGTGTGGGGCTCTCAGCTCTCTCCACACTCTGCCCATCAGAAGGAGCCAACATGCCATCAGGGCATTCTCCACTTCTCTTCCTCTGTATGTCAGCAGCCATTCCCTGGGCTCTCCTGTGGGGCAAACAAAGACATTGTTGAGGGTAAGGAGGAAGGTGCTATTTGCGGGGTGTAACTGGCAGAGTTAACAGTGGTTAAGTACAGGAAAGTACCCCTCACCAGGACCCAGCTATTCAAACCTCTGGGGAATGGATTCTGAGTACTCCTTTCTAAAAAATGAATTGTGCTGTTCTTTTTCTGATTATAAAAGAAAGAATGCATGGTATCTAGTCATTGTAGAAAACTTAAAAAAAATACCAAAAAAAGTATAAAGAAAGGAATAAATCATCATTCCCAGTATTTCTCACTGCTCACATTTTAGTATATGTCCTTCTAGTCTTTCTCTAAAAATGTATATAAAAAATATATGTATGTATTTTTTACAAACTTATAATAGCAGCTAACACTTATTCAATGCCAAGGTAGCATTGTAAGTTTATGTGGACTTTTATCTACTTCTGATCACTCCTCTCTGAGGCAGGCATTTTTGTCAGGCTAACTATACAGATGAAGGAACTGAGACAGAGAGTACCCTGCTCAAGGGCATGACAGGAAAGAAGTGGTGGAGCTGGGAACTGAAATCCTTCTGTATCCTGATCTCTTCCACTGTACATCCTGCCATGAACATTTCTCCACTTAAAACCGAGTTGACTAATTAGTTCTTTTTGCTATTTAGGCCCTTCCTAGGAAAGAAGTGAGTTGGAGCAAACAGGCTTGTCTTCAAGCTAGAGCCTTACTTTTCTCCTTGCATTTTGTACCTTTGGAATTTGGCACTGGGGCTTGCCTTTTCAATTAAAACTAGCTATAAACATGTCACTTCTCAGTGCCCATTTGATGGACACTGAGGACAAACTCAGCCTGATCTCCCAGTCCTTACACCCATTCAGGACCAGGTGGAGGTGGCCATGAGGGGATGTCAGGGATAACAAAGTTGGGTGGCTCACTTGGGGTCAGCGTCTAAGGCCCCTGAATGACAGGCTGCAGGGTCTTCATTTGGCAGGCAGCATACAATCTACAGGAGAGGGGTTCCATCTGAGGCACTGACCCCTTAAGGGAGAGAGAGCTGGCTGGCTGGATTAGAAGGGCAGCAAAGACTAGTCAGACTCATGAGGAGGTCACTGCAGGCAGGGCAGGGGCCTGGGAGGGACTGGTTTTAGTGTGAGCAAAGCAGACCCCATCCCTGCCCTCCTGGAGCAGAGTTCACAGGGAATAACTGAGGCCTGTCCCTTACTAGCTCTACAACCTTGGGCAAATGACACCACCCTGAGCCTGGCATGAAGTAGGTGCTCAAAAACGTTCATGAGAGGAGTGATCGCAAAGAAACAGCGTCACCATCACTAGCATTTGTGTGGCCCCAGCTTGTCTGTGTCCAAGAACACTCTCTGACAACCCCTCCCCCAGTTCCTATCAGGCAGCTTCTGCATGTACAACCAAAGAACTGATTTTCAAGCTTTTCTTTGTGTCATCTTTGTGGTAAGCTATTGAATCCTTTCTTCAAATTAATCTTTTACAGAAGTTCAATGTGCAAAACAGACAGGGAGGCAGGACCAGAGACTAGCATAGTGGCCACTCCTGCACTGATCCTGGAGCACCACAGAGTAATTGGGGGTTGGGTACCACTGGCCAGCAGCATTACCCCACACAGAGTGTGCTTTGAATAATCTGCAAAGGAACATTATTCAGGAGAACATTTACCTTTTGGGATTTTCTAGGCCACCAATCCTGTTAATCAGGACAATCAAGAGTGATGGTTCCCAGCAAGGGTCAGAGCCCAGAAGACCAAGGTGTGGACCACCTTATCTGACAAAGGGCCAGAGTAATTAAGGCTCTGCATGCCCTCAGCAGGAACCCGAGAAGGCATCCACAGAGGACTCCTCTGAGAGTGGGACCCATTCCAACTAGACTTTTGCCTCTATTACTCCAGCAATACTGCTGCCTCAAGGTCACCAGTGACCTCCAGGATCATCTCACTTCACTCAGCAGCAGCAACAGATGCACCTGATTATTTTCCCTCTCTCAAAACACTTTCTTCTCTGGGCTTCCGGTATTCCACTTTCCTTTCTTGGTTCTCCTCCTACCTTATGGACCACCCCTCCTCAGTCCTCTTTGCAGTTCTTCTTACTGTTGAGGGATCCAGATTTCAGTTCTTGGATCTCTTTTTTTTTTTGGTGGGGGGAGGTAATTAAGATTAATTAATTAATTAATTAATTGTTTATTTATTTATTTTAAATGGAGGTACTGGGGATTGAACTCAGGACCTCATGCGTGATAAGCATGCGCTCTACTACTTGAGCTATATACCCTTGCCCCGGATCTCTTTTTTGTCTCCATTCAATCCCTTGGTGATTATACCCAATCTTGTGGTTTTAAATTTTACTGATACATTAATGATTCCAAATTTTATTTGCAGCCTCGATCTATTTTCTTACTTCTAGAAGCACACACATTTAACTGTCTACTTGATGTCTGCCCTTGGATATCTTACAGTATCTCAAAGTTGTATGTCCCAAACTGAGTTCCTGAGCATCCCCTTAAAAAGTTGTTCCTCCCAGAGTCTTCTCTATCTCAGCGAAAGACAATTTCATTCTGTTAGTTATTTAGCAAATGATCTTGGAGTCATCCCTTATGCCTCTCTTTTTCCCATACCTCATATACCAAACCATCAGCAAATTCTGTCGGTTGTAATTCAGAATACACCCAGGCACACCCAGCAAAATATCTCTCATTAACACTTGCCCCATAGAATGCCTCTGGTTTTTAATACCTAACTGCAGTAGCCAGACTTCAAAGTGGTCCCCAGTGATCCTCAACTCCAGGCATTCAGGCTTTTGTATACTTCCCTCCCACACTGAGCAGCACTGATCTACGTAACCAACAGGATAATGTGAAAATGACAATGTGTGACATCTGAGGCTGAGTCATAAAAGACATTGTGGTTTCTGCCTTGCCTTCTTAGATCACTCTAAGTGGAGCCAGCAGCCATGTTGTGAGGACACTCAAGCAGCCCTATAGAGAGGACCTCATGGCAAGAAACTGACACCTGCAAACAGCCAGTAGCAAGGTGCTAGTCATGTGAGTGAGCAATCTTGGAAGCAAAACATCTAGCCCCAGTTAAGCATTTGGATGACTAAAACCTCATGAGAGACATCGGATGTGAACCATACATCTAAAAGGCTCCTAAATTCCTGACCCTGAGAAATTGTATGAAATAATAAATATTTATTGGTTGTTTAAGCTGGTAAGTTTTGGGATAATTTGTTACACAGCAATAGATAACTAATACAACAAACATATTGACTGAGCTTATGTTTATACAGAAGAAACTGCATATTTATGTCATCAATACTTGATGTATATTTTTAATAATGTAATGTGCATTTAAAGCCTCAAATGACATTCCAAATAGAACTGACAGAAGATCATTGAGAGCCAACGAAAGAGGCTTACATCAAACACTGTTTGATGTAAGGAGGAAATGTTTTAAGCATTTTATATTTTAACACTATAATTTATCGGGCATATATTAAGTATGTATTTTCCTTGTGTTTCAGTGCCATTTTAGAAAAATGGGGATTTGGGGTTGATGAAGGGAGCGTTAATACTTTTTTTCATTTAAAATAATGGGAACAGACACTAAGTGATTCCAGACAAATGTCTAACTTTCATGTAACAGTTTACTGATGCTGTGTGGGAAATGCCCATATCCAGAGACTGACCACTTCTCATCACCTCCACCACTACCACATTGGTCCAGGCCAATATTACATCTCTAGCAGACTGCTACAACAGTCTTCTAACCAGTTTACTGACCTCTGCCCTTGTCCCTGTGCAGTCTATCCCCTTCTCACAGCACTCAAAGTGATCCACTTGAAACAGAAGCCAGGTCATGTAATTCCTCTGCTCACAATTCTGTAATGGTCCCACCTCACCCAGAGAGAAAGCCAATTTCCTCACAGTGATGCACAAGAACCACTCTATCTACACCCCCTCCCATTAATTCTTTGACCTCATCTCCTGCCCTTTACCCGACTTGCTTTGTGTCAGCCCAGCCGCACTGACCTCATGGCTTTCCTTAAGTGCATTGTAAATGTGAATCCTGAGTACTCCTTCACTTCAGAACCTTGTTCTTGCTGAACTTTCTGCCTGGACCACATCTCCCTGCTTTTTCCGCTGCCCCCCCACCTCACCTATTCCATTGCTTGGGCAAATATCTACATGACCCACTCTGTCACTTCCTTCAGGTTGCTGCTCAAGTGTGACCTTAGAAATATCCTGGATTCTTATCCCCCTTGCTCTACTTTATTTTTCTACACTGAGGGTCACCCTGTGACCTGCCACAAATTTCAAAATGTCAGCAGGAGTATATAATTTTGTAAGGGAGAAGGTGAAAAATCCTCAAAGAACACCCAGCTCCAGTGTAGCCTGGGGAGACTCCTGCTTGTGGGGAAGATTTGTCCTTGGTTGTAGTCAAGTGCTCAATAACAATGGCTCTGGAGTCAGAGGGACCTGGATTAACCTGGCTTGGTTTTATGAGTCTCAGCTTTCTTACCTATAAAATGAAGATAATGATAGCACCATTCATTGGGTTGTGGGAGGATTAAATGACAGAATCCATGTAATTTGGTTACCCTGGCACAGAGTAGGCATTTGTACACTCAGCTGTCTTTAGCATATTGTGATTATTCTTATTCAGCATTCAGATCGTGTGTATCTGCATTTACACACAGACCCAGTGGTCTCTGCCATGTAAATCTTTCTTTTGAGAGTTTGCTCCCCCTGAGCCAGGCCCAGAATGAACTGGCTTGGGAAAACGTGTTTCTGACCTCATGAAGCAAGGTGGGTTGTGGCCTGAAATGACCCTTCTGTGACTTTGGGCCCAAAAGATGTCTATTGGCCTAGGGCTAGGAGTTCCCCCAGGCTAACTGGCTATTCATCCTGAAGTTGCAGGAACAGACTATTAGTTCTCTGCTGCTCCTAGAAGTGTCTGCCAAGTTGAACTCCTTAGTCTGTCACATGCACCTGCTCTGTGTCCTTGCACCTCTGGCTCAAAGACTCAAACAAGGTCTATAGCAGCTTATGGGATGCTCTGAGGGCCCATTACTCACTGATCCCTCAGGTGACTAAGCCAGCATGTCTGAGTATTACCCAGCATGGTACCTGCAAAGAGTGAGGGCAGGCTAAGCTGGCTGAGGCTGGTGGACCCTTCCTTCTTAACAGTTCCCCTGCCACCTGAGATCATGCAGCACCTCAGTAACTCCAAGGCCAATCTGGGGATCCAGCCAAAAGCTCTGAAGAAGCAAACAGTTCTCTGGACACTTACACTGGAAACTAGGCAGGGAGGGTGAAAGACTCATCGCAAAACCTACCTAGTAGCCACTGAAGCCTTAACTTGTGTGGCCGAAGCTTTTGGGGGGCTGAATCTGAAGCAGTCAAACAAGAGAAGTCTCTTAGAACCAGATACTCCCTTTGGGCCCCTTCTCAGGCAGCCTCTCTAGAAGACCACAGGGCTTGCTAATTTCCCTAGAAGTGCTCTGCTGTGCCTTTGAGCGATGTTACCAAACAAGTTAGCTCAATCAGCCCTTCTACTGTGCCTCCCTCCTCTAGGTGCCTGGCCTGAAGGAAGGGAGGGCCTTGCAAGAGCCCCTCCCAACTGGCTCTCTACTATTCCTGCTCCCTCTTCCTGCTTACACAGTGCTCCATCCTGCCTTGATCCTTTGAGGAGTGGTCCACCTGGGAGGATAGTGCCAGGATGCATGGAGGTGTGGCAGACAGGGTCCACGTGAGGCTGCGCTGTAGCTACTTCAGCAGGATGCCTACCCTGCTGAGAGTATGGCCTGGTACTTGTCACTGCTGGTGGCCACTCCCCTCTCTGACAAAGGCTGCTTACCCTCCCCCAGCAAACTCCAGCTCAGAGTGGCTCACCTGGTATAAGCGGCAGCTCGGTTATCTGAGCCAGGACACCCTTGAGAGCAAAGTTCCAAGCCCCAAGACACTTTCAGGAGCTGCCTTGCTCACCCCACAGTCAACCACTGCAAATGTTTGAGAGCCCTCTGCTTGCAGAAAGTGTGCGTTGGGGGGTGGGGCAGTACTACCTGGCCACTGCCCCTACAGGACTTTGCCCTCTCAGCCAAAGGAAGAGTTCCAGGCCTCGCCTTTTGTATTCCCCAGCTGGGGACCAACCGTCTAAGTGACCCCAGAGAGACCTAGTCCTCCTACCGCAAATGGCAGCATAGACGGCAGAGGCTCCCAGTCTTCAAGCCCCTCCCTCCAAAGATGACAGCTCTCCAGTCTCTAGGTGCCCCCAGGCCACGTGAGTTGGTAGTCGGACTCACCTGTTTCTCTGGGAGGAGGGGGCAGGACGCACAGAGATTGCCGGTCACTGCCTTCTGCCGGACCCCCGGGAGGGCACGGGTGTCCGGCCGGGCCTGGAGTGAGGGCTCAGGTTCGCGAGACCACGATCCCCTGCGGACGCAGACATGGCCACAGCGCTGACCACCGCCCCCACCCACCGCCCGTCGTCCGGCTGCCGGCTCAGGAAGACAGCCCTCGCCGGCCTCTCGCGGCAGAGGCCCGGCTACGGTCTCTGGGCCTGGCCCTGCCCGCCCCCAGGGTGCATTATGGGAGATGTAGTTCGCAGTGCACGGCCGCCGCGAGGCGGGGCCGGGCGCCCGGTCCTGGCAGAGCCCTGGGCGGGACCTGACCCGGGTCGGGATGGCCTCGGCCGGCACTTCCTTCTCCAGCGTCCCGGCCAAGCCCAGGCACCTCCCCAAACCCAAAGCCCGGGGTGGACCGCAGGCCCAGAAACCCCGGCCCCTCCGCCCGACCCAACAAGAGGTTTATTTCAATGGAAAGAAAGAGACGTTAAGGTTGTTTCCTCCACTGACTGTGGAAGGACATTGCAAGTTTGTGGGCTGGATAAATGTCACTAGTGGGCTTGGCCACATTGGCTAAAAGGGTGTAGACACACCTATTATTGCTTAAAAAAATTCCTTTTAGCCATTACGTTTTAATATATCAGTATGAGGCACTAGAACGGTAGTTCTCGACTCTGCCCTGGGAACTTAAAAAAAAAAATACACACACACACACACAAATGCCTGGATACGACTCCTAGAGATTTTGATTTAATTGGATTGGGATGGGACTCAGGCCTCATTATCTTTTTAAAAACTTCCCAGGTGATTTGCCAGGGCAAGGATACCTCTCCTATGGTAATTTGTAATTTCCTAGATGCAAAGTGATAAAAACAACAGGAAAACATAAAGCTTTCCGAAACAATTTTATTTTTGGAGAACAGTTTAAAGAATTAAAATTAGGGATTAACAACAATACTGCTCATGCCATCTCTGAAGCAATCAGATCACTTTATAGCCTCACAGTTAATTCACCCAACAGTTCAGAGATGAAGGAAAAAGTCTGAAATCACTCCTTTGATTCTCCCTGCTGTTCCAAGCACCCCAATGCAGTGTCCTGTTTCCGTCTCAGTCCTACACTGGAATTGGGAGAGAGCTCTGCCCCTCAGCTTTTCTCGTAGTCTCAGACAGCTGTCACTTGGAGCTTACCTCCACAACACTGGCTTGTGACTGACATGGTGACAAAGCTGTGGCCTTTTACCAGAGATGGCTTTGCACAGGCTATTAGACCCTTGCACATAATTTAAGGGCAGCTTTCTCCTCCCTTTTAGGTAAGAACCTGTGAGAAAATGCCCAATTCCTTACCCATCTGTTCTCCTGGAGAGGAGAGAGGGGGAGAGGAGTCTCCGGGTCTTCCCAGGTCATTCATTTTCTCTCCTCACTAGATCAGAAGGACAGGCTCCCTCCCTTAGAATAAATATCATTTACACGGTTTTGCTCTCATTAATCCTGCCATATTACATTATAAGAGTTTAAGCCAAGAAGCTCTCATATTCCCTGGCTGGTACAGAAATAACCTGGCTATATTCCATTAACCAGAAGTTGCACCCCACAGAAGTGATCCCCATAAAAGACATTTAAACTTTTCTAACATACCTAACCAATCTCCATAGTCTTCATGTGACCTCAGGGCTTCTTTGAGTCTCACTTTTGCTTTTAAGCACATGAGCTTCACCAAATAGCACCACACTCATTTGGAAGTATTGCATCTCTTTAGCCAAAAGAGTGGCCATACACCCCAGGTGCTTTGGGCTAAGACTTGAGCCTAGGACATTCTCACAGAGCAAACCGTTGTGGATACTTACTAAAACATTTTACAGTTGTTGTTTAAAACTCTGTTTTAATCCACCTGTTGACCTGTATTTATATATTTGAATATTGGGATAACCCCTTTTTTTTTAACTTTTTGTTTGTTTGGATTTTTTTTTTTGTTTGGGGGTAATTAGGTTTATTTATTTATTAAGTGGAGGTACTGGGGATTGAACCCAGGACCTCATGCATGCTAAGCATGGCTCTACCACTGAGCTATACCTTCTCCCCAAGACAACCCTTCTGAAAGGTCACTTTTTGCTGACAGAACTACCAAGAAATATAACTTGGTCTTTTGGAATAATAATAAATGTCAATCCTGTGATGGCTCTACTGCCCTATATGATGATCCTTCAAGCCTCAGGCTTTGCCACAAACCACAGGCTACCCTGCACCTCCAGGTCAGGGGCTCCTCAAAACCACAGTTTTCTGTTTTGTCTAGGCCTATGATTTTCATGAACCCAGCATAGCATGTCATCTTCACAACAGCAGTGGTGAGGTCTAGCTGGGACTGGAGCAAAGAACAAATAAGACATCTGTTCCTCCCCATATTTCTTTTCTTTCATGGCTTGAGTGGATATTTCAGAACCTGAGGTGCTGTGAAGAGGTAGCTAAAGTGACTGTATTCTGAGACTGGGATCCGTTCCCAGCCCTGTTCCTATCTTGCTTGTGTGACTCAGGACAAATCCTTTAATGACTCTTTCAACATTTTCAGCAATTTCCCCCTCATACAAATACAAGATATACAATATGAAGTATTCCGAGCTAAAATAAGAATAGTCAGTCCTTCCCTGGAAATTTTGAAGAGGTTTTCCTCCCTGACTTTATTACTTTGCAGCCCCTGGTAAGGCGGCTGGTTTTCCTGCTCTGCTGGAAATTTTCATGGCTCCTGTCTCTCATTTTAACATTTGATCAGGCCCCTACTTTCAAGGCTGAAGAGCCATGACCCCAAATGAGACCAAGGCAACAATCAACAACAGGCAGGACCATGTCTTTCTCTTTGCTGGATTCTTCCGTGTGAGGATTTAGGGGCTGAAGGTGAGCCAACTCATCTCTGCAACTGGACGCTGTATTCTCCATTCCAGGTGAGGGCGCTGTTCTGGGTCAGCTCTTTTACATAGCTCATACTTCCTCATCTAAGGCAGTATAAATAACCTTACAGTCCATAGTACTCCTGTAAGTTAAAAAAATTTTTTTTAGATGCTTCCTGTGAAAACCCTCAATAATCACCCTAAGGAAAGAAAAGGGGAAAACAGGAGCATGAACCTTGGAGTAGGACTGATCTGGGTTGGAATCTCCCCACCCTCTACTTCCCAGCTGTGGCTGGGCTCTAGTTTCCATAACTATAAAAGGGGATATCAGACGGTTATTGTGAAGATTAAATGAGTAATGAAGTATCAATACAATGCCAGGCACAGAGTTGTGATAAAGAGTAGCAATTATTATTGCCCAAGGAGATTGGAATGAGACAAAATAACTAGTTCCTTAATATGGTTTACCTCTTTAGAGGATAAGGTACTTTCTGATAAGGGAGACATCCACCAATAATGGTCCAGTTTGGGAGGCAAAGTCAAAGTACCTGGAGTTCTGTGTAAGTGTTCCTCCTCTCACCTGGAATATCTTACTGCTGGTGTGTCCCAGGGCTCAGGGCTGGAACTCTGCTATCCTGACTATACTCACTCTCTCACTCCCTAGGTATTCTCATCCAGGCCCATGGCTTTAGATACCAGATATGTTGATACCTCCTAGATTTGCATCTCTAACCTTGAGCTTTACCTGGAATTCTAGACTAATGTACCCAACTGCCAACTCCACATCTTGTCTACTGGCATCAAAAACAACCTACCCCAAACTGAGCTCCTGCTCTTCCTACCCAAATTGCTCCTTCCTTATTCTTCCCTCTTTCCCTTCATCCCAGTCCATGTCTCCTGTTTCCACTGTGACCACACAGGTACAAGTATCATCCTTCTATGTTTAAATTATTGCAATAATCTCCCAACCAGCTGCCCTGCTTCTGCCATTTCTACCTTCAGCCTATTCTCCACTCAGCAGCCAGAGAGATCCTGTTAACATAGAAGCCATGATATTATTCTGTTTAGAGCCCTCCAACAACTTTCCATCTCCCTCCTTACAGAAATCAAATTCATTTCAGCAGAGATTATATATCTTGTTTAGTTTGTTGTCTGTCTTCAGTAACTGGCCCCACTCATGTCTCCACTAGACCAGCAAAGTCTATCAGCTTTGTTCACCTTCCTGTAACCCCAGCATCTAATGCAGTGACTGGCTTACAAGCAGGTGCTTCACACAGTTCTTGAATGAAAGAATGACTTCAGAAAAGATGCTTGAAAAGTAGGAAGGTAACTTTAAAGACTACTTAACCCAACAATCTCTTTTCTCTACAGAAAAGTCTTGCTTTATTTTATAATGATTTACAAGCTTTTCTTGTGGAGACTTCTTTGATCCCATGATGTTGAATTTAGGCTATAAAGTCAGGTTACCTTCCCTGAGGATCCACTGACAGGGATACCAGGTAGCTGGAACCACCAAGCATTTCAACAATGTAGACACTCCACTTGGAGACTTGGAGCTGGCCATTTGAAGAACATTAGCTGTAAGTAGATCCTGGAAATGAGCTGCAAACTTAAAGCTTGCTGCTCCGTTTTCCACTAGATTGCTGATTTGCAGACACCTCTGTGACCTCGCACAAGTCACTCTTGGCCAGACTTATTGCCCGAGAGCTAGTTTCCCTGTTGAAACTGAGCAGATTTTCCTTCATAGGTAGGACTACTGATGGTACTCACCTGGTATTCTTGAGCTGAGGATGCCTAACTTGGATACCCAGCAGAAGGAAAAGGGGAGGAGCCTCTGTGACTACCGTTTTTCGGGAGGAGCCTCTGTGACTACCGTTTTTCTCCACGATCTCTCGCACCTATCCTCAGGTCTTGGGCAAAAGGGCTAAACTCCTGTATTGGGAAGGTCGGGAGTCAGGCGCTTGAGTGGGCCAGAAGTCCCTGACCCAGAAGGCTTAGGACGGAGAAGGTTCCCTTCCATTTCCTTTACACTAAGAGAAAATAAGGCGTTTTCAAGCTAGGCAGGTCAGGGCCATATCCGCTCTGGCGGGGAGCAAGGCCAAGCCACCAAGAAAATGCACGCCTTGCTCAACTCCAAAGAGCCAAAGAAGACAAGGGGCCGCGGGCCAGAGGCCAAACCACAGCCCCCAGCAGCCCCAGCGGACCAGGGCGGGGAAGCGCCCTCCCATTGGACGCCGGCGAGAGCGTGCCCCCACGCCCCGCCCCCGCAGGCAAGCACACACCCCCGTCCCGCCCCCCGCCCCACGCGCGGGGCACGGCGGGAGTGGAGTCGGCGGGACCCGCAGCTGTACTCCATCTCCCGGCGGGCCGAGCGCTGAAGGCGGCGGCGCCTTTGTGGAGGCAGCGGCCGAAAGCGGAGGAAGTTCCGGTCTCCGCGGCGCTGGGTCGGTTGCTGTGGCTGAGGATTAGGAGCGGGCTGCGGAGGCCGCGCTGCCTCGGTAAGGGTTTGGGGTGGTAAAGAGGGCGTGCCGGAGCCTGTGGGGAAGGAGCTGGCCTGCCAGGCTGCTCTGGACGTGGCAGACCCTCGCGGCCTGGAAGCTGCGGCTTCGGTGTCGCGGGGCAGCCGCGGCCTCGCTCAAGAAGAGTCAAGTGGCGGGGTGGTGAGGGAGGTGCCGCCCACGGGAGGAACGCCCCGGAACGGTCGCGGTCCCGGGGCGGGGCCCGGCGCGGGGCCCGGCGCGGCGGCAGAATTACCGGTCAGGTCTCGGGGCGGCCGGCTGCGGGGTCTGGGGCTGGCGCGTGGTCGCGGTTCGGTGCTTCGGGTCCGCGGAGCTGCAGGCGGCCCTTTCTTCCCCCTTTATTCCTGCTTTTGCAGGAATCTGATCCAGTTCTCTGAGGCATCGCTGAAGAGGGAGCCTTTCTTGTGCCTAGCACCGTAACCTCGCCCTCAGACCTGGACAGACCCGAGTGGGCTCAGCAGGACCACAGGGCGCGAGAGCTCGGACCCCGACACGCGGGTCGGTAGAAGCTGGAGGCGGGAGAGTGGTCTGGTGGGTCCTGTGCCCGTTGGGCGAATGTGGGAGGAGAGGCATGTTTCCTTTTATTCACTTTTTAGATTTCTTTTGGCGTTGAAAATCTGTTTTTCTTTTAACTTTAGAATTGATGTTGTGCGACTGGACTCAATTCTGGGCGTGCATTTTTTAACAGAAAGGACTTTGTACTGTATATGCTGTAAGGGTAATTGTATTTTTTGCATATTCCAGGTTTGCTTGTGAAGGTCAGAGTTGCGGGATCTAGGTGAAGGAGTTCAGTAGACTGATGCGCCTGATCACCTGGTTCATTTTCTGAACTCTGGATTGTGCCCTAGTTTGTTAGTTTTCAACTTCCTGTTGAGTAATGCTACCAGTGTGAATGGTTTAATAATGTCAACATCAGCACACTTGTGAGGACTATAGGGAGAGGATCAAGAACTGATGAGTGAGGGTAGGACTGGCAATATCTGAAGTAACTAATAGTATGTTACCATTTGTTGGACCTGAACCTTGTCTGGTTAACTAGCATCTAACTAGGTACCTAACCTACAGGATAGCTACTGGGTCTCTGTTTTTGGACATCTGTAGCACCCTTCTTTTTAGAATTGTGTTACCAGAATTGGGTTTATTTTTGTTACCTTTAGGAGCCTAGGACTTTGTAGCCTTTCAGAGAACTGTCAATGGAGAGGTTACTAAGTGAACTCTCCAGTCTTATTGAAGATACATAGGCAAGGTTATATTCACCTGCCAATGTTTAAATGTATAAACTGGTGTTAATAGTCTGATTCAGAGTTGTATTAAGATTAAAGCTATTGGAAAGTTCTGCAATTTTAGGGATCATAAATCATGAACTCTTCTAGCTGTATACCAAGTGCTTAGAATTAATTTTTCTGCTATACTCCCACAGTAGTTGTTCATGTCATTCACTTAGTTAACAGGGCATCTATCAGGTGCCTTTTATAACCTTCCTATCACACTGTGGGACTCAATAGAGCAGAGTTGGTAACTGTAGGAGCTCTAGCTTCTGATAGGCTTTGAATCCCTAACTCCTCCACTAACTTAGTGACATTGGACAAATTACCTAACTTGAATTTCCTCATATGTGAAATGAGGTTAAGAAATATAGGCATCTTGTAGGTTGTTGAGAGGTGTATGTAATGCTCTTAGAACAGTGACTGGTGTGCAGAAAGTTTTCACTAAATATTAGCCACCACTGTTACCTTTTTAAAAAACAGCTTTGAGATAGAATTCACACACCATACAGATCACGCCTTTAAGGTGTCTAATTCAGTGATTTTCCCTATATTACATTACTGATTTTTTTTACAAAGATGTGATAAATATATTACATATGTTGTAACAAAATTTGCCATTTAAACCATTTTTATGTGTAACAATGTGCATTAATTACGTTCACAGTGTAATGAAACCATCAACACTGTTTCTAAAACTTTTTCATCGCCCCAGACACAAACGAACGATTAAGCAAATAATTCCCATTGCCACCTCCCTCTAGCCCCTGGTAACCTCTAATCTATATTTTGTCTCTGTGAATTTGCCTTTCCTCAGACCCCATATAAGTGGAATCATACAATATTTGTCATTTTGTGCCTGACATTTCAATTAACATAGTGTTTTCAAGGTTCATTCATGTCATAGCATGCATGCAAACTTCATTCCTTTTTAAAAAAATTTAAATATACATTTAAAAATTATATATATATATATATAGTTATCTGTCTGTTAATGGGCATTGGGTTGTTTCCATCTTTTGGCTATTGTAATGCTGTGGTGAACCTGGGCGGGGGGTACAGTCCCTACTTTCATTTCTTTTGGGTTTATATCCAAAAGTGGAATTCCTAGGTCATGTGATAATTCTATTTTTAATTTTTTCTGAAAGTGCCATATGTTTTCACAGTGACTACCATTTTACATGCCCACCAGCAATACACAAGATTCACATTTCTCCACATCTTCATAGCCTCTGTTAGATTTTTTTGTTTGTGTTTTGTTCAATAGCCATGTTAATGGGTGTGGCATGGTATCTTGTGGTTTTGATCTGTAATTTCCTTAATTGTTAATGATATTGAGCATATTTTCATGTGCTTATTGTCCACTTGTATATCTCTTTTGGAGAAATGTCTATTCAAGTCCTTTGCCCATTTTTTTAAATTGAAGTGTAGTCAGTTTACAATGTTGTATCAATTTCTGGTGTACAGTGTAATGTTTTAGTCATACATGTATTCCTTTTCATATTCTTTTTCATTATAGGTTACTACAGCATATTGAAAATAGTTCCCTGTGCTATAAGGTAGAAACTTGTTGTTTATCTAATTTGTATATAGTAGTTATTGCCTCAAATCTTGAACCTTTGCCCATTTTTGAATCAGGCTGTCTTTTGTTGAGTTTTAGAAGTTTTTTATATATTCTCATTATGAGTCCCATATCAGATATATGGTTTGAAAATATTTTCTACTATTCATGAGTTGCCTTTTTACTCTGTTGATATCGCTCTTTGAAGTACAAAAGTTTTTAATTTTGATGAAGTCCAATTTGTCTGTTTTTGAGTGACTGTTTTTGGCATCATATCCAAGAGGTCATTGCCAAATCCAATGCATGAAGCTTCCCCCATTTTCTTCTAAGAAGTTTAGATCTTAAGTTTAGGTCTTTAATCCTTTTTTGAGATAACTTTTATATATGGTATTGAGTGAGAGTCCCACTTCATTTATTTGACTGTTCATATCCAGTTTTCCTATGACCATTTGTTAAAAAGACTGTCTTTTTCCTGTTGAATGGTCTTGGCACCCTTGTTGAAAATCTCTCGACCATGTATGTAAGGGTTTGTTTCTGGGTTCTCTATTCCATTGTTCAGTATCTGTGTCCTTATACCAATACCACACTTTAAAAAAATTATTATTATTATTATTATTTTATTATAGTATAGTCAGTTTACAATGTGTCCCTTTCTGGTATACAGCATAATGTTGCAGTCATATATATACATACGTACATTCATTTTCATGTTCTTTTTCATTATAGGTTACTACAAGATATTGAGTATAATTCTGTGTGCTATACAAAAGGAACTTGTTGTTTATCTATTTTATACATAGTAGTTAGTATCTGCAAATCTGGAACAGTACCACACTCCTTTGGTTACTGAAGCTTTATAGTTAAGTTTTGAAATTGGGACTTGTGAATCTTCCAACTGTGTTCTTTTTCAAGGTTGTTTTGGCTATTCAGAGTCTTATAAAATTCCATATGAATTTTAGGATGGGCTTTGGAATCAGATGGTCTTGAGTTTGCATACTGGCTTTTCCTCATATGAGTTATATTGTTCTGGGGCAGGTCTCTCAACCTGTTTGAGCCTATTTCATAGTCTGTAAAATGGGGATAGTAGCAGAACATACCCCCATAGAGGACTGTGATGATTCAATGAGAGAACCCATGTAAAATGTGTAACTATGGCAGAGTCAGCACTCAGCTATGGTTCTGTTTATTACTCTTGTTTCCGAGAGTAGAAACAGACAGACTCAGGAAGGTCCTTTCCAGCATAATGTTATGATTTTAAACACCTGACCATAGAGCAGGAGTAATAATATTTAACACATTGTTGCTTTAAAATTTTTCAAAACTTTTTTAGGCATAATTTATGTATCATAAAATTCACTTATTGTAAGTGTTCCGTTTGATACAATCATGAACACTATTCAGATTTAGAATATTTCCAACACCAGTTTATTCTTAATCTCCACTTGCCACTCTGACTGCAAGTCCTAGCATTCACTGATCTGCTTTCTGCCTCTGTAGTTTTATGTTTTCCAGAATTTTCATATGATTGAAATGATATAATTCTTAGTCTTATGTCTGGCTTCTTTAGTGTTTTTTGGGTTCATTCATATTATTGCATTCCTTTTTATGAGTGTGTCATATTTATTTACCTATCCACTGGTTAATGGACATTTGAATTCTTTTCAGTTTTTAGCTATTATGAATAATGTTGCTGTCAATATAATTGCTTCCTATGCATGCTCCTGTTTTCTCCTTATAGTAATCATATGAGGTAGGTACCACTATTACTCCCATTGTGTAGGAGGAGAGCTTTGAGGCATATAGAAGTTAAATATAACTTATCAAGGGTACATGGAAAGCTGGAGTTTTGATTCAAACCCAGGCAATCTGACTCTAAAATATGTTCACTAAGCCAATGGTCTTGAAACCCCCTGAATGACTTAAAAGAATTTAAAAATTTTCCCCCCTAAAATTTAAAAAATTTTATTTACTACTTTGCACATTTTTAAGTTAGCATCTTAATATTTCTATCATAAATGGCTGCAAAGGATGTATTTTCTGGCATAATGTATATTGCACATGTGCTTTAAATATATATTTGTCAGAACCTTGGAGCTTAATTTGTGGAAAATGTCTACCATGTAATCTAGCTGGCAAATCAAACTTAAAATCAGTCATGTAGCTAAACCAGAATGCATCAATGGGAATGCAATCAAAATCCCAATAATTTTTTAAAAAACCCTTAAAAATAGTAATAACTAGTATTTACTAAGCATTTGATGTATTATACACACTCTTCTAATGAATTTACATTGTCATTTTATCCTGATAACTATGACGTAGACATTATCTTTATTTTGATTTTTACAGATAAGTAAACTGAGGCATTTAGTTAAATAACTTGCTTAAGGTCCTGTAGTGTGGCAGAGCCAAGATTTGCTTCCAGGTGGTCTATCTCTGAACCCAGGCAGAGTATGTCCGGACACTGCACTCTAAGCCTTCACTGCCACACTGTGCTTGTGTTACAAAACTCACTTTTAAACTAGGAACCTAACTATAATTTGCTGGTGTAAAGGACCAGTTTATAAGAATATTTAAAACCTGGTAAATTTCTATTCATCAGAAAAAGTGGTTCTAATGAATTATATAAATGTCTCCCTACAGTAATAGTTTAATTTGTACATGAGCTTGAGATTCCTATGGGATAGCCAGGTGGCAATTTCTGGCAGGCATTTGGACTTTATAGAGGAAGTCTAAGCCGGAGGTGGAGATGTAGAAATTATAATCATAGAAATGGTAGTTATGGTGGTTAAATTGAGAATGGATAAGATTGTCCAGTATCTTAGTCAGCTTGGACTGCCGTAACAAAATACCCTGGACTTAAACAATAGAAATTTATTTCTCACAGTTTTGGAGGCAGGGAAGTTCAAGCTTAAGGTGCCAGCTGATTTGGTTCCTAGAAGATCGTCTTGGTTGGCTAACAACTGCCTTCTTTTTATTAATTAATTAATTAATTAATTTTAACTGAAATATAGTTGATTTACAGTGTTGTGTTAGTTTCTGGTGTACAGCATAGTGATTTGGTTATACACGTATATTTTTTCATGTTATTTTCCATTATAAGTTATTACAAGCTTATAATGGATATATGGTTCCCTGTGCTATATACTGTAGGACCTTGTTGTTTTTCTATTTTGTATATAGTAGTTTGTATATCCTAATCTCAAACGCCTAATTTATCCCTCCCCTTCTTTCCCCTTTGGTAACCAAAAGTTTGTTTTCTATCAGACAGCTTCCTTCTTGCTGTATCCTCACATGGTACAGAGAGATCATCTCTCTTTTGTCTCTTATAAGAGCATTAATCCCATTCATAAAGGCTCTACCCTCATGATCTAATTACCTCCTAAAGGCCCCCCTCTCCAAATATTATCACATTGGGGATTGAGACTTCAACATATGAATTTTGGGGCAACACAACAAATGTCAGCCCATAGCACCCAGGGACGGCACATGGATCAAGAACAGTGCAAGGGAACAGTATAGCGCCTAGGAGATTAGCTATATTTGGTGGATATTCATTTATTTATTCAACTAATATTTAAAGGTTTTGTATTGGAGTGTGTGTTTTGCATGAGAGAGACTCTAGTATGTTTACAAACAAAAAGAAATTAGTCAGCAGAGTGGTAACACAGGCCAAAAAAGGACTTAAGTGATTGAGCAAGAATAGATTCTTCAAACTACAGTCTTCAGTGTAGGGGTACACAAAAACATTCCAGGGAGAAGGTGGGCATGCATAGTTTTAAAGGAATCAATATGCAGAACTTCACTTTCCATAAATACCTTTCTTAAGAATGGATCTTATTCCTGGATGTAAGAGCTAAAACTGTGAAACTCTTAGAAGGAAACACAGAGGGAAAGCTCCTTGCATTAGATTTGGCAATTATCTTAGAGGATATGATACCAAAGGCACAGTCAACAAAAGGAAAAATAGACAAATTGGGCTTCATTAAAATCAAAAACTTTTGTGCTCAAAGAATACTGTCAGCAGAGTAAAAAGGCAGCCCACAGAATGGGAGAAAATATTTGCAAATCACATGTCTGATAAAAGATTAATATCCAGAATATATAGAAACCCCCTAAACTCAACAACAACAAACAACCTGAATAAAAAAGTAGGCAAAGGACTTGAGTAGATATTTCCAAAAAAGGCTATACGGATGGCCAATAAGCACATGAAAAGATGCTCAACATCATTAATGATTAGGGAAATGCAAATCAAAACCACTTCACACCCATTAGGATGGCTATTATCAAAAAGCAAAATTACCGCATGATCCAGCAATTCTGCATCTGGGTTATATACCCACAATAACTGATGCAAGGTCTCAAAGAGATTTGTACACACATGTTCATTATTCACATTAGCCAAAAGATGGAAGTAACCCAACTGCCCATCAATGAATGAATGGATAAACAAAATGTGGTATACACATACAATGGAATATTATCCAGCCTTAAAAAGGAATGAAATTCTAATAGATAATGCAGTATTTATGAACCTTGAAAACATTATGCTAAGTGAAATAAGCCAGTCATGAACAAATATTGTATGATTCCATTAGTATTAAGAGGTACTTAGAGTAGTCATAATCATAAAGACAGAGTAGAATGGTGGTTGCCAAGGACTGGATTAAGATGGGAGTGGGGAGTTTAATGGGTACAGACTTTAAGTTTTGCAAGATGAAAAACGTTCTGTGGATGGATGGAAATGATGGTTGCACAGCAGTGTGAATGTACTTAATGTTGCTGAACTGTACATTTAAAACTGGTTGAAGTGGTAAATTTATTTTAATTTTTCTTCTTGTGGTTTTCCACAAATTATTTTTTTCGTTTCTTTCTTTTTTTTTTAAATGGAGTACTGGGAATTCAACCCACGACCTTGTGCGTGCTAAGTGCACACTACCACTGAGCTATACACACCCCTCTGAAGTGGTCAATTTAAATGTGTATTTTACAGTTTTTAAAAGTAATTTTTAAAAATGGGTCTTGTTGATTCTCCTTTTCCACCTTTCTTTTCTTACTAACCCTTTCCCACTTTACAAAAAATTCACCTTTCCATTTGAAGTACTGAAGGTACACTACTCCAGGGAGGAAACCCTTTAGGATACCAAACAATGTTTATCTCGTCTCCCGTTGAAGGATATTTGGGTTGTTTTCCTTTTTTTTAAGCTATTATGAATGAAGTTGTTGTGAACATTTTTGTACAGGTCTTTTGTTTTCATTTATTTAGATAAAGACTTAGAAGTGGAGTTGCAGGTCATAGGGTAGTATTTCTCAGACCAAATTCTGAAGTGGTTGTACCATTTTGCATTCTTTTGAGTCATATGTGAGAGTTCTGATTGCTGGAAATCCTTGTATATTTGAATTTTGAGTCTTTTTAACTTCAGCAGTTCTAGTGAGTGTGTATTGGTATCTCATTGTGGTTTTAATCTGTTTTCTTTATGATTAATACAAGTGAACATTTGTCAGGTATGTGTCACAAGTATTTACTCCATATTCTGTTTGCTTATTCACTTTTTAACAGTCTTTCGAAGAACAGGTTTTAATTTTGATCTTTTTCTTTATGGTTAATACTTTCTGGATCCTTTAGAGAAGCCTTTGCTGACACCAGGCTTAAAAAGATTTCTCCTATGTTTTCTTTTAGAAGCTTTATAGTTTTAGCTTCTACGTTAATGCAGATCCATTTAATTAACTTTTCAGTGTGGTATGATGGTAAGCAAAGCAAATGCCATCATTGGGAAATTAGGATATAATTCTGGACAGGGAGCCTGAGAAACTGCTACCACATCCAGGGAAGGCAGCAGGCATGCAAATTCCCCACTCCAGATCTGAGCAAGTCTCTTTTTGAGGTCCTATAATTGGAATGAATAGACTTAAATTTTTTAAAGTGGGAATTTGGGATGGGGCAATTGTGCTTTCAGCAGCCACTAATTCCAGCTCAGTAATATAAAGCCACTACTTTTTAAAAACTCATAGTTGGATTTTAGTTGGGTAGGTGCTTACATCAATCCTTGCCTTTTGGTGCCCTCTTGATGCTCTTAACTGAGTGTCCTATAGGGCCCAAAGCATTTATTTTGGGAGAAAAAGAGTTTTTAAAGCAGGATCAGGCTGCTGTATACCACAGCTTAAACTAATGGAATGGGACCCCTGGTTTTACTTTGTTTGCTTTTGGAACTAAAGTCATGATTAAGAAGGATGGCCCTGGGTATTGGTATTATGCTGCTAGAGGTGAATTTCTTGGACCTCTGCAAGATGCGCCAGCGAGAAAGCATTTGCCAAGAATGTTTTTATTAATCAAGAATTAAAGGCAGAGGCGGCTCAAAAATAATCAACTACAATCATAGTTCCAACGATAAAGGCTGCCGACCTACAATGGGGAGGCTTAATTCCAAAACTCACTGGTTGGATTCCAGGAAACCAAAGTCCTTATGTCTGAGGGAGTGTGATTGTAAACCTAAAACTTAAAGGAATTAATGAGAAGGGCATCACTAGAAGTGCAGCCTGTAGCTTAATGTGATGCTTACCATCTCTCAGGACCAGCTGGCCCCTATTCAGCAGCTATTCATGTGGAATTATTTTTCACTTCAGCCTTCAAAACTCTCATTTGACTATTTACTACTACCACCAAGATCTGCACCTGCAGCAACTTCACCTAGACTTACATCCTCGTCTTCAGAACTGACACCACAGGGGCCCTTCTACCCACTGCATGTTCACTACCAGCCACAGTTGTGTATGGAATTAATGTTTTAGTACCACATATTTTCAGAGTTAGGTGATATGGCAGGTGATTTGTTTATATTCCCTAGTGGATTCTGATTTTCTTGGCTCCTGCCTTGCTGTGTATATCAACCAATATCTTGGCAGGGTTCTGATGAGCTTCAGCATTTAAAGCCTTAACCTAGCATTCAGTTTGTCCCACAGTGCCAGTCCTGCTTTCTGAAAGTGGCCCTGGCTCCTTAAAGTTTGAGACTAGTTTGACATCATTTCAGCCCCAATACCCATAATCATTTGCTTTGCTGGATTAAACTGCATGTCTGTAAGAATTCCAGCTCTCCTGAGGAAAATTTTGGAGGGCACCACTACTAGATGTTTTTACATATCTTTGGTCCCATTCCCACCAGCAGTGTATGAGAGTTCTAATTTTGCCATATCCTTGCCAACTTATCCTTTTTATTATAGATACCCTAGTGGATGTGAGTGGTATCTTGTGGTTTTGATGTGCATTTCCCTTACAGGTAATGTTGGACATCTTTCCTGTGCTTATTGGCCATTTAAAAGTATATTATCTCTGGAGAAATGTCTATTCATAGCCTTTGCCCATTTCTTATATTCGACTGTCTTTTTTGTTACTGAGTTATAAAATAGTTCTTTATATATTCTTGATACAGTTTCCTAATCAAATATATGATTTGCACAAGTTTTTTCCCATTCTGTGGGTTATCTTTTCACTTTCTTGATGGTGTCCTTTAAAACACAAAATTAAAAATCTTGATGATATCCAATTGATCTATTTTTCCTTTTGTTACTTGTGCTTTTGGTATCCATCTTATCCAAGAAATCATTTCCTAGTTCAAAGTCATGAAGATTTATGCCTGTTCTAAGAATTTTATAGTTTTACATCTTAAAACATTTAAGTCTTTTGATCCATTTGAGTTAATTTTTATACATGAACTGAGGTAAGGGTCCAGCTTTATTCTTTGGTATGGGGACACCCATTTGTCCCAGTACCATTTGTTGAAACGACTGTCCTTCATTGAATTGTCTTACCACTCTTGTTTAATACACTTGAGCCTAAATGTGAGGGTTTATTTCTCAACTCTCAATTCTGTTACATTGATCTATGTTTATCCTTGTGCCGGTGCCACACTGTCTTGATTGCCGTAGCTTTGTAGTAAGTTTTAGAATCAGGAAATGTGAGTCCTATTTGCATGTATTTTTAAAGTTTATATATAATAGCTTATCCTATATCAGTTAACATAGCTACCCCATTTTTTGAGTTGCATAGTATTTCAGTAGTACAGATGTACTCTCTTGAGGTACATTTAGATTTTATAATCTTTTGCTGTTACAAACATTGCTTCACTATGTACCTTTATAAACATGTCACCTTACATTGTAAGTTCCTAGGAGAACTGGAAAGTCAGTGGTAGTATACATTTAAAATTTTGTGAATTCTACAATTTTCCTTATGTTAATTGATTTCTAACTTCAACCTGTTTTGATCAGAGAAGATACTTTGTATGGTTGTCTTATAACCATTGTGGCCTAACAAATGGTCCATCATGGAAAATATCCCATGTACACTTGAGAAGATGTGATTCTCTCGTCATTGGATGGAGTGTTCTGTGTGTGTCAATTAGATGTAGTTGGTTTATTGTGTCAAGTTCTCTATTTTCTTACATTATGTCTGGTCGTTGTATTCATTATTGAAAGTGAGGTTTGAAGTTTCCAACTGTTACAGAACTATTTATTTCTTCCTTCAGTTCTTTCACTTACTGCTTCACATATTTTGAGGGTCTGTTATTAGATGCATAATGTTATGATAGTTTTATCTTCTTGCTGTATTTTTTTAACCTTTAAATTAATATATAATGTCCTGTTTTGTCTTTTGTACCTTTTTTGATTGGAAGTCTGTTTTGTCTGATATCAGAGACCACCCCCTCCTCCCAAGCTCACATTTGGTTACTATTTGCATGGAATATTTTTTTCTGTCTTTTCACTTTCAACCTGTTTGTGTCTTTGGATCTAAAGTGAGTCTCTTATATATAGCATATAGTTAGATAATGTTTTTTATCTATTCTGCCAGTCTTTTCTTTTCATTAGAAGAGCTTATACCATTTTCATTTAGAGTGATTACTGATAAGGAGGGACTTCTGCCATTTTGCTGTTATCTATATGCCTTATAGCTTTTTTGTCCTTCATTTCTTCCACTATTGCCTTTAGTGTTTAGTTGATTTTTTTGTACTGAAATGTTTTGATTTATTTCTCATTTTCTTATGTGTACATTCTAAGGATTAGTTTGTGGTTACCATGGGAATTACATTTAACATCCAATAATAATTTAATTTGAATGTATACCAACTTAAGTGCAGTAGCCTACAAAACTGCTTCTATTTCCTTCTCTCTTTCTGTTACTGATATTACTGATAACATCTTTGTAAATTGTGTCCCCACTGACCTACATTAATAATTGTTTTTTTATGCATTTGTTTTTAAAATCATGTAGAAAATAAAAAGTGGAGTTATAGTAATACTAGCTTTTATAATTGCCCTTTTTTTTATCTTTACTGGAGATCTTTATGTCTTCATATGGCTTCAGGTTACTGTTTGACTTCCTTTCATCTCAACCTAAAGAATTCCTTTTAGCATTTCTTGCAGGGCGCATCTAGTGGTAACAGATTCCTTCAGCTTTTTGCTTATCAGGAAATGTCTTACTTTCTCATTTTGGAAGGAGAGTTTTGCTAAATATAGAATTCTTTTCCTAAACCATTTCTGTAAGACTATTCCTTGTCATGTATGATCACTTTTCTTTTAGCCTTTGTTCATCTAATGTGTTAACCAAGATTTCCTTGAATGCCAGGAGCTCAAACAGATAAAAACAAACAAAAAACAACACCAACAAAAATAAGAGAAAAACAGAAAAATAACCACCTCTCTGTTTTTGCAGATTGGTTCTGTGCTGGGGCACTCCTTCAGCACTTGGCTAGGCTTGCTCTGGGCCTAGAGATCAGCCCGAGGTGAAAGCTTAAAGTCCCTCAGGTTTTCTCTGATTATGTTCTTGTCTGGGTATGCTTGTGGTTTTCTTAATTTTCCCACATACGAGTTGTTTTGGAATGTCCTAATTTCACAAAGTATTTTCACCCCAGCTTCTCCATAACTGAGTCTGTAGTCTGCTTTGCAGCTGTTAGTAGCAGTGCCTGCCGTCCCCCCATCCCCCCGCAAGAATTCTTGGTTAGGTAAAACAGAGATAATACCTTGCATCAGTCCTTCATATATCCTCCACACAGATTAGAACAATGTACACAATAATTTACGAATTCACGTTTCCCTTTGGTTTGAGGGAGGGAGCTGGGATCTGGGCTGCCACTGCTAGATGAAAATCACTGCCATGCTAGAGAGGGGATGGGGCAGGGGTAAGTGAAAACACCACAAAACTTTCCTAATATTTTGAGAATGGCTTTTTCTTGATTTGAACTTTAATTTGATTGTTATAAACCTTTGACTGTTTTCTAAAACTCCAACAAAGTTGGTTCAGACTACTTGTTTTTTTGTTGTTTCTGTGGAGTCATAAGGATTTGGAGCTTCCTAGTCTGCTGTTTTGCTGATGTGTGGGCTGTGTTTTCACTCTTTTGATAGCGTACTTGGATGCACAAAAGTTTTTCATTTTGATGAGGTCTATTTTATCTTTTTTTTTTGGTTCCTTTTGCTTTTGGTGTCATATTAAGAAACCATTGCCAAATCCAAGGTCAAGAAAAGTTTGCCTCTTTTTTAGTAGCTGAAGCATAGTTCCTGCGAATGTCTTCTCAGCCTGACTTAGGCTACATGCCCATATTCAAAGCAATGACTGTGGTGAGGGTAATAGACTATTCTGATTGACCAGACTGGATAATGTAGGATCAGCCACATGGACTGAGAGTGGTGTTTATGCTAAGGTGCCGTTTCCAAAAAGGAATGTAGAATGGGTGCTGGAAAAACTAATAAATGTTTTATGAAGCATTCTTAGTACATTGAGACTCAGTTAATGGTGCCCTAGAGTACACATTTTAAATTTAAACTGTATTTTTCTTTCTATAAATTAATATGTAAAAGTGACTTCCAAAACATATCCCTGCTGATGAGGTCCCTGATAAGCCAAGCAGGAGGAAATTGGTTTAGTCTTTACTTCATGTTCCAACGAACTTATTTTTTGTGACTTGTTTTGTACAGATACTGCCATAACCAGAGTTTGGTAGCAAAAGGATCTACTTATTGGGCCTCTTGACATAGAAAGAGATGTGGGGGGATTCTCGATCTGCTAACAGAACAGGACCTTTTCGGTAAGTCTTAAAGTTAGAATATTGAAATGTCAATATTTTAATGATATATTTATAGTATAACATTTTTGACCTACCATAAAGGGGGATATTTTTGTGTGTGTAGAAATAGCTCTGATTTTTTTAAAAATAGAAACTATTTAAAAAATGTCTAGTCATTTCTAAAGTGATTATGAAACTGAATACCCAGCACGTCAAGTGTTTTGTGTTTTAGCATTTTTTAAACGTTAAAAGGATCCCTAAATTTTTAATTTACAGTATCTCTTTTAGCAAAGTCATACATACTTATCTAATAAGGAAAGTTAGCAAAAATGTACATGAATGTTTATAAATGTACACAAAATGTTTCATTAAGTTCACTAATTTATGTCTAAAATCCAGAGCTGTGTCTTTCCTGTGACACATTGTGTTTCAGCTACCATAAAAAGTTCTGAGACAGAAAAATTACTTAGTGCAGTTTTTAAAGCTACATTTCAATTTTTGGGGTTACTCAGTACAAAGTGGAGAAGGTGGTACCATTCAATTGTAAATGAACTTGTAGGGAGTTATTTTTTAATAGCCAATATAATAAACACTGGTGATGGTATTTTAGAAACTTTTGCATTGGGTTTGCAATTAATGAAATGCTATAGGAATGTGATTTTAATGGTTTTAGTTAGTGTATGGCAAAGAAATTTGACCTTTAAAGTTATACATAAAAAATTTATGCTCTAATTGAAATTTATGTTACTAGTAAATTTTCTTTTGGATTGACAGTCTTCAGGATTTTATTGTGTAAATTCAACAGATGTTTCATTTATTATTCTGAAGCTGGGGATTCCAATGAAAAATTTAGGAAGAGAATTAAGTTTAGAAAATTCCATATAATATTTAGTAAAGCTAGTTTCATAAAGGGGTATTTACTTTCTGCTTAGCAATCTTTAAATAAAAGCAATGGTGATGATGCTGGGTATATTTTTCCTTTCAAAATACTAAGGTCTGGATCAGTGGTCAACAAACTACAGCCTGCAACTTGTTTTGTTTTATTGGGACAAAGCCATGATCATTTGTTTACAAGTTATCTATGGTTGCTTTTATGCTATAATGGCAGAGTTGAATAGTTGTGACAGAGATTGCAAAGCCTAATGTAATTACTTTCTGACTTGTTATGGAAAAAGTTTGCAGATCCCTACTCTAGATTAGTGGGTTTATATTTGAACATTTTAAAAGCTATCCTTTTTACTTACATTTATGGGTAATTATTTTGTAAGTAAGACTGTTTCCAGTAAGCCTTTAGAAATGTTAGATAACTTTAGCTCTATTGCGTTACTTAAAAATTTTTTTCAGAAAATTGTTTCTTTGACCAATTTATTGTTTAAAATTCTATTTCCCCATCTTAATTTTAGTTTAGATATGTCATTAGATGCTATTTTTTAAGATCTTTGACCAGAAGGAGACATAGTTCCTATGTCTTGCATAGTTCCTATGTCTTTGCATAGTTTCCTATGCAAAACTTTTTTTGTGGGCTAATTTGGGTGAAAAAAGGAGTATCTTACAGAAAAATGATTTTGTATTTCATTTTAACAACTTACCTTCTTAAATTTTTTTATTTGTTTGGAAATGATTTTTATAGACACTGCTATTTTATACAAATAGAACTGTTTTTTGAATAGTCTACATAAAATACAGTTCTAAGATTCTAGTACAATAGGTTACTCTAGATCTGTTTGATCACCTCAACATAAGGGGGTAAGTCATCTCAACTTAAGGGGGTAAGATAATCTTAAGGTAGTATTCAAAGACAGTGTTGGATGTGTTCTCTTCAGAGAACATGGAGATTTAGATTACCTCAGCACTCATCCCATGAGTGTCTGCTGAGACATAAGTTTTCCTGCAAGCGAACTATTGGGATTTGAATGATTTAAAATATAGGAGACACTAGAATTAGTAATAATGTCTTAATTGTAGTGTTAAATTGTATTACTTACGAAGAACTTTTAAATGTTATTCTCTTATGATGAACCCCATAGACATAACTAATGTTAATGGAAGCTAATGAAAGTCATCATGTTCTGGAAATCCATTAAATATGCATCATTCTACTGTTTGGGTTACTATTGTTAAATTCTTATTTAAGAAAGGGTTTGGCATTGTAACTTTGTCTTGAACTGAGTGACCCAGAATCAGTTGTCTGTTAAATCTTTCTATAATGGTGTAGTCTGAGCTCAGAAGGGTCGTGTAAAAGAATCTATATATTCTGGGAGGAAAGAACTGAGTTGGACTTGATCTCCTAATACTTTTGTTTTACTTGTAAATAGCAAGTAAACTTCAGATCATTTCATGTTTTCCTTTTTCATATCCTTCCTTCCCCTCCCCTCCCCTTCAAGCTCAGGATCCTAGGTTCCTAATTGCCTATTTAAATTCCCTAGTCTTTTAAGCTGGGTAGTATAAAAGATTGGGCCAGTTCTCCTTTATCTCCTGAGTTCTGTGAACTGAGACTGTCAATTTAATACTATGCTTATTTTAAAAAATATTTTATTACCATGCAAAATTAGATGAGGCATTAGAATTTGGAAAATCAGCTTCTTCATTTGGGACCTGGAGATGCTTGAATGCTTGAAGGCCTAATGCTCTTTCTAGGTCCCTTTCAGCATTAAGCTCCTGGATGCTGTTGCTTGGTTTAGTTGACTTGCACATGGTTTGTGGCATGGTTCATGCTGCCTTCTGAGAGTAGTTATAATAATGGGACCCAGGTGAGAGCGCTTCTAGGTGGTGCCCCTGTAGTACTGGGATTTAGATGTAGCCAGGGCTGATGCTCATCTGGTAAACACTGGTGTGCTCCTACTGGTGATTTACAGCCAGTGTTTCTTAATTTCGGGCCTGCATCCATTGTGATTGGGTGGTGTCCATACTGTATCTGTAATAAAATATTTTAGAATGTTAGTCCTATATGCAGCAATGAGAAAGACACCTCCTAAAACTTACTGTACAAAATTTACAGTGCATTGATTTTTCTGATGTATAGGAATCATCATGTTGATCTTGGATTTCTAAGTTCCCTGGCTGTAGGAAACTGAAATTTTTGTAGCTTGTCACCGTTGCTAGCTTATCTGGTGTTGCGGATTTTCCCTGTTGCAGGACTGAGTGAAAGCTTTTTCTGCAGCAGTCATGTTGAAAACCTTGTGTTGACTTTCCTCGTGTTCTGAAATGGGAGCATAAAAGTTTACTCCACCACTTCGTCTTTAAAATAGCAAAACATTGCTGTTTTCTTCAGATCTAGGACCTTGTTACAGAACTCTGCCAAAAAAAAAAAAAGTGTTTACAGAAGAATGTGCCTTGATTAGAGAAGAATATGCTGGTGTGTAGATTTCAAACTCTCTGGACAATATGAATAACACTGTCTTTGTTTCTACAGTGGGAGCCAAGAAGAAAGGTTTGCTCCCGGGTGGAACAGGGATTATCCTCCTCCTCCCTTTAAGAGTCATGCTCAAGAGAGACACTCTGGCAACTTTCCTGGCAGAGATTCACTTCCCTTTGATTTCCAGGGGCATTCAGGGCCTCCCTTTGCAAATGTAGAGGAGCATTCTTTCAGCTATGGAGCTAGAGATGGACCGCATGGTGACTATCGAGGAGGGGAGGGACCTGGACATGATTTCAGGGCGGGAGATTTTTCATCTTCTGATTTCCAGAGCAGAGATTCATCACAGTTGGACTTCAGGGGTAGGGACATACATTCTGGGGATTTTCGGGATCGAGAAGGACCACCTATGGACTATAGGGGTGGTGACGGTACTTCTATGGATTATAGAGGTAGGGAGACATCTCACATGAACTACAGAGACAGGGATGCTCCCACTGTTGACTTCAGAGGTAGGGATGCTCCTCCGTCTGACTTCAGGGGCCGGGGCACTTATGATTTAGATTTTAGAGGCCGGGATGGATCCCATGCAGATTTTAGGGGAAGAGATTTGTCAGATTTGGATTTCAGGGCCAGAGACCAGTCCCGTTCTGATTTTAGGAATAGAGATGTGTCTGATTTGGACTTCAGGGACAAAGACAGAACACAGGTGGACTTTAGAGGTCGAGGTTCAGCTGCTAGTGATCTAGACTTTAGGGACAGAGATACACCACATTCAGATTTCAGAGGTAGACACCGGTCCAGGACTGATCAAGATTTCAGGGGCAGAGAGGTGGGACCTTGTATGGAATTTAAAGATAGGGAAATGCCCTCTATGGATCCAAATATTTTGGATTACATTCAGCCCTCTACACAAGATAGAGAACATTCTGGTATGAATGTGAGCAAGAGAGAAGAATCCACACATGACCATACAACAGAAAGGCCTGCTTTTGGCATTCAGAAAGGAGAATTTGAGCATTCAGAAACAGGAGAAGGAGAAACACAAGGTGTAGCCTTTGAACGTGAGTCTTCATCAGACTTTCAGAACAGCCAAAGTCCACTTCAAGACCAAGACAAGTCACAGCTTTCTGGAGGTGAACAACAGAGTTCGGATGCTGGTCTGTTTAAAGAAGAAGGTGGTCTGGATTTTCTTGGCCGGCAAGACACTGATTACAGAAGCATGGAGTACCGTGATGTGGATCACAGGCTTCCAGGAAGCCAGATATTTGGCTATGGCCAGAGCAAGTCTTTTCCAGAGGGCAAAACTTCCCAAGATGCCCAGCGGGACCTTCAGGTAGGTTAATAGAGTGGATTGCTTTTTTGATTTTTGCTTTTTCATAAGGCTTTTCTGAAGGATGGAATGTGGAGTCCTGGGTCTAACCTTGTATAATCTTTAAAAAGCCAAATTTATATTCAAGAATGGAATGTACATCTCTAGAGAAAGGGCCCTCAGTGCAGATCATGTTTTTGATGTATGTCTCTTCATTATTTTGCTTGATGGTGCTGATTTAACTGCCTTGGAATAATTCAGTTTGAAAGTATTTGTCCTTGGGAGTTGGTTCTCTCAACTCTTGCGTAGTCAGGCCTTGTGGCTGCTTAGGTTCATTTTCTTATTTAAATTAGTTTAGAGAATACCTAGGAGTCTTCCCCTCGTCATGAGGAGGTGATGTTAATGTTGCAAGTTTTCTCTTGCAGCTAATTTAACTTACTTAAATGTTGAATTTCTGTATGTATAATATATAATCTAATGTATATATAATCTAAGCAAGGAGAATTGTTTCCAGTTGCACAATGAAAATATTATTTTTAAAAACAGGTTTTACCTATCTCTATTGAAGTTTCTGTTATTTTGGACAGTAATTCTAAAACATGCTAACCAAATAATGGATTTTGAGAAAGAGTCATATAATTTATTTTTCAAGTCAGGACACTTTCAAAAGTAAAAGAGGATGCTATTGATAATTATGCCAGTGTAATAGGCATAACTGGAAGCTGTGGTCACTTAGTTATAGGAGACTTTTTCTTAAAAGTTAAATTCTTTTTATACTGTTGAAATGAAGGAGAATCAGAGCTGAAACTTGTGAATATGGAAAATGCGTATTTCTTTCAATTGTACTGTTAAGTTGTATGGTAAGATGACACCTTTTGACCTTGTTCTGGAATTTGTTTACAGATGACATCTTTGATAACTGACATCTGGATTTGTTTGTTGCTATTTTCATTCAGGAAAAGAAAATTCTAGTTTAGAGAATCTAGTTGGGTTTTTTTCTGTTTATAAAAGTCCTATTCAAGTGTTGTTTCTCCTAACACTCTGCTTTACTGTTTCAAGATTCCCTCAGTGAGCATGGGTCTTAGCACACTTGTCATCTAATGATTTAAATCAAATTTTGTAACTCAGAAAAACAGAAAAAATTACAATTTTTCATATCTTCATATGATGCAAGTCATTCTGACTTTTGATCCTGAGTACCTATATTTCATGTTCAGTTACATTTTGTATACTAACGTATATATGAAATAATTTTTTATTCTGGATTCAAGGATCAAGATTATAGGACTGGCGCAAGTGAGGAGAAACAAAGCAAGCTCATTCGATTAAGTGGGGTGCCTGAAAATGCCACAAAAGAAGAGGTAAGGGTCTTTGTTTTCTTTTTCTTGTTCCTTTTTTTTGTTAAAACTTTTTTTAACTTTTAATTTTGAAAAATTGTAGATTCACAGGAAAGTGTGAAGAAATGTTCAGAGAAATCTTGGGTAGCCTTCATCCAGGCCCCCCCCCCCCAGTGTTAACATCTTGTATTATTATAGTATAGTAGCTAAACCAGGAAATTGGCTTTGGTACAATCCATAGAGCTCATTTATATTTTACCAGTTATACACGTACTTACTGAAGTGTGGTTTGTAAAAAAAAATTATGACAAATGTTTGCTGTCCTCAGACTTGATAATCATCCTTTAGAGAATAATCCAGGAGGGAGGGTTGGAGTGCATACGTAAAGATGCAGCAAGAGTGAAAACTGGGAGCTGTCTAACTCCTCAGTGTTAAAGGACTGGCTGACTAGATTATGGATGACCTTAAGGAAGAACTTAGAATATTACAACAACAAGAGCAAATAGTACTTACTCTGTTAGGCACTGTGATGCTTACAAGCATTAGTTCATTTAGTTATCATGACATCCTATGAAATAAGTGCTCTTTATTCATTCACTCCAAATATTAAGCACTACTGTATGCCAAACAGTGTTCTAGGCATCAAGTGATATATCAGTGAACATTATAAAGTCACTGCTTCCATGGATAATAAAAAAAGTAAGCAAAAAAAAAAAAAATTCAAGCAATGATAAATGCTCTGAAAAAAAAAACAAAACTAAAGTTTAGGGATTACAGCATCACTGGGGTAGGGGCTTTTTTAGATTGAGTAGTTGTGGAAAACATCACTGAGGAAGTGACATTTGAGCCCAGGCCTGAATGCAAGTGAGAGAACAGTCCATTTGAAAATGGGTAAAAGAACTGACTAGGCTGAAGGAGTTCAAGTGCCACAGTCCTGGACTGGAAAGAGCTCAGTTCATTATCTTATGTTTAACAGATGAGAAACTGGGCACTGGAAAGTTACACAGCAAGTGAGCGGAAGAGGCTTAGAATATAGGCAGTCTGATTTCAGAGCTTAGCTCTTAAGGTTATGCTTTTCTGCCTTTTTTTATGTTCTTGGGAATATTTGAATAATTATATTCTATTCATTCAACAGTTTTTGAGTGCCTAAAGTGTAAATAGCTTAATTTTGCCCTTGCAGAGTAATCATAGCTTTAAATTACGTAGGATAAAAACCACTAGGGGAATAAAATGATCAGTATTTGATTATGCTGTGTATCATTAATGTACATACCATGTTCTTGCAGATTCTTAATGCCTTTCGGACTCCTGATGGCATGCCTGTAAAGGACTTGCAGTTGAAGGAGTATAACACAGGTGAGTTTCACGACTTGCATGTGGCCTTGGGTTAGGAAGGGCCTATATCAAATATCTGCATCTTGTGCTACTCAAAATTCTTTTTGAGAAACCACAATTAAGATTTCCAGAAGCTCCTGCTGATGCCTTCAAATAACAGCCAGCTTTAGTCTTAGCGTGGTTCTTTGTGGATATTTGTCCACACTTGGGCGATGAGGATTCATGTTCCAGTTCTTCTAAGTGCCTATGAGATACAAAGTGAGTGTTGCAGCATTTGTCCCCAAATATATTTTATATAATTAAATTGTTAAACTTTCTACTTTTGTTCTTCATGGTGGTGGAATATTTACATTTGAGCCTGGTAGGATTTTCATCTTACTATAGGTAAAATTTTACATTTCATTGTTTCAGCATGGAATTTTGAACTTTCTAGAGAAGTTGGACAAATTAGTGGTTTCTTGAATTTTCAGCCTTGTTCTTAGAACAGAGTCCTGTAACAGCTATTTTGTTGAAATCCATGAATTGATCCGGGAGGGCTTTCTTTTTGACCTCTGTACTCTGATCTGAACTGTAGATTAAACTTTTCAGAATATCCTCCTAGTATTTTTCAGTACCAAGTTTGGTCAGCTCCTTCAAATCTTATTACAGAAAAAGTAGTCAAAAGTGAAATGCCAAACCCTCAAGGTACTGGAATAATATTTTTAGGACTACACAATATGAAATGGTTTAAAAACAAAGGTAATTTTTAAGTGATTTATTTTGCAGAATTTTAAATTGAGGAAAGTTGGGTATTAATGTTTTTACAAAACTTTGAATTTCAGTAACTCGAGTTAAAGAACTTTTTGTTAAGAGTCATATTTTGAGGATATAGTTTACTTTTAAACAGTTTACCATGGAATAAACATTTTTGCATTAACTAGGTAGCTTCTTCTGATTGGTTTTGCAGAGGCAAACTATCCACAAAAGTAAATGTGCTTGAAATAATCTGGTGCTTGTGTTAAGTACAGAAATTTTTTTCTGTAATTTGACAGCAAACTCAGAAGCATTATTTCTCAGAAAGCTGATTATATCTTTGATTTAAATGTGTCAACTCTGAATTTGTAGAAACATGACTAAGAGTAGTTATGCTGTTGTTCTTGCACACCGTTTTTGGGAGGGGGGCATGTGTCTCTTTTTTTAAAAACTTGAAGTGTAGTTGATTTATAATGTATTAGTTTCAGATGTACAGCAAAGTGATTCAGAGATATATATATATATATATACACACACACACACACACACATACATACACACACACACACACACATATACATATACATATATATATATTCTTTTTCAGATTCTTTTCCATTATAGGTTGATGGATATTGAATATAGTTCCCTGTGCTATACAGTAGGATCTTATTTATATATAGTAACATGTTTGTATTAATCCCAAACTCCTAATTTATCCCTCCCTGCCACCCCTTTCCCATTTGGTAACCACAGTTTGTTTTCTGTATCTGTGAATCTATTTCCAGTTTTTAAATAAGTTCATTTATATCTTTTTTTTTTTAAATTCCACATTTAAGTGTTACCACGTGTTGTTTGTTTTTTCTCTGTCCTACTTACTTCACCTAATATGATAATCTCTAGTTCCATCCATGTTACTGCAAATGGCATTATTTCATTCTTTTTTATGGCTGAGTAATATTCGTGTGTGTGTGTGTGTGTGTGTGTGTGTGTGTGTGTACACACCACATCTTCTTTGTCCATTCATCTGTTAATGGATATTTAGGTTGCTTCCACGCCTTGGCTATTATAAATACTGCTGCTGTGAACACTGAAGTGCATTTATCTTTTTGCATTAGAGTTTTCTTCAGATATATGCCCAGGAGTGGGATTGCTGGATCATATGATAACTCTGTTTTTAGTTTTTTAAGGAACCTCCATACTGTTCTCCACAGTGGCTGCACCAATTTACATTCCCACTGACAATGTAGGAGGGTTCCATTTTCTCCACACCCTCTCCAGTACTTGTTATACTTTTTAATAATGGCTGTTCTGACTGGTGTGAGGTGATATGTCATTGTAGTTTTGATTTGCATTTCTCTAGTAATTAGCGATGTTGAGCATCTTTTCATGTGCTTATTGGCCATCTGTATGTCTTTGGGAAAGTGTTTAGGTCTTTGCCCAGTTTTTGATTAGATTGTTAGTTTTTTTGCCATTAAGCTGTATGAGCTGTTTGTATATTTTGGAAATTAATCCCTTATCGGTCACATTATTTGCAAATACTTTCTCCCATTCTGTAGATTGTCTTTTTGTTTTGTTTATGGTTTCCTTTGCTGTGCAAAAGCTTTTAAGTTTAATTAGATCCCTTTTTTTTTTTTTTTGCTTTTATTGCGTTATTGCATTGGAGACAGATCCAAAAAAATATTGCTATGATTTATGTCAGAGTATTCTGCCTATGTTTTCCTCTAGGAGTTTTAGACTATCTGGGCTTGTATTTAGGTCTTTAATCCATTTTGAATTTACTTCTGTATATTGTGTTAGAGAATGTTCTAATTTCATTCTTTTACATGTAACTGTCCAGTTTTTCCAGCACAGCTTATTGAAGAGACTGTATTTTCTCCATTGTATATTCTTGCCTGCTTTGTCATAGATGAATTGATCATAAGTGCACGGGATTGTTTCTGGGCTCTCTATCCTGTTCCATTGATCCGTGGGCCTGTTTTTATGTCAGAACCATACTGTTTTGATTACTGTAGCTTTATAGTATAGTCTGAAGTCAGGGAGCATGATTCCTTCAGCTCTGTTCTTTTTTCTCAAGATTGTTTTGGTTATTTGGAGTCTTTTTGTTTCCATACAAATTAAACAATTTTTTGTTCCAGTTCTGTGAAAAATGCCGTTGGTAATTTGATAGAGATTACATTGACTCTGTATATTGCCTTGGGTATGGTCATTTTAACAATAATGATTCTTCCAATTCAAGAACATGGTATGTCTTTTCATCTGTTTATGTCGTCTTCAGTTTCTTTCATCAGTGTCTTACAGATTTCGGAGTACATGTCTTTTGCCTCCTTTGGTAGGTTTATTCCTAGGTATTCTTTTTGATGCAATGGTAAATGGGATTGTTTTCTTAATTTCTTTTTCTGATATTTTGTTGTTTATAGAAATGCACAGATTTCTGTCATACACACTTTCTTAATTTACTGTTAACTTTGGGAATTAAAAGTAGAATTTATAAGCTGCAATTGCTTTTTAAGCCATAGGGCAATAATTTCAGCTTTGATCTTGTTTCACAAACTGCTTTCATTAAGTATTGATATTTTTAGGAAATGAGATATGTCTTGATGTTTAAATAGCAATTTAAAATCTTCATTTCTTTAGTTTTTATTAACTTTCTGTTTGTATTGTCAGATTTATTAGCAAATTAAAACTCACATTAATGTATGAGGTCCACAGAGGAATTTCTTAAATTTGCTGGCTATGGTAGCTATTAAAATCATAATTGAAGAAAAAGTAAAATAAAATCATAGTTGGCAGACCAAAGATATTGATAGACATATGAAATCATTCAGGATGGTGGTTAAAAAAATAATCAGCTTTCAGGAAATGCAGCCTTTTCTTGACACTTTATTATATAAAGTGATAGTCTAAGAAAAAAATATATATATACATGTATGTATATATACTTTTCTAGATGAAAAGATTGGGTTACCAGTCCTGTGTTATCTGTATAACAGCACTGTGTGGCAAGTAGAATGAACTTTTGAAATTATCTGATCATGTTACTCCCATGTGTAAAACCCTCCAGTGCCCTTCCATCTCACTTTGAAGAAATTCCCAGCTTCTTGTTCTGACTTACAAAGTCCTGCGTGAGCTTGCCCTTGGCTGTTGGTTTGACCTCATCCCACACTTCTCTCCACCTTTCTTTTTATGCTCTAGCCACACAGCTAGACTTCTTTCTCTGTTAGAGCCTTTGCACTGCTCTTGCTTCTGATCCTCACTTGTCTTTTGGGGTTTAATTCTTCGCTTCAGCTTCACTTCTCAGAGGCCTTGCTTCATCATCCAGTCTAAAATCACTTAGTCATTTTTTGTCATATCTTGGTTCATCATCATAGAATCTATCGCTTTGATAATTTTCTCAGTGGTTTTGTGTATCTTATTCCTTCCACTAGAGTTAGCTCCATGACAGCAGGAGCCTTATCTGTGTTTTTCCTTCCTGTTTTCCTGGTTCTTGACACTCTGTCTGGCCCTGATGGGTTCCTAGTATGCATGGAATGAATAATGCGGTGTATATGGAGTGATGTGTATGGCAAGCAGCTGTGGTCTGGGCAAACAAACTGGGGGTATTTACATACAGTGGAATACTACTCAGCAATAAAAATGATGAAACTACTCATGCAGGTAACATCATGGCTGAATGTCAAAGGCATTATGCCAAGTGAAAGAAACTAGACTCAAAAGCTGCACACTGCCATAGAAAGAAGCAAAGTTCTAACACATGCTACAACTTGGATGAGCTTTGAAAGCATTCTTCTTGGTGAAAGAAGCCAGACACAAAGACCACATATTGTCTGATTCCGTTTATATGAAATATCCAGAGTAGGCATATCCATGGAGACAAAAAGCACGTTGAGCAGTTTGGTAGTTGTCAGGGGCTGGAGAAGAGAGAAATAAGGAGTGACTGCTTAATGGGTGTGGGGTTTCCCTTTGGGGTGATAAAAATGTTCTTCTGGAACTAGATAGTGGTGATGGTTGCAAAGCACTGAATATAATTAATGTCACTGAATTGTATACTTTTTATGTTCTGTGTATTTGACCATAACTTTTTTAAAAAGACTACATACTGTATGATTCTATTTATATGACATTCTGGATAAGGCAAAATTATAGGAATAGAAAATAGTGATTACCAAGGTATTAGAGGAAGAGTTGACTGTAAAGTGGAAGCATGAGGGAATTTGGGGACATAATGGAACTTTTATATATTGATTGTGGTAGTGTGTATCAATGTTAAATTCACTGAAGTTGGTAACTATTTGGTTATGTAAGAGAATATCCTTATTCTTGGGAAATACACACTGAAGTTTTTAGGAGTAAAGGACCATGATGTATGCAGTTTTCTCTCATGTGCTTTAAAAAAATATTGGGTGTATATGGTGAAGGGAGGAAGAGATTAGTAATAATACAACAGATATGACAAAATGTATCAAGAGATGAATCTGGTAACAGGCATATGAGTGTGTTCTTTGTATTATTCTTGTACTTCTTTTTGTAACTTGGAAATTATTTCCAATAAAAATTTGAAAAGCTGACATAAAGCTGATCTATTTTATTTTTAAACAATCAGCAGATATCTTGCAAGGTAAAGACTACAACGAACAGCTTCTGTCAACAAACTGTAGAGCAGAGGTTCTCAAAGTGGGTCTTGGATCAGCAGTGTCAGCACTGCCTCAGAACTTGTTAGAAATACCAATTCTCAGGCCCCCTTTTAGACCTTCTGAATCAGAAACTCTGGCTGTGGGGCCTACCAGCCTCTGCTTTAACAAGCCCTCCATGTGATTTTTGATACACCCTGAATTGTGAGAACCACTGCATTAGATTGACTGTTTATATTCTTAATTCTAGAACTTTTTTGCAGAGTTTAAAATAGACTTGGTAGGCAAGTGGACCTTCTGTAAGTAGAAGATGCTAATACTTATGTACTATAGGATCCCATGGCAAGGCCTTGCCTACCTGATACCAGTGCTGCTATACAAATCTGAGGCAGAAGCTGGAGTAGTATTGATGTTATTTTGTGTTCCTAATTGTTCTTTCTATTTATGTAGCATACTTCCTCCAGAGATCTTGGGATGGTTGTAGATGTTCTCATTCTCGCAGTGTTTCTCTAACATAAGAATGCAGACAGAATTGCTCTTGGTTTTTAGATGAACTTGAATACTGTACAATGTAAAGCTTGCTGTGATGTTTTTTTCCAAGAGAATTTGTATCCTTTAGTCAAAAAATTATGTTTCCTTATAAGTCTCCTACATAGAAAGTAGCTCTCCAGAGTAAACTGAAGTGCTACAGAGTTATTTTAGTACTACTTTGTTAACTAGTGTCAGAAAGTTAGAAGGTTAATGTGTGGTGTTAGCAGGAAGGAGCAGTGTCTTGCTTTGATTCTGTCAGTGTTTGTATAATGAATGGACCCAGTTTCTGTGGCCCTGGGAAGGAAATTTCTTCTTAGGGAGGGAGCATTTGCAGTGACCAAGTCACTTAGTCTTGTACCCTAGCATTTTGGGTATATTGAAAATGACATTGTATCAGAGGCCCTCCACATTTATTTAGGGTAACAAGCTCATATCTTTCATTTTTCACAACTGAAATGGTTTGAGTTTTTACCTCTATGTTGATAAAACAGAAGTACCATCCTTAAGAAAAGAAGGAAAAACCCTGAGAGGATCTTTCAGTTTAGGGGCAGAAATGCATTGTGAAATGGATTGACACTGATGATTCAAAACATGCATGGTTTATGGTATCCCAAATGGAGTAGTATCACTTAGAAAAAAAGTAATTAGTTGGAAAATGCAAATACACATTCTTGCTTTATATTTGCATTTACAGAATAGACAGGTAAAAACTTTAGTTGTTAGGGAAAAACTGATCATAGGCTAATCAGAAAATATCACATTTATTTGTCACATCTCTAAAACTGCAGAAGATGTTTTCAGCAGTCTTACTGGGTTTGGTACCACATTTGGGGAGGGTGTTTACAGTAAGCCTTAAGGAAAAGTGGCTGAGCTTTCAAAATAAGAATGTCTGGGAAGGCAAGAGGCACTTTATAGGGCTGGTTGAGTCTTGTGGAGGCAGTGGAAGGACTCTGTGACTGAGTGGAGAACTATACACCTGGAGAAGAATCCCATGATGCGGTACTGGAGGGATCAAGTGAACCTTGGGAGAGGTGCTGGAATTGGGTTAATCTTAGTCATCTTTGGAATTATCTAGGGATTTGCCTTATTTCATTTTTAAAGTTTCCCACCCCAAAGACTTTGAATAGAAGGTCCTATTAGAGAGTATGGGTGTTTTGTTATCCTTACCCTCACTTTGAGAGATTACCTTGGTGTAGGCCCTGGGAGTGGACAACTTGGTACCATGAGCAGAGACATCAGCGAGTTGTCGCTGATAATAATGTGTTCTGAGCCTTGTTAAGTGGTGTGATGCAGAACAGGTGCCCACTGGACTGTTGGGGAAATGATAGCTTGAGGTCCCTGTAGACTTTACGGGAGCAGTGAGGCACTAAGTTTTAGTGTCTCAGGGAAGTTTGAGTTTAGTTCTGTTAGCTAGTGAGGGGAGCAGTTGCCTTAGAGGATCAACCATGTTTTCAGGCTTGGTCGGGGGTGGGCACTTTTGAGGGTTTGTTACTGACTTTAAAGTAGACTGTTGCTGACTGTTTTGGAAAGCAAGACTTTAGAATGACTGGTTTTATTTAATCTTTTTCTTTGGAATTGTTAACTTTCCTGACACTTAAGATGAAACTCATTTTTTCTCTGGAATTTGACTCATCCTTCAATTAAAGCTTCCTTGTTGAAATCCCTTAAGTTAGCAAGGATGGTTAGTGGTAATATGCAGCTCTGGTGGAAAGTTGTAATGTTATTGTTGACTTTTATTGGGCTCCCTGCATCCTACCTTTCCTTGGGGCTTTTGGGTATAGAGTCTTACTCTGGATCTGAGAATGGAACATCCTTCATAACTTCACTACCCAAGGCATCACTTTATTCAGGAACAAGGACCACCAGCTTGACACTTTTTCCTTGGTAGACTATGTAGCATTGGAAGTCTCTACCTAAGCCATACATAATATCTGGAGGTAGAACTGATAGCTGTTTTGAGACTGTAGCATGACAATAATGAGCAGATGACTTAATTGGCAGGTTATATTCTCTTCTCCAAAACTATTGGCTGAGATGGACTTTGCCTCTCTGAGATGTGGAAGGTGTTTGAACTCTGTGTATATCCCTCTATCAGTTCTCTGCCTTTCTGAGTTCCTTTCTCTTTAGGTAGGATTGCCCCTGGTTTCTCACTTGTCTTTTTGGCCAAATGCTCAGGTGGCTTTGACTGAGTCTTCTAGGTTGTATAAGGCTATCTGGGGCTTCCTGTGCCTTTTGGTGGTTAGGAGAATTTACTGAAGAGTTTTTTCTGATAGAGTAGCAAGAAGAAAAAGGTCATTAATCAGCCTGCATAGTGCGGGGGGCCACTTGACTCGCAGCTTCAGTCCAGAGAGGAAGAGTCATTTATATAATTATCTTCAATAGGAAGCAGATAGAAGCCATCCATAAAAACTGTTTACAAGATTTGAAATACATTGGCTTCTTCCTTTAACTTTCCCCTTGTAAAACATCTGATTTGTGCTCACCTTTTCTAGCTTACATTCTCTACCCTCAGAATGTAAATTAAAGCAGTTTTTACCTGCTTCCATGGTTCTTACATGGTTTTCACTTAGGTCTTCTGTCTAATTTAAATATAAGCCTTTTAGGGACTAGATAGTGGTAATGGTTACACTAGTTTACTAATAAACCACTGATTGTACACTTTAAAAGGGTGCATTTTATGGTATGTGAATTATATCAATTTTTTAAAGTAAGCCTTTTTGAAAATTGGTTGACAAGTCATATAAAATAAATTTCTTAAAAACATTTTCATGAGTAAAAGAATATTTACAGAATTTCAGCACAGATATAAATGGCCTACTGACTGGTACTTATACCTTCGTAGTGGAGCTCATAATTAGTTGTCTCTGGTCTCAGTTCAGTTCATTATGCAATGCATAGGAAATGTTAAATTTTCATCTTTTTAAGTAAAACAGCACTCTAACCTAGAAAAACTTGTGATTCATTCTTTGGTGTTACCACCAAATATGTGCCATTCTGACTAGTGTATGGCTTTATCTTTGAAGCTATTGGACAGTGTTATTGTTTATTGATTCATTCATCCAACCAATATATATGAGTGTTGAGATTCAGAGTTTATACTGGTGAACACAAGCAATGTAATCGTTGACTATAAGGAGCTTCAGTTTTTGTAGGAAATGGGTATCTGTTCTTCTTCTGAATATGCCACAGTATCTTATAATTCAGTTTTTATAAAGGGATCTGGGGGTTCTCATGTATCATGGGTCTTTTTGGCTGAAAGTTTAAAGAATTTACTACTCTGGTAACTTGATGGAAAGTATTTGGTCATTTCCAATCCTAAGGTTACTAGATGATGACAAAAATAGGACTTTTAGAGGCAGCAGGATTAAAAGAGAATAACCCCTTGAAGGTAATTATTGGTCAGAGAGATCAGCAAATAAAGTGATGTTCCCTGAGTTTCAGAGAAGAAAAAGAAATCAGAACTTTCACTTGGGTGTCACAGGAAATGATCAGATAAGAAGTAGAGAAAAATGCATACAGATGGACCTTGCTTTTTGTGTGCTCTCTGGAAGGCTTATTGTTCTTCTATTCCAATGCATATTTTTAAAAAGAATATTTTCAGCATCTAAAAATGTAGCTGGGTTGTGAGAATTTGTAAATTTCCAGAGAGGAGCTGTTTCTACACAGGAAACCTTTGGAGACCTTGAAAGTTCTTGGTTGTGTCATTCTCAGTATTGGGAAGTTTCTCCATCATTTCTCCTTACTAAAAGAGGGTTGCTTTCCCTTTATGGGAGTTTTTAAATGATCAGGAGCAGTTTGAGATGTTTAGAGTTATCTGAAACCTAACTTTCAAACCACCTCAAAATGTACCTTAGGAACCAGTATAGGGGAAATGGTAATATTTCATCTGTAGAACTTAGTCCTGGCTCTGTTGAAAGAATGTTAGTTTTGTTGTGGTATTCTTTCTTTTGGTTGTATGGGGCCTATTATTTTTGTTTTTAATCACTATTTTAAATTCTGAATTTGGCCTGGAAAAAGAAAAAGAAGATATTTATTGGCTTGATTTATACCTCTTATGGTTGTTCAGTTGCTTTAGGGGTAGGGGGAATGGGAGAAACAAAGTAAAACCAAACAAAAAATATTCCTTCTGTTTTATGTTTAATTTGAACACCCACAGGTGCTTTTGCATTTGTCAGAAGTGAATGTTGGTTGTCATAATTGTCAAATGCTTATGAAAAAATCCCATGGTACAGGAGGTACGGTCGGGGCCATGCAATAGTACTTCATAGCCCTGGTGAGGGAAAGTGACAAAATAATGTCATTTTAAAAAATGAATCAAATATCCCTGAATGATGGTGACAAGGTAGGAAATTGATCACATAGCTTAAGCTTCGTTAGGTCTTTTCCTAGTAACCCCTATCCATTGAATTTGTTTCACAAACTATACTGATTTCCTGCCTTTGCTTGTCTCCAGTTAAAGAAGAAAATATTAATCCTGTTGTTTATCTCATACACCAAGCTACAAAAATTCCTGACAGCAGTGTGTGAGGTTATATGTGAATTGGTGGTTAAATAATATTTGTGTAAGTATTAGGATGTGTTTCTTCAGTCTGAAAGTATTAGTTAACCTGTATGTACTAACTCTGGAAATAAAACATTGGATGAGTAGACCCTCTCAAGAAATTTTTGTCAAAAATACCAACAGACTTAATTTTAATTTCTGAAACTGTGTAGTGGTGAGGGAGTAAGAGTTTTCTGTTCTGTTGTTTGTATAATTATAAGGAATTTTAAGATCTATTATTTGTTAAAAGAAAATTAAAAATGTTTAGTTTTGGTTTTGGATTAATATCAAGCCCTAGAAAGTATTCACCTTGTTTATCAGCCAATGAATATGTTTGACGGTGTACAAGCATATCTAATGAAAAGTTTTGGGAAACCTTAACCAAGAATAGTTCTGTATTTTAAAATGATGGTGTGCAGGACAAGTGCTATCAGCAAACTTAGCTGATTACAGTGGTGTTTGCAGTTGAACTTGACAAAAGGGGGGGCGACAGATCTCCTGTAGTGAGAGATGGAGGTCTGAACATGTTCTGGAAAGACATCAGTGGAAAGCAGTGTTTGCCTCCATATCACATAGGCAGAGAGATGATAGATTTTTTTTTCCTTCTGACACCAGCCAATTCTGGCACTAAGTAGGTGTCCTATAATTTAGTTCAGTTCTGACACTAACCACTCAGAGTTAGCATCAGACTCCACAGTTTTAAGGCCTCAGTCACACAAGACTGCCCTTACTTCAGGCGTCATTCACAAGCATCAGATCCCCAGGTTACCTGTACTTCTGTTGGAGATTCTTACAACCTCCCACCCTCTTCAGGTTTGATAATTTGCTAGAATGGCTCACAAGACTCGGGGAAACACATAGCCAGTTTATCATAAAGGACCAGATGAAGAGGTAGATAGGTACATAGGTCTAGAAGCATCCTGAGTGTAAGAACCTCTGCCCCGAGGAGTTAGGGTGCACCCTCCCAGAATAAGGATACATTCACCACCCTGGAAGCTTTCCAGATCCCATCATTTAGAAGCTTGTATGGTGGTTCCATTATGTAGGCATTGTTGATTAACTTATCTGCCACTGGTGATTTATTCAATCTCCAGCCCCTTTCTCCACTCTGGGAGTTACAGAACGAGGCTGAAATTTCCAAGCTTCTCATCATCACATCTTGGTCTTTTGATGACCAGGCCCCATCTTGGAGCTATCTAGGAGCCTACCAAGAGTCATCTCATTAAAACAGAAGACTCTCACTGCCCTTATCACGCAGGAATTTCCAAGAGTTTTAGGAGCTCTTGCCAGGAAACTGGAACAAAGGCCAAATATCTTTCTATGATACCACAGATGGGGATCCTAAGGCTGCATCTGGCGTGCCTACTTCCTTTAGTCGGGCATCAGTTCTCTATTACAGGGCATGATGACCTAGGCTCTTAGTCTGGTCAGCGTGAGTCTCACAGAATGCCAGTTGTCTAATAACTCTTCTCGAGATGCTAGTTCACTTCTGGAATAGGTAAGTAAGTGGCTTCGCTAGTGTGATTGATCTCTGTCATCTTGAACAGCTTCTAGCTCAGAACCTTCCCAGAGTCCCTTAATTAATGAATTTTCCTTTTTATACTAGGACCAAGGCAGTGGGAAAGAAATGTCTATGGGCCATATTTTCCTTCCTGGTCGTAATGAAAATTGCTTTGTGATCTAGAGAAAAAGCAGATAAAGTTTTAGTATACACTAGAAATCAGTGAGGAAATTTCCATCAGTGCTAAAATTTTAGCAGATACTTAGAGGCAGATTTAGTCCCTAATACTGCTTTATAATAGAAGCACAGGGATACTGAAATACATTATCTCAGGCACCCCTGAAATGATCCTCCAAAAGAGTTACCATCATTGCTACTTGACGTATGGGATAGCCCAGTCCCACAGAGAAGTGGCTTGACTGAGAGCCTGCGGTTAATTAGCTGTAGCTTCTTGCCTATGTACAGAACTACAGAAGTTACTTTTCTTGTGTGTTGCTCCAGTGAAGATACCCACTACAAGGCTGTGGCATTGACTGAGTGCCATCATGTGCCAGACATTATGCTGGCGTTTGGGATACAGAAATGAAAAGACCTCACCCCCTGATCTGGGACCTCTCTTGTTCTGGGGTCATCTCTGCATGGGCAGTTTGCTTCAGCATTGATGATGCTCCTCTCTTGGGTGATCCTTTTGCTTTGCCTGTACCATCTTTCCTACCAGGCTGGAATGTTCTTAGCTGGGGAAAAACTACAGATCTTACTCCTGATGGTTGCTCTGTAGGTTTTTTTGTTTGTTTATTTTTAAGTGAACAAAAGTTGAACTAAATCATTGGCTCTGTAAAGAATAATTGTTCCCAGATAAAAAAAAAGTCCTGGGGATCTAATATACAGCATAATGACTATAGTTAGCAATATTGTATTGTATATTTGAAGGTTGCAATAAGAGTAGATGTTAAAAGTCCCCATCACAAGAGCAAAAAATTGTAACTGTGTGTGGTAATGGATGGATGTTAACTAAACTTATTGTGGTAATCATTTTGCAGTATATACATACATCAAATCATGTGGTATATGTAAAAGTAATGCAATGTTATTTGTCAATTATAGCTCAATAAAAATAAATAAATGACTAATTTTGACTTATGAAGTATCTTGAGATGGTCCATGTCTATCTACTTGTCATAACTGTTCCATTAGACTAAGCTCTCTGAGGCTAGGACACTCCCCTCCACTGTGCTCACACAGCACTGTAAATGTCAATGAAATTGAAATGAATTGAATACGGGTGAGAATTTCCTAACAAATGTTAGTCTGGGCCCAGAGAACCTTCATCAGGAAGAAGTGACCCTAAGGTTAATGCTGGACTTTGAAAACTACTTGCAAATACAAACTTAAATAAATAAATAAATAAATAACCAGTTGGTGCAGATGGAGAGCTAAATAAAATAGAACCATATACAGTTTTCAAAATTTAGCAAATAATCATCAGTGTATGTCTTCCTTGTTTCATCTGTTTTATTATAAACCAGCAGTCCTTATATGCATAGTTGAAAGGGAGGGAATTGTAAGTGCTTATAAGAAGTCAAAGTGATAGATTTCATGTGGGCCAATTTCATTCTTCCCAGATGGTAGTTTGATGTGTAAATCAGATATTTTCCTAATTTTCATAATGAAAGCTGAGATTTTAACAAAACAAAGTACCTGTTGAAAATCTTTCACACAGGCCTCCTTTGTCATGTTATTTCCTCTGATAGGAATTCAGATACCTGGATCTATTCTGTTTGGTTTTTGTTAAAATCTCCAACATGCTAATATTTTACTTTCCTTCTAAACACCTGTATCCCCAGTGAAATGGAATTAGGAAAGCAGGACTGATAGAACTAAGCCCTCTTAAATCTCTATTAAGATTTTTCATGGTGCTTTTTTTATTCATAATGCTTTTTTCCCACATATTATTCTCCTTGTTTAGAGAGGAAAACCCCTGCGGTTTTCTTTTTCCTCAAAGATACCCAGTAAAATTTTTTAAAAATCTCTTTTCCCCTCTCTCTATGTCTTTTAAAATTCCTGATTCTTTTTTTTTTTTTTTTTTTTTTCCATTTCATAGTTGGTGTATATATTCTGGGCTTTTTCAGAGCCAACCAGTCTGCTTCTAATGGGAGCTTCAACTGGACTTGTTTATGTTAATGGATTTTTCTAGATCAGTTTGAGTATAGGGCTGCTCATCTCATTTGCTTAAATAAATCTTGTATAATCGTTATGAAAACTGGGTTGGTATAGACTAACACGACTTGAATAGTCAGGGGCCATGTTTGTCAGCATCACTGAGGCAGCTTTTCTAGGGGCAGAGACTAAAGAATTATTAGTTCTGGGATTGATTATTTATCAGCATTTTGTTTTCTGTGCCTTGTTTTCCCTTAAGCACCTGGTTAGCTTTTATCACAGATACTTTTTGGGGGAACAGGCAACCAACCACATGGTAAATGAAGATGGAGAAGAGTTGAAAACTTAACATTACCTTTATAGATTTCCTTCCCTTGCCCTGTTCTCATCCCTCTCTGCTGCCAAAAAAAAAAAAAAAAAGAAGCATTAACATTTCTATGAGAAATCTATATGTTTAGATTAGAAAATGGAGTAAGATATGCTTTTTAATAGTCACATAAACAAGCACAAAGACCCATCAGCCCACCAGACTTCTTCCCAGCGTGTGACGGTGGAAAAGAAAGGTAATAGAAGAGACTTTTTAAATTGCTCTTTTTAGGTAAGAATCTGTCTAAGGGGCTTTTAACTTTGAGTTTACCATCTTGATGATTCCAAAGGGTTCTTAGCAGTTCTGAATGCAAGGTTGGTTGGTAGTTTTCAGAATGTTTAGGTCTCTGAGTGGAATATCTTCTATGTCAACTAGAACATTTTCTGTGAATTTTGTTTTTATTTTTGTTTTTTCAGGGTTTTTTTTAGGTTTTTAGGGAGGTAATTAGGTTTATTTATTCATTTATTGAGGAAGTACTGGGGATTGAACTCAGGACCTCGTGCATGTTAAGCATGCACTCTACCACTTGAGTATACCCCCCCCCTTTTTAATGAATTTTTAACATTTGAGAAATTATTAAAAATCACCAGTTATCTCACTTAACAATACAACCACTGTAATCATTTTTGTTTACAGTTGTGTCACATTACATCATTTTCAGATTTCTGTGTATTCACCTGTGCTTGCTCAACCCCTCTGCCCTGTTTCACACTCCGTTTTCCCTCTCGTGAAATAAGTATGAGAGGTTGAGGTGTGACTCAGCTATGGCTTCAGGTGGTCTCTGTTTCTAGTTTTCTCTGAGTGTGAGCATTCACTGTGCTGGCTGTGAGTCTGTTATTTAAAGTGATATATTTTTCATACGTTATGGCCCTTAAATGCAAGCCAACCTCTTCATCTGGTGTCAGCCAAAAGAAAAGTGAGTGATCTGTTGCGACGCTGGAGAAAAGACTGGCAGTGTTGGACTTAACCTATATTGAGAGATGGTATGTTGTTCTTCACCCTGGGGTGTTCAAGTATGATTTTGACAATGCATGGTTTTCATCTCATATGCTGACTTTCACCTCTAACCTCTGATTTAGATATGACTTCATTGTATTTAATTCCAGTCCTTTTCCCTATATACATTTTAGATAATTGTTCTCATTTTTTAAAGCTTTTAAAATGTACTATATTAAATATACTATATTGGTATCGTACCATATTATAATTTTTATAACTGTCATTTACAACAAGAATTTTGGGCTTATGTCTTTTAAACTGTGACATAGTCTGTTTGTCCTTTTGAAAGAATTTTGATAGCCTTTATGTTCAGTCCACGAAAGTCCTTTAACTGCTTTCTAACTTGGACACTTGGGCCAACTCACAATGGCTCTGCCACAGATATTTTAGAACTAGAGTAATCGTTGTGCTCAAATTTCAATAGTTCTTAACTATAGACATAGTCTTATCTATGCTAAGGCATGTGGGATCCTTTCTGTGATTGAGCTCTGTAGAGTTTGAATTCAGATTTATATTAGATAGAATCTTTTTTTTTTTTTTTTTTCAGTACAGGCTCTTAGTAAAGGATGAAAGGCTATACAGTATAGTGGTTAATAGCATCAGTTTGAATCTGGACTGCCTGGGTTTGAAGCCCGGTATTGCTACTTACCATTGAGGTGATTTTGAGCAAACTACTTATTCTTTGATTGCTTTCCTATGACAGGTAAAATGAGGTTAATAATATTTACCTTATAGTATAGTCTTGTGAGGATTAAATTGTTATATGTAAAGTTTAGAATATACTCTTGTACCAGTAAGTGCTATGTAAATATTACTTGGTATTGTCACCTGTTTTGGCAATTTATGAAAATCCTTGTAGTACAACTATAAGTCTTGGACACACAAAGTGCCTGGAATCAAGATTGGGTATTTTTTAATTTTTACTTATTTATTTTTTAAGTTTTAGGTATTATAATTAGACCTTAAATTTCTATTTTTGTTTGATAGCTAAAGTTTCAGGCAGAAGAAATTGAGTGTTGAATTTGTGAATTTAATATTATATTTGAAGTACATTGTTGACATACAGTATCTCAGGATTGATGTATAGAGATGCTATTAGTGCTCATTATTTCTCCCCTAGGCTGTATCTTTTCCTTCCCAGTGACATAGTTTGTTTGTCCTTTATCAAAGTGTGAATGTTGTCATGAAATCCTTTCTCTCTATACACAGATACTTTGCGCTCCTCTGGGCCATAGTAGTTACTTCTTTAAGCACAGAAAGGAAACTCAGAGCTTTGCCAATTTGTTGTTAGTTCCCTATGCTTTTCATTTTGGCAGCTGTGAAGAGGATTAGCTTTACACATACCTGGACGTTCCTTTGATATATTCTGTAGAGGTAATCATCAGTGCATCTGCTTGTTCCATGGCTGCCCATTCCTGATGGACATGCATTTGAGTGTTTGTAGTAGATATTTGGTGATAAAAATCACCTTAGTTGTTTCTGCTATTCTACAGTGTTTCCCAAGAACATTCAGAGCCCTGTACAAAATGCAGAATGTTCTTTGTATGAGATGTTCACTGAGTTTAATCAAGAAAATCCACTTGAAAGGAATTTAGTAACAAAACAATTCCCACTGTTAACAGGACATGCACAAGTACATACACTGTTTCTCTAAAGTAGTTTCATTTCTTCAAGTAGTTACAAATCAGAGAAGACTGATTTTTGTGGTAAGTTTAAATAGTGATTTTGGGGGTTCTTTTTTTTTTTTTAAGCTTTTAAAAAATTTTAAAATGTTTTAATTGAAGTAATTGCATGTCATCCTTGGAGCGGGGGACACTGCAATCTTCTCTACATCATTCCAATTTTAGTATATGTGCTGCCGAAACGAGCGTAGTTAGTTCTAATCTGTGTTGGTCAAAGCTGTGAAATCAGGTGGAAAGTCTCTGTCTTACTAAGATGGTGCTCAGATTTCTGGTAGTTTTCTTCTCTTCTTCCTGGTCATTTCTTAAAATTCAAGGCAAGAATCAAATTATGCCATTGTAACATTATATAATGACCTTGGAACATTTAACACATCTAAAGTCACAGCTTTTACTACTATCATTAAAAAACATTTCAGGCCATTCATTCCATGTGACAAGGAATCCAACTTATTTCACTAAGTTTAGTCTATTTTTAAGTTATATTTTCTATTGCCCTAGTTTTTGTTTGTTTGTTTTTGTTTTTACTTTCTTTGGAGGGGCTTTGTTACCTTCATTCAATGATACCGGTTTCCTATTGTTATATATACTTGGTACTCAAAATTGACTTAGGTTTCACGTGGTTTCTCCTTCTCTGAGTTTTATTTCTTATCTGAACAAATCACATCTTTTTCTTGCTAATACATTTGAACAGTGTTGCTCTTAAAGATGAGCTTCTTTGTCCTGTGAGGCATTGGAGGAAGCATGGAAGCCACTTGTGGAGCATTACATTAATAAGTGTTTTTTTGTAGTTAAATAGTGGCAGTATCAGGGAAATTATAGGATGGCTTAGTATTAGAATTTATTGGCTTGTAAATCCCATGACTTCCCAATCTCATGGGTCATGAGAGCCACAAATAACACTTGCTCAGGAGAAAGGTGGACGGTGCTTTATACTCTAATGGTATGTACAATTCCTGAACAGGTATTGATTGCTAACAATTGCTATCTCTCCCCCAGCCTAACCTACCGCCAACTTTGTGCATAAGCACAATTTTGGACCCAGCTATTTGTACTTATTTATGCTTTTACACCTTCTTCCTTTCATAAAGATTTTAGCTGGTTTATGACTTGAGTTGAAACAAGGAAAAAAAGAGGAGACCTGAAATGGTCTATCCCTTGCCAACCAGAAGCCTCCTGTGGTATCCAAACAGAATAGTTGCCTCAGTCTGTCAGCACTTCTCTCTTTGAAGGTGGTTTCTTCTTGAAAAGTGGTGACTATTAGCATAGCTTTGGGATAATTCTTCTCCTTCCTCTCTCAGGATACATTTTTTTCCAGATACTTTTCTGTTCTTGTTGATCTTGTTTTTCCAGAGGATTCAGCCTGTGGTTAAAATGTTTTGGGTCCCCATTTGAATTTTCTGTGGAATTACCCAATTCTGGGGGTACCCTCACCAGATCATCAGTGCTAAAGAGGGCAAAGGATCTTCTTGGTTAATAGAAAAAGCCATTTTGGAATGACTCTCTAGGTCCAGAAACATCTAGACTTTCCTTCAGTACTTTTTTCTGTTTGGGGTAGCAGCTTGCCTAGTATAGGGGAGGGAGGGCCTAGCTGGGAGGGCTTGTGTTTAAGGGGTTCAGAAACAGGGGATTTAAGTGTGTCTTTTGTGTTTTCAAAGCACTAACACCACTCCCGTCTGTATTTAAATGCTGTCCCCAGGTTACGACTATGGCTATGTCTGCGTGGAGTTTTCACTCTTGGAAGATGCCATCGGATGCATGGAGGCCAACCAGGTTGCTTTATACTTCGGTCAAATGATGCTGGAAGGATATATTTTTTACGTATGGGGAGGGAGGGTTTCAAGTGACTCAACTTTGGAAAGGTACCAGAAATCTATATTTGGAGCGTACCACATTCCATCCGAAGAGTGGTTGTGAGGAGAAACTTGAAAAGAGGCTGGGAAAAAGTTCCTCTAGAAGAGTTAATGGGTACAAGAATGTATGTTAAAAACTAGTGCCCAATTACAGTTGGACCATATTTCAAAGATAGTAGATGGGAAAAAAAGGACAGATCCAGAGTGCTTCCCTTTGGAGTGTGACTGAGATGGGGATCCAGACGCAAAGGATGATCCTTGACTGTGGTCTCAGGGTAACTTCCTGGCACAGGAATTCTAGGTCAGTACTTAACACCCAGACTGAGGGTGAAGACAACTGATGGCAACTGCTGTGGCACTCAGGTCCTGCCTGCATGTGCTACTTTTGTAAGAGGGCCACTGGGAGGAGAGAGTTGTTGATTGTGTGTATTGCATTCATCATTGTTCTTTGCAAATTGGAGTTTTGTACTCAAGTTCTTAGCCGCATACAGTCAGAGTTGGTGAATCTGAATCTGTATTTACCTTATGTTTTAAACACCTAGGTATATTGCTTGCCACCTAGAACTGTCATCTGGGTCTTGAATTGAACCCTGCTTGGGAGTTTTGGGAGAAATTATGGAATGGATAGAATCCTTCTTGTCATGTTCCCTTAGGGAAAGTTGTTTTCTTTGTGGTGTCTTAGTTCCTCCATCTGTAAAGGGAGAGAAAGAAGCTTAGTGATAGAGTTTGATTTTTAGGTACCCAGTGCTTGTACTTAACAGTATGAATGTGATGTACCCAGAATCATAAAAGAAGGCTCTGCCAGAGAATAGTAGTATTGCATGGAAACTCTTCCTCTTTCATAGCCCAGTGCCCTTTAATCAGCTTTGTTCCATTCAGCATGGCTTATTACACTTAACCTTTTCCCTTCTTTGGCCATGTTGTCCCCTTGCAGCTATGGAGATGATATGCTTTAAATCCTTTGGGAGTAAGCACTAATTAGAGGAATCTCGACGTATCTATACCTATTGTTAGTAGTAGAAATACTGCTAGATCCTCAGAGAATGGCTGGATTAGGACCATATCCCCTTGACAGAGTTGTTGTTGACTGATTTATTCAGTATACATCGAGTCAGTCATTTAACAGATACTAATTATGTGTCAGAAACTGCTACCTGCCAATATTTGGAGAGAAGAATAAAGGTCCCAATATGTATACTTATGGTTGATTCCGTTCTGACAGTGTGTCCTAATTTGACAACACTCATTTAATTCACAAGCGTCTTGTTTTTATCAGTGAATAATCTTTAAATCCTTTGCCATTGTGCTAAAGAATACTGTGAGTGGTGGAAACATAAATGGGGGAGCCATGGCAGATGCCATCTCTTTTGTACCATCCTCCCAACTCCTAGAGGGATGTTGCTTTTTATCAGAGCTATTCAATCTTCAGAAGAATAGTGTTGTGTTTTAACTCACTCTTGCCTCTATGCCAACAGAAAGTCCTGTCTAAAGTATCTAACCTCCTAAAGAGTAGTATCAAGTAGAACTAGGGCAGCCTTCTTTACAGATAAGATTTATCCTTATGCCAGGTTTCTTCTAGAGCCACACCTGGAAAAAATGTTCATTTACACAAGCAGTGTCAAGGGGATGTGGCCTTGTAGATATCTTTTCCCCAAACTTTCCACCCATTCTATGAACACTCTTAGAGTTCCTGGATGCCTCATGAATGACCCTTTCCCAGTGAATAGGACACCAGAATAAAGCAGGAGCAGGGTGAGGATTTTTCTAGGTGTGAAACAGAATGTTTTGATGGGTATCCATCCTCATGTATAGGGTATCATATGGCACTCTGCAAGAGTGCAAGTAAGAGACAGACTCTGTCTTCTGGTACTTTATAATCTCAGACTAAGAAAGGTGACAAGAGATTATGTGGTACTCATGGATCCCATAGAGAGTTCTCTCAGATAAGCTCCAGATTTCTGTCTGATCTCATTTCCAATATTCATTAGAGTTATTTTTTAATAAGACATCACCATATCCTAATTCATTCAACCCCATTTCCCAGTTTTTTTTTTAAATTGAAGTTGATTTACAACGTTGTGTTGGTTTCAGGTGTACAGCAAAGTGATTCAGCATATATATATATTTTTTTAGATTCTTTTCTGTTGTGGGTTATTACAAGATACTGAGTATAGTTCCCTGTGCTATAGAGTACGTCCTTGTTGGTTACCCATTTCCTAGTTTTTTATTCTTCCCCTAGTTATGGGACAGAGGTCACTGCCATGCAGTAGAATCCTCTTCTGCTGAACTGCACATACTTCATGATTCAATCAGTATTCTTTTAATAACCTTTACCACAACTCAGACGTGTACAAATCATTTTGATGGGAAAATTTTTGAGAGGGGACTTTTTGTAACTAGGTAGTATAGCATAGGAAAGAGGAATGTAGGTTCTGCAGTGATGTTACTTCCTAGCTAGGTCGTCTCTGACAAATTTCTTAACCTACCTCAGCTTCAGTTCCCTCTGTTACCAGTGCATCATGGGACTCTGGTGTGGATTAAGTGAGATCACACATTGATGAGTGCCTGCTATGTGCCAGACACCTTTCTGGATGCTGGAGGTGCTGCAGTAAACAAGACAGATTATATAACTTATGTTTTAGTGATAGAAGTCAGAGCATGAACAGTAGACAAATTTAATGTATGATAGTGCTAAGCGCTATGAAGATAATGAAACAGGGTATTGACAGAATGCATATGAGGGCAGTTCTAGATGAGGTGGTCGGGGAGCCTTCCTGAGGAATAACATTGCATTTGAGTAGTGACTCTTGGTGAATAATGTATACAGAACACTCAGCATAGCATCTGGTACCTAGTAAGCATTTGAAATTAGACAGTCATCTCCTCCCCCTCTTTTTCCTCTTCTTCATGTCAAGTAATTTCCGATCATAATTCTGGGAAAAAATATTTTTATATCTGGATATTCTTTAAGGCGATGGATATGAATCAAGCACCCAATAACACAGTAGTTGAGAATCTTATGAGAGGCATATAAGAATGTGAGGTAAGAAGTCCTCACTCCTTAAAAGAATAAGGTACAAATGTTTGTGGAAGATGTCTATTCATCCATTCTTGTTCCTTCCAAGTTTTTACCTATAGACCAAATTGGTACAGATTCTGAGTCACTATCTGCTGGGCACCTCTGAGTAGTCAGTGTGTATGCTTCTGAGGAGGTTTATATGAAATGCCTTGGGGTGAGTTTTTTTTTATAACTCTTTGCTATCCTGACTCTTGATGTGAAATGTCTTTTATTTATCACTGACAGGTACTTACAGATCTAGGGGAAGGGGATAAAGGAACCTTCTGCCAGCTTGCTTTGTCAGATATTATGGTGTATGTGTGCCATAATGAGGTGGCTCAGGATGATAACCAAGACCGATCTAGCCCTTTCCCAGTGCTTTAATGGAGACATCAAACTAGTCGGATGCTCTGCAGCAGTACTGAGCATGGTGGCTAGGGGGATTCATCAGGGCATCACTCAGCCAATAGCTATCTGTCTGGGGAGTTAATTTCCAACAGAGGTCTGTCAGCTCATACCTTCATCGTCTGTCTAGCAAGAGTGGAAACTCAACAAACACTGTGAGGCACAGAGCCTTTTATTCCATTCCCTCCTGAGAAAGGTATTTCTAGCAGTGTCATGTACCTTTGGCTTTCTTTATTGTCCAAGTCCCTGGGGATTGAGGTATGACTATTATCTCTTTTTGCTGTGTGTGCCATTGTACTGGAACTTGGGAACAGGAGTATAAAGCATCATGTTAGAGTATCTGTCTCTTTCAGTGGTTGCCCAGTTGTGAGTACGAGCTCTCTCAAACTGTTGTCATTTGATCTGCAGCTTTTTATTTTCTCAGATTTGCTGGTGTGATGTTTACTGCCTATTTCTGTTCCACCAAATATTCAATAAAATGCTTTTATAAAAGGCCTCTGGGAGAATTCATTTTTCTGGAGTTTTTACTAAACTTTCTTAGCATCAGTGGCCTTCTTTAACCAAAGATGACTTGGCTATATGACAGAATCAGCCTGACTTTATGAAGTGCACCGAAAATGATGCTGTTATCACCTAACATGAAAATTCCTTCAGACACTGGCCTTTTCTGGTGTGTGTGTTTGGGATTAAGGCTGTAGAATATATGAAGTTTTATGAAATAGTGTTTTTGTGTCAACAGTTTTAAGAGAGTTTGGGTTTTTGAAGATACCAGGATGGCCAGGGTGTTTCTGAAGGTGTATGAAGCAAGCCAAATCTTAAATGGGGTCTGTCCTTGTGATTAAAATGAGATGAATAAGGAAAGCTTGTATATTGAGGGCTTTGAAGACTATTTGTGAAACCATGATGGAAAAAAATGAGCTAAGACCCAGTTTGTTGGAATCTTATTCAGGTTGTTAGCAATACTGTATGAAACACTTCAGTACTTAAATTGTGTGCTTTCCAGGTAACAAAAAACCAGTAATTTTTATAAATTCCTGCAAGGCTGTGGTATTTATTAAACCCTTCCCCTAAAACTGCTTCAGTGAAGAGAATGTGGCATCCTGGCCAGAGCTCAGCTGTATAACCTGTGGCTTCACTCATGCCATTCTTTCTGGAAATTTCAATTTCGGTACCTTCTCCTGATTGCCCTCAGTAGAGGTATTGGTGGGAAACGGAAAGGAAAATGCATTCTAAAATGTGTGTAAATCAACAATTATTGAAGATTCTCACGCTCTGGAGAGTTGAGGGTATTAAAGAGAATTTTAAATGATTTTAAGAATTGGTAATTTGGTGGAGAGGGTATAGCTCAAGTGGTAGAGTGCATGCTTGGTATGCACGAGGTCCTGGGTTCAATCCCCAGCACCTCCTCTAAAAATAAGTAATAAACCTAATTGCCTCCCCACCCCAAAACAAAAACAAACAAACAAAAAGCAAAACAAAACAAAACAAAACAAAACAAAAAAAAACAGTCAATGATTTGATTATGCAGTCTGGTTACCTATCTAGTGATTGAGTCTTGGCTGGGCACTAGGCAGTATATCGCAGGTGTTGAATACATGGATTCTGGAAGCAGACTTCCTGGGGTTGCATCCCAGTTCTGTCACCTTCTACTATGTAACTTGGTCAAGTGGCCTAACATAACATCTCTGTGTCTCAGTGTCCTCTCATACTTCTAGGGATTAAATGAGTTAATGCAAGTGAAGTGATGAGAACTGGGCCTAGCACGCAATGAGCATTGAATGTATATTTGTTATTAACATAACAACTTATCTGACTGGAACAACAAAGTCCTAAGTTAGAGCAGCTCCAATCTTGGCTTCATGGAGTGTATGGGTAAAAACAAGATTTGATGGCAATGCCCAGAGGATTATTTTTATGTCAACAATACTTCTCATTTAGCCTGTTGACTGGGGCTGAGTATCAGGGGACTGCTTTCAGGTCTCTCTAGGAGTTTAATTTTCTTGAATTTGAAAAGTAAACATTTATTATCATTTGTCAGTTTTTGAGGAACTTCCAATGTGTCTCCTGTGATGAGATCTGTAATTATTTTGTCATACATATTTCATGGTTTATTTCTGGATTAAAGTAGTTTAGTTCTAGGGGGGAGGGTATAGCTCAAGTGGTAGAGCGCATGCTTAGCATGCATGAGGTCCTGGGTTCAATCCCCAGTACCTCCTCCAAGAATAAATAAATAAACCTTATTATCTCCCTCCACCAAAAAAAAAAAAAAAAGGCAGGGTGAAGTAGTTTAGTTCTTAATTTGTTCTAAATTGGAAATGTGCCTGTATATTTTAATCTTGTGCTTTGATGTTCTCAGATTTCTTTTAGCTGTATTTTTAGTTAATGTTTGATATTCTATAAAAGTGAGATTATATGAATAAGTGCTAATTTTCAGCCTTAAGGCCTTTTAGAACTTGATCACAATTATTGAAAAAAACAAGAAGAATATGTATAATTCTAATTACCTCAGGGGTTATACAAAGGCGCCGTTCAGTTTGTGGTCTCATTATAACTTTTGGTTTATGACTTTGTATACAAAGTGTAGGATTAGGAGCACAGACAGGTTTACGATTCCAGCTTCATCACTTTCTAGCTCTTTTGTAGCTTCTGAATCTGTCTCCTCATCTATTAAATGGAAGGATAGTCATAGTACCTACCTCAAAGCAATGGTCAGATTAAAATATGTAATGTATGTGAAGTGCCTGGTACAGTGGCTCGCATGTAGTACATGCTCAGTAGTACAGTGTGATTCTGTAACACTGGACTCTGCTTGGTTGCTTTCCTTTTTCTTGGCTGCTTATCCATCTCTTGGGACTCAGAGATGCCTGGAAAGTGGTGACACTGCTTTGGGTCATTGGCAGCCAGTTCACATGGTGCTGTTGCCCAGTGTCTCTCCCATGAAACTTGGGATGTCTGGAGTAAGAGTTTTGAAAGAGGCTGCATAGCACCTGTCCTGATGGTATCTGAGGGAGAGGGGGAAAGCAACAGGGAATAGTGAGTGACTTAATGGGTAGTAACTTCTCTTTCTGGGGTGATAAAAATGTTCTGGAATTAAATGGTGGTGATGGTTGCCCAACCTTGTGAATATACTAACACCCACTAAATTATACAAAGTACTACGAAAGAGTGAATTTTATGGTATGTGAACTATATCTCAAGTTTGAAAAAAAAAGTCTTTAAAAAGTGGTCAGTCACTTTGTCCAGAAGCTAGAGATTTAAAACTTTGATCTTAAAAATGTATGAAGAATTTCTTTGTTAATGGTGTCTACATAACACAGAAGAACATTTAAGTTAAAAATCTGAAAGATGATGGATGGAATTGGAAACAAGCCACATTTGAAGTGTCCATGTGGCCTGTGCACAGTAGTTGCTCAGTAGAATTGGGTGGATTTTCTGTTTTAGTATCCACACAGAAATAAAGGAAAGGACTATTTTGAAGTAGATTTAAAATGAAAATGCCATTTAGGAAATCTTTGGGCTCTTTTTAGAGACAATATTCCTATAACTGGATGCTTTTTAGGTACCAGCATGGATCTTCCCTGGTTTCCTGCAATTGTTAACCAAAGCTTAAAGCTGGGGTGTGGGGTGGAGAAGACCAAATCACTGATGGTCGTGGTCGCCTCCCTGTATATCTTTCTTAGAAACTTTTTTCCAGCAGTATTGACACTGTAGCTGTCATCTTTATCCTCTAGTATGAGATGAATACAGGGGTTCTTTTTTTTTTTAATTTAAAAAATTACTGTCATAACTTTAGCATCATAAAATTCACCTATTTTAAGTGTACAGATCAATGACTTTTGGTAAATTTACCAAGTTGTGCTATCATAATCATAATTTACTTTGTTACTCCAGTAAGATTCCTGTTCAGGGATACATTTAAGTTAAAAATAAAATGATTTCAGACTTAAAGAAAAGTTTCAAAAATAGTACAAAGAATTCCTTTGTACTTTGCACCCAGATTCCCCAAATGTTAACATTTAACCACATTGGAATGCAGAGATTTTTCAATGATTCCTTCTCTTGAAAAGAGGCATCATCTAACTTGTCTTCCCATCACACTCTCCCTTGTTGGTTGGGAGTGCTCTTTGGTTGGGGAAGGTACGTAAATTTCTGATGAGTTGAGTGGATGCTTTGGAAGGTGACTGGGGCTTAAGCTATGTTGTCAGTCATTGCTCCGAAGAGGGTCCCCTGCTGGGCAGGGCTGATGTTGGGGGTTGGGGCTGGAGGATGAGAAATAGGGCCAAATTCAAATCTCCCACTCCTGCATACTGTGAGGTTTTTGTGGGGCTTAAAAAAAAACATCAAATGTTTTCCCCCATGAGAGAGCTGGCATTTGGATGCCTGATACACAAAGGACTATGTGCTAATTAGCATTAGACCAAGAAGCAACAGCAGTCAGGAGAAAGAGGAAGCAAACTTACCTCCACGGGCCTGATGTTGTTTTGTAATACAGTGGTTCTTAACAGTAGGGGGAGGGAATTTGGACATCCTCTTCTCCCTTCCCCAGCCACTGGGCATTTGACAATATCTGGAGACATTTTTGGTTGTCACTATAGGCACTAGTGGATAGAGGCCAGGGTTGCTGCTAAACGTCCTACAACACACAGGACAGCCCCCATAATGAAGAATTGTCTGGCCCAAAATGTTAACAGTGCCAAGGCTGAGAAACCTTAGTACAAGGAAATAAGGTTTGTGGTTAGCCAAAGAGAGGATGACCCAGCTTGCCATGGGTTGACTTTTAATGAATCATCTTTCTCTTTACCTTCTTCTTGGTCCTAACAGAATGGGGAGTGGTGGGTGAGGTTAGGAGTATAGTGAGAGTGTAGACATGGCTCCTGCTCACCTTCCAGACTACACTTACAAGCCTAGCCTGTGCCCTTGGGTAGGAGCTTTAGAATGAGACCTGTTTGATACAATAAGTTCTTTAAATAACCAAAGGTGATTTTTAGAATCAGTCTGAGAAATGACTAAGGTATTCTGCTGGATATGGGGCTTGAGGGTCAGCAGATTACACACATTTGGTAGTAGTTACTGGAAAAACCAAAAGTTGAGAATTCCTTAAACAGATTGTACTTCACATGTCAGTTTTCCAGGACATATTTAAAATGTGGGTGCCGATTTTCATAGCTGTTGGTTATGGTGTATCAGATAGCAAAGTCTCTTTGGATCATCTTTTCATTTGACTTTATTTTGAAAGGTTTCACAGAGCCATATAACTGGGACCAGCATGTTGAACTAGTTACAGAGACTAAACTCAAAGTAAAAGATACATATATTTTATCTTAATATAATAGCATTTTTTCTGTAAATGGGACCTTATCCTGCTGTGTAAAACTGGTTGTTCTGTCTGGAATCATTGGATATATCAGAAGCAACTCATTTTAACTTTTGTTAACATGGTGAATACTGAGCATTTCCTATGTGCAAGACCCTGGACTAGGTGCTCATTTATTAATGAATAAACTGGACATGTCTCCTTACTGTCTAGTGGGATGAGACTGTTGTAAAGTTTTAAATTTTTTAAACTTTTTATTTTGGAGTAAGTTCAGACTTTCAAAGTGGGTACACAAATATTAGAAAGAATATCAATACTCTTCACTCCTACATTTCATAGTATAGATATCAAAATCAGGAAGTTAACATAGATATAATATTATCTAACCTACAGAACTTTTTCAAATTTTGCCAGTCGTCTACTAATGTCTTTTTTCTGGTTTAAAATGCAATCCAGGATCATATGTTGTATTTAGTTATTATATCTCCTTTTATTCTCTATGACAGCTCTTTGGCCTTTCTTTGTCTTTTATTGCCTTGACACTTCAGAAGACTACTGGCAGTTATTTTGTAGGACATTTCTCAATTTGGAGTTGTCAGTTTTCTTGTGATTAAATCATTAAATTTGGGTTTTGTTCTGTGATTAGTGACGTTAACTTAGCCTTCTTCGATAAGGTGCTTTTTGTCAGGTTTTGCCACTGTAAAGTTAACTATTTTAGGTATAATTAACTTACTAATTAATTATAATTATTAAATGTCTTGTGGGGACATACTTTGAGATTATATGAATATCCTATTTCTCAGAATACTTTTTTCACTTAATTTTAGCAACCATTGATAACTCTTGCATGTAACAGTTATTACTGTGGATTTTATCTAAGGGTAATTTTCTTTTTGTTGTTGTTTTTTTGTTTTTGGTGTGTTGGGGGGTGGTAATTACGTGTATGTATGTATGTTTGTATGTATGTATTTTAATGGAAGTGCTGGGGATTGAATGCAGGACCTTGTGCATGCTAAGCAGGCACTCTAACAGTAAGCTATATACTCCCCCCAACACCAGGTAGTTTTCTATTTCCACCATTCCTTACACATTTGTTAGAATTCTGCTGTAAGAATGAGCCACCCCATCTCCCTTATTTTACTTAGTGAATAGAACTAAAAAAATATGGTATATACACACCTGTACATTTTATATCTATCTATATACATATATTAAAAACCATGATTTCATGATGATAACTCCAATTCTAGTTCAATATCACAGAGTTCATTCTAGCTTTACCTTATTCCTTATTTGTAATTCCTTTTGCTAACAGTGAAAATCCTGGCTCTCATTATCCATGATAACTTTACTCACTTTCTCAATCCAAGAGTATTTATAAAGTAGTTTCAGAACTGTTCATTTGTACCCCTGTGAAACTAGAATACAGTATTTATCCTGAGAGTATATAGTGAAAATACTGTTTTCCAAAGTTAGTTAAGTTAGTTCTTCACCCCCTCACCCACTCTTCTCTGTGGTTATTTATCTTACTATAGAAAAAGTAGAAAGCACAGGTTAAAAGAGTCAACATCTCCAGTAATCTCTACTGCTATTTTAAAAAAATTAGTGGACTTTTTCTTTTTTCCTTTTAAATAGACTTTTTTAGACAGTTCAAGAGTCACACAAAAAAGTTGAGCAGAAATTAGAGAGTTCCAATATACCTACCCCACCTTTACCACCACACTCACGGAGCTCCCTCACCATCCATTCTGCTACATTTATTACAGTCAGTGAAACAACATTGGTACATCATTATTAACTCAAAGCCAATAGTTCACATGAGGATTCACTCTTGGTGTTGTACATTCTAAGAGTTTGCACAAATTTATAATGACATGTGTCCACTATAGAGTAGTTTCACTGCTTTAAAAACCCTCTGTACTCTACCTGTTCATCCTTTCCTCCCTGCAAACTCCTAACAACCATTGATCTTTTTACTGCCTCCGTAGTTTTCCTCAGAATGTTATATGATTGGCATCATACAGTATGTAGCTTTTCCAGATTGATTTCTTTCACTTAGTAATGTGGATTTACAATTCCTCCATGTCTTTTCATGGTTTGATAGCTTTTTTTTTTTCTTAAGCTCTGAATAATACTTTGTTGTCTGAATGTACCACAGCTTTATTCATTCACCTAGTGAAGGGCAACTTAGTTGCTTCTAATTTTTGGCAATTGTAAATAAAGTTGCTATAAAATAGCATCTATGTGTAGGTTTTGTTTGTTTGTTTGTTTTTTAATATGTAGGTTTTTATTTGAGCATGAATTTTCAACTTATTTGATTAATACCAAAGGAGCACAGTTCCTGGATCGCATGGTGAGAGTATGTTTAGTTTTGTAAGGACTACCAGACTGTCTTCCGAAGTGACTGTAGCATTTTGCATTCCCACCAGCAATGAATGAGAATTCCTGTTCTCCATATCCTCTCCAGCATTTATTGTTGTCAGTGTTTGGGGTTTTAGCCATTCTAATAGGTGTGTAATGGTATCTCATTTTTGATTTGCACTTCCCTGATGACATATGACATGAGCATCTTTTCATATGCTTATTTGCCAGCTGTAGGGTTCTCCCCTACCCCTTACCCTGTCCCCTTTGTTCTTTAGCAGGTAGAGGAGGTTCCCATCTATTCTTAGTTTGCTGAGAATTTTTATTACGAATGGCTGTTGGATTTTGTAAATGCTTTTTCTACATCTGTTGATATGACCATGTCACCTCTTTTTTTTAAAATCTGTTGATATGATTGATTATATTAATTGATTTTTGAAAGATGAACTAGCCTTGAATACCTGGAAAAAATCCCATTTGGTTATGGCATGTAGTTCTCTTTATACGTTGTTGGATTTGATTTGCTAATATTTTGTTGAGGATTTTTATATCTCAGTGCATAGAAGATATTGATCTGTCGTTCTTTTTCTTGTAAAGTCTTTGTCTGGTTTTGGTATTAGGATGATGTCTGCTGAGTTAGAAATTGTTTCCTCTTCTATCTTCTGGAAGAGATTGTAGAAAATTAGTGTAATTTCATCCTTAAATGTTTAGTAGGCTTCATCAGTGAACTCATCGGGGCCTCATGCTTTCAGTTTTGGAAGATTATTATTGATCCATTTCCTTTAATAGATACAGGCCTATCCAGATTGTCCTTTTATTCTTGTGTAAGTTTTGACCGATTGGTTTTCTAAGAGTTGGCCCTTTTCATCTAGGTTGTCAAATTTGTGGGCATGGAATTGTTCGTAATATTCCTTTGTTACTCTTCTAGTGTCTATAAAATCAGTAGTGATGGCTCCTATTTCATTTTTAATGTTAGTAATTTATATTTTCTCTCTCTCTTCTTTAGTTAACCTGGTTAGATGTTTATCAATTTTGATATTTTTTAAAACCCAACTTTCAGTTTCACTGATATTTCTCTACGAATTTCCTGTCTTCAATTTTATTAATTTCTGGACTTATTTTTATTGTTTATTTTCCTTTCTTTGGGTTTAACTTGCTCTTCTTTTTCTAGTTTCCTAAAGCAGAAGTTTAGATTATTGATTTTAGATCATTTTTTTCTATTACCTGCATTCAGTGCTGTAAATTTCCCTCTAAGCATTGCTTTCCCTGCATCCCACAAATTTCAACAAATTGTGTTTTCAGCTTTATTTAGTTTCAAATTTAAAAAACTTTTTCCTCTTCAGAGATATCTTGTTTGACCTATGTGTTATTTAGAAATGTGTTGTTTGATCTCCAACTATTTGGGGATTTTACAGCTATCTTTTTGTGATTTCTAGTTTAATTCTGTTGTGGTCTGAAAATACACATTGTATGATTTCTATTTTAAATGTGTTAAGGTGTGTTTTATGGCCCAGAATGTTGTCTAAATTAGTGAATGTTCCATTTGAGCTTGAGAAGAGTGTGTATTCTTCTGTTTTTGGATAAAATAGTCTATAGACATTGATTATAGATTATTGCTGTTATTTTGATGTGTGCCCGTCCAGATTTTTCTAGGCATATGTCATCTATAACCTTTGTATTTACAAAGTAGGATAATTTTGTACACATGGTTTTACAGCCTTTCACTTCAAGTATTGTGGACATATGTCCTTGTCATTAAATACATTTTTATCATATCACTTCTGATGGCTCTGTAATACTGCACAGTATAGATTACCATGATTTAACTAGTTCTTCGTTTGAAATTTTGAGCTTATTTCTCTATTTTATTAAAGAATGCTATGATTAATATCTTTGTAGCCAATTAGTCACACATCCTTAATTACTTCTCTAAGTCAGTTCCTAAAGATAGACTTACCAGATTAAGAGAAAAGCATATTTTATGACTTAATAAATATAGTCACATTGCCTACCAGAAATTTCCTGCTTTATTCTTTTGCCAGCAGTCTTTGAGAGTACCTGTCTTCCCTGCATCCCAGCTGATACCTAGTGTTATTAACGAAATGTTTGTACTGGGTAATGATACATAGATGTTTGACATTCTCTAATTTTCTGTGTTTGAAATAATTCATAATTTTTTAAAATGTTGCCAGTGTAGCAGGAAAGGGAATGATTTAATTTTGTCTTATGTTATTAGTGAGATAAAATGTTTTTACATTTTTTTTGTTTGTTTATTTGTCTTTTTTTGTTTTGTTTTGTATTTTTAATGGGGGAACTGGGAATTGAACCCAGGACCTCATGCATGCTAAGCATGCGCTCTACCACTGAGCTATACCCATTCCCCAAATGTTTTTACATTTGATTACTAGTTATTTGTATTTCTTTTATAAACTGTTGGTTCTTGATATGTATTCAGCTAAAAGTGAAAAAGCAGGACATCTTAGTTATTACCTTATCTAGTCTTAAAGTAGATACATATGGGTTATTTATTAGACTTTTGAAGTGTTGAAAATATATTACCTAAATATGACATGGGGTTTCCCAAGAATTTATCCTTGAAAAAAGAGAATCTTTTTTTTTTAAATTGCTAGATGACCTATAATGGCTCTTCTGGTGATAGAAATGCAGCATGTAAAGAGCTTGAATAAAATAGAAGTGTACAAATGGAAAGGGTAATGTCTCTAAATCATTATTTCTTCTCTCTTTTTGAAGTATTACACACTTACAGATGATAAGCATACCATTTAGTGAATTACCACAAATTGAATATGCCTCTTGTCTTAGTTAGTTTGCGTGTATAACAAAGTATCATACACTAGGTGCTTAAACAGTAGAAATTTATTTTTCACAGTTTTGGAGGATGGAAAGTCCACGATCAAGGGTGCCAGTCAATTCGTTTCTCTGTGGGGGCCCTCTTCCTGGTTTGCAGATGACTGCCTTCTTGCTGTATCCTCACATGGTGGAGAGAAAGATTCTCTCTCTCTTGCCTCTTAGGGTACTAATCTCATTCATGAAGGCTCTACCCTCATGACCTAATTACCTCCCCAAAAGTCCTACTTCAAAATACCATCACATTAGGGATTGGGGCTTCAACCTATGAGTTGGGGGTAGGGCGATGGCCACAAACATTCTGTCCATAGCCCCTGTGTAGCCGCAGCGTAGGCTCATAAACAATGCTGCTCCATATGCAGGAGCCCCTCCTACCTCTCCTGGTCATTAAATTTTCCACCCTTTCCAGAAGTAGTCACTCAGGATCCCAAGTTCTCATGCTATAGAGTCTTTTGACCTGCTTTTAATCCTTATGTATGTGGAATCACACAGGATGTATTTATCTACCTGACTTTTATACTTTGTACTGTTTTTAAAATTTATTTTGTGTATAACTGAGATGTGTTCATTTTCATTGTTGTACAGTCTTCCAGTGTAAGAACATATCATAGTTTATTCATTGGTTCAATGCTAAAGAACATGCAGGGTTCCCCTCCGCCACTGCCCCGCCCCCACCTTTTGAAGCTGTTTCAAAGTTGTTACTTCTCTTGGTGAATAGGTGCACTCATTTCTGTTAATACATACCCATGGGTGGACTTGTTGAATTTTGTGTGTATCCTCATTCTCTGTCACCTAGTAGTTTAAACTTCATTGATTGCTGCCTAGATGCAATCATTCAGTAGCTATTGATCCCCTTACTATGTTTATATGCCTGCCAGTGTGTAGGTATTGAGGTACAGTCATAATTCAGACCAGGTTACTTCATATCCCTAAAAATTTATTCATTCAAGGTTGGGAAAATGAATATTCCCTTCTAGTTAGAGTTATCTAATTTTCAGTTATATTTAGTCATTGGGAACTAGAGCTTTGGACAAGAATTAGGGTATGCTAAGGAGGATGAGTGTGACAGTGGTGTGCACAGTTAAAGAAGAAAAGGCTGGAGGCAGAGTATCACTGAGAGGCTATGGGGGTGAGGGATAGGCTAAGTGGACCAGGGTATGGCAAAGAGAGAGGAATGAAATAACTGTATGTCTTTGTTCTGGCAATAGTCTTGCAGCCCTGAAAATTTTTTTGTTTTGCTTTGTTTGTTTTAATTGAGATATAGTCCACATACTTTAAAATTCACCCTTTTAAAGTGTACGGTTTAGTGGCTTTTAGTATACTCACAAGGTTATGCAACCATCACCACTAATTCCTGAATATTTTCATCACCTCAGAAAGAAACCCTGCACCCATTAGTAGTTGCTCCCCCATTTCCCTCCACTCTCTCCCATCCCATGCTCTAAATGTTCACTAGTCTACTTTCTGTCTCTATGGATTTGCCTATTTGAGACATTTCATATAAATGGGAGCATACACTTTTGGGGGGGGGCTTCTTTCACTTAATGTAATGTTTTCAAAGTTCATTCATGTTGTAGTATGAATTAGAGCCTGATTCCTTTTTATAGTTGTAGATACCATTGTATGGATGTAATGCATTTTCTTTATCCATTAATTATTTGGACATTTGGGTTGTTTCCACTTTTGGCTGTTACGAATAACGCTACTATGAACATTCGTGTACAAATTTTTGTATAGACATATGTTTTCAGTTCTCTTGGGTACATATCTTGAAGTAGAAGTGCTACAGCTTTCTGGGTTTTTCTCAGGAGCTTTCTCCAAATGGATAGCATGTTAGGCCCTATTATCAGAGTGGTGTGTATTGAAAACATGGAATACTTAGAGTTCCAATGGCCAGGTTTCAATTCTGTTTTGGATGCCTTGGGCATTCATGTTGCCATTTTGAAGGTAATTTTTTTTTTTTTGATGGGAGTAGGTAATTAGGCTTATTTATTTATTTTTACAGCAGGCACTGGGGATTGAACCCAGGACCTCATGCATGCTAAGCATGTGCTCTACCACTTGAGCTATACCCTCCCCTCATGTTGCCATTTTGAATTCTCCCTTGGACTGTGGGGTTTTTGTTTTGTTCTGGCTTTTTTCTTCTTCTTGACCAGATGCCTAGGGCACTTGCTGCCCTGGACATGGATCGGTTTTTGTTTCTTGGGTTTTGAGCATATCCAAGATTTGTAATTGACAGTTGAACAGCTAAGTTTCTTCTTTCCATTCCTTACAGAATCTTCTGCTCAGAGTTACCTATTAAATGGCACATTTATTTTTTTCTGTCTGTGCATCTGAGAATTCTCAGGTTGTCTGATTCTTGAGGTGTTTCAGTTTAAAGATACAGAGTAAAGGTCTTTTTTTTTTTTTTCTTTCTTGTTTTGACCTGATTCCTGTGCACTGTGAATCCAGGGCAATGCAAAATATGTTAGGTTCCTTGCAAACTGGAGGAGTGCCAGCTCAGAGGAATGTTTGCCTTTGTTTCTGTCAGGTTCCTAAGCTCAGCTGGACGTCTTTAAGGTCAGAGAATATTGGTTTGGGCACCTTGCCTAGGAAAATGCTTCTTCTGGCTCTTTTGAGTGCTTGGAACAAAGGGGGCTCTCTGTTGTCAGGCATTTGCTTAGGTAGTTTCAAGATGGTACTGGAGACCTGAGAAATATGAAATAAAGGAGTAAGTAAATAACTAAACCCGAGAAAATGCCCAGGTAATGACAAGCCAGGATCTATGTACAGTAAAGCAAATGTCACCAAAAATAGATGTCTCTAGATTGAAACAGGGACTATTTCTCTTTTTCACCTTTTTTTTCCTTCATTGCCTGAATGGTTTAGAGCTATTATTGGCAAAACATGATGTGCTAAATAAATATTTGTTTCTGGGTAATATATGTTGAAAGTGGTTTCTGACTCTGTATTCCTTCCTTATAAGCCCTTAGCAATCTTTTTAGTTTTGGCATAATGTAGAAGGCTCTTGTCTTACCAATCTGAGTAGCCTCTTGACTTGCAGATTGTGGTACTTCTATCAGGTTTCTACCCTGTTATCACTGATAGCAAATAGTAATTTACTATTTCTGTTCTAACAGAGGTAGCCACATCTTGTTTGTTCTAACTTCCAAATTTCTGCTTGGTTCTTGTTATACTCTGGGAAGTAGTGAAAGGAATAGCTTGGAAAGTGCAAGGCAGTTTGTCAAAGGCCTTGCATTTGGTCTTTAATTTGAAAACATGGGGGAGCCACAAGAATGTAACAATATCAAAATGACACTATAGGGAAATGTTTCTTAGGGTAGTATATAGACTTGACTAGAAGGGAGAAACTGCAAAGGAAAAGATCCCTTAGAATCTGGAGCAGAAATCGAGATGTGAGGAGTTGATGGCTTACACTAGGGGCTGGGAGCAGGTATGTAAAGAATACATCAGGTTTGAAAGAACAATCTCTAAGGTTTGGTAGCACTGGATATTGGACAGAGGGGCAAGAGAGAGGGTGGGCTCAAAGGCCACTCAGAGTTTACAAGAATGGTAAGGGCCTTGAAAAGAAATAAAACATCTAGAAAAGGAAGGCATTTGGCAGGGAGAGATGAAGATGATTGTTAAGTGAGAGGTGATGGCAGGACATTTAGGTAACTGCTGGGATATAGGACTGGAGCTTGGCAGAAAAAACATGAGGTTTTTTTCATTGTTAATTTTTATACCTTTCTTTCCACTACTTAACTAGTTTATTCTACAGCTTTCTTTAAATTTCATAGTCTGTGTCTTTTTTTTTTTTTCTTTTTTTAATTGAAGTATAGCCAGTTTACAGTGTGTCAGTTTCTGGTGTACAGCATGATGTTTGAATCATATATATACATATATATTCATTTTCATATTCTTTCATTATAGGTTATTATGAGATTGAACATAATTCCCTGTGCTATACAGAAGAAACTTGTTGTTTATCTATTTTTTATATAGTAGTTAGTATCTGCAAATATAATCTATATGTGTTTTGAGCAAATTACCTACCTCTGCACCAGTTATTTCCAAAAGCGTCTATATCAGTTAGGATTCGATTTGGCTGTGAGTGACAAAACACTAGAAATAACAGTGGCTTAGAATGAGGTGATTTATTTCTCTTTAATGTAAATGAACTCTAACCATCCAGGTGTTCTTATGGTGGTATATCAGGGACCCGGCTCTTTCAGTTGTGAAACCCTGCTATCCTCAACATGTGACTCCTACCTTATTGTCGAGGGTGGCTACTTGAGTATCAGCCATCACTTGGACTTGCCAACCAGTGGGAAAGAAAAGGGGATGAAAATGGGCATGACCCTCCCTTTAAGAATACTTCCTAGACTTTGCAGGCACTATTTCTCCTTATGTCCAGTTGATTAAAATTTAGTTATGGCCTCACTTAACTGCAAGGATGGCTGGGAAACTTGTTTATTCCAGGCAGCCGTGTACCCAGTTAAAAATCAAGGGTTTATAGATAAACAAGTTTATACTGTATAGCACAGGGAAATATATTCAATATCTTGTAGTAGCTCATGGTGAAAAAGAATATGAAAATGAATAAATGTGTATTCATGTATGACTGAAGAATTGTGTTCTACACCAAAGATTGACACAACATTGTAAATTGACTATACCTCAAAAAAAAAAAAAAAGGGTTTGCTTCCAAGGAAGGGGAAGCAAATAGGCATTGGGAGGCTACTTCGAGTCTCTTAATTTTCCAGACTAAACCAGATTCCAAATTTTTTCAGTTATAGAACTTGTTTCTTCAACCCTTAGTAATCCTTATAATAATAAAAATATAGTAAATAGTAGTAATATATATAAATAAAATATAATTTAAATGTACATTTCTGCTTTTGTATTTTTTTAAATGTCACATTAACTTATGACTAATAGCTAATGCATATGCTTTGGAATAGACCAATATTGATGTCAGTGTCTAAATTTTGAATATAAGATCAATAGATTCAGAAGTCGGAGAAGTTATAGTATGATAAATACCATGTTTTACCCATGTTTTTCTGTATGACATGTTCTACAACTTACTATATACAAACTATAAGATTATATTATAGAGGGCAGACGTATAATGCCCTCTACCTGAAATCACTAGCATTTCTACCAGGCCTACCTTAGCAAAAATAAGGATCTATCTTGATCTTACTTATTTCTAGGCTCTCTCACTTTTCTTAAGTGTGAGTGATCATTTTCTCCTCTCTGGGTCACATCTAGCTTTGTCCATTGTACATGCAGCTCACAGTGCACTTTGTACATGGTGAGCTGTCACACAGTTGACCTGTCAGCATACACTTTCTTATTCTCCTTTTGTCTCTCTTCTCTTCCAGAAATATTAAAGAACTCTTTCCAATCTGTACTTCTCTTGATAAGAATTTCAGGTGGAGGTATCTGCTGTTTGTTTAAAACTGTACTTGTTTGTCATCTTTGTGCTTTAAAAGATAATCTCCATGAGAGCATTGCTAGGTTTTGTTCATTGCTGAACCCCTCATGCCTAGGCAGCTGTGAGAAAACATTTGTTCTTGAATAATGAATACATAGCCTGTTCTGGCTTTTGTTTTGGGGGGATGAAGAGGCTTTAGGGAAAGGGTCAGGGCATTTTTTAATGTATAAAACTCTAGAAGTCTTCCCACAAGAAGAAATAACTTCAGTACATTGAACTGAAATCTTTTGGAGAGGAGCCAGCTGTGTGTCGTTATGTTGGCCATCTTCCCGAACCTCAAATTGGTCTGCATTGACTGACACACAGCCTTTCGACAGGACAAAACATAAAGTTGGAATTGTTCTAAAAAATCTAGACATGCAGGCTATTCCATGTGATAGAAACCTCAAGATGCTTCCTAATGCTCCTCAAGGTTCCCCCACCCTTTTAATGTGTTTTTTCCCAGTTTTTCTTATAAAGAGGAGAAATTTTCAATTATATGATCTTGGTTATTTTGATGGTCTTCAAATACATATAAGGGATACCTTTTAATACACTAGATGGTGTATCTTAGGTCTTTAAAGGCATCCAAGGGTTAAGTCTGTGTTAGATTTCCAGGGCAAACAGGTTTGACCTGGAGGGTTTCTTGATAGCTGGAGGCTGTGCCTTTGTAGCACTTGACAGTACATCTGGGTGGGGCAACATTAGAGACCCCTTGGCTTTGTCTTCTCCCAAACTCCTGGATTACCAGATTCTTGCCCCACGCAGAGATCATTCCCTCGTTGTCTGCAGTGGCAGCCATGATATGGCTCAGCAGATGTTGCTTCCTCAGTATGGACTAATTTAACTTGGGCATGTCTTCCGTGTGAAAAGCTATCCCTTGTTTTCATTAGGGGCTGAAGTTTGATAATTTTGTGTCACTTGCAGATGAGAATGAGTAGATCTAAAAGAATTAGGGACCTAGCCTGTCCCAGTGGATCTCTTCTAATTTGGAGCTTCCATTCTTAGTCTCATAGCTTCTGTCAGAATGGCATTGGGTCTGTAGCTTTTTGACTAAGAAATAATGGTGAGTGGTTACTTCCCTAAAATGGTGATTGACCAGTGTGTGTTTAGAAGTCTGGCAGCTCTGTGTTTTATTCATCTTTTCAAGGCCCTGTTTCTTTAGAAAGTATGTCAGCAGGATTCTCTGAAATGTCTGCACCAAGGACTTTGAAGCCAGAGAGGCTAATTGATACAGCCTTCAAGAGAGCTAGGCTCTTGAGTTGGGAGGTAGCAGATTAAGAGCCAGGAGAAATCATCTCTTTTCAATGGTGAGGCCAGAAGAATAGTTGCTGGTTCTTTGGGGGATGCTTGGGGAACATTGTGCAGCCTTTATGGTGGGCTCAGCAGTGAGGCCCGCGCAGCATCTTAGGACTTGTGGGCCTCATCTGCTCTCTTGGCTGTTTCTGCCACCTCCAGTCATCAACTCTGTAAGAAAAAGAAATGAGAGATAAATTGTTTGAATGTTATTCAGTGAACAGAACAAAATAAGAAGTTCTATATTTTCTGCATTGATTTTAGAAACTTCCTTTTTTTCTCCTAAGGTAACTTGATTTAGAGACCTAGGCAGTGAACCATGCATATATGTTGAATTTAAGGTCCACTTTTCCCAGGAGAAAGGAGCCAGGGGAAGTAGAACAACAGTCATCTCAGAATAAAGGAATAAAATGGAGGTTATAGAAACCTGAATTCTGAAGGAGATTCTGAGGATATTGGTAAAATATCTTTAGAGGTAGTTTTCCACTTCCACTAAGAACTGGGTCATATCTTTATTTGGAAATAAATAATTGATTAAAAATTGATTTAGTAATTAAATAATTGATTTATTTAAGGGATCTTAACTTTATTTAAGCTGAGGTCCTTAGAACAAAAACATACAAAAGTATAACAAACTGAAAGTTTCAAAGATATTTGCATTTTAGCAGTTCACAGTTGTTTGATTATTCTAAGTACTGATAGCTGGAGCTTGTAAATCTTTTCTTCAGGGTAAAATATTTTGCGGTGATGGAATTTGCTGAGTGCCCCGTCTGCCTGGCTGTCTCAGTCTCTTATGATACGCCTCATCTTTTCACAAGAAGAGAAAAGACTTTTGGCTGTTTTGATTATTTATCTGCTATCTTATTTATTTGTTTGTTTGTCTGTTTATATTTCATCTCTTTGTATTTGACTCAAATGACACTTATAATGGGAGAGTCTTGTAGATCCCTTGGTAGACGAGTATATTCTTCCTAAGTCTTCCCGGGCCTAAGCTTGTGAATTATCTCCATGATTATGGATCACTGATTTTCCTCCATAATGATGGAGGAATTTTCTAGAAGAACTGGAATCTTACTTTAAAATACACGAAAGACTGACAGAGAATGGTGGTGGAGTGGGTGGAATATATTTTCAGCACCAGATGGCTTTAAAATAATTAAGATGCTGTATGTCAGGGCCCATGTTATGTCCCTAGAATAGAGTTCATCCTGAGACCCTACATCTTTCTACCAACTCTCAGCGCGATGAATGGGGGCTCATTGAAACACAGACCAGTCATATTACTTCACAGAACAAATAAGGTTTTAGCAAGATGCTGGTTGTGTCCTCTTAGGAAATGACATAAACTGGTTAGGCAGTGGAAAATATTACTAAGAAACATTTTAGAAACATTTTTGTTGTGCTTTCATCTGGACAAGAAAAGATATCTCAAGATAAGTAGCAGCCCAGAGGGCAGTGTCTCTTTGCTTCTCAACCTTAATTGGTCCCTGAAATGGGATTCTGTTTTCAGTGGAGAGCCCATTAGGGCCTCATCTCCTGGCTGCTCAGAGGACAGTTCAGATCCTGTTGGGTGAAAGGCCGTTCTAAGCAGAGGGCACTCAGGGGTCACTGGACCAAGCTAGAGTTGTCACAGAGCATTCTGTGTGCTTTCCTTAGGATATTTGGCCCCCGTTTCCCTCCTTCCTTCCTCTCTTTTCCTCTTTTTGTCTCATTTTGGTTTTGGCCTTTGGGAATACTTAGTTCTACAAAATGTTTGAATTGTAAAATATGCTTGCACCAAAAAGAGTGAGTCTGGCTGCTTTGCAAAAGATTTCTATAAAAACTACCCTTTACACTAAGGAGAATGATATACATACAGTCATCCCTCTGTGTCCATGGGTTCTGTATCAACATATATAGAGGGATGACTCTACTGCACCATTTTATATGAGACTTGAGCATTCTCGGATTTTGGTATCCACAGGGGTCCTGGAACTAGTCTCCCATGGATACCAAGAGCTGACTATACATTTGTTTTAAACCTGTTATTTTTCTCCTTTTGCTTTTGTCTCTCTGCAGATCCATTTGATTGCCACTGTTGTTGACATTCCTACTTACTAGCAGCCCTCTTTGTCTTAGACAGAGTGCCTAAAGTAATTGTAGGTGCCTCAAGAACATAAAGACCACCTTGAGCAGGCCAGTTTGGAGGATTGGCAATGCTATCAAGAAGCAGAGTCTTTATGGCAATCTCTCTAAAAACTTCCTATGGGGCCATTGCCTGTGAATTTTGTTGTGACAAGTATTATGAGTTGGCTGATACCCTAAAAGTTTAAAAGCAAACAAAAACAATATAGTGAAAAGAAAACCTGACTAGTCCCATTTGTGTTGCTAACTAGCTCTGAAGTCTTGAGCAGGTTGCTTCACGTGACTCATACTTTTTCCATGTGGAAACAGGTTTTATATGTGCCCTATTTGTGAGGATTGATCCAGGTGACATTTGTGAAGAATGCCTTTATAAACTGTGACTGATTTGTGAATAAGGATTACTACCTCTGATAAGCAGTGTCACTTTTCAGCCACCAGTAACCTGATTCTCCTATCCTGTGTTTGGAAGAAGCACAAATCTATAAAGAGGGTTTGCTGATTTTTCAGTATGAGTTGTATTCACAAGGCTCACATACTTTCCCCCACCTTTGATCCTTTGTGTGTCTCTCTCCTTACTTTAATGGGATGATTTATGAGGTTACACAGCAACCGTATCTCAGTAAAAGTATAACTGTGACTGTGCTTGTGGGAGATTGTCAACAAAGATGCAAAGCTACTGGCCAGAAATGTTCCTTCCTTTCCATTTTCTCTTGTACCTCCACAGTACCTTAAAACCCTTGGGCTTGGTTATCAACCAGCTGGAATATATGGTAGAGTCTCAGTTCTCTGACGCAGTCCTTTTCACAGGTTAACAGTCACAAAATGGAGTTATGAAGCCTCCAAGAGTATTCAGATGAAAAGGGAAATGGAAATGTGAATATTGGATTCAGCAGCCCTCAGACCCAGCTTGTGCTCCTCTCTAGTGTCCCTAAGGCAGAGAGTAAAGATTTGCTTTGCTGTTCAGGAGTGCATTTATCTCTAGCTGTTAGCAGCTTCACTTTAAGACCCTTTGAGATATACTTAGAACACATATATATGACTTTGTCAAGTGTGGGCTTTGGGCTTGGGAGGATTCTAGCAGGTTTTAATCTAATTTAAGCCTAATGTAACACTACTGAGAAAGGGGGTGTCTTTAGTTTTACTTTCAGATATATGGTGCATCATTAGGAATTAGATGTGGTTAATCAGACTCATGATCTTCATGTTACCTTTGCTTTAGTAGCTTGGTAAATAATTCAAATGATGAATAAAAATTATAATGTGTGAAGATGGTAGGTAATAGACAATTAAAAGTGGACAACCAAAAGTGATAAATCATCCTGCCTGCTTATTAATCCAACTCCTCACAGGTTCCTTCCCTAGGAGACACTGGCAGATCTTTACTGTATGAAATCTGAATAAAGCACCTGGTAGGAATAGGGAGGTGGGCAGTACATGTCATGCCTGTGCTTGGTATATCTGGGCAGCTGATACATGATAGCAGCTGGGAATCAAATCATAGATAAACCTGATTGTTCTCATTCAAGTTTTTCCTGTGTCTGTTTATTCCAATTAAAACAATTGGCTGTTCTTCAACAGCGATAGTCTTTGTTGGTTTTTTTTGTTGATAGTGGTGGTGGTGGTGTTTTAACAGTGATAGTTCTAACAACCATTTTATATTCTTTAGCAGTGGTCTCTGGTAGCCTTATGTCTAACCATGTGCAAGTTGAAAAGAAAGGGCCACTTTTATAGGGGGTTGTAGGGGACTCTGAGGAATAAGAAATGTGCCTTTGTAACACGAGTTGAACGTAATCTTCTCAGATTGACACACTGTGGGTACTCCTGGCAGGAGGAGTTCCCTACCTTCAAGAGAAAGTCACAGCGGCTCCTGGAACATCATATTTGTTATCTGAGAAGTATAAAGTGCTCCTTGCCTCAGGAATTCCTGACTCTACTGATGCCTCCAAGTGGTGAAATCAGAATTTGCAGTTGACTGCAATTCACAGTAGTGCCTTGTTCCAATGGCACTGTTCACTGTTCACATGGCAACCCACACGTTTTATGGACTGGGTGTACAGATGTGCACTGTGACAGCAGTACTTCCCTCCAGAGCCACTGTGTGCTAAGCACTCCAGTCTTCCAGGGATAGTTGGATCCATTCAGTCTTTTTGCCATTCCACAAGCTCTTATTAAGTTCCTTTTCTACACCAAGTACTGTGCTTGGTACTGGTAATAAAAGACCAGCAAGATTTAGCTTAGGTGCTAAGATTTGGCCCAGCAATCGAAAATTAATGCTAAGTGCTATCATAAAGTTAAGGGTTCTGACATGCAGTGACCATTCCCGTGTGAAAGCTTAGCCTTGAAGTGGGGTGTGAAATATCACCTGACAAGCACGTGAGATGAAGTGAGTGACAGCTTGATCCTGTCTAGTCTCACCTGCTGTTGCTAGTCCTTTTCGAGCATTTAGGGCTCAAAATACACTTATTGAGCCCTTACTACATCCGATGCTAAGCACTTCGCATGTATTAATTTACCTAATCTTCATAACCAGTTTATGAAGTAGGTACTGTTATTCCTACTTTACAGATGAGGAAACTGAAGCTCAGAGAAGTTAAGGATCTTGCTGAAGGTCATGGAGTGAAGGCAGGATGCAAATTTAAGGAACCTGACCCAGAGTCCGTATTCTTAAATACAGGTGCCTCTGGGTGGAAGAGTACCATCTTCACCAACTTTCTGTATGGGTAGAACTTAGCAGAGTGATAATCCCCTGGCCCTCCCTACCTGCAGAGCTTTTTCTCTTTCCTGGGTTGGCTCCTAAGGGCAAATTGCCTATCCCTAAGAGTGAGCAGGAATAGGCAAATGCAGCAGACAGTCCCTTATCTACAGCCCCAGATGTGAATCTGGCTGCACCTTTCACCAGCTGGGTGACCTTGCCTCTCTGAGCATGTTTCCTCATTTGTAAAGTAGAGCTAATGATCATGGGATCATTTAGGGATTAAATAAAATAACACACTTAATTAACAGTTTCTGGCTCTGAGTAAGCACTTAAAAATGTTAGCAAATTTTTATTATCATCGTCCTCTAGCCTTGAGAACAAGCCGGGAAATAATTTCTCAGAGACCAGATTCTAGGACCTAGGTAGGTGGGTAGTTTCATTGGTTTTTTTTTTGGTTTTTTTTTTTTTTTTTTTTTTTTTTTTTGGTTCTGACAAGACAATAATTTTATTCTATGTATTTCTCTTGACTCTTTTGGTGTGAAAAGCAGAGAGGTAAAGCATTATTTGACAGATGTATGGATTCAAGCAAGAAACTGAGGTCCAATTGCAAAGAAATGCCTTGTATAACTCAGAGCCCTGTCTGAGGAGACACAGAGGACCCTAGAGGGCGGAGAATGAACACAGCGCAGGGGCTAGTTCCAGAGTCGCATCCTCGGTTAGTTCACTTACAAGTGTGGGTGAGGGTCCCTTGTCAGTAGGCAGAGATTTTTTTTTCCCTCTGCTCTAAAAGATATCTGCTGTCTACTGTTTATTAAACAAAATTTATTTTTTCTTGACGTGAAAGAATTCGTGTCTTGTCCAAAATGCAGAGGCAAAGGAGCTCTGTAACTGCAGTCCTGTTGAGCCCCTTTCCCCACCCGATCCTGTACCAAACTTTCCCAAAGTGCTTATTTGCCAATGATTGCTCCTCAGATCTCATAGCCAGCTTACTTGGTGGGCTCCAAGCCACAGTGGTGCTGCTGCCACCACCACCACTGCTGACACCACCAGTCATTCAATTTCCTGCTATAAGGATGTGACCTACCGTGAAGCTTTCACAGTCCTCTCTTCTTCCTGTCTTCGGTGTTGTACCTCTTTCTTTTGGTGCTTTTGCCATGCAGCGGTGTTGCAAAGTTTTCAGGCACCAGAGTTGAGATCCCTTACTACCTCACCAAGGAGATTTGAGTTAGCCATGGAAAAGAAGATAACTGAGAGGGCTCCTGTTCCTCTGTGCTTCAGAAGGAAGAGTTTGCTTCTTGAGTGTGTGCTAGCTCCCTAGCCAAGTGGGGGGAGTTGCTGGGACTACATGACCTCTGGAGGAGTAGACTGGGCCTAACCTGCCCAAGGACAGTGCCCCAACACACAGGAGCCAAGACCGAGGACTGACTTCACCTTCTCCCACTCCCTTTCCCTAAGCTTAAGCTCGCTCTGCCACACTGCCCCAAGTCTGTGGCTTATAACAGTCATTTCCTTCTGTTGATGAATAAGCTCACTCTTTGTAAGATATTTCAGCTTGGGGACTGGAAAGGCTCTCTGTGCCTTCCTGTCTCTTCATTTCTTCAAGGTTCATGTTAATGGCCTCTATCTTTGTCTCCACAGGGAACTCTAATGATCCATGACAAAGAGGTCACCCTTGAGTATGTACCGAGCCCGGATTTTTGGTACTGCAAACGGGTAAGTGCCAAGAATTCCCTTCCTTAGAAGTAAGGATCCAGCATCACAACTTCTCCATGTCTCCAGGAGCGCTGCCTGGTGTAATATGTGTGGCCAAGGGCAAAGCTCTTCTTTCTTGGTTTACTTAAGATAAACTGGAGGTCAGGGCAAGGTCGTCTATAATTTCTGCTTCCCAACTGCTGCCTGTGGCCATACAGGGTTCTGGGCCTGTAGTTGGTGATGCTTTCCCAAGGATATATGCCATGCTTTCTGTTGATTATGAACAGAAAGAGTAACAGTCCCTTGACTTAAAACCTCTTCTCAGTTACCATTCTTGGGTGTGGGTAAAGAGTGTTTTTGGAAAGGTGTATATAGAGAGGCTAGTTCTGTGGGAGGTATACATTTTTTGGATATTCAGAGTTTTCTGAGGATATAGAACTTCAGATACTGTGATATTTTTCCTCTGTTTAACTCTGTTTTCTCATAGAATGGCATATTTAAAGATTTTAAGCTATATTCTTATTAGAAATCCAGTTTGATTGCAAATGAGCATGAAGATGTATTTTGTCATTTTTCATTGCTGCTATGTAGTTTCAAAAATAAGTTTGAAAATTTTATGTAAAGTTTCTTAATTGTAATTCATTAAAAGTATCATCAAACTTGATAAAATTAAATAAAAGCTTTAGCTTGACATTTCATTAATCTCAATGAAATACAATCTGGATAGCTGTGGTTGTCGGTAACCAAAGCATTGATATTTCATGGATATACTACCTTAAGCTGTCAGTTTAGGAAAACATTTAACTATTTTTAAAATGGTGATAAAATTACATATAACATTAAATTTACCATTTTAACCATTTTAAAGTACAAATAGCACTAAGTACATTCACAATGTAGTGCAATCATCAACACTGTCTAGTTTGAGAACTTTTTAATCACCCTAAAAAGAAACCTCATCTGTTAAGCATTGCTCTTCCCTCAGTTTCTGGAAACCACCAGTCTGTTTTCTGTCTCTATGGATGTGCCTATTCTGAATATTTCATGTAAGTGGAACCATGTATTATGTGCCCTTTTGTGTCTGCCTTCTTTCATTTAGCATGTTTTCAAGCATGTTTCATCCATGTTATAGTGTATATCAGTACTTCATTCATTTTTTGGCTGAATAATATTATATGGATATATCACATTTTGCTTATCCATTCATCAATTGATAGCCTTTTGAGTTGTTTCCACTTCTTAGCTATTGAGAATAAGACTGCTCTGAATATTCATGCGTAAGTTTTAATTTGACCACCTGTTCACAGTTCTTTTGGGTATATGCTCAGGAGTAGAATTGTTGGGTCATGTGGCACTGTCATGTTTTAACTCTGAGAAACCACTAAACTGTTCTCCACAGACACCAGCTGCACCATTTTACATTCCCACCAGCAATGTCTGAAGGTTCTCTGCAATGTCTGAATTTCTCCACATCCTTGCCAACATTTGTTATTTTCCATTTTTTGGATAATAGCCATCCTAGTGGATGTGAAATAGTATCTCATCATGATTTTCATTTGTATTTCCCTAATGACTAATGACATTGAGCATCTTTTCTTGTGTTTGTTGCCACTTGTATGTCTTCTTTGGAAAAATGTTTATTAAAGTTCTTTGCCCACTTTTAATTGGGTTATTTATATTTTTGTTGTTAAGTTGTAAGAGTTCTTTACATATTCTGGATATTATTCCCTTATCAGATATGTGATTTGCAAATACTTCCCCCTAATCTATGTGTTGTCTTTCACTTTCTTGATATGGCCCTTTGATGCACAGTTTTAATTTTGATAAAGTCCAGCTCATCAATTTTTTTTTCTTTTGTTTCTTGTCCTTTAGTGTCATAAAACTATTGCCAAAGCCAAGGCCTTAAAGGTTTACCCTTATATTTTTTTTCTAAGAATTTTATAGTTTGGGCTTTTATATTTAGATCTTTGGTCTATTTTGAGTTAATTTTTGTTCAAGGTGTGAGGTAAAGGTCCAACTTCATTCTTTGGAATGTGAATATTCAGTTGTTCTCGCACCATTTGTTGAATTAACTATTCTTTCCCCATTGAGTGGTCTTGGTACCCTTGTTGGAAGCCATTTAACCATAGATATATAGGTTTATTTCTATAGATTCAATTTTATTCTGTTGATCTGTATTTTTATCCTTATGGCAGTACCACACTGTTGATTATTGTAGCTCTGTAGTAAGTATTTCAGTTGGGAAGTGTGAGTCCTTCAGTTTTGCTCTTCTTTTTCAAAATTGTTTTAGCTACTCAGGGTCTCTTGCAATTTCATGTAAATTTGAGGATCAGCTTTTCCATTTCTGCAAAAAAGAAAAGGCCATTAGAATTTTGAATACATTTAACATTTTAATAGTGATTGCCTCTACATCTTGAGGTTATGAGTAATTTCCTCCCCCTCTTATACTTCCCATATCTGCTGTAATGCACATGTATCATTCATTATATCATCAGAGATTCAGGGAGCTAGCATTAAAGGAAAAATTTTGAACTTCATTTTCTGTTAACCAGCAAAAAAAAAAAAAATATTGATATCTGATGTCAGAATTACACAGCTATTGCCAGGGCTGTTGTTTGAAAGAACAGAATGGCTTGGTTACATTGTCTGTAAAATTACAGGCCATTTATTTAGCTATCTCAGGGGTACTTTGTAATTTCTGTGTGTTTTTGGAAGAGTTGAAGTGCCAACCCTGCATATGTGATCTTTGGCCTGATGTGAAATGCACTGATTTTTTTTTTTTTAATTTATAGCAGTATTATTCGTAACAGCCAAAAAGTGGAAACAATCCAAATTGTCCATCAACTGATGAATGGGTAAACAAAATGTGATATAACCATGCAATGAAATGCTATCAATTTGGCAATAAAAGGGAATGAAGTACTGATAGATGCTACAACATGGATAAACCTTGAGAAAACTGCCAGACACAAAAGATCAATTCTATGGGACCTGGGGTGAGACTGAGAAATAACTCTACTAGGTTTCTTTTTAGAATGAAAAAAATGTTCTAAAGTTAGATTGGTGATGGTTGCACTATACATAAACTAGAAATCATTGAATTGGACAGTCCCACAGTCTCCATGGGGGATTGATTTCAAGACCCCCGTGGATACCAAAATCTGCAGATGCTCAAGTCCTGTATATAAAATGGTGTAGTATTTGCATGGAACCTGTGTAATGCTTTATAAATAGTTACTGGCATGTAGCAAATTTAAGTTTTGCTTTTTGGAACTTTCTGGAATTTTTTCCCCCAAAATACATTTTGTCTGCAGTTGGTTGAATCTTCGGATGTGGAACCTGTGGATAGGGAGGGCCAACTGTAATAACAGATTGCCCTCAAATCCTAGTGACATAAATCGACAAACATATCCTTCACTCACATTACATGTCCAGGACCTATGGGTCATTGCTACAGTTCTGCTCCGTGGTCTCTCAGTCTGGGACCCAAGTGGAAGGAGCAGTCCCAGTATGGGACTGCTGTCCTCCTGGCTAAGAGAAAGAACAAGAGGGTCATTCACGCAAGCAATGGCTCTTAAAGCCTCTGCCAGACCTGTGTAGATCACGTTCACTCACATTCCATTGACCAAAGCCAGACACATGGCCAGGGCTGACAGTGAAGAGTAGAAATCACTCACCCTACCGGGAGGCACCACAATCACTTGACAATGGGCAGGGCTGTGTCAGATCTGCTTACAAAGAAGGGAATAATGAAGTAATCGACAATAATGACCTTACTCAAGTTACTTAACTTCTTCAGGCCTGAGTTTTGTTATCTACAAATTGGGAAGATAATAGTTGTCTGGATTAATAAGTGACAGCATATAAAGTAGGCCTGGTACATGGTGTGTGCTGTCTGATCATTAGCTGCTGTTGCTGTTTTATTGTTCTGTCCACTCCTCCATCTGGCATTCTCTAACTTGCCCTACAAGGCCCTACTCAGATAGCTTCCTTTTCATGGTTCCTGCTCTTTGGTTTCCTACCGGTCAGCTCTGCCCTCATAGCAGTTGGAAGCTTGGTGGCAGAAGTTAAGATCTGGGGCCTTGGGATTGGGCAATGTACTTGCCTTTTTGTCCATAGGTTCAGGTAAGAGCTACATTCGCATTGCAAAGTGTCTCTTCCCTTGTGCTAGGCCAGTGAATGTGCCTTTTCCTTCTAACATCCTCAGAACAGAGAGACACTACCTGTAGCTCTTCCTCCTCCTTCATTGCCCTTTTTAAATCAGTGTTTGAGAAAGCAGTTGATAATTGAATTCTTCTCAGTTCCAGCTAAGCCTAAATAGGGCTTTCATAACCAATTCAGGATCAAATTTTAGATGCAGACTAATAACGGCTTTGGTGCAGTATATCTTATAAACCATATAATAGTCCATAGTAAATTTATTTCCTGTAGAAATCCGTGTCCAGAGCAAAGGCATTTGGGGCTGCTCCAAGGTCCAGATGCTCTGTTAAAGGCAACTCTCAAGCAGTAGCTCACCAAACTCTTCCTGCCAGCTCTGATGAGTGGAGCATATCAGACTCATTAGGCTTTAAGGTGATCTGGGATATGGCTTATTTCTTTCATTTTTGGTAGTTGTTACTGTGTTGGATGTACATTATTTTTTTAAGTCTTTTTGATCAAATTGAATTCTTCCCCTTTCCCTTGCAGTGTAAGGCCAACACTGGTGGACAACGGTCTTCGTGTTCATTCTGCAAGTGCCCAAGGGAAGGTGAGTGGTGGCAGAGGTAGAGGTGGTGGTTTTTATTTTGTGCACAGAGCACAGCAAATTTCTTGCTTTCCTTGGCTTTAAAGAGTGGTCATCCCCAAATACAAGTTGATAGATAAATCTCTTAAAAGTGCAACGTGATATCTAACTGCACGTGACCATTAGTGAATAGTTTGGATCTCAGAGTTCCACCAGGGGAATAAGATGGGTTATGGTCTCCTCGGCTTGAGGTGGCTAAGTAGGCAGCTGATCAGAGGTCAGCAGTATTGTTATTTAGAATACATTTTAAGGGTATTAAGCTGAGAAAGAGTCTACATGGCATTAGCCCATGTGACCCTGCCCCACCCCCTACTTCTCTGAAATTATTGGAAATAATTTGCTATTGTTACTGTTTTCTCATTTTATGTTCTAAATGTTTGAGGATCTTCAACCCAAAAACATTTGTTAAAGTAACAGTAAAAATATAAACGATAAAATAATCAGGATTGAGTGTATATATTATATTTATAGAGTAATAAACCTACCAGTTTCTCAGTGCCTTGACTTTAAAGTAAACCTCTCCAGAGAATCTTTAGGTAAATAACCTTGAAGACTCTATCAAAGGCCTCCAACAATACTCTGGTAACAGTGACTGTTATTTTCCTGTTTCTGATAATTATCCTATAAGGAAAGGTAGGACAGGACCATAAAATACAGCTCAGTGCTGGGATCCAGGTAGCCTCCAGAAAGACCTGTTTATTCCAAGGTTAGAACTTAGTATGCCTACCAAGCATTTCTTAGCTGGGCTTTTGGCCTATAGTCGAGATTCTACTCTCTACTGAGGGCTGTGAAGCAGATGTTATGAAAATCTGGGGAAGACTCTACATCCCTTAGAGACCAAACCAACATGTGAGAAGGTAAGTAAGTAACTTTCCAGTAGGGAGGTTGGAGACTTTTTTAGCTTGTTGTATTACTTTAGATTAGGAAAAATTAGGGTTTTTTTCTCAAGAAAGACTTCTTTCTCAGTCTGTTCCAACAAATGAATAGATGGTTTATAAAAACCCTGGAGCACCATACCACTAAGATGGCTGAAACAATTTAAATGTGGAAACATTCACTAGTCAGTCGCCTGTCACCGCTGTTAAGTAATCTCTATATTGCTCCCATAGAATGTCTCTTTTTGAGCCACATGACTTACTCCAAGAATGAATTAATTGCACAAAAAAATGCCCTAATTAACTGGACAAATTATCCTGCTATATAGAGATTTGAAATGATCATATTTTGAAGTTACTTGCATATAAATGAACTGTGTGCAGGTAGGTCTTTAGCTTTGCTGTGTCTATGGTCTTAGCAGAATTTGAGACAGTTATCTTAGTACCGTAATGCAGGAAGAAACAAGGCTTCTAGACACACATGTTTGAAATATATGTATCTTTGGTAATTTGTCCCCAGATCTGTTTTTGTTTAGTTTGGTATGACCTTCTTGTTTACCCCAGATCTGTTATCATCATTGGTTATAATAGTCAAGTCTGGGATCTCATGAAGGATTTAAATATTTGGGAAGTGATAGAAAACTCGTAAGATTAAATATTTTAAATACTTGGATAGTTTCTTCTGTGAACTATTTTATGTGCTGTCCTATTAACCTTGCTTAAAGTCTGTCAGAAGACTCTTTGTAGGTATTTCTGAGAATTTTAAAAGCATTCCAGTATGAGTATTTGGTGGTAGGTAAGGAGGAATCCCAGGAGTAGTGTTTTAGGGGATGAAAACTGTTGGAGATTCTCTGTTTCTGCTCCTCTAGTGACAGATGCCAAGCAAGAATTAATAACCTACCCTCAGCCTCAGAAAACATCCATACCAGCACCATCAGAAAAACAACCTAGCCAACTCACAAGGTCAGCTGATAAGGAACCTGAACCCAAGAAGCGGGAAGAAGGACAAGAACCACGCTTGGGACATCAGAAGAGAGATGCAGAAAGGTATCTGCCTTCTTCTCGAAGGGAAGGGATCACCTTCCGAAGAGACCGAGAGAAGGAGCCGTGGTCTGGGGAGACACGCCAGGATGGAGAGAGCAAAAGTAAGTGGTTTGTTGGGGCACGTACCAGACTGTGACCACCACAGTTGGAGCATAGATGGCCTGGGCTATGGCCCTGGACCAGCTGCTTCTTACGTCCTAGTAAAACTACTCAGCCTGATTGTAGAGGCCGTTGTTTTTTGCAGGCCTCCTGTACTAGTTGGAGGAATTTACATCGCCCAAATAGCAAGTTGCTTTTCAAATGCAACAAGATGTAATTTTAGATTTCTAAGTTTTGGTGAAGAAAAGTATAAAGTATTTGACTAGCATTTTATTATAGAACCAGCCTTGGCAGAGGAGGGTAACATCTGCAGTCATCTGGAGTTTAAACAAAAAAAAGGATACACTCAGGCTATGAGGACTTCAAAAATGTAAACCTTTCTCTCTCTTCCCTTTCCCCTCTGTCCTTTGTGTTTGGTTCATTCAGCAATCATGCTAAAACGCATCTATCGTTCCACTCCACCTGAGGTGATAGTGGAAGTGCTAGAGCCCTACGTCCGCCTGACTACTGCCAACGTCCGTATCATCAAGAACAGAACAGGCCCCATGGGCCACACCTATGGCTTTATTGACCTTGACTCCCATGCGGTGAGTCATAGTTGTCTGTCACCACCACCTCTACCTCTCATGCCCCATCCCTTCCTTGAGCCTTAGAATGGCCTAGGGACAGCTGGCTATAGAAACCTCAAGAAGATTTGAAGGACTTATTTATTCTTGGAATTCTTGTATGCTACCTGTTACCATAACCCCTCTTGTTCTTCCCTTTGGGTTCATTCAAGTGAAATGACTGCCCTGGAAAGTTAGAATTCTGAGTGGTTTTCCAGATCCATTTTTGTCTTGTGGCACTTATAGTTTCCAGTTAAAATAAAATGACAGTTTAGTCAGTTGTGAAAAATCGTAGTAGTAAACCTTTTTTGTCAAGATTTTAGTGAATTTTCTAATTTCTTAAAATTGTTTTGCCTGGCCACAGACAGTTATATATATTTGATGTTAATGGAACATTTCCTCTTTTTCCTCAAAGTGTTGCTTTAATAGATTCTTGTGGCTTGAATTTTTAGCTGTGGGGCTCTTTTCTATGGAAGTAACATGAGGATAGCAATGAAAATCATTGGTATTTCTTAGATTTCATGCTCAAAAATCACAAGGGGCTTTGTAAACTGGATCTGATGTAATGACAGTTGCAGACTAAAAGAAGAGGATTTGAATTTCTGAAATTATGTCAAAAACTGATGTCTATTTTGACCATTATTCTGATCCTTCATTAAGGGTTGCCTGTTTTTGCCAGTGTTCTCTTACCATTACGGTTATGACCGGAACATAATGTTTCGTAAATTTTTCCTTTGAGAAGGAGAATCCACATTCAATTCTCTTTCAAGGGACATGGGCTTTTCTCTCTGGGTTCAAATGAGTCTTTGGTTCACCAGGAAGCTCTTCGGGTAGTGAAGATCTTGCAGAACCTTGATCCACCGTTTAGCATTGATGGGAAGATGGTAGCTGTAAACCTGGCCACTGGAAAACGAAGGTAAGGCAGAGGGCTGGGGCTCCTTTGTGCTGCCCCCACTCAAGTCTTTGGGAGGAAACTTCTATTCCTGGAAGGAGAGACAGAGATAGTAAGATGTGATGCTATCCTACTGTGAGTTACTTCAGATATGTATGTATGTTTTCTTTTTCTGAAGCTTGCCTTCTTCTGACTCTAGATTTTTTTTTCCCCCTTAAATAGTATTACTAAGTACTTTAGTTTTTTCTCTTTTGACTCTCTGGTATCTTTGGGTCCCAGATGATGGTACAGTCTTTGGTGTGCAGAAAAATTGCAATATATCCTTGCCCCTTGGAATCCTAAGAAAGTGTTTTCTTGACTTGCCACTCCCCTGAGCTTGTTCATACCCCATAGCATTGGAAAATCTAATTCTCCTTTACTCCTTCAATCATCTTGACCCAGGAGTGGTAACTGGGAAGTAGCTGCATCAGAGAGGCAGGCTTACAGGGATGGGGCAGAGCTTGCTCTAGCACCTTCAACTCAGTTGCTCTTTTGCTTCAGCAGGTAGCATCACCAGTATCACCAGACCTGCTTTCTGTCTGGGTTGGTTCCTTTCTGTGCAAAAAGGGGAAAAGAGTTTCTCACCAAATCTGTAGGGTCGGGCACTCCTCAAGTGGCTTTTGGTAGCAGGCTCAAGACATGTTATATTGTTTGTTGCAGAAATGATTCTGGGGACCATTCTGACCACATGCACTACTATCAGGTAGGCTTCAGCAGTTGGGGAGTGCTCTGTTAAAATCCTCAAGTAACTGAAAGAATGATTGTGAATTCTCTCTAGTGGGTGACTGTTAAGGTAAATGGCTATCAGAAGTTCCATAATTTTAACTTGCCTTTCTGTGATAGGGTAAAAAATATTTCCGAGATAGGCGGGGAGGTGGCAGAAATTCAGACTGGTCTTCAGATACAAATCGACAAGGACAACAGTGTGAGTGACCTTTTCTTTTGTTCTTTTTGGCTTGACTAGTCATTAATTGAAATCTTTATGGTCACAAAGTTGGCAGGAGTTGCTGTTGACTAGGGGTTCTCATTCAGCGAGAGCACCATCTACAGGTTCTGTAACCATTTGGGTTGGCCAGCCTCGCTCTTGGATTGTTCTTGATGGGTCCCCAGCAAGGGCTTCATTACAGGGACTAACATTGGCTCTGGTTGTATTCCCTGTAGCATCGTCTGACTGTTATATATATGATTCTGCTACTGGCTACTATTATGACCCCTTGGCAGGAACTTATTATGACCCCAATACCCAGGTGAGTTTTTGGCTTTGTTATTTTGTCAATGATTCTTTTGAGAAAAGAACCTATGATTTGTTACTTTGAAGGTTTGATCTCTGGTTGCTCATTACACGAAAAGTCTAAAAGTTTAAATCTGTGGAAACTGAATATTTTTCCATTCCAGGCAGCTGCTCTGACTGTTAACGCTATCCGTATCTCATGTCTAGTCTGGTGTTTTAAAAAGTCCAGGTCTTATATCAAATTGTATTTATTCAGGTGGATTTTAAAGATGATCATCTTCATGTTAACTATTACATATATGGAAAAATCAATGCCTTGTGACATTATAGGCAAGAACAGTGCAGCTCTTGGAAAAATGGACAGTGAGTGGCCTGGCTAAGTCTTGGCCCCTGGAGTAGTCCCCTTGGCCCCTTTAGGTTTTTTGATTTAGTCTCTTCTTACGCTTGAGGGAGAGAGCTGCTCTTGCCCTCAGAGGGGAACTGTGCTCCTTAGACCTAGAATTACTGGAAAAGTGAAGCATTCTGTAGGCTTAACTGTTTCCAACTATATCGCAGCAAGAAGTCTATGTGCCTCAGGACCCTGGGTCACCTGAGGAAGAAGAGATCAAGGAAAAGAAACCCACCAGTCAAGGAAAGTCAAGTAGCAAGAAGGAAACATCTAAAAGAGATGGCAAGGAGAAAAAAGACCGAGGAGTGACAAGGGTAAGACGACTTGTGAATCTGCTCCCTTTTCACATAATTACAGATTAAAATAAAGGCATCAGAGACAGACAAGATCTGGGTTTGCGGTGTAAAGTCACGAAAAAAGCAGGCAGTCTCCTTGCCTCTTACAGCCTGTGGTCACTCTCTTTTACAAATGCAGAAACAGTGGGTGGTGGAACAAAGTGGCTCAGCTCAAACGCTGACACCTCAGCTCCACACAGTTTTACTTTCTTTTTTTTAAATGTATTTTTAGTTTTAGTTTTAGTTTTAGTTTTACTTTCTTACATCCCTTTTCAGTGCTTGACTCCATATACACATTTCTATAGGTATAATTGTAGCATGAGGTGCCATTTTGTATTCTTTATTCATTTTACATTTGATCACAAGTATTTTTCCATTGTTCTATAATACTCTTTATTACCTTAATGCCTGTATGGTCAAAAGTCATAGTAAAACTGTACCCTTGTTTTCTTCATCATGCTTACATTGTTTGTCTTCCCTTTCTAATTTTATACAGTTATAATATGCAGCATTTAGTATTTTATTTCTCTTTTAAATTACTTCCTTAGGATAAATTTTCAAGAGCAAAGATGATGAACATTTTTATATGTCCTGACATAAAATCAAATTATTTGCCAAAGAAGTATATTGATTTACTCTGACACCAGTTATACATTAATGCAAAATGATGAATTTGCTTGTGGCTCAGTTCATAACTTGTCTTTTTTTCCCTTCTAATATTGCTATCTAGATATACAGAGAGAGTCTGTCTGGGAACTTAGACTTTGTTTTTTCTTCCAGTTTTATTGATACTATTGACATACAGCACTGTATAAGTGTAAGGTGTACAGCATAATGATTTGAGTTACACACATCATGAAATGATCACCACAGTAAGTTTAGTGAACATCCATCATCTCATATAGATACAAAATAAAAAGGGAAAAAAATTTTTTTCCTTGTGATGCGAACTCAAGATTTACTCTCTTAACAACTTTCATATATAACATACAGAAATGTTCATTATATTAATCATGTTATACATTACACCCCTAGTCCTTACATATCTTATAATTGGCAGTTCGTACCTTTTGACCACCTTCATCCAATTCATCCTCTCCTCCCCCGATCCTCACCCCCAACCTCTGGTAACCACAAATCTGATCTCTTTTTCTTTGAGTTTGGCTGGCTGTTTGTTTGTTTTTCTACCCCTCCCCATTTTTTCTTTTCTACAGCACAATGTTAGTTACTGGTGCACAGCATAGTGATTCAACATTTTTTTACATTACAAAATGATCACAACTGAGAACTTAAACTTTAGAGTCATACTAGCTTAATATTTGGATTCTGCTTTTGCCACTTATTCTTTCTAACCATATTCTCAATCATTTGTAAAATGAGGATATCAATGCCTATCTAGGAAGATTTGTAGTAAAGGCTGAAAGAGATAACGTATGTAAATGCCCCATCTGGTGCCTGACATATAGTAATCTTCAATTTATACTAAATGTGATGTTTTTAAAGGTTTTTTATTTTGGAATAATTATAGCAACACTATAGATATTTCACAAATTAGGAGGTTTGGAAAATCAGACTAATTTCAACAGGGTTAACTCATATAAAAATTACCTGGGATTTTGATTAGTTTCAGGAAAGTGCCAGTGAGGGGACAGCCCCCTCAGAAGATGTCTTTAAGAAGCCTCTGCCTCCCACTGTGAAGAAGGAAGAGAGTCCCCCACCAGTAAGGCTAAGCTGATGTCCTGGGATAGGGCTGGGGCTAGTTCCACATGGGAAAGAAAGGTCAAAGGTTGATGCCTCACTTTGATGTTGGTCCTTTAGCTCTCTGTGTCTTACAAATAAGGATTCCTTGAATATAAGCATGAGGTAAATTTTCCTGTCTCCTAATGGGGTATTACTGGAGAATCAGAGGCAGAATCAGAATCTGTCCTTCTCCCCTCTTCCTTGTGCCATTCCCACCAAAGCAGGGCATGCATGGCCTTTTAAAGTTAGAATCTTGGTCTTGTTAATTCTTCTCTACTAAATGACCAAGGAAACCCATTTGCCTGGCCCCACTGTTTCCTACCTTTTGGTGCTGCATGAGAATCTAAGTGTGGAGTGCACGCATGGTCATGGTCATTTTTATAGTGTGCCTACTTGGCCAGAGTGAACAACGCTAACATTGGTACCCATTTTTTTAGATGCCATAAAGTGATTGGCTCAATCCAATCAGTTATTTTGATTAAATATAAATGGATAACAATAGAGACTGTTTATATGTTTTTATTTTGATTGATCATAGGCCAATGACCTTGCATCATTATTTAATATTTCCTATAAGCGACTGATACTTTTTGCCTGCTCCACATTTTTTAGTTCAATGTAACATCTATCCAACCATGTAGTTTCCTCTGCCTTACTCAGGAGCTGGATCTGTCTACCTGGATATTTATCATTCATTTGCTTTTAGTCTATCTCTTAAACCTCTTTTGCTATAGGGGTTACTGTAGCCTTGGTGGAATTTATCTTTCCTTTTCTCCATGAGTAAAAGTGACTTGGGAGATGATTGCTGTCTCTCCCTCTTTGTAATCTGTAACTTTTAAGCTCTTTTCCTGTGTTCTCTGTCAGTTTCCCTTTCTCTTCCTTCTCTCCACTATTCTTTTGCTAGAGTCACTTCTAAGGGAATCTTTCTGGCTTATCTCAGTGGGCAAGAAGAACAGTCAAGCTCAAGCCATGTTGCTTCCATCTGGGAAATAAGCAATGTGGTCAGTGGGCCTATTTTGAACCCAGTTCATTATTCAGACTAAAAGAGAAGAAATGAAATGCCCATATTAGAATATCCAGAAAACAGGCCGTGGATATAGGTTGAGTTTATGTTAACTCCTGGCTTTCTCCTTCCAGCCTAAGGTGGTAAACCCACTGATTGGCCTCCTGGGTGAATATGGAGGAGACAGTGACTATGAGGAGGAAGAGGAGGAGGAGCAGACCCCTCCTCCACAGCCCCGCACAGCCCAGCCCCAGCAGCGGGAGGAGCTGACCAAGAAAGAAAACGAAGAAGACAAACTCACTGACTGGAATAAACTGGCTTGTCTGCTCTGCAGAAGGCAGTTTTCCAATAAAGAAGTTCTGATCAAACACCAGCAACTCTCAGACCTGCATAAGGTATTAGGGGAAGGGCCCTGACCTTTTGAATTTTTGACTCTTTACCATCAATGAGCATCGAGCAGAGAATACAGAAGCCTGTGCTGTCCTTCCTCAACCTTATTATCCCCAGCTCCTATAATTAAATCAGTTCAATTAAAAAATAAATTTTTCCTCCCTTTTTGTTCATTGGTTGCTCTACTTTAAAACTGTGTCCACCTTCAAAAAACTTCACTGTGTAGACCCAAGGCAAGGAGCATGGCTGGGGCTAGAGAACCAAAAACAGAGGCTGTGCTGAAGACAGGAGAAGGAGTCGTAGAAAAGGAAACTCATTGCTGGGTTTCTCTTAGTTCTACCATTAACCTGACAATTGGACCTCAGATAAGGCCTGTTTCTTCTTTGATACTTGATGGCTTCACCTGGTTCTGTCTGACTCTGACAGTGTGCCATTTTCCCCAAAGGTGGGTCACATTCTGTCATCTCTTCATGAAGTGAGTTATTGCTATAAGCCATGCCACAACAGCTATTCTTGGGATGTTAAACTGATGTAAATTGATCCTCCCTTGCAGTCTTCCCACTTACATGTACTGACCAAGGAGCCAAATTCTGGACAAGTAAATCCCCTAGATGAACTCATGTTCTCAGTAGAGAGTAATTTCTCTCGTACTTCTTCTCTAGCAGATGTTGCTAGAGCAGGTGAGGGGATTAGATTTAGGTTTTCTCTCAACGTAAAACCCAAAGTCTTATGTGGCTAAAGGCTGAGAGGCTCTGCATTTGGTGATAAGCATACCTCTTCTTCCAGCTGCCTCGGCTGAGGCTCTGCAAAGTTTCTAGGATTCTCGGAAGTTCTTTCTAACAATCCCTGCAATAGACTACCTCCCAAGTCCCTTTGACCTTCTGGAATTCTGAGTCATCAGACCAACATATTTAAATTTCAGCTCTCTGATGAAAATGCTAATAAATGGCTAAAAAGATAAAAAGTAGTTGTCAGAGGTATATATAGAATAGATAAACAAGATTATACTGTATAGCACATGGAAATATATACAAGATCTTGTGGTAGCTCATGGTGAAAAAGAATGCAGCAATGAATGTATATATGTTCATGTATAACTGAAAATTTGTGCTCTATACTGGAAATTGACACAACATTGTAAACTGACTATAACTCAATAAAATAAAATAAAATAAAATAAAATAAAATAAAATAAAATAAAATAAAATAAAATGTAGTTATCAGGAAAGAGGAGCCAGAGTTCTGATGAATCCAGAAACTGAATTCATCCTGGAATGTAGAACGCAGACTGTAGCACTTTTCCTTTCCTTGCAGTGATCTGGTGCAAAGAATCCCTTTTCTGCGCAAGAGCTTTTCTGGACACCTTAAGTTTCTTATATATGCCAGAGGGCATCGTGTAGTGGAGCCATAGTTGAAGAATGTGGGACCCTCAAGGAGTATAGGACTCTCAGAGCAATCTATTTGTTCTTTCATGACCTTGGGGTTCGTTTTTTCTGTGGGCTTTAAAGAGTAAATAGTGTCTGAGGATGGCAGGTGGTGGCAGTAGGCAGAGCGTGTCGGCATTTGGTTTTCTTCACTGGTTTATTCAGATTTCCCTCTCCCACAAGTTTTACCTTAGAGAGATGTAAAATAGATTGATGTCTTCCAGATTTTAGAGAGAAGTAGGATAAAATGTGTGCCACAGCACATAACTAATCTATGTGACAAGCCAGTGTTAGAACCTGGGTTCCCATTGCTGAGGCTAAAAGCAAAACCAGTTAGGGATTGTTGCTTGCAGGGTACAGTGATCACTTAGGAGAGTTGGTCAGTGAAAGGAGTTTCGGTCTTAAAGCAGCTATCAGGAAAGGCCTAGAGGCATTTCTAGGACTGCTTTTTTTTAGACTTATACTCATAGAACTCCCTCTCTTCTTAGCAAAACCTGGAAATCCATCGGAAGATAAAACAGTCTGAGCAGGAGTTAGCCTATCTGGAGAGGCGAGAACGGGAGGTAAGTGTGGTGACCTGTTACTCCCTTGACCTCAACTCTTTTTGCTTTCTGGTGTAACATTTGTAGGCTGTGCTGAGGATAAAGAACAAAGAGACCCCAAAAGATAGTGTATAAATTTCTCAAAACTCATCAAACTACATTAAAATGGGTGCATACTGTAAATTATACCTTAATAAAGCTGATATTTTTTTAAAGGTAGTGCTAGAGTCTCTGCATAAGTCAAATAATACTCCTTTTTCCTGCCCACCTTTTAAAATCAGTGAAGGAGTGTTGGAGAGGGCTGCTGAAATAGCATCTTTTACTGTTAAAGGCCAAGTTGGAAGAAGTTGCTTAGTGTGAGAGCCAATGGACTTGCTCTCTAGACCACACTGTTAGGCAGACTCACCTGTCCAGCTACAGGCTTCACCTCACCAGCCCAAGGCAGGTATATGTGATGGTTAGAGAGCTACCAATGGATGCCTACTGGAGAGTGCCTCTTCCTCAGAAAAGGCAAATATAGCGTATCTTCCCAAATTTACCAGTCAGAGAAGCCACTACTTTCTCAAGAATAGTGTATAAAGGAGCAAGAGATTCTAGGAGTTACCAGTTCAATTCCCTTTGCATTAGAAGAATTATCAGGAATAAAGTTAAGCTTTCCCACTACCCAACCCCCTCAGACAGAAATATAAATATCAGATCTGTTCTTCTGCTTACCAACAGGGAAGGTTTAAAGAAAGAGGAAACGATCGCAGGGAAAAGCTCCAGTCTTTTGATTCTCCAGAAAGGAAAAGAATTAAATACTCCAGGGAGACTGACAGGTAAGATATACTCTTCACTCAGCCTAGGCCTCAAGGCCTAGTGATGAAACCATCTCCTTCTCCAGCTGTGCTGCTTTTTTTCTTTCAGGGAGTAGGTTATCGGGAGTAGGTTCTTTCTGAACTCTTGAGCATGAGGTTCACCCCAGCATTTTGACTACCTGTCTTAACACACAGGGAATATGTACATTGGCATCAAAGAATCGTTGGCTGCTTAGCTGTAGTAGCCCTGGTTGTGAACCCTTTCTCTTTTCATCAGTAATGCTGTACCTCCTTATCAGCCTGATAAGAATGTCACACTCTTGGACCTTTTCTCTAGGGAACATCCGTTCTCATACATAGGTGCTGAATATATGGTTGGCTGCTGATGGAGATATATGACTTTCCTGTGCTTGTTTCTGGGCATATAGCTCCAAAATAATGAGTCCGGAGTAGTATAGGATTTGCTGATAGTCCATGGTGTACAGGTAGTGCACTAAGTGCAAGAAATATTTGGGTAGACAAGACATACATTATCCTTGACTATCTGAACACAGAATAAGGAAGGCTTAGGTGATACGTTGTCTCATAGGGCAGACTCAGAAATCTGATGGAGAAGGGGAGGGCATTTCAATTGGAGGGAACTGCATGCTTCATGGAGGAAAGAGAGAGAGAGGTCATGATGCATTTGAGAAGTTGTAAGTAGCTTGATGGACTGAACACTGGAGATATGTGACTGAGTGACAAGAAGATGAGGCTGGCACAACAGACCCAGTCCAGTTCATGAAGTTCATGCTCCTTGAGTACCATGCTAAGACTTTGTCTTAGGGCAGTGGGAGGGTTATGAAATGATTTTAAGCAGGGAATTGATTTAGCAAAACTTGAGCAAGTCTGTGTGCTGGTAAGCAAACAAACTAGTAGCCAGGATAGATTTTGCCTACGGGGAAGGGGAAGATGATTGATGGAGAAAGGACCCTAAGAAGGCTAGATGGGGTCTGGGGCTCTGGCATTCCAACTTGTTTGTTCACAGCTCACAATAAGAGATTATTTTTGAATCATGGCCCAGTAATCGTGCATGTGTGTATGTAAGTAACCGAAAAAGAAATCTTCCTGAAAAATACTTCCTTACTGTGTGCAATAAACTGATATTTTTACTCTAGTCTATTTTATTTGCATTTTTAAGAAGTGCTAAGGTGGGACCACTTAATCAATGTAGCGTCCTATTGGGTCATTCACTGCAGTTTGAAATACACTGGACTAGGACAAAAGTGAAGGAGTCAGCCAAGAGGAGGAAGGGCACCTTAGCCCTGAGTCATTGGGCTGGATGTAGAAAGAGACCATTCTCTAGTCTCGGTACCTTTCACACCACATTCTACTAGCTCTTCTCCTTCTTAGTCTTCTCTCCTGCTCCTCTTCCTTTTCTGGGTAATTCCAGATATTCTCCAGGACTCTGCCCTCAGTGTTCTTTATTCTTGCTGCTCCACTCTCTTGACCTGGACTATCTATGGTACCTCAGGCCTTAGCTACCACTAACAGGCTAACAAGTCCTGTGACTATCCCAAGTCAGTTCTGTTTTCTGAGTTCAAAATCACTATTTCTATTTACCTCCTGGGTATGACCTCTTGGACACCTCTCAGGCTCTTCACACTAAACAATTACTCAATATTATATTCCACATTATACTCTAGTCCAGTCCTGCTAAACCTACTGTATTCCTATTTCAGAGTAGTAACATCATCGCATCATGGTCTGCCTGGTCTGACCCAGTCTTCCGCCTTTATCCTGTATGTCATTATTGGCCACTTCCCTAATTAAGTCTTGCCTCCTTCCTAACTCATCTTCAAATCAGACTGCTTACTCTCAATCTTTGCTCTTCAGTCTTCTGTCCATTATCTACCATACCACCAAAATGACCTTTGTGAGCAGAAATCTCCTAAAACTTGACTTTTTGTGAACATACACCTGCCTAGAGGGAGGCCTGGGTTCCAGGGATTCTTTGCTTGGAGGATGAAGTCCAGAGTCATGATTTAGCATGATGTTAAAGGCTTTTCACAGTATGGCCCAAACATCCTGTTGTCAATTCCTACCACTTCTCTCCTAGACAAATTATATTCTTTCACTTTTCTTTGCTGAGTCCTCCTTTCCTCCCATGCTTTTTCTAGCTCACAAGCTCCTCGTTTAAGACCCAGTTTAGATATACCCTCTTGTTAGAATTCCTCTCATTTTTGGTGATGCCCCTTCGGAGTTTGTGTTCCCTCTGTTGTATTTCCATAGTAGATATCTGCTGATGCCACATCCATTGCTGAGCTCCTCAATGTGCTCTAAGCATCTGTTGACATATCCTTCTCACATCCTTCCCCATGAACAGGGTCAGGTCTTAGTCGTCTCTGTATCTGCAGGAGAAAGCCTGTTGCATAGATAGCAGGCACTCAGAGATATCATTTAATAGACTTAAGAGGAGGCAAATCTGAATCAAGAAGACAGGTTTTTTATTGGGCTCACAAACAGGTCACTTTGAGAGTGCTGATGTCTAAGTATGTCTGCTTCTTTTGCAGTGATCGTAAACCTCTTGGTAAAGAAGGCATCGACAACAGCAGCAAAGGAGGCTGTGTCCAGCAGGCCACTGGCTGGAGGAAGGGGGCAGGCCATGGATATGGCCATCCTGGGTTGGCTTCAGCAGAGGAGGTGAAATGGTTTTCATCTTGTTGGGGATGGCATGAACCTGAAATATACTTAATTTTCTCTCATTCTGTGGCCCAGAGCTGTGTCCTTGTCTTTTGGATGGGCTTTCTCCACTGCTGGCAGAGAATATCAGAGCTGGGGAACCCATCAGTCTTGATTACTGGCTTGTAGCTAGGCATGCTAGGCCTTTTGCTATTTGGTTGGTGCTGGGAAGGGGAGTGATAAGTTGGAATAAGACTCATCTTACTCGTCCTTAGAGTAAGACCTAGGGGCAGTGTGGGAATCAGTTTGAGGCTGAAGAATCATTTGATGAAAAGAACAAGGGAACCAGCAATAAAAGGCACAAAGGCATCTCAGAGAGGAATTGTCATCAGAGATCTTTGATGGTTGAAATTTGAGGAACATGAAGTTAATCTTGGTTCCCGTAAAGGGCCTCGCCCCTCATGGTTCAGGAAAAGAAGAGAAGATAGAAAAGGTGGTAAGAGGGAGCACTGCACATTTTGTGTTGGCTTAGTCCCCCTCTGAAAATGCTGAGTATAGGAGATTGGCTTCTGCTATTTCTGGTGTTGAATCTTGTGTCCTGAAATCATGGCATCACCACCCTCCTTATTCATCTTGAGTGTTTGTTTATTAATTAAACATTCTTTTAAAATTCCTCTATTTTGTGTTCCTCACTAGTCCAGAAATGCTTATAGTCAAAGACCAGCTCTGAGGCTAATTAGTACATAGCACCCACTTCATTGTTCATCTTTGTTTTACAGACTGAAGGCCGGATGAGGGGGCCCAGTGTGGGGGCTCCAGGAAGAACCAGCAAGAGACAGTCCAATGAGACTTACCGAGATGCTGTGCGAAGAGTAATGTTTGCTCGGTATAAAGAACTCGATTAAAGAGTGGAGACAAGTCCTATAGGACAGAGCCTCCTTCTTGTTTTGTTTGTCCGTCTCTCCTTTTGTTTTGTTACTGTTCTTGCTGCTAGAACTTTTTTAAATAAACTTTTTAAATGTGATTTTTTTTTTTTTTTTTTTTTTTTTTTTTGGTGGCTTAATTTTTCTCCCATAGATGGGTGGGAGGTGGGGCTAATGGTAGCAGGGAGAGAGTCCTTTGATGTGAGCCCATTTGAGGTGATGCTGAAATGGAAACAAGGGAGGGCTGTAGTGTGCCCTGGAACACTGCCTAGTATGTGACCTTTGAACTCTGGCTTGTATGAATATTGTCAGATTTTTTTTACATTATTTTCCTAATCTCATTAGTGAAAATAGCATCTCACTCATTGTTTGTTTCAATTTCTTTGATAACTGTGGAGGCTGCACATATTTCCATATGTTGGTTTACTACTTCTTAGACTTTCAAAAGTCCTTTTCCAACTTTATTTTGGGGGCAGGGGCAGGGGAAGCAGTGTTGTGACAACTCTTTTTCTAAGTGTCTGCTAGCTGTTCAGTGCTTCACACATTGTGATCACCTCAGCAAGTTGGCATAATGAGAATTACCACTCCTCTCCAGCCACTGCCCCAGCTTTTCCTTCCCTCCATGGCTAGAACTCTCCAAAGAGATGTCTGCCCTCTTTCAAATCTTGCTTTATTTCCCACTGTATCACTCATACCATTTCACAGAATTTGCTTCAAAAGTGAAACTTGTTTTTGGTTTTTTAAAAAATTCTTTGTAGTTAAAAGGACTACTGTATCCTACAAGCCTGTAATTTCTGAGAAATTATAAATTAAAATCTGAGAAAAAATAATTTCTCAAGGTAGCATATACTAAGAATGCACTTCTCAGATATCTCAGGGAAAGAATATTTCTTAGGAAGAGAACTGCGTGTTTAGAAGAACATCTTGATTGTATGAGGTAGGGGTTTGTAAACTTTTCTGTAAAGAGGTAGAGAGTCAATATTTTAGACTTTATAGGTCGTGTGATCTCTGTTGCAACTATGTAGCTCTGTTTGTAGTCAGAAGGCAGCCATACGCAATACATAAACAAGTGATTTTGGCTGTAAAGTGATTTGGTCCAGGTAAAGCTTTATTTACAAAAACAGATTATAGGCCAGAATTGGCCTAAGGGTTGTGATTTGCCAACCCTTGGTCTAAGGACATAGTCTGGATGCATAAGGCAGGACCAAGAAGGCGTCTATAAAAATTGAGTTGAGGGGGACTGGCATTTTGGAGAGGATGAGCACTGAGGAGAGATGGGAGTATACCAAGGAGAAAACATTTCTAGTGATAGGAATAGTAAATGTGAATTTAAATTGTTTGCCATGCTATGTCCGAATATAATCCCTTTCTCTTAAACTTTTTTCTTTTAATCCCCACATGCCACCCCTCTTTCTCTTAATCTTTAATGTCTTTTTATTCTTCCAAAAGAGAAAACAGGAGTACATTCCTTAGGGCTGAGGAGACCCTAGTTCTGGGCCTTGCTACCACTAGTGCATTTCAGAAGATGGGCCATTTGAATCTTTCAGCCCCAGACAGGAGTACTCCAAGAGTCTTTCTGGTCTAACTGATGGTCTGCAGGTGCACCTGTGATGTATCTCATTACTCTCTGCCTGGCCTTCACTGAGTAGGTCAAGACACTTTTTGGAATCTGGTCCAAATTTGTCCTGCACTGGCCAGACTAGGTTTTCCTTCTAACTTTGTGTCATCCTATTGGGTTAAGCCTGAGCTATGGAACACATCCAGCTGTTTGCTATTGAAGACTCCTTAGAAGTTACTTGGTTGCCCCAGGTTATTGGTTGCCCAACAAAAGCACTATCAGGTTATTAAGTGGTCACTCTGAATGTTTTGAGAGCCTACTTTGTTACTAGGGCATATAGCATGACCAGTGTTGGTCTTTGTGCCCATGGGACTCAGTCTACTGGGGAAGATGAACTTTGAACAATTTCTGATGTGATGAGAAATGCAAGGGAAAAGTACAGTGAGCTACTGGGATGGTGTGACATGGACTTGATTCTCATTTGGCGGCGGCAGCATCTTCCCTGAAGTATTTAAATTCTGACACTCAAAGACTGGTTTGGGCCATTGCCTAGTTTTGTTCTATTTTGTTTTCTAGTTTTATTTTGCCACTTTAGTGGAAATTTTGCATTTGGAAATAAGATCTAAAGTATTACATTTTTAAAGCAGTATTTTGCTTATTGTTGAAAGTAGAAATGGGTGTGAAAAGTGTGTCGCCTTGGGAGGTTCCCTGAGGCCTTTGATCAGAATGCCAGCTACATAAGGGCAGAGATCTTGGGTAATCTTCTTCAGTACTATATCCCTGGGGCCTGGTTCAGGGCCTAACACAGTAGGCACTCAGTAAGTGAGTGAATAATGCTGAGTTCATAGGTCTATGGTAAATACTTGTTGAATTAAATTTTGATTGCATATCTTTCTCAGTTCATCAAAGCCTGTCTCTGACAAAAGAAATTAGTTTCTTGGTATAGGCAGGGGTTCTTACATAAGTCTTTTTACTAATTCTAAAGCAGTAGTTCCCAGCCTGGGACCAAAACATGTGAACTTTTTTTTTTCTTTTGCCAAATGGTGGGAAATTAAGGGAAAAAAAAGAAGAAGACTAAAATCATCGTTTCATTAGAGAACTTTTTTTACATCAAAAAAAATAGGAAAAGTAGACTTAAAGGACTTTCCTTTATTCTATGTTGAACATATGTGGCTTTATTTAAAATTAAAACAAAAACCCAACCTATTCCATTGTCTTTGTTTTTTGTACTTAGCTGAGAACTTGTTAAACTTCTCCAGACCAACATCAGCAGCCAGACAGGCCTTTAGGGGCACAGCCTTGGAGCTCAACAGGGCAGTGTCCACAAAGAAGGTCAACTACCAGAGAATTTTGAAGATAGCATTTCCCTCTGGATGGAATCCATCTTTTTTTCTAGACACCTTCTTCAAATATTTGAGAATGACTATATACCATTTATGAACAGCCATATAGTTTTTATAGCTGGTAATGAGCCTAGCCCAGCAAGAACCTCAGGGATGCTCAGAAGTGCTTACTGAACTGCTTTGGAAACAAGGCAGACTGCTAGTGGCCATTAATTAAATCTAGCTGGTTCTGGATTTTTGGCATCTGCATCATCCATTGCAGGCTTTGCAATGACCCATTTATGTTTAACTTTTAAATATTATTAAACTAGTATTTGAGTTCCTCCTGGAGGTCACATACATTTACTTTATTCTGATGATAAAAGTTTTACATATATGTGCACACTCCCCCTATAAGTTGGATATTATACATAGATACACACACAGATGCATACATATAGAAATGTAGAAATATATAGTGTGTAGATAGTGCTTTGCTTGTCTGGATGCTTGTGTTCCCCCTCCCCCTGCCAAATTCATATGTTGAGATCTTAACCCCCAAAGGTGATGATAGTAGTAGTTGAGGCCTTTGGGGAGTGATTAGGTCACGAGGATAGAGCTGTCATAAATAGGATTAGTGCTCTTACAAAACAGATCCCACAGAATTCTGTAGACCCTTTCACCATGTGAAGATACAACAGGAAGTCTGCAACTCGGAAGAGGGCTCTCACCAAACCATGCTGGCACCTTGATTTTGGACTTCCCAGCCCCCAGAACTGTGAGAAAAAAATTTCTTTTGTTTACAAATTACCCAGTCTGTGGTGTTTTGTTATATAGCAGCCCAAACAGGCATAGATAGAAATAGAGATGGGGAGAGGGGAAAGAAAAAAGTTAACCCATTATTCCAAAACCCAGAGATTTCTACCTTTCCATCAATTGTCATGACTTTAGTTATCCAATGAGTTTCCAATGTCAATAACTTAATGCCCTTAGTGTAGAAGGGTAAACCATAGAACATGTTTAAGGATGCTTTTTCCAGGAAAAATACTTTCCAGTATATTTGAAGCTTCTGGTTTGAAATCTCTTTGATATCTTTCCCCTTGTTTTTGAAAGGTCTCTTCTTATCCAGAAAGATAAGAGTATGGATGTGGTTTTCCATAACTGGTATCTTCCTTTGCTTGTCATGGTCTAATTTTTCAGTCTGTATGTGTGACCTGAAAAAATCAGTTCTGCTAAAACTATATTAACAGTGCCAGTGGGCAAGTTATGCTAACTGGATGTATAGAAATAATGCCAATTCACTGATGAGTCAGTGTCCAAAATAACTCTGAATTGTGGAAGGATCCCTGCTTCTTCCTGCCACAAATGTTGCACTTTTAGCTTGGTAATGGATTCATTTGTTCATTCAACAAATATTTATTGAGTGCATACCGTGTGCCTGGCACGAGTAGAGGCACTGGGGATATAGTCGTGAACTAAATAGACAAAAGTCCCTGCCCTTCTGGAGTTTACATTTTAATGGATGAGGGCATGGACTCAAATCCCAGTGTGAAACTTAACAGTGTGATGTTTTGGTGTGACCTATCTTTCTAAAACAAGGCCAGTGATAATGGCTTCGACTAGATGAACAGCAGCTGAGGCAGCTAGAGGTATACATATATTTTAAAGGTAGAATTAATGGGATTTGCTGACAGATTGGGTGCGAGGAGAAACGAGTCATGGATAACTCCAGGAGTTTTGTCCTGAGTAACTGGAAGCAGGGAGTTGCTATTTATGGGCTGGGGAAGGCTGTGAAGGAGATAAGGTTGGTTTTTGGCTGTGTTAACTTTGAGATGCTACTAGACGGCCAACTGTTAAATTAACCCTGGAAAGTAACTTTCCCGAGCCCTTGTCTTAGACTAAAGAATATCAACGATATTCTGAAGACTGCCTTCAAGAATTCTCTTAATTTTCATAAATCTCAATTTCCTCACTTGCAGCATGGGTTTGATAACCATCTCATAAGTTATGGAAATGAAAACAGATATTTATAAAGCATGTAGCCTAATAGTCTAATCTAGCGTCCAATAATGCAATAGGCGATCAACCCACGTTCCTTCTCTTAAAGCCAGATTAAACGAGATGGGTTACATCGTTGTCACTGAAAGCAAACTGTACTAAGGTCCTTGTAGCAAAGGGAAATAATTACTATGCCTAATTAAGGAAGGAGCTCTAACCCGGGTCTGCAAAAGGCAGACTGGCTACTCAGCAGTGGTTTTGAAGAAAGGGAAATACGCAGAAAATTAACACAGGGCGTAGTTAAGTGACAGACTGCCCTAGAGACCACACTTCCCAGCAGCCCCCGCGCGGCCAGACACCTTTGCGGATTGGACACCTCCTTAGGAGGCGGGTGGCGGGGGGAGGGGAATAGGCGCGAGGTACTGTGGGTAGGAGACGGCCGTCGACGGAGGCGCCATTTTGTGAAGCGGCCGTACCCTGTTGGAATTCTGGGGCACAAAACCGCTACTGTTGTTGCTTCCGTCCTCCCTGAGGGTAAGTGAGGCGGCCTCCCGTAATGACCGGCGGTTCTTGGTGTTGGGGTAGGTCTTGTAGAGCCTCCCTGTCAGCCGCGGGCGACGGCCGATCAGCCCCAGCCGGATCTCTCGAAGGGCTACCCGAGGCATTGGAGGGCCGCGCCCCTCCTCGTCTCCAGTGCTGTCAGCTTTCAGATGGCGTCCTCTCCCCTCAGCTGGAGGCCCGCTTCTTTCGGGCTCTTAGTGTGCCCCTGCCGATACACGTCTCCGACCCCCAAGCCTAACTGAGCATGGAGCGGTGGTCTGTCCCTCGGGTACTTCTCAGGGGCGCCTTGGCAGTCTCTAGCCGCCATCGTCCCTCAGGTTCACTTGAATATGCCCTCACCGGAAAGCTGTTCGGTGAAGGCTGATGTGCGGGCTGAGAACTTCTTGGGGGATGAGAGGCGCATGCAGGCAGGAAGAGAAAGCCGTACGCCTGATTCGGTCACGCAGGCCGTGGCGCCGCCATCTCGGCCGCGACTCCCCACGGAGGTGGGTCTGGGCACTGCCCAGGAGATGAGGGGCGGCATCAGAGATTCTGCCCAGGGCGTTGTTTTTCCCAGATGGTTCTCTTCCTTTTATTAATTCAGCAAATGTTCGTTGAGCGCCTGCTTTAGAACAGGCACCAGGAACGGCCGTAACTAGTTTTTCGGACCTCAGACGCATCGAACGCCGTCTAGTTGTGTGATGTTTTATCGCTGTCGGTGTGCTGCGGGGCCAGGCTGGCGGTCAAGGGCCTGTGGTGGTTATCGTTGTTACCTAGGAATTAAGTCTTATCGAGGTTTGCTCTTGTCTCATTGAAATAGCTTTGGATCAGCCGTTGCGTTTTATAAATGGAGTAGATTTCAGTCAGCTTAGCATCCGGCTTCTAAAAGATTTTACATTTTTCATAAGTAATTTTTGAATTTCATTTCGCTCCTTGTATTAGTAAAGACACTGATTAATGTTTTAACGATCAACTACCCTACTGGAGTTGCTTTGATTCAGAAGACAGGGAGCTGATTGCAGCTGTGACCTTTTTGCTTTGTAATCCTACAGTAGGAGCAAGGAAGGAATCTTCTGCTTGCATCCTTTTATGGGTTCGTTATTGAATATGAAATTGATATTTTAAACTATTCATCTTTGTGCTATGCTAGTTGTTAACAAAACGTTAGCATGATTTTAATGTTGACAGTTGGTCCCCACCTCCTCCCCCCAACCATAGATAACCATTGTTAGTGATGTAATGAAATTCCAACCTCAGTAGTGTCCCAGCTTATAAAACAGTTGACTTATACGTGATCTCTCAGATTTGCAGCAACCAATCTCTTTTGCCTCCTAGAAAAAACAAAATTTGAACCTTTGGAGCCGTGTGCTAGATCTTCAGTAGGACAATGGGTTCAGACAAACGGTAAGTTATTACTGTACATACCTTAAAATCTCAGCATTTTAATGGGGACTGAACTATTTGTTAAAAATTGTCTAGCAAACAAATACTTGAGTGTCTTTATTGTCAGGCATTGCTATGAGCACCTTCATGATACTTGCTCTCACAAGCATGCAGTTTAGTGAGAGAATTAAAATACTATGTGAACTGTGCTGTGATGAAAGAAGTTGAGAGTGCTGCCAGAACACTTAGGAACATGTGTTTTCTTGGAAACAGCCAGCAAAGCTTCCTGAAGAAAGTATTCTCTAAGGAGAAGCCTGAAGGGTAAGAAGGAATTAGGCAAAGGAGAGCAGAGTGGAGTAGGTCACTTAGAGTTCCCTATTGGCAAAGCTAGGAGATCATCTAGTCTGGCACTTTGCACAATTCCTGGCTGTAGAAAGCAATCAGTGAATGCTAGTTCTCATTATTGTCCCCTCCATGACAAAATGATCCAGATTTATAGAGCTGAGAAGCTTTTGGACCATGGGTTACATTAGAAAAAAGAAAGAAAAACTGCTAAAGAATTAGTGGATAATTAGGTTGAGAGCATTCTACTGCTGTGTCATCTGTGGATTCTCCCCCTTATACCATTTGATTTAAATACAAAACCTTGACTTTTTCAGCCAGTTGTCTCCTTAATATTGAGTCCAGTCCCAGTGATAGATCAGATTGATGACCCAGTGGGACTCAGGAAATAATTCATGTTACATGATGTCATTGCTTTAATGCTGTGTCAGTAGTCTCTGTTTCCAAATAACTTATTAAATTAACATTTACAATTTTAAGGTCTCTTATCCCAACACTTCACATCCTGAGATAGTTCTAGACTTCTTATTTCATTTGTTTCTTTTTATTATTTGTATTCCCTAAATGAGTCCCTTGTAAGCCTTTCCTTTGACTTTTCCTTACAGGGTTTTATGAACCTGGTAAACAGTTTATGAAAGAACTATTTATATCTGTGGTCAAATGGATTTAAGCCTCTTGTTATTAGATTTTCCTGTGAAGCCCGGTGCTGCCCAGTAACTAAAAGTAAATTAGATGTTATAGGAAATAACGTACTCTGATGGTGCTAGTTATGTCTAACAAATGAACTTCATTAACTGCCTAATGGGAAAAAAAGACTTAATCATTCAGGTTGTTGGTCCATTTCTCAGCAGTGAGTTACCCTTCAGAGTGGGTGAGTCAGGATGTGTTCTCCTTTGAAACTGAGTGAAATGCTAATACAGTTGAACCTTGAACAACCTGGATTTGAATTATGTGGGTCCACTCCTATGTGGATTTTCTTCAACAGATACAGTACTGCATGATCTGTGGGTGCAGAACCATGTATACAGAGGGCTGACTATGGGACTTAAACATCCATGGTATCTGCAGTGGGTCCTGGAACCAATCTCCCTCAGATACTGAGGGACAACTGTAATTGCATTTTTCCTACCTTTCACTAAGATCCAAAATCAGGGATGAAAGGAATGATGTATAGACCACAGGCTTGGGAAAATGCAAGATGAACTTAGACAACCTGACTCTTTCTCAAAAATATTAAACCCAAACATTTAATAGCTGTATTTTTAGATTTATTATGAAAACTGCCTTTTCATTTAGGGATGTAGGTGTTTTCCCAGTGGTTGTCTTTGTAAATTGGAATTTGGTGATGAATTTTAAGGGCTTTATTAAACTATTTGGATATCTTATAAACTGAGCTGTGGGGTATGTGTTTTTTCAACCATGTTTTCTGAAGAGACAAAATGTGATTTACTTTAGAGTAAAAGAAAGTTATTTTTCCTGGCAGAGTGAGTAGAACAGAGCGCAGTGGAAGGTACGGCTCCATCATAGACAGGGATGACCGTGATGAGCGTGAATCCAGAAGCAGGCGGAGGGACTCGGATTATAAAAGATCTAGTGATGATCGGAGGGGTGATAGATACGACGACTACCGAGACTATGACAGCCCAGAGGTGAGCGACCAGCAACTGTTTATGGAATTGTTAGAATTATAAATTGTATGCACAAAACCATCAAGATTCTTGAAATAAGTATACCAAGTGTGGAAGTCTCTCAAGAGGAATATTATATTCAAACTTTATTATTCTGAAATCTATTTGAGTTGACTATAACTCTCAAAAGACAGACAGCCCTATAATAATAGAAATACTGGCCAGGATTTACATAGATAGGGCTCACCATTCACCAGGCACGCTTTTGAACACTTATGTGAACTCATTCAGGTCTCACTACAACCTTATAAGGTAGGTGTTATTCCCATTTTAAAGATGAAGCATTTGGGGCATAGTTTATATCATCCCTGTGCCTCAGATAGTGTTTCTAGAAGTTGTAGTTTAACATTATCGTAGCAGGTCTCTTTCCACATTCCCTTCCATATGCAGACATTATTTAGAAGTAACTGTGCTGCCCATATAATTTTGCACTTTTTTTTCTTTTCCTATGCATGTAATCATTTTATTGTAACAGGCAGTAGTGTTTCATTGTGTTGGTGTACTGTATGGTGAGTTGTTAAACCATTCTTCCTGAATTAGATGATTGTTGCAGGTTTAGGGTTTTTTCGTTTTATTTTCTGTTTGTTTTGGGTAGGGGGTTTGGTTTTGTGGGGTTTTTTGTTTTGGTTTGGTTTGGTTTTTGTTTTTGCTGTTTTAGAAAACGTTGCAGTGAATATCATCGTGGAGTTCTTATATTATCTCTGTTCCTAAAGATAAATTCCTAGGAGTGGAGGGACTGGATCAAAGGGTATAAATAAGCCCAGTGTGATTTTAATTTTTTTTTTTAATTGTAAAAATCAGAGAGAACGTGAAAGAAGGAACAGTGACCGATCTGAAGATGGCTATCATTCAGATGGTGACTATGGTGAGCACGACTACAGGCATGACATCAGTGATGAGAGGGAGAGCAAGACCATCATGCTTCGCGGCCTTCCCATCACCATCACAGAGAGCGATGTAAGGGGAACCAGCAGTTCTAATGAGCCATTCAATAGGCACAAAGAACTTTGAGCTTCTACCATTATTTTCTATTGTTATTTTATCTCAAACTAATACCTAGTGAAATACATTTCTATATTTTGGGTGGAGTTCTCTCAACTTGGTTCATAGATAAATTACCATTTATATTTAGGCTTTGAAGCTTAGTGTAGTTTTCAGAAGTTCCTTAGCTACAGGGAGCAGTTCTTACTCCTGCAGTAGCCCTTAGGAGGTATACAGTACATTTTTATTGAATTGGTTACTTATTCAGTGAGGATGTATTAGTAAGAATATTTTTGACTTGGCCACCCTTTTATTTGATAGAAATGATATTATCCAAAAAAAAAAAAAAAAGAAATGATATTATCCATTTGAAACCTCTGAAAAGCCTGTTGAAAAGTCTGGCTCCCCACTTCTCATACAAGCCAACTAGAGCCTTGGTGTACTGGGCACTGCCTGATTTCCAGTGGTATCTCTGGCCCTTGCCTGTTCCTTCCAGCCACATCCATCACTTACTTCCCCCGCAGGCCACTTTGTCCATCATTTTCCCAATGTTCCTTTTTCTGCTTGAAGCCTATCCTGACCTGTGAGGCAGAATTTATGTGAATCACCAACCCTTGACTGCAGGAGGCTTCTCAGCCAATATTGTTTGTGAAATGAATGTGATGTTTTGAAATATGTTTTTAAAAGATGTAAATGCATGGTGTTGTGCCAGTATCTATTGTCTTGAAGTATTCAAAGTAATAATCTGACTAATGTTTAGTGGATTTTAGACAGAGCTGAAGGTAAGTACTGACTTCACACAGCTTTGGTCCTCTAAACACTGGAAGTGACAAACGTGAAATGGGATGTTAGAGTTAATAGTGGGTGTTTGTGATCCATTGCACAGCTGCTATACTGTGTACTGTTAGATGCTATAGTGATGCAGAACCATGGATCCTGCCTCATAAAAGTTTAAGAATGAATAGTTAAGATCAGGAGATGATGAAGACAATGCAGAGTAGAAAAGTATAGGAGTTGAAAGAGGTCCTGTTGAAAGTCTTCTGTGGAATAGCTCTGGAGACTTCTTTAAGGGAGGTGGTTACTAGTGGCGGGTAAAGAAGGGCTTCAGGGAAATATTAGTTGAGCTGATAGTTGAGGGATGGAAGTGTTTTGATCTGGTGGAGAACTGAGGAAAAGGTGTGGACTGGCCCTAGCCAGCTTGATTTTACTGAAAACAAAGACTTTGGCCAAGAGAGAGGTGGATGGGAAGGTGATTTGGGGTCCAGTGGTGGGGTCTTTGAAAGCCTAGCTAAGTATAAAAGAAAGTTACTGAGGTTTTTGCCTGGTAACAAAAGCTCTTCAGGTTAGATGGGAGGAGGGAGAGAGTGATAGGGGTAGATAGAAGGCAGAGCTGAGCTCAGGTAGCAGCAGCCATGGCACATGAAATAGGTGGTGCAAGAAATCCTGCAGGAGTCAATTAAGGAAAGTTTACTTTTTGATCATGTCATCCCCTTGAGGTGTCTGTTAGAGATGTGTCCCTCGGAGCTTGTGTATTTCAGGCTTCTCAGAGAAACAGAGGTGCCTACTGTAAGAAGGCAGGTTTCAAAGTAGAATGTCTGAAATTCCCAAATATCATGCAATATTTGTAGAAAATTTGCTTGTTGGAGTCTTTAAAACATTTTAAAATTATAGTATTTAATCATGTCCTGAACTTTAGTTTATCACTTTCATTAATTTCTTTAACTTTTTTTTTAACAAACCATTTTTTAAATCTTTATCGTTTTTGTTCATTTGTTTTGAGGGGGTAATTAGACTTACGTATTTATTTTAAAGGAGGTACTGGGGATTGAACCTAGGACCTTAGGCATGCTAAGCATGGGCTCTGCCACTGAGCTGTACCCTCCCCATCACTTTCATATTGTTTGTCTTTTTATTTTAGTCCCCCCACAGACATGTGAATTCTTAGAGTAACTATCTTTAGTTAACTGTCTTACTATACATGTTACTGTATCACTACTTTTATAGAAACTGTCTTCAGTAACTCTGGTGACTAACTTTTTAGTTACTATGTTATGAAGTGTGAACTTGAGTCAGGTGGTTGGGTCTGGCTCAGTGTAGCTCTTCTCAGACTGAAAAAACAGATACAGCCAATTTTCCTTATTCTGTATTTACAGTGTGTAAAGCCACTGGGAATACTGTACCATGCTCTTAGGGAAAATACAAAGTTAGATTCATGTGAGCCTCTGGTCACAACATTTTCATCAACATATCAATATATAACCTGGTTTTATGTGTATTTCTGTTTAGAGATGCCTTATTTAGTATATACTGTTGGTTCATTAGCACTGAACTCACAGCCAGTAGCACTGTAACTCATGTCTGATTGAAGCTTTTCTAACATTTTCTCTGTAAGGACCTTCCTTCTTGCACTTAGGAACACTAGACAGCACTGCAGCACTTCACTTGGAGAGCCATTTTAAACAGTGAAATCACCAGCAAAAAATACAAAAGTGTGAAAAACTTAGCACTAAATAGACTATGAGAAGGACACTTGTTTACAGTATGAAAGTTGAAACAAGGCAAAAATCACCTCTGCAGGAACAGGTGCATCAGGCGACTCACTTTTTTTTTTTTTTTTTTTTTTTTAACTACTCTGCACATGTCTGCAAATGACTGTGAAAGCAGTGCAAATATTGATTTGGAGTTATGAATTTTAATGAGTAGGCAAATCCACAAGTACAGAATCCACAAATAATGAGGATTAACTATCTGTAATTCTGCAGCCTTTACACGTAATTATGGAAAGTTGGGATCACTAAGAATCTCTGTTTTGCAAATTTGGCCCTGGTTTTTTTTCCTGGGAGTATTGCTGCCTGATACAATAGCTAAAGGAACTAATGTATTTTTTAATGTATTTGGAGTTCAGCAATAAGGGTCTGACATCAGTAACAAGCCGACGAGCCAGGATTCTTTATTTGGGCCCAATTACGGTTTATTTTAATTTACTAGGAGTCTGAGAATGTTATGAGCTTTGTTGATTTTCACCATTAATGTAAATGTAAGAAAACTGTTTCTTTTAAGACATTGTGCAGAAAATGTTTATCTTAAGGGAGTTCCTCATTTTTAGGGTATTGATTTCTTGGTCATGTACTTCTGAGGACAGTGACATCTTAACTCTCATTTTTTCTCTCTGGTCCTTTAGAATGGAGGACAGTAAGATTAGACAAAAGGAAGGAGGCTTGAGGTACAGCATACAATGAGCAAGACTGTACCACAGCGTAAATAATTGTTCCTGGGGGCAAGCTCAGGTGGTAGAGTGCATGCTTAGCATGAAGTCCTGGGTTCAATCCCCAGTACCTCCTCTAAAAATAGGTAAACAAATAAACCTAATACCCCCCCCCAAAAGAAAAGCCAAACTAAAAAAAAAAGCTATAAAAATAAAGAAATAATAATTATTTTTTTTGTGCCTGAGGCAAATTCCCTGTCAGCATATAAATAATGCCTTCAAAGCTGTTACAGTACATCAGTTTCTCTGAGAAGAGTTCCTTCTTTTATTCTCTTTTAGAATAATTACATTTTGATGATAGAAGTTTAAAGTCTTGCTAATTAAGCAGTTGATGTAAACCCTAGTCCTTGGACTTTCTTTAGTGTGGAATAGTTTGTGGTTGAAGCTTTAATTATAAATAAATGTGTAAAACCCTGTGCAGATTCGAGAAATGATGGAATCCTTTGAAGGTCCTCAGCCTGCAGACGTGAGGCTGATGAAGAGGAAAACAGGTGAGAGCTTGCTTAGTTCCTGCTGTTCTGGTTCTCTTCCCCATTCCCACCTCAGTCCCTAAAGAACATCCTGATACCCCCAATCTTCAAGCACATGAATTCAGAATGAGAGGTTTGCCATGGCTAAGGAATGTGACTCTTTGAAAATGATGTTTTAGAAAGCATCTGAGGACCTTTTTATAAACTTTGGTTTTAAGGGCTTTTTTTCTTTCGGTAAGTAGTGATTTATGAACTCCTTGTTTGACTGTAGTCGGTTGCATGGTTACTTTTTAAACGTGGAATCAAATCGAGTGGCATTTAGTTCAGGCGGCTTGGTTCCTTGCCATGGCAAAGTATCAAGAAGATCCCCAAGTCAAGTCACATTTGTAAAGCTGCTTCCCAATTGGCTTTGTCACGCAGTGTTGAAGCAGTGGGAGAGAGATTCACCTGTTATAAAGGAACTGACTAACACGAGTATCCCGTCTATATCTGAATGCTGTCTCTAGGTGTAAGCCGTGGTTTCGCCTTCGTGGAGTTTTATCACTTGCAAGATGCTACCAGCTGGATGGAAGCCAATCAGGTTGCTTCACTCACCAAGTCTAGATATTCATGAAAATGGAACAAGTCTGTACAATTAAAAAAAAAAAGGTTGAAGGAGTGGTTTGTTCCAAAGGAGTGACTTTAAAGAAAAAAGCTTTGTATATATTAAAATTGATATTACTAGATTAAAACAGTACAAAGCACTACATTGCAGAATTTGCCCTGCCTTTAAATATGGCTACCTGGCAGGGCTTTGTTAACCACTAAATACATAGTTACCAAAATATCTTGAGTATTCCCCTTTTCCCTACCTAATTTATATTCCTATTCATTATGTTTGTTGAGAGTAATCTTAGAATATCCAACTCTCGATTTGACAGTGAAGAGAATATAATAGAAGTCTGCTACAGGCATTTTATGAATAATTCTTTATTTCTGCTTGGAGACCACAAGCTTCCTGGAGGCATAACTTTTCATATGGGTCTTCACAGACCATTTAAGGACCTAGTGGAATATATGAACAATGTCTGATGAGATTAGCCTGGGAGCTGGTGTCCTGCTGTCTAATCTAGTTAGAGTGGCATTAACATTCTAATCTCCCTGAGAATGCCTTTTATAGTCTGTTCAAAGCAAATGATTGATGATTCTTGGATGTAACATTAACTGAAGTTTTCTAGTTTGTCAAGATAATGTTCAATGCTTGGCACTTAAATAACTTTTGCCAGAACTCCAAAGCACAGTATTGAATGCCTTAACCAAGTGCATTCTGGGAAGTTTGCTTATTTAACTCATTATGTTGCTTTTCTGCAGCATTTTATGATTTGTCACTCAAAGTAAGAGTTATATTCTTTGGTAATTTATTGTCATTTATAACAAGACTCACTAATGAGGGTATCATTTTGATTGAGTGATTTTTAAGCCTCATTTTCTTAACCCAGAGGTGACAACCTGGTCTTAAAAAAGTAGATCTTGATTCATTTCATACCATGGACACCATCCTAGTAAATTCAGGACAGTCTTCATGTGAGTCCTCTTTCTTGACCTGACACCATCTTTTGATGCAGTGGATGTATCAGAATGACTTGCCTGGGAGTTTAAAACTCCTAGGAAGTTAAAACCTGTAAGACATTTAAAAATCTCCACAATTTTAATGTATACAAAGCTATGTTAATGTGTAATATTTCATTACAGTTCAAGTTCACTCCGGAGATAAAAGGCCAGTAGGATTAGGGACTCAGTGGTAGTTTGGAATTTCTCCCAGCACACATCCCTCCTAGTGGGATGATCTGTTGACGTATCTCCCAGCTTCTTTATTTTTGCTTCTATACAACACAGAGAGTGGATGGCCCTTCAGCTCTTTCCCTCTTGGCCAGACATGTAGTCTTGCCTCTAGATATTGCAGAAACAACATTCACAGCATGTCTTAACTCTTCCAGGATTTGCAAGAACCAAATTGTTCAACAGTATGTATGTTTAGAGGGGTTAGACTGCTTTAAAAAATTTGGATATCTAACCTCTTAAATCTGTTCTGACACTGTCAGAACATCCCACTCCCTTTCCCACCCCTCAGGAGAAAAAAAGAAAAGGTGTTCTTGTTAAATGAAGGCTCTTTGGGGGCAGGTGCTGGGTGTATTGGCTAGACTGATTCCACTCGGAGTTTTGACCTTTGAAAATTAAGTTCCTTTTAGTCACATGGTTGACTTGAAGGATGAGGTGGTATACGAACATTTATAAACTTTTTCTAACCCCCTGAAGAAACTTCATTGGCCTCCTGGTTACTCATTTTGAAGAGAGTACCATCTATTTCAGTGAAAAACACATCTGTACCCAGGACATCACGTGGTTGCAGTTGGCAGGAAGAAAACTCATTTAGCTGTTTTACAGTCGATGGCATTCAGAATAGTCCCTCCTGAGAAAATTGTAACCAGATTCCCTTTAAAAATGAGTTCCCATACCATTGTCCCCCAAAGGACACATCCTGAAGCAGGAGTTTGAGGGAAGGGGAAATACAAAGACTTCCACTTTACATAAGAATTGGGGACTGGGAGAAAAGTGAAGCGAAGCCCAAGGACACCATGCTAAGGGCTAAAGTAGGAGACAACCTCAGAACTGGGAGAGTTGTGTCTTCTGCTTTTTGAAATAGACTGTCACTCTCAGGCAGCCTGTCAATGCTGATTGTTAGGACTTCTGTCTCTGCTGGAGACACGGCCTGGTGCATGTCAGCGTTTAGTGTGTGGCAGCTTTCTCAGCACTCCCTGACTCCGTTTACCTTTACTCCGCATCCCATTCTCTTACTGCCTATCTGAAGGATTGGATGGGCAGAGTATAGGTGGCGGTGGTTGGTCCTCCCCGTATGTTGTCCATTTAATTCCAGAGCACTGATTTTTCCGAAGTGTGCTCTGCCCTGGGAAAATGGACACATGTTTCCCACAATGGGAATAACTGATTACTTCTTTTTTTACAGAAAAAGTTGGTGATTCAAGGAAAGCATATTGCAATGCATTATAGCAATCCCAGACCTAAATTTGAAGATTGGCTTTGTAACAAGGTAAGCTGTGTTCTTCTGAAGTAGAAAAAAACTTTTGGGGTTTTGTTGTTGCCTGTTTGACTGTTTAAATAAAGAAACTAGTAAGTACCCAATCACTAGCTTTTATCTTAAGGTGATTTTCGTACTTCGTGACTTTCTTTGGGTCGTCCTGATTAGGTATTACAGGACAGAATCCCTTGAACACAAGAAATTTTGTTTAAAATCTAGGTTCTAAGCCCAGTGTTTCAATGAAGATTTTAAGTTTGTTTCACTTTATGGTTCTTGAATTCTAGAGCTCTCAACTTCAGCAGTCTCTTAATTACATTAACAGAACGCCTTGTGTCCCTGCTCGAATTGTATCGAGTCTATTATGATCTAGTCACCAATGCACCATTTTGAACTTAGGTGTTGCCATTGACACTTTGAGAGTGCTCAGACTCTTTGTTCTGCATGTGTCCCATGTCCAGTAGGTGTCTAGACAGTATTCCATTTACGTTGTGTGTGTAAGAGTGGTCCATTTAAGTGCTCTTCTCATATAAGGGAGAAGTTTGCTAGTGGTTTGCTGCAGGGTTTTAGGGTGAACTGAAACTTTTCTCCAACTTAATAAAAATAGAATTCTGCTTCAAAATACGTCAAGATTTGTTTTTCTTGGAAAAATTCATGTAGTGAAGCATTCTAAATTTTTAGGTTTAGTGCCCCTTTGTCTTGGATATGTGGGTATCACTTTCTGCTTTTTTTTTGTTTCTCACTAGGACTTGCCCAATGTCCTATTGCTCTAACCCATATTTTTAGTAAGCCTGGCCTACTGTGAGAAATAATTACAGGTAAAACTTTTTTTTTCCAGTGCTGCCTTAACAATTTCAGGAAAAGACTAAAATGCTTCCGATGTGGAGCAGACAAGTTTGGTAAGCCCAGATTCAGCTGTTTGGGATATGTATTGAAACCTGACTAATTGGGTTGTCTGTGAACCTAGATTGTAGGGCATTAAAACAAATAACCTATGTATTTTCCTTAAACCTTTTTACCTTAGGTTAGGTAGATGCTGCTGATGATTGTGAGAGTACAGATAGTTATTTTATTTTCCAAAATTAAGTCTGATCACCTAGTTTGTATTCTGTACCTGCTTTTCTTTAGTACAGAAGTAATGTCAGCCCTCCACTGGCCCAATTTTTACATTCCACATTGGAAATTCATATCAAAATTAATGAGATTTTACTATAGCGACGAGTGGTTCAAAAAGAAAAATAACGACTGCTACATTTACTTAAAATTAAAACTTTGGTGTTTGAATGTATTTCTTTACATTGGTTTGTTGTTTGTCTTCAATTATGAGGCTCTCCCTCTCTTTCCCTTTTTACAGACTCTGAACAGGAAGTGCCCCCTGGAACCACAGAATCAGTTCAGTCTGTGGATTATTACTGTGATAGTAAGTTCAGATAACAATCTTTTGGCTTTTATGTTGGAAGTTGACCTTTGTTGGATGTTTTTTTTCTTTTTTAATAAGTAGCAACTTCAGGTTATTTCATAAACGATTGGTCTTTAGAATCTTCTCCAAGTCAAAGTGAAAGATACACCCTTTACCCTTGAACAACATGGATTTGAATTGTGTGGGCCTACTTACATGCTGAGTTTCTTTAGTAAATGCTGTAGTACTACACCATTTACCATTAATTGAATCTGTGGATATAGAACTACCAGTACAGAGGGCTGACTGTAAAGTTACACACAGATTTTCGGTGGAGTTGGGGGTGGCAGGGGGATCAGCATCCTTAAACCCCCTGCATTGTTCAAGGGTCATATGTACTAGAAACTTCCCAAAATGGATTTGTTTGTACTTGAACCTGCCTTGAAAGGCATTGATGGTGGGAATGCATATATATATCATTTGTCTCATTCACCCCCCCAGCAATCATCCTTCGAAACATAGCTCCACACACTGTTGTGGATTCCATCATGACAGCGCTGTCTCCCTACGCATCCTTAGCTGTCAATAACATTCGCCTCATAAAAGACAAACAGACCCAGCAGAACAGAGGCTTCGCATTTGTGCAACTGTCTTCTGCAATGGTGAGGTGTTCATTGAATCTTCCTTTATTAAAAAAATCTGAGCTTTTAATTATTAGAGGAATGCAGATAAAAACTACGAGTTATCACTTCACACCAGTGAGAATGGCCATCATTGAAAAGTCTAAAACTAAATGCTGGAGAGAGTGTAGAGGAAAAGGAACCCTCCTACACTGTTGGTGGGAATGTAAATTGGTGCAGCCACTATGGAAAACAGTATGGAGGTTCCTTTAAAAACTGAAAATAGAGTTACCCTATGATCTAGCAATTCCACTGCTGTGCATATATCTAGAGAAAACTATAATTTGAAAAGACACATGCACCCCAGTGTTCATAGCAGTACTATTTATAATAGCCAAGACATGGAAACAACCTAAATGGTTATCGATAGATGAATGGATAAAGATGTGAGGTTGGGGGAGGGGCAGAATATTACTCAGCCATAAAAAAAGAATAAAGTAATGCCATCTGCAGCAACATGGATGAACCTAGAGATTATCATATTAAGTAAGTCAGAAAGACAAATATCATATTAATTGTATATGGAAGGTAAAAAAAATGATACAAATTCTATTTACAAACATAAAAAAGACAAAAAATAAGGGAGAAAGGGCAGGAGACGGATAAATAGGAGTTTGGGATTAACAGATACACATTACTATATGTAAGGTAAATAAACAAGGACCTACTGTATAGCACAGGAAATTATACTCAGTTTCTTGTAATAACATAATGGAAAAGAATCTGAAAAGAAAACATATGTATAGATAAAACTGAATCATTTTGCTATACACCTAAAACTAACATTGTAAATCAACTACATTTCAATAAAAAAATAAAATTAAAAAAATAACTGAACTCTGAGAGGCAAATGTGGTTCATCAAATTATGATTCTATGTGTAAGGCTCCTGGAGCCCAACATGATGAGAATTGTTGCAGTGCTAAATTACAGACTGATTAATAAGTGGTAAAAAAAAAAAAAAGTGTATACTTGTAGGTAACTGGCAGAACTGAAATTGGAGCCACAGTTTTGTCCTTCATGCTTTGTTTTAGATTAATTTAGCATTTATTCCTTTAATAGTACTGGATACCTTCATGTCCTAAAGGAAGGAGTATTTTTTTCCTCAATATTTCATATGCACGAACAATAATGAATTACTCTCGTTTAATAGAAAGCACTATTGGAATGGGATAAGTGGTAGGGAGAGTGTTTTAATTACATGACAAAATTATTTTTCTTCACATTCTCCTTCAGGATGCTTCTCAGCTGCTTCAGATACTACAGAGTCTCCATCCTCCTTTGAAAATTGATGGCAAAACTATTGGGGTTGATTTTGCTAAAAGTGCCAGGAAGTGAGTGGCTTCATAATCCTTATTTCAGACTGCTGCATCTGCACACTTGACCCTAGATGCTTTGCTAACTGTACCCTAAGCCCACATTCTGTACACTGAGACGCTATCCTCCCTGGTTGCCAAGGCTAGAAGGGAAACAGTTATCTCCTCTTAGAGCTTATTTCTGCCTGTCTCCAATAACCAATTGCCAGAAAACTTCAGAGAAGGACAAAGACATGACAGATGGGTTGAGAACATGTGCTATGCAAACTGCTTCGGGATAGTGCAAACCCATCTGGAAATAATCCTTTCCTTCTAGAACAGCATGCTAATAAACAGCTTCATGTATATAGAGTTTCATTCTAGTGATGTCAGTTTCCCATTTCTAGTATCATTGCTTATCCAGCAGACACCTTATTAGATGGCAGGGTACAAAGTAGAACAATGATACTGTAGGGACACTTTCCTACTGAGGGGTTTGCCCATCGAAACCTTTCCTTGCTATAAAAAATGGCCTTGCTGGCATTAGAGACCTTCCAGCAAAGGCTAGAGTGAATTGCTGTGTTCTGGGTAGTGGGAGGTTAGTGATTGGAAGCATACTGAGATGGAATCACATGATCGGATCTTTGTGGTTTCAGAGATTTGGTCCTCCCAGATGGTAACCGGGTCAGCGCCTTCTCTGTGGCTAGTACAGCCATTGCTGCAGCTCAGTGGTCATCTACCCAGGTAAGATGGAGGATCTTTTTGCTCAAAGTAGCATGGTGGTATTGTTCAGAATTACAGAAGTACCCTCTCCTGTAGTGCTTGCCTTAGAAGCTCTCCGAGGATGTTTTTAAAAACTTGGTATCCACCAAGTTTGTCTTTGTTTCCTCTTGACATTTTGTAGTCTCAGAGTGGTGAAGGAGGCAGTGTTGACTACAGTTACCTGCAGCCAGGCCAAGATGGCTATGCCCAATATGCTCAGGTAGGTAGATTAGACCAGCATCCAACTTCTGATCTCCTTTGTCTAAGAATAGCAGCTTTAATAGTGGGCTTTTCTTCAGTACTCACAGGATTACCAGCAGTTTTATCAGCAACAAGCTGGAGGATTGGAATCTGATGCATCATCTGCATCAGGTAATAAACTTCATCTCCCTTTTATCTTTTGTTTAAGCAGATACATTTGAAGAGATACAACTAGATGTTCTAACTAGACCTAAATAAACATGAGAATCCATTTCCCTGCAAGACTTTGGGGGAAAGCTGTCATTCAGACAACATTCAGAGTTGTCACCATGTACCTAAGGTTCTAGGCGGAGATTAGGATTGCTTGCGTACATCAGGAACTGATAAGAACATCTTAAGAGACCATGTTGTAAAGAGTGTTCATTCTTGAAATTCAAGTTGGTATTCTCCCTCTCTTTGTTGTTAGGATTCATTGGTGCCCACATGGGTTCAGGTGAGCATAGAGGGTGTGGCCCTAGAGTCTGGTGTCCACACATCATTCAGAAGGGTCACTGTAAGAAGTCTTTGCTTTAGTTTTTGTTCCAGAATTACAAAGGTGTTGCAGTGAAATCTTTCCTCAACCCCAGAGCAGATATATAGAGACTTTCTTCCTTTCCTTCTTAGCCATCATACAGGAAGTTTGACTTTGTGTGTCATGTGCTAGTAGGATTATAAAAATGAAAATACAGGTTCAAGGATACTTAATGGAAACTAGATTGTTAAGAACTGACATATACAAAGACAGATGCTAGCTTGGGCATTACAGATAAGGATGTTTGGCTTAGAGTTCAATGCTTGGCTCTTCCTAACTCCTGTGTTTATCATCAGGCACAGCAGTGACCACCACCTCAGCGGCTGTAGTGTCTCAGAGTCCCCAGCTGTATAATCAAACCTCCAATCCACCCAGCTCTCCGGTAATCTTGTCGTCCTAAATACGGAACTGGTGACTGTTGGGGAAACTTTGTTTTGCTGTACAAGTGTTCTTTTCCTGCTGTATGAGCCAGGATTGAACAATACACACACATTCCAATCTTACTTCTCTCTGTCTAGTAGTATTAAATAATATAATAATTCTGTGTATATACTTTAACTATAAGGTTCCAAACAGGGTATATTTATACTATACTATGCATGCTTAGTCTTGACCTTTAGGAAGAAAGTTGTAAACATGTATTTTATTCAAGGATTGCCTTAGATCGTATGTCTGTCAGGGAGCCCTTCCTGCTGGATGATTGCAGTGATTTAGTTCTCTTAAGAGGCTTTACAGTTGAAATTATATTGAAGCTGCTGTTCTTTCCAGACTGAGGAAGCACAGCCTAGCACTAGCACAAGTACACAGGCCCCAGCCGCTTCCCCCACTGGTGTAGTTCCTGGTACCAAATATGGTAAGCCAAACCTCATGGGGCTGTTGACAGTTGGAAGGTCCTAGTTGTTGTCTTTGTTTACTAAGAGTTCCTCTCCCTATGTGGGTGTCAGAGGGACACTTGGGGATGTGAGAGAAGACCATTAAGGCCTGCTGCATCTCAGTGACTTAGAATTTGAAGTAAAGCCAGTTTCTTACCGGAAATGACTGTGTGCTGGATTTTGTTTTTGCAGCAGTGCCTGACACATCCACTTACCAGTATGATGAATCTTCAGGATATTACTATGATCCGACAACAGGGCTGTACTATGACCCCAACTCACAGGTAATTTAAGAGTTTAAAAAAAGTGTTTTGGGGGATAATGTACATATGGAAAAGCACAGAACTGACATGCAGTTCTTTGGTTTACATGTATATGCGTTCATACATATACCAGCACAGAGATCAGAGCGAGAACATTCCTAACATGCTGAATGTCCCTCATGCCTCTTGCCAGTCAGTACCCTCCCTCTTCAGTAACCACTATTCTTACTCCTATTACCATGGGTTATCTTGTCAAGTTAAATTTTATAGGTGGCTGTTAACCTTTGTGGAAAGACCTAGACAGAAGTTTTAAATTGTGATTTTTTTTTTCTTCCTATATAGTCTTTTTTTTAATTGAGGTAAAATTCATGTAACATAAAATTGGCCATTTTAACCATTTAAGACTATACAGTTCAGGACTTTTTAGTATATTTACAGTGTTGTGCCGCCATCACTACCACTGCCTAATTCTAGAACATTTTTATCTCTCCAAAAGGAAACCCTATATCCTATACACTGAGCAGTCACTTCCTAGTCTCTCCTCACCCCAGCTAGCACTGTCTGCTTTCTGTCTCTGGATTTGCCTGTTCTAGACATTTTGTATAAATGGAATCAGATAATATGTGCCCTTTTATGTCCAGCTTCTTTTTCTTAGCAACCCTGTGTATTCTTGAAGGTGGAAATTAGGAGATCTCTGGAGTGATATTTTATTTTTGGTTATGTATATAACTTTTAAAAGAGGAAAAGCAACATTAACACTCCATAAATAAACAGCTATTTGTGACCAGGAGCTGTATGTGTAGAAGAGTGAAAATAAGTGCCTTTAACAGGAACTTGGCATTGAGAGCTTGTGGCTTCTGAGAGAGTAAGGTGTGAAGCTGTGTGGGACCTGCCTGAGCAGGCCGCACCTCTGCATGGTTCTACTGCTCTCGTTTGTGAAGACTGACTATTTCCCAGTTCTCCTGGGTAGCCATAGGAGTTGTGAGTCCTGTGTCTCTGACCCACATCACCTTCTCTGGATGAGATGTAACAGGCAGTCTCTCCTGGGTGCCTGTTGAGCAGGTAGAGTGAGTGGAGAATAAAGAAGAGGAGAGAGAGCTGCTCCCCATCCTCTGTTGCAGTTCTCTCCACACATTTCAGATCAGGTTCCTTCACCCTGTCACCTCCTTCCAGGCTCCCAAGCTAGCATTTTACAACCCTTTGATTGCCTGGGTATCCTGAAGCAGGGTTCTGTACAGTTGAACCCAATGATGAGATGTTAACTGATTGTCATGGAACAACACGTGTGAGTAAAAGATCCTCCTGAACCACCTGTTCTGGCCACCTGATTTGTATAAATGATCTATCTTTGGAAAGGGGTCAGACACCTTGCTCTTTGGGTACCCTCCAGGCCCAGGGATTAAATCAGTGGGAACTAGACTCTTGAAAAGAAACCACATTCCACTTTTGCCCAAGAAGTTTCACATCTCTTCACTGGCTGGTCATCTTCCTCACCTACAGCAAGTGTCCAGCAGCTCCTCTCTGGGCAGGAAATACTACTGCTCTGCAATGTGTTTTATGTTTTTATGTTTAGTTTTTTTGACTGAACAACTTTGACATGCCTTTTTTGACAAAATACTCCTTTAAGTTAATGGTTTGACACAGCAGAAAGTCTGCATTGTTTTGGGTTTTTTTTCCTCCTAGTACTACTACAATTCCTTAACCCAGCAATACCTTTACTGGGATGGAGAGAAGGAGACCTATGTGCCGGCTGCAGAGTCCAACTCCCACCAGCAGGCAGGCCTACCGCCTGCAAAAGAGGGGAAGGAAAAGAAGGAGAAACCCAAGAGCAAAACAGCCCAGCAGGTGAGAACGTGACCTGGCCAGCAGACCCATATTTCTCTCTGGGGCATTGAGCTTAATTTTTAGCTGTTTAGAGGGCAGGGGAGATCTGTGGCATTTATATGCACTTTATTTGCATTCTTAAAATCTGGACCACACATCTTATTTACATTAAGTTTGAAGAGTATTTAGCAATTCTTTAGGATTACTATATGTTGTTTGTCAGTTGCCGATGTACTTGGGGAAAAAATGCTGAAAGACTCAGACTTTTGAGCAGTATTCTTTAATAATATTTTTGGTTGTTATGTGGTAGCATCTCATAAAGATAAGGGCCAAAGGGGTTTTGTTATAGACCATCTGGTTGAGGTAAGACCCTTAATGGCTTATTGTCTGGCACAGGAGACTTAAGTATTTTTTTCGTGATTGTTTGACATTAGATTGCCAAAGACATGGAACGCTGGGCTAAGAGTTTAAACAAGCAGAAAGAAAATTTTAAAAACAGCTTTCAACCTGTCAATTCTTTGAGGGAAGAAGAAAGGAGAGAATCTGCCGCAGCAGATGCTGGCTTTGCTCTCTTTGAGAAGAAGGTAACAGTAGTGGGAATGGCCATACTTCATAAGGGGAACTTAGGTAAAATTTGAGGCTTATGACTTGTTCTATTTCCCAGGGAGCCTTAGCAGAAAGGCAACAGCTCATCCCAGAACTGGTACGAAATGGAGACGAGGAGAATCCTCTCAAAGTAAGGAAGTACTTCCAGTGTTTAATGGCCATATCTGTGCTTTGTGTCTCACTTTGAATCTCAGCTGCATATTGGCTAATGTGATTCCTATTTAAAATGGGATGTGGTCACTGTCAGTGGGTATTTGGAGCAGCTTCTACACATAGACTCCACATTGAGAGCTTTGTTTTCCCTGTGTGAAAGCAGGTGAGATGGAGCAGAGGATGAAGCCCAAATTCCAGTTAATTGAGTTTTATTGCATTTGTAAATAGAGTTTTAACAGTCTGGAAAGAGAAAATTTAAGATAAGAAAAAACCTATTCTACTTGGTAGATACTGGTTTGGGTTGGCCATTACTCTGATCTATTTTGGGGTTTTCATACATGGTCAGTAGTCTGAAAACAGCCATCCAGGAACTCTTCTTGGGTCCCAAGAGGTTTGGTGCCAGGAGGCTGTTGGGTCCAGCACTGGAGGACCTGACTGCCACACACAGGAGGATGAAATGGAATACACCACTGACATGTGACATGAGTAATGGGTGCACTCTCACAGCTTGGATTAGGCATTACTTTTAGCCATCGCTGTCTTCCTGTTGTACATTTCCAGTGACCCACCCTCCTCTTGTTCCTAGAGGGGTCTGGTCGCTGCTTACAGTGGTGACAGTGACAATGAAGAGGAGCTGGTGGAGAGACTTGAGAGTGAAGAAGAAAAGCTGGCCGACTGGAAGAAGATGGCCTGCCTGCTCTGCCGGCGCCAGTTCCCAAACAGAGATGCCCTGGTCAGGCACCAGCAGCTCTCAGACCTACACAAGGTAGCCATGCTTCTCTGAGCTGAGCTGAGGCAGGGAGGGGAAGCAGCAAGACGATGCGAGTGCCCTGACAATAGTGAAGATTCTGCGTTGAATGATTGCCTTTTAGAAGGCTATTCCTGATCATAGTCTGTTCCAGATTATAGAGTGGAAAGGAACATGGCAACTCCATATACACTGGGCTCTGGCTTTCATGCTGTAGTGTATTGAATTGGGCATTGACTCTTAGAAGACAATTGATGTGGGTAATGTGACATTTCAAATTGGGGCAGTCTGAATTCTTACCATCTGTAAAATCTCTTGTATAGCAAAACATGGACATCTACCGACGATCCAGGCTGAGCGAGCAGGAGCTGGAAGCCTTGGAGCTGAGGGAGAGAGAGGTGAGTGGGGGTCAATGTGCCACTAGAAAGAGTATCTTGGGGTAACTGCCTTTGGGGGTTTTTTTTTAGCACTTGTTCCAGGTCCCGGGGGCAGGGTAGGATTTGTCATACGCACTTGTCACCTGGCCATTGTGGCTCAGGTAAACTCGACCCAGGCAGTATGTGCTTTGTGACCCCCTCAGTGTTCCTCAAGACTGTGCACAGGTTCCGGATGCTACATCCTTGCTGGTAAAGTACTGTGGGTTTTAGGAAGTTGAGCGTGATCTCATTTGGCCTGGCCAGGGAAGCCTTTGAGGGCAATGAAGGGGAGCTTCAAATTAGGCCTAGGGAGCAGCAAGCAGGACACATGATACGATGATTGCAGGTGATACGGAAGGAAGCAGTGGACAAGGCAGACCAGGGCTTGGGGTGAAGGCAGGAGAAGCCTGTGAGACCAGTAATGGGAGTCACTGGTAATTGATGAGGCTGATTGAGAGCCAGCTGGACAGGGTTTTAAATACAAATACTGGCCTGTGGGTTAGAAATGAACCTGTGGGCAAATTACTTAAAATTTCTCACCCCAAGATAATTCATAAGGCTTTTGAGGGCTGTAGCTAGGGCTTTTGCTTTCCTGTTTTTTTTTTTCTCCACTGTTTATGGTGCCAGCTCTGCAGAGACTGCAGAACAGGTCTCTGGAAGCCTCCTTGGGTCTGTCTGTCCCTGGAGTTGGGCCCTCCAAATGCTGAGGGGGAACAGCAGCTCTGTCCTCCTCTCCCTTGAGGACCTTGGCAGGCTGTGCCCACACCCAGCAGGCTGAAGAGCTTGACAAGAGGTGACTAATTAAATAAAGCTGCTCATTAGACACATAGTTCTGCCCCAGGTTCCACACAGAGTTCATCTCTACAGACCTGCTATTTTGGATGTGACTAAGTACAGTGAGGGAGACGGGGCATTTGGTATTTCAGACCACTCTAGAAGGCCAAGCAGCAGATGAAGAAAGCACTTGAGGTGATAATCTTGAAGTGTAGGTGCATGAGACTGTTAGAGATTGAAGTCCAGATATCTTTATCTGTTTGTTCTCCCCACATAGATGAAATACCGGGATCGAGCCGCAGAAAGACGGGAGAAGTATGGCATTCCAGAACCTCCGGAACCCAAACGCAAGAAGCAGTTTGATGCTGGCACTGTGTATGTGTTCTGCACATTTTCCACTTTGTGAGCTGGGGCTCTGGCTGTTATAAGTAACTGTGTGTTTGCCACTGGCAGGAATTACGAGCAGCCCACCAAAGATGGCATTGACCATAGTAACATTGGCAACAAGATGCTGCAGGCCATGGGCTGGCGGGAAGGCTCGGGTTTGGGAAGAAAGTGTCAAGGCATCACAGCCCCCATTGAGGTAAGTAGTAGGATTGGGCTTCAGTGACTTGCAGGCTTGTTCCAGAGATGAGATGAGTCCTTTGTCATAAACAAACCCTTAACACTGACTCAGACCCATGTAGCTTAGCTTGGATTTAATATCTTTCAAAGTGATTCTGGTTAGGTAAAAAACAAATTATAATTTAGTAAGAATTCCATCCATAATGAGAAGTCCTTTACTCAGAGCTCAAATTGAAATATAATCCCGGGATCAGAGTTCCCCAGCCACTGGCCTTTTAGACAGGAGCTCCACCTGTGATTGCTCCCTTTCTAACCTGGCAACATAGCTTAGGACAGACTCTTACAGTTGATTTGTTCAAGCAAGTTTTGCAGACTTCGGGGTGTCATGCTATGATCCATGCCCAGAATTACCAGGCCCTCCCTGGGCTTCAGTGCAGTGCTTTGGGGCCCTTCCTAGGCACGATACTTGCTAAGCAGGCATAGGGTTGGGGGAGGGTGTGGTTCCATCTGCCTGTCTCCCTTACCCATTTGATCCCTTCAGACCTTAACCTGCTCCTGGTCTCCAGTGTAGAAATCCATGTCTTCATAATAGAAAACTTCCTCTCATCTCCTAGTGGGTAGTCCTGCTCAGGAAGGAGTGGACTAGATGAGACGGTGTGGGGAGTAGTCCACACACTGCTTGCCAGCTGCTAACAACAGTTTTGTTCCCCCAGGCTCAGGTCCGGCTAAAAGGAGCTGGCCTTGGAGCCAAAGGCAGTGCATATGGACTGTCAGGTGCAGATTCCTACAAAGATGCTGTCCGAAAGGCCATGTTTGCCCGGTTCACTGAGATGGAGTGAGATTCAGCAAGCGGATGAGAGAGAGAGATGACAAGGAGCTCCAAAGAGCGCAAGAAGTGCTCCATCTCCTGAATTCACTCTGACTACCTTTCTCTTAAGGGCATGCCTTCTGCTGTTAATAGTTTTTAGGGTGAGCCACTTCATTCTGCAAGGTTCTCCCACTTAAAGGAGTTCCCCTTGTTTGGGTTATCTGGTGAACGACCTGCCTTCCTGCCAGAGGGCTTGTGAGCTGGCCAAGGGGACAGTGGGTCTTTTATACTTCAGTGTACATAGTGTAATGTAGTGTGTTTTACACGTGTAGCCTGTGTTGTGGTCCATCAGCCCCTTGCATCCCTAGGGGGTGTTGAGATGCCCTAGGTGGTATGTGACACCAAAGCCACCTCCATCATTTGTTGCGCTGTCTTTTCTTGGCAAAAGCCTTGTGTATATTTGTATATTACACATTTGTACAGAATTTTGGAAGATTTTCAGTCTAGTTGCCAAATCTGGCTCCTTTACAAAAGAAATACCTTGAAAAATGAGTGTCTGTCTCTATTCTTGGATGACGAGGTGGGTAGAGCATGTCTGAGCCAGTCTAGCCTGGTGATAAAATCAGTGTGTGAAAACTCTTCATGGAAACTCAGTTGTAACTGAATTGGCTTTTCCACTTCCTTTCAGTTTCTAAGACCAGGGCGAGTGCGAGCACTTGTGCTTCTCCACTTTTCACAAGATTGTATTCCAGACATGCAGGGGTAGGGATGTTACTGCTCTGGGTAAGAACCTCCCTGCTTCTGGCCATGATATGGGTGATGCTGGGTCCACCCTCGGCTGAGGCAAAGGAACTGTGAAGCCGTCGTTCCCCTGAAGTGCTCTTCTGTGCTGCCACCTCAGCTGCTGAGGAGGTGGTCAGGGACATTGGAGAATTTTCCATCCTAAGTGGTGGCATCCCATCCTTGTCATCATTTTGGCCAACAAGACCATGCTTGACAAGGGCGGGAAATGTGCCGGAGGCTGCTCCTGGGACCAGATGTGGTAATGAGGTACCCATGCCACTAGTCTGGCTGAGCTGAGTGCTTGGGCTCCATGTTTGGCATAGAATCAGGGAGGGGGAACTTGTTCTTAAAGCTAGATCTCAATGGCTTCTGTAGATGGTCATGTTTTTCTATTCTCAGGCAGGCCTGACCCTTAGAAAACCAGCATGAAAATGCTCAGGAGGGGTTTTTAGGGCACAGGCCTTCACCCCAGCCTCCCAGGGATTACCTTGGAGGGGTTGAGCCTAGCTTTGCTAGGGAGATGTGGAGGTAAATGCAGAAGACCTGAGCCTGGGCTTCTGTGGACTAAGGTTTGGGAACCTCACAGATGAGGTCCCAACTGACATGCCCATCTTCCAGGGTCAGCCATGGAAAGAGACCAGCTCCACCTCCAGAGCCTGCAGATGCTGGTACTCTTTAACACCTGAGCAGCAGTTCCAAGCAGCCTAATAGACACATGTGACTGCCAGCCTAGAAGGCTCTTCCAGGTGAGACCACACATCATACGGTCTGGGTAGCTCTTTATCTCAGCTCGTCAAAGGCTGTGAATGTAAGCCTCTCCTCTCCAGGAGCAACAGCTGAGCACAGGCAGGAGAGCTAGTCCTCTGTCAGCCCCCTTGAGCCCCAGACTGACCCGCACACAAGGAAGGACAGTTGAATCAGTCTGGCCTGCTTGGTGCTGACAAGTCACCTATCCCAGCTGCTCAAGGTTCCCACGAAGACAGCTCTGGACCACAGCATCTGTTGTCTGCACTGGCATGGGCTTTCCTATGAACATGAAGTTAGTGTCCATCCTTAATGGTCTGATCAGCCCCTTAGAGAAGCTGGAGTCCCCCTCTCCCACTTTTAGCCTGTTTGACAGCTATACCTGTCACCAGCATACATAGCCAGGTGACAGCAGTCCTCACCTTGCATCTGAAACCATTGCCCAGTTTCTTCAGGTTAGACAGGTTGTACCTTTGGCTTGGATCTCATGCAAGATTGTATGTGGGAGATCCTGCTGGTGCTGAATGGCTCTCACCACCTGAGGACCTGAGGCTGAAGCCCAAGCGCCCAGGCATCCCCCACTGGCCCATCAGGTTCTGCTCCAACCCTAAGGTCCCAATCAGGGAAACCAAATTCTGAATTTGGAAGGGTCTCTTGCTGACCTCGAGGGAGTCTCCGGGGATCCCAAGTCCAGCCTGCCCTTGGTTGGGACAGCTGCTGCAATGTGCAGGGCTTTGAGGGCCATCCAGGAGCAGCTGTCATGGCCATGCATCAAAAGAGTTTCAAAGCCCAGATGAGCGGCCAGGCCTGAGCTAAGCTCCCCAGGCATGCACAGTCTGGCTGGAGGTCTCAAGGGCACCTGGAGTACAGCCATTGGCCACCCTGACTCCCAAAGAATGAATGTCCTCAGGGACAGGTGGGATGTGTTGGGAGGAGATTGCCCTGGAGACTGGACCCTGGAGGAGGGCAGTGCTGCTGGTGGCCACCAGGTGGCAGCACTCTATCATTTATGGGCTGGATTGATTCAGGTACTGGTGGTGGGAGGGTGCCTCACCAAGTCCTGGGGTCCTGGAGGATCCTAGGGCCTCTTCCAGGTCTCTGAGATTCAAGGAGATCTGGCTAGAACTCACACCTCCAAGGTCCATGTGGAGTGGAATAGGTAATAAGTTCATGGGCCCAGCAGGTTCTTGGGAGGTCTCCCATCCCCCAGGGATCCATACAGGCTAGAAGTGGAAGTTGTTGCCCAGCTGTGAGGCAAGGGTCAGGCTGGCCCTACACACAGTAAGTGCTTCAGTCTATTAGTAATTCTTTCCAACCCAGGTAAATAATTTCTGCGATCGATAAAGTGCATTTCTGCCTCTCACACTCCCTTCACCCATCTGCCTGATTATTGACTCACAGAAATACTCCCTTGGCAGAGACCTCATTGGATCCACAGCCTCTGCATCTCCAGCCAGGGGGATCTGGGGCCTAACCTGCCCAGGGCTCTCAGATGGAGGTAGGGGATACCCATGTGCCCTCACCCAGGCTTCCCTAAAGGTGGGAGGAAGGGGGAGCTTTCCAGCAGGAAGCATAGCCAGGGGCAGGGTCCTTTCATCCTCTTAGTCCCTGAACCACTTTTAGTCCCTGAACCATTTTCATCCAGATTAAAGAGGAAAAAGGCTCAAAGCAGAGCAGTTGCTGGAGGTTACCAGGCTGGCAAGTGCTGGGTCTAAGTTCTGACCCAGGAACCCCTGCTCAACTAGTACCTGGGCTGAAGGGACTCAGTGAAGATGGGTCCTTAGCTGCAAGCACGGGGTCAGGCTCTGATTCCTCTGGCAGGACGTGCTCCAGCTGATGTGTTGAGGGTGGAGCAATCTGGGCTTTGGGACGCCCCACACACACACACTGCCCTGGGGAGAGGGAAGACAGACAGGGAGAGGTAGGAAAAAAAGACAACTGCAGACAAAGCAAAGCCTAGAGGATGCTGGGAAGAGGAGCAGGAAAGGTCTGCAGCAGCTCCAAGGGGCGGGAGGAGGTTTCGGGGCAAGATAGTGCTTGGTGGGGGTGGCAGGGTCTGGGGGAGTCATTTCCGCTCCGCCTGCCCCCTGGCCGACTGGAGATAAAAGACAGCCTAGCAGAGCAGCAGTGGGTGAATTCTGCACGCCGAGGGGGGAGGCGAGACTCAGCAGACAGGAGAGAGAGGAGGGGCCAGGAGGCCTGGCCAGGACCCCTGCCGGCTTTCCTTCCAGACTGAGCAGCACCCCTAGAGCCTGGTGCACCCAGGTTGGGCTCCAAGCTCCGGGCAGGCACCAGGGCAGGCACCACCACCCACCCCAAGTCTAGCTGCTGGACAGGAGCTATTTGAGAATGATTCATGGATATAATTAAGTGTCCCCTCACTATCCCTTTACTCCAGCGGAGTTAGGGCTGTAGGAGGAAGGGTGCAGATGTGGGAGCTGTGGCCTGCGTGCCTTGCAAGGGAGGGGTTAAGCACAACTGAGTGCTCCAGGACACCCACCCAGATCTACATCTTGGAACAAGGCAAGGCTGGGCCCAAATCCTGAGGGGCACCCCGGTGGGGGCTGCTTCTTTACCCCAAATCCTAGGCTGGGCTGAGGGCTGGCCCTCTGCACTGACAAGCATGCAGCAAGTACACATGCACGTGCACGCACAGGCCTGTATCATCATCCAGTAGCAGCAGGCATGCCTCTCCAGCACCCTCGATGTACTTGGGGGTAGGACATGCAGATGCCTGCAGACCCCAACCTCCCCTGCACCCCGCCCATGTGTGAAGCATGCAAGCTCACACATACCTCTTCCCGACCACCTGTACAGAGGCAGGCCAGGTCCAGTCGTGCAAACTCACCTCTGTGCACACTTACAGCCTACTCTGGCCCAAAGGGGTGGGAAGCAGACTCTTGCCACCCCTAAAGAAGGAAAGCCTGGCCTGGCAGCCCTCTGGGAGTTGGGAAGGAGGAGGGAGCCCCCCACCATAGTGAGGCAGGGCTCAAGCTGGCAGAAAGTAGGCACACCCTGTGCATGCAGTCACCCCACAGCTCCCCCTTCCCAGGTTGGTAGACCTTGGGGATGTCCACCCTAAACAGACTCCTGTGTTTACTGAACAGAGTCCCTGGGCTCAGCTCTAGGGTTGAAAGGCAGAGCTATAGGGAGAAGAGAGGCTGAGGAAGGGGTCACCGTGCTCCTGAAATAGACTAGCTCAAAGCTCAAAACCTTCCCTTCTGTTACCTACAGACATACTAAGTGGGGAGGGAACTGAGCAGCCTTCTCAGACTGGAAAACTGAGGCTCAGAGATGGGACGCAGCAAACCCTGGCTGGTAGGGTTCACCCACAGCTCACGGGAGCCCAGGGCTCCTGTCCCTGCCCCTAGTCACTTCCGTGAGTTGGTGTTCTGTTCCACCCAAGACTGGGCTCTGCCCTCCCTTCAGCCTGGGAGACCCTAGGGCCATCCCCCTCAGGTGAGGAGTCCCCAGAATCCGCTGGGCTGTCTCCTCCCTCAGACTGGGATCTCCTAGGATTGGATGCCTTCTCCCCTAGGACAGGGCACCCCAGTACTGGCTTGGCTGGGCCTCTCCTCTAAAATTGGGAGCCCCAGCCTGAGCCCCTCAGGCTCTACCAGACTCAGATGCAAAACATGAGCAGCAACCACACACCACTGTCTTCCCCCCACTCAGATTTTTCTGGTTCTTATTAATGTAAATGAAATCTGCTCAGAGTCCTTAATGGAAAGCGTTCCTGGAATTTGTGCACACGTGGTGGTGGGGAGCACCCTGAGATTAACTCTTGTGCAGCCAGACCAAGACTTCTCAGGCTGCAGTGACCCTCGGGCCTCAGGCCGGTTTGGGGCTTGGTGGAACCAGGACAGTCACTCAACCCCTCTCAGAATGGTGTCCCCACAACATTTAGGGTGGCAGAGCCCCATACATATTCTACCCTCTGCCCTGAGAGCAGCTGGATGGTACAGAGGTTTCTCAGAGCCTGAGGAAGGTGGCCTTGACAGGAAATGGGAAGCCTTAGAATGTCTGTGATCAGAGAGGGGCCCAGCCAAAGACTGGAGGGGCCAGGGGGCTGAAGGGGGTGACAAATGGCAGTCAGACTGCCCTTCCTGCCCTCATCTGGCTCTATCCTGACTTGAAAGGGGGACCCAGGAGCCAGACCCTGTCTCTTTGAACCTCCTACTCTGCAGGGAGAAGACCCCACCTCTGTGATGTCCCTTCTCCGCCCACCTTATTCCTGTGATGGATCTGCCAGGACAGTCACCTTCATAACTGTGGGGGAAAAGAGGGGAGCTAGAAACCCCAGGGTGGGTGCCAAGCACAGTTGGCTGTAGGGTAGGGGGCAAAGAAACCCTGGCCTGGAGCCCACACTGCGCCCTGCCCGGCTCCCTCCCCCAAGATCTGGATGCTTGTTCTGGCACAGCCCTGCACAGGCCCCAGTAGAGCCAAGTTTTACTGCCCGTTCGTGGCCAGAACAGGGATGTCTGCTTCACTGGCGGGGGTAGGGGAAGAGTCTAAGATTTCAATTTCTCCCAGGTGTGGCTCAGTCTGGACGATGCCTTGGGGAGGCTGGCTGAGGGGCCGGCACCTGGGGGGGAGGGCAGTGCAGCGAGGCAGAGGGGCTTAGGAAGGGGAGGAGGCCACAGAGGGGGTCTCAGAGAGGGAAAGGGGGCTTCAGGGGAGTGGGTTGGAGGGGCAGGGGACTCAAGGAGGGGGTTGAAGGGAAAGGGGACTCAGAGTGGGAATGACATCAATGGGGGACAATAGGCTGACAATTCTCGCTCCCACCCACACCTGTCAAGCAGGCTGGGGGAAGGCGATGACCCACTTAGCTCCCTCCCTTTCCAGCCTTCCACTAATGAGCGCTCTGGGCTTTGGGAGGCAGCCTTCCCCCCTAGTCCCCAGGCTGTGCCTGAGGCTGTTCCTTCCCCCACAGCCCCTCATTATCTCGTGGGGGTGCTCATTGGCTCACGCTGTCCCCCTTATCTGCAGTGGTGCCTGCCTGTGGCCATGAGGAAGAGGCTCCAGGCCCCTCTCTGTCCCAGCTCCCCTACCCCCACTACTCCCCCAGGGCTGGGGAGACAAAGGCTCTCGCTTCCTGCTGTGCAGCTTGACACCTAGCAAAGGGCTTTGATTCCACCTGTAGGCCCCACTAGCATGCCAATGAGGGAGGCAGGGGGCAGCCTCATGGCACTGTTGAGGGCTGGAATTGGGGCACTGGCAGGACCCCTGGGATGGCCAGTCCACTCTGCTCACCAGGGGGCTTTCCAGCATCTGTGGTCACTTGACCAGGAGAGGGGGGCTCGTGGTGGGTGAAGGGGGGCTCCTGAATATGTGCAGAGCACACAGCTCTAGAGGAGGGAGAGTAGAGAGTAGCATTTGTAGGGCACAGTTCCAGGAGGAAGGTGTGTGGTTCAGAGAGAGGTTTATATGGGGCATAGTTCCTTGCAGACAGTATATGGGAGGAGGAAGCACAGCTCTGGAAGGATGATGGAGGTGGGGCGTGAACTGGGAGGATAATGCAGGGAGCATCATGAGAGTGAGAGCAGTCTGGGGGCTGACTGTGGGGAGCATAACTCTCAAGGATATTTTGTCAGAGGACAGTCCAGGGAGGAGGCTGCCATGTCTCTGGTAGCCTTGGCTGCTTCTGTCTCCTCCTCCCCCACATTCCTGGGGTGCAGGGGGACGTCTGGTTGCTGGAGCATGCCCAAGTCCCCCCAGGCTCCCTCTGACTCTGTTCCGCTGTCCATCTGTCCACCCCCTCCCCAAGAAGCCCAAGGCCCAGGTGGCACTCTCCCCTGACAGCACCCTCATTAGGAAAGGGCTTTGAGATCCTTCTGAAGCATCTGCCCCCACCCCCCACCTCCAAGCCAGCTGCAGGCTCTGGCCCCTAGAGCCTGATAAATATTTATGACAAGAGAAGTAGGATCTGCCAGGTCCCAGCTCAAACCTTTGTCCTGGAAGCTGGAGGGAGAAGCAGGGTCAAAACCTCAGGACTTCAGTATCTGGGGGCAGAGCTGGTCTCTGGTTCTGGGTAGAGGCAGGCCCAATTGGGTGGGCCTCCTGGGCTCCATACTGGTGAGGGGGCTGGGCTGGTGGTCAGGAGCAGGGGGTGAGGGAGTTTCCTCAAGGTGCCACACTGGTCAAGGTCACTCTCCCTGACCCTGGCAGGTCTTATATCAGGGGCATGGGTACAGATTGTACCTGGGACCCATTTAATTTCTGCTGTGGTGCAGACAACTGCTGTGCCACCGAGGGTAGGGTTAAAGCCACACTTGGGGCAGTCCCAAGCTCAAGTATTCAAAGAAGCCCTGAAATTGAAGAGGGAACATCATTAACAGTGAATCCAGTAAAACTGAACGTTCCTGGCCAAAGGAGTGGGGCTCAGGTAATCCAAGGGGTCACCTATGTATTCCAAACCTGCCTATAGGGTGTAATCCCCACAGGACAGCTAGCCCAGCTCTGCCAAGCTGGGCTCGGGGCTGGTGATGAGGGAGTGGGGGCAGCCTACGGAGGCCTGGGGAAGGAGCCCCCACCTCCCTTACTCTATGGCTCCTGCCTAGCGGGCCCCAGACCTTTGTCCTTCTGGGAGCTGGGCACTGCCTAGCCCAGCCCTCTGAGAGACAAGCCAGGCTCCTTCTGGTGAAGGTAGAGGCCCAGGTGCAGCAGCCCAGGCTGGGGTCAGCAGCTCAGGGGTTGGCCTCTTGCATGTGGCCCCAGGTGCTCCTGGGGCATCAGATACTGGCCTGGGGCTGCAGCCCTTGGGGGTCAGGGTCGGTGCCCCCTCCCCACCAGTCATCACACCTTCACAGCGTTGGGAGCCACCTTCTGAGAGCCCTTTGATAATCGCCCCATCTGACCCCAATCAGGCGCTTCCTTCCCACAGCCTGGCCTAACAAGGCGGATGTGGGCAGCGGGGGGGCACCTGGAGCCTTTGCCAGGATGGTTTTGTGTTTAGCCTCAGCTGGCCAGACCTCTGAATTCCTTAACCTGGTCCAACTGGGCTAGTGAGGAGGCAGGATCCTGAAGGGGCAGCCCTGGGCCGAGACTCCCCTCTGAAGGCTGAACGGAGAAGCTTCTGCAGATGTAGGCCCCTTCTCAGCTCAGCTTTCCCACCTGTGAGAGAGGCAGTCGGGCTGCGGGAGCCAGGGAAGGAATGCCTCTCTTTCAGTCCCTAGCACCCAGCCTCCTGGAAGAGGAGGCCAAGGCAGCCATGTGGGAAGGCAGGAGACATGAGTGCCTTCCGGTTCTTACTTATTTCTTTCCTGCCTGAGGGCTGCTTCCCCCTGTCACCCCAAACTCGCTCCTCTCTCCAGCTACCCCACGTAGTCACCTGGGTTTACACCACTTCCCTGATGCTCCAGTGTCTTTTCAAAACTCTTGTGCCATACTCTTGGCAGAAGGGAATTCTGGGGGTGGGTCTGGGAATCTAGAACGTAACAAGACTGGGAAGGTAGACCCCCACCTCCTTTGCTGACTGTCCTGGGTGCACACGCGCACACATACAAGCAAGCCAGGTCTCCAAGGCCACAGGCAGCCCATATAATCTCTGAACTTGGCTACACTAATGCATTAATGGAAAAGCCTGAGACTCCAGGAGCCGAGACGCTCCCAGGTGTGTCTAATAAGAAGCTTCTGGCGTCACTGGGAACCCTAGGGACCTACTCTGATGGTAAGATAGCAGGCCATGGGGCCAGTGAGCCTGCATGTCCAGCCCCTTGCATGGAGGCTTGCGTGGGCATGAGAGGGTCAGTTGGGACCCAGTGGCCACACAAGTCAGCCCTGAGCCTGCACCAGGACCTACCAAATGTGTCCTGTGCTTCTAGCTGCCAGGATGTCCTGGGGTTCCTGACAGTATTCTCGGTGGTGACAGAACAGGAGACTTTTTCCCTCCCTGGACCCTGACACTAAACCAAGTTCTGGTGATGGTAGGTCTGGAGCCCTGGAGGCTACAGGCTCTTGGAGGAGAAGACCTTGAGAAGCCATTCACCAGGTATGTGTAGTCATCCTCCTGGTGTTTGTAGCAACCCTCCAGATGTGTGGAGTTGTCCTTGGTGTATTACATAGTTGTTCTCTAGGCCTCATGGAGCTAACTCCTGGCCATACACTTTTCTTTCTTGGGGACCTATGACTGTCATGGTGACTTCCAGACTGCCACCCCCTGAGGTCAGGAGCTGAATTGGATGGTCTCTAAGCTCCAGGCTGTGCCCAGCTAGGAGCTCAGTTAAGCAGGCTCAGGATCCCACTCAGGCTCCAAGGCCAGAGACATGAGAGATAAGAGTGGGTAGTGGGGGCCAGAGGATTATTCCTGACAATATTTTCTCCTCTGACCCCCCTGCCAGGAGAAGGCACCCAGCCTGGTCTAGAACTGGGGGGGGGTTGGTGATCCCAGGCTGGATAGCACCCCCCTCAAACTGCTCCAGCCCAGGCTCAGCCTCCTCCACCCACCCCCTCCGGCCACCTCCCAAATCCCCAATCCCAGCAGCAGACCTCGGTGTTTGCCTGTTGCCATGGCAATGGGATGCACCTTTCTGTTACCATGGCAACCAGCCAGGGGTTTTTAAAATTCAGTTGAGGTAATTTCCACCCCTCAATCCTCATCCTCAGACACCTCATTCTTCTCTTTTCTTCTCTGAATCTTAGAAGGTGGTGGGGTGGCCCACAGCCACCAGCCAGAGGTAGAGGGTCAGAGAGTCTAGTGGGAAGACTTGGGCCCCATTCTTCCCTGACTCCTCCATGCAGACTAGACCCCAGAGAACAGGACAGCCTGTTCCATATTCCCTGTTAGACCCAAGTCCAGGGTGAGAAAATGAGGGCTTTGCATGGCTGGGCAGGCAGAGGCCAGCACACCTGGGAGGCCTGGTTGAGAGTGTGGCCTGTGTGGCTATGCAGGAGTAGGGAGACTCAGCAGGGACCCTCCCAGACCTCCCTGCTGTGTCCCCAAGACTCATGTGAGGATCTCAAGGCACGAGGGCCCAGACCCCAGGACAATAGGGGACAGATGTTGTTTATACTGTGTCCTGGTGCTAAGGAGCTTAGCTTAGTGGAACCGAAAGCTGGACAGATTTGGGAAGAGGGCATCTGATAAGGATGGAGGGGAAGTGATGCAGACACTGTCCAGTACCTGCGCCTCCCCTCCCCACTAGGGTCCTCTTTCCCCAGGAACTTGCTTCATGAGTCTGGTCGTTGTAAATTCATGAGGCCCAGCATCCCCTCCCTGCCCCTACCTGCCTCCTAGCTGGGAGAAGAGGAGCTAACAGCCCAGGACAGACAGGTGGATACCCCCCTGAGCAGAGTAGACTGAATCTAAGGGATGATGGGGCCCCAAGCCCCATGCACTGCCCCATCACAACTCGTGTACATGTAATTCTCTCACACTTTGGCTTGTCTCTGTAGCAGGCTGATGCTCCTACAGTAGGGGTGAGGGTGGCACTCCCCCAGAAGAGGGTTTGAGGAGGGAGAAATTCAGAGAATCTGCATCAAGGGCCCCCCTCCTCCCCTGTTCTCTCCCTATGCCTGTTGTCCCACCTCATCAGTCCGTTGGGTAGGGGGTTCCTTCTCCCCAAGGATGGATGTGGAGCGTCCAAGGCCAGGCACTGTAGGGCCGGCAGGTGGGTGACAAGACCAAAGGGAAGTCACTTCCAGCTTCCCTGTCCCTTGAGTTCAAGGGCCTAGACCCTATAGTAGTGGCCCTTCTGAGGGCATAGATGGGCAGGCCAACCTTGGGGGGGCTACAGAGAACCCCCAGGTTGAGGCCCAGTCTGCCTGAGGTCCTGCTCCCTCCTGCTTCTCCCTCAGGCCAGGCAGGGAAGGTCTGTTTGGGTTAGCATTGCCCTCCCCAGTTCCCCTATTAATAGCAGCCCCAGAGTCCACTCCACCCGGGGGAGGGGCTCCCTTCCCACCAAGGACATACAAGGCCCTTACAGAGTCCACAAGTGCCTGAACACCTGGGTCTGCGGCCCCCCACGTGCAGGATAAAAAAGTCTGTGTTTGACACTTTTTGTAAGTTATTATTCCCACCACCCTGTAGGCTCCATTGGTCCAGACGAAGCCACAGGTTCTCCATGGCAAGCGTGGTTAACTCTTTTCTGTTCTCCTGACAGCTGACAGGAGAGCTGGGGGAGGAGGGGTTAAACCAGAGACCTCTGGAAGGAGGTGATGGGGCGAGGGTTGGGAAGGAATAGGATGGAGGAGGGTTGTGGTCACCCCACCACCTCCTGCCCACTTTCTTTCAGCCCCTGCTCCTCCCAGGCTCCCAGATTAGGGAAGCCCCAGGCTAGGCTGGGGAGGAGGGAGCCCAGCCCAAGCCGTACCTGAGAGAGTGAGAATGTCCTAGGTGGGGCACCCTGGTCCATGCTCAGCTGGTAGACACCTGTGAGTCTCTCTGCTTATCACCTAGTCACTTCCTCTCTACAGCCTGTGACCACCTCCCAGGGTTAGGGGACCCAGAGAGGGCCAGACCCCCCTCTCCCCCAGCAATCTGTGGCTCCTAGGCTCCAAAAGAGCTTCCTAGTATCAGGCAACTGATCCTGAACTATACTACAGCTTCTCCAGCACCTCCTCAAGTACTGAGGAGCAGGGCTACCTGAGGTGTCCCTTGTGAGCAGCAGGCATCTGGTGAGCCTCACTCAACTTGAGCTGCTGATGGGGGCTTGGCCTCAGCTAGAGCTTTGTCCAGCTGAGCAGACCCTCCAGAAAGGTCTGCTGGCCCTGGCAGGCTCATGCAGCACTGGAACCCCCATCCTGAGTTAGAGGAGGGGTGCAGGTGAGAGGGGGACCAGTAGGGCAGGGCAAGACAAATGTGGTGACATCCTGGGACACCTGATGGCCTAGATTCTGGGTACCTTCTCTCCTCTAGGCTCACAGACAGCACCCTGTCCTCCACACCCCATGTACTCACATCTTGCAGGGAGCAGGCCTCCCACTCCACAGGAGGTATCCCTGGGCCAGCCAGATGCCTGAACACCAGGAGAGCCCAAATTGCCCTGTCTCAGTGGAGAGGGGTCCCTGGAGCTTCAGAACCGGGAATCAGGGCCTAGAAGCCTGACTCCCTAGGGGGCATTTAAAAGAGAAGCTGAGGAAATGCCAGCAACTATTTATAGCCTGTGGGATGTGCCAGCCCGAACCCGGGATGTTTGCCCTCATTCTCCTGCCAGCCATGGAGTGAGCATCCCTGCACTGGAGCGGAAGACACCAAAGGTTCAGAGAGCAGACCTATCTGCAATCCCACAGCTCATGATCTGCACAGCCCTGGTTGCTGGCCAGGGGCGGGGGGGTGGGCGATGGGGGCGGCAATGCCTAACCCAGGGCACAGCTTGGTGGGGGAAGGGCACTGGGATGGGAACATTCACTCAGATGGCCAGGGCAGGGCTGCTGGTCCAGGCCATGGTGGGCAGGCTTGGGCAATGGCAAAGGGTGGTTGAATAGCCCTCCTTGTTGGGGACTGAAGTCCGGATACCCCTGCATGGAGCTAAGGTTGTCTGACTATCTGTACGGCTGGGCACAGGGGTGGTTGCTAAGAAGTGGGGCATATAAATTATCCTGCCAGCTGCTTAGGAGACCCAGCCATGGGGCAGGAAGCAGATCAGAGCTGGGAGTATGGAGGGCACCTGGTGTCACTAAGGCTGCTGCTGGCTGAGCAGGCTAGAAATTAGAAGCTTAGGACCCTCCCAACCTGACCACCTGATGAGAGCGCTCTCCGTAGAGCCCCTACAGGAAGCACCCCTGAGCCCCAAACTTCCAGCCCACCTAGTCTCCTGATGCTCTGACAGTCTGTCCATCTCTCTGGGCTCTGTGGGGCCCAGGCGCATGGCACCTATTTCCTCAGTCCCAGGCCTGTCTTACAGGAGGACTCTGAACTCTGGGCAGGCAGAAACCATACCTGGCTATTGTCCATACTCCTCCCCACCCACTGCCCACCCCAGGGCTCAGGAAAGAGAGGGGCACGCAGGCTGTTCCCTGTGTGAGGCAAGGAATGATTTTGTCTGAAAGCATTGGAAATGTATGTGTACTTCGTGGTCAATTGGTTACTGAGCTATCCAGTGTTACCAGGACCTGGGGACCAAGTGTGACAGACAGATGTGGTCTCCACCCTCCCAGAGCTCACAGTCTGATGGGCAAGGAGGACAAAGCCAGCCCAGAGTGGCTTGACCTGTGATGAGGACTGCAGGAGACATGGTGTCCCAAGGAGGACGGACAAGGCTGTCTTCTTTGAGGAGAGCTCCCTGACCTGAGTTGGCCAGGTCCTAGTCTACAAGCTGCAGCCCAGAGTGGGAGGCACATCAGGACCCAGGAAGAACACTCTAAGCTGGAGCTATCTTGACTGGCTTCCCCTGAGACCTGTCTCAGAGGAGGATGGTGGGAGGGGAAGTCTGAGGGGAGTGTGGAGGCACCTCTTCTTCATAATGGATAGCCTGGGGACATGGAGCCAGGACGGGGCAGTGGCAGGACCTGGAGTCACTGCCTATCACTGACCTGAAGGACAGGCTAACTCAGATCTCCCAGGGCTGCTGGCTCCATTGATCTGACTGGAGATGGAGAACCCAACCAGGAAGTGATCAGGGGCATTAGGCCCGGAGGACTGGGAAGCGGACTGTGGGGGTTACTTGTCACCTTGGCCTTATCTGGAGTCAGCTGTGTTCCTTCCCAGTGGGCACCCTATTCCCAGGAGCTGGTTTGTCTTCCCCAAGCCCTGCCAGGGTGACCCTGGTGCACTAGCCAGGCACACACCTGCCCCACCTCCCAGGGACACCAGGGTCGGTTCCCCCATATCTGGACAGGCGAAGCCCATTTTTCACCAGCTGCCAGAACGGAGCCAACCTCCTCCCTGGGAAACCATCTGCCCAGCTCAGGTTGCCTGAAATGGGCACCAACATCTGAACAAACAGCCCTGAGTGGGGCAGAGCTGGGGATGGTGGTGGCTGGGAAGCAGTGACCCCAGCCCGGCTCTGGAGCTCCTACGAGTTCCTACAGCTGCCCATTGTCCCAGTCCTGCCGAATGACCACACAGACAGACCTCCCACCCCTCAGCCCCATGGCTGATGGCTGCCTGCCCATATTCAGCCAGGCTGCAGCTCTCCCAGGCCCCCACCCCCACCCCACAACTTGTCTTCTCTTCCTGGCCCATGAATGGTGAATGGCCTCTGCTTCCCTCCAGGAAGACCCCTCCCATGACCCCCCATTCCCTGCCACCACACCAATCACGCTAAGCTGGGCTGTCCTTCTCAGGGTCCACCACTGCCCCAATGCCAAGAACAGGCCTGCACACAGTGGGTGCTCAGTGAGCGATGCTGTCTGTGGTCATGGCTGTGGGGTGAGTGTTTCCAGGGATGATGCCTGACCAGTTTGGACTAGCTGTTCTTCCTGTTCCTCCAGCCCATGTGGCTTGATCAGGCCCCGAAGGCCTGACCAGACTCAGAACTGGGCTGGGCCCCTCAGTGGGAGCTGCCCATCTGAGGTCCACAAGCAGTCCAGCTGTCCCTGCCCCTGTCACCTGGGGAAAGAAGGGACTGGCATGGCCCCTCTCCTGTTCCTCCCTCATCTGTCATTGGCCTGCAGGGGAGCCCTAGGACCTGGAAGGAGCATGTTCTCTGGGCCTCAGAGCTCTCACCTGAGAAACAGGGATGATCATGCCCTGTCTCTGGGGTGTGGGGCTGCTGTGGACACAGGATCTAAGCATTCTGCCTGTCATCCCTCAGAAGGCTTCAGCCTCTACTTTGCCCGCTGTATGGGGTGGGGGCAGGGGGCTTATCGACCTTCATGTATCTTTCCCCAAGACGGGCTGTCAGTGCTCTCTTCCTAGTGAGGAGGCCTTCCAGATAAAGCAGGGGTGGGGGATCTGGGGTCCTGGGTGCCTGTAAGACTGTGCACGGGGCTCCCTAAGGGTACACAGGGATCCCCGACCGGCCTGACTATGCTATGAGACCTTGCTACAAGATCTCTGGCCAGTGGCGAGTGTGAGGTGTGCTAGCCCCTCCCTCTGGGTACTCCAAAAAGCAGTAAGTGCATCCCCCAAGGTTCATTTTCCATTTCCTGTAGGTCAGGATCTCAACCTGACAGGCATCCCCTCTCACCTCCCAATCACCATTCCTCCCGCCCCTTCCCCCTCCCCCTGCTCCCCTTTTCTATTACCCACCACTTCCCCCTACCTAATCAGAATGTGCCCCCACCCCCAAAGAGTGGCTTCCTCTCCCTGTGTCTCACTCCCACCGGGATGAGAGGCCAGCACCCGGCCCCCTGCCTCCCTGCAGACCCTGTCCTCTTCCTTCTGCCCTTCAGGAAGCCCCCACCCCATCCTGAAATCCCCCACTCTTCTGGATCCCCCCTCCCCAACCTGGGATTCAGTGTCCTGGGGCCCCCACCCCCAGCAAACTTGGCTCCTTTCAGCTCCCCTCCCTCGAGGGCAGAGGCAGGGCGTTCAAGTCCATTTAATCTTGGCAGAATGCAATTTCCTGCTTCAGGGAGCTGGCGGGTTTAGGAGGCTTAATGAGGGGGGAGGGGGGAGATGGGGAAGAAGAGACGCTGAGCGGGGCTGGGAGATGGAGACAGTCCCTGAATGGGGTGGTCCAGAGAGCTCAGGGATGTGTGTGTGTACCTGGGGGTTACCTGGGGGGGGGGTGTCTTTGGGTCAACTCTTCAGCTTCAGGCTCCCACTAATAGGTCAGGGGCCTCTCCACAAACTTCCCCACCCCAGCTATGTGGGGTGGAAGTGGAAGGGGAGGGGCCTCAAAGTGGCCCACGGTGTGTGTGTGTGTATGTGTGTGTGAAGCACACGTCTGCATGGCTGAGTGGTGGGAGTGCAGGTCAAAGTGTACAGTTGGGGGAGGGGGTCCCAGGGAAAATGTGCAGCTGGAGCGATCCTAGGTGGATTGTACACTCTGGGTGGGTCCTGGGGACCATGCAGCTGGCAGGTCCCAGACCCCCAGGTGGGGAAGTGGGCAGCCGCCGGGCTGGAATTTCAGCCCCAAATGGGATGCTTATCTGGATACTGCCACCTAGGAGGCAGAGAAGATAAGGGACAAAGGGGCCTCTGAGTTGCCGGAAGCCCCACACCTGGTGGGGGCAGGGCGGCCAAGAGCTTTGTGGAACACCCAGAACACAGGCAACCCCTGGGGGAGACTGAGGCTGGGCGGCTTCCTGCTGCCCCTGTCCTGCAACCCCACTTGGCTCCGCATTCCCGCCCCTCCCCATCTTTCCTGGGACTGGGTTCTGTATATATACTTCCTGGAGAAGCCCTTGGAGGAGCCACAACCCAACAGAGAGTCCCTAGGCAGAGCTGGTGGAGGGGTGGTCAGGGACTGGTGCCCACAGGAAGCAGGCAAAGGGGCAGGTTGAAGGGTCTTCACAGGGAAAAGCAGGCACCCTGAGCCCTCCAGTAGCAGTGCCCTGGATAGGGAGGCTTGGCTAAGCCTGGGGCCCCCAGTACGGGGTGGGGGACAGAACAAAGAGGGTGAAGAGGGTTTGAGGACTCTGGAAGGCAGGACTGGGCCTCAGCTTACAATCTGAGCCCACACTCTGCTGGGAATTCTCATTTATGAGGACCTGGGAGGAAGGCCAGTGGATACCACGGAGGGCTGAAGCCCTCAGCCCCTTGGCTCATTGGGCTCCACTGGGCCTCAGTTTCACCACTCGCGACAAGGGAACTGGGACATGGTTTCTGAGGAGTAGCCCAGAGCTCCCTGGAAACAGGAGGGCCCTGTCCCAGCCCAAGAGTCATATGGGCGTGTGCTTGAATGGCAGTCAGCTGTGTAGAGATGGACACTAGGGAGCTGGGGCAAATGTAAGGTATGACCTGGACACAGCCTGTGGCCTTGTGCCCTCCTGGAAGCCTCAAGGCCCCCCAGCTCCCCATCTCTAATGAAAGCAGCATCTTCTCCAGAGGAAGCATCCAATCTCTGAAGGATAACTCACAATCTACCAATAGGCTATGCTCAGGGGCAGAAAGGCTGGCAGGCTGGAAGTCTATAAGAGCCCCCCACCCCAGCTCCTTGTGTAGGGTTGACCTGGTTCCTTGCACCCCTGCTTCCCCTTTGACTAGCTCATCAGCTGTCTGGACCAGCTGCTGCCCCCTCACTTGGCCTCTTCCTCTGACTGACGCCTCCCCAAGTACTGTTCTGGGACCCACATCTGCCCTCACACTGCCTCTTTGCTGATCTCAGCCCTGGCCTTCCTAGCTCTTGTAAGGATCAGTCAAAATGGAGTTCCTGTGCCACTGCCCCCACCCCCAACTCCTGCTGCTGCCCCACACGCATCTCTAGTAGATTCTGGCACTGAGTCCCACTCAAGACAGCCCCACGATCTGGCTCCAAGACACACCTTGACAGGTCACACCTCCAGCTCTTGCCCAGGTTGTTCCTTCATCCTTCAAGCTGGGAGATCTCTGGTCCTCTAAGGCTGAGTGACAGTGTCACTTCCTCTGTACAGTCTTCCCTGTGTCACCCTCCTACCCCTCTGTGTACACACCAGCTAGGATACCCCCTGGCTGACCTGGGAGCTAACGTGGGGCTGCTTCACCTTGCTGGACTCCATAGCTCCTGGTTCATAAATGTTTGGAGGAACTGTGGGCTGGACAGTGGGGTCAGGGCCAGGGCGGGGCTGGTCTGTTTAAGGAGGGAGGTAGGTGTGTGTCCTGGGAGTCCCAGGTGGCCTGCTTTGCTAGCTCCGTGTTCCCATGACAACCCACCTGCAGGCCTCTCCCAGGGAGGACAGTGAAGTTGTCTTTGCTGGTGTAGGCTCCAGTGGGCGGCGAGCCTGTGTGCCGCCCTGCAGGTCCTGAGTCCCTGACATGAAGAGGCAGTGGCAGAATACGGAGTCAAGGCTGTCCCATCCTGAGTGGACCCTTCTGCTGGATGAGAAGGATCCACTCTTTCCTGGGGCCCCAGCCTGTGGCAGGGCAATTCAGGTAAGCCCTCATGCCCCTGGGGATGGTGTCTGGATGTCTGTCATCCCCTGGGGAGAATCAATGAGTCATAACAAAGGTGACATGGGCAGAGTGTGCCCTCCATACCCGATGCTGCTCTTGGTGGCTCATTTCATCCTCCCAGCTCTCTGGGAGGGAGCGACTTGCTCTCATTTTATAGATGAGGAAACCAGTCCCCAGAGAATAAGCAAATGAATGCACATGGGCCATGGGTGGGTGAGACCCGCAGGCAGCTAGGCTTGGAGTTGGGGGTCTCTGGTGGGACTAGTGGGGACCTTCTCAAGCATGTGTTTTCTGTGGCCCCAGCCTTGATGTCTGGGTAGGTAGACGAGGCACAGTGAGGTCACAGAGCTCAGTGGCCTTGTCTGTGTCTGCTCACGTTCCTGTGTCCACAGAAGATCTAGTGGCTGTTTGGAAAGCAAGACCAGAGCTGCAGGGCTTCTGCCCCTGCCCAGGTCACTCTTCTCCACACTTCAGTGGGATGCCAGGCCCTCTCCTGTCTGGGGTGCGTCTCCCACCCCTCATGGGGCCTCTCCGAGGTATAGGGTCCAAGGTGGGCCTGGGCCCTGCAAGGACTTGAACTTCCCAAGCCTATGCCATTAAGGCCTCCTGAGGTGGCCCCCACCCCGCAGCCCCAGGCCTATAAGCCTAGCCTACCACTCCTTGGAGACAATTTTGTTGAAATTTCAGGCCAAACTAGGGTGGAGAATCAGCAGATAGGAGTGGTGATTTGGTGATTCTGGCTGGGAAATGTGGGCTCTTGAGGCACTGTGTTGACTCAGGGTTTTGGCTGGGGTAGAGGTGTCCTTGGCTGGGAGGTACTGATTGTTGGGGGTACTCAGCTGGTAGGGTAGCCATAGAGAGGGCAGGGAGGTCTTAAGACAGCCCCTTCTCAGGGAGGGAAGCTGAGACAGGTGGTCTGGGGGGGGGGGGGCGTGTCCATCAGGGGAATCAGATGCAGGTGGGTCTGGTAGGCCAGGGTGCTACAGGCCAGCCCACGCCACGTGCCTGGCTCTGCCCCCAGAGTGAGTGCTGGAGTTTCCTCCTAGTTCTAGCCACCCCGCTCTGCTCTCCGCTTGCCTCCTCTCCCTCAGGCAGGGGCTGGGTGCACAGAGAAGAGTGGGGAGGAGACAGCCTCGTGGGTGAGGGTGGTGTGGGAGGACCGCAGAGAGGCACACGGTGGAAAGAAGTGAGGGCAACTTGGGCTACAGGACCTGAGCAGGGTGCTTCAGTAGAGGACAAAGGCGTGGGCATGCTGTAGGCCTGTTTCCTCTCAGGGATTGTGAGGAGCCCAGCAACTGGCGGGGGAGGGCAACTGTCTCCTTTTGAGGAGGTGGTGCCCCTCTGTGCCCCATCAGTGTCCTGGGGAGTCAGGACCCTCCAGGGCTGGGCCGGCTGAGGGGTACAGTTTGAACTCCAGAGACCCTTCCCTGTGAGCTGAGTGGATGTGAATGAGGTAGAGGTTGCACACAGTAGGTGCTCAGGCAGCTTAAGGACACATGAATCATCCTTCTGGGTGGCAAAAAGCAAGACCCCTCCGAGTTAGTCTGGAGGTGCTGGGGACAGGGCAGAGGGTGGAGTGTGGATGTCTGATCTCTCCCTCTGCAGGCCCAGCCCCCTCGCTTCCTCCATATCCCACCCCCCACCCCCAACTTATCCCTCCATCTAGGCTGGTCCCTGCTCCTTCAGGCAGCAAACGTGAGCTTTGAGAAACTTGTCCTCATATTAAAGCTTAAACTACTGTCTCAGGAGAGGAGGGCAGAGAGGCTGGCCAGCCAGGCCTCATGTGGAGGGTGTATGAGGCCAAGGAGGACACCTCTCTCTACTCCAAAACCCCAGGTCAGATCTGATACACAGGCTCCAAGGGAAAGGTGAGAGGACCCTGAGTTCGAGGATACCCAGCAGCTCCCCCAGTCATCCAGCCAGGTCCCCATCCTCCTCTTTCTCCCGGATGCCTATAGATTCCTTTATGGCCCCCCAGGAGCCAGAGGAATCCTTTAAAATCTTAAATCAGACTATGCCATGCTTCATTGCCCTCAGGCCAGCCCTAATCTTTCCTCAATCAGAGGCTGCGCCCCAACATTCAGGGGAGCCCTAGTCTGGAATCCTTAGTCAAGGTTGCACAGGCCTCTGATTCTCAAAGTCTCAGTATTCCCTTCTATGAAATGGGTACACAGTGCTATTCTGGCCAAGGTGAGAGGCCCTCATCCTTCCTTCCTAAGTCTCCACAGATAGCACAAGTGGAGCCCCCAGTTCCTGGATGCAGGTCCAGAGGCCTTGTATGGCCACAGTGTCCACTCTGCCTAGGTATGTTTGGAAGTGAAATCTTCACAGGACAGGAGGGCACCCTATCTTGGGGTAGGGAGCATGGGCTCAGCTTTGCTGCCCTGCCAACCACACACACAGAGAAAAGAGGCTCATCATTCTGGATGGAGCGCTTAGCAGGTACCAGGTTGGCCAGGGCAGACCCAGCTCTCCACTGCCTGGCATCAGCCCTAGTACCCAACACTCCTCTAAGGCATGAGGCCATGAGCTTTAAAGGCAAAAGTCTCTGCAAGGAGCACTCCTCCTTGGCCAGTCCCAATGCTTCTGTGCCAGAGATGCCTCACAGCCCAGAATAGGTGACAGTGCCGGTCAAGAGCCTCCATTTTCTGGCTCACAGGGGTTGGAGACCCAGATGGGATGCTCTGGCCTTAGATCTCTGGTCTGAGGGTATGAACAGTGACCTCATATTGTAGCCTTTCCTCAAGGAAGACCTAGAGCCAGCCTTAGGGAAGAGGACAAGGATGGCAGGATGCCCAGGGTCTGCCCACCAGCCCCTCCCCCTTCCAGGGGGCTGCTTTCATTTGGGCCCCATTTCCCTGCTGTGAGTGAGGGACCAGGGAAGGCCATGCTGTGGCTGTCACGGAAGGGACATTCCCCAGTCATTTGGAACTAAGTAAGTCCAGATCCCAGCTTGTAGGCCTGGCTGCAGGACCCTCCTCAGGCCCCCCTCCCCCAGGACTGTGGCCACATAGACACATGGAGGGAGTGTGTGCAGCAGATGTGAGCCTGGGAGGCAGCCAGAAACCCCACAGGATCAGAGCCTGGTGCAGTCAGCTTTGTTGGGGGGCTGCCTGGGTCTCCCCTAGCTCTGAGGCACACCTCTGCCTAAGGGACTATGCCTGCCCCTGAAGGGCTCACAGCTAGAGCTTCCTTGCCTTTTAAGTCAAGGCACAATCTATCTTGAGTCTTATGGGCTGTAGCTTGACACACTGTCCTCAGCCCACCTCTTCCATAGAGGAGGAAACAGCACATGGGCACCCATCCCTGCGCCCTCCTCCAGGGAATGTGAGCAGAGGCCCAAAGACGAGGGTAGAAAGCAGCTCCCAGTCTCTGATCAGAAAACAGAGAGGCCCTGGGCTGAGCCCCTCTCTCATTCAGTGAGTCATTCAGCACCTAGTATATACCAGTCTCCATTGTGGGTGCCAGGGAAGCAGAAAATAGATGAAACAAACAGTTCCTGCCCTCTTGTTGCTGATGGCCTAGCAGGGGTGGGAAAATGGGCAATAAACAGCAAGGATTAAAAGATGTAAATGATGATGGATGTTGGGAGGAAAAAAAGAGAGGAAGGAAAGGGAAAGTCAAGAGCGCTGGTTGGGGGGGCGGGTAGATACTACTGAGAAGGTGATATCTGAGCTAAAACCTGAAGGAGATGAGGGAGAAGTCAAGGAGGTGTCTATGGGAAGGGCATTCAGGCAAAGGGAACAGTCATTGCAGGGGTCCTGAGGCTGGAGTGTGCCTGGTGTGGGAGGAGGAGGGAGGAGACTGCAGCCAAGAGCAGGAGGACATGAGTCAGAGATGGGGAGGGGAGATGGGGGGGAGGGGACAGCCACTGCAAGGACTTGGCTTTGACTCTCAGCAAAGTAGGAGCCATTGAGAACTTTGGGCAAGAGACATGAGCTGGCTTCCATTTTAACAGGGTCCCTCTGGATCCTGGCTGGCTAGATTGCAGGAGGCAAGAACAGAAGCTGGGAGCCTGGTAAAAAGGCCCCTGTACTTGTCAGGTGAGAGATGAGGTTGGCCATGGAGGGGGTGGCTACAGAGGCAATGGCTGCAGAGCTGGTGGCCAGGGAGAAGGCGAGAAGTGGTCGCCTGATATTTTGCATATTTAGAAGGCAAAGTTGAAAATATTTACTGATGGTTTGGAGGTGAGAGAGAGTCCAGGCTGATTCAAAGGCATTTTGGCTTGAGCAGCTGGAAGGATGGGGTTGTCCTAACTGAGCTGAGCAAAGCCAAGGAGTGGCTGGTGGGTACTCCCAAGTGGGCTCCAGATCCAAGGTCTTGTCCACACAGACCCAGGCTCCATATCCCATACATCTACCCAGTGGCTGGGGCTGCCCAACCATTACTGACCCAGGGCCCAGGCACCCAGAAAAAAGGCCTGTGCCATGGGGCAGAGGAAATGACGAATTCTGATTCCAGTTCTTAATAATGAGGCCTCTCTGGTGCAGATAAGGATTAAACTCTAGGCCCAAGACCTGGGCTCCCCAGCAAGGGCTGGGCAGGCCCAAGTGGGCAAGGGATGGCTGTCTGGCCTTTGTCTAAACAGGATATGCTCAGGCTAGCCGACGGTCAGGGGTCACTTGGCAGCCAGCCAAGCTTGGGCCCACCCGACCCCCACCTCCCTCAATATGTGCACCCGCGTGCACATGAATTCAAACATAGGATGAGGGGGTGTGGGGCAACACAGGAGGATCTCAGAGCCCTGTGTCTTCCTCTCTTGTTCACTCTGAACTCACATGAGAAGCGAAGTGGTTGCTGACGGGTCTATGTGGGGCCCACCCAGGAGAACACAGAGGCAGAGAGGCCTGAGTCTCTTAGTGTCAGGATGCTGAACTTGCAGAGGCCCAAGGAAGCTCCAGACCCAGCCATTAGGACTGGCTTCCTGGAAGGTAACAGCCAGAGGCCTGTAGAATCTAGAAGGAAATGGGAAAGGCATTCCAGGCACAAGGGAACAGCCTATGCAAAAACCGAGAGGTGAGAGAGAGGGCAGAGCTCCTGGAAGAGGCGTGAGATGCCTGCGGGGCTCCCCTATGAAAAGGGAGGCTGAGGCAGCCTCAACAAGGGAGGCCAGTCCCTTGTGCAGAAAGGGACAGTGTGTGTGGGGTGGCCAAAGGCTCAGGGCTAGAGGAAACACAGGGTTTACACTGGCGCTGAAGTCGGGAAAAGCATTCCTGGTAGAGGGGACAACTGCTGAACAGGCCTAGAGGCAGCTTTGGGGAGCAGCCAGGGAAGTGGGTTGTTCCAGCTTTTGATCGGCTCAGAGCCAGCCCCTTGGGTAGGCTGGGCAGGAGGAGGCTGAGCCCTGAGCCGAACCCCATCCTGAGCCTGGGCTGTGGGTGACTCCTCACTGCCTGCCCCCTCCCAGTGCTGCTGAGCACCGCCCTGTACCCCCTCCTGGGCCCCCTTTCCAACACTCCCCCTCTCTAGGATCCAGTTCCGGGCTGGTGGGGGCTGGGCCAGAGAGCAGGCAGCGCCTGGGGCAGAGGAGATGAGAAAACCAGAAAGTGGGGAAACCTGAGCCAGCAACGCTGGGGCTGGGCGGGCCAAGGCTTGCTCAGCCTGCTAGGCCCGGGAAACAGGTTCCCCGGAGACTGGGCCTGAGGAGGGAGTGCTGGTTTAGTTGCCACCTTCATTGAGGGGGCACGGCCAGTCTCTGAGGCCCAGGCCTTCCATGTCTGGCCTTCCAGGTACAGAGGCTGGGAGGGCAAGTTATCTCTTAAGTTTACCCAGTATAACAGGTTGCCCTCTCCCCACCCGGGGTGGAGGCAGAGGCAGAAAGAGGCAAATAGTGTAGACAGAGAGAGGATGGACAAGTAACAGGAGGCCCATGTTTGCACATCAGTCCCCCACAGCAGAGCCTAGAGGAGCCAGAAGGAAAAGAAACAGGCCTGAGCACTCCCAGAAACAAAGGCCAGGCCAGGTTGAAGGGCTGGGGGAAAAGACCTTCAGAACCCTCCTGCTTCCTGCCAGGACCATCACCTGGGGGGATGGATTGGGATGAAGGGGGGCCAACTCCTTCCCAGTGGTAACCCCCACCATTGGACTCTGTGGCATCTCAGAAGCTGTGGGAGGCTGAGCCATGAGCCCAAGTCTCCAGAGTCAGGATGTCATCCCAAGGGCTTTTCCTCATCTGGGAAGGGAGAGGGAGCTGCTCCAGGATGGGGACCCCAGAGGCTGTGTCAGTGGGGGAAGTAGATCTGGCTTAATCATCTCTGAACCCCCTATCGCCTTATGTGTCCAGACTGGTAGGGCTGTCCAGGGTGGGCCATGGGGTAGCTGGAAAGAAGGATGCCTGGGGTCTGAGTGTCCGCAGAGGAGGGAGAAAGGCTGGTGGGGCAGGGGGAAGATCACCCAAGCCTGGCCTGGCTGTTTCCCTTCAGGCAATCCCACAGGACATCCTAGCTGGTTCTCAGGTGGAGCTAAAGCAGCTGAGTGGCTCTTGGAGGGGAAGACAGAAGGACTCCCGGTGGTAGGGAGAGTGTAGAGTTGGGGCAGCCAGTCCAGAGGAGCTGGGTAGTAGGTAGAGAGTTGGCTCCTGGCCTCTTGGCTCTTGGCTCCTGTTCCCTCTTGGATCTGATGCTGCAGGGATTTGCCCTTTTATTCATTCAATAAAGATTTATTAAACTCCATAAGCACCACATGGGGCTCCAGCACTCATTGCCAGCCTCCTAGCGCTGGTGTGGGTTACAGGCCCTTGGCTCCATGAGGGCCCCATGGCCTGCCCCTTCCCTGCTGGAGCCTTCCCTTAGCTCCTGAAAATTCCACTTTCTTCCCACACCACAGCCAGGCCTGACCCCACTTCTCCCAGTCTCTTTTTTATCTGTACAATTGGGACAGCAGGATTGCTTCTCAGTGGGATGGTGAAGTGCAGGGGTGGGGAGGAGAGGGAGGGGGAAGTGACTATAAACACTGCTGGGCATCCAGGGCTGGTTTCAAGGGGTCTTTGGACTTCAGAAATTGAAGGCAAAATCATTGGAGGCTCTACAATATTCTTCCCAATAATAACATACTATACATAAAATAACATATATAGTGATACAAAATACTCAGCCCAGCACATCACAGGGCAAGGGTGCAGAGTGGATTCACTGCTGCAATAATTGTTTCAATTTCTATTGATTATTCAGCCTTCTCACATCGATTAGGAGAATTGGCATCATTCCACTATGTGTAGCCAAGTTCATCCCTAGCTCTTTTCCCTCTCCCTGTCCCCTTTCTCCCGCACCCTTGCCACCAAAGGCCTCTCTGTGCTGGGCCTATTCTGTGCGTCTGAGAAGAGCTCTATGAACAAATCAAATTGAGTCTCTTTCCTTCCCAACCCAGTACCCTGGAATCATCTTTGGCAAGTCCTAACAGTTCTGCTTTAGTGACCATGATGATCATGCTGGTGGTGGTGACAGGGGTGGCCAGGCTATGAGGAGACCAGGGAGGCTGGGAATGATGGTGGTGGAAGTGATGGCTTTGGAAACCACAGTGATGATGACATAGGCTGCACTGGTGATGGTGCAGTGGTGGTGACCTCAGGGGTGACCTGGTACAGAGGATAGGGGATATGAGGGAATGACTGTCACAGTGTTTTAAATGAAGCATGACAGAGAGGAGATGGGCAGGCACTGTCACTGCAGCAACCGTAACTCCAGGCTGCTGTTTCCTCACTTCAAATGGCCAGCCTCTGCTTGGAGCATGTGGGCCAGCACTCCAAGTCTGAGTCAGGAGACCTTCAGCAGGAATCCTAACATCCCACCCCAGCCTACATTTGCAGTCAATCAGTCAGTGGGTCAGAGGGAGAAATGCCTGTCTTCAGGAGTGTCTTGTTAACCAGGAAGAGAAGGGGGAGAAGAGGGAGAGGAGGAGTGAAAGGAGGAAGAAAGAAGAAAAGAAGTGGGGACAAAGAGGAGGAAGAGAAGAGGAAGAAGAAAGGAGAGAAGGAAGAAGAGAAGAAAAAATAGGAGAAGAAGGAGGGGGAACAGGAGGGGAGGGCAGAGAAGGATGGGGAAGAGAGGGAGGAAAAGGAGGAGAAGGGAGAGGAGGAGGAAGCCCAGGGAATAGGAGAAAAGGGAGGAGGGAAAGGACAAAGAGAGCCCATGCCCACTGGGACCTCGGCAAAGTGCACGGGACAGAGTTGAGACTGTGGTCCTGGCTGGTGAGGCCATGGCCTTGAGGGCTGAGGGCTGATTGGGCTGAGTTCTGGGGATCAAAGTAGGTGCACGACTCGGTTGCTGGGCCCTCAGGTCATCAGGAGGCCATTTGAAAGCAAACATTCATTTTAGGAGAGGAGGCCCAGAGTATTCGGCTTCTCTGGGGATGGAATTGTAAAAGGTGGGTCCGTGGGGCTACTGGCTTAAAATAGGGCTGGCTGCTGAGGGGATCGCAGGGAGCCCTAGTGCGGCTGAACGGAGCTGTGAGGCTGACCTGGCCTGGGCTGGAGGCGGCGGGCAGCAGGTCCAGCGGTGCCAGCCGTCCCAGGGGCTGCACCGCCACCTGCTGAGCAGCAGGCGCAGTCCTGGGTCCTGAGCTGCGGGGCTCAAGCGGGGCCCGACGCGGCCAGCAGCGAGCGGGAAGGAGGGACATGGCAGGGGGATGCGCAGGTGAGCGCAGGCTCGTTGCTCCCCGGCGCGCCTGTCCTTCCCGCCAGGGAGTTGAGCGCCCGGGTAAACACCAGGCGCGCTGTGCGCGTATCCACCGAGAGACAAAGCCCGGGCGGGGCGGGGGCGCCGCCCGCGAAGCCGGGGCGGGGGCGCGGGGAGTGCAGATTAGCTCCCCCGGGCGCAGGCTGCCCCACCGCCTGGCAGCCCCCGAGCCCAGCCCGCGGACAGGTGGAGCGGGGGCGGGACGGCGGCCGGGCGGGTCCCGCCCCGGGGGTGGGGCCGGGCGGGGCGGGCGGGGCGGGGCCGCGCTATGCAAATGTAGCCCACGGGCGGCCAATTGCCGGCGCTCCCCGCGCGGCTCCGAGCGCCGGGTCCCGCCGGCGGCCGCGAGACCAGAGCCAGCAAGCGAGCGAGCGAACGCCCGCCGTCTGGCGAACCCCGAGCGCAGCCCAGCGCAGCCGCCCGGCCCCATTCCAGAGACCAGGGCGAGCACAGCGCCACTGGGCCGAGCCGAGCGCAGCGCCCCGAAGCCCAGCACGCGCCGTCGCCCGCGCCCCTCGCCGGGGAATGCGCCCTCGGCGCGCCGGCCAGGGGGCGCCCGCAGCCCACCCCGGGGGAGGCGGCCCCGAGCGCCCCTGAGCCTTCCCATGGCCCAGGATGGGGCCCAGGGACTCGGCTGCTGACGCACCCGAAGCCCAAGGAACCCGTTAAGCCGGGGCCGCGGCGCCGACCCCGGCTCAGGCACAGCGGCGAGAGGGCGCGGGCAGGGCCATGGCCCCGGGGGGCCGCTAGAGCGAACTGGCCCAACCGGGAGCCGCTCTGCTGCCGCCGCAGCCGCCGCCGCCGCCGCTCGGGAGCCCAGGCCCCGCCGCCGTGGAAGAGGTGAGTGCGGCGGGAACCGGGAGGGAGCGGGAAGGCGGCCGGGCCACCCCGCCGTCCCTCTGGGACCCGCGGCGCTGCAACTCTGAGGAAGTGTCTGGGGCGCGGGGCTTGGAGAGCCAGGGGGCCTCCCGCGGACCAGTGTGGGCGCTGTACCTGTCTGGGCTGCCCGGACCCTCAACATTGAGGCAATGTAGGGATGAGTGAATGATGTGGCCTGCGGGGTCACCAGTGTGCAAAGCAACTTTTTTGCGAAACGTTCTGGGTCAGTGGGTGCTCCCGTATACCTCCACCGCCTTGTTCCTGGAGCAGGAGGCCTGATGCCCCTTCTGGCTCAGCTCTCCCACTAACGCCTCAGGCAGCTCTCCCTAGTAGGTATTCCTTCCCTGCCTCAGTGAGTGGATCTGGGATCGTCCAGTAGAAGGGAAGCGGTATATTGGCAGCCCTCACGTGGAGGGTCTCCAGGATCAGCAGGGCCAGAGGATAGCCAGCCCCAAGGCTTTTCTCCCAGCTCTGTGCCAGCCCCTGACCCCTGGCTGCTAGTTTGGGTTTGCTTTTCCCGCAGAGAGTCTTGCTTGGATTGGGGGCCCTGCTGTATGTGGGGTGTAGGTGAGCTGGGAGAGCCTACACTCAAGCCCCCCATCTGAGCAGACTGGGGCCCCAGTGGTGAAGTGGGCAGGGGACACTAGGAGCTTGTTGGGCTTGCCTAGAGCAGGTGAGACGAGAGAGTGTCAAGGTGGCCAAGGAATGAAGCAGGGCTGGCAGGAGGGGTCAGCTGGAGCTAGAGCTGGAGGCCTGTCTGGATAAATAACTTCTAATTCTTGAGATAACTGTGTTGTGAACATCAGCTCATGAACACCCGGGGTAGAGGGACTGAACTGGAGTCACTGGTGTATCCACCCTGGAGCTGGGTCAGATTGGGGATTCCTGTCTTCCTGAATTCATCCAGATTGTCTCCCAGAAGCCCTTGTCCTAGTTGCAGGGATAGGAAACTGCACCCAGAGGTTGGGAGGCTCATCCCAGCCCAGGGGGTTGGATGGAGCTGGGACCTTCCCCCAAGCTGCAGAGGGAGTGTGCCTAGACCCTTGGGGTAGGGTGTCCTGGAAGGTAAGGGCACTGGGCACGCCTACCTCTGCTGCTATCCCTCAGTTCTGAAGAAGCGAGGCCCAGAAGTGCGGGGGTTGGGGAGAGAAGGCCAGGAGCCCAGCCTCAGCCCCCTGCTGCTCTAGGCACATCTTGGGGGGAAGATGGAGCCAAGCCTAGGTGACCTTGACTGGAAAACCCTGACCATGAAAGGGTTTCAATCCCAGCTATACTGGGGTGTCTCTGCTTCTTAGTCCATGGGGTGTTGGGGGAGGGGGAAGCCAAGGAGCCAGGAAGGAGCTCTGGCCTGATGAGGGGAGTATCAGTGGAGCTAGGTGGGGGTGGGTGCTGTTAATAATTTCTTCACCGTGTTCCCCCGCAGCCCCTGCTCCTGCCTCCCTTCCATCCAGACAGTTCTCAGCTCAGAGGCACCAACCTTCTCTGAGGCAGGCTGTCCACTCCTGGCCTCCCCTCCAAGCCTGGGAAGTCTGGATCAGGCTGGACAATTCGACCTCCTAGCCCCCTGCCCCGCCCCCAGGTGCTTCCAGACCCCCTTGTCTGGCGGCCCCTTCCCTGCACCCCTTGCCAGCCCCAGCTCCTCGGTTCTTTGTTCGAACGTCTCTCCTCCGTCCCTCCCTCTCTCCTCCCTCTCTCCTCCTCCCTCCCGCCTGCCTCCCTCCCTTGCTCCCTCCCACCAGCCTTCTTTCCTTCCTTCTCCGCTCTCCTCCTGGTGGGCTCCCAGGTGGCGGTGGCTGTTCCTTCTCTGTCCACCCACCTGGGCTGGGCCACACTGGGGGCTTCTCTGGGGCTGAGGTTGAGTGGAATGCATCTAGGGGCTGGCAGAGGGGAAGCAACTGTGGAAATGTCCTTCCCTTTCCTCTTTCTGTCCTTCTCTTTCTCTTCTTTCTTCCCTCTCCAACTCTCCTTCCATCACCCACGCTGCCGCTGCCGAAGAGGGGACCTGGACTTGGGCCTGAGGCCCCAACAGATTTGAACATCCCCCATTCACCCCTTTAAAGGGCCAAAGCATTGTGGGAGGTCCCTGTAGTGGCCCAGTGAAGCAAGACCCTCCACCTTCCTGGACATCTTGGGGGACTCCACACTGTCTGTGGTGATCCTGACCTTGTCACCATGAAAATGGATGTAGGAGAAATGAGGTCACAGGGTAGGGGGGGAGGTTAGTCACCCTGAATCCCTTGTGATACAGGATCGAAGCTCTCCAAGGGACCCAGGCTGCATCTTGTCCTCCCCAAGCCAGGACAGTGTCTCCCAGCTTCCTTGAGCCCCACCCAACTAGCAGGTCAAGTTCTTGAGCAACTACATGCTTGTGAGAACATGTGCAGGCATGTAAATGTGGATGTGTGTGTATCCACAACTGTTAGTGGGGGCCTCCCAGGTGTACCCCGAGGGTAATGGTAGCTGCACAGCCCTTTCTCCCATCTGCCCCCCTCATCAGCGCTTGCCATTCGGTCAGCTGCAGCTTTGGGCCCCAGCAGACTCGGGGAGGGGGTGTTTCTGATTCCCCTCTTCCTCAGCCCGCCTCCCCAGGAGGGAGCATCTGTGATGGGGGATCTTGAAGGAACATGAGAGGTGTGTCAGGCACTCAGGAGAGGGTGTTCCACAGAGGGCACCACCTGGGGAATGGGCGAGGAGGCTTTAAGCTGCACTTCCTGTCTGACGAACTATCAATGCTTTGCCTGGCAGGAGAGGCAAGGGATCCAGGGAGGTGGGTCTAAGGAGGGCATCAGGGTCTGTCCAGTAGGGCCTGATGGTCAGATGTGAAGCCTGGGCCTTGCCTCAGTGTATGTTAGCCACTGCAGGGAATTAACAGGCCATAATACCTCTTACCCCCACCCCGCCCCACCCCAAGCTCCTAGAAATGAGCCTGGGGTCCTGCCTCCCATGGGAGAAAGAAATAATCAGACAGATCTGGGGGAGGGGCTCACATTGTCATTCTTAGTGCCCCCATCCCCAGTGCATCTGGGTGGGGGGGTTGGGAAGTTGGCACTGGTTTTTGCCGGGAGGGAGCAATATGTTCTGACAACTGGTGCTGGGCTGCATTTACCCAACAGCCAGCCTGCCTGGGGAGACAATATTTGAAAAACATTGTCTGGAGACTTGGGCCTGCTGGGGGTATGGGAGCTCTGCAGGGGACACTGAGGCTAGCTCAGACCCTGCCCCAGGCCTGCTGGCCATCCTAGCTTCCCTTCTTTGCTCTCTATAGGCAGAACTGGAAATTTTCATGGCAGGAAGTCCTTCTGTATGTCTGACCTGGATACCTCCTGCTGTGATTTCAGTAAAATATTTCAGCTGTTCTTTGCCTCTCTTTTTCTGGCTACTGTCTCTCTTCTACTCTAGGCTGTCTGCATGTGTCTCACTCATCCTCCACTCTTTCATGCCCCAACCCCAATAATCAGGGTCAGATTTCCCTATACTGGGGGGAGAGGTTTGGCTTGAGCTGTCAGGACTGGACCCATCTCTTCCCCTGTTCCTTGAGGTGGGAAAAGGAAGGAACAGCCCATGTTGATTCAAGGAGGATGCAAGGGAGAGAGCCTGTTGGGAGCTGGAGAGGGTTGTAAGATAGTCTGCTTGACCTGTGAATGGAATTCAGGGTGCTGTGGTGGGGGGAGGGTTTGAGTCTCCAGTGGCTTCTGATAGCCCTGGTGACCCCAGGCTGCACCTAGTTGCTTGGTCTTCAGGCCTATTGGCAGGGACAAGAAAGTATATGAAGTTTGCATACTGGGGCATTCATGGCCCCAGGCTGAAGATGTGAGCAAGGAGACGTCCATCACCCTATATGTTCAGATAGGGAAACTGAGCTACCTTGGGCAGAATTACACAAGGGAAATGTTGGTAGGGCTGGACACCCCCATCTGCCTCACACATTCCAATCTTGGTTCCCCCTCCCAGGTGTCTAGACGGCCGCCTGCTTCCTGGGCCCTAGGCCCCTCCCACAATGCCTGTCGCTGGTCTCCTCCTCTGGGCTTCCCTACTGACTGGGGCCTGGCCAGCCACCCCAACCCAGGACCACCTCCTGGCCATGCCCCGGGTCCGGCTTTCCTTCAAAGGTAAGAGGCTGCCTTGTTGTCCCCTAGTGTCCTCCTCTGTCCAGAGCACTTGGCCCTGTTGCACAGGAGAGAGAGGAGAGGTCAAAGCAAAACCATGACAAATTGTACAGCCACATGGGTCACCCTTGGTATGTGTGGAGGGGACAGGGAGGTGATGACTTGCTGGGAAAGGCTGGAGACTGGACTACATAGACATTTAGAGAAGGGTTCTGAGTCTGGGTCCCTAGAGTCAGAATGTGAAGTCTCTGGGCGAGGGTCCGAAGACCATCTCCCTCTGTGTGAGATGTCACACCTTTCAAATTTGTGTTTGCAGAAGCCCTTCCTTGCTGCTGGTTTTGCCCTGGGCAGTCCCTTGGATGGAGGGTTAGACAGTTGTGCAGACACTGAGGCCTCAGGAACCTGGAGGAGCAGGACCTGCTCTTGATTCCTGGGTGCTTGAGGAACCTTCCTTTGGGTCTCCAGTGGGAGGGGTTCCCAGGAATTGGGGAGGGAGCTGCTGGCTGTGACTGGAGGGTAGGCCACGTGGTGAGTTCGAGGAGTGCACGTGGTGTTGTGACAGGCCTGAAATCCTCAGTGAGCACTTTGCCTGAAGTCACTGGAAGGTTTTAATGATGAGTTGAGGTCTGCAGAATGAGAGGCTGGTCCCCCAGCTCCATCACCTTTGCAGCTAACCCACTAGGCAGGTGAACATGCATGGCACATGTACCCAGGCGTACAGATGGCTCACTCACCAGTCTCTTCCTCAAAGATGTGCATGATCCAAAGAGTCTACCCTCTGCCTGGGATAAGGGGCAGAGGCCATGCTGGGGCCTGGGGAACCTGGGGTCGCTGCTGACTTCTCAGCCTTGGCCCTCCTCTGGCCCAGGGTCACTTTGTCCAGCTGCCTACCCTGGGTGGGGCTGACAGCCCTGACTGGCTAGATTTCTGGGCACACTTACTAGGGTTGAAAGAGTGGGCTGACCTTTCCTTCCTCGCACTTGGCTGAGGCCCAGCTGCCACCTTACTGTGTTCCCATGTCTCCCAGTAGAGCCCCTGTCCTGGCTTCATCCCACCCCTGCAACTTGATGGTGGAGGGGAGTGAATTTCTGAGGATGTACCTAAAAGGAGTCCTGCACAGGGCCTGAGAAATGGGCAGAATTGATCGGTTTGCGTTGTAGGAAAACAACCCCTCTCCTAGGCCTGGGAAGGTGAGATATTTATTCTGCTGATACATCTACCCTTCCCTGGTGGAATGCCTCAGAGCAGATTAATAAATACTGAAAGGGACCTGATCCCCCTCTCACCCCTTTCCCAGCCCAGGGTGCTGGCAGGGGGAGTAGGGCATCCCCTCCGTACACAGAAGGGAGAGGTGGCTTGGTCTCCACACCCCTGGGACTCTGGAGCTCAAACATCCACTCTGGGTATTATTTTTGTCATCACCCTGGAGACCCATGAGAAGAAGCAGGAGGAATGAGACATAGGGAGGTCCTCTGTACACTCATTTTAAACCTTCTTGGACCTGCCAGGGGCAATGGGGCAAAGGCTTTTGTTCCTGTTTTCCAGAGGGAGAAACCGAGGCTCAGGCAAGGGCAGGGCCAAGGTCAGGCACGAGGCAGAGGCGAGGCCAGAAATAGAACCCTGGAGTCCTGGCCTTGCTGACGCCTGACGCCCACATCGGTCAGGTCGATTCCCTCTCAATTAGCTCTGAAGCCGACACCCGCAGTGACTAAAAGCCCAGCTCGCTGGCAGCCAGCCTGTGGTGCTGACTGTTGTGGCTGCCTGGGGTGGGGCTGTAGGCTGCTTGGGGCCACCCCATCCCTGGGCCTCTGTGCCTTGGCAAACGCAGGTTTCCCTGCCCTGAATGACCATTCCTGTTTCCTACTTGATCTCCTGTCCTAATTTTCTGCTGAGATGTCACTTAGTTTAGCAGATACTCAAGCATCTACTGTGTGCCAGGCCCTGTGCTGAGTACTGGGGACTCTGCAGTGAACAAGATGCAGGAATGCTCACAGTCAAACTGGCTGAAAAGACAGTGGACACCCAGTTGGTCCATGCCACCTGGGATTTACTGTACCCCAGGCTCCATGCACCCCCCGGGCTGGATGTTCAGCCAGATCATGCGTACGTTGTGGCTCTCAGGGAGGAGTAGGGCCCCAGAGAGTGTTGGTGGCATTGAGAATGGAGACCAACACCTACAGAACCTGAGTCCTGGCCTGGCTGTGGCCAGGGCTGTGGGGAGCTTCTCCCGGGTATATATGAGGGGCACAGAGAGGGCACTCTTAAGAGCAAGGGTGGTCACTCCTACTCCATGCCTCAGTTTCTCCATCTGTGCCTTAGATGAATATAGCCACTGGCATACCTCAGGGACTCAGCCTAGGCACATCCCCTCCCCTGGCTGGGTCCCTCCACAGCTGGGAGGTGCTAGTTCCAGCCTGGTCAGGCCAGACCCTCCAAGCCGGAGGTGCTGGTATGAGGGGCCATGCTGCTCAGGGCAGATAAGGGAACAAAGGCAGGAACTGGGCCAGGCTTGGGCTTGCTGCCTGCCTATCCGCCTGGGCACCCCAGCCAGACCTAAAGCCAAGAGGGTGTAAGGAAGGGGCCTAGGGTTCAGTCAGGGTTGGGGGCTCCTATGGCCCATCTCCTGAGCTTCCATCAGCAGCATAGCCAAGGTCAGGCAGACATGAGTGGTCAAGTGGGGAAGATTTCCAGGAGCAGGAGAGGTATTTTTTGAGAGCTCGTGGATGCTTAGGACTAGAGAGCCTGGCCAGCAGGACCCTCTGTCTTCCTACCATCTTTGCCTGTGCCTGGAGTCCCCTTAACCTCAGAATCACTGGCCAAGTCTGGGAGAAAAAAAACTCCCTTCCCTCTTCCTGAGACGGTTCAAGCCCTGGGGTACCACCTCCTGATGCAGCAGGGAGGTGTGACGGCCCTGCCAGTTCCTTTGTTCAGCTTGGGGAATGTTTACTTTTTCCCAGGAAGCCACCCCCACAATACATTGCTGCTGCCTGGGCTGGCTTTGGCCAGGACTTGGGGCCAAGAGGTGTTTGGTGCGGGAAAGGGGTTTTGTGTTGACATGAGGTGGCTGGGCTATGGGGAAACTGAGGCAGGAGTAGGGAGATGGAGTGGAAGGTCACCTCACCTGGGGAGGTCAGGAAAGATGAAAATAATAGAAGTAACAGTAGGTACCCACGATGATAACCAAGTGGTAGTCCCTCCAAGGCCTGGTAGGTGGGAGGAGTGCCCCCTGGGTTTCCTGTGAGGAAAAGGACCCAGAGGCTTCCTGGGTCACTCAGGCTCGACCTGATGTCTCAGTATGTCTCAGGACTGAGAGTAGAGGGCAGGTTGGGGGATGCAGGCACAGCCTTCTCCCATGGGCTAGGGCTAGGGTTCCAGGACCCTGCAGTGCCACCTTTAGCCTGCCCAGCCTCATTTTCCAAGGAGAGGGCTGGGTTAGAACCGGCAGGCGTCTTGTGCCCTCTGCCACTGAAGATTAGCCTTTGGGTTTGCTTATGTCCTATAAATCCAGCCCTCCATCACCCCAGCCCCACCACTGATCAGAGACCCCTAGGAAGCTCTCTCTTTTCGGAGAAGGAAAACCAAGGTCCAGGAGAGAAGAGGGCTCCTATGTCCAGAGTAGCCCTGGGGGTCAACCTTCTCAGACTCAGGGCACATCTGGCTTGCTCTGTGGGAACAATGTTCTGCAGGTGGAGAGTTAAGAGGTGGGTGTTTATCACTCCCCACCAACCCGCCTCAGCCCAGCCTTTGAGCCTCTGGGGCTAATGGCCCAGCACAGTGCCACCTCCTACATCATTTGCATGTGGCATCAGAGACCCAGAGTCACCAGGTCTCCTTATTAGGAAATGAGGAGATTGGAGGTTAGGAGGGGTCACAGTCCGTTTACTTCACTGAAGGGGGAGTGAGTACTTGGTGAATATGGATTGAAATGTAAGTGTCATTAACAAACCTCAACTTAGCAGGCTTGACTGCACTGTGGGAGTGGGGCTGGGGAGCTTGGGGACCCGCCCTTGCCCTCCAGGGGCTCCCTGGCCAGCCACACAGGCTTGGAACTTCAGAGGCCAGAGAGGGCACCAGGGAGCTGGGTAGGGGTCAGGTGGCTTTGACAGCTACAGTGGACTTAGAGCTAGCCAACTGGGGAAGGGTGGGTATTCCAGGATGAGCCTGAAGAGGGAGGAAGGAAGATGCAAAGTATGAACTTGAGTCCAGATCCCTGTGTTTGGGATCTCAGTTCTCCTGGAAATGAGAGCTGCCTCACTTCTGAAAGGGGACTTGGAAGTGACCACTTCGAGAATTGGGAGGTCCTCAGGGCTGGCTGGCTGCCCCTCAGCTGGCCAGGGATCAGCTCTTCGAGAGAGCAGGGCAGGTCCTTATGCTTGCCGAGAACCTGGGTCAGCCAGATCAGGGCCAGAGGCCTTCTGCTGTGGTCCTTCCAGGTCCAGCCAAGCTTCAGATGGGACCGCCACTGACTGGGCCTCCGCAGCACAGGCCTTGTCTCGGGTTCCCTGGCATGATGCCCACCCCTCCCTCCCTGGCTCCAGCTTCCTTTGGCACTGAGTGAGGAGCTGGTGCATGCTCAAGGAGTAAATCATGTTCCTTGGCAGCCCCCGCTGCTTCGTAATCGTAAAGAATTTAAAGAGAAACCGCCAAGATAAAAATCTCATCCTGGCCCATAAAGGCATCTTTCACCCTGTGGCTTGCAAGGCAACGGCCTCAGAGTGGGCTCTTGGCTGTCTGCACCTGTGTATATGCACCTCCAACCCTGTGACCCCTCCAGAGGTGGTAGAGGCCCAGAGGGTGTCTTCAGAGCTGTGGTCACCTGGCTCCTGACTCATGGGAGACCTCTAACTCCTCCCCCAGGGCAGGGAATAGGGTGCTTAAATTTGATAGAATGCAGAGGTGGTGCTGGTGGTGATTGAGAAGGCAGACCCCGAAAGCAGACAGACCCCTATTCTACCCTCGTCAGCTGTGTGACCTTGGACAAGTGGCTTAAGCTCTCCCACCCCTGGCTTCCCTGTGTAAGGTGGGGATGACAGTGGCCCCTTGGAAGCAGCATCCTGAGGGCCCAAGCTGCCTTGCTTGCATCCTGGCTGTGGGTAGACCTTGCATAGTGAAGTCCCTCTGTGTCCCTGCTGCCTCACCCGGAAAAAGGGGGTAAGAATGGTGCTGACCTCATTATGGTTTGGGGAGGATTAACTTTGTGAATACAGTTACGGCCCCAGCAAAGGAAGTCTCAGAGGGTGAGAGTGGCAGACAGGTGAGGGCTGATTCTGGGGTCCCCAAGGAGTCTTCAGTGCCTCACCTCTCCCTCTAGATTTCTAACCTTTGGAGAGGCAGATGGTGTTTGGAAAAGACTGCAAGAGGGCCCCTGAGGATTCCTACATGGGCATCTGGGCCGGCTTCATGGAGGAGGCTACATCTCAAATGGGGGAAGGGAGATGGCAGGAGAGGGAAGAGCAAGAGCAGAGATGGGGTGTGTGTGGTGCAACATTTGGGGAAAGGGCAAGATACTAGATAGAGTCTTGCTCTCAGTGCTAGGATATAGAGTTTGCACATTTTCCTTGTGGTTTTTAAGCTCTCTTTTTCATGGCAGAGGTACCAGATAATATTGGGCAAAATCCAATGACAGAGATGCACTCATGGAGGGGATACCTTGGAAGGAGCTCCCCACTAGATGAACACCCCAGGCTGGCTGGTGCTCATGAGCAGCTGCAATGACCACCGCCACCACCCCCATGCCCCTTGAGCACTGTTCTGGCTCCTGCAGCTTGTCCTAGGGCTAACCAGGCCTGGGTTGTTCACTTGGGGTTCTTCATGGCAAGGTTGAGAGCATGTTTTCCTGGCCTGGCCTGGCGCTGTCCTGGGAATCTGAGCTCCGCCTCAAGGGAGTCCTTGGAGCTTTGGAGAAGCAGAGAAGATTTTTGCTGCATTTTTCTTAGAAATAGCAAGAGGGCTCTTGCCAGAGGCCTGGATGCCAGAAGGCTCCAGTCTCAATCCAAAGCCCAGCTCACGTGGGTGCCTGAGCTTGGCAGACCTACAGGCCCCACCCCCCCAACCCTTTCCTGGGCTCTGAGCAGTCCCAGGGAGAGGGCAGAGGCCTCCTGGGCTCCAGACCCTGACCACTGATCCTGACCCAGCAAAGAATGGGGTCTGGGCGGTGGCTGCTGGCCTAGGATCCAGGAGGCCAGCCCGTGGCAGAGCGAGGTCTTGGCTGGGCTGACGTGATGTTCTCACTGGGGCTGCCTCTCTGCTACATGTCTGCAGGGCAGGGACTGCCCCCAAGCAACAGGCTCCTCCAGGGACCCGGAAACCTTTGGGATGTAAGGCCTTAGCTCCAGTCCCCCCTTCCCCCACTTCTTCCTTCCTTCCTCCCCCTGGAACCCCCTTGCCTCCACCTCCTCCCATCACCATCGTGACCCTTCCTTGGCTTCCTACCCGGACATGCTCTTTCCTCTAAGGTCTCTGCACCAGCCAAGAGCCTTGTTTCTTCCCATTTAGGGCTCAGTGCTGATCCTCTCATTTTGTCCCAAGGGCAGAGTCCACTGCCTGTATACCTGCTGGTCAGCCAGCATGGGTGGCTCTTGTGGGTCATATGCTACACTGGGCAGAGCAACAGCTAGAATGCGGGGGCCTCATGGGCTCCTGTAGCACCCAAGGTGGAGTGGGTGGCACTCCGTGGGGCTCTGCCCAGGGCCGCCCACACTGTCATGTTGCTCAGCCCCCTCTAGTCCCAGCACCAGGCCCGCGTGGAGTCCTCCCTGCCTTTCTGGACTGACAACCAGCTGAGTCCTGCCTGGGCTCCTGACACAGCCTCATTGCGTCCCCCAGTGCTGACCATGAGCACATATCTGTCTGTGCAGTGCCTCAGTTTCCCCATCTGAATTTTGGGGAGGGGGCTAACACTGTCTGGGACATCTTGGGGTGAGTGATTGGAGGGGCTGCTGGGAGCCCAGGAGTCTAAGGAGGGCAGGAGAGATGGGGGCTGGGCCCAGGGCAGGGGGAATGTCTTGACACCCACCAGCCTGTGGGTCCCATCCTGGCCTGTCTGTCTGGTTGATTTATCAGAGTAAATGAGCCATGGAGAGTTTGTTGTCTTTTGTAGTCACAGGGAGGAGGAGGTGGTGGAGGAAGGAGTGAGGGGTTTCCGGGCCAGGTCTGGAATGTGGGAGGAGGGGCAGGCCCCCAGTCCTGTGGAACTGGAGGCCCTGATCCACTCTCCCCACCTGAGAAATGGATCAGTACCATCCTCCCCTCAGGACCCACCCCTCTTACCACCCCTTCCCACTTCTTGGGGCACATTCCAGTGTAAGCTGCTTGCCTGGCTCAGGCCCCCTCCCCCCACCCCATGCACAGGGGCCACCCTGCTCCTTCAAGCCAGCTGTCTTGACCACACTGTGCCTTCTCCAAGCTGGGCTGCTAGAGCTCTGAACATTGTTGCCTGGCTGCTGGATGCCCAAAGCTGTCCTCACAGGCAGCCGTGCACATTAGGGTCCACGTAGGACCTCCTGGCACCCTGAGCCACCAGGCCAGACCTAGAACCATCAGGCACCATGGGGCCCTGGGGGTGGGCAGGGACCAATGGAGGCATCTAGGCCGGAGGGCCCCCTACCTGCTGGTCGAAAGTCACTCGACATCCTTAGAGGGGAGAGGTGTAGAACTGCTAGTATCCTCCTGGCATGTGTGCCAGGAAGTGACCTTGCTGCCCTTTCCCTCCTAGCTTCTCCTAGGTCGGGATGAGCTGTGCCCTCAGCCTGTCTCCTCCTGGGCGGAGCAGGTGGGCGCTGGGGCGGAACGGGCGTGGGAACAGCATGCCTGGGCCTACTGGCTCCAGGCCCCAGGCCCCAGCCCCCAGCCCCCAAAATGGGAGGGAAGCCTGCAGCAGAGCTTGGCCCAGCTGGGCTGCTCCAGCTTGGCTCCAGCTTGGTGTTTACTGAACAGCTGGGATGTTTACAGTAGCCCTTAAGAGGGGCCCCTTGTTTCAGAGGATTTCCCATCTTGAGGGTCCCACTGGGGACTCTTCTGACCTCACCACCTCCCCGCACCCCTGGGATAGGCATGTCAGGGAGGCAGGAATTACAACTATCTCCACCCTCTCCTGGCCTGGGCCAGTGTCCTGGTGCCTGCCCCTCCACCCTGCACTCTGGCTTTGGGTCCCTCTCCCCTGGGGGAAGCGACCTTCCCAGGGAGTGGCAGCTCTAAGTGGTGAAATACGGTAACTGGATCCCCAGTTCAGACATTTAAATTAAATTCAATCAGAGCCGTTATTGAATATAAACACGCAGAGTCATTTACATGTTAATTATGTTGAATGGACTACGAGGCCATAATTAGTTGCTAATTGGGTGAGAGCTGCTGTAATTGGTTTTGTTGGCTTCGACCTGGCTCACCTGCCTGGGGGGAAGGGGGGCGAGTGTGGATGGCTTCTAGGGAGGCCTCTGGGTCTCTAATCTGGAGAGCTTGGCCCAGGGATGGGATTAGAGAGGACAGATTTTGAGGGGCTTGGGACCAGAGGAACCTGGAGGTTCCCCTACAGGGAGAAGGCAGCTTAAGCCCCAGGCAAAACCCTGGGTCTGGCTTCTAGGGGTTCCCATCCAGAACATCCCCGGTAGTGGGAGGAGGGATTGGAGAGTCAGCACCTGGATCCGCAGCGACAGCTTCTCTTGCCCAGCCCCATGTGGGACCTGGACAGAAACAAATGGTAAATGCCCAGGAGAGGATCCATGGGAGCACGAGGCAGATGTCACCCTAGTATGTCCCTGCAGATGCTGGGGCCCTGGGTTGGCCTGGCCAGGATTGGGGTCTTTGTATTGGGATATGAGTGAGGTGGATGTGCTGAGGAAAAAGAAAGGTGCGTGCAAAGGCTTTGGGGCTGCCCTGCCCCCAGCTCAGCTTGGCTGGGGCTCCAGGGTTGCAAGGCTGTGGCCAGGGGCTGAGGCCTTCCGGCTGGCCGCTCATTAAAAGAGGATTAGGCCAGGAGCCAGGGGGCCAGCCCAGCCCCCGGGCCTTCCTCTGGGGCCCCTCACAGCTTGGGGGAGTGATGAAGGGGCTGGGGGCCACCCTTCCTGAGAGCCCACATGGTGTCCAGGAGGGATTGTCTGGCCCCTGCCACTTCTGCTGCTGCCCCTGCTGCCATCTCCTGTCCTCCTGGTTTCCGTCCTCAGAAGGGCAGGAGGATGAATTGCTGACAAAGACCCTGGCCAGCACGCCTGCCCCTCACCCCAACCTCATTTCTCTTCAGCTTAGGGATTAGGGCTGCACCAGCCCACATAAGGTCAGAGGTCAGGGCTGGGCTGCAGGGACCTGTCTATCACCCCCCAGAACCCAAGCACAGCCAGGGGAGGTGACACTGTCAGTCAGAGCCTGCTGCTTTGTGGGGCTATAACCAAGGGGGCGGGGTACCCATCTCTGCTCTGAGACCCCCCTGTTTGCTGCAGCCCCTGCCTCACTAGCAATAGACCTGGTGTCCTAGAGACGGGCAGTAGGGGTCAGGGGCCGCTCACTTGGGGTCTGCGGGTGAGGGCTGCGGACACGCCTCCTCAGTGCTATCCTCGTCCACCGCCTCCTTTAAAGTAAGGCATCATCAGCTGCTTCCCAGAGAGAAGGAAACAGAGACCCCCAGGATTAAGCCTCCTATGCACTGAGAAAGTCCCTGCCTCTGGACCTTTGCCAGGCCTTCTGGGCCAGGACCCCAAGTGTCTAATGGCCATGGGAGAGTGCTTGAGGCTGGGAACGGCTGCGGAAATGAGGTGTCTGATGCCAGAAAAGGCTCTTCCTTCCCAATGACGGGAAAAGCCTTCCCGGATGTCACCCCACCCAACCTGTGCCCAGCCTGGGTGAAGGCATGGGGGTGGGGAGCCCTTCCCTGGAGCATCATCGAGGCACACCACCCTCCCTCCCCAAGGTCAAAGCTTATCCAGACTTGAATCCTTGATACCCACAGAGCCTTTGGTTGTGCCCCAGCTCCTCTCTCAGTATTGTCCTGGGTTCGGAGAGGGGTGACGCTCCTGCTATCAGACCTGGGCCTGGAACAAGTGGAACAGAGGTAGGGACTGGCCTAAGGACACAAGCAGCCTGGGTCCATGTCAGCTCCCTCACATACACTGATGCCCCCTCAGGCCCCAGGTCCCCTTGGCCCAAGTCACTGCTCCTTAGTGGGACTGGGGACCCCAGGCTCTAGCCCTGCTGGCTGGCAGCGCTCCAGGGGTCAGAGCAGGATATCCAGGGCTACTTGACCACCTCCTGCCCTGACCCAGGCTTCTTTGAGGAATGAAGGCCTCCAGTTCCTTTGCCCTGTGGCAAGGCGGGGAGAGAGAGGACAGGACACTGTTTCACCCCTCACCCTGTGACCTGAGGTGAGCACCACTTGGCCCTGGGCCTGTCTTCCTGTCTGGAGCTGGGGGTGCAAGGCTGTCTTCCCTACAATCTGGCATGAGGGCGATGAGCACTCCCTGACCCCAACTGCCAGAAGCCCACACCAGAGCCAAAAATTCCTGACCCTTGGTCCCACCCCTTCCCCACCCACACAGCCTTATGGGGGTTCCACCCCCCTCGCAGTTTCCACAGTGACCAAAACATCACGTCCTGTGACAACGGAGCCATTGACGCCATATCCCGTGGCCACTGGGCGGGGTCCCAAGGGTCCTGAGTCATGTGCCCCATCGATGGAGGACTAGTCACTTTCCGGCCTTGGCCCTCCTGGCAGGCAGTCCCCACCACCAGGACTGGCTTTTCTGGGACCTGCCCCTCCTTCAGCCCAGAAGGCCACAGACCTGGGTGGGAATCCACTCTCCATGCACTCTGACATGTCACTTCCCTTCCCTGTGCCTCTCCATCCTCATCTGTAAATTGGATATTGTGAGCACAGGACTTTGCCCGTAATAGGTACCTGATGACCAAGTGATTCCAACTTCTGCCCAGGGTACAGGGGGCATGTAGGGTTGAAAGGTGGGATGTCAGATCAAGGCTGGTCTCCTGCTCCACATGGAAGTCTGTTTGTTCATTTGCTGAGTGATCTCTCTCCTGCCTTTCTCATGGCGCTGGAGTGCTGGGGCTTTGAACTCAGGAGGAGGACTTGGACTTGGGGCTCTGGCACTGGGCGTTATGGCACTGCAGAGGGGAAGGTTCCACTTTATAGGGGCCCAAGCCTGGGCAGAGATGGAGGGTAGGGATTATGGCTAGTTGCATCCCTGGGGCTAGATGTTCAGAGTTTGCCCCCACCTCAGGTGCCTGTGTCTAAAGGTGTCCACTTGAACTTCACCTCCCTCCCCTCCATTACCCCTCGAATGCCCCCTAGTTCAGCAGGACGAGTAAGGGCACATCCAAGGCCATGCCCCCAGCCAGGGTATAAATAACGCCTGGCGGGCTGTCCCCGCCTGGGGGTGCTCCGCTGGCAGCCCCACTTCCTCTCTGGCCACTTCCTGGCCCTGGGGGTGGGGGAGTGTTTACTTTCCTGTTGTCACTATGACTGGGTGGCCAGGCGGGGGACTCCGAGTGGCCCAACAACAGGTGCAAGACAGGTGCCCAGGCTACCCTGTCCAGGACTTCAGAGGCACCGCCGGACAGGCAGGCAAGGCCTTAGCCAGGCAGGGATCGGCCCTTTGATCCCTTGGCGTCCCTGCGTCCCAGCGGTTGGCCAAGGTCATCACCTGTATTCTCTTGTTGCCATAGTCAGGGCTGAGCAGGGCGAGGCCTTTGCGTGCCCTGCCCCGCCCTCAGACGTGAGCTCTGGGTCGGCTGTGGGAGTCCCCTGGCTCCCAGCCCACCTCACACGCCCATCTCAGCACATCCTGGAGTTCCCGTCAAAGCTGCTCTCAGGCGCAGCCTCCCCAGCTCTATTCCAGGGTTGCAGCGCACAGCAGGGTTCAGGGTCAGCCAGGCCAGTCAGAGACAGCTGCCTGAGTAGAGGGTGGCCTTGACTGGTGGTATGGGGCCACCTGCTGGTTCCACCTTTAGGCAGCATCTAGGGCTCTCAGTGACCTCAGATCCCAGCAGTTCTCCTTCTCCAGGCCTCCCCTTGATTGTCCTACCTGTGAAGTGGGTTACCAGCTTTGGGGCAGGGAGGCGGGGCATGTATGATCTGATGTAGGACATGTGTGTGCTTGTGTGTATACCTGGGCCCTGTGCATATGTACAGACTCTTCTGTGTGCTGCCATCTCAAGCCTTCTATGCCGGTGAATATTCATCACCCTTATTAACAATATCCTCTCCTGAAGAGCTAAAAATAGCTAGGGGTAGGTGGAGGAGGGGCTTGCCAAGGGGACCCCTCAGCACTCCCCCTCCCAGAGGAAGTTTCCCAAGTTTTCTGGAGTCCTATGCTGTCATTGGCCTCTCACTAGCCAAGTTTCCTCCTGTCCTTCATCCCCAGGAAGGACTCAAGCAGAAGGGAACCAGGACTCAGCTGAACCCTGTCCCCAGCCCCAGGAACACTGCAGCATTAGGGAGAGGGGCCTCTTTCCTGGGAAAGACTTCCTGGCTGGTTCAAAGTTACCTGAGGATCCCACCACTGGCAGCCCTGTGGGGTATGGGGGAAGCCCAACGTCTGTTGGACAGTTTGGCTCCAGCAGGGCTTTTCAGTGTCCTGGTGAACCCGCTTCGGGCGAGGTGGGGTCCTTGCTGTGCGCCAGGCTTGCCCTCTGTCTGGTGGGCAGCTGGGGTGAGGACATGGCACTCTGGCTCTGTGCCAGCGTCCTGGCTGCACCTGCCCCACCCCTCTGCCCATTAACCCTTTTAGGCCCTTGTGGGAAGCTGGCCCCACCCTGAGCTTGGGAGCATTAACCCCTATCCAAGCAGAGTCTTTGATGTCATCACGTGCCCTGGCCTGCACCCCCTGCCCTTTCACTGGGACCCGGAGACTGACTGGGCTGCTGATGAATCAGGGCCCTGGCTTTGGGTGTGGTTCCTTCCCTGGCCTGCCCACCTGTCCCACTTTCTTCTCCCAGGATGTCATGGACTAGAGAGGGAGCCAAGTAGGCCCTGGAGGGGAAGGTGGGGGTGTAAGAGGACCATGTGGTGGGGGTCCCCTCTCCATGAAAGCAGGGTATGGCTGGATGGTCTCCAAGTGCCCTCACTGCTGCCCTGCCCTCCGCCCACAGAGCTTAAGGCTACAGGCACGGCCCACTTCTTTAACTTTCTGCTCAACACGACGGACTACCGAATCCTGCTCAAGGACGAGGACCACGACCGCATGTACGTGGGCAGCAAGGACTACGTGCTGTCCCTGGACCTGCACGACATCAACCGGGAGCCCCTCATTGTAAGAGGGAGCCCAGATGTGGGGCAGGGGGTGAGGGACACGGGCCCCAGGGCTTGGGGCTCTGTCCAGCAGTGCCCTCTGACCCCCATATCTGGCAGATCCATTGGGCAGCCTCCCCACAGCGCATCGAGGAGTGCGTACTGTCAGGCAAGGATGGCAATGTGAGTGCAGTGGGAGCCACAGGTGAAGGGGGTGGGGGAATGGGGACCCCAGGAAGGCAGTAGGGCCAGGCAGGCATCTGGGCATTTCCTTGGCTTTCCCTCTGGTCCCAGGGTGAGTGCGGGAATTTCGTCAGGCTCATCCAGCCCTGGAACCGAACACACCTGTACGTGTGTGGGACAGGCGCCTACAACCCCATGTGCACCTATGTAAACCGCGGCCGCCGGGCCCAGGTAAGCCCTCCTCCCTCGGCTCTGTGCTGCCCCCACTGGTAGCTACCTTCCAGGGTTCTGATGGGAGAATGGGCTTGAGCCCCAGCCCTGCCACTTCTCAGCCCTGTGACCTTGGGTGAGTGACTTCTTTCACCTCTCAGAGCCTCAGTTTCCTCACATGAAAATGGGGCTAATAGCTACCTTTCTCACAGGTCGGTGTGAGGAGGAGGCAGTGAACTCACGTTCCCAAAGCTCTTAGCCCTGGGCCTGGCATGTAGTAAGCGCTCGCTCCATACGTTGCAACAGTTCCCTTGGCTATGCCTGTGGACCGTGCCCCTGCAGCCAAGCCAGAGGGCCTGGCCGGGGCCTCAGCGTCAGGAGGCTGGACACCTGGGTCAGCTTCTGCTACACGGCTGGAGGGAGAGCTGCCCTTTCCTCAGCTCTGCCCCGCCCTGCCCGCTTCTGCCCTTCTCCATTTCCATGTGGGCATGTGTGTGCGCTGGTGTGACCTTGTAGGGCATGTGTGAGAGCGATTGGACCTCAGGGGCCCAGGTGTGTGCAGGCGTGCACCAGCTGTGGGTATGTGTTCACACACAGGTGCGTCTATGTACTCTGGGGGCCCATGTGCTCCTGTGTGTTCCTGGCATGTGTGGTGTGAGAGGCTGGCAGCCCGAGCCCGCTCCCCCAGCCCCTGCCACCCCTGCCTCTAACCCCTATTCCTCGTCTTCTCAGGCCACACCCTGGACTCAGATGCAGGTGGTCAGAGGCCGAGGCAGCAGAGCCACGGATGGTGCCCTCCACCCGACGCCCACAGCCCCACGCCAGGTGGGCCTCATCCCTCCAGGCCCTTGCCAGGCAGCACTGCCTCTGAACTGAACTCACCCTAGGCCTGGCCTCCCAGGAACCTGCACCCCAGGCCAGTCTCCCCAGGGTCTTCCGACTGTCTCTGTGCATCCCTCCACCCCTTCCCCTGCAGTGCCCTCAGACTCTGAAGGCATTCCCGGTTGGATTCATGTCAGCCTCAGTGTGACCCCTGCAGGCAAGAAATCACGAAGCCACCAGGTGGGGAAGACAGGAGCCCTGGGGACAGCCATGCCCTCAGGACACTTGTGTGTAGACATGTGTGAGCACACACCAACACACGCTTTGGCACAAGTGCTCTCCAACCCACATGTTATTTAGCACCCAGAGTGGGAACCTGGCTGTCAGGTGTCCACGCCCCATGCCTCCCCTGGGTCACGAGTTAACACAGGGTCCTGCACACTCCCATGCTTGGAGCTCTCTTCCCCAAGGGTGGGAAGGGCAGAGCTGCGTGTCTACCAGATATGACCTGGGACAGGGCCGAGGGAGCCTGAGTTGGGGAGGGAGGTGGCTGGGGCTGGGCCGGGGCGGGCAGGGTGGCCGGGGCTGCCGATGAGTGATAGAGCAAGTGGTCACTTGAGCTTGCGTGTCTGCTGCAGGGAGTGCTGAAAGGTGGGACCACTCAGACTCTGTATGTGTGCGTCCAGGGTGTGAACAGTGGGTCCCGTGTGTTGGCAGTGATGTGTGCCGAGCTGTGTGTGCAGCCCCATGTGTGCAGGAAGTCGTGTGCAGAGTGTAACTGGAATCAGGCCTGTGTATACCTTACCATCACCATCCCTGCCACCTGCTGCCACCTTCTTCTTGCCTCTGTGCCTCTCTCCTTTCCCTCCCTTTCCCTTCTCATGAGCTTGTCCTGGTCCCAGTGCCTTCACCAAGCATCTTCACCTTCCTCCTAGCATCTTCAGGGCTGGGCTGGGAGGATAGGGGGCTTTGTGAATTCCGTGTGGTCTGGGCTGGACCCCTCAACTCCTGGCTCCCTGCGGAGACACGTGGAGCTGGGGGCTCTGTTGGGGAATGGAAAGAAGGCCCTGGCCTATTAATCTGTCCTGAGGACCACAGGTAGGGCACAAAGCCCAACAACACAATAACTCAGAGCCCTCTGGCCCGGTGGGGCCTAATGGCAAAGAACAGGACCCCCAGCCCTTGGCCAGTACCCCCTACCCTGGTCAGGTTGGCAACTCCTTTGTGCTCAAAGAATTGTGCCTCTGTGGCCCAAGGGGGCCCTGGCCAGAGTCTTCCTGAGCCAGTTGGTGTGGAGGGGCTTCAGTCCCTATAAACCCACCCCATGTCCCTCTCATGGTCCCCAAAGCAGAGCCCTCTGAGACCTGGACCAGGAAGTACCTCCTTTGGAACCTGCAGTGCGACCCTCCCCTGGAAACCTGGCTAGACAGAGTTAAAACCCAAGGAGAGCTGGGGAGTGAAGCAGGGTGTCCCTGGGGGCTCACTCTCCGCCTGGGAGCCTGGTGCCCCAGCTCTTCCTGGCTGTGGGATGGTTTGGACAATGCTGAGCCCCTCTCTGCCCTGCAGGATTACATCTTCTACCTGGAGCCTGAGAGACTCGAGTCAGGGAAGGGCAAGTGTCCGTACGACCCCAAGCTGGACACAGCCTCGGCCCTCATCAGTGAGTGCCCCCACCCTACCCTGGTTCTACTGCCTAAAGGTGTGGCCACTGCCTCTACAGTGGGGAGTGTGGCACCACTTACCCCAGTGCAGAGACCATGAGATCACCGTCTCTGAACCCTCTGCAATGTGCCCCCACCTGACAAGGGGAGGGGTACAGACCAGACCCCAGTGTGAGCTGAGGGGCAGAGACGAGGTGCTATAAGCCTCCATCCAGACCCTCAGATGGGGGAGGGCTTGGGGGCCCAGATTCTACCCCGAAATCCACAGTGTGCTCCATGCAAAGGCCAGAACTGTCCAGGCCAGAGGCCGCCTGGAAGAGAAGAACGGCTGAGTCTGCACTGGGGGGTGATGTAAGGGGTGGTCCCATTGCATGTTCTTGGATTGTCTGGGGGGCTGGGAGAGGCCCACAAGGAAGCACCAGTGGAGAGTCCTGGCCCTGTGGCCAACTTGGGGAATTTGTTTCTGGTCTGGCCAAGTGTCTGGGAGAGTCGGGAGAATGTTCTCTGGGGAGGAGTCCTGCCTGGGGTCTCAGGAGGAGCTGCTGCCCCTGCCCCAGGTGGGATGAGCCCACTGCTGACCCTGGTCCCTGCACTCTGCCTAGTTTCTGGCTTCCCAACCCAGTCTGCCTCTCAGAGCAGCTGCTGGGCAGTGTGCCACCTCCCAGCCTAGGAAAGGCGGAGGGTGGGCATTATCCTCCCTGTCTTGGTGAGTGAGGTCCTAGCCTGATGGCAGAGCCCAGGGAGTCTGAAGGGGGAAGACAGGGCCTGCCCTGCTGGAGCCAGTGCAATTGTTAAATTTTCAGATATTTTGTGGGCCAACTGTTAGACTCAGCTATTATTAAAAAGTAAATTATATAAGTGTACGATTTAATAAGTTACTTGAAAAACAAAGGTAAAAATACTCAAAACTCATTACTTCCTAATGATTTTACTACATTTTATGGTTATCAGTGTTCTTGAGATTATTGGCATCTGTGGTCTCCACAGGGTAGAAATACTAGACGGTGGTTTTGGCAGCTCTTCCCAACCTCTTTCCGTAGCTCTTCCCAACCTCACTTTCGGTGACCTCAGATTAGTATCTTGAAATCAGCCATGGCAGGAGTATTTACACCACAGAAATTGGCTCTGGCTACTAATCAGAGCCAATTGATGCTAATCCCAGTCCTCCCAGAGCCAGTTGTTCAACGTTTACCAGCACCCCACTGGTGAAAGAGGGTGCCCTGGAGAACCTGAGGGAAAGATGAGACCCTGCCCTGGAAGTCGTCTGTGCTGTGCAGCGACCCTAGCCAAGGGCGTCCCCTGACTGACCCCCTGGGCCACCCGCAGACGAGGAGCTGTACGCGGGCGTGTACATCGACTTCATGGGCACTGACGCAGCCATCTTCCGCACACTTGGAAAGCAGACGGCCATGCGCACCGACCAGTACAACTCCCGGTGGCTCAATGGTGAGTGCAGCCCAGGAGACCTCCGCGGCAGCCTACCTGGGATGCGGCGGGGAGATCATCAAGAAACACTCGTGAGGGGATTTTCGGCCCTTGACGGCTGGGGCGGGAGTAGTTTCTTATCTGAGAAAGAGTTGGGAGTGTTCCTGTATCTGGCTGGGGAAAGAGGCCTTCTCTGGGGAGGCTCGCCCAGCTGACCCCTGCCCACCTGCAGACCCTGCATTCATCCACGCTGAGCTCATCCCGGACAGCGCGGAGCGCAACGACGACAAGCTCTACTTCTTCTTCCGTGAGCGGTCGGCGGAGGCGCCGCAGAACCCCGCCGTGTACGCCCGCATCGGGCGGATCTGCCTGGTACGCACTGGCGGGGCCGCTTGCCACCCTCTCTCCAGGCCCAGTCCTGGCTCTGTTAGCCTGGCGCCAGCTGAGTCTGTGGGGTGAGGGAGCAATTCTGACCTGTCCCTGCCCCCACCCCCTAGAACGATGATGGAGGTCACTGCTGCCTGGTCAACAAGTGGAGCACATTCCTGAAGGCACGGCTGGTCTGCTCCGTGCCTGGTGATGATGGCATCGAGACTCACTTCGACGAGCTCCGTGAGCACCCGGCAGGAGGGAGGAGTCCTGTGGCTATGAGGCGGGATGGCGGCTGGATGGGTGGTCCCCTGGGCAGGAGTGGGCAGGGCCTTGGGGCTCCTGGCCAAGGTACCCTCATAGCACCGTCTCTCTCTGTCCCCAGAGGATGTGTTTGTCCAGCAGACCCAGGATGTGAGGAACCCAGTCATTTATGCTGTCTTTACGTCCTCGGGGTGAGGCTGGGGTCGGGGCGGGCAGTGGTAAGGTGTGGCTGGGTTGGGAGGCTATGACTTGTGCAGGACCCCATCCTGGTGGTGAGCCATGGGTCAGGGCAGGCTGGGGAGGGGCCCTGGGCCAAGGGTCTGCCCTATGCGCAACAGCACCTGCCCTGCCCACAGCTCCGTGTTCCGAGGCTCTGCCGTGTGTGTCTACTCCATGGCTGACATTCGCATGGTCTTCAATGGGCCCTTTGCCCACAAGGAGGGCCCCAACTACCAGTGGATGCCCTTCTCAGGGAAGATGCCCTACCCACGGCCCGGCACGGTGAGGACCTCACTTACTCCCATTTCCCTTTCCCCTCTTACTATGAAGCCTGCCCTAGGTCAGATCCTCTGCAGACCCAGGCCCTATCATCATGGCACTCACAGCCAAGTGGGAGAGGTGGCCTATATACACGTATAAACTCACCAGTTACCCTCAATAAAGCTGCAGTTAGAATAAAGCTCACCAAAAAAACCCTCCATCGTTTACACAGTGTCAGGCTGTGAAAGAACCCAGCTAGGATCCTGAAACAAAGGTGGTGGGCTGGGTGTGGCAGGCTGCTCCCTCTGGGGGTGAAAGTTGTAGGGAAGAGTCTTCAAGGCAAAAGCTGGGAGGCAGGCTGGAAGTGGGGGTGGGTGGGAGCCCCTGCAGCTGTGGGAGACGATTCACCTGATCTTGATGTGACAGGAGCCAGTGCAGGAGTCTAAACAGAGAGCAGCGTGATCTGATCATGTGCCCAGTGTTAAAGGAGCTCAGGGCCTGCAGTCCTGCTGAGTAGGGGTGGGGTGGGGGGAGGGGGCTGGAAGAACAGCTAGAGAGGAAGGAGACAAGTGGGTGGGGATGAGCATCTAGAAAGGCCTTGGTCGGCTCTGCCAAGTGCTGCCACAAGGTCATGGCACATGAGGCCGGGGACATGGCCTTGGGACTTGGCCATGTGAGACCTTGGATCTTGGCTGGAGCAGAACCTGCAGAGAGATTGGACATAGGGCAAGAGTCTGGATGGGGTTTCAGAGGAGCAGAGCATGGGGGCAGGTGAGGACAGACAGACAGACAGATCAGAGACCTCTTCTGAAGTGAATGGGTCCAGCAGGCCCCACCCAGGTGGCCTGGGCCTGACGCTCATCACCTGCCCGCAGTGCCCTGGCGGAACCTTCACACCATCCATGAAGTCCACCAAGGACTACCCTGATGAAGTGATCAACTTCATGCGCAGCCACCCGCTCATGTACCAGGCCGTGTACCCTCTGCAGCGGCGGCCCCTGGTGGTCCGCACAGGCGCTCCCTACCGTCTCACCACTGTCGCCGTGGACCAGGTGGATGCAGCCGATGGGCGCTATGAGGTGCTTTTCCTGGGCACAGGTACCCACTGCTGCTCCCGGCCCCTCCCACGCTGGGCCCACTGGGTGGAGGGTGCTGATCCAGGGGCTGGGACTACCCTGGTCAGGGGTTGGTCGGGGTTGTCAAGGTCAACTCTGCCATCTTTATCCTCTGGAGCTTTCTCTATGACCAGGACAACTGAGAGCAGGGGTGGGGAAACCCCATTCCCACCCCATCCCTGGTGGCCAGGACTGGGTGCCTGGGGACTCATGTGAGCAGGAAAAGGGGGAAGATGGCAGATGCCTCCAGGATACATGTGTCCAAATACTGACACACATGCTCTTGTGTGCACACACCAAGTGCCCCTGCTGCTGTTCAGTAGCCCTCAACACAGGAGAAAACCTCCAGCATCCCGTTCTCAGCTTCCCAGAATGAGGGCCTGGGGTCGGAAGGCTGGACTCTAGCTGAAACTCCCCTTTATCCTGGGCCAGCTCCTCAGACCCCTTCCCCTCTTCTGGGGCAACTCTTCATCCTTGGTGCAGAACTCCTGCTCCACTGCCCCTGGGGGTTTGGGCCCTGGTGGGGGAAGGGGCTGAGGCTGGTGCCCCTTCCCCAGCATCCTCAGCCCTACTGAGGCCTTGCCTGGCCCGTTCCAGACCGCGGGACAGTGCAGAAGGTGATTGTGCTGCCTAAAGATGACCAGGAGATGGAGGAGCTCATGCTAGAGGAGGTGGAGGTCTTCAAGGTGGGTGTGACACCACCCAGTCCTGTCCTCCTCACCCTGGCCTTCCTTGGTACCAGCTCCTGACCTCAGACCTCCTGGTCAGGGCAGAGAGGGGTCCCTAGGGTCATGAGCTGATGCCTATCTTCTTCTAGGACCCAGCACCCGTTAAGACCATGACCATCTCTTCCAAGAGGGTGAGTTTTAGCGAGGTGGGCTGGGGATGGGGATGGAGCCTGCTTCCCCTTGGGGTCATCCCGTTGGCACAGAGGTGGGTTCGCCCTGAGGCACAGAACAGGAAAGGGAGCAGCCTGGCCCAGCTGGCTCCCTAGGAGGGCTGGCTGCGGGGAGGGAACTGACAAGCCCCTACCCCTGCCCACAGCAACAGCTATACGTGGCCTCAGCTGTGGGCGTCACACACCTGAGCCTGCACCGCTGCCAGGCATATGGGGCTGCCTGCGCCGACTGCTGCCTCGCCCGGGACCCCTACTGTGCCTGGGATGGCCAGGCCTGTTCCCGCTACACAGCATCCTCTAAGAGGTGTGGACCCCCAGACCCTTGGAATTTTGGCCAGGGCCCTGTCCTGGAGGTTTGGAAGTGGATGTGATATAACCCTGAGAGACTATGGATGAGATATCCTACCCTGGTGTTTTGAGGGTAGAGGGACCTATGGGGAGGGGGCAAGCTTTCTTTGGAATACTCCTTCAGGAGCTATCTTCATCCAGGCGGAGCCGCCGGCAGGACGTCCGGCATGGGAACCCTATCAGGCAGTGCCGTGGATTCAATTCCAACGGTGAGTGTGCTGTGTCTCACCACTGGGCACTCCTTGGCGTGGAGCTGCCCACGGGCCCCCGCTAGAAGGCTTCTCCCATGGTCCATGGGGGTGAGGGGATGAGAGGGGTCTTGGAGAAGCGATGTCCCTAGCCACCCCCTCATGGCACATCCCTGCCTGTTTGGGTGGGTGTCCCTGTACATGCTCCTTGCCAGCCTGTAGTCTGCCCAGACGCTGGGCTGCTTTCACGCAGAACTCTCTTGCTCCACAGCCAACAAGAACGCTGTGGAGTCTGTGCAGTACGGCGTGGCGGGGAGCGCAGCCTTCCTTGAGTGCCAGCCCCGCTCACCCCAGGCCACTGTTAAGTGGCTGTTCCAGCGAGATCCCAGTGACCGGCGCCGTGAGGTGATTTCCTGTGCCCCGCAGTCCTTACCATGGCTGTGGGAGTCCCTTATACAATAGAAATTCCACGTGGGTGAAAGGTGGTAGAGGAACCCATCTAGGGCAGCCCTCATCCTAAGAAAGGCCTTCCATGCTCCCTTTCCTACATGAAAATCATTTGGGTGAATCCAGTTATATGGAAACTCTGTGAGGTTTTGTAGGCATGCCCATTTATCTGAAAATTCAAATGTGTATTCCATTGGAAGTATATCAGTGTGGTAACATTGTAGGGAAACGTCACATGGGTGAGCTCCAGCACATGGAAATTCTGTGGGGCAGCCCTCATATTATAGAAATACCTCCTAGGCAATCCCTTCTTGTGTGCAAGTTCTGCAAGGGTGTCCCAATATCTATTTATTCTCATTAAATAGAAATTGTGTGTATGCTCCAGAATTCTGTCATTGTACAGAACCCCCTAAGGGTCATTCCTCCCTAAACGGAAGTGCGTGTATTACTCAGATGTTATGTGCCTTATTCAGATGTTATGTGGCAACTTCATGGGGGCTTTTCTTGGTATATGGAAATTCCACATGGGTGCTCCTATATTGGGTGGCCGAAAAGGTGGTCTGATCTGGGAGCTGGCTGGGGCAGCAGGGTGGTCACGCCACCCCTGAGCCCCACTCCCTGCCTCTGCAGATTCGTGCAGAGGACCGCTTCCTGCGCACAGAGCAGGGCTTGCTGCTTCGCGCCCTGCAGCTTGGTGATCGAGGCCTCTACTCCTGTACAGCCACCGAGAACAATTTCAAGCACGTCATCACACGGGTGCAGCTGCATGTCCTGGGCCGAGATGCCGTCCATGCTGCCCTCTTCCCACCGCCAGTTGTGAGCGTCCCACCGCCCCCAGGCGCCGGCCTCCCAACACCCCCTTACCAGGAGCTGGCCCAGCTGCTGGCCCAGCCGGAAGTGGGCCTCATCCACCAGTACTGCCAGGGCTACTGGCGCCACGTGCCTCCCAGCCCCAGGGAGGCCCCAGGGGCACCCAGGCCTCCTGAACCCCAGGACCAGAAAAAGCCCCGGAACCGCCGCCACCACCCGCCGGACACATGAGGCCTGCTGTCTGAGCCCTGCAATGGGCCAGCCTAGCCCTTGTCCCTTTTAATATAAAAGATATATATATATATATAAAATATCTATATTCTATACACACCCTGCCCCTGCAAAGACAGTATTTATTGGTGGGTTGTAAATAGTCTGCCTCAGTGTCAGCATCGTCCAAAACTTAGACCCGTGCTGGTCAGAGATGACAGAAAATGGAGCCCACCTAACCAGCCCCAGCCAGTTGGCAGGGCCAGGCCAGGACCACAGTCCCCAGGCTCAGCTAGGAGTCTACCTGCTCAACAGCCACTGCCGGGATCTGCCGGACACGGGGAGGGAGCGAGCTCTACCTGGATGGGGCACGGACCGGACACCTCTGCCAGTGTGTGCTGTCAGCCTGCGCCGTCGGCATAGACGTGGATGCGAGGACTGTTTTGGAGACTGGGGGTGGGGGGTGGGGGCTCAGATGTACTCAGAGAAGGGAAGATGGGGCCGTCACAGGATGCCAGCCCCTGCCTGGGAGAGGGGCACTCAGTCAAGGCCAGCCCGTTCCTGGGTATTTATTTATTGGGGACAGGAGGAGAGGAGCCCTACCTGGGTGGGGCAGCACCTCCAGTCCCCCTCCCTCCCTGTCTGGCTACTCTACCTCCTCTTTTTGTCTGTGCCACCGTGATGGGACTGGGAGGAGAGCAGAGGGGCCAGGTGTGGGCAGGGCTGAGGGGGAAGGGAGCCATGGTGGAGGCCTGGGGCCAGTAGGGGCTCCCAGGGCTCCCTTCTGCCTACCACTTCAGATGATGGGTGTAAATAGCTCTGAAGGGCAGTTGGGTAGGTGGGTGGGGGCTCCAGGTGGCCCTCTGCTGCCCAGGCCACACCTACCCTGGGGTTCCATCGTGCTAATAAACACTGGCTCTGGGATTAGACTTTGGCTTTCTCCTTGGCAGAGGAGGGAGGATGGGGTTCAGCCCACACCCAAGTTCTGTCTCTTCTGTCCCCTCCCCTGACAATGTGGCCTGGCTACCAGTCCCCCCACGATATCTTCTGCAAGCCCAGCTTCCATTCGCTCATTCAGTGGTTTGATCATTTGTTCACACCACTTTCTCACCTGGCTTTGTGTCCCACAGGGCACTAAGGACTCAGAATTGGCAAGACAAAGCCATAGCCTTCACAGTTCAGTGGCCTCTGCCCTGAGAATCAGCAGAATTCCCATGCTTCCTGCCTCCTCCTAGCCAGCTCTCAGCAGAGGGACCAGCAGGAGCAAATGTCCAGAGGTCAGGAAGACCAGGAGAGGTGGGAGCTGCTAGAGGGGAAGAGGTGGGGCTGAGGGCCCTGGGCCAAATGGAATTTAAGCCCTGGCAGGGGAATTTAAGAGCCGGAAGGCTCATGGATCCATCAGGGCTTAGGGCCATACCTGGCAGGCAAGGGGAACCAGGTGGGGACTGGGAGGCAGTGGAATGGTTCCCTTTTAAATAAACCCAATATGTAGAAACCAGTTTTTTGTTGGTTTAACAAACCTAAGCTCCTGTACCACCCCAAACCTTTGGGCAATGTGTAGGGGGCTTCAGAGACCCCCTCCCAAACCTCTCGGGCCCACTTACAACATAGTTGGAAGGCAGGTAGAGGATGAATGGAACATGAAGTCTCAAAGTGGCACAAATTGTCTGTTGCTCCTGGACAGATACCCCCCACACCCAACAGGGTATATGTTGAAGCCACCAGCTCACGGAGCTGGTATCCACTTCCCACACGTTTAGGGACAGTCTTCAATGCTCAGTATCTGGGGCCCTGGCACCCCTTTGTGGTCTCTTAGGTCGGCAAAAGAGTTGAGTACTAAGGCAGCCAGATTTCCGAGGAGTCCAGCCAGGGGGCTCAGGGAGGCGGGTAGTAAATCTCCAGAGGTGGGAACTCAACACTACATGCTCAGTTGAACCCCTTACAGCAGCACACCCGGCCCCATCTGAACCCACACACAGACCTCAGATCCCAGAGCTGAGTCAGGTGTGCCCTAGAGATACTTGTAGGCAGGTCCCAAAGCCCCACCAGGAGACAGAAGAGCAGAGCAGATGAGCCCCACTCCTCCATGCCCCTGGGAGCGCCAGACCTGCTCTGGGACTCAGGTTCCCCATCTGACAACAGGCCTGCAGGACATCCCCTGGAAGAGCCTGGTCACCTCTGCAGATCAGAGACTGTTACACTCAAGTACAAGTGTACATAGAGGCACAGGCACATGCAAGCATGCACACATACAGGCAGATACGTGCATAGATGTTCATGCATACAGACACACTGACATACGCACAGGCAAACGCAGGCAAGACCACACTAACGTGCATTGCATGTTCAGGGACTTAGACATTCATGCACACATGCATATGTTAACCCAGATAAGCACAGCGAAGTCCACATACAAACATGTGCACATGAAGAGAAATACACAAAAGTATATCCACACACGCACACACAGGTAAACAAGCAGGCGAGCATAGACACAACACACAGGCACGTGTACACACAGTATACACAAACGTGTCATGTCACTGCCTTGCTTGGTGCCAGTAAAGGACAGACGTACACACCCAGTACAGGTAGCAGACATGCACGCCCACCCAAGTCCGTTGGAATCATAGAGGCATGTAGAAGCCTTGCCCAGCTGAGACCAGCCTTCAGTACAGGGCATACGTGATGTCCACCTTTCCCTCTTGACTCCCTGTGAAGCATGGAACCCTGGTCCAGAATCACTCAGCCCTTCTCAACCACCTCCTGCCGTGTGACCCCCTGAGCCTTCACTTCGTCTTCGGTAAAATGGGGTTAAAGATGGGGGCACCCATCCCCTACAGCCAGTAAGGAGCAGTTTTGAGACCAGTGCTGGGCTGGGCTTCTCCTCCTTCTCCCTGCTGCCAGGCCCACCCCCCACTTCTCCCACCCCCGGACTTGAGGCCCTATCCTCCCCTTTCTGAGCCTGGACCAAGGTCTCCCTGCTCTGGAGCAGGGGCTGGACTGACTTCAGGGTCTCTCTCAGAGGGTTTGGGGAGCAGTGTAGAGGGGGTGCAGAGTCAGCAGTTGAGGGATTGGGGCCATGCCAGCCCGATTAGAAGGGCTGGGGGCTGAGCTGGATTCACCTGTCCTTGTCTCTGATTGGCTCTTGGGTACCCACAACCCTCAAATCCCACTAAGCAGCCCCACCAGGGCTTGCCCAGGTCTGTGGACAGCCAGTTGATTGCCAGTTCTGGGGTCAGAAGGGTGTCTGGGGAGGCCAGAGGCTGGTCTGAGCCTGGCTCTGGGGAGCCCCTCCATCCAGAAGAGCCAACTGACCACCTTGTTCCTTTGCCTCCTGCTGGGACCATGGGGGCTGGGGCCAGCGCTGAGGAGAAGCACTCAAGGGAGCTGGAAAAGAAGCTGAAAGAAGATGCGGAGAAGGATGCTCGAACCGTGAAACTGCTGCTTCTGGGTAGGGGTGTGGGCCCAGGTGGGGCCACTGCCACCAGTCAGAGGCCTAGGGGTAGGCAGGTGGCCCTTTTCTGAAGCAGGGGTGATTTGGGAAACAGAATGAGCTTGCAACCGGGCAGGGAACAGAGTGGGAGCCCTGGCCAAGCAGGGTCAGGTCTGACAGGTGATACCTTGGCTTCCTAAGGTTTGGAATCCCCCAGAACCCCTCTCCGGGGAGCCCAGCCTCAGGCGACCTCCCCTTCTAAGCAGTGTGTGCCAACCACGCTTTTGTAGAGGTGTATGTATGAGGCACACTTTTGCCCTGGCTGGGGTCCCTCAAACTCTAGCCTTTGGCTTGATGGGTCTGTGGGGCAGAGCTTAGAAACTAGGGGCCTCCTTGGGAGCCCCACAATAGGGCTGCTCCCTTGGGAAGGAGAAAATCACAGTTCTGAATGAGCAGCAACTAGGACCACCTCGATCCAAGGACAATGGCCCTAGTTTCCAGGGCTTTACTGTTGGAAAATCTGCGAAGCAGCTAACGAGGGTAGAGGGATAGTAAGACCCAGTGGGGAATAGATAAAGCCATGTCCATGGTCCCCTGGGTAGTGAGGGGAGATGGTGCAGAACCAGTGCCTCAAGGCCACTGCCTCCCCCCAAGTGGAAGAAAGAGCTGCTTTGAAAGGGAATTGCAGGCTCTACCCAGGCTCTCCGGTGTCCAGTCAGAAGCTGGATGAGGGCAGAGGGGCCAAGCTAGAGTACCCCAGGAAAGACAGAAAGGCTAAGCTGGAAATCTCATTAACTGTGCCCAACGCCCACACGAGAGTAGGCTCAGAGGGGCTGTCAGCTCTGTCCTCTCCCCAGCCCAAAGACACTAATTCCTTCTGAGCCCCTAAGAGACACACCCTCCCACCCAAGGTGAAAAGCAGGGGTTGACCTGGCTCAAATAATCTCTGCATGCAGTACCAGAATTTTCCACAAGGTGGCGCTCCAGATTTTCTTTATTTTGGTCTCAGGCTACTAAGGACTGCGTATACCAGTCTTGGAGGCTCCCCAGCACAGTTGGATTTCCCTCGTCAGCCCCTTTCTGTCACCCTTGACATTTACAAACGTTTTTCCGCCTGGGTGCCAGTACTTTATTTTGGAGGGTGGGGGGAAGACAAGTGGAACTGTTCTGGGGGTTGGGCTAGTGCTCTGGGTCCCCTAGCCATCTTGCAGACCTTGGTTTTTTGTGGGCTTTTTTTTTTTTGATGGGGTAAAGGAGTAGTGCGGTCAGCGTGGCTCTGAGGCAGGGCTTCCATTTCAGGTGCCGGTGAGTCTGGGAAGAGCACCATTGTCAAGCAGATGAAGTGAGTGCCTCTGCCCTATGGAGGCCCCTGGGGGCCCCTGGGGGTGGGAATACGCAAGCACGGGGTCTGTCCTACCCCACCTACCCAAGATAAGCTGACCCGACTCCTCCCGCCCGTAGGATCATCCATCAAGATGGGTACTCGCTGGAAGAGTGCCTCGAGTTCATTGCCATCATCTATGGCAATACGCTGCAGTCTATCCTGGCCATAGTGCGTGCCATGACCACACTGAACATCCAGTATGGAGACTCTGCGCGTCAGGTGTGCCAAGAGGAGGGTTGAACAGGGCCTCTGGGGACTCGAGGCACGAGGCTGGGCCCAAGTCCGTGGTCACTACCAACCACTCCCTCTTCCCCCAGGACGACGCCCGGAAGCTGATGCACATGGCGGACACCATCGAGGAGGGCACGATGCCCAAGGAGATGTCAGACATCATCCAGAGGCTGTGGAAGGACTCGGGCATCCAGGCCTGTTTTGAGCGCGCCTCGGAGTACCAGCTCAACGACTCTGCGGGCTAGTGAGAGCGCAGGCCGGGTGCAGGGGCGTGGGCGGGGCCCTGACACACCCATCCACGCAACCCTACCCACACCCGGGGTCTTTCGCAGCTACCTCTCGGACCTGGAGCGCCTGGTAACCCCAGGCTACGTGCCCACTGAACAAGACGTGCTGCGCTCGCGTGTCAAGACTACGGGTATCATTGAGACACAGTTCTCCTTCAAGGACCTCAACTTCCGGTATGACCCCGCGCCCTCGCTCTATCTCTGGGGGCCTGCCTACAAGTTCACCGCCCAAGGCCCAATGGCTACAGACCCTGCCCCTTCTCGGACACCCCGCCTACAGAAAGGCCTGGCCCCGCCGGATGCCAGTCCCATCTGGGTGCCTCCCAGCTAGCATTAGGAGGGGATGCCTGTGGGTGCGTCCAGTGGGCTCAATGGCGCAGGTTAAGGTCCCCACGGCCCTGCAGAATGTTTGATGTGGGCGGGCAGCGCTCGGAGCGCAAGAAGTGGATCCACTGCTTCGAAGGTGTGACCTGCATCATTTTCATCGCGGCGCTGAGTGCTTACGACATGGTGCTGGTGGAGGACGATGAAGTGGTGAGTGTCCAGTAGGGCCTGAGCGTTAAAGCCGGGAGGTGGACAGCGGAAAGCGGAGACGGCCTTGCAGGCGTGTAGGGGACATTCGTCCCAGAGCAGTCTGAAGGAGGAAACTAGGCAGCCTGCAGCTCCGCTCAGGGGCGCTAAATGGGAGGCGGTCTTGGAGCTGTCCTGGAGGGCGGGGAGGCCTCAGAGCCCAGAGAGCAGGGATCGGCCAGGTAGGGGTGGCGGCCGCTGTCCTCCGGTGCCCGACAGCCTCTGCCCTCCTCAGAACCGCATGCACGAGAGCCTGCACCTTTTCAACAGCATCTGCAACCACCGCTACTTCGCTACCACGTCCATCGTGCTCTTCCTCAACAAGAAGGACGTTTTCTTTGAGAAGATCAAAAAGGCTCATCTCAGCATCTGCTTCCCTGACTATAACGGTGAGACCCTCGATCTGCCGCTAAGCGGTGCCCCCACCCTACTATCTCAGCCAGCTCTCCTCCCACCGCAGGAAGGATTTGGGGCAGAGTGAGAGCCACCTTTCCCGCCAGGGCCTAACACGTATGAGGACGCCGGTAACTACATCAAAGTGCAGTTCCTCGAGCTCAACATGAGACGCGACGTGAAGGAGATCTATTCTCACATGACATGCGCCACCGACACACAGAACGTCAAGTTTGTCTTTGACGCCGTCACTGACATCATCATCAAGGAGAACCTCAAAGACTGCGGCCTCTTCTGAGGTGGCTCTTCCTCGAGGGCCAGGATGCTCCCCTGTCGTCGTGCCCCTTAATCCCAATACTCCAAGCCCCATTCCCAGCTTGCCACCCCATCTCTCAACAGCAGGCGCATACCCAGCTTTCCAGAGCCACTCTAATTGCCTGTAGTCTGGCCCCCAACTCCCAGACCCCACTGCTACCAGGCTCCACCCCACTGCCACTGGCCCCTACCCTCTGCTCACAAGCACCACCCAATCAATCCCTTTTGACCCCTCCACAACCCTCCAGGTGCCACTGCTTCCAAGTCCACCTTCCCGCCGCTCTCAGCCTAAACCCAATTATTTTAGTGCTTAAGAATGTTGACTCTGCTCCTTTTTCTCCTCACAGGTACCAGAACTCATGCGTACCCCTGAGATTCTGTAGACCTAGCCGCCTTGTAGCCCTGGTCCACAGGACCCAATCTGCCCCCAGGACTCCTGGGCCCCAGGCTATGGCCCCACCAGCCACAGACCCAAAGCCCTGAGCCCCACTAGCCTTGAGGCCCTAACCCTCCCCCATGGCTCCCAGGACTGCCAGGTCTCCCGGAGCCTGGCACCCCCACCCCTAGTGCTGCCCTTCACGGCCTGGCTGCACTGGCCTCCACAACCCACCATAGCCAGCCTCAGCTAGAAACAAGCAGAACTTGGGGCAGCTAGAGCTCATGGTGACTCAGCAGTGTCCAACTGACCAGTCTCCTGTGGCTCTCCTGCTCCTGGAGGTCCATGACTCACCTGGTGGGTCTGGGTTCAGCAAACAGCCCTCCCTCCCAGAGTTTCATAAAGGGCAGTAGGGCAGGCAGGAAACCCTCCTCCACGCAGGCCTGCTGCTTACCATCAGCCCATTCTAGCCTTACCACCTCCATGTGACAAGTCTGACACCTGCCTACCCAGTGGCTAGTGACTGCCCCGCCCAGCAGCTTCAGGGGTCCAAAGTCCAAGCTAGCTCTGGCCTGTGTAGATTGAACGTAGATGAATTAGTGAGTAGGGGCAGGCCTGGGAGCCCCTGGGTGCCAGAGGTATATTCAAGCTGGACCCTTCCCCACATACCCTGACCTCCTCCCCCACAGGCTCTGCCCCTTTCATCCTCGGACACTGAATTCATAGCCTACCTCATCCACCCACCCACAGCACTCCAGGCTGGCTAGCCAAGGGGATGATCTATTGAGGGAGGGTACTGTTGACACCGCTGTGGCCAATGGTCAAACTGTCCTGAGGGGTGGCTGGGAGCAGAGTCCGGGTCCCATCGATCAGTCCGAGACAGAGGATTTGAGACAGGAAGGAGGCCCAGGTTGTGCCCAGAGGAGTCTACCTCAGGTTGGGTCACAAGCAAACCCAGGTGGCCCTCCTGTCCCTGCCAGCAGTTTCTCTCACCCTTCCCATTCAGGGCCCATTCCCTGGTGGGAGAAACTGAGGGCCATGCCTCAGCCAACAGGGACAAATCCCATGTCCCCACAGCCCTCCTCCTTACTTCCCCATCAAGCACTGAGTCCTTGCTGATGCCCACAGGCCAGGGCCTGTGCTGCACAAGGACAAGGAGCTCCTGTCTAGCAAGGCCAGGGCATAATTCGCACTCCCTTCAGCTAGATGCACAGACTCAGCAATAAACCTTTGCATCAGGCCCCAGCTGTCCTTTCTTGCGGGGAGGGGGAGAGCATTCATTATCACGACTCATGGGCATTTATTAAGTGCACAGTGCCGGCTGGACATAAGTGGGAAGATGGTCCCTTCCAGAGAGAGGCACCTGACCTGACTTGGCAGGGGCACTCTTGGGGCATGGGATCAACTTGTGCCTCTTGAGAGGGGTTGAGGAGTTGTGGGAAACATTCACAGGGACAGTCTTGTATCAAGAGGGGGTTGCAAGGTGGAAGCTCATTCCAGCAGAGGCAGTAGGGTGTAGAAGGCCCAGGATCATGGGCTTGTGGGCCTTGAGTGTTCAATGGAGTGGGAGCAAGGAAGGGGAGGTGGCGTGGGGAGACAGTGGGCAGGTGCCAAGTGCCAGCCTGAGGGCCTGTGCTTCCTGCAGAAGATGATGGGTCCAGGAAGCCCTCGAAGCTAGGACATAATTGCAGGGCCAGGAGTGAGGCTCTCACTTCAGCAGCAAAATTTAGGGTGGTGCTAAAAGATTCAGTAATTTAGATAGATATTACTGCAGTATTTTAAAAATCAAAATTACTACCAAAAAAAATCCATGATGAACAAAATATCCAAATTTTAAATAAAGATCCAAGTGAGCCCTGGAGAGCCATCTTGGACCCCAAAGCAAAAGGAAAAATGTCCAACCCTATATATGTTTTTATGCAGTTTTAAAGATTAATTTTTTAACAGAACATTAGAGGAAAAAACATTGAAAAAAATTGAAAGTACTTATATGAAAACTCACAACATGACTTTAAGCTTAATTATTTTATTTCTACCAAAAACAAAATTTATAATATTATTTTCCTGGCTTGAATGGAAATAAAATCTTCAATGATAATTTCCAAATCTGCTTCTAGAAAAAAAAGTCATTAAAAATTTTCATAAAAACACATGTATAGGGGCACACATTTTTCCTGGGGGTGGGGCATGGGGGAAGAGAGGAGAGAGGATGGGGCTGTGGGATCCCTGAGGAAGAAACTTATGTCCTCATTCCCCATGGGGCCAGGATCAGCAAGGAATGGGACTCAGTGACAAGGGTCTGGATCTGTGCATGTGATGCCTCCACCGAGCTGGGATTACAGAGGATTGTTGAAGGGACTGAGTTTTCTGGGCCGGTGGCCACTTGGGGGAGATGTCCAGAAGTAAGACAGATCCTTGCAGCTGGGCTGAAGGTAGCAAATTGGCAGCATCCTCAATGTCCAGGTGGAGAGTGGCGCTGTGAGCCTAAGGGGGCTGGAAGGGGAGAGTGAGGGTACTCAGGCCTGTGCACAGACTGGGGGAGACACGGGATGGGTTAGGGAGCCCAGGACACGTGGTCAGCCACGCTGGTGCTGTTCAGAGGCCTGAGGGGAGCATGGGTCTCAGGCCAGTAGTTCAGGACCTCCACTGGATGGTTTGGGACCTGGCTGAGTTAGGGTTATTCATCCCTACTCAGAACCCTCTGCCCAAACAGTTTACTGGTGAGAGGTGGCGCAGGTGAGAGTGATGGAGAGATTTTAGAGGGAGGCTCAAGGCAGAAGATGGTGGCCTTGAGGAGCTGGAGCTGGCAGGCTTGAGACATAGGAAGCTGTCAGGAGAGGTGGGCTACTGGGGTCTTCTGCGAAGCCACTGTGTCTTGCAAGGAAAGTAATGAGCTCCCCAGCCTTCTCTGGGGAAGGGACAGAGAGAAGGTCAAACACTAGGCAGAGGCTGGACTCCACGCTCCAGTGAGTCCCTTTCCAAGTGTGGTTCTGATCCCAGAGACTGGGATTAAAGACCAACATTCTTGGACCCCATGTACTAGGGACGCTGCCTGGCCTCAAGCTGCCCTGTCTATGGGCAGCAAGGATCATAGGGTTGCCTCTGAGTCTCCCGGCCCAAAGCCTCCCCAGCCCCAATCACCGCACTGGTATAATTACAGCATAAGGAGCAGGATCAATGGATGCCCAATGCCTGATTCACAGTCCAGGGCAGAGGATCAGAGAGAGCCGGCCCAGAGTTGGCCCAGTGGCGGCCACACCCTAGTCTTGGAGGTGAGGGGTGTTTACTGTGGTCACCTCCAGCCACTGACTTCCCTGCCTGACCTCAACCTCCAGGTGGGGATCTTCTCGGCCTTCAACTCTGGCTCTGGTGGGACTGACCTGGCCTGGCCACCGACCAGAAATTAGACAGGCCTGGAGGATGGTTAATGCTGCTGACGTCAGGACCTGGTCGGGTGGCCCTGGGGGCTTGAGCCCTCCCCATAGGCAGTGGCATGGCCCACGTGCCCTGGGCTCATTAAGCTGCTTCAGTGGCCACAGAAGCTGGGGGCTAGCTCTCAGGGGAGAAAGGGAGGGCCCTCTGGGACTGGGGGCCAGGCTTCAGCCAAGAGGTCACCAGCAGTTCTAGGGACCCAGGCCAGGGGAGAACTAGACAAGAGGGCTTGCCTGTGGGTCCCCTTTCTACTTCCATACCCCTAAACCTCTGCTCATGTGGAGAGGAGCCTCCCAGACACCAAACTGGGCAGAGTGTAGTCAGAAGCTGTGGGTGTGGAGGTGAGAACCACCCTCCCCTGTGAGGCTTTGAAAGCCCTCCACATGACTCCAGTCCAAGGGTCCTGCCTCTGCACACAGCCCTCCACCTATTGGTGCTAATCCCACACTCACACTCAAGTTTCCCTGTGGCAAAGCCATTTCTTCCATCCACAGTGCCCTCTCTTCCCCACGCTGGCAGGGGCCTTTCTTTGCCTTGGCAGAGTCAAGCCCACAGACTGCTCCTCCATCAGGCTTTTCCTGATCCACATGCTCTAAGCTGGCAGGAGCTTTCCTGTCTAGAGGTCCCACACAGAGCTCTCCGAGACACTGAGGCTGAGTGGTGGGAGGGCCAAAGCAGTCGCAGTACATGTAAGAAGAGCCAGCTTTTCCTGGGAGTCAGGCTGGGTTCTCAGAGCTGATCTTCTATTTGGGTGTTGAGGGACAAGTGAGAATTCGCCAAGGAGGTGGGACACGATGGGGAACCAGGAGGGCAGAAGCACAGGGAGCTGAAGGCTGGCACATTCTTCAAACAGCAGGAATGTATGTGGCCAGCCAGGCAGCAGAGGAGGTGAAGATGCCAACTGGGATGAGGAGCAGGTTGGGAGGATGTCAGGGAGGCCAGCTGGGTGAGAGGCAGGTGCCTGCAGGGGGTCTGAGGAGTCAGTGGATACAGATGCTAGGATCTGGGTTGGAGGTGAAGATGGGGCCTCACTGTCAGAGAGGGTCTTGGGGCACTGTGTAGGTGATGTGCCAGGGGAGGGGCTGGCATGGTGAGAGGAGACTGCCTAGCTGGAAGCTGAGAAGATGTGACTAAAGAGAGAGAAGCAAAGCAAAGGGCTGCCAGGATCCTGGAAGGAGGGTCCAAGTGATCCTGGGACCCTAAGTTCTGCTTCACATGTCTGATAGCATCTTGGGCCAGTGTCTCCATTTCTGGAGATGGGGGAGTGGAGGTAGGGGGCTGGGCTGAAGGCTGACGCAGGTGGCTGACCCCAACACTGCAGCTGCGGGGGTGGACATTCCCTCTGGCCCCTGGAAGAAGGTGCTCGGTACCTCTCATAGCCCCATAACGGATGCCAGCCATCCAGCCACCTCAGGCTGGGCTGGGAGACTCAGCAGGTGGCGGAAAAGGCCTCCAAGCTGTGTTTGCCCTGGCTGGGGCCCAGGCCCTAGCATCAACAAACAGGCAGCTCCTCTTCTCAGCCTGGCCACAACTGGCCTGGCCCAGGACCCCACATCATACTGCCTCTGGGCCTCCCACAGCAGCCCAGCCCAGCTGGCCCCTGATCCCTCCAGTCTGGATTGAGGACCCCAACACCCACATGCTAGGTGAACTTGAAGCCATGCCTGACTCCTCAGGAATTACCAGTAGGAGCTCCTAGCCCTTTGCAAATGGCTTCTGTGAGCATCCAGGATGTCTGGAGGTGGGAGGTGGGGGGCAGACCTGAGTCAGACCTGGTCAGCACCTCTCCTATTGTCTCTGTCCCATAGGCAGTCCTCAAGCCCCTTTGGAGTCTCTCATGGCCAAGGTAAGCTGTGATCTGGGGATTACACCAGCTCCAAACTGAGAGGGAGAGCCCATCCCTTCCTGTTTTTTGGCCATCAGCAGGGCAGGAGCTTGGATGGTTTGAGATTTTCAAGGATTGGCACCATCCTAATGCCTTTCTCTTTAGCCCTCCCAGCCCCTCCTCTGCACTCCTAGCTGAAGCTGAGTCCCCTGCCGGCTTGGCACTCAGACCTTCCCCCTACCCCCACTCCCTCAGGCCAGAGGAAAAGACAGAAACATTTCCTTGTGACACAGAGGGAAACTGAGGTAAGCTAGGGTTTGACTGTGGTGGTGCTGTGAGTCAGTAGGAAGAGAACTCTGGAGTCCTGACTCCCAGCCCAGGGCAGGGGAGGGGCGAGGACAGTCCTCCCAGGGTATTCTCCCCAGCACCAGGGAGGGGGGCAGACATGACACAGAGACATCCAGTGGCTGGGAACAGCAGAGGCCATGGGATTAATCGGATCAGAGCCAGTGGCTGAGAAGCAAGGGACACAGCTGTTCTGGGAATCCCCCCCACCAGCTCACCCCCAAGGTCAAGACCTCCCCCAGCTCCCTGCTGGCTGTGCCTGGGGTGGCAGGGCTTAACACCCACTTCCACCTCTGAGCACCAAGGCCCTGGGTGGGAAGGAGGCAGGGGTGGGATAGGAGCCCCCAGCCAAGAACAGGGCCACCCTACAACCCCTTTCCCCAAGGCACCAAGTCCCAGGCCCCACTTCCCATGGGCAGACACAGCTGCCTCCTACTCCTTAGACATAAGAAAATGGGGGGGTGGGGGCATGGCCAGGGAGATTCCAGGCAGGGCTCAGCATGAGCCAGGCCTTACTCTACTCCTGTCCTCACTGCCCCTACCCTTGTCTACCCTCAATCTCTTCTGAATATCTGGGGTGAAGACAGAAGAATTGATGAGGGAGGCCCTGTCCTCACCCTATCCCATTTCTGCTTGGGAAGGGTGAGGCAGGCAGAAAGACATTTTGTGCCTGAGTGATATGTGAAACTCCCCCATTCAGAGCACCCGTCACTGAGGTTAAACGTGGCCCTCTTCCCACTCCTCTTGGTTGAAGAGCCTCTTCTGGCTTCAGGGAGGTGAGGGCAGAGCATTTCAAGGGTTAAGGGGCACTCAGAGACTCAGAGAGAATCTGCTTTGGACTGAAGCATTCCCCCTACAAGACTCAACTGAGCCCCTCCCGAATCAGCTGCTCTCCTACCTAGGGGCTCCTTAGCGCACAAGCTGCCCCTTTGCTCCAGGCCTGCGGGGGCCCCCCGCCTCTCCCCGACCAGCCCCTCCTCCCGCGGGCCGCCGGGGATTGGCGGGCCGGGGGCGGGTCGGGGGCGGGGCCGGGCGCCCTTCATCCCCCGCCGCTGCGCTCAGCCGGGAGCAGAGCGGATAGCACCCGCCGGAGCGGAGCACCGCGCGTCCCCAACTGTGAGGCCAGGTACCGCTGGGGCGCCGACCCCCCGCCCAGGGGCACCAGGGGGGCGGAGCCCTACTGTCCACTCTCGCGTCCGGAGCCGGGCTCTGGGCAGCTTCCCTGGCCTCCGGGGAGTCACGGCCCCTTGCGCTCTAGGGGCAGGTCTGAGGACTCGCCAGTCGAGACTCAGCTCCGAGCTTGAGTTGGTGTCTCGGGCGGGGCACCTCGTCGTTTCGGGGCCCCTCACAGTGCCGGGCAGGACAGCAGGAGGTCGGCGACAACCGGGGCCGAGGCGGCAGGACGCCTTGTTGGGGGCTTTGGTGGCACGACATGGACTTCCCGAGGCAGGGCCCACTTGGACGGGCTCGATAGGGTCCCGGACGGGGGCCTAAGAGGGCCCGGGAGCAGACCCTGGAGCGCTGCCCCGACGGGCGCCTGACAAGCATATCGGCCCGGCTGGCACGCCGGGAGTCCGGGTATATTTATCCCGCTGCGTTAGGCAGGGGCTTGAGGGCAGAGACAGACGGCCAGGCTGCCTGAGGGGCCGCAGGCCACATGTTGGTCCCAGAGCCCGTGCCATTTGCAGCCGGGCCAGCGGGCACGGCCAGCGCAGGGTGTGTGTGGCTCCCTGGCCTGAGGGCGGGGCTCGGTCTGCACTTCTCTCGGCGGAGCTCTGGGACCGGGTGTGAGAGCTGGCAATGCGCACAGGGGCAGAGGGAAAAGACCCTGCCTTGGTTTGCGGGAGCCCGCCCCCGCCCGATTGGCCCCTTCCATTGGCCACAGCCAGTGCGTGCGTTTGTTTACACCAGGGGAGGGGGAGGCCAGGGGCGGGGCCTGTGGGAATCCACCCTCTCCCCCACAGTGACCTGAGCCCTGAGCCAAGGTATAGGCTCTAGGACAGGTCTGAGAGGATGTAAGTCAAAGGTCCTTGCACCGTGGGGGGACACCGTGACCCAGGCCCATCCTTCCCTGAGCCTGCCAGTCCTGTCCTTCCTTACATGACTGCCTTGGACCCCTGTGCTGTCCCTGAAAAGGCCCTTCCTCTTCAGTACAGTCTGGCATGGGGGCTCACTTCCTTCTGGAAAGGAAGCAAATCCCTCTGAGATTCTCACTGTGGAGCATAGAAAGCTGGAGAAATCCGGAGACAATCCCATTTCGAGACGGGAAGGTTCTGCACAACCATGGAAGGCTTCCTGCAGGAAGCACCAAAGGTGGGAGGAATCTGATTGGATGAGGCCAGGCCTGGCACATCGCCAGGAGGTCTGGAGTTGGGGGCAAGGGACTGTTTCTGGGGAGAGTAGGGGTGTATGTCTCAGAACTTTGTTCTGCCTGGGCCCATAGAACCCCTGTCCTCACCGGCTTCTCAAGCCACCCTTTGTTCAGTACTAGTTCTTTGGGCTCATGTCACAAACACTCACAGTCCAGGACTCCAGGTGGCCAGACCATGAGAGTTGTTTGCTCTTGTCCTGGTGCCTGCTGCTCTAACAAGTAGGCTTGGATCCCCAGACAAATGGAAAAACTGAAACACAACAGGACAGGCTGGGTGGTTCATGGTCTCTGTGTAGGGGTGGGGAAGGTTTTTGAGCTGAACTGAGTGCACCCGGAAAGTCTGGGCTGAGTAGGTTGCAGGGACTCAGTGTGAGGGGAAAAATATTTTGGGGGAGTGGCTGGCTGCAAGAGAGGTACAGTGTTGGCATCTGTGTGCACAGCAACCTGGGGTGGATGTGCAGCCTATACCGTAGCAGGATAGGGGCGCTGCTGGAAGATGTTCTAGTGCAGAAATGGCCAGGGAGCCAGGCGCCACTTGGAGTAGATGAAATGGGCTGGTGGCTTGCCAAAAACTTAGAACTCATTCCATTCACTTAATTTTTACTGAGTATCTACTATGTGCCCTGTGCATACTCAGTCTGGTGGGTGGAGGGCTGGACTTTGGATAAGAAGACAGATGCAGGATGGGGGCGCTTTAGAGGACCAGGCGGGGCTTCTGGGGGCCAAAGGGAAGGACCAGCTGCTGGGGCAGGAGGGGCTTTCCGGCCAGCGACCTGGGGTGGCTTGGTTTTGAATTTCCGCTCTGCGGGCCACGTCCTGTACACAGCCTCTCAGCCGGCACGTCTGCACACGTGCGTGGCCGCTGAGGACAGGGTCACTTCGACTGACTGTCATCTCAGTGTATGTTTCCCATTGTGCAGGTAGATAAATGATGGGTGCTGAACTCTGGGGCTCTGGGCTTTCCAGCTGCGCCTGGCTTTGTGGCCTTAGTGGGCTCAGTTCTACCCTCTAGATGTCTTGCGTCTGGCTAATGGGGGCATAACCTGCCCTTGTAGGAACATGGAAATGCTGTGGCAACCCTGCAGTGCCCACTGGGCCTGCCACCCCCCTCAACTGAACCTCTGGCTCCCTCTCCGCTTCTTGTTCCCTCTGGGACACTGTCTTTCACTGGCTGTCTCTTGCCGTCTCTTGCTGTCTCATTGTCTCTTTCTCCATCTGGCTATCTCTAACTGGTTGGCCATCTCTGTCTCTGTCTCTCACCGATCTGATTGTCTCTTTCTGTCTCCTTGTCTGAATGTCTACCCACCAGTATTTTTCTCTGTTTGCGTCCCTCTGTATCCATCTGCATTTCTTTCTCTCCCCGTGCCTCTGTCTGTCTCTCGGTCTGCATCAGTATGCATGGACACATGTGTGTATGTTTTCTCTCCCTGTCTCTCTCTTCCCTCCCTCTGCCTCACTCTGCTTCTTCCTGACATTGGATGGCGCCTCTCCCCAGGCTGACCTTGCCTTTTGCATCCCCATCAGGGTCTCCAATGAGTCCTGAGCTGCCCTGGGCCCCTGCTTCAGCTTTCTTTGGGGCCAGAAGTCCGGCTGTCCAAATATTTGGCCGCCTCCAGGGGATTCCGGGTCAGTAGGAAGGAGGATTGGCTGGCTGGCTCGGGGTCTCCCCTGCCCCTGGGGGGCCACAGGCACGTGATGTCCTGTCCTTTGCCTCAGCTGGGCCTCGGGCTGCACGTCCTTCTCAGCAGGCTGGCAGTGGAAGGAGAGGGCTGCTGCAGGCTCTGGCCAGGTCTTGAGCCAAGAGGTTCTGACTGCTGCTTCCACTGGGGGCGATCTGAGCAAGGAGGGTCCAGAGTTGGGCAGGAGGGAAGGCCTAGGTGTCTGGGGATAGGCCCAATGCTACACATCTGTTAGGTGTTTAGAAAATGTACCCTGTCACAGGAAAGTCCATCTTCCGGTCCCAGCTGGGGTCCTCAGATCCTCCTAGACACTTCCGGATGCCCAGAACACAAAAGCACGTGGCCAGCGAGCTAGGGGATGAGGATTGTTGTGGCCAACACATCAGCGTTCTGCACCATTTTCCTTTCCCTGGACGTGCCCCGTCCTGCATGCACCCCCTCAGTACTAGCCAGGTGTCGGCCACACACTAGCCACTTACTCAGTGTTGTTGACAGTGGGGGAATGGTGGATGGAAGACTGGATCTGCTGAGGTTGGATCTGGAGTTGTGGTTCAGGGGAAGGGGCAAGGAGTTTGCTTTAGTTCTCTCCCCTGTTCTGCATACCCTCCCACACACCCTATCCCTAGATGCCTGACCTCAGCAATCAGCTCTGCACCAATCCCTGTGGCTGTGCCTTGAGAACATACAGTCCAGCCATGTCCATTGAATCCGGTTCCCCTGTTGACTGATAGCTTCTCCGAGGGGGGTGTTTTCCTTCTGAAGCCTGGAGAAGCAGGTGGGCAAAGGGGTGCTGGTCTGGGGAGGGCATCTTCTCTTAGCCAACAAGGGGACTGGTAAAGATGGGTGAGCTAGACCTGGGGCCAGCCCCAGGGATAACCACAAAGAACCCTTAAACCAGGCCAGCTGCCTCTCCCCTGAGATCTGGGCTGAGGTAAGGGCTACCCAGGCACAGGAAGCCAGGGGCCATAGCAGCAAGCTTTGTGGGGTCTGTGCCTCCACCAGCCCATGTGGCCACAGGATGGAGGGAAGGACAGTGTGGATGGCTTCCTGTAGCCAGCATGCTGCTGCAGACCCACTTCCGTCCCTCAGCACTGGGGAGGAAAGCTGGGCTCAGAGCCCTGGTGGCTCCAAGGACCTTGATGCAGAGACAGAGAGGTGTGCTTCCCATAGCAGCTGACGCAAGCAGTGGCCCCATTGTGGCCTGGATTCCTGGGCCTCAAAATCTTTAATTAGCCAAACTCAATGCCTGCCGAGGAGGTGTGCCTGACGAGTTCTCACCCTGTGATGTCTGCGTGGGTGGACATTACCTGTTGCGCGATCCCTGTGGCGCCTGGCCCCTCCTGGCCTTTATCTCGCAGCAGAGCAAACAGGCCCCAGGGCAGTGGCCTGGGCCATCGATTTACTGTCCAAACGCATGCTACACTCAGGATAGGTGCTATTCTGATGACCTGCCCAAGGTCGCAGTGATCTCCCCACTCCAGAGCCTGGCTCCTCTCTGGGGGCGAAGGCTTCAGGGAGGCTCCTTACTCTGTTCCCTCCTTTGGCCAAACTTCACAGAATTCCTAGAGGACAGGAGGACACTGAGGTCCTGAGTGGGGAATACTTTGCCCATAGTCACGTGGGGATGCAGAGCCAGGCCAGGCCTCAGACCCAGAGTGGTGACTCTGGGCTTTCCCCATAGTGGGTCAGGATCTGCTGGTGAGTTTCCTCAGACAGGGACTATCCCCTGAGTCTGCCCTGATATCTGGTGCAAAGGAGCCTGGGAAGTGACAAATCTGAGATGAGAACTGTCAAAAATGGGCTGCAAGCCTCGGGGAATGGCTGAGGGTCTGCATGCCAGGCCAACACCAATCTCTATCCTGGCCCCCTGGTCCTTAGCCCTGCCTTAGACTGAAGTACAGACTCCTTGACCTGGCCTTCAAGGCCCTATCAGGCTTATCTATGGCCATGGAATCTTCATTTTCTCCTCACAGCCTGCCTCATACCGCATCTCAGGGCCTTTGCCCATGTTGTGCCCTCAGGTACTCTTTCCTTTTCCATACCTTGGGGGCTTCTACTGGAATTTCATTACTGGCTCCATCACCTTCTCCTCCAGGAAACCTTCCTTGTTGCTTCTCTCACTCTCTATTTTTTTTTTTTTTTGAGTCCCAGCACTATGTGGCTCACACACAGTTACAACAGGAGCCATACGATGGGAGTTGCGTGTTGGGGTTTTGTCCCTTTCAGACTGGAAGCCACTTGAGGAAGAATATTCCATGTCCTCTCTGGGATCTCAGGCCAGCCTGAAGCCTAGCCGTGACTGGTCATGAGTTATAGACAGGATCTGAAGGTCTAGGCCCAGGTCCCTCTGGGGGGATGGGGAACCTGGAGCGAGGACCTCAGGTACCTTGGCCATGACCATGCCATGGGCTGTGGTCTCCCTGGAGACAGTGCTTGGCTGCTAGGGAAGAATATTAAGGGAGAGAAAAGTGCTTTGTCCAGGCTGCCAACTCAGCACACTCTCAGGGCCTGTCCCAGCCTGCCCAGGGCAGGAGGCCCGGCAAGGGCAACCCCAGCTGAGAGCCAGGGGGCAGTCTGGAGTGACTCTGGAGACTAGGTCTGGTATCCTTGGAGAGATACTGTAGGTGAGGCTCAGGGCAGGGACATGAAGAAAACAGGCTGACCTTAGGGACTCTGGTCAAGGAAAAGAGGGCATGAGAAGAGATGCTCAAATTGTTATGGTCCTGAGTGGACAGGACTGGAGGGCTAAATCTGACCAAGGAAGGCTCTGAGTTCCTGACCTGGGGCCCCTGGAAGTGGGGAATCTACTCAAAGGGTGGGCATCTAAGGGTGGAGGTTCCTCAGCAGGGGAGGAGAGGTTGAAAGAGAACATGGCCCCGAGGCCAGAGCTGTGTGGAGGGTGAGGCCTATGTGGCCCAGGGAACGGGCCTCAGGACACCCATTTCCTGGAAGGCCCCCTGAGGGCCTTCACAGCCAGGCGGGCAGGGCCCAGGTGTCCAGCCACCCAGCACCGCCTCAGGCCTCCTGGCTCCGGGTGGGGGGTGGCCTCTGCGCCTGCCGTTCCCAGCGCCAGCTCTCAGCCCACAGAGGGCCCTTTGTTCTGGCTGCCAGCAAAGCCCGCCGGGCGGCTGGGAACAGGGCCCACAGCCCTCACCCTCTCCCGAGGCCTCCAGCCGTCGGGCAGTGCCATTCTAGGTTGGCTCAGAGGCCCCTGGCACACGGGGCCGGCACAGGAAACTGTCTCCCAGCACTCATGTCAGAGAGAGGGAGTCAGTCCCGGGCCCATCCCCAGAGTGGGGTCTGGAGGCCTGACACTCAGCATCCTGGGATCCTGGTGTCACTGGGCTCTGAACTCAGATCATCCAACTGACCCTCACTTCACAGATGGGTAAACTGAAGTCCCTCGCCTGGGCTGGTATGTGAGTGTGGTGGGGGCAGCACAAGGTACTGGCTGAGGTGTCCCCTCAGGATGTCCTGGAGAACTCATGTATTCAAGCTCTATCCGCCAGTGGCAGGTTCCAGGGGGCAGCAGGCAGAGGTGCATGTGCATGTATGTCCCGAGTGGACTTCTGGGAGGTGTGTTACAGCTGCACACTTCCTGTGGGAGTCTGGGCCATGGGCCCAAGGCATGAGGGTAACCAGAGGGACTGTCTGCTCTGTGACTTCTGACTGTGTCAGTGTAAGAACTAGTGTTCCTGGTGGTGGTCCCCGAGCCATGGAGGCACCTCTGCAGATGGAGATGGTGGAGCTGGTGCCCAACGGCAAACACTTGGAGGGGCTACTCCCAGTTGCCACCCCAACGGCCAGCAACCAGAGGTGAGCAAGGGACGCAGTAATGGCTTAGGGCAGGGCAGGGCAGAGTGCAGGACCAGGGGCCAGAGCTGAGCTGCCTGCCCTGGCCTGTGCCTACAGGGTCGAGGGCCCCGGACGGAGCTGTGTTGAGGGCGAGGGCTTCCTACAGAAAAGCCCCAGCAAGGAGCCACACTTCACCGACGTGAGCGGGGGCAGCAGTGGGGGGCTCAGGGGCACATCTGGGAGCAGTGGGGGGCCAAGGACAGTGAGGGGGAAAGCTGATTTGCCCTCCATCTGATTTGCTGACCTGCCTCCCCTCTCCTATCTCACTCTGGTGCCTGCAGTTTGAGGGGAAGACTTCATTTGGGATGTCAGTGTTCAACCTCAGCAACGCCATCATGGGCAGCGGCATCCTGGGGCTCGCCTACGCCATGGCCAACACGGGCATCATTCTTTTCCTGTGAGTGCCGTCAGCAAACCTACTAAAGATGGGAGCCCTAAACCTGACCTCCCAGGACCTGCCAGTTTCCTGTCCTAAGACCCAGGCTGCACTGGGTGGGCACTTGCACTCAACCCAAACCACGGCCGAAGAAACCATCCAGGGCCAGACAAATATACCTCATTTCCCAGTAAACCCACTGAGATGACGACACGGGGCCAGCCTAACAGGCCGGAGTCTGTCCTTCTACCACACTCACACATGATGGCTGAACCCCCACGGCCAGGCCTTGTGTGGGGACACGTGTCCTTACCTGGGAGCTCTGCCCTGCAGCCTAAATGGAAAACATGTTTGTTTCAAGAACTCAAGGGGTGGTGCTCAGAGGGCTCCTTCTGGGTCATGACCACCCTGGGTCAATCCGAGTAGTGTTTGCCACTCCTGGGGCCTGCTGAGCTAGCATCCACACACATGGGGGGTCCAGACACCTCGGACACAGGCCCTGCACACTCAGGCCTCCCAGAGCTCACTACCTCGTGCTTCCAGCGGAGCCCCAGTGGCCTCTTTTTGTCCATCTTCCCCAGGTTCCTATTGACGGCTGTTGCCCTGCTGTCCAGCTACTCCATCCACCTGCTGCTCAAGTCCTCAGGGATCGTGGGTGAGCCCCAAACCCAGCCTGTAGCAGGGGAGGTGTGGGCTGGGGATAGCACTCCTGACTGTCCTGATTCTCTGTCCCCACAGGCATCCGTGCCTATGAGCAGCTGGGCTACCGTGCCTTTGGGACCCCGGGAAAGCTGGCGGCAGCCCTGGCCATCACACTGCAGAACATTGGAGGTGAGGCTGACGGGCAGGCAGTGGGCAGTGGACAGGCTAAAGGCTGGCTGGCTTGGCTGACTCACCCTTCTCCCCCCAGCCATGTCCAGCTACCTGTACATCATCAAGTCCGAGCTGCCCCTTGTCATACAGACCTTCCTGAACCTGGAGGAGCAAACCTCGTGAGCCCCAGGGTGGGGTTGGGCTGGGTGAGGGTGGGAGGCCCTAATCTATCCCTCCATGCCCCCCACTTGCAGAGCCCAGGCTGGGCTAGTGGGAGAGAGAAGAAAGGTTGGAGGTGGGGTGCGAGAGCTGCCGGCAGAGCTGACATTCAGTGCACACTCCTTTATGAGGCACCTAGGGAAACCTCCAGGAGGGCCATGTGGGGCCAGGCATGAGGCTGAGGAAACTGGACCCCGCCTAACCCTGGACCCAGCCTATGAGCGCAGAGGACCTGAGAGCCTTGGGCTTAGCTCTAAGCTCCTGCTATTCCTGACCGTGGCTTGGGTGTTAGCCCCCCCGCCCCAACCAAGAAATTAAGCCCACAGTGTCCCAGTTGCCTATCATCAGTTTAGCCAGCACTGATGGCATCAACCATGCTTTGTGGGTAGGAGCAGAGACAACAGCCAGGTCCCACCCTTGGCAGCACAGCCTAGACAAGCAGAGGGGCTGTGCAGCTGAGAGTAGGCCCCCCGGCCTTGGGGGCCTTTCCCAAAAAGTTGGCCTTTGAGTTTGCCCTTGAAGGAGGCTCTCATTCCTCATCCGTTTAGTTCCCTGCATCCATTGTCCACTGGGGGTGTCGGGCAGGATGATGCCGGATACAGATGCCAGGAGGGACAACAAAGAGCTCAGGTGGTTGGCAAGTCCCTAAGACCCCCTGAAAAAGGCCCCATCCCCCAGAGCCAGGTTCTTCCATGCCACTCCGAATCTGGGCCCCTTGGGGCCACTCCCTGGGGAGGCTGGACCCAGACCTGTGCGTCCTGGGAAAAACAACAGCGACTATGACTGTGATGGTTACCAAGCAGGAGCTGAGCTCACTAGTCCTCACCTCTCCCAGGAGAGTGCTGAGAGTATGCCCATTTTGCAGATGGGGAAAGGGAGACTCGGACCTGTGGGCAAGGATTCTTCAGAGGCCACTCAGTGGCATCACTCAGTGGCACCACCGGTGACCCTGACTGGGAGTGCAGGCAGGTAGCCCCATCTGCAGCTGAATGCGCTCTCATCTGGGCTCCCCACTCTCATCCATGCAGGGGCTGGTACACGAATGGGAACTACCTGGTGATCCTGGTCTCTGTCATTGTCATTCTGCCCCTGGCACTGATGCGGCAGCTCGGTGAGTGTGGTGGGACCAGGGCCTCAGAGGGACGCCTGGGCAGGGACCTTCAGTCTCATAACTCCCCTCCCCCACTTTGCAGGCTACCTAGGTTATTCCAGCGGCTTCTCTCTCAGCTGTATGGTGTTCTTCCTAATTGCAGTGAGTCGCCCTCCATGCTGGTCGAGGGAGGGGGCAGGTCTCTTGGGGAAGCATGGGTCAGAAGTCACCTCCTCCAGTCCTGATCTAGATGCGGCTTCAGTGACTTCCCAGGCAGCCTAGCCTGGCCCTGATAGCCTCATCCTTCCCTGCCCCCACCTAGGTCATCTACAAAAAGTTCCACGTGCCCTGCCCACTGCCCCTCCATTTTGCCAACATCACAGGCAACTTCAGCCTCTCGGAGGTCATCAAGGAAGAGGGACAGCTGCAGATGGAGACGGATGCCACAGCCTTCTGCACCCCGAGCTACTTCACGCTCAACACACAGGTTCCAACAGGCTAGAGTCGGGGCAGGGTTCCTGATGAGCACGTAGAGGGTGCTGTCCTGACACAGAACCATGTTTCCCCAGACAGCGTACACCATCCCCATCATGGCCTTCGCCTTCGTCTGCCACCCCGAGGTGCTGCCCATCTACACAGAGCTCAAGGAGTAAGCATCTATGGCTGGGAGAGGGGGTGAGGGCTACCTTGAGTTGGTCTGGGGAGAATGGATGTGATCCTAAAGGGGGGAAGGAGTGACAGGAGCCAAGTCATTTCATCAGAGATCTCCATGGCTGCCATGAGGGGAGATTAGGGGCAAGAAGGAGGTGCTTCAGCTGCCAGATGATGAGCTTGTGGTGCCAGAGAGAGACCCCGGGGCACATGAGGGTTTCCCAGTTGGCCCAGCTTGGCACCAATCCCCTCCCCTGCTGCCCCATAGCCCCTCCAAGAGGAAGATGCAGCACATCTCCAACCTGTCCATCGCCGTCATGTATGTCATGTACTTCCTGGCCGCCCTCTTCGGCTACCTCACCTTCTACGGTATGGCTGGACCGTGGGGGCAGAGGCAGAGGCCAGGCTGGGGGGCAAGGGACTGGCCAGTGGCCATGGCACCCTGCACACTATAGGCGTTCATTAGGTGTGTGATGCCTAACTGTGTCCTGTAGCTGTGGAGGTGAGTCTTTTGCCACTTCCCCACAGTGTCAGGGTCAACCCAGGCTCAGAGCCCAACCCCCTCCCCGGGCTTCCTGCTGACCACCCTCCCTGCCTGCAACAGACGGGGTGGAGTCGGAGCTGCTGCACACCTACAGCAAAGTGGACTCTTTTGATGTGCTGATCCTGTGTGTGCGCGTGGCCGTGCTGACAGCGGTCACACTCACAGTGCCAATCGTTCTGTTTCCGGTGAGCCCATGGGCAGGTGGCCAGGTGGCCAGACCAAAGGGGAGGGGTGGGACTGATGGGGCTGACAGACTGATGACTCTCCTCACCTACCCTTCCTCCTGCAGGTGCGCCGCGCCATCCAGCAGATGATGTTTCAGGACCAGGAATTCAGCTGGCTGCGGCACGTGCTCATTGCCCTTAGCCTGCTCACGTGTATCAACCTGCTGGTCATCTTTGCCCCTAACATCCTGGGCATCTTCGGGGTCATTGGTGAGAGTCTGGCCCTGCTGTGTATGAAGGCAGGGTATTGCCCCAGAAAAGTTCCCTTCTGTCAACCCTGGCAGATTCCTGAGCCTGTATCAAACATTTAAGTGATGGCTGCTGGCCATGTGCACAGCTTGGCCTTGAATCTGACATTTTGTCCTTAAGGCTATTCTAATCTATTTTGAAGGCTCAGAAGCACTGAGTCAGTTATCTTTGCTGGGGGACAGGGTGGAGCCCAGGGGTCAGGGGCCCACTAAGGATCTCATTGGGTCTTGTCCCCATTTCACATATGAGGAGCTTCAGAGTGATTAAGGGAGAGCCACACAGCTGGTAAGTGGTGAGCCTTGATTCAGCCCCAGGATCATGGGACTATAGGTTTGGGGTTCTGTCCACTGTCCATCTCAGTTGGGCCTCTGAGCTGGAAGATCAGACAATTCTGAGACAACCTGGCGGTGACCCAAGTCAGGAGACTGACTCCACAACCCAACAGGGACAGGGACCTACAGTCTGCAGGGACCAACACACAGACCTGGAGGCTGAGTAGCGTGGAAATCATAGACAGTACCCTTGGATCTATACCTGAAAGCCGACTTAAAATGAGTTAAGCAGAAAGGAATATATTGCCTCAATTAATGGAGAAGCCTTCAGGAATAGCTGTATCTAGGAGCCCAGTATTCTCAAGGCTTCATCTCTATCTCTCAGCCTGCCTTTTCTTCTTTGCTAGCTTCATTCACTGGCAGATTCTTCTGACATCAACAGCACTAGCCTTCCATCCTAGGAGACAGAGAACAAAGGGAGGGGCTGGTGGGCTCTCCAGACTCAGGCAGAGCTCTTAAGCGGAGTCTCAAGATGAGCCTCCTTCAACCAGGAATGTTTGAAGGGTCCACCCCTGAACCTTAGCCAATAGGTGGATGTGAGCCAGCAGTGGCCTTTCCTTCTTCTTTACAGGTGCCACATCTGCCCCATGCCTCATCTTCATCTTCCCTGCCATCTTCTACTTTCGCATCATGCCCATTGAGAAGGAACCTGCAAGGTCTACGCCCAAAATCTTGGTGCGAGGGGCCTGGAGGTTGGTGGGCTGTTGTGGGGCTAAGGGGATTACCCTGACCTCAGGCCTGACCCTTACTTCCAACCCCACAGGCCCTTTGTTTTGCTGCACTTGGCCTCTTGCTGATGACCATGAGTTTGAGCTTCATCATTATTGACTGGGTCTCGGGGACCAGCCAGCATGGAGGAAGCCACTAGGATGACCCCCCTATCCTATTCGGTCTACTCACCCTAGTCCCCTTGCTCAAACTCTTCAGCGCCTGCTCCCATCCAGTGGCCAGTCAGGTGGAGGAGAAAGATGTGGTGAATGCTATGGCATTTGGCCCTGTCCCACGTCCTCTCTGTCGAGGTTTTTGTTAGAGCCAGGACCAAGGCCCTTGGGCCACTGCCCTGCTGAGCTCCTGGGATACAGGGGCTTCCTGAGCTGGGAGCAGGGCAGAGCTGTACTGCTGCTCCCTTCCCGATGCCTCAGATCCCACCCAAGCCTCTTAGCCTCTTTGCACAGGTGTAGACACTGAGGTCACACCGCCTGTAGGGGCACATAGAGCTGAACCAGGTCTGCGGTCACCCCCCTCCTTTGCTGCTGGGGCCTCATCTCCCTGAGCCTGCTTGCCTTTCCTCCTTCTGTCCCCGAGGCCTCTTTCAGGCACTTGGGCTCAGGCCCTTGGATACTCTAGTCCCCTTCTCCCATTCCTCCACCAGGAGCAGACCTCATCACCTTAGACCTGGGGCCAGCAGGTTCTTTTGAGGGTTTGCCTGGTTTGGGCGCCCCCAAGGGACCCCTGCCCTGGACCTTCACCAGTCCCGGGGAGGCTGGGACTCCCCCTACCCCAAGCCCGGGCCGTAGCTCACATTCCACTGCTGGGAGAAAAAAGAGGCTGGGGCCCAGAGCGTCTCTGTCCCTCGGAGCTAAAGACCCCAGGTGCCAGTCTAGGGCAGGGGTGGAGATGCTGGCAGCCCCCTTTTATAAATATTATACATGAGACCAACTGTGTTCTATATTCTTGAGCTCCATGGTCCCTGGGTTCCTGGGAAGTGGGGTGGGGGCCAGGACGTGGATGGGGATGGAAGGCCATCCTGCCTCTTTTCCTGGGTTGAGGGTGGGGACAGGGTGAGTCCCCTGCTGCACCCTGCCCCCTGCTTCCCAAACCAACCAGGGCGTGCTCAGACCCAGCTCTGGGCCCGGGCCAGGCTCAGCACAGACCTGCTTTCTCACGGGGTGAGGTGGGGAGGAATTAATGAGGCCCCAGGAAATGGGACAGAGAGAGGCCTCCGGAAGGAGGCAACGTGAGGTGCATCCCCAGCAGCTTCAGGAAGGGTCTGAGCAGGAGGCGGCTGAGCCCTGTGGAAGGGCCCCCTGCCCTCCCTGGCTGCCACGTCAACTCTCTGTCAGTGCTTCGAGTCTGGGGACAAAAGTCCAGGGATCTTATGCCCTGTCAGGCTAACTTGTTATTAATAGTAAAACTGCTGCGAATAAAGGTGGGTTACTGAGTGCCTGTATGTGGGGCCTGAGTTTTGAGTCGGGGAGTCCAATGCAGGGCAAGAGCTGCAAGGACGCAGGGCAGCCCCAGGTGCCTGGCCCGGGTGGGACTGGGAAGCTGCCTGCTGCCTGGGGCAAGCCTGAATCAGCCAGGACCCAGCAGGACAGAGCTGCCCAGGCCTTGGCATCAAACCCTCGTTAGGAGAGACCCCGCACCCGGCTAGGCCGCCATGGAAAGGACAGCAGGAAAAATCCAGTTTGAACTGGCAGGGCAGCTGCCAGCTTGAGAAACCCCTGAAGAAAGAACTCCTCAAACTGGAGGCTGCGAGGCCCATGGGAGTGCCAGCTGATCAGAGGGGGGCTTCCTGAGTCTGGTTCTCATCAGCCCCAGGCGCCTGACTCCAGCCTGGGGACTCACACAGGAGCCCCGTGGCCCCAGAAAAGAGCTGGACACTGGCCTAGAGGTGGCCGCAGCCCAGAGTGCCCCTGGCATGACGGGCTGCCCTTTGGGGGTCTCTGGCTCCTTCCTCACCAGACGAGGCCACAGCTCTGCCTGAGCCGCTTGGCTCCCGGGGAGTAGGAGGTAATCAAGGGCAGGGTCCACCCTGCCAACAGGCCCTGGGGGTCTTTTCTCATACTCCCTCCATCCAAAGACTGCTGCAGGTCAGAGCAGCAGCAGGACTGCCTGGAGTCTTTCAAGACCCCAGGCCTGGCTTCAGGCCTCTCAGACCAGGGGGATGTGCTGAGAGTAGCTCTCCCCTCCCCCCACTCTCCCACATACACGCAGCTGGGGTGGAGGAAGGACCCTGACCCCAGAGGCCGTCTCAACCTGCCCAGCAAGGTCTCCACCAGACTGACGGGTGGACAGCAGGCTCTGGGGGTGCGGGAGGAGGGCAGGCAATGTGACCAAAAGTCAGGTGCCCACAAGACTGTTTGAAAATGAATCTCCCACGTCCCTGGCTGTCAAGTTCCAGCCATTTCAGCCTCCATGAGGATGGGTCTGCAGGTCCTTGGTCATTGCTAAGGAATTTTTATGTTTTGAAGAATTTCCAAGCTCTTTTTTCATCTTTTTTGCTTTTTAAAATTTGCTCTGAAAAAAAAATTTTTAATCTGCTTGAAATAGTAAAAATTAGAGCAGCACAGATGTCACTTATATTTCTTTTCACCATTTTCTCAAGACTGCTTGTAACAGAAAAGTAAGACGATACAGTTCAGGTAAAGGGGCCCAAGCGTGGGCCTTGGTCTTCCTGACCAGCAGCTGCCCCTCCCTGCTCCCTTCTCACTGTGCGCACATGCACACATTCACCTCGCTCCTGAAAAGGAACTCATTTATTCATTCACCAAGTATTTATGAAGACTTCCTATGAGCCAGGCACTTCTTCAGCACCTGCACACACAGTGATGACCAGAGCGAAGATCCCTGCCTTCCTAGAACTTATATTCTTGGGGGGGGGGGGTGGATTCAGATCAGAAACATGGAACATAATCAGCAGTAATGTCATTTGTTAGAAGATGGTCAGTAGTACAGGGAGTAAAAATGGCCAGGTAAGGGCGATGAAGACTAGGAGGATTAGGAGGTGGGTCAGGATGGGCCTCGCTGAGAAAGGGATGATTGATCAGAGATTTGGAGAGGGAGGAAGCCGTATGGATGTCTGCAGGGACTATTCCAGCCAGAGGCATCAGCCAATGCAAAGCCTTAAGGCAGAATGTGCCCAAGATGGGAGAGGAGGAGCTAAGAAGCCACTGTGGCTGATGCTGAGTGAGGCAGGAGAGGGTAGATGGGAAGAGTGGGGGCTAACAAGGGGATGTCATGGGGCCTTGTCAGCCACCATAGGACTTTGGATTTTTCTCTGGAAGAGATGAGAACCAATGCCAGGCCCTGAACAGAGGAAGGGGCAGGATCTGACTAAGTAGCAACGCTAAGTTTTAAATGGATTATTCTGGCTGCTACATTGAGACTAGACTGTAGGGTAAGGGATGGGGCACCAAGGGTGACACCAACACAGGGCTATTACAGTTGTTCCAGACACATCAGGTGGTTCAGCCCAGGTGGTGGCACAGTGTGGGTGAGACTCTGGGCCTGTCCTGAAGGTAAACGTGTTATCCTGATGGCTGGGTATGTATGAGGAGAAGGGCAGAGGCAAATCCAAAGTGACTCTAAGTTGCTGTATCCACAGAGGGACGCTGCAGGAGGAGCAGGCTTGGGAGGGAGATCACTTTTACCTATGAAACATTTAAAACAATGATGGGACATCAAAGTGGAAATGCCAAGTTTGCTGCTAGGTGTGTGACTCAAGTTCAGTAGAGTGGCCTATGCCAGAGCTTTGGATTTGGGAAGCAAAGAGAATGGATAGGTACTCAGAGCCAGGGGCCCGGATGTGATGCAGGAAGGTGGGTTTGGAAGGAGGGCAGCACTCGGGACTGAGCCCTGGAACATTCCTCTATTAGGAGGTAGGAGGAATGAGGTAGGACTAGTAAAGAAGCTAAGCTGGAGCAGCCAGGAGGTGGGAGGCTACCCAGGAGAATTCGGGTTCCTAGGAGCCAGGCAGGCATCTGCTGCTCAAGAAGGTGAGGGTGGAGAACAGACCACTGGGTCCAGCAATGTCTGGGTCACTGAAGACTCTGACCAGTGATTTTTTTGTGTGTGTGTGGAGGGAGGGGCAAGTCTGCCTGGAGTGGATAGAGGAGACACGTAGGAACTGGAAAGAACAAGTGTAGACAATTTGTGTGAAGTGAGAGAAGCAAGGCTTACAGAGGCTTTTAAAGGAAGAATGGGAAGACGACGCTTTGGAGGGTAAGAGATTGGAAGAAGCTGATGGGACGGTGGGTTGGAGGTAGGTGAAGGACTTCTGGTCCAGAGATCTGGCAATACTGAGCTGGAAGACAATAGATGGAGGTCAGATAGCAGCAGGGGTGGCCAAGCTAGGCATTGGTTGCTAGGAACATTGTGGGTCCATGATGCACCCAGGGACATCAAGGAGCATATAGAGGGTCCCAGAAGACTCATCCAGATCTCTGCCTTGACCTCAGTTCAAAATCACCCAGCAACTGACTTTCAAACAACTTGGAACAGTAATAAGCTGCAAGTTACCTAGAAAGAAAAAGTAGCTCTGGAAAAAAATCAGAAAGAACAAATCTGCTTTCAAAACCACACAAGCCTAGTGGGAAGGGTATAGCTCAAGTGGTAGAGCATATGCCATGCACAAGGTCCTGAGTTCAATCCCCAGTACCTCTCTAAAATAAATAAATAAATAAATAAACCTAATTACCTCCCCCCAACAAAAGGGAAAAAAAACCCTGCAAGCCTGCAAACCTGCCCTGCCACGCACAGCGGGACCTCGACAGGATTAGACAGAGACTTAATCCCTCTCTCCATCCCCGCCCCCTGCCCCCTCCCCCTGCCCCCGCGCTAGCCCCGGAGATCTGTATAAGGCGGTCCCTGCTGCCCTCTGGTGGTCAATGGCTGGAGTCTGTGCTGTGCGGTCTCTGCTGCCCTCTGGTGGTCAACAGCTGGAATCTGGCCTGCGCAGTGAATCACCCGACACGTTGAAGGCAGTGTGGTGGGAATGGTCAGCTATGGCTGTACGGGGTTTGGGGCCTCGAGGCTCGAAGGCAATCCAGGAAGGCTTCCTGGCTGGGGCATGAAAGGAAGGCAGGCAGGAAGGCTCTGGGCAGAAAGGGGTGAGGTCGCCAGGGAGGCGGGAGGGCAGGCCTGGTCGGGGTAAGGGCAAGCATTAGTCGGAACAAGAGGAGATGGCTGCGGGGAGATCGAGGAGCTGGACTCGCCTCGGCTCCCGTGCTGCGCCAAAGTCCCACTAGAGGGCGCCGCTGCCCTGTGATGCCGAGCCTCTGGCGCCGCGGAAACCCGCACTCCCGCATAGAGAAGCACCGGAAGAGGCGGGGCGGTGCATTCAGAGGCCACTTCCGGCTTCTGCTCGACTTGGGAGGCCAGAGGGGGTGGGTTCAGAGGGGCGCTGGGGAGGCGTGGGTGCCAGAACATGGGTAGGGAGGTCAAGGACTGAGAGGGTGCGAGGGGGCTGCGGTAGACTGGGGCCGAGGGTAGGCTGTGTTGCTGGGTCGTAGGGCAGGAGTCTTAGGACTCGGGGGTGGGGGTGGGGGGGGCGGGAGGCCGAAAGCGGAGGGACAGGCTCTGGTCTGCGAGGCTGCACTCTTTGTAGCTCTCGGCCCCACACCTAAACCTCTGGCCTTTTCCCTTGTGAAATACAGTCCTGGAGTTCGTGGGAGGCTTGGTGCTGCCCAAGACCTGCGGACAGGGCAGCGACTTCCCTGCGATGGAGAAATGGGAAAGCAACTCCAGCAGGGGAGTGGAAAGGTGCACAGAGATGGGGAAGCAGCTACAGGCTCCTGGGGAACCTTTTAGACCTATTTTCTTTAAGTATCTGAACAATGTGCATTTGGAGAAGAGGTCAAGCCTGCGGAGAAGGCTAAAAGGGGACTAGTCAGCCCAAACCTACTGGAGGAAACAAGCTCAGTCCAGTTACATACGCCCTGCCCTGCCCCTCAGCAGAGGATGTGGGACAGACCTTTCTCCATAGGCTTTAGTCTCTCACTCTCACCTCCTGCACCACATGGCAGTCACTCCCTGCCTTACCCCTAGGCCACACTCTTCTTAGCAGCCAGAGGGAACTTTAAAATAGCAGATCATGTCACTTGTCTATAAAAACCCTACAGTTGTTTCCATCCCATATGGAATAAATTTTTTGTTGTTGTTGAGGGGAGGGGTAATTGGGTTTCTTGATTACTTGATTTAAATGGCGGTACTGGGGATTGAACCCGGGACCTAGTGCACACTAAGGAAGTGCTCTACCACTTGAGTTATACCCTCCCCCAACTGGAATAAAATTTAAACTCTTCCCTGCCCTATGGCCCTGATGAGCTGAGCCCCTGCTGATTACCCGCTGGCTCTAGCCTGGCCTGTGCTGACCAACTGCTGGCCCAGGGCCTTTGCACTGGCTGATAGCATCTCAGAAGCTTTTCTCCAGGAGCCTGAAGCAATCCCCAACCACACTCATTCCTCTGTTTAGCTGGCTTCAGTGGCAGCATTTGCTCCCTGCTGTACTGCAGAGCAATGTCCCATGCCTCAGGGCTGTGACTAGCCCTGTCTCCCAGGTACAGGTCCCCTTTCCCTTCCCCCTCTCCTCCTAGTCACATCTACAGGAAACTCCTGAGCCCTGGTGCCTGAGGCTTGGAGGCACCTCATGGGCTGCTTGATGTTGCATCACCTTTATTAGGGCTGTTTTTGTTCTTTCATTAAATTAAAATCCAGGAAGCCGTGCTAATGAAGGCCCTAACGAGTCACGGGAGAGGCTACCAGCCCCAGCCTTCAGAGAGTATAACAGGGAAGGCTAGGCAACAAGGTGAGCAGAAGAGTGGCTCCTGGGGAGAGGGCTGATTATTGTTTCCCAGGCCCTCGAAGGATCCTGGTTTCCCAGGGGAGGTGGCCTTTAGAGGCTGTGTAGGTGGCAGACACAGTGGCAAACTGGACCAAGAGCTCTTCAAGGGCAAGGAGGGGGACTCAGCTCAGACTTGGCCCCAAAGCCCTGAGGGCTTCCTGGTCCCCTGCTGCCACTGATTGGGCAGTTCTCTCCCAGTCATATCACCCCGAGTGCCAGGACCAGTTGGATTTTCAGGGCTAGACGTGGGTCACTGGCTTGGAGATGCTGGTGCCTGCTGCAGGCTCATATGCACTCCTGCCTCAGCATCTCTTGAGCAATTGGGAACCCCCTGCCTGCCCCATGCCTCACTGATGCATCATGGCTGTCCTCTGTCACACCACAGTCCTTCTTAGTCCTTCTTGCCCTCACTGTCCCTGCCAGGCTGGCCTTTCTCTTCTAGAAACGCCTGGCCCCTTCCCACCCCCAGGTTTTTGCACTCGCTATTGCCTCCATCTGTCACTCTCTTCTCTTGGCTCATCACATGATCGGTTCCATCTCATCATTCAGAAGTCCCCTTTTAAGACTGTTTCCTCCTGCATACCCCACCCAGTGGCTCTGTGTTACCCTGTTGATTTCCTTGGAAACCGTGGAGTGCATGTCCCTGTTTCTGTGTTTGCTGTGTGTTCCTGAAGGGCAGGGTCCCAGCTGCCTCCCTCACTAGACGGTTCTCAGCACAATGGCACACAATAGATTCACTCCTCTCAGATCCTCCTGCCCCAATCAGGTGGAATCTCCTAGCCCATCCAGAAATTTCTGGCATGGAATGCTGGGGTCTGAGCTCTCTAGGCCAAAGCCAATTGCCTTTGAAGAAGGCGGGTGACCGGGAAGGGGGACCCTGGGCCCCAGGGCCTTCCAGGCTTGAGACTTTTTCTGGGGAGGAGAGAAGCCTGGGAATAGAGGTTTGGAAGGAAGGAGCAGAGCCAGCTCCAATCTCAAAACTGCTGCTGGGCTCAAGCAGGAAAGGGGAAGTGTAGGGGATATACCAGGAGGTGGAGCCTGGCTCAAGGCTGTAGGGAAGGAGCCAGCTCTGGCCACGGAGATCTAGAAGCAGAAATTGCTGAGCCCCTGTTTGCAAAGCAGTGATTTGGTGGTACAGGGTCTTGCTGGAGACTCCCTGCCATCTGGGAGCCATGGAGGTGGGGTGGTCGGGATGCTGGACTCGGTATCCCTGTGGGGTCCTGCCTGTTCCCAAACTCTGCGTTGGGGCAGACACACCCACCCCGAAACTGCCTTTGGGGAAGTACTGGCAGCTTCCCCTTCCTGGAGCCTGTGAGCTGGGGTGTCACAGCCTACTGAGGGGGTCTCTGTTCCTCACCCTGTTCAGCCTGGTGCACGACAGGAACTCAGGACAGGCTGGACCTGCTCTGTGGCCAGTGGTGAGCCCCAGGCTGGTGCAGCTGTCCAGGTCAGCCGGTAGCTGCCACTTCTCCATTCCAGCAGGGGTGCCTCTCTCAGTTCTGCTGAATGTCATTTCACTGTTCTTTATGGTCTAGTTCAGGTAGTGCTGGTCCAGTGTGCACAGGGACAAGTCATGCCTCCTCTGGTGCCCATGAGGCCCTGCCTGGGCAGCCATCCTCTGCCCCCAGAACAGCATCTCCCAAAAGGATGAAAGGATTCCTGGGTTCCCGAGTGTGAAGGAAGCAGCATGCCTGTGTGTCCGTCACTTGTTGACCTTGGATGGGTCCTGGCCCCTTCTGGGCCTCAGTGACCTCAGCTGCAAAGCCAAGCATTTCTCTAGCTCTGACCTTTGATTTTCTCCCCAGTCCTTCCCCGAGCCCACCGTCCCCGTCCCACCTCCCTGTTCTGTCTTCCTGGAACATTATTCCTCAGCGATCTCCTCTCTCTCCACATCACCTCCACCAAGAAGGCTCCCTCACCTTCCCAGGAACCATTGGTTTCTCCCCTCTCTGCACAAACAACTATGGTGAATATTTTTATAGTGACAGCAGAATTAGTTGTTTATACCTCTCTTTGCTCCAGGAAGGTAGGGGGGTTAGACTTTGCGTGATTCATTCATTTCATTGGACAAATTTTTACCTACCACCCTCAAGGACTCTGCTGCAAGAGATCTGGAATCAGAGACCCTGGTGGGAGAGACCCACCACCAGGATAGTGGGATCTGGCTGCGGAGGGGAAGCCCCAGGACAAGGGGAGTTAGAGAGACCCAGCTCACAGCCAGGGAATGAGAGACTGGGAGGAGGGATGAGTAGGGGAAGGGAATGGGGGGACGTTCCGAACATTTGCCTACATTTTTTCCCTCGATCCTGAGCTCAGCCGGTGCAGTGAGCAGCTATTACTGTTAGGTCCATTTTACTGTTAAGAAAACTGAAACACCAGGAGTTTCTGGTAATATGCAGCCAGCAGGTTTGCAGACTGCTCCCCAGCGTCCTTGCTGTCAACTGCCACTCTACCACCTCTGCCTCCCTCCTTCACAGTCCACGGCATGTGTGCTGGCTTTGTCCTCAGGCACTGGGGAGCCACAGGAAGTTGATGTGCAAGACAGTGATGTGATTTCTTCCAGCAGGTTCCCCTTGGCTTCCATGTAGTGGATGGATTGTAGAGGAAATGGGAGACCCAAGGAGGAGGCTGGAGGCAGAGAATAAGGGACAGTGGGGACAGAGAATGGAGATAGATTTGAGGGGGAGTTGAGGAGGGGAAGAAACTATCGGGGTGTAGGGGTAGGAAAGAGGGGCAGTCATGGCTCTGGCTGGCAAGAGGCCATAAAGTGAGAAGCCCAGGAACAGGGGCTATTAGGGGGGCCCAAAGTCTCTGGGGGAGGCTTCAGAGCAGCAGTGGTGGATATGAGGCTGGTGATCAGGGGAGAAGTTGGGCTGGAGATGACCTCGTGGGGTTCTGAGCCCCTGGAGTGGGAGGTATGTGACTGGAGGAGCAAACAGAGGCCTAGCTGTAGCCCTAGGGACTCCAATGGAGAGGGAGCAGCCCAGAGCAAGGGCAGCAGGGGTTGCTGGACTCTCTAGGAAGAACATGTAACTGGAAGGGAGTGGCTAAGTGGTGACAAGGGTGCAAATACCAGACTAATACCACAGGACCTGGCCTGGGCCTGGGGGAAGCCATTCCTCCCGGTGACAGTGTCCTGCCCCGCCTCCATTGATTGGGGTCTGTGTCTGCCTACCTCTGGTGAGCCTGGCCTCCAAGGGGCTGACAGGTTCTCCCTGTTGCCTGGCAACTACAAGAGCTGTTGGCTGTTGCTAGGAGCAGGCCGTGGAGGCCCAAGGAGGGAGGATCGGCTCTCCAGTAAGGGGAGGGGCTGGCGGGGGAAGAGGCCTGCCTTGGAGCTGGGTTTGTAGTCTGTGTGTGGACAGGCTGAATTCTTGGCTGTGTGCGCCCATTTTTACAGTGTGTTCTTGTGAATCTGAAGCACTTTGGAGGCTGGACCTATGTATGGATATATAGAGCATATCTTTCAATGTTTGTGTCCCTGGGTGGGCGTTGTGTGTTTCTGACAGATTTGCTGTGTGCTTATAGCAGGGCCTACCTGAGCTTTGGCTCCAGGCAGGAGGGTGCCCTGGGGGAATCATTGGAAGACTTACAGACCAATGGCTCCTCAACAGGGGAGCCATTCAGATAGGGACACACAGACACTCCAGGGAAAGCAGACAGCCTGAGGACTGGGAGGTGAAACAAGTTGTGTGCCAAGGTGGGAAGGAGAGAGTCTGTGCTGAACAGGGGGCAGTGGGTGGCCAACCTTTGGTGGCCAGCTCCATTCCTGACTTTGTGGACCTTTATTCGTCTTTAGGCTGGGGACTCCCAGCTCATGGCACTGGGGCCACACAGGACACCTTCCTGGGTAACCCGAGGCAGACCCTTCAAATGTCCATCAGAGGTGGGGGCTGTGTACTCCTCCTGGAGAACAGGGTCAGAAAGACTGAAATGTACCGCCCGAAATGCTGCTGCCTCCACCCCACCTTTGCCCAGCCATGGGGTTGCAGCCACTGTCCAGTGGTGATAGGCCATAATAAGATCACAGCCACTTATGTTCCCACAAGTCAGGTGGCATCTCTCTCTCTCTCTCTTAGGTCCTGGTTGCTGGGTCCCAGGTTGTAATCCAGGATGGCCACCTGCAGGAGGATACCTCCTAGATGATCAAAGAAAGATGGGTAAGTCTTGGCTGATTAGAGAAGGTACCCCTGCTGAGGGAGACAGCCTGGCCAAGGGTGTTGAGGTGGCAATAGATTTTTTTCTTACTGTTACCTAGAGAAGGGACCAAGGCAGCTTTAAGACGGAAAAAGGCCCAGTCCAGAGAGCTCCTGGGGCTCTGCAGATCCCAAAACAAGTTTATTGGGTTCATTAACTTTAACAAGTGACGAAGACACGCCTCTTCCCACTCTGCTAGCCCAACTCGCAGGAGCTCGGAGGGCTGGTTCCTGCTAGGCCCGCGAGGTGCCGCGGATCCCCATCCTCGGGCTACGAGATCCGCCCGCCCCCGCCGTCGGGCAGCAGAGCTTGGCGCTCCTTACCCAATCCAAGCCTGGCCCCGCCTGCAGCCGGCCCTACGTGCAATCCTAGGCTAGGCTCTTCCCCTAGAGCTATCCTTTGGCGTGGCTCCGCCTCCAGCCCCCGCCGAGCTTGGGCTGCGCCTAACTTCGCCTTTGCTCCGCCCTCAAGCCAATCACCGGCCCTAGATCTCCTTTGGCCCCGCCTCCGGGCCCGCCCCGGCCCAGTCCCGGGCCTGACTCGCTCCGGCCCCACCCCCGGCCCGCCCTGCCGTCGGTGCGCGGCCGCCTGGAAGGCACCGCCCGCAGACGCTCGGAACTGCCGACCTGAGAGCTACCCGTAGAGGGCCGGCGGCGGGAGCGGAGTGGGTCGGGCGGGGCCGAGCCGGGCCGGGGCCGTGTCGGGGCCGGGCAGCGGCCGGGCCGGCGGACGGCGGGATGGGCTGCACCGTGAGCGCCGAGGATAAGGCGGCGGCCGAGCGCTCCAAGATGATCGACAAGAACCTGCGGGAAGACGGCGAGAAGGCGGCGCGGGAGGTGAAGTTGCTGCTGTTGGGTGAGGCCGCGCCCTGCGCTCGGACCCCTCAATTCCCCTCCCAAATCCCCGACTTTGACCAGCAGACTAGGGCTTCGAACTCCCAGACTCGGCCTTGAATCCACAGGCCGCCCGACAAGGACATAGAAATAATGGATCAAAACTCTCGACTGGCCTAGACCTCTGATCCATAGCCCAGACTGTAGGTCAGATCCTCAACTCATCCCAGAACTCAAACCTCAAACGCAGCCACCAGTGCCCCAACGACTGCTGCTCAGAGCTCTGCTTGACGATCTACCCTTGCTGACCAACCTCACAGACCCTCAGAGCCCCTGCTTTGTCCTTCCATCTTTCCCTAGACTTTACCCAAACCCCCAGAATCCCACTCAGCCCCCACCCTCAGGCACCACCTGCTCCCTCACCTGCTCCCTCTCTTCCTATTGGGCATGAGTATCCCGGGGCCCCTATCAGGCCCCCACTCACTCCCTCCTTTCCTCTCTTTGCCTCATCCCTCTTTTGGACCCTATACCCTCCACCTGTGCACCTTGACCCCAAGGGACCTCTCGAGTGGGATGATTGCTTATGAGCTCTCTCTTCAGCAGGACCCACCAAACCTTTAGAGACCCCTGTTCCCTACATCTGGCCCAGCGGCTCCCTCTCTGCACGCATCTCTCCTCAGACCCTCTGCTCCCCTGCTCTTAGGTCCTCTCCCACACACTGGCCTTCTCCAGATTCCCCCACCCACCCTGCACCAGGTGGGCCAGGCTGGGAGGATGGGCACCAGCCCCCTAAGGGACTGGACTGAGGTGCCACTGGTCATGCTGGGGGAGGGGCCAGGCCTGAAGCTTTCCAGGGAGATTCCGCTGGCTGTCTGTTTCCCAGTTTCTAAGTCCTGTCTGGGCCAGTGAGGGGGTGTCTTGGAGTAGGAAGGAGTGTGGAGGAGTTTGGGTTGCGTCGCCTCCAGGGCCAGGGAAGATGGTGGCTGCTTGAGGGGTGGGGGGAAGTGGAAGTGGTGAGACAGCCGACATATTGCTGCCCCCGGCGGGCGGGCCAAGGAGATCTGCTGGCTTCCCGCACCCCTCTGGGCCCAAAGGACTGGGATGTGGCCTCCGGGAGTGGGTGGGCCTGTAGGGTCTTGAAGCCCTGTGAGGGGGGAGTGGTGGACCAGCTGGATAAGTAGTCGGCCTACTGGGGTGAGCATCTGAAGTGGACTTTTACAAAGGCTTTGGGTCTGGTAGTTGTCCCAGTGCAGCCTCCCACTAGGACCAGGTGTGGTGCCCAACGGCAGCCTGATTTAGGGGAGTTTCAGGGGTGGAGGGGGAAGCAGGCCCTTGTGGCAGCATTGAAGGCTGGACCATGTATGTGGGGGGGGTGTGGCCCCTCAGCACCAGAGCTGCTGTGGGGTCCCCAGGCTGTGAAAAGTGGGGCTTTTCACGTTGGGCTTATGGCTGAGGAGCAGCGTGTCTTCTGTCCTGGGCCCATCTGTTGAGTGTCCCTGGGGGCCTGGCCTCAGGGGCACAGCCCCGGAGGTTTCAAAATGGCATCCGCTCCGCTGCCGCCGCCGCTGCGGGGAGGAAGAGAAGGGGCGGGAAGGGGCGGCGGCCCAGCCTCCTGGGCTGTTTTGCGTTGGGCGCTTGCCTCTTCCTGTCTCTGCTGCGAGTGCGGCAGCGGCAGTGAGTGGGTGTCGACACGGTGGAATGCCCATTGCTGCTGCCCGCTGGACCCAGGGAGGGTGCTTCCAGTACCACTACCTCCCCGGGTCCAGCCGGGAGCCTCCAGCCAGCCCCTTCCCAGGCCAGTCTCAGTTACGGTGGCTGCTGAGATGTGGGGCTGGCCGGTAGGGCACAGGGCTCCTGCCTGGCCTGTTCTGTATCCTGACCACATCCCACCAATCTTGGTCCTTGGAGCCCTGCTCAGGTTCTGGGCATGGCAACCCCTCCCACACTGGGCTGGCAGCAGCCAGGGGTATAGGGTCCGGCTCAGCATTTTCTAGGCTGAGGAGTCCATCTCAGCATCCTCCCCCTCTGGCCCTTGCTTCTTCTGTGAAATGGGCTTCCTGGGTTTGGGCCAGAGGAGTGCTGTGCCCAGGATGGGGAGAATAGGGGCCTCATGGAGGTTCCTGTTGGGAGTGTGGGGTAGGGGATAAGACCCTGCAGAGGATGCACTGTGAGGGCCTAGGAGACCAAACTCTGTCTGAAATTGAGGACCCAGTCTGCCAGGGCTGCCTGGGGAAGGATCCTGGCTGGCCATCCCTTCCCCATCCAGGTGATGATGGTGATGGGAGCCCAGCTGAGGCAGCTTCAGAGTGCTGGGTGCCCGTCCCACATAGCGGGAAAGACTCTGTCCAGGCAACGGGACTCAGGCTGGGCAATTGCCAGCCTTCCCTCCCAGCCAGAACCACGCCTGCTGCTCCACCCGCATACTGGCTCCTTCCTGTCCTGGGTAGCCCTGCCAGTGGGCGGGTACAGTCACTGTCACCGGGGCAGAGGCAGATGTGGTACATGCTGGTAAGAGGGTTTTTCCTGGCAGCTTGGTAGGGGGAGCAGAGTTGCTGATACCAGCCCTACTTCAAGGATACTCCCCTTCCCAGTTCAACTTGATTGACCAGCTATCCCCAGGTGGAATCTGGGGCCTCAGGCTGGGCACTTGGGGAAAGTAAGCCAGAGTGTGTGTTTAGGGGGTGTCCCTGAATTGGGATGAGCTGGGTGGGCAGCCTACAGAGTAAGGAGAGATAGTGTCCATCGTTGGCTCCAGGAAGGCTTTAGGGTATAAATACAGCAGTTCTCTTGCCCCTGGGACTTTGTATTTGTTTCCTTCACTTGATGTACTTTTCCTCTGTTTGACTCCTACTTGCTTTTCTTCTTCAAGAATCTGCTCAGGAACCACCTCCCAGGATCCTTCCTTGACAACCCCCCTTCCCTGAGGCTGGTAAAGCACCTCCTCTGGCTCCCTCTGAGCTTCCCCCATCAGAGCTTGGTATTTGCTGGCGTCACGGCTGCTCTCCCTTGAGACGGGGCAGGGCCGTGTCCTCTTCATTTCTGAGCCTTCTATGCCAAGCGTGGAGCCTGGTACCTACTGAGTGATTCTTCTCTGTTGAATGAAAGAAGTGATCCTAATGTGAACTTGGTCTTGGGGATGGGTAGATGGAGGAGTAAGATGGAGGCCACTGAACCAGCACCTGCCGTATCATGAGCAGGTGGCAAGGGCCAATGACCAGGACTGGTGGAGGGAAAACTTCTTCAGGCTGTTTCCCCTGCTCTCATCAGGCTATGATGGCACCTCAGAGACGGCCCTTCTCCCACTCGGTGCAGATCTCTTGCTGACAAGTCTTCAGCCTGTCACAGGGCACGGCACCCAGCAGGGACTCCAACTGTTCATATGGGAGAGTGGCTTTGCATTCTTCCTTTCAGCTCAGGCTGTTTGTGGACTACTGCAGGCCTGCTATCTCCAGTAGAGCCTATCTAGCTATTAGGGCAGGAGCTGCCCCACAGCCCTGGGGCTCAGACAGAGTAACAATGCTGCAGGAGTTCTTGGCCTGGCCATTGTGGAGATTGCACACACAAGGGCTCAACTAGGTTTAAAGAAAAAAGGGAGTTTTGTGCCCTTTTTCCTGACTGTGTCTCTTGCAAAGGGCCTGGCACACTGTAGGTGCCTGCTAAGTGTGTGTGGAAAGAATGAGAATTGAGCACAGCCATGAACAGGGGTAAGTAATTCTAGGGCTGCTGCTTGGGGCTTGGTGTAGCTGGAGTTAGTGGGAAGGGCTTGCCTGGGATCCTGGCTGGCTGGGTATGGGGTAGAGTCTAATGATGCCTGTGAATGGAGTGTGGGGCTTCCTGGAGAGGCGGTCCTCTGAGTGGCCTTGGAAAATGAGCAACATTTGCCAGGGTCTGGCACTGGGGACAGAGGGGACCAACTCAGCAAGGGCACTGAGGTAGGAGGGCCTGACCTAGGTTCCCAAGACTTTGTGTGGGTGTTTGCTGGCCTGGGAGAGGAGGGCTCACCCTTCTCAGACCAGCTCTTGGGGTCACAAAGACCTGGGCTCAAATCCCAGCTTCCCTAGTGCATACGGCCTGAGAAATCCCGCAACAGGGGAAATCCTGGTAAACGATCTGCTCTCCACTTGTAACCTGGGATGTGGTACCAGCCTACAGCCACAGGTGTTGTGGGGATGGTATACCAAAGTGGCAAGGGACCCTCTGCTGACTCCTGCAGAGCTGAGAGTTTGGTGGGGAGGGGTCTTCCTGGCCTGGAGGCTGCCTGGCGGCAGTATAGAGACCCTGGGGAACACCTGCCCTTGTCCTTAGGCAGCTGCTCACGGAAAGTGGGAGACTGAGTTTTGTAGACATTTGGTGCCAGCTTGAGTGCCACAGTCCTGGGGACCTTAGGCTCAACCTCTGGGGGCTGAGCTACCTTCCTGGGGGTCTAGGGTTGGGGGTGTGGCAGGGCCCTGGGTACCAAGTGGGCTGGTACCCAGGCGGGCCTCCAGTCTTCCTATTCTCCCCAGAGCCTTCCCCATCCCGCCATCCGGCCATCCTGGCTGGAGCTCATTAGCACTTGAATAGGGGGCGGGGCAGCTTGAGTCTCTGAGTCTCTTCTTCCCACCCCTCCCCCAGGCTAGGCCTGGCTTTGTCTTCCAGAGCCAGTAGTACGGGGCTGGAGCTCCCACACTAGGGATTGAGTAGGGGTCTAAGCCATTTCTGACCCCCCTCTGCCAGCATCCTGTGGAGTCCCACTGAACTCAGCCTCCGCCCATAACTTATGTCGGTGCAGCCAGCATAAGTCCCACTTCTAGGATAGTAGTGAAACTGGGTCCTTCAAAGGATACCCATGAATCAGAGCGGTTTTGCAAAGGAACTGACACTGGAACTCAGCTGAGGGCATCCCAGGAGGATTGGGGGTGGAGAACCCCAGACAGGGCAGAGCAGGTGGTAAGGAGAGGGAATCACTGCCACTGTGGCTGGAGGTGGAAGTCAAGCCAGCTGAAGAGCTCAGGCTTCCATGCCAAGCCCTGAGGCAGCGTTGAGCCACCCACTGTGCTTGAGTTGGAGCCTAGGCTGCCAGATGCGGACTGGCACGATTGGGCCTGAGTAGCCATTCAGGGTTGGCCCTGGGCTGGGCTGAGTTGCAGGGTCACTGGGTGGTATCCTTGCTACCCTAGGCTTGCAAATGTTGCCCAAAAAGTGACAGCAGATAGTTCTGGGGGTGGAGCCTGATGGGAGCCCGGTGAGGTCCCTGGGCTGCAGCACTTAGAGCAGCATGGCCCACAGGCAGGCACACTGGTCCTATACACCCTGCCCTTGGTCTCAGTCCCTGGCTGTGTCTCTCTCGGTCTCTGTCTCTAAAAGCCACCCATTCTTTTGGCAGGAACAGGATGGAGGAAGCTTTGTCCACATAAACTCTTAGCCTCTGAGGGACCAGGCCCTTGCCCACCCCCTACATCCCCAGCAGAGGATGAGACAGTCTGACCCGGAGCCTGAGTGCTACCTTTTGGCGGGATGGGGCAGATGGGGGCAGGGCCCAGGCCAGCTTCTGTCTCATCTTCCCAGTATCTCAGGGCAGGAGTCCCAACCTAAGCGTTCAGTGAGGGGAAGGGGTCAACAGATTATGTATGGTCAAACCACAGCTTATGAGCCCTGCCTAAGAATGCCCCTGGGAGGGCAGAGGACTAGGCCCTTTGATGGTGGCCCTAGTACCTGATACTCTCAGGCAGTCCCTCCCTCAGCCACAGGTGCAGGGTGGGGCCCCCTCTACCCAGCCCCACCCAGCTTCCCTAGCCCGGAGCTCTTGTTCTTACTAAACCCCAACCCACTCCACCCTCACTCCAATGCTGATTCTGGGGCTCTGGTCATCTTGATGATTTGGGAAGAATAATAATCTCCCTGGAAAAACCACACATTCTTTAGGGCAGGCTGGCCTTCAGCGTTGGCCTTCTGAGTACACTTCCAAGGCTTGGCAGTTAAGTACCCAGCCAGTTTGAGCCAAAACCTAAAGGTGGGATCGTGTAAGGCTTGTTGAGAAGGTGTCCTCGTGGCTTGGAGAATTCCGGGTGCCACAGCTGCTACAGCCTCAGGTATCCAGGGGGGGTGTTGATGACAACACCTACTGTGCCCCGGGTGGGAGGAGGGGCCGTGAAGTCTGCATGGCAGGGCTGGGCCTCTCGGGGAAGTGGTGTCCACACCGGAGGAAAAGGAGGAAGCAGCTGAAGGAGGAGGAGCCCAAAAGAGGAAGAGGCCAGAGGGCCGCTTACACTCTGCACTGGGGTGGGGGGTGTGAGCCAGGTCAACAAGAGGTTTAAGAAGGTGGGCCCCACCTGTCCAGGCTCTTCTGCATCTCCCCGTGGGCCACCCTACTGGCAGTCACTGGGTTGGAGTCAGTCCAGACAGCTCTGTCCCTTGTCCTTCCCCAGCAACCACTGGGCCCAGGATCTCAGAGAAGGTGGTGCCTCTGAGAAGGATTCCAGGCTCCTCCTTTGACCACAGGAAGTGGTGGCTGGAAGAGGGACGCCGGCATGGGGTGGAGGGGGGGCGGCTAGCAGGAAAGCAGAGGGCTGCTCCTATGTTCCCCAGCGGCCATTGCCCTCCAAAGCCGGAAGGCCGGCTGCAGGCCCAGATGAATGCCCGGAAATGGAGCAGCAGCCCCGGGATTAGCTCACTCTGGGTTTCCCCTGCCTGAGGGTAGACAGGGGGCCCTTGATCCAGCGTAAGGATTCCCCCCTGCGACTACCCACTGGGCCTGGGGGTGCCTTCATTGGGCCTCAGTTTCCTCTCTGTTGGTGACAGCAGCCACCTCTGTTTGAGCCCTGATTGTGTGAGGCTGGGACTGACATTACATCTGTTTCATTGATGCAGAAACTGAGGGTCAGGGACATTACATGACTTACCCAGTAAGTGGAGACAAAACCAAGCACACAACCCAGGCAGTGACTCTGAGCACTTGCCCCCAGCTCCTGTAGCCCTCCAGGAGTCTGTTCCCAACTGGCAAGAATTGGTCAGTCAGGATGATAGGCAGATGCTGTGGGTACGCATGTGTGTTCTGTATAAGCCTGGGTCCTGATGGGGAGCCTCAGTTCTTTTAGGGAATTGGAAGGGGGCCATCTACCCTGGAGGATGGGACTCAGGACCCTATGAGTCTTTCCTGCTCAAAGCCAGAAATCTGCTGTATGTCCATGGGGGACCTCATCCTAATGCAGCTGCCCCCGTTTTTGCTTCCCAAAGTCCCCGCTTCTGGCCCTGGCCCTGGCCCTTCACAGTAATACTTGGGTCATAGTGAGGCAGCTTAGCACTTCGCTTTCCCCCCCTGAAATTATGCTCTTGCCTCTTACAGCCCCCAGGCTTAGGAGGACTAAGGCCAGGCCTGAGTAAGGCTCAGAGGCTGTCAAAGTCCTGCGTGGGAGCCACTGAGCCTGGTCTGAAGACTGGGAGTTGTCCAGAGGAGAAGGGAAGAGTGTTCGGGCAGAAGGCCACCCTGAGAGCAAATGCTATGGTGGGCTTGTGTGTGGCACCGTGTAGCGACTGATGTGTCCATGGTGTGGGCTAGCCACAGCCTCATAGGTGGTGAGGCTGACCCTCATGCTTCTTAGCCTCCAAATCCAAGTTTTGTTGCCTTGCCCTCCTCCACAGAGGTTCCCAGGAGCTCTGCTTTGTGTTGTCAGGCTGGGCCCGAGGGTGCTGAAGAGCCTAAGAGGCGTAGGAGAGCTCGGGCAGAAGCAGCAGAAGCACCAAGGCCCCAGGGGACACAAAGCCAAGACCATGCATCCTCATGGCCAGTCAAGACCTTGGGTCCCAGAAGGCCCACTCCCCTACCTTCCTCACTGTGTGATCTCAGGCTGTCCTGTCCTCTCACTGTGCTCAGTGCTAGGACCTATGATGTCATGATTCTCAGCATGGTCCATGGCTTGTGGGCACGTAGACAAACTGCTGGTTTGGGCTGGACCTTGAAGCAGTTTAGGGTGGATGTGAGGACCCAAGGGAGGCTACTCAGGGCAGGCCTGGGGTTTGGCGCACTCCTTTGAGGGGTACGTGTCATAGATGGAGACACTGAGGCCCAGGCACTGGGCATCTCACCCAGGGTCTACCACAATGAATCAGGGAGAGAGAGGGGTGATTTAGATTCTTTGAAAACACAAAGCAATTCCTTAAATGAAGAAGCATCAGGGAGAGGGGTGTGACCTGGGCCCTGTCCAGCATCACCTGGCTCCTGTAGAGGGTGAGACCTGTAGCCTGAGGGGCCAACTGTGAACTGGTCTCAGGGCTTCCTCTCCTTCAGGGTGGCCTATCTTACCCAGTGCCTCAGTTTCCCTCTGTACACTGGGCAGGGCCCCACTGAGGGAGATACAGCCTTGCCCTGGAAAGCCCGCTCCGTGTCTGGCAGGACCCGAGGCCTGTTTCCCTTGCACAGAGAGCTCTGACTTGGCCACAGCAGGCCAGGCCCTGGTTGTTCATGAACCCCTGGGAGCTGCTAGAGGCTGCCCAAGTGGCAGAGACTGGAGGGAGGAAAGTTCTGGGTTTGTTGGGGCACCTGGGGGAAGGCAAGGCCACACATGTGGGTGGGGGTGTTGCAAGGACCATCTGAGACCCATGTCCCTGTCCCTCACAGGGCCAGACCCCGGCTGAGCCTCCTTGAGGGGAGTGAGGGGCCAGAGAAGAGCACCTGGAGGAAGGAAGAGACGCCAGGGGCGGGGCTTGGAGGGCCTTTGTGTGGCGGGGCCCTCTCCCCCTCCCTCCCTTTCCCATTGTTCCCTTGTGTGCGGCGTCTCCGCTGGCGGAGGGCTTCCCAGGCTCGGGAAGGGGCCATGGGGGAGGCACCTCCCTCAGCTGCCCCTAGCTGAGGCTGCTTTTCAGAAACAAACGCTTTCCTGCGCGGCCCAACCCCCACCTCGTCCTCTGGGTCTCTGGCTGCCGGGCTCCCCCTGGTGGTGGCGGGGCGGGACCCTGAGGCTGCAGGGGAGGGGCCGGAGCCGTGGGGGCCCAGAACCACGGGCTGGGCTGGAGACGTGGCACCTTCCTGGGATGAGAGTGGGAGGTGGTGCCAGGGCTGCCTCTGGAGTGGGCTTCTCACCCCAGCCTGTGCGCCCCACCAGGGTAGGCCGGTGGCGGGGAGTAGGGGGCGGTGGTGGCAGTGGGGGGCGGGCCTGTGCTGAGGGTTTGAGCTGGGCTGCTGCCCAAGTCTACCCTGTGGTCTCAGCCACTACTGCTTCTGAGAATCTCTGCCCTCAGGCCTGCCACGTCAGCCGCTGCCCTCCCTAGCCCCACGTGTTCCAGGGGAGCCCACCAGCACCAGAGCCTCTCCAGGGAGGCCTGTTACCCAGCCTGCCCAGGCTTCTGGGTGCGGGGAGCCAGTGAGCAGTGTCTGCAGTGAGGCTGCCAGGGCGGGAGGGAGTACCCAGCTTTGTAGGAGTGCCGGCTTGTGTGGAAGGGAAGTGACGAACTCCGAGCAAAAAGCCAGCAAGGGAGTGAGTGGCTCTGACTCCTGTCCCAGGTTACACAAGTCCCGCCAGGGAACCACCACTGCTGAGTCAGCCTGTTAGCCACTGGTCATTGCCCTCCCATGTGTTTTGTCTGAAAGCCTCAGAAACTCGCCTTCAAAATGAGATGGCCACATCAGGCCCCTCTGCAGGCTGCGGTTGCAGTGACCTATGCAGCATGGTTACAGTGGGTTGCAGGAAATGAGAGGTTTGGGGAAATCTGTCATCTTCCGAAGGGTAGAAAAATAGTGATAACTTTGATCTAAATGCTCACTATGTGCCGGGCACCACTCCTCTCCTGGGATGATAATGAGGTGTCCTCTTCGTCTCACAGATGAGGTGCCAGAGGACGGGCAGGAAGGGTCTGCAGCTCTTGGAGATCTCAGGAGGGATGAGGGTGGGCACCAGGGCTGCGGCAGGTCTGGAGCGCCCTCTGAGAGAGGATCTGAAAGTGAGAGGTGGACTGGCTGGCCACTCAAGGCCTCATAGCCTCTGTGGAGGGGAAATGGAGGCCAGAGGGGACAGCGGTATGTCAGGGCCTCCCAGCAGGACAGAGGTTTGTCTGGGAGATAGAGGATCCACGATAGACAGGCGACAGCCAGACCTGACACTGGGGCTTGGGATCAGCATCAAGCCATTGGACCAGTGGCCTATCTTTGCTGTAGAGGCCCTACTGGCCTTGTTCAGGCAGGTGGAGTTCTTTCTCCCTTCCCCCATCTGTTCCCTTCTCAGATGGGGCCCAGCGCTCCTGGAGTGGAAGCAGATGTTCTAACGCAGAGCAGCCATTGTCGCCCAGAACATCACGGCAATTACTGCCCTCCCGCAGGGGGCCCAGCAGCTGCGCCCTAGGGCAAGGCTGCAGAGGTTTCTTCCTTCGTGGGAAGAGGTATGGCCCAGTGGGAACACTGAGGCCACCCAGGGAGCCTCTGTGGGTCCCTCTGGTCTCACTTAGCTGGAGAAGGAGTCCCTGATGGGCCCTCTGTGGGTAGGAGACTCCTGCCACCTTCTGCTGGCTGAGTTCCCCCAACCAGCAGCTTTGAGGCCATCCAGAGCCAGCTAGTGAAGCCCCTGCCCCTGAGAGGAAGGCACAGGGCTGGGTGGGGAGAACTGGGTGCCTAGGATCGGCAAGGTGCGAGCAAACCCCAAGCCAAATACTGGCCTATCTGCTGGGGGAGCACCATCAGGCCCCGATGGAAAAGGAGCCTGCTGCTCCACAGCTCCTGGGTCACCTAGGTTGTGGGCTGCCCAAGAACCAGGGTGTCCACCTGAGTGTCATGCTATGGTCCCACGCACCTCTCCCCCTGTCCCCTGTCTACCATAGCTGCTCCTGGGCCGGGCCTCTGTTCTGTCCTGGTGTCCCCCCAGCTTCCTGCTTGGCTGCCAGCACCACACCCTTGACCTACCACTTATCCTTCCCTCTTGAGTCATGGCTGCTGGAAAGACAAAGGGACCACCCTGAGTCCACGGTTTGTGTGACCTTGGTCTGTCCACCTGTCATATGGGGGGGTCTCTGCAATGACCTCTGTAGGGGGCAGAAAATGTCCTCTTGACTCTTAAAAGGGAGAGGAAGGGAGACTGAGGCTGGAAGGGGACAGGGAAGTGGACCCTCAGCTGCTGGGTAGGGGACAAGTGTCCCAGCTCCAGCCTGGCTTGCCCAGGTGCCATCTCCCTTAGTCTCTGCCGGACCTGTCGCTGCAAGGAAAATCAGATGCAAAGCAAGTTTGTGCTGTCGTCCCATCTCTGGGCAGGGTCATGGGGTGGCCCAACCACTGACCAAGAGGGCCAGACAGGGAGACTGGTGCGTCAGTGGACAGTGGTCCCAAAGTCACACAAGAGGGGGCAATCCTTACCATCACCTCAGGTCTCCTGTGCCCTGGATAGTGGCCTGCTCTGTCTCGGTTCACCTGACTCAGGATGGTATGATTGAGCTGACCCATCACTTCACATCCTTGGTCTCCTCTCCCCTCTGGGCCCCCAAGCCTGGCTGAGACTTGTGGCTCCTGGGTCTTCCTCTGCTTCAGGATGTGTTCCCTTCCCCCTGCTCTGTGAAGCAAGTGCCTAGGTGCATAGGACAGCCAGGCAGTTACCTGGCCCTTGTGGTTAGCCAGGCCAGTGCTGTTCTCCTTGCTCTGTGGATATTTTGGGCCCTGGGGGATGGACCGCAGTGATCAGGCAGCACCTTCAGGCTTTCCTAGGCCCTCTCCCTGTGTGCGCACTCAGCAGGTGGGGATTGTCAGCGGAGGGTTCCTAGCTGCTCCCCTGCCATGCAGAGCCCAGTGAAGGGGGTTTGAGGGGCTGCTGCCGCTTGACCACAGCCCAAACCCAGGGAAATAACTGGGACTGGGGCCTCTAGTGCCCAGGGGCTGAGCCCATAGAGGGGCTCGCTGTGCCAGCCATCCATCTGTGCCACCCGCAATGCTCCACTCTCCTGGAAAGCAGGCTCGGGATAGTCAGAAGCCCAGTGATTCCAGGCAGCTGGTGGCATTTGTGAGGCAAGGTCAGACCCTCCTCCTCAGGGAGGCCCCTGGGTGGTGGACATACCCTGGGCCAGAGCCGTGAAGGCCGTAGCTGTTCCCCATTTCTCCTGGTAAACTTGGATCTAGGGTAGGAGGTAGTGCAGATGCAGGAGGGCAGGGGTCTCGGCAGCGTCTGCTGCTGCAGAAACTCAGACCTGCGTCTGCCTGGGACAGCAGGGAGTGAACCTGGTGGCAAGGGCTGTGTAGCCCAGCTGCAGTACAGGGCACAGGGACAGCGCTGGGGAAACTGTGAAGAGGTCTCCCACAGAGGGGCTAGAACCATGTGACAGCAGCCTCTCTGTTTCCTCATTTGTGAAATGGGGGTGAGACTAGGACTGATTCCTGGGGACTTGCTGTGAGACTGGCTTCCGTAGTGGACATGATGGGCTTAGAAAAACATCTGACAGTTAAGGCACTATTCATGGCTTGGCCGTGGTCATCACTGCTGCTCATGGTAGTTTGTGTGTTTGCCCTTCAAGCTCTGAGGTTGTCTTGACCAGCCCTGAGGGATGTGGGGGCCAGAGTCCCCAAGTCTGACTTCTCCACAGACCCCACCACCCACCCAGCTCAGAGGGACAGACCTGCCACAGTGATCAGGAGGGTTGGGACCCATGTAAATGGGACAAGGCACAGATATACCCAGCACAGAACTACATGGGCAAAGACCCAGAGTTGCTGAGAGGCAGTGCCTGGCAGGTACCGGTGTGACTGGCAGTGATGGGGCAGAGCAGAGGGAAGAGCCTGGGTGAAGGCCGGGAGGGAAAGCTGGGCCCAGCCAAGGTGCGCTCTACCTGGAGCTCAGGATAGGGAGCAGTGAAGGGAAGGGGTGAGGGCCTGCCCAGGTTTCTAGGCTGCCCTCCTCGAGATCTGATGGTATGTCTGGGATGGGGCCGGGGAATCTGCTTTTTAAAAAAATCACCCTTCTTGAGCATCGTCCAGCAGTGTCTGAGCCGCACTTTGGGAAGGGCTGAGCAGGCCAGACATCGTCCTGCATGTCTCCCTGCCCTTCTGAATCCTGGCTATGGGATCTGAGGCCAAGACTTTACTTTTCTGAGCCTCAGCGTCCTTGTCTGTAAAATGGGAAAAATAGTACCTGTGTGTGAGGTTGCTATGAGAGTCACGAGAGAGAGGGCCAGCAAATGCCTCAGTGCTGACCAAAGGGAAATACAGGGTGGGGCTCTGCCAGGCCAGGGAAGCATCTTGAGTCACTACACGGGGACGTGCGTGCATGTGCACGTGTGTGTGTGTGTGTGCGTGCATGCGTGCATGTGTGTGTGAGAGAGACTGCGTGCCTCCCAGGTCCTGGGCCCAGCAAGCAGGGGGCTGGGCCTTGGGCCATGTCTGGGAGGCAGAAGAATGCTGCCACACCCCTATGCAGGGCTTCTTTCTGCCAGCAGTGCCCAGGTGCCATGTTGGGGAGCACCAGGCGCAGAGTGGCGAGCCTGCATATGTGAGAATGACAGGGTGACTCCTAAGGGGCTGGCCTCTAGTCTCCAGCCAGACTCAGCCAGAGCAGTGAGAGCCACGGTGGGCAGTGGACTTTGTGGGAAGCACAGGCCTGGAGTGTGTCCACCATGGGGTGCAGGTGGTCTAGGTTGTCTTGACCCCTGTGGCCCTGCCAGCAGCACCCCTGAGCACTCTGCTACCCACCTGTCTCCATCTCACTGTGCATTGATGGGGAGGGTGAGTTCTGCCTCTGGGGCCACACGACCGGGCCGCTAGTTGCTTGCCTGTGTGGCCCCACTGGGCCTGCTCCCTAACTGCCTGTGCCCTTTGTTCCAGGTGCTGGGGAGTCAGGGAAGAGCACCATTGTCAAGCAGATGAAGTAAGTGCTGTGTGTGGGAGGCAGCCTCCAAACTTTGATTTCCTCTCCTCTTCCTCTGAGCCTGTACTGCCCCTAGGTGTAGGCCCAGCCAGTGTTAGCAGGGCCCAGGACCTCCTCAGAGGCAGTCTTCCATCCTCAGGTCCCAGTGGTCCAGAGACAGCTTCCTTCTTCTGAAGTAGGTCCCTGTAGGCCCCAGCAGTCCCAGCGGCCATATGAGGTCCACGTGCCCTGTAGATCCTAACCCCTGCCCCCTGGCTGCCAGGATCATCCATGAAGACGGCTATTCAGAGGAGGAATGCCGGCAGTACCGGGCAGTTGTCTACAGCAACACCATCCAGTCCATCATGGCCATCGTCAAAGCCATGGGCAATCTACAGATTGACTTTGCTGACTCTTCCCGAGCGGTATGTGGACTCCCCTACCCTGCCTGCCTTCCATAAAGCTTCAGGGCAAGTCTTGTCCTGGGGAAGCTGAGAACACTCCAGCCTGGTTGCCATGCTGGAGGCCACCCTGCCTCTGACAGGTTAGGTGGGGGTGTGCTCCTGTGACTTGCTGACTGCTCACCACTGTGCCTAGGATGACGCCAGGCAGCTGTTTGCACTGTCTTGCACGGCTGAGGAGCAGGGCGTGCTCCCTGAGGACCTGTCCGGTGTCATCCGGAGGCTCTGGGCTGACCATGGTGTGCAGGCCTGCTTTGGCCGCTCGCGGGAGTACCAGCTCAATGACTCTGCTGCCTAGTGAGTAGTCCAAGGGGCCGGGCTGGGGGTGGGGTGGGGGAGACCTGGCCCACAGCTTGGGCCAGAGATGCTGAGCACCCTCAGAAGGATACTGCCCGTCTCCATTCATGAAGCTGCTGACTGTCAACCGAGGCCTTGGTGATTTGGGGTTTGGCCTGGTGCGAGGCACTGAGCACCCCACGGGGAATAGGGCAGACAGGCTGGTGGCCAGTGCTGATAGCTGCAGGGCTGTGAGGGGACATCCATAGGCTCTAGATGGTGCCACCCAGATAGGCTGCTGGCCCTGCACTCTCACTTCCCCTCTCCTACCTCCGCTTCAGCCAGTCCCTCTGTCTGGAACACCTTTCCCACTTCCACTTCCCATCCGATCCTGAGCCCACTCAGAGGCTGAACCTCAGCAGGGGTGGGTGGGAGGCGGATCTTGCCTGGCCATGATTCCTAAGTCCGGCCCCAGTCACCTGGACAGCCTCCCCTGCTCCTTACAGTGGCCTTAATGCACTTGTGAGTGCACAGCCCCCACAGGAGCTGTGGAATTACCGCCAATACCGTGGGAGCCTCCAGGCCTCTGTGCTGCCCCTCCCAGAGGTCACAGGCTCAGTGCCAACAGAGTTTGTGGGTCCTGGAGGCAGGGAGGGGTGGGTCCTATCAACCATTGCCCTTTCAGTGGCCTGGATCCTCAAGGAGGGAGGTTAGAGCCACCTTCCAGGCCACTTCCCACTCCTCCATCATCCCCATTCTTCATTCCCCAGACGTTAAGTACCTGCTGTGGCCAGCACTGTTCTAGGTGTGGAGATTCAGCAGTAAACATGGGCCTGGCCCTCCAAGGCAGGTTTATGCTGTGACAGGATCACCCAGGGGTGGGAAGCAGTAGGTTGGAGCACCCCAGGGAACAGGAATACTCCAGCCCCTCTTCACAGCAATCCTCCAAGGCAGCTGTGGGGCAGTGGGTCCCTGGGGTGAGTGCATCTGCTGGGGACAAGGGAGAAAATGATATGGAACTCACTGTGAGGCTTCTGGGCTGGAGGCTTTCAGGGGCGAGGTACAGTATGCAGGTCACAGCACATGCGTCATGGTCCCCCATAGCCCTTCCTGTTTTTCTGTTCTGTCCCTGCGTCTCTGAAGTCATTTCCCTCTGGCCTGGCTGCTGGTGGGAGCCAAGGGCTAGCCCCAGGAGCAAGACATCGGCATTGGGCAGCGGCTGGGAGGCCTAGACCCAACCCCCAGGGCCCAGCAAGGATACTGAGGCAGGCAGCAGAGCTGGTCTCAGGGCTTGGCAGGGGTGGCATTGATACTAATTAAGAGAGCTGGTAATGAGGAACCTCTGGGATCTCCGCCAAACAAGTGTTGATGCCCTCCCCCTAAGGAGCCCAGATTTTACTGGGCACTGGGCAAAGAGCCCACTGGGCCTGGCAGGCCCCAACCTGTCCAGCCCTGCATGGAGGGACATGGCAGGCTGCTCTGCCGCGGGTACCGTAATTGCGTCAATTAGCATCCTGAATCCCTCACTGAAAGACTAATCTGCCCCCTCCCAGCTCCCTTGCCTGCAGCTCCACCACCCTGGATCCTGACTGAGGCGGGCCTGGCTCACACCTGGGTACTGGAGCTTGGCTGGTCAGCTATAGAGCTGCCTGCCCCTCCTCCCAGGCCTGTTCCCTAGGCAGGAGGCAGGGACATTAGTGCAAGTTTCTTCACCTGAGCAGTGAATGCAGTGCAGGCAGGGGTTAAAGAAGCCAGGGCTTTGTCTGAAAAATGAGGGGATGGAGGGGAAGGGGCCTCCTCAGCCAGCTGACCCCCACTGACCTCCCCCCACCCACTCCAGCTACCTGAATGACCTGGAGCGCATTGCACAAAGTGACTACATCCCCACGCAGCAGGATGTGCTGCGGACCCGTGTGAAGACCACGGGCATCGTGGAGACACACTTCACCTTCAAAGACCTACACTTCAAGTGAGCGGGCATGTGGGCAGGGGCTGCCAGCCTTGGGAGTAATGGGAAGGGATCCTCGCTCCAGGGCCTGCAGATGGCAGTGTTGGGAGACAGTGGCTGGTCCAGGATTCCCGGCCCCACGCTAAAGTTTCTCAAGGCTGCGTGGTTGCCAGCAGCTCACGGCTGACCCTGCCCCGTGTGGCTGCAGCCTGCCCTGCTGACCAGGCTGACCCTGCTGGTCTAGATATGCCCCGGCCCAGAACCAGGGATGAGGTGGGCGAGCATGGGTGATTCCATGAAGGCAGCTGCCCCCACTCTGAGCAGGCCTCTGTCCTCACTCGGCAAAACCTGTGAAATGGGGCGGGGACCTTCTCCCTGAACCCCTTCTCTGGAGCTAAGGCGCCATGTCCGCAGGATGTTTGATGTGGGTGGTCAGCGGTCCGAGCGGAAGAAGTGGATCCACTGCTTTGAGGGCGTCACAGCCATCATCTTCTGCGTAGCCTTGAGCGCCTATGACCTGGTGCTAGCTGAGGACGAGGAGATGGTGAGAGGCCCAGAGCCGTTGGGGTGGGGGGAGGGGGGCGGGGCTGGTGCTGACCTCGCAGTGCTGTCCTGTCCCGCCCCCAGAACCGCATGCACGAGAGCATGAAGCTGTTCGACAGTATCTGCAACAACAAGTGGTTCACAGACACGTCCATCATCCTCTTCCTCAACAAGAAGGACCTGTTCGAGGAGAAGATCACACACAGCCCCCTGACCATCTGCTTTCCTGAGTATACAGGTGTGGGATCTGAGCCTCTGGGGAGGAGCTGGTGGTGACCAGGTGGCCCACAGGTGCCCCCAGCTGGACAGAAGGGTAACTGTAGGATTCACACAGGGGCTGGCGCCTTACAGTCTTATTTATATACTTGTCCCTGCACACCCTGGGGCCCTTCCTAACACACTCAGGCATGTACCCATTAATGTCACTGGGCATCCTCCTTCACATAATCAGGTGCCCCTGTGTATATGCCCAGACATGCACGTGCACTCCCATAACTGTCACACACACGTGACACGTTTGTCCGTTCATGCACAGAACCCTGCTGTATGTGTGGGATGGGCCCACCAGCTGCACACGCAGCACGAGTCCTCACCATCATGTCTCCCACAGGGGCCAACAAGTACGACGAGGCAGCCAGCTACATCCAGAGTAAGTTTGAGGACCTGAACAAGCGCAAGGACACCAAGGAGATCTACACGCACTTTACGTGCGCCACCGACACCAAGAACGTGCAGTTCGTGTTCGACGCTGTCACCGACGTCATCATCAAGAACAACCTGAAGGACTGCGGCCTCTTCTGAGGGGCAGCGGGGCCTGGCAGGACGGTGAGCCTCAGGGGGCTGGGGAGGAGCAAAGGGAGCCGTTGACCCAGAGAAGGGATGGGGTGGGGGCTGAGGAGGTCCCAGTTGGGGGGGGGGGGCCTGGGCAGCCGGTAGGAGCCCAGAGGGCTAGGGCGGCACAGGGTGCTGAGGGCCACAGTGCAGGGCACTGAGGAGGCAGCACAGGTAGGCCCCAGGCTCATTCTGTTCAGCGGCCCAGAAGCGCCTGGCGGTGCCCTGGGGCAGAACTACAGGGCTCTCCCGACCTTCCTTGGAGAAAACTCAACTTCCTCACCAGCAGGCCACTGGCCTAGCTTGAAGTCTGTTGATGATCGAGGGGCCCAGCTGCCCTCCACTCAGTATGACCAGCTCTGCACTCTCAGCCCTGCCCTGTTTCCCTCGGACCTATGTGAGGGTCCTAAGCTGGGGCGGGCCCCACCGGCCCTGGGGGAGGAGGGGACTCTGTGGTGCTACAGACTCCCCTCCCCCATGTAGCCCAGCAATGCACACTGGCTCCTGGGCAACTACTGTGTCCCTGGTGGGGAAAAAGGAGAAGGGTCATTGTCTAGGGAGGTGGGAGGAGCAACACACACTGGCTACCTCCCGACCCATGCCCTGACTGTCCCCCACCTCCAGGGCCACCGCCGACTCTGCTCCCCCCAGCCCCTGAGGAAGATGGGGGCAAGAGGACCACGCTCCCCGCCTGTCCCCCTGGCCGCTTTTCCTCCTCTTTCCACTCTCTGTTCTTGGTTCCCCTGTCCCCTCCCTCAGGTCCAGAGACTGGGGGGAGGGGTTGCCACAGGCCTCTGTGTTTGAAGCCCGCCCTTGTCCCAGGTGCAGGGAAGGGCCATGGTACCCTCTCCTGGCATCTCTTCTGGTTTTAACCATCATCTTGTTCTGTGATGGGGGAGGGGAGCACATACTGAGTTTCCCAAGGCCTGTGTTTGGAGGGGCACCCAATTCTCCGGCCTGGGACCCCTAGCTTCACCCAACACCAGCCCCTGACCCAGCCCCAGTCCAGATGTTTACAGGGAGCCTCCTGCCCGACCCCCTACTCCAGGCCCACCCGCCCCCCTCAGCCACTCGGAGGCCCCAAAGGAAAAAGCACAAGAAGCGTGAAACGCCACCATTCCTGGAGACCACAGTCCACCTGCTAATTCTCATAGCTTTTTAAAAAAATGAAAGTCAAGAGAAAAAAAAAAACTGCAAACCTAGAAAACTTTTTAGAGAAAAACTATTTAAAACTGTCCAATCCTGACCAGCGCCCACCCAACCCCTTTCCAGTGATTCTGTGCCTTGAGTGTGTCTGCGTGTTTACACCCATCCCTCTGCTGGTTGCCCCCTGTGTGGGCGGTGCCCTGCCCTCCACAGAATTGGGTTCCAAGGGCTGTTCCAGACAACTGCCAATGTCACTGAGGGCCTGCCCCTGTGGCCCTGGGCCCTGGCTCCATTAACCTAAATGTAGCTCCTTAGCGCTAACCTAGGAACCGCCGCTGCCTGCTGAGGGGCCCTGCCCCTCATGCCCTCGCCCCAGGCCCGGGACCTTCAGCGTTGAACACTTCCTTGCTTTTTTCACGTTTTATGGAATTGTTCACCTGGTTTGAAATAATAAAATGTAGAAAGAAAAAATACCGAGAACTGCTCCGCATTCTTCTCCCCCTCAGGGGCAGAGACCTAGTCTGAAATGGGCCAAGGTGTTGGGGATGTGGACCTGGACCCTCACTTCTGGCAGGGCCCTGGGTGCTTAGCTCTCCGGGTCATACTCAGGCTCAGGTCTTACCGCTTCAGCCTTCCCACTTGGACTAGTCATCTTACACGTTGGGCTCTGTCTCCCCCTCTCCCTCCAGCACCTCTGCAGTCTGGGTTTGGTTGCTGGAATGGTGGGTCCCATTTCTTAAGGTGCTGTTCTAGAGGATTCTTACACATTGGGAGCAGGTGGAGTGTCCAGTGCATCTAGTGCAGAAGAAAATGTGACTTCTCACCTCCCAGGCCCAGGGCCCAGAGATGGTGTGCGCTACTGAGGTAGGCTGCAGCCCTTTGCACACCCTCCTCCCCCCCGCCCAGAACTGAGACCCCCTTGGGCTTGATTAAACAGAAACTTGAGGACAGTAGGGGTCTTGAGGCATGTCCAGAAAGGTCTCTGCCCCAGAGGTCCCTCTCCAAAGCTGAGGTGGGTAGGGACAGGCCGGTGGCTACACTTCAGTGTGTCTGTCGCCATTGGTAGGGGCGGGCTGTGGCTGTGTTGGGATTAGGGCTCTCAGAATGCAGAGGCTTCCATGAAGCTATGTGAAGTGCTCATGCGTTGCTGGAGGAAGGAACGGCAGATAACCCGGGCCAGGGTGCCTGTGGGGTGGGCCCTGAGGGCCAGGCAAAGCGCTTGGACTCTGCCTTGGACAGTGGGGACTGCGGCCCGCTCACCCTGTGGGAAAGGCTGGGTGAAAGGCCCGCCTCTGCCAGCGTGGGGCTCGGAGGGGAGCGCTTCCGCCTTTGGCCGCCAGAGAGCGCCAAAGCCCGCGCCGGGCCGATCACGGAGGCTGACGTCATCCGGTCTTGCAGAGGCCGCGGGGCACAAAGGCAGCTTTGTAGGGCGGCGGCGGCTCCGCGCCCGCGGTAGGACAAAGCGGCCTGGGCTGGGGTCGGCGCCGCGGAGGCGGGGCGGGTAGGGGCTGGAGAAGGGTAGGGGCCAGGGACCTGGGACCCCGCCTCCTCACACCTGCCTTTCCCCTAAGCCTCGGGGACGGGGGGCGAGTCCTGGCAGGAGATGAGAGGCTGCAGCCGCCCTAGCCTTATCGGAAGGAGATCAAGGCCCCCCAGTCCCCGTCTCCGCCCTAATCCCTCGGGCCTTTCCTGCTACCCCTGCCTCTGAGGGCGGAGGAGCGCCAAGTGACAGGGAGAACAATCCCACGCTCAAGCCAGGATCCCTTTCTGCCTTCAGCGGTCAGCCCTGGACCCAGCTGAACCCTAGATATGCGGGCGGGGCGGGAACTCCGGTGCCCCGATGCCCGCCTAACAGGAAGCGGGCACCAGCAATGGTTCCTTCCTTCTGTCCTGAGGGGGATCCCTGCACAGAGGGACCATTAAGGGCCTGGCATTGTCTGTCTGACGAACCCAATGCCTCCCTCCCTGGGTGGGCCACACAGGTTTCTGGCCAGGATCTCCTTGTACCCAGCTTGGCAGTGGGTCTGGGTGGGGTCCTGGAAAGCAAGGCTTCCCTGTGTGCAGACAGCAAGGCCCCCACCTGCCCTTGGCCCTCCTACCTCTGCTCTGATTTTGAGAGCATAAGGCTTCATTGTCCCAGCACTGGCGGGGGCGGCCTCTCAATTCATCCTTGTCTTTGGTGGTTGGGAAATTCCCAGCCATGGGGGGGCGGTAGGCAAGGGGGGCATCCCAGGTGTCCTGCACCCCAACAGGAGGGACTGCATGAAGTTGACTCCTGGGGATCCTCTACTCTCTTGAGCGGTTCAGGGCTGGACCTTGGCCATGGGAGAGTCAGTGCTCCCTGGCCGTGTGTCCCCCAGAATTCTCCCAGCCTAAGAAGACCCATCTTCCTGGCCCCACCCATGGGCAGCTGCATCTGTGAGGCTCAGAATCCTTAGACAGGCAGAGCCAGGCAAAGAACCCAGGCTCCTGCGCCCAAACCAAGCCTATGGATCCCAGTATGAGGTGAGCTGTCTCCATGGCGATCCCAGTGGGGACCTCCAGGAGGTTGACCCACCTCCCAGAGAGCGTGCTCCACTCCAAATAGTTGCTCAGGCTACTGATGTGGTAGCAGCCTCACTATTTTTAACCCATTGGGTTGGGGGTGGTAGGGAAACAGCTGGGAAGAGAGAAAGAGACAAGCTCTGAGTCAAAGAGGTCTAAAGAGGGGAGGGTGTAGGGAGACCCTGTGGGGAGGAGCCAGTTCAGGCTGGCAGCCACTTCCCAGCTCCCCTAGCCAGACCCCCCTCACCCCCAGCAGGTGGGTGGAGGCCCAGATGCCAGGTGCCAGGCCCAGAATGGGAAGGGGGCCCCTTAGAACTGGAGCTGTCGAGGCTGCAGGGGCTGCCAAGGCCTGCAAGAACCTTTATCATGTTCCAGGGCAGCCCCATGGCTTCTCCTGATGTCAGAAAGTCCTCCTACTTCCCTGAGAGCCCTTCAGAGTCATCCTCCCCAAACCCAGAGTGCTAAACCATCCACTAAGGCTGGGGAATACAAGCCCAGACTCCAGCCGCCTGGCCTGTGGCATGGCCAGCCACGTCCTAGTTGCTCTGGGAATCAGGGAGAGGGCAGGGGCAGGACTGCTTTGGTTTCTCCCCTTGGAGGAGACATAGCCTCACAGGTGATCTTATTTAGGAGAAAAATCAGTTTGACATTCCTGGGCAGTGACTGTGTTTTCTGACCTCAGAAAACAGGTGGAGGGAGTCAAGGCCTGAGTGGCTGCTGCAGGGTCAAGGAGGGGCCTGAAGTCTCCCTTCTCTGTCAGCCGCCATCCTTGCCCAGGTCAGCAGGCCCAGGAAGGTGGAAGGGCTTCCTGCGGGCACAGTATCTCTTGCTTCCCTGTGCCTGTCCTCTGCCAGCCATGGGGCCCCCAAGAGATGGTGGCTGCTGGAGAATCCAGAGCCCTGCAAAGAGGCTGGTGTTACAAGCTTCTGGGGCTTCACAGAGGAAGATGGGTGGTGAGTGGTGAGGAAAAGTCCAGCAGGTGGCAAAGGGGGAGGGCCTGATGGGCAGAGGGTAAAGCCCGAGCTAAGTCCTGGCAAAGGAAGAGCTGCTACCTCCCAAAAATGGCGTAGCAGGAGCGCTGGCAGGGTTAGCCAGGGCTGAGCCGGCGGGGGCGGGGGGAGAATGTGAATGCCCGGCTAAGAGCCTGGGATGTCCCCAAGCTTCAGCAGGCTCTCCAAGTGAGGAGCTGGGATGGGCAGGGTGCTGCATTGGGAGAAGTGGTAGGAAAGATCACGGGGACCCAGCCCAGGACCCGTGAGGAGGGCAGGGGGAGGAGGTGGGGCCCTGTCCTGTCTTAAAGGAGACAGAAAGGCCTCCTTGAGTTGGGAGCTTGCTGCAGGAGGGTGTGGGCACTGCTGGTGGGTGTTGGAGACTTGTGGAGTGAGAAGACTGAGGAGTCCCCAGCGAATGTGGAGGGACAGGGACGGAGGTTCAGGTAGAGCATTGTGCTGGGGGTAGGGGGTGGGTAGGGGATTGGTGGGGGAGGGAAGGGGACAGAAGAGGAACCAAGCCTGAACAAAGACCCCATGAAGCTGGGCTGGAAGAGGCAGCAGGCCAGCATGCCACAGGATGCCCAGCGCCTGAGACGGCAGAGTGCACACCTGGGTACCTTGCAGTGTGCCAGATTTGCCTGGCCCACTGTATACAATCTCGGGGCAAGTAAGGAGAGTGATCAGAGAGGTTCAGTCTCCCCCCTAAGGACACACAGCTGGTGAGCAGCAGAGTCAGGATTCAACCCTGCCCCTCCCTGGCTGCTAAGGGGGTTGACCCCTGGGGAAGACTCCCATCCACCCTTCCAGAGCATCTGGAACCCCCTGCCCAGTACTTCTGGGAGGCTCTCCCCAGCCTAGGAAGGAAATGTAGCACTTATGTTAATGTATGTTAATGAGTAGAGTGCCACCGGAGCCTGCTTCTGCAGCATTCCTGGCACCTCCTCCCCACCCCCTCCCGGGCTATGGAGAAGGAGGGGAGAGGGAGGCCCCACTCCCAGCCCCCTCTTCTCTCTCCCCAGACCCTCCCCCCGTGCTGGGCAATGAAGAAAACAGGAGTGAGTGAAGAGCTGTGATGTGGCTGGTGATGGGGGGGCTCCCCCGTCCCGGAGGGGCTGACCTCAGCCAGGGAGGAATGTGCAGGAGGCGGAGGGCAGGGGTGGAGCGAGTGGGGGTAGGGCCCCAGCCAGAGACCCAGGGTTCCTAGTGGCCCCTCCCTCAGCCCCTCCATCTCAGCTCTGACATGGCCCTCAGAAGGGAAGGGAACAGGCAAGGAGGGGAGGAGCTGATCTTTCCAAAAAGGTGGGCCAGGGGTCCTCTGAGAACATGGAAACCGGGCTAGAGGTGGGGTGGGGGCAAATACCTGGCAGACCCTTCCAGGGAGATCCCCTGGGGTGGGCAGCAGATTGCCAGGGAAGTTAGGCCTCAGCTGGGCTCTCCAGGGCCCACTTCCCACCCCCCTACCCCTGCTTCCCTATTCCCCAAGCCTAAATCCTCCGGGTTGCACGTCCTAGTACCCACGTGGCTGCCCGGAAGAGGGAAAGGTCGAGATGTTGGAGCCATCAGCCTTGATGGCTAAAGCAGGTGTGAGTGGGAGCCAAGGCCTGACCCAACCCAGGCTGGGCACTGGAAGGGTTGGCTGTAGCCTTCCTCAGATGGATGTCCTACCCTAGCCCGGCCACAACACCAGAGTCCAGGCAGGATGCCGAGGGGCAGGCCCAGCTGGTGATGAGGGGTGGGGAGGCAGGTGCTGGTGTCGGCAACACTGGGACTTGGCACAACAGTCTAGTTATTTCCAGAAGGAAAAACCAAGGCCTTGGCAGGCTGTGCCACTGACAGTTGGCACCAGGGACCCCAGCTGCCTCCCTTGGTTTCTTCTATTCTGTTGAGACCCAGGCCCAGGCTGCCTTGATTCCAGAATCCTTGGGGACTTCCAGAGCCCACTGTGACCCACAGCCAGTGACCCTGCCCTGTAAGGCTGCCTCCATGAGGTCCCTATTCAGGGTCTGCTCTGCTGGGACCTGGGGCTAAGGAGCAGAAAGGAAACCTTGTGGGGCTGGGGACAACTTGAGCTCCCCGCTCTGGGGATCTTCCTTCCCGCCCCAGGGACGGAAGCTGGAAGGCAGTGCCAAGGGCTCAGGTGGGCCAAGGACAGCTTAGTCCCTTTGGCTGGTGGTTGAGTTCCAAGGTGTTGGGAAGATAGTTGGGGGTCCTGGTCCCATTTTCCACTGTGGACACAGGGTGGTGGGGGATGCAGCAGAGGCTGGGATCCTGGGCCTGAAGAACTAAAAGGAGTGGGGGCAGGTAGGGGGCACAGCGCGGGTGGGTGGGGACCTCAAAGGCACTTGCTGATCTTGGCTGCTTGGGTGGAAAATTGTAAACAGCCGAAGAATTTTGTTTGCTTGCACGGGGCCAGGGGAGGCTGCCCAGGTCCAAGGCAAAAGAGCCTGGGAGGAGGGAGAAGCCACATCTTGGAAGCCCAGGAGCTCAGGCTGGGCTGCGTCCCTCCACTCCCTCTCCTGAAGGCCCCTGGTCCTTCCACTGACCACCACCCTCCCTGGCCAACCAGCCAGCCTGGCCAGGCCAGGAACTCCAGGTCCTGAGGCTCAAGAAAGAGGGGCATGGCCGTACCCTGGCTGGGCACAGACACTTCTACTCCAGGGGACTTGGCAGGAGGTGGGCAGCAGAACTCTGCATGCTTGAGGTGCCCTTACCACCTCCCTCGCAGACCCCTGAGCAGCTGCTGATCAGCCTTGGGGAGGTTGGGAGGAGGATGCATTTGGGGGGCATTGAGGAGCAGACACCCACTCTTAAGCCCTGGTCTGTTCACCCAGGTGGACCTGAGGGCCCCACTCAGCCACTATCAACATTCAGCCCCTCCAAGGAAGTACCCCTGGCAATATAAATAGTGTGTGTCCACCAGATAACTTTAGGCCAAAAGCTCAGACCCTTCCCAGCTGAGATGTAGGAGCCCCATCCTGTCCGTGAAGTCCCCTTGGCTTCTCGCTGGTGGAGCAGTTCCTCCCCCCTGCAGCCTAGGAGGAAAGACTGAAGTCACCACGGAGGGGCATGCGCCCAACCTCCCAGCAGAGACGTGGGACTGCCTGTCCAGACTGGGTCTCCGGATGGGCCCACATTCCACAGTGCAGAATAAGTAAGTCTTCCCACCTGCCCCTCTCCAGCCCTCCTCTTCCACCCCAGACTGACTGTCATCACAGCCATTGCCAGTCAGGTAGCAGAAGTACTAAGTAGCCCAAGCAATGAGGAGGGACTGGCGCTGGGTCTTGGGGGCCATCAGATCTCTAGCTGAGAACCTCCTCCCCTGACCTCTGACCAGCCCTTCCCAGCCGGCACCTGGAACTGAGGAGGCAGCTGAGTCCCTCATTACCTGCCTCCAGCTCCCCAGCTGTGGAGGGACAGGTGAAAAACGCGAGTCCCTGGGGGTACCCGTCGTGCTGTTCCCTCTGCCTGTTGCACAGAGCTGCCTAGGGCTGGTCCCTGTTGCTTCTTCCTCCTTTGCCTTCGCTGGCTGATCCCCCTTGTGGGACAACTGCCTGGGGCATCCTATTGCTGTGAAGCCTGACAGGAGAGGGGTCAGCCCTACCCGCCTCTCCCTTGTGCCCACTCCACTCTGGCCCAGCCACCAACTCCAGCCGGTTCCCGGCTGCCTGCCCAGTCACCCGATCCGCCCCGTAAACTTGACGGCAGCGTGTGGGGCGGTGGCTGGCTTGGTGGGGGCGGGGGCTGCTCCTTAAAGGAGCCGTCAGAAGGTGCCTTGGGGCCCCTGGGCTTCTCCCCTTCTCCAGGGTGAGAAGGGGCTAGGGTGAGGAGGTGCTGCTACCAGAGCTCTCGGTGGAGTGTGGGAAGGCAACCTGGCGTTTTGTGGCATCGCAGACCTAGAAGAGGCCGTGGCAAGTGTCAGTGAAAGGAAGGAAGGAGGTGGGAGTCCTGGGGTGGGAGGGGTCTGAAAGCTGCGGGGCTCAGTGGGGGGAGGACAGGTAAGGGGTTTGAGGTGAGCTGGTGCTCCAGCAGCTGCGTCTCTTGCTTGATCTCACCCCAGGACCTTGCCCCACGCTGGGGCTCCTGTGCCCGGCACCTGCCCTACCAGTTTCTGGGGAGGAGGGTGGGCACTGCAGCCAGAGCTGCCCTATCCGAGAGGTCCAGGGAAGGGCTCTGGCTCGGAGAAGTGGAGGAGCTCAAAGGAGGGCCAAGACCGGAGGGAGGGAGAGGAGGCTCAGGGAGAAAGTGGAGGGAAGTCAGCTCACCCGAGCTAGGGGTGAGAGGCTGCCTCAGGCCCTTGGCTCTCCCCCACTTGATTCTCTAGGGTCTGACGTCTGAGCTCACAGAATTTCTATGTGTGACCAGCCCTTCCCGCTGCCTTCTGGGGTAGGGAGGGACAGAGAGGTCAAGCTCGAAGCTGAGGCTGCTGGATCCAAGTGGGAGCAGCTCCCAAGTCAGAAACTGAGGCGTCTGCCCAGCCCCAGGGGCCCAGGCCCTGGGTTTCCCGGCAGCACTTCTCGGGAGTGCGCCAGAATTGAAGGCAGTGATCGATGCTGCAGTTATATGTGCTCACTTGCATGTCCAGAGAGCCGTGCATACACTTGTGCACACACATATGTGTAATGCACACATAAATGCTTACGAAGCATTCACACCATACGGACATGTGTACACTACATAGCATGCATACAATGCCGTGTGTGTGCACGTGAATGCATGCCACACCTACATGTGCAATACAACACACATGGCACATGGTCTCACATGTGCACATATACATACACACTGTACACATACACACACCAGAGGTGCATGATACATATACACAAAGGGACCCTCCGAAACATGTTCATACTCAAAGATGCCCACACCATTGGCTCCAGCCCCAAAGGTGCCTCTGTTTCTCTGTGGTCCTGTGGGGGCATAGCCTCCTCCAGAGGCCTGACCCCCCTCCTGTTACTCTCACAACCAGGACTGGCTTGTTTTGCTCATTGCACTTGGTGCCTCTTAAGTGATTGTGCCAATCTGAGTTCTCGTTGGCACTCTGCCCTCTCCTGCAGGGGTACCTTTTCTGTGTGCCCCAGTGCCCCCAGCCCCAGGCTGGCATGAAGTAGGCGCAAGGAGTTTGTGAATTAATGCCTGTGAGCGATTTACAGGAGGGCGGGTTGCTGGGGAGGGTGACGTGGTGGGGCGGGCGACTGCCAGTGTGGGGTTGACCCCGAGGGTGTGCCCAGCGTGGGTGTGTCTGTGATTGTGGCCAGGCCGGGCACCCTCTGAGGGAGAGGAGGGCTCGGAAGCGGAATGCGACCCCCCAGCCTCTTTCCCCTAGGGGCTGTAATCTGATCCCTGGGGACTCCCCCCCCAGCCTCCCGCCCTCGCCCTTGCTGCAACTCCTTCTCTTCCAGATCCCGGGGCAGAGTCCAGGGAGGCTCAAGGCTCCTCCACGCGCGCCCGCTGAACCCTGAGCGCCCTAAGCCTGAGCTGCGGGGATGGGGCGGGCTGAAGCCGCCGCCATGATCCCGGGCCTGGCCCTGCTCTGGGCGGCAGTGCTGGGGGGTGCCGCCCCCAGCACCCCACGCCTTCGCCTCTCCTTCCAAGGTAGGTGCACCTGGCAGGCGGGAGGCCCTAGCTCAAGGTGGGCAGGAAAGGGGCCCTGTGTGGGTAGGGGACATTGTGTTTGCTGTTCCCCTGCATGTGTGCCACTGGTTTGAGTTGGACTGGGGGCACTCTCAGGCCATCGCCAGTTAACCCTTTCCTGGCCTCAGTCCCCAACCTCTCTGCCTACATTTTTCTTATGCTTTCCTAGGAAGACCCCTTCTGTCCCCATGGCAACAGATCCTGTCTCCATCCCATCCTCTACTCCCAGGGAAGTTGAGGCGTGGGGGCCGTTAGAGCCCCCTTCCCACACCCCCTACACAGGGGGTTACTAGGCAGTGGAATCACATTGAACCCAGGCTGGTGGCAGAGAACCCTCTGCTTGACTTTGGGGTTGGGGTTCAGGCTGTCCCTACCTGCCCATCTACCCCAAACCCTTGCGTCCTCCCCCCTGTGCACCGGTCTGGAGATACTGTCTGAGCGCGCCCAGGGGCCAGGTCACACGTACAACCTTGGCCTGTGAGAGAGAAAACAAGCAGGGCCTGGGGGAAGCTTCTAGCATGGCCCGGTAATCCTCAGTGGTGTCCCCACCCTGCAGAGCTCCGGGCCCGGCATGGTCTCCGGACCTTTAGGCTGGAGAGGACCTGCTGCTACGAAGCTTTGCTGCTGGATGAGGAGCGGGGACGCCTGTTTGTGGGCGCCGAGAACCTCGTGGCCTCCCTCAGCCTGGACAACATTAGCAAGCGGGCCAAGAAGGTGCCAGGGACCCCCAGCCTCAGCACTGCCCCAGGAAAGAGCCCTGGGACCCCGCTCCAGGCTGCCTGGAGCGCCCTGGGAGGACGGGCCCACTGAGTGGACACCCTCAGCACAGTCTAGTCCCTGACCTGTGTTCTCCCTCCCCCAACCTCCCCATAGCTGGCCTGGCCGGCCCCTGTGGAATGGCGTGAGGAGTGCAACTGGGCAGGGAAGGACATTGGTGTGAGTGCCGGCTGCCCGGGTGGGAGTGGGGAGGGGCAGCCCCTCACTCTGGAGACAGGCAGTACTGAAACAGAGGCCTGCCTGTTCTGGCTGTGAGGGGTCAGTAGGGTCGAAGTAGCTAAAGTCAGGAGGTAGTGAGTCAGGGTGGGGGCTCACATGATTCTTCTCGGGGACCTCTGAGTCACAGGGTGCAATGCCGGCCTCAGTGCCCCTCTGCATCCATTCTGGTGAAAGGTGGGCTGGGCTGGGCACCTGAGTGCCTGTAGCCCATGTTAGTGTGTGTGTGGGCTGATGCAGAAGAGAGGAAGGGGTGGGAGTGCCACCAGTGAGCTGGGACCCTTTAAGGCCACCTCCCTGGGGGAGGCCTCATTGTTCCTGCCCACTAGACTGAGTGCATGAACTTCGTGAAGTTGCTACATGCCTACAACCGCACCCACTTGCTGGCCTGTGGCACAGGGGCCTTCCACCCAACCTGTGCATTTGTGGAGGTGGGCCACCGGCTGGAGGTAAGGCCAGATCTAGGCTGGGAGGGAGGTTGGGAGGGTCAAGAAGGGCCTGGCAGGAACAACTCCCCCCTGCTTCCCAGGAGCCCGTGCTCCGCCTGGACCCTCAAAGACTAGAGGATGGCAAGGGCAAGAGTCCTTATGACCCCAGACATCGGGCTGCCTCCGTGCTGGTGGGTGAGTCCAAAGTCTGGGACCCCGACAGAGCTCTTGGAAGCCCTCAGAGAATCTAGCACCGCACCAAGTCCCAAGACCCTCCTTTGAGCCCCAGGGATCCCCCACAGCCTCACTGACTCCGCAAGAGCCCCCAGAGCTCCATAGCCCCACCAACTCATCCCAAGAGCTTGGCTAAGCAGCCCCTACCCCATCTGCAGGGGAAGAGTTGTACTCTGGAGTGGCCGCAGACCTCATGGGCCGTGACTTTACCATCTTCCGCAGCCTGGGCCAGCGTCCAAGTCTCCGAACAGAGCCACATGACTCCCGCTGGCTCAACGGTGAAAGGCTGATGGGGCTGTTGGGAGGGGGTCCTCATACCCAGCAGAGCAGGTGTGAGTAAGGCCCATAAAGGGAATCAGCGATGCGTGCTCACCAGGTACCTACCCTAGGTCAGGCCCTGCACTGGGCATTGGGTCACAGGGCAGACAAGATCAGGATGGCTCATGCCCTCAGAACAAATACATGATAAGATCAGTTCCAGTGGCCACGAGATAACAATGAAAGAAGAGAGAAGAACAGAGAAGGAAACTAGGCAGTGGTAGTGGTGGTGGGAGGGTTGGGGAAAGGAAGACACTCCGCTGAGGAGAGATGTGAGCTAATTCCCAAAACATATGAAGGAAGGGCATTAAGAGCATTCCAGGCAGAGGGAATAATTAATTAGTGCAAAGATCCTGGGGTCAGGAACAAGCCAAGGAACAGATTCATAAGATTAGCAATGATAAGGGGCCTGGACTGTCAGGATAGGTTAGAGCCAGGGTAGATACTTGGAGAGTGATGGGGCCCAGTGGAGTATTTAAAGCAGGAGTGGGGGCATCTGCTTCCTGCTCAAGAGGCAGATTCATGAGTGAAGGTAAAACCAGATACCCCATATGCCTCCTTTTTTGGCCCACTGGCATGGAGAACTGCCAGGGGCGAGGTAAGACAGGCCTGCCACTGACCAGGGTCCCCTGCCAGTGGGCCTAGGTGGCTATGGTCTCTGCTGCCCTCTTGTGGCTGCTTCTTGACTAGCAGGCCCTCATCCTCTGGATTTTGTCCACCGGGAGCACCATCTGAACTCTGTCCTGGAGGCTGGGTGGTCAGATGCTGCCCCCAGAGGGATTCTGCAGGATGAAAGGAAGGGGAAGCAGGGCATGGGTCTCCTAGTGGGGGGCAAGGCCAGGACCTCGCTGACCCCATGCCTTCTGCGGTGGCCAGAGCCCAAGTTCATCAAGGTCTTTTGGATCCCGGAGAGCGAGAACCCGGACGATGACAAGATCTACTTCTTCTTCCGTGAGTCAGCAGTGGAGGCCACGCCGGCACTGGGACGCCTGTCTGTGTCCCGAGTTGGCCAGATCTGCAGGGTGAGGACTCCCTGGGCCACATTCAGTGACCCTGCCACCGCCCTTGTGCCTGTCTGTCCGGGCCTTGCCCTTATCCCCTGCCATTGACCCTGCAGAACGATGTGGGTGGCCAGCGCAGCCTGGTCAACAAGTGGACTACATTCCTGAAGGCGCGGCTGGTGTGCTCATTGCCTGGCACTGAGGGTGATACGAACTTTGACCAGCTCCGTAAGTGCCAGGAGTGGAGGATGGGAATGCAGGGCCGCAGACCCTGGAGCCTGGTCAGGTGCTCCGGGCTGTGCACCCTCCCCCAACTAGATGCCTTCCCACAGAGGATGTGTTCCTGTTGTCCTCACGGGATCGCTGGACCCCACTGCTCTATGCTGTCTTCTCCACATCCAGGTGAGGTGTGGGAGGTAGTGGGACAGGGCTGGCTGGGCTTGACCAGAGCCCCTCACTCCACCTTTGTCTTTACCTGCAGTAGTATCTTCCAGGGCTCCGCAGTGTGTGTGTACAGCATGAATGATGTGCGTCGGGCCTTCCTGGGACCCTTTGCACACAAGGAGGGGCCCATGCACCAGTGGGTTTCCTACCAGGGCCGTGTCCCCTACCCCCGACCTGGTATGGTGCGTAGCCCAAGGATTCCCACCACAACCCACCTCAGGGGTAGAGAGCTTAGCCGGGGATCTTCTTGGTAAATGTGGTTTCTTCCCGTTATTTTGGGTGGGAAAATATCACCTTCATCAGGCAGGGCTCCTCAGGGGAAGGCTGCATTTCCCCCTCAGATTCTCAAGGGCAAGGCTGGGGCTCCTCTCTCAGATTCCCAGGGCAGGGCTCTGTCCAATACTGCCCCCCACCCCCGCACCCAGGTTCTAGGAGGTCTCCTGCGGAGGGCTGCCCACCAGGCCCTCATTCCCATATCCTTATCGTGCCTCCCTCCCTCACCCCACCAGTGCCCCAGCAAGACTTTTGGCACCTTCAGTTCCACCAAGGACTTCCCTGATGATGTCATCCAGTTTGCCCGGAACCATCCCCTCATGTACAATTCAGTCCTGCCCATGGGGGGGCGCCCTCTCTTCCTACAAGTGGGTGCTGGGTACACGTTCACCCAGATTGCTGTGGACCGTGTAGCAGCTGCTGATGGACACTATGACGTCCTCTTCATTGGCACAGGTCAGAGTCCTGCCATGACCACCCACAAAACCCAGCCGAGGCTTTGGCCTGTTAGTGGAAGCTCCTTCTGTTCAGTCCCATTTCCATTGGGCTATGCCCCCATCTTCTGGATGATGCTAAATGGTTCCAGCCCGCATTCTTCATTGTCCCAACCATGCTGAGGGTGGAGGCCTCTGAAATGAGGTCTCTGGCCCTAGCTGTCAGGGAACACAAGTAGTCACTCACCCCCTTTCATCCCTGCAGATGCTGGCACAGTGCTGAAGGTGATCTCCGTCCCCAAGGGTAGCGGTCCTAATGCTGAGGGGCTGCTCCTGGAGGAGCTGCACGTGTTTGAGGTGAGGCCTAGACCCCATTGCCTGGCGTACCCCCACCCCGCTGAGCCCTGATCCCAGTGTCCCTTCTCCCTCTCAGGACTCAGCCACTGTCACCAGCATGCAAATCTCCTCCAAAAGGGTAAGTGACCAGAAGTCTTGGGGGTGGAATGAACCTAGTGTGTTCCCAGGCGCCCCCGCCCTCATTCCTCCCTTAGTAGTTACAAGCCCAGGTTCAGTTCCAGTACAGGCTCTGCGTTCGCTAGACTGTGACCTGAGACCTTAGTGTTCCTATTTGTCAAGCGGGGGAAGGGATCTCTGACCGACGGGAGGTGTGCACAGGGCCACCCTCGGTCACCCCGGAGCTCCTTGTACCCCTAGCACCAGCTGTACGTAGCATCTCGGAGCGGGGTGGCCCAGATCCCGTTGCACCGCTGCGCTGCCCACGGCCGCGCCTGTGCCGAATGCTGTCTGGCACGTGACCCCTACTGCGCCTGGGATGGGGCTGCATGCACGCGCTTCCAGCCCAGTGTCAAGAGGTGGGCAGGCAAGGAGGTGGGCTACCGGGAGGGGATCTTTCGTTGCCCATGGCTAAAAGAAAGGCTCACGGAGGCTCCAATGTCCCCCCGCCCCCCACCCCCCAGGCGGTTTCGTCGGCAAGACGTAAGGAATGGTGACCCCAGCATGCTGTGCTCCGGAGGTGAGTGCCCCAGCTGCCCCCACCCCTCAACCCTTGAAGATTCTGCCCCACCCTGCCCTGCTTCGCGTGATTGACAGTCCTTTGCCCCCAGACTCGTCCCATCCTGCGCTGCTAGAGCGGAAGGTGTTTGGCGTGGAGGGAGGTAGCGCCTTCCTGGAGTGTGAGCCCCGTTCCCTGCAGGCGCGTGTGGAGTGGACCTTCCAGCGCGCAGGAGAGTCAACTCACACTCAGGTGAGCCTCCTCCCACCGCCCCACTCCCAACTAGGGTCTTGTCCCGCCCCCGACATCCAGGAAGTGCCCCGCCCTGACTAGTAAGGCCCTTGGCCAGCTCCGCACGTATGGATGAGGTTCAGCCCCACCCAGTGAGTCTCGACCCAACCAGACCCCTTACTACCAGTTTGGTCCCTTGTCTGCACTCCGCATCCCGGTGAGACCCCACTCCTCTAACTAGGCTCCCGACACCCTTACCAAGTCCGAGAGAAGCCCCGCCCTCGCCCAGCCCATTGAGGTCCCTGACCCGCCCGTCACGTTCAGGTGAACCCCGCCCCGTTCGGGTTTCCACTTGTAGTTCACTGGCCCCCATGACCCTAACCTTCAAATGTGTCTCTGCGGGCACCCCTGTCCCACTCCTGCTCTGCCACCATTGGCTATTTGCCTCTCGTTCCACGCTGAGGCCAGGAAGTCCAGTTCCCGACCCTGAAGCCCCGCCTCACGCTGGCCCCGCCCACAGGTGCCGGCGGAGGAGCACGCTGAGCGCACAACGCGGGGCCTGCTGCTGCGTGGGCTGCGGCGTGGGGATTCGGGGGTGTACCAGTGCGCAGCCGTCGAGCAGGGCTTTTCGCAGCCGCTGCGGCGCCTGGCCTTGCATGTGCTGAGTGCTTCGCAGGCCGAAAGGCTGGCCCGGACGGAGGAGGCTGCGCCGGTCGTGCCGCCGGGCCCCAAGCTCTGGTACCGGGACTTCCTGCAGCTGGTGGAGCCAGGTGGTGGTGGTGCGAACTCCCTGCGAATGTGTCGTCCGCAGCCTGCGCCGCGCTCACCGCCTCCGGAGCCCCGGAGGAAAGGCCGCAACCGTCGGACACATGCCTCGGAACTGCGTGCTGAGCGGGGACCGCGCAGCGCAGTGCACTGGTGACTTGTTCGTCCCCACGCCGGGGACTGGGGAGGAGGCGACAGGTGGGGGAGGGGGCGGCCAGGCCGTGGGAGACAGCTAGGGGCCCTGCGCACTGCGGTTCCTGGCTGAGGGAGGCACCAACCGACAGGCCCTAGCCAAGGGGCAGCCGTGCCCGCTTATTTATTAACAGAGGATAATCTTTGAATGTAACCCCATTAGGGGCGGCCCAGGTGGGCACAGGGTTGAGCTGGTCGGAAGGAGGCAGAGAAACAGGGTTCACGAGCAACGACCTGGGTGGGGGAAGGTGCCCGGAATGCCCACCTTGGGGGAAGGACCACCTCTTGGGGCAATGAGCAGAAAGCTGTGAACAGGCGTTGGTGGGGGTGGGGCAGCCCGATTGTACTAATGCAATAAACACATTATCAGCTGAAGCTGAAACGGCCTCAGCAGAAAACTACTGTTCCTAGTGTTACCCACCCAGGTTTCTGGACTCTTTAATCAATAGAAGTTGAAAGGCCTGACGAGAAATTCAGCAAGGCTTTATTGGGATTTCTACTGCAGCAGGAGGGAGTGAAAACAAGCAACAGGTGCCCTTGCTCCCTGGCTCAGGGGAGGGCCAGCTGTTCACTTAAATGGGGTGAGGGTAGGAGCCAGTCCATGGGTGGGCCATAGGGGTGGCTTAAGCGCTCTGCCCACTCCCCTGGTGGTGCTGTGTGCAGGGATCATGGATAGTACCCTGCTTTTGCTCCAGACACCTCAGAAGTGGCAGTCCGGTTTTTGGTCTTTTTGTATCTGGTTCATAATTTGCTCCTGCCCCAAGTGTGCGTGTGTGCAGTTATTTTTAGTCCTTTATAGTTTCTTTGCATTCTGTTGCTCAAGATGTTTCTCCAGGTGCAAACACTGGAGCAAAGGGTCCCAGGTCCCAGCTAGTCCTATTCTCCCAAGGGATTCTACACCCCTTATTCTTAAGGGTTTAGTAGCTGAAAGTCTATTTTTCTGAAACTTCTCCCTGCTGGCAAAGGGTTGCAGATCCTAGACTACGCTAGAGGTGTAGAAGTCCCTCCCTGTTTTAAGGACCTGTAGAGGCATGGGCTATACCCTCCACTGGAATGGGTTGATGTCCTTGAGCTGTTGTTACTGAATTAAGTTGTATGAACTCTGCTTGGGCCCTAGCCTGGCCGGGGCTCTCTGCCTCAGATGGGGAGGGTTCTTTGTTGGGGTTTGAAACCGAAGGTGAGATCAGCACATCACAAGCTTTATTCAATGGCTAAAGAATGGAGAAGAGGAAACTAAGTTCACAGATCAACTTCTCACCCACCTGGCAGAGTGATTTAATTTAAAGAGTAAAGACAAATGGAGGACTGAGGCTAATGATGGGGAGGCGTATGAACTAAGTTTCCTGGGGAAGGGGCAGGGCTTTTTCCAGCAAGTGCAGTGCAACCCCGTTTTGTCCTTTTTTGGTCCTTAATATCCAGTCTTGGCTGCCAGTAGGTGTGTCATTTAATATGCAAATATATAGTGAAATCATGTAATGAGACTCAGTCTTTTGGAGGTCAGATTCATTGACATCTTGGTCCCAGCTGGTTCCATCTGGGGGCAGGGGTGTGTGTGTAGCTTCCTTTCTTGTCACTGGATCCTTTAATTTAAAGATGATGTTCACTGCTGCTAAAGGAAGGGGGTGTTGGCAGGTGTTGAGCAAGGACACTGCTGCTAAAAGTAGGGTTGGAGGGTTGTGAGCAAGGACCTGGAGCGGCTCTGGCAACACCATTGTGAGAGTTACTTGCAGCTGTTGGAGCCTGGAAGACACAAACTTAACCAAAAGTTTAAACAGATAAGGGCCAAAAAGGAGAAGAACAGTAATAGCAACTAAAGGGCACAGAAAAGGAAGGAACCAGGTTATTCTGGGAGGGCTTCCCTAACTGTTGACCAGACAGTGGAGGTGATATCGCTTCTGCCAAAATTGTGAAGCCATTCCTCTTGAGGGTATATTTAATATTAACTTTATCTGTCCTGTTGCATTGCTTCAGGTGTAGCAGGAAGTAATTAGTTATCTCACAAATTATGCAATATTCTGCCAGAAGGAAATCAAGAGCTAGACGATCATCCAAAACTATGTTAGCCAAAGAAAAAAGAGAGGTCTTAAGTCCCGTTAAGGCTTGACCTGTCTGCTTTATCCTATAACCAAGCTGTCTGGTGAGATTTCTGTGTTGCTTCATGGTATGTAAATCTCCCCCTTGGAGCTGCCAGTCCTGTGGCCAGCCCTGCCCAGATAAGATCATTCCTAGTGCTTTCCAGGTTCGGTGGTGAGCTGGAGTGGTCCTGTTAGAATAAAAATCCCTCTTTTTTTTTTTGCGTTTTCGTAAATTTATTTATATATGTATTTTATAATATTTTTTAAATTGAAGTATAGTTAATGTACAGTAATACATATTAGAGGTATACAACATAGTGATTCACAATTATTAAAGGTTATACTCCATTTATAGTTATAAAATGTTGGCTATATTCCCCATGTTGTACAGTACATACTTGGGGCTTATTTTATTTAAAAAATTTTTCATACTTGCATTTTTTTATTTGGTAAAATGTCCATAATATGGAAGTTAACCTTTTAAACATTGGAAGTGTATGGTTCAGTGGCATGAAGTACATTCACAGTGATGTACAGCTATCACCAATATTTATTTCCAGAAGTTTTCCAACATGCAAAAGAGAAACTCTGTACTCATTGAGCAGTAATCTACCCCCGTCCCCCTGGCCCTGGTAACTTTGATTCTACTTCCTTTCTGCATGAATACCTCTTCCTGGATACCTCATGTTAACCATGCCATCATGGAAGTGGAATCTTACGGTATCTGTCCTTTTTTATCTGCCCGATTTCACCTGGCATAATGTTTTGGAGGTTCATGCATGTTGTAGCGTGGGTCAGAAGTTCATTCTTTTTTATGGCCAAATCATATTCCATTGTGCGCATACACCATATTTTGTCCACTCATCCGTTGATGGACACCTGGACTGCTTCCACCTTTTGTCTAGTGTCAGTAATGCTGCTGTGGAACTGTGGGGGTGCAGGTATCTGTTTGAATCCTTGTGTTTACTTCTTTTGGACATATACCCAGGAGTGGAACTGCTGGATCATAGGTTCATTCAATTTTTTTTAGCATTTATATATATATTTGTATTGAAGTATAGTCAGTTGACCATGCTGTGTCAATTTCTGGCATACAGCATACTGCTTCAGTCACACATGAACATACATACCCTCATTTTCACATTCCTTTCCACTGTAAGTTACTACAAGATACTGAGTATGGTTCCCTGTGCTCTATATTATGCACTTATTGTTAATCTACTTTATGCATATTAGTTAGTATCTGCAAGTCTCAAACTCCCAATTTTTCCCTTCCCACCCTGTTACCCCCTGGTAACCATAAGTTTGTTTTCTGTGTTTGTGAGTCTGTTTCTGCTTTGTAAAGTTCATTTGTGTCTTGTTTTAGATTCCATGTATAAGTGATATCATGTGGTACTTTTCTTTCCCTTTCTGGCTTACTTTGCTTAGAATGACAGCCCCCAGGTCCATCCATGCTGCTGCAAATGGCGTTATTTTGTGCTTTTTTACGGCTGAGTTGTATTCCACTGTAGAAATATGCCGCCGCTTCTTTATCTAGTCATCTGTCGGACATTTCGGTTGTTTACACGTCTCGGCTATTGTAAATAGTGCTGCTGTGAGCGTTGGGGGTGCATGTATCTTTTCGAATTAGACTTCCCTCTGGATATATGCCCAGGAGCGCAAATGGTGGATCATCCGGTAAGGCTATTTGTAGTGTTTTGAAGAATCTCTGTACTGTTTTCCATAAGGGCTGCACCAAGCTGCATTCCCCCGAGCAGTGTAGGAGGGTTCCCTTTTCCCCACACCCTCTCCAGCATTTGTCGTTTGTGGACTTTTGAATGATGGCCATTCAGATTGGTTCTGATGTGGCTTTCTCTGACAGTGATATTGAGCTTTTTTCATGTGCCTGTTGGCCATTTGTGTGTCTCCTTTGGCGAATTGATTGTTAGGTCCTCGGCCTTGGAATTGGTTGTTGGTTTGCTTTTTTTAGGATAACGTTGTACAAGCTGTTTCTGTATTCTGGATGTTAGGCACTTGTCAGTCTCATCTTTTGCAAATATTTTCTCTCATTCCCTAGGTTTTCTTTTTGCTTTGCTTATGGTTTCCTTTGCTGTGCGAAAGCTTGTAAGTAATTAGGTCCCATTTATTTTTACTTTTCTTTCTACTGCCTGGGTAGACTGCCATAGGAGAACATTGCTGAGATTTGTGTCAGAGAATGTTTTGCTTACATTTTCTTCTAAGAGGTTTATAGTGTCTTGTGTTAGGTGTCAGTCTTTAAGCCATTTTGAGTTTATTTTTGGGTATGGTGTGAGGGAGTATTGTAACTTCATGCATTTACATGCAGCTGTCCAGTTTTCTCAAACCCATTTGCTGAAGGGACTGTCTTTAGTCCAGTATATGTCCTTGCCTCCTGTGTCAAAGATTAATTGACCAAAAGTGTGTGGGTTTATTTCTGGGCTCACTGTTCTGTTCCACTGATCCATGTGTCTGTTCTTGTACCAGTACCATGCTGTTTTGATTAGTGGGGATCTGTAGTATTGTCTGAAGCCTAGGAGGGTTATTCCTCCCAGCTTCATTCTTTTTCTTCAGTTTTGCTTTGGCAATTCTGGGTCTTTTGTGATTCCATGTAAATTTTAGGATTAGTTGTTCTGGTTCTGTGGAAAATGGCCTGGGTAATTTGAGAGGGGTCGCATGAAATCTGTAGATAGCTTTGGGGTCATATGGCCATTTTAATAATGTTAATTCTTCCAATCCAAGAACGTGGGATAGCTTTCCATTTCTTGGTCATCCTTAATTTCCTTAGTCAATGTTTTTTCAGTGTTTAACTTTTGGAGGAACTGCCAAAGTGCTTTCTATAGCATCTGACCACAGCCATGCACAAAGGACAATGTTTTCTACTTTTTTTTTCTCTTTTACAAACATTAATGTATGTATTCATTTTAGAATGTCCTGATTTTTTACATGCAAGTATAGCTGATGTACAATATTGTTTGTTACAGGTATACACGATAGGGATTCACTATTTTTAAAGGATAAACTCCACTCACCAGTAGTAGAAAATAGCGGCTATATTTCCCGTGTTGTGCAGTACATCCTTGTAGCTCATTTTGCACCTGATAGTTTGTTCCTCTTCATCCTCCATGTCTTGCCTCTCCCCCTCTGAAACCACCAGTTCCTTCTCCACATTTATACGTGTTTCTTTTTTGTTATATTTACTAGTTTGTTGTATTTTCTGTATATTCCATATTTAAGTGACATATGACAGTATGTCTTTCTCTGTCAGGCTTATTTCACTTTAGACAATGCCCTCTACGTCCATCCATGCTCTACAGTAGAAACTAACGTAACATTTTAACTGTGTTTCATTTAAAAAGAAAACAAACAACCCATCTGAAATATGGGCAGAACTGAACACACATTTTTCCAAAAGAGGAAATGCAGGTGGCCCACAGGAATGTGAAAAGCTGCTCAACATCACCAATATCAGGGTAATGGAAATCAAAACCACAATGATATAGCATCTCACACTTATCAGAACGGCCAGCATCAAAAAGAACACAAATTAGGGATGTTCACAAAGATGCGGAGAAAAGAGAACACTTGTATACTGTTGGTGTGAATGTACATTCCGTGCAGCCACAATAGAAAGCAATATAGAGGCTTCTCAAAAACCAAAGAAGAATGAACCATGATATGGTTCAGCACATCTCTTCCTGGGCATAACACTGGAGAAAAACAAAAACATTAATTCAAAAGGATACCTACACCCTGCTATTAAGAATAGCAGTATTATCAATTTTTAATTGAAGTACAGCCAACTAGAATGCATCAGTTTCTGGTGTACAGCACAATGTCCCAGTCATAAGAGCAATATTATTTATGATATCCAAGCCGTGGAAGCATGCCAAGTGCACATCAGCAGATGAATGGGTAAAAAAGATGTAGCATATACACTCAGTGGAATACAACTCACATAAAAATGATACTTTGCCATTTGCAGTTGCTCATTCACAATTTTTTTTGTTGTTGCACTTCAAAAACCAGAATTTTATAACTGGCGTAAACATTTTCCTTGCATCAAAAACAACAAAATACCTAGAAGTAAACTTAACTAAAGGTGTTACCTATATTCTGAAAAGTGTAAAACATTGATGAAGGAACCTGAAGATGATAGAAAGAAATGGAAAGATATTTTGTGCTCTCGGATTGGAAGAATCAACAGTATCAGTATGGCCATTACTACCCAAAGCAATCTACAGATCCAGTGCAACCACTGTCGTAATATGACATTTGTCATAGAACTAGAACAAACTATTCCAAAATTTATTTGGAACCTGAAAAGACCCTGCATTGCCAAAGCAATATTTTGTAGGCCTTTTTTTTCCTCTTCTTTTTTTAATATTTTTCTTGTGGTTTGATGACTAGAGTAGTTCTTTTAACATTTGTTGTAAAGCTGGTTTGGTGGTACTAAGTTCTTTTAGCTTTTGCTTATCTGTGCTTTTGCTTTCTCCATCAAATCTGAACGAGAGCCTTGCTGGATAGAGTATTACTGGTTGTAAGTTTTTTCCCTTGCATCACTCTAAATATATCGTGCCACTCCCTTCTGGCCTGTAGTTTCTGCTGAAAAATCACCTGATAACCTTATGGGAGTTCCCTTGTACGTTATTTGTTGTTTTTCTCTTGCTGATTTTAATATTTTCTCATTCTTAATGTTTGTCAATTTGATTACTGCGTGCCTTGGTGTTTTCCTCTGTGGGTTGATCCTGTGTGGAACTGCACTTCCTGGACTTGAGTGACTGTTTCCCAAGTTAGGGAAGTTTTCAGTTATTAAGACTGGAGTCTTCATAAAGTTTTATAAAGGCCTGTACTTATATATGGGAGTTCTCCCCATTTTGGTGGCTGTTTACAAAATAGGTCCAGTTCTAAAACAGTGTTAAAATGAAGGTATTCATTATGTCACAACTTCTCCTGGTTACCCACGGTATACTGGGGCCAGGCCGCGTTGCAAAAGAAAAGCAGCTTATTCCTTTTTAAACCATGTAAATTATCCCTAGTTGTTCAGAATGCAACCCAGAGGAGGGGCCTTAGGGATTCCTTGGCTGTTTTTCATGTTCACATATAAATTTGGGGCAGACAACTAGAGATCCCAGGGGTTGAATGGAGTTGAGACTTAATGTAATGACAAAGGGGATCACAGAGCTCCCTCCCCAGAGTTAGTGACAGAGACGACGAGTCTCCAGTATGACAGGGACAGGGACAGGGGTGTAGGTTTGAGAAGCAAGGTAAAGGGAGGAGGGACAGAAAAGACTGAAAAAAGGAGAAAGAGATTGCTGTTTCACCTCACCCCTGTGGGTGTCTCTTGAGGCACCAGCCTGCACGCTGTCAGTAAGGGCCAGTGATGGAGCACCCTGCCTGCTGCTTGCCTGGGTGACTTTTGCTGGGAACCAGCCATTTGTATATCTGTGGAATTCTAACCCACGGGTGAGGTTTGTACCCACTCATACATCCATCTGTGGGACTTAAACCGACAGGTTTATATAGAAATCTGCCACTTCAGCCCATTCTGACAGGACTTTTTTTAGTGGCAGGACAGTGAAGGTAAGAATATTGTGATGATCTTTTAGTCACTATACAATGTAAGAGCTGAATCTCCATCACTCTTAGAGATCTTGAGACTGAGGTCTGCACGGTATGAAGCAAGCTTTTTCCCCCCCTCATCCAGGGTGAGCTGTTGCCGGCCAGAGGGAGCCTGGTCTCGCAGACTGAGAGGAGTAATGCTGTAGTTCCCGACGGCTACTCTCTCAGGAGGATAGGACAGTGAAATGCGGGAGGACAGAGGAGAGAACAGAGAAAGTAGAGTGGTATCAGGAGAGGGAAAAGGACAAAGAGGGAAGGGAGAGTGGGGAGGGGAAAGGTGTTGCCTGACTGGGGGTCCTGAGGCCCTCAGGGGCCAGGAAGCAAACGTGGTGATGCTGAAACAAGAGGGTCAGGCAGCCAGCTGCTTGTCACCCCGGGGGAAGCTGTGTTCAGTGGTCCTGGAGGTGCTCCTGGGGAGGGGACAAAAGACCCCATAGGAGTCCCAGTGGAGTTGCCACACGGTAAGTTGCTGACCCGGGTTCTTGGGCTCTTTAATCAATAGAAATTGAAATGAGGCCTCGCGATAAATTCAGGCAAAGCTTTATTGGGACTCATGCTCTAGCAGGAAGGAGCAGAAACAAGTAAGATGCCCTTACTTGCTCCCTGAGGAGGGGTGAGCTGGTCCCTTCAGTAGGATGAGGGTAATGGCAGATGCATGGGCCAGAGAGGTGTCATAGGGGGTCTGCCCACCCCGCTGGTGGTGCTGTGTGCAGGGATCATGAATAGCACCCTGCTTTTGTTCCAGACACTTCAGAAGTAGCAGCTGGGTTTTTGGTCTTTTGTATCTAATTCATAATTTGCTCCAACCATGTGTGCAGTAACTTTTAGTCCCTTATAATTTCTTTGACTGTTGCTCCAGGAGACATTTGTCCAGGTGTAAGCACTGCAGCAAAGGGTCCCAGGTCCCAGCCTGTCTCACTAGATCTTGCTAGTGAGACACCTTCTTTGAAGTCTTAGAGCCTCAGTTTTTAATTTTTTTAAGGATGCTGTACTGTGGTGAGGGTTAAGGTAGTTTCCATGTGACTGAGTGGATTCTGTAGGACCTTTAGGGCTACTGATGTGCAAAGTACAGTTGACCCTTGAACAACCCCAGTTTGAACTGTACGGGGTCCACTTACATGTGGATTTTTTCCAGTAACTAGTACTACAGTACTGCAGGATCCCGGGTTTGTTGAATTCACAGATGAGGAACTGTGGCCAAAACAGGTGGGTGAACTGTAAAGTTTTATCTGGCTTTTCTGCTGCAGAGGGTCAGGGATCCCTAACCTCTGTTTATTCAAGTGTCAACTGTGTATGCTGGATAATACAATTTCTGGGCTAAATGCAATGAACAACATAAAATTGGGTAACGTGGAAAAGAATGTGAGCGGGCGGCCTCACTGAGGGGGTGACATTTGAGCTAAATGACAAGGAGGCAGCCATGGGAACCTCTAGGGCAGAGCATTCCAGGTAGGAACAAGCTTGCCGAATTTGAGGAGTATCAAGGAGGCCAGTGTGATACGGTGGAGGGGTGGATTTAGGATGTTTAAGAGGTAGAGCCTACTGTCTTGTTTTGTTCTACTGGGGGGAAAGGGGCAAAGGGGTCCAACAGCAGAGTGGGCCCGAAGCTGGACCACTCCCCTCTCAAGGGTGAGTGGTGCCATGCATCCTCATGTGACCTGTACATGGTTGTATTTCCAGTCTCATGCGGTGTGCCTGGAGGAACCACTGCTTTTCCTATTCTACAGATGAGAAAACTGAGGTCTGAAAGGGGGCAAAAGTTGTAAGCTTAGTAACAGAAGTACCAGCCTTCAACCTGTGTTCCTCCATCGACCAGCCTGGGTGCCTGCATGCATTGGGAGTGTCTTTTTCCCCCATTTTGGGGCTCTCAGAGCCTTCGTGGCACTGGACTCTAGTTGTCTGTCACACCTGATGCCAGCAGATCACACAGTGGTGGGTGCCCGTCCCACATCTGCTTGGAGGAGAGATGACCCAGCTGTGGGTAGGGGTCTCCGGGGGTGGAGGAGTGGAGACGCACAGGCCTCCTTTGTCTTGGCTGCCCTGTGGAACGTTGCTAGAGGTGAGCCTAAGGCTGGTCTGGATGCAGACACCAAGTCCCTGCATATATGAGTGGCAGGGCTCCCTGGGAAAGACCCTGGGCCCCATCACCAGGTCTAGGTGGGTCCATGTGGGTCACTCCGCCCCTTCTCATGGCTGAGAGTTGGCCCCTCTAAATATAGCACAGTGGGCTGAGCTCAGGCCTATTTTCAGCCCAGGCTGGGAGGTGGCCAGGCCTTCCCCAGGCTCTCAGAGGAGCCACTGCTGCCTCCACCCAGTCCTGCAACTGGGCTCTGTCATCGGCCCCCTGCTTGCCCACCACTCGCCATGCCCAAGGAGACCCAAGAAGGTAGGTAATGCCTGTGAGGGAGGGTAAGGCCCCAATTCTGTGGATCATGGAGAAACCTGGCCCCTGCCCCACTGACTTCACTTCCTTGACTGACTAGTCATTAGTTCCCGTGTCCCATCTCAAGTAAAGGGACCTGTTTCCTGTGTGTGGAGGAAGGGCCTACCATGCCTGGAACACCTCCTCACCTCAGGCCTGTTCCTATTGCTGGGGACAGCAGGGAGGGGCTGGGGGGAGCTTCCCAGTTGGAGGGGAGTGAACTACAGGCTGTGCCCAAGTGGGTGTCAGTCAGGCAGGCTGACCAGTTCAGTTCTTCCTTCAGGGAAGACACTGGGATTGTGGGTAGGCAGTGGTTTTGGAAAGCACTTGGGCACACTGTCCAGGGACTGGGAGTGGATAGGCTTCTGGCCTCCAACTTGGGCCTGAGTGGCCCCAACTCCCTAAAGGTTGGGATCCCTAGGTCTGGCCCGACTGTTAAGTCTTCGGTGGCCATTTTCCTATTTGCCCCCACTGCATGCAAAAAGTACAGAGACACAGAGGGGCCAGGGCAGGGACCTAGGAAGCCTCAGGTACAGTGCTGGCCAGGATGCAGGACCAGCTGTTCCAAGGTTCAGCTTGGCTCAGCTAGTCAATTCCCACTCATTACATTTTCAACACATGACTCTGGGTGGGAGGGGCCTGGCCCCGGAGGTAGGGGTGTCTTAACAATGGTTTACTATGTTTTTCCTGGTAACAGACAGAATCCAAGCTCAATTTACAGCGTGGGAAAAGCACAGCCACGTGCAAATGGGGAATTTAATACAACCCTCAACCCACCAGCACCCAAACAGAACGACAGCATCTGTTTTTACTTACTTTTGAGCATGTCAAGGGCCAGCGTCAGGCAAATCCTGAAGGTTGAGGTACTGTTCTGAAAGTGATAGACCCAGAAAGTCCAGTCACCCTTGCCCCATCAGGAGGTGTCCCCTCAGTGCCCCCTACTTTGTCATCTAGCGTCCAGCTAGGTATCTGGAGATTATAAGGGGCTGGGATTTAAAAAAAAAATCAGAAGAAAAAAATTTTAGAAACTACAAAATCCTTCAGTGGGTCCAAGAAATAAGCGATTAAAATCATAAGAGAAGTACAAAGACCCCCAATGATTAAATGGGCAGAGGCTGTCCTAGGAAGCCACGTACATACTTGTCGGGCTCCCCAAGCAAAGGCACCTAACAAAAATTGGTCAAAAAGGCCTTATCTCCCTAAAACTTAGCAAATATCTATGTGTACGCTTATGTATATACTTTTTTTTCCCCCAGTGGAGATGCCTGACGGCGATGTTGTACTTTCTTGGGGGCTGTGGACAGCCATTCTGGTGGACAATTTGATAGCTTAAAAGTCCCTGCTCTTTGATCTAGTAATTCCACTTCTGGGAACCTGTCCTAAATAACTATTGGGGGAAAAACGGTCAAACTCAATGATGCATGTCCTTTTATAGGGGTTATTAATTTCAGAAGGGAACTGGAAACCACCAAAATGCCCAGGCAGCAGAAATCATGCTGAGTATATTAAAGGTGGGGCTGCTTCTGCTGAGGATGAGAGGGCCCCAGGCACAGGGTCTGCAGGGAAAACTGATAGTAGAAGAGGCAGGAATGAGTTTCATGTGCTGTGGGTTTAGTTCTCTAAGGCAGATAAACTGTTCTCTAGAAATGAACAGGCAGAGAGGAATGCCTGAAAGTCCTTGAGGTGTTTGGAAGGGAACAAACCTGAGCAAGTCAACTGCACCTCCTGCTACTGTGGGTGAAACAGGCCTATGGGGCTCTGGGGTCGTCTTGGCTCCAAATCTAAGGTCTTTCCTGAGTTGGTTTTAGGGGATTAGGAGCCAAATGCCCCTTTGTCCTGTCCCCACCTTTTCTGAGCCCCTGCTGCTGCTGGAGGCCATCTAGAAGGGAGGAGATGACCTGCTGGCTGAATCAGCCCTGCGCTGCCCCTGCAGACACCGTGGCACCGACAGTCAGCCCAAGGAGCAGGGCACCACTGGCCCGCAACCACGTGCAGGAGGTGTGCCTGCACCAGGTGGACTCTATCAGTGACCTACACAGTGGAGGTGAGGGGGGCCGGGGCGGGTGGGACCAGTGGATGGGAGAAGGGAGGAAAGCAGATGTGCCTACCGCCCTCTTCCTCCTGATGCCCCATTTGTCCTGCAGGTTCACTGTGCCCCTACCTGGCCGAGGAGGCGCAGCCATGGGATGAGCTGCTGGGCATCCTGCCGCCATCACTGTGCACGCAGACCAGCTGCAGCTCTGTGCACAGCCGAGGGGCCTTTCTGCTGCTGCTCGCGCTGCTGGTGCTCACCTGCCTGGCACTCGCCGTCCTGGCTGTCTACCTTAGTGGTAGGGAGGGTGCAGGAAGCCAGCGGGACCAAGAGGTTGAGGCAGTGAAGGGCTGGGTGGGTGGGGAGTCGTGGGTTAGCACGTGGTCTGATAATCACCCCCGTTCCCACCTGTCCTACAGTGCTGCAGAGTGAATCCCTACGTGTGCTGGCGCACACACTCCGTACACAGGAGGAGACGCTACTCAAACTCCGGCTAGCCAGCCTCAGCCAGCTGCGAAGGCTCAACTCCAGTGAGGCTCGAGCACCCAGCTGAGATGCCACTTGGGCCTGGGGCCTGGGGGTACGTGCAGGGGGGAATAAAGTGGCTGTTCGTAGGTTTCTCCTCTCCCACTGCTGCTTTACACTACTTCCTTGGTGAGGTTTTTGTACAAGAGCCCGGTCTGACCCTACAGCTGCCTGCCTCGGCTTCTCAGCCTAGGCCCAGTCAAGACTTCTGGTGCCAAGGCCCTACTTTGGGTGGCCCAAGGTCAGAGGAAGCGACACCAGCCTCCTGGCTCCTCTTGTGGCCTGTCAGCACCCTCTGGCCTCCCCCAGATAACAGGTTCAGAAGCCTAGAAATAGCTGCCTACCCCCATCACCTAAACTTTGCCAGGCCTCCCAGTGGGGGTCCAGCCTCAGCTCTCAAAAGACAGGCTGGCCACCTGGGAAGAGACTATCTTGGAGGGCAAAGGTGAGACGGGGAGGCCCGGTTGGTCCCAAGCCTGTGATGGTGGAGAGGGAGGGAGTGAGTACAGGCAGAAATACCCAGAAGCCAGGGCCACAGAAGGCTGAGCATTCTGTTTAATTAATTATATCTAATAATCTTTTAAAAATTAGCACATAAATCCATTCCTCCCCACCTGTTGTAGTGGCATCTGTCCAAATACCACCCCCACCCCCAGGAAGTGGCTCATCCCAGGGCAGCAAGGCCTGAGAAAGTAATAAACAGCCCTTTTCTTCCTGCCCCACAGCCCTGAGACAGGGCAGGAAGAGGCCACAGGGCAGAGTGCAGGGGCAAAGTGCCAGGATCCCAAGCAACCTGGCCTCCAGCCACCCACCCCCATGTCTGTTTTTTGGTTTTGTCATTAAAAAAATAAAGCGACAATTCCTGGCAAGATCCAGGGGTTGCACTGTCTTCTGTTAAAAATATGGGCAAGGATGTGGACAATCTCCTCTTGAGCTGGTCCCACCTCACAGGATGTCTGCCCGCTTGTCCCGCACACGGCTGCGCGCCTTGGTCCGAGCTTTGAAGGCAGCAGCGTTGTACAGGTGCTGGAGTGGGGGCAAGGATCCAGTGAGTTGAAGAGGAAGGAGGCGGCCCAGGGCTTCTCCACCCGCTGCAGAACCCCAGGCGGCGGGAACCGAGGTAAGACAAAGGTGCCCAAGGGTACAGACCTTCTCAAAACGTGAAATCTTGCAGGCCTTCAGGGCAGTGGCATCCAGCACCAGCACAGGACCCAGGCCAAAGATGTCACGGAGTAGCTCATTGTTCTGAGGGCAAAGAACAGTGAGGGCAGTGAGCTCAGAGCAGTCTGAAGCAGCCGAGCTGGGTGCCCTATCCCTGTCCACCTCCCCACCTGGAGGTGATGGTGCAGGCCGGAACCCAGCACATCCTTGAAGGCGGCGTAGATCCGGCGCCGAGCCCAGCTGTCCACATAGAGCACCTCGAGCCCAAAGCGGACTGTCTCCTCCTCACACTCGCCGCCCTGCAGGATAGAGGGGCCCATGGGACTGGCCTTGGCGGCTGGGCCCGGGGATACACTCGCTAGGACGCGCTGGTCCTCACACGCACCTCAACAAAGCGCAGCACTGCACGGAAGGTAGAGCGCTGACGCCGGCGGTCAGCCTTGGCTCGGTACTTGTTGCTGTCAGTGGCCAGAGTGCGCAGCGCACTGCAGAGGGCTTCCATGTCCTGGTAAATAAAGTCCTGCAGTGGGAGCGATGGAGGCTGTGTGAGCAGAAGCCTGAGCCCTACTGGCTCTCCACATGGTGGGGGGAAGGGGATGGTTCAGACCCTCCTTTCACTGAGGAAGTCATTTTCTTGTCTGCCTGGCCCCCCTGAATCCCTTCTTGGCCCCTGCCTGGGCTGGACACCCCTGCTCAGGGGCGCCATCTCAGCACCTGGCATCTGAGTCTGTGTCAGGGCTACTTGCCCTGCATAATGACCTTGTTTTCTGTGGCATCCCCTGCACCCAGCCTGAGATGGGCAGGTGGTGTCACAGCAGGCACCCTCCCCACCCTGACACCCCGTCGCATCTCTCGCACCTCTAGGTCCCGGGTGAGTTCAAAGAGCAGTGCGATGGTCTCGCCAGCAGCGATCCGCAGGTTCACGCTTTCACTGGACAAGAGCTGGGGCAGCCGAGGCAGCTGCCTAGGGAAGGGGCAGGCTGAGGTGTGGGTTGGAAGTCTCTTTACCCTTCCCCTCCCACTCCCAGTGGGCAGTCACCCCTACCTGTCCAGGATGTGGCGGATGTGGGTGCTGGGGCAGATGGTGAGGAGCAATGCCCAGGCCTGCAGGGCAGCACAGAGCAGGCCATGCAGGCTGACAGGGACCACAGGGGCTGTGGGGCCACCCACACCACAGAAACGGCTGAAAACACCTTCCAAGCAGGTGAGGCAAGAGACCAAGTCCTAGAGGCACAGGGAGGCAGGGGAGTGGCTCAGGGCCAAGCTAGGGTCTTGGTGCTCTGCTGCCTGTACCTGCAGGCTACTTACCTGTATATCGCCAGCAGCTACGTAGCAGCCCAAGCCAAGAGCAGAAGCACACTGTTGGGAGGAGAGCCAGGCCGTGGTCAGAGGGTGAGCCTGAGTTCCCAGCCACGGGGCTCACCTTCAGAGGAGGGGAACTTGGAGGCCGGTGGGACCCACCTCTCTGCTTAGGGATTAGGCAAAGGAAGTATGTCACAGGGCATGGAACACTCACGTGGAGCCGGGCAGCAGGACTAGCTGTGCCATCACTGAGCACAGAGACCAGCAGGGGTTGCAGGCTGTGGAATAACTCCTCACCCTTGGGTCCAGGGCCCAGCTGCACACACAGCAGGCCTAGTACGGCAGCAGCCAAGGCCTGTTCCTCATCCTTCCCTGCAGGGATGCCTTCCAGTCAGTCCATGCAGCAGGGGTCAGCACCCAGCCAGTTCAGGCCCCCTGTGCACCCCCAGGCCCAACCTTTCTTGAGGCACTTTTCCAAGGCATCGGCCAGTGTGAGGCGGCGCTCCAGCACGAAGTCGGGGAGTAGGTGGGCCGCCAGGGCCAGGCGCAGGCTCTCAAGAGCACTCTGCCGGGTCTTGAAACTGACGGATAAAGGAGGTCTCGTGGGCCAACCCTACCCAGGTCACATTTGGCATAGGCTGAGCAGGGACATGGGGGAAGGGGCTGGTTGGCAGTCAGGGGTACCTCTTGTCTGTGAGGCAGTCCACATACTCCTTCAACTTCTCCTCAAGGTCTTCCTGCTGACCCTGCTCATCCACGGCATCCCCCCCTGCAAGGCCAGCTGGTCATCCCTGCTTCCTGCCCTAGCCCGCCGAGCCCCCACGGAGTCCCGACCAAACGCCCACCCAGTCTCACCAAGGCTTTCCTCTGCTGCGGTGCTAACGAGGCTGGGGCATTCACTGGTGTTGCTGCGGGCCTCACTGGCTGCCTCATCCTCGCTGGAGCCTGACTCAGCCTGGGTATTGCTCCGGGCACCTGTGGAGGGTGGAACGGGACACTTGGCCTGCCTTCATTAATGAGTGATGGCTGGGGTTACCTCACCCAGGCTCATGACCCCACAAGACAGAATGCTGCCCCTCCCAAGGCTGAAGTGGGAGGCACAGAGGCTGATGCTGGGCACCGTGAGCCAGGAAACAGGAGAAAGGGAGCAAAGTCTACTTCTGGGGAGAGTCAGGCATCAGGGCCAAATGAGGATGACCTGGCAGGCTTGGTGAGCAGTGCCTCCCTGAGACTAGAGCCTGCTTTTTTTTTCTTAAGAGGTTATTTATATATTTACTTGATAATATCATGTTTTTAAAATTGAAGTATAGTTGATATACAGTATTATATAACAGATACACAATTTAGTGATTCACCATTTTAAAAGGTTATACTATATTTATACTTAGTATCAAATATTGGCTATATTCCCCCATGTTTTACAATAATACGTCCTTGTAGCTTATTTTATACCTGATAGTTTGTACTTCTAAATCCTCTACCTCTATCTTGCCCCTATGCCCCCTCCTCACTGGTAACCCTAGTTCCTTCTCTACATCTGTGAGTCTGTTTCTTTTCTGTTACGTTCACTAGTTTGTTATATTTTTTAGATTCCACATGTAAGTAGTATCTTACAGTATTTGTCTTTCTCTGTCTAACTTATTTCCCTCAGCATCATGCCCTCCCAGTCTATCCATGCTGTACACCACAAACTAATACAACATTTTAAATCAACTCTACTTCAGTTAAAAGGCAAACAAAGAACCCATTTAAAATATCGGCAGAATAGACTTACCTTATGATCCAGCAATCCCACTCCTGGGCATATATCCAGAGAAAAATATAATTCAAAAAGACACACCCCAACGTTCACAGCAGCACTATTTAAATAGCCAAGACACGGAAAGGACCTAATGTCCATCGACAGATGACTGGATATATATGTACTGGATATAAGCTGAGGTATGTATGTACACAATGGAATCGCCCCTCAGAAAGACTAGGACAGTGAGAATACACAGGTCAGAGAACAGAGGTGGAATGCTTTCTAACGTTTTGAGAGTAAAGGGCCTTTGAAAAAAGAGGAAAATACAGAGACTTAGTAGGACAAAAAAAAGTATGAGAGAATAAAAACAGACATGGGTTATTAGGAAATGTTGAGAAAAAGAGCAAGGAAGACAATGCCTGAGAAAGATGACAGAGAATACGCAACTAGAAGGAAAGGGAAAAAAAAAAAAGGTTTTGAAGGAGAAAATGAGAAAAAGAGCTTCCCCAGAAGTGAAGTGAGGGACTCACCCGGCTGCTCTCCCTGCGGCTAAGAACACTGTGGGGAGGGATGGCAGGCTTCAGGGGACAGGAGGGTGACCTCCTCCCACAATGGGATGGGATGGTGGTGTCACGCAAGCTGGACCTGACCAGGTCAGGGTGGAGTCTTTTAACATGGGAGAGTTAGCCGACCAAAAAGACTATTCTGACAACCTACTCTGAGGACAAATGACATTCTGGGACACCAGCTTTTCCAGACGTGCATGTTGTGTGAATGAAGACATTGGGAGATCAACTCAGGATGTGATTCTATTCTGTGGAAGCCATAGTTAGTTACAAGTCAACTTGATGAAATAAAACATAAGATTTTAAAGAATAATAAAAGTTGTGAAAATATAAACTATTTAAAGTACAATGAAATAAAATAGATTTTAGAATGGCCTTTAAATTTCTATCAAAATTATTTAAGAGAATATTCATGGATGTGTATAATGAGAAAAATATAAAAAAGATAACTGGGGAGGGGTAAATTTGTATTTGATGCTCCCAAACTTCTAACTATTATGTATAAAACAGATAAACAACAAGGTTCTATGATATAGTACAGGATATTCAATACCTTGTAATAACCTATAAGGAAAAAATATGGGTGTATATATGGATGAATGAATCACCATGCTATATACCAGAAATTAATACACTGTAAATCAGCTATACTTCAATAAAAATAAAAGCCCAAAATACGATTTTTAAAAATATTTCGGTGATCATAACTTTGTCCACTTAAAATGTATCTTCAGTTAAAATGTATTTTTAGTTAAAAGAAACAATGGAGATAAACAACTAATTCAAATAAATCTATGTCATACTCTTTCTTACCAGAATGTTACTTTCAGGATTAATAATACTCTCCCTTGTGGTGGTTGTAAAATATGTTCCTCAAATTAATTGGCATAAACTTAACGTGGAGGAGAAAATGAAATATTCAGAAACTAATTTTAAAAGTAATACAATATGTTCATCTGGAAACCAGTATGTTTACTTGGGTTTCAGTGACTTCTAAGGTAGAGAAGAAACTGCAGAAAATGTCACTTCCTGATCCAAGGACACACGCACCCCAGTTCAAGCAGAAGCCCAGCTTCTGCCTGCACCTCGATGACTCCTCAGAGGAAATTCCCACATGAGAATTTACACGGTGGGCATTGAGAAGTATTCACATAGCAGTAAGTATTACTAGAAATAAGAAGGAAATGTTCATAATGAGGAAAGCATCAAAACAGAAAGACATAAAAAACTCCTAAATATTTAGGACTGGCCTCAGCTACAGGAAGCGAAAGTGGACAGAATGAGCAGGAACCACGGACGAGGCCGCTGGAGGTGCGCAGGGGAGCAGATGGGAGACCAGAGGCCCGGGTGAAGTACCTGGAGAGGCGGAGGGGCGAGGAGCCGAGGAGGACCTGGGCCTGGCTGGGCCCCGCCAAGGGCCCAGGAACCTGGTCCAGTCATGGAGCCCACGACACAGAGGGGCCCACGAGGGGGCCGAGAGCCCGAGCCCCCCTCCCAGGAAAAGGGGCAGGGTGATTAAGCGGTGCTGGGAAAACTGAACAACTACCTGTGACAGCCTGAAATCAGAACATTCTACAAAAAAGAAACTCAAAATGGACTAAAGACTTGAATGTAAGACCAGATACTTGAAAAAGTATCGAAAGGAAAACACAGGCAGAGCACTCTGGGACATAAATCACAGAAATATATATATATTTGGTTTCTTTGTTTTGGTGGGGCGGCAGAGATCATTAAGATTATTTATTTATTTATTTATTTACTTATTTATTTACTTGCCTATTTACTTATTTTTAATGGAGGTACTGGGGATTGAACCCAGAACCTCATGCATGCTAAGCATGCCCCTAACACTTGAGCGATAACCCCCTCAAGCAACATATTTTTGGGAACAGCTCCCGCGGTAATCGAAATAAAAGCAAAAATAAACATATGGGATCTAATGAAACTGCAAAGCTTTTCCACAGCTAACGATTCCATCAACAAAACGAACAGAAAACCTACACAATGGGAGAAAATCTTTGCAAATGATGCGACTGACAAGGAACCAATTTCAGAAATACACAAACAGCTCATACACCTTGGAAAAAAAAAAAAAGCAACCCTATCAAAAAATGTGCAAAAGACCTAAATAGACATCTCTCCAAAGAAGACATACAGATGGCCAACAAGCACATGAAAAGATGTTTCACATCACTATTAGAGAAATGCAAATCAAAACCCCACAAATGCAAATCAAAACTCACACCAGTCAGAATGGCCATCATTTGAAAGTCTACAAATGACATATGCTGGAGGGGGTGTGCAGAAAAGGGAACCCTCCCACCTACACTGTTGATGAGAACGTAGTTTGCTGCAGCTGTTAAGGAAACGAGTATGAAGACTCCTCAAAAAAAAAAACAAAAACAAAAACAAAAAAACAGACTTAACACATCATCCAGTAGTCTGACGCATGGGCATATATATCTGAGGGGTACATCCAGAGGGAACTCTAATTCCAAAAGATACATGCACCCCAATGTTCACAGCAGCACTGTATACAATAGGCCAGACAGGACAGCAACTGAAATGTGCCTCGACAGGTGACTCCATAAAAAGCTATGGTATATTTATACCATGGAATACTACTCAGCCATTAAAAGGAGTGAAATAATGCCATTTGCAGCAATGTGAATGGACCTAGGGATGGTCATTCTAAGTGAAACAGGAGAAAAGGGGAAGGAAATCACCGTGTGCCATCACTCATAGGTGGAATCTAAAAGAAGAATAAAAGAGGACACTATTGAACTAAACTACAAAATAGAAACAGACTCGCAGACACTGTAAACAATCTTATGGTTACCAGGCAAAGGGGATGGGAAGGGATAAATTTGGGAGTTTTAGATTTGCAAATGTTAGCCACTATACATAAAAATAGATTAAAAAAAACAAAGGAAGTTTCTTGTTTACAGCACAGGGTACTATATTTAGTATGTCATAATAACATTTAATGAAATAGAATATGAAGGTGAATGTATGTATGTATATGCATGACTTGGATATTGTGCTCTACACAAGAAACTGACACATTGTAACTGACTGTACTTCAGTTAATCAATTGATCACACTGGAATTAAAATAAAAAGTAACCTGCTATGTTCAATGGGTATGACCTTAACTATAGTCTTATACTTGAAAAAATAAAATCTTTAAAGGAAAGTGTTTTTGATTTTTTTTTTTTTACCTCTAAGTGCATTTACCCAAAAGTAACTCATGATATAAGACTTTTCTTATCCACCCTCAGATTTTTTTTGCATTGTTTATATTTTTTATTTGATTCAAGTATAGTCAGTTTACAATGCTGTGTTAATTGTGGCATACAGCATGATTCAGTTATACATATATATGTGTATATATATATTCCTTTTCATATTCTTTTTTTATATGTATATATTTCCATTGAAGTACAGTGAGTTTACAGTGTGTTGTCAATTTCTGGTGTACAGCATAATGCTTCAGTCATACACAAACATACATGTAGTTTTCAGATTCTTTTTCATCATAAATTACAAGATACTGAATATAGTTCCCTGTGCTATATAGTATGAACTTGTTTATGTATTTTATATATATTAGTATCTCCAAATCTCAAACTCCCAAGTTATCCCTTCCCACACCACCATCAGATTCTTGATAAGGATATTTACCATCAAGAAGTTTTACAAAGAACGCTAAGATGTAGACATTCAGCAGCCCACAGGGCCAGTATTTCAGTAAGGACCCCAATACAGCAATAAGGCTTATTCACAGCACAGCTTACACTTTCCCATGTAAAATAATTACCTACTTAAAGCCCAATTTCCCAGGTATCATGCCAGGGTGCAAAGCTTAGAGGGAGGAAAGGAAAAGTTGTCTACATTTAAAAGATGAGGAAACTAAAGCACAGAGAAGTTAATCAGATCAAAGCTAAAGCAGAAAAAGGAAAAGCTTTATCTGGCCCACTTTATAACAGTTTCTGAATCTAAACATCTGTCTGAATTCATGACAAATATTAAATGCCGTATTACTCTTCTTTAAAAAGAGTGAGCTTTCATTCTAGAAAAACACTAGCATCAAGATACATTTTGTATAAAAAACAAATTATATTAAGGGGGTGGAGGGTACAGCTCAGTGGCAGACCACTTGCTCAGCATGCAGAAGGTTCTGGGTTCAATCTCCAGTACCTCCATTAAAAAATAAATAAATAAACCTAATTATGCCCCCCAAAATAAATAAACATAAATCGTACAAAATTTTTTTTAATTTTTAAAAATTATATTACATGGAGATTTATAGTAGCTTTATTGATAATTGTCAACACTTGGAAGTAACCAAGATGTCCTTCAATAAGTGAATGGATAAACAAACTGTGGTATATGCAGACAATGTAATATTATTGAGCAGTAAAAAGAAATGAGCTATCAAGCCCTGTAAAGACAGGAAAAGACCTTAAATGTGTATTACTTAGTAAAAGTAGCCAATCTAAAAGGCTACATACTGTATGATTCTAACTACATGACAATCTAGCAAAGGCAAAACTATGGCAACAGTAAAGATTCGTGATTGCTAGGGGTTGGGGAAGAGGAAGGGATGAATAGAAGCACAGAGAATTTTTTGAACAGCGAAACTATTCTGTATGATACTATAATGGTGGAGCCATTATACATTTGGCAAAACTCGTAACATACAACACAAAGAGTGAACCCTAGCATAAACTACAGACTTTGGGTAGTAATGACATGTCAATGTAGGCTCACCAACTGTTAACAAATGTACCTCTGCTGTGGAATGCTGATATGTATGGGTGGGAGCAACGGGTATATGGGAAATCTGTACTTCCCATTCAATTTTGCTACGAACCTAACACTGTACTAAAAAATAAAGTCTATTTTTTAGAAGTGAAATTATATAAATGTTCTAATTTGTTATCTAGGTGGTGGTTTTATCTGGGTTAGGTGTGTACATGTGTAAAAATGTTCACATTATGTATACTTTATATATATTTTATACTTCAATAAGAGTTATTTTAAAAGAAAACAAAAATCTAACACAGCAAACCGATCACCTGAGGGGGAATAAATCTGTGTTTAAACTACCACTGGAAGACAGCAAGAGGAATACTATATACTGGTTTTCTCTATCAACAAACTAGAAAAAAATACAGTAAGCTAAAAACAAAAGACACACAAAATTTTTCATAAAATGCCTTCTTAAAGAAGCAGTATTTAAAGAGTTAATTTCTCACTTCAACCGACTCCAACACGAAAGTTTCATTCATCTTAAATACTCACCTTACCTTACATCCAGAAAATACTATTTTAGCAGGTCCATATGAATCAACTTTATTCTTTAAGAGACTTAAGAAGCTATAAAAGAGGATGCTGATAATCAAGTTCTCGGCTACAAAGAAATCAGTCACTGAACACTGGCACAAGAAGTCAACGATGAAATGAAATGGAACATGCCATACAGAACTATGAACACACAGTGTGGAAATGATTTTTAACAGGAGGGTGGATTTAAGGGATGAATATTCCACCAAAAGCAGTACTTGCTGCTCCCAGAAATTAAAATCACTTAGCTAGGACTCTGGTTGCTCCTGGTTTTCAAATACCACACATGGAAAATCATCAGATAAGGAAGCCTCAAGGTTTGAAAAGTTTCATGTGAATTAAAATTAATTCACATGCAACTTTTTAAGGTAGCATAGCTGCCATATGACCTATGTCCTATTACTCTGCCATCTTGACCGGACTGCTTTAAGGATACCTAGGATACTGGGCCAAGGGAGAGGGGGCTGCATAGGCCCCACTTAGGCCAGCAGCCCAGCCTAGGGTGGGGGCATATCCAGGCAGATCCTGGAGGAGCCTTTGGATGCCCCAAAATGGCCAGGGCAAGGGTCGGGGACTTAAAACAGTCAAACAGACTCAGGGTTCAAATCCCAGCTACACATCCTAACAGGAGTGTAAACAGGTCAGGTTCCTAGTCTTCAAAGCCTCAATTTCTCCATCTGCAAAGAAGACCTCTTTGGGGCAAGGCAAGTGAAGGTAATGACTAAACAAGTGACTACTAATGGCTCTTCTGTGGACCAACAAGCTCACCAGGTCACCCACCAGCCCTGGCGGCAAAGGCCCAGCTCCTAGTGGATGCAGGTGGGTGCCCTAGGCTTCAAGCATACTGGCTTCTGAGCACCCCCTGGTCCATCCCAGGCCTTCAGCCCCAGGTGGATGGACACACAGGCTCCTTCTGACCCTGGGAAGTGCAGAGAGCTGAGTGGCCCCTGACTGCATGAGCCCCTGAAAACAGGTGAACACAGGGCAATTTCAGGGTCAGCAGAGCTGGACCACTTATGTGAGTGGGTTCTGCCCAGGGTCAGGGACTGACTTTGGCAAGGGCAGCTACTGTAGTGGAGCTCCATACATGTTCTGGTCACCAGGCTGGCCCTACTTCCAGGAACTATGTACATACTCCCTGTGCCTGCCAGACAAAGTCCAGCGCGCACACACACACTGGCCTCTGCTCACCTCCTCTCTCACTACCCTACAAACCAGAGACCCAACTTTCCCTCATCTGGTCCACTGTGCCATGGCCCCTCCAGATGTCAGGCCCTTGCCCAGCTTGTGGCCTCTATATGGCGCTCTCCTCTTAACCTTCTCAGGACTCACCCAAGAACCCCTCTCTTGAGGCTTCCTTGGTTCCTATCTGGGGCTGTCACCACTCAGTGAACTTGTCCCCCAGCACTAGTCCTTCTGGAGCGTTGCCACCCTCTTCAATGTCCCCTTGTAACGGAGCAGGACCCTATGAGGCCTTCCTGGGACAGGCCCCTCCCCCATATTCTCTGCTGTAGCTTCTCTCTTAAGTACCTAGATAATGGTATTTGATGAACATTGCCTCAATTGTTTTAAGGTGCTAAAACCACCACCAAATGGACGAAGTTAACTAATTGATGATCATGAGCACCATAGCCTCCAGACCTACTGGCACCTGAGGACTGATAAAGTGAAATCCCCGTGACAACCACCCTGTTACCTCACCATCAAGCAATCAGATAACTGTGCAGTTTTTTACATATCCTGGCATGCTCTCCCTCATCTTGCCTTTAAAAATGTTTCACTGAAACTTTTTGGGGAGTTCTGGGTTTCTGAGCACGAGCCATGTGTTCTCCCTGTAGCACCTTACAATAAACGCTGCTTTTTCCTATACTACAACCCAGTGTCAGTAGATTGGCTTTACTGCACGCGGACAGACCCAAATTTGGTTCGGTAACACCCTCACAAGCCCCATTAAAGTGGTGACCGTGTCTGAGGTGTGTCTAATAGGCACCCCATCCCTGCAAAGCAAACATGTATCTTTACTGTACCACAACATGCTCCTCCTGGTCGACCTGATAAGCGACTCTCAGGGTTACCTCAGGCTCCAGGGCACTCATCTACCTTCCAGAGACAAGCAGCCAAGACCCAAATTTTGCAGCTTCCCCATCACTCCCTCTCTTGGTGCTCCGGGAAAAGCCACCCTCCGGCCAACTTCCTAGTCTAGTCCAGGAAAGATCAGGGCTTGGAGAAAGGGCTGGGTTCCTGCTCTGCCTGGCCGGTACGTCCACCACAGTAGACGACCGGTGTGGCGGAACGATGAAGCAACTAAGGCCGGGAGGTGCACACCGGATTAGGGCCGGGAGCTAGGGCTCCAGGCAGACAGGCAACGCGCTCAAGCTGAGCACACACGTGGCCGCTGATTCCTGGCGCACGTGCGGGCCACAGGGGAGTTGCGGGGCGCCGCACCAGACTGGATGAGGCAGGAGTCCTCACCCCAGGACCCTCGGGGACACAGACGGGAACCCAATCAGGACCCCCACTCGCCGTTCCTCACTTGCGCCGCGTCCCCCACTTACCTCCTCCGCGGCGCTGGCCTCTGCGGGGTGCACTGCCCTTTCGGGCGCGGGGCATGTCGGGAATCCGGCGTCGATGGGCGCGGGGTCAGGCACCTGGCGGGCGGGGGCTCCAGACCAGCGAGTCGCCGGCCAGTGTGCTGAATTGAGACTTCGGCAGACGACGGGAGCCACACGCCGCGCGCGCCACCATCTTCGCGAGGCGCCCCGCCCTGCCAAACAGGTTGAAGCGCCCCGCCCTACTGAACGGGTGGCCGGGAAGACGAGTTCCTGGCTGCTAGACTCAGACCCGCCTTCGCATTGCCGAAACTACCATTCCCAAAGTGTTGCGCGCCGAGATTACCGCCGGCCGGCTGGGCGCAGAGCACCTCGGGAATTGTAGTCTACTCCCGGGACCTATAAGCCCACGCCGCTTTAGCTGAACTATGCACCCACAATGCCCTGCGGCCCCCAACACGTGTAGTGGTTAACTCTGAAGCTGTCCCCTTGGAGCTGCCCACCACGCAGGACCGGCATCTCTGGGCTCTTGCAGCGGGATGCTAGCAATGACGAGGGGAGGGTGGGTTTCAGTAGAATCGGGGAACAGCTCAACCTTAGGCAGTGAAAGAAGTAACTTTATGATGAAAACAGTACAGACAACAGCTTAGCACTTACAGATCTTAGCCAAGATCTCCCTGGCCCACCCCACTCCACTCCCCTCCCCTCTAGCCTCCCCACCCTCCTGCCCGTGGAGGGTTTCCTGTGATCTCTCCATGTTCTCAGTGAGATGTAGAATAGATCCCTGGGCTGGCAGCCCTAAACTTCTGGAACACTGACTTCCTGGGGCTGCTTCCTTGTCAGGAGGGATCAGGTGATCTCAGAGGGCCTCTGGTTTTAAACTGGTGCGTTTCTTCTGGCCTCTTCCACTCCCCAGGGATCCCATGGGAAGTGGGATATGTGCACAGGAGAATTGACTGTAAGCAAAATAGAACAAGAGTGTGACAGAGCCACCACCCCAGGACTGGAAAAATGGCAGCAGGGACAAGGAGGTCAGGGGCAGGTGACCCCTGGCTTTATGTTGCTTCTTCAGGCCCAAGGTCAGGCCTGGGCTCCTGGCAGGTAGGGCCAGCCCAGCCCCAGTAACAGCGGCAGCTGAAGGACTCCCAAGCTCCAGGGCTGCCATCTGGCTGCAGGTGCAGAAAGGCTTCCAGCTGTCCTGGGTCTTGCCAGGCACAACGGCCATGGCCATGGCACCGCTGGTGACTGCAGACCATGGCTGCCCTGGTCACGTTGACCACATAGGGGCCCAGGGTGCCCACTAGGTAGTCATGGAGATGCCAGCACTCCTCCTGAGGAGAGGGGAGGGATGTATCAATGCTCCTGCTCCATGGCCCTGACATAGTCTTTCCCCAACTCTGGGACCCCAGCATGGAATGTGTGGCAGGCTGGAGGGGGCAATGATCACCTCAGAGCTGGAGAAACTCAGGTCCCCCCAGAGCACCACGCCGGCTGCCCCCAGTGCAGCGCTCACACCAATGGTCTGCATGAGTTCACCCTGGAGACAAAGAGCTGCTAAGCCAGGGCTGGGCTGGCTAGATCCACCTGGGCCTACATCCAACTTCCAGAACTTCCGTGGCTCACTACCATGATCTGGTTCCACCTCTAGAGCAGGGCCCCTTGACCTTGAGCCTCTGAGTGGCTTCCAGGCCCTTCACTCAGAGAATGTCATGCTTCCCCACTCAGACCCCTAGACTTCAGCTTTCACTCACCTGGGACAGGAACCTCCCAGACCTCCGGTGTGTGAGGCGGGCGTAGGCCAGGACAGGCAGGGGATGTAGGTGCCCAGTGAAGGCCACACGGAAAGCCTCCTCCAGGCGGTATCGGACAAATGCCTGGTGATGGGCAGGTGGTAGCCTGGGTGGTAGGTAGATGCTGGGGAAGAGGGCGCTGGAGGCAGCCCAGAGCCAATAGAGTTGGGTGTTGCGGGCCAGGGCAGCTGCATGGCAGTGGCCTGTGTAATTGGAAGCCCGACCGCGCCAGCCATTGCCACAGGCTGGGTAGCGATAGAAGCCCCAGAGCCCGTGAGGCTGCAGTGCTCGGCCTAGCCGCAACGTGTCCTCCATCAGTGCACGGGCTGCCTGTTCAAAGCCAGTACGGGCTTTGTAGAGCTGCTCCTGGGGGTCCAGGTTGGGGAATACCTGCTGTGCCCAAGCCCAGGAGACTGCCTGATAGGCGTGGCGGCGGCCCCAGTTCCCGGCCCAGAGTGGACACCATTCCTCCCAGTCCAGCACTGCCAGGCCAGCGAAGCCGGGTAGCAGGCTGTGGCGGATCTGATTGGCAGCCTGTGCCAGGTGGCGGTCAAGGGGCACAGCCTGGGGGATGCCCCCATTGTGAGCTGTGCCCCTGGGCCCAAGGTAGGGATAGAGGCCAAGTTGATTCTTGTAGAAGATGGTGATATTCTGGCCATGGAAATGCTGACCACGGTTGGCTGTGATGCCCAGGGCCTCCAGTGGCAGGTGCACACCAAAGCGGGCCTTACAGCGTGCTGAGGGTACATTCCACAGCACCAAGAAGGGGTGTTCAGGGGCCTGCAGCTGGGGCTGGCCACACCCCAAGCACAGGGCCACCCCTAGCACCAGGGCCGGGCCTAGCTGCATGGTCATGCCCCAGGGATGGAAACCTGCAGGAGAAAGGGAGTGTGAGTTTAGAGTCCATGGCCATGGCCATACCTTCTGCTCAACAGAGAAAGTGGGAAGATTTCTCCAGCTCCTCCCCACAAGGAAGGAAGGTGGGAAGAGCATGGTTCCCAAGGGGGTCACATGGGCTTCTCACAGCTCAAGATGGCCTGGGCAGGTACCCTTCCATGTTGTCCATTTCTGTCATGACAACACTGTGCCCTCTGACATCTCCCCCATCCACAGCTCTCACAAGTCCCCTCTTTCCTCTGCCCATCTTGTTTCCTGCCCCAAGAACACTCAGCTCCTACCCTGCCTGGCTTAATCCCTACTCAGCACTCAGATCTCTGCTGTGCCATCACCTAGGTCTGATCTCCAAGTGGAATGAGGGCACTTGAGCTCCGACTGACTCAGCATGGATCCTGCCACTGTATGCCTGCCCTGTCCCTTGGGTCCAGAGCCTGTCTGTCCAGTTCCCCACTGCCTGTGCCCAATCCAGGGCCTGACACACAGCAGGTGCTCAGTAAATAATGATGAGTGAGTGAATGTGGAAGGAAACAGAAACCCTGTCCCCTGGGCCTGGTAGAGTGAGGGGAGCAAAGGGTAAATGTCCCTCCATCCATGGCCCTAAGGCCAAGGTGGATCTGGGGGCTCCTGCAGGCATAGGGGACCTAAGACAAGGCTGGGAAGTGGGGGTGAGGGTCAACAAATACACTGTCACAGCCACACCCAAGAGAAGCCTTTATTCAGCCACACTGAGAGCTCTGAGCTACAGCCATGGAGCCATCTCCTGGCCCCACTGGCACTTGGGAAATGTGCCCAGGCTAAAGCTGCCCCCAGGGCCTAGAAGCTGAGGATGGCCAGTGGGCTGAGGCTGGTACTGTCCTGGGCAGTCAACTGACCCGGAAAGACAGTGTCTTGCACTGGGTAGTCCTCAGATGTCTTTTTCCATCCAGAATACAGGGCATCCTCTCAGGTCGTGGTATTGTGTTTCCAGCAGGCTTTGTGGAGGGGGCCCTGCTGGAGGTCGGGGTAAGGCGGTCAAGGGCTCAGGCAGGGGAGGGGGTGGTGGCAATGATGGCTCCTTTGGGGCTCTTAGGGCAGCTTGGGCAGTCAGGCTAGGGGCCTTGACAGGTGGCCGGGGAAAGGGAACCCTGGGGAAGGCATTGAGCAGGGTGGTGGGCAGCCGCCGGCTGGTGAAGACCAGGCCCTGCACAGGCTCACCCAGCTGGTAGCCCAGGTGGGCATAAAAGTGTAGCTGGTCGTGGGTGGTGAGGTGTAGCCGGCGGAAGCCCCGGGCGTGAGCAAAGGCCTCCAGGCCCTCCATGAGGCGGCGGCCAAAGCCACGGCCCCTCAGGGCCCGGGCCACCACCACTGTCTCCACTAGGAGGCTCTGGGGCCGGTCCAGCACCCGTGACAGGCGGGCATGGCCCACCACAATGGGGGCTGCCTCGGGCGTGGGACAGGGGCTCAGCAGCATCAAGCAGAGGGGGAAGGCGTCTGAGGACTGGCCCAGGGAGTGCAGGCGGGAGGCGCGGCTGCGGGGCCACTGCTCATTGATGAGGTCGGCACAGGCATCCAGGAGCTCAGGTCGGCAATGCACAGGCTCCAGGGTCAGCTCAGCCAGGTTGGGGGCTGGGGTCTCCTCTGGCTGGCGTGCAGGATCCAGCGTCAGCTTGGCCAGGTTGGATCTCAGGGTCACCTCTGGCTGGCATGCAGGACCCAGAGTTAGTTGGGGTGGGCTGGTACTCAGGATCAGCTCCACCTGGTATGTAGGGTCTAGGGTAGGGGTCAGCTTGGCTGGGCCAGGGCTGAGTCAGCTCTTGCCTACATGGAGGATCCAGGTTCAGCTGAGTCAGGCTAGGAACCAAGGTTATCTCCTGCTGGGTTGCAGGTAGCTCAGTCCCAGGCAAGGGGTTACGCCACAGTCTCCAGGCAGTGTTATCGCCTCAGACCACAAGAGAGCATCCTGTGGACAACAGCCATGCTGGGCTGTGCCAGAAGGGAGGATGGGGTTGGGGCAAAGAGTGGCTGACAGAGTGCTAGGGAGGGCCACACATCCTCATACTGGTGGGCTGCACCCTGCCCCCATATTCATTTGACAGCACCGATGACCTGGAGGATCCCATCCCCTATACCTGGGGGAGCTGACTCAGGTGGAGAGCAGAGGGGATGGGTCCAGGATGCCCTGCCTTACACTGGACAGAGACTGAGGGCTAAAGGCTGGGGCAGAACTCAAAAGAGTCCTGGCCTCAGCCTGCCCTGGCTACAGCTTTGTCCTCCCCAGGACAGTGGATCCAGCCCTATACCATGGCAACTGGCTGGCCAGTGGACAGAAGATGCAAACTAGACACCACAACCCCCTGCTTAACCCCCTGCATTCCCTTTGGAGGAAACACAGCTACCCCCAGGAACTCTGCTGTCCCACCCTTCTCTCTCTACTCCAGGTCGCAGCCTTTTTGACCACCTGGGTCGTGCCTACTACCTAACAGATCCTGGGACAACATTCACCCACCCATCAGGCTCAATTTTCCCCTGCCTGGATTGCCTTCCCTGCCTGGGACACAGAGTTCATGGCCCCCTCCCCCAAACTGCCCAGTTCAGGGCACTTTAACTGGGCAAGGACCCACCTGTCCCCTCAGAAAGGGTCCCAGCAGCTGTAGCAACGGGCCAGGCGCACATAGCAATGTGGCTCCTACAGACCTGGTTCCCCACTGGCCTGAGTTTCGTAGCCACCATAGATAAGAACCACAGCTTCCTTCCTACATCCACAGGGGTGTCCAACGGCCACCAGGCTGGGGGCTCAGACCCCTTGCCTCCAAACTCCAATGCCTGCCCATCCTACCCGAGGCTCTGCTGGCAGGAGGGTCTATGCTGGGGGTATTCTAGTGGCAGGTGGCCGCTGGGCCCTACCCTTCTACTCACCTGCTCCAGAGGGGATGCCCTGGCTCCCCTTTACCTCCTCCCCAGGAAGGCTCCCTGAGCTTGAGGCCAGTTCCACACTGGTCAGTAACAGGCAGCCCCCTCCCCTCACACCACGTCCCACTCAGAGGGCTGTAAGTTCCTCACCTGCATCAGCCACCTCCACAGCAGTTGCACCCCTGGACCAGGAGGGAGGAAGCCCCAAGATCCGCCCCTGGGCCTGGAGCCCCAAACTTCCCCCGCGAGCTTAACCCATTCTGTGCCGACCCCACCCACTGCGGGCGGGGCTCCCGGGTCCTCAGACTGGGCAGTCTCTCCTGCCTCGGTTTCCCCCTTCTTCCCAGTGTGTGACAAACCGTGGAGTTTGGGGGTGGAAGCTTCGGGAGCCTGACTTTGGGTGGGTGTGGCTCGGCATGCTCTGGGAGGGAAAGATAGACGCAAAGAGGGCATGCAGGGCGGCAGAGTCACTTGAGGACAGTACGCATGGCAGACGCGAAGAGCGGGAGACAATGAAGACGAACACGCCGAGCGTGGGGAGGGGGCACTACTGACATGCTGACGCCGTACTCCGGGATGCTCCGCGTCCACGATCCGCACGAATCGGTATCTCGCTCTCTGTCTCGGACTCCTCCGGGTGCCCGCGCTGGCCCCTAGCGGTGCGGCGGTCGCACTGCAGCCGTCACGGCCCGCGGCGCACCACTTCCGGCGTCTCCCGGGTTGCGCGGCCGCCGCCTAGGCCCCGCCCCCGGCCGTGAGTGTCATGACACTACCCCAACGCAGATCGGGCCTCTGCCCTGGCTCCACCTCTGCCCCGCCTGTCCTTGCTTATCGAGGCCCAGTGAGTTCCGACTGAGCGCGGGCTCTGTCTCGGGTTGGCTGGGCTTCTGTCTCGCCTCGCCCCGCCCTGCCCCGCCCTGCCCCGCCCCAGGCTCAGATAGGTCTCGCCTCTGCTCCGCTTTGTCTCAGCTCACGTGGGGCTTCTGCCCCAGTCCAGGGTGCGACTGGTCAGGTGGAACTTCCTCCTGGAATCTGGGCCCCACCCTGGGAAGTAGCCTCGGACAGACATCAGCTCTGAGTGAGAGAACTTTTCTTGTGCCTTCTGGATCCCAGCGCCTGCACGTATTACGCGCTCCATAAACAGCTCTTGAAGCAAGAGTCATGTCAGCTTTATTTGCAAGGCTGATACTTCTGAGCGGATTCAGGTTGCGCAGGGCTGTTTACCATCAACACACAATAGGGGCCAAAGGGTTCTGCCTCTATAGCCAGGCAGCCTGGTTTGAATCTCAGCGCCTTCATTTTCTGGCTGTGCAACCTTGGGCAAAGTGCTTACCCTCCCTGTGTGTGCCTGTTTCCTCATAACGTCGTGTTAGGATTGCACAATTAAGTTAGCCTACTTAAAAGGCTTAGCACAGGACTTGGAAAGAGTAGACGTCCAATGAATGTCAGTTCTTACGATGGCTTAAGTTTAAAGACTTGCTCAGTGTCTCTGGAAGAAATATTTTTGACCATGCTGGGTGGGTTTCCAAGGCTCTAACTCCTTATGCAACTATCCTGGTCTGTAAGCACGTGTGCATGTGCTGGCATAGGCTCATGACTGGCTGAGTGTACTTCTGACTGTGACCATGATATGTGTGACTGCCTGTACTTGAGAGAGCCACAGCCAGTCCCAGAGTGCACTAGGTACTCAAGGTGTGCATGTGCCAATCACCACATGCCCTGCTGCTCACACCATGTTCCTCTCCACCCACGGTAGCAGCGACATTTGAATTTCTCAGCCATCTGCCCCCAATCCTCCAGTAAGAGGGCACCTCGTAGGGTCAGCTGTCCACCACCAGGCATGGGCTTGATGGAGAAACTGGTGGGGTTGAAGTTGAGGAGGGCCTCAGGGTGGCTGAGGCGCCGGGCACAGCGGCCATGGCCAGAGCACAGGGCTTGACTGCACAGAAGCGCCCCGCTGGTCACATTCAGGATGAAAGGCCCCAGCGTCGTGTCAACATACTCCTTGATGGCCTGGCATGACTCCTAGGTGGGAAGGGATGTGTCAGGGACATCACGGCCAGGCATGGGCCCAGCTAGGGCATCGAGGCATTCACCTGCGAATCAGCCAGGACTGCAAGGGTAAACGGTGGGCCAGCATCTCCCCGGTCAGCCTGGCAGCCCCACCCCTGCCCCCACCCTCACTCCCATCCTGGGCCTGAGCTCACCTTGGTTCTCGTGTTCTCCCAGCTCACCCAGAGCACCACTCCTGCCGCCCCCTGGGCTGCGCTCTCCCCCAGACTGTGCTCCAGCTCCTCCTGGAGAAAGGACAGCATAGCTCTGTGGGGCCTCCCTCCCTCCCCACAGCAGACTGACATGACACTATTGGATAGGACAAATCATTCATAACCCCCACCTGGGGCTGCTCTAACCCTAGTGGCCAGAGGCAGGCTTGCCCTGACTCTAGCCTGTGAGTGCCCTGCAGGCAGGGACTCTGATGAATGCTGAGTCTGTGCCGAGCAGATCTTGGCACACAGCAGGTGCTCAAAGACTGTGAGAGGGAATTGATGAAGGTGCCCTAAGGCTAAAGTGCCCCAGGGCTGTGTGGCCTCAGTTGTTGGACTAATGCCAGACAAGGTAGGCTATGACATGGGCAGGGTCACAGGAGACTTACCAGGGGCAGAAAGTGGTTAGTCATGTCGTAGAAGATCTGGACGTAGGGCAGCACCGGCAGACTAGGGTCCCCAGCACCCACAGCCACACGGAATGCCTCACTCACTCGGTGCCGCACATACATCTGTGCCTTCCTTGTGCCCTCCATGGCCGCAGGTATGTAGATGCTGGGGTAGAGGGCACGGCTCTGGCTCCACAGCCACCCCAGCTGGTCATTCTGGGCACGGATACTTGGTGGGCACTGGCCTGTGTAGTTGGGGTTTAAAAAGTCATAGTTATAGCAGTCAGGGAAGCCATAGTAGCCCCACAGGCCATGAGGCCGCAGTGCTTGCCCCAGCTTGAGGGTGCCTGCCATCCAGGCCTGCGCAGCCCCCTGGAACTGGTCCTGAGCTGCTGCCTCCACCAAAGGAGCTGGCCAGTAGGGGTGCTGCCTCTGTACCAGAGCCCGTGAGCGCTGCCGATAAATTTCCTTGGTGTCCCAGTTGAAGGCCCAGCGTGGGCGCCATGCCTCCCAGTCAATGACCGCCAGCCCTGAGAAGTCAGATGCAGGCATGGCGGCCAGGATGTCCTGGAATGTGCGGACCAGGTGGGCATCCAGGCTGGCATTCTGAGGCAGGCCACCAAACACGGGTTCCCCAGCAGACGTGTAGTAAGGATAGGTACCCAGCTGGGAGCTGTAGAAAATGGTCATGTTAGGGCCGCGAAAGTCCTGCCCCGGGTTGGCCACCACATCAAAGACACTGACATCCACGTCCACGCCGTGTTTCTCCAGACACCATTGGGTGTTTGCGTTCCAGACGGTGGTGAAGGGCCGGTTGGGTACCACAGGGCCCCTGGAGCCTTGAGCCATGCTGAGCAAGTTCAGGAAGAGGGTGCAGATGGGAAGCAGGTGGGCTGCCATGGCCCAGGGCAGGTCTAGGGAAACCTGGCCAAGGGAGGTAGAGCTGAGAGCGGGCCTAGAACTCTCTGACCCCTACTGAGGGCAGGCAGGCCAAGCCCCTTGCTCATTAATCCACCCCTGTTCTGACTTCAGGTAAATATTGACCTGCAGGGCTCAGGGAGGTCAGAGGGTAAAGGAGAGGCATTGAGGGGAACATGGCCACTAGACGGCACATCCACATTGCCTCTTGGGCTGGACCTCTGCCCCTTGTCTCCCACAGGCCTCCCCTTGGCCTCAATTCGCCCACCCCCTCTTTCCCGAGGGCCACAGAAGCCATGGCATCTGTTTTGAGAAGACCAGCTGAGAGCCAGGCCCTCAGCCCCCAGGCTGACCAACTGGTGGGGGCAGGGGCCAGGGAGTCTTTCCTGTCTCTTCCCCCAGGAATCCTGGCCAGCCACTGGAGGAGGGGATGCTCAGTGACCAAGGAAAGGTCAGCCCAGCCCTCCTGTACGCCCGCCAGTCTGCCCACTTGTCCCTGCTGACCTCAGGGCTGAAGGGCCTCATTCTCCAAACTTCCTGACCCCAGGGTGGTGCGGGCCAAGGCCCAGCTCAGCAAGATTCTGTTCCTTAACTCTGGCTCCAGCTGCACCAGGACTCTTGGAGGAAGAAGCTGCTGCTGGAAACTCTGAGCTTTTGTAGGGGTCACTCCACCCAGTCTGGGGGCGGGCTGAGGGGGTGGGCCCTGGGTTGGAGGGCTGGGCCAGACAGCCCAGCCATGTCTGCACTCCTAGCAAAGTGCCCTCCCTAGGACGTGGGGCTGGGCCGGAAGTGGCCCCTCCCACTCTGTCAGCTGGAGCTGGACTTTGTGGCTTTATTTGGCATGGCTGGGGGGAGGCAGTGCAGGGAGGCTGTCTGGGTGGCAGATTTAACGGGGCAGGCCTGTCTGTGATACTGGAGTCTAGGTGCCTCAGGATGGTACAGCCAGGGAGTGTACTTCCCTGCATGGCTGTGTTAGGACGTCTATGGACCTTAGGCATGTTTGCCTTTGTTGGCCCCTTCATCCAAAAAATATTTTAGAATATATTTTACAACTATATTGGTAGGTATAATCCAGACTGAGTTCATTATTATATAGTCATTATTATAAACTTCTCTTATAATCAAAAAAGATTAAATTAAAATATTTTGGGGCCCATCTAAATACTGTGGCCCTGTGCCTACTGTGCCCAGTGGGTAAGTCATCCCTGCTCTAGGGACCTGTGTCTGAAAAGCACTGTGTTCCTGAAGTCAGGGCTGCATTTCCCCATTTGTATACGTGCTGGGTCAGGGACCATGTCTTGGTGAAGCCCCAGTTACTGGACATCGGGGCTTCCCCACAAACTCCAGTAGAGTGTTTGTGTATGTGAGAATGGAACCCTGTTGTCTTACGAGCATGAAATCCTGTGTTTGTGTGATCATGGTATGAGCACAGGCATATCAGTGATGGCATGTTTGTTCATCCCTTTGTGATTTCACTTGCTTGCTTGCTGATTCAGAAGCTAGTAACAGACCTGCTAAGTGCCCAGGCCCAGGCTTGCCTGCCAGGGTGGGGTGAAGGAAACCTCATGTCCCAGGCCCAGGTGAAAGCACGGCTGGGATCTACAGCTCAGTCTGAATCTGAGGTCTTGGCTCTCTGGCACAGTGGTCACTGGAGCAGTGACCCAGTTGGCTATCATCTGGATTGGTCCATCCAGGCTCGCTAGAATGAAGCTGGCAGGGCTAACGGGGAGGAGGGCCCAGGGTACTAGGGGCTGTGGGCACATCAGCCACGACCCAAACATGGGATCTAGCCACAGAGGTGGTAGCTACGGCTCTTGTTCAGAAAGCAGGGTCCCAGAATGATGACCATTAATGTTACAGAGCCTGGCAGAACTCCAGGGGCTGAGGGGACAGGAGAACATGAGGTAGCCCCGACCCCCTCCCCAAGGCTCCATGCTACCTCCCAAAACTGGGGTAACTCTGAGGTGACTCCCAGAGACCTAGGGCTGCAATTGGCACAACCGGGCCAACCAGCAGGCCAGCATTCTCTAGCTCAACTCAGCCCCATGGAGAAGCGATGATGGTGGAATAGCAGAAGCAGCTCTGGGGCTTGAAGCCATCCTCCACCCAGGGCCCTGCCACAGGCCTGCTCCTGCGGAGCTGGACTGGTCGGATTGGTTCCAGTAGTGAGTGAGTGAGTGAGTGAGTGTGTGTGTGTGTGTGTGTGTGGTGGAGATGGGAGGTCAGTCCAGCTTCCCGGTGCAGCAATGCCTGCTCTCTCGGGTTGTGTTACCTCAGGCCCCTGAGTCACCTCACTCCCCATCACCCCACCCATAGGACAGCTGTTCCTGCTGCTCTGTTCCCCAGTTGTACTTTTCCCAAGGCTGTCTTCCAGGTCCTCCTGGGGAAGTGATGTGAGGTGGTCACAGGTTTGTACGGAGGGTCATGGGAGGGTAGGTACAGGTCACAAGCAGTGTAGAGGTCACAGAGGTTTGGGAAAGGTAAGAGCTGTGTAGGGTCACACAAGTAGGGGAATCAGCTTTGCATATAGGGGGTTACAGGTATGTAGGGGGTCACAGCTAAGCAGGTAAGGTCACAGCTGTGTGTGGGGGTCACAGGTAGGGAAGTCACAGGTGTGGGGGAGACAGGTCACAGCTCCCCCTTCCTTGCCCTCCCTCTACTGACTCTATCACCTTGCGGCCTTATTGACCAACCCCTGAATCTCACTCTTCTCCAGCAGACCTCTCTCCAACTCAGCCACAAGCAGCTGGGAACCCTCCCACCTCGGCATCCTCCTCCACCATGTGCTCTGCCATCGCCCTCCCAGGGCTTCCACCCAGCCCTGCTCTCTCCATTCTCTGCCATCAGCAGACAGGGGGATGGAGGATTGCTTTACAACCTGAATTGAGATCCATTTGGTGGGGATTGCTTCTCCAGGCTCTAATCACACCATTCCCTCACCTGCATGCTTCTCTGGGAAGCGCTCTCCACTATCCAGCATCTCCCTTTACACTGTCATCCCCCTGAGGATGGGGTCTTTGTTGGTGTGGTTCATGACTGCCTCCCTGGGACCCAGCCCAGCCCTGGCATGTGTGTGTGCTCAGTGTGTTCACCGAACAGGTGAGACAGTCACTGCCATCAGACACAATTAGGCTTGGGGCTGTTCCAGGGCTGCCCCTCCTGCCTCTGCCTGCAGCAGGCTCCCAGTCACACCCCAGCCTCAAACTCTGTGTCCCCATCAGTGTTCTGAACTTCCCCAGCCTTTACCCATACTTTGTTCCTAGCACTGAGTTTCCTCCTCACCTTTTAAAACTCAATGTAGAAAGCATTTCCTCAAGGACACTTCCCTTAAGTCCTTGTGGCTGGGGTGCCCTCCTCACTGCTGGCTGCCTCTTGAGTCTGTCTCCCCAGAGCAGGTGTTTCCCGAGTGTGGGGGCTGAGTCATCACTGGTATGGACAACAGGACCCCAGGTATAGGTTTGATGGCTGAAGGGGTAACTTGCTTAAGAAACAGAGGGAGTGAAGCAGGTCAGAGCTAGTCTGACTGCTCCAGCTCCAACTTCTCTCCCCTGGGACAGCTGGGGAAAAGCCGTGCTCTCCCATGGCCAGGACAGAACTGATCATTGAGGATGCCTCCCCATCCCTCCATCATGCATCTCTATGGTGGGACAGGGACTGGACCTCAGGATTCAGATCCCAATGCCTTGCTTGCCTCTCTCTGACCCAGACAGGGAGAGGTACGTGTGGCTGGAATCCATGGTCCTTAGGAGCAGGGGTTGGGGGGGGTAAGGGTGGGTGGAGATATCCTTGCCTGTGAAAACAGCACGGAGGGGTGGTCTGGCTACCTGCCCAGCCAGGGAAGATCAAACATCCGCTTTCCACTTTCTCCTTGGGTGGGCAAGGCGAGGCGAACGGCACTGGCCCAGCTCAGGGTACAGGGGCAAGGAGAAGCAGCACAATGAGCCCCGTTCATAGGTTCAACAGAAGGTTGGACCTAACTGCCATCCAATTAATATGGAGAAAGCAAGGTCCTCGGTGTTGGAGGTGGAATGTGAGTCCCTCTACTCCCAGTGGTCCCTGTCCTAGTGGGATAGCTAGAGTGGGCAGCTCTGGGCCCCCAGGTCCCAGTGAACGCATTTTACAGATGAGAAGTCCGCAGCTGAGGAGTCTCACAGTGACAGAACTGACTTCAAACCTTATACGGAAGAGCCTGAAATCTCTCGTACATGCCCTGGTCCAGGTGCAGACGATCCAAGCACAGAAGCAGTTGTCTTATATTTAATTTACAAAAGAGACCCCAAAATAATAATAATAAACTACCCAGGGACAGGGGAGAAGGGTCAGGTCCTCCCCGGCCCAGCTGTGCCCCTCTTCCCCTACGGCCAGGAGGAAGGGGCCTCCCAGGGGACTGCCCCTCCCCCTTAGAACAGGGGGTAGGAGCTGGCATGGACACCCTACTGGGCATCCCAGGGGCTCTGCCCCTCCAGACTCCAGTCTGTCCACCCCTTGCAGGCTTCTACATGCCTGGCACAGCCCCTGTGGCAGAGGCCAGCTTGGCTGACAGCCGGGTGAGAGACCCTTACAAAGTCCAGGTGAGGGCCAGGGCTGACACAGCCAGCAGGCCAGTGAGGTGGGACCCAGCCCAGGCCACACTGGCACCCCCAGCTGCCCGCCTACGGTCCCACTGGCATTGCTCGCCACCCCAGCCTAAGTAGCACTGGCAGCGAAAGTGCGTCTGCAGGTAGTTGCGGTCGGCCCGACTGAGCTCCCCCTCTGGTCGAAGCTGGGGCTCATCAGGGTCGTGGCTAGGCACTAGGCGGAAGCTGCTGGCACTGAGGTGCAGGAAGGTATTAGCGCTGGGGTCGCGGCGCACACAGCGCCCGTGGCCATGGCACTGGGCCCAGCTGCAATACTGGGCGGCCCAGGACACATTGACGACGTAGGGAACCAGCAGCTGTGTCAGGTAATCCTTGAGGTGCTGGCAGGTTTCCTGGGGGCAGAGGCCAGGGATCAAGGTCAGCTGCCTCAGCTCACAGGCCCAGATAGAAACTCTGCGTCCACACTGTGGTGACTATCTTCTTTTAACAGTGCACGCATGTGCACACACAAGCCTGAGCCCTCACTGTCCCTGTTCCTTCTAAGCAGGGGGTGGGGGTAGGGGCTGGAACCCAGCAGGGCAGGGGGGCAAGGTGGAACTCCATAGCTGTTCGGGACAACAAGTCCCCTTTCCAGGGAGCAGGAGAGGTGGCTCTTCTCTGTTGGGACTGGGGCTGCCTTAGGTGAGAGACAGACAAGGGGGCCACTTTGAGACTTGCAGCCCAAAGCCCAAACTCTCTGCCTGTCCCTGCACACTTGGCTCCAGTAGGCTGGGTGGGTCTTACTTACCATGGTGTACCTCGCATCACCCCAGAGGATGACGCCAGCTGCACCCAAGGCTGCACTCTCGCCAATGGTGGAGATGAGATCCATCTGTGTGAGAAGGAGAGGGTCACTGGGGAAGACTGAAACCACAGGGTGAGAAGAACAGACAGAAGGGTGGGCAGGCCTTAGCCTGTTTCGACTTGCTGACCACCCCCAATCCTGTCCTCCCCATATCACCCCTAGGCAGAAGGAGTTTCACTTTCTCCTTAAACGTTTGAGCCAGTCCCATCCCCACTTTAGGCCTCCGATTCCCACGTCAAGGGGCAGCTTGAGCCTAGTATGTATCTCTCAGGATGCAGTCCAAAGTCAGAATGCTAGGCCCAAGTCCCTGCTCTGCCCTGGATTTGCTGGGAAGCTCTGGGTGAATTTCTCAGCATCTCTGGGCCTCAATTTTCTTATCTGCAAAATGGAGGTAACAATGCCACCCTTTCACCAGATTAGAGAGAGAATGAGGTGGGGGGATGCAGAGTAGCTGGTAGACCAGAGGGAGCGGGGAGGCCCCCTGGTACCTTGAATTTGCAGTCGTTTCCCTAGGAAGAAGGCAAGGCCCTGGGAGGCACATACCTCGCTAAGCCCTGTGAGTCCGTGGCTATAGGTGGGCCGTGTGAAGACATAGACTGGGAGCGCATGGCTGCTGTGGTGGGTGTGAGCCACGCGAAGGGCCTCCTGAACACGGAAGCTGACAAAGTTGCGGCCATGAGTGGAGGAAGCGAGTTTCTCTTCCAGGTAGACAGAGGGGAAGAGGGCCGTGCTCTCGGCCCACAGCCAGGCCAGCTGGTCGTTTCGAGAGACCTCAACATCAGGGCAACGGCCTGTATAGGTTTTCTCGTTCTTCACATAATCGTGGTTATAACAGTCGGGGAAGAGGTAGAAGCCCCATAGGTGCCGAGGCCGAAATGCCTTGACAAATCGCAGTGTTTCCAGCATGAACTGCCGTGCAGCGAACTCAAACTCATATTGTGCCTGCTTGATTACGCGGTCTGGTGGCCAGTCGGGGTGGCGACTGGCCACCAACTGGCGTGATAATTGGCGGTACACATCCTTGTCCCGCCAGTTGCGCACCCACACTGGCCGCCAGTCCTCCCAGTCGATGACTGCCAGCCCTGCAGGCTCCTGTGTACGAATGTAGTGTTCCACATGTCCCTTTAGCATCTTCAGGTGTACCCAGAGGCTGCCGTTCTGTGGCACACCGCCATGCACAGATCTCCCCATCGAATCGAAATGTGGATACATGCCCAGCCGGTCATGGTAGAAGATAGTGATGTTCTGGTTCACGAAACCCTCGTTAGGTGAAGCTTGCACATCAAAGGCCTTCATGTCCTTTGGGTCCAGTGGCACCTTGTGGCGTGGGCCACAGTCTTGTGTGGGCACATCCCATGCTACCACAAAGGGCCGGCCTGTAAAGATGGGCGGTGCTGTGGGCTTGAGCTCCGTGGCCCATGCCACCACCACCACCACCAGGGCCAGTGTGACAGCGGGGCCAAGGCCTGCCCACATACTGGGGGCTGCAGGAAGACAGTGTCACCTGCCTGGCACCAGCTCAGGAACTGTGGGAAGGGTGGGAGAGATCAAGTTAGGCTAGAGAATCCTGGAGGTGCCCACTCCAAACCCATCCACACACCCTAAGCCCATACCGTGTAGGGCACTGTGCCCAAGGTTGTTCAAACGCTGTCACTGGCTAGAACAGGACTGAGAGACCACAGGCCACTGAAGGGAAGGCAAGACCCTGGGAACTCACTGCCAGGAGCACAGGGCTCCTTTCTGAAGCAGGTGGCCTAAGGCTGGGCAGGAACTTCTGTTAGGTCTGTGAGCCCTCTGAGAACTGGAAGAATTGAGCTATGGACTCACTGCTCAGAGACTCACACATGGCTGCTTACCACCCCAGACATGGTTTCTGAGAGCCCCTAAACCAAGGCCCACTCTGTAACCTGTTAAGAACTCTTGGTCCTGAGAAACCATAGCATTTGGGTAAGGCAGGGCACAGCTCATGCAGCAGTTGAGAAGCTGGAACACAGCCCCAGAGCTGGTATCTTTTTTAACACCCGCCCAGCAGAAGAGTGAGGCTACTGGACTTTGTCTCAGCGCATTCTCCCAAGCTTGGTGGAGGCCCTGCCGGGACAAAGGAGCGGCGGATCTCCCACGGTGGCGCCGGCAGACCGGCCTTTCCTTCCACAGCCACCAGGCACGCACGCACCCGCCCGCCAGAGGGGTCCGGGGGAAAGCCCACTCCACCTGGTCTTTGTGCGGGACCCCGCCCCCGCCCCGCACGTGGGGCCTGAACCCGGCTGTGTGGGGGTGGGGCCCCTGGGTCGCCTCCTTAGGCGCATCCCTGGGGTCTCAGAACCGAACCTGCGAAGAGAGAGCCGCAAGGCTATCACTGCCCTCCCTCACCTCGCGCGGGACGCCGCCGGGACCTGCACCATGACCACCGCCATCCCCGCCCCAGCCTGGCCCGCTCCGGCCACTCGACTAGGGAAGGCCCCGGCTCGGCGCCTCTGCTGGCTCCGCCCCTAGACCGCGGGCTCTTTAAGAACCCAGAGCAGAGGCGGACCCGGCGCTGGACTTGCGGCCAGGGCGGGAAGATGTGCCCGACTTTTGCGCCGCCGGTGCCGCATTTTGGGCTCCAAGGTCCTCAGGTCCTCCGCCGAGGAATGTGGCCACCCATGTTGGACCGTGACACCCCTCCGAATAGGGCTTTCTTCTGGAGTCTCATTCATGAACGCCTGTCAGCCCAAAATCCACCCCCCGAAGCCCGCGGCCGGTGGTATAGTCCTCTCTACTCCACGGAGGGGGGCCAGCCACTTAAAGGGACAGCATAAAGGACGCGGGGTCGGGGAGGGAATAAAGGAGGTGGCGTTCCCCAGCCGGGCCACAAGGAGGTGCTGTGGGACTCCAAGGCCTTCGCTGAGGGCAGTACGAATCTGGCTCTGCACCCCTGAGTGTAGCCTCCAGCCCAGGGCACCCTTTTTATGGAAAGCGGGAGGGTGACCAGGGCCGAACTCCTGCCTCCGGGACAGTAATGCCCCGCCCCCACGGATCTGGGCTCCCTCCCTCTGTCCCGGGTCTGAAGGGAAGCCCCGCCCCCTTCCAGACTCGGGGAGGGGGCCGAGCACCCTCATGTTAGCCCTTCCAAGGCTGGGCGGAGGCAGTGGTTGTCCTGGCAACACGAGCTGTGGGTCGCGGCTTGGCCCGCCCTGTGGCGGGCCAGTAAGCCCAGCGGGCCCTGGTTGTAGGGCGTCCCCCTGCCTCCGATCTGCATCTGAGACAAGTCAGTCCTTGGGCTCCCGTCCTCTCCTGTACAGTCTGGCGGAGGAGGTCAGTGGGAGCCCCCAAGGCTCCCTTTCAACTCTGAGGAAGCTGCCACCCTTGTTTAAGTTCCTGGCTAGACCTAGGAAAGCCGGCCCGGCTAGGGGAGTTCCGCCGGACCTCCACCCGATATCCTGAGTCCTTTTGCCCTTAAAGCCCCTTCCGTTGGGCAGCAGGCTTGGAGCTGGAATGAGGCGAGGAATCCTCGACTCTTCTTGATCCGTTCCCCTGAGATCCTCAGCTACCCAAGTGTCCTGAGTCTGCCAACCCATTTCTCACCCTGGTGTCTGAGGAGCGGGAGGGAGCGCAGCTGTGAGCGCATGTACTCACCGGGGTGCAGACTGCGCCGGGCCCACCTGTGTGGGAGTCTGCCGGCCCAGTAGGTGGGCGGCCTCCCTCCTTCCTGGGTAAACCTCTCCAGCCAAGGTAATCGCGCCAGCTGCTGCCCGCCGGGCAGCCCGCCGGCGACTTGATAAACCCTATCCCTCCCACCCGCTCCCGCCTCCCACCCCAGCCCTTTCTCCTCACTTCCTGCTGCCCCTCAGAGAGGAAAGGGCCAGCAACAAATGCGGGGGAAGGGGACCTCCTTGACCCTGTTTCCCTCCGGCTTGTCCTGCTGGCTGGCTGCCCTTCCCACCCTTCCCCTGAGTAGGCCCTGGCTATGCCAAATGTGCCAGGTGACAGGAAGGCTGGGAAACCTGACTCAGGTGCCAGCCTCCCCGATGCTGGCAGCTTCCTTAACACTGAAAGTTCTCCCCAACCTGCCCATGGGGTTGAGGGCCCCTCCTCAAATCCAGCAGCTTGTGAGTGGAGGGGCCCTGGTGGTGGTGCTCTGGGGAGTCAAACTACGGGGATGTTAGGCAGATTGTTCCCCAAAGCAGGTGGTGAAGAAGGGAACCAGCCCTGGGGGTCGGGGTGTTGGGGGAACTTACAGGAGCTGAGTCAATTTTTTTCCACTGAGAGCGGAAGCATCCCGTGTGTGACAGAGTGGACAATGTGTTGATGTGGTGACTGAGGGGTGGGGGTGGGGCAGGGACAGGGTGGATTCTGCAGGGTTCTCTCCTACCAGAGGACATTCCTGGGTGGATTTCACTAACATGCTTTAGAGTAGGGGTCTCCTTACAACATTGGTGAGGAAAGGAGTGTATTTCCTTGGGAAGGGGGTACCCAAAATGTGGCTGGCTCCAGGGAGGGCTGCAGCAGGGTCCCAGTAGGCCCCTCCAGAGTTACAGACTAATCTGTACACCCTCAAGTCACCCTGAGCCTATTCCCCTTTACCCTACTGGCCCACCTCCTTGATGCCCAGGGCCTCTCTCCTAACAGAAGTCTGTGTAAGAGTGGGAGACTGGGGGAGGTGGGCACATACTCTGGAGTCTACCCCTGATGACCAAGGAGTCTAGGACATGGTATGGGAGGGTGGTGTCCTGGACCACAGTGCTGGCTCCAAAAAGGACACAGGCCTTGGAAGCACCAAGGGTGGGGGACCCCTGGGGAAACAAAGGCCAGGCCAGACTGTCCCAGGGCAGGGACACTTCCTCAGGCAGCCAGCAGGAAGGAAGTGAGCGCAGCCCAGTGGGAGGGAGTGGGGAAGCACTGCCCTGACCCCCATTGTTTCCAGCTTTGGGGTCAGCTAGTACAGGCCCAGCACAGGGAGTTCCCCTACACTGGGACAGTGGTGATGGGATACCATCTGGCATGGCAGAACCCTGGCTCTGGGGCAGTCAGTAGGAGGGACAGTGGAGGAAGACATGGCCTTAAAGCCTGGCATCTTGTCGGGAAAATAGGAAGTTACTCCAAGAAGAAAGACAAGTCCAGGCTGCACAGAGTGATCCTGCTCCAGACTTGACAAGCTTAAACCTCCAAAAGACAGGCAGGCCAACTTCCCAGACCCAGCAGCCTGTGTCCCTGAACTCCCTCCTCCCTGACTGGGAGTTGGGCTGATGGCCAAGGGCCTGACCTAGCAAAGAACCAGCCTCATAGCAGGACCTGAGAAGTGTGGGTCAAATGTCCACAAGGGGCAGGCAGCAGGTGAGAAGAGGCAGAAGGGACCAGTGGAAGTACTGGGTGGCTGTGCTTTGCCTCCGGGAACTGAAGCCCCAAGCCTACTCTCCTGGTAGTACCTACAGGCAGGAGGCAAGTGGGTTTGGGCTGCAGAACCTCGCAGTAGGTCACGGGCATGGTGGCACCCATCTGATTGCTGTCCACCTCAAGCTGGCCCTTGGAGGTCCAAGCGGCTCAGGCTGTGACTTCATGTGGAGTCAGCTAGCACTGCTGGGGGCAGGACAACTGTTCCAGACCTATCCGAGGTCACTCTCTCAACTCAGGTCAGGCAGGTGGGGCCAATCCCTAGTGAAGCATCCCAGGGCCTTCCAGTACCAGAGGTCCCCACTTACTGCACACAATACACAGTGCGCGGCTCTCCATCCTTAAGGCCTGCGGTGAGGTCCGTGTAAGTACACTGCCACCTGCTGGCCGTGGCTGGGATGGCTGCAGGCTGCACGCAGGCTCACTCTGAGCCCTGCTGGAGATGGGGGCAGCCAGAGCCCTGGGCCCAGGCCTACCTACTGAACTCAGGCAGTGATCTAGACACTGGGTGTCACAGCCTCAGAGGATGTCACTCTTGTATGCAGGGTCTACAAATAATTTTATTGAACAAATAACACAACAGCCTTCTTATATTGAGGGCTACCCTCCCCAAGCCATTTCTTAACACTCTTAAAGCACAGAGTTTGCACGGTAAAGAATTAAAAAAAAAATCATTTCTACGTAGAAATCAGACTGCCCCAACAACATCACGGACTAGATTATTTACAAGCTTTCACATTTTAAATATTTCTTTTATGGTTGTTCTCTCCTTTCTGTCCCTACCCAGGGGCTCCCGTACTTTCTCCTGACTGATCCTGAAGGGATGGGTATACTGTAGGGAAGGGGTGGTGGGCTCCTCAGAACTACTGGCACCATCCCTGGGGTGCTGTCCCTTACCACAGGGTAGTGAACATGTAAGGGCAAGGGGGATTAGACAGAGTAGGTAGAATGGGGCGACTCCCCATAAGCACAGGCATCCAGGTCCCTTCCTGATCCCTAGCCTATGTCCCCTCAACTTGGCGGTGGGGTGGGACAACAACTAGTCACAGTGGGGAGGGATCAGCCCAGCCCTGGGTAGAGGGAGAAGCCTCCCACACCAGCCTCTACTCCTATTACCAGCTAGCAAACTGTCCATCCATTTGGGGGTGGGAACAGACGGGCAAGAAGAAGGCTTGCGCTGCCCCCAGCCTCTGTCCAACACAGGAGGAATCGAGGTAGCAAACGGCTGAAATGCTCCAACGAGAGGGTAAAAGAAGTGAGGGAAAGGGAGTTTCAACTCGTGTATAGCTCCCACAGCCTTGGGGCTGGAAAAAGGCAGACCTTGCTTGTAAAGTGCTGTAGCCTCTAGCAGAGCTGGGCCCTAGACAAGCTTCGAAGAAAGCAGGCCAGACAAGGGCACAGGACCCAGGCATTCCTGACCAGTATATGCCCTGCCACGCTCCTTGAAGGGATTGCTGGGGAAGGTGGGCTGGTAACTCCGCCATCAGCCTTTGCCAGCCACCAGCCACCTCTTGTCCACATACAAACCAACACCCAACCAACATTGTATGACTGCCCCGCTTACAGCTGAAGGTTCCAGGCCCGTGGAGTTTATTCAGGTTTGTGGCCCCAGCCTAGGTTCCTCAATGGAAGCCACACCTTGAGCCTGGGGGTTTCTTGCTGAGGCAGGGGGTGTTTATGCCTGCCACTCCCCAGGCTTACACCTCATAGAGGATCACAGGGAAATCCACGTGGATGCGGGGGGGATCCAGCTTCACGATGCCCTGCCATGGAAACAGAGGCTAGTGAGGGCCAGCTCAGGGGCCCTACTCCAGGAAGCCTTCCTGTTCCTCCCAGCTCCTCCCCCAAGAGCCCCCACCATGACAGCAGACCCCATCTGGGTCTACCTCCACACACTCAACATAGGCTCTATGACCACTGCCCAGCCCCTCACCTGAGGAATCAGGTTCTTATGCACCCGCCTCAGCTTGGCCCGCTTCTGCCCGTTCTTGGTGACGATTGTCTCCTCATAGAACTCGTGAGCCAGATCCCCATCCTCGTCATAGAACATGGAGCTGTGTAGAGGGAGAGGGGAACAGGCTGCGCTGGAACCCCACACCTGGTCATAACAAATGCCATAGAACACAGGGAAGTGTGCCCTTCCCAAATGGGGATAAACAACCTTGGTGTGAGGAAGGGAGGATAATATGCTTGAAGAATCCCTTGCTTAGGGTCTGGGGTCTACTAGAAGGAAATGGGGAGTGGGTGGTGGCCAGTGCTACTCTGTCAGACCCTAAGAAGAGCAGCCATACCGAAACATCACTGGTTTGTTCAGCAAGAAGACATCAGGCCCTTGCCTTCACCCAGAAGTTCTAGAGTAGGCAGGATGGAGGCCTGGGCATGTTGGTCTCACTCCAGAAGACACTGTTGGCCCAGGGCCAAAGCCTGAGATAGCAGATGCCTAGGCTAGGAGGGAGCTTACAGGGAAAAAGGCTGCATCCTCCCTGGCCAATGTGGCTGGTGCAGCCAAACTGCCACTGATGGGTCTCCCTAGTATCTACAGCAAAATCTCCAGCATCACCTGAGTGCCAGTCCTCAGGGGCCCATCAGAGCCAGGCCAATCTAGTGCTATGGTCTGGGCCCCTTGGGGGAGCGGGGAGGTCAGCGCTCCAGATCTAGGAAACATACCTGGGTGAGGGTCTTTTTCCCCAGGTCCCATCTCCAAACTAGGGCCCAGTCCTGCTTTCCCGGCCACTACCCAGAGAGGGTCCAACCCCACCACTGTGAGGAACCAAAACAGAGGATCATTCTCCTCTAGGAAGAACTGGGGGTGAGGGAGGATAGGAGCCTTCAGCTTGCAGGCTGGGTGGAAGGGATAAAAGGAGAAGGTCTTTAAGTCTCAGGGAGGCCCAATCTTAGCTTCACAGTGCGAAGGGCCTGCCCAGGGACAAGCCTCAGGCCCATTCTTATCCTAGGAAGACCTTGACAGCAGCCAGGCCGCCAGGAACCGACTGCCCGCCTTTCCCCGTTCCTTGTTCCTATGAGGGCCTGAAATATGGGAGTCGTCCTGACTCGGGTGTAGGGGGTAGAGGGGCGGGAGTTCCCCATGATGAGGGGCGCCCAGCCACCCGGTCTGTCCTCCCCGGGGCGGAATCCCGCGCCCTTACCCGCGGCGCGTGAATACGAAGGGGGGCACGACTCGGCCTCGCGGTCGCACCAAAGCTTGCTCAGCGACCACCGCCTCCGGGCCACCGCCCCCCGCCGCCGAGGCGAAGGGCCACAGCCCCCGAGCTTTGGAGCCGCTGGCGCCCATGTCAGGGTCGCCGGCGCATGGTGAGCCCCGCGGCCTCTTCGCTCTCACAGGGCCGTCGGCGCCGCCATGCCCTGCCTGGGCCTCAGCTCTGAGGTGCCGCCGCCGCCTTCCGCAGGCTCTGCTGTCTCCACGGAAACCTCACTTCCGCTTCCAAACGCTCCGCACGCTGCCCCTCTGATTGGCTGCTCCTCTCGTCGGTCTGCGGGGCTGAACCAATAGCCGCCCTCAGATGCTAGGCATCCCAGCATGCCCTGAGAGACGTCAGGTCCCAGCAGGCCACGCTCTGTCCGGCTGGAGCGGCTCCCCACCCAGGAAAGCGGTGGCTGTACCCTCCTCCCGGCTCCTTCCGCGTGTACTGCAGATCCGACGTCCCCAATCCTTAGTGGTCAGGTCCAGATGGCCTGCCCAGCCACCAAATCAGCACTTTAGGGCCTGACCTCAGGCCAGGCAGCTCAGTGCCCGTCTGGCTTCATTCTACCCCCACACCGTTTTTGCGAGTGGAAAAGAAACCGAACGTAAGGAGAATTAAGGAATCGGCCAATGGTTGTATAGCTACGTTCAGGACTGAGGAACTTCAAATTCAGTGTTCTTTCCAAACCCACCAGAAGCCACTCTTCATGAAGGCAAGAATTAACGTCTGTCTGTACCTTTGGCAGTGTCTGAGTCACAGTAGTATCTCTAGTTGGTGAAGCGTCTCCCACAGCTTCGCGTGTGTGGTTTCCCTAAGCTCTGGCTGCGGCTCATGTTCTTGCCCCCATCATGACCTGAGCCCGCAGGTGTTGAGTGATGACTCCGTACATATCTGTACACCACATCCTTCACAAATTGGTCCCGTGGGCCCACTTGAAAAGGTGATCTATGAGCCTGTCCATTAATCTTGGCAGCCACTGGCATGAGGGGCAACGGCAGATAAGGGCCCATAATAAAGAATCCAAAAGCGGGAGAATTCTTAAATCTTTATTCAGCCAATTCTCTCAGGCCCCAGGCCCTGATGACTGTCACCCCCACCCCCTTCCCCACAGGAGGCATTCAGCTGAGGCCACAAAATACTACATACATCCGCACACATCATCAAAAATACCCAAGGGCAAGACCCTGGCTTTGACTGGCAAACAAGGCACAGACCTGGGCCAGTACCCACACTCATACAGACCCTGGCCCAGGGACATCCTCCTTGGAGGAGGCACTGAGGCACTGCTGCTGCGCCATGAGCCAGCACTCCCTGACCACAGGGTGTGTGAGGAGTCAGAGGGTGCTGCAAAGGGAACCCTAGACTCTTCCTCGATACCTGCCTTATGTTGCACACCCAACCTTGGCTCGTCCTGAGACCTCATCCAAGACCCCAAACACACAACCTTTCGCCATAGATGAGAGCCCTCATCCCTGCAAACATGACCCTATTCTGTTGGTAGGGACTCCAAAATTCTCATATCTGAGACACAAATTAAGGAGACTTCTGTCTGTTCTACTCCTGCTGCAAGCCTGGAGCAGTGTCCCAGGGCAACCCTAGCCCACCATGACCCAGTACATGAAGCGCAGATGGGTTCAGAGCCATGCTCTGCTACACCCACTGGTGGACACAGGGGGCCATCTCCTTCGCTGTTCTCTGGGCTTGTTCCCCCAGCAAGAGAGGGCCTCCATGCACACTCATTCCTCAGGCCACATGGGCCTTCTCACACTCACACGGCACGCCCTCGGTGCTGCCTACTTTCCTCCTTCCACCTAGGGGTACAAGAGGTCACCCCAGGGGGCAGGCATGCAGGGCCTCTTGGATCTTCTGGCGGCAATAGGAGTACTTCTGCAGGATCTGGCGGAGGTGTTCCTCTTCTTCCCGCTGCAGGATGCGCAGGAAGTTGTGTAGTTCAGGCATGCTGAAAGCATCCCACTGCAGGGGGTAGGGGGGAGACACAGTCTGCAGCAGGCACCACCAAGCCAGCAGGCCCTCCCTAGAGACCAGCACATCATGGTCACACAGCTAGATGGGGCTTTCTAATGTCAGGTTCTTGCCTGCATGGTCTGTGTTAGGACTCCCAACAACAATTCTATAGAAGATGGGCCCCACAAAGTAGGGTGGTCACCTTATGGAGAGGCAACCAAACCAAACATTTACTAGTTACCTGTGGACAGGTCATGCCCACTCTCTCTGAGGTTAACCCCACTCTGCAGACGCACTACCTTGGAGCTGTAAAGCTTCCAGGTAAAAAGTCCTAATGCCTGAAGGGGGCACCTCCATGTCTTCCTGTGCCCATCTGTGAGGCTTTGATCTGCCCTGGGATCACCACCATCAGACGGACTCCTGCATCTCCTGAGGACTTTCTACATTAGGAAAGAGCAGAGCACCAAGACAATTCTTCCTGGCTTCTTGGGACAAGCCCTAGACCTTGGCATGAGTGTCCTGGAAGCCATCACTTTAGCTACAAGGCTCACATACTCTTGGACAGGCTTTGTGGGGCTTGTCCTCAGCCCTATTCCTCCTTCACACCTTACTAGAGCTGCAACCCACTAGTCCTGCCAAGAAACTACGGAGGGCCATGTACTCACGTTCACCTCCCCAGAGTCATTCTCCTTCAGGACAAAGCTGAGGGCCTTCTCACTGGGTCCTGCAAGGAGCCGGAGCCGCAGGGGCTGCTCATCATCTGACAGCTTCCGCAGATACACTGAGGGCCAGAAGGGGGGAAGGGAATGTGTGATAGAGTCAGGCGCAGTCCCTTGGCCCCTGAGCGCACAGGCACGTGCATATATACCCTCACACATGATGGTGGGGCTAGGGAGACGCCCACCTTGGCCATGGCGCTCAGCCCGCTCAAAGAGTGCAAACTTGCGGGGGTCATCCACCACCAAGAATTTGCGCAGCAGGGCCTCGATGACCTCGCGTGCCCGCGTGCGTGACAGCACATGCAGGTGCTTGACAGCATCCTTGGGCAAGTAGAAGGAAGTGCGCCGTTTCACAGCTGTGCCCCGCCCTGGGCCCCGCCGGGCATCCTGCAAGGAGGGTGGTTTCTTGCTGGAGGGAACCGAGACAGGGCGCACCAGCTTCAGTTGAACCTTGATGAAGCCTGTGTAGGAGCCATCCTTATTCTAAAGAGGAGAAACCAAAACATGACTAGGTTCCAGGTGAGATGGAACAGATCTGAGTACTACCAGTCCACTTAGGGCTAGGCTGAGTGTGAATAAATCACTGTTTGGGCCCACACAGGAACACCTCAGCTGTGACCCTTTGCACACCAGGCACACAGCTGGGTTCCTGGCTCTCTCCAAAACAAGCTATCAACTCACCAGGCTCATGAACAGGTTGCTGTTGATCTGGCCATTGTACTCCTTGATCTTCTGCTCAATCTCAGCCTGAGAAAGGTCAGGAGTCTCCCACTCCACAGGCTCATCCTGAAAGATGGACCAGCATGGACACAGGACCCTTAAGGAACCCATTCCTCTGCAATGTGTGTCACAGGCAAGGAGGGGAGCCCTGGGTGGACCACCTATGAGCAGCCTTTGGAAACTGATAACAAAGTTCAAGTCCTGATGAGAAGAATCCATCACTGCTCCTGGTTCTGCATGCTATGGGTGGACACAGCCAAGGCAGAATCATTTGGCTTCTCTCTGCCGCCTGCCTGAATCCTCCTCAACATTGGGGAAGGCCCTAAGGATACCTTGAAACCAAGGAAACTGAAAGCATGAGGCCAGGGACCAGGAAAAGATGTAGGAATCTGAGGGACAGCTTGATCCCAGCATGCAAGTCAGGTGGGGTCAAGGTGTGTCCTGGAGAAGGCGGTGCACTTTGCCACTCTGCCTTGGCCATAACCCACTGCAGGGTGAGAAGTATGGGTAGTGGTGCACACCAGGAACCCAGCTACTAGCGGGCAGGAGGGGAAGGGCAATCTCTGCAATGTTAACACTCCTGATGGGAGACCTGGGGCCAGCCCTGTGTTCCTCAGACATAGCGAGGAAACCACTGTGACATGCCATTTGATCTTGACCCAAGTTGCATAAAAAACAGCTTCAGGCCAGGCTCCAAACTGCCAGAGGTGCGTGGTAGAGCCTTCTGGTAGAGCCTGTCCCACAAGTGCCAAATAAGTAGACTTTTGGAACTCTTCCCTGCTGTCTAGAGTTAGTTAGTTTGTTTTTTGTTTTGGGGGGGGAGGTAATTAGGCTTATTTATTTATTTTAATTAAGGAGGTATAGGGGATTGAACCCAGGACCTCATGCATGCTAACCATGTGCTCTACCACTGAACTATACCCTCCCTCTCAATCCCCGGTCTAGAGGTGTAACCCAAAGATTTTAGCTCCACCATTCAGCCCTTCTCCTTTTCCTCCAGGGACTGGATTCTTGTCGGAAGGGTGGAGTATGGCCCAGGGCAGCCAGGGCTCTGAATTAACTTCCTTCTGCCAAACTCCCTTCGTCCTTTTGCATCAGCCTTACTTCCTGTTGACGTCAGATAGGTCCTAGTAGGTATGAATGTCACAGATACAGCTGAGATCACCACTGACCAATGCCTTGTTCCAGGGGAGTTCCCACCAGAATGTCTCCTGCAGTATAACCTTAAACTTGTGCTCAGCTCAGCCCAGGGCAGCGAGGCTTTTCCCTGACTACTGCGTTGGAGCCCCCTAAGCTTAAACCATCTGATGGGGACAAATAAGAAGGACAGATGAAGGGTCAGGTAGAGTCCACAGCGTTTTAGCAGTATGCTCTTCACCTTGAACCTGCTGCTGCTCAGCAGCCAGCAAGTGCATGGTGCTGAGGATTGAGGCTGGGGGAGGGGTGGAAATTGAAGCCTGTGTGCTTCCCCAAGCTTCCAAAGGTCTCCTAGACGGAAAAGAGCACTGAGAAGTGAAAACTCCAGCAGAAAGTTTGTTGAAGACAGTGGGAAATCCTGTAGGACTAGTAAGAACAATAGTGTGGGCCCTGGAAAGTGAGGAATCTGGGGGGTAAAACGAAGGCTGCAGGCTGGGAATAAAGGATAAATGTATTTGTTCAGGCCCAAGGAGAGGGACAGGAAGGAGTGACCCCGTGGGAAGAAATGCCAAGATGGGAGGGGTGCTAGGAGGAAAGCTGAGCAGACTAGAGCTGGAGCAAGAAGGAAGAGAATTCTATTTACAGAACAGGGTGATCAAAGGCATGGCACTAACTTATTCTCCTTCCCTAGGATGACTCTAAGCTCTACCTGGGTCCTTCCTCTTCCCTGTTCAGGTTATCCAGGAGCCCTGAACTGGGATGAAGTGACCTCAGTTCCAGCCCCTTCCTTCTCCAGGTCAACCTCCCTCAGTATCTTTACTCATAAAACAAGGGACTTGGACTGGAGACACTGCACTATGCTGTCAGGATTCTAGAGGAGTAAGTTTTTTTTTCTGTTTCTAAAGCTGACTGCTGGAGGAGGATTCCAACAGCGGTCCCAGAGGGATACACAACGGGACCATGGAATTTCCCTTCTCTTGTACTACAGTCACCCCCCTCTACTCTGCCACTGTCCACAGTGACTGGTGGTTTTTATGTACAGCTTGGAACTCCCCAGCCTCGTTTTCAATTGGTCAGTGTCTTGTGCTTTTCTCACTTTTCCACAATGGAAAATGGCTCAGGCCTGAGTGACAGAGACAGTCCCAGGGATCAACATTCAAACCTTGCACCCAAACTCTGGAGTGAGATCTTGAGGTATAAAATTTTCACTGAAGAATTATCCACAACTCTCTTTTCTTGGCTTATGCAAGGAATTCTGTCCCACTGCTGCCAGATATACTGAACTTCACTTCATGGTCCCCATCCTTTTCCTGATGCCCTGGCCAGGGTGCTCCTCTGAGGTGTACCAGCTCCAGAACAGTTATTTGAGCCTGGTGGTCACAGTCATGGCACACAGCACAGAAGTCTTTGATAATGGGGACACCTGGGAGACTCTGAGACCTACAGCTGCTCTAGTGCCATACCTTATGGTACTGCATTAGTAACCCTTCTCTTGACCTCTCTCAGGGCATTTTACAATCTAGCCTTCCCCACCTCTTGTAGACAAAGTGCTCCTGGATGCTTACAGTCCAAAACAAGGCTTCCTTCCCATCCATTCCCAAATCCCCTTTCTCCAGGTCCGCTCTAATTTTAGTATATGTGTTGCCCAAGCCAGCATTCCAGTTTCCCTCAGGGTGGGGGTCGGGGGAATCGGGATCAGAATCTTCTCCATTCCAGCAGCTGGTGACAGGCCAGGACCGGCAAGAGGTGAGGACTCAGCTGGCTCCATTCAGGAGTGCATATGGAGGGGCCCGGACCTTCCTTTGCCTCTCTCCTAAACACACTTCTCTATTCCGGGCTAGAACTCCTCCCGCTCCACTTCCTCCTGGTCCTCCAGAGTGGGGGCTGGGAGCACCCACACGCGGAAATCGAGGTGTTACTCCAGACTGAGCAGTCAGCCTTAGTAATAGGTGAATAATACCCTGGTCTACCCCAAGCCACTGAGCTGCCTCCCCTAGTTCAACCGGTCTGTGACAGAAACTGAAAGGCCTCAGCAGCCAGTACCCACGCGCTGAAAGCCCAACACACGGTTCCGAGGACTGGCCCGGGTTGGGTCCAGGATCCACGCTGACGGGAGAGCAGGGTTGCTTACAAACTCTCGACGCCGAAACTTACCAGGGAGGGGCGGGGTCCCAGCGACCGCCCCTAGCCTGCCTCCCGCAATCCCCGGCCCCCACCTGGTCCCGGCGCGGCCTGCGCGCCAGCGAGGTACGCGCGGTGAAGTACTGCTCGAGCTCTGAGTCGGAGTCCTCCTGGCTGCAGTAGCCACTGCTTGTTGTGCTGCTCCAGGTCATCTCGAAAGAAGGCGTCCCCGCGTCCGCCTCGCCCATCGCCGCGCCCGCCTGCCCGCCAGCTCCGCGAGTCCCGCGCGCGCGTAGCTTCCAACCACCGCCCCAGGCGCGTATGCGCGTGCGCGCGCGTGTAAGTGTGCGCGAACGCCGGAACCAGTGTCCGCGCCGCAACCGTTAACACTGAAATGTAGACAGCCAGGATCTAGCTCTTGTCTCATTGGAAGAGGAATGTCGAAGGGCGGGGCCACACGCACGCCTCGCCTCAAGGAATGATCTCATCGCTCAGGCAGCTAAACTTGGCTCCGCCTCGTGGGCCCCACCTCCCACGGGGAACAAGTCGCAACGTGTGCGCATGTGCACCACCGTGGCCCCAAGACAGGATGTTAGAAGGTGCGAAAATTGCGCTTGCGCGGAGCCTGGGTGGCTCTGGGCAGTCCGCGCAGTCAGTACCCCAAGCACCCCTTCGAGCCCGCGCGCAGAATTAGCCATTCTCTGTCGCGGGAAAGTCGGCTATAAGAACGTTTATTGCGCGTAACGCCAAGAGGCCATAGGGAACGCCTGCAAAGTGACCCGCTCGTCTGCGCGTTCCTGCCTTGCCCGTAAGCTCCCAGGTCCCGCGCTCACCACGTTCGTGTCCCTCTCCAGCGCAGGTTCCCATCCCAGGTCCCGGGGCCCGCAGCAGTCTAGGCAGACGAGCGCGCGGCAACGGTAGTGGCAGGTGAACTTGCAATCTGCAGAGAAGCCTGGCTGTGAGGCGGAGGAACCCCGGGGACAGCGGGGAAGAAACGGAAAAGCGTCCCGGGGACAGAATAGCCCAGGGGTGAAGGCCGTTGCCCGTAATGCTCTGCATGACCGGTATTATCTCAGGCCCCGTTACCGCCCACCGCTACACAGATTTTAGTGTTGGTACACCACCCCCCACCCGCCACCGGCGTGTGCAAACTGGCGAGAAGGCTTCAGGCGGTTAGGGATCCAAGCCTGCTAAACAGTTGGATTTCTGGAGTCGAGGGCAGAACTTTCCCCTTCCTCTTTATCAGCGCCCCTCCCTCCGCCCATTTACTTGAAGGGGGAAAAGAAACCTTGTAACCCAATGCCCCGCTCTAGTTGTTATTTGTCTCTACTCCTCTCACACCAGAAAATTACCTCTCAGTCCCTCGCCTTCACCCTCTACTCATTCCAATCAGGCCTGCCCCTCCCTCCAGGAGACTGCCCTGGTCAGGGTCCTCAGCGACTTGCCCACTGCCAAATCTCCATCTTCACTTCCTCAGCATCATCTGATGCTTGTTCCTCTTGGTTCCTGGGGGGCCCCTTCTATCCTGGTCTTCCTCCCACCTCCCTGCAACTCCTGCTCAGCTCCTTTAGTTCTGTTTCAACTTCCACGTCTAATGGTGGTGTCTCTGAGGCTCAGTCCTGATTGCCTCCCTGCTCTGTGTACACTGACCTACCCCTGATCCAAGGCTTTCATCACTGACCTCTCCCCTCAGATCAAATCCTGTGTATTAGTATCTTTGTTTGGATGTCTAGTAGACATTTCAACCCAACATGGCCAAAATTTAACTCACTTTCTTACCCTTTTAAACTTAGTTTTCCTCACCCCTGCCCTTGCCAGAGTTCCTTATCTCAGCAAAAATCACTACTGTTCTCCATAAAGTTCCTAAATTAACCAGAGCATTGATTCTCAACACAGGCTGCACAGAATAATCTGTTTATAAAAATTACTGATACACTCCCAGTGATTGATTCAACAGGTGTGAGTTAGGGTATAAGCACGGGGGAGTTGGAGGGCTGTAAAAGCATCCCAAGTGATTCTAGCTGGTGTATAGCCAGTGGAAGATCAACTTCTGCTTGCTGGTGAGTCCTGGGAGGGTAGTGGCTGTGTTTCATCTTTTAGCACCTCGTTGACTGAACCTACAGTAGGTATTTACTAAGTGAAGACGCAACAAAACTGCTTGCAGTGGGCCCACCCAAGGTTCTAACTTTTCCATGCCTTCTCCCGTAGGTGGGTAAATTCCCTTCATCCCAGGGTTTCTGGAGGGGGACTTGGGGAGTGAATCTTTGGGAAGGGGCAGGTGTGGGAATACGAACTCAGGGACTGGGTGGCACAAAGACTTTCTCAAGAAGGGCCAACACACTCTTTAAACTCGAAATTAAGCACCTTGTTATTCACAGGTAACTTCCTCTGCCTAACTATGTCTCAAACGCAGGGGGAGCTTGACAAGCTTATAAACCATCTGCCCGAACTCTCTTCTGCTATGGGGCAAACATAACTGTCCTGGTCCACAGGGACCGTCCCCGTCAAACCCTCTCCGTCGCAACTTGGCCCACAGAGAAGGTGCTGCCCCTTGGCCACCCGTTTCGCTCTCGCCAGCGCAAGGGACCGCTACTCACGTGCGCACTGCAGGCCCTTGCGCACGACGCCCCAGATGAAGTCGCCACAGAGGTCGCACCACGTGTGCGTGGCGGGCCCCGCAGGCTGGAAGCGGTGGCCGCGGCCCGGGACCAGCTGCCTTGCGGGGTTGCGCGCTGTGCCCGGTGCGATGCGCAGCGCGTTGGCACGCTCCAGCCGGGTACGGCCCGGGGTGGCGCACCGCGCGGGTACCAGTTCCCGCAGCTCAATGAGCTCAGGTTCAGCGGACATGGCCCGGTCGGGCCGGGTCTCGGGCCGGCTCTGGGCGCGAGCGAGCGCGGGGCGGGCGGGGCTGCGGGGCGGTCCCCTATGCGGCACCTCCCCCGGACTCAGGCAGAGCGGCGGGAGAGAGCCGAGGGGAGCAGCGCAATGGAAACCTGGGCGCCTGGGCTGTGTCGGCCCGCAGGCGGAGTGGGGCGGCGATGCGCTGCTCTCGCGGAGTCCCCGCCCTCCATTTCCTATCCTCCCTTCAACCCGCCAGCAACTCCCCTCCCCCTGACGACGACGACGACGACGACGACGACCACAAAGGGCCACGCAGAAACAGTCGTGTTTCTGGAAGCCAGCTTTACTTTACTGTACTAGAGGAAGAGGGTCCCCACATCCGGCCCTCGGCCCTCGCCCCCCGCCCAGGCCGCCTGCCCTAGCTTGCTGAGGCTGCGTCCTAAGCCTACCCGCCGGGTGGGGCAGGAAGCGGGGAGTGCTTTGCTGGGGAAGATGGGTCAGCAGCTCTACCCGCCTGCTGTGTTCACCACCTGGGAGACTGGGGCGCTTGCAGAGGCCAGGCTGAGATCCAGAGGTTCAGGGCACACTCTAGTAGGTTGTATAGCATGGGTGGTTGGCCCTCAGCAGCTGCAGCCGTCACTTGGCTCTGTCACCCTGGGCTGCCAGGACACAAGCCTTTCCATGCTTCTCCCAGTGCTTGACTTGGCACTCCCTGCAGACAAGTGGGCTGGTGAGGATACAGTGCTTGTGAGGAGTATGGAAGTGGGACTTAGCGGTCCAAGGTCCTAGGATACCCTCACCTGCAGCAATACCACTCATTCTGGCATCGTGAGCAGCGCTTGGAGGCCTCTGCACTGCAGTAGGCACAGCGGGGCCGCTCTGGAGCCACAGCCTCTAGTACATCCAGCCTGTAGGTCTCAGCCCACCTGGGAAAAGGGTCAGGAGGACCTGGCTGGGCCTGGTGGGTGGAGGGAGAAACACCCCTGCCCACATCCATGCCTTCTGCATCCTTTCCACCCCTTCAGCCAGCTCAGCAGGCCTCACCTTCGTGCCTGCAGCCGCAGTTCCTGCTCTGAGGGGCTGAATACATGCCGCAGCTGATGCTTGGCAATAGCCTGCCACTTGCCTCTGTTCTCTCGCTCTAGCCGCTCCCAGATTTCTGGCATCTGGGGAAGAGAAGAGGAGAATGGCAGGGAGGAGCTGACAAAGTGGGCATTGGTCCCAAGCAACTACCTTCCTAGTACCTACCTGTTCCAACACCAGGTCCTTTTTAGGAGACTGGGCTTCCACCAGGGCCAGGTGGGCCAGGAAACCCTGCAGGTCTGCCAGGTTGGGCAGCTGGTCAAGCAGTGTGTCTGTGAGGAAGGCCCGAAGCTGCAAGGGTGTCCGGGGAGGCCAGTGTGAAGCGGTGCTGACCAGAGGGTCAAGGAACAGAGAAGGCCTGGGCTGGGCTGGGCTGGGCTGAGGGTGCCTGTGGGCCCATGTCCCACTAGCTGCAGTGTCACCTGAGGCCCAGTGTCTGGAAAGAGGGCTGGGGCTGAGGGGGATGGGCAAAAATAAACATAAGGGGTGAGGTGGGGCAGTGCTGGGGCTGTGGGGACTGGTGTGGGCGGGGTTCCCTACCTTGAGTAACTGTCCCTTGGCAAAGCTTGTGAGGCAGTAGCGAGCCCGGGCCTCAGGACTTAGCAGCAGATTGTACAGGGCAATCCACACCTGCCCATCCAATTTGCTCAGCTTTTGCTGTTCTGAAGGGACCACTGTCTGCCAATGGCCACTCTCAAATTGCTGCAGCTTGCCTGGGGAGAGGAATCAGCATACTGGGTGCAGGCGTTGCATGCTCTCTGAGTCAGCTGCGTGGACTGGCAGACTGACCACTGCCTGGGCACAGGACTTGCTCAGGCTGGGGTGCTGCTGGCTCCAGGTCAGGGTGAGTCCTCAGTAGTGGACAGAGAGGCCTTGCCCTCTGCACAGTTCAGATCTAGGCCCACTTTGGGTGAGAGCACCTTGATATTCTCTGTGGACTAGGGGGCAGAGTTTGTCTACTTGTGTGCAAGCTGTCCACCCCATCAATCCAGGAGGATGTCCTGGAAGCAGTGAGCTGGGACTTAGGCAGGGGAGGAGGACCTTACCTCTTTCCCGCCGACTCCAGGGACTGTGCTCCAGCAGTTCTACCAGGAGACACGGCAGGTTGTGGGTGCTGAGCATGCGGCTCAAGGTGCTCAGGGAAAGGCTACAGATGGGGATGGAGAGGTGACTAGAGGCTACAGGCCCAGGCTCCTAGCCCTCGACTGCAGGCCCCAGTCCTGACAGGGCTGCCCACCTGTCCACGCAGTCTGTGATGTAGCGCAGCACTGAGAGGGCTTTCAGTGCGATCTCAAATTCCATCAGCTCTGCCTGCTTCTGCAGCTCCTGGGGTGGGGCATGGGGCACAAGGTATTCAAGTGGAACCCCGACTCCTACCCAACACACTCAGGCTTTGGGGAGCCATTGCCAACCCCAGGGAACCTCAGCCCACCTGCATAGGGGTGCTGTATTGGGATTCCTCCTCCTCAGAAGGGCCACCATGGCCACTCTGGGCCACCAACAGAGTCAGTTTACGATGGCAGTAGTCCACCAAGTCCAAGATGGTGTCTTCTGCTGACTCACACACTTCCTGGGGTATAGGTGGAGGCGAAACATTCTATCTCTTATGCCCTTCCCACACACATGCAACCTCCCTTGTTGCCAGGCCCTGGCCTGGAGCTGTAGCCATTGGACAGTGCTGGTGCCTCACCTTGTGGAAAAATACTGTCTCCAAGAGGTTGATGATGGAGGCCTCATGATGTATCTGTCAGATAAAGAGGAGGACAGGGCTCTGGGCTGCTGGGAGAGGGATAGGGGCTACCAGCTACCCTCTATAGTTCCGGGCCCTCTGAAGGGTTGGGCGGGTCTATGAACCAATGGAGCAGCTCACCACCATGTATATGGGAAATGTGTTCTGGGGTTTAAAGTCCTCCAGCCTGCACAGCACAGGGAACACTTTCTGCTTCCACATCTCCACCGCAATCAGCTCCTCTACCAGTGTCGGGATCTTTGAGGGGAGGGCAAAGTACAGGGATGAGGTGGGCCAACCTTGGCTTGGCAACCCTCCCATCCCTGGCTCCCCAATCTCCTCTGGGTCCCTAGCCTCTCCCATGTCACATAAGTTCCTTCCTGACCTCTCTCCTGCACCTTAGACTTTCATTTCCAGCTGCCCCCAACATCTCTGTGGGGGCATCCCTCGTGCTTCCTGTGACTGGCCCCTCCTGCCTTGTCCCCAGGCTGCCATGCTCCCTCTGTACCTGCATCCTTGTCCTCTCCTCCTGTATTCAGTTGTCCCTTTCAGGCTAGCCCTCCTGCTCATGCCCTGCTCTGTCCTCTGGCTTTCCAAGGCTCTTATGTGCCTTGGCCTTACTCTTATTTGGCGCCCTTCACAGTGCCCTTTTCCTACCCCACCTCCCAGTAGGGGGCTCCATCTTTTCCTTCCACTTTTTGTCAAGTGATATCTCAGATCATCTACTGGTGCCACTTCCTGATTCATGTTCCAGCCAAGTTAATCCCTGGTTTCTAACTCCGTCTGTCTCATGTTGGGAAGGTTGCCTCCTTCCATGCCAAAGTCCCACCGCTACTTCAGTGGGAGCCTTCTCCAGCCTGGCAGTCTATTCAGGATGGCCTTTAGAACTTGGGCCCTCCCTCTGCAGCCTAGGCAGTTCTATGATACACGACTATGTCCCTAATCAACCGGTGCCATGCACCCCACCTGGCGTGCCAGGGTCTTGTCCCATAGAGGTGCAAAATCAAATGTGTAACACACTTTTCCTTCTCCTTTGGGGAGGGCAGGTGTGCCAACCAGAGGGAAGTGCAGGCACCCAGGGTGCACCTGAGGGGTAGAGTGGTGGGGTGGGGAGTGGTGAGAAGAAGGGAACTCTGCCTGTGTCTCCAGCATACCTTCCCATGGGTGACCAGCAGCTCCTGGATGGGCTCGCCCTGGCTGGCTGTGGCATCAAGAATGGCCTGCATATTCAGCTTCTCCAGATTCTCATGCTGCTGGTTCCACCTGCCCCAGAGGGGGTGTGAGCACATGTGAGAGCACATGTGTGGTAAGAGTGGGGGTGGGGACTAGGTCCTATTGAAGCCTAACCCGATCCTGAGGGGCCAGAGGTGACTCAGGTTACCTCTACACCTGGGGGCCCTTCCCCCCAAGTGTCAGGCCCATACTCCCCGACTCAAGGACGCCTGACCTGGATCCAGCTGCCTCACCCTTCGGAGCCCATCTCGCGCAGCTGGAAGCTGCGCAGTCCCCGCACCAACAGGTCAGCCTCCCCAGGCAGCAGCAGCTCCAGGTCGCCCATGTCGGCGCCAAGAACAGAGAGCAGGAAGGCGGGGTCCCGCTGACTGCGGGAAGCAGCTGGAGCTGAGATGGAGGCGCTGACACGCTTGCGGACCACTGTCTCCCGCGGGGCCGAAATCTGGGACCTGACCGTTGTGGAGCGGTTGGGGCGCGTGGGTCTTCGCCGCCATGGAAACGGTTAGCTCGGCGCCTGCGCAGTGCTGCCTGGGCAGTCCCTGGCGGCCGCCGGCGCAGCGCCCGGAACGGCCAGACGGCAGGTAGCAACCCTCCCTGGACTTCTGGGGCTTTCTCCCTCACAACCGGCTGTGGCTCACGGGTCTCCCTTAATTCTAGACTCTTGTGGCCTAGGCTCCCTCCTCCGATGGACGTCAAGTCGGTCTGACCCCCACCAACTCTTCCTGCAGCTGCTCCCTCTCAGCCCACACTGATGCGCCTCTCCGTGGTCTCCTCGCTCCCAGCTCCACTTTGTTGGCTCCACTCGCGAAATACCGCTCAGGGCTCACAACTTCTCTTCATCCTATTCCAGGCTGCCATTACCTCTCATAAGGTAACTACCGTGGCCTTGACTTTGCTGAGTAGCAGAAGTCTTTAAAGGTGTACGTGAGACATTACTCCCTCGCATGAGGGTGAATCTGGCTGCCTCTGGCCCTCAAAATCAAAATACTGTGTCCAAAGCAGCTTACCGGCAACTCTGCAGTATCAGGCTCTTGACCTTCTCCTACCTCAGGACTTCGTTTCTTGCCCCACTCCCACTTGACTCCTAAGTTCCAGCCCCATGGGCCTCCCTTGGCTTCCACATACATCCCAAGGAGCCTTTTGCTTCAGGGCTTTTGCGCTTGTTACTTCTGCCTGGAATACTCCTTCTCCTTCAGGGTTCAGTTTAAGTCAGCTCAGCTAGGCCTTCCTTGCCCATCTAATCCAGAGCAGCCCCAGCAGCCATCCCAACTCACTCTTCATCACAGCTTCCTGATTGTTTCTTTCAGTTTGTAATTAGCTGGCACTTTTACTTGTCCATTGTCGGTCCTGCCCACCAGATGGCGCCCCAGGACGCCAGGACTATGGCTATTCCATTTCCGAAGGTTCTCTCCGGTGGCTGGCTCAGAGGCAGTACTCAATAAAGGTAGGTTGAAATGGATGACTTTATTTACAGAAGTGTGCATCAACCTTAAGGCAGTATGGGCTAGTTTGCTGGTCTAGCCCTCACGCACCAGGCAGGGCTTAGCAGGAGACAGCAGTCACAGCTGTGTGCCTGGTCCAGCCCTCACCAGCCTCACTTCCAGCAGATGATGATATTGGGGTCATTTTCCAGCCGTTCATCCAGCTCCTGATAGCTCATGCCTGGGTGATGTGGTGGAGGTAAGGTCAGCAGCCTTGGCTTGGCCACCCTGCCCTGACCGCACCTCACCTGTTCTGCCTGCCTCTACCTGTCTTGCAGCAGATCTCATCGTAGCTGTGGCAGCCTGTGTAAAGCCTGGCAGGGTGGCTCCGCTCCTCCCGAGACACCCGCACAGGATACTTCTGTAGTCGTCGGATGAGGTTCTTCATAAGCCCAAACTGGATCAGCTTCCTGGGGTGAGGGTTGAGGGAGAGAGGGGTGATGCCCTGGCTAGGCCTCCTCCTAGCCAGGTCAGTCTCCCCTCCAGTTTTGTCTCAGTGACCAGACTGGCTTCTAAATCTGTCACCTCCAGGAAGCCTTCCTGGAGTAGCAGTGCCATGTGATTCTGTTCACTGCGAATCTCTTGCTTTCTCTCTTACCCAGGGCTCCGGAGAGACACAGAGAGTATGCCTGCCCTCAGGCAAATCCCTCATGCCCCAGGGGATCCCCCTCTGACCGTTCATCAACGTGCTGCAGCTGTTGGGGGTGGCGGCCAATGAGATCTCTCACAGTAGTGCCAGGGCTCAGGCTGCAGTACAGCTGGAACACATCCCGGAGACTGGCCCTCTTGTGCCCTGTAGGCATCAGGGGTCAGCTCTCCAGATGGCCCTGCCCTCCCTGAGATGGCCTCCCCCAGAGCCTACCAGTACCTTGCTTGGTCACGTAGGATAGACATGCCTCCTGCAGGGACTTGTCATCTACCAGGTCCTGGACCTTGGGTGTCGGGCAGTATACATTGGAGTACTGGAGGGTAGCAGGAGGCACAGGGGCCTGAGTGAGGGGTTTGGAAGTCTGACACAGCCTCAATTAGGCTCAGCCACGTGATCCATTCTCCAATTAGTCAGATCCCAGACTCACCTACCTGGAGGATGGACACCAGTGTCACAACGCCATAGTACCTGGGGGAGATAGTTGTGCTCAGCTTGCAAGAGCCATGCCTTCCCAGCTCCCACACTAGGCCCCTGGGCTCTTCCTGACTGGCAGCGACCCTGTCCTGAGCATGACTATTGCCCCACTCACAGCAGGTTCTGGATGGCAATGCGCACCAGGTTGAGCTCTACGTCTGCCTCGGCTGAGATCTTCTGGACGTGGCGGAAACCATCAATGTAGGGCAGGATCTGGGCAGGGTGGAGTAGGGTAAGTAGGGGTGGAATGAAGGGCTGTGGCCAGCTCCAGGGGTTGATAGCCAGAGAGGGCTAGCACACCTGTTGTGTGGTGAGGTCCCACTGTGAGTTGAAGAAATCCTCCTTGTCCTTGGTAAAGACAGGTACATCATACTCCTGGGCCACAGGAGGGTCAGGCCGCTGCTCAATCACCTTCAAGTGGATGGTGTTGGACTCATCTGCAGGGGACCCCACCTATATTCTCAGTGCCATCTCTTCCAAGAGGCCCTCAATTACCATCCAGTCCTCCCAGCAACCCTTGAGGCAGGCAAATGGCTCTGGGTAGGGCCAATCTTTTATAGAGCAAGAGACTGAGGTCCAGAGAGAAAAAGGAACATGCCCAAGGAGTAGAGCTGGAGACCTCTACTGGCCTCCCCCTCCCCAGCCCCACCATGCATTGGACCCTGGACATAATCAGCCCAGCTCATGGCTATTTTCTGGCCACCAGTTTGTTTGTGAGTCTTGTCCTTGGCTGGGCTCACCTTCCTCTGCCACTTTCCCATCCCTCCTCAACCCCTCTGCTGTCCTTGCACAGGCTGGGCCATACCGATAGGCAGAGTGCACCGGCCTGAGGCATTTAGCTCCTCCAGCAAGATGGTCATGATGGGCACCAACTTCTGCTTGCTCTCCTCCGTGGACACGAAGCTGCTCTCTAGCTGGATGGAGCATGGACAGCATGGTGGGTACATCCCAGAACCTTTGGCTGACATCCTGCACTGGCAGGTTCCTAGGGCTGAAGGGCTTTGGAGACATGCAAACACCTTCCCCAACTCTGCCTGCCCATCCACCCAAGCCCATTGTATTGCAGACCTCCAGTGTGGTCAGATAGCCTGCCAGCTTTTTGACGATGGGCTCAAGGGCACAGGTCTTGGCCTGGGCATCACACACGAAGCCCAGGTTAAAGAGCAGGGCATTGCGGCTGTACTTCTTGTGCTCGATGCACACGGGGCAGCCAATCAGTTTCTTCTCCATGGCTGTGCTGGATGGTGGGTGGGGGAACAGGTGGGAATAGAGTCAGGCTCCTTCCACCCCAGAGTCTGACCACTCCTGGGAGTTCCCCCACCCCCTAGCTAGGGCCTTACACAGTGATGAGCTTGTTCTGCAGCTCTGGCTTGGTGATGATGTACACCTGGACGGTGTCAAACAGCTCCCTGGAGATGAAGTCCTCGGGGACCTGGGGAAGGGAGTGGCAAGAAGTCCCTTAGTGGACCTTGTAACTTGGTGGATTACACAGGGTGATCCCCAAGGCCTAAGCCCTCTTCTCCAGGGTTTCTCCTTTCTTCCATCCACCCAGGACTACTACTCTTTTGTGTTTCCAAACACATGCGCCTCCTGGCTTTTGCATATGCTGTTCCCTCTATCTGGCACACTCCTACCTTACCTAAATTCCTGTGCATCCAGGGGTACTACTGGTGCGACCACCCTGTCCCATCTTTCCTAGGACCTGGCAACTCCCCTGGGCCCCCATAACCCGATTTCCCACAATCACTGCCTATGTCATGTTTGTTTGCCTCGCCACACCAGGAGCCTGGGACCTGGTCCTCTTGGTTCACGATTCTCCGCGAATTAAGGAGTGGCGTGCCTGCGTGCAGTACAGGGCACAGGGTTCCACCGCTTTCCGGCAGTCGGCTGAACTCCCCTGAGCGTCCCTCTACCTCCCAGTCCCCGCGAGCCCGGATGGCACCTGATAGGTGATCTTGGGTCCCAGCGTGGGGTGGAACTCGCTGAAGAATATGCATTCGATGCGGCAGCCACTGCCCATGGCGCTAATGGGGCCCGGGACCGTGGCTGGCACCTCTATGTCTGGGAGCACCTGTCAGAAACAGCCCTGAAGCCTGGGACACCGGGTCAAGCACGCCTGCGCACTGACACAGCCAACACACCGTCTGCTCAACAGCGCCTGCGCATCACGATTCAGTCGTGTGTCTGTGGGGGACTGTTCCAGGAAGTCCCGGGTGGGTAGGCGCTCGGACCCGGAAGTTAAGCTGCTCCGCGACGGAGCGGTAGCGCCCGCGGCAGAGCCCCGAAAATCCCACTTTCTCGGAAGAAATCACCGCGTCGGGTCGGCCCTGCGGGTGAGGCAGGCGAATCCCTAGCGTGTAAGGGCAGCGTGCCAGGGGCACTTGGGGTGGCTGTGCGCGAAGGGATTCAGGCTGTAATTTCGACGCAACTGGGAACTACAATTCCCGTGGTGCTTCATGCCCTTCCAGCAAGCGCTCCCGCCCGGCGACGGCGTGGTGCATGCTGGGATTTGTAGTCTATTACACGGCCTTGCGCATCCTACCTGGAAGGTGGGCCAGTGACCAGTGCCAATTCAGAAGCGTGTACGCTCTGACAGGCCACCAGTCTCAACTATTCCTGGTGCCTAGCTTAGTACTGTCCCTTCATATCTTAACTTCTTGGAAGAGAGTGGCATTCCTGCCCTGCAACTCTTGCTCCAGTGAGAGGAGTGGACAGTGGGCACCAGAGGCCCTTGCTCACTCTACTATGCTTTCAGGCTACAGCCACCGGCCTGGCTGACCATGGCTCTTTCTGTGGAGACTGAATCGCACATATACCGAGCTCTACGCACTGCCTCTGGGGCTGCTGCCCACCTTGTGGCCCTAGGCTTCACCATCTTTGTGGCTGTACTTGCCAGGCCTGGCTCCAGTAAGTAGAATTCATAGTTGACTTATGGGAAGGAAAGTGCCACTTTTTCTGGGGAGCAGGGGCAAAAGGAAGCCTTGGGTCTGACTCCTGGGAAAGGCCTGGCTGGCTGAGGGGCATGCTATGCTGGAGGGGTAAGTGGGGTGGAGTAGGTAAGTGTGGAAGCTGGGCCAGCTTGGCCAGGTCCCACAGAGTACCTGGCTGCCTCCTGGAAAGTGCAGGGGGAAGGAGGGAGGACTGCCAGAGGAGTGGGAAAGCATAGCCTCTGATCTAGGGAGGGACCAGGAAGAGAGGATATGTTTGGGGTCAGCTTGTTGCAGCAAGAGGGGACTTGAATTTTGGCAGCACCTCCTTGGGTGATGGGCTGCTCATTTTCCTCAGCCTGTGGCAATTGGTGTGGCTGGGTTCTTGCTTCAGCCTCAAAGCCTTCTCTTCTCATTCCAGGTCTCTTCTCCTGGCACCCAGTGCTTATGTCTCTGGCTGTAAGTAATGGGCCTGGCCTGCTCTTATGGGTGGGACGAAGTATAGCTATGGGTGGTGATCTTGGTGACTTCTAAATCTTTATGAACACTTAGTATCTGTTTGGAGGGACGGGATGTGGGGCTGGAGGAGCTGCATGCTCCAACTCCTGCCCATGGTATATATCCCAGACTTGAACCAGAGTATTCAAGATGCAGGGCAAATGGGTTTATCTAAGCACAAAATGAAGCTTCACCCACCTCCAGGCAGGACGCTTAGAATATGCATTTGGGTGTACCTGTGTTCCTTTTCACCTTAATTTATAGTGACACATCTAATTTTCCCTGAAACAGTGCACCTGTATGGCCAGCGCTTGCCAAGAAACTGTATCCAGCTCTATGTCAGGAAAAGAAAGCTTGTGAATCATTTGTAACTGCCACATCTCGAACCTTGTGTTTGCTGAGTAACACAGCAGAGATGACATTTCAGAATAGCACCTAGGAAGAAGTGTGGAGTGGTACCTCTTGCTTGTTACTCAGGGCAGATGTTCTGTCCCAGATAGAGTTCTCCACTCTTGTCTCACCAAATAGACACTCTTATCAGTGGGGAGAGAATGAAGGGGAATCTGCCCAGACTGGCTGGCAGCTTAGATTATATCTCAAGCTCTCTTCCCTTCTGCTGGGCAGCACTCTTACTTAGTGTTCCATCCCTGTCTCCCCAGTTCTCTTTCCTGATGACTGAGGCACTGCTGGTGTTCTCTCCTGAGAGTTCGCTGCTGCGCTCCCTCTCGCGGAAGGGCCGAGCTCGCTGCCACTGGGTACTGCAGCTGCTGGCCCTGTTGTGTGCACTGCTGGGCCTGGGCCTTGTCATCCTCCACAAGGAACAGCTTGGCAAAGCCCACTTGGCCACGTGGCACGGGCGGGCAGGGCTGCTAGCTGTGCTGTGGGCAGGGCTGCAGTGCTCAGGTGGGGTGGGGCTGCTCTACCCCAAACTGCTGCCCCGATGGCCCCTGGCCAAGCTCAAGCTGTACCATGCCACTTCTGGGCTGGTGGGCTACCTTCTGGGTAGTGCCAGCCTCTTATTGGGCATGTGCTCACTCTGGTTCACTGCCACAGTCACCGGTGGGGTCTGGTACCTGGCTGTGCTATGCCCTGTCATCACCAGCTTGGTCATCATGAACCAGGTGAGCAATGCCTACCTGTACCGCAAAAGGATCCAGCCTTGAGCTCTTCCCAGCCTAGGGGAAGCCTGGATTTGCCCCTCAGTCTAGGAGCTGGGGCTGGGACCTCCTGCACTCTCTCAGCTGACTTGGTCATGGGACACCTCAGGGGTAGCTGGAGTCCTGTGTGTGACATTTGTGCTTGCTCCTCCTGCTGGAGTGCTCCCCTTTCCTTCTTTCTCTACCATCCCAGAGAAGTTTATGGATCATGTGTCTAGATGAAGTTGGGCTTGCAAGACTGCCCCCTCAGCAACTCAACTTGTGCTGGTATGTCCAGAAATTACAGAAGAGATAAAAAGTAAAATAATAAAAAAAAAAACACTGAAAAGACTGGATGGGAGGAATAACCCAGAGCTGGGAATAGTTCTTGCGAATGCTATCAGCATGAAAAAATGGGCAGCTGGGCAAGATGGGGACCTGTTCACTGAGGGGCTAAAGCTTTCCTGGCACACTAGCCCCAGAATCTGGCTGCTGGGCATCCCATGTCACCCAGGGCCCTAGCAGGTCCTATGGCTGTAGCTGTGAATGGTGCAGCTGTGTGTCCTATCAGCCTCCCAGCTGTGCTGGTTTCCAGACTGTGGTGGTCAGATCTGGACAATGACAGGATGGGAGCTGGGGATGGGCTGCCTCCATAGGTGTCAAGCACTGAGCACTCTGTCTTGGTGGCGAGCCATGGATGAGAACAACTCCCTGTGATAGAGAGGCCCTTAATCATCAGATCCTCCAGGCAGGTCCTCCCTGACTGGGTACTGCAGGGAGAGAGGAAATAAGTAAGGGTGCAGCTCTGGGAAGGCTGCTTGACAGTGGGCATGTGGTGGTGGGGAGGGGAGTGTGCTGGGGGAAGGAGAGTGAGGGCAATGATTTTTTCAATCCAGCTGGAGGAGCCTTGGGGACCAAGCCCTTGAACCTAGAGTAAAAAGTCCCTGCCTAACTTTGCAGTTGCATATGATGAGGGGGCTGCACAAGGCAGTCTGACAGAGCCCAGGAGCCATACCTCAAAGAACTGCTTTATTGATACTGCGAGGCTGGGCTTGGCTGCCCACTCAAGTGGTCCTGTAGAAAATATCTGGGAACTGTGACTGTTCTGGCCCAGAAGCAGCCATGGCCACAGCAGAGGGAATCAGAAATCCTGACATGAACATAGTCTTTCTGGGGGTGGGCAGGGATGTGCAGCCCTGTGCTGGCTCCTGCACTGGCTGGACCCCCAGAACGTTTTTGGCAAATCCTTGCCTTGGCTCGGGGCTCTCGGCAACCAGTATCAGGCGTGAGGGTTGGCCCAGGAGCCATGGCACCAGTGTCCCTGTAGCCATTTGCTTGGGGCTGCCTGCTGAGGTGCAGTCTTACCTCAGGTGGCCTGGGCTGGCTGATGTTTCAGAGGCCCCATGCCTGGCATAGTGGTTGTCTGGAACTGGAACCAGGTAGCAAGAGTCCTGGGTAGTGTTGGCGAGAAATAGCAGAAGGCTGTGGCAACCCCCAGCAGGCCTTCTTCCCTCTCCTCAGAGCAGTCAGTGCCCTGGAATAGCTGAGAGGGTGTCAAGTGGGGGCTCGGGAGAGGAGATGCTACAGTCAAGGTGGTCAGGAGTTATAGCTTCGGGGGAGCTGCCTCAAAGGTGATCAAGCTGGATTCTGGGACAGACCCCTTCCCTGGGAGTGCGGGGGCCTTGTCTGAGGGCAGAGGGCTGTCCACCTTGGCCCCAGCTTCCTCTTCATCGTCGTCCATGCTGGGCCAGACGGACTGGTCCTCCACTCTCTTCAACCGCTCATTGAGGGCCTTCAGAGCCAGTTGCCTGGGGCCAGGGAAAAGATGACAGGTCACTCAGGGTCTGGACTTGCCTCATGCCCTGCACTCTTCCCCTGTGAAACTGACTTGCCTTACTACTCGGACTCCCCTCTCAGAATCCTACATGTTCCCCTTCCCCATGCAGGGCCCAAGGTTCCTCAGGGATTGGATTAGGACCCACTCTCCTATCAGAATGAGGACCTAAAGGCTGTAGAGCCTTCTTCCCTCCATAGCTGGGTCACCTCCAGGCTGAGAAGGCCAGCTGGGTATATGCCAGGCTGCCCTCAGGCCAGCCCTAGGAATGGTTCTGAGGATGGTGCCTAAGGCTAGGCAGAGCTGGTGTCCCAGGGCAGACAGGTGGAAGGGCAAGTCCCTGGACATGTGAGTTTCTGCTGGGCACTGGCATCACATCCAAGGAGAGAGCTGTTACTTCTCCGCCTCTCCTTGTTAAGGAGCCTCCCAACAAGGGTCTGTAGGGAAGGTTGGAACTCAAGCAACTGCCTTGGCTCTCAGCCTGGGAAGCAGGGCCAACCTGGATCAACCTATCCCTCCTAACCGACTCAAATACTCTCCTTCCCGAAGAATCCCCAAAGCCACCAGGACTTGTTTTAGAGCAGGGACACCCCGAGTCCTTGCAGAGATGGAGAAATAGCCATGTGGGTAGGACACAGGCTAGAGCCTGCTGGTTCCACTGGGCAGCCCCTGGAGAACCAACTCTGGGGGGAAGTGGGAAAGTTCACGAAAAGAAGATATATATGTGCACTCGAGACCCTGCCCTACCAAGAGGTGGAATGCTCATACTGCCAGGTAACACTTGTAATAGTGGTCACTGTGGGCCGCTGATGCCTCAAACTCTGCCACCAGCATGGAAGACCTGTGTAGCCTTCCAAGTTCCAGCAGAGAACTAAAATCTCCACCGTACCAGAAGAGGCAATGACACAGGCACAGAAAGCCCCAGCACACTTCGACCCTGACACATGGCAAGTTGGGACAGACAGGATAGTTCTTCCCTGCTGCTACTCAGGCTCCCAATCTGGAGACTCCCTTGCCAATTCTGTCTAAAGCCTGCCAAGGGAGAGGTTGTGGCACGCTAATCACTCCCTCACAAGGGTCCAAGGTAGGAAACCCTGCCTCCCACCATCATAGGGTAGCCCTTTGGGTCAGGGAGTGGCATGCAGCCAGATGTCAAACTGGTTGGAGGAATAAGCCCCATCCCCAAGTAAGCTAAAAACATCAAAACTAAACCAAGAACCAGCTTCCCAACATCCCTCCCTCCCCTGCCCAGCCTGCCTGAACCTGTCCATTTTCTTTAGCCTGTGCAGAGGTTTTTCAAATGTCCAGCTAACTCTAACAAACCAAGATCTCTCACTCGAGGAGGGGCCACCACTGTGGTCTGGGCCCACCTGAACAGCTCTGAGGACAGCTCAGTTTCTACCAGGCCCAGCCTCCTGGCCCCATCTCCTCCACCATGTAAGGTTAAGACAGACCTCAGTCTTTAGGATTCATTAGCCATAGAGACATAAACTGTAGGGCCCAGAGTTATGCTCTGCTACATGCCGTGTGTACTTTTCAACATGTTCCACCTTGGACCACAGTTACCTGTGGCCCTTCCCTATCTGGAAACTCCTTCAGGAAAGGGTTGTGTCCCACACTCAACTCCACAGCCCCAGTGGAGAGTAAACACAGGGAAAACTCCAGCTGAATTCATAAAGCTGCTTGCTAAGAACCCATTTCACAGTGAGAAAAAACAGAAGCCTTTGACAAATGCAGAAAGTAGGAACAGATCCTGCTCTAGATTTCACTACTCAAGTAACTGCATCGAAAAACTTAAGAATAATGTTGGAAACTGAGCTGTGACCACTGTGGTGAGTCCACAGATATGAGAGAGAGAGAGCTGGATTAAAAAAGATCTGTCTTGCCTTGGCCAAGTGAATAATTCAGCTGGGACTCCTCATGGTACACATGGCTTGGTTTACAGATAATGAAAAGGTTATCTCCACTCCCTGGTATGGTCAGCAGGCTCCCTCAGTGGGTCAGGTGACTGTCTCCTAGGTTTGGTGACAAATGCCTGCCAAAGTCGGGGGCAGGGTAGGGGTAGGTCTAGTAATACCCTAAGCTTCTCTCTCAATAAGTGGTAGAGAAACAACAGAATCTGAATTAAGGCCTAGGAAGAGGGGATGGTTCAGCATTTGGGGTGGCCCCGACCAACTCTTAAGGACTCTAGGTCTCTTTCTCTGTTCCTCCCTCACAGGGGAGCAAGGACCAGCGGGTTGTCTCTGGCTCCCACAGGACTAGGGTCTAGGATTCTGAGATTCTGAGACAAGGCCAAGGTTGTGTGTACCTAGCTCTCCAACAGCCCCTTACACAGCTCCAAAAAGCAGGGCATTTCTTGAAACTTAAGTGGCCTGAGTGGTGAGAAAAGGAACTTTTACTCTCTAATTTTGCAAAGTACCTCCTGCAGCCAGACACCTAAATGCTGAGCCCCTCAAGGCCACAAACTGGATTTTCTCTTTCTGAATCTGCCCCAATATCTGACTGTAGGCCAGCAGCCTACACAGAGCAAGCACTTCAACAGATGGATGTGACTTGATCAATACTCTCCTAGCTTGACAAGGTTTTGGAAGATTCCACAGTACCTTCTCCGCTCTGCGTCTTGAGGGTCTGTGCCTGGGAGGCTGATGGTGATGGAGGATGGGGCACCCACATCATAGCGCTTCACTGTCTTCTGGCATATCTTTACCTTCACCAGGAGGCCATGCACCAAGTTCGCCAGCAGCCCCACCACAGGCTGCAGGATCTCCGGGAAGAAGGTGGCGAAAGCAAAGTGGTCGGCCATGTCCCCTCGGCCTCGGCTATGGCGCTGGTAGAAGCGAAGATACACCCAGCTGGAGAGCAGCCCAAAGCCGTAAGAGGCCAGTGCTGGGCTCTGGAGCAGTGTGGCCAGCCTCAGCAGCAGCAGCAGCCCCAACAGGAGCATGGGAACCACACTGACACGTACCTGGGGCACTCGCAGGACCACACAGTCCCCCATGGTTTGTTTGAGTGCCACCAGGACACCACCTAGGAAGCCCAGGGCGCCGTGGATGCGGATAGTGAAAAGGTAGACCAAGTTGAAGGAAGCCATGTAGGTGAGGAGGTAGGCAAAGGCCCCCAGCAGCCCCACCGACACGTTCACCACTGAGAAGAAGATGAGCAGCTCCAAGGCTCCCCAGAGGGGCTCCAGCAAACGTCCAGCCACCACCACTGTGGCCAGGCTGATGGCCACATCCCACACATGTTGTTCCATCAGCCCATGGGTGGCTAGGGTCCAGATCCAGAAGTTGGGCGGAAAGAGGTAGCCTGGGGTGACCGCCAGGCAGCCCGTGTCCACGGCGAAGGACAGTAGGTAGAGGAATAGTACCACCGCGCACAGAGCCTTCACCACCACGCTGGCGCTGGCCAGGATGGCCCCCAAGTGTTGGCGGGCGCCCGGTAGGGCGCGCTGCATCTTCCCGGCGGGAGTCGGCCTGAGGGAAGGGTTTAGTGGGCTAGGGGCCTCCCCGGGGCCTCGTCCCAGTCGGCCCCGACGGGAGGCCCTGCCTTGGCCTAATCACTGGCCTATGGCCCCGGTGAAGGCTCCTCTTCCGGTTGGGTCGCCTCTGGTCCCAAAGGGCAGAGCCGGGCCTGGTCGCGGGGCCGGGGACCTGGGGGAAGGCCTCGGGCAGCTTCAGCGCGCCTGCCTGCCTGCCCTGTGGGCCCTGCGGCACGGCGACCGGGCTGGCGGTGATCTCAGGGTTCGGTCTCCTCCATCCACTCTGAGACCCTACGGTCCGCGGGGTACTGGAGCCTAGTTCTGGGCCGGAGTCAAGTCTGGTCAGCTCCGCCTCGGCCTCGGCCTCGGCCTCGGCTTCGGCTTCGGCAGTACCTCCTCCCTTCTCAGGCGCCGACAAACAGGGGCGCTGCGCCTGCGCGTCCCAGGCGGCCTCAGGATGCCCTCTGAGCGTCGGCCTTGCGGCTCCGCGGCATGCTGGGACATGGAGTCCCCAGCCCAACTCGGGGCCGGCGGAAATCAGGATTCTGGGTAGAACAACAAGTCCCAGGAGGCTATGCGCCCGGGCCCTTCCTGTTGGTGGTGAGAGGAGGGTGTGCTTGGGAGTTGTAGTTCTCAGGACCGTTTCCGTCGTTCTTCGGAGGTGGGAGAGGGTGAACGAGCATAGCTAATGTCGGGGGAGCGGCAGGTACCAGCGGCAGCGCTATTGCAGGCAACGCATTTGCTGAATTTCCGGGGAGAGTGGCTCTGTGTGTGCCTGTATGTCTGAGTGGGTGTGTCCTTGTGGACGGGTGTGCGGATAGAATGTTGGATGGTCCAGTGGGTGTGAACTCCCGAAACTTCCGTGGCCTGTTGTATGCCAGGCCCAGGTTGTATGGGGTGTAGGGGACCTGACTCAGGTTGGAATTCTTGCTCTGCCTTTTGGCGGCTGTGTGACATTGGCACAAGTTCCTGGACTTTGTTTAGATTCAGTTTCATGGACCATAAAATGGAGGTGATGACAGGACCTACTGTGAGGATCCAAGGGACCTGGGGTGTAAAATACCAGTCCACCCCGGGTGCTCAGTGTGTTGCCCAAGCTGCCCTTATTACAAGTGAGGTGGAGCCCGTATTAGAATTCAGGTCTCCAGCCCCCAAAGGGGCAAGGCTGGGCCTCTCTCAGTGACTCTCCTCCCCACAGTAGCTGACCTGGATGAAAAGAGGTCTCTCTACAAACTTGGGTCAGACTGGCCGTTGGCCCCCACCTCACTGAAACGTGACTTAAGGCAGCTTGTGTCTTGTGCAAACTGATTTGTGTGTGTGTGTGTACTGAGTTACTTTTTAAAAATGTGCATATAATTAAAATAGTTACATGACAAAGATCATTTATAAAGTGCCGAATCCCTTCCTTCCACTGACTTCAGCACAACTGCCAATGTGTGCATAACCTTCCTGGTTGAAAAGGGTATTGCTATCCTTTATCTTTGGGGTCTAGGTTCCCACTGGATGCCACCCCAGGGTAGGGTTGCCAGATTTAGCAAATCAAAATACAGGACCCTCAGTTAAATTGGAATTTCAGATAAACAATGAATAATTTTCGTCAGTGTAGGCAGGTCCCCAATTTTCAGTACAGTTATGTCCCATGCAGTGTTGGCAATATTCTGAAAGTATTTGTTGATTATCTGAAATTCCAAATGTGACTGGATGTTCTGTATTTTTTAGCGCAACTATACCCCAGGACCTCTGGGGCTGTTGTGGGGCATGGGAGCTGTCTCAGGGGTTGCTAGCTAGGCTTTGCTCGGTGGCCAGAACTTGCCACAAGAGGAGTGAGGAAGGGTGTCCTCGCTAAGGCCTGGAATGCCCTCTTCCATTTATTTAGCATCCAAGGTCCCCCAGCCACAGGCCACCTCCCCTCTGAAACCTTTGCTGGTTTCTTGCCTGTCTCACTGGGAGAAAGAATTTCTCTTAAGTCTTAGTTTGCTCATCTGTGGTATGGGATAAACTAGTATCCAACTCTAAGGTGGTGGTGAGGACTCAGCTGGCTGCCCACTAGGTGAGTACAGAGTGTGGAATATGTATTGTAAGAGAGCAGCTGTCAGCAGCACTGGCAAACCTCTGCCCTGGTCTTTATAAGTCCTTCCCTTTGAAAAGAACTGGGAAGGTCACACAGAATAGGGCTGATATTGAGAAAGTTGGGGTTAAAGTGAACAAAGGTGTAGGGTCGGCCAGAAGGAAGTCTGAGAGGATCTGCAGAAAGAGACTCAAAGTTGGGTTCCAGTGTGAGGTGCAGTGGTCACTGAGGGTACCAGGCCTTCCCTGGGCTGGGATGGAGCAGCCATCATGCTTGGGGATGCGCCAGACCCTGCCCTCCTCCAGACAGCACTGGGCCCTCAAGCACCAGGTCACAGACTCAGGTCAGGTACTCACTCTGTGCTCCAAAGTGGAGGACCTGCCCACTAGGCCCAGGTGGTCTGACCCTATGGCCAGACGCTTGCGTAAACCAGCATCTCATCTCCATCTTCTCTCCTCCACAGTCTTGGCCTTGAGTCTCTGGAGACTTTTTTTTTTTTTTTAAAGAAAACTTTTCCTGGAGGTTTTTGAGAAGATTATGAGACAAAGGATACCAAAGTTCTGGCACTTAGGAGGCCTGGGAAGCGTCATTCCCTACACCCTCCAGGAACCAGGATTCCTACTGCCTTCACTCCCAGTTGAGTGGTGAGTGGGGCTCTGAGGTCATGGCCACGTGTCTTCAGGCCACCCAATCCTCACTCCAGGGCAGACACAGTGGATGGGAATCATTTGAAGTGAAAATATGAACATTATTTAATAACTGATTTTCTGTAATAAACCATTTGAAAATATTTTACAAGGAATCACACACAATATTTTACAAAGTTCTTGACTTTTTTGTCGCTGTTTTTCCAACTTGCTGTACAAAATAGAACAACCAAAAAAAAAGGGCAGATAAGAGAAAATGGACCCCCAGCCCCCAACAGATCCCCCAAGCCCGAGGCAAGGGGCAGCCAGGTCGGGTGGGTGATGAGAAGGATCAGACCCAGCCGGGGGTTGGACAACTACCTGATGGGGATTGTTTTGTCTGCTTTTGTTTTTTAAACTTAAAATATATATTTTCTGTATATGTTTGATTCTTTTTTATTTTTGTATTCTCCATTGAGCACCTGACTACACTACAGTTACACACACACGCCCCCGCAAGACATGGCTGGCATCCAGGCTGGGTGTACAGCTTGGGCACCCACCCTGGCACCAGCAGCAGGCATGGACCATACACACACACTGAGAAAGCAACAAGCAACGTGACATTAATTAACGGAGCCATTAATTAATGCATCACCCTCCCCCCTCCAACTCCATCTGAGCCCCACGGCCACATCCTCCTGCCCTCAGTCCCCCACTGGCCCCCAGGCTGGGATGCCTTTGGGGGAAATGACCAGAATGAAGATGAGCCCAGGCCCAGCCTGTGTGTGTGCCGAGTGTGTATATGTGTTTATGTGTGTGCAAGTGTTCAGCAGGGAGGAGCAGTTTGGCAAGGGAGTGTGTGTGGAAGTGGGCACAGGCCTGAGTGTGGGCCAGACTGGGGGTGGGATGACCCAGCTAGGAGTGATCAAGTCACCCCGCTAAGGCAAGGGGCAATGTCCGGTGAGAGTTCCTCTGACGAGGGGTGCAGGCAGTGGCATGTGGTCCCACTGAAGGCCTGACACTAGTGAGAAATGGTTACAATGAGCACCTGGTGGAGTGAGGGGCATTTAGGGGACACTGGTGGCTAGGGTGGGACAGAGGGGTCTTCACCCCTTGCCCCAGCATTTGGCACTGTTTGACATTCAGCTTTAGAGACAGAGGACCAGCTGGGCTGCAGGTCAGATTAGAGGCGGATGGTGAGCAGGAGATGGAGTGTGCATGTGCCAACCCTCCCACCAACCCTTCATCCTGTGTAAGGCTTTGTGAGCCCCCACTCCCACCCCACCCCACGGTATGTGTTTGTGTGTGTCTGTGCACATCTGTGTTTGTGTGTGTCCTCCTGGATATGTTTAATGTGAGTCCAGTTTCTGCCCTCAGGGCTCCAGATGTGTATGGGGTTGTGTCTGAGCCAGTCACTGTCCTGCAACCTGCAGGGCTTGGTGAGGGAGAGGTGGCTGTAGGCGTGAGAGAGGCAGAAGGGCTGCCCAAGGACCTCTCTTCTGCTAGGACTTAAGCTGGGATGCACAGGCCTCAAACTGCCCATCTCAACTTCCTCCATGATTCCCAGGGAATCCAGATTTGGTCCTGGGTAGGGCAGAAGAACCAGGTTAGAGGAGTTCACCTGGGGCAAGACCTAGGCCTCCCACACAAACGGAGCCTCAGGGCAGGGTGGGCAGTGGAGGCCTGGTTTGGCACCAGTGCTGTGTCTTCCCTGGCCCAGTCCTGGGGGGAGAGTCGAGTAAGTCAAGTGGGAGTGAGGGGTCTTGGGACACTTTTGACAGTTCAGGCGCTAGATGTGGCTTGGGGGCCAAAGACGTGAAACGCTCTCCTTTGGGAATCCACCTCCCTGCCCACCAGGTGCAGACTCTTGGGGGCCTGGCGTGCTCAGGTCCTTCAGTGAGGGAGGGGGTGAGGCTCTAAGGCGGGGAGTGTGGGGCGGGGGAGCAGGGGACTGGCAGGGAGGCCTAGGCAGGGAGGGAGCACTCAGAGGCGGCGAGAGGCGTGGGCGTGGACTTGAGGCTGCGGCCGGGGAGGCAGGCCCAGGAGGAGCAGCAGCTGCAGGGACACCAGGACGCCCAATGACGGCGGGAAGGAGGCTCCGCGGCCGCAGTCTGAGGTATCTTCCTGCGGGAAGAGACAAGGAGCAGCCGGTCGGCCTGGGCGGGGCGGGCAGGGGGGCCGCAGGGCCGCGCTATCCCTGGGGGAGGGGAGCGGCATGTCAAGGCCACCGCAACCTCCTCACCGTGGCGTTGTAGTCGAAGCAGATGTGCGGGCCTCTCCGGTATCGCGGTCTCTGCACCAGTTCACATTGCTCCGGGCCGTCCGCTGGGCATGGGTGGGGAGTCAAGGAGGCGGCGGCAAGGAGGGGACGCGGGGCGGGAGGGGGCGCGGGCGGCGGCGCGGGCAGGATACAGTGAGTCTCTTTCTGCAGCAGCCGGCCAGCCTCACACTGGCTGCACAGTGGCTTCTCGGCCACCACGAAGAGAAGGTTAGTGTTGGTCAGTCTCTGCGCGTGGAAGAGCCTGGAGGCAGCACAGGAAGGCGGAGCGCTGAGGCTCGCCCCATCCCCTCCGCCCAGCCCCTCCCCGCCGCAGCCCCGGCCCTGCTCCGCCGCTCAGCACCGCGCGCACCTGGAGCAGTTTCCGCAGTCGATGATGGCGTTGTAGGAGGCGTTCACCGAACCGAAGTAGTACTGGGTCTGTTTCATGACGCAGCTGCTCTCGCGCACTTCGGGGTTCCCCTCGGCCTCCGCGGGCTCTGCGAGGGCCCAGAGCGCCTCAGCTGCACCCCTGCACCCTGAGCCTCGCTCAGCCGTGAGCCCCGCCCTCCCCCTGGGGTCGGTCTCTGCTTAGATTGGGGAGGAGCTTTGAGGAGGAGCCTCCAAAGCCCCACCTACCTGCCTGGAACCAGCTGTGATAGATGAGGCCATAGAGGAGCTGCTGGAACAGGGACCTGCAGGGTACGGGTCACCGAGTGGGAGTGGTCAGCAGAGGCCGGTATCGTGCTCCATTTCTCTCGAACACTCCTGGTCAGGTAGCACCCTCCCTCTCCCATTTCCCCCTCAGACTCACCAAGCTGCAGCAGAGGTCCACCAGGCTAGGTTAAGGAAGTCTGCAATGGTGGGCTGCAGTGGAGAGAGTGGCATGGGCTCCCACTGTTGCCCCTGGGCCCAGGTTACCACCAGCTTTTCTATTAGTTGGGGGGGTCATCTGTGGGCAAGTCTCCCAGCCTCCCATCTCCAGGCCAGGCATTGCCGGGGCTCACCACAAAGATGCCCCGGGGTGCAGCACCCAGGTTGCCTGGGGGCTGGGGGGCACAGGCCGCCTGATAGTCGTAGGACTCCTTGCGGGTGTAGAAGGAGTTATTGTAGAGTGCCAGCATCAGGTTGGCATCCACCTCACTGAAGAACCTGCCCACCTGGGGATGCGGGGAGGGAGTGGTAGTCACAGGGCTGGCAGTGCACTCCCTGAAAAGGTTCAGAAACCCAGACCGCCTCCTTCCACCTTCCTGACCCTCACCTGGTCCCACTGATGGTTCTGGTTTGACAGCACCAGGAATCCCCCATCATCAATGAGGACACAGAGCAGGTCCTGAGAGATGGGGAAGGGGGAGGAAGATGGAGAGGGGCTCAGGCCCAGACCTTCCTCCCCAGACCCTGGTAGTCCAGTAGTTGAGTAGGGGGGTACTGTCCCCCTCAGTTCTGGTAAAGCTGTGAAGTCAGGGTGGGATGTTAAGACCCACTGGCCAAGGGATGGGCTAGGAGTTGCCAGGAGGTGTCCAGGAGTTGAGTAAGCTAGGGTTAAGGGAACACGTACCTCGTTGTTAACATCGCAGTCCATCTCACAGTGGCTGCTGGGGCCGCACTGCTGGGCACAGAACAAGGACCATAAGGTGCTATCAGTTTTTCCCCTCCCCTCACCCATTATACATCTGGGTCCCCAGGTCATCTGCAACAGCCCCTGCCTCCCCATAGGCACCAGAGCCACTCTGAGTGGGAGGACTGGTAGAGGTTCCTGGGGACTCTGGGCTTACTGCCCCATCCCTGACAAAATACCTTCTGAGGCTGGTCCTGATGTGTACGGTTGCTGGCTAGCACCTTGAACTTCTCAGCCCAGGCCTCTAGGTCCAGCTTAACGCCCACCACTATGGGGGAGAGCAAGGGGCCATCAATGTCTGCCTACCTGGGCAGCACACTGCCCACTGTCTCTTTCCCCACCTCCATGCTGGGTATTCACCTGCTGGCCTCAGTGTGCGTCCACCCAGGCTGAGCTCCACAGCTGTGCTGACGAGGATGCCCACTGTGTCATTCTCCAGCTCCAGTGGCCTTAACAGGGCTAGGGGTGGGGGTAGGGTGGGTGGTCAGGAGTAGGGGCTGGCAGCCACACTGAACACTCTATACAGGGCCCTGTGGGCCCAGAAGCCTAGGTCAAGGCTGACCTCAGCCTGAGCACCCAGCACCCAACATAGGGTTTGGCACAGCCTAGCCCTCTCTCCTCTGACCCAGTCTCAGCCAGCCTCGTGTTTGAGAGGGGCCTTCAGAGCAGAGCCTAGCCCTGGCTGAGCAGACAGGTAAGCCTCAGCTTCCCATACACTGCTGTGCAATGTGCACTGTCCTGCTGTGCTGGGGGGACACTCACCATCCTGGTGTGGGGGCTTGAAGACATAGCCGTGGTTGTCCAGGCTGCGGCGGTAGAAGCTGGCATTAAAGGGCTCAGGGTTCTCTGTCCAGTCCTCAGCTGCCCTGGTCACCCGAGACAGGCAGAATTTGGTGGAAGGGGTGGCTTGTGGGAGCAGTGGTCTCAGTAGGTGAAAGGAGGCCTCTGGGCAGCAGGACAGGCAGGGTCCCAAGCAGAGGCAGGATGTCAGGTACTGGGGCAGGTCACTTACTTGTTGGGGAATACGCGAGTGATGCCGCCATCGGTGGCGGCGAACACGGCCAGAAGGCTGTACCTGGGGCAGCAGGGAGGTGAGGTCACAGACCTGCTTTCTGCAGGGCAGAGCCTCTGAGCCCAACCCAGCATCCTGCCCCCATAGGCTGGGTAGTGCCTACGTGTTAAGATCCTGGTCCCGCCACACACGTTCCACCAGCTGCTGTGTTATGCCTGTGTCCAAGATTAGGTTGTGGAGAAGGAAGTTGTTGCCTGGAACGGGAGGGTAGAGGTGGAGAGAGTATCTTCTTGTGGATCCCTGCTTACTCTCCCTGCTACCCCCAAGGCTCCAACAGGGGTCTTCTCCATGACCTGGCCCAGGACCTGCCCTTGGCTTGGGCCTGCATATTTCCACACTTGCCCAGTCTCTGGGTTCCTCTGCGCTGCCCCCTTGCTGCCTGGGCACTGCCCAGACCCAGCTGCCCCACCAGGCACTCACACTGCTTGGAGTCTGGAGTCACTTTCTCCATGAGCTCAATGAAGTTTTTCAGGAACTCGGTGTTGTTGTCTGAGGCATTCAGGTCCTTGCAATATTCTCTGGGGGTGGGGAGGGGCAAGAAGAATGGGCTTGGGGGCTGGACAAGGCAATAGGTTTGAGGCTTCCCAACAGGCCTGTCCGGCCATTTGCTGAGAAGCCCAGGCCTCAGGGAGCAGGGCATGTGTATTCCTCCAGGCAGCGGCAACCATGTGGTCTGCCAGGTCTGAATAGGGGCAGAGCTGACAGGAGAATGAAGGTCTGCTTCCTCCGCCCAAGTAGTTCCTCCCTTCTGGGCATGGCTCTGCAGAGCCTCCCAACCTCCCTCACCCCTCACCCTCCATGTAGCTGGAGCCAGACGGAGGACCTGGGAGGCCCCAGGAAATGCCTCATGGCCGGCTTATCCACCTGTGTGCTGTAGCGTTCTGTGGGCACAGTGGGTGGAGTAGCAGCACCAGCTTAGTCAGCCTGAGTCTAAGACCTCATCCTGCTGCTTCCTGGTTGTGTACCTTTGGGCAACTCACTCAAGCTCCCTGAGCCTCAATTTTTTTCCATCATACCGCAGAGGGTGTCAGGAAGTCAGTGGGAACGTGTGGGTCATCGGATTGGCTGTTCCCTCTGCTTGGAGTGCTCTTCTCCCAGAGGTGGACAGGCCAAATCCCTCACCTCCTCAAGTCCCTCGCTGGGCTCAGACTCTGGGTCCAGAGAACATGGGGTTTGTGGGGAGCGGGGTGGCCTGCCTGAGGCTCTGCTCCCCAGGAAATCTTGGCGAGCAGTCCTTCTTCTCTGGTAGATGGAGCTATCCTTCCTGCTGAGTCCCTCATTCACACCCCTGCCACCAGAGACCTCTCTGCTGGCCTGTATGGCAGCAACTTGGGAATTTTTTTAAACACTCTCCTTCCCTGGGCTGTGCTCAGGCCCACAGCTTAGCGAGGGCATCTGGGACTGGATCTCGGCCCCTACCTGTTCCCTGGGCCCCAGGGCCTTTTTGTACACAGCCTGCACTTCTGTGTATAGAGGCCACACCTGACACACCCCGAGTGACAAACCCACAGCTGCACTTGAAATACAGGTCACCTGCCGTCCCCCCTCACACAGTGTGTACGTTTACACTCACCCAACACATATTTATTGAGTTCTCTTGTGCCAAAGTTAGAGATGACAAAAACAAACACAGTCCCTGCCCTCAGAGCTCCCTCAGGGTCCTCAGGGACCACACAGGCCTCACACAGTCCCACAGTCATCAATACACACGGCCACCTTACGTTTACACTCAGACTCTTACAAACAGACACAATGACTCACAAATACAAACACACGTCTACAGAGAGTCACAGAGAACTTTGTGGGTTCATGCACGCACGTGCACACGTGGAGAGTCCAGAGCCCCGTGTGGTGCCTGAGGTGCCCATAGGTCCCTGTCAGTTGTACCCACCTGCCCTCATCCAAGGCCCAGGCCAGAGGGGAGGGCTTCACCACCCGGGAGCCTGCTGGCCTCCTCAGATGTGGGCCAACAGACAGAGGGTATGCACGTGAGGATGTGGTGTGTACACACTGAGTGTGCACGCCAAAGATGGTCCAGGCCCAGGTCTATGCTGGGTCCTGATCCCTTACTCGCAAGAGCAGCTCTTCCCAGCCCCTGTCCCCTCTTCCCTGTACCTTCCCCCAATCCTCAGTGAGCCACCACACCTGGATGGGGCACTGCTGACAGGGGCTCTGGCTGGCTCGATCCCCACACCCACACAAACACTGACTGACACAGGACAAGGACAGGTGCGGGGTGGGGAGGGCACCACAAGCCAGAGCAGCAGCTGCCCAGTGAGGGGTGGGCTGTGGACAGCCAGCTCAGGGCAGAAAGGTCTCCTTTCTGGTGGCCTGGGAGGGCAGGGAAGGTCAGCAGAGCGTCCAGAGCCCTCCCATCAGAGGCCTGGTGGGAGCTGGAGTTGTGGGCAGCTGGCCACTGCTGCTTGGTGTGGCTACATGGCCCGGGTATGCACACGGCCACACATATGAGGCGATGCATGGCAGGGCGACACTGCACAGGACACAGACACACACAGCTCCAGGCAGCAGTGCGGGAGGCGGGGCCAGGGAGGTCAGGTTTGGGGAGGACACCTCAGCAAGGCCACACGCAAGCTACCTGGGAGCAATGAAAACATGTCCTTCAGACTCAAAGCTGCTGGGGAGCAGGAACTCAAAATCTGCAACAGAAACGGGGGGTTATCCGGCGGGGGCTGGGGAGGCGGGAGGCCAGGGGCTCAGAGCTGACAGGGCTGGAGGGACAGGGAGAGGGTGGCTTGAGGGAGGGAGACACCAGCAAAGAGGAAACCCGCCACTTCCAACGTTCAAGTTCGAGCCAGAGAGAAGGGGCGGGCGGGGAGGGGTGGAGGGCCTGTGGAGACTACAGCATCGCAGGAGGAGGGCAGTTATAGCCAATATGTTGCCCGGGCCTGGTCCTCTGTCGGCAGTGAGTCCCTTGGCGTGGCTGTATATGCTCCCATACAGCTGTATAGCACATATACACGGACACACACACACACATATATATATACACACACTGCTATATATATGCATGGTCTGGGGGAGGCGCCAGTCTTGCTCTTATCACATCCGTAATGGAAAAAACCGCATGCTGAGCTTCCTTCGCCTCCAAAGAGACTTTGAGGAAGGGAATTGGCTTTTGGCTGCGGATTTTTATCTCTCTTTCTTTGCTGCAGCTGTTTGCATTTTGGTAGGTCTTGCTTTTGTTCTGTCAGGCATCAACATGGCCAAACCGAGGGGGATTTCTCACGGGCACAGACAGTCCAACCAGAGACGGTGTGGGCAGCTGGGGGTGGGCTGCAGTGCATTGTGGGGGTCCATGGGTCCTTCCTGGGGTGGGAGGCTGGGTGAGGGGAGATTATCGAGGTGCCTGGGAATGTTCGCACACTGTGGGGGAGAGTCGGGGAGATGGGAGGGCACAGGAGTGCTGCTTGAACCTATACACCTGCCCTCTTGGGCCAGGGGCATGAGGGCAGCTGGGGAAGAAGGGCTGAGTCTCTACCCTTCCTAGGACCTGTTTGCGCTCAGAGCAGCCAGGGAAGAATGCTGGGGGGCTCCAGAGAAGGCATGGGGTACTGTTGAGGGATCCACCATTTGGGCCTGTGCATGTGTGTGAGCACGTATGTATGTGTATCTACACGTGAGAGCATGTTTGTGTGTATATGTTTCCATGAGTATGTGTGAGTATGTTTTTCCACATGTGTGAGTGTCTCTGTGCGGATCTGTGAGTGAATCTGGGGATATGGCTACTGGGGCTTCTCTGTGGCCTCTCCCTGACCAGCTGGACTGGCCACCTTGCTGGTCTGCATCTGGGAGGCGTCCCTCTGCTCTCAGTCTGTCGCACTCTGGGCAATACATCTTCCCATCCTTTCACCCAGATTCTGACCTCTTTGTCACCCAGGGCTTTATTTTTGCAGAAGAGGGGTCTCCCTATTCCCAAATACTCTCACAATGCACTGCAAGATTCTGGGGAAGGGGGACTTTGGGTGCCTGGAGGGGCTGGGCAGTCACTGGTTGGACTGTTGTTTTCTGATAGGACTGTGAGGCAGGGTTTGGACACAAGCCGACAGGGAAGGGTTGGGGCTGGGAGAGGAGGAGGAGGAGGAGAAAAAAAAAAGGAGGTAGGGGGAGCAGGAAGGGAGACTATGCTATGATTGCAATTGTTACCAGGGCCCTGCATTTCTGGGGTCACTGGGAGGGATGTGAGAGGGGGAGAAAAGACAACTCAAGCCAGTGGGGGTAGGGCATGTCCTCCACCTCCACCCAGGCCAGTGGGGGCAGCTGTATCCCCTTTGCTGGACTAGGCTGGACAGGGCCCCTAGTCCTTCTTGAGGAGCCCCTCCTTCCAGGCCATGGGGACTGGGGACAGGACATCTCCTCATGGCTCTCCATGCCCCATCTGTCCAGGCATTCTGTGGGAGGGGCATCTCTCTGTGCACCAGAGGCAGAGACCCTGTGTGCTGTCCTCTCTCAGTTCCCCATTCTTTGCCAGGGTCTGCCAGTTCACTTGCTACCTTTCCCAGAAGTCTCTGGCTTGGGTAACTCTGAATGTGAGAACCTTCTTCTTCACTGCCAGCCTGATTCCCTCCAGGCTCCTTTGCTGGCCCTTGGGATCCAAACAGATTCCCTTCCATACCCAGCCAGGGTCCCCGAATCTGCCTTTATTTCCCAGAGGAACACCTTCCCTATACCTGACCACTCTCCCTAGGAGAAGCCAGCACCCCAGGGGAGGGCTGGGACAATGAGCCTTAGCAAATTCTATAGGAGCAGCAGGGGCGGCAGGGGACAGGGGCTTCAGCACCTAGGCCAGCACCCAGAATGGTCCAGTCTGCCTTGCTCCCCTAGTGGCCTGGCTGCTGCTGCTCTATCTTGTCCCTCTGCCCCAGGGTCAGGGTTTGGGGCTTCCGAAGCCTGCTATCTCCCCTTGGGAGGGCTGCCAGCTTCTGAAGAGAAACTGGAGAGATCAGAGGAGGGAGAACTATCCCAGAGGAAGCTTCACATAAGCCCCTCTGAGGACTGATCTACCCCCTGCATCTCAGGCCCCCTGCCCTGCTGGGTGGGAGGTGGTAGAGAAGCATCTAGCCCTGTCCTCACTGTTGAGTTGTCTTGGAGGGATAGAGAAGGTGGGGAGGGGGCAGAGGCCTGCCCAGAGGGAGCGAGGAGGATGAGGAGAGGGTCTGAGCTCTCAGAACACGCCGGAGACCACCCTGCAGGCAGGGCCAGGGGAAAGGGCTGCTGGCTTTAACAGGGGTTTAGGGATCAGAGTAAAGGCAAGAAATAGAGGAGCCCAGGGGAGGCTGAAGGGGAGCCCTGGAGAGCAGGGGTTTGGCTGGTCCTGGGCAGGGAGGGGGGCAAGCAGGGGCGTGAGGGCAGGGTTGGGGTGGGGAGAGGAGGGTGCACTGGTTCTGAATATACTTGCCCTTCAGTTTGCTGATTGGCACTGGGACAGTCCACCAAGAGAGAAAGCGAGGAAAACAAAAACAACACAAACACAAAAACAAACGAAAAGGGGGAGGGGAAGGGGAGGGGCACAAACAATATTTTATTCAATGGCTGTTTGAATGAAAATATTGTGTCTCATCATCATACTGAAAGGAAACTTCTTGCAAAAAACGACATGAGAGAGAAAGAGAGAGCAAGAAAACTCAAAGGAGATGAGTCCCGGTCAGCCAGGCAGGTGGGGGGGCGCCCGGTGGGGCCGGAGCCCCAGCCTCCCTCCCAGTGACCTTGGGCGGTGGGCAGGCAGGGCCACAGGCTCCAGAGGCCTCTCAGGAGAGGCCCAGGGTGAGTAGGACATGCAGGGATGAGCCACAGGCAGAGGAGTGGGAGAGGGAGGAGAGAAGGAGGGAGGGCAAGAGATGGAGAGACAGGGAGGGGTGGGGAGGCCAGGATGGAGGCAGAAGAAAGGAGCAGAGCAGGGGAGGGGGAGAGGCAGGCATGAGATGAGAGGGAGAGACTGACTGGGGAGTGGGAGGGAGGGAATGTGTGAGAGAGAAATGGAGGGAGTGAGCAGAAGGGAAGGGAGACAGAGGGAGAAAAGGGGGGTGTGGGGCAGATGCGGGTGGAGGAAAGAGGGAGTGGGAGAGAAGGAGAGTAAGGGGGGCAGGAGGTGATGGAGGCAGAAGGTGAGGTGAGAGAGGGGGTGAGGAGGGAAATGAGGGAGGATGAGTGAGCGGGGACAGAAGAGGGGGCAGTGGGGAGAGAGACCCTGGGGGTGGCCCCACAGGGGGAGAGAGCTGCGCAGGGAGCAGGAGGAGGAGATATGAGAGGAGGAGGTGTCTTCCCAGAATGCAGCCCCCAGGGGTGTGCGGGGGAGGCAGGCTAAGGAGGGAAGACACGGAGTAGGAGAAACCAAAACCAAAAACCTCAACGGAAACCATGAGAGAATGGTCTGGAACCAAATCTGAGAAAAGGCGAGCATGCAGAGTTCCACAGACTTTCCGATGGCTGGTGCCCCAGCCTGCGGGTGCCTGGGGGGTGGGCAGACTGGGCAGGAGGGGCCGCCTGGCCCCAAGCGGCTGGCTATGCTGCCTGGGGCCGGCCAGGGTGCGGGGCAGAGGCAGGGGGGTGCAGGGCACAGGCAGGGGCCGGGCCACTTACACTTGACCTGCAGGATCTGGTCACTGAGGTTGGCTTGGAGGTAGAAGGTGCTGTAGGGGGGGAGCACTAGCCCTAGGCTGGGGAGGAGGGGAGGAGAGGAGCACAGGTCACTGCTGGGGAGAACCCGGCCACACTGGCACTCCCTCCCCACAGCCTTGGAGCTGGGTAGAGAGGCCCAGGTGGTGGCCTCCCCTCCCTTGACCACCAGGGACACCTCTCCCAGGTTAGCTATGGGAGATTCATGGCCTAAGGGCATGGACCCTTCACTCCCCAAATTCTCCTGGAGGCCTCAGAACTCCCAGCTCCAAAGCAAATCTCCACCCTGCCCCTCATCCCCTACAGCCCTCCCCCAACACATCACCTGCCCAGCCAGCCTCCTCCATCTGGCCAGCAGCAAACTCACAAAGGGACAGGACACTATTGGTGAGCTACGCTTTGGGAACTGGGGGTGCTGCCATGAGAGTGGGGCCCACAGTCCTCAGAGACTCAGGCCGTGCGATAGCCAGCTAAAAGCAAGCTGGCACTAACCCAGTGAGGAGACCAGCTCTCCGGGCACGTGGAAGACAGCCTGCAGTGACCCGCAAGGGGACCGACTCCGGGGCTGTGATGCCTGTTAAGAGTAGGCCTGTGACTGTGCTGAGGCTGACATCCTGAATTCAGATGCCCAGGTATACAGTCCAAGGTGGGAGGGATGTAGAGAGGGTGGTGGGGCTTGGGGAGACATCAGATGCACTGTCATGTCTCTGTCCTGCGCTCCCAGGAGATGATGCTTGTTTAGGAACGGCCAACGAGCGGCCCCTGGGGACTGGGCACCTGGCTGCTGGGGTTCCACTGGGATCGTGGTCACAGCCGCTGAGAACCGGCAGATGGGGGTGGGGAAGGGAGGGACAGCTAGGCTCAGACTGGGCTCTGGGGCCGCTCTACCCATCCCTGCCAGCCCAGCCTGGCCCCACTCACCTGTAGTTGGTGCTCCTTATAGGCACCCAGGTGTAGTTCCGCATCACCTCGTCTATGTACCTCTGGGAGAAGAGGCTGGGTCAGGTACTTGGGGTAGCAGGCAGGGGTGGTATCGGGGGTAGGAAGGTGCCCACTCTGACCTTCTGTCCCCCTTTGCCACCTTCTCACCTCATCCAGGGACTTGACCAGTGTTCTGATCTGCTTGTGGCCCTTGTTGCCATCAATCATGCTCCGACGGATCTGGAAGGGCCAGAGACATGAGGGGTGGGTGCCCTGCCCTCCTCTGCTCTGGGTGCATCCCATTCCTCCGCCTCTTCTCCTTACCTCCTCCTTGTTCTCATCCTCCAGCTCTGCATCAAGGAAGTCCAGAGTCACAGGCTCCCGGAAATTGGTGGTCTAGGGTAGGCAGGGCAGGAAGTTAGGAGTCTATATCTCACAAGCTTTACCCCCCCTCCTCCAGGCCGCCCACCTGGCTCACCTGGGGCTTGAGGTTGGGGTGCAGCAACACGTAGCCGTTTAGGTCAATGGCAAACACATAGCCGTTGGCTCCAAGCTGGGGGCATAGATTGGGGGCTTAGGGCCTGGAGGGCTGGGCAGGGATTCCCTGGATTCCAGAGCTCTTCCTCGTCCTGCCTCCCATGCTGCTGGCGGGTGCTGTTTGCCTGCCTGGGCCAAGGACCCCCATGCCACAAGGCCCCAAGCCTACCTCTCAAGTCCAGCCCAGCAGGCTGCTTCCTTTCATGCACCAGCCCTGGCCCCCCGCTGCCCAGCTTGGTGGGACCATGATTTGATTTGGCCTTCTCAGCCCCATCTCCTGGTTCTTCCGGTGCTGTCCATCAGCGGGACCTCTCCACCTCACTGGCCCCACAGGGCTGCTATTGCCCTCTCCACTACTGCCTCCTCCTGGTCCCCATCTTGGTAGAGTGCAGGGGGAAGACTATACCCTTGGAATCCCTGAGTCATCCCTTCCAGGTGGAAAGGAAAGAAGAGCAGGACCTGGACTCACCCACCCCTTACCTCTTCGAAGCAGTTTTCTCACTGCACATGGAGGCCAACGACACCAGGCCTTCATGTGGCTCAGGTTTGAGTGTGCGGACACACGTGCCGCATCCCCCAACCCTTTCATAACCAAATCCCAAGCTCCCTTTGCCATAGGCCCTGGGTGAGCCACACTGATTTTGCCTCTTCCCTGGCTTATGATTCTGATTTCCACTTTCAGGTCTTTGTCAAGAGAGTTCCCTCTGTTTCCAAGATACACCTTCCCCTCCTTTCTACCCAGGACACTTCTGCCTATGTGAGAGTCCAGGGGTTGGCAAACTGGGGCCCATGGGCCACATCCGGCCTGCTGCATGTTACTCTACTGCTGTGAGCAAAGAATGACTTTTACATTTTCAAATGGTTGACAAAGAGGCATTCAATTTCATGACATTTAAAAATTATCTGAAATTCAAACTTCAGTATCCACAAATAAAATTGTATTGGAACATAGCCATACCCATTTATTTATGTTTACTCTGTGGCTGTTTTCTCAATACAGCAGCAGAGCTGAGTATGAGTATGAGTATTTGGGCTCGTAGAGCCTAAAATATTCATAGTCTGGCCCTTTATAGAAAGTTTGCCAATCCCAGCTCTAGACCCAAGGTCACTTCCTCTGGGAGCCTTCCCTGACCGCCTGAGCTCCGAGGACTCCGTGGAGGTGTGGCACTCCCCATTAGTCTCTGCTGAGTCTGCCTTGGGTCCACATGGGAGGGCAGTGCAGGGCAGATGGGCAGGTAGACACTCACCGTGTAGTTGGGAGTCAGCCTCTTGATGTCATTCAGAGCCACATCGATGCCCATCACGCCCAAGATCAGCTGGTTCTGGAAGCAGAGGCATGGGGGTCTGCAGTGGGCTCGGTTCCAGGGGGGTGAAGCCCTTCCCAGCCCTTGACGCCCAGGGCCTCAAGCTGCTCTCACGAGTAGCTGCCCCTGTCCAGTTTGCAGGCCTGCCAATCCATTCTCCACCCCAGACCTGCGACAGGCATGCCCAAACCTCCCGGGCATGCCTAGCCCTTCCCAAGTGGGGGAACCTCACCTTCTTTTCCCCAGGGCCATCCTGTGTCAGGTTGAAAACAGGGAGTGTCCCTGTCACCACCAACCCCAGCCCCTGAAGGGAGAGGAGGAGGATGGGTCAGACTCCTGTGGCCAGCCATGCCCCCACCCTGAGTGTTCAGAGCAGGGGCACAGGGACAGGTCACCTCTCTTTCTCTTCTGTTTGGTTTATCCCCATAAGGGGGCCTTCATGGGACTTCACCCTGTGGGCACATCCTGGGGGAAGGTTGCCAGCCCCATCCCTTCCTTGCCCAGAGGCCTTACCAGCGCATCCTCATACACGTTGGTCCACTGCACCTGCTTGGCCTCCTTGCCTGCCAGCACCATGGGCCTGCCCAATACATCTAGATATTCCTGGGGAGGGGACGGGGGTGGGAGTCAGGAGTCAGCCTCTCCCACTGTACCTTCCCTGTTCCATTTCTCCATGTGCCAGCATGCCACCAGGGGGCGCTCTCACCCCACAGCAGCCCATTGTCCCCAATGTTACCCGAGAAGAAAGGAAAAGGGGCTGGGAGGAGGGAGCCCCCCCCCTCCAGTCTCACCTGCGTGTTGATGCGGATGGCGCCGATGGAAGGGATCTCAAAATAATAACCTATGAAGGGAGGGGAGACAGAGGTGGGCCTGTGATCCACGGCACAGGGGGCCCTGTACCCTGGAGTGTATCTGCAGCCCTGACTTGTCCCTCAGGCCCCCTCTTTTTGGTGTCATTTCCCCTGAACTCATGTCCCTTTAGTGCTTCCTGGCATTACCCTATCAATGGGACCAATGCCATGGAAGGGGCCATGAGTGTGGGAATGGAAGGAAGCAGAGCTGAGGTGCAAGGAGAAGCCTGAGGCCTGAAGTCCCTCATTCTAGGATGGCAGTGACATTCATAGTCCACCTGGGGGCTAGGCTCAAATGCACGGAGAGACAGACTGATCAGCAAGCAGACACAGGAGCAGACAAGCTGGGAGACAGATGAACAACGGACAGTTGGACAGATGGGCAGAAAGATGCTCAGATGGACAAGTTAGCCAGATAAGAGATGGACAGTCACATATATGGAAAGACAGACAGGCAGTGGATGAACAAGCAACTGGAAAGCTGGACATATGGAAGGACAGGTGGACAACCAACCCAATGGACAGCAGGTCATGGCAGGGAGGCCCAGCGGCAGTGATGCCCAGACAAGGTACCTTTGTTGGCGCAGGCCATCCACTGCAGGGGTGTGACGTCGTAGTTGTGCTGCCCCACGGAGAAAGTAAATACGCGCACCTGTTTGGGGCTTGAGGTTACCGCTGCTGCTGCCAGAGGACAGCCCTCCCCTGTACCAGGCCGAGTCAGGGCAGCCCCCACCTGGGCTGAGCCTCACCGTCCGGTTGGGCCAATTGTACTTCTCAAAGACGTCCTGCACGCGGTCCTCGCCACCATCCGTGAACATCATGATCATCTTATTGCAGTTGGCACGAGTGATGTTGGACTGGGCAGGAGTAGGTATGGGGTCAGGCAGCTCTTGGCCCCTCCCCGGTCTAGGGCTGGGTCTCTTTTTCTTGGGTGGGCCTGGCCCTCTGGCCCTCCCTTCCACCCCCAGCAGACGGTGCTCTGCCCAACCTGCCTGTTGGTGCGCTATCAGGGCCATCTGTCTTGACTTCCCTGGTGTCACGGAGCCTGGGCCCTCGCTTGTCCCCAGCCGCCCACTCGCCTACCCAGGGGGCTCACATTCTGCAGCTGGTCGAAGGCATACTCAAAGCCGGCCTTGTAGCCTGTGGTGCCCTTGGCCACCATGCCCTGCACAGCCTCCTTGAACACCTTCTTGTTACGCACGTTGGCCTGTACCAAGTGTGTGAAGCATGACACTGGCTGTGCCTTTTCATTGAACTGTGGGGACAGTGAAGGTGGTGAGTGGCCTCAGGCTGGCCTGGGCAGGCAGCTGTTACCTGGGGCGGGTGGGGGTGACCCGCCTGCCACCCTTGGCACTCACGGAGGCCACGTTCACGTAGTCATCATCGGAAAGCGTGTCCAGCATCTCACAGACGGACGTCTTCATTAGCTTCAGGGTCAAGCCGCTCACGCTGCCACTCCTGGGGAGGGTGGGTCATAAAGGTGCAGGTAGGCCTCAGGTGTTCAGCTGTTCCCCCATGATGTTCCCGGGCAGCAGATTCTGTCCCTAGCCCCGGCCCCACCCCACTGGCCAGTATTGCTCACTCACACATCCACGATGATGACCATGTCCTTGGGCGACGAGGCCCCCTGGATATACCTGCCCAGGAGAAGCTTCAGTTAGGGCCAGCCTCACTGGGACCCTGTGGGTCCTTCCTGCCTTCACCCACATACTGATTCAATGCGTTTCTATTGAGCAGACCTTGCATGGGCCAGACAGGGTCCACGTTTAATAAAATAGTCCTTGCCCATGACATGAGTGACCTGGTCTAATACATTAACAACCCCAAGGAAGGGTAAGCAGGTAACTCAAAGAGAGTAGGCAGAAGGCATGTTCCATGGCCTCAGTGGCTTGTCATTTCCCCTTTCCTGGGTTGAGACCCCAAGGGCAGAGTCCCAGCTGTGTATGGGACTGAACAGGTGGCAGAGGAGGCAGCCACCGGGTACTGGAGGAGAGGCAGAGCAGAGGGAAGGGGTGTCCGGGCTCAGATGTGTATGGCAGGGGCTGGCCAACCCCACAGAGGATACATCTACCCTGGGGAAACCCCCTGGCCCACTCCCTTGGTCCCGAGGGGGTGGAGTGCCAGGCTGTGGATGGGGGGCAGAGGCAGCTGGGAGGCCTGCCTGGGTGATGCGATCCATTTTCCAGTGGCAACGATGTGTGAAATGAAAATTGGATAGAGCTGGCTGCGCCCTGCTCAGAGGCCTGGATATCGGGAGGGAGGGGAGCAGACGGGAAAGGTGGGAGAGCTGAGGGGGTGTCCCTGCCCAGCCCCTCCTTGCTCGCTCACCAGGGTCTCCTTCGGACATCGTACAGGTCGATTTTCTTGGGGGCTCGCCACGGGGTGGCTGTGGGAGGAAAGGAGGTGAGGGGGCAGGGAAGGGCCCGGCCCTGGTAGCAGACATTGCAGCAGTGGCCAGGGCACCCGCCACCGACACGGTGACCATCCGGCCCCACACGCCACAGAATGAGTGGGCTGGGAGATGGAGGAGGGTGGGGTGCTGAGCGGACTCTGGAGACGGGCCGGTGCCCACCTGGATAGTAGCGAGTGACTCCCGTGGCGCTGCCGAAGACCTGCCACAGCAGCGTGGGGTCCTGTCTGCGATTCTCGATGAACACATTTTCCAGAGCCTCTGTCCAGTTGAGCTCATTGAGGATGACGGTGGCTAGTAGGGGAAGCAGGGGGTGGGGTAGGCTGCTTCCCTGCTGAACCTCATCCCAATGACACCCAGGCATGTGCCTCCCACTAGAAAAGCCTCACCTGCTCTCTGCCTCCCAGACTCTCCCTCACTTCCCAGGGCTCAGCTGGGGCTGCACCAGCTGCTCCAGGAAGACATCCTGATCCTCACTCCCTCCCAAGTCATTGAAGAGACAGCTCAGCCTACCCTTCAGCCAGGCCCCATGTGATCAGGCAGGGCAGCTGTGGCCCCTGGAGAAGGGCCACCCAGGTGGCAGGGAGCTATGAGCTGGGATGCCCATCCAACACGCCGCCTGAAGCTTGCGGCTGGTCCCCTGGGAGCTCACCCACTCAGCATGCACTCCGGGCCACAGCCACAAGAAAGCAATTAAGGGCCCGATGATGGGGTTGGAATTATTCAGCTATTAAGGTACCTGATAAGCTGGAAGCCACTCAGCTCCATGATTAATCAACTGGGGCCAGGAGCAGGCAGGGGTGGGGGCGGGGGCTCTTGGAGGGGCAGGGGCTGTGCCATGATCTTGCTCCAACACTGGCACATGCACTTGCGGGCACACACACACACACAAACACACAAACAGCCTGCACTTTTATACTGTATGCAGGTATACAATAGGTATATACCTGCATCTAACCTCCGTGTTTCCAGCCAGATGTGTCATTCCCCTCACCCCTAAACCTACCGCGCAGCAGTTTGACTGCTGCCATGGGTCCAGGGGCACATGCATTCATACCTACACGCCACCCTACCCCTACAGGAGGACACCAATGGTCCTGCTTTCATAACCCTCACCAGTTACCCCCACCCTCATTCTCCCCCAACCTCTGTGGCTGCACATATGTGATGCCTTGGGAGCCCCACCCTCACGCACACTCAGAGAGCAAGGCTTTTCTCAGATGGATGGACTCCATCCTGCAGATCTCTCAACCCAGGCAGAGACTTGGGATGGCTTAAGCAGTAAACCTCGCACACTCCCCAATGTGTGCATGTGGCACATGTTCTGGAATGTACAGTGTACCTGTCCCTCATGTGGGACACAGGAAAAACAGCAGGAGTTGGACATCTACTACTGCCAGGCCTCTGTACTTCACTTCCTCCCCAGGGGCTCCTTCTTCCTCTAATTTCTTCCCACTCCTTTCTTGCCAAGTGGAGCCCTGGTGGCATTACTTCCCTCCCAATGATCCCTATCAAAGGTTCACGCCCGCAGTGAGAACCAGATGAACCAGAGAATGTCTTCCAAAAGCTCTGCACCTCCAAACACTGAAATCTTCAGAGCAGATGAAGAACTGTGATTTAAGATACAAATGCTCCAGGTTCGGCCCACAGCCTAGGGGGCACCAACACATTCCTGGGCATTCTTCCCCCGATCCTTTTCCTCCAGAGTGTTGGGCCTCTGTCTTGTCTGCTGCCTAAGCCTCCCCCTTTTGCTCTCACTGCCTTTTCTCTGTCCCTGCAGCTTCCCTTAACTGACCATAATGTGAAAACAAAACACATTTCTAGCATTGGCTGTGCCTATTGAACAATATGTTACGGTCCTGTTCCTAATTTAGAAACGTAGTGAGTTGTACAATTTCTATTTTTCTCTTTAAGGAAAAAGCAAAGTCAGGCTCTCAAATGTTTCACGCAGTACTGTCTGCCCTGGGAGAGTCCACCTGGCAGGTCCTACGCTTAACTGGACCTCAGTTTCCCCATCTGCACAATGACAGGCTTGGAACAGACAGACCATCCTGGAAGCCCCTCTAGCTGCTGGCAGAGGGGTGTTCCTAGCCTAGGTCAAGGGCCAAGAGCTGGCTGGGCTGGCCCTGCAGGTATCCATGACCACATGCACACACACGCATTCCCTGCAGAACATACTTGTGACCCCCCCACTCCTGGAAAGGGGCTGCTACTCAGTCCCGTGTGCACATACCCACACCACGTGCCCAAACTCTCAGATCACGCTGAGCTGGGAAACGGGGACTATGCCCCCTCAGGCAGGCGATTACAGATTTAATTAAAAGTGACACAGTAAATAAAAAACATGTAAAATGTAATTTGTGTGGGTAGCGAGGGGTGACTGGGGAGGGCGGTGTGGCTCCTGTTTTAATTAGTGTGCTTGCCTTTGATAGTGCCCCTCGACTGGCTCAGGCAGGTGGCCTTGGGTGGCCTTTGGAAGGGGTGGGTGGGGGGCATCCACCCTCACCCCTGCCTGAGGCTGCCCAGAAGGCCTGGATGACCCTAAGGGTGGAGGAGGCCTCCCTGAGGACCCTGGAGGATTCCCTGCATCCTGAAGACCACCCAGAAGCTCTGGAACCTTTGCTCCAAGAATCCCCACCCACCGGGCCCCTTGGATTCTGAGGCTATCCGATAGGTGCCCACAGAATTATGTCGGAACCAAGAGACCTCAGGGACTTAAATTTTTCTCCTGAAGTTCCCTATTCAGTGTTTGACTCTTGGCCTCCTCTCCCTACACTTCCCAAGTTCTTCAGGAAGTTCATCTTCATGTCTGACTTAAATCCTTCTAGCTGTAGTGAACTGGTTTCCCCTATGTGCAAAGCTGCCCTGTCCCTGGAGCTTGGAATCTCAACCACCCTCTACCCAATCCCCCTGTCCCCCATCTTCACCTCCCTCTGCCCACCAAGGACAAGGAGAGAGGTGTTACAGGGTTGATGTCTGTGAGTGAAGAGTTGCTTCCTGCCCCCCCGACCTTGTGTCCATCTGGTGTGGTAGGTCCTCAACCATTCCCAGATGGTGCCAGGGAATGGGGAGAGTGAGGAAGAGCTGCTTTGGGGACAGGTGGAGACTTGGCCCAGCATGTGGGGGGACAGTTGTGTGCAAGCATTCGTGTGGGCACGTGTGTACACAGGAGACCATGCATGTGTAGGGATGAGAAGTTTGGCTTGCTGGGCCTGAGAGTGGTTTGATGCCTGCGAGTGAGCGAGTCTGAGAAGTGGGCATGTGTGACCTTGGGTGTAGGGGGCTGAAGGTGGATGGCACTGGCTGGGCATCTGGGACCCAGCAATGCCTGGGTAGTGGGCCTTGTCCTCATGGTCGGGGGTGGGGGAGGGCTGCTCCCGATCATGCTGCAGACTCACAGCCTTTGTAGATGTCCGTGGGGATCTGCACGGCTGTATAGGAATAGTTGACCTTGTTCTTGAAGTTTGAGTCCTCAATGAAGTCCAGCCTTAGGGTGCTGGCCTTGGACCCCTTTTCGACATCCTCACTCTCAGGATCGTCCTGCAGAAAGGGATCCCCCAATTATGGCAGTGTCAGGGCTGGGAAATGGTGGAGAGGGGTTGGACAGAACTGCAGGCAGGGGAACCAGGGTCTAGGAGATAGGGGCATCTCAGAATCAGAGACTACTGCAGTCAGAGACAAAGAGAAAGATGGAAAGACACAGGGACAGAGGGACACGGGGACACAGGGTATAGACCTCTTGCCCAGGAGGCCTGTGACTCCCACCTGCCCTACCCACACCACCCACCACCCTCACATTTGCTAAACCCAAATTCCAAAACAGCAAGCAAACCAACCCCTTCCCCACATCCTTGTTGGGGGAGTTAGGTTTATTTATTGACTTGTTTTTTGCTGGAGGTGCTGGGGATTGAACCCAGACCCTTGTGCATGCTAGGCATGCACTCTACCACTGAACTATGCCCAGCTCCCCCCTTCCCCACATCCTTGAAAACCAACTTTCAGTGAAAGAGACAAATCTTGGAGCCAGTGAGAACACCTGCTTACAGGGACATGCCTGTGTAATCACAGGGCAGCCTCGGCACCCCTTCCCAGGAGCCTACAGACCTATGCCCCCCAACTTGGCCCCACCCATCTCTTGCACGGGGTTCCTCTGGCACCAGGGAGAGGACCCTAGCCCCGTCTGGGGGAGGGGCATCACCTCCTGCTGCCGGGTGGCTCTAGGGGCTGAGCTGGGGCGGGGTGAGTCCTGGGAGCTTGGCTCCAGTAGGGGCCAGCATTGAGACCAGGCAACCTCCAGAGGGAGGGTCTGCGGCGCCTGCTAGCAGCAGGACTATAAAGGCCCCCTTTGACTTTCTAAAATGAGCTGCAGCCGCCTGACAGGTGCCAATTATGGCATCTCTCGGCCGGGCAGGCTGGGCATGCGCTGTGCGCCCCCGCCCACTACCACAGGCTGGCAGGAGTAGGTCTGCGACTACAGAGTTGATGCCGCAGCCAAGAGGGGGTGGGCAGGCACGAGTGCAGGTGTGCAAGGGAGGAGGGAAGATGGAGGTAGACAGTGAAGGGGAAGACAGGGAAAAGCCAGATGGGGAGGCAAGGAGAGACGGAGACCAAGGCAGGGCAGGGGCAAAGCTGGGGGGCTTCATGTCCTGGGAGGAGGGAATGTCAGCAGCTGAAGCACCTTCACACTCCCTCACTGCCCCTCAACGACCCCATGACCACTTTCAGCACAAAGCTCAGCTCATTTCCTCTCCTTCGTGGATGTCGTGACAGCCAACCCCACTGCTCACTGGGTCCTGGGCACACCCATCATGTTCCTGCCTACAGGCGTTCGCCCAGGCTGTGTCTCGTCTGGGGAAAGGGTGATTGTGCCTCCCCATTCAGCCAGCTGTGCTTTCCCCACCCCGGCTGGATTGGGGGCGGTGAAGCCGTTGGCCTGTGTTGGGGTTGGCAAGGCTCTAAAGGGCCTGCTGCAAACACTCTTCATCTCTTCAAGGGTAGGTTTTTGAACACCAAATCCAAGCCATCCGCTGCCTTTCCGTTGTCCCTCACCCAGTGTGCCACCCTCTGCCCACCTCAGCACACCCTAGGAGGACCTTCAGAAGCTTCTGGATGCTCTGTAAAGCCAGGGAAGGCAGCTACCCAGCATGGAGACCAGAGCGGGGAGCTGGCCACCTCCGAGGCATGAGGCACTCACGTTCTGTTGTGAGGAGGGGGAGATGCGGGAGAAGAAAGCCCCCGAAATGTCAGTGGCAGATGAAGGGCGCTGGAAAATTTAATCTCCCAACTTTCCCAACTAATGTGACATTTGGATTCTGTTCTGATAAGCTATCAGCTGGCGAACTTTTTCCTTCCTTCTCCCCCCCCCCCCACCTTCTGGCTGGTAATTTAAAAGTAAATGGTCTAGAAAGATCTCTAACTGTACCTCTGGCAAAGATTAAAAAAACAAAACAACACAACACAACAAGCAGGAGAGCTGGTGAATGTGCGCATGCTGATATTTATACCAGAGCTGGGAGGGTCGGGCTTTTGACCTAACTGACCCTAGCCCAGCCCTACCTGGGGTGAATCTCCCTCCCTGGGTAGTCCCTAGTCTCCCAGCAGCTGGGGGCAGGGAATCAGAGATTTAGAGCCAGCGGCTGGGGGCTGCTGGGAGCAGGGATTTTGGTGTCCTGGTAGGGGGCCAGGCAAAAGACTGGCTGAGGAGCCCCTCAGTGCCACCCTCAAGCCCAGGGACTTTGCACGGTGGGCAACCGCAGTCTCCTGGTTTATATTTAATGCACTGATTGCTAAAATTACAGCCCGCTGCCGAGGGGGGTAAGGAATTAGATTCAGGGTCTAATTAAAGGTTCGCTCTTCATTTGAATTTCAGATTCCAGCTTTAATTTTAGCAACTTCTCTGGGAGCCACGGAGGCTCAGCCAAGGGGGAAGCACACCTGCTTTAGCCCCTCCACTCCTCCTCCTCGGGTCTCCTTCCCGGCTGCCCTCCTAAAGGCTCACCCAGGCCAGCCTGATGCCACAGACCCTCTGCAGGTGTCCCTTCCTGTCTGCTCACCTCCTGGTGCCACTGGATACCTCCTGTTCACCACAGGAAATCCCCAGGTCAATAGGCTGGGGAGTAGAAGTCTCGATTTGGGGTCTCCTGCACCAACCAGCACAGGTGGGACCCCAGAGACTGAGTTGTGACACCTCTGTTTACAAAGGAGATAGTCATGTTCAACTACTTTTGCTTCAAAGTTGGCAGATGAACTTGGAACTTTACAGCTTCGCCAAACACTGTCCATTCCACATGCCCTGCATCCTCAGACACTCTTGTCTCCTCTGTAGGCCTCCTCCCACCCAAATGGTCACATATTTTTCATGTGAGTCCTCTGGTAATAGGGACCTCTCTATGTCACAGGGCCACCCAAGCAGACATGAGCTAGTCAATGATGTAGAGGCAGAAGAGCAGGGTTAGCTCTGGGTTCTCCGGTCCCAGCACTACCACTTCCGGGGTGGTGACCCCTGATGAGCCAGAGCCCTCTCCTCCATTTGAGGGCACAGGGACTGGGCTGCCTCTACAGCGTGGGTGAGACTGACTAAGCTCAGGGCCAACACTAATTGTGGGCCCAGGCTGTGGGATGGTCAGCACACTGAAGCCGCTTTCCCCACACCACAGGGAAGGGTAGCTGCACTGACCTGAGACACACCTGCATCCCAGCCCTGCCTGCCTGCCTCCAGGAAGCCCTCCCCACGTGCTCCCTCTCTCCTCTACTCTTGCAGCACTCAGCATCCCTCTGTCCTCCCAGTGTGGGCACTTGAACTGATGTGGGGAGGAGGTCCAAGCACCTCACCACCCTGCCCAGGAATGGGCTGGGCCAACCCTAAACCGTGCAGTGAAGCTGTGCCCCTTGGTGCCACAGAGACAGCCCTGGAGGGGTCAGGGCCTCTAGGGAGTTGTGGGAGGTGTAGGGTGGGGACCTGTGCCACCAACAACTCTGCAGGGCCAAACTCAGAATGCTGAAGAGGGCTGGGTCCTAACACTCATTTTACAGCGGAGGCCATTAGGTCCCAGAGATGGGGTGTGGCTCTGGCAGCTCCCCCTCCCCCAGTGTAGGTGGGGACACTTACCAGCTCAGCATCAGCCTTGGCATCATAGTATATGATGTCTTCCTCCTGGTGGGGGAGAGAGGCCTCAACACTCATGGTCTCCTGAGGTGCAGCCAGGACCCCTAGCTCCAAGGCCTGGAACAGCCCCCCAGATTGCTCTGGGGCAGAGACTCCCCCCTCCCCTTTCCAGAGCTGCCATCCAGGAAGGGCTGGATGAGTCAGGCTGGGGATGCCCCACCCCCACCCCAGCCAGACCATCCTCAGGGATCCTCACAGGCTCCAGGGGGATGTAGTACCCTGGTTGGGTTGTGATCCCCTGGGCTCCCCGATGCCAGGACCAGGGTCTCTGCACTGCAGCCCTGTTGGGAGGAAGGGTCAGAGCCAGCCTGGTACAGCTGAAGCAGTACCAATGGGGAAGTGAGAAGATCGAAAAATAGAGCCGAGTCTGGGAAAGAGTGAAATAATGACTCGACACCGCATCTTCCAATTTTTTCTATTAAAAAGCCTGCTCATTACGGGCATGTACTTATTAATTATCTGTGATTTGTTGTGAAATGCAAGGGGGTTTACACAACAGGAGCGGGAGAAAACAAAGCCCGGCCCCCGCGCCTGCCTCCCGGCCCTCGCCTGCCTATGCTAGCGCCGCCTGTACTGGCCTCGCCCGCCTGCCCGCCGCCTGGGTTCTCGGCCATCTGCATGTCATAATCACCGGCCACCCCGGGGACCCGTAACACAAACGGGCTAATTTCATGTTTAATGATCTTTAATCAGAACTGAGCACAGCTGACAGAGGCCGCCAGAAGGTAAGTCTGGTGCCATCAGGTGCCATCCACTCAGGAGGGGCCACCCCACCCCTGCCTCGACAGGCCGTAGGGCCAGGACACGAGATAGGGCCACTGTCCAAGTCACCCTCTGCTGGTGCTCCTCGGCCCTGTTTTGTGCAGCAAAACCCTGCAGCGTGGCCCTGGCAGCCCGTCATTCACCTGTTTCTTTGTGGTCTGAAAATGGGGGTGATGATAAGTGTGCCCCCAAGGGTGTGGCTGTAAAACAGCAAGCACAGAGCCAGCACTTACTCCTTGCTGGGCAGAAGTCACCTTGGCCACCCCTTACCTGGGTCTGACTGGGTGCCATTTGCTGTGTGACCTCAAGGCTGCACTGTTCCCTCTCTGAGCTCAGGCTCCTCATGCTTCAGGGAGGGGCTTAACCTTGGTGACGGTCCAGGTGCTGGGTCTGAGGCCATGGTTTGAGGTGGTTGGTACTGGGGCTTGTTGTGGGTTGTCTCCCACCTGAGGTCTGGGGGTATAGGCCACTGGCTGGACCTGCAGGCAGAGTCCAAGCATTCTAGAACATTGACTACATGCCCGGCACCATGCCTGGGTAAGACCACAACCTCCTGCTGAATGAAAGACCAAAGGCGAGGTGACAGTTCCAGTCCTCTGAGGCATCTGCCGTTCTAGAACCTTGCAACAGCCCTGTGACCCCGTTATACAGATGGGGACACTGGCAGGGATTAAAAAGGCATCACACCCTGGCTCCAACCTGCCTTCCTGACTCATCTCCCACCCCTCCCACACCTGCCCACTCACCAGTCCAGACAGACTGGTACTCAGGTGGGCCCGGGGTTGAGAGCCGGGGCCAGGGCCCAGGCTCCGGGGTGCTCGGCCTTTCTCTGGGCCCAGCTCTGACCAAAGCGCGTAATGAAAGCTGACATTACATCAAACACAATAAGGAGTTTCGGTTGATGAAGATCATTCCTGAACACACAAACCCATTAAACCGAGGGGAAGAAATATCAATTCAACACACTCGCTGGCGAAAAGAAAATGTGATTTGTTATCTAAAAGGGGGTTATAAACACGGCTCTGATGCTCTTTCCCTCCATAATGAAAACAGGCAGGCACAGTGGGAGGACTGCAGATTAGAACATGGGGCTTCACTCACCGACTTTTTAGGCAAACCTTCTGCAAGGATGGAAAAGGGCATGGGTGGGGGTCGCTCAGTCTAGGCCTCCAGAGTGACCCGCACAGGCTGTGGCTGGGTCCTGCCTGACCGGGGCTGTCCCTTGGAGACACCTGTCATTCACTTGGGCCATCCCTCCAGCTGGTCCAACGGCTCCCTTTGTCTCTCTGTCCTGCTGTTTCATGGTCTCAGTAGAGGACTGGATGTTGGTGGCATCGGTGACACAGGGGGAAGATGTCACACGGGAGGATTCTAATCCCTGTGGACTGCAGGTGGAGCTCAAGAATCTGGATGCAGTCATTGTCCCCCAGGGCTTGGATACATGTGAGCAGGCCTCCTCCCTGCCTCCCCAATCTTGAGAGGGCCAGCCTATGCCCTGTCCTTAGGATGGGACAGTGGCAGGCAAGGTCACATGTGTGAAAATACATTGTAAACCCAGCTGTGGTCACTATGCTTGATGTGATGTGGAGCTAGGGGTGTGGCAGGATGGGGCCTCAGGGGTGGATAGGAGGGTCCCTAGAAAAGGCCTCCATATCCACTTTGGCCTGCATGGTGCCCCATGTCCACTGCTAGTGTCTGGCCTCTAGGACACAACGAGGAGGCAGTATCACCTAGCGATTATGCACAGAGGCCTTGGCTAAGGGACTTGGCCTCAAATCCTGACCTGAACACATGAGCTCTGGGATCTTGAGCAATGAGTGAAAACTGAGACTGAAGCCTCACAAGTCCCTGTGACCCCATGAGGACTCCTGGGGGTCCCCTCCATCTTGCCAATGGGGCAAGGGTGCCTGTTAAATCCTGCAGCCTCAGTGAGGCTTTACCTCATCTCACAAGCTTCTTCTTTTATTTATTTATTTATTTATTATTATTATTTTTACATTTTCTTTTTAGAGTGGGGAGGTAATTAGATTTATTTATTTATTTTTGGAGGAGGTACTGGGGATTGAACCCCAGCCCTCATGCATGCTACCCATGTGCTCTACCACTTGAGCTATACCCTCCCTCTTACCTCATCTCAGGGTTTTCATTTTCCACTTGTGAAATCAGAATGCTGATGCCTCCTCTGAGGATGCTAAAGGGACAGAGAGGGAGGCTTCTCCAGGGGTTAAGGCCAACCTGACCCAAGAGTGGGCCTCTTATGCTTGCAACTCCCCAGTCCCGGGAGGGGCCTGATGTGAAAGAAACCCTCTGACTGGGGTGAAACGTGTGTCCTTAATGTCCAGGGTCTACACTTCTGACGCCTCCTCCATTACTTGGTATTTTGGGGGCCATGTTGCTTGAATTGAGCAGGGAGTGGGGAGAATACCTCCCTGTAAATTCATACGCATGCCTAATCCCTGTGTGGATTTCTGTACATACATGACACGTGAGGGTTGGGGCTGGGGGTCCCACATGGCCCTTGAAAGCGATGATACACATGCTTTCCTTAGCCGGAGCTGAGCTCGGGCACAAGGGGCGTCAGCAGGTGGGGAGCAGGTGAACATGGGGTGAGTATGGGGGACAGCGGTTGGCATCTATGGTGCCACGGCAGGCGGCTGCTGTGGCCTGCTCAGACCTGACTGCTGCTTGCTCACTAGGCCCCCGTGCAGGGCCCAGGCCAGCTACCCGGCTGCACCAGTGAGGACGCTTGGCCTTCCTGCCCTGGCTTACTGCCAGCTGAGCTCAGCCAAGAGGATTGTTTTCTGAGAGCGCCATCTGTTGCCGGCTTGGCAGAGAGGCAGGCAGCAGGCCCGATGGCTGGGGCAGACCTCAGGCCCAGGAGCCACCTGTCCTGTCCAGCTGGCTCTTCGGCCTGGCCCAGCCTTCACAGCCTTCCCTTTAGTTTTCCAGGCACAGCTACCTCTCCCATCAGTCTTCCCAGGGCAGGGCTGCTTCTTCCATTAGACTCTCAGGGCAGGGCTTTGTCTCCTATAGGCCCTGGTGCTGGCGTTGAGGCCCTGGGACCAATGGCCTCTCCTGCCTCCCCGACCCATGCCCTGGCCCAGCTCCTCCCTGGTGGCAGCTTAGACGGCAGATAATGATGGCACAGTGAGGTGCTGGCACCAGGCACAGTGTCCGGCAGGCAGACTATCTTCATCTACCCTAAGTGTTATGGGCACCAGAGCACCTGCTGCCTGTCTGGGAGGTGCTACCTGCTAACAAGGGCCATGGTGTCCAAGGGCTGTGGCCAGGGCTGTGGCTAGGGGTTCCCTGCCCCTGCCATGACAGGAGTGTGGAGTCATGACCTGGGAATAGGGAAGGGAGCGGGGGAGCCTCCACATCCAGACATTTCCCCCTTGCTCTCCTGTCTCAGCTCTGACCCTGCAGACTCCATGATCCCCCCAAGTTCCTGAGTCCCTGGGCTGGTGTTGATGGTACAACTGTGTGTGTGTGTGTATGTGTATACGTGCACCACTGTTCATTTCTCAGAGGTCTGCCTGCAGATCTACTGTGTGCTGTTGACACGGGGAGGACCACACCCTACTGATCATGTAGTGGATTCCAGTCTGGCCCCGTGGGCCCAGGGTATCCTCTGCGCCCAGAACTGCAGAGTGCCATCCTCTGCATTTCAGAGGTAAGAAGACTGAGGCTCTGGTCCCTCTGTCCACAGGGCACCCAGCTGGGCACATGGACAGGTGGTGAGCAGCACTGAGTCAGGCCTAACTGCTTCTGACCTAGAGGAGCTGTGAGTGGGGCAGACAGGTGAGCGCACTGGGACACTGGTCTGGGGGAGACTGTACTGGGAATCTATCTGTGATGGAGGAACCAAAGGCGGATGCTGTGGGCAGGGAGGGTGCCAATGCTATGGTTGGGGCCAGAAAGAAGTACCCTAGGGAGTTCAGTGGAGAGGGCAGCGTTGCCCTTCTGAAGTGGGTAAGGGCATTCCTGGGAGAAGGCCTGGCTTGTGTGGAGGGCCTGAGTTTGACACTGGGGTTGTAGCACACAGGTTGGGCGTGCTTATGTTCCTGAGTGCTGGGGAGGAACATGCTTCCTTATCTGTTCCCTCCTGAAGGTCACTGGGAAGGACATGGTTTCAAGGGTGGCTGGTGTGCCTTTCACAGCCTCAAGTCCCTGTATCCCCGCTGCATAGACAGTCCCTGCCTGGAGCTCTCCCTGGCAGCCCACCATTAGCACTGATGCCTTTCAGCCCAGCAGGTGGGCAGCTCAGCACTTCTGGGGAAGAGAAGGGCCCTGACCCTGCAGCTGAGAAGGAGGGGGTGACTACAGCTCCATCCTGCCCAAGATACTGGTGGCACACACAGACAAGCAGACTGATGGACTGGGAGAGGTGGGCCCAGCTGGCTCTGTGGTCACACCCATAGCTGGAGGCTTCTTGGGTCAAGCCAGGGGGATGGGGCCAGCAGAGGCCTCTCCTGCCTCATCTCAGGACAGGAGCACCCAGGGCCCAGGGGCTGGTGTGGCCAGAAATGCACCCACACCATCACCAACTTGCATTCATGTGGCCTGATGTGTGTGCTGACCCTTTCACACATCACACCTGGGCTGACAGGCAGCCTCAACACCAGCTGGTCCTTTGCCTATTGGGGAAACTGAAGCCCAGAGAGGGGTGAGCCCTTGCTAGGTCGCACAGGCACTGTGACCCAGTGTGCAGGGAGTGGGCCCTCAAGCAGCACCTATCTCAGCATTCCCTGGACACCCCTGAGACCTGGGCCTTGCTTCCTGGCAGGCCCCCACGGTGTCCACTATGACCTGGGATAAGCTGTTCCTGTCTTAGGGAGCAGCTGAAAATCAGGAGTCAGGGGCCAGGGGTCCAGTAAAAAGACTTGGAAATCTTGGGTTTTCTGCAGTCATGAAGAGAAAACAGGTTTGGGGCCAAGGGAGCCTCTTGGTCTTCCTGTTTGGGGCCTGGACTGGGAGGGAAAGAAAGCCAGGCTGAGGATGGGTCTCTTCATTCCCTTATTCCCTGATTCTTTTGCTCCCTCTCCTGTGTCTACTCTGCACACCTGCCGTGGGTGGGGAGGGGAGGAAGCAGATACATCAGAAACAAAAGAAGGGCCAGAGCAGGAGCGGAGGGTTCTGGATGCCCAGAAAGTGGAGGAGCTAATGGTCTGGGGAGCGGAAGTAGCTGCACTGGGAAGGGACAAGACAAGCTGGGCCTCCAGGAGGAACAGAGGGCATTCAGGGTGGAGAGACCAGGAAGGGGCCTGGAGTGAGGTGTTCAGGGTGGCTGGAGCACAAGAGGAGGGGAGGGAGGAGTGAGGTTGATAAGAGAGGTAGGGACAGCCAGATCCTGGGGCCCTGAGTGCAGGCTCAGGTTGGTCCTTGCAGGGAGTCTTCGGGTGGGGTTATTTGCAGGTGGGGGCAGGTCCGAGCGGACAGTGAGGGCAAGTGCCTGCTGCCATGAATGTTTTTGCTAAGAGGCTGGGGAAGCACTTGGCCCAGTGATGGTGGTGGTGCTGGGATGGGGAGGAAGAAAAAGGCCACCCTGGGCTCCTAGGGAGAGGAGATAGGTCCAGGGAGTCACTGGCTCATTCATGCGTTCATAGTTTAAAAAATCATCTGTTAACCTCAACCCCACGTGAGCTCCCTGAGGGTAGCACTCAGCACCCATGGGGCAGCAAAGGAACAGTGCAGGGGTGTGGGCTCAGGGTGGCCTGGGAGCATGGGGACCAGGGAGGAGAAACAGGTTTAGGGGGTCTGCTTCATAGGCATGAACCTCTTGTAACTGACAGCCCTGCTGTGAATCTGTTCCTAGCAGCTAACCTCAGGTAGGTCTAACCACTCTGTGCCTCAGGGTTCTCATCAGTTAAGTAGGGATAACAATCCCTCCTGCCTCCTAGAGGTGGCTCAGAGCTGGAATGAGTCAAGGGGCTCCCTGCCACCCCTTATTGGTCCTCTGGGTCCCAGGGGACAGCTCTTGGTGCCTCTCCCGGTGTTTAGTACAGGGACCACTGGGAGGTGTGGCCCACATGCCTGAGCAGCTGTGGACACAGAGGCCTGCCAACTGGTCTGGTCCCTGACGGTTCCATCATCTTTGGCATCGAGGGTTCCCTGAATCTGGGAGGAACCCTGCCTCAGCCTCTCTTCTGCTTTACTGGGACCCTGACAGAAAGGGTGCAGGTGTATCCAGCCCTGGCCCAAATCAAACACAGCTGCCTGAATTTGTGAGCCACCTGGGCTTGAGGCTGGGGGGCCAGTGAGGCTTTCCTTCTCTCCCTCGCATTCTGGGCCCTTCGTCCTCAAGAAGAGTCCTGCTCCCAGCTTCTCAAGCCTCCACTTGCTCAGCACCTGAGCTCCCTCTGAGCTCTACTGGTCATAGGAGAGGTTTTTGTGGCTGTGACAGCCTGTTCCTCGATTCCAGCTTGGGGGCCTTCTAGAGACAGGCTGCTTGCTCAGGGAAGTCTGGGAAGGGGATAGGGTCCCTTCTCCCAGCTTCTCTTCCAAGTCAGTGTATTAAAGTCTGGAAAGTACTGGAGTCAAGAGGCCTCTTTGCCCCAGGGGTCCTCTAGGAGTCTAGACATCTCCTTAACCACCAAGGGGACACCAAGTTTGGGAAGCATCACTTCAGAGCAGCCTATCTGCTCATGGGAGACTCCACAGCTCCTCTGGGGTAAAATGAGAGGTTCATATTTGCACCCTGTATCCCAGCACCAAGGGGAGCCTCAAATGGTTGCTGGCTCCACCCCAAGGAGCTTTCGAAGCACTTCCAGTGGGTCTGGGCAGCCTCCCCTCCCTCCTCCCCTGCATTCACATCCACAATTGCCGGGGGTGGGCAGGTCCTAGGGGCTGAGGAGGGCATGGCAATTCTTACCTTGATGTTGTCCTGCCAGCGGTGGGCTTTCTGGAAGTTCTCTGCAGCATCGGCCAGTCTCTGAGGGACAGAGCACAGGGAGGTCAGAGGCTGAGGAAAGGCCATGCCCAGCCCAAAGCCTTCTCCCTCCCCAGTGCTCCCTGGGGCCAGGCTGGCTCAGGGACCCCCTGGACATCCTGCCAGACTCCCAGAGATTCCATGGCACCAAAAATTCTCCATCTCACTGTGTGGGCCCTTTTCCTACCCACAGCAGGTTCCCATAGACAAGGTGAAGCCTGCAGAGAGTGATCTGAGGGGCGTCTCCATGGGACGTCCAGGACTTCAGCTCAGCCACACCTCCTGCCCACAGGATGGCAGGGGGATCCCCAGGATGTACTGGGACTTAGGCTCTGGAACCAAGTCCACTGTCACTCTCTATCCACTACAAACCAGTGTCAGCCCAGTGCCAAAAGGAAGGCCCTCTCCAGCCAAGGGTGAACTGCCAGAAGTGAGAGTGCCTTGCTGATGCACCTTTGCCCCCAGCTTGTTCAGGGTCCAGCAGGAGGTGCCCATAGCTGACCTCTGTCCACCTAAGCCCAGCACCACTGTCTCTGTCCTGGCTTCCTGAGTTTCCTTCCAGCAGGGCTTGCCAAGCCTTCTGTCCACACAAGCCTGGCCTGTCCTTTGGTGCTGGTTCCTGCAGTCTCTTCCGTCAACTACTCTGCCCATGAGCACAGCTGCATCTGTTCACACCTTGTTACCTGGCACACCTGGCACCAGGTTGTGCTGATGTGCGGAGATATGGCAGAGTCAGCCCTGTTGTCTCTCAGTTCACAGAGGGAAACAGACTCATAACTGGACAGAACAACCAGGGTAGGAATAATTGAGGTGCTTCTGGGAAGCTCAGTGTTGTGGGAACTTGGGACATCAGGGAAGACTTCCTTTAGGAGGCACCAGAATCAGACTACCTTCTGGGCCTGAATCCTGGATGCCCAGAGATTCTTATTTTGTATCTCCATGGATCCTGTCCCTCTACTAAATCTTGGGGCTCTTGAGGACAGGACTGAGTCTGGCCCTTTAGGGCCTGCCACAGAGCTGAGTGCAGTGACGTCCTGTTAATCATAATGATGACTGTCACCCTGAACGGGTCACCTACTGCATCCAAGCCGTCCCCTGGGCCAGAGACACATCATGTGTACCTGTCCCCGTTCACAATGTGCCTGACACATCCTCCTCAGATGAGGATACACAGGCATGCAGGTGGTGAGTAGCCTGCCTAAGTTCATGGAGTGACTCTGGGTTGGGCTTGGGCCCTCACCACCGAATTTGCCTTGCCTAGCCCATGACTAAGGTCTGAAGGCATTCTCCACAGGGCCCACCAGGCCTGGGAGAGATAGAGTGGCTCTTGGTGGGGGATGGGCTCTGGTCCCCAACACCCTGCCCCCCTCGACCCCGTGGGTGGAGCAGTAGGGTCCTGTCTTCTGGGCCTCCAGCCCTACTCAGAAGGCCCTGGCCCCTTGGTATTCAACAGAAGTGCTCCCCTCCATCAGCCCAGGCCTAAAGGCTTGTGGGCCCCAGAAGGGAGGTTCTAATAAAGCCTGGAAGCTGCCCCTCGGGGGAAGTGGGAAACCAGATTTCCTCCCTTCCAGCATGAAACAGTGTGGTGGGGGGGGGAGACCTGGGGATTCCCAGGAGAGCTGCAGTCTCCACTCTATGGGCAGGATGCCACCCCTGGCAGTTAGAGGGGCCATCCAGAGCCAGCCCCACTCCCACTGGGCCTGGCACCCTCTCCTCCTCAGGACAAGAGCACTGAATGCTGGGGAGGATATGAGGATGAGGGACCTGGGGGCAGGGTGGGAAAGTCCTACTCAGAGTCAAACCGCCTCGCTTCACAATGTTGAGTCCCCACTGGCCTCCACCTCCCTCTCCTCTTACCCCATTATCTTTCTTGTAGGTTCTGTCCTCTGCCCACCTGTTACTGCAGTGCCTGCTTAGGTAGGGTTTAGGGCCACAGGCCTTTCTAGTCCCAGACACCTCCCAGGTCTTGCCTCCAATCCTGGCCCCTCCTGAGTTCCTGGACACCTGGGGTTACCCCCAGGCACACTGGAGCTCATGACACCCTTCTTGAAATGAGACCATCCACCTTGTTACATCCCCCTACATTCCACCATTGATTTTACTCAGATCACCCACTGGTCATCCCAGCCCAGACCGTCCTCCCTCAGCCTCCTGTATCCTCTCTGGCCCCTCATCATCTTTCTCCACACAGCACCTGGCACCTTCAACATGTGGATCTGAGCACACGGCTACCCCCTCCTCCCCAAACCCCTAAACCCTTTGGCAGCTCATTATGGCTCTGCATTTAAAAGGCAAAGCTTTCTTAAGGTCCCAGGGGCTCCTATGCACCCAACTCCTGTCCCTCCCTTTCCAGCCTGGGGCCTCCTCTCAGCCTCAACCACAAACACCCCTACCCCAACCCCAACAGCTGGGATGGATGAGGCCTCTGAATCACAAGCCTGCAGTGCCCCTCCTCAGAGGATGTTACTGTGGGACACATGGTTAACAAGTCATGCCAGTCCTGTTAACTAAGCACTGACCATGCATGAGGCACCTGGCCTGGATGAGAGAGTGTGAGCCCAGAGGGCAGCCCCCAGGGCTGCACCTCGAGGATGAGCCTTGGGCAGTCACTGCCCACCCCCAGTGGCCCACCAGCTTCCCAAGGACTCCAGACCTTTCTCAGAGTGGGCCTGGAGCCCATATGGGGCTCTGCCAAGGCCACTGCTCTTTGTTGGGGTTGAGGCCGGGGCACATGTGGGAACAACCAGAGCAGGCCCCTGGCCACAGAAAACCACAGGGTTGATTGGATTGCAAACACTAAACTGACACTAGTTGAAGTCTCCAAACTGGGCCATGGCCTTGAGAAGCAGTCCTCTCCAGACCCTACCTTCCCCACTGGCCGGGTGATGCCAGCTCCTTCACCCTCTCAGGGCTTAGTTCTGACCCTGGGATTCACAGGCCTCAGGAACATGGGGGCTGACGGCCCCTCAGGCTCCCTGGCCTAGCGGCCAAGGTGAGGGAGACCCAGGGACAGAGGGCCCCACCCCCCAGCCTCCTTGAACTCATGGAGTCCCACGGGCTCAAAGGCCCCGGTCAGCCCGCTGACTCGTGAATAACGGAGTTGCAATAGCCGCAGCGAAAGGATTACTTTTAATCCTCACTAACGATCAAGCCATTATTATTTTTTCAGTGTTACAGATCAATCAGTCCATCCCTGGGCACTGGACGTGTGGAAACTGCTAAACACATGGGCCTGGTGGTGCGGGAGGAAGGCTGAGGCAGCTGAGTGGGAGGTGGACGGGGCAGGCTGTGGCTGCACCCAGCCCCTCGGGACTGAGGGTGAGAGGGACGAGGACTGGGAATACATACCAGGGGCCCTCCTGCTACCAGGCCCCACACATTCTGCTCCCTCCTGGTGCACTCTCGCCCAGACTCCTCTAGCCTGTTCCACTCCCTCATTCTTGAGGTGTTAGCTTCGCCCCCATTCTTCTGACCACTCCCTGACCCCTGCCAAGCTCCCACTTGTCCTCATCAAGGAACTCAGAGAACCGTATGCTTTGTCTGTTTTTCCCTTGGAGCTCTGAGCTTAGTGGGGGCTATATCTGGCAGCTGTCAAGTTTATAGTAACCTGGCCCCTGACACATAGTAGTACACAATGAACAGCTACAAAATCAAGGTCAGAGTGTCTCTGAACCTGGGTAAAGGCTTAAGTCTGGCTCTGCTCAGCCAGCTGTGTGACCTGAGGTGTGTGGTCTAACCTCTCTGAGCCTCTTCATTACATCCTGGAGGGTGAGGGCTGCCTATGAAGGTGATGCTTCTACGAAGTTGCTGATGGTGGCTTGCCTGGCCTGCAATGTCTCCATCATGGCCAAGGGAACCGTGGTGGGACTGCTGAGCAGGGCTGTTCATGGCCAAGTCAATCATGATAACAGCGGGCATTTCAGAGGCAATTATCAGAGAGTTTCACTTAACAACCAATTTCCCTCCGTTTCAGAAACTGTTCTTACAGGAAAAGGCAAGAAAGAGGAGGACTGGGCTGTGGACAAAGCTCCCCTGGGGAGCAGTCCCCTTCACAGGCACCTTCGAATTTCACTAAGTTCAAAGCCTCTCAGTTGCCATGGAGCTGAGACAGACCATGACCTGAGATAGGGGACCTCGGGCCATGGTGGGTCCCCCTCAGAGGCCAACATCTGGAGGATAAGGCCCCAGTGCATGCCGGGAGGGGTGAGGTGAGGGGATGGAGTTCTCAGGCTTCTCCATCCTCTCTGAGGGCCCGCTCCTGCCCTTACACCTCTTACCTGGAGCCACCCCACAGTAAGGGGTCTAGCCCAAAAGGATCTGGGGAGCAACTGCCCATCAAACAGGATTTGTTTTGTGCAGCCCAGAGGGAAAGACTGTACAAGTATTTTAGTCTTAATTAGGTATAGCTACTCTCTCTTCCAAGATAATATGAGAAGCTTAGGATAAAAGGCCCTGAACCTGCAGGGCACAGGAAATTGAGATCTGTGCCACTGGAGGCTGAGTCTGGCAGAAGCTGTGATGGAGGCTCTGAGGTGGAGGCTGGGGGCAGCAGCCCCAAGGATATGCCCTGAGAACACTGCAGAGGGTTGCAAGGAAGGCAATGATGACAGGATGATACCAGACACTGCCCCTGGAACTACTCTGGGCCAGGGCTTCACTGACTGGCACAGTTAATCCAACGACAGGAGGGAGACTATACCTCTTCCTCACCCTCGCCATCCCACCCCTAGCAAGACCCCTGAGAGGTGAATTCTTTTGTTCCTCCTCCTGTAAGGGGACTGAACATTAGAACCACTGCCCTGGGGCCCCAGGTGAGGAAGTGGTGGAAACCCAGGTCTGCCATCTCTGTTGGACGGTGACCATCCCAGGTGTAAACAAGCAGAACCCAAGGGGCCTTCTGGGGACAGATCCCTCCCCTATATCCTCTGCTGTAACTCCTCTCTGAAGTACCTAGATTACAGTATTTGATGCACATTTTCTGAGTTGTTTTACAGATGCTAAAACCCCCACCAAATGGAAGATGTTAACTAGATAACCATTAGCTGGTAGTCCTCACTGTCAACTGGAGAACTGTGCATGAGCTGATCACATACCCTGCTACACCCCTCCCTCAGCCGGCCTTCAAAAATACTTTGTTGAAACCCATCGGGGAGTTTGGGCTTTTTGAGCACTAGCTGTCCCCAATTCCTTACTTGGTGCCCTGAAACAAACGCAGCACTTTCCTTTACCACAAGCCAGTGTCAGTAGATTGGCCTTTCTGCACGTGGGCAAGTGGACCCAAGTTTGGTTCGGTAATGCAGGGAAGAACCAGGTCTGGCCAGGTGGGGCCTGGCTGGTCGGACTCAGATGCTCCCCACCTGCTTCCCAGAGTGGTTCCTTTGCTTTTCCCCCAGGGGAGAGGATCAGTAACTGGACTCTCAGATACTGCTCTGAACTCACCCCTCAATCTTGGTGGCACTGGGCCCAGGCCGTGGGAGGGAGTAAGCACCTGGGTACCCAGAAGCCCCTGCCCAGCACAGCACTGCTGCCACTGCTCACTGCTTCCCTCCCCACCTGCAGGCCCTGTATTAGCTCTGTATTGTGTACTGATAGATACTAAATACAGATTTCCAATTTCCAGAGCTGTTACGGTCTAATGAGTAAATAATATACATATTTAAAACTGTCTAAGAACATATCTGCATAATTAAAATATCTACATAATAATGAAGGAAGATGCAGCTTAGCAAGGAGGGCGCTGCGCTGACAATGGGGTAGATGTGCAGGCAGGTGGGGAGTCCTGGCCCTGTGGGTCCTTTCTTCCTGCCACCTCAGCCTGAGTGGACATTTGTCTGTCTGTCTACCACCTTCTTCAAGCAGGTACATCCACACTCAGGGACCAGGAGAATCTCAACTTGGCCCTGTTCTTGCACAGCTTGTGGCCTGCAGGAGGTGCAGGTGGGCAGACAGTGCCTGCTATGTGAGTGATGGGTGTCTCGATGACTCTGACTGTTCAGAGCTTTATGGGCACAACCTCACTCACCATAACCTTCTGCAGATGGGTCCTGTCCTGATCCCCATTTTGCTGGGTTCTGAGCAGGGAAGACAAGTGCACCAGCATGGGCAGAGTGGGCTCACGGGACCCATGACTTAGGCATGGCAGGTGATGCAGAGGCCTGTGGGTTTGCCCTCCTGTCAAATGTGCTGCTGACACCGGCGCCTCCTGGGTGGGACTGGCACTCAGCCCTTCCCTCCCACCTCCCTTCTTTCACTCCTTCCTGCATCCATCCACACCCAGCTCCCGTCCCACAACACATCTGACCCATGTTTTCTGTATTAACTGTGCTTCAGCTTAAAGATAAAACAACCATTGGAACAATGAGAAACAAACAAACAAACAAACACTTAACACCCAGACCAAAATTCCAGCAAACAAAACTGCAGGGAAAAAACCAACACTCCGAGCTGCAAAGGGCGCCTGGTGGAGAGGGAGCAACCACATGAGCCTGCACTGTTTGTTGGCAGTGACAGGCTCCCTGACCTTTTCTCTCACCAGCCACAAGCATCCTCCACGAGTTGATAAAAAAAAAAAATTAGTAAAATGGATTTTTTCCTTAAAAAACAAAAAGGTCAGAATACATGTAACAGGGAAAAACTCATTCCAGTTGCTGTTCCCCCCTAGAAGGGGGCGCCTGTCTCTCCACCCCCAGTCCTGGGCTTGCTCACTCCCTGTGGGCATCTTGGCCTTGATTATTGATTCCTGTGGCCTCTTGGCCCTGCCTTCAAGGGGCAGCCTGTGTTTTAATTTCCCAGGAAAAATTTGAAGAAGTGAGGGGTGGCTTGTGATGAAGATGGAGATGGGGTTGGGGAAACTGGTGTCCAGAAGCTTGAATTTCAGACCAGGTAAGATTTCCCAGATCATTCTGAGCACCCAAGGATGGTTGCTAGCTTGTATTTTGCCATGAGAGGACACTTAAAACCTCCACTCTGTCCTATTACTAGTATGTAACCCCAAAGCAGACATTTTCACATCAGGAATAGGAAGGCCATGAGCTGAGACATTTCTTCTCAGGGAGGAAAGGAGGTGAAGTGGCACTCAGGTGGCAACATAAATTTCACTGGCTTCCGTGTTTTAGCTTTCAGCAAGAACCATGGTCAATACAAAGAACAGGGCAGGGGGTGGGGAAAGGGTCTCTGGTGGCTGGGAAGAACATTTGCAGGGGCCAGCTTGAAATGACAGAGCAGTTGTCCTGAACTGCAGATGAAGTCCACACTCAGAGATTTCAACTCTGGCTGCTTCAGGAGGGGATGAGTGTGGCCCTGCACAACCTCGTGCTGAGGGCAGCAGGACAGGACCAGCTCTTGGGGACCTGCCCTGTCAGGTCTCTGCTGCTACTCCTAGGTCCCCTGTCAGGCACCTGTGAGAGGTTCCCTAATGAGAACCAAGCCAGTAAGTCTAACACACTAAGTCAGGTCCAAATTGGGCTGTGGCCCCAGAGCCCAGCCATATGCAAGCACCTTGGCTCTTAGGAGCCTGAGTGGAGGGCTGGGCCACGTGGACTCTGAGGCTGCTGGGGCTCCTTCCAAGGCACTTCCCTGCCCAGCATGGTCCCTCAGGGGCTCACATGGGTAAGAACCTGCCAACCTAGCTGGCACCCTCTCAGCTCCCAGCATGAAACCTGCACATCTCCACAGGTGAACCAGCCCCTCGTGAGCCATGTAGAATTTCTCATAAATTTGTCAGTTTTGTTGGTTTTCCTCTCTCTGGATGATGACTCAGTGTAATTCATCAATGTTTCTTTCATCCTTTAAAAACTTGCAGATAGCATCATGTGAGGGTATCAGGCCCAGGGCTGTTGGCCACTCTCTGATTAGAGGAGCAGGGCAACACATCATTTATCTAAGTGTACTGTGGAACACCTCCTTTCCCCTCATCAGGCCATGTTCTAGAGACACACGTGTGGGTGTCTGTGTGCTTGTGTGTGACAATGCCCCTGCCACGTAGGAGGCCTGAGCTCCTAAGGCTTAGTGACCGGCTCAGCACGTACTTTGGGAAGCACTGATTTTAGCTCCCTGGACCTCCGTTTCTCACCTGTATAATGGGGACTAGAATCCCAGTCGGGTCCTCCCAGGGTTGTGGGGATGTGAACAAGGTATGGACAGAGGGCAGGATGTGGACTCACTCTGGAAACTGGAGACTCAGCCCCAGGTCCTGGGTTGCCCCTTCCCTCAGCTTCATCCCAGGGGCCTCCTGACTGTTTCCCTCAAACTCAGTTTCTCTCTTGGGCCTTCTCACCATGGCATGATCTCTCCCCCTCTGAAGATCATGCCAATGGACTGTCCTCCTCAGCATCACGCTTGTCCACTGTCCCCCAGCACTCTGGCCTGGCCTTCAGCCCAGCCCAGCCCCAGGCAGGGACTGAGAGCTCATTGGGGTATCCTACTCAACCAACCCCACCCAAGCTGGGCTGTCACTTCCCCAAGGTCACCCTTTAGAAGCTGCTCCCCTCCAAAGCCCCGTATTCCTGTGACCTCCCTCTTCTCCCTTCCAGACCAGACCTCCCCAGAACACCCCCTCCCCTGCCCCAACTTCAGACACCCACCCAAGCTGCTTGGCACGGGCTCATCTGCCCCAGGCCCTCACACCTTCAGGTTTCACACACAGGCCCCTGTGCTTCCCATCTAGTGATCCAGTGCTTCCTAGATGCCCTGACCACTCCTCTCTTTTCTGTCGCCATCCTTTACAGGGCCCTGTGTGGCCTGGCCCTGCCAATCTCATGCCTCCCACCATGCTGACCTTGAACTCTGCACTTCTGCCATGCTTAGGTTCCCTACCCTTGTTTTTCCTATGCCCTGAGCCTGTACCGACCTTCCTGCCTCCTCCCCTGGCAGCTTTGCCTCACCCTTTAGGAGTCAGTGCCCATCTACCTCCTCCGGGAAGCCTAGTGCCCTTGTCAGGTGGGTTTCCAAAATTCCCTATGGTGTCTCTGTTCTGTCTAGCTCCCTCCCAGATGTGGTCTCTTGAAGGAAGGGACTTGATTCATGGGTCTATGTGGCCCCAGAGCTAGGCACAGGCTTCCACCATGGTCAGTTTGGTGGGGGCTGGATCAGGAGGTGTCCTTAGGAACCTACTGGCTTGGAGGCCCTGGGTTTCCCTGGGACAGAGACAACAGAGACCAGGCCAGAAGCAGCACTGACAGAACACAGGGATCCAAGATGATGCAGAGGTAAAGGTGAGCGCAGAGAGAGGCTGAATCTAAGTATAGGCCACACTGGGCACCCCATGTAGGGGGGCCAAGGGGTTGCCTTAGGGGTGTGAGCTGCTCATGTCTTCTCTCTGGGACCCCAGACCCACTCTGGACCTCATGAAGATGTCATCCACCAGCCCCACCCAGTTGCTGCTGTCAGTGATGAGACGGTTTGGAAGCAAAAGTCATGGGGATCCTGCTAGAGTAAGAGGCTGCCGATGAAGGTGGATGTGCACCCCTCATCTGGCCAGGTCAGCCAGGAGTTGGATCCCTGGGGAATTCAGCACCCCTTGCCTGGGCCTCAGACCAGTGCCTTCTCCTGATGTGCTCCAATACCCTCCTCCAGGAAGCCTTTTCAGATGCCTCTACACCCCGCCACAGCTCAGGGACAGAAGGCTAGAGATTCCAGTGAGAAGGTGTTGATGTGACGTTCCCTCTTTACTGTCAACAAATGGTTATTAAGCACCTACTGTGTGCCTGGCCTTTGCTAGGCATAAGTAGGCCCATAAGTAGTACAGACCAGGCCGTGCTTGCATGTGGTATACCATCAGTAAGTTCTTCCACTGCGATTCAGACCCACTGTCCTGAGCATAGAACGTGACAGAGGCCTCTGTAGGAAAAGCTGCCTGGGGTAGCAACTTCACTGGCAGAATTTAGGGGTGCTAGGAGGCCTCTCTGCTGTGAAATGTATTTCCACCCTAAAGCTGAGCCTGAGTGTTGTTCCCCACCCCCACGCTCCAACTAGCACAGCAGAGCCTGAGCCCCAACCTGTGACCAAAGCGAACCCAAGCCCTTGCCCAGCCGCCATGCTCCCTTTCCTTGATGTTATTTTTATACTTTTTCCTAAAACACAGCCTGAGTGGGCCCTTCTCGACTCTATTAACATTAGGAATCTAATCAGTAATCAGGCAGCTCATAATTTTCTGATTAGCTCTGATTAGGCCCAACCTCAGGGGGAGAGGCAGTGGGACAGTGAGGAGGGAGGCGGGCCCAGAGGGGCACAGGGATGTGCCTGAGGGGGCATTGGCTGGGTTGGAGGTGGAGGGCCAAGGGAAAGAGCCCCTGGTCCAACTGTCATCTGTATGGGGGAGGGCATGGGGATGCACTGAGTCAGAGAAGTTGCAGGAGCCAGAGAGCAAGGACAGCAGGGAAGGGGCCCCTGACTCACCTTGCAGCAGGGACCCCAGGGCAGGTGGCCTACAGGATTGGGTTTGGGAATCCACCTGGGTCTCGCCCTGCCTAGGCTCCCCGGGTCTCACTCTAGGAATAATCACAGGCATAACCTTAAGTGGTGGTGACAGTGACAGAATGGGCCTGCTCAGAGAGTTGCAACATGTGACCTTGATGTGGAGAACTGGCTGAGCACACCATAGGCAGAGCCTGGCTTGATGATCATCACCTTCAATGTGGAGACAATGAGGCTCGGGGCCCTACTGCACAGTGGGGGAGGGACTGCCTAGGCAATGGTGCCAGTTAGGGGCAGAGCCTGGACCTGTACTGAGGCATCCCAGGGAAGAGCCAGGCCTCACTTTTGCCTAAGGCCTGTTTGTCATTTGTGCAATACATGCCCAGATAGAACTATGGTGTGGGCCAAACCAGACCCATGGTCAGCCTTGGCTGACCATGAAGTTAGCCCAACCACTGGACTTTTACACAGGCCCAGACTCCTTGGTGCCATACTCTGGAGCCCTGGTCAGGTCAGGGTCAGAGTGGCCTTGTCCCTGTCCCTGCTCTGGATCACAGGTCACCACCCTTTGTTGAATGCAATCATCCAAGTGACCTCAGATGAAATGTATGAACCTGTTGGAGGAGACATGTACAGCTAATGCCATGCAAATTGGCATGGAGGCAATCAGCCTGACTCTAAAAGCTGCCCCACCGGCCACAGGCTGGCTCATTGTCTTTTCTTGCAATTTGCATCTCATTACCCAGAAGGCTGTGCTCACTGGAGGTTAAAAGAAAAAGAGAATCAAGCAAGCCCCACTGCATCCTGCCTCCTGCTAGGGCACAGCCCACATGTGGTATGGGGCTGCCTGGTAGACTGTCCCATGAGGTACACACCACAGGAAGCCTTGCCAACCCTATCAACGCCATCACCACCAGTACCATTACCTCCATCACCACCAGTAACCTCCACTTAACCACCCTCAACATTCCCGTGACTACCACCAACATTCCCTATCACCACTGCCAATATCATTCCATCTCACCACGACTGCTACCCCTGTCACTGTGGCTACCATAATCCTCATCACCCCAGCACCACTCCCATCATCACTGCCAAAGTTATGCCCATAACTATTAGCACTGTTATCCCCAGTGGTACTGCTATCACCATCTCCACCATCATCAGCAGCTCCACCATCGCTACCTTCACCCTCATCATCACAAGCACCAACACTATTATATAACCATCCACCATCAATGCCACTATAAACATCACCTCCACCACCACTACGTCACTACTATGGCCATCATGCCACTCTGGCAGCTCCGCTAGCATATCACTTCTCCTTGTGATCACCACCACCATCACTGCCCACGCCACGACCTGCCCCATCGCCTCTGTATCCCTGAGGAAAGTCTGATGAATGGGCAGAGACTACTCACTCTTTACCTTTCTCTGTCCATCACCCTCCTGTACCATCTGAAGGCTAGGGAACCTGTAAACAAATGATTCAGTGATCAGAGACCTCATAAATCAACCAATCAAATCTGGCTTGGACTCTGGTGCTTATAACTGGGTGTCTCAGGAAGGAAGCCCTCATGGCCCAGGGGCTGGGTGGGGTGCTCACCCACTCCAGAAGGTGGGACTTAGTTTACTTCCCTGATCAGTGGCCACAGTGCCCCATGGGGCAGAGCCAGAAGCCCCATGTGTGACATGGATGACTGATGCTCACCCCTCTCTGAACCTTGATTACCTTGTCTCTAAAATGGGGTTTATAATGGTCCTGACCACATGAGGCTGTGTGAGGATGAAGGCAGACAATAAGAGGAGAATGTTGAGCATCTAGGACCCACTCAAAAGGTCACATAAAACCTGTGGGAGAGAAGTGTGGGTAGATCAAGCTGGGAGGGCTTCCTGGAAGAGGGAACAGCAGGCCAAACTTGAAGGACAAGGCCAGACAGAGAGAAGGAAGGGGATTCCAAGTGGAAGCCTCAGCAGTACAAAGCTATGGAGGTGGGAACAAGTGGGCTTCTCTGTGGGGAGAGGAGGGCAGTCATGGCCAAATCAGCTGATGCAGGCTTTTGCTCTCCTGAGCCTCCTTCCATCCAAGAGTGTCTGTGGTCGTAGTGTGGCCAAGCCTCTTCCACAGGACACCGTGATTTACACCTTGCTTCACACACGTTCCCTCTAAGCCTCATGAAGCCCAATCATCATTCCCATTTCACCGACAAGGACACCAAGGCTGAGAGATGAAGTCGAACCAAGAGGAAGTGGGGGCTCCCTCTCAGAGGTCACCCAAAAGAGTGGAAATTGGAGCCAGATCGTCCCACTCTGCTGGGTGTGGATGCCTGAGACTCCATCCCATCCCTGCCCACCAGCTTTGGTGGCAGCAGCATGGGCACAACCTGGGACACAAAGCTGGGCACTGGTTGGTCTGGGGGCAATGCTGGGGGCCTGGGCAGAGGTGACAGGCAGACAAAGGCCTGGAGGCGTAGGGTGGGGTGGGCACAGCCTGGCAGCCAGGTGGAAACATCCAGGGTAAAAGCTGCTCTGAATACTGGCTGCATCCCGCTGCTCCAATCAGCCTCGACACTTGGTTATTACGAGGAGTAAAGGCGGCCGAAGGGACAGCTGGAGCCTTGGCGACAACATTTAAGGCGTTTGTCAGAGCTGTGGGACACGGGCTGCCAGGCGCTAATGGCTTCTGCTCGCTGCTGCCAAGTGAGAGGAGGGCGGGCAGGCGGAGGCGGCCTCGCTCCTGCCTGGGCCCAGTGCCCACCCCATGCTGTGCGGCTGCTCCACGACAGGTAGGGCCCACCTGGGCCTTACAGATGCCTAGCAACGGCCACAGAACCATGGCACCAGCTTGGGAGGCTGGGGCAGCGGCTGTGCAGCACGTGCCTGCCTATTTGGGGCATTTCTGCCACCCCAACCTCCATTCAGGCTGCAGCCCCTCTCCCCTGGGACAAGGGTCTGGGAGTCTGTTCTCTACTATCTCCCAGGAGAGGGACCCCTGAATCCCAGCTGGCTAAGCCCCTGGGAATTCCATCTCAGCCCTTTGGGTTAGACTTTGTATGGGAGGGACCCTCTAGTGATGGACCCACAGTGGACTTGGATCAATTCTTGACTAGGTGATTTTAGCTCTCTGGCCTCAGTTTTCCTCCCTGTGAAATGGGAAAATGGCACAATCTGCCATCACTGCATCAATGAGAAAATAGAAGAACTGAGGTGCTGAGGTGCTGGCCACATGGAATCCGGTGGCACTTGGGCTTAATAGGAAAGGCCAGGAAGAGAGTCAGACGTCAGGGAAGGATCAGGAGTTTTCTGGGGGAGGAGAAACCCATGGCCAGGTGATTAGGCGGGGCTTTGAGTAAAAAGTGTTTCTGAAATATATACAGTTGATGAGGGATTCCTGCACCCAGAAATGCATTTGTAGGACTTTTTGTCACACGAACTGGTTGTCACAGGCCACACCACTGCATGCTCACTGCACCCCAGCACTGTTCATGAATCCTAGAGCAGCCCCTACAAAGCAGATCCCATTCCTAACCCACTTTTCAGATGAGGAAATTGAGGCTCATAGGTGGTTACTCAATTTGTCTGCAGTCACAGTTCTCTGAGGGCAGGGTGTGGGGTTGTCCCTGGAGCTGTGTAACTAAACTTCCCTTCCCCACTCACTGATTCACTCATGAGACATCACAAGCTCCCTCTGAGGAGGAAGCAGGCCTTAGGCTGGCTGTGGATCAGAGAGCATGGAATGGGGGAACGCTGTGGGGCAGGGTGATGATTCAGGGGGCAGAAGGAGACCCCGGTGGGCCTGAGCTCAGCCTCAGCTTTACTGCATGAACTTACACTTGTCATCCTGGGTAGCCTTGGTGTTCTTGCCCCTTTCCCAGAGCACAGGCTGAGCAGAGGAAACAGGAGGGGTGCCCAAAGGAGGTGGGGAGTTGTGTGTCCTGCCCAAGGTCACCCAGTGAGCTCTGGACCCCAAGGGCCCTCTTCTACCTGTGGTCAGCCTCTGGCAAGGCTGCCAGGCACAGCCTGTGACCCTCATGGCATCAGGGCTAGGGCACTGCTGTGGGTCTGTGTTCATCAGTGTTGAACCTAGTGACCCTTTGGGAGCAACTGTACTTGGCTCTGTCTAGATCTGAGACTGCTGCCTGAGCTAAGGGCCTGGAGGAGCAGACTCTGAGTCCTGGGCCAGCTGGATTGGCCCCAGCCATCTTTCCATGGCCATCAGGGCAGAACCTCCATGCACCATCCTCATCCCACTTCATAGGTGGCAACACCAAAGCTCAGCAAGAGGGGGGACTCCCCTAGGGTGGGGGTGAACAGTGAGGCTGAGTGTAGAACTTGCTTACCACCCTTGGGTCTGCTTCCCTTCCTGAATCCCCAGAGCCAGGCACTCTCTGGGGTAGGGAGGGTCTTTGTGCCCTAGTACCAGCCCAGCCTCTACTCACCAAGGTGTTCAAGGCCTCCAGACCACCTGATTCCCAGCCCCCTGCTCTGCCTGGCCCAGGCCTCTGGCCCGTCCCTGGGGTTGGGTCTTGGCCATGGGGGCTTTCCCTCCCCAGTACTTTGGAGCCTGATGCAGTTCCCCTGCCTCCAGAGCCCCCTAGAACTCCCCCACAGGAGAAGGGGGCAAGTGGGACTCCTGTGACTGGGGACTCTTGGGCCTCCGCTAAGAGAGGTCTGCCAAGCAGGAGGACCACAGGAGTCTCCAGCTTTAGTAAGGGGTGGGAGATAAGGCCTCTTCCATCCGACTTTGTGATCAACAGCTTTGCAATCCTGGGGGTGGAGCACTTGGAAATAGTGAAGGAGATGTGTATTTGCACTTGAACGTTAACACATGAGTTCATGCATGAGAGTCCTCGAACACAAGTGCAGACAAGAAATCCCATGTATGTGAATACCTGTGCACATGTGCGTGGGAACACGTGTGTATATTCATGCATGTACGTAAACATATGTTCAGGTCCATTTGCACATGGTAGGTGGAGTCTCATCTTCATGTCCTGAACTCACCTCCTAAGGCATAGGGTGGGCAGGGCTGCTTCCTGCCATGGCTGGGTGTGAGGTAGCTCACTGGGCCCCACAGGCCCTACCGCCTGCCACACATGCCTGGCCAAACGGGCCCTTCTGGCTACCACCTGCTCATTCACGCCTAGTGGTCCACTCCTCAAATGTGCCCTCACTTTGTCCATTGGTTTACCTTCCTCCCACGCCTCACTCCACCTGCGATCACTTTGCCTTCTGTTATCTTACCTCAACACCACAGTATGGAATAAATGAAAAGGAGAACCCCAGGGCCCCTCTTCTTTCTTCTTTCAACAAATATGCTCACGGCCTATGCTGGTGCCGGAGACACAGGACGAATGAGACTCAGCCTTGTTCTTGTGGAGTTCACAGTGGAGGGACGGGCTTCCACTTGTCTCCATGCTCACCCCCAACCCTGCAGTCACAGTACAGCCAATACCAGGTTAGGCATATACTCGGAGCAAGGAAATCCTGTGCACCAGTCCCAAACCAGGTCCCAAACCTGCCAAATGTCTTCGTAATTACAGTTATCACTTACGGTCTACAGTCTGCTTGTGACCAACACAACCATGGTGGGTGAGGCTAGTGCTACTGGTTCATTTTTCAGAAGAAGGAGTCTCATAACAATGTGTCTGAGCACTCCACAGCCAAAGAGCTGGCAAGAGGAGGGACCAGGACCCAAACCTAGGTCTGTTCAGCTGCTGAGCCCAGGCTTCCAGTACTGAAGCCTGTATTGGCCACACCTGTGTGATCAGTGGTCCCAGCACTGTCAGCAGCTCCTGCCTGTGGTCCCTGGCAAAGAACAGATGAGGATCTGAAGCCTGGGGAGGAGAGACATGCTCGGGACTGGAGCCCAAGTGCCAGCCCCTGGCCCCAGTAAAGGGGGGAGGAGCTGAGGGGCACATCATGAAGTGTCCCCTAAACACGATTCCATGGGAAGCAAGACTTGGCTTCTGTGGGGAGGTGATCTAAAGTCTCATCTCCTGTGGTTAGAACACAAAGCACTGGGTTTCCCTTTTCCTTTGGCTACCAGGAGGCTCAGGGTCAACCTGGAGGCCCTACCAGACCAAGCACCTGGTCTTGAGGTTGCTTGCCTTGGCTCTTTTATCTCATATTCTATGTTTTATACCCTGTGCTTTTGTGAAGAGCTGCTCAATACTTTGCCGAATGAATTGGGAAATAAACGAAATTAAATTGTGCTCCCCACCCCACTCATTCTCTTCTTTTCCAGGAAGCAGCTTGACTCATGTGAAGGAAAACCATTTGGGATTAGGAGGCCTCAGTGCTCTTTGGGGTGCCACACTCTCCCCAGCTTCAGTTTCCCCTTCCTGGACCCCTGTCTTTGCCTTCCCCACCCCCAAGCTGGGGAGTCAGTGTCTCTGTGAGGCCAGACCGGCTGAGGGTGGGCGGCAGGGCCCTGCTCTGAGCCACTGCCCTGCCAATGGGCAGGCCGGCATCTGGCAGGCACAGTCATCTCCCTGGAAAACGAGATGCTTCTTATTGAGATAACGAATCGCTCAATTTAGATCCAAATTAACCTCCCCCAATTACCCCATTTTCTACCACATTTCACCAGATCAAAATCCCCTTCTGCCCGCAGACTGGGCCTGCCCCTCCTCACTCCCAAAGCCACGGCCCCGCCACACTCAGCTGCCCCGGAAGGGCTGGTAGTTGCGCAGTGTTTCTATGGCCGTGTTCTTCTTCTCTTCTTTTCTTTTTTTGGGGGAAGGGTGTGTAGGGTGAGGTGGGGGGGGGGAATGGGAAGCTTGATGCAGCTGCCACTCTGAGGAGTAGGAATTTTTATTTTATTTTTTTAGCTCATTCTTTGAAATAAGGATGCAATATGGGATCAATTTTTGATGACAGTGAAGTAAAAGGAGAAAATAGTAGCAATTTACTCTTCTGAACATGCCCTATTTAATGGAAGGATGTCATGGTGTTTTATCCAGGGAAGAGAGAGGGCCTGGTTCCCAGGGACACATGGTCAATCAGAGATGCCTCATAGGATCTCAGTCTAGGGGTGGCTGTGCACCCTCCCCGCCATTAAGTGGCTGCCAGGGTCCAGGACTTGGGATGGGGAGAGACTGAGGCCACAGGGCTTTATTCCATCTTCTCGGGCCCAGATGCTGTGGCCGTTTCTCCTGACCTAGCACCAGGGTGGACCCTCCCTGCCCTGTGCTCTGCTGGTCTTGGTTTGCATCACAATTCTAGAGCCTCTAGAGCTGGGACACCAGGGAATCCCTTGTGAATTAGGGTTATAAAATCCTGCCTAGCTGCTGCTGCCGCCTTTGTGTTAAACCTGGGGAATTGAGCTTCGGTTAGCCTGGAACTGGGAGGGTGGAGAATGGGGGCAGAGGCCAAGAGGGAGAAGGGGTGGGGCATCCAAGGATGGGGAGAATAATGTGTTGGGTCCTGGGGGCAGTCAGGGCATCTAGCCTCTTGTCTTGGGGCTCTGGAAGGAGTGGTGGGTAAGGAAGGGGGCAGAGGTAGAGGGGGTGGTTCTTAGAGGAGACTAAAGGAGGAGTTGTTTCTCCCAGTGTCAGAGATGAACTGGAGTCAGACACGGGCTGTGTGGAGTCAGGAGGCCTTCAGACCCAGTCCTATAGGAATCTTGGGTCCCCTGCTGGCTGTCAGGGGGAACTGGCCCTGCTCCCCTGCTCCATGATGCCCCAGGTGTGAGGTTAAGATCCCTCGGCTGGATGGACTGGGAGGCCAGGGATCTGGGTGCCAGGGTCACATCTCCAGAGACCAGGAAACCCACCCCCACAGTCCACTCACCACTGAGCCCGGTGAAATCCGGGGCTCCCCCACAATGGCTGAATGGCACCCTGGCCAGCCTTAGCCCACCCCTCCTGAGGTCTAGTCCCCTCTGGCCATCTGTCTTCCAAGGCCTCCCTCACCTTGCTGTGCAGGGACCAGGGACAGAAATGAATTCGAGCCATAGCTCAAAGGCCTGAGCAACTCAGCCACAGACATCTCATTCATAGATAGATGCAGTCATGCCAGGCGGCTCACGACCCACAAGCACAGCACACTGACATGCCAAACCCCAACACGACCACAGAGCCCACCATTGTGAAGATACCCAGCCACATGCCTGCATAAGCATGGCCTCTGCCCAGGTGGGGTCCTTACAATCAACGACTTTGGCTTCACACAGTGAGAAGAGCACCGGCCTCTCTGGAATCTTTCCCCAACGACCACCCAGGACCCAGTACACACAAGCAATCCCAGACCCCCAAAGTGACCTTACAGAGTCCTCACTGTGAGGCCAAAGCAGTGCTGGCAAGAACAGACCCCTGCTGCCTCCTCCAGGGAACTCCACGAAGCAGAAACCAAGGGACAGGGCAGGCCCTGCCCACAAATGTCTGCAGATCTCAGGAGGGGAGTGGGGAGAGGGTAGGCTGGGCCTAGCATTCCAGTGTTGCCAGATGCCACCCAAAGCCTCACCCGCCACCTCCCTCCCCACCTCGCCACCTCCTTCTCCACCTCAGTGTGGCCCGGCCTCCGAAATAATTAGCAATTCTGCTCGACAAAACGCTGGCCCGATGGGATAATAAACTCCAACATCTGTCAGAAGAGTGAGATCCTATGGAATTGCCAAGAGAAACATTTTTCTCCTCATCCAATTCACATTTAAATTGAAAACAACCCCTCCAAGTCTGCGCCAGGCTGGCGGCGTGGGGCTCCGGGAGCCCACAAGCTGTTCCCGGGCCTGCAAAGAGGCTCGGACGAGTGGCGATCACTCACTCAAATTAACAAATCATTTTATTTAGAAATGAAGAGAATTTGTAAGTGATGGATGGCTTGAGAACGCTGAGGTGGAGGGGAAGCCAGCCATCAGCCCTGCTGCTGTGCCGACAGGCAGCCCTATGTCACCCCTGCCCAGGCAGAAAGGACCCGGAGAGCTTCAGTCATGGGAGCCAGCTCTCCCCATCTTCACCACCAGCAGTGTAGGAGGCAGGTCAGGAACCACAATGCCATTCTGTGGTGGCTAACTGAGGCTCAATGAAATGCCCAAGGTCCCCATTTGTTCCTACCAGCCTGAGAAGGACACAGGCCACACTGGCTCTGCCCTCAAAGCAGCCTCCTGGGCCTGCAGTTCCACCTCAGGGCTGCAGGAGGTGCCGCACAGAGAGGACTGAGTTCTGTGTGAGTCCAGGGTTGGGTCTGGCTATGGACAATCTCTGCTGTATCCAACAAAACTACACTCTTGAAAAGAAACCCTGGAGACTTGAGTTCTGGGCCTAGGGCCTCTGATTCACTGTCTATAAAATGAAGGATATAGACAAGAACTGCCAAAGGCCTTCCCAGCCAAGAGGGCCTCTGAAGACTGGGTATCAAATACTGATAAATGAAAAAAAAATGCTGACAAATAAGCCCCAGTCCTGACTAGACCCCTCCCTGGGTTCCCACGATGCCCATACATCTTCCATCATACCCCTCCTCAGGACTCCTTCAGTGCCTGTGTATCCCTACCAGGTCCCCTCTTCCTGGCTCCCCCTGTGCCTGTGTGCCCTCATCAAGGACTTTACTGCTCTGTCCTATAATTTCCCAGTAGACCGTGCTTTTTCTGAGGCAGGGATAGTGCTGTTTTTTTTTTCCATCCCAGTGGCCCTAGTGCCAAGCTCTTGGTAACTACTTGATGAATAAACAAAAGAATGAATGAATGTCTAGCTGCACCGACATGCGAAGGCATGACAGGGGCTCGACAATGTCTGGTTATCAAGACGCTCTCTCACCTCCATGCTTTTGCACATGACATTCCCTCTGCCTGGACAATTGTTTCCTGCCTCTTACTGCACAGCTCAGTTGCACTGTGTGCTGGGCCTCTTCCTGCTTAGCTTCTCACAGCCCCTCTCATCGTGGGGTAGGCACCATGCTGGTTGACAAGGCTGGCCATCCTAGACCAGGTTCTCTTGAGGTCACAGTGGGGCCTGACTCTTCCTGTGTACCCTCTCAGGCCAGGGCTGGGTCTTGGGGGGCGGGGAGGGGGTGCTGAGGGCATGGCCTACCTCTGAGAGCTTCCCAGATAGGAATGTCAGGGAGCTGCTAAAACAAACCCAGAAATGCCCCTGGAGGGTAGAGGGGAGAGTGGAGGGGGAAGACAGGAGGCAGGGCCAGAGGGACAGATGGGAGAGGAGAGAGTCCCAGGAAGGCACAGGATGGGGAGACAGAGTACTGGGGCTGGAAATAGAGGCCTGGCTGAGACCTTAATTTCTCCTGCAGGCCGGCCGCTTTTGTGAATGAAGCCCAAGGAAAGGTTTCTCCTTCCCAAACTGTTATGACTGTGAGCTCAGAGGCTCCACTGTGAGGAGGCCCTGGATACACCTGCTGATTCAGTGTTCCCCACCATGGGGTGCAGGGAGGGCAGAGCAGACAGGAACGGGGGTGCTCTGCAAACCCTAACCCTCTGTCATGGACCCTGCAGGCACTGCAGGGGAGTGTAGAAGAGACCTCCGCACATGCAGTGGGGCCACGTCAGACTTAGATGGGATCTTGGGAGACTTGGGTTCAAGCTGGAGCTGGTGAGTGGTCTTGGGCAAGTCCCTTTTCCTTTCTGTGCCTCAATTCCCCAGTCTGTGAAATAGAGATATTCACCCCGGGCCTGCCCGCCTCCAGCTGCAGGGGTGCTGGGACTGGAGAGGTGGATGAGACGGCTGTGATAGGGCTGTGCACCAGGACAGCCAAGGGCTTTCCAGGCAGGAATGTGTAAATGCGTGTGTGTCTACCCAGTCCACAGAGAGACAGACACATTCAGGCATGGACTGAGATGCACACTTATTCATGAATTACCTGCGTGTGTGTGCGCATCTCTATCTGCAGGCAGTCACGTGGGGGCCTGGGCCTTGGGTGTGTTCTTGTGGTTGTAGACTGAGAGATGGGACACAAGCAAATGGTTTTATACACACACGTTTGTGGGTGCCTGAAGCATGGCCACATGAGTGCCTATGAAATGGGCCATGTTGGTGCAGCAGGACTTTGAGGTGGCAGAGCTCTCCCCTCCCTTCCTACCCCCAGCTTTTCAGACTCTGGCAGCACCCACCACAGACATCTCACTCCCCACCCCCTCAACATGTGCAGGCTCTGCCATGGAGGGTCCTGGCCTGCCCCTTAACCACACATATGGGCCTGCATATCCATCCAGCACCATCTCTGGCATGTACATGGGGCAATTCCATCCAGACACAACCCTCTATGAGCAGACCCACACTCCACTTGTTTTTGGTCTCGAGCAGGTCCCTCCATCATTGCTGTTACCTCTAAAGGGCACTTGGAGCTGTCTTGCAGACATTAGCAGCTGCTCAGGGTGGCCTAGGGCTGAGCAACCCAGGAATACCCAGAACTGCCGGCTGTGCCCACCCTGTGCATCTCACCACCTGCTCAGAGGCTCCGCTCAGCCCCTGGAGAGAATCAGAACCCCTACCCTAGGAGCTGGGCCCTGGTGCCCCCCTGGGGTCCCCTGCCTGCTCCTGTGTGACCTGGGATCATGAAACAGGAAGAGGTGGGCCTCCAGTTTTTTGCCTCCAGGTTTACACTTGAGGATGGGAGTTGGGGTGCTGACACATGCTCCTGGCCTCCCCATTACATATCCTCACATTACTTGTCTACCCTCTGCCTCCCATCTGGGCCACAGGTCCCAGAGGGCAGGATCAGGGTTGCCTTTGTCACTACAGAGTCCCCAGCAACCAGCACAGAGCCTAGTACACATGTGTAGCTGGGGAATAAATGGATAAATGGAGCCTGGCATGAGAGGGTTCAGGGAGCACCAAGATGTGCTGCAGTGGGAGGAAGTGCCCTGTGCCCCCCATCCCTATCTACATCAGCTTTGGGTCCCAGTAATTTCCTCGTTGGAGGAGCAAGGCAGGAGATAGTGCTGTGAGAGGCAGGACAGTGCTTTTGCTCTTATTAGCCAGAAGAGGCTGTACCGCCCTCTCCCACCCCCATGAGGGATACCCCCACTCTTACCATCCCCAGAGCCACAGAGCATCTGTAGGGGGTGTGGGTGCTGGGCTAGGCCATGACATAGGTACCAGCACACAGTAGGTGCTCAACATATGCTGTAAATGAATAATATCCCTGCCTTACTCAAGAGGCTGCCAGGGTTTCCAATGTCTGGGGTCTAAATCCCTGTGCCTGGCAGAAGACCGAAACAGACATTTCTCCAATGAAGAGATACAGATGGCCAACAGGAATACGAAAAGATGCTCAATATAGTTAATTATCAGAGAAATGTAAATCAAAACTACAATGAGGTATCACCTCACACCAGTCAGAATGGCTATCATTAAAAAGTCCACAAATGATAAATGCTGGAGAGAGTGTGGGGAAAAGGGAACCCTCCTACAGTATTGGTGGGAATACACTTTGGTGCAGCCACTATGGAAAACAGTATGGAGATTCCTTAAAAACTAAAAATAGACTTACCATATGATCCAGCAATCCCATTCTGGGGCAAATATCCGGAGGGAACTCTAATTCAAAAAGATACATGCACCCCCAATGTTCATGGCAGCACTGTTTACAATAGCCAAGTCATGGAAATATCCATTGACAGTTGATTGGATTGAGAAGTTGTGATACACACACACACACACACACACACACACAAACACACAGGAATATTACTCAGCTATAAAAAGAGTGAAGTATGCCATCTGCAGCAACATGGATGGACCTAGACATTACCATACTAAGTGAAGTAAGTCAGACAGCGAAAGACAAATATCATATGATATCACTTATATGTGAAATCTAAAAAAAAAATGACACAAATGAACTGATTTACAAAACAAAAACAGACTCACAGATATAGGAAACAAACTTATGGGTGCCAAAGGGGAAAGGGGAGGTAGGGATAAATTAGGAGTTTGGGATTAGCAGATACAAACTACTATATGCAGAATAGATAAACAAAGTCCTACTGTATAGCACAGGGAACTAAACTCAGTATCTTGTAATAACTTACAATGAAAAAGAATATGAAAAGGAATATATATATTTATAACTGAATCACTATGCTGTACACCAGAAATTAACACAAAATTGTAAATCAACTGTACTTCAATTAAAATAAATAAATAAATGAGTCCCCGTGCCTGGTGTTTGAGGCCGCTCATGGCCACTTCTACATTCTTGGCCCTATGCTGCCCCCACTTCCAACCAGTCCCTGCCCAGAAACCCTTCCCGCCTTTGTTAATGCTGTGTCCCTATCTGGCCTGTCTACCCCTCCTCCCAGCCAATTCTCCAAATACTGCATGGCCCCACCGACATTCATGGGGATGTCTCCCTGAGTGTTCCTGGGGCCAGTCAGGGTGGCCTCTGGGTCTGTGAAGCAGGACACAAGGTGGGTGTCAGCAGGGGAGCTAAGGGCAGCCTAGGAGGCAAGTGTCCTAGCCCCTTAGGGCCAATGCCTCCATCACAGCCCCTTCTCTGGGGCATCCTGATGTCTTCACAAGGGCCAGTGGCATCCCCCACCACTGCTGCAGGCTAGAGTGGGAGAATGAGTTGAGAGGGTGCAGGGTGAGCCCTTGTGGAGGCACAGGCCCTGCTAGTGGTGTCCTGGCTCCTCACCTAGTCTTGGGTCTGGCTGGAGTCTTGAGTCCCTTAGTCTCTGGGGGGTAGGAGGGGTCCTGACCTCTAGGGATGAGAGAGGTACAATCTGTGGTGGAGGCATCTCAGGATGGATCATGAAGATGTGCTTGGATGAGCCTGTGAGTTTGCAGGAGGCTTCCTGAGCTGGGCCTGGAGGTCCTAGGATGGAGGTCCTTAGCCTGCAAAGGAGTAGGGAGGTGACAGGGACATGGGGATGTGGTGACTCAGTCCCTGTCTCCTGGGCCAGGGAAGACTTAGGAACAAGGAAGTCTAAGTTGAAGTTCTCTAGAGGTGGAACCAAGGAAAGGGGTTAGGCTGTGGTCTGACACAAGGAAGAACTTCCGGACATTTAGCCGGCTCCAACTCCGAAACAGGAACTTGAAGACACGGTGGCATCTCCCTCCAGAATCAGGGACAGGCTAATGGGCCACTGCCTTGGGGAGGGGGACACAGGCCAGCCTGTCTCCAACTCCATAATTGGAGGAGGTGTTCTGATTCTCTGACGTCAAGGATCTCTGTCCCCAGGATCCCCGGGGCCGAGACCTCATGAACCAGTACCTGACCTTGTGCCCCTGAGATGAACTGGGAATTTGACATGTGAAGCATCTGTGACCCAGATGGTGACCGTGAAGTGCACGACACAAGCTGGGGCTGCATCTTACCTGATGAACCACCCAGTGGGACACTTCCCCAACCTATGGCCAATGGGCTCAGGAGTGGCCAATGGGCTCCCAAGGCGGCTGGAGCTAACAGCACTCTCACAGGAAAGCAGGGGCACCTCTTGCTCAGTGAAAGTGGGCATGAGCTGCAGTCGTCTTGAGTGGTTATGTGGGACGTGGTGGGAGTGCATGCAGGGCCCCTGGGAGCTGGCGCCATTCCTCAAATCTGGCCGCAGCACCCAGGGTTGGAGCCCTCAGAAATGCCTCCCTTGGCAGAGCCAGGAAGCCAGGGAGGGTGACACAGGGCAGGGAGTGGCCAGTAGCCTTCTCCGGGCCAGGCCCTTGGTTCCCCTGGGTCCCCCATGGAGATCCAGGAAGCCTTGACCTCCACTCCTTCCCTGCGACCCCCCTTTCCCCCATCTCTCCTTCTAAGAGGAAAATCACAGGGAAGCAAACCTTGGAGGAAGAAAGAATGTTTTTAATTAAAAGTTAAAGAGAATTCACATCCCGAGGGAGGTGAAGCAAGACAAGGCAGGGATACAGTGGGAGCAGTGGCGGGAGGACGCGGGAAAGTAGGCCACGCCAGCTGAGGGCCTAAGCCCAATCCTTCCAGCCGCCCAGGGTCCACTGTGGCAGCAGGTTCTGAGCCACTGAAAGCTCTCTGTGCAGATGAAGCCTCGGCGGTCTCTGGTTTTCCATCTGGGGAAATGGGTAGGGGAGGTGGGGCAGGGGGCTCAGCAGCCCCTCTGCCTGGCCCCACTTCTGGGAGCAGGGAGGGTGGCTATTCTACTCCCAGGCACCACAAGGCCTGGTGCCCCCTGGCTGGAGCTGTCATGCTGGGTCAGGGCCAAGGCCTGGGACACATGTGATCCACTGGGGGGCTCCACAGGTGCCTGGTCCACAGTCCACTGTTCCAAAAGCCCCCACCTCACAGCTGGATCAGATCTGGTTGGGGTGGGTGGGTGGGAGGGTGTAGGGGCTTGGGGCAACCCACCCTCTGTGGGACCTTGTCCAATGGATGGGAGTGGATAGACAGGTAATAATAAAATATCATTGGGATTTTTATTAACCAAGTATTTGCTGCATACCCGGGGCTCAGTCCACTCATGCACCGTCACATGTACCAAGCAGAGGCCAGCCGGCATCCTTCCCCCTTGTCCCTGCCTACTCACCCCCAGCCTGCCTGCCATACACATGCCCACCACGGGCAAAGCCACAAGGAGCTCATTAGTCTGAGCCCAGCTTGGGCCTGAACAGTCCCTTGGTGTGAGCAGGTGTGCACAGGTACTCCTGGGGCAGGGCCTGATCAGGCCTGCACCATCCCTTCTTCTTGACACTGGAAGGGCTCTGACACTCTCAGATCCTGTCCACTTACCACCTATTCACCAGACCCTGGGTCTGGGATGTGTGTCGAGGGGGCTCGTGTATGTATGGTGCACACGGGGGGCCCTTTGTGCAGTGGGTGGGCCAGAGCTGACCTGTGAGGTGGCTCCATGCCCAGAAATCTTCCCCTACCCTGTCCACTTCTGCCCTTTCCCAGGAGAAGGAAAAAGCGAGGCAAAAATATGACAGATGTAATATTTTGCGAAATGAGCTAATTACACGGCAATCACCCAGGGAGATGAGATTAGTAGAAGAATATTTGATAAAATGAGGCCTAGGTATGAACACAGGTGGTGGGGAAAGGTCTGTGTCATCACTGGGAGATTATGGAGCCAGCGCTTCTGCCTGGGCCATGGGGAGTTGGGGCACTAGCCCCCTTACTCAGGCCACAGTCCCACAGCTTGGTCTCGGGCCATGTGGGAGTTGTGACCTCCAGGAAAGGAGTAGGCACTTGCATGCGTATGAGGACACACACGCTCACATTCGTGGATTGCCTCCCATTTCCTCAGTACTACTTCTCTGTGCTTCCAGGTAACTGGGACATTTTTCCACGAAATCCCAAAGTGCAATCCAGTGATGCAGATGTTCCCTGTGGCCCAAACTCTCCCCTTGTAACAGTGATAACCCCATGGCATGCGTATGTCTATGAGCAGGCCAAGTCTCAGCTCAGATGATCCTCTCCCTTTCGGCAATCCCGCGGGGTCGACTCTTATCACCCCATTTTATAGATAAGGAAATTGAGACTCAGAAGGGAAATCACCAGCAAAGGCCATGTGGTGGATGTATTAGCACTTCAGCTGAGACCTCACCTGGCACTTCTGCCTCTTGATCCAGCTGCCTGGTCCATGCCCTGGTGGCCTCTGTCTCCTGGGTGAATCACCCTCAAAGGCTTATTTCTGGAAAACCTACTAATGAAGTGGGTGGGGGTCTCACTCAGAAGTAAATAGAATTTAAAGGTCCAGTACTGACTGGGCCCCCAAATGGTGGAACAGCCTTGGTTGAAGGGCAGGGATCCAGGAACTCTCCAGGCTCAGGGCAAGTCACTCTCCTTCTCCAGACCTCTGTTCCCCTGTCTGTCTCTGACAGCCACCACTCAGTACCAGCCACCAGACAAAGGCTGCCCATCTCTGCCCTCCCCAGGGCTGTGGCTCTGCCATCTGCCCACATCTGCACAGCTTACACATGGATGTCAGCTTGCCTGGTTCAGGTCCCTCTAGTTCTCTCCTGAGTTCTATCTCCTGCCTGCACCCTATCTTGCTGCCTGTCCATCCATCTGTCTGCCTACCTGACAGCTCTGGCCACCTCTCTGATGCTGCTGGATCTGATGACTGGGAACACAGGGGAGGAGAGGGCTGGCGCTGGGGCCAGGGAGGTCAAAGGGATTCTGCACAGAGGGGTGGGGAAGCCTCAAACTTAGCTTTCAAAGGCTTTAAGGCCAACTCTGCCAGGAAGTCCTCCTGAGACAAGGGGAGACTGTGCAGACCCTTCTTGAGTCCTGTTCCCCATCTGGGGCTGCCCTTGTTGTTTCCAGACACCTGCCTAGCCGAGGCCTGGCAGTCCCGTGGGTTAATGGGTGGGGCACGGGAACTGCCCACTCACCCACCCACCCCAACTGCCCAGGGAGGGGCTGGACCCCAGGCACCCAGGCAGCTGGCGGATGGGGTCTCACACCCTTGGCTATTTTGATAGCTAGGCTCCAGCTGGTGTTGACACAGCAAACATGCTGCAACTCCTATTCGCCGAGGCACAGAGTGGGCAAACACAGGAAGGCTGGAACAAAGGGCCTGGCAACCGTGACCAGCCTCTCAAACAAGGGCCCAAGGCCTATGCCAGGAAGCAGGAAGTATCAATCAGCCTGTACAGTAAGACCCACAGAGCCGGGAGCTGGGGACGGGCCCTCGATGAGGCATCCAGAAAGGGGAGGGCTGGCATGAGGTCCTATACCCTAGGGTTGGCCCACATGTGGAGCACAGGTCAGAGCTGTCCGTAGGGCCCATCCCACATAACCCCATGACCATCCCTTGCTGAACTGGTGTCATCAAGGCCTGGGCATAAACTCTGATGACAGGTCTGTGAGGCTATGCTTGCTGTTCCCACTGTACAGGTAGGAAAACTGAGGCCCAGAGAATGTGAGAGTTGTCAAGGGCTCAAGTGCAGAGTGGGGGCTGCAGCACAGCAATGGGTGAGGCCCCTAATTCTTGGCCACCTTCTTGCTCTGGAGCTGGTCCCATGGCTTATGTGCTATCTTGCATCTTTCTGAGGGGACCCCTTGGCCAGAGGTTCTTTTGAGGGTAGTGCCAGGTCAGGCCTCTGCAGGTTGAGGTCTCAGCTAGACTTCAAGGAACGGTGGCAGCACTGGGCACAGCCCATTCCTGTCTCTGCCTCAAGCCCCTGCTTCATGGTGCATCTACGCACACGCCCCGCAGAGCCAGGCCAGCGGGGAGGCCCTTCACCACCACGTGCAGGCAGATGCCTGAACACGCAGACACACATGCAGTCTCTCTACCTCTGGCCTTCGTACTTTGCTGTGCTTTCTGCCTTGGACCCTCTTCCTCCCTTACTCTCCTCTGCCTGGCTGGGTCTCCAGTAACCCTCCCTTCCCCTCAAGGCCCCCTAGGCCTGGTCAATATCCACGAGCTTAACACCCTGGCTCCACACTTTGTGGCATGGGTCACATCACTGTCACCTTGAGCAGACAGTATTCTGGGAGGGGGTCCACAGGTACCAGGTATACTGTCCCTGTACCTGATAACCTAGTATGGTGCATTGTATACAGCAGGTGCTCAGTGCTCAGTAAAGACAGGCTAAAGGAAGCAAAGGACACCTGAGGCCCCTGGAACCCCATGACATGACGAGCCAGGGTCATCATGCCTGGGGTCACCATGGCACCCAGGGCTGGTCCAGTCTTCAGGTGTGGGCTTGGAGAAGACAGCTGATGGACCCATGAGGGGCCTGGGGGCCTTCCCACCACCCTAGCATCCCCCATCCTGGGGATGAGTCCACAGTACTGTGCCCTCCCCACCTGCACCCCCACGGCGCACTTCCCCCTCAAGAGTGCACTGCCACAGCAGAGGCACTGCTTGCTGTGTATTTTAAGCCACAGAAAATGGGCTGAGAGAGGTGACTGGCTGCTCCCAGCGCTGCCTGCCCTGCGAAGGGGCCATGCTTGTAGATACGCAGCTACCACCCCAGAACTTAGGCGGAGGCCCTGCCCCTGCCTTTGTCACCTCTCCATCCACTCTTCCTCCAGTGGAAGCAGTTATGCACAGGCTCCCCTCCCAGACTCAGCTGGAGTCACTTCTGCTCACTTTCACTGCTAGGCCAGAGCTCGGTGCCTTCCTTCTCCCCTTTCTCCACCTTTGGAAATTTCCCCCACCTTCCAAGGCTTAGCTCAAATGCCATCTCCACCAGGCTGTCTTCCAAGACCTGCCCTCCCATATCAGCTGTTCTGCACACTGGGACCCAGTAGCTTATTGTCTGTCTCCTTGAAATCTGGGATCCTGGAGGGCAGGGAGCAGCTGGGCCACTAGCTTGCCCTGCCTTAGATGCACCCTCCCCTCCCCAAGCCCTTGTACACGAGGATTTCAGAACAAAGGGCCAGACGCTATTAAAACTCAATTAAATATCTCACTTCTCTGATCCTGAATTAGACTGGTCTGTCCCTGTGGCACCTGCAGGCCCTTTTACTCTGCCTCCTAGCATCTGCCCCCCATTGCCAGCTAGGACCGCCCCCAGGGAGAGGGGCAGAAGCAGGAGAGGATCCTCCCTCAGTGCAGGTCTTCTCTGGGGAGTGGAGCCCAGTGAATTGTCCTTGGTCCCAGGGTTCATTTTCTTTGTTTGGCCAAACCCACCCCCCATGCCCTAGATTCCCCTCCTGTGGTGGGCAGGGTGCAGGTGTATTAAAGAGGGAACTCATGACAGTGGCACCCAGCCTGCAAATGTTGCCCGCTCCAATCTAGCCGCCTACCAGCTGTTCCTCAGGGTCCCCAGTTGAGGTTCTGCCCCTAGGCCCATGCATATACTCTGCCCTCTGCCTGGCGGACCCTCACCTTTTCCCTTCCCAACCCTGGGCTCCCTCTGTGCCTCAACCAGCACGGCTCTGCTTCTTCCCAAACCCCAGGGAGCTCTGGGAGGAGTGGGCACACAGGCTCAGGAGCCAGGGGATCAGGGAGAATTGTGACCCTGTCTCAAGTCGGCTACTGGCTGGGCTGGTATCATCTCTGAGCCTCTGTTTCCTCATCTGTAAAATGGGAACTCTGCCCCAGAGTGAGCAGAGAATGACACCACACCTAGGGCCAGGTTGGGGCAGTGGAGGTTTGCTGAATGACTGAGTGAACAAGTGAACAACAGGGAGACTGAAAGATGCTCCCAGGGGATGCACTTGGCATCATGATTGGAGGGCCATTGTGCAGGAGAGGCTCAGACACCCACTCCTGGGGCAAGAGCTGGGTCTGGGATGCTTCAGCCAAGGGTCCCACAGGAGGTGGGCACTGTTGGGGGTAAGCAGGATGCTGAACTTCCTAGCCTGATACATGGGTGCAGCCAGCTCTCCCCTCTGACCTTCAGCCATAGGGCAGAACTGAGTGGTAGGGTGGTGGGTGTAAGGCTGATTCACTAGGCTCCGTGGGCCTCAGGAAAATCACACCCCAGGCCCCTAGAACCTTCCTTTGGCTAGTGGATGTGAGGAATGACCACGGCTCTTCTGACTCCCGAGGCCCCTGCACCTTGGAGGAGGCGCCAGGAGAGGGCCCTGCTCCACAGAGGCAATCCCAGGGACCAGGAAAGCCCAGCCCCAAACCCACAGCCCGGCCCCTCTTGAGGCCTGACAGGCTGAGCCAGGCCCTCATCTGATCCCCACTAGCTGGGGCAGGTGTGTGAGGAGGAGGGAATGACATGTCTCCCCCTCCAAACCCCTAAACCAGGATTTCTCGGCCACTCCCCAGCCACGCCCACCCTTACTGTCTCCCTCTTCATTCCCCAGGAGGTCAGCTCCCTGCCCTGCCAGTTCAGCCTGGGGGCCTTTGAGGGGTCTCTGGGTTCTCAGCCACCTGGTGGGGATGCAGGGAGGGGAGGCCTTCCCACACGCACATTGCTGAGAGTAACGTCTTTGCTCAAGGCTCACGCTGACCGTCAGGACCCTTAGGTGTTTGGTAAGTGGACATCAGTTCGCTGTCTCTCCTGTACCCAGGCAGGCCACCTCCCCCTCTGAACTCCGTTCCTGAGTCATCGCTCTCAGGTGGAGGTGCCCAAGGGCTCCCACACCATTGGCACTCAGCAGATGCCCATTCACTAATTCAATGCTCCCTCCTCTCCTGGGGGCCACAGTTGGCTCCTCTGGGTGGCAGTGGCGCCTTGCCAGGAAGCAGCAGCGCTGTCTGGGTGAGGGGAGAAGAATCAGCTGTAAACGCTGCAATCAGGGAGAAAAGGCTGCTCGGGCCCTTGGCGCCCACGCGTGCGCCTAATTGGCTCCACGTGTCTGTGCCTGCTTTCAAGAGCGGGAAAGTGGAAGGGTCAAGATCTCTTAATGTTCATAATGGAGGGGAGGCAGAAGCCACCGCCAGCTCCACATAAACACCTTTTAATTGCCCAGAGAAGGGTGGGCAGAGGCAGCCAATACTACAGAATTCCCTGCCTGCCTGTCCAGCATTACTGTGCATTTTAGAGCTTCCCTGGTCTGGAGTCAGACCCCAGAGGCTGACTTCCAGCCAGAACCTGGAACCACAGCCCTGGCATCTGTTCTACAAATGTTCATAAGGCTCCTTTCCTGGGCCAGGCCTTGGCAGTAGTTGATGCCCTTGTCTTCCCAGGTGATGGCCTTGTCTTCCCAGAGCCAATCCAACCCCTATCAATGAATGCATTGTGGACCCAGTTCTGAACTGGCCTCCAGCTGCTCCAATGACAAACTTATCCCCCAAATCCTTGGTGACTCTTCCAGGCAGCCTGGAGATTGCTATTACTCCACCTAAAACTGAAAGGATCTTCCTCCTGTTGGGGCTGCTCCATTCCATCTGCACCTCTCCGAGGTCCCCAGTGTTCCCCTGCTTGTGGGGCTTCTATTCACTATGGCTGTATCTCTGTGTCCCATGAGACCAGTGGTTCTCAAACAAAGGGAGTGTTGCCCCCAGGGGACATCTGGCACTATTTGGAAATGTTTGTTGGTTTTTATAATTGGGGGAGTGGTGTACTACTGGCATCTTGTAGGTAGAGGGCAAGGATGTTGCTTAATATCCTACAAAGCACAGAGCCTCCACGACAAAGAATTATCTTGCTCAAAGTGTCAATAATGCTAACACAGAGAAACTCTGCATTAGATAAAGCCTGAGAAAGCAAGCAGAGGGTAGGTGAGAACTAGGAAGAACCACAGCCCCTGGCCCCTTGGCTCCCTCCCTGGCTCATTCCTCCTGCTCCTTTGAACACCCAGCCCAGAGCCCAGTTCCTGAATAGACCCTGCCACACTGCCAACAATGCATCAGTTTAATTGGGTTAAGTGGCCATTAGTGGCAAAAGCAGGGCGGTTGTGTGCAAAAGGGTTTTTAATTTTACTCTTTAAATGATGCTCACTCCCCAGAGAGGCCGTTGATGGTGGGAATGCTGCCCAGTAGAGCCCCCAGAACCAGGACCACAGCTGCACCCCCTGTCCTATCCTCCTGGATGTCATGAAGGTGGGCTGGGAGAGGTGCTTAGTGTCTTGTCTCCATTGCCTGGGAAGATGCTGTGGGGTAAAGACTTACCCAAGTTCACTAGGTCATCCCAGAGCAAGCCCTAGTCACAGCAGATCCATCTCTTCCCTTGGCCATGCCCACTGTGGACAGCAAATGCCATGTGGTAGCACAGAGGAGGGCAGTATTGGGGGGCAGTTTCTGGGATCTGGACCCCAAGTTCTTGCTGTGGGACCTGGGGCCAGTGATGTGACCTCTCTGGGGCTCAGTTTCCTCATATGTAAAATGTGGATAAGAGGAGTAACCCTTGACTTGTAGGGAAGGTTTGAAGGGGTCTGGAGTGTTCTGGCTCACCTTAGGCTGGGCACTTGGCAGGCACTAAGAAAGAGGCCAGTCATTGTGGGAAGGAATTATTTCTATTTTAGGGGATTCGTCCTGAGCTCTGAATCTACCCTGAATCATCTGTGGAACATTGAAAAATACTGAAGCCCAGCCCCACCCCTATAGAATCTGCTGTACTTGGTCTGGGTGGGGTCTGGACATCACGATTTAAAAGTTCCTCAGGTGACTCCAGTGCACCAATAGGGTTAAAACACCGTCTGAAGGCAAAGGTACAAAGGCGTGGCATCTGGAAGGGTCTTGGCCCCAGGACTGAGGAGGACCTGAGGTGGAGCACGGGGAACATGGGAGTGGTGGGGAGGGCAGAGCTCAGTGGCTGACATCTCTAATTCCTGGATCTCCAGCCAAGCCTCGCCACTGCCTCTGGTTTATCTGAGGTTGGAGGTGAAGGGCGTCCCTGAGGCAGGCTTCTAGCTGCCACACTGATGTCCCTTAAGAATCTGCTCTGGTCTGTCTGCTCTGGCCCTGGGCTTCTCATTCCTCAGGAACCAAGCACATTGAGCCACACCACCCCTGACCTTGTCCCCAGGAGGCTGGAATGTCTGCACTAGCGTCACTCCTTACCTCCTCCTCCCATGGCCTCTCCTGGGAGCCACACAGCAGGGGTGCCGGGCATGGTGCTGAAGGTGGCACAGGCTTCAGGGACATTGTTTGCACTGTAACCTCTATAAATGATGGCTCCTGGATCTGTGAAACGAGAAGTACTGGGCAGGGCCAGTCTCCTCTCCCTTTTTTACAGATGGAGAAACTAAGGCCTGGGATGGGGTGAGACTGAGAGCTCCATGAGGACAGGAATGGGGCTTTTCCCTGCCGCACCCCCAGCACCGGCCTGGCACACAGAAGGCCCTTTAGTGATGCTGATGCATAGATGGAGGGAGGAATGGAACCATGAAGAGATGACCTTTCTGAGAAAGGGGCTCTGAGAGAGGCCCCAGCTGGGAGGACAGGAGATTCCTGATTTGGGTCCAGCTCTGCCTCCAACCTCCAATGTGCCATAAGAAGTTAGGCGCCTCCCTATCCCTCCTTACCCCTCCTGGGACTCAAGACCCTAACAGGGCAAGCCCTGGCTCAGAGGACCCATCCACCTGGATAGCAGAAGTTCCTAGAAGGTCCCCTCCATGTCTCCAAAGCTGAGGTCCCAGCAGGTTTCCTGGACTCGGGGATGCTGGTTGCCTGTGTTGCAAAGTCCCTGACCTGGCCTGCTCTGCCTGACTCTTGGCCTTGTAAACCACTCTGCAGCTTCGAGAAACTCGTTACAAACATCTGATTGTCCCTGATTAGCTGAGACAATGAATTTCCGTCCAACATTGCTCGGTTGCTGCCTTGCAAGCCCCACATTAAAATTCCAGACCAGAGTGAGGGGATTTACATTGGATTACTGGATGGGGTCCAGGGAGAGAGGGACAATGGAGTGGGGGGGGGTCTGGACACCCAACATTCCTCCCTCCATATGCACTCAGGCTGCAAACAAATGTGGGAAAGGAGAAAAGGGCCAGACCTCGATTAAAAGCAAATTTAAAACAAAACTAAGACCAAAGCTCATCTGGAACAATTAGGACCAAGGCAGGACAAGGTCGGTCCTCTCCTTCCTCTGGGGATATGGACAGGAGCATCCTGTGGGCCTGGGGCCAGGGGTGCTGCAGCAGAGGGAGTTCACTGGCTATGAGAGGGCGGGGCTACACACACACCTCTGGACTAATGTGGGCAGTGAGGGGCCTTCCTTAGGGTCAGAGTGACCTGGATTCAAATCCTGGGTCTGCCACATCCTGGCCTGATGCATAGCAGGTCTGAATCTCAGTGTCCCCCTTCCTCAGGGGGCTATGGTGAGAATGATGTGTGACAGACTCAGCACATGCCGAGTACCCAATCAGTGAGTGCCTTTTCTCATCATTCTTCCCTTAAGAATCATTTGTATTTAGTGCCAACTGTGTACCAGGCCGTGTGTACCTGGGCTACAGATGCAGTGGAAAGGAGACAGACATCTGCCTGCCTTATAGGCCAAAGTCCGACATGTGGGATGTTGGGAGAGGGTTGGAATCAGGACCCCAGGCCTTGGGGTCCTCTGCCCCTCAAGTTGTCAGGGTTGCCTGTTCCTCCAAGAGGCAGGAAAGGAGCTTGGGGAGCAACTCCAGCCCTGGATGGGCAGGGGCTGGGCCTTCGGCTCCACATGTGGAGGGCAGGTCAGACATTTGTCACTGCCACCACTTAGCACCCCTGCCGAGGCAGTTGGTCCTAAACCCAGGGTAGATGGGAGGTCTAAAGGCATGAAGGGTGCCCCTTCCCAAATCTATCAGATGGTTTCAGCACAAGTTCAGGGCTGGTGGCCTGCACTTTGTGAACTGGGCAGTGGAAGCAGCAAAGCAGGGAAACAGAGGCAAGGAGGGAGTCTGGGATGAAGGGGAGAGAAAGAGACAGAGACAGAGAACCAGAGAAAGGAGGGGTGGGCCTGCAGGTGGTGTTCGGTTCTAGGAAAGGCAAGGTGGTGGGACATGAGTTGCTGGCTATGTGAGGCAAGTAGATGTTTCCTGCAGCCAGGGGGAACCCTGATGGACCTGGGGGTGACCATCTTAGCTGAAGGCTTGGCTTTCCTCCTGTAGTCTCAGGATGCCCACCTCTCCCTATTTCATGATCCCAGGTTACACAGGAGCAGGCAGGGGACTCCTGGTTCTTTGCAGAGGCCTGGACTTGGTGTGTGTGTGGGGGGTGTCTGGCTGCTCTGACTTGACCCTGCCAGCCCCTGGCCTGAGCCTGGGCATGACCTGTGTGGCTGACTCATTAAAAAATAGCTTTATAGTGATATAACTCACATATCATAAAAATCATCCACATAAAGTATAAAATTCAGTGGTTTTTCAGCATAATCACAGTTGTGCAGCCATCACCACAATCTAATTTTAGACTATTTTCATCACCCCAAAAAGAAACCCTGTACCCATTAGCAGACGCTCCCTATCCCTTCCCTTCCAGCCCTAGGCAACCACTAATGTACTTTCCGTTTCTATGGATTTGCCTATTGTGGACATTTCACAGAAATGGGATCACACAATAGGTGGTCTTTTATGAAGAGCTCCTTTCACTTAGTATAATGTTTTTGAGTTCATCCATGTTGTCGCGTGTATTAGCACTTCTTTCCTTTTTATTGGACTCGTCTTTTTGATACAGGCTGGGCCAGCAGCAGTTATGCCTCTGACATGGGGGCAGCTTGGACCCCTTCCCTTTTTTACTGCACAACATGCCCAGGGCATCCTGCAGCTCCAGAAGCCCCTTCCCACCTGCCCTCCCTGGGGAGGTTGAATACCAGGGTCCTCTGGCTTTGTAGACTGGTCAGGGCACACCAGCAGGTTCTGTCACCTCACAGGACCGCGGTGCCTTGGAGCCGACAGGCACCACCTCTCTGAGTGCAGAGTACAGACTGAAGCCCAGAGGGAGGCAGAGAAGTCACGGGCAGAACAGGAGGTCCAACCCTGAGCATCACATGGCCATGTCTTTCTCTGTGGGGCGTTCAGGCCCTCCCTCCCAGGCATCAGTAGGTTGCTCTCCTGGCCAGGTGCTCACCTGGGGCACACTCATAGGCAGAGCTGAGGAACAGGAAGATCCCAGGCCCAAAAGAAGAGAGGAGTGGGGCCTGTCATCATACCCACACAGGGCCTCAGACCCCAGGTCACCCCTCATGCAGCTGACCTAGATAAAACCATCCTGCACCTGCCACAGTGACCCACAGTCCACGTGGCACAGCCTGCTAGCAGCGGCCCGGCCTGAATTCAGATGGCCTGGAGGGCTGTGTTCATGGTGGGTCCAGATGTTGCCCTTGCAGTGCAGGGCTGCTCTGCCTGGTCCTCCCTCAAGCCAAACGACCACACCTACCTTCAGGGCCTGCACCTTCCTGTCCAGCAGGCTCTCTATGTCCCCCGCAACCTTCTCCACCAACTTCTGAGGCTCATTCTCCTGCACCTCAAACAGATTCCTGTTGTCTTTGTAGATCTGGAAAGAAGCAGAAGCCTGGGGTGAGGCCAGAGGGTCCCACATCCCCATGTCATGGTGCCCAGATACCCTTTCAGCACAGCTCACCATAGAAAAGTCCTCACACCCAACTTGACCCTGGCTTTGGCCACTGAGAGGGAGCAGGAAGGTCTGGCAGTTGGGCTCAGTGCTCAGACAGACTTGGAAGAAGGGCCTGGCCATAGGCTCCACAGCTTGCATGGGGTTGTATGTGTTTGGTGGGACAAGGTTGTCACTGCCTCTCCAGGACTCAGGGTTCCTCCTCCAGGGGTCACAAGCAGCACCCTCCTGACCAGGTCGGAGTGGTGAGAGCAGCAGAATGGGGAGGGTGGGCTGGATGGGCGGTAGGGTGCTGGGGGAGAGGGAGCCAACAAGCACACATTGTACATCACATACCAACATGAAGATGCCCTCACACCCACGTGTGTACATAAACCTACATGCCCACACATGCATCACACACACAGCCATCCCTCCACACAGGCTCAGGCATCCACATCCCCTTTGCTGGCGCTGCCCCAGGGCATTTTCAAAAACTACCGTGGGAGCTCCAGGTGCCCCGAGGGGCTCCTCTGTCATCCCAGCACAGAACATGGTGGCAGGGACGAGGGAGGAAGAGGCATATGGGGAGAATGAATCTATCCCTCCCTCTTGGTGGGTTGGGGGTGGGCTTGTGCACTCACGTCCCTGGGGGTGTAAATCTGACATCCACATCTGCATGTGTGAGTGTGTGTGTTATGGCTCAACACACATCCATCTATGTGCCCGTGCCTGCATGTTGGGGTCGGGTGGGGTTAGGATGCTTGATGAAGCCTGGGGGCTGTATGTGAACTGTAGAAACAGATTTCTGTGGGCAACTTTGTTCATGGCTGGGGTCTTGGTTGTGTGCACATGCACGAGTATATGTGTGTGTGTGAGTGTGTCCATATGCACTGCACATCCCTGCATGAGTCCCTGAGCCTGAATGGGTCCATGTGTGTATCCAGGTGACCCCAGGAAGTCTTTGCCGCAAGCTGGCTCCTTCACCGGAGGTCGTGGGCTGATCACCACGACTGAGTGCCGCGAGCTGCCGCCACCAGACTTTGCCATCAGGCTGTGCAGAAGTGGAGGGATGTGGAGAGACACAAAGAGGGGTGATGAGGAGGAGATAAGGAGGTGGGAGAGGCTGCTGATGAAAGACAGACAGGAAGGAGAGATAACGTCGGTAGAGTGACAGTGAGACGTGGGGAGATAAAGGCCATGGCATCTGACATGGGGAGGAGATGGCGGACCGGGTGCCTCCGGAGCCCTTGCCTGCTGCCCACTCAGCGCCTGGCAGTCCAAGGGTTAAAGCAAGTCTCAACGCTGGCTCAGGCAATCTCCTCCTCCCACCGCCCCCTACCCCTCCTGGCTTCTCTATTCTTTTTGTCCTTCTCTTAGAACAAAATAATTTGTGGTGAAGTCGCTCCTTCCCACAGAACAGTGGCGATTAGAGGGCGAGTGGCAGGCCTGGCTGCAAGGCCAGGGAGGATGGAGGCCCCAGGTGGGAACCAGGTCAGGCTGTTCCCTGGGCCTCCGAGGGCGTGTCTCAGGACAGAGGCCCCCAGATGGAAGTCAGCAATGGAGACAGAGGCCAGGAAGGGGTCAGAGCCTGGGGGCCACTGAGACATGTGGGGAGCCTAGAACCCAGTGCTCACTGTTGGGGAAACTGAGGTTCAGAAATAGGAGAGGACAGGTCAAGGCCACACGACTGTGAGTGGACAAGCCGGGTCCCCCGTCCTTCCTGACATCTTCTCAGGTTTTAGGACATTAAAAACACATTTTTCTCCAGTCTTGGACCACTGCCCCTGGTTGTGCTGAGGCCACAGTCTCAGCCACACTGGCTGAAATCTCTGCTGAGCGCACCCTGGCCCCCTTGTGCCAGCAGGGGGCGCAGCTGCCTGGCTTCTCAGGGGAGGGGATGAAGTTCCCATACCTGCCTGACTCCCCTGTCAAGGTCATTCCCAGGTACTCCAATCAAGGCCGTCCATAGCAGCGGCAGCCTGGATAGTGGAGGCTGGACTATGTGGCCCCCTGACAACTCTCTTCAGGGAACCTGGGAGTCCCTCCTCTCTGGGATGTCCCTTGCAACTGGGGATGGTGACTTGATTAGGGCTCAGGGGCTGCAGAGGGAGTGGGTTTCCAGATGGCAGGGTCACACCCCAGGACCCTGACAAGTGATACAAGAGCTTGGAAGCAGAGACCCTGCTAAGAGTCACTCCATGTCTGAACCTTAGCTTTCAATCTATTAAATGAGAGAATGGCAGCCCTCACCTCACAGGCTGTCCAAGGACCGGAAGATTCATGTCACGAGGTGCCTATACTATTGTCACTACTGCTACTGTTTAGGATTCTGCAGAAGGAATCGCAGTCCCCTCCTTGCCTCCACACTCTCCCTGCTAGATCAGCACCCTTAGGATCCAAAGCCATTCCTAGGCAGGTAGCCTTGGTCTCCCTAGGGTCTGCCCATCACGTACCCCACCCCTCTTCCCAGGCCTCCTTGGATAACACCCTCCCCATCAACCATCCTGTCTGTGTCTCCGACACCTTGGCCTCAGCCCTGGAGGTGGTAACAGGGGAGCCTGGACACAGGGATGCCACTGATATGGTACGGCCACAGCCAGATCCCTTCCATCTCTCTCCAGGCATCAGGCCTGTGTGCACTGGACCCTGGGCCAATGTATATGCCCAATTCCATGTTCAAGAGCAGAACCAGCCTGACCTGGGTCTGACTCCTCCACTTTTGCCTGCAGCTGTGCTACCCCCTCCTTGGAGTCTGGGGCTGCATCTGCTGTGTTTCTTCCTGAGTCTACCCAAAGACCCACCATGACCCACCATCCTTCTGCTGAGCCCTGGTGCCAGCATTCGAGGGCTCTCCACTCACTGATAGGGCACAAGCATGCAGGCCTCTGGGTCCCCAGCCCATGCTGATTCCCACCGCCACACCTTTGCTCACAATGTGCCTGCTTCCCCTCCTCCTTTCCCTGCCTATCTAAATCCTCCCTACAGTGAGGGTGGGGAAATGGGCTAGAAGGAGTTTCTGGGGGAGATGAGGGCAGAATTCCAAAGTGCAGGGACTGGTTGAGCTAAGGCCAAGCCTGCCTCCGATCCCAAATGAACACTTGAGATGCAACAGCCTTCTGTCCCAAGTGCCTTGACTCTCTCAACATTCCCCTGGACCTGCTCCAGTTATCCCTGTTCCCTGGGGTGGGACTCTCAGCTGAACCCCACATCCTGGGGAGACCCAAGTGACACAGTCCAGCAGATGGTCCCATCCTGGGGGATAGGTCATCTCTCCATTGATGTGGTCTGGGGAGGTGCACTCCACCTGCAGTCCTGGCAGGAAGCCCAGGAGAGCTCAGGAAAGCTCCAGAGGACACCCAGCGCTGGTTCTCCTTGACCCCAGCCTCTAGCCCTGGTCCCTAGGGCCAGCTCCGAAGCAACAGAAAGCCCCCGGCGCACTGGGTGCAGGGCCTCAACAACCACAGCAGGACTGCCCTCCTGCTGGTGTCCTTGGCCCAGTGAGCTAACTGGAAAAACCCAATAGCTCCCACAGCAGCTAGACTGCATGGCCCTCACCTCTGCAAAGGCAGCTGGACAGAGGAGAGAGACGGGGGGCTGGCTGGTCTACGGGTTGTTGCAGCTCCATGCCAGGCGTGATGGAGGAGGAAGAGGCAGGGGCTTCATCCCACAGAGGAGATGCTGAATGGTAGTGGGACAGGGTGACAGATAGGCTGGCTAGAGCCAGGTGGTCACATCAGGGAGGTCAGGAGACTTATTGACAGAGGGGCTGAAGAACAGGGAGAGCAGGGGCAGCTGAGGCCCTGAGGGATCATTCAAGGAAGCAGTTTGTAGCCCCTCATTCCCAGGAGTCCCTGGCTCCCTCGTCCTGTACCATGTACATATGGCCACCTCTCACGCACATCCTCCTCCCCTTGAGGGCAACCCCTACCAGTTATTGAGCCCTGTTCCTCTGGGCCCCCACCCCAACCCTCTCTCAACTCTAGTAATTCTTTTGTTAAGCAGCATGTCTGGCTGGCTCTCTGGCTTTAGGATTTCTAGGGCCTCTTCAGGGGCCCTCAGCCCAGCCTCCTGCTTCCATGGGTGTCTCCACATAAAAGGAAGGTGAGCCTGGAGGACACTTGGAGGAACAGTGACCTTGGATCACTTGGAGCTTGGATGCTTGCAAGGGCAGAGGGAGCCAGCCTCATCCCCCACAGCTCCAAACAGTCCTGACTGGAAGGGGGATAAGCTTTGAGGGGCCTGGAACACAGAGACAACCACCATAGGACATAAGAGGCCCCAGGACCAGTGACCAGGACAGGCCCCCATCAGACTGTTGAGGCATTTTGCTAAGTCCCAGAAAGCCTGGAGCAATGGGGCTTGGACTCAAGTCAGCACCCAACCTACCCACGGAGAGGAAGAAGGTAGGGGGAAAGAAGAGGAAAAGGAAGGCAAAGGAGAGGAGGGAGAAGCGGGAAAGAGGGACCACGGAGGCTGCAGGAACGGCCCTATTTGCCGAGTGGCTCTGGCCACCCTGGGGCAGGTGCTTCACACACTTGACTTTTCTGATGTACAACCCCCGAGGAAGGACCATTCTGATCAGGCCCACTTAGATGGGACACTGAGGGCTTAAGTTACACAGAGGAGCTCAGATTTTAACCCAGTCTGTCTTATCCAAAGTGTTTGCTTTAGGTCATACTCTGCAGTTCTGTTCCCTGCATTTATCTCCAAACTTGAAGGTGAGGCACAAGGTAAACATAGCACAGGGATCAGCAGGGGGCTTGGGGGGCCTGAAAGGGGCCTGGGGGGCCCAGGGTGATGCTGAAAGCCTGAGGCCTGTGGAAGGCAAGAGGACCATTCTGGAGGGGAGGAGGCGGAGGACCGGCAGAACCAGCCTGATCGACTAACCAACCACCCAACTCTGGGAGTAAAAACAGGCACGTGTGCGAAGCTCCTCTCTGCAGCGAAGGTGAACAGGCCCTAATCTCTGGAAAATTAAATCAGAAAGAAAATGGAACGAGAAAGATTTGATGCAAGCTGGGCCCTGCTGCGCCTGTCTCCTCAAAGGCCTGGACTCAGCAGGGAGTTCAGCTGGGGACTCTAGCATCCCAGCCCCTTCCCCCTGCCCAGGGCACTGAGCAGGACACAGTCAGGGTTGGGGGAGTGAACCCCACGATATGACCCTCCTGGGGGATTTGCTGTTCTCCAGCCTCCTCTAGCCACATCTCAGTGTCTCGTCCTTGGCTTGAAAGGCACAGCTGGGGGCGTTTTAACTGCCCAGCCCATATGTCAACAGGTCCCTAGAGATGGTGGGATGTGGTAGGATGTGTCTCCCTAGGCCGGCCTACATGGGCAAACACTGGAGAGGCCACAGGGTCTGGGGTGGGAGACAAAGACCAGCTGCTGGAATGGGGTACACTCGTGCCAGAGACAGGGGAGCCTTAGGTGGGAAGATACAGGGCTCATGGTCACTGAGGGACTCAGCCTGGCCAGGAGGGAGGTGGGGGGTTGGGGGACTGGTAGTGATTACCTCAGGGACCCCAGCCAGTCAGGGAAAAGCTGGCCCCTGCCCTCACCCCTTCCAGGCTGCTGCCCCTGTCTCCTGCCTTCATGGGGAAAATCAAAGGCACTGACATAGCTGCTAATCACCCTTGACCAAAAGATGGATGGAGTAGCCAGGTACCTGGGGGCCCTTTCAATGAGAGCACTCAGGACAGATCTAAGATAGGCTGCACTTCCTGGGCTCTCTCCACACCCAACCAGCCTTGGGCCCCACAGCCCAGTTCCCTTGGGGCCACCTCTCAGTAGGTTCACAAAAACCCTGACCCAGCTAGCTGCTCTGGGGACACACCAGGCCCTAGACTGTGTATGTGGCAGAAAGCTCCCTGGGACAGGGGTTGTGGCTCCTCCTTGGCTCGCCTTGGTGTGGGGCTTGTAGTAAGGCAAGGGCCAGGGGCCCCTGGAGCCCTCCCAGCACACAGTCGGCACACAGGCAGCGGGTTCTGGGCCACTCGGCTGCATGCTTCATCAGCTGCTGACAATCACCAGCTGCCACGTTAGGTTCCCACGTGGCTGTGCCATGCTGCCACCATCCTGTAGTGGGTTGGCTCCATAGTTAGTCAGCTGTATATGGTGTCATGTCACAAGCAGGCTTTGGACATTATGATGCTGGTTGACATATTATTAATAACTAACCTTTATATCAAGTAGGGATTTCCCAGAATAAACCCCTCTGTTTAGAGGAGGTCACAACTGTATGCCTAGTTGGGCCATTACAATGTGGTCCAGCATGGGCTATGATGGAGGACACAAAGGTAGTGTGGGAACAGGGAGGAGAGCTTGTGGCCTGGCTTCTAAGAACAGGTGAGGATGTGGTTGTTCTGGGTTGGTGGCCCATTCACGGCCCCATCTCCTCCCACCTCCACCGCCATGTCCTCACATCCCCACTGAGGTACTCTTGTTTATGCCACAGGCTGTTGCTGGGGCCTCTTGAGCCTGGGGCAGCAGGGACAGACCAGACCTTGTCCCTGCCCTCGTGGGCAGATGGGAAGGGAGGTAGATACCCTGGTGCTGGGGCGGGGGGGTAGGAGAGTTGTCAGGGGAGGAGGGGGGTGTGGCTTAGATCATAAGGTGAGCCAGCCTTGGTGGCTTGGTGGCCCCTTGGCCCCCAAAAGGCAGCTGTTAGGAGCTTTTACCAGCAGATTTCCTTTGAAAAACTCACAGGGGCACAAAGCCCCCGCCACCACCCCCAGCAACGCCTCCCTGTTTTTAAAGTTAAAGTTTAGTTGACTGTCATCCATTACCGCAATTAGTACATTATGTCTAATTATGCAATTAGTGCAAAAAGTGCACTTGCTGCTGAGAATGGGAAATTACGCTGCCTCGTTACGCTGTAAAATCCATGTCATAAAAAGGCTCAATCTCTTGTTTTTCAAAAGACACAAAGCCCAAAACAAAACAATAAACCAAATCCTCCCCACTGAGCTAGGGCCAGTCTGTGCCAACCTCCCTGCACTTGCCCCCATGCAGACCCCCTCCTCTGCAAGGCCTGCCCCATGCTGGCCCCAGGGCAAGGCACGGCCTGCCACAAGGGAGCGCTGATGCCTGGCCCACTGCTGGGTGTGGCCAGTGTTTGCTCCTCTGAAACAGATGTGAATTCCTATACTGACTTTAAAACCATGGCAATCCTGATTATCCACCCTTTATTTCAGACCTGACTTAGAATGAGGCCTCTTGCATTAAGGCTTGTATAGTTTAGGTGAGAGCACCCTGGAGGAGTATGGCCTCTACCCAGCTCCAAGTGTGACAGGTCTTTTCTCTGCCCGAGGGCAGAACTCTGAGGTTCCTGATGGTGCCTGTGGGGAGAGGAGCATATACCAGCTCAGGGGAAACTGGAGGAACCTTCTCATGCTCAACGTTCCTAAACCCTGAGAGCATTGTCCGGATAGATAGTGAGCTCCCCATCACAGGAAGTATGCAAGCCCACCTGTCAGGGATACTGAGCAGGGATTCACCCATGGTCACCCTGCACAGTAGCTGCACTGTAGGCTGCCATCTTTAGATAACAGCATTCTCAGGGCTGTGTGCCTACATAAAACTTGCAGTCTGTGACTCTATCTTTCCTAGGTTCTGGCTCCCTGGGTGGTCAAGGGGACATCTGGGGACAGGTGGGACGAGAGAAAGGAATCTGATGGGGGGGTATCCCTACCACAGAGGTGACAGTGCCCAGTGGCAAAGTCCATGGGGGCTGGGGAGGGGGCACACTCATGCATACTTCAAAAGCAAATGCTTCAGGGCCAGGTCTCCATCACCCACCACCCAGCTCCCAGGCCATAAGTGAAAGCTCTAGCATGGGCCACTTAGTGCCTTCCCAAGAAGCCCCCTTTGAGAGCCCCTTCCTCCAAGTTTCCACCACTCCTTAAGTCTAAGATGCTTGACCCAGGCCTGGTGGTGTGTGGTGCAGTGCCGAAAAGACTCATCCCCAGCCAAGAACTGCCCTGACCTCATGGGGATTATGCATGTACCTCCTGCAGCTGCCATGCTGAGCTCAGCCAAGGCGTTCACGGAGCAGAGAACCTGAGATGTGGAGCCCCCAGCATCCCAGGGCCCACAGGGCATCAGGACCCCTGAAACCACCCTCACCTGCAGTGTACATCCATCAGTTCTGGGCATGCTGAGGTGTCTGGGTGCTATGTACACCCCAGGGGGAAGCACTTACTCAGAAGGCAGCTGGATCACAGGGAAGGATGGGGGCCTGTACTCCACTAGAGGGATACCTGTTTACCACACTCAAGGCATGGGTCCCTGGACAGTTCCAGCCTCCAGGCCTTTGTGTACTCAGGTGATGTTGGCGAGCAGGGTAACTGTGTCACTGCCTGGCCAAGTGGACAACTGCATAGAGACTCTCAGGGCCCCGTTTTCTTGATTTGGTCCAGGATGGCATCAGGATTGGGGAGTTTGAGCCCAAGGTGACTCAAACTACATGCAAGATCTGGGGGCTCCTGCTTGCTCCCCCTCCCTGAGCTGGGAGCCGCCGGCTGTCGAGGCAGCTGGGAGGGAAGCTGTGCCCAGCACGCCAGCTGGCACGGGGGAGTGCGAGTAAACATACCCACACTTTCCTAACTCACAGAAGTCGCCGAGTGGCGGCCGGCTGGTGTGGGCGCCCATGTTTATGGGAAACAGATTGTTTGTGCCTGTGTCTGGGCCCCCTTGCCTCCCACTCTGCTCAGCTCTCTCCCACTGCCTTCCACCCAGAAGGCCCCGCCTTCCTTCCACCAAGACTCCTCAGCCTCTCAACCTGAGAAGGATGATGATGGTGATGACAGGGCCTTCCCTTCTGTGTGGCCAGCTGGGGCTCAGTGCATAACCCTCTGAGTCACCGTCAAAACAATCTTATAAGGCAGGTACAGTCATTGTCCCCATTTTACAGCTGAAGAAACCAAGGCTCTGGTGGGTGAAGAAACTGGCTGGAAACCACAGGCAGTGAGTGAAGGAGCCCGTGATGGTAGGCTTCTCAGACTCCAGTCATCAGTTCCAGGCCCCGGGGCCCCTCAGTAACCCCACCCCTTGACAAGCCCAGTCTGCCCTTTACCCGGGTCACAACCTTGAGCAGCCCTGGCCCACTGTGATCTTGGACATGGACCCTGCCCTCTCCTCCATAAAACAGCTCCAAGAGAGACCAGGGCCTGGGCACTGGCCTGTATCTGGCCTCTTCAGCCCCTTCACCTCTGAGTCTCTGTCTTCAGCTCTGGAAGACCCAGTCTCCCCGCTCTTATGAGTGAGAGTTCCAGCAGGCTGGGGTGAGGGCTCTGGGAGCCAGGGTGGGCAGAGGCACCAGAAGACCCTTGGCAGACCAGGGAGGACTCCTCATTTCACAAGCCAGCCATTATCAAGACCTCATCTAAGATGTCTGTTCCTCAGACCAGAGTTGGCAGAAATTTCCCCATAAATACCCTCATGAGATGGATTTGAGGCTGGGCCTGAGGCACAGTTCTGACGGCCAGGGAGCAAAGGCTTCCTTTGCTCACGTCACCTCCATTCCATCCATCCCAGCACTGATGGCCTGGGGTGGGCAGCCCTCTCAGGGACCCAGGTAGGGCTCTCAGGGACCCCAGAGTGGCCAGAGTGGACCTCTCCCTGAGAGTTCCCAGGCAGGCTTCCTGGGGCAGGAGTTTGTCAGATTTTTTTTCATCCATCCCTCTTCCTGAGCTGTGACAAAGGCACCAGGAGGGGCTCCATAGCTGGTTGGCTTCTTATCTCACAGATGAGGAAACTGAAGTGCCAGGCAGGTTGGAATCTGTCCAAAGGAGAGACCCTCCCACCCCCAAGTCCCCTGCACTCGATGCTGAGAATTGGCTAAAAAGCCATGGGTCTGAATCCCTACCCTGCTCTTTACCAGCCTGTGGCACGGCACGAGCCTTCACCCGGTGTCCATACAGCTCTGATGTGCCTCGGTCAGGCTTTCTGGGGCATTCCTCAAAGCCAAAAGGGCAAATGCAAGGTGCTGCCAGTTTCTCATGGGGCCTCCTTCCAGGGCTGCTCCCAAGGCCCTGAGAGCTTTCCCTGCCCCACGCTGCCCTGGAGGGCCTGACTTTCCAGGCCTCACAGGCTGGAAGTCTTCCCTTTGCTGCTGTGACTTGCTACTGAAGATGTCACCAAATGACAGCACCAGTCACAATGAGAGGCCCTCAGGTGGGCTGCTCTTGTGAAAACACAGGATATTGGCATGTCAGGTACAGGGGATAAAGAGAGGTGGAGGTAAGCCAGGGAGTGCCTGCCGCCTCCTACGGTATCCAGGGCCACTTTAGGGGCCGAGTCATCCCAGGGTCCTTCCCCACGTCGTGCGCTCACTGTATTTCCAGGTACACGTGCCTGACTCACACACCAGCTCACACACACCAACCTCAGCACATTCACACCCAGTGCCAGGGAGCTGCTTGCGGATCCTGCCCATACCTTCCACTTGGGCTTACAGAAAAAGCGCCATAGCCTGGATGGACCTGTCCACTGTCACTGGATGCCCAGCAGCCCCAGGCCTGGGTGAGGCTCTGTGAGTTTCCATCCACACCTCAAAAGGTGGTCTGCAGCCATCTGAAATGTTTTAAGCAGTGAGACTTTTCTGGCCACAGGTGGTTGGAGCTACCAAAGGTCGTGACCCTAAATTCTTCTGCTGGACACGGCACTGGAGAGGGTGCTAACAGCACGGAGGGCTCTGGGGCTTGCTGGGGGCAAGGGCACCACCTGACCAACAGTGTCCTCTACGTCAGTGTCCCCAGGAGGGCTGGGCTCCCTCCTCTGATCACTAATGCCCAGTGTCAGGGGCTAATCAGGCAGTGGGTATCAGAGTCACGCAGGAGCCTGCCATGGTGAGTGTGCAAGGAGGCGGACAAGGGAGCACACCCACACCCGGGTTGCCTTGTTCACGTCCTCTGTCAGCACCTCCCAGCTCCGTCTTAGTCCTTCCCCTAGTTTTTCTTTTATTTTTCTCCTACTTTCAATTTATAGGCTCTTCTTGAATTTTATGTATCCTTGTAAAAGCCCTTAAATCTTCTGAAGAATAAGTCAGAGGCATAAATAAGCAAACAAACAGGACCAGGATCCTGCACATGCTGATGATACACTGAGGACAGGTACACATTAGGGACATGCATGCACTGAGGTAACATGCTGGGGACACACACCCAGAGGGGACCCACTCTCTCCCGTCATTCACAGGCTCTCCTGAGCCCTCGTGGAAAAGCTCGAAAAATCCAGAGTGGTCACCGCACAGGGATTCCTAGAGCTGGGAGAACAGTGGTCTCCACATCAACTCCTAGCTGGGGGCTCCTGAGCAGGTCCTGGCCCCTCTCTGCACCTCAGTTTCCCCTCATCTCACTGGGGATAGAGGGACAATCTATGACATCTCAGCTCCAGGTTCTTCCTCTAGGAATGCAAGAACCTCAGTGCCCACTGGGGTCAACATTTATTTTCACTGTGTCCGTGCACAGTGTTTGCCATGCAAATGAACTGTGCAAACAGGACCCATGGCCCAGCCACACTGGCGAACACTGTGAGGGCCCTTGGCCTGAACAACCATGAACTTCAAAGTAAGTGTGCTATGCTCAGGGGAGAAAGACGCTGCGCCTGGGCTCCCACTCCAGGTGGGCCCCCTCCTCACTGCCCAGCTTTGGAGGCTGCCTGAGAGGGTGAAGACTGCACAGGAATAGCTGCCAACACCAACGGGGCCCAAACGAGCTTCCACTTGAACCATCCACAATGTGAAACCCTCACAAGCCCCAGTTGTTGTCCCCATTTCACAGACAAGGCAACTGAGGCAGAGGGTAATTGGTGAAGCTGGGTTTCACACAGACTAATCAAATACTTGAACACAGATCCTGTTCCAGACTGCCGCCTCCAGCTCCCAGCATCTGGTCTACATCCGTGGGATCCTGTGACTCTCCTCAGCCCCAGCCCTGCCCCAGGCCCCCTTCTCTGGGAAGCCTCTCTGACTCCCCATCAGTCATGTCTGTGGGGCTGTGCGGCCCCAGAGCTATGAAAGTCAGTAGGGGTCAGCTGAGTCTGGTGTTTGCAAACTTCAGTCTGTTTGAATGTCCCTGGAGAGCCCATCTCTCAAAGGCACTTGGGCAAATTCTCCCAGGAAGCACAGCCCCTTCAGAACAAGCCCCTAATCCATCTGCCCAGGATCATCCACTCAGGTCAACTGATGGTGTCCACTGAATCCTCCCTCTGCCCAGTGGTCCCAGAGAACCCATTGGGCCCTGAGGCCTACCCGTCATTCACCAGGACTGTCCGCCCAGTGGGACTGTGGAAAGGACACGCACAGGTCTGGACTGGACCTAGCGGGTGGGCATGCCCTGAGGAGATGCTTCTACCTGCAGAAAACCATTCTAGCTTTGCAAGGCTTGAAGCCCAGGACCTCAGGATACAGATAGGTAAACTGAGGTCCAAGAGGGAGGGGTGAGCAGCAGGGCAGGGCCAGGAAGACTCAGGATCCAGTCACTGGCATTTCCTCTGTGCTAGGGAGGTCAGAGAAGACTTTCCAGAAGAGGGCTGTGAATGGATGGGCAGAGAGAGGGCCCACCTGGCAGAGGAACAACAGCAAAGGTGTAGGTGAGTGACTGGTTAGGCACAGAGGCCTGTGAACAAAGCTGCTGGGGAGCGGGGGTCCAGTGGCAGGCAGAAGCAGCTCTGTCCCCTACCCCTCACCGGGACCTTGGGGGATGGTCTGCTGGTGTGAACTCTCTGAGAACCCAGAGGGTCATCTGGCAGGCTGGGGGCAGGCCTGGGTCCCTGCACACCATGTGACCTTGTCCCCTCTGCTTCCCACTTTGCCCAGGCCTAGGCATCTCAGGTCTTAGTGGCGATGATGCTCTTCTGCTCAGCAACCTCCAGCAGGAGGGAGGGATGCCTGAGCGTCCAGCTCCATCAAGGGCTCCCTGTGCAAAGAGGCAATGAGGGCAATGATGCCAGGAGGACAAGAGCGGAACAAATTGCCCCAATTATGTAAGGAGGCCCTACGTCCTCCTTAGCAGGGAGAAGAGAACTGGGAAGCTATGTTCCTCCTCCCCCACTCACACCCACACCACTGGGCCTGCTGGGAGACCCTTCACAGGGGGCCCACTGAGAGGTCCCCACAAGCAGGGTCTATAAGCCCCGGCCACCAGGGGCACTGGCAGAGGATCTTGGGGATGGGCTCCGGTTGGCCCCTTTCCAGGGGCCTGCAGGGAAGGATCAAGGCAAGAGGCCTAGATTGGCCCTGGTCAGCCATTGTTTCCAGAGGGTCTCTGCGCATACCCTGGCCCCTCTGGTTTTCTTGCCTGTGCACTGGGGTGGGCAGCCTCCCTGCCTGCTTCCTCAGAACTCCACACCCCAGGCCTCTCCCCTGTCCCAGCCATCATGGAGCCCTGGGAACTCTGAGCCCCTCTAGAGATCAACTATGGTCCCCACCCCACCACTGGGACATGGCTCAGGTCTTTCTGGTGCCCCAAAAGGGTCTAAGCAGGGAGCCCCCTCTCTTAGCCCCAGAACCAGGCTAAGATGCCAGACCAGCCATGTCCTTAGCGTGGCTACAGACACAGTATAGCCTCCACCCTCACCCCAAGGCCTGGACCCCTCTGAGTTGCTGTCTCTTCCCTTCATGCTAGGGCCTCTGAGGAGCACTTGGAGATGCCTCAGGCCAAGGCCTCAAGGTCATGCCCTGCCTCTAGGTCCCTCCCTGGAACAGGCAGCCCCAGCATAGACCCCTTTTCCAGCTGGGCCTGGGTAGACTCTGCCCTGGAGGACTGGCCTGCAAAACTGGCTGGGAAACCCCTCTATATGGTTCCATGTTTTGCTGGGCTGCAGACACGCTGTGAAGATCTGGCTATCAGGCTCTTTGAATTTACAGAGCTAGCAGGTTAGGGTTGCTAAACTGCAGATTTATCTCCTGCCATAAATCCAGGTGATGCAGGAGCCAGTGTATGTGCCTGAGTGTGTGTCTGTCCATGTATGCTGGAAAACATTACGTGAGTGTATGGCAGGGTGTGTGTACACAAGTGTTCATCAGCCTGCACATGCGAAGGATGACAGTGTTGCTGTGAGTGTGCAGTGTATGCACAAACACATGTCCAGGCACACGTGTGCATGTTGGGGGAAAGCTCACTGTGGATGACGTTCATCCTTCCCTGAGTGCATCCCCGAGTCTCCTGTGTCTCTCTGCTCGGGGAACATCTATGAGCATGTGACAGACCTGGGACATCCTTGCATAGACCCAGTCCCCTGCCCCTGTGCTCATTGTCTCAGAGGGACTAAAGCTCAGCACTGGTCACACATCCAGACTCAGGCCAGCCAGACTGGGCTGGTGCCTTCTTCCAGCCACTGACCCCACAGACACAGGGACGCCTCTCAATGTCTCTGGGCTGCAGCAGAGAAAGCCCCAGGACACACCTTCCTGCCTGTGCATGTGGGGCGAGGACGGAACCAGTAGACAAAGCAGTCCTTCCTGCCCATCCCTACCCACAGACAAGAGAATCCAGGAACACCACAGAAACAATTGATCTCCTTACTGATAGTGGGTGAGAAAAAATTATCTTTCTCTGAACACTAAAAATAAAGCCCAGTTTCCTAAAAGCAGGGCCCTCCTCACCCCACGGCTTAGAGAGGCTTTGTTGATATTTCCAAATGTAGATTTGTTGGAGAAGTGGAGAGCCCTAAACCCTCAGCTGCCTCACCTAGGGACTCAGCCTTGGGGCAAGAAGGTGCTCCCCTCACCATGATCCAAGCCTGGACCTCAGCTATGCTATGAGCCCAAATGACGCTGTCCGAGGTAGACAGGAAGAGAGCAGCAGGAGCCAGGTCCATATGCTACTTGTGCCTAGCTAATGGGCTGACAAATTAGCGAGACTCCCCTCTAAGACGTGATGAATGAGCAGCCGCACACACAGGAGAGCTGGGGGATGGCTACTTCCCCCACAGTACTCCTCAGGCTCCGCCCTGACTTGGCATCTCTCGGGTGCCCAGTCCAGCCCAAGATTCCCCAGGGGTGGGGGGTGGGGGCTGCAGGTGACTGTGGGTATGGGCGGGGTGGGGGTAGAAAGGGCATAAAAGGGCAACCCCAGTTTTAGAGGACACCCCAAAACAAGCCCAATCAGGAAAGCTCGAATTCTCTGATTCCCTATGGGCTGCTGTCATGCTGTCTGAAAGGTGCCATTGAAGAGGGAGTTGAAGCAACACCCTACTCAAACTCTTCCTCAAGACCATCACCACCACACACACAACGGCCTGAATGCTTTAAAGAGAGAAGTGGCTGGTCTGTGGGGAGGCCTGAGGCGTAGGAACCTGTGCCCTAGGGACTGACCAGGATGGGGAGATACCTGAGGCTGGGTACCAGGGGGCCACCCACAGAGCGGGGCTGCTTCTCCCACGCAACTGCAGGACTGTAGCTTCCTAAGCTCGCAAGGGCCATGGAGGAGACTCATGGGCAGAGGTGAGGAGCCATGTTGAGAAGGGGTCCCAGGGCCTGACTCAAAGTGAAGGGCAGCCCCCAGTTAGTGAGTGAGCCCCCATCATAGAGGGCTCAGCAGAAGTGGACTCCTAGGCCTCAGCCAGTCCTCTTTGGTGAGGGGTTGGACCAAACAGTCTTAAGTGTCCTTTCTGACCTGAGAGCCCAATATCCTCAATTTGCCCCCAAATCATTAGAAGGGTCCCCACACCCCCCAAGTACTCAGGACGTTACCAGTGTGGCAGGATTTCTGCACATTTTTGACAGATGATTGTCCTGGCTCCCTTTGAGAGCTGTCTGGCCAGGAAAGGCAGCCCCTGACCCAGGTCCTTTGTGGGCTCCCTGTCCAAACAGCCTCAAGCACCCACCCCTGCACCTACCCTGCCCCTCCCCACCCCGCCTGGCCCTACCTCGTGCAAACAGAACCTGCCCGCTTTCTCCCAGGGGCTGCTAATTCCTCGCCAGAACTGCTCGGACGTGAAATTGGAGTGAGACAATGTGTGTTTAAGGAAATGAATCTCGCATCTTAAGAGGCTCAGGGAGCCCGCCCTGCACCCCCATCACCCTGCCCGCCCACCCAGAGCCAGGGAAGGAGCACTTGGCATTGGGGAAGAGAAAGGCGGAGGTGACATTCAGTGCCAAATTAGCAGCCACCACAGCCAAATATTGTACTTGCCTCCAATCTTCTTTTATTTTTCGAAAGAAAAGGCTTTTACAAAGTGAAAGAGGCTGTTGGAACGCTAAGGCTGATGATCGTTTTAAAAGGCATGCCCACCACGCGCATGCCCATCTGAGAGTGGTCCCTTCCTCTCAGCTTGCCACCTCCTCCTCGCCCACAGCCACACCCCACAAGGCGCCTGCCCCTAGTCAGGCCCCACCTCATCAGCCCCACGGCTGACATCACAGGTGTTCTTGGACAACATGACCTAGAGTCTCTGACCCTGGGCCAGCCCTGGACAAGGGAACTGTCTCTCAGCCATCTCCCAACTTGCATGGCACCCTTGCAAGTGAGCGGTCATCTGTGGTGGTCCCAGAACCACCTGGCATACAGAGGCCTCAACAGAAGTGACCGGTCCATGGCCTCTGTAAGGGCTTCTTGTCCATCGCCAATGGCCCTTAGTGCCCCCACCATGAACAGCCATGCTGCCTGTGCTAGCGCCCATCACCTCTTTTATCTCTTTCACTAGATGCCCGATGGCCCCAATCTCTGGCCACTTTGTTGAACAGATAATACCAGTCATCCTGGAGTCCAGCCCCCAGAACCCAGGCTACCTCCATATGCCACTAACTTAGTGACTCACTGAATAGGCCGAGCAGACAGCCTCTGCTTCCGCCTTCAGAGGAAACACTATTTTCACCCCTGACCCCTTGATCAAGTGCTGGGTTGATCTCACTCATTGCCAGCAGCCGGTCAAACTTGATGACGTTTTATCGACAGTGAAGACTTAGCCTGTGTTTCCCATTTCTTCAAACCTGGGTTGCCCAAGGCCTTGGTATCCTTGTCAAGGGAGAGGATGGGGAGCCTAGTGGCTCCAGAGGTTAGAGGCCCACCTGGATGGTGACTGGCCCTGGCCCTGCCCTCCATGTATACAGCCTTCGTGCTCTCCCTGATCTGAGCCACACTCAGTTCCCACTCCTGAATCCCCGGGAGGTGGGAGCCTGACAATGTCTCGTTTAAAGGAGGAGCATGGGGCTTAGAGAGCTCTTGGGACTTGTCCAAGGTCTCAGTTGGCAAGAGGCACAACCAGAACCTGGATCCATGTTGTGTGACACCACAACGTGGCTGCTGTGGTGTGCCACCCAGACTCCCCCATCAGGATGAGGCCCATACTCCCCCAGCTGCCAAGATGCTGCCTGCTGATGGCTCTCAGCTGAGTTCCTGCCCAGGCTATGGCCTGAGAAGAAGGAGCTGCCTCACCTACGCTCTGCTTGACATGCAGGTCGAGTGGAAGACTACAAAGGTCTGTCTCAATTAGGGACAGCTCTGAGAGGTGAGGCCAGCCTCGGTGGAATTGGCTGAGGCTTCTGCCATGACGGCATCACAGCCAAACTTCTCCTGCTGCCCAATCCTACTTCCTTTGCCCCTCATGGGTGTGGTCCCTGAGAATACTCCCCCGATAAACACCTGCACACAAACCTCCACTGCAGAGTCTGATTCCAGGGAACTCACCCTGCCACAGATGGTCCTGGGAATGGTCCCAGAAAGCCGACTCTGACGTGGGAACTGTCCTGCTGGCACTGAGGGCCTCAGCACAGTGGTCGGTGGAGTGCTGACCATCCTGGCATGTGATAGAGGTGCAATTGAGTAAATGTTCACCCATCGTGAACTGAAATGGGATACCTGTGGATGGGTGCAATATTTCAGGTTTTGAGAATTTCAGGGAAGTGTAATTATAAGGACTATGGAACAGGATGGCTGTTGCTGAGGGCTATCGATGCTTTGGAGAGAGACAATGAAAGGCTGAGTGTGATTAATCACGAATTTAAGGTGAAGTGTGAAAGTCAGAAGCCCCCTTGGCAGGATATAAAAAGACTCTCATCTCTTGCAGCCAGAGGCAGAAAAAGCTGAGGGTCAGACACAGGACTTAATTAGAAGAGCAGCAGAGATCCAGAGAGAGTTACTGTCTCAATCCCAGCAGGTTTGTATACCCAAGTCAGTAGCCAGTACCCATGGAACCCCAGACTTCTCGAAACTCTCTGTGCCTACAGAAGTGGCTTCTCCTCCTTGTTAAAGGCTAGGACTGCACCCCTCCCACCCCCTTGCTTAAAGATGATGAGGAGCCCTCCGTGTTACAAACACTCTCCCCTCAGGATGTGCACCTCTCCTTCCTACCCATCAGACCAACCACTAGGGTCAGGTCACAACAAAACCGAATCACCAACCCCAGGAAGTGCTGGGCCTGATAAGGGGGCATAAAGGATATCCTGAAGGTACTGTGGTTTTGAGCCAACAGTTAGGGCTGGATCCTGAGTGGTTGGATCAAGGATGGTAGAAAACAAGGTTGGATGCGGGAGAGGTTATTGAAATGGGAGCACTTTCTCATGGTATAGGATATAACATCCCAGCAAGGACCCCAGGAGATGTTGGAAGCCTGGAAAAAGCAATGGCCCACACTAAGAGAAGTAGAAAGGCCAGAACTCTCAAAGCAAAGTTGAGAAAAGGATCAAAGGCTCAGGCAAGTGGACATACCAGGGTGGTTCTACCACAAAAGGCCAGAAAACCCATCATGACCATGTTCACTGTTTACCAAAGTGAGAAGGAATATGTTGGTGAGAAGGCCACACACATCAGAGAGGAATTCAGTGGGGGGTGTCCTCTGAAGGCCAGCCAGAGAGTAAGTGCTGCATCTCACACTCCAGGTGACACGGAAAGACCTCGGTTCTGAGGGGGCCGAGAGCTAAAAAGGGCTCTGCAGCCGGTTCAAGCTGAGGTGAAAGTGGCCCTGCAGCTCAGGCCACATGACACAGCAGGCCCGGTGGAACCAGAGGTTATCTGTTTTGGGAAAAGATGCTGTGTGGAGTTTATGGCAGGTTCTAACAGAATCCTAGGGTCTGACAGAAAATGACGCACTGTTCAAAAAGAAGCTCCTAGGTTGCCATGGGGCCCACACGGCACGTGATTAAATGACCAAGGCATATTAAATGACCCGGCTTCTGTCATATCCATGAGGTCCTGAGGTCTTGTGAGCCCAAGAGTGATCCACTGTCAGAAGGAAGGGATGCATCCTTGATCAAGTATAAGCCGGTCAGAGGGCACAAGAAAGCTGCACGAAGAGGTGGTCCAGACTCCATGAGTTCACTACTGTTGCATGAATGCTCCTCTCTCAACTAAGACTGCACGGAGTGCATGTGTGGGGAGTCCCTCATGACCAGCTGATAGAGGAGGAAAAAGATTGGGCTTATTCTCAGATGGGTCAGTGTAATATGCTGATGTGAGCTGAAAATAGACACACACAGCTACATTACACCCCACTCAGGGATGGCCCTGAAAGATAGTGTTAAGGAGAAATCCTCCTGAAGAGCAAAGCTTTGGGCAGCACACCTGGTCATCCACTATGCTTGGAAAAAGAAGGGGCCTGAGGTAAGAACATATACAGACTCATGGGAAGTGACAAATGGCTTGGTTGGTTGTCAGGATGAATAAAGTCTAGAAGATCAGTGACAAGGAAACCTGGTAGAGAGAGGCGTGTGGATGTACCTATGGGCATGGGCACGAAATATGAAGATCTGTGTATGTTAATGCTTATCAGCACCACCAGGAAATAACTAGACAAAATGACTCAGCCGATTGCCATCAGTCAGCCAGGACTGCCATCAGCCACTCCAGGGCTGGTACAATGGGTATATGAACAGAGTAGGCCTGACGGCAGGGAAGGAAACTATGCATGGGCCCAAGACCAAGGCTGATCTAGCAAGGAACCTGCTTTACAGTAAAAGAGGTGCTTCAATGGGCATGTAAGCATAGGATCCTCTGATCCAATAACTTACCTAGCCACCAGCCTGACAGAGTATTGGAATAAATGACTTTTTCCTTAATAAGAGCTTTACTGAGATAAAATTCACATACTACAACATTTACATACTTTTTAGAGTATACAATTCAGTGTTTTTCTAATCTATTCACAAAGTTGTGTAACTATCAATACTCTAATTTTAGATCATTTTCATCATCCCCAAAAGAAACCTTGTACCTTATTCCTTCCTCCCTTAAGTCTCTGTCAATCACTAGTCTGCTTTCTGTTTCTAGGATTTGTCTATTCTAGACATTTCATATAAACTGAATCATACAATATGCACTCCTTGGTGACTGGCTTCTTTCACTTAACATCATGTTCTCAAGGTTCATCCATATTGTAGCATGTATCAGAACTTCATTTCTTTATATTGCTGAATAATATTCTACCATGTGGATATACCACATTTTGTTTATTCACTCATCAGTTGATAGACATTTGGGTTGTTCTACTTTCAAAAAAATATTTCAAACAATGTTGCTATGAACATTTGTGTACAGGTTTCCGTGTGGAATGTCATTTTGAAGCAAAGCAAAGTCACCGGGTTGGAGAGGATATCCAGTAAGAATGGGGAGCCATCCCCTAGGACACAGTATGCACCTTAAATCTATGATCAATACAAGGGCTGAGCCCCTAACAGGCAAGAACACACAGGTCCAGGGGCCAAGAGGTAGAAGTAGGAGTGGAGTGGTTTTACTCCCTGTTACTCCCAGTCTCCTACTTGGGGAAATTTGGCTTCCAATCCCCTCAATTTTAGGGTTTGTCAATCTACAAGTCCTGGTTCCCAAAGAAGGGATGCTTTCACAAGGGACACAGAGTCCCACTGGACTCTAAGTTTCAGCCACTGGGCTGTCACTTCAGGTTCCTCAGGCCATGAGAGCAGCAGTCATGGAAAAATAATTGATTCTCATTATCAGGAGTTGCTGGGGTAGGAAAAAAAAGACAGCCACGTGACCCACTGGGGTCCTCTCTTGGTAATCCCCTATCTAGTTTTAATGAAGGTGAACAAGTGCATAAGCCATGGCCAGAAAAGGGCATTGTGGGCAGGGGCTCAGACCTGCCAGGGTGAGGGGAATCTAGGATGGGTGGTAGAGGAAGGAGAGGATGCGTGCCAGTTGCAGCCATATCTCATCCTACTGTCCTTCTTCTTGCCAGTTTCCCAGGCAAAGGGACCAACCAGAATTCTAGAGCAGCTGAGTCCCCACATGGACAAAATTACTACACGAAGCTAGGGGTCCAAGTGGCTTAAGAAGGGCTGAAGGTCCCCCTTCAGGATCAGCACTCATCTCCAACTGCCGGCTGCTGCTGGCCGAGAGCTGAACCTATCTGGGACTCTCCCTTGACTAAAGGGAGATATTTCATGCGTGGTCATGTTACTTCCCCAGCAGCAGCCCACATCCAGTGACAGGGCAGTCCAGGGTAGAAAAGCCAGGACCCCTGGCCTCAATCTAGGACATCTCTAAAGAGCCATCCCAGCCCCAGAACTCTCCATGGGGCCAGCTGAGACCTCCACTCAACTGCACTGTGGTCAGCTTCTCTCCCTGCCCAGGCCTGCTCCACACATCTCCCTTACAAGTGTTGTTTCTCAGAGCAGCCCCTCCCCTCAAGTAAACCTACGGTGTGCAGATTTTAGCATCTCAGAGCCTATTTCCCACGAACATGGCCTAAGACAGGTTGTCTGCCTCCACCAGTGCCAAACCCTGGACCAGCCCTACAGAGGCTCTAGAAAGCCCTGCTGTGGTGGTTGCTGGACCTCCAGGGCCCCCAGGGCTGCCTTCATGCATCCCAACCCGCCTACATTCAGGTCCCACCCTCCTCAGGGAGGTATAATTATTAGGGCCTTTTAAAGGTGAAGAAACCAATGCTCTAGAGGGGAAGTAGCTCATCCAAGGTCCTAGAGCTGGGAAAGAGTTTCAACCCCAATCTGTCTGAATCCTCTTGACCACCATCCTCATGTCTTCTGTAATTGCTGGCAGAGTGAGAGAGGGGCAGCAAACAGGCTTTGGGAGCTTGGCTTGGAGATGGGGAAACGGACTCCATGGAGGAGGTCTTGAGGGGTTCGGGCAGGCAGATGTACAAGGAAAGGTGTAGGAAGGGGTGACAGCGATGGCAAAGCCTGGGAGGCAGGCCCTGGTTTGGGGGAATGAGTCAGGGAAGAGAGGTGTGATTTGTGTGAAGGTCGTGGTGGACACAGACCAGGCTCGGGTCCTGCATCTGTTCTGCCCTGCCCCCGCCTCGCTGTGTCCCATCTCCCCCCAGGTTCCGGTGCCTGCTCTGAATGGCCAATGAGGCCATCTGATTGGCTCATCAAGGGCAAATAATAGCTTTTGCTGAATTCAGCTGCAGCCAATCAGAGGCAATCAAGCACACAAGAGGCCTGATGGGCCACACAGGCGGGCGCCCTCACAGGCACCAGAGCTGGCCCCTCATTCAGGTTCCGGAAGCTCTCCTCCGTGGGTGGGAACATGGGGGTGGGGGTCGAGGGAACCAGGAGGCCTCAGGAAGAGAAGGCGAAGGGACCTAGCTGGGCTCCACAGCATTTACTTGGTACCTGCTGTGTACTCAGAACTCTGGAGAAGCTGTGCACGATGGGGGAGACCCAGGCAGAGGACACACTCACCCCAGCACACACTCTGCAGAGCATCCAGCTCACAAGGCCCTGGGAGTGGACCTCCTTAGGAGCAGCTTTTCTGAACCCCACAACTGCCTCCCAGCATTTGTCCCTCAGCTGCCCCCGCCCGCGCTCCCAGACATCTCTGTGCTGACTTCTTGCTTCTTCCCTGAGGAGAGCCAGGCCTCCAATCAGACCCTGGGAAAGCAATTTTTCAATCTCCAACTGCACACACTAATACTGCCGAAGCTAATTTTACAGATTTCCACTCAGAGGCCTCGCCTTTGTCCCAGAATCCCTCAGCCCGAGAGATTAGTGGTTCAGAGACTGGAAAAAATAAGGTATTTTAAAATTCAGCATAAAACTCTCTCTTACACTCAGTGAGCTAAAAAAAAAAAATTTTTTTTTTGATTGGAAAAGAGGCTGCCAGTGAGGGAGGAGCCAGGTCGGGTCCCCGCTCCATTGGGTAGCTGAAGGAGGGGTGCTGTTCCAGCCCCTAGATGCCTATAGCCCCTGTAATATGGCTTGAACTCACAACCTAGGGAGGGGCAGAGAAGGAGAAAGAATCAGTTTCCCATCCAGCATGCTTGGAACCCACATGCCCCCTTCTCAAGCCTCTGGGATGTGCATACCCCTGAAGACACCCAGGATTTCCCTGATCCCAATCTCAAAGCCTACTGAGCTGTAGAGAAAAGCTTCAGCCCCTTAGATAGACCAGGCCACAGGCGCGCCACCCACTTTGCCAGTGATGCTGATTCCATTCCAAAGGAGACTCTCTGAGCCTCAGTTTTTCCATCGAACCAAATGGTCAAAGTCCCTGTGGTCCAACCAGAGCCACGCAGCCCAGCACTGCACCCCCTCTGCACACACATACACTCCAGGCCACACCTGCCCAGACCCTTGCCCTGGCACAGACAGGCTGGATGCATTTGGTGGAGCTCATTCCACGAGCACCTCTCTATGGCATCTCTCACAGATGAACAGCGTAATCACTCCGGCTCTCTGGGGGCCACAAGCTCAGAAACATCCTAATGAAAAATAAATGTATTTACAGGGAGACGTCAAAGCTGCCAGGACGAGTCAAACTAATGTGCCTGCGACCAGCACGCGGACTTTTATTTCTTTCCCCTCCACGCTCCAGAGCTGCTCCTGCGGCGTGGAGAGATAAATATTTTAAATAGCGACACTTTGGCGATGCACAGTTATGCAAGACAAGGAATAATTAGAAAATAAATTACTTTTTTTAAACACAGCATTACAAACATCGGGCGCATCAGATTACTGCTCTCCGCAGTCCAGGATCGCGCAGCTCTGAAGGCCAGCGCAGCAAGGACCTCGGGGAGCAACAGCACACCAGCCTGTCCCCATAGCCCCCAGACAGTGACGTCCCCTCCCGCCCGATTGGGAAGGCTCCCAGAATGGAGTTGAAGACCACACTTGGCAGCTTCCAGAAAATCTCGGCGATGGAAAGGCTTCCTCCGGCGTCTCACCAGCAGTGGCGCAGACTAAAAATAGTTTAATCTCCTTGAAAGCAAAAGGAGCAATCAGCAAAACAGACATTCAGGCCTGCATGCTCCCCCCGCTGATCCTCACCACACTCTGCCCCCATCCATCCGTGCCTGTCCCCAGCGCCAAGCATCATCAACTTCTGACTGACCCCTGGGCAGCATCCTGTGACCCCACCCAGGAAGGCATCTCTCACCCATCATCCAGGACTCCTCCTGTCTGGGGCCCTGATCAAGTTATAAGCATCGTCCGTATCCTTTAAAGCTCGTGACGCCACAGGAGGGAGACAGGACAAGGAGTGTTATCCCTACTTACAGTTGAGGAAACTGAGGCACAGTCACGTGGAATCATTTGCCCAAGGCTAGACATGATGGAGAAGGACTCAGACCCAGGTTTTGTCACCAGCCTGGACTATGTGCTAATGGAGGGGGCTCAGCCTCTGCAGAAAGGAGGCTGGTGGCTTTTAATTAGCACTTAAGCCGAGTCTCCATGTTTGGCTCCCAAAAACAAAAGCCACCCAGGACAAGAAGGGGCAAAGTTGGTTGGGTGGAGAATGGGAGAGGCTCACACATTCAGGGGATGGGACCAACCCTGGCAAAGGTGAGTGGGTCTGTCACACAGATGTGTCTTGCCTGCTGTGGCCAGAACAACATTGTGATTTCACCATTTTCACCCACTGGCCTAGGGTGGGGTGAATACTTGTGCTCTGGCCTCAGCTCACCAGCTCACCTTGCTGTGTGTCTGAGGGCCTGTCACTGCCCTCTCTGGGCCTCGTTTCTCCCCAGAAATTGGCCAAGATAATCTGAGAGACTAAGGACCTGCCAGGAAGCCTGATGCCTTCCCAGGCCTGCCCCCCACACTCTCTGCCCCTCCTCACTCAATCCTATCTCTCAGCCTTTGCCTACTTTCCCTTCCTCTGTGCCTGCCTGCCACAAAGCAGAAGCATGGACAGTGTCCTGTTCCCGCACCTGGTTTGAGAAAACTCAAAAACAGGCAGGGGAAGTCATGTGCCCAAGACCACCCTGCAGAGGTCAGAGGAGAAATAGCCAAGACCAGGACTCGGTCTCTGATCCAGTCCCATGCCCATCACAATACTCTTCGTGGCGTCCCCAAGAATGCTGCAGTCTCCCCAGGGTGTGAAGTGCCATCTGCACCCTTCCCCTATCCTTCACAGAATGAAGTCAGGACATGAAACAATAAATTGGGCTTTGGCAGGTGGTCCAGCTCACCCAATCTCCCTAAATGCCAGCAGGGATGTTGGAACTGAGGCTTCCTTTCCTATTAAATATCCTTCTTGGTAACCAGCGGCTACCTGCAAAAAATTACTCCATAACCTTGCTCTGAACTTTTCAGAAATAGCCTGTGGGCCCACTTCTAGGCTGCACTGCCCAGCCTACCTGTAGGGGTGAGGAATGTGGCTCCATCCCCACTCAGCCCTTGGAGTCCTCTGCCGTGGCTTCCCAGGCCATCCTTTGGCCCCCTGGTTCTCTGGTCCAGATGTGCCCTCAGGTCTAGTCCTTGTCTCCTGCTCCAGCCTTTGCCCTCCCAGCCCCCATCTAGTCCCTTGCCTCCGATCTCGCTCAGCCTTGGGTCCCTAGTCCAGCTCTTGCTCCTGCAGCTCCATGTCCCTCTGTTGCTGCCTCAACATACAGGGGTTTGGTTCTGTCACTTGCAGCTACTTCGTATCCTTTATCATCTCAACATGACCCTGAAGGCAGAGACAACCCTCCCTCTTTTACAGATGAGGAAACTGAGACCCAGGTCACCTGATTTGTGAGGGGTTTCTTTTGGTCTGATGGCTCTCAAGGGACCTGTTCCCCCAGCCTCAGGAGAGGGAGCTCAATTTCAATGGGTCGAAGTGGGGACTGAGGAGGGCACCCCAGGCAGATGGAAACATTAGGGAAAGGGCACCACCCTGGGGCTGCTCAGAGACCTGGGGCTGAGCTGAGGAGAGGACCCTGACTCACTCAGAACAGGCGATGTCTTTAGGAGCTGCCCCAAAACGATGTGCCCTCGGCCACCAGCCAGATTCAGGGTAATGCCCTGCCCTGGTCATGGCAGCCCTAGGTAACCCTCCTTGCTGGTACCTACCACCTGGGTAACTCCATTTGAGTGCAAAGAAGGTGTTGGGTCAGGGGCCATCCAAGGAATAGCCGGCATGTAGTCAACCAGGTTAGAACTTTATCAACAAAGCTCTTCCCCACGCTGACTGTGTAAGACCAGGACTTTTCATAAAGTGTCAAGGTCATGAAAGACAAGGAAAGATATAGAAACTATCACAGGTTGGAGGAGACTAAGGACACATGACAACTAAATGTAACAAGGGATCCTGGATTGGATTCTGGTATAGATAAAGGACACTAGTGCAAAAACTGGTGAAATCCAAATATGGTTTTCACTTTGGTTAGTAGTAAGGTACCAATGTCAGTTTCTTCTTTGGTATTTGTACCATGGTTATGCAAGATGATAACTTTAAAGGAAATTTAAAGGAAACTTTAAAGGGTTAGGGGACTTCTGTACTATTTTGGTGACCTCTCTGTAAATCTAAAATTATTTCAAGATAAAAATTTTTTTTAAAAAACTATAATACATCATCCTCAGAGAGCTAAGAGACATCAGTGGCAACAATGAAACAAGAGCAAGATGTTATTTTTAATTAAAAAGGACCAAAAAGAGATACTGGGAATTAAAAATTTGGTAACAAAATGTAAAACTTTACAGAAAGATTAGAAGGTAAAATTGGGAAATCTGAATGAAAGATGCAGAGATGGAAACCTGTAAGAAATTAGGGAGAAAAAAAAGAATCCAAATTAAAGTTTCTAGAAAGAGAACAGAGAAAAGGAAAGGGAGGAAAGACTCAGAGAAATCATTCAAGAAAACTTCTAGAACTGGACATAAGAATCTAGTTTGAAAGTGTCCACTGAATGGTAAGGAATGAAAATAAACCCCACCAAGGTATATCAGGGTGGAATTTCTGAACACTGGGCACAGGGAGAAAATGTACAAGTTTCTAGAGATCAAAATCAGGTCATACACAATGGATTGGAAATCTAAATGACCTTGGACTTGGACCTCTCCACAGCAACTCAGGAAGCTGGAAGGAATGGAGTGCTGCCTTAGAAATTCTTAGGCAAATGGTTTCTACTCTGGGCTTCCACCCCAACCCCAAATCTCTGCCAGGTGTGGGGGAGAGGGTAGGCTTTCTGACACATGAAAGCCTCGAAAGTCTGGCTCCCATGTACCTTTTCTCAGGATGCCAATTGAAAATGTTCTCCACCCAATGAGGGAGAAAATCAGAAGCCAAGGAAGAGAAGCCCACAGTATTGAGAAGAGAGGGACTCCAACTTAGAAGAGAGGTGAGGGAAATCCCAGGCACATGTCCGAGCTGCAGGCTGTGTTCACAGGCACAAGCTGGGAGGCTCCAGGCAAGACTTCCCCCCGCTGGGACATAGAACCCCAGATGTATCCGCATGTATGAGGGGAGGTCAGATAGAAAGGCAGGGAGTTTGGGCAGAATTAGTAAAGGTTCACAGAAAGCTAAGCAACAAATACCAGACAGTTGTTACCTGCAGGAAAAAAATGTAAAAACTGTACGCCAAAGTGTGTACTGTAAGTTACAGTTCTGAATAGCATTTGCCCCATCGGGACAATGTCAACACTGAGTCCTGACCTGCCATGTTACAGTATGACACCGGGAGGGAGGGGGTAGGATTGTGCCAGGGCGGAGGGGGAGAGCTAAGTCCTCCACCCACCTAGTGGACATACATGGATAATGTCTAGAACTGAACAATCATGAAGCGGTGACATAAGTATGTCATTTAGAGATATGGAGCTGAGATCAGAAAGTGACAGCCTCTGGGGAGTTGGAAGGAGAGAGGAGGGGGCTGCTGTGCTCCTAACACAACATGCCTGGTAAAACTATGACTTTACAGCATGTATGTGTGTGATGCTGATTTCAAAACCCTAACTTTAAAAATCCATCCAGAAATGTAAGAAGACGAGAAACAAAGGTAGAAAAGAGGTATGGAGGGAGAGAAGGATGGGAGGGAGGGAAGGAGAGGGGAGAATAATGGAGGCAGAGGAGTCAGGGACAGGGCTTTGTCTCCAGCCTCTGGCCTGGAGACAGGGACCTCCAAAGGGTAGCAGCTGACATTACACGTTGTCAACATCACTGACATCACCTCTGTTTACTCTTATCACAAACGAAGACGTTCGAGGTTTCAGTTCCCTCATCAACTGAGTACATAGACCAGGTTCCAGAGACCAAAACACCAATTTCATATTGGTGACCCCTCGCCCCCACTCCTACATTTCCCCAAAGTTGGGGGTAATCAAAAAGCAAGTTGAGGGACAAATGACAGGGGTCTGAGAGATAATGCCAGCCATCCTGGGGGCAGTGGGGGACAGTGCCAGATGAGGGTGAGAAGCTCCGCCTTCCACAATGTCTGTGCAGCCATAGATGCTCTCACTCCCTTTGCACCAACCTCTGCTGAAGCTTGTGCCAGGGTCAGGTGGCCTGTCTCACCCAGAGCCCCAGGCAGCTGCCCCTGGGGAGGAGTAGGGGAAAAGGGACTGCCCAAGAAATGGGTGGAGTGGGCTACAGACGTCTTTGCCAAACTCACACCCTCCCTGGAATCCCAGATTTTCTGGGAAACACACAAATCTTTGACTCCTTTCAGTGGCCTCCTTGCACTGGACAAACATCCTGCCCCAGGGGCTCCTGAGTCCCAGGGAGGGAGGACAAGTGTGAGACCTGCACAGACCAGCCTCATACAAAGTACAGGCTCAGACGAGAGAAGAATGCTAGAGTGCTCGGCTCTCTGGGTGGGCTGGATCCTCTGGCAGGTCTTGTGTCTCAAAAGGGAAGGCAGAAAGTCAAGTGAGTACCCTGGGAGAGCCCCTCCGCCACCCAGGCCTTGTCCATACCCAGGAACCTTCATGCCCCTACCTGCCTCAACAAGATCTCAGATCCCTGGGGACCCGAGACCTTGCTGGCGCCCCAGATGGCGGTGCTGCTCCAAAATTCACCCTTCTCTATCCCAAATTCACTAGGTGTTCACTGCAGAAGGAGCCCCAGGGTTCCTAGGGGGCAGGTCACCCAGCCCCAAAGATGGACACGACCTTTCCAGTTCTGCAAAGGGTTTTTAAGGAGGCTGTGTGAGTGAATATGCTGTTGCTGAAACTCATGCAGGTGTGAGAAGCAGGACACCTTGGGCAGCAGAAGGCACGTGTCCTTCCCTGGGGGCCAGTCTGAGGTAGTAGGAAAAGGCCTAATCTGATGGCCCTGTCCAATGAGGGAGCCCACATGCCCTCCTTGGAGCCCCTAGTCTACTGTGGTGTGCAGCCACCGCCCTCACCAAGCTATGGTCTGAGGGGGAGACAGTGCAAGACCCTGGGGGCCTAGTCGGAGCTGGGAGGCTGCCAGACTCTCCTTGACGTGGAGCAGTGAGTTTTCAGGGCCAGTCTCCTGCCTTCCCGCAGAAGGCTCCAGACCTCCGTTCCCCCTGAGCAGCTCTTCCACCACTTAGCAACGGAGACAATTTACATAATGCATGGAGTGTGAGAGCAATAATGGCTGGGGAAGCAGGGTGCCCGTTAGTGGCTCCTAGGGAGGGAAAATACCTGCTCCCACACCACCACCTCCTCCCTCACAGAATAGGGCTCTGAGGCTGCCAGGAAGCAGGTGCCTTTAAGTGCTTGGCTGCTGCCAAGAGGGGCCCGGAAGGGCCATGGCAGCCTTGGAATCAGAGCAACCTCAAGACAGAAATGCAGGAGGGAGGAAATTTGCAAAGCACCAGAGTTCTGAACATGAATCCACCCAGCCGGGCTCCTGGAGCCCACACCCATACTGGGCCCAGACCCTGCATCCGGAGCCTTCCCAGAGGAGGAGGAGTTCCAGGAGGTGGTAAGCTATAGCCTGGAGGCCGAGGAGCCAGGCTGCAGCTGCCCAGGAGGCGGTCACGTTCAAACACAAAGGCAGCGATGGAAGAGGGAGAATACATAAAAATTACTGGCACATAATTGCTTTCTATATAAATGTTCTTTTAAAAAGTTTTCCCCAGTGTGAAAGTCCCTCTTTAAAAAGAATAAATCCACAGTATAATTCCAATTTATTCCATGCCTGTAGATGGAGCATAATGAAGGCTCCACTGTCAATATCTGATCAAGAGGCTTGACTGCCGCTTGACCCAGCTTTCGGGTCTCCTGCACAACGGGGCAAGCAGCAGCAGGGCTCCAGGGTCCGCAAGGGGCAGCAGGAGCGGGTGGCAGGCCTCCCTGCCCAGCAAGACTCTGGGCCTCAGGGCCAAGTCCGACAAATCCCACTGGTGCCTCAGGAGCTGTGCTCAAATGGAGGATTCAGAACAGAGGCAGCTACAATCATGCTAATGGGGAGACACATGGGGCTGCAGGAGCTGGGGAGCATGGGGGTCTCCCTTTCTAGGGACAGGAGAGAGGAGGCGGTCAGCAGGCTTTGGGGTGGGGGGGATCAGGCCCCCGGGCCTTCCTGCAGGGCATGTGGAAGAAGCTGGCTGGTGACAAGGCACCTGGGGGTTGTAAGTGGGAGTGGCCTGTCCTGAGCTGTAGGAGGCTCCCAGTGAACTCCAGCTTTGCTCTAAGCCCACAGGCACCCACACTGTTCTCCCCACCTCGGGAGGACAGCACTTGGGTGGACACCAGCCCAGGGCAGGAGGGGCTGCTCCCCATCAACAGGAGGCCCAGAACCTGGAAATGAGGCTCCTGCCCAGTGCTCCTTAAAGGCCCTACCTCTCTCATCTGTGAAATGGGCACAAAGTCAGGGTGGTCTCACCACCCAGACTCTGGGAGCACTGGACTAGGGACACTGAGGACTGCCTGCGCAAGGCCTGTGATCTCTATGGGGGTCGCTTGGTCCAGCATCCTAGGGCACAGACAGGGGTGTGCGGACACAGATCCACAACCGACTGGCACCTCAGCCCCCTGAAGAGCTGCTGAGCACAGTGTCAGAGTGACTTGGGGGGATGTGCACTGTGAATGGGGATGGGGTGTGTGTGTGTGTGTGTGTGTGTGTGTGTGAGCTCCTCACCCATAACTGAGATTTCTCAGCTTCACTAATTAATCCATTTCATAGTTCTCGCCTGCCTGGGTGACACAGAGCTCGCAGCACCTGCCTCCTCAAAGTCCCACCCTGGGCTGTGAGCGTGCCTGCTCACACCTGCACATGGAGCACGCAGAACTGTGCACTCAGTCACATACACACGCATGTACACATTTGCCTGGTCACACATCCCACAAAGCACAAATGCACGTGGGATCACACGCTCTCACACACACTGATGTGCGTGCCTGGTCACACTCCTGCATGCAGCATTTTGTGCAATTGTAACCGCTCCCTTCCACAGACACACAAATGCTCACCTGCTCGTGCCCCCACTGGCAGCACATCCACACACACAGGTTCACATACTCTCGTCCACATGTACACAGACGTTCCCACGTGCAGCATCATGGTTCTCGAGTCTCTCTTCTGCACATGATTAGCCACATCCCACCTCACACAAGCCTCCGCAGGTCAGAGATGGTGTCTCCCAGTAAGTCATGGGACCAATAATCACCAGGGGCTAGTTGCCTTTTGGGTCTGACTCCCCTTGTTCAGGTGGACTCCTGGAGGCCCGGGCATGACCCTGCCCTTCTGGTCATTGTCTTCCTATCCAATATGATGGGAAGATTAGACTGGGCCCACCAGAGTCCCTGGCAGCTCCTGCCTCCTGTGCATACCCAAAGGATGCAAAAGCAGAAGGGAGAGGGGAACAGGGGACACCACTGGCCTCAGCACCAATCTGGAAGGCTTCCTGAGGGAGGGAGCTGTGGGTTTGGTTTAAAACTGGGGAGTGGCCTGGAGGGGATAGGGGTGAGTGAGGAGAGGAGTAGGAGGAAGAAGTTGGGAAGTCTAGTGGGGGCAGGAAGGACACATGGGTGGCTGAAAGCCTAAAGGCTCCACGCTCCTCCTGCTCTGGCCACACACCTTGGCCAGGCCTCTAAGTCACTGGGAATATCCCAGCCTCCCTTGGCCCAGTCTGACATCTGGGTGCCAGCACACTGTGTAGCCAGCTCTCCTGGGCCCTTTGCCACAGCCCCCACATCCTCCATTCCCTCACAAAGAGCAATCAGGGACCCTCCATGTGGGGCCAAGCGTGGCAGATCCCATGCAAGTCACCTCTCCTGGTGCATCTGGCACCAAAGCTCTACCTTTCTGATGCACTGGGCCTCAGGTCCCGTATGTGGGCTGGATGATTCCCACAGTCCTATGGGACAGATCAGAGCCCCAATCTCTCTCTTCTCGGTCCTCAGGTGCCTGCCCCTTTGCTAGTCCATCCACTGAAGAGTTACTAGCTGAGTATCTACTCCATGCCAACCTTGTGGACCATATATATGCATGTTTGTACACTGCAGGCACGTGTGTATACATGCACCCTGTGTGTGTGCACAGCCTGCGCATCCTCTCAGGTGGAGGCCCAGCTCCCGACTCTGCATTCTGAGGCCAGGGCACTAAAGCCCTAGGGTCAGCCACTTGGTTCCCTGATTCATGGGAACCCAGCAATGGACGGGGAGGGGGCCTGAGGAGTCTGCCCAGGATCCATCCCCTGTCTTGTTCCCTCCAACTGCACCCGCAAGGAGCCAGCCAGCTCCCCTGCAGAGCCACTAGGTCCCAGGACTGAGAGAGAGGTATAGGAAAGACAGAGAGTTTGGGGCTCTGTAACCTTATCCAAACATCAGATCTCTGCTCACAAAGAGAGGGGAGCCATACTCAGAGAAGGTGGAGCGAGGCCAGGCTGAGCCTCCGTCTCCTGCCTGGTCGTGGTAAATGTTGCTCATGTTGCCCCTGGGGCCGGCTGTGGTTTGTCAGAACCAATTACTTCTCTGCCTCTGCCAAATGCTTGGGGCTCCACGAATCTCAGGCAAGCGTCCCTGTGGCTGCCACCGATCTAGCGATGGACGGGGGAGGAGGAGGGGGTAGGAATGCAGATCAGGTCAGCCATTCCCGGGGGCCCAGCATGGAAACCCATTCAGCCCTATATCTTCATCCCCCATTTCCCACTCTCGATCATCCAGATGAGCCTCTGGCTCTGGGCATGCAGCCCCATCGCTCTCCAGAGATGGATGCAGAGGCCAGGGGAGAGGGGAGCAGACTCTGGGCTCTCCTCAACAGTCTGCAAGCACTGGGTCCTCATCAGAGCTGACCCCGAGCTGTCCTGCTGCAAGGCCAGCCTCCCTGGGGACCCCAGAGGAGACCCAGGGTGTTTATCAGAACATTCTTGCCACATGGGGGAGGGTGGGGGGGGAGGGTGGTCTTGCCTTAGGAAAGCTGACAAATATCCCGGATTCCCAAGATGGAAGGACTGAGGGGCATCCGCCTCACAGAAGGGGCCTGCAACAAAGCTAGGAGTTCTCAACCTAAACTCCCCAGAGAGCAGCGCAGTATGCCTGCTGAGGTTCTGATCATGCCTCGGAGACTGTCTCTTTCTTAAACAGTTCTCAGCCTGAGAGCTGCCACCCTCAAGAACCCTCGGCTTGGTGACTTCCTACCACTCCTACTTCAAGGCCAGACAAGCCCCATGTTCTTCTCTGAACCCACACCGCCTGGGAGGCAAGTTAATGGATTTGATAAACAGACCCACAGGCCTCTTGTGGGTGTAGGGGTCCTTTGCCTCACCTCCACCGGCTTTCTCCCTGAGGTGCCTCTGCTGCTGGCTCCCTTCCCTGGCCCATAGGCCCTATTTCTTCAAGCTCTGGTGGCCTTTAGGCCTATCCCAGCAAGGAAACCTCCAAAATGTCATGGTCAGAAGTTGCTACAGACTGAATGTTTGTGTCCCCCCAGAATTCACATGTTGAAGCCTAATCCCCATGGTGATAGTATTCAGATGTGGGTCCCTGGGGAGGTGATCAGGTCATAAGGTGGGGTTAATGCTATTATACAGAGAGGTCCTTGGCCCCTTCCACCATGTGAGGACACAGCAAGAAGGCAGCTATCAAAGGATCAGGAAGTGGGCCTTCCCCAGACACCAAATCTATTGATGCCTGGATCTTGAACTTCCCAGCCTCTAGAACCATGAGAAATTTCTGTTGTTTACAAGCCACCTAATGTGTGGTATTCTGTTATCGCAGCCCAAACAGACTAAGATGGCCAGGGAGAGGAAACCAATTTCCACACTCTTGGGCTTCAACAAGCAAAGGTGACATTTTGGGCACCTGAACTTCCTAAAACTAACTAACTCCCAAGAGAGCAGGCAACTGATAGTGGAGGGGGCACAAAGGCACCCCCACATTTGCAGGGCTCTGTCTACAACCTATCTTTGCCCCTGCTCCCTTGAGATCCTCACGTTTCCCTTGAGGACAGGGGTGCTTGGGTCCCCATTTCATAAATGGGGGAACCAAGGCTCATAGAGGCAGGACAGCATGTGCTAGGCCCTGCCTTGTGGGAAAGCCCAGCCCTGCCATTCCTTCCCACTTCACCCTCCCCTCCGCCACCCACCATTCAGTGCTGCCCACGCCACAGGCTCCAGGTTCAAATTCCAGTTCTGCCACTTCCCAGCTGTGGGACCTCAAGCAGGTCCCACCTTCAGAAGACACAGCTCTTCCCTCCTTCCCTGAGCCATTCTCTATCCTCTGGGAGCTGACCTCAGATCCGGCCCCATGGTGACCTCTTGGCACAAGGAGGCAGCTGGTGGCCCCTCTCTGTACCTGTTTTGCTGGGCGTGGGCCTGCTGATCCCCCTCAGAGATGCCCTCTCACAGACCTCTCCCCACCACACCCACGACCTCCATAGGAACCTGGGCAGCAACTCCTTGCTGAGGCCGTCCAGGAACCCTGAAGCCTCCGAGCAGGGCTCCCTGCCCTGGTCTTCCTCCTGCAAGACACCAGGAGCAAGGGGTTCTGAAGTGGCCAGAGATGTGACCACCCACGCGTGCCCCTCTGGGGACCTTCCTGACACTGCATCCTCCACCTGCTGTGAGGCTGTTCTGACCTAACACCCTCATACTCTGGGGAACAGAAGAAGGAGAGGTCTGGGAGGGGCACGGGCTGGGAAGGGCGTGGTGCTGGCCCAGCTTAGCAGCCCCAGAGGAGCCAGCAGGGCGGGGGAGGCTCCAGGCAGCTGGTGCCCATGGAAGACACAGCCAATGTGAGCCAGGGCCCCTGGGCCAGGTGTCGTGGGGTGCCGTGTGCCCTGCCCCGACACTGACCTCCCCGCACCCCCTCTCTTGTGGGGGGCATGTAGAAGGGGTGCAGGACACCCAAGCCAGTCAGATTGCCGTCAGGCAGGAGCTCCTGCCACAGATGAAGTGGCTTTGAAAAGCTTCTCAAAAATGGAATTTTCTCCTTCAGACAACAATGGGGTGTGTATGGGGAGGGGCCAACCAGAAGGGCAGCAACCACTCCCTCTCCAACCCTATGTCTCCCCACACAGTGCTCAGGAGGGAGCATCCCCAGACCTTACAGTGGGGAGGTGGTGCTAAAAGAGGCCACCCCCAGGGCAGGATCTGGTAAGCAAAGAAGTGGGGAGCAGGCTGGGCTAGGGGGACGAAGAGGGGGTCCGGGCAGGGCTTCAGCCAGGCTCCCACATAGCTGCCTCTCTATATCCAATTATGCTCAAGTGGCAGCCTCACCACGTTTCAGACGTCCTCTCAAGAGCCCCCCCTCAGCCTCTTGCATCCCCGCTGGGTGCCGAGCAAGAGGACCATATGGAGGGAATAATAAGACAATTAACTTTCCATTAAAGAATAATATATGTGGGTTTTTAGGGAGGCAAGCGGCAGCAATCCCTACCCAGCGGCATATTTCACACCCGCGCCCCCCACCCCTACCCCAACGCACCCCACATCCCGATCATCTACACCAGCAAAGAGGAGGGCACCGCTGGGCCTCAGTGGGAGGTGGCTGGAGGAGGGGTGGGGCTTCACAAGGAGCAAGCGCAGTGGTTCTGAGGCTTCTGGGAGCCCTGGGGAGGGGGTGTTATGGGCCTGGGTGCGGCTCCCTCACCACCCCTCACCTGACTGAGCACATAAAGCTGGGGCAGCCATGCATGTGCTATGTGAGTGAGGGTCCAATTGGTCAAGAAGCTGCAGGCCTGCCACTCAGGACACATCTGAACCACAGTGCTCTGGATAGAAGGACCAAATGTAGGGTTTGGGAGTCACAACTGCTTGAGCTCCCCTTTCCTGGCCCTCCCAGTGCTGCTCTGTCCCCTAGCATCTCCCCCCACCCCAGCTTCCTTCGTTCTCTTCTGCTGAAGCCCCTCTAGGTTTCTGAGCTTCCTTGGCACTCCTGGAAAGCTGATCCCACTTGAGAGGCCCAGAGAGGAACTCCCCCGAAATGAGGGCCAAACACCGCCTCAGCCAGTACCCCCTAAGCCAGTGTGTGAGGGTGCCTATGTTTCAGGAATTGGCGGTACAGCCGGCGGGGGATGGGGGGACAGGAAGAAGCCTGTTTCAAGGACACCTGCAGAAAGACCCTATCCCTGCCTCCCTGAGCCCCTTAGGAAAGGGGTCCTCAACGTGTCCAGACTTTGGTCCTTGCCAGGAGCCAGCTCCAGGTATGGCACTCAACAAATATTAATTACATATTCCCAGGGAGCACTGATTAGAGGGGTATAGGGATGGCCAGGGGCAGACAAGACGGGTGGGGACGGCACCGTCACTAGTTCAGAAGTCCCATTCCTGGCTACCAGTAGAACTGGGGACACTCAGACGCTATTGGTCTGAATCACCATGACTGTCCAGAGAAGCACAGCAGTGAGGAGGGGAGCAGGAGACTTGGGGTCAGGGATCTGAGTCCTGGGGTCTTGCTCTCTATGGATGCAGCTCAGCAGTCCAGGGAGGGTGCTGTACCAGGCCTGCACCTCCCCCTTGATATTTCTCACCACCCCCCACCATCACCACCACTCAGGGCTAGCATGTCAGGGCTCCAGGATGGGACCGGCAGGTGGAGACAGTCAGCCACATGTTGGTCTCCCCACAGTGACTAGCAGCCTACAGCTGGGCTAAGGCCATCATGGAGGCTGGGGCAGCCAGGAATGTGGGCAGGGCTCTAAGCCATTTCTGCCCTGAGCAGACGTGTAGGGGTTGACATGGACTGAGAAAGGCTTCCATAGGTCCAGACTTGGATTGAGCCTTCCCAGAGGGTGGCCTGTGTTCCCCAGACATGGCCATCCCAGGTCTCTGCTCCCATACCAGCTCCAGTCAGCAGCCTTCTCTTACCCCCGACCCCTACCCCAGACAGAAGGTCTTCTCACTTCCTTCTGCAGAGACCCTCCGAGGAAGGTCTCACCCAGTTCAGGAACCCATCCCAGGGCTTGTGCACCTGATGAGTCACTGGTTCTTCTACATGTCTGACTATAATCTCTCCTGCTTTGCTTGCCCACAAGGTCCCCAGAGTTGTCCCTTTCTACCCTGGGCATTAAGTCAGAAGGGGATAGGTCCCTGGTTGTACCCATCAGAGTGACCTGGGCTTCAGAGTGGGGAGACAGCCTGTCTCCACATCATCCCCCGTGCACCCCCTGGCACCTGATGAATTATTCATCCTGATCAGCCTCATTATGTAAATGAGATCAGAGCCCAAGCATATGCTCTCTGCTATCCTCCCCCAGGATGACAATATGGTGCTGATGGGGGAGGGCAGAGAAGGTGCTCAGGAGACCTTGCTCAGCCTCTAGGGTTCCTGGAGCGGGCAGTCTACAGTAGGGGCCACACTTCTGTGGCCTGTTCATGGCAGGTGTAGGCCAGGGCTGGTGGGGAGGCAGGGCTGGGGTACCCAGTAGGGCACCACTCAGGAGCACTAGGCCACAGCAGGAGCTTCTACTATGTGCTGGCCCAGGGATGGCCTATGTGAGGACACGTGATGGGGTCTTTGCAGATAGCCCCCACACCCACCAAGGTGTGCCATGGTTTTCAACCTGTAAATGGGCCACGGTCTGCACCCAGCCATGCCCCCATGGGGTTGTGAGGTTGGGAGGAGGAAAGTGCCAAGGCAAGGAAAATGCTCCCAAATGCCACTGTCTGCAGTTTCTCCACTCTTACAGCTGCCAGCTCTTGTGGCTCCCAGCTTCTGGGGGTGAGGCTGCCTCTAGGACTGGGGCTGGTGGAGAGAGCAGCCATGTAGGGGAAGAAAGCCAAGGGACCCTGGATGCCAGGACCACCTCAGCAGCAGGGTGTTTGGGGGCAGGTCAGAATCAGCTCAGGGAGTCGTGAGGACAGGCAGCCCCAATGGGAGCTGAGGCCATCAGGTTGGCAGAGGTGGTGCCAGGGTCCACAGAGCATCACAGCTGGGTCGGGGCTCTGCTGCAAGCATCCTCCTGACCCTCAGAGCCGGGCATGGGCTGGGCACACCAGCTCTCATACACATTTGAAGGAGACCCATGGTGGCTCAGTCAGGGTTGTGAGGAGGTTATAGGGGAGTAGGGCCGGTTGGCTCCCTCCTGCTCCCAGGCGATTGTCCTTTTATTTTTCTAGAACTCTTCACCTGCTCCTCTGCTGCCCACCTCACCAGAGTGTCCTGTGCCAAGAAGTAGCCCCAGAGCTGTCAGTGGGAAATAAGAGGCTGAGGAAGCAGGTGAGAAAAAAACTGGAGCAGGACAGAGAGCTACTGGAGAGCTGGCAGCCGTCAATAGGCAGAGGGATGCCAGAAGGAGTCGGGAACACCAGGTCAGCACTTCTCTGCCTTGCCACAGCCACACCAAGCATGGCTTGGCTCCCCTCTTCCCCAGGCTCATCCTGCCCACCCTTCCAAGAAGGGAGGCCTAGGTAGAGAAGGAGCAGTGGCCTGAAACAGGAGTCAGGAGCCCTGGGTCCAAGCCCCAGCTCTGTCATAGCCGGCTGCGTGACTCTTGTTACCACTGGGTAGGTGGGGGTGGGGAAAGATGTGCTCATTGATCAAAGTGTCTGGAATTGCTCAACTCCCATCAGAAAGGAAAAGAACAACACATCCTAGGAATGAAAATGATCAATGAGAGAAATTAAAATTTGATTTCTAGCTAAGGGTTGTATCTGTATCAGCCTGTTCTCTGACAGTCTCACCACCTTGTGCTCCAACCAGACCTCCCAGCCACACCATGGACCAAGAATGAGGACCAAAGAGGGTTGAGGACTTGCCCAGGGACACACAGTGGGTACACTAAGCCAGGATTCCATCTCTGGTCCTCACCATACAGGAAGCTCAATGGTTCAGACACACTTGAGTCTCAGGCATGAAGTGTGTACATTATTTTCCCACTGGCAAACTTTTAGTGTCTGAGTTGCCCATAACTATAAAATAAATAATGTCCTTTGGCTGAGGATACAAAGCATGAAAGATTCTTGACTGGAGTTGTGTGGTTAACTCCTTATTTGGGGGTACCTCTTATGTCCTAATATGAAACTTGCAAAGGCACAGGACACATATTCCAGGGAATTCTCATTTCTTCATTAACCCACACGCTGCACTTGGCAGTGCCCACTTCGAACCTAGTTAGTGCTGGGTGCTATTCCTGAGCATAAATTGACTTCTGTTCCGGAACAGCTCTTCCTGCAGAGCTTTCTCTGGAAAGCACTGCTGGCCTCCGAGTGCGGCTGAGTCATTGAGAGTTCACAGGAAGAGAGTAGGATGGGGGTGACTGCAGTTCAAGCCCAGCAACCAGGGAAAGGAGGTTTAGAGAGGTGGGGCCACCAGGGGGAGGACACCCAGCAAGTTGATGGCTCAGGCCTCCATACCCAGACTCCCTCTCCCCACTATGTTACCACCTCATTAGTCACCCCTGATTGGCCCCATCCTGTGCCTCTCAGACGTCCTATATCCACAGCCAGTGTCAACACACTCACTGCCATCCCCATTTCCTGGGCACCTGTTACAAGCTAAGCATAGGGAAAGGACTGGCGACAACATCCCATTGCAGCTGCCCCACAGACATTACCCCTGCTGACCTGGCCCTGACCAAGAAGAGTGACAAGACTAGCAGCATATCTAACTGCCGAGCCCGGGGCCTGGATCCTCAGCTGATCCTCCAATGGTAACTCCGCCTACTCTGCTGTTTCCGGGCTAACCAAGAGAAGAAGACCCCTGTTAATCCCGTGCTTAGTTCTGGTCGTACTTCCTGGCCCAACCCCACAGCAAGGGCTTCTCAAAATCCAGCAGGTATCTGGGAGCCCCACCCCAATCCTTACGAGCTCAGCTCTCTGAGCCTTTGTGTCTCCGCAGAGAGAGCAACAGCTCAGGAGCCCATGGTCTGACAGCGACACATTTTGCAGCCTTCTGGGGGTGACGGATGGCCTGCTCTTCACATCACTATTTCAAACATTAACATAATCTCCCAGGATAAATGTGGTTGCTTGTGCCTAATCAATCACCCCTCCCGCCCCTTGATCCCTCATCTCGCCAAGCACAGGCTTTCAACTTGTCTCGGGCTGCCGCGCCTTGAGCGGGCAGCACTGCTCTCCTGGGCTGCTCGGCCTGGCCACCTTGCTCATTGCACGGACAGTCCCTCTGGCTTCCATGCACAACTACAACCACTAGACCCTCCAGGGCCAGCACTCTCACCCTAGGTGCTGCCTCAAACACAGACCTCAGCCACCTGAAAATCAGAAAAGCCTGACACCTTCCCATCAGAGCTGAGTAGGTACTACTTCAACATGGTGACCTGGGGAAGAGCAGTCCAAGACCCGAAGGAGTTGCTGTTTCTCTAGCTGTTTCCCCACCTGCCCCCATGGGTCCTTAGTGTCCCATCACACCGTCTTCAACCACACCAAGCCTTCCTCACTCCTTACTTCTGAAGCCCTTCCTCCCTTCCCACTTGGAAGAAGTTCCCTGAAGGGAAAGCCAGCAGCCCCAGGCTTACCTCGCGGAGCTGCTGGACGCCCCCAAAGATCCGCATCACCCCGTCGATCTCCTGCTCCAGGCGCCGGGCCCAGTGCTGCATCCTGTGTGCAGAGAGCAGAGAGGTGTCAGGAAGACCCGCCTGGAGTGGAACAGTCCCGCCCTGGCCCCCTAGGGGTGACCCGCAGCAGCTGCCCCTTCAGAACCCAATTTTCACTGGAGGAGAAGCAGAGGCTGGGAAACAGAGTGCGCCTCTGATTCCTTTTGAAGTCTGGACCCGGTGGCCCAGGCTCTCCTCACGTATTGTCGGACAGCCAGGGCGGAGAGTGGATTATAGTTAAAATGCACCGAGGGAGTCCAGCGGCTCCAAGAAGCCTGCAGGGAGACTATTTTTCACTGTGAAGAGCAAGCCCTTGATGCTTCTGCTCTGAACATGGAAACTCAGGATATCAGGGAGGAGAGGACTTGAGTGAGCCTGGTGTCTCCTGGATCTCAGAGTCTCCTGTCCCCAGGGCTGGGTGGGACCTGGGCAAGGGGAGGGAACACAAGTCACTGCTGCCACAACCAAGTCATGGTTTTGGGGCAGGTCCCTCTGAGCCTCATCTGAGTAGTGGACATGAACATGCTGGTAAACAGATGTTTATCTGAGGCTCATCACTAGAGGACCCACGTGAACCACCCACCCATGGGTCCAGTTCAGAGCATCCTGCCCCTTTCTGGGGGCCTGGCAACCACGAGTCCTTTACCTAAGCCACCAGCCTGAACAGGTCTCCTCTACACTGGTGCCACTCTGAGCTCGTTTTAACCCACCTGGGTCTCACTATCATCCAGCAAGTGGGGATAACTGGAGGCCACCTCGTAGGGTCTGAGAAGTACACATGAGAACTGGCGGGTCGAGGGTCCAGCACAAGGATCTTTGAGTGGACAGAATGGACAGCTGGTCACGAGGCCTTGTATTCTCAGCCCATACCGATGAACAGGGATGGTGTCTGGGGAGAGTCCTGGGCTGGGTTCTAACCTGTGACTACCCTGTTAGGCAGTGCCAGATCAGGTGAGCAAAATCACACCAGTTCTTGCCAGGGGCTGCCAGCCAGAAGGACACTCTCCACACTGCCAAAGGTACTTTCTGCTGTGACCAAGGCCCCTCTTCTATCGGGTCTAAAAGGCATCTCAACCTCTCCTTCCCACCAGACACAGAAAGAGGCCTTTCCAGGGAGTGTTCACGGGAGAATTATTACAAAGACTGAAACATGCCACCGGTCAAGCACATCCCATGAGGCCAAGTAAAGGTGAGGTGAAGCCAGCCCCCCAGTCTCTGAGGGAAACCAAGGAGCCATGGGATCTGGGAGATCATGTCTGGTCCCAACACCTGCCCTGGGCCTGCTGGCTCTCCTACCTCCCCTACTGCCACCTGGGGCCAAGACTCTTATATCTCCCTGGGTCAGAAGATCTTGGGTCTCTATCCAGCCCCCTGTCCCATATCTCTGTGGCTGGGGGGCTGGGCTGTTGCCATCGTGTGTTGTCTGTTGGCATGGGAACTCAGATCAGGAGGCGGGCGGATCACTAATTGCAATTTGCCAAGCTGAATGTCAGGACCATGATGGAAAAAAAAAATCAACATCAAAAGAAAGAGGTATTAGCTTCAGCTTGTTGCTGGCTGAGGCACAGCCGGATGCCCACCTCTGCTCCCCACTGCAGGGGAAAAGCTAACCCTGAGCCCAGTGGAGGCCAGGCTAGGAAGGGTGATCAGACCTCAACCGCCAGCTGGGGGAAAGCAAAGCCCAGTGGAGACTGGAGAGCCTGCTTGGCCCCAGGGTCCTGTGTCCAGCTAGGCAGGTGGCACGTGAATGGCTGAGGTCAAACAGTTAACCTCCAAGGGAACCATTAGTTCTGCCCTGGCCCTGACCGTGACCTCAGCTATTCACTGGTCTAGGGGACAGAATGCCAACCATAATCTTTCCTGGGACTAACAGGTACAAGGGCTCCCACTACATCTGTGATGTGGTGCCAGCATGTCACCTGCTCTCTCACATCAATTCTCACAAAGAAGCAAATCACCACTTATCATTCCCATTTTACGGATGAGGAGACTGAGACTTACGAACTTTAAGTGACCTGCCCAAGGTCACCCACCCAGGAAGTGGTGACATAGAACTTGTCCCAGGGGTGTGCTGGAGTCAGCAAGAGCCAATAACATGCATCTCTTTCCAACTGTGGATTCAGTGTCGTCACCTTAGGAGTTTGAAATTGGTCATAGTGGGAATATTTATACCATAGAAATTGGCAAATGCTACCAATCTCAGTTTTTCCCCCTGGAGAGTGAACTGTAAACATTTACCAGCACAGCACTGATTTGACCCCAGGCTGTTGACTCTTTTCTAGTGTATCTATGGTTCTTCCGTCTTAGGATTTCACAGATGAGAGTAAAGGAAAATTAATTGGAAAAACAGACATGGATGCCAAGTTTTTACTTTGCTCAGACAACACATTATTATAATCACCATCATTTCATCAAAAAAGGCTATTTCAACACTAAAAAAAATTTTTAAGAGCCAAATCTCAGGATAAAGTCCAGTTCTTCTAAAGACACACACACATTCATTCTCCCTATCTTTCTCTCCCTCCCTCTCCCTGTCCCTCTCTTTGTTCCTCTCTCTCTCTCTCTCTCTCTCTCTCTCTCTCTCTCTCTCTCTCACACACACACACACACACACACACACGCACACACACACAGAGTCTCCCCACTCCAACCCCAGGCTGAGCAGCTCTAGACTCTGCTATGGGCCATAGGGACTGGCCCACCCATGACACATCAGAACACACACCCTGCTGGGGCCTAAGGGTGGCTCTATCCCTTGGTCTGGCACCATGGGTCTGGGTAGACCCCGGGCCCCAGCTGCACTACCCTTTATCACAACTCCAGGGAAAACAAGTTATTCTGATTATTCACCTAAACCAAACTCAACTAGGAAGGCAACAGGTGTCCAAGAGTTCCAAAGAACATTCATTTCATCAACACAGAGACATGACTTTGTGGGTGCTGGGGTTCAGCTGGTGTCCAAGTGCTGGCTCCAAGGGGTGACACAAGGGCCTGAGGAGTCCAGGAGTCAACTATGCACCTGCAGTGTTCATACCCAAAAGCCAGAGAAACCACCCACCAAGCCAGAACTGGCCAGGCACAGTCCTACTTACTCCGACAGGAGGGCATGGGGGCTTTGGGAGGATGAGAGATGCATCAGGATCCATGGCCTCACTGGGTCAAAGACAAACTGACCAAATCCTGCCTGGGCTCCCATCAACCTGGGCCCAAGTGCCTGGCTCTGCCACTGCCTCCCTGGCCAAACAGAGTGGCCCAGGGGTCACCCTCCCAACAGGGCAGATCCACCTGCTGGCTCCCCACATCCCTATGATTTTCCATGCTCTTCATTGAGATGACACTGCTCATCTCCAAATGTCTCTAAGTGCCAAATTAGCAAGACAGTGAAGAGAGAAAGCGTTTGGGAGGAGGCACGTGCAGCCAGGGACTGCAGCCGGCATGACTGGCGTGGGCATGAGACTGGGGACAGCCTCACACCACCATGTCCTCCCATGTGTCTGAACCTAGCAGGGTGCAGCACTGACCCCATTTCACAAACAAGATAACTGAGGCCCCTGGCAAGGATGGATGCAGGGCCACATACTATAGACAGAAGCCAGACCTGCCCCCCTGGCTCCATCAGCTCCATGATCCCACCCTCCCAGGACAATGCAGCCTCCAGGAAGCCTCAGGAAGAGGCTACCTCTGCCAGTTTTGTGACCTCAGATAGTTCTGCACCCTCAGAAACTTAGCTTCCTGATCTGTAAACAGGGATGATATAACGACTGGCTGAAAAGCTTTCACAGCCAAATTCATACAGTAACCTTGAGGGCAGTATTATTACTGGGCAGTCCCCTGAAGGCTAGAAGCTCACCTAATCCAGGCACCTCCCCCCATCCCACCCCCTCCTACCCCCAGTGCTCAGGAAATCCTCCGTGAATGCCTGCTTGGGAGCAAAGGGCACAGAGGGAGGGTGCTGTGGAAAGGGTTTCCCTAATGGCTCCCTTAACCTCCTGCTTCTCAGGCTGAGAGAGGCCAGGAGCAAGGGCAAAGATGTGTGGGTCCCAGGACTGGAGGTCCAAAGGTAGCCCAGCAGGAAGAAGATGACACTGTGGGACTCTGGGCCTTAGTCTCCAGGGCACATTTCAGAACCAAGAGGAGTAAGTAGGGAAGAGGAGGTGTCATCATCAGGCAGAGGAACAAAATCATCCATGTGTGGGGTGAGGAGCTGGGGCTGAGGACCCCTTTTAGCAAACAGAACCATCAAGACCCCAGCTAGAAAGCTGGGGAGGCCCCAGGTCAAACTACACAGCACTGAGGCCAGCTGCACAGGCTCCCCCAGATGGGGAGGGGCAGGGTCAGGAGGAGGAGGTAGGGAAGACAAGAAAGAAGGAGGGGAGGGAGGACAGAGAGGGAAGCAGGGGGGCGGGGGGAGCCTGTGTGCAGATGCAGCAGCATAGTTTAAGCTGTTGCCAGTTGTTAATTTTATACATAAAGTTGTTGATCAGAATGTGATTTAATTGTACAGTATAATCCAGGCTTTTGGAATAAATTATGCAGAAAACTCATCTATAATTAAACAAATCAAAAAACCAGAGACAGGTGACACTGCAGGTTCACCCTCAGAGGGCACGGGTAGGTGTGGGTGGCTGGACCCTGTAGAGGGGCAAGAAGGAAGAGGGGGGGCTTTGTTCAAGAGCAGAGAGGGGAAGGCCTAGTAGGGGTGAGGGTCTCTGGACCCCTAGCTACCTCTGCAGGTCTTTTACACCATTTCCAAGGAGGCGGGGTTTTGTTTTTGTTTTTGTTTTTGTTTTTGTTTTTGTTTTATGCCATCAAAGCCCTGCTACAGGCTGCCTCCACCAGGCAGTCTGCCAGGATAAGTCCCTTTCAACTGGGGGCCTAAGAGCAGTCCATAGCCCTCTCCTCAGCTGAAGCAGGGCAGCCATCGTGGAGGGGGATGCTGAGGGTGGAATGACAGCTGAGGTGGGAGGAATGGACAGCAGGACAGGACCAGGCTTCGGCAGGTGAGGGTGTAGGGGTGCAGGCACAATGGAGGCCACCTGCTCCCAAGGGCACTGTGAACCAAACTTGGCAATGGTGGGGGCCCATGGTCTCTTGCTTCCCTCGTGAGACTGGCCGATTATTCTCTCAGCTCTGGGGGAAGCAATGATTTAAAATAAAGTATTACTTAATTATTCTGATTATATTTCAGCTGGCCTGCCTCCTCCCACCTTGGCACCTTCGCAGTCCTCTGAAGGGGAAAGAAAAATAGGGCAGGAAGGGGCAGTGGTATGGGAGAGACAGACTGAGAGATGCAGACACGAAAAGAGCCCAAGGGAGCCGGTCTAGAGGGCCTGTAGGCTCACCCTGTCCCAGGGGAAGAGTACTGGTGGGTGGGCAAGGGGGCCACTCCCCTTTCCAGCCTGGACAAGCTCAGAGAGCAGTTGTGGCCCCTGCTGAAGCAGGGTTTGGGATACAGCAGGCCCCTCCTCTCAGCCACAGCCCAGCTGCAAACAACAGGAAGCTCAGGGCTGTACCCCAGGATCATGGCATCTCCAGAGCCACCTCCCTCGAGGAGTCATCCCTGACCACTTAGTGTATGACCCTCTCTATTTCAACTGAATGCCCAGATCCAGCCCTGGCTCTTCTGAGACCTTGGACTAGATGTGTCCTCTTAGGCCTCAGTCGTCCCATCTGGAAAATGGAGATAAAGCTCATCAGTTGTCCACCTCCCAGGACTCCAAATGGAGGCAAGTAGAAACCACCACCCCACGGAAGTGATGCTAGCAATGATGCCTGCCCCACACACTCATGCAAACACAGACCCATCTAGACAGCAGGGCTGCTCTCCTCTCAGTCCAATTCCCTTCCTCAGATCTGCAGTTCATTAAGCAGAGGATGGCTGTGCCTCCTCCTTAGACTGGGGCCTCTAGGAGGGTTGCAGCATCCCCTGAACTGCCTCAGAGACCCTGACACAGGGGAGACTCCTAGGGAAGGAAAGGACCATCCATGTTCAGAGCATCCTTCCTGCTTGTCTGCTCAGAAGAGAAAACACTTGGGCCTCAATATCTTTTGGGGCTCAAAGTCTAGGGCAGAGCCCCTGACCTTGATTTGATCACAGTCTCCCAAGAACAGAGGGCAAGTCTAGCCAAGGTCATTCATTCCTGAGAGGCAACTGGTCTAAGCCTCTCCAGACCACTGAGATCGGAGTGCCTGAAGGCGTGGAGAGCAGTCAGCACTGGCCTTGCACTGCACAAACCACAGAGGGGAAACTGAGGCAGGGGGAGGGGGGAGATGGGAGCATGCTAGCTCAGCTGATTCATGATGGACAAGGCTCCTCAGTTAACAATCCACCACTTCACAAGCAGGTAAACTGAGATATAGGACTCAGAGGGACAGGCTCATCTTCAGCAGATTTGTGATTCAGCTAAAGGGACTCCTAGTGTGAGCAACACGATGCTCCCAGGAGTACCATCCCCACCCTTGCCTGCCCATTCCATGCACACAGGGATGAAGGTATCCCACTTATCACAAGGGATCCTTGGAGATCCCCTGGAGCTGGGGAGAGGCTGGTGCTGCCAAAGCTAAAATTAGTCCAAATCCATCGGCCTCGACTATGTGTATCTTGGGACCCTGCCCAAATACTGCTCCTTAATGAGGTTATTCATTATGGGGCTGTCCCTTCCTTTCCTTTGTCGGGGAAAAAGCTTTCCCTTCCAGTCGGCTCTTGGCTGGGAGGCAGCAAGCCTGTGCCTCCCCTCTCAGACTAACAGTGAACAGTCATCTGCTTTAATTAGGGCACCAGGTCCAGCCCAGTATTTACTCCTAATAGCCTGATGCAGGGAAGGGAGGAGCTGACGGGAGGAGAAGGCCTGGAACCAGGGAGTTGCATCACCAGGGCTGGGAGAGCCGGGCAGTCCGCTTGGCCCACAGAGGGATAGAGAGTGTCCCAGGCTCACACAGCAAATGGTCACAGCACTCTGCCCCTCTCCCCGCCATCAGTGCAAGATTGAGGGCCCACAGTGCACCAGCAGTCAGGGAAGACAGCATGGATGAGGTAAGCCAGGGACATGCAGGCTGAGAAGGGGAAGGAGGTTTCCCAGCAGAGGTTAGGAGGAGAGCATGGAAGTCCCACCTGAGTCTGACTTCTGTGTCTGCCATTGTTGGCTGTGTGACCTTGGTAACATCCTTTCACCTGTCTGGGCCTCAGGTAAATCATCTAGAAAGTGAACTAAAGCAGCTAAGGTGGATATAAACCTGTGCTGTCACACCACAGCCACAGGGCTCCTGAGCAGCCCCGCAGCAGGACCCTCCTCACCAGGCCTGGTCTGGGGTTTTCCAGCAGTAGGGAGAAGCTCCTAGGGGGACTGCTCTAGCTTCCATAGGAACAAATTCTGCCCCAGCCACCCCTGCAGAACTCAGAGAGGGGCTAGAAGGCACCAGAAGCCCGGGAGATGAAGGAGGTGTGCAGCAGGAAGGAAAACGTTGGTCTGCGGGAGATGTGAGGACTGAGGCCCAGAACCAGGTTGGAGGACTTGGCCAGGGTGATGGTCTGTGTGGGGAGGGGCGCCGGGGCCATCTCTCCTCCAGCCCCTGCCCTGCTCTGTGGTCCACACCCAGCTCTGTGGTTTGATCTCTCCAGATCTCAGTTTCCCTCTCTGCCCAAGAAAGGGTGGCCTGAGGTCTCCACAGGCCAGGTGGAGATTTGTTTCCCAAGGAGTCTGATTGAGACCTTCCTGCCTAGGGCCTGCATCAGTGAGGTCAGGGCCCTCACTGCACAGCCTTAATTATCTTCACGGCAGTCACATCATCATCCCCAGTTCTCAGAGGGGAAAACTGAGGCATAGAGCAATTGAGCCATGTGCCCAAGGTCACACAGCTAATGATCGCCAGTCAGGATGATATACACATCTCCTCAGATGCAAGTCTTAAATGCCCAGCTGCTGCATGGCATGTCCACTTGGATATCTAACGGGCCTCTCCAACTCAATGAGTCCAAAACCCAGACCCTGACCTCCTTCTGGATCCCCTCCTCCCTTCTCTCACCACCCCTGCCACCCTTGGCTCAGCTGATAGCAGCTCCCCAGTTCATGACCAGAGCCTCAGGGTGACCTGGAACCTGCTTTCTCTCATATCCACCTCCAATCTTTCAGCAAGTCCTGTTGGCTCCACCTACACAATCTGCCCACTGCCCCCCACCTCTCAGGCCCCTAGCCTGACTTGGGTGGCCATTGTCTCTCTCCAGGACAAGTGCAGTCGCCAGTTCATAGGTCTTCAGCTCCTGCCCTTGCACCCACCTCCCCAGGGCTGTTCACCTCCACACGCAGCCAGAGCATCCCCTTGGAAGAGCATCCCACCTCTGTCAACACCAGGCTGCAGCTCCACGGCCCTAGAGGAAACGCAAAGCCCACCTAGGGGCCATGCTCTCAATGATCTCTTTGACCTTGCTCCTCAGGCCATGCTGGCCTGCTCACTATGGCTGGAACACACTCCTGCACTCCGTGCACACGTCTTTGCACACGCTGTTCCCTCTGCCCGGATCAGTCTCTCCTCAGACATTCTTAGGGCCCCCCTCTCCCTTCTTTTGGTGAAGTCCACCTTGCTTCCCCATTTTGAGTTGCACACCCCCAACCCCAGCAACAACTGATCTCATGTCCCCTCCTGGGACTATTCTTTTCACTAGAATTCTGTCAGACCTCCTCTCCCTTGTTCACTGTCCGTTTCTGCCCTGGGCTGTGAGCCTTGAGGGAGAAGTCTCCTGCTCTCCACCCTGGAGGAACAGGCCTTTGGCTGAGCAAACACACCTCACCAGAGGGGGCCAACCTCCCCGCCATCCTGCCCCAGCCCGCACGCACTGGTCACGGGAGCAGGCCGGTGGGGAGTGCAGTGGCAGCCTGCGGAGAGGCTGAAAGTGCAGTGGCTGCCCCAGGGACAGCCCAGGAGGCCCTTCCTTTCTCCAGCTCCTCTCCGTATGAATTATTAAAGCTCATTTATGATGGGCCTGCCCAGGCCTGTGGCTTCCCTGCATAATTCATGGCTCTCCCAGAAGGGCCAAGTGCTGGAGCAGTCACTTCTTCCAGGAAGCAAGAATAAAGTGTGGGGAAGGAATGGCCCAGACCTGAGCTATTCTCCACCCTAACCCTGTCACCCTGTCCCCATCTCGGACAGCCCAGCACCTCCACCCACCCTGCCCCATGGTGCCATCTCCTGCACACTGGGATTCTGGTTCCCCGGGCCAGAGTCCACAGGCTTTGTGTAGACTCATCCACTCCCCTCTATGTGCCTCAGTTTCCTATCTGTGGACTGATGGAGTTGGTGATTTTCAAACTGCAGTGGCAGCTAAGAGTCATCTATCTCCACTCCCCTTGGGGCCAAGGTCCATGGGTCTTCCAGATACCAACACCCACGTGTCACTGTCTGTGAATTTCCCAGCAATCTAGAGCTAGGACTGAGTAACAAGCAAGAGGAGCTCATGGATTAGCTAAGACTTCCCCAGAGCAGAGCAAAGGGTCCAGGCCAGGGATACAGAGTATGGATAGTCACTCTGCCCAGGATCCACTCTCTGCTCCACAGGCCCAGAGCCACCTGCCCCAGTCACTAACATAGATCGAGGGCATTTTGGGCTCTGCAGTGCCTCCTCCTCTTCCCATGTTCCCCATGTAGTCAGGCATAACATGAACATTACCCCTGCCCAGGCCCATTTAACAAACAGGTAAACTGAGGTTCAGTGGGCTGGCTCTTGGGAAGTAGAGGTAGATATATTGACACAGTCCCTGGGTGCCCAGCTAAGCACTGTGATGGGGGAGCCATGCCCAAGCCTGGCCTCAGGAGGTGCACAGCAGAGTTGAGGCACCTGTGGAGGTCACTAGGAGAGTCAGGGAAGAACCCAGGAGCTCCAGCTACCTGTTCTTGCCCTGCACCAGTAGCTGAAGCCTGACTGGAGGTGGTAAGAGGCCCTGTCCACGTGTCACCAACCACTCCAGTCAGATTCAGTGATTCACACACTCCCATCTCCCCTTCTAGACATCCTCCCCACCCCCAGGATGAGTCAAATCCTTGCTAAGCCACAAATAATCATCCTCTGTGTGCATCTTCGATACGACCTCTTGCCTTGAGGAGGACAGAAGCCCCCTTCAGGGTCCTCTGTTCCTCTTTAGGGTAGAGACCCCTCTGTGGAAGCTGGCAGGGCCCCAGAGGACACTCAAGTGCAGAGGAGAGGTGGAGCAAAGATCAGAAAAGAACTTAACCTATCAGTGCCAGCTTTGTTCTCTGGCCTTGGCCCCCATCTACCTGGCCAAGTCACCTCTACCAGAAAGTCTTCCTGGGTTTCTCTCCATCCCTTCTCAAACCCACAGTCCTCTTTCTATTTTACTGACCCTTGCTTTAGGTTAGGGCTGCAGTTTGGCTCCATCACCAAGCTCCCTGCAGAGCTTAGCTTGCAGGATGGTAAAGAGTCTTCTGGAAACGTTTGGGGACACATTTTGCTGAGCATCCTCCTATCACCAGACTGGTGTCTGCTCTGCCCACTTCCCTCTGTTGTGGGAGAGAGGCTGGAGCACAGGACAGGAAAAGGGTCTCCAACTTCAGCAAGTAGCAGAGCACCAAGGGAAGGAAGGAATCAGTGGTGCGGAGCACCTGCTGTGGCCTGGGTGCTCTGGGGTTGAGCCCCTGGAGTCATATGGTACCCTCAGCTGTGTGCTGACTGATTCAGGCCCACTGAATATGGATAAAGACTGAGGCCTAGGGACTGAAGCAAGGCCTCACAGCCAGTCTGTGCTCAACCAGAATTTGAACCCAGCAGAGGGTGATTCCAGAGCCCTGGCCCCTAGGCAGTTAGGCCTTCTTAATCACAAAGTGGATGTCAATGGCCAAGACTTAGGAAATAGGGTGCAGTAAGGGCCGCCCCTCATTTATAACCTTTTCCACCTTTGAGAAGGGGTCCACTTCAAATCAGGGCCCTCACTGCCTCCCCAAGTTAGCCAAAGCTCGGTGCAATCAGAAAGTCCTTCCTTACACCCCACCAGAGCTATCCTGCTGTAGGAGTGTTGTCTCAGCAGTGCAGAGCCCAAGCTCCCTCAAATCTTTCCCACGAGGTGGCCCAGACCAGGGATGGGGAGATGCCCACTTCCTCTGGGATTTGCTCCTCACTAGTGAGTGCCAGGCTTCAGTGGGAGCCAAGCTGCATGTAAATCGAATGTAAGTGCTCAACCTGCCTTGACATGCGGTGGGCTGGTTACTTTCCACGCTCTGTAGTGAATCCTTTAGCAGTGCAAATCCCCTCTTCAAGCTGCAGTGAGGAGGGGCCTTCAGGTGCCACCCCAGTGGGCTCATCTCCTTCTGAGGAGCCCCAGGTTGGTAGCTAGGTCAAGAGCCTGTGCTGTCCTCAGGGCTGACTCAGTGAGAGGCAGGTTGGCCAAACCCGGCAGGGCTTATCTCAGACCACACACTCTGAGGTGTTTCCAACCTTTCACAAACTCCCTACTAGCTCCCTCACTCCCCATCCATCCATCCATCCATCCATCCATCCATCTATTCATTCATTTATACAGCTACTGAGCCACATTCCAGGCTAGGACTGAGAAGGGACACAGCGGTGAGCAGGGCAGATGCAGACCTGTCGTTGGGAGCTTGGAATTCAACCAGAGCAGACATCCGATCTGATCTGGACTCAATAAGTAGAGGGAGGAGGAGTCCAGCGAGCCTTGGGGGAGCAGGATGCACAGCAAGGTAAAGGGGTCTGGCCAGGTAAAGGTGGAACTGCAGAGCTGGAGGGCAGTCCAGACAGAGGGTACAGCACGTGCAAGGCTCAGCAGTGAGCTCTGCACACGGTGATGCCCTGTGAATACCCACAGACCAACCACGGGGACCAAAGCAGGCTGCTCTCACACTGAGGCCTGCAGCGCTCCATCCTCAAGGACACGGTGATCACCTCCATGTGATGGATGGTGAAGGGTGGTGAGCTCCCGACAATGGGGAGATGAGGAGAGCGGGTGCAGACAGTGGATGCTAAACTAGGGGTTCAAAGAGCAGGGTTCTCTGTTCAGTCCTCGGCACCCAGCCTGGGCAGGCACAGCTCAGCTCCAGAGGCTCACATCCGGCTCTGAGGCACCTCCACTTGGATGCCCTCGTCTGCATCTCAAACTCAATGTGTCCAATACCTGATGGTCCCCTGGACTGACTCTTCTGCAGCCTCCTACAGCTCACCTGGCGACAACTCTGTCCTTCCAGCTGCTCAAGCCAAACTTCCTGAGGTGACCTAGGACCCCTTTCCCTTTCTTACACCCAGACCATTGGCAGATTTCACCACTACCATGGACACCACCCCGGTGCTCCTCTGTTCACACCTCTCCGGTGGTGTCCACCTCAAAGTCATGCTAATTTAATGGCCCTGCCTACCCTGGCCTCCACGGCCCTCTGACCTCTCCTTCCACTCTCCCCTTCTCCTGCTCTAACCACAACCCATCTCAGGGCCTTTGTGCTGGCTGTGCCTCTGCTTGGGACACTCTTCTCTCAGATACCCCTTGGTTCCCACCCACTTTTCCTTCCAGATTTTGCTCAAATGTTTTGGTGAGGCCCACTCTGACCTACCCCCTTCATTACACCCTCCCCCAAATTCATCCTGTCTCTTCTCCATGGCATTTGTCACCTTCCAACATAGCATGTCCCCTGTGTATATCACCTCCCTGCACCGTGGTCTGCCTGTCCCCAGTCATTGCCTGCCACACAGCATGGAGAGGATGAACGAACGGCAGGCTGTGGCGAGTGTCTGTGGAAAGAACAAATGTGCCCACAGCCGGGGAGGCACTGACTAGAAGATGATGAACTGAGTGGAAGCCTCGGGCTGCACCAGGATTTTTGGGGGCACAGCCTGTATGGTTAAACCCATGGGCTGACCCACAGCCATGCCTGAAACCCAAGGAGAGCCCACTCCAGGCCCTTGCATCCCCCTTGCACTGACTCTTGGGCCACCCTTGCCCTGGCATTTGACCTGTTTACGAGTCCAACTCACACATCCCCAAGGCCAGTCTGTGAGAAAGGCAAGAGGATGAGCTGCCTCTCCCCATTGTTCAGGTGAGAAAAACAAGGCTCAGAGTAGCTGTCACCCACTTCATAAATTTTATGTAACACAAGGTTACCGACTTCTTGCCTTGTTGGGAGAGGCACTGAACTAACACATGGCCTTTACCCTCTCCATGTCGGGAGAAGAGGCCCCGGGGCTATGTGAATCTGGGCATTCCCAGGGAAGGTGGGCTCTCTGAGCAGGGGACAAGGGAGCTGCTTAGCTCTTGGAAACTGAATCCATTCATTCCACTCACTCCACAGACACTAACTAGTGCCCATCACACCTGAGCCATGGTGCAGAGCCTCCTAGTCCGGGCATCCCCATGCTGCCGTAGACTTTGTAACTTGTGCCAGGGGAGGCAGACAGCACTAAGCCTCAACTCAATAAACATTAGAGGTTGAGGATGGGATTATTATTCGCCCCAGCTAGGTGGGGGCTCCAGTAGTAAGACCCTCCTGCTGCTGCCCCACAGTGCAAAGCACTCACGATTCTCTCGTTATTTTTTGACACAGACATAAAATATCATCTCCTGCATATGGCGTCTGGCACACAGCAGGTGCTCAAAAAATAATGCTCTAAACTTACAACCACAAAATATAGAGATATGACCCCATTTTAAAGATTAGAAAACTGAGGCACAAAATGACTCATGGTTACATATAGGGCTCTCTTTATGACCCTAGTTCCTCCCCTCCTTAAACCCCATCCCCTGGACCAGGCTTTCTAGCTGGCAGCAGGCAGACACGGTGAGGCTAACAAAGTCCATGGCTCCAGGTCCCTGTAGACGGCCCCGTGATGTCCCCACCCTTCTCTATTTTAGAATAACAGCCTCCTCCATACGCCACCAGTCTGGAAATCACCTGTGAAATGTATTTCACCCAGAACTGGCTTGGGAACCATGTAAATCACCCGGCTTAATGGCCTCTGGGATTGTTCCCTGCCACCCCTCCCCAGCCTCTCTGTGCCAGGGAACTTGGCGCTGCAGGGCACCAGGCAGGCAGGGCCCCAGTCATGGGCTGTGGGCAACCCAAGGCATCCTGGTGCTAGGAGGCACTGTGAGGGGAGCAGCGGCCCCAGGGAGCATATCAGCAGGAGAGGGATGGATGGGGCCTGTCTAGAGCTTTGGGACGGGGACTGGATTGGTGTGTGTAAGCCTCTCCCTCTCCCCACTGCTGCCCTTATCCTTGTCTTCCCATTAGTGGCTTACCCTCAGAGGAAGGTGGGTCCTGGTGTTCTCCCCGGGACCTCCACAGCCCTGAACAAGGAAGCCCAGGGTCTTAGGAATGGCTGGGGACCCTGAGAGGGTCTGTTAGAACTCCATCTGGAGTATGAGCTCCACCCCACCTCCCCCCGTCCACCAGGGGCTGCGTCCCATCACCCCCTGGATGCTGCCTGGAGCACCAGCCATGTGTGGTTATTATTTGTTTGGCCTCACTTCCATTTCTTCCTCACTGATGATCTCCCTCAAAGACGATGAGCTCCTCCAGAGCAGCCCTGGCACATAGTTAACATGTAGGGAGGGGGCTCAGGTGGGGAAGGGGCCATCAGGAGGTGGGTCCTGAAATGTAGGCAGGCCTTGGAGCCATGGGTCAACGCAGAGGGGCAGTAAGGAAGGAGCAGGGCAGCCAGTTGAGGGGCCCTGCTGATCTCCATGGAATAGGCTGCAGACTGGCCCCTGGCCACATGCACAGGCATCTAGGACCAGTTGGCCCCCAACAGGTACCACAGCCAGGAGACTCCCCAGAACCAGTATGCTGGCCTGCACCCTCCTTCCCTGGCAGCCTCAGTTCTCCTTGCTGGAGAGCAGGGTGGGAGGAGGGGTCCTGTGTTTTACCTTCCTATCCCCTATGGCCCTGGCTTTCTACCTCAGCTGGTGGTTCTGGAAAATGCTGATGCCCAGGCCCTGCCCACCCAATTAAATAACAGCGCCCTGGGGCCCTGGACCCCACCTTCACCTCTCTCTCTCAGGTAGCCCTTGGAGGCAGCCCCTGGGCTGGGGCAACCTTGTAAGAGAGGCACAGGAGGGTGTGTGGGGTGGCCTTTGCCCTGTGGCACGAGTAAAGCCAGGCCCATGTGGGACCATCCCAGACCATGTAAAAGCTGCTCCAGCTTCCAGAGACATAATCAGCTTGGCCTGTAGACACCTGCGCTGAGTTTCTGTTCAGCAAACATTTTTGAGCACTTGGTGTGTGCTAGCCTGGAGCTCCAGCCAAGGACAGGTGGCCATGCCTACACAGCTCGAAAGGGGAGGCAGCAGGTCTACTGCAGGACAATAATGGGGGAGCCTTCAGGCAGCCTAGGAAGCCCCTGACCCACACGGGGAAGTCAGGGGAGGTTTCATGGAACAATGAGTCCCAGTCAGGCACAAAGGGACTGGCAGAGGTCAGCCAGACCATAGGTAGGGCCTGTTTGGGGCTGGCAAGGCCCTTGCAACCCACCCAACCTCTCCCCTGCTTACTCCACACTCAGTGCATACTATGTGCTTGTTAAGCCCCCCTGGAAGGAGCTGGCTGCTGCCTGGGTGGGTACTCAGTCCTGAGGGCAGGGATCCCCTCCTATGCCCACCACCGTGCCCATAAGAAGCAGCCCCTGTGGCCGTGGTCTCCATAGCACCAGCTTACAGGGCAGGACAGAGATGACAGCTATGCAGATGGGTGGCAGGGAAGCATCATCAGCTACAGAAGGACTCATCACTCTGGAGGGTCCTGAGAATGATGAAGACACTGAGGCTGGGAGGAGGAGGGCAGGTGGCTTGCCCAGATTCCCACCGTAAGTTGGGCAGGGGCCAGGGCTAGGGTGGGTAGGAGGAAATTGGAACAAGAAGGGCAGACGGACACGTGTGATGGAAAAGCGCAGGAGTGCGGGGCACCCTGAGGGTCCTGTGGTCAGGAGGCCGCCTGGAGGAGGTGGGCTGAAGAAGGGCTATGTGAGGCAGGGGCTGAGGGTTCAGACCCGAGCACTGGGGCGTGAATCCTGCCTCAACCACTCACTAGCTGTGTGATTTTAGCATCACTTAGCCCTGCTGAACCTCAATTTTTCTTGCCTATGAAATGGGAATAAAAACAGACTGATCTCATAGGATAGCATCTGTGAAATACAGCACCCATGGCCCAGCTCGCAGTGATTGATGATGTGGTTAAAATTACTTTCTTTACAAATGCTTCCTCTCTGTCCTTCCCCTCCCACCCTCTTCCTCTTGTCAGGCCTCTTGTCTGACCCTGAAGCTGATCCTTCCTCCCCATTTTCATCACTCCCCGTCTTCTTGCTAACAAAACCCAAGCCTGCAAGAATCTCTCCCACCTCAAACCCCAAGGTGACCCCATCCTTAGCTCAAGGGTAAATCCTGATTAGCCCAAGCCAATCACAATGCATCCTCTTGATTGCTGGTGATTGGTTTAGAGTGGACACATGACCCAGTGCTGGCCAATGAAGTGTCAGGGGAAGTTGACTAGGTGTTTCTGGGTGAGGCTTCCTAGCTTTAAGAGGAACCCAAAGGAAACAGCTCCTCTTTTACTCCTAATGTCTGGTATTTGTGATGCCTGGAGCTGTGGCAGCCATCTTGTTGCCATGAGGGAAGACAACCAAAGACAGACAACCACACCAAAAGTAAGGCCAGCCAGACAGTGTGCAAGTGAGGACTTAGTCCTCAATGACAGCTTATACATATCCACCTCTGGGCTCCCTGTTGGACTGTCTAGCATGATGAAAAAATCATCAGGCCAGGGTTGCCAAGGTATACACAGAAGCAACCTCTTTTCCTTGTACTCAGGTATACTCTTTGACTCAGATTTTGAGAGTTAGTAATCAGATCAATGCCTTCTTCTGGAAGGCCCCTAAAAACTGGGCATAGAGCTTGGGGGGAGGCATAGGGTGGTAGGAGAGGCCCACACAGGGTAGGGAGCCAGAGGAAAGCACTGGTCTGGAAGGCTCCTTAGCCCAGTACTCAGGCTCAGCAGGCAAGCCTGGTAGAGAGACACAGCCAGAAGGTGGAGAGGCCAGAGGTCCTACTAGGACCTACAAGTGGCTTGGCCTGACTGGAGTCTAGTCACACAGAGATAGTGGCCAGAGACCAGAATCAGCTCAGGCAGGCCCTTGAATACTAGGTGAGAAGTGGGGCTCTGCCCATGGCAGGCTTCTGGGGTGCAAGGTCATAGCTAACCCTCAATGGGAGACACTGCAGCAGGCCTGGCAGGTCCAGGAAAGGCAGGAAAAACTCTGGGTTCTCATCACGCCCACCCCAGCCTCAGCTCACAGGGAGAAAGGAGGAACGTCCGCCTGTGAGAGCCCTCAGCACAGAGGCCTGTTCCACCAGCTCATTTCTCCTTTCTAATAAATGAAGTTGGGGGCAGGGCTGAGGTGGGTTGTTTTGTTGTTTGTTAGAACTGGTGGCAGCACCAGCCCTGACCTTTAAGGCTTCAAATGCAGCATTTCAGGCAGCACCAGAGGAGGAGAACATGGACTGCGGAGGGAAATTACCAAGGATAAAATGCCACGTCAGGCTGGAAACTCATAGCAGAGCAGGGGCCTCTTCCCATCTCAGGAACACTCGGGCCCATTCATGCCCACCTGGAGACAAAGCTGTCCTTTCCAACGGCACCCTGAAAGCCTCGCTGACTCTAAAATGGCACAAGGGCATCAAGGTCTGCCGCAGGAAAACACCAGGAGCTGGGGCGCTGCACCACAGGCACCTTGCTCTGCGGGGTTTGCCAAAGGAGGCCTCAAATTGCTCCACATCTCATGTCAATAATGTTTTTATTTCAGAGAAGCAGCTGTACATCACAGAGCAAGGACTGTTGAATGGGGAGCACCCTTCAAGCAGCCTGTATTGAGCACTTGGGGGAGACTGGGCCCTGCCTGCAGAGTATGTGCAGCCGGCATAAATGTGGGGCCCCAAGGCTCCTTTCTGCCACTCAGACATCAATTTCCCTGTCTGTACGATGGACGTATCTGGGTCCCCAGAGGCTTGTATGACTGGGATATGTCCTTTCCAAATCAAGGACCCAGGCAAGGCCCATTATTGCCCAAGGGGATGGTCGCATCCAGGCTCCCTGACCCTACAGGGACTTTCACTGGCCCTGTATGCACCCAAGCCCTTCACAGACACTTCTGCTATTTGCAGAAGCCCCCTCCCAAGAAGCCAAGGATGCTTGGCCATCCCAGCACTGACAACACATCGGTCCTGAGAATGCCAGGAAAGCAAGACTTACAGTTCTCTCGGACATCAGAACCCATAAGATCAGGGCCCATACAGCCCAAGGGCCAGCACCCAGCACAGGGCACCAAGACAGCCTTGTTCATGAGGACCCAGTAGGCAAAAACTCATCCTTGAAAGGAAAAGCTTTGCTGGAGGTGTCCCAGAGGAACATGCAGGCATCATCGTGCCGAAGTTTTTATACCCAAATCATGCCTGAGTCTGACTGCACAAACGTCTTGCTAGGAGCAAGAACCCCAAACCTACAGCAGGTGCTTCAAATTTTGTCAGTCTCCTTCCTTCAGTGTGCAAGTGAGAAGCAACACTCCAAGAGGGAAAAACGCCAGGCCAAGGTCACACAGCAAGGGTTTCAACTCTGCCTAAGCCCCGACCTCTCTGCCACCCTCCGGGATTATCCACATGGGAAGGGTTATTTGCAAAGATGCTTCACTTCACAAAGGACTTACCAAGCTTTTCAGGGTCCCAAGTCCTTCAGTGCATCTAAATACCATTTGATTTGCAAAAATTTAAATTACAAGGACGAAGCCTTTGTGTGTTTCCTTTGCAGACTGTCATTCAAGCCAGTTGGTAGATGATCAAACTTCCCAGCTCAGCCTTAACTCAGGCTGTTCTTAACATAAAAGTTTGCAAAACACTGGTCCTAACAACCAGACGGCTTTATTTCCCACTGCCAGCATTTGCCCAGAAGAGCCCTGGCATTAACCTCAAAGGCAGGTGCAGAAGGTGGGCACAGGGAGCGCATTCTGGGTGCAGAGATAAACCATGAATATTCCCATGCACACATATGCACACACCCACTTTTGCATTCATATGCACAGACAGCAACACCTGTGTATACATACTGAGCATGCACGCACACACAACCTGCATATATACCAGCAAACAACATGCAAGCATACATGGGCACACATACTCACACACACCCACACAAGCACACGTCTTTGTATACAAATGAACACTCACACAAGCACGCACTCATGAACATACCCAACACATGTACACAAACACATGAAAGAGCACAAACATATGGACACTTCCACACACAAGCTGACATGTGCATACAGGCCAAGCGCGAAGCACAGGAAGGAAGACCCAGAAACCGCAATCAAGTTTCAGGTGCCTGTAGGGCCTGGCTGGGCAGTAGGTGGTATGGGTGATGGGACAACTGCCTGGCACGCAGTGTACAGGCCCAGCTGGAATGAAAACCCTCATAGATCCAGTCAGGATCCACGTGTCCTTGTCATGCATTCCCTGGGGCTAGGCCCATATCTCACGACGTTTCACACCCTAATCCAATGAGGCAGCACCATCACGGGAACCCTGTTTTACAGATGAGGTCCCAAGACCCAGAGAGGCGAAGGAAGTTCCCAAGGTCACACAGCTGGTGAGAGGTGTGGCAGAGTCTCAGTATGTGTCAAGAAGGGACTCATTCCGAAAGATTCGGCTAGCAGGGAAGGAAGGCATCAAGGTGAAAACCAGGGGGGCAGGAAAAAGAAGCAGAAGGGATGACTTCTCTCCCTTCTCAACTACTCCTTTCCCCTTTGTTTAATAAGTCATTTCCAAGGCAGGGAGAAATGGTTAATAATCAGCAGGATAGTCTTCCTGTGCCCCTCCCTCTCTGTTAAACAATTAGGCTGATCAGAGCTCAAAGTGGGTCAGTCTGAGAAGCAGCTTCGAGACACCCAAGGTGCAGCCAGAGGCCAGTACCAGAGGTGCAGACTCCTCACACTGGGGGAGATGGGGCCCAGCTGGGCTGGGGTCAGGCCTCCCCCTGCAGCTAAAGCAGAGTGTGGAGAGGAGCAGGAAGACCTTGGCTCTGTCTCCTTAGGGGACTATAATGTCAGAGTCAGAAGGGCCATGCTAGAGAGGAAACTGAGGCCCAGGGGGAAGAGAGGCTTGTCCAAAGTCACCACCATGAGAGGACTGGGTTGGGACTGCCTTTGACAGAGGACCCTAGGACCAGGACAACCCAAGGTGAGGATGCTCAGGTCCGCATGTGAAGATTTCCCCCCATGTAATACCAACTAGACAGTGTTTCCTGCTCTGTAAGGCCAGATCCCCCACAGACTCAATCACCAGCATCAGTGGTGGTCAGGGGCCCAGCAGGCTGGACTAGCCCCAGAAGGAGGGGGCCCAGGTGAGGTGGTCCATGAGCAGGACCAGGGCTGGGGATACCAAACCAATGGCCTGTGTCCCACGGTGGCAGGGCAGGGCTTGACTGAACACTGCCCCCAGGTCCTGCCTGCAGAAGGTCAGGCTTAGACTATGTGGACCTAAATGACAGCATCCTTGAGTCCCTTGCAAGCCCCCCAGGGACATCTCAATCCCCATGGTCACCTGCACCACCAACTCCCCCCTCTTAGCCACAGGCAGCTCAAGAGGCTCTTTGGGTTACACAGGACAAGAGAGAAAGGGAAAGGAAGAAAAGCAAAAAAAACCCAAAAAACACACATACACCTCCCTCTGGGAATACGAATATTGATTCTGTAGCTTCTTGTTTAGACAGTAGGCACCAGAAAAAAATAAAAAATAAAAAAATAAACAAACCTGACACGAAGAGAAGCTCCCCAGTTGGCTGGAGGGATGAAGCCAGCAGTGGGAAAACCCACCACCCTCACCTTTAGAGCATCCTCAGCCCTGGTCTCCCTCCCCAGGCCTGAGACCCTGAGCCCTCACTTAAAGACACAGGTCACTAGTTCCCAAGGCAGATCTCAAGTCTGGACGCCCACAAGGATGGAACTGGAAGGAAAGAGACCACCCCCCACCCACAGACAGCACTACCCTCCAGGGTGCATGCCACATGCCTGCCTTCTTTGACACCCAAACCTCCAGCTGCCCTTTGAATGGTTTCCTAGCAAGAAGAACCCTGGTTCCCCAGCAACCCAGGCCCCACCTGTCCACAAAGCATGACAACCCAAGCATCTATAAGGTCCGAGTCCTCTGAAGTCCCCTCAGGCCTAAAACAACTGCTGCAGGACTAGAGGACCCAACCTCAGGTTTCCATTAACCAGCCCCATCCCATGACCTTTCTCTCTGGAATCATACTGGAATCTGCAGGGGGCATGGCACCTCAGAATCTCGAGATGAAGTCCCTCTTTGCCCACGCCTCCATGCCAGGCAGGCCTGGCCCAGGACTTGAAGCCTCAGAGAAGAGAAAATCCTGGGCTGGGTACTCCATGATCTCCTGTGTACATGTGAGAGAGGGTGGAGGTGGGAACAGGGGCCATGAGCATGGAGCACCGGGCTGGCAGGGCAGCCGTGGACCAAGGAAGGCCCCCTTAGGGAGACCCAGAAAAAAAGACAGAGGGACAGAGTAGGAAAGGTTATAGCTGGAAGCCTAGGTGTAACTCACATGTCTTAGGCCTCTTCATTTTCTTCCAGAGACCCAGGTTTTGGGTCCCCACCTCCAACTTCCAGGGCCCACTGCCCAAATGTGCCCAGCCCCTGTCAGGACAGCTAAGTGTCTGACAGATTAGTCCTCTCCCTGCCCTGCCCCTAGCAGTTGTGGGGCTTTGGGAAGGTCCCTTCATATTTCTGAGTCTCAGTCTCCCCATCTGTGGGATGGGCATGACCACAGATCCTGAGGTTAAGGCAGTAATGTGGTTAAGGGGCCTGTCCTGAGCTCAGTGAGGGGAGGCCATTAGCCTGGTGACAACCCCCACCACAGTCAAGTTGGGCTGCAGGGAATGAAGGAGGGAGGTGGCTCAGTGCCTGTCCTCACGGAGTTGATACTCCATGTGGATGGATATGGCCTGAGCTAGTGGCACAACCCAGAGGAGTCCGGAAGGTGTGGGTAAGAGACCCTGAAGGAAGGATCTAACCTCCTGAGAAAAGCATGCAGTGATGAGGGGACTGCATAAGTGGAGCAGAGAGATAGGAAGGCGCTCTGCCCATGGGAGCAGTATGAAAAGATTGGTGGGTGGGGGCTCATCAGGCTGTAGCATCAGGGTCTGATGTTAATGTTATCAATAGTTGCTATGGTTCCCACCCACGGAACCCTCCATGCCCACCAGAGGCTAACACCCTCTTCCATTAATTCTCACCAACAGCCTCCAAAGCAGCTTCTACTATCTTAGCTGGGGAAACAGAGGCAAGGTCATTCCAATGGAGAGGGTCAGCTCTGGAGACCAAAGCTTGAGCCTGCAGGGTCTACACCTGATACCCACCATGTCCTCAAATTACCTCCTCCTGGGAGTTGGCAGGGTCCACCCTACACAGGCAGAGGGGAGAAGGAGGCACTGAGGGCAGAAGTGCTCACTCCATCTGTGAGTCAGACTCTCCTTGGAGACACTAGTGTGACTGAGAATCCAGAGGGAGATTCACCTGCACACTATGAGGGGGCTCGTCTTCAAATGTCATACTCCCTTCTCAAGGCCTAGCCTGACAGAGTTGGACCAATAAAGGTGTGTCCTGGCAGGGACAGCAGCCAAGGGTCCCTCTCTTCAGACCTCAACACTAGGAGGGATGTCAGCCAGTGGCAACGGGCTGTGAAGCCTCGACCCCTCCTCCCTCCTGCAAAAGCTGTTGGCAGGTTGTTGGGTAGATGGGGGACCCAGATGTGTGATGTTGCCTCCCTCTAATAGTGAAGATGCGGGCTCAGAGGCCCAGACAGACAACACGTCACCCACCATTAACCGTAGCTAGACTGACGCATGCCCTGTCGTGGGCACTCAGGAAAAGGAGCATGTACTCTGGCTGTCATTAATCTGCTGGGGGGCCCAGACTGCTCAGGCTCCTTTCTGCTCCCTACTCACCCACCCACTCCCAGAGGAAGGGAGGTGCTGGCCAGTACTGTCACTGGGGCAGAGTGGAGCTAAGAGAATGCAGCCAGCTGGGCAGCTCAGCCAGGACCCTGGGGAGCAGGGGACAGAGAAACCCAGGGATGCCAGCGAATAGGGGACAGAGGTCCAATAGAGATGAAAAAAGAGGTGAGCAGGGCAGAGTGGGCACAGAGAGATGAGAGGGATGGGCAAGGAAGTGGGGGGAGGTGGGAGAAAAGATGAGAGACTGAAGGAGGAGGCAGGGGACAAGGGAGAAGATGGACAGGATTGGGAAAGGAAAAGACACAAGGAGAGGCAAAACAGCGACGGCTGCCCCTCAGCCAGCAGCAAACAGGAAACAGGAGGAAGGAGGTAAGGAGAATGTGTGCTCTGACTCCCATTTCCCCCATCTCACCTGACACACGCATGCACACACATGTGCTGACGCACACGTGGCCTCCTTCTTGTTTGAAGACCAGATCTGGGTCCAGGTGGGGTGAGAGATCCACCCCTCAAACCGAAGCCCCGTCCTCCCTTCAGTGGTAACTCCCCTGCCCTCCCTCATCCAGCAGCAGCCTTGGTCTGCTTTGCCTGGTGGGCAGAAAGCCACGCTGCCAGAGCGATTACAGAAATAATGGCCACCGGACCCCAAACCCACACTCGCTTAAAAAGCAGCAGCTTGCAAAGCTGGGCCCTGTCACATTGCCAGAAGCTAATGAGGAAATGACTTTCCTGTCAAGGGCCCTCTCCACTGAGGGGTCATCACCCTAGTACTGTGAGCTGAGAGTCCCAGTTCTCAGTTCAGAAAGCCACCTGTATCAAAGTCCCATCCTAGCCTGGCCACGCTAACCCAGGAGAATTTAGGAAGGCCACCGGCCTCTGAGCAGCCCCAGGGCAGCAGCCTGAGCCTTTCATGTCAGCTCAACAAAAGTCTCAACTTGAACTAGGCATGGCCATGCCGGGGAGGTGGGAGGGACCCTCACTCAATTCCCTCCCCTTCCTCTCTCCGAAGATCAATGGGCATCGGTATCTGCAGGACCAGGGCAGCTGAAGGGCGCTGGCTGTCACCGCCAGCCCTGCGTGCCGTCGCACCGTTAGTCACCTCCCCCTGGACCCTCAGAGCTGCACAGCCCTCACCTCACCCCCCGCTCTCATTCCCTAATTACAATTTGGAAGGCATGTCCCAAATCCTCAAATTAGCTCCAACTATATTGACAAGAGAAGAGCGTCCAGCTGAAAATGTGCTGCTGCCATCACACCTGCCTCAGCAGGTCTTCTGGCTGGGGACGGAGGGACAGGTGTCCACTCTGGTCAGGGTCTCACAAATGCACAATGCAGGCCCAGGAGCCATCTGACCCACTGCAGGTTGGAAGGAGAAGGAGTGAGGTGGGAAGAGGTGAAAAGAGACATCTACTGAAACCTTCACTCAAGGAGCTACCAAATGGCTAGGGGGAAAAAAACTGTTTCTTGGCTTTGAGGAAAAAAGAACAACAACAAAAAAATAATGCTTTTGCTCTTTTTAAACATCATGACTTCAGTCCACTTTCATCACAGCAAATGAAAGACAATAACGCACCCACAAGCCCTAAACTTCCATATGATTCTATTCTCCCTGCACACACCCCACATAGACACATGAAAAATCCAGACGGTTGACAGAGGACACGTCCGTGTGGCACCTGTAATTTGCCTACTGATCACCCGCCTGAGCACAGCCAGGCTGTTTGAGGCGAGAGATGATGAGACAGAGAGAGACTCAGACAGTGAGAGTTTGTTTTTCCCTCATCTGGGAGAACCTACAAGCTGGAGTTGGCAGGTTTTAAGGCAGAACCAGGGGCTCCTACCCTTGGGCGCAACTGGTCTAATGATGCAGAGCCAGCCTTTCCCCTTTCCAAAAGCCAGACCCTTCCCCTTGACCACTAGCAGCCAAACTACTCATTTCCCAAAACCCCAGTACGGCCATTGGTGCAGGAGTCTAAAGACAGGTGGCTCCTCAGACCCGGAGACAGATAACAGACAGCAAGGTGGTCACGGTGCCCCAAAGCCACAGGATGTCTGGGTACTGACATAAGGCTGGGTCATGGTGCCCATAGAAACAGCTGCTGTCCTAAAGGCCACAGGCACTGAATACCTATTCCCAGCCCCAGACACATCTGGCCAAGCTCAATTGGAGGAGGATGCCTGAATTTTGGGGCTCTTGGGGAGGGAGAGAAAGCTCAGAAGGACCACAGAGAACCAGCAGAAGCTGGCAGGGCCGGGAGATGCCCTTGTTGGCATCAGCAGCAACAGGGGCAGGCAGGGGTCCTCTCTGCCATTCACCCCCACTCCGGCATCTTCACCTCCCAATTGTGCTTTCCAGGGGACCCTTCCTCCAGGTGTGGTGGGGGCGGGGCAAGAACAGGGGACACTGACCCCCTCTGTGGCACTGGCCAAACAGGAAGGTGCTCGAATCCTCTGCATCCAGCCCTCCCCCTCAAAGGAAAAGGACAGTGAAGACAGGTGTGGAGGTGCCCCCCACCTCTAGCTCTAAAACGCCAGCTTGTTACCCAGGAGGAACTACAGGGCAGACGCGGAGCCGCCCCTTCACCCAACCCCAACTTCCCCTCTCATCCGGACAGTGGCAAGGGAATCAGCCGGCAAGCTCGGACCCCCACTCCAACAGGAGGCTTGGAGATCTTGCTCTGCCCAGTTTGGGGGATGGGGGGAGAAGGGGCACCTCGGGGAAGTTTCGCGACGCAGCCAGAAGCTCCGGGACCCCGGCTGCCCGCCCTCTGGGCTTGGGGCCGCTGCCCCCGGGCGAAGAGGGCAGCGAGACCCAGCGCCGCCGCTCCGACGCGGGGCTCTGAGAGGGACCGGCGCGGGCGGGGGGCGGAGGGGGGCGCTGAGCTCGGCCAGGGTCCCGCGGCCGGCAGAGGCCACTTACGTGTGCTGCTGAGGGAAGCTGTAGGCAGAGGCGCCGGGGGCGGCGAGCAGCGGTAGCAGCAGCAGCGGCGGCAGTAGCAGCGACAGCGGGCGCGGGGGCCGGGCCACCCGGCGCCCGGCGCCTGGACCAGGTCGAGGGCCGCGGTCGTGCCAGGGGAACGCGGTCCGAGCCGGGCCGGGCCGAGAGGCGCCGCAGGTCCGAGCCGGCACCGCCATGTTTCCATTCAAGATGCGGCGCCGCGGGTGGGGGGCGGCGGCGGAGGGGGAGGCGGCGGCGGGTGGCGGGGTGCGGGCGGGTGGCAGTCGGCCTCTCCTCCTCCTCTGCCTTCTTCGCGCGTGGCCTCCGGGGCTGCCCGAACCGCAGCGCCTCTGCGGGCTGCGCGCCGAGATCTCTCCGCCGCGCTAGCTCGAAGCGCTCTGAGCGCCAGGTCCCGGACCAGCGCTCAAATAGCGGCCGCCGCCAACCTGCCGGCGCCGCCCTCCCCCACCCCTTTCCCCGGCCGGCCCGCCCCCGCGCGCCCCCGCCGCGGCTACGCGCCCGACCGTGCCTGCGCGCCCGTCGTCCGCGCGCCGCCCCTAGCCTGCCCTGCTGGCCCGCGTGGTCGAGCCGAGCCCGGGTGCGCGCGTCCTGCACCTCAGGCGCGGTCAGAGTTCCCAATGTGCGCCTTACCCCACGCCTCAGACCGCGACGCTCCTCTCCGCCGCACCGCGGGAAGGGTCCCTGGCCCCGAGGCCCAGGGCAATCACATGTGTGACCCTTCTGGGGGCTCGACTTTCACCAGGCTTAAGGCCTGGAGTCATAGGTTTAATGGTGGAATGACAGGCTTCAGCAGAGATCGCAGTAGAGGGCAGCGGTGTTGAACTCACATTCCCTGGGGCTCCAGCTACCTTCAAGAGTCCTTTATGGGGAGACTTGGGTCCCCAGCTCCCGACAGAGAGAAAGGGCCGGGGTCTCCCGGCTCCCTGAGTAGTAACCAGGTCCAGTTGCACGGTTGTGAGAGGCTGGGAATGGCAGGATACAGCCCTCTGAAACTGCTCATTTCACTTCCTTGGGCTAAGCAGCCACTGTGAGCAGACCAGCCCCAAGCCCCAGCCCCCAAGGCTGGCACAGCCTCTATTTAGACTCCTCTAGTGCCAGGAAACTCACCCCTGCACAATCCAATTATTTCTGTCCTGGAGGTTCCTGGCTCTTCCCTGCCGCTGGAAGAAGGCTGGGCTGGTGTCATTTCTGATTGCAGCTTTTGGGCCTCTCAGAGCCTCAGTCTCCTTCCTTATGAATGCTTGTGTGGGTGCCCACCCCCATTTCCAGGATGAAGTGAGAATAGGAGTGAATTGCTTGGTAAATTGAAACACTCATGATTGGGGGAGAACATCCCTGTGACTCCCCCTGAAGTCGCCCTGGGACCCTCTTCTGCCCCTGGTACGGATAGGATGGGAGTATGCTCCCTGCCAGCCTGGCACAGGGCAAAACACCATTAGCAGTAACTGCTCACAGAGTCTGTGCCTCACATGAGGAGTGAGGGGCAGTAACCACCTGAGAAAAAGCCCCCACCTTATGATATCTGGGTGAGTTTCCCATCACCTATGCACAAGTCAGGCTGAAAAAGAATTTGCAGTTTAAAGGCAAGAATGGGAACCCCTGGACCAAGGAAGGTAGAGGTCAAGGATTGGAAATAGAGCTCAGGACACCCTTGACTTACTCCTCAGTCCTGCCTGGGCTGTCCCACCCTTGCCCTACCCCTACAAGCAAAGGGGAACAGCTTTGGAGTGTTATCCTCCCCTGAACTGAGTGGGTCTTCAGGGGCCAGACCAAGGCTTGCCATAGGCCCCAAGCACGTTATCAAAGGAAGGCCCTGGGTCCCAAACCCCTGATAGGCCTGGGGCCTGGTGAACAGGAGGGGCCTGGTGGGAGGCCAAGCCAGGCCAGCTCTATGAGGGACAAGCAGGGCCCTCTCTGAGTCAGATGCCTGGTTGTGCCAGATGCTCACACCCCGGCCTCTGGGCAGGGCAGTGCTTCCAGTTGGACAGAAGGGGGAGGGGATGCTGCACAGAAGAGTCAACAAGCTTGAGCTAACCTAACTAGCCCCCTCCCAGCCCCCTGCTGTTTCTAGTATCTCTATCTCACTGTTGCCCAGAGAAGGGCTGGCCTGTGGTATCCTCCCCCATCTCTCTGCTGAATAAATGTCTCTGCTCATGGCCCCAGGGGACCAGCACAAAGGGCATCACCCCTCCTGGGTGCCCTCTGAGGTTAGGTGGGAACTTTCCCAAGGCCAACTCTGTAGGGGCAGAGTGAGAAATGTCAGGCGCAGCCTCCCTGCCCTTTGACACCAGGGTGGAAGTACTGACCAAAGAATGCCCAGGCCATCAGGCACCTGCCCCCAGCCTGGGTGCAGCAAGTCGGCGTTGGTAGTTGGGCATTTCAGTTCTAGCCGCCACAGATGTACACCTAATTGAGGCCGCTGGCGCCGAGGGAAAGGCGGGAGATTTTGGTTGACAGGCCGTTAAAGGAAGACAAATAAGGAGGGGAGGTAATTAAGAGTAAGTGGGTAGTAAGAGTTTACACACTCCAACTTCTGAGGCTCACAACATCCTCCGTCTCCTGGTGGCTGGCTCTAGCCACAGGTTAAAATCATGGGAGGAAAAATCAAGCCTTCCCGGGGAAGAGGGGGACTTCTAGGGCAGGAGCATTGACAGGTTTAGCAGCCAAAGCCTGGGGCTACCCACCTGGCCAGAGATGCCTGTGCTGGAAGACGGAGGGCAGCAGGGGCAGATAAGCTGCAGCCAGTGGATAGCGGCGGGGGGCCTGGTGGGTGCCAGTTCTGCACGTAAGCTGAGGGGAAGTCATCTGGGAAGGCCAGTAGAGACTAAGAGGTCTTCATGGAAAACCTACTATGTGCCAAGCAAGTCCTAAGGGACGAGAAAGCCCATCAAGAGTGTCCGGGACACCTGAGGCAGCAGGATCCCTACTTCAGCCTTCCACTCATCACCCTTTTGCTGCTCCATAAGCCAGTAGGCTGGACTGGCTTTCTCAGGGTTTTGCCCCTGCGGTTCCTTCCACTTGGAACACTCTCCCTCATCTCTACCACTTGAATCCAGAATATTTATGAACCCATAAATACCACTTATGCCAGGAAGACTTCTTGGACCTCCCCTCAACTAGACAGGCTTCCCCCTCCCTGTCCCCACTCTCCTGTCCCCCCACCAGCCACACACACATATGTAGCAGCCTCTGTCTTTGGTTCAGAAAAACATTGGCAACCTGGACTCTTGCCAAGCTGGGAACCATGTCACTTGCCCCTGTCACCCACTCAGGGCCCCACACAGAGCCTGGCCATTGGGAAGGCAGAGGAATCGTTGATGTAAGGACTTTTGGGTGGCATCTCCAGGAGCCTGGGGGTATGCCTAGGAAGACTGATTGGGCCTGGGCATAAGGAGTGTCAGCTTGGGCATCAGGTATCACAGGTTGTATAGGCAAGTCATTTTGTCTCTCTGAGCCTCTCTTTCTTCAGTGATATAATGGGAGACATGATACCCACCTAGCAAGGATAGTCTGAAGACCCAAAGCATGTAACACCCTAAGGGCAGGACTTGGTACTTAGCAAGAGCTTAATGAAGAGAAACCACAGAGAGACTCAGGTATCCTTGAGAAGGACAGGTCCTACATGCTGGCAGGCAGGGAAGCCTTCCTGGAAAAGGAGGAAGGATTCCAACTTGGCCTTGCAAGAGGAACAGGATCTTGCATATTAGGGAGGGTAGGACCTGTCCTCCTGGGCCCCATTGACCCAGCTCTGTCTCCACTTGGGTCACTCAAGCTGGCTCTGGCCTTGGCAAGTGTCCTTCTATAACAGGAGGCCATCCCCACCTCAACAAGCCTCCTCTGACATGCCTATTCTCTGCCCTCTTTGGGCTGGACTTAGTGGTTCCCAAGGGTCTCCAGCAAGGACACATTCAGGCATGGGCTGACTGCCAGTGCTGCACCTGCAGGCTCCTACAGCTCATCCACTAGTACCCTGGGGACAGCCAGGGATGCGATGGCCCCACAAATGCCCCTGCCTGAGCATGGTGCAGATGCAGCGTGGCCTCCAGATGCAAGCAGATAGGGACCCCATCTCTGAATATATCAAGAAGCCATCAAGGCTCCTCTGCACAATAATTGACCCACAATCAGTTTAGTGCCATTTACTGTAATAAATGGAGTTTAACATTTTCAGGCAGTGCAAGCCATCACCACCTGCACACCAAAGTTAGAACCAAGCCCCAGGTTGTAGACTGTTGGAGCCTGTAGAACCCCCTTATTAGAGAGAAGGGGAAGCTGAGGCCCAGAGAGGGGAGGAGACTTGCCCGAGGCCACCCAGGGGTCAGTGTAGATCAGGACATGGAGCTTTGAGTTTGGAGACCTGGGTTGTCATCCCAGATCTGTCTCCCATGACCAAGGGTGAGGCTAGTCAGAGCCCCCAGATCCTGGGCCTTATTGTCCCCATCCCCGCCTCCAACATGAGAGAAGCCAAGAACCCAGCATGGGGCTCCTGGAGAAAACCAGTTCTTGCACTGCGGTGGATGCTCCGTGGTTAGACCTCTGTAATCATGAGGGTCACCGAACCCGGATTATTTGACAGAGAGAGGACAATGGTTAATCAGGTAGGTTCTGGCAGGTATAAGAGGCTCGATCTTTGGCCCCTGCGAGCTCTCCACTTAGCAGGGGAATATGATACACAAGAAAAACACAGTGAATACCTCAAACCAGGCATAATTGTGCCAAGTGGGCAAAACAGAGAACGTGGTCACTCAGCGCTGCACAGCTCAGGTGGTCAGGGAACGCTTGCTGGAGGAAGAGGCCTTGAAACTGGCATGGCAGAGCAGGGAGGGCAGGATGGATGAATGGCTAGAGGCAGGGGAAAGAGCATCCCTGGCAGAGGGTCTGGGCAAATGCCTGAGGCAGGACTAGGCTGCAGTTGTGCAGGGAACAGTGAGGAGGCTGTCTGCCCAGGCCCCAGCTTCTTCCTTGCTGCACCTCTTCACCAGTAGGAGGGGGGAATGCAGCCCCTGGGGGAGCCCCCCTACAGAGGCAGGGAGACAATGGTGTGGCTTCACAGGCAGCGTGGGGCAAGCCTCGGCTCAGAGGTGACCATGAGCCAGGATGTCAAGAGGCTGTTCACCCCTGCATCCAGGATTCCAGGACTCCGGGTAGCATCATCCTCTGAGAAGGACCACTGGTTGTGTGAGCACAGGGAAGCACAGCTTCACCTTCCTGCCTTCACTGCCCTTACAAAGCTCGAGTCCTCTCAGCTCAGGCATGAGTGACCAGCCGGAGGGACTGCTCCGACCAGGAGCCCTTGTCTTGCTGGTCCCCATTCCCACCAGTAGCTGTCCTGGACAGTCTGGAGTTTTCTTTGGAGAGCTCTGGTCCACCTGCTCATTTGACAGATGAGGAAACTGAGGCCTAGGGAGGCGCAAGGGCTTGTCCCAGGGTTATACTGAGCAAAGAGACCCAGGCTCCAGATTGAGGTTGAGACTCTGTCTTCTGTGCCCCTCCCATGCACTGGAGCCTTCAGAGTCCTCAGAAACCCCCTTGGGAGGACCCTGACCTGAACATCTGCCCCAGGGGAGTGGGAGGCCCCTCAGTGCCACCCCTGTGTCCCACATGCAGTACATGAGCCCAGACACTGAGTTAGCCCCCTCCCCCAAGGTATCCATCCCACCACGGCAAGAGAAAATGAGGACAAATAAAAGAGAGAAATTCTCCCCTCCAAAGAGCATTAGGTGTCTGAACAGCTTCCAAATAAATAAAAGTCTCCTCGGAGCCCCCGGCCAGCACTGACAGGGGCTCTAACTCTCCACGAGACGTGTTTTTCTGCCTCCAGGTGGAAGTGAAGAGTGTCAGCGCTGGGCTAAGTCAGGCTCTGATGGAGGCGGCCCTCCATCACCACCTAATGCCCCATCAGCACCTCAGCAGAATGGCCACGGCAAATTGCCTCCTCTGATAGCCACCCCTCCATGCCCTCAGAGAGTGGAGAGGAACAGGCGCTGGCCTCCCCCACCAAGACTGGGAAAGGGCTTCCCAGTCCGTTCCCATCCCTGTCCATTGCTGGGATCCATTTGTCTGTAATTCTGGAAACAAACTGTCCCTAACTTGCTCATTTTGCAGATGAGGAAATTAAGGCACAGAGGGTTTTGGCAACTTGGTGAATGAAACCAGCAAGCCAGGGATGTGTCTCCTGATGGAGTTATCTCTGCTCAATGTGAGAGCAGAGCATGAGATGTTTCCTGAGAGGGGGCAGGTCCACACATCCCGCCATCCACCTTCCCCTCTGCAACAGCCAGAGGCACCTGAAGTACATGGACATGAAATGGCAGGAGAGAGCAAGGCGAGACCCCAGGAAGTACCCACTTGAGCCATGGGCTGGGGAAACACCCTGGGAAGAGTCCTCAAACCTTCTGCTTCTTTTAAAAGCATCTCTTGGCTTTTGCCCACCAGAGGATTAGCCTCTGCTAGGTGGTTGAGGGGAGGACAGGACCTGGCTCCACTATCACTTAATGTAACTGATGGCTGCTGTTCCTGTGAGGGGCAGTTAGCACTTTTTTGCTGAGCCTTGAAGACAGATGAGGCTAGGTGTTCTTCGATTACTGAAAGAAGTTGATGCTGTGGGAGGTGGCAGCAGGGCCAGTAGGAGCAGTCTGCAGTGAGAGGCTAGACAGCCCAGAAGCTGCCCGGCCCCATTTCACAAGGCCCCTGCCTTCTAGGGGGTTGTGCCAGCACTCAGGACCCTCCCTGAGTTCCTTGGACACTAGACAGGGAGGAAAAGGGAGGCCTCCTGCCAGAAACCAGTCTAGCTTTTCCCATTAGCACTGAATATGGGGCTTTCCCTGAATCACGGCGCCACTGCAGCCCTGGGTTATGGCCTTGGATACCTCTGCCCGTTCTGGGGCCTGGGGTGACATTTGGCAAGGAGCAGGGAGGAAGGAGGTATGGACTCCTTCGTTACTGGTTGGAGTGGTCTGGAGATGTAGATCCTGGAGGATCCCCCCTCAGCCTGGAAATGTTGTCCCTGAAGCCAGGCCATTAGCCTCAAACACAGTCTAAATGCACTTATAATTCAGCAACTACCCAGGCCCTGGGAGGAGGAGGGTATTTTCCAACCCCTAACCCACCGTCCCCTATGAAGTCTTCTATGACATTGACCCAAGGGGGAATGTGTGAGCCACGAGGATCTGCTGAGGAAGGTCATGCTGGATTGGAGGCTACTTTGCAGCCTGAGGGTACAAGGGAGGCTGGGGACACTCAAGACAGATGGGCAGCAGGCTGGAAGCTCCCGCTCCTCAGGCCACACAATGGGTCAAAGCAGACAGGGCTGTTCATCTCCCCGACCTGTATGGAAACACTCTCTCCTCTGCCAGCATGAAGTAGCACCAGGTTAGGCAAATGAAAGGAGCACCTGGTCTTAATGGAAGCCTGTGAGGTGTAGCAGGAAATGTGCAGGGCTGGAAGTTGGAGGGACAAGCAGGGCAGAGACTGGCTTGGGACCATTGTACCCCAGGTGGGGAAAGGGAAGTTGTTCAGGACACAAGGGCCCCAAGTGACTATGGCTTGCAGGGATTCTAGGTCCCTTCCCAACTGAAACCAGGGTCTAGGCAGGTAAGAAACAGCCTGGATGTTCTGGAGATGATCAAGCCACTTTCAAAGGACAACAGGACCTCTGTGGACTCCTCACTCTATTCCATAAATGGCAAATTGGGCCTCAGAGATGCCTTGGGCTGGACCCAAAGTCACCTAGTGAACAGTGGCACCTCTGAGGCCAGAACCCAGGCCCCTTGGGTCTTTGATTGGGGCCATTCATGGCACTCTCCTGTGGTCAGAGCTGGCCTATGTCCCATCTTGGGTATTTGTTTATCCTTTCCTTAATAGAGGCCAGTACTGTGGTCAGCAGAGCAAGGCAGTTACCAGGACAAATGCAGGCAGCAGAGGGCCCCATCAGCGGCCTAGAGACAGACCCTGGAGGTCTTGGAATTCCCAAGGCAGAGCCAAGCCCTCTGACTGCAGAGTAAGGCTGTCCTAGAGCCTCACTGGGCTCCAGGCAAGCAGAAGAGGGTGCTTGAAAAGCTGCACCCAGGTAGGCCAGTAAGGGTCTGGAGGAGAGTGAAGCGGCTTCTGCCTGCTTATGTTCCTACCAGCTGGAAGGCCTCTCCCACTCCAATTGCCACAGCCTCCTCGAGCCCAGTCTGGCAGCTCCAGAGCACCATCTTGCTGAGGTCTTAATTTCTAAATGAGTGAGGAGGAGCTTTGGAGAGGCAGAGGCGGGTGGAGAGACTCGCTGAGAGAGACAGAGAGACCTCGGGGAGGATGAGGATGTGGACTCAGCAGTTTGCAACAAACCACTCAGGTCTTGCCTGAAAATCCAAGCCAGCTGCCATCGGGTGGCTGGGAGCAGGCCATGGACAGGAAACACTGGCGATGAGTCAGGCATGGGGCAGGGGTGGGGGGTGGTGCTTGACCCCAGGGATAGTAGGTACGCCAGGCATGGTCAGGCCCCTCAGAGGATAGGGCATGTCAAGTGCTGAGAATGACTAAATGACTATGTATTAATATATCACCTCTATCATGCTAGGGTCTGGGGTCAGGCCTGCCATGTGACCCCTGCCAGTCCTGCAGTCAGACCCCTGGGAGTGAGATGGATCCTGCCCTCATAACTCCACATAACCTCCTCCTAGGGCCCTGTACTGTTCTCTGCCAACCACATGTCTCTGATTGGACTGAGGGCTCCCCCTAAGCCCCCGTCACTCAGTGCCCCACCACAACCCCATACACGTACTGTAGAAATGCTGCTGAACACTCCAGGGCAACTTATTCCTGTTCTGGCTGGTCTCAGAACCCTGGCCCAGCTGTTCTTTAAAGCTGTTTTTTTTTTTTTTTTAAATGGAGATGCTGGGGCTTGAACCACACTAAGCGCGCTCTCTACCACTGAGCTATTCCCCACCCTTGGTTTAGCTGTTCTTATAGAAATCTGGACAGGTCTGGAATCTCCTCATCCCAGGCTCTGCTGACCCCCTGGCCCTCTAGATTCGCTTTGACCTCACTGAGAGTTTTACTGTAGCTTCCTGGAAAACAGAGACTGCAAGGGCTTCACTCCCACTGGAGTGCCCCTACTCCCTACCTCCCCTTATATTCACTGTACAAAGGAAAAAGACTTACCCAGGTCATTGTGGCTTTCTTGTGATTTTCAGAAGAGAATTCTTGATGTTTCCTCCAGAAAGTGAATGAGAATCATAACCCCCATCATCATTGCCCCCTCTCCTCCAGCCTTTCCTTCCCCACTACATACCAGGCACGGGGCTGGAAAGATGCCTGATTCTCATAGTAACCTTCAAAGTAGATAGCATTAGCCCCATTGAGCAGACGGGGAAACTGAGGCTCCAGTGGTTCCAAGTGAATTGTTCCATCTGGCCGGGAAGCAGTAGAGATGGGATCTGACTCCCAGTCCAGCTCCTGCAGGGTTGAGGCATACTGTAGTCTTTAAAAAAAAAAAAAATTAGTAAGTCCATCTTATCTCAATACGCAAAACTACGCACATGGCATGCAAATCAGCACTTCCTGCCCACCTTTGGGTTTGACTAACATTTAAAAGGCCTCCTCTGTCTTGCTTGGACTGAACCTCTCTGCTCTGCCTGCCCCACCTGAGGTACCTCCAGGCAGAGCTTTGCAGGAAGCATTTGGGGATCTGTCCCCACATAGCCAGGGAGCAGATCTCAGATCCCACGGGTAAGGTAAGGGTCCCCTGCCCCTTGCCTTGCCCTTCCCCTTTCCCTCCATGGATCCCTGGGCCCAGCAGAGATGAACATCTGCACTTTGGGATGCGTGAGGAGAGGGAACTGCTTTCTGCTGCGAAAATACAGGAAGGCTCTCTAGAGGTAAAGGAGAGGACTTTCCAGGTGAAGGGAACATGGGAGAAGCAGTAAAAGGAGTGAAGGTAGGATCTGCTCCAGAGAAAGCCAGTGAAGCGTTTAAGGTCTACTCTGTTTCGAGAAGTGAAGCTTCTCCATGATGAAAGAGCCCATTGCACTGGAGCAGGAAGGCCAGGAGGCCGGGAAGCAGGTGGCGGAGCTGGATACAGGCAGTGGCTGCAAATCATAGGAGAAATGTCCCATGAGCACAGGGTGGAAAGGACAGTCATCCCTGTGCTTTGGCCTGATTCATGGCTGGGGAGGCAGCAGACATCCACTCGGCCCAGGTGACCTTGAGCTCATTACCTAATGTCACTGCACCTCAGTCTCCTTGAAGGTAAAATGGGCTCAATAAGCCCCCTCATCTTCCTCTCAGAGCTGCTGAGAAGCCACTAGGGGCTTGACCCTTTGATACTAGTCGTAAGCACGCATGAAAGGGCTGCTCCCGTGGTGCCCTCCAGGTCCATGGAAGGAGGTGGGGCAATAGTGCCGCCCCCGCCCCTACACATTTCACCCAGTGGAGGTGATGAGCCAGGCCCAGCACACGCCAAGCCAGGGGCAGGACTGGGACCAGAGCACATTTCAGAGTGATGGGTCTGTGAGGTTGGGGCAAGGGGCAGAGGTCTTCCTGCAGCTACTGAGGCGCACAGGGAGAATGAGGTGGCCTGTGGGGCAATGTGACAGAAAGGGACAGGAGGTGGGTGGCCCAGGTCAGTTTAGAAGCTTCTCTTCTGTTAGAGAGGCTCCAGGAAGGATCCCAGGGACTAAAGAGATTTGCCCATTGAATTGTTCAGATAGGGGCAGTCGCTAAGTTAGGGGTGGGGGCGGTCCATCAAAGTCTTGTGGGCCTCTTCCACGACACTCGATTTCCAACTATCTTGTTAATCCACAAGAATTCATTTTAAACTAAACTTGATCAAATCCCCCATATAAAACAGATTGAAGAGGGGCCACTCTGATGGAGGATGGCAGGGGGTGGGGGTGGGGGCTCCAGAGGCTTCCAGAACAGAGTTAAAGTGCACACCCCATGCCAGAGGTGGGAATAAGGAGGGACAGGAGCTGGGCACAAGGCCTCAGCTCCAAACTGAGTCCGGACTCATTTCAAACCTCCTTGGAGGACGTTGGGAAAGGCCTTTCATAGCCGTGGGTGTGCCTCAGGCTCCCATCTGCAGAATGGGTACCTCTTAGTACCCTCACCCTCAGTTGCCAAACAGGGGCTCCTGGGCTGCCTCCATCATGGAGAGGGGGCTATTTATTCATCATCCTGAAGCGCTGAGGTCTGGGCAAACTCATCTGCCTCCTAGCTCAGCTAATTGGAATCGCTTTCCCCCTTCTCCTCTGCCTCTCAGTAAATTATGCGAATTGCCCCAGTCAGAGGCCTGGGTGATGGACAGCCCTGTCACAGCAGCCTAAGTGTTTAGAGAGCAATTGTTCTGGGGAAGGCTGCCATTCCTCAAGCCTGTTCTGAGCCAGGGGCCATGGGGAGAGCCAGCCTGGCCCTGCCTGGGCGGCGGCCCCTGCTCCACCCCTGCCCAGCACCAGAGCCCGCTCCGCCCAGCCTGCCAGGCACCAGCTTCCTTACGTTATCCTTGTCATAACAATCAGAGCAGCCGAGAGGTATTGCTCTTAAACCCTCAACACACATTTTTATAACCTTTCTGTTTAATAAGAAAGAGACAGCTCCAATTAGCTGGGAATATGCTGCAGAAATGGGATTATTTTAAAAGCTCTGGCAATATTATAAAATAGCTTCAGTAAGTGAACAGCTGTTGCTGGGCCCCGCCCGCCATGCGCACTGCGCCTCCCGCACCCTCTCACCAGGCGGGGGGCCTCTCTCTCCTCCCCAGGCACCCCAGAGTCCCTGAGAACTTGTCTCTGGCCGGCAGTCACAGACCCCTCTTCTGGCAGCAGGATGTAAGCCGTGGGGTGCAGGACACAGCGCCCCCTGTTCCAGGCTGGAGGAGAGGGGTAGCTTAGGCGTCCCTCTATGACTGGACCATGGCCTTGCTGGAGTCCCGCCTTTCCCAGAAAAGCTTACGTGGGACATCACCTCTAAAGGGTGTCCAGTCCCCCACTGTTGCCCCATGACCTAGACATGTCCCCCGCTGTGACTGGACCACTGTCCACTGCTCAGGCCTTTCCAGCCTCTCTGTCTCTCTAACTAAGGAGGCAGGGCAGGGAGACCCAGCAACCCTGGTTACAGTTACTGTGCATTTTCTGAGTCCACTCTGCCCAAGCCTGCCCCAGGGCCAGGTAAGCATTTCACCTAAGGGTTCCCCACTCCTCCTTCTTAGGGCCAATTGCCACCCCCTCTTTGGAGCTTCCTCCACTCTCACCCACAGCCTGCGGCATTCCTTCCCTCCAGAAGGAGTCTTCTCTCTATTTCCTTGCCCACCACAGCTGGCAGCTTTATTAGTAAGAGTCCAAGCCCTATAGCTGTAGGCAGGGTCACGGGGGTCCTGTCCTTTCTCCCTCTTTCCATGTCTATTGGCAAAACTCTGCAGTAAGGGATTCTCAGACATCCCCCCAAAGCTCTGGGGTATATCTTCTCCATAGTCCCCACAGTGGCCGCCAGCCTCACCTGGGCCACTTGGGCAGTAGCTCAATGCCACCTGTTTCCTGGAGCCAGCCCAGCCACTGTGGGGAGGCCCTGGGTCCTCTTGGTCAGAAGGACAGAGGGTTCTGCCTTCCTACCCTTTCTGTCTGCTCAGCCCACAGTCCTAAGTCCCCCTCAAGGTTCAGGCTGAACAGTAGCTCAGGTCTGAACACCCTTCAGGGAAGGTTAGGCTTGGGAGGGAGCTCAGAGTTTGGCCCATGGAACCTGTCACTGCATGACTGGGGACACTGAGTCCAAAAGAGGGGACGCTCCAAGGCTATCTCCTAAAACAGGCTGGGAGGCAGGACCCAGGCTGTTGGTCTCGGCCCTGGCAGTTGACCCTTGTGGGCTCTGGCATCCATGATGATGGAATTTGAACCCTCGGCCCTGCTGTGTTGGGATGGAATGAGCTCAGCCCTGGTTGCTCAGGGGACTACAAGCAACTCCCTCTCCTCTCTGAGAGTCTGGAGCTCAGTAAGGCCCTGCCTCTGAAGGCAGGACTCCTGGGACTGAGGAGGGTGAAGGGGACGCTGGGGCAAGCTGCTGGGCAGGGCAGCCTTCTGCGGGCACTCTGTGCCGGAGCCAGGGTAAGGACTGGGCCAGTGGGGAATCCTTGGGGTCCCCTAATGCTCCACTCATCCATCCCTGCCAAATCTCCTCCAGACCTGACCTGAGAGTGTAGAGCCTTAAGGTCCCTCTCAAGGTCCCTGGGAGGAGCAGCCTGTGGCCAAGGGAACACCTGCACAATGAGCTCCTCCCAGCACCATGACCCTGGCCTCACCAGGCCCAGGTCTTGGGGTCCCTGCCTGGGGAATAGGAACAATTTGGGGACATCCTTGGGAGGAGACCACAGCCCATCAACTGCAGTGCGATGCAAATGCACCATGTGCTAAATGGGGAAAAATGAATTTTACACCCAGACAAAGTGACTTTTATCATGTTAACGACCGTGGTTTGCTCATCATGTCTGCTGCAGTGAAATGGGGCCTGTGGATGTTTTCCTTTTAGTTCTGCTTTTAAATGGAGGCATTTTCCCCCCTTGTAGCAGACAAGCCAAGCCCCTCAGATTGGGATGACAGAAGTGCTGATTCAGCAAAAACAAAATGGAATAGTTTTTTTTTAAATCTTCATCTGTGCCTTCCAGCAAAAATAGAGCTCAGAATGAGGAGCTGGGGTGTGGTGTGAGGAGCCCTGGCCTGAGGCAGGAGAGTGACTCTGGCCCAGCTCACCCCCAAGTCCTCGTGTGACCTGGGACTTACCCATTCCTGACCTCAGCTTGCCCCGTGGTACCAGAAAGGACGTGGGCTGGAGGTCCTTACAGTCAGAGAGCTGCTCTGCCCTGGCCCTTGCACAGATATCTGGGTCAAATTCATCATGCTCGGTGTGTCTGGGTCCAGAGCTGCCTTTTCCATCAGACTGGGACTTCCAGTGGGCAAGCCAGGGCAGCATCATCACTGAGTCCGTGGTGCCCCCAGTGGCAAGTACAAGGCCTTGCATGGAAGGGACACAGATGTTTGCTGATGGAGCCAGGATGAGTTCCTTGACATCTGCAAGGAGTGTCCAAGAGTAGATTCCGTTAGCCAAGATCCTAAGTTCCCCCACAAGCCCTGCAACCCGCACATATCATTGACACATGGCAACTCCATATTGTGCTCAACAAGAGTCAGGAAAACACCATCTGATGCTTTGTACAGCTGCCCAACCTGGCACCCAGCTTCCCAGGAGGAGCTTGTGTTGCACCCAGTTGGGGAGTGCTCAGCTAAGGCAAATGAAGAGGCCTTTGGGGCTGGCATATCTGGGAAACCTCTGCTCTGACACTGTGCAGCACTGCTCTGGAAGGCTCACCCGGGTCAGGCAGGCAGGGCCTTGGATGAGCAGAGATCAGTGGACAATTAGCCAGCCCCAGTGGAGGTGATTAATCAACGTCTGAGACCTTCCATCTGGGTCTGCTGTGATCACTGCCGCGTCGGTGCCCTGGTGGAAGCCAGGGCCTGGGCTAGGCTGACAGGAGTGGTCTTGATTGCCGTCAGCATCTCCGTGGCCAGCCCAAACACCACTACCAACATTGCCTTTAGCAGCTCAGTGTTGCCATCACCATTACAGTCAGCCATCACTGTCACCCCCACAGTAGCATCATCACCCAGCCAGGGACTCACCATCACCATCTCCATCCACGCTCACCTGTGCTTACTCTTTCCAATTCAAGACGCTTTCACACTGTCTCCTCATTCCATTCTCCCCAGTCCCAAAAGATACTTAGGTGCCTCACTAGTGGGGAGACTAAGGCATAGAGGAGGGAAAGGCCAGGGTGGTTAAACCAGAGTGAGAATCTGGCTTCCTGGCACATAGTCTACCATCACTGCCAACCCCTCCTCCCCTCACCCAGTACCACCTGCTCACAGAGCCATCAGCTTCCTCCCCACATCAATCAGAATAGGTTAAGTTAGGCTGCTGTAACAACGTAAAATCTTAGTGGCTTAAAATAATGAAGGTTTATTTCTTTTGGTTGCTACATGTCCTTCATAGGGCAGTCAAGGCTCTGCTCCATGTCATCCTCACATTGAGACCAGGCTGACTAAACAGTCAAAGTCTGGAAAACTGTCCTGGCAGAGGGAGAGAGGGCCTTGAAAGGTCTCACATCAGCAATTAACTGCTCTGGCTTGGAAATATTGCTTCTGCTCATCACTTATTGGTCAGAACCAGATGGCAGTCCCATTTGACCACTGAGGGCAGGAAGGGGCAATTCTACCTTCAGCCTGGAAGCAGGCAGAACAAGGACATTTGTCAACTGCCCAGTGGCTTTCACTGTTGTATTTCCTTCTCTCCCTGCCTCCACCTCCCAGCCCCATGCACCCACACTCTCCCCTGGCTCACCAGGACTTTGAGTGTTGAGATAAAGCCTTCTCAGTCCCTCTGCATTCCTGCTGGGATTTCTGCTCCAGGAAAGGATGCCCCAAGGGGTTGAGGCTGAGTGAGCCTAGAGGACCTAGGAGCCTGTCCTTTCCCAGTGGAGCCTTGTGGAAAGGGAAGGAGAGTCTGAGCTGGGCTTCAGGGGGTGTCTCTGGCCACAGGTGTGGTAATGGTTGCAAAGGGAAAGGCTAAGTCATAGAGCGGCCTGTAGAGTCTTGTGAGGACTCAGAAAGGGTAGAAGACTCAACAGAAAGGCCAAGACAGAGGAGAATGATAAATGAGGTGGCCAGAGAGGCCCCCAGTGGCTCTGGGTGACCAGCTGTCTGGCTGGTTCTGGGCTGTGAGCCTCCTGGTCTGTGTGGGCATTTGTAAATCACCATTTGGGGTGCCTAGTCACAGACTGGATCTCCAGTTCTCTACCCTTGCAGCCTTGTCTCCAGGGGCTGAGATGCAGAAGGGGAGATTGAGGGGAGGGGGCTGCTTAGAGGCTCTGGATATCGGGTCTGAAATTCCAGATGTCAGCCCCAGGACTCTAGATTCCCAGCTTAGTGTTTATTTTGCTGTACTCCCATGGGCCAGGGCTGGGTGGGGGTGGGGGGGGTGATGTGATGGGATAGGGAGAGTCTGCATCCAGGCGAGGTCACATCTGATTCTCCTGGTGCTGCGTGCCAGTGCCAAGGCAAATGTGGCTCTTCCCACATCATCCATCACTGGGCTACAGAAGGCTGGTCATGATCAATAAAACAAACAATTATCCTGTCATTACTGATTGCGAGCCTGGGGCAGGAGCAGCAGCTGAGGGAGGGGGCACTTGGGGTCTAGGGGAGCTTCTGATGAGGACAGTCCACATCTGGAGTTTTGGCCCAGGCTGCAGGTACAGGGGATGAGGATTGTGAAGGCTACCAGGCAAGGCTGCCCAGCAGTAGGGACAGGACCCAGAACAGGCAAAGCAGGGGCACTGAGCTCTGTCTGAAGGACTGGAGGAGGGGGCAGCACTGAATGAGCTGACTGGCCCCACCCTCTCACCCACTCCCCTCCTTCTGGGGTCTCTCACTGAGCAGCCTGAGCTTGGGGAAAGGGAAACATCATGGAAGGTAGTAACCATGAACCACAAATGGTAGTAACCAGCCACAAAGTAAGAACCCTTTTCTGCCTGCCTAGCCGACCTCCTGCATCTTGGGATCTTAAGCACTCAACCAGTATACCCAGGCAGGGGGGTGTCCAAGGCAGTGGGTATGGGTCTGACTGTGGGGGTTGGGGGAGGGGGAGCAACCGCAGCTCTGGAACCTGAGTTCCAGCTCCTGAAAGATGCTTGACTTCTGGCCTTGGAAAGGAGGACCTGCACTCCACATCCCTTGGAGGGGGGAGCAGGCCCATGGCCGGCTGACTCAACAGATAGGAACTGGGGCTGCACAGTTCAAACCCTCCAGTTCTGTTCCCTGTCCTATTCCCAGCCCCACTGAAGGGAAATCTCTCTCCATCAGAGGGAAGGGACGAAAGGAGAAGTGATTTATTATTCTATTCCATTATGCCTGTTTCCAGAGAAACTAATTACGGTGCATTGTTGTATTAGATACTTTCAGAAAGATTACATTTTCTTACTTTGGCCGATAAAAAAATTAAATCCATCAGTTTTCCTAAACACATTACAGTAAAGACAGACTTGCTCCTTGTAATTATTAATCAGTTGGATTTGGGGATGCAAAGCGTTTGACTTAAGCTCAATACAGTCACGAACAATGTCCCGGGATCACATTTGGTATTGAAACAATTTTTCAATTTATTAAAAAGTCATTAAGGTGGTTGGGGTGGGAGGTGCAGGGAGCTGCGCTAAGCTGCTGAGTCAGGGCTGTGGATCCGCGAGTGGTGGCAGGCAAAGGGGGTTCTGCAAGCAGGAAGAGACCCCAGGACTGTCTCACTCCTAAGCCTGGCTCTATCTAAGGGGACTGTTCCGGGTGAAAGATAATCCTAAGAAGTCAGCCCCTGCCTCCACCCCAGCAACCCTATCCTCTGCCTGTCCAGTCGTCCAGAGTCTGCCTTCCAGACTATGAGCTCCCTCGGACTTGGGAACAATTTGGCTACTGAGCCCTGAGCCACTTTCTGGTGCTCCCATGACAAAAGCTGAGAGTCTGCCTGACTCCCACTCCTGGCAAGAGACAGATCCCTCCCACCAGCTCAGGCCCTCGGAGCCCCCAACTGAGATCATGTGGCTATTTGGAAGGACACCTGGTGTGGCCGAGTGCCTTGTTCCAATTACTGGCCCTGTTCACTCAATCATTTAATTACTCCTCTGACACTTCCTACTCCCAGGAGGGATTTGCAGGGGTTTAGGACGCTGGTAAGCTACAAGCCCAGCTCAGCCCGAGTCCTGGCTGGGGTGGGAGCTGAGGGGTAGCAGCTACTTGGGCTCAAGTCACAGCTCAACCACAGTGCAAACTGTCGACCTTGGACAAGTCAGTTAACCCTTCTGCGCCTCAGTGTCTGCTCCAGGAGAAAGGGCGAGCTGCCTTGTGTCCACACACGGGACAAGGGAGGTCACAAGATCTCATCTGTCCCTCTTCATCCAGAACTGTCATGCCACCCTCTGCCCCTCCTCCGTCAAAGTCCTGGCTCTTCTGTCAGGGGCTACTTCACACATGTTGTTCCCTCTGATTGTAATACCTACCCCCTCCCATGGAATTCTGGAGAATTCCACTCACCCTACCTTCAGGCCTCTGCTTTAATGACCTTCCGCAAATATGAATGGGGCCTTGGAGTGATCCCCTGGCTCCTGGGCTGCTCCCTCTCATCACACAGTGCCCGACCAGGGTCTCGTCCGCCCCCATCAGGCATGGGCCCCAGAAAGGCCAAGTCCTGTCCCTGACATTCATCAGCAGAGCCAAGACCTTGTGCCCTCCCTTCATGTGAGGCCCCCCTGAGCCAGCCTTGGACCTTGGTGGACCAGACTGGCCATTCTTTCTGGGGCTTTCTGTTGGAGGACACGGGACCCCAGAGCCAGAGGACCAGACAATGCTGGACCTTCATAGGCTCTCTTGATCCAGTGCTGAGGGACCCTACCCAGCAGCAAGACCTCTCAGCTCTGTCCCTACCTCACTCCAGTGCCCTGCTCTGGACCTGTTTCCAGGGAGGGAGCCAGGCAGGGGAGCCAGCTCCACTCTCCGATGCCCCATACCCACCAAGAAACCCAGTATGAGGCAGGGGCTGGGGCATGGATTTGTGTTGCTACCGACTTCTGGGTTGCCCTGGCTAGCTCTGCCTCTATGTGCCTCAACTTTCCCCATATGTATAGCGTCCACCTATCCATTAGCTGAAGAGAGATGGAACTGGGGGTCAAATATTCTAATGGAAGGGAAGACTCCAGGCTAAGAAGAAGAACCGGGGAGCAGGGCTGGAGTTTGAGCGTCAGCATGATTGGGGGTGACTGGTGAGGTTGGGGCTGGCTCTGCTGCACAGGGTTGGGTTCCAAGCCTGACCTGCTCCCTATTGTCACAGGCACCACAGGCCACAGAGAAGGAACGCTGGGTGCTGGGCACCCTGCCCCCCTGCACCTCTCACCTGCAGGCAGGTGGAATTGAGCGTGTTCCAGACACTCTATTTCCCAGGAATTTATGGAGGGTTTTATCTTCCCTCCTTGATCACCAGTGAGGGGAAGGAGAGGGCGCACTTGGCTCCCTCCCCGCCAGAGGGGCAAGGAACGGTAGCTGGCCACCCTGGAGCTTGGAAAATACTATCTAAATCCCACCTCAGCAAACCCCCCTTCCCCCTATGGGGCCTCGTCAGGGCCCGGCGGGTACGGAGAGAGGATGGCAGCCATTTAAGCTGTCACCAGCTCCATCAGAGGATTTAAATCACTGACACAGAGTAACAGCACTGTAGATTATAGTGCGGAAGCCACGAGGGCACAGCACAGCAGAGGCAGAGGAGGGGTGGGAGGGGAGTAAGGAGGTACGAGCTGAGAGAAGCATTGCCCTGGTACCTCAGTTGGGGGGCACTCTGCAGCTGAGGTGGGCCCAGCAGCAGGGAGCGCCTGAGCACCCTGCCTGCCCCTCCACTCAGACCAGCCTCTCACAGAAGCCCCCACACTCCTGGGCTACTCTAGGGCCCACTCCAGCTGGGGACCCATCCTTGGTGCCCTCCAGATAATGGCTGGGATCATGGCTCATGTCTCTCCCAGGCTCCCTGTGGCTCTTGTACCCAGAGGGCTCACAGCCATGGACACCCCTGTGAGTGGGTGGGGGTGAGGGAGGGGCCTGGGGGCACCTGGCAGGGATCCTGCCTGTTCCTGCTCAGAGGCGCCCAGCCATTGTCTTTGATTGCATGGTATTAGCCATAAATTACAGGCTTTGGGAGGCCGCATGTAAAAATAAAATAAAATAAGTGTCAAAAGACAGAGAAAATATTGATTCTTCAGGGAGAAGAAAGGATAGCTTGGTTAAATTAAAACTTTGAGAGGAAGGAGAGTGTGGGAAGATGGTTCCTAGGACTAGAGAGCAGCCTGGGGTGTGGTGGAGGTTGCGTGGGAGACCAAAATTCAGATGATCAACAAATATGCTGGTCCTGAGATCCTGGCCTATCCAGGACAACATGGAGGAGACAGGAGAAAGATGTGAAACATTCACTGGGAAGACAATAGACCCATGTGACTCACCAGGAGGGACCTCCAGGGACTCACTCACAGGCTGAGTGGGGCAGCTGGGCTCAGGCTGGGGTCTGGTTGGGATGTAGGAGCTCTCCGTGGTCACGAGGCCCATCTACTAAGTGAGAGGGCCAGTTCCCCACTTGCCCTCCCAGCCTAGGGAAAAATCCCAGGCCCCTCCCTCTCTGCCTGGGTCGGGGGACTGCAGGGAGGCCCATATTAGAGCCCAGCTTGCTCTACCCATCAGGCCCCCCCTCACCCTCTTTCTCCCCTCTCCCATTGAGAAAGACAGGGAGATTTCCCAAGGCTGCCTCAGTAAGGGCCGAAACAATAGAAAGATAGGGTTAAGGATGGACAGAGGCCCTGGCTGTCTGGCAGATGGACCATGTCCACAATGACATTTCTGCAGCAGGCAGGACTTCCTACTGGGGCCTGATACAGATCCCAGACCTGTAGCACCTTAAGGCCAAGGCAGGGAGGACACTCAGAACATGGGAGATGTCAGGCCCAAGGGGATAGACAGGAGTCCCTGGAAGTATTGGCTAATAAGAGCAGGAGTGGCAAAAGTGCCCCCCACCCCTCATCACAGTTTTCCTGGACCTCCAGGGACCACCGCTATGAAGAAATCAGGACAATTCTGAAGCTACAGGCTATTTTTCTAGAGGCTCTTGGACTTCAGATTGGGGGACTCATTTGTTTCTTCAATGAACAAAATGCACTAAAAGGACAACCTACTCCCAGTAACAGCCTTTGGGCCCTTCAGTCACTCATCATAGCCTTGGGAGGAGGGAGAGTCCAAGCTAGCCCTGCCAGGCTTCCTTTGTTCTTCTGAAGGGAGTCAAAGCAAGAGAATCCGTAGGGTGCTTGCCATGAGGAACAGAACTGGGCACAAGGGCTGGGCAGCTGGATGAAGCCTGACCTGGTTCCTGCCAGGGGTTGGGGGGCGGTTCCCAGAGGTGAGACACCTCATCATCAGGGTCACCTGCCTGAACGTCTCCCCTTTCCCTCACCTGCAGCCCCTGGCCCCATCCATCTAGCTGCTCCCACTTTCCTAGTTCACTGCACAGTCCTGCTTGACCTCAAAGGGTGGCAGGATGGGGCACTGCAGCAGGCTGGCTGGACCGGCCCTAGCATGGCCTGCGTCTAGCACCTGCTCCCCATCGGCAAGTGGGCCCCTGCCTGGGAGCACTTCCTCTGGTGAAGGTGTCCCCCTGACACCAGGCATCTGGGATGAAAGATGCCTGTCTTCCTGAAGTGGGGAGGGGAGCAGCCTCTGCTGCCAAGACCCCCCTATCCACCTTCCTGCCCAGTAGCCCTGAGGCTGGCCATGTTTGATTCTCCATTGGCACTCAAGGGCAAAGCTTGGTCCAGGCTTCTTCCTGCCACTCGGGCTCCCCAACCCTGCTAGTTAGATGTCTAGCTATGCTAGATGACCACACTGGATGACAACTCCAGGACTCAGGAGGTGTTGGGGTAGGTGACTCCTTGAGGGCCCCACTGGGATTGAGCCTAAAAGCCCCCTTCTCAGTGTCTACATCCTCAGCCAGTCCCTCCACCTCTGGTGTCCTTGAACTTGTCCTCCTGTCCCTGTAGACTGGCCCCTAGGGCAGCCTTTCTCCTCATCCTTCCTTCCTCAGGCTCCCTCACCCTGAGCCTCTTTGAGTCCCGTCCTTTTAACCCCCTCCCCCATTCACCCCCTCCCCAGGCCAGCCAGGGGCCGTGCTGGCTGACTTCACCTTGAAGCTCCCTTATCACAGTCTCCATCTCCTGCTGGCCTTAGCTGGAGCAAAATTGTTTTCTTTGCACCTGCCCTGAGCAGTGGGGCCAGAGCGGGTGCAGGGATGGGAATGGGCTATGGTGGGTGGAAATTTAAATTTTGAGATCCAAGGGCCTCCTGCACTTCCTCTTCCTGCACCTGGACCCCATCCCTGCCCCACCCCAACCCCGGAACCCAGGTACAGGCCTGGCCTAACCTGATTTGTCACTCATGCCCACACTCACCCTTCTCATCCTGGACTGAGCTGACCCAACAGACCCTTGGGGTGCCTCCTCCCACGTGCGAACATGCTCCCCCACCCCATGGGCTGGGACCCACACAAGCACAAGCCCAGATTCCTCTGGACCTCCATTGTGCACTTGTGCTCCCCTTTGGGCATGCACACACTCCCCCACATAAACATGTGCGCACTTAGTTGTGCATATGCCTAACACAGAGCTCCAGAAGGTCAGAGCTCAGAGAAGCCCAGAAGTCCTCCACTCCCCTAACCCAGTCCACATACCCTGATGTACAGATGGGAAAGCAGAGGCCCAGAGGAGAGGAATGGAAGCAGATATCCTGGGTGCAAAGTCCTGGGAGGGGTTAGGGGTCCAGGTAGTTTCCCCTCAGCTATGAAGAAAGGCCTCTCTGTTGGGCCACTCAGCTGGGGACATTCTCTCTCCAGCCTTTTTTCCTGCCTAGAGACATCAAGACCCCAGTGCTCTGCCCTGAGGTGCTCCAGCACCCCCTACATCCCTCATCCCCTGCCCTCCACTCTCTCCTCTCCATCCCAGCTTTCTCTTAGAGCCACCTTCCCACCAGGAAAATCACCTCAGGCCCCAGCCATGCTCTGGAGGCCCAGCTCCAGGATATTGCTGTATGACTTCATGCAAGTCACTTCACCTCTCTGATCCTCCATTTCCTCAGCAAATGGGGATGATAACACATCTGACCTCATACCCTCACATGATCTTGTGAAGCTGAAAGACTCACCTGGAAGGAACTTAGTGCAGGGAACAGAATCCTGTACCAATATAATATTAAACAGCAACAATAAAGCTGCTGCCTTCCCTGCTCACCCTCCCTGGCCCCACCCTCGAGGATTTTTTCTTCTCTATCAAACTCCTTCCAAGAGTTGCCTGCACCCCAGCCACCACTTCCTCTCCATGCATACACTCCTAAACACGCATGCCCACCCACAGGAGTGTGCCCCTTAAATCCACACCCCCAACTGGTACTTGCACATGCTCACACACACGCACACACAAATGGTAAACAAAATATAATTCATTTGTAAAGGAGACTCCAGTTGTGCCATCCATCTTAAGCCAAAATTCAATACTTCCCAGCGCGGTCCACCGGGCCTTGATGAATGGACAGTACAAAAGGCTCCATCCCACGCGCCCTGCTCTCTGGAATAACAGAACACTAGCCTCCAGGGGCCCCGCGGGGTGCAGAGGCAGGGCAGCAGCCTGGCCATCCAGAGAGGTGGTTCAAACAGTCTGGCTCACCAGGAGGGGCCAGAACTACTGGAACAGGAACTACTCTGATTTCAGCCTCCCATCTGTTCAGACAGGATTCAGACAGTCCCTCTCTGATTCTCTACTTTTTCTCTGGATCTTTTGGAGCCAGTGCAGCCTGACCTGAGGGTGAGATGAGGCCCCTTCAACTACCTGGACGCCAGCCCCCACCTCAATTCCACTCTCCCATCCTCAGCCTCTCCCCGTCTCTCAGACACCCCCTCTGAAACAAAAGTTCCCCATCCCTGCCTGCATCCATCTCTTTAGAGCCTGTGGCTACCTCCCAAATAACCCTGACCTTTGCTTAAGCAGTTCCCCACCCCAGATCATCATTCCTTCCCTTCTTAATCTGGAGTTCTCCACATGATTCAAAGCCCAGCTCAAACGCCCTTCCTCCAGGAAGCCAGCCCTGACTCTCCTGGGAACAGCCTAAGCCCTAGACAGAGAGGGTGTCTGGAGCCACGAGGCGCGACTCAGTGAGCGAGGGCCCACCACGCAGGTCTCCGCAGGCCGAGGACGGGGCTCAGATGCAACCCAGGCCGGGGGTGGGGGGCATGCAAGGGATTAAGGGGAGCAGCGTGGCGAACGTGAGCTACCTGGCTGTGGCTCTGCAAGGCTGCTGCCGCGCCTTTCCCCCACCCTCAGCCTGAGTGAGCAGCCCGGCGTCGCTGTCGGCGCCCCGCGCCGCCGCGTTAGCTGCGGGGCTCGCTGAGCGAACATTCCTCCGCTCGCTCGCTCGGGGGAGTTTTATGGCCCGCGGTGCTTCCTCCGCAATGGCCTGTGCTGTTTACGAACCCCTCTCCGGCTTGGAAATAGACTGTCTTTCCTGAACGATTTTCTCTTTTCCCATTTACTAAACATTGATTTCCCCCCTCCTGCGCCTCTAATAGAGCAGAAACCAATACGTCTTTGTTTGCTTTTCTCGCGCGTTTGGGGCGCGGGCGGCGCGGGCGGCGGCGACAGGGCCAGGCGGCTGCTCCGCGCATGTGCATCCGGCTAGGTGGCACTGCCCTCCTCTGCGGCGACCCGGGCTGCCCCCGCACCGCTGCCCGCTGCCCGCAAGATACCGACGTCTGGGACACGGGGACGGGGTCGGGGCACATGTCAGGCCAACAGAACCGACCAGGAGTCTGAGTCGTCTGAGACTGCTGCGAGGACTGGTAGCAGGGTTACCAGGACGCCAATTGGTTCCAATCGCCTCCAAGTCTTCTCCGTCCGCAATTCCATCAGCAGTGCCTCACCTCCTCCATATCCTCCTTTGAAGTCCAGGTGCTTCTGGATGAAGCTCCCATTGGTGCCTGGGGCTGCATTCAGTTGTGGCTAAGTGGGGCTGGGACGTTTATTCCTTCTTCCTTTCATGCATTCAGCCACCAAAGGTGTCAGAGCACCTGCTCTGAACCAGGCCCTATGCTGGGGACTTGGCATGGGGGACGCTGAGCAAGACAAGTGATGTGGTTCCTTTCCATCCTAGCCCTGCCCTCCCCTTCACACCACTGAAGAAGCAAACAGACCAGGGCAGGGAGGAGGGATAACTGGGCATGAGAAGACCTCAGTCACCTGTGAGTACAGCCTGATCCACACATTCCCCAGGCCAGCCCTCCCCCTGCAGTAGGGGGGCCATCTCCCTGCCACCAGGGAGCATGGGAGCCTGGCAGACGGAGCGCCTGCTAGACCAGGATTCACATGTGACCTTGTCAGTTTCTTCCTTTTCTGGGCCTCACTGTCTCCATCTGGAACATGGGTCCAGCACCAAAGTGAGCTAATATTACTGACCAAGGCCGGGGCTGCCCATCCCAACCTTTAGGAGTACCAGGCTTGCCAGCACCCAATGACCCACCCCAAGACAAGCTGCTACATCCCTGAGATCAAATTACACTGCCCTTAGTAGCTGTGGGATCTTGGGCTCATCTCTTCCCTCTCTGGAGCTGCTGGTGGTCCCTGCTTCATAAGGTTGTGCTGGGGATCAAATGGCATGAGGAAGCTCAGCTCCTGAAACACAGTAAGGACTCCATTGGTGGAGAACTCAGAGGGCTCAGAGATGGGAAATGTGGGTTTGGGTGAAAAGTCCCAAAGGGTGGGGAAAAACTGGGCCCCTGGCCTCCCTTCCCACTGGTTATATGGTTACACATTCACCCAGAACCCCTGTGAGCCTCACAGCAGCCCTGTGAGGGGTCATGCAGAAACTATGGTTTGTTCCCATTTTACAGATGAGAAAGTGGGAGCTTAGAGAAAGGAAGGATCTTGCCCAAGTCACATAGCAAGAGAGAAGGAGACCTAGAACAGGGCCCAGGCCTACCAAGTCTAGGTTGGGGGGGTCTGCAGTCATTGAGTGGGTCAAGAGGAAGAGAGGGCACATCTGGCAGGCACACCTGCTGGGAGCAAAGGCCTGGAGGCAGAAACATATGTGACATAGGCTGGGGGAAGTGGAGGTCAGATTCAGTTTTGAAACTCCCCAGGAACTTGGCTCTGGCTTGTCTGTGACCAAGTAAAATGTGGGAGGGGCTTCTACAGAGTTGTGCCTTACAGAGAAGGGAAAACCAGAAGCCTTGTGGGCAGACACCCAGGGAAGGACTTAGGTTAGGGCAGATGCAAAGAGGGGCTTGGGCAGACAGAGGGGCAAAAAAATCAGACTAGGAGACACTGACAGGCTGGCAAATAGACAGGGAGACAGATGGGTAGATAGAGAGAGGCACAGATAGATGGGTAGACAATGGACAGATGGATAAACAAATGGACAGACCAATGAACTGACAGAGAGAGAGCACTGAGCAGGATTCAGCAGAGCCAAGAGGAGGAAGGGCAGCCCAGGCAGAAGTACTTGTGTGGACAATGGATCAGAGGTGAGGCTGAGAGTGATCTCTGGCCTTTGGGCAGTCAGGGAGGAGACTGACATCCTATTACAGTAAATCTCAGAGGCACAGGCCCCTGAGGAAAGCAGGGTTGGGTAGTGAGTGGTTGGGAAGTGGGAGAGGAGGTTGGTAGTTGCATCCCCACCAACCGCAGGCTGCTGTCCCACAACAGGACAAAGGCAGTACTCAGGTGGATCCGGTCATTCACATCCCCCAGGGATCACTGCACCCACAGCCCTGCATAGTTAGCTGGTGCCCAGTGTGCATTTGGAAGATGGACTTGGATCACAATGCCTTCTCTGCACCAAGAGCCAGCTGTGCAGCCGGCCTCTGGAGCAAGGTTGTGACTACCCAGGGCCGACTGGGGCAGGTGGTGGGCAAGCCTCGGCCACTCGGAGGAAGCCAGTTGCAGCCACAGCACAGGGAGCCTCCGTAGGGGCCTGGACCAATTAGGAAAGAAGGGGAGGCAGCAATAATTAAAAATTAAAAGCCAACAAGACAGCAGTTTAAAAATGGAAGGAGTGAGTGGAAAACAATTAGCAGAGATGAGGCAACAGGGCGGGCATGATACAAATGGAGCTGATCACAAAGCACTAATGACATCGGAAACCTAATTTTTACAGTGTCAGGACTTTGTGATGAAGCACTCGGCCTGCTCCCCTGAACCAGGCCTCGTGTTGTCTGGGGGCCATGGGACTCAATCTTCCTCTATGCACTGCAGAGGAGCCTGAATGGAGGGGCCAGGAGGGAGAGGGTATGGGCTGGTGGGGACTCTTGGAGGCAGGGAGGCCAAGCAAAAGTGCTGGGGGTGCCGAGCGAGGAGGCCAGGAAACCGAGGCACAAGCTGTGTGTGGGGGACAGATATTGCCCCCTCAGTGTCCCCACCAACAAGGCAGCGGTGGTGAAGGCACAGTCCTCCACAGCAGCCCGTTGCCGCGGAGACCAGGCGACCCTCCTGGCAGAGGGAGGCTGAGTCAGTTTGAGTAATGGCGGAGAACGCCGCTGCTGATGGGGAAAAATACATCTTCATAACAGGGTGAACCTTTTGGAAAATGGAATAAGTAAAATAATTGAGAGAAAGAAAATTGAGTTTTTATTGCTTTTTAAGTGTTTAAGTGGAGGTTTCATTTAGGGAAATTATCGTTGCTTTTATTTTTAGCCACTCCGTGGATTGGGGTGGGACCTGGGAGAGCTCTGATTCAGGAGGCTTGGGTCTCCCACCCCACTCCTAGGAGCGCCAGGGGCACCCTCATCTCACAGAAGAGAGAAGGATACCAAGGTCTCTAAGGAAAGTCTAGACCCCACTTTGCCTCCTAGTGTCTCTTGGGTCCTGCCTTCAGGCTGACCACTCACCTCCTCTCTTCTTGGTCCCCTGCTTTGGAATGGCCCCCCTTCACCTTGACAGCTCTTGCCACACAGTCTAGGATGGACCTGGAGCCTCCCCTGAGCCCCGTCACTCCCCTGAGCCTCCATGTGCTCTCTGTGTCATTTCCTGGCCCCTCCTGACTGGTCTTATGTCTCCTGTCCCTCGTCCCGAATGGCACGGCAGTGGAGGTGGAGAAGAGGGCTCAGTAAACCCTTACTGACTGACTCGTCGGTTCCATCAGAGGCGGGGGATGGAGAAGGATACAGACAGTCTATGGATCTGATGCCCAGAAGGTGATGGCTGAGCCTCTCCAATACCCTCCTCCTAGTCCAGATGTCTACAGTCTCAGCCACGCTTCCCATCCCCATTTTCTCCCCTGCCCCAGCTCTGGCTGCAGCCCTTCTACACTCTGGAAATGGCTCAGGCCAAGGCCACCAAAGACCCCACCAGGCAGATCACGTGGCAAGCTTTTCTTAACCCCAGGGCCTTTGCTCATGCTATTCTCTCTGCTGAGAAAACTTCTTTCCTCTTACTTGACCCGACCAAGCATAGAGGGTATTCTCACTCTTCAGATCATGAATTAGGAGGCAGAAACTATGACATGCTCCTCCAGTCTCAAGACAGAATTTATTGGCACAAGTAACTGAAGAGCCCAAATTATGAGATTCAGGTATGGCTGGATACAGGTACTCAAACATTATTACCAGAACACAGCCTCTCTATCTTGTACTTCCTTGAGTGTAAACTTCTTGTCCAGTCAGGCCCTCCCATGTCCTTCCCTCTCTATATACCTCATACCTGCCCCTAGCAGAAGCCCTAGCATCAAATAGATCACATGCCCATCCCAGAAATTCACTATAGTCCTAGAGATGAAGGAAGCTAAATGGCCAGGCCTGTGTCAAACCAGAGAGATGGGGGGGGGCATATGCTTATCCCCAGTCCATGGAGAGAGAATGATGGAGTCAGGGATTCCCCAGGGACAACTGGGAGTGCACAGCTGAGCCGGCCCCACCTCTACTGAGCATAAACAGGATCTTAACTCCCCTTTCCTTGATTAATTCCTTGAGGGCTGACTCTCTTCTTTTCTGGCCCCCTCTAGGCTGTAAACCCAGAGGCAGGAACTAGGCTGTCTTGTTCACTACGGCATCCCACTTAGTGCACATAAGTGATGGGGAGCCCCTCATGTTACAGTTGGGGAAACTGAGGCAGGGACTTGGCCAAGATCACACATGTATGTTCATGTTAAGTTGCCCTATGCTCTGCTCCTCACGTCATCTCCGTTGCTCCCTCCACCAACCCCTCCTCCCAGTATCTGTCTTGCCAAACCCTGAATCTGGTGCTTAGTGGGTGCTCAGGGCATATCACTGAATGAATGAATGAATGACTTTCTAGTGATAGGGGCTTTCACACATGGGGCCAATTCTTCTGTGCGCAAGATGTGGTAGGTCAAAAAGACCCCCCGGGCACCTGGGGCAGAGCCTAGGACCAGCATTGCCCATGGAGTAGGTCGTGGAGCATCCTGGAAGCTGGGTGGTATGTCTGTGTCCTGATGGCTGGCACTGCCCCGCCAGGGGAGGACCCCTGGGAAGCTGAGAGGACACACACTGCCCCCCTTGGGTCTCCTTCCCATGCTTTCCATTCTCTATGCCACCACCCAGTCCTGTCCTGGCCCCTCTGGTCTGTGACCTCAGTCATAATTCCTTTCCCCTTTCCTCAGCTTCTCTCTTGTCCCCAGGGTGCATTCCACAGCTGTCTCTGGCAGCCACCCCCTCCCACCCTGCCCTGGCAACTCCCCAGCCCCTCCCCACCCTGCCTCCACCTCCTGCAGCCCTGCCATCCCTCAGCCGAGTATGGCTGCTTTCCTCCAAGAAGTTAAGTTGAACTGATCAGCTGTTTAATGACCTGATGTGTTCATGGTCCACATGGCCCATTAGCAGAGGTGGCTGAGGTGGTGCACAGGTGGACAGCTGGGATGTCTCAGTGCCTGGGTGGACACCTGCCTGCCCACCTGGGAGCACAGCAGTGTAGGTGCGCTTCCTGGAGAGGCCAGGGCAACAGGAGAGGACTGTATACACACACACACCCCCCTTGCTGAGTCTCCTCATGCATAAACACACACAGCCATGTCCCCACATCCCACATGGTTGGCCATGTGGCCCCACACACACACACACCCACTAGCTTACTGTGCTGCAGCCAACAGTGGTTATAACCATCTCTCCTGGGCCTGGCACTCAAGGCCACCATGATCAAGCCTCAACAGACCACTCCAGCCAGATCTCCTCAAGTGGTCCCTGGACACAAGGACAGAGGAGGAGAGGCTCTCCATCTCCATCCATTAGTCTGTCTCTGTCTGTAGAGGTGCTCATCACTCTAGGGGAGCCCCCGGGGCAGACACTCTGAGATCCCTCTACAGGCGCCTTCTCTCTAAGCCTGAGCTGGGGTGCACTGTCCCTCGCTCTCTCTCAACCTGTGCTGGACAGCACCTGGGCTCTGACTTGCCCTGAGCTGATGCTCAGCACTGGAGGAGGCAGAACTCAGAGGAAAATGAGGCCTCACTGAGCACCTATTCTGTGCAAGGCTTTCACATCACTGTTGCATCTGGTCCTTGTCACTGTCCTAGTCACCCTGTCCCTGCCTGCACATCTTGCATCCCACTCCTCTCATGGACAAAGAATGAGGTCCTCAGGGAGTACCCTTCCCCAGTCACACCCAGCCTGCCTAATCTCCAGTGTTCCTCGGCTGTTTTGCAAGCTCAGGGATAAATCTCAGTTGTATCTCTTCTCTGGACCAGACAGGAGTCGGGGCGGGGGGCAGGGTGTACTTTTTGCTCACCACTAGCCCAGGCTCATCTTGCCACACTCAGCTGTGATACTCTGGTCCTGCCCTTTATGGGAGAAGTCCGCGTGCCAGGCAGTTCCTCAGGTCCTCACAGGCCCTGAAGCAGAAGTGCCCCATGATCCCATTTTACAGATGCAGAAAGTGAGACGTTGAGAGTTTAAGCAACTCACTTGCGAGTAAGCTCACAACAGAAGTGGCTGAGGTGAGAACTGACCCTGGGTCAGGTCATCAACAAGGCTGGCTGACACCCTACACCTCTGATACAGAAGGGAGGACTGAAAGCCTGAGGCCAAGAAAGCAAGCTGCACGCTGGCCCCAAGCTCTCAGACTGCGGTATTCAGTGCACGGTGTTCTTTCAGGAGGACAAAGCCTCCTCCTAAGGATTTCCTGAGGCTCGGACTCCAGATTGCAGGGAGCGTGTAGCCTGCTGGGGCTGGGATGCGAACCCTTCCAGGCCACAGCTCATATTTGCATCTGGTAATGGGCTCCTTACTAGGCCCTTCTATCTCCACTGTCAAACAGCCTCCAGGGACTTCTCTTTGTGGGGTGTCATTAGCTGTTCTTCCCCTTGGGAGGGAAGTGGCCAAAGGGGTCTTTGTCCAGTGGCCTTGAAAACTGACCTTGAATGAGTGAGTACAGTGGCCACTGTCCGCAGCCCCCTCAACTCCTTTTTCTCCCTAAGGGTGGGCGTGGCAGGGAGAGGAAGAAGGAAGGGGAGGGAGAAAGGAGAAGGGGGGAGGGAGAGGAAGAGATTGGGGGAAGATAGGGAGGAGGGAAAGGAGGCAGGGGAAGGGGGGAGGAGAGAGGGAAGGAGGAGGAAGGTGTAGGGAGAGAGGAGGAGGGAGGGAAGAGGAGGAGAGGAGGACGCACCAACCTGACCAGCAGAGAGGCTGGAGGGAGGGGGAGGCTGGCCGCAGGGGAGGCAGCGATGGCTGCAGGAGACAGATAAGGTTGGGGAGAAAGACACGCTCCACTGATGGGAGCGCAGGGATTAGGGGCTCCAAGGGCCTGTCCTGGGCCTTTGGGTGGAAACTCGGGAAGAAGAGAAGCTGCCCTAATGAGAAGGGAGGAGAGAGAAGAGTGATCCCACTTCAGGGGACCCCTGTGCCCTTTGGGAGTGATGAAAAAGGCCCAGGCCCCTGGCCCCAGGCAGGGCAGCACAGAAGATCCCCTGAGCTCAGGGCCCACCCCCAATCAAAGATGACAAGTCATGGCTGTGGCCCGTCCTCTGCATGCTACCCTGACATCCTCACACCCTGGCAGGCGTATGCCAGCCCATGGTGGCAGCAGGGACTGTCCCTGCCCTGGTGGACCCTGGCGACCCTTCACACATGTGTCCACAGCCATGTCCTCACACACTCACAGCCACGCAGGTCTCTCAGATCCCCATATTCTGCCTGGTGCCTGTGGCCTCTCACCTGGGGCAGGTGAAGACATGCCCGTACCATCCAGGCTGCGCCCATTGCCAAGTGAGGGAAGAGCCCTGCGCCGCACACTGTCATTCTCAGCAGTAGATTCTGACACCTCTGTCCTCAGCCTCTGAGGCAGGATGAGGCAGGCCCCTTATGGAGGCCCCTGGGTTCCTGGACCCCAAGCTGGAGGAGCCCAGGCCTGAGGCTCCCTGAATCTGCACTGGTTGTGGGCCCGGGCCTGGAACCCAAGTCCCTCCTGGCCAGGGGAACACAGCTCTGCGTGGGTGGGGTGGGGCCCTGGCCTTGCTTGCAGTGCTGTGCCCAGTACCCGACCCACGTGGGCGCACTGTGGGCACTCACAGATGTCTCAGGTGCATGTGTCCTGAGCTGTTTGAAGTTGGGTCTCCCAGGGGCTTGGTGGGAAGGGGTGCCGCTTCTAGGCCCAGGTAGAACTGTGCAGGGACCTGCCTGAGGCAACCTCCTCCCTGGGGGAGTCCAGCTGATGAGACTAAGAGTCAGGAAAGGTGCTCAGTGTCAATGCTGTGGGATGAAGATAGGCCCTGTTGGCTGATAGCCTGGCTGCTGGGAGCAGGTGATGGAGATAAATGGTCCCTGTCCTAGGTGGGGGTCAGGGCTGGGTGAGGCAGCCTTGGGCCTGACGGATGACTCAGGGCTGGGCCAGGAAGTCGGGGAGGGCTCCTGCAGTGGATCTGCCTGGGTAGCAGGAGCCCAGCTGTCCACAGCCTACCAAGGCTACCCACCGCCTCCATGGGGGCTGAGGGTTTGGGGGGCAGAGGGGCTGGCCCCACCCTGTCACAGGTGTGGAAGCTGAAGCCCTGGTGAGCCCTCACCTGCCCTGGGCCAAGCCCCAACCTGGGCAGGAAGTGGGTTTTCCTGAGTGCTTTTGTCAAGGAGACCAAAACCTCCTCATGAATACCTCAGGGTGAGGGCTGGCTGCTAGAGGCTGGCTCCAGGCCTCATTTGTTCTTTGTTAATTTATTCATTCATTCCCATGTCTGCCCTGGTGTCCTTTCTGGGCTGCTAGAAACTCCTCTCTACCCAGGGAGCCCAGGCTCTCTCCTCTGGCCTGGAATCTCTTTGACCGTGTCACTCTCCTCCTGCCACACTGGCCTCCTGGCTGTTTCTCCAAGAAGCCTCTAGACCTTTACTTTTCCTGTTGTTGTTTTTCCACCTGGAACACCCCTGACTCAAGTGCATGTGGCCAGCAACCCCTGACATTCAGATGCTTCAGTGCCCTCCTCTCCTTGATTGCCCATCTGAAGCTGTCCCTGCCAATGTATATACATACAGTCCTGGTTTGTTTCCTTTAGAGCCTAAATATACCTTGTTTGTTGGTTCATTTGTTTATCATCTGTCTCCCATAGGCATTGGGAGCCCAAAGGAGAAGGCACCTCACCAAGCCCTCCCTGGGACCCAAGGTCTTAGCTGCTTTCTTTACTGGTCCATGAGTGCTCGGGTCCCCAGGGCCACTCAGGACAGTGTAAGGCAGGACCTGTTCATGGACCAGTAACAAGACTGTTGCCAGGGCAATGGGCTGCCCATCTCTGAGGGTCCCACATAAAGGCTTAACGCTTTGGATCCAGGTTGTCAGACAGAGTCTAGATGGCCAGGACCCAAGGACCCTACACACCCAGAAAGCAGGTTCCCCAAGCCCTGCCTGGGCTAGGCCCTGGTTCTGGAGCCCAGACAGGATGCATGTGAAGGTTGACACCAAATCTGGTGCCTCCACCCCCAAGATGATGGAGATAAATGAGAAGTGCCTGGAGCTGTAGTGGATGACAAGGAGCCTGGTGCAGCCGAGGGATGCAGAGTTTGGGGACGAGATGCTGGAAGAATCTCTGATCCCTCCAGGACATTGCCCTCTGTGGCAAGGAAGAGATGGACTCCACAGGTTGTTGCCGGGGGTGGGTATGGGGTTGACTTCAGGGCCTAGTTCAGCCTCAGCCCACGAAGGGGCAATGCCAGAGCATTTAATGCCACCCTGGTGCCAAATCCTGGGTGGGGGACCAGCTTGGGGCTGTGGAACCTCAGTCAGCAGTTGTGGCTCCTCTCCTCACCTACTCCACCCTCTTATCTCCCTCTACCTGCCTAGCATCCTCAGCCTCTAGGAAGGGTCTTCTTGGATACTGTCTAGGAATCAGTGGGCCTGGCTGGGGCATGGCTGTGGGTGCCTCGGGTAGTCAAGTTCCTGAGAACCATCCTAGTAGCTCCCAATCTCTGTTCCTTCCACCCAGCTACTATCCCAACCGCCCCCTGGGGAGGTGCTGGGATAGGAGCCACAAACCCCTTGTTCCTCTCATACGGAAGGGGTGTCCTGTGTCTTGGAGAAGTGTGGCTCCATCTTTCCTCAGCTCCTTGGAGGTCCAAGGCCACTAGATAACCTTAGGGTCTCTTTGGAGATCAAGTTCACAGCTCCAAAGAGAAAGGATGGAATGGGGCTGAATATGACTTCCACTGCTGCCACCTGGTGGTTGAAAGAGGCAAAGCACCTGCTATTGCAATTCCCAGAAGGAGGTGGAGGGAAGGGCATGCCTCACGTTTGGGGGCAGAGGCACAGGTGAGTCAGATATGCATCCCTCCCCCCGCCAGTCCTCCACTAGTATCCTGGCCGGGAATATGGGCCTTCATTTGCCTTGGATCAGAGCCTCCCAAAATGGTCTCAGACATGTGCCCATCAGAACCTTCCAGAATGCCTTCAAAGCAGATCTGGTATCAGAGATGGCCTGTTTGGCCTCCACTGTATTAAGGGAGGACCTAGGGCCTGAAGGACACCCAGGGCCACGCCTAATGGATCTTAGTGGCAGAGAAGAGGGGAAGGAGTGGGAGCTGGGAGGGTAGTGGGGAGAAGGGGGAGCAGAGAGGTGGGTGCAGCCCAGCTGAGCCCTGCCTGTCCTGTCCTTGCCTCACTCACAAATGCAGCTGGTTTTCTTTGCAGGACCTGAAGTGAGTCCCATAAGGCTCTCCTCAGTGCCCCACTGGTGTTGTAGTAACCCTCCTCCCTTCTCCAGAGCTGGGTGAGGGGGAAAGGGCTTGTTCAGGACCCAAAGGCCTTGGCCAATTGGCCTCAACAGAGGGTCCTCAGGAAGGAATAGATTTCCCTTCCTGCTACTCCTCAATTCCCCACAACTCTGCTGGCATCAAGGTTATTTCAAGGTCACCAAATCTACTGAAGGAATTATGATGTGGCAAGCAAAGTTAAAACTTGGTACCAAAAATGAACTTCTTGGAGTCCAAGGGGGAAAAAAATCAAATACATCCCATCAAATGGACTTTTTCTTCTTTTTTCTCAACCTCCTGGTACATCCTACCCTGCCATCCTGTCCTACTAGGGCTGGTCTCCTGACACAGTTTGCCCCTCCCCACCCACCACAGACCATGCTATTTCCCCAGTGGTACATTTCCTAAAGTCTCAATAATCATTCAGCCAAGAGTAACCTCCAAGAATAGATGATATTGAAATCACTGCATGATAATCTGGAGGGAAAAAATGAACTTGGTTCCATACCTCATACCTTAAAACGAACACCAATTCCACTTGGATCAAAGCCAGATGGACTAAAGAATAAAGAACAAATTTCTAGAAGAAAACAAGGGGTTTTTGAAGAATAGATGATGTTGAAATCACTGCGTGATAATCTGGAGGGAAAAAATGAACTTGGTTCCATACCTCATACCCTAAAACGAACACCAATTCCACTTGGATCAAAGCCAGATGGACTAAAGAATAAAGAACAAATTTCTAGAAGAAAACAAGGGGTTTTTGTACAGCTTTAATCTGATATGACCTTTTATAAGTATAACAAAAAAATAGAAAAGCCATGAGAGAAAAAATTGGATACACTCAACTACATGAAAATCAAACATTTCCATATGGGGAAAAAAATCAAAGTTTAAAGACAAACAACAAGCTGAGGGGAAAACTACTAATTTCATATAGATAAAGGGTAAAGGGCCCCTATAAACCTAGAAGGGAAACACCAACAATCCCACCGAAAATGGGCAGAGGAGAGGCACACAGAGTTACACAAAAGGGAATCCAAAAGACTTGACTGCTGAAATGATGCTCAACTTCATTTCTCTGAGAGAAATGCAGATTAAACAGGCGAAGTTGTGAAAGGTCGATGAACATTTCTGGTCAGCACATGGGAAACTTGTAGTGAGTTGCTTGTTAGAGTATAAATGGTGTGACCTCCATGAAAGCAACGTGGCAATATCTATCAAAATTAAAAATGCACATAGATCTTTTGGGCTAGCACTGCCCACTTCTAGGAATTTATCCTACAGATAAACTCACAAGCCTGTGAAATCCCACCCCAGGGTATTCGCTGTGTGATGTTTCTAAGAGTAATCGATTGGAAGCAGCCTACCCTGCGGAGCCTGGCTGAGCGTCCTCACCGTAAGTACTATGCAGCTATTAAAACGGAGGAGGGTGAGGCAGTGCCACACGAGGTGATGTATGAACAAGATGTGGTGTATGTTTAGGCTGTTAACCTTGTGTTCTTTAAAAGAAGGGTAAGTGTTCTGGAACCCTGCTGGTGCCCTTCAGAATGCTCAGCCCCCATCTCCCACACATCCTACGAAGTTGAGCTGCTTGGTGGCATCCACTTTGCCCTCTTGGTGATGGGTCTGGCCAAGGGGAGCTCACCGGGAATCTAGCAGACACAAGGGGGACATCATGTTTATTCCCTGTTCCCTCCCAGACCATCCTCCTTTTGATGTTTCTAAACAGAGATCTGGTACATCCCTCCTTGCTCAAAATGCTGCATGGCTCCCTGTCACCCTCTGGATGGAAGCCAGATCCCTACCATGGACCGCAAAGCCCCACATGGCTTTTAAGGGTCTGCTTCTGCTGGCTGCCCGTTCGCTGTAATTCCAAACCTCTCCAAGATCCCTGGTCTCAGCAAAGTTCCCTCTGCCTGCAACCCTCCTCCTTTTCCAGGGGACAGCCTCAAAGGACCCCCTCGTCCTCCTCTGGCTGCTGTGCCCCTGCCCTGAAAGCAGGCAGCACTCTTCCCTGCATCCCACCTGTGCTCCTGGAATGCAGTTTGGTGCAATGGACAGAGGTACCCCAAGGCTCTTGGTCTCTGAAGCCCTTTGGAGTCTGTGTTCTGCTGCAGGGCCCAGCTCTGGTCCTTCCAGACTTTGGAAAGAAGGTGGCCTGCTTGACTCACCCCTGGGAGGCTGGACCAAAAGAGGCCAGGGAGGACCTGGTGGGGGACTGGAGACCAAGGCTCAAGGAAAAGCCCTGGTAGGAAAGGATGTTGTTTGAGGCCAGGTAGGAACAGAACTGCAAGCAATCAGTAAGAAGCCATGTTTGTAAAAATGACTTGGCTGTCAGCAGTGATGAAACAATATAATAAATATGAGAAATAAATCTCGTTACCATGTAATGAGCTGCCTTATTAATGCGTTAAACTTGTAAGAAATCCTTAAGTGTTTAATTGGCACCTAATGAGGGTGCCAATTAGGGATCATTATACCTTCCTTGAAAAAACCCTAATTGGCAGGGGGTCATTTCAATCAATGCCACAGAGCCAGCTCCGGAGGGACCCCGTCCTGGAGGTGCATCTGGTAACTGTACCTGCAGGGCCACACCTCTGGTGGCTAGCCCCACTGGAGCCCACAGCAAGGTCAGGGCCACCGGGGTTGGACCCACCCAAAGTCACCAGGCACCAAGACTAAGTTTCTCCTGAGCCACCAAACCCCACTGCTGCTGAAAGCCCATCTGAAACGGTGCATCTGTCAGGAGGCTACCCTGTTCCTCCAACCAGACAGGGGGACTCGGGCTGTCTGGAGGCTTCAAGAGGCCAAGAGCTCACTGAGCATCGTGACCATGGTTCTCCTCCAGTGCTCAGCACTCAGACTCTCAGCATCCCTCATGCAGCTAAATCTCATCCTGACTGCTTTTACAAGCAGCCTCATGTGCCTGGCGGGACCTGGGGTGGGCAATGGGACTCAGAGTGAATTCCATCCCTCCTGTCTCCAGGACTCAGCCCCCCTTCCCAGGAAAAGTAAAGCCGAGCAGATCTATATTCCAGACCAGGCCAGCAGAAGAAAAGCGACCTGGGCAGCCAGAGCATGATTAATTACCAAATTAATCACTCGGGTAATTGCCAGAGAGCTGGGTGGAAAGCAGGGAAGGAGGCTGCTGCCCACCCGGGGCAAGGCCCAGCCAGGGGTAGGGGGCCATAATCCTGGCCCAGGCCTGGGGCGAGAGGGCAGAGGCAGGAGACTGGCTGCAGTCTGAGCAGATGGCTTGGACAGGATGGAGGCAGCAGACTGAGGGGCTTGGAAGCCAAACTAGGGGGTTCCAGAGTTCAGGAGAAGACTTGCAGGCCTGTGAGTGGAGGATGGAGGTGCTGTGGGGGCAGTGGTGAGTGGGGCATGGCTGGGAGCCCCGGGAAAAGATGGCCAGCCAGGAGGACTGCGTGGGCACACTTGTAGGACTTGGAGGGAGGGAGGTAAGTGACTTTGGGGGCTATAGGTTGCAGGAAGGCCCCAGTTTCTTGCCTGGGGATGGGGAAGGCAGCTGGCATCTCTGAGCTGGACAGAGCATGAAACAGGGCAAGGGACCAGCCCCTCCTCTGTGGCCTGTGGACTCCCAGGCTCCAGGGCCCTAAGCCAGGCTGGGGTTCTTGTAAAGGGAGAAGGGGACTAGTAGCCTCTACCATCTGCTGGTTTTCAGGAATTGTCAGGAACCTGAGGTATCCCATCCTTCCCCAGTGGAAGACCATTCAGGTGGCTAAGTGGAGTCAGGTCAGAGGGCTCTCTGTCCCCAGAGCTCAAGCCCTGACCTTTCTCTCCTGCCCCAGCTGTTCCCAGTTATTCCTCCCAGGCTGGATCCCAGAGGCTGGGCTGTGTTTTCAGGAGGCCCCAGATCAAGCCGGGTTTGGAGCAGGGGACTGCCCCATGGCCCTGCCCCTGCCTGGTAGTGGGAGGCTTGGTGGGACCACATGTGCTCCTGGGCAGAGGTAACTTTAGAACTTGGGCCACTCGGGAGGGTTTAGACCAGAGGCTGAGCCAGAAGGTATGACCTGAACCAGGTGCACCTGCAGCCCCTGTGGCCCCAGGGCTGCCCGAAGGCTGAGTCTACTGTGATTCAGAGTCTCCCACTCCTGTGAAGGCCCTGTAGCCCCTGGGCCACACTTTGAATCTTCAGCATGTTAAATTAGCAAATAATTACCTAGTGTTTCCTGTGTGTCAGGCACTGTTTTAGGCCCTCTACAAATACGAACTCTTAATCCTATCAAGTAGTGGGTGACAGACACAACCAGCCTCTGATTTGCCCATCTGCCGGGACAAGCGGAGCCAATTGCAAGTATCAACTTCCACCTTCTGCAAAACCCACCAATCAGCATTTACTCTTTAGCATAATTTATTGGCATAACAACTTCCACCTCCCCCGACCTGAGTGAGGACTACTGGCGGAAAGTTCATCCCTGGCCCTCTCTTTTCAGACATGCCCCTTTCACTTTCAGTATATCCACCAATCAAAACTTCGCAGTACCCCTCATTTGCATAAGAACCCACCAATAAGCTCCTACCCATGGGGATAAATAACCAAGTCTGGGAGTTAGAAAGTAGGCCCCAGTCTGAACGGGAACCTGTTTTTGTGGGTCTTCCCTAAAGTCTGCATGCAGAGTGTGGGCTCCAGTATAACTGGAGATCTCTCTGCAAGTTTCCAAAAATAGGTCTGGATCTGCTGTTGCATTGTGTCTGTTTTTTTCTTTTTATTTTATTACTCCTTTCTGGCTCTAAGAGAGAGGGCCTGTCTTACACTTTACAGAGGAGGAAACTGAGTCAAGAAATTTAGGGCCTTACCTGTAGTCACTAGTGGATTAGTTGAGATTCAGGCCAGCTGGTTCATGGAGCAAAGAGCATTTGGCTGAGTCTAGTTGTCCCAGGGTCTTTGTGCAGAGGTCTCTGGTGTGTGTGGCATGTGCACCCACAGTGGGAGGCTGACTGTCCATGAGTTACACCCGGTTTTGATGGTGGTGTGCGGTCAGTCACACTGCTGGCTTCTCAGTCAGGCTGCATGTGGACACTTACCACTTTGTGGGAGCTGCCTGTTCCTTGCTTTCAGTTCCTGCCATCCCCAGCCCAGAGCGAGAAGTGGGACTGCCACATGGGATGCAGGCATGAACCACACCCATTCAGAGCGAGGCCATGGATTCCACAGAGCTAGCTTCAAAACTGGCTACAGGTGGGACAGTTAATTGATCTCATCTGGAAAGAAGTCTTCACAGTGGGGGAGGGGAGACAAGTCTCCTTTATCATCTTTCTATGCAATGCCCTTGTAGGCACTGAAAGGAGCTAAGATCTGAGGTAAAGACGGCATTGACAGTGGAAGTCCCAGGGCAGGCACAAGTGGCAGTGGGAAAGTTGCAGGAGGGAGTGATCTGCAGATATTGTGAGCTTAGCTCATGACCACCAAAGGGAATGCCCATCCTCCAGCCAGCTGAACCTGCCAGCAGGCCTGCCCTGTCTCCTGGGGACAAGAAGGTTGGCATTCTTCCCTCCCTATGGAAGCTGCCTGCTGAAGCTGAGGGGAGAGGCAGTCCCTGAACAACCCTCGGTGTTTGGCACAGACCCCTCCTGTCTCCAAATGCCCACAAGGGCTGCTCTGTTGACTGGTGAATCCTTGGGTTCAGCCTTTATCCCCTGCTGGGAGAAGTGACTAGATACCAAGTCAGGGCCCGCAGCCTAGACCTTCCAAAATATGCATGGAGGAGATCTTTGGGGATTGTTCTGGGAAGACCCATCCTCCATAATAAAAGTTCAAGTAAGCACATACGTTTATTGAAGACTCCACGTGCTTTCATATATTAAGTCTCATTTAATTCTCATGAGGGAAGGACCACTTATCAATCCTCCGTTCAATGAATAGCCCTGAGCACCTGTTAGGTATCGGGCTCCGTTCTGGAGTCTCAAGACACAGACATGTGAAGTCTTCTTGACCCAGCCACAGTCCAGCCTGCTTCTGGCAGGGAGGAAGCAAACAGCTTCAGTGCACCAGCCACCCAGACTGCTGAAAAAAGCCTCAGGGCCAAATTTCACTCAGAGCGCCCCAATATTGGCCCCACATGCTGAGCTCATGATCTAGGCCTGCACCGCCACCTGGTGGTCACATTGGAAAGAGCCCCAGAATACCCTTGCCAAGGGAAATTGGTCCACTCACCACTGAGGCTTGGGGAGGTTACCCTTGGGGATGGAAACAGGCCTCCTGGGTCCCTTTGGCATAGTGGAGAAGGGTGTGGTCTTTCTGGAGGAGTCATTCAGCAGCACCCTTGGCCTGGTGATCCTCGCAGAGCTGTCTGATAGACCCACTTCCCCACCAGCACCAGCGTGGAAGACAAGGGTACTCAGTAAGAGACAATGCTTATGGCACATAGGGTTGGCCCAGCGTAATGTAGGTGCCCCATGTTTGTAGGGGTCATCTGGTGAGATCTCCATCACTTGTGTCATGGCTGTGAGGAAGTCCATCGTCTCCTAAAACTTGTCCCTGCCCAGCCTGAAACGTCCCCCCTCAACTTGTGTCCAAACCCAGCACAAGGCCCAGCACCATGAAAGCCTTGCCTTATCCCTACTCAGAAGGGGTGTTTCTTCCTCTGAATTCCCTTGTCACTTTGCCTGTGCCTCTTGTCACCTCCTAGTGAGGGGTGAATTGTTGCTGTCAGCATTGTTGTTTGACTCTCATGCTGGGTGGGACTCTTCCAAGGCCAGCCCCCTGTGGGTGCCCCTCAGCCCCAGAGTCCAGCTGGGGCCTGGTTTGGAGGAGTTCGGAAGGACTGAAGAGAATAGTGAGTGGTGAGGGAAGGGACAGCTCTGTCTTCAGAGAACATTCCTTCTTTGGTAGTCTTGGATGTGAGCTCTGGGGTTAGCTCAGCTGGGGTCAAATCCAGGCCCTGCTGCATGCTAAGTAACCCTAGTGCTCTGTGCCCAGTTCCCCCACGTATAATATGAGGGCACAAGTGGTACCCAGGCTGTGGGGTTCCTGGGAGGAGTTAAACGGGCCTTGCTTCTGCCTGCCAGTGTCCTGGCAGGTTCATACACAGACTCCGGGGCTGACCCACCTGCAGGGATTTATGGCAGGAATTCTGCCCTCCTCCATTAGGGGCTTCAGAGTGTCACCTTATTGACCTGTTATTGAGCTGCTGCTAAGTTCCTTAAGTCGCTCATAATCTGTTCTCAGCCTCCTCGGGGTGAAGAGCGTCTTGGCGATCTCTGCCAGGGAGGGGCCCACACTCCCATTACTTGGCTTTCTGGGGCCTCCAGCCTGCTGGCAGGGGAGCAGGGGTGGGGCAGTGGTTCTATATCTGCCTCCTGGACCTAAGTAGCAGGGCTGGGGCTAGGATGAGGTGAGTGAGGCACCCAGGGCACAGATTTGAGGAGGCATTCATGTTCAGGTTGGTGCAAGTGTAGTGCCAGCACCTGAGTGAGGGCTTCTGACATTTTAAACCCTAGGCTCCCATTCACCTCAGCCTAGTCCTGGCCCAGCCAGATAAGTCCCCACGTCAGGACCTGCAGTGTGAGGGCTGCTCTCCACACCACGTGGGGGAGAGGTTGAGTGCAGGAGGGATCCAAGGATGGGGCCAGAGGAGAATTCAGGGCCACCTGACAGGCGACTGGGCTGAGGATGGGGCAGGAAGGCATCTGCAGTGTCTATACATGCCAGCAGGTGGCAGCACAGGAGGGCATCCGAGGCTGGAAGGCTGACTGGAGAGCCAAGTGGGCAGTGCCTGCTGGGTGCCCCATCAGGCCCCAGCACCTTCCTATTTCTAGGATTGTCTGAGATTCCCTTCTCGAACGGTGTAGAGGAAGAGCCAGTCCCTGGGTGCTGGATCTCTTCCTCTGTACAATGGGTGACCGGATACCCTGCAAGAAGGGCACTGGCAATTAAGTGAGATTGTGTTGGGTTCACGTCAGTCGACTGACCTGGCCCTCTCTCCATGAGATGGTCCACTATATCTGGCACGTGGCAGGAGCTCAATAAACCATGCATAGTTATTATTATTATGTTATTAGTATTGGCATTGTTATTACCCGTGCCCCTTTATCTCTTGCTGCACCGCAGGAAGTATACCTGACTACCCCCCCCCCCAAACCCAGGCCTCCACGCCTCCAACAGAAGTACACTAGGGCTGGGCAGGCAGGAATGGCAGGGATAAACACCCCCTCTTCTCCTGTTTGACCAGAGGACAGGAGGCCTGTCAGCCACAAGGGCTGGGACATCTACTATTGTCCCTTCTACATTCTCCCAGGCTGGACCCCAGAGGCAGCCAGGTAGGAGGAGCTGAGGGCACTGGATGGGCCTCAGCCTGGCTGTCACTGGAAACATTGGGGAGGCCCCCAGGAGGTGGGCATATCCATCCATGCTGACATCCAGGAAGGCAGGAGCTGGACCAGTGATGTGAGAGTTGGGGAAACTGGGTGCCCCTTGAGAGTGATCTGTGGGGTGTTGGCAGATCCAGGTGGGAGGTGCCAGCACCCAGTGGCCACGTATCAGGGGAACAGAGCAGTGCAGACAAGGCCATGGCCTCCCACACCATCCCACACAGGCACACCTGGAGGATATGGGGCTGAGATTCAGGCTGCCATGGAGCCTCAGAGGTGACCAGGTCCTAGTCCTGGCCTAGGAAAGCTGGACTGAATCTGTGGCCCTTTCCCCTGAGATGCCTATGCATACGGGGTCTCAGGACATGCCCAACCTCCTGTCAGGTTAAAGGGAGTTGGGGGCTTAGAGCACCTTGAGACACCCTGGTAGGGGCAGGCAGTATTGCTGTCCTCATGCTAAGGCCTGCTACAGGGACAGCTGGACAGGATAGGGTGGAGATGTCTGCTCTCAGCATCTGAACACCCCCCAGGCACACTCAGATCCTCTCCCTGCCTTCTTTTTCATAGAGATGTAGATATAAAGATATGGACGTACAGACTGTGTGTACACACATAACACACACACACTCATCCCTTCTTCCTATTTGACATCTATCTCTTCCCATCTCAAATGGCAATGCAGAGACCGGGCTGGTGCTGGGCCCCCAGTGAGGCTCGGTGATGTTTCTGGAAAGAATCCATTGCAAGGTCAGACTACTCCACCGGAGTTTCTGGGCTCACCTCCACAAGAACTTTCCTTTACATTCTGAACGCATCCCTGGCATCTGCCTGCAGTCAGGCAATGGGATTATTGTATTCACTTTGGCTTGAAGGTGACACCTCACTTGATTAAACAAGATGGCTCCTCCAAAGGCACCCATCTACGTCCACCCTGATACCACCCTGCAAACCGCTGCAGCTTCTGCCTGAAGCCCTGGTCGCTACTCATGAGGTGGGGTTTCATGTACTGATGTGTGGGGCTGGGGGCAGCTCCCAAGGGCCCTCTTGTAACAGTCAAGAGCAGCAATGGCAGGCAGGCAACACCATCTCACCCCTTCTGCCTGGCTGAGGGCAGTGAGGAGAGTTCTGATCAACCCACCAGGCCCACGGTCACAGGGAGGACATGTCGCCTGGAAACTCTTACCCCGATGTTTATTGATCTCATACTCTGTGGAAGACCTGGGAACCTTCAGGAAATCTGGGTTTCCTCCAGGACTGGGAAAGAGCTAGAAAACAGAAGGTGGGTGGAAGGGAAGAGGTGACTGCGAGGGGACAAGGGATGAGGTGGCAGCTCCCGTCACCCACAGAAAGCCACCATTTGTCCATCACCTAGCCAAGCCCACCCACCAGGAAAGGGGTCTAGGGCAGGCAGTGGGAGAGAATGGGGACAGGGGTCCTCCTGGAGCCCCCGCCCCAGGCCCTGTTCTCCATGCCAGCCTTACTCTGTAGACCGTTTTTAGGGTCTCCCAGACATCAGGTCTTCTGCAGCTCCACGTTCTTTGGCTGAGGGGCTCTCCAACAGGATGCGGGTGCAAAGCCTATACATCCTGTCTCCTCTTGCCCTCAGGAGTCCTGCCAGTGTGCTGAGGAAAGGGGACCCCTCCCCAAGGCCGGGGTTGGTCACGGAAAGACCCAGCTGTCTGACCCCAGTGTGGGAGGCCCATGGGGTGCTTGGCGCCCTCGCCCTTTACCCAAGGCCCTGTTCTGAAGCTCCCACCTCCAGCCCAGCCCTGGGAGCTCACCTCTTCCTTGTTTTCACTTAACTAGCCTGAAGGCTCAGCTCTCTAGCAGAGGGTCTGCATGTCACTTAGGGTCCTGGTTTGTGGGATTTTCAATGCTAAAATTGTGCGGCCCTGAGAAAACTAGGACAGTTGGTCACCCTGGTGTCATTCTCCCCCAGACCCTTTTGAACCATGCAGGTGGCTTCACACCCCCACCCACCCCCTGCACCCTTGTACTCTGGGAAAGACCATTTTTCCCCTATTGTTTCAGACCCAGCTCCTATGGGTCCAGAGGCACCATACCTCCCCTGCACCTTGGGGCTCCAGCCCCCTCCCACCTCTGGTCCCACAGGTCCTGTCCACTTGGCCTCTCCACCCAAGCGGATGGCAGGCACGTGACTCCATTCCACAGTTGAGGCATGAGGCCCCAGAGCAGCCTTGAACTCAGGACCAGAGGCGTTTCACCCAAATGAACAAGAAAGCCAACTCGGCTCCCACCTCATAGCTGGAATCCAAGCGGCCACACCTAGGTCCCCCACAGCTCCTCACCCATTCTGCCCCTCCTGGGGTTTCACACTCGGAGTGTCACAAGCTCACACTCTTTTTGTGTAAACATCTTAATTACATCTTTAATGCTCTTACGTGGAGATGCTGTGAGTTAAATTACAGCTTCTGTGCATCCTAAATTACCCACGGCCCTCCAGTTGGCTCAAGTGCTAACGTATTTATAGCATCTAGAGGAGGAATCAATCCAGAACCTTCCCCACGCAGGCCTCCTCGGCCCTCACATCCTGACACGTGGTATTTGCCCAGCAGAAGTTTTGTACATGCCACCCTCGTGTCCCCTCCAACCAGCAGAGGACAGCGAGGGCGGCAAGGCTGGGCCTGGGGGCATGCGGCTGTGCATGCTCATGTGCGCATGCGTGCCCAGCGGAGAAAAAGTGCTCAGTGCCTGGGGTCTGGCTTGGCCTACGGCCTTGTCCAGATGCCTCAGAATGGTAGAATTCCTGAGGGGCCTGGGGTGGGCGGACAATGGGTAGGTGGGCTGTGTGCTCAAAAAACAGACTAGGTCTCCTAGGTCTGTATCCCCACCAGGTTTCAGGCAGTCAGAATTCCCCCTGCTAGCCCGCAGCCTGCGGCCACTGCCCTTAGACCAATAGCCTCTCCCCCAACCCCAGATCACCAACATAACCAAGACAGGGAACCATTTCAGAAGCAGGTTACCTGGCATTTAGAGCCCAGTGAGGAGACGCAGTGGGCAGTGGACCCTCGCCTTTGCTTTCCTCTCCCTTCTGTCCCTGAACACTGAAGGCAGACAAGGTGGCCTACTCAGTGCTCTTCTACACACCATGGTGTAGGGGTCAGCTTGGAGTGTGGAGCTATGCAGAGGTCTCCATCCTGGCCCCTGTGCTGAGACAGGTGCAAATCCACATGTGGGCACATCTGCACACATCTATGAGGCCTCCCAGCAGGTCTGGCATGGCATCCCTCCACACCTGCTCCCCAACCTCCCTCCCCCTCAGCTCCCATCCTAGCTTGGGCCCAGCCAATAGCTGGCTGCCAGGGAGGGGTGTCTGGAAGACCTCATGGCCCCTCTGTAACATGGATGGACCCTGCATAGGAGCAGCCCTCCTCCTGGCATCCTTGCCCGCTGGGCATTCAGCTCTATCCCTGAACCTCTCCCAGGGTGCCACCACACCGTCCCCAAGACCTGGCTGGTTGCCTCTCCCCACCCCAGAGGAGGCTCCAGATTGCAAAGACAGGTCTTGCCTTGACAGAAGGGAAACCCCCGACTCTCTTTCCCTTCCCATTCCCAACCCATGTCTCCTCCATTTCCTCCACATTAGAGGAACAGACTCTGATGTGAGGGGTCTGGAAAGGGAACAAGGCAGCCAGCAATGGCTCTTCACCTCCCTGACATGAGGGATGCTCTCCATGCCAGGCCCCTCAGATCAGAGGACATCAGTGGCCATAGGCCCAACCTGGCCAGGGGCCTCTCTTGGAGCATGGAAAGTTAGCAGGTGGGTCCTCGAAACAGCTGGGGCCTTGGCAGGGCAGGTCCTGAGAGTAGGTCTTAATGATCTCGGAGTAGGCAGCTCTGTGGGCACTGTGGCAGGTGTCTTCATCAGAGGTCCAGGCCACTCACGCGTGGATGGCGTTGGCTACGTCGGTGAACACCAGCCGGCTGGGCCTCTGCATCGGGCCCTGAGAAGGGAGAGTGGTCTGCAGAGAGATAGTCAGGGACATCAGGGACCTTGACCAAGGCCATGCACTCTCTGGCCCAGGCACCTCCACCTTCTGGTGGATGGACCAGGCTTGGAAAGCTATGTCTTTTGCCTGGAATGCCCTCTCACAAGCTCAGCTATGAAATTGGACCTGGCTCAGGTAACTCCTCCCCGATAGCCATCTCTAGCCTGTGCAGCAGCCTCAGCCTGCTGCAGCGCTTACCCTGTGGGCCCAGGGCCATGGAGGGGCTCACCTCTGTACCTCAAGCCCCAAAGCCCCAGCACAGGGGCTGGCACAAGGGAAGTGCACAGGAGACAGCTGTCAAATGGTCAGTAGGCCCACGTTCTGGGTGGACCGAGGTTCTCAGCCCAATTTCCTGACCATCCCAAGCAGGGAATGTATCCTAATCTGGATGACACAGGACTGGTAGAAAAACCAAGGGATCTCCGGACTCCCAGCCCAATTCTGCCTCTGTGGGGTCAAGGCTAGGAAGGATGCAAAGGGCATCATGGGTCGGGGGAGACCAAGCCTCCTCATGGTGCTCTGGCCCCTGAGGATTTCAGGGACTGGTGACAAGTGGCCAGGCAGCTCAGTGACTCTGGCAAGATAACAGCACAGGTACCTGACCCTTTGGACGTGGGAGGTGAATCTGTCTGGGGGCTCCACCTGACGGGGGTCTGCCAGTTACTAGGAACCCACCAGTCTACTCAGAGGTGCCACTGCCCCAGAGTCTGACCCCAATCACAACACACTCAGGACTGGGATCTCAGCAAGCAGAGGAACCCAGGGTCTAAGCCCCCCAACAGTCTCTCCCATCAGTCCTCTCCTGCTTTCCCCCTAGTTTGAGGGGGCGTACCAGGGGCAAGAATCAGGATTTTCATTTGTAAATGAGAAAATGAGGCTCAAAGAAGCCAATGGGGCTTTGAAGATCACTAGGCTATCAGTGGCAGAGCCACGCTGGATCCCAGAACTGCCCCAGTCTGGCCTTATGCAGTCAGCCTGTGGTGGCCACAGAGCAATTCTACCAGTTTCTAAACAAGCCTGGCTAAATCCCTATACCCAACACCTGCCACCTGACCACATGGCAGGTGCTAGAAAGCTGCATGAGAAAGGAGGGAGGGTGGGGGCAGAAGAGCCATGAACAGCCTGCGGGCTGGGCTGGGGAGCCTGCTCGGTGCCCACCTTGCCCTGCACGACCTGCACAGCGGCAGCGGCCTGCGCGGAGGCAGCATCCCGCCCGTGCTCCAGCAGCTCTTGCTCCAGTTCATCTTGCTCCTCCGTGGGGTCGAAATTGTACATAGGCATGAGCTGGTGTCGTAGCTTCTCCAGCCTAGGGGTGGGGGCAGAGGCTGTTGGGGGCAGGGCAGGCCCGTCCCCTCCCACCAGCCCCCCAGCCCCTGCCTGCTGACCAGCTGACACCACTACATTTAGGACCCGAGGATTTCCCTTGGGATTGAATGAAAGACATTTTTGCCCCTATCGTGCTGGTTCTACCCCTCAGATGGGTGGCCTGGGAGGGATAGTCACCCACTCCTGGAACCAGGTGGGGCCATGGGCCACAGAGTTATCATTTGTAGGGGCCGTGGGGATGCCTAGGCCACGGCCTTGTGGGGTCCACAGCTCCTGAGGGGCTTGGGTGGGGAAAGGGTAGTCAAGGCAGCAGGTCAAGGGTGGCTCAGCCCTCCCCGAGGGAAAGAGATCACTCCCAACCCCAAGTGGGCAGAAGAGGCACTGACTCCCTGACAACAGAGGGGCCCTCATGATGGGAGGACTCTCCTTTCCCACCCGCGTCCCCTGGAGTCCAGCCCAGCATTGCCCGTGGACTGGAGTCTTAGATGGCACCTGGGGAGTTACCTCTTCTTCTTCCTGATGTACAAAACCTGCAAGAGAAGAGGCAGCATCAAATGGCCAGGAAAGGAGGCCCTGGTTAACCCAGCAGTCCCTCGGGACCGGGGACATGCTGAGGCTGATGAATGGGACATCTCTAGGTCCCCATGTCCTCAGGGACCCCATCCCAGAGACACATAAACCCCACATTCACACTTCCATTTGATGTTTATTAGATGCCAACAGTGCCTGGACTCAGATGCGGGCAGCGTTCCAGCCCAGGAAGAGCACACAGTCAGGCCTGGCTCACTAATACTGACTGTGGCTCCAGCCACTCACTGCGTGCCTCGGACTCCTCGGGGATGAAGTGGGGGTAAGGGGATACTTCAGCACACCCCCTCTTCTCAACTGTCCCCAGGTCCAAATTTCTTCCTCATGTATGGCCAAAAAGAACAGGGGCCAGGCAGTGGCCAGACTCTGCAAGGCAAGGCTGTGGGCCCAGTTCCTGGGATTTTCATGGGAGGCTGATGGCCCTCAGTGGACAGGGGCCGAGGAGGCAGGCCTGAGCCTCTGGACACCAGCCCAGACCAAACTTCAGAATCCTGATGCTGGAGGAACCTAGAAAGGCCCCTAAGTCCTAAGCCCCCATTGTACAGACTTGAAGATAAGGCCTAGGCAGCCTGAGAAAACATCCAAGACCCAAGAGCTCCAGGCTGGAGCAGGAAATCCTGGTACAAAGCACTAAGGGGAGGGAGGCAGGGGGTTAATCACGGTGACCACCTGAGCAGGGACTCCAGGGACCTCTGCCACCATGCTCATCCCTAAACTGGTGGTTTTTGACTACCAGTAGCATGACCACCTCTGACTGGGGAAAAGCTATGTCCCTAGACTCTGTCCCAAACCCCCACTCTTTGTGGCCCATTCACAGCTTGAATCTGGTTTGTTTCCTGGCTGGCCCACAGCTCCTCCTGCCGCTCACTCCTGAGGGACCCCAAAGGTGAAAGAAACCGAGGTGCCTCCTGCTCCCCCACCCGCTCCAGGACATCACATGTGGGCGTGCCTCTTGCTCTCCTGCGGATGGGATGCAACAGGAGCTCCAGGTTTCTGGCCCAGCCCCTGCCTGCCCTGAACCAGCGGCTGCAGCCCCAGCACCCTGTACTCCCTCCCCCTCAGCCCTGCCCCAACCTTTCCTCCCTGCCTTGCAGCCCAGTGATGCAGAAGGACCTTCAAGAGAGGCCAGAACATTTATCCAGTCTACACACCTTAGCTTTGCTGCTCCCTCTGCCCCAACTACTAACATCCACCCCACATGCCTTCCTTTTCAAATCTTCCCCACCCCTCACTGTCCAGCTGTAGCCCCACCTCCTCCAGGAAGCCCTCCCTGACTGTTCCACCTATGTGTGAGGCATAAAGCTTGGCACTGATTTACTCCTCCTCCTGGCTCCTTGAGTGACTCCTCCTCGTGGCTCAGGATTGGCATAAGGGGAGAGGAAGTAGTACTCAAGGAACGTCTCTGGACCTGTCCTACAGTGCCCAGAGGCTGTTGCCTACCCTCCACTGCCTTTGCCCTATAATCTCCCTGCTGCTCTGATTTTGGTGATAAGGCCATCCATCATGGCCCTCTGAATGTTCCTCCAGGATGAAGAGTAAGGAAGTCTTCCCAAGTTCCTGGGACAAAATCTTTGGCCAAGAGTGACAAGGGCAGATTTGAGACCCTTCTTTGCCTCTGAGGTTAGGGTGTCTCTGCCTGCTTAACCACCACATGGGTGCCAAACACTGGTGCTGTGCCTTGTCCCTGCCCCAGGAGACTGCCCAGTCCCCCACTTCACTCCGTGTGTTGCATCCCGGCTCTGCCTGCTGGCCAGCAGTTATTCCCTGGCAGCGATCCGGAGCCTGCAGGGATCACCGTATGGTGACCCTGGTTTATCAGCAGCTCCAGCCAGGCCATGGATGGACCATCCATTGCCCTGTTTATCAGAGAAACATGCCCCTGAGCCTAAGGCCAGCCGTCAGAGCCTGTGAGGGGCAGCGGGCAGAATGTAGGTGCACCACAGGTGCACTTCCACCCTCCCTGGTCTCAGCCTACACAATCTCCAGTGGTCCCTCAGTGACATTCTGAATGTCCAGGTATCATCTTAAGGGGAGAGCCCATATCTTCAGAGGCAGATTCCAGATCTGGGAGCATCACATCCACTCTCAGGGACATCCACAGACCTCACCCCAGCTCACCTCTGTCCTAGTCTGCCCAACTCTGCCCTTCTCATGACACTGGGGCCAGGCCTCCACTGTGAAGAATTAGCTTTAATGTTGCCCCCTCAGCTGTCCCAGACCACTCAGCCTAGGAAGCACCCCCCCCCCCAATTCCCCAACCCAGTCCCTATGGGCTTTCCTTGGCATCCCTGGTTTTATCTATCTCCCACTCCTTGTAAGAACCACAGAGCAGGACCTTGCCCCCCTAGTCCCTGGGGTCCCGGAGGTTTCACCCAGGGCAAGTGCTTAGTAAATGATTGCCAAGTAAACGAATGAATGAACACTGCCAGCAGCCTGCCATGCCTGGAGCTTCCCATCTGGACTCCACAGCCCACAATCTATCCCAATCGCCCTCTGGCCTCTACTTTTATTCCACCCCCACACTCACTTGCCTCACTGTCTGGCTTGCTGCTCACAGAACCTTCTGCCTACATCCAAACTTTTGCCCATCAGGACCCTCCCTCCACCTGGAACACCCTCCTTCATGACCCAGCTCAGAACACCATATATATCCCTCAGAACCTTCTCCAGTTCTTCCAATTGGAGGCAGCCTCTCTGGTCTCTGGACTCCAATAAGCAAATCCCCACAGAAGGGGAAGATTGGACTATCACTAACAGACAACTATGTTCTGATTAGATTCTCTAAAATCTAAACACTGACCACCCTCTGCCAACTGAAGGCCATCTGGGCCAGAACCAGCCTGCCCCAGCTCTCACCATGGCCACAGCCAGGCCAATCACTGTGATGATCCCAAAAGATAGAAGCATTGTGCCCACGCCGGCTGTGCCACCAGTCACATCAGGGATTCTGGTGTCATTAAAGCTGGTGGCTTCTGGGCTGAGGGTGGTGGTCTCAGAAGCTGGCCCATCTGTGGCAGGCTCCAGGTCAGGCTCAGAGGTGGGTGGGCGGCTGCTGAACCAGCCCCTAGCAGACGGGATCCTTGAGTCCATGCTGACACTGAGAGGGCCTGGCTGAGAGACAGCCTATGGTCGGTCAACCTGCCCACTCACTTCTGACATCAGGAGTGTCCCAGCCTGTGGCCCCCACTACCCATGTAGGTGGTCACGTCATTGGATAAAGGGAGCTCCCTGCCTCCCTGGGTGCTGGAAAGGAAAGAATAAAAAACATGAGGCTGAGGATGGGACTCCGTGGTGAGATGAAGTCCCCTAAGTTCTTAAGACACAGGAAAAACAGAAGTTTGAGGGCAAGGGCAAATTCAGGGGACATCAAGACATGTGTTTTCTATATCCATGGGTCTCCTGTGGATCTAGGAAACTGAAATGAAGCCCTGCCCCCTCTTTGTGGGTAAGAGGATCATAGTGATCACACTTGGAAGATGTGAAAGGTAGTGGAGAGGTCTGAAAGAAAAAGTCACTCCCCACTCCCCACGTTCCCATCTCTCACTCTCTGCACCCCACATCCCTCACCTCCTGTTTGGAGAAAAAAATTCTGCAGCTTTTTCCTTTCCTAGTGGGGAACACTTGCCCAAGAGTCAGACACGCCTGTCTTTGAACACCAGTTCAGCCACTTAACTGACCCTAGAGAAGTCACTCCCATCCCTCAGTGTCTCAGTTTTCCTGAGTCTAAGGTGGAGATATTAAGAGCATCTCCCACACAGAAAGGGTCAGAGAGTCACTGAAATGTCAGAATGAACCAGCCCCTAGAAAAGACTTGGCTCAGCACAAACTTCGACCACAGTAAGCAGCCAATAAATGTTAGATCTTCTACCCCTGGGCAACCCAGTTGCGAAAGGGGAGCCACAGAAGCCTTTGAACTCAGCCTGCTGTGTGGTCCAGCCTGTACTTGGAGTGGGGGCAGGGACAGGTGTGGTGAGACCAGAAGACAGGAAGGAGAGAGAGGCTAAGGTCAGGTCCTCTGGCAGGGCTTCTCTGTAGGCTCTTGGGGTAATTGAACCCCCTAGAGCTAGGGGCTGTCAAGGACTAGGAGAAAATCAAGGGGAGCATATCTTCAGAGGGAAGGATGGAACTTCCACTCTGAAATGCCTTCTCTTCCCCTTCCCTCCTCCCTTGGGAGCAGAGGGTGGGAGATGCACCCAGTCCAGGGTGTGACTTAGGCCTTCCCAGGCCAAAGGGCCCTAGGCAAGCAGCGGGGAAGAGGTCCCAGCCAAACGGCAGAAGGGCAGGCCTAGGGAGAGGAGGGATGCACAGCTCGCAGCTGCACGAACATCTCAGTGTGCAAGCTCATGGGTATACGTGGGGTGCCTCCCTGTGTAGGTGCATGGGTGTGTGAGGTGTGCACACAACCACGATGGCCTCTTAGGAAGGGGCAAGGCTGGCACAGGGATACGTGATGGCAGAGGCTCATTGTCCCTCTCTGTCCTTTTCCTCCAGCTACGCTGGGCACGTCAGGAAACCCAGGTTCTTTCTTGGCTCTGTCACTGACCCCAGATGTGACCTTGGGCCAGACCCTTAGCATTTGCTCTGGGGCTCTGTTTACTCCTCCTTTCAAACGAGAGAAAGGGCTCATCACTGCTGGGGACTGCCTCACAGTCCAAAGGACAAGTGAAGGAAACCAGGGAGAAAGGGGTGGGAACCACGACCTCCAAGAACCCAAGAACTGGCAAACCATTCTCCACCAGGTTCATCAGTCCTCCCTGCCCCAATCCCCATCCCCACCTCCGCGACTCAGATTCCTCCATTCTTGCACAAAAGTGGTGACCTCAGCACTTACTTAATCCTCTCTGGGGCGCCGAGCTCAGCCGAAGACGCTAGGAGTGGTGGCGACCCGCAGGATGCCAGGGCGGGGATGGGGGGAACCCCCCAGGCCCAGGGTGGGGGGCGGCAGATCCGACACAAGGTCCGCCCTCCCTGGGTGGACCTCCCTGGGCTGGGCCCGCGACGTCGCACCGCCCGCAAGCCGAGAGCGCCTGCTCTGCCAGCCTGGACTGGCAGAGCCGGGACTCACCGTGGGGGTGGGGTCGAGGCCAGCAGCCTCGCGGGTCTTCCAAGCTCCTGCTCCTCTCCTCCCTGGCCGCTCCGCGCCCCCGGCCCCGGATTGGCTGTCAGGCCCAGAGACCGCCCTGCATTGGCCCGCTTGCCTGCCGCTCGGATCTGGCTCTGCCCCCAACAGGAGCCGGAGCCGGGTGGCTGTTCTTGGGGACCACCCCCCACCCCTCACGGCATATGCCGGAGTCCCGCCGGGGATGATGTGGGGCCAGGCCCTTCGTAAGCGCCAGAACTCCGGCCTCCTGCTAGCCCTAGCTCCACCTCCTCCAGTACAGACTCCCGCTCCCCAAACGCAGGTGGACGCAGGTTTGGGGAGAACACTAGACTGGAAGTCTTTGAGCCTGCGTCGAACTCTGGCTCGACCCACCACTAGCTTTGTGACCTAGAGCAAGATGCTTCTGTCCCCATGGATCTCAGCTTCCAGCTTAGATGGGCTCTGGTATGAGGGCTCTTAATAAACGACACCCACTCCGGGACAGAAATGGAGCATCTTTAGAGAAGTTGGGGCGGGATGGTATTATTACTGGAGTGATATATTGGTCACCTGGACCCAGGCAAGCCTACATACACCCCTCTATCCAAAGCGTAATCATCTCTGGGGAGGAGCCTTCAGATACCTTCTAATAATCCTCAGGTTTTCAAAGACGCTTATGGGGATCACCCGAATAGCTTGTTAACAAATACAGACCCTCCAGTCTGGGACGGATCCCGAGAAACCGTATGTTTAATAGTAGTTTAGTTAACAGTGATTTAGTTAATAGATTCGAGGGCAAAGGGGTAGCATTAGCAGACCACACTTCGCGGGACACTATCATGACTTTTAAAGGAGCAACTGAGGCTCACAGAGTTGCACCTGGACAAAATCTCCCGACGAATCAGACTTCAAACCATGGTCTACTACTTCCAGTTTCGAGCTCCCTGCTCCAAACCTAAACGGGAGCTGAAGGGTCAAGAGCGGCCCTGATGTCCAGTCACCAACCACCTGGACCTCAAGTCCTGGACGCTGGGTCCCTCCCCCCAAATTGGTACCCACCCCCCACCGTGGGACCCGCCCCAGTGCGGCCCTCTCGACATACAGACTACGTTAGGCCACGCCGCTGGGTCTCGCGCCCCAATTCTCGAACCCAGGGCGGCTGTTGATACGCCTGGATTTGAGCTGGCTACACACCTCCCCATCCGGGTACCCAAAACGCCGTCTCGGAGAAGCCACCGCAGGCTGGAGCCCTGTCCATGCTGTGACTTTCAGGAAGACTGTCCGTTCAGAGCCCTCGGGGAGCAACCCTAGACACAACACACGCTTTCCCACCCGTGGGCCTGCAGGCATAGTGGGCATGGCGTTCATGTCCTCCCTCACCCGCCCGCTGGGGCTTCCGAGGTGGAACGCAGCGGCTCTAGGAACCCTGGAGCTGGGTGACGGGATCCGCCCGAGCCCTTGCTCAGCTGCGCCGATGCCGGAAGCGGGGCGTCGGAAGGAGCTCACCGCGGCCCACGCACGTCCGGGAAACGAGCCCGCGGCAATTTCTTTAGTCGAGTGAGGTAACGCTTCAGGCAAGTATGAGGAACACACTCGAGACCCCCCTTTCCCCGTGTGCAGTTGGAAAAACAGGCCTGGGGAGAGGCGACCTCGCCTGTGTCAACGATACTGTGCGAAACTGAGGGAAACTGCACCCCTGACTTCGGGCCTCTCGAGGCAGCGCTCTGGTGGACAGAGCCGTCTCTGGAGTGCGAAGGACTTGGGTCTTGCCTGGGACCGTTCCTAGTTGGTGACGTTGGGCAAGTTACTTTCCTCTCGGAGTCTCCTTTTCTTCTCTGCTTGTCCCTGAAGATGTGGCACCACCTAGCAGGTGTTCAGTAAAGGCTAGTTTGAACCAAGCTTGGTCTCTGTGAAAGGAAAGGAGACCACTGATTTAAAATCTTCAGTTAAATTTGTTTGTGATAACTTAAATATAAAATTAACAAAAATTGTCAGTTTTTAGGTGGCATTTTTGGCTAATGTTTAGAATTATGGGTTAAATGGTGGGGGAGGGGATTTCCAGCATATAAATCAATGACAGTACGTGCAAAATGTCCGAAGCAAAGCTCCCAAGCAAAGGCAGTCTCCTCCCCTTAGTAGTATTGTTAAAAGCGTGCAACATTGAGTCCCTCTGTGTTGAGCTGGCTCCTAGGTCCTTGACATTCATTGACTGATGCACTGCTTGCCATGGAGCTGGTGTTATTTTCCCCATTTCAAGGATGAGGAAACTGAAACTCAGAAGTAATGACTTTCCCAAAGTCACACCTGCTGGGTTAAGTAGATCTGTCTAACCCCCAAGCCTGGGCCCTGATCCACACCGGCCCATTTATTAATAGGGACTGAGCTATGGGTTCAGATCACTTCAGCCAAAGATGTGAAGAAAACATCACTGGCCAAGATGAGAAGAATCAAATAGATGGGTGAGGGGCTAAAATGGAGTCAAGGAGGTAACAGAGCAAGAGCATGCCCTTTCTCAGGCAACAGGTCAGAGAGCGGTGAGTCATACAAGGCTCAGCTACTCTCCCGGTTCTCCTTCCCTATTCCAGGGTGACAGCCACACCTGAGGACCAGAGCCATGTTGAGGAGCCAGAGCCTGTGACTTCTCCATCTACACCCAGCTGGGGCCAGTCACCATCCTCAGCAGCTGACATCACAAGAAAGACTTGGGGACCTTGAGGAGTGCTCAAGGGATCCTTGGGGCAGAATGCTGAGGGCCCTCCTGTCTGGCCTAGGGTGGAGGGGAGGCATTTGGGGCTGCACCTTCACCTCATGGCGGCCTCATCTGCCTCTGGCTAGGTTGTTGAATGTCACAGAGCTGGTCAACCACTGGACAGCAGTCTTTGAGAAAAGGGGTATCCCTGAGGCCCGGGAATCCAGTGAGTACATCGTGGCTCATGTCCTTGGAGCCAAAACAGTTAAGTGCAGTGTTGTCAAGAGGACAGGAAGGAGGAGGAGGGAGGACCCTGGGGAAGAGACATCTAGGCTTTTTCACTCCAATGACAGTGCTGAGCTGAGAATGATGGGGTTTTTCTGAAGGAGTGTCTTGGGCAGATACTTATTCATTCATCCAAGAAACTTACAGTGTGTGCCAGGCACTAGGGGTTCAGGGATGACCAAGGTGGCTAGTGTTGGACCCACTGGCATTGTCCACAAAAGAAACCTGGATCAGGGGAGCCAGCCACTCACATTCTCTGTGGGGCAGTTTCAGAGCCTGAGGCCAGAACTTTGGACCCAGCCCCTGACACCTTGGCAGCTACAGTATATCCAGGAGCTGAGTAGCTACCGATTGCAAAGGTGAGCACCCATGAGCCAAACCTGAGGGCTCTGTGTAGGGAGCAAGGTCCAGCTCCCTTCGGCCCCACCAAGTCCATGGTCAGGGAGGAAGAAAGAGTCCAAGGACTAAGGAGGTGATGGGATGAGGGAGTGACGAGAGAGGGGTCATGGTAGTAAATAGGAAGAAGGGAGGGAGGGAAGGCCTTGGCTAGGAGTTCTTGGGCACAGGAGATGTGACTCTACCCAATACCTTTGGCCACAGTATCCCTCAACCCAGACATAGCCCTGTTGGTCCAGGCTCTGGCATTGATGATACCCTTCTGCCCCCTCTGCAGGATGCCTGTGCAGTACATCCTTGGTGAGTGGGACTTTCAGGGGCTCAGTCTGAAGATGGTGCCCCCAGTATTCATCCCTCGGTGGGAAACAGAGGTAAGCATGCCTCCAGGACAGGGCAGGATGGGAATGAAGGGGGTTTAAGGCACCTGTCTTGTCCCAGACTTCCTCCAGGGGGCGCTGGGGCCCCATCGCTGCTATCTTTTAGAGGCAGTGCCCTTCCTGGCTGGCTGGGTAGGTGGGGCCAAGAGGAAAGAAGTCTCCTGCTGGCCTCCTTGACTGTCCTCATATCCCAAGCTACTGTCCCAGTCCCTAGGCTGGCAGTGGCTCAGGGTGCCCCAGTTAGTGCTGCCCACCAAGTGCTCAGCCTGTTCTTGTCATTTCCCCAGGAGCTGTCCAGTGGGCCCCTGGCCTACCCAGCCCCGGGAAATAAGTGCCCACTTCTTCCTCGGGAGGCATGGGCAAAGTGGAGAGGGCTCCAGCTGGACATCTGGAAAGCTGGTACAGCTTTGTGACCTCGAGTAGTCACTGCCCCCTCTGGGCCCAGATGATGAGAGGGTTGGGCCTCCAAACCAGGGAATTGTTGGGATCTTTTTACCTTTTACACCCACTATCTAGTCAGGTAATCTCCTGTGTCTCTCAAATTACTAGGATTGGAAAGTGTGTGGTCCCAGCATGCTATCTCTAGGTGAGGCACCCTGATCCTGGGAGAGATGCTTTCTGTGGCCCTTTTTGGGCTTCTTCCTGACCTTGGAGGTGGCAGAGCTGGGAGCCAGTGAGAGCAGAGCAGGTAGAGGGATATGTGGGTGTGGCTGGTGGGCAAGCCAGAGGGCACCAGTTTCTGAGAAGGGATGTTTCTAGAAAGGCACACACATTCCTGGGAAAGATCAGGCCTCATCCACCTGCCCCAGCCAGGGACCCAGAGCCCCTCCTCACTTTCCGAGCCTCTCTTCCTCAGCCAAGAAACCCTCTGACCCCACCTGCTCCTGTACATCATGTGTTTGGGAGGCCAAGTCCTCGCCGTACTGCCAGTGTCAGGGCAGAGACAGTAGGGAATCTGAGACCTTGCTGAAGTCACAGGGCTGCCAAGGCAGGGAGCATGGGGGCAGCACTTGGACATCCTGACTTCTGGATCAGGGCCCCATACCTCACATGGGGCTGCCCCATCTCGGATTGGATGAGCTGGGATGAGTGCAGAGACCCAGAGCAGGATGTGGCCTGCAACCTGCAGGTTTTTGGGAGGTCAGCCCGTGGCTCCCCCAAGCATGTGACCTCTGGCCAGGAGGTCACTCAGTCTCTCCTGAGGCTGCCAAGGGTCAGGGCATGGGAGGGAAGCTACCCTGATGACCTTTGAGTCCCCTCAGAGCTGACCTGGCACCAACCATGTGTTTCAGGGTACTGAATGTTGGGTGTGGACTTCCGGCTCCCATGTGGGGGCCCCGCTTTCCTGGGTGGGTCTGGGCCAGGAGAACAGCTCTGCTGCAGGGGGTTGAGGGGAGGAGGGAGGCTGTGGTTGGGAGGCTAGATCCTTGCCTCACTGTACGGACATTTCTCAGAACTTGCCAGATTTGCCCCAGTGTGAAGCCGCATTGGGGGGGTGCTTTACCAGGAACTTGAGAGGACGTGGCCTGTGGCAGGGAGTGGGGAGAATGAGTGCAGGGGAAGGACCAAGTTGCCTGCATTCTCTCCATCCATTGTAGGGTGGTTTCTGATGATGAGTGCAAAATTCTAAAATGCAAAGTTGTAGGTGGCATGTGGCCTGACGAGTTGGATTTTCCCTGGGGGTGGGAAGGTGCCTCAGTCCCTGGCTTGGCAGTGTGAGCCATTGTCACCCAGCTTGGTGAGGTGAGGCTCTGTGCCCTATCTGTGATTAGCTTGAGAGAGGCAATGCCAATTTCCTGGGGCTGCCCGTCAGGAGTGTGATCCTAATGAAGGCGCTCATGGCACTCATGTCCTGCTGAGGCCTTGGGCTGACTTCTTGAGGGCTGTGGAGTCCTGTTGAGGCAGTGGCTCCAGGCAGAGCCGACAGCGGCCTGCTCTCTGCCTTCTTCCCACCTGCCCCTCTGCCCCCACCCCACTGTGCTCTTCTCTTGTTCACCTGGAAGTGGTGCCTTGGGCCTGTGACCAGCCTGGCTTTCAGCCTCCCCGAGGAACCTACCTACTTTAGGCTGAGGAGGCTCTTTACTAGGCAAGCAAGAGAGTTTCTGGACTTGCTGGGAGTGATCTCCACCCCTATCCACCCCCAGGTGGTCCCATAGCCAAGATGATCCCCTCATGGTCTGGAGTGTCAGAGAGAGACAAGAGGGCACTGATGACAGTGGGAGCCCAGTCTCAGCTTCACACCCTACCCAGGTAGCCATTCACATATATGATGTGTGCCTCTCAGGTCGAGGTGTCTCTGTGAGGTGGCTGGCCAGTGTGGTTGGCTGAGGGGTCATTCTCCAGCCAGGGTAGATCTGTCTGTGGCCAGGAAACCAAGGGAAGCTCATGCTCCTGACAAGTCTCAGCTGTCCAGTTGGCCGCTCAGTATGTGACCTCACCACTGAGACTGCAGACTCTCGGCCACAGCCCTCGACTGCTCACTCTGTGCCGGTCCCAGTGCTGTGGGCCCAGCTCGCTGCTGGCATCCTAAGTCTCCATAGTGCCTGGTATAGGGCCAGTGGGAGTGAGTGATGGAAAGCCTTCTCTGACTGGAGACAGACTGTTTGGTGCAGAAGGGGCTTGGAATAGGAAAGGTTAGACCCACTGATCAAGTTCTACCTGCCTTGGACTTGCTACCTTTGGGGACAGGTGAGCTTTACTCCTGGTTGGGGTGCCTGGAAGGATGAAATACTTCTGGGGACTTAGCACTGAGGAGCTTATGTGGAAAATGGGTTTGAGTGATCTAGAGCCCTCTGCTCCATTGGGGCCTAACTGTTGACATTGAGAGCTTGAGGGGACCTGGCGGTCTGAGACTCAGAGGGTAGCTTCCCGTGGCCACTGAACTGAGTGAGAGTTGGCCCAGCACTTGAGAAGTAGCCAAACCTAGAGGCCCCTCTGTGGGCCAAGCCCTGCTCATGTGGGACACACCGTGATGGGTTAGGTCCCTAGTCTTCCCATCATGGAGCCTTCAATCTGGCGGGAGAGGCAGACCCCATCCTAGATGTTAGGCACATAGTGAAGAAAGACCCTGGTGGGGGTTGAGGAAGCCTTTCTGAAGAATGTAGACCTATTTCAGATGAGGGAAATGCTTACTTGCTGACCCCTCCCATCATTCCCTGAGCCAGCCCTGCCTGGAATCCCAGGAGTCCCCAGCCTCCCCAGAACCTCTCCTGCTCTCATCCGAAGGGGCACCTTTGAGAAGGGACCACACTGCCCTTTCCCTGCTCCATGCCTGGCTACTTGGGCCCCCACTCTATTGCTGTTTAGAAACATTTTGGCCATTGGGCAGCATCTCTCCACCCTCACCTCCACCCTATAATGGCTTCCATGCACAGTCTGCAGGTGGCAGATGGATAGGTGAGACTTGAAACTCTGTTGTTTGTAAACAGCATCTGAAAGTGTCCCCCTGCCGCCAAGGCAGGTACGGTGCAGTTAGGCACCTCCCTCCATGTGGGCCCACTTACCCGCTGCCCTATGTATACCATAGCCCGCTTCAGATATGGGACTCAGGTGGGACTGTGTCATTCCCCATCCCTCCATGGAGGGAATTCTCCATCCTTTCAGCCTAGGAGCTTCTCTGGGGAGGTTATGAGGAAGCTGGGGACACATTGACCCCTGATTCTTGGCCACCATGAGCTGCAGGCCAGGCTCCAGGCGGGGCCTTAACCTCTGGGCCTTACTTTCCTTATGGACTGGTTGTGAGGATCTAACAGATTAGTATAGGGAAAGCTCTGGAAGCAGGGCCAGGAGAGGAGGTGGCCAGGGACCATCTTAGCACTGCTTTGAGCACAAAACAAGAAGATATCTCTAAAGGGATTAGCGAGAGCTTACTGAACACTTACGATGTATCAAGCCTGAAATCAATGCTTCATGAATGTGGTTCTGTTTAAACTACCCCCATCCCCTGTGAGGTGGGTTATCCACAACTGTGCTCAAGTTTACAGTTGGGGAAGTGGAGGCATGGAGAGACAGTGACCCACCTATGGCCTCAGCTGATACGAAGTTCAGTCTGGCTTTAGCCACCTCCCTTCTATGTTCACAAAGGGGCTAACCATGCTTCGGCTCTGTGCCAAGACCTGCAGGGGCTAGGTCAGCACCAGCTCTGATCCAGATCTCTCTACCTTGTAGGAACTGGTTGAATGGGTGCTGGAAGAGGTGACCCAAAGATCCCGTGTGGTGAGAGCCCAAGGTGGCCCCCTCATCCTGGAGGTGGGCTGTGGATCAGGAGCCATCTCCCTCAGCCTGCTGAGCAAGCTCCCCCAGGTGAGCCCCCTGTGCATCCCTCCACCCCACCCTGGGTAGACTGTGACTGGCACTTACTGTCCTTCCTGCTGATCTCTCCGCAACCCATCTCTGCTAGAAGCCCTTGAGGGGGAATGACTGGAAGTAGGAGGAAGACAGAGCTCTTAGAGGTCACAGATTCCAGCTCCCATCCCCTTCTATCTGGCCTAACCCTGGCCACAGAGAGGAAAAAGCTATTGATAATTTTCCTCCTCTTCTAGTAGGGAATTGGAGGAGGGCTCTGGTCCCAAGGCCTGGCTTCTCCAAGCACCCTGCCTCCCATGTACCCTTTGTTCTTGGGACAGAGCCAAGTCATTGCTGTGGACAAGGGAGAAGCTGCCATCTGCCTGGCCAATGAGAATGCTCACAGGTAGGTGGTCTTGGGGATAGAGGGTCAGGCTGGTGGAAGTCAGACTTAGGGGCCTGATCTCAACCCCTATGCAAGTATCAAACCCAGCACTGTCCGCACCCAAGAAGGAGGAGGCAATTGGGGTGGCCTGGCATGAGTCCCACAGGGTTACAAAAGAACAGTGGGAACCAGGTATATTGCTGATCCACGAAGGGTTTATTCTCCTAGTCAAGAGTAGGAGTCGGCCCCGCCATACTCACTTTTACTTTCCTATCTCTCCAGGCTTCAGTTGCAGGACAGGATTCGGATCATCCCCCTCGATGTGACCTTAGGTACCTTCCTCACCCATCTTCCCTGGGTGGGGATCCTGGGTACAGGTGCTGCTGGATGGATGAGGCACTCTGCAATGGTAGAGGGAGGGCTTCCCCAGCCTTCCTCGCTCTCTCACACGCGTGCGCGCGCACACACACACACACGTGGGGTATCTCAGAGTAGTCCTTGCTGAGGACAGGCAAGTCCCTATTGCCTCCTAGGCTGACCTGACCCCTGAAGAGATCAGCCTCAGTGTCTTCCTTACCTTCCATATCCCCGTACCTAGGGCTTGTTGTCAAGAGATAAGCAGAAGCTCAAAAGAAAGCCTTTGGGACCAGAATACTTGAGTGTCCCCCTGCCGCTGTCAGGCCCCAGCACAACACAACTTGGGCTCTGCCTTTACAGAGTGTCCTCGGGGGCCCTGGCACCAGTTCTGGTCCCATCACTTGTCCACAGGATCCTTGAGTTTGTGTGCCCCCTCCATGGAGTGTACAGCTGGTATAGCACTTGGCTCAGGATGGGACCAGTAGACAAAGTCACCAGGAATCAATTGACTGAGGCCAGGCCTGCCCTCCATACACTTAGTCCGTGTTGGCTATGAGGTGGAGTGGCAAGGCCACTGGGGCTGCAGAGGACAGAGGCTCTTGCTTTGCGCAGGCAATCAGAGATGGCTGCCTCAAGGCGGCACCTGAGTTGAGTCTTGCTTACTGAGGAGATTTTTAACAGGAAGAAGAGAGGGCAGGGACACTCCAGGGGGAGAACCGCCATGTCACAGCATACACATTCCCAGCCAGGCTGCTGACTGGGGACCCTGGGCAGTAATCTGTAAGTCTAGTTTATTGGGTTCAGAGATAGGCTTGGGAAGAGGGATTACCCAAGGGACATGGTGGTGCCTGGAGCTACCACCCTTTACCTCCCATTCTCTGCTGTTTGTTCCCCTTGACCACAGAGGACAGCTGGGCACATCTTCTACCCTGGGGCCCCGTGGACCTGATCGTCAGCAACCCTCCCTACGTCTTCCACCGGGACATGGAGCAGCTGGCCCCTGAGATCCTCAGGTGTGTGGTAGACCAGGGAGGCCAGGCCTGAGAAGGTCTAGTGGGATGGGCCTGTCCTGGAGGACCACACCATCAGGGGGATAGGGAGATTAGGGGGCTGAAAGGGGCAATGGTGTTGAAAGAGAGGCTCACTCTGGAACCCACAGACCTATTTGGGTTCAGCTTCTGCCTTCCCACTTAAGACCACTGAACCTCTCTGCACCTCAGTTTTCTGCCTCTGAAAAGGGAGTGGTAGAGCTTTGCAGGGCCATGGAGAGGACTCAGTGATGACTAAAATATCAGACGTGGTGTACAGTACTTAGAAGGTGCTCGGATGGGTGCATCATTTTCCAGAAGACTGAGGCTAAGAGAGGGTCTTGTTCAAACTCGTGTGGGGGCTTAGCAGGAAAGCTGGGACTAAGACTCTACTCCAGGCTTTGCACTGAGCCATCCTGCTCTCAGAGGCTGAGAATCAGGGGTAGCCCAGAAGCTTCTGGATGAGGTAGTAGTGTGGGTTGGGGTGCTGGCTTCCCCTTTGCTGGCTCTCAGGAGTGGTCAGGGCCAGCTCTAGGCCTCCCCAGGCCAAGAATAGGAACATCTTTGTTGTGGGGAGGCCCTCATGCCCTGGACGTTGTCATTCTTTACGGATCACTGAACACTCCCAGCACTGCCTGGTGGGAGGCTGCCTATAAGAGGTAGGGGAATTGGAGCTGCCATCATTTGGGGGCTCCCCCTCTGGGTCCTCAGACTCTCCTTTCAGCCTAGAGCGTGAGTTCCATAGAGCCCTCTTTGTGGAAGCCCTGCTCAGCTTCTCCACAGCCATCCCAGGCCCTCACCTCCCACTGTTTTCCCCTTCAGCTATGAAGACCCAGTAGCCCTGGATGGTGGCGAGGAGGGCATGGACATCATTTCCCACATCCTGGCCCTGGCACCTCGACTCCTGAAGGACTCTGGGTATGGATGGGGTGTCTCCTGGGTCTAACCTCAGCAGCCTCTCCCTCCCAGTGTGTACTGGGCCTGCCCTGGCCATCATTCTACCTCTACTCCTCCCAGCTCAGGCAACCCAGAAGTGCAGGTCCAGCCCTGCCCAGTTGAGCTGACCCATTTCTCCCCCATATAGAAGCATCTTCTTAGAAGTGGACCCAAGACACCCAGAGCTCGTTGGCAGCTGGCTTCAGAGCCGGCCAGACCTGTTCCTCAATCTCGTGACTGTGCGCCGGGATTTCTGTGGGAGGTGAGGCTCTACCCAACCCCCAGCTCCCACAGCCACACTGGTCCTTCCACTCTGACTATTCCAGCTCTGGCTGTGGGGCAAGTGTGCGGTTCCCACACCCTGCTCATTCCCCAGGGCCCAGGCAGTGACTGCCCCCTTGTCCCTGTCTCCTTAGGCCCCGGTTCCTGCATATCCAGAGGTCTAGGCCACAGCGTGGTTGCCCTGCAGATGCCTGGCCCGTGCTCCAGCCTGCCAGAGTGGCTGGCTGACACTTCTACCTGGAATGCTACTTTAAGGGAGGTGGGTGGTGCCTTCCAGAACCTCAGATGCTTGCAGCATTTTCTGTGGCTCTGTGATTCCCCATGTTCTACATTTCTAGGAGATTTGAGGGTAGAAGCAAGGGCAGGGATGTCCTTCCTGGGGCAGCCAAAAGCAAGGGTACCCACAGTCCAGCTTAGGAGCTGAACAGACCCAGGTTCCCAATCTGATTCTATCACATCAGTGTGGCAAAGGCAGGTTGCTCAGTGTCTCTGTGGGTGGAGTTGCTCTGGGGATGTTGAGAGATACAGCCAATAAAGTGGCAAGAGACCAGCAAGTGGTGACCTAATGTTTTGTTATTGTGGTTTGTGGGTCCCCTGACCCTTTGCCCCTAGGCAGTGCCGGGGGTAAGAGCTTCCTTCTGCCCCAGCGGGCCCGGCTGTCAGGCCCCACCTGGTGGGGGTGTGGGGTGCAGTGTGGAGAAGGGCACTTGTGCTCCTCCTGGCCTCAGATGCCAGGGCGCTTGGCACTGAGCTCCTCTCTCCCGGGGGTTGGCTTAGCCTTCCAGTGCCCCAGGTGCACTAAAGCACACTCCCTTGACTGGGTCTAGACTCTGAGCACAGTAATTGCATCTGAGCTTGAGCTTGGGGGTGGCTGCCTACTTTCTGGTGGGGAGGGGGCTGAGGGGTCTTGCTGCACAGTTCTGGGGTCACGTGTCCACATTCATTTAACAGTAGGGGGTGAGCAGGGCTTGTTTTACTTTTTATTCCCATAGTTTTTAGCTAAAATGTTCCTTCTAAGTCAGCCTTGGGGTTTCTGATAACCCATCTATCCCTGGTTGGGGCTGGGGAGAGTGAGAAGCTGAGGCGGTGAGCACAAGGTTGACCTCCACCCCAGCTCTGGTTGGCAGACTTGTGGCTGCCAGGAGGCCTGAAGGCCCAGCCCTTCTGTCCACAGCGGCAGGAGACCTCCAGGTTGGCAGGTGCTGGTGTTAGCCTGCATCAGAGTGGGTCCTGAGAAACATAGTGGACCAGGCTGGTGCGTTCTTTTGTATTCCCCTCTCCCATTCCTCCAACCTGTCACTTTCAAGGGCCTGACCTGGTGGTGCAGTGGCCAGAGGCAGTGTGGTCCAGTGGGCAGCATCCTCTGATGGAGCCAGGATGCTGGTTTCCAGGGCTGTGTCTTACAGTGGGACCTTGGCAGCTCCCTTCCCTGTGAGAAGTTGGCTCCAAGGTCAGTGCAAGGTAGCAGCCTCATTTTACTCTCAGTCAGCCAGTTGAAGGTTGTAGCTGGTATCTGAGTGCCCACTCCCGAGGCATGGACTCCACAAGAGGAGACATGGCCTGCCTGAGGTCACATAGTGGGAGGAAGTCAAATGGAGATGGGAAGTTAGGTCCCTGCCTTGGGGGGGTCTGTATTGCTGGAGTTACACCTGGCCTGGGCAACTCCTCCGCTGTGGTTAGGGGTTGCGTTTGCCTTAGCAGAGGCCACACTACAGCCCAAGGGCCCCAGTATCCTGCTTCTTGCCCAGCCCTAGCTGCATGGACCCTAAACTGCCTCTAGCTTCCTTTGAGGAGGAGCCAGGGACTTATCCTCATGGCTGCTCCAGAAGGACCTGGAAGGACAGGATGGGGCACAGCAGGGCAAGATGCCTGGCTTTCTGAGCCCCCATATACTCTCAGACCTTTGCCTGCCTCACTAGTGTTGCCCTTTCTCTCCTCCTACCTGTGCCCTTTGACTATTGATGCTGTCTTCAGCGGCATCTCAGGGCAGTTGCCCTGACCTAGCAGTCTCTTACCTCCTTGTCCCACAGCCTGGGCCACTCCTCAACCAGTGATGGCTTCCCTGATGGTCTAACCCTCCTGGCCTCAGGCTCATTACTGAGGAAGAACCTTGGCAAGCATGTGAGTATCACAGCCCAAGAGAGTGATGATGGGAAGTGACAGTATAGGGGCAGCTGGGGACACTGAAGCAGGAGCCACCCTTGGGACACCTTCCTTCTATAGGGCTTGACTCCCCTGGGGAAGAGGTTCAGGCCAAGTGGACTGGCAGGGTGGGTCTTCAAGCCTGCAGCCATGGGTTGACTGGGACTTGGACATTGAGCTCCAGTGTTGGAGCCACACCAGCCTGGATGCAGGTCCTGACATCTGCCCCTCGCTAGATGTGACCTTGGGTGGATGACTTCACCTCCCTCAGCCTTGGCTTCCAAATCTGAGAAATGGTATCAAGCGCTTTATCTTAATATGATTGCCAGGAGTCCATGGGTTGCACCTTTCATGGGGCACTATGAGTACCTCCATTGCCTGCCTTGGAGGGCAGACACAGGGAGGGCTCTGTACTCTCATGCTTTTCTTGTGCTTGGCACCAACACGAGGCAGACAGACACAGCAGTCTGGAAAGGAGGAAAGGCAGGGGTCTGAGTCTTGGGCTCTTGACTTCTCTCTGACCTCTGGAAATGGAGCCACTAAGGGGCTGGTAGCTTGGCAGCCAGATCTCCCCTTAGTCCCTCCTCTCCCTCCTCACCAGGACCTGAGTGCCCTGAGGTCCAAGCCAGAGTAACCAGTGCCTCTAGCATAGGGAAAACCAGTCTCACTCACCCTATCTCCTCCGTTCTCCTGGTGCCAGCGCCAGAGATGAGCTGCCTCCTTTAGCATGTGTTGTGGAGCCCTAAAGACAGAACAGCAGGAGAACGTGGGGCTGATGGTGGAATCTAGGTTCTGCAGGCACCTGAGGTCTTGAGGGATGTGCCTGCTACTCGCCCAGCCTCCTTTGAGCACAGGCAAAGGGGTAGGAGTCCCTGATGAATGTACTCTGGAAGAGCAATTCCCTCCCCTCTTCTGACAGTAGAGGAAACTGAGACTTTGCCTCACAGCTGGATGCTTTTCCCAGCTGCCATGGCTCTCTCCATGGGTCCTGTCTAGCTCCTTTATTGAAATGTGCCCTTTCTGCTCTCCCCTATTCCACCTGGACCCTGGGCCATTAACTTCTCTCAGTCCCCCCTTAAGCCCTTGGGTAGCTCCCCATGACCTGAGTGTGATCTCTGTGTCCTGCAGAGTCCAGGTCTGAAGAGGTGGGATGGCTATGAGAAGGGCCCTGGGGAGCCCTCCCAAAGCCCTATCAGTGCTCTGAGTAAGCGTCCATCAGAACAAAGTGTTCCACTGCTGATTGGCTTTGAGAGTTACTTTAACCTATTCAGGCCAACGTGACCCTCCCTATTCACTTTCGGATTCTTTTTTCCACTGCTCTGGACTCCAGCCTCCCTATAGAGCTCTCCATTCCCTACACACCCCTCCTTCCCCTTGCCCCAGCAGTTCATTCATCAGGAATGCCCTTGCCTACCACTTCCAGTCCAAGATTATTCTTTTCCTCAAGTCCCAGCAGAAATGCTGTCTCCTCTGGAACACCCACTCTGACCTCTGTGTTCTCCCTTCTACAGGTACCAGTGACATTCTACCCCATGCGTTTGGAACCTTTCTGTGTCTATCTCATCTCTGGGGTCCCATATGGATCTAGCATACTGCAAGCTCAGTGAATGTCCACCAGTAAGCCTATAGTATGTGCATTTTCTAGAATGGAGCTGGAATTTCCCATGTGGCTCACATCTGACCTGACAGCAGCTCTCACATATTCTGGGCAGCAGAGGGAGGAAGCTCTGAGGGCCTGGCCTCCCACCCAAGCCAGGCAGCTGTTTGGGTTGAGCCATAGCCACTAGGAGGGCTCAAGTGCACCTAATCTCTGCACAGTGGCCACGCCAGGAGTACAGGCTGTCCTTGGCGGCAGCAGGGGCGGGCACCAGGTTTCCTGGAGCTCTGGGCCCCAGCCAGAGTGTTGGCCAGAACAGCAGTCTGATCCCCGCCTCATGACCCCTCGGTTCTGGGACAGGCCGTCTGGGCAGGGATTGAGACCGTCAAAGCAACCCTCCCCCTCCTGTGGTCAGCAGGATGATGGCCCCAAAGATACCCACATCTTAATCCCCCAAACCTTTGAGTGTGTTACCTTACGTGGCAAAAGGAACTTTGCAGATTTGATTAAGTTAAGGATCTTGAGATGGAATGATTATCCTGGATTATTCAGGTGGACTCAGTGTAATCACAGGTGAAAAGGCGAGGAAATGGATTCTCCCCAAGAGCCTCAAGAAAGAATGCCATCTTTCCAACACCTTGATTTTAACCTGGTAAAACTGATTTTGGATTTCTGACTTCCAGAACTGTAAGATGATATATTTGTGTTGTTTTAAAACACTGAATTTGTGGTTGTTATAGCAGCAATTAGAAACTAATACAGATTTTGGTACCCAAAATGAAGTGCTGCTCTAACAAGTACCTAAAAATGGAAGTAGCTTTGCAATTGAAATTTAGAAATGGGAAAAGACTGAAAATTTTTGAGGTGCATGATAGATTGCCTTGAATGCTTTTCCTCTGAGCAGTGAGGTGGCCGGGGTGGGGGTTGTGAACCCTCTACAATCTGGAGACCTGAGCTGCCCAGGCCCACTGTCCACCTGTCTAAGAAAGGGGCCCAGCGTGGGCCCCAGAGAGTCTGGTCCGGGCACTGGGAGTGGGTGGAGAATGGGACTGAGACTGGGGAAGAGAGAGCAAAGCTGGCCTCCGTGGCCCATATCCATTGGCATGAGGACCACCTATGCTCTCAGAGATGATCTCAGAGACTGGATCTGAGCCTGTTCCTGGCTTCCATGGAGTCATGTGGTTGGCCCAGCATGCCTTGAGTTTGTAAGGATGAGCAGAGGGTGAGTAGGTACCATGTCTGTGAAATGAGTGCAGTAGCCCCTGACTCTAGGGGCAGAAAAGCAGCTCTGGCCAACACTCACCCCTCCATGTAAGCCTTGGAGATTCGGCTCCTTCCAGTCACCAGGCAGTGCCCAGCTCCTGCTATAGGTGTGGGCTGGGCTGTGTGGCTGGAATAGAATTTAGTCATTCCTGGGATTCTCAGCCTCATGGTCCCCAAAGCTGAAGTGGCTAATTGGAACCCTCGACTCTGCCTGTCCACGCCTGGACCAGGACCTCACTCCAGATGAGGGACACTCAGTGGCTCTGGAGGCACCATCCCACCTGGCCAAGGTCTGGGGCTCCTGAAGCCACAGCCCCAACTCAGGAGCCACATGGAGAGCTACTGGGGGGCCAGACATGGGCTGACGTGCCTCATGCTGGGTCTGAGACTGAGAATCTGGGCGATGGACAGTCTGGACACCTGAGTTCAAGGGTCAGCTTAAGTCCCCTGATATGCTTTGGATGAAGCCAAGAAGGCCTGTTTGTATTGGCAGGGGTAAATTGTAGCAAGACACATGTCCAATCCCTGATTCCCTCTCTCTTAAACAGAGAAGGAAGGGGCTTACTCAAGATCATATAGCGCTTGCCTCCTGACTCCTGATGCAGTGCCCTCAGCCCCCATTGCTTCCAAGGGCCCTTGGTCATTTAATTGGATGGCTTGTGCGGCTGTTTTATATGGCTCTTCATGTAGCTCTGGGATGCACAAATTGTGGCTCATAAAGTCCTCAGGGCCAAACGGCTGATGTCAGCTCCATTAGCCCAACTGCACCAATGGGTGTGTGGACAGATCTGGGTCCCATCTGAAGCCTTGGTGGTAGTTGTGAGGAGAGTGGGATTTCCCCCAAGTAAGCGGCTCCTGCTCTGAGGGAACTGGTGATGCACCGCTGAAAGGACCTTTAGGCACCTTTGGCCTTGTAATCAGGAATCAGATGTGTAGGAGCTTCAAATTCTGGGACCACTCCACTTCCGAGACACACTCCCCTCAACCATCCTATAGGAAAATGGTCAAGAAAGGCCAGTTTGACAGTTCACATAGTAGGAGAGGCAAAGGGAGCTTACCTCAGCCTTGCTGGGAGCCCTAGACTGAGCTGGCCTCCACTTGGCCCCAGCCATGGCTGAGGATTCAAGGTGAGGTGGCTCAGACCAGCTCTGCCCCAGGGAAGGCAGGCCTGGCCTGGTGGCCCCTTTCCAGAGGCTGGGGTCTCTCCCAGAGACTCTGCCTCTCAGGGCTGGGGATGCCACCATATTGCCCCTTGTACTGAATCTGTAGCCCTCTCCTGGGACATGAGTTTGGGGGAGTGGAAAGATCAGATCTCCCACCTTGCTGAGCCCAGGGAGCGGATTGTTGGGGCTTGAGGCACCCACAAAGATCCCTGTGTGTAGATGAGAATATAAAGGCTCAGCAGGCCTGGGCTGGGGCTTGAACCCAAGTCTCTTCTTTGGCTCCCAGCCTCCAGCCTTTCATCAGCTGCAGACCCCGACCCTGCCTTGCTTTCCAAGAGTGGTCCTGCCTGCCAGGAGAGGCAGCCAAGGCCCTTTGCCATTCCTGGAAGTCAGTGTGAGGCCAAGCTGTGTGGGCAAGCAGAGTGAACCCCAAGCTAGAGCTGCCTGGGCCTTGCTTGCCCTTGGACCTTGCAGCTGAGCGAAGTATCCAACCAGCGCTCCCTGGGCCTTCCTCCTCCATCTCCTTGCCGTCATTTCTTGAGCTCCTGCTGGGCAATGGGCCCCAAGCAGCTGCTTTGCATTTATTAGTTTTAATCATGCTACCTCACACACTGGGTTTTTAATCATCTTCATGATGAGGAAACCAAGGCTCAGCAGGGTGCAGGTCACACAGCTGTACTGGAAGGGAGGCTGAGGCTGCTTTTGCTGCCCATTTGACTGTCAGAGACACTGAGGTCAGCATAGCTGGATCCTGGGCTGCTCCCTTCAGGGCTCAATGCAGTGGTCCTCCTGGGCTTATGGATCCTCGGAGCAGGAGCAGGGCTTGCCAGGGCTGATCCCAGAGGGCTTTCTGGAAGCCCAGTGTTTACGCCTATGGGCTCTTCTCCTGAGCTGTGTGCAACATAGGCCCAGACCTCGGTCTTCCAATCCCTACTGTGTGCCAGGCTCTGGGGAGATGACATCAATCAGAAGAGCCTATAAAATATGGAGATTGAATGGTGCACCCTGAACCAAGTGCTTCTGGGATTATCTCATTCGCCCTCAAGATATCCCATAAGGCAGAGTCTGTGAACCATCCCATCTTACAGACAAGGAAACGAACTGAAAAAGGTTAAGGAGCTTGCTCATATGCTGGCTGAACTGGGATTCTGGCACAAGCAGAATGACCCAGGACCTGGGCCTTTGCCATCACACCAGGCTTGAAGAGGATGAGGCACAGGACAGGGATAGAGCAGGCAGAGAGGGCAGTCTAGGCAGAAGCCTGGAGGCCTGAAATCATGTGAACAGGGATGTATAGGGGCAAGGCAGTGATGGTGGTGAATGCCCTTGGATGAGTTCTGAATGCATTTCTGGATACCAGGGGCCTAATTTAAGTTTCAGGGTATCTGAAGATCCAGATGTTAACATTTGGGGATGTAGCCTGGAGGCAGCACTTTAGATGGAGTTGAGAAGACCACCCTTCCAGGCCTGAGGGCTGTCAACCACAGTGACCAGGCATCTCCATGTGTAATGGTGCCATGTGCCACACATACTTTGTCATCAATCCTGTCTGCATGTCTTGGGCGCCTTCCTAGGCCCACTAGACAGATGAAAAGACTGAGGCTTAGCCTGCCCAACATCACACAAGCAGGAAGTGGCTGTGGTAGCATTTGAGCCCAGTCCTCTGACATCCCAGCTGGAAGGAGAGTGAGCAGGCCAACTGAGGCCAACTGCAGCTCAGGGCTCCAATTCCCCGAGGGGCCCCAGTGCCAAGCTGGGGTGGCCCCAGGGCTGACGTGGGCTTCCAGGGCAAAGAGGAAAGTGGTGAGTCAAACAAAAAGCACCAGATGTGGAGTGAGCTTTCCCCCCTCCCAGCTGCCCGGGTGCCAGACTTTCACACCCCACAGAAGAGGGGCCCACTGGGGAGGGGAGGGCAGTGAAAGTGGCTGCTACTGGAAGGAGGTTCCGATGTACTCCGGATGTGGGGTGGGACTGGCTGACTCCCAGACTCTGGTTCCCAGCTGACAGGTGAGTGAGGAAAGTGAGTCCGGTCTCTACATAAGCGGGTATAAAGCCTGCCGTATCATGGGAAGCACAGGTCCTCAGGTCTGGGTGGTTCCGGGAGGAGTGTGTGGATGTGCCTAAAACCCTTCTTGAAGGCATTCCACAGCTCAAGAACTGTCCAGAGCTCCCCACTGCCTGCCTGCATGGAAACCCTGCCTCTTGCTCATTCTGCCCAGCCCTCTTGCCCAGATCCCTAGAGCTGTGGAGTTTGTTCTGTTAAACTAAATTTCACATGGAACTCAAATAATATATTTTTTTAAAGATAAAGACAGCATCTTAAACATAAATATATTTTATAAATTCAAATTCTCAACACTTTGTCAGTGTTAAGTCCATCAAGGCGAATAGTGATGAGTACTGTCGTTTGAACTGGGGGCTAGGGTGGAAGTGAATCTTATGTCAGCCTCAGAGTCCAGTTTCTTTCGGTGTTTGATTTTGGTGGCACAGGACCAAGTGACCCCTGATTCTCACAGATAAATGGTTACAAAAGTAGCAGTGTTTCCGACCACCTTGCAGTCTCCTTCATTCGCAGGGACAGCAGGAGAAGCTTTACGCCAAGCTCAGCCCAAATCTGGTTCTCTGGACACACAGGAAAGATTCTAAATGATCATAATTTGGTGTTGTGCCCATTTGAGTCTGTGTGGGGTTTTTTTAAAATTGGGCTTTTTCAATAGTTAAAAATATGAAAGAAAGAGGGGGAAAGGAAGAGAAGGGAAGGAGAGAGGGAAGGATGGGCAAGGGAGAGAGAAGGAACTCATGTGGGGCATCTGAGGATGCCCTCTCTCAGATTCTTGGTGAGGTTAGCCTCTGCCTCTCCTGGGAAGCCCACCCTGACTGCTCCATCCCTACGGGTCCTAAAGGTTCCAGTGTCTCCTCTCACCCAGCATTTGTCCCAGCAAGTGAATCTGGACTGCATGCTCCTGAAAAGTCTTTGGAGTTCACGACCTACTCCTGGCTCCAGCATGGACCTTCCAGATACTCAGTCCCTGGTTCTGGGGTGGGGAAGAAGGCCCCAAGCAGGGGACAAGGACTAGGGGCTTCCCTACACCCTGTGTGGTGCCTCTAGGGGTGGGAAGACTGGGGAACCCAGTGCCCCTGAGAGTCTGGGGTTTCTGTACCTTCATTTCTGGGAACTTGCTATGCTTTAGAAAGAGAGAAATGAGAAGCAAAACCCTAAGGCCCCAGCACACCCCCCACTCCTGTCTTCCTTCCGCTGAGTCACAGCCAAGAACCCAGCACCTCAGCCTCCTCTGAGGCCATCTGGGTGGGGTGGAATTCAGAGTCATGTGAGGACACAGCATCCGGGACAGGTCCTTTTTTCCTGCCAGTATTATCTGTGAGGGGCCCTGGGTTGCTAAGGCTGAAACTACCTCCCAAGCTTGGAGAAGGGGTGACTGAGGTCCTTATTTGTCGTGTCCCATTCCCAGGCATTTAGCATCAACTGTAAGACAGATGAGGTGGTTCAGGTGGGAACCTGTCATGGACTTGGACATCAGCTCCTCCTGACAGGCCTCCAATGAGTGGTTGGGTCCTTAGGCTTGCTCTGGTCAGCAGTGGGGAGCCATGAGGGCCAGGCCACATCACACGTGCACATCACAGAACCTGCACACCTCTACACAGGTGACCATAGGTACGTGCATGGTGACAGGTGTGGGACTTGAGCACTTGGGTCCATGTCCATGATCACAGGTGTCCACACAGGGCCTCCCTTGGATGGGGGAACTCCAGGCTCTGGGAACCAGTTCAGGACTGTATGTGTGTGGCATCTGTGAGAGTCCCTGTGTTGCTGAGGGTTGAGGCTACTTTCCAAGCTTGGAAAAGGGGTGACACGTTCTTAAGGGATGTCACCCTGTTTTAGAGGCCCAACCACTATCTCTGAGTCATGGGAGCTCATGGGAACTCCAATTTTATGGAAAAGAAAGCTGAAGCCGAGAGGGCCTATGAATTGCCCAGGGTCACACAGCAAGTTGGGGAAGATCCGGAGGGGAATGAGCCAGATCCGGGCACCTGTCCATGTCCTTGACCTTTTTGGCCTGGTATTTGGGGCTTGGCACCCCTTGATGGCCACACTGCATCAAATTCTGGGTTGATTCTCCCAGCAAACCCACCTGGGGACCAACCACAGTGTCCTCCCAAGCCTCACTGACTATGCCCAGGGATTTCTCACACATTACATCTTTGCTTTTTCTGTCCTAGCTGCCTGGAATGCCCTTTCTCTCAAGTAATCTCTGTCTCTCTGTGTCTGATTCCTCAGATAAAATCCAGACTTGCAAATTCTGCTGAAATTCTTCTTCCACTTTCTCTGACCCCCCTGGAATTTTCCCCTGCCTCCAGCCTCCCTCAGCCTCTGTACCCCCTCACTCCCACCCACTGTTCACCCACCTATTCATCATAAAATTGACCCCCAGAGCCCTAGGCTGGGGGTACAGGGTTCTTTGGGGCTGAGAGAGTGGGAGCCACACCCAGGCCAGCTCCGCCCTCCAGACTTTGCCAGTCACTGGGGTGGGCCCAGGAACCAGGAGAGGAAACAGGGCCTCTGCCAGGCCTCAACCTTTGCCTGCAACTCTGCTTCTTCCCTGACGGTCCAGAGGCCTGGAGCACTGTACTCTAGGCAAGATTGACCCCTCAGAGTTTGCTATTCCAGGTTTTGCTTATTCCCCTGCACCCTGAGTACACCTCAGCTGGGAGCTAGAACTGTTTGGTAGGGTGGAGGGTAGGGTTTGAACAAAGAGTAGAGACCCCTCAGATTTGTTGGGTGCTTCTCTTGTATTAAATGGCCCCAGACAGAGTTTTCTGCTCCTTTCCAGAGCTCTTGCCTTTCACTTGGTCTCAGGAAGCAGGTGAGAGGCTGCCTTTGCCCTATGAGACTGAGCCCCATCACTGCCTGGCTATCCCCTCGCTCCCCTCCACCCCTGACTGGGAGCCTAAGATTGTCAGGCCTACCCTTGGTGCTGGAGTGTGAAGGAAAAATTGACACTAACACTGCCCACAAGGAGCTCATGGCCTAGTGGAGGACAGAGGCAAGTAAACAGGCCCTTATCCTTGGGCCCTGCACCATACATTCAGTCACTATCTGCTCAGCACTGTGCCAGGCACTGGGCATGGGCAGTATGCAGATAAAGCCCTGCTCACATGGAGTATATCCCTTCACACTCAAGTTCCCACACAGCAGTTGCAATGCTTGGCTTGAGGTTTGTCTGCCTCAGAGGCCAGCTTGATAGGTGACCAAAATTGCCAGGGAGCTCACCCCCTGGAGTAGCCCTAAGCCAGCGAGGGGTGGCAGTTGGTGGATACGCACCCCAGCTTCCTTATCTCTTGGGTAGGACAACTCTAAGGTGTGTTCTGCACCATCTCTCAACCGAGGACTGACCTCAGTTGCCCACAGAGGGAACCCACTTATTAAGAAACCTTCTCTGGCTTCCTTTCCTTCCCTGTCTCACTTCTCCTCTCCTCCATGTCAGAAACTGGGAAGGTGCTGAGATTTCACCCAACCTGCAAGCTAGCAAATTGTCATACTGCTGAGGATGCTGGCAGAAGACACAAGACTCCCGCTTTAGGAACAAAGGTCAGTTTATTTTCTACAGTAACAGAGTAGACAGAGGATCAGCATTTTCTTGTACCACTTCCTGGAACCCCAGTTCCCACAGAGTGACCCAATAAGGGCCAGATGATGCCTGCACATGCAATGGGTTGACGAGAGGAACCCTGAGCTCAGGGAACCCAAATCTTTTATAACAGGCTGTAAGCAAACTTGCCCAACCTTTGCCCCAGAGGGAGCTATTATCTTTATTAATGGTGGATAAAACAAATCTGCCTTTTTCCCTGGAGGGAGACAGTATCTCTACCTTCTAAGGCTGTTCACTGTAATCACCCTTGAAAGTGTTACTTGGAACAAGGGCAGTCAGTGCCTCTACCAGCAAGTGTACAGAAGTGGAAGACAACCAGGAAACATTGTCTTCCAATACCCTACTGGTGCTTCTTGACATCACCTCTGAAATAAGCTATTTATGTTTGGATCCTTGTCCCAGAGCCTGCCTCTGGGGAAAACCCTCCAAGAGTGGGAAGATGACACTAAACGGCATTAATGGATTTCTGATGTGGTTCTCATTTCTCCAGACCTGTCCTGCAAATAATGCAGGGGAGCCACACGAAGGAAGGTTTTTCCCTACCCAGAATCAATACTGTTGTGACTCCCAGGGAGGTGCTCTGAGGGACTCTTAGGGTTTCATTTTTCATGTTTAAATATTTAGTCCATATAGAATTTATCATGGTTGCCTGTGTGAAGTAGACATTGCACTTCATTTTTTCCCAATTGTTCCACTGCCATTTATTGGAAATTGTACCTGGTCTGTCACTCCTCTAATCTGCCTGGAGCCTATTATGTAGAATGTATCACAAGCACACAGATGATCAGTTCACAGTAAGTGGACTAGAGAACATGTGGGTATCACCATCACTGGTGAGGTGACACTCACCACTGGCACAGTGCGAGACAAACCCAACACTCACGGTGACACCATTCAGGCCCCAGGGAAATGCAGGGGGTTTTGAACCAGCCTCAGAGTTCACAGAGGATCTGAATGTGAATTGGGAAGGTTTATTTCTATAAAAATATTTAAAACTTAATAGAAATTTCAAGAAGTTGAATAAAATTTTAGTTTTGAATCTTTTTGATTTAGATTTTTACATTAGTTCATTATAACTCAATAGTTTGTATTTTGACTTAATTTTCACTAATTTTGATTATTTTAAAAACAACTTTTTGGACTATATTATAAATACTTTCAGTTTTAAAATATTTTAAATTTAATTTAGTTCATATTTTTGTGACCTTGGTATTTAATATTTTATTTTAACCTGTTAAATCACTACTGCTAATAGATAGAAATTATGAAAATCTTGATTAGAAAACATAATATTTTTCCTGGAATAAAAGCAAGAACAGTAAATGTTACAGAAAAAGTATGTAATACCTTTTGAATTAGGCACATCTTTACCTTCTGACTCACATCACTAGATGCCTGGACATGAGTAACAACTCTTAAACTCAAGCATATTTGATGTCTGACTTTCTGATATTTATGAATTTGAGACATATAAAAACTGCAGATTTACAGATTTATTATTGTTATGAAAGTTTATTTGTTGAGTAGGAGGATAGAGCATATTTTATTAGCAGTTTGTGGCTTGATTTATGATTTTAAATATTTAGATTCTGTAGTGAGGGCCTCTATTTGCCTTTCGCCTAGAGCACTGTGAACATCAGGGCCTGTGCTCCTGTGGAAGGAGCGGGTGTGTCCAGAGTTCTTCCTGCTGCAGTAAGGGCCAGAGAGAGAGTGCTTCTGGGACTCGTGTCTACATGGGCTCATGGCCAAGGGGGAGTCGGAGGAGTGGGGTGGGACTAGGGAGGAGACCCCAAGGAGAAAATTCATCAAATCTATACATTTACTCCTCACCAGGATTCTGTAAGATAAGAATTCATGACTGGCTCAAGTTATGCAGGGTGCCTGGCTCTGGAACCACCTATATGTAGCAGGACACCAGTGTCCCCTGCAAACCCAGTAGGTGCCACCTAGCAGCTCTTCCCACTCAGGTCGGGTGATTCCAGGTTCAGTCCTCCCATGGCAGCCTCCCAGTCAAGGCCAGCCTGGCCTTGGTGCAGATGTCATGGCCTCTGAGTGGTGGAGAATGCAGTGCTCCCACTGCCTGCTGCTGCAGGTCATGCCAGAGAATTATGATAATGAACTAGGTCCCTAGGCTGCCCCACCATCCTCCTGCAGGGCTCAAAGGACCTCTCAGTCACAGCCCCACCTCACAACCCCCGCCCAGGCACTGAATCTCAGCCCTTCTCAACCCCAGGCCTGGCCTCTAGGGGATGCGCTGGGGGCCCCCTTCTCTGTGACTTGTTGGGGGTGGGTGGGTAGCAGGCCTGGGGCTGTGCTCAGTCAGATCCAAGGATTGACCTGAGGACATGAGAGGAGAGGCAAGGGAGAGGAGAGTCTTGGCCAGTTAGGGTTCTCCATTCTTCTGAAGGCAAACAGGTTCTGAGTGGTTAAAAGGCTGCCCCAAGGTCACCCAACCAGAGAGGGAGAACCTTACTTCTCTGTGCCAGCCCTGACATGCTCCCCGGTCCCCTCAGCCAGACTTCAAGGCCACTGCTGACCCTGGGACCCTGTGATAGGAATACTTATGGCAGCTCCCTGGAAGTGTGACTAGGCCCCAACCCAGTCTCAGAATAGGGTCACAACCCTCATGGCCTTCCTGGGGGCCCTGCAGCTTCTTTTTATTCTCTAAATAGGGTAACTATGGCTCCAATGGGCCAGATGTGTGCTCAGGATGCACAGCTGTGCACCGGTGGTAGGATCACACCAAGTGGCCTGACACTGGAGCAGGCCCCGTACCTCAGCTGTGGGACAGGGATCTGAGGGAGAGGCCCTGTAGGAAATGACTGGCCTGAAGGAGACACAGAAGTCCTGACCAGAAGTTGTCTGTCCACCAACAAGGGACTCAGCAAGCAGGGCCTGGCATTTTGCTCTCCCTTCTCCCCCTTAGCCCTTCATACCCCTGGCTGCTCACTCACACCTAACATCCCGCTTTCACCTGTGTCCCCACACCTGCACAAAGCCCTTCTCCCCAGGCACACACTCCCCTTTTCTCCCTACTCTTTCTGGTTGTCAACACTGTGCCTGTCCCTGGGCTGGACGCTAGGTACTGAAGAGGCTGCACCAGATCTGGGCCTGTCCTGGCAGATCCCTTAGAAGGGCCCTCCAGACTCAGTGTCAAGATAGGGGAGTCTAAGGGGACACCCACAATCAGAGAGGGCTTACTGGAGGCAAGGACCCCGGCTGAGGCCTCAGCACCACATTCCCTTACCTAGGTCACAGCCCTGTCTCTGAGCCTCTCCCTGGAGTGGCCAGGAGGTTCCAGGAAGCGTCCCCTCGCTCTGCAGCGCCAATTCCAAGAACTGAGGCTCCTGGCAGCTCTTGCCTAGGATCCTTTCCTAGAACACAGGCCTCACCCCGCCCAGGCTGCTGGGTCTTATTGGGCAGCTGGTGGAGGAAGGGAGGGAAGGGGTGCCCTGGGCGGGGCCTCTGGGGTCCAGACACTGAGAGGTGGGCTTAGGCTGTCAGTCTGGAGGGGGTGGCCACACTAGGGTTGAGGGGGAGGTCAATGTGTGTGAAGGCATTCTGACTCCCTGCCAGCTATGGGGGCGGGGGTAGGCCCAGTGTGTTCAGCTCAGAGCCTCCCTGCACACACAGGAGACTCACCCTTTAGTCTCAGAACTTGGGCCCAACTTGCTCCACTCCACCCTCCATCCCTCCACCACCACCCCAAAGTCCCATCTAGTAGGCAAATGACACGAGCCTTACTTTGGCCCCAGAGCAGGCCTTCATCAGATAACCTCCAGTGGTACAAGCCAGGGGACAGGAGTGGCAAGTTCTGAGCAGGGAAGGGGAGTGGAATAGTCAGTTCTTGGAAGGACATGACACCTATATTATTAATCTTGTTATAATTTCACCCTGCCTGATTATGACAGAGGAAATCATCTCACCCCACACCCTCAGCAAGTTGGGTTGGGTAGGTGGGGTTGGGGGTGACAGGCCCTGATTCGTGGGCAAGGACAGGGCCCAACTTCCCTCAAGGTCACTGGGCCTCCCCCTCTGGGGCGTGTCCTCCACACACCCCGCTCAGCCTGAGCTGGCACCAGGCCCGCCCACCCGCCTGGGACCTGCCAGATCACATTGAGCAACCAGTTCCTGAGGAGCGTTGAAGGCTGTTTGGTTTAAAATTAACTCCCCCACTCCCCCCTCCCCTGCCTGCAGGCCTCCTCTGAGTTCTTGGAAGAGGCCTCTGCTCTTACTTCCTGGGAAGAGGCCTCTAGCCGCAGCTGCTGCGATTCTAGCGAAAACATCTCATCCAGGGTGGGGGCGGGGGTGCCCATGCCACGCCTTCTCTGCCTTCTACCAGGCCCAGGGATCCTCGTGGAGCCTAGCACTCCCTAATTCAGTCACTGAGACCCAGAGGAGATGGGGAGGTGGGGGGAATTATCACAGTGCTGAGAGGGGGTGCTACTGCCCCAAAGCTCACAGCCCCAGATCAGGCATCTGCTGGCTCTGAGTAGAGAAAAAGGGCTATAGAAACCCAGCCTGGGCACCTCTGGCATAGAGAGAGCGTGAGCTGATCATACTGACAGCAAACTCAGGACTTTGGTCTACTTTGAGACATATATGGCCCAGAGAGATAAAGCAATCTGCCCAGGGTCACCCAGCTTTGCCTGCCTCAGCTCAGCCTGCCCACTAGATGCCAGGGTGACAACACTGACCTGGGCAGGATGCCGAGGAGCCAGCCCCCTTAGGCACTCACACTGAGGTTAAGAGCTCTCTATTAGGACACTCCTCTTTGTCTCTTACCCACAATCCTCTAACTGCCCTGGGAACCCGTCTTCTGGATAAGCCTTCGTTTTCCAGTGTCTCCTTGCGCTCTTTGTCTCATGGGCTTTGGAGAAAAGATTTCCTGAGAACCTGCTCTCCTAACAGCTCCTCCTACTCTACCCGAAGGAACTGAGAAAAACAAAGGAATGTTGGCCAAGTGGAAAGGTCAACACGCGTGTGTACACACACACACACACACACACTGTTGTTGCTCAAAAGTAGGACTGGTGGCAGTAGGGAGCAGAGAGGGGCTTCTTTGGAGAGGGCTGAGGGGTCAGGGGCACTTTTAGAACAAAGGTTTGGCTCAATCCAGACTATGAGTGAAATCCTCACTCCTGATGGAGGAGGAGCCCAGCTCTGGTGACAAGAATGGCACAGTCTGGCTCCTTGGTGCTGGGTGTGGGGTGAATCACTCCCTCTCCAGCCACACCATTGGAGTGTAGGTCTCCCTAGTGGGGGCTGTGCAAATGAGCAATCCTAGAGGACTGCCTGGAGGAGTTGTGGCAGTCTCAAGTTCCCTCAGCCCTCAGAGTCCACTTCTTGTGCTCTGGGCCTTGCCTGCTTCAGCCAGGCCTGGGTCATGGAAGCAACTGTCTTTCCATTGAGCATAAAGCTTTGGCCACACAAAAACCTCCTTCTTTGGGTCTGCTGCATCTCCTGCTTAGAGATGAGCATCAGCTTCTACTCACTCCGTATTTCCCCAAAGCCAGGCATGGCTACTCTCCAGCCACTCTGTGGCATGGGCACTACCACTATTTCTGTTTGACAGATGGGGAAACTGAGGCTCCAGGAGGTTAAATTATCCGCCTGTGATCCCAGGGTGATTTTGAAGGGGCTGAAATTTGAACTCTGCCGGAGTTCTTTCCGCTTGGCTAATTTGCCTCTTCAAAGACATCCCCAGGGAACTTTCATGGGAAGCTGTGTGTGTGTGTGTGTGTGTGTGTGTGTGAGAGAGAGAGAGAGAGAGAGACAGACAGACAGACAGACAGAGAGAAAGGGAGAAAAAGGGAAATAGAGAAATTTAGCCAAAGAATGGCTGTTTTGAACCTATTATAGAAAGTATGTTTTCTCCTCCCCACGCTGGAGAGACCTGAGAAAACTCAAGTTCCAGGGAGATTCCCTAGGATGCAGTGGGTGCCTAACACAGGCATGAATAAGTACTGGAGAAGTTAAGGAAGACTTCTCAGAAAAAGAGCATTTGAGTTTGGTTTTGAAGGGTGAGTAAGAGTTTGTCCTGGCAGAAGTGAGGAAGAAGGATATTCCAGGATGAATGATATAGTTGGAGGGCTGTTTGGAGGAAACCAGAATGGAATGGCTTGGCAGTTTGAGAAGCCATATCTTGGAGCCTAGGGTAAGACATGGGCGAGGTATGAGGGGAGCCTATGAAAATCACTAAGTGGGGAAGGCTGGACAAGATTGGGTTTGCAAGCCCCTCACTCTGAAGACGGTGGTAGGGCTGAAGGGGCCGATGAGGAGGCCATTAGGATGGTCCAGTCAGGTGAGTGACCGATGGTAAGCCTAGATCTGGGCAAAGCAGCCAGCAGGAGCAGCAAAAGGATAGCTTGAGAGGGATGAGGGGCAAAGGAGAGGGACTTGGAAATCAACAGGCTAGGGAGTTGAATGTGAGGGTTATCTCCAAGGTGGGAGGAGAGTGGAGGCATGTCTAGAGGGCAGTGAAGAGTCCAGGTCTGGACAAAGGGAGTCTGGGGGACCTTGAACCAGGCATTCAAGTTGCCAGAAGGCAGCCAACTCAAGTTCAAGAGTTCTAGGGTGGAGGGGGACAAGTCCTGGCCTGGGATTCAAAGCCCTGGGTTCCAACCCCATATGCCTGCTTCCTTTCTGGGTGTCTGGGTGACTCTGCCTCTCTGGGTCTCAGGCTTGCAGCTTTGAAATAGGACAGACCCAGAGGCACCTACCCAGCTTACCTCCCTCACTTATAACAGACCATTGAGGGCTGGGAGAGTAACAGGCCTGAGGGAATCCCATCTCCCAGGTGTGGGCAAGGGTAGCAGATGGCCTAGTCTCTACTGGAGCTACAAGAGAAGTTGCTAGACAGTTCGACTGGCTTAGCCTCCACCCCAGCCCATGCAGAGACCAGACAAAAGGTCTATTCACGAGGACTAGAACCCAAGGCCTTGGTTGGCAAATGATGCCTTAGGGTGAAGGGCTGGGCTGGAAGAGAGGGCAGCATCAGAGCTGGTGGGGTGAGGGGCTGCTTATAGCTATGGAGAGTTCCAGCCAGCTGCTCTGCAGGCCCCATGAGGCCCTCAGGGGCCCACCTGCCTGGCCCACCTCTCAAAGGGGATTAAAACAATGGACAAGGAATAGCTACAGTGACAGCTGCCGTGCTGCCAGGTTGAACTCTCTCAGACTTTTCTCTGTATCACCTCAAATAAATCCTCCTGGGGCCCCCCTGTCCCCTCTGAGAGCTGTGCTGTCACTGTTTCATAGCTGAGGAATCTTCTGAGGTTCAGTGAGTTTGCGGGAAACCCCCCAAAACCAAGTACACAGAACATGATGCACTTGTGTGCATCACTTGAGGGAAGGTGGGGGTAAAAGCAGGATGTGGGGGATGTGCTCACCAGGACTAGACCTCCAGGAACCTCCTCTACCTTGAGTCTCAGAAGTGGGAGCCCCAGCCTGCTGCCCCAGATTGTCCATTGGAATGACCCCTTGGGCAGCTGGCTGTGTGGCCTGCCTAAGCTGGGGAGGGGGCCCCACACCCTGCAGTCAAAGGTGGGGAGGACACATTCACCAGGAGAGGATGTTGAATTCCTGGCAAAGCTCCAACCTGCTTTATATTAAAACTGGTCTAACAGGTTGGCATGAAAGGGCTGCCCAGGCTTGCACGGGCTCCACTTCTTCTGGAGGAAGAGGGCCTTTGTGATGTCCTCAGAATCCTCCTGTCTTCTTGGTCAGGACTTATTTCAGGCTCTTTGCCCTTCTACTTCACTGTGGGCCAGGTGTGCAGGGTGGGAGAGTTCCCATCTAAGAGTGGAGCCAGCCCAGCCATAACCCCTGCCCTATTCAGACCTTTCTTTGGCTCTGATCCAGCAGGATTTGCTCAGTTGGCAGATTAGAAGCTGGACACAGGTACAGGGACCCTGATGATTCAGGGGGTGTTAGGACACTCCGTGATCATGAGTGAAGCATCCCAGCAAGACCTTTCATTGATTGACAAGAGAAACCTGGATGGCCTAGTGCCTCTGTCCCAGAGTCTTTCTAGAGGGACATCGTGAGTTCAAGGTGGGACACCACACAGGATCAATCTCTAAACCCACCTACCCTTGGTCTGGCAGAATCCTCCAGGGCCCAGCCCCTAGCCCTAACTCCTGCCCCCTCCTCCGGAAAGCCCTCCTGAATCATCCCACCCCTTCTGCATGCCCCCAGGGCATTGTGAGGGCCAAGGCTTTAGCATGCCAGCCCCTGGGAGGCAGAGCAGAGCAGCAGTTACACAAACAGCGTCTTGAGTCAGGGTTTGAACCCCGGCTCTGTCCCTCACAAGCTGTGTGATCCTGAAAAAGCCACAATTTCTCTCTCTCAGTCTTACTTACCTCTTCTGCTGTAAATGGGGACAACCTCTTCTGGTGTGGAAGGCTGCAGTGAGAACTTAATGGGGCACGAACCCCACCCAGATCACCTAGTTGCAGCCCTCGCCTCCTCCACTCTCCACCACACCCTATTCTGCCATATCCCATACCTCTCAACCTCCTTTCTGGGCTCCAGCCCCCAGGCCCTCATTAGGCCATCCCCATTCAGCTAACAGGTTCACCCCTTAGAAATGAGTATCAGATCATAGCATTTCCTTTCTAAACTCTGAAGAAATACTCCATCACACCAGAACACAGTCCATGTGCTCCCTCTGCCCTCTCTACCCATCCTGTCTCTTCAGCTCTCCTGGGCAGCCATCCCAGACTTCTTACTCCTGATCTTACCAGGTTTGTTCCTGCTTCAGGGCAGTTGCCCTGGCAGCTCCTTCCACCTGGATATCCTTTCTCTAAGTTGTCTGCATAACCAGCTCCTGCTCTTTGTTTGGATGTCCAGGATCAGTGCCACCCTGTTCCAGAGCTTTCCCCAACCCTCTCATTTGTGGCAATGTCCCCACCACCCAAAGCCACTCTCTTCCCTGCCCCCTGCTTTGCTTTCATTTCACTCTCAAAACCTGTCCTGAGTGCCCATTTGTCTACTTGTTTATTATCTTGTTTATTATTACCAGCCCATGAGCCCCACAAGGTTGAGGAATGTGTCCATCTTGTTCCCTGCTGTGACCCCAGGGCCTGGGTGAAGTCTGGCCTACTTGGTGCCCAAAGAGCACATGTACTGGGAAAGGATTTAATTGGTAATGGGTTACCACCAGTTATTGTTTGTATGTGGTATCTTTCTCCCCAGCCAGTGTGTGCTCCTTTCACCAGCCCAGAACCACCCAGGGGTGACTGCAGTGACCAGAGGATTTTCAGCATCTGTTAGTCTGGGTCTCTGACTTGGGTCTAGGGCCCAATGGCATGCCCTCCACTAATCCTGTTCTAGGCAGGCATCACTCACTCCCCTGATAGGTAAACGTGAAAAGAAGACTGAAGCATAAAAATCTTGGAGGTCAGAAGTAGCTGCCAGCTCCTCCTTAGGCAAGAGCTAGACCCTGGCTTGGGCTGAGGTGAGGATGAGGGGGATAGGACCCTGTTGTCTAGGCCACTGGTTCCAGAGACCTTAGCAGGTCTTAGCAGGCAGGGACACAGGGATAAAACCAGCATTCAAGAACAGCTCGCCTGAAAGCTGCCCCCCAGCCACCTGTCTTCGCTGCCTCCTGTAGTGCAGGGACAGGTGGGTAGTCGGGACCCTGAAGGGTTAGCTCTGTTCTGTGCCTCACCTCCTCAGACAGTCCCCTGCCCCCTCTGGGCCTCAGTTTCCTCAACTGTGGAGTATGGGTAATGTTTAGACACTCCCAGGGTTGTGGTGAACATGACATAAAGTGCAAAGCCTTTGTCCATTGCCAGCACCTGGCGGGCACCCTGAGACTTCTCCCTTCTGTGGACAACAAAGGGCTTCCTCCTGCTCCAGCAGCTTTCTCTCTGGGCCATGGCACCAGGTGGGAAATAGCCTGCCTTTGGCCGCTCTGTGTCCACTACCCCACTACTGGGTACTTGATCTGGGGGTGGAGCAGACAGAGGGGTCACCTCAGGCATTCTGGGAGTCACCAAGGGGCTGAGATCCAGGCTGAAACAATGAGGAACCAAAGACATCGCTGGCAGGGCCATGGTGACCTGGAGGAGGGCTGCTGTCGGGCCCTGCGGCCAGCAACAGACAAGGTGCCAGGCGGGACATGTGGGCCTGGGCCCCACTCCCAGTACAGAGAGCCCTCACCCACCTCTCACTCACTCTTACCCAGTAGCAGGTCCTTTCTTGGCCACAAATATCTCCATGCCTTCAAGGTCCTATGCCTCCATAGTTCTTGCTTTTTATCCTTTCCTGCCTCCTCCTTAACAACATGTCACTCCTCACACCTTCCTGCTTCCAACCTGCCAGCATTTGCCTCTTCTCAGCTGTAACTTCTAATTGCCTAGAGGCTAAGAAAATAGAAAGGTTAGAACTATTTCTAAACTAAGTGTTAAAAGGCTATGAATGAGGTTCAGAGGAGCTTTCCTGTGAGGTACTCAAGTAAAGGGGCAGAAAATTTCAGGACATGGTGGGATTCCAGGTGCTGAAGTGCTCCAAGATCAGACCATCAGACAATGGAGAGTGTTTACATTTTAGTTGCTCTTCCACCTACTTCTGGTTTCCAGGACCCTGAGTGCGAGAAGAGAGTCCTCAAACCCCAGCCAGCTGGGCCCAAACCCCATCACCACACCTCAGGTCAGATCCTGCCAGCTTACTGGCCACCATCCCCAACTCAACTGTCTGCAGCGCTGCACAGAATGACCCTTCCCCAGGCCTCCTTGTGGTTGGGAATATGAGCTTCCCAGTCATGCCCTGGTGCCTTTGCACTCCCTGTAAAGTGACTGGCCCTGACTTCTCTGACTGTTGGCCTCCTCATCTCAAAAGACGCTGGCCCCTGGAGCTGTCCATAGCACCCATTCCCCCCAGAATTCTCCACTTTGTCTTTAATTGACATCTCCTGTCTGTACCTCTATCAGGTCTGATGCTCCTCTGCCACCACCCCAAACCTGGCACTGGACCCTGCAGGCAATCCAACTGGCCTTTACCTCCTGCCTCCCACCCTCCAGAGGGAACAAGAGGAAAGGAGTGGAGAAAGGCCATTCCCTGCCCCCTCCACTCTTCAGTGGTCCACTAGCAGGGCTACTCAGCCACATAGGTCTCTGGGCCTCTGCTGACCCAGATATAAAGTGGGGGATAACAATAATAAGATTGAAGGAGACAAACTGTGCAGAACTCAAAAGAGGCCCCACTGAGGGCTCTGTAAGTGAAAGATACAATTTTATTGTCGTTACAGAAAAATCAGTGGAAAAAAAAAAGACTACCAAACTGTTTTTCAAAGTAATAATCACTTTATAAAGTCTTATCAGATATGTATTTCTTTCCCTCTCTCACGTGCAGGCACCTTCCTGGGCAGGAAACAGACCCAGAAGAGCTGGAGCAGCAGCTCTCAAAGTAGCATGTCCTCCCCACCAGCCCAGCACCCACACTCATGCAGGGCCTATGCCTCAGCGAGACCAGCTCTGTGCAGGTAGGGCTCTGCCCTGCGAGGGGGTGAGCGGCCAGCTCTGTTGGGCTCTAATGCCTTGGCTCCATTTTCTTGTCCATTTGCCCAATCTCCCAAAACAAGGTTGGGGGCAGAAGAGAGTGGACACTTTCACAGGGGGTGGGGCAGCACCAGGACATCCAGGACTGCCTTGGGTCCAGCAACACATCTCAGAATGGGGCTCTCCACCAGGAGGAGCTGGAGAAGCTGGGGCAGGGCTGGAGTCTCTGGAGCACTCAGGGCTCAGGGCAGAGAGGTATGGTTGGCTCACGCTGAGATCAACCCAAGGAGAATAAATAAATAAATACTGTATAACTGTGCAGTCCTTCAGCCTGGCCTGCTCTCCCATCAGGGGACTGTCACTGTTGACCTCAGTTCCTCTGGCTGCCATCCTCCCTGAGACAAAGGCTGGCTGGAAGGAGGGGGCCTGCTCCACTCTGTGGACTGAGAAACCAGGGCCAGCCAAGTCTATGCAGTTCAGGAGGCCACAGTAGGGAAGTGGGGGCCTGGGCCCAGCCCACAGGGTGAAACAAGGTCCTGCCTGTCTCCCTGTCTTCTGACAGATGGCCCACCACAATGGCTGCTGACCTCCAAGTCATGTGACACTTCCCCCTACCCCTGGCCCCAAGCTTTGCTCCTGCTGACTCTTCCTGGTCCAACTGCCAGATGCATGCAGGCACCAGGATAACTGGAGGAGGGATAGTGGGAGCCCAAGTCCAGCTAGGGCCGGCATCCCCTCTAGGATCTGGCTGGGTGAGGCTAGGTGATGCCTGGACAGGTCAGAGCTGGAAGGGGTACTGTCGGAGGTAGTCAGCCATGCGCCGGGGCAGTGGGAGGCAGTCCACGTCAGCCACCAGACGGTTGATGACGAGGCGGCACAGGTGCTGCAGGCTTCGGGCACTGCTTCTGCGCACAAAGGGCTGCACCAGTTTTAGGTGCACAGCAGTAGCAGGCAGTGCTGGGTCACCAGGCACATCTTCCTTAGGTGTAGACAGAGCCGGGGTAGGTGCAGGGTCAGGACTGTCGCTTCGGGTATCTGCAGCACAGGAGGCCACATAGTGCTGGACAAGGCTGACCACATCTGGGAAGGCCAGGATGCGCGGCCTGGACAGGCAGTTGGAGTCCAGGCGGAAGCTGGAGTCTGCATACTCGATGCGCACGTTGGTGGGGCCGCGGGTGGTTTTGACAGACAGTGTGAACAGGTAGCTGGGGTGGGTGCTGTCGCGTACTAGGAATGTGCCCTCTGGCATCCTCTGCAGGTGTTGCCGGGCCTCGCTGGCCGTAATGGAACCCCAATACCAGCCTAGGCAAGTGTAGAGGGGGCAAGAAAATGGTCACAGTGGAAATTAGCTGGGGGCACCAACCCAGGGCAGGGCAAGGCTCAGCTTCTCCCTTCTCATATCCCTAGGGAGGGCTGTACCTCCCCCATCAGACTCTTCTGGGCAGGGCCATGTCTCTCAAATTAGACTCAAAAGGCAGAACTAAACTTCTCCCATCAGACTTTCCAGGACAAGGCCTGTCTTCCTCCTCAGACTCACCAGATTCTCGAAGGTAGGAAAAGGTCTTGGCTATGCACAGCAGATCCTCCTCAGGGTCCAGAACCTTGGGCTCACTCTCTGACTTGGCTGGGGTCTCGTCGGCTGCCTCCTCCAGGAAGGTGCCAGCAGGCAAAGGCTGCATAGCTGGTTCGGGCAGCTCCAGGGACTGGGCCCACAGAGGCCGCTGCCCGATCTGCTCCACAGCCAGCAAAGGACAAGGTCTAGAAGAAGGTAGATGGGCAGTGAGTGGAGGCCCTGTGTTCTCCCTATTTCCAGGGATCCCCTATGCCCCAAACTGGCACATGACCTCCAGCCAGTCTGTCTCACTATGAACCCCAGTTTCTCCTCTGCCCACCCATGGGCTCAATGAGACCAGTACCCCACTTCCCACTTGTCATCAGTAAAGGCACCTTGATTACTTTCCCCACATATGAGCCCTCTTTTGAAAGAGACTTCTCCACCCTCCCACATTTATTAAACAGTAATTACAATCATCCCTCAGTATTCATGGGGACTGATTCCAGTTTGTGGGGACTGATGCCAGGAGCTGCTGTGGATACCAAAATCTGCTGATGCTCAAGTCCCTTATATGAATGGCATGGTACACTGAACACATGGGGCCCTCCGTATCCATGGGTTTCACATCTGCCACTATGGAGGGCCAACTGTAATCTCTGTATTTTGGACCAACCAAATACACAGATCATTCCCTATATGCCTTTTTAGCTCACAGTGGCCAGTTGGTGTCTCCACCACACTGATAGGATTCAATGCAAAGAGGCCTTACAATGGTGCTCTCCTGGCAGTGGTGGGCTGATTAAATGGCACTAGTCCTGGTTGAGCCAAGGGATGAGCCTGTGCGGGGTCCTCCAAGAGGCCCCAAGATTATGGTAGGATGTCTGAGGTCACATGTGACCTCTCCAATGATAAGAGTATCTGTTGGAGGGACCTAGGTCCACACTATCCAGGGCTTAGAGGCCAGAATAGTCTCCCCAAACAGATCAGACTCCCATCCTTTTCTCTGTTCCTCCAGCTGAGGGTCTGGGGTAGACAGTGGCCTCTAAAGGTGCTGGCAAGTCCCACCTCCCATAAACACAAGCTCCCACTGAAGGGCAGGGTACTCATTCCACCTTCCGGATCCCACCCTGACAAGCCTGCCCTACCAGGCACTAGATCTTATACAAACCTTGCTCTTCCCTAGACCTCAGCTTCTCTACCCGTGCCCCACCCCTCTCCATGAGGGTTCCTAGCAGCCCAGACACTGAGGGGTTTGGCCGCATTATATTCTCAGATGGCTAGAGTTGGGTTGTTGAACTGGCTGCAACTGGAGCAGTAGCTTCCCTTTAGGGGAAACCCACCCAGCATGGTGATCCTGGGGCTTCCTGGGAGTGAGGGGCATGGTCCTGGTTCCCAAGGAAGACTGCTTGTCCTCTCCTCCTCATCACAAAATCCTCAGGCCTAAGTTCTGGGTCTGGTCCCTTGCTGGATCTCAGGACACCAAGGTAATGAAACCCTGGGCCCTGCCCTAAAGGAGAACTAACAATCCAAAGTCATAAAAGCAAAGAATGTCATGGGGAAGTCAGGGTCTGCCTGCTCCTGAGCTGAGTTTGCTAGGCCAAAGGAAGGAGTAGCGGGGAAGGGACAGCAGGCAGAAATGACAGCATGGGTAAACACTGCCAGGTATTGCTTACGAGGCAGGAAGAGGTGGGCAGGAGCCGACAGCAGGAGCCAGACACAGGAACCAGATCTGGCAGTGTAGGTTATAGGTGACTCTTAGAAAATTTTAACAAATCAGGGCCCCATGATCACTTTGAGGATAAGGGGCCCCAAGACCCTGGCACACCACAGCCTGCTAATACTTCTCCACCCCGACTCCCACTGCACTACAGAGCCCTGGAATCCCTTTTGGGGAGCTGGAGGCTGAGTTCCGAGGAACTGACTGGTGTTCTGCCTGCTGGGATCCAGGGCTCAGCTCAGGCCCAGGAGACTTCCCGAAGTAGGGTAGGCTGCTAGCTGGTCAGGCCAGATGGAGCCCCCGGAGTTTAGCAGGGCACATGTGAATGTGGGTACCTCTAGGGCCAACATGGTGTCTGGGTGTGTGAATGGCTGTATTGGTCACCACAAGCTCCTGGTGAGTGAGTGTATATCTGGGAGGGGTGTGTCCACAGCTGTGTCATTGTCATGGTGGGGGCGGTGGCTGGTGTGTTCCAGGTGTGGGTGGCTTGTACGTGTGTGTGCCTACTATGGAGCTCAGCCTGTGAGTTCTGCCTGGGGACCAAGCCAATTAGGGCAAACAGCCCTGAGGAGGGATCCCTCAGCAAAGCCAACAACCCAGACCTATAGTGGAGAATCCCTGCTCCCTTCCTCAGGAGGGCACCAGCTGGTCTGTGGCTGTGTGTGTATGTGTAGGTCTTAAAAATCTCACTCCCTGACACCCAGCATCTGAGGTTCCAAGGGCATCTTCAGCTGGAGCAAAGTGAAAGAGAGTGTGGGACCCCAGAATTGGGGGGTTCCTGAAAACAAAGGCAGTGGTGGTGTGGGAAGGTGTTCTAGAATCCCAAAATTCAGAGAGGAGGAAGGGAGATACTGGAGACAATTAAGGAGAAATACTGAATTATTTCTTCCTAGCACCTAGTCTTCCTAGCACCTCCAGGACTCCTCCCTGGAAACAGGACTGCTCAGAACAAGGGGTACTTGAGCCTCACTCCACCTTCCACCCTTCCTCATTTGGTACCATGCCAGTTTTGATAACAGCAGCCACTGGGCCACCGAGCTCTCCCTGTCTGTGGAGCACCCACTCACATCTTTCTCTCTCCCTGGAGCTTTCTGAGCTCCTGTCAGATCAGTCTGGAGAGCATCAGACCCCTTGGTTGAAGGGGTACCTGAGGCTCTGGGCAGAAAGAACGTGCTAAGAATGCTTAGCTGAGGCCAAGACTGTCTTATCAGTGCCCACCCCCGCAAGTCTTTGGGAAACTTGGAGAAAGCAGGGCAGGAGCCAAGTTCCTTCTCACACTGGGATCCCAGACTGGGCTGAGAGGAGGGGTGAAGCTATTGTGGGGGTGCCCCAGACAGGACGGGGCTAAACCTAGGCTCTCCCAAGAGCTGCTTGTTTAGCAGGTGCCACCCTGAGGAGAGTCAAGGATCTCAGGCTGGCTTCTCCAGAAGAGCCTAATTGCTAGCAGGAGAGTGGATGACAGGACAGAGAGGGGCAGGGGCTGACCCAAGGTCATCAGTATGCCACCAGGCCAGCAGGCCAGGGTAGAGCTTTCTGGGCCCAGAAGGGGGTCTGGGCAGGTGAGCCAGGTCTTGAAGTCCGCGCTGCCTGAGGCGTCTACCTGCTTCGGCCTGAACCCCAGCTTAGCCCACCCTGTGTTTCTCCCGTCGCCAGTCGACCCTCAGTTTCCCTACCCACGGTGCGAGTAGAGGTGGTGACGATGTTGTCACCCCTCCCTGTTGTCACTCCCGAGGTCTTTCCGGCGCTTCTGACCCGTCAGGCTTTCTTAATACTCGGCACCTAGCACGAGGCCAGTACCCTGCCTTGTGCCAGCTCGGAGGCTGGGCGGGGGCGAAGAACAGCGCTTACCCCTGAACGCAGAGGACCATGTCCCGGCAGCGGCAGCTCCGGAGCTGGGGCTCGGCCAGACGGCGGTGGCTGGAGAGAGCGGGTCGCGCTCGCAGGTCTGGGTCCCGGGGCGCACAGGCGGCGGGCAGGGACTGAGAGGTGGCGGTGCGGGCGGGCCTGAAGGGAGCGGGGGGCAGGCCGGGAGGGCGGGGCGGGGCGAGCAGCCTAATCTTTTGTCCTCTGAGTTCCAGCCCTTCCCGGAAGCGATGTCTTCCTAGAACCGCCGGCTGTGCGGCCCGGCGGGGAGAGGTGCGGGCAGAGGCGTCGGCTCCCTAGTCTTGGGCCGAGGGCCGCTAAAGGAAACACCTTTGACAGATTTCCAAGAACTTTCCAGGAAAATGGGGCGGGACCCCGCTCACCGACCAATCGAAGTGCAGGAGGAGGAGCAGAGTGGTTGAGGAGGACCAATTATAGCGCTTGGACCCGAGGCTGACGTGACTATGTGGGGTTGAGCCTGACCTAGAGACCACTAGGGAATGACCGAGCAGAAGGCCAGGGAGGGGCCGGTGTTCTACAGACCCAAGTCCAGATTTTCTTCGGGCATTCCCCTTCCTTGGGGACAGGACCTCTTATCTCTGAAGAAGTGGTGACAGCAGGAGGGCGGGGTCACGGGCTCGTCTCCTTCAAGGCGGTTTGGTGTGCGGGCGCCCCCTGTGGGCTGCACCTGGACTCTGTGTGTGGGTCGCATGGGATATGGTTTGAAGAGGGACATTGGGGGATGGAAAAGATGTGGAAGGAGTACTCAGAACCGAGCAGGTCCACGGGGGTCAATCCTGACATCACCACAGCCAAAAGGATCCAGGCAAGAACGTTTTCTCTGAGACCTGGGGGAAAAGTCACCATAGCAACATTTGCACCAAGCAGGGCCATTCAGTCTCGACCCTAAGCTGGCCTCTGGCAGGCCCTCCAGTCAGGGAAGAAATGACTACTGACTTGGGGAGGCAGGCAAGGATAGTGAGCCCCCAGCTCAGCCCACTGGACAGTCTACATGTGTCTCTGGATTGGTGGGCCTCCTAAAAATGTGGGAGACCTGGAGCTCCAAACACCCAGAGAGAAACTGTAGGATGATAAGGTAGAGAGAAGGAGCAGTGACACCCCCTCCCATCTACATGGAGCACTTGCTACACTTTATCTTCAACAGCTGGTATTGCCCCCACTATGCAGACAAGACTGAGCCCCAGGAACAAAAGTCAGAAGCCCATGCTCCTACCTGCAATCCTCTCCACCTTTTCTGAGTTCACTGGACTCCCCAGGAAGCATCTTGAAAGACTATAGGGACTACGTACACCTTCTCCAAGCCCTTAGGCCAGAAAGAGAGGGAGAGAATTGGGGAAACGACAGGGTCTGCTCCCCACTCCCCACTGTCCAATGTGTATCCTCATGTTCCCAGGGAAGAAGGTAAGATTCAGATCTCCTGCCAGGGATGACAGACTGCTGGCAGTGTCCAGAGGCCTGGATGGTAGTGTCCAGACTTTCCCCAGGGCAGACAGGGCTGAGCTTGCCCTGCCTGGGAGGAGATGAAAAACAGAGAGATCCAAAAGCAAAGCCCTGTGAAACAGGACAAAATGACAAAATAATTGGTTCAAATGAGAAGTGACTTCAGGGAATCCACTTCTCCATAAATTTCCTAAAGAGAAGTTGAGCATCAGTGTAGCCCCACCAAAATAGGCTAGAAGCTCCTTTAATGGGATGCTGATGGGCGTGGAACCCTCGTTACTCACTTTGACGGCTGGGGCACCTGGAGATCCCAGCCTGGGGCTCCTGCGTCAGATGCTATCTCTTCAGTAGGAACTGGCTACTGCCCTGCATTACTGTGAAGGCAAAGGGCCTTCGCAGTTGCCAAGCAACAGAGCTGGGATTTGAACCTAGTTCTCTGTGGGGACAAATCCCAAGCTCTCTACCCTAATACTGTACCGCTTCCTTCTCACTCTACTTTACTGAACACTTACTATGTGCCAGGTGTGCTCAGCAATTTCCAGCCCCATTTTATTTTCTTACTACTACATATTGCCCCCTCTTAATAGGTGATGAAACTGAGGCAGAGAGAGGTTACAGTATATCCTAGATCTCTCAGGCCCCATCCCTCCCCACACTTCCTCTTCTTGCGACATGCCAGCTTCTAGGCATCCTTCAGGATCCAACTTTCAGGTCCTCAGTGAAGCCTCCCTGTCTCCTGGCCAGTCAATGGCCGAGCACCAAGGATGTCCCCTTGAAAGCCCCCTACAGAAGTCGGTGATTATGCAGTTCTGTGTGTAAACTAAAGGGCCCCAAGGGTTTTGCCCTCCAACCGTCCTTTGTGAATTTGACAGTGTAATGCACCTTTCAGGCATGCTGGGGACAGTGATATGCCTCTGTTTTGCCCCAGGTGCCTGCTTGCCCTAGGTGTTGTGAGTCCCTGGAGCCATTTAATTATCACCTCTTGCCCTGATTGCTGGGCCAACACTGACACCCAGTGGCAATTCCTCTCCTAGTTTCTTGTGTCAAATCGCCTTAGATTCTCCCTTGCAGAAAAACCCCTGCCTTGCACCCCAGGAACTGGCCTTGCTGCAGGATCTCTCTGCCCCTCCCCACTCAGAACAGTCAGAAGATGGGTCACGAGACTATACGGGAGTTCCTTCCTTAAGGTCTGGCTCATTTGTCTCTATACTCTCACATGTGCAGCCTCTCTTCTCAAAGAACAGTGTGTGCGTGTTGGGGGAGGGAGGGTTCAGCTGCCCCCCTCCCATGCTGTTCAGGCACTTACTGGACCCCTTGGTCATTGTAAGCTACTCCAAAGGCCTCAGCCCCCATCCCCATAGATGTGCAGCTATCATGAAGGGCTGTGTGGCAGAATCTGCCACCATGAACCCACCCCTGCCCTGGCCCAGCCATCCCAAATACTAAATCCTCCCATCAGTGGGCAGGTGGCAGATACTTACTGGAACATGAGCAGTGAGGGGAAACCATGCATTCTGACTCACCTGGGTTAATTGGTCAGTTGCAAAACATGTGTCCATGATGTACCCATGTGGGGAATGTGTGTAAGCATTGGTACCGGTATGGACACCGCAAGGGGACAGACATCACCATTGCATACTTTTTACCTTTCTGTATGTTTTTTATTTATTATATAACAATCAAGTTTTACTTATGCAATTAAAATTTTTAATAAAAAGAGACCAGTTTGAAAACTACAAATATAAAAATTTTAGAACAATTGTAATCTAACTCTATTTTTAGAAAATAAGATATCTCAGAGACCATGGCATGCAGAGAAGTCCTTGTCTGTGACAAGGAGCCTGCCTCCACCCTCAACTCCCTAGCCTGCTGCTTATGAGTCGAGACCTGCTTGTCCAGAATGAAACATTGCTCAGCTTTGGGTTCATCTGGCTCAAACCAGCCACCCCCACAGAAGAAGGAGGATCCTTTTCTAGTCTCCAAGCAATGAAAACATCTGGATCACAGGCTTTATTCAAGGCTCTGGGATCTTGGATCAGATTCTCAGGTGAGGCTCAAGGAGAGAAGTCCTGGTCCAGCTAGGCATGAATGTGTGTGTGTTGTGTGCATGCCTGTGTATCTCTATGTGCATGTGTGCACACATGTAAATGTGTGATTGTGCATATGTGAACACGTGTGAGAATATGTACATATGGATGTGGGAGGGGGCAGAGGGGCACAGGAGAGGAGGGCATAATTTGAGGGTGAGAGCTGGGCCCTGGAGTTGTTCTTTGGGGGTTGGGATGGGGGCTCTGCCATGACAGCTACTGACTTCAGGCAGGTTTCTTGACCTCTCAAGACTTGTCTGTCTTATGTGTCTGTGTTGCAGGCTGTGTGGAATTGGTACTGCCCTCCCGTCTCCAGTCCCAGTGAGGTCATGGGGTGCCAGATAGAGCACTTCCCCAGTGTCTGGTCTAAAAGGATGGTTCAGTACGCTTAGTTGAGACTATCTTCAGGGCCTCTGCTTTTCTGAACCCTGCTAGCTTGAAGGTCTCCTTAAGGAAACAGAGCAGACCCTCAACACACCCTCATCCAGCTCAATCACTGTACAGAGAGGGTGCCCTTTCTCCTGGAGTTGCTGCACTGAAGAGCTTGGATAAGGCATCAGTGTGCATCCACATGTGTGTGTATGTGTGTTGGGGGTGCATAGGACAGGGAGCTTGCGGGGCCCCAATCCCAGAGCCAGAAGATACCTTTGAATACTTAAGCATATACATAGATAACCCATGGTTGGGACAGAGGTCGCGTTCCTGCAGTCCCGTTAATGGTCGGTAGATGGCAGCAGAGGACCGTGCAGGGATCCTGCCCCACCTCGCACCTTCCCAGTCCCAAGCACGACACCTCGTTTGGGATTGGGGGCGGGGTGTGAGAAGGATATACGGGAGAAGTGTAGATTTGTCCAAGGAGACAGCCACACACCCTGCGGCTCTAGACAAGTTGTTTCCTCTCAGGGGTCCTCAGTTTTCTCATCTGTGAAATGACAGTTAACAGCCTGGGATGGGAAAACCGGTTTATTTATGTAAGGTAATCTAAGATGGGCTCAGAGTAGAGGCCTAAATGTGGAAGGGAAAACCATTTAGCTAATAAAGAATATCTGCCACTGGAGTGGAAGGAGGGGGCTTTTTAAACACACCAAAAGCTCAAACCATAAGGTGAAAAGTTGATGGATCTGACCAAATGGGAATTTAGAATTTTGGTCCAAGGACGCTGTATTCCCAACAGAATATGAGCAAGAGATGCACAGAAAGGGAGAGATGCCAGTGCTAGAGAGACGCCCAGAGCCACCAGGAACCAGAGAGACGAGAATCACAAAATTGCATTTCACTTGGCATGTTGGCAAAAATTAAGACTTTAGGTACTCTGGCGATAGGTCACTATTAAGGAAGTCAGAAGACTTACAAGTTACATACAGAAAGGTAAAAAGTACGCAATGGTGATGTCTGTCCCCTTGCGGTGTCCATACCGGTACCAATGCTTACACACATTCCCCACATGGGTACATCATGGATACATGTTTTGCAACTGACCAATTAACCCAGGTGAGTCAGAATGCATGGTTTCCCCTCACTGCTCCTAGCAACGTGCAGAGAAAACAACCGACTCAAGAGGCTACCTGAATCTCCAACAGAAACAAGACATCTGTGCTTTCACTTCCCTAGTGGTTGGTAAAATTCGGGGCTCACACAGCCCACGCGGGACCCGGCTGCGCTAGCCCTGGGAGCTCCCCGGCCGCCGGTGGAGCCTAGGAGGTTTCCGCCCCCTCGAGAAGCCACGTCCCCTATTTCTGCTGTGACTCTAGGGCTGGACCGCCAGGGGCTTCCGCCCCGCCCGGCCCCGTCCTGCCAGGGCCCGCCTGGCCCTTTAAGGCTGACCGAGCCCGGCCCCAAGTCGGAGACGCGCGAGGGCGGGCGGGCGGTCACGTGGGCCGCCGGCGGCGCGACTCCCGGCTTTGGGCTCTGGGCGCTACCGGCCGCCGGCTCCCGCGACCGCCGCCCCTGCCCGTCAACGGCGCCGCAGCCAGGTGCACCGCCGTCAGGTACGCCCTCGCCAGGTTCTCCCTCACTGGGCACCCTCCCCCTCCCCCTCCCGGAACCTCGCGGCCCATCCGCGCCCAGCCCTTTCCCCTTTGGACCTGTGGCCGGGCGGGACTCGCTTGTGCCCGGCTGCGCGACCACCGTCCCCTGCCGTGCGTCCTTACACTCCAACAATTCGCCCCGCTCTCCCAGCCCTGACCCGGCCCCGAAGCCCAGTCTAGTTTAGGGGCTCCAAGGCTGAGGTGTGTTTGAGGAGTCTGAGTGGAACTCACTCTTCCTCTCTCTCCCAGGTGCCCTGGACGCGCCAGGCTGGGGCCGCCGCCTCCGAGCGCCCCGCAGGGGCCATGGATGTCGAGACAACAGAGGAACAGGGGGGTCCTGTACCCGCGCCAGCCGCACCCAGCGGACCTTGCCCAGCCGGCGCTCCGGCCCTCGGGGGGCGGCGCGAGCCCAAGAAGTACGCAGTAACAGATGACTACCAGTTGTCCAAGCAGGTGCTGGGCTTGGGTGTGAACGGCAAGGTGCTGGAGTGCTTCCACAGGCGCACTGGGCAGAAGTGTGCCCTGAAGGTCAGTGACCCTCAGTGCTGCGTAGGTGACTTGGAGGGCCCAACAGCAGAGGCCTGTGGGTACAGGAAATGCCCAGGGCCCCTGTTAATCTTACTTTCAGCAGCACTTTTCATCCTCAAACTTCCCTGTAAAGTCAGGTCCTTCTTCCTTTAGAGATGGGGAAACTGAGGCTTAGCCTAGCTAAGCTCATGGTGTCCCAGGGAGCAGGGGGTGGAGTCAGTATGAGTAGAGCCTGCTGTACCCGGAAGTAGGGAAAGAGTGGCTCCTGATTCTGGGTTTCTGGCTGGGCTTATGTGTTTGGGCCCAAGGAGGACCTTCACTCAGCTTGGCTGTTCCTTCCATGAAAAGCTCTTCTGACTGAAATGGGTTTGAGTTTCTTTCTGCCTGTGACTGAGTCCCCATGAAAGCTTGAGGTGGGGCTACATTTTCCTGTGGCCCCTGCCTGCCCGGCTGCAGTGGTGGGAGCCTCTTAGGGCTGGCTGGTGGGCAAGGCTGTTGCCCATCACACCTGTGGGCAGGAAGGTGCTGATGGGCTCTAGCTGAGTCACCATACCCATGTTGAAAGGGGCAGGCCCTATTTCAAGTCTGACCCACCCTGTTTCCTGGGCAGAGGGCAGGCCAGCCATCTAGCCACGTCATGCCGCTGTAGGCCTGGCTAAGACCTCACTGATACAGGTGGAATCCAGGCAGTCCTGGGGATGGCTGATCTAGCCACATACTTCTGGGCCTAGGACCCTGCCCCATACCCAGAATCCCTTGAATCTGTCATCACTGGGAACTTTACTTAATTGCAGTTTGTGCCAGTGACCACTTGGGTGGGTAGAGCATGGCAAGGAGAGTGGCTCCTGGAGGTTAGACTACAGCAAGGATCTTCTCATTTTATAGTCATTGCAATCATAAGCCTGAGCACAGAGTCCTGCTGATGTAGCTCTAATCTTTGGCCTGTATTTGCCAGCTCCATGACCTTGGACTAGCTCTTTGGACTCTTGAAATCAGGTTTCTGCCTCTCTGCAAGGGTTGATAAGATAAGGAGTTGATGTGAGCTTGGGATGAAATGATGCATGTAGAGTAATTGGTAAAGAAACTGGAGCAGCTCTGGAGAGGCTACAGGACTTATTTAGCATGCAGGGTTTGCAAGTGTCTGAGCAGGGGCCTGGGCCTAACTCTCTGTCTTCCCCAGCGGCACTAGGACTAATAGTCGTCTCCCCAGGGTGATCTTGGAAGGGATCATGAGAATGGGTCTTGAGGATGCTCAGGGCTGGGCCGGTGGGGCTAGGTCTCAGGCACAGCTTCTTGGCTTACTAACTCAGCAGTGGAGTGGGGTTAGGGGGCCCTTTTGGAGCCCCAGGCAGGGGATTCTCTGAGTCCTTCAGGGAAAAGGTGGCTCTTCTGAGGGGAGATGGGGGTAATGGGGTGAGAAGTGAGAATCTCCACCCTCTTCCTCAGCACTGTCTTAGCCCTTTCAGCCCTGCTAGGGTCAGGGGGCAGTCTGGGTAGACAAGAGGCTGACTGAGGCCAGAGTACCTCTTAATACTGAGGCTTTGGCCCTGTGAGCCAGGGCTGAGCTCTGACCAGCCCCTGTGGTACTCCAGATGCTGTGAGGGAGGAATGGAGAGTGTGAGAGGCTAGAGATCATGGGCCCAGGCAGCGCTGGCTTTAAGCAGGACTGGGTCTAGGCCCTTCCCCATAGGTGCTGTGTCTAACAAGTAACTTGGGGGAACTTGTGACTGCAACAACTTCCAAGGCATCTTCTCTTGAATCTAGGGCCTCAGTGCTCTCTGTTCTGGGCTGGGAACTGGGACAGGCTTACAGAACCCCTTAAGGCTTCAGCGGTGAGTGTGACTAGGGCTACTGGCTTGAGACCTTCAGGACCTGACCCTAGGTTGGCCCTCCAGGGGGACATGGATTAGATGTGGACCCCACCCCAGCACCTTCCTGTTCTTGCCAACCCCCACCCTCTCCAGTGACCAAGCCTAAAAGTCCGTACCCTACTGGGCAGGTTCACTCCATCTTTCAAGATGGGACAAACACAGCCTGAAGCACTTTGTACCTATACTGTGAGTGATGACTCTGCTTTGAGGAGGGAGGGGGCACCTTTCTGCTTATAGCCTCTGCTCCCTACCCAGGAGGCCCAGGACAGGGGGACCTCAGCACATGGGCAGGCCTGGGCCCCAGGAGCTCAGCCAGCCTGTGAATGGGTCTCAGCCCTCTCTCTGCCTCTACCTAGCCCCTTCTCCAGTTGCTCCAGGTCAGCCTAAGTAGAGGCCCTGGGCTCTGTGTCTCTCAGCTTCCCCAGACCATCCCAGGTCCCCAGGCTGGCCTGTCCTTGTCCTGTAGCCTGGATTTGTCCAGCCCACTCCTTCCTGGTGGTCCAGGTCTAGCGTCTTGATCGCTCTCTATGCCCATTCTCCTGGTCCTGTTGCTCAAGGTGGCAGATAGTGCTTAGTATGAAGCCTGAAACAGGGCAGGCGCTCATAAAGCAGGAAGAGCTGTGGTCGCTGTCCCTGTAGCTGTTGCTGCTCTTTGGGGGCCCTAGAAAAGTAGACTCCTCCTCTTTGGGGAGCTGGGCCTCTTCCCCTTTCCCTCAGCCCCTGATCACTGGCTTGGTCTATCTTGGCCTCATTCACACTCAGCGGCTCCCTCCCAAGGCCAGTTTCCGCCACCAGTGCTGTCAGTCCACTCTCCATTCCACCCTTAGCACTTGCTGCTGTCCCTTTGGCAGGAACTGGAGGTCTGCTTGCCAAGTATCCAGGGCAGGGGACTGCCTCCTACTGACCTCTTGCTTGTGACCCCTTCCAGTCCTAACTGGTTAATTGACACCCCTTAGCTTCACTCCTAACTGGACACAGCTCTGCCCATCTGTCCCCCATCAGTCACCCCATCGTAGCTGAGATCCAGCCCCTCAATCCTTATCCCATATATGAAAATTGGGACCTGGAGTTAGTGGTCAGAAGTCACATGGCTTAACTGGGAGGGCGGATTATAGCAGAGGCCAGAATCCTCTTCCCTCCTGACTTCCTGCCAAGCCCACTTGTGGTCCTCAGCCTCTTGGCAGGCAGAAGTGACTTAGATAAATAAAAACAATAAAAGAGGGGTTCTGCACATGGGAGAAGAAATGGAGTCTTCTTTCTGCCCCTGCTCTCTGGGCTCTGGGTCCACTGGAGCCTGTTGGAGGCCCCCAGGGCTCCCAGCGCCCTCCTCTTACTGTCTTTGTGGAGTGGAGTGGTGGGGTGCCAGATCCCCATGCCCAGGAAATCCCTGCATTGCTCCACAGGTGGGGCTGGCCTGTTGGAGCTGGTGCTGTAGAGCTGGATTTGAGGCTGGGTGGGGCTGCCAGGACAGCCAGGTACTTTCTCATCTGGCAGCTGCCACTCCTTCACCTGCCATCTCCAGACCGGTCAGATCAGCATCTGCGGGGCCTCTTGTTTACTGAGTCAACAAATCAGGAAGCATGTGGAGGGCTGGCAGCCCTGTACAGTGGGGTCTGGAGTCTGCAGTAGTGGTTTCACTGCACCTGAACATCTCCACAGGCTGCCCATCTCCTGGAAGGAAAGGCTCTGAGGAGGTCAAGCACTACCACACTCAAGTGGAGCCTTTGGAACTGCCAGGAGTAGGCCATTTGCTTTTTAAATGAGCATCCTAAGGAGGGCATCAAACCCTACGAAATGCCAATTGTGGGTTTTCCGCGGAGGTGGGTTGTTTTGAGATGCTTCACACCCTGCCCAGCCGGCCTTGGTCACAGCTTTAGAAGCTGTGCTCCTGGCTACTGTTGGGATTCCCTCTGCTGGGACTCCCAGAACCTTTTTCCCTTCCCACCCAGGAAGTGACGCCATCTGTCCAGGTGTCAGGCCTTGGGGTTGTGGATTCTAATATTCTTGTAAATAGCTAACAGTTTTCCAGAGTGTTCTGTCTGGCTGACCCTGTTCTCAGTGTGCAATACGTGTTATCTTACCTAACTTGTTATTCCCATTTTATGGTTGAAGACACTGATACTCATAAAGGTGAATGCTTTGCCCAAGGTGGACAGCTGGTGAGTGGCAGGGCTGGGACATGAGCCTTGGCAGTTTGATGACAGAGTCTTAGCACCTTAGTCATCTCATGCCTCGTGCAAGTCTGTGGGGACATGGGAGGGTCTCTGAGACTTGGCCCCTGGAAGGATGCTGGCAACGTCCTCCATGGTTCCCCTGGGTCCTAAGTGATGCTGCTGGTATTTGTCTGTACCTGCCTAGCTCCCTCGCTGTACAGGACTCTATGTCTGTAAGTGGTGGTGGTCATGCAAGGCCAGTGCACGAGGACCATGATGGCCGTGGGACTGCACCAGAAAGGTTGTGTGGTTCGTCCCAGGCCTTCTGAATTTCAGGCAAGCGCAGCCTAGCAGAGTCCAGGGTGCCACAGGCAGGAAGTCAGGTTGGTGAGTGGGGGAGAGAAAACTGTCAGGACCGGGCCAGCCAGGGGCGGTTTCCTGGCAGACATTGCCAGCTTTAATGCAGGCCTCTGGTCTGAGAAGGATGTGGATGACAGAGGAAGACCCAGGGTGTGACGACATGTCTGGCTTGGACAGCTCAGCACCTGCTGTGCAGTACCACTTCCCCACTCCCGAGTCTTGTGTCCTGGTCAGATACGGCTCATCTCAGCAGGGCTGGGGTCCAGGCCCTGACAAACTCTGGGGAGCTGTGGAGGGACCAAAGTGCTCCCGGAAGAAGAGGCATTTACATAGGGCTTGAAAGATGGAGAGAAAAGGCCAGAGGTGACTCTCACTCTCCATCTGCCCACAACTCAGATTCATAGGTCGTCCACTAGAGGCCTCTCTCTTTGGTGACCTTCCCCACTAGGTGGGCAAAAATCTTCCCTCCTTCTCCCAGAGCTTATTTTTCTAGCATCACCAGGACCACCCTTGTGGACCACTGTTGCCAGGGGTTTTGTAGGGGCTTCTGGGTCACCTGGGCTGTTGTTCAGTTCAGGGCCTGGTCTCTATGACAACAGAGGTCTGTTATGTCTCTGCTGAGGTTTGCACTTGGGGAAGCTGTTTCCTACTTTGATCCCTTGTCTTCCTCTCCCAGGACCTCCTTGACACATCATCGTAGGAGACCCCTGTGAGGGGGCAGCAGGTGGAGCATCTGGCTCTGTAGCCCCCCCAGCCTCCTTTCCTGGCAACGGGCTGCCATGTGTCCCAAGGTGATGGCCACCAGGCAAGAGCTAGGGACAGTGGTCATCCCTAGGTGAGGGCGTCTTCGCAGCACACCTGTATTGTAAAAGTGTTCACCAGGTCCCACCCGGATAGGTGAGTCTGCTGCTCTCAGGGCAGGGGGATCATGGCTCCAATGGACTCCCACAGGCTCCCATGTTTTCCCAGGAGAACTTCGGTTCTGCTGCCCTTTGTCCCACCTGTTCGAGGTCTCGTGTGGCTCCACATGAGAGGCCACCTGGGGTTGAGAGAGGAACAGGGCTCTGTGCTTAAAGTCCTTCCTGCTACTTTCTCCCCAAGTGACCTTGGAAAAAGGCAGTTTTGGAATTTTTTGCAAAACCACCATCATTTTGGTGCAGTTGAACCCTGGATTTGAATGTGTGGTGGGGAACGGGATGCGGTCTGGGTAGCTAACTCTCCCTGGGCTCCTGCTATGAGACTGCCCAGGCCCACAGACACTGTCAGAGAGCGGAGATCTCATCTGGGGCGGCCTGGGTACAGTTTTTGGTGGCACTTTATTGGCCTTCATGAGGCCTCACTTGGGCTTACCCTGCACCTGGGGAAGCCAGCCCCTTGCAGGGTTGGAAAGAATGATGTGAAAGAAACGCCTCCCCACCTCTGCCCTTTTGGAACTAAGTGGATTAGGCCCTGTGTCATTGTGATGAGCACCCTGCTGTGTGGGAACCATGGGGGCCGGTTTACAGCAGGAGCACCAGGTGGGCCTTTTTGAGGATGAGGAGCCTCAGGAGGCCTTTTTAGCACTGGATGGATCAGGGATGCTGAGAAGATTGATTTTGCTTTTTTTGCAGGTTTGGTATTAGGTTTGCCTTTTTCTTTAGACGAGGGCTTTGTCCTTGCTACTTTCTCTTTGTGCTGCTTTCCCTCTTTCTGTCTTCTCTGCCTCCCTGTCCCTCTCCTTCTTGCCCATCTCTGTTTCTTCTGCTGTCGCTCAGTCCCTCCCCTCTCGGGCTGCCACCTTCTATCTGTCTCATGGGTTCGGGCCTGGCTTGCCTCTTCTCCACAGCCTGCGGGCTGAGAGCAGGCGGAGGACAGATGGGGGCTGGTCAGGTGCTCGGGACTCATCTTACTCATCCTAGTCACCCTGAAAGCCTGCCCCACCCCCCAGTGTCTGGTGGGGATAGGACAAGAAGGAGGCCGCTCACAGTGTTTCCTCCGCTCCTGGCCTTGACCGAGTGCTGTCCGCCTTGGCAGCTGGAGCATTGGAGTCAGAGGCATTTGGGCCAAGCTTGTAACCTGAGGCGGTTCCCTGTGGAGTCTGGGAAGTCAGCCTTGGCTGTGGCTTCTGCTAGTGGGTCTCCTTTTATGGCTCAGTGGTCTGAGACTTGCTGGGGACAATGGTGCAAGACCAGGAGCACTGTGACGCCCAAGGATTGCTGGATGAGGTCGGGGAGAGAAAGGGCCACAGCCTCCCAGCCAACTGAGAGAGCCTATGGAGGGGATGGGAGGGCTTGAGTTGCGAGGCGGAGTGTGCCTCTGTTTTAGGTTCAGAACTGCGCTGCCCCGCGCTAGCTGGGATGAGCACCCCAGAGCTGCTGGCTCTCTAGCCTGCACCCTGAACTTGACCCCACCCCACCCCCTAAGTGATGATCAGAGTCTATTTTCAGGAGCATGAAAGGCCAGGGCCTTGACCTGCCACAGTCATCACCCCATTCCTAAGGGTTCAGCCTCCAGGGGACTCAGCTTGTTCCATAGCTGTTCCCGCAACATAAACAGACCCCCTTCTCAGGATGTGGCAGTGGGACTGGCAGGTGGTCTTTATGCCCTCTGACAGGCAGCAGCATGGGGCGGGGGGATAAAAGCACCCACTTATCCCTGGAGTGCTTTCTACACACTAAACACAAACACAGCAGAGTCTAAGAATGGGTTGTCACCACCCCCATGTCCTGGATGCAGAGACTGAGGTCCAGGAAGGCAAACTAACTCACTCAGGATCACATAGCAGGACACGCCCAGGCTGGGCTGGAACCCCAGCCTGTCTGGCAGCCAAGCTGTGCTCTCAGCCATCCTTCCCTGTGTGCCAGGCCCCTCCCGGGCCAGTGTGCCCATCTGTAATAAGGGGCTGGGTGCTCTGCTTGACCGGGGCCCCCCTTCTGGCTGTGAAGACCATTTTGGTGGGCAGTGACTATGAACAGTGCCAGGGGAACAGTCAGCTGGGGTGACACCACCGTGGGGTGTGTGTTCTGCTGGGAACAGGAGCTCTGGGGTTAAGACCCCTCTCCAGCGCACTCCGTGGCTCAGTTCGATCTCTGAGTCAGGCCAAGCCAGTACCAAGGTGCGTCTTTACCCTAGGAAGGCTGAGAGAGTACAGATGAGTCACTGCAGCCCATTCCCAGGGCAGGAGTGTCCCTCGGTGCTGCCAGGCCATCGTCCCAGCCTCCCAGAGGGTGAGGCCTTCCTCCCTCTTTCGCTTCCCCTTCCTCATGGCTGTGGCTCCAGAGACCAGGAGTTTCCCAGGAGCTGGTTGGGTGTTGGAGGCTTGGGAGCCTCCTAGCTGAACAGGAGCAGCAGAGAGAGGGGCCTGGGCCCAAGGCCAAGGAGGCTGGAAGCCTGGGCAGCCAGTTCCCCTGCCTCCCCTGGGAGGAGCCTGAGGAGGGCGATGGCTGCCCGCGCTCACCCAGGCCTGTGTGGGGAGCTGCAGGGACGTGGATGAAGCCCAGGGGAGTGGGAGAGCTGCCGAGCAGACGCAGACGTGGTGTTGGCTTTGGGAGGAGCAGGTCTTGGGGGCAGAGTCAGACGTTTCTCTAGGGTCTCTGCAGCCCCCACTTCTTACACTCTGTCATCTTTGTAACATCTCCCCTGGGAGAAAGAAACCAGCTGTCCTTCCGAGAGCTAGAGGCTGTTGGGTCCCCCTCTGCAGAGCTGGCCAGAGGCATGGCCAGCTGGGTGCCTCAGCAGGGGTCTCCTGGGCATGGCCTCACTCGCCCTGGTTGCCCCTGCTTAGGGAAGGTGGCCACTGCCTCTGTCGCCCTGCATGGGCTGGGCTGGCATGACTGCAGTACAGCTGGGGCACAGCCTCAGTGGCCGAGGTGGGGGTCTCTGCATGAGGAAGGCCCACTGAAGAGGCATTTCTGAGTTCAGAATAAAACACTTGTGTTTGCTAAAAGTTTTTCAGTCTTGCGAAGAATATGTCTTGTTTTCACGCTGTCATAGAAGAAATAGAACCAGGGTAATGTTTCACCAATTGTGTAGCTGATTTTGACAGAAAAATCATTTTCTCCTTTAAGAAGCTAAAGGAGAATAATAGGAGCTGGACCCTCTGAGCAAGCACTCGCAGGGCTCACGAGATGCCGTGCAGCCTCTCCTCAGACCCGCGGGAAGGCCATGGGTGGAATGTGAGGGTCTGGCACCTGCCGGGGGCAGGGGAGTTCTGGTCCTGCTACTTACACACTGTGTAACCTCTGAGAGAGGGTGGAGGCCATAGCTCTTTCTGCTCCTCTTTCCCTACCTGTAAAGCAGGTGCTGATAGTCCCAGACCTGCCTGCCCCACTCATGGGTGAGGAGAGTGTGTGCCCATTTCACAGATGAGGAGCTGGGGCTCAGGGAGGTTAGGGGACCAACGCAAGGTTACCACACACTTTGCAGAAGGGGGTGTTGCTCGAGAGGGTGCTCAGAGGAGTTGCAGATGTAAAGGTGTCTGTCGAAGAAAGTGGGGGTGCCCCCTCCTCCAGTCTGCCAAAGCTGAGGGCTGGGTTAATTCCTTGACTTGGGTCCCTGGCTTAGGTTGTTTCCCATGGCCAGGGTTCCCCCCTGAGATCAGCCACGATCTCCCCACACTGGAGGGTCTGCCCCCTCCTCACTGAGCCTTTCACAGCAAAACATGATCCACAGACTCTTGATCCTTGGTCCACTTTTGCAAAGCCCAGTCCTGCCTCTCTCGGGATCTGAGATCATTTTCTGTGACCTGCTGGATTGGAGGGAGCCCACCTCCCTGGGCCCCAGAGGCTGCACCTGAATATCCCCATAATCTGAAGAACATGGAGGTGAAGACTGTGAGGCCACCTCAAGGCAAGACACAGGAGAACCCTGAAGCCAAGCAAACCTTGAAGCCCATCTCTGCTCTGTGTGCACTTGGTCCTGTGCTAACCTGAGCTCTCTGTGTGTTCTCATTCCATCCTCACGGCCATTGAGGGATATGAGTACTGTCACTGTCCCCATTTTCCAGGTTGGTTCAGTAAGACTCAGAGAGATTGAATGGCCTGTGCATAGCCACAGGTGAGTGGAGGACGGAACTGTCCTCTGCATCTGGCACGCAGGTCTGTCTGACCTGGAGCCCTGTGTGGCCATAACTGGTTCTTCTTAGCTCATGGACCCTGGCCTAGGGCACTGGGACCCTTGGGCCTGCCCAGCTAGCACTCATGTTCCTCTGTCCCTCTCCCTCCCTGCCTAGGAGCCTAGCTTAGTTTTTTTTGGAAACCTTCATCCCCTCCCCCACACCTCTCTATTCCTCCCCAGACCTGGCACTTCTGCCTTTGTTTCCAGGTTTTCTGGGGCTGGTGGGAAGCAAACAAACTGAGACCACCAATATTTAGCAAATTGAAGGAGTTTTGTGTTCTTGAGACTTGACAATTTCAAGTGTGTGTTGGCTCTCCTGTTCGCAGAGCTTCCTGGGAAGACATTGAGCTTGGAGCCCCAGCTACTCCCTCCCCTCCCAGGACTATGGTGGGAGGTGAGGAGGGAGGCTCCCAATCAGTCAGCTACTTGCACCCCCACTTCTGACCATCAGGTACCCAGCCTTGGCCTGGAATGTGAGCAGCTGTTTGGGGGCCCTCTTTGTTCCTGGGCTCCCTTGAGAGGGGCTGGCCTTCCCCATCTTGCCTGCTTTGCCAGGTTGTGGCTCTGGAAAGAAAGGAGAATGAAAGAGAAGGAGCCAGGACCAGTTCCCTAGGGCTTACATCCTCATCAAGCATCCTGATGGGCAGTAACTCATCCGTAGACCCGCACATGCTTGAGGACAGAGTGCCTGTGGTAGCATTCCCAGCCGCAGCTTCAGGCTTACCCACCCCTCGGCAGGGCAGGAAATGTTTGCAGGCATCGGGAGGAGATCTGTAAAATGGGCAGAACTTTCTGGGCATGAGAGTTGAATCCTGGTTCCCAAAGGACTCCTAGACTCGGAGATAGCCATGGGTGAACCCTGTAACCCAGAAAAACTATACAACTTCCCTGAGTCTCAGTCTTCTCAGCTGAAAATGATGGTCAGTGATGCCATTGTTGAAGGGGTATAATTGCCCAGTACCTAGCAGGGGCCCTGTGAACATCCGCCACCATCGTAATAACTGCCAAGTGGCAGAGCCTGGTCTAGCCCCAGGGACATGGGGCCAAGCTCCACATATAACAGGAGCAGAGCAGCCGTTTGCATTGTCCACACTGCTAGCGCTAACAGGTATGGATTCAAGTTTTGACTCTCACTACCCAGAGGTGTGACCGGGCAAGTTACTTAACCTCTTAGAGTCAGTTTCCCCACAGGTAAAGGATGATGCTGGTTCTTCTCAGGATATAGTGAGTGATGAATGAGGTGGTGTCTGTGGCCAAGCGCTGTGGCCAATGCAGCACTAGCTGAGCCCCAGGGAGAGACTGTTGTTATAAAGGCAGTCCTCACACTGCATCAGGCCTTGGGTCTTCAGCTGTGGCCTAGACGTTTGGGGTCAGTGGTATAATGTGAGCCAACCCTGAGACAGAGGACTGTATATGGCCAGAAGTTAATGCAGCGAGGTCTGTTCCCGCGTGGGGCCAACTAATCCATAGCAGCAAAATTGGTTCCATTCGTTCCCTTACTGAGCTACTAAAGCTGGGGAAATGAGTGCGTGAGAGAATAATGGCACATGTCTGAGGCTCTCACTTGAAACTGTGGCTAAAATGTTAGATTTGACATGGCCAGCAGATTTCCCGATAGCACTGGTGCCCTTGGCGGGAGGGAGAGGGTGAAGTCAGTGAGGAGGGGACGGCTCTGGCTTTAAAAGGAAGATACTGAGGCCCTAAGGAGGAAATTCCTGCTTAGAACCCTGAACTTGAGGTCAGTCTTCATCATCCCCTCACGAAACTATGGCCTATGCCCCAAGTTGGCAAAGCAGCCAGCAAGGGTCCCACGAGCTGGCCAGGAGCCAGGGCGCAGTGCAGTAATGACCCTCCCTGGTGCTAACAGCACAAAGGCAGGGTGGTCTCAACAACTGGCTATAAAGTGAATCCTCCTCTTCCAGTGGTGTCTCTCAGAAGATTAGAGCTACGACACATGGAAAAATTATCCTCACTAATCACAGAACTGGGAGCCAGAAGGGATGCCAGATGTGACTGAGTTGAAGATTCTTACAAGGAGGGAGTTTTGTCAGTTCAAAGTGCTTTTCTCATCCATGATCTCCCTCTGTAGAGAATTGGGGTTCTCCACATGAAAAAAATAACGAGTCATTTTTACAAATCTATGTATTTGTAAGTATTTTACAAATATGCAAACCTATGTTTTCCTATAACATTCTGTTCACTTTGGGCCCCCGAGCGTGTTTGCTGTGGTGTCATCAACAGCCCGGTCATCAGTGTACCTTTTCAGTGCTCCCGCCTGGCACTGAACAAAGCTGGAAGCCCAGGAAAGGGGAAACAATGTGACTTGTGGTGGCCCATAGGGCAGTGAGAAGAAATGGACCCGTGGCTTCCAGGAGGTTCCCTTTGCTATAGGGGTGGTGTCTATCAGGCTGTGGGTTGTCATGAAATCAAATTCGTATTTCTTAATTGCTGCTGCCTCACTGATGGGAGAGATTACAAGCCAGCTCTCCTCCCCCGGAAGGAGTGGGTGTTCCGGCAGAGGCCACAGAGCAGCTTGGCCTGGGCTGCAGGTTAATTGGCTGGGAGTATGGAGGTTGGGGTGGGGTTGGGGAGGCTACTTGTCCAGGCCCAGGCCTTGAGGCCTCCTGTGTGTGTGTGTAAGACAGACAGAGATACTGTGAACACTTAACTTGGGAAGAGCCTGCCCTGGGGTGAGCTGGGTGTGGACACTGACTATGTGTGTGGGCATTTGGGCCTGGGAAGGTGGCTGAAGAGTAGTGCTGGGGGCTGGTCCCAAGGCTGTCTTACAGAGTCACCGTAGACATCCCAGCTCTATTTGATTCTCTAGGAAGGCAGACAGGGTGCTTTTACAGCTCTGTGCAAGGGAGGCGATGGGCCCTGCCGTGGAGGTGGGGCCTCAGTGGGAGTGGAGGTCTGAGCAGAGTGGTCTGGGCTTGGTCACCTGCCCAGGCAAGGCTGTCAGAGGTTGAGTTGTTTTAGCAAGACCCCCAGTCTTTCTTGGGCACCTCTTTGTGCCTAGTTCTCTGTAGACACTTCAAAGAAATAGAAAATTTTGGACAAATAAATGGATAGTTGTATGGGTCCTACTCTCTGAGGGGGTTCAGAGTCAACATCACAGAGTATAGAGACACAAACATACCCACGGCCCACACACTGACACACATTCCTTGTCCCCAAACTACCTACACCCATACACACCCTTGCACACACTCCTTACATGCAGGTGCTTCTGTATGCACGCACCCATGTTTCCATGGGCACACACACGCACCTACATACACCTACACACACCCCTGCTCATGTGCACACCTCTGCACCCATGCACACATTTATTTCAGAACAAGTTGCCTGAGTTTTGCAAGCTGTAGTTTTGGCCAGGGCCCTCCGACTTGGGACCACACCGTCCTCTCAGTTCCCCTCGGGGGTGTGGGGGTTGTCTGGATGCTCTCTCAAAAGTCCTTTTCTCCCTGTCCCAGCCTCACCGTACTCCAGCCTGGCAGCCCCAGGGCAATGACTTCATCCTCTGGAGCGTCTTTTCCCTCAATCTTTAAATTGGGGCTGATGATCCCCACCCTGCTTGCCTCACAGGGTGGCTCTGAGCATTCCCATGAGATAAGGGAAAAGAGAGTGTCTTGTAAACTGCAAATTGTTTTCCAAACAGTCAAATGCTGCTGTTGAATTCCTGAACTCAGGAATTCCTCCACCTACATGTAAACCCTGTCCGCGGGTGAGAAGGGACACAGCGTGGAGGCAGTAAGGAGGCCTGGCCAGTTCCGAGGCTCCCATTCCTGCTGGTGATGCTGGAGGTGCGTGGGCAGGTGTCTGTGGGGCACAGGCTGCTCTGCCCTCAGCCTTTGCTGGGTTCACTGTCGGGTCAGATTGGCAGGGGTCTCAGGTGTCTGGCTGCAGGCTCTTGGGTAGGTAAGAGACTTTGGCAAAGGAGAGTGAGGGGAGAAGGATGGGGTGGGAAGCATTTGATCAAAGCTTGAAGCTAGTGTAGTATCATTTGTTTAAGGAAATGTCTCAGATTCGATGCTCGTCTGACTTCAGTGGGGACCCATGACACCAGTACACCTGGGAGCCAAGGTTCTGCCTCACAGGTGTGCGGGGATGCCTGTCGGGCACTAGCTGGAGCTGTGGAGCTGCCCGGGAGCCATCACAGACCCTCCAGCTTTGGTGGACCCCTTGGGGGGGGTGCTCAGGGGACGTAGGATGGGAGTGATGCTAGGGTGTAGGTCTGTTGGGTTGTCAGAAGGCCACTCCATCTTCTTTTCTCCAGAGCTATGACTGAGGACCAGGACACCAGGTGACCCCCATGAGGTTCAGGCATTTGGATATAGGGTCAGTGGAGACCCAGGGGCCAGTCCATGGGGGCAGTGATGTGGGAGTGGGGCTACAGTAGGTATTTTGCAAGGAGCCCTGACCAGAGGTCCTCCTTGTGGTTCCCATCCCCCTGGTCTAGCCCAAGCCTTGCCACTTAACACTGGGGAGAGAGAGGCACAGAAAGGCAAAGGACCAGCCCAAGGTCACACAGAATAGGAGTAGAACCTGGTGGCCTCCTGTCTCCTAGCCCTGTGCTCATTCCTGTGCCTGGGAAGGTGGAACCTGTGCTTGGGGACATCTTTTATGAAGGATGGTGAGGACTCATGTACACCTGCATGAATGAAGCCATCTTGTAATAATGGCCTTGTGAGCTGGAGCAGTCAGGATGGGCTCCTTGGAAGAGGAGGTAAAGTCTGGTTCACCAGAGAGGGTGGGTGAGGTACACTGGGGAGCAAGTTTGGCCAGGTTGTCATGTCTCCCATTTGTTGAGCCTTCCTGGGGCCTCCTCAATTTAATCTTATTCTGTCCTCGTGGTTGCGAGAATTTCTTTCTCTTACCCCCTCTCTACAAATTTGTTCATTAAATCTACAAATATTATCTGAGTCAGTGTTCTGGCCAATACTGGGACCCAGTGGTGACCAGGCAGACTGGCCCTGCCCTTGTGGGCCCACAGTCTGATGCAGTAGGCAGCATGGTGCCAGCCTTACTGGGAAACAGCTGTGTGATCTGGGGCCATTACTTTCCCTCTCTGTGCCTCAATTTCTCTGCTAAAGAGTGGTGGTAATAGTCTCTTCCTTGTAATATTTGTAAAGTGCTCAGAACAGAGCCAGTCACATTGGAAGTACAATATCTATAGTATGTATTTGTTTAAGGAGTCGTCAAAGGAATGCGCTAAGTGTAGGTGGTGAGAAAGTGCTGCACAGGAGGGAGGTAAAAAGAGCAATGATGGGAGCTTTCTGGGGAGCTGGCAGCATTTTCTGTCCAGGGCTGTGGGTCGTAGGGTGTGTGCAGTCATCAAAATTCACTGAACTGGATTTGAGGCCTGTATGAATGTAAAGTATACTCACTTCACTGTATGTGAAGTATACCTCAATAATCAAGCATCTATAGAAAGAAAAATAAAGGATGAAGGGAGAATCGGGGATCCTTTAGGTCCTCTTTAGACAGGGAAGTCAGGGAGGGCTTCTGAGAGGAGGTGACGTTGGGAGGAACTCCTGGAAGAGGTGAAGGCCCTGGCTGTGGGGAAGAAAGATGAGAACATTGAGGCTCTAAGAGGTTTGGGGCTATACTCAAGGTCAACTCGAGGGATCCAGAGTGACAGCCCAGGAAACATGTTGGCAGCTGGCCCTGGTTGAGGCCACTGCAGAGCTCTGGCCCCTGTAATCTCCCCTGCAGAGAGGCCTGAGGGCACTCATTGTGTTTTCAGGAGGCAGCTTCCTCCCTGCCCCTGTGCCTGTTCTAGTGGCCTTGGCACTCAGGGAAGGACTATTTTAATCTGTGTGGGAAATTGGTTCCTAAATATGGACTGAGTAGGATGGGAGACATTGAGAGGCTCCAACTCAGGGCAGTTCCACCTGCTCCTCCACCTCAGCAAAGCACAGGGTGCAGGCCCGGGCCATGAGGCTCTCTGGCCTCTCCTTGACCATCCACCTCCATCCTTCCTCCCCTCTTACCATACCCCTCTTCCCATCCTTTGTTTGTTCAGGAGCCCAATGTTTTCTGCTAGGCTCCAGCCAGGGACTTCCAGGTTAACCTGACCTACTTCTGCCTTCAAGCTCCTTCCAGTCTGGTGGGAGGTACAGAGGCAAAAACCATTGAGGGAACAGCTGGAGAATTTTCCAGAGGACAAGACATCTGAACTGAGCCCAGAAGGTTCCTCAAAGGGAGAAAGTTGGCTCAAAGGCGAAGGAGATGGAGTGAGAGTTCACATGGCATAAGCATAGAGTGAGGCCTATTTGAGACCAGCATGTACATCATTCTGACCAGAACCCAAAGTGTTCTGGGGTCAGAGGAATGAGCAGGGAGAGGAAGGCAAGGCCTGGATGCCAAGGGAGGAGGTGGCCTTTATTTGGAGGACCAAGGGTAGGGATTTAAAGGTAGAGAAGGGCCAGAGAGAGAGAGGTGGGGCTGAGGAACCCACCGAAAGTGTTCCAGCTGTGGGCTTGGGGTCTTATGAGAGAAGAGAGAGGACCCTGGTATAGGGATTGGGTACCAGAAGCAGGGCAGAGTGAGGAGGGGGTCCAGGAGCCAGCCTGGGGCCCTGGTAGGACACAGTCAGGACAGGCTAGGGAAGAGGGGCCAGGGAGAAGTGTTAGGAGGCAAGCAGAGAAGGGGTGCAGAGAGGACAGAACAGGGAGGGAGGATGGCACATCTTTGACCCTGTGGCTAAAGTCTGAGGTCCCCCTGGCTAAAGCCACCTCAGGACGCAATGTGGGTGAGCTGGTGTGGTGATTGGGGATGACCGAGCCTCTACCCCCAGCACTATTAAGTAAGAAGCTGGGGCTTGGGAGCTGTGTGGGCGTGGAACAGAGGGGTGTTCTGGGAGGCAGAGGCAGCATTCGCAAGGGATCCATGGTTTCCAGGCTGGGAGTGTCTCCTTACAGCTGCCTCCATGCACAGCCTGTCCTGGACTAGGGAGTGGAGCAGGGACCCTGGAGTGGAGGGGCTGGCCCAGCTCCTTGCACTCCAGGCCAGGGTCAAGGTGAATAGCTCTGGAGATGGAGCAGCCACGGGCCAGCAGATGCGAGAACCCACTGCCTTCCTCTCTACCCCGGTTGGTCTTTGCCTAGAGAGCTTGGTCCCAGAGCCTGCCCCACACAGTGCCCTGGCAGGAGGCACCATTCTGCAGGGGAGGAAACCAAGACCAGTAGTGGCCCAGGGTCCTGTGGGTGCTGAGCAAGATGAACCTGATCTGAGCCTATCTGGTCCTCAGCCCTGCTCCACTAGGAAACCAATGTGAGCAGCCCTACTAGGGGATGGCTTATCCCTGCTCTCCCTACTCTGGGCCATCTCCCTCTGCATGCTGACTTCTCCGCCCACTTCAGGATCTTGCTCATTTCCGGTGATTGGCCTTAAGGTTGGCAGCCAGAGCCCAGGGCTGAGTTAACCTGAACAAGGATCCTGCCGCCCGCCCGCCCACCTGCTGCCTACCTTGCTGTGATGCATCCTGTGGGGCTGACTCTGTCATTACTCAATTTTACAGAGTTGTGGACTATGGCTTGGAGCTGTGATTGCCTGAGGTCACACTGAGTCATTGGAGGAATTTAGCCCCAGGCCCGGACCCCATGCCACCAGGCCATCTGTCACCTCCCTCAAGTAGGGTCCTCCCTGCCCCCAGACTCTATCTCTGGGTTTACATTCTTCTGCCATCCCACTGTGAAAATGAAGCTCGGGGATATGTGGCCCCTGGCCTGGGGTCTCACAGCTAATATGTGATTTGACTACAAAACCTACTCAATTTCCGCTTCCTTGCTGCCCCTGGGAAGGGAGACAGGGGTTTCTGTGGTCTTGAGCCCATCCAAGCTTTCCGCCACCTCCCAGGCCTTCCCAAGCTACCAGCTGGGCTGCTTGAAGCTAACGTCAATCAAATCCAGGTGCTCATTGGACCACGAATCAGGAAAACCTGGATTTGAGCCCTCATTTTGCCCTTCATAAGCTGAGTGACCTTAGGCAGGTCTCCGGTGTCTCTGAGCATACATGTCCTTGTCTGCAAAGTGAGGGCAGTGGCACCATCTGGGTGGCTACTGGAGAAGTGGGTTTTGAGTCTGACGCTTTCTGTGCCTACCTGCCCTCAGCTCCTGTACGACAGCCCCAAGGCCCGGCAGGAGGTGGAGCACCACTGGCAGGCCTCGGGCGGCCCCCACATCGTGCGCATCCTGGACGTGTATGAGAACATGCATCACAACAAGCGCTGTCTCCTCATTGTCATGGAATGGTATGCCCCCCCACCTCAGCGCCTCACCGGTACCCCGGTGGCCCCCAGGCTCCCATCATTTTTTCAGGGCCCTCTCTGGTCTTTAGATAGCAGCCGCAGGAGACACCGCAGCCCCTGGGGGCGGGGGGGTGGAACCTGTGCAGCTGGCCACAGGGCATCCTACAAGGATGGGAAGGAAGCCACAGGGCTCTAATATGTCCTCCCTGGCTGTGATTTCCGCTCTGCGAGGAGAGGGTGGAAGAGCTGTCAGAGAAGGCCTCCAAGCCCTGAACACGGGTTGGGGGGAGATTTGGGGAAGAGCAGGACGTACACGGTCCCCTCAGCTTTCTCCTTCCCACCTGGATGTGTGCTCCCGTGGTCCCACCTGGTGCTGGAGCCAGTGGACTCCTCCACCCCAGGCTTCTCCACTAGCGCTGTGGCTCAGTCCTGACCTTTCTCAGACCCTGGGCCCTTTATCTTGGCCTCCAGCTCCCCTCTGTCTTCCTTTCAAGTTCCCCCTCACCCCACAGGGTAGCAGCTCTTGAGTCAGATTTGGGGTTCAGATCCTGGCTCTGCTGCCCACTAGCTGTGTGGCCTTGGGCAGTTGCTAACCTCTCTGAATCACTGTAACTCCCACATGAAATGTGGAGGAAGATCTTAATGTAGCATTCACCCTGTTCATTCTAAGTGTTCCAGTGTATTGCTGATTCAATCTCCACTACTCTGTGAGGTTGGTGCTATAATCCCTGTTTTACAAACTAAGAAGCTGAGGCACAGAGAGGAGAAGGGACCAGCCCAGGATCACACAGCAGCACACATGAATGGTTTGCCCAGGGCACAGCCCACAGTAGATGCTCAGAGAACAATGGTCATGATGATGATAGTTGACATCCTCATTTGGGGAAACTTGGATGAGTGTGGGGCTACCAGGTAGGGACTGTGCCACTGGGAACACAGGGACTCCCTTGTGAAGATCTGAGCCCACCATCCTCCTCTAGTTCTAAGAGTTCAGTTCAACCCACCCAAGCTAACAGCCCACCACACAGCAGGCTCTGCAAGGCACAGGGAGGCTGAGAGTGACCTTTCCCCAGGGGAAGAGCAGCAGGGCTTGAGGCCTGGGCCTGTGATTCGGGGCAGGGGCGGGTTGACGCCTGATTCTCCCTCTCCCTGCTTACAGTCACCTTGTCTTATAGCATGGAAGGTGGTGAGTTGTTCAGCAGGATTCAGGAGCGTGGTGACCAGGCTTTCACTGAGAGAGGTATGTGCGTGCAGCTGGACCAGGGATTTTGGCTGGGATGGATCATACAGAGTTTCATCATACAGATCATACAGTATGATGCTGGGCAAGGCCCTGCTCCTCTCTGTGTCTCAGTTTCCCCAGCTGAACAGGAGGGGGTGGGACAGAGTGTCCATCTCCCAAGGGGTTCTGTGAGTCTATGACACCTTGTCGGAGGTGGACTCCATGGCCTTGGGATGGAGGCTTCAAGGCCTCTTGATGCCAACCAGCAGCTGACCTGGGGAGAGGTAGCCCAGGCCTGCAGAAAGAGGTCCAGGTGAACTGCGGGCATTCCCAGAGGAACCTAGGCTGGTCTGAGTCAGGGTATGGGATGGGGGTTCTAGGTGGCAAGAGTGCTGTTACAGGCTCATGCTTTCCCAGGAGGGATGATAGGGTGGAGTCCTCTAGGCTGCCTGACCCTTGACTGGCATCATTGACACCCCCTTACCTCCCATCTGTGTCTGCAGAAGCCGCAGAGATCATGCGGGATATTGGCACCGCCATCCAGTTCCTGCACAGCCAGAACATCGCCCACCGAGATGTCAAGGTGAGATTCCAGGACCCAGGTTGGGAGACCAGGGAAGAGAGTACCACCCATAAACCCCAATAGTCCCAGCATCCACCAGATGGAATCCAGGGTCCTTGGTCAGCATTCAAGACCTCTGCCCCCTGGCCCAGACTGCTCTTCTCAGCCTCTTCTCCCGTGGTCCCTGCAAACCCACTGTGCTCTAGTCAGACAGGTCTCCTTGTTTCCTTCAAAACTGTAATCTGAATTGCCATAAGAATGACTGAGTGCCGACCTCAAGCCAGTAGGTCCTAGTAAGAAGCATCTCATTTAATCCTCACCCAGCCTGTGAGATGGATGCTGTTACCCATTTTACAAATGAGGAGCCCTAGAGAGATTAAGTGTCTTGCTCAAGGCTGTGCAGTTGCTGCACTGGGATTCATTCATTCATTTGTTCATTCACCAAGGATTTTGGGGAGACACAATGTGCCAGGCCTCAGGCCGGGGCTGCCTCATGCTGTTGGGGCTTCTGTGAAGTAGCAGCCATAGTTTCAATAGGTTGGGCCCTCTAATGCCAGCATTTTAAGGCAAAGAAGCCATTGGCTGGGCACTGGAGAAAGGAGCAGAGGTAACCCAATCGCTGGACCTACTTGCCCTTCCAGTGGACAGGCTTGCGAGATGTTCTCTCCAAATTTCCTGCCCAGGGAGGACTGGATCTCAGAGGTGATCGGGATCAGGTGGATGAAATGTAAACTGAGGCAGCCTCACATACACACATACACACACTCAATGCATGTGCCAGCCCCCGTCAGAGCAGAATCTATAACTCCCTTCGCCCCATTCCTAGAGCATGATCCCCTAGGCTGTTTCCTCCTGAGACTGGGCAGAGGAGACCTGAGGGTCCAGCTGCTGCATCAGGTCCTTCCTCTGGCTGAGTATCGCCAACCCATACAGTTAGCCTTTGATTTTGGATACAAGTGAAGCCACAATAGACTCACCTTCTGAACTATTCCTTTATTTTGGCCTTGGCTTCCTTTTTTCCCTTGAGGGGAGAAAAGCCTTCTGCAGAGAAGATTCCTTTGTGTAGACTAAAACTGCTTCCTTGTTTTATCCCAATCCAAGGTAAGATTTTCTCAAATAGAACCTGAGAAATAGCTTTCACTGGCTCCAGACTGGAACTCCATCTAATGCCCCATCCTGCTACCCCAACTCTGCTGCCCTTCTCCATGGGCCTAGGTCCTACCTGTTCATTAAAAACCAGCTTCAGGGCTGCCTCCTCCATGCAGCCTTCATCCCTCAGACTCTCTGTGCTCTATAACCAGGAAGGTTGGCCTCTGTGCAGCTCCTTGGGGCCTAAGCAGAGAGGCCTTCTCCCTGAACAACCTCAAGGGGGCCTGTCCTGTGGGCTTATCCTGGGCTGGGCACAGGAAGTAGGCTTGACAGCACTGGATCAGAAGCCTAGCTTTCCCTCGAACCCTCATTTTGGCATTTCATGGCAGCATCACCAAATCAGCCTCAGAAGTTCCTGCCCCTGGGCTTTCTGTGGCACTTGGTTATCCACACCCTTGGTCGAACACCTGCCTCAGTTTCCACTCTGCCAAGTTACTTCTTAGCCAGCTTAGTCTTCTCCAAATTTGGCCCGCATTGTTGGTGGCCGAGAACAAGGTCTTTTTAATGAGATGGGCCTGGCTTCTCCTGCCTCAATCTAGAGGAAAGAGGGAGGGAGGAAGTCTGGCTAAAGATCACCCTGAGACTCTGCCCCCACCTGGAGCCTAACTCCAGACCAATGTTTTCTCTTCCCGGCCCAGCCTGAAAACCTGCTCTACACGTCCAAGGAGAAAGATGCGGTACTCAAGCTCACTGACTTTGGCTTTGCCAAGGAGACCACCCAAAATGCCCTGCAGACTCCCTGCTACACTCCCTATTATGTGGGTGAGTCCTTGGGTCACACCTGGACCCTGCTGTGGTGTGAGGCAGCCGGTGGGTTGCCGAAGCCAAAGGGTTAAAGCCCAGTGAGGAGGGAGGGGAGGATTCTGTCTGCGTGGAGGCGGTGACTGGGGGGCCGGAGGCTGCAAAAATATTCTCTCAAACTCCAGCTTCTGCTTTTGAAAATAGATCCAGGAAAATTCTGGCTGTGGCCTGTGAGCTGAATGACATCACAGTGGCTCTAAATATATACGTGATAAAAGGCTGCCATCAGCTTGGGACAGAGCCCAAACGCGGTTGTTTTTCTCCAGTTTTTATCTTCCTGGGAGTCATGTTCAGAGAGGGAGCAGGCGTTTCCTCCTACATTAGAGGGATACAGGGTACCAGCCACCTGCCTTGTGGGAGAGAGTCCCTTAGGCCAGGGCACGGCTGGGACCCAGGGTGGTGCACAGACTCATGCTTCCTGGAGAAACTCCCTGCTCCCATGAGCGGGCAGCCCCCAGATCTGGACAGCCCCTGCTGCAAGTGGCCCTTCCCGGAGAGTGGGGCAATGACTCGTTTTACAGAAAGCTCTTCTCCTTCAGAATAAGCCTCCCAAGAGAGCTGGCTGTTTAAGGGGTAGGAAGCCCCTTGAGACAGCTGGAACAGCACTCTGTTTACCAGGATGTGTTTTGCGGTATTTTAACTTAGAAGTCTTCTGGCCTCCCCCTGCCATTGCACAGGTGGGAAGACCAAGGCCCCGTGGGAGGGTAGCGAAGCTGATAGTGGAACTCAGAGCCCTGGCCCCAGCTCTTCCTTGCCCGTGACCTAGCCTGTGCATTCAGGAGGCAAGGGACACAGGGCAGCTGGTGGGCTGAGGCGCTCTCACCTATGGCAGGACCCCACCAAACCCCAGACTGCCCCTTTCTCCCTCTCCTCTCTCACCAAGGCTGAGACTGGCCCAAAGTAGCTAGGAGGCTATCGTTTCTTACAACCCAGCCTAAAAGTGGATTTTTTTTTTCTGGGAGATGTTTTTCCTCCCCCAACTTCACACGCATGCTGCCTTCCCAGAAGGTGCCAGACACCAATCTGCTGTGCCCCTCCAGCAGCCCGGGCACCTGCTCTCCACCTTGCCCGGGCTTTAGGTACCTGCCTGGGCTCCAAGACCCTTGAGACTGAGAGCCCTCCTGTGCCCTCTGCCCTGGTAGCTCCTGAGGTCCTGGGTCCAGAAAAGTATGACAAGTCATGTGACATGTGGTCCCTGGGTGTCATCATGTACATCCTGTGAGTATAACCACCTCTGACTCCTGCACCCCCACCCCCATGTACCCTCAGTACCACTTCTGCCCCACCACCCGCCACCCTTGGTGAGGGGCTTAAGCAGGTCACACTTCATGTAGGTTGGCCTTCCCTCTGGTCATGGGACACCCCTCCTTCAGGCTGCCTGAAGGCCTCCCCAGGCCAAGGGCAGATGGTGTTCCTGGGATGAACCCCAGACTTGAGAGCCCTGGTATTGTTGCCGTGGTGTCTGGCTGTCTGTCTCCCCAGTCAGGGTCTTGGGGAGGAGAAGGGGTCCACCCTGACACTGCCCCCATACCTGTGCCGAATGACTTCCGCCCTCCCCCAGCCTGTGCGGCTTCCCGCCCTTCTACTCCAATACCGGCCAGGCCATCTCCCCAGGGATGAAGAGAAGGATCCGCCTCGGCCAGTATGGCTTCCCCAATCCTGAGTGGTCAGAAGTCTCTGAAGATGGTGAGTGAACCTCTGCCCCAGCTTCTCCACCAGACCCCACCAGCCTTCCTTCTGGGAGAGACCACTTTTTTGACCTGATCCTAGCTCCCCCACATCTCAGCTGTGCGACCCTAGGCAAGTCACCTAACCTTTCTGAAACTCAATTTTTATGTCTACCAAATGGGCTCAAAACCTGCCTCCTCAAAACTTCCCCTAACTGTGTCTTTCATCCGTATTTTCCCTTTCAGGACCACAAACAAGTCTGCCTTTATCATTTATCTATTGCTGCTTCACAAATTACCCTGAACACTTAAAACAAGAAAAGAGGGTGGGGTAGGGCAGTAATAGCTCAGTGGTAAGAATGTGTGCTTAGCATGCATGAGGTCCTCAGTTCAGTCCCTGGTATCCATTAAAAATAAATAAATAAACTTAATTACGTCTCCCCCAAAAAATACAAATTAAGAAAGCAGGACAGGAAGCAGTTATTAACTCACTGTTTCTGTGGGTCAGGAATTAAGAGCATGTGCGGAGCTCGTGGTCTGTGGGAAGAGGGCTGGCTCTGAGGAACTGGGCAGCCTCACCACTCCCCTCTCTTCCATAGCCAAGCAACTGATCCGCCTCCTGTTGAAGACAGACCCCACAGAGAGGCTGACCATCACACAGTTCATGAACCATCCATGGATCAACGTAAGCGCCTTGTGGTCCCGTGGTGGGCAGGGTGACGACAAGCTAGAGGAGGGCTGCCAGGAGGGCGATGGCTCTGGAGGCCCTGACATGGGCCACAGATGTGTGGCAGTGCCCCACCTGTGACTTGCCTTTGCCCCTCACTGCTCCTATCAGGCTCCTTCACCCCCCGGGGCCTTGGTTTCCCCATCTGAGTCTGGAAGAAAGGGGGTGGGGTGGGGCAGCCAGTGCTGTCCCGGGTGCTTGCGGGATCTGATCCAGGGGCTTGGGGCTCCTTCCAGCAATCAATGGTGGTGCCGCAGACTCCACTCCATACGGCCCGGGTGCTGCAGGAGGACAGAGACCACTGGGATGAAGTCAAGGTGGGTGGACTCTACCTCAGTCTCCCTGCAGGTAACAGGGTTTTGGGAAAAGGGTAATGACCACCTAGAACCTGGGTCTTCCGCCCCCTCTCCCATTGACACAAGGTGTCAGTGACTGCACCAGTGGTCCAATCTTGGCACTCAGAGCACTGGGCTGCTACCCCATTCAGGGTAGTGCTCTGGGCGGACCAGGGACTCAGTGAAGGGACTTTTGCCCCAGGCTTTGGCCACAACCCCTATTATAATCTGCAACATTGAGAGTGTGGTCAGCATGGTTTTAAACTCAGCAGAGGCCAGATTTGAGCATATGGCGCAGCAGCTCAGAGCCAGGGCACCCAGGACACAATCTTTGGGTCCTAGTGCCCTGGGTGCACAGCAAGATGGCATTCCCTGTGGGCCTTGTGGTTCTGAGCAGGTGACATTGGTCCAAGTCCCTGTCCTACTTATCCTTGGTGGTCCCAGGGATTCACTGTACTTCCTGTGCCTTAGTGGATAAGCTCAGAGTCTGCTGCAAGGGACTAGTGAGGATTAAGTGAGGCAAAAGGGTGGGCCCAGTGGTAGGTATACAGGAGGCCCTCGGGCAGCAAAGGCTGTCACTGACATAATTAAGGGGCTATCCAGACAGGAGGGTGATGGCTCTTGAGGTCAGTATATACTGATCTTCCTCCACACCCGTCCCCAGGAGGAAATGACCAGCGCCCTGGCGACCATGCGTGTGGACTACGACCAGGTGAAGATCAAGGACCTGAAGACCTCTAACAACCGGCTCCTCAACAAGAGGAGGAAGAAGCAGGCAGGCGGCTCCTCGGCCTCGCAGGGCTGCAGTAATCAGTAGCTCATGGGGTCAGAGGAGCAGGGCCTCTCAGTCTGGAGGACACAGTGGAGTGTGCGGAAGCCTTGACCCGGAGAGCCCAGGGTCATTTTTTAAACAAAAGGGTTATTTTATTGTGTTTTAATTTGTTACTTGGAACTTCAGGATGGGGGACTATGACCCCAGTCCTTCAGGGTCCCAGCCTAGGTTGAGGCCCTAGAGAAGGGCCAAAGCCTGGGGGCTAGGGAGCGACCTGCTACAGCTGCTGTGCCTTTGGCCAGAGTGGCCTGAATGAACTGTGGCTCTGTGGTCCTGGGGCATGGCCTTAGACTTCTAGGCCACTGGGAGTTGTGGCTGGGCTTCCCTCCTTCTGTGGAAACAGTTCCCTGTAGGGTGGGCAGATGGGCCCGGCCTTGGGAAAGGCATCCGGTCACTGGTTGTCATGGTGACCAGGGACATGGTTGCTGTCTCTGAATGCTGAGTGAGTGAGCAAGGGAGGGAGAAGGGGCAATTGAGGGTCTGTGTGCCTTCTTGGGGAGGCTGCTCTCCCTCACGCTGCTTGCCCCGCTCAGACTCACCCCTCTTTGGTCTCACTGAGGACACAGGGTCAGTCTGCCAGCCTCCCGGGGTGGTCCAGCCCTGTCTTGCTGCAACCCCATCCCACAGGGCCCTTGGAATTCTCCTTCCATAGAGTTCCTGGGCCCAGCCACCCTGTTACTACGCCCTCTACCCAAAGAGTGGCCTCTCATCTCAACTGAGGGTAGGAAGTATTTTTAAACCCTTTTTTATTTTGGAGAATGTCACTGTGACAAAAGCCAGTGCAGTTTCCCTGCCCCAACCTGCTCATCGGATCCCAGAAAGGAAGGCCTCTCTCCTTAATGGCTCATCCTGTACTCTTGGTTGGTCCGAGGTGATGGCAGGGGTTGTCTCCTAGTGTACATCTGTGAGAGTGGATGGCTGGAGGCAGAGCCAAGAGGCTCCCGTTAATCAGGAGTCTCTCTATCCAGGTCAGACCCGAGGCAGCAGAAGGCTGCTCTGTGATGCTTAGAAGGTCTAGTCCTGGCTTTGGCCTGAGTCAGAGTGGAGAAGGCCCCTTCTTTCTGGTCCAGGCTCACCTAGTCCCATGCTGCCCACATAGCCTCAGGGTGCTGAATGCCTGATGTGGGCCCGGCAAGTGCCTGACACCCAGCTTGGTTCCTGGCTCCCAGTCCTTCTCTCACTGGCTGGGAAATCCTAGACCACCTTAGATAGGGCAACACTGCTGGGTTTTACATCCAAATATTAATAAACGACATTTTGGCATTTTCCCCTGGTCCCTGGGTTTCTCTCTGTCTATATGAGTGGACAAAAGTGGCCCAAGGGCATGTGCCCATACCCACTAGTGATTTCACTCCTGCTGCAGAGGGTGCCTCAGGCCTGGTAAACATGCCAGGCTGACTCCAGGGCCACCCTGGTCTCAGCAGGCATGGAGAGGTCAGAGGAGCTGAGGGATGGCAGCTGCTCTGCACTGCTCCGGTGCACTGTGTGTGACACCCGCCCCCGGCCTGGTGTGCACCAGTGTCTGCCCACAGTGGCCACCCCCAGCTGTGTGCCAGCCTGCTGAAGGGCGGGCAGAGCGCCTGCTGCAATGCTGAGCTATTTTCAGAAGCTGCCAGATTTCATTTGGCAGCGAGAATGTTGAGGAGGGGAGGAGGCGGGACGCTGGAACCTGTCTTTTGATGACTCCAGCGACAGAGCACCCTCAGCCCTTGGGAGCCCTTGTGGGCAGCCTTGGGGGGGCCCTAACTGTGGCATATTCCCCCAGCCCCTGTCCTCCCAGTTTCCCAAGAGCTATCTGGCACCCACAGCCCCCGCCTCCCCCTCAATTCCCCCCAGGGCATGGGGGAGGGTGCGAAGATGTTAGAAGGCAGGGGCAGGCAAGCACATCTGAGGATGCTGCTTCCTAGCCTGCCGACCTTGGACAAGTCTCCCAGCTTTCCCGCCTCACACTCCTCAAGGGTGTAGTGGGGATGGTAGTGCCCACCCTGGGGAGTCATCTGGGGGATCTGGGCAGATGATGTGTGTGAAGTACTTGGTGAGGTGCCTGGTACATGGCTCGTGCCCAGCACCCATTTGCCACCCCAGCATACTTAGCTGTCAGGAAGGAGGGAAGTACCTGAAGTTGCTCAGAAAAAAAGCAGCCAGCATCAAATCTACCTCTGGGACTTTCCACCCAGAAAATCAGGCTCTCTCCACCCATGGGGTCTCACTCCCAAAGGCCTGCTCTCCAAAGCAACATCATATGGGCCTCCTGGACGTTGGTTCCAGCTCCAGGCTTCAAGGAGGGCGGCCCACCCTTCTGAAGGGCCCCTGGGCTCCCCAAATGAATTCTGGGGCCTTCACAGAGTCTGTGGTTCAGACCGACCCTCAACATGTACTTTGCCCAGTAAAACACAGGTCAGATGCAAAGGCAGGTGATTCTACCTAGTCACAAAGCTGCAGAGGTGCCGACTGACTCCTTCACTTGGCTGCTGAGTGGCCACTGCCCGAGACTGTGTGCTGGGTGCACGGGAGGCAGCAGTGGACGCTGTGCACAGAGTCTCACCTTGGGGAGTTTACACTCGTGAGGGAGAAGGACAAAATATCACACAAATACGTGTTCAGTCACGGGCTTGATACGGTCTGTGAAAGGAGGATGTGGCTTGAGAAGGTGTCATTATGTGGTTTAAGGCAAAGAGGGAATTTATGCTGCAGTGGCTGGGAAGGCTGCCTGATAGACTGCAGGGTTAAAGGCAGAACTGCAGGGACCAGGCCTCAGGGACAGAGGGGCGCTGTGCGCCCCTCAGCTCTGCCTGTCTGTGCCTCTGCTGAGGGCCAGCCTGGACCGTTTCCACATGAGGACCAGAGGTTCAGCAGTCCCAGCAGGGAGGCATCTGCTCAGGTGTCTGCACGCCAGCCCCAGGGAAGGATTCTTATTGGCCATACTTGGCCCCTGGCTGTTGTTGGGGAGGGCACGGCCTCTCCTGTGACTAGGTGGGGAGGTGTGCAGCAGAGGTAGTTAGCAGAGGATGGGAAGTTCACTCCTGTATCTCCCTCATCTGCTTGGCCACATCCAAGAGCCCATGAGGAAACTAGCCCAGGGACAAGCCCAGCCCTGCTGATTTCTAGCATCAGGCGCAACTCTCACGAGTCAGACCTGGGAGGCTGGATGCCTGGCTGAGTCACACTCTGGGGCCTCAATGTGGCTGTCTGTGAAATGGGAGCAAACCCTGACAATTAGCTGGTATCAGGTGAGCTAAGAAGCCAAGGGGCTACACGTGCACATCAGCCTATTTAGATACAGGCATTTGCACAGGTTTCATGTGGCTTCCATGGGAGCTTTTGGTAAACAACCCATAAGAGGTGTATTCACATGTGTGTGCGTGTGAGTGCACATGTATTTGTACGTGTGCATGTGTGGCGGGGGTTTCTTCCCAGTGATGCTCCCCCTGACCCAGCTGACAGCAGAGTTCTCTGTCTTGCAAACCTGGTGCTGGCTGGCTTCCAGAGGCCTGGCTCATTGCTATTCCACACCAGCCCCTCTCTGCCCTCGATTCAGCCCCTCCACTGCAGCGGCAGAATTGAGCCTCAAAATGCACCCTGCCGCAACCTCTGCAGGGGTCTCAATGATTCCAGACCTACTTGAAACTCTCTCTCTCTGGCAGGCATGCAGAGAGGGCACAGGCCCCGGGTAGCTGTCTCCAGACCTGGCTGCCTTGGATGAGCTTTTGCATCCCTAGTGAGTCCTCACAGCTGTCCCCATTCCTGGCAGGTTAAAATTCTTCCCTTTGTCCCTCTGGGCAGCCAGCATGTTCACCTCTTGGAATCGAGGCCAGCAGGCAGAGAAGGGTCTGGGAAGCCCACCTCCCACCCTGTGTGTGGGGTGGGCTGGGATTATTCAGTTTAGGGCCAGATCTGAGTTTTGGTTTACACGAAGCTGCGGACAAGGGAGTTCCTCTTTTTGAGGTTCTCCATCAATAAAATGAGACAATGATTAATCAGGGCCAGATGCTGTGGGCACCCTTGATAGACACGCTGCCATTGCTTCCTGGATTAGGAGTATACTCTGTGGTCTCAGGCAGAAAGTGCACTTTGCTGGGCTTCAGTTTTCTTATCTCTTAATATAGGAATAATCCTCACAAGGGCGGGGCAGGGCTTCAGTGGAGAAGGGGAAGGGTGGCCAAACCCAAAGGTGGTGGTCATCAATGCAGCCCAAGTGTCTGCTAGTCTGCCCAGCTGCCAAGACTCTGCCAGTTCTGCCCTCTCTCCAGTTCCCCTGATCAGGAGAAGGCAGCCAGTGACTCAAGGGAACCAGTTTCCTGGGACTCAGAGCACCTGGTCAGGGCAGGTTAATTGGGGTATGGGGCCACCTGCTGGTCACCTGGTGAGTATTTAGTAGATGCCTACTGTGTGCCACAGCCTGAGGGAACTGTGGTCCTGCCTGGGTGGAGGGGAAGACCACAACATCATAATGAATAGCTTGTTTACTGAGTGCCCGTTACACTCTAGGACTATACGGGATCACCTGGACCATCTCATTGAGTCCTCATGCTCCCATCTTACAGAGGGGGAGACAGCCCTCAATCTCTTAGGCAGAGGAGGTCAGAGGAAGGAATGCTGCTTTTGACTGGTGATAATCATAGAGGGCTTCCGAGAGGTGGTGGCACGTGAATTTGAAGGGCAAATTTGGATAGACGAAGATTTGGGAAAAGGGCATTCCAGCTGGCGGGTAAAGGGTGAGGCAACATAAGGAGGCAGGAGTGGGACGTGCCATATGGAGAACAAGTCTGCTTAATGAGTGAGAGGCAGCCATGGCAAGGAAGTCCCTCATTTCCTCATCCCATCTCCTGGAGGATGGGGAACTCAGGGGTGAAACAGTCCCTCCTCCCCATATCCACATCTGCCTCCCCTAGAGATATACCTGGCTTTTGATGCTAGCTTGTCAGTCTGTCCACTTCCTACTGGTACAGCCTTTTCAGGTGGCTCCTGAAAATAGTTGCATCTTTTTACACTGGACTCCCTGGACCCTCAGGGTGTGGCAGGGGAGTCCTAGGGCCCTCCACCCCTGCTTCCAACAGAGCTGTTTTTTATATTGGAGTTTCTCCTGAGATTTGATTTGAATAAGAGCTTGTGTGCTTTTCCAAAGTGTACAGACCACTGAACTAGACACTTAACAAAATGTATCTCAAATCCTGTAGGTAGGCATTATGATTCCATTTTACAGATGGGAAACCAAGGCTCAGCATGATGAAGTAGCTTGCCAAGTTCCGTGACGGGACTCTGACATGGCAAAGTGGCTTCAAGATTATTCTTTCTCCCATTGCTCCTGTCCTCAGAATGTCCAGACTACTGGGGACAGGTGGACAACAGTTGCCTATACTGTCTGCTGGGCTGCTGCGGAGTGCCAACCAGGGAGCACGGCTGACAGGGTGAGCATGGCTGTCTTAGGCAGGGTTGCTTTCCTCTTTCTGGTGGGGAATTGAGAGAAAGTTGGGCAAAGGGGAGCCTACCTTATCCCCTAAAACGTGCCCCTGCTGCAGGGGCTGTGTGGATAAAGCAGACTATCCCCTATTCCCACCCCCAGGCTTCAGCTATGTTCACAGCAAGCCAGGGAGACCAGTCAGCTGTCAGACCTGATAGCTTCTCTGTGCAGGAGCAAGGTAGGCCCTTCAGCTGCCCTCGGGAGTAGCCCCCAGTGTGGAGACGCTCCCTAGGGCAGCCTAGCTTTCAGTTGACAGGACTTTGACTCATGGGCCATGTCTCCCCACCTGGGCGCTCAGAGCCCACCAAGGGAAGGGTGAGGGGCAGGCCTACTCAACTCTGGACCTGGTTTACCCCAGCCAATCCTTGGAGCCCATGTTTTGAGCACCCAGAGTGTGCCAAAGTGTCTCATACATGACCTCCTTTACATTTCTGTCCTTCCAATAGCCCTCCTAGGCAGGGGTTATGGCGATCTTGCAGATGAAGTCACTGAGGCTTGAGTGGCACTGGGATAAAGTGCCCAGGTCCCTATGTGTGGTGAGTGGCAGGGCCAGGGTCTGAACCCAAGAACATGGGGCTCTATGATCCCCTCCCTAACAGAAATGCTGTCCCTGCCCAAAAAGTCCCAGCCCTACCGGGTCCCTTCCCTGACCTGGCCTGGCTGGTGGTGTCACAAGCCTGCCCGTCCCTTCTCTGGATCTTCTGTGTCCTGGGCTGCTAGAGGAAGGGCCCTTCAGGGGAACCTCCCATTCTCTTTGCCCCCTGAACCTGGGCAGGGAGTGCCAGGTACCTTCCAGCAGGGTTTAAGTTCAGGACATTTCCCTGTAGATGAGATGGAAGGTGGGCTAGGTTGCAAAGCCTGGGACCCCCTTCCAGCTTTGCTCTGTGACCTTGGACAACCCCCTTAACTTCTCTGAGCCCATCTCCTCACTAGAACATGAGGACAACGACACTTGCCGCCTGGATTATGAGACTGAAAGGTAAGGAATGATGCCCTGAAGAACTCTTGGCATATCATAGATCCTGGAAAATGTCACCTCACTCAAGAGACTGTGGGGTTGGATGGTGTATTGGGAAATGTTGAGTTGTAGGCTAAAAGTCTTCAGAAAGGAGGCTGTCTTCCTGGGAAAAGCTGCAGTCAGAGCCCCCATCTAAGTAAGCTGCCCACCTGCCCTGGAGACCTCTCTCTTCCTGCAGGTCCCTGTCAGTAGGCCACTGAGGGAGACAGCAAGGCAGAGGAGGCAGCCAAGGCACGTCCAGAGAACTCCTCCTTACATGGTCATGAAGGTATCCAGGGACTGTGGGGCACAGGGCTGGTCACCACACCAGCCAGATGAGGCAATGGTCTGGCCTCAAGTACCTACTGTGGACAAGCCTCCTTGGACTATTGGCTGGGGCAACCTAAGCAGACGGAACTCCTTCTTTAATGACAGAGTCCATAACCAAAATGGGGTAACCAACAGGAATATGAAGGTCAGGGAAAGTCTCTGTGAAGAGGACACTCAGTTGAGGATGAATGACAAGAAGAGCAGAAGGCAGGGTATCCCAGGCAGAGAGAATAGCAAGTGCAAAGGCCCTGGGGCTGAAAAGACCTTCAAATATCTGAGGAGCAAAAATGAGCGCAGTATGCCTGGAGAGTGCTGGTCCAGCCTCCCTTGAACAGAAGTGAGCATGTAAACAGCCTTATGGGGCCCCAGGAAACTGGGCTTTTTGGAGCCTTTCTATAGGCTCTGCTACCGACTGCCTAGGGTCTTGCCCAGGGCTCAGGGTAGCTTGGCTAGATGTGAATCAACTACCCTCACCTGGCCCTCAAATCTACAAATGCACCATCTGCCCCTGAGATGGCTTTAATACTTTATTGTTAGCAATAAATTGAACTCACTAAACTGTGGATGCAAAGCTTGCTGGGGCTGTTAACATCAGGAAAACCAGTAGCTGTGTTTATTTCCACTTGGAGAAATTGCAATAAGATATAACTCACCTCTGGAGATAGATTCTATAAAGATAGGGCCTGTCTTCTGGGTCCCAGGAGAGAGAGGATCAATTCCTCCTAGTGAGCTCCCATAAAAGGGGTTCAATCTTGTTGGAATTATGGAAATTCTCCAGTGGGAGATCCTAGGGGGTGGGCTGTACAGAGATTCTCAGCAGTAACCATGTACCATAATCTCAGCCAGCAGGAGACAAGGCCCTACTCTCTCTAGCCCACGAGTCAATGCAGGCCAGGGACCTGGGCTGGGAGCACTGCCAAGGGGTGAGTTGTCCCCAAGGTATTCTTCCCAGGATAGGCACCCCACTTCTCATACCTGCCCTTCAGGTCCTAACCCTGGTAAATTTTCTTCCTTTTGTTACTATGGTGGTCTAGTGGGTTTTCTCATAGAGCTAATTAGGTGGAATAAATCCTGCCCACTTAAAGATAGGAGGGCTGCCTGGAGGAGACAGAGATGCAGTGGATATGAAGAAATTTAGGAAAAGAGCAGGCAACCAGGTTCTGCCTTCTAGGATGAAGGTAATCAGAGGTCAGTTGACTCATCCAAGGTCATTCAAGGTAATTAGTGGGAGCTGTGAACAAAAGAAGGCTCCCTGGATATAGTCCTAAATTTGAGGATAAGGGAGGAGGGCATTGGGACTAGAGAGGCCTAGAGGAGCTTGTGGATTTCAGCTTCAGGGCTTCTGATGTTTCATTCTCAGAGTCCAGTTACCTGGATGTCATGGTCCTAGGTCTGGCACTGCTGATTCTAGGCTCTGCAGAAGGTTAAAGGTCAGCCCTTTTCCTCAAGGATTATAATCCTTCCTCAGCCTTATAATCCTCAAGGATTATAGCCACTGCTCTCTCCTGGTATAGAGAAGGGGGGTTGGTGTCAGGAAACACCTGGAGCTCTGGGGCTGGCTGCTGTGCACCATCCTGGACAAGTTTCTTCCTCTCTTTGGAGTCTCAGTTTCCTCACTGTAAAATGGCCACGATGATACTCATACGGTTCTCAGGAGGATTCAGTGTGAGAACATCATAACCACAGAACCTGCTGCTTCAAGAATTGAGATACTCCAACTCAGCTGGAGGGAGTGGTGGGCCTTGGACCATTTATACTGTGAGGAGGGGAGGGGAAGTGGTATCTGATTGACAGAGAGGGTTGGGGCAGCCAGGAGGCCAGATGCTCCTATGCCCTGCCAAGGCCTTTGCAGTGCATTGAGCGTTGTCTGCCACTTACTCAGAAGCGTTTCTAACAATCAAAATTTAAGGTCCAGGGAGCCAGAAGAAAACAATCTTGAGAGGCCAGCAGCCAGCCTGGAGGAAAGAGAGAACAGGTGGAGGCAGGAGATGAATTCCTTTTCTCTGAAGGCCACACACGTACCCCTAAACTTGAATCACCCCCTGACTCCAGGACCAGTTGACAGGGCTGAGAAATCTTCAGATTGGGTAAGGGCCAAGGGCCACCTCCCAAGCACAAAACCAACCCTGAGGGTACATCTGGTCCTGGACCAAAGAGGGAAAGCCTTTAGCCCCCTGTTAGAGCCTCATCCCCTGGCAGTCTTTGTTCACCTGCCCCAGCACATATCTACAGCAACTCCTGCTTTCCAGGACTGAGATTCTGAGTCCAGTAGTCAAGGCCTGGCTTGGACCTGATGAATAATCAGATCGAAGACATGCAATATGCTCCCAGGCCTGATTTACCCAACACCTCCAGACCACATCCACATTTCATCTGAGTCCACACCTTGGTTTCCACAAGAAGTAGCATTGGATTTGTGGTGGGCTTTAAAAACAGTCCATAGGTTTGTCAGTTGGTCACTGTTATGGTCAAACAAGTAACTTCCAAAGTTTGACTCTTTGGTATAATTGATATAAAGTGAAATCTTAAATGTAAAGTTAAACCATTTTAAATGAATGCATATACCGATGTAACCAGGGTCCCAGTCAGGGTATAGAACAATCCCATCATCTTAGAAACTCCCCAGTAACCCCTCATCACAGAATGCTGATCTGATTTCTATCATCATAGATGATATGATAACTTCTATTCTAGAAGTTCATATAAATGAAATTATATGGAATTTCAGTATGGAAGTAAATAGCTTTTTTGTGTCTGGTTTCTTTTGCTTCCTTGAGATTTATCCATGCTTTTGCAATAGTAGTCCTTTCCTTTTTTTTATTGCTGAAGTGTATTCCATTTTATGAATATATCATAATTTGGTGGTTACTTGACTCTAGTTTTTGACTATTATGAAAAAAGCTGCTATGAACATTCATGTATAAGTCTTTGTGTGAACATATGCTTTCATTTCTTTTGGGTAAATACTTAGGACTGAAATGGCTAGTAAATACCTAGTAAAATTTCTGGAAATAACATTAAGTGTATGTTTAACTGTCTGAGAAACTGCTAGATTTCAAAAGTGGTTGTATCATTTTGCATTCCCATCAGCAACTGATTGATTGACTGATTGATTGATTGAGGGGGGTAACTAGGTTTACTTATTTATTATTTTCTTTTTATTTAACAGAGGTACTGGGGATCAAACCCATGACCTCATGCACGCTAAGCATGCGCTCTACCACTGAGCTATATCCTTCCCTCACCATCAGGAATTTATGAGACTTCCAGTTACTCCACATCCTCATCATTTGGTGTTATTTGCCTTTTTTATCTTAGCCATTCTGATGGATATGTGGTAGTATTTCATTATAGTTTTAGTTTGCATTTTCCTGGTGATTAATGATGTTGGGAGCTTTTTCATGTGATTATTGGCCATTGACATACCTGTTCAAGTCTTAAGCCTATTTTCAAACATTGGGTTGCTTGCCTTTTTTATTATTGAGTTGTGGAAGGTTTTGATGTACTCTGGATACACAGCCATTGTCATAGGGTATGAGTTGGGAATGTTTTCTCCTGCACTATGGCTTACCCGCTCATTTTCATAATGGTGCTTTTGATGAGCAGTTTTTCATTTTTTTGAAATTCAATTTATCATTAGTTACTTTTATGATTAGTGTTTCCTATGTTTTCTCTAAGAAATTTTTACTTATCCCAAAGACACAAAGATATTCTTCATTTTTTTTTCCCTTTCCTAGAATCTGTATAATTTTAAATGCTTTTACATTTGGGGCCATGAGCCATCTATAATTGATTTTTTAGTAAGGTGAGAGCTCAGGATTGAGATTTATACTTTCATATGGATATCTAGATAGCTGCATTCTTCAAGAAAAATAAACATTTCTTTCCCTGCAGAATTGCTGGGGCACTCGTATCAAAAATCACTGGTATATACTTCTGGATTCTATTCTCTTCCATTGATTGTCTATATAATTGCCAACACCATACTGTCTTGATTACGTTTGGTCCATCAACATGGCATATCTTTCTATTTATTTAGGTCTTAATTTTTCTTAGCAATATTTTATAGTCTAGAACATCTAGCATTACATTGAATCCCACCTAGTCTTTTTAGTTTTGGGGTTCTATTGGAAGTAGAATTTAAACAATTTTAATTTCCCTGTAGTTGATTACTATTTTATGACTAGTTTATGAAACTACAATTGATTTTTATATATTAATCTGTATTCTGTGACATTGCTAAATTTTCTCATCAGCTCTGGTAGTTTTCTACATTCACAATAACATTACCTGTGAATAAAGAGAGCTTTACTTCTTTATTTCCAATCTTTATGCCTCTATTTTTCCTGCAGAGTAAGACAGAGTAAGTATCTGAAGCTTTGTTTCTTGGGAGGCCATTCTATTGACTGCAGGGATGCCATGCTGTGATTTACACTTAAAAAACAATTCCTCTGGCTGCCTGGGAAGAATTGTAAGGGCAAAAGGGGAGGCAGGGAGACTGACAAGGAGGCTGCAGAATTCCAAGTGAGAGAGAGGGGTGGTTTAGCTTGGGATGATGGGAGATCTGGGGTGTATTTGGCCTTGGGGTCACAGAATTCACTGTGGAATGGATGTGGGGGAAGGAGAAGGGAACCAAAGATGATGCTAGACTGTTGCCTTGATGCTGCCTTTTGAGATGAGGACATTGGGGGTGAGGGTGCAGCTTTGGCCACTTTCATTTCAAGATGCTTTTAGACTTTCAGGGTGTCAGGAAGGCAGCTGGAGTGATGGAGCTTGAGGCACAGCGTTTTGGAAACATCATGATTTAGATGGACTCCAAAGCCACACAGCCAGACAAGACAGAAGAAAATGTGGAGAAGGATGAAAAGCAGACTTAATCCTGGGATAGAGGTTGGGAAGACATGAAGGAGTCAGGAAAGTCGACTGAGGAGGAACAGTGAGGTAGGAGGAAAACTAAAAGAGTATAGTCTTTTTGAAGTCTCTTGAAGTAAGTGTTCCAAGAAAGAGATGGTCACTGTGTTGGATGCTGCCAAACAGGAAAAATGGAACAAGAACAGAGAAACCTTGATGACCATGTCGACTGAAATAAATGCACAGCCTAAAAGTTGAGAGTTATGTTTCATTTGGCAGGAGGACTCGAGCTGGGATGACAGCCCCTCAGATGGCTCTGAGGAACTGCTCCGAAGAGCTAGGGGAGGAGCTAGGATATACAGGAGCTTTACAATAAAGACCAGGTAGTTGGAACAACAAAAGATTGCTTGTTATCTAAAGAAAACTAGGCATCTCAAGTTAAAGAATTTAGTTCTTTTCTATGTATGGGAAGAAGCAAACATTTGGGCTCATTGAATTCATTCCTTTGACAAGCATCTAGCTATCTAGGGCCAGTATCTTGTCCTTTCTTATTCTGAGTCCCCTCAGAGGGCACCATTGTGAGTGGCTGCAGAGGCTGGGCTGCAGGCCTGTCCTCACTAGGGGGTGGCAGCAGCCTCTGATGACTTGGTTTCAGCATTCTTTGTTTACTGATATGGTTGCAGTATTTTCGTTCACAACCTCAACACAGGCATTTCAGTGGAGAAATAGGGCTCAAAGCCCAACTGGAGAGATGGGAGCTGTAGATACAGAAGTGGAGGCAGTGAGCGCAGAGAAGGGGAGTGGCAGCCTTTCTCTGAGCATCCATTGAGGAGCCTTGAGGGGCTCTAGGCATTTGCTGAGAGAACAAAGCCCTCACTGGCCATGGAGAAAGAGAAAAGTGGGCCCTGTGCTCTGGAAGTTAGGGCCTAGGCCAGCCAGGGTGGATGAGTTGATGAGACAGGCTGGGGCAAGAGTGGTGGATAAAGCTGGCACAGGAATCCATTGCCCAGTGCTGTCCCCTGCTCTCTACCATGAGTCCAGCTTCAAGACCTCCTCCATGCTCATCACCAGGAGGGATGAGCTCCAAGGAGGGTGGGAGGGTAGACTACAGAGTGCAGTGCTGCCCAGCTCCATGTCCTGACAATGTGTGTTATTTTCCCCAGAAAGCTGCACTGGTTTGCAGGTAAATTTGTCATAAAAGCACCATATATTCATTGGGAAATTGCAGAAAAGAGGGAAAGGTTCACTTCTTGGTACATTTTACTCTGCTTTGTTTCTACATGCAAGTGTTCTTGCATAATTATAACCATGCTGTGAATAGTTCAGGGCCTGATTATTTTTCATTGAATGTTATATAATAGACACTCTCCATGTTGATACATAACTTTCATTGTTGCTATTGGTTGCATAAAATTGCATGTGATAACGCCCTGTGTTCAATTAATTCATCTCCTAATGGTGGCCATTTGGGTTACTTCCAATATTTATAGACAGGTTTGCATTGGATGTCCATGTGTGGTGCTGTCCCTTGAACCATTTTCACAGAACTGACATTTTAGGGGTTTGTGATTCCCACTTACTATATTGCTGGTGGGGGGGTCAGCTAGACACACACCACTGAGAAACACTACATGAGGCAGGCTACTCTCATATTCGTAATTGTCTCCACACTATCATTTAAAACTTTTCTTTTTCATTGATGGGCCAAAGAAGGGGTCTCACTGTAGCTCCAATTGGTCTTTCTTTGATGGTGAGAGAAGATGCTCATTTTCTCACAGGTTCACTTACAGGTCTTACTTCCCCTCATGGGAGGGAGCAGATCCTATCAAGTGATCCACACTTTTACTTTCCAAATGGGCTCTCTGAATGGCTCTCCAGGCCCTGCCAGGGCTGTTCTTAACCACTGCAGCGATCTAGGGTCAAAACTTTGTGTCTTCCTGAACAGTCCCCATCCCGTACTCCAGCCAGTTTTCACAGTCACAGCAGTCCCTGCTGCCTGGTTTTCAGTGCCACTTCCCCAGGCCAGACCCACGTCCCGACATCAGGCAACAGTCACAGCAGCTTTTCAGCCTGCCCTGTAGATTCTCCGTAAGCCATCACTGTCATTCCCTCAGGAGGGAAACAGGCTCTCTTCTGAGAGCAGGCTGCAACTGAGGGGCAGGGTGTGGGGGCACAATTACTCTTGATGTCTTTGCACTAGGAATGAGGAAAGAGCCAAACCAGCAATTGGGATGGTACAGATATGTTTGCTTAACTTACAGTTGTGCTAAGAGCCTCTTTTGGGCCTTTACTGGACTGATTGATGAATCATCCAGAGCCTGGGGGATTAATTATTTTTGGCTAGGCAGGGGATTTCATGGACAGAGTCAGGTTACAAACTCCACTGCTCCTCTGGCTACTGCTCTCTAGAGGAATCAGAGCCCTCACACAATTTGGAGCCCACCTGATAATGCTTGGATTCCAGAGCTGTGGGTGCACACACATCATTGCACCATGTAGAGTTAGAAAAAGATTTCTCTAAAAATAACCACCGAGGAATATTTAATTTGATAGCAAGACTGTGACTAATGCATGAAACAGAGAGAGTCTGTGTGACAAGACACAGTACAATAATGGGGAGAAATTCATGTTTGACCTTTAAACCAGTGCAGAATGAAACAGACCTTAGCCTTGGCAGCTGAGGACCCTGTGGCTCTAGGGAAACTGGCTATGAGCAGGAGATAGATGGTCATGGAGGGGAACCAATGGGCTATGTGGTTCTCAAGGGTGTTACATTATGGAAATAGCTCGGGGAAATCAATACCTTTCGGTGTTAAATAGAGAGAAGGGGCTAGTGCTGAGCTAAGTGCTGCCTGGTAAGAGGCGGTTGCGGGAGACCAGCCCAGCTGGATGGGGGTGACCGAATCAGCTCTTACAGGCTTGCCTGGAGGAGAAGCAGGTTCCCCAAAGCAAAAAGACCCAGCATTTCTGGAAAGCAATCCAAGCTGGTGGGGTGGGAGCAAAGTTCCAATGTTGAGTGAACAATTACCTTCTGCTAGGTTCTGTGCTGAGAGTTTCCCAGGCATTTTCCTCATATGCATCCCTCATGTAGAAGCCATTATTATTCCCACTTGACAGAGGAGGCAACTGAGGTCAGAGAGGTTAAGCTACTTGCATGGAGTCCAGCTGCAAAGTGTCTGGAGCTGAATGTGAACCCAGAGCCTTCGAACTCTCTTTGCTCTTGCTAGGTCACTTATAACTTAAAAAAGCCCAAGAGCTGGCCATAGCCTCTAGTGACAGGTTGGGGTTGGAGTTGGGACAGGCTGAGTGTGGGTTGTGGTTTCGGCGGAGATCACCTGGTGATGAGTTCTCATGAAAAATTACCATGGCTCTTGGCATGGCATTTTTCTGGGTCAGAGTCGCTTCCACGATTGTTCCATAATTCATGATTACATATTTTAAATTCTGATCTATTGCCTTCAATGCTAATTGGAGAACAAAATAGGCTCCATTTTTTAGAGTTGTTTCTCAGTGGCAACAAGGTGGGCATTGGTGCTGCTGCTTTCTGGGTCAGAGTTCCTGGGGCACATTCCAAGTATACATCTAAGGTGTGCTCTCAGGGGCGAGTTCTTTAAATTTTTTTTTTTAACTTTTATCCTCTACTAAATGTTCCTCGAGAAAGAGATTAGCAGCAGTTCCTGATCAGACTCAGGGCCAGTTGTTTCTTGGCATGCTTGGTGACATTCTTTCCTAGACCCTCAGCACGGGCAGGGCTGTGGGGGACAGGCAGACTGTTAAGGTCGCAATTGAAGCAGGGGGCCCCAGGACCCCTCCTAGACTCTGGAGAGTTGGCCCTGCAGTGGGTAAGTTGCTCTTCTCTCTGAGCCTGGGAGAGAATGGCTGAGTCTACACTCAGGTGTGCCGCCTTGAGAATCAAGGAAGGATTGGCTTAAAGAGGAGAGGGAAGCCTGGAGCGGTCTTGGGTGAGGAGTGGTTCTGCACAGCCTTTGTTGGGTATGCAGAGGATTAGGGAATGTATAGTGGTGTTTCTGAGCCCAGCACTCAAGTGGGTGGGTATTTGCCTAGGTTTCCCCCCAACATCCAAAGATCTCCTTGAGAGGTCTGGTCTTAGGGCCTGATCATACTCATGTCTTTCATCTCTGCTTCTGATCCAAGGCCCAGCACTGGTTGGTGCCCCATTGTCATGGGACCCGGTAAGGTCCCAAGACCTGGCCCTGCCTCCCACTCTAGCCACATGTCTCCCCACTCTCCACGTATTTACTTCCTCACTTATCACATCCTGGTCGCACCGGCCTTCCTGTTCTTCAGAGACATTGAGCTCCTTCCTCACCAGACCTACCTCCCCTAAATGCTGCTCTCTCTGCTTAGAGCACTTTCTCTCCTACTTTACCTGGCTGATTCATCTGCATTGTCAGGTTCCAGTTTAAACATCATTTCCTCCAGGAAGTCTTCTCTGATTTATCAAACCAGGTCAGGCCCCCTGGTGGATGCTCCCTTTGTGCACTGTGCTCCTCTGTCCTAGTACTTATGTCTCTAAATCAGATATCTGCTTGTGTGATAATTGGTTCAGCGTCTCTGCCCCCGCACCCAGATGGTAAACTCTGTGACGGGAAAGACTGAACATCTTCTGCTTTGGACCTGGTCCATAACAGGTGCTCAATCAATATTTGGTGGATGAATGATTAAAATTTCCCATATGCTGAGGTGAAAATTATGAGGAGCTGGTGGGAGCAAAGTCTGAGTTCTCTTTCTAGCCCCAGCCCCACAGCAATTCAGAGATAGGGTAGGTGGTGCTACACCAAACAAACATGCTTTGTTTTGCACTTAATTCAAGCGAATTGGTGAAGGCATCGCAATTGGTTGCTTTTTATGTGCCGAGAAATTATCTCTGTCCTGATTTGCAATATCAGTGCTATTTTGGGCTGTTTTTCTCTTTTGGGTCTATTTGTATTGGAGCAATAATTTCACCCCTTGGCTACGCAGAGGCCCAATTAATATTACAAATACGGTCCCATAAAATTCACTTCTTGACATTAGAACGTTTTGTTGCTAATTACTCTCTAAGGTTTTTAATTTCAATTCCTCCTTGGTGACTTAGTGCAGAAATTCAAGGGCACAGTTATTTCCCCCAAAAGGAAAGGTGATCTAAGTGATGCCAAGTTTCTACTGTTTTGCCCCTCCTTCCAGAGGGTATCTTGTTTTTGATTCTATCTCCTTTCATTTTCTTGGGCAGAAATAAACAACAAACAAACAGAAATCATTTTGGAACAAAGATAAATTTCTGGGAAAAAAGCAAATACATATTTGCTAATGCATTCATTCAAGCTATATTTACTGAGTACCAACTATGTCTATGATCCTGCATGCTAGGCACTGAGAAAGCAACCCCCCCCCACCAAAACCAAAAAAACCAGCATGATACTGGCTCTAGGTAGCTCACAGTCTTGAGTGGGCAGGAGGAAGGTGCTGAGAAGCCTGTGACTTTTCCAGAGGGGCTTCTCCTGGAGGGGCTTGATAGCTATAGCCCTGCCAGAAGTGTCAGATCAGTCTCCAGTGGTTGAAATCAGGGAAGCTTTGGTCACTTCTCATTTAAAAGACCCTGGCTAACTGGAAGGAATCTGCATTTTAATAATATTTTGAATGGGTTGGTAAAATAGGAACAGATGGTTAAAGTTTGTCATTTTAGGGAAAATAATGAAATATTGCACTGCTTAATCTGTCTCTTTTTCACACTCTTCCCTATCCCCTCCCCACCACAAAGATATTCACATGCAACAAAATCTAAAGCAAAATACTAATAATATCTTAGTCACTTAGGTCTCTTCACCTGAAAGGACTCTCTGTCAGCCATCTCTGTGTTAACCTACTCTGTTAGTCCTTTATTCCAATGTTACCTCCTGAGAGGAGGTTTCCTAAAAGGTGTTGCTTTGGGGGAACCTAAGGGGTGGTGGTGAAGTGAGACTAGCTTGGGTGTCTTTCTGCCATGAAGGGAATCAGCTCTGTAGATGTTTATTAATCAGAGCAGACTCGCTCTTAGATGAACCTAGCAGGCAGAGATGAGTTGGGTAACATGTGTTCTGAGCCTTCTATCCACCTGCCCCTGGGCTGCAGATGGGCATAAGTTCTAGGTGCAGGCGCTTCCTGATCAGAAGGCATAATGTCACCACTATCACCTGCACTTTGTTTGCAATTGCCGCTATTCCCACTGCATTTCTCTAGGATTTTCCCATCATTCTGCTTGGACAGAGCATCAGCTGAGATCACCTGCTGGGAGAGGGAAGTGGGTGCTGCTCTGGCACCATGGCCAGAAACTCTTGGGAGAGTGAGCATCGTGTACCACTTGCCTATTGCTTGCTGACTTCAGTAGCAAGAGTCTCCAGGATGCTCCTGGATAAACATCATCTTTGTGGCCACACATTGTTTTATGAGCTGAGTCATCAGACTGGCTGGCTCCTTAAATGCTGCTGTCTGATTCTCCAGGCAGCAGAAAACATGGAGAGAAGATATGAAGTATAGCTCATTGAGCTTTGTAGAGGGCCAGTTTTATTTCACAAAGGTGATGAGGGATTTATCATTATGAAGTTTGCTTACGTTAAAAAACTGGTGATTAACTTGAGTTCCATTTAGGAGAAAAAGATGATGCTGTCTGCATTTCTTGTATGTTACTACAAAATGTTTGGTTATGGGCTATTTTTAATAGCCACCAGTCTTAAAGAATACCCTGCTGAAAGCTTGATTTCCTCTTCACTCATTTATTACAATGCAATTTATTATCTGAGGTTATGAGTTCAACCCCAAAGTAATAGTGACATGTTAATTCAAACTGTTTGCAGACTTCTTTATTTCTTAGATAAATTCCTCCACCATGATTATTTTTTACACAGCTACTCAGTAACATGTTTCAATGAATTTTTAATTAAAGCCAATGTGCCTATATCAAAAAAACGTAGTCTAATTAACTCAAGTTTCTGAATTTGGGGATTTGTGACTTGAAGTAAATTTCTCAGTTCTCTTTTCCAACCTATTTTATTAGACCTCAGGAAACATACAGGCAGATCATTCACCCAGGAGTATATGTTGAATTCCTATTAGGTGGCAGACACTATGTTAGTCTCTGTGGGGTAAAAATAAGTGAAGAGTGATCTTCACCATTGAAGAGGGAAACAGATGTTTGTCAATGTGCGTGGTGGACATGTTTGACCTCTTGGAGCAGGATGGGATAAGCAAGCACTACAGGAAAAGCTCTCGTAGAAGAGCAAAATTCCCTCAGTCAAGGGCAGTTGGGGAAGATTTCCTGGGGAAAGTGGCTCTTGGAGGGTGAGGAGGATCCATAAGTTTCAGGAGAGGAGAGTACATGGGCTGAGGGATATTTTACGCAAAGGCCCAGCAAGAGCCAGGGAATAGCATGTGCTATGTCTGGAGCTGGGATGGCCTTGGGGACTTCTGGGAGAGCAGTTTCCAGGAGATGACAGGATCTGAAACGAGACCTTAGGGGACAGAGAGCCAAATGGATTGTGTTGAAATAAAAGGGTCTGGAGTGGATAATTCTTCTTTGAACTCAGATGGAGAGAGGAGGAGGGAGGGAACGGGGGATGAGGGTACCAACAGGGCAGGTGTTCCTGGGACCACAGAAGGAGCCCATTGGGGCAGAACATGGTGAAAATGGGGGACAGGGGCAACAACAGTGCAGTAGGTTCCTGGGGATCCTGAGAAGGAGCAGGCAGTGCACCTGGGTGGTGGTGAGAACATACGGAAGAGTGGGTGGGAAGGAAGGGAGGGCAGGGTGCTGATTTGCAGAGGTCAGCTGGAAGTCAGTTCACATGCTAGGAGAGGTGTGTTTGTGTGAGGTGAGAGCGGATTGAAAGCCTTACTTAGTCGAGTGGACTGACAGCTTGAGGAAGGGCTCAGAGCACAAGCTGTGGGTAATGAGAGCAGGTGCATAGTCCTGATGAAGGCCGATTTTCCACAACGTGTGCTATGCCCTTTTGCTTCAACTCAGGACAACAATGTAAATTTAGTGCAAACAGCAAGACTGTAGGAGTCTGGGGCTTATGAGATGCCTTCCTTCTCACCTTGGCCCCTTTTCTTTTTCCTTTGCCCTCCCACCCCTGAGCTGAAGTGTGCAGTCATGGATTGGGATGGTCTTCATCTGGGGAAGTCATCATCTAAGATGGATTCAGATGGGAAACAACAGAGTAAACTTTGGGGAAAAGCTCTTGAGACTGTCATCACATACACCAGACAATGGAGTGGAACTAGAGGTTTTTTTTTTTTTTTTTTTTTTTTTTAAAGGAACTAGACCTTTTTAAGGTTGTTCAGAAGGTCTGTGTAACTTAGCCCTGCCTGCTGGATAGCTCTCTGGAGAAAGCTTTGTGGGACTGTGGCTTCATTCCGTGCCAAACATTCCACGGTGGCCATTGGCAGGGGGTCTATCTTCCTGGAACAGTAAGCTACATAAATAAGTATATCTCTTTCATTATGTTCTTGAACCAAAAAAAAAGTAGCTAGCTATTGAGAAACTCCATTATTTACAGAACATTTTCCAGGGGCAAGAGTGGGCAGCTTTCTTTGGTGGGAGGAGGAGTCCAGGTCAGGAATTGGGAGTCTGTGGCAATAATCCAGGTGAGCACAATCAGGCCTTAACAATCATAAAGGACATTGTGAATGAAGAATCAACAAGATCTGTTGATTGCCAAGATATAGATATTTTTGTATTAGTCTTGCTTCCTATTCAACAAGTGTGTGTCAGATGCTGGGCTGGGTGCTGATGGGCCAGAAAGGTGCCTTTGGCCTGGAGCTTGCCTTTTGGGAGCTGACAGTCTTATGGAAAAAGTAAGACACAAATGAACACAGCTTGAATCCCAGGCAAAAGAAGGATCCAATCTGCTAGCTGCAGGATCAGGGAAGGTTTTCTGCGGGTGAGGTGCTGAGCTGGGCTTTGAAGAGTGGGGATGTCCAAGAGGATGGTGAGCGGTAACATCACGGTTTTGACTTGGTAGTGCTGGTGACAGAGATGTATAGATTTGCTGGGATTAGGGCTAGGAACACCATGCGGTCCAGATGTAGGTGGAAAAAAGAAGTTCTACAGTTGCCATGACTTTCCTGGTCTTTGATGAGTTGTTGACCCAGGGCATGAGGTGATATTTGTAGGCCTAAGAGTGAATGAATTCTTAGGGAGGGGAGAAGGGAGGAAAGTTTAGGTACAGAACCAGAAACTCAGAATGGCCTGTAAGGGAGAGACCTAAGAATAGGAGAGAGAATACTCAGGGCAGGAACACAACTTCTCCCGCCCTCATCCCAACGAGGAAGTGCTTCCTTACAAGGAAGGTTGCTGATTGTTCCGGGGCCAAAAATTTACTGCGCAGGCCAAACAAGAACCAAGGAGGCGCCAGCGTCTTCGCCCTAAAAGGAGTCCCGGAGACCCAAGATCGAGGGGCACCACTATGCCCACCTGGTTCTCTCGCGGCGACCTCACCTTGCCGGTCCCGCGATGCGCAGGGTGGCTCCGGGACCTTTCCAGGGATGGGGTGGTGACAGCGCTTTGACGCTGGGTGACACCGGGAAGGGTCTGAAAACGGTATCGTTCCTTCCTTCCCCGGCTCTCCCCTTTCCGACTCGCGATCTAGTGGCGACCTCCGCCTGCCTGGCAGGAGGCAGTGGACGCCGAAGCCCGCGGGGGCCAGAGGGCCTCCCTCCTACCCAGCCCCGCCTCCTCCAGCTCCCACTGCCTCCCAGGGCCCTGGATCCGCCGAAGAGCTAGTCCTGACCCGGGCGGGGCCGTCCAATCGCCTCTCGCGGATTTCCCTCCGCTGGCGCGCGGCGGCGGCGGCGCGTGGGCTCGCGCTCCGGCGGCGCGAGCCCGGGCAGCGCGAGCCCCTGCGCGCCGGGGACCAGCGCATGCGCGGGCGTCCTGCGAGCCCGCTGAGGCGAGCCGAATCGCGGCGGCGCCGGGAGCCGAGCAGCGGAGCTGTGAGGGACGGAGCGGCGGCGCGGGAGCCGCGAGGACGGACAGGTGGCGAGCCCTCGCCCGCACCACCCGGGACTGCTGGGCCGGCCGTGGAGCCTCGCGGTCTGGACGTGGCGGCGGTAGCATCCCGGACGGCCTGTGAGGGATGCACCGCCCACTGCCCCGCGCCGCCTGACCGCCCCCGCCTCGGCTCGCGGTGCGCCACAGCCGGGCCCGCGGCCGTCCCCGCCGCTCTGTCGCCCGGCCGCCGCGCCCGCGGGGCCGCGTCCGGCCCGGCCATGTGGACCCCCACGGAGGAAGAGAAATACGGCGTAGGTAGGTGAGGCTCAGGCCTGACCGCGGCGGGGGTTCGGGGGACGCGCCCGTGCTCTCGGCCTCGGGCCGACCCCGCCTCGATTCGCGCCCGCGCGCCCCCGCCCCTGTCCGCAGGCTGCGCGGCCTCGGCGATGGGCGAGCGCTGGGTGGGGGCGGCGCGGGCGCAGGGCGCGGGGGTGGGAGCGGGTCTCTGGGCGTCCGGAGGGCGGCAGGGGGCGCTGGCGGCGCGGCCTCGGAAGGTGCGGCGAGCGCGAGGGCCGGGCAGGGCCCCAGCGGCTGCGGGAGGAGGTTTCTGGTGTGGGGCACAGGACAGTTGTACCCAAGAAGCCAAATTCTGAGAATCTCTTTTCTCCGCTCCCAAACCTGTTTTAATGAGTTTCCGCACCTGAATTGATGAGACGGATGACTTTATTTTTGGACTGGAATCTTACCAAAAACAAAAAGGATAAAACACGTTGACATCATTTTCCCAGTTGAGAATTTTGCAGGCAATTGACTGGAAATGTTTGGTCCGTTTTAATTTGTATTAGAAATAATAATTACCTTATGGTAGGAAGTGTTTTTGCACATGTCCCAATGTTAAGTTTAGTGTGTATTAGAGTCATGGCTTTGTTAAGAAACCATCCAACCTCTTTTTAGATGAGACCATTTTCGTCTTAGAATCTTCTTTTTATCTGTTACAAGTATTAAACTCCAGAGGCTAAATAATTCTTCTAAAATTAAACTTCTTTAAAAATAATATTCAATAATTTAAGGGATTGAATGTTAGCTTTACTTTTATAGTGTTAATGTTTTGTGGCAATTTCATGATAGAGGAGTTTGGCCACATTGCATTATTCTAAGCCACCTGTCATCTTATTCAGTTAGAAACAGACTGAAAAATGAATGTACAGGTACCCCCTCCCCCAAGTTTTAATGGAAAATTATAGATGGATAATCTGTCTAAAGATAGATTTTTGTTTAGACAGATTCCAGTTTTACTGCAGCTCAGTCAAGGTTTAGTTCACAATTCACTACAAGAACATTTTAAACTGTCAGTGGTAACAAATGTTTAGGAATACCATCAGGCAAATTATGTAGAAGTTGAATTTATTTAAATTTAAGGACCTGCAGAGATCTGTGCTGGTAGGAAATCTTGTTTTGAAAGGTAACTTTCTGAAGTTTTAAATGAACTATGTGCTAAGGTCATATTGATGTGTGTTAGGATGGAAGTGATAAAAACAGCCCTAGTGCTAGTGTCTCTGTTGAGATGGAATCAGGAAATGATGTGAAGAGCTGGGATTCACCTCTGGGGACCATTTACCCTTTCTCTTAGAGCATTTCCTAAATACTAAAAGCATTCCGTAAAGAATTGATGATTTATCTTCTTCATGACTTTTTCTCAGACCTGCCTAGCCAGAATAACAAACAGTTGATGTGAAAGTGGTCGACTGTCCAGTGGCACCTAAGTGATAATTTCTTTCTTTCTGGGAAGGAACCTCTGTGTAGTGGAGTTAGCAGATTTCTGAGTCTTGGCTTCTTTTTATTGGTGTTGTGGGCAAGTTACTTAACATCATCTTCTTAATGTGTAAATTGGGGTTAATGTTTACCTACGGGGTTGTGAAAATCAAATGAGAGCGTACAAAGTGCTTAGTAAATGTTAATTTCTTCTTTTCCCCTTAGTACAGTACTTAGAATAATAATAACACGAGATATTTCCTCAGGTGTGTTAGTTCTGAAAAGGGGGCAATGCAAGGTAATCGAGATAGGCATACGTGAATCTCACAGCACTAGGATTTGGTATGTGATTTACTCAGGAAGATGAGTGAAATTCTTGCATTCCTAGGACTGTGGGTTTAGCTTTAGAAAAATTGTATTTTTTCCCTTCTGTGGAGGGGCACTGCATGGGGCACAGGGCAAGACTTAAATGGTTGTTAAAAGAGAGGGACATTTGTTCTGAAGACATAAGCAGCTGTGATCGAGTGTGATTTATTTGTCTTTTCTGCCAAACAAAGAATCTCTCTTCCTGCTTTTCTCATATCTTACTTCTACTGTCTTTTCCTCAGCTATAGTCTAAAAGTTCTCGTATAGATTGTTTAAAACTCAGAATACGTTTTTTTCTATAAGCATGTTAAGGTTACACTCATAGGCCTTTTCATAAAAGCCAGTTCAATCTATAAAGTAGCCTGAATATTGTACTAACAGTGAGAAAAATAGTCAATTAAAAATGACATGTCAGCTACCTTGTTTAATTGCTAGCTTAAAAATCTAACCATTATCATTATTCCTATGAGAGAATGTTTTGAGTTTCAGCTTTGATTTTTATGATCAACTTGGAGCACAGATTTCTATTTCTGCTTGCTAATCCATAATCCTTACAGCAAGGAGGGAAAACTTGTACCTTCTCACCAATTTGGATAAATTGCTAGGATGTTGGTGAGGGAAGAAGTCCCCTGTTGCAGCGGTGCAAAGGAATTTTTTCCACTGTAGCTGTTCATCTGTATTTGACATTGGTAAGGTTTTTGAGACCCTGTGGTAATATCTTAATGCCTTTAAAATTTCTTACGATGTAGAAATTCTGTGTAGGTTGTAACATTTTCAAATTATTTGATTCATTCACTTAGGACTAGGCAATACCTAAGCCTCCCTTTCCATTGTAATGTTCTGTGATTGACTTTAGAGGGAGGGGAGGAAACTGCCCTTTTCTGAAGATGAGTGATGGTCCAGTCAGTGTGCTGGGGGCTCTCACTTATGTTACACCATGTAGATTCCAGGAGCAGTCCTAATGTTAACTTCATCATGCAGATGATGAAATTGCATCTCAGAGATTGTTAGTCCTTTTTTGTCCTTCAACGATTGAATATCTCTTAATTTTCTTCTTGGCAATGGACAAAATTCTGTGATATACTTGTCTCTTACTGTCCTTCTCTAGTATGACAAGGGGCTGTTCTTTACCCTTTTAGCCTGTGTTCTGACTCCTTATGTTTCTTTCCATCTTAGATTCTCTGCTTTCCTTTCTATTGCCATGAATGCTTGGAAAGCCCTGCATCTTTTGACTCTTTATTTTACTTTTTCTAGAAGCTTCCTGTTCTAACGTGCATTGGGTGAGAAAAATCCAAGCATTTTTGCAAAACACCTGTCTTTTCCCATATTGATTGCACTCAAACTACCAAATATAGAAACCAAAGACCAAGAAAATACTTTGCCCATCCTCTAACAGCAGCAGCAGTAGTAACCATCACCAACAAATAAAACAAGAATGTTTTTAATTAAACTCCTAGACTAGGATAGTAGCAGAGGCTTGAGTACTTGTGTATTAGAAGTGGAAGCTGCTTCAGAAGGTCATCTTGTTTATTCTGCTGTCATGAGGTAAATTTTGTAATAATTGAGAGCATTTATTGCTTATTCTTTTCTAATCCCCACTTAGTAGACCATGAAAGAATTTCCTCATTACCAACCAGAATACCTTATATTTTAGTTTTGTAATGCTGTACTTATTTTTTTTTAATTTAAAAACATTGCATATTTTTTGCCTTACTTTTGATTTCCTTCTGCCTGATTTTCCCCAGATGGGGAAAAAAAGCACTTAAAAAAAGCACTGAGTCCATAAAAGAAATTTAACTTCTTTTTAAAAATATTTATTTATTTATTTATTTATTTATTTATTTATTTATTTATTTATTTATTTATTTATATTGCCGTGAAAATCACATTACATAAAATTTACCATGTTAATAATTTTTAAGTGTATGGTACAGTATATGTGCCTTCTTGTGCAACAGACCTCCAGAACTTTTTTATCTCATAAAATTGAATTCATTAAACAGCAACTCCCTCTCCACACTGCCACTCCCCCACCCCGCCTCCCCAGCCCTTGGCAACCACCATTCTATGTTCTGTTTCTAAGACCCTGCCAATGTTAGATAGCTCATGTAAGTGTAATCATCTAGCATTTGTCTTTTTGTGACTGGCCTAAAGAAATGTAACTTCTAATGATCCTGTGGTACAGAGGCATCTGAAGGTGAGGAAGGAATAGGTCCAAGAAGCCAGATCAGAAAGAACCAGTGTTCACAAAATTTCACTAAATCTGTTGGTAAATGAGCTTCAACTCAGTGAAACAGTGTGAGGGCAATGCCTCTCTAGTTACTTGCTCCATAAGGGAATCACAGCCTTTGAAGCCTCTGAAAGGGGCTCTCAGAGGTAAAGGTATCCACTTGCGGTAGAGAAGATGTCTCATACCCAGGACTTTATTTAGTTCTGAAGAGTGAGGATGTGCTTGATGTTTTATTATCAGGGGTTTAGTGTTCATAGGGAACATCCACGTCATGATTTTACTTGAGCCTTAAACATACTATCACCTTTCCCTTCTTTTTTTCTTTTTAAGCAGGTGAGAAAGAAACTTTAGCTGAAAGAAATTAAGTGACTAATCTAAGGTACTTAAACCAATAAATGCCAAGTTGAGATTTGAACCTAGAACTTCGGAATTCTAATCCACAGCTGCTTTCATTACACCATGTTACCTCTGAAAGGAATTTGTCAGTAGTGTATGTCTCTGGCTCAAAAGATAAGACCTTCGTTACAGACTTTAACTTTAAATTGGCTAGTTATATTTAAGGAATTTTATTTCTATATTAAACATTTTTATATGACTACATAGTATGTATTCTGCTTCTGAATGTAGTGTTTGCATTGATGAGTACAGACTCAAGGCATGACAGTTCGGAAGGGAGATTTTAAATAGCTCTGAGGAGCTTGTTGAGTACTATTGCCCTCTTTTTAAATTTTATTTTATTTTTTTATTGAAGTACAGTCATTGCTGGTAGAGAGGAAAGAAGTTGAATTCAGGAAACATTTGTTGAGTGCCTTCTTAAACCAAACAAGCTTTGTTTTGATCTGATATTATGAAAAGCAAGCAGGAAATAAACAGCAGGAAATTACCAATATTTTAACAGAGGAGTCAATATGCAACAATATTCTATAGACTATTGAAAAGTCATGGTTAATTTTATCATTGCAGTGCCATAAGAGACTATGCTTTTGAAATATTAAGCTAAATTGTAAACATGACACCATTTTCTTTTTAGACACATTCTGAAGCATCATGTCTCAAAGAATAGCCATTGAGGTTGACAGTGCTTTATAGGCATACCATACTTTTACATTGGTGCTGAATTTTAATTTTTAATAATTTGTATTACGAATGTTTGAATCCTTGTGTGTCTATTCTTGATGATAAGAATGATCTGAATTTATTTCCAAATGAGTAAGCATTATTGGATATGTTATATTAGTGTTTTATTTCCAATGTTTTACTTTTACTGTAATGAACAAACCTGTTTATTGTTATTATGCTCTCAAGACTCTTGCATACCTCCTCTTGACTTCTGTATAGAAGAGCAAGACTTTTTTCCACACAAAGGCTCTGGGAACTTTCATAAGTATTTTCAAATTATTTTAACTGTAGCCTGAGTACTTGTAGTTGACTTGCTATATCACACATTAGGATCCTCTAGTAAAGGTAATTACTATGTTGGGAAATGTCATTCAGAAACTTCCTGTTTTTCTACAATGGAATAAAATCCCAACCTCCTGCTTGCATCTGTTTTTTCCCTCTTCAGAACTCATTCGTGAGCTCTTGTTGATTGATGAGTGAGAACCAAAATTGTTGGAAGAATTAGCATATGATAAATGCAGAACTTTATATTACAGACTTAGTATCATACTTTGATCTTTCTTCAAATACATCTAGTGATGGTGCCCTCACCATTTTTTGAGACAGCCCATTTTATTCTTAGACAGCTGTGATGAGAACATTCTTCCTTGTTGAATAGACTCCCTATAATTTCTTATAAGTTTGTGTTCTGTATCTACACATAAATAATTTGCATCATAGCCCTTCAGTAATTCATAAAATTTTAGAATTGTAAAGGATTTTAGAGATAATATGGTTTAAGTCTCCAGTACTAAGTAAGACCAGTGGAATAGTTAACATTCATTGTTTACTGTATGCCCAGAACTTCCATATTATGGCTCTCATTTGCTTTTTTAGCCTCATTTGCTGACCTGCTTGTACTGTACACTTTAGCCAAACTGAACTTGCCCCAGGTCCTTCCGTCTGGACTTAATTATACCAGTGCTGCCATATGCCAGGATTGTTTGCCACCTCGCAAACACTTCTTGTTATTTGCTGCATCATGTCTTTGTCATATTATTCTTTCTACATGGGGTGCTTCCTCTCCCTCACCCCACTGTCCTCGTCTCTCAAATTCTTCCCTATCTGTTAAGGCTCCTGTTGTATGTTACTATCTTTGTAAATCTTTTTCTAGATCCTTGACCATACCCCTCTTTTTCTCCAACCAGACAGATTTTATTCTTTTAAATTCAGTGATACAGTGTACCTTACAGTGGTATATTTATTTTATCCTCTTCATTAGATTAATGTCTTTCCAACTTTTGACTATGATCTACAATAAGAAATACATTTGACATTATTATCTTTTATGTGTATATGTGTATACTGTACACATACATGAAAAAGTTAAACAAAAGTTTCATAATATAGTACTTTGTACAGTGTACTCTAATATTTTCTCTTCATTTCTATTTCATTAAAAAATTGCTCAATTGATTTTGTGACCCATGGTTAAAAAAACTGCTTTAGCCTGTGAACTCTTTAAAGTAAGGATTGTGCCATGTTTACAGTTGACCTTTGAGCAACACAAGGGATTGGGATGCTAACCCCTCACACAGTCAAAAATCTGTGCTCTGCTATTTCTGCCTCAGAAACAAAGAAATTGATAAATGACTCACCTGAGGGCAGGAAGCTGAAACATCTTGGGTGGAATCAGGACTCAAACCCTAGTTCTTTTGATTCTACATATTGTGATCTCTAATCAAATACAAGCTTTCCCCCACACTTAATTTAAAGATCTGTAAAATGAAAATATAGGTACTATATTTACTGAAAAAAATTGACATATAAATGGACCTGAACAGCTCAAGTCCCTGTTGTTCAAGGGTCAACTATATCTTTGTGTTCTTGACAGATGTAACTCAGTACCGCATGTAGAAGGTTTTATACACGTATTTGTAGCATTGAATTGTATACTTTTTGTTAATGTGATCTAAAGCTTGATATTTGGAGACTTTTGAGCTGCAATTTTATACTAATTACTCATACTGGTTTTATAACAGCTAAACTCTAGATTTTATATCATGTGAACTGAAGACAAGCTAGATCTCCTTTGTCCTGAACTTGTGCTATTGATAGTAAACATAAATGTGAAACTTTGGTTTTTTTTTTTTTAACATTTTTTATTGATTTATAATCATTTTTCAATGTTGTGTCAACTTGGTTTTATTTTAGAAGATTTTACATTTATTTTCATTAAATTTCTTTGAGGGTAGGCTCTTTGTATTGGGCTTATCAGTACAACTTGTCTAGTCTTTTTGTAGCTTAAGTTTGTTATTCCACATATTATAATCTTTCCCTTGAGCCTTTCACTAAACAACTGATAAATCTGTCTTCTGTCCTTTTTCAAGTGGCTGATAAAACTGTCGAACAGAATAGGAAAAAATTTTACTACCTAGAGGGAAGTGTCCAGTTTATAAAGGAGTAGATTTTGTCCAGACGACTTACTGAAAATTTCATGACAGTACCAGCTGTGCCGCCTCTGTGACCCTGATAGTGTTTGAGGTTAGAGTGGGTTCCTAGCCAGACCATGATCTATGGCCAAGGAGGAAAGATGCTGCTAAGAGGTCTGTGTGGCCTTACATTTAAGTGTGGGGAGTGATAAAGATACAATAGCATTAAAAAATGTTAAGTCCATTTTCATCTTCATGTACAGGAGGCAGAGTGGCATCAGACTTTTCTTGAGTTTTGTTTCTGATATACTTTCTGCATTCCCTACACTTCGGATGTGCTGGACAACTCACTCTTTTCCAGACAAGCCTAAAACTTTCCTACCTTTGTCACTTTGCCTGGTTGTTATAATATGACAGGAATGCAATGACTGCCCTTCTCTGCCAGGGGAATGCCACCTTAAAAAGCTCAAATGTCATCTCCTCTTTGATGCCTTCCCCAGCTCTCCCTGATAATAAGCACTGCCTCTTGCTCCTATAGCAGTTGGTACCAACCTCTAGTATGGCACTTATCCTTTAGATCATGTTTAATTGCATCTCTTTGCCCCAGGGGATTGAGCTTCTTGAGGACAAGGAATTTTGTCTACATGTTTGTAACCCTAGGATCTAGCATGTAGTGATCAATAAATGCTTAATTAGGAGTCCAACCTAGTGAAGAGTTTTATTTTGCTTTGTTAATCCTAATAGTATTTTCAAAAGCAGAGTACAACTCTAATAATATTTAATTGTTAGAAATTTGTGATGTCATGAATACACTTTTTTCCCCCTTGGCCTTTTCCTTTCTTGAACCTGTTAGGGAGATTTACTGCCTATGACTGAGTTTAGAGGACTGATTTGGGGTGGGAGCCTTAGGGTTATGAATCCATCTCATAGATTTTCATAGAGTTTCACAGTTATCACAACAGTGATTCAGAAAACTTGTAGCAGGTAATTGAGATGCAGTTTGAACTTACCCCAGCATACTTCTTTCATTTGACACTTTTGGGGAAGCTGTGTTTTATAAGGGACTTTTCCGGAAAACTCAAGATCAAACCTTTAAAAGCACCAAGAAAAGATTTTTTTGCTGGAATTTTTTCTAGAATATAATATGTTCTGTTCTTCCCTATATTATGAATTCAATATGTTGAATACATTTGATCTTTTTCTGTGTAGCATATCTCCTCTGATTGCACAAGGTACATATTATAGAAATGTCAGTAAATACAGAAAAATACACAAACAAGAAAATAAGGGTTATCTTACTTTTGTTACCTAGACTTAACCTCTCTCAACATGTTGGTATATCTTTCCAGTCTTTTTTTTTCAGATGTGGACATTTAAAATAAATTTAGGATGGTACTGTTTATATTGCCCTATAGTCTTATTTTAAATCTATTATACTATGAATATTTTATATCTGGAATATTATTGTTTCAATGATTGGTGTTCCATTAGGAACACCAGTTGGGATTTTGATAGGGATTGCAGTGATTTTGTAGATTGCTTTGGGTAGTATTGTCATCTTTTTTCATTTATTTTTATTTTTTGGAGGGGTAATTAGGTTTATTTAGTTATTTTTAGTGGAGGTACCAGGGATTGAACCCAGGACCTTATGCATGCTAAGCACACATTCTGTCACTGAGCTATACTCTCCTTCCTTGTCATCTTAACCATATTAAGTCTTCTAGTCAGTGACCATGGATATCTTTACATTTATTTAGATTGTCTTTAATTTCTTTCAGTGGTGTCTTGTAATTAGCAGTGTACAAGACTTTCACCTTTTTGGTTAAATTTGTACCTAAGTTTTATTTTTATGACACTATAATAAATGGAATTATTTTGTTAATTTTGTTTTTATACTGTTCACTGTAAATGTATAGAAAAACAACTGATTTTTGCATGTTAATTTTATATCCTACAACTGCTGAGTTCATCTGTTAGCTGTAACATTTTTTTCTTTCTTTTTTTGGGGGGGGTTCTTTTCTTTGAGGGGGGAGGTAATTAGGTTTATTTATTTATTTTACTTTTTTTTGGAGGAGTTACTGGGGATTGAACCCAGGACCTCATGCATGCTAAGCACATGCTCTACCACTGAGCTATATACCCTTGCCCCCCTGTTAGCTGTACATTTTTTTGAGGGGGAGTGGATTCTTTAAGGTTTTCTACATATAAGGTCTTGTCATCTACAGAGAAAGATAGTTTTATTTCTTCCTTTCATATTTGGATGCCTTTTGTTTCTTTTTCTTGCCTAATTACTACTCTGGCTAGAACTTCCAGCACTATGTTGAAAAGGTGAAAGCAGTCATCCTTTTCTTGTTCCTGATCTTAGAGGAAAAGCTTTCAGGCTTTCACCATTGAGTATGATGCTTGCTGTAGATTTTTCATATTTTTTCCTTTCTTTCTTAACAGGATTAATTTCCATTTCAGTTAACCAAGCTACTACTTGTTCATGTCCCTGCTGTGTGTGTTGTTGGTATTTGTAAAGCAACAAGTATTTGTTGTTTGTATTTGTAAAAATTTCTGGGCATTCTGTCTCTTCCTTCCTCTTAGTATTCATGCCCCATTTTGCTGCTAGTTCTGTGTCCTTCCCAAGATCAAAATATTAAAACTTTGTATGTATAATTTAAGAATAATTTAAAACCACACAAGTTAATATGTAGTTATTATTGGAAAAATAGCATGTAGAAATGAATAAAAGGAAAAGAAATTTACTTAGCCAGAATCTCACTACCCAGAGACTTATTTTATGTTTTCCCCCAGACTCCTAGTGAAATGAAAATGATTTGAAAGTTGAACTTCAGGATAAGTTTTAAAAGGTCAGTTTAATCTCCTTGAGTTAGCACATTAGAGTGGTTCTTTCAGATACTTTCACTTAGGAATATTCTTAATTGTGTGCTTCATAGAGACCATATAGTTTAAAATAAATTCCAACAATAGAAGAAAGCAACTCATGTTATTGTAGTGGTTGGAGATTGGTGGAAGCATTTCAAATATGTATGTTCAGTTTCCTTTAGAGTTACCATATGATCCAGCAATCCCACTCCTGAGCATGTATCTAACTGGAAAGTTGGTACCTCATTGGATTCTTTTATTGATTCAGTAGACTTAAAAATTGAAGTTTAGTTAATTTACAGTGTTGTTTTAGTTTCTGGTGTACAGCAAAGAGATTCAATTATATATAAATAATGTTCTTTTCCATTATTCAGTACAAGGTACTGAATATAGTTCCCTGTGCTATACAGTAAGACCTTGTTGTTTATTTTGTATATAGTAGTTTGTATCTGCTAATCTCAAACTCCTAATTTATCCCTGCCCCCACTTCCCCTTTGGTAAGCATAAGTTTGTTTTCTATGTCTGTGAGTCTGTTTCTCTTCTGTAAATAAGTTCATTTGTACCATATTTTAGATTCCATGTATAAATGATATCATATGATAATTGTCTTTCTCTTACTTCACTTACTAGGATAACCTCTAGGTCTCTCCATGCTGGCATTAGACCCATCCATGGTACAGATAGCATTATTTCATTCTTTTTTATGGTTGAGTAGTAGTGTGTGTGTGTGTGTGTGTGTGTGTGTGTGTGTGTTTATCTATCTATATCTCTGTATCTATATCTCTATCTGTATAGATATAGAGATACAGATATATATCTCTCACATCATCTTTATCCCGTCATCTGTTGATGGACATTTAGCTTCCAAGTCTTGGCTACTCTAAATAGTACCTCTGTGACTTTGGGGTGCATGTATCTTATTGAATAGAATTTTCTCCAGATATATGCTCAGGAGTGGGATTGCTGGATCATATGGTAACTCTAAAGAAAATTGAAGATGATTCAAGGAAATGGAAAGATATCCCATGCTCTTCAATTGGAAAAATTAATAGTTAAAATGGTCATGCTACTCAGAGCAATCTGCAGATTTAATGTGATCCCTATCAAACTACCAAGGACGTTTTTCACAGAACTAGAACAAATCCTAAAATTTATATGGAACCATAAAAGGCGGGAATTGCCAAAGCAATCCTGAGGAAAAAGAGCAAAGCTGGAGGCATAACCCTTCCAGACTTCAGACAATACTATCAAGCTACAGAAATCAAAACAGCGTGGTATTGGCACAAAAACAGGTATTTGGATCAGTGGATCAGAGAGCCCAGAAATAAACCATCACACACCTATAGTTGATTAATCTTCAACAAAGTAGACAAGAATGTACAATGGAGAAAAGAGTGTCTCTTCAGGAAGTGGTGTTGAGAAAACTGGATGGCTGCATGTAAATCAGTGATGTTAGAACACTGTCTTACACCATATACACAAAAAAACTCAGAATGGCTTAAAGACTTAAATACAAGACATGACACCGTAAGACTCCTAGAAGAGAAAATAGGTAAAACATTTCTCTGATGTAAATTGCAGCAGTGCTTTTTCTTAGGTCAGTCTCCCAAGGCAACAAAAATAAAAGCAAAAATAAACAAATGGGACCTAATGAAACTTAAGCTTTTGCACAACAAAGGAAACCATAAACAAAATGCTAGTAGACAAGAATTTTTAGCTAAGAATTATATATTTATGTAATTTTAGATATAAAAGGAACCATAATGATGTAATTCAGTATTTTTGTTTTTCTCAGATAGGATCATCAAGGTCAGAGATAGTGACTTGCTCAAAGTCACACAGTTTGGCTATTTAGGTCTTGAGTTCACTGAAATCCTGATTTCCTGAACATTGTGTGCTATATCATCAAATCTTGGATAAAACCACCAGAAAATAGGAATCAGGCTAGATATATTTATTGGATGCTTACTATGTGGAAGGTTTATTTAATGGAGAAAACAAGCATACTCCTGTTCTTGAGAATTCTTTCAATTATAATTAATAGAAATTCACCTCAAACTGAAGCAGAAGGGAGAGTTCATTTGTTCACATAACCAAAAAAGGCATGAATTGATCTGGCCTTGGGATAGACTGGGAACAGGGACTCAAGACATTGGGACATCTATGTTTCCATCTTACTTTTTTGTGTATGCTGGTGGGTTGGACTCTCTTTTGCAGTCATTAACTTAAAAAAATTTTACTCTTTTCATTATTGGGGAACATAGCTCCTGGCAGCTCTGGGGTTACATCTTTACAGTGCATGATGGAATAAGAGCTACTTCCTGGTGGGAATGCTTCAGGGAATGAATGGTATGGCTCAGTCTACCATATATGCCACCTGTGGTTGAGAGGGTCTGACTGACAGCGTCACTGAAATCACATAGAATGGAAAAAATTCTGTAAAAAGTTTGGATTAGGAATGCTGGGAACATGGAACAGTAAGGCGATAAGACTACCTGATGCACATACACACCATGCATACAAAGCCATAGTTAATGTCAAATGTAAGGTAGAAATAGAATGTGCCAGAGGACTTTAGAGCCTGGGAGAAATATTTCTGAGAGTGAAAAGAATTGAGACTTGATGCATGATGCATGGGATCTTTGTGGGGGAAGAGGAAGCTTGAGAGGAGATCAAGGCAATAGGAAACAGTGAGGTATGAATTGGAGACTTGTGTAATGTGTTTTGGAGAACTGAACAGACCAAGTCTTGTGTCATTGGGTGAAGATTGGGAGGATAGGCTTGACTGAGAGTGTGAAGGGCCTTGAATGTCAACATGAGAAATTTGGCTTTTATTTTGTGGGCAGTGGGGAGTCCATAAAACATTTTGATCAAGGGAAAAATCAATTTTAGGAATGGAAATGGAGGAGCATAAGAGTAATTTTAGATTCAGAAAAACTAGATAAAGAATAATGGGATTTACTTTCAGAGGAACTAGGGACTACTGTTCCTAACATGAAAAACCTATAATGATTGTGAACAGATCATTTAACTACCTTTATTTGCCTCTTCAGTAAAATAAAATAAAGGTACTGTACTTATCTTTCCTCACGTGAGATTAGAGTATATATATAATTTCAGTAAGAAAATATTGTGTTGTAGAATGCATTGTTACTTTATAAATTACCTTATTAACTTTGATTCATGTGAGAGAGTATTTTTCTCCATCGTATTTGGAGATTTTAAGTTGAAAATAGATTATTGATTGAGGAAATGATCATTATATTTTATCATCTCATAAAAGTAAATGGAACCAGTTCTTTGGGTTGCATTTTCTTTGAAGCTCTTTATTTTAATTAGGTAAATGACAGAAACAGGTTCTGAAACTAAGCTTCAGTGCTACATGTTAATACTCTTTTTCCTTCTAGTTGTATAATTTTTTTAACTACTAAGAATTCTCAAAACTGCCTTTGTAACTGTGATTTTTGACACCTGTTCCCTTAAACAGGGCTAGAACTATTAATGTGCTCTGCTTGTACTCCTGGGTCTCAAATACTTGGAGAGAAAGCTCCTTCCACTCCTCTTTCTGTATCTCTCCCTAATAATTCACTGTCTCTTTGGCCAAGATGAGAGACAGACCCCTTGCTGTCCTCTTCCATCTATCCTCCATGTGTCTACTCTTAGCTTCTCCATTTCCCACTCTGCAAACCACCTCTTTGAAATCTCTGTTCTTCTCCTGAGTCATCAGACATTACATGCTCCCCTCCCCACCTCATGGTACTTTGTACCAGGTACTGTTCTAAGCACTTTACGTATATTAACTCTAATCCTCACCATAATCCTGTGAAGTATATATTATTATCATCCCCATTTCTAAAGATGAGGAAACTGAGACACAGGAAGGCTAAATGTTTTGCCCATTTTCACACAACCAGTAAGTGGTAGAGTCAAGATTCAAACCCAGGGATTCTGCTTTTGGAGTCTGTATCATCAGCTTTAGCACCACTGGGAAGATGCATAACCTCTCTGGCCTCAGAACAAACCTACCTTTCTCCCAGAGCATAAACTTGAGAAACCATTTGGTTTTGCTTTTTAAGCCTTTTAAGTAAAAATTTTATTATATATCATTTGTTTTTTACAGCTGTTATCTTTAATTTAGTGGTGCTTTTTTAGGGGAAAAGGGGGCAAGTGTTAAGTTCTGTTTTGGGAATCTTATGAATGTTATGGGCAGTCTCTTCAGGGAAATCCACATGTGCAAAAATAAAAAAATTACCATGCATGTAAGACTATTTATGGACTTCTTAAAGCTGATTTTTGGACTCAGGTTAAGAACCTTTACTTTAAAAATTTCAGCTTGTTTTTTTTCTCTACATTGTGTGTACATTTTTTAGCCTGTCCTTAATGTTATTGATTTACTTTTCTAATTTTATTTTTTTATTGAAGTATAGTTGATTTACAGTGTTTCAGGTATACAGCAAAATGATTCAGTTATTCGTATGTATACATATGTATGTGTTCTTTCCAGATTGTTTTCCATTATAGGTTATTATAAAATACTGAATATATTTCCTTGTGCTATACAGTAGGTCCTTGTTGTTTATCTATTTCACATAATAGATCTCAAATTCCAAATTTATCCCTCCTCCCCATTTCCCCTTTGGTAACCATAAGTTTGCTTTCTATGTCCATAAATCTATTTCTGTTTTGTAAATAACTTCATTTGTATCATTTTTTCAGATTCCATGTATAAGTGATATCATATAATATTTGCCTTTCTCTGTCTGACTTCACTTAGTATGATAATCTCTAGGTCCATCCATGTTGCTGCAGTTGGCATTATTTCATTCTTTTCTATGGCTGAATATTCCATTGTTTACACACACACACAACAAATCTTTTTTTCCTTTAAATGTATATATACTATTATAGTACTGTGCTCAGAACTTTATATGCTTTTTAAAATATTGAAGTACACTCAGTTACAATGCATCAATTTCTGCTATACAGCATCATGTCCCAGTCATGCATATACACATCTATATATATATTTGTCTTCATAATCTTTAAAGGTTATTAAAGAATTAAAGGTTATTACAAAATATTGAATATAGTTCCCTGTGCTATACAGAAGAAACTTTTAAAAAAATCTGTTTTTGTATGTAGTGGCTAATATTTGTAAATCTCAAACTCCCAAATTTATCCCTTCCCACTCTCTTTTCCCAGTAACTGTGTTTGTTTATTATGTCTGTGAGTCTGTTTCTGTTTTGTAGATGGGTTCATAGTGTCCTTTTATTTCTTTCTTTTTTTTTTTTTTTAAGATTCTACATATGAGTGACATCATATGCTATTTTACTTTCTCTTTCTGGCTTACTTCACTAGATTGATGATCTCTAGGTCCATCCATGTTGCTGCAAATGGAATTATTTTATTCTTTTTTATGGCTGAGTAGTATTCCTTTGTAAAAATATACCACAACTTCTTTATCCAGTCATCTGTTGATGGACATTAAGGTTGCTTCCATGTCTTGGCTATTGTAAATAGCACTGCTGTGAACATTGGGGTACATGTATCTTTTCGAATTAGAGTTCCCTCCAGATATATACCCAGAAGTGTGATTGCTGGATCATATGGTAGGTCTGTTTTCACTTTTTTTGAGAAATCTCCATACTGTTTTCCCTAATGGCTGCACCAAACTACATTCCCTCCAGCAGTGTTGGAGGGTTCCCTTTTCTCCACACCCTCTCTAACATTTCTCGTTCATGGACTTTTGAATGATGGCCATTCTGACCAGTGTGAGGTAGTTTTGGTTTGCATTTCTCTGATAACTAGTGATATTGAGCATTTTTTCATGTGCCTATCGGCTATTTGTATGTCTTCATTGGAGAATTGCTTGTATAAAGCCTCTGCCCATTTTTGGATTGGGTTGTTTGTTTTTTTTGTTGTTAAGTTGTATGAGCTGTTTATATATTCTGGTGATTAAGCCTTTGTCAGTCACATCATTTACAAATATTTTCTCCCATTCTGTAGGTTGTCATTTTGTTTTGCTTATGATTTCCTTTGCTGTGCAAAGCTTATAAATTTAATTAGGTCCCATTTGTTTATTTTTGCTCTTACTTCTATTGCCTGGGTAGATTGCCCTAGGAGAACATTGCTAAGATTTCTGTCTGATAATGTTTTGCCTGTGTTTTCTTCAAGGAGATTTATCATGTCTCATGTTAGGTTTCAGTCTTTAAGCCATTTTGAGTTTATTTTTGTGTATGGAGTGAGGGAGTTTTCTAACCTCATTGATTTACATGCTGCTATCCAGTTTTCCCAACACCACTTGCTGAAGAGATTGTCTTTTTTTTTTATCACTGAGTAATATTCCATTGTGTATATATCCACACACACATACATACATATATATATATATGTATGTATGTATATATGTATATATACACACACCACTTATTCTTTATCCATTCATCTGTTAATGGACACTTAGGTTGCTTTCAAACCTTGGCAGTTGTAAATAGTGCTGCTTTGAATATTGGATGCATGTATCTTTTCAAACTAGTGTTTTTGTTTTTGTATATATATCCAGGAGTGAAACTGCCAGATCCTAGGGTAGTTCTATTTTTAGTTTTTTGAGGAACCTCCATATTGTTTTCCATAGTGGCTACACCAATTTACATTCCTACCAGTGGTGTACTAGAGTTCCTTTTTCTCTGCACTCTCTCCAGCATTTGTTATTTGTGGTCTTTTTGATGATAGCTGTTGTAATGGATGTGAGGTGATATTTCATTGTGGTTTTATTTGCATTTCTCTGATGATTAGTAGTTTTGAGCAACTTTTCATGTGTCTGTTGGCCATCTGTATGTCTTCTTTGGAAAAATGTCTGTTTAGGTCTTCGCCATGTTTTCTGATTGGGTTGTTTGTTTTTCAATATTGAGTTGTATGAGTTGTTTGTATATTTTGAATATTAACCCATTGTTGGTCACAGCATTTGCAAATATTTTCTCCCATCTGTAGGTTAGCCTTTTGTTTTGTTGATGGTTTCCTTTTAAGTATGATTAGGTCCTATTTGTATATTTTTGCTTTTGTTTCCTTTGCCTTAGGAGTCAGATCCCAAAAATAATGCTGTAAATTATGTCAAAAAGTGTTCTATATTTTCTTTTAGAAATTTTATGATTTTCAGTCTTACATTTAGGTCTTCAATTCATTTTGAGTTTATTTTTGTATATGGTATGAGAAAATGTTCTAATTTTATTCTTTTACATGTAGCTGTCCAGTTTTCCAGCATCAGTCTCTTATTGAAGAGACTGTCTTTTCTCCATTGTATACTCTTGCCTCCTTTGTCATAGATTAATTGACTATAAGTGTGTGGATTTATTTCTGGGTTCTCTGTTGTGTTCTCTTGATCTATGTGTCTGTTTTTGTGCTAGTAGCGTGCTGTTTTGATTACTGTAGCTTTATAGTATAGTCTGAAGTCAGGGAGTGTGATACCTCCAGCTTTGTTCTTTTTTTCAATATTGCTTTAGTCATTTGGGGCCTTTTGTGATTCCATATAAATTTTAGGATTATTTGTTTTAATTCTATGAAAAATGTCATGGGCATTTTGATAGACATCGCATTAAATCTGTAAAATGGTTCGTGGACATTTTATTAGTATTAATTTTTCCAGTCCATGAACACAGGATCTCTTTCAATTTCTTTAAAGAATCTTCAGTTTCCTTCATCAGTGTCTTATAATTTTTGGAGTATATAGGTCTTTAACCTTCTTGGTTAAATTTATTCCTAGGGATTTTATTATTTTTGAAGTGATTTTTACAGGGCATTGTTTTTGTACTTTCTCTTTCTGATAGTTCATTAGTAGTATATAGAAAAGCAACAGATTTCTGTATATTAATCTTGTCCCTGAACTTTACTGAATTCATTTTACTTCTGATAGTTTGTTGGTAGAGACTTAAGGATTTTCTCTATGTAGTATGATATCATCTGCAAAAAGTGACAGTTTTACTTCTTCTTTCTAATTTGGGTGTCTTTTTTTTTTTTTCTGGTTTGATTGTTGTAGCTAGGAGTTTCAATATGTGTGTTAAATAGAATTGGCAAAAGTGGGCATCCTTGTCTTTGTTGAGTATGATGTTTGCTGTGGGTTTGTTGTAAATAGCCTTTACCAGGTAGAGATGTGCTCCCTCTTATACCCACTTTGATGACAGTTTTTATCATGAATGGATGTTAAATTTTGTCAGATGCTTTTTCTGCATCTACTTAGTGATCATATGATTTTTATCCTACGTTTTGTTAATGTGATGTATCACATTGACTGATTTGTGGATATTGAATAATCCTTGCATCTGTGGAATAAATCCCACTTGGTCATGGTGTATGATCCCTTTTATATATTGTTGGATTTGGTTTGCTAATATTTTGTTGATGAGTTTTGAATCTATATTCAGAGATATTGTCCTGTAACTTTCTTTTTTTGTAGTGTCTTTGTCTGGTTTTGGTGTCTGGGTAATGTTGGCCTCATAGAATATATTTGGGAGTGTTTCTTCTTCTTCAATTTTTTGGAATAATTTGAGAAGGATATATATTAGCCCTTCTTTGTATTTGGTAGAATTCTGTGAACCTGCCTGGACCTGGACTTTAGTATGCTGAGAGTTTTTGATTACTAATTCAGTTTCACTGCTATGATCAATCTGTTCAGATTGTCTATTTCTTCCTGATTTAGTCTTGGAAGATTTTATGTTTCTAGAAATTTATCCATTTTTTTTAGGTTGTCTAGTTTTTTGGTGTGCAACTGTTAATAGTACTCTCCTGTGATTTTTTTTTTTTTGTATTTTTCGTATCTGTGTGATACAGGTTGTAATATCTCCTTGTTCCTTTCTTATTTTGTTATTTGTTTATTTAGGTCTTCTCTTTTTTTTTTCTGATGAACTTGCTAAAGGCTTATCAATTTTGGTTATCCTTTCAAAAAACTAGATCTTGGTTTCAATCATTTTTTCTGTTTTTTTTTTTCCTCTTTTTTATTAATTTCCTTTCTGATATTTATTACTTCCTTCTTTCTGCTGACTTTGGGCTTCACTTTTATTTTTCTAATTACTTTAGATGATAGGTTAAGTTGTTTATTTGATATTTTTTTCACTTCTTGAGGTAGGCATGTATTAGAACTGCTTTTGCTGCATCCCATAGAGTTTGGAAAGTTGTGTATTTTCATTTGTCTTGATGTATTTTCTGATTTCCTCTTTGATTTCTTCATTGACTTTTTAGTAGCATGTTGTTTAGTCTCCACATGTTTGATTTTTCCCATTTTTTCTTCCTGTAATTGATTTCTAGTTTCATATTGTTGTGGTCCGGTTAAATGCTTGATATAAATTTTATTCTCTTAAATTTAAATAGATTCCAGCATGTGAATATCCTGGAGAATATTCTGTGTGCATTTGAAAAGAATCTGTATTCTGCTGTTTTTGAATGGATTATCCTGTAGATACCTATTAAATCCAATGGGTCTAATGTGTCATTTAAGACTACTATTTCCACATCCTCTGATATAAATCATAGCAATATTTTCTTAGCTCAGTCTCCTAAGGCACAAGAAATAAAATCAAAGATAGACAAATGGAACCTAATCAAACTTAAAAGCTTTTTGCACAGTGAAGGAAACCATCAACAAAATGAAAAGACAGCCTATGTAATGGGAGAATATATTTGCTAGTGACGTGACTGAGAAGGGGTTAATATCCAAAATATACAAACAGCTCATACAGCTCAATATGGAAAAAACAAACAACTCAATCAGAAAACAGGCAGGAGGGCTAAATAGACATTTTTCCAAAGAAGGCATACAGATGGCCAACAGGTATGTGAAAATATGCTCAACATCACTAAGTATTTAAAGAAATGCAAATCAAAACCACAATAAGATATCACCTCATACCAGTCAGAATGGCTAGCATCAAAAAGCATACAAATAATAAATGCTGAAGAGGGTGTGGAGCAAAGGGAACCCTTGTACACCATTGGTGTGAAGGTAAATTGATGTAGCCATTATGGAAAACAGTATGGAGATTCCTTAAAAAGCTAAAAATAGAGCTACCGTGTCATCCAGCAAACTCACTCCTTGGTTATATCAGGAAAAATGAAAACTCTAAGTTGAAAAGATACATGCACCCAGTGTTCATAGAAGCACTATTTGTAATAGCAAATCATAGAAACAACCTGAGTGTCCATCAGCAGATGATTGGTTTAAGAAGATGTGGTATATATATATATGTGTGTGTATACACATACATACATATATATGCATACACACACAGTGGAATATTATTCAGCCATAAAAATAATAAAATATTGCCATTTGAAGCAATGTAGTTGGACATAGAGAATATTATACTTAGTGAAATAAGTCACACTAAGACAGATATTAAATGATATCACTTATATGTGGAATCTAAAATACAGTACAAATGAATTTGTATACAAAACAGAAACAGACTCATAGACATGGAAAACAAACTTACGATTATTAAGGGGGAAAGGGAGGAGGGCAGGGACAAATTAGTATAGGATTAACAGATACAAACTACTATATGTAAAATAGATAATAAATATTTACTGTATAGCACAAAGAATTACATTCAGTATTTTGTAATAAACTATTATAGTATATACTCTGCAAAAAAACCTGAATCACTATGCTTTACACCTGAAACTGGCAAAACGTTGTAAATACTTAAAAAGAACTACTGTTTTCTTACTGATTTTCTGTCTGGATAATCTGTCCTTTGATATAAGCGGGGTGTTAAAATACCTTACTATTGTGTTATTGTATTTCTCCCTTAATATCTTTTAATATTTGATTTATATACTTAGGTGCGCCGGTATTAAAGTGCATATATGTTAATGAATGTTATATTCTCTTTTGTATTGAGCCCTTTACCCTTATATAATTCCCTTGGTCTTTTGTTATAGACTTTGTAGTTTCTTGTTAAAATTTTCACTGTATTCATCTATCATTTTCCCTAATTCATTAGCATTCTTTTTACTAATGCTTTGAAATCTTTATCTGGTAAATTATTTACCTCTGTTTTATTAGTTGTTTTTCCAGGTTTTGCCCTCATTATTTTATTTGAAACAAATTCCTCTGCCTTCTCCTGTCTTCTCATTTTGCTTAATTTTCTCTCTTTAGGAAGTAAGATGAAGCATTTGCCTTTCCTTATCTTGAACGTATATTCTTGCATGGGTATGTCCTTGCATGGGTGTGTCCCTATACAGTTTGTGTGTGCATAGTGACTTTGGTGGCAGAGCTGTATCTGAATTGAGTATGAGTTATGTCTTCCCCCAGGGTGTTTTGGGAGCTATCACCTTGGTGGGAGGTAGGGCTGGAGATGGAGGGGTTAGATCTAGGTGTGAGCTGAGGGTTCTCCTGTGCTCAGGAGTGAGCCGGAGGTTCTCCTGTCCTCTTCAGAACTAGGTGTGAGCTGGGGGTTCTTCTGTGCTCAGTGGCTGACATTACCCTATAGGGGATAGGGTCAGGTCCCAAAGTGCTGGAGCAGCACCCCTGAGGGTTGGGTCCAAGTTGGCGCTGTTCGCATTAAATGTGTGCTCTCCCTTGTCTTAGCATCAGCACCTTCAGCCCAGAAGGGAGCAGTGCGGGAGGAGTAAGAATCAAAGTGTGCACCTGTTATTGGTGGGAACATGTTTTGGGGTGGTCCTGGTACACCAGTCAGAGTTCCAAATGCTCCTGATCTGCCTCTTCAGAGAGCACCAGCAGTGGCTGCCTCTATTTAGATGTATTTTTGGGTCCAGCCTGGCTCTGTCCCCATAACTGTGCATGCTCTTTGGCAACAACAGCCTTCACCCTAGTTAGGGAGCTGTGCTGCAGAGCAAGAGGGGCTGGGATGGGCACCCAGTGTGGGCTGGGGTGTCATGGGAAACTAGCCAGAGTCCCAGGCAGTCTCCTTCTGCTTCTTCCACCTTGTTTTGGGAGTGAGGTAATAGTAATTGAAAGTGGGATTTTGGAACAAGAATGATTGATACTTGAAACAGAATAATGTTCCAGAAATACATTGTTTATATTTATGAAACTAATATATGACATATGAAATATCTATGTAAACAATTAGAAGAAAATTAATTTAATAGTATAGGAGGAAGAATAATATAGATCAGTCCTGGAGTACAGTTCTTATAATGAATATCTTTTGTTTGACTTGGAGAAATAATTGAGTGGAAAGAGGTAGATATTTTTCTCTGAGCCACACTGGTACAGGCTCGGTTTGGACTATGAGTCTATTGCTAAGATAACCCATTTTCCAAATCAGAGATTTGATTTTGTAATATTACATTCGGCAGGCTGGTACAGCAATCCAAGACTGTGTAGTGGATTTGCTTCAGAATGTATCTTTTGACTCTTTATTTCATGATCTAGCCAAGATTAAACTTTCCTATGAATGTGTGTATGTATGTATATGTATATGTACATATATAAAGGTAGAAATGTTAGAGAAGTATATGTATAATTTAGACAAAATAGGTAAGCAAAACAAGAGACAAGTTAAAATATCCCTATTCTTATAACCTAGCTACAACCATTTTTATTTGTATGCTTCACACAAAAAAATGGAATCATGGTATAAATACTATTTATAATTTTTCTATTTAACATAGTATGAAAACTGTCAAGTTAAGTATGTGTAAAATTTAAAAAAAAATTAGTATTTGTCTCTATTAATATGTTGTTTTTCAAAGGTCTTCAATCTTTCTTTGCCACCGATGAATTCTTAATTACTTGGATGTTGAAATGGTACAAAATTTAAAGAATAATGAATAGTAAAGGGCATAATTATTTTGAAGCTTACACTGACTAGTAATTTCTAATGTACCTGAAAGACACAGAGGATAATAGAGTGAAACAGTTTATTAATAATATGTTTATTCTTTGTGATATGCCTGCAAATAGGTTATAAGCCTGAAAATAGACCCATGATCATAGGGAGAAAACTCCACTTTCTTTCAAGCCTCTTGCTTCTCTAGGAAATAGTAATTTTTTTCTTTTCTATTTCTACATTTATTTAAAAAATCACTTGAAAGCCAGCCTTGAATGAAGATAGTTATTAAAATGGAAGGCTTACATAGGTTCTCTGAATATGCATGAAACACCCAGTTTCAAACAATGAAGGTTGTTGGTAATTTTAATGTTCTTGTCAATTAGTGTTAAAGGTTAAGAAGACGGGAGTGCTGAATGCTCTGAAGATTGAAATAATAGCAAGGGTCTTGATAGAGAATTTGTTAGGGACTAGATGAACTGATGATGTTAAATTCTTAAATGCTCATGCAGTTAATTGTACTTTTACTGTAAGTGATGACTTAGAGACTGCATACTTTTGATCTTAGCATTTGTAGACAGCTGTCTCGTGTTACTATGTGGGTGTCTGCAAGAACTTAAGAAGCTCTGGAACATGATTTTTTTCTCCACTGTGATGAAGAGTTCAACCTAGTAAATCATAGGGAAGACCATTTTCTCCCCCACTTGGTACTTAAAGGAGGAAATGTTGATTAGTTTTTTCTGTTTCTTAACATTTTCCAAATCCGTATAGCATTAAATGATAGAAGTTGTATGACTGCTTTGTTATTTGTTCAGAATTTAGTTTTCCATTGGGAATTTAAAATATTTACAGAATACAAATATACGTTGGTAATGTTACAAGTATTTATAAATATAACCAAATACTCTAATTAAATAGTATAATAATTACCAATGTCTTAGTCCTGTTCAGGCTGCTGTAACAAAAATACTACAAACTGGATACCATAAACAACAGACATTTATTTCTTACAGTGCTGGTGGCTGCACAGTCTGAGATCAGGGTGCCAACATGGTCAGATTTGGATGAGGGCTCTTGTCAGGGTTGCAGACTGCCAACTTCTGTCTCCTTACATTGTAGTAGGAGTGAGGAATCTTTCTGGGTTCTTGATTTATAAAGGCACTAATCCCATTCATGAAGGATCCACTTTAATGATCTAATCATGTACCAAAGATCTCGCTTCCGAATACCATCACATTGGGGATTAGGTTTCAGCATAGGAATTTTTGGGGGATATGAACGTTGTCTGTAGTAACCAGTAAGCAAATTTGATGTCTTTGGTTGAGATTAAATATATACATATATGTACACATACAAATAGATGATGATACACACACACACTTTTATAGCTTGGGTTTTTTTTTAAACAACTGAAAAGGCTGATATGAGGCAGTATGTCCCCTTCCTTCATCCTTTGCATTTTTATGCACATTGTAGAATCACAAGTGTCTGCTGGGATTTGGTTGATATTACATAGAATCTTATGATCAATTTGGGGAAAATCTGTATCTTAATACTGTTGAGTCTTGGAACCATTAGTATGAGGTATACCTTTATTTATTAGGCTCTTTACTATATCTAATGTCTTACAGTTTTCTATATAGAGTTCTTCCATATGTCTCTTAGATTTCTTTATAGTTACTTGACATTTTTGATGCTGTTGTAAGTGGTGTATTTCTAAAATACTTCATTTTCTAATTCTTTGTTCCTATATAGACTTTAAAAAATTCACCTTGTATCTTGTGACCTTGCTACACATTCACATATTTTCTGTATTGGTTTCAGTTTTTAACTTCTGATTGTCAGTTTTTATAAGTTTATCTTTCTACAAATTTATCTAGATTCTAAATTTTCAAATTTTATTATGAAGTTTTATCTAATATCCTTTTATATATCATTTAATTATTGGTTACATTAATGTTTTTATTGCTGATATTTTGTACCTTTTTTGGATCAGTCTTGCGTAGATGTATATTAATGTCAATGTTTCTAAAGAGTTTCAGATTATAAGACTTGATATATGAGAGTGTACATCCTTTAAGATTGACAAAGCTATTCTTGTTTTTTTGTATTATGTAAATTTTGGAATCAGTTTGTCAATTTCCTATTCTTTCTTTCTTTCTTTTCTTTTTTTTTTTTTAAATGGAGGTACTGGGAATTGAACCCAGGACCCTCATGCATGCTAAATGTGCACTCTACCGCTGAGTGATACCGTCCCCTAACAGTTTGTCAGTTTTCTAAAAATAAAAATACATGGGACTTTAATGGGTATCTAGATTTTCTCTGTTTTACATTTGCTTTTTATTTCATTAATCTTTGTTTATTTTTATTATGGGGATTCTGTTTCTTAAAGATAATCATATTTATTTATATAAAAATATCTTTCTGTCTGTAGTACATAAGAAGCTTACAATTTTTTTTTCTTTTTTTGAAGCTTACAATGTTTATTTTTTCTTAATTGGTACATACTTGCCACAAAAGGACGTATGAACACAAGCCATGCTGAAAGAGAGTGAAAGACTCTGTTTACAGAAATGTTTTCACGCACATGCATCACTAAATAATAGTGATTTTGCCAACATGTACTTTGGTGTTCTGAACTACTAAATATTACCTTTCAAAATACAGATTAAGTTGGAAAGGACTTACATTTTTTGAAAAATGAATTAGAAAGGAGAGTATATATTTAAGAAAATTTAATGTTTAATTTCAGTGACACTGACCCTGTCTCAGTATTTAAAAATGCTAATTGATGTGTTTATCTTTGTTTTTCTAGTGATATGCAGCTTTCGAGGATCTGTCCCTCAAGGGTTGGTCTTAGAAATAGGAGAAACAGTCCAGATTCTTGAAAAGTGTGAAGGTAAGTATGGAACCATGAATTATAACACACAAATAGTGATTATTTTTTGCAGTATTTATATCTATTTTGTAATACTAGTTTATAAGCAATCATTCCGAAGCCATAATTAATCATGTTATGATACACTGCTATTTAAAATCATTCCTGATCTATGTTCAGCATAAAGCTATTTTGACTCTACTCTAATAGAGTAGACAAATATTAATAGAGCCAATAATTAAATAACTGTTGTTGGCTGTCAGGACATGATTCCTACGTACTATGTCAAATGATGATTTTTCATTTCCTATGGTCACATACTCTTCCACTTAAGACTAGCTGCATTTGAATAGAATTGAACTGTAATCAGTTCATTTCTATATTTCTGTCTCATTGGCTGGATGTGATCAGCCATAATTAAAACAAGGCAATAAATATGCTCAAATCAAGTTTGGCTTGACTGCTAGCCTTGTCCATGATATATTTGGATATTTCTCCTGTAATATTTATGCATTATTGAAAAATACCACATTCTTCAAAATTATGCACTCAAATCAGCAATCTATATGGGAGAAATACAGCTATGGAAACATTACAGAAAATCAGAGCACTGACAACAAAATTGACACCATAGGAAATAACTTGGGCAGCCTAGGATAGCAATTTAGCATGACTAGAAACCATCTTAAATTATATAACAAGAGTGGAAATTTTGCCGTGGGAGCATGGAGATAGTGCTCATGGAACTGGAGCTCTGATCCACTTGGCTACAGTTCAGATGGATTTGGGAGTAAGTGCAACCTACCGTGACTCAGGAACCACATAAGTCTGGGAGTCCACTTTTCTGGAAAGGAAGCTCTAGTGCAGTACTTATTTTAGTAATTTTCTTAAAACAGAAGTATAAATCAAAACCACTTCATGATGCTCTTAGCAAAATAAGAATATAATTTTCTTAATCTGATACAGAATATCTACTAAATGCCTACAGAAAACATCATATTCAGTTGTGAAACATTGAAAGATTTCCCACTGAGATCTAAAAATGAGACTTATAAATTAAGACATTGTGGTTTGGGTGCAAAGACAGAATAATGACAGAGTAGAGGGTCCAGAAATAGATTGTCATGCTTATCATCCAGTGATATGTGAAAAAGGTGGTATTGCAGTGCAGTAGGGAAATGATGTTCTTTACACTAGGTGATGCTGGACCAGTTGGAATGAAAAATGATGGCCTCGTCAATAAATGGTATTGCGTCAGTATTGAAATCAGTGAGCCTGGAATCCTACTTCACAGCATACACTCCGAACTCAATTCCAGTTGGATGGTAGATATAAATGTGAAATGTAAAACAGTAATGCACCTTGAAGGAAGCATAGGAAATATCCTTTTTGACCTAGAGGTAGACAAAGATCTTTTATTGATGAGTTGTACTTTTATTAAAATGAAGGTCTGTTCAACAGATATCATTAAGGAGAGGGGAAAGAATAAGTCACAGTGAGAGAGAGATGGATTAAAGGACTTGTATCCAGAGTGTATAAGGAACTATTGCGAATAAAAAATTAGAGGGAGAAGGGCAAAATGGCAGTATAGGAAGACCCTAAGCTCACCTCTTCTCCCGTGGACAAAGCAAATCTACACATGCACATAGAGCAGTTCTTCCCGCTAAAGACCTGAGAGCTGATTGAACAGCTGCTGTGCACATAGAAGGACCAAGTAGAAATGGGTAGAAAAGACGAAGACATGGTATCCACAGAAACCTCACCCCTGGTGACCTGCAGTAGTGAGGGATGTAACTGGGGATCCTGAGCACAGATTTGCCTGCCCTTGGACAAGGTTAAAAAAAAATAGCAGTTTAATGGGCATCTAGACTATATAGGAAGAAAATCCATTTACTAACTCTAGAGCTTCTGCCAAATTAACAAGGAACTGCTGGAGCCCTCTCTGAGGTCAGAGGCACCAGTGAGTGCCATTGTTTGAGTCTATCCAGAGCTCCCTTCAAGCCCACTCTAGCACCAGCCATCCTGCAAAGATGACCTTGGGTGCAGTGTTCCCCAGGGACTACCTTTGCTTGGGCCTGATCCAGCCTAGACATTCCTTCAAGGCCACCTTGGATACAGCATTCCCCAGGGGTTGCCCCTTTCCCCCAGCCCAGACCTGATCCAGTTCTAGTCATCCCTCCACCACTACCTGCTGCTCTCCAGGGACTACGTCTAGCTTAGACCAGTCCAGCCCAGTCCATACCTTTGGCCTTGGGTGCAGCATTCCTCAGGGATGTCCCCTTGCCTGGACAGATGGCAGGTGCAAGCAGTCTGCACAGGTGATGCTCCCACATGAGACCATTCTTTCAAAACCAAGAGGGGTAGTAGCTATTTTGCCAGATTCATAGAAACAAAAACCAAAAGTCAAACAAAAGGAGATGGATGAGTACGTTTCAAATGAAAGAACAAAATAGGCGAGGGTATAGCTTAGTGGTAGAGTGTGTACCTAGCATGCGCAAGGTCATGGATTCAGTCCCCAGTACTTCCATTAAAGGATAAATGAATAAATAAAAACCTAATCCCCCCCCAAATTAAAAAAATTTTAAGAATTAGGCACTAAAGCAAGCCTGATGAACAAGTGAAAGAACAAAATAAAACCCCATGAAAAGCCCCTAATGAAATGGAGAAATGGTCATAAGGATGCTCTCTGAACTTGGGAGAAAAATGGAGGAACTCAGTGAGAACTTAAACAAAGACTTAGAAGAAAGAGCCATTCAGAAATGAAGAATACAGTAACTGAAGGAAAAAAATACACTGGAGGGAATCAACAGCAGATCAGATGATACAGGACAGGTAAACTATCTGGAAGATAGAATAGTAGAAATCATCCAGTCAGAACAACAAAAAGAAGAAAGAATTTAAAAAACATGAGAGTTTAAGGGACCTCTGGAACATCAAGTATACTAACATTTGCATTATAGGGGTCCCAGAAGGAGAAGAAAGAGAGAAAGGGACAGAAAACTTACTGGAAGAAGTAATGGCTGAAAACTTCCCTAACCTGGGGAAAGAAACAAGACATCCAGGACCAGGAGTCACAGAGAGTCCCAAACAAGATGAACCCAAAGGGATCCACACCAAGACATATTATAATTAAAATGATTAAAGTTAAAGATAAAGAAGAATCTTAAAGGCAACAAGAGAAAAACAACTAACTAATTACATACAAGGGAAACCCCATAAGACTGTCAGCTGATTTCTCAGCAGAAACTTCATAGGCCAGAAGGGAATGACAGTATGTATTTACAGTGCTGAAAGGAAAGAACTTAAAACCTAGAGTACTCTATCCAGTAAGGTTATCATTCAAAATTGAAGGACAGGTGAAGAGTTTCCAACACAAGCAAAAACTAAAGGAGTTCATTACCACTTAACTGGCCTTACAAGAAATATTAAATATTAATTAAAAAATTTAAGTATAATATTAAGTTAGTTTCAGATGTACAGCATAGTGATTCAGTTATTATTTTTGCAGATTATATTCTACTATAGGTTATTATAAGATATTGAATATAATTCCCTGCTATACTGTAAATTCTCATTGTTTATCTATTTTATGTAGTAGTTTGTATCTGTTAATCCATACTCCTAATTTGTGCCTTTCTCCTGCCTCTCCCCTTTGGTAACCTTAAGTTTGTTTTCTGTGTCTATGAGTCTATTTCTGTTCTGTATATAGATACATTAGAATTATATTTTAGATTCCACATATAAGTGATTTCATAGAGTATTTGTCTTTGTCTGACTTATTTCACTAAGAATAATAGTCTCTAGGTCCATCCATGTTGCTGCAAATGGCAATGTTTCATCCTTTTTATGGCTGAGTAATATTCCATTTTGTACCACATCTTCTTAAGCCAGTCTTCTGGTGAGGGGCCATGGATTGTTTCCATGTCTTTGCTGTTGTGAATAGTGCTGCTGTGAAGACTGGGGTGTATTTATCTTTTCCAATAAGTGTTCAATTTTTCCAGATATACACCCAGGAGTGGGATTGCTGGATCACATGGTAAAACTATTTTTAGTTTTTTAAGGAACCTACATACTGTTTGCCATAGTAGCTGCACAAATTTACATTCACACCAGTGGTATACAAAGATTCCCTTTTCTCCACACCCTCTCTAGCATTTGTTATTTGTAGGCTTTTTTTTTTGGTAGGCTTTTTGATAATAGCCATTCTAACTGGTGTGAGTGACATCTCCCTGTGGTTTTGATTTGAATTTCTCTAATAATTAATGATGTTAAGCATCTTTTCATGTGCGTGTTGGCCATCTGTATGTCTTCTTTGGAAAAATGCCTGTTTAGGTCTTGTGCCCATTTTCTGATTGGGTTGTTTGTTTTTTCCGTGTTGACTTGTATGAGAGCTGTTTGTATATTTTGGATATTAACCCCTTGTTGGTTGTATCATTTGCAAATACTTTTTCCCATGCTATAGGTTGTATTTTTGTTTTGTTGATGATTTCCTTTACTGTGAAAAAGCCTTTAATTTTGATTAGGTCTTATTTGCTTATCTTTGATTTTATTTCTTGTGCCTTAGGAGACTGATCTAAGAAAATATTGCTATGATTTATGTCAAAGAATGTTTTGCCTCTGTTGTCCCCAGGAGTTTTATGGTGTCGTGTCTTACAGTTAGGTCTTTAAATCATTTTGAGTTTATTTTTGTGTTTGGTGTGAGGTAATGTACTAATTTCATTGATTAACATGTAGTTGTCCAGCTTTTCCAGCACCATTGGTCAAAGAGACTGTCTTTTCTCCATGTATGATTCTTACCTCCTATGTTGTAGATTAATTGACTGTAGATGCATGGCTTTATTTCTGGGCGCTCTATAGTGTTACATTGTCTTTGTGTATCTTTTTGTGCCAGTACCATGCTGTTTTGATTACTCTAGCTATGTAGTTTAGTCTGAAGTCTGGAAGGGTTATACCTCCAGCTTTGTCCTTTTTTCTCACAATTGTGTTGGCCATTCTGGGTTGTTTATGGTTACATATAAATTTTAGGATTATTTGTTTTTTTCTCTGAAAAATATCAAGAGTATTTTGAGAGGAATTGCATTAACTTTGTCAATTGTTTTTGATAGTATGGCCATTTTAATAATATTAATTCTTCAAATTCAAGAGCATGGGATATCTTTCCATTTTTTTTAATCATCTTCAGTTTCCTTTATCAGTGTTCTATGGTTTTCAGCATATAAGTCTTTTACCTCCTTGGTTAAGTTTATTCCTGGATATTTTTTTTTTTTTGATGTGATTTTAAATATAATTTCTAAAACTTTATTTTTCTGTTATTTCATTATTAATGGAAAGAAATGCAACAGATTCCTGTATGTTAATCTTGTATCCTGCTACCTTGCTGAATTTATTTATTAGTTCTAATAGTTTATATGTAGAGACTTTAGGGTTCTGTATACAGTATCATGTCATTGGCAAATAGTGACACTTTACCTCCTCTCTTCCAATTTGGATCCCTTTTATTTGTTTTTCTTGTCTGATTGCTGTGGCTAAGATTCTCAATATTGCGTTAAATAGAAGTGGTGAGAGTGGGCACCCTTGTCTTGTTCCTGAATTTAGTGGGAGGGCTTTCAGCTTTTCACTATTGAATATTATGTTAGCTGTGGATTTTTCATAAATAGCCTTTATTATGTTGAGATACGTCCCCTCTATAACCACTTTGATGAGGTTTTTAAATCATGAATAGATGTTCATTTTTGTCAGATGCTTTTTCTGCATCTGTTGAAATGATATGTGGTTTCGTCTTTTCCTTTTGTTAATGTGATATATAACATTGATTGATTTGCATATGTGGAACCATTCTTGTGACCCTGGAATAAATCCAGCTTGATCATGGTGTATGATCCGTTTTATGTGTTTGGATTTGGTTTGCTACTATTTTGTTGAGGATCAATATTCATCACAGATACTGGCCCATAACTGTGGTGTCCTTGGTTTTGGTTTCAGGGTGATGGTGGAATCATAGAATGAATTTTGGAGTGTTACCTTCTCGTTAATATTTTTTGGGGGAATAATTTGAGAAAGATAGGGTTAAGTTCTTTATATGTTTGGTAGAATTCCCCAGTGAAGCTGTCCAGTCTTGGACTTTGTTTGCAGGAAGTTTTTTTTTTTCCCCCTATTATAGATTATATTTCATTTCTAGTGATTTGTCTGCTGAAATTATCTGTTTCTTCTTCTTTTTTAAAATTTTGTTTTGGGGAGGTAATCAAGTTATTTATTTATTTTAATGGAGGTACTTGGGGATTGAACCCAGGACCTCATGAATGCTAGGCATGCACTCTACCACTGAGCTGTACCCTTCCCCTTATCTGTTTCTTCTTGATGCAGTTTTGGCAGGTTGTTTGTTTCTAGAAACTTGTCTATTTATTCTAGGTTGTCCAATTTGTTGACATGTAACTGTTAATAGTATTCTCTTATTTTTTTTTTTTTTTTTTGTATTTCTGTGATACTCACTGTTATTTCTCCTCTTTCATTTCTTATTTTGTTTATTTGGGTTCTGTCTCTTTACTTCATGGTCAGCCTGGATAGAGGTTTGTCAATTTTGTTTATCTTTTCAAAAATCTAGCTCTTGGCTTTATTGATCCATCCTTCCTTCCTTCCTTCCTTCCTTCCTTCCTTCCTTCCTTCCTCCCTCCCTCCCTCCCTCCCTTCCTCCTTTCCTTCCTTTCCTTCCTTTCCTCCCTTCCTCTCTTTCTTTCTTTCATCTCTATTATGTTTATTTCCTCTCTGATCTTTATTATTTCCTTCTTTCTGCTGACTTTGGGTTTTGTTTGTTCTTCTTTTTCTAATTCTCTTAGGTGGTAGGTTAGGTTGTTTATTTGAGATTTTTCTTGTTTCCTGAGGAAGGCCTGTATTGCCATGTACTTTCCTCTTAGACCTGCCTTTGCTGCATCCCATAGATTTTGTAAGGTTGTCTTTTCATTTTCACTTTTCTCAGGGTATTTTTTGATTTCTTCTGTTTTCATTGTTGACCCATTGGTTTTTTTAGTAGAATGTTGTTTAGTCTCCATGTTTTTGTTCTTTTCCCATTTTTCGTCCTGTGGTTGATTTCTAATTTCATACCATTATGGTCAGAAAAGATACTTGAAATAATTTCTATCCTCTTATATTTGTTGAGGCTTGTTTGTGACCTAGTATGTGCTCTATCCTAGAGAACATTCTGTGTGAATTTGAAAGACCATGTATTCTTTTTTTTTTTTTTAAATGTCGTGTCTTGGAGATATTAATTAAACCCAACTGGTCTGTTATGTCATTTAAGACCTAGTTTTGCCATATTGATTTTTTTTTTGTCTGGATAATCTGTCCACTGATGTCAGTGGGATGTTAAATCTCCTCCTTATTATTGTATTGTATTGTCTATTTTTATTGTATTGTCTGTTTTTACCTTTATGTCTGTTAGTATTTGATTTATTTATTTAGGTGCTTCTGTATTAGGTGTGTACATGTTAACGAGTGTAATATCCTCTTGTATTGATCTCTGTCATTATACAACACCCTTTTTTTGTCTTAATGGCCTTTGTTTTAAAGTCTATTTTGTCTGATATGAACATTGCTGCCCCTGCTTTCTTGTTATTTCCATTTGCATGAAATACTTTTTCCATTCTCTCATTTTCAGTTTGAGTCTTTCATTCTGAAGTGAGTCATTTATAGGCAGCATATTGTAGGTTCTTGTTTTTTTAATCCAGTCTGCCACTCTGTGGCTTTTGATTGGTTCACTGAGTCCATTGACATTTAAAGTAAGTATGTACTTATTGCCATTTTAATCTTTGTTTTCCAGTTACTTCTATCATTCTTCTTTGTTCATTTCTTCTTTTAGTTTCTTTCTTTTTGTGGTTTGATTATTTTCTTTTATAGTTCCTTTCATTTTATTTTTGTATATATGTTGTATGTTTTTTGATTTGTGGTTACCATGGAGTTCAAGTATGTTGACCCATAACTATATCTACTTGCTTTAAACTGATTATCATTTAAGTTCAAACAGATTCTGAAGATCTACATTCTGTTATTTTGATGTCTTGTTTTATATCTTCATGATTATTCTTTTACTGTTAACTGTAGTTATAATCACTTTTACAATTTTTTGGTTATTTTTAATCTATGTACTGTCTTATTTAAGTGATCTTCAATCTTTTTATATATTTGCCTTTCCTATTGTGATTTTTGCTTTCCTATAGATTCTTCTTTTCTATTTAGAGAAGACCTTTCAATATTTCTTTTAGGTTAGGTTTAGTATTGCTGAATTCTTTTAGTTTTTGCTTGTCTGAGAAATTCTTCATTTTTCCTTCTATTCTGAATGATAATCTTGCTTGGTAGAGTATCCTAGGTTGCATGTTTTTTCCTTTCAGAATTTGAATATATTATGCTACTATCTTCTGACCTGCAAAGTTTCTGCAGGGAGATCATTTGATAACCTTACTGGGATTCCCTTGTACTTAACTCTTTGTTTTTCTTTTGCTGCCTTTAGAATCCCCTCTTTATCTTTAACTTTAGTCATTTTAATCATGATAATATCTTGTGTGTCTGAGTTCATCTTGTTTGGGACCCTCTGTGCTTCCTGTACCTGGATGTCTGTTTTCTTTTTTAGATTTGTTATGTTTTCAGGCATAAGTTCCTAAAATACATTTTCATTCCCTTCTGTCTCTCTTCTATTTCTGGAACCCCTATTATACATAGGTTGGCATGTTTTATATTATCCCATAGATCTTGTATGTTGCTTTTATTATTATTATTATTATTTTTCATTTGTCTTTCTGTCTGCTGTTCTGATTGGGTGATTTCCATTATTCTGTCTTCCAGGTCACTTATTCATTCTTTTGTATCATTTAGTTGTCTATTCATTGCTTCTATATTTGTTTTTATCTTGCCAACTGAATTATCTATTTTATATTGGTTCAACTTTGTAGTTTCTAGTTCCTTATTATAGTCACCTGCATTTCTATAAAAAGTCCTTCTTAATTCAGTTAGCATTTTTTTTAGCACCTTTTTGAACTTGGGATCTGGTAGACTGGTGAGCTCTTTTTCATTATTCTTTCAGGGGATTTATTTTGCTGTTTTAATGTGAGTAGTTCCTCTTCCTTTTCATTTTACTTAACTTTTTCTGTCTCTATGAATTTAAGAGTAATAGTTATCTACTGTGGTCTTGAAGGGCTTCTTTCTTTCTTTCTTTCTTTCTTTCTTTCTTTCTTTCCCTTTCTTTCTTTCTTTCTTTCTTTCTTTCTTTCTTTCTTTCTTTCTTTCTTTCTTTCTTTCTTTCTTTCTTTCTTTCTTCCTTTCTTTCTTCCTTTCTTTCCTTTCTTTCCTTTCTTTCCTTTCTTTCTTTCTCTCTCTCTTTCTCTCTCTCTTCCTCTCTTTCCTTTTGTGGAAGCGTTCTTGTGTAAACTGTGTGTGTCCAGTGTCTTCAGTGGGAGAGCTTATTTTGGTCTGGATGCCAGCCGCATCTTTCCTCAGGGTATGCTGGCTGTTATTCCCTTGATAGGGGGTGTGATTGCTGTTGGAGGATTTATAGCCTATTCAGGGTGTGAGATGGGACTTCCTCTCTGCCCCTTGGCTGTCACTGCCCTGTCAGGGATGAGGTCTACTCCTTAGATGCTGGAGTAGAAGCCCTGAGGGTTGAGCTTAATCAGGCTGTGTTTCCCTTGAGTGTGTTCCCTACCCCATAGGAGGTGATTTCTGAAGCAAGTGAGATCTATGCACTCATAGGGGACCTATATGCTACCTTTGTAGACATCTGTGACTCTGTTCAGAAACAGCACAAGATCACTTCCCTTCCTTTGTTGTGTTTGTCTCAGATCTGATGCAAGGCTGTGGTGTGGAGTTGACTGGGGTTGCAGGTCAGGGCACCTGTGGCTTTAGGAATTGAGGTGACTGGGTTGTCACCAGAGATCTGGGTTTCTTCTGTGGCAGTCTTCTGCCAGGACCTGTCTGGTCCAGATCCAGCTCTAAGCTGTGGTGTGGAGTGGGTGGAGTTTGGGCAGTGTCACTGGAAAATAAATCACTGCATGCCTCCTGCGTGCACTGACACTGGTCACTGCTGTCTTGCTCAGATCACACCCCAGGCCCTCCTAGTTGTCTCTGCATAGCTAGATCGAGTTCTCTCCCAGGGTTTGTCTGCCCGAGATTCAGCACTTCACTACTGCATGCTCCTGTGGCTCCATCCCATGTGCATCCTGACAGTGGCTGTATCTACTCAACTCACTGCCCTTGTGTGGAGTGGCCATCAGCACTCCACCTGGATCATGCCCTAGACCCACTGGTCTGTCTCTGCATAGCTAGACCAAATCTTTTCTGAGGGGCCCAGATCTCAAACCAGCTGTGGTGTGGAGTGAATGGGGCTGGGGTATTCAACTGTTTGGATTGGGGAGTGCAGTGAAGTAGCATCCGCCAGTGTGAGACTGTCTCTTCTCCAGTGTTGGCAAGTCAGCATGCACGCATTCTTCACAGATAGACTCTAGGCTTCTTCAGCCCTTCTGTCTCTCCCAGCAATTCTCCCAGCAGCCAAAGGGGCTTGTCTCCTTCATGCAGGGCCCCAGGACTGGGATGCTCAGATTGTAGCTTGACTTCCTTGCTCCCAGGACAGAAGAACTCCTTTACAACCAAAGCTTCAAGAAAGATCTCCATATAAAAGAGGCATTGGGTTAGGATCTGTGCCCCTGGGAGGGATCTGAAAGGGAGAGAAGGTCCACAGCAATTAGGCAAGAAAAATACTAAGAGTGGAATCCAAATTGGACAGGAGGAAATAAAACTGTCCCTGTTTTCAGATGACATGATACTATGTATAGAAAACCCCAAAGACTCCACCAAAAAACTGTTATTACCAATAAGTGAATTTAGTAAAGTTTCAGGATACAAAGTTAAGTTAAAGAAGTCAGTTGCATTTCTTTATGCTAAGAATGAACTGTCAGAAAGAGAAATTAAGAAAATAATCCCATTTACAATTGAAGCAAAAAAAAAAAAAAAGCCTTCAGAATAAATTTAACCAGGGAGGTGAAAAATCTGTACTCTGAAAACTATAAGACATTGAATACAGAAATTGTAGACAACACACATAAATGGAAAGATGTACCATGTTCATGGATTGGATGAATCAGTATCATTAAAATGTCCATACTATCCAAAGCAGTCTGCAGGTTCATTGCAGTCCCTATCAAAATACTAAAGTCATTTTCACAGAACTAGAACAAATAATCCTACAATTTGCAGGGAACCATAAAAGACCTTGTATAGCCAAAACAATGTTGGGAAAGAAGAATCAAGCTGGATGTATCATGCTCCCAGGATTGAAACTATACTACCAGGATATAGTAATCAAAACAGTATAGTACTGGCATGAAAACAGACACACAGATCAGTGGAACAGAATAGAGAGCCCAGAAATAAGCCCACATTTATATGGTCTATTAGTCTACAACAGAGAAAGCAAGAATATACAATGGAGAAAAGACAACCTATTTAGTAATGTTTGGAAAACTGGACAGCTGTATGCAAAAGAGTCAAACTGGATTTCTCACACTTTACACAAAAATAAACTCAAAATCAATTAAAGAGTTAATTATAAGCCCTAAAATCATAAAGAAAATATAGACAGTATGCTCTTTGACATTGGTCTTAGCAATATGTTTTTGCATCTATCTTCTCAAGCAAGGGAACCAAAAGCAAAAATAAACGAATGGGACTATATCAAACTGAAAAGCTTTTGCACAGCGAAGAGAACCACCAACAAAACAAAAAGGCAGCCTACTGAGTGGGAGAATATATCTGCCAACAATATATCAGATGGGGGTTCATATCCAAAATATACAAAGAACTCTTACAACTCAATATCAAAAAACCCCAAACAACCCAATTAAAAAGTGGGCAGAGGACCTGAATAGACATTTTTCCAAAGAAGACATACAGATAGGCAACATGCGCATGAAAAGATGTTCAACATCACTAATCATAAAGGAAAGCAAACTGAAACTGTAACGAGATACCACCCCACATGCGTGAGAAAAGATAAGAAACAATAGGTATTGGTCAGGATGTGGCGAAAAGAGAACTCTGATGAACCGTTTGTGGGAATGTAAATTTAGTGTAGCCACTATTGAAAACATTATGGAGGTTTCTCAAAAAATTAAAAATACAACTACTGTATGATCCAGCAATTCCATTTCTGGAACTTTATCTGAAGAAAACAAAAAAGTAATCCAAAGAGTTACATGTACCCCTATGTTCATTGAAGCACTATTTACAGTAGCCAAAATATGGGAGGAACTTTAGTGTCCATTAATAGATAAATGGATAAAGATGTGAGATATACACAGACACACACAGACACCCACACAGGAATATTTCTCAGCCATAAAAAAGAATTAGATCTTGCTGTTTGTGACTATAAAATAAGTAAGTCATGGGGATATAATATACACATAGGAAATACAGTTATTAATATTGTAACAACTTTTTATGGTGATGGATGGTAACCGGAATTATTCTGATGATTATTTCATAATGTGTAAAAATACGAAATCACTGTTTTGTACACCTTAAACTAATATAATATTGTGTATTAATTGTAACTCAGTAAAACAAAATGAGACAGTGTGGTAGAAAAATGGGCAAAAGGGTTGGATTGGCTCCTCACTACACAGATATTCTGATGGCTTGTAAACATATGGGAAGGTATTTAGTCTCAGTCATCAGGGAAATGCAAATTAAACCACAGTGAGATACCATGACACAGCACTAGAATGACTGAAATTCAAAACACTGGCAATACCTAGTGCTGATGAGGATGTGGAACGACTGATACTCCCATACACTGCTGGTGGGAGAGACAGTGGGTTAACCACTTTGGAAAACTCTTTGGCACAGTTTACCAAAGCTGAATGTATGTGTACCTTATGATCCAGCAAGTCTACTCATAAGTGTAAATCCAACAGCAAAATACACATGTAAAATGTTAGTGGCAGCTGTATTCATAATTGCTGCAAACTAGAAAAAACCAAAATGCTCATCAGCAGTAGCATGGGCAAATAAATTATGATATATTCATATAATTGAATGTGACCCTGGAAGAAAAATGGATGTATTATTGCTACATACGATATGGATGAATATCATAGATAACACTTTTGACAAAAGAAGCCAGATGTAAGAGTTCATGCTGTTATGGTTTCATGTACATAAAATGTAGAACCAGGTCAAACTGTTAGCTGGTGATGTTTGTCAGATAGTGGTTAGATAACCACTTTATCTGGCTTCTCTTATCTAGAGTGTATCTGTGATACTGTTGTGTGTAGCAACCATTCATCCATTTTCCTTTCTGTATCACATTCAGTTTAAGGGTGTGTGTATGTTAGTGGTTGGAAGAGGTGTGCGTGCTTTTGGGATGCTGCTAATATTTTATTTACTGGGTGGTAGACATATGGGTGCATACTCTGAAGATTTGTTTAGCTGTGTACGAATGATTTGCATACTTATGCATTTACACATCAGGAAAAAATGTATTTAAAAATAGAAGATCTTTGTAAACTAGGTAAAAATGTAAAGATGCAACAACATGGATGGATCCTAAAAATACTATGTTGAGCAAAGAACCAAATAGAAAAATTACATTCTGGATGGTTATATGAAATCCAAGAACAAGCAACACTGCAAATCTGTGGTGATGCGAAATGGAATAGTGATTACCTGTGGGAGAGGATTGACTGCAAAGAGGTATGAGGGAACTTTCGGGGTGATTGAGAAGTTCTGTGTTTTGATGAAATATGGGTTATATGGCTGTTGCATTTGTCAAAGCTCAGAGAACTATATGTTCATGAACTTTGCATTTCACTATATGTAAATTATGCATCAGTGAAATGTATTCATGTGTAAAAAGGATGAAAATCAAATCACAGACTGGAAAATTTTTGCAATGATTTAGCTGACGAGGATAAACAACTAGAATATAAAAGAACACTTATAAACTAATAAGAATAAATAACAGATGAATAGAAAAATGAAAAAATATGATCAGGGACTACAGAAATGCTTAATCTTGTCAGCAGTCAAGGAATAGCAAGTTAAAACTGGAATAATGAACAATTTCACACATACTAGTTTGAGAAGACTAAATGTCTGACATATCTAAATATTGGCATGGATATATTTCAGTGGGAGTGCTTATACACTGCCGATACCTTGTCAGTTTAGATGTGTATATCCTGTGACTTAGCAGTTTAACTCTTAAGTTTATAACCTTAAAGAAGTGTTTTTAAAGCTATCCTCATCAAATCATTATGGGGTTATAAATTCTATTTAGTGGCTCACTATCAGCATTAATAAAAAGAATAAAATAAAAATATAAAAACTTTATTGCTGTATCACTTATGATCCAGTCAGGAGACAAATCACACTAATAATTTGCATAAGGAATATTTAATATCCATACATAATTGTTAACTAGTAAAAAGTGGCTAACTACTAAAAGGGGTGTAAGAAGATTCAAGGGGATATAGAAGTAGCAAATGCAGAAATCAACTATTTCTAGGGCTGAGGAAGAGCTGACAAGCAAGGAACCAAGAATTTAAAAGAATATTTTCCTGTCTCAAAGCTTAAGTTTAGATCCTTTTGGAAAGGGCATGGCTACCGTAGAAACATCTAGCCTGCCCTTAATGAGGAAACTTGGTAGAGTGGATTGGAGCTGGTCTGTAGGAGCAACCTGCTAGGTAGTGTGTGTATGTGTGTGCATACATTATATATGCATATAGTGTATACGCACACAGATTTATTATAAGGAATTGACTCATGTGGTTACAGAGGCTGAAAAGTCACAGGATCTTAAGTCAGAAAGCTGGAGACTTAGGAGAGGGTCCTGAATCTCAGCATGTGAGATTTTGTGTGAGCTTCTTAAGAACAGTCTTTGTTTTCCTATAGCCCTCTGGCTCTCTGATATGCAAGTCCTACTAGCCTTAAAAGCCAGACGTTTTGGAAGCTCATCTTTTAGTGGAGGACCCCTAGACTGGGGAGCCCGATATGGAGTTCAGACCCCTTGCTTCTTGGGGAGAACCTCTTCAATTGTGATTATCTTCCCATTTGGGACTGCTTACTCAGGAGTGTGGGTCTTGACTATATCACATTTCTGCCCCTCCTATCCATCTTGTTGTGGTTCCTTTGTTATATCTTTAGTTGTAGAAAATCATTTCTGCTAGTCTTCAGGTTGTTCTCATTGGTAGTTGCTCTGTAAATAGGTGTAATTTTGGTATGCTTGTGGGAGAGGTGAGCTCAGGGTCTTCCTGCACTGCCATCTTGGCCACTGATGTGATTGGTTTTCCTTTTCTTATCTTGTCTTACTTTAGTATTTAGACTAAAATCACTGTAAGCATCAACAAAGGGGTGCTAACTTTCTAATTCATATAGAGAAATAGAGAAATGAAAGAAGATGTTTCATTATTACTAATATTATTGAAAAATTGTATAATAAATAAAGAGACTCCTTGGTTGGATACTTTTTTTTATTAGTCTCTACTTTGCTGGATAAATATTCCCTATCACTTTCTAATGGCATGTAAAATTTTAAATTTTAATGAGATTTATGGATAATAAAATTTTGCATCTTTTTGATAAGAAGAAAGCCTTCTTGTAACTATAAAGGATTTATTTTTCTTAACTTTAGGAAATGATTTATGTGTGAAAATTATTAGAAAGTTTGAAATTACAGTATTTAGTGTATATTTGTGTAATACAGTTCTGAGCTATTACTTTTAAATGCCTTTGGCTGATTTCCCATTGTGCTTACAAGTTAATGTTTAAAAGCAGATAAGAGTTTTATAATAATCATTTGCTCTTTACCTACCATATTCTAGGTAATAGTAGTTGATATTATACATTCATTATTTCAGCTAATTTTTAAAATAACCATATGAAACATTACCTCCATGTTTAGTTGAGGAAACTGAAGCTCAAAAGGTTGGAGGAAACATAGAGGGTATGTGGCAGAAAGAGGGTTCTGCTTGTCTGCCTGGAGTATTAAGCTGTTTGTCATTCATTGAGACTCTAGTTTTGGAAAATCCACTATTTACTGAGCTCCATTTCTAAAGTGTTGGATTGTTTGGGACTTGATATTTCTCCTAATAGGTTACTTTAATAACTGAATGAATGAACATGTATTTACTGTTTTTGGACATTTACACAATCAAGGTAGTTTTAATTCTCGATTTTCTGTTCACCAGGAACGTTTTCATTCATGGAGTATTATATGAGAGTTTAAGTTAGTAGTAGACAGTGGACCATAGAAAATAAGCCTCGGGATTTGAAGTTTTATATAGATAGGTGTTTGCCTCCCCTGGGTCTTTAAGATGGCCTGTTTTTGGTAGAGGAGCGTCGTAATTTTTAATTTTTGTAGTTTTCTGGACATATTTGAAACCAAATTTGTTGGGTGTCTAGAATGATGCTGATATTCTATGTTTCAAATGGCCTTTGATGAATGGCCTCAGGTACCTCAAACTGCTAAATCTCTTCTCTTTGTATTCTCAAGTCCTGTCTATTCACTGCTGTTTTGTCGTGTACCTTCATGTTCCTTGCTGCTATCTTAATGCTTTTTAAGTTTGAGGACAAAATGACCAGTTGAGCTTCCCGCAGGATTTTACATGTACTTGATTTGTTTTGACAAAATTCCTACTCTGCTTCATACTGTTCTGCCTATATCAGCTAAGAATACTCATTCTTCCACGATAAGCCTGTGTGTAGAGGGCAAGGAATAGTCCAGAGAGTCTATGTGAAAAAGAAATAACAGTCTTAAAAGGTGTTGCATCCGGAGGGGAAATGGGTAAGTAGGAGGGAAGCTCGCTTTGGAGATGTGGTAGTGAAGAGCTGTACAGGAGTAGCAGAAGCTCTGGAGTTAGCTCTGTTTAATTTGGATATTTTCTCTATGTAAATATGATTTGAAGTCCCTAGTATTCTCTGACAACTTAGTAATGTTGAAGACATAGATTATGTATGGCTTTATTTATTCTTCTTTTGATCTGTATGTCTTTTGGAAGCTATGTGGAGAGATTCAGCGCCTGCCATTTTTCTGGGGCCAAGTGAAAGTCACCCATTCTTTTACTTTCACCTTTTTTTCCTTTTTTTTTGTTTATTAAGAAAAATGTCTTTAATAATTGTTTTACCAATTTTTCCATTTTGTCAAACTACTCGAAATCAAGTCACTTGAAACAACAATCTATCCTTATTTAATTTTAGTATGTGTGGGTCTAGAATCTGGGTGGGGCCAAGGGGCTTACCTCAGTTTCACAGCATCTGGGGTCTCTGCTGGGATGATTTGAATGGCTGGGGCTAGAAGAGCTGGGGCTGGTGGAGCTTCTCTCTCCCACTCACCGGCCGCTTCTCCTCAAGGCCTCTCCGTGTGATTACCTTGGGCTTTCATGTAACTTTTAGGCGTTCTTATGTTTAAGCGTGTGTGTATGTGTGTGGAATATGTAAATAGCACTTAATGGGGGATTATTTTTGTTTAGTCTGACAAGTTGGATTATTTAGTCCATTTGCATTTGACTTAATTATTGATCTAGTTAAGTTTAAGTCTGTCATCTTGGTCTTTGTGCCTTATTTTATTTTTTGACATCCTTTCTTGCCTTCTTAAAGTAACTTAGCATGTTATTATTCTGTTTATTTTCCTCTATTAGTGTGTTGGTTTTGAAGTATTTTGTTTGTCCCTTGGTGGTTACCCTAGAGTTTAAAACTGCATCCTTGACTTATTAGAGTCTACCTTAAATTTGTACTTTACCATTTCTAGCAATGTATGAACTTTACAGTGATTTGTTTACCCCTCTCTTACCTTTTTATCATTGTTGTCATATATTTTACTTCTGTCTATATTCATTTGCCCACATTTTTTACCCTTTCCAGTTCTTTTTCTTTCTTTCTGCTTTTTCATGGTTCCATCTGGGATTATTTTCTTTTTACCATAAGTATTTCTTTTATAATGTTTTTTTAGTGCCGGTTTGCTGCAGATCCATTCAGCTTCTGTTTATGTGAATGTCTTTTTTAATTTGTCATCATTTTTGAAAGGTATTTTCCCTGAGTGTAGAATTCTAGGTTGATGAATATTTTTATTATTTTAAATATTTACTTCATTAATTTTTGGTTTCCATTGTTTCTGTGAAAAGTCAATGTGAGCATTGTTTCTCTAATGGTAATGTAGCTCCATGTAGCTCTTTAGCCTCTCAGCTGCTTCTTTCTGCTGGGCTTCTTGGAACCTTACCCTGAATGAGCACTTTAGGAATTAGGCAATCCTGGGAGTGGAGATTGTATCAGGTAGCTCTTAGTGTCAACTCTTTTCTCCTTATCTCAACAGGACTCTTCATTTTTGCTGGTATATCCTCAGGGGAAAACCTCAGGTGAATGAGGAGCTCCTTTGATATGATTGATTCTCTTTCCCCAAGGATTTTAGTGCTTCAAATCTTGTCTATGATAGTTGCTTTACATTTCTCTTACATAATTGTTTCATATATTTTGCTCAGGTTTATTTTTAATGAAAAGTGTTTTGTCAGGGCTAGGACTAGAAGTTAGTAGAAGTATTTTATATATATTTGAATTCTAAAATAGTTTTAAAACTATCTTAATCAGTGGCAATATTATTGAAATTTGTTTACAGATTTCTGGAGTGACTGATCCTAAAGGAACAATAACTCATTTAGGAGTAAATGTTCTCAATTTTTAATGTACATTTATTTATTGCCAATTATTATCTTTTATACATCTCATAAATTAAGATTTAAAATAGCATTACATTGTGCAAATAAATATGCCAGGGTATTCTATAATAGTTATCAATGAAAATAATGGAAAGAGAACTTTGAACATAGACCTTTTGAATAATTATGTTCTCCCATTTTTGGGCTGAATTCTGTAAAAAGTTTCTTTTTTTGTACAAGTGGTTGGTACTTACTTTCCTACCTATTGGTTATAAAATTGGAAAAAGGATAAAGAATTGGATGGGCTGTGCATATTTTTATTGGTATACCAAAGAAAAAATTAGCATTTTTAGAAGTTTGTAGGGGTTTTTTTGGAGCTTAATTGTAAATTTGTTACTTAAATGGTCTCTAAGTGGATCTACATGTAAATCTGTCCTTCATAATGGATGATGATTTTTTTTTTTGAATAGAGGTACTGGGAATAGAACCCCAGGACCTCATGCTTGCTAAGCTTGTGCTCTACCTCTGAGCTATACTCATTCCACCTGAATGATGATTTTTAAAATTAAACTATTTTAAATCATGATATGAAAGGAAGAGAAATTGTACTTGTTGTCTACCTGTCTCTACTTCCTCAGCAGCTGTTAGCCCTAGGGTGGGAGTTGGGGAATATATTTGTACTTTTTTTTCCTTTGTCAGATAGTGAAGAATACATTGTACCTTTGAAATAAAAAGTTTGAAACTTCTTATTGAAGGGTACTTTTTGTTGGACTTCATTTGATACTTTTGATCTAGCTTGATTGGTTTGCCCCCAGAATGTTTGTAAAGGACCGCTGATTGTTGACTGTCACATGGCTTGATCTTTATAGAGGCTTCATTCTTTTGGGTTAACACTGTGAACACTGTTCTGTAGCTTCTCTGTCAGTAGCAATTGTAGTGGTACTGTTGGCTCTCTTTGATAGTATAGCCTTACTTACATTGGGTGACTGGTAAGGACATTTCACAGTTTAAATGATGATGCATGTTTGACAAAGTCATATTCAGCAGTGTTTGAGTTTGTAGATATGAAAATGCCTAGCACAGATCATGGCACAGGGAGAGGTGACCACTATTTTTTGTCTGTATGTTGAAATAATTATAGCTTTCAGATGAATTAATCTTTAATATATATATTTATACACAAGATCCAGAGTGTTTTCCCAGTCTTCCCTCTTAATTTGTATTCCCTTTGTTATAAATCTAACCTAATAGAATTAAAATGTTCAAAAAATCTTTTTTTTTTTAAATCAGGCTTGAACTGACTTTTAAATTTATATACCAAGTGTGTTTATACATTAGTCATGGAAGGTTAAGTTGGAAGGTTAACTCTGTTTAAGTTGAGAGTTAAGTTGAGAGATGTAAACCCTTAGACCTGTCTCATTTCATTTACACAGTAAGTACTCACTGAGTACTTACTTAGAAACGGTAAGCACACATACACACTAGTGTGCTACTTTCCTATTTCTGTGACAGTTATCTAGTATTCTCAGTTCTATTTTTTGTACATTAATTACCTTCAAACAGTAGGAAATGTTTCTCTGAGTTCTATTATCTTTGAAAGCATAGTGAATCCCTAGCTGTCTTTCTAAAATCTACAGTTTGCTTTTTGTTCTTTAATCTAATGTGGTTATATTCTATTTAAAAATCTATTTTCCATATTTTTTCATCTCCTTTGTGGAATAATTGCTTAAATAGAATATACTTTGAATAACTCTTAAATTAAAATCCCTAGTGATTTCAGTATAAATTAGGGTTTAACATTATAACAATTAGAAATTGTCTCATTTATTACCTTAATTTTTAATCATATTTTATAACATGGCATTTTTAGAATCTAGATTTGTAATATTTTTAATGTAGACTTTTGGATATATGTTATTGAATTTCTGGCTTTACTAGTATATAATTAAAAAATTTATTTAGGCAAGCCAACGATTTTTAGTAAATGTAAGCAATAATGTTTAAGTTGATGAAATGCAAATGTGTCAGTTTTTCATTTATCTCCACGGGTATTATAATGCCTGGGTGAAGGAAATTTACATAGCATGGGGCTGCTTCTATATCAAATGAGGCCAAGATTGGAGAAATACAAACTCCATAAGCAAACACTTTTATTAGACACTTGTGCCACAATGTCAGTATACTGCATGCTTTCACCAGGTCACTAAAATCAAATCTAATGTTTCAGGGTCCAGTTCATATCTTAGTAGCTTTTGGTTCTACTGTTGTTCTTCCACTTTAGTTTTCTGCTTTGTCATTTTCTATCTTATCTGTGAATCTTCTACAAATTAATATTTTTTAAAAGTGAGATTATGATTTGCGTTGATTTTTTTTTTAAAGTGGGATTACAACCTACATTTTATTTTGCTTTTTTACTTGGTACTCATTCTTTTTATGGCTCTTTTCAGCATAGAACTTTCTCAGTAGTGACTCTTACTTATTTCTTGTGTTGATGAATTTGATGTTAAAAAGAGTTTTTGTAAACCTAGCTTACAGGAAATGTAGTTTGACTTCTCATGAAAAACTATACATCTGGTGAAAAAATTATATAGACTAAGAAAGTAAGCTTTTTCTCTTAGGCCAGTCTGTATTTTGGGACAGTAAATCAAAAGAGACATTTTGGTTTATTATAGCTTATCCTATTTTTAATTTACTTTCTACATCTGGTTTATTTTGGTAGAAATCTTATTTCAAGTAACAAATAGAAAGACCACTAGTAGATGGATAGCTCTAGATGACATTTCGTATGAAGATGAGTTGTAACTAAAAGTCAGTTGAAACAGAGCTGTGGTTATAAACATGAGAGATTCAGTGGTGGCTTTTTAAGAGTAAAGGAATTACGGCTAAAGTCATGTACCTCATGTAAATAGTTTAGGTTCTATCAGAGATCACTAATTTTGGACAGGTTATATGGTGAAAAAATCATTTCTGTTTAATGTTGGAAGAGCTCCGTGGGTTTGGAGGCTCTTCATACTCGAAATTCTCTCCAGTTTTAGTTTCAGTGATTATACTTTCTGTTGCAGTAGTAAATCTTTTCTGTAAGAATGTTTGTATCAACAGACAGTGAGAAAGGAAGAAATAGATATTACTTCATGCACTAATTTGAACCTTTGTTAGATGGGTAAGAATATTTCTTTATTTGTATCCTTACTTTTCCAAAAATGATTTAAGAGGGTTGTTTAGGAGTATGTAGTTTTGGTTCCCTAATGTTTCTTAGAATGAATACCATTTCTATTAAGAAACTTGAGACTGCAATTTTTGTTTTCATAGGCCCAGTCTCCTTTGGAGAGGTTTAGAAATATACTTTACAGTATTATTTAGAAAGCATAGGGTTTTAGTGTGTTTTGTTTCTCTGTCACTGCCCCCCCCCACCAAATAATTGAGGTACTACAACGTATTAGACATTGTACAAAGCACTTCACATATATCAGCTTTAACTTTATCAGGTCCACTTGCCAGGTGAATATTTTCATCCCATGTATTACAGATTTATTCATTTTTTTCAGCCACTAAATATTTGAGTCTCTAATACAGGTCACACACTCTTTTGGGGCTCAGCTTTAAAAGTATGAAACAAAGTCCCTATTCAGGCCAGTATCCCTTGTGAACATAGATGGAAAAAATCCTCAACAAAATACTAGCAAATTGACTCTAGCAATGCATTAAAAGATACACCATGATCAAGTGGGATTTATCCTAGGATTGCAAGGGTTTTTCAAATATCTACAAATCAGTCAGTGTGATATACCCCATTAACAAACTGAAGAATAAAAACTGTATGGTCATCTCAATAGATACAGAAAAAACTTTTGATAAAATTCAACATCCATTTATGATAAAAACTCTCCAAAAAATGGGCATAGAGGTACATACTTCAACATAATAAAGGCCAGATATAACATCATCATCATACTCAATGGTGAAAAGCCGAAAGCATTCCTTCTAAGATCAAGAACAAGACAAGAATCCCCAGTCTTGCCCCTTTTATTCAACATGGTTTTGGAAGTCTTTGCCACAGCAGTCAGAAAAGAAAAGGAAATAAAACGGATCCAAATTGGAAAAGAAGTAAAACTCACTGGTTGCAGATGACATGATACTATATATAGAAAATCCTAAAGATGCTACCAGAAAACTACTAGAGTTCATCAATGAATCTGGCAAAATTAATTACACAATTAATACATGGAAATCTCTGTTGCATTTCTATATACTAACAACAAAATATCAGGAAAAGAAATTAAGGAAACAATCCAATTTACCATCACATCAAAAAAAATAAAATTCCTAGGAATAAACCTACCTAGGGAGGCAGAAGACCTGTACACTGAAAACTATAAGACACTAATGAAAGAAATTGATGGCAACACAAACAGTTGGAAAGATATACCGTGTTCTTGGACTGGAAGAATCAATGTAGTTAAAATGGCCGTACTACCCAAGGCAATCTACAGATGTATTGCAGTCCTTATCAAACTACCAATGGCATTTTTCACAGAACTGGGACAAAATTTTTTAAAATTTATATGGAAACATAGAAGACCCCAAATAGCCAAAACAATCTTGGGGAAGAAGAACAGAGCTGGAGGAATCACGCCCCCCTAACTTCAGACTTTACTGCAAAGCTACAGTAATCAAAATGGTATGATACTGACACTCACAAAACAGACACATAGATCAGTGGAACAGGATAGAAAGCCCAGAAATAAACCCACATACCTGTAGTCAATTAATCTGCGACAAAGTAAGTAAGAATATACAATGGAGAAAAGATAGTCTCTTAAATAAGTCGTGCTGGGAGCACTGGACAGCTACATGTAAAAGAATGAAATCAGAACATTCTCTACACAAAAATAAACTGAAAATGGATTAAAGACCTAAGTGTAAGGCCAAATACCCTAAAACTCCTAGAGGAAAACATAGGCAGAACACTCTTTGACATAAATTGTAGCAATATTTTTTGGATCTGTCTCCTAAAGTAATGGAAATAAAAATAAAAATAAGCAAACGGGACCTAATTAAACTTAAAAGCTTTTGCACAGCAAAGGAAACCATAAACAAAATGAAAAGACAACTTACAGAACGGGAAAAAATATTTGCAAACAATGAGACTGAGAAGGAACTAATTTAGAAAATATACAAAGAGCTCATATATCTTAATATAAGAAAAAACCCTATAAAAAAATGGACAAAAGAAAATGCCATATGAGATCGCTTATATGTGGAATCTGAAAAAAATGACACAAATGAACTTATTTACAAAACAGAAACAGACTCACAGACATTGAAAATAAACATGATTACCCACGGGGAAGGTGGGGGTGGAGGGATAAATTGGGAGTTCAGAATTTGCATATACTATTATATATAAAATAGATAATCAACAAGGCCTTTCTGTATAGCACAGGGAGCTATATATTCAATACCTTGTAATAGCCTATAATGAAAAAGAAAGGAATATATATATATATATATATTTATATAACTAAATCAATATGCTGTACACCAGACATTAACAAAACATTGTAAATCGACTATACTTCAATAAAAGAGAGCAGAAGACCTAAATAGACATTTTTCAAAGACATCCAGATGGCCAATAGGCACATGAAAAGATGCTCAATATCACTAAGTATTTAGAGAAATGCAAATCAAAACCACAATGAGGTATCTATCACCTCATACCAGTCAGAATGGCATGCTGATGTATTACAGTGAGCATATAATGAGGCTCAAAGTCTAATAGTAGTCAGATCCTCTACCATCTTGAACCTGGTTGGTTCTTACTGGTTTTTGTTTTTTTCTCTTTGCAGCTTTGTCCTGAAACTTAGATAAGTTGGTTTCTGTTTGAGGAAGGGCCAGAGATATGATCCTGGGGCAATAGAATGAGAGTAGTACATGGGAGATTTAATGAAACCAGGAAACAGAAAGTTTAGGCAGTACTCCCTGTCTGCCACCAGTAAGCTGTATGATTTTGGCATTTTCCTAACCCCTGACATTTTCATCTGGGAATTTTGAAGGACTTGATTATATATCCTCTGAAATCTTTTCTAATTTTTTTGTCTTAGTTGAAAGGAGTATTGTGCCTTTTGATGAAAATTGGAAATGTTGTATTTATTCTAAGACTTTTTCTTTTGGAGTAAACTCCTAGTTAAGGTATACTAAGCACCTAAAACTTACTAGAGAGTTTTGTATGAATTTATTTATTTTCCTAAGAATATGTTTCTTACAAAAAATGACAGCAGTATGATTTTAATATCATTTTTATGCTTTGTTTTAGGTTGGTATAGAGGAGTTTCAACAAAGAAGCCAAATGTAAAGGTAATGAAAAGTTTGTTACCTTTTGTAATGTAGAAAGCTGCCTAGTATGTTTGATATAAAAACAATTCTTACTTGTCCATCTTTTAATCTTTTACAGTAGCCACATTCATTCTTTCCTTTACAGAATTGTATCAGACTCTACTCTGTCTCAGCAGTATTAAAATGGATTTTTAAAAAGCACAGAAAATTCATGTGTGGTGATAGCTACAAAACTTATGTTGAAAAAGCCAATTTGGACATTTAATATTTTTTCCTTCAAATATTTGACAAAAAGTAAATCGACTTTTTCATAGACCTAGTCCTGTGGAGTCATATGATTAGTTAGATGAATTATTTCTAAAATGAAAAAAACTTTTAAATAATGTTCAATTAGATTGTCTCTGTTGGCATAATGTTCTTATTAAAATATGAATTTAAATACAACTTTTAAGTGCAAAATACTAATTTTATGAAAGATTTTTGTGTTTATTTTATTACTAATTAATAGTAATTTGAGCAAACAAAATATTTTAATTGGCAGTTATAATACATTTAGCAACATTCTTCTCCAGTAATGCATTTGCAAAAGCTTTTTTCTGCTTTACTTTTTTCTATAATGTAATCAGTTTTCCTTATATATTTTCTGTAGCTTAATAATGTTTTATGCTTTTTCTTATATAGAAAATATCAAATTTATCATGTTATTTTTAATAAAAAAGAAAAATGTTCAGAGTTCTAACCATTAGTTTTGCCAGCAGAATTACTCATTTTGTTAGTTTTTAAGATAGTGATAATAAGACAGCATCTTCAAATTTTAATTCCTCATTGAGGCTTATTATCCTTGTCATTGTTGACATTTTGGGCCAGATAATTCTTTGTTATCTTGTGCATCGTAAGAAGTTTAACAGCATATATGACCTCTACTCACTAAATGTTAGTAAAACCCCCTTCTCACTTTGTGGCAATGGAAAATGTCTCCATACATTGCTAAAGGCTCTGGGCCTGGGGAAAGGTGGGGCGGTGGTGGTAAAATTTTCCCTGGTTGAGAATCACTGTGCATAGTTAATTTTTTCCCTCATATCTCTAGTTTAAAACACACTTTCAGGTGTTTTTCCCATTTCAGGGATGCTTATGTGGAAATAAATTATATTTATATTTTATGTTTTTTATCTTGATTTAAAGTTGTCAAATATTTAGAGCTTGAATAAATGAGAAATTTATAAATGATTGGAAAACAAAACAATACTAGTGTGGAGACGATGGCCTTTGAAATTATTTCATGTTTGTGTTTAAAATATCAATTGAAAACCTTGTAGAATGATACATCAGTGGTGATATTCTTGATGTATTATCCATTACTGTACAGAAAAGCACCCCAAAATGGTTAAAAATGAATCACCATTTTTGGTTAATGGTTAAAAATGAATCTCATGATTTTGTCTTTACTGGGATCATCTGGGCAGTTTTTCTGGTACAGGTGATGTCACCTGTAGCTACAGTTATCTGAGGGTTCAGCTGGCAGGAATATCCAAGAGTATTTCCGATGTCTGGCATCTTGGCAGGGATGGCTGGAAGGCTATCCTTAGCTAGATTTCTGAAATAGCTAGACTTCTCCATGTATAATCTCAAGGTCTCTCCCTCTCTGTATGGCTTCTCCAGCAGGGTAATCAGAGTTCTGTTGTAGAATTAAGGAAAATTGCTCCGAATCTCATACCTATTTTCTAAATTAGTTTTCCTACAATGAAGGTGTTTAGTCTGTGGGAGAGGCCATTTTTGTGATTAACTTAGCAATGATTTGATAAACTAATCAAAATGAGGACGCCAAATTACGCTAAAGTGTTAGAGCTCGTTTTGTCTGATTGGACTCCTTTAATTTCTTCACTTTGGGCTAATGTGATACTTTTTGAGATTGTGTATTTTGGTAACACCAACTTAATTCTAGAATCTTAGATTACTGTAGTATTTATTAGCAACACATATCTGTTATACCTCTTGATAGCTTGTATTTGTATTCTTAAACTTAAAAAAATTAACAGATGGAAAGACAGTATTTATTAAATTTTATCTAGTGGCAGTGATATTTTGTGGACCCATGATTAAAATTCTTTTGTATTTGTGAAAGATAATCATTTAATGATTTTATACACATAGAATGATTTAAAAATGCATTCCTGTGTATCTTTTATTTGTCATAATATTGTGGTCACAGTAAATAAAAATTTCAGTAGGTTTTTCATACCTATTAGTTACAGAAAAATAAAAGAGGTGGCTTGTTAAATTGTATTTTAGTTACATATAATTTATACTAATAATAAACTTGAAATAACCCAAATAAAATAATACCTGAACCAGATAGCAAATACAGCATTCAGAAATTTGGTAAATGGTAAAACATTTTTTTTGTATAAAAAAATTTCATTATAAAATACCCTTTCAGTTATGTAGTTTTGTGACCATGTGTTAAAATTGTACAATTTAAGAGAAGCATAATATGCAGGAAATATGTACTACTAAATTTATGAATTAAAGAATAAGAGAATAAGTTAAAATAAGAAAAAGGAGAACAGATATTTGATGGTAATTTTGTGCTTTTTATAAAGCATATGCCCAAAAGGAAAGGATGAAATTCAACAGAGTTTGTATTTATTTTCATTTTGTGGTTTCAGGATCAGTTTTTAAACCATAATTGTCTACTAGATACCTAGAATTCTGCCAGATAGGAACAGTACCTTATTGAATGTTTTGCACAGCAAAAGCAGAGGTATAGAGGCATGAAATTGCAAGATATGTTCAGGTAATGGTAAATAGTCCAAACTGGCTAGGGCATAGTGCAAGAGAATGATGGATAGTAAGTCAGGAAAGGTATGTTGGACCCATATTTAAAGGGTCTCATAATACGAAAGAATATAAGGAATGCTAAGGAATTTGGCTAATGTCTCTTTGACAACAGCGAATCTGTCATTTAACAGGGGTAAAGATTCACTATTGTCACAAGTATAACTATGGAATATGGTTTATTGCAAAAATGGTAAGCACCTGTTAAAAATACATATTGAAGTATTTATGGATGATTTCTGGAATTTGCTCTAAAATATGGCAGTGAATAAGAATATGTATGTGGGGATTAACTAATTAATGAGTCAAGATCGGCGAAATGTTGATCATTGTTGAAGCTGGGTGATACAGGTTCATGGAAGTTCATTATATTATTCTCTCTAAATTTTGTGTGTGTTTGAAATGGGGATGACATTATTTCTTATCTTGTAGAACTGTTAGTAATCAGTGTGCTTACATGAAGCTCTTAACACAGTGCCTAGCACAGCATAGTAAATACTTGTTTCTGTTGCTGTAACAACTACTATGATAGCACAGGGTGGAAATGAGACTTTAAAGACTGCCAGCACCTTGGAGGACAGAAAAAGAGGAACTAGCACAAAGACACTGAGAAATGGTGGTCATAGTTGGCTAAGGAGAAGAAAGCTTTTAAAAAACAGGGTAGTTAATGATTTCAAGTACTATGGAGTAGTCTAGTCTAGTAGAAAAGAATGGGTGCTGAGAAGGAGCCATTGCATTTGATAGTTAGAAGGCCATTGGTGATTTTTAAGAGAATCACATGTGATAGAATGATAGAATGGTAATGGCAGAAAGCCAGAGTCTGGTGAGTTCAGTGATTAGGAGAGAAGGCAGAGATGTTACTACAGTAGGTTACGGGTGAAAGAAAGGAGATGTAGATTCTCGAGAATACAATGTTGTAGAGCTGATTTTGTGAATAAAGGACTGATATTCGAATGTTTTCAGTTTGATTTATATAAAATTCTGGAAAATGCTAATAGTTTATAATGTCTTAAACCAGTTAAGTGGTTGCCTGCTAATAGTGTTGAAGAGGGGGTGGATTACAAAAAGGTATGTGAAAACTTTTGGGGATGATTCAGATGTCATTATTTAATTGTGCCATGGTTTCACTGGTATATATATATATGCCAAAACATCAAATTCTACACTTTAAATATGTGTGGTTTGTGGTACATCAGCTATACCTTGGTAAAGATGTTAAAAAAATCATTAAATGGTTTTTATGTCAAGCCCTGAAGATACGATTTCACATTCACTTTGAGAGTTATCATCTCGGTTTCTCAATTTACTTTCTAGCTGTTGTTATTGTCTACAAAATAATCAGTAAACTATAATAAGAGAGTTTTATTCAGGCCAAGCTGAGGACTAGCGCAGAGTGTAGCCTCCCCCAAGGAAGAAAGCACTCCGGAGAGGCATGGTTTTCAGCACAGTTTTATATCTTGTCATAACAAAGAGCCTACATCAAACACGACAGGGGTACAAGATTTCAAAAGAGACAGATTAGCATATACACAATGAGTCAGTATGCCCTTGGTATCTGGGAGGCAAACCTTATCTTTGAAGAAGTAATAGCACTGGTGTCATAGGAAGGGAGGCATTTATCCCTGGTCTTCAAAGTGGACATTCTTTTTACTTCTGGATAACTCATTCTTTTCTTTAATGGTTAAACCAGATGTACAGTGTATGCTTAACAGAGTATAAGCCAGGCTATTCTAGTTGACATAAAGTTTAGGTCAAATCATGTATATGCCAGAATGGCTTCTCCCTACCCCTATATGCAAAAATTTCTTCCATCATTATACTTTATATTTCTGAGGTAATTAAAGATTTATATGCATTTATAGTAAGTAATATCAAGAGATCCGGTGTACCCTTTACCCCATATCTTCTGTTAATAACATCTTAGAAAACTGTAGTAAAGTATCAAAACCAAGGTATTGTTAACCAAGAATTTCAAGAATGGAGACCTGGTTGAGGCAAAAAAAAAAAAAAAAAAGTATTTATTTGGGGTTTATTAGGACTACGGCCCAGGAATTAAGCACTTGAATTGTGTTGTGCTGGACTACAAAATGGGGGAAGCTTATAAAGGCAAAACCCACAAGATTACATAAATTGTCAAGAATTAGAATTGGGGCCAACAAGAAGTGTTCTTGCTAAGCAAGGACTGGTTGGGGTTCAACATGATTACATAGTTGTGAAGCAAGATGGGTATGGAGGATGGAGGAAGGTGGGGAATACTTTGAAACTACAAGTTTGCAGCCAGCAACTGCTAGCAGCTGATGGTGTCCTTCAGTTTGACACAGTTCAGAAAATTCAAGTTCTCAGTAGTGCAGGAACATGTCTGAAACCACATCTACAATGGCCCCTCAGCTCCATTTTGGCTTTTTGAACCATAGTTACTCTATTTTGATTTTTGGATGCTCTTAAATATGTCATCAATATTGACATAAATGTTCAAGGCAGAACATTTCCATCACAAGGATCTCTGGTGTTGCCTTTTTGTAGCTATACCCACTTCCCTTCACCTTTACCACTTCTTAATCTTTGACAACTACTAATCCGATCTCTCTTTTTATAATTTTGTCATTTTAAAATGTTGTATAAGTAGAATCATAAAATATGCATGTTTTTGAGAATGAGTATTTTCACTCAGCATAACTCTGGAAATTCATCCATGTTGTACATGTATTAATGGTTTATTACTTTTTACTTATTTTTGAGTTATATTCTATGGTATAGATATACCACCATTTGTTGGTGTATGATTGTAGTAGTCTCTTATGATCCTTTGTATATTTGTTCTATTAGTTATGGTGTCTCCTCTTTCCCTTTAAAAAAAATTTTTTTTTACTTTTTTGAAGTATAGTCAGTTATAATGTGTTAATTTCTGACATACAGCATAATGTCCCAGTCATGTATATACATACGTATATTCGTTTTCATATTCTTTTTCATTAAAGATTATTATAAGATATTGAATGTAGTTCTCTGTACTATTCAGAAGAAATTTAAAAAAAAATCTGTTTTTATATATAGTAGCTAACATTTGCAAATCTCAGACTCCCAAATTTATCCCTTTCTACTCGCTTTCCCTGGTAACCAACTTAATATTAATTAATTAATATGTAAAGTGGTTGCTACATTAAGAGATCTACTGTGTTGTTGATAGAGTATTTCTATGCTGAAATCTTGACTAACTAAATCTGCTGTTTTAATGTATATGAGATATTTAGTCACAAATTGCTTTTTCTAATGGAAAATCTTTTCTCTTTTACAGGGGATATTTCCTGCAAATTACATTCATTTGAAAAAAGCAATTGTCAGTAATAGAGGGTGAGTAGTTGGCCTTACTAAATTTATAATTTTTATTGGTTGCAGAAGAAGGTGTTTTTCTTTTTGGTTCATAGTATAAAATATGCCGTTGGCATGTTTTTCTGCTAAAAATATACTTGCTTTATCATATAAAATTCTCAGGACATAATTTTATCTTAATAAAATACTGACAACTATAATCTCTTTTCCTGTATACTGGAAAGGTAACCTGAGTTGTTATAAATTTTATAAAAATAGTTATGCATGCAGCATGTTTTTAAAAATAATATACTGTTTTGAGACTAGTCCTTGATAGGACAGGAGTTAGTGATAAGTCTGTCATTTTATTTTTGTATGTCAGAGTAAGGGAGACTTTTAAAATCTTCTCTTTTTGCAAGTAGAAATCGAAGAAATGGTAAAGGCATACCTTAAGGATAAAAAGACAGTGTACAAAATGGATGCATAATCACAAATTTGCAAAACAAAAGCAATCTCTGAATAGAAGAGAGACAAGATGTAAATAGGCCAAAATGTTCATATTTATTGTTTTTACACTTTTAAATTGTGGGTGTTTAAAATTTTTTTACTGTCATGTCTTATTTTTAAAAGTAATATGTATTACTATAAGATTGTGATTTTATTTTTTAAAATTCATCATTTTAAAATATAAATTTAGGGTACTATATAACTGTGATAGCTTTTGGTACTAGAAATAATGTTTTTGACCAGAAGTTGAATTAGTATCAGTATCCCTTTGGTAAGTTAAGGTTTAGTCAGCAAAAGAGATACTTATGAATCACTTTATGAGGTAGAATTTAATATAGGTAATTTTAGATACAGATTTGGAGAGTGAAAGAAAAAAAGGAGGAAATACTGATAGAACCTAGAATAATCACTAAATATACACTAAATAATCACTAAATAATAAACAGTAAAGCATTCAACACTCTAATGGCTGGGGATACAAAAGGTAATAGATTGGGTATACCAGAACCCAGAAACTTGGAAGATGGAACTTCAGATACTGGAATTCAAACATCTGAGGAGGGGATGTCACATGGCTACTGCAGGTATGTACAAAGAAGGGCAGTGAGGCTGTTTCTGGGAATGCCAAAAACAACTGGAGGCTGGATCCAGTTTTCTCTGGTTGAGAGTCATTTACAGAAACAGTTAGAAACATTTCTGCTTTCCTCCTTTTTTCCCTGAATCTTTCTAATGCCTCCAATTGACAAAGGAGTTTGTGAAACAAATTTGTAAATCCCAGCCTCAGAATCAGTATTTATAAGGGTAGACATGGAGATGAGAGTTATTGGTTAAATGTCTGGTATGCTTTCCAAGATAAAATTTGTTATTGAGGCACTGTAAGATTATAACTGAAAAGACTCTGACATGATTGTATAACCAGCATACTTCTTATTCTTCCCCTTCTCCTTTTATAAAACATCAAAGACACAGGATATAGAGAAGGAAAACATGAAAATCCAGTGTTGGTGAACCTTTGGGACAAATAATCTGCCACCTCAAGTTTATAAGTAAGGATGGCCAAAAGCATCAAGACCAGATAGAAGCTGTGTGAGGAAAGGAAAAGGGAGTAGTATCTAGACCAGGATCAGGAAAGCATATATTAGCAAGAGTGCTAATAAAATGTATTTTCTAAATGCAAATGAATCACTTTAAAATGCAGAAATAATACCCCTGATGTATAACACTATGATTAGGAATGGGACTAATGGGAGCTGAAATTGGGCAGAAGCTGCAGCCAGGGGACTGATACTGTAGGTCCCTGCAGGCCATGTCAAGGATCTTAGCTTTTACTGAATGAGCCAAGAAGCTGGAAAAGACCTTTAGAAAGAGAAGGGACATGTTCTTACTTCATTTTAAAAGCGATATTCTGTGCTTCTAGTTGAGAGTAGAACTACAGTGGAGCAAGGGCAGAAGCAGGGAGATCTGGTAGAAGATTACAATACTCCATGGAAGACATCATGATCACTTGGACTCAGGTGTTCACTGGAGTGATAAGTGATAAAATGACTAGATATTCTGAAGTTAGAGCTGACAGAATTTGCTGATAGCATATGGCCCAAAGAGGAAATATAGATGCCTCCAAGCTTTGTGATCTTAATAACTGTAAGGATGTAGTTGCCATTCATTGACATGTGGAAGTTTGGGAAAACATATATTTTGGGGAAGAAAACCAAAGAATTCAATTTGGGGCATTTTAAATTTGAAATGACTCTTAGATATTCAAGTGGAAATGTCAGGTAGGCAGTTGGCTGTTTGTGGAGTTCTGGGGAGAGAGAGTATGGAGCTTGAGACATAAATTTGAAAGTCATCCGCTTATAGATGGTATTTAAAGCTGTGGGGCTGGATGAGAACAGTAAAGGAGTTACTGTAAGTGGAGAAGTGAAGTAAAGACAGAATACTGGGGAACTGTAAGGTTTATAAACATAGGAGGAAAAGAAGAATCAGTCAAAAGAATCTGAAAAGATGTGGCCAGTGAGGAAGGTGGAGAAATGAAACAGTAGTGTCTTGGAGACCAAGCAAAGAAAATATTTAGGGGATGGACTAATCAAATATGTCTGGTGCTGTTGAAGTTGAGTGAGACTGAAGATGTTGTTCAAAGCAGTTTGGGTAGAGTGCGGGGAATGAAAGCCTGATGAGAAGGTATTTGAGAGAGAATGAAAGAAGAGGAAATAGAACACAGTTTTAAGACTCAAGTTATGGCCCTCATAAACAAAACTGAATGTCAAGTGACAGCATACTTAGTTTTGAAATAATTCTTCTATGTACTTCTTTTTAAAAAATCATTCTGACTCTTTTTATCTAATTTTTTATTTTGAAAAATTTCAAATCTACAGACAAGTTACAAGAATAATATAAATAAAACCCATATCCTTTTCTCTAGATTCACCAATTACCAACATTTTGCTGTATTGTGCTCATGTTCTCTTCCCAGCTCTGCTTTTTTATATGACAGTAAGTTTTAGGCATCCTAACCCGTTATTGCTAAATATTTTAGTATGTATACCTTAAGAAAAAACATATTATCTAACATAATCACAATTTGTTATATTCAAGAAGTGTAATGTTGATGTAATAATACTATAAAATATATAGTCCATATTCAAATGTCCCAAATTCTCCCATGAATGCCCTTTTATAACTGTTTTTATCTGACTGGTTTTTGCAGGTGGGGGTGTGGGGAGTGTCCATGATCCAATCAAGAATTAAATATTGTATTTCATCACTGTCACATTACAATCTCTTTTAGTTTAGTACAGTTCTCCAGCCTTGGTTTTCTTTTTCCCTTTCATGACATTGACTGTGTTGAAGTGTCCAGGCCAGTTGTTTTGTAAAATGTCCCTCAATTTGTGTTTGCCGGTTTCCTCATGGCTAGATTCAGCTTAAGCGTTTTGGATAGCAATACTGCATAGGTGGTGTTGCTGATTAAAATGGTCAAATTTCTCCTAGATATCTTCCCAGTGCTTGGTTAGATCAGCAGGACTGGAATTTAGGGCTCTCCCTTAGTGAATATTAGCCAGGAGTTGAAGGCCTCTTAGTCAGAGAACAGGCATTGCATTTCTATCGTGTGCATTCTTCATTGCATCCTACCACACTTGTGGGGAGCATGACTCTGTGCTCTCAGTGCTTCTTAGGGTGTATCATCTACTTCTTGAAAAACTAGTGCCATTTGTATTGAAGTCCTTGTTTTTTATTTGGTTGACAGGGAGTGAAATTGCTTTACTAATTTATCTGTGGATATTTTCTTATGGGAACTTAATTTTCATATTTCAGTTATCTTTTTAAAGTGTTTCTTGATACCTGGGTTTTCTCATTCTTTAAAATGATTCAGGTATAGTTGCTACTTTTTGTAAAGTTTTGCTGAAAAACTTGCACATTTATTGTAAATTAAGAATTTCAGTGCTTATATCTCGTGCTTATACAGCCACGAGATATTAGTGGCACACAATGAGCTTTATTTAGGCAGAGCTTTGACAAATTGCAAAGGAAAGTCCCTCAGAGCCAGAGACCTTCCAGAGACAGCAGGGCAGGGCATGGCACACCTAGAAGGGGGAGAGTGCACCGGAGAGGGGACTCAAGTGTCTAGATCATGTTACTCAGTTGCAAGATGGTAAGTCTCTGGGTTAGAGAGCATTGCAGGACAGCAGCAGCTTGGAGTCTTTTCTAGCCTCAAGATTTGTCTTATCTATGGCTAGGAGGCATTGATTGCAATTTCATTAAATATGTAAAACAGGCAGGCTCTAAGTGGCTAAACATATTTCTACTTGGGCTATATTAAAAGCAGTTGGATGTGTAAAAATTTGGCATTGGTGGATTCTGAGTTACTGGTGCTCACTTGCTATGAAGAAGTAAACAACTTAGGGACCAATATATAGGAGGTCTTTTTGGCATATTTATATAACACCATGACATTATGAAACATATATTTTTATTCCTTAATTATGGGAAATTAGTGGCATGATTTGAATTAGGAATAACCAACTTCCGTAGTTTCAGGAGTTGTCAGTTTTACTGATCATTAGACAAATTTGAGTTCAATTGAAAAATACACCTTTTACTGCAGAAAAGAAGCTTGTAAATCTAGGGTCAAATTATAACTGACTAAATTTATTTTAGGAGGGAGTTATGAGGTATTGCAGGTACTCTTATATTCTCTTTAAGGAAGTATTCATGTTTATATTATTTTTTGAATATTGCCTCTTTAGTCTCAGTTTTAATCTCTGGCACTTTTATTCTTAACTTGTGTATTTACTGCAATAATTTCTGTCCTCATTAGAGATGAATGTGAATACAGTGATTTTTTTTAGAAATTCCCTCTTGCAGTAATTTCTTCTAAATTTTCAATCTTTCCCCTTTTACGAGATAATTTTCATCAACTTACCACTTCCTCAACTCATTTTTTTGTTTTTTCACAGCAAAACTATACAAGAGTTGGCTATACAACAGTGCTTATTGAAAACAGATAAGTAGTGCATTTGGTACATTATTTTTACTTAATATTTTTGATTTTTTGAAACACATGCATATAATTCTATAACAAAACTTATTTATACTACTAAACATAAAACAAGCAAAGACTACTAAGTAGCTGATGGGAAAATAGTAACTTGTTAATGTTTTCTGAAGAATACTTAAGGTAGAGAGAAGTTTATGTATACACTCTAGGACTGTATTAAATCCTGAATTAAAATTCATATTTTCTTTGCTCAGGTCAGGATAACCACTTAATTCCCCACCTGAGTATCTGTTTTGTTAGTAACATTTTGAATTACTAAAGTAATTCAAGAATATTAGTTTCATGTTTGAAAAGTACTTCAATTTGAAGAGATGATTTTTAAATATATATTTTTATTGAAGTATAGTCAGTTGACCATGCTGCATCAGTTTCTGGTGTACAGCATAATTCTTCAGTCATACATGAACATACATATATTCCTTTTCATATTCTTTTTCATTATAGGCTACTACAAGATAATGAATATAGTTTCCTGTACTCTACATTATGTTATGTATTTTATATATATTAGTTAGTATCTGCAAAAGAAGAAATGATTTTTGAACATTTAGGAAAGAATGTGATGCTTGGTAAGAGTCATCATGCATTTGCCATGACCAAGTCATGCCAACACAGTGGATATAATGTGTTTTGGTTTCTGCAGTAATAGTCTCCCATTTCATATGTATGGATATATAAACAAGATGTTGACAGTGTTAAATTAATTTATAGTTGGTTGAAAATGTATCAAGGAATGTATATCACCTCTTTCTTTGTGCCAGTGCTTTATTATACTCCAGTTATTACCTGTGTTTCCTTTTCTTTAGCCCAATATTAAGTGCTTAGTAAGCATAATAGGTAAATAAATGAATAAGTTAGAGTCTTTAATGATTTAATACTAACATAGTAGGTTTCTAGTGATGAGCTGTACAGTTTATCATTATCCATAATGATTGGATAATGGATTGGAATCCATAATGATTCAGTCTATACTGAATAAAAAAGACTAGATGATCTAGAAATACAAATTAGAGCACATTTTTTTCCATAAAAATTATTGGAAAAATCTGAGGTAGTTCACAAAATGAAAGGAAAAGGCTAAGGTACAAGTTTTCAGAAAGGATAGCAGCTGGAGTAGCTCTGTGATTCTGGATAGTAGGATTTACGTGATGGACAATCTTTTCAAGATGCCACTGCTCAAGCTTTACGCTGTTTTCCATCCTTATGTTGCTCCTCTTGAGATTTACATTATCAGGAAAGTGGAAGAATGGCAGAGGTGGGGTTGTGTGCACCTATTAGATTTAATAGATTAAATAGATACAATAGATGCAAAAAAAAAAACCCCACTTAATTAAATCAGCTTTCATTTAAAATACATATTTTTAGGAAAGTAGGAAAATAACACTGAAATTTTAGAGACAAGTCAAGAATATTCAGTATCAGTAGTTCTACTCTAAAAGTGCTATATCAATGGAATATTACTCAGCCATAAAATAGAAAGACATAATGCCATTTGCAGCAACATGGTGGACCTAGAGATTATAATACTAAGTGAAGTAAATCAGACAGAGAAAAACAACTATTATGTGATGTCATGTATATGTGGAATTAAAATTTTTTTTAAATTTACAAACCAGAAATAGACTCATAGACATAGAAAACAAACTGTGGTTACCAGGGGGAAAGAGGTGGGACTGATTAGGAGTTTGGGATTAACAGATACACATTACTGTATGTAAAATAGATAAACAACAAAGGCCTACTGTATAGTACAGGGAACTGTGTTCAGTTTCTTATAATGAACCATAATGTAATAGAAACTGAAAATAAATATGTATATGTATAACTGAATTGCTTTCCTATACGCCTGAAACTAACATTGTAAATTAACTATACTTCAATTTTAAAAAAGTGCTGTGTCTTAGGATATACCCTTCAGGGTCATAATATATTATTTTTAGCATGCTATTGCATTTCATTTTGTAGCATTTTCACTAACATTCTTGCTTCTCTATATACACATGAAATTTGTCACATGAAATAATTTTGATATAAAGATTATTCTGACTTTTTGATTGAGGCAGGTAACCTCTAGACTTTGAAAACATTAATGTAGAGATTAATTTTTCTTTAAGGATTTGATAAAACTTGTCAAAATGTCTGGGCCTGGAGAGTGACGAGAAAGACAGAGGAATAGGAATTTTCCACCATCATCTCCTGTGTCACCAAAGGATTGATTTTGACAACCTCCATGGACAGGATTACTTTTGTGGAAGTCTGGGTGTCCAGTGAAGAAGCACATCATTAAAGCAAAAAATCTGAGAGTAGAAGCATGGAAGAGGGTAAGAAGAACAGTTTCACTTTACCTATGACATCCCTCTCCAGAGATGACACAGCTCAGTGCTACTAGAGACCCTGTCGGCCTGCAGTTTTTCCCTTGGACGAAAGTAAGACTATAGTGTGTGAGCAGTTGGCTTCCCTAGCCATGTGGGATGCTGCCCCAGAGGCCCACTTCTTTTTCACTTTAGCCAGAGTACTGAGGTGATTAGTACTGAGGTTGGGAGAGCCTGGGAGCATGGAAGAGAGGTAGGGATTTACAGCAAGCAGGACTCAGAAATCAACAAAGGGCCATGGATCCAACTACTTGGTGGGTTCCGTCAGGAAGCTGCGTATGAGCTACTGGGAACACCTTTCTGCATACTCTGCCAGCTGGCCCACAAACACCTCACATGTTCCACACACCTCACCCAGCTCCCTGTGGCTGCATCACTGTACACACCCCCATGGATGGTAAGATGTGAGCTACTGTAGGTGGCTTACAGTTGTACACAGAAAGCCAGACAGGCTCTGTAGGTTCAGGAGAAGGTATACAACTTGAGCACTCTAGGGCACCACCCTAGGGAAAATAAATGAGGTCATCAGTCAGCATCTAACCTAGATTTGTGATGTTGAGAGAAGGCATACAATCTTAAGAATTCCTCTCCAAAAGGGAATAAGAGAGGTAGAGCAGAAGCATACATAGAAAAGATCTGCGAGAGCCTCAGGATTTGTACCTAGGCTGATTAGTAAAGGTGTTTGTCTCCTGAAGTCAGTCAGTAAAGACTGGAGGAAGTGGCTGCTTCTTCAAATAAAAGACAACAATGCAAGACTTCAAGGGATAAGAAGAATCAAGGAAACTCATGACACCACTGAAGGGACACATCAGTTTTCCATTAGCCATCCTGAAAGAAATTGAGATCTATGACTTGGCTGAAAAGGAACTAAACACAATTGTTTTAAAGAATCTCAGTGGCTATAAGAGTACATGGGTAGATAATGAAATCAGGAGAATATATGAACAAAATGGGAAATTAATCAAAGAGATAGAAATCATAAAAAGAACCAAACATAAATTCTGGAGTTGAAAAGACAGCAGACTTGATCAAACAGAAGAAAGGATCTGTGAATTCAAATACAGGTCATTTGAAAGTATCCAGTCAGAAGAGAAAAAAGAAAAATGAATGAAAAGAAGTCCAGCCTATGGGACTTGTGGGCTACCATCAAGAGAACTAATAAATGTATTATATTAGTCCCAGAAAGAGAAGAATGAGCAAGAAAGGGGGCAGAAAACTAATTTCAAGAAATGGCTGAAAACTTCTCAAACCTGAGGAAAGATAGAACATTCAGGTATGTGATGCTCAAAGCTCCCTAAACAGATTTAATTTAAAGACAGCTTCTCCAAGACATATTACATCAAACTTGCCAAAGTTAAAAACAAAGAGAATTTTGAAATATGTCAAAGATAAAGTCAAAAGGGTTATTAAAAATATCTTGAGATAAAGTAAAATGGAAACATACCCAAACTTACGGGATGCAGAAAAAGCATGTTTATGAGCGAAGCATATAGTGATAAATGCTTTCATTAAGGAAAAATATCTCCAAAAAACAATCTAACTTCATATCTCAAAAAACTAAAAAAAGAAGAACAAACTAAACCCAGAGTTATCAGAAGGAAGAAAATAATAATAAAAAAATAGAGCAGAAATATGAAATAGACTAGAAAAACAGTGTAAAAGATCAACAGAACTAAGAGTTGGTTTTTGAAAAGATAAAATTGACAGATCTTTGCTAGACTAAGAAAAAAGACTCAAAATCAGAAATGAAAGAGAAGACATTACAGCTGATACCACAAAAATAAAAAGGATCATAGGAATCTACCAGTAACACCTATACACCAACAAATTGGATAACTTGGAAGAGGATGGATTCCTAGAAACATACTAAGGCTGGATCATAAAGAAATAAACTCTGAACAGAGAAATGATGGGAAGGAGATTGAATCAGTTATTTAAAAACATGTAACAAAGACAAGCCTAGGACCTGATGATTTTCTGGTGACTTTGACCAAACATTTAAAGAATTAATGCCAGTTCTTCTCAAATTCTTCCAAAAAATTGAAGAGGAAGGGAGCTCCCAAACTCATTTCACAAGGTCAGTGTTACCCTGATACCAAAGCTAGACAAGAACATTACATGAAAAGAATTACAGGCCAGTATCATTGATGAACACAGATACAAAGCCCTCAAAAAAATCCTGGGTAACCAAATTCAACAGCGTGTTAAAAAACATACATCATGATCAAGTGAAATTTATCCCTGGGATGCAAGGATGGCTTAACATATGTAGATCAATAAATGTGATACACCACATTAAGAGAAGGAGTGATAGCCTCATATGATTATCTCAGTAGACATGGAAAAAGCATTTGATAAATACAGTATGCCTTCATATTAAAAACTCTCAAGAAGTTAGGTACAGAAGGAATATGCTTCATCATAATAAAGGCCATATGTAACAAGCCAGTAAGTTACTCTGGTACTCAGTGGTCAGGAATAAGATAAGAATGTCACTCTTACTAGTTCTGTTTAACACAGTACTGTAATTCTTAGGTAGAACAATTGAGAAAGAAAGAAAAAAAAAGGCATCTAAATGGGAAGGGAAGAAGTAAAATTGTTTCTTTTTACATATGACATGATCGTATGTATTGAAAACCTTAAAGACTCCTCCAAAATATATTAGACCTAATAAACATATTTAGTAAAGTTGCAGGATACAAAATTAATATACAAAATCAGTAATGTTTCTATACAGTAACAATAAACCATCTGAAAAAGAAATTAAGAGAAAAATCCCATTTACAATAGCATAACAAATAAAATACTTAAGAATAAATTTCACTAAGGAAGTAAAAGATCTGTACACTGAAAACTACAAAACGCTGTTGAAAGAAGTTGAAAAAGACACAAATAAATGGAAATCTGTGTTTATGGATTAGAAGAATCAATATTGTTAAAATGTCCATACTATCCAATGCAACCTACAAAATTAGTGCAATCTCCTATGAATATTCTAATGACATTTTTCACAGTAATAGAAAAAACAATCACAAAATTCATATGGATCCAGAAAAGACTGCAAATAGCCAAAGAAATCTGGAGAAGGAAGAACAAAACTTGAGGCATCACACTTCTGATTTCAAACTTTATTACAGAATTGTAACAATCAAAATAGTATGACAAAAATATGCACTTAGACCAGTGAAACAGCATCTACAGCCCACATTTATGGTCAACAAGTCTTCACCAAATGTACCAAGAATATACAATGGGGAAAAGATAGCCTTTTTAATAAATGGTGTTGGGAAAACTAGATATACACATGCAAAAGAATGAATTTTACCTAATCTTACACCATATACAAAAACCAACTAAAAGTGAATTAAAGACTAAACTCTAAGACCTGAAACTGTAAAACTCCTAGAAAAAAAACTTAGGGGAAAAACTCCTTGACATTGTCCTTGTCAGTGATTTTTTTTTGATCTGATACCAGAAACACAGGCAACAAAAGCAAAAATAAATGCATGGGACTACATCAAGCAAAGGAAACAGTTAATAAAATGAAAAACCTGTGAAATGGAAGAAAATACTGCAAATCATATTTGATAATGGGTTAATATAAAAAATTATATATAAAAATTTATTTGGTCAGTGAATTGTTTGGGTAAAAGACAAAAACTTGATTATTAATTTACTTTCTGTAATGGTTTTTTAGGTGTTCTATTTCTCCTTAGTCAACTTTGTTAATATTTTTGTTAGTATATTGTTTTTATTTCCAGGAAATTTTTGCATCTCTCATTTTTCATATTTTTTGTCATAAAGGTTTTTATAGTATTTCTCAGGATATTTTAAAATCTTGACTGCAGTTTATGGTTATGTCCCTCCTTTTATACTGATACTGTTTTTGTGCTTTTTAAAATTCATTTTCACATCATCAGTCCTTTCTGAAGTTTGTTTTGATTTTGCAAAGAACCAGCCTTTTCACATTGCTGATCCTGACTCATCTCTCATTGTTTTCTATTCCATTTAGTATATTTGTCAGTTTTCATAAATAATGTTCTCTGTTTTCAATTTTTTGTTGACCTCTGAGTTTTAAAATTTTTTTAAATTGAAAATTTTGGTCAATTTTTAGATTGGGCCCATAGTGAATTTATTTTTAGTCTTTTTTAATATAAGATTTGAAGATTATAGAATTCTCTCTGCATAATGCTTTAGCTGTATTACACGAAGTTTTATCCTTAGTATATGTTTCCAAATTGATTATCTGTAGAATATTCTCCTTTCTAGAGAAATGGAGACTAGTTTTATGTTTTTCTTTTGCTCTTCCATAATTTGTGGATTATAATGTAAACTAAAGCTCATCACCACACCCTTTAAAAATAGATGGGGAAAGGAAGAGGGAAGACATCAGTGAAGTAAAATTTATAAACATACACAATACAGCAAGGAATAATACATAGTAACTTCCCATCTTTGCTACCCATTTGATGATCTCTTTGCTTCAGCTAGTACCTCATCTATGGTATATGAACCCTTGGTAGCTCTCTATGTTTATGGATGCTGTAAGTCTTCCATAACTTTTACCACAGAGCATGGCAGTATTAGGCTGCTCCTTGAGGATCTCTTTGGGTTGCATCTATACTTTACCCCACTTCTGTTGTATAGCAGCAGACCTTTTTCTTCTTGGGGGCTGGTCAAAATTAATCATGCCAGCCAGTACCAAAACTGACTTTTTTTCCTGTTTACCCAGTGGCAGGAAGAACCTGAACCTGAAATGGCTTCATAATAATCTTAGATTTAACATAATTAATAATGTTCTCATCTGGTATATTCATGCTTCCATTGGATTCTGTATTGGCAGAGCCAGAGCCTGAGGGATGGGAAGCTAAAATATTGCAAGCGAGTCATTATGTTTGAGAGTAAGAAGTGCCCCTTCCATTTCTACTTCTCTCTCGACCCGTGTATTCTGCCTGTGGGAGAAACATAACTGTATATTGGTTGCTGGTTCAGAGCCTTTATTACATTATGTGGATAGCACCCCAGTCTTTAAAAAGATGGCGTAACGAAGTCTTCTTTAGTTCTCTCTGTTGACTCTATACAGTCCAGTGCTCTGGGTAATGAAGTAATTAATAATATCAGTAAATCCTGTGGGTATCCGTTTCTTATTTTGCTTTTTTTTTTAAGTGAGTTCCTTCCTCATATTATAGTTTTAAACATTAATATGGTAGCAAATAAGGTATTCAAAAGACTACTGAAGGTCCATTGCCAGAAGTAAAGCAGGCATAGAAAGAAAATTCAAGTCCCATCCCTCTCATGATCAGTAGAGTCCACTGTAATAAACTTGCCTAACAGTGTTGGCTAATCCATCTGGAGTATGATACTGTAGCAGAGTCTCAGGGTAACCCACTGCTGTTGGCCAGTTCTCATTCAGCAGTTGTGGTACCAGATCAGCCTTGATGAGTGAAAGTCCATTCAGTTGAGCTTATGAATAGCTGCTGTCCCTTACACTACATTCATTTTGAGATGGCTGTGAAAGGAAACAGGTTGAATTTATGGGACACTGGGTGTATTAGGTGTAGAGCATAAGGAAAATTGACTTGTTCTGCAAGACAACTCACTTGGGTGAGCCAATCTAAAAGTCTCCAGGCAAGGCAAGGACACCTTCATCAGTAGAGAAGGAGGTCCTTTTTCTGCTGCAAAGGGAGAGTTAGTAGGAGTGAAACTTATGGTTTTCTAAGTTACTGGTGTTTCTTCTGTCTCTACCATTTTTTCCAAATCAGTAGCCTGCTTTTTATCTTAATATTTATAAAAGGCCAGACATTCAGCTTACATTGTAATTCATCAATGATCAAGATCAAAACTAGAGTTTGGTTTTTGGCTATTTGAACACTGAAGATGAAAGAGAAGATTGCTCTGAACTCTTACATAGAGCATCAGTAAAGTGAGCTTTCAGCTTTTTGTAGCCCTGGCTTCTTGAGTAGAGATTATCCTTCCAATTAGATACTATGGAGTATATCAAATTGTCTCATCCATCTATTCTATGTCTGCTAGATTTATTTAACTCTTTGTTTGGCATACAGTTAAAGGGAGAAACAATAAGTCAGCAGTATCCAGAAGGTCTCTTGCTTTTGATTATGCTGGCCAAGTTATCCTTTTTTTTTTTTTTTTCCTTAAACCTTATTGTTGGTATGTTTATCAACCTCAGACTTTCCCCCCAGGATACAGCAAAGAAGACAGTGTTAGACTCTTCTTATAATTATATGGATTTCTGTTACATGTGTTCTGGGAAGCTTATCATTACCAGCATCACATATGGTTGGGGATCTGGGGCCTTGAAGTGGATGAGTAGATGCAAGAGGGAATAAAAAGGGAATCTATAAGGGTTCCCACTATGGAACTATTGGGGGAGATACTTAGAGTCAGCTGCCAAAGAACAGTACGACGTGCATGAGCATCTCAAGGACTATGGGGTAGAGCTGTGTTTTGTGCAGTATTAGAGCAGGACAGGATTACGTCTTAAACTGTCATAGCTTGACATGGAATGAAAAGCAGGGACTTTTGTGATTATGCTTTCTTGCTTATGCTGTTACAATGCCTCCCAACTGTTCTCCCACTTATATCCATGCCCTCCTACAGTTTATTGTCAGCACAGCTGCCAGAGTGGTTTTTAAAAAATATATAAATTAAATCATGTTATTCCTGTGCTTAAAACCCTCCAGTGGCTCCCATCTCACTCAAAGCAGAAACTAAAGTTCTTACAAAGGCTTATGAGGTTTTATGATTTGGCTTCCTGTTACTCTTCTGACCTCTTCTGCTGCTGTTCCTATTTCTCAATCTACTTCAATCACACTGGCTTCCTTGCTTTTAGTCAGACATATTAGGTATATTCCAGTCTTCAGGTTTTTGCTCATGCTGTTTCTTATGCTTGAATACTGTGCCTGGTTATCTCTTTACTTCCTTCTGGTCTTTTCACAAATATTCTCAGTGAGATACACCTTGACTTATGTATTTAATTCTGCCTCTCCCCCTTCCCTCCCTAACTCAAAACTGGATGTTCCCATAGGACTGCTGTCTCTGGAGACTGACTGTAGCTGCCACATAGTTGGTATCTTTATAATCTCTACTGCTTTGGAAATTGGGTTTTGTTTTTTTTTGTAAGTTTGGGGTGGTTGGAGCTCAGGTTATGAGCCTGTGCTATTGTCATAAGGAGTCTGAGGAATCAGGTGTCCACCATTTTCCACTTGTATAGTGGAAGGCAGCTCTGTCTCTACATTAGAGTTTTTCTCAAATATAGAATGGGAGTTACAGTGCAGGACAGCTAGGAAAATAAAATCACAATTTTCTGTACCACTGCCACTCTCTTCTTCTGGGATTTTTGTTAGTAGTTTGAAGTTCTTTCACCTCACCCCCATGTCTCTTTAAGTACTCTTTTATACATCTTGTTACTGATTTTCTTTTGAATTATGTCTAGCATATACCCTTTGTGTTGAGGGTTTTTTTCCACTACTGGTATTTTTTGTCATTTAAAAAATTGTATCATTTATAAAATATATATAACATAGAATTTAGCATCTTAACTATTTTTTAGTGTATAATCCAGTGGCATTAAGAACATTCATAATATTATACAACCTTCACCAGGTACAATTCCAGAACTTTTTCCTCATCTCAAAGAGTAACTCTGAACCTTTAAGCAATAACTCTTTATTCCCCCTTTCACCCAGCCCCTGTTAATCTCTATTCTGCTTTCTTTCTCTGTGAATTTTCTTATTCTGGGTACCTTACATAAATGGAATCCTGCAATACTTGTCCTTTTGTGTCTGTCATATTTCACTTAGCATTGTGTTTTCAAAGCTCACCCGTGTTGTGGCATGTATCAAAATTTTACTCCATTTAAAGATTGAATAAAACTCCATTATATGTTTTATATATATATATAATTTACACATATATATAATTTACATATATATCACATTTCATTATTCCATTCAGTCATCATTTTGGCATTTTTGGCAATATTTTTCATATGCAAAATTCATAGTTGATTATTTTGCATACCCGTTGACTCTTGTTTTATTTCTTTTCTTTTGTTTCATATATTTCCTTTTTTAAATGAAAGTTACTCATTTCTCTTAGCATTTAATTATTTAATTTAAATTAAATATTTTAAAATGGTTATCAGACTTATAAAATCCTGAAAAGAATATTTTATTTTTAAGCCTTTGAATATTAGATTCTTTATGTGTTTTAGAATTTTGGTTTTTAGCAGTGGGAGATTTTGTTTTCCACCTCATTTTCTCTCTCTGAGCACATCTGTCTGGTGCTTGTATAGTTACTTCTACCTGCTTTCAAGGTCCCAATGTAGAACCAAGTCCTCCAGTAGCTTTTTAGATCTCCTTCCCCACAGTGACGTTCGCCTTATTCATACCAGCCTTCTTTGAATTCTTAGGTATGTGATACTCTTTTCCACCTCAGTGACTTCTTATATGCTGTTTCCTCTGAAGGTGGCACCACACCTAGTCCCTTCCGGTCACAACACACTTTTCCTGTCATGACCTTTTTTGCATCTTTTGGGCATTGCCAGTTCTTCAGAGAAGACTTCACTGATTCTCTTCTTAGGTCGTGTCCTCCAGCTAAAATCTCTGAGTGTACACTTTAATTTGTTCTTAGATTCATCACTGTCTGTATCTTTTTGTTGTGATTGTTTGTCTGTCTAATTCCCTATCCAGAATAAGAGCTCTCTGAAGATAGGGACCCTGTCAATTTTTGTCCACTGATAAATCCTTGGCATTTAGCACAGGGACTGGAATCATAATGGATGTTGCTTATAAGGTAGGCAGAGAGAAACCCAGTACCTTTCTGTTTCCAGGATCAGATTTCCTCTACCAGACCTAGAATTCCTCAATAGACACTAGTTTCTTAGAAAACACACCACCAGTATAAGGGAGAGCTTATAAAACTTTTTAAAACCTAATGTCTGAGTCTCCCCTGCCCAACCCATTTCCATCAGAGCATGAGCTAATTTGCATTGTTGATACATGTAAAGGACACAGATAATTTAAAATATTACTCTAAGCAAGACTTGGGTAGTGATGTGGTCTTACTTTAAAGAAAAAAGCTTAAAAACTGTCTTTAAAAGTTAAAAACTCTCTTTAAAGACAGTACTTCTAAAAGTAAAATTGTGGGTTTGTATAGAAAAACCTAAATGTTTTTACATTAATTCAGTTCAGTTATACTCTTGCAGTGTATTACTGCAAAAGAATCTTTATTCAGTTAGATGTACCTCTCTTTATATTTGCATGAGGTTAAATATGAGTTACACATGTTGAAAAGGGTAATGGATAGAATTATGGTATTTTATCAGAGATAATGTGGCTGTTTGTTGTGGCTTTGTTTCTAGGCAGTATGAAACTGTGGTTCCACTTGAAGATTCTGTTGTGACTGAGGTTACATCGACTCTACAAGAATGGGCCAGTCTTTGGAAACAACTCTATGTGGTAAGTAGTAGATAACTAGTTTACCAGATCATTAAAGTTCCATTGTACTGAGCGAAAAAATTATTGTACCTATGCCGACTGCAAATTTTAAGATTTCTGAATATTTGCAGTTTTTCAAATGTATGTTTCTAGTGTTTATTGAAACATAGCAGAGTTGACTTTTGTCCAACCTAAAGAGAGCACACTGTTCATATGCCTGCAGTTTCCTTTATTGTATACCAGTCAGTTTCATAACACAAGGACTATAGCTGTCTTACTCATTGCTGAATCACTAGAAGTTTTCATAAAATGTGTTTATTGAATGAATGAGCAAAATTCAGAATTACATTATAAACCTAATGGTGAGTAAGGGCCAAGAAGCTGTATCAACACTTTCTTACAGCTACTAACCTTAAAGGATATGTCATACATGATACTTTTTGCCAGATCAACAATTAATAGATTAATTAATAGATGAATAAAATCTCTGTTTATATCCTCTGGAAACTTAGAGAGTAGAGGGTGATAGGACACAAAAAATCTATACTAAAAATGAGTGACAAAGTTAACAACTTTGTAATAATTCAGTTGTACAAAGGCTCTTCTGACCATAATGGAGACAAACTAGAGATCCATAGCAGGTTACAGGAAAATATTGAAGCACTTAGGAATTAAACAACCCACTATTAAATAATCCATGTATCAAAGAGGAAGTCTTAAGAGAAATAAATATATTATAATGAATGTAAATTAAAATATAATATTAAAATCTGTGGAATGCAGCTAATGCAGTGCCACAAGGGGCATTTATTGCATTAAGTGCATCTAACAGAAAAAAGGCAGGGTGTCAAATCAGTAATTTTAGCTCCTACTTCAAGAATTTCAGTCAGATGGAGAAAGACACAGATAAATACGATATGAATATGATTTATCTTACATGTAAAATCTTAGAAAACAAAGCTCATAGATACAGATAACAGAGACAGATTGGTAATTGCCAGGTGGGGGGGGGGGGGAGTGTGGGAGAAAAGGGTGAAGGGGGTCAAAAGGTTAAAAAAAAACCACCCCATAAACCTAAGCAAGCAGAATAAAAGGAAAAAAAGAGCAGAAATTAATTAAATTAAAAATTGAAAAGCAATAGAGAAAAACCAATCAAACCAAAGCCAGTTTTTGAAGATACCAATAAAATTGATAAACATTTAGCAAAAGTCAAAAAATGAGATAAAATAGTAATTATCAATATATTAGGACTAAAGAAAGAGCTATCACTGTTGTTACCACAAACATTAAATGGGTAATAAGAGCGTAGTATAAACAACCTTATACATATAAATGACAGTTGAGATAAATAGAACAAATCCTTAATAACCACAAATTACCAAAACTCACTCAAGATAAAATAGATAATCTGAATATCCTAACAACTGTTAAAGTAATTGAATTTGTAATCAGCATCCTTCCAAAAAAGGAACGTCCAGGCACATATGGTTCCAGTGGTGAATTCTATTGGTAATCTAAAGACGAAGAACCACTACATAATATCAATGATTCAGAAAAAGCATTTGAGAAAATCCAATACTTTTATGATAAAAACTCTAAGCAGACTAGGAATAGAAGGGGACTTTCTCACCCTGATAAAGGGCATTTATAAAAACCTACTGCATACATCAAATACGTAATGTTAAAACTCTGCTTTGGGGAAAAGGTAAGGATGTCTATTCTCAACAAAGCTATTCAGCTTACTACTAGAAGATTTAACCAGTATGGTAAGGTAAGGCAAGGCAAGGAAAGAGGAGACGTATGTATTAGAATGAAGAAATAAAGCTGTTCCTGTTTGCAGACAATATGATTGGCTACGTAGGAAATCCCGGTGAAACTACAAATACTAGAGTGTACAAAAGATAGTCCTGCAAATAAGTAAGTTTGCAGCTGCAGGATATCAGGTCAAAACATACACACAAACTCTCAGTCAATCATACTGCTGCATAATTGGCAGTGAACAATTAGAAACCAAATTTTAAAACACATAACATTTACAGTTGCTCAAAACTGAAACACTTGAGTATAAATCCAACAAAACATACAATTTCTGTATATTGAAAACCACAAAATGCTAATGAACAAAATCAAAGAAGACCTAAATAAATGGACAGACATGACATGTTCATGGATTGGAAGACTCATATTAAAATGCTTGTTCTGTTCCATTGATCCATATGTCTGTTTTTGTGCCAGTACCATGCTATTTTGATTACTGTAGCTCTGTAGTATTGTCTGAAGTCTGGGAGGGTTATTCCTCCAGCTTCATATAATTACTTTTTAAGTTATGTGTTACCTCTTTGGATTTGATGTTAATTCTACTGAGTTAACACAAGAGTGATTGACTTGGATAGAGTTTCGATAATTTTAAAACTGATAACTGCAGAATCAAATGACTGATTACAGCAAGGTCAAATTATACTAAAAGAAATAAACCAGTTTTGTCACTGTGAATATGAAAGGAGAAGCATTTTGGGGTATTAATTCAGTTTTGAGAAAACTTTTAAGCATGTTTGGAACAACTAGAGCATCTTAATCTGTTTTCTAACTGTAAATTTCTTAACTATAAATACAGATAAAATATTTATTATGAAAATTTAGCATCTGAAGTGAGACATGTTGTAACTATAAAATACATGTTAGAGTTCCAAGAGAGTACAAAGAAATGAATGGAAAATACTTGACATTTCTTACATGTTGAAATGATATAGAAGAACAGATCTGTGAGCTAGAGGACAAAGTAGTGAAACTCACTGCTGCAGAACAGAAAAAGGAAAAATAGTGAAGAGAAATGAGGACAGTTTAAGAGTCCTCTGGGACAACATCATGTGCACTAGTATTCTCATTATAAGGATCTCAGAAGGAGAAGAGGGAAAGTGCCTGAGAAAATATTTGAAGAGATAATAGCTGAAAACTTACCTAACCTATGAAAGAAAATAGTCACTTAAGTGCAGAAAGTACAGAGAATCCCATACAGGATGAACCCAAGGAGGGTCACAAGACACGTTGTGATTAAAAGGATAAAAATTAAAGATAAAGAGAGAATATTAAAAGCAGCAAAGGAAAAGCAACAAATAACATTCAGGGGAACTCCCAAAAGGTTATTAGCTGATTTTTTTTTTTCCAGCAGAAACTCTACAGTCCAAAAGGTAGTGGCACAGTATATTTAAAGTGATTAAAGAGAAAAGCCTATTACCAAGAACACTCTACTCATCAAGACTCTTGTTCAGATTTGAGGGAGAAATCAAAAGCTTTACAGACAAGCAACAGCAAAAAGAATTCAGCACTACCAAACCAGCTTTACAACAAATGTTAAAGGAACTTCTCTAGGAGAAAAAGAAAGGTCAGAACTAGAAACAAGAAAATTATAAAATGAAAAGCTCACCGGTAAAGGCAAACATACAGTAAAGTTAGGAAATCATCCACATACAAAGATAGTATTAGCGGTTAAAAGACAAGTAGTAAAATCATCTGCATCCACAATAAGTAGTTGAGGCTTACACAAAACAATTAGATATAAAATATGGTATTGAAAACAGAAACAATGAGGGGGAAGAGAGCACAAATGCAGGGTTTTAAAATGCATATGCAGTTAAGAGATCAGCAATTTAATGCAATCACACACACACACACACACATATATGTGTATATATATAGAGAGAGAGAGAGAGAGACTGCTGTACAAAAACCTCACGGTTACTGCAAAGTCTGTAATAGATATACATATAAAAAAAGGAATCCAAACGTAACACTAAAAATAGTCAGATTACAAGAGAAGATAACAAAAGAAGGAAGGGGAAGAAAACCTACAAAAAAATTCAGAACAGGTAGCAAAATGGCAGTAAGAACATACATATCAGCAGTACCTTAAATGTAAACGGACTCAATGCTCCAACCAAAAGACACAGACTGGCTGAATGGATACAAAAACAAGACTCTTATATATGCTGTCTACAAAAGACTCATTTCAGATCTAGAACACATACAGACTGAGAGTTGGTGAGGGGGTGGAAATAAGTATTCTATGAAAATGGAAATCAAAAGAAAGCTGGAGTAGCAATACTTACATCAGACAAAGTAGACTTTAAAATAATGTTACAAGAGACAAAGATCAAGGGATCAACCCAAGAATAAGGTGTAACAATTGTAAGTATATATGCACTTAACATAGGAGCATCTCAGTATATAAGGCAAATATTAACAGACATAAAAGGAGGAATTGTCAGTAACACAATAATAGTAGGTTTATATATTTGCTTACCAATTTTCCAGAGATATGAAAATACCTGAAATTGGGAGGCTGTATTGGAAAGAGGACTACTGCAAAGAATAATTTTTATGCTTTATATGCGAAGTTTGAAATTGCCATTACAGGTTTTAAATTCACTTTTTGATGAATGGAATGTTGCCTTTCTTTGCCATTTTAAAAAATCAGTGTTTCTGGTTAATTCTTTTCAGCCTGTTGTTAATATGGCAAGTGTCAAATGATTGTTTTTAGTCTTTTATGCATGTAGGATGTCAGACATATAGCCAGTTGAATTCAAAACAAATGAATATAAGTCTTCTCCAAATGACTGTTTCTACTAGAAGAGAATAAAAATCTGTTATATTGCTAAAATCAGTCAGAAAAGTAAACATTCTCTGTTTCCCCTACTTAATTTCAACCCTTATATTTCTTTTCTTGATCTAACTTTACTAAGAGGCAATTAATTAACTGACTGCCCTCTGAGAATAAGTATACTTAAGAACCAGAAAGATCTAGGTCAGTAACGTCTAAAGTCTAATTTATCTGATTTTGAAACAAAAGGAAAATAATATAAATAAAAGATATTAAACTATGAGAAACAAGCCTCAACATATATGACTATAAAGATTAGTATTTTTCTGTATATAGACTTTATAAAAATCAGTAAGAAAACCAGTAAAGACACCAGTTCATAATCTGCAAAGGATCCAAACAAGCCATTCCATAGGCATTACATTAGGGAAGTAAGTATTCAGTCTTCCTAATAATCAGAGACATCCAAATTAAATCTATGAGATAAATTCTCATTAAAATTTACAGGTAAGAAAGTGGAAATTATCCTCTGCCATTGAATTTTTGCTAAAATGAACACCTCCATATTTTGCTGGTGGATATCAAGTGTTTGTTGGCACATTTGAAAAATAGTTTAGGAAAATTTAGATTCTTCTGACCGTATTAATTATAGTTCTGGGAATTTATTTTAAGATAATATTAAATATGGGAGTGTGGTGAATTGCAGTCTCATAAATTTATATTTCCATTAAAGCATTATTTGCAATGGCAAACAAATTTACTTCCTTGAATGTGCCAACTGTGGTCCGATTAAGACAGATGAGTTAGTGTTTATATCTAAAGAGTTGTTAGAAAAATTTTAATAATATGTTATATACTAAAATGAATATATACACAAATTATGTATAAAGTATAACATCATCTGTATTATAAAAACATTTTTGGAGAAAAATGAAGAATTCATCAAAATATTGAATCTTTCTGTTTTCAGAATTTTGAATTGTGAATATATATTACTTTGTTAGGAAAAATAAAGCTTTCATCAAAAAATAATGATATTGTGAAATAATACTACCAGTGTTAAGTGAATAGTATGTGTATACAAGAGCTTATGGTAAGAGATTACACTACCTAATTTGCTTTGTTGAGCTTTCATCATAGCATCAGCAAGTTATGTTACATTGTAGGGAAAGGGCTTTGGACCTGGACTCGAATTTGGGTTTTTTACTTTCTATGTCAGGCTTGTTATTAGGTCTTAGCTTCATAATACCCATTTTTAGCACAAGAGACTATTTCAAAGGCTTGTTAGAGATTAAATAAAATTGCATATAAAGCTTCAAGCATTCAATCAGTGTTAGTTGCATTATTCTGTTTTTGATATGAACTGTATGTCTCTTCTGGTATGCATAATTGATGTTTATTTTCTGATGTAGGTGATATTTAGGATGATAGCGATTTTGTCACTTAAGAAGTGTTTATGCATAGAGAAATAAATAGACTCAATGAAGTGGACTTCATTTATATAATGGAGCTTTTGGATAAGAGTACATATATACTCAAGCCAGGACAGAAAATCCCTCATCCCTCTGAGGCAGTTAAAACTGTAATCTCTCCATCCAGTAAGCTTATTTTGATGTGAAAAGGATTATCTGAGAATCATGATTTGTGGAAAACAGTGACATCATTACTCATTCCTGTCAAAACCAACATTGTCAAATTTTAGATAGATATTTATGCTACAAGTACTTTTTTTTTTAACTAAAAGCACATTAGAAGTCACATAGAGAAGACACCTTTCTCCTTTTGCCAAGATACCAATTGAGGCCAGTTATTAATAAAGCTGGAAAAAAATTTATTACCAATTATGCTTATTCTTCATTTTCAGAATTATCTAAATGAGAAAAAGAATTTTCCAACAACTAAGATGTCTTCCTCAAAAAAGTATGAGTTGTTTACATTTTCCATGATAGGGTTTAATATCCAATTATAGGGTCTATTAAGATGACACTATAAACTAGATAGAAAAGACACGTGTATTTGCATTAATTTTGGCCTATGAATTTTCCCTCATGTGTATAACTGAAATATTTTATAATTGTAGCTAAGTAGTTTTAATCATTTATTTGTACTATTTTAGGGTAACATAGTATTAGAAATTTTGCTTTTCTATTAAAAATTCACCTTTGAGTGGATATCTATGATGAAGTTTACCCTGTAGTTTACTTTTTTCCTTTGTGATGGAGTATAACAGTGCAGCAATGTTTTCATGTTATAGGAAGATACTAGAACATAGTTACTGAAGATGATATACTTTATAACAGTTCTACTATTGCTATAAAAGTTGAAAAAAATTTTAGGAATCCTAAAAATGAACAATTTTTAGATTTTACTAGAAATAAGGCACAGTTCTCCAAATTCTGATGAATATAGTGTCTTTGTAATCTTTGGAAGATTTAAGTCTGTAAATGGAAGGCAGAATGTCATATTGAGACCCCACCTAAAGAGCAGAAGATACAAAATTCACTTTTATGTTTGTCTAAAGAATATTGATTTGTCAAATATTAAGAACATATGTGCTTACATCATCAGATGTTTAGGGTACATATAAGAGGAATTCAGCAGAGGGACATATAGTGGCTAAGTGCATGGGCTCTGGAGAGAGATTTCCTGAGTTCAGATTCTGATGTCACAACTTGCTAGTGGCATAATTTTGTGCCGATTAGCTTCCTCTTAGGAGATAATAATGGTGTCTGCCTCCTAGGGTTACCATGTTGTTTAAATGATATAAAAAGGTTGGAACAGTACCTGACACATTTTAAGTGCTTGGTTGAATGCTTGCTTACTTATTTCATTTTTGTTGTTATTTAATAAGAATGATATTTACTATTGTAGGAGTCTGTTCCTGAAGCAAGTCCTGTAGTTGCTTTAGTCCTATATTTTTTCAAATACATTCTAGCCCCATATCTCACCCTACCCTAAAAATTTCAATCTTTAGAACTGGCAAGCTCTTTTTCTTGCTGCATTTAAAAATATATTTTGTATATAACAAAATGATAAAGGGTTTCTCTCAAAATATGTTGTAAATCAGTATTTTAATAATTGAAGGCTTTTTAAAAAAAAAGATAATTTTTAGTGTGTTCTTTTTAATAGGTTTAAAATCTAAAAGAATATTTTGACAGACACACTGTGGCTATCCAGTAGCCAGATTCCTTTTCTTCCTTGTTAAGAGTCAGAACTGTTTAGGTTGGTGTCGTGTACAGCAAAAGTATCCATCTTCCCAGACTCCTTTGAAGCTAGGGGATGCTATGCAGTGTATTTCTGGCCATAAATTATACGCAGAAGTTTCTACAGGAATTTCTGGATAAGCCATTGCTTTTCTTCTAATAAATGACTTACTGTATTGGCATATTACTAAGAGATGACAATTATGTTAAAAAAATACCTTCTAAGGATTACAGAGCACAGAGATGGAAGATATTTAAGGTATTGCTGACATTGTAGAATCACCATAGAATCCCTAGACTGTTTACTTCTGAAATTTTTGTTATGTGAAAAAGTCTTTTATCTTGTCAAATCTTTTAATCATGTTTGTTAAATGCAGCCAAACACAACCCTAGTTGACTAATGAGATGTCATTGAAAGAATAATGAATTTACTCATTGAATGACTGATTCCTACTAATTTTAATTTAATGATTTTATTTGTTTTCCTCTAAAATGAGGGGCTTGCCTTCACTGTATCCAGTGAAATGGAAAGAAATTGATTTTTAAGTTTTTACACAAAATGCATGTTTTAAAATGTACTTTTTCTTTCAAATTGAAATTTCAATCATTTGATCTTTTTAATCCTATATGGCTTTAATACCAAAAATTCTGTAGAGTCCATGAAGACATAATAACTATAGAAAAGATAACCTTAAGTAGTTGATACCATTTCTCTTTATTTTTTTTCTGACTCTTTTTTCTTTTTATTTGCTGTTATTCATATTCACTTGTTTTAATCCTGATTTTGTTTTGTTTTGTTTTTAATTTGCGCTGATGTTCTTTGGACCTCTAACTGTAGGAATTTTTTAAAGGGTTAAAACATTTTTCAGAGAGGATTTGCACTTTATTTTGCCAGGTTCTTGGGATATTACTTTCCTGGAAATGTACTAAAATTTAGATTGAGGTTCCTTAGGCTATAGTCATAGTGTGAATTTTCTCCTCAGACCTATGCAAGTCCTCATTTGCAGTTAGTATTCCTTTTTGCTCCTCACCCCATCCAAAGCCAAAGCTGAGATGGATACCTAGTCTCAATATCTCTCTGTGCTTGGTAGGATTTTTTTTTCCCTCCTAACTCATTCACTAAGGATACCTGACCTGCCTTCTAGAATTCTAGCCTTCCCCCTTACCTCCACCCTAGCTCTTACCTCCCACCTAGCTCTGGCCTAAGATAGTTGGCTAAAGTCCAGGGATTGGTAGGTGCCCACAGGGCAAGTGCAGATTCCATGACAAATTCTCCTTGTTATGATGTTATAGTAGTTTATGGCCTTACTTTCCTAACCACTCAGCCATATATTAAATGTTTTATTTTCATTTTAATGTTATCTACCGTCTATAGATTTTATTTTATATGAAGGGGTTATCTCTGATTTGTGATATTTCTCCATTTTGTTCTATGCTCTTGAAAGCTTGTTTCTTTTTTAAAACAATTCTCTTCAAGGGTCCTCTTCTCGACTAAAAAAAAGGTAATTTATTTTTGGTCTGCTGTGGACTCAATACTGTTTATACATTTCTAACCATTTTGTATTCAGAGCAGTCTTTTGAGATGGCATTGATATTCTCACTTCATACTCTGGTGAAAAGTGAGGGAGTGACTAAGGTGACTTGATAATATGCTGTTTCCCTCTTCCTCTCTCATGGACCAGATTTTACTGGATAGGAGTTGGCGGGTGAACAAATCTTTTTGCTTCAAACCTTGCCTCCAACCAAATCCTAGAAAAATTCACCATACTGCTACATTGACTAATCTTTACCTTTCCATATTTGGCTTCATGTGAGTTCACAAATCAAAAATGAGTATCTTTCCCCTGTATGAATTCTTAATAGACTACATAATGGCATTTCTTTAAACCCATTAAGAGTCAATATCAGGAAAAAAACTAATATTAATATCATGATCTGGCAAGTATTTGGTCCTGATCTATGTCAGTACAACAGTGGATGTAAAAGATTATTTAAAGATGTATGATTTTGTCTGATTTGCTTTTAGAGCTTTTCCTTCATATTGGGATCACTAAGACTGTTTTGGTTAATGGTTGTCCATAATTTTAGCAAGGATCTTTTAAACTATTGTCCTGGTTTAAAATAATCTTGAAAAAGAATACTGTTCATGAAAACTGTGAGAGGAGATTATGCAGTCCTAAAATTAGGCTAAAAAATGATACCTGGGACCTCATTACTGCTATGATGCCATAATGCACTTGGGTTTCATTTTACTTACCCTTGGATACCATTATGAACTGTGGTAGCTGTATTACAATGTTCATTTCCAATATTCTGTAAAAATAAATTTTCAGTGAGGAACGGCATCCTCCTGTTTAAAGGTAATTGGGATTGAGTTATTAGGCTTCTTTCAAACACACTTTTGATAGAAATGCATTTAATATTTCAGGCAAAGAGTGACAGATTGGCTGGGGAGCTGGAGTTCTTTCAGAGGCATCCCCAGCGGAGTTGCATGTCCTTTTACATTTACAATGTGCAGAGCACTGGGCCAGCAAATTATACCCAAGGACACTGTTTCAGGGAGACATTATCAGCTCTAAGGCTTGCTTTGTAAATCTGAGTTACGACAGCAGCATATTTTAAAAGCATAAAGTGTTATAATGTTTTCCTAATTTCTGGAAAATTTTGTTTTTACCTAACATAAACTGAAAGTGATTGTTTCAGATACAAAAGTTTCTAAAACTGTGGATCAAAAATATGCCAGAACATAGCAGTATTTAGAGATGGTTCAAAAGTATGTAATTTCTTCCCCAAAAGAATAAGCAAGGGGCCAAGAAAATTTAGTATTATTCATGGAAAAGAGTATTTCTAAGAGAGCAGACATTTGCTTTTGTCAAAATTCTCTCCTAAATAAGAGCCCATTTTTCAGAAACTTGCTTTTAGAAGCTACATATATTTTCTTGCTTAATAAATCTACTTAATAATTTTTTCTTACATAAAGTTTTAATAATGTTTCCAAAATTGGCCAGCTTCTTTTTGCTTCCAGGTCACAACTTTCATCCAGGAGAATCTACCTCACTGGCTTCCATGACAAGTCATAATGGTCAAGTACAATACCAATTTAATTGCATTAGTAATTGGTAGAGGTGGAGGGTACATGGATTTTGGCATTATACAGCTAGGCCTGAATCCCAGCTTCCCAAGTTTTTCGCTTTGTGGCTTAGTGCAAGTTCTTTAAACACTCTTGAGTCTCAGTTTTCTCATCTGTAAAATTGAGACAAGAGCAAGCACAGAGGGTATCAGGAAGATAAGCAAAATAAATAACAGTATATGAGGGCCCTTTGCAGAGTATCTGCATATAGGAGGTGCTGAAGGTTGATCTAACTTAAGTGATTTTCTTAAAATTTTTGCTAATTGCTTGTGAAACTCTTTTTCCTCAGATGTCACAGTTCCTAAACCATCCTCTGGCTTCCTTATCCCTAACTAGATATTTTTAGAGTTGATACATTGTCATTAAATTGTTTCTTTGAAGCTTGATTGATCTTTCTTTGACAAAATATTCTTTTGAAGTTAAGATGACTCACTTTGTAGTATAAAGAAAGAGATCTTAGTCTTAAAATCTAATTTTAAAAATTCAGATTTCTTTCTGTTTAGAAAAAGACAGTATTTGATTTCCAAAATGTCCACAAGAATGCCTAGTTAACATACCAAATTGCCAAAAAACAAAAAAGTGGAGAAGGCATTATAGTATCCTGAAATTGGACATACCAGAGCTTATGTCCTTGCTGGTTTCCAGGAGAACTCATTTCATAGAAACAGGAAAGGATAATTCCCTGAATGACTAGAAATTTTGATTTCTTGAATGTTTAGAAAGCTCTAGAAAATTCATTGAATATAATATGCATGGAGGCAAACTCTCAAAGAATTTATTTCCTAAGAGAGACAATAAATATAAATCTATAAGCAAGTATACACATACAATAGATAGTCTCTTCCTGGAATATTTTGGGAAGAATGAGAGAGGTAATACACTCAAGTTTGTTTAGCTGTCTTTTTATTCTTTAGGGCTCATCTCACATTTTACCTCCTCAAGGAGGCTTGTCCTCATCACCCAATCTAAAGAGCCCTCATCTGTTTCTTCTTATTTTATTTATTGTTTCTTGTTGGCTGTATGTTACTCTGTGTTTGTGTATTTATTATCTGTCTTTACCACTAGACTTTTAGATCCACCATGGCAAGGGGCCAGGATTTTTCTTGTTTAATCTTGATATCTAGTACTTAACACTGTGCCTTTGCATCAGGCTGGATCCATTCAGGATGAAGAAACCACAGTAATTGGAATGGAGAAAGTGTAATGTATGTCTTGTTTGGATAAATGTCTGTTTAGGTCTTCTTATTTTTTGATTGGATTTTTTTTTGTTGTTGTTACTGAGTTGTATGAGGGTCAGTCGCATTACTTGCAAATATTTTCTCAGTCCGTAGGTAGTCTTGTTTTGTTTAAGGTTTCCTTTCCTGTGCAAAAGCTTGTGAGTTGAATTAGGTCCACTTCTTTATTTTTGTTTTTATTCCTTTTGCCTTGGGAGACTGATTGCTATGATTTTTGTCAGACAATGTTTTTGCCTGTGTTCTCTTCCAAGAGTTTTATTGTGTTATGTCTTATTTTTAAGTCTTTAAGCCATTTTGAGTTTATTTCTGTGTGTGATGTGAGGAAGTGTTTTAACTTCATTGATTTACATGTGGCTGTCCAGCTTTCCCACTAACACTTGCTGAGGAAACTGTCTTTTCTCCATTGTATATTCTTGCCTCCTTTGTCAAAGATGAATCAACTGTATAGGTGTGTAGGTTTATTTCTTCTTCATTGATCTTTGTTTTTGTGCCAGTACCACACTGTTTTGATTACTATAGCTTTATAGTATTGTCTGAAGTCTGGGAGGGTTATGCCTCCAGCTTTGTTCTTTTTCCTCAGGATTGCTTTGGCAATTCTGGGTCTTTTGTGGTTCTATATAAATTTTAGGATTATTTGTTCTAGTTCTGTGGAAAATGTCCTGGGTAATTTGATAGGGATCACATTAAATCTGTAGATTGCTTTGGGTAGTATGGTCATTTTAACAATATTAATTCTTCCAATCCAAGAGCATGGGATCTCTTTTCCATTTCTTTAACACGTTATTCATCCACTGTGGATTGGGTCCCCCTTGAGGAAACACAACCGTCACACAGATTTGGGTGATGTGACAATCAGTGTTTAAATGATCATTAATTTTCTCTATCAGTATTTTATAGTTCTCAGCATATAAGTCTTTCACCTCTTTGGTCAGGTTTATTCGTAAGCATTTTATTTTTGGGGATGCAATTTTAAAAGGAATTTAAGAAATTTTCCTTTTCTGATATTTCGTCATTAGTGTAAAGAAATGCAATAGATTTCTGCATGTTAATCTTGTATCCTGCTACCTTGCTGAATTGTTTGTCAGCTCTAGTAGTTTTTGTGTGGAGCCTTTAGGGTTTCTATGTATAGTATCATGTTATCTGAATATAGTGACAATTTTACCTCTTCCCTTCCAATCCAAAAATGATTTCTTGTCTGATTGCTATGGCTAGGATTTCCAATATGATGTTGAATAGAAGTGGTCACCACCACCGAGACAAGGAGCAGACATCCTTGTTGTGTTCCAGATTTTAGCAAGAAGGCTTTGAACTTTTCATCATCGAGTATTATGTTGACTGTGGGTTTGTCATAAATAGTTTTCATTATGTTGAGGTATGTTCTCTCTGTATCCACTTTGGTAAGAGTTTTTATCATGAGGGGTGTTGAATTTATCAAATGTTTTTTCTGCATCTATTGAGAGGATCATGTGGGTTTTATCCTTTTGCTGATGTGGTGTATCACGTTGATTTTTTCATGTATGTTGAACTATCCTTGTGACACTGGGATGAATCCAACTTGATCATGGTGTATGATTTTTTTTGTATGTTGTTTATATATATCTTCTTTGCAGAAATGTCTGTTTAGATCCTTTGCCCATTTTTAATAGGATTATTTTTGCTATTGAGTTGTTTGAGTTCTTTATATTTTTTGATATTAACCCCTTATTGGATTCATGATTTGCAGATATTTTCTTCAGCTTAGTAGATTGCATTTTATTTTTGTTGATGGTTTCTTTAGCTGAGCAAAAACAAGCTTTTTAGGTTGATGTAGTCTCGCTTGTTTATTTTTTCTTTTTTTGCCTTTTCTTTTGGAGTCAGATCCAAAAATTCAGTGCCAAAATCTGTGTCAAATAGCTTGCTGCATATGTTTTCTTAACAGGAGTTTTATGGTTTCAAGTCTTATATGAAAGTCTAATCCACTTGAGGTAATTTTTGTTTGGCATAGTGGTCTGGTTTCATTCTTTTGCCTATGGCTGTCCAGTTTTTCCAAAACCATTTATTCAAGAGACTGTTCTTTCCCCATTGTATGCTTTTGGCTTTGTCAGAAATTAATTGACCATCTATGTGTGGGTTCATTTCTGGCCTCTCTCTTCTATTCCGTTGATCTATGTCTGTTTTTATACTAATATGATACTGTTTTTATTAATACAGCTTTGTAGTATAGTTGGAAATCAAGAAGCATGATACCTCCAGCTTTGTTCTTTCTCAAAATTGCTTTGGCTTTTCAGATTCTTTTGTGGTTCCATACACATTTTAGAATTATTTTTTCTAGTTCTGTGAAAAGTGAATTTGATAGGGATTATATTGAACCCACAGATTGTCTTGGGTAGAATGGACATTATAACACAATGTTAATTCTTCCAGTCCCTGAGTACAGAATATCTTTCCATTTGTTTGTGTCTTCTTCACTTTCTTTTGTCAGTGTCGCGTAGTTTTCAGTATAAAAGTCTCTCACCTTCTTGGTTAAATTTATTCCTATTTTGTTTCTTTTGATAAAACTAAATGGGGTTATTTTCTTAATTTCTGATAGTTCATTATTAGTGTATAGAAAACAAAGAAAGTCTAGCTAATGGCTTGTCTGTTTTTATGTTTTCAAAAAACTCTTAGTTTCATTGATTTTTTTTTTTTTGACTCTGGGTCATTTATTACTGATTTGATTTTGTTATTTTTTCCTACTAACTTTATGCTTAGTTTGGCATCTGGGACACTTTTGCCTTCCGCCCCTGTGCTGATGAGTCCTGGAGGATAGCCAGTTAAGGACTTTCTTTTTCCTGCATCTTGTGAGAACCCTGAATGAAAGGCCCCCTGGCCACCAGAGACAGAAGATCAAGGTGTACATTCTCTGGCTGGTAGCCGCAGAAACCAGGGTACCAGGTGTGTGCACACACTTTTCCCAGGTAGATACCAGTGACCTGGAGTGGAGCAGAGGGAGAGTGCAAAAATGGCAGGTGCCAGCCTTCTCGATCCCTGGGGAAGGATTGCATTCTGTCCCTAGATTTTTCTAAGTTAGGAGCCTGACTCTCAGGCTACAGCTTTTAAGATATGCAAATGAGCCTAGGGAAAGACTGGGAGATAGACATTTGTGTTTGTTCCCTCTGTACTGAGCCCAAAGGCAGAACGGGGTAGGGGTGGGAGGGAAATAGCCACAGCAAGTTCTTGGGAGGCTGTTAAGAATTGTTTTTTTCAGATGTTTGCTATAGTGGGTAAGTCTTGTGGATGCAAGCCCTGTTGGCTTTCAGAGCTAGATGTTTTGGGGCCCCATCTCTCAGATGGAAGTTTTAAAAGGTGGAGTGCCAAATGTGCAGTCCAAACCCTTTATTTCTCAGAGAGGAGTAAAGAGTTGTGAATTTCCTCTCAGATTTGTCTCATTGTGCTATGGTTGGGGTTTATGTGTCTGGGACTTTCCTTCCCCTTTCAACGTGGACTTTTTCTCATGTGTAAGAGTCATTCAGCTAATTTCTGGGTTATTTTCTGAGGAAATTGTTCTGTGTGTAGCTATAGATTCAGTGCATCCTTGGAGGTGAGTTTAGGAGCCTCCTCTGTTGCCATCTTTTACCAGAACCCTTGCACTTCTGGTAAAATATCATACCAGAGTTTATGATATGCCTCTTACCCTTCAGGATTTTATATTTTAAATGAAAGAGAAAGTAAATATAAACCTCAGAGGAAGATAGTTTAACAAATAGGTTTTTGGCCAGATTATTTACTGTGATTTTTCATTTGTTTTTTGTTTCACCTACTTTTCTTTTCCTGCAGATTGCCTGTGTATGTTTTGATTGATTTGGAAGGAAAAACATCTTCAATTACTTGTTTAGTTTGCTTCAAAAATCATGTCACTGCCACTGTGGAAGTTCCTGTGATATTAAATGTGGATAGATACAGATGATCTTTATTGACATATAGATATAGATGTAGATATATATCTGTTGTGTATTTCTTAAAGAAGATGAATTTGTTATAAATGAATTAATCAATCCTCATACTACTCCTAAGAGAGCTGGTTAATTTCTGTTTTTAGTGGCAAGGGAGCTGACATGTAGAGAAGTTAAATTACTTGACCATGTTATTTGCAGAGGTGGAAATAGAATTTTGAGTTTATGACTCATCTTATAACATAAAGACCAAACTGTACTTTTGGAAAATACATTTCTACTTTTTGCATTCTAATAAAAATGATTTTTACATTCTAATAAGAGCACCTAGATTCTAGTCCTGGATAATATTTAATCCCTTTGACCTATATTCTGAAAAATAGCCCCTGCTGTGATGAACAAGCCTCAAACCACTCTTTCACGTAGCTCCTTGAAAGTAAATGTTACTACCTTTGACTTTATAGATTAGCAAGTTGAGTTTAGGTTAGAAATGTTTTCAGATTCTTGCCTTCAGATGTATGAAACCATGTTTTTGAATGGTCTTTAAAAAAAGCATTCTGTGTCTATCTTATGGAATCATTCCTTTTCCTAAAGAAGAATTTAATTATTTAAAGATATTTCTATTTGATAAATATATAGAAAATTTTTAGAAAGTTTAGTAGTATAACTTACGCTTTCTGATTTGCCTGTGGATAATTATTGCACCACCAATCTGGGTATGTTACATGAGTAGATCTTATGGAATAAATAGTTCCGTACAATGTATATGGCTGCCAGTGACACTTGACATGTGTATGTGCAAAACTCATACCTTCCCATTAGGCTTAAGGAAGGTTTTACTGGCTTAACTAGTAATGACGTTTCCTATTAAGTTATCGGTTACTCATAGTCACTGATTAATCATGCCTGCTATTAGCTTGATTTCTTTGGTGCTCTAAGTAAACTATAATAAAGTTATAATAGATAATAGATAACTAATCCATTAATGTTAGACTGTGCTATGGTGATAGACTGATTTCAAGGTATTTTCACTAGGTTTTCAGTTAAAAGGACTTTTTAAGAATTTTTTATATCTATTTTATTTAATGCCACCTCCTTTCAGACAAGTTTTATTGACAATACTCTGTATTAACAGAAGAAAAAACTGAGTTTCAAAGAGGTAAAGTGCCTGATTCAAAGTCATTTGGCTGGTAAATGATGGAGAGGAGTCTTTAGCCTTACAGACTACATGTAACCTCTGTCTCATCACAGACCAATGCCAGAAGTCAGGCCCAGCTGGTAAAAGCTGCATGATGTAAAGTACCAGTGGCATGATGTGCTTGAGATTTTGAAGCAGGAAGAGGTCACTTCTGATAGAAGAGCAGTGTGGTGTAGGGGGATTTCTGGAAGACTCCCAAGTACACGTTAGCATTAAGATGGGTCCTGGAGAGTGGATGGATGGGAGGTCAGCAGGTAGAACTGAGCTATTCTCGCTGCTTCTGTTTACTGATTACAAAATCCAGGTAAATATGGCAGTAGGTTTATTTGAAGTAGTTTTTATACAATATGATCACGTTAGTGGATTTTATTAGTTGCCAAAAAGACCAAAATGAACAGTAAATTTGGGGACAATGAGCAAAAATGGTACTTATTATCAAGTTGGTTGGTAAATAATTCAAGTTCAGACATTCTAGGTTGAATGTTTGTAAATAATTGGACAACATAAAGGTCAAGGCTAATTGTTGATGTTTATTTTTTGAAACTGTTCAACAAATATTCTAAAGCTGAGGTAAGGGAAAAATCTTTGTTTTCCCATTGCCTGGTGCACAGTAGGCACTGGTAAATAAATGAATGTTGAATTACTGATAAAATCTTATGCCCTTCTTAATTCACACTATGAGTTCACATTCTTTGATAGTTTTTTGATTGAACTTTCCTTCTTTAAAATTTGGGAACCAGTAGTAATCTCCTTGCTTATGGAACCATCTACAGATATGAGTATACACATAAATACAAATAGGCATAAATACATATACATTTTAAAATCCTCAGCGACAGTAGCTTTATAGCTCAAAATCATTGTTAATGGCTGTATAATATTAAATATTACATCATGTGACTGCACTGTAATTTGTTCAACTATTCTTCTGTTGTTGGTTATTTACTTGATTTCCTATTATTTACAACTTTGACTAATACTGCAGTAAACGTATATATTTGGTGTGTATTATCTTTGCTCCTTAATTTAAGTTTTTAGTTTTTTCTTTTGAGCATTAGGAGTTGGAGGCCATATCACTGAGCAGTCAGTTCTGACTGTCTTGCTTACTCAATGTTGTTGCTGTTTTAAATGTGGGGACCATTCAGTCTTACTTAGGATGCCTTAGTTTGAAAAACAGTTGTCATTTGGTCCACACTAGTTCAGAGGATATCTACTATCTATCATTTAGAAATGGGTAAGAAAAAAGCACAGATCAAAGGAATAATGAAGCCAGGAAAAACAAAAGTAAATATATTTTTGAACAGGTGATGGTAATGTTAAGTTTATGTATAGCAAAAATTTCCAAGAGAGAATATAGATCAAATGAGGATCTTTTTCAAGTTTTTAACTCAAAGTTAAAAGATAAGGAAAAAATGTTAAAAGACTGAGAAGGAAGGTAAGCAGAAACCATGCATAGTCAGTTTCTGAGGGAGATTTTCCACAGCCACTTGTGATTAGCGTCTGCTAATTACACAAACTGTGCATGATACATGGCAGAGAATCTTGGGGTTAGCATTCTCTGTGAATCCCAGGAATGAGGCTTGTAATATGAGAGTTTAGGAACAGATGAAATAGGAAAATGCTACATGAAGCAGAGAGACGCAGTGGTTCTAAGTTGGGGGAATTGCTTGCTGGGATGTTTCATAACTTAAAGCTGAAAGAAAGATTTGCACCACTGGCTGAACTTTGAAACCCTAGATACTTGTTTGCTAACAGAATGTCAGAGAATTTTGGTTTACTGTTTACATAACATCGTTTGTGGCTTCTCACCCATCTTTGGATTATTTGGATCAAGGGACTGCTTCTTTTGATATAAACAAATAAAGTTGTGTTCTGAGAGCTAGGGAGATAGACTTGAAAGACATTTACAATATAGCATTTTTTCCAACATGACCAAGGGGCCATCAGATGTTGACTTTGTTACAGTTCCGTTGTGTTGGGGTTTCTCCAGTTTGAGAACGCTAAACTCTAAAGGTTATGCAGTCTTTGCTCTGATCTTTTTTTGCTAATGATGAAGATACTTCTCCTAAGCAGTGTCAGGGCCATCAGGTAATTTTCTAACTCAGCCACAACTTTAATGTTAATTGTATCACTCCAGACGTAAGTTTCTTCACTGAGATCTCTGAGCACAACTTAGGAATGATTTTCCCCACCTTTTCTTGAATAAAGTTATTATGCCCAAAAGAGTTGGACACAGCAGTTCAGAAATGGTGCTTGGCGGTCTTTAAGTATAATTCATTGTTTGAAATTGGCCACTTAAATCCTCAACATGAGGGAATAATTGTGAATCTGTTGGAGTGAGTATGCTGACTGTATGACCAGGTGGCAGCAGCAGACAGGGTATCTTGCCACAGTAACCTAGCAGGGTGCACAGTGGAGGTGACTATTGTCAGAAGCTCTGCTCGTCAAGCATGTCAGGATCTGCAGGAGCTGCTCCTCTCTCCTGATTAACGTTATGATAGGCTTGGGTTTGTTTTGTGTCTTTGCATCAGATAAATATATTTCCTTTCTTGTATGATTTAATATTTTTATTTGTAATTTTTTTTTCTTAAATTTACCTTGGTTATCCAGGATCTCATGTATATATGGAACCTGAGCTTTGCATATATAACAGTATTGGAAAGAACATAGATTTAGGAGTTAAGTATGCCTGGGTTCAAAACCTATATTTAGGCCACTCATACTCTGTGACTTTGATGTAGGTGTATAATTTCTGTGAGTCTCAGTCTCCCAGCCTACAAAATAATGAAGACAAAACCTTTCTGGTGGGTTGCTGTACAGATTACATTGTTTATCTAAAGCACCCAATACAATGATGGGCAATCAATGGTAGCAGTTGCTGTTATCCTTACTTCTAGCTCTAAATGGTGACTGATGTGTAAGCGCTGTTGTCTCTCCCTGCCCTCTGAGGATGAGGGCACTTGTGTTGCTAATTATCATTTCAAATCAGTATTTAATCATTCCTGGGACTTTCCCTTCACCCACAGTTGAAGCTGCTCTGATTGTGACTGTCACTTTTTACTGAGGACCACCGCTTCTTATTTCCTATGCATCACTTTTTAAACGCTGGTTAGTTCATCAGCCACTGTTTCATTTGTATTTCAAAATTTGTTAAGTCACCTGACTTTGCAACATTCTGATGATATACCAAATCTATCTGAACTTCAAATTGCCTTTTAAAGAAGATGTTTTAGGGGGAAGTATGTGAGAATAGGAAAAAATTTTATTGGAGAGCAACTCCAATAAAAAATAAGAAACTTCACTATCCATGGACTACCTGTTTGAAGATTTTATTGGTGAGTACAGATACTTTAAGAACCACAGATTGTCAAATCTAGATTCCCTGTGTCTTCAGCGTAATTCCCGGTATATAATTAGATCTTTTCTCTTTCCCTTGTGAGTCACAGAATTGGGTTTAATTCATTTTGGCTATTTATGATACGAGATTGGATAAAAATAAGTGCCTAGTATTTAATTTTGTGAAATACAGGTTAAATTTCAGTAACGATTATACCACTACATATTTGGTTGGAATGTTGCAACTTGAACGCTTGGCATCCCTTTTTCCATTGTATTTTCACTACATCCCAGAAGTTAGGCAGGAAAAATTGCTTTTCCCTTGTCCCTTTGTTTTATAGATAAGGAAACTGAGGATTAGAGAATTGGCGTATCATAACCAAACTGAAGAAGATAGATTTGGTTTAGCTGAGTAGGCAAAATGGGAGTAGAATTTAGGTATCCTACTTTAACTCCAAGTTTTCCATTCTAAGAGATTTAGACTCGGTTAAATTGAACAAATTTATAGTACTTGTTAACCATTAATTATAAAGATATTAAAATGAAAAAGTTGGTGTTTTATATTATTCAGTTTTTCATTGTAATATCTGGATAATGCTAATACACATAAAATTTGTAATATTATACTGAGCCCTTTTCTTTAATATCTGTAAATTTATTTCAAGTGTTTAAAATTTGAAGAAAATTTTGATCTATGATATTGCAAATAAATAGCAACTGTTTATAGAAACAAGCAGAAAGGAAATAATTTGTAGCTAGATATTGATATTGAAATTAATTTGGTTTCAAATTGATATTTAATATAAAATAACTTAAAAAAAACCCTTACATTTAGGCCATAAAACAGCCATAAAAAAGAATGAAATTTTTCCATTTGCAGCAACATGAATGGACTTGGAGGGCATTATGCTCAGTGAAATAAGTCAGAGAAGAGAAAGACAAATACTGTGTGATACCACTTATATGTGGAATCTAAAAAATACAAAAAATTAGCGAGAATAACAAAAAAGAAGCAGACTCACAGATAAAGAGAACAAACTGGTGGCTCCCAGTGAGGAGGTGGGAGAGTGAGAGGTACAAACTATTGGGCATAAGATAGGCTACAAGGATATACTGTACAACGTGCGGAATATAGCCAGTATTTTGTGATAACTGTAAATGGAATGTAACCTTTAAAAAGTGTATAAAAGTAAAAGTAAAATAAACACATACCCCTGACATTTAATGAGCATTAAGTTTCATTTCCTCTTACTCTCTCAGCCTTCATGATCTAGAATTACCTAGTTGGAGTTTCAAATCTTGGATATTCTTAGGACTGCCTTGCTCTGAAAATTACTCTGCTAATCTGTCAGAACCAAATGCTGGGACACTTTTCCACTGGGTGTTACTACTGTAAAAACAAAGTGCCAGTCTTTTTTTGTCTCCTCATGCCGAGCATTTACATAACCACGCATTGTTAAAGTAGAACAATATATTTCAGGGAGGGATTTTTCTTTTCTTTTTTTTTTTTTTTTAAGACAAATAGCATTTCTGTTCACTAGGTCTGTGGCACTCAGGTATTTTAAGGAATGCTTACATGTTGAACACCAGCCAGAATACTAGAATACATCAGATGGATACTTCCAGGTTTACATCTAGAAACCTGTCTGATGTGTGACAGATTGTTTGTATTATTCTCTAGATGTCTTTATTAAATTTTAAATATTTACATTAAAACATATAACTGAGCAGTGTATTAGAATAATTCTGGTTCTCTTTATTTGTTCATTGACTTTGCTCAGTTAATTTAGAAAGAGGGGTTCTTAAATTAGTTAAATTACCTAAAGCCAAATTATCCATTCCATAATTCCCTCCCTTTATTCTCTTTTTGTCTGTTTGAAAGCTTATTTGCAATTTAGCAGGGTTTTTTTGTTTTTGTTCTCATTTTATGGCCTTTTAGGTTTTGGTTTTTTCCCCCTGTATATTCCTCTTCTCTCTCCTGCCCTGCAGACATCATATATTCTCTCAACTGTAGCAATTCTTCCTTTGATATCTTTCAGCTTCTCTTTCTATCCAGTCCCTCTCCTGTCATCTGGAAATTCATCCTCTTTAACGAGATTTAGTTTGTTTCCTCCTCCAAACTGTTCATGTCACTCTTCTTTTACTAGGTTATTCTTCTGCTCATAAGCTCTCCTTGACTTAGTTGTATTCTGCAGGAAGAATAGCTGAATTCTCTTCTCCGTATACACTACCTCTGCTCACTCAGTGTCGTGGTTTCACAAAAATGATTATTACCAAAGTGTAGTAACTAGATCGCTTCACTAAACAGCAGTTTCCTATTTCCAACTGTCTATTGGCTTGTTAGTCGTATCCGCTCAGATGTACTGCAGTTGGCTCAAGGCCAACATGTCCATTCCAGCCTCTGTGCTCTCTCATCTTTTATGTGTCATCAGGCTCTTGTGAGGATGAACTGGGATAATACATATGTAAGTCCTGGATAATTATTATTCAGGGTGCACTTATGAAAGGGTATATGATCAATAGTGGGCAGTGCTAAGTATAACACAAGTTTGAAATTTATATTCTCATCAACAGTAAGTCATTCACTCAATCATTCATTCAACAATATTGAATGCTTTCGATGTTCAGTACATTACAGTGTATGCCCCATATTGTGCTGGGGATTCAGCAGTTAACAGAAAAGATAAGATCCCTGTCCTTTTGGAGCTTACTTTCTAGTGTAGGAAAGCAGATAATGAACAAACAGAAATGAATTAAATATATTCTGAGATACAGGGTATTTCACATTTCTGACTTATATCAAATCAGTAGGAAGTTATGGAGTTGGTGTTGCATTGCTATTTTAAAGGCAGTGTGAAAGAAGGTCTTCCAGATAGGGTGACTTCTGAAAGAGAGTTGAAGTAGGTGAGAAAATGAATCATGGTAATTTCTGGAAAGTGGTATTGTCAGATGAGTAACAAGTTCAAAGGCTCTGAGTTAGGAACACATTGGTTTTTTTCCAGGAACAAAGATGAGGTCATTGTATGTGTGGCTGTAGGGAACTGACAGGGGAGAGAGTTGTAAATGAAGTAAGAGCTACTTTAGACTTTGTATATCTTATTTATCTGAAGATTAAATGAAATGAAAGTCAGTGAGTATTTAGACAGAATATGGTTCTTTTCTTCCAAAGACAGTGCAAGCATTACATGACATAATTTATTCTCTTACCCATCTTGGTTCATTCCTTGGTCTTATTACACTTCTGATCCGTTCACTATGTTGTGTATGAAATGGCCTCACAATTTTAATAGAAAGGAACTAGAATTTTTGAAATGTTCTCCTATCCTCATTTCTTATGGGGAAAAAACTCAAGCATAATCTTGCTTAGTCCATAGTATATAACTACTAGAAGTCATTGAAATCATTTATCTAACAAGAAGCATGTCTTTACAACAAAAGACTTCAAGATATATTTTATGAAAGTTATGATGATTTATGATATATACTTGAGTGAAGCTTCCTCTGCTGGTATCTAAAAAGCTGTTACTTAGTTTCCTAATTGTGATATTAAAGTGACTTGAAAGACACTTTTCCCATACGGGTGAATCTTGTACTGTGACATTCTTTTGTGAGGTTTTATCTCTCACTTCCTAGTTTCCATGGAGACTTAGAATAATACATGCCATGGGACACAGCTATATTCTTAGATAGATGTAGAGAGTATCCAGTTTACTCTGAAGAGCAAGAAAGACTGACAATACTTTTCTTTCCCAGAGCTCAAATAATCCACGTATGGTATCAATATTTAAACCAAATGATTATACAAAGTCATCTGGCTTGCAGGACAATACTGTTACTATGCAAGGAGACAATGAGATCCAGTGAAATCTGTAGCTCAGAGAACACTGCTAACACCCAGGGTGAGCCTGTTCACTTGCTCAAGCATACTCTTTCCCCCCCTCCTTCTCCTCCTCCCTTTCTCTCATATGTATAGGAGATACATATATAGTATCTTACATCTATATATCTAAAATCCTGTTCTTCCTTGTACATGCTCTGATTCTTTCTAGTTCTACCTGATTCTTTTCAGTCACTGACTTAAGCAATCATATACATACATATATATATATATTCCTCCCTTTATATAATAACTTTATAAATTAATCTCAATTTTAAATGCAGTTGTCAAACTTGCTTTAAATTACATTGTTAAATTTTCTTTTAAAAAATGTGATATGTACCATTACTATATTATATGCAAGTCTTGAGTTTCTTTTATCAACATGTCTAAAGATATCCATAAGCTTTGTGCTTCTGTGACTGTCTTTATATTTCTCTCATTCTACTTATTAACAGTAGTGTGACAGGGTGGAGTGTTCTTCATCTCTCCCATTGTGGTAGTCATTGCGTCTATTTTAGTTTATGAACTTAGACATGAAACAAAATTTCAGCAAATTGAATCCAGCTATATAAGAAGGATAATACATCATGACCAAGTGTTGTTTATTTCAGAAGTAAAAACCTGGTTTAACTTTTAAAAATCAGGGTAGACTTCTGCATCTGCCCAAGATGAAGTAACTGGGACTATACATACCCTCCGACTTGAACAACAAAACACAGACAAAATATATAAAACAATGTCTTTAAAGAAATTGGATATCAGGCAACAAAAGGATAAGATAGTGCTCCTTGAGAGACGGGATATAAAGTGAGCTTTAAGATTACCTATGCTTATTGCCTGAAAGTTTCCACATTGCATCACAGGGAGATGGAATTCAGGTGGACCCTTATGTAAACTATGGACTCTGGATAATAATTATGTGTAAATGTAGGTCATCGGTTATAACAGATGTACCACTGTGGTGGGGGACTTTATAATGGGGAGATTGCGTGTGTTGGGGCAGAGGGTATATGGGAAATGTCTGTGTCTTCATCTTAATTTTGCTGTGAACATAAAACTTACTTTTTTAAGTCTTTATTTTAAAAAACTGCAAGCATGGAGAAATAATCTAAAGTAAACCCCAATTATATTACATCCATTCATTCCTCCTTATCATAAACCCTTTTAATCATGTTTGTCTGAGTTTGTCTGTGACACATATCCCCAAATGACTAATTCCATATTCAACTGTGAAGATGTATCTTGCTGCTATAAATGCCATGTGCAATATGCAGATGCGCGCGCGCACACCCCCCCCACTCTATCCCAACCCAATTACACAGTGATATGATCTTAGTATAGTCTGTCTTAGGCTGATTCCCATTCTTACTAGAGTATCTTTTGAAATTTCCTAATGAGCCTTATTATAGTTTGAGTTGTCTTTCTGAGTGTTTTAAATAATCATATTCTTTTGGATTTTCTCTGTTGAAAAATCTGTGTTTTCTCTTCCTGCCTTACATTAGACATGTTTCATATTTTGAAAGAATAGCATTAAAATATTTTTGATAGACATTAAATTATGTAGCTTGAATACAATATACATTTATGTAGAACTCTGTATGCCATTAGTCTAAGCTCAGACTTACATCTTACAAGAAAGGGTGTTAAAAAAGGATCCTAAAGTTGTTCAAGCAAACCACTTTGATTTAGGGGAAAAGTATTATTTCTAGGAGTGGCACATTGCTGCGGGCCTGAGGTGCTAGAGTCTGGAAACTCACTGCCTAGCAGCAGCCACGTAGTAACTGTCCATTCTCCAGGCAGCATTCTGCAGTCTCCAGTCCATTCTCGTGTCTTGGTGTATCACCTTTTTCAGCCACAGAGATTGTACTGTTTTAGCAAAGATTGCCTCTTACCTTTGTGATTACCTCCCATAAGGGCCACATGACAAGGGTTGTGTACATTCTTAATTACTTTTGTTTTGTTATAGTTTCTTTATCAAAATACTGATTTTCTGCTGTTGAACACACTTTGGTGGGATTGATAAATTAAATCTGTAACAAATGTTTCCTTTTCACATTGATTAATATTTATTCTATTGAAATTCTATTGATAAAGAATATATTCTAGAATTTATCATTCTTGAGCTTTTAAAATTTAGTCTAATGTATTAATAAAGGTAACTCAGTCATATTTTAAAATTACCATATGTTGATTATTTATCTGATCCAGTTTAATCATTACAACAATTTATGAGAAGAAACAGTTATTACCTCACTTGTTAGGAAAGATACTGAGGTGCAGAGAAGTTAGATGACCTGTTTGAGGTCACCTTTGGTCACTAACACACTTTATGATTCACACCACCGACTTTGAAATTTTTTCATGCAAACCACATTAAGAAGTACATTTTACATTGCAACCTATTCCACGTATATAAATGTGTATGTATGTGTATATATACATATTTGTATGTAGACACCCATCGAAATACTGAAAAAAGTATTCTCTTTAAAATTTCTTTTTAAAATTTGCTGTACAATATTTTTTATTGAAGTATAGTTGATTTACAGTGTTGTGTTATTTTCTGGTGTACAGCAGAGTGATTCAGTTACATATATATTCTTTTTCATTATAAGTTATTACAAAATATTATAGTTCCCTGTGGTATGCAGTAAGTCCTTGTTGTTTATCTATTTTATGTGTAGTAATGTGTACCTGTTAATCCCAAACTCCTAATTTATCCCACCTTCTCCCTTTTCCCTCTTGTAACCATAAGTTTATTTTCTATGTCTGTGAGTTTTCTGTGTCTGTTTCTGTTTTGTAAATAAGTTCATTTGTCTCATTTTTTATATTCCACATATAAGTGGTATCATATAATATTTGTCTTTCTCTAACTTACTTCACTTAGTATGATAATCTCTGGGTCCATCCATGTTGCTGCAATTCACATTATTTCATTTTTTATGATTGAGTAATATTCCACCATTCTTTATGTATTCATCAGTTGATGGAGGTTTAGGTTGCTTCCATGTCTTGGCTAAATAGTGCTACTGTGAACACTGGGGTGCATGTATCTTTTCAAATTAAAGTTTTCATATTTTCCAGATATATGCCTGGGAGTGGGATTGCTGGATCATATGGTAACTCAATTTTTAGTTTTTAAGGAACCTCGGTACTTTTTTCCATAGTGGTTGCACCAATTTTGAAATAAGTGTTATTTGATAAAACAATACTTATTTCATACAGTATACTCTGTTACATCTGATCCAGTATAATTTAAAGCAGTTGCTGATCTCAACCCTCTAGATTTTATGACTTACTAATGGGATGCAATCCACGGTTTAAAGAATACTGATTTGCTAAGTGCTGTTAACTACATTACTTTATTTAATGTTAGTAATAACCTTTAGTAAGAAACATTGCTCCAGAGGAAAAGTCTTTCTCCAAGGCCAAAGAGCAAGTATCTTGTGAATCCAACATTTCCAACTCTGCCTAAGTCCCATGTTCTTACTTTTCCTCTCCTTCTTTCACCCCACTATCTCCAGCTGAAGGGAGAATAATTGTAAGCAAATTGTCATATTGTGGCTTATTTGGGTAGGAATAAGCCAGATAAATGCTTTGAGTCTTATGTTTAAAATTAATTTTCATGATGGTTAAAGTTAAATAGAAGAAATATATTAAAGCTTGCTGCTGAATTTGTTTTTCTAAGTAATTGAATTAAAGTTTTAATGTTTCAAAATTGAGCTTTCTCAAAGTGATTTATATTATCTTGCTTGTGCGGGAATAACATTTATTTATAGATTTAACTCTCATATTCTGAAAGTAGAAAAGAACAAAGAATTTTTTCACAGACTTAAGTTAACTAAAATCTTGTATGTAGGTGAGACATACTATTATATTTCATATTCATACAGTTTTATCTGTAGATTTTTTTCTGGGACTTTTTTATAAACTTTTATTTTCATTGTATCTATGTGTAGCCACCAAATATTAGAATCAGATATATTTAAATGCAAAACAGTAAAACCATATACATCGTTGGTATAAATATATAATTTAATCTAATGTGATCATATTTTATTCAGTGAAGAAACAAAAAGAGGGGAAGGGTATAGCTCAAATGGTAGAGTGCATGCTTAGCATACACAAGGTCCTGGGTTCAATCCCCAGTACCTCCTCTAAAAATAAATAAGTAAACCTAAATAACCCCCCCTAAATGAAATAAAAATTTTTAAAAAGTTTAAAAAAGAAATTAAAATGATTTAAATAAAAATGTGAATGAATATTAAAGGCAACTTTTATAAATGGAATTAATATTAGTGTCATCTGAGAGTTTTCTGTTGTTGTTATTTAAAACTGATAAGCTCACTACACATTTTATCCACCATTTGAGTATCTGCTGTTTGCAGATAACTTACACATAGTCCCTGCCCGCAGGAAGCCCATACTCTTACTAGACAGAGCAGCATGCAGCTGGTAGTGCTATGTGATGAATACTGTTTAAATTTTTTTAAAAAAAGATATGAGTAGAAGAGCCTGGGAAAGAGAGAGGTGGGGGGAATTTAACTGTGTCTGGTGGTCCTAGAGAAGGATACTAAAAGCAGAACCACGAACTGCCTCATAAATAATTAGTAGAATTCTGACTAGTAGAGAAAACGGGTAGTTTTCCAAGCAGAAGGAACATGGCATGAGAATGTGAAAAAGTGCATGGATGTTCTGAAGATTGTAGATGGTTTTGTATGATGTGATCCTTGATATGTGAAGGGAAAACAATGGAAGTTCATCATTCTGTTCAGGTTTTATATTTGTCAGACTCTCTCAGTCATTTTAAGTAATGAAAATTTACTACACAGGAACCTAGTAAAATCTAAAATGCTTAGGCCTCAAAAAGATTGAGTTTGGGGTTGGTTCTGGACCCAGAGTGGTTCTAGAAACTCTGGTTTAGGAGTTCCTCAGAGCTGAGTCCTAGACCCCCTTTTCTTCTGGCTCTCTTCCTAGGTCATACCCACAGCTTCAGAATCTACATACCAGTGTCTACCAGCTGTGTAGCTCTGGCCTTGACTTTTCTTCTGACATTCAGACCCATATATCTAGCTGCCTACTTGCTACCTGTAACTATAATAAGCATGGTTGTTTTATAATCTGTCTAATAATTCTGATAACTCAAGTCTTTGAAGTATCTTTCTGATGTTTGGTGTTTTACTGGCTCTACTCTGGTACCTCAGATGCTTGGATATCTGGCTATACTGTTCATTGTTTTAAAATTTTTTGTGTGGATATGTTTTGAGGCCTAGGATAAAAGTACCTTCCTCTAGAGAGAATTTGCATTTACATCTGCTGGATCTAGGGTACTAGTTTGGAACCATTTTCAACAAAACTAAGATTGAGGTTTCCTGGACTACACCAGTGATGCACATTGAACATCAAATTCACACAAAGCCACTGCAGTGGTGGTTACAGCCTCTAGGGAAAAGGCTCCTTATTCCATCTGTTTAGCACTAGACCATCTCCTCAGTCCCATAGGGTATTGTGATTTGCTTCTAGTTTTCCTATCCAAAGTATAGCCCTTTGAGTTCCTAGTTTAATGGGGGAGTACCTCCTTTTAGATTCTCCACTTGGGTGAGCTCTTACATCTGTCCCCCCTAGCACAAAGGCTGTCAAACTGTGGTCTTGACTAGATTAGCAGTTGTCTTTAGGGCAAAAAGCAGGTTAGGTTATTTAGCTTCTTTCTCTGGGTTTTTGCTTTCTTTCAAAATTTGGCTTAATAATTCCTTACCATATTGTTGGCTCTTTGATTCTTTAAAGAAACTGGGTTTTGAAATATTTTATGTACTACTTTTAGATATTTTTAGTGAGAAGATTAAATAACTCAGTCTTAAATAACTGGAAGTGGAAATCTTCCTACTTACTTCTCCCTTGGATCTTCTCAAAGCACTTAAAACCTGGCACTTTCAAAATGAGACTCTCCCAGCCTCCTGTACTCTTCCAACTTGGTCTTTTCCCAGTACTTATTAGCTTACATGCACTTGAGAAGTCCATATGAACTCATCACCTCATTCACTATATTTTTATTACTAAATATTTCTTTAATCTCTTAACCTCCATTGCTTCCATTCTGATCCATCATCTCTCACCAGTACAACTGTAATAGAATCTACATGTCCATTTTAAGGCTCCTATGTTCAGTTCTTCATACTGTGTTCAAAATGACCTTTTAAAATTGACTTCATCATACCATTGCCCTTCCTAAAATCCTTTAATGGCTTTCTATAACTTTCAGAAAAAAACACCCAGGTGCTTACTGTTGACCAGGCTCTGATCTGTGCTGCCTCAGCCACAGGGGCTTAGTGATAGGTATCTATAATATATGACTAGAAAAGGCTGTTGGTCCCAGGTTATGAAGTTGCCTTTTATTTTTTAAGGCTATGGGGAGCCACAGTTTTTTTTTTTTTTTAAGGAATAGAAGGATATAATTATATCTACTTTTGCAGCATTAATAATGGAATAGAGTAGCGTGGCAAGGCTAAGGAACCAGTGAATATGAGAAATAATGTAAGCCTGAGCCAGGGGAATTACAGAGGTTGCAGGGGTTGCATACAAGAAAATTTCTAGAAATAAAAATAGTGAGATCCAACAGCCAACTAACTGTGTGTTGTTAAGGGAAAAGAAGTCAAAGAAAATGTAGTAAAATATTTCACGTGTAAACTTATCAAGCAGTTACTATATATTGGGCACATAAAACTTTAGCATATTTTCTTTTATTCCTCACAGTCACCTTATGAGATAGGTATTATTAAAGTCTTCAGTTTTTCAGTAAGAGAAACTCTGATATAGAGAGGTTACTTCCTTTGCCCATTTCACACAGCTATCGTGTGATTGAGATACAATTTCAAACCTGGGTAGTGTGATTTCAAACCTGTGCTGTTTCTCAGCTGAGAGATTTAGTGGGCAGTAGTTGTGTTAGCTAAGATACAAAATGTAGCAAAGGGCCATACTTTGAGGAACAAGTGTGTATATGTCTGAAGATGAGGAAGAAAGTGGGAAAATAGAAGATGAGTTTATTTCTGGACATCATGGAAAAGATATCCACACCCAAATGAAAACGTGGTTATGGATTTCCAGAGGGAGAGTGGAATTGGAGAATGAGGTTATGCAACCATCAGTCAGTGATATTTAGAGTCATGGAAGAGCCCAAGATTATGTAAGGAGAAAATATGACCTCATAAGTATTGTGTGAGGGTTCAATTAGCTAACATGTAAAGAGCACTTCGCATAGTGCCTGGAGCACTCTTAAGTGATCAGTAAATGTTACCTATTATAATTATTATTGTATAACATAAATAGTAAGGATGAGAATGCAACAAAATTTTTGACGTGAAACATACAAGCATGATTTTCTTAAATTGAATTATGATGATATCATAGGTGTGTTGTGAAAGATCAGGCATTCTGTAGGAGGTGAGTAATTCTACATTCCTGGAACAGCAGAAAAGGTTTGGATTCTCATCTTTAGTATTATTTTTATATAGTGTTTTGTATTGATGTGAAGAACTCTTACTGTCAGTTTAAAAAATATTCTCAGTAGGAGAAATATATTTCTTCAATGGTTAAATTTATTTGGAAAAATAAGCTGACTTAAATAATCTCTGACATCTGTAATAAAGAACCTAAGCTGTGATTGTCTGGCAGAGGAGTGACTGCTGTTAGTTTTTGCCTATTTTAAACAGATTCAAGTATGAATTTTTTTTAGCAGTTTAATGAGTACAACCTACAAAGCTTATTTAATATTTAATGAAGAGACACAGTCATTAGCAGTAGGCTCTGAAATGTCACTGGTGTGCTGAGGTGCTGTTCGTCATTCACAAAGCTGAAAAGGTGGAGGCCAGCTTACCAAAGAAACTACCAAAGAGATAAAGCATGGAATCTGCAGTTAGGGGATGTGGAAGGCATGTTTTTTAGGACTCTGTGAAGCACGTAGGATGGCTGAGCCATCTATGACCATGAAGCAACAGCAGGAAACAAACCATTAGGTCTGCAGCAAAAAAATTTGTGGTCCACCATCATTTGATCTCCTACTTCTTCAAGGTCTGCATTTTGCAGTTGAAGGAAAGAGACAGGGTGAAATGTGGAGAATGTACTTAAATATAAAATATTGTTACAGACTTTTAAGTACTTAACAGACTTTGGGGAGGGAAAGTTTCAAAAGAAGAGGTGATAGAGGGCAATAAAAAAATTATAATGAGTAGTAAAGATGGTGAGTGCTACCGATCTTGAAAGTTAGAGATCAATGAGGATCACTTTGGGAAAGATGGTCAGGAATAGACAGTACATTTAAAAGATAGAAAGATTCCAAGAGGGTAGGAGGTAATAGGAAGTGTTCCAACCTCAAGAGACTGGGCAGTCTTATAATGTCATGCGTTGATCTTGTGGATAGGACCAACGTGGTACATCAGTTTAGTTAGCCATTTATTCTCTCGTTGAGTATTATTGAACTCCTCTTTGCAAGACCATCTGCAGGATATTGAGACCACATGTAATGTCCATTAACAGCAGTAGTTAGTTTTAGTTATCAATGCCAATGTAGGTGTCTTTATAAGGAATTTATTTTAATAGCATTGCAAAGTTACCAGAAATGTGAAGGGCAACCAAAATTTCTTATATACAGCTCATAGAAGGCAGTTTTGTATAAGGCAGAATTGAGAAGTGGGTCTGTAAAAATATCAGCCTGAAACTTAATTTAAACATTCCTGACTACACATATGAATAGCACCTCAAGTAAGAACATTTTAATACCTTCTACACTTGGAGGTACAGTTTTCTTTCTTCTGTCCCCAAGAGTGCGTTGGTGATCGTACCATGATACATTTTTCGTCTGTGAGAATAAGTAGGCTCCAGTAGACATCAGGCTAGTTATCCAGTAGACCAGGAGCTCGGTCTTAAACGCTCAGGCAACTAATTGGCAAATATATCCTGAAAGAGGTGGACTCTGCCTGGCATCTGTGTTGCCCCAGGGACCTTAAGCCAGTTTTTGCCTTGCTCACTTTTGTATCATGTACTCACTAACTTTTATGTCCACTCTATTAGGTTGCTTCATGTTTCCATATTTTGCCGTTTGCTTCCTAAAAACAGCCTACTTTCCTAAGGCTAAGGATCAAGAAATTTTAAATATGTAAATAGCTGGCAGGGGTGGTTGTGGTGGGCAGTCTCTAAATACCATCCCCCTCCTTGTGAAATCCCTTCCACGTGAGTGTGGGCTGGACTTAATGACTGGAATACAGCCGAAATGATATGGTATTTCACTTCTGAGATTAGATTTTTTAAAGATTGGGATTTCCATCTTGGGTTCTCTCTGTCTCTTGGTCTCTCTCTCTTCCTCTCTGTTTGTCTCTGTCTCTGTCTCTTGGATCACTCACACTCTGGTGGAACCTAGCTGCCCTATTTCAAGATGGGCTATGGAGAAGCCCACGTGAGTGACTGAAAGCAGATTTTACTGCATTCAGGTCTTGAGATGACTGCAGCCCTGAGCCAGGACCATTCAACTAAGCCACTCCCAGATTCCCGATTCATAAAAATTGTGAGATCAAGTTTACAGTTTCCAACTTCTAAGTTGTAGGGTATTTTGTTATGCAGCAATAGATAGATAACTAAATAACTAACACAGCTAAGTGTTCTCTTGCCATGAATGTACGAGAAATTGTGATTCCATCCATGTTTACGAAAACAGAACTTTGAAACCAGTAACTGAGAGATGATTAATCATCCTGAGATATTATGTATTCTACTTATTTAATTATTTTCTCCCTTTCTACTATAATGCAAGATTCATGAAAGAAGGGATTTTGTTTTGTGCACTTCTATAACCCCAGTATGTAAATAGTCAAGCATACGCCTCTTGCACCATTTCTAAGTTGTTATAATTTACATATTCTCTGGAAATGTAGAATAGTGGTGATCACAATGACTTCCTATAAAGATATAGCTTACTTAAATGGAAATAGACTCTCCACAGTCTTTATTTTTAAGCTATCATATTGATCATTCAAGCCCATACATTTTTAATGTTTCATATTTTCATTTGAGAACAGTGCCTTGTAGAGATGGAGTTAATCTAATTTAAAAAGTCCTTCAATACCTCATTTAAGTAAGAGTGATGACCTCCTTCGCAGGTCACTCTTTCTCCTCCTGTCTCTGCTCATGTCACAGTCTCCTGGTCACCATATTTTAAATTGTACATGTTCCCTCTCAAACTCCTTATTCCCCTATCCTGCTTTTTCTCTGTAGCATTTATTACCTCTAAGATACTTTATATTCCTCTTATTTTATTTTTTTCTTTCTACTTTCTATTATAATTTAAACTTCATGAAAGAAGGGATTTTTTAAAATTATATTTTGTGCATTGCTGTAACCCCAGCATCTAAAATGATGCATGACACCATGTAGGTCCTCAGTAAACTTTGGATGAATTAGTGAATGCCTTTGTGTTTCTGGGAGAAGCATCTATTTTGACTCTTTTAAGTTAAGTCATATAAAATTGCTGATACTTGATTGATTTTGGACCTATAAAATGGCAGTTTCACATTCAACCTAATAAATGGCTGGTAACTTGGTTATTCATATGCAATATCACTAAATAAGAGGTTTTCTAAGAAAATTTATGCAATTTATTTATTGCCAATAACAGTATTATGTAGTGATAGTATATACATGCACTCTTGATATGAATATAATTTTGAGATTTTTAAGATTTCTATTAATAGGATTTTTCTATTACTTATGCCCCTTTTTACACTTAAAATTTTCCCATCTCTTTCACAAGCTATAGTAAGGAATATACTGAAGTTTTAATAGGTGTATTGTTCCTTTTCAGCTGCCATTGCTTAGAAACAAACAGTGCTGCTAACTGAATCTCAGAGATGCTTCTGGCTGATAAATAATAGGCTGGGTCTTAGCTTCTTTGTCAATATTTGCTGAAGAATGAGCATCCAAGAAGTAGTCTCAGAGTAAATTGAGTCTAACAGAAGGCAAAGCTGTCCTCTGCAGTCAGTATCAAGGAAGGGGGCCTGCAGGGTGCTCTTTTTGAGAGGCTTCTGTGATGACAGGCCCAGAGCACTCTAAAAGATGGCTCCTTGCACTTCCACTGCATGATCCAAAAGACAAACCACCTGTCTGTGGACCCCGGTCCAGGACCTGCAGTCTTGCTCTACATTCTACTTTCTTACTTTCAGTATTTTAAAGCAATAAAAGCCCACAGCCTGACAGGATTTTTGTGCTGCCTTTAGATGACAGTCTGGGGGAAGAAATGCTGTATTACATGAGCATTTTGTTATTTTGTGGCAAAAATAGTTCAGAATATTAAGATATTATAGATTGGGGATAGTGCTGTTATTTGATAGCCTTATCTCATGTTCTTCGTATGTCATGTACTCATTGTATGTGCATTTTGGTGACTTGTGTGTAAAAATATGGGGAATTATGAGTACTGAATATTCTCTATCTGGATATGTGAGGTATAGTTATGCCACAGTCTTACTTCATAGGTTCCTCTCTTTTTTTGACCCCCTTAAATGTCTTCAGCCATGTTTTCTTGTTCATCTGTATAATCTCCCTGGGTGTCCTCATGCATATCCTCTACAGCCACAAACATATTTTCTGTATCTCTAACCCCATCCCAGCCTTATGCCATGAATTTATGACTCTTATAGCCAACAACCCACTGTATTTCTCTACTAAATCCCATAGATACTTCAATTCAACATGTTTAAAATTCTTCTCCTATACTCCCAAATACAGTCGGCTCAGACTCCTCTTGAAGAAACCTAGGAATCATCATAGGTTCTTTCCTTTCCTTCATGCCTTTGAATGATCAAGTTTCATCATTTCTGTTTCCTGAATACTTCCCAAATCTATTATTTCCTCTGTGGCTTTATCTCCACAGACCATCATCACTTCTTACCTGGACTTCTACAAAAGATTCTTACCTAGTTTTTCTGATCCAGGCTCATTCTGTCTCCACGTCTCCTTTTCCACATCTCTCAACAGTTGTACCCATCATTCCTACTACTACTACTTTCATAGTTACTTCATAAATCATAAATATGATATTATTTTCTAATTAAATACCTCCAATGACTTGCTGTCATCTACAGAATCCAGCCCACATTCTTTAACATGGTATAATACAAAGCTTTTCATGATTTGTCTCTGCTTCCCTCTCTAGCTTAATTTCTCCCTGTCTTCCCATAAATATTTAGTACTCTAAATGTTTCATTGCAAAAGATTCCAGTTCCCTGAAGGTGCCAGTTTTTCCACACCTCTGTGATTGTTTTCTTCATTCGGTTAACCACTGCTCTAATACATGCTACTTGTGAGAAACCTTCCCAAGGTTAATTGCCCAACCTTTGTAGCTGCCTCTCCTAATATCACTTATCTGAGTATATTGTAGCTTACTGTTCATTCTTCTGGCCTTGTCACTAACCCTTCTGGACTTTAAGCCTTTTAGGCTTAAGGACTATTTTTTTTTCCATCTATTTATCCACAGTATTACCGTAGGGTTTGGCACATAGTGGGTATTCAGTAAATGTGTGATTAATGAATGGGCAGAATGATACAGCAAAAGAGTAACGGATAAATTCACATGATCTCTCTGCCTAACAATTTCCTTACCAGTACATGGAGGTGATAGTATTTTCTCACAGTACTGCTATAATGATTCTGTGCACTAGGGAACTTGTTTGAGCTCTGTGTCTTACCTCTGCTGCATCTAAGTAGTGACCCTGGGTGAATCAGTTAGCCCTTCTGAATCTCAGATTCTTCCTTTGTCAAATGGAGGAGAGTATAATAATATCGGGCTCCGAGTGGTGTGGTGAAGATTACAAGAGATGTATTTTGCAAGAGCTTAGCAATGTCTGAAATGTAACAGGAGGTTCGTAGATTTTCCCTTTTTCCATCCTTCGTGTTCCCTAACTAATTTCTTTTCTTTAATTCAGCATCTGTTCTTGGGAAAGCTAAAATCTTTCTTTCAGTTTCATTCCGTTTGATCTCTCTTCTAAATTAACTGCTTTCTTTTGCTCCAGCTATTGAGTTCTTTATTTGATCTATTTTTCAATTTTGGGATCTTTATTTGATTTTTATAGATTTCAGTTCTGAGGTGAAATTATCTATCTTCTCATCCATTTAATGGAATATATTACTTATAGTTAATTTAAAGCCTTGTCTGATAATTCCAATTTCAGACAAATATCTTGTGAGTCTCTTCCTATTTATTGTTTTTTCTTTGGTCATGTTTCTTGGTAAACCTGATAATTTTTTATTGAATGCCAGATATTTTATAAAAAAATTATAGAGGCTTTGTGTGGGATTCTAGTCCCCTAGAGAGAAATTTACCTTATCCCTGGCAGGCAGTTTCAGTAGGGGCAGATTATCTGATGAGGCTGCATTACAGTCTTGGTAAGGTGTGACCTACCTCTGATTCATATCCATTTCTAGGATATACCCTCTAATGGTTTCAACTGAGAAACTGGATTGTTTGCTGTGGCCTCTCTGCCTTGTCAAGCCCTGGCTCAAATTTTTGTATCCAAAACTCTGTTAAAATTTTTGTTCTACTTTAAGCTTGCTTTCTGTTAGGCTTTTTAACACTGAGGAATAAGCATTTTAAGAATCAGAAAATGCATAAAGAGGAAAAGTAGCACCCCTCAGTGAGCTTCTGTTTTCTTTTAAACCTTAATCCCACAAGTCCTGGAAGCCCTTGGCAGCATAAATCCCAGTTTTTATTTCCTAGTCCTTTGTGACTGACAAAAGCTCTCTCTTGGCTTCTCTGCCTCTTAGTCTGGCTTCTTAGCCTTTCTTTCCAACTCAAGAATAATTAAATGTCTGAGTGAGAAAGTGGCAGACAGAATGTGGCATTTACCTCATTGAGTTTTCCTTCCTTCCTGGGTCTTGGCCTTGTAAGGCCTAGCTCTCTGGCTTGAAAGCTCTTCAGCTTCAAAAAGATTTTCTTTGTACATTTTCTAGCTTTTTTTTTTTTTAAAGCTGTACTCACAGGACCATTGGGCCGCTGCCAGCTACTCCATCATCACTATGAGACAGAAGTTTTCATACTTTTTAATTTGATATGTCTTTAATCATTTACCTTTTTTTGATTTGCTTTTTGTGCTTTGCTTATTTGCATCCTTTTTTTCTTGATCATCAACTCTTTTGGTGATATATCTTGGTCCAAATTAGAGCTGAAATTTAGGCTTTAGTGCCTATCTGTCCTGATCAATTTAAGGGATGAATCTTAGAAAGGAGAGTACAATAACCACAAAACCATATTGATCACTCCATTTTGTGTTACTTTTCCAGGCAACTTCTGGCCATTGCTGTACCTTTAAACTCTTAGGGAGAAGCAACATTGGAAGGAAGCTGTCTTATGTTTTAATCCACTAGCCTTGGGAATGAGAGGAAAGAGGATTCTGTGCCAGCACTTACTTCATCAGTATTTTGCCCAGCAAAGTTTGTCCTTTATCTTGATTTTATCCTGCTGATAGACAACCCTAATTGTTACTACTGATTTTATAGTGAAAGAACCATTAATAATGTTCTCAATGTTTGGTAGGGACAAAAGCATTATTGAAAGTGGTGCCCCATGGTACAGTACCCACCCTTCACACATACATCAGTTTAAGACAGTCTTCTTTGTCCTCAAGTGTTTCTCAAGGTGTTCTCTCTCTTCCCATCTCTCTTTCCCTTCCCTGAGTGTGTGTGTGTTCTGGGAATCTTCACTTCTCACTTCAGTAGTTTTTCCAGTGTTTATTTTGAGACAGGTAGTTGACATCCCAAATCAGTTTATAATCTTACAAACAGAAAATTGCTTTTAAACAAGTTTTAGCCATATATGTTTTAGTCCCTCAAGCTATGTTTCATGTTAGTACCCCAAGCCCTAAATGCCACTCTAGTTTGATAAGTGCTTATTGATACTATATTATTTTCTTTTAATTTTATAACCATTTTTTATTGAAGTGTAGTTAATTTACAGTGTGTTAGTTTCAGGTGTACAGCAGAATGATTCAGTTATACATACATATATATTCTTTTTCAAATTCTTTTCCATTATAGGTTATTATAAGATATTGAATATAGTTTCCTGTGCAATACAGTAGGTCCTTGTTGTTTATCTATTTTATGAATAGTAGTGTGTATATGTTATATCCTAAACTGCTAATTTATCCTTACCCCAACCCCGCTTTCCCTTTTGGCAACTATAAGTTTGTTTTCTCTGTCTGTGAGTCCATTTCTGTTTTATAAATTTCATTTGTATCATTTTTTTTTATTTCCACATATAAGTGATAGCATATGTTATTTGTCTTTGACTTACTTCACTTAATATGATGTATTACTTTTTAAAAAAATATATTGACGAATAGTTTACCTACAGTATAGTGCATCCATTTAGTGTCCAGTTTTATTAATTTTGACACTGGTGTTCTTGTCTTTAAGTTTATTTTATCCTATGTTAATATAGCCACTCCAGCCTTCTTATGCTTACTGTTTGCATGACATATTTTTTTTGTTTCATTTGCTTTCAACCTCTTCATGTCCTTATATTTAAAGTACATTTCTGTGACATGAATGTATATATGTTCATGTATAACTGAAAAATTGTGCTCTACACTGGAATTTGACACAACATTGTAAAATGATTATAAATCAATAAAAAATGTAAAAAAAAATCAGAGTTTGTCAGGGGATGGAGGGGTGGAAGGATGACTAGGTGGAGCAGGGGACTTTAAGGGCAATTAAAAAAAAGTACATTTCTAGTAGGTAGCATTTAGTTGGGTCTTGCATTTTATCCATTATGATATTATATGCCTTTTAATTAGAGCATTTATTATATTGGAGTTAATGTAATCATTTGATATATTTGATTTACATCTGCTATTTTTTGTTTGTCCCATCTTTCCTTTCTTTTTTTTCCTTTTCTATATTTTGTGGAATTACTTGAATACTTTTAGGAAATTGATTATAATTTATATTGACTTTGAGCTATATTTCTTTGGGTTTTTTTTGGTTATTTCTCTAGGAATGATAATATACATTTTAGCTTTTCATAGTCTGTGTAGAATTGATATTATACTACTTCACATGAAATGTAGATACCTTTCAACTGTGTAGGTGTATTTACAAAACACACCCACTGCCATTCTTTGTTACAGTTTTCATGTGTTTTACATCTCTCTATGCTATGACTCAATTAAGACAGTATTATAATTTTTTCTTTAATCAATCATACTTTAGAGAAATTAAGAGCAAAATAATAGTCTTTAACATTTACCCTTATATTTACCATTTCCAATGTTACTCATCTCTGGAGATCCAGGATTTTCTCTTTGGTATCGTTTCTCTTCATTATAAAGAACTTTCTTTAGTATCTCTTGTAGTGTGAGTCTGGTAACAATGTAGTCTCTTAGTTTTCCTTTTTCTTAGAATGTCTTTATGTTATCTTCAATTCTTAAATGATATTTTTTTCTGGATATTGAATTCTGAGTTGACTTTTTCTGGTACATTAAATACTGTTTTGCTATGATCTGGTTTCATAGTTTCTGATGAAAAGTCAGTGGAAATGTGAATCATTATTCTGCTGTGTGTAATTTACTGTTGTTCTCTGACTGCTTTAAAGATCTCTTCTTTATTTTTGGTTCTTAGTAGTTTGGCTAAGGTATACCTACACATGAATTCCTTTAGTTTGTTTGCAGATATGCTGAGCTTATTGAAAGTTCTAAATTTATACTTTTCACCAGTAATGGGAGGTTTTTTGCCATTATTTCTGCAAGTATTTTTTGTCTTACTTTCTCTCTGTCTCTGAGATCATAATTATATTAGAACTTTTGAAATTGTCCCACAGGGCTCTAAGGCTCTACTTATTTTTCGTTCAATTTTATTTTCTCTTTTCAGGTTAGATTAATTCTGTTGATTTGTCTTCAAGTCACTGACTCGTCTGTCATTTTTACTCTGCCATTAGCCTCAGTCTGAAATTTTTACTTTTCATATTGTATTTTCTGTTCTAAAATTTCTGAATTTTTTTTAATGTTTTTCATTTTTTTTGCCTTGATGTCTTATTTTGTCATTTAATGTTTTTAATTTTTATGCTGAGATTTCTTATTTTGTCATTTATATATTTACTTTATTTCACTGAGTATAGTTATAATGGCTCTGTTAAAGTGTTTGTCTGACAATATCTTGACCTTCCCAGGTTTAGCATCTGTTGACTGTCTTTTCCCTTGAAACTGGGCTATATTTTCCTTCCTGATCGGATTTAGATCAAGTAACTTTACAACTTGGACACTATGAATACTATGTTGTAGAAAATCTGAATTCTCTTATATTGCTTCTGAGAGTGTTGATTTTATTTTAGCAATCAGTTATTTTAGCTAGACCAAAACTGCACACTATTATGCGTGTGGTAAGCAGTGGCTCAGATCTTAGTTCAGTTTTCTAAGCCACAGGTATAAGCTGCCCTTATAAAAGAGAACCCAGAGAACATCCTAGACCCTTTCACTGTGTGAGGACATAGTGAGAAGTTCACAGTCTGCAGCCCAAAAGAGGGCCTTCACCAGAATCTGACCAGGCTGGCACTCTGATCTTGGACTTCCAGCCTTCCAAAACTGTGAGAAGTCAATTACTCTTTATAAGCCATCCAGCTTATGGTATTTTGTTATAGTAGCCCAAACAGACTAAGACTTATTATGTAAAAAACACTGGCTTTTTATTACTCTTCCTTGTCCTTAACCATTGATGAACTTTTTCAAAGCAACAGTATTGTAGCAACTATGTAAGTCATTCATTTCTAAGACTGAATATTTGTAAAGAAAGGAAATTGGTCTAGGTAAGTGAAAAATAAGCCTAAGAATGCTAAAAAGAAGTATTCTTTTTAATGTGGGAAAGAGGAGTAGCTTAACATAGATTTCTTGAACTTTTGTTTCTCTTATCAAATCTGAAAGGAGTGAAGAAGTTGGGCATATGTTGATTCATTGTTAATTACAGAGTATAGAGATAACAGGTTTCGTTATTAGTCACTGTTCTGCTTGTCTTTGACAATAGCTCTTAATGCAGGAAGAAAAGGCTTTTTTAGAAAAGAGAATTAGGAGCATTTCCAGTACCATTCCTTTGCATATGCCATTTCCTTGGATTTGAGCCTTGAAATAGCTTTACCCGGGTGTAATTCCAAAATAGACTTTTGTTTATTCTCTTTTGTATTTGAAAATGATACTGCTGATGATTTGAAATTACTTTTTATGGATAATCATAATGGCATGGTTTCTTTCCTCTAAGATGCAAATAGATTGATTCTGTTGTTAAAATAAGGACCAATACTGGCAGTAATAATTCAGAACTTATTATTGTCTCTTTTATTTTGCTTCCTACCTAATAGAAGTATAGTTAAAATGACAGCTTCATGGCATTTAATATCACTTACTTTTACAAATTCCTGGTCCCAAGTATTTCAGACTTTCATCTAAATGAGAACTCTTGATTTTCTGCCCATGGCCCTTGAACTGTGAGTTAAAGCTGCCATAAGCTTTAGCAAATGCTGATGAGATTCAAGGATCCCATAAGAGAGGTATACTGATGATTGAGAGAAAAAGCTTGCACTGGGGAAGAATTCATTGCACCAAGCAAATCAGTGACTCTAGGGAATGTCAGTAAGAGGCAATTCTCCCGTTTCCGTTCCCCGTGCTTCAGACCTACCACACCCGTACATGCACATATACATCTTCAGAGGTTCCTGGTACCTCCAGTCCTTGAGCCTTTCTGCACATAAAGGGCTTGATTCTCACTGATTTCCTTCCTCTCCCCTCTACTCAACTGTCCTCCCACCCTGTCACCAGTGCTTAGTTTTCAGTCTTTTATTTTCGGCCAAGTTGTCTACTTTCAGGCTTTCAACGTTAACATTTGGAGGAGAGGGTAACAGTCTGATTTCTTACTGGTGTCTGCATCTGAGAAGAGGTACCTAGGGGAGCCAGGTTAAATGCTGCCTTTGAGTAGAGATTTGTTCTGTCTTACGTAGAAGGCTGACTGAGCTTGAGAATACCTTAGCTGTCCATGCCCACTGTTAGGTAAGTCAGAATTGTGAATGGGTGCCCTTGGCACCAGCAAATGGAGTCTCCATTTTTCATACCACTAGTATTTTCCTTACCTTTCAGTTAGCTTTGTCCTTCTTATCAAGATGCTTGTCTGCTGTAGGGGAAGAATATGATCAGCTTACTTAATCTAACACTTAAGTCTTACCTCTCTGGCAAATATTTGTGTTGTGAAAAAGGATTGAAGCTATAAGGGGTGTTATTTTGATTATTAACAAGTCTGTGAGGGAGGATGAGTTTGGGTTGGGAGTGGAGTGAGGAAGACATCCTGGCCCCTGAGAGGTGGGGAATTAAATATATATGTCAAGCAAATAGATTGTATAGGAACACCCCATATTATTAAAGAGTTAAAAAAGAAAAGAATACATTGCTTCTTTGTGTTCTTATTTCTTACAAATATGTGCTTGAAGATCAGTATGAAATAGTTTGGGTTTAGAGATTTTGTTTTACAGAAATTTCCCTTTTGAAATTAATTTCAAGCCTTGGCCAACTATGTCGTTGAACAACCTAAAATGAAAGTTGAAATTCTTGGGCTTAAAGATATTTTTGGCAAAAAAGTTATTAAGGTTGCAAATACTGCAGTTTAGATATTTTTATGTTATACTGAGATGAGTTTTAGAGCTGTGGTGTATTATATAAACATTTTGAATAGGGTTATAGTTTAGTTGATATTAAGAAACTTAATTTTTTTCTGTTAAATATTTTTCAGTTTTGTTGAGATATATTTGATAAATACAGTTGTAATATATTTAAAAGGTACATGATGATTTGATATATATATACATTGTGAAAAGATTCCCGTGATTGAGTTAATATATTCATCACCTCACATACTTATCTTTTTTTTTTTTTTAACATTTTTTGAGTTATAGTCATTTTACAATGTTGTGTCAGATTCCAGTGTAGAGCACAATTTTTCAGCCATACATGAACATACATATATTCACTGTCACATTTTTTTTCGCTATGAGCTATGACAAGATCTTGTATATATTTCCCTGTGCTATACAGTATAATCTTGTTTATCTATTCTACATTTTGGAATCCCAGTCTGTCCCTTCCTGCCCCCTGCCCCCTTGGCAACCACAAGTTTGTATTCTATGTCTGTAGTCTGTTTCTGTTTTGTATTTATGTTCTGTTTTGTTTTATTTTAGATTCCACATATGAGCGATCTCACATGGTATTTTTCTTTCTCTTTCTGGCTTACTTAGAATGACATTCTCCAGGAACATCCATGTTACTGCAAATGGCATTATGTTGGTTTTTATGGCTGAATAGTATTCCATTGTATAAATATACCACATCTTCTTTATCCAGTCATCTGTTGATGGACATTTAGGCTGTTTCCATGTCTTGGCTATTGTAAATAGTGCTGCTATGAACATTGGGGTGCAGGTGTCATTTTGAAGCAGGGTTCCTTCTGGATATATGCCCAGGAGCGGGATTCCTGGGTCATATGGTAAGTCTATTCCTAGTCTTTTGAGGAATCTCCATACTGTTTTCCACAGTGGCTGCACCAAACTGCATTCCCACCAGCAGTGTAGGAGGGTTCCCTTTTCTTCACAGCCTCTCCAGCATTTGTCATTTGTGGACTTTTGAATGATGGCCATTCTGACTGGTGTGAGGTGATACCTCGTTGTAGTTTTGATTTGCATTTCTCTGATGATTAGTGATATTGAGCATTTTTTCATGTGCCTATTGATGATTTGTATTTCTTCCTTGGTGAATTGCTTGTTTAGGTCTTCTGCCCATTTTTGGATTGGGTTGTTTGTTTTTTTTCTTACTAAGTCGTATGAGCTGCTTATATATTCTGGAGAGCAAGCCTTTGTCGGTTTCATTTGCAAAAATTTTCTGCCATTCTGTAGGTTGTCATTTTGTTTTACTTATGGTTTCCTTTGCTGTGCAGAAGCTTGTAAGTTTGATTAGGTCCCATTTGTTTATTCTTGCTTTTATTTCTATTGCTTGGGTAGACTGCCCTAGAACATTTTTGAGATGTATGTCAGATAATGTTTTGCCTATATTTTCTTCTAAGAGGTTTATTGTATCTTGTCTTATGTTTAAGTCTTTGATCCATTTTGAGTCTATTTTTGTGTATGGTTTAAGGGAGTGTTCTCTCTTCATTATTTACATGCTGCTGTCCAGTATTCCCAACACCATTTGCTGAAGAGACTGTCTTTATTCCATTGTATATTCTTGCCTCCTTTGTCGAAGATTAGTTGACCAAAAGTTAGTGGGTTCATTTCTGGGCTCTCTATTCTGTTCCATTGGTCCATATGTCTGTTTTTGTACCAATACCATGCTGTTTTGATTACTGTAGCTCTGTAGTATTGTCTGAAGTCTGGGAGAGTTATTACTCCAGCCTCTTTCTTTTTCTTCAGTAATGTTTTGGCAATTCTAGATCTTTTGTGGTTCCATATAAATTTTATTATGATTTGTTCTAGTTCTGTGAAATATATCCTCGGTAATTTGATAGGGATTGCATTAAATCTATAGATTGCCTTGGCAGTATGACCATTTTGACAATATTGATTCTTCCATATCTTTATTTTTTCTCTTGCTATTCTTGTCAGTTACACTATCCTTATAAATCAAAGTTATTTTTGCCCCACAGGAGGAGACAGGTAATTTTCCCCTACTTTCTTCTCTGAAAATGTTTGTATAAAATGGAAATTATTTAAATGTATTTCTTACATATTATCCATTATTAAGATTTTCTGTTTCTTCTTGAGTCAAATTTAACATATTTTCTAGAAAAATACTGACTTTAATTTTGAAATATTCATTTAAAGTTTTCAAATAATTCCATTATGAGCTTTCAAATCTTAAAGTATATATCGTGTCTTATTTTGTTTTTCTCAGTTCTCAGAATGTTATATATCCACATCCCATATTTGAGACTTGATTATTAATAGCAGTTAAAGAAAGAAGTATTGGAAAAGTTTGAATAAACTCAAGTTCTTAATGGTTAATCTTTTAGCAAGAAATAAAATGAGTAAGTAAGCCACCTACCTGTATATAAATAAAAGAATGTTCAAAAGTAAGAGGTAAAATGGAGAAGAGATCTGGACTTGTTCTCTTAACAACTTGAACTTTAGATGCAATGTTTAATTTCCATTAAGTTGAAACTAAATTACCATTAAGTTGAACTAGTTTTTAGTACCCATGGCAGGACATTTGTTCTCTTTGATGAGCAGTGCTTTTGATACAATTTTCTTTTAATTAGGTTTTAATAATTTTATATAGCATATATTAACCAATCTTTATGCATATGTAGTTTTAAAATAAAGATAGCATGCCTTATGACAGATCCTCTACAACTTTGCTCATTTATTGACTCAGGAGGCATCATTGTAGCACAATCTTTCTTTCCATACTGGGTTATAAGCAGTTTAGTAAAAGTCATTTTTAAATCAGGAGTATTAAAATTTAAAATTTCTCTGCAGAGTTCCAGGGATTCCTTCACAACAACGAGGCAAGTTCTACTTAACATGTGGTTGCAAAACAGTTTAATTATTTTAAATTTATGGTTTCCACTGACTCTTCAATATACTTTCCAAATACCCTGTGACCGTTCTTGCAAATATTAGATATTAGAGCTTTTGGAGAGGCTGAACGTCGTGTTGCTAAGATTTCTTTTTCTTCTTATTATTCTTTTTAAAAAATTCTTCAGCTTTGACAGGAACTAGGGATGATTATTCAGGAAAGCTAAATCTTAACCGCCAACCTAATTACAGGCATACCTCGTTTAATTGTGCTTTGCCTTTGTTGTGCTTCACAGACACTGCCGTTTTTACACATTGAAGGTTTGTGGCAACCTTGTGTCGAGCAAGTCTGTTAGTGCCATTTTTCCAATGGCATTTGCTCGCTTCATGTTTCTGTGTCACATTTTGGTAATTCTTTCAATATTTCAAACTTTTTCATTATTATACTTGTTATGGTGATCTGTGATCAGTAATCTTTGTTGCTGCTACTCACTAAGGGCTCAGATGATGGTTAGTGGTTTTTAGCAGTGAAGTTTTTTTTAATTGAGGTACATGTATTGTTTCTTTAGACATAATACTATTACACATTTAATAGACTACAGTATAGCGTAAACATAATTTTTTACACATCTGGGAAACCACATTTACGTAACTTTCTTTATTGCAATATTCACTTGATCGTAGTGGTCTGGAACCAAACCTGCCCTATCTCTGAGGTATCCCTCATATACTGTTATTTGAATCTGCTGAGGATTAGGCGTCTCAGTAGAAAGGGATTTTTCAGCCTGAGTGAGGTATTTAGCTGTGGCATCAAGTAGTCCTAGGTAAATTGTGTACCCTGGGGCCAGTCTCCCAGATTGTTCATGTTGAATGTTCTGTGTTCTCTTCAGCTAATAAACCCAAGAATACCATGTGGTGTCGGGGCAATACTGGTGGAGCCTCTGGGGCTGGGACCTCTGGTCAAAAGAGCCCATTAGGTTGGCCTGGAAAAAGAAATTAACACTGCATTAATTGTAATAATCGTGCTGCATTCTGATTATATGATCCATTTCATTCTTAGTGCAGGGTTAGTATTCTTAGCTTTCTATTATTGGGAACAGTAGCTGATTTTCTGTTGGGAAAAAAAGTACTGTACAATTGTTCTGCTTATCTACATGACAAACTACCCCAAAGCTTAGTGGTTTAAAACAAATATTTATTATATTTCATTTTTCTCTGGCTGGATTGAGTTCAGTTTAGCAGTTTTCTCATAGGGTTTCTTATTCTGCTGCAGTCAGATGCTGGCAGGATCTGTTGTCTCCTGAAGGCTTGACAGGGCTAAACATGGCATCTACATGGCCCACTCACACTCACATAGAGCCTCTCTTTGTGGCCTCGCCACATAGCTTGGGCTTTTCACAGCATGGCAGCTGGATTCTGAGAGAGAACCTCCCAAGAGCATGTATTCCAAGAGATAGGAAGCATAAGAGCCAGACTAGTTAAGGGCTATGCTTAGAACTAGCCTAGCTCACTGCTGTCATGTTTGGTTGGTCAGAGCCTGCCAAATTTAAGGATGTAAAGAAATAGGCTCCACCTTATACCAGGGCACAGTCAGGGTCACATTTTTGTAGAAGAGAGTGTCAGGGACACATTTTTGGAATGGGAGATGTTATTGTCATCTTTGGAAAATACCATCTGCTAAAAACTCTTGATTAAAAAAATAACTGTGTAATGCCTTAAAAGAGTATGTAAGTGTATTCTTGCATTGATATTGTATGTGTCTGCATGTTGTTACATAGATACTGTATGTACATGTATGCAAGTATATATTACGTGTGTGCATATATAGATGCATACACACATATATATGATGTTTCAGTATCAGTGTATTTCATTATGTGTGGCTTTAAAAAACACACAACTGCACTTTTAATTAGTATTCACAATCTCAAAACCATCTAACAGTTGAACTGTCTTTTCCCTGATGATTTGTGTTATCACTTCCTATGAAACTGTCTTATATCTGTTCCTCTGTTCTCAAACCTCTAACACCCCCTCCCACTGTACTCACTCTCAGCTAATGACCTTGCTTTTTATTTCCTTGAGAATAAAACAGCCAGAGGAAAAATTTAGTTCTATCACCAAATCTCCTACAACTACCTGTGTCATTACCCACTTTTGTGCCTTGTCTCTCTGTGACAATAGAGTATCCAGCCTAAATGAAACCTCCCCTTTTGCCCTGGGACCCATCCCTTCTTGGCTACTCAAGGATTTAATACCTGCATCATCAAATTTTCCCTTTACTAGATCATTCCCTTCAGCATACAAATAGCCTAAAATTGTGCTTCATTTTAAATCCCTCCTTGATGGCACAAACCTGTTTCACTACCCCATTTCTCTGCTTCCAGTTGTTGAAAATTCTACAAGAGTTGTCTGTGCTCTGTCTCCATTTCCTCCTTTTCCATTACTCTTAAACTCACTTTGGCCATTCCATCCATGGTCAGTGATGGCCACCACAAATCCAGTAGCCAGTTTTCAGTCTGTATTTTATGTAACCTTTCTGTGCATTTAGCAAAGTCCTCCTTAAAACATTGTTTTCAAAACTCTCCTTTTCCTCTTCCTCACTGCTTACTTCTTAATTTCCTTTGCTAGATTCTTTTCACTTTCCTGACCTCTAAATGTTGGAACTCAGGGTCAAACTTAGCATGTCCAAATTGAACCCTTTTTCTCTATTCTAGGCATACCCCTCAGGCTAGGAAAAAGAATGATCCTTGATTCCATTCATATCCTGCATTTAATTTATCAGCTGATCATGACAGCTCTACCTGCAAAACTTGTCAAAATTCCAAACTCTAACATTTTTACCTTCACTCTTACTTTTGTCTAGTCAGCCACCATCCTGTGGATTGTTGCAATAAATAGCCTCCTAACTGGACACCCTCACCCCCAGTCCTCTTTGCCTTTTCATGGTTTATTCTCAACAGAGTACTCAGAGTAATCCTTTCAAGACTTAAGTCATATCATGTTACTCTTCTGCTCCAAATGTCACGTGGCTTCCCATCTTGCTGGGAATAAAAGCTAAAGCCCTTAACCTGGTTTGCAGAGGCCTTGCCTAATCTAGCTCGTGCTGCCTCTCTGACTGCATCATCACCACTTCCCCCTTGTTCGCTTTGCTCCAGGTGCACCGACCTTTATTCTCTGTGAACATGCCAAGTCCACTTCCACATCAAGGCATTTCCTCTTGCTGTTTCTTATGCCTCTAAAACTTCCCTAGTTTTCCCAAATGCTGTCTCCTTATTTCATTCAGGTTTCTACTTAAAGTTCTGCTTCCAAAGAAGCCTTTCCCTGACCATTCTACCCGAAGCAATAACTTCTCCCATGCCCCAGCCAAACCACCCTTGGTCACCTACTATCTCTATTCTGCTTTAATTTTTCTTCTTAGAACTTATCACCACCATTATTTATTTGTCTGTGGTCTGTCTCCGCTCTCTATAATGAAGGCATCATGAGAGTAGGGACTTTTGATCACAAGAAAGTGATAAAACTCAGCAGGTGCTCCATAAGCATTTGTTAATTGAGTGAATGCATAAAAACCTGTGTATGTATGCAGTGAATTGTTGTGTATGGCTTGATGGGAAAATAGTAATTCTAACTTTCTATTTTAAACTTGACCTGTGGCCCTGTTTTATCAAAAAGTAATGCATGTGCTGGAAGCAAACACCACATTGCCTTTATTGCTTATCTTCAAGATCTCAGTTTTCCAGATGCAATTTGCTTAGGCTTTGTTGCTTTCGAGCTGGCAAGAATTTGTGAGTTCTGCTGTTCTGTCAGCATTGTGTATTATCAGGGTGCTTAACTTTTCTTCATATGCTCACTAAGTGAAGAAAGTACGGCTTGATGTAGTTAGAGTATGTGATTCCTAAGGTCTTCTAGTTAAAAATAATTTCTCTTTAAGATGGGCCTTTAAAAATCTAATGCTCCATTAGGTGATTTCTAAATAGTATGATGTTACAAACATTTTAATCAATAAGATCATGGCCACTTAAAAACATTAGCAGATTCTACTAGTTTGTAATTTATTTTATAAGTAATTTTATTTACAAACACTTTAATCAAGCTTATTTTGGCAAGTATCTTTTTAGGGGAAATTCCAGATAGAGACTTTACTAACACGATGGTAAAGAATGATCTGTCTTTAAAGGCGTTCTTTACAGATAAGTTACATTCCAAGAATTTTAATTATTATATAAAATTGTGCTTCTCTATAATAGAAATAGAAACTGAAAAATTCCTGAGTCAAGATTTCACTTGTGAGCAAATAGGAGTTTAGTTTTTAAACCTTTATTCTTAAGTAAACCTTTTTGCTAAGCATCTACAGTCACGGCATTTACGTTTTTTTGCTTGTAAGGTTAAAACCACTATGGTGTCCATAATTAAGTTCATTAAGATGTTTCTACTTAACTCTTACAAAGGTGACACTTTTTATTAAACTGAAGAGAGTAGAAATCTGTGACACTAGGGACACATACTGTTTTCTAAAGCTAATTAAAGCTAAATGAGGCCTGGAAACCTGGGATGACTCTCACTCCAGAGACTGTAGCTTTATAGTGAAACCTTAGTTCTTTCAAAATAGGGCAGATGATTCTCTCTCTTTCCCCAACCCCGACTTGAGTGTCCTTCCTGGAGAAACCAGAGATGTTGCTGGTGGTTGAGATCTTTGTTGTTACATACACAGTAATTTCAGTTAGAGAAAACAGCTCTACGCTCCTGTTCCATTCTATTCTGATTAAGTTTAGTAACTTTTACTGGAAAACAAACAGTCCAGGATGGAGTCGAGATAAACAGTATTTTGCATGATCCAGTTCAATCATATTGTTAGATTTCACTTTATAGAGATTTTTAAACAGTAGGAAGTAAGGACTTCGTTTTAAGATCTTTATTAAATAAGCCTCTTTTTACATTGCCTTTTTTAGAGGTTCAAAGAAATGAACACTTTTCATAGTTTAACTATTTCTCTTTCTTTTTTCATTCCCTTTCCATATCCCTTTTTTATTTTACCCAACACCAAAAATGCCCTTTCAGAAACATAAAGTAGATCTTTTCTACAAGCTACGCCATGTGATGAATGAACTTATTGACCTTCGAAGGCAGCTACTGTCTGGGCACCTGACTCAGGATCAGGTGCGGGAGGTTAAGCGGCACATCACCGTGCGCCTGGACTGGGGTAATGAGTAAGTATGAATATCGTTTGGGTATCTCTCAGTTTCATTTATGATCCGAGTTTATACCTGATCAAAGCTTCTCTTTAGTGATTAAAAGACGTTGTATTCTCCACTAAGCTTTGATCATGTTTACAATCAGTAGTTGTTTCTTTTAGTTTATAGCAAAGAACACTCATTGGTTCTACTCACTGAAACTCTCTCAGCCTCTGTTTTCACTTTTGGAAAATTAAATAATTGGCCTACATTATATTCTGGAGTTTCTTCCAAATCAGATTTGTTGATTCTAGACCCCAGTAATCAGAATACTCTTTTGTTTCATCTTTTAGTACTTTTTAAATTTCATGTAAATTCAATGTCTTTTACATTTCATACAGTGAATCTGAATAAGCATATACTACAAATGGGAGCTGTCTACATCTGTACTTCAAAATATTCTTGACTTGTCATTTAAAAATAGTTCTGCATTTATGCAATGGGTATGATTATTTGCTATCGCCAGACAAGTAAAATTCTAAGACTTTGGCAGGGAAGCTAGAGTAGATAGTATTCAGATTTTATTTCTTCCTAGATTTAATAATTGATACAATGTTCAAGTGCTTATCTCATTCTCTTAAAATGAGGTCCATTGAAACTTTGAAGTGCCTGAGTTGCTTCCTATTTAAGATAAATATATATATATATATATATATATATATATATATATATATATATATATATATATACACATACACACACACACCTTAAGTATATTTTAGTACAAGTATTTAGTTCTTCTCCCCTTTGAGACATCATTGAAATGATAGAAAATAAAAGGAATGGGAGGAGCCCAGCAATAAATGGGATATATGAACCCATTTTTAGGAGCTGAAAAGTAGAGAGATGATTAGTGACAGAAGAAGCCCATAATATATGGAGGAACTTTAGCTAATGAAGGAGCTGCTCTGCCCTGCAGCTTCTAGAATCATGAAAGAAAGGGAGTATGCTTTGGAATTTAAAAAAGGACATGCTTAAAAGTCTGTAAAGGAATAATACTTCACCAACATGAGTAGAAAACCTGACAGCCAAGTGTTTCCCTTCGGATAAACAAATACAAATACCAACTGCCTAGAGGAAAACTGGGCAATGTAAGTTTGGCCTGGGACTTTGTTGCAGATTTCTTCAGATTGTGATATTTAAGGGTTTCAAAGTGTAATGACTAGATTTCTTCCATTTATGAGAAAGAGACGCTTGCTAGTCATCTACCCTCATAAAGAAAAGTCCCCCACACTTTAGTGCCTTCTAAATTTGAGTGAACAGTTGACCCTTATCAGATATTTGGGAGAAATCCTTCCAGAGGGAAGAGAGAGACCAAGATAAACAAAATACCTTGCTCCAGAGAGACCTAGAGATAAGTAAAGAACTTGAAAAAAAATCTCTGAGTATCCTTAAAGAGAATCAGAAAGACTCATTATGTACTATAAAATGCTATGAAAAAGGATTGGAGAATGTGATTTCAAAAAAAAAATGCAGGAAGAGAACAGAAAGATAATTTTATCTTATATTTCGGAAAAGAAAACAGAGATGGGAAATGTTGAGGAAAGAATAATACAGAGGTTCAGTCCAAGGGGTCCAACATCAGACATTATAATTTCCAGGAAAAGAATAAAGGCGATAAAAGGGAAGTTCTAAAGAACTGATAGAAGATTTCCTAGAGCCAAAGGGCAGGTGAATTTAAAAGCTCTTAGAGTTGAAAGAGCCCATCAGATACCTAGTGTAATGAATGGGGAGGAAGAACCAAAATCCACAGCGAGGCACCTTAAGATATTTCAGTATTCCAGGGATGAAGAGAAGCTTCTAAAAAGGTTGTCAGACAGAAAAACAGGTCTTACAAAAGAATAAGATTCACACCACAGCCTTACAAATTTTATCAGTAACACTTGATGCTAGAATATAATGATGTAATGTCTTCAAAATTCATTTGGGAAATGATTTGCCAGCCAGAATTTTATAAACAACTAAACTATCAAATCAAGTGTCAAGGCCAAATAAAGCCATTTTAAAGCATTCAAGGATATAGAAGTTACCTTTCATGGCTCCTTTCTTAAGAAGGGCCTTGAGGATGTGTCCTTGCAGAGTAATACCAGCCCAGCATGGTATTGTTTTTCAGTAGAAAAGAAAAAATTTACAACCCTAAATTAGTTATTTGTGACATTTTGAAGTTACAGCATCCTATCCTGGTTAATTTCATTAAATTACACTCTTTCTTGACTGTTAATAGGATTTCTTGACATGTACCACGGACTCCTGTATATACCATGAATTCAGGTGTACCATAGATCAGACAGTGTTCTCTAAATCTAACTTTGGGTAGTAAAAATCTTGGCAAAATGCAGTATGATAACTTACAGCATAGCTACTGATCCTGTCTCCTCAGCCCCAAATAGTATGTTATTAAATGGTACCATTGCATTTATTTAAAAAAGCAATAATAGTAATAATTGCAAACATAATATGACTATGTGCCAAGCAAATTGTTGCACTGGAAATGACACTAACAGTTGCATAAATCATTATGTTGCAGTTTTAACTGCAACCATACATACCAGTAAATATAAGAGAAATATTTTAGAAATACTAGTATCTCTTTAGGATAAAGCTTGGAAAACAGACCAATTAGATTTTGCAGTCAAATCTGAAAACTTAAAGGTGATAGCTTGCAAACAAGTTCAATTACATTTGAAAAAGGTAGAGGCCATTATAAATACCTGTCAGTAAATTATAGTGCTATTCTACCTTCATTAATAACTTTTTATCTACAGAATGTGTATGTGCTTCTGTGTGTGTAGAGGGTAGTATTTATATGTTCATTTTGATAAAAACCAAAAACCAGGAGATTAGTTTTACCCCCAAACACATACTTTCCCCCTTCTCCCTCCCCTTTCCCCTGATCCTCCTCTCCTGGAGTCTCTGTATCTTCTTCCCTCCTTTTCCCCTCCCCTTCCACTTCTTTCCTTCCCCCTTCTTCTTCTTTTAATTTCTCTTTACCTACACTGGAAATTACAGTCACTTGAAAACTTAATTGAGAACTTTGTAGGTCTATAATTATTATTAAAGGAAGCAGACATATGCTCCCCAAACAATAGGACTATTCTCTCTGATTCTCACTTGAATGAACCTTTTGAAAATTTTTCCTTCTTACTTTGAAAGAAGAAATGATTTAGTGCAAAAATAAAATCATATCATACTGTTCAGTTATATAAAGGAGACTGTTCTATGCAACAGTTGATCATTGATAACCATATCCGTTGTTCCCATTTTATGCCCTCATAGTTCCACACTTCTTATTCCACCACATTTTCATAAATGCCGTAAAATATTGAAGCTTAGCACATGTTGGCATGTGGTGGGTGCACAATCCATGTTTGCTGATTGTATTTTTATGTTTTAATTGATGTAACTAAATATTAATCATATGTAAGTTTAAACCTTATGCCTTTTCCTGTATTTCAGAACCTGTTTCAGAAGCTATTAATAACAGCTACTAATTGTTTATTGAGCACATCTGTCTGTATCATTGTGGCAAGTGCATGGTCAAACTTTATATGCACTGTTACAATGAGATGCTGTTATGATCTTCCAAGGCAAGAAACATGTTTTCCATTGTTGCATAGTGAGTGGTAGAACTAGTGTTTGTACCCAGAACTGATCCCAAAAGCCGTATAGCTTCTGCAGGACTTTACTATCTCTATGATTATTTATAAGTGTAAGTCTTAAAACCAAACAAATTATTGTCAGTATTTCTGGTCTGTAGGTTATTCGATCTTTGTTCTATCATCTATACTCCTTGTCCCATAATGTATATCTGCTTTAACACTGAGTTAGAACATTCAAGGATAGAAACTAAACTGGTACCCTTTTATTTAGAGTTTAAAAATACAGAGCTCTCCACATTTATATGACAACAATTTAAATTTTGTTTCCTGAGATTAGGAATTATTTATTTTGCCAAAAACTTGAAGATTCTGGCATTAAATGTATGTGACTTTCACTCGTTGGCCTCTTTGTGTATGTGTACACCCATTCCATAAGTGAAAGTTACTAAAATTGTATTAGGCAGAAATCACATTTGTAATACTATGTTATAAAATACAGGAAGGGCATAAAATAAAGTAGTGTTCAAATTAACCAACCATTATTTCTGCTCAACTCTCCCGTTCAAAGAATAAGTCAGTTAATTACATTCTCTCCAAGGGAATTCTAAAATAATTTATCTAGCAATGTAATTTTAATGTGTTAATTTAATATTTTCATCACCTATTAAAGATGTTGAGAAAAGTTTCTTCTCAGTCTCTAATCTTATCACCATGGTAAATATAGCATAGCTGAGTTAAGTTGTGTAAGCCCACTACTGACACAGCTTAGTTGATCTCTGCCTTAGAAAAATACCTAAGTAAGAAATATTTTACTCTTAGAATAATTTATAGGAATTTTTGTATTTTTTCTTTAGGGAGAAAGTACAGATTTGAATAAAATATAAATATTTTATAAGCTGTTGAATTAGAATGTTTCTACAGATTTTAAGTATCAAATGAAAAAATTGGTATCTTTTTATTGTGAAGTCTTATCATTTAAGACAAATAACTGACAAATATGTAATAATTTCTAGTTATTTAATTGTCTTTCTCTCCCTCTCCCTCTATCATATTCTTTCCCTCCCCTGCCTCTCTTTTGTACCTTTTCTCAGATTTTCATAAATTGTATGTAACCCACCCACGTCTCTTTCTTCCTGCTTAGTTTATGTTGCTCACCAAGGGAATTACTCTTGGAGGAAGCAACACAAGCAGCAGTTTGGGTTGTAGTGTGTAGAAAATACTGCCACCCCATGCCCCACCCCAGCGAGTTTCCTCTGAGTAGATTTTTAGCTAGGACTCAGAAAGGTTTGTTCAGTACTTTCTCTTTAAGGGCATAGTGATATTTTCCAGCTTCAGGACATCTGAAATTAGCAGAAGCTTCCAGGGCTTTCTTAGATTTCTCCTGATGTAAGGTATTGTGCCCATCAATCAGTATTTTGCCCTACTTAAGAAGTCTGAGATAACTTTGTTTAAAGTGTACATGTGTCAGAATCGTCTGCCAAGTTACTATGTTCAGACGACTAATACCCACACACTCACTGGTTCTTGTGCATCTGTTTTGCCCACCATCATACCCTGCACTTAGCACAATGCCTGCACTTGACAGGCACTAGGTGAGCATATCTAAGTGCTAAGGTGGGTTTGTTCTTACGCCTGGTGGCCACTCATTCATCAGTCTGTATTTGTTTCCTTCTGGGTTAATGGATTGATACAAAAATCATTCCTCAGACTATTAATGACCAAATTGATTAAAATCACTTACAGCCATTAGTACTTAACTTCATGGTTATTAGTGGAAAGGCGGCAGTTACAGTGGAAATATCATGGGTTCAGAGTAAGACAGACCTAGCTTGAGACAAGCTCAACTCTACTCCCTTAAGAGACCACTTAGTTAACTTCTCTGGTCTTCAGTGTTCTCAATTATAAAATGGGTGTAATACTGTGTACTTCCCATAGTGCTTAGAGATGATATCCAAAAAACACCTATTCCAAGTAAATGTTCAGTAAAAAAGGTAGCTATTATCTTATATTTTATTATCTAAATACAAGTGTACCATGCTTTCATTAGTATATTATATCTGTATGCGCTCTTTACTCTAAGTGTTAGAAAAGGGCACTGCCCACAGAAAATCTTAGTATCTCTAGTCTTTTTCAACTGATTCTGGGGGAGAACTAAGTCATAAATGCATTAAAACTTCCTTTGTTTATAATTAATTAACTTTAAGTTATTTCCTGTGTTCTTTGGTTCGGATGAGGAAACCCAGAAGAAAAAGAGGCAATAGAAAATAGACTAGAATATGGAACATTTAAAAGACATGTAAAATTCAAAGAATTTGATACAGAGATTCAGGGCCTTTAGAGAGGTGCATCTAAAAGAACATAGGAGCAAAAGTACGTCTCTTATTCACTCCTGCATCCCTAAGTTCAGCATGAGCCTAGTATGGAGTAGATGCCAATAAATATTTATTGAATTATTGGAATGAATGAACAAGTGATCAGTGACAAGTGGTGAGAGGCTAACTATTTTTGGGAAGACTGTTCACCTAAGCAATTAGACCACTTTGAAAACTCAGCTCTATACCACATCTGTATGTAGATATTTACATAGTTGTATGCCTCCTGCTTGTGTCCATCTGTTTAGGAGTCTATTTTTCAGACACTGTACCTCTTCAATCACAGCCCTTGTGCTGTAAGCCATAGTTTGGCTAATGATGTAACTACAACATAATGATAATTACAATAGCAGAAGCAGTTCACAATGCCTGATGAATGAGTGATTCACATGGATTAATCCTTAAAAACAGCTTATGATGGTAGAGAAGACAGTGTGACTTGGTGGGAGAGCCAAGATACAAACTAAGCAATCTGACATCAGAACCCATGCTCTTCAACTACTGTGTGGCACTGCCTACCTTTGCTGTGAAGATGGAGAAGAGACTAAGCTGACCATTCCCTGTGCTTACTGTTCACTGTTCTTAGAGAATACCATAGGAAGAAACAGCCAGAGTGAATATTATTCAGAGTGAATTTATAGTAAACATGTGTTGTTTCTCACTGTGCAGCATCTCTCCCTTCTTCCAATGAGGACATTCCTCCAATTTGACTTTTGAAAACTACTCTTTCTCCATTGAAGATGATCTTAGTAGAGGGAAATCAGTCTTTGGTTTTGTCAGATCACCTGTTAATCATTTTATTTCCTAAGATAATGAAATCAACTAAAAGGTACTGTGCTCTAGTGATTTCTAGGAGAGGGAAAACGCTCTGCTCTCAGGGGTAAATTAGCATGGTGAATGTGAACATTTGCTTGACTCAAAACTGCTGTATTCCCAATATTTAGCACCACTGGTGTACATGATAGATCCTCAGAGAATATCTTTGAGGTTAGTGGGTGGATATATGGGTGGAGGGATAATTGAATGGACAAGCAAACTGAGGGTGTCGTAGTGCTAAGAGATGGAATTTGCATGAATGCTGGTCTCCAGACAGGCCCCATCACTGTGCGGTGCACTACCACAGAACACGTACACTCAGCCCTGGCACTATTGACTTACATCCATCTGGATTTTTTTCTTAAACTATTGTATTGAAAACATCTATTTTGGAGGGAGGGTATAGCTCAAGTGGTAGAGCACATGCTTAGCTTGCACAAAGTCCTGGATTCATTTTCCGGTACCTCCTCTAAAAATAAATAAAGCTAACTACACGCACCCCAAAAAGAAAACACCTGTTTTGATTGGATTGTTTGTACAGTCCTTTTTGTTACTAAATTGTAATATTTAGATTATATCATACATTGTATGACCACCAGCAGTTAAAGAATACGTGTGAAATCTTCTCTCTTGATTTTTTTTATTTAAGAAGTTTCAATAGCATGACTACAGAAAATTTGTAAACTGTCTTAAGTGCTCATTGTATAATACCCCTTTCCTTATACAAGTACTAATATCATTTTTGTGATCTTTCCACTGTTTTTTCATATGCATGTAAAAGTATTTTAAATATTTGAGATCATTCTTTAAAGTGTAAATTGCTTTTTATCCTGAGAGAGGTAAAAAGGATGTGCTTCAGTGCTCTTTTGCTCTCCATGACACTGCTGCCTTTTCATGCTTTAAGTGTTAGAAGCCAGAAGTCTGAAATAATTTCAGAGAAATTAAGAATAGTTAATAAGAGATGATTGAATAGAGTATTTCTTTGATTATGAAGGTAGGAAATAAAACCTCTTACAGATTTAAGTGCATTAACTTTAATAATCAGATTTGATGGCATAGTTTTACCATTAAACTATAAACTATTAAAATCATCCCCTCTTTAAAAACTCACATTTCTCTATTATAGAATAATGCAAGTTATAATAATAGATAATAGAAAAAGTTGAGTTTTTATCCTTTAGTAGAAAAATAGGTTTCTCCTTTTTTCTTGCCTACTAGAAGTACACATCTGAATTTTAATTCTTAATCACACTAATCATATTAGCCTATGTAATTAGTATCTTTGCTATACCTTCTTCATACAAGCTTGATTTCCCATTTTTATTTTAACAGTCTCACTACAATTTAACATCTTCATATCTTTTCCTATAAGTAGAATGTAAATTATAAATAAAATAAACCTGCATTTTGGATGTGTATATGGCCTTATTTTAAATAAATAAGATTTATGCAGAGAAAGAACCTACAGAATTAGTTTTGCTAGCATATTCTGAACATAGTTCATAATCCAGGTGAAGAGAAAAAAAATAGACTTTAATAAGTGTGTGTGTGTGTATATATGGCCTGCATATATAAACATATATATATGTAAGTTTAAAAAAAGAAGAAAAAATACATACTTGCATCATCTATGGAATAGTTTTGCTGGATGCGATAATTCATAACCCTTGTTTTAGAGTAGAGTGATCACAGAGCATCTCTGAAACCTTGATGAGAGTGATAGGCCCTCTCCTCGGAGAAAATGCATACATGAACACATGCACATACTTGTGTAAGTAGTTAAGAAACCATGACCCCATAATTCCGTCGGACTCCAGGTTTAGAACTGTTGTTCTAGAGAGTGAGGAAAGAGCTAACATATATTGAATACAGATTATGTACCATATTTGAACCCAAGAGTTCTGACTGTCCAGAGTTATTTCCACTGCCTCCCAGTCAGCCATTAACACCATCACTTATTCCTTCCTGCCCAAGTTATACCAGATCTTCTAAGTATTATTTTCTTTACTAGTAGTACTCCCCAGTTAAACTTACATCAAAAGTGTCTTAAGATACTGGCTAGTGTGGTAAGGTCTTTTCTATAAACCAGTGTCAGTAGTAATTAAATTTCAAATGAGATAAAAGTAAACCAAAACATATATGTCTTTGAATTTAATACCTTTTGAAGGTGATTTTTATGTGTTTGACTTTGAATTATAAATCTACTTGGACCCTGAATAATTTTTTCATCTTAAGGGAAGTAATGCATGGCTGAGCCTTGAGCATATGTATGGGATGGGTAGAAATAGAAAAATAAATATGACTTATTAATCTAGGAAAACTCATCCTTAATGAACTCAAGGAGTCTATTATAAATGTGATACTGAATGAATCCTTTTTACCAACACAGGGGGAACCACTTCATGACTAAAACTGTCAGTTTAAAGATTCCTAGCCTCATTTATTTGCCTAAAGGTGAACACAGTTTGGTTACTGGATAAGATCATGTTCCTGCCAGAGCAGTGTCTGAACCTCTGTCCGCAAGGTCATGGCAGGCATGGGCTTCCAGGCATACAGAGAGAGATGAATAATCTAAGGACATGACTTGCTGAATGTGGTCTTTCTCTTTACTAGGCATTTGGGCCTGGACCTGGTACCACGAAAGGACTTTGAAGTAGTGGATTCGGACCAGATTAGTGTTTCAGATCTTTATAAAATGGTAAGAAATACAACATGGGGTAGCTTGTTCCTGTACACTTTTTTTTTCTCCTTTATTATCCCTAATTACATTATGAAACAATATTGCTAAAACCATTCCTTTGTCTTTGTTTCAGTGTATGTAAAGGGTCTTCCTTTTGGGGCAGTATATATATCACATTTGCTTTCTAAATGGAATTACTGTGTAGGGTTGTTGGGCCTACTGTAATGTCTAGGGATCAGTTCTCAGTTGGTTTTGCTGGTGAACAGAGCTCCTTCAGCCTGCAGCAGTTACTAAAATTCCAGCTCTTCCCACTTCTTAAAAAAGAGAAAGTAGTTGAAGCTGGAAAGAGGCGGTTATAAATGTAGTGATTAACCCTAGAAATAATGTACCAGTATTTCTAAGAGAGACAGAAACTGATAAATCCTTAGCTGTCTGTTGATTATAAAAGTGTATTGAGTTGATTAATGACCAAGATTATATTTTACAGGCTGAATGAGAGGAACTTTAAAGGTACAAAATTTTAAAGTAAAACAAATAAACATCAGAAACCTCAGGTGACTGTTAAGCTTAGAGTAAGGTACTGGGTAAAACCTCACTTTGAGAAGTATATATTGGTGAGAATTTCAAGTTTTAGAAGTAAAAATTTCTCTTTAAGAAGGTGTAATAATTTTAGGGCACATAGAGGATGCAAAGTATGTCACCTGGTCAGGGACCATGGGAAATTTACCTAAATAATACACAAATAACATATCAGTTGCTTTGGTATACTTGCTTCTGTATATTAAAAGTATACAGAAGCATTTGTGTTGCCTTAACTATGCTCTGTGCAAAGTGATAGGTGTGAGATACAGAAATTAAAGGTGAACAAGACTTATTCCTTCCCTCAATACTATTGCCATCTAGGGTATTGGTTCCTAACACTTTCTGGATTATGGAGGATCACATGAAATTTCTCCCCAGGACATGCAAGTATGGTTTTGCATATAAAATGTTGCACTCAGTTTTAGGGAATTGATGGTTGCCTCTGAAGCCCATGCACAATTTCTGTGTTTAGAAATTATTCTAGTGGGATCAAGTAGACCACAAACAGTTGCCATATATGTGCTGCATGTCATAATTAAGATATACACTGATGCTTTTAGAGGGAGTGACTGATTTCTTGGGTCTGGGAAAAATCAGTGAAAGCTTCCAGAGGCAGTAATGCTTAAGGTGAGTCTTAAGGGATGATCAGGGCTTCACCAGGAAGACAAAAAGGAAAAACATTCCAAAATGGCACAGAGCGTAGAGAAGTGGTAACTCCAGGAAACTATAAGATATTTGGTAACTGACTTGTAAGTATATGTTAGCAATTGGGAGATAAGGCCACAAAGGCAGCAAGAGCTAGATGATGAAGAGCTTTGTACGCCCCAAGTTGATAGAACTGATAGTCTGGCAGAACCAAGGGAATAACATTATTGGATGTGGGTTTTAAATGCTGACTCTGGAAAGACAAACATTATATGATACCACTTATATGTGGAATCTGAAAAATAGTACTTATTTACAAAATAAACAGACTCATAGACATAGAAAACAAACTTATGGTTACCGAAGGGGGAAGGAAGGGAGGAGGGATAAATTGGGAGTATGGTGCAGTATTAGATGTCTTCAGTACCCCCACTTTGAACAACTGATAGATCATTCAGACAGAAAATCAATAAGGAGGACACATTGGACTTGAACTATACTTACTACCAAATGGACCTAACAGACATATACAGAATATTCTTTTCAAAGTCAGTGGCATCTAAAGTGCACACAGAAAAATTTCCAGGATAGATCATGTTAGGCTGCAAAATAAGTCTTAACAAATTTAAGAAGGTCAAAATCATATTAAATATCTTTTCTGACCACAGTGATTTGAAAATAGAAATCAATAACAGGAAGAAAACCAGAAGACTCACAAATATGTGCCAGTTAAGCAATACACTCCTGAACAAACAGGGGATCAAAGAAGAAATCAAAAGGGAAATTAAAAATCTTGAGACAAACAATAATGGAAACACAACATGCTAAAACTTAGGTATGCAGCAAAAGGAATTCTAAGAAGGAAGTTTATAGTGATAAATGCCTACATTAAGCAAAGAAAAATAACTTAAATAACTGAACTTTATACTTCAAAGAACTTAGAAAAGAACAAACTAAGCCCAAAGTTAGCAGAAGGAAGGAGATAACAAAGATCAGAGAAAAAATAATGAATAGAAAAGATCAGTGAAACTAAGAGTTGTTTTTTTGAAAAGATAAATAAGTTGGCAAGCCTTTAGCTGGACTTAGCAAGAAAAAAAGAGGACATAAACAAAATAATAAATGATAAAAAAGACATTACAGCTGATACAGTAGAAATACAGATGATCATAAGAGACTGCTATGAACAATTATACACCAACAAATTGGACAACCTAGATAGAAACATACAGCCTACCAAGAATTTAATTATGAAGAAATAGGAAAACTGTACAGACCAATAACGAGTAAGGAGATTGAATCAGTAATCAAAAACTTCCCAACACATAAAAGCCCAGGGCCAGATGGCTTCATGGGTGAATTTTATCAAACATTTAAGAAGGATAAACGCCAATCCTTCTGAAGCTCTTCCAAAAAAAAGTTGAAGAGGAGGGAAGACTCCCAAACTTATTTTAAAATGCCAGCATTTCCCTGATACCAAAGCCAGATAAAGACACAACAAGAAAAGAAAACTGCAGGCCAATATCCCTGATGAATATAGATATAAAATTTTTGAATAAAATGCTAGGAAACCAAATTCAGCACAGTAAAAAGATCATACACCATGATCAAGTGGGATTTATTTCAGGATGGAAGAATGGTTCAGCATCTGCAAATCAATCAATGAAATACACTACATTAACAAAAGATAAAAATCATATGATGACTTCAGAAGATGCAGAAAGCATTTGACAAAATTCAACATCCTTTAATGATGAAAACTCACAACAAAGTGGGCACAGAAGAAGCGCACTTCAACAAAATGAAGCCACATATGATAAGCCCACAGTTAACATCATACCTAACAATGAAAGGTTCGAAGCTTTCCCTCTAAGATCAAGAACGAGACAAGAGTGCCCACTCTCACTATTCCTATTCAGCATAGTACTAGAAGTCCTAACCAGAGCAATTAGGCAAGAAAAAGAACGAAAGGCATCCAAATGGGAAAGAAGTGAACTGTCACTATTTGCAGATGGCCTGATCTTCTATATAGAAAACCCTGAAGACTCTACCAAAAAGCTGTTAGAATAAACAAATTTAGTAAAGTTTCAGGATACAAAATAAACATACATAAGTTAATTTTTCAAAAATCAGAATACACTATGAACTATCTGAAAGAGAAGTAAAACAGTCCCATTTACAATAGCATCAAAACAATAAAGTGTTTAGGAATAAATTTAACCAAGGAAGTTAAAGATCTGTATACTGCAAACTATAAGACATTGGTGAAGAAATTAAAGAAGATAAAAATAAATGGAAAGATATCCCATGCTCAAGAACTGAAAGAGTTAATATTGTTAAAATACCCATATTACCAAAGCCATCTATAAATTCACTGTAGTCCCTACCAAAATTCCAGTGGTATTTTCCACAGAAATAGAATAACCAATCCTAAAATTCATATGGAACCACAGTAGTCCCTGAATAGACAAAGCAATCTTGAGAAAGAATATAGCTAGAGGCATCACACTCCCTGATTTCGAACTATATTACAAATCTAAAGTGATCAAAACAATGTGGTACTGGCATAAAAACAGGTACATAGACCAATAGAAAAGATTGGAACAGAATCAAGATCCCAGAAATAAACCCACACATATACAGTCAAGTAATATTTTGAAAAGAGAGTCAATACGGGGAAAGGATAGTCTCTTCAGTGAATGTTGACAAAACTGGATACTCACATGCAGAAGAATGAAATTGTACGCCTGTCTTACCCTACTCGCAAAAATTAACTCCAAATGGATTAAGGATGTAAATGTTAGACTTGAAACCATAAATATCCTATAAAGAAATGGGAAAAGCTGCTTGACGTTGGTGTTGGCAATGATCTTTTGGATGTGACATCAAGAGCACAAGCGACAAATGTAAAAATCAACAAGTGGAACTATATCAAACAAGAAGAGCTTCTGTACAGCAAAATACACAATCAACAAAATGAAAACCTGCAGAATAGGAGAAAATATTTGCAAACCATATATATGATAAAGGGTTAATATTCAAAATATGTAAGGAATACTTCATAACAAAGATGAAATGACCTGAGTTTTTAAATAGCCAAAAGATCTTTTTTTCTGAAGAGGACATAGAAATATATGAAAAGGTGTTCGGTATCACTAATCACCAGGGAAATGCAAATCAAAACCATAATGAGATATTGTCTCAATCTGTTAGATATTACTTCATACCTGTTTGCCTACCATCAAATAAATGCTGGCAAGGATGTGGAGAAAAGAGAACTCTTGTGCATTGTTGGTGGAAATATAAATTTGTATAGCCACTATGGAAAACAGTATGGAGGTTCCTCAAAAAATAGGAAATAGAACTATCATGTAATTTACAAATTCCACTCTGGGTATATATTCAAAGAAATTGAAATCAGAATCTCAAAAGAGATAGCTGCATTTCCATGTTCATTGAAGTACTATTCACAATATCTGAGACATAGAAACAACCTAAGTGTCCATCGATGAATGAAGGGGTAAAGAAAATATGGTGTATATATAAGATGGAATTATTATTCAGCCTATAAAATAGAAGGAAATCCTGCCATTTGTGACATGGATGAACTTGGAGAGTACCATGTTAAGTGAAGTAAGTCAGATAGAGAATGGCAGATACTTTGTGATCTCACTTATATGTGGAATCTAAAAAGGCTGAACTCACACAGGCAGAGTAGATCAGGGGCTGGGGAATAGCGGAAACGAGGAGGTGTTGGTCAAAGTGTACAAACATCCAGTTATAAGAGCATTAAATCCTGGGGGTCTAGTGTACAGCATGGTGATTGCACTTAACAGTAATGTATTATATACTTGAAAGTTACCAAAGGAGTAGATCTTAAAAGTTCTCACCATGGTGACAGCAACAACATAAAGGTAATTATGTTAGGTGAAGGATGTGTTAACTGACCTCATTGTGGTACTCATTTTGCAATAAATACATATATACCTTAAACTTATACAGTGTTGTATGTCAACTATATCTCAGTAAAGCTAAAAACAAAAAACTTTCCCAGAACATAGATCTGAGTATCTAGGTTGAAAAGGCCCAACAAGTATTTATTGCTTAATCGTGAAATTTCAGCTCACTAAAGCTGAAAGCTTCCAGAGAGAAAAATATGTCACCTACTGAAGGATTGTTGTAAGAATAAGCATTTGTCTTCCTAATAGCAAAATTGAAAAGCAGACAATAATGAACAATTGCCTTTAAAACTATGAGGGAAAGTAAAATTCACCTTAGAATTCTGTATTTACTTAGCCACATTATCCATCAAGTAGCCTAAAGAAAATTTTGGTCATTCAGAATCTCCAACCAAACCAAACCTCTCTCTTAGATCCCTTTTCAGGAAACTACTGAGAAATGAATTATTTCTTTAAAGTGAAGGAGTAAACCAAAAGATGTTGACAAGTACCATCCAGGAAAGGGATTCTGACTCAAATGGAAGGTACAAAGAATTCTTAGGTTAACATCAGTGGAAAGTCCCAGGATGATAGTTGTGAAGTAGGCCTAGAGAATAACTGGTCAAGATTAAAGCAGAAGGGCAGCCAGGAGGGATATGTATTTAATATAAATACAAATCCCTGGAAGGTATTTTATAGAGCTGTTGGAGGGCGCAGGAAAAGGCCCTGTAATGTAAGTAAAACTAAGTAGCTTCAGTATAAAAGCAGATAGTAGTAGAAGAAAGAAAGTTTAATTTTAAATTTTAAATGAAGTATACTGCGTGACTCGGCAGTGAATCATATTTGACAGTTATAGTACAATAAAAAGGTTTTAACCAAAACATGTGAGATATTAAGAAGATGGATTAAGGGAAATGGATGTAAACAACTACAAAAATCCTCAGCTACTGTAATAAGAAGCCCATAGATAAATCTCAAATTGGATTTTAAAAAGTGCAGTGTAAATATGACATTTAGAAATATTTGATAAATTCTAGGAAAAAATACATTAAAGAGTTGAAAGCACTTATCTCTGGGGAATAGGATAAAGTGAACAGAGGACTGATACTTTTACTGCAAGCCTTTAGGGCTTTTAACTTTTCATTAATTAATGTTTTAATAGATTAATATTTATATTTCCATTTCTGGATTTTTAAATCAGTTGATTATTTACTAACAATCAAGCATCATTTCCTTGGTGATCCTGACCCAGATATATCTTATATTTCCTTGTGAGACATACAATACCTAACACAATTCCCAACATACATAGCAGGCAATTAATTGTGTTATTCAGTTAAATAGAATGTCTAAAGCTACACCGTTTTTTCCCCATATTGGTAGACCTTTGTGAACTAAATGGACCAGAGACTTGAAAAGGCTGAAAATGACTTCTCTGTGGGGTAAAATTTGGCAGAGGCAATAATGTAGTTCATACATTCCGTGATTAATTTGTATTTTGATGTATTTTTGCAAAGCACTTTGGATATAAAAATTATGATAGATACTTTGTTCCCTAGGAGGGTAAAGTGTAGACTTAGGTAGCAAACATGGGAACATAATACATTACAGCTCTAACACAGGTGATGGTGGCTCTAAAGAGGGAAGTACCAGCTGGCCAGCTGAAGGCTGCATGACAACAGGGTAGTGTTTTTTCCTTACTGTGGAAGACGTTCCAAAATGCTAGTTCCAGTGCCATTCTCTGGCCACTTGTGTGAGGTGCTTTCAGACTAGGCTGAAAAGTTCTCCCCAGATTTGATGCCTCTGAAGTTGTCAGCTGGGATGTTTTACACTGAAATTAGCTGTAAACTCCCATATACAGTTATAATTGAACATTTATGTTTGAGATTGGTAGTCATTTTTAAGAGTGAGTAAATTCACTTGAGAAAAATGACTTAGTGTAGCCCCTGAAAATAAGATAATGGAAAATATTTTAGGCCAGTAATCTTCCCAGTGCAATATGGGTCAGTAAACCATAGAAAGCTTGATATGTTTTGAAAGCCTGATTTTTTAAAAGCTTTTTTATAACCTGTTATATATAAAGTTTTCTCTTGTACATATACATTCTATGTGATGATTTCCCCAGTTGGTGAAAACCTGTTTTTGTTATATTTAATATGTATCATGGAAACATATAGTCCCATGGAATGAACATTAATCATTAATAATAATCAATGTAGCTAATAGTGCACATGAATATTTAATAATTAGCAAATATAGCTGGTGAGATACACTTAAATTAATATTTAATTAATATTAATTTTATTTAAGTTTTATTTAGAGTTAAATGTGTATATTTGTTAAAGAAATGAAACCATTCTGCTTAGCAACCATATTTCTTACCCACAGTTCACCAAATGAGCGCTGTCTCACAACCTCTAGGACCAAAAGGGAGCAGGATAGAAACTCGCATTTTTAAGTCTACCAGGACCAGAGAGTGAATGTTTGTGAACCCACCATTCTTGCTAACCAGGGTTTGCTTCTAAATGTGACTGACTTTTCTGAAATAACTAATAATGAAGAAGAATACCAATAATGAGAAGAAAACTAATTATAGATAACAGTGACCAACCACGTACAGTGTGTACTGGGCTGGGTTAATCTGCACAGAACCCTGTGAGGTTCAGCATAAAATGCTGTCCTCACTTTACAGATGAGGAAAAAATAAGTCAAGATTTAAAACCAGGATGTCCTGACTTGCACTTAGGTCCCTGACTACTATGTCATGCTGCTTCCCCGTCATGAAATTTTAGCCTCACAGTAATCTTATGAGGAAGATAATAAAAGCTTTTATTTAAATTTTACAGTTGAGGAAAATGTCTCTTGAGAGAGTGAGCAATTTGTCCTATTTGCATGTAGCTGGGATTGCGATCTACTTCTAACTTTAGGCAGCAACAAAGAAACAGCATGGAGAGATGTTAGGGAGGGACTGCCTTGTGATTAAAGGCTATACCTTCTCCCATGTGGTGAGCCTGAAGAAGGTGGATCACACAGTGTAGGACGTGACGCAGTGTGTGGTGAGGACAGTGGCAAAGCAAAAATCTAGTAGCAAGCACCCACCTGTGAATTGGCTGGTACTCTAAAATGAAAGGGCCTGGATTTGGATCCAGACTTTGCCACCTTCTTGCTGTGTGGGACCCTTAGCATGTTAACTTCTTTACACTAAGCCTTAGTTTCCTCCATCAAATACAAATAATATTTGTCTAACAAGGTTATTAGGATTAAATGAGATCATATATGTAAAAGACATATCAGTGCCTAACATATAGAAGGTGCTTAATTAAAGTTAGTTTCCTTCCCAGTTGAGTGAAATTTCTTTCTTTCTTTCCATAGCATTTGTCTAGCCGGCAGAGCGTACAGCAAAGCACATCCCAGGTAAGCAGCTTAACCAGGCCTCGCAGTTTGTTCCCTCAGTTCTTATGACAAAATAGAGATGCAGCAGGAAATGACAGACACTGCTGACTTCCTGATTGTGTGGTGCCTCTCCTCTAAGGAGCCCTGACCTCCAGCTAGATTTAGCAAGTCTCCACTCCTCTGTGCAAATTTACATAAGCACAATGGAAACAAAGTAGACTGAGAGACTAAAATGAATCAGTCTGCAAACATCAAAATAGTATTCAGAATGGTATTTAGTATTAACATCTAACAGTGTAAATCAAGTGCATCACGATCATGACAGCAACTCTAAGAAATGACCTTGGAAATAGTTGTCTGGAGAATTTAGATGTTTCTAACCTGGTAGAGATTTTGAGTTCACGCAGAAGTTGAAATTACTGTTCCCATATCTCCTTCACTCTGTTTACTTTTCCCAGCTGCATATTTGCCCACTTCAGACCACACATATTGGTACAGCATCTGCTACTAGCAAAGAGAACACCTTCAGTCAATCTCTCTCTCTCAAATAGTCCCCTTCAGCGTATGAGGAGAGTTAATCAGTTAGTTTTAGTTTTATTTATGATCAATATAATAACTAACTAAAATAGAAATCACTGTTTTTTGCCTTCCTCATTAGGTAGATACAATGCGCCCACGTCATGGTGAAACCTGTCGGATACCAGTGCCACATCACTTCTTCCTCAGCCTGAAGAGTTTCACCTACAATACCATTGGGGAGGATACCGATGTCTTCTTTTCCTTATATGATATGAGAGAAGGCAAGCAGATCAGGTAAAAGTTATTAGAAGTTCTGGTGAGGTTGAGACTCTAGTAGGATGGTGTGTCCTGGTTCATAGGCATCTCTGGACTTCGGAGAAGATAGATGCACAGACAAGGCAAAACAAGATAAAGTAACCTCCCCTTATTTAGCTGAGAGTTTTGCCTCAAATCCCAGTGTACCTTGAAGTCATGTGTGGGCACTTTTGTATCTTGTGCCTATTTCCACATGGAAGCTCAAATCCTGATCTTGGCCATCACCACCTCAGGGAGAGAAAAGGATGCATCTATTCAATGCCAGAGAAAACACATAGGATAAACATAGAACAAAGCAAATTCAGCAAAGAGGCCCAGCTCTTGAATGCAGGAGACCCTGAGCTCTGCTCTCCTACATGTAGAGGAGAGGGTTCACAGGGAAATTGTCTAATGTCCTGTCTGAGAGCAGCCCCAGTCCTCACTATCAGTCTACGTTGTGAAAGGAAGGGCATCTTCTGGGCAAAAGGGAAAGCTGGCCTGACTCCATCACTGCTCTTTGTCTTGGATTGGAGGAGAAGCCACAGAAAGGGACTGACATGCATTAGACCATGTTTCTTGACAGAGCAGTGAGACCCTTAGACATAAGCAACTGCAGCAGTGCTTTTTCCCTTGAAAGGTAGGGAGAAATCAAGGAAACACTCTAGCCTTCTCTTCCTCTAGAGGCTAGCCAAGGTTCTGAATGGATGAGATGCCCTTTGTAGCCAACTTGGAATTTTTGGAAGCCCAGGCATTTCTCTGTGGTTATTTTCTAGATGGGGCCAAGAGAAAATAAGTCTTGGGATATTTTTATATTGCTTGGGGACTTTCTGTGTTGAGTGCTTTATGGGTATTTTGTTGTTGTTGTTTTACTTAATAGCATTTTGAAATCAGTGGTTTCACTTTCCCAGTTGCATGTTACATGTGGCAAAATGAAAAATGGAAGTTGTAACAGAGTACAAAAGAGAAGCAGTTAATTTGCATGTTTCACAGTGCCTCTAATCTTATCCCTCCTCCCCACCAAAATTAAAGCACTGTGCTTCATTCTGGCATAGGAATAAAATAATACTCTCATTGACGAGGGCATGTGGGTTTTCCTTGCCTCCAGTGGCTCCCAGTATGTGCTTCTAGGAAAACTGTGGTAGAGGACGTGGTAGTGATGGTGATGGAAGCTCTAGCTGCTGCACAGGCAAGATTTACAGGCCAGGGCTGTGTGGACATAGATTCTGGCTGTTCTTATTTTTCTGCTAGACTAGAAGATTGTAAACTTTATTATTTATGTTTGTGTGTGAAAAAATCCTTTCTTCAAGATAAATTTTCTAAGAAAGTCCAATAAATTTTTAAATGACCTAATCATTACAGCAACTCTACAAAAATTTTTTCTTAGTTTTTCCAATTTCTTCTTTTAAAATGTTTTATTGTTTCTTTTTTTTAACATTTTTTATTGATTTATAATCATTTTACAATGTGTCAAATTCCAGTGTTCAGCACAATTTTTCAGTCATTCATGGACATATACACACTCATTGTCACATTTTTTTCTCTGTGAGTTATCATAACATTTTGTGTATATTTCCCTGTGCTATACAGTGTAATCTTGTTTTGTTTTATTGTTTCTTGAGACTAAATTATAAGTAATAAATCCAAAGATAAAACAACTAGTGCATTGATGATCCTGCCTGGAACTACTCCACTGTTGAAGGAAAAGGGGAAATAACAGGAATCACATCATGCCCCTGCCTCTGCCTTACCTAGTACCCCATGGAACCACTGAAAGTCCATGGTTGCAGTTTGAAAATGAGAGCATACTACTTTGAGTGCCAGGGACTGTCTTCTCTCTCTGTGATCTCAGCACCACACACAGTGCCTGTGTCCAGTACGTTCTTTTTTGGGCTTACTGCACAGAGAAGAACCAGGCCCAGTAAAGGCACCCTCCTGCTCTGGTTTATAATCCGTGCAAGATCATCAATGCCCCAGTAGTTTTATCTTTGGATTTATTGTTTGTAATTTAGTCTCAAGAAACAATAAAACATTTTAAAAAAAGAAATGTTTAAAAAAATTTTTGTAGAATTGCTGGCAATGATTAGGTCATTTAAAAATCCCCAGATATTAGAGAACTATACCATCTTCACATAATAAAATTGTAAGATTCTCAGTTGAAAATATCAATTTTCTTCAGTTTTGAGAGTGAACTAATAAGTAGAATTTTAGATTTAGGTTTAATCAATAAATGTTCTTCTTTCCATTAGGATTTGTGTACTTGTATAAGCCCTCAAAGATTTTAGGTCATTGGGCTGGTGTTACTAGATAAATATGCTTTCATTATGATTAGGTATTAAACTGGTCATACATTACTTTCTCAAAGCAGTTATCAGAAGTCACAAAAGGTTAGGGATATATTACATCAAGTGTTCAGAGTGCTGAAACAGAGCTATCAGTTTAATTATTTCTGCTCCTCAAGATAACTCCTTGAGTGACTGTCTTTCCAATCCAATATTGCTAATCTAATCTCCAATCAAATGGTGCTAGTCTAGTGTTCAGTATTGCCGGGACACTCTCACCTCTGTGCTAAAGAACGCATGTGAGCAGGGGAACAGGCTAAAGAAAAAACCAGCTATTCCTCTACTGTAAGTTTCATTGCTGATTCCATAGGCAAACCTCGGGGGTCTAAAGTGAATGATAAATTGCAAATCCACATAGCACATTCTGATATATGTTGACTGATGAGTATTAGATGATCTACTGGAGAGCAGGAGCAGCAGCTGATAGGATAGGGCGTTGGCAGCTTTAACTATTTCTTGTGACATTTCATCGTTCCAAACAGAGTCATAAATATTTAGCCTTGAAACCTAAATCTCTAAGTAAGACCTCCCCCGGAGCTTCAGGTCCTGTTTCCTGCCAGACATAGTCCCTGGATGTCCTTCAGACACTTCTACCTCAACATATCTAAGCTGCATTCACTTTCTTTCCTCACACATATACTTCCTCCTGTGTTCTTTAAATCAAGTGAGAGGCATTATTGTTTGATCAGAGATCCAGGTCAGAAACTTAGGAGTCCTCTTAGGCTCCTCCTTCTCTATCTCCTCTTCTCAATTAATCACTGTATTCTGTTAACTTCTATCTTGTAATATCAGTCAGATCACTGCCTGCAGTTTATCCTTGCTGTCACCCCAGATCCTTCACATTTCTTCTGAAACATAGACTCCCTGAATGTCTCTTCTTACCCTGAGTTATTCTTCACACCACCATCATAATTCTCTAAAAAATGCAAATTGTTCATGTCAGTTCCCGCATAACCACATAATTGTTCATGCTGCTCTCAGTAAAGCTCTTGTGATTTAGCATGGCATAAAAGGTATAATTCTGCCTACTTCTCTAACCGTATTTCATGCATCCTCTTTTGCCCTGATGACTTATTTGGCTTTTTCTAAACATGCCTTACTCTTTTATGCCTCCCTACTTTTGTTGGCTTGGTAAATTCCATTTTTATTGCCTATGTCTCAACACTGAACTGTAAGCATCAAGAGAACAGAGATTTTTTTTTTTTAATCTGACTCACCGGAAAATTCCTTGAACATAGGAAGAGTATTGGCGTATAGTAGGTACTCAGTAGTTATTTGTTGAATGAATGAGTAGTCTACTTAAATGTAGCAACAAACCTAGTTATTTCTCTTACCACTTCCCTCTTTCTCTCTCTCCCTCCCTCTCTGTAAAACATATAACTCAGTGGTTTTTGATGTAAGAGTCAAGGAGAGTTTTACTATAATTATTGAATCCAGCCAAGTGAAAAAATGATTAGTTCAATTTTGGCTATGTTGAATTTGAGGGGATTGCTAGACAAACCACAGGCTATGTGGTTGGGGCATCTGGGATACAGGTAAGCTGTCACAAATGAAGATGAGAATTTTCATAGGCATAGTTCCTGCATGCAAAAACAAAGCTGTCTAAAAATGTGATAGCATGTGAGAAGAGCAAAGAGCAAAACACAGGAAATATTTCAGTTATTAAGAAAACACTTTATGTAACTAACGTGCAGTGTGCTGTCAGGTAATGTAGGAGTTCATTTAAGGTTGGGGGAGAAGTGCAAGTAAAAGAGAAGAAACATTAAACAAAGCTGGAGGCATCACATTTCTTGATTTCAAAATATTTACAAAGCTACAGCAATCAAAACAGTATGGTACTAACACAACATTGTAAACTAACTATACTTCAATTGAAAAAACATTATGATACTGTCATAAAAACAGATACAAAGACTTGTGGAACAGAATAGACAGTTTGGAAATAAACCCACACATATACAGTCAACTGATCTTTGACAAAGGTGCTAAGAATACACAATGGGGAAAGGATAGCCTCTTCAATAAATGGTGTTGGGAAAGCTGGACACCCATATGCAAAAGAATGAAATTTTACCTTTGTAACACACACAAAAATCAACTCAAAATGGATTAAAGACTTAATGTAAGACCTGAAACCATAAAGCTCCTAAAAGGAAACAGAAAAAAAGCTTATGACATTGGCCTTGACAATGATTTTTTGGATACAACACCAAAAGAATAAGCAACAAGAGCAAAAGTAGACAAGTGAGATTATATCAAAATTAAAAATTTCATTCTGTACAGCAGAGGAAACAATCAAGAAAATGAAGGCAACCTATAAAATGGGAGAAAATTTTTGCAAAATAATATCCAAATCGGGTAAGGGATTAATATCCAAAATATATAAAGAACACAACTTAAAAACATAAAAACAAACAGAGCAATTAAAAAGCTGACAGAAGAACTAAACATTTTTCTGAAGAGAACATCAAAATGAAATGTTGCTCAGCATCACTAATCATCGGGGAGACGCAAATAAAAACCAAAATGAGATATCACCTCATACTGGTTAGAATGACTCGAGGATATGGTGAAAAGGGAACCCTGATATACTGTGGATGGGAATGTAATTTAATCCAACCACTATGGAAAACAATATGGAGGTTCCTCAGAAATTAAAACTAGATCTACCATATGATCCGGCAACTCCACTTCTGGATATATACCCAAAGGAAATGAAAACATGATTTTGACAAGATAATGCACACTCATGTTCATCACAGCATTATTTACAATGATCAAGATACGGAAACAACCCAAATGCCTGTGGATGGATGAATGGATAAAAACAATGTGTTATATATACACAATGGAATATTACTCAGCCATGGGAAAGGAGGATGTCCTACTATTTTCAACAGTATGGATGAATCTTGAGTACATTATGCTAAGTGAGTTAAGTCACACAGAGAAAGTATGGTATCACTTACATGTGGAATCTAAAGAAGTCAAATGGGGGAAAAAAGAATACAATGGTGATTGCCAGGGGATGTGAGGGGGGAATAAGATCAGTGGTGTTTAAGAGTACAAACTTGTAACAAGTAGTAAATAAGCTATAGAGATCTAACATACAGTATGATTAATAAAAGACAATAATATTGTACTATGATGCAATGTGATAAGTGTTGCTTCAATGGCAATCATGTTACAATATATAAATATATCAAAGTAACACTGTACAGCTTAAGTTTACAAAATGTATCATGTCAAATTTATCAAATTAAAAAAAAAAGATTAATGTTGGGGAGGATGTGGAGAAAAGGAAACCCTTGTACACTGCTGATGATGTAAATTAATGCAGCCACTATGGAAAACAGTATAGGGGTTCCTCAAAAAATAGACAATAGAACTGTCCTATGATACAGCAATCCCACTTCTGGGTAAATGTATATATATACAAAGGAATTGAAATTAGGATCTCAAAGAGATAGCTGCATTCCCATGTTCATTACAGCATTATTTATAACAACCAAACAAGGAAGCAACCTAAGTTCCTACCAGTGGATGAATGGATAAAGAAATCTGTAGTATATACATACAGTGGAATATTGTTTAACCTTTAAAAAGAAGGAAATCCTGCCATTTGTAGTAAGATGGATAAACTTGGAGGATATTGTGCTTCATGAAATAAGCCAGATACAGAATAGATACTATGTAATACCACTTATATGAGGAGTCTAAACAGTCAGACTCTTAGGAGGAGAGAGTACAGTAGTGATTACTGGAGCCTAGGGGGAGAGGGAAATGGGGAGGTGTTAATTAAAGGGTACTTTTTCAGTTATACAAGATGAGTAAATTCTAGAGATCTACAATACAGCGTGGTGCCTACAGATAACTTATACTTAAATTTTTGCTAAGAGGATAAATCTTTTGTTAAGTGTTCTTATCTCACAGTATAAATAAATACTAATAGGTAAAGTGAAAGGAAACTTCTGGAGATGATGGGTATGTTTATGGCTTAGATTGTGGTGATGGTTTCATGGGTGCATGCTTATCTCCAGACTCTTCCAGTTGTATACATTAAATATATACAGCTTTTCATATGTCAATCATGCCTCAATAAAGTTTAAAAAAAAAGAAATGTGGAGAAATGTGACTTTTTCTAGGAAGTGTTACATCTGACATCTGTGTAAGACAATGAGATGTATATGTATTTTCTATGTCATCACATAACCAGTATGACAAACATTATGCAGATTTTCTTCACTTGTGCTTTGAAACAGAATTTTCTAAGATAATCTGTGATCTCATTACAGACAAATAAAATTGTCTTTTTTTGAAATAAAAAAAGAAATTACCTTATTCTCATTTTTTTATTAAATGGCATTTATCACATTCTACATAGTTTAGTCATTTATTGTGTTTATCATTTATTGTCTATTTCCCCATTTTGTCTCTTCCTGGGCAGGGATGTATTTTGTTCACTAAGGTACCTGTGTGCCTGGAACACTTCTTGTCACCTAGTAAGTGTTCAGTAAATATTTGTTGAGTAAATGAGTGTAACTATCCAGAATGCTGCAAAGAGATAAAAAGGAAATGAAGAATGTGAAAGTATTAAGGTACATGGAGAATAGAATGAGAAAGGGTAATTAACATCTAGAATCACAGAAAAGGAGAAAAGTAAAAAATGAGAAGATGTACTCCAAGAAATAATGGCTGATAATTTTTCATCATTGATGAAAGGCATGAAGATACAAATATAAGGCTGCTTGTTTGCTTTGCTCTTACAAGGTTCCTGTTTGGGAGCCATGCACTTTGACAATTGTTAGAGGATGAAGAAGCCAAGGGTGTTAAACAGAACTTGCCCTCATTACCGCCACCTCACTCAATGGTAAATTTACAACATCCAAGTTGGGCCAAAATTAAAATGCTTTGTTCTTAACAAATACAGTATACGTTGGGAAAAGCCATGAAGCCCACTGATGGTTTATGGTATCTTGATTAAAGGTTTCACCAGTATCAAAAACGAAGAAGCCTTTTAAACTATTTGACTTTCTCTTTTTTATTGAAGTATAGTTGGTTTACAATGTTGTGTTAGTTTCTGATGTACAGCATAGTGATTCAGTTACACATATTCAGTATATATATATTCCTTTTCATATTCTTTTTCATTATAGGCTATTACAGAGTATCGAATGTAGTTAGCTGTGCCAGCAGATACTACTATTAGACTTTTTAAACACTGTTGCACATAGATTCAATTAGATTTTAAATTTAAAAAGTAAAGGTATTCACAGAATTCCTTAGGTTCCCTCACCCAACTTAAAGTCAGATGAGACCTTAAATACTGTCAAGGACTTCCACTGACACAGCACCCTTATGGAAGAGCCATGGTATAGCTGTTCCTTTAGCTGCTTCCCAACACTGACCTTTGTGAACAGCTGCCCAAGCATTGTTTGAGGGTTTGTCAGTAAATGGGTGCCTTTCTGTGCCCCTCAGTTTTGCTGAGTCTCTCCTCCACTTTTACACTCTAGTTGTCAACAAACCAGATCATTGGCAATTCCCCTGCCCCCAGATAAAGAAAAATAAATGAATTACATTTTCAGCTTAGGATATTAGAAAAAGAAAAATAAACCTAAAGAAAGTAGAAGAAAGTAATACAATAATAGAACTTAAAGAAATAAACAATAGAGAGGATCAATAAAATAAAAACTGATTCTTTGGGAAAAAAACTTTAAAAAATAGACATACTAGTAGCAAGGGTAATCAAGAAGAAAGGCAAACTATAAGTATTAAAAATTTTATGGAACACATTTTTAATTGAGGTAAGAGTCACAAAACAAAATTAATCATTTTAAAGTGAGCAGTTGAATGTCATTTATTACATTCGCAATGTTGTGCAACCACCACCTCTGTCTAGTTCCAAAACATTGTCATCATCCCCAAAGGAAGCCCTGATAAACAGTTGTTCCTCATTCTCATTCATTCCTCCGCACCCCGCTCCTGGAAGCTACCAGTCTGCATTCCATCTCTATGGATTTATCTGTTCTAGATATTTCATATAAGTGGATTCATACAGTGTGTGACCTTTTGCATCTGGAGTAATTTCACTTACGTTTTTAGGTTTTTTCATGTTGTTGCATGCATAAGGACCTCATTTCTTTATATGGCTGAATAATATTTCATTGTATGGTCATGCCACAATTTGTTTATCCAGTCATTCGTTGATAGACAGTTGTACTGTTTCTACCTTTTGGCTGTAGTGAAAAGTGCTGCTATAAACATGTATGTATGTGTATTTGTTTGAGTGCCTGTCTCCTGTTCTTTTAGGTTTATATATTGGTTTTAGGTATACACCTAGGAGTGGAACTGCTGGGTTATACAGTAATTCTGTATTTAACTTGAGAAACTGCCAAACTGTTTTCCACAGCAGCTGAACCATTTTACATTACTACCAGCAATGTATGAGGTTTCCAGTTTCTGCACATGCTCATCAGTGCTTGCTATTTTCTGGGTTTTTTTCCCTCCTCACTGTAACTTAAGTTGCATTTTCATGATGACTAATGATGGGAGCACATTTTCATGTTTTTAACCATTTGTGTATCTTCCTTGGAGAAATGTGTATTCAAGTCCTTTGCCCACTTTTAATTGGATGATTTGTCTTTTTGTTGAGTTTTAAGAGTTCTTTATGTTTCCTAGATACTAAGCCCTTATCTGATATATGATTTCCAAATCTTTCCCCTCCTGTAGGTTATCTTTTCACTTTCTTGATAGTGTCTTTTGATGCACAGCGGTTTTTGATGAAGCCTTGTATCTTTTTTTTTTTTTTTTTTTGCTTGTATTTTTGGTGTCATGGTACACATTTTTAAATTGTATACATATACTATGAACAATTTGATACCAATAAATTTGTGCTCATATGTATAAGAATGCTGTTTTTGTAATAGCAAATATCTTAAGGCAGTCTAAATGTCCATAAGAGAAGAGAGGACTAAATAAGTAATAGTTTAGCCTTTGAAAAGATTGAGGTGAAAACAGGTGAGAGGGGGACTGAATTAGTTTTCTGTTGTTGCATAACAAATTAAAACAAATGTAATGGATTACAAAATTTCCCATTTTTTTAGTTCATAGTTCTGTAGGTTAGAAGTCTGCCAGGGCATTCTGGGTTCTTTGTTCAGGTTATCACAAGGCTGAAGTCAAAGGGTCAGTTGAGTTGTATTGTAATCTGAAAGCTGTAGGGGAAAATTTACTTACAAGTTTATGGTTTGTTATTGGCAGGATTCAGTTTCTTACGGTTGTCAGATAGAGGTTCCAGTTTCCTTGCTGGCTGTCAGCTGGGAACTGCTCTTAGCTCCTAATGGCCACCTGATTTTCTTGCTGTATAGCCCTCTGCATCTTCAGGTTAACAGCAACATCCTTCCCATGCCTTAAATCTCTTACTTTTCTGCAATTAGTGGGAGAAAATTCTGTGCTTTTAAAGGACTCATGGAATTAGGTCAGGCTCATCCACATAGTCTTCCTATTTTATGGTCAACTGTACCGTATAACATAACCTAATGCTGGGGTTAAAAGTCATCATACTTACAGTCCCAAGGATTATGCAACCCTAGGATTACTGGGGGGAAGTTTAGGAGACCATTTGAGGATTCTGCTTAAAACAGGGACTGCTTCTACATAAACATGTTCTATATAAGAAAGAAAGTTAATGAAATACTGTTCAGTGAAAATAGCAAGTTTACAACTGTATTATAGTTCGACTTGTCTTTGTGAGGAAAAACTATATATGTCTATATACATAAATATGTATTATAATAATTTATTAAGAGGCTAAAATTTTTTAAAAGTCCTTGAACTGACAGATTTGAAGTTTTGATAGTAATTGTTTCTTAAAGTAGCTGACAACAGTCTTAAGGGAAAAATAGTTATAGCAAATTATAACAAATATTGGTTTTGCTGTATGAGTAGAAAAATAGGAAAAAAATTTGTCATTTGTACTTCTCCCCTTCTTCCAGCCTTCTGGCTTGGTAGCCTGGAACAAAGATCTGCTTTGTTTTTGAGTGATAATGGGGTAAGAGAAAGATAAAGCTTATAAATGGCCAGAATTTAAAATGTCCTTTACATTTTTTTCCTAATATCATGGATTCCCTTTCTATAAGGAAGTCATCGCCTTTGTTAAAAATTTTTTTTTCTGCATATATGTCTGTCATGACTGTTAACCATTGTCTTAATCTATTTAATAATAACCACATAATCATCTCCTCAAAATAGTATAAACAATATTCTTTTAGAATTTGTGTGTTAAGATCTTTATTTGCTTCTGTATGGATAGTTTTTCTATTATGTGAATTTCCTTATTCACAGGAGGAGTATTACTGTGTAACTAATTTATTTCCTCTACACCACTGGTGTGCCTCTTGTTCTCGCTGGCCCTCTACAAATTTAGCAGAGTGCTCGAAAGCCTCTGAGTGCCAGTGATGGATTTCATCACTCAACTAGCTTTCCCTAAGGAGTCTTCAGTATACCACGTTTTTCTGCCAGGCCTTGGGAATACAGAGTTGCCCTCAAAAACTTAACCTCTCTTGATTATCATGTGAAAGCACTTATGGTAGCCATCTTTTCGTGGATGCTGTGCAAAGCAAGCCAAAATCCTTACTTCTTATTCTCTTGGAGTTTGCTCGACATTCAAAATACCCTTGTGTAGAATAAACTTTTTCTGGAAAATCAGCTGCTTCTGTAATTGAAGTAGAGGGCTCTGCCTGAGAGTCGAGCTTTGTACCCAAATGAGATAATCTGCCTCTATGAAAAATCTCAGGTACCTCTGGAGACAAATTTTCTTTTAAAATGGTGCCTTACACCTTTGTTTATTAAACCAGTTTTGCTCTTCTCTGCAAAAGAGGTCATGTCTTACAGTACAACAGGAGCTTATCTGTAGGAGCTCAGGCAGCCAGTCAAGGACCTGCACATCAGTCTTGATCTTTCCACCTAGGGCCCCATGGTATGGTCTAACCTATCTTAACTTGGTTTGGGACATAGACTCCAGCTTACTTCCAATACTCCCCCAAGGATTTTCTATGAGTCCAAGCAGGAATAAGAGGAGCTAGTACCCTTGTCCTGGTGACTATCAACATCACTTTCATTTTCTACCCTGCTCTCATTGTCTGTATGCATAACTTCCCTGGAAATTACAAAGATCTAGGGAAATTAAAAATTAGTTCACTCTCTCATACAGAGTAAGCCAGGAATCTGTGCCCTATGGATGGAGAAGCCAATGCATGGATATTAAGTTAAACTATTTATAATCTTATTGTCTTACAAGTTTTCTCATTAATATATATTCTTATATAATGCAAAACTGAAAATATAGATGGAATGAATGCAAATATAGTTTAAAGCTAAATATATTTCACTCTAGTGGCCAAGCTAACCCAACATGCTTCTGCATATATGCCCAAGGCATCAGATCTTGCTCAGAAACTTTAGAGCGAAAATCTGCTTAGAGATAGGCAAAATGGAACTTTAATTTTAGATACGTACCTTGGCCTGTGGTTCAATCTGTGTCCTTTTTCATCTGAGCATAAGTTCAGAAATTGCTCTCCTATGTATGCCATCTCTTATTATATCCTGAGTCTAGATGTCAGACTGGAGAAAAATTTTAATACAATGTCCTATAGAGTCTGGACAAAAACAAAAGAAATGGTTGTGTTCTTTAAGAAGTTCTTTGTTTATAAGAAATTTGCCTTCTGCTCTGTCTAGACCATAATACACAGTGTAGAGTAGAATGCAAAGACTAATGCTTCTGATATAAGTTCAGAAAAATCCTCTGCCTAGAGAGGAATGTACAAAACTAAGGGGTTTCAGAATTAGAAGTTATAGTGGATTGGTACAGTCAAATGTTTATTTCTCACCTATTATGTGCTTCCACTAGTATGGGCTCTAGAGGTATGATAGTGAATAAGACACAAAAATTCTTGCCCTAGTGAAGCTTGTTTTCTAGTAGGGGTAGTCAGTCAATAAATAAAATAAACAAATAAGTTGTATAGTATATTTGGAAGGGTAAATGTCACAGGATAGAAAAAGTAGAGTATGAATGAGAATGTGCTATTTTGAATAAGGTGTTCAGGGTAGGCCTTACTGAGAAGGTGAACATACCATGGGGCTATCTTCCAGGGGAGAGACCTCTTTTCTACCATCTTCTCACCTTTGGATCTCAAAATGACTTCCAAATTAATGAGGTGGAGCCAAGGGATGAAATTACAGCCATCCTTTTCACCCCTGGTCACTTAAAGGTAAATAAAGAAACTAAGTAGAAGGCCTTTGCAGTAATCCAGATGAGGGATGATGATGGCTTGGATTGGGGCTTTTTTTTAAGGTAGACCTGTGCTGGTTTCATTTCTGGTATGGAGGAGTGAGCTCCTAACAGCCTAGCCCTTCCACAACTATTAACAGTGGGTAAAATTCAAAAAAACAACCACATTAGGGTCCTGCAGAATGAACAAAACAAGCAAATTTTGGAGGGGAGTAAACCTTGGAGAAAGGGACTAACACAGGATGAGTTTCCTGTTTTTTGTGGGTTTGGTTGGAGCTGTAATCTCAGCATAGCATGGAGTAGCCAAAACTCCAATAGGAAGCCTGCCATATTTTTAGCCTGAGGTACCAAGAGACGGAGCTTGGGGCAAGCATGATCACTGATGGGAGTCCTGAAGAGAAGAGAGCAGGAGATAAAGAATCCCAAACTTTATATATCAACTCTTCCCATGTCACTGGCTGATCCCTCAGTCACACATATGCAAGGCATACTCAAAGCAGCTAGCAACTAAGACTAAGAGAAAACTGAGGTTTGACCTGCCATCAGTCACAGGAGAAACAGATTACAGGTTAAGTCTAACCAAGTTAATTCCTTATTAAAACAAAAATACTAACTGACCCTCTTCAGAAGAATATAAGAATATCGAGAGTCTTCACAACATAACTATGATGTCCAGGATACAACCCAAAATTATGGGACATAAGAGAACAAGGAAAACATGACCAGTCTTAGGGGAAAAGACAGTCAACAGAAGCCAATCCTGAGATAAATCAGATGTTGAAATTACCAGACAAGGATTTTAAAGCAGCTATTATAACATCTTCAGTAAATGAAAAGATAGTAAAAATTTCAACAGAAAAAACTTTTTAATACCAGATGGAAATTTTAGAATTGAAAAATAAAAATGTCACTGGAATAAAAATATCACTGGAAGAGACTAATGGAACCATGAGATGATAGCAGAGAGAACTGGTGAATTTGAAGACCAATATAAATCATCCAGTCTAAAGAAAAGAGAAAAATATTAAAGCAAAACAAAATAAACAACAAAGCATTAGGGTGACTATTTCAAAAGGCCCACATTGGAATTTCAGAAGAAAAGAAAAAGCATGGAACAGAAAGAACATTTGAAGAAATAATGGCAAATAACTTCCCAAATTTTGTGAAAGACGTAAATTTACAGATTTAAGAAGCCCATCAAAACCAAACAGGGTAAATATAACAAATTTTAAAAGCATCTAGTAAAAAATGACACGTTGTACACGGGAACAATTCATGTGATCATGGGCTTTTCATCAGAAACTATAGAGGCCATCTTTTAAATGTTGAAGGACAAACAAACACAAAATTATATATTCAGCAAAAAAGATCTTTCAAGGATGAAGAGAAAATAAAGACATTTTCAGATAAAGGAAAACAGAGAATTTGTCACCAGCAGAATTGCACTGCAAGACCTGTTAACAGAAGTTCTCCAGGCTAAAAGAAAGAATCGAAGGGAAACTCAGATATTCAGGAATGAATGAAGCATATTGTGGAAATGGTAAATATATTTTCCCCTTCATTTAAAAAAATGACTGTATAAAAAAAAGTAACATTTTCTTGAGTGTGTTCTAATGTATGTACATGTAGTGACTATGACAAGAATAGCAGAAAGGGTTGGGGAGTGGTTACTTAACCTCCACAATTACAAAGTTTCTGCATTTTTTGTAAAATGGGAAGATATTAACTCTAAATTGCCTGTGAAAAGTTAAGGATGTGTAAAATAATGCAAAGAGGTACAGTTGAAAAGTCAGTAGATAAATGGAATTCTAAAATCTACCCAATAATGGAAGGTTCCTGAAACTGTTTTGGTTCTTTCTTCCTTCACATTCTAAAAGTACATGTTCATGGTGTCTTAGGGGCCAAATCCACATTAAGAAAGTATGATTTTAGGTATTATTCAAAACAGTAATGAGTTACCTTAGTGGCTAAATTTAATTAGTCTTTCTTAGAAAATTGCAAAACAGTAGAGGTGAAAATTATAAAGACAGTGGAAAAGAAAATATAACTTGTGGTAGGAGGAAAATCCTTTGTGAACAAAGTGGCAGTAAACTTCTGAACAAGTTTTCAACTTAAGTTGAAAACTAGAAAGTTGCCATAATATGCACACACTGATTCACTCCCTCAGTTCTTTAGTGTCAGCTGTGCAAGCAAAATGTTACAGAGCTTGCAGTGAACTGATAACCTTAATCAAATTAATTAATTATTTGTTATAAACTCTCAAGAAACACTTTTAGCATTAAGTCTGTAGTTGCAGAAATTACTTTGTGTAGAATCTAGCTGAATTTATATTAAAGGCATTCTTTTCCCCATTTCTACTCCTTCTTCAAGGTCAAAGCCATAGTAGAGCGATTCACACAGGTTAGTCATTTCTATTCCTAGCATCCGCTTGGCTCCATGCCTCGGGATGGTAATTCCTACTAGGTACTGTCAGCACAAGACAATTCTCAAAGGATTCATTCCAGCCATTCTGGTCCAAAAGACCATTTAGCTGCTTTTTTCTTTTTAAATATGGCTACTGCAGATCACAATCTGCTAAAAACCAGCAGAGAGTATCTACCAGAGATATCAAGGGCCAGGTTGAGATATATCACCACTAAGGGCTTTGTTAAAGAAAAGAATTATTCAGACACTTAGTGGAGACAAGCAGACTTTGTTCAGGATTGTTGCAGTAGATACAAGGACCACTACAGTGGGGTCTTGCAGTAGAGGGGAGAGATTGGGCTCAGTTATGACTACAACAAGAGAAGGTAGGGATTTATAGACAGTGAGCCAGAGTAGAAGTCAAGGGATGGAAAATTACTAAAAAGAAACATCAGGGGTTGGGGGGATCCTGGCTACACTAGCCTAACAAGATTCTTCCTGAAGGCAAGCCAGTGTGATCAGATATCACCTGGGAGTAATGGGGAATGAGGAGCCTGATTGATACCGAGGGGGTAATATATTGAAGGTGGGGGATTCTGGCTAAACCAACTTAACACAGGATTCTTGCTACTATTAAACAAACTAAGAAGGACATGGAAGTCTAGAAGTGGAAACCTCATTGAAAAACTCAGAGGGACCTGACTAGAGTTTGGTCAATGAGACAATCTCTTCCTACTCAAAATGTGCAGTCTTGGTGCGGCCAAAGAATGTCTGATCTAGCCCTGTTATGTTCCTGATCAAGAGAATCCCTGCTATCAGGAAAGCACAACTGGCAAATATGTAGACAAGACAGTTTCAGGTACTACGACAGCTAAGGAGACTGCTTTTTAAGAGGAAATTTCATAGCCCCAAGTGTTTTGTGAAGGCTTTTTGAGCCAGGTGATGAGCACAGCTTTGGGAAATAAGCTGTCAGGAAGCTTTTAAAGGTATGGGAGTGGAAGTCCTGTGATTCAGTGAATTGACAATAGGCTGTCGGCCCTTTTTCAGGAGAGGTGTGTAGACCTTTCTGTGCAAGGAGACTTTTACTCTTCAAACACATGCGGTGCCAGCCGGGGCCTGCTCTTTTCTGAGGCAACTGAATGTTCCCTTCTTTTTGCTTCTGTTACCAACTCTGATACCAACACAGACTTAATTTCTTTCATGATCTTAAATCTCAAATTTACAGAATACAGCTAAAGAGATTCCAAAGTAGTGGATGAAGGAAAATATGAAAAGATGAAAGAAAATACAGGATTGAAGTTTGTTATATTTCTTGTGTTTCTTTCAAAGAGCTTTATTGTTGTTAAAATATATTTAGCTGGGTGAGATTTAACTAATTTGTGTTCCTCTGGAAACCAGATGCTTAAAGAAACAGCTCAAATATAAGTCCTGTGGCTAGTGTCGTTAGAGTCACAATCTTGGAGGATCTCTGAGGCAAGATTCGCTGAGACACAACTTGTGGTGATTGGAAGTGTTTCTGTGAGAACCAGAGGCATTTCTTCATGAACTAGGGATTATTTTCTCTGCCTTCACAAAGCAGTGTAAAACATCTGCCTACATTTAAATCTGAAGTTATTAGAGATCATCTCAGGGCAAAAAGATTTTTTATTGACATGTAGTTGCTGTACAATATTATATGTTACAGATGTATAATATAGTGATCACAGTTTTTAAAGGTTATACTCCATTTATAGTTATTGTAAAATACCGGCTATAGTCCCCATGTTGTATGATATATCCTTGTAGTTTATTTTATACCTAGTAGTTTGTACCTCTTAATTCCCTATCCCTATATGCTCCTCTTGCCTTCCCTCTCCCCACTGGTAACCACTAGTTTGTTCTCTATATCTGTGAGTCTGCTTCTTTTCTGTTATAGTCAGTAGTTTGTTGTATTTTTTAAATTTCACATTTAAGTGATATCATATAGTATTTGTCTTTGACTTATTTCACTTAGTTTTTCACTTAGTGTAATGCCCTCCAAGTCCATCTATGTTGTTGCAAATGGCAAAATGTCATTCTTTTTATGGCTGAGTAGTATTCCGTTGTGTGTGTGTATATATATTATACACACCACATCTTCTTTATCCATTCATCTGTTGATGGACACTTAGGTTGCTTCCATATCTTGACATTTGTAAATAAGACTCCTTTGAACATTAGGCTGCATATCTCTTTTACAGTTAGTGTTTTTGTTTGTTTGATAGATACCCAAGAGTGGAATCACTGGGACATATGGCAGTTCTATTTTTAGTTTTTTGAGAAACCTCTGTATTGTTTTCCACAGTGGTTGCACCAATTTACATTCTCACCAACAGTGTATGAGGGTTCCTTTCTCCCACATCCTCACAAACGTGTGTTATTTGTGTTCTTTTTCTTGATAGCCGTTCTGACAGGTGTGAGGTAATATGTCATTGTGGTTTTGATATGCATTTCCCTGATGATTAATGATGTTGAGCGTCTTTTCATGGGTCTTTTATGCCATCTGCTTTTCCTCTTTGGAAAAATGTCTATTCAGTTCCTCTGCCCAGTTTTTAATCGGGTTGTTTATTTTTTGCTGTTGAGTTGTATGAGCTGTTTTTGTACATTGGATATTAACCCTTTATCAGTCATATTATTTAAAAATATTTTCTCCCACTCAGTAGATCATCTTTTCATTTTGTTGATGGTTTCCTTTGCTGTGCAAAAGCTTTTAAGTTAATTAGATCCCATTTGTTTATTTTTGTTTCAATTTCCTTTGCTTTCGGAGACTGATCCAAAAAAATACTGCTTCAGCTTATGTCAGAGGGTTTTCTGCCTATGTTTTCCTCTAGTAGTTTTATAGTATCCAGTCTTACATTTAGGTCCATCTTGAGTTTATTTTTTTATATGGTATTAGAGAATGTTCTTTTCTAAAATTTTTTTTTATTGAAGTATGGTCAGTTTACAGTGTTGTTAATTTCTGGTATACAGCATTTATTTATATAAATTTATACATATATATATATATTCCTCTTCCTACTCTTTTTCACTATAGGCCGTTACATGTATTGAATATAGTTCCCTGTGCTATACAGTAGGACCTTGTTGTTTATCTATTTTATATGTAGTAGTTAGTATCTACAAATCCTGAATTCCCAATTTATCCCTCCCCACCTGCTGCCTCCACACTCTGCTCTTAACCAGAGTGTGGTCAGCCATGACCAGTCTGTGGTTTTATCCTCCTGTCCATGAGGATAGCTCAATCTAGCCATGCTCTAGCCCTAATATCAGCCCTGCTTAAAATTCTCCTGCCTCAGCCTTGTAAGTCAGGACGCATCAGGATTCCTGGACTTAACTTCTGAGGTCTCTCCTTGCCCTTGTCCTCAACTCTCTGAACTCACACTCCTGCTAGAGCCTACCTGCCTTACCCTGATTAGTGCTGCCAGATAAGCTGGGCTGCTTAACCCCTCTGTACTTCCATTTCGTCAGCTATAAAATAGTAGTGTCTGCTTCATCATTGTGTTAATACATGCAGGGTCCCTAGATTAGGCCTTGGCAGATAGAAAATTTCAGTAAGTATTCACAATTATCATTGTTATTACACATGTCAGAACTTTGCTCTTGAGTCCAAGCGTCAGTGGTTTTGTATGCTTTAGCTGGGCTTCTGAAAGACAGAAAGGGCAAATATAGGTCTATTGCCACTGCAAAGATTCTTTCTACCACAGAGGCCCCGCTTTTGCTGGGCACCTGGCAGACAGCCTCCCCTGAGACCTCAAGTGACCGAATCTCTGTTAGCTTTGCCTGGGAGGCAAGATAGCAGAGAGATTCCATCAAGCTAAGATGTCATCGGAGCCCTGTGGCAGCAGCAGGCACATTCAGAATGTTCATTTATTGCTATGGAGCCCATGAGAGCCTTTAAAGCAGGAAAAAGCTTTGTGTATATATATTGGAGTCTTCTTTGGGGAAAACTGCCCCTTTATTATTTTCTCATTTTGCCCTCAGCTACCTTGGTATTTTAATTGTGTTGTTTTTATAAAGTTATTAAAAGTCAACAAGATTTTATTAGGTAAAATTTATTTTTATTTAGTAAGTCTCTTTAAGCTGTAAATTCTGTACTTGAGTCTTTGAGGGTTGCAGAGATGTAGGACATACAATCTCTGCTGCTTTACAGACAAGGACACTGGACTTAAAAGATGTGTTGGAGACCCCCGGGACAACCTCTTGTCCTTCACTAGAAGAACTTGTGGGACTCAGCATATAGTCTTACTCATAGCTGAGATTTTTTTACAATGACCCAGTAAGGATACACAGGTGGGTTGTAAGGAAGGTCTGAAGGGATCCTTGTGCAGGCTTCCGTATACCCTCTCCTTCACATGAGGGGTCACACATAGCACATTCTTCCAGCAGTGAAAATGCAGTAACGTGTGCAGTGTTTCTGGCTAAGAAGCCCATTAGAGACCCAGCAACCAGCATTCGTTGGGGCCTGTCACGTAGGCACCCCCTACCCCCTGCTTAGCATGTACAAAATTCCCAGAAGGGAAGGAAGTGTTCAGCATAAACCATATTGTTCACGTAAACAGTCTAGGCATGGTGAGCCACCCTTAACTGTTGGAAACACTCCAAGAGCCAAATTCCCAGATGCCAGGCAAAAGCCAGCCTTGCAGGCAGGTTTTTCTAGGGATAGCAGTCTCAGTCCTGCTATATTAACTCTTCTCTGCACAGAGAAGTTGTCACATACGTACACAACTAGCTCTAATGCTACCCTGGTAGAGTCACTGCCATTATTGGTTAGATGTTAGAGAAAGAATAGGTCCCTCCTGACTGATGGTTCACAGAAACCTTTGTGATACCAAATGCTTGAGCTGTACCTCAAAGGATAGGCAGGGTTTGAGCAGCAGAGAGAAGCAGGGAGACAGGATGCAGTGAACAAATAAGTACTTTTAGGGAAAGGCTATCAGGCATGTTGATGGCAGTAGGGGAACCTGGAAAGTCAGGGAGAGGACAGATGCTACAAAGCATGGACTACCAGGAGGAGGCTTTATCTGCAGAGATGGAGCATCTCTGAAAGTTTCTCTTTTTATGAGAAGAGTCGTATTGTTTAAGCCATATCTGCAGAAAATATGTCTAGCAGTAATTGATAGACTGACCTGGAGGTTGGAGTGCCTAGAGATAGAAGGCTACAGAAGATACTTGGATGTCCCGAAAGGCTTGGGCCTCAGAAGATGTTCATTTATTTATGGCCCACCTAAATCTATAGGAAATGTAAAATAAATGGAGAGGGCAAAAATGGAGTCTCCAAACACAGACTATGTCTGTGTCATAAGATTACCCTTTAGTACCCTGGCTGGCAGGTCAGAGATGATTAGACCTGTTTTAACACGTGCAGTGAATTTGTGCTAACTGCTGTAACGTTCTGAATGCAGAAAAGAGGTTGCATTTACTTAAAAATAATGTGTAACCTATACTTATTAGAGTACTCAGAAACTGCCAAGTTCCCATCCCAAGTCTGCACAAATATCTGGCTGTTTTGTCCCAGCCCCAGGCACAGATAGAGCACATTTTTCATGAAGCTGAAAATTACTCTATGTACACATCTGGGTTTCAAGTCTGCCCCACTCTCAACAAAAAGTTCAGAAGGGGCCAAAGGGCAGACTACATGGAACCTGTTCACTGGCAGTTTTTTATATCCTATCTGACTTCCTAGATTCTTGTCCCAGATCCCTGGCCATTGACATCTCAGACTGCCTCACTTGGGCCCTGTATTCCTGGCTCACAAAATTTTAGTTCACCCCATATGTGTAGATGTCTTCATCTATACTTTGACTGCTAGGTTCTCAGATGTCTCCTTGCCTCTCACATGCCCATTTCTAAGCCTTAGAGATCAGGAACGCCTGCCCTGGAGAGTGCCATTTCTTGCCCTGGCCCTCTGAACACCTTTCCTTCACCCCCAATACCCCATCTGTGTATCCTGACCCTAGTGTTGCCAGCACTGTAATTTTGTGCTTTGGAGCAATGCTGCTATGCAGTAGTACAGAGCCATTTGTCTCGGTGACCACCCCTCCCCTATAGAGCTATAGTGTCCAATAGCACTTTTTAGGATAATATAAATGTTCTGTTTATGGTAGAACATTATGGTATGCGTGGTAGCCACTAGATACATTTGCTGTTTAGCACTTGATACATGGCTAGCATGACTGAGAACTGAGTTGCTAATTTTATTAATTTTAATTAAACTTAAATATTCACAATTACATGTGGCTAGTGCCTGTCACATTGTGTGGCATGGCATGGAACCTGGTGGACTGAGTGATCTGGTGAACTGGTTGTGGAGGGCCATGGCAGAAAGGGTAGACTTGGTCCATGTGCACAGGATACCAAGAGGAGGGAAAGACATGAAGCCAAAGAGGAAAATTAAGGAAAAAGTCCTTTGTGGTCTCAAGTGCTTCCATTTGTGCACAATTTCTACATATATAATGCTTAGAGTTATGTACTATTTTTAAATTGGTTTACTTTTTTTATCAATATTAAATCTCATTTTCACTATTTAAATATATATCACAAAAGACAATTATGTACAGGATTAGTGCAGACTTTGGAGCATTGAGACTTAAAGTCTTATCTCTATACATTACTAGCTATGTTACTGTAAGATTGTTTTTAAAATAATATAACCAATTTTCCATATTAAAGGAAAGTAAAAAAGAATTTGACATAGTGCAGTAGACATGGTTTCTATATCTTAAACTTAAAAAAAAATTAGAGTTCCTAAATACTTCTTTCAAAGTTTTAGTACTTAGGAAATCTTTATTTGCTGCTGTTCCCTGAGATTATTCCTGAGCTTCTCAGTTTTATACTTTAAAAGCCTAGAAAATATCTAGTGAAATATCTGACAGATTTAAATATTTATTTGGTTTTCAGGTTGGCTGAGGTTTCTAGCTTCTATTCAGGAAACAGTCAAGATTTTCCTGTTTCTTCTGAGTATGTTTATTTTGGTTTCTATAAACTCTGCCTTTCCCATCAGGACTCCCTCATGACATATAATATCATATTAAACAGCAAGACTTTGCCTCACCGAGGCACTGAAACAATAGCAGAATTAGTGACAAGAACAAGTTAATAAGTGTAAATAACATGTATTCTGGTATCCTTAATCAGAAGAATTACATAATTACAACAGGCCAAATTTGTAGAAATGTGTGTGTGTGTTTTATATGGCAGACCAGGAACAGCCTTAAACAAATACCATGATTTTTCTTTCATCTATGAATATGTATTCCTCTTTCCCTGTATCATGCCAGAGAGAAAACATGTGTAGTGAGTAAAGGAATGAAATTAAAAAGAACAATTTTGAACAAAGAGCCAAAGAAATGGAAATCACAGAACAAAAGAGTATCAGTAAGTATAAGTGTAGGTAATGAGGGAACGGGGAGCGAGATCAGGAAGATAACTCTTTTCATGGAAAACTTGGAGTATTCCTCCCAGGTTCCTATTTATCACATAAATTACTGTATGAAGGTGCTGATAAACTCTGAAATGTAGTACACACATTGGTAATTGCCATTTGTCCTGTTCAAAACCTTGGTGTGTGTTTGTGTCATTTTCATTGTGTTATATAGAAATTCCAAAGCCTGACTTTGAAGGCTGTGAAAAGTCTCAGAAATTAAATTCCTGGAGAGAATGCTGTTTTCTCTTTCAAATTTACTTGCAGTCAGATCCTGCTAGCGAAAGAATGAATTTTTGAGGTTATCTTCTTCCAGTTATTAGAATATTCATTAGGAAATGCCTTGATTGGAATATCTGGGGTATAATCTTTCATAAAAGACATTTATTTCTGTATTATTATCACCAAGACAGTATTTTTACATGAGGCCTTAGGGAGCAAGCACACTTTAGCATTTGTTTAAATCTTTCCAGTTTGCATAGTAAATAAATTGGAAAACATTGTAATAAATAAATAGGGAAACATTAGACCATGTTATCAGTGATTTTCTTTTAAAAGCTTTATTTTTCTGACAGTGCTTGGTCTTACATTTAAGTGCAATCGGATAAATTAAGAGGTAGCATTCTGTACACTTGATGAAAGAATTCTTGGATAAATTGTTTCTTTCAAACTTCATTCATTTATTGATTTGTCAGCATTTCTTTCAGGATTATGTACTCAGTCTGGGTTACTCTTGGGAAGTTGCAAAGAACCTGTTTACAAAGGGTACATTTGTCTATACCAGACAAAAGAGGTGTTCCCGAGTAGAGAGAAATGGCTGCTGTTCTAACATTGCTTGACATCAAGGGCTAGCATTACTTTTCTGTAATACTTCAGACTGCTTGCCCTTCAGCTGAGAAGTGTAAAAGTGTGGCACTTCTTTAGTCCGTCATTAGCAAAGTATATAGCAGGGTCATTCCCCACCCCACCCCCAGCTTCCCCACACAGAGGTACACCTTCCTCAGAAGCATTAAGACTTGAATGTTGGAGATGGCAAAGATAAACTGACTCAGTGTTGTGCTGTCCTGTCAGTAGAGCCTCACCCTCACTTCACCCCCATTTATTCATTAACATGATTTTTATCGTTAGAATCGGGAGCCTTATCCTGGGTGAGAGCATAAATCATTAGAGTAAAAACATCTGTTTGCAACTCCCCATGTAACTGATCGTTAAGTTACCATTTAGTTCATTTTCATGAGAAGTGCCTGATTTCTAAAGACCCTACAGGGGCTGTATAATTACAGAAACGCTATTAAAACTTTGAGAATATGTGATAACAGATTTACTCATGTGTCTCTTTTGCTTTAGAGAAAAGGAAAATAATCTGTTTTCTGGGATTTTTTGTCATTCAAGAGTCTCTGCTTATTCCATATTAGGCAAGGTATTGCCCTTCTGATCTCTCAGTCTTCTGGGTGAGAATGCCATGAACTTCAAAGAGACTAGGTGCCGTCAGCAGAGCTGGAATGGGGCTTGTCATAGAGTTTCTAATCAGAAGGATCAGGGTGCCCCATGTGTGTGATAGGAATCCTGGGAATAGCTCCGTTTCCTTCACCCAGCACCTCTGGGAGCCTGTGCAACTCAGATGCTCACTGTGCATCTCTCGGGCAGGATGTGGTTTGCAGCATTTCCCGGATATAGTTGCCCAGGGATCCCCTCCCCACTTCCACCGCAAACTTTTTTTTTCAATGCTCATTTCATAAGATGAAATACAGACAAAGCATGGGCTTTGAAGTCAAATGGCTTCAGATTTGAATTCTAGCCTTACCACTCTCTACTTTTTTATCTCAAGTCAGAAAAGTTTGACTCTCAGTTTCTTCAGAGGTGAAATACCTGTTAAGCAGATTAAATGCAATTAGGCAAGAAAAGAAACACTTTATACAACGCCTGGTACACAAAAAACACTCATTAAGTGGCTGGTGCTGCTGCTGCTGTACCAGGACTGTCTCCCAACCACATCTTTTCCCTGAGCTTCAGACTTGGGCTTTTAGCTGCCTGTTTTTTGTTCACCTACACATCCCAGAGAGATCTCGTATTCAGCATGCACATCTGAACTTTGTATCTTCCTCCTTGTATCTTCTCTCGTTGACACTGCCACATTCGGTTAACTGCTAAACCTGCTCAGCTCTATCCCCTGAATATATCTCACATCCATTCACCTGTGTTGAGTCCCAGAATTGCATCATAGCTTTCCGGAACTACTTATTTTGTCTCTGGAGCGTTTTGTACTTTATCAGTCTGCTTTCCGCACTGCTGCCCAAGTGATCTTTCTAAAAAACTATGAGATCAACATGGCTTCTCATATTTGAACCCTCAAGCCTCTGTAAGGCACATAATGGGGTTTTCCAAACTTGCTGATCATAACAACCAATGGAGACCTTTTTAAAAATACAGATTCTTGGACTCCCTCCAGGAGTTCTTTCCTCTAGAGATTCTGATCCAGAAGACCTGGGATGAGGCACAGGAATCTGCACTTTTAATAAGCTGGCAGGTACTCCTGGTGATAGCCAAGCTTGGTGAACCCTCACATGTAATTAATACCATGGGTTTGCCCACTCTGTGTTGCATGACAATTTTGACCATGCCCTGGCTCTCCAGTGCCCTCTTAACTCATGACCTAAGCTTCCCCATTAACATGCTGCCTCATACTTAAGAGGGTCTGCACTTGGCACACTCTTCTCTTGGTATCCCCTTCTCTTCATCTCTAACTACCCTTTACCAAATGCCAGAAGCCTAGCAATATTGCAAGAATTTGGCCCAGTATCTCATTTAGGCAGCCTATCCTCATCCCGATGAAGCTTGTCAGCCTCTTTCTGTGCAATTAATTATAGCATTTGCATGTTGTGTTGCAGTTTTGGGTTTATGTATGTCTATCCCACTAGACTCAGAATCTTGAGGAGAGGGACCATTTCATTTCTATATTCCCAGCATCTAGCTCAGTTTCTGGAACATGGTAGGAGTTCATGAATGCTTGTTGAAAGAATAAAAAGGAGGGAGGAAAGCTGAGAAGAACTCTTAAACTGTACTAGGAGTCATAAAAATGTTCTTTGGAGCCTTGAAGTGTCTCACAGACAGGTAATGGTGAGGAGAGAGGCCTGAGTATGGAGGGTTCCTGCTCTTGTCCTTCCTCCCTGCGTCTAATTCAACCAAAGTATCTCTGTCTTTAAATTTTTCATATGTTGGTGAATAGTGTACGGTTTTGTTGAAAAGAAGGGAAAAGTTGATTCTAAAAATAAATTTGAAAGCCACAGCACTGATTTACCTTTATGAAACCCATTTATTCCTTTCTGCTCTCTGTGATTTAGAATGAAATGGGAAAACCTGAAGAACTTGAGAAATAAAGCCAAGGATCTAAATTGGAAAATGCGTCTGTGAGGAAATATTATAGATTTCCTAATCTTTTGGGTTTTACAGTGTAGTATGGCCTTGGGGCTACTTGCTGCTTTCAAGCACCTGGGAGGTTATCATGAGAGAGATGCTAAGTAGTTAGCATCCATCTCCATAGAGGACCAAATGAGAAGCATGAAGATTAAATTGAAAGAGTGGGGAGAATTCCTCTGAATTTATTTGAGAAGCGTGCTTATATTTCCAAAGCAGAGTCTTCAGGAAATAGCCTCCTTGAGGATTAGAAACTTTATCTCTGCCTCAGCACCTGGCACAGACTAGCGCCTCATTGTTGGTCACCAAACATTTGCTGTAGGGATGCATGAATTCCCATCAATGGAGAAGTGTATGAAATGCAGTGCCACCCAGGAATTAGAACTCTCATTAAAGCGAGTGATCTTAAAATTAAGACACTATTAGACTTGTCACAGATTCAAATTACGGTTTTCATTTGTAAGAACTTGCTCAATAATATGAAATTAATATAGCCTCATATACTGTTCATGCGTAGCTCATCATAAAGACAAGTAAATATAGAGCAGTTCTCTCATAACATTGCTTATTGAAGAGTAAGAATTTAACCATCTCTTTTTTCTCTTGAAAGAATGGGTTTTCTTATCCAGATAAGAGAAAAACTGACCTGTTGTTCTCATATAGAAATGTGGATATTTGTAAGATCTCTGTAAATAAATTTTACTCTTTTGGCCAGAGTTCCTTTCACACTTTTGGGAAATAGGAGGAGTTACTGTAGCTCTAGTTGGCAAATAGATTTAGTTAGCATTTATCAAACTATATTTGTGCTGACTCCATCTCCTTACCCAAAGGCAGGTTGTGGGGTCGGAAGTCACCTATCCCGTTAAACTTAAACACAGTATTTTAAGCCTCTGAGAAGTCCTGAGGGTAGAAACCTGGCTAACTGTGTTTAATGTAGTATTTCCCAGCAGTGTTGATCACTTCTTTGCAGAACAGCTGTTGCCAAATCAGGAGCCATTGGTTAGATATTTGCCTTTAAATAGTTTGAATGTTAACAGAAAACAGCATTTATTTATCATACCCATTTATAAAGCTAGCAAAACAGGAAGTAATTTGATGTATACCTACAGCCCTTTGAAATGGAAAAGCAGTTATTTTGAGTTTCACAAATTGTAAAGAAGGCCAGATGAAACCAGATGCAGGAAAGGCTCTAGGAAATGTGAAGCTCAGGTGGGCACTGGAAGAACTGCCCAAGAAGAGACAGAAAACATGGATTTTAGTGAGCATCTGGGAGACTCTGACTGCCACAGCATGCTTGATCTCTTGCTCTTTCTCGCTCTGTGCTGACCATCTTATTTGCCCGTATTGGCCCATCCATGTTTCTGCACAGTGCGATGGTGATGCTACCCATCCAGTTTATGGTGACTTTTGTCAGCAAGCTTCCATATACCACACAGCAATTCTTAAGGGAATTTCCACTTTATTTCATTCAACATTTATTGAGCACCTGTCTTAGGTTAGCCTCTTGAAAGTACATGAGATATAGCACTAAGCAAAGGTCCTTGTTATTAAAGAGCTTATTCTCTCATGTAAGAGAAAGATAATAGGTAAAGAAAGAAAATAATTAGTGTGTGCTAAGTACTGTAAAGGAGAGAGAGGATAATGGGGGAGGGGTATTGCTCTTGCTAACATCATCAGAGTTGGCTTCTCTGGGAAACTTGACGTTTGAACTGAGCCACTTGGGCTGAAAGAGTAGCATTCTAGGCAGGAGTAATAGTATGTACAAAGGTCCTAAGGCAAGAGTGAGCTTGACTTGTTCAGGAAACTTACATCTAGGAGACCAGTGTGTGTGTGGAGAGTAATAAGAAAGGCTCTTGTGAGATGGGGCTATAAACATATGCCAAATGTTCCACATAAGGCCTTGCACATCTTAGAGATCTGATTTTTATTTTATCTGAGAGCAAGAGTAAGCCAAGAAAAGGTTTATTGTTGTTGCTTTTGTTTGTTTGTTGCAACAGCTTTAGGAGATAGATTTCACACACTGTAGAATTCATTCATTTAGTGGATACAGTTCAGTGACTTTGTATATTGAAGTTGTGCAAACTTTACCACAGTCAATTTTAGAACATTTTCATCACTCCCAAGAGAAATTCCATACCCTTTAAAAGTTACCCTGTTTCCTCCCAAACCCCTAGCTCTAGAATACCACTAATCTGTTTTCTGTTCCTATAGATTTGCCTGTTTTGGACAGTTCCTAGAAATGAGATCATACACTATGTGGTCTTTTGTGACTGGCTTTTATCACTCAGCATGATGTTTCTGAGGTTCATCTACCTTGTAGCAAGTATCAATACGTCATTCCTTTTTTGACTAAATAATATTCCATTGTATGAATATACTTACCATGTTTTATTTGTCTATTCATTTGTTGATGGATATTTTGATTATTTTTACCTTTTGGCTATTATGAATAGTAGTGCTATGAATGTGCATGTACAAGTGTTTGGGTGGCCATATATTTCCATTTCTCTTTGATATATACTTAGGAGTGGAATTGCTGGATCATATATTAAACTATGTTTAATCTTTTGAGGAATTACCAGATGGTTTTCCAAAGTGGCTGCACCATTTTATATTCCACCAGCAATGTGTGATGGTTCCAATTTCTCTACCTCCTTGCCAACACTTGTTATTATCTGTCTTTTTGATTAAAGTCATTCTAGTAGAAGTGAATCAGTACCTTCATTGTGGTTTTGATTTGCATTTCTCTAATGGTTAACAATGTTGAACAACTTTTCATATCCTTATTGGCCATTTGTTTATCATCTTTGTAGAAATGTCTATTGAAATCCTTTTATTATTGATTTGTAAGAATTCTTTATAAATTCTATATACAAGTCCCTTATCAGGTATATTATTTGAAAATATTTTCTTCCATTCTGTGGATTGCCTTTCCCTTTCTTGATGGTATACATTGAAACACAACAGTTTCTGATTTTGATTTAGTCCAGTTTATCTATTTTTTCTTTCATTGCTTTTGCTTTCAGTATCCTAGTCCTGCCTAAGAAACTATTGCTTAATCCCAGGTCATGAAGATGCATGCTTGTGTTTTCTTTTAAGAGTTGTATAGTTTTCACTCATACATGTACATCTGTAATCCATTTTTAGTTAATTTTTATATATAGTGTGAAATAGAGATTCAGCTTCATTCTTTTGCATGTGAATTTCCAGTTGTCCCATCATCATTTGTTAAAAATACTATTCTTTCCTCCATGAATTGTGTTGATACCCTTGTATAAAAAAAAATCACTTTAACCATATGAAAAGAGATTTTAAGATGGGAAGTGTTATAATTTGATTCACATTTTAAAAGGATAGGTCTTTTGAAGAATGAATTACAGAGAGGCAAAAAGGGAAGTAGAGAGATCAATTGGGAATATGTTATAGTAATCCCAGCTACAGTCCAGTGGTAGCCTAATCTAGTGGTACTAAAGGAGACAGAGAGATTTATAAAGTTTCAAGATTATTCTTTGGAGAAGGAATTGACTCAACTGAATGTCCTTTTTTCCACTCTCCTCTTGTCCACATGACAACCATAACTTCTACTTTTCCTTACTACATTTTCTTTCAGATGGTCTTGAGAATTTTTCCTGATGTTTTTGGTTGTCTTTTTTTCTTTTTTTTTTTAACTTTACCTTTATGTTCTTAGTTCTTGTTTCTCTGATAAGCCTCAACTTCAGATTACTAAAACTACAGGCTTATTTGTATCTATACATACTGTTTCCTCCTTTACTCTCCTGTGTATTCTTGCAGTTCTCTGAGGAGGTAGGAACCTCTTTGGCTTTACCAATTATTTTTTCTCTCTCTGTCTCCAGTATCTCCCCTTCTGCTAGCATTTTTCCGTTGGACTGTAAATGTTCTTAGGTGTAGCCCATCTTTTTTTGAAGTCAAGTTTATTGAATTGTGATTTACATATATATAATAGAATTCACCCGTTTAATGCAGAGTTTAGTGAGTTTTCATAAATCTGTAGTTGGAAAACCACCACCATAGTCAAGAAATGGGCATTTACTACCCCAAGAATTTCCTTTAGGCACCTTAACAATCAGTTCTTGTTCTCCTTCCTCAGTCCTGGCAACTCCTGACCTGATTTCTAGCCCTACAGTGTTACTTTGTATAGAATTTAATGTGAATGGAAACATATAGTAAGTATATGGTCTTCTGTGATTGATTTCTTTCCCTTAGCATAATGCTTTGGAGATTCATGCATATTATTATAAATCTTTGTAGCTTGCTCTTTTTATTGTGAAGTAATATTCCGTTGTATGGATATACCGTTGTGTGGATTATCTGTTCATCTCTGATGAACATTTGGATTCTTTACTGTTTCTGGCTGTTATGAATAAAGCTGCTATAAACATTCACGTACAAGTCTTTGTGTGGACACATGTTTTCATTTCTCCTGAGTAAATAGCTAGGAAGAGAATTATTGGGTCATACAGTAAGTGTATGCTTAACTTTATATAAACTGTCAGGCTGTTTTGCAGAGTACCACTTTGCATTCTCCTCAACAGTTTATGAGAGTTCTAATTGCTCTGCATTCTTGCCAATCCTTGGTAGATTCAATTTTTAATTTTAGCCATTCCAGTAGGTGTGTAGTAATATCTCACTGTGCATTTTAATTTACATTTCTCTAGTTACTAATGATGTTTTCTTGAGCTTACTTGCCATCCCATATAGTCTTTGGAAAAGATCTGTTCAGATTTTTTTGTCCATTTTTTGAGTTGTTACTTATTATTAAGTTCTGAGTTTTTTATATGTTTCCGATACAGTCCCTTCTTAGGTGAGTTTTTGTAAATACTTTCTTCCAGTCTGTAGCTTGTCTTTTCATTTTCTTAGCAGTGTCTTTCAAAGAGAAGATGGTTTTCATTTTGATAAAGTCCAGTTTGTTATTTTGTTGTGATTCACGGTATTTGCTTAATAATCCAAGATCACAAAGATTTTTCTACTGTGTGCTAAATATGGAAATACAAAAGTGAATAAGATACACAGAGGTACTTGTCTCATTTTTCTTGTATGTATTCTTATAGTTTTATACTTTTAGCTTTTATGTTTAGGTCTATGATCAATTCAAGTTAATTTCTTATAGGCAAGGATCAAGATTCATTTTTTTTTTACATGGATTGTTCAGCACCATTTGTTGAGACTACTGTGCTCCCTTACTGAATTTTGATACTTTTATTGAAAATTAATTGAATATGTACATGAGGGTTATCCATCTTTATAAACAGAGACTTCCCTCAACTCAACCTGCCCATTTAACTAAAAGTTCATCACTTTCCCCTCTTCACCTCTTCAAAGAGTCTTCAAAGACTATTTCTGCTTCCTTATTTCTTACTCTACACACTGACCTCTTTCTCTGTCATTCTGCTAAAATGGTTTTTGCCAGGATCACCAATGATCTCTGTCCTAACATCCAGTGGACACTGTTTTGTTGTTGTTTCCGGTGATTCCCAATGACCTTGGGCCTCACTGATTCCTCCTTCCTCTTTCAGACACTTTTTTCCCTTAACTAGTATAGCATCTCACCGTCCTGTTTGTTTTGTTTGTTTGTTTGTTTGTTTTTCTGGCCTTTCTGTTTGTCCCTACATGTCTACTTTGCTAATTCTTTTAACTATTTCTTAAATATCAGTATCCCCCAGGATTCTAACCAAAGCCCTTTTTTCTTCTCATTCTGTGCATATTTCCTGCTGATTCTCATCTAATCCCCTAGCTGAAGAATCTCAAATTTATATCTGACCCAGATCGTTCCTGAGCTTCATTTCTGCACATTTAACTGCCTACCAGGACCATGAGCTCTAGGAAGTAAAGTGCCTTGTATATATTGTTTTCACATTTCTGTTCCCATGTTTAGCACAGAGAATTTAATAACTTTGTTGAGTAAATGAGTACATGAACAAACTAAGCAACCTGTGCAGTTGATATTATAACACATCTTATAATTCTAATGTAATATTTAGTGTTGGCCCTTTTACTGATACCTCATATGTGTAAATAGTACATGACTCTGGGCACAGAAGTAAATTACTTTTAGAATCACATACTTCATCTGTGGCATGGCTCAATTTTCCTGTTATAGTTGGTAGAGATCCTTGGGATAAAGAGATGGGAATAAGATCCTGGGGAGGAACAGGAAGGAGATAAGAGAGCAAGGAGACATTTCTTCAGATGTTGGAAAAGCACTATTTCTAAAGCATTTCAGTCCAATAATTTCCTTTAGGAATTAACCTGCATTGTTTCGGAAATAAAATATTTTAATGGCCCTATTAAATTCTGATTACAGCTTTAGTTATAGTACATTATTTCTTTTTGACTTTTCACCCAATTTTTGTAAGCCCCTGCAACATTTTTTTCTTAGCCCTAAAATGATTCTCAAAAGTTATATAGGAAAATGTAAACTGGATAATGTAAGCTCTTTTGGACCTAGTATGATTGATATTTTTATGATGATCTATTTGTTCACATCAAAGAATGTATGTGCTTCTTATGGGCTTACTATCATACCCAAAGCTTTGAGGGTACTTTGGGAAAATAAAAGATGCAGTCCTCAGTGGTGCCCTCAGGGAACACACACTTTTAGGGAGATAAGAGCCACAACTGGCAGATAAACTACAGCACCTGTTAAGCAGTGTGTAGTCTCTAATGCATGTTGCTTTGCAAGATAGTCTCCTGCCACTAGGCATGTACTTTTGGCCTCGCCTGTCACTTTGAGCTGTTCTGAAGGTGTTTAGGGTTTCTCTATAAATGCCCTTTTTATTTGTTCTGGAGCATGCGGTCCTTTACATTTCTTTGTTTCTCTCTCCTACGTTTCAGTGAGCGGTTTCTGGTGAGACTGAACAAGAATGGTGGGCCAAGGAACCCAGAGAAGATAGAACGAATGTGTGCCCTTTTTACAGTATGTGCAAATTCTCTTTCCCTTCTCTGCTATTGACTCTAACCAGGGTCCTGCTATGTGGATATTGTTGCCCTGGCAACAAGCATTTATTATTATTTCCCCCACATGCTGCGGAGAATAGAACTTGATTTATGTTTCTATCAGGTTTTAATGAAATATTTAAGAAAACTGAAATTAGCTACAGTTATTATTTGAATTTTTTGTTAAAGAAATACAATCAAGTACCTTTTACTGATACGCATTTTAGCTATTTAATATAATAGATACTTACTATCTGAGAAAAGTCTTTCTTACTATTCTTATTGAAGACTATGGGGAATTTCTCTTTGTGTAAGTATAGTTTCTATAAAGGCACCCAGCAGATTTACAGCTTTGCAGAGTTTTAGTGAGTTCATATAAATAGAGACAAACTAGGTAGTCCTCCTCTTTCAAATACCAAACAGAGAGTCTTTTCCTGCCATGATCCATACTTTAGTTTTTTCTGAATAACCATGCTGTGATTCATGGTCTCTGAGATCATGGACTCATGAGCTCAGAGAAGGCTTGGTAACCTGTTTATTGAAAGGTGCTAAGCCTCATAATCCTTGTGTATTCTTTAAGTTGATTCTGATCTACTAAAATTTTTTATCCAGTTACAAAACTTAACTGTTCAGCTTTATTTTTTTGAGTAACTAATTTGCTGAAGAAAACAAGACCGTGTCACAATTTTAAACCAGTTTTGACTATTGTGGATTCTTTGATCTGCTTCAGTGATACTGAGCTACATCAAAACCTCTTGAGTGCAGGGAGATGTGATGGTGTCACAGTGCCACTGCTCTTGTGTGTGATTGATGGATGACAGTCAGGTGTTTCAAAGCTTGTGGTGTGCCTCTTAAACATAAATGGGACTTACCTAGGGCTGTGATGTGTAACTTTCTCTAAGAGATAAAATTGGATTTGTTTTCTTGACTTTTTTGTTCATTTACTACAACTTTATCTATCAAAACCTCGAATGATGTTACTGCAGAATCAGAAGCCAGTTTTACAGGGATAACTTTTATTGAAAGCTTTCAAAGCTTAGGAGATAATTCAGGAAGAAAAAGCAGGAAAAGCAGATCCATGAAGGTGGCTAAGGGAGTTGAGATGGTTTAGTCTGGAAAGATCAGTACTCTTCAGTAGGAGAAGAACGAGGGAAAGAATCCACATTGCAGTTGATGGGATTTAGGTTAGAATTTTAGGAGAGAGCCTCTGAAGTAAGAGTGACTAAACACTGACATGGTTCTCTGGGGGCACCTTTCTGAAACAGTATTAGAGTGAGATGAGATACCCATTTGTCTAGAATGTCTCAGTGACCTTAAGAGATTTTTCTAGATCCTGGATCTCGATATTATTTGGCTAAAGCAGCAAAAGAAATCTTTGATTCCTTGTTCTTTGGCATTTTGGGAACAGAGCTGTGTGTGTGTACTGTCCTTGAAGATGATGAGTGCAGTCCTTGTCTCTTGAAAAATGAACTTAATTATGACGGTATTTGAATGTAATTACAGTAAATCAAAATTTTCACTTAGCAGCATTTTAATTATCTGTATGAGCCCAGAGGCCTAAGCTGTAGCTCCAGCTTTATAAATCAGAGATGCACATAATACTTACGATGTGCGGTTACTCTGCCACAACGGGAAGGCACAAGACTGCTAAAAATACCCACTTTTATAATTCTCTTTGCAGTACAGTCCTGGATTTTTTTTTAAAAAAAGATTCCAAAAATGATGTGAGAAATTTTTTCAAAGCACACAGGATTTTTGAACAAGATGGTGCTAGCCAGGATTTTCATGTTTTACTTTAAGCCATATGAAGTAATAATTTTGATAGAACCTGTTTTCTAATTATCTGAGACTTGAATTCCTCTTGTGAGCCAAAGGCATTCTCCAGATTGGCTATGTGTTACAGAGAAAATGACAGTTGTGGTCAGTGCCACCTGTTAGCTTACCTTAGCATCAAAAAAAGGGAACCATACAAGCAGAGCAGTTCTGCAAGGTTACTCAAGCTGACTTCGGAGCCACATTACAGATGGTCACATTATCCATGCACAGTCCTGTTCTTGGTAAAGCCTGTTTTTTTCTGACCATATTAGATTTCAGAGCTTCCTGTGCAGGAAGAATTTTATCCAAGAAGAGGTGTTTCACATTTACGTGAATGTCTAAATCAGTGAGGATTCTGATGACTTTCATGATTGACAGTGGCTGTGTGTATGAGCATGAGAGAGCACGTCTGTATATTTACTCTTTACTACATATCCAGTGCCTCACACAGTGCCTGGCAAGTACTAAGGTCTCAATAATGATTTGTTACATAAATAAATGAATATATGTTTATTTTCTGTTATAATTGAGTGACCAACTCAGAAAATGAACTTGTATTGTTTTGCATAAACTAGTTGACATTGTATTTTTTACATTTATTTGCATTCTTTCACATTTCAAAATAGAATTTTAGGTAGTGATTTCTTGAGATTAAGAATGAACTTGGTTATTGTGTAGCAACATCATTTATTAAAATATTATGTTCTTTTCTGCAGCATGAGAATGAATAAATTGGCTGTGTTTTGTATTTGTAAATCCCATTATCTCTACAGGAAAAGGATATGGTCCAGGCACAAGGAAGTGCATTGACTTTTCCATGTTTTAAATGAAACATTAGTAACTGAGCCAAGATGCTGATCCCTGAGTTACTGCCCTCTCTACCCACCAGCTTGGGAATCAGCTTCCTAGTTATATAGGATGGAAGGGTATTACCCAGTGAGTAAATCTAAATTCAAACCCTGCTCACCAGATGAATGGTAGATGAGTCACCTCTCTTCCCTTCTTAGTTTTACAGGTTTTGTGACATAGATAGCCACACTTGGTACTTAGAGAGTGTATGTTTTGTAACTCTGTGGTAACTGTGTTTAACCATGTACTTATATTTAATAAGATAGCTTTTACATGGACCTCTGACATTGAAATTATGTAGAACTCACAAATAATAATTTTACTTAAATGATTTTCTTGTACTGATTATTATCATCTTATTTTTATTGACCTCAAATAAATACCACAGAGAGTTCTGGGTACCATGTACAACATGGTCAGAAAGAGCCCCTGCCTATCCACTTAGAAAATACCGTAAGTTATATTTAAGGCTTCTTCCTTTTAGTCACTTGAACAGAGCCAAGGGAGAGGTCCCATGCTCTTGTATATAACCCATATGGTTAGTGTTTGGTCATCTTTGGTAACTGGCTTGAATTATTTAGGTATATGGGAATTTATAATTATACTAATCATTTGATAGTTTGGATTAACACAATTCAAGCTATGTAGAAGGAACCATTTCACTTTGAAATGTGCCAAACATTTATATATCCTTCAGTAATAGACATGTTTCAATCCCCAAAATTACATTAAAATGGTAATCTGGTTTTAAATTTGTTTGTATTTTAGTAGCCATCTTAATGTGTCAAAATACAGTGGTGTTTTGAGGATATCATTTTAAATGAAAGGAAATAGTGAAATAGAGCCTGAAACATCTTTTTTCAATATCAAAAGACAACTTTCATGTAAAAATATACTGTTTTGATTCCAGAGATACCAATTTATGTTGAATTATTTTGTAACCTATTTCATTATCAGCATAGTTCATTATTCCATCAAGAATTCGGCAAGATATTATAACCATCTAGAATCTAAAAGCTTCAATTTCCCCATTACACATTATTTTTTAATGTCTCCTTTTCTTTCATATACCTAGGACCAAGGAATCTTTTCCTAGAAGCAAAAGGGAAATCACAGGAACCTGTCCCTTTAAGGGCAGAGGTTACTATATCAGTCATCATTAATTCATAACAATGGCTGAGAGTGAGCAGCAAGCTGATGACCTGGTAAAAAGTCTGAAACAGAATATATGTTAAAGGGAGTTTTATTATTTCATGTATAACATGTTAAACAAAGTTTAAATATATACTCAAACATTTTATTTCAAAATGTGTTCTAAACATAAATAACTCAATATGTAAAATTATTTTCATAAGTCTAGTTTTAAAAGCTGCTGATTCTGGATCAGATTTGTTTACTTAAAGAAGGCCCTTAAAGTTTTCCAGATAGTTATTTTTAGCTTTATACTTTAGTACAAATGATACATATCCGAATTTAAAAGTGGGAGATCAAATTATTGAGGTTTCACTAAAATCAAGTTAATCTCTTTTCAAGGGAACATATCTAGTGTATAATAATCTTTTGTGGACAACAGAATAAATGTAAAATTAGTAGAAAATAAAACTTTCAGAAATTCAGTCATTAAAGAACTCTTTAATGTTTTCCCATTTTTTTCTGTAGTAAAAACTTCTTTTATTACAAAATGTTTTTGTGTGATGTTAGAATAAACATGGATAAGGCAATATCATGACAATTTCTAATGTGGGAAGTTTCGTAGCTATTTGTTAGGTGGTCTAAATAAAAGCTGGAAAAAATTGTCAGTAAAATAAACTTTCAAAGACATATAAGATATCCAAACTTTTACTGCAGGAATCTTATAAACACTAAACTGCTATATGCCTTAATCCCCTTCCCAGACCTTTAACATATGCTAAAAAGCGACGAAAGCAAACCATTGTGAGGCTCGAAATGGAATTTTAATTGTTTTCTGCGTATTTAGTGCCTTAATTTACTTACTTTTTTCTCTTTTCTTAGGATCTGAGCAGCAAAGATATGAAGAGAGATTTATATATAGTTGCCCATGTGATACGCATAGGTACGGTCCACTTTATCCATTCACATGACTAAGACCAGCCCAGCTTGAGATGAGTATCTACTGTGTATGCCCTTTGTCGTCTCCCTCACTCTTACCTGTTACTTCAGGACTCAGCGTTAGCATCCAGCTGGTATCAGAGCTCTACCTTAAGTTCATCTGCTGTAGTAGCCGAGTTTGATATAAATGAATTCATTTTTTTCTCACTTGAAATTTTCTGCTTCGTATTTGTTTTTGGACCCATACTCTTTATTTCAAGTGGTCTGCTTTTTGACATTCTCTCCATCTAATGCCCTGTCTCTGTGCTAGCCCTCTGCCTCAGAGATCTTATAACAAGTTTCTCGGGTTGCCAGCTCAATAGTGAATGGCCTTTGCTATGTTTTGTATCCAAAAGTATGTATCTATGCTATTTTCCACAAAATTAGAGTTTCTGTCATTACTGCAGTAGATGGATGGTATCTCACTTCTCCCCCACCCAAGATGAAAAAAAGGTGATTTTTTACTACCTGTGGTCCATTTGTCCAGTCTTATTTCAAGTTTCTGACATAATTTGGGGGCCTGAGACTAACCAAGTCTTCCTTAATAGATTTGGGTTCTGCCGTGTCTTGGACATTTTTGTCAAAGAGTATTTTTAATCCTTTGCCAACCAAACAATTTTGCTGTACTTTTCTTTTTTGTTTTGCCACACTTAATAAAGCATTTGTTGAGGTTCCAGTCTTGCATTTGCAAGTCTTCTTGCAGTTGTAGGCACGGCCTTGGTAAGCAGCTCAGAGAAGCTCCCATCCACTTTATGAGACTATTCTCACTCCCACAGTGGTTTGGGAGCAGCTTTGACAGCAGAATTTGGTTAGAAGAATAGCACGTTGCCCTCCTTATCTGTGTATATATGGTTTTTACCTGGCAGCTAAAATACTAAACTGTGTATCTTTAATACGTCTAAGAAGTTTATATCTATTAGCACACTGGTTTTTCTAAGAAATTCATGAAACCACTGTTTTATTCTCATATGATGAATAAATGGACTGTTGGTGTTGAGGTGGGTGGTGAGATTAATTGAATGTGGTGCAAGGGAAGAGCCCTGGCCAGAGGCTTGTTTGGCATTCCTCCACATAAATATCCTTGCATCTTTAGGTGGCTTTCTTTGTCTTTAGTCTCCAATTCAGAGGATCTCTAAAGTGCCTCTAGCTCTGGCATCCTTGCATGGCAATTCAGTGATGCTGTAGAGGAGCATGGAGTTCTTGGTCTGACTGGTGTTTTCTGCTGTGCTCCAGGCCGGATGCTCCTGAATGACTCCAAGAAGGGCCCTGCTCACCTGCACTACCGGCGACCATATGGCTGTGCGGTCCTAAGCATCCTGGATGTCCTGCAGTCGCTCACAGAATTAAAGGAAGAAAAAGATTTTGTTCTTAAGGTTTACACGTGAGTAATAGACATCAGAAATATTATCTGCAACATAAGACATCCCCAGCACTGCCCTTAAGAGTAGCATTTCTTGAGCTTTGCAGGGCAAAGAATCATCAGGATATGTAGGATAGGGAATTTTTTGAAAATGCAAAGATTTCCATCTAAGGTTTGGGGTGGGGCCCAGGCAATTGTGTTTTTAATAAACTTGCCAGGTGATTCTGAAGCCTCTGAACTTGGAACTTTCTATTCCAAAGTAAAAGTCTGGTAGTACACATTTCCTCTTCTATGTAAGACTAACCGACCTTATTTAAAGGAAAGCCAAAAATCTCGTTTCTCATGTGTCTTGGATATAAAAGAGTCATCTGTGTCTAATACTTGCCCACCAGCTATTGTAACTGAGCTGGCTACTGAAGTAGATTACTTCAAAGAATGATCATGAGTCAGGTTGTCCTGTCTTTGTAAAAAAGTCAGTTTTTCTGAGATGCTGAGGTTTCACTCTTGATTTCTGCCACCACAGATCTATAAGTCACATCTAGCTAAGCATGGCATTATTTTCAGTGTTCATTAGCCAGGGGATCTGCAGTGTGTATCCTCCTGACTCTTGTTAAGCACTAGAAGAAAACACAAAAAAGAAACAGAATCCAAGTATATTATCTGTCTTTGCTTATAGAGACTTAGGCATGAATCATAGCACTGAAAACATGCTCAGTGGTGAGTTTAGTGAGTTTTTAAAGCAAGTATATTTCTAATTGTGAGAATTTTTTAAAAAACATCTGTCCTCTTTTGGTTTTAACTCAATATTGGTTTTGCAAATTAAATCTAACACCGTCAATCACCAGGTTAATATATCTTCACCATAGTATTTGTGGGTATTTTTCTCTATTATCTGTTCTGTCTGATTCAGTCATCACGTGAACTAAATTCACAACTGTGCTTAATTTGGTCTTTGTATAATCAACCACATTTCATTAATTTCAAAATAAAAGCCCAAATCGCCGTATTAACCTGTTTTGCCTTAAACTCTGTTTTGTTCAGAGTTGTGTACTTGATGGGAGGAGGATCTTCCTTTGGAACAATAACTTACAGAGGAAATCTGGGTGGATTTTCTCTTCCTTTGATGCATCAGTCACAGACTCTTTCCGTACACCGGATCTCTTCAGTGATGGGTGTTGGGACCTGCTTCTTGATACAACTTCCTCCCTTTGAAAAGGACTAAACAGAAATTGAGGATCATCATCATTATCATCTTACTCCACTCTATTCTTAACAAGGGCAGGGGCTTTATACAGTACTCCAGAATTGCATCTCTTTGCATATATCAGCTGTTCCTTGCTTCAGTGCAACTTCTTGCAGATAGGGGCTTGCACAGCATCCCTCTTGAAATCATGCTGTCAAGCTTAACTGGCCTAATTGCTTCTAAAACAACAGCTTTCAGTACCAACATGTCACTCCGTAAGAAGTGGGATTCATGTGTAGCATTTTCTTAGCTTCTTCCTCTGAGCTGTGTCTAATGTATCAGTTCTAAAAAGCCAGAGAAAGTTGTTTTTATAGAGAAGAAAGTTTAAAAAAAATTTTGAAGGACTAACAGAGTTAAAATGTAGGATAATTTTTCCACTTGACAATACTAACAGACTTTCACAGAGACTTCCAACTGCATGTTTGTGAAATTGATTTTGTGTATTGTATGGAATTTCTCTATGATTAGTATTTTAAATCCACATTAGCACAGTGAATCCAGCCCTCAGGGGAAGTAATAGTTTCCAGTAAGTTTAAGGGGACATGTTTGATTGAATTGGAAGCTTTAAAGGTTTACTAATTGCTGCTGAAAGTGCTTTAACCTCTGCTAGGACAGAATTTTGAAATCTTTTGTATAGTTTTAATCAATGAACTGGCAAAATATCTCATTAGTTATTGACATTCTCATCATTTCTTTCATTATTTAGAGTCAGTCTCAAGCCTCAGGCCCCTGTATGTCTTTTGCCATGATCACTTCTCTGGCTTTATAGACATTTAATATCATGTATTGGGAAGGCACCACATCCTTTTAAGAAAATCGCAGCAGGAAGCTGAGGCATAAAAATTATGTTCCTTTTTAATGAGCCAGAAGCCTTAAAAATCACAAATAAATAACCACTATATGAAGTTCATCCTGATGTAGATATCTTATATTTCCTCTTGGCCAGAGGGACAAGGGTCACAAGCAGGTGCAAGGTTTGCTGAACCTGGAGCCTAGAACATGAAAGGACAGGAATGCCAAGAAGCTAAAGCCAGCCTTGGGGTGGGGTGGGGGGTGTCCATAAATAATTCATGTGACCAAATATAAGATGCCTCTGAATATGTGATGACCACTGTCCAACTTAGAATGAAACAAGTCCAAACAAACATTTTTAGGCCAACCTAGTGATACAGGTAACTACTTAGAATATTAAATTTATCACTTTAGTTATATTTTAAATTATGTAGACTGTGTATTACACTTTATGAACTTAATCATATGTTATGTAAAATTGAGAAGTATTGCTTATTCCCCACTCTCGGATATTATAGGAAGATTTCATTCAAATTCTTTATGTGCAGTCATGCCATCAGGTCTTTGTCATCATTAGAACCATTTTCTGAGTCATCTGACAACAGTTTTCCAAGGTACATTATTTTCAGTTTCGTCAAGTTGATTTTGGTACATTGCTCCTTGATGATGCTTTCACTGGAAATTCATCATGAGGCCCAATTACATATTTGCTGAACAGTTGGACACTTGATGTTTCTTTGTTTTCATTTGTCCTGTAGTCCCATGTATGTGACTTTAATGATACAGCTACTGTGATGCTTTTAAGGTGAGTTTTACAGTAATATCCAACACTTCAATTTGGAGGTTACACCCAAGGATAATTACTAAATCTGTGTAGTTTTGCTCTTTAAAAACTTTTTTAACCAATTCTGTCAGGTAAACTTTATAAGCCTCTAAAACTTGCATTGATTGAACTTATTTGAGGAAAATGTAACTTACCCAAACAATGCTGTGATATTCGAAATAAAGGGATTCAGCAAAACAGCATGGTACTGGCACAATAACAGACATGTAGATCAGTGGAACAGAATAGAGAGCCCAGAAATAAACCCACAGACTTATGGTCAATTATTTTTGACAAAGGAGGCAAGAATAAACAATAGAGAAAAGAGAGTCTCTTCGGCAAGTTGTGTTGGGAAAACTGGACAACCACATGTAAATCAATGAGGTTAGAACACTCCTTCACACCATACACAAAAATAAACTCAAAACTGTTTAAAGACTTGTAAGACCAGACACTATAAACCTTCTAGAAGAAAACATAGGCAAGACATTTTCTGACAGAAATCTTAGCAGTGTTTTCCTAGGGCAGTCTACCAAGGCAATAGAAATAAAAGCAAAAATAAACAAATGGGACCTAATTAAATTTATAAGATTTTGCACAGCAAAGGAAACCATAGCAAAACAAAACAACTATCTACGGAATGGGAGAAAGTATTGGCAAAAGATGTGACTTACAGAGGCTTAATTTCCAAAATATATAAACACTCTTACAACTTAATAACAAAAAAACAAACAACCCAATCCCAAAATGGTCAGAAGACCTAAACAAGCAATTCTCCAATGAAGACATACAAATGGCCAGTAGGCACATGAAAAAATGCCCAATGTCATTAATTATCAGAGAAATGCAAATTAAAACTACAGTGAGGTATCACCTCACACCAGTCAGAATGGCCATCATTAAAAAGTTTACAATGCTGGAGAGGGTGTGGAGAAAAGGGAACCATCCTACACTGTTGGTGGGAATGTAGTTTGGTACAGCCATTGTGGAAAACAGTATGGAGATTCTCCAAAAAACTAAAAATAGACTTACCATATGATCCAGCAATCCCACTCCTGGGCATATATCTAGAGGGAACTCTAATTCGAAAAGATACATGCACCCCAATGTTTATAGCAGCACTATTTACAATAGCCAAGACATGGAAACCTAAATATCCATCTGCAGAAGGATAAAGAAGTTGTATATTTATACAATGGAATACTACTCGACCATAAAAAACAATAAAATAATGCCATGTGCAGCAACATGGATGGACCTGGAGATCATCCTTCTAAGTTAAGTAAGCCAGAAAAAGAAAGAAAAATACCATATGATATCTCTCATATGTGGAATATGAAAAAAGAAGACACTAATGAACTTACCTACAGAACAGAAACAGATTCACAGACTTAGGAAACAATCTTATGGCTACCAGGGGGAAAAGGGGTGGTAAGGGATAAATTGGGAATTCAAGATTTGCAAATATTAACTAGTATATATAAAATAGATACACAACAAGTTCATACTGGATAGCACAGGGAGCTATATTCAATATCTTGTAGTAACCTATAATGAAAAAGAATATGAAAACAAATATATGTGTGTATATGTATGACTGAAACATTATGCTGTACACCAGAAATTGACATTGAAAACTAACTAGACTTCAATAAATAAATCAATAAATAAAATTAATCTTTCATTTAATCTGTAATGATTCAAAAACAGCAATAACAAAAAGTATTAGAAATAGAAGTCATATCACAGGCTTTATAGAACATGTTATTTTTAAAGTATCTATTCTTCTTTATGGTCAGCATTTAGTTTCTATTGCTGTTGGGTTATTATACCTTTTAGTAACCAATGTTAATAAGGGTACAAATCAGATTTAAAGGCTCCATTGATATTTTTATTAGTAAAGATTTAGACATTTCACATTTCTGTCCTAAAGGAAACTCTAATATAAATAAATGCAGTAGGTATAATCATTCATCACAAAGGTGCATGTAAGAATATAGACCATACAATACAAAAGCTGCTATAAAAGTGCATTTTAAAAATCATAAAGCGTAGCACAAAGGACAGTAGAAAGCCTGTATCAGTTATAATGAGAAATATAGTTGAGATGAAAAAAAATCCCATTAGGTAAAAATTTCCAAAATAGAGGCAAAAACCAAAATTCACCTATATATTAATAAGTGACTTAGAAGTATAATAAGACACAAAAAATTAAGAATAAACAGGCTAAGTATAATAATTAAATACAAACAAAATGAAAACAAATGTCAAAATAATGGTGAAAAATAAACTGTAAGATGAAAGGTGTGAAATGAGTATACTGTATAAGAAGTATCAGGGATTGACAGGAAAAAAAATACATGCACACTGTAAAGTTAAATTTGTTTTCCTGTTTCATCCTCCAGGAACACATGTTCTCATGGGAAGCAGAGGGGCCCAGATAGGCACAGATATAACACGTCACAGCCTCACTCCCTCCCTCAACCCCACAAGCCATAGCAGAACCTGTGCCTGATACTTGGTCTCTGCAGAGTAGAGGGTGAATACACTGCTACCCTTAAATTTAGGTCCACACCCCATTCTGGAGATAATTTCCTAAGAGTTCATGTTCTTAAGTTAAAGAAGTGTTGACCAGACTTACTTTTAACATACCTACCTTCTCAGCTGGAGAAAGAAAGCAGAGTGAGAAGCCCAGGTGTCCTTGCCAACATCTGTGCCTCCAACTCACCAGTGTTCCAGAAAGCTCTTTTTCCCCTCCACAGGGATAGAAAGAGCACTTTATACCAATACAAGGTGGAATTTATAGTGAAGATCTGATTGTTGTGACCTTTGCATGTAATAATGAGTCAAAATTATTGTATCCAGTTTATTAGAAATACAACATAAAAGAACAATAAAAGCAAGAGATTTTAATATGCCTCTTGATAGGTAAGGCAAAAATTAAGGATGGAGATAAATATCTAAATCACATAAATAAATCTGACTTAGGAGAGAATCTGAATAAGGTTGGTGTGACAGGTAATAACAGCATCATTGAGCATTCACCGTGGGCTGTTATTACCTCTTTTGTTTACAGATGGGGAAACAGGACACAGAGTGGTGAGGCACATGCCTGAGCAGCCTTGTTAAGCGGCTCTTAGCCACTTGCTCTCCTACCTCTAAATAGGGTGAGCATAATTTATCATCTAAATCAGGAAGCTCTCATCAAACGGGGTGCTGTTGATGCCATGACAATAAATGTGACTGGAGTATCCCAGTCACCAGGCTTTAGGTATGGTCCTTCCAGCTCTAAAAAAAAATTTTGCCCAACAAACAGAATACAACTTTTCCAGTGCCCACGGAACATTTACAAAAATTATTCATAGAAAAAATTTCCATAAATTCCACAAAGTACAAGCCACACTCTGATCACAGTGCGATTAGCGTATTAGTCATCCAGAAGGGAAAAACCTTGCAATCATCCTGATATTAAAAAAGATACAAGACAAACGTCAACTTTCATTCCCAATTATTTAGCAATTTTAGCTTAGTAAACTAAGAATAAAAATGCCACTTGTTGCAGTTCACGGAGGCTAATGGATATCGGTAGATCGGTTCCAAGATTGGAATATTGAATATAGATTAAAAATGGATGTACCAGTGTAGAGTCACACAGGTATAAATTTGTGGTGTGTGTACATAATGTGTGTGTGTGTGTGTATGATATATTATATATGCAGTATAGACAAATGTGACACCTTTATTAGCAACAAAACTTAAATTTGAGATCATAGTTTACATATGTGAGCCACATTCATTTCCTATGGCTGCTGTGACAAATTACCACAAATTGGGTGGTTTAAAACAATAGAAATTTACTCTCACAGTCTGGAGTCCAGAAGTCCAAAATCAGTATGCCAGCAGGACAACACTCCTTCATGAGGCTTTAGACTAAAATGTGTTCTTTGCATCTTCCAGCTTCTGGAGGCCATCAGCATGCCTTGACTTGGGCCTTCATCACTCCAGTCTCTGTTAGTGTGGTCACATTGCTGCTTTCTCCTGCCTGTATCTTTTCTTGTGTCTATCTTAAATCTGTTACTGAACCTGGGCTTGCCCAGATAATCCAGGGTGATCTCATTTTAAGATCCTCAATTTAATTACGTCTGCAAAGACACTTTTTACAAATAAGGAAACATTCACAGGTTCCAGGGATTAGGATGTGGACATATCTTTTTAGGGCCTACTATTCAACCCACTCTAACTTGTGAATAACATTAACCATGAATTAGAAAGACTTTTAAAGTCTGGCAATGCAGAGATTGTGTGCTTTCTGAAAACAGGTTGGTCCCAAAAGAGGGAAGAGGCAGAACTGAGACGTTCATGTTAGGTCCTTCTAGAAGCACTGGCCAAAGAAGTCACTCCTTCTCCCAGGAAAGTGATGGGTGAGGTAGAAGTGTTACTCATGGAAGCCTTTAACCATCTAGAAAGAGGAGTAAAAGTAAATATTCCTGCTAACACACTATAATTATATTTATATATATGCTATTTGTCTTCCTTTTAAATTGACTGTATTAAAATAAACATGTATAAGTTATAAATTTTTCAGAAATGAAAAGGCAGTTAGTTTCTCATGGCCCATGAAAGACCATCCAGAATGAAAGATTAGTTGATCTGTGTCAACTTGGTCTTAGAGACTCTGTTCAACTGGGCCACTTTTATAGAAATGTATGCTATTTTTCTTCATCCTTCTCAGTGCTTCTCTCTTCTTTTACACTACAAGTGAGGATGGCATAAACCAGTTGTCAGCATCAGTAGTGTTCCTAAATATGTAGATTGTTGCCTATTTTCTAGATTATTAGGACTTTCAGTCAAATAAAGGGAACATAAATCAGGTCATGCCCCAGGAAAAAGAATTTTAATATGAATTATTTGCACTAAATTAAGTTTTAAGCTGTGGTCAAAACTGAATACGTGCATGCAGTTAGGTGAAGTTAGACAGAATGGGAATGCTGACTGACATCAGGGAGACAAGTACCCTGCAGCCTGATTAGGAGTCAGGCTTTCAGGGTCACAGTACTCTGCAGCTTCTTCCTCTCTGGCCACCCATCCCGGCCCTGCTTTGGGGACCAGACAGACCTATGTTTAGACTACAGCTTCACCGCACTCTCCTCATGTGTAAAATGAACATGATAATTCCTGTCTTACAGAATTATGAGAATTAAGTGAAATAAAATATGGGAAAATACCCCAATCATATCCTGCCTATAGTAGGCATTCTTCTAAAAATGCAAACTTAAAGATCGTACAAATAACCGTTTAAAATTTCTTGAATACTCTCTTGTGTTGCCCACCTTGGAGAAAGATGAGAAGAAAGTTGGGTGAATACCTACAAGAAACACAGAAATCAAGAAGATAAGGAGGTAGTAGGGAAATGGGGCACAGTAACCTGTGCTCTAGCACATGAGTAAATGAGAAGAGTATTCTGAACCCTCTTTGTTGAGCAGAACCTGCACACCTGCTCTGATGCTTTAGAATGCTTAGAGAGCCCATGTAGAAAACCAAAAATCTCTCATCCTTCTATGTTATTCATTGAGTAAAATCCCTGGACATGCAGTGGTTGAAGTACTACTTCATTGCCTGTGCTGGTTGTCTCCTCTGTGGGGAAAGTGCCACAGAGACACACAGACCTCTTTCAGGTGACAATCCCTCATGCATCTTATGATTGAGGAAAAACTATCAAAATCAGTAATCATGCTCTAAATATTAATTTGATTGAATATAACATCATCATGCCTCATTATAATCACAACTCACTTGGTTAATAAATGCTTACATTTATAATTTGTCCTTACAAAATATCCTAGTGATTGGTTAAAATATGCTGATAATACTACATCCACTCAGTTTCAGATGATTTGAGTAGCTCCCTTGCATTCTGGAAAGGGAAATAATTGAAAAGCCAGTGTGGAGGTAGGTGATGATTACTCTGGTCCAAAAGAGAGGTGATAATGGCTGGACCAAGACCATGAAGAGGAGAGGTCAGATGTAATAGATTTTAAGATAGCAAAATCTACAGGACATGATGACAGCTGGAAGAGTTCTGGTTTAGTGAACTAGCAGGTCCCACTCAGTGAGAGGGAGACTCTGGGAGCAGACAGATGGGGAAGAAATGACAAACTCTTGTGTGGCCATGCAGGTCGGGAGCTTAGGGGTGATTCTTGACTGGAGATACTGCTTTGGGGCTTGGCAGCTTTTGGTGGTGGTTGAAACTATGGGAGCAGGTGAGATTGCCCAGAAAGCTTAAAAGATAAGAAGGAAATAGGCTGAAGGCAGATCTGTGAAGACCACTGGTAGTTAAGGGGTGTGCAGAAGGAGAGGCGCACCAGGGACAAGCCATCATGTGTCTGGCATCTGAATTGTGTGTGTTGGGTGGAAGGGTACATGTCGGTGAAATAATGCATGTTGTCACTGTTGATGTGGTTAATAAAGCACCAGCTGCATTATACTGCCAAAGAAACAGTGAGTGTTTTATTGGAGAAATACTAAAAATTATACCCCTATTGGAAGGAAGGAGTTAATTTTCAAGATTCTTCTGTTATTTATTTCTGTTTGTTTGTTTATAAGGATTTGAGATGGAACAGCGTGTTACTTTGATATATTTATATATTGCAATATAATTGCCAATCAGGCAATATTTATCACATTGCACCACTATAGTACAATACTATTGTCTGTGTTCATTATACCTGTGCATTAGTCAAGACTCTTCTTTTAATGTGAGGAGGGAGTATGCTATTTATGACAAACTGTAGTCAGATTTCTGTTAAACATGGTAACTACTGATTTTGTAAACCTAGAAAGTGACGAAAGTCTGACAGCAAGACAAGTCTTTGACTCCTCACTAGCAGGCACTTCTCTGATGCATTGACTGGTTGGAGGAGATGAGACAGTGTGCATGTCAGACAGGAAGGGCTGGATGTGCAGCTGCCAGCACCTCTCACTTTTGGTTTCCAACTGAGTTGCTAAATCACAAATGATCATTTTAAAGAACACTCTCTACCCTCCTTTGCTTGGAAGGAATTTTGCAAGCAGAAATGTTCCTCAAAGCTCTGGACTGTGAGAGCTTGTCTTTGACAGTGATAACATCTCTGAGTAAATGAGGCTTATCTATACTGACTGTGGAGTCTGAAGAGCCACTGATTGAATAACAAAATTAATCTAGTGACCAACCTCCTTTATCTCTGAATGGCCTCTACACAAACCATTTTATTTAGAAACCTGTTGTGCTTCACACTGCTGGATGTTATGTGATATAACTCCTGCTGGGATTCCTCCTTGGAAGTGGCTGTGCTGGACTGCATACTTCTAGTAACCATGGAGAGATCCTGTGGGTTTTTCTTTGTGCATGGGTTCTGTTTTCTAGGGTCAGTGAGTCCTCTTTATCCAACAGGGGAAGTGGGGAAGGGCCAAGGCTATGGAGACTCATGGTGTCACATGGAATTTTCAGGAAATGACCCTTATCTCATTGGAGTTTCATCAAGGGGTCTACATTAGGATAAGGAATTATTTCCTAGTCTCTGTTCCTAAGGTCTACCAAGGGGTTGTGTGGCTGCAGTGTTCTTGGAATTGTCCTTTAGAGGAGAGGACTCTAAATGTCAGAAATTAACAGAGGTTCAGTGTTGTTCCTCCATTCTCTCTTTTGTTCTAATCCCAAAGTCCCTAGGAAAGAACTTTAGTGTTACGTATTTAGTCATCCAGCCTTCTCTGCTAAGCCTTCTTCTGACTACAGAGGATTTCACAATGAACCAAATTCACTACTCTCCCAAACTTTTCTTTTTATCTTGGTCTGGCTGAAATACAGCCACAAGCAAATATCCATATTGCTCTGAGCTTAGCAGGATTTTCTTTGGGGACATTATAATGACAGTTGAATGACAGTATAAAGCCAATGCAAGGCATGGAAGTTTCTAAGCAGCAGTACTTGTCAAGAGGAACTATTTTTTTCTCCATCAGGAACTTTCCTCTAGTGCCTGGTTGTATGTGTGTGTGTAAGGGACTGAAAAAGAAAAATCTTATCACAAGGGAGAGTGCTACTTTAGTGCTATTTTTGCCACTTAAGAACATTTGCAGAGATTCATTTTAGAGTTTCTACTCTTTCCCCAAATGTGAATCTTCTGTGTGCCTTAACAGAAAATGAGCCTTGTCTAATTTAGTAAAATATACTGAATATACACTTTAGTTTCCCTTCAGACTTTGTGTTACACATTGAATGTCAGACCAGATGTGTATGACGCCTGTCCTTCTGTTGCAGGTGCAACAACGAGAGTGAGTGGTCCCAGATCCACGAGAATATCATCCGCAAGTCCAGTGCCAAGTACTCTGCCCCCAGTGCCAGTCACGGTAATGTACTTCTCCAGCTAGAAGACTGTGTGTTGCATTTGCAGTCACTGATCATACACACCTCAGTTGATTTGTGCTGATCTGTTGCCATATGTAAAGTTCAGTTCCCTACAGACATTTATTCTCCTGCCCAAGCAACTTCTATTTCTTTTTGTGATAATTTGAGACCTTCCCCAGTTACTTCTGACCAAGGTACATTTTCTTTTCTTTCTACTGTGGATTCCATTTGCTTTGAAAGGTAACTTGAGTTCCTGGTTGAATTCAGAGCGAAAGGAGGTGTTGCAGGGTTTGTCACATTGTGAAGTCTGTGTTTTTCTGAACAAAGATCACATAACCAGCCCCACCCTCAAAGACACAATATCACTTTTTCTATTCTTGTTCAGTGTTAGCATCATCAAGAAAGCCTGACACTAATGAGAATCAGTGATTAGTCTGCCAGTATCCATCATTCTGAAACTAAAATAGGAAATCTTTATTTCAAAGCAGCTTTCATCTTAGCTCAGCTTCTCCTTTTCTTTTTCCCTCCTTTTCTTTTAAAACTGTTTAATGTCTGTCTAAATTTTGGTGTAGTTCTATGTATTAGAATTAATTCTAAACTGAGCATTAATTGCTTAATTAAATTAGAAGCACTATTTAAAAGCCTATGAGACCTAAATAGATATTTTTCCAAAGAAGACATACAGGTGATCAACAGGTACATGAAAAGATGCCCAACATCATCAATCATCAGAGAAATGCAAATTAAAACCACAGTGAAATACCACCTCATACTGTCAGAATATCTGTCATCAAAAAGGACACGAATAACGAGTGTTGGTGAGGATGTGAAGGAAAGGGAACCCTCATACACTATTGGTGGGAATGTAAATTGGTGCAGCCACTGTGGAAAACAGTATGGAGGATTCTCAAAAAAACTAAAAATAAAACTACCATATGATCCAGCAATTCGACTCCTGGGTATATATCCAAAAAAAAAGCACTAATTAAAAAAGATACGTGCACCCTACTGTTCATGGCAACATTATTTATAAGTGCCACATTATGAAAGCAGCCTAGGTGCCCATCAGCAGATGAATGGATAAAGAAGATGTGGTATAAATTCAATGAAATATTACTCAGCCATAAAAAAAGAATGAAATTTTGCCATTTGCAACAACACAGATAGAGTTGGAGGGTATTATGCTAAGTGACATAAGTTAAAGAAAGACAAATATTGTATGATATCACTTACATGTGGAATGTAAGAAGTAAAACAAACTAGTGAACATGACAAAAAAGAAAGACTCAGATATAGAGAACAAACTAGTGGTTACCAGTGGGAAGAGGGAAGCAGGGAGGGACAAGATAGGGGCATGAGATTAAGAGGTACAAACTACTATGTATAAAATCAATAAGCTGCAAGGATAGTTCACAGGGAATGTAGTCAGTATTTTATAATAACTAAATGGAATATAACCTTTAAAAGTTGTGAATCACTATATTGTACACCTAAAACTTACATAATATTGTACATCAGCTATACCTCAATAAAAATACGTATATAATAAGTAAAAATAAAAGCCTATGAACTTTTATATACCCTTTAAGATAGCTATCAAATTTACATAGAACTATGTTTCTCCTGATAGTTTTTAATCTCTAAATTATTTCATAACCTCTTTTATGTAATCTTCTTTGTTTTAACTTCCACAGACCTATTGTAAATAAAACATTGGTCTTAAATGACAACATAAAGTCACTACAAGGCATGACAGTTCCCAAAGTTGTTGAGAAGAACTTTTTTTCTCTATCAGGATCAGGAGATACTCAACTAAGAGTGTCCTCAGAGCAGCCCCAAACTAGAGGCTACAAAGTTTGAGACCCTCAGCTGGAAGTCCTTGAATTCTCAAACTCTGCTGCATGGGCCTCTCTCCTTGTTTCTAAGTGACTGTTTTCTCTTATGTCTGTGCCTGGATGCGAAGGAAGTACATGCAGTGGCTGGAAGAGGGAAGGGAGTCCATATCTTTCACCTAAAATTAGGCTAAACCAAGAGGCAAATCTTGTTTTTAAAATATAGAAAAGTTACTAGCAATTTGGAAAACTGTTCATACCAGTATTTATAGTGTTCTTTGCTTTATTTACTTAATTCGGTTTATGAAGAGCTACTCTTGGCTACAAGTTCTTGGAACGTGATGTAATTAAAACATGGAGAACATTTTAAATGAGAGATGGTGGTAATAATACATTAAAAGAAATAACTGAAAGAGCAGTTTCTACCATCACCTCACCAGGTTCAGATGTCGAATTTTGTCTTACTCCCCAGAGTGAGCAAGGGACCATGCTGTCTTCAGTGTGTGTGATTTTTGTCCAGAACTGACAGATACTGCCCATTTAAGCAGCTAGAAAAGCACTTCCCTTTGTGCTGGGGGCACCACAGGCTTCAGAGAGCCTCAGTTAGGACGGCCCTAGTGAGTGGAGGTCTCCACGTGTTTGTGGGATACCCAGAAGGAGAAATAGGCCGCTTTTCTTTGAAGCGTGTATCTCACTGCTTCTTGGCAAGGCTTAGCTTGGAAGCTTGTTAAGATCTTGGAAATTATGTGTTTCAACTCCCACATTAAAAGAAGAAATTGAAGCTCAAGGAAATGATTTAGTGGCTGAACCAGGAGCCCAGGTTTCCATACTCCAGGCCACTGGCATTTCCACTCTATTGTCAAGCTTCTGAACGTGGGTTTTCCACTGCTGGACTCTGGGGTCTTTGTGTCAGAGAATTTCATAGATTGTTCAAGGATAGTTCTGGTCTTTATTAGTCGCCTTAATTAAAGATACATCTTTATTAAAAATATTAATTCTTTTTGCTATAAACTCTCTCCCTTCTGAGTTAAGCGTCATGGCCAGCTTATTGCCTTGGCAATTCTGTTTCAGAAGTCAGTAGTGTTTTCCCCTCAAGTCAAATCATACAAAAATGCAGAAGGAATTGCGATATCGGTTTTGAGTGCTGAGAGTAAATGCGTCATCCAGCAGTAAACAGATCTCTTAGGTGCAGCTTTGATATGTGTGGCTCTTCATTTCCATTGTTGGCCTCTTAGATATGTAGCCACAAATCCAACTTTTAGCAAATAAAACAGTTGATGCATTGGTTTCCTGTATATTTTTTAATGGCTTTTAAGCACAGCTTTATTTATGTATCTTGGGCTAAAATTAATTTACATTATTAACTCTCATCCAGCTCTTCCACAAGGGATGGGGATGAAGAGGAACTGGGGCCAGGTTGCTGACCCTCCAATGTTCCATATAGGTTTCAGTTTATCCAGTTACTTTCTTATGGAATAGTCTCTAACTTGAGATGAAATTCAGTAAGAAAACAGTTTTCTTGTGTCAGGGATCAGATTAACAGAGAAATTGCATAGACTTAGTTGCTTTCACGCTCTTTGACTTGAGGGCTGGATGGTTGGTGGCAGAACACCAAGTGTTGCTGAGGGACGGTTGTGTACTTGGTAGGTGAGTGGGTCACTTTTCTGTGTTATTCATGGAGGCTCTTTGGTCCTGAGAACCATGCCTTAGCATTATTTGGCATGTGCCTTAATCACCCAGGGTTTCAGAACCAAAAAAGAGATCCAGAAGTTCCAGGATCCCAACCCCTTCAAAAGGAGATGGAGTTTTTTTTCTCCATTTTCTTTTTTTTTTTTTAATTGAAGTGTTGAAGTATAGTTGATTTACAGTATTAGTTTCAGGTATACAACATGTGATTCAGTATTTTTATAGATTATATGCCATTTAAAGTTATTACAAGATAATGATTGTACTTTCCTGTGCTGTACAATATATCCTTGTTGCTTATTTATTTTATACATAGTAGTTTGTATCTCTTAATCCAAGGAATGGAGTTTTTATAGCCTTCATTGGTGGTTTCTTTCATGTTTCATGTGCCTTTTCACTTGCTCTCTTGCATAAACTGAAGCCCTCTTATTGGTCACGTTTGGAGCCGGAGAGCAGCTACTCAGGTTCTCTCTTTTTTTTTTTTTTTTTAACATTTTTTATTGATTTATAATAATTTTATAATGTTGTGTCAAATTCCAGTGTAGAGCACAATTTTTCAGTTATACATGAACATATATATATATTCATTGTCACATTTTTTTTGCTGTGAGCTACCACAAGATCTTGTATATATTTCCCTGTGCTATACAGTATAATCTTGTTTATCTATTCTACATTTTGAAATCCCAGTCTATCCCTTCCCACCCTCAGGTTCTCTTTGAGTAGCTCAGAAGCTACATATGACTTCTTGCCCCTTCAGTCTACATCCTCACAAATTGCACTTGGCATGTCTAGGCCAATTTGGTTGCTCAGAAAATAAGGTGATGGAAGGTAGTCTGTGAGTATTTGAATAAATCCTTGCCAATGCAGAATGGTAAGAGTGCCCTCATGGATTTTTTTTTCCTTTGCCTTCCAACTGCCATCTCAAATTCTGGAAAATGTCTCATCCTTAGCTATCTGCTCCAAGCTAGGCCATCTCCTAGGTCAGTGGATTCCTGTTCACTCAGAGGATATGATTTTAATGATAGCTGTGTAAAGATACCGCAGATAAATGAGCTGAGGTTGTGGTGTAGGGATGAGGACCTCCCAAACTGCTTTCTTCTGCAGAAATCATTGTGGTCTGGGTTCTGGCCCCCAGCCTTTCAGGTTCATAAACTAAATATAATTGAGTCCATCAAGTGATTAGGTTATAAAAATTACTTTAGGGTGACCAAATCCTAAACACAGATTATCTAACCAGAATGCCAACTGGAATACCATATGTCTGCTTTTCAGGGCACTGTGACCCTGGTGTTACTGACACCTGGGACTTCATGGGCATAAGCCCAGGATTTCTTGGGGAGATACATTTAGCTGAAGCAGTGAGATCATCCTGAGGTTCTATCTGGCTGCAGTAGAACTGTATTTCCTCCCCTGACCCAGCAGTGAGAGTACATGTTCCTAGTTACTAGAATACTTGGATCTGCTAGATCAGTGTCTGCGACTCTTCTGTCTGACTTCTCTCTTTCTCTGCTTCTCTGTCCCCTCTCCCCTCTCCATTCCCAGGCCATTCTTATTCTATAACTCTATTGGTTACTGTCTCCATTCTAGCTACCACTTTCTATATCAAAATTTTTCTCAAGAAAAATGCTGGATTTTGCACGTTTTCCTCTGAAAAAACTGTGACTCTTTGTATGTACTACAGTACAGAGTGGAAGTGTGGTTCTGAGTAAGATACTGCTTTTGTTTTTGCAGGTCTTATCATTTCTCTGCAGCTTCTTCGTGGAGACATGGAACAGATTAGGAGAGAAAATCCTATGATATTTAATAGGGGACTGGCAATTACAAGAAAATTGGGATTTCCTGATGTCATCATGCCAGGTAGGCAGAACTTCTTGGGGCTGGGATGGGAGAAGGGTTTGAGGATGGAGTCCAGTGCTTCTCTTATGGTGGAGCGGGTGGTGATGTGTGCGGTGGAGGAACCCTGCAGCCATTAAAAGCCTCTACAGCCGAAGTCAGGTTGCTGGCTGCGGTCTGCAGCCAGTGGCTCCTTTGGCTCTTGTGGCATTTGTTCTTTTCCAGAAGCCCCCATATACGTATATTCACCAGTGCAACATGACAGTCCAGCAGCTGGGCTTCGTTGTCTCCTATGAAGACTAGATGGTAGGATTCAACACAGAACTTCTCATGGGGATGCTTTTTACACTCTTCTCTTTTATTACATTTCTTAGAAAAGAATCCCCTCACAATAACTTCCTCTTTAAGGAAAATAGTGCCTGTAGTATCAATGAATCCCAATTCATGTAGGAATAGCAGATAACATTTCTAGCAGAAAAATGCATTGTAATGAAAAAAAATTATATATTAGGAAAATGGTTCAGACAGAATGGTACAAATTGGGCACTGTGAATAGTACTACCTGGCCGGTTTCTCAGGAATTATTTAACCCCCTTCATCTAATGCCTGATGGGGAGCAAGGGAAGAGAGTGGGAATGCATTGACCCTCAAGTGTGGTTCCAGCAGATCAGTCCCTAGTTCATGCTTCCTAGTCAGGCAGATACAGGCGAAGCTGGAGAAGTGTATCCAAACAGGCCATCGGAGCCAAAGGGGCTGTAGGGAGTGAGGGAACAGTAGAGACATGGCTCAGGTGGATGGCAGGTGGTCTCATAACCACAGAAGATGTGAACAAGGAGGGGGAAAGCAGACCAGGCCAATAGCTGGTTGTCTGGATGGATTACAGAAGGAGTAGACCTACCCCTTCCCTTGAGTTTTAATGTTCCACTGTAAGTTTGTTTGCCATTATTTAAAAGGGTCAAGCCAGACTAGACTGAACTAACTGATTGTGACCAGTCTAAATATCACCTACTTGGCTTCATGGTGCTCTAAAATCCTCTTGTTGGAAATATTTGCCAGCATGTACCCAGAGAGGAGTATGACCTGAGCGTAGGGAAGGCCCATATAATGGATTATAACACTGGCTGCCTTCTAACTGCCCACATTATGCCCAGACTTGTTCTCTGCTGCCTTCATTCTCTCTCCATAGACACTGTGAAAGCAGAGCAAGCTGCTGTGAACAGCTTTCATCTCCTGCTCATGCACACAGGAGGGACTTTTGGATAAGAATCCTGGGCCATTCGGTCAATTCCATATTTATCTTTAAATGTTAAGGAGACTTCATGCTTATGAAAGGCCCCCATCTGGCTGTTGTAGGATTGATGTCCTCCACAGGGTGTTTCTCCCATCATGTCCTGACAGCATTCCTTAGCCCTCTATTGCCCTGGTAATCAGAAAAAGATGAGCCCAGGCATAGTCCTTGGCTTCTTGGTAATGTGTCATTGAAGAGAGAATCAGTGGTTACCAAAATTGACCTTGTGATCTTTTTAAAATCAGATATCCAGGCTCATGATGTGGAGTCATACATTCTTTAAAAAATGTACTTAAAGTCTTTTCTTTCTTTTAAGAAGGTATTTGTCTAAGATTCAGGCATTTCCTTCCTGTTGGCCTTCACAGAGTCATAGAATCAAAACAAAGTGAGCAAAGACTAGAAAAGAACAAGTAAGATTTGTAAAGCAAACTTTAATTTCAAGAGTTACAGTATTCAGACCTCATCTATGGAAAGAGATCTTTCTGTGGAGCACTCTGCATCTCTTTTTATCATTGGCACACAGGCTTATAAAGGACTTTTGGGTATGTTAGACATGACTGTGGAAATCAGCAGTATCAGGCATTGGTGAGGCAAACAGGTTAACGGGGTTTTCCCTCCCTTTGTCCCACAAGGCTGCAACACGGGCAGTCCTGGAATGTGCAGGCTGGAGCTGTGAGTGTACCACCTGCTGCGTTGTCTGCCCTTGAGGTACTGAGTGCTGGAGCTGAAAGTGAAGATTGATTCACAGGCAGGAAGCAGTTCTTGATGCATCTGTCCCTCTTTTACTCTTTCTCCCCCTGAGGAAAGAACTTTTTGAACAGATGGTCACTCTCAGGATTGTATGCTAATAATTGACAGCACCCTTAATGCACCCCAAGATACCATCAGACTGGGTTTGCCACCCTTGGGCAAGGTGATAGGGCTGGCCCTGCAGGTCCTGCTGGAACAGTGGGAAAAGTGTGCAGCAGTGTTTTACACTGTGGTCAACCTGTCTTGGGAACCTGCCTGTGGCAGGAAGTCCCTTGGTAAGGTTGCGCCTCCACCTACAGCTGGCCCACTCTTTACCTGTGGGAATATTGTACCTGGGCTGCAGTGGTCCCTCAGCCCTCACAGTGCTGGCATGACCACATTACAAGTAGTTGCAACTTTTTGACACACAGACATATGGGAAATGAACAAGGAAATAAATTATGTCAGTAACTGTGAGCATGTCAACACTTAAGTCTGAGAAATTAGAGTAAATGGAAAAATTAGAATTATTCATATACTGTGATTCTTATTTTAAAACTACCAGCATTTGGCAGAAACCATCAGACACTCATTTGGGGAGGTCTTTTTTGTTAAATGACCCAGATAGGTCCTTGTCTGTAACTCTGTACAGTTACAGAGTTCAGACAGGCTTTAACCGCCCCGGCATCTAACTTACCATTTTGAGAAAGGTCCTTCCAGTGGTCTCCCCACTGCTTTCCGTGAGCGTGTATGTACACACCACGTGACTGCTGTGAACGGGAGATGTACTGCTCTTTGCCACAGCTGAGCCCTGACTCCATGGCCATCCAGCTGTGCTCATGACCCACGGTAGTGAGCAAGAGGCAAGACACCGTTGCTGGTGGTCTGGGAGGTCCAAGAGAAGGCACATCAATCCAGGAAATGCCATCCTAGATTACAGAAGAATAAATAGATAAGAAAATTTAAGCCTAATTTTGAAACTGAGCACTTAACAATGTTTTGTTGATTTATCACAATATTTCTGTGGGTACTTCCTCCTTTCCTCCAGACTCAGTTTAGTACAAAAGCTAATAACTCCATAGTACACTTTTACTCCTTTCTTAGATTTTTTTCAAGAAAATGGGCAGGAAATACTGGAGCAGGAAAGGCATTTCAGGTGAACAAGTTGAAGTTAACTTTGTTTTCTGTGACTAATGTATCAGAATTAGCCAAAATAAAACTTTAAAGAAAACTGTCAGCCAGAAGACTGTAAACTGAAAGGAATGATCTAAAACCTCTTGCTCAGGAACAGACTGTACCCTTCTCCAGACCACATCTAAGCCCATAGAGATGCGCCACCAGCTTCTATGTAGTTCTCTAATTCTTAGCTTTCCTGGAAAGTCTGTTTCCTGGAGTTGGTGGAAATACAGAGCACTGCCATGGCTTTGTGGGAAATACAACATTTTAACTTGTTTTCTAAGTCTTGAATTTTCAAGATGTCATTAACTGTGGGTGATATGGGCCAAGTTTTCATATTAGTTAAATGAGCTTCTGTCTTGTCAGAAGAAACCTGCCCTTGATTGTGTTCTAGCTGATGACTAAGTGTTTCCTAAAGCAGTAGTTCTCTAGTTTCAGTGTCAGAATCACCAGCAAGGCTTGGAAAAACACAGATCGCTGAGCCCACCCCAAGGGTTTCTGATACAGCAGGATTGGGGTGGGACCCAGGAAGTCGCATTCCTCACAAGCTTTCGAGTGATGGTGATGCTGCTGGTTTAGGACCCTCTTTGAGAACTGGGTCCTACAGAGTAGTCTGCTTTAGGGATGCTTTGCTCCTCCCTGAGTCAGACCTGGCACAAGCTCCTCCCTGGGTTCCTCTCTGTGTTGCCCTGACCTTACCGGTTAGAAGGCAGCAAGCTATGCAGGCATGGCATCCCTCTAGGGAGCCCCCTGACTCTTGCCCTTGTGCTCAGAAATACACTCTGTCCTTTGTTTTGACCCCTGATAAAAAGTGCATGCTTCATCACCAACCTGCAAGTGAGGTTATTTTCTCTTTTCCTGTTTGTCTTAATTGTTCTTGTTTCTCTCTGTGCTGTCCCCTCATTCTCGCCCCTTTCTTTCTGGTGCAGAGATGAAGATAGTTGGGTGTAAGTTCCTGCTTTTGTGTGTCCTGTCTGCTTTTTGCCTGCTTTGTTTCCATCTTCATTTGTTTCATGGAATGTTGCAATACTCGGGTGGGATGTCATGTACATTATTAATCCTTCATCAGCCTCACATTTTGGGATGACTGACCAGACATTAGAGAAGCTGCCAGCTCAGCCTAGGAAACTGTGTATTACTTTGGGTGTTCATTAAGATCAGAGAAAACTAAGGACATGTTGGAATGTTTAGAAAACCGTAACAAGCCCTAGGTATATATAGATACAGGGATGGATTTATATGAGGTAGATCAGCTACTCCCATTGAAAAGAAAATGCGTAGTGCTTATCCCAAGCTACAGAGAATCAGAAAGGCAGAAAGCTTTTCTTTTCAGCTCTGCTGGACACATCTCATACAAACAGCAAACACACAGAGACATGACTTTTGAAGGAAAGCTCTCCTCAAGAGAGTGATGAAAGTATTTACCACAAGTAGATTCATAAGACTGTTGTCAGTCTGAGTGTCAAATGAAGCTTTGGCAATATCTTTAAGGCATTGTTTAGGAATGATTATGTCTAATCCTACAGCAGGTAGGAAGACCATCACATCCCTTGCCCAGGAAAGGAGTAAGCATATACAGTGATGTCACACTATGCCCATTCCTGTCATCCTGTTGGAGCGGATAACATCACTGACTTGTAGCAATAGAAACCAGTAGAAGTGTGACACTGAAGACATGGTTAGAAAAATAAAGAACCTGTCTTTCCTGGATACTCTAAAGAAATCCTCCCAAGAGCCTTTTTATTTAGTCTCTTCCTCAAAATAAGAACTACTACAACATAAAACATTAGTGATGTGTCTGAAACTGTCCATATTGAATGGTAGTTAGCATCTCCACATCTCCGTGAATGCTGTCAGGAGACTCCTAATCTGACAACAGGTCAAATTGGCACCATCTCTAGCAGGCTGCTGTGTCTGCTGGGAGAAAGTTAATTCTAGTTTTTAGTCTTAAGGGAAAGAAAACACTATCCATAGAAGCCCTTCCTAATCCTATCTAGGATTAGACAAGGTCTAAATAATACAGTATTAGATACTATTATCCTAGAACCCAAAGCCTCCAAATATGTGACATGAGTAATTTATACAGAAGGAACATGAATATAATAAAGAATCCAAATAAGACCAAGTGTCCTAACCTGTGTGGGCTGTCCTGGATCATTTTTCCTGGGGTAGAATCCCACCTAGGCTGGGACAGTGTCGTTCCCAAATTCCAGGTAAGGCTGCAGTGTTTAGTAAGAGATTCTTTTGCCAACAGACATTCTGGTGCCTGAGCTGTACCTCAGAGGTTCTGCAACCTCTACAGAGACTGCTCTTAGAGAAGACCCGAAGAGCACCTTGTGAGCTGCTTCTCCAGAATCCTGCTGGAGGGCAGGTCTTTGGAGGACTAGACCTGGCCACTGAGCCATGCAATTCTCTCACTGCCGGATGCAGCTCTGTCACAGTGCTCCCCAGCCCCTGAATCTTTCTTGTAGTTGAAAAGCACTGTTTCATTCTAAGACCTCTCACTCCCTAAGAACCCATGTTACCGACCAATACCTGATATAATAAGATGGCCTCAGGTTCACTACTCTGCTCCTTCCCAACAGCTATTAAATGTAGATTTATAGGAATCTGGACTTTTAATGTGTAGTTGCAGTGTAGTGATGCTGTTATTGACAAATGAACACTCCAAGTGTCAGCAAACTATATATAGCCTACAGGCCAAATCCAACCAGCAGCCTGTTTTTGTACTAACTACCAGCTGAGAATGGTTTTTTACATTTTAAAAGAATTGTGAAAACAAAGAACATGTGAGAGTGATCTGTATGATCCACAAAGCCTAGAATACTTAACTATCTGGCCTCTTATAGAAAAAGTTTGCCAACCTCTGCTTACTCTTAAGTCCTTAGTTCTGTGGCATGCATCTATACCAACAATTGGCACTGGTTGCCATGTGAAACTGTGAAAGGGACAAAGATTATTTACTCTGAAGCTCTCTTACAAGAACAACCTCATCCATTCATCTTTCCATTCAAGGAACTCTGTTGCACGTTAGCCGAGCACCAGTCATTCAGAGAAATGAAGCATTGCTGATGTTGTTAGATGCTCTGCCAACCTTGGGAAGCAGAGGACACCTAACAAAGGGAGGCAGGGCTGCCCTCATCAATACTTAATCCCACTCCCCACGGAGAAACCTCCCCTCTCCCAGCATTCCTCCATGCTGCCTGAGAGCTGCCCAGTTCCCCACCCCCAGCTAAATTTCACGAACGTCTTCCCAGCAGATTCCCACTTTCTGGTCCCCTGGTGTTAAACCCTGGAGAGCATCAGAATTACCTGATGATCATTAAAAATACATGTATACAAGCCCCACCCAAGGCCTACTGGCATCTCAAGGGGTGAATGTTAGAAACCTAGTTTTAACAAGCTCCCCTGGGTGATTCACATATAGCCAGCCAGTGGTCTGCAGACTAACTGCAGAAACCACTATTCAGGCCTCTCTTTCCCATCCTTATTGTAATGTGCCCATTCTCATCCCTCTCCTGGTAATATTTCCTGAAAATTGTTTCTGAAGTTTACAGGAGCTTCCTGGAGACAGTACCTTAACCCAAAGGCATGATTCCACTTGTAGGCTTGTGAACATGTAACATGCGATAAGGACAGCTAAAGAGCAGAGATCCTGGGAGGCTCCCTGTAAGGCAGGCCTGGGTCATTAGATCCTGGAGCTTTTCGCATTTGTTTCTTCTATTCCAGGAGAATTAGTGGAGAGCTCTATTTAAATGATCCCCCAGAGAGCTTTTGACAAGAAGGCCCTAACAACATTAACTATCACGAAGTGTCATTCTCAAAATTGAGGCTATAATTTGCAAAATTGCAACCCATAAGGCAGCCTAATACCCGTTCTAACTGAGAACGGCCCTGGTCTAGGCAGGTCTGCTCTCCAAATAACAGAGTGGCCAGAGATCTGATGAAATCAGGCTGCTTGAGTCTGTAACTCAGAGGGCACTTATATCGATAAATTTTCTCAGCTAGATGATCACCAAAGTCACTCTTTTTAAACAGAAAATTTTTACGTAAGACTATCTCAGTCCTTCCATTTGAAATTGGCATTTTGGTTTAAAATGCCCTGGAGAGTTGCTGTGTAGAAACTGTGAGCTCACTCTATAAAACCAACACAGACCAAATTCTGTCATTGTTAATCCCCAAGACAGTGCTCAATTTTATATTAATATTTTGTACATTACTAGGAAAAGTTTGAAATGTCTCATTTAAGGACGTATTCATTGTAATATGGTTAACCTTAATATAGAGCTGCAGAAATTTAAAACGTACAATCTAGAATTGTATTGCTGACAGCCAGCAGCTGCTTGTAGAAGTCACGTGGATTATCTTGAGAATAACTTCCAGGGTAATTTTAAACAAAGCACCTATTCCTTAGACGAGACATTAAAATCCTCTAGGCTGTTCACTTTATGCCAAGTCATCCTAGAAATGGAATAATTACTTAAATTCCATAGAAAAGCTAATAAGTAACTAAAAGGCTTTTATCAGAAGGTGCATGTTTCAATTGTTAAACATTCAAAGAGTAATCAACTCTGATTTATCCCATTATAATAGCAATAATCCATAGTAAAGTTCCCAGTTAACTTTGAATTTTACTTTCAGGACTGATTTTATTCGATTTCTGTCCTGATACTAGCAAACTGATGAATCTGAGTTTCTCTTCTCCTTCTGCTAGCCTTCTCCACCCTCTCTGCACACGTGAGTGTTGTTTTAATGGTATGCCAGGAGGACCCAAGCAGTGATGTCCAAAAGAGGCAGATTAAAGTTCCAAACTCATCAGAATTCAAAGTAGAAGCTCTCCTCAGCCCAGGAGGAAAGTCTGTGCGGACTACAAGGGTGGGCGCCCTAAAGTCTGTCCCACCTACCCAGCAGTTGCATTTGTGTGTGATTTTCAGAACACATTTTCCTCTTCCCTCCATGGTGGCCTCAGGGCTATTTGTTTGGGGAAAATGACTTTCACACATTAGAGGAAGTTCTCTGGGCTGTCAAAGAATTGCTTCCCCACTTGTGCCAAGGTATTTTGAGAGCATCATGTGACCAGATAACCATAATTGCACTCTTGGGGTGCCTGAAGAATAGATGGTCTGGTCAGGAAGACCCCAAAAGCCCAAGATATATGCCAGACCTGGCCTTTCACTATTTCATGCATAAGAGACACTCAGGCACTTCCAAGTTAGGAAGGGTAGGCAGTGCAGAAAAGAGGTCGTCATCATTATCTGACCAATCTGGGAAAACTCACTTGCTAACCAAAAACAAAACCTCTTTATGCCATTGTGATTCCAAGTAATGAACAGATTTAGATAGGCCAGTTTTTCTAAAAACAGAAGTAGAAAGAATTTCTGGCTTCTGAATTGGCTTGCTTTGCAAGTTAATTGTTCCATTAACTTTCAGTTGATTTCTTCAGGCTGCTAACACATCTTCACTTTGGCCTTACCTGTTTTCCTTTGCCATTTTCTTCCTTTAAAGATTTTTTCCCCCACAGCCTTTACTATGTTTTTTTGAAAGTCAAAACCCTTCTATAAAATGTGTAAGTAAAACTGTTCATGTTACAGGTTTAGAAGCCTAATTAATAAGCTCTTCCTATACATGGAAAGACAATCCCATCCCCCCTAAAAAACAGATGTGAGTTAGATCATTTCAGAACTGCAGTTTGAGCTACTCCTGCTCAGTCTCAAGCAGCAGGTATGAGCTGTGTGGGCTGGAGTCAGAGCGCGGCGAAGAAGGGCACAACAGACTGTCACCAGTGTTTTAGCACCTGTGCTTCTGGAGAATCATCTGCTCCCAGAGCACCTGCAACAAAAAGAAGAAAAACTAACAGTCCGGTGACTTCTGCCTGGCATTCCAGCAGGGAGTAGGATTTGGAGATAAGCCTCCAGAAGGAAATAGTGTATCCTTTAGTTGGACTCAGAAGGGTTAAGGGTTGCACAAAGAAAACCTAGAAAAGACAAAGGAAACTACTTTTTTTTTTTTTTTTGAAGGAAAGGTGGAGGGAATGGTAGTTAAGACATAGACGTGATTAAAATAAGTGTTATCCCCGTTGATTCTAAAATCTTTCCTCATTGGGAGGCTTAGATTACAGTTATTCTCCTGAAGGGGAGAGAGACTGAGCAGTTACCTGAAGTCTGCCTTTTCCCACCCTCGGCAAGCTGTGGTGAGCACCTTTAGCATTCAGATTTAGAGAGCAAATGACTAACCAACCTGAGTTCTGCTGCTCTGATAACTGGTAGAATGTCCATTGTTATTAACCAAGCTTGGAATGCCCTGGGCACCCACCTGACCCTTGAAGGACCCAAATGCTAGCCTTGTCCTCCATGCATACAGGGCAGTGCGGCTTCTGTGGTCATGAAAACATGACTTTTCTTTCCCTACAGGCGATATCCGCAATGACCTGTACCTAACCCTGGAGAAGGGGGATTTCGAGAGAGGGGGAAAGAGTGTACAGAAGAATATTGAAGTGACCATGTATGTGCTTTATGCAGATGGAGAAATCTTGAAGGTAAGCTTTGCCAGTCAGTTTGGAGTGGAGCCTAATCCTGTAAAAATTTTAGTGCTTCTGTGGACTTGGTCCAGAGACCCATTCTCCTCAGGAAGGACTGAATTCAAATCACCCCATATGCACTCTTCTCTGCCTGTTCCTTTCTTCAAGGAATCCATGCAGCATGCTCTGATAATGACTTCTAGTGTCACACAGCCTTTTTAGAAACTTCCTACTGTCTGACCTGAATCCTTCCTGCTCCAATTTAGACCTATTCCCTTTAGTTCTGTCCTACATGTTACTTTTTCTGCTACCTGTCTAGCATCGAGCTGCCAACTTTTGGTAACTGTTACTAGTTCCCACTCTTTTTGTTCCTTGAGCTAATACAGGAAGTTATATTTGTTCTTTAGTAAAAGGTGGGACTTAGGTACTTGCTGGTTCCAAGTTATGGGACAAGGAATAGCAGACTCAGGCCCTAAAAGACTATTTCTAGCCAGTGCAGTACAAGGATTCTCTGTCACTCTTCATTAAAAGTGAAGACCGGGAGTGCTGTTTTTCTACTGCCATTATGTCAGTTTTCCCCTCAGCCATGTCATGGTGAAGTCCCTGGCAAATAAAAAGACACCATTTGTGTATCACTTGGTAGAGGGAAATCAGACTTTTACAAACCTTGCTTCTATACGTTGACAACAGCCTTATGTAGACAGCCTAGGAATGATCATCTACATTTTATAGAAGGAAAAATGTAAAATTAGTCAAAATCATCTCCCAAAGTTAGAAAGAAACAGAAGATAATGTTGAAATGGTGGTAGAAAAAGTGATTTGTGTGTCATTTTAAAAACCCACCTCAAGAACTAAGTCATGTCCATTGTTTGCTGGATAATGCTGAGGTTAGCAGAGCTGTCAGCTGTTGACACTGCCCCATGTGGACAGGGAACTGCTCCTGATTGTATTGCCCACAGCAGACAGGGAAAGGGCATGGAATTGCATCTTCACAGCAATACTTGGGAACCAGGGTCAAGTTAAGTCTGGTCTACCTTGATTATATCCAAGGATAGTCAGCCAAGGGCAGCCTAAAATGCCAGTGCACCATTGGGCTGAAGATTAGAAAACAAGCACTCTCCTCTTAATTCTTTAATTATTTTTCTGATCTTGAAAGTGCTGTGTAAGTTGACTTCTCCTCTGAGTTCATTGTTTCCTTTCTTAATGAGGATGAAGAGCCAACCTTAGTGATTCAGACACACCACCAGGTTTGTTGAACAATATATGTGGTTACTTCTGCCCCAAGGAAAACAAGGAGCATTGTGACTGCTGATTCCTTATGCCATCTGAACAGTTGTTTCCAAAAGTATCAAATCTAAGTCAAATGAATTTTCTCATCTAAAAGATTTGGCCTGATGGGAAAATGAGACCTGCACAATGGGGAAAGTGAAGTGTCCTCATAACACAGAAATCCAGGGGGTTCCTCCAGGAAGATAGTACCTTACTTTGCTTCTCTCTTCCAGGATTGCATCAGCTTGGGTTCAGGAGAGCCGAATAGGAGTTCCTACCACTCCTTCGTCCTCTACCACAGTAATAGTCCTCGCTGGGGAGAAATTATCAAATTGCCCATCCCCATTGACCGGTTCCGGGGCTCCCACCTGCGCTTTGAGTTCAGACACTGTTCTAGTGAGTGAGACTTCTCGTCACATTCCTTTGAGGATATGAATATAACCCTTTCCTCTCTGGAACAGAATTAAGAGGGTTCTTACTATTGGGGCAAGAAAATTAGATGGGATGTCATCAGAAGTTGTTCATTAGACAGTAATTCAAAAACATGGGCTCTGGTCTTGACTTTGCCTAGCATCTGCCCTGGACCCTCTGTCATTCCCTTTTGGGGGTTTCCTTTGTATGCTGCTTCTTAAAGAGGGCCTGCTTTATCAAGACTAGCAATTTAGTTTCTATTTGGGTCTGGATACCCTGTGTACCTTGGAATATAAATGGATACTCAGTCTAGTGCATCTCTCATCATTTTTGCCATCGGGTTACTACCTAATTAATGAACAAAATAAGGAACAAAGAAGTAAAGAGCATAAGTGATAAGCAAAAAGGGAATTTCTGTTAAAAAGCAAAGTTTGGGGCAAAACAACTAACTCTTGGCTCTGATTACAGCAAAGGACAAAGGGGAAAAGAAACTCTTTGGCTTTGCATTCTCACCCCTGATGCGGGACGATGGCACCACCCTCTCAGATGACATCCATGAGCTCTATGTATACAAGGTATGGGGCCTGGCTGTCTCTCACCCCGCTGAGGCCACTCTCACACGTGGTTCTCAGTTATGTAGTGTTCACTGGGCGGGCCAGGGTGTCCAGGGTGGTGAGCTGGTGGAGACAGCAGGACAGCTGTGGGCAGGCTTTTGTCTTCTAAATGTGGTGGGTTTCCTCCCACAAGTAATGCCAGCAGGGCCTTTGTTTCCCACCTCCTACTCCATTAGTAATGGAAATCTGTTCCAATACCTCTGTGCCATTGTGGCCTTGGCTAGTACATTCAGAGACCTGCTATTTGGGATTGTGGTTCTGTCAACTGTTGTAGCTGGTACTCTAGGTTGCCTGCACACCAGGCAGAGGCCACATGCCCTGCCATGTTCTCAAAAGCCGTGTAAGCCATTCTGGGGAGTTTCTGAACAGAAAGCACTCTTTTAAGAGGACCTGAGGCCCAAGGTCCGGCCTTAGGAAGATGAGGGCAAACATCAACCCAGGAATCCCTTGGGACCTGATTTTTACACATGGCATGGCTCAAGAGACATTTTATGTTCTCTACTTTTGCCTGCAGTGTGATGAGAATAGCACGTTTAACAACCACGCTCTGTACCTGGGCCTGCCCTGCTGCAAAGAGGACTACAATGGCTGTCCTAACATCCCCTCCAGCCTCATCTTCCAGCGCAGCACCAAAGAGTCTTTCTTTATTTCCACACAGCTCTCTTCCACCAAACTCACCCAGAACGGTAGGTGATGATGCCTACAGGGTGGTGCCCTGCACTGTCTTCAGTTGCTGGTTCCATGTTGTTGGTATATGTTAAGAGAGACAGAAAATACCACTTTTTCATGCCACAGTGAGGGGATTCTTTCCATTCAAAGTTGAAGGAATCATTTGGCAGTAGCAGCCTATGAGGTTTCCATGGTTTTAGCAGCTCACTAGTGCACTGTCAGACTTCACAGATGTGTCTTTAGCCTTGATCTCAGCACTCAAGACGCTGTTGTACTGCTCACAGCTATTTCTCTTGCTCCAGATCCCACTTGCCCTTGGCAGGGAGAGTCTGGGCTTTGCTTGTCCATGACATAGACAGGGTTCACCATCTTTTGGGCTTGCTTCCTAGTGGACCTCCTTGCTTTGCTGAAATGGAAGGCCTTTCCAGACCGGATCATGGACATCCTAGGGCGGCTGCGGCATGTCAGCGGGGAGGAAATTGTTAAGGTACGTCTTCACGCAGTTCACACATGCTGCCTGAGCAAGAATCTGGCCATAAGGCCTTATTTCCCCTTGATTTCTGCCAGTAAGCCTCTAAGACCACTTTTGGAGATTATATAATTAGCTGTCTAGAAATAAAAAAAAATTTTTTAATTAGCCTCTTTTTTTAAAGGAGATATCACATCAATTTTATCACCTTTCAGAAACTGTATTTAAGCTTTAAGCCAATTTTCTGACTTGTTTTTCTTCCTAGAAAGCAAAACAGTAACTAAAGGGCAGTGGTAAAAGCACCCTCTCAGAAGTAGTCTCAGCCTGCAAGCCTCTAGGTCTCTCTCTCTCTCTTCCTCGGTTCCCTCACTTTGTAACGCTTTATTTACCACAGACCCAGCCTAATGTCTTTCTGGCTCTACTCTCTTGACTCTCTAGAGGAACTCTCAATACTCTACATTAACTGTAACTGCTGATTTTCCCCAGTCTCTCACTTAGATTATGTATGAGAGAACTGTTCCTTATTCCCAGCCTCAACTGCTTTATGAAATACTTTTGTGGCATTTCCTATCAAAGGCCTGAGCAGACTGACTGCAACACTGCCAGACCCTAGTTGTTTTCTATAGGGCTTCCCTGCACTTTGTAGAAACCAGCCTTTTGCCTTACCTGACTTTAGCTCTAGAAAACCCCCAGGCACTTCCTGATGGTGACAGCCCAGCAGATGGATTCTACACAATGGACTGAACTCAGATGAAGGAAAATGGAGGTGCTTTTGGTGATCAGCAAGAGCAGTGGAATGTAGGATAGAAATTAAATCTCAAGAAGGCAACCTGTCTATCAGTGTGCATGCTAACTTCTGTCGTTAGCACAGATGCACTGTCCATACTTTCATTTTACAGCTCCATTGACTCAATACCACACATCATGGTGTCTTCAAATGAGGAACAGTTTTAAAGCTGTGTACCTCTTTGCACTTTTATGGAGTCCTGTATAAACTTTGTGTTAATTAATTGATCAGAGTATCATAAAGTTTTAAAAGAACTCTTTTCAAATAAGCTAATACTAGTTTTTGAAACTTAAGATAAATTTACACTCCATACATTTTTTTCCTTCTAAACACATTAAAAATATTAACCAGTAAACAGACCAGGTATTAAGAAAAGTCTATGATCTCTGTAAGGCTGAGTTGATGCATCCCTGACAGGAGAACATCCTAGTAGCACATCTGATTTTAGCATCAATATTTGTCTCAAACCAAAAGAGAATGTAAAGAGAATATGCTAGTGTTTTAAATTTTTTTACTTTTTATTAGAAGATTTGAAACATACAAAAAAAGTAGATAGACTAGTATATATAACCCTGCATGTACCCACCACCCAGCCCCAACTATCATCATAAACCTTTGGCCAGTCCTGCCCATCAACCCCCCACCCATGCCTTCTATCTTACATTGTTTTGAAATAAGTTGTAAACATTGTATCATTAAATTGAATTTTGACCTATTTATTATTCTCTCCCAGGACTTTTGCATTTTAGAAAGAAAAAGGCTCATGCTCAAAAAAAAAGATTCTTCCAGATCTTTTACCCTCATTGACAGTCCTCATCAGCTACACTCTCCCTTCTTCAGGGATACTTATTTCTAGACCAAAAAATAGTTTCTGTTGGTAAGGCCTAGATTGCCCCACCCTCATCCAGATGTCCTCTACAGAGCAAGGCCATAGTAGAGAATGAGGGACTACTGAACCTTATGGGTGTCCCAGGAAAGTGACCTCTTTTTCTCAAAACGAATTTGCCATCAAAATTATTTAGATTATCTCTATTTCAAGATTACTGTTCTACATGGATGTCCTAGGTTTTTTAGGTAATTGTTCTTTCCTTGGAAGTTTAGCACTTACCCAACAGGAAGAGCCTTTCTGGGTCTCTCTCTCAGGGCCCTTTGGACTATAAGCACACACCCCAGGTCCACCTGGTTGTCTCTTAGCTTGGTGGAGGCGGGGTACTAGATTGTTTATAAGTGGTGGTGTGAGATCTTAGATCTTTGACTGTTTATTGGGAGATAAATTCATTGATGTGTGGAAGTCTGACCATGCGTACAAGGTCCTAAGACCTGAACCTTTGACTTTTATGCTTTTGCAGTTTCTTCAGGACATCTTAGATACACTCTTTGTGATTTTGGATGATAATACAGAGAAATACGGCCTGTTGGTGTTTCAATCTTTGGTAAGGCTCACCTTTCCTGATTTTTATTAATTATTACTGTCACATATTTTTAAAAATCTACGGATAACAGTTTATTAGAGAGACTCAATACAAGATGTAGATACTTTCTAGTAGAAAAGGAACTGAGGCATGTCACCCAAGGAAAACCAACAACCAACCTATCAGGCAGATCTCTGCGAGATCAAATTTGAAGAATTCAGTGTGGTCAGGTCTGGACCTCAACTTTGTAGTTTTGATACTCAGTCTCACCACTATTGCATGGTTGCCTACCCCCTGAAATAGTGACCTTCACCAACAAAAGGCCCAGAGACTAATACAGGAAATAGGACAGCCCGGTTTTGCACTTCTAAAGTAGGATACAGTCACCACCAGGAAAGGCAGAGACTCACTTGTTGTGGTTTGAGCATCACACGCTCCCTCTGCAGTTGTTTGGGAACCAGAATCCCAGAAGGTGGCTTAGTGAGAATGGATAGTGATTTGAATGGTTAGTGCATTTTCTTTAACATATCCAGTCCCATAGGAGGGCTGTGTATTCAAGGAGAATCAAATACTCTAAGTCTACCTGATAGATGAGGAGCAGAGGCAAGAATTAGAATGGTACTTGCAATGTTTGTGTCTCTCACTTTTCTTCCTCACTTCATTGGCCAGCCAGCCCCATGCACAGACTTTCGTAGGCGGGTTTGGCTCAGCATACAATTTTTTTTTTTTGAGACATCTTAGTGTTTATGCCACCTACGCGGGTATTGTTTTGCCTTCCCCTGGTCCATGTTGTACCGCCCAGCATTATTGTGAAGAGAGAAGCTCAAAGACTGGCATAGACAGATGAGTCCCAAGTTTGAAATGGGAGGCCAGAACGAACATGATGGAAATACAGACACAGAATGGAAATCTTACATTCCGTGGAAACACTAGAGAAAACAACGAGAGTTTGCCATTCCTTGAAGAATCAAGAGTTGTTTCCTGGGGATAGGTTTGAGTCCCCCAGTGAACCCTACTATCCTCCATCTCTCCCAGGTATTCATCATCAACCTGCTCCGAGACATCAAATATTTCCATTTCCGGCCTGTAATGGACACATACATCCAGAAGCACTTTGCTGGAGCCCTGGCATACAAGTAGGTAGTGCTTGGCATCATCATTAGGACTTGTGTTTGTATAGAAAGACAGGCTTTTAAAAAGTTCACTGGCAACCACCATTCATTCAGCTGACGTTTATTTTAAAGCTTCATTTATCTGTTTTTTTCTAGCTGTCGTAAAATACACATAACAAAATTTATCATCTTAATCATTTATAAGTGTACAGCTCAGTGACATTAAGTATGTTTACATTTTTATACAGCCATCAATCACCACCATCCATCTCCAGAACTCTTTTCATCTTGCAAAACTGAAACTCCTCATTCCCCGGGACCCAGTTCTTCTGTAATCACCATTATATTTTCTGTCTATAAATTTGCGTAATCTAGGTACCTCATATAAATTGAATCATACAATATTTGTCTCTTTGTGACTGACTTATCTCACTAATCATAATGTCCTCAGTGTTCATCCATGATGTAGCATGTGTCAGAATCTCCTTCCTTTTAAAGGCTGGATAATGTTCCATTGTATGTATATACCACATTTTGTTTATCCATTCATCTGTCAGGGAATACTTGGCTATATTCAACCACCTTTTAGCTATCATGAATAGTGCTGCTATGAATATGGGCATACAAATATCTCTTTGAGACCCTGCTTTCAGTTCTTTTGGGTGATCATATGGTAATTCTATTTTTAAATTTTTGAGGAACTACACAACAGTTTTTAACAGTAGCTGCACCATTTTACATCCCCACCAACATACACAAGGGTTCCAGTATCTCTCCATTCTCACCAATACTTGTTACTTTCTGGGTTTTGGGGTTTGTTTGGGTTTTTTTTTGCATTTTGGAGTTTTTTTTAGTAGTAGCCTTTCTGATGAGTATGATGTGGTATCTTGTGGTTTTGAGGTTTTGATCTGTATTGTCCTAATGATTAGTGATTTTGAGTATCTCTTCAAGTGCTTATTCACCATTTGTATATCTTCTTTGGAGAAGAATCTATTAAAGTCCTTTGCCCATTTTTGAATCAGGTTCGTTGGTTCTTTGTTGTTGAGCTGTAGCAGTTCTTTATATATTCTGGATATTAACCCTTTATCAGGGACATGATTTGCAAATCCTTTCTCCCATTGTATTTCAGTCTGTTGATTGTGTCCTTTGATGCACTGAAGTCTTCCATTTTGATATAGTTCAGTTTATCTATTTGTATTTTGTTGCCTGTGCTTTTGATGTCATATCCAAGAAATGATTGCTTAATCTGATGTCATGAAGCTTTTCTCTTGTTTTTGTATGAGTTTACAGTTTTACCTCTTACATTTAAGTCTTTGATCCATTTTGAGTTAATTTTTGTTTACTGTGTAACTTGAGTCCAATTTTATTCTTTTGTGTGAATATTTAGTTTTCACAATGTAGTTTGTTGAAAAAGACTATTCTTTCCCCATTTAATGGTCCTGGCATCCCTGTTGAAAATTATTTATTTATTTATTTATTTATTTATTTATTTATTTATTTATTTATTTATTTATTTATTTATATTTGTGAGGATTTATTTCTGGACTATTTTATTCTGTTGATGTATATATCAGTCTTAATGCAAGTACCACCCTGTTTAAACTACTCTTTATAATCAGTTACTCTTTGTAGCAAGTCTGAAATCAGGAAGTATGAGTCCTCTAACTTTGTTCTTCTTTTTCAAGGTTTTGGCTATTTGGGGTCCCTGGAGATTCCATATGAGCTTTAGGATGGATTTTTCTATTTCTGCAAAAAATGCCATTGGGATTTTGATAGAGATTGCATTGAATTTGTAAATCACTTTGAGTAGTGTTGACATCTTAACCATACTGAGTCTTTTAGTCCATAAACACAGATGTGTTTCCACTTATTAGTATCTTCTTTAGTTTCTTCAGCAACATTTTGTAGCTTTCAAAGTACTAGTCTTTTACCCCTTTGGTTAAGTTTATCCCTAAGTATTTTATTCTTTTTTGATTCTACTGTGAATGGATCATTTTCTTGATTTCCTTTTTTGATTGTTCAGCATTAGTGTATAGAAAAACAATCAGTTTATGTATATTGATTTTTGTACCTGCAGTGTTGCTGAATTTATTTATTAGTTCTAACAGGGTTTCATACATACAAGATCATGGTAGCTGCAAATAGAAATAATTTTACTATTTCCTTTCCAATTTGGATGCCTTTTATTGCTCTTTCTTACTCAGTTGCTCTTCTAGTAATAATATGTCGAACAGAAGTAGCAAAAGCAGGCAAGCATCCTTGCCTTGTTCCTGATCTTAGAGGAACAGCTTTAAGTCTCTTACTGTTGAGTATGATGTTAGTTGTGGGCTTTTCACTGACATTTTAAACTATAGTTTATTACATGGTTGTCATACTTTTCCTCCTAAGAAATGGTGGCAAAGCTGCTAAAAATAGGTCTTGGTCTTTTGATGAGAAACATGTGAATAGCTAAATATATCACCCACAAATAAATGTCAAAGAAAATAAAAAGACAGTCAATAAGAGAGGTGGTATGAACAGTAAACATGGGAGACACTCACAGGTTATCTAGAACCATTAAAGCCATTTTAAAAGTCACCATGTTATTCTGTGGAATGAGCACAGTTTTTGGAAACGTAAATAAAACCGAAGGTGGTAAGGCTGTGGAGTCACTGGAACTCTGACACTTTGATGTCACTTTGGAGAGCAGGCACTGTGCTATGTGCTTTACATGTGTCGTCTCATTAGAATTCACAATATTTTTGAGATGTTATATTGTTTCTTCTCTATTTTAAATGAAGAGAATGAGGACAGAGTGCACAAATAACTTGCCCAAGGATACAGAGCTAGAAACTGAGAGGGCCCCGAGGTGAATCCTGCTGTCTGATGAGGGCCTGTACTCTTGATCTCTGTGCTTCTAGCCATGTAAACGTGCAGAATTTCTGACGCTGTAACCCCATTCCACGCGAATGACTTCATCCTAAGGAAATGAGACCAGTGAGATGGAGGTGAAGCAAGGCGGGGGAATGTGGAACTGTACACCTTTATTCAGAGTGTTTTTCTTAAGTTACTTTTTTAGTTGCCTTTTAACCATGTCATTGGTGTATGTTCTGGAGCCTTAGCAAATTTAAACAAAACAAGAACATGCATCCAGTCCAAGACTTTGGTAGAACTTTCTTGTAATCAGAATAGATGTATGTCAGGGAGAGTGAAAAAAAGTGATTGTAACTGATAATTGCAATGTGGCAACTCTTTTTGGACAAGGAGTGTTGTCTGGTCTCAGATGATCTAAAGATTTCACAGCTGTAATGGATTCATCACTCCATTCTAGTTCATCAGCAGGATTATTTCCTGTGTGGCTAATTGAGAGCTGCAGATATTTCAGGCTGCATTGCTTTTCGATTAAAGTGGGGTCTCTATAACTGTTCTCTTTCCCAGGGAGCTAATCCGCTGTTTGAAGTGGTACATGGACTGCTCAGCGGAACTGATTCGGCAGGACCACATTCAGGAAGCCATGCGGGTAATGTACTGAGCTCGCTGTAGCCAAAGGGCTCACTCCTGCAGAACTTTGTGAGTAATCTCAATGGTGTGGTGTGCAGGACAAGTGTAGACATTCCATACACTTCTCTGCTTTCAGGAATCACCGCCTTGATCCACATAACTCCCATTTCCTTACTTTGATGTTTTTCCCTGGAAGGTCTTTATTCCTGATAGTTCTAAACAGGAGGAAGGGATGATGTGCATGTGGTTCCTGGCCTGCCTGGTTTTTGCCAACAACATCAGTCTTTGCTTCTACTGGCTAAAGTATCATATCTCCTTCTAAGCCAATGTTGGTGGCAACATTGATTAGAAATAAGATCTTTCAGTACTTTTCCCTTCTTTAGTAGTTAGTAAAAATTGTTTTTTGTAACTGTTTTAAGTAAAAAGAACTGAGTGAATGTACTGTATGTGGATATGTTGAGAAGAAGATAATCGTAAAACCTTGACCTTTGGAGGAACACAGAGTCCCCCATGGTGACACCCCTGCTTGGACAGGTTCCATGACCAGGCAGCCCTTTGCATTGCTGGGCAGCTCCAGTTTACAGGCGACTGTCCTCATTGTGAATTATCTATACTTCCTAGTAACTTCTTTTCATGGCTACTGCTTCTACTGTAGAGAACCACTTATGAGAATGTTGATTGCTCTTTTGCTCAACAGTTCTCCAGATAGCTATTTGAAGAAATCTGTTGTATCCTGTGGGAACTCAATTGAAGCAAGTTCATGCTTGCTTATTTCTGTCCCTGTCTTTCCTTGTTCTTGAGTTACCTTTTTTAGTTGCCTTTTAACTATGTCTTTCCCACCCTTTCTAGTTAGTAATAGAAGAATGGCAGCAAAGTAGTTTTGCTCTTTCTCTTAATATACCATCATCTGTTCTAAGTACTAGTGGACCTATAATTTTGTTATTCTTGTCCACAAGATGTTTCTGTAAGTATCATCAGATTAAAGAGGCAAAATCAAGCCATAAATCCACGTTTCATCTTGGGTCTTCTCTGCACATTCTGTAAAAATCTAAGGCCACAAGTCTCATTTCTGTCCTCCTTCATGCAGTACATGTCTGCTAAGCAGTCCACATCTGTCATGGGTGCTAAGATGCAAAGAGAAGATTGACTGACCTCTTTCCTTGAAGAACGCATCACCTGTGTTCTTAGAGGGTAGAGCACGGTTCTGAGTGTAATGTGAGGACAGGGCCTGGGTTTTGCTCTTCTCTCAGCCCCAGCATCCAGGATGTGCCTCATCTAGTATTAGAAGGGATACAAGTTGAGCTAAATGCCAAAGATTCTGTGTGAGTCCATGAATTAATTGCTTAAAGTTACTGGAGAAGATATCTCAGAAGTTTTCTCCTAAGAATCATTCAGGCAGTCAGTATTGCTTGGTACCTACCATGTGTCAGACACTGTGTCAAACACTGGGGATTCAGCAGGGGCTCAAGCAGAAAAGGCTAGGCCTTCCTAGCACTTCCATTCAGGTGGAGAAAAGGTAGACAATAAACATGTCAGATAAATAACAAAGTCAGTGAGGAAAAATATTGATGAGTGCTCTGAGGGAAATAAACAGGATCATGGGATAGACTGGCTGTAGAGGAAGGTTTACTTCAGATCAAGAGTTTGGGGAAAGCTTCTATGAGGAGGTGACCTCTGAGCTGAAATCAGTATTAAGAGTTGGGGAATAAGCATTCCAGACTGAGGAAACAGCATGTTTAAAAGCCTGGATGGGAAAGAGCTAGAGTTTTTAAGCAGCCATAAAGGGGCTGATGTGACCAAAGTAGGGGCTTTCAAATGCTAGAGTGGATGTGGGAGGTGACAGAGAGGAGGACCTGAGGGTCTGGCTAGATGGGCTGGTTGATGACAGGGTCTCTGATGAAGGTACAGAATTCCTGGAGAAGATCAGGTTTGGGTGGGGAAAAGAAAGAGTCCCATTTGGGGGAGCACTTTTCAGGGGCACTTTTTTGCTACTACCATTTCAAACTAACTTGAATGGTATCTAATACTGATGCATCTAGACATAAAGTTTTATGAGGCATTTCCCCGTTTTTCATCAGATTTCAGGTTACAAGTCCTCTTGACCAAACTGTTAAGTCTCCATCTGATCCTATTTTCATCCTTCTGCTCCAGATGCATATGCTTCTGGCCTGGCACCCCTTATTCTGGTACCATAAGCTGTGGACCAGGAAACCTCCTCTTCTTTATTGGTCATGATTCAGTATATCTTTTCACTCATGTCCCATCTCTTCCTTTCATTCTCAGTCATGACCTTTCCCAAAGTTCCTGTTGCTAAAGAAGATGAAAATAAAAGAGTCCTTATTTTCTTACTTGGTTATATGATTTGTTCCTGTGTGAATGACCTCTCGGGGAGTATCTTTGGTGGATTTGAGGGTAGCTTTTGGTGAGAGGTTCCAAAAAGACAGCACACTTTTCACTGCTAATCTACATCAGATCCTTACCAGGAAGCCAGGAAAAAGAAAGCACAATTGTCTCCTTGGTAATAGAAAGGTTGTAATAACTTTTAGGATCTCTTTTTCTTTCAGGTTTAGTAAGTAGAAAAAGACAGAGCAGCTGCTTCAGCAATAGTTAAGTGTTCCATTGTCTCCACATGGGCTTGGGAACACTTGTGAACTTTGAACAGCTTCCATAAGATCCACCCTCACCTTTTACTCCACTCTTCTGCCCTCCTCTCTTTCCCCAGTTGTGTCTGCCACAGGTGACCAGCTCTACCTGGGTAAAAATCGAGAGGCGTAGGGAAAGGGGAAGTCAGGTGTTGATGGATGGCTGAAAGTGAGCTTGTTTTCCTTGCCCTCATCCAGGTTTTCACAGGGCCAGCTTCAACAACAGCCTTGTACTCCTTTGCAGAGTGTTTTATGTTTTAGGACTTGATGGAGGAACTAAGCCCTCATATCCAGGAAGAACAAGCGACTTTGCTGTCTGGTTCTGCCTCCACTGTGCAACTAGTGGATGTTTCAGACCACTCAAAACATGTCTTATGTGGTAGTTGTTTCAAAATGAAAAACTGGTGATAAGGAAAACATTTTCCCTTTAAAAATCAGAGTATGTAGCAGACTTTCCAGGTTCGTTACAGGCCAGGTATTAAAAGGCTACTAGTAGGGAGATATAGCACTTATGGATATGAGGCCACACACTAACTTATTCTACGCGATCCTCTGGTGCAAACATCAGAACACACTTTTTTCTGAGGTAGCCATTTTTCACTGCCAACTAGGTTTAGTGTAGGGTACACACACCCTTCCCCCAAAAAAAATGTTGCTTTGCTAAACCTGATAGATGGATAGATTATGAAAAGTGGGTTGGGAATTGTCTCCTGTTACATATTTCAGGTAACTGAGCTCCATTTGTTTCATCCTTGGATAAGTTTCTCCTCAGGGTTCAGTGTCTCTGCCTTTCTATTGTCTGGGAAATCTTTAGCCTTTCTTTGAATAGAAAGTATAGTCTTGGATCTTGAATTTTCTAAAAAGAGAATTACTTTGCTCATAAGCACAGGCCAAGCTACATGGACTCCTCAGAATCAGATTTTCCTCCCAAGACATGTTATGGGAGGTTTTTCTTCTGTATTGGTCATGAACTGTTATGGCAAGTGTCCTGGTCTGGAAGAGGTTAGAGAGTGGGTGTGTCTGCTTCACCAGCTGCTGTGCAACTAGGGCAGGTTTTCTCCAGACTTGATCTCTGGCACCAAGTCAGGCCCCAGCTATTTTTCAGAGAAATAGAAGACTCTTTAAAGGATTCTTCCTTCTTGAAATAAATTCAGGAGAGGTTCTTACATCATTGCCTTTTAGCCTTTTATTTGTGGATATGAAAAAATGCAGAAAAATATAACATTCTTTTGAGCCTGTATGTTCTTGAATTCAGCTGCTTCCATAATAATTGGTGGTTCCTCACTTCCAGAACCTCATGAAATAATTTGATGATTCTCTCAGTAAGAAGAAAGTTTGGACTTTTGAGAAAGGCTTAAAAAGTTAAAGTGCTTGTCTTCATAGTTGAAATTGTCTGTCTCCTGATTGTGGTGTATAATTCACTGGTACTCTATCTTACATTCCCCCTTGTGTTAGTTCCTAGCCATCTTTAACACCTCTCTATCCCTTTTTCTCCCACACCTCCAGGCCTTGGAGTACCTTTTCAAGTTCATCGTGCAGTCAAGGATCCTGTACTCACGTGCCACCTGTGGGATGGAAGAGGAGCAATTCCGGTCCAGCATCCAAGAGCTTTTCCAGTCCATCCGGTTTGTGCTCAGTTTGGACAGCAGAAACTCAGAAACACTCCTTTTCACTCAGGTCTGTGAGCTGCAGGGAAGCTTTGCTGCTGGATTCTTGTCTGTCTTAGCAGGTGGTTTCTTTGTCCTCTGGCTTCCAGAGTTGAAGAAGCCCTGCCAGGCTCCTATGTGTTAGATAAGGGGTAATTTATAAGGAAATACCTAATAGAACAAAATGCTGCTTTTACTTCAAATCCAGCTATGCCTCAGCTTCCAAATATAAAATAGCCCAGTGGTGCTTTATTGTGGAGAAGAAGCACAACTTTGTTCTCAGGAGCTGCCTTTAGACCAGATTTATTTAGCTACCATAGTATTAGTGGTTCATGAACATCTTATTTATGGAGGATATTCAGACTATAGAGAGAATTTTATTTCCTAGTCACTATATTAATTTTTAAAACCTTATGTTAGTATTGGTCCATTTTAGGAATTTAGAGTGAAGTAGGTTGAAAAACAGCAGAAATAACTACAAAACTTCGGCTGAGAATTAGGATTAGATTCTGTTAGAAATAACAGTGTGGGAAGGAGTTTTGCTTCCTTATATTAAAAATGTCTGGTCAGCTATTCAATTAACTTTTCCATGCAAGCTTACCCTGCAAAGGATCAAGGATATTGTTCATTACCCTAGTCACAAGGGAGTTTTCTCTCTCATAAATGAATGTCAGAATTTTATCTAATTAATTGCGCTTCTTTGATTTTTTTGAAGCCAGTTATTAACATCAAAACCTGTCAGCAAAGACCAGACAGCCTCTCTCATGTCCATTCAGTCAGTCATTACCAGGTCTGTCATTAGTGCAGATATATTTTAAAATATCTCACTTAAGATTAGAATAGTCTGCTTTTTCTGTTTTTCACTTGCTTAAATGTTGCCCCTTGATGCCAATTGCCTATAGGCCCCTTGCCCCAGAGAACAAGTAAGCAACTGGGAGGTAGTCTCTATAAAAGAGTGGAACATCTCAAGGTTACCAGGTATCTCTAATGAGAAAGGCTCCTTCCATGGGCTCCCCTTGTAAATACTGCAAGCAACTCATCTTTCTCCTCCCTTTCTCTCCCCAAGCCTATCTATTCCTGCCAACAAGGGCTCAGAACACCTACTCCTCCCTTAGCTTGTGGAGATATGGTAGCTCAGAGGTAGCTGGCAGAGCCAGGCAGATATACTTTCTGAGAACTAAGCAATGCCCTCAATGGCTTATTCCTACCACATCAGGATAAATAGCTTAGATCTAGTCTCAGCTTAGACCTAAGTCAGAGTCAGACCTGCTCCTTTGGTGCCAGACTCATGTTTCATGAGTTTCAGAACTCTCAGCAAGTTTACTGTTCAATGAGACTTTATGTCTCTAATTCTAACCACTAGGACATGTTAGGGTGCAAGTATCCTGTCCTGGTGCGTAAGTTTAGGAAATTTCACCCTTTAAGAGAGCAAATCAGCTGCTGTTTGTTGCTGATTATGAAATACTTACTTTTCCCCCTTTATCTTTTGTATCTAGCTGTTTATGATGCTTTGTGTTTGTACCGGTTCTAATTACTACAAAATGATCTCCTTGATATCCCAGGGCGTTATAAATCTGCAGATGGAATTTGCATAAGTTCGGTACTTGGGCCTGGCGTGAGCATAGACTGCAGTATGACAGACCTGTTTCCCCATGGTGTAAATGTTCACTCGCTCTAGGCCAGCATCTCACTGCCTGATGAAGCAGTCAGGAAAAACTGCCCCCTCCCTCCCAACCTGCCTCTTAGGAAGAGTACACTCTTGTGAAGAGTGTCGCAAAGTGACACTCCATTTCTCTTTGCAGGTCTTGGGTTAGTAGTGTAAGAGGACTGAGAAGCAGAAAAAGCCTCCTTTATGCTGCTTCCATTTAGCCAAGAAAGAATACAAGCCAGCATTTATTTAAAGCGTGTTGTGTACCAGTCATTCTACTGGAAACTAACTTTGCGCAGCTAATCTTTTTCCTCATACCCATACCAGGAGAGAAGTAATTGCATCATCCCCATTTTATAGATGAGAAAAATGAGGATTAGGCAGTAATTCACCCAAGGTTATGTGGCAGGTAAATGATAAAGCTGGCATTTAAACTCATGTCTGTCCAATTCCAAAATCCATTCTCTTTCTCCTAAACTACTCTGCCCCACAGAGGCTCAGCTTGCCCTCAGGAGGCCCAAAGCTGAGATCCTGGGAGAGAAGTCTCCAGACGCACACTCTCCCCTTGCTCGGGTCATCTGGGTCACTGAACACTGTGCCAACATCATCATCAGTCCTCAAAGTTCATGAGTAACTAAATCCACACATTCTCCATCCTTTTGGATTTATACTTGGGACTGCCAGGCATCATGTGAAGGAAATAATTTACAAAGTCTTCAGATTTCATGGTTTCAAATAAATGCTACTATTCTGGGGAAACAGTCCCGCCTTCAGAGCTGGATTGCTGGCTGCAGGGCTGTAAATGGAGTTCAACTACTGCTGCTTCGTGATGCTCAGTTTCTTCTGCCATGCTTTCTTTGAGAAGTTCCTGGCCTGAATTTGGGACCAAAATTAGAAAATCAAGAGCTCAATCACAGAAACAAACTAAAAATTATTATTTCATTTTATGAGCAAAAACAGCTGTGCATATTAAGTCATGTTGAGCTGGCTTCTCTATGTATTTCCTTCTCTTGCCAGCAAATGCCTTGGCAAGTTCTGAAAGCTTCAAGTGGCCTAGCCTCCAGTAAATTGTCTTATTTTGGTTTCCTTTTTGGTTCTCCCTGCTCCATATCCCAAGAGTGCTACAGGGATTGGTGGAGTCAAAGGCCAGAGAGGAGGCCACTGGAGGCACGGGTGCTGCAGTGCCTTCTCAGCCTCTCATCACCTTGTATCATCGTCTAAACATGCAAGATGGACACACACCTAACTCTGAGCTAACCAAGGCTTGGCTTTCTTCCACAGGCTGCACTCCTCAATTCCTTCCCAACCATCTTTGACGAGCTGCTGCAGATGTTCACTGTGCAGGAGGTGGCAGAGTTTGTGAGAGGGACTCTGGGGAGCATGCCCAGCACTGTGCACATCGGGCAGTCAATGGATGTGGTGAAGCTGCAGTCCATTGCCAGAACTGTGGACAGCCGCCTGTTTTCTTTCTCAGGTAAATCAAGTTAGGATAAGAGTCACACTCACCTTTCCTCCTTACTGGGATGTTGGTAATCAAAGGATCAGTTTTATCAACCATTATGCAAGAAACCAGTGGCTCTTAAAATGCAGAGTTTTTGGCAAAGTCTGTTAGGGAATGCAGCCAAAACCTAGGCCTACTGCCTTACTCACAGTTTATTCCCAGGGACCTGCATGGGGTGGCCTGCAGAACAACCTCCAGGCTCACAAATCTAGGCAGCTGCCAAGAATGGGGCAGGATGAGAAAGCAGAAGGAAAGGAGGGGGAACAAGAGAGAAGGGTCCAGCCAAAGGGAATAAGGTAAGTCAAGGAAATAAGAGACCCTGAAAGGGGACCCTGAGGACCCACTGTGCTTTCTTGGTTCCTTGCCTTACCAGTTAGATTCCTTTTCCTCTCTTTGAAGGAGCCATAAAGATTAGACAAAGAGATGGACAGGTAGGCCTCCATACTCCGAAAGAGACCAGGAGAGCCTAACAGATACCATCAGCAGCCCAGACTGTCTTTCGGGAAGAACTTCCAAATTCATACCTGAAACCACATTGAATGTGATTGGATACTCACTGGCCAGATGTTAACATCAGTATGAGCCTGGTCCTTTAAGCAGAGTATCACTATTATGAAATAAACTTCTTGGGCACAGAAATAAATCTGAAATACTAGCAAAACAGTTACTACCAGAATTTTTATAATTAGAATTTTTTGGTAGTAAAATCTTTTAAGTTTGACTTTTAAAGTACAAGAACAACAATTTCTCAGCCCAGGGCTACACACATTTGCGATAGTGAATAGATGCTCCCTTTAACTTATCTCTGCCTGTGTAAAATATTGCTGATGGTAAAGCTGCCACCAAGGAAGTCAGCTTTTCTCCATTAGTAACTGTTTATAGTAAATACTTCTCTTTTCACCAGTTCCTTGATTGAAGATAAAATCAGTGGGTTGGACGCACTATCACTGGGCTGTTGTACATACTCAAGCCTTGAGCACTGCTTAAAGGCAGGTGCTTTCTGAATATATGAAAAGGCAGACAGCAGACTGCCCTTGTTGATATACTTTATTTCTAATATTTTTGCATATACTTGCTGCATCTCATGATCACTTAAGAAAAATTGTTCTTAAACTTTATGTGGCAGGAACTGTGTAGTTGAATTTTGAGATAACAAGCCACCATCAAATTTTTGTTTGCATCTCAATTTTATTGAATGCCTGAGTTGCAGCATCTTCCTTGAAGCAAGAGGACTTTTACTAGTAGTGTCATTTAACCAAATGACTTATATTCTAATATAGCTTATATTCTCAGGGCACATCAGTCTGGTCTCTTCTTCAGCAGGTTCCAATAATGAAATACTGTTTTGTCTGCCGGCAGCTATTGGTTGTTACAAATCCTGTTCTGTTGGTATTTTAGTCTACAAAATACAGTAAGAACTTCTCTTTTATCCAAGGATCCTTTTAAGCATAGAATAATTGTCATTCCATTTTGTTTGAACATATTCTAAGTATTTGACAAGGCAGTCCCAAAATCTCTTGTATGCCATGTAATTTGTCTTCTGCTGGAAAAGGTTTTCATTCTGAATTTCATCGGAATACTTAGTTATGGTCAGCTATGAACAATAAATTCAAAACATCATGGCTTGTTCGTGTTACTGGTAGTCTGACTGAATCATGCTGGCCAGGTATGATGGTACTTGCATCACGCAGTCATTAACCACATAGAAGTGCAGGACACCAGAAACATGTTCACACTTGTATTTTACTTTGTCTTCTCACCACACCTGTGAAGTAAATGCAGACAAGGCCATTAGCACCTCATTCTACAGATGAGGGAAATAAGCCCACAGGAGGAGTCAACTTGCCTAGGGTCTTAGAGTGAATTAATAAAAGAACTTGAACTAGGATTTAGCCTTCCTTGATTCTGGAGTTCTAGAAATAGTCACCTGATGAAATGCTATTCAGTTAACAATGAGGAGAAAAGAAAAGAAGAACATGTGAATGTATGCAGTAGGACTGGCAGTGAGGGTTAGCTAATTATCAAAGGCTTATGACAAAAGTCCCGCTTCTGTTCCTTTCATTGCTGCGGACACTCGTAGTGTCCCAGAGGCCTGAGGGGAAAAGGGGGCAGACCTGGTGGCTGACACAAAGTAAATGCTCATGGGAGTGGAAGTGCCAGGTTGCCTGGCCAGGGTATCGTGAAGAGGGACCATTTATAATCCTGTTAAGTCTGTAAGTTCAATCAGTGTAGGTCATAGAACTAAATATGTCATTTAAATGGAGTTTTCACTGTAATCTGTGCTTTTAATTGGGAGTCTAGTCAGTTAAGAGATTTTATTTGGAAGCAACCTCCTAACATTCATCTTGCACAAAACACCATAGACATTTTGGTCTAAAATGAGAAAGAAGGAAAGAGAGATGGGAAGATAATGCTGTGGGTTGTCTCACAATGTCCAGGAAGTGGGCTTTTAGGCCCACATAAGGAAAGGGGGTGACTTCCAGCCTGGCTCCAGTCCCGGCCCCACCTGCTCTGAGACCAGCTGCATTCCCACAATGCCACTAGCTTCCAAAAGGAGCCAGTTCTCCTCTGAAGGGCATTTTCTCCTTTGTGTTTCCTCTCCCAGAATCCCGCCGCATCCTGCTTCCTGTGGTTCTCCATCACATTCACCTTCACCTGAGGCAGCAGAAAGAGCTGCTAATCTGCTCAGGGATTCTTGGCAGCATCTTCTCCATCGTCAAGACCAGCTCTCTGGTAGTGGCCCTAGACGCACTCCACCCCCCTCCCCCAGCTCTGTCCCTATCTTGTGTTACTTTAGCCAGAAGCACACCAGCAAAGATCACTGTACACTTCTCAGTCAGAGAAGCTTTCATCAGTGACAAGAAGGTGCTCAAGTGAATGGAGGCCTGCCTGTGTGTGCCCAGCAGGCTTCTCAACACAACAAAGTCTTGCTTTTTGAAAAAACTGCTCTATCATAGATACACCCAGAAATGTAATTATCAGTAGTGCCAGAAAGCTCAGTCCTGTGCATGCTGTGTTTCTACCTAAAGGTATAAATTCTGTGTTCCTGGGAGTGTTCTGAGGATACTCAGGCACAAGCACAGAGAGGCAGGCCCAGGCTGAGAGGCAGCTTGCTCATTCAGACTTTTCTGTCAGCTTCCTGGCAGTTTGATTCTACCCATATGGCATTGCTATACCATGCCAGATGAGATCAGGGTGTACTAGAGATAAATGATGCCTACAGGAGTTCTGAGCCTCATGGGATCAGGACTGTACTTTAGGGATCAGGTTTCAACTAGTAATGCTTTTGCCTATTTTCTTTCCTCTTTGCTTAATTTTCTAGAAGAGCTCCGTGGTAGGAGAGGAGGGAGGGAGGAAAGGAGGAAAGACATGTATTAGGCATGGCTAAGAGTAAGAATTTATTTTAATTATGTCTATTGTATATATTTATGATAATAGAAATACATATCTCTTATAGAAAATTTGGAAACGATAAGGAATTAGAAAGAAATTAAAAACAAGAATGAGGTTTTTATTACACCATCTTATTGAGATAAGGTTTCTAGAGAATAAAATTTCAAGTGCATTTAAAATGAAGGCCAATAGCCAAGTGATAAGAGCATACAAGGTTAGGTTACCCATGAAGATAGAGCAGGAGAGGTGCTGAAAAGAGTGTGTTTGGTTTGAGCAAGATACAAGGACTCAATAGGGTACACTGGTATCCAGACTTAAAGTACCATCTGGTGATGAGGGCCCAGTCTGGCAGTGACACTGATGGTTGTAGAGGCCCTATTGTTTGCTCTTGGCTCCAGACAAGGCCTGGCAGCTCTCCTTCCCACCAGGCCTCAGAGAGGCAACACCAGACACATAAGGTCTACCAGTAACTCAGGGTCACAGACTTGAGGGAGTGGGAAGCTTATTGGTAAAGGAAGGCGAGAAATTGAAGGGCAAAAAAAAAGGGAGGGAAGGAATGGAAGAGGCATGGGAACAGGTAAAAACCTGAAGGAGATGATCTGGTTGTATTTGTGGGGCTAGAGAGTCAAGTGCAATTAGTTGCTTACAACTACTCAAAGAACCATCACAGGTAAGAGTGTTATGATCAGTTCAACAGATGAGAAAGAAGACTTGATTCCAAAAGCTGCTTAAATTCTTCATGTAGAATGGGGCAGAGAATAACTATATTGAATGGATGGGTAAGGGATTGATGAAATTTAAGCTCTGTGAGAGCAGATACCATCTTTCTTGTTCACTTCTGTATACTCAGGTTCTCAAACAGTGACTGGCACATGGTAAATACTTAATGAATGATGGGTTTGATGGATGAATGGACAGATGGACATTTGAACCAGTAATAATATAGACTGGAGATGGGGCAATGGATATCTCTTTGTGAGATAATGAAAATCAAGCTATAGGGTTTGAGATTGCATGTGAGAAGTCTATAAAAAGATAGCACAGACTCTTCCTAAATTCAGAACCCGCTGGCTGGGAAGCAGCCATTCGTGAGGAGGCATGCTCTGTTGTTTTTGTGAAGCTGCCCAAGAAAGACACACTGAGGCAGAGTCCTTCTGGTGGACCAGGGAACATGAGGAAAAATGCCCAGGAGCTAGAAGTAGGACCCAGGCATATCTGGGCAGCAGTCAGAGGCAAAGATTGAGGTCACTCAAGGAGAAAATGGTCCTCAGAAAGACTGACATACTTCTGTGTGCATTAGCAGTAGTGAAGGTGCTGCCACCACACCCTGTGGTGTGAGTACTCTTTACCATTTTCTTGAAGTATTAGTCAGCGGTGTTGTGCTTTCTCCTGACTTTTCTAGGGAAATCAAAGAAAACATTTAACCTCTGCCCTGTAGATTGAACTACTGTATCTGCCTGAGGTTCAGAATTGTGGGTATCAAGGTGGTGCTGGGTTAGGGTAAGGCCCCAGCCACCAGACCAGGGCAGCAGTGGCAGGTGTGCCTCACCTCCTCTCAGAGCCCTCATTCCAGGTTCTTTGACACTGCATGCCAGTGAGGCCGAGAGCTCAGTGTTGAGGATTCAGTCAGAAGACCGCTCCTGACATGGCTGACTTAGTAAGTACTGCCAGCTGCACGTCAGCCGGCCTGGTGCTAATGGTGTGCTCTCTCGCTGCTCGCTCCAGGAGGCAGATGTCATGGAGGAGGTAGAAATGATGGTGGAGAGCCTCTTGGACGTGCTCTTACAGACTCTGCTCACCATCATGAGCAAATCGCACGCTCAGGAGGCGGTAAGAGGGCAGCGGTGCCCGCAGTGCACAGCGGAGATCACTGTTAGTAACTAACATTCAGGTTTTCTTGCTTTCTTTTCTAACCTGGGGCTCCTCCACACCAAACCCCACCTCACCATCACACCACATTCATCGCAGCCTCCCTTCCTGCATGATTGTCAGCATGCTGCCTTCTTTCCTTCTTGAATCAGACTTCATCTCCACTCTGAAAGTTCTAGGGTCATACTCACAGGAGTCTGCTTAAGGGTAGATCCAGAGACTGCTTCTTGTCCTCTTTTCCTGCACACTGTCTCTATTGGCCTTTGCCTTTGAGCCAAGTAATTTTCTGTGATGGGGAATGAAGCAGAGATGTAGTACCAGGTTGGAGGTGAAAAATAGACTATTCCTTCTAGGAGCAGACTCAGCAGGCACTCGTAAATGATGTATGTGACAATAATTTTCTCAGTAATTGCTTGTATCTACAAATTAGTTGCATTTGTCCATAGTGTTTGTATCTAAATATCTAGCATCAGGAATAATGTGATGACGTAGAATTGCACCAGCATTACTGGACAATGATCTCCTGTGATCTAAATCTAATTAGAAACAGACTTGGAAAGCCTCTCAGGAGGGGCAGAGAGACACCCCTCAGGACTCTCACTCCTGTACACAGTGGACTTCTTAGCCCTGATGTTGGAACATGATAAACAGAGTGTATCAAATATTCCGGTTGGCAGGTGGGAGATTACAATGATCCCTTTGTAGAAAACCTTCTGAGGAAACAAGTCAAGCTCCAGCCTGTTAGGGAGAGCAGAGAGCAGGCATGTGTTCTGGAGCATTGGGCTTGGAAGGAATGTCTGCTCCCTTAGGAGCACCTATTGAGGGTACTCTCCTATTGAGGGTAAAAACATATGTGCTCTGGCATGTCCTGGTAACTCATCCTTCTTACTAACAAGAGCACAGTACTGGCTGTGAGCCAGACCTTGCTTTATGCACTTTACAAATATTAACTCATTTAGCAATACTAATGAAGTGATTAATTTTATGTGGATTTAGTGAAGATGATAATAAAAGTTTATTGAGCACTTCTTTTTATACTGAACTTTTTACTTCAATGTTTATGTACATTAATTCATCTGATCCTCACAACAAATCTATAAATTACGGCTTATTCTGCCCATTTTTTTAGATAAAACTGAAGATCATGTAAATGTATATATTTTACATACATATATGTATAATAATTTCATGGGTCTAAAAAGGATTTGAGAGACTAAAAAAAGTGTTGTCAAATTCCCATGAGTTTAAAAACATTTGAAAACTGCCCAAGTGAATTAACTTCCCTCCATTTCTTCTGAGGAGGTAACCTTCTAAGAGAAGGCTATGCTCAGCTGCCCTGTGCCAAAATTTTCCGTGAGATGATGAGTCTTTGGAGTCCTTAAGGTGGGGCTTTTGTCTGTGTGCCCCAGTTGGAACATGAAGAAATTTTAAAGACTCAGTTTTTATCTTTAAATTTTCATTTGTCCTAAAGCCCATAGCTCATCTTCTCATAAAGTTCATTTTGACCCCTCTGCTTTCCAGAGACTTTTGTTAACCTACTTTGTTTTGTCTGCCTAGTCTAGTGATCACATATAAGCTCTGGGAGGTCTCCAAGGAGATCCTTGTAGAAGGGCTGCTCCAGCCCAGCAGGATAGGCACAGTCCAGAAGCAGAAAAGGCTGAGTACCCTGTTCCCAGTAGCCCCTCCAGACTTCAGTATGGTACTCTGACAGCATATAATGACAGAGGATGATGTAGCCAAAACTTTCCTAGGAAGAAAGCTAGATTATCTGTCTCACTTTGTAGTACTTCATTATTATAGGTTAAGGTTTTCCAATTAACCCCATGCTGCAGAGGTTCCAAGCCCTCCAGGCCTCCCTTAGCAGAGAAGTAAACTCACTTTCAGGGCCAGAGTTGTTACCTTCACTTTCATGATCACTGGGGCCATCTCAGACCCTTCCTTCTCTCCTTGCCCTCTGTGGATTGGGGGAACACAGCTCTTGTGACTGGCCATGCTAAATGTTTTTTGGGTTGGTCCCCAGGGCGAGTATGTATCCTGCCTTCTCTCACTGCTCCGCCAGATGTGTGACACCCATTACCAACACCTCCTGGACAACTTCCAGAGCAAAGATGAACTCAAGGTAGGCAGAAAAGCACTGACCTTTCACCGGGAAAGGAAGCGTGCAGCTAAAACTGTGGAGGAGTTTTCCCCCTGCCAGGGGGTGAGTGCAAGTGACCAGTGCTGCCAAGGGTGTAGGATTTATCAGCCCCACTGTACAGCTGACTGTATGGCTTCCAGAAGCTAAAAGCCAGCAATATTCCCATACAGCCAGACCCAAGTTACTCTGGCAAGTTTTCCCTGAATGATAGCAGCCCTGTGACAGTGTGCCTCTATGAGAGGCTACTTTGGGCCACGCTGATTGTCAGCAAACCAGGACTTTTCCCTTTCTTATGAACTCAACAGTCAATTTGTAGATTGCCCCTGAAACAAGTATCACTGTTTAGTAACTATAGTAATAATAGTGATGATAACTTTTCTTCAGTAAAATGTGTATCTGGAAGTTACCTGTAGAGAGCAAAAATGAGCACTTTCCATTGGCTGCCAGACTGGATCCAGAAAACTGAGGAACAGATAGTGCAGAAAAATGGACCCATGATCGGATGACAGGAGAGTATTCCCAAGTTTTGAATAGTATCAGCTGCTGACAGACTCCTAGGGCTTTGCATTAGCACATGCTACTCAGTTCATCCCTGGATAAAGGAACTGTTACAAACTTTAAGGTCTATACTCTGCCTCCATCCAGAGTCAGGTCTCTTGCATTTCATAGTAATACATTACACTGTTTTTCTTTTGTGATCCTTACTAATCATATTGTATCAGTTAATAAGTATCACTTGTAACTTTCCAATATCTGATCCTGCCTGCCTTTTCACAGACATGGGTCTCTGCACATTGTTTTCATTAACTCATTGCAGTGAGGCCAGCCTGTCTTCTGGGAGGGATGACCCTGACAGCCCTCGAAGCAAGCCAAAAGTTAGCTAGAGCCAGGAGCTCACATCCAGGTCAAGCAGTTCTTGAGCTGAGTTGTGGAGCCTAGTTCTGGCTGTTCTAGATAATTTTCTCTCTCTCTCTCTGTGTGGCTAATTGATTCTCAATCAGAAGCTGAGGCTAGCATCATTCTCTTATTTTTTAATTAAGTATTTGTTTTTATCACAGCAATGTGTGTGTGTGTGTAATTTTAAAAGCCAAAAAATATTACAAAGCATATAACATAAAACTGGTTCCTTGGCTCAGCCTGACCCATGTCTAATCACTACTCCTGTAAGCAGCCACTTTGAACTCTTGCTGTTCTTCAGGCAGCTTCTACTGACATTTTAAATTTTAAATTTTAGTTACTATTTCTTTCTACCACAGAAAATGAGGCTGACTCTCCTGAATCATTCCTCTCTCTTTCACACATGTCCTTCCTTTCATTCTTCCAATATAGTTTGCATACGTCTTTGTTTAAATTGGTCAACACTTCTTTATAACAGCTAAGTAAGTACTATGGTGAGCCAAGATTGTATTATTACACTTCTTTTCTTGTAAAAATTTTTGTTTTTCCTGGAATTAATTGCCTCTTTTGTTATTTTTTTATTTATTTTTTGTTTTCTTTTAGTTTTCAAATCTGGCTAGGATCTCTTTCTCCCTCTATCAGTTCTGTAATATCTACCTCTTCTTCCAGCTTTCCTCGTGGTCAAATCTGTCAGTTGCTGTCAGATCACTTTTTTCCCCTTGAGACTTGCCCTGTTTTTATTTGTTTAGTCTCTTTCATGTCAGAGACTTTCCTCCTATATGTGTAGACTCCTGGATGTCAGACTGTGTCTGTAAGTGAGGTTCTTTGGTGCTAATTAGAAACTGTGTGTGCAGGGCTTGTCTCCAGCAGACTTTCCTGTAGATGACTAAAGAGGGTCTGACTGTTTGGTCAGAGCATCCTCTAATTCCTCTATGTGTTGGCCTGTTCTCTTGGACTTGTCTGTTTCCTCAGTGGAAACTGCTCCTATTGATGGAGTAGCCTGTCAGTATTTGGGGAACCAGATAGCAAAAAGAGAGTTCAGGAGTCTTCCAGTACAGCAGGTAAACTTTCTGTCAGTGCCTATCTCATTTTGGCACTTCAGTACTCAACTGTTGCTGTATTCTTGAGGACAGATCCTCAGTGAGCAATACTCCAGAGGGCAGCTGTCAGCCTTCTGACAGGGTGAAGAAAGGCTGGTCACCTAGTGGCATGAGATGGCAGAAGAGATCTTAGGAAGACAATAAGCCAGCCTTCCTGTTTTTAGCCCTCATACCCAAGTCCCACAGAGATGCCTGGTGATGCCTACAGTTTCTGAGATTCTTGCTTCCTGTTGCTGTCACCTCCAAAGGCCCTTGGCTGTAGGCTTTCTCAAATAAACTACATCAGTTACCATGAGAGCTTTCAAAATTTATTGACCTCTTTTGATTACTGTGTTCTGCTCCCTTCTCTTCTTTGTCTCTGAGGGGGTGTGTATTTCTGTTGCTTGACTGTCATTTTAGGGAATTTGAGGAGAAACAGAAATGAGGGAACATGTTCAGTCCACTGCACTGAATATAGAATTCTGTGCATGTGTTCTTTTTTGTGACAGCCTTATTGAGATATAATTTGCATATTATAAAATTCACACTTTTAAATTATACAATTCAGTGTCTCTTTGATTATCCATCTTAAAAGACTTTCTCAAGTAGCAAGATTAAGTTAATAATTTAAAACTTCCCAAAAAGAAAAGCACAAGACAAGTTGGCTTAATTGGTGAATTCTACCAAATTTTTAAAAAAGAATTAATACCAATTCTTCACAAACTCTTCCAAAAATAGAAGAGCAGCTTTCCAACTAATTTAATGATGTCAGTGTTACCCAGATACAAAAATCAAAGACATCACCAGAAAAGCAAACTACAAACCAATGTCCCTTATGAATATAAATATAAAAATCTTCAGCAAAATACTAGCAAATTGAATCCAGCAACCTACTAAAAAAAATTGCATGCCATGATCAAGTGGGATTTACCCCAGAAATGCAAGGTTGACTTAACATATGACAATCAATTAGTGTGATACACCATTAAATAGAACAAAGGACAAAAAAAAATGATCATCATTATGGATATAGAGAAAGTATTTTTTAAATCCACTAAGCTTTCATGATAAAATCATACAACAAACTAGAAATAGAAGGGAACTTCTTTAAACTGATAAAAGCATCTTTGAAAAACCCACAGCTAACATCATACTTAATAAAAAGACTGAATGCTTTCCTCTTAAGATCAGGAACAAGAGAAAAATGTCTACTCTAGCCAATTATATTCATTATATTGAAGGATCTAGCTAGGGCAATTAGACACAAAAAGGAAATAAAAGGCATCCAGATTGGAAAGGAAGAAGTAAAACTATCTCTATCTTCAAATGACATGATTTTGTACACAGAAAATTCTAAGGCATCCACAGAAAACACTATCAGAATTAAGAAACAAGTTTGGCAAGGTTGCAGGATGCATAGTCAATATACAAAAAACAATTATGTTTCTTTACACTAGCAGTAAACAATCCAAAAATGAATTTAAGAAACCAGTTCCACTTACAGTATCATGAAATGGATAAAATAATTAGAGAAAGATATAAAGAAGACCTAAATTAAAGGAAAGACATCCATGTGCATGAATTAGAATACTTAATATCATTAGGATCACAATACTTACTGAAGTGATCTACAGGTTTGATACAAGACCTATCAAAGTTTCAGCTGCCTTTATGCAGAGAGTGATAATCTGATCCATAATTCATATGGAAATTTAAAGGACTCAGAATAGCCAAATAGTCTTAAAAACAGATAACAAAATTGGAGGATTCATACTTCCCAGTTTCAAAACTTACAACAAAATAACAGTAATCAAGATTGGTACTGGCATAAATATAGATATGTAAATCAGTGAAATAGGATTGAGAGTCCAGAAATAAACCTTTATATTTATAGTCAGTTGATATTCAGTAATGGTGCCAAGACAATACAATTAGGAAAGAAGAGTCTTTTCAACAGACTGTGGTGGAACAATTTGATACCTACATTCAAAAGAATGAAATTGTACCCCTACCTCACACCACATTAAAAATTAACTAGAAGAGGATCATAGACCTAAATGTAAGAGCTAAACTATAAAACTCTTAGAAAGAAACGTAGGAGTATATCTTTATGTCCTTTGGTTTAGCAGTAGTTTCTGAGATATGACACCAGAAAAACAAACAACAAAAGAAAAAATAGATAAGTTAGACTTTGTCAAAATTAGAAGCTCTTGTATTTCAAAGGACACCATCAAGAAAGTGAAAGACAACCCACAGAATGGAAGACAATATTGGCAAATCATATGTCTAATAAAGGACTTTTACCTAAACTATGTAAAGAATTCTTACAACTCAACAATAGAAAGACAAATAACCCAGTTTAATAATAGGCAAAGGCTTTTAATAGACATTTCCCCAAATAAGACATATAAATAGTCAATATACACATGAACAGATGTTCAACATCATTAGTCATAAGGGAAATGCAGATCAAAACCACTGCTACTTTACTTTGAAAATGGGTATAATCAAAAAAACAAGTATTGATATTAATTCTAACTTAAACATTTGGTAGAATTCACCAGTGAAGCCATCTGGTCCTGCGCTTTTCTTTGTGTGAAGCTTCTTAATTTTTAATTTGATCTCTTCACTTATGATAGGTATATCCACATTTTCTGTGTCTTCTTAAATGAATTTTGGTAGTTTGTATCTTTCTAAGAATTTGTCCATTTCATCTAGGTTATACAATTTGTTGGCATGCATTTATTCTTAGTAATCCCTTATAATCCTTTCTAGTTCTGTAACATTGGTAATAATATCCCTTCTTCCATCCCTAATTTTAATAATTTGAGTCTTTTTTCTTAGGCTAGCTAAGGATTTGTCAATTTTGTTGATCTTTTTAAAGAACCAACTTTTGGTTTCTTTTTTCCTCTATTTTCCTCTTCTCTGTTTCATTTATTTCTGCTCTTTTATTATTCCCTTCCTTGGGCTTGCTTTAGTTTGCTCTTCTTTTTCTAGTTTCCTAAGGTGTAAGATAGGTTATTGATTTCAGATCTTGCTTCTCTTTATTATAGGCACCTAAGCTTTAGCTTCATTTGTTAAGTTTTGATTTGATATGATTTCTCTTTTATTCATCTCAGAGTATTCCTAAGTTCCCTTGTGGTTTCTTCTCTGATGTGTTGGTTATTTGGAAAGGTACTGTTTAATTTCACATTTTTAAGGTTTCCCAGATTTCCTTCTGTTATTAATTTCTAACTCTCTTTCATAGTGGTTGGAGAACATGCTATATTTGATTTCAGTTCTTTTAAATTCATTGAGGTTTTGTCTGTGGCCTAACATGATCTACCCTAGAGAAGAGAATGCACATATCCTTCTATGTGCATTTGAGAAGAATGTGTATATTCTGCTGTTGTTGGATAAGTGTTCTATAGATGTCAGTTAGGTCTAGTTAGTCTGTAATATTGTTTAAAATTTCTTTCTTCTGCTGATCTTCCATTTAGTTTTTCTGTAGATTATTGAAAGTGGTACACTCCACTTAGTCTCCAAATATCATTGTTGAACTGTCTGTTTTTCCTTTAAGTTTTGTCAGGTTTTGTTTCATTCTAAGACTCTGTTTTAAGTGCATATGTTTATAATTCTGTCTTCCAGATCTATTGACCCCTTTATCATTATAACATGTTTTTTTTTTTGTTAAGGTCTCTTGTTTGATGTTAACATAGCCATACCAGTTCTCTTTTGGGTACTGTTTTCATTGTACATTATTTATTTTTTTTACATTACATTTGTGTCTTTGCATCTAAAGTATTTTTGTATCTTGTAGACAGCATATAACTGGATTTTGTTTTATTTTTTATCCATTCTTTCTACCTCTGCCTTTTGATTGAAGTTTACATTTACTGTAATTACAGATAAGTTGGGATTTACACCTGCCATTTTGCTATTTGTTTTATATCAGCCTTATGTCTTTTTTGTTCCTTTATTCCTCCATTTCTGCCTTCTTTTATGTTAAAAAAAATACTTTTATTTAGCATGCTATTTTAATTCCCTTATTGTCTCCTTTAGTATATTTTTAACGTTATATTCTTAGTAGTTGCCGTAAGAATGACAATTAACAATTTAAAACAATCTAATTTGGATTAATACCAATTTAGTTTAATAGTATACAAAAAATTTACTCCAGTACAGGTTCAATCCTTCCCCTTCCTTTGAGCTATCATTGTCATGTAAATTATATCTTATACATTGTAATCTCATCAACACAGTTTTATAATTATTGCTTTATGCAGTTGTCTTGTAAGTTAAATAGAAGAGTTACAAACAAATGTACATATATACTGTCTTTTATATTTATCTATATAGTCGTCTTTCGTAGTGCACTTTATTTTTTCATGTAGATTCAAGTTACTGTCTAGTGTCCTTTTGTTTAAGTCTGAGAGACTCCCTTTAGTATTTCTTGTAGGGCAGGTCTACTGCTAACATTCTCTGGTTTTTGTGTTTTTTTTTTAATCTGAGAATGTCTTAATTTCTTCTTCATTTTTGAATGATAGTTCTCCTAGGTTTAGGATTCTTGGTTAACATTCTTTCAGTACTTTGATATGTCATCCCACTGCCTTCTGGCCTCTATCATTTCTACTGACAAGTTGCCTGTTAATCTTACTTAGAATCATTTGTACATCATGAGTTGTTTTTCTCTTGTTTTTAAGATTCTCTCTTGTTTGGGCATCTGTCAGTTTAACTATGATGTGTCTATATGTAGGTCTCTTTGATTTTATCCTATTTGGAATTTACTGAGCTGCTTGGATGTATAGATTAAAGGGTTTTTTTTTTTTAATCAAATTTGGGGATTTTTTTGGCCAGTATCTCCTCTCTTTCTGATATTTTTAGTATTTGTATATTTGAACACTGGATGATGTCTGATGCTCTGTTCATTTTCCTTCATTTTTTCCCCTTTTTGTTCCTTGATATAATCTCAGTTGCCCTATGTTTAAATTCACTAATTCTTCTGCCAGTTCAAATCTGCTTTCAGCCCCTCTGGTGAAATTTTCATTTCAGTTATGGTGCTTTTCAATCCCAGAATTTCTGTTCAATGCTTTATAATAATACCTATTTTATTGATGTTCTCTATTTGGTAATATATTATTTGTATACTTCTATTTAATTCTCTAGGCATGATTTCCTTTAGTTCTTTGAACATATTATAATAGCCCATTTAAAGTCTTTTCCTAGTAAGTCCAACATTTAAGCTATCTCAGGAAAAGTTTCTCTTGACTTCATTCTTGTGTATGGGCCCTACTTTCCTATTTCATTTCACGTCTTACAATTTCTTTGTTGAAAACTGGACAACTTAAATAATGTAGCAGTTCTGGAAATCAGATTCCCTTTCCCCTGCCCACATCCCTAGGGTTTATTGTTCTTTTGTTTTTGTTGATGTTTGTTTGCTTGTTTAGTGACTTTCCTGGACTAATTCTTTAATGTCTATATTTTTTATTGTGTGCAGCCACTGAAGTCTTCAGTTAGCTTAATGTTCAGCTAATAACTGGACAGAAATGCCTTTAAATGCCTTAAATCAATGTCTTCCACACTTTCTAGATGTCTGTGTGTGAGGCTTGGAGCTTGCCTTCATGGTTCAGCAGTTTACCTCACTGCCTTAGACTTCACTTGCTTGCATAGAGCCTCAAAGTCAGCCAGAGGTGAAAGATTAGACTTCTTAGATCTTTTCTGGGAATGTGTATAGCCCTGCACACGTATGTGGTCTTCTAGGTTCTTAGGAATATGTCAGGGCTTTTCAAAACCCCATGTGATTGTCTCATTCCCCAGATTCTTCTTTTAAGTGTTTTTACCATTCTCTTGTTTGCTTCAACTGATATAATTGCTTCATACATCTGGGATGTTAAATCTTTATGGCTGATTTTTTTCAACAAATGACCTTGGGATAAGGCTTTTCTCACTTAGTGAGCTCTGAGTCTGGTCAAATAAGACCTCTGAATGGGGCTTTCTCAGGTTGCTGCCAAACAGATCAAACAGTAACAGTTCTTTTAGGATGGTGCTTTTTTGGGAGCTCCAAAACCAGTTTGTCCCGTCTAGTGACTGCTAGGCTACTGGTTTTCACTACTACCATGGTTCTACAGCTGCTTGTTTTCAAGGATACCTTGAAGGTAGGGAGAGAGAGAAGATGGGAATGGGAAAATTTAGAATACAATAAGGCTCACTATTCCTACTGAGGTTCAGTCATTTTTCTTGAATAATACTCCTTGGATTGTTGCAAACCTTTGATTAACCAGTCTTGGCCACTGTTCTTATTGTTTTCATGGAGAAGCACATTTTTGGAGGTATTTATTCTGCCATTCCTAATGTGCTTCTCCTGTCATTGTGTTCTTAACATCCAGGAGAGCAAGTTCTTATGGTCAAGTGCTCAGGGGCCATGCCCCAAAGATTGAAACTTATGAACTTAGGTGGATACCATTTCTGCTGAACTCCCTGTGCTTTGGTCTTTAGGTGTGGGCTGAGCAGCTGTAGAGTTGCCTCTGTTCTGCCCAGTTTGGGTCTGCTCCCATCTGGCCTGTGAGAGTGCCTTGAACTCACTCTCATGCAGCACTCTAGGAGAAAAGCAACTCACAAAGGGAACCAGAGTCTTACCCACTGGTCCCACCCATTCTTATGGTCTAGAGGTCAGGAGAGCCCTGTTGAGGAAATGTATGCTGCAGTGGTAGTGATGGTGTCTTACATGAGATTTTCCTCTCTGATCAGGAATTCCTGCTGAAGATTTTCTGTGTGTTCCGGAACCTAATGAAGATGAGTGTCTTTCCGCGGGACTGGATGGTGATGAGACTTCTCACAAGCAAGTGAGTGTGGAAGGGCCCTACACCAGCATCCACAGAACTGTTCTCAGACTAAGGAGAGTGTGTGTATGTGTGGGAAAGAAAGCAAAACAGAAATCAAGGTCAAGGCCATGGGAACAGAGAGGAGAGGGTAAATGTGAAAATGTTTGTAGGCACAATCAGCATGACTTGGCCATTTACCATAAGTTCAAGGAGAAGAAAGAGTCAATGATAGTTCAAAAATGCATTTTTAAGTGCCTGACAGATGATGTCATGGTAAGGATAGACAAGGAAATATAATACCCAAAGAAGGATTCCTCCCTGAGGAATTTCTGTTCATTTGGCCTCTGTTGCTCTGTAGTTTCAGGCAGTATCCCAAGCCCTCTTGATTTGATTTATATTGTCTACCAGACACTGCTTACCTCCCACAGATTGTGCTAATTACCTACCAGAGACCTGGCTGTGAGGCTCTGACCCCTTCTGCCTCTGGCCATAGAATTCATTCTAAGGCTGACTGCAAATTTTCTGCCCCATTCATATTTCTATCCTGCGCTTCTAACTGGCAAGCCAGACAAGTATTGCAGATGGTAAGGTACTGGCTCATCCAGTCTCCCTCCACTCAGGAGAAAACCACTCTCTAGCTTACTGCCTCCTCCCACTGATCTGCATTCTATGTTGGCATTATGCAGAATGTAGTGAAATTATTTATATTATACATATATTAGCAACGTATTAGCATGGTTTTTCTCCTTTGTACCTTTTATAGTGCTCTTTCTTTTCTTTTTTCAAAACTGCAAACATTGTATACACAACAGAAGAATGATTATAAAAAGAGTTGCACAGATACTTCCTCAAATAGTGGATTTTCCATTTAACTCCCTCTTGTTTCTATCTCTTAGCTCTCTACTGAGAGTTCTTCAGGCTCCCCAGACCATTCTGCAGGAGCAGCCTCTTCTTTCAAGGCTTTTACCTTTCAAATTTGTTACCCACTCTGCTGATGAACTAGTCTCTCTAATGCACTATTTGCCTTGCCCCTCTTCTGCACCAAAGCTTAGGTAGTTATTGTTAGTTGTAAGCTCCTTTTCCAGGCATCCAAAGCCCTCTGTAATCAAACCCTTACCTACCTGTCCTACTTCTCTTCCCCCTCCCTCAACCTATGCCCTCGTTTCCAGCAAGTCAGCCTCCCACTACCCACTATATGTGCCTGGGCTAAAATTGAGAATGATATTCTAGACCAAAGGCTGAAATCAAATGACTTATAGATGAAAATAATAATATATGACAAAAGTAGGGGTTTAATAACTATAAACTCCTATTAACAAGGGAAATAATAAGATTATACTGTAAGTCCTTTGGTGATCATAATATATGTTCATTATTCAGTCTTTGATCTGGAAGAAACCTTGAAGAACCGTCAAGCCCACTCCCCTCCTTTTATAGTCAGGGAATCAGGGGCCCAGAGAGAAGTAGTAGCAAGGCTAGGTAACAGCAGAGCGAGATCTAGAACCCTCTCTTGTGTTCTGTGCTGTTCTGTCAATTTTGTGGGGTTTGTGCCATCTGTCTCTTTCCTTTCTAGTCACATCTTACATGTGAGCTAGTTGTACTCCAGAAGTCTGTACACGGGCCGTAGACCATTGATGCAAAGCTAACTAATGCCATTGTTAGTCTTTTAACTCTGCCAACACCTTGTTCCCTTACTGCAGTATTATCGTCACTACTGTCCAGTACCTGTCTTCTGCGCTACACAAGAATTTCACAGAGACAGACTTCGACTTTAAGGTAGGAGCTTCTGAGATCCATCACTATCTAGGGTAATAACCAAAGGGTTACAGATAACCCTAGGGTAATAGTAAGCCAAAAGCCAAGTTCACTACTTTTGTTTTGTTTTACCTAAAACAACCATTTTCTTTTGCTCACAGTTTTGCAGGTCAGGAATTTGAGAAAGATTCAGCTAGGTGACTGCTAGGTGACTGGGGGCCTTCTTAATATGTTCATAGCTTCCAAACTTGGTAGTGATTAAAATATGACCTAGGAGTCCCCCTGTTGGAGATGTTGGGAGCCAGCCATGCATGAGGACGTTTTCTAGTCCAGAATCAACACGTTGTTTTCAGAGAAGTCAAAAAAAGGGGGGGAAAGTCCTGTTTGCAAAGATATTTTTTAAAAATCAATATCTTAACATTGTAAAATGAATTCTGTGCTACATGCATATATTTAGAATCTCTCCTTGCAAGGTTAAAGGCTTAGGCTGTCACATGTTTCCTCTCTCTCTGTCTCTCTAGGTGTGGAATTCTTATTTTAGCCTGGCAGTTCTGTTCATAAATCAGCCAAGCCTTCAGCTAGAAATCATTACTTCAGCCAAGAGGAAAAAGATTCTAGATAAGTAAGACATATGTCTCTTATTCATATCCCTACCATGTGCCCAGATGGGATTATATTTCCATGAGAGGCTCCTTCAGAAGTCCACAAGGTTCTCACCGGGGTAGCTTCCCAAGGAGCTAAATGTGAAAGTTGTTTAGAGCCAAATGACTTAGTATTTTGGGAAGCATTAGAAACAGTGCTGAAGTACTGGCCTCCTTGGGTTTGTAGCCCCATCTTCCTGAACCTTCTTCTGCTAATAGCTGATGCCTGTGTTCTATTCCCAGGTATGGGGACATGCGTGTGATGATGGCTTATGAACTGTTCAGCATGTGGCAGAACTTGGGTAGGTCTTTTCTCCATATTTTTCCCTTCCACATATTGCATAGCCAAATAAAAAGTGACAAGACTAATAACTTCCCCCAAGTTTTATGAATGTTAGCTCAAACCCAAGAGACCTTTACATATCTTTAACATAACACCTCAGATGGATGGCAGAGTGTAGCACATGTGCACAAAGCCCTTGGCAGGGAGAGTGGACTGAGAAATAAGACCCCAGTTATACATATGCACAGTCCCTTTTTTGGAGAACTAAAGTCAAAGGAGAAAAAGATGAGGACTACAGTAGTTTTTCCCAGCTTGAGAACTCATGCCTGTAAGATCCTCTGGGCTCTTCCTGCCCCAGTCCAGATGTTACAGGCCCAGAAGCATAGATCTTGGAGATACTCAGCACATGAGCAAGGGCAGCTATTCAGTTTAATTAAGATTGAAACACTTCTTGGGTCTCCGGTATTCAGGCATCCAGACCAGGTTCCTGCTGCCAATTGCATGAAGATCGCATGTAAGAAGGGAATTGCAGTCCCTAGGTCAGATTGATTTTAGTCTCCTTTCTTTTGACAGCTTCTCTTTACAGCTTCTCTGATATCCACTGCTTTGGATCTGAAATTTTTAGAGTTTTTAGTAGAATCCTTGGATCACCCTGGTGACTAGGTGGGCCATCCTTTGGTACTATAGGTTTCTTAGTGGCCTGTCAGGATGCTAGAGAAGCTGCTTTTACTCTTCCTAGTGAAGTCTGCTTTCAACTAAGCTCTGAAGTCTTAGGAATGATTGCCATAAAATCTTAAGAGTCCTCTGTTAACCATCCCAGTCACCAACACGAGAAGCAGCACGCAAGATACAAGTTATTCCTGCCAGCACCAAGGCCTTCCATCCGTAAGTGGGGATGCATGTCCCCAAATAGGCTTTCTGGGTTCAGTACTCTTACTCCCTGTATCTGGCACAGTTTGGGTATAGATTTTAACCTTGAAGTTGAAATTCTCAGGAACACAGGAGACTAACAGCTGTACCAAAGACGAAGATTAGAATATATAGAATCTGCCTCAGAGCTAACATCTGCTCCTCAGATAGCTTTCAACATGGAAAAAATCAAAAAGGTGTCAAATTTGGCTGATAAAGCCATTCCTGTCTCGTTGTTTTTGGTGGAAATGACATTTTCTGGTCCTCAAGAACTGATTTTACTTGATTGTAACAATTATTACAGAGTCCCACAGTTTGTCTCCTTGGTCTCTGAAGGACTAAAAGCAGAGCTCTGGAAGATAATTCTATTACTGTTTTGCCATTGCAAGGAAGAGAAAAGTTCTGTCCCATGGTCCTCAAAACTGGTCCTGGCTTCACATAATATGCCCCACATGGCAGTCTAGTCACAGGGAAACTCATATCACCCACTTCCCATGGAAAGGCCTCATTAGGAAAAATGAGGAATGAGCCAAGCTGATCTGAATAAATGTAGTGCTACCATCAAAAATGCAATGTGAAGACAAGAGATAGGGGTGGAGTAGGGATACACATAGAGTCTCTCAGCCAGTCTGTCAGGGTAGGACTGTGTAGGAGGCTCCTGCTAACTCAGGAGGGGCCCTCTTGGACATACTTGAGCACCTCAATGAAAGAGGTCCGTGACCTTCAGACCTCTCGTGGCTCGACCTAGGACTGAACATCCTCATCACTTAAATGCCTCTGGGCTAGAGGCAGAAACTGCAGAGATAGAGCATTGTGTTTAAGCAGAAATAGATGGATTTTCCTTGCTAAATAAATGCTATAAACAGACCATCTGAAACTGTTGCAGGGTACTCAGAAATCCTATTCAATTCAGAGTAGTGAACTCTGTTCCTTGACCTCAGAATGATCTTCAGGTAGTTTGTAGAATCTCCCAGTAAATTCTTTAGAAATACCATTTGTGCCTTTTGAACATTTGTTTTAACAAGGCTGGTCCAGTTTAGTCCATGACCTCTAAAAAGCCAAGAGAAGGGAGTATCTCAGAAAACCATAGGGGAGAACTTGCTTTGGTCTCAGATGCTTCCAGTGCAGATCAGATCATGTGCTGTGACCCCACTTGGGAAGCTTCTGTGGAAGAAGCAATGCAAGCATGAACTAATATCTGTTGGGTTTTGTTGTTCAGGTGAACATAAGATCCATTTTATTCCGGGAATGATTGGTCCTTTTCTGGGTGTGACACTGGTCCCACAGCCAGAAGTGCGGAATATCATGATTCCCATCTTTCATGACATGATGGACTGGGAGCAAAGGAAAAATGGCAACTTCAAACAGGTAAGACAACACCTGGCAGTGTTAAGGGTGCTGTCCCCTGCAGTGGACCCCTTTTGCATGGATCTAGATGTCCAGGCTATATAGTTCCATTAGGATGGGCTATGATGTGGCTATCTTGAATCTTGTTCAAGGGTTCCCTTACTTTCTGGCCAGAATTGATTTGTGGATTTTCTTCATGAAGTTAGAAGCCAGAAAAGAATCAAAGGAAAGAAATTGAACATCATGTGAAAGGAACTTTCTGATCAAGTAGAGAATGGCTGAGACTAACCTCCCAGCTTCATTCAGGAGAAGGCTGGGAGTGTGTTGTCTTTCCTCCCCGGAAAATCCCCAAGGTATATGGTCCAGGTATTGGTAGGGCTAGAGCCCAGACCAGATGACTTCTTGTAACCTAGAATTTCATAGGCTCCTACAGAGAAGGGTGGGTCCATGAGGTGTAAGCCCTCAGCTTCTGATAAAGTGGCTTCAGGCTGTCCCTCTGTGCAATTCTTCTGCCACCCCTAAGGTAGAGGAGGTAGCCCCTGCCCTTTTATCTATAGCTCCAGGGACTAGGCCTAGAACCAATAGAGGTCAGTGGTAGAAAAGCCAATTTTAGCTAATAAAAGAAATAGCTTGCTAGCAACAAGAACTATCCACTGTAAGCTGGGAGTTCCTCTTTGCTGGTGGTTCTCAAAGAGAAGCTCCCAGGAGACCTCTAGGGGAGATTTCTATATTGGCTTGGGGATTGTACCAGTTCCTGACTAAGCTCACTCTCAGCCCTGTGATTCTGGGATGAACCAGTGATCTCAGAGTGAGTGACTTTAACAGTGAGGAGCAGACCAGGCAAACAGTAATTTTTAAATTATTTATTTATTTTTAACTATTTTAAAATTTAGATTAAAATTCACTCTTTGTGATTTACAGTTCTATAAATTTTGGCAAATACATAAAGTTATGTCACCACTACCACCATGAAGATTTTTTAAATTCCTTAGTTTCTGTTCTGTGGAAAGTGTAAAGTATTCCAACCAAGGGTTTTAATGTAGATTTTTTTTTTTTGCACCTATGCTGTTGATTGCTAAATGTGATAGTCTCATCATGATGCTGAATACATGTGTCTTTTTTTTTTAAGGTTTTTTAAATTCCTAAAAATCACATCTTGCTCCTCTTTTGTGGTCAGACCCTTCCCCTACCTTTAACCTATGACAGCCATTGATCTCCATCTCTATAGGTGTGCCTTTTCCAGAATGCCATGTGAATGGAATCATGTAGACTGTAGTCTTTTGAGACTGGCTACTTTCACTTCACATAATGCCTTTGAGAGATTCATCTGTGTTGTTAATGCTGTTGCTGAGTAGTATTCCATTACAGTTTATTCATTCACCATTTGAAAGACATTTGGGTTATTTACACTTTTTGGTGATTATGAATCACCAAAAATTTCTTTACAAGTTTTTGGATGACTATAAACTTTCATTTTAGGTAAATACCTAAGAATGGGGTTGTTGGTTATTATGGTAAATGTATAGTTAACTTTATAAGAAGCTATCAAACTGTTTTCCAAAATGACTATAACATTTTGAAATCCCAGCAGCAGATTTTGAAAATTCCAGTTGATCTATATACTCATCAGCATTTGATATTATCTGTTTATTTTAGCCGTTCTAATAGGTGTACAGATGTTCATCATTTTGGTTTTAATTTCTGTTTCCCTAATGACTGATGATGATAAACATCTTTTAATGTGCTTATTTACCACCTTTATATCTTCTTTGGTGAAATTATTTATTCAGAATTTGTATTCATTCTTAACTAGACTGTTTCCTTATTGTTGAGTTTTTAGGGATCTTTATATGTTCTGGATGTAAGTTCTTTGTTGAATATATGATTTACCAATATTTTCTCCCAGTCTTTAGCTTGTCTTTTCACTTATTAACCAGCATCTTTCATAGAACAAAAGCTTTTAATTTTTATGCAGTCTAATTGATCATTGTTTTTCCTGTATGGGTCTTGCTTTTAGGGGCATACCTGAGAACTCTTTGCCTAATTCAGGACCATAAAATTTTTTTCTCCTATGTTTCTTCTAGAAGTTTTATAATTTTACATTTAGATCCGTGATCTATTTTTTGAGATAATGTTTGTATAAAGTGTGAAGTATAGCTCAGGCCTTTTTTTTCCTTTTTGCATATGGATATTCAACACCTTTTGTTGAAAAGATTATTCTTTGTCAAAAATCAATTGACCATATACATGTGGTTCTCTTTCTGGACTCACCTGTCTTTTCTTTGATCTGTATGTCTAATCTTTCACCCATACCACATAGTCTTGATTATAGTAGCTTTATAGTTAGTCTTAAAATTAGGTGGTGTGAATTCTCCAATTTTGTTCTTTTTTTTTTTTTTAATATTGTATTAGCTATTCCAGTTTGTTTTCTTATAAACCTCAGAATCACCATTTCAGTATCTACAAAAATTCCATCTTGGATTTTTATTGGGACTGTATTATAATCTATAGATCAAATTGGGAAGAATTTATATCTTAATAGTACTTAATAAATACTTCTAGTCCATGAAGACAGTATTTCTCTCTATTTAGGTGTTCTTTGATTTCTTTCATTAGTGTTTTGTAGTTTCAGTACACAGATCTTGCACATGTTGTTAGATTTATATGTAACTATTTCCTGGTTTTGGTGCTATTATAAACTATTCTGACTTAAAATTTTTAATTTCCAGTTGTTTGTTGCTAGTATATAGAAATATAGTTGTTTTGTACAGTAACATTGTATCTTGCAATGTTAAATTCACTTAATAGATCTGGAAGCTTTTTTGGAGACTCTTTGTGATTTTATATTTAGATAATCCTGTCACCTGCAAAAAGTCATGATTTTATTTCTTTCTTTCTAATCTGTTAGCCTCATTTCTTTTTATTGACTCGTTTCACTGGCTAGGACCTCTTGTCTAATGTTAAAGAAGAGTGATGAGAATGGACATCCTTGCCTTGTTCTTAGTCTTAGGGGAAAGCATTCAGTGTTTCACTGAAGTATAATGCTAGCTCTAGGTGTTTCATAGATGCTCTTTATAATGGGTAAATAGTATTTAAGATAAGAATCCATTTTTGGAATGTGCAGCTCTAATGCCTTCAGAACTTCAGGAAATAACAACTTCAAACAGAAAGAAATTGTCGCTTTTGTATGTTGGTTCAATGTGTACCTCCTAATTGTGTAAAATGCACAACTGCCTGATGAAGGAACCCAGTTACCAAGAAGCAGATGACACTGCAGAACTGCACCGTAGGTCATCAGAGTCCACCAAAAGAAGATCCGGGCTGCACTGCACCACCACTAACACTGAAAACGGAAGGTTAGCTTTGTGGAAGCCTAAGTTGGAGCTCATTTGTTTCGCATTTCAGGACTCAGTTGATGAGCTGTGTTCTTTCCCCCAATAAGACTGTCATGAATAATTAATATCTAACAAGCCATACAAATCTTATTGTCCTTGATTTAAAAAATCTTGCTCTAGATTCCCTTTGATATTACATATTTTTAAAGAATGGTCTATTCTTCCCCACATTTCCACTTCCCACCCTCCTGTCAATTCAGTCTAATATATATTGTGCACCCACTTTTGTAGAAACTGCTGTCTCACATAACCTTCTAATCACCAAAATCCAGTGACTTTTTGGTCTCGGTTCTAGTTAGGCTTTCCACAGCTTTGGCTCTGTTTACTACTCCTGTACTTCTTACCACCTACTAAAACGATTTCTTCTAATTATAAAAATAATACTTATTTAATGTAGAAAAATTAAAACTGCAAATAAGCTATAATGAAGAAAATTAACTCATAATCATACTACTATTAGTAACTCAAGGGGGAGAGGGACCAAGTATGTCTTTTTTTAGACTGTATTTCCCAATACATAGAGATTTTAAAGTTAAAAAGTGAGATCATTGTGTACATTGGTTTTTAATCTCCTTTTTTTAGTAACACCTTGTCAGCACTATCTCTTCATGTCAGTTAATGCTCCCCTGCACTACACTGTCAGTTTAGAGGCTACATGGTCTCCCATTGCATGGCTTGGACCACAGTGTAGTTTGTCATTCCAAATTTTTACCATTAATATTGAGAAAAACATGCCCATTTCTAATTATTTTCTTAAGTGAATCTTTCACCTGTAATTGCTGGATCAAAGAGCAAAACCATTTACGTTTGTACAATACTGTTTCTTCAGACAACCACTGTTCTCTGTAGACTGCTCAGACCCCAGGCCACCTTTTCTTTGTGTGCCCCATCCAAGCATTGCACATTTTGAGCCGGGTAGGCCATTGTCCCTGCCTCCTCTACCAGATGATGAGTTACTGGGGCCAAGTCTATTTCTTGTGCTTTTAGTTCTTAGAACCTATGCCTGAGACATGGGGGGTTCATGGAGATGAAAATCAAAGCTAACAATCATTGAGCACTTCCCATGAGTTAGGGCACAGGGATGCTGAAGAGAAGTATTAACTGCCATTACATTTCACAAATGAGGAAGCTTAGGCTTTGAGAGGTAGATATTTTGTACAGTAGGCAGCTGGTTATGTCACAGGACAAATATTTTTTGAATGACAAGGTGTCACATCAGGAATATTGGTTTTTTAGAATAAAACGAACTCCGCAGACCTGAAATTGTCAGTATTTCCAATTATGACGTGATATATTTGAAGAACTTATTAGCATTCTGTTTGACTTAGAGACATTGATTTTGCATACATTGATCTTCAGTGTCCCTGTTTTGGATTTCTCAATTTCTCCGAGTAACTTCTTCCTTTATCAGCACTGCAGAGGGTAATGAAGTCATGTCCCCAGATTCTTCCATCACTAGACCCTTTGCCCAGTACAGAAGTTCTAACACTTGAATAGGCATCAAAATGACCTGCAGGACTTGTTAAAATACAGACTGCTGCCCTTCAGCCCCTGACTTTCTGATCTAGTGGAGCCTGAGAATTTGCATCTCTATTTTTCTAACAAGATCTCTAGTGACTGATGTTGCCGGCCCAAGGACCCGTTTTGAGAACTCCCGGGAGTTGCTGCACCCATATTTGCACTGTTATGCTCTCTGCCGCTCCAGGTCCCCTCCCCACCTTTGCTCTGTTCTGGAAAGCACAACATGTACCTGCAAGTGTGAAGGGAGATCCCTCCCTGACTTTGCATGACCCCAGGCAAGTCCCTGGTGGGGCCTCTTCTCCACACAGAGAAAGCCAGATGGCCTCTCTCCCTCAGGGCTCCTAATCTCAGACTTTGTATTTCCTCTGAAATGTATATTCAAACAGCTGACTTCTCAGGCCAAACACAAATGTACGACAGTCTTCAGCCTGGCCAGAGCAGACCACTATAAAAAGGACCATATTTATTCATCCATTCTCATTTTCTGCTGATGGGATTTCAGAAACTGTAATTGCCTTCAGTGAATTTCCTAATTCAATTATTCTTTTATTACTTCATTGCCTTAGGACTCTGGCCCTATGTGGAGTGAGAAAATGCTTTCATTTTTATTTTTATTTCATTAAATGCAGCTATGCCATTTTTTGTTTATATAAAAATCTATATAAATGATACCACAATTCCACATTTTAAAGGCTAATGAAGAGTTTAAAAGATTTTATCTCACATCACTTACAACTAACTTCTCACCTCAGTGTAAATCCAGTAAAGCCTATTAGAAAAGTGGCTAAGCAAATAAATGCCTTGCAGGTTAGTGGGAACAATGCAGTACTGTTCCTCACAGTTTAGGAATCCAATAACAAGTGCAGGGGACCCCAGTGATGAAGGAAGCAGCGAAGGAAGCAGCAACAGGGGCAGCAGCTCCAAGGACTTTAGGTCCTGTGAGGACAAAGACTTTTATCCTAAAGGAGACTCTCTGAAGGAAACACTCACATCTTCCTCAACCCAGACTAGTGCCAGCCATTAGTGTGAGGACCAGCCCCCCAGAAGTCTTCCTTTGTGACTGGCTAACTAGACAGTAAAATTCTAACCAAATGTATTTTATACATACGGATTCTTTGGAGTGAATATTTTTTTAAGAAAGAAAAACACTTGACCAAGTCCTCTTTTGAATCCAAAATATTTTTCTCTCCAGGGAATCCTTGCCTTTTGCCACTAGATTGGGTAAAGAGTGTCTGAGATGTGTCAGTTCCAACTCTTATTTAAACCACTAGAGTGAGAACCCTTCCTAATTGGGAGAGGCAGGATGGTTTCTTGGTGATAGATGAGATCCAGCCTTCTCCAGGATTTATTTGATACAAGGACAAAATCAGGAAGCAGTTCTCCAACATCCTCACCCATTGCGGGGGCTGGGTTTCCTATTCTTCCTCTGAGGTCAGCTCACATTTACAAAGTCTCTGCTTCCCTCTAGGTGGAGGCCGAGCTGATTGACAAGCTGGACAGCATGGTGTCAGAAGGGAAAGGCGACGAGAGCTACAGGGAGCTCTTCAGCCTGCTGTAAGCTGCTTCAGCTCCAGGCACCCACTTTGGGGGCTGCTGAGGGGGGCTGATGAAGGATAGGGGTGCAGCCTGCACTGGGCAGGCTTCAGAGGTTGGGTATCAGGAGAGACTCGGGTTGTTCCTGGTGGTTGCAGTGCTCATCTTCTGTCAACAAGAAAGTGGCATCATGATGGCAAGCTTTCCCAGGAATTGCCATATTGACTGAAGAGGTGGAAACAAGTGGTAACTCTGAGCTCTTAGATTTGCTGATAGGAAGAGGATCATTGTATGTCTTCACAGCATGCACTGTATCCAGCTGAGCAAGGAGCTCTTGGGGACTCATTGAGAGCTCAGTGCCGGTGTTTCTGGGGGAAAAAATTGAATCTCTGCTGTGTAAGACTGTACAATCAGCTTGAAAAACACTACCATGGATTTTGTGACTTGAACAAGCCATACCCTCTTCTCCAGACCAGTTTCCATTTGTGAAGAAACAGGGTGGTTGTCTGCATAACGTCAGGGGCCCCGGGTGCACCAGTTGTGGCGTCTGCCTTGAGTTGAGGGAGGCCAAAAGAGCTTACAGAACTCGCCACAGGGCTAAGTCCAAAGAAGGGCCTCAGGAGAGCCATGGTCCTCCCAGATAGATAGTAGAGTTGGGTATTATATCTCCCTAAAAAACAAAAATTTAAGACATTTACAGCTCTAGAGCCCCCTCCCATCTCACTCATTATTTCTAGCTTTGATACTTGTTTTAGTGCCATTTTGAAGATAAGCCTGTAATATGTTTTCTGATAATAATACTGTACATTTACTTAGAACTTTATAGTGTACAGAATGTGTTGACTTTTCTTATTTAATCCTCACAACATACCTGTGAGGTGGGCAGGGCAGATCTTATCCGGATGAATAGAGGTGATGAAACTGAGCTCAGAGAAGTGGCAGGATGCCCTCGGTTGCATTGCCAGTAAGAAGCAGCTCTGGGTGCAACCTAGATGTTCCAGTTTCAAGAGGGGGAAATCTGGGGGGAGGGTATAGCTCAAGTGGTAGAGCGCATGTTTAACATACACAAGGTCCTGGGTTCAATCCCCAGTACTTCCTCTAAAGATAAATAAATAAATCTAGTTATCACCCCCCACCAAAAAAGGGGGAAATCTTAGGGTTTTGAGGGGTTTTTTGGTGGGGAATGGGAAGGGAGATATTTAGGTTTATTACTTATTTTTAGAGGACTGGAGACTTGAACCCAGGACCTTGTACATGCCAAGCATGCACTCTACCCCTTGAGCTATATCCTCCCCCTTCAAGAGGGGGAAATCTTACTGCGATACCCTGCCTACTTTGTTCCTGGAAGAGTCATACACTAAAATGTGAATTTATTTGAAATTTAAATAATTTTAATTTGGGAAAATGAATCCATCCTGTAGTATTTTAGTATTTGTCTTATGGCTGAAGATGTTTCTAGTTGTGGAAATAAGGCAGAGAAATCTCTTCCTAAGCCACTAACAGATGATTTTACTACAAAGTAAAATGCACAAAACTAATTTGCTGTTAATAATTACCTGACCAAATAGTGTTTCAAAAACTCTTCTAAATCATGTCTCAGAACTGAAAACTGCTGATGACCATGGAACAGCATTTCCCAACTTGTGTTTTAGGGAAGATGTTTGTAGGTGTGCTGAGAAAACAAAAACAAGTGGATCATAGGCTAATCTGGTTAGAAAAGACTCAATTAAACAAAATTGAATGGGCATCTATTAAAGAACTTCTCAAAGCCTTTAATGTACAGAAAGATGTGAAAAGTCTCCAAAAGGAAGGTGTAGTGATCAGCATTTTCTATGCTTGTTTGCCCAAAGAACACCTCTCTCTGTCCTCTAGGGAAATGCCAATACAGTGGGAAATGCCAATACAGTGGCTTTATCCGCACAGCTCAGAGGTGATACCCAATGGTCCTGCCTTCTCTGTCTAGTAACATGGATCACTTGGGAAACCTTTACTTTCCCAGAAGCCTCGGCTCAGTTTAGATACTCTGAGCAATGAAGTTAATACAGTTGTCATCATAGTAGTAGTAGCAGTCAGGCTGTGGGTATGAGTCCCCAGTGCTGGGCCCTTGCCTGAGCCTTCCACTCCAGCTGACTTTCATGATCTTAGGGAGCTGCAGACAGTGTAGAAAGAAATCAGGAAAGAAACCTGGATCTGGGATTATCACTAGAGCAAACAAAGAGTCCAGGTCACCATCTGCTAGGAGAGATCCGTGGGAAGGCAGAGGATCTCAGAAGCCAGGCTCTTGGGAAGTCAGAGGCTGCTCTGAGGTAATAGGAACATGGGCTGGCAAGTGAGAAAAAACACCTGGGCATTTAGCTCTTGGCTGTGGTACATTTTGCATGGGAGCATCCCCTGACAGTGCAGATGACCTGCTCTCATGCTGGGCCCTCGAGACTGGTTGGAATCTTTCCCTTGATTTACATGAAAAGGTTGGTTTGTGTATTTTCTAAGTATGGCTCTAAGCAGTGATAGAGGCAGCCAGCCAATTGGCAAAGCCGGGCCCATCGCTCAGTGGACCCTTACTTAAGTGCTTGTTCAAAACAGACCTACCTTGCAGTGTGTACACCCTAAAGGAGCTGGGGGCATTGAAACCCCTCCCTCAGTTACGGCATCCATAGGAGCTTGTACAGGAGAGGGAAGATGTGTTCATTTTTTGCTTCCAGTTCAGTAATTGCTTTGTCTTTGCTTTCTGCTGCATGGAGTAGAACCCAGCTGTTTGGGCCCTACCCCAGGTAAGACTGCAGTGTGGTAAGTCTGCCGTCTCCAGATCCATCACAGGCCCCATGGACTCTGGGACCTCACTCTGGTGCCCAAGGAAAGCTCATGAGTTGTGCATTGTGTTTGCTTCTGCCAATAGCTTGCTGGAGAAGGTCGAACAGGAAACATGGCGAGAGACCGGCATTTCCTTTGTGACCTCAGTCACTCGCCTCATGGAACGTCTTCTTGACTACAGGTATTTCCTCAGGCACCTACCTGACCTGTTCTCTGGTTAGGATACTCTCCCCAGCAAGAGGATCCCCTGGCCTTAAAATTGAGACCCTGTGGCCATCAAAGTAGGACTGTTCTGGTGTTGAGTGCATCACCCGTCATTAGGAATCTACTGATGGCAAAGAGAGAGAAGGAGGAAGCCTCCCAGGGGTAGGCCAGGGCTTCCTGGGCTTACCCCCTGATGTGTGGGCACAGGTACCCAGGAGGGATCCCAGGGACATGCAGCCATCTGGCTTTTCATCCAGAAAGGTGAGGGCTCAGAGAAGTGGGCACAGCATAGGGGAAGAGAAAGGCTGTCTCCAGAGCAAGGCAGGGAACAACTGTAGGTCATTAGTGCATACTTTTCTCAGAGTCATGTGGCAGATGGGCAGGAAAATATCACCTGGTACAGAAATGTGACGCAGGAAGACTTTCAGCTGGTTTTTCCAGGGACTGAGGACCCTACTTTGCCTTGCCTCCATTCTTTGTGTGAAGTCTGTTTATTTCTGCCCCTTGGTCCTGGCCATGAGCAGATTAGAGGAGGCAGCCTGTGAGCTCAGAGATCACTATGCTCTGTCCAATCTGAGAGTTCATATGAAATTAATTTTTTTCATGAAAGTCTGCCTTCTCAGTCATATCATGTCTTTTGAATTAGACTAAAAGTAACAATGAAGCTGTCATTGCAGCCTTAGCTGTTCTCTCAGCAGACTTCAGTTGGTAGCTAAGGATGCCTTTTGGGAACATAGAAGGTGATAAGGAATGAGGAGGAATGAGAGAGGAAACTCAGCTCCAGGCAGTAGCTGTCTTCTCTGTGCTACAAGTTGTGCAGTTACCATGGTGGAGCATTTTCAACCCATGGATCAGGAAATGAAGGAGCTTAGGCCACCTCTAATTGCTGCCAAGCAGAAGGTACTTCTATGCCAAGACTTCTGCTCAGCAGAAAACTCAGGTGTGCATTACACTGGCCTGGACATGGAAATGCAGTTCCTGAGAAATATGCTCACATCTTGAACATCCCCTCTTCCTGTAGCACAGTTGTGCTGATGCAAGCTTCAGCACATTTTTCCTGGACCTTGTAAGGTCACAGGTGGCCTTTGGGGGACCCCTTTTGGAAAGGGAATTCCTTTGTTCATGCCATATCCCCAGCCTTCCCTGTACTTGCCATCAGACAGGGAAGAGGGGTGGACAGAACTCTGTACCTGCCCCTCACTGCAGCATTTACTGATGCTCAGCCCTGTTCACTGTGGCCTACCAGAAAGAGCAGACATTACTTTCTTAGTCTCCAAGGCCTAGTTCTGGCTACCTGTTTGATTTATGTACCTACACGCAACTCAAACTCATATCCAAAATCAATTTCATTCTCCATAATTTCTTGTCTCAGTGATGGTACCTGTAAAACAAAGTTCATACTCTTTCATGTGGATCAAAGGCCCTTCCTAAACTGGCCTTTGCCCACCTTTCCAGCCCTGTCTCCTGCCAGTCCCCGGTACTCATGCCCTGCGCCCCAGCCTCTCAGTGTAGCTCCTTGGTAACTTGAAAGGAAACACCGTGATGTTTATGATGGCCTCATCTATTACAAGTATACCATGTGCTTTGTGCTTTACAAACATTGGCTCTGATCCCATAAGCAGCCCTAATGGGCAATCATCGTTTTTAACCAATGAGGAAATTTCATTGGTAAGAAGTGCCATTGCCAGAATTTGAACCAGATCTGTCTGACTCACGAGCTGTGCCCTAGCTCCTCATCCATGTTGTTGCCACTCACATCCTTCCCTTCAGGCTTCTCTAATACTGTACCCTAGCATTAGAGCAGTCTTCCCAGGAGTAGACTTCCAACCCACCCCTATCAAGGAGGCTTTCAAAGACAGGAGCTTACCTGGCTCTCTGTGCACATCTCAGAGGATGAGTCACCTTGGATGATAATTATTTATCACCTTTGTGACTCATCCAGCAGAAGAGAGCCAGCTCCTTGAGTACAGGGGCCTTGTTCTTATCTCCCTGGTCCCCTGCATGGAGCCTTGATGGTCCCCTGGCAGGTATGCAGTAATACTGATCGATTGGGTGAACCTACTGGGAAAACATGCAGGAACCAAAGAAATCTCTTCTTCTAACTCAGTGCAGTTTAGTTCAACAAGAACTTACTAATAAAATAGTTGTTGAAAGTTAAAATACATATATATCGATTATACAAATAATCAATAGGTTGTACTCCAGAGTGACCTGAACCTATAGTGTAGGGCTCAATTTTAGGCTGACATGAACCTTGGGTATTCAGAAGAGTACCTCTTCAACTTTTGTGTCAATGTCTTCAACTTCTGTGTGAATCCCAGACACCCTGTACCAGATGTAAAGGTGCTCATTGGTAGGAGCTGTGTATCCCAGGTTAGGAAGCAGAGCCTTAGGGAAGGTTTTCTTAGTGCCCAGGAATAGTCAGGGACAGAGCTTGAGTTGCCAAGCCCTTGGGGCTCTTCAAGTGAAATCTCCACCCAGAAGAGGCGACTGTGGGTTATGGAGCTTTCCTTTCCCAGGCCCCTCCAGTAGCACTGAGGGCTACCCCGCCTCTGGTCTAGGCCACAGCCAATACACTGCACATAGCCAGATGCCTCAGAAGCCTCTTTAAGGAGACTCCCCTGCTCATGCCCCAGAGATAGAGTGAAAGGGGCACAATGGCTGCACCCAAATCAGAGACTTTAAAAGGTGTCCTGTCTGTTGAGCAGCCACACGGAAGTGATGCAAATCCACTTAGAAGGTAAGAGTTTGCTGTTAACAGGGCATGGAAGAGGCAGTCACGGAGAACAGAGGTGTGTAGGAATGCCCTTGGTATCACAGTGTTGAGGCCATTGCTTTTCTGTTTAATTGACTTGGCTGTAAAGTTCTGGTCATGGCCAAACAGAAGGTGATGCCTGGTAAATGTTTCAGATGCTTTCTAGGAAAAAAACAAACAATTGAATGCCAGCGTAGCTTGTTGAGATGTCACTGCCTTGCATGAGTCAACTTACTGCAGATGCCTTCTGTCACTTTGTGGGTATTTTGGAACAAGTTGGCCATCTGGTCCTTAAGTTCACTCCTCTTGAAAAGTCACAGCAGTTTACTGTCCCTGATAGCACTAAAGGACAGGTTCCTCAGTGGTGTGTTCAGGACCTTCATGTCTGGCTACAAAGGAGCCACATGCCTTATAGGGTGAAGACAAACCTTGGTTCCAAACCCTACAGAGCTGCCAGCTCTTGACAGTGGCCTTCCAGAGGGGGAAGGACACTTGGCTTCACAGGATACCATGAGAGTTGTGTGGATTCTCAGTATCCCTTTCTTTCAAAGAAACCACCTAAAAGAAGCCATCTCTCTGTGTGCTGGGATGCAGCTAGGAAGGTGGGACAACTGTTTGTGTCACATGACTATCCAGAGGCTCAGTGACTTGAATTAGGGCTCCTCACTCCCAGCCATGAGTCTCACTGGGTCCTGTGCCTGTCCATGGAGCAAAGCCAAGACACACTCTCCACTTGATCCTAGTGGTCCACAAACCCCCTTACGCAGCCTTTCCCCAGAGCTGCTAACACAGCTGCACAAGGAATTATATCTTCTCCAGAGTGGTGCAGGCTGCCATGGAAGGAGACACAGCAGACAGATGGGACTCTGGCTGGCTGGATGTACAGGAGGCTTCTTGCTGGATTCACTACTCTGGTTCTCATTCTTTCATCTCCTTGTGCTAGGCCTCTGCTCCTTCCCAGAGGAGCTTGGCTTTGACCAGTCCCCTCCCTCCCTTGGCAAGGATCCCTTCTCTGTGTTCCCATTGTTCTGTGACAGGCCAGCCATGACCCCTCCTGCACCCTACCCTGCTCAGTGTGAATGCAGCTCAGCCCTGGCTGAAGCTACCCTTTAATCAGAAAGAAGCTCCAAACTCACTGCTCCTAGTTAGAGGGGATTCCAGAGACTAGTGCACAGGAAGGAGACCATAGGGAGAAATGCCAAAGAGGTGATGAACATGGCAGCCATGCCATGGTTGCTGTGGCCACAGAGTCCTGAAGGTAGGTCCCTGGAGTGGAATGTCTTAGCTTCTGTTAAACACTATCCTTCAAAATGAAACCTGCACTTTAAGGAAAGCTCTGTACCACCCCTTTTGGGAACTTGAGAATTTAACCTTCTACCTCACTACCTACCATACTCTGTTATGCTGAAGGCATTGGTAGGGCTCTACACTCTGCCACCAGAACAAGAGGTTCAGTTGAACAGAGATCTTTGAACCCTACAGATGGGTCCAAAGCTTAGAGGGAACTCGTAGTACAGTCTCAACTGTGGAAGAAGTTTCTGTTGGAGAGCAACCTAATCTTGAGTTTGGTCACATCAATACCTTAGTGACACTGCAGGTCTCTGTGTTGTCCCCAGAGCACCACTTCATGCCATGGGACATTCAACTGTGCTCTCCCTTCCAGGGACTGCATGAAAGGAGAGGAAACGGAGAATAAGAAGATTGGCTGCACTGTTAACCTGATGGTGAGAGAACATGGGCTCTTCCTCCTATCTGCCTTGTGGAATGGCTTCTGTCCTGCCCTGTGTTTGGCTTGTTCTTCCTATAATACATGGCTAGAAGCCTAAGGTTCTGAGTCATCAGCTCTGTTACTGGTATCTTAGAGACCTGTACCTCATCACTCCCATTCCCACTTGGGAAAGAAATGAAATGAGCTTCTCTTCGGACAGAGCTCTAGCCTGACTTCTTGGCAAGGTCCTGACAACCCTGACATACTCTAATTTCCATTCTGCCCTGGACCTCTTCCTCTTTCTCACTCCTCAGGGCTCCTGCAGATCTGCCAGTGGTTTCAGCCCCAGCAGGTGTGCCTTCTGGCTGGTCCTTTCTCTTTGTGGTCTGGCTGCCTCTACAGCCTGTCCTCCTGTCCTGTCCAGCACACCAGAGTTTTGGCCAACTGCCTAGAGCTCAGATACGGCCTCCACAGGTGGCAGCCTCTCTCAGCTTCATGTATATTTCCTTCTCTCTTACAGAACTTTTACAAATCTGAGATTAACAAAGAAGAGATGTATATTCGCTACATCCATAAGCTTTGTGACATGCATTTGCAGGCTGAAAACTACACAGGTGAGTGCGAAGGGAGAGAGCCACGCCAGCCCATGAGGACAGACTGACAGACGTGCACAGGTGGCAGAGAAAGGCTCTGGGCTGGTTCCTGCCAGATTTTAGCAGAGTATCAGGGCCCATGCTGCCCTCTCACCTCGCTTCTTTCCCACAACTCCTTTGTAACACGTGGTTAGAGAAAAAGCAGGTAGAACTTCCACTTGTGCCTTCATGCCTTGTCCTCTGCTGCCTCAGGTGTTCCTCTCTCCTTGCCTCCTATTCACCGCTTCTGAGGCGGCAAGGGTGACCTCCCACTTCTGGTGTGCCAGTTTCAGAGCATCTTTAGCTCCCTGTCACTCCATGTGAGCAGAGCTTTTTCAAGGACCCTCACAGCTGGAGCTAAGTGAGGCCATGACACAGGAACATCAGCCTAACCCTAGGACTTCCAGAACTTGCTGGCAGACCTGCCCTGCAGGCTGGCCTCTTTCCCTGCAGCTACACAGCAGCCCCACAATGAGCTCCCAATGCAGAGTATAGACCATGTTCACCTGACTTTCTAACAGGCCAGACAAGTGCCTTTTCATTGTATCTTCAATTTAATCCATTACTAAGGCATTTTGTAAAAGAACAAATTTAAAAGCATTTCAACTGAACTGCCACACTCTTATTTACTGAGCACTCCTCTGAGTCAGGAGGATATGTGTATCCATGTGTGTCCTGCCTGATCACCTTGTGCCATAGTCCCCCAAAATAGCCACCTTCTTCACTATGCTGACCAGCCATCACATCTTGGCCCTTGAGCCACTGGACTTGAATTTGTGTGATAGAGCAGAAAATGGAAGCTGTTCTTGTTCACAAGCTTTACTAGAATTAGATGAATTTTTAGAAACACAGAATCTTCCTTCCTTGTGTTATGTTAGATGTTAGAGAGTTTGGAATAGATGCCGCCTTTCCTGACCACAAAACTTGGCATGAATTAAATCTGAAACGACCAGGCTGAATCTGCCATTTTCTGCGTCCACATGCACGCATGATCCCAGAAAACCTTTGAGAGGGCAGTGAAGTGATAGACTTTGAAAAATTCCGTGTATCAGTAGAAGCATTTACTAAACTCCTGGAGGACTGGACCATAACTAAGAGCCTAGGTCAGGAATTTGGACAAAGAAAGACCTTGTCTCTGGTGGCTTCAGGAACAACATCTGAAAAGAACATAGACAGGGAAGAAAAAAAGATTTAACATGGTTTCCTAGATTCCAAAAGGAGGCCTTGAGGACCTCAGGGGCTTGTCCCCAGAGAAAAAAGGGCTTCCCAGATCCAGTGAGGAGGCATGTATATCCCTGGCCAGGAGGTCTGATGACCAGAGCATAGGCAGAGAGGCAAGGATGATGAGGCGGAGCCTAGAAAGTGGCTGCAGGCGAATATGCCTGGCTAAAACTAGAAGTAGGTCACAAAATAATTAGAAAAGAGATTCTTCATAGTCATGGGGAGCAGATTTGAATAGGGCCTTGAAGGCCAGGCAGAAGTTAGAACTAATTAACTTGCCAGTAGGAGACACCCACTAAAATGAGCAAATAGAACAGGAGGGAGCAGACTGTGGAATGAGGACCCTGAGCAGCAGCCGTAATCCAGTGTGATTCACTCCTTGGGATTTAGGGAGCTGCAGTATTTAGCTGCAGTGGTTTCATAAACCCTCTCTAACTCCCCTACCTGTACGGGATGTGTCACTAGGCCTCTGCCCTGGGCCCAGCATCGACTTTAGTTTCCTCCTGGAATGGAGCCCATCACACAGCCATCAGCATACACACTCCTCCTCTCTGGTCCTTTTAGGAACAGTTGAGATGAGGAGAAACAGTCATTCCCAAGGCCATGGAAATGGAGATCAGAAAATGGACCTGGAAGCACTGAGGCTGGCTTTGGGGGGGCTGGGAAAAGCCTTGGTCCATGCTCACCCCTCACAGCCAGTTCTGAGAAAGTTAAAAGAGAAGCTTTAGTCAGTTGAGCAAAAAGGAACCCAGGAACTCACTCTGACACATCAGTGTGTTCCAAAGCAAAGCGGCTTGTGCAGACTGTCAGGTAGCTGGGCCATACTGTATCTGCAGCCGGAGCAGATGGCCAGGCTGAGAGAGGAAGGTGTTGACTAGAATATTTGTTTCCTTCATGCTGTGGTCAAGGGCTGTTGGCTGGCTGGACAACCCCCTCTCTCTCAGCTTTGGTATATCCAGCATCCTTGACCTGGCTTGCACATGCCTTGCCCTGGCATGCTGCTTAGCCGGGTCCCCTGGCACCTGGCTGCCCCTGGACCTCATATCGCCTGTCCCCACAGAGGCCGCATTCACACTGCTCCTCTACTGTGAGTTGCTGCAGTGGGAAGAACGGCCGCTTCGCGAATTCCTCCACTACCCGTCCCAGACAGAGTGGCAGCGGAAAGAGGGACTGTGCCGCAAGATCATCCACTACTTCAACAAAGGCAAGGTAGGTGTTATTAGGCAGGGCTTTGAGCCCCTAAGCTTCTGCTGTACCGCGTGGCATTCATTGTCAGGATGGCAGCAGCTGCAGAGGGTGCTGTGTGGGGCGGTGAGGGGGTGGATGCCCACGTGTGTGCATTAGATTTGGAGGCAGCATGATTTTCTCTAGGGAAAAAAATAACAGCTTAATTCTGTGGCTTGGAAGCCAATTCCAGATTAGGGGTGTAAGAGACAAGCCCACATGCCAGCTTTACACGTCTATAACTGCTGATGCTCCAAAGCAGGGGCTTCTGGGCCAGATTCACTTAAATTATTGTAGCTTTCTAGTCTGCCATGGAAAATGTGAGCTAAAAAATAAATGGATTTTAACCATAGCTGAAGAAGGCCTGTACTCCCTCTTACAGGGAGTTCTTGTCTTGGATTTCCCTTCCTCACAGCACAGCCTGGGCTCCCCTCATTAGAGTTAATTCTCCATCAAACTTGATTCTGTGGAATTAGTAGGCATTGTCAGCATTGGTTCAGACTTCCTTGGGGCTTCCCAGCTATTCTGCTCCCATCTCTGGGAGAGCTCCTTGTGGAGCCCTCTGACCATCATGTACTTTTGGGTGTGGCCCATGCACTGGAAAGGCTGGGGCTGTGTAAGTTGTTGAAGCTGTTCTCTCATTACTCAGCTTTGAGCATGTCTTAAAAAATAAGCTCTTTCAGGCAACTGTAGTGACTGACCTCCTGACTTATATGGAAATTGGTTTTTTGAAATGAGTTTTTTCATCATAAGAAAAAAGATTTAAACATTAATAGCTTTCACCCATAAACTGGAAAACATTCATCAATTTTACACAGCATAGATGATTTCTGTGTTTGTCAGAAACATTCACCCATGTGAGGGAATGCACTGTAAGCAAGAACCTTCCCAAAACCTCAGGAGCGCTCATGTAACCCAGTCCAGAAAAAAGACCCATGCTTAGCTCTCAGCCAGCCACAGACGACTGACCCAAAGCCACCTCTCCTTGCTGGTCCAGGGATGGACTTAGAGTCCCATGCCAGCAAATTTTTAGGCTTTTCTTCCTGGCACCCAACCCACCTGGAGCTGCCACTTACCCATATGCCCAGGAAGCCCTCCCAGCTTGAAAGTAATGGTATAAGCGTGGTGTGAGTGCATAAGTGTTTTCAGCGTATTAGCTCTCTTTTCTTTTCATGAGTACAGAGTAGAGAGTTAGGCTAATCTGATTGAGCCTAACAGTGGGACATGTGAGCATTAGTGGTCCCCTTTTCATGCCACACGACAGGCTTAAAGCTTAAATTGGGGAGAAGGGTATAGCTCAATGGTGGAGCGCATGCTTAGCTTGCTTGAGGTCCTGGATTCAATCCCCAGTACCTCCATTAAAATAAATAAATAAATAACCCCCCCAACACCAAAAAAGGCTTTATATGAATAAAGTAATGAAATGCAGACCCTGCCTGAATATTGTAGATGAGCAGGAACTGGCGGGCTGGGAGGTCCCATGGGCCACCTTCTTGGGGATCTCTCCCTCCTTCCAGCATCCCTGCCTTTGCTGTGACTTTCTGGGGGAGCAGGTTCTGTGTTGAGTACAGACCACTCAGTGAGCCTTTTCATGAGCTTATCCTCTAAGGGGTATTTATCAGATTCATTCTCTTGGTTTCATACAGAAGGCCCACTTTTTCTATTTCTGTGCCTCAGTACCTGATGGAGCCACTGGGTAGGGCTAACCAGTTCTCTTGAAAGCATTCAGGGTTGTTGTTTTTTTTTTTTGAGGGGGGACATTGTTTTGGTTTGTTTTTTTTAACGGCTCCAGAAAAGCAAAACCTGGCTGCTGCAGGAAAAGTGCTCCTGTAGGGTTATTAGTGCCAGGAGGAAAGCTACCTTGGCAGCAGGAAGAGGGCAGAAAAGGAGGCTGCCAGAGGGGCCAGTAAAGGCGTTCTAACCCCCAGCACTTCCAGCATACCCTGCCTCGCAAGCCACGCCCTCCTAACTTTTTTTCCACACACTCCAACCTCTCTGTTACCTGCCTTGTACAGACAACCCAGTCTCCTTCGGTCCTTTCCTGAGTATCCAGAAGGACTGAATTAGACGTTCAATTCATGATCAGAGCCTAGCCCTGGGTATTCTCTCCAGTGGTTGTGGTTAACCTAGGAACCTGCTCCAAGGTGAGTTGGGCTTTGATCACAGAGGGTCAGCTCCTCCAGACCAGACAAGGAGAGAGGGACACTCCAAAGGGTATGGCATAGTGGGAGTTAAAAGAAGGAAGGAGAGGGATGAAGATGGGAGCTGGTGCTTCATCCCAGGGCAGAGGGAGTGGACAGGAAGGGAAGCTGGACAGAGGATTCGGACCCCTTTATCTGGCGTACACACCATCAGGACTGAACCAGCCTTCTCTGAGGGGGGCAGGCTTGCACCCGCCTGCCTGAGGGTTGCTATTGCTTACACTCCTTTGAAGGAATGAAGAGTCTGTTGCTCCTGTTATGTTGTTCGTAGACAGAGGTACAAAAACTGCCAGTCTGGAGTCCTAGACTTTTGCCTTCCTTTCCAGTTTGATTAGAGTGAGCCCTAAGTCAGTGCAACTTTTATGCCGTCAGTGGGATACAAGGATTACAAGGATGTGTAAACACACGCCTGCCCAAGCTGGTAGAAGTGATTGTATTTCAAACACTGGTAAGGAATTTTAGAGCTGACTTTGCCTCCTGCCAGAAGGAAGGAAACCAAGAGAAAAGATGTAGGTGGGGAGGCATTATACCTGCAGCACATTCCCTTCCTGTGTTCAAAGATAGCTCTTGAAACTCCCAGACCCACCAGCACAACTCCTCAAGGCTGACAGAGTGTTTTAAAACTCTTGTTCCTGGCTGACTCTTGGGCTGTGGGAGCGGGCATAGAGCAGCAGGGCTATGAATTAGGCCAGAGATGCCAGCAAGGCAGATAAGCCCTGATCCTAGTAAGCGAGCAGACCCGCTTTGCTGGGAGCTGCCGTCAGCAGGCAGAGTGCCTTTAGCCCCACGTGGGGCCCTCATCACCTAAATGGGCAGTTTCCCATGGGGCACTCCTGGTGGGCTGGCTGTCCGTCTGCACACAGCTCAGCTGCTTAGCCAACCCCCTTGGAGCTGCCTGCCAGGCAGACTCTTTTATGGGCCCTTCGCTAAAACCTGCCCAGGCAGCACTTGGAGCGAAAAAGACAACGGACATGTGCCCCCATGAAAGCTATGATATGGAAGTACAAAAGGCTTTTTAGCTCTCTGAAGCAGAGGCATTGTGTTGGAGCAGGGAGTCAGGGTCTATTTAAAATCCTGTTTGTTTTGTTTCAGTATTTTTAATTGGCCGTGCAGTTCAATCCATATGGCATTAATTTCTTCAAAGGATGGAAATAACATGCTCTTTTTAAGAAACACAGTCCCACATGAAATAGAGCTGTTCTTCTCCCTGATGCTATTTCAAACCGATTTTTTAAACATAGTCCTTATTAAACACTCATATTGAAATATTTATGGGTAAAATTATATGATGTCTGAGATTTGCTTTCAAAACTATGGGGAGGAGTAGATGGGTGGGGTATGAATGATCCAAGACTGACTATGAGTTGGTCATTGTTGAGGCTGGGTGATAAGTATCTAGGGGTTCATTCTTCTATTTTTCTATATGCTTAAATTTTTCCTATAATAAAAAATTTTGATCAGTAGTTAGAAGTTGGGGAGAAGAGCCTGGCTAAAATATCGAGTAAACCTATAGCACTCAATCTAACCAAGAAAGAAAGCACTATATTAAAAAGAGGAGGAAATGGGCAATATTGCCCCTTAGTGAAGGCCACTGCAGCCCTCCTCAGGCACCTGTTAGATGGACCTATCACTGTAACAGGAGCCACACCACAGAAACAGCCAGGGGCCTTGCCAGGCAAGGATTATCTGATGCCTACTCTAAAATTTGAATATTTCTATAAAGTAAATTGTCAGGCCTACTCCCAAGTCCTTGGGTAGCCACTTCCTGCTTGGTGTCCATACTTGTTTCTAAACTTAAATAATCTTAATTTAAAAGTCATTGTTTCCTTCATTAACTCATTAAATCAATCTTTACTGAGTACCTGCTCCTGCCTGGCACTGTTCTAGACTCAGGGTAGAGTATATAAGCAGGATCCCTGCCCTCATGCAGTTTGTCATCTAACTGAGAGTAATACAACATAAAAGTAAGTATTTTTTAAAATAAGATGCTTACAGGGTAATGAAACAGAGAATGGGCAAGTGTCTGTCCTTGACAAGGTAGTCAGGGAAAGGCCTCTTGGAGGCGGAAACATTTGAGTAGAAACCTATTCACAGAGGTGGAAAGCTCTGCCTTGAGCCAGAAAGCCACTGGGCGGTGTATTGTGCTCCACAAATTGGTTCTGAGCATATGTTCTTTGTGACATACGAGTTGCAGGAGGCCTTTGGTTGTGCCCTGTGATGTGTTTGATATGGGCTTGGGCCATTCCGAGGATGCTTGAGATGCTGAAGCCTTGTTCCTATTTCTGACACAGAGCTGGGAGTTTGGGATCCCACTGTGCAGGGAGCTGGCATGTCAGTATGAGAGTCTCTACGATTATCAGAGCCTCAGCTGGATTCGGGTGAGCTTTGCCCCTTCCCCTACCCCAACCCTGACTCGGGGAGCAAGCACTTTGCTGGCATCAACTTCTGAGGGAGCATTCATTGTGGGCCCAGCCCTTGGTTTAGTGCTGTGGACAGTACAAGAGAAGCAGAGGCCAAGGTTCCTGTCCTCAAGATGCTTGCATTCTGGCTGGGGAACCAAAACTCGCACCTGACAAATGATTCTATGATCCAGCCCCAAGGGCCACTGGTGTGCAGGGAAGAGAGAAGCAGCATACGCAGGACAGGATGGGGGTTTCAGGGAGGAGGTGGAAGAAGCTTTTCCTGCAATGATTTTGTTCAGGGATGCTTCATCTGAAAACTTTATAAGATCTTTCCCTGCTTTGGCTTATGGTCACTTCTAAGCACCCAAGTAAGGGAAGTTTTTATTCCCTTCTTTGATGCAAAATATTCAGAATTAAGTGAAATGGACTTTGAAGATTTCCATAAAATTTTTCCTAGTTGCTGGTGCTGGGTTATGAACCATAACAGCTGCTAACTTCATTGGCAAAGAGAAGTCAAGAGCCTCAGTTCATCCTCCTCTTGCATCCTCATCAGCATGGCTAGCTCTGCTATGTCCCCTAATCCTCACCAGGATCTGGGCCTATATAGTAGATGTGGTTCTCTAGCAATAGCTTTTTGGTTGGTCTTTGAAGGCCACTGCTCCTTGGCAGGCTGGTTTGATTGAGTGAGTTAGAGCCGTCTTCCCAATCAAAGTTCAGTGAGTTTCTCTGAATGTGAAGTCAGGTGATCCAAGAGTAAAAAACTTATCAACTAATTGCAGACATCATGGTTATTTTTTGTTCAACTTTTAAAATTTTAAATCTCCTAAATGGGAATCAGTACCAGTGATGCTGGCAACTAAGCCTTGCTCACTCTGTTAGCATCTTCATTCAGATGATCAATGAACAAGAGCAATGCATTTGGACTGATGGAAAATGGTGCTGAGAATTGCTGTTAGCCACCTATAAGCAACACTAGCCAGAGGTCAGTTGGTACAGTATCAGTCAAAACCAGGAATCCCTGTCCAAAAAAAAAAAAATCCCATGTTAAGTGTGTGCCCCTGAAAGTACAGCAAGCCTGGTCTCTGTAGGGCTGGGTCTGCTCACTGGGAAGGACACTCAGGGCAGCCTCTTAGGCGTGTCCCTACTCCACCGTCAGGTGACAATGGAGAGAAAGGGCTTCAGCCTGTTCCATCAGGCGGCTCTTGGAGGAGAGGTTGATCGTGGCTTGGGGTTCACTTTTCATCTAGATTGAGTCACCATATTCTCTTTCCAAAAGACAGTGTCTCTTTGGGCCTGGGAGAACTTGCTTCAGACACCCCTAGCAGTCAGGCCAACCTGAAGGCAACTGCCTTTCTTGTTCACAGAAAATGGAGGCCAGCTACTATGACAACATCATGGAGCAGCAACGCCTGGAGCCAGAGTTCTTTCGCGTGGGCTTCTATGGCAGGAAGTTTCCTTTCTTCCTTCGGGTGAGTTCATTCAGGTAGTCACAAGAGTTTCTATCATATTTTACACATAATTCATTTATATTTTTTTTCACTGTTTTCCCTATTCTACTGAATACTTCTTTTTGAAGGACTGACGAGTCAACAAAAAACACTTAGCTTTCACTGGACTGGCTACCAACTTTAGACTCTGTTTTACTCTGCTATATTTTGTAGCAACCTGGAATGTATGAGGGTGGTTTTCTTACTAAACCAACAAAGTTCCTTCAGGAAATGACCAGGTTCTGAGAATGTCCCATAGGTATGTTTAGAAACCTTCCAACTTCTGCTTCCAGTGCCTGGAATCCTCCATTGTGACTGTTCTCAGCCAGGCAGGACATCAGTACAGTCCTGACCTCAACAGTAGGCTGGCCTCTTAGCATTTGTCATTTAAGATGAAGGTCCTTCCTCCTACCTGTGCTATAGGCTGTGCAGCCAGGATGGAGAACTGTTGATTTGCGATTTTTGTTTTCTTCATTCAGCACAGCCCAGAGGCTCCAGGATGAGCCAGCCTGGGCTTGTAGGCTGTGGCCCATAGGGATTTGTTGTTCTTAGATGACCTAAGTGAATCTGTGCTGATGAAAGGGCCCTAGGGCTGCAGTCGAGACCTAAGACTAGCTCTGATTGTCCCCATTTCTAATGTCTTACTAAGGTTCAGGGTCCACAAGTCTCAAGAAGCAGCTGGGGAAGCTCATAGAATTCAGTGATATGTTTGGGATTCTGTCTTATTGGAGAAATTGCTTTAGCCAATGAGCAATAATAAGCTTGGTATCGAAGGTCAACTGGGCTTAATGGCTCCTTAAAAAAAAAAAAGTCTGCTAAGCAACAGAGTCCAGGCTGACCACATTTTAGATGTAAGGCTGGTCAACTTGCTCATTTCCTGGGCAGTAATCATTCTAGGCTATAAAAGAGAAATGATTTCTGTGACAACTAGTAATAGTGACAGAGACAGCATGCGCACTGCCCGATTGTGATCCCCATTCCACAAGAATGTTTCTAGTAGCAGAATGTGAGTGAGTTTCTCCTCTGGAAACAACCTCCTCCACTCTTGTTACCATCCGGCCCAGGTGTTTCCGAAGTGGCATGTTTGTTGCCCCATCAGCGTGGATCCTACAGCAGCAGTAGAGGTAGATGTCAGCAGAAGAGGAAGAAGGAATTGTACAAGGAATTGTACAAAAGCATTTCTAGAAAGTCTTTTGATAAGCTAATGATTCTGGCCCTGTAACTCATTTCCATTTTACCTTTGCAAATTATGCCTTATTGTCATTTTCTTCTCCTGTTTAGTTCCACAATTTGTACATTATTAGCCAGACTTTACTTCCAAGCATCATTATTTGGGGTATTACAAAATCAGGCTGTGGTGTCCCCCATGTCTGTCCCTGCCAAGCAGGAGGTCTCCATCATGGTTCGACCTGGCTCCCTCCTGTCATGCTCATGTCAGAGGGCGCACCAGTGTCTCAGGTCTCTCAGAGCTTTCTGACAAGTAGGACCTGGCATAGAACCTGCACCTGAGGCATTCCATATAACGTTCAGAAGTGACAGTCTAAATATTCAAATGTGTTTCGAGGGTGCTGGTAATGGAGGAAAAATAACAAGGGGTGTTAGGAAGTGTCACCCATCAGTCCATCCTCTTCTCCACAGAAGGAGCTCTATTTCATGTATACAAATCTGCCTGGCCTGGCCACATGCTGCCTTACCCTCCCTCAGCTGCTCAGTTCATCTGTGGCAAATGGAAGACATCCAGTGGAGGTGGCCGTTTGCCTTGTAGATGGCAAGGACAAATGTAAAGCAGTGGCGGCCAGATCTGTCTCGTGTGGGGATACTGATGCTCTTGCCTGAGCAGATTTGAAACCAACAACCAGCCTCAAGGTCAATGCTATGTCCCTTCCTCCTGCTGGGTCTTCCCCAGAAGGCTAGGCCACTCTTTCACCGTCCCTGAACACCTAGGCCATCTATTACTTTAAGCCCTGTCAGCTTGAGTCTTTGGACCATCTGCCTGCCCTGCTTCACAGATGTGATTATCTACTAAATCCACTTGGAGACAGGAAAACATCCAGCCCTCCCTTCTCGGGGGAATTTCTCTTTCTCTTCATTTGACCCATGATCAGACACTGGTGAGGACTGTACATTTTTGAGTGGATATGAAAAGGCCAGTTTGTCACAGTTGCCTTCTTTGTCAGCTCTGCTTATCAAGCAAGTGTCTCTGTCTGTTGACTACTGGCCTGTTCCACTGGAGAGGCCATCCTGCTCCTCCTGATCTTGACCTCCCTTCCAGTGTTACCCTTCCATTCTGATCCATCTGGTCATGTGGCCTACCCTTAGCTGAGTTCTCCCATAGTAGGAGAAGAAGTGAAAAGTGGGCAGATTTCTTGTTCCAAAAAGGCTGAAGTCATCCACAGCCTGGCCTGTGATTATCTCTGTATCGGGAAGCGTACAGCTGGCCCTGTGGAACCCCTCCCTCTCTCCTCCTCTGCCTCACACTGTGAGTCAAAGAATCTGATGAGGCAGCTAGACAGGCAAACAGATGTCCCCAGAGGGCTTCAGAGGGCTTCTCCAGCCACTCACTCTTGACCCACCATGACTTAGTCAGAGCAGCAGGGTTGAGGGTGCTTTATCCTGCCTTCAGTCCACAAAGAGAAAAACTGAGACCTAACCCATACCAAATATGATGTAACATGAGGTTTGAAGAAATGTGTAGTTAGAATGATGTTCTGCTGACACAGTTGCAAAGGAATTGCTGTCAGAGGGGTTTATTAATGCTCTCTGGACACTGCGCTGGATTTCGACTGTTTCTCCCAGCTGACAAAAGTGATCCTTCAGAAGCACACACCTGATCACTGCCCATTGCTTGATGGCACCCATGGCAGCACCCTGCGACACACACCTGCAGGCCTCTTTGGTCACCTTCCCACCCGTTCTCCATAAGCACCTTCTTTCTAGCTGTGCCTTTTCCTGTCTTGGCTGTTGTTACCCTGGTTGTCATTGTACCCACATAGATTGCCCCCCACCGTTCACTGCTACGCTAACCCAGGTGCACCTTTCTGGACCCTTTCCAGGCCTGTCTGTTTCCAAAATCCCACTTCCCCCCCTGCAACCTTGAATCCCTTCCTGAGTGAGGTGCCCTCCCTCCTGCGAGCCTCCTGCAGCCTGTGCCCTGCCTCCCACCCTGGACTACCACATCACAGTGCACTTCTCCCTTCTCTCCCTCTCCCTTCTTGACCGTATTTTCCCTTAAGGGGCAGAGACTGAGTGCTGTGCACCACGCCTGCCACAGAGGCTCCAAGGACATGCTTGTGAGATGAGGGGGTGGGGGCTGCAGGCAAGGCATAGAGTGTGCTCTCCTGTTTGTGGCAGAACAAAGAATATGTGTGCCGTGGCCACGACTACGAGAGGCTGGAGGCCTTCCAGCAGAGGATGCTCAGCGAGTTCCCACAGGCCGTCGCCATGCAGCACCCCAACCACCCTGATGATGCCATCCTGCAGTGTGACGCCCAGTGTATCTTTTGACACTTGGTCGGGGAAGGAGGGCTGGGGCCCTGGGAGGTACAACCCACCCAGACAGCTGCCCCTCTGCCATGGTGTCAGCCTTACAGGCTAGGTCACCCATCAGTCCTGAACCAGAATGTGTCCTTATTACGGACCCACACTTAGCAGAGCTCTCGGCTGGCTCCTGCCAGCGCCTTCGTCCTCACCCTGCCCTCTGAAGGGCCTGCCTAGGCAGCCAGCAGCCATCACTGTGGACTCCTGCCACAGGGATGCTACCACTTACTTCTGTGCCCTGCTCCACTCCCATGTACACCTCTTGTTACCCGGAGCCTTTGTCAGGAGGACTGAGGCACAGCTCTGGGGTTGGGGCAGAGGGAGTGCGAAAGAGATGGGGAGTGCCTGTTGTCTTAGTGGCACTTGCAAGTCTGAATGCAAACACTGGCCTGCCCCCTGTCCCTCACTCACAGCTTTCTTAGAGACCTCATGACTGTCACCATGACTGGGAAGCTTTTTCCAGAGAAAGGAGGGCTGGTGGGGTCCTATGTGTTCTCTCTCCAGAGACCCCAGAGAGTATTTTATTAAAGGGTTGTTTTGTGGTGAATATAGTTTACCTACAGTGAGTGGGCAGGCCCAGGCCCTTGCAACTTTCTCATTCCTGTGGGGTAGGCACCTGCATTCTCCTGAACCCTTTCCCTTCTTTCTTAAAGGGGCACTGAGGAGCACCTGGCTATTGACATCTCACCATGGCTGAGTGCTCGGAGACTCACTACTGGAGCAGGGAGCAGGGCAGACAGGGAGATTTGGTCTAACTGTATTTGGGTCTGATCTTCCCTTTGAAATGCTGCTTTTACCATTAGAGAACAGGAGCTGTGGTGTCCTTCTCTCCTTTGGGGAGATGACAGGGGTCAGCTACTCAGGTCCATCTCTTTCAAGTCTGGGGTTCTCCTTCACTTCCTGCCCAGACTTGCAGATCTATGCAGTGACACCCATTCCAGATTATGTGGACGTCTTGCAGATGGACAGGGTCCCGGATCGTGTTAAGAGCTTCTACCGCGTCAACAATGTGAGGAAGTTCCGGTACGACAGGCCTTTTCACAAAGGCCCCAAGGACAAGGAGAATGAATTCAAGGTGAACAAATCTAGGGAAGCAGGGACAGCGTTTATAGTGAGGCCAGCAGCAAGCCCCACTTTCTCAGGAACTCATCAGTGTCTCATCCTTCGGGCAGGCGGGGTGTGGTAAAAATTGCTTAATGGCCTGAACCTACCTGTGCCTTCCCTACAGAGCCTGTGGATCGAGCGCACCACTCTGACCCTGACCCACAGCTTGCCTGGCATCTCTCGGTGGTTCGAAGTGGAGAGGAGAGAACTGGTGAGCCACATTTCAGATGGGGCTGATGTTCTCAGCGGCTCCCTTAGCCCTTGCTTTGGGGGCCTTTCTCTACAGACTGTAGAAAGAGAATGCTCTGGCCACCTGCCTGCCTAGGCTGCCACAGGCAGTCCTGTGCCGGAGGCTTTGTGCCCCTTCCTTCTCTCATGTAATCCTCACAGCACCCCTAGGCAGCATGTGTTTTTGTTCTCCCAATTTACAAATGTTAAATCTGTACTCTGAGATCCAGGAAGCCAGAGCTCTCTGACTTCAGAACCGGTGCTTGTCACTATTTACTGGACTTCTAAGTGCCTACAAATGGGATGAGAACATTAGAAAGGGCTCAGGAAGTCTCAAGTCCACAGGAACAAGGAAATCAGCATCACAGATCATAGGTCCCTGCTCTCAGGACCATAACGAGGGAGGGGTTGTCATTGTGCCTGGGATGACACCACCATGTGCTGTGTGCCCCCAGGTGGAGGTGAGTCCTCTGGAGAATGCTATCCAGGTCGTTGAGAATAAGAACCAGGAGCTGCGGGCCCTGATCAGCCAGTATCAGCACAAGCAGGTGCACGGCAACATCAATCTGCTCAGCATGTGCCTGAATGGCGTCATTGATGCAGCTGTCAACGGAGGCATCGCCCGCTACCAAGAGGTGAGCTCGGCCCTAGACCCAACCCACACAGGCAGTGTGGCTGGAAAGGTGGATCTCAGGCACTGCTTCTTGAGATTCCAGCCTCCTAGGACAAGCCCTCTCCTGGCTGTGCCTCAGCTGACTGAGGATGGTCCTGGGATGAGGCTTTAAGCTCCCCACCACTCCCTGTTTCCATGGCACAGCTCTCTTGTGGGGCCTTTTCTACCTTTTTACTCTGTGAACTCTGGCAGATGGGTAACTCATCTGATTATGGAAGGATATTAAGTGGCCTCCAAGAGGAGCCCTGGGCTTTAGAAGAAGTGAGTTGTGGGCTAGCTAAGAGACTTGCCTCCTCACCCTGGCCACCAGCCCTGCCTGCCCTACCCAGGACATCCAGGCTCCAGGAAGGACTGGAACCAGCATTCAGGCTTAGATGACGTGGCTACCTGCAGTCCTTCTTAGACACAAAAAACACATCTGTGATTACAGGAGGTTCATGCAGGCCAACTAGAGGTACATTGGTGTGTGTATCTGTAAAGAGGCAGCCCAGTTTCCCTTCAGGTGGCACCTTCAGACTCTAAGTAGTAACCCTGGGAAGAGTCTTCCTGACTTGGCCTTTCCTTTCACAGGCCTTCTTTGATAAAGATTACATCACCAAGCACCCAGGAGATGCTGAGAAGATCAGCCAGCTCAAGGAGCTCATGCAAGAACAGGTCTGTCTTACACCAGCACCCCAATGTTCATAGCAGCACTATTTAAAATAGCCAAGTCATGGAAATAGCCTAAACGTCCATCGACAGATGACTGGATAAGAAGTTGTGGTATATTTATACAATGGAATACAATTCAGCCATAAAAAAATTACAACATAATGCCAGTAGCAGCAACATAGATGTCCCTGGAGAGTGTCATTCTAAGTGAAGTAAGCCAGAAGAGAAAGAAAAATACCATATGATATCACTCATATGTGGAATCTGAAAAAAAAAAGAAGACAAATGAACTTAAATATAAAACAGAAACAGACTCATAGACATAGAATAAAAACTTATGGTTGCCAGTGGGGAGGGGGTGGGAAGGGATAGACTGGGAGTTTGAAATTTGTAGATACTGACAGGTGTATATAGAAAAACAAGTTTATACTGTATAGCACAGGGAAATATATACAAGATCTTGTGGTAGTTCATGGTGAAAAAGAATGTGAAAATGAATATATGTATATTCATGTATGACTGAAAAATTGTGCTCTACACCAGAAATTGACACAACATTGTAAACTGACTGTAACTCAATAAAAAAAAAAAAAAACAACCGAACAGGTCTGTCTTAGAGGAGTTGGAGGCCAGTGTCTAGGAGGGAAAGGCCAGGCACCACTGGATGGCTATAGTACCAAGGGCTTCTTCCTGGCTAATAGAGTGGCCTTGTCTGTTACCCTAATAGGTCCATGTCCTTGGCGTCGGGCTGGCAGTTCATGAGAAGTTCGTGCACCCAGAAATGCGCCCTTTGCATAAGAAGCTGATTGATCAGTTCCAAATGATGCGGGCCAGCCTCTACCACGTAAGCTGGTCCCTGTCCTGCCCTGCTGCAGTATAACCAGGTGTCCCTTCCTCCAGATCTGTGCAGCAAGTCAAAGGAAGGGAAGTGAGAGGAGCAGAGGAGGCAAGTGTGAAGGAAAAGCTGTTCCACCGCAGGGGAGCAGGAGGCACAGGGTGTCTGCTCTATCCAGGAGAAGGATGCCCAGGATCCCTTGCTCACTCCCTCCCTAGGGAGGAGTCAGATTCAGGGTCAGAGAATGTTTTTATTCAGTGTGCTGTGCTGGTGAAGAGAGGTTTTCATATGAGGAGGAAAAGAGCTAAAAGTATATGGCCCACATGCAGGGATCTCTTTGGAGTTATTTTTCATCCCAAGAACTTACGAGGTAAGGCATAGCCTGAGCCAGCCTTCTCTCCCCATCTCCCTCCTTCTCCTCTCTCCTTTCCAATATTCACCCCTCTCTTTCCTCTCCCTCTCTTTTCCCTCTCTTTACCCTTCCCCTCTAACTCCCTGCCTTCCGTCTCTCCCTTTTCCTCTGTCATGTGTGGTGACCCAGGCTCATGTCTGAGAAAACCCAGGTGAGTAGTGCTTCTGTACTGGCTGCTCTTGGAGGGTCAGGCAGGTTCTGGGGTTGGCCCAGACCCTAGAAGGTCTCTCTGACTCTGACCTGACTCCTAGGTCTCCATGGCAGGGTTTGACTCAAGGACTGATGCACACATGTGGAAGCAGGGCCTGTATTCCAAGGCTGCTTTCCCTCCAAGGGTTTTATGGGGAATGCTGGCTGGCTGAGATGAGAGTTCAGATGGTTATGAGCCTCCTGTTCACATACCCTTGCCTCATTTTCAACCACAGGGCTGACTCCAAGTGTTTTCTAGAGAAGGCTGCCCAGCAGGCTGGCTGTCAGATCTCAAAGGGTGTGAGCCCAATTACCTGCCACCCTCTTCTCACTGCCCAGGCGCACTAGGTAGAGGTGACAAGGAGATGATGCAAATTACTATGGACAGAGCAGATGAACGACTAGCTACTGTATAGCACAGGGAACTACATTCAGTGGCTTGTACAGGGTAACCTGTAATGAAAAGGAATATGAAAAAGAATATGTATATATAACTGAATCACTGTGCTGTACACCGGAAACTAATACAACATTGTAAATCAACTATACTTCAATCAAAAAAGTTTTAAAGAAATAAAAATTTAAATTAAAAAAAAAGAAATGGCAAGGAGGCAAAGGAAGTAGAGCTGTTTGGTGTTGGGCAAGGCCATCATGGACAAGAAGTTCCCCTTCAGGGATGACCACTGGCCACAGACGCCCTGGGGAGGCTGGACCACTCAGACTCAGTGGGCCTGACCTGTTGACTTGCCTTGTGCTTGGCTGCTGGAGATTCTGGTCATCTCAGTCTCTCCAAGCCCTAGTGTGGGTCTCAGCCTGGTCCTGCACAAGTAAGGACAACATGAAATGTAAAAAGACAAAAAGATTGTCTGTAGTTTGAGAAGTGGGCCCTCTGGAAAGCTCATAAAACCTGAAGTTTCTCCTTGCTGTAATGGTTATACCCTGTGATAGTTCAAAGTGAAATATGCAGGGAAAGTTTATGTTTTCCCCTTAAAATTAGGATGTGCACTCAGTAAAGAGCTTGTGTCTGAATCTGATGGGTATTCCATTCCTTCTCATTCCCCTCTGTCTCCTGCCAGCTTGGCTAGTCTCTCTGTGTACAAACTTCCCCATCACAGCAGGTGACCCAGGTGAGCTGGGCCTGGCCACTGCGGGAAGAGGGTGTAGGGGAGGAGGGAGCTCTCTACCATGCAGGCTGTCAGGTCACTGCAGAGAGAAGCACAGGATGCTCGCCTACATGTGTCAAGGTCTCCAGGGCACACCTGGAGGTGTCCTCCCTAGCTGCAGAAACACATTTCAGCCTTCTGCGTACTTTGGAAAAAAGGGATGGGAAAACTCCTGCTTCTTCAAGCCAAGCTCAGAAACATCCCCGGTGGACTTAGGGCCCACAGACTGTGAAGGACTTGAGGAAACCTTGGCAGTTGTGCTTTGTTTCCTCATAGTTGCAAATAGGGACACAAACCAACGTGCTGTCATCTAGGAGGATTTGGGATCAAAAGTTTCTGCCAAGATGTCTACATACTTAATTTAATTATGCTAAAATAGAACTGTGCTGTCTTTCAGTTACTTGCATCAGGATTTTGTGTCCTGTCTCCCCATAGACTGGGTAACTTAGAGCTGGGCCATCTAGCAATCCAATAAAACCCAATTCCAGTCCTTATGTAAGAGGTGCGCACGCACTGACAGCTGCTGATCAGCTCTTTCTCTTCTATTTCCCAACTCTTGTTCTACTTACTCTGTAGTGAGAAAGTCTGTTAACATGCTCCTATGAACTCAGACCAGCCTCAGCCTACTCCAGATGTTCTCCTAGGTGGTCGACCTGGGCTTCCCTCTGGTCTAGGCTGCGGTGAGGTTAGAAGGGTGCTTTAGCCATGAAGGGGTCACTGTCCAAAAGAAGCCAGCAGGTCAGGTTCAGCTGAAGTGTATGATTCTTTTGTTTTCTTTTACATTCCTATCCCCAGCCTGCTCTTCCCTCTCACCCCTTAATTACTTATTTATTCTTCACTCTCTGATGAAAGTGCATTCATTTCTCAGCAGGAGTTTCCGGGTTTGGACAAGCTAAGTCCTGCATGTTCAGGCACCAGCACCCCACGGGGAAATGTCCTAGCATCCCATAGTCCCATGAGCCCCGAGAGCATCAAGATGACCCACCGGCACAGGTATGACCTTAGGACTGAGGAGAGTCCCCTCCACAAAGGTAAGTCTGAATGTCAGAGATCAGAGCAAGGAAGTCCAAAATAGTGCTTGTGTGTATTTGCATGCCCTCTCACCCATGTGCACAGCAAACACGCAGCTCCTGCCACAGAATCCACACACTGCATCCAGTCATCCTGGATGACAGAGGGGTATACGTGGTGTTGTGGGAACACGGAGGAGGAGGCAGTTGGGTAAGTCTTGAAGGATAAGTAGAAGTTTGCTAGGCAGAAAAGAGTTGGGGTTAGGAGAGTGATGGAGCAAGGCCCAGGCAAAGTGACCAACATGTGCAGATGCCTCAAGATGTGAACAAGCCAGTCTGGTCAGCACTACAGGTAGAGCCAGGTGGCTGGAGTGTAGGATTCTGGGGCATGGAAGGGGGCTAAGACCAGCTCTGGATGGGCTCTGTTCATTCAGGCTTTTGGACTTGATCCCAGGGGGAGTGAGGATCACCAGTTGGCTTTAAGGAGGAGAACAACATGGACATTGAGGTGTGCCTGCTGTGCACCCAGGAGTCATGGTCGCTGGGGCTCCACTGAGGAGACTCCAAGTCTCCAGGGCAGGAAGACCAGGCCAGGGGAGGCGCCTGGAGAGGAGCCCCCACTTGGGTTTGTTTTCCAGTGTGAGCAGTAAGTCAGCACAGAGTGGGCACTCAGCAAATGGGAAGGAACGAGTGAATGGGGGCTGCGTAGCGCTGACAGAAGAGAACTGCTGGCAAGCCCGTGTCCACAGAGGTGGAAGGAAGCCAACAGATGGCTCCCAGCCAGCTATTTTGATAGCTTCCCCAAACCAGGAAGACACCCCAACTGCCGAGCAGATCCCAGCAGGGGGCTGGTGCTGGCTCAGGGTAACAGGCCATTGCAAGGGGCACCTGGGACCCTTGATCTGATTCAGCGTATCTCCTTCATTCCTCCTGAGAAACTGCTGATCTCATCAGACTGAGTGGCCATAAACCACTTAATTCTAAGTAGAGGCTATGCCAGGCGACTGTTGGCCCTCCCAGATTGGGGGCCCCTGAGCAGCAGGGTGGGGTTCAGGACTCTTCAGGCCTCAGGTGGGTATGAGCATTAGCAATGGAACTGTCTAAACCAGTGATGACTGGGGCTTGGAGATGACTGTTGCACACACCCCATCACTCTCCCCTCACCACCTAGCAAGGTTCCTCAGCTCCAGGCCTGACTCCTTCCTATTTTCCACTCTTGTTCGCAGCCCCATGAACTTAATGGGCACCGGCCGCCATTCATCATCCTCTCTGTCCTCACACACATCTAGCGAAGCAGGAAATGTGGTGATGCTGGGTGACAGCTCCATGGGCGAGGCTCCCGAGGACCTGTACCACCATATGCAGGTACCAGAGCTGTCCGAGGAAAATGGCCAGGGCACTGTACCTGGAGGACTCACCTCTCTGCTGGCTGGTCTGGTGTGAGGGCTGGCATCCCTACCTAGTTCTCTAGTTCCTGAATTCAGAACAGCCAGAGCTCGCAAAGCTGCCTTCCCTCCACACCATCCCATGTTGCAGTTCCCAGGCCTTATTTCACAAGGAGATCTAGCTTCAATCTTGGCTACTTTTAGAGATACTGCGGGATAGCTCCTCTACCAAATTGCCCTCCTGCTTGGCATCCCTGATGGCTAAATCTTGCTTCCTCCATGGACAGCATCGCTAGAGTCGACCCAACAGCCCTGCTCCTTGGGGGGTATGGGTGGCCCTTAGTGCTGGCCAACAGCCTGACCTGCAACACGGCCAGGGTACAGACTCTGGGTCTGGGCACCTCATGGCATGAAGAAGCCAACTCTAGGCCAGTCTTACAGTGTTGGCCTCTATCCTGCTGATTTTTCTCCCTTTGCAGCTCGCGTATCCCAACCCCAGGTACCAGGGCTCAGTCACCAACGTCTCTGTTCTGTCCTCGTCCCAGGCAAGCCCTTCTTCCTCCAGCCTGAGTTCCACTCACTCAGCACCATCCCAGATGATTACCTCTGCCCCTTCCAGTGCCCGAGGTAAGGATGGCAGGGCGCTGCTTGCAGAAGGGAGAGGAGAGAGCCTCATGGGCCCCTCTTGTCCTCCTCTCATCTGTGGCTGTGTCTTTGAAAGCGGCCCTGTAACTTAGAGAATGCTCACCTGTACTTTCAGCACTAAGGACTAAGGGTTCCTACCTCCAGATGTCTTTCTCTGGCTGGCTTCAGACCCTGCTCTGGGCAGTGGCTGCAGTGGTGCTGCCCCTGAGGTAGCTAACCTTCACATCTCCACCTCAAAAGAGGACACAGCCTGGGAGAAAGCTCAGTTCTTCTCAGATGAAGTGTTTGCAAAAATAAAGCTCAAAGTTAAGGCAAAAGTGAGTTTTGTCTTGAGTAAGCAAACATGATGAAAAAGTATGAAAATTAAATTTGAAGACTAAAATTAATCCTGGAAAACAATGTTCTAAATGGTAACAATAACCAAAAAAAAACTTTGTTCAGTTGGGAAAGGCTTTCTCAGGAGAGATGGCTCTATAAAAAGCTATTCACTTTGCCAATTATTGCTTGATTTCTTATTCAGTTGGATAAATATTGTTCTCTGAGGGCCAGCATCTTTTTCACATTCTCATTCTAGTTCCTGCAGTGAGACTTAATTCTCTGTCCTTTTAGATAGAAACATTTGCAGTGGAATGGAAATTAGCTATGGTGACTAAGGTCTAATGCTTCCCAGGGTTGGCTACACAGGATAGTAACAGAAGAGTAAGTGATCTGAGTTTACCAGCCAGTCACTGACTGTTGCTTCCAGACTTCAAAGGGATGGAGTCTCTTTGTTCTTCTCATTATACTGAAGACAAAGAGAAACTGCACAAATGCATGACATAGAAGGTCATTAAGGAAAAAAAAACCAAAACGTCTTTCTTCAAAGCACACAAACCTGAGAGGTCCACAGTGGAAATGATAGAGAGAGAGAGAGGCAGTGGCCAACTGGAAAAAGCCTTGGCATATGGCAGAAGGGGATACGGTTGCAGCAGGCGCAGTTACAGACTTTCACCTGAAGCGTCTAGCCCAACCCCTCATTTCCTGTGGAGGAAACCGGTCCAGTGAGAGAGGCTTAAGACCATCCACCCAGTTCACGGCCAGGTTGATTTGGAGTACAAGTCTTTAGACTCGCCAGCCCTCAGTCTGATGCCCATTCCACTCCCATGATGGCCTTCCTAACATGGACTAAGGCACTTAGAAAAGGGGAGCCAGCATTTGAAGCAGGTGTTTCTAGTGTTAAGAAAAATAGATCAACATGCTGAAGATTTATCAGTATGTGAGGGCTGCTCATATAAAGAAGGAACATGATCTGTGTTATAAGGCACACTGAAAGATGGCTTTGGGAATAAAGCCAGGAAACCCTGTGAAGTTAGCCACGAATGCTGTACTGGAGTTCAATGGGTCTTAAGGTAAATGCTCCTGAATAGAGCTGCAGAAACAGATTTTTGTTGTGTGGGTTTTCCCCTAACCTGAAAACTCTCTTATATACTCGGCCATATCTAAGTCTTTATCTGAGTATTCTTGCTGAAGTCAGATCTCTGAACCATGATTGCTGATAAAAACAGGAGGCAGTAGGGAGGGATGTTTTAACTCACTTCCACTCTGACATTGCTCAGACACTTCCTGTAGGTGGTGCCCTGGAGAGGACAGAGACACCATCAGGGACCTCAAGGCTGGCTGGTATCACTTTTGTCCTTCCAGCTAACATTCACTGATCTATCCACTCATCAAGCTTTTATGAGTACTCAGTGAGGAGTCTGCCCGGCTCTTGCACCATCAGAGTAGAATAGAAATTATGTTCTGTTTGGAAGTAATCCGTCTATTTCAGATGGCTTGGTTATTGATCGCTGCATAATAAACCACCCACCAAAACTTAGTAGCTTAAAACAACAATTTACGGTCATCTCGCATGGTTCTGTGGGTTGATGGGGCTCACTGAGCAGTTCTCAGCTGCAGTCTCTCATTGGCTTGCAGTCAGATGTCACCAGGGGCTCAACTAGACTGGACACCAAGATGGCTTGGTCACGTGGCTGGCAGTTGATAGTGCCTGTCGGTGGGAGCTCAGCTGGAGCTGTCAACCTGAGTCCCTACGTGTGACCTCTCTCTGTAGTTAAGAGTTTCTCAGAGCACAAAACTGGCCTTCCCCAGAGCAAGCACCCCAAGCCACCCAGGCAAAAATGGCAAGACTTCCTATCACCCAGTCTTGGAAGTCCCAGAATGTTGCTTTTGTCACATTCTGTTGGTTAATCAAGTCACTAAGGCCAACCCAGATGCCAAGGTGGGGAATAAGACTCCAGCTCATGATGTGAGGAGGTGCATGTGTGTTTGGGGAAGGAAGGCATCGATGGTTGCTGTCTCTGGAGATAAGCTATCACAATGGCCAAACTCCAGAATATCCAGAATATCCAATAGCAAAAGGCTGATAGCAGCCCCTGTGCAGGCCCAGCATGTGTCAGGCCCACGTGTGAGGGAAGATAAAGACTGTGACCTGGTGTCATAGAGGAAGACTGATGTTTTTAGATAAATGAGGTAGATGCAGTGGTAGATGCACTAGGGGCACAGAAGGGAGGGAACAGTATCCTCTGGGGTTTGTGTCTGGTGTTACGGGTGAGGGGAAGGCCTTCATGGAGAAAGTGATCAGGAGAGTCCTTTGCGATGGAGTCGCTTTCCCCACTCCTAGGGGTGGTCCTGACACCATAGCTCTCCTCGCTGTACCCACTGACACTCAGCTGCAGTTTTTGTTGCTTTGAAAACCTTCAAGGTGAAAGGCCCGCAAGACACAGTCTAGACTCTTGTAAGGCAGCGGCACCCCCTGGTGGTCAAAAGACTGAGCAGGCTAGGAAACGGGGATTATGATTGATCTTGAATAAACTCACTCGGTCATGCAGAGACTTAGCCTCTACGGGGTTTACCAGACTACAGCTCAGGTAGTTCAGGTCCTGTGACACAGAAGCCCTTGTGGTGTTTAAATGTTCTCATGCACAGTAGCCATCACTCTCTCCTACCATGGGAAGAGGGCAGGGGGAAGGAAGTGAGATGGTAGAGTTAGAAGATCTGGTGGTAGCACATAGCACCCTTTTGTTTTGGCACCAGAGGGGCCTCCATAACATGGATACAAATCCTCAGCAGAGTCCCTGGGGCCTGCAGGCTGCTTTCCCTCCATCCTAGCCCCAGAGCGTGTATTGTACAGCTCTGGGGTTGGCTTGGTGAGCCAGACTGAGATCTGTGAGGTCAGGGACCATGGCCAACCGGAGCAAGGCAGTATACCATGTTCCAGCCACATGTCTGGTGTGGGATGCGTATTACGCCTGAGTGTGATGTAACCGAGTTGGTGCAAAGGGGCTGTGTCTCTGTGCACACTAAGTGGAGGGCAGCCCTGTCCAGAGCTGTGGCCAGCAGGGCTCCCACTATAGAACTCAGTGGCATTAGGAGACATTTCCTTTTTTCTTTACACAGCCATCTTTCTGAGGTTACCTTAGAGCACACGTTCTAAAAGAAAATACTGAAACCAGTAAAGATCACCGAATAGTAGCAATTCAGGCCTGGTTGTTCAAAAAAGTATACTTTACTCATTCCCTTATCAATGAAGGATATTTTTAATAAGACTAGATTTTAAAGCCAGCCTTGAGGTTCTACAAACAGTATCACTCAGACCAAGTGTGGAAGAAGTCTACACAAATAATAATTGCATTACTGATTTTATACTGACTTCTTCGGTGTACTTAAGCCTCATCTTCTTGGACTAAAATGAGTACGAGAGGAATTTTTTGGTAACTCCTGGGGCAGGATGGCTGTAGAAGACCGCTTTAAGTTGTGCTCTGACAGTGTCTGCACAGCACACTCAAGGAAAGGCCCTGGAGAGCTTGGTTTTCAGGGACACAGATCCTCCAGAGCTACAGGTTCACCTCTCAGGTGGACCCCGTGGCTGGTCTCAGCTCTCCAGCCTCACTAAGAGAACACCACGAAGACTTTCAGTCACTTGAACCAGCAAGAGGCTGCCGGGCTGCCAGGGTCCAGTGACCCTCCCATGAGGGGTCCAGAAGACCCCCACTAGTTTGAAATGGGCATGCTGTGTCTGGCACAGTGGGTGATGCACATTTGGAGGGCTTTCTCAATTCTGTATCCCCAGGGAAAGCCAGCAAGTTTATTCTTACTACTTCTGAAGAAGGTCCCCTTGAGGACTGTTGGTTGATTCCTGGGCCCATAGCTATGGCCTGCTTCAGTAGGGACTGAGCCACACCACCTCTGGCATGGTCTGGCCTCTGTAATGGCCCCTCAGGCCAGAGGGGTCACCACAGAGACATCATAAGAATAGAGCATGAACGAAGTCAACTCAAGAGCCTGGGTTAAAGCCCCACAACTCCTAGACTAGCTCCACAGCCCCCTGAATTCACTGAAGAGCGGTCTTAGAGTGAGAAACCCTGGAGAGCCCTCCGTGTTCAGGGCCCTGGCCCCCCAGCCAGTCTGGCCAGGTCTGCAGTAGGATGGCCAGGAAGGCAGAGGCCAGGCACTGGGAGCCTGGAGTCTGGGAAAAGGTGGTAGGAGGCCAGCTGAGAACAGGGCCAGTGGTGTCTGGAGAAGGTAAGTGTGTGGAGACACACTGGGTCAAGTTAGAACTGTGCTGCTATGTTATCTGAGTGTCTCTGTTTTTGTGCGGTGGCTCCATTGTAAGCTGGCCTGGGTACCCTGAGTGAGCCCAGCATCCCGGCCACACCTATCTCCCAATGCCGGATGCAGGGGGCCTCTAGGGCCTCAGCTCCAGTCCCCACTTCTCCTCACCACCTGCCTCTGAGCACAGCGAGGGGCCGTCAGTGGGTCCACACCGCTCCAGCCTGTAGTATGTCTGCCGTGGCTGGGATGCCAGGTGCAGGCCCCACCACTATCTAACCACCAGGCTCTGCTTCATTCCTCCTGCGCTTGCTGAGCTCATCCTCACCCCAACTACAGGGGACACTTACCCTGGTTCCGTGGCCCCAGGGATGCTTGCCTTCTGGGCCCTCCATCTGTGGCTTGTCATCTGTGCGTGATTGTTCTCACTTGGTTACAGGCTCTCCCTCTCTGCCAGATAAGTACCGCCATGCCCGGGAAATGATGTTGCTGCTGCCCACACACCGGGACCGCCCAAGCAGCGCCATGTATCCAGCAGCCATCCTGGAGAACGGACAGGTAGTAGACCCGGCCTACCGACTGCCCTCTGCTGCAAGTGTGTTGGCCTGGGCTTCCCTCATTGCACTTGCTAGGCTTTCTGTCTTGTCCTTTGTGTCTCCTTCATTCTGCCATAAGACCCTCAGAGGGCTGCTCCGGGCTCCTGGTGAGGACTGCAGTGAATCTGAGGACCAGCAGTCCAGACAGAGTACAGCTGTGGGTAGACCCACCATTGTTTGTGTGGCTCTCTGTCCTGACCAGACTCCCAAATTCCTCATCTGTAAACAGATGTAGATTGGCAGAGTAGATTGGTTCTTTGAAGGCAGTGGTGGGCGTGGTCTGGATGATGGCCTTCCGCCCTGTATGTATGAAGGACATCCTCATTGGAGCAAACTGCTTCTTTCATCCATCAGTCCATACACCTGAAGCCCCTCTCTACCTGCTGGGACTATTCTCCACACCATTTGCACAGCTCTCCAAATACCCTATCTGGGGGCCTTGCACAAGAAGCTGCAGAGATTAACTCTTTCCCTGTCTAGTCTGCCCTGCCTTTCTATCAGAGTCCATGAAAGTCACCTCCCCACAACTGTTACCTAGTCCCAGACGTGCCAGGACTTTCTCAGCCGTACTCCCTCCCTGTGCCTCATCAGCCCTGCCAGGTGGAAGGAGCAGGTCTGCTTGGCAGCTGCCCATCAGAACAGTGAGTCCTGTCTGGGACTCAGGCTTGAGTGCTGCCCTTTGCCCTACCCCCAGTGCTAACGTGGAACAGGGCATCTCCAGGAGGCCAAACCTGCCGGTGCTCAGGGATGAAAGGGGTCCGTAAATCCTTTCTACCAGTGGGTCTACTTGGCAGGACAGAAGGATGTATTTAGATACCCTCAGGCGCCTGTGTCCTTTTCTTTTGGCCATGGACAAGACAGCCTGGAGCCCAGCCAGACACTGGAGGGTGGAGCTTCAAATGTTGCATATGGCAGGACTCAGAGCCGGAGAGTACGGACAGTTTTCCAGCTGGCCTGAAGTTCCCAACACGTCTCAAGCATGAGCTGTGCCACTGCTTTGATTTTCCAGTCTGATCTTGGAATGTCCTGGCTCCTGTGGCCCACCACACTGCCCCCAAGGTGTGACTGGTTGTTTTCACTCTATTTGATGTTTTTCTCCTTCCCTCAGCTGCCAAATTTCCAGCGGGCCCTGTTCCAGCAAGTGGTCGGAACCTGCAAACCCTGTAGTGATCCCAATCTGTCTGTGGCTGAAAAAGGTATTATTCCCTTTCCCAGGTGGCCTCCTCCCATGTCTGTCCCCATCCTGAACGTCTGACTCTTGTCCCTGAGCACCAGCTGGCCAAGTCAGAGCCACACTCTAACACCCAGGCCCGTCTATTTGTCCAGAGTCCCAACCAGTTCCTGTGTTCACTGTTTAACCCACGTCTGGCTTTATGCTGAGGTTTGGATCCTGTTTGTTTGTATCTCTCCCTTCTGAGGGTCCACCCTCAGGAAGACCACAGTGGCCGCCTGCCCTGAGTCCATCTTTATGCAGTCTCAGGCTGCTGTGTGAAAACGGTGGGCACCCACTCCCCTGGGATCCTCCCAGCCAGCCCCAGAATTCAGCAGGCCCTGTGACGCTTTTGGTCCCTCTTAACTTAAGCCCACAGGGACCTCTCCTTGTTGCTGAGAACAGACCTGTGACCAAGCAAGCCCCCCAAAATAATGGGAAGGACAGGCCATGGCAGTGAATTTGCCAGAGGCAGCCCTGTTCAAGGGACGCTCTGTGTCCCCAGAGGGAGTTCAGTCCTCCTGTAGCCACTCTGGCCCGCAGCTGCCATGAGTCCCTTTTTTAAACTGCAAGCCCATCAACTGTACCATGCGACTGGGCAGTCCTTAGAACAGAGGCTGTTTAGATAGTGGGGTTTTACCTTATGTTCTGCTCCAGCAAGCTGGTGGAAGAACCAGGCTTGGACCCATATGACCCCAGCCCAGAGCCCCAGACTTGGAAACCTGAGTTAATCTCAACACAGAATACCTGTGTGGGGACTGTGCAGCCTGCCTGCAACACAGAACCTGGCCCCACATCAGCCCCTCTCCCTGTTGGTTGCCCTCCCCTGTCCTCCATCTGTTGGAGTGTAGGGCACACTTAGTCCCCAACATATAACCTGCTGTCCCATCAGAACATGCCCCTCCAAAGCTGTTGTTGTGTTGTCATTGCACCTCCTCACCAAGTGCTGTCTGCTGTCCCCACTGTCATCATCCTCCCTTGCTCATCATGGAGGACATACCTCTGTGTCCTCTTTAAGGAGACCAAACACTGAGTCCACAACCTCAGCGCCTGGTAGGCATCGGCACCTGGTGCTCGACAGCAGGGGCCACAGAGATTCTGGTCGAAGATGCCTTCCCACCCTCAAGGCTGCACACCCCAAAACATGTGGCTTACCTGGAACACTGCACCTGTGCCCCAAAACAGATTGCCTTTTTGGCCTCAATAGCCAGACTCTGCAGAGGCTTTTCTTTACCTGAGTTGTGGAGTGATCTCAGATCTAGCCAAGAGCACAGATGGGCTCAGCTCAAATGGGTACTGGTGGACAGACCAGGACCTTATGCCAAGTGGACCCAGAAGAGCTGCAGGCCTCAGACCAACCAAGCTGCAGCAAGAAACGACATGTCCACCCCCAGGTGTGGGAAGGAAAGAGGGCTGTCTGAGAACAAAGGGTGAGCCCAGAGCAGGCATGTTCAAACCACAAGGTCAGGACTTAGTGGGCAGCAAACTAGACATTTGCCTAGGGAGACAGGTAGGCCAGAGTAACAAATCCCTAAGCCTCTGCCTGGATCCCCCAGGGCAGGAGCTGTACGTGCTTGTCACCATTCTCTTGTCATTAGGATCTTGAGTCCCACAAGGACTCCACTTCTCACTTACAGGTGCCTCTCTTTGCCAGACAGGGACTCCCAGACCAGGCAAGCCTGCCCTCAGGGCTGTGGGTTGTGCACTGGTGACCTCAGGCCAGTGGTAGCCTGTAACACAAAGAGAGAGAGAGAGAGAAATGGCCAGGACACAGTGGAGATTGCCCCTCTTTTCCTAGGATAGGTCACTCCATCTTAGATTTTCCACTCGCCCCAAGGCACTTGTGTTGCATAGAAAAGGTCCACAGGTCTCACTGGTCACCAACAGCAGGCTCCAGGGTGAGGTGATGGTTCCTGGTTCATGTGGAGTGGCTCAGACAGGTACCCTGTGTAAACCATTGCAGCCTTGCCGGCTTTCTTCCCTCATAGCCTTCCTGCCCGCAAGCTCCTTTGGGCCCTTGTGGGTCACTTCTGCAGTCCCACGATCCTTGTAGGGTCTAGATGTGCACTTGAGATCTTGGCTGCCAGAGCCCCTTTGGGGAAGCTACCCAGACCCACCTCCAAGCTTCTTACTCCCTGAGATTTGGTGGCTTTTTATGGAGATGGAACTTTTCTTTCTGAGGAAAGGGAGTCTCAGTGCTGAGGGCCAGGAAACTCGCGCCACAGCTTGGGGAGAGCCGGCATGGGAATAGGCCCGCCCTGTTCTTAGGATGCTCAGGCTCTCTGAGGAGGCCCTCTGGCAGAATCCACCTGGTACTTGCCAGAGTAGAATTCTTTCCTCCTGAGTGCCCGTCCACCCAGCCACTGCCACACCCTCTGTCCTGCCACCAGCCACCAGCCATCCCATGAGACCTAGCTCTCCTTCTCAGGACTGAAGCTATAGAGGTACTTGAGTTCCTCCCTGTGTTCTGCTGCAACTCCACGGCAGTTCTTGACCAGTGAGGGAGATGAGGGTGGACATTATACCTGGCCACCTCCTCCTCAAAGACTGGGCTCCAGCTCCTCTTCCAGAGCCTTTCAGGTCCCATTAGGCCCTGGCATTCTGCACTCAGAACCTGGAGTGGGGAGAACCCGCACCCCAGCTCCTCAGGCTCACTTTAGCTGTGACTGCCTCAAATAAAGCCAGGTGCAGAGTGCTTCTCTCTTGCTGCTGAGAGCCCAAAAGGGAGATTGTGCTTGCCTGACTCCGTCAGAGAAAGGGCATATTTCTTGTCAGTGGTATCCATTCTCCAGGAGAACTTGGCCAACAGCATTCACAGGTCCCCTGCTGCTCCTGCAGAGTGGCACCCTCGGACCCCAAGGTCCAGCCATTCCTCCCCCTCTCCCCTCTTATAGAGTCACTCCCCCATCTGTGGCTGAGGGGCCAGTATTCTGGCGCTGGACCTTCCTTCGCACAGGTGGACACTCATGTGTTTCCGTTTGTCCAGGGCCCACTCTCCCCTGCATCCGTACCATGTGGGTGCCAGTAACCTGGCCTCTCTGTGTGCCCAAAAGCACCCACAGACTCCACAGCCCTCCTTCCTCCTGGGAAGCAGTAGGTCCTGCTGGACCTGAGCCGTGGCTCCTCGGCTTTACACTCTTTCCTCCAGCGGGCACAGTGAATACCAGTCCTTGCCTCGAAAACCCCTCTCTGGATCCCAAATCTGGCCACGGGGCACAGAAGCATCAGGGATGGTCAGAGTGTGTACATTACCACAGGCCCTTTGGGGGGCAGCTCCTGCCCACGCAGCGGCTGTGGACGGAGGCAGTCTCTGCGCCCATCCTGCTCCCTGCGTTCCTGTTGGGCTGGGGCTCTGGGAGAGCCCTGACTCTTGATTTGAGTCAGAAGCTCCGCGGCTGCGCTCTGTTGTCTCAGTCTCGTCAGCCTGTTCTCTCTCCTCTTTTCTGCTCTCTCCTCTTCCTGGCAAATCTTGGAGGCTACAGACGTTGACTCCTTGCTGTGCTTCACTCAGCACTTGTCTCATCCTGACAGCTCTTCAGACATCAGTTCACTTGTTGCCATCCTCTTACATGGCTCTGTCCCTGGCCACTCTCCCCTGTGGGCCACTGTGTATTGCTTGGCCAGCGTTTTTTGTCCCAGGGGCTGGCATGTCATCCCCATGTGTGCACCACAGTACACATCAGGAGAAGCCATAGGCTGTAGGACGGGCTTCTCCCAGAGGGTGGCTCAGGAAGTAATGTCCCTTCATGCCATCTGTTTTCACCCTTCAGCGGTGCCAGCAGCCCCCAGCAGCTGGAGCCTGGATAGCGGAGCCCGAGAGGCCCAGCCCTTCCTGTCTGCCCACATGGGGTGCATCCTGCCCCCCCCAGTGCCTCCCCGAAGCCTGCTGCATGGTAAGAAGACCTCCAGCGGGTCCCCCCAGGTAGTCCCTGGTCTCAGACCCTGCTCAGGGTCAAGGTCAGCAGCCCTCCAGGCTAAGACAGGCTGACTCAGCCAAGGAAGAATCATCCCCACCACAGAAAGGACCCTGCTGGGCTTTGGGGTCAGGAGGTGTCCAGGTGCAGCAGGTGAGCTCAGTAAGGCTTTTCTGACCCAGGAGGCTGAGGACAGAGGAACTGACTGTGCCAAGCTTGACAGTCACCAGCCCATCATGGGCGGAGAGCTGCCACTGTCTGCGGCCTGTTGTTCTGCAGGCTCTGATGCACTTGACTTTCTTGACCTCCTGTGTGGTGTGGGGGTCTTTACTCCAGCAGCCTGTGTTTTGGAGAACTTGAGTGAAAAGAGAGCTTTTTCTGTGGCCTCCACTGCTGAGGGGTCCACAGGAGATGCTTTCCATGTCTGCCCAGTTGGCCCAGCAAGATGTGCTGACGTGCAGCCCAAGAGGGGCCCCGGCTGAGGCTCTGGTTCTGTTCCCTTTGCAGGTCATTACTCCCTACACTTTGACGCCTTCCACCACCCCCTGGGTGACACCCCACCGGCCCTTCCTGCCCGGACCCTGCGCAAGGTAATGTACTGAAGTGACAGCCCCACCCGCTGTGAGATGGGTCATCTTGTCTGCTGGGATCCCCCTGAGGTCCTCCTCCTCTGCTCCTGTCCCCGAGAGCCCAGCCTGGTAGAAGCTGGGGTAGGGCCAGAGCCACACTCGGGATGCAGGTGACCATTGTGTCCTGCAGCAGGTATGATGGGGGCAGGGAGGTCAGAGGGTCCTGGAGACAGCAACACATGGTACTCAGAGTGTGTGGGTGGCGAGCAGAGAGAAGCCAGGGGGTTCTCTGCCAACACCACAGCAGTTCAAGAGGTAAAGAAACATTCCTGTGGCGGATCGTAGGGCATCTTAAACTAGAATCCAGTCAAAACAAAAAGCATCAGGTACAAAACATTTATGAAAAACTCGTTAGTTTTTCTGCAAATTAAAAAAGACAGATTTTAGCAGCAGAACGCACTCATCTGATCCATGGCCCCTGCGAGGTTCTTTCTACCCTCCCCAACTGGCCTGATGATCCAGCCTTTCTGTCGGTACCCTAGAGCCACAGCCAGTGGCCTGGGATGCCCAGCAGCCAGGATGGGGCCATCTTTTGGTTGCAGGCGATTCTGGAGCTGCCCTGGCTTGCTGGGGACAGGGAGGAACGAGGGGTTGCTGGTGACAGAACAAGAACCATTCTGTTGATGAGGTCACTTTAGAGCTCAGTAAAAAGCAGTCTCTTGATCTCTTCATGTGGTAGGCCGGTCAGCCTACCTGGAAATAGGGATCCTAACATTTCTTGCTCTTCTTTTGCAGTCACCCCTGCACCCTATCCCAGCCTCCCCCACAAGCCCCCAGTCAGGCCTGGATGGCAGCAACTCGACGCTGTCCGGCAGTGCCAGCAGCGGCGTGTCTTCCTTAAGTGAGAGTAACTTTGGGCACTCCTCGGAGGCCCCTCCTCGAACCGACACCATGGACTCCATGCCAAGCCAGGCCTGGAACGCTGATGAAGACCTGGAGCCGCCCTACCTCCCTGTCCACTACAGTCTCTCCGAGTCCGCCGTCCTGGACTCCATCAAGGCCCAGCCATGCCGAAGCCACTCAGCCCCAGGATGTGTCATCCCTCAGGACCCCATGGACCCACCTGCGCTGCCCCCCAAGCCCTACCATCCCCGCCTGCCAGCCCTGGAGCACGACGAGGGTGTGCTGCTACGTGAGGAGGCCGAGAGGCCTCGGGGCCTGCACCGCAAGGCCTCGCTGCCTCCTGGGAGCACCAAGGAAGAGCAGGCTCGCATGGCCTGGGAGCACGGCCGAGGGGAACAGTGAGGGGCCGGGAGGCAGCTGGGACACCACCCTCAGTGAGCAGCTCACCCAACCACTCCAGGTCTGAAAAGCAAGTTCCCCTGCAGGGAGCCAGAGAGGCCTGGCACTCAGGAGAGAACCACCCCGAGTCTACGTTCTACTGCCGTGAACTCGTGTGTTGCCATGTACAGAGGCCACAGCAGCATGAAGGGTTGTGGCTTCTGTTTTTATTTCATTTTCTACATCTCCATTTCTATGGGTTTTCCTTTTTCCCTTGTGCAGTAGATGCTTTCTTCCTCCTGCAGTTCCAGACCACGTGGAGCTATGTGGAGATATTGCACAGACAGAATTGCTTTGCAGCTTTCCCGGGCCCCAGGAGTAGGAACCCAGGCCTTCCCTCCAGGGTAGAGACGCACAGAAGAATGGAAATTGCACTAGGAACCTCTTCCTTTACTGTGTGGACAGAAGAGCTCATGGTTGTATTCAGGGATTGCAAGGACCACGTGGACTACATGTCACAGGTGGACAAGGGGGCTACAAGCCATTTTGCACAAATACCTGCCCACCTGCCTGCTCTTCCATCCAGGAGTGTGTGACTGAGGGGCTGGTTGGGCCAACCTGCTGGCTCAGGCATGTGACCTGGCCTAACTGCACACCCGGGCACACTGCCAGGCTCCTGTGGGCCAGCCCTGCCTCCTGCTCTACCTTGGATTTTTCCCTCCATCGTTTTTTATTTCTGACCATTTGCTCCCCTCCACTCTTAATACATCCCATGCCCTGCAGAAGCCCCCTTGGCAAACAGATCTACAGTAGTTATCTCCGACCCTCTGGGGCTTGAATTGGGGTGTGAAGTCAGAGGGACTACCCTAGCCACCTTCCTCCCCAGGGCCCGGGTGGCCATGTGTTGAGAGATGAGTTGATATAGGAGGGAGGCTGAGGTGTGGCAGGGGCCGGAAATCCTCTGAGCTTTCAGAAGTGGCCAGAGTGCCTGTCATCCAGCTCCTGAATCAGGGATTTTCAGCACTACCTCCAAGCAGTGGGGTTGTCTGCCCAGCCAGGCTTCCAAGGCCTGAGGACTTGTGGTCAGATCAGCAAGCTCTTGGGTAAAAAGGGTGGGAGGGAGCTTCTCCTTTTAGAAGCAGAAGCCACACAGGTTGAATTGTCCTCTCCCAGTGGCCAAGTGCAGGGCCCCCGCTCCAGGCCCATGGGGACCACCACTCAGGGTTCAGGGCGGGCAGGAGGGCAGCTTCTCCAGCCTCCCCAGTCTGTTGGGCAGAAGACAGTGGTGTCTTTATAGGAAACTCTTTCAAGTCAGGGCACTGATTTTCCTCTTGCTTTATTATTTGGGGAGATAGGGTAGGGTGGTAATTAATATTTTACCAGGGTGCTTCTAAGTTACTTAAAAGTCTACAAAACATTGTTTTCTCTCATTTGCTTGCGTTCACAACTTTTTTGGTCACAAGGCTGCCTTCTTGCTGAGCAGGTGTATTCTCTCCTAAATCCTCTTCTGCTGGCCCATCTGACCTCCATGGTCAGGGTGTTTTATGCTTGTAAACAAATGCCAGCTTGTTTTAACAGGAATGCCAGCAAAGTACGTATGAGGAAAGATGAGGGCCATGTTACCTTCAGGGCAGCTGGGAGTGTTCACCACCAGTCTGGGTCCTTTCTGATACTGTAAGGGTGACCCCAGGCAGAGTGGGTCAGTCCTGGCAGCCCTGACCTCGCAGGGCAGGCCTGGACCATCTGGTGTTCACAAGTGTGGCAGTCAGTGGGGACTAACTTTGGATTTCTTTGGTAGGAGGGCATCTTTAGATCTTAGGGCACTTCTGAACCTCAATCCCTGGACAAGGCAGTCATCATGTAAGAACATCTAACTTGTCCACCTGGTGACATGGGAGGGTAGAGAGGGGAGTGTGGGTTTGTTTGGCCTTGCCTCATGCAAGGTGAGCCAGGTCTGTTTTCCCTCTCCATTTTCCCTAGTTGGATGAAAAGGACATGTTCCAAAACCCCCTTTTTTTTTTTTTTTTTTTTGGAGAATCAGCCAGTCTGAGGGGAAGTGGGAGGCCAGAGATGAGAATCCTCTGAAATGATTGTGAAATACTAATTTTCATTCTTTCAAGCTTATTTGTAAATACCTATTTGAATGCTGTGTATTTGTACAGGAATTTGAGCAAAAAATGTATAGAGTGTGATGTCCAATTGGTATTCAGCCCTATAAATGTTTTTAACCTCGGCATTCTGTGCTTATTTAAAATAAGAAAACTTCTAACCATTTCTTTTGTGTATTTATGTTTAAAATAAGAAATGATTTAAAAATGATCTTACCTGTACCAGAGAGCAAAGTTCAAAGAAAAAAATTTGTACTAGTGTCCTAAGAGGTATTTTACTGTATATATTGTGGTAGCATGTTCTCAATCCAACAAGTAATGTGAATTTTAGATGTAAATATCTGCCACTTGATTTCCCTACTCCCTTGACTGCTGTGATGTGAATTAAAGATGAATACCTGATACTGATCCACTGAATTCACTGAATGGGAGCAACGCAAGTGCCCCTCTCCAACCCTTGTCGCTGGGCTCCAAGCCCCATAGAAACCTCGTTTCTACCCTGAGCACAGAGCCAACCTTTCCCATGTCCTGCCTTCGAGAAAAGCCAGCCAAGGAGGACACCCCCTCCGAAGCCTGTCCGCTGACCCACAGGACCCTGCTCCGGAGGCGCCCTCGGCAGCCGGGGCCCTGAGCGCTCGGCTGGGAAGCAGAAGGCGGCGGGCCAGCGAGCCGGGCCAGGCTTCCGGAGCTTGTGAGGAAAACGGCGTGCTCTTCCCAACGTGGGGGGACAAACCTCTGAAGCCCCCGACAACCCGCAGTGAGGGAGGACGGTTCAGATCCCAACACCACACAACTAGCCCTGACCCGGGCTGCTCTGAGCTCTGGGACTGCAGCCCCGAGGGGAGCCTTCCTGTGGGCCGCCCTCCAGCCCAGAGTCTGTCCACCCCGGCCGGGGTCCTTCTGTCGGAACGGGCGAGGCGGGCTCCGGCCACCCGCGCGCGGCTCAAGCGAGTGGGCACCTAAGCTGCTGGGGAAATTCGGCCATGGTCATCCCGCCTCGCAGGTGCTCCCCAAAGGCCGGGTCCCCCGCCCACGCGATCGTTTTTAAAAAAATAAAGAAACCTCTTCAGAGCGTTGCCTGCAGCCGGCCGCCCTCCCTATCCTGTCGGGTTGTGGCTGACCCCAGAGCCCATGACCTGCGCCACGAGTCGGCGCCTGGCCGGGGAGGTCGGCAAGGTTTTTCAGGCGGGCGTTAGGCCCAGAACAGGGCGTATGCTGGACAACTCAACAAGCCGCGGGGAAACGGCCGAATCCCACTTCAGCCCACGGTGCCCGGCCTCAGTCACAACCGCTGCCCATACTCAAGATGGCCGCCTGAGCCGCTTCCGTCGCCTCTGTGGCCGCTTCCTGCGGGCTGCTCTGGTTCAATCAGCGGCCGACAACTGTCTAGGGCCGAGGGCGGGCGACCCACCAGCCAATGGGGGAGGGTAGCGTGGAGCCGCCGGTCTGGGCTCCGAGGAGCGTGGGCCAATGGGGGTGCGGCGGGTGGGAGGGGCGAAGGCCTCCCGCCAATGGGGAGCTAGGGCGCGCGGCCGGGACCTGAGGCAGCGCCGCGCGGCGGGCGCGGTTCAGTCGGGCGGTGGCGGCGGCGGGTGGAGGAGGATGTGGGCTACGCACGGGCTGGCGGTGGCGCTGGCTCTGAGCGTGCTGCCGGGCGGCCGGGCTCTGCGGCAGGGCGATTGCGAAGGTGCGGCGGGGTCGGGGTCCGTGCGCTGTGGCCGGCCAGGCGACGGCCCTGAACCCAGTCAAGCCGTGGGGCCGCCGAGAGGCTCGGGCTGGAATGGGCGGGGGTGGCGGCGGCGGCCGGCCCCAGAGGGGTCCTCCCGAGTTGGGGCCGACGCCGGGCCTGGAAGAGATTTCTTGGACCTAAAAAGCATTGGTCCGACGAGAAAAAGTTGGAACCAGATCGTTGAGAAAACTTGGCCTGAAATTGAGATAACGCCGGAGTTTTGGTCCTTTCCCATCACTGGGCAGAGGCTCTCGGGAGAGTCCCTGGCCCGGTCGGGAGTCCTAAGGGCCGGCCTTCGGCACCGCGCCTGGTCTGGTAGGGTTGCAGAGCCGCATTTCAGGGTTCGGTATTGTATTTGGAAATGAGCAGCATTTGGATCATTTTCCTTTTCGGCCTCCAGTTTGTCCATTTTGAGGGTCACAGTGAGTCCATCTCAAGGACACGTGTTCAGTCTCGGCTTACACTTTATGGAAAGAGCAGACAGAAGGCGTTTGTGGGTCATTAGGTGATGCTCGTTCCCCGCATGCCTTGGGTGTGCCAGGGGACCCAGCAACCTGGAGCCCGGTTCTGTCCACCTGTGGGCACTTGAAGAAATCCGGTGATGGAAAAACACCCTTCTCCATGTTTGCTGAGCATCTCTCTTCCCTCTCTTTTCCAGTTTGTATTTCTTATCTGGGAAGATTTTACCAGGACCTCAAAGACAGAGATGTCACATTCTCACCAGCCTCTATTGAAAAAGAACTTATAAAGTTCTGCCGTGAAGCAAGAGGCAAAGAGAATCGGTTGGTGAGTAGCCATTTGACCCTCCCCAGGCTGGCCTTAGCCGGCGTTTAACCCTCGGCTTCACCAGCCTCTGAGTTAAAGGTCCTGCCCACTTGTCTGTTCAGGAGGCCAGCTGCTCTCTCAGTGAACTAATGTGGGACTGAAGTGCTTCCCGTATTCTGTAGGTGTGATGTTACCCTCTTACTACTGATTAAGCATCTGTCTACTGCGTGCTGTGCACCAGGACTACCGGGGAGAGGAATGATAGACAAATGATGCAGTGGGATGGGTGTCATGAAGAAAATGGACCAGGGTGGTATGGTATAGGGGGTGGGTGCTGATTTAGACAAAGTAGTCAAGAATTCTTCTGAGAAAGGGTCATCATTGTGGTGGGGGAAGAGCATCCCAGGCAGAGGGACCAGCTAGTGTGAGTGCCCAGAGGCCAGAAGTCTTGGCATGTGTGAGAACCGAAGAAGATAACAAAGTGCACACTGGGTAGATCAGGGCTGAACTGAGGACGAGAGCCCTAATGAAAAGATGGCTTTTGTAGCTTTAATTTCCCTGGCTGTCTCTGGTTTGTCTGTCTTTCTGTTTAAAGGTTTGAACCCTGGTGACTTTTAAATTCATACGGTGGCTGTCAGCTCTGGGACCGAGTGTGTAGTGAGAGCCTGGGTTGACACTGACTGAATCTGACTGCCAGTACAGGCGGGGACATGGGAGAATGAGGCCCTGGCAGAGAAGGAAAATGTTTTGAGATGTCAATACTCTTTGGAGAAGATGGCTCTCGAGTAGCACCTCCTGAAGGCCATTGTCCTTTCTTGCTGCAGTGCTACTACATTGGGGCCACAGATGATGCAGCCACCAAGATCATCAATGAGGTGTCGAAGCCCTTGGCCCACCACATCCCTGTGGAGAAGATCTGTGAGAAACTCAAGAAGAAGGACAGCCAGATCTGTGAGCTCAAGTACGGTGAGTGTGGCCAGGCCTTGTGCAGGCAACACTGTAGCCCTTCTGTGCTCCGGCAGTGATGGACTTGACTTTCTGGCTGGGGAGGCACGGGGAACTAGAGCCTCTGTGAGTGTGCCACGTGGCCTGGTAGGTGGTGCCCATGGTGCGGGTGGGGGGCGGCCTCAGGGTAGAGGTCAGAATCAGCCTCTTCGAGGAAGTGACACTTCAGCAGACTCTGAAGGAGGTAGGGGGTTAGTCCAGGGCACAATCAATAGAAGAGCATTTCAAAGGCAACCCAGTGGCATGACAGGTGGGTGGTCAGGTCCCAGAGGGCAGGTGAGTGAAGATTTGGCTTTTAGTCTGAGGAAAGATGGGACTGTTAGTTTTGGAGCACAGAAGGGATGTGGGTTGACTGGGGTTTAACAGGCTTGTCCTGACTATAAGCGCTGAAGGCCCAGCGATCTTTATTTTAAGAAGTGCTGTGTTCCATCAGGCAAGCCCAAGGTTATGGGCTCATGGCATCTCTCTTGTTGAATAAGTCCGTGGTGGAAAAAACACTCCAGGTCTTCAGAAAGTCAGGGGCAGGAATATTGTCCTCTTCTGTAAAATTTTAAAACGGCACCAGCATATTTCATTGTGAATTGAGTGTCCAAGGGCCTGTGTTTGCCCACGTGCCTCAAGGATTCCAGGTCTTCTGAGAGTGATCCTGGTTCAGTGCTGATGGCTCAAGGTCTCTGCATGGTCACAAGTGGTTATGGAGAGTGAGCTCCTAATTCAAACGGGCCTGACCAGGGCCTGTGTTGGGAAACTGGGGCTAGGGGATCTGTCTACTCTGTCACGCTGTAGCTGTCCTTCTACGGTGATGTGAGCTCTACTGTGACTACTGAAGAGGCATTTGGAGTGGGAGCCACATTCCTCCTATACAGTTCCTCCTGTAAGGACCGTGTGGGCTCCATTCCTGTCCCTGGTGACATTGCACGTCTGTGGTGGACGTTGCCAGCATGAAACTCACCTTCCTGGTGAAGGGACCTTGGCCAGTTGCCCCTCTTGGAGGCAGTGGTCACTGACACACATGCATGTGTCTGGAAGTGTCTCTGCCCCTATGACCAGGAGGGCTGCTTGTTTAAGGGATGGTTTGGCTGTGCAGGACTATTGGGGGCCCCAAGCTGCTCCTGCCCAGCTGGTTACTCTCCCTGCTCTCACCTCCAGACAAGCAGATCGACCTGAGCACAGTGGACCTGAAGAAGCTTCGGGTTAAAGAGCTAAAGAAGATCCTGGACGACTGGGGCGAGACGTGCAAAGGCTGTGCAGAAAAGTCTGACTACATCCGGAAGATTAATGAACTGATGCCTAAATACGCCCCCAAGGCAGCCAGTTCACGGACTGATTTGTAGTCTGCCTGATCCCTGCTGCACCTGAGGGGAAAACAGTTCATCTGTGTCTTCCCCAAACAGCCTTTTTGTAATTTATTTTTTAGGCCGGCTCCTGACAAAGTCAGGTGTGAAGCCTGGAGCTTTCCTAATGATGCTGGGTCTACAACATCCCCTTGGGGGGATTCACTTTGTTCTGTGGCCGGTTTACTCTAGGACTTCGAAGTGTGTCTGGGATTTTTTTATTAAAGGAAGAAAATTTCTAGCTGTCCTTGGAGAATTAAAGTGAATACTGAAATAGGATTTTACCCCGAATGAAGATTTCACCGGTTTATGCTTTCCGGTTTACAGAGTTTTCAGGTATATTCACATTTGTCCCTCAGCCACCAGCCAGTACTGGAGATAGCAGGGCAGGACAGGGGGACCAAGGCCTGCGGGGTTGTACAGGACTGGAGCAGGGCCTGGGGAGCAGGCTGGGCTTGATAACCCTAACCCCGCATGGACTATCTTATACCCACATGAGAAAGGCTGACATCAGGGCTTGGTGTGAACCCTTGTGGAGGGGATGTATAGTGTGCTTTTTCTGCAATGATGTTTTCAATAACTGCAAATGTTCAGTACTGTCACATTTCTAAAGATGCTCTTGGCCTGGCTACCTCCACCAATCACTGTCCAGATCTTGCCATCTACTCGCTCATTTGGGTTTGTGGTCTAGTGTCAGTCCCAAGCCTCTGATGCCTAATTGGGATTTTGCAAGACTGGAAGGAGTTGGTTTGTACAACAAGCTGAGGAGAGGATGCCTTTTGCCTTTGTTTACCCAAGAGAAGTCTTAACAGTTGAGGTCCTGAGAGCTTGTAAGCAGAGTGTCCCTAGTGTCTGATTTCTAAGTTGCTCTCTTTGGGGTTGGTGCTTGGGAAACCCAGTTGCCTGCGTGAGCTATGACTCCACAGAGACACTTCTGCTCCTCATACCTGCAGAGACCACCTGAAGGGAAGGACTAAGAAGCAGCACTTTCCAAGGAATTGCTTTGACCTCAGGTCACATCCTTTGTGCAGCGGATCCATTTGCCTATTGAAAGGGACTTCAGCCTGCTGTAAAGTCCATCAATGCTTGGCAGCAGCAGGCCCACATATTTCACTTCCACCACACCATGTCTGAGGAAAGCGAGAAGGTGGAGCCACTTCTCAGGCCAGGCCTTCCCTGTTAGGGGAATTAGAAGGGCTGTTAAGATTTAACAAGCATTGTATCCTGAGCCCCTGAAAAGTGCTGGAGCCAGAAGTCTTAGAAGATGGAGCTGTCTCCCCTTACCACCCTAGGTCTGTGTTTCTGTGGCCCCCGTGTCCTCCAGGCCACACTGAACAGGGAAAACAACCCAACTACTACCACCCTAGGGCTGATAGCCAAGGTTATCTCTGCAGGGCTTAACTCCTTTCTGGAATATTTCCCGAGGCACGAAGTGTTACAGGTGTTACTTCTGTTTCCTCTTGCACGTGCCTTAGTCATTAACAGGAGCTGCTTTCTGGTTGTGGGAGGAGGGCAGGGCTGTGGTGCTCTCCACTCCACACTTTCTGTGGCTGAAGTTGGGTCAAGTTCTGCTGCGAAGCCTCCAGCAACTCTCCCTGGAGAATGAAAGATTCCCCAAGGGGCTTGGGCACGTGGGCAAGACTCCCGTCACCTTACCACCGGGAGAGGTAAGTGTTGCAAACTGAGTAACCGCTGGTTTTGACCTCTTTGCCCGTGGCTCGGATGCCCAGAGCAGAGGGCAGGGCCCCGAGGCACCAAGGAGCCCATTCCCACTCCAGGAACTGCAGGTTTACGATTCCGGGTTTCTGTGCCTGGGCCTAGACGGGTCTCGCCTTCCTGCATGCATAGCCAGAGTCCTCATGGCCTTTCTGGGGACCAATGCCGGTGAACCTGAATGCAGGGAGTTGGCGTGCGACCTAGGGAGTGCCGTGTTTTGGTCCTCGCGTTTGTCAAGCCCCGAGTCGAGTTAGGAGATGCCGTGGCAGGGTATGGGGGTCACCCAAGCCTAGTGCTGGAATTGAGGGGAGCACTATGTAAAGAGGGCGCTGGGTCAAGGCCTAGTGCCCCCCACGCCTACAGAGGCTGCCACTCCTTCACCCATCAGTGCGGGCTCCTGACGCGGGAGCCAGAGGCCAGGGTCTCGCAGCCTGCTGAGGTCGGGGACCGCAAAAGCCAGCTCTCGAGGGCGCGGAGCTCTCGGTCGAGCGGTGGCGCCAGAGCCCACTGCGCGGCCGCACTAGACCATTTGCCGCTGGGTCACGTGGCACGGGGCGGCGCAGCCGGATGACGCACGCCCGGCGGAGCTCTCGCCCCGCCCGTACGGGATCACGTGGCCGGCGCAGCCTGATAACGCAACGCCCAGCTCCTGGGCTCCGCTCACGCCCCGCCGCCGCGCCGAGTCCTTTTGTCCAAGATGGCGGCGCCGGGGGCGCTGCCTCCTCGGCCGCCGCCGCCGCCGCTGTGAGGGGCCTGCGGGCCGCCCGCCCGCCTGCCGCGCCGGCGCCATGAAGAGGCAGAGCGAGCGAGACTCGAGCCCGAGCGGGCGCGGCTCGTCGTCGTCGGCCAAGCGGCCGCGGGAGCGCGAACGGGAGGCGGAGGCGGGCGGGCGGCGGGCGGCGCACAAGGCCTCGGGTGGCGCCAAGCATCCCGTTCCAACGCGGGCCCGCGACAAACCTCGCGGTAGCGGGGGCAGTGGGAGCGGGCATCGCGACGGCCGCGGCGCCGGGGACGCGAATCACCGTGCGAGCAGCGGCCGCTCCTCCGGTTCGGGCGCCGGTGGCGGAGGACGCGGTGGCAAGGCCTCAGGGGACCCAGGCGCTTCAGGGGCTTCGCCCCGCGTGTCTCCACTGCCACCTCCACCACCACCCGGGGCCGAGCCTGCGGGTCCCGGCTCGTCGGCGGCCGCACCCGAGTACAAGACTCTGCTCATCAGTAGCCTGAGCCCCGCGCTGCCCGCCGAGCACCTCGAGGACCGGCTTTTCCACCAGTTCAAGCGCTTCGGAGAGATCAGCTTGCGGCTGTCGCACACGCCTGAGCTGGGCCGCGTGGCTTACGTGAATTTCCGGCACCCACAGGACGCGCGTGAGGCCCGCCAGCACGCCCTGGCCCGCCAGCTGCTGCTCTACGACCGCCCGCTCAAGGTGGAGCCGGTGTACCTGCGCGGAGGCGGCGGCGGCGGCGGTGGCGGCGGCGGCGGCGGCGGGAGCAGCCGCCGAAGCAGCAGCAGCAGCGCTGCCGCCTCCACGCCGCCCCCCGGGCCACCCGCGCCTGCCGACCCGCTCGGCTACCTCCCACTGCACGGCGGCTACCAGTACAAGCAGCGTTCGCTGTCCCCAGTTGCCGCCCCGCCACTGCGGGAACCCCGCGCCCGCCACGCCGCCGCAGCGTTTGCCCTGGATGCTGCCGCCGCCGCCGCCGTAGGACTGTCCCGGGAGCGGGCCCTGGACTACTACGGGCTCTACGACGACCGCGGGCGCCCCTACGGCTACCCGGCCGTGTGTGAGGAGGACCTGATGCCTGAGGACGACCAGCGGGCCACTCGCAACCTCTTCATCGGGAACCTGGACCACAGCGTGTCAGAGGTGGAGCTGCGACGGGCTTTCGAGAAGTACGGCATCATTGAGGAGGTGGTCATTAAGAGACCCGCCCGTGGTCAGGGTGGTGCATACGCCTTCCTCAAGTTCCAGAACCTGGACATGGCCCATAGGGCTAAGGTGGCCATGTCAGGCCGAGTGATTGGCCGCAACCCCATTAAGATAGGCTATGGCAAGGCTAACCCCACCACACGCCTCTGGGTGGGTGGCCTGGGACCTAACACCTCGCTGGCAGCGCTAGCCCGGGAGTTTGACCGCTTTGGGAGCATTCGGACCATTGATCACGTCAAAGGGGATAGCTTTGCCTACATCCAGTATGAGAGCTTGGACGCCGCCCAGGCCGCTTGTGCTAAAATGAGGGGCTTTCCCTTGGGTGGTCCCGACCGCAGGCTGCGTGTGGATTTTGCCAAAGCAGAGGAGACTCGGTATCCCCAGCAGTACCAGCCTTCACCCCTCCCTGTGCATTATGAGCTTCTCCCAGATGGATATACTCGGCACCGAAACCTGGACGCTGATCTGCGGGTGCGGGATAGGACCCCCCCACACCTCCTGTACTCAGACCGAGACCGGACCTTTTTGGAAGGGGACTGGACCAGCCCCAGTAAAAGCTCTGACCGCCGAAACAGCCTCGAGGGCTACAGCCGCTCAGTGCGCAGCCGGAGTGGTGAGCGCTGGGGTGGAGATGGGGACCGGGGCCTGCCTAAGCCCTGGGAGGAGAGGCGGAAGCGGAGGAGCCTTTCCAGTGATCGCGGAAGGACAACCCACTCCCCTTATGAGGAACGGAGCAGGACCAAGGGTGGTGGGCAGCAGGCGGACCGAGGCTCTGACCGCACCCCTGAGCGCAGCCGCAAGGAAAACCACTCCAGTGAAGGGACCAAGGAATCCGGCAGCAACTCCCTCAGCAACAGCAGACACGGGGCTGAGGAGCGGAGCCACCACCACCACCATGAGGCTCCAGACTCTTCCCACGGGAAGAAGACACGAGAGGGCGAGCGCAATCATCGGACCATTGAGGCTGAGCCCAAGCCTCTCGAAGAGCCAAAACACGAGACCAAAAAGCTCAAGAATCTTTCAGAGTATGCCCAGACACTGCAGCTGGGTTGGAATGGGCTTCTAGTGTTGAAAAACAGCTGCTTCCCAACATCTATGCACATCTTAGAGGGGGACCAAGGGGTTATCAGCGGTCTCCTCAAAGACCACACTTCTGGGAGTAAGCTGACCCAGCTGAAGATTGCCCAGCGCCTTCGACTGGACCAGCCCAAGCTCGACGAGGTCACACGACGCATCAAGCAGGGGAGCCCCAATGGCTACGCAGTGCTCCTAGCCACCCAGGCTTCCCCCATTGGGCCTGGCACTGAGGGGATGCCCGCGGTGGAACCAGGCCTACAGAGGCGGCTTCTCAGGAACCTGGTCTCCTACTTGAAACAGAAGCAGGCTGCAGGGGTGATCAGCCTGCCAGTGGGTGGGTCCAAGGGCAGAGACAGCACAGGCATGCTTTATGCCTTCCCGCCCTGCGACTTTTCTCAGCAGTACCTCCAGTCAGCACTGAGGACATTGGGCAAGTTAGAAGAAGAACACATGGTGATAGTTATAGTAAGAGACACAGCCTAGCCCAAACCTGTCTTCTCCAGCTCCACGTTTGTGTCACAAAAGCAGTTATTTTAAAATCTGAATCCTCCGCTGGGTTATTTCAGTTCATTTGGTAGGGGACCAAAGTCCTGTCCCCCACCAAAGCTAAGTTCTTAGGTTTTGGGGGGGTTTTTTTTACAGTGATGAGAAGGGACTCCTGTCATGTTGGTTTCTAGTGTACGAGATCCTGTCTGCTGTGTTCTGTATTTTTTTATTTTTTGACTAACTGTATGGAAAGCTGTCAGTAAAGCCTTTGTCAGAGGATGGATTTTTAATCCTGCTCAGCTCCTGGTTTAATCACGTTTTTGTTTTTGTTTTTTGTTTTTTTGCTCAAAGAATGGAAGGCTTTTCCCCGCTACATGCACACAAATGCCCTGTCATCTTTCCACCACTGGCATAGCTCACCGTCCTGCTGCACTAGTGGGTCTCAGCCCTTCAGATCTTTGGGCTGTCGGGACTATGTTCACATTTTTTAATCTTGGCTGAGAGCAGGTGGGTTTCAGTCTGCACGCAACCCTGCCTTGCCAACCAGAGGACCCCACGCACAGGAAGGGGTTGAGCCTAAGTTTTTGTTACTAGTTTTTGTTTTCCTGCCCCAAACTGTGTGTGTCCATCAAGCCTTTTTGAAGACAAGTAGTCTTTAGCAGTTGTGTGGTCTTGTAGTCATGGGAGGAGCAGTGCAATATTGATGTCAAGGGGTCTTGGTGCCATGGATCCGTGCAGCCTCCTTCTCTCGTTCAGCCTCCCTTCTAGCCTTAATGCAGCAGCCCAGGGATACCCAGTTGGGAGACAGAGCTGCCTCAGACTCCCAGGGACACTGGAGACCAAATGCTGGAATGGAGGGTGGGAGGCAGCTTTCCTTGGACTTTTTCTTGAACTTTACCCGGTGTTTGAATTCTTTTTTTTCCTTTGGTTGGTTGGGGGTGATGTGTCAATGGAGTGGGCCTCTGCCCAGTCTCTAGGGCTTTGTGGGAGACATTGAATCCCTGGGGCCTGAAGAGTTTTTGAGCGAGTATGGCGGGTTCGGAAGAGGCTGCTCTCCCCGGGGCAGGCGAGAGTGTGTGCCGAGGCCACCTGCCCTGCTGTCGAGGTGGGGACCACTGGGGGAGGTGCTTCTGTGGGGAAGCGTCGCATTGCCAAGGTGTTGGGCAGTGCTCGAGCTCAAAACCACTCGAGCTGAGTTGGGGAGGAATGTGGAGTCATCCTCAAGCTGGTAGGGAAAGATGGCTTGAAGGAGTCTTAAGTTCTGTGGCGACCTGTCTCTGCTACGGTAGTGTGGCCAGCATTGGCAGAAAAAGCCAGCAGTGTTGGGTCAGGAAGGGAAATCAGTCACACAGCAACTGACACCACAGAGCACAGCCCAGACACTATTTCAGGATGTTTGTGGCAGTTCAGATGTTCCAAAAGGATCATTGTCAAGGGTGAGGGAGAACAGAAGCTCCAGTAAGGGAAACAAGTCCCTAAATGACCAGGAACTCTGGGTTCTGTTGACCATGCCATCCCCTGTCTAGGTCTGGTGACTACCCTGGCTGGCACGAGGCAGCACAGGTGACAACTCATGCGGTGGAAGCTGGGGCTCAGTGCGGACTGCGTGCAGAATGCACGCCTCTCCACAAGGACAGTGGGAGGTGTCTTTTCAAGACCTTGGAGATCTAAGGTAAACAAGGGAATGTGCCTGGGGGAAGCGCCGCTCACTGGGCTTCAGCTGGTGTTCACGACTGAGAACAAGCATGTTCGTAACGGAAAACATTAACATAAGGAAGTGTGTTATGTGCCTGTTTGTACTCGAGCTTTGGCCACAACTGCCAGGTATCTGAGCAAATCAGTGTGGGGCACAGTGGCACCATTCCGGGCAGGAGTGGGCCTCGCCTCGATTAGAGCAGATGAGGTAGGGGGTGTCTTGAAGGCACACTGACAAATGCCATGGGCACAGGTCACAGCCACCTTGCTGTATTTAAGCCTGAAACTTCTCTGGGCTGTTCCTTCATAAAGTGGGTGCTCAGGACCCAGAATAAATACTATGCCTCCTAGCTTTCCCAGACAGAAACCTAAGAAATCTGGTTGGAGAAGACACTTAAACCCTTGCCTTGTTCACCCTTCTTCAGGGATAGGTGCTTTCTGGCCCCAAAATGAACTAGAGTGTTGATGAAGAACCACAGCTTGTGTGTGACTGTCTCTCTTCCTTGGACCCTCTTCTCAACTCCTTCCTTCCTTTCGCTCTTAAAGACACAGCAGGTTCTGTGACCGTCTCTCAGAAAGGCCTTGACTAGCACTACGGGGATCGGTCAGGTGGTCAAGGCCCTGGCAGATGTATGACATGCCCCCAGGGAGAGGTTTAGCTGCAGGCACCCAGTGCTTCCACCTGTGGTTCTGGTCCTGTCTGAGGTGTGGCTTTAACGCAAAATTTGCATTGGTGTTCTGCTACTGTTCCACTGTTTCTTCCTGAATTACTCAGAGCTCAAGCCCTGGCAGAGTAAGAGGGCTGATGTTTCCTTAGTCTCTTAGGGCACTTCCCTAAGGATGTGTTGTCAAGTCGACCAGGATTCTGCTTTCCTGTAGCAGGTTCCCATCTCCACCCAAGAGACCTGTGGGTGCTCCCAGCAGCTGCTGGCAGAGCTCAGGGAGACTGTCTCAGCTGAGTTGATGGCTAGAATATAATGCTTTTAGTACTTCTGGCTTTTAGCCTGTTTTCTTCTAATGCACCAGCAGACTATTCCACTGGGTAGGTGTTAGCAACCCCTTTAAGCTAAGGCCTCTGCTCTCTGGAGGACCAAGAGGTGCCTGAGTGACACAGGCCCACTTCCGCATGTGTCATACATGCACAGTGCTCTGAAGCCCAGCAGGGCTTTACTGGCCCCTGATGAGTTTAGCTATCTTGTCTTGCTTGTTTACTTCACAAGTTTGTCCTCTTTTCTCAGCAGAGGGAGAAAAATCTCTTTAGCTATATCATACCTATAAGACAGAAACTGGGCAAACTCGAAGAGACTACATTCTATTTATTGTGGGAAAGATGGGGGTGGGGTGAGTGAAAAGGTAAGAGGTCCTTTCCCTGGTGGTGGCACAGCTGAACCACAGGCCAGTTTTCAAGGCCTGTGAAGTACCTGCAAAGCCAGCCCGCCCAAGCCCCACAAACTGCCAAAACTGAAGAAGTGCCCGGGTCTACCGTTGTAGTCCCTTAAAGGTACAGTAATGACAGTCACCCAACTACAGGGATGGCCAAAATGCTTTCGCTCCTTAGCTTTGCCAGCTCATTGCTCCAAAACTTCCCAGGACCCCTACCTTTCCAGCTCCACCAAATCTGTACTCCGGAGCTGCCTTCTTGATTCAGAACCCAGGATAGAGATGAGATGTGCACACAGTGAACGATGCCCTGAGCACCTCCCTCAACCCCATGCCTGGTCCTTCTCTGGGGGAGAGCGGCAGGCCAGGGTGAGGCACTGTAACTAAGCTGCTTTTCTCCCCAGAGCGCTTTATTTGGGCAGAATGTGTTCTCACCACCGTGCTGGACTGCCTCTCCTGGAAGGCGTCCTCTCTATTGCCTGGCTAGCGCTGCAAGGAAAGGGACAGACCCCCACTTTGGTAAGAGAACAGGGAAAGGCCATAAACAAAGACAGACTTGTAGTTTATTTTGTATTTTTTTTAAATAAATACACTTTACATTAAAGAAAAAGGCTTTTGATTTGTAATTTCCACATTGGGGAGAAAGGGAAGAAAAAAAGATTTTTGAAAAACTGAATCACAAAGAAAAATAGAGGGAGTGAACTTATATCCTAAGTTCCCTCAACTCCACAAAACCAATATCCACAACGACCTTGCTGCCCCCAAACCGAGAAGGCGGGTGAACCTAAGCATTTATTCAGCAAACAAGCAGTGCCTTCCTCCCCACCTCTGGCACCTCTGGAAGGAAAACAAATTATCCTGACAGCATATGAGGCAACAAAACAGGTTAAAAAATCATATATTATATTTATAATAAAATATTCTTAATCCTTATCAATTTAAGAAACCACGATTTTCCTTTTCATTTAAATATGTATGTAAAAATGCCTCTATATTGTTCTTTAGACATCATTTTCTTCCCTTAGAAAATGAAGTGCAGGGACAAGAGACCTGGTGGATATAAGTTCATACCCTCAGTTATAAATGCCTTTTTTTTTTCTTTTTAAGTTTTATAAAAAACTATTTCTTGTTCTTTAAGTAAAGAACATTATACAAAGAAAATATATTGTGAAATAACCCCAGAGACATGTTTTTTTTTCCCTTGAGGAAAGATATGTCCATCCTAGGAGAAGGGGGAAGCAGAATAGGGCCTAACCCCTGCTGTCTTTTTTTTGTGGTTGTTATTGTTTTTAGAAGGACCCTCAAGATTCCAGTGAGACTCTCTAAGCTATAATCCTCTGAATGCAGGGCATGCAGTTCGTTAAAAGAGCCCTGGGAGAAGGGGAAGGGAAGATGTTCTGAATTCATTTGACTCAGTTTCTCGCCTGCCAAGAATCTCTTCCACGTGGTGATGGCTCCTCACTCATTTAGAGATAGAATGATGTCATCTTCCAAATCAGAGTTGTCAGAGCTGTCGGCTGAAAGGTAAGAAAAGGGAGAGACTAGATTATGCACTAGGCTTACAGGAAGCTTTCTGAAGAAGGCACCTACATACACATACATTTATGCCTGAGCAAGGTTAATTACCAGTTTCCAGAAAGAAAACACATCAATTAACTCCTTGGAGCTGGCTCTGGAGAATATACTGTTTTGGCAACGGTGGTTCCCCTGGGACCTCTCGCTTGCTTACCTTTCAGAGGGCCTGGACATGGTGCCCTCTGCTTCCTAGAGGTTCTTCCTCCTGCCTGGAAGGCCCTAAAGGAACCAGGCAAGCCCACGCTAAAGCTTTCACCCATGGTGCTTTGGCTGCAGAGGGGTTGAGGTCATGTGAGCCCATGTAGTCCTTTGGCCTCCAGAGTCCTTCAGGGGTGAGCACAGGCCTGCCTGACCCCTAAGACCACTAAAAAGACAGGCTGGGCCTGAGCAAAGATGAAAGTTCTCTTAAACTCCTCCACCACTCTTCTCAGAAGACCTCATAAAGGCAGAGATACTCAACCAAGGATTCATTCCTCTGCAATTTCTGAATATAATCTGCAGGGAACAAATTCCCTAGAAGGTACAGGCCAGCATGCAGCAATCCCAGAGAGGGAGTGCCTAGGAACACAGGGCTGGAAGCCAGCAGTGGGTAGCTATGACACCCTGGAAGGTGGCACTGTGTCTCTGGCACACAAGGAATCTTCTGCTTGACCCTCTGCCTTCCAGGCAGTGAAGAGACCACATGAACACCTGGAAGGATCCATTAAGGGGTGACACTAAGCAGTAACAGAAAGAACCCTCAAAATAAGGTAGATACACACATCTAGCTGATGGAAATCGGACAGAAACATAGGAGCTAGCTGTAGTATTTGTTGAGCGAAGGTAAAGGGAAGATCTCAGTGCCCATTTGGATCACTCACAGCTCAGGAAACTGAAACAATTTTAACAAGGTCCCCAGGGAAGTGGGAAGACATCCTGAGCTGGAGCCCTGCAAATGCCCACAGGCTCTGAGGTCCCCCTGTGGAGAGGGACAGCCAGTGGTTCCAAAGAACCCCTCATCAGCCCTTTCCCAGATAACCTGAGAGACTCCACTCGAGAAAAGCTGAGGAAGAACTGCGTGTTCCCAAACCTTCATTCACTACAATCTCCTTTAGGAAGAAAACTGGAAGTGGATAAAGTAAAACTAAGAAAAGTAGGGCTGTGATTTAAAAGAAAAAAAAAAGTCCTGAAAGTAAGCAAAAGAGTTGACTGGGAAAGAAAAAAATTTAAACAAAAAGAAAACAGAAAAAAAAAAAAGATGGCTGGGAAAAACCAGTGTTCCTGGGTCTAACAGGATGCAAGCACAGCCTGACTTCACAGTGAGGAGTGGGGAAAACAGGACGGAGATCAAACTAATACCTGACACAGCCAAACCACAAACTAGGCCTCGTCGGCTTCCTTACTGAAGGACCTCCAGGAGGAAGTGCCAGCAGGGAAGGGGGAGAAGCAGGGGCAGCACCGTGTCCCAGCCCACGGGATTGGGAAGAATCCCCCGGTGCTCATGCGACCTGTGAACCGACAATGCAAGCCCCACCTGCCTAACAGTATGTAACCGTCAGGTGTAGAGCCACTAAGAATTAAGAGTCTTCACAGCTGCATCACATCTAAGGACTAAATGCAGCCGAAGGAGAACACCACCACAATCATCTTTAAGCAAATAACCCGTCAGGCACAGGATTAACAGAACCCTCAGTGGTCAGGCACCGACTCCCCTCCTGGTGGTCAGGTGGCAGGTCACTCTCTCTACCTTCTTTAGCCTTTTCTCATCCTCCAAATGCTGAAGAGACCCAACCCCAGACTCTGGTCGGGACCTCTCCCTCTGAAAGGCCCTGGAGGCAAAGGCAGTTGATGTTACAGTCAGTCCCAGCAATGTGCAACCTCTTGCTCTACAACATACAGGCTTTTCAAAGGAGGGCAGAGCAGACAAACAAACACAAAGACCTCAGTGTCAAGGTATTTCTCTTCTGAGGGCCGGGGTTTTGCATCTGAAATCTATCACGTCTCTGTGGGATCCAAGGCTTACGCCAGGTTACATGTGGGGCACATGGGTGTGGTTTTCTATAGTCAACAGTGGCTTTTATCACACACTAAAGAGGCTCCATAAACCCCAAAAGCTTAAGAGCTAACGCTCTAGATGATTAGTGTGAGGCAAATGGTAAACCCAGGGTACAGAGGCTGCCCCCGTCTGCTCCGCTGTGAGCCGCTGTCGGTCTCTACAGGGAAGGAGCAGTGGAGGACGCACGCTGCCACCTCGGTGTCACCACCTCAGTTCTAGCCCCCAAGCTGCCATGTCCTCACACTGTCACCTACAACGGCATTTTCACATAAATATCCCCACCAAGTTAAAGTAACATTTTTACTGCTGACAGAAATGAGAGTTCTCCACATTACCTCTTGGGCTTGAAAGAAGGCATGTCCTAGACTAAACAGTTAAAGGCTGAAGGAGGCAGTAATGCTACAGGCCAAATACAAACTTAGTGGTTTTATATTCAAATTGAGAATGGAAAAAATCAGTGATACTCTTAGGTCAGGGGTACCAGCTGCTTCCCTAAACTACCTTATTACTTGTAATTGAAGGGAAACAGAACTTGTGCCCCACATCACAGATGACAAGAAAGTCCACTAAAACTTTCCCTTTTATTCCCATCAATACTGTCAAGTGTCCCTTGCCCCTTAGTCCCTCTTACCTGGCTCTCTGACCATGGCCAGGGGCAAGGCAAGTCCTCCTCCACTGAATCACCTCAACCTCCAAGTACGAAAAAATGGAAGTTGGCAAACAGCAGACGGGCAGATATAAGGAACTCCCGCCCAGCCCCACAGAGCTTCCTCAAAATACAGCTTTGGCAAGAAAGACAGTCTCCCCTAAGCCAACTGCCTTCAATCTTTGAGCGCTAGAATCATGTATAAGGTTCATCCCAAAGAAAATGGATTCAGGTCACTGGGGACTAGGAGAATCTCTTATATATGTGTTTAAATATATACAGCTAACTGCCCTCTCCTCCTACCACACACACTCCCATCCCGGCCCTCCCCCCTGCCACCAAACAAGCAATTACAAAAACCAAGCGTCTGCTCTGAAGAGGCCTGGCGTGTGCTGGGCCTAGGCCAGCACAATGAAACTCTGTACCTGTGCTGTTCAGTGTGGTAGCCACGTGTTGCTACTGAGCACTTGAAATGTGGACATGAAAATGAGGAAATGAACTTTTAACTGAATTAAAATTTTAATGGCCACAGGTAGGTAGTGGCTACCATGTTATGCATAACACCTCCCGTGGCTGTGAGAACGCTAGCCAGGTTAGCTACATGAAAAACGGGTGGTCATCACAGGGAGGGCTCCCCCGTCAGGCAGGGCAGCGCTAGGAAGAACCAGAGCCTGAGCAAGCAGGAATCTGTCAGCAGTGCCACATGTCACAGTGATGAGGCCAAATCTGCCCTCAAACAGAGCACAGCACAGAGCTTGCAGGCTCTTAGAACTACCAGCTGGTTTACCCAGGACCCGTTAGTAAAGTCAGGGGGCAACTTGACTTCAGAAAGCTATTCTAATGGGAAAGTACTAGAAAAATTGGAGCTTGTTCTTCATAACTTGGAACAAGAAAGGGGGAAAAAAAGGAACAATACAGAAGCCAAAGAAAAACATTTGTCCCCTGGTCCTTAAGAGGAATTAGGCAAAAGCAGACAGGAAAGGGCTCGCCACAAGAGCGCTGTTATTTCTTTATAACTTTAGAAAGGAGAAAGTAGAGAACCCCCACGAGCAGCTGTGTCTGACGATGTCTGATGTTCTGCCTCTTGGGAGAATGACACTGTGGCCTTTCATTCTAAGGCTAATCCTCTGAAGCAGGGGTCGACAAACTATAGTCTGGGCCAAACAAAACCTGCCACCTATTTTTGTAAATAGAATTTTATTAGAACACAGCCACATCATTAATTTATGTCTTGTTTCTGGCTGCTCTCACACAACAGCAGAGCTGAGGAGCTGCAACACAAAACCAAAAATATTTACTGTCCAGCCTTTATAAAAGAAGTTTGTCAACCCCTGTTTTAAAGATAAAAGATAGCAGCTATTTGGTTATACAGTCATCATGACAGGAGTGCAGAGGATCAGAGATGTGAAACTGCTCTTCCTCGTAGGGCACAGAGCCCCGGCACGGCTTGCCCTCTGGGCTGGGCTGACACAGGGAAGGGACCTTTCCCTGGGTACCAAGGCTCAGCCTCACGGTCAGCCCTAGACTTACTGTCCCCCAGGATCAGTTCCACTTCCTCGTCTGCATCAGAGTCTTCATCCTCCCCGTCCTCTCCCTCCTCTAGCAGGTTTGCTAGTTCCTCGTCAGAGGGAGAAAAGTCATTGTCCCCATCCTCCCCTGCATTCTCGTTGTTGTCATCCTCCTCCAACTCCGCCTCCAGCAACTGGTCAGTGTCAAGCTCATCTAGATCATCAGTGTCGTCGTCATCTTCATCATCATCTTCTTCCTCCTGTTCTTCCTCTTCCTGGTAAGAGAGCATGAGGCCCATTAGGACAAACACAGGCCCAGCCCATGTAGGCCACATGGGGAGTCTCTCCCTCCTTCCCAAAGGGGAGGAAGCTGTCAGCAGAGAGTGGTGATCTAGCTTAGCACCGACTTCATGGGCCAGCTAGTCGTGCCAATAAAGGGTAAGACAGGCACATACATGTCCCCCAAGACACTCAGAGCATTCCTCAGACAAGGATTACCGGTCACTCCACAAAGGCATTACCGGTCACGCGGCCCTCATCCAAGGAAACAGACAACTCACTTCACAGAAGTCTTTGCCATCAATATTCTGTGTTCCTAACTAACTAATAATGAACCTAAAAGGGCTCCTTCTCTCCTGCATCAACCAAACCAAATGAAATCAGTTGAGGCACTGGAACAAAAACTTCCACCTGGGATCTAAAAACAAATGCTTTAAGACAACAGAGAAAGCGGAGTGGTAGAGTGCACGCTTCGCATGCACAAGGCCATGGGTTCAATCCCCAATACCTCCATTAACTGAAAAGAGAAAAGAAAGAATACAGCTGCTGAGTCATCAAATTCTTGTCCTTGCATGGATGTCAGTAAGCCCCTAACAGTGCTATCACAAGTGTCCAGTGATCTGAACGTCCAACAGAATAGACTTACAATATAGAACACTAACAAGACACACACAAAGTATGCCAGAGAAACTGTCCATCCTTCCATTCTTAACAGATCTTCCCAAAGGTAGGAAAACTCACTAGAAAACTAATGAAATACTTGGCTCTGGGTACCCTAGGCTTTGCAAATGATATTTTGGCATCTGCCAGATTTCAATTTTGCACTAAAATCCAAACTGTTTCCCTACAAGCAAGAGAGGACACAAAGACACCTCTGCTTTGATAAGGATGACAAGTGTTCCCAAGTAAATGTGACCAATCCTTCTGCTCAAACATCAACTATCAGCACTGCCAGGAGCAAAATGATTCTAATTTCTGCAATAATAAAATATAAAATGCGTTTAACGCATGAGCCTAATGAAAGCCAAGACAGAACAAGCCCTACATCAGCAGAAGAAATATTTTTAAAACATTTTTTAAAGTGCTGCTGCATGCCAATCACTTAAAAACCAAACATCCCGTGCTCATCCAGCCACTGGTGCTCACTAGCTGTGAAGTAAACGAGGCTCACAGTCAGCAGAGCAGCTCTGCTTTATGAACTTTTGGTAATTTGGAACCACCATTTAGAGACTTTTTGATACACTGTTTGACCCACTGATTTAGACTTTTCAACAATTTCTGGCAGCTATGTAGAAAAACTGACCCCGTTAAATACCCACTAATTCTAATGCCTGTGCAAATATGTGTATGGTCTATACCAGAGTGGGTGTGCGCTGTGTGTACACGCACACCCGTGATGACCTGAGAGCAATGTTCCACAGCCTTGCCACACGTCACCTCCACGGGGACGGCTGCTAAGCACTCGCCCACTGGAAAGGAACTAAGACTGCTTGGAGGCAGTAAAAATGAGCTGAGGCACAGACAAGCTTCTGGCCTCTACAAGCACATCAGCTCATACAAATAACTGGGAACGGAGAGAGGGATCAAAATTTAAGGAAATAATTCAAAGCGTTTACCAGATTACAACTTTTGCCTCTTTTTTCCAGGCACATTTTCATGGCCTTGACCAAAATTAGTTCTAATCCATGAATAAAGGTACCACAGTTAAAAACAAGCACATTAAGGAAGAGAGTCCCCAGGGCCCTGTGTTTCCTGAGCCTCTGTGGAAGAGAGTAATTACATTTAAAACTGAAGACAGTGTTAACTGTTTTCATTTTGAAGTTAACTTAATACATAGTTACTGAGATGCACATTCATCACTGTTGTCAGAGTCCAGGCCAGGAGAAAATGCTCGGGCTTTGGGATCCAACAAGCCTGGGTTACAATCTTGGCTCTGCTAAGTACATGTTGTGTGAACTTGGGCAATTTACATAAATTTTCAGTGTCTAAGGATGGCGTAACTTTGAAAAGCCCACATCTGAGTGGGTATGTAAAAGGTTAAGCTGTTCAAATAAGCAAATTTAAGGAAGATCAATCTTCATTTCTGAAAATATCAAAAGCTTAGCTGACCCAGGAGAACTGAGGAAAAGCTCCCAAATCAAGAGCAATCAGTGAAAATAGGTCAACCAAGGTCTAAGCTTTGGACTACAGACACCATTCCAAATTCTTCCAAGAATCTACAAACCCAACCTTTACTCCATCTTGTAGAAATAGTCTGTATTTATTCATCCCAGAAGGCCATGAGGACATATGTGACCATCCCAGGAGAAGGGAAATGAATACGAAGGGGGAGATCTACCTGAATTTCAAATAAAACACATCACTTCATCATTTATACTCTGTATTTAATGACCAATGGTTTAACATGTATTTTGTTACACATGAATATGGCTATAAACTCACTTTCCTAATTTTAAATCTGAAACCTGGATCATAAAACAGAGGCTCACAAGATATGTCCAAAATGCTGTGGTAGAATCTAATCCTGTGGCTGAACCCCAAAAAAGTCTAGGAAGCAATTTTAAGAGCATTTTTTGCAGGTTTAAGTACTGGTTGGTAACATGAGCCTCTCTTCTTCCTATCTAGACAATAAAACTTCCAGTGATGAGTGGTCAAAAAAGTGATCCAAAAAACTTAAAAGGATTATTTAATGAAAAAAGCAAATTTTGCTAGAATCCTGACTCAACTCCATTAACACTTAGATGAGGTTTTGGACCTAGGAATATCATTTTTTTAATTCTCTAAGACTGCTATTTTAGGGCTTAGAAACAGAGGAATTTAGGGCCAGGCTGTTTTAAACTACTAATAAATTTTCCTAAACAAAGAATTCCAAAACTCTTCCCTTCTCGGTTCCACCTTAAGTCGATTTCATGGTTACCGAAAGCCCAAACCCATGCAGATAAACCAACCCATTCCCCTCCTGTACAGAGACCAGGTCAACTGACAGGAGCTCACTCAGTTGCCCTCTGCTCCCCTCTCCACATCTAAACCTGACTTGAACCCTAGTCTGAGGAAGAAGCAAGACTTCCACTCCCACTCTGACCTCAGTCTGTCCCAGGATCTTATAACCACAGCTGCATCTCTCTTACCCTCACTCCCTCACACTTGTCTCCACTGGCTTCTCACCTTCTCTGAAGATTTAGCTTCTCCAAACCTAACAACGTCTCAATTTACACAGGTTTCAAACTCCTTCCATCTATGGACTTTTGAAAAAGGTGACCTGAACGCTATGCCTGGCCTCCAGGTCTTCAGCTGCCACTTGCTCTCTCATCTACTCACTCAGTCTTCTCTTTAACTCTCAACAGTCCAGCTCCTGCCCACACCCCTCCCACAGTGCAGCAGTTAACGGTGTGTGCTCTGGAGGCAGACTGTCTCTGCAGAATCCAAACTCTACAGACACTACAATTGACTGTGAGGCAACAGACTTAGCCTCATAAGGTTGTTATTAGGATTTACAGGGGGAAAAAATGTATGCATGTATGTATATAATCTCTTTGGAAAGTGCCTGACTCATATGAAGCGACCAGTTAGTCTGTTGTTCTGTTATAATAACTAGAACCTTCATAAAGGAATACGAAGGCCTGAATGGCCAACCACAAAGCTTCTCTACAGTGACTGACTAACCAATCCTGGCCTCTACACTGGGCTGCTGATCTTTATCTGGTCCCTTCGAGATTTCCTAGGCACAGAGGTTCCTACAACTTAAAATTTATTTCTGCCTTCACATCTCCTCCAATTCATAAATCCTGAAGTCTCATCAGAAAGCTCTCATCTGTACCACAGAAATTTAAAATCCCTTAATGCTAAAACTGAATTAAAAGCACCCCTAAACCTAGCACCTTTCCACACTTTGCCCAGTTACCAGGTGAAAATCTCAAGCACCTTTCACTTCTCCCACTTCTGTGGCTTCACATCCAGTTTACTACCTCCCACAGACCTGGGGCGCCGGTACTCCCTCGCACTGCACTCACCACCTGCCTCCGCCCCCCTCCTGTCCATCCGCAGTCTCTCCAGCCCTCACGGTCTTATCCCCACATCAAAAGCCTCAGGAGCTCCAAAACGCTGCCCATGTTACAGAATGACAACAGAAGCAAAGACTATTTACTAAACATCTATTTAATGCTAACCTCTCTAAAATCTCAACTGCTTGTTAAAGGAGATGATTTAATTAAATGAGTGGCTCCTACTCAGAATCACCTGAGAAAGCTTTCTAAAATACACATGCCTCAATCTCACCCAGGGTCCAGGCCGATGGAACCAATCTCTACAAATGAAGCTCCCACAAGCCACCCTGTGCCCAGCAAGTCTATCCGGGCTATTTTTCCAACAGCATTTGCTTACTTCACGTCTCATGTCACATTTTGTAATTCTCACAATGTCTAACTTTTTCATCATTATAATATTTGTCAGCAGTGATCTTTGATGACTCATTGTAAGCTCAGATGATGGTTAGCACTTTTTCAGCAATATTTTTAAATTAAGGTATATACGTTTTTTTAAGACATAATGCACACCTAGACCACAACACAGTGTAAACATGACTTTTATATGCACTGGGAAACCAAACAAAATTCTTATGACTCACTTTACTGCAATATCCACTTTCATGCAGTGGTCTGGAACTGAACCCACATTATCTCCAAGGTATTCCTGTGTAAGTACTATGATTGACCTTCCCTCCTATATCAAAATGCCTTGCTCTCTAGGAGTTAATTTGATTTTTTAAATTAGTGCAGCATTTGTTTCTAGACCATTCGACATTCTTCTTGAATACATGTCTATTTTCCAAGAGAAATAGCTTTTAGCCTATACTGCCTTCAAAAAAATAACCAATCTTTTGGAAAACCAAACCTCTGGTCACACTTTAAGAACGGTTAATCTAAAAACCAGGATAGCTTTTTTAAAAATGCAATTAAAACCAAAGCCTACTGTCTTGACATTTCACCACGTCATATCTGCAAAATTTAAACTCCTGCTTCTCCTTTTGATACCTGTTCCTGGTGTTAACTATCCTTAAAAGCTACAGATTCACCTCAGGGTCATAAATGCTTGTGTTTTTCTCTCCTTGCCGGCAGAATATAACTCACATATATTTTAAATATTTTAGGGGGTGGAAAGCCTTTGAGGAGTCACTGACCAAGCTTTACAGCAGGTGTGTCATCAGTAAAGGCACTCAGCATATGCTTCTAGGCAGCGGAGAACACACAGGAAGCACAGCACAATGCGTCCCGGATTCCAAAATGGAGTGGCGAAAAGAAAGCATTCTTCCCTTGTGTTTTTTGTTTTTTTAAAGAAATTTAAGATTAACATAATTAGTTGAAATGTACTGCCTATTCAAAATCTAGGAATACTGACCAATTACTAACCTTTGGTTTTTATAATTTTCCTAAAAGCCAACATCTAGTTGATTGAATTTATTTTTTTTAAAAACAATACAGATACAAAATTCCAATGGATGTTAGGACCTTTGATAAGTGACTGACTTATCTCTGCTTTCATCAAATGCCTCAAGGCTAGTAGACTAGCAGCCTCAGGTATGGCTGTCAAATACACTGTACTACGTTTTCATTCAACAATACTGTGGTACAGTTCATCCTTTCTCCTTAATCTCTAAACTTATTTAAACATAAGGCCAAAAGACAACCATTTTTACTGTACGTACATTATATCTCAATAAAGCTTTTTCAATAAATAAATATCAACCATTTATATAGGCACTTTATGCTAAACTATTTTATCAGATAGCAGCTGACCATTCAGGCTTCTGACTTTATTTTGCTAAAGTGAAAAGGCAAATTCAAAGGTGTCAGTCACAGGTGCCTACATCCCTGAGCCATGTAAGTCATACCTAGAACATCTGAGAAGACCTGAGAGCAGGTACCTGGACTAGGACAAAACTTTGAATAGCAAATGACTCATGAAAATGAAGTCTCCAGTTTTAAAATCAGGTGAAGCAAACAAAGGGAAGAGAGTTTAAAAAAAAAAAAAATCAAGGTGAAACAGGGAAGAGGGAGTGAGGAGAAATCTGATGGAGACAGAAAATGTAGCGAAACACTACTGCAGCAAAATACTAGGACACGTGAATCAACAGAATTAAGGTTAAAAATTCTTAAATTGCTTAAACAGATACGGTATTATTCCATTTAAACATCCCTAAATAAAAATCAAAACCTCAAGCTTAAGGGTAAAAACAGTTCTCTAATGGATGTCCTTCAAACATGACGTGCACTAGCTGATGCATAAGGTTCGTGATATCAGTATGTAATGCAATGCGCCTTGCTCCTAAGAAATCCAGAAGCAATGCTTCACACACATTGCCACCTACAGACATCTAGTCCTCTCCCAGCTGGAAAACTTTCAGGCTCTTCCAGACACTGAGCCCTGGCCACTAGTCAGGGCCCTCTTTGAGTCTGCCCCTCTTCACCTTGGCTGTCTATGCCATGACAGCCTCTATTTTTCCTTCCTGCACCATAGTCAGAAATCCTAAAAACCAGCCGACACCTCTGTCTAATATCTTTCTCCCTTAACCTCTCAAAATGAAAGTTTAACAGAATCACAGAAGAAGATTGAATCAGCCTCTTCTCTGACCCAAGCCTCCCTGGAGAGGATGGAATGAGAAGAGAGGAACACTGACTTGTTCCTTTATAGTGGTCTCTTGCTTCCACAGCCAGCTACCCAAGATTCACTTCTCATCCATCACTCTACATTTGCCAGAAGAATGAGACCAGCCCAAAGAATAACCCCCCAGCATCCAAATATCTAGCTTCTCTTTTCTTGACCTCCTCCTCAAAGACAGACACTGGGTATTACATGGACCCAGGTGACAGTTCCCAGAGAAGACTACTTCCCACTGCTTTGTTAACTGCAAGGATGTGGGAGAGTAGGGATAAAGATAAATAAACCCAGTTTTTGCTTCAGACTTATAGTTCAACATGTAACATCCAAGAAGCTTGAGACAAAACTAGTACCTTGTAGTGATCTATAGTGACAGGTGTAGTGATGCATGAACCAAGGAGAACAGACAGTCTGCAGCCACCTATACCACTGTAATATACCAACAAACAGCTTAACAACATCACCATCTACATCTACTCAAGGATAAACTACATCCTGATTTATGACAGCTAAAGTGGAAAAGAGAATGCATAAAGTGAAGGTGGTGTCTAAGGAAGCAAAAGGCTACAAGAATAAAAGAACAGACACTACCAAGAAACTGACCCAAAGCAATCACACGACATTTGGAGGATCTTAAACCACTTGCAAGCTCTGGTACCAAGAAAGACTAGCAACACGTTCAAGTTAAACACTACAGCACTCAAGAAAACATGAAGATCCACATCACAAATAAATCAAAGATCTCAAGTATTCATCTGAAGACCTCTCCCGTTCACACATATCTCATAACTCGTGAAGTTTAAACGCTGCAGGCTCCTCTCACCCGTGAAACCAAGACTGAGACCCCTACAGCCACACAGCTGGAATGCATTAAAGGAAATCCTTTCTATAAGAGGGATTTCCTGGCTGCATTTGGTGAAGTGGTTTAAACTCTGGATCCTAACTGTCCTCTATAATAAACATGGTTTTTAAAAAACAATGGTACTTGTTCTGGGTTCTAGGCAGGTAAGAAGCTGGAGTCATCACTCCACCCTAACAAGTAAAAAGCTGAACGAACTGAAACATCATTAACCTTAGATTTGACAAAGAGGTGGGGTGACAGGGTAACCACTGCCTCCCAAATCGGAGACCAACATGCAAATGCAGACAACTACAACTTGCTAGAGCATAAACCCAGAAGAACAAACCTCCACAGGAACCAGTGCCAACATAGGAAAACCTAAACTGTAACTGACCAATGGCTGGAGACAATTCTGAGGAAAGTCTGAGAGAGAAACTTCCAGGGGACCCAGTCATCAGGGCCCCACACTTTTGTGAGTTTTACTACCAGGAACTTGACCTAGTTCTCATGGTGAATATTGGAGAAAAATCCCCTGTGCTTCTGGCAGGGGGAAGGAAAAGGTAACATGTATTTTGAAATGTATCAGAGCATTCTGTTCCTAACAAGGCCTACACTCAGGAGAAACTATTTAACAAGAGCCTAATCTGCTGAGATTTTATCAGAGCCTAACTGACCTGAGGGAAGGGAAATACCCATCTCCAGCCCACTCTAGCCATCCTGTCCTACCGAAAAAGGATGGAAGAAACTGAGAAGCATGTGTGAAGTTCACAGGACAGAGGTACAGACTCACTGAGAGACTGAGACCCACTTAGAGGACTATAAAATGCTTCCACTTCCCCAACACCTTACTAGGCCTACAACAGTTCCTTTTATCCAGCACATCATATCCAGTTGTCAAGAAAAATTACAAGACATACTAAAAGGGGAAAAAACACAGTTTGAAGAGTCAAAGTAAGGATCAGATCCGGACTCAGATATGGGAGGGATTATCAGACTGGAAATTTAAAACACCTATGATGAAGATGCTAAGGGCTCCCTCATAGATAAAGCAGACAGCATACAAGAAGAGACAGGCAATGGAAGCAGAGAGCTGGAAATTCTAGAAAGAACCAAAAAGAAATGTTACCAATCAAAAATACCATAATAGAAATGAAGAGTGCTTTTGACGGGCTTTATTAGTAGACTGGACACTGCTAGGGAAAGAATCTGAGCTTGAGGATATCTCAATATATACCACCACAACCAAAAAGCAAAGAGAACGAAGACTGAAGACACAGAACAATATCCAATATCAACTGTGGTATAACTACAAAAGGTGTAACATACATGTAATGGGATTCTAGAAGGAGAAGGAAAAAAAGGAACAGAAAAAAGTATTTGAAATAATAATGACTGAAAATATCCCCCAAATTAATGTCAAACACCAAATCACAGATCCAGGAAGCTCTGAGGACACTGAGCAAGATAAATGTCCCCCAAACTCATACCTAGTCATATAATTTTCAAACTACAGAAAATCAAAGATAAGGAAAAAATCCTAAAGAAGCCAGAGTGGGGAAAACACCTTAACTATAACAGAACAAAGAAAAAAATTACATCCCACGTCTCCTCAGAAACTATGAAAGCAAGAAAAGGGTGGAGAGGAATATTTTAAATGTTGAGAGACAAAAACTACTAACCTATAATTCTGTGCCCTATAAAAGTATCCTTCAACAAGGATACTTGAAGGAGAACAACAAGTTTATACTGTAGAGCACAGGGAACTATATTCAGCATCTTGTAGTAACTTATGGTGAAAAAGAATATAAAAATGAATATATGTATGTTCATATATGACCGAAGCATCATGATATACACCAGAAATTGACACAACATTGTAAACTGACTATACTTCAATAAAAATATACCCCCAAAAAAGTGAAGAAATACTTTTTCAGTCACACAAAAACTGAGAGAATGTGTTGCCAGTAAACCTGCTTTGCAAGAAATGTTCAATAACTAATAGCCTTCCAAAACAGAAAGCACCAGGCCCTCATCGGTTCATGCTGAATTCTTTCTTTTTTTTTAACGAGAAAATCAAACAGAAGTTTAATAACATGTAAACATGGGAGAGACTCAGGGAAAACTGAGTTAACTCCAAATTCTACCAAACACTTTAAAAAGAAATTATATCATTTCTTTAAAATTTCTCTTCTAGAAGACAGAAGCAGACTGAATAATTCCTAACTCAGTCTGCGAAGCCAGCATTACCCTAATACCAAAGCCAAAAACATTGCAAGAAACAAAACTACAGACCAGTATTTTTTATGAACTCAGATGTAAAAATCCTGAACAAAACATTACCAAACGAAATCCCACAATATATAAAAATAATAATACACCACAACCAAGTAGAAAGGTATTTTGTGGATATCAACAAACTGATTCAAAAGTTTATATGCAATGGCCCCAGAATAGCCAACACAATATTGAAGGAGAACAAAGGTTGAGGACTGACACTACTCAACTTTAAAATTCACTGTAAAGCTACAGTAATCAAAACAGTGTGGTATTGGAGAAAGAACAAACAGATCAATGGAACAGAATAGAGAACCAGAAATAGACCCAAATATAGCCAACTGAATCTTTTACAAAGGAGCACAGGTAGTATAATGAGAAAAAGTCTTTTAACAATAGATGTTTAAACAAATGGGCATCTACATGCAAAAAAATGAATCTAGACACAGATCTTACACCCTTCACAAAAATTAACTCAAAATGGATCACAGGCCTCAATGTAAAATGCAAAGCTATAAAACTCCTAGAAGATACAGTATAGGAGAAAATCTAGATGATCTCGGGTTTGGTGATAACTTTTTAGATGCAACCCCAAAAGCATAACATGTGACATAAATGACTGAGAAGCTGGACTTCATTAAAATAAAAACTTCTACTCTGTGAAAGACACTGTCAAGAGAATGAGAAGACAAACCACAGACTAGGAGAAAATATTTGCAAATGATATATCCAAAGATATTAGTTAGGCAAAATATTCAAAGAGCCCTTCAAACTTAGTAAAAACACAAGCAATCCAATTTTAAAATGGACCAAAGAAGATAAACAGATGGCAAATAAGCATATGGAAAGATACTCCACATCATATGTCATCAGGAAAATGTAAAATTAAATGAAAGAGTCTTCCACTGGAAAGAAGCTTCCTGAAGTAGGGGAGAAGTTCAAAAAAGATTGTGGGAGAAAGACTCCTTCCTTTTGGTCTGGTAGCAGCCAGCCATGAGGAGGAGTCTCAAAAGGCTCAGTTATATAGTTTGCAGAAAACATTTGTAGCAGACTCACAACTGCAAGACTTAAATTTCTTTCTATTCAAAAAAGTTTGGGAGGAGGGTATAGCTCAGCAGTAGAGCGCATGCTTAACATGCACAATGTCCTGGGTTCAATCCCCAGTACCTCCATTAAAATAAATATAAATAAATAACCTAATAACCTCCCCCCACCCCAAAATTTTAAAAGTCTTAAACCACATATTCTGACTATGTATAGGGGTTGTTCAACCGAAGGAATAAGTGTCTACTAATTTTTTAATTAAGCAAATAGTGAGAAACCACTACATACCTATTAAAATGGCCAAAATCCAAAACACTGACAGCACCTAATGCAGGAAAGATCATGGAGCAACAGAAACTCTCATTCACTGATGGCAGAAATGCAAAATCATACAGCCATTTTGGTACAGTTTGGCAGTTTCTTACAAAATTAAACATAACTCTTACTGTATGATCCAATAATCACACTCCTTGGTATTTACACAAAGGATTTGAAAACTGATGTCCACGCAAAAACCTGCACATGGATGTTTACAGGAGTTTTATTCTTTTTTTAAAATAGGTAATCTGAGTTTCATTTTTCTGAGATACAACTGACATATAACATTGTGTAAGTTTAAGGTGCACAATGTGTGGGTTTTGTTGTTTTTTTTTTTTTTTTTTTTTTGAGGTATAGTTGATACAGGAGCTTTTATTCTTTTTTTTTTAATTGAAGTATAGTTGATTTACAATGTTGTCTTTCTGGTATATAGCAAAGTGATTCACTTTGAGTACATACATTCTTTTTCAAATTCTTTTCCATTATAGGTCATTACAGCATATTGAATATAGTTCCCTACACGATACAGTAGGGCCTCATTGTTTTATCTGTTTTATATATAGTAGTTTGTATCTGCTAAATCCAAACAGCTAATTTATCCCTCCCTCACGCCATCTCCCCTTTGGAAATCATAAGTTTATTTTTCATGTCTGTGAGTCTGTTTATGTTCTGTAAATAAGTTCATTTGCGTTATACAGTATCTGTCTTTCTCTTCCTGACTTACTTCACTTAATATGATAATCTCTAGGTCTATCCATGTTGCTGCAAATGGCATTACTTCACTCTTTTTATGGCTGAGTAGTATTCCATTGTGTGTGTGTGTGTGTATATATATACATAGCCATGTATACACACACACACACACACCACATCTTCATCCATTCATCTGTCGATGAACATTTAGGTTGCTTCCATGTCTTGACTATTGTAAATAGTGCTGCTATGAACACAGGGGTGCATGTATATTTCCAAATTAGAGTTTTTTCTGGATATATGCCCAGGAATGAAATTGCTGGATCATACGGCAACTCTATTTTTAGTTTTTTAAGGAACCTCCATACTATTTTCCATAGTGGCTGTACCAATTCACATTCCCACCAAAAGTATAGGAGGGTTCCCTTTTTTGCACGCCCTCCAGGAGCTTTATACTTATTTGCCAAAACTTTATTCAAATTATGCCAAAACATAATTGCCAAAACTATTCAAAATTGCAAGCAAGATGTTCAGTATGTGAATGAATAAAGTGTGGTACATCCAAACAATGAACTATTCAGCATTAAAATGAAATGAACTATCAAGTCATGAAAAGATAAAGAACAAATCTAAATGCATATTACTAAATGAAAGAAGCCAATCTGAAAAGGCTTATACTGTGTGATTCCAACTATGTGACACTCTGGAAAAAGCAAAGCTATGGAACAGTAAACATATCAGTGGTTGTCAGGGGCTGGGGCAGGGAAGAATGAACCAGTGGAGCACAGAGGATGAGAGCAGTGAAACTACTATGTATGGGACTACAACAGAGGTACCATACTTCTGTCCAGACGTGAATGTACACTATCAAGAGTGAACCCTAATGTAAACCCATGGACTCTGGGTGATAATGATGTGTCAATGTAGGTTCATCAGTTGTAACAAATGTACTACTGTGGTGCGGGATGCTGTTAACGGGGGGAGGCTATGCCTATGGGGTCAGGGTGTTTATGGGAGATCTCTGTACCTTCTGCTCAATTTTGCTGTGAACCTAAAACTGCTCTAAAAAAAAATAATCTATTCCAGAAAAAGCAGAAAGTATTGTACTGAGGATGTCATTTTCAGTAAAGTGCTTTATAAAATAATATTCCCATGGTATCCAACAAGGATCATGACTATCTTTATCTGTGGGCAAAGGGAGAGGAAAGATAGGGCTGACAAACTGCCCTTCCCTAAGAGGGCTTCCCTCAGAGGAAGCACTGGTGCACAGTCCCTCTGGGATAAGAAGCAAGTCCTAAAGAAGGCTGTGCTCCAATCCCACAGTGACTACTAACTCCAAACACATACAAGCCCCCTTTCCCCATTCTGCTCAGAAACCCATTTCTTGGGATTATGAATTATCTCTGAGCTCTAGTAAAATTCATGCTTAGCCAGCTAGAACATTCCATCAGAGACAGAGATCAAGAGAGCTCACACAATGGATTGTAAAGTGAGTCTGTTTTAGCTTGATGATCCCAAGTGACAGAGAACTCAAGGATTCAATTTAGAGAACAAAGCATAGGTTCTTAACCTATGAAGCCCAACAGTGGAACACATACCTAAATCTCAAACTGGCGCAACAAAACGCCCTTGCTTAGTCAGTACTAAGTCCTGTCAGAAAGTGGCCCATAGTATTACACTTGCATCAGAAAAAAAAAACCACTTTTAAAATTACCACTTTCAAAATGTTTGCTCTCACAAATTATTCTAAATCTTAAGTACAAACTGTTTGGGAAGGATGCTATTCCATTAGCCCTAAGCACTAGCATGATTCACCAAAGAGTAGCTGAGGGATGAGAATCAGACAGCGATGGCAGAGCAAACAGAAGAAAGTGCACCTCCTCTTGTCTTATGGTGGCCCCTGCTCTCACCCAGAACACCTCTGTGCCCTTAAAGAGGAGACAAAGCACCAAGACTAAGCAACACCATAGCAAAGGAAAGAAACAGAACTGAATCCAAGATCTGGAAAAAGGACACATTATCTGCTTTATTATCTGCAACAAGAAAGTAAAAAACCCAGTCATTCATTTTCAATTTTACATTACTCAGCAATTAATATTTCTCAGATTTGTCTGAAGAATCAGGCTAAGGGTGTATGCTTGGAAAGAGAATGTGTGAGTCTAGTAGGCAGTAAAGATCTGCTGAAACTCATTAAGTTTGAGAAACACTTCATAACTGACATCAACTGACTCACCACACAGGCCAGCACCTAGCATAACATGATCGTAAATTAAAATTCCCTATGAGAAAGGAAAAGCTAAGACTGGGACATTGATACCATCTACTCACCTTTTATAAATGTTTAATTTCTCAAAAGCATCAGTATCTTCCCTGTATCTATAAACTCACTCTATTGTTCTAAAAATAGATTATGCCATAAAAGCGAGAAAATGCAAACCAGAACTTTAAAAGGTTAAGCCATTTCTATGACCTATCCCAGCAGAGTGACTTCTCTGTTTTGTATTGACATTGGGAAAATGGCAGTCCGCTTATCCAGAAGCCAGACAGGGCACTGATACTGAGGGCGAGTTAAAGGAAATCTCTAAAACAAAATCAGAGATTGCTGAACTGCAAATCAATCTATAAATGGAAGTCAAGGACCATCAGGTACTGGTTAAAAGTTTTGTAATAACAAGATCTGCTTCCTTCTGAGTTTTAGTCATCAAGGGCCTTCAAAATATGCCAAATGGTAGCAAACACCCCTACAGCAAAAACTTAAACAAACAAACAAACAAACAAACAAACCCTGATAGCAAAAAGCAGAAGAGCATAATCTCTATAAAGCATTATTTAGAAGGAAGAAATTTCAAAGACCACTGACCTGGTCCTCCTCTTCATCTTCATCCTCTGCCAGACGCTGCCTGCCCACTTCATACAGCCTGCATACTGTGTCCATGTTCAGAGAATCTATGCTGCCTTGGTTCTGAAATAGAACACCCAGTCCACAAGGGGCAGTTAGTTTTCAGAAGGCCCACATCCATGCCTCAACTATGCCTGGCACTCACATACCATGACCCTGTAACTATCAAAGCTTCTGATAACCAAAATTCTTGAACTGACTCTAAAAATGTTACACATAGGATATAGAGAGGGAAAGAAAAACAGAATGAGAAGGCTTGGGCAGAGAAGGATTTGGGCACAAAAGAGACCACCATCCCTGGAGCAAACCTGTTGCAAACATGCTCTGGCGAGAGATCCAGACTCCTCTAAAATAAAGGGATGACAATGTGAGTCCAGGATAATAGGAGATAGAACTCTCTATGCTGGAAAATACTGGGATTTTCCTACTACTTCTCTTATACAGTGTATCTCTCCATGAAATGAGTGGGTTATCAATAATCTACCATCAGGAATGCATCAACTTGAGAACACATCTTCTATCAGACAATACCTGGATTACAAATTGGAAATGATCTTAAACATCACAATAGAACAGCAGGGTTTCTGCTAACTCCCTTTACCTCAATGACAGCAAGATAACAGTCTTTGGTGTCTGTGCATAGGTCAAAGATGTTCCGTTTCACATCAATGGTCGCTGGAAAACAGAATGTGACAAGACTCGGGATTGGACTACTGCTGTGATCTTAAAATCAGCTTTTCTGTTAGAGAATTCAAGTTGATTGTTCATAAATATTGCCATAACTCCTCTGCTTTTCAGTGAAAAATTATAATCCTCTCAGAAAATGGAGGATCTTAGAAAAGGAACACCAATACATGGCAAAATGACCAATGTCTGCCCCTTCATGCTTACCTATAGGTTTGTAGTCAGTTGCATTAAATGTTCGGAAGGATGACCCAAAAGGGCTTTTCATCCTCTCTTCCATTAAGTCTTCTTCATCATCTGCCTGCAGCATAGCTAGTTGGGAGGAAAAGGGGAAATGGGGCAGGGGAACAAAACACTATTAGAATCAGAAACATCCCCCATTCACAACTGTAGATACTAATTTTCACTGAAATCTTGAGACTTCAGTGAGTTTCCCTGTAGTAAATTCACTCTGCATCTAGTTAGTTCCTCTCAAAGCATCCTCTCCTTGCAAATCCAAACAATATCCTGAACCTCCCACAACAGTTAAAGCTGAAAGCTTACAAAATCCCAAGACCAAAAATGCAAAGGTTTTCCTTTACATTCATAATGATAACATATGGGAAATCACTGCATGAAATTTCTTTGTATACAAGATTTACTTGTTATCTTCAAAGCCAGTCACCTTGCACCCTAAATCAACATTGTTTTCATCAACAAATTTTGTTACCATTTATGCTATTATCTTTTATGTTTCAACTTTGAAATGTTTTCCAGTTCATACTTGAGAGACTTCTTAATAGGAAGTATCCAATTAAGTGAGGGGAGGGGAGAGAAGAAAGAGAAAATGATGAAAAATAAAACATTTATTACCTCCATACATCACTGTCCCCGTGTGGTTGAACACCACACGACACTGATCCAGTGCAGGAACTGTGTGTAAAAGATGGAAAGTACGAAGGTCCCACTAGGAGGGGAGTGGTCAAGGAAAACTGTTTTACCCGAAACTTCTTATCTAACCTCTTGGAGGAAATTCTGAAACATCACTTTTCTCCTCCTTCTTATTAATGATTTATAAGTCAATGAGATCAAGGTAAAACGATATCCTCACATACATGAAAGCCACATGAGTTCCCCTTCTCTTATCAGCAGTGCTTCATTTCACTCTTATGTATAGCAATCGATTTCTATAGAGTAAAAGCAAAATTCTTCTGAAGATAAATAAAACTCAATTTGATACTTGGGGAAATGGGAGGCAGAAATCTGGTCATTCTTCCCAACACAAAGAAAACATGCTAGTAAGAATCATCAATAATTACCAATATCAACAAGAATCCACTGGAGATTCAATGACACTTCAAACCAAAGGAGAGGCACCAGGTTATTACCTGTGTGGTTACTTCAACTAGGTATTGGTAGAAAGATAAATTATTTCTGCATTACAAACTAGATAACAAATGGAAAGTGAGACATGGCTGTAAAGGATACAATCTCAGTATTAATGATGACCTCCAGCCCATTCGGATGGAAAACTCCACTGATGTTCATGTTGAACTTGTCAAACTTGTGGATGGCCTGCGCAGAGCGGACATCCCAAAGGACGCCGTCATTTAAGACAAGATCATCTGTAGGATTAAAGGTGGCACAGTTCCTCTTGTAGTTGTTGGCAAGATCTGGGTTAAACAGAGTCAACAGCTTGTTGCCAGTCTGAATATCATAAATCTTTAGAGAAGAAGGGGTGGGAAGAGAAAAGTCAGACCAATCCATCCGTTGACAAATTCAAACAGAAGCTGTGTTAAGTATCTTTCCCACACTTTCCAAATCCCATCAAAATTATAAAAGCCCTAATACTGAAAAATAACTGGAAAGTAGGAAGGCCACACACATCCAAGCAAAGTTTATGTGCTGTGCTTTCCATTCAGGGTTTGAAAAGTCTCTTTCCCACAAGTAAGAAAATGAGAAGCTAAGACTGTAACAGGGATAAGAAAACCCTCTTCTTCCCAGTCCCCCTTTCAAGAAAAAGAAAATATTTCTAAGATTGAAAATGAGAAATTCTCCATATGGATTAACCAACGGTTATCCATAAAATACTCTTACAGGTTACTTTTTGGAGAAAGGCATCAATGAAATATATTTTTCTCCTTAAACTCCCAATATACCAGTTTAGCCCTACAATAGTAACAATTCCAAAGTCTACAATGTGCAACCCATGCAGAGACCAGATCTATCCCATCAGCTTACAGACATGATGTAATATTTCCAATCTTTAAAAAAAAAAAATCCTCCTTTAACAGAGGAACAAATAAGGAGACACCACAAGGAAACAAACAAATCCAGATCATGGGACAAGACAACTAGCCTGGTCTCTTCAAAATTCAATGTCATGAAAACTGGAGAAATGGTTCTTGGCTTTAAAATATTAGTGAGACATAACAATCAAATGCAATATGTGAATCTTGGCTGGATCCTGGTTCAAAAAAACAAAACAAAACATTTGAAACCAAACATATCAGAGAACAATTGGGAAAACTGAGTATGGAATGGTATTAGATGGTATTTGGGAATTACTATAAATTTCTTATATTTGATAACAGTGTGATTATGTAATAAAATGTCATTATTGCTAGGATATACATGCTATGAGACTTAGGGATAAAATGTCACAATGTTTGCAACTTACTTTCAGTGATTCAGAAAAACACACATTTACACAGAAAGAAAATACGGCAAAATATTAAACTGATCAATCTAGGTGATAGTTATATGTACTACTATTTCAACTTTTCTACATATTTTAACATTTTCAAATGAGAAGGTTGGGGAAAACCCTCCTTTCACCACCCCATATCCTCCACCTTAAGCTACTACCCCCACTTCTCTATTTTTTTCAGCAAAACACTTCAGCAAAAGACTTATCTATACTCAGTGTCTCCACTTCTTTTCTCCTGTTCTCTCATGAACCGAGTCTAATCAGATTTTCATTCCAGTACACAAACTAGCTCCTGACAGGGTTAACAATGACCACCCCGTAACCAAGTCAAAGGTCATCTCTCAATTCTCATCTTATGCACCCCATCAGCAGTTTCTGACCCAGAAGATCAATCGGAAGCTTTTGAGTACCCTTACCTTCTAGGGCACATGTTTTTCCCGGGATCTCCTGCTGCCTAACTAGCCACTATCTTGGTCTCCTTCCCAAGTTCCTCCTCATAACGGCAACTTCTAAATATTGGCACATGCCAGGACTCCGTCCTCACTTTACTTCTCTAGCCTCCTTAATGACCTCATCCAAGTTCGTGGCTCTAAAAATACTGACAAGTGGATGACTCCCATGTTTATATCTCCCATCACAGACTTTTCTCCTGAACCCTGAATTTGTATATTCAACCATCCATTCCCTATCTGAATATCTAAGAGAATCACACATTTCATGTGTCCAAAACCCAGGGCCCAGAAGCATCACTTCTCATCACCTCCACCATGCCTACCTGGGCCCAGCCCCCCTGCAGCTCTCACATGTTAGTGGGCACAATATCCTCCTAACTGGAAAGCCTGCTCTTGCTTCTCTCATAGAAACCAGACTCACACTTTAGGAAGTTTATATCTAGTCACATGCCCTCTTGCTCACCCTCCAGTGTCATCTCTCAGAGGAAAAGCCAAAGGTCCTAAATAACACACTGCAAGATACTACATGGTATTCCGTACCTCCCCCGCCACTGACCTCAGTTCTTACCCTCCCCTTCTCCCTCCCACCTCCCAATTAAGGGCTTTTCCCTTGTCATTCCCTGTCTTAGATCACATTCCCCCAGACATCTGCGTGACACCCACACTTCCTTCAAGACACTACATAAACATTATCCAATCAGTGACAATGATTATCCTAGTTAAAAAAGAAGTCTCCCATACCACCACCAAGCACTTCCTGCCTTTTGCCCTGCTTTCTTTTCACTGGCAGCACCTACCACCTGACATACCATATATTTGCTTCTTTACTGTCTCCTCAGTGAGGGTCCATAAAGGCAGGGACTTTATTTCATCTAAAACTTACTGCTTAAAAATATCTGCTGTGCTATATGAAATCGTTCTCAAATTGCCAGGTTAAGTTCATGTGCAATCTTTTCACATTTTTCCCATAGAGGTTAGAACTACCCCATTACACTTCTGGATGCCATCTGGAAACACTATGACTGAGTAATTTCTTGTCACCGAAAGGACTTAAGTCCTCACATTCAGTCCATAAGAGTTCAGAATAAATGGACAAATCAGCTTGAAAGCAGTGGATTCTTAAGTACTTACGTGGGCAATGTCTCCTTTTGTACCTATGACTCGATCCTGAGAGTGCTTACTGAACTCGACATAGTGATCTTCTGTGAAGGAATGCCTGTGAACAAACAACAAAAGTAATTAAGTAACTGACCTTCAGGACAGACTCATTCAACTGACTGAAAATAAAGCGATCCTCAGCCTCTTGCCTGACTATACTCACCTAAAGATTCTCAGTTCCCAAAGAGGAAAAAATTGTACACTTAATATTAAAAAGCAAATCCCTCCATCAGTTTTGTCCAAGCAGATCCAAAGTAATTAATGGGAACTACCTGGTTAAAAAATGGCTAGAAGGACACATGTGCCTTTGAATTATGCCCCAACAAAGTGCAACTTTCACATGTGAACATGAGAAAACATACAGATGTGCCATTTCGGATTAGTGAAGGGTCTACTGTATGATGGGAATGTATATACTGGGTGAGAATGTCCAGGAACTAAAAAAGATAAAATCTTGTTAAACATGAACCACAGATGAGGAAGAGAAGTGAGCAAAATAACTTACAGCATTCCTCTTTTTCCCAAAAGGCTTTGAGTCAAAGAATCAGATGAAAAGGGTAAATCATAAAACAGAGAGACTAGGTTGTAAAAGTAGATACATACTTCATATCAAATACTGATTTCATTCCCCAAAGTGCAGACAGAGGCTGGCTCCAAGTAGCAGATGTCAGCAGCAAGGACCCGTCCTAAAAGATGAGGGGAGGCCCAAGGTGGGTAATAATATGTTTATATAAATGCTACCTACCATGAGCATTTTAAAATCCAAGCATACAAAATATTGTTGGATTATGAAGAAAACAGAAATACTCTTAGGAACCAAGAAATGGTCAGAAGCTGCTGGGATTTAAGTAACATGTACCTCCTATGTCCTAAAAAGTAACTAAATTTAAGAGAATATTACATCCTCCTGAACTAGTAACAAAAATCCCAAGGGGGGGTGGCTTGGAAAGATGTCAGAGATGGTTCCTCCTTAATATTTGGCCATATTTCTGTCTCCTTCATCTGAAATATCAGTCAACTGAAAACAAGTGTTAGCCTCTCTAGCTAAGGATTCTTAAAGGTTTCTCAAGGAGAAAGCCCAATAAAAGGTGAGCCTCCTTTACTCTAAAATCAGAAAAATTATCCTTGTCATCTTAGCAGTCTTGACTTTTAGAAACAGCAAAGGTGTCAATTCCATCCACAGAACAGTACTAATAAATTATGAGCCACCACTGGAATCAAATAATGCTTGTTCTTCTAAAAATTCACAGTACGTAAGAGATTTCCTTCTGACATACACAAAAAACTCTTGTGGTCATAGCTGATAATCTGTTTCCAACTGAAGCAAATTTTTAAAAAATCTATCTTAAGGTCTTAGAACAAAGACTGGCAAACATAGGGCCAGAGAGTGAATACGTCAGGTTCTGCAGGCCATATGGTCTGTGTTTCATGCCACTATGGTACACAACTCTGCCACTGTAGCACAGAAGCAGCCATGATAATACACAAACGTATGAGCATGGCTGTGCTCCAATAAAACTTTATGTACAAATACAGGCAACTAGCCAGCCAGCCCACCGGCCCATAGTTCACCAACCTATCCTAGAAGAATGACTGGGAACAACCTAGAAGGAACCTTTACCCTAGAAGGTTCGAGGTGTGTGATAGCTGAGTTGTGACAGTTATAGCTGGCCTCTTCTTGTCCACTAAACACATTATAGAGCTTCAACTGCCCAGTGCAGGTGCCAAGCATCAGGAACCGCTCCCGTGCTGAGAATGCACAGCAGGTGAAGCCACTCTCATCCTCATTGGCTTCCCGGAACACTGAAATGGGGCGGAATCTAAGCAAAAAAAAAAGAAAAAAAGACAGAATCAGAGATAAGGAACATGCAAGAACATGGAAAAAGGAAACTGTTAGAAGGACAAAAGTATGTTTGAAATGGGTTCTTCATAAATATCATAGTGACCTTCAGCGGTTTATCTTCATTTTAAAAGAGAGAAAAGGACCTTCATTTAAAATTTTTAACATTAACAAAAATGCCCATGTTTAAAACCTGAGATCCTACGACCTGTATGTAAGACTGTAAAGAATCAGAATAGGAGGGGAGGAGCTAAAGCTCAGTGGTAGAGTATGTGCTTGGCATGCACAAGGTCCTGGGTTCAATCCCCAGCACCTCCATTAAGAAAAATAAAGAATCAGAAAAGGAGACAACTTGGACCAGCACAAAAACAAATTTGGGAGCCTAGTTAGGGACAGAGTATTGCATGGGTTCTAGAAAATATACTAGTTATAACAAGAATGAAGATTATCTTATCAACGTTGCCAATAATCACACAAGGAATCCACCGCTGACAAAAGAAGGTATAGTTACAGTGTTCATGTAGTCCCACAAAGTAGGAATTCCTGGTATTGCAGGCCAAGAAATGGTTTTCTGGACTAATCATTCCATGCTGATACTGCCCATACATTTTGATTTAAACAGAAAAATCCTTCCAATTCCCAGGGAGTGAGGTTACCTCTCCTTACCTGCTAAAGATAAGGTGCCTATCAAAGCATCCGCCATCCACCCCTCCATACTTTGGAAATGATGCCCTGCGGTTTAGCCTTGAGGTAAAGTTTATTGGCGCTTGCCGCCTCTGTTTTGGCTCAGGACATTGGTGAGGAGTAAAGAGAGAGAAAGGTGGGCAGGTGGCAACTGGGTTCTTGCAGCGCGCATGCTGCTCTCTAAGATATTCTGTGATGATACTGTCCAACGTAGGTGGGGAAGGAAGATGTCTGTCCAACTGCTTTTTTATGGCTGGGCTTTGGCTGTAGGCGCCATGGTCCGACTTCTGCCGCAACACTCTGATTTTCCTGCCATTGCAGGGTGATGGCCTCTCTCTGATAAAACTGATCCTACCAATCAAAGGGGAGTTGCCTGCATAAGATGGGCCAGGCAGAGCTAGTGAACCCTGGGGGGCCCGTGGCTGAGGATGAGCAGCAGGGGCAGAAGGGGCAGAGGCACCCACAGCAGTATGGCTGCCCAGTCGAGTTGCAATGCCATTGGCAATGCGAGGGGTACGGGGGAGAGACACAGGAGAAGCAGCAGCAGTGACTGGGGTGAAGGCAGAAGAATGGGAGGCAGCAGTCATGGGCAGGTCAGCTTCTTTAGTCAGCACGGTTGCTGTCTCCCCAAGCCCTTTAGAAATGAGATGGTTCCGTATCAGCAGAAGCAGCTCTTTCTCAGGAAAGGAGATCCTCGACTGGGCAACAACATCTGCTTTCTGCAGCCGTGCCAGGGACACATCAGTGCCAATGAGAAGTGGCTTTCCTGACACGCGTTCAATGAGCTCAGCAGCATACTTGCAGAACTTGACGTGGTCACTGCGCTTGTCCTGCAGCACAGGCTCCTTCATCAGCTGCTGGATCTGGCAGCTGCTAAAAAGGGGCAGTTTGCTGATGATCTGCCGGACAGTGCTACTGCGAGACAGGCCCACCAGGGCCTTGCAAGCCAGGGCCCGGATCTGGTCTGCATCTGTGATGGGCATCTTGATGGACAGTAAGGACAGAAGCACCTTGATGCCATTGTTGGACTGGACCACATTCCACATCTTGGCCAGAGTGTGCTCGCTGCTTTTAGGAGTCTGAGGCAGCTTTCTCCGAGGAGTTCCAGAGATAAATTTGCCAATACTAGAAATTCTGTTATCCGGGCCACACACACAATTGATGATAATCTGAAGTGCTGACTTCTGAATTTCAGCATCATGAATAAAAAACTCACCCTCAGCCACTCCCAAAATAATGCTGATACCTATCGGGGGGAAAAAAAACATTTCATATAACTCCTCATAAAACTAATAGCCAACTTCACTGGTTATTCCAGAGTCAAAATTTCTATTCATTTTGTTCCATTTAAAAGAAAATTACCACACTTTTTAAGAAAAGTACAAGGAATAGTTTGTGTAAAATGCAATCAGTTCTACTACAATGTATCTTTATGACGCAATACTTCATAAGCAGTTGTTAAATAGGGGAATGATGTCAGTATAATGTGGAAGTCACCAAGGTTCATGTGCAATTTTTCCTAGGTAAGGAGAGCAAAAATAGTGGGAATAAATTAAAACCTTCAGGAGGAAAGGAAAAAGCCCTCAGCCTGGCTGCTATAGTGGCAGCAGGAACTCTTTCTTCTATATATGAGAAAAGTTAAAAACAAGTGGCTATGCCTTGGACTTTCAGAGTGGTGCATCCTAGGACCCAGAGCAGGCACACTATTTGTCATGCTCACCTTAGCAGCAGCCCCCATAAGCCTGCTTATGAGGTATTTTCAAACAAAGTGTATGCTTTTGTTTTGTATATAACAGCTGCTATCCATTCTGAGCTGCCTGCCACTTACTAATTTTGTTAGGGCTCAGCTAACAAAGTTGCTTATTTTCACTGTCTGCCCCAACCCATTTTTCTCATGAATTCTATTTTTAGCACAACACTCTGCAGAGTAAAAAGGTTTCAGGAATGCACATGTAAACCATTATAGCAGAAACACCTGTACAACCCAGAAAACCTGAGTTTACTCACATGACTACCCTATATGAATCTAATGGCATGACTTACAAGGTACCCTCCTCTATTACCTTCTACTCTAATATTGCAAAATTCGGTCAGGTAAGTAACCACAACCAGAATGGCAAAGGAAAAAAATCCAGACCACGCAGTAACAAAAATGGCAAGGTACAACCTACCTACAGTAGAGACAGTGGAGCCGGCCTCATCCAGCACATCCACTGATTCTGCCAACTGGAGCTGGATTTTTGGCACAACAGTGAGAATAGCCAGGACATCCAAAGCAAAGCGCACAGTGTCATTCCTGGACAGGAAGAAGAATTAGTCAAAGGGAAACTAGGATACAGTCACAAGAAACAACAGTTAAAAGAGACAGACAGACAGACATACGATGGATCCGAACTACTACCTGTTTGGCTCTGTCCCTAGTCATGGCGTCAAAAGAGGTTCTGTAAGTCACTATGACATTACTTTCAAAAAACATGGGACTGGAATTTTCACCCATCAAATTGCTAAGATTAGAAACAAAGGATAATCCCCAGTGCTGGTGAAGATGTACAGAGACAAATGTTCTCAAACTTTTGGTGGGAGTAGAAATTAGGATACTCTTTTTAGAAAATAATCTGGAAATATGAAACAAGGTTCTTAAAATGTTCATAACCTTTGGCCCAGGAATTTCCCCTCTAGGAATCTGTCCTAAGAAAATAATCAGAAGCACAAACAAATATTTATGTATTAAGATGTCCATTATCACATCATGTAAAATAGCAAAAGAATTAAGAAAACTTACACAAATAAGAATACACGTGTTAAATTATGGTACACTCATACGATGAACTACTTTGACAATTATTTTCAAAGAACTCTAAAGGACAAAGGAAAAGGCTCAAAATAGAACATTAATGAAATAGAAAACTTAAGATAAAAAATTTTAAATCTGACAATACCAAGTATTGGCAAGAAGGTAGAAAAATGAAAACTCCCATTGACTGCTGTTGGGAGAAGAAAACACTACGATCATTTTCCAAGCAACTTGGCAACATCCACTAAAGATGAAATGCAGACACACTACAACCAAGGTTGTACACATCATGTCCTCAAGAGAGACTCCAAAAAGAGGTTTGTGGTACCATTCATTTGACAAGAAGAAAAGAAGTAACAGATACTAAATGTCCATCAATAGGAGAATAAAGTATAATATAGAAATATAAGAGTTCAAATAAATATCAACATGTATAAATCTCAAACACATAAGGATGACTGTATATCTAAAACTTATATTAAAAAAGTAAATAAAAATACAGGGCAAAAACCAAGTTGGCAAAAGACGCATACAGGATATATTTACATAATTTTAAGGAATACAAAAGAGTACTATATTGTTATTTATACACCCACACACGTATGGCATAGAAACATGAATGGAGACAATGCACACCAAATTCAGAAGATTGGTCACTTTGGGAGGCAGAAAGAGGAAAGGAATTGAGAAAGAAACAAATACAGCAACATGCCAACCCTGGGTATGGAGTAGTTGTTATTTTATTCTTGACCTTTAAGTATTTTGAGATATTTCATTTAAAAGATTTGCTTAAATATTATAATCTCAATTATGTATATTTACATACATTATGGAAAAAAGACTGAAGAAATTAACAGTGGCTGAGAATAATTTTCATTTCTAAGGTTCTGTATAATCTAAGCAGAAACAAGAGTTTAATTTTATTTTTAAAAATAAGCTTTTAAAGAACATACTTATATTTTAAGTAACCAAATATGGATTTACCACTCAGAAAATGTATTTATAACCTTCCTAGTTATCTTCTGAGTTTTCATCATCTTTAAAGCAATGTTCTCCAAGTAAATATAATAACCTACTTTAGTGCTCTAAAACAGTGGTTCTCAAATTTTAGCTAGGGGACCCCAGGAGTCTCTGAGACCCTTTCAAAAGGTGCTGAGATATAAAAACCATTTTCATAGTAACACTAAGCGGTTATTTCCATTTCTCAGTCTCATTCTCTCACGAGTGTATTGTAAAGCTTTCCAGAGGCTGTCATGTGTGATGTCACATAAGACTGAACACAAAAGCAGATATGAAATATGAAGCCAGACATTTTAAAAACTTGATGAAATCATCTGGTTTTATTTTAGAAACTTCATTAAAAAATACTAATAAGCAATGGGTTCAGATTTTTTAAATAAATTCATAAATAAATATTCTTACATCGTCTCAGTTTTCATTTCTAATATGTTAAGTATCAATAGATATAATACAAAAACAAAAGTTTTAGGGGGGGTTCTAATAATTTTTAATATGGATCCTGAGTCCAAAAAGTTTGAAAGTGGCCGCTCCAAAAATACTCCCCTAGATTTAATATCCTGGGATTTTAGCAAACAAGCCATGTGCACCCTAAATAAGCCCCTTGTGTCTTATGGTAGTGGGCAGATAGGAAAAGAAAGTCAAGAACCACTGTTTATTAACCTTGTTACTATCTTCTCTTCAGATTCTTTTCCAAAATATGATTTAATTCTGTTTGTATCATCCTGAAATAGAATCCATCCAACCTTCTGATTCCATCAGCTGTCTTTTTTTCCTGACCCTTGTCCTGCTCTGCTCTGTTTTTAACTGAATGGTGAAAATCATAACAAGAGTAAAAAATAGTTTTATGTGAAGGTAAGATAAATATTATACATGGTTGTCAAGCAGTGGAGAGACATTTTAAGTCTAAGTACCAAAGGATACTGGACTCTAGTCTCAAGACAGGACTTCAACCCCACCTCTGCAGCTGTCACCATGTAAATTACATAACTTCTCTAAGAGTACAGATGCTGATCCCTGCCTACTGTGCAGTATTCACAATCACCAAGACAAAGCACCCTATAAATTTAACATTACATTATCACGCTTAATCTAGTTTCTCAGATTCAAGCCCAAAATTTCAATTCAACGGGTTTTTGTTAAGCACACACTATGAGAAAACCAACATCAATCTAGCAAAAAGCAAAATCTAACTTCTTTTGAAATCCCTCTCTGATCCCACCTTGCATAATAGGTCTTCCAATTGCAGGCAATAGAAATAAGCTGCAACAAGAGTTGGACACAAGACAGTTTGAGGAAGACTTCTGCTGGTTCCCAGTATAGCTGTGCTGGGCCATATTCTATCAAAAACTCCATCATCTCCACAATTTGTTCATGAGTATACGAACATGCCTAAAAGGAGAAAGACATATCACTAAAGAACTCTATCAATTTGCCTGCTTTCTTCAGCACAACTCAATGGCCAAAAGGTTTTAATAACAAAGCTTAGTAATAAATGCTTTCAAATCCCACAATTTTTGAGTCCACAGCCCATATGTGAAATAATAAATACATATATATTGTTTAATCTTTTATTTATAACTAGATTCACAATACCTTTTGCCCAAAAAAAATAACATAATGTTCAAATTATTGGTGCATATATCTCACAGCTTAAGAAGAAAAAGAAGCACCATGTAAAATAATGGGTTTCTTTTCAATTTGTGATTTTTAAGACATGCAGTTACTAATCTTTGTTCCAAGACATACCAAGTTAAGTTCAAAAATGATAGAGAAGTGGAATTAGACACACCCTCTGAGAAAAGAAATTCCACACAGAAGGAAGTAGTACACAGGAGGATATCCAGTACTTTTCATAAAATAAAGCCCTTTTACGCACATTGCAGCTCATCTTTTAGTTCTAGTATCCCAGAGACGCACCAACTTACAAATGGAAGCAAAATAAGTCCCTGATACCTCCATTTTCAAGTATTCTGCCTCCACATAGTGCAAGTATAATCCGACAATGTACATCTCATGTCGACTTCACTGATATGAATGTGCATTTCAGGCCCAAGATGCTACAGAGAATATTAACAACATTCCCTTTAAGACACGGTTCTCTCACCTTGTATGGGGGCTGAGGATGAACAAGAATGCCACCCTCAGTCCTCTGAAGTGACTGCTTCACTTGTTCCAATTTAATGGCTAGGTGAGCCTCAAAGTACTTGCGCAAGGCCATGCAGGTATGTTTCCCAGTTTGGCGGCTGGCAAATATTTCATCATCGCTCAGAAGTGCACCCTGATCTTCCAAATTTAGAATCTCCAAAGTACTGATCTATTAAGAAAGAATGGACAAAAGATGGAGAAAACAAAAAAGAAAAGTAAAAGGAGAAGATTTCAGTTTATGCTCAAGAAGACTAACAAATATCAAAGTACATCTGTCTATACACATGCTAAGAGTAGCCACAAGAAAGCAAAACATTAAACTCATACTGAAAAATTACATAGCTTTCAATCATGTCAAAAGACACAGAGGCACAAAACTATTGCTTTTAGAAAGATCAAGCAATTCCCCCTACAGAATTACTATATTCAAGGCAAGTCTACAATGGCACAGTCCTCTAACTGCTTAAGAGGAAGAGAAATTTGTGAATGAACGAGAAAAAAAGACTTTATGAGAATGACAGGAAAATTCCTCCAGTCAGAAGCTTCCTCTCCTCAATGCTGCTGAAAGGCAACCTAGATAAGCAGGACCCCTGTTCCTCACAAAGAGAAGCCACTGAAGAACCTCACCAAGTTCACCAGACGACGAAGACCATCATAGCGGTCAAAGAGTTCCAACACAGCCCGGAAGGAGAAGCAGATTGAGAAAAACATAGTAGCATGGCAGCATCCTGAGGCATGAGAACATTCCATTAACCACAGGGTATAGTTCACCACATCAGATAGAACATTGTGGGGATGCATGCAAACCTGTAAAAAAATAAAAATAAAAACATAATTTTTAAAAACTAGGGTCAAAGGAGCTTTCAAAAGGGATGAAAAATTCACCAATGTAGACAGATAGCTTTGCAGAATACAATCATCATTCCTGGTCAAGTCATTCTGAGTTTAAAGCTTAAGTTACAAATGAAATTTTATAACAATCTATTCCAAGCTTGGAAACAACCTAAATTTAGAGAAATATTTAAATCCAACCTACACTTACTGAGTGCCAAATTTTGCAAATATTTACATCCTTTAATGCTCACAATGCTCTGTTGTACAGGTATTAGGATTCTCATGTAACAGATAAGGAAGAGGCTCAGGAAAGCACAGGACTGCCCAAGGGTGATAAAAGTGACCAAGCTGTCTGATAATAAATTCTCCAAGTTTATTATCCTCTCACTCACTCATTCATTCAAACATATTCTTGGCTTCTAAAGGTCAGACAATGAATTCTGAAGCATTATCCAGGTTTGCATGGTACTTTTTTTTTTTAATCTTAACCACAATTAATTTTGTACATACACACACAGATTAGGTTACTATTCTCAAAAGACCATATATTCTTGCATAATGTTGATCTCATGAGGTGAAAACATTAAAATCAAAACACTGCCTTACTAATAAATAAAGATGAAAAAAGACATTGTCCAAGAAGAATTTACCAGCTTCACTCTACCAGAAGAGTCACACCACACAGAATAGTAGAAAAATATTCCAGGCACAGGAATGACGAGCGCTTCCCTAGTAAGTGTCTAGGGACCCACTTATTTGCAAATGTACAACCCACTTACACTTTTTAAAAAAATCACTAAATAAAAAGTCTTAACTGGAAAAACAGAAAAACCAGCTAGGGGACCTCTGGAGCCCTGAGAACTGGGATGATTTTACTATTTCCACCACAAACTACTTGTTAACATATACAAAGTATCCTCTGTTGTTTTTACAACAGACTGACTCAAAAAAGCAAAATGTAACTCTACTGAGGGACATCTGAAATGAGCTTGACAATATCCTAATATCCTAATGCAACAGAAATGGCAAAAAGAAACTCCCAGACCTGTCTTGGATTTTGTTGGGGTTTTTTTGTTTTTTTTTTTTTTTCCAGAAAGTTAAGGGGGGGAAAGGACCTTTTCTAAAGAACCTTACATTTGGGAACTTTTCTAAAGAATTTTACATTTTTAAAATGTTGTAAAGATCAGACATTTATGCTCCTTGCTTCGTTCATTAAAACTTAATGCAGCTATTCATTTTTTTTTTATCCAAAAGTCGTTCTGTCAGCGTACTAGAGTGTTCCCCACCCTATTCCACTCCCATACATTTGAAATGGACTGGACTTAACTCTTTCCATGGCATCCTGGTTGTAGGACAGGTAATACAAGCACATGGACACACCAGTTGCAGCCATAGAAGGACGAGGAATTTCCAGTAATTTCTGTACTCCACCATGGGCAACAAATTCTGTGGCAAACTTGTTATGGAGCAGGAGAGATGCTAGGTGCTAAACAAAGAGGACATATGTTACCATGGAATAATCTAGAACAAATATTTCTTCACAAAATATTAAGTTGCTAAATATAGGACTCCTCTGAAGTAGACAATCACTCCCTCACAACAGAAGTAAAACCGATACTGCTTATGGGAAACAAAAAACAAAAACATAACAAACTCTAAGAATCCATAACACTCCCTCCCAATATCAAAGGTTTCCATGAAGGTGAAAAACAAGAAAGGAAAAATACTGCTGTAAGTAATGACATAATCCTACAACCAATCTATCGTTACATAGCTTCGCTAAGAATTTCTGTTACCCTTCCCATTTTAATCATAGTCAGCTCTACGTTTTATTTAACTTTGGCTCAGTCACTGACTCATCATCTAATAAAATCCAAAACTGCCTTCTTTTAACTTGATCTTTAGTATATCCCCAAAGAACAATCTGTAGCAAATTATCAAAAGTAGTAAATTTTTAGAACTAAGCAGAATGTACTTTAAATAGATCTTCATTAAAAAACTGTTTTACTAAGTCTACAAAAGACAGGCCTTTGCTATCTTTTAAGCTTTGTTAACTTAATGTTCAATTCTTACTAGCCTCTCTGGGTGGACCTGATCTTCTGGGCAATTTTAAGGGCAGGGAGTGCAATGCAAGCAGCAGGCTACTCAATGACTCTGAACCCAGGCCAATGCGGATGGGGCCTCGGGAGAACTACGGCTCCCCCTCCTGTTTCTCACGCCAAGGTGTCTTATGGGTGGTGACACAGGCACATGGTACGAACAAGACACACATGATTTGATACCTGTATAAATCTCACTAAGGTCAATGGCAAAAAACAGGTATGTACCCTGTTCATAAGTTCTCTCAACACCTAGACTCAGACTGATCCTTACACATGATTCAAATCTCTTCCCTCTTTACTCTTCTTGTCTGTTACACAAACTTCTACCACACTCACACCCAGTCTTTCCCCAAGGAACAGCTAAACCATGTATGGTTCTCTCTCCAATACCTAGGCCATTGCATGTGGTGGTTTTTCTCAAAGTCACTACCATAAAGTGGCAGTTCCACCAGCAGGTGGGGAAAAAGAACAAGCAGGTTCAACTCTTACCTGCTCCTTAATTTTATTTGGCTCAACACAGTCCATAACCTGGCTCACCTCACTCATGTAGGCAAAGACAGTATTTTCTCTCCTTATATTGTACCTCCATGTAAGACATAGTTCTTAATTTACTACTTTAATTTACTACCTTCATCTATTTTGTTTCTACTACCTTCAACACCTGTTCCTTCTCCTACACAACTGAGTCTTCCTTTAAAGCGAAACAGTACACATAACTTTCTGCATTTTTTTATATCCCTATAAGGATCTGTTGTGTGATTTTTCCTTTTGTCCCTATTTCATCTTCTTTAATCCTTTATATGACTCTGCATCAAAACAGCTGAATAATGACAACCATTATAGTTCCTCATAACAAAAATCTATAGAAATAGCAACTGCCCAAATTCCTTCTTTCACTATACCCTTTTCAGGACAGGATGCTGCATCTAAAAGCAACACCTTTGGGCCACTGGAGACAATCTCATCTCTAGCTTCATCCCACTGTTCAAAGCATAATCATGAGTTTACACACTTTATACACACACACACACACACACACACTATATCCCACACAAGGGATACATGTTACTCCAAAGTATGTCTGACATCCTCCAAATTTAAAATTTCTGGGATCTGAAAGGAAAATTTCTTCATTTCATACACTCTGGAACTGTGCTATCCAATGCAGTAGTCACTGGCCACATGTGCTAATTTAATTTAAATTAACTAAAATTAAGTTAAAAATTCAGTGCCTTAGTGGCACTAACTACATTTTAAGTGCTTATATATGGCTTGCAGCTACTATACTGAACAGCAGAAAGAACATTTCCATCATCACAGAAAGTTCTACTTGACAGCATAGTTCTGGAATATCAGGAATAAAACTGCTAACTTTAAAGAGCCAGAGAGAACGTCATCTCTCTTTCAGAGGTCTTGTCTGGTAGCTATTATTTCTCAGGAAGAACAGACTAGTCCTTCCTTTGTGCCCCACATTTTTTTCACAACATCCGTAATATCTAAAAGAAACCACAGGTTTACATGCCTGTCTCTCTTAACCAAACCATAAAGAGCAGAGACTTAATTTGTCTAATATTGTAAACATCACAGAAGAGTCCTATGTTCATTAGTTACCTGTTGGGTAGAACTGTAACAGCCACGATGGTATGCATTCAACTTAACCTCTCTCTATTCAGTTTACCTTAATTATCATGAATAGGTATGGCTCTGGTGGGCTAGACTGACCTGCCCTCCCATATTTAGCCTCTTTGCAACCTAGAAAATCATTCACCTTTACTGAATTTGGGTATGCCTCTATTTCTTTATTCATTTTCTGGTTTATATTTTGTTCACCCTAGATAATCTAATATCATACAATATGCACATAGTTAAGAATTCAGAAAAAGTGTTGACTGGCAGAGGGAATACTGAAAAAGTAGTATGACATAAAGTACTATACACGTAGTTTCCCATTCCTAAATGTAACAATAACTGAGGCCACTCCCAGGTCTAGATCCACTTTCTCCCTTAACATTCAATCCTCTAGGACTGACCCCTGAATTTCTGTGGAGGCACTTGGTAAGCCTCATCTTTTCTACCTAAATAGGAAATTTTCATTTGTAACTATTTTGACACATCTGGCAATAGAAATACCCTGAACAATAAAATCCAGAGATGCAATATAGCAAACCACACAGGCCCATCCATGTCAAAATGTTCAGTGATCTAATATTCTTAAGAATTTTACCTTGAGTGCCTCAAATGTAAGCAGGACATCATTAGTCTGTTTCAAGTCAATATAGAACATCATCAACTCCCGTGATCCAAGTTGCATGAATATGGGAAGTAACTGAAATCAACACCAAAAGCAAGTCTTAACATTTGGATTTATTTTCACATATTTCCTATTCCATTATGAGGACAGAAGATTAAAGAAATGAGGTACCTCCTCCCACCTGTTTTATGAAGATAAACACAAACACACTTTGATCTAAAAGGCTTTATCAGAGGTGACATGCATAAGACTTTACCAGTTTGAGGCAGTTTTCTGTTTTAGAGTAAAAACACATTAATGTATGAAATGCTACAATAAAATATCCCAGAAATAAACACAGTAATCCCAAAGTGTGAACAGTACTTTCCTAATAAGCTTACCTCCTGATATTCTCCTAATGGGGTCAAATATTGGAGAATAAGTCGCTGCTCGATAGCAGGAGTCATAGGATAAAGAGTGTAATTGGTGCCAATCACCCAGGGGGACATTTCTGACCAGCTGCTGTTAGACAGCTCAACAAACATGCGATCTGGATCAGATGATGAGAAACCCAACTTTTGCTTGGCTTTCCTAAAGCTCTCTCTGTCACCCTGTTTTGCTGACTTGTTTTTCCTCAATCCTCCTTCCTCAGGTTTGGTTGCTGAGTTCATTCTGCTACTGGTCTTGTGGCCTGAATCAAGATGAAAGGAGATCTCCATGTCTCCAGAGGCTTCCTCTTGTTCACCATCCACTACATCTACAGCCATGTCGCCATAGTCCATATCCACAGCTTCTTCATCCAGAGGCAAAAGAGGCTCAGAGGAGAGCTTTCGAGGGCTAGGACGCTTGCTTTCTTGCCTCAAAGCCACTTCCTGAAGCTGTAGCTCCCTCAGTCTTCGAAGCACTATTGCCACCTTTCAACAGATAATGGAATAAAAGGGGTTATCTCTTCTACATCTTAATTTAAATGACTCTTAATAAGAAAATCTCATTTCTACTTAAGGAGAACTGGATGCTCATGCAGTTATCTCAATGCCTGGTAATAGTAAAGATTTGAAAAATACGTTGACTTTATTCCTACAGCTTGATGAAATAAATAATTCCCCAAAAAATTCCCCAGAGAACCCAAACCAGAAAACCTGCACATGAAACACATAATTCACAACACATCTGTCTGGATCAAGCTGGGCTGGGCCATCACACCTGAAGAGGCAGACACTAGTTACATTCACAATTTTTAAAAAATGTCTTTGAAAGTCAAAAGTTTCTCAAACTTTATCTGTTATAAGTTGTATTGTTAGGTATTATCTACATTATACATATAATTACACAATCTATTTTTCAAATTTTCCACTTATGTTTTACATTTTCCTTTAAGTACTCATTTTTTGGGCCAATCCTAAACCGTAGTATTATGCTTAGTTTTAAAAAGAGAAGATTGATTAGGTTGGCAATTTACTTTAAACTGCATTTTAAAAAATGTGGATGGATAGAAAAATTGGAGAATGGATGGATGGGTATGTCATAAAACATAAGTGTAGAACAGTATGTATGCAGGTGTTCACTGTAAAATTCTTTCTATTTTGCCATATGTTTGAAATTTTTCATAATCCAAATATTGGGAAGGGAAAGAGAATGGTACAATTTTATTTGGTATAAACTAAGACGATTCTTGACAAATTAAAAACAGCTATTTTCAAGTTAAAAAAAAAATAAAGTCAAAACTCTTATAAAAAAGTAATCTTGAAATACTGAAATTATAGCTACACTCTAGTACAAGGCAGTGAATAAAATCTATCTACTCAAGTTCGGATAGCAAGAAAGAACATGTGAATACTCTCCCATCTTATGCAAAAAAATCATTCTAACATGGTCCATACCAGCTGTGAATTTTCGTCCCTGTAGTTGGCAGCAATGTCTTGATTTTCCATAGCACCTCCTAAAAGACCAGTAGAATATGTCCTCAATGGCTGATCAGCCTCTCGGGCCCATTTGAAAAGATTTTCAACAATTCCTTCCTATAGCAAAGGAAATGAAATAGTATAATGCAGGGAGGAAAGAAAATCAATTTTCATAATTAAAGATACAAGCAAAGATTTCAGTCTTTTTTTTTAACATTTTTTATTGATTTATAATCATTTTACAATGTTGTGTCAAATTCCAGTGTTCAGCACAATTTTTCAGTCATTCATGGACATATACACACTCATTGTCACATTTTTTTCTCTGTGAGTTATCATAACATTTTGTGTATATTTCCCTGTGCTATACAGCGTAATCTTGTTTATCTATTCTACAATTTTGAAATCCCAGTCTATCCCTTCCCACCCTCCACCCCAAAGATTTCAGTCTTGTAAAAAAAATTTTAATAAAGTATTTCAGTATTGCTCATAAGATTAAAAAATGCAAGTAAACTAAATGTACAAGAGTAAGAGTAGGTTTAGTTAAATAAAGTTTCTGTGCATCTGTGAAACAGAATCCTATTTATCCATTATAAATCAACCTAAAGATCAACAATCACATAATATAGCCCTATTTTAGCTGTTAAGACCCAAAAGGTTCCATGACCAAGTGGGGAGCACTAAAAATTCTATGTCCCTCTTTGAAGTTCACAATGCACAATTAACATTATCAATGCTCTGAGAAGTCCTCCATCAAACAAGTATTTAATTCCACTATCCCACTTTTCTAAATTAGTTTTTATTATGAAATATAATACATATAAACATGTGTAGTCCAAAGAAAATGAAAATCACCTATGTGATTTACCGAGTTTAAGAAGCAGAAACCTACTGAAAAATTGTGCTGTACACCAGAAAGTGACACAACATTGTAAACTGAGTATAACTCAACTGAAAAAAAAAAAAGAAGAAGAAACAAAACTGGGGAAAAGAGTCTTTTCTATATTCAAGGAGACTTCAAAGACTGCCATTTCTTTTTTTATTTCTGTGAGATTTCATTGTTTAGCATAAAATCTGAAATGACTACTTTCAGTGTACAAAATTCACTATTAAAACTTTGAAAATTTAAAAAAAAGCAGAAACCTCCCATGTGTCCCTCCTTGTATCACCTGCCCCCTCCCTCCCCAAAGGGTACCTATATTGCTAAATTTTAACAATTTTCTCCTAAAGCTTTTGTCAAAAATTATGCTTTCAACTCTATAAATTGTGTGGTGCCATATGTATTTTTCTGCAACTTGTTTCTTTTATTCAACATTATGTTTCTTACATTCATCTATACTGTTGTAATCGTCACAAACAGCACTCAACAGGCTTTATACATAACTTATTTAATCCTCATATCAACCCTATATGATTGGGTAAGTACTTACTGTATTTACAGAAGAGAAAACTGAGTCACAATGAGGTTGAGTAACTTACCAAAAGTAACAAAACTAGTAAGTGGCAGAGCTGGGATCTGATCCCGGGCAGTATACCTCCAGGTGCTCTTCACCTCCACATTCTGCTGCTGCTATTTCATTGACTTAACCAACTATACCTATTTTTGTGCCAGCATGTCCCTAGGGTAAACATCTAGGAATGGAACTGCCAAGTCACAGGTGTGTATGCTCAACTTTACCAGAGGATACCAAACTATTTTCAAACTGACCACAACAATTCACATTTCCAACAGTGAATAGTTGTTTTTTTTCTGATACCAACATTTGGGCACTATCAGACTTTTTCTTTTTTTGTAGTCTGGTGGGTATAAAAAAAAATTATTCTGTTTAACTTCAATTTTCTTATTTACTAATGAGATTCAGTATTTTTTTCATGCCTCTGACTATTCAGGATTCCACTTTCTGTAAAATAGTCATGTCTTTTATGATAAACAAGTTCTTTTTATTTAATCATACTTAATAATATTTTCTTTTAATTTTGTGCACTTTATATCTTAAGAAACTCTTCCCTAGGATCATGGATTCATTCTATATATTTCTAAGTTTCAAGCTTTAAAAAAAATTAACACTCTGAAAAACACGTTTTGAGAAATTTTGTTTTAAAATATTTATTGATATGAAAATATATGTACCATCTATTTTAAATGTCTTTCATTCTTTTCTTTCCAGTGTAATAAACTTAAAATACAAACTCCACCTGCATGTTACCCCATATTTCTGTTTCCCCTTTTGCTGTCCAAAGTTGTTTATTTCAGTCAGTATTTCTAGGTTTATAGAAATTCCCTGAGGACATTTTCTACTATTATCTGGCCTCTATTGCTGCTGTGGCAAAGCCTGCTATGTTTATCTGCAGGAATTTTCTTGACTCTAGTTGCGTCTAAAATCTTCTTTGTCTTTGGTATTCTTCGTTGGGCTTCCTGCATCTGAGTGGTCATATCGTTCATTAATCGAAAAAATCCTAACCTCATTTCTCTGAATACTGCCTTTTCCTTACCTCTCTATTCTCTTTTCCCGAAACTCCTTTTAGATATATTTTTAATTTTCTAATTCTACTCCCTATATCTCAACTTCATTCAAATCTTTCATATTTTATTTCTAAGAGCTTCATTATTATCCTGGCAGATCTTCTAGTTTATTGTCTATTTTTAGCTGTGTCTAAACTTCACTCTAATTCATTTATGTCGTTTTAAAATTCAGTATCTGTAATTTTTATTTCCAGTAGTTCCTTGCTTCACTTTCCAAATGGCTATTTTTTTTTAATGTCTTGGACTCTTCTTAGAGTTCTGATTCTTTCTTTTACATCCAATAATTTGTAACCATTTTTAAGCATGCAATTCAGTGGGATTAAGTACACTCACATTGTTGTGTAACCATCTCTGCTATATATTTCCAGAACTTCATTACGCCAAATTGAAAACTCTTAACTTCCACTTTCAATAATGGATAGAATAACCAACCAGAAAAATCAATAAGAAAACAGAGGTTGAACAACACTAAAAACCAATTAGAGCTAAAAAACATATAGAGAAAATGGAACATTACAGGATAGATCATTATGTTAGGCCACAAAACAAGTCTTAACAATTTAAAAAAGACTGATCTCTTATAAAGAATTGTTTCCAATCACAATGGAATGAAATGAGGAGTCAACAACCTAAGCGAAAACTGGAAAATTTATATATGGAAATTAACACACTCTTAAAAAATGAATGGGTCAAAGAAGAAATACAGGGAAATTAGAAAATACCTAGAGATGAAAGCAAACAAAAATGCAACATACCAAAATTTATGGGATGCCACAAAAGCAGTACAAAGAGAGAAATCTACAGCCACAAGCACATAAAGTTAAAAAGAGAAAAAGGTCACAAATTAATAACCTAACTGTACACTTTAAGGAACAAAGAAAGGGAGCAAACAAAATCCAAAGATAAGAGAAGTATAAATAAATAAATAGATAAATAAACAAACAAACAATAGAGATAAATCAAATAGTGAATAGAAAAATAGAGAAAATTAATGAAACCAAAACTTGTTTCCTTGAAAAGAACAACAAAATTGACAAACCTTTAGCAGACTGACCAAGGTGGGGAAAAGGCTCAAATTACTAGAAACAAAAATGAAAGTGACATGACTACCAATTTTACAAGAATAAAAAGGACTGTAAGAGAACACTATAAATAACAATACACCAACAAATTGGGTAACTTAGATAAAATGGACAAATTCCTAGAAACACAATCTACCAAAACTGACTCATGAAGAAAGAGAAAAACTGAATGAACAGACCTATAACCAGTAAGGAGATTGAATCAGTTGTCAAAAACCTCCCCAAAACAGAAAAACCTAAGACCAGATTGCTTCACTGATGAATTCTACCAAACATTTAAAGAATTAATACCAATCCTTCTCAAACTTTCAAAAAATTAATGAGATGGGAACACTTCCTAACTCATTCTATGAGGCCATCATTACCCTGATATCAAAGCCAGATGAAGACAGTACAAGAAAACTATAGCTACCCCTTTTCAATACTGATGCAAAAATCCTCCGTAAAATACTAGGAAATTGAGTTCAGCAGCAGAGTAAATGTATTACATGACACAGTCAAGTGGATTTACCCAGGAATGCAAATATGGTTCAAAATACAAAAATCAATCAATGGAACAAACCACATTAGCAGAATTAGTGTGAAATTAATTTTTGTGAACTAGCAAGAAAATCACATGAGCATGTCAAATGACGCAGAGAATCTGAGAAAAATCAACATGTTTTCATTAAAAAGCACTTAATAAACTAGCAAAAGAAGAAAACTACCTCAACATAATAAAGGCCAGGTATGAAAAATTCACAGCTAACATTATAGTCAACAGTGAAAGGCTGACAGGCTTTTTCCCCTACAATTAAGAACAAGACAAGACAATGTCTGCTTTCACCAGTTCTATTCAACATAGTACTGGAAGTTCTAGTCAGAATTAGGCAAGAAAGAGAAATTAAAAGTACATATGTTGTAAAGGAAGAAATAAAATTATCTCTGTTCACAGACATGACCTTATACATAGAAAACAATAAAGACTCCACACACGTACTCACACACACACACACACACACACACACACAAAACTGTTAGAATAAATGAATTCAGCAAACTAGGACACAAAATCAACACACAAAAATCAGTTGCATATCTATATACTAGTAATGAAAAATCTGAAAAGGAAACACATTCAATCACTTAAGAGGCATTTTCTTTTTAGTACCTTTCAGATAACTACTCTATTTAATTACCCTGTTTGTTTAATTGTTGACTCCGAATCATGGAGGACTATTTGTTGGGATTATTTTGCAGTATTTTTGTGAATTCACTTTTTGTGGAAATTGCTTTTTCCGTGAGAATCCCTTGTGGCCTGGATTGTGAGACCCTCCTCCCAGAGAAGTTTCACATTTGCTTTTGCCAGACACACAAGGAATATCCAGAACAATTTTGCTGTTGCCAGTAATATCTTGACTTTGGGGTCCCTAATCATATGATAGAAATTTCAAACATAAACCCAAATAAGGCCCATGTCCAGAGTTTCTCAAAGAAGACTTACCTGCCCCTAAGAGTGGAGTCAAAGACTGAGAAACCTGTCATTTTCCCAAAGCAAGAGGCAGATATATTTTCCTCATTGTTTCAATTAAGGTCCTTTGGGAGTCGCAGTTTTACACAGAGGTCAGGGTCTCCATTCTAACTCCTCACCCAAGATTTTGTCTCCTGTCCTCAATTACTCCTTTGGTTTTACAGTTGGCTCTTCATGTCTGGCACCTAGGGATTTCTCTTTCTAAGAGTTTGTTATAGTTTACCCAGAATTTGTATTTGTCTTCAACAGGAGAGCTTGTAAGTTATCCTGGTCAATCATCTTGGTAGATCTGGGTTTCCTCCCTTCTGTCTTAAAACCATTTCTTTCCTCTCTGCTTCTAAAACACCGCAGACTCATGGTTTTCTTCCTACCTCATGGAAGACTGTGAGGATTAAGTGACATAATACAAATCAAATGCTTGGCACAGGGCTGGCACTCAATAAATAGTAGCCATCCAACTGACCCCATGAACACTTTCTTCATAAAACACCTATTAACATTTTAGAGGAATTTTAATGACTCAGAGTATGAAATCTTGAAAATGCCGACTTATACTTTCTGAGATTTCATTCTCTCCAATTCTATCCCTCCCACCTCAAATAATTTAAGACAATCTCAAAGAGAACTGTTAAAGCAGTACTCTTAAAGAGTTAAGTCCATAAAGGTCCTGATCTTACTGGACTAAGAACAAACACTGACAAACTAAACAGTACGAAAAACCTGGTACATAAACAATATAAAAGTACTTAGTTCTATACTATACTTAATATAATGAAGAAACTATTCAGTCAGTTAATTATTTTATTTTATTTTTGGGGGAGGCGAGATGTAATTAGATTTACTTATTTATTTATTTATTTTTTTAGAGAAGAAACTGGGGATTGAACCCAGTATCTCGTGCATGCTAAGCATGTGCTCTACCACTTGAGCTATACTCTTTCCCTCAGCCAATTAATTTTAAATAAAAATGAAATTTAAAGCTATTTCAATATCTCTGAAAGTAAAAGCCAGCAACTTTTTAAAATAGCTAGAATACAACTGATTTAGTAACTTACAACTAGCTCTTAAATAAAAAAGAAATGAAATAGAAAATATAAGAATGCATGCTGTACACCAGAAACTGCCATAACATAAACTGACTACACTTTAATAAAAATATATTTTAAAAAAAAGAATGCACTGCACAAAGGGTAAACAATGTTCAAGAAAACTCTCTTTCATATATATAATGTATGGACTGAGTTGCAATGTAAAAAGAAATGTAAAGTGTGTAACTATGGTTCACAAAGTTTGAGAAACACTGCTTTAAAGCAATGAGTCTTAACTGTAGCTTTGTGACACACCAGTAGCCAATCTGCCCAAAAATAATTTTTGACTCATTAATTTAACACACTATAATTAAATGTTTTTTAAAGAAGTAAAACATTAATTAATACCAAAAAATGTGTACAGGATGTTTCTGAAGGGTAAAAGACCATCATGTAATCCAATGGTAAGGTCTCATAAGGTCAAAGAGGTTAACAATCTGTGCTCTAGGACAATGGATTCAAGGCAATGTTATTTCCAACCTAATACAGCATTATCTTTGAATAATTTACCTCTTCCAACTTAACAGAAATCAGTTATTAAAGAAACAAAACTGTTCTTGCAGAAAGCTTTGTTATTCAAAATATCCCTCATGTTTCCAACATCTGAAGGGTAGTCACTTCATTCTAAACAAACAACGATGAACTATAAAGGACTAGAGATGATTTTCCTATAAATGGCAACCAGGAAACTTTTACAAAGCATGGTAAAATCATCTATAACCTTCAATAAATCTTGCATGTACAAATATACTGCTATAAATGCTTCATTTTCGTCCTGGTTTTCAAAAGAATTCATGTTAAAACACTTTTGACAAGGAAATAGATTTTTTTAGTCTCCCACAATGGCAGCTAATTGGAGATTCTTAAATCTGTTCTGCACAATATTGCAAAATATAGCATTCATTACAATTTTACTTTCTAAAATACATTATGTAGTAAAATTCTGTAATAGAATTTTCTCAAAAGTTAAGAAAATCTATTTCTAGCTCTTTCATTTGGTTTATATGTTTAGCCATACTGAGACTTTCAGATTGTTTCAGAAGAATTAAATTTTTAGCATCTTTAAAAACAAAGAAAGCTATGTGGCATACCCAGTTCACACTGCAAACTCTTAATGCTAAGGTACAAAATATTTCTATTGCTTCTAGAAATAGAGCAACTAATTTTTGGCAGTCGAAGGACACACCCAGTCACTATCAAATTACCATTTTCTGGTCTTCATAGCACTTATCCTTACGTGAAATTATCAGTGTCTGCCCTCCCAAACACGTATATAAATGTAAGCTCCTATCTTGCTTACAAAATATTCCCAGCACATAGCATAAAATACAGCACTGAATAGGTCTTCAAATATTAACCAAATGAATATTAAATATCATCAAATATAGGACAGGCTTGCTCACAATACAAAGTCCTTTATCACTGGGGAAGACCACTCATCATTAAGAATAAGAGTTTGGATAAGATCATAAATCCATTCTAAAAATATATGATCTTGGGGGGTGGGAACAGCTCAAGTGATAGAGCACATGCTTAGCATACATGAGGTCCTGTGTTCAATCCCCAGTACCTCCTCCAAAATAAATAAATAAACCTCCCCTCTAAAATAGCAAAGAAAAAAAAAGTGAAAGTTTGGTAGCCATGTCAATACACAATAAAGGAAGACTATTTAAAAAAACAATATTATCTTAAGATTTTATTTTACTTTTAAAAAATTTATTTATTTATTTTTTGCAGGGGGGATGTAATTAGGTTTATTTATTTGGTTTTTTTCAATGGAGGTACTGGGGCTTGAACTAAGCATGTGCTCTACCACTTGAGCTATACCCTCCCCCACAATCTTAAGATTTTAAAAAATACTACAGCACCCAAACAGCAAGTACTCATTAAAATAGTTACTTCAAATTTTTTCTTATTGTCTTGATTTCTTAAATTCCTGTAATACAGATTACTACTGTAATAAGAAAAAACATAACAATTATCTTAAGAGACAAATCAAACAAATCACCATTCAATTAAAAAATAAAATGGTTTCTTTTCTTTTCAGTAAGTACCTTTTCTTGAAAGACAACAGCAGTTTCCAGCCCTGGCATGATGTCCAGTAGGAGTCTGCAAGCTGCAGTGTTTAAAGGTGGCTCTCGGCTTGTCATCACATATGCATTTACCAGCTGTAAAGAAAAGGGATACTTTAATCTGAAATTCAATCCAATCAACTTAATGAAGTCTAATAAATCCTTAATACAGTTCCATTGCTTGCCTAAAGTGTACTGAAGAACACTATACCTATCATTACCAATTAAACCTTTAATTAGATAAACAAGTTCATACTGTTTAGCACAGGGAACTATATCTAATATCTTGTAGTAACTTATGGTGACAAAGAATATGAAAATGAATATATGTATGTTCATGTATGACTGACACATTGCAAATTGATTATACTTCAATAAAAAATATATACAGAAAAAAACTTTAATTATTATAGTTATGATCCTGCTGAGCCATAATATCATATATAATTTCTTCTTCAGCTTTAAAGCCAAACCTCCCCCTAAAACAGTAACTCAGCAATCACAGAAATGAAAGATCAAAGGGTATCACAAAGAAATCACCCCCCATCCTCACGTACACTTTTTCAGATGGATAAAGCAGGGCAAGATAAGCCTCCCTTAACTACCCACATTTTTAACAATGGTTAATGAAAAACTTGATTTTTATATTTTATATTTATAAATAAATGTATTAATAAAACTTTCCTTTTGGCAGTCATCATATATTTACTAAATCCCTACTACTAAGTGGCATTGTGTTCTGTTGCTGGGTATACAATTCACTGTTGAGTGAATAAGACACAGTCCTACCATCAAAGGATTCATAATCCAACACAGGTGACAGCTGGGAAAACAAGTATCTACCATAAATTTGGGATGCTACAGAAGCCTATGAGAGGCCGTACAAAGGCAAAGATCTCAGAGAAGGCTTTAGAGAGGAAAGGATTCTAAGCAAGAACATAAAGGACAAGCAGGGGTAGCTAAGGAGGAGTTGGAAGGAGAGGAGGGCCAAAGGGCAAGAACTGAAAATTGAGAGAACAAAGGCCAGAGACAGACTGGGTTTATAAACCAAAATAAGAAACTTAAAATTTATCTTGAGGGCAATGAAAAACCACTAATGGATTTTAAGCAAGAGAGTACCATGATCACTTTTTGCATTTCATAAAGATATCTGGGCTACAAAGAATGGGTTGGAGGAAGACAAGAAGAGAAACCAACTAAGAGGCTATTGCACTAATCAAGAGATAGTGGTGGCTAAACTAAGGTCTGGCAACAAGGGTAGAAAGAAGTGGAGGGATTTGTGAAGGTTAGGGGAAAGGAACAATAAGACCTATAAGTTCACTGAATAAGAAAGCTTACAGGAATAAACGATAACTTCTAGCTGGCTGAAACACCATTACTGAGCTAGAGAACAAGAGAAACAGACTGTGGGGCAAACAATTAGACATGCAGAATTCAAGGTGCCTGTGGGAAATAACCACGTGGGAATGTCTAGGAGGCAACTGGAAGTGATATGAAGCTGAGAAAAGACACCAGCAATAAAGAAATATAATTAGGTATTAATATGATACAAATAATACTAACAGCTAATAATTACTGAGCCCTCATGTGCCAGGTTCTGTGCTACGCACTTTTCATGCTTAATTTCATTCAAAGATTACAAAAACATTTTAAGGTAAGAACGATCATCCTTATTTTATAGATCAGGGAAATAAAGCTTGGGGAAAATAAAGCTTGAAGAGGCTTAAGTTGCCTAAAGATCAAAATGTCAATGAACAATGGAGCTGCACTTCAAGCCAAAACATGGACCCCAAAGCCCATGCTCTCAAGCATTATGCTATTCCACATCCAAAAACAAACCTAACAGCCACAATGTACTGAACAATTACTATGTTCAGGAACTATAAGTAATACATATATATTTTCCCCCCTCATTTACTCCTCAACAGACTTAAGTAAGGCACCTTTCTCTCCCTCCACATACCCAATGCACACACCGATACTGTCAGTGCAGAATCATGCTGCACACAACACTCATTTTTCTATTCAGGAACCCAAGAGGACTCCTATATCTCCAAACTCAAAATCATCTTGCCCCAGAATGAGCACAGACTCCGTGGGAACCCTCGCCAATATTCAACTGAACAAACTACACACCAAAGAGAAAACACCCTGGCCACAACCAGGACTTTGGTAATAAAGAAGTCCATGATTACTCTTATTTAATTGAACCAATACCAAATGTAAAAATCTACCCAGTCTATTCCCAACTTTGGAAAGGGTTCAGGAGAAAGCAAACTATTTACAAAAAAAACAATAAAGGTATAGCATCTGGTGATGATCTCTGGAGAAAAGTAAGAAGCAAACCTACTGCATTCATGAAATCATCATTCTTGAAGAGTATTCTCAGCAAGTGGCCCAGCATACACTCTGGATCAGCTCGACCTACCAAAAGAAGAGGGGAGGAACAAACAAAGGAATGAGTAAGTCATCCCACTCAAGCAATTTAGACCTCTGGAAAGGCACCTGGGTTGTTCAAGTGTTTTTAAAAGGTCAGCAAAAATAAATAGAAACAAAAGATTCTTTTGATGAATTAGATTTCATAAGAAACATTTTTTAAAATTAAAAGTGACAATAAAAAATTTGAGACGCTGCTCTCTAACCTTCCCATTATCCAGCATTTGCCTACACATCAATGACAAATCAAATAAATGAGCACTAGACCCAGACCAGCATCACTAAGAGTATACAAAGTCTACAAAAGAATCATATGGGGGCCTAAGAGACAGAAAAACCCCAATTTCCCAGCCAGAGAAAGGAAGGAAGCACAGCTTCTTTTTGATGGGTGGCCTGGAGAAGACAGGCTCCAAGCCCAATCTCTCTTTCAACTATAATGCCAACAGCAGCAGAGATGTGTCCTCAAACCTGTAATGACACCCCAGGTTTGGGGGAGGAGGGGAATCCCACCAAGAAATCACCAATTCTAAAGATAAAGTAACATTGGCCATTTTAACTTCTGAGCTCCTGAGGAAAGAGAAGGCCAGGAACCCAGGATCTACTCAACACATAGCCTAAAAGTAAAAGAATTAGTTAATGGTCGGGAAAATTCTTGGTTTGTTTTTTAAACAGATACCATACATTTCATTTAATTTTCATTTCAGAGTGACAAATTTAGTCAAAGGATACAATTTAGGATGAAGAAAAAAATGTAAACTGCTGATAAAGTTTTTACCAAGCTGTAATGAATATCCCAAATTCACAAAAACAGAAGTTAGAGAACGATATTATAAAAACAAATGAGGATATCAGATTACCTAACTTTCTCTGTTTATAAATGATAAAACTGAGACCTTCATTTTTATTAACAGAAATTATGCCTAATGACAAATATTGCTTAACGTAAGAAGTAGGGAGGAAAAAAACTGTCTTTAAATTTCTACTGAAAAAAGGAGTATCATTCTGACTTTCCTTTCTTACTTGTTACTATTTCATCCTTTCCAAGGCAATGCACTAAGCGTAATTATCTTTTAATTCTTTTCATAACCCCGTGAATTAACTTCATTTCTTATTTCATATTCACTTTCATATTTCTTCATGCTATGATTGCCTTACTGACGATGTGACTTAAACAGGTAAATAGTTCTCAAAATCACAAGTAGGGATGTCTAGGACAAGAGCAACAGGTAATGTCACATAAACAAAGAACACTCAGTCTGAAATGCATAGCTTATTCAGATTTGAGAATAAAAGTCCAAGAAATAGAAATAAACTCTGGAATATTCAGGTAAATATACAATGCTTTTATTTTTATAGGTCCCACTCTTTCTATTTCTCCACATACAAAATTTCAGACTCTTGACTCATAAAGAACTGCTCTGGCTTTATAAAGAGAAAGTTTATATGCAGTGTGGGCCCATTCCACTTAAGCTTTGTCCCCTTATAATCTACCTTAGAGAAAACATAAAATGGCAGTCTCAAGTCACATACAGTTCTATATTATAGCAAATTCCATGCCGAAGCAGGCTCGGTTGTCATGGCTCTAATTAAATTAGCCCAAAATAAAACCACATTAATATGAGATGGCATATATTAGCTACTGAGACACTAAAATAGTCATCAAGAAGTCTGTTTATTATTCAAGATTCCAAGTATCAATTTCATAACTAAACACAAGGCACTGAATGCATTCTCAACCACATTTCCCCATTAGTAAAAGGATAATTACCATTGTTAGAAAGGCAAAGGCACAGAGGATAACATTTTTTGGTTTAAAAGTCAAAGAGGGAAGATATTTTTCTCTTTTTAAATCTTTGTAATCCTATCAACCGAATTAATAAGGTATACTTAATATAATTTAGTTTCTTTAAGTTATAACTAACTTTTTAGTAACTCCTTTTTGATACATAAATATTTAAAATACTTCAGTTTTTCCAGGAATTTATTTTTCCTCACTGCCCCTACCTTGAGCAATATTTTAACAAGTAAAAGGTCTTAAAACTTAGCATGAAAGATGTTATTTCAATTGAAAAATAGTCCCTATATTAAGCAATTTTTTGTATGAAAATTAGAGCCAGGTTTAAGAGAACACAGGTCTCACCAGGATGTCGATCATCAAATGGGTCTGGATCCCCCTTACGATATTCTTCAGTCTCTTTTTCAATTAATTCAGACATCCTAGCACAAAGGGAAGACAGGATCAATTCTAGACAAGCATACAGAAAAAAATGTACCACCATCTGCAGTAATCAATTCAACAGTCAAGATACAAAATAAAAGCAAAAAGTCACAAAAAGGGCATTTTCCTGACAAACATAAAGATCTATACATTATCTTGTAAAACAATTTCCACTCCCAAATTCATCCTTCTCTCCAACTCTCCTGTCTCAAAAAAAAAAAAAAAACTACCACCCCCTCAGAAGCCAAAAACCTAGGAGTTATCATTAAAGCCTTCCTTTTCTCATCCCCCACAACAGAAATTCCTATTAGCTCTACCTACAAAATATCTCCTGACTTCAATCATTTCTTTAAATCTTGACCATTCCTACCTTTGTCCAGACCAACTTTATCAATTTCCTGGACTACGTGCAATAGACTTTTCCCTGGTCTCCTTGTTTCTTGCTTCTATGCTTAACCTGACACAATTCATCTCCAACCTCCAATGACTTACTACAACAACTTGAATTAAACCCAAGCACTGCCATGGTTTACACTGGCTTTTGTCTGCATCTCTGACCATTCTACTCCTGCACTCTTCCTTTATTAAGCTGCAGCCACATGGCCTTCCCTACTCTTCAGAGTCCAAATTCATAACTACTTCAGGGCTTTTCTAGGTTACCTCAGCCTATAATATTTTTCCACCCACTCAAGCTCCCATCTCCGCCCCAAGCAACCACTCATCTGCCTTTTCTCACTAAAGATCATTTTTCCTGTTTTAGAATTTCATATAAATGAAATCATATATACTCTTTTTATGTCTGACCTTTTTTTTATCCATTTTATTTTTTTCATGTTATTTGGGGGGGGGTAATTAGGTTTATTTATTTATTTTAATGGAGGTACTGGGGATTGAACCCAGGACCCCATTCATGCTAAGCCCAAACTCTACCACTAAGCTATACCCTCTCCCTTACGTCTGGTTTCTTTCACTCAGCACACTGAGTCATCCATGTTGCTGCATGTATCAATTGTTCTTTTATATTCACACATTTTTTGGAAATAAGAAAAATCACTTATTGAGTACCCTAAGCAAGACTGACATTTTAACCTATTACAATGACAATCAAATACAAGGCTATCATGCTCTCCAGTATCCAGCATGCTCTGTCCCAACTCAAACTCTCCTATATGCTTTACTTCCATAAAACCATACTTCCTAGTCTTAAGGATAAAGCTACCTACAAATTCTTGCCCACTTTGGTATATTTTTCTCCATCAATCTTCAACAGTATTTCTACCTTTCCCCCTAAATCTGAAAATTCTCTTTGCCACAAAGGGTGACCACACAAAATATACTTTAAATTACATATTATAAGACCTACTAGTATCTCAGCAGAAACTAGACAATATAGCACAGCAGAAGTTAAAAACATGGATTCTGGAGTCAGATAGCCAAAGTTCAAGCCATACCTCTTCCACTGTTTGTGACTTTGGTCAAGTTACCTAACCTCTCTGTGCCTAATCTGTAAAATGAGGGTAACAGTCCCTATCTTATAGTTCCCCTGAGGTTTAAGTTAATATATGTACTTTGCTTAGAACAGAGCTTGATATGTCAGAACTATTTAGGTACTGTTCCTATGAAAACTGGAAATCAAAAACAAATAGAAAACCAATTAATTAAAGGTAGATATTGACTGGGATAGGGCAGGAAGGAGACATCTGGAGGTGGTACTCATGTTTTGTAACTTGATTTGGGTGATGATTTCACAAGTAAAGAATCCATCAGGCAGAGCACTATATAGTATATACAGTCACTCCTCAGTATCTGCAGGAAATTGGTTCCAGGACCCTCCCAGGGATACCAAAATCCTTGGATACTCAAGTCCCTTATATACAATGTCACAGTACCACACTGGCCCTCCACATCCACAGATTCAAGCAACCATGGATCGACTATAAGTTGTATCTCAATAATATAAAAAAAAACCCACAGAACCCAGGTTAAGCTCATATAGCTTGGCCCAATGCCAGTCGCTTTTCACAGAATCAAGTCAAAATACTTGATTATAATAAAACAACATAAAGAATAAAAAGTCAATTAAAGTTATAAACAGTTGTGTATTTTTCTTAGGAAAATGGCCAAAAAGATAATTAAAAACAGTAGTCAATAAAAGAGTAGGTAGGCCTGAAATTCATTTGCTTTCATGGAATACAGCAAACACCCAAATCCACAGCCAGCTGGGGAAGGGGGGGTAAGGGGTGACAGATGTGAATGTACTTTAGGAAATATCCAGTGAACAGACCCACAATTTGGAGGATGGTAGCAGCTGCCCCTCTCTAAAACAAACTATACTCTGCTCATCCTACTGTCTCTTAAAGTCTCCATCTAACCTTGAAGATCTTTTTAAGAGCTTGTTCCATACAACGTTATCTTCCATTCCTACTTTATATTAACCCTCCACTCTGGTGAGGCCCATTTCTTCACTGCCACAAAAACATGTCCCAGTTCATTCTCCCCTGGATGCCTTTTTCAGTCACATTTTCACTTTTCCTAGAAAACTCTGTCTCTGCATATCATCAAGCTATATTCTACCAACTTTCAAGTCCTGTTCCAAGGAATCTTTACCACATCCTGTAACTGGAAAGCCCACCAGAATTGGAGTTAAAACCCAGTATCCTAACTTTAGCTTTTCATCGCCCGACTATGTAGTCTTTTGCAAGTAGCTCTGAGGATGCCTACCTTTTAACAATGTAGCTCTCAGTGATATTTTTAGTGACAAATGAGGAAGCCAGGGTTCAGAGAAGTGTCTCCTACAGTTCTGACACACAAAACGTCCTCAAACATTTGTTGAGTAAATAAAAAAACTGACTCATTCAAATCTTTCCATTCTCTTAGCCCCTACAATATTTACAAACCACACTGCCCAATCTAGCACTTCATTATATACTACTTGTACAACTATGCATTGTTTTGTATCCATTAGTTGCCTCCCATACAGTTATCTCCTTGAAGACAAAGCCCCTCTATTTTAGGCTTTGCACTGCTGAATACCATAGCATAATTACAAAGTTCAGGGTCGAATATGATAATGAACATGAAATAATTCTGAAAATAAAATTGACTATTTTTAGGGTGTATGCTCAATATTTTTTGAGCAATTAAATGAATTACCACTAACATCATCATCCCCATTTATGACTCTCTCATCCTTTCAGTTACATCAATCAATAATCCACATGTTAACTGCACAATACTTAAGATTCTTTAATTCACTGTGGTTGCATTTCAAGTAGCTTGTGATTAGTAGTTCTTAATCTCCAATGCCTCTATAAACGATAATCCACTTTTCACCAGTCAGCAATAATTCTTTTCCTAAAAAAAAAAACTGTAACTTCACATGTTCCCCATGTATCAAGAGCAGTTATGAACAAAGCATTTATCCCTATTTAAACGTTTATAAGATCAGAGTTCTCTTTATCCCTAACAAATAGATCACTGCATAAACAAAAAGGTTTTTTCTCCACTGCTATGATATCAAAGATTAGATGTTAAAGTTCCCCTCCAGTGACCTCCTGCTTAGAAAAACCATGAGCATCCCTACCTAGCCTTTATTTTTCACTTTCTCTCCTTCTTAACACATTCATTCGATACAATTATGTCACACACAGCTTATTATGTACCAGGCGTTGGGCAAGTCATTGTCTGAGAAGACACCAATAAAAAGGAGTAGTACCTGCCTTCAAAAAGCTTACAATTTAATGAGGAGACACATGTAAAAAGATAATTATAGTACAATGTGGTAATTAAAATGGGAGGGATTATAATATTTATATTCAAATGACAGGAGTAATTTAAAGAAAAAAACGTGGAAGAGGTGGGTGAAGGGAGGGCCCAAGCCCAGCAGGGACATTAAAATCAGAAAAGGTTTTACAGACATGATTTTCTTTTCCCCCTGCCATCCCTTTTACCCACTGGAACCATAAGTTTGTTCTCTATGTCTGTGAGACAGACATGATTTTTTAACTGCTTTCTGAAAGGACTAGAGCTTGCCAGGCAGATGTACCAAGAAAAGGCATTTCAGGCCAAAGAAACAACAAATGTAAAGGCACATAGATGCTGGAAAACACGGTACTATTCCTTACTGAAGGAGAACAACACTATGAAGCAGGAAAAGGAAGTTAAGGCCAAATCACAAATGGCATCATAGGCCACTCTGAAAAATCTACATTTCATTCTGTAGGAAAAGGGAGCCAGAGAAGAATAACGAGCAGAGGTATGACTATCAGATTTGTGTATGAGAAAGAGGAATCTTTCAGCAAAGGAGATGATGTATTAGAAGCGGTAAATTGGAGACAGAGGGAAAATGCACACTGCCTAATGGGCCAGTCAAGACATGATCAATACCTAATGAAGGAAGTAGTAATGAGAATGAGGAAGAAGAGCACGTAGAAATCCACAAGGCTTAGAGACTAAGTTGTGCTAGTAGAGGAATACACTGGGGAGAATGGTTTTCAGTTTTTAGTTTAAAACCATTTACATCAAGCAGGGGGTACAAAAGCACAAGCGGTGAATGACAAGGGAGGTAGGATAAAGATGATAAGCTCTATTTTCGACAACGTATGTTTCAGGTGTCTATAGAATAATCAAGTAAAGATATATACACCAAGCAGCTGAGAAATGGGTCTGAAATTTTTAAAAAGAGAGGTCTGAAGTAGAAATAGAGATTTGAAAGTTAACATGAGAATAATTTTTTAAATCATGGACAGAGAGAAAACTATCTAGGTAGAATATTTAGGATGAAGAGAAAAGAGAATCACAAACAACACCTTGGGGCTAAAACACTGGCAGAAGAACCTGGAAAGGAGAATGATGACAAAGGGAGTGAGAGGAAGGTAAGAAATTTTAAAAGCTTCAAGAAGTAGAGTAAGAAAGACTAGCTCTGACAGGGAGAAAATGGATTTAGAATTCACAAAGTGAAAATATTCTATACTATTCTCCAATTTCTTCTTTAAAAAAAAAATACCTTAATTGTTCATACCTGGTAAGGATAGGTACCATGTCCTGCCCACTGCCATGTTCCTTTTCCCACTGCTCCAGCAGGGTAGTGAGCTCAGCTTTCGAGTCCACATGTACCGCTACTGTAGTCATGGCTTGGCCTAAGGAAGCAGAAAAAAAAAAAAAGAGAGAGAGAGAGAGAGAAACAAATGAACACAGGCAAATAAACCTGACACACTTCCTACAAAAGGAAAAGTGAGGAGGGAGAAAAAAAGGGATGAGCAAGTAAGGGAAAGAATTTAAAGCAAGAGAAACTTAACCCTTGGACCCTGTAGATAATTTTATTCATTGTACAGTAGAAAAGCAGGGATTGGGAGCCCGGATACTTATTAAGTCATGATGAACAAGTCTTTTTACCTCTCTCAACTTCAGTTTGCTCACTGTCAAATGACAGGGAACTGGATCATAATCATGATTCTTAACCTTTCTAGATAAGGAATCCCTCTGAGAAGTGGGCAAAACCTATGGTCCCTTTCTCCCCTCAAAAATGCACATACAGGTACCCCCACATTTCAAAAGTTCACTTTATGCCCACTTTGCTTTTATGAAAGATCTACATTAGTATATGTTTTTGCTAAACCAAAGGAATCTGAAGAGGATTTTTGCTTTTATGAAAAAAAGCAAAAAGCAAAAACAGCATTCAGCATGTTTTGCAGCAAACCATTATAAAGGCAGTGTGCACCCCAAGCACTGAGAGTGGCACCTCCAAGCTCCTTCCACAGGAACGACACTCAGCATCAAGCTACCATAGCTTCGAACCGCTGTGAGCATCTGTGCTTTATCTCAATTTATTTTGTGTATCTGTTAGCAAGATATGTCCTAGGGTAACTGCTTCTTCACTTTACGTCATTTCACCTTAGGAAAAGTTTCACAGGAACACTCTAAACCTGCACCTTCATACCAAACAAACAATAATCCCACGTCTAGATCTTGAGGTCCAAATCTTTGAGGCCACAATTTTTTTTTAAAATACAGAATGCAGCAAAAAACTACTCCCAGAAATATTTTGTTCTTATAAGTCTTTGGGGGGAAAGTTCTATGAAAGATAAAAAACACAACTCTATTAATTAACAAAAGATCAAGTACTGAAGTAGATATCATTACCAGCATGAAAGTTGGGAAGGAATATTATAAACCCATTTGTCTTCAAAATTCCTAACCTGTCTCACAACTGACCTCCTGGAAGAAAGATAAGAGGCCAGAGAAAGGCAGAAAAAGTGCTGGGTTGAGTGATCAGCCCGGGATATAGAAGGACAGGGAGCTGAGACAGGCTTTAAAGGAGCCATGTAAGACATCCACACGGGGAAGAGAGGTTTATAAGGGACTCCAAGCAGGATAAATGAGACCTGAATGTTTAGATGGTTCAAAGATCAACTTTGCCAAAGTAGTCTTCAGATCAAAATGTCAGATCCTGTAATGCAAAGTATGTATTTTCACAGAAATAGCAACCATTCCACAAAAAGTTTCACACCAGAAAGGGATTACTAGCTGACCTAGGATTATTGGTCATTCTTCTAAAGATATCTACCATAAGACCAAATAAATAAAAGATGATACTACCAACTCTCTAAATTTTAAATACTTATGTTTTATACAGTTGAGACAATTTTAATGGTAGATAGTGATTCATGTCACCTGGGCTACCCCTAACTCCAAAGGAGAAAAAATATTTCCAAAACAAAAAAATTAAAAGGCTTCTTTTCTGCAAAGAATTCACATTTTCAGTCTTTCTAAACAAAGTCATAAAAAAGAAATACTACAGATGTGACAAATTAATATGGACTTCTGACCTTACCTTGAGAAAACCCAGGCTGTAATTTTGACTGCAATCAATTTTGACTAATCTACATTTTAAAAAATTTATTTGGAATAAAACTTAAAAACTTATTTGGAATAATTATAGATTTACTAAAAAGTTGCAAGAATAGTTAAGAGAATTCCCATATACCCCTCACCTACTTCAGGTTCCTCTAATGTTATCATCTCATTTTATAGTGGTATGGTGTCAAAATAAAGAAACCTTGGTACGTTATCATTAACTACACTCCAGACTTGATTCATATTTCACCAGTTTCTCCATTCATGTCCTTTTCCCGTTCCAAGATCTCATCCAGGATACATCACATTTAGTTGTCATGTCTCCCTAGTGTCCTCTGGTCTATGACCGTTTTTGAGTCTTCTCTTTTTCTTTATGACCTTGACAATCTTGAGAAGAGTGGGGCAATAATTTAATCAATTTTTTTCGACAGTAAAATTTTATGCAGAAGTAAAAGATCTAGAGAGTGGGCGAAGTAGTAACATAAGGTAACAGCAAAATTTATCTCCTAAAACACATCCTAAAAGTGCGAGAGAGAGAGAGACAGAGAGAGACGGCTTTACTGGTGAATTCCATCAAATATTTAAAGAATTAACATCAATCCTGGGGACTAGGCATAGCTCAATGGTACAGTCCATGTTTAGCATGCACCAGGTCCTGGGTTCAATCCCCAGTACCTCCATTAAAAAAAAAAAATCCTCAGATTCTTCCAAAAAAATGAAGACAGACACTTCCTAACTTTTTGCATGAGGCCAGCAGTACCCTGATACCAAAGATAGACATCACAAGAAAACTATAAATCAATATGCTTTATGAAAATAGATGCAAAAATCAACAAAATACTAGGAAGATGAATACAGTAGTATATTAAGAGGATTATATACCATGACCAAGAGGGATTTACCCCAGGAATTTACCCCAGGGTGGTGCAACTTATGAAAATCAACTAATGTAATACAATTACATTAATTGAATAAAGGGGGAAAATGATCATCTGACTGATAAGAAAAACCATCTGACAAAATTCAACATCCTTTCAACATTAGGTAAACTGGGAACAGAGGAGAACTTCCTCAATATGATAAAGGGCATTAAAAAAAAAAAAACACAGCCAACATTATACTGAATGGTGGAAGACTGAAAGCTTTCCCCTTAAAATCAGAAACAAGACAAGGATGTCTGCTTTTACCACTTAAACACTGTACTGAGTTCCAGTCAGAGCATTTGGATAAGAAAAAGAAAAGGCATCCAAGGTGGAAAGGAAAAAATAAAATTATCTTTATTCACAGATGACATGACCCTATATATAATAAATCCTAACAAATCTACAAAAAGACTATTGGAATTAATAAACAAATTAGCAAGTTACATGGTACAAGATTAACATACAAAAATTAGTTATATTGCTATACACTAGCAATAAACAATCCAAATATGAAATCAAGAAAACAATTTCACTTAAAATAGCACTAAAAAGAATAAAATATTAAGGAATAAATTTAACCCAAAAAGGCACCAGACTTCCATACTGAAAACTGCAGAACACTGCTGTAGAAGACCTAAATAAATGGAAAGACATCTTATGTTCATGGATTAGAAGACTTAATATTGTTAAGATGGCAATACCCTCCAAAGCAGTTAACCATCAATACAATCCCTACCAAAAACCTAATGATTTTTTCTGAATTAATGAAAACATCAATCCTCAAATTTATATGTAATTGCAAGGGACCCTGAATAGCCAGAACAATCTTAAAAAAGAAGAAAGTTGGAGAATTCACACTTCTGATTTCAAAACTACAAAGTACAGCAATCAAAGCAGTGTACTACTCACAGCAAAGGAAACCATCAACAATATGAAAAGACCACCTGCAGAATGAGAGAAAATATTTGCAAATGATGTGACTGACAAAGGATTAATATCTGAAATATACAAACAGCGCATACAACTCAATACCAAAAATCCACAAACAACCCAGTCAAAAAATAGGCAGAAGGCCTAAATAGGCATTTCTCCAAAAAGACATGCAGGTGGCCAACAGGCACATGAAAAAATGCTCAACATCGCTAATCATTAGAGAAATGCAAACTAAAACCACAATAAGGTATAACCTCACACCAGTCAGAATGTCTATCATGAAAAAGCCTATAAATAATAAATGCTGGAGAGGATGTGGAGAAAAAGAGAACCATTGTACACTGTTGGTGGGAATGGAAGTTGGTGCAGCCACTACGGACAATAGTACAGAGGTTCCTTAAAAAAACAAAAATAGAACTACCATATAATCCAGCAATCCTACTCCTGGGCATATATCTGGCAAAGACAAAAACTCTAATTTAAAAAGATACATGTACCCTAATGCTCACAGCAACACTATTTACAACAGCCAAGACATGGAAACAACCCAAGTGCCCATACACAGATGACTGGCTCAAGAAGATGTGATGTACATATGCAATGGAGTATTACTCAGCCATAAGGAGAAAGAAATATTGTCATTTGCAGCAACATGGATGGACCTATAAAATATCACACTAAGTGAATTAAGTCAGACAGAGAAAGAATTATCACTTATATGTGGAATCTGAAAAAATATATATAACTTGAATCTATATACAAAATAGAAGCAGACTCACAGACATAGGAAACAAACTTATGGTTACCAATGTGGAAAGGGAGATGGAGGAGGGATAAATTAGGAGTATGGGATTAACAGATACAAAACACTATATGTAAGATAGACACAATATGAATTTACTGTATAGCACAGGAAACTATATTCAATCTTATAATAACCTATAATGGAAAATAATCTGAAAAAAATTCACAGATATAACTAAATCATTTTGCTGTATACCTGAAACTAACACGATATTGTAAATCTACTATACTTCAATCAAAAAATAAAAATCAAAAAGAAAAAAAAAACCAAAACAGTGTAGTACTGGCATAAAAAAAGACATACATACAAATACAACAGAATGGAGAGTCCAGAAATAAAATCTTACATTTATGGTCAACTGATATTCAACAAGTAGGCCAGACCAAGACCAGTCAACAGGGAAAGAATTTTTTGAGAAACCATTATCTTTCAATAAATTGTGCTGAAACAACTGGATATCCACATACAAAAGAATTAAGTTGGATCCTTGCCTCACATCACATACAAAAATTAATTCAAAATGGATCAAAGACTTCAATGTAAGAACTTAAACTACAAAATTCTTAAGAGGGAAATATAGGGGCAAATCTTCATGACTTTGAAATTGGCAATTTTCATCTGATATCAACAGCATAAGCCACAAATGAATAAATTAGATTTCAACATTTAAAACTTTGTGCATCAAAGTGCATTATCAAGAAAGTGAAAAGACACCCCACAGAATGGGAGAAAATATTTGCAAATCACCTATCTGATAAAGATTTAGTATCATTGTAATATATAAAGAACTCCTACAACTCAACAACAAAAAACCCTGATTCAAAAACGGACAAAGGACTTGAATAGACATTTCTCCAAAGAAGATATACAAAGGGCCAACAAATACATGAAAAGATGTTCAACATCATTAGCCATTAGGGAAATGAAAACCAAAACTACAATGAGATACCAGTCATACCTACTAGGATGACCAAAACCAAAAAATCAGAAAATAACAAGCACTGGCAAGGATGTGGAGAAACTGGAATGTATACTGCTGATGGGAATGAAAACTGACATAGCAGCTACAGAAGACAGTTCGGTAGCTCCTCAGAAAATTTAAAAAAAAAAGTTAAACATAGAATTACCATATGACCCAGCAATTCCACTCCAAGGTATATACCCAAAAGAACTGAAAACAAATATTGAAACAAATACTTGTACACAAATGTTCAAAGCAACATATTCACAATAGCCAAATGGTGGAAACAACCCCAAATGTTCACCAACAGATGAATGGATAAACAAAATATGGTTATATTCATACAATGCAATGTTATTCAGCCATAAAAAGAAATGAAGTAATGATATGTGTTACAGCCATGGATGAACCTTTAAAACAACGTTAAGTGAAAAAAGTCAGACATAAAAGGTCACACATCGTGTGATTCTATTTATATGGAACATCCACAATGGGTAAATATACCCTAAAGCTGCCTAGTGGTTACCAGGGGCATGGGGGAGGGGGAAATAGGGAATGACTGCTTAATGGATATGGGGTTTCCTTTCGGGGTGATGAAAATGTCTGGGAACTAAAAGAGGTAATGGTTGCACAACACTGTTAATCTACTAAGTACAAATGAATTGTGCACTTTAAAACAGTTAATGGTTAATTTATGATATATAGATTTTACCAAATTTTTTCATAAATGGGGGAAAAAAAGGTCCAGGAGGGAATGCCTCCTGGATAACTTAAGCAATCAGCCCAGTAGAGCACATAAGGCAAAATTTAAAAGAAAAACAACCTCTAGTAAAGGTCAACTTAAGAGCATTAAAATAACATTTTAGAGTTCAATTTAGGAACACATATGTACTTTTGGTAGCATTTTCAAAATTAATTATGCCTAAGAATAATTATAACTTTGGGACTAATCACTTGCCCAGGGAAAATATAAACTTATAATAGACTAAAATAGTAACATCAATGATAATTCATTCTACTATTAATGAAAGACTATTAACAAAATGCAAAAGGTGCAGTCATCTTGTTATGGACAACACGGTGAAGGGGCATTATTCAATTCACCATGTTTCAAAGTGAGTTCTTTAAGTCGTATACAGAATTTATGGCCCGTCTAAAAGTGATACAATAGTTACCCATCAGTGAATATTAGTATGAGATATACACTTAGTTAAGTAATTTACTTACATTACTCTGAATTTTCATAACCACCCTGTCCTTTTCTACAGATGAGAAAAGGGGCTCAGGAAGGTTTCCAAGACTAATCAATTGGTACTTGGTAGAAAAGGGTTTCAAGCATTCAAATCCCAACTCTGCCAACATACCTGTGAGATCTTGACCAAGTTATTTAACTTCTCCAAATCTCTATTTCCTTATCTGTAAAATGGAAATGGCTGTTGTGAGGGTTAAAAGATAAGACTGCCCATACAATGCAAGAACATAAAGCCCTACAAAAAAAAATGTAGAAAATCCTTATCCTAAAGGATGCTTGCCAAACTATTTAGGAGTGCTATGTCTGCAACTTATTTTCAAATAGTTCCACAAAATAAACATACACCACATCTACCTATTAAGAGAAAATACGGCAAAATATTAACAATTGTTGAATCTGGATGGATAAACGAGTATTCATTTTACTATTCTTTCAACTTTAGTATGCTTGAACTTTTTTCCTAATTAAAAAGTAGGGAAAAAACTACAAAGCATTTCCTTTCCTAATGTGGACCAACTCTGAATATGTTGTCAACTGAGAAAAGCAAAGCATGTGTGTGCCTCTGGAAGAATACATAAGAAGTGGATATATTTATCACCTTTGTGGCAGGTAACTGACTTTCTGAGGGATAAAGGTAGGTGAAAGATTTTTTTTAACCACATGTTATTACCCTCGCTCTACCACTTTTCTACCATTTTGATATCTTTTGTAACTTTTGAATTAAACCATAAAATCAGTGCTCTTCTAACACACAATACTGAATGACCTATTGGTCAGAAAGTATCCCAATGCCTAAAAAAAAGTTCACTTTAAGGATAGGTCCTGTAAGGCTACAATCCTGAAACAAAGTCTGTAAGCATTCCTGTTTATTTGGAGAAAAGAAAAAGAAAACGGGGGGGAGGGGAGACCCAAGTTTGGAGCTTCAAGTAAAATTTACCCAGTAATTAGTATAACATTTGAGATTACATATAACAATAACCTATTACTGTCCACGACCATGACAAAAACGTCAGAACACTGGTAACAAACCGACTTCAAACACTTCAAACATGTGGCTCATTCTACCAGATTGCTCCTCTATTAAGTTTAACTACTGTACAACAGGTAGAATAGTAAGACACTGAGCTCAACAACTACTCGAGAGATTTTGAGCATAAAAGGATTTCCTTTATAGTCTCCAAATTCTGTACCTATTATCTTCTTAACAACCAAAAATATATCACCACTCGAAAATGGGTAACGTTACATTCAAAACCCAAATCTTAACAGCATCAAGCAGAGAAATATCAAACCGACTCCCAGAGTCTAGATATACAAGCTTATATAAATCTCAAAAATAAACTCCAGTAAAGTGGGACAAGAAAATTAAAGGGTAACACTATCAACGAACCTCTTACTTTGTACATTAATTAAGCGTTTAGAACAGGAAGATGCTGCTAATAATTAAAACGCGTAAACTAATTAAAAGACTTCACTGAAAAGATAGGAATAAGTAAAAACTGAGGCCAACGTGACACGGACAAGGACGAGTCATCTGGGACTCAAAAAGAACTACTACAAACACTTCAGAACTACTTCAACACAAGCGAAACACGAGCGCTAACACTGCAATAAGAGGAAGTGAGACGCAAACCGTCTAGGAAGAGAATAGTGTGTTAAGCAAATGCCTGACACTCAGTTAAAAACGACTATAACCCCAGAAATAGGCTCCCGGGAAGCTTGGTGGGCATTCCCATGTTTGGCTCCAAACTGTAGGACCCGCACGTCTCTCCCACTCCTCCCCTCCACCATGAGGGTGGGAGGAGATTCCGGAAAGCTCCGCCCCCTTGCCCCGTCCGAGAGCCCGGCGGGTGCAGGAGGTGGTGGCACGAGGCTGAGGGAGGGGAGAGCCCGCCCAGGTGACTAGAGCTGGAGGCGGAGACACAATACGAGAAAGGAAGGGGGCCGCCGTACGGAAGGGAAGATGGAGCCCCCCAGCCCGTACGGAACAAGACTGGTAGGATTGGAAGGAAAAAGGTGACGAGGGGAATGAGAAGCGCCCCTCCTCCAGGGAGGGGCGGGCACACCCTTGCCCCCCACTCCGGGCGGAAGAGTTACTCTCGGGAAGCTTCTCTTGCAGACTAGAGGAAGAACGTGGAGGCCCCGCCCCTGGGCCAAAAATCTAGAAGAGGAAAAGTGCTGTCAGACCTGGACCAAGCCTCCTCGGCAGGCCCGGCCCGCCCCCTCCCCGCCGGCGGCCCAGGCAGGTGCCGCCCCTCCCCCAGCCCGGCGCCCACTCTCCCTCCGGCCCGGCCACGCGCCCCATCTCCTCGCTCCCCTCCCAGAGAGCCGTCTCCCTCCCTTCCCCACTCACCTTTCCGGGCGGCTCCGCCGCTCCCCCCTGACCCCGCCAGCGGCCACAGTTCACACACACCGCCTCAGGTCCCGCACTCTGTCCCTCACTCACACACAGCGCGACCACGGCTCCAGAGCGGCCCACATATTATGCGTCACTCGCGTGCTACGTCCCCCACGCGCACGCGCACGCGCCCCCCGACTTGGCGCGAGGCTCGCTGGCAGGAGGCGGGAGGAAAACGCCAGGGCGAGCCGAGGAATATGGACGAGCGCCGAAGCCGCCTGGGAAATGAAGTTCCTCCTCTAGGAGCGGGGCCCGCCCGTCTTGATTGGCGCATGGGCACTTTGCCCTGCGCGTTGACTTCTGGGGTTTGTAGTTTTTAGCGAACTGCTAGGTACTCATTGGCTGCTTAGGAAGGCGGAAGCGGAAAGTGAAAGACAGGATCCTCCCAAGCCAAGGTTGTATACCTTTCAGTACCTTATTCTGCCTTGTTTGATAGGGGAGAGCCGTTGTTTTATTTTTTTCATTTGTCCCATTATTCCTACAACATACCAGGATCTAAGAAAATATTTCTCAAAGCATATGAGAAATCACAGCACTCATTAAACAGACGCTCTGGGTTTTTTGGGTTTTTTTTTTTTTTGTATTTCTGCTTAAGACTTAGCCCGTAGGATCAATAAATATTTATCCTAAGTATTATATGTGAGGCAGGGGAAAGGGGGGAAAAAGGCCATAGATTGAGGCTGAGCTGACCTCAGAAGTCAGCTAATTTAGTTCTTTTATTTTGCAGCTGGAAAAAGTGAGACCCGGAAAGAGTGAATGACTTGAATATCGCAACCAATCAGCAGCAAAACCAGAACGACTCCTGACTCTGACTGAGGGACCCCTTTTTGGAGATATGAAAGATAAACGTGACTCCACAGGTGAGCAGAATCTCTCCCCGACAAGATCCTACCCAGTCTTTATCTCTGGGAGTCCTGAGCAAGTTTCTGTGTATTTCTATGGAGTCCTCATATTCAGCGCTTACACATGGGGAACATGAGACGCAAAAAGCCTGCTGTCATGCTCAGGTTCCATAGCTAATAAGAAGCCAGCTAGTAAGTAAAGTAAGTCAGACAGAGAGAGACAAATACTGGAAGATATCACACAAGGAATCTAAAAAACTACAGCAAACTAGTGAATATAACAGAAAAGAAACAGACTCACGGATGTAGAGAAGGTACTAGTGGTTACCAGTGGGGAGAGGGAAGGGAGGGGAAAATGAAGGTGGAGGATTAAGAAGTACAAACTATCAGGTATAAAATAAGCTACAAGGATGTACTGTACAACATGAAGAATATAGCCAATATTTTATAATAACTATAAATAGAGTGTAACCTTTAAAAATTGTGAATTACTATATTGTATACCTGTAACATATAATATTGTACATCAACTATACTTCAATTTTTAAAATATGATATTGTAAAATAAATACATAAATTTAAAAAAACCCTGGTGAATGAAGAAGATACACACACACACAAACACACACACACACACAATGGAATATTACTCAGCTATTGAAAGGAAATTTTGCTGTTTGGAACAACGTGGATGGACTTGGAGGTTATTACACTAAGTGAAATAAGTCAGACAAATATTGTATGGTATCACTTACGTGTGGAATCTGAAAAATACAACAAACTAGTGGATATAAAAGAAAAAAAAATAAGCTAGGTAGAACCTGGATGCTAGGTCTCTTAGTTCTGTTTCCCATCAGACCCCATTCCCCTCTTTCCAGAAAAGAGACCTCCTTCCTTTACTTGAACGTGTAACTTGCAGCAGCTATTCAGGCCCAAAATTCTAGAATGTTGGGTAGCAGCATCACAGACGTGTCACCTCTCTGAAACCCTTTCATCTGCCACAACACACAGCTCTCTTCTCTGTGCTTCTGGGACTTTGCCTCTATCAGTAATGGCCACTACCATTTTCTTTGGCTTTATAGCTCTGAGCCAGATATTTTACCCATTTTTCATACAACCCTCACTACCATCCCACAGGGTAGGTACACTTAGCCACGTATACAGATGAGAAATCTGAGCCCAGATTGGTAGCCCAAGGAATGGGGCCCAGGTTCATGGGCCCAAAGGCTGGACTCTTAACTTTCCTACACCAGTCTTCCAGCACTCCCTAGGCCATGAACCACAAATGCATAAGGGTGGAGCATTCAAGCCTTAGACACCTTCCCTCTGTCCATCATCTAGCCAGTGTGGTGCTGACTTCTCCACTAGCTGGGGTCCTGAAAGGCAGAGAGCCGTTGTGGGAACCCAGGGTCCAGCTCACCTGCTCCTGGCATATTCTCAGCCTGCCACCAGATAGCACTGCTTTCCTTAAGAAAATCAGCCTGGGGCCCTGAGTAAATGATGGGAATAAGGGGCATCCCAGAGGGCCTTTGGAGAAGCCAGGGCCCGGGAGACTGGGGAAGCAGAGCAGGAGCTATGCAGGGCCTATCTAGCAACTGCTCCCCCTAGAATCTCTGTTTTATAATGCCTGCAGCTCCCCTACTTCTGCCATCACCTCCTATACACATACAGCCACACACTTGCAGGCACTCCAAGACTCCCACTCTGGGAAGAGGAAAAGACTGCGCTCGGGTTTTCCAGGCTGCACATACATTTCATGCCTGTTCACTGACACATTTCACAGGCCAGGCATGCATTCCAGAGACACAGCATGCACACCTATGCATTGGCACCAGTCCTCACAGTCAACACTTTCACAACTAAGTACATGCAAGCAGAAGGCCACAGATAAATCAGGCACACACACCCAGCTTGGTCTGGCACATCCACCTGAATCATTGGAGAGAGAGTCCTTGGCCTCTTTGGAAGAACATTTCTGGACTCTGTCTCCCGCTATTCTGGCTGGGCCCACCTCCCCCAGTGGTATGCCTCAGAAAAGCAGCCACCATCCAAAAGGGCAAGAAGTCATGCTTGCAGAGCTGCCCTGTGGCAGAAGAAAGGCAAGAGCAGCCCTTCTTTGGCCCCAGCACCAAGGGCTACAGAATTAGGTTTACTCCAGTCTGTCCCCATCCCCAAGCATGCACAACCCCTGGGGTAGGAAAATCAATAGCATCAAGTCCTCTGGCCTTCAGGATGCTCCTCCCCTCTCTACTGTCTCCCCCATCATCCCCCTCTTCCCTTTTCTCCACCCTTTCTCTATCACTTACTTCCTGGCTCACCAGACCCAAGTGCTTCCATCAGCCCATCCCCACCCTGGTGCCACACAACTCTTTTGCCTTCTCCTGTCCTGCTCCCACTATGCTGTTGGCTACTGCTACTGCAAGTGTCCAGGGGTCACAGGAGCCACCAAGGAGAGGCCCCAGGATGCTAGGCTCTAGGGATCCCAGCCTGGACAAAGAGGGAATTCTAATCATTCACTTGTTGCCCTCCTCCTTCCTGGGAGCCCCTCAAGCCCCCTAGAAATATGGAATACTACCTCCATTACCCAAGAGTTGTGCTAAGCAGCCACCCTATATGACTACATCCATGTCCACCATTCTCATTTCACAGAGGGAGGAACTGAGGGTCTACCTTGTCCAGTGGCCACAGACGCTGCAGTCTCCAGAAGTCAGTCCCAACCTCGTGCTCCCACAAGCACAACTTCAGAGAGGGACCTAAGACCTAAATGGGAAATGAAGCTATGACTTCCTCCCCAGCTCCATCCCAACTCCCATGTACCAGGGCCCCAGCCAGAATGAGGAGCCCCCGGAAGAGTCCCATGCAATATTTAGGGCATACTTATATTTTTAAATTACTGTTCATTTGAAATGAAAATTAAACTGGACATTCTATATTTTATCTGGCAACCACTGAGAACCACTGCTCAGCCACAGACCCCAAGGACTCCCCTCAGTAGCCCCCAGGGCCTCACTTAGTTCATCTACAAAATAGAAGCAAATCAGAACAGCTACCTCCCAATGGGTCTCATTAAAGATTAGACTGGCCAAGCAGTCAAGGCTCCCTTATCCAAAAGCTGATGATGTGGGCGATATCAGGCTCAAATTCCACCCTTCTCCACTTCTCTCTTTAACCCTATCACTGATGGTTGAGGATGAGAAAATAGCTTCTTTTCCTCTTTATTGGGAAGAGTGTGCAGAAGGAGACAAGTCAACAACTGAATTCAGCTTTGGAGGCAGACAAATCTGCGTCGTAACACTGGTGCTCCCATTTCCCAGTTGTGAGACCCTGGAATAATTACTTTACCTCTTGAGCTTCAGTTTCTCCAGCTAGAAAATGGGAATCAAATGCCTCCTTGCTAGCACTGCTGCGAGGACTAAATGTGATCATGCTTGTAAGTGCTTCACTTGCGGCCTGGCACATGGGAGGTACTAGCTAAGTGATGGCTATTCCTATGGTGAATATTCTTGGTCTGTGGCTGTCCCTGCTACCATTCTTCAGGACCGCCTCAGCCCTGGCTGATGTCTCTTTTCCCCCCGTACTCCTGCCTGCTGGAAGAGCTCGAGCTTTCCTCATCAAAATGAGAGACGAGCTCCTTATGAGAAAAATCCTAGGGCACATTTTCAGACACCCTGGGAAGTAGTGGAGTAACTACTCTTAGGGATCATCTGTCCACTCTCTGTCCCGGCAAAGAACTGAGAACCGAGTGGGTCAGAGGGTGGATTGAAAAGGATGTGCTCTTAGGTCTCCTCAGGCCTGCAAAGGCTACCATTGAACAAGAGTGAGGGCTGTCAAGGCCAAGGAGCCCCTTGGATGTGAAGCCAGCCATGTCACCCTCCCCAAACCACCCCTTGGCTCTGCCTCCCTGCTGAGATGGAGCCTACGTCTGGAACCCTTGCCCAGAGCACACTCACCTCTTTCCCTGGGGTCCTCTGGCAGGATGGTGATGTCACAATCAAAGTAGAAGCCAGAGGGATGGTCAGAGATGGTATCCCCTGAGCCACCCTTACAGTGAATCTTCCCAGCACGGAGAGGGGCTGTAGCAGGAAAAGGGCTGAACTCTGCTCTCCAGATACCCCTGGGACCTGTCAGATCCCCGAGCCTGGCTGCCAGTTATCCTCCTTGCTGACTCCTGGGGCCTTGCCCTTCCCAGAAGCTATGCTCCAGGTAAGAGTTCGAGGTTGGAGAACAGGTGCAGAGAAGGTAAGTGGAAAGCACCCTCAGCCTCTTTTGCCTCAGGTTCCTAGAATCATAAATCTTTCCAGGAAGAAACAACAGTGGCGCCAGCATTAGAGAGAGAAGCCCTTAAATTTTTATAATGACTGTTTCTGGCCACAGGACAGGATTCAGGGGTCCCTGGCCTGACCCATTTGATGGCACTCTGGGGACTGCTGGAGCAGACCCTGATGAAGACTCAGGTCAGGTAAAGCTTCTCCCTCCAACAGTTCCTTCACTTTGAAAGGCCTCAAGGGGAATGACTGTTTAATGGGAGGAGGCTGGTCTGACCCCCATTTCAGAGGTCAGAGACCCACCATCAGCACCTAAATGAATCACTTCCTGCCCCACCCCCAAATATTGCTGCAATGGGCCTGGACGTTGCAGAGATACTGCCAGATATAGCCAGGAGTACCCAGCTAGGCCTGGGAGCTGAAGTCATCAAGGGGAGGGGTTTCTAAGTGTGGAGGGTGTCCTGGGCTCTTACTATGAGGCAGTTCCTCTTCATTCCCTCAGAGGCAGGGGTGTCTTGCCATGAAAAGTTACATGATGTTCCTGGGGGGAGCCCCTCTGCCCAGCTCCTGCTTCACCAGGCCCAAACTTGTCATAGGATAGCCTTTTGTGAAGTCACAAAGCTGGCTGACTCCCTACAAGACCAGGGTCTGGGACAACCAGGGACTAGTGAGTATGACTGAGGGAGACAGAAGGCTCCAGAAGTGGCCTTTGGACTCTGGAGAGGGGCCTGCAGGGACTCAGGTTGTAGGGGGTGAGGGGCTCTGTTGGAGACCTGGGGAAGAAGATGGTTTCTCAGGTCCTAGTCAGGGAGGTACGAAAAGCGGGGCCTGGGTCTGTGGTCTTTGGCTATGGGTCTGTCCCTGGAAACCCAGGGGGAGAGGGAAATGGGGGGCTCTGCCCCAAATGAGTACTATAGAGGTCCTGATCACTGATGTTCTGGGCGTCCAATGACAAAGAGAGGTTAAGACCTCTAAGCAGGAACCAGCTCTTCCCCTCAGCTCAATCCATTCATCATCATCTACTGATTGAATATTCCACATGCTTCTTGGACAAGCACATGTGGCCAAATCCTGCTGCACTGATAAGCAGCCTTGATGGCCTTGGGGCGTATTTACCTGTTGGACTGCTCAGAAGAGGAAGCATATCAAAAGAAATGGCCCAGAGTTTACTGTCTCCAGAGTGTAGAGATCCTCACCTCCAGAGGAGCCAACCCAGGGGAGAAACAGGAGGGAAGAGAAAGCTTCACTACATAAAATGTGGGAAGTTAGCCGCTATTGTGAAGTTAAGGATTCCTGTGCCTGGCTGTGGCCCTGTGTCCCTTGGGCTGAGGAGGATGCAGCCCACAGTGGAGATGAAAGGCCCTGTCCTCAAGGGCCCACGGTCTAGGGACTGAGTGACTGTGCCCAGCTGCCTCCGTTAAAGAGAAGGCTAATGTCCCAGGAAATGGTGGGCAGTCTGGAATCCAGGAGCCCCACTTCCCAGGCCAAGGCCCTACATTTCCCTGAAGGTAAAAAGAGATTAGAATCTTGAGAGCTTTTGACAGTTGAGCCAAGTCAGCCTCACACTGCCTATCAGGGTCAGCAAGTCTGGGTCTTAGGGTCACTCATTCTTTTGAGAGTGGCTGTCCCTCATGTGACTCCTCTCCTGGGCATGTGTGTTGCTGCATTCAGGCCATGCCTCCGGAGAGAACCTCCTGCTTTCTGCTCCATGTATGCTGTGGGGACAGGCCTGGCCTGAGGGGTAAGTGACTAGAGGGGAACTCTGGACAAGTTTCCCCTTCCATCTCTCATAAGTTTACTAAATCTATGGTTTTCAAATTTTGTTAGCGTTATTTTACCACAAAATCTTTTTCCCCCTTGTACACCGGCTCATTAAATAGATAAAGGAGCCACGTTGGGAGTTGCAGAACACTGTGTGGCAGCATCCCTACAAATCCTGAGGAACTCCCTAGGGTTCTAAGAAGCTCAGTTTGAAAACCACATGCCACATGGCTTCTAGGCCCTTCCAGATTTGGCCTTCCTTGCAGCTGTGACTTCAAAGCCCAGGCTTTATGGAGGATGAGAACAGGCCAAGGAACGCCATGTTTAGTAGCCACCTCAGAGCTCTGCCCCCGAGTACCTTCCCCCACCACTTCCAGTTCCTGGTTCTGACAACTTATTTACAACTTCTAGTGCATCCTCTCACCTGGCTCTCTGCTCCCAACTTTGCTTCTCTCTTGCAGGCTCTAAAATCATCATCCAAGTCTCTGCGGCCCAAAGCCCACATAGGCCTCCTAAGTCAGGAGCACAAGCACCTTTCTGTACCTGAGCTCAGTAAGCAAGAAACGGGAGACTGTCTTCCTTCAGATTACATTCAGTTTTGCTGGACTTGCTTCTGAGACCCTTGTAGCCTCTGGAATTGTCCTTTTCCTCTTTTGAATATGGGATGTCTTTGATTTCGTGGGGCTGGTAGCCTCACCTAGGAGCCAGAAAACGCCCAGGGCACCCTGGGTGGAGAACAAACCCTGTCCTCCCCATTTCTTTTCCCCTAAGATGCAAAGCAGAGAAGACTCGGGCGAATGGGCTCCTCATCCCACAAGCCAGGGCAGGACTGGATTTCAGAGACTTTTTCTTCCAGAGTTTCCTTAAGAAACATCATGGCCTTGGCTACTCCAAGGAGAACAAATTCAGCAGAGCAGAGTAGTGGTGCTGTGAACCTTGTTACAGAGAAAACAGCTACACTGTAGCTGAAAGCAAAGGTTGCTCTGCCTTTATAGCTGGAGAGGCAGGGCCAGGAAGTGCAGACACTCCCTAGAACCCCGCGGGGTGAAGGAAGTAGCAAGGCTCTTCAGAAACTGACAGGATCCGATGAGGTTCCCAGCCCAGCACATCTGAATCACCTGTGGAGCTTTTATGACCAACCAGGGCCATGACCCTTTTCCAGACCAATCAAGTCAGTATCTCTACAGGCGGGGCACAGCCATCATTGTTGTCCAAAGCTCCCTAGGTGACTAGTTCACAGCCCAGGGCAGAGAACTCACAGCCGAGGAGGAAAGATTAGCATTAAACAGAATGTAGGCATACGTAATGGTCTTCACCCTGAGGTGAGGGCTAGAGGCTTGAAATCCTGGGGGCCGAGTCAGCTGGGCCCCGCTGTTACTCAAAGCCATGGGACCCCCTCTTACCCACCTACCTACACACTCTCCCACCTGCCACATATACACCAGAGCACTATTTTGGGGAAAACGGGCCAGAAGTCTCAAAGACCCAGCCGCAGGGAAGAACATGCCACTCCAGTTTAGAATCTCCACTGCCCCTCTCTTGCTTTACGGCCCTAACAGCCCTTCTGGGTGTCAATCCTCATCGGTGAAATGGGGCAGTACTGCCTACTTTGAGGTGGTTCCAAGGAAGCACCCAGTTCACAGGAAGAGCTCTAGACATGGGGCTGTTAGCAGCAGCAGCACAAACTCAATCTGTCAGCACAGGCAGGGCCCTAGTGATCACCTGGCCAACTCCTTGGGTTTTTTTGCATGAAAATCTCAAGGTCTAGAGGGGAGAAATTTTTGCAGGCCACGCAGCCAACCAGAGCCTGAATCTCCCTGCATCCAGGCAGCTTCGCATCACAGTGGTCTTCCCATGTGAGGCTTTAGTTCCCCTCATCTAGCAAAATTCTGCAAATGATGACTGGGGCTTCTAAAGAAACAAGCAAGGATTTTAAAATACCTTTAGAATGTCTTGTATGAGATGCCTGGTTGACTTCTTGGAGCAGAGGGTTTTTCCAGCCCATCTGGCCCCTTGACCCTAATGGGCTGTTTGTCTCCTGTGCCTTTTGATGTTCCTGATCAGAGCAGGAGGTTCATTACCTTGGTGCCAACTGTGTGGCCCCTTGAATATATAAGGATGCCATCCTGGTCCTGGGGCCTGGGCCTGGGGTTAGAAAGGGCGGAGAGGGCAAGGAAGAGGCATACCTGGTTTTCCATATAAGCCATTTTTGTACTCTTCACTTTGAAGCCGCTGAGCATGTACTACTTTGTTTGTTTGTTTATTTTCTTAGAGGGAGTAGTAATTAGGTTTATTTATTTATTTGCTATTTTTTTAATGGCAGGACTGGGGATTGAATCCAGGACCTCTTGTGTGCTAAGCATGTGCTCTTCCACTAAGCCATACCATCACCCCTCTCAATGTACTACTTTGATAAAAATAAAATTGGGGGTGGGTGGGGGTATAGCTCAGTGGTAGAGCATATGCTTAGCATGTGCAAGGTCCTGGGTTCAATTCCCAGTACTTCCATTAAAAAAGTAATAATAAATTAAAAAAAGTAAAATTGGTATTAAAAAGTAAAACTCTGCATGTGATTATACATTTGTCAAAACCCATAGAAGGTACAAGCACCAGATGTAAACTATGGACTTTGGGTGATATGGACTATGGGACTTTTGGGGAAGAAGATTTTGGGGGAACTCTACTTTCTTTCTGCTCAGTTTCGCTGTGAACCTAAAACTGCCCTAAAAATATTCTATTTATAAACAAACAAACAAAAGTAAAACTGACAAAGGCAGAGAACAGTACCCTCCCCTGGTGTTTGCAAGGGTTATATGACCTAAGGGACATAAAGGGCTTAGCCTAACCCCAGTCATTACTCAGTATCAGTTGGCTTTTGTGTTTTATCCTAAAGCCATCTATGTCCTATGCTTCCCCCTCAGGTGCCACTCATGGGAGGGAGATGGCAAGTACAGGCCCTTCCCGCCTTTTATTTCAGGATGCTGAGGCACCAAAGGCTTTGTCCCTAGCTGGGTCACATGGTTTAACTGGTGATGCTACAGCCAGTCCTCTGGTGGGTTACTAACCTCCTTTGGGGCTGAAGTTCTGCAGTCAGTCCAGACTCCTGACAGGCCCTGAGCACCTACTTTGTGCAAGATCTTATGCTCAGCCCTTCAAAATGTTCCTTCATCAGTCCTATGGAAAGGCATTATGCTCCATTTTGACAGATGAGTAAGCTCTGGCTCTGAGAAGTTACTAACTTGTTCAAGGCTGCTCAGCTCTAAGGACAAAGTCTGGAGCTTCTGTTCTCTCCTCCATTTGGAAAGAAGACACAGGAGGTGAGCATTCAGCCAACACACCAGGGACTGCTTGGTCTGTGGCCCTCAATCCTCCACACACACCCCCATCACCAGCAGCTGAATGAAGATGCCACCTTGGAGGACAACATCTTCCCAGAGGGGCTGGAGCAGCCCAGTGACCTCTACCAGGTGTTAGGACACCTGTCCTGGGGAAGGATGAGCCAGCTACCCACCTTCTAGGGCCTGAGGTCAGAGGTGCTGGAGGAGGATTCCCCATCCTCCCTCCCCTGGCCTGCCGCATTCATTTTAGGCAGCTCATGCCTCCCTTTGTAAGCCCCCTTGCCTGCCACCTCCTCCCTCCCAGTAAGAGGGACATGGGGAGGAGAAGCTATCCTGGAGGTCCAGACCTTCAATGTGTTGTGTATGTGGTATTAAATATATTCATAGAGTGTAACCATCTCCACCATCCATCTCCATCATAAGTCTTTTCATCTTGTGAAACTGAAACTCCATAGCCATTAAACAATAACTCCCCATTCTCCACTCCCCTTAACTCCTGGCAGCCACCGTCCTACTTTCTGTTCTGTGCATTTGATGGCTTTAGATACCTCATGTAAGTGGAATCACACATTATATGACTTACTGTGACTGGCTTTGAGTTAGCATAATGTCCTCAAGGTTCAGTTATGCTATAGCATATGTCAGAATTTCCTTCCTCTGTAAAGTTGAATGATATTCCATCGTATGTATATACCATATTTTGTTTATCCATTTATCAGTTGATAGACACTTGGGTTGCTCCCACATTTTAGCTATTGTGAATGATGTTGCTATGAACATGGGGGTACAAATAATCTGCTTTCAGTTCTTTGAAGTACTTACTCAGCAGTGGAATTGCTAAATCATATGATAATTCCATTCTTAATTTTTTGAGCAACTGCCATACTGTTTTCCATAGCAGTAGTTACCATTTTACAGTCCCACCAACAATGCACAAGGGTTCCAATTTCTCCACATTCTTGGCAACCTTTGTTATTCTGTTTACTTCATTATGAATGTATAGACATGTGAAGGAAAAGCCCAGCTGGGCTAACGAGCTAAGTCACAAATCTAAGTGTGATAAGTGTCAGTTTACTGATCTAAGTTCTGCTGGGCTAACTCATAAATCTGAAGTTTAGTGTCAGTTTACTGGGCTAACAAGCTAACTCGTAAATCCAAGCTCAACAAGTGTCAGTAACGTGATCTGTTCCAAATTGATAAGCTCCAGTGTACTGATTCCTTGCTTTTTGTTGTTTGAACCTTAGTGGCTAATAGCCCCATACTTGTAATTAACCCTGTAAAACCTCATGTGCACGTCTTGGAGGTGCTCAGAGCTTTGGAGCAGAAGCCCCTCTGAGCCCGCCGGCGTAATAAATCTGAGTACTCCAACCCTCCGAGTGGTGCTTGTTTCTTGGCTGGCCTGTCATTTCCGTAACAGACATACACAGTGGTGTATTGAGTTTGTATCTACCTGGTTTGCTGAATTCATTTATTAGTTCTGACAGCTTTTTTGATGTGGAAACTTTAGTATTTCCTACATATAAGGTCCTATTATCTGTGAACAGTGATTATTTTACTTCTTTCCTATTTGAATGTCTTTAATTTCTTTTTCTTGCCTAATTGCTCTGGTTAGAAATTCCAGTACTGAAGTGGCAAAGCAGGCATCCTTACCCTGTTCCTCATGTTAGAGGAACAGCTTTCAGACTTTTACCATTAAGTAGGAATTTTGCTGTGGGTTTTTCATTTATGGCTTTTATTATGTTGAAGTAGTTTCCTTCTGTTCCTAGTTTATTGAGCATTTTTATCATGAAAAAGTGTTGAATTTTGTCAAATGCCTTTTCTGCCTCAATTGAGATGACCAAGTGTTTTTTCCCCCTTCATTCTATTAACATGATGTTATTACATTGATCAATTTTCATGTGATAAACATCCTTGCATTCCAGGAGTAAATTGCACTTGGTTGTGGCATATAATCCTCTTAACATGCTACTAAATTCAGTTTGCTAGTATTTTGTTGAGGATTTTTGCATCAGTGTTCATAAGGGATAGTGGTATGTAGTTTTCTTTTCTTATAGTATCTTCATCTAACTTTGGTATCAGGGTAATCCTGACCTCACAGAATGAGTTAGCAGGTGTTCTCTCTTCTTCAATTTGTTTTGTTTGAAAAGTTTAGAAAGTCTTGGTGTTAGTTCTTTAAATGTTTGGTAGTAATCACCCAAGAAGCTGTCAGGTCCAGGGCCTTTCTTTGTTGGAGATTTTTGATGGCTGATTAATCTTACTAGTTATAGGTCTATTCATATTTTATACTCATGATTTAGTCTTGGTAGGTTTTGTGTTTCTAGGAAGTTATCCACTTCATTTAGGTTAGCCAAGTGGTTCATATACAATTATTCATAGTAATCTCTTATAGTCCTTTTTATTTCTGTAGAATCAGTAGTAATATTCCCACTTCCATTTTCTGATTTTGGTTATTAGAATCTTTTTTTTCCCATGGTCAGACTAGCTAAAGGGTTGTCAATTTTATTGATCTTTCAAAGAATCAACTTTTGGTTTCATTAATTTTCTCTGTTTTTCTGTTCTCTGTTTTGTTTATCTTCTAGGTCCTTACCTTGCTATGAGTCCTCTCCCCAGGAGACTGTCCATACACATCAAAGTCTGCAGACATATTCAGCTCTTGACCTGATCCTGAAATCCAGAGATCTCTATTTAGAAATTTTGGTGCTGAAGGGCTTAAAATTCCAGTGGTCTCTGAAAGATTAACGTGGGTAAAGAACAAGACAAAAGAAAAGGAGAAGGACCAGCCGTGACAACTCAGCAGGCTCTGCATTGGAGAGAGCCTCTTGAGCTCTATTGTGGTAGGTTGGGTTGGGCCCGAATGTCTGCATTTCTAACAGCTCCCAGCCCTGCTTCTTTGTAACTTACTCATGCAGTTCTTGGCCTCTTGACCTTTACCTATACTCAGAATCTTCTTGTCCACCCTTCACCCAACTCCCACTCCTGCTCCCAAACCTGGCTTGCCTATTTTCTCCTTCCTTTCACCCCGATATGAGTTGGGAGCCTGCCTAGCCAATCTGTCTGAACTAGGGCTGTTGTGATGATATCCAAAGCCGCTGAAGCTCCTTTAAGCAAAACAAAGACCTGATTATAAAGAGCGAAGTGGGGGTAATTTTTGGACTCCACAGGCAGGGACCCTGGTACTTTTTTCCCTTCCTCGTCTGGGACTCTCAGCCCAGTGGCCTCTGACTTATTTCATAGCTCTCTGCATCTTCGAACTTGACTCCAAATTTTAGGGCTATAAAATCCAGTTGGCCCATCTGTAATTAGGTATTCTCCCTGGGCCAATCAGCTACTGCTAGGGAACTGACCCATAGCACAAACATATTTTATAGGCTTTACTCCTGAGTGGGTGTGCAGTTTTGTAAAGGGGAGTATGGACTTAGTAGACCCCAAAAGTGTCTCCTGCAACCCTTAAGGTATTTACCCTGTGTTTCCCTCTTGTAGTGGTGTAACTGCCTTTAGTTGCTCTGCCTCCCTCAGTTGACACAAGCTCTTAATACAGAGGCCAAATTGGATAACTCTATCTACAGGGCTGAAACAGAATATGCCCAATAAGTATTTGTGGACTGAAGTGCCAAGAAAGCACAGAAAAAGGACTGGTCTTCAGGTTCATAGAGGCATTGCAGAAGAGATGACATTTGGGCCAGGCATTAAAGCACAGTAAGTTTACTAACTGGGAGTAGAGGTTTAGCAAGAAGGAATGGTGGCCCTCTGACCTGAATTGGTCCAACCACACATTACTGAGCACCCAAAGATTAACAACACATTGAGTGATGCTATGGGAGTAGGTAAGGCCTGGAAATGACTGAGGAGTAGCTGAAGGGAGGATTTAACTACTGGAGTGTCTGAACCAAATGTTTCTTCCTCTGAAGCCCTGCCGATAGTTGGTTCTCACAGGAGTTAAGACTGTATTATAATTATGTTTGTGTGCCTGTATCCCTCAGGAGCCTCAGGGGCTGCATGCTTTTCATCTTTGTATAACAAATCCCCAGGGTTCTTTTTTTTTTTCAATGAAACTGAATCCCCTCGTGGAAAATGGGGGCTGTGGACAACTTTAATATTCTATTCAGTACGTGTTCATGGAACCCAGTCCTGTACTAGACTTTGAGGCTACTGAGAGGAACCAATGTGGTCCCAGCTAGAAGAGTCAGACACAGTTCCAGTAAGAATGAGGTAGATGCTATAACCAAGATAATTGCAAAAGTGCTGGTGAGTCTGGGGAATCCCAGCCAATCTTACATAGTAAGAGCTTATAATCTTCTCTAGGAGAAGATCATGGAATTGACTTAAAACAGCAAAGATGTTAGCCAAATTTTCTGTGAACTAAATAAACCTGCACATAGACTTAGTGCTTTCAAAGAGTGTTTATAGCCGTTTCCCCATTTCTTGCTCACCATTGCACACACATTATTCACATTTTACAGATGAAGAACCCATCTCAGGGAGGTTAAGTGATTTCCCCAAGGTCACATTGCCTGTAAAAGCAGTTGCCCCCACACCATCCCTGAGGAAGAACCCTACACTGCATGGAGGGAGTGTCAACCCTTCCCAGATACTCCAAGTTCTCTCCAGACCTCAGGATATATAAATGTTATTCTTCTTCCTCTACTCAGAAAAACATGTATTGAACACCTGCCATGTGGGAGGCATCATCCCCCCTCCCTTATTGAACCCTGCTCTCAGGGAAGCACCAGCATAACAATCATTTGCCTCTGGATTAGTAAATGCTTTGTCTTCTCACTGTGCACCATACATATATAAATATGTATTTGAATGTAGATCTGGGTTTAAATTCTGACTCTACCAGTTACCAGCCATGAGAACTCATGTAACTCAACTCTTCCTTCAGTTTCTTTAAGTTGAGGTAAAATTCATATAACAGAAAATTAACCATTTTCAGTGTACAACTCAGTGGCATTTAGGACATTCACTTCTATCTAATTCCAATTTTCATCACCTGAAAATGAAACCTCATACCTATTAAGCAGTTATTCTCCATTGTCTTCCCTTCCCCTCCTTCAGCCCATGGCAACTACCAACTTGCTTTCTGTCTCTATGGATTTGCCTTTTTTGCATATTTCATATAAATAGAATCATACAATGTGTGACCTTTTATGTCTGGTTTCTTTCACTTAGCATATTGTTTTCACTGTGTTAGTACATGTTATAGTATATATATATATATATGTATATATATGTGTGTGTGTGTGTGTGTGTTTCATTCTTTTTTATGAATAAATACCATTTCATTGTATGGATATACCACATTTTGTTTTTTTATTCATCTGTTGGTGAATATTTGGGTTTCTTCCACTTTGGCTATTGTGAATAATGCTACAATGTATCAGTATCTGTTTGAGTCCTTGGTTTTGATTCTTTTAGGTATATATATCAGTATCTGTTTGAGTCCTTGGTTTTGATTCTTTTAGGTATATATATATGTTAAAGTGAAATTGCTGGGTCTTGTCATCATCAGTTTTCCACTGTGGCTTCACCATATTACATTTCCATCAGCAAAACACAAGGGTTCTAATTTCCCTGTATCCTCACTAACACTTGTAATTTTCTATGGTTTGTTTTTTTTTTTTTATCTCAGAAATCATTGCCAAATCCAATGTTAGGAAGCTTTTCCCCTATGTTTTCTTCTAAGAGTTTTATAGTTTTAGATTTTTACATTAGGTCTTTAATCCACTTTGAGTTCATTTTTGTGTATGGTGTAAGGTAAGGGTCTAATTTCATTCTTTTGTGTGTGGATATCCAATTTTTCCAGCACAATTTTTTGAAAAGACTGTCCTTTCCCCACTGGATGATCTTGACATCCTTATCAAAAATCATTTGACTATGCATGTAAGGGTTTATTTCTGGGCTTGCTATTCTATTCCATGACAGTCTTTATACCCATACCATACTGTTTTGATGACTACAGCTTTGTATTAAGTTTTGAAATCAGGAAGTGTGAGTCTTCCAGCTTCACTTTTTTTTTCAAGATGGTTTTGGCTATTTTGAGACTCCATATGAACTTTATGATGAATTTTTCTATTTCTGCAAAAATGTTGGGATTTGATAGGGATTGTATCAAATTTGTAGATTGCTTTGGGCAGCACTAATATTTTAACAATCCATGCACACAGAATGTCTTTCTGTTTATTTGTATCTTCTTGAATTTAGTTAGCAACATTTTATAGTTTTTTGTGTATGTACTAGTCTTTTCTCTCTGGTTAAGTTTGTTACCAAGTATTTTATTCCTTTTGATGCTCATGTAAATGGAATTGTTTTCTTAATTTCCTTTTCATATTGTTCAGTATTAGTGTATGACTACATAACTGATTTTTGTGTGGGTTTTGTATCCTGCAACTTTGTTGGCTTCATTTATTAGGTTTTTTTTTTTGATGTGGTATCTTTAGAGTTTTCTGCATATATGATCATGTCATCTGTGAACAGAAATCATTTTACTTCTTTTTCAATTTTGATGTCTTATTTCTGTTTCTTGCCTAACTGCTCTAGCTAGGACTTCCAGTACTGTGTTGAATAGAAGTGATGAATGTGGGCACTCTTGTCTTATTCCTGATCTTATATAAAAAAGTCTCACGTTTCACTGTTGAATATGATATTAGCCATGCTTTTCATATATGGCCTTTATTGTGTTGAGGTAGTCTCCTTCTACTCCTAGTTTGTTGAGTGTTTAAACTTTTTTTTTAGCCATCAAAAGGCTGATTTTGATGGCCTTCATCTTTTTCTTGCCTAATTGCTCTGGCTAGACCTTCCAGTGCAATGGTTAAATAGCAGTGGAGGAAGCAGACATCCTTATCTTGTTCCTGGTCTTAAGTAGAAAGCTTTCAAAGCTTTCAGCATTTCACCATTGAGTACAGTTTTAGCTGTGGATTTTTTGTAAATACACTTTATAATGTTAAGGAAGTTTCTTTCTTTCCCAGTTTGCTGAATTTTTTTTTTTTTATCATGAAAGCTAACCCTGCCTCTGGGAGTATCCACATGTGGTGAGGGTGGGCAGATTCTCATGGCCTTGGAGCCATGGCCCAGGGCCCCTCACATTTCCCACCCAGCCCAATAGGGTTGGTTAAATGGAACCTGAGTCACCAAAACTTTGGCTCTAAAGTGATCAGGGAGTGGCCACTGACTGAGCTGTCAGGAGTTACACTGAGAAGCCAGGAATGACCCTGACCATCCCAGCCTGCACAGCTAAACCCTGAAGTCCAGCTAGTACTACCTCTGTCTTGTCTTTCCTATATTCATGCCCTTTCCCATGCTGTTCTGCTATCCTCCTCATCTTTAAAGGCCCTTTTTTAGCAAGTCTTCTTCTATTGCAGTACACTTTCACCTTGTGCATGGGAGTTCTCCCTTTCCATTTTCCCATGACCTGTGATTTGTACCATCCTTGGAGAAATGACCTCACTCTGAATTATCACAATCATATGAGATTTACCTGGTTTGCCAAAAGCTCCAAGGGATCCCCACCCCTCCCCTTTCATTCCCAGTGCCTCACAGGCCTGCTTCAAGGATGGGCACAACACATATTTTTGTTTGTTAAGCATATTTATTGAACTCTTCTGTGGCTGTCCTCGGTCTTGGTGATCCTGATAAGACTGACAAGATCCTTTTGCCTTGGCCTCACAATCTTATAAAGGGAGAGAGGTGCTAAAAGATAAATAAAAATATTGGATAGCATTAAGTTCTCTGTGGGTAGAGAAAATAGGGTGATATCATGATGACTGGGCAGCTGCTTAAATTGGGTAGGTGGTCATGGAGGGCTTCTTTGAGGAAGCTGATGGAACTCCATCTTGGAGACAATGGAATTATTTCCTGTAGGACTTTTTTTAAAGCAACTGTTTCTACGGCATCTGTCTATTGACTTGGCAAATATGCATGGTCATTTATCAGGTACGACAGTAATCTGGGCTGCTTCCCTAGGAGTTGATGGCTGTATCTTTCTCATCCTCCCAGGATCAGCCCTGAAAGTAGTGATTCCTTCAGGACCATGCAATCTGGGAGCAAAACTACAAGTACTTTTCCACTCTCCAGGGTAGTCATTTGGGGGTTCTTACTCCACCCCATGCCACTCCTGAGCTCTGGTCCTTTTGCCTAGATTTCTCCTTCCCTGAGTTTTCACATGCTCCTCTTGGCATTCAGATTTCAGCTCAAAGGTCACCTCATCAGGGTGGTCTTACCCAATGCCTCCCTCTCTTGACAGCCTCTCTCCTATATAGGTCTCTGGTTTATGTTCTTTTCAGCACTTATTAGAATTTGAAATTATTTTATATTATTTGTCTCCCCTGTTTAGAAAGTAAGCGACTTTAGGGCAGAGACCTGTATCTCTTGTTCAGTGCTAGATTAACATCTGAAATACAGTGTGAGGACAACAAATATCTGAACATCCACATGGGACAGGTTTTTATTAATTACACTTTACAGACCAGAATCGTTCAAGCTCAACTTTGAATATAAATTTTGATTCACTTCAGTGCATCGTTATAAGAGTATTCTATGCTCAAACCCCACCCCCTACTTATATCCTGGCTTCAATTTTTCCATCTTTAAAGTGGGATAGTACTTGTACATACCTCATAATGTCAATGTGAAGATTAAATGCACCAATACCCCAAAATGCTTACATTTATGCTTGCATGTCTTATTAATATCCCCCAGCATCCAGCACAGTGCCTGGTGCAAGGTAGGTACCCAGTATGTAATTCCTGAATGGAGAATTGTATGGTGTAGCAATTTTGCCAGTCCTTCCTTAAACATTGGGGTGGACTTTTAAAAGCCTCCCAGAGATTATAATCCAGTAGAAGAGAAGTTGTGTACAAGCAGAAAGTTTAAAAAACATTCCAAGAATGTTTTTTGAAGAAAGAAAAACAACTCTGTCACCTTGGAACCTGTTTCAGAGTGATCATGGCTTTGGCATCCAGAAAAGGAGATGGCTTGGAAGCATGGCTGGTGGAAAAAGGACTGAGATGGCTTTCATAGAGTAAGGAGTAGATGAAACAGGTGAAAGGAAGTGGGTGTTTTCACAGGTGTGAGTTCACAGTGATGAAGAAGACCTAGTTCTAGTTTCTGATTAACAAGTCGCTGGTGAGTCTCATCTAATCCCAGCAGGAAGACCTTAGATTTTTAAACCTAACTTGAAGGCAGAGCCATCAATAGGCAGCTGTGTGTGTGTCACTCTAGGGAATACCGCCCCCCCCCAACAGAACCCATTTTCTTACAAGTGAATTGGGGGTAGCGTTATCTCCAAAGGCGATGGTGAGGGCGTAACATCATCCAAGTTGTCAGGGAAGCTCCTGGAGGGCAAAGAAGCAGTAATGTCACAAAAGGGCAATGGCATCTTGGGAGGAGGAAATGGAAGGCACTTCCATCACCAGGGGAGCCAGCCCTGGCCCTTGTTGCTCCAAGCTCAGTGACAGAGGAGGAAGGTAAGTGTCGGTGTCTTAGATGGTTGTGTATGGGGTCTTTTTGGAGAGTGGAGAGGAATAAACACTAAGACTCTCAAGTTTCTGCCCAGTTCTACTGGTCTCTTTTTCCACCCTTTGGTCATCTTTAGGGCTCTCACTTGAACTCACTTCAACATTTGAGTGTTGAAATCTGCTTTATGTGTCACATAGGTGGTCCAAGCTAAGAGGCCAATTGGGGAAAATGCAAGGCCTGCAGCAGGGAGGGGTAAGAGTGCTGGTCTGATCTTGGGATTCTGAGAAAAGTGAATCAGCTTTGGGAGCATCTTTGTCCCTTTAGATCGTAGGATGAAATCCCTTACATGAGGGAATAGAGAGCCTCCAGATGTTTTGAGCATGCTGCTTTCTAACCTATGAGCCTGCTGTTTCCAGATGGTTACAAAAATGCCTTTAGCCAGCAGAGCCTTTTCCTTACTTCCAGAAGGTAATCTAAATGGAAATCCATGTGTAATACAGCTACAAAAATTAATTTAGGTTCAAGTGACTGATACCAGACCCTTTCTGGAAAGTCTCTTCAGACAAGGGAGAAGGGTATCAAGGGAGAATTTCCTAAATCTCAGAGGCCAAGGGGCCAAGTGGGAATGGAAAACTTGAGGACATGTGAAAGCTATGATACTTTTGGAGCACTTTCTGCAGATCTAAATTGCCATCAATAGTTTGGGAATATACACTTGTGTTTTTATAACCTAATTTGCTCCAAAAGGAACTGATCTCTAGAGGTGTGATGGCCCAAACGAAAAAGGAAATGGGAAGGAGAAAGGATTTTTTTAATCATGATTTTGTGAGAAGAACAAAATCCACTTTTAGAAATTTTTCAACATCTTATCAGTGTTCATTTCTTGGGAAGAGGGGGAGGAGGAAGAAGAGGAAGAAGGGAACCTGGGGCTGTAGTGGAGAGAGCTGACACAATCTCTCTTTTTCTTACCTGGAGCCCACATGGCAGTAATTCCCAACTTGAGGGAGGAGAACCTGCATCCTTAACCTCCCCGAGTGTCAGTGATCAAGAAAGCCCTTTCTTGTCCTTGCTTCTTTTCAGGCTTTAGTCCACAGGAAACGGGCAGGAGGTTGTGGTGGAAGAAAGAAAACCGAGGGTTACATGGCGCTTATCAATTTCAGGGGTCCTTCAGGGCTGCGCACAACCTCTCTAGGAGGCGATAGTAGTAGTAGCAATCATCATTGGCAGCATCAGCAATTACCGATCCCCAATGTTGAGCCCCATATCTCTGCTCCTGACATTTACATCATCTCATTCAATCTTAACAAGCCACCGAAGTTATCCCCAAGTGAGGAATGAGAACGAACCGAGGATCACAACTGAAGCATCAACTAGCCAGCGTTCCTCTCTGGTGGCTAGCGGGGTGCAAACCCATTCGGTCAGACCCACCACTAAAACCATTCCCAGGTTTCTAACCTGAAATTTACATTTTTCGTTTACTCTTGAAACAGTTCTCTATACCAAAGACGGCTCAGTTCAGTGAGGAATCGCGGTCCACCCCGCGCGGGTTAAGAGGGGCCTCCGCTAGGTTCTCAGCGGAACTTTCCTGTCGGCGGCGCGTGTTCCCGTCCGGGAGGCCGGGCGCGCGGGCCGGGAGGGGGACGCTTTCTGGCGCGGACCGCCAGCGGAGGCTGCGAGCGCCGCCGCCGGAGAAGACCGACGCTCAGCCGGAGGCAGCCTGCGGCGCCCGGGCCTGGCCGGCTGCTTTTCTCCACCTTCGCTGCCGCGGCCGGAGGCACTGCCCAGGCGGGCGCAGCGGAACGCTCAGTCACTTGGCCCTGCCCGGCCCGTCGCGGCCTGGAGCCGCGGCGCGGGAGGTGAGTGTGGGTGCCGGCCCCCGGCTCCCGGCTCGGGCCGCCGGGACCCGCAACAATGGGGGCCGAGTAGGGACGCGGCCCGGGCCCCTGGCGCTCAGCGGCCTGGGGCAGCTAGTCGGTCCCGGCAGCCCGGGCCTTGAGGGGCTGGATCCGACCTGGGAAACTCCAGTGGCCGGAGGCTTGGCGGGGGTCTTGGCCTCCACTCGGGGCCTCGTTGGCTTGGTATTTTGGATTTTTGTACCCAGGAAAGGAAGTCATAGGGGCTCGGAGACTTAACTCTAGCGGCGTGCGCTCTTAGCATTTGATCCAGGCGTCCTGGCGACTGACCATAGCGGGGTGGATGGGGAGGGGGTGGCTTGCTTTTGGAACTCTAGGGGCCTCAGTGTGCCTGGTCCCTAAGACAAATCGAGATGCGTTTTCTCCGCCCTATCCCCCCATCTCCGCGTCCCGAGGTTTGTGAACTTAGCTGACTGGGGTCTGGCTGGGAAGAAGGGGCATTGAGAGTTTAGCTTCTATGAGGTAGCTGGTGATTAGTTCCTGGAAAGGCAGTAGCTCAACTGGGCACAGGGGAGTTGAGCAAAGAGCTGGATTCTCCAGGGCCCAGATGCATCCTGGCGTTGAGTGCTTCTCAGGCAGGGAACTTGTCACAAGAATGTCACGGTGAGCAGTGTTGGCTACGTTGGCATTAGGATGAAGCTAGAATTGTGAATTGGGAGACTATAGAGGAGGCTGCTGAGGTTGGGGAATTCGCCTTTTGTGGGCCACGGCAGTGGCAGCTTGTGAGATGAACAAGGGACCATTGCAGAGTGGGCTTTCTTATAGAGAATGACCTCTTGCTGCAGGGGAAGGGGTGACTCAGATTTGTTAGAATTCCCTGCCTTTGCTAGTGGATGTGGCTGACTGTTGGCACTGAGGCAAATGGGGCTGAAAGGGGCATTTGGGGGCTGAATTAAGTTTGCTCCCGAATAGAAGACAGTGTAGACCATTCCTTCTTACTCCCAGTCAGAATGGTAGCTGTCATTGACAATAATTTTAAGAATTTCTTCATGGTATTTGGAGCCAAAGCTTTCCTCTGTTCGTTTTTTTCCTCATTTGTTTTTGAATTGTGACTCATACTTTCTTTTTAGCAGTATGGCTATTGTTTGTGATGACAGACAAATTTAGACACCATAATATATGTAAATTCTAGGGATTTTCAGTCCAATTATTATAAATCTAAATTAATTTAAGAGCCTGTTTTTACTAATATGTATGTCACTCTTTTAATGTATGCAACTCTAGAGAAGGATGTGAAAACAGTGTATGTTGTAAAAAGTTCTTTATATCCCTAAATCCATGAAATTTCATTTTCTCCTACTACCATGAAGTCATTACATTAAATCTCTTACATCTTAGTGACTGGCATTTTAGCTCTCCCAGGACATTATTTTCACTAGAAGTGTTGTCTTTCTTCAGTAAATTTGGTCTGTACACTGTGTCTCATCTGTATCCTTGAAAGGCAGTGTGCAAACTCCAGACAGTAGAGTGTTAGGAAGTATATTGCCTAGTTGGAGTATACTGGAGTATAAATTTTCAGGTGAGATTTGAGGTTAATTCTATTTGCAGTTATACTGATAGTTCTGGGGATTGTTTTTTCCCTTAATTTTTAAAAAATCATATATTCCCGTTGAACTGTATTCTTTCTCTGTCTTTCTTTCTTGTAAGTTTTCTATCTTACGTAATTCATTGTTTCATAAACCACTATCTATTGAATTATGCTAGGCATTGTATTAGGCACCTCCACAATGGTCATGTTTTTGATGTTTTAATAGTAGTAGTTCATATTTCACAAGTGGCTATAGTTCTGTGAGGAAAGAAGTGATTCAGGCAAGCATTTAATCAGTAAAGCTGTTGAATGAAGTTTTTATAAAGTATTGATTTTGACTAGTGACAATTGATTATCTTCATATATTTCCATGGAAAAAGTTCACAGTGGTATGAGATTGTTTTTGTATTGTTTTATTTAGATAAATCTGTTAACTTTAAATACACCTGTAGACAAACACAAGGTAGTTTGTTTCTGTGTGTGTATGAATGAGTAGTGATTTACAAATCCTGTGTATGTGCTTAGGTTCCCCAGGAAGCCATCACACTTTCCTTCCCACTGTGGTTTTGGGAGACTGAAGGCGTTGCTTACCCTCCTTTGTCTGGTTCACTGTATGTAGGCTGGGAGTGTCTGCTGATGGCTTGGAGTGCTGTCTCCTAGAACAGGAGGAATAAGGTTGAGGTAAGGCTCAATCTACTTGAAATTCCTTGCCTCTTAATTTTTACTGCATAAATTGTATTTGAATGCTTTTTGGCTTTGTTAATCTCCATTCTGATCTAGTTAAATGAAATTCTGTCTTGGCTCTCTTCTCTATCTCCCTGTGTATGTATTTTGGCCAAAAAAAAAAAAATGATAAGATTTAAAATCAAGGCATTTAGATAATAAATAAATTCTTTGAAGTATCTGTTTCCATCTGGAATATTCACTTGATCAAATCAAATAAAAACTGCTTAAATAAAGCAAATAGTTGTTTAGAAGGCAAAGTAATTGCTGAAAAATGTTTTTGACTGCCTCTTTGTCAGATGGATCAACTTCAGAAACTCTTGGATAGAAGACTTAGAGTATTTGATTTCTTTGGAAAAATTCTAAGATGTCTAAATATAATGGAAAGAGCATGGTCTTTGGAGTCATCTCATCTCTACCTCTTGCTTGCTTTTTGGCCTGAGTAAACTGTTAACCTCTCTGAACCTTTTTTCCTTCCTTTCTTCCTTCTTTCCTTCCTTCCTTCCTTTTTTGGTGTTTTTTGGGGGGGGGCGTGGAAATGAGTTTTATTTATTTATTTATTTATTAATGGAGATACTGGACATTGAACCCAGGACCTCGTGCATGCTAAGAATGCACTCTACTGCTGAACTATACACTACCCTCGCCCCCGAGCTCTGTTTTTTAATTTAATTTTTTTCAATCTGTAAAATGAGGCTAATATAACTTCTGCAGGTTGTAGTGAGGACTGGAGATGAGTGCCTAATGCTTCATGGGTGGTCAGTGCTTGCTGTTAGTAGTAGTTGGTGTATATCATTAAGTAGGGAGTACTATTCTCAGTAGTAGTAGTAGTAGGAGTGTAGCTGGGTGCTATGCATGGAAGAGAGGTTCAGTTTCCTTGTGTGGTGAGGAAGGCAGCCCTCTGTCTACACCTGTTGGCACCCTGGAAGGTGACAGAATTGTTGAGATAGTCTTTATCTAGTACTGGTAGGCGAGTCCACACTATAAAGTCCAAGGTCATTCCTGGCACTGGTAGGTTTTTTTCCTGGCAGTTTCTGTGGGGAAGCCAGGAGGTAGCTGTTTGGCATGTCCTTGTTTTGGGAACAGTGGGCATTTCTATAGACAGAGTGCTAACATGTGCCAAGCAGCGTCATGTCCTGTGTAGCCCCTGATCAGGATGTTTCTCTAGCTTTCTTCTGTTGGTATCAGATATCTAACTTTGGTCTTTTTACCTAGAAGGCTCCAGATACTGGAGAGATTTGTCATCTTTCTCTAATTTGGGCTAGTTTGATAGAATATAGCACTCTGTTCAGAAATGTTTTTGATGAACAGAAGGTTCACAGGATTTGTTATAGAATTGTTCAGTTTTATTTTTTCCCTGTGAGAGGGGGAAAAAAAGTCAAGAGAAAAATAAGTATGAGCCAGACAGAAATGATTCAAAATAACTGGCCCTAAATCTCTTCCAGTCTTCCTTAGCCAAATCCCCCCTCCATTCTGGGTGGTCTTTAACTCCAGTTAAAAGTAAATAATATTCCTCTGGCCTCAAAATACATGAACATCTAGATCCTGATATGTATCTACTTCAGCATCTCACAAGGATGTTTATGACCTGGCTTCTGCTTTCTTCCTTTCTAGTCTCTCTTGCCATAATTCTTCTGTTACCTGAAGCTCTAGTTATAGTGAGCTCCTTGAAGGTCCCAGCATCCTCAAACTATTTCTCCTGCTAATTTTTCTCCCCATTCTAGTGTTTGTTTGACTCTTGGACTTGAATTAACTAGGAATTCAGGCACCACTATCACTTAAAAGTCTTCCTTGATTTTTTCCAAATTAAGCTGAATGCCTTTTCTTTGTATGGCTATTACAATCTGTGAAAACTTCTTTCATAATCACTATACTTTTAACTTCGGGTATTTTCGTGTGTTTTCCATTCCTACATCTATTTGAGGGCAGGATCCAGTCTTGATTAACTTTATATCCCAGTACCTAACCATTTCTGACACAGAAATAGCTACTCAGTAAATGTCAAGTGAAGAAATGAATGTCCTCTGCATACAAAATGATGTGGAATGGTTACGTGATGAGAGTTCTGACTTCATGGCTGTGTCTGATCCTGGCTGAAGCAGTGCCTCTACCTTTGTATTTCCAAGTTACTATAAGCAATAGTTTATTTAGCTGAAAATTTTGTTGCTTATTCCATATGTTCATGGTGTGATGCTGGGGAGCTATTACTTGTTCTCTTTGGGTCTTGCAGAAGTTTCCCTTGGAAGAGAACGTGACAGTTCTTCATGGGTATTATCTAGATCTTTCGTTGGCCACTTACTGCTTTGAGCACTTTGTCCTCATGTGTGAAGAACAGTGACTAATCAGTTTGAGCTACAAGGTCTCCAGACAACTGCTGTCCAGCCAGGGAGTGGGTAATGGACTTAACACTAGGATATTGTGACTTTTGTCAGCTGATGGACCTTTTGAAGACGTAGCTGAGCTCAATGTCACTATATTCAGGATATAAAATCATTTGCCCAAACTTTATTTAGGAATTTGAACTCAGTGATTATGAAATTATCTGTATTAGGTCTTTGCTTAGCCTAATACTGTACTAACACTGAAACTGATATATTAATTCTTTGTTAGGAAGCTATATGTTCTGAGTTAACCTGGAAGTAATGGAATTGTGCCAATTCATTTAGTCACCCTCTTGGTTCTTCTTAGTGGTAAAATAACTTGAGAGTATACTATCTAAATTACTTTGATTTAATTTTCATGGTTGATCAGACCACATAGGAATCCCACTGGCCAGCTTATTGGAGCCTACGTAATGCAGTTATTCTTTCATGCAGGTGACAAACATAACAGACTGCAGAAAAGGCCAAAGCATGAAAAATAACTGTAGTTAGATTAAAGATAAAAATTGACATGAGATAAAAAGGAAAACTGAGACAAAGCATAAGGCACTTTAAATATGGCAAGCAACTGTTAAATTGAAGACATTTTGTGAGCAGTGTTGAAATTTTAAGAAGGAAATTGTTATAATATAGGTTAAAAGCAATAAAAACATGGATAGTTTCAGCCAGTGTAGACGCATTGAAGGTACTAGCACCTACTCATGATTTTATAGCACCATTGATGAAAGTTATATATAGATAGAATTGAAAAATATCTGCTTTACTATCATAAGTATGCCTTGCATATGTATGATATTATAGTTTATAAAACACTCTCATGTATATTTACTGCATCCTTCCAACAACCCTGTGAGGCAGATATCCCCATTTTATAGATGAAGAGGCAAACACAAAAAAGGAAAGTGGCTTGCTTTCAAGTGCACAAAGCCAATAAAAAGAAAAGCTGGGACTTGATGCGAGGTTTCCAAGTTTAGGGGCCTTTTTAATGTCCTTATGACATACTGTTAGTATTTCACTTTGGGGTGACAGTCGCCCCTTATTCCAGGCTTCCGGCCAGTAGAGGATTCACACAAAGAAGGTAGTGCCACACAAGAACTAGCCAAGTAACTCTGAAAGAGCTGGATGGGGGAGGATCTTTGGAGGGAGCCCCCACCTTCCACATAGATCCCTCAATGTTCATGAGAAAAACCCAGAACCAGATGGAGATGGTTTTGCACTTGATACCCAGTGACACAAATTGGGGTCTTTCTCTTAATGTGATGAAGTATAGAAATTGGAAGAAAAATATGGAAGTTTGGGAAAGAATCTTTTAGGTGCGATCCTGGATTGAGCTCAGGCTTTTTGTTCTCATTGTGTCTTCCAGTGTCACTGTCTCCCCCACCCCTTCTCTCTACCTTTCTCTTCTCCACTGTTTCACCCACCTCCCCCACCTTGGTTTGGATGCTGGCTTGCCATGGTCCATAGTTTCAGTGCTACCTTCCCCAGGTCTGAGAATCTGCCTGACTTTGTCCTCTGCTCTGCCAGTTGCTATCTGTGAATTCTCTCTCCTAGCTTCTTTCACTGCCCCTAGGCTGCCCAGTGTTTCTGAGGAGTCAGGAAAATGGGCTGCTTTGGTTGTCTGCAGTTCCCTCTGCCTCACTTGAGCTGAGCTCTCCCTGCCCATCTGGATGCTCTTGTGTTGTATTCTCATGGTCCCGTTTTCCACAGCAGCTTCTTGCCCATTTCCCAAGGCTCGTTTTTCCCTCAAGCCCCAGACCTGCCCCCATCTCCCTTATTCTTGACCAGCGACCTCACTTCAGGGTTTATGCTCCCTAATTTTTCTCCTTTTCCTTTCTATCATGACACTTTCATCACTCAGAGTCTCTTGCTTTTGGAAAGTCCTTGACTTTTTTTTTTCCTGATTATGTAGGTAAAATTTACATGAGCACAGTAAAATTCTGGCATTTTTAAATAAGGTAAGAAACCTATAATCCCATACATCAATGTTAACTGCTATTCTAAATTTGATTTATATTTATCTACACTTTTTTCCTGCTATGTATACTAACATGTATGTGTTTATTAGTCTGTATGTGTGTAGGATAAAGTAATTCCATTTTACAGAAATGGAATCACAGTATATCTACTTTTCTGTAATTTTCTCTTTTTCTTTAATGCTTTTATATTGGGCATTTCCCCAAGTTTAGGACACATATCTATTGTAACTTGTAATAGTTATATAGTATTATATATTTGTATCAATTTTCCTAGTCCCCTGGTGATAGGCATTTGTTTCTATTTGCAGTTACAAGGATCCTTGTATACATATCTGTGTACCTCTTTGTATACATTGTATACAGCTTTCTGTACTTTGTATACTTCTTAGGATAAATTCCTACAAGTGAAATTTCTGTGTCAAAGGTTATGCATGTTTAAAATTTTGCTAGATATTACCACATAACTTTCAAATGATTGTATCAGTTTATATTTCTTCTCTAGCACTGAACATTATCAGTAATTTTAATCTTTGCCAATAGAAGCATAGATAATTTTTATTTACATTTCCTTGAGGAGGAGGAGCATCTTTTCACATTTTTATTCCATAGATAGGTTGATCAGTTAATTAACTGATTACACAATTATCTTTCTAGCATCTTCCTGTCCTCCCTCTGTCCCCTTTTTGTTTTTATCTGCATGCAGAGTAGGATTTTACTTAGCTCTGAACCTCTCATGCTACCCTAGCCCTCTTTCATCTAAAATGCAGCTTTACTGCTATTTCCTCACCACCTGCTTTATCTGTAGCTCCTAATACTTTGTAGTCTGGCTTCTGGTCCTGTTTTTCTCCTGAATACTATCTCTGAGGTGAATTCCTTGTTAACCTAACAAAGATTTTTTTCTTTATGTTTGTTTTCTTTTGTTTTGACTAATTCCCCATTCCCCACCATCTTTACATAGAAGGAAGCTGTGCGTGGGTAGATTTTTTTATTATGGAAAATTTCAAGCATATACAACAGCAAGGAGTATAGTATAATGAACCCTGTGTACCTATCACCCAATTTTAGTAATGACCGGGCATTTCTCCAATTTTTTTCTTTCAATTGTCCTTCCCAATTTTCTGCTGCTTTTGGCATACTTTAAAGCTAAATCTTAAACATTGTTGCTGAGTGTGTCTCTAACTAATAACATTTTATTTCTTAAGTATCATTACCTTGCCATTTTCTACCCTAATAAAATTTAACGTTTCCTTAACAGTGAGAACTTGATTTTTAATCCGGGCTGTGATACCTGCTGTTTAACTTGAGCAGTTTTTAAACTTGTTTTCTCATCTTGAAATATAGTGATGACAATGCTACCTCATAGGGTGGTTTTGAGGTTATCTCATCTACTCCCACATGAAGCGCTCAGCACCCTGCTTTGTTTATGTGGGTAATTTTTTGTCTTTACTTTCTTCATTCATCCGTCTATTCGTTTAGCAGCTATTTATTGAAAGCATACGTGTCAGCTGAGTAGGAGACGCTGACCTTGGTTTCTAAGATTCTGCCGTATCCTGAGTCTCTGCCTGCCTTTCAGCTCAGGTGCCTTTTTAAAACCCCTTCCCCCCACCCCCCACCAGATGTGGATGTAACCCAGGTTTGTTTGTTTTTTCCTTTTCTGTTCCCTCTGTAGTCTGACCTGCAGAAATCTAGCTCTTTTACTCCCACCACTTCAGGGTATCCAAGTGACTCCATTCTATAATGCTGGTTCCTTTACTAAGCAACAAACCTACATGTCATCCTGGCTTTTGGGCATGTTTGTCTCATCTTGGAGACGAGTGCAAAGTGCCCTGAACTGAGTCTGCAGACCAAGACTGCACTCAGTGTCACCACTAACTTCATGGCTTGGGTGATTCAGTCACCTCTCTTGGTCTTTGTGTCCTCAGTCAGAAGGATGGTAGGGCTGGATTAGAATCTGAAGTCCTTTAGCTTTAAAAGTATCAGCTGTGAGAGGATGGTTTTAGAAATGTCCTAGTTAGCCTATGTGGAACCATATTCACCATTCTGCTCCCAAACAAGTTTCTGGCTTCCTCCACCTTGTCTCTTCTCCTGGGAAATCCAGGCTTCATTCTGTGGCTGGTTCTTCTCATTTGTCCTCAGTGTAGGGCCAGGTATCTCATGGCTAGTCCTGACTCCTGGTTCTTCCCAGAACACAGCTTTGGCCCTTTACAGCTTTGTATCTATAGTCACATTGTTTCCTTTGGATGTCCTGTTCAGTTATTTCCCCTGAACCTATGTTCTGGCAAGTTGAAATTTTGACCATCTATCTAGACTAAGTTTAGGTGACAGCTTCATCCACATTGGAAGTGAGTCCTCCCTCTCCTGACTTGCATGACTGGCAGTGCATCAGTGACGTTTCCCAGTAGGCCTGGTACTTAAGCTATTTCTGTGTGTAAGTTTTTCTTGCCTTCTAATGTAATCTTCTTGAGTGTAGGTACCACATTAACACTGTGTGTAATTTTGCATCCTACAGTGTCTAGAACAATTCTTTGTACTAATAGTTTTGCAATAAATACTGATTGAATAAGTGTCTGAGCTAAAGTAAACTTTGCTTCAAGTTAAAAACATTTACAGAAATATTTTTAAACCCAAGTGTTCTAAGGATGTGATGACTACATAGTCAAGCATGAAGAAGGCCTAGCTTGTGAAGTGGTACTAATTCAGGTACCAATTCCTTGATGTCAAAATTCAAAGAATCCTCAGCTGTCCTGTCCTGTCTCAGAGTTAGGAAGATTTTTCTGACTTTTTGGGTAATTTAGCTTCTCCAAAGCATAGCTGGTCATACTATGTACTGTCATCACGGAGTAGCTAAAGGTTATCCCCAACATTAATTGAAAGCTAACTTGCATGTGTTAGGCAATGTACTCATTATTTTTTCACTTAATTAGAAAAATTTATATGAGATATGTACTGTTGTTCTTCTTTTATAAATGAAGAAATCTAGGTTTAGAGAAATTAGGAAACTTCTTAAGTCTCCCTTAGATAGAAAGTGGCAATGCTGGGACTCAGACCCACGCCATCTCATCCCAGAGCCTATATTCTTAACTGGTACTGCTTTCCTGTCCAAAATATGATTACCGCCAGTTGGCTCTTTTATGCTTATTTTTTAATACTTAGCAAATATCTTGCATAGATTTTTTTCACTTCTCCCCACCAAACCAGCTATCCTTCTGTTCTTCCTGATTTTGATGAAGGGTATGCCATTGTTTTTGCAATCACCCAGACTTCAAGCCTCGGGTCCATAAATAATTTTTCCCTTTCCGTCCTGTGAGTTCTTCTTGGTAATGCCTCACCCCTGCTCCATTCTTTCTGGTTTCTTTGCCTTCGTCTTAGCCCAGGCCCTCCAGGTCTAGTCCTGGATTATGATGGCTGATTTTCCTTCCTTTCTTCTCTCATTTTCACAGTCTTTCTAAAAGCGTTGCCTGTCATCCATTTCTATCTCCAGTTAAAAATCCTTCTGTTGTTCCTGTAGTTGGATTTCCTAAAAATCAATTTTCAGATAGTGTCATAATCATCTGGGAGGGGAGGGGGCCTCTTTTCAAGCATGTATTAATACAGTCCTCACAATAACACTATGAAGTTGATGCTGTTGTTCCCAGATTAAAGAGGAGATAACAAGAGGCTCAAAGAGACTGAATCACTTGCACAAGATAACTGTTGGCGGTCTATGTATTTTAAATAGCCTCCCCAGACTCTTGTCCTGGCAGGTTTAGAAAACACCAGGCAGCCTTCAACCCCTTTTAGAATCCCTTTCCTAAATGCTGTCTTTCTCTGTGGTTTCCCCTCTATCTAATGCATCTGAAATTTTTGTAGCATTTGAATCTTGATCATGGTTGCCTTGCTGATGTCTTTCCTGATTGCATACTCCCCTGCTTGGTTCTTTCCCTGCCTCTCTGACTTACTGTGCAAACTCCATTCCTTCATGGTTTGACTCATCCTTGACTACCCTTTCCCCACTACATACACTCCCTGAGTATCTTCCATATTTGAGGCTTCAGCTCTCTGAATGTGGCAAGAACACCCAAGCCTGTATTTCTGACCCGCCTCCATTTTCCAGCCATTTCTGTCATTTCGTCATTAACAATATTACCTGCTTCATTGTTCAAGCTGGAAACCTGGGCCATGGATAAGAGCTTGGAGTCTGGAGTTAGAAGTCTGGGTTGGGATTGAGTTCTACCACTCTCTAGCTGGGTATATTTGGGACAGATCACTTAACCTCTCTAAATCTTAGATGCCTTATCAGTGAAATGGGGATAACATTTTTTTCTTCATGGTATTATTGTGAAGGTTCAGGGAGAGAATGTAGGAAAAAAAACAATAATTTGGTTGATATCTATGGAACCCTTCCAGCATACCAAATACTGTGGTGGATGCTGGGAGGTAGTGGTGAGCAAAGCTGCCCTCAAGGGGCTCCATTTGGCTCCTGAAGTCTTACTGGTTTTACCTCCTTGTCTCTAATGTTTCCTTTTTTTCTCCTTTCTTATTTCCACTACCATAGTTCAGGATCTCATCACCTTTTGTCCAGCCTGTTTCAACAGCTTCCTACCCAATTTTGCCTTCACTTAGCCACCAGTGTTCTTTTTAATTTGGGGATTCAGATGATGCCACTTCCCTGCTTGAGATCCTTTAGTGACTCCCACTGGGGGCGCCTGGACTGTGGGGAGGATTGATTGTATGGAGATAGATATTGAGTCCACTTCTGAGCTCAGCAGAGAAGGCCCCAGTGGCATAATAGTTATGTCTGCCAGAGGTGCAGACAGGAAAGTGTTGCCAAGTGCCACATATTTGGCAATCCTTGTATAGGACAAAGTTCAGTCTCCTCAACAAGGTCCTCAGGACACTGATGGATCAAGATCTGGCCTGTCTTCTTCTCGTCTCTTGTGATTTTCCTCATTTAGTACGCCCAATCTCTAGTGCTATGAAACTGTACTTCTGTATATGTCATTCCCTCTCCCTGAATGACTTCATCACTCCCTTCTTAAGGAAAGCTGTCTTTATCCTTTGACATTCAGATCTCTTGCCTCCTCTGGGAAGACTTCACCAGTCTTTCCAGGCAAAATTATTTCCTGCTCTGTCCTGTAGAACCTTTGTCTTTCTTTCCTTTTTTTTTTTTTTCTTTTAAAATATAATTCACATACCATAAATTTCCACCACTTTTAAGTGTTGAATTCAGTGATTTTGAGTGTATTCACAAAGGTATGCAATCATCAGCACTGGCTATTACAAAAAGAAACCTGTACTCATTAAGCTATCACTCCCTATTCTTCTTTCCCTCTACCCCCTGGTAACCACTAAGCTACTTTCTGTGTCTATATATTTGCCTTTTCCAGACATTTCAGGTAAATGGAATCATATTTGGCTTTCTATGACTGGCTTGTCTCACTGTTGTAGCATGTATCAGTGCGTCATTCTCTTTTACCACTAGATAATATTCTGCTCTGTGGATATGCTACATTTTGCTTATCTATTCATCAGTTGACTGAAGAAGAATTTTAGTCATATGTTGTACCCATCAGATAGCTTATGGTATATGCTTACATATTTGTGTCAGTTGACTGGATGATTCCTGGGGTGGTTCCAATCACTATTCTGTGACCAGGGTTCTCTCATTTGTGTATCTTCAGCACCTACCAGTACTGGTCAATGGTAGGTGCTTAATCCGTATTTATTGATGAATCATTTTATCTCCCTTTCCAGAAAACCTTACACCTTCTGCCTTTTCAGCGTTCTTCAGATCCAAGCGATGATTCTTGTGTGGAATGTCTTCTCCCCTCCTCTCTTGTCTAATTCTGCCTTGCTTCAGGGATTGTCTCAAGGTCTGCCTCTTCTAGGAAGCCTTCCAACATTATCCAAGCCTGACTATTGCTTTCTTCTCTGAATTCTAGTGTTATCTCTATCATTCATTAGGCACTTAATAAGGCATTGTGTCCTTAACTGGAATGACAGTAAGCCCAACGACACTAAGATTCCCTTTTTGCACTCCCAATACAAAGGTCCTCTGATTATGTAATGGAATTATATCTAACAGTTATCCTTACTTAAATTCAATCACACACTTTGCAAAAGAAAGAAAAAAGAGAGTATAATGATTTGAATAGTGAGGTAATTTCTACTCACCATTTTACTCAGTGAATGAGTCCCCAAAGGCACTGGATGTAGTCAGTATTGTTACAGTTAATATGATTGACAAAACTGGTAAGTTTAAACAATTCTTGACCATTGGCAGAAGATAAATTGTTTAGGTGGTGTGGTCATGAGTTGGTAAGTATTTTACTGGGGGTGGGGAGTCAGGGGAGGAAAAATTAAGGGCCAGTGAAGAATTGTTGGACTGATCCAAGCAGTAAAACACATGAGGGGCTTAATTTCTGAATATCATACCCTTTTGGAATTATTTTGGTGTATATATCTACAGGAGTACAACATAAAACTATACTGTATTTATGTGAACAATTGAGAAGACTTTTCAAGGGTGACTTTAAGTATTGATGGTCATTTTTCACATGCTCCTTTAGGCCCTCATGTGAGCCCTGGCCAAGGTGGGGCCTCTGTAGTAGATACCCAGTGAACTTTTGTTGGCAGTGTGCGAGCTTACCCTGTTGGTCACTGGGTGTGGCTACAGATAGGAGCAGTCACAGCCTGAAAAACATGATGCTGCTAAGGATGGGGATGAGGCCAAATAGGATTTGTTCACTGATGGTTCGATTTTACAGAGAGAATACATGTGTAAAGATATTGATTTTATAATTATAGTCACATCTATTTATTGTAAGACAAAAGAATGAAGAAGAAAATAGTAACTTTTTTGGTAAAACTACCATGCAGAGATAAAACCTGTTAACCTTTAGGTACATTTCTTCACTTTTTTTCTTTGCATATATTAATACTTGCACATGTGTGGTTTTAGTTTTAAATTGGGATCTAAATATATGTAAGTTTTTTTGTGCTTTTTATACAACATTATATTGTAAAAATGGTCTTGAAAATCTCCTGAAGTTCGCTCTACTGTATCTATTTTATGTTCTCAGAAAGACTCCTCTAATAGGTCAGAGCCTCTTTGGCAGAGCCATCTGTTTCATACATTGGTAGATTTGTTCACGCACCTTGCCAGGTCTGTCCTGCAAGCTTTGCTTAGGGCAAATTAAAATTCACTGATTGACCCAACTGGTGCTTTTAGCCCAGATTCGTCTATCAGAGACTTGTGACCTGGTCTCATCTGTCAGTTGGCCCCTGTTAGACTTGCTCTTCATCCACTGACTCTGAAGTGGATGTTTTAGATTAAATGTTTTTAAAAACATTTTAGATGTTTAGAGGAAGGCTTAACTTATTTTTTAAATCAAAACCATGTACTATGGCAGCATCTTAAAGAACAATTCCATGTCAACACATTTTGGCAAGTTTTTCTCCTTTGAAGATTCATTTCTCTTACTATTCCATAAATGAAAGTAGCAAGAAATGCCTTGTGACATTTACAATCAATACAACCCTTATGAGAAATTAAATCTGTGAAGTAGTTGCAGCATCAGTAAATTAGCCTATTGAAGTGGAAACTGTTACTCATTCACATTTAATATGTTTAAAGTTTGTTTCCATTGATATTCTTTCTTCCCCAGGTAATATCTCTCCAGCTGCCTAATGTCTCATATGGAATCTTGAACCTTAATGTGAATAGAGCATTTAGGTGTACTGTTTACATAAATCTGAACTCTGGCATAACAGGGGAAATATCTATGTCCCAGGTATTTTTTATTTAGTAACTTTGGTATGTTACACTTAGTAGCTTTTGCCTCACCTGAATGCTTCAGATCTGAACTGGTACATTCCAGAGTCTTCCTTTGTTCCCTTCTTGACTGTGAATTGGCCTTTTGGTGTGATTATTCTGATTGTCTCCATATCTTTCCTTCCCTACTGTTTTATCCACACATTGTTTGTAGACTTGATTTATCCAGTTTTGTCTAGAAGGAATGCCTGTTTTCTGGGCTTGGGGCCAATTTTTTTCTTAACTTTTGGGTAAAACTACAGTATCTTAGTTCTGTTTCCAAAGATGAGCTCTCCAAAACCAGCTTTATTTGTTTATAAACCAGATAGCACATATTATGGTAGAAGATGTTACACACATTTTGGAAATAAAAGCAGGCTCCCCCTAAACGGAACATGAGTTGCCTGTATGAGAACCAACATACTGATGTGTATTGGACAGTCTTGGCTACCAGGGCTGCCAGGTAGCTGGAGCTGTGATAAGACTGTAGTGTTTTTATGATGGACACTGTAAAATAAGCTTCACATCTTCATAGGATTTGTTTGTGTTGTATTAAGTTACTGAGTCCTTATTATGTTGCTGGGTCATATGCTGCATGAACGCTCGCAGCACTTGAAGTGTAGGTGTCATTGCTCCAAATGAGGAGAAGGTGTGTAATTTGCTTCAGTTAAAAGGTGCCAGTTGGGTCTCTCTGACACTGAAGAGCCCCCACTCCATGATATACCTGTTGCCTCTTCAGCAGTACTGATAGTAAAAGCTGAGATATATTGTGGCGTCTGGTCTCCAGTCTGGGTTGGTATCCAAGGAGGAGGTGACAGTGGTATCATAGGCCCTGGTTAGGGAAACCTGGTAGAGAAGCCTCATGTGTCTTTTACTCTTTCACTGAGGCTCAAAGAACAGTACTCCACTGCCTAAACTACTAAACAGCCCTATTTCCCTCCTAAATAGTTCTCAAATCGGGCCTTTCCTCTGGATTTTTATTTTTATTTTTTTATTTTTTGGCCTCTGGATTTTTAACTGGCTGTTTCTTGCCTCCTCTTATTCCATCTTACACATTTCTTCCAGCAAATATTTCATCCAGACCATGTTTTGAATACTTACAATGTGCTAAATACTGAACTGTCTGTCTTCATAGTACAGTTTGCATTTATATTCATTCACCACATCATTCCCTTAATAATCCTTGAAAGTAGAGGGTACCTCCATTTTACAGGTAAGGAAACTGTGGCCCAGAGAGATTGACTTGCCCAAGGTCACACTGAAGAGTGATTTGGGATTTCAGTTTTGAGACTGCATATACCTATGCTTTTATTCAACATTTTATGCTGCAGAGTGACCTTTATAGAAGACAGATCTGATCATGTCATTTTGATCTTCCTTGTAGGATAAAATCCAGTCTCTTTAGTATATTCAGGGTGTTCCATGATCTTGGCCCTGTTGCTTCTCCAGGCTTATTTTGTACTCTTCCCCCGTACTTGCTACTTTATGCTCCAGTAAGACAACCTTCTTGGATTTCTTTAAACACATTCTGCTCTTTCTTGTCTCTCAGTTATGTTCATAGAATTCCATATCTTTGAACTCTTCCCTCTTCCCACCTCTTTTCCATTCATCTCCAGCAATCCCAGCCCCAATATTACCTAACTCTGTCCAACTCTTTCTTCAGAACTCTTTGGGCCTCATTCCTCTTAATGCTTGATCTGCCTGACCTGTGCCTGCTCTTTATCTTTTTGTCCCTAGTAGATGGTAGTTGTTTAGTAAGTTTTTCTTGAGCTGGGCAGAATCTCTGGAGATGTGACTCTAAAAAGACATTCTAGAGACCACCAAAGATTCCACAATGGTTAGCTGTTTTGTCAGTTTTAGTAAGTTGGAATAGGTAAGGGTCAATTTCTGGCATGATGGATTGTAACCATTTTCTGATTTTGGCACTTGGATGTATTAGAACTATCTTTGTGGAACCATCTTTATCCTCCTTTTTAAATTGGACCTCTATTGCTATTTACTGTTCTTTGTTGGCTAGTACCCTTCCTAGAGGGACAAATCCTTGGGGAATGGCTTTGGTGTCATACAGTGTATGAACTTTCCAAGTGTTGATTCTCAGTCATTATCACTTCTGTTCTTTCTCTGAAGCTTCATAGAGCAGCCTGATTCAAGATCTCAGGGCCTCTTTATGTCAGGGTACAGAGAATATGCATTTTAGAGAAAGAACCTCTTGATTTGTAAGTCATGGTCTTCATACATCCCCACTCCCCAACCCCCTAATGTGTTTGTCAGAAATCACCAGTCAGCAATTTGAATGCAGACTACCACAGCATTTGCTTCATCATTTTGCTGAGAAGGGTTTATTCCTTTTTAACTCTTTTCTGTGTGTAAGCATTTGGTAGTATCTTTAGTGAGTTTTAACTGATTGTTAAGTCTGCAGATAATGAAATTGACTTTCCCTGACATTGGAAAAGGCCCAGGTGCAGGAGGATTAGTTACTAGGTGGTAGAAGTTTGTCCTGTACAGATCATGATGTCTTTTCCTTCACCAAAGTTTTCTCTCAAATAATTCTCTAAACATGCTGTGGTTATTTTAAAATCTTCCTTAAAAAAACAGTTACTTTCTGTTAAGTTTAGGGGCAGCCCAGAGGGCGACAGCTTTTGGAAAACAAAATTAAGTAGTTGATTCAGCTACTAATGGACTCTTCAGGGTTTCAAGTCAGCTGGCTACGCCATCTTTATCCCATTGTTAACGTGTTGTATAGATATAGCCTTCTGAAGTGTTTGAAACTGCTGCCAGGGCCTAGTAAGATCTGAGGAAATCCACAAGCTAAAAGTATCTTGAAGCAATTTGTCTGGTTGACTTACAAAGGAAAACAACAAATGCCCACTCTGGGCCACAGTTAGCAGAATATAATAGGTTTGGGGTCCTCCATTAGATGTAACTGAAAATGTGAAATTTGTTATGTAGGATGCCTAATCAAAAATAAGCATAGAGTGAGGAGTCAGAAGTAGAGGGACTAGGTCAGAGGTATGAGAGGGGCTCTTGGAGTCTGCTCTTTCCTTTAACCCTCTGAAGAAGAGGCTGATTAACATTATTAGGATTCAGTAAAACATAGACACTGGCTTCTTGGGTAAACCAGATCTAGCCTATTGAAGAAACTAGCCCAGATGTGATGTTATAATAGATGGAAAAAAGAGTTAAAAGGAGACAGTCACAGCTTTGTGGGAGTGTGTGGCTCATGTTGTTTGTATGTTTATAATGGGATGTTAAGCAACAGCATTTCATTTGATTTCCTTTTTACAAGTTCAAATGAAGGAAGCTTTATTCTTTACCATTTTGTTGATGACAGTGGAGGGTGTGGGGCACTTGAAGGCAGTGTCTAGAGATGAGAACGAGGAGGATTCTTCACTCCTGTATGCTACTCATTCTAATTGCCAATCTCAGATGCTTAGGAAGCCTACATAAGTTGCCAGGATTGAGCTTCACAAAAATGTATAATGATGGAACCTCTTCAGCTTCTCAGATTCTTTTCTGTTGAGATCTAGATCTTTTGTCTTTAGAATTGCTTAACATCAGTGTTCATGGGCCCCATTTCCCTTGTTTTTAAGGAAAAGAGGCTTTGAGGCAACAGCGCTCTCAGTTTCCTGGGCAGGTGACTGGCCTTCCCCAGGAGTAGTGCCCTTGTCCAGCACAGGCTGCCAAGCAGAGGAGAGCCTGATGTCCTTCTGTTGCATCCCTGCAAGAATGTTCTTCCTTCACAATATAGATATATTTTTAAGAGTCTGACCCTATTGGCTCTTGCTTTTATATGATTAATCCCTCCTGTGTTTATACTTTTGAATTGTGAGTTCATCTTCAGTAAGGCTTTATATGTGGGAATCTTATGTGGTCCAGGTTGAGGTATATCCCAGAGATGTTTTACTTTTGTTTCAAGGCAGTTAGGATGTATCACTTGCTTGGGACCACTTTGATTTTGGTTAATTTCTTGGACCATGTAGGTAAGTATGTATTTCAACCTCAAATTGGTTTGAGGGCATACTCTTGGTTACAGACTCCCATTGGATCTCTTTTTTCTCTCCTCCAACCTAGGTTAACTCAAGATTTTATGTTGTCTTCTTTGTTGGTGGTTAGATTTTTTTCTAGTCCACTCTTTCCTGAGAGTATAACTCTTCAAGATCTTGGCTTTATGTAGAGATCATAGTCCTCTTTTAGCTTCTTTGAGCCCAAGGCATTGTCTTTTATCTCCCCTCCATTTCCCCCACCACCCCACCTCACTGCAAGATTGATACCCTTCTCTTCCCCTAGGACTGCTGTAGCGTCAGCTCTCAAGAGTATTTGTGTTTTCAGTTTGCCTTTCATTTGTGGTCCTTGGGGAGTTCTGTTACTTTTGTGTGTCTGTGAAAACAGCTGTACATTTAGAATGGATGCTTATTAGAAGTTTACCCATATTTTTAAGTGTTTTGCAGTGACAGAATTTGCAGGCTCTTCCCCTCTGCCAAGGGGCCAAGCAGGAAGTCCTTGTCCAACTTGTTAGATGTACCTTGTCCATTGTGGTACTATCTTACTGGTTTCCACCAGATAGTTCCTAGAGCTGTTGACCTGAAATCTTCCTCTGATGCTGTCCTGCCTTCATGACTGTGCTATACCCAGTATTCAAGTACTCACTCTCAGTTAATAATTTCTTTGTGAATCATTTTATAGACTTTTGCTGTAATAGTGGAGTCAGTGGGGAAGCTATCAAATGACACACTTAATCTTGGTTTGTGTTCATTCCAGAATTTAAAATGGAGTGTATTTCATAGTTTTTGGTCAAGATAACAGCAGCGCTAAATGCATTTGTAAGACTACATGGATTCTTTCTATCCTTTTATGTGAGTGGCATTTTTTAGAAGCCTGTCAAAGTTCAAAATCTGTAATTATTCTTAAAATTTCAGTATTTTATTTATTGTAAAGAGTAAAATATAATTTGTATAATACTAATATCATATCAAAAATCTAAGTAGAGGCCTGCCTAGTATGTCATATCCAAGTTGGTACAAAAATAACTTAATAATATGATCTTCATTAAGGGCAGAACTATCTTTAAATGGGGACATTTGAATGTGAAGAGGCCCACCTGTCAAAATTGTTTGTTATGGAAGTCAGTGGTTTTTGTTTTTAGTTAGTGGAAGAGATGATGAGGAGATCCTGGAAATAGCTGTGATGTGGGGTGTTCAGTAGTTATTAGCATGGCAAAGTGCCAGCCTCTAGCCCTGGGTTTGTAATGCTCTGCAGATGCCTCCATTGCCTTAGCTGGGCCTTTTGTTCAGCTTCTGTTATGTAACAGTGAGGTGCACGCTTCATTCTTGCTTGCTGTGGTGAGCAGGAGGGAGGATTAGCTTCTCATCCTGTCGTTTTTCTATCACTCACTTCCCTTCTCTTTTTTGGGCATTTTTATTTTGGCTGCAGTGCTGGGGCATGTCCATTTGAGAATAGGTCACAAAAATATTTAATAACTGCTTGTTGACTGAATGACCAGAAGATTGGAACTATATAAACCTTCTTTCCCAAATGTGGGCCTAGAGTCTCTATCCTTGAGATTTGGCAGTTGTCTCTAGGTGTTCCTCTTTTATGCTTCAGTCTTAGTTAACTAGATTGTTCTTGGACGGTGGTTGCCCACTGTTGTAAGTTGGCATAGTAAGTGTGGATTTGGTAGAGGTGTGGGGTTTAATTCCAGGATACAGCCTCACCCTGGTTGGAGAGAAACCATGCAGCCCCAGACTATACCATTAAATGCACTAGGGTGAATGAGTATTCTTAGGCACCAAGGGACCAAGTGAAAGAGTGTAGATGTGTTTAGGGCAGATAATGAGGGGAGAAAAAGCATTGTAAATTTCCAACTGAGACAACAATGCCATTTTTCATTTTTATGTTAGGGATATAGTTTTAAATTATGATTAGATTTGATTTGGTATTTGGTATTTATTCAAATGCTGCAGACTTCCTTGGTGTCCAAAAATGACATTTTTGTTGTTTCTGTTTTGGAGTCAGGTAGTCTTATGGCTTCTTGCTCTATGTCTGAGTTTTCTTCTTTGAGACATATGTTTATATCACCCCTCACAGTGGCCAGGACAGTGTGTTTATCATAGAAAATACCTAAGCTTTGGACTGAATAAATTGCTAGCCTTTCTCTTTGACCATTCTTTCTCCAAATAACTGTCAGCCACCTTTTCCCTTAAAATGTTTCCTCAAGCTTTTAGTTCATCTCAGCTCTTGCCCTTTATCCCCACTATCATAACAATTTCTCATAGCCATAATGGCCCTGTGTGAATTATTTATTTTCTACATTATATCACTTCCCACTTGGTATGATGAAGTTTGGCCTTGTCTCTATAGAATAGCATCTTTATCTGAAGAGTGATGGGAGGTACATGACTTGGTGTGCACATGCACACAGGCCATGTTCATCTTTGACAGATGGCCCTTCTTCCCAAGGGTTAGCATTCATTATTTTCTGCCTACAGAAATGAGGTTTTCCTGAAGGTTCTCCTCTTACTTGCAAAATCTATAGCTTGAGTTTTGTCCAGACAGTAGATGCTTTCCCCCAGAGACTTTATAGGAGTTTTAATTTGAAAAAAGATGCCTTTTTTCTATATAGGCTTTATGTCAGGTGCACACTTTCTTTCCTGCTTATATTTGCTGATATTCAGATGTCACTGTTTTCTTCAGTATTTTTGTCCAGTTCTAGACTAGAGAGAGACCGATAGCACAAGCTGCTAGACATAAAGTTAACTCTGATTGGTTCAGTAGTATGAATCTTAAACTACTTACTTCCACATTGCTGAAGAGTGAGTGTGTGTGTGTGTGCATGCGTGCGCGCACACCTAAGAACTTAAGAATGGGACACAGGTTAAATAACTTTGGCCATAAAGTAACAGTGAAACACGTAATCTAGATCGATTACATAAGTCCCCTTAGAAGACTGTTAATAACTGGGCCACATCTACACCAAGAAGGAGGGAGGGCAAGCTAAAGAGTCTAATTTCTACCTGCCAGGGGGGTGCTATTTGTTTATGACATTGATTAAACCTGGAGCCCTCAAGAGGGAACTCAAGTGAGATTTGCCTTAGAGATGGTTCCAGTTCCTGCTGGGCTCAGGGGAAGAGGGAGGGAAGCCTACCCCCTAGTAAGAGGACATCCTCTCTGTTTATGAGGATGCTGGGAGGCTTAATTAGCCTTTTTAACCTGAAGTTATTGTGTCTTAAAAGAAAGGAAGTTTGTTACTAATTTGTTACTAATTAACTAGAGAGAATAGTTAGCTAGGTAATCTTTCAAAACTGTACTTTGAAATGGGATATTTTTGTACTTGTTAAGTATTTAAATCTTTGAAGAACCAGGAACAGATAATTTTATTCTCCTCCTTGTTAACGTCTTTTAGAAGGTTTTTTATTTATTCTTACCTCTAAATACTTGATTGTATATATCCTAAAATATTTTTCTTTTTGGTTATATTTCAGTTTAAAAATAGATTTTTTACACTAGCATACAATAAAATTATTTTGAGTGCATTTGTCTATAAATTTGAAGATACTGTATAGATTTATGTAACCACCATCACACTCAGGATTCAGAACAGTCCCATTACTCCCAGGAAAGAGCTGCTTCCTGCTATTCCAGAAAAGTCCCCCCACCCCAACCCACGGATCTGTTCTCCATCCCTATAGTTTTGTCTTTTGGAGAATGACAAATAGAATCAAGCCATGTGTAACTTTTTGAGACCGACTTCTTTCAGTCAGCATGGCGCCTTTTAAGAGTCATCCAAGACATTGTATACACTAGTAATTTTTTCTTTTTCATGTTGGTTAGTAGTTGGTTGTGAATGTTCCACAGTTTGTTATTCATTCATCAGTTAAAGGACTTTTGGGTGGTTTCTAATTTTCAGTGATTATGAACAGAACTGCTATAGATGTTCACATACAGATTTTTGTGTGAATATAAATTTTCATTTCTCTAGGCAAAATATTTAAGAGTGGATATTAAGTGTATGTTTTAGTTTATAAGAAACTTCCAAACTGTTTTCTAGAGTGGTTTTAACGTTTTGTGCTCCCAGTAGCAGTGGAGGAGAGGTCCAGCTTCTCTGTATCCTTGTCAGCACTTGGCATTATCAGAAATTTTTATTTTATTTAAATTTTATTTTAGCCATTCTAATAGGTGTGTAGTTAAAATATGTTTCTTACATAAGCACAAAACAGTTCTCAAAATCAGGAAATATAATATTGATACAATACTATTATCTAATTCATAGTCCTGACAATTGCATCAGCTATTATCCTCAGTACAGGCTTTTAGGGCTATTGTCTTCCCTGGGTCCAGGATCCAATTCAGAATCTCACATTGCATTTAGTCTCCTCTAATCTGAAATGGTCCGTAGAGAATTATTTTACATACATGTTGGGATATACACAGTCCCAGGATTCTTCCAATTCTCATTCTGATCCTGGCTTCCTCCTGCAATCTAGAAAAAGCTGATGCCACCTTGAGAGGAAAAGGATTGTGTTTGAATAGAACTCAGTATAATTCAGTTCTTCCGTGTTTACCAGCTGCTAATAGTTTTGGTTGTCTAATGGAGTGTGTTGGCCAAGGGAGGGGTGGTATCTAAAAGACAGGTGATGGCTAGACCCTTTACATATTTTGAATTGCTTAAATCACTAAATAATCCTCCTTGGTTCTGCTAGTTTTCTCCTAGTTCTCATAATCAGTTTTTATTATGCATTGAAAATATGGAAAACAGTATTGGAAACAGATTTGGTGTATCTGTGGTTCTTTTCTTCCTTTGCGATTTGAGGGGGTGAACCCACTATGGACTCTCATTCCATGTATCATTTAGTAACTAATTTAAGTCAACTGGAAATTTAGTAGTTTAAAGGCACATTTAGTAGTTTAAAGGCACAGGTTACCTGTTGCGTTGAAGTATATGACACTATTTTTGCACATGAGAAGTCAAGAAATAATAGATTGTTAAATTTTCTCTTGTACTTTACAGATACGAATTTTCCCTGTGATTTTGTCACTTAAATCCTTGTGGCACTGGGATGTTTTTCAGCACGAAATACAAATTCTCTGACTCTCTACTAACTGGATGTTCAACAATTCAACTCTGACACTAAGTACTCAGAATTAGTGCAGACTATACAGATTAAAGACTCAGTCCCACACGACTGCGCCTGCTTCAGATGCTAGTCAGCGGTTCTTGACTACTCATACTTGTGACAGACTGACTATAAATCAGGGGTTCTTATGAGTCCCTTTAGGTTCAAAAGTTTGCAAGAATGACTCACGGAACTCAGGAACATACTTAGGTTTACTGGTTTATTTTAAAGGATACAACTGAGGACTAGCCAAATGGAAGAGATGCATAGGGCAATGTATGGGGGAGGGGGGATTATTGTGGCGCTTCAGTGCCCTTTCTAGGTGCCACCCTCCCAGCACCTTGATGTGTTCACTGACCCAGAAGCCCTCTGAAGCTCAGTGTTCAGGAATTTTTGTACAACTTAATCTCCAGCTCCCTGCCCCCATCTTGGGTGTTGGTAGATAGGACTGAAAGTTCCAGCCCTCTAGTCGTTTGGTCTTACTGGTGACCAGTCCCATCCTGAGGCTTTTCTAGGGACCACACCCTGAGTCACTTCATTAACATAAATTCAGGTGTGGTCAAAAGGGGCTTGACATGAATAACAAAAGACATTCCTATCACTCAGAAAAGTCCAGGGGCTTGGGGAGCTCTGTGCCAGGAACCAGGGTCAAAGACCAAAATGTATTTTTGTATTGTGCTACAGGCACCATAATTGGTCTGCACCTGACTGGCATTACCGTTCATTTTAGAACTATGAGAAATGGAGCCAGAGGAATTTACCTATGTCATTAAGGAGCTAAGTGCACAGAGTGCCCAAGTCACTGACAAAGCCAAAGTGAAAAACTTGAGTAACCATAGAAGTGCATTTGTATTAGTATATTATATTTTCCCTGTAGAATATTTTGAAAATATGAATATATATCATAAAATAGTAATCATCCATGAAAACTTTTATTTATAGTAGATACCAATTTAGGAAAGACCACAGTATACAACCTGTATATCATGTAGGTATAGCTATTTTAAAAAAAATGGTGATTGATAATCTAAAGTGATCAGCATCAATTCAGAAAATTAGTGATTATTGTGTTACAGAAGAATTCATGTAAGGTCCCTGCTATAGTCTTATTTTTTTAAAGCTTTGATTTGTTGAAATGCTACCTGCATAGAACTTTTCAGGATTGTGTCTAGTGGGTAGGTTGACTAGATACAGGGAAGTCTTTACTAATGTACATGTTGAATGTTTGCAGGTCTGTGAAGGGTAAACCATCCCTTCTGCACAGCTTGTACTTGTCTGGGTTTGAAGGCTCCCACACTGAGTTCCATGGCTTTATGATTGGCAGAACTCTTAGGAGAGGGAGGAGCCTCAGAGAGTTTAAGGAAGAGATTGGTGAGGGAAGTTGAGATGGTTGTGATGGGGGATTTGGAGGTATGGGACACTGAGCATGCTTGGCTTGCCAAACCTCTTCAATCTCACCATCTGGTAGATAAACCTGACCTGCCTTTAAGCTGATATGGACTCAGGGTTGGCTTAGGCTCCAGGAAGCCTGGGGAAGGTGGGCCATCCATGCCTCTGCCAAGCGGGCCCTTATCTTTGTAATCCGCAAGAAGTTAGAGCTGCGTGGAAAGAAATAACAGGACTCACAAGTTGAATGGTAACATATTTAGCCAGAATTGCTTTTATTCTTGCCGTTTTACTTTTTTTTAACCACCCCTCAGATTACGCTGATCTGATGTTTTAACATATGTGGTAGGGTGTGTGTGTGTGTGTGTGTGTGTGTGTGTGTGTAATTTTTTTCAGAGCTCAGATTTCTCTGGGGAGCAGTGGCTATTTCACATAGGCTTCTCATGGCCAAATCTGTCATCACGGCTTTAGCTTGTGATTCCCAACTTGAATGCTTGTGTTTTTTCTCTCTCTCACCCCTCCCCAAATCTTTCCTCCCTCTCCATCCACTTGCCCCTCCTTTTTTTTTTTTTCCAGCTGAGTCCATAGAGAATGGAATGAATCTTTAATTTGCTCCCCTCAGCAGTAGCCTTTGAGCTTTACTCCTACTTATTCAAAACTCCTGGGACTGACTCTGCAGGGATGTGTTGTTCAGTGACCTCTTAGATGAAGGGCCTAAGCCAGGGGAGCTTTGGAGGGGCAGGCATACGGAACCTCAGCCCTTGGCCATTTTAAAGGGGGTGTGGATAGCAGAGATTCAGTGGTAAAGTCATTTTAAGTCAAATTATCATTTGACTTTGCAGATGTAGTATTTTTAAAAAATATATTTTTATGGACGTGTAGTCAGTTTACAATGTGTCAGTTTCTGGTGTATAGCACAATACTTCGGTCATATAGGAACATATATTTGTTTTCATATTCTCTTTCACTATGTTACTACAAGATATTGAATATAGTTCTCTGTGCTATACCATATAAACTTGGTTGTTTATCTGGTTTTGCAAATGTAGTATTAACTTCATTCAGAAAGTTTGCCTTTGATGGTTAATTAGTTATAAAAAAAAACCCCTGTGTATATCATTTATATATCAAATTAATTTTGTAGCTTTTTATTTAAATATAGTATGGAACTACTCAGATATTTTATACTTGTGATACCTGAAAATTTGGGCAGAAGACAAATAGATCTTAGAGTCTTATTGTCTTAGAATAGCAGTTCTCAAATGTTTTGGTCTTAGGGCCCTTTTATACTCTTAAAAATTGTTGAAGACCCCAAAGAACTTTTGTTTATATGGGTTACATTAGTCAATATTTGCTGTGTTAGAAATTAAAACTGAGAAATTAAAAAAATTCATTTAAAAAAATAAAATAATTATATATTAACATAAGTAACTTTTTTAATGAAAAATAAGTAATCTGCCCTCTTAGTGCAGCAGGCAGCGTCTCAGTCTTCTAAATGAAAAATAACTATATTTTCCAAAACAAAAGAAATTAGGCAGAATTGTTTTACATATTTGAAAATTTGAAAATGTCTGTTTGAATAGAGACAGCTGAATTCTCAGCTCTGGTTCTGCATTTAGTCTGTTGTGACATTGTTTTGTTGCTGGCTTATTATATTGTTGAAGTACATGAAGAATGTAGTTGAAAAAGGGAGGAGTGTTTTAACAGCCTTTTCAGATAATTGTGGGCACTCTTTGGTACTATATCAAAACTCTGAAAAGTAGTAGTTTCTTAAAGATTAATTATAATAAAGACTTTGAAAACATATCAGGGAACTTTTTGTATTCTGTTACATTAAAATCCATTGGTCTATCTTGCACTTTGAGTGGCTCTTTAACCTGTGCATGATTCTGACTTTTTGGCTCCCTTGAAAGGATCTTGAGGACCCTCCGGGGTTCCTGGACTACCCTTTAAGAACTGCTGTCAGAGAAATTGGAAGGGATCTTGAAGATGAACTCAGGCCCATCTCTCCCCTAGGCTGGAAAAAGAGCCTCAGTGGAAGCTGAGGGAGAATCAATCTGCCTAAGGTCATGCAGCTGGTTTCCCGTAGACTGGGGCTAGAATTTAGGTTATTTGACTGCTTCTTTAAATATGGCTCCAGTGCCTCTGCTGTGCTTGGTGCTGAGTTTCTAGGCCTGGCCTCACTCACTGCATTGCCTTTTGGGAGAGTTGTCTCCTGTGGCTCTTCTCTCTGGAGTCTTGAATCTATTTGTTCATCTTTCCTTCCTTATTTTGTCTTAAGTTCCTAATTGCCAAAAATCTTACTAGATTTACAAACAAAATATTTTGAGCTCTGTCAGTTTAGTTCTGTGGCTGCTTTGTATGTGTTCAATGTGTTTTCCAGTAACTGAAAGATAATCAAAAGACATTTGGGCTACCTGGAAGTTTAAAGTATACGTCATCTTTGTCTTGCGCGGGAAAGGTGTTTTGAAATAACTTTAGAGATCCACAGTAGCTCTCTCACAGCAGACTGGAAGAATCCTGTGGGTACTTAGTGAGTAATTGTTTTTCTTTAAATTATATAAATTATTTGACCAATGGGTTTCTTTGAAGGGGCGTTGCTTAAAATTTTGGCCTGAATATTATCATGCTCTGAAGACTTTTCTCCTCTTGTAAATGTATAAATGCATGGGTTTTTATTTATATTCTTAATGGGAAAAAAGTATGAGTGGCACTTGCTGTTGAGTTGCTTTGAGATCATTTGAGGAAATTTAACATTACTCAAAGTCACCAAAATTAATGAGGACATGGTAGTTTGGAATTGGTTATTTTATATCAAAGGCAGGATCAAGATGCTGCTGAGGACCACAAAGACATCTCTAAAACTGCACTGGCTGCCCTGCGGTGGTGAAGCAGTATGTGCTTGCAGTTTTATGCTTTCATTGTGGGCTCTCCAAACGTGGTCTGCTTTGTGAACAAAGGCTTTGAGTGTATGTACATGTGTGTATGTCTCTCTGTCTGTCTTTGTATGTTTAATTTCCTCTTGTGTGTTCTCCCTGCCAGGAGTATGTCTAAGGGCTGTGCCCACATGATTAATTCTGCTGATTCTTGGCCAGGCAACACTCTATAGACAGGCATCATTGTCTTTGAATTTAGGAGGGCGGAAGAACTTCTTCCTTCACTCTCAAGATTGCTGTGAGGGGCTCGACTGGGATTGGTTGTATGTTTCTTCATAATTATAGCCTCCTTTTAGCAAACCCAATATATTAAACTGTAGACATTAACATGTTACTTAGGAATTGAATATTTGTCTTTCAGATTGGTTCTCTTTGGAGTTCCTTTAAATAGTTCTCTATTTTCATTAAAATAGACTTTGATTACCAGAATTTGCTTTGTAGGAGTATTGGTCCTTATTAAGGTGCGGCACATCCATAATCACTCTCCTGGTTTCTGTGTCTTAGAAGTTGAGCTCCTCTTCGCTAGAGATTGAAGCAGTGTTTCACATGGGATAAGGAGCAAATGGGGAGATGCATTTTTTTTCTTACCAACTTTTTTCTCATGTCTGTCTAACATTTCTACTTAGAGCTAATTTCTTGACTTAGGTCTGCCTTCCCTGTGTTCTGAAAGGCTGTGCCCACATAGAAGTGCCTGTCTGTGTATGTGGAGCCTCTTACAGTGTAACTGACTGCTGCTTCCCCTCAAGGTTGGCTTTTTTTTTTTTTTAAGGTGATCAATAATAGCAAAATCTGTCCCTTAAGTAATTGGTATGGTTCTAAAGAGCTGAGAAAAGAATTCATTGTGTCATCTCTTTAAAGAAATTTCATGGCTTGTGGAAGACAGACAAAGAGAAATACCACATTTGGTGGGAGTTAAGAAATCTATTACTTTCCAGTTTCTTCTCTGTTATAGACATCTGATGACCTGAGTGCTATGTTAAAGTGTCCTCTGTTTTTAAAATGTTTTGAGAAGAGGACTGGACCAATGTCTTTCATATTCTAGTAATATGTGTGGCTGTTAGATGTTTGATGTTTACTTCTCTCAGGAGCTAGGGGCTGAGATTGTTTTGAAGATGTTTTTTAACTGGGGTTTACAGGAGGCTTTTCACTGTTATTGCTTACCTCTGAGTGATTGTCATTCTTCCACCACCACACAATTTCTTCTCTAAAATGACAAGCATTCAGTTACCTAAATGTACTTGCTAATTAAAAATTGTTCTCTAAAAGCTACTCCATAATCAGCCATGCACACTGTAAGCAAAACACTTACCTCAAGCAGTCTAGGATGAAACAAGGGGATTATGCTGATTATGAACATTGACTTCTAAGTACAGAGTAGTTGCTGATAAATTATCATTATACTAATGTTCAGAAATAAATTTCACTTCTAAACCCCTCTGATGTTTAATTTTAATTGATTTACTACTTCCTTTCTAAAGCCTGATGAATTAAAGACATAGGATTCTCTGAACATTGGTTATATTCATGTGTGTTTGTAGATCACTTTTCTTCTCTTTGTACCTAAATGCCCTTTATAAATGTTTTTGAAAGTGTTCTATTAGTGCAAAAATTTAAATTTTATAACTAAATCATTTCACAGCTATTCTTTGATTTGGTTGTCCGGAGAAGCTAAGTGTGATGCATTGGGACACACACTCATAATTCCTGTCATTTTTAACTGAGCAGTCTTAAACTTAACAGTTTTCTAACACTCTAAATGATCCAGTTTGCTTGTTTTGTTTCTGTTCAGGAGAACATAGACATTCTTTTTCAAATTGTGTCTGGACCTTAATAAAAGATTCCAGTTCTGGAATAGTATTTGTGTTGACTAATTAGAGACTTATGTTTCCCTTTTTTTTTTTTTTTTATTTTAATTTTGGGAGATGGGAGGAATGACCTAATTGTTGTTGTGGTTGTCAACAGCAGTTTGTCTTATAAAAGATTATTTATCTTGTGCCTCCCTCCCCCATATTTTATTATAAAAAATTTGAAATACGTGAAAAATCAAAAGAATTAGTGAATCTTCATGTTAATATTTTGCTATATTTGCTTTATCACAGAGCAACCATCTAGCTTTCTCTTTTTCTTGTTTTTTCTTTCCTCTCAAGAAATTACCTTTAATAGCTAATAGTAAAGTGGAGAGAGAGAAACAGACAGACATGCACTGTGCCTGACACATAGTAGACATGATAGAGCAGGTTGGCAAAAGAGGGAGTGAATGCAAATGAATGAATGATTTGAATAGAACATGCTGCTAGCTCTAGGATACAGAGAAACAATTCCCAGCTAAATCCCTGCCCATAGGGGCCTACTGCTGGGTCAGGAGTTGAGAAACAGAAGGCAGCAAATCACTTTGTCAGGTAGCTCATGTAAAGCCTTCGGTGAAGGTCAGCATGGTCAGCATGGCTACTAGAGTTCAGAAGGCTGTGGCAGTTGACAGAGGCTTCTTGGAAAAAAAATGGAGCTGGAACTGGGCCAAGAGGTGTGGCAGAGCCTGAAAGCAGTGATGTTGGCACAAGGATATTCTGAGCTATGGGAAACCTGAGGCTCCCTACATGCTTTGGAGGAGTGACAGTGTGGTGACTAGCCAGTTGCCCACTGGAAGCTCTTCATTCAGATGATTGGAAAGTGGACCATCTTCCTTGCAGTGCTCCAAGGCAGGGTCCACTCCTTATCCCATGTGCACTCCCAGTTACTCCCACTCTAGGGCTCTGCCTTTGCTGCCCAGTCTGCCTGGACACACCACTTCCAGATGTCTGTGTGACTCTTCTTCTGGCCTCTGCTCAGTGGGGGGCCCACCACCCTAACATAAAATAGTAGCTCCTTCTGGCACACACCAGCCTCCTAGCATCCCCTAACATGCTTTTTTCTCTTTCCTACTCTGTCCCCAAAGCCTAGCACAGTGCCTATGACTATATATCTGTATTTGTTCATGTGTATATATAAATAGAGAGAGAGTTGGTGCTCAGGAAACAGTTGATGCATGAGGGAATGAACAAATGGGAATTCTGAGGTGTATAGTGTGTTTGGACAAGAAAATATCTTAAAGTGACCAAACAAGCAGCTAAGAGAAGCTTGAGCTGGGCAGAGAAACACCAAAATATGTTTTGGGGCCAGTGCACTTTGGAGGAAGTTTGGGAATTTGGTATGATTAGCTGGCCTGCTTAGAAAAGCTCCAGGGAATTCACCCTTGACATTTTCTACTTGAAAAATTCATGCTCCTAAGTGAAGCCCTTGGTGATTCTGATGCCTCCTTTCCTCCTCCCAGGACCCCTGCAGTGGACCATGAGTCGGTAATGTCCACTGAGGACCTCTGGGAGCCATGTCAGACGAATCCGCCTCAGGGAGCGATCCAGACCTGGACCCAGATGTGGAGCTGGAGGATGCGGAAGAGGAGGAGGAGGAGGAGGAGGAGGTGGCAGTGGAGGAGCATGGCAGGGATGATGAGGAAGACCTGCTGGATGGTGAGTAGCTCCAGTGAGTGACAGAGGTTGCTTTATCTTTCTTCTCATATAATTTTTCCTGAGAGAGCTTGGTGTTTGCAGTTGGATATCTTAGGTCATCTAAGACAAACACAGCAACAATGAACTCATGTGCTCCTTCCCAGGAAATGGATTGTTCCTCCTCTCCAGAAGCCTCACTTTAGTGCTGGAAGGACCTTTAGCATTCAGCTCATTTTTGACAGACGTGCAGACTTGGGTCCAAGGATTTGAGAGTGGAGCATACTTGTTCAAATCATGAAGGGAGTCAGTGGCAGAGTCCCTATGTTGAGACTTTGTGGTCTAGTGGTCTTGGACCCATAGACTCCTGTAATTTCCTTGCCTGTGATGTGTTTGCTTTCTTTCTTAATTTGTGCTTTGAGGGAAGAAATTGATTGGTAATATTGTTGAGCAGAGATGAGAGGACAGTTAGAAGTAATAGCATGAATAAAGGTGAAGAAGAAGGGAAAGTATAGCATATGCTAGTGCATGATGAGCTATCTTACTTGGTATAGAATTGAACACATTAGGAGGACAGCCAGAGTGGAGTGATGGCCTCTGGTCAGATCATGAAGGAGTTTAGAATTTGTTTTATAGGCAGCACGGAATTGATAGAGGTTTTTACTGAGGAGCGTTCATTAGGCCTTTTATTTTAGGAATGTTATTCTAGCAGTATACAGCAGAAATGGCCTGTAGATAGGTAAGACCAGTTAGGTCTGTGCTAGAGCTTTATGGGAAGGGTTAATGAGGTTTTGAACTGTTTGAGTCAGTTAATCTGCACAGGAGGAATATATAGTAAGATTTGTTGCAGTGGAATTTATAGAACTTGATAACTTATTGGCTATGTGGGGCAGGTTGAAGATGGAGTATATAAAGCCTGGAAGGATGATGAAAGCTTTTCAAAGGTGGGAGGAACAAGATAGGGAGTGGTTGGGGGAGTTAAAGATATTTTTAGCTTTGCTGCATTAAGTTGGGGCATTATCTTCCCTTGATATTGACCTTTGAGTGTTGACTTATGAGATATTAGTCTGAGAACTGGCTGTGGTAGAACATGGAGGCTTTGACTACTGGGGGACAGCACCATGACTTCATCTTCAAAAAAGTGAGGAAGAAGATAGTACTTTCTGTTTATAACATGTTAGGGAACCTGTGGCATGTTGTGAGATGTTTTAGATTGGTGTTTCATTCCTGTTTTTTTTTTTCCTCTGTTTTGGAATGGCAGGGAAGGTTGGATGTCAGCCCCTTTGGGGTCTGTCATTGTTAGAGGCAGAGATTCAAAACCTGCTTTCCTATGCAATGGTTTTTCTGGCTCAGTATTTTATTCTAGCTCAGCTTCAGGTTTAATCTCTTGCTGTAGATAAGGTACTTAGAAATATTCAGATGAAGGGAACTCCTAGAATAATCTAGGCTTTACAGAGAAAGTTTGTTCTCAGTTACTGCTTAATGTGTGTTCCAGTAGATGTGAAAGTATGGCATGGCTGATGCATGTGACAGAGTCTTTTATTTTCATGTTTGCAAAGAGGTTTTCCTGTATCTTGCTGGTTCATTGGCACATTTGTTTTCCTCAGTGTCGCTCAACTCTTTAAGCCTACAATAGATTCTTCCTTTCATGTCCTTGACAACTACAGGTGATAGAGTGTCTAGACCAAGGGATATTTCCAAGGGTCTTTCTGTCTGTAAAAATGGCAAAAATCCTAACTTAATTTACCCAATGTAGTTTCCTGTCCCCTTGCAGCAGGGAGACACATTGGAGAAACTTGGGCCTAAATATTCACCAAAGGTTGGAGGGTGGGGGAGATTCTGAGAACTTAATTTGTTCGCTCAACAAGAACTTCATGTAATTTTTATTAACATTCATCTGGATTAACAAATACAATTCCTGGTTTCACTCCCAAATTCCAGTTGTTTTCCAGGTGTACCATAATCTTAGTTAATAATGAGATTCTCCCTCCCCCTAGTGCTTCTTTTAAGCTAACCTTATTCTTATGGAATATTGGCAAAGAAAAGCCAGATGCCCCACTTCTTTTCCTCCAGTATTTTTTACTCTGTTACCTGTGCTGATTTCTCTGGTATTTTCCTGGTTCTTCAGCAGGGGTACTGGGGCCACCACCCCCCTTTTCTTCTGAGAGCCCTCTGCTCATCCAAGCTATTTGGCACATTTGAACAACCTCTTTTGGCTAAGAGAAGAGTAGGGTTTTTCTAAAGGAATTGTGCTGTAAAACAAACTGAAGCCCCAGACAGAAACTATGTACTTAAAACAAGTTACTGGTTATTCTAAGAATGATTGTTCACCAAAAGGTTTTATTTCCAAATTTGGTTCCTTAGGTTTTGGTAGGGATACTGGGATTTTATGGAGCTTCAGAATAAACATGACAAACTTTGTTAGAGTGTCAGTTTTATTGGAAAATTGGTGGAGTAGTGTCAGGGCTTGGGGGTTCAGTACTTTAACTGGTAAGGATGTAAAAGTTTTTGTTTTTGTAATGGAAATAAAGGCAGAGAAATCAGAATTCACATGAATTTTTAAAATAAAATTTTCTTCAAATAAATTTTATTTATTTATTTATTTATTTTTAAATTTTGATTGCAAAATGTCCCCCTTTTTTAAAGAAAAAATGTGGAATGCTTCCAAATTTGTGTCATCCTTGTGCAGGGACCATGCTAATCTCCGTATCGTTCCAATTTTGGTATATGCGCTGCCAAAGCAAACACTCAAATAAATTTTAGAATAGAGTTTGAATGCTTTGGAGGTGCCCTAAGAGCCCCAAAGAGACAACATTTTCTGCGGGAATTAAGGATTGCTCAGTGGAAAAGTTTGAGAAGCCCTTGTTTAAGTTGATCAATATTTGGACACAGAAAACTGACTTGATGGGCTCATATGTTCTTTAAAACTTATAGACCTTTTTTTCATTTTATTCTTGTCTCTTTTGCATGGCATATCAGGGTACTAGGATCCTGGAATTGCAGCTAGAGATGGGCATGCTTAGTCTCTTCTGGAACCTGCTTCGTAGCTGTCTTGTTGACAGAAGGCTAGCTTCCTGTATGTGAACTTTGGTTGGGGGGTAGGTAATTAGGTTTGTTTGTTTGTTTGTTTGTTTAATGGAGGTACTAGGGATTGAACCCAGGATCTAGTGCATTCTAAGCATGTGCTCTGCCCCTTGAGCTATACCCTCCCCCTGCTGTATATCAACTTTGGCCTCAGGCTGACCCCCTTCACCTTGGACCACTGGGTAGGGAAAGCTGGGTCTCTTACTCTCCTCCAGGGAGTTTAATTTTCGCTTTTTCTCTGACTGCCTTCTATTTGTCCTCTTTGCTTGCAATATAAAGAATCAGGGGTAAAGTGTTCTAGGCAGAGGACCAGGGCAAAGGCCCTGGAGTAGGAACAGCTTTGCTTGTTTAAAAATCAAGAAGGTGGAGGCCAGGGTGGCTGGAGTGTAGAAAGCAAAGGACACAGTGGTCTGGGGTGAGATAGACAGGGGTTTGAGCACGTAAGGCCAGCAATGGTGGTCTGAGATACATCTAGAACTCTGAGTTTATTTGCTTGAGTTCTAACAGCTGCTATTTTGAGTTCTGAACCTATCAGAAAATCGCAGCAGTCTGCAGAAAAAGTCATGCTCTTTGAGCAGTTGAAAGTGGAAGAAGTAAAGAGGAACCTCCAGAGTTTTGGAATAAGATCAGAGTGGGTGGCTTTTGTCTTGTAAAGAATTGCACTGGGAGTAGTTTCAGCAGTCTAATGGGAATCCTAGCCATTGTTTTTTCCCTCCTGTGGAAGCCCCCAGGGCCCTTCAAAAGGCAGCATAGGTTATGGAGGTTATAGTTTTCACCATTTATTATGGCCTTTCTGTCACACTAGACATCCCTATTTTGAGCTTAGATGTCTTCCTCTTCTAAGAACATTTGTAAATAAATGTTATGAACCTTGCGATTGCTTAATAATCCTAGATCCTTCTTTAGAGAGTTTGGATAATATTTCAAAATCTATTATAATGCCAAACCAGTTGTTGACTTTGCTATCTAACAGTAACAATCTGATTATATGTGCTTATTAAACAAATTTTGGAAATATAGAACATTATAAAGAATACAAAAATCACCCATAATTCCATCAGCCAGAGATAGTAAGAGTACTGATATTTTGTTTTTCCAGTTATTTTGCTATGCAAATGTATATTTTTTAAAAACTGGGGAACCCCATTGTGTATCTTTTTTTTGCATGTGCCATGTAAGATTTTTCAAAATCAGAACTGTTTTGTAATTCCATGGCATTCCATTCATTTTTACTTTTCTAAGTTTTTACTCTTAAGAAATAAAAGTAAATAATCAGTTATAGCCAGAGGTTTGTTGAGGGAGGAAGGATGAGTCAGTAGAGCACAGAGGACTTTTAGGGCAGTGAAACTACTCTGTATGATACTATAGTGGCGGATACATGTTATTATATATTTGTCCAAACCCATAAAATGTACAACACGAAGAGTGAACCCTAATGTAAACTATGGACTTTGGATAATAATGATGTGTTAATGTAGGTTTAGCCATTATAACAAAGGTACCACTGTGGTGGGGAACTTTGATAATGGAGGAGGGCTATGCATGTGTAGGGACAGGAAGTATATGGGAAATCTCTGTTTCTTCCTCTCGGTTTTGCTCTGAACCTAAAACTATGGAAATACCACTGCCTCCAGTCTTTAATGCAGTATTTTCAGCTTCCATTTATGATTCTTGCCTGAATCAGTTTTTAATATGGTAGGTGCAAAATGGTGATTTTTCTGATTCTATATTTCTTCTATATTCATTTGCATTTCTTGAGATAAAGATGAGCCTTCTCTCTCCACTTTACTTGGATTCCTTTTTTTAAGAAAGTCAGTGTGATAGAATCCACTCCTATGTTTGTTTTGATGCTCAAGTTGTCCCAGATTTGGCTAGTGGGAGCCCCTTCCAGCTGACTTCTGTTCCTTTGACATGTCCCTTACAATTTGTGGGGGGGGGGGGGTCCTTTTTTTTTCCTGGCACAAAAATATTTCTAGACATAGCTTGTATTTTCTCTGTTCCAATGCGGGAATTCTTGGTTTCTTTCAGAGGGGAATGGTATTTAGAAACCAAGATCTGGTGTGTACATGTGCTCATGACTACTGAGGTATCTTTGCTCATGATTACTCAGAAGCCTCTTTTGGTGGTCAGAGCTAGGAAATACATTTATTTTTAAATGATATATTCGTAACAGTCGTTCTTAATTTTAATCCTTCTCCCATTCACTATCTGTATCTCCCTTCTCTCACAGTGACAACTGGTTCCCAGCAGCACCAATATATCTACTCATTTGCTCAGTCCTATAATACATACAAAATAGTTTCAAATAGTTCCACTGCAAGCAATAAATCTAAGTAAAGTTCAAAATTTTTTTGGGGGGTAGTTTTGTTTTTTCCTTTTTGCTATATCCTACTGAGGCTGTATAGTCAGAATTCTATACAGTTCAAAAGTTACTTGGATTTTCTTCTTTTTTTCCAGCTCTATTGAGGTTTAATTGTATGCTGTGTACATGAAACCATCATCAAAATCAAGGTGATGAGCATATCCATCACCTCTGAAAGTTTTCTTATGCCCCTTTGAAATCTCTCCCTCTCCTCCCTACCCTCTAACCCTGTCCCTAGGGAACCACTTATTTGCTTTGTGTCCTTACTAATTAGTTATATTTTCTAGACTTTGTATAAATGGAGCCATATAGTACATTCATTCTCTTTCTCTTTCTGGGGGATTGGCTTCTTTCACTCAGCATTTTTTTTTTTTTTTTTGGCAGGGAAAGGTAATTAGGTTTTATTAATTATTTTAAGAAGAGGTACTGGGGATTGAACCCAGGGCTTCATGCATGCTAAGCATATGCTCTACCACTTGAGCTATACCCTCCTGCCTACTCAGCATAATTATTTTAAGATTCATCCATGTGTGTATATCAATTGTTCATTACTTTTCATTGCCAAGTAGTAGTCCATGGTATGGATATACCCCAATTTGTTTATTTCCTGGCTTCCCTGTTTTTTAATGGGGGGGGGTGTTCTTTGTTGTTTTTATTACAAATAAAGCCACTGTGAACATTCATGCATAAGCTTTTGTATTGACACATTCTTTCATTTTGCTTGGATAATGGATTTGTCATCTCCATTGGCTGTCCAAGACATTGGGGACAATGGAATTGGATAGAACTAAGAATAGAACCTGGTGATGTTTTGCCAGACACCTCCCTTCAGATGAACCATTAACATTCAGTGAATAAGATTACTTATCTATCTGTGCGTCCAAGTGACTATTCTCCAGCCCACAGACCACCATTTATATGGAAGACTACCATAGTAAACTTTGTCACATGCATTAGTTGAAATCAAGGTATTGTTAGAAAGGTACCTAATAGAGTCTGTTGGGGTCAAAGTTGCTTAAAAATCTATATATCCCATTAAGTATTAGTGCCTAAAAGAGTAGCAGGTCTCAAAGAGCGCATGGGGCATCAGGAGAGCAATACAGTGTATGAGAATGACAAGGGAAAGGGATGCATTCAATCATTAAATAATATTTATTTATTGAGCAGCTACTCTTTTGCTAGGCGTTGGCGTGGGCATTGGGAATATAGCAGGGAATAAAAATGCCTCTTCTATAAGAGTCTGGAAAAAAAATGCTTCTCCTCATGGGATTTTCATTTTAGTTAGGTAGAGACAGATGATAAATAAGTACATAAACCGTATGTCAGAGGTGTTAAGTGCTATGAAGAAAGGGGAACTAGGTGAAGTATGTATGTGGGGTGATGCTTCTTTATGTGGAGTGGTCAAGAAAGACTCCACTTGATTAGGTGACTTTGTATTGAGCCATGGAGGAAATAAGGGAGCTAGCTTGGTGACTGTCTAGGGGAAGAGCATTCCAGGCAGGTAGGATAGCAAGAGAAAAAATCCAAAGGTAGGAGCTTTTCTTTTGGTGTGTGGAGGGAACAGCAAGGAGCCAGGGTAGCTGAAGCAGAGTATACCAGGATGAGGGTGGTAGAGGAAAGGCCTTGGGGTCAGACGATGGGAGACCTTACTCTGTGAGGTGGGAGCCATTGCAGGGTTTGAACAGATCACCCTGGCTGATACACAGGGAACAGGCTGTGAGAGAGATAAGGGCAAAAGCAAGGAGGCTAATTAGGAGGATATTGCAAAATTCCAGGCAGGAGGGATGGTGGCTTGGTGGAGGTGGTAGAATTAGTTGGATTCTGAATATGTTTTGAAGATAGAGCCAGTAGGATTTATTGATGAAATGGATATAGATTGTGTCAGAGATAGATTGTGTAAGAGGGTAGATAAGGATGAGTTCCAATGTTTTAATTGAACAATGTGAAGATGCCATTTTCTGAGCTTGGGAGAAGCACAGATTGGGGGCAGACAGTTCAGTTTGGGAGACATGTTATGTTTGATGCGTCTTATGCCTCCAAGTTGAGATGTCCAGAGGGCAGTTAGACTATTGAGTTGAAGTTCAGAGAACTCTACATTGGAGATTTTTTAAAAGTGGAATATATCTGTGTATGAATGGTACTTATATCACAGGACAGGATGAGATTTGATTATTCCAGGAATAAGAGAAGTTAAAGAGAAGTGATCTGAGCGACTAAGCACTGGATAAGCATAGGTGAGGAGGGAATGATGATGATCTAGGAAAGAACACTTGGAAGAAATGGCCACTGAAGAGTAGGAGACTCAAGAGAAAAGTGCTGTGGAAGCCGGCTAGAAAAAAATCATTTCAAAGAGGAAGTGATCAACTGTGTTAGTTAAAGTCTATCAGTAGTCATTGTAGTATGAGGACTAAGAATTGACCATTGGAGTTAGCAATGTGGGGGCCCTTGGGGCCCTTGGTGCCCTTGATGTTCAGTTTCAGTGTAGTGATAGAGGCTCAAACAAGAATAGGTAGAGAACAGGTTTTGTCCTTTTAAGTTTTTGCCAGTGAGATTGATCAGGTAGGGAGGGAGAAATTGACGATGCAGGAGAGATTAGGGGCAGTCCATACTGGCTAAAGCCAAGCTGTAACTGTGGCCTGGGAACCTCAGTACTCACCTCAGTACTTCAACATATAATAGAGAGAGGAACACCCCTCAAGACAAGGCAACTGTCTTCATCTAAACTTTTGTAATCTTGGGCAAGTTGTTGCTGAGCCTTTAGGTTCTCTTTCACAAAATGAAAAGTCTACAACCTGAACTCTGGGTCTATTGTTCTCTTGTTCTGGATGAAGACAGGGAAGATGCACATGTTTTTAGGAACAAAAAGGAATCACCAAAACAGAGAAAAGGACTATGAATCAACTTAGAGGAACAGTTAGCCCATGTGACTGAATGCACTAAGACAAAACAAGACAATGTTTATAGCACTCTGTTACATTTCAGCATTTTGTTCTCAACATAGATGATCAGCAGGATTCTATAAATTATGGATTCAAGCCAGTTCTTTTTATACTGTGTTTCTATCCTCCTTCTCTTCTTCCCCAGAAACTTGTATCTCTTTTTCCTAAGACAACTTGAGTATCTGTCATTGGACTGATTTTTCAGAATAGTCTATGTTAGAGTTTATGGTGACCTCTTGGTTAGAAATAAAGTAGTACTGATTTTGATACTTACTCCTGTCCTTTTCTGTGTGCCAGGCTTAGAGACACAAGAGGGCACAGAGTTTGGGTGTACAGAAGATTGTTTTATAAACCTCCATCAGAAAAGTATGTCAGACATTGACCCAGTTGTTCAGAGTGACTTTGTGGGACCTTTAACATTCCTTCCCAACAATCCAGGGGATAAGAGCATCTGATTTTGGGTTTAATTTGCATTTCCCTGATTACTTCAGATGTTGAGCTCTTTTTCATAAGCTTATGATCGCTTTCATTTTTGCAAAGTGCCTGAACATGTGTTTTTGACCATTTTTCTTTCTTCCACAACATTCTTTTTGATTTATAGGAATTCTTTGTATCTGGATATGGATCTTTTGGATAAACATGCACATACATGTGTCTTTCTCATCTATGTTGCTTGATTTACCTCTTAATTGTGTATTTTTTGAAGTTTTATGCTCTTTTTTAAAATTGTATTTTTGGTGAATAGATGTTTTAATTTTAGTGAGATTGAATTGATCATTTTTTCCTTTTATGTTTAGTGCTTTTTGTCCTTTGTTTAAGAAATATTTGTCTACCCCCAAGGTCATGAAGATACTCTCCTGTTATCTTCTAGAAGCTTTAATGTTTTACCTTCATGTTTAGGTCTAGAATCTATCCAGAATTGATTATTGTGTGGTGTGAGGGAGGGGTCAAGTTTCATCCCTCCACATCCCCAATATGATTATCTAACTGATCTAGTGTTCTGCGTTACATTTTTGTTTTACCCTGTGTTGTAAACCAAGGCACAGTACATATGAGGCTTTGTCTCTGAACTCTATTTTCTTCCCTCATAACTTTCAGGGAAATGAGATTAGGTTATGTAGTGTAGTGGCTAAGAGCATGACCTCTGGAGCCAGATCAACCACCAGGGTTCAAATCTTGTCTTTACTACTTATCACTCTGTGAGACAAGTTTTCTCATCTGTAAAATGGGAATATTTATAGCATCATCTACTGAATAGGGATGTTTTTGAGGACTGAATGAGTAATATTTGTAGCATGAATAAACCTGGCTAAAGGAGAATATAACAGGCATTACTGGTGGGCTGGGCCACAGTGCTTCTGGAAGCAGAGCTAGTGACTGGAGCAGTTTTGGATGGACTTGGGCATGACCAAGGATGGAGTGGGATCCATATCTAGCAGGGCTCACCACAGACCTGTGCTGGGACTGTAGCTGTTCCCCAGTTGCTGTGCCCTGACTTCAGAGTTACCCAGCAATCCTCCTGAGGGGAAGGTCTTTTAAGTATTTTCTGAATCATCCTTTGAAATCTTCAAGTTGTTTTTGGTCCAGTTCAGAATACAGAAGCAGGATGTGCCAGGTTTGAATGAAGTTCCCTAAACAGCATACCAGGGGAGGCAGCAACAGCTAGCTATTAACTTTCTGCAGCTATACTGACAGACAGTGCAGCTTAGCAGTTGGGCACATGCTGAAATAAAAAGGAAGAAACCTAGAGAAGGCTTTCTAGAGGCTAACTTTTAGGCAAAGACCCAAAAGAGACTATGGGTTAGAATTAAGTCATTAGACTAACACAACTGTTAGATCAAGAGATGGGGAAAGAGGGACACGGCATCAACCAAGGCCCAGAAGAGACCCTGAGAGCACTGTGCTTTTGAGTCCAGGGAGCAGAGAGTGTGTGGGTGCAGGTTGGAGGGAGGTACTTGGTGATCAGAGAGCAGGGGGACACTAGCAGTCAGAAAAGGCCTTAAGCATTTTAGGTTTTATCCTAAGGGCAGAAGAGACCCTTTTGAAGTATCCTAGAAGATCCTGTGAGTGGAGACTGACATCATCAGATTCAGAAAGTTCACTCTTTCTGCAGCGGGGATTGGAGGGGGCGCAATCAAGGAGGCGGGGAGACCCTTTGGAGGCCCACAGAATTTGTGATTGAACATGAGGAGAAGGGAGAAGGCAAGGATGAGGTTTTTCCCTTGACAGTGACCATATATAGTAGAGGTCCATAGAGTTGCTGCACTGTGGGGTGTAAGATCCCGAGAGAGCCACTGCTGAATGCCTTTCCATCACAGAGACTTTGTACTTGTGTACCAGCCACTCTTCTAACCAGGAAGCAAAGCTGCAGTGTGCTGCCAGATAGATGCTTATTTTCTTTACATTTTCTGTGGCCCTAAGGAAAAGATTTGTTGCTTTATTTCTAATATGGTCAGTCCAAAAGGGCTTTACCTGTCTTTGTCTGACCAGACTTTACTCTCCAGCCTTTTGATTCATGTTAACATTTAAGATTTCAATTAATGAAGACAGTTCAGGAGATCTCTGATATCCAATAGTTTATTATTTTGCCAAGGCATGACTTTAACTGATGCTCTCTGGGGTACGGGAACTGATAATTGAGCCCTGCCCTTTACAGCGTCTGCTCCTCAACCTACCCTGTTCTCTGCTCTCAAATCAAAAATTCTTATCATCATTAAGAATCTGAAGAGATCATTTAAATGTTTCAGTTATATGTGAATGCATTTTGTGGAGGAAATTTTGTGCTATAGTTGTATTCTCTGATTTTGGGATTTTGTAAAGGTATCTTACCTCTCCCGCCTCCTGTGCTTTCCCAGCGTGATGTCTGCTGCAAAGTCTATACTCTCCTTGTGAAACCCCAGTCTTTGTTCACAGCCCTTTCTCAACTACTGAATCCTTCTGAGAATTGTGTGTGTTTTGTGGTTTGTAGCCTCAGTGTTCAAAGTGTTCATCAGCAGAATGGGAAAATAAACTGAGTTTCATTGATTTCCGCCCCCACATACACACGCAGGTTAATGGCATACTTTTGTTTGTTCATAGGACCAGTTTTACTCTCTTAAGTTAACACATACAACAGTAACAAATTTCAGAGGTTTATCACCTTAGTGTGTGTACCCAAGTCCTCCCTCAAATAAAAACAGCAGAATGAGCTGTTGGTGTTACTCTTTGTCCATTCCCTCTTAAAAGGGACAGCACCCGTACCCTCCTAGTTTCCTCTTGCTTGTTATGGACACCCTTACATGGGGCCCTAGTGGAGTTTGTATGTTATAGAAAGATTTGAATGTTATTCTGTGTTTCTGCCACCACTTAAAATGAATTTCTAGGTGGGAGAGTGTGGGGCTTTACCTGCCTGAGCTCCTGAGGGAAGGGCCACAATTCCTTGAGCTGCAAGCAGGCTTGTTCTCTTCATTCCTCTTTGAAATTTCCACTTTGTGGCTGCAGAGATCCTGTTAACTCTCAGCTCGCAGGTTCATCAGAGATGCCAGGAGATTGCCTTCTAGCCTCCTTGAGAGAGACCGCCAGTTGGAGCCCTCAAGAAGAGCAAGAAGCCCAGCATGGATTGACATGGCCCTCGGACCAGCTCCAGTCCTGACACCTCTCTCAGGTTATATAACATCCAGCAGCTGCAGCATCTGATACCACTTTATTCCCTGTAGTGTTGAATGGCAGGTAGAGAAGCACTGGCCCTTTAGTTGTTCTGAAGTTTCCAGGAATAATTTACTTGAGTTTCTAATTCTATTTTTATTTCTCGCATATTTGGATCACTCATACTTTGGGAAACAAGCAAAAAACATTTCACTGCCTCTGTCTCTGTCTTCGCATTCATATCCCTAGCCTTTTTTTTTTTTGCCTTTTTTTTTAAATGAAGATACAATTGATTTACAATATTATGTTAATTTCAGGTATACAGAGTAGTGATTCAAAAATTTTATAGATTATACTCCATTTATAGTTACTATAAAATATTGACTATATTCCCTGTGCTATACAATATATCCTTGTAGCTTATTTTTGTTTTTTTATCTCAAAAAAATTTGTTTTGCTTTTGTTTTTCGGGTTTTTTAAAGTTTATTTATTTTATACGTGGTGGTTTGTACTTCTTAATCCCCTACTCCTATCTTGCCCCCCTCCCCTACCCCCACTAGTTTGTTCTCTGTATCTCTGAGTCTTTCTTTTTTGTTATATTCACTAGTTTATTTTTTAGATTCCACCTATTAGTGATAACATACACTGTTTGTCTTCCTCTGTCTGACTTATTAAACTAAACATGATACCCTCCAGGTCCATCCATATTGTTGTAAATGGCAAAATTTCATTTTTATGCCTAGCCCATTTCTGTTTTAAAAAAAAATCTTTGCTAGAGAATTGAGAGTCCCTTAGAGAACTCTTAAGGAAAGAATAGTCAGCCTATTGTCACTTGAGGCTTTTGGCAGAGTCTGGAAGGAAGGGCTCTCCCCCAGGAAGCTTCCTGCAGGTTGCCAGGTGCCATGGTCACCAGGTGCCTTGGGTGGTGTGTTGCTCTCAATGAGCAGCAGCCATTTCCAGATAGGAGTTAGCTCTTTCTCTGCTTCCTGTTTCCTGGGCAGCAGCAGCGTTTCTCTTTGTAAGGTGTGGTGATGGCTGGGTGTGGGGATGCTTCTGGAATCCTGGGGGATGGACCGAGTCAGGGAAATCAAGCTGAAGAGGTGATTTAGCTTTCGTGTTTGCCACAAAGAAATCGGTTAAGGATGTTAGTGGATGTTTTCTCAAGGCTGATGGAATAATAAAATTGAGTGATTGGAGAAAGTAGGGGAATACTTCAAGAACCAGCTCAAATTTCTAAAGTAATGATGTCAGTTTTGACTATTTGTGGTGATGATGTTTTTCCTATTTAAGTGTTCATATCTGTAAGTATTGTATTCTGGATATACTAATCCTTTGCTATTTGTATTGTTAATAGCATCAAGTCTGTGGATTATCTCTTAACATTGTTCACAGTGTTCTTTATTGTAAAAAAAATCTCTAATTTCATTGTAGTCAGTTTAAGCAATCTTTTCTGTTGTTTGATAGTCATTTATTTCATGAGTGAAAAAGAAGACATAGGAGCGGCATATTTTAAAGTTTGGAATGTGGTTTTGATCAGCATCTTTGGGTTTAATTTGGATTTTTAAAATTTTGATTTTGTGAAATTATTCTAGACATTACCTTGTCTGTAAGATTTAGTAGAGTCAAGCGTTCACTTTATGTTTTCTCATAACTCTTTATATCTTATTCAGAAATTGAACTAGAATCCTTCAAGGTATCAGCCTTAGTCTGTCTTCTTTCTACGTTTGCTCAGAAGTTCCTGCTTTGCGGTTGATGTGCTGAGAACTCGGTAATTCTTGCTATGGTTGCAGAGATAGCCAAAAATCTTCATTATCATGCTGAGCAGGATCAAAATTAAATCCGTTTGCAACACAAGGCTTGAATTTCAGATGGGTTGAAAGAGGAGCAGTTGTGTTTACAAATGACTGTGTCTTTACTATTTTGACTTTGATTGTGCTAAAAGCAATGGTTCTCTATAGGGATTGATTTTTGTCCCCAGGAGACATCTGGCAATGGGTGGAGACAACTGGGAAGGTGCTTCTAGAATCGAGTGGACAGAGGGTGGGGATGCTACTAAGCATTCTGCAGTGCACAGGGCAGCCCCTACAACAAAGGATCATCCAGTCCAAAATGTCAGCAGTGCTAAGATTGAGAGCAGTCTTGGTATCTTTTACTGATGATTTGCAGTTGTTCCCCTTCCCTATGAGGACTAAGTGGAGAGGCCAGACATTTCTTTTCTTCATATCTCAGGTTGTTTCATGAGTTAGTCAGAATAATAGTGGTTCCCTTGCTCTCAGATCTCATTTTAAAGGATGTGTTTAACTTATAATCCACTAGTGCCTTTTATATTAATGCTATGAAGATTTATTTCTTCCCAAGGAGCTTCTATGATGAGAATTTTTTTTCTCTCTCAAACTGGCTTCCATGACTATTCTGAAGGTGAATCACATTTTGCTTTGCATGAGTTTTTAACTTTTGAAGACTTATTGGCAAATATATTGGCCTTTCATGCCATTTATTGAGTCAGGTAAAGCTTGGGCCATGGAAAACATCAATATGTGCTCATAAATGGTGATGTGTTGAACATATTTGAACATGAACATATTGAGTAAGAACTGATATGCTTCAGTGGATTTTTTATTCATGTGTATTTTTCTCTAGTGGCAATTTTTATGAAAACAAGCACAATTTAAAAATACTCAACATCCATTCATTGAGCATCTGTTAGACAGCTGGCATTTTTGTTAGACTTGAGAGATACAGTGGAGAATGAGATGGTCAGAATCCCTGCCCTCAAGGAGCTACATTCTAGACAGATGATAAGTGTTGAATCAAGTTACTAAAATAACTTCAGATCTTGAGAAGAACCATGTAAACAAAAAAGAAAGGGAATGAGCCCCAGGGGTAGTGAGGAAGGGCCTATTTCAGCTAGAGTGGTATAGTGGTGGTGGTGGTAGGGCTCTCTGACGGTGTAGTATTTATGCTTGTTTTTCAAAGAATCAACTTTTGGTTTTGCTGTTGCTTTTAGTCTTAAAGTATGTTTTCCTCTGTTTCATTAACCTGCTCTTATCTTCATTTGTCTTCCTGCTACTTTCTTTGGGTTTAGTTTCCTGTTCTTTTTCTAATTTTTTTGTGAAAAAAATTTACATCATTAATTTTCACTCTTCATTATTTTTTGACATTAATTTAAGGCTATGAATTTCTTTTTAAGGATGACTTTAGCGATATCACAAAATTTTAAAAATCAATTATATAATTTGCACACATTAAAATTCACATCTTTTGCCTGTATAGGTCGATGACTGTTGACAAATGTATATACGTACATTATCATCAATCTAATCAGGATGTGGAAAATATCCATTTTCCCAGAAAGTTCTCTCATGCCCCTTTGTAGTCAGTTTTCCAGGCACTGAACTGAATTCTGTCATTATAGGTTAGCATTATATAGAATTTTATATAAATGGAATTATATACCTATTCTTTTGTCCTTGGCCTCTTGCTCATCTGTGTTGTTGCACAAGGGTTCCAATTTCTCTGTGTTCCTTTTTATTGCTGAGTAGTGTTTCAGTTCCATAAATGTACTGCTCCTTGTTTATACATCACCTGTTGATGGACATTCAATCTTATGACTAAAGCTGCTTTGAACATTCCTGTAAAAGTTGATGGGTTTTTCTTTTAATTAGAGATATGCTTTCATTTCTTTATAGATAGAATACCAATAAGTAAATTGTGAGGTTGTACGGTAGGTGTATGTTTAACTTTATCAGAAACTGCCAAAATGTTTTCCACAGTGATTGTACCACTTCACACTCCTACCAGCAGTGCATGAGAGTTCCAGGTGCCCCATATCCTTGCCAGCAATTGGTATGGCCAGTCTTATTAATCTTAGCCATTCTAGTGGGTGTCAAGTGGTGTCTGATTATACTTTAAATTTGTATTTCCCTAATGATTTTGAGCACCTTTTCATGTGTTCATTGGCCATTTGTATCTCTTTTCCTGAGGTGTCTGTTCCTCCCCTTTTGCTCTTCTTTATTGGGTTATTTGTTGTCATTTTACTGAGTTATAAGAGTTTTTTAAAAAATATATTCTAAATACAAGTCTTTTGTCAGATATATATACTGCTGTTGTCTACAAGACTGTGACTTTTCTTTTTTATTGAGTTATAATTAACATACAATATTATATTCATTTCAGGTGTACAACCTAGTGATTCAATATTTTATACATTATGAAATAATCACCACAATATGACCAGTTACCATCCATCACATAAAAAGTTGTTATAATATTATTAACTATATTCCTTATGTATACATTACATTTCCGTGATTTTTTTTAATAGCTAGAAGTTTATATCTTTTTTTAAGAATTTTTTTTTTTTTTGCTGGGGTAGGGGAGGTAATTAGGTTTGTTTATTTTGTATATATATAAAAAAGGAGGTACTAGGGATTGAACCCAGGACCTTGTGCATGCTAAGCATGTGCTCTAACGCTTGAACTATACCCTCCCATGCCTTGGTAGTTTGTACCTCTTAATCCTCTTCACCTATTTCCTTCATCCCCACCCCCACCCCCCCTTCCCTCTGGCAACCACCAGTTTGTTCTCTATATCTGAGAGTCTGTTTATGTTTAATTTTGTTTGTTTGTTTTGTTTTTTTAGATTCCACTAAGTGAAATCACATGGTATTTGTCTTTCTTTGTTTAACTTATTTCACTTAGCTTAATACCCTCCAGGTCCATCCAAGTTGCCGTAAATGGCAAGATTTCATTCTTTTTATGGCTGCATAGTATTCCCCTTCTCTGGAATCTTGTCCCTTCAACCCCTGGTTGTCTTAGAATCTCTTCCATGCCTTCAAAGGGGTTTTGTTGTTGTTTGTTTAAATTTGGTAACATATTTCTAGTAGTTCTTGGTACAAGCTTTGGTTTGCCTCAAGATATTACACCTTAGCTGGACGCAGAAGCAAGCCAACTTAAAAAAAATATGTTTATTGAGATATAATACACCGTTTTTAAGTGTACAATTCAGTGATTTTTAGTGTATTTGCAAGGTTGTACAACCATCAATACTGTCTAATATCAGAACATTTTCATCACTCCAAAAAGAAACCCTGTTACCTGTAAGCAGTCATTCTTATTATCCTCTCCCCTAGCTCCTTTCATCCACTGTCCTAGTTTCTGTCTATATAGATTACCTCTTCTGTGCATTTCTATAAGTGGAATCATGCAATATGTGGCCTTTGTGTCTAACTTGAACTTAGCATAATAACTAAGTCAACTCTGTGTGTGTGGTAAAATATGTGTAACAAAATTTAGCATCTTAGCTATTTTTAAGTGTACAATACTATGGCATTAAGTATATTCACATTGTTGTGCAACCATCATCACTATCTATCACTATAACTTTTTTATCATTTCATTCTGAAACTCTGTACCCATTAAACAATTACTCTCCATTCCCTCCTCCCTCCCAGCCCTTGGGAACCTTGGGAGCCACCCTTTTCTGTCTCTATGATTTTAACTACTCTATGTACCTCATATAAGTGGAATCATACAGTGTTTGTCTTTTTGTGACTGGCTTATTTCACTTAACATAGTGTCCTCCAGATTCATCCATGTTGTAGCATGTGTCAGAATTTCCTTCCTTATGTAAGGCTAAATAATAGTCCATTGTACATATATACCACATTTTGCTCCTTCTTTCATCTGTCCATGGATGCCTGGGCTGCTATGAACATGAATGTATAAATATTTCTTTGAGACATTACTTTCAGTTTTCTTGAATATATGTCTAGAAGTGGACTGGTATATATATATAAAAGTGGAACATATGGTAATTCTGTGGGTAATCTTTTGAAGAATTGTTTTCCACAGCAGCTGTGCCATTTTACATTCCGACCAATAGTGCACAAGGGTTCCAATTTCTCTGCATCCTTGCTGATACTTTTTTTTTTTTGATAGTAGCCATCCTAACAGGTGTGAGATGGTATGTTATTGTAGTTTTGATTACATTTCACTAATGATTAGTGGTGTTGAACATCTTGTCACGTGCTTTTTGGCCATTTGTATATCTTCTTTGGAGAAATGCCTGTTCATATCCTTTGCCCATTTTTGAATCAGTTTGTTTTTTGTTACTGAGTTTTAGGAGTTCACTATATATTCTGGATACTAATCCCTTATTAACTATATGATTTGGAAATATTTTCTCCCATTTAATAGATTGCCTTTTTACTCTGTTGATAGTGTATTTTGATACACAAAATTACAAAATTTTGATGCACAAAATTAAAAATTTATGATGTCCAGTGTTCCTTTTTTTTTCTTTTATTGCCTGTGCCTTTGGTGTCATATCTAAGAAGTCATTTCTAAACCCAGTGTCATGAAATTTTCTGCCTAAGTTTTCTTCTAAGAGTTTTGTAGTTTTAGGTTTCACAGTTAGATCTTTGATCCATTTTGAATTAATTTTTGTATAAGGTAAGAATCCAGTTTCATTCTTCTGCATGTGAATATCTAGTTTTCCCAGCACCTTTTATCAGAGTGGCTGTCCTTTTTCTATGGAATGGTATTGATACTTTTGCTGAACACCCTTTGACCACATATGTGAGAGTTTATCTCTGGGCTCCATTCTCTTTCATTGGTGTATATATTTCTGTTTATGCCAGCTCTACACTGTTTTGATTACTGTAGCTTTGTAGGAAGTTTTGAAATCAGGAATTGTGAGTCCTCCAATTTTGTTCTTTTTCAAAATTATTTTCTCCTGTTTTTGTAAATAATGTTTTACTGGCACACAGCTGTGTTCATTCACTCATTTGTTTATGTATGGTTGCTTTTGAGCTACAAGGGCAAAGTTGAGTAGTTGCAACAAAGACCTCATATCTAAAGTATTTACTATCTGACTCTTTACAGAAAAAAAAAAAGTTTGCCAATCTCTGAACATTAAAATTCCATGCTTATTTCCCCAGCTGTAGTGCATTGTACCACAAATAAGTAAATCAAAAGGGGAAAATGTTTGTACAAAGATGCTTATGCCGCTGTAAGTGTGAATGAAAAATAAGAAACAGCACAAATGCCCAACATCAGGGGAATGACAAAATATTCTGTGATATGCTGATACCTTGCCATTAAAATGACATGTGGAATATATCAAAGAAATATTTATATATAAAACAAGTGACCAAAAGCAGAACACAAGATGATATGTATTCATCGATTACCAGTATAAAGTAAATGTATATTAACAAATATGGGACAGTTGAGATCTAAATAGTTTAGAGATTAGTGCTTGTTACATTTTGTTCTTCATTAAAACTTCTAAAATTAAAAAAAAATATTGAATTTTTTATTCTGGAAAATCTCAAACATAATTTAAAAAAATAAAGACATAGTTTTAAAAATTGGTAAAATGAACCATGTGTTCCCAGTACTCTCTTTCAGTTGTTATGAATACAGGGCTAGTCTTTTTTTATCTGTTCCCCCCTAGCCATGGATTATTTGGAAGTACTAGTTCCTTGACATTGTAAGATTTTATCTATACAAACTTCAGAGTGTATTTGCTCTCTAACATAAAAAGTCCCTAAAAAACAACAAAACAAAACAAACACCATACCATCATCACATCTAAATTTTTAAAATCAATAATCCCTTACATTGTAAAATATCCAGATAATCCTTGATTATCTTTGAAAAGTTATTTTTACTGATATGCTAATTTATTTAAGTCCCTACTAGGCCCACATTTAGTTAATTTGTCTTTTTAATTTCCTTAACATATAAGCTTTTAAAATAATATCTAAGATGTAACCTACCTCTTTTTCATTTTCTTTTTTTTATTGCAATTTATTTGTAAAAGAAAAGGATTCACATATTTTGTAGTTTTGCACATTTCTAGACTTTGCTGATTGCACTACTGTGGTCTTGTTTATCAGGTTTAATGTAGTCCTTTGTTCCCTGTATTTTTGCAAACCAGGAGTGAGATATCAAGATGTGTTTGGATTCAGGTTCAGTGTTTTGGCGCACATACATCACAGGCATGTATGTATCCTATCGCATCGTGTCAGGAGACACATGGTAAGACTTGAAATCCACTGATCTTTGTTTATACAGATGGCATTATGGAGGAAGAAAATAATAGAATAGCTGCAGAGAGGGCTCTGGAAGTGTTTGTACCTTATACACCTAATGAATGAAATATAGGGATTTTTTTTTTTTCAGAGCTACTCATTTACCTATCATATTTGTTGTTGTGGTGGTCATAATGCCTGAGGAGTTTATGTAAGAGTTCATTGGTGTTTATATAACTCTGGTGATTATTGCTTACAACTGGCTCACATGAAGGAGAAAGTTCAGAGGTGTTTGCCACCAGATCTGATTTCATGATCCTGAACTTGGGTGATAATAGTCACTGACTTTTAAATCATGCGGACACTAATTTTCCTTTGTCAAAGCACATATCTCTAACTTCTTGTTGAATCTTTTATCTTTTTTCCTCAGTGGCTTTTGGTGGATTATCTAGAATTTTGGGGTGGGCTGTTTTTCGAAAGTTAAATTATTTATTTTAGTTAGGTTGTGAATTCACATGGTTCAATATTCAGAAGGTACAAAAGAGCATAGTGAAAAGTTACATTTTGACTTAGGGAAAAATTAACTATATTTTGAAATAGCTGTTTTATTATTAAGAATAGTTTAAGATGTGGTTTCTACTATAATGTTATGTGGAAACCAGAAACTTCACAATAAGCATCATGAAGCAGTAATGAAGGACTTGTAAAACACTGACTTACATTGCAGCAAACTTTAAATATCAGAACATCCATAAACTAAAACCCTTTCACAAGCAAACAGTTGTTGAACACAGAAGCTAAGGATTCATTCAAAGAATGCTAGGTGGTAAGGAGCTGGTTTAAACCTGTATCCTGTATATAAAGGAAAGGAGAAACCTGTGTCTGAACTCACTGTGCATGAGAGTTGTATAAACTATGTCTGATCATTTAAAAATTGCTGCAGTGCTTGGCTGCATTCAACCCATGCCAGACAGGAATTCACAGTTGAGCTTCACAAGTTGGAATGTTTGATGGTGAATGTGTGACATTGAAAGGCTATCAGGTTCTGTTCTTCCTCCTCCCAGAAACAGCCCACTCTGCAAGGCAGAAACCAGAAGAAAGAAATACAATAGTTAGCAACAAGTTCCCACTGCCCAACACATTAAGTTCAAACGTTTTCGCCTGACATTTAAAACCTGCCCTCTACATTCTGACTCTGTCTTGTTGCCTACTCTCTAACCTTGCCTCCAACTGTTCCTCCAAGTGGTTACTCAATAAATTTGCTTGTGAAATAGAAACAAAACAAAAGGCCTTAAGGCCAGAAGAACATCAAAGGTCATTACCAGAACAGGTCAAAGGACCCAGCAAAACACCATGTTCAAGTGTGCCAACCCAGCCCCAAGTGTAATTGGTGTGTCAGTCAGGCTGCAGTGTTGGTGAAGTGGCCAAATTAGCAGTGGGTGTTCCCTGTTAGGGAATGTGCTGTCCAGCCACCTGTCCTTTGGGAGGAGAAATTTGATGGCCTCCCTTTTTAGGAGGGAAGAATCGAGGGCTGTGACTTAGGAGGGAGGTGACAGTAGTACTGTGTGACAGTGCCATAGAAATATTAGCTCTTTGGAGGGGTGGGGTGCCTGAAGGAATAATAGTCCTTAAGGAAAACCAAGAATTGCTGAGCTTTCCTCCTGTGGTGCTTCAGATGGAAATGAGAAAGGACTACTTAAGCAGAGTAGTGCATTTGGGAGGACATCTTGTCAGACTTGCAGCTCTACCTTAGAGCTTCTTTTTTAGTTCTCATGTCCAGCTGGACACTGGAGCGATGACACCTTGCTTCCTCAGCAGGCAGAACATGTTCCCAAGCCAAGGCTCATGTTGCATTCTCAATGCCACTTGCCGTGCTGGACTCTGCTGCCTTTAGGAGGCCTTTTATAAAACATCTGCTGTGGGCCCAGTGGTAATAGAGAGGGGACTGTGATGTTTTAACCTCTTGCTCATTTTAATAGTATTGCAGTGTTCCGTCATGAACATTTTTTGGTGCCTCCCTTGGCCATTTCCCCTTTGCTCTTCAGAAAGCAAAGGTTGTTTGCCTGATACCTTCAGTGATCTCTCAGTGTGTAAGGGCCAAGGAAGATGCTCCCAGTGCTGCTTCTGGGCATTCGCATGTGAGTGTGTGTGCATGTATGCACCCACCATCCACCTTCACCCCCAGCTTCTACAATGGCCACTTGAGCTTCCTCTCCCCACCGAACCACCAGGCACTGGGATGTAGAATGCTAGGGAAAGAAAAGGCTTTGCAAGTAGTCCTCTCTAGGACAGGGGTTGACTTGTGTGCTGTCCAGCATCCAGGGAGAATCTTGGATCTACACCTAAATTTTCCTTGGAAAAGGAGCTCCCGGGAAGACGCAGAAAAGTGGGTGTTGGGTTGGAAGGCCACTCCTCCTGCTGTTTTGCTTAATTCATTTTAGCCAATATTGAACCTCATCTACTTTCCTAACCATTCCACCTTGTTTATTTATTATCTTTTTTTTTAGATGGAGATACTGGAGATTGAACCCAGAACTTCATGCATGCTAAGCATACTCTGCCACTTGAGCTATACCCTCCCCACCATTCCACCTTGCTTAGAGGTTCTGTTCCTTTTGCTCATGCTTCTAAAAATATCTATCTAGAATGTTCTTTCTTTTCTTTCTTTATAAGCTGGCGCCTGCCCATTCTGTTAGATCAATCCCAGGTCTCACTTTTCCCAAGGAAACAGTCCCCATTACCGATAGGCAAGCCTGGACTAGGTGTCCTTTCCCCAAGTGTTGTTGCTATTAGGCACTCCACTGTCATATACGTGTGTATGTGTTTCCCCGTGTGGACCATTCCATTATGCCTTGGCACAGGGCTGCTACATAGTAAGTAGATGCTCAAATGTATGTTAGGCTAAACTAAAAGCAGGGATGGAGAGGTGACAGTGGCTGGTTTGTGGCGGTCTCATGTGCAGAGGTTTAGAATGGAGTAATCTACAACTTCATGTGGGGTTTGTGTGTGTGTGTGTGTGTGTGTAAGAAACACTCATTTTCTAAGAACAAAATGCAGTTTGCATATGTTATTTCTGCATATCCATTTGCTTTCTTATTTCTGATCTTTGATTAGGATATATAATTGAAGTCTGAGTTCTCCACACAAATGAATAGTGCTACCTAGCATGGCTGACCAAGACCCAGAGCTTTGTATGCCTCCAGGCTGTTGAATGTGGTTGGGAGTATGGAGTTTGACAGACTTGAGTTTAAAGAATAATATTTTCAATGGGAGAGCTATTTACATCCTCATTTTACAAATTTAGGAACTATGGCTCAGAGAATTTGAACCCATGAACATAGAGCTAATAAGTGACAGAGCCAGGATTGCCTGACTACAAAGCGTGTTCTCTTAACTGTCTGTTCTTGTTTTCCTGTATACCCATAGACAAGTCTTCTTAAGTTTTTAGGGCTTCATTGTATCATACTTAGAATGAGAGGAGCAAAAATCACTTTGTAGAAAGAAAGATGAAACCAAACGTATTCCTTGTATCTGGGATAGTGGTAGTCATAGTGAAAGCAGCAGCTTGTTTTATTTAGTGTTTATTATATGCCAGGCATTGTTCTAGTGCTTTATTTAGGCTATTTCATATAGTCATCACCACAAACCCTCTGAGGTTAAGGACTAACAGTGCAGTTGTTATTCTCTTTATAAGTGAGGAACAGAAAGGTTGTAACAAGGGGCAGAGCTGATGTTCACATCCCAGTAGTATGGCTTCAGTGTCCATACTGAACCCCTAACCTCTGTCATCTTTTAGGAAATATTAGTTTCCAACTCCATGCTATTCTAAAATCTGGCACCAATATGAAAGAGACCATAAGGAACTCAGAATGGTAACAGGGCAAGGAGGGCATCCTCAAGGCATGGAAGATGAGCAGTAACAGTATGTCTGGGAAACTCATGATTCCCTGATTCAGCCATGGATTGGTAAGATGGCCCATTTGTTATTTTTATGTGGTTGAGTGCATTGGATGATGACCCAAGGTATGTCTTTTTTTCAGCTTGGGGATGCTAACTGGTTCAATTAACTGATTCACTCATTGAAATCTATGGCAGCCCTGGCCTCCCTTTACCAAAGTCTACAGGGTTGAGTGTTTCTTCTTGAATCCATACTGTCATAAAATGTTGAATATATAAATGAAGAAGAAGGGACAAATCTCCCTTCCAGAAAAACTCCAAGTAATAAATGTGGAAGCAAAGAGGAAAATTGAAAAGCACCATTAGAACAGCACAATACTAATTGCTCTAGGTAAGATCCACTGATGAATGTTAAAATTAGTGGGTGAAACGTCTAAGAAACAGGATATTTGCATTTGCATTTGCATTTGCATTCTCAAAGCCCCTCCCCAAACATTTTTTTGTATGTGGTTTTAACATATGTTCAGAAATTCTTTGATACCCCTCCCAGCAGGTAATGGAGCTTAATTCTCTCCCCACTGAATGTGGCCAGACTTAGTGATTGGCATCTAATGAATAAAAAAAATGGAAAGGGAAAAATAGTAATTTTACAGTGAAGAAATTTTGTAGACACCACTTCAAGGTCAATGTCACCAGTAATAAGCCATGTTGATATCATGTACTCTGATAAGGTGATGAGAAGCGCACTTCACCTCTGGTGTTCTTTCCTAAATACCACAACCCCAATCTAATCATCAGACAAACCCAAATTGGGGGACAGTCTGCAAAACACCTGACCAGTACTCTTCAAAAAAGTGTCAAATTCATGAAAGACAAGAATAGACTGAGAAACTGCTGCAGTTTAGGGGAGACTAAAGAGACAAGACAACTAAATGCAATATGATATCCTAGATGGGATCCTATGATGGGAAAAGGATAATAGTGGAAAACTGGTAAATCCAAAATAACAAATAAAAATAATCCCACCAAAACCCCCAACTTCCTGTGTCCTTCCTGCCTGAGAGCCAAATGGCACTAATTAGAGGACCTCAGTTTCAGCATTTATGTTCTAGTTTTGAATTCCTCTTACCTTTGGGAAAGAAGACCTTTTAGTTGTGTAGTGCTTGTATCTGGGAGGCTCTGGTGGACTTGGGCACAGGTCTATGTGATTGTCAAAGCCTGCCCATCCAGTGAACAGAATGCTGCTCTGCAGATGAGGAGAGGGATGTACATACACATGGACCCTCCTACCCAACCCTAGTCCTTGCTGGTGGTTGATACCATAAATCACATTCCCTCTGCTAGGAATTTCTTCCCTTTTTCCTGCTATCCCCAAGGCAAATACCTTTAGACGTTCTATTCATCTTTCAAGGCCTCACTCACATTTTACCTCCCATATAATTCCTTGTGGGATCATCCCACAAAGTAGCACTTTTCGTATTCTGCGACCCTAACACAATTATTTGTGGTTTAACTAATTACCGCTGGCTGAAAAATGGTGTCTTGAACTTTTAAGTTCTTTAGTTCAGTTGGTCTGCCCCTCCTTTGGTTTTTAGCATGCTTTGCCTTATTATGTCTAGAAAACAAAGTCCTTGAAGGGAAGAGGTCTTATCAATGTCCCTTGAGGCAACCAGAGCAGTGCTTGCCATGTTGTAAACCCTTATTAAATGGTTGGTAAATTGGATAGGTGAACTTTTTAAGATACTGCAGGAAGGAGTATTTTCCCTGCTGGCAGACAAGATTTGCTTAGAGTCACACACAAGTGAGTGTGAGCTGTACTTGGAACCCATTTGTCCCTTTCTGAGCAGTCGAGGCCATGATGCTTCCTCACTCTGATCATAGTGCTAAATCATATCAAGAGTGATGGCTCTCATTTGTCGTAAGTCTGCTCTGAGCATGCACACTATTTGGTCCCCACAGCAGCTCTAAAGTGTGGGCATTACTATCCTAATTTTATAGATAAGTCCATTGAGGTTCAGAGAGATGTAACTTGGCTTATTAGATCATCAGCTAATAAGTTGCTGAGTTGAGATTTGAATACTGGTGTGTCTGGCATCAAAACCCATTTTTCTTCCAGTAAAGTTTGGTCCCTGACACTTCTTTCCCCTTGTCTTTTCAGACCCATCCCTGGAAGACATGTGTGGCACTGAGTGTGCCCAGCTGGAGGAAGATGGGCAGCAGCCACTGCGGTGCACTTCAACTACCTCATCTCAGTCTGAGCCTTCAGAGCAGCTTAGGCACCACCAAGGCAAAAGCCTAGCCTCCGAGGACCCCAAAAAGAAGAGAGCTCAGAAGCCCTCCCACATGAGGAGAAACATACGGTGAGCTGTGCTCTGGGTAGGAGGAGAAGCGAGGGAGTAGAAGTATTACTTTCATTTGATGGCTGTTGGTAGAAGAAGGGCTGGTTTGAGAAGGAGAGTCCTATTTCCAAAGGAGAAAAGTGTAAGCTGCGTGCCCCAATTAATAGTGAAGATGCAGCTCAGGACCACTGGGTCTGGGCTGTCAGAGGATACAGAGTGGATGTGGATGGCACTTGAGCACCACTGGGGAGTGCACTACTCTCTAGAGGCCCTGGGAAGCAACCATAGGGTGCTCTGGTTAGACTCTGTTTCTTCCTTTATTTTTTCCTAATGTCTCAAAATTAGAGGAGATAAAAAGTTGAGTTCTCATCCTCCTAGAACTCAAATTCAGTTGGCAGGGAACTGTCTGGTCCAAAGCAGGGCTTCTTCCTTGACCTAAGAGAACAGCAGATGTGAACTTCCTTAACTATCCAAATCCTCAACAGTCCTTTCTTCTACCAGTAACAATTTTACTATTGAAAGAAGATAAGTGATACTTTTCTCCTCCTACCCTCATTTTTTTTTAAACATGACCCCTTGAAAATATTACTCTAAGTTTGGAAAATAAGCCTGTAGAATCATCCATAATCCCACTTCCCCATGCAACAACTGATTTTTTATACTGCTTTTCAGCTTTATGAATCACATATTATTCTGTTTTACTCTTGGTCTGTTATATGCAGAGATGAGTCAGCAGGGGCATCTGTCAGGAAGTTAAATAATATGAAAAATATGTTAGCCCAGAACCACCTGAGCCTTGAAGTCCCATTTATTTTTTTATCTTGCCCATTGCATGGGTGTAGTGAGACTGATGTGGCTTCTCCTCCCACCTCAGCTCTCTGAGCTCAGCAATGGTGATTTCCCTCTTTAGCTTGACATTACATTGCCCAAATCTCAAGTGAACCCAAGTACTCTATCTTATTTTAATGTTTAGAAAGCTGCTCCGGGAAGATCAATTGGAGCCAGTTACCAAAGCAGCACAACAGGAAGAATTGGAAAGAAGGAAACGCCTGGAACAGCAGAGGAAGGATTATGCAGCCCCTATTCCCACTGTTCCCCTGGAGTTCCTTCCCGGTAAGCAGAGGAGGTGGCAGGAAAGGCCCGGTGCTGCACGGAGAAGAGGCCCTTGATGTGTACAGTGGTCAAGGACAGATATGGAGTAAGATTGTGGCCTCTCAGGAATGCTTTCAAGTCATCTGTCTTCTTAGGAGCACACAGTCAGTAGGATCTCATATTAAAAGTTAAGATGGATAAAAGTGTGCCTCCTCAAATTGATCTTATTTCGATTTTCCCCTCATAACTTTGGATTTTAACATGCCAGGGGTTAGGTCCTTTTCTAGTGGCGCAGTGTAGATACCAGGAAATAAGAACCAGTAGAGAAAATGGAATTTGGAAAGGGGGCTGAGGTTTCTGAGATGTCCTTTACTTCTCTCCTCAGAGGATAATCCCTCTGAGAACAACAAGAGGAGGATGGCAAGTCATTTGGGGGAAGATGTTTGAGCTAAATGTGGTTTTGACATTCCCGTCTGTCTTTTTTTTTTCTTTCCTAGAGGAAATTGTCTTAAGAGCAAGTGATGGTCCCCAACTGCCTCCTCGGGTCTTAACCCAGGAAGTCATTTGTTTGGACAGTAGCAGTGGCAGTGAGGATGAAAAAAGCAGTCGAGATGGTAAGATCGAGCCAGAGGTGCCCCTCCTTCCTCCTGACCAATGTTCACCCTGAGAAATTGGCTGTACCTTTGCCTAGTACAAAGTTCAGTCCTTCCTCATTCAGTTTGGGGTCTGACTGTGACAAATTTCTCTGAGTCTCCTTGGTAAATTTAAGTTTTCCTCTTGTCTTAACTTGAAGCAGAAAGAGAGAAATAATAGAAAGAAACATTTTTATAAGTGTTAACAAGTTCTAACTTTGTTTCCATGCTCTTTTGTTTTAACAAGGGGCAGTAAGTTATCTCTGCTCCCTGGGTTTTTGTTTTTGTTTTGTTGGCTGTCTCAGAGGTGATTGAACTGAGCTCTGGAGAGGAGGACACTCTGCACATTGTGGACAGCAGTGAGTCCGTCAGTGAGGAGGATGAGGAAGAGGAGAAGGGTGGCACCCATGTGAATGACGTCTTAAATCAGCGCGATGCTCTGGGGCGGGTCCTCGTCAACCTGAACCACCCTCCAGAGGAGGAGAATGTCTTCCTGGCCCCACAGTTGGCACGGGCAGTGAAACCTCATCAGGTACAGCAAATCTGGGCTCTCCTCTTTGTCTCCTTTCAGCTTCCTTGCTGTGGATATCACCTGCTGGTGGTTGTTAGCATCACAGCCTGTGAAGTACTTGTTTGGTACCACGAGCAGCTGTTGAAAAGGCCTGATTCTTCCTCCCAGCAGTTGATGCTTCAGGATTCCTGATGAATGGGAAGGAACAAGATTTGCCCCATCACGTAAAAGGTGCTGATCTCTTGGCTTAATAATCTTGAGCCTCCTTCTGTGAGATCTGCAAGACTGATTGAGCTGCTCTCTGGAGAGCAGCGGTGTGGTTAGGAACTTGTGGCTCCAGAAGAAATGTGAGACTCAGAGTCTGAGGGACTTTCTAATAGGAGGGATCAGAGTAGTTTGTATTGATCCAGAACTGGGAACCAGGACCAGTGAGTGAAAGCTCCATGAAGGCAGAGGTTGGTTGACACAGCATAAGAACCTTAATAATAGGAACTGCTCCTCGTGGAATGGGCTGCCTCTAGGTAAACAACCAAAGGCAGCCAGGCCAAGGCTGAGTGAAAGAACCCTGTGGGAATTTGTTACTGAAGAGTCCTGCCTCAGATGGGCCATTGTACTAGGTGAATGCTTTTCTGTTTCCTCCAAGAAGACTGTCACCAGCCAATAAACTAGTCAGGGTACAGGGAAACTTCTGTAGCCGTCCACACTAGCTGTCTGGTATAATGTCTGCTCATTTACTTAATTTTGACTAATTCCAAAGTAAGTAAAAGTGGACTCCTGGTCTTTGCCAGCCCCTCTGATATTTGTCTGTGCTTATCCCTTGTCAGATTGGCGGGATCCGGTTCCTGTATGATAACCTTGTTGAGTCCTTGGAGAGGTTTAAGAGCAGTAGTGGCTTTGGCTGTATCCTGGCCCACAGCATGGGTCTAGGGAAAACTTTGCAAGTGATCTCCTTCATCGATGTCCTCTTCCGCCACACGCCAGCCAAAACTGTCCTTGCCATTGTGCCGGTAAGAGTTGGGGAAGGCAGCTCTTAGTCACCCCTCTGAAGCACTGGGTTAATGCCTTACTAGGCACTAGACATCTTGACAGAAAGCTCAGCTCTGAGCTTGTTCCCTAAAACTCTCTTTTTGGATGTGACTTTCTGACAGGTTAATACTCTTCAGAATTGGCTGGCAGAGTTCAACATGTGGCTCCCTGCTCCTGAAGCCCTTCCAGCTGACAACAAGCCTGAAGAAATCCAACCTCGGTTCTTTAAAGTTCACATCTTGAATGATGAGCACAAGTAGGTGGCCTGCCCTCTCCTCTCTGCCCCTTTCCTTGTAGACTTCTTCCCAGGATCTGGATGTCAAGGCAGTCTGTTTGGGTATGTGCCTTCACCTCCCAGATCCCTTTTGGTTTCTTGATGTGTCCCTCTCTCTCTTCTTGCTGCTCATTTTTTTCTCTGTCTGGTTTTTCAGTAAAGTCAGAGTTACGTAGCCTGGGACATTTCTTATAGTAATAAAATTCAACATGATAAAACTTTCCATCTTCTAACTTTTCACCTTTTAGATTTATCTTTACTTAGAAACCTAATCACCAATCTCTTCTCTTAAGCATCAATCTACAGTTGACCTTCAGTGCTACAGCTTCCAAGCTTTGAAAGATGCAACTCTTTTTTTTGTTTTCCAAAAATCTAAAGCTATTTTTTGGTCCAAACCAGCTATCCATGCTACCCTTCCCCCACTGATATATTGGATAATTGAGAAGGTAGACTTTCTTTTCTGCAGAGGGTGCCTTTTGTGATGTTTGATTACACACAGCAAAATGAGGAAACTGTGAGTGGCCCCACAGGTGGCTGATCACCTGCTCTTTTCTCCTAGATTTCAGGACTGTTAGTCCCTGTGCAGCTAATGAAATACAGCCAGGGCTCAGTTGTTTAGGAGTAAAGGGACTGTGCTGAGCATCATCTTATCTCCGCTGCTCTTTTTTCCCTTTACTGCATGTCCTTTACTCACAAGGCCTGAGCAGGTGAAATATAAAATTGCCTCTGCTTTTACTGCCTTGTGTTTATTGTGGGAATAACTTGAAATTCTCCCTCAGATGTAGTACTATAGTCATGCATGCACATCCAAGGGAGATGTCACTTTTGCTTGTCTTGTACCTTTGAATTCTGTTTTGTGTTTTTTTGTTTTTTTTTTTACTGTTTAACCATCATCAATGACCCAATCTGTCCTCAGTTTCTGTAGGATGATGGGAAAGTCTTCGGGTAGCTAGCCAGCCCTGTGATGTTGCCACATGAAGTCTTTGGCAATAAGGACTTCTGAATATACATCAACACAGCTTTGATTGTGAGAAATTCTTCCTAGGGAGCTGGAGAAGCCATAATATTTTCTTTCTGTTTATTCTTGCAGGACAATGGCGGCTCGTGCTAAAGTGATGGCTGATTGGGTGTCAGAGGGTGGGGTGCTGCTGATGGGGTACGAAATGTACAGACTCCTCACCCTGAAGAAATCCTTTGCCACAGGTAGACCGAAGAAAACCAAGAAACGTTCTCACCCGGTCATCATTGATCTGGATGAGGAAGATCGACAGCAGGAGTTTCGGAGAGGTGGGCAGGCTCTCTGGAAGTACTCCTAGGGGTGTTTCAGGAGAAAAGAAATAGTGTCTGCTCTAGCACGTGGTCAAGGGGGAGGCATTATTGATGTGAGTTGTATTGTTAGGAACCAGAAATCCTGGTCTGCAAGATAGGTGGGGTGACCTGCACTGGCTCTCAGAAGGTGCTGGTTTCTCTGCAGGCAGTGGAGTTCTGGTTAGGCCAGGCCACAGACTGGCTTGGGGAAGACTCCCCAGTGTCTTTGATAGAATAGTTAGAAGAGTAACTGCTGCCTCTGCCACTTCCCAGAGATGCTCTGACGTAGCATTAAGAAAATATTTCTAAAGTATTTTGAAAATGAATATGCAGAGTAGTAATGATACTGTTTGTGAATTTATCCTAGTTTTCTTTTTTCTTTTTTTTTGGTGAAAGCTATTCTCATGTTCTAGTTCTGTTCCCTCTTCAAAGGGGCCTTTGCCTATTTGGGGAGGAAAGTTTTTTTTTAGGGTTCAGGGTCTGTTTCATTTTATAAGTCTCTTCATCTACGAGATTATGTTTGGTGTAGGTTTGCTTCTGTGGTAGAGCTGGGATGAATTTGCCATTTAGCAATGACTGGCGAGTAACTCCAGGAAGACCTTGTCCTTTAGCAAACTCCCACCAGCCCACCTTCAGATGGTGCCAAGACACTGGTGAGAGCTGACAGAAGTGTCTGGGTTATTCCCATCAATATCCTTCAGGCTAATTTTTAATCCTAAGCTGGTACTCTGTAAAGTCATGTTCTCTGCTGCCCAGTTTGAATAAACCCTAGGAATGCAAGCCAGCTTTTACTCTTAGCCTAAAGGGAAGACAGTTAAGGAAAGGAAAGAGGGAAAAGGGACATTTACTGCAAGAGTCAACAGGCCAGGTGAACATGTCACACCAAATGCGCAGGAACTTGGATGGCTGGCTCCCTTTCACCAATGGGGGCTGACTCTTGCTTTCCTGCTTCCTTCATTTCTTCTGTCTCCTCCAGGGTGCACCCCTACTTCTCATATTGTTGACTAAGAGCAGGCCCTCTCACCCTCTTACTCCGGATCCTCTTCCCTCCCTAGAGTTTGAGAAGGCCTTATGCCGCCCTGGCCCTGATGTGGTGATCTGTGACGAAGGACACCGCATCAAAAACTGCCAGGCCAGCACCTCACAGGCCCTGAAGAACATTCGCTCTCGCCGCCGGGTAGTGCTGACCGGGTACCCCCTGCAGAACAACCTCATCGAGTACTGGTGCATGGTGGACTTTGTGCGCCCAGACTTCCTCGGCACCCGGCAGGAGTTCAGCAACATGTTTGAGCGGCCTATCCTGAATGGACAGTGTATTGACAGCACACCTCAGGATGTCCGCCTCATGCGGTACCGGAGCCATGTCCTGCACAGCCTCCTGGAGGGCTTTGTGCAGAGGTGAGCCATCTCTAGGGCCCTATTTTCTGAATCCTTGGAGAGCCTTCGTGGAAGAGCTTGCCGAGTTTTCCTGAAGGGGAAAGGTTGTTACAGTGCAAGGGCCCCTCCGTAGTAGGGCAATAGTAAAACTTTCCTTTCACTGAGCACATTTTCCTGAATAGCTAGCAAATGGTGGATATATCCAGTGTTTCAGTCTCTGAAAGTATGGTCCAGAAGTGCTTCTCTCAGAAGTTAATCTTTGAAGTTACTAGGGATAACTGCCTAACTTGCTGTGAGAAGCAAGAGACAGCTAGCATTCTAATGACTTGAATAAAAGAACAAAATGGTGATTCTAAGGGGTAGGGCCTAGCCAATTTCAGCATCTTAAAATACATAGATTAGGCAAGTCTGAAGTATCCCTGTGTTTTTCCTTGTTAAGATGACATGTGTGGGAAAAGCTTAGAGAAGCAGCCCTAGATCAGAATGCGAACCTGGAGTTCCCTTGGTCACCATCACCCTTTCAGGGACCTGGGACAGATCACTCTACCTCTTGCTTTAGTTTTTATCCTCAAAACGAATTTCTTCTTGATGATTGGTGAACTAGTCCTCATTATTGCAAGACTGCTGTGAACGTTGAGATCCTAAAGAAGGAGGTGTGGCAGAAATGCAGGGTTCTGTTTCTGTCCTGCACTGACCCCTCCTGGCCACACTACCTTGTCAATTATGACCTTTGTAGGAGAGGCCACACTGTGCTGAAGATTCATCTCCCTGCCAAGGAAGAAAATGTGATCCTGGTGCGGCTTTCCAAGATCCAGCGAGATCTGTACACACAGTTCATGGACCGCTTCCGGGACTGTGGTAGCAGCGGCTGGCTGGGGCTGAACCCCCTCAAAGCTTTCTGTGTGTGCTGCAAGGTGTGTTGAGGTCTCATGAGATACTAAGATACAGACTAAGGGTGCCCACGGTCCCAAGGGAGTTAGTCCTGCTAGGAGTCCTTGATAAAGGAAGACTGATGTGAGAGGGGCCACCTCAGTTCACTGCATTGGGGGCTTCAAGGTGGGGCAATTCCTGGGAGTGCCACTCATGGGCTATAATGTAAATGGTGCCCTTTAGGGCAATTGTGCAACTCAGCCACACAACTTGTTATACCAAACTTGAGAAATCACTTCCTTTCTCACTGATTTTTTTCACTTGAAAAGTGAGGTGATAGAGAAACATTGTGGGGCAGAGTTTTTGACTGCTAGTGTATTCAAGATTCAAGAAATATATAGCTTAGACAAGTTATGAGGAGTACCTTCCCTTTTAATCCATAGTTAATCAGATCAAGATCTCTTTCATTGTGACAATGCTTGAGATGGTTTAGGGACAGCAAGGCCTAGGTATCTTTAGCACTAAGGCTCGTGAACAGGTTGATGAACCCTGACTTACTTTTGATCTGGCCAGATGCTCACTGTTGCCTCACAAGGGGCCTGTTTCTTTGACAGCTCTCAACCAACCTGTTGGGTATTATTCCTGTTTGACCACTGCTTTAATCAGTCAGCTGAAGGTGTGTGTCTGGTTATTGATGGGGTTTCAAAATATTTCTCCTGTAGCCACAGCCCTAGACCAGGGCCAGGAAGCTAAAGCAGATGTGGTCTGTGAGGATGCTGCATTGCTAATATACCCTTCCCACCACCTCCCTACCCCTTTCCTCAGAATTCTCACCTTCTGCCAGGAATAGTCCCCGAAATGACTTACGGTTGCTCATCTGTAAGTTAGGTACATTTGTCCATAGGGAGAGCTTGGTCTTGTTTCATAGTTTCATACAGTAGTTAACTGTAGCTACATGGTGAAACAGGAATATTCTTGTTTCTGTTTAAATAAGAATACAAGGCTTGTGATGTAGCCTTTTTGGTTGTGTGCCAAACATACTGGCATGCCTTCTGGTATGAACTCTCCCATTTATGTATCATGGCAAACAGCTATTTAGTGAAAATGAACGTGCAGTCTCTTTGGCTAAGAGAGGGGTGGGGAGACTAATTTTTGGTGAGACAGTTTGTGCTGTGGGAGGTGTGTGTTTGAGCAAGTGTGTGTTTCCAGGCTCCCTGGGACACCTTTAGATTGTTCTCTGCCCTGTGCTACCTCTCCTTTAACTTGAACCTCAGATCTGGAATCACCCTGATGTGCTATATGAAGCCCTTCAGAAGGAGAGCCTGGCCAATGAGCAGGACTTGGACGTGGAAGAGCTTGGTTCAGCAGGGACTAGTTCCCGCTGCCCATCACAGGGAACAAAAGGCAAGGGGGAGGACAGCGCCTTGGCCTCCTCAATGGGAGAGGCAACCAATAGCAAGTTCCTACAAGGGGTCGGCTTTAACCCTTTCCAGGAGCGAGGCAACAACATTGTCACTTATGAATGGGTGAGTTGAGCAGATCCTTCTATGGCCATAAACCACTGCTGAGAAAAGCCTTTGTGGGGAGCCGGTGGGATGTGCTTAGTGCCTTATACTGCCAAGATCTCTGCAGGGAACTATAAAGAATGTTCGTGAGCTACTACCTTGGAGGGAGAGAATTGTATTTCTAGTACTCTGGCCATGGATCTCCTCCACGCACGCTACCTCATTTCTCTCCTACAGGCCAAAGACCTTTTGGCTAATTACCAGACTGGTGTCTTGGAGAATTCTCCCAAGATGGTACTGCTTTTCCATTTGATTGAGGAAAGTGTGAAGCTTGGGGACAAGATCCTTGTGTTCAGGTAGGAAGAGAAATTTCCGAGAATGTGTCTTTGGTTAAGAGAGACACAGTGCCTACACAGTGAGACTGGCTGGGTTTGCGCCAGCCCCTTTTTCTTTCTCCATGCCTCTGCAATCAGTGCTTCTTGTGAGGACCTTCTTGTGTTTTGTCTTTTTTGGAGTTTGTTTCTTTGTCCAATACAATTTCTCTGCAGAGAACAATTTGAAACCCTAGGCTAACATTAGAGATCATAGTCAAATCCTTCAAATTATAGCTCAGGCCATATCTGGCCTGTGACCTGTTTTTGTGCAGCCTGAGAGCTAGTTTTTACATTTTAAAAGTTTTGTTGTTGTTGTTGTTTTAAATAAAGAAGCATATGCAGCAGAGACTGTGTGTGGTCTGCAAAGCCTTAAACTATTTACTATCTGGCCCTTCACAGAAAACATTTGCTGACCTCTGGTCTAATTTGCTTCTATGCCTCCCCAGCCTTTTTTTTTTAAACTTTGTATGTAAGGCCAGATAAGTGATCTGATTTGTTCCAGAGTCACATTCTCAGTCTTGCCACAACTTTGAGTCCCATGAAGGCCTCACTCCTCAGGGAAACAGACATAAAGTAGATTGCTTCTCTTTTGTTCTGAGCAGTTTATGCTCCAGTGAGAGCTAAGTGGCAGGAGCCTGGCTTGGAAGTCTCAGAGTGAGGGTTTCCATGTGTGACATACTTTGAGAGCAAAGCAGTGATTCTAACTTGGGGAGAACCTAGTGTTCCCCCTAGGTTTATGGACTGACTCTCTGCATAAATAACTTGGAAGCAGCTGAGTGATCTGTCTCCTTAGTAAGACCCATAATATTGCCTGTGGCCCATATTAATAGATCTGATGTATGTGCATGCAGTGTTGGTTTTTAATGCTGATGCTGTTTGTTACTCTGCACTGAGCTAAAGCCCAGAATTTTTCAATTGAGAAAGTAATAGGATAGAGAGTTTTTTAGTAGGGTGGTGCTAATAAGTGGGTAGATGACTCTCCTCCCTTATGAGCTAGAAAGAATACCCTTGGTGGTTCTTTGTGGGGTTACCTTTTATGGGGAGTTGTGGGAGCTCTGACTGTCAGACGGGAGCCTATTGGTGTGGGCCTGTTGGGGAACAAGATTCCCTTGGGTCTGGGAGCCTTCTGAACCAAATGTGTCCCTTTCAGCCAGAGCCTTTCCACATTGGCTCTAATTGAGGAGTTCCTGGGGAAGCGAGAAGTGCCCTGTCTACCTGGTGCTGAGGGGCAAGGAGTACAGAAGTGGGTTCGAAACGTCAGCTACTTCCGTGAGTTCACTGCTGCTTTGTTCCTAGAGCCTTGGCAAGGTCTGCCCATGGGTTTCCTTTTCTGCTCTCTCTTTCTCTCTTCTCCTACTCCATTCTTCATCAAATGCGTAGGAATATTTGTGATTAGCTAAGGAGCAGAGAGATACTGAGAGGAAGCTGCTGTGTATGAGGCACTGGACTGGGGCTGGGGAGCTTAGGGGAGATAGTGGGAGTGCAGAGACACAGAAGGCATAGGCCTTGTCATTACCTGAGATGCGGCAACTCGAGGACAGATTCAAAGTAGCACTGATTGATTGAGTGCCCTAATGAAGATTCTATGGAGGACAGCATCATCATGGTGAGGTCGCTTGGAGAAGATTTCCTGGAGGAGGTGGAACTTGTGCTGGACTTGCAAAGGTGGGGAGAATTTGAATATACAGAACTAGTGTGACCTGAAGATCACTCTAGGTGGGAGGAACAGAATGAACACAGCCTAGATCATGCATTCTGTGTGGGGAAGATAGCATCTCTGAGGGGGTGCAAATCAGTTCTTGAGGGGATGAAAAAATGTTTAACTTTAAAAGTATAAAGCATATGCATAAAATATGCATACAGAAAATAAATGTATACAGTATATCTGTGGTGTTAAAATTTTATGGAGGACAAGGTAATTGAGAAAAATATTTTAAAATGCTCCTTAAGAGGGTGATAATGAAAAAAAGTTGAGAAATACTGACCTCAGGCACTTATTGAGCAGATACTGACATTTGGGCCAGATAATTCTTTGCTGTACTGTAGCATGTTTAGCAGCATTCCTGATCTCTACTCACTAGGTGGCACTAGCATCCACCCAGTTATAACAACTGGAAATGTCTCCAGACATTGCCAGATGTTCCCTATAGGGTAGGAGGGTGGGGAAATCACCCTTGCTGAGAAGCCCTGGCCTTTAAATCAGGAAGAATTTAGAGAAATGGAGGTTTAGAAGATGGTGAAGAGACCCCAGCACAGGATCTAGCCTGGAGCCTTGTGTTGACTATCTGTATCCCAATGAGTCGGTGCTGAGCTGTGGTTGGAAACTGTGGGAACTCAGGTTGAAAAGGTAGATTGGAGTGCTGACTGAGGAGCCCCTAATACCAGGCAATTCAACTAATGCTTCCTACAGTCGTCATGTTTCAGTTCTCCAAATGGTATTTCATAGCCTGAGTTTTGCCCTTTTCTCTGCTTTACCTCAGGTGACAAACATAGCCCCTCCTCTCTTAATCATGCTTCTTAAGCTTAGTTTTTCTCCTTTAAGCCTCCCTCTTTTCACTCCTTAAGCTCCATCCTACTGCTCCAGATCTATTTCTTTTATGTATCCTTCTAGCCGCTTCTTAGCCTGAGGAGCTTGTTAACAATGCAGATTCCTGGTGGAGGAACATCATCTATATCAAAACACAAAACCCTTGACCCTTGTGCACTCACTAGGATTCACAGGACTGAGGCAGAGAGGTCACCGTGAGCCAGTGTTTTCCAAGCTTCTTGATTACAGCTATTCTTATGCACTCTTTGGTCTAGGAACTTTGGCCTTAGAACTGACGCAAGATACTAAAGGGAGAAACACAGTTTATAGTCGTTGTTGCATGTAAGAATCACAGTGTTATTTTAGAATGATAGATACCTGAGTCTCATGGTAGATCCCATGGAATCTGAGCAGGGACAGGGTGTGGGATCAAGCACTGTAGTGTGTTTGTTTTGTTTTTAAAACACATTTGCCAAATAATTTTGCTCTGTACCCCTGCCCTCATCTGTTCATTTCTTGTGTTTTTCCTTCTGTCCTAGGGCTAGATGGTAGCACCCCTGCCTTTGAGAGGGAGCGACTCATTAATCAGTTCAATGATCCCAGCAACCTCACCACCTGGCTGTTCCTTCTCTCCACAAGGTGAGTGGATCCTGAGAGGGGAGGTCAGAGGACTGTATTCAGAGCAGTTGGCTACATGGACAGGTATCCCAGAGGCTTGTTCAAGTTCTGTCAGAAGAGATCTCCTCAGGTTTGTGACTTGTTTTTGAGGTCAGAGAGGGGACCCCAAATGGAATTTGTGTTAGCAGGGCAATTATGATAGGGTCATGAATTTCTTTGAGATCTTCATCGATAATGGTCATAATTAGCTTTCTCTCAGGACTGTTCTGAGGCTTAGACAATGTGACGAATGTGAAAGTACTGTAAAAAGTAGCCAGTGTAATGTAACTGCTGTAAAAGGCTGCTGCCGTTATTTGTCTCATGCCCAGCAGCCTAAAGGCCGTGGTGCCTTCTGCCATCTGAATGCCCTTGATCAAAGGGTTTAAACCAGTCACTCTCCTAAGCTGTTAGACTGAACGCACCAGAAACTTCAGTATGCAGGCATTTCCCCTCACCAAGTGGCATTACTCTGGGGACAGGATATAGGGCCTTACTCCATACAGAGGGATGGAGAGTAGGTTTTCTTCCCAAGCTGGTAGGCACTTTCATGGTGGATTTTCAGGGCATACTTTTCAGTGCTTGAGAAATGTACTGTTCATCAGCAGATCAGTGAAATCCTCTGCTATATTCTGCTTAGAACAAAGAGGATGATACTAGGGTAGGGGTCACAGGGTAAAATTGATTTGAAAAACATCTTTAAAACTAAAGGTTCTGTGATTATTGGCTTGTGTTTTAAAGGGCTGGGTGCTTGGGCGTGAATCTGATCGGTGCCAACAGAGTGGTGGTGTTTGATGCTTCCTGGAACCCTTGTCACGATGCCCAGGCAGTATGTCGGGTATACCGTTACGGCCAGAAAAAGCCCTGTCACATCTATCGCCTGGTGGCTGATTTCACCCTCGAAAAGAAGATCTATGACCGTCAGATTTCCAAGCAGGGCATGTCAGGTGAGCTACCTTTTAGGCTCAGAGGAGGCAGATTTATACAGGCTGCCATTCTTACTGTACAAAGGCTGGGAGAGGAGGGGCAGGATGTGGGAACACAGACAGGTTTTCAATCATAGAAAGCCAGCAGTTACTTCCATCTTATTCTGATTCAAATAATTGCTTAAGAGGGGATTTACCTCAGATTATTAAAGATGGGTTTAATGATAAGAGCTGAGCTAATTATGCAGATTTCTTTTAAGGTATTTCTATTTCATGAGGGCCTCAGACCTGGTCTTTGACTTTCAGGTATGAGTGGCCCGAGGTGGTTTAGGCGTTAGTGACACTTTTGTCACTCCCAACCTCTCTTCTCTTTGCCGATCTTTGTAGCTGTGCTTTTGCAGTCTTCTTCGCTATGAACTGACTTTCTCCATGTCTTCTCCCTTCTAGATCGGGTGGTAGATGATCTCAATCCAATGCTGAACTTTACTCGGAAGGAGGTGGAGAACCTACTGCACTTTGTTGAGAAGGAGCCGGCCCCGCAAGCATCCCTGAATATAAAGGGGATCAAGGAGCCAGTCCTTCAACTTGCCTGTCTGAAGTACCCTCACCTCATCACCAAGGTAAGACCCTTTATGCTTGGGTGCCCCGTACCACACTCTCCACTGAAGGAGGCTTGTCTGGCAAGCTTGCTTCCTTCATCTGAAGTTTTGTTTCATCCAGGTGACTTAAACTCAACTGTTACTTTTCCTTGCCTCATACAGCCCCCTCCCCACTCCCAACCCTAATCTTATCTTAGAAGTGCTGAGCTCAGCCATGAGAATGATTTGGCCAGTGTAAGTTTTCCTAGCAGAAAAAGAGGGGGAAATTCTGGAAATATACTCTATTAATTCTCTGAACTCTCCCATCCTTTTGATATGGAAAGCAGTTTTGAGTTATCTAAAGCTGGGGCTAGGTTAGAGTTGTGTGTGAATTTATACTCTTGGCAGAAAGACAGTAAGCCTGCCTGTGTGTCTGTGAGTAGGCTCTTTGCTAAGTGCTGCACACAGCCAGCCCTTTCTTGGTTTTAAAGTAGGCTTGCTGTATGTCAGCCATGTTGGAACGAAGACTGGTAATTAAATCAACATCCTCCTGTGTCCCCAGGAGCCTTTTGAGCATGAGTCATTGCTCCTTAACCGAAAGGATCACAAGCTGACCAAGGCTGAGAAAAAAGCAGCAAAGAAAAGCTACGAGGAAGACAAACGCACTTCAGTTCCATATACCCGCCCATCATACGCTCAGTATTACCCTGCCAGCGACCAGAGCCTGACCAGCATCCCTGCCTTCAGTCAGAGAAACTGGTGAGTCACTGAAAGGGGAGAAATGTCTGCTGCTGGGCCAGGCCCAGACTTTTCAACTGGTCCCTTCTTTAAACAAAGGGAAAGCCTATGACTTGCTCTTTGGCTGCTGTAAACTGACATGTTCTGTTCTTGGATGAGGTGCTGAAGCAGTTCAGCACTCCGAGTGTTTTAAGTGGCTCTGGCTGGAAGAGTGAGCTGCTGGCCTTGTGACTGAGGAGAGTCCTTGTGGATTCCCAGGGAGGTGCAGTTTCCTGTAACACAGACGCCCAGCCCTCCCACATAGCTGCCTCCTACCGTAGCACCTTGGTCCTAGACCTTGCTTAGCAGCGAAGTTCAAGGGTGAAAGCTGGGTCCTCCATAGGTCTTAGATTGTAGACAGGAGATTCTGTTGTTCCTAATGGGATTTCATTCTGTGTCTGTGCCATGTTCCTGAGCAAAAAATCTTTTTCTTGAATACAACGTCTAGAACTGTTCAGAATACAAACAGGATGGAAGCCAATTGCTAAGTTGGGGGGAGAGGCTCTTTGTAATAAATTACAGAATAGTTACCTATGTTTAAAAAAATTTTTTTTCATTTCAACAAAAAGTGCCTTGTAACCCTTACCAGATCAGCTTCCCGAGCTGGTATAGGCACTTTGCATTTTTTCATTGATGATCTTGAATTAAAGATAATTATTTTATTTGAGAGGGATAGATATAAGACTTTTCTTTTGAAGATTCTGTTAAAACAGGAAAAAAAACTTACAAAATGAGCTGCTGCTGCTTTTTTGGGAGGCGGGGGTTGGGGAGGAGGTAATTAGGTTTATTTATTTATTTTTAGAGGAGGTACTGGATATGAACCCAGGACCTTGTGCATGCTAGGCATGTGCTCTACCACTTGAGCTATACCCTCCCCTGCAAATGAGCTTCTTAAGAAACTGAACCCTTGTAAAATTTTAAATAAGACTAATTTTTAGTGAGTAAACTTGCTACTTTTTATGTACCCTTCAAGTGGAGAATTGCTGTCTTTCAAAGCCTTCACACTTTATTTCTAGGTTGTTTTCTAAGATACTATTGCCTGAGTATGTCCTCTTCTCTTGTCCTGCACCCCTTTTTTCTCTTTTCTGGGCTTTTCCTTGTAGCAGCAGGAATGGAACAAGTCTGAACCCAGTGGGAGAAAAGCCACATGGGGGGAAGATGTGACAAATGGGCTGGGCTGTGAGGAGATGTCAGCTCGTTTTCTGGCCCAGCTCCGGCCCTGTGGGAGGCCTCAGCCTCTCACAGCACTTGATGAGCCATCCCATGATCCTGCTGATTCCCTATCCTTTCTGGGTACAGATGATGAGGCCTTCCCACCCAAATTCCTTACCTTGGCCCCTGCAGTATGGGGCTTGGGCTACCCTTCTGACTTCGTATCCTGAAAAGAATCCCATTGACATCTGAGCAGAGCCTCCAGCTCCTGCAAAGCCACCCTGGACCAACTTTGAGGAGATGGGCCCCAGACCCTGGTGAGCTTGCTGTGTTATCTGGGAATGTGGACATCCACAGGGCCCCAGGAGCTGCCCACAGAGGCTTATAGCAACCGAAGAGCAGTGTGATTGAGGAGTCATGCAGACTGACTCCAACTGCAGGGTGATATATAAAAGTGTGTTCTTTCATGTGCCAGTCTTCTGTCGGATGAGGAAGAACATACCAATCCAAGAGGGTCTCTTTCCTAGGACTAAAGATCAAAAATACAGACTTTAGGGACTTAACTTCAAAAATCTTAAATCAGGAGCTGCTTTCTCAAGGTTGTCGGATCATCTGCTTAAAAGGAAGGTGAAGAGTGAGGAATGCATCACTGACCATGGGAAAACATTTTGGCATGGACATAGTAAGAGGTGCACAACCAGTGCTCAGGTTGGCTGTGGCCATGTACCATTTAGAAGCCCAACTTCTGTGCACACATTTTGGCTGCTGCTGCTTTTGTGATGGCCATGACTAGTGGGTCACTTTGGGGACTGGCCCCAGGAGAAGCCCACTGAAAAGTAATGCAGAGGAGAGAGAGGTGTCTGTATTACTTATTGAATCTTAAGGTTTCAGAGGTTAAAGATGGTTAAAGTTGGACAGACGGTCTCAAGATCACCTGAACATGTGGCATCACATGGCCCTTTTCCCTTGGGTGAGTGGGAAAATTCCACTCATTTGTCTTCAAATTAGCATGCACTGTGTTCTGAAGAACTTTTCCTCCCTTATGGCATCTTTGCCTCTTCCTAACTTCCAAGGACGAATTCCTGATGTATGTAGACAGTCCAGATTCTAGAGGAGCACATGTCACCTCATAGTTCCAAAAAGGTATTATTCCGATGACATCTGATTCTTCTTAGACTCTGAGAGGCCTTATCCCTCACTGTCTCTCTGTCTCAGCCTTGCCTCTAGTCTCCTTTTGAATTTGCCATACCCTGCAGGTTCTTCTGATCCTTCTTTCAGCAGCATTTGAGACTTTAGAATGGGTTAAGTCTGGACAGGCTCAGCAGTCTTTGCTGAAAGGTAAGTAAGGGCTGTTCTGCCAAACTCTCTTAGTGTGCTTGTCTTTCTCTTCTAGGCAGCCAACCCTGAAGAGTGATGAGAAGCCCGTGGCCAGTGTTCGTCCTGTTCAGTCCACCCCCATCCCCATGATGCCCCGACATGTCCCACTGGGAGGCAGTGTAAGCTCTGCCTCCAGCACCAATCCAGCTATGAACTTCCCAATCAACTACCTGCAGCGTGCGGGAGTCCTTGTGCAGAAAGTGGTCACCACAACAGGTTGGGAGTTTCTGGGTTCTTTTCCCGGGGTGCTGTCCCTTTTAAAATTACTTTGTTCATTCAGGAAGTTTTTATTCAACAATGTTTGCATTCTAGGCCATACTGTATTGGCATTCTTGGTAAAAATGGAGAAAGCAGCAGTCCCTGATCTTGAAGAATTTGCATTCTAATGAGAAATATCTGAAGAATAATAACTCAGAACTGGTGGGTGGGATGGACTCTGAATACCACAGAGATTGTGGAAATGTCACTGGACATAGAGTTGGTCTTCTGAGAGAGGTTTGAGTGTGTTTGAATCCTGCCTGACTGTAGGGCCAGCTGGGTATGAAGGACAGCTGTCACCCTTGCTCCTTACTTGGAAGACTTGAATGTCGCTTGCTTTTTGCTTTGTGAGTTTAATGTGGACTGAACCTGGTGGGTTTAATGTGGGCCAGTGGTAGGAGGTGGGTAGCCCATCTAACCCTGTAGTTGATTCTGTGATTCAAGGTAATGGGGGAAGGAAAGCATTTCGTGATGCTGTTTTTCATCTTGTTATCTAGAAATATTCATGATAGATACATTTTAATGAAAATACATTAATTGGGTTTTTTGAGTATGAAAATAACACACAGCCATTCTAAAAAAAATTAAAGCAAATAAAAACAAAAAGACAGCCTCTTGTAATCCTGCTTCTTTGCTGATTCTTGAAAGTACTCTTCTCTTCATTCTTTAGTTAGGTATGGAGTAATGCCAGCAAAGAAGAGGATGAGGCCACTTTTGGAGCCTAAAGTGTTATGGAACACATACGTGCAAATAGCTTCAGGAGAAGAAGGGAAAAAGTAGAAATAACCATTTAGCTAAAACTTTTTCTAAGCCAAAAACTCTGACTTTTAAATTAAATCAAGGAAAATTGATCAGAAAGACAGATTTCTAAAAAGTGTCTTGTTTTCATAGTAGTCTTTGTTTAGACAGTTGTGAGAGGTTCTGCTTGCTCCACCTTCCATCGTTCTGACCTTTGCTCCACTGAGACACTTTAGGTAAACCACTGAGGAACAGGGGTAGATGTGGACTTTGCATTTTCTTTTCCTCCTTCAGTCAGGCCCATGTAATCTAAATATGAGATCTGTGTCTTTACTAGATATTGTTATTCCTGGACTCAACAGCTCCACAGATGTACAGGCAAGAATTACTGCTGGTGAGAGCATCCACATCATACGTGGGACAAAAGGTGAGAACCTGACCCAAGAGGCTCATCCCCTACCTTTGGTTGAAAGTGGTGGACTGGGAAGCAGAATAAATACATATGGCTTGAGCTAGAGAGGGCGTAGGAATCATCCTATAAGAGTGTTACATGTTGGAGAAACATAGGAATGATACTTCTAGGAGCTCAGCCAAATTGGGGTGGGCCCAGTGGGTATCTGTCAGTGGCTTAAAAGAAGGGAGTTAGGGTCCCTGCATTCCTTTATTTTGCTGTTGTTTTTATGGAGAATCTTGGAGTGGGTTTGGATAGACAGTGCTTTGTGTTAGTCTCAGCCTATGGATAGTGTCAGCTAGGAATGCCTGGGACAGTCATCCAGTCCTGTACTACTTGTGGCAAGCCCCCATAGACATTTCCTCAGAGCCAGTGTAGTGGCTGGACCAGCCTTGTGGTTCATATTATGACTGCAAAATGTACCTCAGCAAAAGCCATCAGGGAACTTTGAAAAATCAAGGTTTATTACCCACAGGTTCTGAATGGTACATGGTAAACTCGAGGTCCACACAGGAAAGTTGTGGGGAGAGAGAGAAAAAGACTGTGGACCTGGGTCTGTCTTTACTAGGGTCCAAGAGTTACATGGCTAGAGTTTCACGGGTTCACTCTTTATTGGTGAATTTGAAACATAAGAGTGGGAATTAGGGTATGGGAAGGGAAAAGTGGGGTTACTCAAGGGTTAGTTATCTAAGTTATCTTGGGCTTTCTAAAGGAGAACTTTTCATGGGTGGGAGCAGCCTGGATCCCTAGTCTAGTAGTTTAGCTAGTACTGTGTCCTAGAGCTGGCAATTTGTTTATCCAAAATGGATGTCTTTGAAATGGATGCCTTGGCAATCAAAAGCTTAATGTCTGGCACTATGCTACACATAGGGAGACCAGAATCTGAGGGAATGAGCTGTGGAATGGGTTATAAACCAACATGTATGTTGTTGTGCCATCTTATCTACTTTCTTAGAGTAGGGTGGAGGTCTCTGACTAGGAAATGTAGTGGTATACCTGGGTTGCATGACAGAATTTTCGAGTGTGGTCATTTAAGAAGTCCACTGCCTCTGGCCTCCTTATGGAGAGAGATGAGATTGCTGGAGGGAGAAATCTGGGCTGGATGGTGTCAGGACTCAGCTGAAGCCTGTCTTTCCTGTCAGCCTCTGCTGTGTGAGGCTCCCCTGAAGTGAGGGTCTTTGTTTAGTAAGGAGAGTTTGCCTTAGCCTCTGTTGGGTTAAAGTACCTTCAGTCTCAGGGAAAAGATGCCATGAAACATATACACACAGAGTATGTCGCATGCAACCCCCTGATGGGGTTCTCCGTAGCCCAGAGCAGGGGTGCAGACTATGGCCCATGGGCCAAATCACACCTGCTTCCTGTGAACCAAGAATGAGTTTTACATTTTCAACCATTTTCAACTGGTTGGAAAAAAAATCAAAAGAATGATATTTTGTGACATGTGAAAACTATGAAATTCACATTTCGTTGTCCATAAAGAAAGCTCTTTGGAGCACAGCTACACCCAGCAGCAGAGCTGAGTAGTTACAACAGAGACATTACAGCCCACAAAACCAAAAATATTTACTAACCGACCCCTTAAGGAAAAGTTTTCGACCTCTGGCCAGGAGACAGCTCTGACACCAAGAGATAGATCAAAAGACATGCCCAAGACCAAGGGAAGGTAGACTAGTGCCGTGTGGGACTAGAATGGCCCGTCTTGAATTATTCCTACCAAGGGAGGGAGGGTGCTGAGGCAGTAAGACTCCCTCCTCCCAAATCAAGAGGAGGACCTGAGCTGGAGTACCTGGTCCACAACAGAAGGAGCCTACTTACTCTCTTTCACAGCACCCTGTTTTATTTCCTCCTGTCCTGCATTTAACCTGTCCTGATGTTTTCTAGTATAATTGTCTGTCTCCTCCTCTGGAGGTTAAGCTCCATGAGACAGGGCCCTTTTCTGTCTTGTGTACTGCAGTGTCTAGAACAGTGTCTGATATATGGTAGTCATGAAATCAGTGTTTCTGAAATAAATGAGTAATATTGGGTCCCCAGCTCAGTCACCCCACTCATTTCAGGGATACTGAGAGAGAGTGTGAGACCTAATATTGCAGCTGTTTCCTAACCCACAGTGCCTAGGCCTGGAGTCTCCCAGGGTTGGCTGTATTGCATGTCTGTTCATAACAGTCTTCCTCATGTTTCTTCTTAGGGACATACATCCGCACCAGCGATGGGCGAATCTTTGCTGTCCGGGCGACTGGCAAACCAAAGGCCCCTGAAGATGGTCGGATGGCTGCCTCAGGTATAGTGCCTTCTACTTTCCATTGACCTAGATGGCATTTCTTTTGGTTTGGTTTGTAATTAATTTATTTTTTGAATAGAGAATGTATACGTGGTTCACAATTCAAAGGGGTAAAATGAAAAGTAAGTTTTTCTTCTCCCACACTCCCAGCCATCCATTGCTTCTCCTGGAGGTGCTACTCCACCTGGAGGTGTTTTTTCCAGAGATACTCTATACAAACACATGGTACAGGGATATGTATGTGCATGTGTGTATGTGTGTATATAAAAAAAACAGTATGTATGTAGATAACTTTTCTTTTAAAACAGATACTTACTATTATCTACTGTTTGCCCTTTTCTTCATTCACTAATGTATCTCAGTGCTTGTTCCTTATCATTTCTTTAGCTATTCCTCAGTGAAGGTTTGCACAGGACACTGTCAGATGGGTATAATAGTGCATTACCAAGTTCCCTGTCCCTGGACATAAATTGTACTTCACCATTCCAATTCTGATTCACAGTCATGTGGGTGTATCTATAGGACAAATTCCTAGAAGTGGGAGCGCCAGGTCAAAGAGTGTATGTGTGGCATATTAACAATGTCAGGAACTCTTGGAAAATTCTCCTCTCTGGGAGTGGTTCTCATTTATCCTCCTATCAGGAGGCATGAGAGCTGGACTGCTTTTATTATGGACATTTTCATATGTGCAGACAAGTTGAAAGAACAGCACTGTGGCACCCACATACTGCACCTGGAGCCAGCGATTGTCCCATTCTCACTAACTTTCTTCTCTCTCTACCTTCCTATTATTTGAACTGTTTGTAAATTGAAGTCATCATGTCATTTCACCCCTAAATATTTCAGCATACATTGATTAAGATTAAGGACATACTCCTCTGAGTCATAACACCATTATTACACTAAAAAAAAGTTAACAATTGCATCTTACTATCCAGGCCATATTCAGATTTCCCAGTTGTCTCAACCATCTTTCATGGCCATGAATTTTGTTTTGTTTTTAAACTAGGATGGACTGCTTTTTAAATGTCATTTTCCTCTATTCTCCCATCCTGGTCACTAACTGTCTTTGCCTCCAGAAAGAGTCTCACTAAAAGAATGATCTTTTAGCATTTCATATACATTATTTCATAGGATTCACCTTGGTGGAGTTTCATAGATTGGGGAACTGGGGTACAGAGAAGTTGCATGTCTTGTTATGGATAGACTTGTTTCCTCCATCAAAGGATTCCGTTCTTTGTGACTGAGAAAAGTTGACTGGATAATATCATTTGTACATCAAACTATTTGAATTTGGGGGACCACAGGATAGGATTTTTTTTTTAATGTAATTTTTTCCTATACTCTCTTTCTCTCCCTGGCCATTCTGGTTCTCAGTTACCTACATTTTGTCCCTAGGTTCCCAAGGGCCTTCTCTCGAGTCCACAAGCAACGGCAGACACAGTGCCTCATCACCCAAAGCCCCTGACCCCGAGGGGCTGGCCAGACCCGTCTCTCCAGACAGCCCGGAGATCATCAGTGAGCTCCAGCAGTATGCAGATGTGGCTGCTGCCCGGGAATCCCGTCAGAGTTCCCCAAGCTCCAATGCCGCCCTGCCTGGTCCCCCGGCTCAACTTGTGGACAGCAGTGCTGTTCCTGGGACAGCTCTTGGGACTGAGCCTCGACATGGGGGTCATTGCCTCAATAGTTCCCTCTTGGTAACGGGCCAGCCCTGTGGTGACAGGCACCCAGTGTTGGACTTAAGGGGCCACAAGCGAAAGTTGGCCACACCATCTGCTGCCCAGGAGTCATCCCGCCGGCGGTCCAGGAAGGGCCATCTGCCAGCCCCCGTGCAGCCGTATGAACACGGGTATCCAGTTTCTGGCGGGTTTGCCGTGCCACCCGTCTCCTTAAACCATAACCTCACCCCACCCTTCACCTCCCAGGCTGGGGAGAACTCCCTGTTTATGGGCAGTACCCCCTCCTACTACCAGCTGTCCAATTTGCTGGCAGATGCCCGCCTGGTATTTCCAGTGACTACTGACCCTCTGGTGCCAGGAGGCCCCGTCAGTTCCTCTTCCACGGCTACCTCAGTCACTGCCAGCAACCCCTCTTTCATGCTCAACCCCTCTGTACCAGGGATACTACCCAGCTACTCACTCCCATTCTCACAGCCACTCCTGTCCGAGCCGAGGATGTTTGCGCCTTTTCCTTCCCCTGTCTTGTCCAGCAACCTTTCACGGGGCATGTCTGTCTACCCAGGCTACATGTCCCCACATGCAGGCTACCCCGCTGGTGGCCTCCTCCGGTCCCAGGTGCCTCCATTTGACTCTCATGAGGTTGCCGAAGTGGGGTTCAGCTCCAATGATGATGAGGAAAAGGATGATGATGTGATAGAGGTCACGGGGAAATAGCTGGGGAGCCCCTCTCCACCTCACTCGGGGCCCCTGGCAGGTTGCCCACCAAGATGGAAGGCAGCAATCTGGGCTTTCTGAGAACAGGGCACTAGGCAGGAGGGAAAAGGAAGAAAACGAAGAAGGGTGGCTGACCATAGGTGGCAGGGCTCTGTTGCTGTTTCTAAGAAAAGAAGCAAAAAAATCCAACAGAGCAGCAATAGTGGGAAATCAGGGACCTAAAACAGGAATGGAGGGGCAAGGTGGCCTGCCTCTTTTCCTGCCTGCCTTGTTTATGCTGTCTGCTTGCTTGCTTGCCCATTTGAGCGTAGAAGCTCATGTCCCATTTCTGTCTTTGGGAACATTCTCTCCCAAGAGAGCTGCCTTACTGGGTGACTTAGCTTGGCCTGGAGAGGGGAGGGGAGGGAGGGAGGGTAAGAGAAGAAGGGTGGGCAGACTGAGATTCCATGTAAGTGGAATCTTTTTAGGGGATGGGAAAGAAGCAGACCAGGTATGTGTGTTAGTGCGTGTGTGTGCTTATGTATGTATGTACGTGTATGTAACAGAGCAGGGGTGATGGTGGGTGGGAAGGGAGGGAGGGGGGACTAAGGGGGAAACTAAGAAATGAATTTACCTTTTTAAAAACGGAAATCAGAGTGTGGTGGTTCTTGGCAACTATTAGGATGAACATCAGGGTGAGCCCAGGAGAAGAGCCATGGAAACCACAAGTTTCCTTCTAGTTGGGTGCAGACAAGGCCCAGCTAACCCAAGTCCCTGGTTTTCAGAGCCACATTTGTTTTTAAGTTTGGGGGAAATTATGAGAGAAAACGGGCATTACCAATCTCTGTCTCTTTCCCCAGTGGCTGTCTCTGAGCAGATCTCCCGTACCAGGGCATGAGATTGTCTGTGTGCAGAGGCTGGGAGGGAGAAGCACTGTGGTGTATGAGTGAGAGGTCATGGAGTTGTGGCCAGAAAAGACATTCTTCACAAGGATGGAACTGAGCCCCCAGCTACCTGTCCTGGAGGCCTTTCCTTTCCTTTCCTTCCCCATAAGAGAGCTCCATGTTAATTTATTTCTTACGGGCAATTATTTATTATTTGGACTTTTCATGTGTCTTGGTTCTTTTTGGGGGGTGGGTGGGAGGGGGAGTTAGGGTAAAGAGGGTAGGAGATGGGAAGGGAAATTTTCAGATATCCCAGACCCCATAGCTGCTGGTGAGTAAATCCTGGGTGGATGGTGAATTGACCAAGGAAAGAGAGTTCAGCTTGACCAAGGTTTATTAAAGAACTATGTTTTCAGGAAATGGCCTCTCAGGAAGATCAGGGAATCCTGTGACTGGATAGTTGGTGAGGGTGAGACTCATTCCACAGTGATTGAAACTTAGCATCATGGAGTTTGCAGTTGGAAAGTGACCCCAAATTTGGAGCTGTGTCCTCCTGGGATGACTTCAGAGGCAGGCTTTCTATGCTGAATAGTGAAAGCTGTGTATAGGTGGCTGCTGGGTTGAGGAAACAGACTACTGATTTCCTATTGGAAAGTGTCTGGGCTTCCCCAGCCTGTCAGATAGATGCTCAGTGTGGGCCTGGTATCTGCTACCTCCATCCTCTTCGAAGGAACATGGAGGAGCCCTTCCTCTGTAGGAGCCTTAAATCATTTTAAAAGAACACATCAGTCATTGTGGGTCTCCCCTTTCTTGCTGCCAGTGCTGGGGGTGGGGGCAGGGGGCATCTAGTCTTTAAGCATAAACACTGGCTGTCTTCCTATTGGCTTTTCCCCTCACTGCTACTGAGACCTTGCTAGGAAGTTCTTTATGATGAACAAACCCTGTCTGGCTTTAGCGCTTTACCACCTACACATGGGTCCCTCCTCACTGGGCAGCTGCTGCACCTGCCTCTTCCCAGCCCTGGAAGCAGCTTGGCCAGCTCACCCCTAGTAAGTAGCTGCTTCTGCAACTCTTCTGATCAGCCCATCTCCCCTGTTGGAAGGCCTTAGCGCACTCTGGATGTTATCCCCAGAGAAGAGACGGAGATGGCTGATGGCGGTGTGTGTGTGCTGTCCAGTTACACAAAAAGTGGAACTTAAGGAGCTTTCTTTCTCTGTTTTCATAAGCACCCTTCAGACACTTAACTCTCCTACTCATAGAAGCCTTAGACCTACAATTTAGCTATGCAAGTTATTTTAATAATTTTAAAACAGCAGTTCCAACCAGTGCTTTCTCTTCCAGATGCATCCCAAGAATGAATGGTGAAGGGACTCAGCTGGCATGGGCTCTCTGGTTGAGGCTGGTGCAGTAGGAGTAAGCTAGCCTGGATCTCCAATTTGCAGAGCACAGTCACAACCTGAGCTACTGATGCCTCTAAGGCCCCAGAGCACTGGGATCCCAGAGACGTGTATGTGTGTGTGTGTGTGTGTGTGTGTGTGTGTGTGTGTGTGTGTTTAGGGAAGAAGGGGTATTTCTGTGTTTACCTCTAGGAAATCACAGTAGCAGGCTTTGAGAATCCAGAAACTATCCCAGCAAGGAATTGAAACCAGTCACTAGAGGGATAGGCTTTTGAAGGCACTGGGAAGTGAATTGATATTCTGAGAGGCCGCCCGTGCCTGCTCTCTACCCAGTAGTTCCACAGCCTGGGTCTTGCTTCAACTCAGGAGAGGCCATAGTTTTGGGAGGCTGACCTGACTAGACAAGGCTTTCTTTGATATGTGCAGCTTATGTTGTGTAAGGGGGTAGGGTGGAATCATGGGAAATTAGAGTGCTACTGGTTCCATGGTTTGCTTCTTTTCTTTTTTCTTCTTTTTTTTTTTTTTTTCAAATGAACCTGAAAACACTTTTGTGACTTTTCTGCTGTCTCTTTGTATGTGCTGGTAGACAAGCGTGCATGCACATCAAACATGAGCATATGTAGGAAGGAAGCAGGAAATGTCTCAGAGTCTGAGAGCCGTATTTTACAGTTTCTTTGATCAGAGACACTTGGTGGTGGCCTCCACCCACCATCCGAGCCTGAGTAAGGGAAGGATGGTGACATGAGGGAGAGCAGAAGATCAGACTTAGGTATTTTCCCTCACTATTGTCTTCCACAGAATGTTTTCAAGGTCCTCTCAAGCCCCATCTGTTTGGTTTAGCCTAAATCCTCGACCCAGGGAATATAGTACTATTTAATGATTCAGGATTACCATTTGTAGCATTGCTTGATTTCCTTTTGTCAGTATCTTCGTAGGTAAAAATTGAAGAGAGACAAATTAGCTTAATTTAAGTGAGAAAGTAAATGAACCATGTTGGATACAGATCTGTTTTTTCACATTAGATATCTGCAAAGTTCTCACCCCCTTGTGTTATGCTTCTTAAGCATCTATCTTAAGCATCTTGTGACTTAAGAATAACTCTGGTCCTTGGAACTCTCTTCCCTAGGAATTCGTGTGTGGAATCTCTATGTACTTGTGATTCACAACTAAATATGAAATTTTCCCACTCCAGAGCATGAAGCAAATAGTTGGGGTAACATTTTGCCGATAGGTTGAAAACACTCAACTATACTTTAGCAATCTGGGTGGGACTGTCACTCCCAAAGCTGTTGCCAGAGCAAGTTCCTCTGCTTCAGTCTGTTCATGCCTGGCATTGCACTGGAACTGAATCCTCATCCCATGGGGAAGGTCTTCTGGGGCTTTACATTCCTTGTTCCTAGTGTTCCTGGCCATGACCCCCTTGTGCCTCCCAGTCCCCTGTGATTCCACAAAGGACCAGTCTCCTTTCTGAGCTGTGGCCTCCTGTGCATCCAGCTAGGTGGCTCTTTCCCCACCAGAACTCCTGAGAGAAGAGCTCTTTCCCTCACTGGACCTCCAGGAGACTTTCTGGCCCCCTGCTGACTGTTCCCAAGAAATCCTCACCTCATGGTCTGTCTGAGAATGCTACACTCTCCATCAGACTCGACTCCATTCCCCTCCTCCTTACTCTTGTCTTCTGCCCTGTGTATTCTGCTGTGATCCCTTAATGTCTATTCTGTGCCACTAACTTGGCCTTAGGCCTTTTATGAATACCCAAGTCTTACAATGAATTTCCTGAGCAGGCAGTGTCCAACTTCTTTGCTCTTCAGGGACCTGAATCTGTTCCTTTTCTCTCTCATAGGTCTGTTTGCCACAGTAATCTAGTGCATTGGGGAGAGGTAGCTAGACAGGCTGCAGAGTCTAGTGCCGGGGGCTGGGGGAGATTTGGGTGCTCTCTTACCACTACTGGGATGATACTCAGAAGAGAGGGGACCTCATACTGTGACCTGACCCAGGACCCTCCCTTGGAAGAGAGCTCAGCCCAGGTTTGTGTGTGTGTATATATGTGTATGTGTGTGTGCGTGTGTGCGCGTGCACATGCTTGCTCATGTGCACATGGGTGTAAACTGACTGTTATCTGGTTATGTTACTCAGGGTGGGCTGGGGACTCACCGGAAGAATCCGCTCAGCCTGCCCGAGACTGTTTTTTTTCTTGTACCCTCTCCAGAAGGGTCGGGGGAAGAGGGTCCAGGTGGGTTGAGGGGGTCGCAATGGATAACCACTAAGGCCACACTGCTGCCAGGAGGAGTGGGGGGAGATGAGGTGGCCCCAGGGACCTGGCACCTGGCTTTGGTTTTCCGTCTTCTTTCCTCAGGACGCCCCCTGAGGCCTGGGACTTGCCCCTGACTTTGAGGATCATCTGCGGCTGGGTGCTCCAGCTGCTGGTGTGATCATGGGCTTCCCTCCTCTCAGCAGGGCAGGTGCTCCTGCCCCAGAGACTGGGCAACTGGCTGTTTCTATGACGTATTTATTTTTACTTGTGTTTCATGTCACTTTTTTAAAAAAGCAAACAGAACAATTGTAAGTCAGTATAACTGCCTATCAGTTTTCTTTATTTCTCTTTTTGTAAAATAAAATTTAAACTGATCAAACTGTTGTTTGATCAAGGAATTGTCTGAACAGCTATTTGGCTGGGTGGTGGTGAAAGGGAGCATAGTGGATGCTGGGATGACACCTGTGGGGTAGAGGGTAGGAACAGAGGACAGATTGCTGGCAGGCTTTTTTTATGCAGTAGGGTTCACTAGGCTTTTTCTGCCTTTGCTCACTTGAAGAGGACTTCATTTCCTGGCTCTAGAGGAAACAGCGAAGCTGACTCAAGAATGGCTTGAGGCTAGCTGGTCCTGAGTCATGGCAAGTCCTGCAGGGCCAGCCCTAACTAGGCTGTGAGTGGCCAGGGATTGGGCACAGCATCAGTGCCTTCAGAGGGTCTTCTTCAAAGGGAGATGGCTGGTGGCAGGGTTTGCAGAGCACCTTACACTGCATACTGCATGTGTGCTCTCCGTTTATCATCTGAGTTAGAGGATCTAACCACCGCCTCGAAGAGAAATACCAAGGGCTTTGGAACATGAGAAGATAGGGGAAGGAGGGGACCGTCTACACTTGGGTTTCCAAGCTTGGTCCCTTTAAGGGGAAGAGCCCTGGGGAAACATCCTCTGAAAATTTACTAGGAGAATTAAAGAGCCTGTGTAGGGATTCCTTGGACAGAGGAAGGCAGGAGGAGACAGAGGCCAAATTTGGACTCATGAGAGGAGAAAATGTGTGTTAGGAGATAGGAGTGGGAGTTGAGCATGGGTGAGGCAGCTAGGAGATGGAGTCTGCTCAAACTTGCCGCAAGGGGGAGAGGACAGTGCCTGAGCTACTTCCTCCTTGTGGCTAGTGGAGGCCTTGCTGGGATCCTACCAAGGGTGGGGCTTGCTTTGTTGGGAGCAGCCTGCAGTGAAGCCAGGGAGGCTGATGGCTGCAGCCTCAGTCACTGGCCAACTTTTATTTCACCACAGAGATGCTGGGGCTCCTAAGGCACACCCTGAACTCTGACGTGGGGCTCTGTAGTTCCCCAACCAAGCTAAAGGAAGTGAGGAGAGAGAACAAGATGAGGAAAGGGCAGCTCCAGACAACAGTTTCCTGGGAGAAGCTCATCAGGTTTTGAGAAGCAAAACTGACCATTCAGAAGCTGTCTGTCTCCGAGGGCACTGGCCCTTCCTTGTCTCACAGGAAATGCTTCCAAGTGTGGTGCAAATGCCAGTCCACTTGCCTGGGGCACCCAGATGATTTGATCATGTGCCTAATGTTTCTCAGCAGAATGGAATTGCTACAACCCTGCCAGCCCAGTCCTGAGTGCCTGTGAGGGGTCAGCTACCCTTTCTGCTAGTTGGCCCAGAGCCCTGTGGGTGAGGTTTAATCTTCCCTGCCTGTGGACAGAACAATGTGAAGCAGAAGGAAAGGAAACCAGGATTGCAAGTGCCTCTGTGTGCCTAGTCTGTCCTTTGCTAGTACAGTAATGGATCCACAATAAGATGATTCTCCTCCCAAACATCTATCCTCCATGTGAGGAAAACCAAATTAGCTCTTGGCCCAGCTTGTCTAGTGGCCAAGCTTATGAGCATAGTTGTCCCCTCCCCTAACCCCTCCACTGCAAGATTGGACCTCTTAGGAGGACGAGGTTTTATCTCAGGGGCTCTAGAAGAGTGCTTTGTTGCTTGTAGATCCTCAGAAATATGAGCTGAAGATCAACCTGTCTTCAAGGAGTTTACACTTGACCTGGGGTTACGTTAAGCTAGAAGGGCAGACTAGCCTCCCCCAGCCACGTGTAGGGCACTGAAGGGGGAGCCTGAAAGGAGAGCGAAGTTCACGTGGTGAGCTCCAGGAGGGCGGGGCCTTGGTTTTGTTCAATTAGTATCTCCACCCTTCAGAACCGTCCTAGCAGGGAGTGGTACTCAATAAAAGTTGGATGGATGAATAATCACCCTTGTGCTCTGGTTGGGGGGCCAGGAAGGGAGGAGGTGGCGGTGGAGGATTGGAGGCAGGAAGCTGATATTTGCACTGTCCGGAGATTGGATCCAGTTTTTTCCCTGAGCCTCAGCTGTAAAATGGGAGCAAGTGGCCTTGCCTGGCTGGGTTCCCAGGTCTGTCACGAAGCCTCAAGTGAAAGAAAGTGGCATTACCCAGGATAACGCTCCTCTCCGGTGCCGCCTTCCAGGACTCCAGACTGGCTCTCTACTGCGGGCCACCAAGCCCACTTTCCCCCACACCTGGGGCCGGGCAGTCATGGTGCGCTCGACAACCAAGATGCTAAGGGTTGTTGCTAAGTCACCCTTGGCAACCCAATAATTTGCGAGAGGCAGGAAGGTGCCGCGTGGGCTCCTCCCTGGACAGCTCCAGGGAGTAGGCGCGGGTTCGTCGCCATGGATATGGGGCGGGGCGGGGCGGGCCTCTGCCCTACCGGTCCCGCGCGCACGCGCCCACAGCCACGGCCACGTCCTGCCGCTAGAGGGGGCGGGGCGAGCGTGCGCAGCGGGCGCGCGCAGGCTCCGCGACTGAGCCTGGAACCGCGTGCGCAGATCGGCGTTCGCGGCTGGCAGCCGCTGAGGTGAGGGCTGGGCGCTAGAGGTGTTCCCGCCGGGGTGGCTCTAGGCGCGCCGAGGGCCTGGGACCTCCGTCCGCCCCAGCAACTCAAGGCCGCCGCGTCTCCACTGTGACCCCCGCGGCCCAGCCAACCTTTGCATCTCTTCTCGCCCACAGCTGGCCCTGGCCGGGTTCAAGGGCCCGAACGCGACCTTGGACCAGTCCTGCCAGCCGGGTCCCCTTCTGCCTCGGCCACGGGTGACGGGCACACCCAGAGGCAGTGGAGCCTGTGGCGGGCGAGGGGGCGGGGGGCACGACGACGGAGGCCAGAACCGCACTTTTAACTCCGCCCCGGTTTCCTGAGGACGCGCCTCGCAGCTGTGGCTGCAAAGTTTAGCTTCCTTTAAGTTGCCGAGGTGCGCGGGGCCCCGTGAAGTCGTAGTTGAAAAGAAAAGGGCGTGGGTAAATAGGCGAGGCGAGGGTGAGCAGGGGCTGGAAGCCGAGAGTGAGGATGAAGAATGGAGGCAGCGTCCCTTCCTCCGGGCGTGGGCCCCTCGAGCCCCCAAGTCTTCCCGCGCCCAGCACGCGCTTAAGTTTTGCCTGCGGCAGGGCCCTTTAAGGGCCCTCCCGGCCTCCGCGACGCACGTGAGCTGCCTCAGGAAGCCTGCGCGGGGCAGCCTGGGCTTCTGACCGAGGAGAAACCGAGGCCGGAGAGGTTATCAGCCTGTCCAGGATCAGGGCCAGATGCAGTGGCTGGAGCCTTCCAGGAAGAGGGCTCTCCAAGAACAGGGACATGGATAGGGCTCTAATGAAGAGCTGACATTTTGAGACAGAGTTTGGCTTCTGGTTTCCCTAAGAGGTCTGAGGACTGGGAGGTGCAACCTGTGGTGAGGAGAGAATTCTTGTAGAGAGGGGCCTGGGCTTTCCCTGAAAGAGGATCAGTCAGGGCACGGTTCCCGGCTCAGTGGTTATTTTCTTTCTGCCCCCAGCCCTGGAGCACTTGGAGCATTTGGTCCTTGCCGCCTGGATGCCATGAGTTGCTAAAAGTGAGCCTGGCTTTAGAGGTGAGCTTCCCCAGCCCTTCTCCTTCCCTTTCTTTTGAGTACTGGGAAATTCACGTAGCCCTGCCTACTAACAGTGCTGACCAAAGCTCTGGGGCCCTCAGGTACATTTCCCTCCTTTTCTGAGCAGTTTAGCAGGTGAGAGGAGGAGAAACGTGGGAACTAAGCTCCTTTGAGTGGACAGGAAGTGTGCAGCTGAGAGAATGGGGGTAGGTTAAGGTGAGGGGTGGTCAGTCCCAAGACAAGTGGGAGACTTAGATGCTGAGAGCTTCCAGCTGAAAGCTATGGGTTCAGAGATGTCCATAAAAACTTGGACTGTTCTGGAAGCCCTGTCACCAGGGAGGAGAGAGAAAGTGGAAATGGCAGCCTGGAATCAGACTCCCTGGATTCCCATTGCCTGCATTTTGTCCAGGTGGCTCTGTTTGGTACCTGTGTGACCTTGGGCAGGTCTCTTAACCTCTAACCATTTGCTTTCTGATCCACATCCACCTTGTGATGATTAATGAAATAGCTCTGTTTCAACATTGAGACAGTGCCTGGCATATAGTAAATACCCAATGACAGATTTATCATCATCATTATCATCAAAGAAAACAAGAGTGAAAGTAACTGAAGGCAACATGAGTAGGACATGGAATGCATCCAAAAAAGTGCAACTATTGGGCAGGAACACGGATGAGTGAGAAGAGGCGGCTCAATGTCATGACGCTATAGGTTTAGGCATTTATTTTGCTTTTTGTAACACAAATACTGTGTGCACGTTGACTCCAAAGACAATTTTTCAGCAAAAAAATTTGATACCCAGAACCCATAGGGAACAAATTATTCCATAGAGCCAAGTTTTCCATAGGGCTGAAGTGCTGGCTTTCAACTCCTAAACCTTTTAAATTTTAAATACTTGGGGTGGGAATGTTCCTCCAGTGGGTCACATGCTTCCATTCCTCTGTAAACATTCTTCCCTGTGGTATGATTTTTTTTTCCCTCCTTGGGTGACTCAGGTCATACCCTGTGTATAAGAGGGTTAGGCTTCTGGCCCTAAGTTTCACAGAGGGCCCGATGGTCTGTCTTGAATGGCTCACACACCATCCTCTGTGTTGTGTCCCTAGGCCTGCTCTTGGATAGCTTCTCTGCTTCTAATTTTTTCCCCTGAAACAAGTGTCTTTTTTTTGCTTATACCATGCAAATAGGAATAGGGAAAGGCCAATGGGGAAGAGGGAAAATTGCCAAATACATGATATACACAAAAAGAAAAAAAACCTCTGCCCCCCAACCCACCCCAGGATGCCTTTCTGTGAACTACCTAGTACGAGTGGTCAGGTGGGGAGATCAAGACCATGAAAACTAAATTCCAAACACCCGGAGATGTTGGGGAGAAGGGAAGGAAGGGGGAGGGACAGGGCAGCAAGTGGGCCCTAGGTGTGGCTACCCCTAGGCCAGCACCCCTCCCCCGTGGGATGAAATGCTCAGGGGTGAGTGACTCTCATGCTTCCCATTGTGTATCTCTACTTCTAGCAGTCTTTTCCCCTTCCTAGCAGTTTCTAGTCTATGGGCTGGAAAAGCAAGATAGAACTTGTTAGCACTGGCAGCTAGCTCAAGTCTGGACTTTGTTCCGCCTGCTCAGGCTGTTTTGATCTGGTCTCTCCTCTGGTTCTGGATGGGTGAGCTTACTGGGTAGCAATATTCCATGGGCCAGATGTCCTTAGCCAAGGAGGATTTCTTATGAGAGTCTCTTCCTCTGGCACATTTTCCTCCTGAGGTTTTGTTCTTCATGGTTTCCCTGTTTTTAAATAAGTATTTGGACCCTGTGCTTGCCTGTCCTTCCTCTGGCAGTGGTCCATGAGGCTTGGGGAGGCTGGGCAGGCAGTGTGGCTCAATTGTGGTAAGGAAGAGGCAGTGTGGGGAAAAGGCAAGCTTGCTAACGTCTGGCCCATCAGGGGAGCCTGGTTAGGGCCAGGAATATGTCCCTGGTTGACAGGCTTCTGTGCCTCTCTCTGACTCAGTTTCCCCCAGGTGTGACCAAGGCTGCCAGCTGACAGAGCTGCTCTGAGAGCCCCAACAATTATGATTGAGAAATAAAGAGGCTTGTGGCTACAGTCATCCTTTGTAGCTCCCTTCTAGGTCACTCTGTGTGTAAACACCTCTGGCCCCTCCCTCTCCTGGGTCAGAGCACCCAAGGCAGGGCTGAGGTTGAGCCAGAACTGGCTGGCGGGCAGGTGGGCACGTTGGTCAGAGCTGGCTACCAGCCTCCTCTCCCTTCTGTCTCCTTTGCAGCTGCCTTGGGGTGCGGCGTGGGGGGCACAGAGCCATGTCGGACCTGCTACTCCTGGGCCTGATTGGGTGCCTGACGCTGCTGCTGCTGCTGACTCTGCTGGCCTTTGCTGGGTACTCAGGGCTACTGGCTGGGGTGGCAGTGAGTGCTGGCTCACCTCCCATCCGCAACGTCACCGTGGCCTACAAGTTCCACATGGGGCCCTATGGTGAGACCGGGCGGCTTTTCACAGAGAGCTGCAGCGTCTCCCCCAAGCTCCGCTCCATTGCCGTCTACTATGACAACCCCCATCTGGTAAGGAGCCTCTTGTGCCCTGGGTGGGGTTCTGCCCCATGGACAGACATGAGGCAGGGCTTGTTGGGTTTTGGTTTCTGAGGAGGGGGTGGGAAAATGTTTGAGCTGGCCCTGCAGACCACCTCCTCTCTGAGCTTAAAGCTCCTTCCAGATTTAGTCTGGACTTCTGCTCCAGGCATCCATATGCTGGCTTTTTGTTTGTCCAGATCTGATTCCCCTGGCTCATGGCTACCCATGGACTTCTGAGTGCAGGGGGCCACACCATTGTGAGTCCCTAGCCTCTACTGGGGCTTTGGTCTATTGCCTCCTCTTCTTGCTCTCCGTCCCTCTTCCAGCCCTATCTGAGGCCAGCGCTCTAAGGCCAGGCCATTCCGATTCCGCCCTATCTTTGAGGTCCTATCTTGTTCCTGTGCCTTCCCTCTTTCAGCTCTCCTACTAAAAGAAGGTGGAATCCCACCTCTCCAACCATTGTGGTGTCCCCTGGCCCTGTGGTATGGCATTTCTTTGGATATCAAGCTGCCTGGTTAGGATAGGGCCTGGGGGGGCAAGTGGAGCCAGGTGAGCTGTCCAGGATGCTAGGGTCAGAGACTAACCTGGCGTCCCTGGCATCCTGTGGGTGCATGGCTGTGCTTACAGCCTGTGGTGACTCAGGACTCACCAATGTGGCCTCCTGCCATGTCATGCGATGGTGCTGCCCACAGCTGCATGGGCTGGCAGCTCTGCCAAGAGTCCTGCGACCTCTAGTGCAAGCATTGGGAATCCCCAGCTCTGTTCTCTTGCCCTAGAGAGCTCAAGTGGGCAAGGCCTATAGCCTACACACTGTCTGCTGACCGGGCCTTGTTGGGGTGCTCTGTTGAAACAAAGGTGTGTTCACTCCCTCTCTGTGCCTGGTTCTTCTTGACACCTGCACTCTGGAGATGAACAGACTGGCCCTGCCCTCAAGAAGCTTTGTGTGGTTGGCAAGTCATCCCTACATAAATGAATCTCCAGCAGGGCACTGTGCTCAGTGCCCACAGAGCTTTGAGCTGTGGGTTTTCAGAGCATGCCTCCAGTCTGCTGGGGAGGCTCAGGGAGGAAGTCTTCTGCCATGGATAGAATTTTGCTCTCCTGGGAAGGGCCTCCTGCCTAAGGGAACTACAGCTGTGCAGGCCTACAGACATAAGGTGACAGGGGAAGTGTGTCCAGTGGACACATGATGAGGGGAGAAAGAGGTAGAAGGGTTTGCTGGCCGAGGCAGTGGGTGGTACAGTAGGCTGGGAGGAAGGGTGCAGCACAGTTTGCCACCTGCAGTTCAGGAAACTACGGGATAGCAGGTGGAGGAGGGAAAGAGTTGAGGCAGGGGGCCATTGCAGACATTGAGCTGGGCTTGGGTGAGAGGTGACCTGGCCTGGATGAGGAATGAGTAGACATTGAGGTTTTGAGGTCACGTGGCTGGGAGATGCCACTAAATGGGAGCCAAGAGCACTGGGGCCCAAGTGGGATGGGGCAGATGCTGGGCTATGAGAAGCTCCTAGACCAGATGCCAGACCCCCACCCTTACAGGATTCTGGTCTGTAAGTCCCTGCCCCTCCTTCCACACCTAATGCAGTTGGAACCTTTTGCAAGACCTCAGTGGGAGGGATGAGAATCCTTGCAGCTGCCTTTTTCCTCATCAGCATGTCCTGTTCTGGAAGCAGTATGCTGCCTTTTGGGTTGAAAGTGCTAATTCCAGGATGGGAAAGGGCCCAGGCAGTGGGGTACCTTGGGGTCAGTGCTGGAGGCTGGTCCAGGGAAAAGTGAGATAGAAGAATCCTGGCATGGGGCACTCTCCCCATGGCCTCGTGACCCAGCCACCTCCAGGCAGCCCACCATACAGTTCTCCTAGAGGTATGGTGGATCCTCTGGGGTGATCCCTGGGTGTCTAGGATTGGTGGGGCACAGCCCGACTTGATACCAGTCTAGGGGTCCATGACCTGAGAGTTCAGCCTTGAGGCCAGTGATTCTGTCTCACCACTGTCCTGCTGTGTGACCTGGGCATATCACATTCCCTCTGTGAGCCTCCCACTTTCTCCTCTATGGAGTCATGTTAAAGTACCTGCTTATAGGTAGGCTGGCAGGGGTTAAATTAAGTGACATAGGTGAGGCATTCACCCCAGCACCTGGCCCTCAACAGAACTATAACAACAACAACAACAACAACAAAAGGGTGGAAAAAAACATTCATGCTAATTAGTTGTGATGACGGATTGTTAGGCTGGGCACTCATAACCAGGCCTAGACCCTGTGAACATCTGGTTGGCACAGACGGTGGACATACAGGTCAAAGTGGCCACTCTGACCCTGTCCATCCTGGTCCTGGGTCACTCCAGGAAACACTTGAGTTCCCATTTAGAGTTGGGTCGCACCTTGAACCTGGGATGGCTCAGGGATGCTTAGTCTCCATGTACTCTAGAAGCTGGGCAGTGTGATCTCTGCCTGGCGGAGATCCTGAAAGATTCAGGGAACCCTGGACCCCAGGCTTCGGGTGCTCATGGCTGTCACAGGCTGATCTATAAGGACCTGAGGCCTCTGGGTCCATGCTACTGATATTATAGAGGAGGAGAGTAAGGAGCAGATAGGAGCTGGGGTGCTATCTCACACAGTTTAATCGTGCTCTTTAATTTCATTTAACAAAGATTTGAGCACCTGCTCTGTGCCACTCTATCCTGGGCACTAGGGCACTATGGAGACCAAGAGGCCCAGACCTCAGGAACTCTCAGTGGGCAAGGGGTATGAGGGAAGCCTATAGGAGAGGCCTCATCTGGTCCTAGGGAAGGGAAGAGCCCAAGCTTTCTGTTCCCTAGCTGCCTCCCACAGTGGTGTTCAGCATGGGGCCCTGTATATTGTGGTTCACAGAAGGAAGAGACAGGATGTAGGCTGAGCTGTTGAGTGTCCCATCCCCACTCCACCCTCCCTAGCCAGCACAACAGGAGCTAAAACCTGCTTCTCTGTGAGTGTGGGAGGAAGTAAGGCTATTTCAGGCTCTGTGAGTGGGGCAGTGAGTGACCAGGTGAGGGGTGGCCACATGCTGTGTGTGCTGCCCACCCCCATGAGGTATGGACTAACAGCTCCCCAGCCATGCCCCTTCCAGACCTCAGCTGGGCAAGGGGAGGCTGGTTCCTGAGAAAAGCCTGGTGAGGCCTCACCTGGTCTGACTCTGGGCCCAGGAAGTGACACAGGAAAGGGCACCACCACAGTAAGATTGTGGCGATTGCCACATCCTGGGGACACGTATGTATGTATGTATGTATGTATGTATGTATGTATGTATGTATGTATGTATGAATGTATGTCAGCCAGCCAGCCAGCCGGCCGGCCCTCTCTCCTGGAGTCGTTTTTGGGAGGAGGCTGTAAGATCTGGGTGAGTGATTATTGTGGTGCCGGAAGGATTCCATTCTCCATCCCTGAGGACCTTGATAGCAATGGGGGGAGGAAGGAAGGAGTATGTGGCAGGAAGTTGACAGACCCTGGCAGTGGCTCATAGGTGTCCCTCTGCACTCCCAGGCTCAGCATTCATGGAGTGTGGCCATTTCCTCTTCTAAGTACCAAAGAAGCGAGTGAGTTCCAGAGTCAGGGATCTGTCTTCACCCCTCCACCCCACCTCCCTACCTCCCTCAGTGCGTGCGTGCGCGCGCACACACACATATCCAGTACTGCTCTGTCCTCTCCCCTACTGCTGAGGTGGGGGCTGGTGGGGTTGGACAGTGACTTTTGCCTCCCCTTGGGTGTTAGGAAGGAGCTGGAGAGGACCCTGAGCACCTCATATGATCCTGACCATATGAGCCTGACCAGTTCTGTCCTGTCTGCTAGCCTGGCCCTCCACCTCCTGCCCCACCCTCTGCTGCCACTGCCTCGGCTGCTGTCTTTGGGGCTTAAGTACCTACCTATCTGCCCTTGTGGGGAGCTTGGCTGAGGCAAGTAGGGCGTGGCAGCTGGTTCAGTTTACCTGGCCAAGGAGAAGGTGCTTGCCCCAGGCATGGAGTGATGGCGATGGGAACGGGTAGCGCTTGGGTTCTGCCTTTAGTAAGCTAGACCGCATTAGACCTCCTTTTTCCCCCTAGACCACTGAGAGACAGCCTGGGCCACCAAGTCTACAGGGCCTAAGGCTGGTAAGAGTTTGTTGCCCCTCTTCCCCTTCAATGTGTGTAGGGGTATGGGCCCCCCCGTTCTCCCTGGAAACACTGAGGTCCCATGGATCGTGGGAATAGTTGGGGTGAGGGAATAGAATTTCCCTGAATTGAGTCCTCAACAGGATCAGTGGGAATGTGGGCTGGGCTGATGCTTCCTGAAGGCCCAGGCCATCCCATACCCCCATTACCTGGTAATGATTTTTGGCCAGATGGAGTCCAGGCTTTTGCTCTGCAACAGGTTAACTGTGGGGCAGCTGTGGAAAGGTGAGCCCACTCTGCCCAGCAGAGCTGCCTTTGGAAGGGAGAAGGGGTGAGGTGTGGGAGAAGAGGGCTTTGGACTCTGGGTTTGAATCAAGGCTCCACTGCTAACCAGCATGTTACTCTGAACAAGTCGCTTTGGCCATCTGATAATTCCTGCTTCAGAAGTTTTGTTTTTCTGGGGATTAGATAGTAAGGATAAGGCCAAACACCCAGCTCCTAAAAGGTGCTTTAGGGCTCTGGGCATCCCCCCCACCACTTCTGAGGACCTTGTGCTTTTAGGAACTCTCCCTGCCTGCCTCTGGCCTAGCCTCCTGTGGGCTGCCTGGGCCATATGAGGAGGCGCAGTGGAGGGAGAGGCCCTGGCACAGGCCATTCCTAGTCAGGGCCTATTTCTTGGTCTCAGAGTGGCTGTAAGTAGTGTGGCACACTCTAGAGCCAGTCTGCCTAGGTTTGAATCCTGATTCCAAACTTGCCTTGCTGGGTGACCTTTGCTGAATAGCTTTGTTCTCTGGATCTCAGGAACAGTGTTCTTTGGATTTAATAAGCTGAAGCATGGAAAGCAGCATCTGGGGCCGGTGGTGAGCTCCTTGTCAGGTACTAGCTGTTGTTAGGTCTTGGCCAGGCAGGAACCCTCTCTTCACTAAGGGCTCACACAGCAGGGTCAGCAGGGTCAGCAGGGTACTGTGAGGCTTCTCTGGAAGGGGCAGTGAGGCCAGCTTGTACTCGGTAGCTGGAGGTTCTAAGCAGACTGCCCTCTTCTCACAATGCTGGGACTCAGGAGGCCTCACAGCCCAAAGGAGATACTCTGGCATCTCTTACCTGACACTTTTGCTCTGAGGGCGGATTCTGGATGGGCCTGCCTTACTCACATTGGTGGTGGGTCTGGCCACTGCTCTGTCTCCCTGATGTGGGTCCTTGCTGATACTAGTTCTGGTCTAGCTCTTGTTCTGGGCATAGATACTCAGAAATGACTGATATGGGGAGGAAAAGACAAATGGAACTAGGAGACTCAGGCTGACTTCCTGGGGTCAGGCTCAGATAAAGCCATTGCATTGAACCAAGATGGGTGGGGTTTCTAGCCATCAGAGCACTCCTACCTTCTGGGCCCTTGACAGCCTAGGTGGGCCATTCCCCTGGAGGTAGGCCTGGGCTCTCCAGGGAGCCCAGGGAAGCTTTCCACTCCTCCAAGACCAGCCTTGCCATTCCCAGCTTGTGTTAGGGCCTGCCAGTCTCCTTGCTGGTTCCTGGTTCCGACTGCCTTCCAGTTCCCACCTGGTATGGGGCTGCTTAGCAGGTGGTGGGCTTGCTGGGTAGCCTCCTAGGCTGCCCCTTAGCCACTTGTGCAGGGGAGAGGGCAGGAAGTGTCCTCACTTGTAGAACTGAGCGATTCCTCAGGCAGAAAGGGAGGGAGTACCTCTGTGCCCCACACCTCCGGGATCTCAGGAGCCCTGTCTCATTAGCTGTTTCCCTCCCATGTGATAAGAGTTCTTCCTTTTTCAAGGTGGAGGGAGAGGATGTTTGCTCATGGTTCAGGGCCCGTGTGTGCATGTGTATGCATTCACGTACTATTGCTGAGCACACCCAAGAACTTTCTGTGTGCACAAGATCCTGGACGTTACTGCCCAAAGGCCTGGAGTGGTAGGGAGAGATGGAGAGGCCATCAGTTACAATACAGCACAAGACCTACTCCATCTGGTGGGCATTTGGGGATGAGAGAGGAGGGATTGCTTAGCGAGGAGCAACAGAGGCTTTCAGGATGAGAGTTGAGCTGTGTCTTGAAGGATGGGAGAGTTTCCCAGGCAGAAGGGACTCTGGAGTAGGGTTAGGAGGACATTCCAGGCAGGGGAAGTAGCCTACGCAAAGACAGGAAGCATAGGAGGATGTGGTATGTTTGGAGAGCTGCAAATAGTTCCATGTGGGTGTTTGCGGGGTGTGGAAGGAGAGGAGGCTGCAAGGCGGATTGACCAGAGCCTGGGTTTATCTCTCCCTCTGCCACTCAGATGCTTAGTGGGTGCCTGCCCACCTGGGTCCTGGCCCCTACTCAGGCCTGGGGATGCAGAAAAGGAGTGCGAGGTGAGTGTGTGGACAAAGTGGGCAGTGTGGTGTGGGCCACTCGGAGGCAGCCTTGCATGCTTGGCTCAGGAGTTTCATCTTAGAGGTGAATTGGGAGCTGTTGAGAGATTCTAAGCAGGATGATCATAGGTGCTCTTGTGCCTTTGGGGGACTAAGGAGGATGTGGAGCTGGGAGCTCCAGTAGGGCTGCTGACGATCAAGACCCTGGGACCCAAACCCAGGCAGGCCAGGAGTTAGAGAGGAGATTATCAAGTGACCCTCCATTCATTTTTCTATTTAGCCTATATTGGATGTTTCTTTTGTACAGCATAGATTGCAAGGGTTAGGAACAAGATAGGCTTTGCCACGGGCACTGTCGCTTGGTCTGTCAGCAAGGCCTGTCAGACCTTCTGTCGCAAATCTTGGGTGTGAATGGGGCAGTTGCACCATCTAGAGACAAGAGGTGGTACTGCAGTGATTTCCCATGCCTCTGGGTAGGATGGGAGGAACATAGGGCTCAGAGAAGTGACTGTGCTGCAAGGTAGACTTGATGTGGGCAAGAGATTACAGCACGATGTTGGGATGTGTGTGGGAGCCACCCGGAAAGGCTCCCCAAGGGGGTATTTGGACTTGAAGGATGGGCAGGGAGGAGCTGCACGCTCAGAGATTTGGATAGGTGAGAATTCTAAGCCAAGGGTTACTTGTTTGGCCTGTGTCATAGCTACTAATAATAAAACAACAATGGAGTGCTTGCTGAGTGCTGGACCGTGCTAAGCCCTCATGTGAAGGATCTCATTTAATACAACAGTTCTGTAAATTGCTATCAAGGAACTGGGACTTTAGGAAACCAAGGGACTCATCCAGAACACAGGACTCGAGATTCATGCCCAGGCCTGCCTCTCTCCGGAATTTGCACCATATTGCCTTCCACAAAAGCCCTGAGTTATGCTTAATGACAGAGGATTCAAGGGACCAGAAAGGGGACCAGAACTTCAGAGAGCCGAGGGTGACCCGCAGGGACTACATAGAGGTGAGAGTGCCCAAATCTAAGGCAAAGTGAGACTCCAAGGGCAAGTTTGAGTTGGCCAAAGTAGAGCGGCAGAGCAGAGGTCAGAAACCCCTAGGGGATTATTGACAGGACTTGGAGAGGGCCAGTGGGAGGGCAGGGAGAGGTAAAAATGACTTTACCGTACTTGGAAGGTAGGCTGGGGAGGAGAGCAAGTGGAGGTAGAGGGAGTTTAAATTTAAAGGTCCGTGGGCCCTGAGTAGGGCCTTCAGATTGAAGAAAACCCAGGATGGAGAGTACAAGGTCTGTGGTAAGTCTCTAGGATTTAGGAACAGATACCCCTGGGGGCTGGTACAGATTCAGGTGGCATGAGGTGATACAAACTGGGCCTCTTGATGCCAGGAGGAGAAGCAAGCACTGGGCCTTGCAGGCCTGGGGTCAGGTCTAGGAACTGTTGGAGACTCACATAGGAGCCTCTACCTGGCTAGGGTTTCTGGGAACCAGGGGAGGGAGGGCAGCTAGGGAGGGGAGCAGAGTGCTGTGTAGTGTAGGCACTGCGGGCCCAGAGAGACTTGTAGGAACCAACAGTCTCGGCCAGGAAGGTGCCTGGGAAGTGGGGCAAGTTTGGGATGGGGCCTGGGGTGGAGAGGAGATCTGGAGGCCCTGGAGATGTTGGTTGGCCCCCACCTGAGAGTCTGGGAAGAGGATCTCTCAATTTCATCAGCAACCCAGAGTTCATTGTGATTCTGCTTCCTGACCAGTGCTTCCTGCAGCCCCTCCACAACCAGCACAGGGCCTGGCCTGTGTGTTGGAGGAATACATGAAGGGATGGATGAGTCTTGCAGCAGGATACCACAGGCCAGGGCCGTGGATGGATTTCAGCAGGAAAATCCTAGGGTCTGGGGCTGCATGGCCTGTAGCAGCTGGTGGTTATGCCAAGCCCGAGCTGGCACAGAAGCCAGGAGGCAAGAGGTCTTAGGGCCTCCTTCCTTTGCCCAGCCCTGACACTTCTTCTCTGCCTCCCTAGGTGCCCCCTGAGAAGTGCCGCTGTGCAGTGGGCAGCATTCTCAGTGAAGGTGATGAGTCGCCCTCCCCTGAGCTCATCCGACTGTATCAGAAATTTGGCTTCAGGGTGTTCTCCTTCCCGGCACCCAGCCATGTGGTGACGGCCACCTTCCCCTACACCACCACCCTGTCCATCTGGCTGGCTACCCGCCGTGTCCATCCTGCCCTGGACGCCTACATCAAGGTGAGACAAGGTCTGGTGTGTGTGTCAAGGGGCAGCCAGTCGTTTGGAGGTCAGGGAGGCCTGCCGTGTCTGGGAGGAAAAGGTGGTTTTGGGAGGGCAGCAGTCCGGGGCCCTTGTAGTGTAGCTGCCTATGTAACTAAGAAGATGGGCAGAAGCTGCTGGCATCTCTTCCACGTGCCTGACACCCTGTGGGCCCCAGAACATCTCCCAGGAGCATGAGGAGTTTGTTCAGAAACCTAGCCTTGTTACTTCAGCTCTGGCTTGGAACAGAGATATCCTTAGTGCTCAGTCCCCACTCCAGACCTACCATGCCCCCTTCCTGCTAGAGGCCTGCAGAGCAAGGGCTCTGAGGCTTCCAGTGGCTGGGAGGCCCCAGGTGTATATGTGTTGCCCTGGCCTTGCCTCTGTGTGGGCTTATGCACCTGCTCCCTGAGTCCAGGACTGGGGCAGCAGTGGCAGACTCTGTCTTCCTCAGTTCCTGACCTGGCCCTTGGCAGTGCTGGTGGACCATCCTGCCTGAAAGAAGAAAGAAAGCTAGACACCAGGAGATCTGATAGGAGTCTCTTGTGTCTGTGGAGTTCTTTGTAAACTTTCCCTGTTGTAAATCCCTCCTCCTCTATTACATTTTGTAAACTTGGGTGCTAGGGAAATGACCCCAGTTTGGGCTTGGAAGTGATTGTTTATTCATCTGTTCAATTTGTATTTATTGAATGTTTGTGCCAGGTATTGTGCTGGACGTGGTGTGAGACGTTGGTGTGTGAAATAGGCATTTACAGTGAGGTGGTGGAGATAGGTAATAATGTCAGACAAAAACGGGATGTGCTAGGAAAGAACAGGGTGAGAAAAGGCAGGGAGCCAACTTGAACGGAGTAGTCAGGGACAGCCTGTCGGGGGAAGTAGCCTCTTAGGCAGAATCCTGTGAAAGCACTTGCAGAGGGGTAAGAATGTTCTAGGCAGAGCAGGATGAGGAGCATGGGGGTGATCTAAAGTCAGTGGGAAGTCACTGCAGTGTTCCAGCCAGGAGAGTAGCAGGATATGAGCCATGTAAGATGGGCTGTGCCATCTCTGGGCAGGGTGGGACTGGATTAAAACTAATTACAATTTGTTTTGGAGGTAGAACTGATGGATTTGTGGGTGGGTTGGATCATGTGGCGGGGAAGGAATGGGAGGAGTCACAGGCTCTGGTCACCTCTGGCCCAGGGCAGGTGGGGGAGCACATAGTGGTGCTTTGCACTGAGATATGGAATGGCTGAGGAACTGGCTTGCGGGGCAGCCAGCTCTGTGGGCTGTGTCAGAGAGACATCTGAGTCAGGGTGTGGAGTCAGCAGTGATGTGTGTAGTCTGGTAGACATGCTTTGGGACATGAGCCTATTGACAGTGCTTGCCCTGGGGGGCAGCTGTGCAGCAAAGGTTGTGCAGAGAGCTTGACCAGTGTGGCTGGGGTCAGGATACAGGAGGAAGAAAGTTAGCAGGACTGTGAACTTGGGGGTTTTGAAAGAGCCTGGTGGTTTTGTTCCCCAAAGCAGCTTGGGAAAAGGGACAGGGCCCTGGTGATGAAAATGGGAGCTCAGACAGGTCCTGGTTAAGGAGATGTGAGGGTCTGGGATCAGGGCTGGGGAATCAATAAATTGGGCCCTGGGTCACCAGCTGTGGACCTGATAGCCAGAGATAGGAAGAGGAGAAACAGGAGGGTGGTCATGGTAGGCCAGGCATGAGGAAGATAGAGGAGGATTTCCTTTGTGAACTGGAGGGTGGCAGCCAGAAGGGTGCTAGGGCAGGGTGGCGATGGGGGCGCTGTGCTTGCCTGGGGGTGGGTTGGGCAGGAGGTGGGGAAGCTGGTTGGTGGTGAGGGCAGGAAGGAGACGTCAGTGACCAAGGCCTGCTCAGCATTTCACCCACGAAAGGGCTGGTGTGTGGTGTCTCCAGTCCTGTCTGTGCCATCCTCAGCCTCAAGGGCTGGTCTGGAGGAGCACCCCTAGGAAGAGACTTTCTGGGTTCCAGATCTCAGAACAGGACGGGTAGCATGCGGTGTGGTGGCAAGCAGCTCAGCCACCAAAGCCTTTTCCTGGCTTCAGGGGTTTATTTTTAGACACCTTTGTCCAGATTTCCCGGCCCCTGACAGCTTCACAGGTTGCCCGGTTTTGACGTCACCTCTTAGATGAAAGCCCTTCCTCTGCCTCCTCCTCCCATGGGGGCCTGTCGTCTGTGGTCTGAGCTTGGTTTTCCTGGGGTTATGGCTGGAGCAGGGGGAGTACCATCCTCTTTCCTGCCTGGGATGAGGAAGCAGGGGTGCAGGGCAAGGGGCTTCTCCAGAGGTGTCTGAGGCATGCTGTGTGGGAGAGTGAGAGATGCCAGGCTGCCCACAGTTGGGGCGCAGCCCAGGTGCTCTGCTGGTTTCTGGGGGTGGCATTCACCTCTACCCCCATGTATAGCCTGGTCTTTCATTCTGAGGGTCAAAGCCAGGTGAAACACGAGGAAGAGCTGGTTTTGTTTGTTGGTCTCTGCCTGCAGTGGACAAGGGGAGGCCCTGTGCCTCTCTCAGCCTCGATGACAGAGAGCAGAGAATATAAGGCTCGCTCTCACACCTGCCCTCTTCCCCACTGCCCTGAGAGCAGAGAAAGGAGGCTGCTAATGAGACTGGGCGCTTCTGACTCTTCCAACCCCGACAGCTGGCTGCCTTTAACCATGTGTCATGTTACATACATGAGCCCACGTCCTTCTTTTTCTCCACCTTGCTGGCTTCTCTCTGGATCTGAGGCTGGTTCTGCTGTGGAGTTGCTTCAGATGCAGTGACAGCAGCCATCAACTTTCTATTTCAAGAGGGGTGAGGGAGGGCTTGGCAGGCTCACCTGCCTCCCCAGATGCTGGGGCGCGAGTTGGAGGTGAATGATCTCAGAGCTTTGGAGGAGGGAGGTAGAGAGCAGCTGCTGTCCTGGCAGTTGCAGGTATGCCTGAGCCTGGGACAGGATTGGTCTTATGAGACAGCAGGGGTCCTCAGTGTCACCATGAGGAGCCTGAAGAGAAGCACTTGTCAGGCCTCTGCAGAAATTCTGGAAGGACGGCCAGATCTCAGCTTTGTGGTCTGTGTGGCAGCCCCTGGCTCTCTGGCCCAGGCTTCTCTAGTTTGGCAGCCTGGTAAGCTGAGCTATTGGGGCTGGAACTCTGCCTTCCTCCACGTAAACCACTGGGGGCCTCCAAGCCAAGCCCCCTGGGACAGCATATGTGTGACGGGTCCCTGGGTGCTGTGTGACCATCAGTCCACATGGAAGATGCCCCAGCTTTTTCAGCCTGCTCCACCAGAGTCCAAGATGTGAGCTTCCAGGGCAGGAGGAGACCACTCTCCCTGAGCACCTGGCAGCTGCAGGAGGGAACTGAGCTCCCTTGAAATTGCAAGGCCACAGAGAAGGTGGGTCCCAGATGTCAGTCCCAAGTAATAGGCAGAAGCCCCAGAATTCACCTCAGAGTGGGACCAGTCTTAATGAACCTCCCGGGAAGAATTGGGACACATGGAGGAGTCCAGAACTGAGTGGGAGGCCTGGGGACCCATGTGTGGGATTGTGTGTGAGGTCCCCACACTTGATACTTGACTTATATCTGCCTGCAGTTGGCAGTGGAGGTCACTGAGAGTGTTAGAATCTCCAGCCAAGCCCCCTATGCCTGAATTCCTCGCAACAGGATCTGTGATTTTTTCCCCATAAACCCTCTTCCCAGAGTCTCTGCTTTCCCGGAAGTTTTTGGTGGGTGTTGAGGGAGTGGTCTGTGATGTTAGGGCATCTTCTCCTGAGTTCAGGGAGACACCGGGCATTGTCTGCATGGAGGCAGGTTGGCTGGGAAATGCAGGTCGGCCCTGGAGGTTGGATAGTGGCTCTTTCTCCATAGAATTGAACAGGTGTGGTAGGCAGGGCAGGTATACTGAGCCCTTCGGGGGAACCTCAGTGGTAGAGTTCTGGGACAGCTGGGTTGATGGGGTTATCCTACCAGGGATAGCCGTGGGCAGGGAGACCTTAGTTCTCAGACTCCTCTGGGACAGGAGCCTAGGGGCTGTACCAAGGTGCCCCCATGACTGGCAGCCAGGGGTCGGGGAGCTGCACTCAGACCTTTACCTGCTTCAACTGGAGTTGCTCTGCCCTTGGGTTTTACAAATCAGATGGCCTTGTGAACTTTTTTTTGGAGGAGGATGTTTAAGACTTAACTGGTTTGAAAACTTCTGTCCTGTGAGGGATGCAGAGTTGGGCAGATGCATGTCTGTTCCAGATCCTCAGGACACCATGACAGTTGCAGTGTGAGTGGAGCTGGGAGGCACCGGGCAGGGGCGGGAGCTCTCAGAAGAGGCACTTGTTTCTGGAGGAGCTGGAAGCTGGACCTGGAGGAGGCCTTGGGGAGTGTCAGGGTGGAGATCTCCCTGGAGTGGTTGAGACTGAAGTCCTGAATGGTGGGTGATAGGCTGGCAGTGTCAAGGGGCAGCCAGCTGGCAACTAAGGAGCAGGGGCCTCAGCAGGTTGCCTACAGAAGTGGGTCAGCCTGTTGAGCTGTGGGTTGTGAGGAAGCTTCCAGCAGCATGGTTAGCCTGGGTCCCATCCAGTGGCTCATAATCTCCTGTGTTTGTTTCCCCTTAAGCTGTCTGGGGGACTTTGAGGGCATCAGAGGTGGAGGAGGTTTGAGTCCACGCTGGGGCCAGAACACCAGTGGGGAATAGCGTGGCCCTGGCAGTGGGAATCCAGGTGAGGAAGCCCCAGTGGAAAATGAAATTTGGGGTCATCTCTCCCCCTGCTCATCACCTTTGCTGAGCTAATGTGGGAGGGTTCCCGAGCTTTATTTTTAATAAGAAAGGCCCTCCTGGTATCTCAGCTCAGTCACTTACTCAGTAGTTATTTACTGGGCCCTCTTTTGTGTGGCCTTGTTGGCGGCATGGGGGAACCAGTTAGGAGGCAGGCATAAAGTCCTAATCAAAGCCAGCATCCCTATTATTTTATCAATAGGGCTACTGAGGCCTGGGGTGGGGCGGTTACCCAAGGGCAAGGGATGAAGCAGTGGCTGAGTCCAGGCTAGGTCCCTTGGGCTGAGAATCATTGTGATGACTACAGGCCTTTTGCCACTCTGCCCTGTCCATGAGTGGGGCTGGGCCCTAAAAGCTGAGGACTTGTCATGAACTTGGGATACACTGGGGATGGTGCTCAGAATGGGCCTGGAATAGCAGTGCCGTGGCACAACACACTTTTGACCCTCTGTCTCCAACCCTGGTGGGCAAGGTCAGGGACTGAAGCTGTCAGTCTGGGAGACTAAACCAGAAGCAAAGGGCAGGAAGAGTCTGGCTGCCAGTTTGCCCAGCAGGCATTCATTAAGGGACACCTTGGCAGCTGTTCTGGGCACAGGCAGCAGCTGCTGCAGGTACCTTATTGGGCCTCATGTCCTCACCCTCAGTGAGGTGGAGGCGGCTCCATTCCCAGGCTTCCCTCACTGGGGCTCCAGGGCCAGCTCACCTGCCAGTGCTGCCGCCTGCTAATTGGCCTTCCCCAGCTCAGGGAGGAGGGAACTCTCAGAAGCATCAGGATTGGGGCTGAGTGATAAGTCCCCAGAACTCTTTCCTCCTACCCATTCTGCCAGCCACAGGGCTTAGCTGTGCCCACAGAGGGAGTGGGGTGGGGAGGGGGAGATGAATTCACTGGGAAAGGCAAAGCAAGCTTTGGGGTTGGTGGCATTTGGACTGAGCTTTGCAGGGTGGGTAGCCTTTTCCAGGTGGGAAGGCAGGTCAGGCGGAGGCACTGACTTGGGCATGGCTTGTGTATCCAGTCTGGCTGGAGAGCAGAGTTGGAGCAAGAGATGAGGCTGAGTCCTGCAGGCTCAAGGGAGCCACTGATGATTTCTGAGCCGATAAGTGACAGCATCCAGGATGACTTTGGAACAGGACTATGAGCACTGAGAGGTGGGGAGGAAGAGCTGGAGGCCACAAACTCTGAACAAGAGTAACAGAAGTTAGCTCAGGGTAGCTGTGACTCCACTCCCAGATCCCCCTCCCCACGAGCCAAGAGGAGACCCCCGTCCCCTACCCCAGACACACACCTGACTCTCTTTAGGGAGTTGCCCCTGGGTGTTGAGGTGTTGGGGGACCCCACAGGAGCTAGGCCTCTCCCCTCTGCAAGCCTGGGCCCTGGAACCTGTTCCTCAGCCTCTCTGGCTTCACCCCTCCCCACTCCCCTACCCCCGGAATGAAAGCACAAAGCCAGCCTTTGCTGGGGCGGGCGTGGGAGCCACCACTCTCGAAATACCAGCTCAGATATGGTAGCTTGGCAGCCCTGCAGGACCCTGGGGGCTGAGGCTTGTCTGGATGGTGCTGTGGGGTTGGGCTGTCACCAATCCAGAGAGAGCCTTCTTCCTCTGGCAGATGGGCCTTACCAAGGAAGAATTCTTTTGCTCTTCTCCAGAGAACTTGAGATTCCGGGAACAAGGAAGGAGAGATTCCTAGGAGGGGGAATCCCTCCAGAGCAGAACAACTCTGTCCTTTAGCAGAGCCCTCAGACAAAGAAAGACTATTTGTCTGGTTATGCAGACAGGCAATCTAAGGCTCCAGAGAGAAGGTCTTCCCTGAGGGATGGGTGGAGGTGCCAGTCCCAGATGAGAAATTCAGGGCCCTCTCCTCCTCCCCTACCTTCTCTCCTTCCCCCACCTCTCCATCCCCACTTGCCCACCTGTCCTTCCCTTTGGCACATCATGATTCCTCTGGCTCCCTGATCCCTTGGCTTCAAAGCTCCATCTGCACCAAGCAGCTTTCCTGCTGCTGGATAATCAATCAGCAACATTTTCGTTGGCTTATGAGCTGGACTGGCTCAAGGTCCTCGACTGCACAGATGCTGCAGAGAGTGGCTGGATCTTGGAGAGGGGTGGGCTGTGGAGCCTGCCATGGCAACAATGTCATCTGGGAGGCTGTGGCTCCCCTCCCAGGTTTGGAAAGGAGAGTGATAGGATCCCAAGTCTGAGCCCCTGAGCTCTCCATGGAGTACCCACCCCAGTGCTTCCCAGTGCTGTGGTCCTGCTCCATGAAGGCCCAGAAGGCCAGAGCAGGGCTGAACTGGGGTTGAGTATTGGCCACTTGAGCATGGCTGTGGGTCAGGGTCTTCTTAGCCCAACCAGGCACTGAGATGCTTAAGGGCCTGTGTCCCCTGTGTCTGCTTAGAGGGAACCACCCTCCCCTGCTTCTCATTGCCCAACCCTGGTCTCCATTGCTGCTGAGGCCCCCCTCATAGGCTTCCCAGGAAGCCAGGGCCTGGGTGTGCAGGATATGAGCAGAGGTGTAAATTGTGTGGCAAGCTGCCAGCTCTGAGGTGAAAATGAAAAGTCTTCAGGCAGTGGCAGCAGCAGGCACAGCAGGCTGGGGTGCCAGGCACAGCACCCCACCTTCCCGCCCTACTCTGCCTCACACCTTCCCCTTTTCTGCCATCTTCCCCAGGCTCCCACCCAGGCCTGGCTCCTCTACCATCCCCTCCCCTGCCATTTAGGGGGGCTCCCAGTTCAGCCCAGGCTAGACCTGACTCCAAGAGGGCCTTCTCTTGCTTCCATTACATTTTCTAACTGGCTGACTAGTGCACAGAAAAATGGGCTGTGCTTTTGTCAATTTTATGAGCTTAATGTTTGTGGTAGTTTCTCCATTAATTCTGAGTTTTCCAAGTATACAATTGTCTTGTCTTTAATAATGGATTTTTTATTAATCTTTTCTGGTTCCTCACTTCTTTTGAGGTCATCTATCCCAATCTCTTTATTTTATATTTGGGAAGATTGAGACCCAGAGAGAAGCTACCTGTTTGTCAGTAGCTAGGCCAAGGCTCAGGACTCCTGCCTGGAGCTGTCTGTGCTACTTCCTGCCCCTTCTGTCCCCTCCCTGGTAGTCTGTCTCATTCCTTGTCTCCTTTGCCTCTCATTTTCAGACCTTTGGGCCTCCTGCTCCAAGGAGGAAGGGTGCTCACCAACCCTTCTGCAGGCTCTCCCTGCTGGCACTGCAAAGTCCCCAAAGCTGTCTCCTGCTGTCACCTCTTGTCCCACAGACAGGTTTAGGTTCTGGGCCAGAGGCTGTTGAGAGGCCCACTGGGGATGAGAGGGAGCCAGAGAGGGGGAAGTTGACAGAAGTTCCTGGGCAGAATAATAACAATGTGCCACATTCCAGCCATAGCCCCTGCTGTGCCTACCCTATCACTTTGCACTTCAATGCAGACCGGCTGCCAAAGGGGCCTCCAGGGTCTGAGCCCCCACTTGCAGGGACTGCTGTGTGCAGGCGGGTGCATGTCAGTGTCTGTGTAATTAAAAATGAGCATGCCTCACTTCACCCAGTGAAGAGATGTCACCACCTCGGGTGGGATGCAACAGCTGTTTGCCGGCTGTGTGGCTAACTGGCTGTCCAGCCTGGTGTGGAGGAATGGGTAGGACAGGACCCCTCACCCCAGTGAGACAAGAAGTAAAGGGCTGTGATGGAGCAGAGATGGATGGAGCAGACCTCATCCCTTTGTAGGCCTAGAGCTCATGTAGGAGATTTGTGACCCAGTCCTTGGCCTACACCCATTGCCTCATCCTCCTGGGGACTTGAGGCCACCTACTGCTGAGCACACCCAGGCTCTGGGCAGCCTGGGAATGGGATCCACCCTCAGTCTCCCTCCTGGGCCTGACCTCTTCTGCACACCACACCCTCCCCACCCCTAGCCGAGGCCAGGGCACAGGCTGATGCTCCGGGAGCAGAAGACCAAATGGGGTAGTTCAGGTCCCCTGTCTTGCCTCCCTCCTCCCCTCCCCTAGTTCAGTAAGAACTACCGGGGAAGCACTGGCGCAGCATCCCAGTCTAGCCCCTTTGCAGGAGCCCTGAGCTGTATGGGCCAAATGTTTGCCCCTGCACCGAGGAGATGAGTTCAACCTGAGGTGAGGAGAGAGTGAGTGGCATGTTCCCAAAGTAGCCGAGGCAGTGGCACCATGACAGCCTTTTGTGCATCACTCCTTCCCTTATCTGCCAGCACCCTTATAGGGGTGAGCTGGTGTCAGTGCAGAGATGCTGGTGGGGGAAGTGCTCTGACTGAGTCTCCTGGAAACCCCTGCATTATGGATGGTGTCCCAAGTCCCCCTCTTGTTTCTGTTTGTGGAAGGCCAGGTGGGAGGGAAGCCTTGGAGGTGTGTCTGAGAAACTGGAACTCCAGAATCCAGTTTCTAGCAGTCCCTGGTGACACCTTAGCGTGATTAGCTTACTTCTTTCTGTTAGGTGGGGAAGACTCTAGATGTCTGCATCTCTCCCACCTTGGAGCAGGGCTTTGTGATCCCCTTGAGTCTGTGTGTAGGGGTGAGTTGCCCTGGGTTGTGGCCTCGTCAGATAGCCAGTGGCTTCAGTGGCCCACGCAGGTTCTCCTGTCCCGGTGCTGCTTCCTCAGGCCTCTGGCTGCTTGGGCTGTGGGAAGGGGTGTGCCCAGGGCTGGGAGGACTCTAGGCCCCTTTCCCTGGCAGTACCAGCCCAGTGTGGCATTGGCTTGGTGTCCTTGGCAGTCTGTTCTCCAAGGGCTCCCTGGGGCTAGCTGAGGGAGAGGCAGCTGGCCTTGCCTTCCTCTGATGATTTTCCAATATTTACCAGCTCACTGACATGCTGCCTGGGCCATAGCTCCTGCTGTGCAGTGAGGACCTGAGAGCTGGCCTGTGGCTTCCCTCTCCTCCCTCAGAGGCTACACCTGGCTGGGAGGGAAAGGGCTTGTCTTCTCTGCCTGATCTCTTAGGGGCAGAGCATATGGCTAGTCCTTCCCCTGTCCCACACCCTCCATCCCCAGCCCCCACTGGGACTCATTGTTGGTCAGTGGGCAGAGCATGGAGAGGGGTCTCAAGGAGAGGCTACAGGGACAGTTATAAGCCCCTCCTGTATCTATGGGCCTGGGTTGGAAGTTTGTGCCTTTGTCTTCTTCCTGCCTGAGTCTGAATTTTGATAGGATCCGGCATGTGTTAAAATAATTTGGGGCTGAGCCGTCAATGAGATTTTAATTAGCTCTGTGCCTCCTTCCAGTAGGGAGGGCCAGGGACCCCAGGTGGCAGGGGTAAGACTGGGCTTGACTCAGGTATGAGGCTGCCCTTCCAGGGGCCTGGAGGCAGGCTTGGGCAGCTGGCACTCCCTATGTGGGATGCTGTGAGGAGGGAGGGCTGGGCAGGGGAGGAATGGCTGCATAGCCCCAGGCCACAGTTTTCTCTGTGCTGCTCTGCTCCCTTGTTCCTCTGTTCTCCCCAATGGCTTTGAAATGAAGACGACGGCAAGGATGGAGGATGCAGTTTCCATGGCAACAGGGCTGTCCACCGCCAGGCAACTTCAGAGCTGGGCTCTCTGGAGGAGGCAGATGCGCAGAGCAGCCACAGAGCTGCCTCCTGCCTGCCAATGAGGGGGCTGGAGAGCAGGTGGCAAGGGTTGCTGCTTGGTGCTACCCACCTTGATGCCTGGCCTAGAGGGGAGGGTGGAAGGGAGACTACTCCCTCTTATTATCCCTGTTACTTCCAGAAGGAAAGCTAGGCAGGTGGCTTGAGTGTTGGTGAGGTTTGGGGTACTGTCCCATTGTCCCTGGGATTTCTAGGTGGGCACAGGCTCTGGTTCCTGGAAGTATCCCCAAAAGTCATCTGTCTACAGCCCTTGAGATATGGGCCTCTGGGTAGCTGATGGCCACTCAGCAGCTTCCTTTTAGACCCTTTGAATGCCGTGAGCATGGGATGCTGGTGAAGGCCATGCTCTGATTGGGTTCAGGGGCCTTTTATTCCCTCTAGCTTCAGGAAAGGCCCTGGACCTTCAGGAGGCCTCTGACCCTGGCCTTGGCAACATGACCCAGTCACTGAGTGGGGTTCAGGTTTGGCAGATGCTTGCCCCCAAGTGCTGGCATTAGTGGAGCCCCAGAGCCTCCTCATTCCTGATGTCGTGCTCTTATTTACCCTCCTTATTCCTGATGTCATGTTCTTATTTACCCTCCTTCTGAAGACCAGGCCTTGGGTGGGTGTGTGGGCAGGTAGAAAGCAGAAGCAGCCATTGGTGTGTTCAGAGATGGGAAGAGCTGGGGGCCGAGATGGCCCATAGAGCTCTCAAGTTGGCAAAAAAGGTCAGACTCAATCTTAAAAATAGTGATTTTCCTTCACTGTCCCTGGAGGTGTTAGGGCTAGCATGTCCTACTCTGTGTTTGAGCACACAGAGACTTAGGATGAGAGGCCTTGCCTGGGTCATGTGTGGAGTCAGAGGCTAAGCTGCAGCTAGACCTTGGGCCAGGACATCCACCCCCATGTGGCTTCCATCAGGCTGCTGAGGACCCTGGCTGGATGAACCTTTCAGCCTCACTCTTCCCTCCCTCTCTTCTCCAGGGTTTCATTTTTACCCCTCTTCACTTGCTTTAATTGGACGTTGGTTTCTCAGCTCTAAGGTTGGCCAGGCAGTCACACAAGTGGAGCCCTGGAGTGGCTTTCCCCACCAGGCGATAAGTCTCTCATTACCGCTAAATGGAAGGCTCATTTCAGAGCTCATGGTGAGAGCTGGGCGGGTGCTATAAATAGCCATGTTGTGAAGGTTGGTGGGTGAGCGGTGACAGGGCATGGACCTCGCAGTCGTCTTAGTGGATAATTGTGCTCCGATGTAGGAAAGGGAGGCAGGCTCGGGAGCAATATTCACTTGACCCCTGTTCTGATTGTTCTGCCTGTCTCAGGGCAGCTCTGGCATGAGTCTGTGCACCTTCCACACACCCTGGGGGATGCAGAGCTTTAGGTTCTGTGTCCAGGCAGAGGAGAGTGGAGTGCCTGTCTCCTCTTGGGGCCCTATAAGCTGCTACTTCAGCCGACTGGGGAGCCAGGCAATATCCAGTGTTAGACCTTCTTGTCCTGTCTGCTCCTCTAGCCTAGGGTCTACCTCTTCCCCTCTGCTGAAACTCTGGGCTGAGGTGTGAGAAGGGGTGGGAACTAGCCACATCTGATAGTCTCGGAGGTTGGCGTAGACCTGAACCAGCAGGGGAATAGGAGTAGGAGAGATTTTTAGCTGGCCTGGAACTCCAATCCAGGGTTTGTCAGTCACATGCCTGCAAGGGCAGGGGCTAGAGGCCTAAGAGTCAGTGGCACTGACCTCTCCTGATACTGGTGGGTCAGTCAGCATTGTCCAGGGCAGAGAGGAGGTCAGGGCCACGGGGTCCTGAGATGGAAAGTCTGGCAGGTCAGAGCTTGGCATGACTTGGGCACCTGGAGCCTGGAGTCCCTGACTTAGGGTAGTCTGCAGTGCGAAGCTTCATGGCTCTATGAGACCACTGCTTTCTGGAGCAGCTTTTTGGTCCCAGGATTAGCAGTGGTGGGCCCTTGGGATTTTTAGTACCTGTCCTAGGATGTTGTCCTGGGTCCTCAGACCACTGCCCCCCTGGAGTGTGGGACTCTACCCTTAGGGTGCTGTGTGTGTGCCTCACTCAGCAGGGATTTGGAACTTAGGGGAGATTGGGGCAGGAGGCGGAGCCAGCCCCCTGGGAGGGAATAAAAAATAGATGGTTCCTGGGGCCACTCAGGGACGAGTGGGTTAAAGGCCCTGGAGAGCTCATCCCACCTTTCACACTCTGACAAGGAGCGGAAGCTCTGTGCCCACCCGCGGCTGGAGATCTACCAGGAAGACCAGATCTATTTCATGTGCCCGCTGGCACGACAGGGAGACTTCTATGTGCCTGAGGTGAAGGAGACAGAGCGGAAAAGCCGGGGGCCTGCGGAGGCTGACGACACCCAGGTGGATGGCACAGGTACGGAGGGTGGAGGAAGGAGGGTGGGGCCCTGTCTGGAGCCCCCCTCCCTGGATGTGTGGGGCATGGTGGAGAAGCCATCTCCCTGGCTGGGTTGGCACTGTGGTTCCAGGCTAAGCTTGGCAGAGTCAGAAGGAGGAGACCCTTGCCCAACCACCTGCCCACATGCAGAGTTGCCTGTTCCTAGACACGCGGATCCATGCAGATGTGGATTCACACACTTTATCCCTGGTAACACAGACACAAGACCCTACACACATTCCCTTCAGATGCAGCAAGAGTACCCCTGGAAACACAGATCACAGACAGCTGGATGCTCGTGGGAGGGGGCTGAGGATGCTCAGGAAAGGTGTCACTTGGGTGGGGCTCATCAGGAAGTAAGATTGGCACTGGATCTGGAACGTAAGGTGGGGAACAAGTATTCTCCTGTCCCCCAGTCTGGGGCCCTGCCCAGAGCCAGCTGCTTTCTTCCTGCCAAAGAGCAACCAGAGAGCATGCAGAGGGGAGCCAGGAGGTCAGTGCCGGGCCCCTTCCATCAGATCCAGGTTTTGTAGATCCAGGCTAGCAGGTTGCTTGCCTGCTCTCAGCACACCCTCCTGTCATGACCTCTTGTGACCCTGGGCTGTCCCCAGTTGTGTGAGAGGGCTTGCTGGTAGCATTCCAGGTAATCCTTGAGAGTCCAACCCTTGTGCTGGTGGAACCTCATGTGACTCTGGAGGTCCATGACCTGTGGGAGTGGTAAACGGCTGAGAGAAAAGTGGCTGTCCCTCTTCACCTCCTGTTTTAGGAGATTCCCGCTGTCCATCCAATCTTCAACAGCCAAGGTCACCCTGAGAGACATGTGTTGGTGGGGGAGGGGGACTGGGAGGCAGTCTTCACTCCCTAGGGGCCATGTCCAACACAGTTAACTTCATCTGCCACTTAATTACCTCCATGGGGCACTGCTCCCACCCGCCTGGTAGTGCCTGGCAGACACTCTTCAGTGCCCCTACTGTGGGCACAGGACATGGCACAAGGTCAGCAGGCCTGGGCAGTCCCCAGGGCAGGAAAGGGAGCGACTTGACCTTCCTTCGACCTCCCTCTGCTGCCTGCGCCCCCCTCCTTGGCCCACCCCTTCCAAACACCGCCTGCCAGGGGTGTTGAAGGACTTCTTGGCACTCACTACAGCTGGCTGCAGCTTAGCTCCCCCGCCCCCAGCTCCTTGGCCTATCCTCCCCACCAGCCTGCCCGCCCACTCCCTGGTGTAGGGGCTGAGGGGTCTGCCCACCTCTGACAGGGTCTGCCCTGACACCCGGGCAGACTCTGGGTGTCTGCTTGCCAGGTGCATGCCATTGTGCAGCAGCATGTGGTGGGCGCCTGGCTGCCCAAGGCTTGGCCTGTCCCTGTCTGCCTCCCTGCTGTGGCCCCCACTTGGGCTGGGAGGTGAAAGGGGGTGATTAGCTGCCTTGCGCCTGTTATTACATTGATGTATTATTTAGCTCCAGAGAGGCGATGAATATTTGATCTCCTTGCACTGGCTATGGGCAGTGGAGGAGACGGGGACTAGGGTGAAGGTGGCAGCTTCATTCTCTGTCCCAGCAGCCTTCAGGATTCAGGTACTGCTCTGCCTTGCCTGGCCTCTTCTGCCCTGGGACACAGGCCCAGGACTCCAGGACTTCTTTCTGTGCAGACCTTGGTAGGGCTAGAAGGATACTGCTTCACTGCCTTAGACTCATTTGCCAGAGGTGTCTGCACATGCCCAGGGGCTGTCCTTATCCCAGCGTGTTGGGCCTTGGCCTAAAGGGACACCCCTGGGCTCCTTCCTCTGGTCACTTCTCACCTAGGAACTGGGAGAGGGAGGAGGCATCCGGCCGGCAAGCAGGCAGATTCCCATACCCAAGTCCCAAGAGAGCCATTGGATGGGTGGGACGGTAGAACTTAGTTTAATGGGGCCAGGGAGAAATTACCCACCTCCTTTGCTCCTTTCAGGCTTGCAGCCAGTGTGGCACCAGTAATCATTTAAGGAGCAAAAGAAGGGCTGGAGTCCTGCCCCAGGGTCAGAGGGTACTACGCATAACTTAGGGAGTAGCCCTGGCTCACTGTTGAATGTCTCCACTCTGGGAGCCATGACTAGGGCCCCAGCAAGAAGGCGGCCCTGGGCCAGGAGCTTGGCACTTGCAGGGCTCACCTCACCTCTGCCAGTAGAGCTCAGAGGGCATCTTCTTGGGGCTAAAGGGACTGGGGGAGCAGATCCCAAATCCCCTCACCCCCACCCTGGGTCACAGCTGAGGCTCAGTGAAAGTTCCAGGCCAAGTCCAAATGCCAAGCAGTCCCCAGCTGCACTGGGCTTGGGACTCCATCACCATGGAGATAGGATCTGAGGAAGCTGGCTCACCCCTCACCTTCTGTGATGTTTGACAGCTGCCCCCCTCCCTCTCACACAGGAAGGGAGGCATATCCATCCGCCTTCTCTCAATCTGGATTCCTACACACAGTGGGCCTGAGCCCTTTGCCCCTCCTTGCCACCTCCAACTGCTGCCAGTGCCTCTGATCTGGGAAGATGAATTTTGGGGGTTGCTCCTGAACAGGACAGATGAACCTGCCCTGGAGGAGGTGTTGGGGGTAGGAGGAGCAGGCTGGGAGGGATTTTAGGGCTCTCCAGCCACCAGCGGAGTTCTCCATGGTCCCCTTCAGCTGCTTTGTGGCTCAGGAGCCACCAGTGGTTGGGGGTGGGTAAGGGCTCTACTGGGGTGACCCAGGCATAGAAGAAGAAAGCCCTTAAAATGCTTCATCCAGCATCCTTCTCCCATGCAACTTGTTGAGGATTTCTCAGGACTTCCCCTTCCCACTCCTTCCCCAACCTCCTCCTCAAATTGGGGTTCAGTGTGGGCCAGAGGCAGAAGCCAGCTGACTTCCCAGACATGGCTGCTTTTGGGGAGCCCTGCATGGGGAAAAGGGGACAGGAGAGTAGGCCTCCTGGACCATTCTCCTGTCCTTGAGCCTTATGGGCAGGGTTCTTTAGCTGGCTTTGGACAAACCTTTCTCCAAGCGTGAAATGGGGGATGGAGGAGGGGACACTGCTTGAGTCTCTTTGTTCTACCCTCAGCTCCTCACCTCACCTCTGGGCTGAGTGGTCCTTAATGGACTGTTTGGTGGTGGGGAGGGAGCAGGCTTTGTGGGAGTGCAGGGAGCTGAGGCTAATTCAGGCTAGGGAGAGGAGTGCACAGCAGACTGCCCTCCTTTCTCCCTCCCCATTCTCTCCATCTGCCCTGTCAGTGCAGCCCCAGTCAGGGCAGAGGGCAGAGGGCAGCTGGAATAGGCCTCTTGAGCCAGGCCCAGCTTTATTATTCATGAGTGCATGTCTATGCTGAGTTGCTGGACCAGTGGTAGAGCCTCTGTCCTTGCCCTGAAGGTGGGGGTGGGGGTCCTAGCTAACTTGTGCTCCCTCTTCTTGGCCCAGGAGCTGACACAATGAGTGACACGAGTTCTGTGAGCCTGGAGGTGGGTCCTGGCAGCCGGGAGACTTCAGCTGCCACCCTGTCCCCTGGGGTGAGCAGCCACGGCTGGGATGATGGTGACACCCGCAGTGAGCACAGCTACAGCGAGTCGGGTGCCAGTGGCTCGTCCTTTGAGGAGCTGGATCTGGAGGGTGAGGGACCCATGGGGGAGCCAAGGCCAAGCCTCGAGGCTGAGCCCCTGGGGGCTGCCAAGTGGTTGCGGGAGCCCAGTACCCCTGAGAAGGGCGAGGAGTAACCCGAGGCCTGCACCTTTCTATGGTGCAATTTCTAAGGAACTGAACAGTCTTCTGCCTCTTTCTCCTCCACCTCCTCGGCTCAGGCTGGAGACTCGGGGGGCCTAACTTCTGTCCCGGGCCTCTGGCTAAGCCTCCTCACTGCCCTCTGGGCTCCCAGGGCCAGAGGAGCCAGGACTGTTGTCTGCACCCAGCCCTTAGGGCTGCTGCCCCTGTTACATCTTTTTTCGGATTCACGTTGGAGCTTCCAGGACCCAGAATAAAGCAAATGATTTTTCTTGTTCCACCTGGATTTGCGATGTGCATTTGTTTGTTCTACCTTGGGGAGCCCTCAGATAGTTGAGGAGTGGGCAGGAGCATCCTGAGGAAAGGGAGGAACTTGGCTAGGTACCCTGAGGTGGGGTGAAGAAGGAGGGTATTGGAGGCCCTCACTTCCTGCTCTGTGGCCCCACTTAACAGCTGCTTCTCTCCCCCAGGCTGCTGGAGAGCAGGCAGATCAGGACAAGGGGTATGAAAGCTGAGCATGCCCTCCAGGGCTCAGGAGTGGAGAGCCCACAGCCTGCCTTTGTCTGCTTCCAAGAGATGCCTTTGTGTCTGTGGCCAGAGTGTGCCTGTGCTCACACTGGTGTCTGCCCAGCCAGTGAGGACATCCCCGCTGTGCCCGCCAGTGTCTGTGTACCTGTGTGTGTGCATGCGCACATGCACATGCCTTTGGTTTTGTGTGCGTAACTATGGATGGGTCAGCTGGTGGTGGTCCTGGGTGAGGCTGTGCCAAGTGGGCATCCAGATGTGATTGTGGCTAGGCATAGCTGTACTTGTGTGGATGGCTGTGTGGCTATGTGCACGTGTTCCTGTGCTTAGTGTCTTACTGTCTGGTTGTATTACAGGGGTGTGGGACTGGCTAACTGGGGGTATCAGTCTGGGGGTTTTGTCTGTATACAGCTATCAGTGTGTAGCTATGTGTCTGTACAGCTGTATGTGTATGGTTGTGTGTTCATGTGTAAAGCTGTGTGTTTTTCTGTGTCCACATGTAAAGCCAGACATCTGTGCAGCTGTGTGTCCATGAATATAGCTATATATGTGTGGACACGTCCACATGTGCAGCTCTGCAGGTAAACCTGGGTGTGTCTGTGTGCACAGCAGGAGTAGTGACTGCATAGCTGAGTATGTAACAGCATGTCCATGCTGCACGCGGGACCATGCAGTGCACTTGATGTGGGTCACGTAATGGGCCACTGGAGCTGGCACTGTCTTTTGGGAGATTGCCTTGGTGAATGGGCTGGGATTACTCTGAAGCTTCCTCTCCTCAGCACCCTGCTGCTGTCAACCCCTCTGCTCCAGGGGCCCAGCACCTCACTCACCTGCCCCAGGAAACAGTTGCTCTGAGGCAGCCAGAGAGGGTGAAAGCACGGGAGCTGGAAGACAGCATGTCTGTCTCCCCAGCCTTGTCTGACAGCTCTGAACTCTCATCCTGCTGCCTCCCATTAGCGATGGAGTTTGTGTTTGTTTGGGTTTGATGTGTTGATCTGTTTCACAGCTGTGCTCTTTCCAGAGCAGTGGGGCTTTGGGTTTCTGTGTCCAGGGGAAAAGCCTGTCCTTCCTTGGTGACAGCCCCCCACCCCCTCAACTGTCAAACCCACATGTAGACATGTACCAGAGGGACCTGGGCTTGGTGTGTGCTCATTAGCATGTGTCTGAGCTAGCCTTGCCTCTACTGACACCTGTGGAAGAAAGGGCAGTGCCAGGAGAACATGTGTAGAGATGCTGTGCCCCTTAGCACTTATTAGTGTGTGTGCATTATGACTCTGGGGCTAAATCTGGGTGCAAGCCCCCTCCCCAGATACTTGAGCACAGTATGGTGCTTCGGATTATCCACCACACTACCCAGGGGCATCCTTCCCCACTCTGCTGCAGGAGGGAAGAAGAGTCAAGAACATCTCACAGCTGTCCTCCCTCTGCTGCGGCTCCAGCTCCCGCTCCAGCTTCTGCTCCCTCCTACACAGCAGCCAGTTTCAGGAGCCTCTTCCCCAGCCCCCTCCTCTCCCAGATCCCCCTGCCAGTCCCAGCTTGTCTTCTTTAGGGTTGACACTAGTCCCTGGTCCTGCAGCACCCATCCCCCCATTAGGTTGGTATCTCTTTGCCATAAATACCCTTTGCACATGAGAGTGGAGATTAGTGGAGGGGTGGGGCTGGGGAGGTCAGGGCTAGGGGTGGGTGTGTGTGTGTGTGTGTGTGTGTGTGGTGGGGAGGTAGCAGCTTTAAAGGTCATCTGCAGGAAGGAAAAGAAGGTCCCATCCTCCTCTGACCCTTCCCTCCCCCCCCCCCATATCGTCCTAATGACTCAGGCCTCAGCTCTCACTTAGGGCAGAAGACACATGCCCCCACCCCAGGCCTGGCATGTGGACTGAACTGCAGTACATGGGTGGGGAGAATGGACATGAGGACAGGGACGCAGCAGGCTAAGTGCTCCGACTACCTCCCATGTGCCCCCTTACCTATCCCCAAATGGCACTTCTCAACCCTAGGGCCTACCCTCCTTCTCTCGCAGATGGGAACCTATAGTCCTGTGCACACCTCCTGGGGCTCAGTGACCTTCCCAGCCCCTTGCTCCATGCCCGCTGCTCTCTGGGACGCAGTCTGACTTCAGGTGGAGGGGGCAAAGAGGCACCTGCTCCAGCGCAGCGCGGGAGTGCCCGCGGGTTCAGCACCACGCGGCGGACAGCTCCGGGCCTGTGGCCCTAAGGAGTCGGAGGGGAGAAGTGGAGGAATCCAGAGGGAGGCGGAGGCCGGGTTGGGCGCGGGAGATCAGGAGTTGGGAGGAACGGAGGAGGGGCTGGGGGCGGGCCGGGACCGGGGGCGGGGCGGGCCGCGATTGAAAGCGGCTGGGCGAGCAGGCGGGCCGAGAGATCAGAGCCGCGGAACCAGCGAGCCAGCGAGCTAGCCGGAGCTGGAACCCCACGCTCCCGGCTCCTCTCCGTTTTTTCTCCGCGCCTGAGCCGGGCGCGCAAGGTAGGGTAAGCCGGGTGGTGCCGCGGCCGCCGCCGACCTTATTGATCCTGACCCCGTGTCCCAGAGTCCCGCGGACCCTTGGGTTCTGAGGTGCTCGGGCCGGGACTGGCCCAGGCGTCCAGACAGCGCTCGCCAGGAGCTCCGGGAAGCGGGATGACAGCCCCAGGCGTCCCACCTTTCTTTCCCAGAGAACGCATGCCCTGCAACGCGCTTCCTCGTTCCTCCTGCCCCTCTGTCCTTTGGTCAGTCTGTCTGTGCCTCTGTCTTTGTCTCAGCCTCTCAGGCTCCATCGCTCCCTGCCGGAATTTTGTGGCCCAGGCCCCCAGGCTGCCCCCTCCCAGGGTTCCATCTCCATGGTCCTGTCCCTATCAGAGCTTTGGTCCCAGCTGCCCTGTGGGAGGCTTGCGGTCTTGACTGGTAAGGGCCTCAGCCCCCATCTGAGTCCCTGTCTCCATCTGCGTTGGTCTTCACGCTTGCCTCTCCTTTTTGCCTGGTTGAGCTGTTTCTTCCTCAGTATCCACAGGATCCCAGTCCCCCTGGCCTGACTCGGCCTCAGCGGGAGATTAACCGTGGGGAGGTGAGGGGACAAAGTGAAGAGCCCAGTCTCTGTGGCCAGGATGTGGGGTCCCTGAATGAGTTTTGCCCTTCTTCAGGCTCAGTTACCCTCTCCTAGTCTCCCCAGACCTGTGTGATTGTGACAGCCCTTGTCGGGTAGGTGTCTGGGAGAGCAGCTGGGGCACAAATGATGGGTGCGGAGTGAAAGAAGGAGGCGAGGGTCTCTGAGGGCCAGAGCCAGGGTGCACAGGGCCCTGAGGCTGAGGACGGGGAGACTGGAAATGATGACTTTTCTGCTTGTTTCTGAGCTGAAGAGAAAATGGGAAGCCAAAAGTCTCAGTGTTCTGCGTAGAGCTAAGGTTTACAAAAGTCTTAACCTTGAGCCCTGTTTTGAGATTTTTGACTAGATGAACTGACCCCCAGCCCTAACACATACATACACTCACATCTACTTTCCTTGTTGACTTTAGGACCTGTGGCCACTTCGGTGTCCCTCCTTGGGGCCAGACTCTCTACCTTGCTGTCTAACTTCCAGGAGCTAGAATCTCTATTACTTCCTCAGTCAGGGGGCTTTGAGGATGGCTTTTTAAGAACCAGAGGCTGGGACCCTGGGGTGTTCACCTGGGCTCCAGTCTCCCTAGGAGTTGGAGACTAACTACTCTTTAAAGACTCTTCCTTCCCTCTTCCCTGGTGGGTTCTCAGCCTGCAATGGCTCCTCTCTGGAAATCCAAAGCTCAGGATGGGGACTGGACCCATCCCCTAAGTTTGTAACTGTGACTTTATGCTGCAAAGCTGTTGACTCTGGGGTTCCAGGAGATTTGTGTAGGGTGTTGGACATTCTGTGACTCACAGTGGGATTGGTGTTGGCTGGGGTCTCCTGTCTTCCGTCTGGGACTCTACTCTCTGCAGTGCTCCAACTCTGCTAAGTTTGGGATGGGCACAGAGCTTATCTCCAGCCCCAGATCAGGGCAGGGCTGAGAGGCAGGCCTCGGGGATGTCCCAGGAGCTTCTCATCCTAGTTAGTGATACCACCTCTCCCTGGTTCCTCAGTCCCTGTGAAAGGAGCTTGGGGGAGGCAGAGTCAGAGGGGTAGTCACTCTCAGATTCCACTTTTCCCTATCTGCCTGTCTGTCTCTCTCTTTCTCTGCAGGAGCTGGGTCCCTCCTCACCCTCTTCCTGTCTGTCCTTTCCTGGTCCATTTCCACCTCTCTTTGCCTTTGCTGCTTCTACCCTCATCCCCTAGAGGCCCAGGTCTGCTGGACCCATCCATCCCCTTTGTGGCCATGGGATCACTGCTTGGGCTTCTGGCTCTGCTGCTGCTGTGGGGTGCTGTGGCTGAGGGCCCAGCCAAGAAGGTGCTGACCCTGGAGGGGGACCTGGTTCTGGGTGGGCTGTTTCCGGTACACCAGAAGGGCGGCCCGGCAGAGGAGTGTGGTCCTGTCAATGAACATCGTGGCATCCAGCGCCTGGAGGCCATGCTTTTTGCGCTGGACCGTATCAACCGTGACCCAAGCCTGCTACCGGGTGTGCGCTTAGGTGCGCACATACTCGACAGCTGCTCCAAAGACACACACGCTCTGGAGCAGGCACTTGACTTCGTGCGTGCCTCACTCAGCCGGGGTGCCGATGGCTCACGCCACATTTGCCCCGACGGCTCTTATGCCACCCACGGTGATGCTCCCACTGCCATAACTGGTGTCATTGGCGGCTCCTACAGCGATGTCTCCATCCAGGTACATGGGGGCTGTTTAAATGGGGGGTGGGAGGGGAGGCTGGAGGTGGAGACCTGGAATTCCTGCTGAGCAGAGGCTCTGAGCTGCCATGCATTGGAAGAGGGACCAGAAGCTTCCTTTGAGTAGCTCTTTACTGAAGACTAAGAAAGTGTCCCTGTGATGTAATGGGGGTCAATTTTTAGAGACTGTGCAAGGAAAATATTCCCTGTACGTGCGCGTGCACACACACACACACAAACACACATCTGATGTTAAATAGTCCCGAGAAGCTTAATAACCAGGACTTTTGAGCCAGAACTCAAGTTTTGACTCCTAGCTCCCCACCCCACCTCCCCACCTACTGTGTGACTCTGGGCATTATTTCTCTCTTCTGCGCCTCAGTTTCATCCTTATAAAATGGGACTTGTAATATTTACTGCTCTTAGGGGTGTGATGGAAATTTAAAATACATGCAAAGCATGTATCACAGGGCCTGGCAAGTCATAAGGGCATAATCAATATTCGCTGCTATTGTTATTAAGCCATTTTATAGATGAGGAAACTGAGGCTTGGAGAGGCAAGTCACAAGTCAAGGTGCTCACAAAGTGGAGACATGAACCTAGAGCTCTCAGCCAAGAACAAGGGACTGTCAGATCATCTCTCTGTGGATTGGGAAGGGGTGGAAGGTAGAAGCCCAGAGCAGCCCAGAGAAGAGAAACAGGGGTGGGGGACCCAGAAGGAAGAGAAGCAGGATGTGTGGGAAGGTGAGGGGGAGGGTACCCCAGGGTCTTCAGGGGATGCAGGATTTGAAGGGGTGGGAAGGGATGGGAACCAGTCCTCCCTCCTCCTGCTCTCCTATAAGAGGTCAGCACAGGGGACTGGCTCAGCTGATGTCCCTTGGCCCACCTGGTGGCTTTAGCCCAAGTGGGATCCTCCCCATCCCTGAATGGGTTCCACTCTTGTCTGGACCCTTGTCTGCCTGGTGCCTGGTGTAGGCTGCTGCATAATTGAGGCCAGAACTGGGCTTGGGGCTGGTGGTTATAAGGAAGGCCTTGTCTGGGGCCTCAGCTTCCTTTAGGAGGCCAGCTGAGAGCACTACCAGAAGCAAGGCCAGGACCCATGACCTGGAATTCTTGTTTAGGAGAAAGGAAGCAGGAGCTGAACCACGGAGGCAGCTTCTGGCCTGGGCTGGGGGAGGCCTGCTCATCCCCCTTTTGCAGGGAGTGAATTACTGGTCCTGCTGGTCCCAGATACTGGAGGTGGCTGGTAGTAGCTTGGAGGGGTGTGGCTGTGCTGGCACCTACATCTGTGGCCCTGGCTGGGGCAGGGATGGATGGGCAGTCTCCTACTTGCTGATGTCTTCAGGAGCTCTGAGGTACTTTCCCAGCACTCCCTCCAGAATTCTCTTAAGGGCCCCATGCATTCATCTCCAGGAGCCCAGTTACCTCCCTCTCCCCAAGTTGCCTGTCATAGCCTTGGTTGGCCTTTTCCTTGTCTGGGTCAAGACCAAGCTCAGCCCTTTATCTTTAGACTGCACCTGCCTGGTAATGATCCCTCCACATGCCTGCCCCTTCTCTCTTCCCCAAATCCCTGTCATCTTCCATATGCCAGGTACTGTGGCTGCATCATACATCATTACTTTTATCTGCTCAGCAACCTTGTAAGGCAGGAATGAGAAACTGAAGCTCAGGGAGGTTTGCCAATTTGCTAAGGGGCACAGAGTTAGAAAGTACAGAGAAGGCATTGACATTGTTGGCATAAGAGTGAACCTGTGGCAAATAGGCTGCTTCAGACCTAACTCCCTCTTGTGGAACCAGGAGCAGGCCCTGCTCTTACCTACCCACCATCCCACCAGGCCCTTGGCTGCACCCCACTCTTGGGGACAGGTCCCAAAGATCTGAGGGTGGAGACTGTTTGCCAGGCAGGCAGTGGTATGTAGGGAGCCTTGCTTATTTCAGGCTCAGGCATCCAGTGGAGACTCTTGGATGCTCAGAGCTATGGAGCCCTCAAATCTGGGTTTTCCTTCCAGGAGAGTCTTTTTCTTCTTTCTCCATCATCCTATCAGGATTGACTCTGGAAAGGGTTACCTGCCTCAAACAGGTGGAGAGCTTAAGAGCCCTGAGCATCCCAGATGCCATCTAGTGCCTCTTTCTCCCTGCACAGCCAACTGTCAACCTCTCTCCACCCAGGACTTGGGCCTTCCGTTAGCTCCCTCCTTTTGCTACTGCCATGCATCTGTCAGAGGGGGTCAGGTGTGGCTCAGGACTCTGCTACCTCAGCCCTGGGTCTTCTCTCTCTCAGCCATTGGGAAAGGACAGGGAACTCCCTGACCCCTGGAGAAGACACCTCAAAATAGGATATAGGTCTTTGAGGAGAGGGGGACCTCAGGGCCGACCTCACGGGCACTTGATCCCAAGGTCTGATAGCTGTGGGGGACACATTTGTCTCTAGCATTTGACTTGGTGTCTGTCTTCACCTCCTCTCCCTCTCCCCCAGGTGGCCAACCTCCTGCGACTATTTCAGATCCCACAGATCAGCTATGCCTCCACCAGTGCCAAGCTAAGTGACAAGTCTCGCTATGACTACTTTGCCCGCACGGTGCCCCCTGACTTCTACCAAGCCAAAGCCATGGCTGAGATTCTCCGCTTCTTCAACTGGACCTATGTGTCCACTGTGGCATCCGAGGGTGACTATGGCGAGACAGGCATCGAAGCATTTGAGCTAGAGGCCCGTGCCCGCAACATCTGTGTGGCCACCTCGGAGAAGGTGGGCCGCGCCATGAACCGGGCAGCCTTCGAGGGCGTGGTGCGGGCCCTGCTGCAGAAGCCCAGTGCCCGCGTGGCTGTCCTGTTCACCCGTTCCGAGGATGCCCGCGAGCTCCTTGCTGCCACCCAGCGCCTCAACGCCAGCTTCACCTGGGTGGCCAGTGATGGCTGGGGGGCCCTGGAGAGCGTGGTGGCAGGCAGCGAGGGTGCTGCTGAAGGTGCCATCACCATCGAGCTGGCTTCCTACCCCATCAGCGATTTTGCCTCCTACTTCCGGAGCCTGGACCCCTGGAACAACAGCCGGAACCCCTGGTTCCGTGAGTTCTGGGAGCAGAGATTCCACTGCAGCTTCCGGCAGCGAGACTGTGCAGCCCACTCCCTGCGGGCTGTGCCCTTTGAACAAGAGTCCAAGATCATGTTTGTGGTCAATGCGGTGTATGCCATGGCCCACGCGCTGCACAACATGCATCGTGCCCTCTGCCCCAACACCACCCACCTCTGTGATGCAATGCGGCCAGTCAATGGACGCCGCCTCTACAAAGACTTCGTTCTCAATGTCAAGTTTGATGGTAATGGTGCTGGCCAGTGTCCACCAGGCTGCTAGCCCTCAGAGGGTGAGAGGGAGCCGGCCCTCAGGTTCTAGTACATGGCTAAGAAAACACAGCCTGCAGCAAGTCAGGGACTTACCCAAGGGGCTGGGGTCAGAGCCACGACAAGTACAGCTAGGCTGAGAGGACTGAGGTTCCATTTTCTGACACCCTTTCATAGAGTAGACGTCTGGCCTGGTCCAGCACTGTGAAGGTCTCTGGTTCCTGCTCAAGCCTTGCCCTCTCTCTCCTGTCTCTTTATCATGCAGGGAGGAGGCATTGGGAGATCTCAAGCTGATTGTCAGGCAGCAAAATATCAGTGAGAGTCAGAATAAAGGTGCATTAGGATTTTCCACTCAAGGTGGTTTCTTCAAACCAAAAGTTATTTGAATGAAAGTTCCAGCTTCAAGAAAAATAAATGCCTGAGAATCATTGCTCTGCTTCAGAAAGCATCACTGTGGGAACTGTGGGAGAGGGTGCCAGGGCTGGCCCAGGAATAAGACGAATAGTAATTCCAATACGATTGACATTCAGAGTTATGGGAGAATCAGGATGAGAGTTTGTGTTGCATTTGAGTCTGATTGGGTTGACATTAGAGCAAGGCTAAATTTAGCCCACTGGGCTTGGTGGAATTTATGGTAGGGCTCAAGTTGGATTTTGAGGATTTTGAGGCTGGGTGGAAAGTAGGGACTGCAAGGGACCTGCATTCGACTCCAGGCCGCACCATTCACCATGGGGTCTTCAGCACATCATCTGCTAACTTGAACCCCATTTCTCACTGGAACCTGGGACGGCAGGGGTCCTGCCTCCTAAGCCTGGCTGGGAGACGTGAGGTTCACGGGGGAATGGGGGTGGGGAGTAGAGTGGCTTGTGAGCTGTCTGCCAGGAACATTCTGGTGAACATCAGTGGTTCCAGGTGACTGCTGAGGTTGGGATTCAGCTTACCCTGGGATCAATGTTGGGACTGACAGGGGCTGGAGCTAGGGTTGTCATTTTTAGGATTAAGTGGGGCCAGGACTGGACCTGAGGTTGAGTTTAGCTTTGGAAGGGTCTCCATGCTAAGTTTTGCAGAAAGGGCTATGGTATGTGTCAGGATAAAATTGGAGTCTGGATTGGAAGGTCTAAGGCTGGGTTTTGGGAGTCATAACTGGGGGTTAGTGTGGGCATTTGGGTTCTGGAGATGCCTGGACTTTAAGCTGGGGTTCTAATTGAAGCTTAGGGTTGGGGTTTGTTTTAGCCTCTCATTTAGAGAAACGTCTGGGGTTAGGCCAGCTTTAGCATTGGGGTGAGGATCAGAAGGACGAGAACTGGCCTCAGCTCTGGGCTTTGGGTTCCACATTCGGGGGAGGGCTGAGGTCACTTCAGGATGACCCACCAATCCATCCCTCTCTTCCTTCCCTCCCTGACCCCAGCCCCCTTCCGCCCAGCTGACACCCACAGTGAGGTCCGCTTCGACCGCTTTGGTGACGGTATCGGTCGCTACAACATCTTCACCTATCTGCGGGCGGGCAGTGGGCGCTATCGCTACCAGAAGGTGGGCTACTGGGCAGAAGGCCTGACCCTGGACACCAGCCTCATCCCATGGGCCTCCGCCTCAGCCGGGCCCCTGCCCGCCTCTCGCTGCAGTGAGCCCTGCCTGCAGAACGAGGTGAAGAGCGTGCAGCCGGGGGAAGTCTGCTGCTGGCTCTGCATCCCCTGCCAGCCCTATGAGTACCGGCTGGATGAGTTCACCTGTGCTGACTGTGGCCTGGGCTACTGGCCCAATGCCAGCCTGACAGGCTGCTTCGAGCTGCCCCAGGAGTACATCCGCTGGGGCGATGCCTGGGCGGTAGGACCCGTCACCATCGCCTGCCTGGGGGCCCTGGCCACCCTCTTTGTGCTAGGTGTCTTCGTACGGCACAATGCCACACCAGTGGTCAAGGCCTCGGGCCGGGAGCTTTGCTACATCCTGCTGGGTGGCGTCTTCCTCTGCTATTGCATGACCTTCGTCTTCATTGCCAAGCCGTCCACAGTGGTGTGCACCTTACGGCGCCTCGGTTTGGGCACTGCCTTCTCCGTCTGCTACTCAGCCCTGCTCACCAAGACCAACCGCATTGCGCGCATTTTCGGAGGGGCCCGGGAGGGAGCCCAGCGGCCGCGCTTCATCAGCCCTGCCTCCCAGGTGGCCATCTGCCTGGCCCTGATCTCAGGCCAGCTGCTCATTGTGGTTGCCTGGCTGGTGGTGGAGGCACCGGGCACGGGCAAGGAGACAGCCCCCGAGCGGCGCGAGGTGGTGACATTGCGCTGCAACCACCGCGACGCCAGCATGCTGGGCTCACTGGCCTACAACGTTCTCCTCATCGCACTCTGCACACTCTATGCCTTCAAGACCCGCAAGTGCCCTGAGAACTTCAATGAGGCCAAGTTCATCGGCTTCACCATGTACACCACCTGCATCATCTGGCTGGCCTTCCTGCCCATCTTCTATGTCACCTCCAGTGACTACCGGGTGAGTCCCCACTACAGGGTGGGCGGGGGTTGGGGGAGCAAGCAGGACATGGGACCTTCTGTTTCCTGGCATCCCATTCAATCTGATCACTTTGAGGCTCCAACAGGTTTAGTGCTCACCTAGAGGCCTACAGCTTGTGGTGGCCCAGTTGGGACTGGACCCCAGGGGAAGGTGGGAAAGCTGAGTGGGGCCTGGGGAAATGGCTATGGAGATGGAGGGGTCAGAGCTGAGAAGAGATTTCAGGACTCAGATATCATCTCCTGACCTGGGAGGAGATGGAGGTGCCAAAATACGTCCAAATGAGCAGAGGTTTTGCCCTGCTGCACTGAGGGGTTGGTTGCAGAAGGGGAGCCCTGGTCTCTGCTCTTGGTGAGCTCCTGGACTAGCAGGGTGATTGACCAAAGAACTAAGTCAGGCAATGCTGCTGATTGCTTTAGGTTGACAAAAGGCCCCAACGAGAGTGTGGAAGAGGGAGATGTGTAGGTGGTGGTGGTGGTGGTGGTGGTGGTGGTGGTGGTGTGTGAAGGGAGTCAGAGAGGGTTTCTTGGAAGAGGAGTCCTTGAACCGGACTCTGCCGCGCAGGCAGGTTGGGATAGATAGAGTGGAGGAGGTGGGGAAGGGCAGCCAAAATGGAAGCTGATTGGAGCAGAGGGTCTGCATTGCCCCTCACTCCGGGTTGAGGTGGGGAGGCATAAATGAGGTGAGCAGGGGTGGGAATGTGGGAATGGCAGGGCTCTTGAGCCAGCGGCCCCAGAAGGTGCCATGCTCTGATGCCCCTTGAAGCCATGCAGTGTGGCCTGGTGCCCCTGGAGCTGTGTGACTCTGGGATTGAGAGATGAAACTGGGGAGGACAGGAAAGGTGAAGCAAAGAGGGGGAGGAGAGCTGGGGTGTAGGGTCAGGGAAGGTCAAAGCCAGTGAAAACTGTATCCCGGGTGGTGGCTTCCATCCAAGTGGCACCGAGTGTCTCAATGGGTCTCCTCAGCTTCAAGAGGCAAAGGCTGCTTCGGATGGGGTGGTCAGGGAAGGCTCCTCTAAGGAGGCGACAGATGACCTGAGCTCTGAACAGTAAGAGGATAATCTTGGTTAATCCTCACAACTCTGGAGTAAACTCCATGGCTCTCCCCATTTTACAGATGAAGAAACGGAGGCTCAGGGAGGTTCAGTCCCTTGCCTAAGGTCTCTCAGCTTGGGAGTATAGAGCAGGGTCTGAATTGACAATCTTAACAATTAAAGAAGCAGGAAAATCAAGGCAAGAGCCCCTGCAAAGGCCCTTTCCCTCAGGACAGAGGTATGGTGGGCAGTACTGGGGGCCAGGGGTGGCTGGGCTTGGCTGCTCTTCCACCTGCTGGGCCACCTGCCTGGGTGGTGGAGGCCAGAGCTTGGGAGGGAATCTGCTCTAACGCAGCCTGCATTTGCATATGATTTGCATTTGCATGCCAATCATCGGTGGCAAAGGACCCACCCGGGATATATACACTCAGTACCCACATATGCATGCAGACACACACACACCAGCACCTATGCATGCAGACACACACGTACCCCTACACTCACTTGTGCACACACAGGCACACCTGGCATACATCCACATCTTCTCAGCTACACACATCCATATACATGCATTCTATATGTGCACATATCTGCACACTTTCAAGACCCACTGCACACACACCGCCACACAGATATACATGCATTTATACGCAGGCACTCTATATCTGCATCTCGACATACATAACACCTGCACACACACTCCCATGTGTACACGTGCCCCTGCATGTTCACCCCCACAGCTAGAACTTTGGTCTCCCTGGGAAGACGGTGCACTGGGGCTGATGCTCTGGTTGTGCCCAACCTGCCTAAAAATCCTTTGGGGCTTGGCAAACGGACCAAGGCCCAGTGTTGGATGCTTATTGTCTCCCTCACTCCCTACCCCACCGCCTGGGCAGGGTTCCTGGGGCCAGGCCCAGGCCTTTGGGACAGACTCATCCTTGACCTCTCCCACCACAGGTACAGACCACCACCATGTGTGTGTCGGTCAGCCTCAGCGGCTCCGTGGTGCTCGGCTGTCTCTTTGCGCCCAAGCTGCACATCATCCTCTTCCAGCCGCAAAAGAACGTGGTTAGCCACCGTGCACCCACCAGCCGCTTCGGCAGTGCTGCCACCAGGGCCAGCTCCAGCGGCCAAGGTCGGCATCCCCCCTAAGCACCCCTCTCCACCTGGGCCTCCTCTCCCTGCCTCAGCTCCTCAGCATGGGGCCCACTCCCTGGGTTGCTGAGATTCCTTGGCTGGGGGTGGAGGGCCCCCTAGATGAGGCTGGACAGGAGAGGGCAGGGTGGTGGCGGGGAGCCGCCCTCTGCAGCCCTTCTTCCCCTGCTGCCTGCCCTGCCCAAGGGACCTTGGGGCTGGCCCCAACCTCCAGCTTCCTTTCCCCAGGGTCTAGCTCCCAGTTCGTCCCCACTGTGTGCAATGGCCGTGAGGTGGTGGACTCGACGACATCGTCGCTGTGAGGATCCCCACACTCCTGCCCCCACACGGCTGCTCCCTGGAGCCCGGTGCAGACCCATGTCCCGGGCCAGGAGGAGGATGTGGCTGAAGCACTGCAATAACACCCCCCCGCCCCCCAGCACCACTTACCAATGGACTTCCTCCAACCCTCCAGAGTCAGAAAAGGTCCTGGGCCAGGGAGCCTCTATAACCACCACCAACTGCCCCTGCAGCTGTGTCCCCTCCCTGCCAGGCCCAGGACTCGGAAGGGAGCAAGCCAGGGTCCACTTTGCCCTGGAACAGGGTGGCTGAGGACTGCAGGCCCCAGTCCCCAATCAGCAAAGGTGCTTCCAGCCCTGCCCCTCCCTCCTTCTAGGGCCTTTTAAATTTTTTATATGAGTTATTCTGGGTTGGGGAGCGGGGTTATTATAGAGGCCGTTCCTCCCCCTGCACAGTAGTTTTGTCCTGTGGTTTATTTTGTATTATCTGTAAATAAAGTGTCTTTATTTAAAAAAAAAAAAACCACTCTGCCCCTGATCCAGGGAGGCCCCTCACCCCTGCCACAGATTCTCAACCATCATTTTGCCAGTATTTGTTCACTCTGCTTTGTGCCAATGCTAGGACCTGGTGGCCATAAGATAGACCTTGTTCTGCCCAGGGACCGAAGGGTGGAGGGGAGACAGAAAATGAATAAGCCATCCTCCCTTGAAAGGAGCTGCTGCAGACCGGCCAAGGCCCTGCTAGGGTGAGGGCTGGTGGTTTAAATGGATACAGGCTTGTCTGGCAGTCTGGGGGACGGGGCGGGGTGGGGACCTCGATCGTGTGGGTGAGGGGGCAGGAGGGACAGCTGACTATGACCCTTTGGAACTGTGGGCTTTTCCACGTCTGGCCTGCCTGGCACTTGGAGGAGCCATCCATCAGCATAGACCCAGGCTGAGCGTCTGAGATGGAGGGACCCAAGAGGAGGCACAGGCTCGAGCATCACCTGTTCACGTGGCGCGAACAGAGCCAGAAAGAGCGTATGAGGAAGGAGGAAGTGAGGCAGGGAGGGCAGGGGCTGGGCAGTTGGAGAGGCCATCTGCTGTCGCGCCACGCCCGACGAGAAGTGGGAGAAGCAGGCCTTTCTCAGGGGTAAAGAGTGCCTCAGCGCCCTCTGCTGGTGAGCCCCAGACTGCAAACGCGGGGGCTGCCCGAGGGCTCTGGGCTCTACAATCCTGCGGGGCCGGGCTCCAGGTTCGGCCACACGGCTCAGCCAGGCAAATGCTGCCCTCCTGTGGCCGGGTGGGGGCCTCTCCCAGGCCGACACCAGGAGCAAAACCTGACTTAAGTTCTGACCTCACTGTTTGGGGTCGGCTTCAGACTGTGGGACAGAGGGTCAAGGTCCTGCACTGGGAGACGGGCAGGCCAGGGACATCTGTTATTTTTAAGTGAATTCATTTGCCTCGACAGGCTGGTGAAGCTGTGGAAATTTGGGTTAACGACTTAAGAACTGAAAAAAGGAAATTGCAGGAACCCTTCTTTCTCTCCAGCCAAAATTTGGGGTGGAGGATGCCAAATAAAATACAGAATGCCTGGTCAAGTTTGAATGTCATATAAACAATGAAAACTTTTTATTGTAAGTATGTCCCATGCCGTATTTAGGACATACTTATTTATACTAGGCATTTTTACTGTTTATCTGATATTCAAATTTAACTGGGCATCCTGTATTTTCATTTGCTAATCTTGACAACCCTACTGGGGTGTCTCTGCTCCAGATCCCTAGCCCTGAATGACCCAGGTCTGGGTGCAGCCCCCAGTGGCCAGGCACCAGGACGCTGAGCCCCATGGGAACTGGTGCTGTTCCTTGCTCCTAGGGGCCCTTTTCTGGGTCTTCCTGTCAAACTGGACCCAAGGAACGTTTGCCCACCCTCCCAGGCCCTGGACAGGCCAAGACAGGACTCTGATCCCCTTGCAACCGAAAAGCAAACCTCCTTTGCATGGCTCAAGTATATTTTCCTTAAAATGGAATAATACTTTTTAAAAGGTAGTCATTAACATTTTTATTTGGTTCACAGCCAAAAAGGTACGAAGGGTATTACAGTGAAGAATCTCTGTCCCTGCCACCCATCCAGGGGGAAGGGCCCAGAGGCCTGGGGGTAGGGGAGGAGGGCTGGAGGTCAGTGAAGAATTCCTAAGGGTCAGGCCTCTGTGGGGCCACACCCCTTTCCTTCCCTGGGCCCCTCCTCCCTCCTTCGGCGTCCCCTCCGATAGACACCACCAACCTGCGTTTCGCCCGTCTGCCACTCCTTTCGCCAGTCCGCTGCTATTTCAGGACAAGCTGAGCCAACCTCAAGTAATAACTTCCGCCTTCTGCAAAACCCACCAATCAGCACTTATCCATCAGCATACCTTACGTGCATAACTTCCTCCTCCCCAGACCTGAGTGAAAACTACAGACGGGAACGTCCTTCCCTGCCCCTCTATCTTTCAGGCACGCCCCTTTCACGTTCAGTAAACCCACCAATCAAAACTTACCTCTCAGTACCCCTCATTTGCATAAGAATTCACCAATAAGCTCCTACCCAAGGGGATAAATAACCAAGGCTGTACAGACTAGCGCCTGGAGGCAGTCACAGTAGGTTTCTCTAAAAGCGTGTATGTGGAGCACAGGCTCCAATATAACTCGAGACCCCTCTGCACGCTTCCAAAAATAAACCTGACTCTGCCTTTGAGCTCTTTCTCTCTTTCCTTTGTTTCTGTCCGACCCACTTCCGCACAGGGTTGTAGGCGGAGAATCTGGAGAAATCTCTTGGCCTTCGCTCCTCAGCTGTTAGTCTTTGTCATACCTTGTTACCAAACTCTCTCTGCCTGCAGTCCTCCTGCCGGTCCTGAGCGGTCCGTCTGGATTTAAGTCTTTGCTCTTCTCTCCAATGCCACGTCCATGTCCACAAACCCCTGAAAGAGTAGGGGCTTAGGTGTCCCTACTGGAATGGCCCTGCTCCTGTGAGACTTGGAACCCTCAAAGAAGAGGCCTGACCTTTCTGAGGACTGACAGCTGAGATACCAAGTATTGGCGGTTCTCTCCCATCCTAGAGCCGCCTATCTGGGTAAGTTGACTCTCCTTGAGTATGATCATCAGTTTGCTTTGTTTGGGTAGCCTGATTTACCCTGGAGCTTGGCTGTTTCTCCCTGTGGCTTTGTTCCAAGACCGCCCCTCCCCCCATACGTCCGTCAGCTTTTCATATTTTCACCTGTCTCTGGAATGGGTCATGTGCAAACAACAGGTATCCTCTCTGGGTGCACCCGGGTCTCCCACTCAACTGTGGCTCCCCACAGCTTGGGTGAGGGTGGTTCAGGCCACTCTGCTCACTGCTCCTCCAGTCTAGGCTCAGTGTAGGGGCCAGTAAGCCCTCTGCAGAGGCGGAGCATTGATAGAATATCGCAACCCAAGAAGTTGGTGATATACTGAGCAAAAGTATAGGAGGAGATGGGGGGAGGAGATGAGAAGGGGGAAGGGAGGGGGAGCAAAAAATGGAGCTAAGGGGCTGACACAGAGCCAGGAAGAAGACTCAAGCGCTTCCACATGGCAGAATTATGTGGGGAGCCTTGCACCTTTCATGCCAGAGCTCTCTCTCCGTCCCTCTTACAGCCCTGGTGGCTCTCACCTCCTCTCCTGCTGTGGGGGGTCATGGTAAGTAGCGGGCAAAGGAGGGGTGTTACCAAAGGCAAGTTCGTGTGCTGCTGCACCATGAGGCCAAACTGAAACATGGAAGTTTGGAGCAGAGAAAGATTTATTGCAGGGCTGAGTGAGAAGGACAGGGTGGCTCATGCCAAAAAAAACCCCAAACTCCCTGAAGGATTTCAGCAAAACATATTTAAGGGCCAGGTAAGGGAGAGGGGGTCACAGGGTACGTGATCAGCTAGTGCACACAGTTCTCTGATGGTTGATGTAGAGGTAACAGGGAGGTTAACACCATCAACCCCCATGCGCCAGAAGGTCTGGGGGCAATGCGCCCTTGATCATCAAATAGTTAATTTCTTCCCTTTGGTGGTGGTTTTAAGCATCTGAAAAATTCAGGAAATATACATGAGATACTATAATCTGGGTGCTTCAGAGAGGAGCTGCAGCAGAGGATATGGGGGAGGGGTCTGACCCTGGAAGTCCCCCCAGGGTCCTGCTCGGTTATAGGGGAGGTCACTGAGGGTCTCAAAACCACTGAGAAAGGTGCTTATCCCAACCGCCTGCAGAAAAAGGAAAGGAGCCTATCCTTCCCACACCCATGGACCAGCAGGGCATCTGCAGGAAAGATAGGGTTCTCAGTCTGGAGTAGAGGGGCTAGAACTAGGGAAAGCAGGGGGTGGAGAAAGGGAGGGGGCTAAAGGGAAGTGAAAAGGGAGGGAGGAGGGAAATGGAGGAGACTTGGGGTGGGGGGAGCGGGGAGGAGGAGCAAGAGGAAGTAAAACATGGAAGCTTTAAACCCTGAGGACTCTGGCCAAAGTGTTAGATTTTCTTTTCTTTTTTTTTAAATTACTGTATTCTTTCTGTGAAAATAATATCTGCTCCCCATAAACAGTTTAAGCAGAAAAGTACGAAAAGAAAAAGCATTACCTAAAGTTTCATCATTCAAATATAACCATCTTTACCGTTTCTGGTACAGCATCCTAGACATAGTTCTGTGCTTTTTTACAGATAGAACGAGAGATAGAAATACTTTCATAAAAATGAGATCATGCCATATGTTTATTTTTTTTTTAGTGAAGATTTAATTTTACTTGATGCCAATTGAAGAAAATGAATCTGATGTGAAACTGGAGAAACTCTTGAACGTCACATACATTTCTTCTCCATTAAAGATATTTCAACCACCCCACCCCACCCCCAGAAAAAGAAAAAAAACCCTCTTAAGTTTAAGAAAAGACACAGTGACATTTAGAGGTAAACATTCTTTGGTCTTAGGGAATTGGAGGAGAGTCTGACTCGTGGGCAGCCTTCTCACAGCATGAACGGGAGTGGAGTGAGTGTGCTGGTGCTCGCCCTTCCTGAAGTGCACTGCACCTGCTCCTGGGGTTGCTGACTGTCTGACCTGTCGCTGATGCGCTACCAGCACAATGATGGGAGCTGGGAGCGAGGCAGACAGCCATAGGTGCTAGGTGGCTGGCGAGGTATTTCAGCAGAGGGAGCCCAGGCACCGCAGCTTCTCTGTGCTGATGTGGTCTGAACTCACGTCAGTTTCCATCCCTCAGGGATGCTGGCCTGAGAGCCTGCATCTTTGTCTCTGAGGCTCCTGGGATATGGGGCTCCTTGTTCTGAATCCTTTCTGCAAGTGAGATCAACTTGATGCTGGAACAGCCTCTTGTGTTTCATGAGTTTGATTCACAAAATCTGAAACTCACCCTGGTAGTCTTATAGCATCACGATTTAAAAAAATTTATTAATCACATTTTTATGGTAGGCCGTAGTGATTGATTAATTCCTTGCTGAGAAATTGAGAACATTTCTCATTAGTATTTTGACATGCATTAAAATATGAATTAGAGAATCAATGAGTAGTTTTACACCGTCTAATTTCATCAAGTTTAAATTCTGTTTTGTAACAATAATTTACTTAGTTACTTAATACTCATTCTATATCTAATGTATGCACAGGTCACCACCAGTCCATTTATGTCAGTTTTTTCATTCCTGAGTTTTAAGTTTTTATTTACTTTTAACTGATGGAATTTTATTAACTAGTTTTTATTTTCCCTGAAAGACTTGTGGTTCCCATATTCTGAGTTCTTTTAATATTTGGCGATGCCCTTTCCCTCTCTTTGTATGTTATTATAAAGATTAGATATTTTCCTCCAGTTTTATTGAGATATAATTAACATACATCCCTGTATAACTTTAAGGTGTACTGCATAATGATTTGACTTACATACATCATAAATTATCACAATAAGTTTAGTGAACATACATCATCTCATATAGATACAAAAAGAAATAGAAACATTTTTTCTTGTGATGAGAACCCAGGATTTATTCTCTTAACTTTCATATATAACATACAGCAGTATTAATCATATTTATCATGTTGTACATTATATCCCTAGTACTTAAGTTTGTACCTTTTGACAGCCTTTATCCAATTCCCTCTCCCCTGGACCCTCTGCCTCTGGTTACCACAAATCTGATCTCTTTTTCTATGAGTTCATTTGTTTTTGAAGTATAATTGACCTCCAACACTATGTTAGTTCCTGTTACACAACACAGTGTTTTGGTATTACTACACATTTCAAAATGATCACCATGATAAGTCTAGTTATGATATGTCACCGTATAAAGATATTGCATAGTTATTGACTGTATTCCCCACACTGTACATTTCATACAACTGACTCATTTATTTTGCAACTGGAAGTTTTTACCTCTTTGTTTTTAATTGAAGTATGGTTGATTTACAATGTTGTGTTAGTTTCTGGTGCATAGCATAGTGATTCAGTTATATATATTCGTTTTCATATTCTTTTTCATTATAGGTTATGCCAAGCTATTGAATATAGTTCCCTGTGCTACACAGTAGGTCCTTGTTTATCTGTTTTGTATCTAGTAGTTTGTATCTGCTAATCCCAAACTCCTAATTTATCCTTTCCTACTCCTTCCCCCGCGGTAACCATAAGTTTGTTTTCTATGTCTGTAAGTCTGTTTCTGTTTTGTAAATACATTCATTTGTGTCATTTTTTTAGAATCCACATATAAGTGATATCATGTGATGTCTGTCTTTCTCTAATTTAATTCACTTAGTATGATAATCTTTAGGTCCATCCATGTTGCTTCAAATGGCATTGTTTCATTTTTCCTGGCTGAGTAGTATTCCATTGTATAAATATACCACAACATCTTTATCCAGTCATCTGTTGATGGACATTTAGGTTGTCTCCATGTCTTGGCTACTGTAAACAGTGCTGCTGTGAACATTGGGGTGCATATATCTTTTTGAATTAGAGTTCCCTTCAGATATATGCCCAGGAATGGGATTGCTGGATCCCATGGTAAGGCTATTTTTAGTTTTTAAAGGATTCTCCATACTGTTTTCCATAGTGGCTGCACCAAATTACATTCCTACCAACAGTATAGGAGGGTTCTCTTTTCTTGACACCCTCTCCAGCATTATCTTTTGTGGATTTTTTAATGATGGGCATTCTGATCAGTGCGAGATCATACCTCATTGCAGTTTTGATTTGCATTTCTCTGATAATTAGCAATATTTAGTACCTTTTCACGTACCTATTGGCCACCATATATCTCCTAGAAGAGAACACAGGCAAAACATTCTCTGACATAAACTGTAGCAATGTTTTCCAAGTCAGTCTACCAAGGCAATAGAAATAAAACAACAACAACAAATAGAACCTAATTAAACTTATAAGCTTTTGCACAGCAAAGGAAACCATAAACAAAATGAAAAGACAACCTTCAGAATAGAAGAAAATATCTGCAAATGATGCAACTGACAAGGGCTTAACTTCCAGAATATACAAACCACTCATATAGCTCAATAACAACAAAAAACAACCCAATCAAAAATATGGGCAGGAGACCTAAACAGACATTTCTCCAATGAAGACATACAGATGGCTAATTCATTGTAAGTATACAGAAATGCAAGAGACTCCTGGGCTGGGGAGCCCAGTGAGGGGATCGGGTCACTCCCTCCTTGGGCAGAACCTCTGCAGTTACAATTGTCCTCCCCCTTGTGGATTACCCTCCTGGGGGTGTAGGTCTTGACGATACCAGATCTCTGCCCCCCTTCCCATCTCATTGTGGTTCCTTGTTTATGTCTTTAGTTGTAGATCTTTTCTGCTAGTCATCTGGTTTTGTTCATCAGTGGTTGCTCTGTAAATAGTTGTAATTTTGGTGTGCCTGCGTGAGCTCAGGGTCCTCCTACTCTGCCATCTTGGCCACTCCCCCCATGAAAGATTTCAAAGACTAGGTTTTGTTAGTTTACTTTGCCAAATTTTAATAATTTCTTCTTCATAAAAAGAACGCTTGTTTCTAATGATTACTTCCCCTTTTTATTATGAGAAAATATTTATATATAAAAAAGTAGAATACCCTCATGAGCCCATTAACTACCTTTAGAATTATTAACTTCTGCCTAGCATTTTTTCAGATACACCCCCATTCTATTTTTCCTCCCCTTCCAGAGTTTTTAAAATATAAATCAAGGGTATTCTTTTCTTTTAATTAAAACAATGTACAACATTTATCGAGTATTTACTGTGTTCTAGAATCTATCATTGTATATACATGTTATTGTATATATTGTACATAGCTTTTTCAATATCCAATAGCTATATTAGGTACATTTTATTAATATACCCATTTTATGGATATGAAACAAATTCTTACTGAAAAATGCACACAATTCATAGAGATAAATCTCAATAAATTTTTTCACAAAGTGAACATATCTTACAATCATCACCCAGATTAGTGATGGGAATATTTACCTCCTGACTTTTTATTTGAATAAAAGATTGACTGGTTTTAATATTTTGGGGTCCACACTTAAAATTTTTTTTAATTTTGTATTATTTTTATTATTATTTTAATATAATAATGTTTTTTGGTTTATAAAAAAATTGTGATGATAGTACAGAGGGTTCCCCCATGCCCCACACCCAGATTTCTCTACTACTAACAATTTACATTAGTAAATTAGTAGCAAATAGTACACCTGTTACAATTAATGGACAGATATTCACACATTATTATTAACTAAAATCCATAGTTTAATCAGATTTCCTGGTTTTTGCCTACTATCCTTTTTCTCTCCCAGGACCCCATCCAGGACACCACATTATATTTAGTTGTCATGTCTCCTTAGGCTTTTTGGGAGGTCATCCAGGCAGTGTGTTGCTAGTTGACCCCCGAGCTGGACTCAGGCAGTCAGAGGCTCCTCACCCCGTCCCTGTCCTTGGAGTGTATGCTCTGCCTGCCATTCCCACCGTGGGAGCTGTTTCAAGGGCAGCCTTGACAGTGTAGGCTGCGAGTGGATGTCTTGTTGAGAACATCTGGTTGGAATACATGACTGAACCCCATTAAGGCCTCTATATAAACTTAAAGATTCTGGTGGGTGGGTGCAGAAATCTTGTCTGGCTGCCCAAGACAAGCCTGGCAAGTAAATTCCCTTGTTTATTAAACCTGCCACCTGCTAATCTGGAGTGAGCTGCCTCTTTCTTTTCTCCTTGCCCTTTGTGTACGGGCCAATTTGTGAAACAACAGGCTCCTCTTTTTTTAAATTTGCATTCTTTATATTGAAGTATAATCAGTTTACAATGTTGTGTCAATGTCTGGTGTACAGCATAATGTCATACACATACATAAATATATTCATGTTCATATTCTTCTTCATTACAGTTACTACAAGATATTGAATATAGTTCCCTGTGCTCTACAGTATGAACTTGTTGTTTATCTATTTTATATATAGTACTTAGTATCTGGAAATCTCAAGCTCCCAATTTATCCCTTCCCACCCTCTTCCCCTCAGTAACCGTAAGTTTGCTCTCTATGCCTGTGAACAGGTTCCTCTTCTAGAACTTTTAAAAAGTTATTTTTTCTCCAGTTTCATTGAGATATAATTGACATACATCACTGTATAAGTTTAAGGTATACAGCATAATGGTTTGACTTAACATATATTGTGAAATGTTTACTGAAATAAGTTTAGTTCACATCCATCATCTCATATAGACACAATAAAAAGAAAAAAGAAAAAACATTTTCCTTGTGATGAGAACTATTAGGATCTACTCTTAACAACTGTCGTACAGGTCACATGGCCGTGTCAACGATAGTCGTATTGTACCTTACAGCCCTCATACTTACTTACCTTGTAACTGGAAGTTTGTACCTTTTGATCACCTTCTTCATGGTCCACACTCTCTCCTTCAGAACTCGGTAGACATTTCTCTATTGTCTTCTAGCTTTGAGTGTTGCTGGTAGAGAAGTCTGATGCCTGTCTGATTTTAAAACAAATATTAAGTATTTCACATATATAAAATGAGTAGATTCTTAAGGGTACAAATCCGTGAATTTTGACATACATGTACGCCCATGCAAACATCACCCAAAATCTACATTTCCCGTTTCTTTTGAGAATTCCCTTAGGCCCCTTTCCAGTAACTACCACCTCCTCCCAGAGACAACCGTTGTTTTGATTTTGATCATCATAGACTAGTTTTTGCCTGTTCTGGAACTTTATATAAATGGAATCATACCTTTATGTAAATGGAATCTTGTGTCTGAATTTTTTCTCTCAATTTGTTTACCATCATGTTGTTCGTGTTGCTGTGAGAATCAGATCTTTATTCCTTTTTATTGCTGAGTAGTATTTCATTGTACAAACATGTCATAATTTAGCCATCCATTCTCCTGTTGATATATATTTTGGACTATTTCCAACTTTTGAAGCTTTTATAAATATATATACTGTGAACACCTCTGGGCATTTTTTTTTTTTTTGTAGACATAGGTTTTCACTTGTCTCTGGTAAATACCTAAGAGTGGAACAGCTGAGTCATAGGGTCAGCATTTTTTTTTATCTTTATTAGAAATTGCCAAATATTTTACTCAAGTAATTGTATCATTTTACAGCAATGTATGAGAGTTCCAGATACTCACCTCCTTCTTGCCTCCTGTCAGTCCTTTTAACTCTAGTGGATATGTAGTGGTATCTTACTGTGGTTTTAATTTGTATTTCTCTGGTGACTAATTATTCTAAACATCTCCTCATGTACTCCTTGGCTATTCATGTATCTTCTTTTCTGAGGTATTTGTTCAAGCCTTTTGCTCGGTCTTGTTGGGTTATTTATCTTTTAATATTGATTTGGAGGAGTTCTTTATATATCTAGGTGAGTCCTTTATCAGATAAATGCATTTTGAATCTTTCTCCTACCCTGTAGCTTTGCTTTTAATTATCTTGCTCTGTTAATGAGCAAAGACTTAAATTTGGCTGAAGTACAGTTTGTCAGTTTTTAAAAAATGGTTAGTGATTTTTATGTCCTGTCTAGGAATTCTGTGCTTGCTCAAGGTTTGTGAAAATTTTCTCCTGTTTTTTTTGGTATACACTTTTTTTTTTAACGAGGTAAGATTAAGAGAACGTGAACTAACTAATTTTAAGGTGAACAATTCAGTGGCATTTAGTAAATTCACAGTGTTGCTCAACTTACACCTTTACCTAGTTCTGAAGCATTTTCATCACCTCCAAAAAAACCCCTGTTCCCATTAAACAGTTACTCCCCATTCCTCCCTTCTCTGGCCCTTGGCGAAACCACCAATCTACTTTCTGTCTGTATTTATTTACCTATCCTAGATATTGCATACAAATGGAACCATGCGATATGTGACTTTGTGTGTCTGGCTTCTTACACTTAGCGTGATATTTTTTATGTTTATCCATGTTGCATTAATAAATACTTCATTCTTCTTCATGGCTGAATGATATTCCATTGTCCATATATGCCACATTTTGCTTATTCATTTATCCACTGATGAACATTTGAGTTGTTTCCACCTTTTGTTTATTGTAAATAGTGTTGGTGTAAATGTTCATGTACCAGTATTTATTTGAGTACCTGTTCTCAATTCCCATGGTGTTTATGCCTGGGGTTTAAAAAGAGGATCATATGGAATTCTCTGTTTAACATTTTGAGGATCCACAGCTGAGTCATTTTTACATTCCCATCAGCAACATATGAGAGTTCAGATTCCTTCACATTCTTATCCAATACTTGTTTTCTATTTTTTTTAATAGTCATCCTAATGGGTGTGAAGTGGTATATGTCATTGTAGTTTTCTTTCTTTTCTGCACTTGCTTACTTTATAGGAAATCCTTCTATATCACCAGGTATGGCTCTTACCTAATTAATGTTTTATTTTTACTAATTTTTATTTTTTATTTATTAATGTATTTATTTTACAATAGCATGTTTTTTAAATTGAAGTGTAGTTGTACAATATTATGTGTTACAGGTGTACAATACAGTAATTCACAATTTTTAAAGGTTATACTCCATTTATAGTTATAAAATATTGGCTATATTCCCCATCATTGTAGTTTTGATTTGCATTTCTCTCATGACTAATGGTATTGACCATCTTGTCATGTGCTTGTTGGCCATTTGCATAATTTCTTTGGAAAAATGTCTGTTCAAGTCCTTTGCCCATTTTTAAATTGGCTTGTTTGCATTTTTGTTGTTGAGTTGTAAAAGTCTTTTATATATTCTGGATACTAGACCCTTATCAGTTATATGCTTTGCAAATATTTTCTCCTATTTTGTAAGTTGTCTTTTTGCTTTCTTGACAATGTCCTTTGTCAAGAAAAGTTTTTAATTTTAACGAATAATTTATCTATTTTTGCTTTTGTTGCTCATGCTTTTGGTGTCATATCTAAGAATCCATTGCCAAATCCAAGCTCATAAAGATTTACCCCTTTGTCTTCTTATAAGAATTTTATGGCTTTAGCTTTTATATTTAGGTCGTTGAACCATTTTAATTTTTATATATGGTGGTAGAAGTCCCAGTTAATTTTTTGCATATGAATATCCAGGTGTCCCAGCACTATGTCTATCCTTATGTCAGTATCACATTGTTTTTATTACTGTAGTTTTATAGTAAGTTTTGAAACCAGAAACCGTGAGCCCTCCAAATTTGTTCTTTTTTTTTAGATTGTTTTGGCGCTTCAGGATTCATTGAAGTTTCATAAGAATTTGAAGATCTGGTTTTTCCTTTCTGTAAATAAGACTGTTGGAATTTTGATAGGAATTGCGTTGGATTCATAGACCACCTTGAAGAGTACAGTCATCCCTTGGTATCTGCGGGGGATTGGTTGCAAGACCTCCCCTAGATACCAAAATCCGCAGGTGCTCAAGTCCCTTGTAAAGTGGCAAAGTATATAGTCCACCTCCATATCCATGGATGTGGAAGCTGTGGATAGAGAGGGCCGACTGTATTGCCATCCTAACAAAAATTAAGTCCTCAAATCCATGAACACAAGATGTTTTCTCATTTGCATCTTTTATAATTTCTTTCAGCAATGCTTTGTAGTTTCCATGTACAAGTCTTTCGAGTCCTTGAGTAAATTGATTCCTAGATCTGTAACCAGGCAGGACTTAATGGGGCCTTCCTGGGACAGACCCCTCCCCCATATTCTCTGCTGCAGCTCCTCTGTGAAGTACCCAGATAATAGTATCTGATGCATATTTCCTGAGTTTTTCAGCTCCTAAAAACCACCACCACATGGAAGAAGTTAACAACTTGATGATTATGGGCAAGTAGCCCCCAGACCTTCCAGTGCCTTCCTGATCACCATCAATTAGAGAATTGTGCACAGCTGATCACAAACCCTGAGCTGCCCCTCCCTCAGCTAGCCTTTAGACATGCTCCGCTGAAACCATTCAGGGAGTTTGGGGGCGTGGGCGGGGGGTGGAGTTTGGGTTTGAGCCACTTTTTCTCCTGGCTCGGCCTGCAGTAAGCCTGTCTCTCCTCCAAACGCCCACGTTTCAGTTTGTTTGGTCTCCCTGCGTGTGGAGCACACGAACTTGTGTTCAGTAACAATTTTGGCCAAGCCAGCCAGGAGTCTGTCCCATGATGGGTCAGCCCTACCTGGGGCAGCCCTTCCCTGGGTCCCCAGCAGCTGCCGGACCTCACTTTGCTCCAGGGAACCGGGCACCTGACCGGCACCAGCCGCTGCCCCACGGCATGAGGTTGTTTGGAGCCCAGAAACGTTCAGAGCTGAGGTCCGCATTCAGTGTCGCTTGGGGGTGAGTCACTCCAGCCTGTGCAGGGTGGGAATTCTCTCCACAGTCTGGGTCTGTTCTCTTTCAAGTGCTGGCTCACTCTGGAAGCCTCCATCTGGGAATGGAGTGGAATTTTGGGGCTACACCTTGTCTGGTCCTTTTTTGTGGGGCCATGTTTTTTTGTTTGTGTGTGTGTATCAGTACTTTGCATTGGCAGTTTGAGACGTCTTTGGTGGGCAATGGGCTTGCGTGTGATGGACGACACTAGGGTATCCCTCCCTAGTGTGTTGGTTGGGATTGTCCCTTTCTAGCTTGGTCTTTCAGCCTCATCTCAGAGGGCACTGGCTGGGGTTCGCCCCTTTTGGACTGATGAGGAATTGGTTGGGAAGCTCCCTTTCTGGGGCTAGGGAACTGTGATTCTGAGATACTGTTTTGAATTGCTGTTTCCTGTTGTTTCCTTGAATATTTGACAACACCAACTATGAATAATTCTTATGGGTATTCAGAGCTCTGTTCCATCTTATAGTTCCCTGGGGTATTTTTGCAAAACTGGGAGATCTTTAGCTTTGCTCCTATAAATGGAAGAAAATGGTTGGCTTTTTTTTTTTTTTTCAAACCAGAATCTTATCTTTAGAAATCAGAAACATAAAGGTGGGAAAGACTTACTTATTTGTGGGGGAAGATAATAAGGTTTTATTTATTTATTTTTTTAACGGAAGTACTAGGGAGTGAACCCAGGACCTCGTGCATGCTAGGCATGGGCTGTACCACTGAGCTATACCCGCTCCCTGGAAAATGATCGGCTTTTATCTTAGGGGTGTATGTGTGGCGTGTATCTCAGTACCTGAGTCCAAATCCTGTTATGTCTCCCTGGTTTTGCTGAAAGTGAGGCATGTCAATGTGAGGGAATGATGTATATCTATTATTGTTGGATTGTACAGGAAGTATTGTCAAATGAGTGATAAGCCGCCTCTGATTGTATGGTATGGATGGATGTTATTAGTGTGAACATTCTAGGAACTGCAGAGTTTCTGAAATTTGGATATTTCCTGGTACAACGCTATCAGTTGTGATTCTGGTTGTTATCTTGGAATGTTGTATGTCACAGTAACTTGATTAAGCTTCTTTGTCAAAAATATTGTTAATGAGATCTTTTCCCTTGCCTTTTTGGGGCTTTTGTCATTCAGACACTTAAACTGATGCTTAGCAGGACTGCTTTGTCTTGAGGAGGATTAGTAGAGGGGTGCATTTTGACAAGTGCAGGTTTCCTTTAAATCATGCCACTGAGCTGGGTAGGATATTTAAAAAGTCTAATGAAAACTCTGATTTTATGAAGCTGTTGGTAAGGAGAATTGGTTGCATGGGATTGAGTGGACTGATGAATATGGTTGTAATTTTTTGGTTTTGTCTGAAATATTGCTGGCTTTTAATCCTCATTTTTAAATTAAACTGTTTACCAAATGTCTGTCTCCCTATCAATATTGAAGGTTACTGTTTTACTTGTAACCACACTGTTGCCCCCAATGTTTAGGATAGAAAGAGAATTCTCTAATGGAGTTGTCACAGAGTATAACTAGTCAAGATGTATAACAATACTCGCTTTAAGTCTATTGCTAAAAGCACATGTACAATAGAATACTATTGAGTCATAAAGAATGAAATAGTGCCATTTGCAGCAACATGGTTGGATCTAGAGATATCATACTAAGAGAAGTCAGGCAGAGAAACACAATTATCACTTATATGTGGAATTTAAAAAAAATGAAACAAATGAACTCATTTATAAGACAGAAACAGACTCACAGACATAGAAAAGAAATTTACGGTTCCCAAAGCAGAATTGGGGTGGAGGGAGGGATAAATTAGGAGTTTGGGATTAACAGATACAAACTTCTATATACAAAATAGGCAAACAATAAGGACCTATTGTATAGCACAAGGAACTATATTCAATAGCTTATAATAACCTATAATGAACAAGAATATTGAAAAGAACATGTATGTATAACTGAGTCACTATGCTATACACCAGAAACTAACACAACATTGTAAATCAACTATACTTTAAAAAAACAAACAAAAAAGCATATGTACAATGCTTGTGTAACAATTGGCTGTAAGTGATAAAATGTATGGCCTATAAAGGGTTTCCCCATTAATATACCTCTGAGCCTGTTCTCCATGTCTGATGAGTTTCCCCCCAGTGTGGATAACTAGGCAAATACAAAGGAGGCCTAGCACCAGGGACATGATCTGAACCTGATGTGGGAAAACAGATGGGGGGCGTGAGGAGGACCGTGTCCCAGGTCTCAGTTGAACCCCTGGGACGTGCCCCGCCAAGTGTGGGTCCTTGACCTCGCGCAGGAAAGAATTCAAGTGCGAGCCACCGTTGAGTAACGGTAGATTTATTTAGAGAGATACATACTGCATAGAGAGTGAGGCAAGAGGTGCGGGAATTAGGTGCTCAGGTTAAAGTAAAAGTCGGTACACACTCCACAGACAGAGTGCGGGCCACCTCCAAAGAGAAGGGAGCAAAAAAAGGGCCACTGGGCTTGGTGTTGCCTGTTTTTATGACTCAGTAGTTTCACAAAGGTACTGGTGGGATCATTCCAACTGCCCTGGGGAAGGGGCTGGGATTCCCAGGGATCGGGCCACCACCCATTCTTTGGCAGTTTGCGGTTAGCTTTGGGGCTGTCATGGCGCCTGCGGGCATGTTATTTATCACTGTTACAATGAGCATATAATGAAGCTCAAGGTCTACTAGAAGTCAAACCTCTTAATCCTCAAGGCCAACTGGGAGTTGAATCTTCCACCATTTTGGTGTTAAATTGCTGTCATTCCTTAAGTGGCTGTGCCCTGACCCCTTCCCTCCTGCCTCAAACCTGGGGCAAGAGCCACCACTCCAGCATTAAGGAATAGATATTCTGATCATCAGCTTTCTATTGAAAGATTTGCAATCAGAATGATGCAAAATGATGGAAGAACCATGTATTGAAGTATGGGAAATCATTCTGGCTTCTACATGGTTTAACTTAAACTTTACTGACCAAAGCAGCCTGTTTTCTGGCCTTCTGGACATGCATTGTACATCTGCTTTGGCCTTGAAGAGGGGAATGCATTTGAAAGTCTAAATGGAGTAGCTGTGGTCCATTCCCCAAACCGAGGTGGGACTACACCCATTTCAGCAGGAATTTTCCAATAAACTTCCAGGAAGTTTATTGCCCTCTTCCCTGAAAGATTTGGGGAAAGATGAAACAGGATTGGAAATTAAAACCGAGTTCCTCTGCCAAGTTTATGATTAACCTTTCTATCCAAAACATTATCCTCCTTCTTGTCCAACACCTGTTCTCAAGAGTGTGGCGTATCAAGGAAAAGGGGAGAAACTGTAGTGGAGCAGGACCCTATGAGGCCTTCCCAGGTCAGACCCCTCCCCCATATCCTCTGCTGTAGCTCCTCTCTGAAGTACTCAGATAATAGTATCTGATGTATATTTCCTGAGTTTTTCAGATGCTAATAACCACCACCAAATGGGAGAAATTAACTACTTGATTGGTCATCATGAGCGTGTAACCCCCAGCCCTTCTGGTGCCTAAGAGCTGATCACCATCAACCAATCAGAGACTTGTGCACAGCTGATCACATGCCCAAGGCTGCCCCCCCCCCCCACCTGGTCTTTAAAAATGCTTTGCTGAAATCCTTCAGGGAGTTTGGGGGTTTTTGAGCAATAGCTACTGGTTCTCCTTCCTCTGCCCTGCAATAAACCCTTCTTTGCTGCAGACTACAACATTTCAGTATTGTTTGGCCTCCCTGCGCCTCAGGCACATGAAGTTGCCTTTGGTACAAGATGTATTATTCTTTTTGATACTATTGTGAATTATGGAATTGTTTTCTCAATTTTCTTTAAAGACTGTTGCCAAAAAAAGAAAGATTGTTCATTGCTGGCGTATAATACATAGCTAGTTTTTGTGTGTTGGTCTTATGTTTGCAACTTTGCTGCATTCATTTATTAGCTTTAATAGTTTTTATTATTTTTTAAAATTTTTTAATAGGTTTTTTAAAAAATTACTTGGAATGTTCTATATGTGGGATCAAGTCATCTGCAAACAGAGATAATTTTACTCTTTGCTTTCTGATTTGGATGCTTTTAATTTTGTTTTTCTTGCCTAATTGCTGGTTAGAATTTCACTACAGTGTTGAAAAACAGTGAAAGTGGGCATCCTTGTCAGATTCTTAACTCTGAGGGGGCTGCTCTCAGTCTTTTAAGTGTGAGGTTAGCTGGCATTTTTTCATAAGTGCTCTTCATGTGGAGGATCTTCCATTTGGCTTTCTGAGTGTTTTTATAAACCTGAAATGATGTTGGATTTTGTCCAAAGCTTTTAATGCATCAATTGAGAGGGTCGTGTGATTTCCCCTCTCCCCTACCACTTTGTTCTACTAATGTGCTACATTACTTTGAATGGATTTTTGCATGTTGAACCTTAAATCCTGGGGGTAAGTCTTACTTTGTCGTGGTGTGCAGTTCTTTTAATATGCTGTAGGATCTGCCTTATTAATGTCTGTTGAGGATTTTTGCATCTATGTTCATAAGGGATATTGTTGGGCCCACTGATGTCCTTCAAAGTCCAATGACCCCCGTTTCTGGGCTCTCAGATGTCTGCCTGTGATGTCTCAACAGATAAAGTACATTCTTTACTGCCCATGTTTCCTCTAACAAACTAACAGCCCTAGGGTAAGGCTCAGGCTGGCTTGTTTCAGCCCACCTTATCAGAGTAAAACCCCACTGCCTGAAAGGTGACCCTAAACCTCTTACCTCACCTACAACCAATCAGAGACTTGTGAACAAGCAGATCAGGCACCTTATGACCTGACCTTAGAAACCACCCCGACAACCTGCCCTCGGTGCTCCCATGGGCGCCCCTCGCCTCTATGGCCTGCGATCGCCTGTGACAGGCAGTGTACCCTAATACACTCCCGCTATACTTATATTTAACCTCCGATGAACTCTCACCAACCCGCCTTACCGGCCCGCCCCGTTGTGCCCACAACAGATACTGAGATGCAGTTTTCTGTCATCATGATGTCCCTGTCTGGTTTTGATTGGAGGGTAATACTGGTCTTATGGAATGATTAAGGAAACGTTTTCTCCTCTTATGTTTTCCAAAAGGATTGGCATTCATTCTTCAGATGTTTGTTTAGAATTCAGTAGCAGAGCCACCTGACCTAAATTTTTCTTGTTGGGAAGTTTTTGATTAGTGATTTAATCTCTTTGTTATATATCTATTCATATTGTCTGTTTCTTCTTGGGTCACTTCATAATTTTTTTTCTAGGAATTTGACCCTTTCATCTGTGTTATCTATTTTGTTGGAGTACAGTTGTTCATAATAATTTGTTTAAAAGCCACTATATTGAGGCATGATTGACATACAAAAAGCTACATATTTAATATATACATAATAATATTTACATATTTAATATATACAACTTGATGAGTTTGGAGATAAATGTACTCCCATAAGATCACCAAAATCAAGACCATAAATGTATCCATCAGATCTAAAAGATTCCTTCCATTCCCTTATTTATTAAATTAAATAATTCTTCTTTTGTGTAAGGGCAATTTACGTAAGTTCTACCTTCTTAGCACATTTTAAGTATACAATACAGTATTGTTACTTATAGACTCTGTTATACTGTAGACCTCCAGAATTTATTCAGACACTTGTCCATTTCCCTTTCCTCCTAGTCCTGGGAGTCATTATTCTGTTCTCTGAATTTGACTATTTTAGATTCTTCATAAAGGTGGGATCATGCAGTATTTTGTCCCTCTGTGTCTTGCCCATTTCACTTGGCATCATGTCCTCCAGGTCCATCCATGTTATTGTAAATGGCAGGATTCCACTCTTTTTTTATGACTGAATAATATTCCAATGTATATATATGTGCGTGTGCACACATCTTCTTTATACAGGTCACATTTTCTTTATCCATTCATTTGTTGTCGGGTATCTAGGTCATGTCCATATCTTGGTGCTTGTGAATAACGCTGCAATGAACACGAGAGTGCAGATACCTCTGAGATCCTGGCTTCAGTTCCTTTAGACAATATACCCAGAAATGAGATTTCCAGATCAAATGGTAATTCTGTTTTTAATTCTTTGAGGAAACTTCATAATGTTTTCCATAGTGACTGCACCAGTTTACATTCCCACCAACAGTACTCAAGGGTTACCTTTTCTTTAAATCTTTGCCAGCATTTGTTACCTTCTGTTTTTGGTAATAGCCATTCTAACAGGTGTGAGGTGATGTCTCATCATGGTTTGGATTTGAGTTTCCCTAAGGGCTATATCCAGCAGTGTCCAGCACCCCAGGGGACATCCTCACTGGGCCTGCACCTTCATGGATGCCCTTGCTCTTGTTGTGCTCTTTTCTAGGCAGAGAGAGAATTTCTTGCCACCCTTCTCAGTCTCAGGGTGTCTCTGGAACAGCCTGGATTCTTATTAACAGTCAGCCCTTCCTTAAAGTTCAGGGAGTTAGCAGTGACTGGAGCCAGGATACCTGAGTGGTAACCCCTCTCCCCTTAAGGGCATACCACTCTGTTCTTTGAGTTTGAGCTTCCTGTACTACTTTTTGCATGTTCGATCTGGAGGACACCATATGAGTTTCTGGAATTCTCTTCTGCCGGCCTTCATAATTTCAGGGCTCGTCCCTTCCCCATAGACTCCACCCACGCAGCGGCCCTCTGATTTGCTCAGCACGTCCATGGCTAACCCTGCCAGTCCTAGCCCAGTGCCGTGGCTTCCTATACGCTGCCACCTATTCACCCAGAAGACTTTGAACCTTTCTTATCTTTCTCCCAACTTCTCTTGATTCTCAGGCCTTTACTCTTACTCCCTTACCACGTATATCTCGTCCAGGTCTTCCATATACAGCTCCTTCCAGTCCCTAGTCTTGTCCTTCTCTCCTGTTCCCTGTTCACACTTTGCCGATTCTTCTTCCCACCATTCATGCTCCATCTCTCATCCAGAAACATCCCTCCCCCTAGTCTGGAAAGGGGAGGATGAGAGGCAGCAAGAGAGGTGTTGAGCTCTCAATATGGAAGACTCTGGATCCAACAAAAAGACCAAATTCTCTGTCCTGGGATCCCAAGGGTTCATATTTAAACAGTTAAGATTCTCTTTATCCCTGTGGAGCTTCCATGTGTCTTTTGTTTCTGTTTTATTAAGTAAGTACACTTACCTATTCTTGTGCCTTTGGATTGTGTCTTCAGAGTCTTCAATTCTAATACATTGGCCACTTTTCTGTTGTTATTACAAGGATGAGTAGAAAACGAGGTGTTTTATTCCTTGTGGCTTCCTATCCTGTCTCAGGACTTAAGAAGGCATGTGATACTCCCAGTCTTGTGGAAACCACCAGAATAGATCTGGCCACGGCTCTGGATGACAGCCAAGTCTCATGTGGTTGCTGAGAGTCCTGGCACTGGTAGGAAGGGAGAGAGAGGTGAGTTACAAGATCATAATCATAACTGTGACATAAGGGTTTTATACCCACCACACTGTTGTGTCTTCTGTAACAAGTGCCATGGGGCAGGTTGTAACATCTGTCCGCTTCACCTCCATCAGAGACAGAGAGGAGCCCAGGATGGAAATGCAGGATCTCTGAGTCGCATCCACACCAAAGTCCTCTTCTTTTGTAGCCCATCTGTAATCCCTGCCTGTTACCAGCTACTTAGGAGAGCAGGGATATTGGTGCCACATGTCCTCTCTCAGATTTTACAGGGCTCAAGCCTTTCCTGTCTTCTCTTGATCTGGGTTTCATGACTTGTATCTGCTCCTTCCTCCTCTTATGGCTGCTAGCACCACCCTCTCAGTTTCTGTCCTTATATTTGTACAATAAAGTAATGGCTTTTTTGTTTTCTGGATTTTGTACACTGCTATGTTGGTGGTCCCCCAGGGCATCTCCAGGTTTAGTGATTCTCTAGGACTCATAGGATTCCACGTATAGACATACTTGTGGCTGAGATTTATTCCAGGAAAATGATACAGGCAAAATCAGCAAAGGGAAAAAACACAGTAGGTGAAGTCTAGAGGAAGCCACGTGCAAGCTTCCAAGAGTACTCTCCAAGGGGAGTCACACAGGAAGTGTGTAATTCCTCCTGCAATGACTTGAGACAACATGTATACCAGGGAGGGTAACTTGATTCAAGGGGCGCAGGGTTTTTATTGGGGTTCAGCCATATAGACACCCTCTGGATAGCATATACCAAAATTCCAGGGTCTCATAAGGAAAGCAGGTATTCAGCACAAATGACATTGCTTGTACAAACAGTTCAGATGCAGTAAATGACCTTATCAGTTAGGGAATTGTGGGAACCCTCTGAAAATCCAAATTCCTTGACATGAGCTAATGGCTGACTTTTCAAACATGCCTTCCTAAGGATAGCGTTCTCAGGCCTGCTATGTTAACCCTCTTCCGCACAACTGGGAATAAAAGGAAAAAGCAACATAGGGGATATGTCACAGTGTTCATGTAGCACATATCCCAAGACCTTGGGTTATTAGTCCCTTTGATATGGTAGCAGGACCCAAGACTTCCACTCACTTGTTTAATCACATCATGGATTGTGCTTCTGTTACCTCCCAGAGGAATTAAAATCCTATCAGGATAATATATAAGTCAGCCAGCTTCAGGCTGCTGGACAAAAACTGCAAGGGCTTCCTTGCTGACCAAGTTCTCCTGGACTTTTATGTGCTCACCTGTGGATCTACCATGGTATTACATCATGGCTGTGATGAAATAGTCATAGGAGGTTTTACTGTTTGCATTAGTTTCGAGGAGTGTCACAAAAGGTAGCATGCATGATGAGGGACCATTGCAGGGATCGATAAGAGAGTAGATATGTCCTGGGGATTAGAGTAATGGAATTGTAGAAAGACCAGCATCCCAGAAACCTGAACAGAATGGGGTGCTTCTCTAGAACTCAGAACTTTGTGGACCTGCTCTCTTGGGCTCCTTTGGGTTTCTCTGCTTCTTTTACCTTCTCCTCCTGTCAACTAATGTCTTCATCTCCTCTGTGGGCCTTCTCTATGTCATACCTTTGGTTTTCTCAGATTGTTCATGTTCTACCCTCTATCTGATGGAATCTAAGACATGTGAAGCCTTAGCACATGCTGTTCAAAGACTGGCTCCATATTTACAAATTCTAGCTCATGAGAGACTGATCCAGATCTTCCTTGTTGGGCAACGGTTTCTCATGCCATGCCATCCTTCTTGTAATGGATCAGGTTTCATGGGCTCCGACTGACGTAAGAAATATATGGCACAGAATATAGATGCTGTGGGATATTTCTATCTTCGGGGTCTATGGACCAGGATGTCTGTTTTAAACGGTTATGGATCTGGTGAAACGGGATTTGAAAGTCATGTCCATTATGCTATTATGTTTTAAGCAATCTAGTGGACTAGGAATCCTGATTAGTCTACATGCTGAGGATAATTTAAATGTTGAACAAAAATTAAAAACTATATTTTAAAAGCATTGATAGTATGGCAAGATGAAAAGAATAGAGACTCAACCAAATCAAGATGGGAATTCAGAGAGGTATGTAACTGGAGTTGTAAACTTGCCTTTTTGTCTTGAGGAAATTTACCAAACCATATGAATTTGAGCTCAGGTTGTCACAGCATTATATGGATCAGGGGACAAGAAGACATGCCCAAAGTGGGAAGTCAAATAGGAGATCCTTTTATATATTTGGGACCCCCAAATACTGTTATCACCCAACCCTTGAACATGGCAGAGAACATTTCTTGAGTAGATTTTTGGTACTGTGCAGAGAAAGAAAAATTGCTCCTGAGGATTTATAACCAAAGATCTCCCTATTGCAGGTTTTCAGCCAAAATTCGCACTGCATAGTTTATCCAAAAACATACAAGCTGAGATGTTAGTTTGCAGTCCTCCTGGACTAATTGTCTGCCCAAGCATCTGAGAGAAGCAACAAAGTCCTCTTCTGGATTCATCCCAGGAATTAAGTAATTCTCACAGGTAAAATGAGCAGATGACTTTTTAAAAAACCCTAGTAAACACACAAGGAAAGAAGGCACCTTGAGAGTGAGAACTAGCAGGAATGGATCTGCAAAGACTTAAGATACTAATACTGTCAAGCCAAGAAATAAGGTAACTCTATGCTGTATTTTGAAATAAGTGAAAGACAAATATAAAAATTTGGAAGAAATAAGAGATTATACATAATCATCAAATTTAGAAGTAAGACCAAGAAAATTTACAGAAGTGAGAAAATACAATAACTGGAATAGAAAATTAATGATAGTATTTATGGTTTCCAGTCCATCATGTAAGGACTTTAGAAGCCTTCCCTCCATCCTAACAAGTAAAAAACTGAACAAACTAAAAAATCAACAACTCTTCTGAATGTGTCAGAGAAGGGAGGTCACGGGGCAAACCATTACCCCCAAATTGGAGATACAGATAGGTAGACACAAAGAATCACAACTTACCAGAACAGAAACCTCCATGAGAACCAGTGTGAGGTGGGAACAGCTGAACTATAACCGATGAATTACTGGACGTTCAGCGTGGACAAGCATGAGAGAGAAGAACACCAGGGGGACCTAGCCCGAGAGGGGCCCTCATATTTTGTGAGTTTAATCTCCAGGAGCTCAAGCAGATCCTTACAGTGAATATCAGAGAAAGATACCCTTGTACTTCTGACAAGGGAAGGGGAAATAAACCATTTTGAATTATTCAAGAGCATTCTGTTCTCCTTAATAAGACTTGCCCTCACGAGAAATCATTACCAGAGCCTAACCTGCTGGTGTTACATCTCAGTCCAAGGTGGAGGAGAAATACTCAAGTCTAGTTGGCTTTGCCTACCGCATGTGGGAAGAGAAATACACAACTCCAGTCCCCTCCAGTCGATCTGTTCCATGCGAGGAGGAAAAAAATGGAGAAGCGCTGGTGAAATTGATAGTCCAGGGGCACAGAATCACCAAAAGACATAGAATCACAGAACTTTGAATGCTTCCCCTCCCTCCACACCTTACCACTATATCACTGAGGGTCTGTTTACCATAATTCCTTTTACACAGTATATAACGTCTATCTTTCAGCAAAAAATTACAAGGCGTAATTAAAAGACAAAAACAAAAAACCAACCAACTTTATTAAAGTGTAATTGACAAAATTGTACATTGTGATAATTTGGTGTATAAATACATTATGAAAGGATTCTTCCCATCTAGTTAATTAACATATCTGTCTCTGTCTATCTAGTGAGAATATTTACTTGCAGCAAATTTCAACTACACAATACAATGTTATCAAATATAGTCACCAGGTTATATATTTGATCCTCAGAATACTTGTCTGGTTTTGATATCAGTGCTATGCTAGCATCATAAAGATAGCTGGGTAAGTTTCTGTTCTTTCAGTACTCCGGAATACTTTATACTAGCTGGAATCGTCAGCTGTTTTACATTTTGCTGAACTTCCTGGTGGCAAGGACTGCCCATTGCCCTCAATACTCATTTTATCCTTAAAATAAAGGTGTGTGTGTGTGTTTTCTTCAAGCGCTCCATTCTGTCATTCTATCAGGGCTTTCTTACACAAGTCTCCTGGAGGAGGCAGTTGGGAGAGTGGTTAAGAGCCCAGATCCTGGAGTCAGATGTCTGCATTTGAGTCCTAGTCCCTCGTTCTTTTGCCCCGAGCATTTGTCCTTCAGTGTCCTCCTTCCTGCCTCACCTGGTAGCCCTCTCCTCTTGCTTTCCCCTTTCCCGAGCTGCGGTCCCTCTTATTCATTGATGGCCCTTATTTCACTTTGTTAATAATTGTGAGCTTTTTTGGTGAAGTCAATTGCTTTCTTTTCATTTTCCTTAGATCTCAGGAGAGAGGAGATTACGTATATTTTGAAATAGCTAAATGTTCTCTTCTGCTTTATCTTTTTCTGTTGTTTCAGTTTTAATCTCCAGCTTTCTTTTATTTTAGATGTCGGAATTATAAACAACATATGGTTGGATAGTTTTAAAAACCTAGTGTGAGATTCTGTCAACAGACAAATTTTACCCATTTCCATTTAATACAGATTTATTCCCATCTTTGGGTTTTCTATCACTGCTTTCTTACTTGTTTTTTTCCATTTCATATTTCTGTTGAATTGATTGAGATTTCTTCATGTTTCCCCCTGACGTTTCAGGAGCGTGGCATAGGCTGCTGGTTGCCTCCCAGTACTTACTTACTCTCCCTTCTGTCTTGTAAATGGAACGCTGAGGTGGCGCACATTGACTTGTTCACCAATATTCTTGTTTTCCGCTCCTTTCAGGCACGTTGGAAGATGGCGTTTTCCTTCTCCTTGAAGTTAGACACAGCTACATGGCTGTTGAGCCAATAAAACCGGAGCGTAAGTGAACTATGACTCTTCCAATGCCAGTGCTCTTCTCTCCAGACCTTCCTGCCCAGACTTCGACCAGTTCAGTCACAGGAGCTCATGTCCACGTGGAGGTGAGGTAGGAGTGGGAGCAGCCTGGTAGGCTGAGCAAACACACAGTGGGACACTGCGTGGAGAGGTGCCTGGAGCCCAGCAGATTTGTGTGAGTGAGAAATACATTTCTTTTGAGCCATTGAGATTTGGAAGTTTGTATCACAGCAGAATCTAGCCTTCTGGGATGCACCTGAGTTTGGTCATGGTGTCCTTATATGTAGCAGGGAGGGTCTGGTAGCAGTTCTAGCCACTGAAATATCAGTGGAGGGGGCTGGATGAGTGAGCCTTGTGGGAAAGGCCTTTAAAAGAAATGAAGTCAGCTGGCATAAGTGGCTCTCTTCTCTCTCCTGAAATGTGGAATGATGGCTGGAGCTCTAGGAGCCATCCTAGAGTAAAAGGGCTAGCCCCATCCCAGGGGTGCAGCGTGGAAACAGAGAGGATGGGGCCTCTTGACATCATGCAGCTGCTGTCCCTTGGCCTTCCCATTGCTGGGCTTTATTTATGGGAGAAGAAAACAAACTTGTTTAAGCCACGGGTTTTCAGGTTTCTGTTCCTAAGAGCCCAATATAATTCCTAACAGTTTGGAAGTTATTTAAGTTATTTTTTATTCTTCTATTATTTCTACTGAAGTTATTTTTTCATGTTTTTATTGTGGAAATGTTTAAACACATCCAGAGTTAGAGGAGTGCTCCTCCAGCTTCAACAGTTACCGACTCATAGCCAATCATCATTCCCCGATACCCCCGCCTCCCCTCCTGGGTTGGGTCTTGTGGGTGGTCCTGCTTGCTCTTGTGGAAACCATGTTGTCTTCAGCCCACTCCTAATAGATGACCCTACTGTGTCCCCCACCCACAGACCTGAAGCCACTTTCTGTGATGCCCTTGCTCTCTACTTTGGCCTCAGGTGGTGAGGTTGCCACAGTCTGTGGCTTCTTGTCTCTGTCCCAGGCCTCCTTAGGAGGCTGGTCCTTTTGGCACGTCTTGCCTCTCCCATCTTGGGGGGGCGCAGGAACTCTTGGCTACTTCCCAGCCCCATGGGGAGTATCCAGGGCTCATTGGGGGCAGCCCTCAGGCCCACTTGTTTGGCCCCTCCCTTTTCACCTCTGAGCTGTGCAGCCTCCCCAGGTTGTGTTCTCAGAGTCCCCTGTGCCTGCCGGGGTGACCTGGGGAGGGCTGAGGGCAGGATCTGGCGGCAGGCTGCAGCAGTAGCTGTGCCCCCTCATCCTCCTTTGTCGCAGGGCCACGAGTGGGCTTTTGTCTCTCCCTGTGTGGCTGGAACCGTCTCTACCTGCCCTGTCTCCCACCCCTTTCACCGTCAGAATCTGTGGTCACCCTCTACAGAATCACACTCTCCTAAGTTCTTGGTTCTGGACAGGTGATATGGAAGCCCAGCTTGGGAGTGCCCAGAAAACAACTTTTCTTCTCAACTCAGTCCAGCTCTTCTGCCTAACAAGTGCTTGCTTCCAGACTACTCTCTTGTGGTGGACTCAAACAAACTCGATTTTTAGAAACAAAGCTGAACAAAGACCTCCTTACACTGAGCAACATCCACCTGGCACAGTGAGGGTGGCTGGGGTGGCGGTCAGAACCAGTGCCCTCCAGTAACGTGTGTGGATGTGTGGGAGTGATGGGTGGGATGCTGGTCAGCCCACTCAGCCTTCCCGGCACGGCACGGCACGGCACAGCAGTGGCTCTGGGCGTCTCGTTTCGGGTTTGGCACGTGGGGCAGAGAATGGCAGAAGGTGAGGCAGGCTGAGACCCTGGAGCTGTGGGATCAGAGATGAGGTTGGCGGTGTGTCAGGTGAGGGGCTTGAGAGCATGAGGCGGGCATCCTGGGGCAAGGAGACTAGAAGCCACCTGGGGCTCCCTTCCCAGGGCTGGAAGGACCTGCAGGAGATGGGCCTTTACTTACTGAACTGCCTTCTCAGGGGCCCAGGAGGCTGGGCCAGTCTGAGGGTCAGCATATGTCTTTGCTGATTGGGCCTCGGGCACATAGCTCTTGGGGCCTTCATGTCACCTCCAGGAGGAACAATAGTAGGGATACCAAGTCCCCCAGACTGCTCTTAAACCCACTTCTGCCCCACAGCTGCAAGCACACGCCTCCCCTCCCCATTTGCAGTGTTTCAGTGTATTCTCAGGAAGAGGTCCTTGTGCAGCTCAATTCTCAGTGATGGCAGAGAAGAGAAGGGAGGGTCTGTGAGGTCCCCCTCTAAAAAGTCCTACCTGGCTCTACCAGTCTAGGCCAACACTAGACACAGACTTTGCTCTAAAAGGAGCTTCTGTCCTGACTCCCGTTCTGTGCCTCCTTCACTTCCTCGGCATGGGGCTCTCTGATGTCCACCGTCCACAGGGCTAGGCCATCCATGGCTTCTCAAGACCCCTGAACTTTGGAGGGACTCTTGCAGGTGGCAGGGAAGACTTTGGATGAGACTTGGCCTTCTTGGGCTAGCCCCAGGGTCTCCGTTGCCCACAACCTGTGTGGCACCATCTTCCTGAGATCTGGTCTACCTGGGACAAGAAGCCCAGCCTACTTTGCTTCCAACAGCCTCTCCCCCTCCAGGCCCCAGCTCTCCGGAGGGGCTGTGTCTTCCTGCTTCCAAAGGTTTTTGACCCAAAGTAGCTCTGCCTCTAGATCCCTGTTTAACTTTGCTCCCTGATGAGCTAAGAATGCAGAAAGCCTTGATTACCTTGAGCCCACTGAGCGTTCAGCTTGGAATTCTGCATGACCATCCCCGCGTGGGACCACGCAGGCTGACTGAGGGCCAGATAACCTGGCCTGGGAAGGGCTTAACTCAGCAGTTTCCAAATTGTGGCCACATAATGAATTTTAATGCCCACGCCTCTCCCCAGTCCAATTAAAACAGAATTTCTGGGTGGGCCCAGGCACAAGTATTTTTGTGTGTGTGTTTTAGGGGATTCCAATGCCCAATTTAGGTTATGAATCAGAGTTAAACTCTCGCCAGCACAGGTTTTGAACACCTCTCACTGCAGGGGTGGGTGCCTGCTGGGCTAGTCATGCAGAACTCCTGCCACGTCCAGCTTGCAGACATAACCAGTTTCCTACCCATCTCTGCTGTCAGCAGGGGAGGAGAGAGCTGTGTCTGAAGCTCCTAAAAGGGGTCCCTTGGAAGACTGAGGTACCCAGCTGCATCAGTGCCACCTGCAGCTACTGGAGGCGATGGATATTGAACTGATCTCTGAATCCCTCACATCTGTCAACAACTATTCTGGAGACACCCTGCCCTGAATCCCACACACACATCCAAGGGGGCCTGGGGTGAGAGAAAACCTTACCCAGCTGCAAGGCCCATGAAGACCTCTGGCTTCTGTACACCTCCCCGGCTGGTCCTCCCATCCCTTGTGCAAGGCCACCCATTGCAAAATCCTGGGGAGGGTCATGGACCTCAGACTTCTGGGATGCAGGTTCAGAGACAAACATCACACCTGCCACAGGCTGAGGGTGAGGGACCTTGGGCAGGGATGACAAAGCAGAGACGGTGAGAGATCTTATACAGAGATGGTTGAGTCAGAAATGCCAAAAGATAATGAGAGATTCAGAAAAGTGGAGACCCACCAGCACCCACTAGACGCAGGCCCAGCAGAGGGTGTGGTAGATGGTGGGAGGCTGGGGGAGAAAGGGGGTTCTGCAGGGAGGCTGGCACTGCTGCTTCTGAGGACATGGTAGGATTTAGAGCCTGCATCCCCAAGCCAGTGACCTCCAATGAAAAAGGGATCGCCCTCCCCGATCCCCACCCCTAATCCTCCCCTGCTTGTTTACCCACATCCCCGCAAACCACCCCCCACTCTCTCTCCCCTCCCCAGTCCCACGCTTGGTTCTCACAGGCAGCGGCCAGCAGAGGGGATGGAAGCCTTGTCTCTCGGCCCCGGGGAGGGAGGCACAGCTGCAGCATCTCAGCCCCTCCCCCGGGCCAGCTCTGCCTGGCTGTCCCCCCTTGAGGCCCAGCGCCTGTCCCGCTGTTGCTCCTCTGGGGTACCCTGTCCTCCTGGTTCCCTGCCAAGCTCTGTGCTGGCCCTGAGGGCCCTGCCAATCATAGGCCTGTGGAATCCTGGCCTTCCCAGCTGGCTCTGACTGCAGCCAGACTCTCTAATGTCCTGCCTGAATGGAGATGCCCGGGCAGAGGCTGCGGAAAAATAAAGCCCAATGCATAACCCCACTTACGGAGGGAGCTGGGATCAGGCTGGCCGAGGTGTCAGAGCCTGACCTGAGCCCTGGGGTTTCTTTTCAGTACAAGATTGGTCAGGTTGGCATTAGGAGTGAGGGCCTACCTATCGTGGGCTGCCCTGGGACGGGCTCTAGACCATGCCAGGGAACCTGTTTGCGGGTGGAAGGTAGGGAGATAAGGGGCTGATCCCCCTCCTCTGGGTCTCATTTCCGAAGTGCAAGACCATGATCTGTAAATGTCTTTATTGGAAGAGAGATCCAGTCTCCTTGGCTCTGCCCGCACCCTAGGTCATGAGGATTTCGATGTCGAGCTCTAGCCGGCTGGCTCTGACCTCGTAGCGGCCCTGGATCAGGCCTCGGGTTTGGCTGGCATGCCAGCGCCAGTGAGACTGGATGATGCAGGCTGCTTGGCGTGCCTGGAGAAACCGTCTGCGGGCCTGCCACATCCGAACCTGTGCCTGCACCTTCACCACGGCCCACTCCTGGCAGGTGTAGAGTCTTAGTGCCAGGCGCCGTCTTTGCTCCAGCATCTTGGCCTGCATCGACCTCCACCAGCACTGGATGACCCAGGCCCTGAGTGCTGCGTGCAGTAATGTCCGGCGTACCATGTTGCCACGCCACCAGGACTGAATCTTTATGGCTGCCTTCTCTAACTGATTGGGGGAAGGAAGAACACGGAGATGCTCAGTGGGGTACCCTCCCGTGCCCGTCCCCACCTCTGGTGCTGGCAAGAAAGGGGCCTGACCCAGGCAGCCCTGGCCTCTCAGTTCTAGGCCCCATCCATCTTATTTCCAAACCCCTACTCACCTTTAAACACTGCTCATCATCCGCTGGGCAGGTCCCTTCTGTACGGGCCTCACTCACATTTTGTGGGTCCATGGCCCTGATCTTCAGAGTCCACTCATCCATCAGTTAGGCCACCCTAGACTTTAGCCCCACCCTCAACTGTTAGTCACCCCCATCATTAGACTCCGCCCACCTGCGCACATGGCTCCCCTCATCAGGTCCTGTCTGTCCACGTTTCGGCCACATGTCTTTCCCCTCTTCTCTTGCTTGTGTCTCCTTATAGATCACCCAGTCCCCTGATATATTCATTCCCACCATTTTGGGGGGCCGGCTGTGATCTCTTGCCTTCAGTTTATTTCTCAGACCCAACTGTCATCTTAAGTCTTGCTCTTTTCTACACCTTCCAGGCACTCACTTCTGTTCCTGCTGGTGGCAACGAAGAGAGAGACTCATGCAGCTTTCCTTCAAGTAAGTGATTTTGCTTAGGAATACTCCTCACCCATGTGGATTTCTGGAAGCTTCTGTGTCAGCCGTTGGGAGGGACCCAAGCAGTGTGTTCATGGGCTAGTATGGTTTTTTTGTAAATTTTGTGAAAGCAAGATATTTTCACTGCGACTGGAGAGGGCTTCTGTCTCCCCCTCTCTGACTCCTTCTGTCACCCTTTTCTTGTTGGGTGCTGTGGAATGGCTACAGTCTCTCTGGGGATGTGACTTAGGTGGGAAGCTGAGTTGGGATACACTTATTATGGGTTAATGGGATAGGTTTATGTGGTTCACAACCACCCCTGGAAAGAGAGAAATTCTCGCTCCCCATCCTGCTAGCTGTGGCTTCCAGGAGTACTGCTGCCAGTTACCACATCTGTTCATCTGGGTCACAGTATGAAGATGCGAGGACAGAAGTGCTGCTGCAGTGGTACGGACGTGCCCTGCAGGGCCCAGCACCAGAGTGAATGGGCAGGGAAGGAAAACCCAGCTTTGGAGAGTGTGGAGAACAAAAGCTGGTCTGTAGAGAATTCTTCCTATTCTCAGACATGGTAAACTGTAACTGGAGGATTCTGTTCTCATTGATTCCTGGTGAAAATTGAAGTTTTGTCACATCATGAATATATTTGATAATGCAATACGACAGTTAGAAACATTCTAAACTTCCTTCTTTCTTGGGTATAAATTTGGTGAAATAGATTTATCACAGAATTCCTGTGATTGCAGAGGACCAACCAGAACTGCCATGAACAGTGTGTAAGTCAGCAAGAGAAATCACATGTTTCTGTTTTGGGGTTTGTGTTTTTTTTTTTAACTCACGTATAATTGATTTACAATGTGTCAGGTATATAGCAAAGTGATTCAAGAAATCACATTTTATGCAATATCAATAACAAACAAGTTTCTATAGAAAATCCTATTGCAAAATCATCATATGAAAAAGTAATCAGAGGTTATGCAGCTAAAAATGTAGGAAATAGTGAGGTAGGACAGTTAACTAACATGTACACTGTTGTTTGTGCTACCTGCCAACCTTTAAAAATGTGTGATTTATGATTTCTTTACTTGTCCTAAATACTCATTTGCCTGATTTTAAGTCTAAATTTTTTTTTCTTAAAGTAGGCCTTCCAAATTACATAAGCTTCAGGTCCCACAAAACCTGGATCGGCCCTGCTGTGCTATAAGAATGCAACTGTGTGGCCAGGGCTCCTGGGAGCTCACAGAGAGCTGAGTTTCTAGGATTCAGAATTAGGACTGGAACGGCAGGCACAGGTGATGCAGAGATGCTGTGAGTCCTTTGGGATTTGGAAGGCCATTCTGGCTCTGGCTTTAGCATGCCTGTTATTGCTCATTTTTCTACATGAGGGTTTGCTGGGTGCCCACCGCTTGTGGGGCCATGTACTGTCTGTGGTTCCTGTTTTTGTGTATTCGAGGCTTTGTACCATCACTTGTACTAATTGCCATGGCGCTGTTTATTGGCGTGTCTTAGGTTTTCTGATCCTTTTGTCAACCAAGCAGCCTCTTTACGTCACATTAAAAGTCCTCAAGAGTGGACCTATTGCTTCCTTTAATGCCTGTCAATCAGGGTGAGCAGAGCGCTGGTCTTAACAGGTCTCTATCAGTGCATTAAGCCATTGGTCTTGGCATCAGGCACCTACTTCCACCCCAGTCTGCTGCGTCCTGCAGAAGGGATCGCTCAGAAGGGGGCTCTGGACGCGGCTGGCATGCCGAGGTTCAGTCCATCCAGGTCAGGTTGCCATGGTCACAACACTAGAGCCCCCTGTTCTTGAGGACCTCTCCCCTACCCCACGCTGGTCTGGCTGTTTGTTGCCGGAATATCCTGGTTTTGTCTTGAAAGTCCCTGGAAAAACCTGCCAGCACCTTTTCTATTCATGCTTTGGCAGTTATTCACAAAGTGGCATGGGATGGGGCTGAAGGCCATGCATGATCCTTGGCCTTGGTTTCCTCACTGCGCCTCTCTTCGGCTTCAGGTTCTCTTCTTCTTGCTTAATTTTTTTTGCTGTTTATGAATATGGTGTGTCTGTTTCTAAAATTTCAAATAATGCAGAGATATATAAGGTGGAAAGTGAATTTCCCATGAAATTTGCCCCCAGAGCTATTCCTATAGGTCTTATACTCATACACAGCCTAACATTTTTTAATTAATAATTTATTTCTAATTCATACATTTCAAAATAAATTTCCCTTGGCGATCAATGTTCCCGCCTTATACTATTACTGCTCCCAGCTTAGAGTGTATCCTGGACTATTAGCTATATATTTATAGACATAGTACATCCATGTACCTAAACAAATACAAAGCTATTTTGTGTTTCTGCGTGTCTTTTTCAATTAATTTGAGGTAAAAATCATATAACAAAATTAGCCATTTTAAAGTGTACAATTCAGTTGCTTTTAGTACATTCACAATGTTGTATAACCATCACTACTAAGTCCAGTTTCTAATTTCATCGTATTTTAACTTTAATTTCACCGTTCTCAAAAGAAACCCCATACCCATTACGTAGTCACTTCCCATTACCTTTCCCTCACCCCACACCCTGGCAACCACTAATCTGCTTTTAGTCTCTATGGATGTGCTTGCTCTGGACACTTCATGTAAACAGAATCATATCATATATGGTCTGGCTTCTTCCACGTAGCATGTTTTCAAGGTTCATCCACTTTGTAGAATGTTTCGGTGCTTCATTCATTTTTATGGCTAAATAATACTCCATTGTATAGATAAACCACATTTCATTTGTACATTCATAGGTTGACAGATACTTGAGCTGTTTTCACTCTTTGGTGGTTATGAACAGTACTGCTATGAGCATTGGTGTGCAAGTATTTGTTTGAACACCTGTTTTCAGTTCTTCTGCATACATACCTAGGAGTGGAATTGCTGGGTCATCTGGTAATTCTTTGTTCAACTTTCTGAGGAACCACCAAGCTCCTCCACAGCAGCGATACCATTTTAGCTTCCTACCAATCAACATATCCCCCCAGGTTATTTTCCATTTTCCTAATTATAGTCACCCTAGTGTGAAATGGTGTCTCAGTGCGGTTATGATTTACATTTCTCTAGGACTAATGATGTTGAGCATCTTTTCATGTGCTTCTTGGGCATTTGTACATCTTTCTTTGGAGAAATGTCTATTCCAGTCCATTTCCCACTTTTCAATTGGCTTATTTGTTGTTGAATTGTAAGAGTCGTCTATATATTCTGGACACTAGATCCTTACCAGATACATTTTGAAAATACTTTCTCTCATTCTGTGGGTTGTCTTTTCACTTTCTTCATCATGTTCTTTGAAGCACAAAAGTTTTAAATTCTGATGAAGTCCAGTTTATCTATTTTTCTTTTGTTGCTTGTGCTTTGGTCTCAGAACTAAAAATCCATTGCCAAATCTTAAAGATTTACCCCTATGGTTTTTATTCTAAGAGTTTCTTAGTTTTCTCTCTTACATTTAGGACCTCAATCAATTATGAGTTAATATTTGTGTATGTTGTGAAGTAAGAGGCCACCTTCATTCTTTTGCACGGGGCTATCCAGTTATCCCAGCACCATTTGTTGAAGATACTATTCTTTCCCCCAGATCTTGGTACCCTTGTTGAAAAATCAATTGAACATAGATCCATAGGTTTACTTCTCATCTCTCGATTCAAATCCATTGATTTATATATCTATCCCCCTGCCAGTACACTGTCTTGATTACTGGAGCTTTGTAGTAGCAAGTTTTAAAATCAAGAAGTTTGAGTCCTCCAACTTTATCTTTTTCAAGATTATTTTGGCTATTCTGGGACCCTTGCAATTCCATACTAACATCAAGATTAGCTTGTCTGGAGGGTGTGTGGTGGGAATAGCTCAGTGGTAGAGTGTGTGCTTATCATTCAGGAGGTCCTGGGTTCAATCCCCAGTACCCCCATTTAAAAAGAAGAGAGATTAGCTTGTCCATTACTGCAGAAAAAAAAGGGGGGGGGTAGTGTGTGTGTATCAGTACTTGCATTGGCAGTTTGAGACGTCTCTGGTGAGTAATGGGCTTGCGTGTGACGGCACCAGGGGTAGCCTTCCCTTTGTGTTGGCTTTGCCTGCGATAGAGCATTGACTGGGATTTTCCCTTTTGGACCCGCCTGGATCATTCATTCAGCCTCATCTCTGACGGGGCATTGGTTGGGGTTCTTTCCTTTTGGACTGATGGGGAATTGGCTGAGAATCTCCGTTTTTGGGGCTAGGGAACCGTGATCCTGAGAGACCATTCTGAATTGTTTCCTTGATATTTGACAACACCAACCATGAATAATTATTATGGGTATTCAGAGCTCTGTTCCATTTTATAGTCCCCTGGGGTATTTTTGCAAAACTGGGAGAGCTTAAGCTATGCTCTCTTAAATGAAAGAAAATGATATTTTTATTGTAACACTGTGTGGCCTCAGTACTTCCTGAGATCTGGAGAAAAAATGGCCCCTAATGGCTCTGCTATTATATCAAAGTGGCCTGTTGTAGTTGCTTCAGGTTTATCGCATGTGCACCTGCGCGCGCGTGTGTGTCGGTACCTGAGTCCAAGTCGTGTTGTCTCTTCCTGGTTTTGCTGAAAGTGAGGCACGTGAAAGTGAATGATAGATCTGCTACTGTCTGTTACTGTTGCTTTTTTTTTTTTTAAAGCTGAAGTGGATATTTGGGAACTGAAAGAAAAAAAAAATCCCTGAAAATAGCCAAGATGATTGGTTTTTGTAAAAACAGTAAGAGGAAGAACTGAAAAAAAAAATCTCTTGATATTGTGCTAAAAGAAGTTAAATTATGGAATTTTGTTGAATAGCTAGGTCATTCCTAAATAAGATACTGAATCATTATTTACCAGGCATTGGCTTCCACCTGCAGAGAAGTTAAAAGATGTTTAGGACTATTGTTAAATATGTTTGGTGCCGCAGTGAGATATTTTCTGTACAGAGCATGTGTTTTGGAAATTATTATTGGTGTTTGTGTTTGCCAATCTATAGAAAATGGAAAAGACAGTTCATGATTATCTTCTTGGTTTTCACTAGAAGTTGAGCTTTTTAAGAGTTGAGGATTCTAATTTAAATATGTCTTTAAAACTACTAAAAATAATAAAGGGAACATTTCAGTATATAGTAGGAAAGTAGAATGTATGTTTTGAGTAAGAGATAGTGGGAATGGAATTGCATTTTGTTAAAAAAAAAAATGATTTTGTCCTAAAGCTGGTTGTTTCTAGATGAAAAAAAATAAGAGAAACTAATAGAGATACAGAAAGTTGTGGAGAGTTTGTGGAAAGGGAGACCTTCATGGTCGGGCTGAGATTAAACTTAATGGATGAATGGATCTTGTTATTGAATGTAGGCTGCTGCAGGACGGGATTTGGTTCCTCGCTTAAGAAAAGAAATTTAACGCAGAATTATTCTGATAACAACTGGTGTGAAACTTTTTGATATTTTTGACAAACTTCCTATCAAATTCTAATTAAAGTTCTGTTTGACTTCAGCTAACTTTGGGATGCTTCAGAGGGCCCCTGAGGCATCTCAGAGAAAAATATTTAACTAGGATCGGTTGGTATGTTGAATTGCACAGGAAGCACTGTCAAATGAGCGGTGTCTCCTCAGACTGTACATTATGGGTAAATATTAATTTAGACATTCTAGAAATTATATGAAATTTCTGAAATTTGGGTGTGTCCTGGTTTAATGCTGTCAGTCAGGATTCTGGTTGCCATGGAACGTTGTATGTCACAGCAACTTGATTAAGCTTGTCAGGCACACTGTATTCGCATCTTTTACCTTGCCTTTTGGGTTCTTTTGTCCTTCATGGACAGTTAAGCTGATGCTTTGCAAGACTTCACCTTCAAGAGGATTCATAAAAGGGACTTCTGGACAAGTGCCGGTTTCTTTAAAATCATACTGCTGAGCTGGGTAAGATATTTTAAAAGTCTAATGAAAACTTCATAAAGCTGTTAGTGAAAAGGATGGATTTCATAGGATTGAATGAGCTGATGAATATGGTTGTAGTTTTTTGGTTTTGTCTGAAATATTAGCTGGCTTTTAATCTACGTTCTTTAATTGAACTGTTTACCAAGTGTTTGGTTCCCTCTCCGTACTGAAAGTTATTGTTTAACTTCTAACCACACTGTTGCCCCCATACATTTAGGATAGAAAGAGAATTCTCTAATGGAGTTGTCACAGAGTATAACTAGTCAACATGTGTAACAATGCTAGCTTCAAGTCTGTTGCTAAAAGTACATGTAAAATGTTTGTGTAACAACGTATAAGTGATAAAATGGATGGCCTATAACATGTTCCCGCATTAGCATACCTCTGAGCCTTTTGCTGATACCTGATTAGTTTTTCCCCAACGTGAATAACCAGATATAAAGGAGGCCTAGCACCAGGGACATGATCTGAAGCTGGGGCAGGAGCCACCATCCCAACAGAGGGATGGCTATTTTGATCATCAGTGCTTTCTATTGAAAGATTTGCAATCAAAAGGGGAAATGATGGAAAAACCTGCACACGTTGAGATAGGGGGATATCACTCTTGCTTATACATAGTTTAACTTAAACTTTACTGACCAAAGCGGCCTGCTTGTGGCCTTGTGGATGTGCATTGTACCTCTGCTTTGGCCTTGAGGGGAATACGTTTGAAAGTCTAAATGGAGTAGCTGTGGTTCAGACATCCAAGGTAAAAACTACGTGGCCACTGTGGACGTGATCTCAGGCGCATTCCTGTATTGTTGAGAACTTGGAACTATCTAAGCTGCGTCATACTTGGGACACCACCAGCCATTCTGGGGAGGCTAGGGAAAAGATCTGGTCATCATGCAGCTTCGTTTTCCCCCTCTGGTGGCAGAGTATCTGTGACACAACTGAGGAAAGTGCATCAGGCAGTGGATCTCTGCTTGTTGTCTTAGTCATCAACTGCTCGAGCCTGTTCTTTCATGACTCAGGGGGACCTGGGAGATTCAGCTTTTCTATACACATGTGGCAGGGGTTTGGGGGGTGCCCTACAGGGTCCTGCTCGGTCTCGGTGGGACTGTGCCCCATTTCAGCAGGAAGGAGAGCAGCCGTTGCCTCATTCCCTGAAAGATTTGTGGAAGGATGAGACAGGATTGGAGATTAAAACAGAGTTCTTCTGAGTTTATGATGAACCAAAACATTATTCCCCTTCTTATCCAACACCTCTTCTCAATACTGAGAAGTATTGAAGAAAAAAGAGGAATTATAACTGAGAAGGACCCTATGGGGCCTTCCCAAGACAGACCCCTCCCCTGTATCTCTGAAGTACCCAGATAATAATACCTAGTACACATTCCCTGAGGTTTTCAGCGCTAAAAACCACCACCAAGTGGAAGAAATTAACTATCTGATGACCATGAGCAGGTAGCTCCCAGACCTTCTGGCACCTAAGAACTGCTCATCAGAAGTGTGCACAGCTGATCACATGCCCTGGGCTGCCCCTCCCTCACCTGTTCTTTAAAAACGCTTTGCTGAAATCCTTCAGGGGGCTGGGGTGGGGGCAGCGGGACGGGTGGGGGGTTGGGCAGGAGGCGCCTGTTCCTGCTTGGCCCTGCAACAAACCTTAGTCTGCTCCAGACTCTGAGATTTTGGTACTGTTTGGCCTCACTGCGCATCACATGAGCACATGAACTTGGATTCGGTAAATATATTTAGGTCTCCTTTAAGGTACTTCAATGATGTCTTGTAGTTTTAAGTGTCCAAGTCTTGCATCTGCTTGGTTAATTTTTTTCTCAAGTAATTTAGTATTTTTGACACTATTATAAATAGAATTGTTTTCTTAATTTCATTTTTTAAATTTCCATTGTTATTGTTTAGAAATACAAATGGTTTTGTGTAGAAATAAAAATGTTTATCTTGCATGTTGCCACTTAGCTGAATTAGTTTATAACAACTTTTTTTGTGTGAATTCTTTAGGATTTTCTATGTGTAAGATCATGTCATCTGCAAATAGAGATAGTTTTACTTCTTCCTGTCCAATTTGAATGTAATTTCATTCTCTCTTGCTTAATTGCCCTGGCTAAAACTTCCAGTACAATAATGAATAGCAGCAATGGAGGAAGGTATCTTTGTTTCATTCCTCATCTTAGAGAAAAAAAAAAAAAACTTTCAGTCTGTCACCACTAAGTATGTCAGCTGTGGTTTTTTCATAGCTGCCCTTTATTAGTTTGAGAAGTTCCCTTCTACTACCAGTTTATTGTATGGTTTTTGTTTTAATCATGAAAGGGTCTTAAATTTTGTCAAATTCTTTTTCTGTATTAATTGAGATAATCATGTGACTTTCCCCCCTTTTTTCTATTAATACAGTGTATTACATTGATCTTCATATGTGGAAGCTGCCTTGCGTTCCTGGGATAAATCCTGTTAGGTCATGGTGTATAACCCTTTCAATATGCTTTTGGATTTAATTTCCTAGTATCTTGCTGAAGATTTTTATATCTGTACTCATAATTGGTATTGGTCTTCAGTTTTCTTATAGTGTCTTTGGCTTTTGTGTCATGGTAATCCTGACCTCCAGGAAATGAGTGAGGGAGCAGTTCCTTTTCTCCTATTTTTGGGAAGAATGTGAGAAGACTTGGTGTTAGTTCTTCTTTCATGTGTATAAAATTCACCAGCAAAGCCAACTGGTCCTTGGCTTTCTTTGAAGTTTTGGATTACTGATGCATCTCTTCACTTCTTATAGGCTTGTTCAGATCTGTTACCTTTTCAGTTAGTTTTGAGAGTTTGTGCTTTTAGGGATCTGTCCATTTCATCTAGGTTATCTAATTTGTTGGTATACAATTATTCATGGTATTCTCTTATGATCCCTTTTATTTCATAAGGTCCCCAAAGTCATTCCTAATTTTAGTAATTTGAGTTTATTGCTGTTGTTACACAAGGATTCTGGTACAGTGTTGAAAAGGATCTGGTGGGGCGTGGCACCTCTTCTCCCTCTGACCTTAACATTTGTTATGCTTTGCCACCAATGAGGATGTTAGTGGGTGGTTATTTTAGTTACGCTTTTCAAAATAATTATGTTTCTTCCTGCTCTGATATTCTAATGGTTTTTTTTTTTACTTTATTTTTTTAAGATTATATTCTATTTTTTCCAGTTTTATTGAGAAATAATTGACATATGTCACAGTATAAGTTTAAGGTTTACTGTATGATGGTTTGATTTACATATATTGTGAAATGATAGGTTCAGCTAAAATCCATCTTCGCACGTAGATACAATAAAAAGAAAAGAAAGAAGAAAAAAGAATTTCCTCCTTGTGATGAGGACTCTTAGGATTTACTCTTAACAACTTTCCTATATAGCATACGGTGATAGCTATCGCCATCGTGTTGTACATTACATCCCTAGTGCTTATTTATCTTATAACTGGAAGTTTGTACGTTTTGACCAGCCTCCTCCAATCCCCCATTCCCATCCCTGCCTCTGGTAACCACAAGTCTGATCTCTTTTTCTAAGAGCTTGTTCTGTTTTGTTTTTTTAAGGTTCCACATATAAGTGAGATCATACAGTATTTGTCTTTCTCTGAAAATATTTTCTAGAGCAGTTTTAGTTTCACAGCAAAACTGAGCAGAAGATACAGGGAATCCGCATTTGCCTTCTGCCCCTACACATGCAAAACCTCCTCCACTATCAATATCCCTCACCAAAGTGGTATATTTGTTAAAATTGATGAACCTACCCTGACACATTAATGTAAACTATAAATTTTGGGTGATAGAGTTCATTCTTTGTGTTGTACATTCTGTGGATGTAGACAAATGTATAATGAATGGCATGTATCCGCCATTATAGGATCATACAGAGTATTTTTACTGCCCTAAAAATTCTTTGAGCTCCTCTTAGTCATCCCTCCCTCACCCAACCCCTGGCAACCACTGATACTTTTTACTGACTCCACAGTTTGGCCTTTTCTAGAATGTCATATAGTTGGAATCATACAGTTTGTAGCCTTTTCACTTGGTAATACGCATATATTGAAGCTCCATGTCTTTTCATCGATAGCTTTTTTTCCTTTGGTGTTGGATAATGTTCCATTGTATGGATGTGTTACAGTCTATCCAGTCACCTACTCAAAGACATCTGGGTTGCTTCCAAGTTTTGGCAGTTGTGAATAAAGCTGCTCTAATAATCTGTTTGCAGATTTTTGTGCGGACGTAAATTTTAGCTCCTTTAGATAAATACTAAGGAACAAGATTGCTGGGTCATATGATAAGAGTATGCTTATTTTGTAAGAGACTGCCAAACTGTCTTCCAAGGTGGCTGAACCATTTTGCATTACCACTAGCAATGAATGAGAGCATTTTGTGTTGCCAGTATTCTGGATTTTGGCCATTCTAACATGTGTGTCATGGTATCTCATTGTTTTAATTTGCATTTTCCTGATGACATGATATGGAGTATCTCTTCACGTGCTTATCTGCCATCTGTATGTCTTCTTTGGTGAGGTATCTGGTAAGGTCTTGGGCTTATTTTTTTAAGCTAGGTTGTTTGCTATTTTTTTTTTTTAATGAAATGCTTTTTTTCCCCCACAGCCATAGAGAAGATTACATGGTTTTCCTCTTTGATCTGTTAATACTGTGAATTACATCAAAAGATTTTTTTACTGTGGAAATCTCACAGTGGCGGGTCTCGGCCATATTTAAGACTTCCTGGCACCTGAGTCTCTTCCCTGTGTTTGGGAATTACCCTTCTTATCTGTCTTGGTGGGAGACAGCCTGCTTCTAGTGCCAGAGCTGTAAATGCCAATTTCTTCCTTTCCCAGCTTCCTTGGCTGCTGAGCAGACATGTGACAGTTCTGGCCAATCAAATGTACCCACGAGGAGTTTTCAGCTTGCAGTATGGGATCTGGAGAACCGAGGGCGCGTCCTTTGTGCCCATGGCGGAATCCTCATCAGGCTAGTTCTTGGGTATGGCATTTTCTATGGTTCTAGACATGATCTATTTCTGAGCCTAGTCTCCAGACTTCCTGAAAATTTGGTGAGCTAATAAATATTGTTTCACTACTTTTATTTTCTGCTTAAATAAATATGGGTCAGCTTGTGTTGTTTCCAGTTAGGAACAACGATCAATATACTTGCATTCATAGGATAAATCCTACCCTTTGGAGTCAGTCTGCTAATATTTGCATCTGGGTTCACAAGCCAGGCTGGCCTATGGTTTTCTAATCCCGTGCTAACCTAATTACAGATTTTGATGTCAAGTGGATGCTGACTTTTGGTAGGAGTATTTGTGTAGAAAAAAATACCCAGAGTACAATTGCTGGATCAGTTGTACTGCTGCATTTTTAGTTTTGATGGATTTTGTTAAATTGTTATTCAGAGAGGTTTTGCCAGTTTGCATTCTGACCAACAACATGTGATACAGCCTGTTTCTCTTCACCCTTACCAACCTGAAGGACTGGTAATCACCAGTCACCATTTTTTTAAGAGCATCTTTGCATATGTTCAGAATCCTTTCCCCCTTGCTGTTTCTTTTTCTATGACTTGTCTGTTCACATCCTTTGCCTAGGTGATTGTTTTTTCTTCTTATTTGGGTTAAGTCTTGGTTTATTTTTGTCTTGGGAGGGATCTGCTGGTCTGGAGTTGAAGCTCAGTTCCCTCTGATACTGATTTTAATGGCTGCTGAAGCTAGGAAAGACTCTCACAAAGACCTGCTGCTTGGAGGGAAACTGGCCTTGTTGGTTCTGCCTCCTAATCTAGCACACTTTCCAGTTGTATCCACTAATTATGCAAAGGTTGTATTGAAATCTGGCTTTAAAAGTTTGTACTTCATAATGACAATCAGCTATTCTAAAACAAACCAGAAGGTGTTGCATTTTAATACTTTGAACAAATAAATTAAAATTGGGCTGGAGGGATAAGTGATACTGGGTGAGGAAATTATATTTCCAAAGCTCTAAGCATTAAGCTGAAAGAATTTTTATGAGTGAACCACTGGGCTTTTCCCAACAAAAATCTCACGGAGAAAATGTTTCAGAACGTGTTCTAAAAGCATTTTCCATGGCATCCCATTTTGGCTGGTGAGGAGCTCCCTCTACAGGAAGGAAAATTATCAGCACCATAGTTTCTTCTGGTTCCTTGAGCTCACGGGTAACATTTCAGACTAGGATATTTTGCAACTAAATTTTTAACCCACTTGCCCATGTTGGTGAGGGTTAGCGTTGTCAAAAGTAGACAATGCGGTCCATAAACATCTTTCTCAGTGCACAGTCCAAAATGGTCATCTGGCCCAATTCACAGAAAGCACACTTACTGATTTGTCTCCCTCAAGTAGAATGTGATCTCTATGCGGCTAGAGACTGCCTGTCTTACTCTGATTTAACAAATGCTTGTAACAGTACTTGGCACACAGCAGGGCTGGATAATGTTTTTTTTTTTCTTACAAAAATTTCCTCTGATTTGTTTCCATTTTCATGAAAAGTTATTATAAGCTATTGAATATATTTCCATGTGCTATACAGTAGAAAATTGTTGTTTCTCTATTTTATATATGGTAGTTAGTATCTGCAAACCTCATACTCCCAATTTATCCCTTCCCAACCCTTCCCCCACTCACTTGGGTAACCATCCGTTTGTTTTGGATGTCTGTGAGTCTGTCTCTTTTGTAATTAAGTCCCATTTGTCTTTATTTGTTTAGATTCCACATATAAGTGATGTCATATGGAATTTTTTCTTTTCCTGTCTGGCTTTCTTCTCTTAGAATGACAATCTCCAGATCCATCCGTGTCGTTGCAAATGACATTATTTTGTTATTTTTCATGGCTGAGTAGTAGTCCATTGTATACACACACCACAACGTCTTTATCCAGTCATCTGTCAGTGGACATTTAGACTGTCTCCATGTCTTCTTGTCTGTTGTCAATAGTGCTGCAGTGAACACTGGGATGCGTGTCTCCTTTTGATTTAAGGTTCCTCTGGATGTATGCCCAGGAGTGGGATTGCTGGATCCTATGGTACGTCTGTTTTTCATCTGTTGAGGAATCTCCGTACTGTTTTCCCTTATGGCTGCCCCAAACTACATTCCCACCAACCGTGTAGGAGGATTCCCTCTTCACCACACCCTCTCCAGCATTTATAGCTTGTGGACTTTTGAATGAAGGCCGCTGTGACTGGTGAGAGGTGATACACCTAGCTGTAGTTTTGATGTGCATTTCTCTGATGAGCAGCGATATTGAGCGATTGTTTTCCATGTGCCTCTTGGCCATTTGTATGTCTTCATTGGAGAATTGCTTGTTTTTTTGAGATTGGGTTGTTTGTTTTAGTGTTACTAAATTGTATGAGCTGTTTATATAGTCTGGAAATTAAGCCCTTGTTGGTCTCATCTTTTGCAAGTATTTTCTCGCATTCTGTAGGTTGGGTTTCTGTTTTGCTTCTGGTTTCCTTTGCTGTGCAAAAGCTTATGAGTTTAATTAGGTCCATTGGAATACTTTTGCTTTTCTTTCTGTTGCCTGGCTAGACTGCCCTAGGAGAACCTTGCTAGGATTTCTGTCTGATAATGTTTTGCCCATGTTTTCTTCTAAGAGGTTTAGAGTATCTTCTCTTAGGTCTAAGTCTTTAAGCCATTTTGAGTTTATTTTTGTGTGGGCTACGAGGGAGTATTCTGACTTCGTGGATTTACCTGCAGCTGTCCAGTAATCCCAACCCCATTTGCTGAAGAGACTGTCTTTACTCCATGGTATGTTCTTGCCTCCTGTGTCAAAGATTAATTGACCAAAAGTCTGTGGGTTTCTTTCTGGGCTCCCCCTTCTGTTCCATTGATCCATATGTGTGTTTTGGGACCAGCACTATGCTGCTGTGATTACCGCGGCTCTGTAGTATTGTCTGACGTCTGGGAGGGTTACGGTTGGGCGCTGTTTACATCTTCCGACGCTTTGCTAAAATCTTTGCTCTGTGCTTCTGTATTCCTCCTGAGTCCTCCGACCCTATTTGCCATCATTAGTTTAAACTCTTTCTCGGATAAACTGCCTATCTCCTCATCCCCTATTCCTTTTCCTGGGATTTTCTCTTGTGCCTTGCTCGGCCTGGGGGATATTCCTCTGCTTCCTCACGCTATCTTTCTATTTGTATTTTTGAGGTAGGTTAGTTCCATTTGTCAAGTTTGGAGAGAGGTGGCCCTCTGTGGGAAACGTCCTATGCGTCCCAGGAGTACACTCCTCTCTTGTCACCCAAGAGCCAGGGTCCAGCCGGTCCCAGGATAGAGTGTGGCCTGGGTTTGTGGATTCCTTCCACAGGGTTTGGGGCTGTTTTCTTATTTCTGGTGTCTGCCCTCTGGTGGGTGAGGCTGAACTAGCGCCTTATGCAGGTTTCCTGGCAGGAAGAGTGGGTGCTGCCGGGTGAAGCTTGGTCCTGGACCTCCAGCGGGTAGGGCCGTGTCTAGAGGCATCTGTGGCTCAGGAAGTCTGCTGATGGGGTGGGCTGTGTTCACAGCCAGGACGTTTTTCTTTAACTTTATTATATACAATATCATATTTTTTAAATTGCAGTAGTTTGACGTACAATGTTCTATCTTACAGGTATTCACTATAGTGATTCTCAATTTCTAAAGGCTGTGCTCCATTCATAGGTGTTATAAAATGTCAGCTATATCCCCCCATGTTGTACAATCCTCCTTGCAGCTCACTGGATACCTGCTAGTTTGGACCTCTTCCTCCTCCGCCTCCACCTCGCCCCCCTTTCCCTCTGCCCCCTGGTAACCACTAGTTCCTTCTCTACATCTGTGAGTCTGTTTCTTTTCTGCTATCTTCACTAGTTGGTTCTAACTGTTTTAGATTCCATGTGGAAGTGATATCTTCCAGCATTTGTCTTTCTCTGTCTGACGTATTTCCCTCAGCATCATGCCCTCCCAGTCTACCCACACTGTACACCAGAAACGAATACAACACTTTGAATCCACTGTAGTTCCGTTAAAAAGCAAACAGACTGTGTGGAACTCTGTGCTTCTTGGACTTGGGTGAGTGTTTCCTTTCCCAGGCTTGGGAACTTTTTGGTTACGATCTCTTCAGAGATCTTCTCAGGTCCTTTCCCTCTCTCTTCTCTTTCTCAGACCCCTATCATGTGAACAGCAGTGCTCTTCATGTTGTGCCAGAGTTCCCTCAAACTATCCTCATTTCTTTTCATTCTCTTCTTTTTTTTCTGTGCTGCACTAGTGATTTCCACTAACATGTCTTCTAGTTCACTGATCCGTTCTTCTGCCTCATTGAGTCTATTTGTGGTTCCTTCTTGGGTGGTATTCATTTCACTGATTTCATTCTTCAGTTCTGTTTTGGTATTCTCTTGTTCTCTGTATGTATGTGTGTGTGTATATATACACACATATATAATTGAAGTAAAGTCAGTTTACAATGTTTGCGTCAGTTTCTGGTGTGCATGAGCATACATATTTGTTTTCATATTCTTTTTCACGGTAAGTTACTACAAGATATTGAATATAGTTCTCTCTGGGATCCAGTAGAAACTTCTTGTTTACCTATTTTGTATATAGTAGTTAGTATCTGCAGCTCTCACACTACCAAGTTATCCCTCCCCCGCCCCCCCCCCCCCCCCACAGTAACCATCAGTTTGTTTTGGATGTCTGTAAGTCTGTCTGTTTTGTAAATAAGTCCCACTGTCTTCATATAAGTGATATCATATGGAATTTTTCTTTTTCTGTCTGGCTTACTTCCCTTAGAATGCCAATCTCCAGGTCCATCCATGTCGCTGCAAATGGCATAGTAGTATTCCACTGTATACACACACCACAACGTCTTTATCCAGTCATCTGTCCATGGACATTTAGGTTGTCTCCATGTTTTGGCTGCTGGAGATAGTGCTGCTGTGAACACTGAGGTGCGTGTATCTTTTTGAATTAAGGTTCCCTCTGGATATATGCCCTGGAGTGGGATTGCTGGGTCATATGGTAAGTCTGTTTTTCATCTGTTGAGGAATCTCTATACTGTTTTCCTTTACGGCTGCCCCAAACTATTCCCACCAACTGTGTAGAAGGGTTCCCTCTTCTCCACACCCTCTCCAGCATTTATAGCTTGTGGATTTTTGAATGATGGCCACTGTGACTGCTGTGATGTGATAGCTCATTGTGGTTTTGATTGGAAGTTCTCTGATAATTAGCAATACTGAACAGTTTTCAGGTGCCTCTAGGCCATTTGTATGTCTTCATTTGAGAATTGCTTATATACATCCTCTGCTCATCTTTGGATTTGGTTATTTTAGTATTACTAAATTGTATGAGCTGTTTACATATCCTGGAAATTAAGCCCTCATCCGTCTCAATTTTTGCAAAATATTCCTTATTCTGAAGGTTGTCTTTTTTTCTTATCCGCTACTGTGAAAAAGTGGCTAGCTGCATGTCAATCATGGAATTAGAATAATCTATCATAGCATACACAAAAATAAACTCAAAATGGCTTAAAGACTTAGACCTAAGAGAAGATACTCTAAACCTCTTAGAAGAAAACATGGGCAAAACATTATTGGACAGAAATCCTAGCAAAGTTCTCCTAGGGCAGTCTAGCCAGGCAACAGAAAGAAAAGCAAAAACACACAAATGGGACCTAATTAAACTTTAAAGCTGTTGCACAGTTAAGGAAACCAGAAGCAAAACAAAGACAATCTACAGAAGGGGAGAAAATATTTGCAAAACATGAGACCAAGGGCTTAATTTCCAGACTATATAAACAGCTCATACAACTTAATGATTAAAAAAAAAAAGCAAACCAACCCATCCCAAAATGGGCAGAAGCCCTAAACAAGCAATTCTCCAATGAAAACATACAAATGGCCAAGAGGCACATGGAAAACAATCGCTCAATATCACTGCTCATCAGAGAAATGCACATCAAAACTACAGCTAGGTGTATCACCTCTCACCAGTCACAGCGGCCTTCATTCAAAAGTCCACAAACGATAAATGCTGGAGAGGGTGTGCAGAAGAGGGAATCCTCCTACATGGTTGGTGGGAATGTAGTTTGGGGCAGCCATAAGGGAAAACAGTACGGAGATTCCTCAACAGATGAAAAACAGACGTACCATAGGATCCAGCAATCCCACTCCTGGGCATGCATCCAGAGGGAACCTTAAATCAAAAGGAGACATGCACCCCAGTGTTCACTGCAGCACTATTTACAACAGCCAAGAAGACATGGAGACAACCTAAATATTCATTGACAGATGACTGGATAAAGACGTTGTGGTATGTGTATACAATGGAATACTACTCAGCCATGAAAAATAACAAAATAATATCATTTGCAGACACAGATGGACCTGGAGATTGTCATTCTAAGGGAAGTAAGCTAGAAAAGGAAAGAAAAATTCCATAATATAGGGAATCTGGGGGAAAAAAAAGACAAACGAACTTCTTTACAAAACAGAAGCAGACTCAGACAGAGCAAACTTGTGGTTTCCATTGGGGGAAGGGAGTGGGAAGGGATAAATTGGGAGTCCGAGATTTGCAGATATACTAACTACTATATATAAAATAGAGAAACAACAAGTTTCTCTTGTATACTACAGGGAACTATATTCAGCATCTTGTAGTAACTTATGGTGAAAAAGAATATGAAAAGAAATATATGGATGTTCATCCATGACTAAAGCATTATGCTGTACACCAGAAACTGACAACACTGTAAACTCACTATCCTTCAATAAAAAAAAACACACACAGACGCACACACAAAGAATACCCAGAATTGAGAATGAAATCAGTGAAATGAACACCACCCAAGAAGGAACCACAAATAGACTCAATGAGGCAGAAGAACGGATCAGTGAGCTAGAAGACATGTTAGTGGAAATCACTAGTGCAGCACAGAAAAAAAAGAAGAGAATGAAAAGAAATGAGGATAGTTTGAGGGAACTCTGGCACAACATGAAGAGCACTGCTGTTCACATGATAGGGGTCCGAGAAAGAGAAGAGAGAGGGAAAGGACCTGAGAAGATCTCTGAAGAGATCGTAACCAAAAAGCTCCCAAGCCTGGGAAAGGAAACACTCACCCAAGTCCAGGAAGCACAGAGTTCCACACAGTCTGTTTGCTTTTTAACGGAACTACAGTGGATTCAAAGTGTTGTATTCGTTTCTGGTGTACAGTGTGGGTAGACTGGGAGGGCATGATGCTGAGGGAAATACGTCAGACAGAGAAAGACAAATGCTGGAAGATATCACTTCCACATGGAATCTAAAACAATTAGAACCAACTAGTGAAGATAGCAGAAAAGAAACAGACTCACAGATGTAGAGAAGGAACTAGTGGTTACCAGGGGGCAGAGGGAAGGGGGGGCGAGGTGGAGGCGGAGGAGGAAGAGGTCCAAACTAGCAGGTAGCCAGTGAGCTGCAAGGAGGATTGTACAACATGGGGGGATATAGCTGACATTTTATAACACCTATGAATGGAGTACAACCTTTCAAAATTGTATCACTATATTGTATACCTGTAGCATCTAATTTTGTACATCAGCTATTCTTCAATTTATAAAATATGATATTGTAAAATAAATATGTGGATTAAAAATGATAATAGAATATTTGAATAGCTAATGGATATATGTGGAGCTTTGTTTTTAAATATGTATGTAATAACTATCAGAAAATATTCTCTTGGCCTCAAATTTGAATTTTATAAAAAGAGTTTGAAAGACACAATTGGAACGAGAGCAGCAGAGCTGAGGATCACTTGCATAAATGATGCAATATGAGGGGTCACGAGGGGTCATAACCAGGCTCAAGTTATGAAGTAGTGAATGTTATAAGGCAGAGGAAATAGAATAAAGAGAGTGTAGACGTGAAATGGTAGTAACAACAGAAATTAGAACACAAAAAGGTTCCCAACTGGAGCATCTAGACGAGAGTGAATGCCACTAACGTCCTGGGGAGTCCTGGAGCTGCCTTGCATTCCATTCATATCTTTGAGATGCTACATTTTATGACCGTTTCTCCCCTGCATCTCCTAAACACCCTTTTCCTTGTTCTGATCCTGTATTGCTCCTCCATCATTTGGGCTAGCCTAAAGTAAGCCGTAATACTTGGAATGAAGAGAAAAAGTAAAATCTCCTCCTGATCATCTCAGTGGAGCCAAGATCCAGTGCAGTGGTAGACACATGTATGGGTAAAAGTCCAGAAGTATCCTGTCTGCCAAGAGGTCCTGGTGAGATGTGTCCCTGCACCTTGAGCTGGCTGTCACAGCGAATTTTGAGGTGACTGGCTTCCCATGCAAGGCAATGGAAGCACAAACTGAGATACTAAAACAAGCACGTGGATACCTTAGTTTCCTACACCATCCCATGTAGTAGTAACAAGCAAGAATTTGGGACTGGATACTGTATTAATGCTCTAAACTTTGCTGCAATGCCCATTTTGTTTTTCTTTGTTCCCCATGTAGAAAATCTTAAAAAGGAACAACACTGTGTTCATCTGGGATGCACTGAGGAGAGCTGGAGACGGATGTGCTGGCCAGCATCTAGATTTGGCTTAGAGGGACATCCTCAAGGACCCACAGGAGGAGAGAGAAGAAAGCTGACCCAAGGACATGGGATCACGGCCATGAGAAGCATGTGTGGGACTGCCTAGAAAGAAAACTACACACCAATACTCCTTTTGAACACTGATGGAAAACATCTCCACCAAAATACTAGCAAACTGAATTTAGCAGCATATTAAAAGGATTATACACTAGGGCAAAGTGGGATTGATTCCCAGTGTGCAAAGTTGGTTCACATACAAAATCCATCAATGTAATACACTACATTAGCAGAATGAAGGGAAAAACCCATATGATGCATAAAACGCATTATGACAAAATTTAATACCCTTTCATGATAAAGAAAAATACTCAACAAACTAGGAATAGAAGGAAACTACCTCAACATAATAGAAAACCACACATGAAAAACCCACAGGGAACATCACACTCAGTGGTGGAAGACTGAAACCTTCCACTAACGTCAAGAACAAGGCAGAGATGTCCATTTTCACAACTCCTGTTTGACATTACTGGAAATTTTAGCCAGAGCAGTTAGGCAAGAAACAGAAGTAAAAGCCACTTAAATCACAGAGAGGATGGAAAACTCTCTCTGTTAACAGAGGATAGAGTCGGATAAAGAAAATCCTAAGGAATACAATCAAATACTGTTATGGCTAGTAAATGAAGTCAGCAAGGTAGCAGAATACAAAATTAAAGACCGAAATCAGTTGTATTGCAGAGGGTGGGTAGAATGCCCAGGGGCAGAATGCATGCTTAGCACACAGGAGGTCCTAGGTGCAATCCCCACTTCCTCCATTAGAAAAAAAAAAAGTCAGTTGCATTTGTATACACTAACAATGAACAATCCTAAATGAAAACTACCCCCCAAATCCATTTACAATATAGCATTAAAATAAAATACTTAGGAACAAACTTAACCAAGAAACTGAAAGACTTGTACAATGCAAACTATAAAACATTGCTGGGAATAATTAAAGAAAACATAAATAGAAATATATTCCATGTTCATGGAATGAAAGACTTAATAAAGATATAATCTGTAGATTCAGTGCAATCCCTATCAGTACCTGATGCCCATTTTTTTTTGCAGAAATAGAAGTCTATCCTAAAATTTATATGGAACTCAAAGAACCCTGAATAGCCCAAACAATCCTGAAAAAAAAAACCAAAAACTGAAGGACTCACACTCCTTCATTTCAAAGCGTACGACATTACAATAATCAAAACAGTAGAGTACTGGCATAAAAACAGACCAAGAACGATGGAACAGAAAAGAGGGCCCAGAAATAAACCCTGACACATACGTTCGAATTATTTCTTACAAGAATGCCAAGACCTTTCAGCGGGGGAAAGGACAGTGTTTTCAACAAATGGCCCTGGGCAAAGTGGATATACATGCAAAATAATGAAACTGGACCCATACCTAACACCATATAAAAAATAAATTTGATCAAAGACATAAAACTCTAAAACTCTTAGAGGAAAACATAGGACAAAAATTGTACAACATTAAATTTGGCGATGATTTCTTGGATATGACACCAAAGGCACAGGCAACAAGCAAAAAAATAGACAAACTGGATTACATGAAAATTTAAAATTTTTATGCATCAAAAGACACTGTTGAACCCCAATGTTCATAGTAGCACTATTTACAATAGCCAAGACATGGAAACAGCCTGAATGTCCATTGAGAGATGACTGGATAAAGGAGCTATAGTGCATGAATACAATGAATAGTACTCAGCCATAAAATAATGCCATTTACAGCAACATGGGTGGACCTGGAGATTGTCATTCTAAGTGAAGTAAGCCAGAAAGAGAAAGAAAAATACCATATATTCTATTACTTACTTATACCATACGATATTACTCTAAAAAAAAAAAAAAGACTTATTTACAAAACAGAAACAAGAGTCAGAGAAAACAAATTTATGGTTACCAGGGGTGAGGGGGTGGGAAGGGATAAATTGGAAGTTCGTGATTTGCAGATAATAACTAATTATGTAAAATAGACAAACAACAAGTTCACACTGTATAGCACAGGGAACTATATTCGATATCTTACAGTAACTTACAGTGGAAAAGAATACGAAAATGAATATATGTACATGTACGACTGAACCATTGTGCTGTACACCAGAAATTAACACAACATTTTAAACTGACTATACTTCAGTTTAAAAAAAAGACACTACCAACAGAACAAAAAGGCAATCCACATAATGGAAGAAAATATTTGAAATCACATATCTGATAAATACCCAGAATACACTAAAAAAAACTTCTAAAGATAATAACAAAAAGTTAAACATGAGCAAAGGACTTGAATATACACTTGTCCAAAGAAGATACACAAATGGCCAATAAGTACAAATGAAAATGCTCAACATTACTGATCATTAGGGAAATGCAAATCATAATTACAATGAGATACCACCTCACCCAAAATAACAAGTGTCGATGAGAATGTGGAGACGCTGAAACCCTTGTACACTATTGGTGGGAATGTAAGATGGTTCAGCTGCTGGGAAAACAGCATGGTGGTTCCTCAGAAAATTAAAGACGGAATTACCAAATGATGTGGCAGTTTCATTCTAGGTATATACCCAAAATAATTGAGCACACAATCTCAAAATATATTTGCACACCTGTGTTCATAGCAGCAGCATTCACAATAGCTAAAATATAGCACCTACATGTCTATTAATGAATAAACAGATAAGTAAAATGTGCACACATACAGTGGAATATTTAGCCTTAAAAAGGAAGGTAGTTCTGACTTAAGCCACAGCTGATGAAACCTGAGGACAATTATGCTAAGCAAAATAAGTCACAAAACAATCAACACTGAATGACTCCCCTTATAAGAGGTACTGAGAGTGAGATCAGAGACAACTGCGGTTGCCTGGGGCTGGAGGTGGAGGAATGGGTGGTTACTGTTTAATGGGTATAGAGTTTCAATTTTACAAGAAGAAAAGAGTTATGGAGATGAATGGTGGTGATAGTTGTACATCATGAGCATATTTAATAGCACTGAACTGTACATTTAAAAATGGTTAAGATGGTATATTTTCTGTGTATTTTATGACTAAAAAAGTAAACAGTAATTTAAAGTAAGGAAGTTGAAACATTTTTAGGGAAGCAGAAGAAAGACAGCTGTTTCATATAAATAAATAAAATGTAGATTATTGATGTCACAACCATTAAGTGTTCTGGACACAGAAGTCAAAAATAAAAAGGTCAGCTCAACATTAGCATCTTGTTATTCACAGCCCCGGTTAGTGGGAGGGGTGGTGAAGAGGCAGTTGGAAAGTCAACAAGCTGAATTTTTTGGCAGAATTTTTGACGGTTTCTTTAGGAGAAGGCACAGAATTTAGAGACCACACCTGCCAAGAATGAGGGCACCCTGATAAACCCCAATGTTCAGTGTTGGAAATTGAGAGGGCTTACCATCCTAGGAGAACAGTGAACTAGAAATAGACTAGCATTTCCAATGACAGAAGACCAGTTTCACAACATCTAAATCTCTGGCATTGGATTAAGGTGACCCAGGATTGCTAATGCTCCAGTCACCAGCCAGAGCAAACGTAAGTCATCTCTGAAGAAGGAGAACATCTCTCAGATTTCAACTTACTTTGAAAATTTTTCCTACACATCCTCACACCTATTATTTTTATAGCCAAACTTAAGACCAAAAAAAAAAAGCTTTATAACAAGAGAAATTACAGAAATAGACTTCCAGTGGAGCCAGATAATGAAGTCACAAGATTCAAAGTTCAAAATAAATATGCTTAATGTGTTGATGAAAATAGAAGACAACATGAGAAATTTAGCAGAAAACTGAAACCAATTTAAAAAGTGCATGGATCGTTTTAGAATAGAAATACACAATACACGTACTGCTCAGCCTAATGACTTTCAGACTGAAATGTTCAGGAGATAAAGGAAGAAAATAGAAGGGAAGAACAGGAAGAAACTAAGTTTACATTTTTCATTAAAAACAAGATAAGAGACACACCATCAGCAGAGGAAATGCACAGGCACTAGCTAAAATCTGCTTCAGTGTTTTCACCACAAACCTCAAGGAAACATGACCTCAAAGAAAACTCAGGAACTGTCCATGAGAAAATGGATTAAAATACTTGAGCACAGGTTCAGACCTTCCTCTTCCACTGCAAATTCATGGGAATAACAGAAAAGAAATGCATTAAAACAAAAAAAACTAATAGTACCTAAAAAAAAAATAGAGAACTTCACTGGACAGAAATTACATGGATGCTTTAAAGGACAGAGGCAGATATGAAAAGACTGAAAGAAAATTAATCAAAGCTCTAAAAACAAAAAAGGTCTCAAAGTGCGGAGTGGCCATGCACTCCCTCCAAGCTTGGAGGCATCCGGTCCGGGGGCAGCAGAGGCTGCGGGCTACCACCGGGACTGGTTGGAATACGTATGGAGGAGGAGGAGCCAGCTTTACAGATGAGTCTTGCAGTTGGCAGGACAGGGCCGTCTTCAGGGAGGAACTGTGAGTGACCTGGGAAGGGGAGGCAGGGCCTGGTGCCATGTAACCCTCTTGTACAGTAAGACTCCTGCCCAGGAGGCCACCCACTGACACCCAACTCCGACAGTTTGTCTCACACTGGCTCGTGTGATCTGCGGAATCAGGGACTGACACACTCATCAGCAGGCTAAGGGGAGTCTCAGAACAAAGATGAACACCCAGCCAGGAATCATCAAGCTTTAGGGGAAACCAACAGCATGAAAAAGCCTCCCTAAATCTAACAAGCAGAAACACAGTAGCCAAAGGGAAGACTTAAGAAGATAATTTAAGGAAATAAAGTTAATATTTTTGACAGATGGGAGAACACTTAGACATGAAAAAAAAAAACACATTCTTTGAAAGAACCACTTATGGATCTTACAGAGGAACAAGAAAGTTGTCAAAATTAAAACCCAAGGGCTGGACAGTGGCCAAGATAGCAGAACAGGAAGACCCTAAACTCACCTCCTGCTACAGACACACCAAAATTAAAACTACTTACAGAGAAACTGTCTATGAGAATGACCTGAAGACTGGAAGAAAATCTCTTCCACAACTAAAGACATAAAATAGGGACCACAACAAAATGAGCAGGAATGCAGTACAGTCAGAGCCCAAACCCCTGTGAAGGGGAAGGGGACCCACAAATGGAAGGAACAGCGCAGCTGGAGAGGTCCTCCCTGAGGATTGAGGGGTTTGAGCCCCACATCAGGGTCTGCAGCTCAGGGAGCTGCACTGGGAAGATGAGCCCCCAGAGTGTCTGGCTTTGAAAATCAGTGGGCTTATTTTGGGGAGAGCCAGAGGGCTTTAGGAAACAGAAAGTTCACTCTTAAAGGGTGAATGCAAAATCTTGAACATTCCAAGCCAAGGTACAGAAGCAACAGTTTGAAAAGAGCCTGGGTCAGACCCACTTGCTGATCTTGGAGAGCCGCCTGGAGAGGTAGGGTACACTCTTCCTAGGGATGGAGACACTGGCAGCAGCCATTTGGGGGAGCTCATTCTACCACAATAATACCTGCACCGGTCAGCACCAGTTTGGAATCCTTTCTCTAGCCTATTAGCACCAGAGACCAAGCCCCTCTGGACCATGCAGACAGCTAAGTTAGAATTTCAAAAAAGTTAGAAAGGCTAAAGAAGAACCGAAGAGCCGAGGAATACAATAACTGAAATGGAAAATATACTAGAGGCATCAACAGTAGATTAATGACACAGAGAAGGGACCCAAAAACTGGAAACAGATTAGAGAAAATAACACTGGCCAAGCCTAGGGGGAAAAAAAAGAATTTTAAAAAATAAAGATAGTTTAAGAGACCTCTAGGACAATATCAAGCATACTGACACGTGATATGGGTCCCAGAAGGGGAAGAAAGAAAAGGACAGAGAACTTATTTGAAGAAATACTTGCTGAAAACACCCCTATCCTAGGAAACAGATAGCCAGGAAGTACAGAGAGTCCCAAACAAGATGAACCCTAAAATGTTCACACTAAGACACATTATAATTAAAATGGCAAAAAATAAATAGAGAGAATCTCAAAAGCAGCAAGAGAAAACTACTCTTTACATATAAGCGAACTCCCCTTAGACTACCAGCTGACTCTTCAGCAGAAACTTTCCAGGCCAGAAGGGATAGCACAACATATTCCATGTGGTGAAAAGGGAAAAATCTACAACCTAGGATACTCTGCTCAGCAAGGTATCATTCAGATATGAAGGAAAGATAAAGAATTTTACAGACAAGTTCAGCACCATGAAGCCAGCCTTACAGGAAATGTAAAAGGGGCTTCTCTCAGTGTAAAAGAAAAGGCCACAACTAGAATACGAAAATTAAAACAGGAAAATCTCATTAGTAAAGGCAAACGTACAATAAAGGTAATAGATCAGCCACTTACACAGCCTGTAGGAAGGTGAAAAATCAAAAGTAGTAAAACCATTGATATCCACAATAAGCAGTTAAGTCTAGATCATTTAGGTGAGCTTTCACAATTCTATATTGCCTAGTAAGCACCACCCAGAACAAGGTAACAGCACATTTCTCTGTTTCTTTCTGTTGTTTGCAGGTGATGTCTTATACATCTACTCTAGATGTAACCTCTATTCTGCATTATTTTACCCCTAGTTTAATTTCACTTGTTGTAAAATTTGGTATAAATGAAATCATCTTGTAAGTACCGTCCTATTAATGGCTCCTTTCATTTAGCATGATGTTTTTGAGATTCCTCTATGATATTGTATGTTTCAGTAGTTTGTTCTTTTTTTAACTGAAGTACAGGCGATTACAATGTGTCAATTTCAGTGTACAGCACAGTGTCCCACTGATGCATATACACCCATATATTTGTTTTCATCACTTTATTACTGTTTATTACTTCATTATATGAATATACTACAATTGCTTTGTCTGGTCACCTTTGGTGAACATTTCAGTTTCCAATTTTGACCTATTTGAATAAATTTGCTATGAACATTCATGCATAAATCCTTGAAGATACGTGTTTTCATTTGTCCTGTGTAAATACCTAGGAGTAGAATTGCTGAGTTACAGGGTAGAGATATGCTTAACTTTATTGGAAACTGCCAAACCAGTTTTCAAAGTATTTCTACTGCTTCATACATTCCCATCAGCAGAGTGTAAGAGATTCAGCTGTTGTACATCCTGGTCAATATTTAATGCTTTCAGTATTTTTCATTTTAGCCATTCTCTTGGGTGTCTGGAAAATATCTCATTGTGGTTCTAATTTTATTTCCGTCCTGACTACTGATATTGGCCATCATTTCATGTCCTTCTCAGCCATTTGTAAATCTCCTTTTGTGCAGACTTGTTTAAGATTTTGCTCCAAACTCGTTCTTTCTAAATATTATTTGTTTCCATTGTTTGATTGAACTGAAATCCACAAAATTGAACTCCCTATTTATGATGTTTAAATTGTCTCAAATTTGTTTTTATCAACCAGCCATGTTATCAAAGACATGACTGACTTTGTACAATTTTGTGCTAATGGGCCAGTATTTTCAGTGACCTGCTATGTTAGCCAAATTTTGGTTATTTATGGCAGGAAGAATGGACAGGACTTCTGCCTTTTCACCAGAATTGCTCAATGGTCAGGAACCATCCTGGTGCCCGAGTCACAGGTGCCCTTAAGACATCATCTCTCTCTCCCCTCCTCCTCTCTACCTCCCAGAGCTCTTCCCAGAAGAGTACAGACCCGAGACCTGCTTCCTAACTACGGGAAATTTAGGGGACCTAAATTTTGCAGAACTCGGAGATTTGAACCATTTATCAAGTCATGGGGATTCAATGCTGTGTAAGAGAGAGGTCTACCCAAAGTTGCAGGCAGGGGAAGGTGGATTTCCACAGTTAATTAAGGATGCAAGTCCTACATCTAGGGTCTCTGGGCAAGGCAGGAGGTTGAGCACGTGGTGGATTCGGCACAGAGTTTACAGAGAACCTACCCATATATTTCCCCTCTAAACACTGATTACAGAAGGATGGCGATGTTTGTCAAATTGTAATAGAAGATGTTGATGAAACCACATTAATAATAGAGAGAGAGGAAGAGCCAAAGCATCCACCTTCACCCCCTCCACCAAAGGTAGGCTGACAGAGGCCCTCAGACTTGAGGGGGATCCCAACCTGCACCATGTCTGATCCAAGTCACCCAGGAGTGATGGGTTGTCTTCCATGTGGCCCATAGCTTGGGATGATCAGGGAATTTGTCGCCCAAAGCAGGATACATTTGTGAGTGAAAGATGGTGCTATGAATTATTGCTCAGGAACAACCACCATCAACTGAGAATGTCCCAGGCCAACCAGGATGAAAGGTTGTCAGATAGGACCTAGAACGAATAGGAACTGACTCACCCTTGTTATCCTTTCGTCTTAGTTCCCTCTCGGTCTCAGAAAGGTGGGTGTGACTGAGACATGGAGACTTGGTCGTGGGGAGGAGAAACCCTGACAAGTGGGAATCAGACCATGCCAGGCTGGGGAGGGGGTGCTGAGGGCTGTGTTTAGGGGATGCATAGTCAAGTACATGGTCAAGAAACTCAAGTCTAGAATTCGGGGGAGGGGGCCGGGTGTTTACATGAGTGGCTGTATGTGTGTTAACCGAAGTCGAAGGTATGATAACCAAAAGAAGTACAAGTCAAGAGTAAGTGAGAAAGACTCCAAACTGTGTGGCGCAGGCAGACTTCTGACACTATGACCTGACAGAGGGGGAGCGCAGGCTGTGCACTGGAGCTGGAGTCAGGCATGAAAGCAGAGCAAAGGATGCCACTTGTCCAGCTGTGGGCGAGGGCTGAAGGAAGTGATATGCATCCCAGGTGGGTGCTCAGGCCCAGGAACGTGATAAACCTTTGACCCATAGATCATGGTGTTCTTGTGTAGACTGGCCAACCAGGGCCACGTAACCAGGTGACAGCTAGGGCAGGTGTGCCCCAGGTTTCAGATGAGGTCCCTAAGACTCAGAGTTCCACGTCGTGTGTCTGTTAGCCAAATGTGAAAGAAACGGGACACCTGTCTGGTCTTCTGGCTCCAGCCAAGGGTCTGCCCAGTGCTCCTGAACTTCTGAGGAAGAGGCCATTCTTGATGAAGGATCAGGACTCCTTCCTGGCTCACTCTGGGACTGAGGTGTGTCCAGAATGTCCCCTGACTGTCCCTACTTTTTCCTTACAGGCCCCTGACAAAGAGCTGCAAGCAATAAAGATCCAGGCCTGGTGGCGGGGCGCCCTGGTGCGCAGGACGCTGCTGCACGCGGCGCTCAGAGCGTGTATCATTCAGTGGTGGTGGAAGCAGAAGCTGGCAGAGCTGCTGGAGAAGAGGCGGCGGGCTGCACTGCAGCAGGACATGCGGCAAAACTGGGCAGTGGTCAAGCTACAGTCCTATGTCCGCATGTGGCGCATCCGCCTCCGTTACTGCCGTTTGCTCAACGCTGTTCGCATCATCCAGGTCTACTGGCGCTGGTATACATGTCAAAACCGTGGCTTTTTCCAGGGCAGCTATGAACTCACAGCAAGTCGGCTAGGACTTGAGCTTGAGATCTCTCTGGGTTCAAAGATCTGTCAGATTACAGACTGCATCCCCTTCCCAATAAAGAACTGATCAGGTCGGCTCCAAAACTGTGTCACCAGGTCTCCGTCAGACAAGCTCCTCATCTCAGTGAAGGGTCAGGGTAAATGACGGCAGATACTGGGCATCTCACAGGTCAGCTCTGAGGAAGCAGTGGGAGTTGTCGGGGGCCCCATGTGAAGGAGGATTCTGAGAGCCAGGGGCTGGATGAGTGGGGCCTGGGATTGATTAGTAATGTCTGCCATGGGTAGGAGACTTGGGGTTGCAGGGCCACCAAGTCAGCCAAACTCCAGGGAAACTCCTTCACAGTATCATCTGTGCCCCCTCCACCACCACCACCACCACCAGTTCTGCAGCATGAAGGCCTGGGTCATCTGATGCTCTGAATCAGTGTCTTCCCATTAATATTAGAACAGGGCTCATTAAAGCAGATTTCTGGGCACCATTCAGCATTTCTCATTCAGCATATCAGGTTCTCAAGAATGAGTATTTCTAACAAGGTTCCTGGTGATGCTGCAGATCTAGGGAACCTCACTAAGTTAGAAACACCTCTAGTTCTTCCCCTTCGAAGTAGGAAAAGCTCAGTTTCTGCCTCGTACAAGTCTTTCCCCTCAGTGTCTCCTTTAGTACTCATACAAAACAATTTGACACTTTTTGGAAAAACCCATTTCAATTATTTCCCTTCTCAAGGAAATGGGCTGTGAAGCTGGAAATGCCACGCTCTAATCACGGACTGATCTTTTCTATGACCAGCTTTCATTGTTAGTCCTTCTAAGAGCTCACCCAGAGTCACCTCATGAGAACAGATGACACGTCTGTCACCCAGGAAATCACAAGAATTTCAGGAGCTCTGTTTCAGGATCCAGTTCAAAGACCAAATATTAGAACAAAAGTTGCTCTTAGTGCTCTTATCACTTAAGAAATTACACAGGTTTCAGGAGTTCTGTGCCAGGGTCTAGGGGCAAAGATCAATATATATTTTCTATTATCTCACAAATCTGTTATAACTTGGTGTAAGAAATAATCAAAGGTGAAAGGGACACATCAAAAGAACAGAGACCAGCAGGAAGGGCTCCCAGTGGCCAAATCTTGGTCATTTTCAGCACCAAAGCTATTATGATGACAGCAGATTATGACCTATTGAATTAAATATGAACCCATCAGTTCACACTGATACAAATTAATATTTGAAAAGTTAATGAGAAGAGAAATATCTTCCTTACAGTAGAAAGCAGCTAATATATGTACGAAAAATTATGGTATTAGAAATTCACCGCTTAGAGACAACTATAGTAATAAATAACTCAGGCAAGAATCATCAAGAAATGCTAACCTGAAGGTGTGGCCAAGACGGTGGCCCAGGAAGACCCTGGCTCACCTCCTCCCACGGGCACACCAAAATTACAACTATTAACAAAGCAGCTATCTATGACAATGACCTGAAGACCAACAGAAAATATTTTTCTACAACTAAAGATATAAAGAAGGAACCACAATGAGATGGGTGGGAGGGGTGGAGACACAGTACACTCAAGCCCCAAACCCCCGGGGGACAACCCACAAACAGAAGGAGGACAATGACTACAGAGCTTCTCCCCAGGGTGTCAGGGGTCCGAGCCCCACACTGGGCTCCGCAGCCCGGGGATCCTGCACTGGGATGACGAGGACCCAGAATCGCTGGCTTTGAAGGCCAGCAGGGCTTGTGTTGGGGAGAGCTGGAGGGATGTATGAAACAGAGACTCTGTTCTTAAAAGACTCATGAAAAATCCCACGTGCTCTGACACCCAGCACAGAGGCAGTAATTTGAAAAATATCATCTTTTCCATTTATCATCCACCACTCGCTTTTGTTTTCTATTTAATTAATTTTAAGGTTTTATTTTTATTTTACTACTTTCTAGATTGATTTAGTCTCTCTCCTTCCAATTTCCTATAGTGCACTGAAGGACTGAGACCTGAATCAAGGGGAGACAAAGTGCCAAGTCTGAGAAGACACGAGAGAGCTGTCTGGAGACAGACTGCCACAGTCCCTCCCTCCTGCTCTCCTGGGTGACTGGGAATGAGAAAGGACATGGTTGGGGCGCCCTAGAGGACAGCCTTGGTACACAGTGGCACTCACCTGCAGTTCCACATTGAGATCATCAACCCCTAAGGGAGGGCAAGAAGGGGCACTGTGTCTCCCGTCCCCAGTAAAGCTCTAACCTGATCTCATATGTCTCATCCTCTCCCCCAACCTAATGGAAATTTGAGGACTTAAGCCATGCTGCCTCCTCTCCTCTCTGCGAGAGAACTTCAGTGAGGTTTTCCCCTTGTGCCCATGGACCCTGCTCTGGAATGACAAGGTCCACATGCTACTTACTTAGGTGTCTAAAAAGAAACTGAGGTCCTACTCTACCCTGACACATAACAGAGCCACAAGTCCCAGTTCCGATCCCAGCCCCATTCCTTTCTTCTCACCGGGGACCTGAGAGACAGGTGGGTTGCATCTTCCTGGAGACTCTGGGTACCTCTGCACATGACAACAGACCCTGAGGCTCTTCCCTGTCAGCCTGGGGTTGCGAATTGGCTGCCATCTCAGATGCCTCAGACAACGGGTCCTTGGCAATCACCTAGTGAAAAGGCCAATGTGTAGCTGACTTGCTGGGAGCAGGGCGGTGCAGCCCCACGTGAAGGACGGGAGGCCGGCCTTAGTTTCAGGTGTCACTGGACATGCTGATGAGCAGGTGATGCCCCTGGGGACAGGTAGAAAAGAGGACTTCATGGCCCTTTAACTCCATCTCCACAATTCCCTGACCAGAACACCCCCCGACAGATGTGCAACAAACAGGGCTCCCTCTCATATTACCCCCAACCCTACTCTTGTCTCCATTCTCACTCCCGTAGTCATGCTAAAGCAGTGCTACTCAATACTAATTTCTGTAATGATGGAGATGTTCTGTATGCTTGCTGTCCACTGTGCTAGCCACTACCCACACATGGTTGTGGAGCCCTTGAAATGGGCCTGGTGCAACTAAAGAACTGAATTTTTTATTTTAATTTAATTTAAATGGATTTAAGTTTAAATAACCGTATGTGGCTAGTGGCTATTCCATTGAATAGACTGGCTCTAAACCTCACCATTACCAACAATTATGCTATTGTCCAAATTGCTTTTTCTGGTGTTCCATTCTCTTTTTACTTTATTCTCTCCTTCCACTTCACCTTTCAAAGATCCCTAATAGAAGGTTCCTTCAGATGGGATAAGGTCTTCCAGTCCACTGATTCTACAAAAAATGTTTTACAGCATCACACCTGAGAAGCCCCTGTATCTCTGTTTACCCAGTTAAGATGCTGTACTTAATTACTGTAAACTCTCTCCTGCATAACTTGACTTCCCTTGGCCCTCCCTCTGCAAACTTGTATGGGATGAACTCAGTCATCCACCTGCTCTGTGCCTGCAGAAGATGGAGCGAGGCTAGAGCAACAACCACGAGGGGTGGCCTCAGCTGATATTCGTGACGGCAGGTCTCCACTATACAACTTTCCCAAGAAATTTCTCTAGTGTCTTTGCATTTCTTTCTTCTGAGTTGAATAATTCATATCACCTCCTCTCCCAATGTCCAATTCCACATCTTCTCCCCTTGAACTCCATAACAATGATGTATGTCACCACACACTTAACTGAAGAAATGGGAGCAGACTGGACCCCCATCTTCCTACCACCTCATTTTCCATCCCAGCTCCATCTGGACCACACTTGCTGCCTTCCCTCCAGTTGGAACACATGAAGGGTCTTTGATCCCATCAAAGCCTAACCCCCTCCACTATCCTGTGCCATCTCAAATACGTGATCCTGCATTCATAACCCCACTATCCAAATGATCAATGTCTGCTTCTCCCATCTTTAAAAGATCTGATGTCAATTTCTTTTCCAGTTCTCTATTTCTTCTCATGGTATAAAACATGCCGTCACTGTTTCCACTTCTGTTCCTACAATTTTCTCTTCCACCCATTCCAGTCATGCATCTTCCCCTCTCACTCCACTGAGACTGCACTGATCAACATCACCAATATTCCCACTGGCAAAATCCAATGCTTATTTCTCTGTTCAGACCTTACGCATCCTCTCTACATTAGGCTACGGAGTTAACTACTACTTTTTACTGAAAAACATAATTTACAAAAGGCAAACAAAAAAAGTCATACCACTTAATTCAGAGAGAATATCTCTTTGATAGGTGAGACCATCGTAAAAATGTAACATCAATGTATCATATCTTTCAACATCCACAATAATTCCTTAATATCACAGAATCAGTATGTTCCTTACAACTGACCTTCAGGAGACGTAAAGCAGAACTCCCCTGGGCCCCTTTGTAGTCACCCACTACTCTACCACCCAACCCTAGCAACCACTCTGTACCTATTGTGTTCCCTTTCCCAGAGTGTCACATAAAAGAATTAATAGTTTGTAGACTTTTGAGTCTGCCTTCTGTCATTCAGCGTAATGTGAGTGAGAGCTCTCGGTGGTGCTGTGGGTATTCACTTGTTTCAATTGCTGAGTGCCATTCTGTCACACGGATGTATCAGAAGCTGTTCCCCACTGAAATATCTTGGAGTGGTTTCTAGTTTGGGTGATTACAAATTAATCTGCTATGTATACTTGTGAACAGTTTTTTTGGGTAATCTAAGTTTTATGCTTTATTTGGTTAAAAACCTAGGAGTGGGAGCTTCCAATCTGGCACAGGATGGTGTCAACTCACTTTTCTCTTCTCCTCCCCTCTAAATATAAAATAAATATTCTGAAAATAATTCAACAGATTATCATAAAAGGACTTTGAAATACGGAAAATGGGAAATCAGCAGGAATCTCAAGATTTTGCAAAGTTTCCTATATGAATTCCTTGGGTTTTTGTTTTATGTGTCATATAATTCAGACCGGACAGTAGAGATGTCTACAACCTAGAAACACAAAGAGGCATAGGGAAAACAAAACAAAAGAAACAAACAGAACAAGAAAAGCATGCCCTCTCTGGTTAAAAGAAGGAGAAGCCCAGCAGAGACTAAGCAGGGAGTCCCATACCTAGTGACAACATCCAAATGAATCTCCTACGGAAGTGACTCCAGTGCCCATATGAGCCAACCATCCCCGTGCCCCACCCCCACCGGTAGCAGCAGTCATGATCCACACACAGCAGCAACAGTAGAACCTGCAACCCATCTCCTGCCCCAAACTACACAGAGGGAGAGAGGGCATTCTCCTGTTCCTCAGCATCTCCTGGCCTCCATCCGTGGCAGAGGGCAACCCAGACCCAGCAGCCCCTGCCTGTCCTTCCAGCCACGGGAGACGACCCGGAACAGGACTCTCATCACCTTCCACCCAACAGCAAAATGCAGTCCAGGTAGCCCCTTCTCTCCTCCAGGGGCACCAGCACAGGTAGAGTGGGAAACCCACTGCAACCAGGTGGCCAGAGAACAGGTCAGGGTATTGCTGTCTACCTCAGAGGTCCAACATCCTGAACCTTCCATCTAATGACAACAGGAGACCCAGGAAAAAGCCCTCCACCTCGCAGGTGACACCAGAAAGGATCCAGCAGAACCAAAAGAATAAAGCAGACCAGAATTGCATTGAAGGAGCCCAGAAAAGAAAATTTTCATTGGAAAAAGAGTCCACAAAAGGAGGCCAGAATCCACATGCTAAATCTAAACAGGATGCTGCCTTCTAAAAGAGAAGGTTTACATAGCATCAAAAGCCTCCACCATAATATATAATATCCAAAATGTCCACCATACAATAGGAGATCACTCATTATACCAAGAACCCACAAAATCACAACTTGAGTGAGAAAAGACAATCAACTCATCCTGAAGTGAATCAGATCTTAGAACTATCTGGCAACAATTTTAATGCAATCCTCATCAAATTGCCTCAACACGTAATTACAAGTTGTCTGGAAACAAAAGAAAAAATAGAAAACCTCACTTAAGAAATAAAAGTTAAAAAGAACAAAATGCAAAGTATAAAACTGAAAAAACAATTACTGAAATTTTAAAAAGACTTGCTAGATGGGCTCAATATTACATTGGAGACAACATAAAATAAAAATTTTTAAACTTAAAGGTCAGGGGGAGGGTATAACTCAGTGGTGGAGTGTGTGCCTAGCATGCATGAGGTCCTGGGTTCCAATTCCAGCAACTTCATTAAAAAATAAATAAATAAGATTAATTGCCTGTGCCCCCCCAAAAGAAACACACTTAAGGGTAGATCAATAGAATTACTCAGATTGAACAATGGAGAGAAAAACCGAAAAAAAGGTGAACAGAGCTTCAGGGACCTCTGGGACAATAACAAAAGATCTAAACATCTATATCATTAGAGTCCGTGGAGAAGAGAAAGAATGTGATGCTCAAAAAGTACTGGAAGAAACAATGGCTGAAAACTTCTCAAATTTAGTGAAATACATAAACCTACAGATTCAAGAAGCTGATCAAGCTTCAAAGAGAATAAACTAAAATAAATCCATGCCAAAACACAGCATCATCAACCTTCGGAAAACTAAACACAGAAAACAATTTTGGAAGCAACCAGAGAGATACAATGCACTCACTATAGGGAAAAATAATTTAAGTAATTCAAAAATACCTGAAACAGTCAAAGTCAGAAAAAAAGTATCCCATTTTCAAGTGCTGAAAGAAAACGACTGTCAAACTCAAATTCTTTATCCCCCAAAACCATCCTACAGGAATTCAGAGGAAATAAAAACTTTCTCGGACAGAGAAAATCTAAGACGATTTGTCACTAACAGATCTATCCTTAAAGAATGGCTAAAAGAAACAACAGAAAGGAAATGATAACAGAAGAAGGCTTAGAACTTCAAGAATGAAAGAACAGTGGAATGGGTAAAATTAGGTTTAATGGACTATCCTTCTCTGAGATTCGTAAGTCACACTTGATGGTTGAAGTAAAAATTATAACATCTGTTTTGGTGCTCAATGTATGGAATGAAGACTTGAGGCAATTACATTTTAAAAGTGAGGAGGGTGAAGGGTCAGAAGTAGAAGCAAAGTTTCACTACTTCACTCCAAGTGGTAAACGTCAGTGCAGGCTGCGGTAAGTCATGTAAGTGCATGGTGTTACCTACAGCATCCACTCAGAAGTTATTCAAAGTCATATATTCAAAATCAATATACATTTTAAGATATGGAATTCTAAAAACTGTTTCAGTAACTCACAGAAATCCAGGTAAAGAGAAACAGAAAATAGAAAACAAATAATAAAATGGAGACTTAATCGTGATCAATAATTACTTTAAAGGTTAATGGTCTAAGTACCCCATTTAAAATACAAAGATTGATAGATTGCATTAAAAAACATAACCCACTACATGCTGTCCATAAAAAATTCACTTCAAACACAACAAAACAGGTAGGTTCGAAGTATAATGATGAAAAAAGATGTATCATGCTAACAAATGTTTAAAAAATAGTAATAGACATATTAATATCACATAAAATAGGCTTCAGAGCACAAAAAATTAATAAAGATAAAAAGGGATATTACCCAATGATAAAAGGATCGATGCACCAAGAAGACATAACAATCCCAATTCTGTATGCACCGAACAACAGAGTTCCCACATATATGAAATAAAACTTGACAGAGCTGAAAGAATAGAGAGAGCCACCACAATTATAGTTAGGACTTCAACACCATACTCAGCAATCAATAGAACTACTAGACAGAAAAAATTAGAGAATCTACAAAAGAAGTGAACAACAGCACCAACCAACAGGGGTTAACTGACATTCATAGAACAATCCACCCAACAGCAGAATACCCAGCAACCAAGGAACATGCACCAAGATAGACTCATCCTGATTCATAAAACAAACCTCAACAAATTTAAAAGAATTTAAATAATAGAGTATTTTTCTGACATAATGGAATAAAAGTAAAATTCAATAACAGAAAGATAATAGGAAAATCTTCAAACACTTATGTATTAAACAATATGCTTTTAAAAAAAAGGATCAGAGAGGAAATGTCACAAAATTAACATACAGAAATCAGTTGCATTTCTATACACTAACAACAAAATAGCAGAAAAAAAGTTAAGGAAACAATACCATTTACCATTGTACCAAAAGGAACAAAATACCTAGGAATCAAGCTACCCAAGGAGGCAAAACACGTGTACTCCAAACACTGTAAGACCCTGATGAAAGATATTGAAGGTGACATAAACAAAGGGAAAGATGTACCCTGTTCTTGGATTGGAACAATCAATATTGTTAAAATGGCCAGACTACCCAAGGCAATATACAGATTCAATGCAATCCCTATCAAATTACCAACGATATTTTTCACAGAGCTGGAACACAAAATGTTAAAATTTGTATGGAAACACAAAAGAGTCTGAATAGCCAAAACAATCTTGATAAAGAACGGAGCTGGGGGAATCATGCTCCCTGACTTCAGACTCTACTACAAAGCTACAGTAATCAAAACAATATGGTACTGGCATAAAAACAGACACATAGATCAATGGAACAGGATAGAAAGTCCACAAACACACCCACCCACTCATGGTCAATCACCTATGACAAAGGAGGCAAGAATACACAATGGAGAAAAGACACTCTCTTCAATAAGAGGTGATAGGAAAACTGGGCAGCTACCTGTAAAAGACTGAAACTCAAAATGGATTAAAGACTTAAATGTAAAACCAGAGACTATAAAACTCCTAGAGTAAGATGTAGGCAAAACACTCTTGGACATAAATTACAGCAATATATTTTTGAACCAGTTCCTGGAGTAATGGAAATAAAAGCAAAAATGAACAAATGGGGCCTTATTAAACTTAAAGCTTTTGCACAGCTAAGGATATCATCAAAAAAAAAGACAATCTACAGAATGGGAGAAAATATTTGCAAATGATGCGACTGACAAGGGACTCATTTCTAAAACATACAAACAGCTCATACAACTTACTATCAAAAGAACAAGCAACTCAATCAAAAAATGGGCAGAACCTAAACAGACATCTCTCCAAAGACAACATCCAGATGGCCAACAAGCATGTGAAAAGATGCTCAACATCAGTAATTGTTAGAGACATGCAAATCAAAACTACAGTGAGATATCACCTCACACCAGCAGAATGGGCATCATTAAAAAGCTACAAACGATAAATGCTGGAGAGGGTTTGGAGAAAAAGGCCCTCCTACACTGTTGGTGGGAATGTAAATTGATGCAGTCACTACAGAGGACATTATGGAGTTTCCTTAAAAAAAAAAAATAGACTTACAATATGATCCTTCAATCCCACTCCCGGGCATATACACAGAGAAAAATTAAATTCAAAAAGACACAGGCACCCCAACGTTCATAGCAGTATTATTTACAATTGCCAAGACATGGAAACAACCCAAATGTCCATCAACAGATGACTGGATAAAGAAGGCCTGGTATATAAATATACAGAATGGAATAGTACTCAGCCATAAAATAAAATAATGCCATTTGCAGCAACATGGATGGACCTGGAGATCGTCATTCTAAGTGAAGTAAGCCAGAAAGAGAAAGAAAAATGCCATATGATATCACTTATATGTGGAAACTAAAAAAGGACACAAATGAATTACTTATATTTATAATTTAATGATTGATTTCTTTATATGTGTAAGCACATTTGACTGTCCTTTATGATTGGATTACTGCATTCTGTTCATTCTTATTTTGTGGTTGGTTTTATTCCTTTGATAACTATGCAAGTGTAAAAAGTTAAAGCTCTAAACTGTTCTTAAAAACAATGAATAGTACACATATGTTTATTTTTTAAAATATGTGCAGTATATTGCATATGTGCATTTACATGCACTATGTTGTCTGTGAGTCAAACTGTATCAATTTTACCTAGTAAATCTGAAAAATGAAAAAAAGTGATTTATGCACCACCATTACAGTATGAGAGCATTCTGAATTTGACTATATATTTGACTTTACCAGTGAGTTTGACACTTCCATGTGTTTCCAGGCTGTTTCTGAGTGTCCTTTCATTTCAACTTGAAGAACTTCCTTGAGCATTTCTTTCAAGGCAGGTCTAGTGATAAACTCACCCTGCTTTTCTTTGTCTGCCCTTAATGTTAATCTGAAGGATAACATTTCTGGATATAGTGTTCTTGGTTGGCAGTCTTTTCTCTCAGCTCTTTGAATACATCATCCCATCCCTTTCTGGCCTACAAGACTTCTGGGCTAGACACAGATAACATGGCAGGGTGGGGCATGGGTTTCTTCTATGGAATTGTTGGGCAAAACCTTCTTACTATACTGTCTCATCTAAGCCGAGGGCATGGAATTCTCCTGGACTACTTTGCAGACACTAATGAGCCCCTTTCCCCGCCCTGGGTTCATAACTTGTCCCTTCCATGGATCTGGATGGCTGCTTCCTTGATGAACTGCTCTTCTCCCAGATCTCTTATTGCACCTTCAGGATATGTCTGGACATGTGGCACTCCCCACAATGAGGGCCCAAAGACAAGGGCACCCCAGGGCAAATGTGGCCCCTATGTAAATGCTTAGCCTTATATCAATAATGTGTGGCACGAGGGAGCCTGTACATAAGGACATTTGGACCCATTCACAGTCACAGTCAATCAGATTAACACTGGCAGGAATAGGACGGGAAGGGGGATAGGCAGCTCCATGGGGAAGCTTTGCCTACTAGGAGGTAACCCTAGAAATTCAGCACTTTAGAAACACTAGCCCTGACCACTGGAAGTGCCCTAAATAGACTTTCAGCTTCTTTAAACTCACTGGTCAATGCAGTCATGGACAACGGATTGGCCTTGGATTAATTGCTGGCCAAGAAAAATGGCGTCTGTGAGGTCAGAAACAAAACCTGCTGTACCTGTGTCATTAATTCTGGCCAGATCCAGATGGACATCAAAAAGATTTATGAACAGGCATCATGGTTACACCACTACAACCAGGGGTCAGACCCTAATGCCATCTGGTCCACCAATCAGAGCACCATCCCTAGCCTTACTTGGTTCCTGCCCCTCCTGGGCCCAGGAATGATCATGCTCCTTCTCCTACTCTTTGGACCCTGCCTCTTTAACCTCTTGGTAAAGTTCACATCTAACAGGTTACAACAGTTCCATGTCAAAGTTCCATCCTGCCTCTTGGACCCTAGACCAGGCATCCAAAGATTTTTTACTCTCTGATAGGCCGGGTCCATGCCCCTACTCAGCCCTGAAGCAGCTACACAAGACAGACTGTCACCCTTCTGCTTCCCATAAAAATATGACAGTAAAATCTCTTCGGGGGGAATGAGGCAGGAGGGAAAGGGGCGAGAGACAAACGTTAGATAAATGAAGAGGGGGCACCACTGTTGGGGTGCAAAAAAACTGTCCAGAACCAGCTGAAACCAAGGTGGCTTTTAAAATAGTTCGGTCATTGACCTTTAGCTCATTATACCTTCACTGTAACACTCAAAACCAGTCCTCTTTATACCAAGACACCTCTGAGATAGATCATAAAAGGATAAAAAGTGGGCAGTCACCCAATGCCTGGAAAATCCCCTTCTTTCCCTGAAATAGCAAGAATACCCCTCCCACTCATTAGCATATGAAATTACTTAGCCCCTAAAGATCTATGACCTCCATGCCCCAGGCCGCTCCCACTTTCTGAGATGGTCCACCTTCTGCCTATGGAGTGTGTATCCCTCTAAATAAACATACCTTTGCTTTTCTGTTTTGTTTTTTTTTTTTTTTTTTTTAGTATTACAACTTTATTTTATTTATTTATTTTTGGTAGTGGGGTTATTTGATTTATTTATTGATTTATTGATTTAAATGGAGGTACTGGGGATTGACCCCAGGACCTCATGCACGCTAAGCCTGCACTCTACCACTGGTTCCCTCTTGAATTCCTTCCTGCAGGAAGCTAAGGACCCTCATTTTGTGGTCCGTCTGAAGGACTCCTGCAGGTCTCAAGATGTGAGGTTTCTCGCTTTTGCAACTATGAGAGTCCTTTACCCTCCTTGTGGATCTCGACTAGCTCTGTGGGATAGGTTCTCCTCCGCAAAGCGCTGGTTCCCGACTCCCTGCTAAATTCCAAGCATCTCTGGGAAGGTACGAGGTCCTCTGGCAGGCTGAGGTCCTTCTCCAGGACAGGCTAGTGGGCACCCTGACAGCACAGCCCACAGGGACCCATTTAATGCGCTCCCCTCATATTCCCCAACTTCAATGCAGCATTAGCCTGCGACGCCTGGACACAGCTGCCTAGGCCCGGGGAAGCTCAGGGCTGCACAGGCCTGGGGGGTCATTTGTCCCTCACCTGCCTACACGCCCTGCTGCCTGCAAACCTTTATTTTTCAAACAGGAGGCAAGTTGAACTTCCGGCCTGGGTACCTCCTGTGTGCCTCCAAGAGACAGAAGAAACACAAGCTGCTGGGCCATGAACACAACACAGTGATGAGGTAATTAATCCACCCGCCCCGCAGGACTCATGCAAAAGGTTACCTGCCCCCCAGGAGCTCACAGGCCAACTGAGTGAGGGAATGGGAAACTCCAAGGAGGCGGCCTCCTGCGTGCAGGCTGTGTCCCAGGCACACATCCCTATTTCAGCCTCATGAGACGCGGTTTTTCTCCCCGTCATTTGGACCACGGAACAGAGACTTACCGGGAGGATAAGGCGCTGAGCCAGGAAGCTGAGCAGTGATCCTGCAGGCGGTCCGGAGGGAGCCCTCGGAGGCGCGAGCAGGGGGCAGGCCAGGCAGGGGTCCCTGAGGCCGTCTGGTTGGTGCCGCAGCTGGTGCTGGGGGAGGATCTGCTCAGGCCTCTCCCAGCCACGCAGCCCCTGCTGCAGCCCTGGGATGTGCCCGGAACGCCAAAGCGGAGCAGCAGAATCCACCGCCCAGCGCCTAGCCAGCTACCCGGCTCCAGGCCAGGCTGGGCCCGCCTCTCCACGCTGCTCGTGCCGCTGAAGCGTCGGCTCCACCCGCCCGGAGAGACCCGGAGTGAATTCAGCTGTGGCCACCCGCTCCTGTCCCACCTGGGAGAGAGGTGCTGGGGGGAGGGAGGCTCCTGCAGAGCCCAGCTCACCCGCCTGCGCTCAGAGCCCACTCTGGGGGGCTCCACAGAGCCACGCGGATGGCGCTCGGTGTCCAGCGGCTCACATGTCCTGAGATGCAGCACAGAAAACCCCGTGCAATATGTACAGTGGAATAATACTCAGCCTTAAAAAATGAAATAACGCCATTTGCAGCAACATAAATGGACCCAGAGATTATCACACTAAATGAAGTCAGAAAGACAAAGATAAATACCATATTATATCACTTATATGTAGAATCTAAAATATGACACAAATTAACTTATTTATAAAACAGAAACAGACTCACACAGAAATCAAATTGATGGTTACCAAATGGGAACAGGGGTAGGGAGGGCTAAATTGGGAGTTTGGGATTAGCAGATACAAATTACTATATATATAAAATAGGTAAACAACAAGGTGTTCCTGTATAGCACAGGGTACTATATTCAATATCCTGTGGTAAACCATAATGGAAAAGAATATGAAAAGAAGAAACATGTTTTTCCTCAGCTTTTTGAAAAACACAGGAAGAAAAATTATTGCTATTAGGTGTATCATTCCAAAAATTAAAAAATAAAAAACAAAATAAAATAAAATAAAATGACATCATGTATGCCCAGAGAAAGGTTCAGGCTCAAATAAGACCAAGGAAGACCTTCAGTTTACACCTTACACTGATCCCCAACACAGAGACACCCTACAACAAAGGAACAACAACAACAACAAAAAAAGGTAAAAGCATGGAAAGGGTGAGAATCTGACCTCTAGAAAAAACTGTATTATAAGATTAAAATGTCCAGTTTCCAACAACAATAAAAAATACAAGCCATACAAGCAAAAGGAAAATATGGCCCATTCAAAGAAAAGGGCAAATCAACAGAAACTGTCCCGGAGTAAGACGGTGGACTCTATAGAAAAAGACTTTACAACAATTGTCTTAAAGGTGTTCAAAGAGCTAAAAGAAGACATGAGAAAAATCAAGAAAATGATGTATGAACACAGTGGAGATGTCAATAGAGAGAAAACAAAAAGAAACAAAAAGCATTGCTGGGTTTGATGAGTATGATAACTGAATGAAAATTTCACTAAGGGATTCAAAAGCAGATTTCAGCAGACAGGAAACAGAACCAGTAAACTTAAAGATAGGACAATTGAAATCATTGAGTTTGAGGAATATCCACAGTTTGTGGACTCTGTTTCTGACCATCCACAGATGAATGCGTAAACAAAATGTGGTATATACATACAGTGAAATATTACTGAGCCTTAGAAAAGAATGAAATTCTGGCACATGCTACAACATAGATGAACCTAGAAGACCTTATGCTAAGTGGAATAAGTCAGTCACAAAAGGATAAATATTGCATGATTCCACTCATATGAGGCATTTAAATAATCCAGTTCATAGAGACAGAAAGTAGAGTAGTGGTTGCCAGAGGCTGGGGGAGGGGAGAATGAAGAATTATTGTTCAACAGCACAGAGTTTCAAGTTCGCAAGATAAAGTTCTGGAGGTGGATGGTGGTGACAGTTGCACAACAGTGTAAATATACTTACTGTCACTGAGCTGTATATAAAAAATAGTTAAAGTGTAATTTTATGTTATGTATATTTACCAGTTTTTTCATAGTAGTTTTAAAGACTTTGGGGAAAAGAACAAAAGATGACACAGGCTTCCCTGTTGCACAGCGACATCGGGGCGCCATTTACACAGACCACACTGTGAAGGAGTCTCCCTAGAGCTGGCAGCCCTGGAAGACCTGGCAGCCCTGAAACCCCAACTCTCCTACCCACGGAGACACTGCTGATCAACACAGGCCCTGCTCATCTAGCACCAGACTCAAATCCTCCACACTAGACCCAGACTACCCCTGCCACTTCCTCAGAGCCTATTTATGAGATGCCACGTATCTGCCATCATTAGCTCAATGACATCCTTGAAATGGCTGCAAAGAGCTGGGGACACACATATAGCAGACCTGGTCATTCCTTTATTGGAAGGGGTATGCTTTGTTGAACTCTACAAGCTTGCGAGCCCAAAGAGATTTCAAGTTGAAGATTCAGGTGGTTTTCTTTGAGGTTGTAATGGCCCTGAATAAAGCCCCGGGTGTGGCAGCTATGCCAGCGCCAATAGATCTGGATGATGCGGACAGCGTGGAGCAAACGGCAGTAACGAAGGCGGATGCACCACATGCGGACCCAGGACTGCAGTTTCACAGCTGCCCATTCTTGCCGCGCATACAATTCTAGGGACGCCCACCGCCTCTTCTCCAGCAGTTTCGCCAGCTTCTGTTTCCACCAGCACTGAATAATCCACGCCCTGAGCGCCGCGTGCAGCAGCGTCCTGCGCACCAGGGCGCCCCGCCACCAGGCCTGGATAAACACGGCCGCTTTGTCTTCTCCCAGCATCACGATCCTTACTTTGGGGCCTTGCAAGAGAAAACAGGGGACCGTTGGGAAACCCGTATGTTGCGGCCCCACGTCTGCCAGGAAGGGGCCCCGATCCTCTAACAACAATCACCCCTTTCTCTGACGGTCAGGAGAGCTGTGATGGGCAGCGGCTGGACCTCAGAGGTAAGAGATATCTCGCTTCTGCCACTCTCTGATTAACCGACACAGACACATCATCTTACCCTCTGAGTCTCAGCGTCTCCAGCTGTAAAATGGAGGTACCCTGCACTTGCTACCTTAACCGGCTTTACGTGGAACTGGCTGACCATCTAGACAAGAATACTCTGATCTAGAGGGGAAACAGAGACAACTTTAACCCAGGCCTCAACACAAGCCTGAGATCCACATCTCTACCCTTCAGACCCCTCTCATATGCTGACAAAGTGGCATCCTTGTTCCCCTGCCCCCTCACCTCTGACTTCAAGTTAAAACTGCAACCTACTATCTCTCCTCTGCCTCACCAAAATACTGAGATTCCTCCACCTCACATGCTCTATTAAGAGCTTAACACAATTAACACACACATCAGTACAAAGACACGTGCACACACATGCACACACACAGACACAATCCACTCTTCCTTGACCTTTGCATCCTCCAAACAGTCCCCACTTTGAGCTCTCAACCCTGCATGGTCTGGGCTCACGCTCCTTGCCCTCGTCCTTGGCACAATCTGCACACCTTGGTTAGACTCACATCTCTCAGCCTAAGGAGGAAATAGGGGGAAAGAACAGCCAAGGAACAGTCGATCCCTGTTCATTTCCTGCTCTGTGACGGTGGCCATTCATCCCACTTTGCCTGGCACATGCTGGGTTTATGCCTGTTGTCCTGGTGTAATGTTGATAAGTGCCCTTTCACTCACTGAAGCATCTCTCTTTGGACAACAAATTACACGCTCACAGACCTTTGGGTCACTCCACTAGACCATGAGGGTCAGAGGGTCAGAGATGTCACAAGTCAAGGCTGTCCCCAACAGTACAGCCTGGCTCCATCTACCCACGGAGCAGAGGGAGGGAAGTGGCAGAGGTGTGGGTAGGTTGTTGCGGGTGGAGTCCCTTCCTCTTCTCTCCTTTGCTCCTTTAAGTTCTGTTCTATCAATGCGATTTCATCGTTATCATTGACTATACTTTGGAAGGTTTTCTGTCCTTATCAGAGACAAAAACATGAAAGTAAGGGTGCTTTCCCCAGCACTAGGTGCCAAGGTGCCAAGTCAACCACACACTAGGCTTCCTGGACTTTCGTAGGATCTCCAACATGGCGAAGGGATCCCCTCCAGAGGTAACTCTGGGACATGTACTGCCCTCCAGAAAGTCTGGGGGAATCGGACTGTCTCTTACAAAACATCAAATGCCCATGCCTTGGGGTGGATGTCAAATACCCTCAGGTCTGCACTCTACCAAATTACCCACGGTTAGGATGCTTAAGGGCTAGATGTTCCCATCGCTTCCAGGTCTGTTCTCCTTCCAGCCACAGCTCTGGCAGGAAGAGGGGAGGAGGGGATGGTCATGATGTCATAAGGGCACCTATGACTCAGGCACCAGCATGGCTCCCAACAGTTGAGCCCCTTCTAAGGAAAACCCAGAAGATCCTTTCTTTCCTACCTAAGTAGCTAGAGTTCCGGCTACAAAAAATATCCCCAAATACTGACCCATTCACACCAAAATGTATAGTGATACTCATTAAAGCCTGGCTGGTATTCATTAAATGGGTTTCAATTCATTTAAACAATGGCATACCAAGTATCAATTAGAAGGAATGAGTGTGCTCTGTATTTACTGATACAGAAGAGTGTACAAGATCTAGCAAGTTTATCAGATCAAGATGAACTCAATATAAGCATATATATATATATATATATACACATGTCTTGTAAAGGCATTATTTTAAAAGGCAGTGGATGTGTAGAGGGTATAGCTCAATGGTAGAGTGCGTGCTTGGCATGCACGAGGTCCTGGGTTCAATCCTAGTGCCTCAGTATAGAGGGAGGGAGGGAGGGAGGGATGGATGGATGGATAGATATATAGGCAGGCAGGCAGTGGAAATTAGGAAGATAGCCACAAAAATTAGCAATGATCATCTCTGATGAGGATACCTGAGTTGAGAGAACAGAGTAAACTTCCTTGCTGTGGCCACACCCCCTATATCTTGCCTGTCTGTCAGTCACCTAATTATCAGGCCCCAGGGAGAGCAAGACCCACACAGGCCAGAGAAGCCAGAAGCTCCCAGGACCAGCTAGGGCCCCCATCTTGAGCTCAGTTGGCCTCAAGCACTCTCCTGCCTTCTTCCCCTGAGGGCCAAGGTCACAGTCAGGAGATGGGGGAGGGTCAGCCCCTAGGCCCCAATTTTGCTACCTCCTGGCCTCTGAAGACCCACCTGTCATCGTGAGGTCCTGGTTCCCTCTCAGGGCCATAGCACCAGGGGGTCACTGAGATGTGCATTTGCAAAGTGTGGGGTGGGTATGGAGGAAGTCGATGTGGGGCTATGGGGTGAGTGGATGTGGAGAAGAGGAGGAGGCCATTTAACGGGGTGTCAATGTGAAGTTAACAGGATGTGGGGGTGGGAAGGACAAGAGTGAACTGGAGACTGGGGGGAAATAGTGGAGTATGACACTTGGGACAGTGAAGGTACCAGAAGCATCTGTTTGAAGATAAAGGCATTGGCCAGGCCCCTGGGAGACCCGCATCAGTTTAATGCCTCCCTTAGTCTGGCCCCTAGTCACCACATTCTGCTGTTCCTGGTAATAATAATGGCGTGATGACATTCAACCCACTTTACAGATGAGGAAACTGAGGTGCAGAGGCCTTACATGGCTTACTCTGGTCTCACAGCTGATTAGTCCTGGAGCTGGCACTTGGTCCCAGAGCTGCCCTACTCTGAGACTCCACTCTGGACCACTACACCTCGTGGACTCCAGCACCCCTATCTCCTCCAGCACTCTGATTCTCCTTTTTTCTAAGAAAAAATTTTAAGAAACCTCTATTCTGAATCTTTAAAAATTACCAAGCAAAAGAAGCTTAGACTCCAAAGGGGGCAAACTATGTGAATCCATACATTTCTGGTGCAGAAAGGAAAAATGTTATCCATGGGGACATAACAATAGTTGCTAAGACTTGGGGGATGGATGCACATGGGAACTTTGTGGATAACGGAATGTTCTATATTTTCATTTTCATGGTGGCCACAGGTGTGCAAACTTGTAGGAATAAAATCAATGAAATATACAACTAAAATGGACATATGCTGTCATATGTATCCAAATTACACCTCAGTGAAATTTGTTTGAAATGCCTTCATCCACGTTGGCTATAATGCAGAGTCTTGTAGGATCTGATTGTGTTGGAGGTTGTAGGGGAGGGGTTCGAGTCCCTGCACTCCAAGGGCACAGGACAGATCTCACATATGGAGCCCAAGGGAACAAGGGCTGGGTCTCAGGGTGGAGCGAAACTCAGACAAGGAAGGGTCCCAGGGGCTGCGTTGTTGGTAGACGTGGTAACCCTAGGGATAGGGAGGGTGCTGGGGCCTTGAGTGTCACTAGGACCTGCCCAGATTCAAGCCAGTGGGCAGGGAGGAGCCTCCCCAGGGACTGAGAAACAGAGGGGTGACACTATCCCAGAGGAAGTTTTGATCATGTGCTGGGCAAGGGGCCTGGAGCGATGGGGTTATGCCTCTTAGAACTGGAGTAAGGGACACAGCACAACGGACAAAATACAAACACCCTTCAGGGTCACTGTGTGTGAACCACGGAAGTACTTGCATTCTGGGATCTCTCCCCATTCTCCCACTCCATCCCCACCATTCTCTGCCACCTCTACCAGAATTTCCCCCTAGAGATTCTCAGCAGACCCCTTCAGGGAGGGGCAGAAAAGAGAGAAGAAAGCAGGGGTCAGTGAAGATCTCTAGGGGATCAGCCCTCTGAATCTGCTCCCAGCCCCAGAGCCTGCAGGGGGCGGAAAGCAGGTCTGCTGGGCGGGGCCTGCGCTAAGGCAGCCCTTTCCTGTCAGCCCCTGCCTGGGTCCCTTCTTCTGCCTCCACCCCACACTCAGCTGGATTCCCCTAGCACGCAGACCCCGGCACAGCTGTCTTCCTGGCAGCCCCTCAGAGGAGGACTTGGTAGATCTACACCCTGAGAAATCCCAACTCCTCTTCCAGACCTCCACTCTGGCCCTCATGGGATCCTGCTGTTGCCCTCTGTCTGCTGACCAGACTCTTCCCTCACTGCTTCCCGGAGCCACTTTCACATTTGTGGCCCCTGAGGCTGCACAATATCAGAACATGGTAAGTTAAAAAAAAAAATGTTCATTGAGTGAGTAATGAATGGATGAATGAATGGACTCCATCCCCAGTGCACTTCTCTAGACACCCAAAGGCTTCAGGACCTGCTACCCTTCTCTCCATAACTAGGGACAGAGGCTGTCATGCCCTACCTACCCTGTCCCCTCTGTCCTGGCAGGAGTGGGAGTGGGCTCGGGGTGGTGCTGAAAATCCCCAGGTCTGAGATGAGGAGGCCAGAGCACTTTGGGGCCAGGAGAGAAGTTGACACTAGGAAAGCCTAGGAAGGAGAAATGGAGAAACCTGGGGTAGTGGCAGTATCATGGGGACCTGGAGTCTGAAAGAGAAAGGTAGGGAGAAGGGCGGAAGAAAGTGTAACCAAATGTGACTTATTCAGGCTACACCCAGGGGAAGCCCTGAATCCTCAGGCTCTCCCCACTCAGCAGGCCTGCTGCTGCTCTCCTCTGTCCACAAAACGCCCACTGTCCCTGCCACGAGGTCTTGGCAGCTGGCTTTTGAGGTTGAGTCCAAGACCCCGTAGTGGCCCAACTTGTATCCTTGCTCTAGGGCTGGGGGCGGGGGGGCGGTATGGTCGCCCACAAAAGACTCTTCCTCTTTCCTTCCTAGTGGTCCCAACTCTGACCCCAGCGTGGGCGCTGGAGACCTGGAGCCACAACAGAACCCGAGTTTACCTCACCAGGAGAGGGGCCCTGGCCCAAGAGACACATTCACTTACACTGGGCGTCAGATCTGGGAGGTCTGGAGAGTCTCCATATTGCTTGTGCAGGGTGTTGTGGGATCGGGGGAGTTCAAGACTGGATAGTCCTGGGTAGCTGACATAATTCAACTCCTAATACCAATCATAAGAGTCACCAGTTGCAGGCTTCGCCTTAGGAAGGTCATACCTCGGCCTAACCTCTTCCCTGTGGCCAAGGCGATTCCCAGTACAGGACGCAGCAGTGACCCAGCAGCAGCCGATATTCCCAAGAGCTGCGGGATGAGTCATCAGCTAAGAGAAAGGGTCTACTTACTACATCCACACAATCACTACCGCCCACCCCTTCACATCACTCAGAGGTACTTGCTTTCCATAGCAAGCTTTTACCAAGTTAAAAAACAGCTTCTTTGGGATTCAGGTGGTCTTGTCTCCTGGGAAGACTTAGAAGAGGGACAAACTTCAGTCCAGTTTATTTTGAAGCCATTACTCACACCCCTTTCCCTCCTTCCTCCACCACCCTTTCTAGAATCCCCCTCACCTTTGACTAGCATTTCTGCCAATCTAGGCAGTGTCTGAAGGGGAGCAGTGATTCGGACCCTCATCCCTGAGGGATTGAGTTCTTTGATCAACACGTACTTCTCAGGAAGTACATTTGTACTTGAATAGACATTTGTCCAAAGAAGATACACAAATGGCCAATAAGTACAAATGAAAATGCTCAACATTACTGATCATGAGGGAAGTGCAAATTACAATTACAGTGAGATACCACCTCACACCAATTAGGATGGAGACTATCAAAAAACAGAAAATAACAAGTGTTGATGAGAATGTGGAGGAATTGGAACCCTTGTGCACTGTTGATGGGAATATAAGATGGTACAGCTGCTGTGGAAAACAGCATGGCAGCTCCTCAAAAAATTAAGGATAGATATTTGCAGCAACATGGATGTCCCTGAAGAATGTCATTCTAAGTGAAGTAAGCCAGAAAGAGAAAGAAAAATACCATATGAGATCGCTCATATGTCGAATCTAGAAGAAAAGAAAAGAAAAGTAAAGACAAATGAACATAAATACAAAACAGAAACAGACTCATAGACATAGAATACAAACTTGTGGTAGCCAAGGGGGAGGGAGGTTGGGAAGGGACGGACTGGGATCAAAATTTGTAGATACTGGCAGGTATATATAGAATAGATAAACAAGATTGTACTGTGTAGCACAGGGAAAGATCTTGTGGTAGCTCACGGTGAAAAAGAATGCAGCAATGAATATATGTATGTTCATGTATAACTGAAAAATTGTGCTCTGCACTGGAAATTGACACAACATTGTAAACTGACTATAACTCAACAAAATGAAATTAAAAAAATTAAGGATAGAATTACCATATGATTTGGCAGTCTCATTCTAGGTATATAACCAAGATCATTGAAAGCTCAATATTAAATAATACTTGTACATCAGGGTTCACAGCAGCATCATTCACAACAGCTAAAATATCAAAGCAACCACATGTCCATCAATGGATAAGTAGATAAGCAAAATATCATGTACACATAAAATGGAATATTACTTAGCCTTAAAAATGAAGGTAATTCTGACTCATGCCCCGACATTGATGAAACTTGAGGACATTATACTAAGTGAAATAAGTCAGTCACAAAATGACAAACACTGAATGACTCCACTTACAAGAAGTATTGAGAGGAGTTAAGATCATAAGACAGAAAGAATAATGGTTTCCTGGGGCTGGAGGTGGAGGAATGGGTGGTTATTGTTTAATGGGTATAGAGTTTCAATTTTACAAGAAGAAAAGAGTTATGGAGATGAATGGTGGTGACAGTTATATAAAATTATGAACATATGAGTAACACTGAACCATATACTTAAAAATGGTTACGATAGAGCAGGCAGCGGGTTTGGCATGACCAGCAGGCCTGAGTATTTTACAGACAAGTTCAGCACTACGAAGCCAGCTTTACAAGAAATGTAAAAGGGGCTTCTCTAAATATAAAACAAAAGGCCACAACTAGAAATATGAAAATTACAAAAGAAAATCTCATTGGTAAAGGCAAACATACAGTAAAGGTAGAAGATCAGCCACTTGTAGAGCCTGTAGGAAGGTTAAAATCAAAGTCGTAAAGCCATCTATATCCACAATAAGCAGTTAAGGGATACACAATATACGTCCTCTAAAATCAAGAACAAAACAAGGATGCCCACACTTGCCACATTTATTCCACAAAGTATTGGTAGTCCTAGCCACGGCAATCAGACAAAATAAACACAAGGAATCCAAATTGGAAAGAAACCTAGACAACAGTGACTCAAATAAATTAGAGGACTATTTTTGTCTCACATAGGAAAAACCTAGATGTGGGAAGTCCCTGACCAGTATCCAGACTTCTGTCACTCTCCTTTCCCAGGCTCATGATTGGACCCTTATCCTCATACTCTCAATATAGCTACCAGAGTGCCAGACATCACATGAACATTGGAGGAAAGAAGACAGATAAAGGCAAAGGGCAAAAAAGCCCTCCTGGCTTGAGGCAGCCTTTTTATAAGCTTTCCTAAAAGACCCACCGAATGACTTCTGCTGACATCTCACTGGCCAGTGAGTGCCACATGACCACACCTACCTGCTCAGGAGGCTTTTGCAGGTCGCCTTTTCCTCCTCCTTACTCCACATCCAATTATCACGGTTCTATTAGTAAATGAATCCTGGCTAGGCAACTAACACTCTCTGTCTCAACTTCAAAACAGTAAAAGGAATACATTTAAAAGAAAATTCAACCAATCCAACAAAAATAGGGAAAATAGAGACAAAAAAGATGATAAATGGAAACCATTAAACAATACGACAACATGTCCAGGCATAACAGAAATCATAACAAATATGAATTGGCAGTGTTCATCTATTAAAAATACATAGACTTTCTTACTGGATCAAAAAAGACACATCTGGATTTTCCTAACAAAAGGAAATAAGTTAAATATAAAGTGGTAGGAAAAACACTTTGCCTTTACCAATGAGAAAGCGCCCACTTCTAACAATGGTGTACTAAGTAATTAGCATTAATCCTATAACTAAGAATAATTGGAAAAGCAGATCAAAATCTTTTATTAAATTTCTGCTTGAAGGAAATGAAAAGTAATAAGATAATAAAAAAATTTCTGGGCCATGATCTAAACTAAGAAAGAAAACCAGAGATGCAAGCCTGGCATCGTCTAACACCTTTATTTCCAGATGCTTCCCAAGTAAGCCTTCCCCGTCCCATGCACTGCACCCACAACTTCGCTTGTCTTCCCACTCACTCTTACCTTCCCCTCTGCCTTCATTCCATTAACTTTACACTGACACCCTCGGCCTTAAATGGCCTCCTGCTCTTCTCTATACACCCTCTGTCATACTGGCCTCCCCCATACTCACCCTCCACACTCCAAATGTGCTTCTTACCGACTCTTGGGATGGTGACTCTGAGGGAGAACCAGGGTTTCTCAATAACCCCCAGGCCTTAGGAGGTGGGAAGGGGTAAATTTGAGAGTTTGAGATTTACAAACGTTAGCTACTATGCATAAAAATAGGTTAAAGAAAAAGAAGTTTCTTGTCCATGAATAACTGAAAAATTGTGCTGAACACTGGAATTTGACACAACATTGTAAAATGATTATAAATCAATAAAAAATGTTAAAAAAAAAGAAAAAGAAGTTTCTGCTGTATAACATAGGGAACTATGTTCAATATTCTGTAATAACTTTTAATGAAAAAGAATATGCAAATGAATATATGTATGTATATGCATGACTGGGACATTGTGCTGTATACCAGAAATTGATACATTGTAACTGACTATAATTCAGTTTTTTAAAAAACCTAAAAAATAATAATAACCCCCAGGCCTTGGCCAGGGCTTCTCTGTTCAGCACTGACCTTGTGGCTCCAGGTGAGTCTTCTGAGGCCAGAAATAGGCAGAGGAGGGCCCTGCTTGTGCAGTGGCTGACCATCCCCATCTCCTTACTGTGACCTTGAGGTCCTGACGTAAAGAGGAAGGCAGAAGACTGCTTGAGGCCACTAGAGCCTGAGATGGGGGCCCTAGCTGGCCCTGGAGGCTTCGTGGGTTTTCAGGATTCCTCTCCCAGGAAGCTGATAACTGGGTACCTGGCACATGAGCCAGACACAGGGGATTCAGCCACAGTGAAGGAGTTTACTGTCTCCCCAACTACACTAGTCTCAAAGATGATCGTTGTTAAATTTTATACTGTGTAACTCCTAATCGCCTCCTTTTAAAAATAATGTCTTTATAATGCATCCATATAAATATGTACCTAGATAGGAACCATATTGTTCAATTTGTTTTACTTTTACCTTCCATGTGGGTACATAGAGAACAAACTCATTCTTTGTGGTTTTATTAAGTGGAGATGATTAGGTGAGTTTTCACAGTTCTATATTGCCTAGTAAGCACCACCCAGAACAAGGTAACAGCACATTTCTCTGTTTCTTTCTGTTGTTTGCAGGTGATGTCTTATACGTCTACTCTAGATGTAACCTCTATTCTGAATTATTTTACCCATAGTTTAATTTTGCCTGTTGTAAAATTTTGTATAAATGAAATCATCTTGTAAGTACTGTCCTATTAATGGCTCCTTTCATTTAGCATGATGTTTTTGAGATTCCTCTATGATATTGTATGTTTCAGTAGTTTGTTCTTTTTTTAACTGAAGTACAGGCGATTACAATGTGTCAATTTCAGTGTACAGCACAGTGTCCCATTGATGCATATACACCCATATATTTGTTTTCATCACTTTATTACTGTTTATTACTTCATTATATGAATATACTACAATTGCTTTGTCTGGTCACCTTTGGTGAACATCAGTTGTTTCTAATTTTGACCTATTTGAATAAATTTGCTATGAACATTCATGCATAAATCCTTCAAAGATACGTGTTTTCATTTGTCCTGTGTAAATACCTAGGAGTAGAATTGCTGAGTTACAGGGTAGAGATATGCTTAACTTTATTGGAAACTGCCAAACCAGTTTTCAAAGTATTTCTACTGCTTCATACATTCCCATTAAGAGATTCAGCTATTGTACATCCTGGTCAATATTTAATGCTTTCAGTATTTTTCATTTTAGCCATTCTCTCGGGTGTCTGGAAAATATCTCATTGTGGTTCTAATTTTATTTCTGTCCTGACTACTGATGTTGGCCATCATTTCATGTCCTTCTCAGCCATTTGTAAATCTCCTTTTGTGCAGACTTGTTTAAGATTTTGCTCCAAACTCATTCTTTCTAAATATTATTTGTTTCCATTGTTTGATTGAACTGAAATCCACAAAATTGAACTCCCTATTGATGATGTTTAAATTGTCTCAAATTTGTTTTTATCAACCAGCCATGTTATCAGACATGACTGACTTTGTACAATTTTGTGCTAATGGGCCAGTATTTTCAGTGTCCTGCTCTTTTAGCCAAATTTTGGTCATTTATGGCAGGAAGAATGGACAGGACTTCTGCATTTTCACCAACATGGCTCAATGGTTGGGAACCATCCTGGTGACTGAGTCACAGGTGCCCGAGTCACAGGTGCCCTTATGACATCATCTCTCTCTCCCCTCCTCCTCTCTTCCTGCTGGAGCTCTGTCTGACAGAGTACAGACCTAAGAGCAATGGAGCCACCTACTTCGTAACTATGGGAAATATACGGGATCGCAGACTTGAGGGATCTGAACCATCTATTCCCAAGTGATGGGGATTCGATGTTGTGTAAGAGACAGCAGGTCTACCCAAAGTTGCAGGCAGGGTGGATTTCCACAGTTAATTAAGGATGCAAGTCCTACATCTAGGGTCTCTGGGCAAGGCAGGAGGTTGAGCACATGGTGGATTTGGCACAGAGTTTACAGACAACAACCTACCCATACCTTTCCCCTCTAAACTCTGATTACAGAAGGATGGCCATGTTTGTCAAATTGTAATAGAAGATGTTGATGAAACCACATTAATAAGAGAGAAAAAGAAGGAAAAAGAGCTGAAGTCTCCACCTTCACCCCCTCCACCAAAGGTAGGCTGATAAAAGCCCTCAAAGTTGAGGGGATCCCAACCTGCACCATGTCTGATCCAAGTCACCCAGGAGTGACAGGTTGTTTTCTATGTTGCCCATAGCTTGGGATGATCAGGAAATTTGTTGCCCAAAGCAGGATACATTCATGAGTGAAAGATGGTGCTATGAATTATTGCTCAGGAACAACCACCATAAACTGAGAATGTCCCAGGCCAACCAGGATGAAAGGTTGTCAGATACGACCTAGAACGAATAGGAACTGACTCACTCTTGTTATCCTTTCGTCCTAGTTCCCTCTCGGTCTGAGGAAGGTGGGTGTGACTGAGACATGGAGACTTGGTCGTGGGGAGGAGAAACCTTGACAAGTGGGAATCAGACCATGCCAGGCTGGGGAGGGGGTGGTGAGGGCTGTGTTTGGGGGATGCATAGTCAAGTGCAGGGAAACAAGTCTAAAACTATGTAGAAGTGTGTGTGTGTTTACCTGAGTGCGTGTACATGTGTTAACTGGAGTTGAAGGTGTGAGAACGAAAAGTGAAAGTGAGCAGTTAGTGAGAAAGACTCCAAACTGTGTGGCGCAGGCAGACTTCTGACACTATGACTTGACAGAGGGGGAGCGCAGGCTGTGCACTGGAGCTGGAGTCAGGCATGAAAGCAGAGCAAAGGATGCCACTTGTCCAGCCTGTGGGTGAGGGCTGAAGGAAGTGATATGCATCCCAGGTGGGTGCTCAGGCCGAGGTAGGAAATGATAAACTTTTGACCCATAGATCATGGTGTTCTTATGTAGACTGGCCAACCAGGTCCACGTAACCAGGTGACAGCTAGGGCAGGTGTGCCCCAGGTTACAGATGAGGTCCCTGAGACTCAAGAATTTCACGTCATGTGTCTTTTAACCAAGAGTGACAGAGACAGGACACCTGTCTGGTCTTCTGGCTCCAGCCAAGGGTCTGCCCAGTGCTCCTGAACTTCTGAGGAAGGCGCCATTCTTGATGAAGGATCAGAACCCTTTTCTAGCTCAGGCTGGGGCTGAGGTGGGTGGGGAATGTTCTCTGACTGTCTCTTCATTTTCCTTGCAGCCCCCCCCACCAGTGAAAAAGCCACCCCCTGACAAAGAGCTGCAAGCAATAAAGATCCAGGCCTGGTGGCGGGGCGCCCTGGTGCGCAGGACGCTGCTGCACGCGGCGCTCAGGGCGTGTATCATTCAGTGGTGGTGGAAGCAGAAGCTGGCAGAGCTGCTGGAGAAGAGGCGGCGGGCTGCACTGGAGCAGTATGCACAGCAAATATGGGCAGTGGTCAAACTACAGTCCTTGGTCCGCATGTGGCGCATCCGCCTCCGTTACTGCCGTTTGCTCAATGCTGTTCGCATCATCCAGGTCTACTGGCGCTGGCATAATTGCCATACCCGTGGCTTTTTCCAGGGCAGCTATGAACTCACAGCGAGCCAGCTGGAACTTGAGCTTGAGATCTTTCTGGGTTCACAGATCTGTCGAATTACAGACTGCATCCCTTTCCCAATAAAGAACTGATCAGGTCTGCTCCAAAACTGTGTCACCAGGTCTCTGTCAGACAAACTCCTCATCTCAGTGAGGGGTCAGGGTAAATGATGGCAGATACTGGGCATCTCACAGGTCAGCTCTGAGGAAGCAGTGGGAGTTGTCGGGGGCCCCATGTGGAGGAGGATTCTGAGAGCCAGGGGCTGGATGAGTGGGGCCTGGGATTGATTAGTAATGTCTGCTATGGGTAGGAGAGTTGGGGTTACAGGACCACCAAGTCAGCCAACTCCAGGGAAACTCCTTGGCAGTGCCATGTATGTAAATGAACATTAAATATATATATACATACACACATACATAAAATACATATACATGTACATGTATATATGAGATATAAGTATAATTCACTTAACCATTGTTAGATTAGCTATGTAATAGTAACCATTATTTAAGATTAACAATTCAGCGGCATTTACTACATTCACAGTGTTAAGCAACCACTATTATGTATATCAAGTTCTAAAATATTTTTATTGTCCTAAAAGAAAACCTCATACCAATAAAGCAATCATTCCCCAGTACCTGCACCTCCAGCCAATGGTGACAACTAATCTGCATTCTGTCTTCATATATTTAGCTTGTGTGGTCTTTTCATATAAATGGAATCATACAATATCTGTGTCTGGTTTCTTTCACTTAACGTGATGTTTTTCTAGGTTCTTCCACAATGTAGCATGCCTCAGTGCTTCATTACTTTCTGTAGTAGCGTATATAACTATTATATGGATATATCACTGTTTGTTTACACATTCTTGATATTTGGACCTTTCGCAACTTTTGGCTCTTATGAGTAATGCCACTATAAATACTTAGTAGCTAAACCATTCTACATCCCACCAGCAACATACAAAGGTTCCAATACTTCTATATCCTTATCAACTCTTATTTTTCCTTTTAAAAAAAATCTAGTCATTCTATCGCCAACAGACACATGAAAAGATGCTCAATATCGCTAATTATCAGAGAAATGCCAATCAAAACTACAATGAGGTATCACCTCACACCAGTCAGAATGGTCATCATTCAAAAGTCCACAAACAAACAAATAAATAAATGCTGGAGAGGGTGTGGAGTAAAGGGAACCCTCCCACACTGCTGGTGGGAATGTAGTTTGGTGCAGCCATTTTGGAAAACAGTATGGAGATTCCTCAACAGATGAAAAATAGACCTACCATATGATCTGACAATCCCATTCCTGGGCATACATCCAGAGGGAACCTTAATTCAAAAAGATACATGCACCCCAATGTTCACAGCAGCACTATTTACAATAGCCAAGACATGGAAGCAACCTCAATGTCCACTGACAGATGACTGGATAAAGACATTGTGGTATATTTATACAATGGAATACTACTCAGACATAATAAAATAATGCCATTTGCAACCACATGGATGGGCCTGGAGACTGTCAATCTAAGGACGAGAGCCACAAAGAGAAAGAAAAATTCCGTATGATATCACTTAGATGTGGGATTAAAAAAAAAAAAAAAAAGACAAACGAACTTATTTACAAAACAGAAACAGACTCACATACATTGAAAATAAACTTATGGTTACCAGAGGGGGAAGGGGGTGGGATGGGATAAATTGGGAGTTCAAGATTTGCAGATACTATTATATATAAAATAGATAAACAAGTTCATACTGGATAGCACAGGGAACTATATTCAGTATCTCGTAGTAACTTATGGTGAAAAAGAATATGGAAACAAATATATGTATGTTCATGTATACTGAAGCATTATGCTGTACACCAGAAATTGACACAACATTGTAAACTGACTATACTTCAATAAATATACACACACACACATACACAAGAAATCTAGCCATTCTAGTGAGTATCAAGTGATGTCTTGCTGTGTTTTGTTTGGCATTTCCCTCATGACGAATGACGATGGACATCTTAATGTGCTTGCTGTTTACTTGTATATCTTCCTTGGAGAAAAATTTAATCCAGTTTTGAAAAAATGTTTAATTGGGTTGTGGTTTCCTTTTTGTTGTTTCAATAAATATTTAGGTAATGAATGAATACACAATTCTATCCAGGCCCTGGGTTTGTGGCTTTACCATGGTTCAATCCCCCTCCCTGAAATGACTGTCCCACCACCCCGAATGAATGGTTCTCTTGACAACCATCCCAGATCCACCATACCGCAAAGACATGTCTTTCTCAACCTCTTTGAATTTTTATTTCTCTCTGCCAGTGTTTGTGTGTGTGCACGTGCGCACACACGCTGGGTGGTGGAAAGAGGAGGTGTTATTGTGTCTCCATTTCTCCAGTACTGTGTTGCATACTTTTCTCCATCTCCATTGGAGATTGGTCTTCCACGCTGTCTCTCTGTCTACACTTCATAATCTTGTCTTTCACTGTATCTATAATGATCTCTTTATGTTCAACAGTAGTTTCTCCCTCCGTCTCTGCCTCCTTCTACCTACATCTTTTATGTTGTCTCCTTGTGTGTTTCTCTGACTCAGTGGATTTTCTGATCTGTAAATTGCTAGTAGGGATCATTTTCTTTAACCTGCCAATCCTCAGACACAGATCTGCTCTTCTAAGCCCTGACACCCCTTATCCCTAATAGCTCCACAGAGACGGGATAGAGAATCCCCACGCAAGGCACCCACATGATTGCTCCCAGGTGATGGAGGCACTTACTTAAGCCTCAGCCCAGGATGCACAAGTAGTGAGAGGGATGTCAGAATAATTTACACATACGGCCACAGTGATTGGTTCCAGGATCTGCACACGATGCAAGCCAGGCCAATGAGACTCAGTCTGGAGCTGACTATAAGAATTATGAAACCAGAGCTGCTGCGGAACACCACAGGGAAATAGCTGGCTGAGAATGGAGCCAACACAGAGGAAAGTAGAGCCAAAAGATGGAAAGAAAGCAACTAAGTCCTAAGGATTCCTTTGGGCCTCTAGATCCAGTCGTGTCTGAAGCTACCACCCACTGTGCTATGGGAATTCTTCGTTTTGTGAGCCAAAAAGCCTCCATTTTCACTTAAGTCAGTTTGCTAAGACAGACAGCAAAAAAGCAGGAGACCTCAGCAGATTAGTAAACACTTAAAGGAGATTGAATTTTATGTATGTTGCTTTTTAGGAAGTGGTTTCCAAAGATTGGTTTTTGAATTAAAAACTTGGCAGAAGGTATACCTAGGAAATTCTTGACAGCAAACATGGGATTATCTCTCATTTAATGTGCCCAGAAGACTGGGACATTCTTGTAATGCTATGTAGTGTTGTAAAAAAAAGGAAACTGCTGTGGACTGATAAATAAATCAGCTTATCGTCTAGAATAAAAATGGTCTGAGTGTGAATCTAATCATGGATTGGTCACCTATGAGCCAAATGTGGAGTTTTATCATTTGCCTAGTTCAACAAGTCAGCAGGAGGAAGCCTTGGGCAACCATCAGCCAGAAACAACTGCATGAAGACTAGACAAACCAGTCAGGTCCTTCTCTTGCCTTCTGCTCCATTTATGTGAAGCTTATGTGCTGTGGATAACCTCTGAGCTCTGCCCTCTAAAGGAAGTGGGCAGTCTTCCCATGAAGAGAGCCTATCAGGGGTGTTGGACCTGAGAGAGAAATAGTTAGGGCAATGTTTTTCAAACTTTAACATACGTCCCAATCATGTGGAGGGCTCATTAAAGCAGATTTCTGGGCCCCACCTAGCATTTCTGATTCAGTATATCAGGTTCCCAAGAATGAGTATTTCAAACAAGGTTCCAGGTGATGCTGTGGCTACCATTTTAGGGAACTTCACTATGTTGATCCCTGGGGCAGTGTTTAATGACGATGTGGTGGCTGTACATGAAAGCAGAACCAAAGTAACAGTGGTTTGAACAAATGGAGGTTTCTCTTTCCCATAGAAGTTCAGAAACAGGTGTTCCAGGCGTCGTGTGGCCCCCACAGGGTAACAAATCCTGGCCCCTTCCAACTAGTTATTCTGCTCTATGTGGCCTCTGTTCCTAAGGTCACTTCATGATCCAAAATGGCAGCTTCAGAATCAGTAATTACATCCACAATCAAGCCAGCAAGGATGAAAGAGAAGGAGAAAGGCATGCTACCTCTCTTTAAGGGCATATCCTTGAAGTTACACATGCCACTTTTGTCCCCAGCACAGAAGGACATAAAAGAAGACCTGAATAAATAGGAAAAAAATACTATATAGTCATTGATAAAATGACTTAACATTGTAAAGTTGCCAATTATCTCTAAGGTAATCTGTAAATTAAACTCAATCCCAATAAAAATCTCATCAGGAGTTTTTGGGAAATCATCAAACTGAGGCCAAAAAAATCATATTGAAGAATACATTTCCACAATTAACACAATTTTGAAAAAGGAGACTGGGAGAATGATCAGTCACACTGAAATACGTTACAAACCTATAACAGCAAAGTGTTAACGTGAAGCGCCGGCGATTAAGAATCTAAGGTGAGGCTTAAACATTTATTTAAGGATTTGTTGGGATTCTCCTTTTACTCCATTTCCCCTCCTTCATGTGTACAGCTGGGCAATAGCCTCTTCTCCACCCTGGCCAAAAAAAGAGGTTTATTTTCTGGATAAGTTAAACCAAAGAGCATCTGGACTCAGGGATTTCAGGCTGAAGGCAGAGGCGAAGTGCCAGACTGAAATGGAGAGGCTGTTTGGAAATGTGCAGGCTGAACAGTGAGACCTCCAGCCCTCTGTGCCAGCTCAGCTTCCTGAAGGCCTGTGGTCAAGTTTCATTTTCCTACTCTGACTCAAGGTCCTGGGATCCTTCCCTAGGGAATCAGTCCGTTACTGCTACCCAAATGCTGCGTAACAAACTACCACAAGCCTCAGTGGCATGCAACAGTAAGTGTGTTGACCTAAGCTGGATTCAGCTGGGGTGGCTTGGCTGGGAAAGCTGTGCTCCATGTGCTCCTCCTCCTCCTCCCACCAGCAAGCTACCCGGGCATCTTCTTGTCTTGCCAATGGCAGAAGTGCAAAAGGACAAACATAAATGGGCAAAGCCTTTCAAAGCCAAGGCCAAACTTGCATGCCATCATTCTACCTCATTCTACTGGCCAAAGCAAGTCACGTAGCCAAACCCAAGGCACAGGAAGATGGATTCTGTTCCCTTATGGGAAGAAACTTCAAAGTTCCACAGCAGAAGATGTGAATATAAGACCACTCATGCAACCTTACACAAGCTCCAAAGAGTAAGACAAATGAATACTGATGGCTAGGCTCTCCCCCACTGAAGCAAACCCCAGCTCTGCCTTATGAGTCTATACTGAACGGCATTAGTAAGCCCCACCCAGGCCCGCTGAGCTTCCCTTGGACTTTTTAGTGTTCTTCTCTTACACATAAATAGGCAACATTCAACGTAAATTGTTACAATTTGCATAAATATTCTAACATGAAAGACTGAGACAAAAACAGAAAAGAAATAGAGGGAATACTGGGAACAGAAGAAAAATGTTAAAAAAAAACAACCCTATAACTAATATTCTAGACTAATAAGACGATAAATCAATGAAATAAGAATAGTATCCCATTAAAGAAAAGACTATTTGGAGGACAGGAAAGAGCTCTTGAAAGTTAAGATTCTTTTAAAAATGGAGAGAATAAAAAAAAATAATAAATTTTTAAAAAATTTAAAAATGGAGAAAATCTTCCAAAAAATAGAACAAAAAATACAGAGTTGGAAAATAATGTCGAAAATATTGAAAAATTAGAAGATCAATCTATGATCTCACTAATAGGATTTATATATGAAAATGAGAAAATTGAAGGGGAGAAATTATTATTTTTTAACTAATACAATAAAGGTTTCCAGAGTTGGAGGACATGAATTTTCTAAACTAAAAGGCTAATCAAGCATCTAACATAATGAATGAGAGAAAAATCTTGGAGACGTTGAGAACAACATGTTTATTGGGTATGAGGGACCTGGGATGGTTAGCTGAGAGAACTGTCAGGGGAGGTGCGACAGCTGTTTCTAGAGAGTAGGATTGAAGCCACAAATCTAAGACCTGGATAGAATGGTGTACTCGTTACGTAAGTATATATATTGAAACAACAATAAATTCTTCACATCAGGGATAAAGAAAAGATCTTAAAGCTTCCAGAGAGGAAAAAATAGGTCATATCCCATGGACAAAAAAAAATCAGAGTAGCAATAGACTTCTAGAAGAAACTGGAAAAAAGTCCTCAAAATTCTGAGGAAAATGATTTTCAATCTAGAATTCTATACTAAAGCAACACCATCTACCAGTCTTGAGACTAGAATAAAGTCATTTTCAAACATGCAACTCTCTACAAATGCACATCCATGCACCTTTCCTTAGGAAACTATGATAGAATGTGCTCAATCAAAATCAGGGACTAAATACAAGAAAGAGGGAGACACACTGGGCAGGATCATGTTTCTGTCACTTGGGGACGATGTCAATGTAAAACATAAATGAGAATCTAATAGAAAAAAATACGTGACCCTGGGTGGGAAAGCATGATTATAAAGGGGGAAATGAATGGAAAGATATCTGTGCAACGAAAGACATCATGGAAAAAGTTAACAGGCAGATGATGTCTGGGAAGGGATATTTGCAACATTTCTATCCAGCAAAGGATTATCCAAGGAAGTCGTACAAGAGAATGCTGGGAATCCAGTAGAAAAAGAGGACAAGGATAGGATCAGGCAATTACACAGATACCAAATGGCCAAGATGCAGTAATCACAAGAGCTAAAAGACACGGAGAAGTATGGGAACACAATGCCATTCCAAGGACTTCACCTGCGTGAGTCACCACAACAGCACCATGATGGAGGAACTATGTCACTATCTCCACTTTACCCAGGAGGAAACAGACGTAAAAAGGCTGAAAGACTTGCCAAATTCACACAGCCAGAAAGGGTCTGTGTCAAGACTGGAGCCCAGGTTCCCACCCTTAAGAATCACACTCTGCTCAAGTCTCTGGTCGGAGAAATGCAAATTAGAACAGCAAGGCGATACCACCTGACATCTTTCAGTTCAGGAAAAATTAGTCAGTGATTGACAGAGATTAGACTGGTGCTGGTGCGGCCACTGTGGAGAGCAATCTGCCAGGATTTAGTGGCATGGAGGAGCCACCTGTCCTCCGACTCAGCAAGCCACCCCGTGTGTATTCCTGGAAAACACCTCCCACAGCTGCAAAGAGAGGAAAATGCTCCTTGCAGCATTGACTGCTGTAGACAATCATGGGAGGTCACTCAGAAATTAATTCAGAGGAGACAAACGGGTTGTGCTGGGTCATGAGTACATATGGAGTCATTATCTGTTGTCCGATAATGCGTATTTTTAAACATCCTGGTAATAAAAAGAGCTTCTATGAAACTGGGAAGAAAGGGAATCGGAGTGTGCTCCATGGCACAGTGTCGTGGCAACTGTGCAGTCAAGAAAATGTAAACATTAAATCATGATTGGACCTCAACTGCAAAAAACCTCATGGGGAGGAAGAGGGGAGGGGAAAGTGGGGTTGTTTTGAGTAGGGCAGAAAGCTAAATCTGCATCTTCTTTAGTGAGAAGTTGATAGATAATGCCTTCAAATAAAGAGGCCATGACAGTGTCAGCGTGTTGCTGGGATCTAGAGGGAGCTATCCAGAGTCCATTAAGAGAAAGTGAATGTGGCTGGGAAGTGTCTGTCAAGACAGACAGAAAACAGCTGGTTTTTGAAGCAAGCCTGGATAACTGACTCCTTTAAAATATGACCACCGCCACAACCAGAGGACTCCACAGTGGGGGCGGGGGGTAGAATAGGGAGCGACGCTATCTCTATCTCCTAGGTAATGACTCATGTTTGGGAAATTCCTCCAGCTCACTAACTTTCAGACATAGGATAAAAGGACTTGTTTTGTTATAAGGAACATGTATTGTCTTGCTAAATGCAACAAAACAGCTTCAGAAGGACAGGGGATTACTACAGCTGGAGGGAGGGAATAGAAATTGGCTGAGGTACATCCACGCCAACCCTTCCTTGGCCCCTTCTCGTCATCCTCCATACCCACGCTGATCCCCATTAAAGGAAGGACTTTCTCACCCACTAAAGAAGGGCACCCTGGCAGACAAAGCAGATGGGCATGGGCGACAGCCTGAGCCCACGCACCTTCCTCTGCATCATATGAGCTGCTCTACTCAGTGGCTGCAGACAGGACAGTCTTGTGGGTGGACCAGACCAGAGAACATCCTTGGGAGAAGGCAGACTTTCTGGGGCTGTGGCTCTACCGAAGACCCACGTCCATCCCTGGTAGGAGGGAAATGGACAGGTGTGTTTCCACTTTATCCAACAACTTTGAGACTGGAAAAGTCAATATGGTTCCTGAGTCATAGTTGCCCTTGTGACATCGTGACTATCTCCTCATCTACCATCCTTCCTGCCTCTGCCAGGGCCAATGGAGCAGCGACCAGAGGGGGGTGTGAACACCTGAAACACTGCCCCCAAACCATGGGCAGTAAATGCTGTGTAAGACTTAGACGCTCCCTTCCCCAGGGGTGGGGAGTTGCCCCATGGCCGAGAGAAACAGCAGATGATTTCAGAGGACCCAGTGAAAGAATCAGGAGCTGGGGCTATGAGGACTTTGCATAGAGGCTGATCCTCACTCATGTTTTCTCTCTACATTCTTTTTTCTTTTATTTCTACTGAAGTACAGTTGATTTACAACGTTGTGTTAGTTTCTGCTTGTATAGCATAGTGATTCAGTTATACATATATATTCTTTTTCATAGTCTTTTCAATTACAGGTTATTACAAGCTATTGAATGTAGTTCCCTGTGCTATACAGTAGGACTTTGTTGTTTATCTATTCTGTATATAGTAGTTTATATCTGCTAATCCCAAAATCCTCACTTATACCTCTCCTCCCCAGTTCCCCTTTAGTAACTGTAAGTCTATTTTCTATGTCTCTGAGTCTATTTTGTAAATAAGTTCATTTGGGTCATTTTTTTTTAGATTCCACATATAAGTGATATATGTTTGTCTTTGTCTGTCTTCACTTATGATAATTTCTAGGTCCATTCATGTTGCTGCAAATGGCATTATTTCATTCTTTTTTATGGCTGAGTAATATTCTACTGTATGTGTACACACACACACACACACACACATTTACCCAATCATCTGTCGATGGACATGTAGTCTGCTTCCATGTCTTGGCTACTGTAAATAGTGCTGCTGTGAACACTGGGGTGCATGTATCTTTCTGACTTGGAGTTTTCTCTGGATATATGCCTAGGAGTGGGGTTGTTGGATCATATGGCAAGTTTATTTTTAGTTTTTCAAGGAATCTCCATACTATTTTCCATAGTGGCTACACCAAACTACATCGCCACCAACAATATAGGAGGGTTCCCTTTTCTCCACACCCTCACCAGCATTTATTGTTTGTGGACTTCTGAATGATGGCCATTCTGACTGATGTGAGGTGATACCTCATGGTAGTTTTGATTTGCATTTCTTTGATAATTAGCAATGTTGAGCACCTTTTCATGTGCCTATTGGCCATTTTTATATCTTCATTGGCAAACTGTCTGTTTAGGTCTTCTGCCCATTTTTGGATTGGGTTGTTTGTTTTTTTGTTATTGAGTTGTTTGTATATTCTGGAAGTTAAGCCCTTGTCAGTTGCATCATTTGCAAATATTTTCTCCTGCTCTGTAGATTGTCTTTTCATTTTGTTTATGGTTTCCTTTGCTGTGCAAAAGCTCTTAAGTGTAGTTAGGTCCTATTTGTTTATTGGTGCTTTTATTTCTATTGCCTGGGTAGACTGACCCACAAAAACATTGATACAATTTATATCAGAGAATGTTTCGCCTATGTTCTCTTCTAGATTTATGGTGTCCTGTCTTATGTTTATATCTTTAAGCCATTTTGAGTTTATTTTGTGTATGGAGTGAGGGAGTGTTCTAACTTCATTGATTTACATGCAGCTGCCCAGTTTTCCCAACACTACTTGCTGAAGAGACTATCTTTTCTCCATTGTATATTGTTGCCTCCTTTGTTGAAAATTAATTGACCATAGGCGTGTGGGTTTATTACTGGGCTCTCTATTCTGTTCCGTTGATCCACATGTCTGTTTTTGTGCTAATACCATGCTGTTTTGATTACTATAGCTTTGTAGTATTGTGTGAAATCTGAGACAGCTGTTTCCAGCTTCATTCTTTTTCTTCAGCATTGCTTTGGCAATTCTGGGTCTTTTGTAATTCCATTTAAATTTCAGGATTACTTATTCTAGTTCTGTGAAAAATGTCCTGGGTAACTTGGTATCTCCCTACATTTTTATTGCAGAAATCTGCTCCAGATGATGATGCAGCAGAGAGAGAGAGGCAGAAGGTAGGTGGGGTCCAGGAGCATGAGAGACCCACAGATCATTTGCCCTCTGACACGAGAATCCCTGGAAGTGGAGACTCCATCTCTAGTCTCACCAGAGTCAGCTCAGTATTGCCCTCCAGTTCTTGTAAATATCCTCTCTACTCTGGGTGATCTGTGTTAAGGATAAAGAAGTGAGGAATCAGGATGCCCACAGGCAACATGGAAGGTGGGATGCAGTACAGGGGGAACTGGAGAGCTGGAGAAAGAGCAGCCTGGGCCTAGAAGGATATGGGGGTGACTGAGAGGTAGCAGTGGACATCAAAAGAAATAAGCTGGGGGGAGACCCCAAGGGGCTATGACATGGTATGAGGCATCAGGAGTCAGCATCATGGGCTGGAATTTGGGCTGAGATGCAAGCTATAAATGCAGAGGTTCATCCTCATGAGGACCATTTGGTTCCTTACGTGCAAGTGAGGTCTTCTGGGTCAGAAATCATTTCCACTGATTCCAAGAACCTGTGAAGACCACAGGACAAGAAGCCTATCTCCATTTTATGGACAAAGACTCTGTGACCCAGAGCATGAGCAGATGTGTTCATGATCACAGACAAGACAGAAGTAGAGTCAAGAACCCACCCAGGTTTCCTGGGTCCTCAGAACCAACAGGGGAAAGGCCGACTATTAAGAGGGTAGATCAAGTCCTCTGGGGCAGACACTAGAGCTGTGCTTGATGGTGACAAATTCACTGGGAGTCCTCTGCTTTGCTTGGTTAGTTGCTTCTTGCCAAACAACGTCAGAGAGCAAGAGAGAAGGCGGCTGGGAAGATCCAGGCCTGGTGGCGTGGCACCCTGGTGCGTAGGACCCTGCTGGCAGCCGCCCTCAGGGCCTGGATGATTCAGTACTGGTGGAAAACGCTCGTGTGGAAGCAGCTGCATAAGCAGCGGCAGGCCATTTTGAAGAACTATGTAGTCCAGGAGCAGGCGGCGGTCAAGCTCCAGTCCTGGGTTCGCATGTGGCAGTGCCATCAACGTTACTGCCAAGTGTGCAATGCTATCTGCATACTCCAAGCCCCAAAGAGCTGCTTCACCTTCCAGACCAATGATGTTTCACAGGCACAGTATGGAGGCACTTTCAATCAGCCAGAGTTCCACATTGAAATCCTATCAGTCTAAGAGTGCTATAGAGTGGGGAACTGGCTCCACTGCCCCAATAAATGTCTGACCAGGTTTTGTGTGTTTCAGTGACTCCCACACGATGGGGAACCCAAGGATTCAGGCCCTGCCCTTCCTCTTCTGCTTGGGGAAATACTTCAGTATAGGTACCTCTCCCTCCCTCCTCCACCCCCACCCATTACTGCCTATGGCTCCTACTCTAGACTCAGTGGCCATATGCCACTGACTCTATCCAAATCAGAAACTGCTGATGAGCCAGGTGTCCCATTCCACAGCCCTAGCACCACTCTTGTCTCCTAAACTTGCAATTGGGAAGTGTTGGGCTTTATATTCCTGGAGACTCTGGGTACCTCCCCTTATAAGAGTTGCCTCCAAGCCCATGCCACACACTCAGCCTGCCTTCACAGGCTAGCTGGGGTTGCACCCACTGGCTTTCTATTTCTACCCAAGTCAGTTACTTGGGTGGCTCTCCTGGGAACAGAGCAGCCTAGAGAAAGCACAGGAGGCTGGTCTTAGTGATGACTGGACACAAGGTTTTGCAAGCTTCATGCTAACTTGGATACTACTTTCTCTGGGAAATCGCAGATATCATGATCTTAAGAAACTTGAGTTCTGCCTCCATCCTCCCTCCTTAGGACCAGCTTCTCCAGGCTTCTGAACACTAAGAACATTCTCACTGATATCAATCACGTCCCCCCTATGCATGACATCATTCTTAGTGACTTCAACATTGACTGGATGATGCCCCCAAGCCCCCTGCCTCTCACCTCCAGTGATTTTGGCTTCCATCCTAGCTTAGTCATCCACTCCTATGATCCCACTGTAAATCAATCCTTCTGAAGCTGTCTACAGGGAAGGACCTTTTTTTTTTAAATCCAATCCATCATAGACCAAATCTTTTGTAAAACGATAAAAATAAATGGAAAAGGAACACAGAATATAAGGCTTGTTTTTAATTATTAGAGTGAACATACATAAAATTACTATTTCAATTTGCTTTAGAAGTTTCTAAATGCTTACTCTCCATCTCTGTACTTATCTCAGCAGTAACAAAGGCACACCACACTTGAGTGGCCTTGCCCTAGTCCTTGTGTCACCAAACTTAGGTTCAACTGCTCATCGTTTAAGAATTCAATATTAAGAGACATCTGCTGGGTAAAAGGAAAGATAGCTTTATTGGGAAAGCTGGCAATCCTGGGGATAAGGTAAACTCATGTCCCGAAGAACCAATACCTGACTTTTTAGGTTTTGTTCAGAGGTAATATGAAGAAAAGAGGAAGGGGCTACGTGCTGAGAGGGCTGTGGGAGTGCATGATCAGTTCATGGACATTCTTTTGATTGGTTGATAGTGAGTAACCGGGAATCAACATCAACCTTTTGGTTCCAACTGGTCTGAGGTCTACATGCTTGCAGGCAACACAGAGTTAACTTCCTCCACCTGGTCAGGGTTTCAATACAAAGTGTGCCCCATAATTAAAAAGTCCATCCAGACTATCCCCTATTCTAGCTTTTACATCTCCTCATAGCAAAATATGTTGTCACTGACTCCCCTTCCACTCCTCCCATTCTCTCCTACACTCCCTCCAGCTGGGCTTCCCGTACCTCCAACTCCACAGAAACCATGCTCATCAAGGGTACTCAATGAGAGAGACTGTGGCGAAAATGACCAAAATTACTTCCCTGGTTGTATCTGTGCCTCTTTGCAATGTGACTCTAAATCCATTGGTCAAGGGATGGAGGCTACTTTGCCTCCTCTTGTATCTAGGCTTCCTTTGGACTTTCTTTGGCCAACAATATGCAACAGAAACAGTATTGTGCCAGTTGCAAGCCTAGGCTCTAAAAAGCCTTGTACAGCCATCTGCCACATGCACAGAAGATTACTGCTGTAGCATGAGAGACCACATGGGGCAGAGACGAGCCATCTTTGATGGGGCCATCCTACATCACCAGCCCCCCCCTCCCCGGTTCGCCTGCCAACTGACCACATATATCTGAGTGGGCCTTGCTGAAAGCAGAACAATCACCCAGAAGAGCCTAGCCCAAGCTGTGACTTCACAGAACCGAACGTTGTTTGAAGCCTCCATGTTTTGAGTGTTTCATTAAATGACAAAAACTAAACACTCTAAAATTACCAACTAACCTGCCTAGTCCAGTGGTCAATTCTCTGCTCTCATTTGTCATCCTGTCTGCATCAGATTGCACAGTTGAAAACTCTCTCCTTGAAATTCTCCTTTTGGATTCAGGAACACCTTCAGTGTCCTGTTTCTCCTTTCTACACTGGCTGCTCTTTCTTATCAATGGCTTCTCCACTGATCAGCCTATGAGGAGCTCAATCCTCAAACTTCTTTTCGTTCCTCTTTATGTTTACTCCTATCTGGTCATGTGGTCTTAAATATTTCGCTCTATCCTTATTCAAATCTACATTTCCATTCTAGATACCTCCTAGGCATTCCATACCCCAAAGTGCAACATACCACTTGACATCCTGCTGTAATGTCTAGTTGGTTTTTCGGACATGATGTAGCAGAAACAAAACCTCTCACTCCCCACACCTTATGTTTCTGTCCAAAACTTGCTTCTCGTTATGCCTTAACCATTCGCGCAGTCTGTTTGATTGAAATTTCTCTCTCAATACTGTTTTACTTACCTCCATTCATTCCCTCCCATATCAACCTATCAGGAAATGCTGTTGGCTTTATCTCTGCAGTACTGGAATATCTAAAATACAGCAGGTAGTGAAGATTGGAAAAACTCTCTCTCATGCAACGCTATGGGAATGTAAAATGGGGTAATTGCAGTGGAAAACAGCCTGATGGTCTTTCAAAAAGTTAATACAGAATTACCATATAACCCAGCACTTCTACCCTTAGATACCCAAGAGAATTGAAAACATTTGTCCAAATAAAAACTTGTACAAAAATTTCATAGCTGGATAATAGCCAAAAACTTGGAAACAACACAAACAGCTAAATAAATGAACAGCAAAACAAACTGTAGTACATTCAAACCATGGTAAACTGATCAGCAATAAAAAGAAATGAACTACTGATACCTACATCAACCCGTATGGATCTCAAGGAAGAGTACAGATCTGAAGAGCGATAGAAGCATAGCTCCTGACTTTGGGAAATTTAGGGACTCACAGACCTGAGGGATTTGAACCACCTTTTTCCAAGTCATGGGCATTCGATGTGTAAGAGAGAGCCAGACCACCCAAAGCTGCAGGCAGGGGAAGGTGCATTTCCACAGTTAATTAAGGATGTGAGTCCCTATCTAAGGGTCTCTAGGCAAGGCAGAAGGTTGAGCATGTAGTGAACTTGGTAAAGGGTTTATAGAGAACAACCTACCCATACTTTTCCCCTCTAAACTCTGATTACAGAAGGGTGGCAAGTCGGATAAAATCATAACGAAGGATTTTGATAAAACCACATTGAAAACAACGGGAAAAAAAAAGAAAGAAAAGCCTCAATCTTCACCCACCACAGCAAAGGTAGGCTGATAGAGGCCCTCAAAGTTGAGGGGGATCCTGACCTGCACCATGTCTGATCAAAGTCATCCAGGAGTGACAGGTTGTCTTCCATGTGGCCCATAGCTTGGGATGATCAGGGAATTTGTCACCCAAAGCAGGATACATTCGTGAGTGAAAGATACTGCTATGAATTATTGCTCAGGAACCACCACCATAAACTGAGAATGTCCCAGGCCAACCAGGATGAAAGGTTGTCCTACCAGACCTGGAACAAAAAGGAACTGACTCATCCTTGTCCTTTTGTCCTAGTTCCCTCTCTGTCCAAGAAAGATGGGTGTGACTGAGACATGGAGACTTGGTCGTGGGGAGGAGAAACCCTGACAAGTGGGAATCAGACCATGCCAGGCTGGGGAGGGGGTGGTGAGGGCTGTGTTTGGGGGATGCATAGTCAAGTGCAGGGAAACAAGTCTAAAACTATGTAGAAGTGTGTGTGTGTTTACCTGAGTGCGTGTACATGTGTTAACTGGAGTTGAAGGTGTGAGAACGAAAAGTGAAAGTGAGCAGTTAGTGAGAAAGACTCCAAACTGTGCGGCGCAGGCAGACTTCTGACACTATGACTTGACAGAGGGGGAGCGCAGGCTGTGCACTGGAGCTGGAGTCAGGCATGAAAGCAGAGCAAAGGATGCCACTTGTCCAGCCTGTGGGTGAGGGCTGAAGGAAGTGATATGCATCCCAGGTGGGTGCTCAGGCCGAGGTAGGAAATGATAAACTTTTGACCCATAGATCATGGTGTTCTTATGTAGACTGGCCAACCAGGTCCACGTAACCAGGTGACAGCTAGGGCAGGTGTGCCCCAGGTTACAGATGAGGTCCCTGAGACTCAAGAATTTCACGTCATGTGTCTTTTAACCAAGAGTGACAGAGACAGGACACCTGTCTGGTCTTCTGGCTCCAGCCAAGGGCCTGCCCAGTGCTCCTGAACTTCTGAGGAAGGGGCCATTCTTGATGAAGGATCAGAACACTTTTCTAGCTCAGGCTGGGGCTGAGGTGGGTGGGGAATGTTCTCTGACTGTCTCTTCATTTTCCTTGCAGCCCCCCCCACCAGTGAAAAAGCCACCCCCTGACAAAGAGCTGCAAGCAATAAAGATCCAGGCCTGGTGGCGGGGCGCCCTGGTGCGCAGGACGCTGCTGCACGCGGCGCTCAGAGCGTGTATCATTCAGTGGTGGTGGAAGCAGAAGCTGGCAGAGCTGCTGGAGAAGAGGCGGCGGGCTGCACTGCAGCAGGACATGCGGCAAAACTGGGCAGTGGTCAAGCTACAGTCCTATGTCCGCATGTGGCGCATCCGCCTCCGTTACTGCCGTTTGCTCAACGCTGTTCGCATCATCCAGGTCTACTGGCGCTGGTATACATGTCAAAACCGTGGCTTTTTCCAGGGCAGCTATGAACTCACAGCAAGTCGGCTAGGACTTGAGCTTGAGATCTCTCTGGGTTCAAAGATCTGTCGGATTACAGACTGCATCCCCTTCCCAATAAAGAACTGATCAGGTCGGCTCCAAAACTGTGTCACCAGGTCTCTGTCAGACAAGCTCCTCATCTCAGTGAGGGGTCAGGGTAACTGATGGAAGATACTGGGCATCTCACAGGTCAGCTCTGAGGAAGCAGTGGGAGTTGTCGGGGGCCCCATGTGAAGGAGGATTCTGAGAGCCAGGGGCTGGATGAGTGGGGCCTGGGATTGATTAGTAATGTCTGCCATGGGTAGGAGACTTGGGGTTGCAGGGCCACCAAGTCAGCCAAACTCCAGGGAAACTCCTTCACAGTATCATCTGTGCCCCCTCCACCACCACCACCACCACCAGTTCTGCAGCATGAAGGCCTGGGTCATCTGATGCTCTGAATCAATCAGTGTATTCCCATTAATTTTAGAACAGGGCTCATTAAAGCAGATTTCTGGGCACCATTCAGCATTTCTCATTCAGCATATCAGGTTCTCAAGAATGAGTATTTCTAACAAGGTTCCTGGTGATGCTGCAGATCTAGGGAACCTCACTAAGTTAGAAACACCTCTAGTTCTTCCCCTTTGAAGTAGGAAAAGCTCAGTTTCTGCCTCGTACAAGTCTTCTCCCTGAGTGTCTCCTTTAGTACTCATACAAAACACTTAATTTCTGACACTTTTTGGAAAAATCCATTTCAATCCTTTCCCTTCTCAAGAAAATGGGCTGTGAAGCTGGAAATGCCACGCTCTAATCATGGACTGATCTTTTCTATGACCAGCTTTCATTGTTAGTCCTTCTAAGAGCTCACCCAGAGTCACCTCATGAGAACAGATAACACGTCTGTCACCCAGGAAATCACAAGAATTTCAGGAGCTCTGTTTCAGGATCCAGTTCAAAGACTAAATATTAGAACAAAAGATGCTCTTATCACTTAAGAAATTACAAAGGTTTCAGGAGTTTTGTGCCAGGGTCTAGGGGCAAAGATCAATATATATTTTCTATTATCTCATAAGTCTAATATCTCAATGTAAGAAACAATCAAAGGTGAAGGGAGTGCCAAGATGGTGGAGTAGAAGGACATTCATCATTCTAAGTGAAGTAACCCAGAAAGAGAAAGAAAAATACCATATGATGTCATTCATGTGTGAAGTATTAAAAAAAAGAAAAAAGGAGGACACTAATGAACTCATTTACAAAACAGACACACTTGCAGACATAGTAAACAATCTTCTGGTTACTGCAGGAAAGGAGGTGGGAAAGGAAAAATTTGGGCGTTTGAGATTTGCAAATGATAACCACTGTATATAAATAGGTAAAAATCAAATTTCTTCTGTATAGCAGAGGGAACTATATTCAATACCTTGTAATAACTTTTAATGAAAAAGAACAGGAAAACAAATACATGTGTATATACATATGCATGACTAGGACATTATGCAGTACACCAGAAACTGACACATTGTAACTGACTATACTCGAATTAAAAAAAAAAAGAAAGGGGAGGGTATAGCTCAGTGGTAGAGCACATGCCAAGCACCCACGAGCTCCCAGGTTCAATCCCTGGTACCTCCACCAAAAGTAATAAACAAATGGATGAACCTAATTACCACCACCATCCCCCCAAAAAAAGAAAGAAAAAAAGAAAGAATCAAAGGTAAAGGGGACACATCAAAAGAATAGAGACCAGCATGAAGGGCTCCCAGTGGCCAAATCTTGGTCATTTTCAGCACCAAAGCTATTATGATGACAGCAGATTATGACCTATTGAATTAAATATGAACCCATCAGTTCACACTGATACAAATTAATATTTGAAAAGTTAATGAGAAGAGAAATATCTTCCTTACAGTAGAAAGCAACTAATATATGTACGAAAAATTATGGTATTAGAAATTCACCGCTTAGAGACAACTATAGTAATAAATAACTCAGGCAAGAATCATCAAGAAATGCTAACCTGAAGGTGTGGCCAAGACGGTGGCCCAGGAAGACCCTGGCTCACCTCCTCCCACGGGCACACCAAAATTACAACTATTAACAAAGCAGCTATCTATGACAATGACCTGAAGACCAGCAGAAAATATTTTTCTACAACTAAAGATATAAAGAAGGAACCACAACGAGATGGGTGGGAGGGGTGGAGACACAGTACACTCAAGCCCCAAACCCCCGGGGGACAACCCACAAACAGAAGGAGGACAATGACTGCAGAGCTTCTCCCCAAGGTGTCAGGGGTCTGAGCCCCAAACTGGGCTCCGCAGCCCAGGGATCCTGCACTTGGATGACAAGGACCCAGAATCGCTGGCTTTGAAGGCCAGCGGGGCTTGTGCGGGGGAGAGCTGGAGGGCTGTATGAAACAGAGACTCTGTTCTTAAAAGACTCATGAAAAATCCCACGTGCTCTGACACCCAGCACAGAGGCAGTAATTTGAAAAAGATCACCTTTTCCATTTATCATCTACCACTCATTTTTGTTTTCTATTTAATTAATTTTAAGGTTTTACTTTACTGCTTTCTAGATTCATCTAGTCTCTCTCCTTCCAGTTCCTACGGTGCACTGAGGGACTGAGACCTGAATCAAGGGGAGACAAAGTGCCAAGTCTGAGAAGACACGAGAGAGCTGTCTGGAGACAGACTGCCACAGTCCCTCCTGCTCTCCCGGGTGACTGAGAATGAGAAAGGACGTGGTCAGGCCTCCCTGGAGGAGAGCCTTGGTACACAATGGCACTTAGGTGCCCAATCCCTCCACTCTGAGCGCTGGTACATCTCTGACAGAAGGGACCTGAACAGGGAGACCAAGTTCCATGGAGCTTGTTTCTGAGGAAGACTCATTTATGTGGCAAATATCCTAATCCTCATGTCATAAACCGATTGTTAAGTCATAGCTCCTTCCCTCATATTACTCATGCCAGACCTTGGGAAGTAGACAAATCAAAGCTAAAGAACCATCTAGAGACAGGCGCCATGGGGATTCGATTTTGTGTAAGAGACATGGCCAGATCCACCTGGCAGGCCCGGGGTGGGTGGGGATCACCTGGATGTCACAGGTTTGGGGAAAAGAAGGGACACTGAGGCCGTGGGCATCTCTGTGTACAGCCTACAGACAAACAGTAGTCTTAGCTCATTCATTCATTTTGTTTAATTCTGATAACAGAAAGATGGCCATTTAATTTTAATTGTAATTGAGGATTCGGAAGAAATAACTGCATGGAAGATGAAGAAGCAGAGGCAGCTGTCGAAAAAAAAGGTAGGTAAAATCTCCACATAGTTCACAGATATCCAGAACATTCCTGTCTGTCACAAGGGTGTGGAATCATGCCTCTTGTGGCTCCAGAGTTTAAAATAATCAGGAGTCAACTCAATATTGGCTTATTTTTCCTCCACTCCCTTCCCAGCATGGGTTCTCTGGGTCTGGGTTTTGGAAAGAATGAAAGCCATCAAGACATGCCTGAACAGATGAGAATGTGAGGACTCTGAATGGAAGAGCAGGAAGTTCACAATATGCGAAAGCTGGGAGTACGGGGGTGGGGGGGGTGGGGGGGGGGTGGGAGGGTAGAGCTCAGGGTAGAGCACTGCTTACCATGCTTGAGGTCCTGGGTTCAATCCCCAGTAGCCCCATTAAAAAAGAAATTATGGGAAGGTTAGGGGCACAGGATGTGATGAAGGTGTTAAAAAACCTACTGCCAGATTGAAATACATTGTTGTGGCACAAAGAAATCAGCCAATGGGGTTAGAATTAGCAGAGAATACTAGGCAAAAGCATTGAGGCCAAATCTCCCAAACCCAATAAATACCGAAGAGGTAGAGAGTGACTAACCAAGTCCCTCAGATTCCTACTGCACCCTCCTAGCTCCTAATGGTTTTTCCCAAGCAACTGTGAGCTAGTCAAGAGGAGGATGCTGTGACTCAGGGCAAGGTGATGTGTCCATATTGACAGAGGAGGACTCACCACCCACGACTTCTGCCTCTTAGGCAGTGTCCGGCTAACTCTCCTGAACTCTCCAAGTAAAGGCTGACTGTTAAGAGAATCCAGGCCCTTTCCAGCAATATCCTAGAAGTTGGTGGCAGGCAGTTCCCTGAGTGGTCTCTCTTATCTCTGCCTAGAAAGCTTTAAAAGAGAGAATAAAAGCAGCCACGAAGATCCAGGCCTGGTGGCGGGGCACCCTGGTGCGCCGGACCTTGTTGCATGCGGCCCTCAGGGCCTGGGTCATTCAGTGCTGGTGGAGAATGACCCTGGACAGGCGGCTGCAGAAGAAGCGGAGGGCAGCCCTGATCACCTACGCACACGCTGAGAGGGCGGTGGTCAAGCTCCAGTCTTTGGTCCGTATGTGGCGCGTCCACTGGCGATACTGCCAGGTGCTCAACGCCATCTACATCATCCAGTGCCACTGGCAATGCCACAACTGCCAGACCTGTGCTCTCCTCAGGGGCCACTGTGTGGTCACAGCCACTCACCTGCAGTTCCACATTGAGATCATCAACCCCTGAGGGAGGACAAGAAGGGGCACTGTGTCTCCCGTCCCCAGTAAAGCTCTAACCTGATCTCATATGTCTCATCCTCTCCCCCAACCTAATGGAAATTTGAGGACTTAAGCCATGCTGCCTCCTCTCCTCTCTGCGAGAGAACTTCAGTGAGGTTTTCCCCTTGTGCCCATGGACCCTGCTCTGGAATGACAAGGTCCACATGCTACTTACTTAGTTGTCTAAAAAGAAACTGAGGTCCTACTCTACCCTGACACATAACAGAGCCACAAGTCCCAGTTCCGATCCCAGCCCCATTCCTTTCTTCTCACCGGGGACCTGAGAGACAGGTGGGTTGCATCTTCCTGGAGACTCTGGGTACCTCTGCACATGACAACAGACCCTGAGGCTCTTCCCTGTCAGCCTGGGGTTGCGAATTGGCTGCCATCTCAGATGCCTCAGACAACGGGTCCTTGGCAATCACCTAGTGAAAAGGTCAACGTGTAGCTGACTTGCTGGGAGCATGGCGGTGCAGCCCCACGTGAAGGACGGGAGGCCGGCCTTAGTTTCAGGTGTCACTGGACATGCTGATGAGCAGGTGATGCCCCTGGGGACAGGTAGAAAAGAGGACTTCATGGCCCTTTAACTCCATCTCCACAATTCCCTGACCAGAACACCCCCCGACAGATGTGCAACAAACAGGGCTCCCTCTCATATTACCCCCAACCCTACTCTTGTCTCCATTCTCACTCCTGTGGTCATGCTAAAGCAGTGCTACTCAATACTAATTTCTGTAATGATGGAGATGTTCTGTATGCTTGCTGTCCACTGTGCTAGCCACTACCCACACATGGTTGTGGAGCCCTTGAAATGGGCCTGGTGCAACTAAAGAACTGAATTTTTTATTTTAATTTAATTTAAATGGATTTAAGTTTAAATAACCGTATGTGGCTAGTGGCTATTCCATTGAATAGACTGGCTCTAAACCTCACCATTACCAACAATTATGCTATTGTCCAAATTGCTTTTTCTGGTGTTCCATTCTCTTTTTACTTTATTCTCTCCTTCCACTTCACCTTTCAAAGATCCCTAATAGAAGGTTCCTTCAGATGGGATAAGGTCTTCCAGTCCACTGATTCTACAAAAAATGTTTTACAGCATCACACCTGAGAAGCCCCTGTATCTCTGTTTACCCAGTTAAGATGCTGTACTTAATTACTGTAAACTCTCTCCTGCATAACTTGACTTCCCTTGGCCCTCCCTCTGCAAACTTGTATGGGATGAACTCAGTCATCCACCTGCTCTGTGCCTGCAGAAGATGGAGCGAGGCTAGAGCAACAACCACGAGGGGTGGCCTCAGCTGATATTCGTGACGGCAGGTCTCCACTATACAACTTTCCCAAGAAATTTCTCTAGTGTCTTTGCATTTCTTTCTTCTGAGTTGAATAATTCATATCACCTCCTCTCCCAATGTCCAATTCCACATCTTCTCCCCTTGAACTCCATAACAATGATGTATGTCACCACACACTTAACTGAAGAAATGGGAGCAGACTGGACCCCCATCTTCCTACCACCTCATTTTCCATCCCAGCTCCATCTGGACCACACTTGCTGCCTTCCCTCCAGTTGGAACACATGAAGGGTCTTTGATCCCATCAAAGCCTAACCCCCTCCACTATCCTGTGCCATCTCAAATACGTGATCCTGCATTCATAACCCCACTATCCAAATGATCAATGTCTGCTTCTCCCATCTTTAAAAGATCTGATGTCAATTTCTTTTCCAGTTCTCTATTTCTCCTCATGGTATAAAACATGCCGTCACTGTTTCCACTTCTGTTCCTACAATTTTCTCTTCCACCCATTCCAGTCATGCATCTTCCCCTCTCACTCCACTGAGACTGCACTGATCAACATCACCAATATTCCCACTGGCAAAATCCAACGCTTATTTCTCTGTTCAGACCTTACGCATCCTCTCTACATTAGGCTACGGAGTTAACTACTACTTTTTACTGAAAAACATCATTTATAAAAGGCAAGCAACAAAAGCCACCCCACTTAATCCAGAGAGAATATATCTCTTTGAAGATGAGACCGTCGTAAAAATATAACATCAATGTATCATATCTTTCAACATCCACAATAATTCCTTAATATCACAGAATCAGTATGTTCCTTACAACTGACCTTCAGGAGACGTAAAGCAGAACTCCCCTGGGCCCCTTTGTAGTCACCCACTACTCTACCACCCAACCCTAGCAACCACTCTGTACCTATTGTGTTCCCTTTCCCAGAGTGTCACATAAAAGAATTAATAGTTTGTAGACTTTTGAGTCTGCCTTCTGTCATTCAGCGTAATGTGAGTGAGAGCTCTCGGTGGTGCTGTGGGTATTCACTTGTTTCAATTGCTGAGTGCCATTCTGTCACACGGATGTATCAGAAGCTGTTCCCCACTGAAATATCTTGGAGTGGTTTCTAGTTTGGGTGATTACAAATTAATCTGCTATGTATACTTGTGAACAGTTTTTTTGGGTAATCTAAGTTTTGTGCTTTATCTGGTTAAAGATGTAGGAGTGGGAGCTTCCAATTCTTGCATAGGATGGTGTCAACTCACTTTTCCCTTCTCCTCCTCTCTAAACACAAAATAAATATTCTGAAAATAATTCAACAGACAATTATAAAAGGACTCTTAATGTGGAAAGATGGTAACTCAGCAGGAATCTCAAGATTTTTTAAAGTACAACTTGATGAATTCCCTGCCTTTTCTTTTTACCTATCATATATTTCAGACTGGACAGCAGAGATGTCTACAACCTAAAACCACCAACAGGCATAGGGAAAACAAAACAAAACAAAACAAGCAAACAGACCAAGAAAAGCATGCCCTTTCTGGTTAAAAGAAGGGGAAGCCCAGCAGAGACTAAGCAGGGAGTCCCATACCTAATGACAACATTCAAATGAATCTCCTACGGAAGTGACTCCAGTGCCCATATGAGACAACCATCCCCGTGCCCCACCCCCACTGGTAGCAGCAGGCGAGATCTGCTCACAGCAGCTGCAGCAGCACTGGAACCAAGGCTTGTCCACCCACTCCACACACCACATCTGACAGCAGCAGTGGCCCAACCTGTCCTCAGCAGCAATAACAGCAGAACCCACATGGGTCAACCCACTGCATTTCTCATCTGCTCACAGAAGCAGGCCTGATGCACCCACAGCAGCAACAGTAGAACCTGAGCATGCCAACCCATCTCCTGCCCCAAACTACATGGGGGAAAGAGGGCATTCTCCTGTTCCTCAGCATCTCCTGGCCTCCATCTGTGGCAGAGGCAACCCAGACCCAGCAGTCCCTGCCTGTCCTTCCAGCCACGGGAGACGACCCGGAACAGGACTCTCATCACCTTCCACCCAACAGCAAAATGCAGTTCAGGTAGCCCCTTCTCTCCTCCAGGGGCACCAGCACAGGTAGAGTGGGAAACCCACTGCAACCAGGTGGCCAGAGAACTGGTGAGGGTATTGCTCTCTACCTCAGAGGTCCAACATCCTGAACCTTCCATCTAATGACAACAGGAGACCCAGGAAAAAGCCCTCCACCTCGCAGGTGACACCAGAAAGGATCCAGCAGAACCAAAAGAATAAAGCAGAATTGCATTGAAGGAGCCCAGAAAAGAAAATTTTCATTGCAAAAAGGGTCCACAAAAGGAGGCCAGAATCCACATGCTAAATCTAAACAAGATGCTGCCTTCTAAAAGAGAAGGTTTACATAGCATCAAAAGCCTCCTAATATAATATCCAAAATCTCCACCATACAATAGAAGATCACTCATTATACCAAGAACCCATAAAATCACAACTTGAATGAGAAAAGACAATCAACTCATCCTGAAGTGAATCAGATCTTAGAACTATCTTACGACAATTTTAATGCAATCCTCATAAAAATTGCCTCAACACGTAATTACAAGTTGTCTGGAAACAAAAGAAAAAATAGAAAACCTCACTTAAGAAATGAACATTAAAAAGAACAAAATGCAAAGTATAAAACTGAAAAAACAATTACTGAAATTTTAAAAAGACTTGCTAGATGGGCTCAATATTACATTGGAGACAACATAAAATAAAAATTTTTAAACTTAAAGGTCAGGGGGAGGGTATAACTCAGTGGTGGAGTGTGTGCCTAGCATGCATGAGGTCCTGGGTTCCAATCCCAGCACCTTCATTAAGAAAAAAAATAAATAAGATTAATAGCCTATGCTCCCCCCCCAAAAAAAAAATTAAGGGTAGATCAATAGAATTACTCAGATTGAACAATTGAGAGAAAAACTAAAAAAAAAAAAAAAAGATGAACAGAGGTTCTGGGACCTCTGGGACAATAAAAAAGAGATAAACATCTATATCATTGGAGTCCCTGGAGAAGACAAAGCATGTGATGCTGAAAAACTACTGGAAGAAATAATGGCTGAAAACTTCTCAAATTTAGTGAAATACATAAACCTACAGATTCAAGAAGCTGATCAAGCTTCAAAGAGAATAAACTAAAATAAATCTATACCAAAACACGTCATCATCAAACTTTGGAAAACTAAACACAGAGAAAACAATTTTGGAAGCAACCAGAGAGAAACAACGCACTCCCTACAGGAACAAATAATTTAAGTAATTCAAAAATACCTGAAACAATCAAAGTCAGAAAAAAAGCATCCCATTTTTCAAGTGCTGAAAGAAAACAACTGTCAAACTCAAATTCTTTATCCCCCAAAACCATCCTACAGGAATTCAGAGGAAATAAAAACTTTCTTGGACAGAGAAAAACTAAGACGATTTGTCACTAACAGATCTATCCTTAAAGAATGGCTAAAAGAAACAACAGAAAGGAAATGATAGAAGAAGGCTTAGAACTTCAAGAATGAAAGAACAATGGAATGGGTAAAATTAGGTCTAATGGACTATCCTTCTCTGAGATTCAAAAGTCACACTTGATGGTTGAGGTAAAAATTATAACATCTGTTTTGGTGCTCAATGTATGGAAGAGAAGACTTGAGGCAATTACATTTTAAAAGTGAGGAGGGTGAAGGGACAGAAGTAGAAGCAAAGTTTCAATACCTCACTCAGCGTGGTAAACATCAATACAGGCTGCGGTCAGTTATGTAAGTACATGGTATTACCTACAGCATCCACTCAGAAGTTATTCAAAGTCATATACTCAAAATCAATATACATTTTAAGATATGGACTTCTAAAAACTGTTTCAGTAACTCACAGAAATCCAGGTAAAGAGAAACAGGAAACAGAATACAAATAAAATGCAGACTTAATCGTGATCAATAATTACTTTAAAGGTGAATGGTCTAAGTACCCCATTTAAAATACAAAGATTGATAGATTGCATTAAAAAACATAACCCACTACATGCTGTCCATAAAAAATTCACTTCAAACACAACAAAACAGGTAGGTTCGAAGTATAATGATGAAAAAAGATGTATCATGCTAACAAATGTTTAAAAAATAGTAATAGACATATTAATATCACATAAAATAGGCTTCAGAGCACAAAAAATTAATAAAGATAAAAAGGGATATTACCCAATGATAAAAGGATCGATGCACCAAGAAGACATAACAATCCCAATTCTGTATGCACCGAACAACAGAGCTCCCACATATATGAAATAAAACTTGACAGAGCTGAAAGAATAGAGAGAGCCACAATTATAGTTAGGACTTCAACACCATACTCAGCAATCAATAGAACTACTAGACAGAAAAAGTCAGAAAATCTACAAAAGAAGTGAACAAAAACATCAACCAACAGGGGTTAACTGACATTCATAGAATACTCCATCCAATAGCAGAATACCAAGCAACCAAGGAACATGCGCCAAGATAGACTCATCCTGATTCATAAAACAAACCTCAACAAATTTAAAAGAATTTAAATAATACAGAGTATTTTTCTGACATAACGGAATAAAGTAAAATTCAGTAACAGGAAGGCATCAGGAAAACCTTCAAACACTTATGTATTAAACAACATGCTTTTAAAAAAAGGAATAGAGGAAATGTCACAAAATTAACATACAGAAATCAGTTGCATTTCTATACACTAACAACAAAATAGCAGAAAAAAAGTTAAGGAAACAATACCATTTACCATTGTACCAAAAGGAACAAAATACCTAGGAATCAAGCTACCCAAGGAGGCAAAACACGTGTACTCCAAACACTGTAAGACCCTGATGAAAGATATTGAAGGTGACATAAACAAAGGGAAAGATGTACCCTGTTCTTGGATTGGAACAATCAATATTGTTAAAATGGCCAGACTACCCAAGGCAATATACAGATTCAATGCAATCCCTATCAAATTACCAATGATATTTTTCACAGAGCTGGAACACAAAATGTTAAAATTTGTATGGAAACACAAAAGAGTCTGAACAGCCAAAACAATCTTGGTAAAGAACGGAGCTGGGGGAATCATGCTCCCTGACTTCAGACTCTACTACAAAGCTACAGTAATCAAAACAATATGGTACTGGCATAAAAACAGACACATAGATCAATGGAACAGGATAGAAAGTCCACAAACACACCCACCCACTCATGGTCAATCACCTATGACAAAGGAGGCAAGAATACACAATGGAGAAAAGACACTCTCTTCAATAAGAGGTGATAGGAAAACTGGGCAGCTACCTGTAAAAGACTGAAATTAGAACATTCTCTAAAAACATACACAAAATAAACTCAAAATGGATTAAAGACTTAAATGTAAAACCAGAGACTATAAAACTCCTAGAGTAAGATGTAGGCAAAACACTCTTGGACATAAATCGCAGCAATATATTTTTGAACCAGTACCTGGAGTAATGGAAATAAAAGCAAAAATAAACAAATGGGGTCTAATTAAACTTAAAAGCTTTTGCACAGCTAGGATACCATCAACAAAGTGAAACGACAATCTACAGAATGGGAGAAAATATTTGCAAACGATGCGACTGACAAGGGACTCATTTCTAAAATATACAAACAGCTCATACAACTTACTATCAAAAGAACAAGCAACTCAATCAAAAAATGGACAGAACCTAAATAGACATCTCTCCAAAGACAACATCCAGATGGCCAACAAGCACGTGAAAGATGCTCAACATCAGTAATTGTTAGAGACATGCAAATTAAAACTACAGTGAGATATCACCTCACACCAGTCACAATGGCCATCATTAAAATGTCTACAAACGATAAACGCTGGAGAGGGTTTGGAGAAAAAGGCACCTCCTACACTGTTGGTGGGAGTGTAAATTGGTGCAGTCACTGTGGAGGACAGGATGGAGTTTCCTTAAAAAAATAAAAATATACTTAATCATATGATCCAGCAATCCCACTCCTGGGTATATACACAGAGAAAAATATAATTCAAAAAGACACATGCACCCCAACGTTCATAGCAGCACTATTTACAATTGCCAAGACATGGAAACAACCCAAATATCCATCAACAGATGACTGGATAAAGAAGACCTTGGGGGTGTGTGTGTGTGTGTGTGTGTGTGTGTGTGTGTGTGTGTGTACATACACACACACATACATAGATACATACAATGGAATACTACTCAGCCATGAACAAGAATAAAATAATGTCATTTGCAGCAACATGTATGGACCTAGAGACCATCATTCTAAGTGAAGTGAGCCAGAAAGAGAAAGAAAAATGCCATATATCCCTTATATGTGGAATCAAAAAAAAAAGGACACAAATGAATTACTTATTATTTATAACTTAGATGACTGATTTCTTGAATATGTGTAAGCACATTTGACTGTCCTTTATGATTGGATTACTGCATTCTGTTGATTCTTATTTTGTGGTTGGCTTCATTCCTTTGATAACTATGCAAGTGTAAAAAGTTAAAGCTCTAAACTGTTCTTAAAAACAATGAATAGTACACATATGTTTATTTTTTAAAATATGTGCAGTATATTGCATATGTGCATTTACATGCACTATGTTGTCTGTGAGTCAAACTGTATCAATTTTACCTAATAAATCTGAAAAATGAAAAAAAGTGATTTATGCACCACCATTACAGTATGAGAGCATTCTGAATTTGACTATATATTTGACTTTACCAGTGAGTTTGACACTTCCATATGTTTCCAGGCTGTTTCTGAGTGTCCTTTCATTTCAACTTGAAGAACTTCCTTGAGCGTTTCTTTCAAGGCAGGTCTAGTGATAAACTCACCCTGCTTTTCTTTGTCTGCCCTTAATGTTAATCTGAAGGATAACATTTCTGGATATAGTGTTCTTGGTTGGCAGTCTTTTCTCTCAGCTCTTTGAATACATCATCCCATCCCCTTCTGGCCTACAAGACTTCTGGGCTAGACACAGATAACATGGCAGGGTGGGGCATGGGTTTCTTCTATGGAATTGTTGGGCAAAACCTTCTTACTATACTGTCTCATCTAAGCCGAGGGCATGGAATTCTCCTGGACTACTTTGCAGACACTAATGAGCCCCTTTCCCCGCCCTGGGTTCATAACTTGTCCCTTCCATGGATCTGGATGGCTGCTTCCTTGATGAACTGCTCTTCTCCCAGATCTCTTATTGCACCTTCAGGATATGTCTGGACATGTGGCACTCCCCACAATGAGGGCCCAAAGACAAGGGCACCCCAGGGCAAATGTGGCCCCTATGTAAATGCTTAGCCTTATATCAATAATGTGTGGCACGAGGGAGCCTGTACGTAAGGACATTTGGACCCATTCACAGTCACAGTCAATCAGATTAACACTGGCAGGAATAGGACGGGAAGGGGGATAGGCAGCTCCATGGGGAAGCTTTGCCTACAAGGAGGTAACCCTAGAAATTCAGCACTTTAGAAACACTAGCCCTGACCACTGGAAGTGCCCTAAATAGACTTTCAGCTTCTTTAAACTCACTGGTCAATGCAGTCATGGACAACGGATTGGCCTTGGATTAATTGCTGGCCAAGAAAAATGGCGTCTGTGAGGTCAGAAACAAAACCTGCTGTACCTCTGTCATTAATTCAGGCCAGATCCAGATGGACATCAAAAAGATTTATGAACAGGCATCACGGTTACACCACTGCAACCAGGGGTCAGACCCTAATGCCATCTGGTCCACCAGTCAGAGCACCATCCCTAGCCTTACTTGGTTCCTGTCCCTCCTGGGCCCAGGAATGGTCATACTCCTCTTCCTCTTTGGACCCTGCCTCTTTAACCTCTTGGTAAAGTCGCATCTTCCAGGTTACAACAGTTCCATGTCAAAGTGAAGGCTACACGAGGATTCCAGCCCATTCCGCCCTCTGATTTAAAACAGAAGCCATCCTGCCCCTGGGACCCTACACCAGGCATCCAAAGATTTTTTTACTCCCTGATAGGCCGGGTCCATGCCCCTACTCAGCCCTGAAGCAGCTACAGAAGACAGTCACCCCTCTGCTTCCCATAATAATATGACAGTAAAATCTCTTCGGCGGGAATGAGGCAGAAGGGAAAGGGGCGGGACACAAACGTAGATAAATTAAGAGGGGGCTGCAGCTGTTGCGATGCGATAAAGACTGTCCAGAACCAGCTGAAATCAAGGTGGCTTTTAAAATAGTTTGGTCATTGACCTTTAGCTCATTATACCTTCATTGTAACACTCAAAACCACTCCCCCTTGATGGTATAAGCAAACAAATAAAACATGTTTATAAAAGTCGTATCTTGAAAACACTGGTGTTCAACAGCTAGTAGCTTATGTGGTTCACTCCACGCAGTTAGTGTTAAAAAATTTTATGGTTATCTCCAACAGCTATTTCTGTAGTACCTGCACTTATCTTTTGTCTAACCCTAACTGAATTACCCTTTTCTCGTGGAGGTATTTATATTCAAAGTGGTGATTTCTTCCCTTAGATGTACAGGGACAGTCCCAAGTTTGATGGAGATGGACAGGTTAGTAATTTACGTACTAAGCTGAAATTTGTGCTAGCAGTTGGAGCACTAGTTCTGTGTGCCTATGAACTTAATGCTGCTTGTATCGCACTTCGACTTCATGGAGAATTAATCCCATTAAGCAAAGGCTACTAAGTTAATGGTATTTTCTGTGCAGAAATTGAATTTTTTTTCCAGCCATTAGCTAAGGAATTTTTCCAGTAGGTGCTCAGCTACTTAAAGACAACAAACCCATAAAACTATTCTCAAACATTCATCATTAGACAACTGGAGTTTTGGCTGGCTTTGTACCCTAAAATGAATAGGCTATTGAACATTCAAAAGTTTTGTAGGGTGGTAGGGAACGGGGGTGGGGTGGAGGGTGTTCGTCAATGTTCATTTTAAAATAAAATAAATTCTTGACTTTAAAAAAAAAACCACTCCCCCTTGCACCAAGACACCTCCGAGATGGAATATAAAAACCAAAAGTAAGTGGTCAGCCAATGCCTGGAAAACCCCCTACCTTCCCCGAAATACTAGGAATATTTCTCTCACTCATTTGCATACGAAATTACTTAGCCCCTAAAGACCTATGACCCCCATGCCCCAGGCCGCTCCCACTTTCTGAGATGGTCTGCCTTCTGCCTATGGAGTGTGTATCCCTCTAAATAAACCCACCTTTGCTTTTCTCTGGCTCGCTCTTGAATTCCTTCCTGCAACAAGCCAAGGACCCTCACTTGGTGGTCTGTCCAAAGGACTCCTGCAGGTCCCGGGATGTGAGGTTTCTCTCTCCTGCAACCATGAGAGGCCTCTACCCTCCCTGTGGATCTCGATTAGGGCTGGGGCAGGGACAGGCTCTCCTCTGCACGTTGCTGGTTCCCCCACCCCCTGCTAAATTCCAAGCACCTCTGGGAAGGTATGAGGCTGAGGTCCTTCTCCAGGACAGGCTAGTGGGCACCCTAACAGCACAGCCCACAGGGACCCATTAATGGGTCATAACCTCAACACAGCATTAGCCTGCGATGCCTGGACACAGCTGTCTAGGCCCGGGGAAGGTCAGGGCTGCAGAGGCCTGGGGGGTCATTTGTCCCTCACCTGCCTCCACGCCCTGCTGCCTGCAAACCTTTGTTTTTCCAACAGGAGGCAAGTGGAACTTGGCCTGGGCGTCCCGTGTGTGTCCAAGAGACAGAAACACAAGCTGCTGGGCCATGAACACAACACAGTGATGAGGTAATTAATCCACCCTCCCTGCGGGCCTCACGCGAAAGGCTGCCTGCCTCCCAGGAGCTCACAGGCCAGCTGAGTGAGGGAAGGGGAAACTCTAAGGAGTCGGCCTCCTGGGTGCAGGCTGTGTCTCAGGCACACACCCCCTTATTTCAGCCTCATGAGACGCGTCATTTGGACCACGGAACAGAGACTTACCGGGAGGATAAGGCGCTGAGCCAGGAAGCTGAGCTGTATTCATGCAGGCAGTCCGGAGGGAGCCCTCGGAGGCGCGAGCAGGGAGCAGGCCCAGTGGGGGTCCCTGAGGCCGTCCGGTTGGTGCTGCAGCCGGTGCTGGGTAGGATCTGCTCAGGCCTCTCCCAGCCACACAGCCTAGGCCCTGGCTTCTCCCTGTCGCCTCTGCTGCAGCCCTGGGATGTGCCCGGAACGCCAAAGCGGAGCAGCAGAATCCACCGCCCAGCGCCTAGCCAGCTACCCGGCTCCAGGCCAGGCTGGGCCCGCCTCTCCACGCTGCTCGTGCCGCTGAAGCGTCGGCTCCACCCGCCCGGAGAGACCCGGAGTGAATTCAGCTGTGGCCACCCGCTCCTGTCCCACCTGGGAGAGAGGTGCTGTGAGGACGGAGGCTCCTGCAGAGCCCAGCTCACCTGCCTGCGCTCAGAGCCCACTCTGGGGGGCTCCACAGAGCCACGCGGATGGCGCTCGGTGTCCAGCGGCTCACATGTCCTGAGATGCAGCACAGAAAACCCCGTGCAATATGTACAGTGGAATAATACTCAGCCTTAAAAAAAATGAAATAACGCCATTTGCAGCAACATAAATGGATCCAGAGATTATCACACTAAATGAAGTCAGAAAGACAAAGATAAATACCATATTATATCACTTATATGTGGAATCTAAAATATGACACAAATTAACTTATTTATAAAACAGAAACAGACTCACACATAAAACAAATTGATAGTTACCAAATGGGAATGGGGGTAGGGAGGGCTAAATTGGGAGTTTGGGATTAGCAGATACAAATTACTATATATATAAAATAGGTAAACAACAAGGTGTCCCTGTATACCACGGGGTACTATATTCAATATCCTGTGGTAAACCATAATGGAAAAGAATATGAAAAGAAGAAACATGTTTTTCCTCAGCTTTCTGTGAAATACAGGAAGAAAAATTATTGCTATTAGGTGTATCATTCCAAAAAATAAAAAATAAAAACAAAATACAATAAAATAAAATGACATCATGTATGCCCAGAGAAAGGTTCAGGCTCAAAAAAGACCAAGGAAGACCTTCAGTTTACACCTTACACTGATCCCCAACACAGAGACACCCTACAACAAAGGAACAATACAAAAAAAAAAGGTAAAAGCATGGAAAGGGTGAGAATCTGATCTCTAGAAAAACTGTACTATAAGATTAAAATGTCCAGTTTCCAACAACAACAAAAAATACAAGCCATACAAGCAAAAGGAAAATATGGCCCATTCAAAGAAAAGGGTAAATCAACAGAAACTGTCCCGGAGTAAGACAAGACGGTGGACTCTATAGAAAAAGACTTTACAACAATTGTCTTAAAGGTGTTCAAAGAGCTAAAAGAAGACATGAGAAAAATCAAGAAAATGATGTATGAACACAGTGGAGATATCAATAGAGAGACAGAAAACATAAAAAGAAACAAAAAACATTGCTGGGTTTGATGAGTATGATAACTGAATGAAAATTTCACTAAGGGATTCAGAAGCAGATTTCAGCAGACAGGAAACAGAACCAGTAAACTTAAAGATAGGACAATTGAAATCATTGAGTTTGAGGAATATCCACAGTTTGTGGACTCTGTTTCTGACCATCCACAGATGAATGCGTAAACAAAATGTGGTATAATCATACAGTGAAATATTACTGAGCCTTAGAAAAGAATGAAATTCTGGCACATGCTACAACATACATGAACCTAGAAGACCTTATGCTACGTGGAATAAGTCAGTCACAAAAGGATAAATATTGCATGATTCCACTCATATGAGGCATTTAAATAATCCAGTTCATAGAGACAGAAAGTAGAGCAGTGGTTGCCAGAGGCTGGGGGAGGGGAGAATGAAGAATTATTGTTCAACAGCACAGAGTTTCAAGTTCGCAAGATAAAGTTCTGGAGGTGGATGGTGGTGACAGTTGCACAACAGTGTAAATATACTTACTGTCACTGAGCTGTATATTTAAAAATAGTTAAAGTGTAATTTTATGTTGTGTATATTTACCAGTTTTTTCATAGTAGTTTTAAAGACTTTGGGGAAAAGAACAAAAGATGACACAGGCTTCCCTGTTGCACAGCGACATCGGGGCGCCATTTACACAGACCACACTGTGAAGGAGTCTCCCTAGAGCTGGCAGCCCTGGAAGACCTGGCAGCCCTGAAACCCCAACTCTCCTACCCACGGAGACACTGCTGATCAACACAGGCCCTGCTCATCCAGCACCAGACTCAAATCCTCCACACTAGACCCAGACTACCCCTGCCACTTCCTCAGAGCCTATTTATGAGATGCCACGTATCTGCCATCATTAGCTCAATGACATCCTTGAAATGGCTGCAAAGAGCTGGGGACACACATATAGCAGACCTGGTCATTCCTTTATTGGAAGGGGTATGCTTTGTTGAACTCTACAAGCTTGCGAGCCCAAAGAGATTTCAAGTTGAAGATTCAGGTGGTTTTCTTTGAGGTTGTAATGGCCCTGAATAAAGCCCCGGGTGTGGCAGCTATGCCAGCGCCAATAGATCTGGATGATGCGGACAGCGTGGAGCAAACGGCAGTAACGAAGGCGGATGCACCACATGCGGACCCAGGACTGCAGTTTCACAGCTGCCCATTCTTGCCGCGCATACAATTCTAGGGACGCCCACCGCCTCTTCTCCAGCAGTTTCGCCAGCTTCTGTTTCCACCAGCACTGAATAATCCACGCCCTGAGCGCCGCGTGCAGCAGCGTCCTGCGCACCAGGGCGCCCCGCCACCAGGCCTGGATAAACACAGCCGCTTTGTCTTCTCCCAGCATCACGATCCTTACTTTGGGGCCTTGCAAGAGAAAACAGGGGACCGTTGGGAAACCCGTATGTTGCGGCCCCACGTCTGCCAGGAAGGGGCCCCGATCCTCTAACAACAATCACCCCTTTCTCTGACGGTCAGGAGAGCTGTGATGGGCAGCGGCTGGACCTCAGAGGTAAGAGATATCTCGCTTCTGCCACTCTCTGATTAACCGACACAGACACATCATCTTACCCTCTGAGTCTCAGCGTCTCCAGCTGTAAAATGGAGGTACCCTGCACTTGCTACCTCACCGGCTTTACGTGGAACTGGCTGACCATCTAGACAAGAATACTCTGATCTAGAGGGGAAACAGAGACAACTTTAACCCAGGCCTCAACACAAGCCTGAGATCCACATCTCTACCCTTTCAGACCCCTCTCATATGCTGACAAAGTGACATCCTTGTTCCCCTGCCCCCTCACCTGTGACTTCAAGTTAAAACTGCAACCTGCTATCTCTCCTCTGCCTCACCAAAATACTGAGATTCCTCCACCTCTCATGCTCTATTAAGAGCTTAACACAATTAACACACACATCAGTACAAAGACACGTGCACACACATGCACACACACAGACACGATCCACTCTTCCTTGACCTTTGCATCCCCCAAACACAGTCCCCACTTTGAGCTCTCAACCCTGCATGGTCTGGGCTCACGCTCCTTGCCCTCGTCCTTGGCACAATCTGCACACCTTGGTTAGACTCACATCTCTCAGCCTAAGGAGGAAATAGGGGGAAAGAACAGCCAAGGAACAGTCGATCCCTGTTCATTTCCTGCTCTGTGACGGTGGCCATTCATCCCACTTTGCCTGGCACATGCTGGGTTTATGCCTGTTGTCCTGGTGTAATGTTGATAAGTGCCCTTTCACTCACTGAAGCATCTCTCTTTGGACAACAAATTACACGCTCACAGACCTTTGGGTCACTCCACTAGACCATGAGGGTCAGAGGGTCAGAGATGTCACAAGTCAAGGCTGTCCCCAACAGTACAGCCTGGCTCCATCTACCCACGGAGCAGAGGGAGGGAAGTGGCAGAGGTGTGGGTAGGTTGTTGCGGGTGGAGTCCCTTCCTCTTCTCTCCTTTGCTCCTTTAAGTTCCGTTCTATCAATGCGATTTCATCGTTATCATTGACTATACTTTGGAAGGTTTTCTGTCCTTATCAGAGACAAAAACATGAAAGTAAGGGTGCCTTCCCCAGCACTAGGTGCCAAGGTGCCAAGTCAACCACACACTAGGCTTCCTGGACTTTCGTAGGATCTCCAACATGGCGAAGGGATCCCCTCCAGAGGTAACTCTGGGACATGTACTGCCCTCCAGAAAGTCTGGGGGAATCGGACTGTCTCTTACAAAACATCAAATGCCCATGCCTTGGGGTGGATGTCAAATGCCCTCAGGTCTGCACTCTACCAAATTACCCACGGTTAGGATGCTTAAGGGCTAGATGTTCCCATCGCTTCCAGGTCTGTTCTCCTTCCAGCCACAGCTCTGGCAGGAAGAGGGGAGGAGGGGATGGTCGTGATGTCATAAGGGCACCTATGACTCAGGCACCAGCATGGCTCCCAACAGTTGAGCCCCTTCTAAGGAAAACCCAGAAGATCCTTTCTTTCCTACCTAAGTAGCTAGAGTTCCGGCTACAAAAAATATCCCCAAATACTGACCCATTCACACCAAAATGTATAGTGATACTCATTAAAGCCTGGCTGGTATTCATTAAATGGGTTTCAATTCATTTAAACAATGGCATACCAAATATCAATTAGAAGGAATGAGTGTGCTCTGTATTTACTGATACAGAAGAGTGTACAAGATCTAGCAAGTTTATCAGATCAAGATGAACTCAGTATAAGCATATATATATATATATACACATGTCTTGTAAAGGCATTATTTTAAAAGGCAGTGGAGTCGCAGGTGGTATAGCTCAGTGGTAGAGTGCGTGCTTGGCATGCACGAGGTCCTGGGTTCAATCCTAGTGCCTCAGTTAAGAGGGAGGGAGGGATACATAGATGGATAGATAGGCAGGTGATGCAAATTAGGAAGATATCCACAAAAATTAGCAATGATCATCTCTGATGAGGATACCTGAGTTGAGAGAACAGAGTAAACTTCCTTGCTGTGGCCACACCCCCTATATCTTGCCTGTCTGTCAGTCACCTAATTATCAGGCCCCAGGGAGAGCAAGACCCACACAGGCCAGAGAAGCCAGAAGCTCCCAGGACCAGCTAGGGCCCCCACCTTGAGCTCAGTTGGCCTCAAGCACTCTCCTGCCTTCTTCCCCTGAGGGCCAAGGTCACAGTCAGGAGATGGGGGAGGGTCAGCCACTGCAGATGCAAGGTCTCACTTTTGCTACCTCCTAGCCTCTGAAGACCCACCTGGTCATCGTGAGGTCCTGGATACCTCTCAGGGCCATAGCACCAGGGATCACTGAGATGTGCATTTGCAAAGTGTGGGGTGGGTATGGAGGAAGTCGTGTGGAGCTATGGGGTGAGTGGATGTGGAGAAGAGGAGGAGGCCATTTAAGGGGGTGTCAATGTGAAGTTAATGAGATGCGGGGGTGGGAAGGACAAGAGTGAACTGGAGACTGGGGGGAAATAGTGGAGTATGACACATGGGACAGTGAAGGTACCAGAAGCATCTGTTTGAAGATAAAGGCATTGGCCAGGCCCCTGGGAGACCCGCATCAGTTTAATGCCTCCCTTAGTCTGGCCCCTAGTCACCACATTCTGCTGTTCCTGGTAATAATAATGGCGTGATGACGTTCAACCCACTTCACAGATGAGGAAACTGAGGTGCAGAGACCTTACATGGCTTACTCTGGTCTCACAGCTGATCAGTCCTGGAGCTGGCGCTTGGTCCCAAAGCTGCCCTACTCCGAGGCTCCACTCTGGACCACTACACCTTGTGGACTCCAGCACCCCTATCTCCTCCAGCGCTCTGATTCTCTTTGTTTATAGGAAAAAACACTAAGAAACCTCCATTGAATCTTTAAAAATTACCTAAGCAAAAGAAGCTCAGACTCTGAAGGGGGCACACGATGTGAATCACACATTTGTGGTGCAGAAAGGAAAAGTATTATCCATGGGGACAGAACAACAGTTGCTCAGACTTGGGGGGTTGGACGTGCATAGGAACTTTGTGGATAATGGAATGTTCTGTATTTTGACTTTCATGGTGGCCACACAGGTGTGTAAATTTGTGAGGATAAAATCAATGAAATACACACCTAAAATGATACATGTCACGTGTATCCAAATTACACCTCAATGAAATTTGATTGCAACGCCTTCATCCACGTTGGCTGTAATGCATACAGCCTTGTAGGATCTGAGTGTGTTGGAGGTTGTAGGGGAGGGGTTCGAGTCCCTTTACTCCAAGGGCACAGGACAGATCTCACATATGGAGCCCAAGGGAACAAGGGCTGGGTCTCAGGATGGAGGTAGGCAGACAGGGGTGAGGCCCGGGTGAGACAGGAGGGAAGGAGGCAGAGCACAGCCATTAAAAGAATGACACAGCAATTAGCACCAAGAGAGCGGAAGATTCAACTCCCAGGAGACCTTGAGGCCCAAGATGGTGGGAGATTCAACCTCCAGGGGACCTTGAGCTTCATTAAACCCATTGTAAAGTATTAGTATGGTGAATGACCCACCTGCATAACAGTGAGAGGTCAAAAAGAGGGCGGTGGCCCAATTCCTAGGAATCTGCGCCCCTTCTCCAAAGTAGCTGGAATAATCCTCCCACTTGCTAGCATATAAAAACTAGCAACACTGCTCTCTCTGCTTTCTGAGATGGCCCACATTCTGTCTATGGAATAAATCTCTAAACAAATGTACTTTCACTCAACTGTGGCTCGCTCTTGAATTCTTTCCTACATAAAGCCAAGGACCCTCACTTTCGTGGGATGCATCCCAGGGACTCAACCCAGACCTGGAACATGGCCTCGCACTCCCTCATTTTTTCCTGTATTACAGTGAAAAGATGAATGAATGGACTCCACCCCCAGAGCCCACTATCCTTCCCCGACGAGGTCTTGGCAGCTGGCTTTTGAGGTTAGGTCCAAGACCCCATCGTGGCCCAACTTGCATCCTTGCTCTAGGGCTTGGGGGGGGGGTGTCACCCACAAAAGACTCTTCCTCTTTGGAAAATACTTGAATACCTAGTGGTCCCCAGCCCAACTCTGACCCCAGTGTGGGCGCTGGAGACCTGGAGCCACAACAGAACCCGAGTTTACCTCACCAGGAGAGGGGCCCTGGCCCAAGAGACACATTCACTTACATTGGGCGTCAGATCTGGGAGGTCTGGAGGGTCTCCATATTGGTTGTTCAGGGTGTTGTGGGATCGGGGGAGTTCAAGACTGGATAGTCCTGGGTAGCTGACATAATTCAACTCCTAACACCAACCATAAGAGTCACCAGTTGCAGGCTTCGCCTTAGGAAAGGTCATACCTCAGTCTAATGTCTTCCCTGTGGCCAAAGGCGATTCCCAGTACAGGACACAGCAGTGACCCAGCAGCAGCCGATATTCCCAAGAGCTGCGGGATGAGTCATCAGCTAAGAGAGAGGGTCTACTTACTACATCCACACAATCACTACCGCCCACCCCTTCACATCACTCAGAGGTACTTGCTTTCCATAGCAAGCTTTCACCAAGTTAAAAAACAGCTTCTTTGGGATTCAGGTGGTCTTGTCTCCTGGGAAGACTTAGAAGAGGGACAAACTTCAGTCCCTACTGCTCCAGTTTATTTTGAAGCCATTACTCACACTCCTTTCCCTCCTTCCTCCACCACCCTTTCTAGAATCCCCCTCACCTTTGACTAGCATTTCTGCCAATCTAGGCAGTGTCTGAAGGGGAGCAGTGATTCAGACCCTCATCCTTGAGGGATCGGGTTCTCTGGTCACCATGTACTTCTTAAGCCATGGCTGTATGCGTCTACCATTACACCTGGGAAGCAAAAGCATCGAGAGATCTTCCAATGAATCACTCAAGCAGCATCCTTAGTCTTCCCTACCCCCATAGTGTAGCCGCAGCCCCCTCGCCTTCTCCTCAGAATCAGGGTTAATTATCCCTGCCAGTATGGTGACCCCTTTCATCATCTGCTTGTCTCCTGACAAAATGAGTCTGAAGTGACCAGGTCACAGCTAGAGCTTTAAGTTTAACAGGACTCCTACTATGACCCCTAACGACTGCCTTCGCTGTCTACAAACTAGAACCTCCAGTGAGATGGAGCCTCAAGTTGCAGGGACAGAAAGGACAAACACACAAGCGGACCAGTACAAGGTATGGTCACAGGGGCACACCATTTCCATGCATCAGTTCTGAGACACATACCTCCTACCTGTTAGGGACTCAGCACCGTGATAATGGGCGTGGATTTGGGGCTTGGGTTCGCAAACTACAGCCTGTGGGTGAGGCAGGCTCTTTGCAGCTGAAGCAATCCCTGAAGGGGCTGACGGCTGCAGTCAGCACTCCCAGGAGCTGAGACAACAAGTCTTTCCTTGAAGGGGAGTCTGAGTAGTGCATCTCCACATCCACCATAAGCAAGATCTGTTTGAGCCAGCGTGAGTCTCATTTTTTAATGGGGGATATTACTAACTCACATTTATTGATACCTAATATGTAAGGACTTATTCCCATCTTACTTTGTGCGTTAAATCTATCATTTTTTTCTTATGGTCTGTTTTTCTTTCCTTATCTTTTGTTAGATTAAGTTTTCAATGAGTTTTGAGATTGGTGAGTATTTTCCCCACTACTGCTTTAGAAACTGTGGCAGAGACTGCTGAGTTGCTTACCCATATCCACACCTCACTTACTCCTCACCAAAAGATCTGCCAGTTTATTGGGGTTGGCAACATGCTTACTTAAATGAATGACATTTCCCAGCCTCCCTTGCAGTTGGAAGGGTCATGATACTCACTGGCCAATGAGATGTTGCTGGATGAGTTTTTTGGGAAGCTCTTTAACAACTCAAATGGTTGGATTTTTTTTTTTTTTTTTGCCATTTCACCTTTTTAAATATTTTATTTATTATTGTATTTTTTGTTTGTTTTGGGGGGAGGAGGTAATTAGGTTTATTTTTTTAGAGGAGGTACTGGGGAATTGAATCCAGGGCCTTGTGCATGCTAAGCATGTGCTCTAGCACTTGAGCTACACCCTCTGGCCCCTTTGCCCTTGTACCTTAACCCTATTCTCTGAAATACAGACACGATGGCCAGCACTCTGGTAACTATTTTGAGATTATGAGGACAAGGGTCACCTCCCTGAGATGGTGGGGAGGGAGTGAGATAATAGTAGCTTAGTCCCATGATGGTATCCCATACAAGGCCTGGGCTGCCCACTCTCAGATTTCTTTTATGTGATGTAAAAATTTCCAATTTTTTCGACTCACTATATTTTAGAGTTCTGTTAGCTGAACACAGTTTCTAATTTATATGGTTATACATCTTATCCCTTTTCCTCTGATAAGACTTACACTTAAACACGTACTTAATTTTACATTGTGGAGTTCTTGGAGCAAATCAGTACATCGCTCTTCTGCCCCAAGCACATAAGAACTTTACCCCAATTTTCTTTTCTCTACCCATTGCCTCCAGCAACCTCCCATGTCAGTATCTTCTAAACTGCTATTCATATTTTTAGAGAAATATGCATTCTTATAGGAAAATCTTGTCTGCAACAAAAAATTTTACACATTTAGGGGAAGGGTGTAGCTCAGTGGCACTGTATGCTTAGCATGCAATCAATCCCCAGTACATCTATTAAAATAAATAGGAGAAAAGTATAGCTCAGTGGTAGTGTGTGCTTAGCATGCACGAGGTCCTGGGTTCAATCCCCAGTACCTCCACTAAAAATAATATTAATTAAAAGATACATAAAGACCTAATTACACCCCCCCCAAAAATAAATTTTACAAATCCATACTCACTACTTCTCATGTCATTCTCCTGGATTTGTTTTTGTCACAGAATTCATTTCCCAGAAAGACTTTCAGAGACTTTTGATGTAAACTTTGAGTTAGTAAGTCTTTGAATGAGTGAAAATGGTTTTTTGTTTTGCCCTTACCCTTGAATAATGTGTTAGGTCGTCTATCAGTCAGTCTTTCAATTTCTTTTCTTGCAGAGCCCTGAGGATGTCACTCCGCTTTCTCCTTGCACCAGCATTGCTGCTGAGAAAGCCGATCGCAACCTGAAACTTATTCTTTAGTGGATAGTTTTGCCAATTTTCTTTCTCTCTAAATATTCAGTTATTTTCTCTTCATCAGCTATGAGATTGTGCTGCAACCTGTTGGGAGCTCCATCTGTTTTCCTTCACCTTTTGAGGGCAATCAATCCGTCTCTAAGCTCTGGGAGGCTCATTAATACTTTGAATGTTCCTGCTCTCCATCTCTGTTCTCCCTTTCTCAGGAACACTAATTCAACCACGACTGGAACTTCTGGGTTTTTATTTCCTATTTTTAGCCTCTTCATTTCTCTGCCCTTTGGTGCTAAATTCCAGGAGGATTTCTCACGTCAAATTTTCCACTCTCCAATCTGCACCTTAGTTACATCCACTCTGCTCTTTATCCCATCTGTCAGGTTTTAATTTGAACACTGTTTCATTCTAAGATCTATAAATGACTCTTTTTAATAACACTTTACTTGTTTGTGGCCAAGATATCTTCTCCCATTCACTGAGAATATTAATTTCACTTCTTTAAATTGCCTTCTTAGTCTTTCCATTGGCCACCATGTTTCTTATTGGTGAATTTTCATGCTGTTGGTTTCCTCCCAGGCTTGGTGATTCCTGGTTGGGTGCTCATCTTTGTTTTGAGAATCCTCCCGTGCCTGCTGATGCCATGTCCCTAATTCCACAGACTGAAGGCGAGGTGTGGGGTGGGCTGAATTCGGTCTGAGTCATTAGACTGGGCAGTGCAACACAGGTGCACCTGGTGGGGAGAGCCACCATGGAAGAACAGAATAGGGTGTGGATTTCCTAAGAGCAGGAATAAAGTGTTGGCAAAGGAGGGGTGCCCAGCACAGAACCCGGGCAGGGGAAAGAGGGGGGCCTGCTGGCAGCGTCAGAACCCATGCAGGGAGAAGAGTGTCAGACCACCAGTTGAGCCATGAGCTGGACCCAGGCAGTGGAGGTCTGTCACCCCCTTCCGTCCTTGGAATGTACGTTCTGCCCAACATTCCCAGAGGCACTTTCAAGGATGCAGCGTTAAGAGAGCATGTTGTTGTTGAGAACATCTGGATGGTACACACGATGACTGCATCCCAGTAAGGCCTCTATTTAAACTTTCAAGATTCTGGCAAGCAAGTACCGAGATCTACTTGTCTGTTGCCGCCCAAGAGAAGACTTGAAAGTTCCCCTACTTAGTAAACCTGCCACTTACCAATCTGATGTGGTCTGCTTCTTTCTTCGGTCTTTTCTTGCCCTCTTGAGTACCAGAACCAATTTATGAACCAACAGGAGCCACAATCAAGAGCTTGGGGTGGGTGGGCTCCTCTCAATCAGGGGGTGGGGAAATGAGCCCTGAGCAACCAGACCCAGGTGGGTGAATTCCAGGCCAGTGTGCTGCCATTGGCATCACAACACTCACACAACCTTGCAGAGAGGAACCATGTGCACAGACCAAGCATGAAAGATGCTCCCCAAGTTGGTGACATGGCAGATCTGTACCCTCAACTTTCCTACCTATGTCAGACACTGCTAGTCAATCACAGTCTCTGCTCAGTCTGGACAAGGGCGGACAATCGTCCTCCCTGACAACCTTGGGGCCTCAGAAAACCCCTGCTGGTTCCTCAGAGCTAGCCTATGAGATGCCAAGTATTTGCTATCAATGGCTCTGACCAGCATCAAGCAGAGAGGCTGGGAAAGATCACTTCACTGCTTTATTGGAAGGGGGATACACTCTGTCACAATGCAAGGCCCTGAGCCCAGCAAGATCTCGAGTTCGAGATGCAGCTGGTTGGCCGTGACTCTGTAGTGGCCCTTGATGAAGCCCCGGGAAGCGCAGGAGTGGCACCTCCAGTAGGCCTGGATGATGCGGGCAGCACTGAGCAAACGGCAGTAGCGCCGACGGATGCGCCACATGCGGACCCAGGACTGTAGCCTGACTGCTGCCCACTCCTTCTGAGTAAAGATCTCCAGGGCTGCCCGCCGCCTCCTTTGGTCCAGCTTCACCAGTGTTTGCTTCCACCAGGACTGAATGATCCACACCTGGAGTGCCGCGTGCAGCAGCGTCCTGCGCACCAGGGTGCCCCGCCACCAGGCCTGGATCTTGACTACTTCTGGATAACTGACAGGAGGCCTATTTGGGGTTCTTGGGATCTAGTAAGAAAAAAGAGGAGACATTTGGAGAATATACCCCACCCCCTCCAGCCCCAGGGTGTACCAGTAAGGGACCCTGATGCCCTATCAGCAATCAGCCCTTCTTCTGAACCTCAGGAGAACTGGGCAAGACACTGGCAAGAACCAGAAGACCAGGTACTTGCCCCATCTCTGCTCCCGTCTAGTTAATGAACACAAACATATCACATTAAGCTCTGAATCTCAGAGTTCCTGTCTGTAAAATGGAAGTATATCTGTCCAGGCTACCCAGTTTTACATGGGTCAAGTTGGCCGCCTGAGGGCAATAATGCCATGATCAAATGGTTATCATATTCCACCTGAGCATGCCTACTTGAACAGGACCCATGACCCTTCCCCTTAGACCCCACCCACCTGCTGGAGCATCGGCATCCTTTGTTAATCCTACCCTTTAATCCTTGACTCCAGCTCCAATCCACAACCTGCTCTCTTCCTCTGTAATACCACAGTATTAAAGGTTTCTCCCACGTCATAAAGTTCTACCTCTCACCTCTTCCCCATCTTCACTTCTCTTGACTTTCACACTTGAAACCTTCATGAGCGAGCAAACGTACATGCACACATTCAAACACCGCCCCCCACTGATTAAGCCCAGCTTCCCATATGGTGGCCATTCCATTCTGCAAACAGAGCTCCCACATTCCCACCCCCAGCCCTGCGGCATCTGGGTGGGGGGATCATACTCTACTGGGTCTATTGGTAGCACCATCCACTCCCTTTGTCACAACTATATTTTGGGGAAAGAACACAGACAAAAATGAGTTTATTCCTGTTCTTAGCTCTGAAACATACAAAAGAAACTAGCAACCAGCATAAGACACAAAACCAGAGACTTCCAAGTCAGGGCTCCTCCTACCTCCGCCTTCTTCTCTAAGGTCGGTGGTGGTGCTTGCACTGGCGGTAAAGAGGTCAGCCCCTCATTCTTCAGAGGCTCATTTTCAGCCTGTTCATTTATTGTTTTAGGCTGGTCCTTCTCCTGCAATCAGCAGTTAGGGGAAAGGCACGAGTGAGGCTCAGTAACCCACACAGACCCAGGTTCCAGGGCTTCCCAGAGTATGCAGATGTCAGGGGGATCCTCTCATCCCAAGAGATCTATGGGGTCATCCCTAAAGAGTCTAGTGTGTGGGTCTCTCTCTTACTCACCATTGGTCCCACATGGATTGGGTGTAGATGGTTCAAATCCCCTCAGGTCTGTGTTCCTCTAGCCATGGCATAGAGACAAAGAATGGAGAAGGGAGACCTATGATGTCATAAGGGCACTTATGACTCAAGCACCAGGATGGCTCCCAACAGTTGAGCCCCTACAAGGAGAAGACAGAAGTGCTGTCTATTCTTTTCTGCTGGAAATGGCCAAAGCCCTGGCTCCAACAGCAAGACACCAGAAATGGTGGCCTACTGATGTGAAGGTGGATAGTCGGTCATTGGTGACTTCCCCAGTTGGTAAAATTGGGCATTGATCTTATGGTTTACAGTCCATTCATACAATACACTACAACATAACTATTGAAAAATAATGAATTTGATCTATATGTACTGATGAAAAAGTGTACCCAAGATGTATGTAAGTGAAAAAGTTGAACATCATTATGACTCCATTGATGTAAATAAAACCATGAAGGTACATAATTATACATATACGTTATAAATGCAGATGAAGGGGGAGGAAGGTATATTTGCCAAACCGCTACCAATGACTGTCTTAGACCCATCCATGCAATGCCCAGGGAACTCTGTGAGGCCCCCAGGAGCAGCCATTCACCCACATACTCCCCTACCTGTGGCAGACTCCCTGTGTGGGCCCCTGAGGATGGTAAGTAGGAGACGTTGCAGATGATTCATGAGCATGCGTAGAAAGCCGGTCCACTCTGCAGGGTCCGGAGAAAGCACACAGGCTTGAGCACCACCCTAGGGAAAGCAAAGGAGGCTATCAGAATCCCACCTGGCTTTGGGGGATTGAGGGAAGGCACACATTCTTAAGAACTCCCCACCCCACCCTCAGAGGGAACATGAAGTGTGGAGCAGGTGTATCCACAGAAAAGCTCAGAGAAAGCCTCAGATTCCCTCCTAGGAATTCTGACAGAAAAAGAAAGGAGCAGAAAGCTAATTTAAAGAAATAATAGCTGAGAACATCCAAATCCAGCAAGAGATTTAGGCATCCAGTTCATGACACTCATAGGTCCCCCAGGTTCAATCCAAAGCCATATTATAGTAACATTGTCTAAAATCTCATCTCCTTGTGACTACAATGAAACCACAACTGATTGCCAAACAACCATTAAAAAAAAGACTGGAATCTAGCAAAAAATATCGTATTCAACTGGAAACGTAAAGGGGGAACCACAGCAGGACGGTAGGAAGGACATGCTCACAATATAATCGGGCCCCATACCCCCAGGTGGGTGATCCACAAGCTGAAGAATAATTAAGTCGCAGAGGGCCTCCCACAGGAGTGAGAGCTCTAAGCCCCATGTCAGGCTCCCCAGGCCGGGAGGAGGAGGAGACCCCAGGACATCTGGTTTTGAAGCTCCTGGGCTTAGCTCCAAGAGCCCCACAGGACTGGAGGAAACAGAGACTTCATTCTCTTGGGAAGCATACACAGAATCTCATGTGCACCAGGTCCAAGGGCAGAGGCGGTAATTTCATAGGAACCGGGGCCAGACCTGCCTGCTGGTTTTAGAAGGTCTCCTGGGGACTTAGGGGACAGCTGCAGCTTGCCCAGGAGACATAAAGGCTGGTGGAGGACTTTCCAGGAGTGTTCATCTACATGTGCTTTCCTAGAGGCTGACATCTTGACTGGATCATTAGCACCAAGACATAGCCCCAACACCCTGTAGGGAAGCCTCAGGCCAAACATCACCCGTCAACAGACTTCCTAAGCCACAAACGCCTCTAGACACGGCCCTACCCCACAGAGGTCCAGGACTAAGCTTTACCTGTCAGTGGGAACACACACACACTTCTGCCAGGAAACCTGCATAAGGCGCTAGTCCAGCCTCATCCACGAGAGGGCAGACACCAGAAATAAGAAAACAGCAGCCCCAAAGCCTGTGGAAGGAATCCACAAACCCAGTCCAGACTCTGCCCTGGGACCCGCTGGACCGTGGCCCTTGGATGACAAGAGAAGAGTGTACTCCTGGGACGCATAGGACGTTTCCCACAGAGGGCCACCTCTCTCTAAGGTTGACAAATGGAACTAACTTACCTCAAAATACAAATAGAAAGATAGACAATATGAAGCAGCAGAGGAATATCTCCCAGGCCAAAACACAAGATAAAATCCCAGAAGAAGAAATAAGTGATGAGGAGATAGGCAATTTATCTGAGAAAAAGTTTAAAGTAATGATGGCGAAGATGTTCAGAGAACTCAAGAGGAGTACAGGTGCACAGAGTGAAGTTTTTAGCAAAGAGTTGAAAAATATAAATACCAAAACAGAGCTGAATAAAATCACTGAAATGTGTAACACACTAGAAGGAATCAAGAATTGACTAAATAAGGCAGAAGAACGGATCAATGAGCTAGAAAACAGATTAGTGGAAATCATTAGAACAGAACAGAGAAAAGAAAAAAGAATGAAAAGAAATGAGGATAGTTTAAGAGAACTCTGGGATAACGTGAAGCACGCTATTCGCATCATGTGGGTCCCAGAAAAAGGAGAGAGAGAGAAAAGGCCCAAAAAATTTTTTGGAGAGATAGTAACTGAAAACTTGCCCAACTTGGGAAAGGAAACAGTCACCCAAGTCCAGGAGGCACAGAGAGTTTCACACAGGATCAACCCAAAGAGGAACACACCAAGGCACACGGTAATCAAATTGACAAAAAATAAGGACAAGGAGAAAATATTAAAATTAGCAAGAGAAAACCAACAAATAACACACAAGAGAACTCCCATAAGGTTATCAGCTGATTTTTCAGCAGAAACTCTACAGGCCAGAAGGAAATAGCACAATATATTTAAAGTGATGAAAGGGGAAAACTTACAACTAAGAATACTCAATGCCACAAGGCTCTCGTTCAGATTTGATGGAGAAACCAAAAGCTTCACAAACAAAAGCTAAAAGATTTCAGCACCACCAAACCACCTTTACAACAAATGTTAAAGGAACTTCTCTAGTCATCAAACCATAAGAAAAGAGAACAAAAGAAGAAAGAGAAAAAAAAAAAAAAAGACCTACAAGAGATTGCTTTGGCTGTTCCGGGCCTTTTATGGTCCCATACAAATTTTGGGAATTGTTCGTTCTAGTTCTGTAAAAAACGTATTTTGACAGGAGTTGCACTGGATTGCTTTGGGTAGTACGGCCATTTTGATAAGGTTGATTCTTCCAATCCTAGAGCACAAGGTATCTTTCCAATTTTTTGTATCTTCAGTTTCTTTCATCAGTGGTTTTACTGTTTTCAGAGTACAGGTAATCTCCTTGGTTGAGTTTACGTCTAGGTATTTTATTGTTTTTGATGCAATGGAAATATTTATACCAGGTATAAAACTCCGGTTTTTGAAGTGAAAAGAAAAAAAAAGTAAATGCAGGACTGCAAATGATACAATATTTTTCTTTTTTATGGGTGAGTTGTATTCCACTACATATATATGCTGCATTGTCTTTGTCCACTCATCTACTGATGTGCACTTGGGATGCTTCCATACCTTGGCAATTATAAATAATATTGCCATTAATAGGAGGGTGTATGTATCTTTTTGAATTAATTCTTATTTTGTGGTTGGCTTTATTCCTTTGATAGAGATGTAAGTTTAAAAACCTAAAGCTCTAAACATTCTTGGAAACAATAAACAGTACATACACGTAAGTTTTTTAAAACATGGGTATATTGTATGTATGTATTTACATGCAATGCATTGTTATGTGCAAATTATAACAATTCTACCTCATAAAACTGAAAAATGAAAAAACTGTCTAAAATTAAAGACAAAAAAGAATTTTAAAAGCAGCAAGGGGAGAAAGAAAGTTCATACATACAAAGAAAGTTCCGTAGGAAATGAATTTCCCGCAAGCTTACCTGAGCCATGGCTCCAGCAGGGCCCACGGGGAACAGGAGAGCAAACGCAGGGCTGGCAGGGAGAGAACAGAACTGAGCGCGCGGGCTGGAGGAACAGGGCCCCGGCCTGGCTTCCCGTCGCTCCGCATCCACCGCCCTCGTCACACGGTCCAGACGCCGTCACAGCGCCGTCCCACCACGGCCCCGTCCCGCCACGGCGCGGGCTCCGAGCCCGGAGCTGACCCGCGCGCAGCGCCACCCCCCTTAATGGGCCCAGCTCGGGTCTTCCACCTGCGCGCCGGCCTGGCAGGCCTGGTGTCCGCGAGCTCGGGATGGAGCCGAGCCCAGCGCACTCCGGCGTGGCTCGGGCAGGGCGGGCCCTCACCTACCCCAGCCCGCGCGGTCAGGTTCTCGGCTCTGCGATAGGGACCCGGCGACAGCGCCCCGCAAACCGCGCCTTCCAGAGCCTCAGGGACCAACCGCCACTAAGCCGCAGGCCTGGAACAGCTTTGCTACCCAGGGTCCACCGCGGCCTCCGCGCGGACGCACCCACGTACTACAACTACCAGGACGCCCCGTGCACAGGAGGCGCAGCGCCAGGGCCCAGGGAAGCCACACTTCCCAGGTTCCACCGCGGCCTCCGCGCAGGCGCCCAGAGCACAATTCCCAGTACGCCCCGCGCGCAGGAGGCGCAGAGCGCGGGCCTCGGGCAGCCACGCTTCCCAGGGTCGACCGCGGCCTCAGCGGGAGGCCAGGCCCTCCGCACTCAGACGACTACAACTCCCAGAACCGACTGCAGCCCAGCACTTCCATCCAGGGCCTCCAACCCTGACAGCCGTCGTGGGCGGTACCGCCGTCGCACAGGGCCGCAATTCCCAGTTCGTGGAACCTGCGGTGTGTACAGCCCGCGAGTCTTGGTGTCCTGCGCTCCGTAAGCGCGGTGGGCTCGGTCCCGGGCGTGTGGCGGAGGTTTTGGGACCTGATCTTTACCAGCTCGTGATCGAGTGGGGCAGGATGGGGCTAGACTTTGGGTGGAGATGGGAGGGTCAGGAGCGCGTCAGGCCCGTCGCAACAGGGAGCAGTGTCCAGGTGGAGGGACAATTTACTTGTGAGTTTGTGTGAAAGGGAGACTCAGGAAAGAAAAACAGCCCGTGAGAAGCACTGAAAGAGAAAAAAGGAAGAAATTAATTCGCTGGCCCGGTGAAAAGCGGTCCAGGGAGAGGCGGTATGAGAGCAGACTGGAAAGTACGCGGGGCCTCGCGCCCGCTGTGCAGAAGGAAAACACGGTTTATCTCCAGGGGGTGTGACGTCCTCTTGGCGGTACAGGGCGCAGCGCTTGGGTGAGATGTTTGCAGCAGGCCGTTCCTTCAAACCTCGTCTACCACTGTTTCTCACCTGCTCATGACCAGCTCGACGATACCACGGATGACTTGCCCAGATCTCTTAGTTAATCACTTTATTTCATTAAGATGATAAACACAAGAAAAGACAAATTTAGGAAAGAAATGGATTCGTCTGGGGACATGTTGAGAGTGACGTGTGTCTGTGTTTAATCTTAACTACTAAGCTTGTCCAAACTATTCTCACCCGCAGTCTTGTGTAGCTCCACCATTTTCTCCAAATCTTCTCTTCATTCAGAATTCGGCCTAATGTTTATAAAAGCATTTCCAAACATACTCCTCTGCTTGACATGATTTGATGGCTTTTGATTGCCCTGAAGCGAAGGCAAAAGTCCTTCACATGGTCCCTGAGGCTGTGCGCGACCTCACCTGTCTTTTCTCCGCCTCTTGCATTGCTTTCCTCCTCTGGCCGAGCTGACTTTGTTTCCCCAGTGGCCGCGAGAATGTGCTCCACCCCCGAAGAGGTTGTAGGTGCCTTCACAGCACGACTTGATCAGGGCATTTCAATTTATCGTTCATATTTCAACTCAAGCAACTTGTTTTTTGAAGATAGGTTCTCTGATTCCAGTGTGATCTCTGAACAAGGCTCCTTTGGTTGTAAACTCTCATGGGATCTACACTTTCGTTATCACTTAAAATAATTTGCAATTATGTTTGTAAGTATATATGTGTATTCATGATTATCTGTCTCGCTAGGCTCCAAGCATTATGAATCTAAGACTGTTTTGTGCAGAGTGAGGATTCAATGAATGACAAATGAATATTATCAAAGTTTAACTTTGTCGTATGTTGAGTTAAAACGTCTTGTTTGAATTTACTTTTCATGAGAATAAACAGATCTGTTTATTGACTAGTTCTTATTTCTCTGCTGTGAAATACCTGTTCATATCCTCTGCCTATTTTTCTATTAGGATCCCTGTGTTTTTATTATTGTTTTTATTATTGGGGGGGTAATTAGGTTTATTTAATTTTCAATGGAGTTACCGTGGATTGAACTCAGGACCTCATTCATGCTAAGCATGCGCTTTACCACTGAGCTATACCCCTTCTCCGGTGTTTTTGTCATTGATTTGTAGTTCTTTGTGTGGTGGGATTTTATAACTTTCATATCTATCTTGCAGATACAGAATATTCTCACAAGATATCACTTGTATTTTGTCTTAGTATGTAGTAGGACTGTGTGTGCTCGTGCGTGCGCGCACGCACGTGCATGCTGTACTTTGAAATTTTATGCAGTCCAATCTGTGTCTTTTCCCGTCAGACTTCTGAATTTCTCTCATTTAGAAAGAGTATCCACATAGTAAGTTTTTAAATATATCCTAAAACCCACAAACTTTTGGTCAATTAATCTTTGACAGAAGAAGCAAGAACATACAATGGAGTAAAGACAGTCTCTTCAGCAAATGGCGTTGGGAGAACTGGACAGCTGCAGGTAAATCAATGTAGTTAGAATACTCCCTCACACCATACACAAAAATAAACTCAAAATGGCTTAAAGACAGAACACGCTAAACCTCTCAGACGGAAACATAGGCAAAACATTATCTGACATAAATCTCAGCAATGTTCTTCTAAGGCAGTCTACCCAGGCAAAAGAAATAAAAGCAAAAATAAACAAAGGGGACCTAATTAAACTTAAAAGCTTTTGCACAGCAAAGGAAACCATAAGCAAAACAGACAATCTACAGAATGGGAAAAAATATTTGCAAAAGATGAGACTGACAAGGGCTTAATCTCCTGAATATATAAACAGCTCACACAACTTAAGAAAAATACAAACAACCCAATCCAAAAATGGGCAGAAGACCTAAACAAGCAATTCTCCAGTGAAGACATACAGATGGCCAATAGGCACATGAAAAAATGCTCAATATCACTATCAGAGAAACGCAAATCAAAACTACAATGAGGTATTACCTCACACCAGTCACAATGGCCATCGTTCAGAAGTCCACAAAAGATAAATGTTGGATAGGGTGTGGAAAAAAGGGAACCCTCCTACACTGTTGGTGGGAATGTAGTTTGGTGCAGCTGTTATGGAAAACAGTATGGAGATTCCTCAAAAAGTTAAAAACAGACTTACCATATGATCCAGCAATCCCACTCCTGGGCATATATCCGGAGGGAACCTTAATTCAAAAAAGACACACGCACCCCAATGTTCATAGCAGCACTACTTACAATAGCCAAGACATGGAAAAACACCTAAATGTCTGTTGACAAATGATTGGATAAAGAAGTGGTGGTATATTTATACAATGGAATGCTACTCAGCCATAAAAAATAATAAAATAATGCCATTTGCAGCAACATGGATGGACCTAGAGATTCTCATTCTAAGTGAAGTAAGAGAAAGAATAATACCACATATCACTTATATGTGGAATCTGGGGTAGGGGGGAGACAAACGAACTTATTTACAAAACAGAAACAGACTCACGGGCATAGAAAACAAACTTATGGTTACCAGTGGGGGAGGGGTGGGAAGGGATAAACTGGGAGTTTGAGATCTGCAGACACTAACTACTATATATATATAAATAGATAAACAACAGGTTTATACTGTATAGCACAGGGAACCATATTCAATATCCTGTAGTAACCTATGGTGAAGACTATGGGAACAAATGTATGTATGTTCCTATGTGACTGAAGTAATGTGCTGTACACCAGAAATTGACACATTGTAAACTAACTGTACTTCAATAAAAATATATAAAATAATAATAAAAAAATATACCCTAGATGGGTGGGGATACTCAGTGGTAGAGCTCATGCATGAGGTCCTGGGTTCAACCCCTAGTACCTCCATCAAAAATAAATAAATTTTTTAAAATAAAATAAGATAAAAATAAGATTAAAAGTTTAAAAATTATAAAGTAAAATAAAATATACCGTATATTCTTCTAATAGTAAATCTTCTGTCTGGGTCTCTTTCAGGACCCTCTGTTTTGTCTCCCTGATCTGGCCATCTGTTCCTTACGTATCAGACTGTTTTAATTACCAGAGCTTTCTGATAGGGCATGTCTCCTCTTACCCTCTTCTCTAATTTTTCTGGGTTAGTCTTATGACTTTGCCTCTCTGGACAAGTTTTAGAATAATCTTGCCTTATTCCTACAGAAAATTCACTGGGGATTCAGTGTGAAGAGAGAAACAACATGTTTCCTATAAGGGAACAGTTAAATGTCAGTGGATTTCTCATTTGGAGTCATAGAGGCCAGGAGATGGCACAACCTTTTTCAAGTACTGAAAAAAATACTGTAATTCTTAATTCTACATCTTAATTATTAATCCTATACCTTAATTATGTATCTATCAAAAATACTCTTCAGAAATGAAGGGGAAAGAAAGACCTTAAAGATGATGAAGACCTTCAGATAAAGGAAAAGTAAGATTTTGTCACCAGCAGGCCTAACCCTGAAGACTGACTAAAGGAAGTCCTATAATTATAAAGGAGATGATAATAGGAGGCGGGTTAGGTGAAAAAAAAAAACTTAAAAAGAAAAAAAATTGTGGTATACTTATATAATGGGCTACTACTCAGCCATAAAAAGAATAAAATAATGTCATTTGCAGCAACATGGATAGACCTAGAGATTGTCATTCTAAGTGAAGTAAGCCAGAAAGAGAAAGAAAAATACGATATGATATCACTCATATGTGGAATCTAATAAAAAAAGAAAAAAGAGGACACTAATGAACTCATCTACATAACAAAAATAGACTCGCAAACATAATCTCATGGTTACTGGGGATAAGGGGGTGGGAAGGGATAAATTTGGGAGTTTGAGATTTTCAAATGTTAACCATTATATATAAAAATAAATAAAAAATGAGTTTCTTCTGTGTATCACAAGGAACTATACTCAGTATCTTGTAATAACATTTAATGAAAAAGAATATGAAAACGAATATATGTAATATCTCTGGGACATTATGCTGTACCCCAGAAATTGATACATTGTAACCGACTATACATCAATAAAAAATAAATAAAAATAAAAATAAATTTCCCAGCAGAAATGTTGTACACCAGGAGAGAGTAGAATGATTATATTCAAAGTGCTGAAAGAAAAAAAAAGCCAACTGAAAATACTTTTCCCATGGGGGAAAAAAAAAGAATACTTTTCCCAGGAAAGCTGTCCTTTAGAAATGAAGGCAAGATAAAAGACTTTCCCAGATAGAAGCTGAGGGAGTTCACCACCACTAGACCAGCCTTACAAGCAATGCTGAAAGGAGTTCTTCAAGCTGAAATGAAAGGACACTAATTAGTAGAGGAAAACATGCAAATATAGAGCATGCTGGTAAAAGTAAGTAGAGACTTTTCAAATTCAGAATAGTCTAATACTGTATACGGTGGTTTGTTAATCACTTAACTCTAGTATGAAAGTTAAATGATGAACGTATTAAAGACAACTACAGCTACAATAATTTGTTAATAGATACCCAGTATAAAAGATATAAATTGTGACATCAAAAAGAAAACTAGGGAGAGGAGTAAAAGGATAGAGTTTGTGTATGCAGATGAAACTGTTATCACCTTAAAGTAGAATATTGTAATTATAAGATGTTTTATGTAAGACTCATGGTAACCACAAGGCAAAAATAACCCACCACGTATATAGCCGACTAATGTTTTACAAGGAAGCCAAGAATATGCAATGGGGAAAGGACAATCTCTTCAATAAATGGTGCTGGGAAAACTGGATATTCACATATAAAAGAACGAAATTGCACCTTATCTCACACCAATCATGAAAACCAACTTGAAACAGATTAAAGACTTAAACATTAAGACCTGAAATCATAAAACTCCTAGAAGATAACAAAGAGAAAATGCTCCTTGACATTGGTCTTGGCTATGATTTTTTTAATGACACTAAAGCACAAATAACAAAAGCAAAAATCAACAAGTGGTACTGTATCAAACTAAAAAGCTTCCGCACAGCAAATGAAACAAACCACAAAATGAAAAGGCAACCTATGAAATGAGGGAAAATATTTTCAAACCATCTGGTAAGGGATTAATATTAAAATATATAAGGAATATGTACAACTCAATAGCAAAAATTTAATAAACTAATTTAAATTTAGGCAAAGGACCTGGATAAACATTTTTCCAAAGACACACAAATGGCCAACAGGTAGATGAAAAGATGCTCAACATCACTAATCATCAGAGAAATGCAAATCAAAACCATAATGAGGTATCACCTCATTCCTGTTAAAATGGTTCTTATCAAAAAGACAAGAGAAGCGGTTAAGTGTACATAGCTCAGTGGTAAAGCATGTGCTTCATGAGCACAAGGTCCTGGGTTCAATCCCCAGTACCTCTATGAAAGAAAGGAAGAAAGAAAGAAAGATAACAAGTCGTGGTGAGGATACAGAGGTAAGGGGACTCCTGCGCACTGTTTGTGGGAATGTAAATTGATACCGTCAACAGATGACTGGATAAAGATGTGATGTGTCAGACAGATGGACAGAGTAGGAGAGAGGAGACAGAGAGAGAGTCTGGAATATTACTCAGCAATGAGAAAGAAGACATTTGCAACAATATAGAGGAACGTAGAGGACATTAAGTGAAATAAGTCAGTCAGAGAAAGAAATACTGTCTGATATCACTTATCTGTGGAATCATTAAAAAAAAAAATCACATTCACAGACACAGAGAAGAATGGTGGTTACCAAGGCCAGGGGGTTAAGAAGATGCAAAGATGCTAGTCAAAGGATACAAATCTTCATTATAAGATAAGTAAGTTATGGGGATCTAATAATACACAGCACAGTGGCGATAGTTGATAATACTGTATGTATACTTGAAATTTGCTAAAAGGGTATAAGCATTCTCACAGGGAGCAGAGATGGTAACCATGTGATGTGATGGATGTGTTAATCAACCTGACTGGTAATCATTTCACAAAGTATACTTATATCAAATCAGATAGAACTATTAAGAAAATTTAGCAAGCATGCAAGATACCCAAGGTATTGTATGCATGTATCTGTGAATATACTAAAAACCATTGAACTGTGCACTTTAAGGGGGTGAATTGTATGGTGTGTGAATTATTTTCCAATAAAGCTATTTAAGAATAAAAATTAAAATTGCCCCCAAAACTGAAAGATTAAAAGGCAATATACAAAAATCAACTGTATGAACAGTTGGGAAATTACTGTTACAGAAGTGCAAGTTGAACGATTTACATTAATTGATTTCAAGACTTACCGTCTGGAAACAATATAAAGTTACAGTAATCAGGACAGGTGGCATTAGTGTAAGAAGAGACAAACAGATCAATGAAATAGACTAGAGAAGCCAGAAATAGACTCACATTTACACAGTCTATTGATTTTTTGATTGTATCAAGATAATTCAATGCAGAAAGGAAATGCATTTTTCGATGGAAAAAAAAAGAATCTTGACCCTTAACATCATAGACAAAAAAAAAAAAAAAGACAAAATGGCTCATAGATCAAAAAAAAAAACAAACCTAAAGCTAAACCTATAAAGCTTCTAGAAGAAAACCTACCAGAATTATTTTGTGACCTTGGAGCTGACAAAGATTTCTTAGGACAGAGAAAGCACTAAGTATAAAATACTGATAGACTGGATTTTATTCAAATGAAAACCACCTGTTCATCAAAAGATGGCACTTTAAAAAGTCACCAGCTGAGGAAAAGAACATTTGTAATACATATATGTGACAAAGAACTCATAACCAGAATATAAGAACTTCCACAACTCTATAATAAAGACAAACAAACCAATAAAAATGGACAAAAGGCTTAAACCAATACTTCATAAAAGAAGATACAAAAATGGCCACTAAACACGTGAAAAGTTGCTCGACATCATTATTCATTAGGGGAAGGCAAAATTTAAACCACAGTGGGATACCACTACATATCCATTAAAATGGCTAAAATGAAAGAAAAAAACTAAAAACTATATGTTGGCGAGACGGAACAACCAATTTGGAATTAGTTTGGCTGTTTCTGATAAAATGAATCATACACCTACACCGACTCTATGATTGAGCAATTCCACTCCTAAGTATTTGCTCCGGAGAAACGAAAACATACGTTCACAAAAAGTCTTGTACTGGACACTCGTAGCACTATATTCATGATAGCCAAATACTGAAAAGACGTCAAATGTCCATAAAAAAGAGAATGGGTAAGTAAATTTTAAAAGAATACCCATAAAATGAAATACTATTCAACTATAAAACTATAAAAAGTAAAGAACTAATGATACATGTAATGACATGGATAAATCTTCAGTTGAGTAAAAAAAAGGAAAGAAAGAAAAAGAAAAAGAGCCAAATACGTTTTACAGAACATATATAATTTCATTTTTATGAAGTTTTAAAACATGCAAAACTAATCTACAGTGATAGAAATCAGAACATTGGTTTCCACTGGGAGTTGAGATTGATTAGGAAGAGGTACAAAGGAACTTTCTGGAGTGACAGAAAGATTCTGTAGCTTGATGAGGTGCAGATTATGGACTATATGCATTTGTCAAAACTCATTTAACTGCACATTTAAGATTTCCTCATATCACTATACACAAATTATACCTTGATTTTTTTTTAGATGAAGTTGAAATAAAGACATTTTCAGAAAAACAAGAGTTATGCTACTTTATCACCAGCAGATTTCCACTATAAGAAATGCTAATGGAAGCCCAGAACAGCAGGCAGAAACACCACCCAGTGGTGGTCAATGTGCAGGTAAACAGTAGAGGCCATCTCTTAAAATTTCTTTAAAATACTGCTGAGTCCACAGACATAAAGAACAAACTTATAGTCACCAGGGTATAAAGGGGGTGGGAAGGGATAAATTAGGAATTCAAAATTTGCACCTCTTGGGGAGTGATGGAAATGTTATCTATCTTGACTGTGGCGGTGGTTTCATTGGTGTATATATCTTAACAAAATTCATCAAATTGTACATCTGAAGTATGTGTAGTTTACTGTACAGGAATCATAACAAAGCTGTTAAAAATAAATAAAATAAAAACTGTTGAGTCCAGCACTGGCAAGATGGAGTAAGTGTACTCTAGCTGATACTTCCTATTGAATACAACTAAAACATCTGGAGTATATAAAAAAAAAAAAAAAAACAAAAATCTGGACTCTGAATAGTAAACACTAGCAGGCTGACTGGGAAAGAGGGTCAAAACCTGAAGAATAATCAGTTCTAGTTTCCAGGTTAAAGTTGAGGGCAGCTCAAAATGCAGAATTTTGCAAGTGCAGACAGCAAATAATCCAAGAGAAAGCCCTTCTTTTTCACCAGAGCATAAGAAAAAGACACCTCAAGCCAGAGATTATAGACAGCATTTGTTTTCCTTTTTTTTTTTCTTCTGTCTTTCTTTCTTCTCCCCTGGCTCTGCCCCAAGGTTAAGCTACAGAGCTGTGTTGCTACAGTGGTAGTGCTATGAACTCCAGAAAACCCATCTCCTTGGCTACAGTAAATGCCCAAGATACAATTCAAAATTGCTCATATGAAAAGCCAGGAAAATCTGATTACTTCTCAAGGGAAAAAGCAATCAATTAATGTTATAAATATCAGACAAATACTTTTAAGTGCTTATTATAACCAACATCCATGAGCTAAAGATTGAACACTTTCTAAATGAATGGAAAGATAGGGGTTCTCAGAAGAGACAAACTAAGACAAAACAAAGCAAAAAAGGAACTAATTGCAAGTTTTACCACTGTAAAATACAACGCCTGAAAGAATTCACTAACAGTCTCAATAGCAGAATGGAGAAGACATAGAAATCAGTCAGTGAACTTGAATATAGAGCAATAGAAATATCTGAACAGAGAGAAAAAAAGATTTAAAAAAAATAAAAAGAGCCTCAATCATCTGTGGAATTATATCAAAAGATCTAACATCACATTATTGGAGTCCCAGAAAAAAAGGAGAAAGAAATCGGATAGAAAAAATTTTTGAAGAAATAAAGCTAAAAACTTCCCAAATTTGGCTAAAGGCGTAAATTTACAGAGTCAGTCTCAGCAAACACCAGAAAGGATATACTCAGTCAACAAAAATAAATAAACAACCTGATTCAAAAATGGGGAAAACACCTGGAGACATTTTTCCAAAGAAGATATACGAATGGTCAATAAGCACAGGAAAAGATGCTCAACATCACTAATCATTAAGGAAATGTAAGTCAAAACTACAGTAAAACACCACCTCACATTTATTAGTATGGCTACTGTTAAAAACAAAAAAACAAGCAGAAAACAAGTGTTAGTCTTTCAGTGCTGGTCTCAGCCTGTCACTAACCAATGCTGTGGCTGGACCAGCCCTTGCGGTTCCTGTTACAACTGCAAGGCGCCCTTCAGCAGTAACTATCAGGAAACTTTGAAAAAAAATAGAGGTTTATTATTTAAAAGACGTGGAAGTTACATAGCATACCTGGTGCCACACAGCGAGGTTGCAGGAATAATGAGAGTGCTCAGGTCTGGGGTTCTGCTATCACTGGGGTTGAGGGTGGGGACCTATGGTTTCACGTTTGGTTAATTTAAAGCTTAAGAGTAGGAGAACTTAAAGCCTGGGAAGAAAACAAACAAACAGCCCAATGGTTAGTTATTGAAATCACCCAAGATTGCTAAAACAAAGAAGACTTGGGAGTGGGGAACCGCTGGCTCTTTCTCTAGTTAAGTCTCTGGCAATGTGTTTATTCAAGTAGCCAGCCGTCTTTGAAGGGACTGCCTCTTTGAAATGGATGCCTCAGCAACAAAGCTTAAATCAGGCACTTACATTACAAAACAAAACAGAGCAAAAGGAGACCTGTCAGGGATTACACTACAGTTGGCCGGGATGTGGAGAAATTGAAACCCTGTACACTCTGGATGGGAATGCACAATGGGACAGCCACTGTGGAAAACAGTGTGGAGCTTCCTCAAAAAATTAAAAATAGAATCACTGTATGATCCAGAAATTCTATTTCTAAGTATATACCCAAAAGAAATGAAAGCAGGGTCTCAAAGAGATATCTGTACATCCACATTCATGGCAGCATTATTCACAGTAGCTAAAACGTTGAAGGAACCCAAGTGTCCGCTGCCCAATGAATGGATAAGCAAAATGCATATACATATACATAGAATGGAATATTATTTAGCCTTAAAAGGGAAGGAAATTCTGCTATGCGCTACAACATGGATGAACCTTGAGAACATTATGCTAAGTGACATAAGCCAGTCACAAAAAGACCAATACTGTATCATTCTACTTATATGAGGTACTTAGTCACAATCATAAAGACAAAAAGTTGCCAGGGGCTGTGGGGAGGGGAGAAGGAGGAGCTATTGCTTAATTGGTATAGAGTTTCAGATCTACACAAGTTATGGGGAGGGGTGATGATGATGGCTGCACAGCAATGTGAATATATTTAATACCTCTAACTGTACACCTAAAATGATTAAGATAGTAAATTTTATATTACATACATTTTAATACAATAAAAAAAGAGAAAAGAGATACACTCAAGAAAACCAAGGCCAGAAACATCATAATCAAACTGATGAAAACTAAAGATAAAGGAAAAAAATCACAAAAGCAGCCCAGAGGAAAAATGATTCTAACGACTGTGGATATTTTATCACAAACCATGGAGACCAGAAAACAGTGAAACAATATCCTTAAAGTGCTTAAACAGAATACCTGTCACCCAGAATTCTATCTATAGCCAGCAAAAATATCCTTCAGGTGTAATTGTGACATAAAGACCTTTTCAGGTGATAGAAATAAGCAACTTCACTGCTGGCAGACTTGCTCTTAAAGAAATGTTAAAGGCAGTTCTGCAGAAAGAAGGGAAATAATGCCAGAGAGAAACCTGGGACTTCAGTAACAAAGACAATACAACAGAAATATCTTGAGTAAATATAATAGATTATTTTCCTTGTAAGTCCTTTAAATCTTGCTATAGCATTGTCTGGTGGGACTCTCAAGGATATGTGTAATACGCATGGCAACTATTACATAAAAGGATGAAGGTAAAGGGTTGTGAGGTTTCTACATTTTACTTCAAGTGGTAAAATATTAATTCTAAGTAGACTGCGAAGAGTTAAGTATGTATATTGTAATCCCTGGAGCAAACACTACTTAAAAAAAGGAGAGAGCCAAAAGATATATTAAAATGGAACACTAAAACATATTCAAATAACCCCAAAAAAATCAAGAATGGGGGTAGGGGAAAGGTATCAGAAGGAATTCACAGAAAACAAAAAAATATAATGTAGACTTAAATCAAATGATATCAATAATTATATTAAATGTAAACAGTCTAAGTATGGCAAATAAAAAAGGTATTATAAGATTGGTTATTTTAAAAAGACAAATTATAGGCTTTGTAAAAGAAACCCATTTAGAATGTAGTTTGGAGCAGCCATTATGGAAAACAGTACGGAGATTCTTCAAAAAACTAAAAATAGACTTACCATATGATCCAGTAACCCCACTTCTGGGTATATATTCGAAGGGAACTCTAATGCAAAAAGATACATGCACCCTAGTTTTCATAGCAGCACTATGTACAATAGCTAAGACATGGAAGCAACCTAAATGTCCATCGACAGATGACTGGATAAAGTTGTGGTATATTTATACAATGGAATGCTACTCTGCCATAAAAAAGAATAAAATAATGCCATTTACAGCAACATGGATGTCCTTGGAGAATGTCATTCCAAGTGAAGTAAGCCAGAAAAAGAAAAGACAGAAAATTACCATATGATCTCACTCATATGTGGAATGTGAAAAATAAAAAAAAAAAAGGACACTATGAACTCATCTACAAAACAGAAACAGACTTGCAGACAATCTTATGGTTACTGGGGAAAGGGGGTGGGAGGGGATAAATGTGGGAGTTTGAGATTTACAAATGTTAGCCGCTATATATAAAAATAGATTTTTAAAAAGTTTCTTTTGTATAGCACAGGGTACTATGTTCAATATCTTGTAATAACCTTTAATGGAAAAAAATATGAAAATGAATATATGTAGGTATATGCATGACTGGGACATGGTGCTATACACCAGAGATCCACACATTATAATCGACTGTACTTCAATAAAATAAATAAATAAATAAATAAATAAATAAATAAATAAATAAATAAATAAAAGAAACCCACTTAAAATATAATAATGTAAGCAGGTTAAAAGTAAGAGTCATTAATAATAAGTAAACGAACAACCCAGTTAAAAATAGGCAGAGGACTTGAACAAAGATTTCACCAAAGAGGATGGCAAAGTAAGTGCATGAAAAGATACTGAACATCATTAGTCACTATGGAAATGTAAACTAAAACCACAATGAGATGTCACTATGTCCCTATTAGAATTACTAAAATTAAAAATCTTGACACCACAAAGCACTGGCAAGAATGAGTAACCAGAATGCTCAGAGATTGCTGGTTGTAATGAGAATACAGTCACTCTGCAAAATGGTGTGGCAGCTTCTTATAAAGGTCAACATATACTTACCGTATGACCCAGCAATTATGCTCCCAGTCATTTGTCCTAGTGAAATTAACTTACATAAATGTTCACAGCAGCCTTATTTGTATTAGCCATAAACTGGAAATAACCCAAATATCTTTCAACAATTAATGAATAAACACCAACGCTGGAACATGCGCAAAAAGGAACATAACTCAGCAGTACAAAGAAACAAACTATTGATACACACAACTCATATGAATCTCAAAGACATTATGCTAACAGACATTACACCGTCTCAAAAGATCGTATACTGTAGGATACAGGACTTTCCAATGATCCCAAGGCCCCACCTGCACCTGCCCTGCTGAAATCTCCAGCTGACCCTCCCCACCTTCCCATCATCAGCCACAATGGCCACCTCTCTGCTTCTCTTGTCTTGGAGCCTTTGCACAGGCTGTTCCAGGTGTGGGGATGCTCTTCCCCCAGATCTTCCCATCATTCGGGTCACACTCAATGTGCTTCTCCAGAGTGACCTAAGAGACCACCCACACCAGTCTCTGCCCTCCTGCCCAGGTTTCTCTCTTCATAACACCAATCTGAATTTGTGTTACGTGTGTGCTTGTTTACACATCTATGGTCCTCCACTTGAAAATGTTTCTGTTCACATTTCTGGATCCCTACAGCCTAAAACAGGGGTATCACTGGAATTTAGTAAAGTCTTGTTGAACAGATGGATGGATGAACATGCTACACAGAGGATGGGATAGTTTTCCAAGAGAAATGGAAATTCCCTTTCCAGGAAAGGAAATGAGTACATGGCAGAAAAAAAAAACATACCAGGGATGGAGGGTATAGCTCAGTGGTAGAGTGCATGCTTAGTATGCATGAGGTCCTGAGTTTAAGCCCCAGCACATCCATTAAAAATCATCATCATCATCAATAAAAACCTCATTACCTACCCTTTCCTCAAAAGAAGATTAAAACACACACACACACACACACACACACACACACACACACACACACACACTCATAACCAGGACAGGTAATACTGTCATCATCGCCAGGAAGTGGCATCACCCTTGCCACTGCCACCAGAGGGTACATCCCAGGACTGCAGAAAGATGAAGCCCAGGATGCAAGATCTAGGCCGATTCTGGGAAGGTGGGATGCCAGCCCCACTGCCTTCACCTCTTAGTCTCCGTTTGTCAGGGCTGGTGGGAGCATCCCTGAGAGTGCTATATGGGAGGATGGTGGGTAGAGCTGGGTCAGAGATTCAGTCCTTACTCCTAGTCGCATTCTCAAGCAGGGGGAAGGAACAGTGGATACTAGCTTCTTATCTGATGTTCAATGTGGGGTCTAGTCACTCAATCCTTGACTCCTCCTGGACCCTCAGAGTCTGATACTGCCCTCTAGCAACATCCTCTAGCTACTCAGGAGCAGAAGACCACAGGTCCAGCAGGAGGGAAGGGGAGCGATGCTCTGGACTGAGCAGTAGGGCATGTGGCAGACTGCCTGCACAACATGTGGGCTATCCACACACTGCATCATTCAGCCTTTAAAAGGAGGGAAATCCTGCCACATGCTGCATGGATGAACATCATGCCGAGTGAAGTAAGTCAGACACAAATACTGTATGATTCCATTTATATGAGGTATCTAAAGTAGTTAAATTCATAGAAACAGAAAGTGGAAGGATGGTTACCAGAGGCTGGGGGAAAGAGGAGAGTTGTTGTTTAATGAGTATAGAGTTTTGTAAGATGAAAAAGTTTCAGAGATCTGTTATATAACATGAATACACTCACCACTACCATGGCCCTGTACACTGAAAAATGGGTTAGATGGTATATTCTGTGTTTTTTCCTGCAATTTAAATAAATAAATAAGAAAGACAGAGCCCAACTACAGTAGAGGTCTCAGCTGGCCAAAGCTGAGAAGCTGTAGGATAGACTATTTTCAGTTTCAATTCCAAGGGCATTTATTTTTGAACTTTTTCTCTGAGAATGTGCTAATAGGAAAGGGATTCATGTACCAGGGGCATTTCTGTGTGACTTGCAATGTTATTCAGGAGGTACATTTATGCCATTGTTGAGATCAATTAATGGCAGGACGTAGGGAGTGAATTCTAGAACATCCTCTGATCCCTAGCAGGATTTTCAGCGGTTCAATCTGCACCTGACACTTCTGGCCCCCCGGAGAATGAAGGCAGGAGCAGGTCCGTCTAAGGAGCAGGCCTCATGAGCATGGGAGCAGGAAGGAACCCTGTGGCCTCCTCCTCTGAGGTGACCGCACTGCCCCTTGAGAACCACAGGCTCAGCTGTTGGACGCAAGGCATTCAGGGAAAGGCTGGAGCTGAATCTTTAGCATTCCCTGCTCATTTCCCACTGAGAAGAGACTTCCACCCCTCCAGTCAGCCCCTCCACCTCCTCTTTACTTCACCCCAAGGCAGAAGAAAATTGTCCAGTTGGTGAAATCAGGACACGTTCACCTGGCAGGGTTACTGCTGCGAGGAGTAGAGCAGACTGTCATTTGGACCAAGGGCAGAGCTATTCCCCTACTCTGACCCTTGTCCCCAAGCAGTGAGCAATGCAGGGTCCCACCTCTATCCCCCACCCCCACCCCAAGGGCAGTCTGGCTCCTAGAGCTTCCTGACCTGGCCTGGGTGGGGTAGGTCAGCCTGACTGGGAGGCTGAGCTGTCTTCATTGCAGTTCTCAGCCCCCACAGCCAGCCCTTACACACAACTGGACAGCCACAGCTTCTCAGCTGAGGGGTCAGCAGCTTCTCACCCCTACCAGCCCGGTCAGAGAAGACACTCAGGGTCCAGGAGCCAGAAGCCAGCTGAGGGCTCCATCCCCAAGTTCCCTGAAAAGGATAAAAGCCCTCAGGCCCTTCTTTACCAGGCCACAGTCCCTGACACCATTCCCCACCCCGCCCTTCTTGCCCAAGAAGCTGGAGGAGACAAAGCCCAAAAGAGGCTTTTAATACAAAGAAGGAAGGGGATGGCCTGGGAAGAACTTAAATAAAGGAGACAAGGGTGTCAGGAGCCAGCAGTGGGGGGCCTGGGGGCCCTGCGGAGAGGGATGATACAGACAGAGTTCCGAGCCTCTTTGATCCGCCACCACCGGCCAAGCCTGCAGGGGTGAGAGGAGCATCTGAGGCAGGGCCCAGCCCCAGCCGGTGTCCACCCCCATTCCCACCCAGCCACCCAAACGGTGCCACCTGCTCCACCCTCACCCCCTGAGGGGTGCATCATACCTGTGCTCCTGCCCCACCCCAGCCACCAGGAAGTCCCCAGCGCTGGAGAACTTGAGGCTATTGATAAAGCCCACCTGGGAAGAGGGAGGTAAGACGTGAGAACAGATCCCCCACCACAGCCCTAGCATCATAGTTAAAGGCCTGGCCTGGGTTAAATCCCTGCTCTGCCTCTGGCCACCTGGGCCAGCCCTCCCTCCCTCAGGACCTCAACCTCCACATCTGTGAGATGGAGGAAGTGGAGTGCGGGCCTCACAGTGAATTTATGGGGATTAAGGAAACACCGTATGCCAAGTATGGCCTGGCTCTTCACCCTGGAGACCCCTTGATCATCACCACTGACCCAAGCCATGCATGTCACTAGAAGTCACTGACAGATCCTGCCACTCTGCCCTAGGTTGCCCCGAGTCCACACACCCTAGCCTGGCGTTCAACCCAGCACCAGCCATGCAGAACTGATGACAGTGCCAGGCCCCTCAGGCCTTTCCCCACACTGTTCCCTGCCTTGTACCTCAGTCCTCAGGACAGGGCCTAGGACAAGGAGGGAAGTGGTAGCAGGGGAGAAGGGAGAGGAAGATGGGAGGGTTCCTGTGGGCCCTGTGCTAGGAACTGGGGCTAGAAAGAGAAGTCACAGCTGGCCCTACTCTGAGGAGGTGCCTTTCTGGCAGGAAAAGGCTGTAAGGGGCCTTGGGAGTGTGGCAAAGACAGGCTGGACATTCAAGCTACACTTACCAGGGGAATGTTGCAGAGAAGGTCAAGCTGCCGGAAGCCCTCTCCGCACCGCCAGAGCCGCACAGAGTTGTTATGAGAGCCTGGGGACCAGGGAGACGGTGAGCACCGCCCACCCTGTGGCCCCCCTCCTCTCTGCCACGCAGGGCACCCACCTGTGGCCACGAGATCTGTGTTGAGCAGGGCTGCCACCGATGACACCCAGAAGGGCTGCTCCAAGCCTGGCTCCCCCCGTAGCCCATGGGCCTCACGCTGCAGGGCAAGTGGCCGCTTCTTGGAGAGGCCCCACAAGGCCACAGAGCTGTGGGCAAGGAGCAGGCCAGTGAGGGGGCAGGGCAGAAAGGCCACATGGCAGGATGGGATCAAGTGCACACCAGCCACAAGAAGCAGACAAATGCACCTGAATTCTCTGCCTCAATGTCCTCATCTATGAGAAGGGTTTACGAGAGCCCCCAAGCAGGGAGTACTCTATGAAGCAAGTCCGGGGGCAGCGGCAGTGGTGGAAGATGTCAAAAAGGCAGCTCTTACCCATCGTCTGCACCCGACACCATGTGCTCTTCGTTGATGAGCTGGATACTGTCGATGGAGCCCCTGGAGAAAGGAACCGTGAGAGGCGTGGCCTGACCTCACCCCCAACCCACGCAGCACCCCGACGCCTAGCACAGCGAGCCGCCCCCACGCCCAGCGCAGTGAACCGCCTTACTGGTGGCCATAGAAGACCAGCTGGGACTCCTCGGGGATCTTCCACACACGCACGGTCCCATCTCGCCCCCCGGCAGTCACGCAGCACTCCCTGCTCAGGGCGTCCAGTGCAGCCACTGCATCCTGGTGCCCAAAACTGGAGCAGAAGATAGAGGGAGGACAGAGGTGGATGGGGCCCACATGTAAATGCGCATGCGCAGAGCCACACACCACCAATCCCCCCCAACACGTGCGTGCGCCCAACTGCACTTACAGCGTCTCCACGTAGGAGTTCTCCGCCACGTTCCACACCTTCACAGAGCGATCATGGGATGTGCTGTAGAGCTGGTGGGTTCCTCTGCGGAACGCCAGCCCCTGGGGGTGCATGGAGAGAGGGCAAATGGGACCTGAACTACAGCAGGCGAGACAGAGGTCAGGCCCAGGCAGGACATCGGGAAAAGCACATCACTGAAAAGCACACCACGTGGCACAGAGAGCCGGCTCCCTGCGAGAGCGCTTTGTGGGGCTCTGTGCGGGGCCAGGGCCACGCTCTCCTGCCCTCCGGCAGTTGCAGACTTCTCAAAGCCTCCCTCTCCCTGGGCAAGCTCGACTCCCTATTGTTTCACCCTGTTTCTGCCCTTTACACCAAAGTGCAGGTTCCCTGAGGATGGGGGCCCTCTGCCCCATTCACCCCGTTCCCCAGAGCCCAGCACCAAGCCTGGCCCACTCAGGTGCTCTATAAAACGTCCACGAAAGGAGGCCCAGCTCCTTACCGAAACGGCATCCCGGTGTCCGGTGAAGGTGTACAGGTGCTGGCAGCTCTGGGCGTCCCAAATGAGAATGAGCTTGCTGCGGTCACCTGAGGCCTGTGGGAGGACGACAATGGTCACGGGCACCTGTTGTGTGCCCAGATCTCATACCCACCCTCAGGGCCAACCCTGCCTTACCAGGTACTTGCCGTCGGAGGAGATGGCCATGCAGAGGATGTGGCTGCTGTGGCTGGAGGGCTTTCCGTCGGCACCCTTCTTGGCCCGAGGGATCACGTGAAGCTTCCGGCCACTCTCCACGCTCCCTGACACCAAGGAGGAAAAGAGGTGCTACTGGGATGGGGGGTAGGACTGCCAGGCAACCCCCATCAAGGGCAGTGTGGGGTCATGGAAAAAGTCCTGGCCTCAGATCAGAAGATCTGGCTCAGCCACTGTGAGTCCCTAGACAAATCATCTCAGTTTCCTCATCTGTCATGTGGTGACAATAATCCCAAAGGGCAGCCATGAAGCCCAGAAGATAAAGGACAGGAAAGTGCTTTGGGACTGATGGTGTGAGGTCTTCTGTTACTACTGTGGGTGGATGAAGACAGTGCTCAGTGGAAGAAGGCTGGGAACCCAGGAGGACCAGGAACTCAGTCCCAGGGCTGTGCAGAGCCTCATGTGTCCTCCAGTCCAACTTCCCACCTGCAGCATCAATGCTCATTAAATGGCACTGCCTCTGCTCCACCATCTCCAATGACAGTGACAGGGAGCTCACAAACCCCACTCCCGGGCAGAAGCCTCCGCTGTCACCCAGAAAACACCTCTTAGGGAACCAACCTGCAACCAGAAGCTTTCCCCATCAGGCCTCAGTTTGCCCTGATTATCCCCTCCTCCCTAGAACAGCCCTCCCAGATGACCCCTGGGTGTGGCACCCCACCCAGACACTCACTCACACTTAATAATGGTGCAGTCTTTGGCGGCAGAAAAGATGGCCAGGTCATCTGGGGTGATAACCAAACATGTGATGGACAGCTGGTGGCCCCGTAAGATTCGAATGTCGGCTGGGGCTGGGGCCTGAACCTAGGCAGGTAGGGGCCAGGTCACTGTGACTGGGGTCAGGAAAGCACCCCTACACACACACACACACACACACACACGCCGTCCTTTCCCACCACCCTGCCCAGATGGAAAACCAGACCCAGGGCTGCCAGGACCAGATCCTTCTGACTGTCTGCCCTAGTGTGTTTCAGGGCAAAGACTCCACAGCCTGAGTCCCCACTTAGGCCATCTGCCCACCAACCCAGGTGATTCCCTCCGATCTGATGCTAAAGTGCCCTGCCCACTCACCTCTTTTGCCACCGACTTCTGCAGCCTGCCCCTCTGCTCAAGCTGCATGGAGAGGAGAGGGGTGAGATCCAGGAGCAGGACCAGCCCCACCCCTTCCCTCCTACCTTCCTCCCTCCACACTCACCACATCCTCCTTCAGCCTCCCCGCCACCTGGTCCTCCTCAAATTCACGGGCTTCAGCCTTCTCCTCCTCTGTGGAGGACAGACCAGGCCAAGTAAACCCAGGCCAAGACCCCACTTATCCCTTCCCATCTCCACCCACCACCTCAGTCCTGGGTTCTGAACACTTGGGCTGTGTCTCATGGACGTTCGGGCTACTTCTGGCAAAGGGGAGGGAGAACTAGATGGTCTCCTGCTCACCCCCTGCCTTTACTTATCAGATCAATCTAAAACCCCCTGGAGGCCTGGCCTGCCCAGGAGGCCATGAGAGCTCCCAGCCACCCTCTCACAGGACAGCCAGCACCAGCAGCCACCAGGTACCTGCACCAGTCACCCATCAGGTTGCTGGGACTGCAGCAGGCAGACAAAGGCATAGGCCCCACCCACCACTTGCCCAACCCACGGGCTCACCTTGCTGCCTGAGCTGCTCAAGGTAGAGCTTGGCCAAGCGCAGCTTCTTCTCCTGTGCGGTCTCCTCCAGCTCCTCTTCCTCCTCCTCCTCAGTCCTCCTGGGAGCCAGGCTGTGGGGAGGAGGGGGCTGGGCTTGAGGGAGCTCGGCCGGCTCCTCTGGCCACTAGGACTGGGACTCCTCACTGCTTCCCTTGCCACTCGACCGCCCCCATTTCTGCCAGCCCTTGTGGCCAATGATCACACATGCAGGAAACTGAAAGATGTGACTTACAACTGAAAGGGCCCACCCAGTGCCCAACCGAAGGATAAAAACAGACCCAAAACCCAAAGAGATTACTGTGAAATCTCTCAACTCCCGAGGAAAGAGAAGGCTCAATAGGCTTCCAAGAAAAATCAGGTCCCATGTACAAAGGGTCAGGAATCAAAATGGTTTCAGATGACTCAACAGCAACAACGAGAGCAGGAAAAAAAGAGCCGCACACACAAAATTTGGAAGAAAAAGCTAACCCCTGGAATGGCGTGTCAGTTAAACGTTTAAAGATGAGTGAAGATACTATCAGAAGTACAAGGTGCCACAGAGTCCTTTTTCCTCCTTTTAAGGATGGAGGATGTGCTTCCAGGACGAGAGAGTAAACTAAGAATGAGGAAGGCATGGAAGACAGAAGGAAACAGAAGATCCAACATGGAAAGCAGAAAAGGTAGATCTCAGAACGACCACTTCCAGACACAAGAGGAGCAGTCAGCCCAGATCTGATGCAAGGAACCAAGAGGCAGACACGTGGGGACCATCATTGCCCCATCCTCCCTGTCATGGCACCATCCTCTACCCCGAGAATGAGATTCCAGGTGAAGCTTAACTCCTCTTGGCTTAACCTGGTGCTGGTGAAATTCTTGCTTTTCCCTCCACACCCCTCGCTCAAGACAAGTCCTACTTTGACTTGCTCCTGGGAGCTGGAGATAGGTCATGGGATCTCAGAAGCAGAAAATCCAGGCAGCCTGTTCCCTCAGATCACGTGCCTGCAGATATCTAGTCCCTGTCAGGTGTCCCAGCTGTTTCCCAGACTCACTCATGACCTTATCCGTTGGAACGGACCTTGGAAACTCTCAAGGAAGCCGAGGCCTAACCATGCTCCAGATATCATTTAGTGCCCGGTACCCAGCAAGTGTTCAGCCAACAGGCTTGGTGCTACCCTCCTCTCATACAACCACGGTCAGAACATCTACTCAGTTTACCCAGACTAATCAATCTATTGTTTATGGGTTCACACATAGGAGACAGAACTCTAAAGAAAATCAAGGGAAGGGAAGTATATAATGTTACAATTCCACTCATACGATATTCTGAAAAAGGCAAAACTTCAGGGACAGTAGTTACCTGGGGTTGGGGCGGCTAGGGGGAATTGACTACAAAGAAGCAGGGGGAATTTTAGAGGGGTAGAAACCTTCTTTATCTTCATAGTGCTGGTGGTTATGTGACTATATGCATCTGCCAAAACTCACAGAACTATACACTACAAAGGGTGAATATTACTGTATGTGATACCTGAATCAGAAAATGAAAAAAAGAAGAAGAAGGAAAAGGAGAAGGAGAGGAAGAGGCAGAAGAGGAGGAAGAGGAGGAAGAAGAAGAAGAAGGAGGAGGAGGAGGATTAAAAGAAAAAGATAAAGAAAAAGGAAGGAAGGAAACCAAAGAAATGATTGACTCAAGTCAGGAACAACAGATGGGGCTTCTAAGTTTCTGTGAATGGTCTAGCTCTGGTGGGTGCACAGAGGTTCATCATTTCATCATTACTCTCTATAGGACAATTACATTTTGTTAACTCTTCTGTAGCTAATACACTTCATGACACATTTTTAAAGTATTTAAAGGTGCTTAGCACAGGGCCCGGCACACACTCAGCCCCAGTAACCTTAGGACTACAAAAAGCATATTAGGTCCTTCTGTGAGCAGGTTAAGGCCAACATGTATGCAATTTTAGAAGCAGAATTTCTAAAGCCAGCTCTTAAGAAAGGCACCAGGATTCCCTGGTATGACAGTTTCCATTCCAGAGTCAGGCCTGACACCTTGCTAGCCCCCTTTGAGACTCTGCAACATGGTCCACCTTGGTCACCTGCAGAATGAAGGAGGTACTCAAAGCCCTCCACAGTCCAAATGCACCTTCCACCTGCCCTTCCACCCTCTCCATTTTCCATTTGCCCACTTAACCCTCAGACTTTCCTCTGATCCCTGACTGCCTTCCCTACCTCTCCATGAGGGACCCTTCCTCATCTCTCCAGACTGGATTTAAACTCCCCAAACACACAGCAATAAGATACACACCCCATCACAATACATTCTGCCTTCACCTGCTCATCTCCAGTCTTTCAGCAGTGAAGCCAGTGGCTGGCATATGCTGAGAGTTGAGGCAAGACTCTCAGTACTTGTGAAATGGTGGGAAAACAGAATGAAGAACTAGCAAGCATTTCTTGCATCCCTCTCTCCTTGTCTGGAGTTCAGTTCCCTGTCTTGAGCCAGGAAGGTCTCACTGGTCTCCCATTGGAACTCGGGGGTCCTCCCCACACAGAGACCCTGCAGGAAAGATGAGACTTCTCAGGGTCAGAAACTGGAGGAAAGAGCCAAGATCTGAGAACCAACGGCCAGAATCCTGGGTTCCAGGCCCAGCTCTATACCCACGCACTGAGTACTCCTTCCATACACCGTGGGCCTCCGTGTTCCCTTCCACTAAGTGTAAAAAAGAGCTTACCTCTCAGTTTCCGAGTCGCTGGAGATCTCTTCATTCATCTTGCTGCCACCCTTGGACTTGCTCTTGTCCCCGGCAGAATCGCCCTAGGAATTATAAAATACTTTATTTGGTCACTGGTCTCGACCACCCCAGCACTGACCAAGTCCCCTTTCGGTCCCTCGAGAGCCACAGAGAAAGGCGTTGGCCCTCGGTTCAAGTGCAAGGCCTGTCAGGATTTGGCCCGCTGAAAGAGAAAAGACGCTGACTCCAGCTGGGATCCCGGAGGGAGGGGACCGGGGCACTGGTCCCCGGGATGGGTAGACCGTGGTCCCAGTAGCGGGACTGATCCCCTCCCGCGGAAACGCCATGCTCACCTTTCGCCGCCGCTTGCTGGCCCCTGCGCCGGCCCCGGCCCCGGCCCCGGAGGCTGGCTTTCCCCGCTTTCGAGCTGCCGCTGTCGCAGACATGGTGCCCACCATGTGTGTTGCCGCGGCCACCAGAGAACTCACGTGGCGGCTAAACCCGGGCGGTCCCGCAAGACTCCAAGCCCGGATAGGCTCCCACCTCTTGGCGGGCCCCGCCTCCCTCAGCTCCTCCGGGTCCTTCCGTAGGTTCTGTCACGCCCCTATACGCCCATAGGATAAACGCCTATGGCCTCGCCTCCTAGAGCTCCTATAGGCTCCCGCGCCAGGCTCCAGGAGGAAGCAAACCTCTCCCTGGCGCTTCCGGCCCAAAGCTTTGGCGCGTGCGCCCTGCCGCTGGCTGACGTCTAAAGAGGGAGGGGTCGGACCCTGACGCATTCTCTGTGTTTGCGCCCCTTGGACGCTGGGGGGCGCCAAAGACACGGAGTCCCGGAACGTGACTCCTCCCGGTCAGGGGCGGGGGCAAGGGTGAACCAGTCTGGCACTAGAAAACCGGGGGAGGGGGCTCCAGACAGCCCCGAGGAGAGGGAGGTAATTCCCGCACCTGGGCCCAAAGTCACTCGGCAACCGGTGGACACGTATGGCATGCCTCAGGCCAGATGAGCAGCGCTAAGGGCGCGTCAATCCCAGGGCCTTGGCCGTGTCTGGATCAAGTGTCCATCCATCCGTGGGACAGGCTGCCGCCTCGGCCTGCCCAGCCTCTGACTCACCAGACTGGTGGCCAAATAGCTGGAATCCTACCCATCCCCAGTTCTTCCTCCGCCCCACTAAGGCTTACAGAGGGTTGTCAGAACCGGGACCGCCTGGGAGGTACTGACCCGGTGGCTGCCACCTCTCCCAGGTCCCTGCTTCTCTTAGGTGAGTGTCCTGTGGCCCTGCCCATAGCCGGCTGCAGGGCTGGACAGGGCAGGGCAGGGCAGGGCGGACGCGACTGGCCCTCGCCCTCTGGCAGTTATGGGCTGGGACCCTGGCTGGCACCCAAAACTCTTCAGCCTGCTGGGAAAAGTTTCTGCACCACTGGGTCCCAGACTCCAGAGGGACAGATCTGGCCTCAGGAGTGCTGGGCCTCAGAGCCACTGCCCACTCTCCTCCATACCTGAGGTGACTCAGCCCAGCAGCTATGCCAGGTCCAAGGGGGAGGGGGTCGGGGGAGCCCAGAAGTGGGAGGGAGGGAGATTTTCCTTTCACTTTCCCTTCTACCTTAGGATACACAGGAGAGCTAGAGAGGGTGCAGAGCCCCCACTCCTTGACCAGAGTGGACAGACCGGACAGGGGTCCTGTGACTGGAGAAAAGGGCGTATCTGGGTTGCAGAGAGCTGGGTTTGGTCAGAGGCTGGGAGGGAGGAGATGCAGGCAGGGGGAGGCAGTGGGAGGTCACCAAAGGGCAAACCCAGTGTGGGACAAGTTGGTGCTATGCCAGCCACGTGGGGTGCAAAGGCCAGGGAGGCCCAAGGGCCCCCTCTGTGCCCCAGAATAGCCATGGCCCCAAAGTGCAAGCCCCAAGTGCAGCATGAGGGCCTTGAGAAGAAGAGGCAGCCAGGTACAGAAGAAGAGGACAATTTCCACTCCACTGCCGAGGCCCTGAGGGCCGCACCCACAGAGAAGCATGTAGTCCGAGTGGACCCCCTGTGCCCGCTCAGCAGCAACCCCGGGACCCAGGTAAGCTGTAGCTTCTGGCCAGTCCTGGTGCCTGCTCCCTCCTGAGTACAAGTACACTCAGACCTGCTCCCCTCCCACTTGGCTCTTACCACTAGCTCAAGGTTCCCAAGTTAGCTCTGTTCTCCCAAGACCTCAGAGGTCAGGCTGGGCTATATCCCACCAGATCCAGGCAGGTCATTTCTGCTCTTCAGACTCCAGGGCCAGTCCCCCTCACTTCTCAGGCCTCCCCCACCATACCTAAGGCAGTGTTCCCAGACAGGGCCTTCTCTGACGCCCCAGCACAGTCTGACCCCATGGGCGGCCCAAGCCAGCCTGCCCTCCCCATCCCTCCTCTGGCCACAGGTGCACAGACTACGACTGCATCCTGAACCAGACCAACATCGCGAGCAACAACAAGTTCTACATCATCCAACTGCTGGAGGAGGGTGACCACTTCGTCTGCTGGAACCGCTGGGGCCGTGTGGTGAGTGCCACCCGCCCACCCTGTGACCGCATCCTCCCCACCTCTCCCTGCTCAACGCATGCTCCCTGCTCCCCAGTTCCCTACAGCTTACTCAGGCCAAAAGGCCACAGCTGCTGACTGTGGCCCCTCCCCGCCTCTGACATCCAGGGGCCCTCATCACAGGGCCTGCACAATAGAGGCCAACATTTACGGTGGGCACTGTGGTAGGCACACCCCTGAAAGTCGTTGGTTGCAGGGAGAGGTGGGCCAGTCAAAGCTCAGCCCCTTCGTGTCACTGGAGGACAAAAGAAAGACTTTGAAAAGAAATTTCGGAACAAGACCGAGAACATTTGGGCAGAGCGGGACCACTTTGTGGCCCACCCCAGCAAGTACACACTTATCGAAGTACAGAGAGAAGATGAGGCCCAGGAAGCCATGGTGAAGGTGAAGTGGCCAGGGAGGGTGGCTGGGCCTGGGCGGAGGGAGGGGACTGCACAGAGCGACCTGGCTGGTTGGGCTCCGCCAATGCTCGGCTCTGCAACCTCAGGCACAGGCCTCCCCCATCCAGCCTCGGTCTGGCCAGTCTGTCTAATGCCAAGGTCTGCTCCCGGTGTGGCTGCCCCTGCCCACGTGTGCCCTCTGCCCCTAGGTAGACGGAGGCTCCATGAGGACTGTGGTTTAACGGGTGCGGCCCTGCTCCCTGGACCCAGCCACACAGAAGCTCATCACCAACATCTTCAGCAAGGACATGTTCAAGAATGCCATGGCCCTCATGAACCTGGGTGAGGGGAGAGGGGCCAGGCAGGGTAGCAGGGGCCCGGGGGTGACAGGGCTGCAGGGCTGAGTCCCCCACTCTCTCCACTCCCCTAGATGTGAAGAAGATGCCCCTGGGGAAGTTGAGCAAGCAGCAGATTGCCTGAGGCTTTGAGGCCCTGGAGGCACTGGAGGTGACTCTGAAAGCCCCCACAGATGGTGGCTGCAGCCTGGAGGAGCTGTCCTCCCACTTCTACACTGTCATTCCCCACAACTTCAGCCACAACCGGCCCCCCCCCCACCAACTCCCCGGAGCTTCTGCAGGCCAAGAAGGACATGCTGCTGGTGAGGGTTGGCAGGTGGGCAGGCAGTGGGGGTACTGAAAAGGCGAACTGGGCAAGGGAGAAGGGGGACAGATAGATGGACTGCGATGGGCAGGCCCTGAAGGACAGGGGAGGAGAAGGCCAGAAGGACAGGGGCAGGGGTGAACAGTGGAAAGACAGGTGGGGAGACCATGGTCCTGGTCATGTGGGAGGGAGGGGGGGTCCAGGGTTAAGTGGACAGACAGGCTGCCAATGCCCATCACCTTAGGTGCTGGCCAAGACTCTGAAGGCAGCCCCAGAGGAGACAAAGCAGGTGGAGGAGGTGCCACACCCACTGGACCAATATTATCAGCTCCTCAAATGCCAGCTCCAGCTGCTGGACCCAGAGGCACCGGAGTACCAGATGCCCCACAGAGGAATGGGACTCGCAGTGGGCACTGTCCCTCAGCCCATCTGCCCTCAAGGGGCCAGGAGGAGTCCCTCACCCTGTGCCTTCTCTCCCCATGTCTCCAGGGCCTGAGGATCGCTCTGGGACTAGTAGGGTTGGTCCACACGTTTGTCGCTCTTGGCACCCAGCTTCTGCTCTCCCCACAGGTGATGCATACCTATTTAGAACAGACTGGCAACAACTACAGGTGTTCTGCTCTCCAACACATTTGGAAAGTGAACCGAGAAGGGGCGGTAAGGGAGAGCTCCCCACCCATCACTACCTTGTCCGTTAAGGAGATGACCATGGCTTATCTGCCCATTAGCGAGTCGGCTGAGCAACTCTGACCAGTTTCCACCAGGCCTAGGTTTTATGCACGTGTGCATGTGTGCAAGGGGGCCCTTGGCCTTGGTCATACCCTCTGATGACCTTGGATGGTGTGACTCTGCCTGTTCCCACCTCCTCCCCACCACAGGGCAATCAGTTCCAGGCTCACTCCAAGCTGGGTAATCAGAAGCTACTGTGGCATGGCACCAACATGGCTGCGGTGGCCGCCATCCTCACCAGCGGGCTCCGCATCATGCCACATTCTGGTGGCCGTGTTGGCAAGGGCATCTACTTCGCCCCAGAGAACAGCAAGTCAGCTAGCTGTGGTGAGGCATCTCTTGGGGCCAAGCCCTGAGTGGGTGTGGGGACGCCAAGGAGTTTGGGGCCCAGGGATTGACCAGCTTGTGGTGGGTCCCGGCGAGGAACCCTGGCACAGTTACTAACTCGAGTGCTCAGTGGGGCATCCTGGGGATTGGGAGCACTCAGAGGAAACCCCGGGTGGTCAGGGGCAGCTTCCTGGAGAAGGTGATGCAGATAGGATGAGTGGACCACCCTGACCTGGGAGCAGGGGAAAGAGGAGCCTTCGAAGTAAAGCAGCCAGTGGGTGGCACCAAGGCTGTGAGGCCGCAGCAGGTCAGCAGCCTGATAGTAAAGCTTAGAGCAAATGCCTGGTGTGGGTGGGGGGCCTGGGGGCCCAGGAGGATCAAGGAGCCTTATTCAGAGAGCAATGGGGAGCACAGCTGAACATGTATATAGCAGGATTTCAAAGGCTGCAGGGAGGCTGTGTGAGAGGGAGAGGTGTGTGTGGGATGTGGGATGGGCAGCATGTGGGAAAGGGTCGTAGGTGTCGCTAATGACCCTTAAGTTTCTGTCCAGCGGTGTCCTCAATGAGGTGATCTCCCCCCACTGGCTCCTCAGCCCATGCTGACCCCATTCATGGAGACCACCAACACCCACCCACCCAAGAGAGCAAGGTTGGAGGATTCATCCAAAAGCAGATGGGGCTGAAGGTTGCTTGAGGCCCAGGGGTCTGCTAGGAGGGCAGAGGACCCGAAGAAGGAGTGGAGGGTGGCCTCAGGAAAGCCATTGCAGGGAGGTCCCAGGGTTGAGGGTGAAGGATGCCAGTGGCAAAATCAGCAGAGCAGGCCAGAGAGAAAAGCCCCTGCCCCAGATACAGTCATGGGGAGGCCACCACTGACCTTGGTGAAGGCAGCAGAGGCCTGGCCTCAGGGAGCCAAGGAGTGGAGGAGGGAGGAGGGAGGGAGCACGGCCAAGACAAGGGGGCTGGAGAAATGGTTGGAGGAAGGATGGAAAATGAACGAACACTTTTCTGGGCTGGGGCAGCAAAGCCAGAGGAGCTAACAGTGCAGCTGAGAGGGACCCCAAGAGTCAGGCAGGAGGGCCCATCGCCTACCCTTAGCCTCCCTGCATCCCCCAGCTACTGGTATGTCCTGCGGGGCCCATCACATTGACTACATGTTCCTGGGTGAGGTGGCACTGGGCACAGAGTACCACTTCACCGACGACAAGCCCAGCTTGAAACAGCCACCCGCTTGCTTCAACAGTGTCATCACCTGAGGCCACACAGAGCCTGGTGAGTCCCAGGAAGCTGCTGAACAGGCCTAAGGGTAGAGGTGGGGCTGAGATGGAGCAGGACTCTTACAGGTAGGAAGTGAGCAGAGAGGGGGATGTGAAGAGGGACAAAAAGTAGCTGGCTTCCTCAGTGCACTCACTCACTTTGTCATTCAACAAACATTCACGATTTAGCTAATCATTCCTGGGCATCCAAGAGGGCTTCAGAGAAGAGGTGTCATCAACTGAGCACTGAAAGATGAGTAGGCAGAGAAATGGGGGAGGAGATTCCAGGGAAAGGGCCCAGCCTGTGCAGTGGTTTGGAGGTTGGCAAGGTGGGAATGAGCAGGCCCTCCCTGTGGCAGAAGTGGAGAGCATAGTGGGCCAGGACCTACTGGTAAAGCCGAGGACCAGTGACCCTTGGGTCACCCATGGCCCTTGCTGTGCCCTGCAAACCCAACCCAGGACACCGAGCTGGAGCTGGATGGACAGCAAGTGGCAGTGCCCCAAGGCCAACCCGTGCCCTGCCCAGAATTCAGCAGCTCCAGTTTCTCCCAGAGCGAGTATCTCATCTACCAGGAGAGCCAGTGCCACCTGCGCTACCTGCAGGAAGTTCGCTTCTGAGCTGTCTGCCTGCACCCCAACTGCCCAGCCAGGGCCCTGCTAGGAGCTCACCCATCCTCCTCAATCTTTCTGCCCATCCCTGGTGTCCCCATATCACTCCTTCTTCCTACTCTTAAACCTCCCTCCTGGGTTCCAGACAGTGATCGCCTCTCCCTCCATTCCTTGTTAGTCCTGACATGGCTGTAGCCTCAGGGTCTCGCCTTCTCAGGTGATGAGCCTGATGAACTGGCATTATTACTGGGACCTGGATACAGCAGTTTGGGGGGCACAGGCTGAGAGTGGGTGGGTTCCTCATCCATTCGGGCCGTCCACTTAGCCCAGACCGTCCTTCCGAGAGGTGTGATCACCAAGGTGGGCCGAACTTCAGGCACGCAGGGGCGTGTTTATTAAATGTTGTATTCACTCACCCTTGGCCTCTGCTTGTCGGTGCCACAGCTGCGCCAGGCCCGGGCCTCCTCACTCTCCACGGCGACCTCTAGGGAGTTCACAGCAGTTCCAGCCCCACTCTCGGGAGCGACCGCTCACAAGGGTTGATGTGGGTCACACACTCCCACCCACCTGGTCAATCTACATCAGTCACTGCAACAGCCAGCCTCCTCTGATCACTGAGCCTTCAGAGGGGACCCTTGCCATCAACTCAGAACTGTTAGTCACGTGGGACCCACCTGGTGATTCTGTCCTTCAGCCCAAACGTGGCCACGCACATCAAGCGGGCCTCATGTCTGGGCACCAAACACCCATGTGTGTCTTATATCTGAATATTATAGACAAGCTGAGAATATGTCCAAGGGGCACAGCTCTGGTGTCACAAAAGGCATGCTAGTTATCACCCCTGGTAACCCTGTCCACAGACGAGGGGTGCAGGCACTAGACAACAGGTCAGGATCTGGTGCAGAGTCACACACTGCATTTTGTTTTCATGTCTCTGTGGCCTCCTTTCATCTGAAACCATTCCTCAGCTTTTCTTTTTCCCCATAACTTTGACACCTTCAACACTCCCGAGGAGTACAGGCCAGTTGTTTGATGGACTGTCTCTCAATTTGGGCTTGTCTGATGTTTTGCAGTGATTAGATGCAGGCATTGCAGTTTGGGCAGGAACATTAGGTGAACGATGTGTCCTCGGTGCACTGTATCAGGAGGGACACGTCCTATTGTTAGTGATGTTAACTTTGATCACTTAAGGTGGTGTCCACCAGGTTTCTCCACTGGGAAGTTACCACTTCTCCCATTTGTAATTAATCAGCAATCTGTGGGGAAATATTTTGAGGTGTGACTGTCCCATTCCTCATCAACCTTCACCAGCTAGCTTTCACATCCAATGATGATTTTTACCTGAAATCAATGGCTTGAATCAACTTTTGCTTAGATGGTTGCAAATGAGTTACCTAATTCCATCATTTCTTCTATATTTAATAGTCCCCTTTCATTCTTTCTTATCAGTATGGATTTATGGGTTGTTATTTCTATGCAATGGGTTATAATCTGTTACTGTTATTATTTTGATCCTTAAATTTTCCTAGCTTTGGCCAGCAGAAGGTCCTTCACGATGACTCCTGTGGCTACATCGTTTTGTGAGCACTTCCTTAGCTTCTGGCATCATGAGATGTTCCAGGCTCATCTTGCACAAACCTGGAATCTGCCATTTCTCCAAGGAGCCCTGGTTCTCTGGAGCCAGAAATGGTATTTAGAATCCAAGATCTGAGCAGTAGGTTTGTTCTTTGATATTGTGTGTCACTGCTTTTAAGTCCTTGTAGCAGAGAGAGCTAGGAAATAGGTCTATGAAAATTAACAAACACATCTATCTGTATCTATTTCTCTAACTCCAATTCAGCACCACAGGGTCCTTCCATTCTTCCCCAAATCCATGTTTATACCCCTTTCTCTAACAGTCAGAGCCTTGGTTCCCAACAACATCAGTACATTTACTTATTTGTTCAATTCCACAGAAAAAGAAGTTCCAGAATTGCTACATCCAAGCCATTGTGAAAAACAAAGTTTCTAAGTAGAGTTCAAGATTTATTGAATCTTATTCAAAATCTCTTTTTGTCTTTAGATGGAGGGTCAATGGTCAAAGTAACAGTTTGAGCCCAGGTTCCAATGTTACTTGGATTAGTTATCTGTTTCCCTTCAGCGTAGTTATGTTATTCATTTGAAATGCTGGTCGGTTCATTTGTTTCTGGTTCTGTTATTCTTGGGTTTTCCTCATCGTTGTTAATTTATTTTTTTTCAATACGTAGAACATTAACATGGTTCCCAAAAGTCCAAGTTGTACAAAAGTCCAAGCAGAGTGTCCTTCTAGTCATCTTAATCCATGCCATCCAACCTGCTGTAGAGGGGGTGGGTGAAGTTTATCCTTCCTGCATTTCTTTTTGCAAATTAAAAAAATAAAAAACCATAAACTACAAAGTGTTTTCATTGTTCATTAAGTGGAAGGGTTTCGGAGGGAGCACTCTCCAACCCACCTTGGTCCCCATCCCTCCCTATTGCCTTGCCCAGTCTAGTTTTCTCATTTCTCAGCTCTTCCCACCTGGCCCTGCTGAGCCCTCCTCGGGCCCTGGTGGCTTGGAGGTTGCCCTGGACCTGCAGGCCTAACTGAGCAGGGAGAAAGCCAACACCTTCTCCTTCCTCTCAACCGAGACCTCAAAAATCCAGCTTCACCTCCTGGAGGCAAATGCTTAAATTCAAGCTGTGGCCAAGTCCAGGAAGTGGTACCTATGTGGACAGAGCCTACGAAACAGGTGCTCTGGGGTCAAGGTGTGATCTAGAACATTCTTTCCCTCTTTGAGCACCACTTTTCTCATCTGAATAATACAGAATCAGACTGGGGCCCTGCAAATTCCAGCAACAGATGAATCAAACCTGGAGGTCTGTGCCCTGTCTCTTACCACCTACATCTGTACTGCTGCTAACTAATGTGCCTGGGATGGGTTCTAGGAGTACAGACATGAACAAGACACAGACAAGGTCCCTGCTCTCAAGGGGCTTACATTCTAGCAAAACAGGCTCTAAACCAGTATGTGCATAGTCATGAACTATAATAGCAGGTAGGAAAAGTGTCAGGAAGAATAATAATGTGGGATAAAAGGATTAGTGCTGAGAAGGTGTAACGAGTTTAGCAAAGATGGTCACTGAAGCCTCTCTCAGGCGGAGACCTGAATTAGGTGAGGGAGCAGGCCATGGGGAGGGCTCAGGGAAGGATGTTCTTTTGCAGGGTAAACAGCACATGCAAAGACCCTGAGGTCTTTGAAATCATGGAAACAAGTTTGACATGTGGGAGGACCAGCAAGATGATTGTATGGCTGGAAGTATGGTAGGCGAGGAGGAAGTGGGTGAGGTCAGAGAGGTGGGGAGAGGGCCACCTCAGCACAGAGCAGGTGAGATTCTATTCTATGATGGGAGGCTCTTGGAGGGATAAGTGCAGGGTCATGACCTGTTTTGATTCATTTTTAAAGGGATTCTCTTCAGCTGCTGTGTAGAAAGTGGGCTGTCTGGTGTCAGTCAAGAGCCAATCAGCAAAACAGAAACCACTCTAGGTATTCCAAACAAGGGGAACTTGATACAGGGAAGGAATTGAACTACCAAAGGGAATAGTGAGGTGATCCCAGGATCAGCAACAGCAGGAAGTTGCTACCTCCCCTAGGCTGGAAGGCTAAGGGAAGGAAATAGTATTCTAATACCCAGAGACCAGAGTCACCCTGCAGGCACCAGACCCACAGAGGGGGCTGCCTGAAGGGAGCCAGAGCGATGGAGAGAGAGGCTGTCTTCCACAGAGGGAGTTCCAGAATCCCAGGCTGAGCATGAGAGGGAAAATACCCTAGCTTCTTCGCTCCTGCCACACTCCAGCCTTCTGCTGGTAACTTCCAGTGGCTGAATCTACCCCTAAACCAACTGGCAGAGGAGCCTGGGGACACAGTTTCCTGGAAGGCAGAGCAGGCTCAGGGAAGACCGGAGAATGGGTCTGAGGGCAAACAGGCCAATAACCAGCACAAAGTGCAGGAGCAGAGGCCAGGAGACCAGTTAGCAGGATGCTGAAATGGTCCCAATGAGGGGTAATGGAGTTTGGGAACATGGTAGCAGTGGTGAGAAATGGTTGGATTCAGACAGGCTGATGGATTAGATGTGAGGCGTGGGGGGCGGGGGGGAGGCATCAGTGGAAAATTCTGAGATGGCATTTACTAAGATAGGGAAGACTGGAAGGAGCAGACGGGAGGGGTCAAGAGTCATGGTTCTATTTTGGACACAGGATGTTTGAGATGCCCAGTGGTCAAAGCACTGGGGGAGATGTTGAAGAGACAACTGGATACCCAAGTCTGGGGTTCAGGGGAGAGGAAGGAGCTTCGGACACCAATGCAAGCCATCAGGGTATAGATGGGGTTCTGCCATGGGACTGGGTGACTACACCTGGGTGGCATATGTCCCACTGGAGTCACATGGCTTTCCCTGAGCCAATACTGTGGGTTGGGGAGTACCATACACTGACTGGTCAGGACTGGGTTTTGTGTCTAATCAGGAATCTGGAAGGTGGGGATCTTGCTCACCAAACCATATGTCCTGAGAGTTGGGGAGGGGTGGCTTCCTAAAGAAAACTCAGGGTGTTCTTAGCAGAAGGGGACTTGTTTGCTAACAGCAAAAACAAAACAAAACAAACAAAAAAAACCAGCAGTTGCCTCCTAAGGTCTCCTCTCATTAATTCCACACACTGTCATGAAGCATCTATTCTGTGCCAAGCAAATACCACCTGAGCAGCTACTATGTGCCAAGCCCTGTGATTTTTTCCCCTCACTTTACCTTGCCTCCTCTTTCTGAGAGAACCAGCCCTCCTGCGGACCAGAGGGTACCTAGAGGTCTCCCTGCTCCAGCTCTTGTGTCACTGGTACCTCAGCTTCCCTTCAGTACAAAGGCCGAACCATCTGATTACTCCCACTGTCGGGGATGGCAGAAGAGAGCAGATGGGGGGAGCGGGGCACTTCCCATCCCTGGGAAAGACAGAAGAGGGTCTGGCCAACTCCAAAGCCCACATGCTAACATCCTCAGTCTAGACTCCAGCCTGTGCCTGCCCTGGGCCCCCCTTCAGAGGCACCCCCAGCACTTCCACAGCACAGCCTCCAGCTGGCAGCTGCTAGGACCCAGGGGGCTGGTGCCAGGCCCTGCCCCTCCCTTGTCAGCTCTGTGTATCTCCAAAGGGCAACATCAGAGTGACAGCCAGTACCATCTCCAGCAGGGGCTGAGTTGCTGGGGCGGAGAAGAGAGCCGCAGTCCCAGCCCTGCACCCTTCCATGGGGACGGCCAAGTCCCCAAGAGGATGGCAGTCTGGGCGACCGAGCCAGCGCCTGGGCAGCCTGTGAGGTGAGAGGCCAGAGGAGCAAGGGACAGGTGAAGGGAATGGCGGGGAAGAGGGAAGCTCCATTTAGCTCTCTGCATCCCAGCACAGGGTGAAGCCTGAGCCCTCGAATGGCCAACACCACAGAGCTGAACGCCCCAGAAGTCGCAGCCTCAATAGGGTTGATCCTGGCGGCTGTCGTGGAGGCGGCAGCACTTCTGGGCAACAGCGCACTTTTGGTCGTGGTGCTGCGCACGCCGGGACTGCGCGACGCGCTCTACCTGGTGCACCTGTGTATCGTGGACCTGCTGGCGGCCGCCTCCATCATGCCGCTGGGCCTGCTGGCAGCACCACCGCCGGGGCTGGGCCGCGTGCGCCTGGGCCCCGCGCCCTGCCGCGCCGCGCGCTTCCTCTCGGCGGCGCTGCTGCCCGCCTGCACGCTCGGTGTGGCCGCGCTCGGCCTGGCGCGCTACCGCCTCATAGTGCACCCACTACGGCCCGGCGCGCGGCCTCCGCCCACCCTCGTACTCACCGCCGTGTGGGCCGCGGCGGCGCTTCTGGGCGCGCTCTCCCTGCTTGGGCCGCCGCCCGCACCGCCCCCGGCCCCGGCTCGCTGCTCGGTCCTGGCCGGGGGCCTCGGGCCCTTCCGGCCGCTCTGGGCGCTACTGGCCTTCGCGCTGCCCGCCCTCCTGCTGCTCGGCGCCTACGGCAGCATCTTTCTCGTGGCGCGCCGCGCTGCCCTGAGGCCCCCACGGCCCGCGCGCGGGTCCCGGCCGCGCTCCGACTCTCTGGATAGCCGCCTCTCCATCTTGCCGCCCCTCCGACCTCGCCTGCGCGGGGTCAAAGCAGCCCTGGCCCCAGCACTGGCTGTGGGCCAGTTCGCAGCCTGCTGGTTGCCTTACGGCTGTGCGTGCCTGGCGCCCGCTGCGCAGGCCGCAGCGGCCGAGGCGGCCGTCACCTGGGTAGCCTACTCGGCCTTCGCCGCTCACCCCTTCCTGTATGGCCTGCTGCAGCGCCCCGTGCGCCGAACGCTGGGCCGCCTCGCCCGCCGAGCGCTGCCCCGGCCTCCGCGGGCCTGCACTTCGCGGGCCTGGCACCTTCGCGCACTCCTGCAGCACCTCCAGGGACCTCCAGAGGGCCCTGTTCTAGGCTCTTCTGAGGCACCAGAACAAACCCAGGTTTTGGCAGGAGGAGAGAGCCTGAGCATGCCAGAGGCCACCTGAGAGATCTGTCTGTTAAGCTGAGCAGGGACCGGAGAAAGCAGGGTGGTATCAGAAGGGGCCCATCCAGCCTCCTGCACAGCGTGTGGCAAATGCCCTGCCTGGACTTCTGGCTCTGGAATGGGAGAAAGGAGGCCTGCAGCCTAGTAAGGCCCAGAGGCTTCTAGGAGCTCGGAATCCTGGGTTCTGGACCCATCTCTTCATGACCTTGAGCACAGACTTACCCTTCCCTAGGTCTGTTTTCCCATCTGTGTCTTGGACCATCTCTAAGGGCTCCTCCAGCTTGGGTGATTTGGACACTCATGGATGGTCCCCGGGCCAAGGAAGGAGCAGAGGTGGGCAGGATCACAGTGAAGAGGGCCCTAAGGGCTCACAGCCAAAGGGATGGGCCAAGCAGAACAGGGTCTGGGTTACAGCCACAGCAAGAGGAACCAGTGGGGAGACACCCAGAAAGAACCCCCACCCTCCTGACATCTGCACCCAGGAGAGATTGGACAAAACTACCGGAGCTCCTCCATCAGCTTCTAAAATGCTCGGAAAACAACCGTATCTACTTGGTGCCAGCAGCAGGAGGCTGGACAACATGACCCCCAAGGAGCCCTGAAGCTCTAGAACTGGCATGTGGAAGGGGCTGAAGCCCAACCGCGGCTGTTGGAGTCACAGGTGGGGATCCTCTGGGGCCTCCCTTAGCTACACCCTTTTTCTGGAGGTTTTGCCAACACCCACAGTGTTTCACAGCTTCCTGGTCTCTGAGAACATTTATTCAAAAACAGGGATTGAAAAAACTGTACAGAGTGTCTGCTGCTGAGAACTCGGCCCCTGCCCCCATGCCACTCCCCCAGCTGCCCGGCAGTGCCCCCTTTTTGGGTTGCCCTCTGCCAAGCCCAGTCAGTCCATTCCAGTCAAAAGGGTATCAGTGGAAGCAGCAGGAATCTGCAGGGAGGTGGGGAGAGAAGCATGGCCCACAGCCACCCCCCAGGTCTCCTCCCTGATCCCCACAGTGGGGGCAGTAGGTGGGAAGACCCTAAGGGATGGGGAGTGCATGAGTGACCCCCCCCAAAGTGGGGGCACTAAGGATGCTCCCTGCATCCAAGCACAGAGCTAGAGGAGGTGGAGCCCCCTACACTGGGGCTGCCGCAGCTCCCAAAACCCTGGGCTGGAAACTGTTCCCACTTTGAGAGCAGGAACACCCACAGACCGGGGCAGGACAGAGGGTGCATCCATGCGTCTGGGCATTAGCGGCGTTTGGGACCCTGGGACTGGAGTCTCCTTGGGCAGGTAAGGTGAGGAGGCAGCCCCCTGCCGGCGGTCCAGCCTGCCCCCGCGCCTGTGCCTCAGCTGGCCTCAGTAGGGGGAGAATTTCTGCCGCTCGGCTTTCTTGCTCCCATTGGCCGCTGCCATCTTGGCAGTGTAGGCCGCCAAGCCCGGCGGCGGCCCTGGGGAGGCAGGTGGAAGAGCCAGGAAGGGTACAGGCTTGAGGCCGATGAAGTTGGAGAGGGAGATGGCATAGGGCGTGCCCAGCAGGCCTGGGGGAGCTGTGGGCAGGGCCGTCAGGGGTGGCGAGAAGGGGGCAGGCAGGTCTGTGGGGGCCGAGCCAGGTGTCCCCCCAGAGGTAGACTTGGCCGTTTCTAGACTGGAAAGAGGGATAGAGGGAGGAGATGAAGGGGAAGGTGGAGGGGTGGGTGAGAAAGGGGGCAGTGAGGGCAAATATAAGGGGTGAGATTAGATGAAAAATAGAGAGGAATTGAGAACAATGACATAGGGTGGATGTCTTTGGGGAGAAGATGGGAAAGGCTGGAAGAGTAGGGATAGGAAGAAGGGACAAACACATATGGGGTGAGGGGAGAAATGGGGAAGCCAAAGACCCAGGGAGAAGTGTCAGGGATGGGGAAAGAGGACATGAGGGACAGATGGGGCAACACGGACTGAGTGGGACAGAATTAGGGGAGGCAGGGGACAGGCCCCCGAAGAAGGGAGGTCAGCTCTCCCCACCCGACCTCAGCCTTTCTCAGGCACCTAAGCCCCACAACCTGTAATCCCCTACCCCACACTCACCAGGCAGTGATGAGGTACTGGGCCAGGGCGATGGAGACTGGGGAACCAGTGATGGTCACATGCCGCTCACCAGCGCCCTCTGCTTGGTTCCCGATCTTGATATGTGCCCCTGACATCTGCCGGATCTCACTGATCTTGCTGCCCTGGCGCCCAATCACGCAGCCGATCAGCTGGGGGAGGGTGTGCAGAAGTCAACCCTCGGTGAGGCCCAGGCCCCTGGGCCCCCTACCCGCCCTCAAACCACCTCATCCCCTGCTCACGTCATTGGGAACCAAGAACTCCTGTGAGCTGGTCTGGGTGCCAGGATCCAGTCCTGCTAGAGGGAGAGAGGGATTGGGTGTGATTCCAGGCCTTTCCTGCCTCCCCACGTCCTTTCCAGGGGGCGCTGCCCGGCCCCTTGGGATCTCCCCCGCCTTCTGCTGCAGGGGCTGCTCACCTGGCACCATGCTGGGTGAGGCAAAGGGGACTGCGTGGCCTGAGAGCTGCTGGAGCTTGGTGACCTGTGCCGAGAAGAGGGGTCAGGAGTCAGAGGAGGCTTGGTACAGGAAGGGGTGCCTGGGCTGTAGTCACTCACCTCAGCTGGGGTTACAGCCCCATACTGACCCTGGACGGAGAAGCCCTGTGGACACAAAGTGGGTAAAAGTGGTTAATGTGACAGGTCAGGGCAATTTGGCCAGGGTCACTCCTCCCCACCTCTCCCTGGACCCCCAATTCTTTCTTCCGTTTCCTCCCCCTGCTCCAGTAACACGTCCCACCCCTCCTGCTGTCCCCCCTCACCTGGTTGGTGGAGAGAAGGACAGTACCTAAGGAGAGGCTTGGATGATATGGGATAGTGGCTCCTTTGGGTGGGGACTGGAAGGCACAAATGGGGAGGCTCTATCAGGACCCTCTCAGGACTCCCTGACCTCCCCAAGGCCCTCCCCATAGCCCCCAGGTAAATGTATCCCAACATCCTGGAGCTCCTAATCCATCCCTGCAGCCCCGCCCTGCCCTCTACCTGGGGTCACATGCAGAGGATTTAGGGGCCTGACAAGGCAGGGGATGGGCCCATCCCCTGCCCTCTCTCCCTGCCCCAGGGCAGCACCTCCAGGATAACAGCACAGATCTGGCGCACACACAGGATGATGGCATCAGGCACCCCGGACACGGTGACAGCACGCTCAGTGGAGTTGGGGAGCAGGTCACCTGCCACCTGCACCTGGGCACCTGTAGTCTGCAAGCAGAGAACAGGGCCACCTCCGGCTACTCCCATAACCCAGAGTAGAGTGCCCAGGCTTGGAGTTCCTCAGGGGACAGGAAGCCATAAGCCCAGGTGCCCCTCGAAACAGAAGGGTAAGACCTGAGGCTGGTAGCCCCTTCCCCTTACCTCTCGGATCTCCTTGATCTTAGTGCCGGCCTTCCCAATAAGCGAGCCACACTGGCTTGCGGGGATGACCAGGCGTAGGGTCACTGGAGGCCTGGAGACATTCCCCCCATTTGCCGGAGCAGCACAAAGGTCCTGGGCAGGAAGACTGTGGGTTGGCTGTGCACACCCCTGCTGCTTCTCCACCCCCGGGACACCTTCCTGCTGCGGGATGAAGGAGCAAAGCCCTCCACCATCCCACTCCGAGAGAAGCCTGCCCTGGGCTTGGCCTTCCCTCCCACCTGTAGCCATCCTGTGGCGTCGGAATCCTGTTTCTCCCCAGGAACCACCCTTGGCCTCCCACCCTAGCAAGCCCCAGACCTCATCCAGCTTGAAAGCGATCATGGAGACTGCATGGAACACGGCTGCTGTAGACCCGGTGATGGTGGTGATGCGCTCGGGACAAGAGCCTTCAGAGATGGTGATCCGGGCGCTGCTCTGCGGATACAGGACAACCGCCGGGCAGTGCGGCTCCTTTTCTGTTTCCCGGGCAGGAACCTGCCTACCCCTCCACTCAGCAGGCCCCAGGATGGAAACGGCCACCTTCTAGGGGCACTCACTGGTCATCCCAGATGGTGGGTTCAGGGACAAGGTGGGGCAGGGATTTCCCCTCCCCTCCAAACCAGGTGCCCTGGGCTCCTCTCCCAAACTCCATCCTCACCTGTTCCCGGATTCGCTTTACAGTCTCTCCTTTCTGCAGGAGACAAAATAGAGAATGGCTCTTAGGCTGACTGGTCATTGCCTCCTTTCGTGGACTGAGGCCTCAGGTTGAAGGGGACATGCAGAACAGAACCGGGCACCTACCTTCCCGATTATGCTGCCCACCTCCTGCAAACAAGACAAGAGTGGAGTCAGCAGGTACCAATGCCCCAGGCCCTGCCCTTTCCCCCACTTGGGGCAGGGGCTCTGCAAAAGACTGGACACCCAAGATCAAACTCTCTCCCAGCTGGCCTGGCCTTGCCCTCTGCCTCCTCCCGAGCCATTGAGAACCACCCCCCTCACCTTCCCGTGCATCAGCATCCGCAGCGTGAGGGTGATGCTGAGCTCTGGCTCCTCCTCCAGCCCCGCATCTGAGCCGCTCATCCTGTCAGGCGGGGCTGGGGCCGAGGTGGCCTGGGAATATGTCCACGCTGTGGCCTGGCCGGCTCTGCAGGGGTGGCGGAAGAGGGATTAGAGAGAAGCCCAGCTCTCTTTTGGGTCCCCTGCCCTTACCTGGGGATCCCAGAGCCAGGCTAGCCAAACTCCCAGAGCAGGGAGACAGTGTGGACCCCAAGTTTCAATGTCACATTGACCTGTGTGCTATGTGCAACTCACTAGCTGTGTCAACCTGGCCAGCCTCAGCTGCCCCACATGTAAGAAGGGGATACCCAGCCCTACCCGCAGTGTTAGGGGAATTAACATGAGATAAGCACACGTGGCAGGCACCCAGTCTCCATGAGTATCCTTCCCTTCCCTTTGTACATTAGAAGAAAGAATTAACTAGGAGGGTATGAGAGTCCAGAGAAGGGGTGCCTCCTCCCTGACCTCCTGGAAGAGGGGACCCCTGTGAATGGGGCCTTGAAGGTTGGGTTAAGGTTGAAAGGTTACTTTAAACAAGAGGCACTTGTGTCTAGGGGCCAGAGCCCCACTGGCTAGAGCATGAAGAGTAGCTGGAGAGGAAGCTGGAGCAGCCATGGGAGCCATGGCGGTCTTGAAAGGAGGGTGGAAGTGAAGGTGGTGAGGCTCCAGGAAGTCCCACTAGAGGTCTGCCCACTAGAGGTCTGCCCACTAGAGGTCACTAAAGCAGAGGCTCCTGCAAATCAGCTGTGGGCAAGGTTCATTCAGGACTAGGGGATGGCGGTTGGGTGTCAGAGGACCAGCAGTCTGTACAGTGGCTTTCCAAGCACACCTCCTATGTGCTGAGGAGGTAAGAAGTGTCCAGGCTCGCCACATTCTCAGCCTGGAGCACTTCCTACTTTACAAGAAACAAGTCACTTGGGCTCTGAGTCCCAATGTCCTCACCCGTAAAATGGAGGGACTACTTCCCCCTGGGACTGGGTAATGGGTAAGAAAGGGACTGCAGGGCTGGGTAATGTCAAGGCCGTTAACTGATGGAGGAAGGAGCTGGAGATTAGCTGCTGGGATTAGCCCAGCCACCAGCCCTCCCCATCCGACCCCTTTTCATGCCCCAACTTAATCCTGAACCTTAATCCTGCTTGGAAATCCCTCTCCTCCAGTGGCTGTCTCCCGCCAAGGCTCAGCCTTAATGGGGAGCTCACTGGAGGACCAGACCCCGAGTAGGAAAACAGGGAGGGAACCAACTGGGACCAAGTCTGAGCCAACACCAAGCCCCCACCCTGCAAACTCCTACCATCCGGGAGGGCATCAGCCGTAATGAGTGTACTGGGCTCGAGCACTCCGGAGTCCTCTGGGCACCTCCCTGCCCTATCCTGACATGATGGTCAACGGTATGGAGCTCTGTCCAATGCCCTCTTCAGAACCTCCCTTGCTAGCCAGAGCTTGCGTGTGGAGGAGGAGGGCTGGGGCTCCCAGCCTGGCTTTCTCAGGAAGTCTGAGCAAGCCACTGTATGGCCTGAGGCCTGTTTCTTCATCTGTACCATGGGGGTGACAATCCTGTCTCCCCAGGCACCCAGTAACTGTCGCCTCCCCAGCACTTGCTCCTCTGTCTCAAGTTCTGCCCATAGGCTCTCCAGAGGTCAGAGGTCAACACTGGATGCAGGGATGGTGCTCTGTGAGCATCCTGGCCAACCTCATGCTAGCTGCCCTTGTAACAATCCCCCAGCTGCCTGCACTTCTCCCAGAGAAACACTCATGATGACGCGTTTGGTTTCTGTTGTCCTAACCAGCCCGGGAGTCCCTTAGAGCAGGAGCGAAGGCTGCCTGCCGCCTTCTCCTTGTGTTCCCAGAGGTCAGGCCAGAGCCAGGCCTGAGAAGGTGCTCAGAACACACTGGTTATCTGAACAGACCAATTCTCCAAAGGGAAATTGAGCCTGATGCCTGGAGAGGGTCTGTAACCTGCCCAAGGTCACAGAGAGGTGGGGCGTGGTGGGACTAGCAGGGTCCTTCCTGCTAGTGCGAGGCTCTGTCACAGGCCCTGTCTGCCTCCCGTTTCTGGCTGTCCCGTCTGGGTCTGTCAGTCCTCTTCCTAGGTGTGGGGGTGCTCTTCAAAGGTGGGAGCAGGCATCAGTAATCCCTGAGACCTCTGCCTGGCTAGTAGACGTGGGCTGTGTTTGGAAAGGACTGACAGCTCATCCAGAGCCACAGTCTTAAGCTCCAGAATTTTCTGGGGCTTAGGGACCCCTTTGGGGCAGTCTCCTGTGGGAGACCTGACACTGACCCCGTACCATTTCTACGTACCCTCTGTGGGCAAAGGCTCCTGGGAAAATAGGGCAGAAGGGCTGTGACATGGCAGAACTAGGGCTCCTGCCCTAAAAAAGGTACCTGGGACCACGGCAGAGCCCCATTTCCCCAAATTCAGAGGGTGGCCTTGGTTAGGCCTGGACCAGACCTGGACCTCAGTTTACCAACCTGTGCTATATATGTACATGGGCTGGGGGCAGGGGGCAGTGGCTGGTCTCTCTGTGTCATTTCTGTTCTGAGGGACATCCAAGGTTCTTCCTGTCTTTAGGGGAGAACCAGGGGTTGTGACACAGGTTTCCCTAATTATTTCCCTAAGAGCCCTAAGAACAAGCAGCCCTACTAGGCGTACTGGCGCCCCTTCTACCCTCACTGGGTCTCTAAGGAGTTATTTGCTGCTCCAGCCTAGTGGGCCCTGGGTCCCTGCTGGGTCACCCACATGGCAGCCACGCGTCAAGCCATACTGACCTCCAGCTCACCTTTGGGGGTGCCCAGCCCCCTCTGCTCAGCAGGGCTCCCTGGCAGAACATACTAAGCTCAGAGCAGGCCTCTGACCTCAGGCTTTCCCTCCTGCTCCCCAGACCCCCTCCCCAGATGCAGTGCCCACTCCTTCTGTCCCTGGCTTCCTGCCACTCAAGCTGGAGGGGGCGGGGGGGGTGTGTGTGACAGCTGTGTAAGCGATGGCGACTGCCCCTTCCTGCCCCTCCCCCCCAGCTGTCTCTCTCTCATGACAGCTGCCCAATCAAAGGGCCGGGGGCTTAGCCAGCTCCCCCCCCCCCCCGCATGCAGGGATCAAGTGTCCACCCTGGCTTTGTTCTGGAGCAAGAACAATCCGGGGGAGGGGAGGGCTCCTGGGGCCAGGCGACTCAAGTGGACCGGCCCGCCCCTTGGGGGATTCCCTCGGCTCTGCTAGCCAGAGTGTCTGGACCAGCTAGGGATTAGAGACCCACCTGGGCTGAGAAGAGAGGAAAGTCCAGTCTCCAAGTTCATCCCCCACCTCACATCCCCCAACATCCCCCTCAGCACCTCCAGCCTCCAACCTAACAGCTTCCTTCTACTCCCACTCCAAAAGCAGCCATGCTGGCCACACCCAGTGATGCTGGGGAATGGCTCGGGGCATCAGGCAAAGCAGGGCGTGGTGGTGGGTCAGGCAGGGTGGACTCTGGGCCTGGAGGGGATTGGCACTGAGGGATCCTGACTCCCCTGCCCATCTCCTTCTCTGGGCATGCTCACCCTTCCTGATTAGCCAGGCCTCCATAAGGACTGCCCCAGCATCCTCAGACCCATGCACCCAGGCTCTAAGCCTTACAACCTACCAGGATAGCCATTCATAACCATTTCTTAGGAGAGTGAGGGGACGAGGGCCCTGAAGGCGGGCAGCCTGAGGTCCATGAGCTCCAGCCTCTGTTTTCTTGACCTAGAACTGTCCTGTAGACTCAATGCGAGGCAGAGGAGGGACACTCTGACAGGCTGGCTGGTGCCAGAAGGGCTACAGCCTCCTTTGAGCATCATTAGACAACCCCCCAAGAGTCCTCACAGCCAAGGGAAAGTAAGGCAGGCTCAGGCCCAGACTGGATTCCAGGAGAAAGGGCTCAACTTCATAGTACAGCCCCACCCACTGGTACCCATCCTGTCACTGTCTCACCCAAATTGAGAAATGTCTCTAGCTTCCATTCTGCAGGCTGGAGACTGGGCCACTCTGCTGCTCATCCTTTGCTCCCCAGTGCCTCCAATGACAGGCACTCAAGGCCCTTCATGATTTGACCCCTGCCAATTTCTCTTGTCTCATTTCCACCCCATCCCCCACACACAACAGACTGCAAAACATGCCTAGCACCTCCAGGCCTCTGGGCCTCTGCCCAGGCTGATCCCAGCTTGAAATGCCCATCCTCCCCACTGTCTGTCCAAATCCTTCTGAAATGCCACCTCCTCTGTGAAGCCCTCCCCAACTTTCCAAGTCAGATGTAATCACTCAGGCCTATCTGCTCCCCCAAAGATGCCTGCAACTCAAAGGAGCCTCAACTGAGCATTTCCAAGCTTGTCTTTCCTCTACACAGAGAGTTCCAGGAGAGCAGGAGGTCCTTCAGGAGGGTAGAAGCTAGGACCAGGTTTAGTGTGCGGGAAGAAGAAAGGGCTTGCAGGGCCCAGAGGAATTAGGGATGAGAGATGGGGCTAAGGGTCCCAGAGGAGCAGTGAGGGTAGAGTGAGAAGAGGACCAGTCACATGGGAGAGTGAGGATCTGCCTGGACAGTATTCCCAGTTCCCATTCCTCAGCACCTCCAGCCCCTGCTCCTGCTGTTTCTCTGGGTTTAGGGGCTCCCTGTACATATTACTGGAGTGGGGGATTTGTGCTGTGCTTTGAGACTTCTGGGGGCCCAGAGTGGGTTTCCCCATGGGGAAGGGGAGCTGGAAGAAGAGCTGTGGAGTGGTGTGGGTTTCACAAAGTCAGGCTCGGCCTGTCACAGCTGTAAGGGCCCCACCAGAGAGGAACCTGAGGTCCAGAGAGGAAGGGGCTTGTTTGTAAGGCTACATGAGAGGCAACTGGCTGAGCTGGGAGAACCCAGGGGTCCACCTGTGCAGCTCAGAGCTCTTCCCTCAAGAGATCAGTGCCACTAAGCAATGGTGATGGAGGCTGCAGGGGAGCAGTGATGGGAGTAGGGAGGGTGGACAGAGCCTGTCTGGGGACACAGGGTGGGGCAAAACCAGCCTCCCTATGGCCTGGGCCTGCCAGGGTGTGTGGGCCGCCTGCTCCCAGCCCCCCACCCTGAGCATGCAAGAAGAACAATCCCCTTGTGTTTGGGCAGCCTGAGCCTGCATGCTGATGAAGGCTGGGGGGTGGGGGCTGGGATGGGGGTGCCTTGGAGGTTGAAGGGGCTCCTAGGGCCTGGAGGGGCTGGGGGATCTTCAGATGGTAAAGATAGGGTCTCAGTTGCTGGCTCTGAAGCAATGAGGATAACCTCAGTAAAAAGTGAAGGTGGGAGCCGAGATTTAAGGTCCTGGGGAGTCCCTGGGTTCTAAATGCTCTTTGTAGGGGAAGAAGGGCCCCCGGGACACAAGCTCTGTTGGTCCAGCAAGAAGGTGATCACCCTGGGCTTGAGGGGGCCAAGAGCCTACATTCTGGGAGAAGGGAATGCACCTGGCCTTGGGTGCATCCCCTTGAAGACCACTCCCCAGGGTGCTGGAGCCGGGCAGGGCACAGGGTGCCACAGGTCTCAAGATGGCGGGCCTGGGATAGGAGAGTGAGGAGGCGGGTACCTCCATCTCCTGGCCAGGGAGGCTCCAGGGCCGTGCTGAAGTGAGTAGCCAGAGCCCCCGCACCTCCCAGGACTTCAGCTAAGAAGCTAGGTCTGAGCCCAGGAGCTGAAGAGCCCCAGGGCACGAGGGGCCACTCGGAGCCCCCAACTGTCATCTCCACACACCCCTGGCCTGGAGGTCTGTCTGGCTCCCCTAAGGATTGCAGAGAATGGGAAGGGGTGTGTGCTGAGCCAGGAACTGCAGGGAAATGGCATATGGGGACAGAGATGGAGCAGAACCAGAACCCAAAGCAGGAGGACAAGAGAGGAGCAGGTCCAAAGGACAGAAACAGCAGGTGGGATGAGGGCCTCAAATCTGGGATCTCAGGTCCAAGAAGCCCCTCCCTGGTGTTGGGGGCTCCTCTGGCAGACCAGCTCCCCCCACCTGTGCAGGCCTGGGCCCGTGTGGGACAGACAGGGAACATGTTCCTCGCAGTCTCCCAGTCTCTCAAACCCGGGACCCCAGCCTGTGGACTCGAGCGCGGGCTCCCCGCCCCTGGCCGAACCCCCAAACTTCGCGGCCCGCGGTGCCCCGCCCGGCCCGCGCCCTACCTCGCTGGGGCTGTCCTGCGGCGGCGGCGGCGGCGGCGGCGGCGCGGCGGCTGGGCCGCTCAGTCCCACATTGTCCCCGGGAGAGGCGGCCGCTCACAACTGCGAGTGACATCAGCTGCGAACAATGAGGGGTTTGACAGGCGCGGAGCCCGGCCGGCCCGGAGCCCGGCTCCGCGCCCCCCCCCCACCCCCGGCCCGCCGGGCCCGGCCCCTCCCCGCCCCCTCCCCGGATCCGATTACAGCGCGGCGGGCCCGCCCCAGCCGCCCAAGTGCCGCAGCCGCCCGCCCCGCCCCGCGCACCGCGGTGCGCCCGGAGCGGCGGCCGCTTCCGGGAGGGCTGGGGCGACCCTTCCCTGGCGGCTCCTCCAACCCCCAGGAGTCGGGAGCGAGGCGGGGAACCGGCCTAAAACGCGGTCCCGGCCGCGGTCCTTCCCGCACCGCCCGCGCTGCGCCCCACTCCCAGTCCCTCCGCTCTCCGCTGGCCGGTCCTTCCCGCCCGCGCCGCCAGCCCGGCGCCTCTGCCGAGCCCCCTGCACCCCCATCTCGGCCTCGGCCCTGCTGCCAGCCCCCGCGCTGCCCTGCTCCGGCTCGGCTCCCTCGGAGCTCGGGTTTCGACCCTCGGCCGGGCCGGGTTCCCGGAGCTCCTGGCTTTTGCGCCATCCATCCCCGCGCGGGGCTCTCGCCCACCAAGCCCCACACTCCTCAGCCACCCACAGCTTCCGCGAGGCCCGGCCCTTGTCCGTCCAGTACAGGTTACCAGACCAGCTGGAGGAGGTGCCTGAGAGCGGTGTGACCCTGTGCACCCGTCCCGTGATTCCCCCAAAGCTACCCCCACAATTCCTTTTCGGGCTAGGGTCGCCAGGGACGCCGCACAGTTGAGTACTCGACTAGGGAAGGCGTAAGAGTAGGGGGAGGAGCTGGGCGGTTCCCAAGCTCTCCCCTTCCCGCACCGCACCTCCCGCCGCCGCGGGCGCAAATCTACCTCCCCCCTCTCATCCGTAATCGGCTCAGTCTGGTCCCACTGACCTCCACCTCCCCCTACAGCTGAGTCTCTTGGCACCTGGGTGTGTGTGGGTGGGGAGGGGAATCCAATCTCCCTTCCCCTCCATCTGGCCCGGTGGACAAAGGGCAGGGGGACCATCTGGTCCCGCCAGGGTGGGGGAGGGGCCACCGTGGCGGGCCCAAGGGGGGCGGGGGAGGGGCGGCGCTCCGGAGACAGCGAGAGCCTGCGGGGTCTAATTGCATCACTTTATTTCACAGACCTCCGCTCTCCGTCTCCCCAGCCCCCAAACCTCAGCGCAGGAAGCAAGCTCGATTGAGAAGACCCAGGCCTAATAACCTGAGGCTCTGTGGAGCACCCAGAAGGAGGGGGGAAAGCTGGGAGACCTGAGGATGGAATGGGTGGCCCTCTGCTTTTGGGGGCATTTCTTATCTAAGGCCAGTTGCAGCCTGTGGGTAAATGAAGTTCAGAGCTGGCCACACCTAAGCCTGGCAGAGGATCTCCTGCAAGGCCTGGCCCATGAGGTCCCCACCTTCCCAGATGTGGCATGCTATATGGTTGAGAAGGGCAGCATGTGCCTGTGCAAGTGTTGTATGAGAGGCACAGTTTGCGTGTATGCGCGCGCGCAATGCATAGCTGCTGGGAGAGTGTGCCTGTCCCTCCAGAAACATGTGGGTGGGCATGTATGTATCCGTGGCCTGAGAGGTGGGGGTAAGGGGTGTGAATGCTCAGCAGGGCAGCCAAAGGAGCAGAGGAGGTGGGAGGTGGGGGAAGGCTGGTCAGAGCAGAGGAAGGAGTGCAGGCCCAGCAGGAATGTCTATAAGGGAAGCTCATCTAATGGATTACCCTCCACCAGATTATGTTCCTTGATTCCTTAATTTTTTTCTCTGGATTTCACCGCTCCAGTCTGTCACTGCAAGAGAAAGAGGAAGAGGAAAAGACAGATAGACCCTAAGAGACAAAAGACAGACAGACACACGTGTTGCGTGTGCATAATGAGCAGGAGCCCTGGAGGGAGAGAGAATGAGAGAGAGACCAAGGCAGGCAGGTTGCCCCACCGCCATCAGCAGGCCTGGGCCTCATGCTAACCCCTGCAGGAAATCCAGGAGCCCTGTATGCCACTCCTCGGGTTTGTCAAGGTAACAGGGGTGCCCCGCCCCCTCCAGGACCAACACCCGGTGGTTGGGCAGCTGCTTCAGGTGCTCAAAGCTGGTCTGACCCATGGGGTCCTGGTCTCCATATACGATAAGAACCGAGGTCTAGAGAAAAGAAAGGGAGGCAGAGTCAACAGGGACCTGCCACACCAGCCCCAGTCTCCTGGAGATCAGCTCCAGCCCTCCCCATCATGTCAGTCCCTGGGGTCACCTCAGATGAGAGGGAGAGACAAGGTGGCCCATAGCGGGGGTAGAGTCGGGCAGGGGAACAGAGAGGCATGAATTTGTGTCTCCCCGGCACACAGTTTAGCATAAGGCTTGGCACAGTAATCTGCTGATAAGTTACCAAAAGGGCAGAATTTGGTGGTTCAGCTCCCCACAGAAGCCACTCATTGGTTACCCCCTCCCCAGATGAGGAAGAGTCCTGGAATGGACCCTTCCTTGCTCCCGGCAGGGATATCTCAGCCTCCCGCACAGGGGTACCTTCACACCAGCATAGTCAGCAGCGTTGATTTTGTCAGTGCAGATGGGGGCCACTGGCACATAGCCCCGGAGCTGGGAGCCTGGGGCCGTGAGGAAGGGCAGGGAGTACATGCCACTCAACGACGGGCTGATCACAACAGGGGGGCCCAGGGCCAAGGCATCCACCACAGCTGCCAGGAAGCTGCTCGGGGCTAGCTCCCCGATAGGGGCAGGGGCTGCCGCTTCCTTGGAGCGCCCCAGACCTGCAGGGATTCAGGTGTGGGAGAGACAGAGGTGGTGAGTAGGAAAACAGGGGAGAGAGGTTTCCTTCCTCCAGGAAGCCCTCCTAGGTCAATCTCTGGCAGCATGCAATGTACCTGAGTTTATTCCTAAAGCAGCCTAGATCTGTCATATCTGGAGCAAGCTATAAGGCATTTCCCTATGTGTTTGTGCCCATCTCCCCCAGCAGTATAGTGTCCTCAAAGAATCAGGCTCTGAAGTCCAACATGGCTGAGTCCAAGTCCCAGTTCTCCACTTACTATGTGACCTTGGGAAAGTCCCCTCAGCCCTCTCTCGGCTGCTCAGTTACCCCATCTATTAAAAGGAGATAACCAAAGTATCTGCCATTTAAAATTGTTGTGAAAATTAAGTGAGTTAACTGCTTCAGAGACATCTGTCCCAGGACCAGCAGGGTGGATGCCTCCAGCACTGTGGCTGAGGGGCTAGCTCTGCCCACATACCTCCCCTCCAATTAGTCCCTACCTTCTACAGAGAGATTAGTTCAAGGCCTTGGCCTTGAAGTTCAACCCAACCCACTGTCAGAACCAATCCTAACCTGGCCTGGAGGCCCGCCCTTGGACACTGAAAACCATACTGGCCATGGCCAGTGAGGGGAGCAGGTCAGCCATGCTGCCCCTTCCACACTTGGCACCATAAGCTGGGGCCTGCCAGTCATGTCTGGCAGTCTGGGGTGGACCCTGCCTCTCCAGGATCTAACTTTGAGCTTTGTAGGTGAAATCATGACTGAGGGCTTAGCCACCCACCAGGCCCTGCCCTGTCCACAGAGTGTCAGGAGACTCAGTCTCACTTCTCCACAGAGCCTGTGGTTATGGCTCTTTCAAAATATTTTACTTCCAATCAGCTGAGCACAGATTATGTGTCAGGTACTGGCCACAAATTTACATGGATAATCTCATTCCATTCTCACCAGAGCCAACCCCCAGAATGATTGTGGTTATCTCCCTTTACAGACGAGGAAACAGAGGCTCAGAAACACTGCCTGGGCAACACAGTTGGGCACTTCCAGACCATATTCGGACGAGGATTAGAGAGGCCCGAAGGCCCTTGCAGTGTACACTGTGTCCTATCAAGCTCAGAGGTCAGCCTGGCTAGGTCCTCCCAGTCTCCCAGCCCCCAGCCCTTGGTCCCCTGTGAGGCCCCCACAATCCCTGTCCAGAAGGCTGCCCCAGAGATACCTGGCAGGTCAATGGCCACAGCTCGGTAGCCAGCCTGGGCGAGCCTGTGCAGCGTGCCCAGGTTCTTCCAGGTCTCAGAGGAGAAGCGTATACCATGCAACAGCAGCACGGAGAAGCAGGCAGCCTGCCCACTGCCCGGCCCAGCCTCTCGGAAGAAGAGACTCTGACCCTGCACCTGGATGGTGCCCTCACGCAGCTCCACGCCCGCCATACCTGCCTCTGTGCTGGTGAAGTGCCTGTAGTTCAAGGCCAGACTGATGAGGAGCCCCGGAACACCCTGCCCCAGGGGGCACCGGGAAGACTGCCACAGAGAGGGTGGGGGACCCTCCCGAAGCAACAAGGAGGCCTCTAGGAGGCCCCCAGAACTCTGCAAACATGCTCTAGGGTGAGGAAGACAGAGGTGTTATTTCTGCCTTTGCTACTCACCTAATTGTACAGCCTTGGGCCTTGGTTTCCTCATCTGAAATTTGGGACATTAAAGCCTACCTCAATAATTTACCAGTTTAAAAAAAAAAGGAATCGACAAGTGAGGGTGCCCAATCTTAGAAATAACTCAATACATGGGGCTCCCATTACGATTATTGTTCTCATTGTTATTATCCTTTTCTACGAATGGGGCTAACAAAATAGTACTCAGCTCATAGGCGGCTGATAGGATTGAATGAGGCCGGGCACGTAAAACACTCAGCCGGTGCCTAGCCCGTAGTAAGCATAGTCAATGTTCAATCAACTCTGAGTAGCTGACTATTGCTTGTCAACTTCTTCCTCTTCTAGACACTGTTACAGGTCGTGGGTTGGCACCGCAAGCCGGAGAGGGTCGAGGTTGGAGTAAAAAATCCTATCTTCCAGGGGCGGAAACCAGAGCGCTGAGCGGTGAGCGGGAACTTTGGAGTTCCGGCCAGCAAGGGATGGGGGGTGCTCAGCACGCTGCCCGCTGGGGCCCAACGCACTGACGCCGCGGTCAAGGGCGCGGTCACCGGCGCCACCACCGCTCGCTCTGTCCCCTCCGAGGACCTCGGTTCTGGCTCGCTGGGTCTGGTAGGGCGCACGCAGAAGGTGTGGGGGCAGACCCGAGGAAAGGGACCGGGGGAGCCGATATGGGAAGGGCAGAAACTTGGGGTAGGTGGGGGCGGGCTCTAGCTGGAGAGAGGAAGAGAGGGTCGGGGGCGCGGGGCAGGTACCTGGGGAGCTGCGTGGGCTTGCGCAGACAGGAGGCCGGCGAGGGGAGGCGGCGACTGGGGCCCGGGGCAGGGAAGCAGAGAAGGGGCTGGAGCGGGGATGTGGCCCTCCGGAGGGCGGGGACCGAGCCGTGCCCCGGCTCCGAGGCTCCCTCTTGTGGTCACAGGCCGTCGCAGGGCCGGTGGGTGCTGCTGCGCCCATCTTTTCACAGCGGCCCCACGTGCTCCCAGCACTGCGCTGGGTCGCGCCTGAGACCCTCAGCGACCTGCCCCACGTGCACATGGTGTGGCTTGAGAAAGAAGGTTCCTTTGTGGTCTCATCCCTGTTGCTCTCAGCACCCTTTCTCCCTATCCCCCTCAATCTCAGCCTGGGCTGCCCAGGCCCGGAGTTGTGAGCCTGGCACGCAGTTGAGGCCCGACAGGTTTGAGTGAGAAGCTTTGCCAATGTCCAGCCTTGATCTTTTTCCCAACGCCTCCGAGCCAATTTCCTTGCCTGTAGAATCGGTGTGATGTTGCCTGCCTCAAACAGCGCTAATAAGAAGTGAGTCCTGTAGGTTCCCTGCAGCCTCCCTGTGCGGGGCCTCGCAGCACAGGCCAGAGGAAGACCAAATATTGGTCATATGTCGCCAAGGATAGGTGACCTATGGGGACGTGAAGGAGCCTAGAGGCCACCCCGGGTTTTAACCGAACGCGTGCCACCTGTGTATTTGTAGGAGTCAGGGTAGTGGTTGGGTTCAGACCTGGGGCTGCTGCGTAATGGTACTAATATCTGGCAGTTATGCAGCGAGACCTCCGCGCCGGACACTGTTCTAAGGTTCGACAGGCCCCCAAGTCCTTAATACAGTTCTCCGTGGTGGTGACAACCCTATATGGTCCTCTTAAGATAACCGTTATCCTAAACTCAACTGTCCAGAACAGAAACTGAGCATGGGTGGAGCCTGGTGGGAAGAAGCCGTGTGGTTCTTCCCCGAAAGCAATCTGGAAAATCTAGACTGAGGGGCCAGGACTGTGTGCTGTGTTGGGACGCCACCCCCAGTCCCCTCTCCAAGGCGTCTACAAGGCGCGGACCCTACGACTGCGGACTGCGCAAGCGCGCCTCAGTGGCCGCGCTCTCCGCCGCCTAGTGCCGGTAGCCTTTCGCAGAGCTGCGCAGGCAGCGCACTGGTCGCCGCGCTGTCTGGGGCTGTTTGCGCCTGTGCTGAGCCCGCCCCGCAGTGGCCGAGCCGGTCGATCATCCCAGTCGGCCGGGTGAGTGTCCCAGGGGAGTGAGGCCAGCAGGGTGCCCGGGGCGGGCTGTCCTTACCCCGCCCCATGTCCTGGCGCCTTGGGGAAGAGTCCTGCGGGAGGGGCCGCGCCTGGACAGCGGGTGTGCGTATGTTCGTGTGATGTGTGTGTGCGCGCGCGCGCGCGCGTGTTGTGTGCGTGTGTGTGCACGCCCGCGAACGTTTGTCGGCGTGTGTTCTTGGGGGTCTGGGTGTACGTGTGTGTCAGTGTATTGTGTGTTAGTGTTTCTCTGTGCCTGCGTTGGGAGAGTGTGTGGGTCTGTCTGCCCGCTGGTGTCTGTGTATGTCTACTGTGTGCATTTCTGTGAGTGTGATTTTAAGGGTCTGTTTCTACCTGAGAGTCTGTGTATGTATTTCTGAGGGTCTGTGTTTGCGGGGTCCATCTGTCTGCCTGTGCATGTGTTTCTTGTGAGCATGTGTAGTTTTAGGGTTGTGTGTATGACTGTGCTTGAAATATGAGGGTCTGCAAATGATTTTGAAAGCGTATGTCTATCTGTATCTGACTGTGTGTGATTTTTGAGGGTGTGTATTTCCAAGTATCGATTGCACACAGGCCCGCGCGTGTGCAAGGAAGCTGCGTGTACGTGCAGGGAATTGATTGTACAAATGAAGTGTTTGGGGACAAGACTCATTGTGTGCACGTGTGTACACCTATGTGTCATTGTCAACGTGGCTGCCAAGCACCTAACGCGGGTACAGCTCCCCCCTCCCCCCCATATCTGTAGAGTATATTGTCTAGTGTGCCAGCTGCCTGGGTTACCATAGCAACAAGTCCCGTCCCTCTTTTCCTGGAGAGAAGCCCCAGTGCCCCAGGACCACCACGAAGAGAGGTTCAGCGTGCATGCTTGGCCTGGTGGGAACCTAGGGTGACACCAGTTGGAGGCTTGCATGCGAGTCTGGCTGGTCACGGTCAGAAAGAAGAGAGGAGCCCGCTCTTCCTCCACCCAGCTGCTGGGTTTCCATTAGCCCTAGTTGGCCTGCCACTGCAGTCACCACCTAACCCTGACTCCTGGGGGTGGGGCTTGGGAAACATCCCCAAAGCTTCTGGGAGAGGTGGTAGGGCATAGGCGATTCCCCAGCTCCCAGTTGGCACTTATTAAAGACGTGTTTACTGGAATCTGGGAACAAGGCAGGCCCGCTCATCCTAGACCCAAGACATGATGACCCAACAGCCCCCATCAAGTTCACTGTATTATTGAAATCTCACAGGAAGCTTGGGAAGGCAGCCATGAAGTTGTCACCCCCGTTTTATTGACAAACTGAAGGCACATAGCCAGCAATTGACAGAGCAGAATCTCAAAGGCAGGGCTAACTGCTCTGCCTGGGTCCTGGATCCTGAGGTCTGTCTTCTGGGCTGGCAAAGGATCCAGACTGGAGGAGCCCACGAAGCAGGTCATTTGCCGTGAAGCTGGGGGGTGGGATACATTCGTCTCTCCAGCCTCCATGCTGCCCTTTCTGTTTCTAGGTGGGCCATGCTCCTCCCTAGCCTCATACCCCCTCGTGCCTAGGCACTTCCTCCATCAAGGATATTCTCCATAATCTGCCCTCCCACTTAATATTAGCTGGGGTAGAGTATTAGATATTCCCTTCAATTATAAAACACATTCTGATTTTAGCATTGTTATATGCAGCGTGATAAAAAGAACCATTTCCAAACATGCTTTTACCTTTTAATGTCTTTCACCTTTAATAACCCTCCCAACTCCCATCCCACTAGCAAGGTTCCCGTTCATCCATTACCTCCCAGCTCAGGTTTCCATCTTGGCAAACCAAGTGTGGCCTGGTGGTTAGCAAGCCAGACATGGGCTCAATTCCCAGTTCCCCTACTGGCTACTCTGCACATTGGGCATGAGAATTTACCTCTCTGAGCTTCAATTTCCTCATTTGTTGGAGACCTATAGTCATATCTGCTCCACAGCATTCTTAATTGGATTCATGAGGAATTACATGTGAAGGGCCAAGGACAGAGCCTGGTTGTCAGAAGCTCTTGATGAGTGGAAGTGGTTTCAGCTGGCACAAGGATAATGGTGGCCACCGATGCTAGGGGGACATCTCAGATGCTCCTCATGCTGTGGGGTATCTGAGCCCTTGCCCTGGCATGTGGAGTAGTGGGTGTGAACCCTCAGACCCTTGCCCAGAGCAGGAGAAAGGGCAAGGGCTGAGCTTTTCCTCTCCGGGGACTTCTGGGTGGGGTTTGAGGAAGAGTTCAGGGGGCCTTGTGGATCTCAGCCCTACCCTCTTCTCCCTCTCCTCTCCTCCTACAGACTGGTTCAGACCTCCATGAGCCGGTCCCAGGTAGCCCTGCTGGGCCTGGGCCTGCTGCTCATGCTGCTACTGTACATGGGACTGCCAGGACCCCCTGACCAGACCTCCTGGCTCTGGAGAGATCCCAATGTCACGATCCTGGCTGGTTTCACCCCTGGCAACGCCCCCATTTTTTACCGCGAGGTGATCCCATTCCACCGGGTCCGCAGGTGGGTGCTGACCCCAGGGCATAGTGCCAGGACTAGGCCCAAGGGGAGTCCCTTTGTGGAACCCCCAGCTTAATTCAGGGTGCTCAGGGCCTGGGAAGGCGGGCTGTGGGAGAAGCCTAGGACGAAAGAACCGTGGGCCACTCCCAGACCCCCAGAACACACATTCCCCTGTGTGCCTACCCACAGGTTGGATGTGGTACTGCTCCACGGAAAGGCCTTTAACTCCTACACATGGGAGCAGTTGGGCACGCTGCAGCTGCTGGCACAGAGGGGCTACCGGGCCGTGGCCCTCGACCTCCCAGGTGAGAGCCCCTACCCCTGGGTCTACGGGGGCAGTTTCCTAGAGCGGACAACTGGAGGAGTAGGAGAGCCCTAAGGTGTGACTGGGGAGCATCTAGACCCCAATATCTGGACAGGCAGTGGCAGATTGCAAGGCAAGGTGGCAACACAAAAAGGTCTGTGTTTTTATTTTCTATCTTGAAGACAGCAGTGTGGTTGGTTGCATGTCCCAGAGCGGTTAGAAACATGACCCTCCTCACAAGCGATTGCCTGGGGAGATCTCACTGGACTTTTCGATGACAAACTAGGCAGCTTTTTTGTTTTTCAGCTATACAAATGATTTATGCTATTTTTTTTTTAAATTTTGGGCAGGGGTAATAGGTTTATTTATTTATTTATTTTTATCGGAGGGACTGGGGATTGAACCCAGGACCTTGTACATGCTAAGCACGCACTCTACCAATGAGCTGTACCCTCCCCCCATGCTATTATTCTTGTCATTAAAAAATCAAACAGGAGTGATGCCCTCAGAGGCCCATGCCATGTTTCTCTCCCTCTTACCTCTCTAAGGAGTCTGGGGGTGCCAGCCCCTCTTGGGGCGTTTCCATACCTAGAGACACAGACTATATGCAGGATTGTGTGTGTGGATGGCTATAAACATGACAGGGGTCCTGCCTGCTTAGCCAGTCTATCTGCAGCCTGGGTCTCTCCTCCTCTACCATGTCTCAGGGATCATGCTAGGTACTCTGACCCTCCCTTGCTGTAGTGTGAGCCACCAGAGGGATAGAGCAGTTTTATCTGGCCATTTCTTTCCTGGTGGCTGATTTAGCTTTTAGTGTCAGTTGAAATGCTTGAGTAAGGAAGCCAAAGCATCTTTGGATGTGCTTCTCTGAGCATGTGGGCAATAATTTCTGTAGGGTAGCCATCAAGGACAACTGATGGGTCAAAGGACATATTTTTAAAAAATTTTTATCTTTAAAATAAATATTTATAATCTATCTTACTCTCCAAAAAATGCTATATGGAATTATCCTCCAATTAGTCATGTATGACTGTGCACATTTCCCCACATCTTCCCTAACACTTCATGTTATCAGTCTTTTTAGTTTTGCCAATATAATGAATGAAAGATGTTTTTTCTAGCAGGCCTATCACATTACAAAAAAAAATAGCTCTGGGAAGTCTGGGGTAGCAGGTGCTATGTGCCACTGCCCCCCATCTCTTTTCCCTGCTGTGGTGGGCAAGAAGGCCTGAATTCCTTCCCAGCCCCCCTCAGCGGATGCCTTCTGCTGTTCCCAGGTTTTGGGAACTCAGCACCTTCAAAGGAGGCAGGCACAGAGGCAGGGCGGGCAGAGCTGCTGGAGCGAGTGCTGCAGGACCTGGAGGTGAAGAATGCCGTGTTGGTGAGCCCTTCGCTGAGTGGCCGCTATGCTCTGCCATTCCTGATGAGAGGCCACCACCAGCTGCAGGGATTCGTGCCCATTGCACCCACTTCCACCCAGAACTACACCCAGGAACAATTCTGGGCTGTGAAGGTACTGGGAGGAGGGTTTCCAAAGGGTCTCCTGGCTCCCTGTCCCTGGCTCGAATCATGGTGGGGAAAGGATTCAGGTCTTACCTGGAGGACGCATGGCCCCATTCCTGATCTGGATGGAAGAAATGGGGTGTTTGGGGAAGATTTCCTAAGGAGGTGGCTTCAGGGTCAGTCCTCATCAGACCCCAGGATCACAGCCCCTTGCCTTGCTCTGCAGACCCCAACTCTCATCCTGTATGGGGAGCTGGACCGCATCCTGGCACGAGAGTCACTGCGGCAGCTCCGCCACCTGCCTAACCACTCAGTGGTGAAGCTGCGTGACGCAGGCCATGCCTGCTACCTTCACAAGCCGCAAGACTTCCACCTCGCCCTCCTTGCCTTCCTTGACCACCTGCCTTGAGCTCACCCACTGTCCAGGCCCCCTAGGCCTGGCCTGAGTTTGAAGGGTCAGACCAGTCCCCCACCAGGGAGGCAGCCCCTGGGATTGGAGGGCAGAGGCCAGAGGACTGGGCCCTGTCAGGACCTCTCATTTCATCTCAGAGACACAATAAAAAAAAAACATTTTTGTCATGCCTGGGGAGTGACAGGTCCTGTTTCCTGGCTTTGCTGCAATTGTGGTGGGAGTTGGAGGCAACTCTGGATTGCTTCAAGGCTGGGAGATTGAGGGAGGGCTCCAGAGCCTGGGAAGGCTTAGGACATGGGCTGCTTCATAGCTGGCTGCCCTCACCACTCTGTGACTCAGTTTCCTTATCTGTAAAATGGGCATGATGGTAACACCTAGCTCAGAGAATGGGGTTTTAGGATTGCGTGAATCTGGGTAAGCAGAGCACTTGGCCACACAGTGTTGGGGTGTGGGGGGTGGGGTCAGGGATATGGGGGCATTAGTATTGCTGAATGACCACTGGGTTTGGTGGGAAATCCAGGGTCTGGCAGCTGAGCTGACTGAGAGTCAGGAATGCAGGACCTACTGCCTAAGGGAACCTGATGTTTAGAGATGGGGCTGGGGAATGTGGTTTAACAAGTAACAGTGCTAGTGCTGGGGAGAGGGAAACTCTTCTTGAGTTCTTGCCAGCTGGGCTAACAGTAAAATTGACACAAACAGATTAACAGGAGAAAAAGAGACAGATTTTTAATCATGCCCATGGAGGTCTCATTGGACCTAAGAAGTGGCCAAAGCAGGCAGCTTTTCTTACTTTTCAGACAAAGAATATATTTGTGAGGACTTGACAAAACAAAGAAAATTATGTTTTAGATGCTCAATTAATGAAGAATCTAGACAGAGTTTGGGCTTGGGGGTAGTACATTAAAGAAGTTAACAAGGTTTGTTTATACAGGCCTCTTGGCCTAAATTCTCTATTTCTGGCAATAAGGATGTCCTACCTCCAGATGCAGGAGCGTACCTTTCACCTGACAGATTTATTTCTTGCTTTCAAGGAGACAGAAAAGAGGGTCAGAATGTCCCTTTGCATTGGACATTTCTTAAGTAACTTTAATGCAAAATAATCAATATGCCAGTGAGGCAAAGTTTGGGGCAACCTACCCTGGGCCCCAACAATAGCATTGTTGGTGAACCAGCAAGTCTGCTTGCCTCTGGGAATGTGTGGGACAGCAGCCAAGGCTTAAACCCCAGGAGGTTTGGAAGGGACTCTTACCCTAGCCTCCCAGCCTGCCTCCGCCGTACCCAGAGGTCGAAGTCTTCAACCCTGATCCTCCCCAAGCTGATTCAACCCCAGGAGCAAAGGGCAGAACCCACTGAGAGTACAAAGGGCAGCCAGACGCACAAATGGTCAGCTACAACTGTGCAGTCTGTGGGTGGCCAGTGGAACTACCTGTGCCTCTTTATCCTTCCTCTCTGGTGGCCGCAGAAGAACCAGGGAGCCTGGCACAGGGTCAGCCAAGAATGTGCCATATGTATGCTTTTGTATACAAAAGCCTTTCATTCTGCCATATAGTGTCACGATGACATCCTCTCACCGTGACATCCTCTGTCATATCCAACCCCCATTTCTCACACTGTCATGCATTCATACCCACTGATACACACTGTTAGATTTGCCCACACAGCAGCACAATCACACGAGCGAGCACACATGCGCCTGTCCGTCCATTTATCCTTCATTCCTGGCACATTGTCTGAGCGTCTGCTCTGTGTCCTACCAGGGACAGAATCTTGCGGGTACATGGACCAACCTCCTGGAGCTCACAGTCTGTAAGAACAAATATTAACCAATAAACTCTCCACACTGGAGGCCGAGGAGTCAGGGAGGCCTTCCCTGAGGAGCTGAGGCGTGAAGAAGGGAGAAGTCGAAAAGTCGCGGGAGGGGGTTGGAGGGCAGGCAGGGGCCAGCTTCGGAAGGACTTTTCAAGGCTGTACCCTGAGAGCGAGGGGGCGCCCAAGGAGTCAGCTGCGATGCTTAGGGTCAGTGCCCGCCCTCCTCCTCTCTGGCCCAATCGGGAGGTTGCAGGAGGTGGCGCCTGCTGCCCAGGACCAAGGGCGGGGCCTGGAGGGGGCGTATCCTGTTGGGCGGGACAGGGCCTGCGGGGGCGGGGCCAGCCTGGAGTCGCAGTCGGCCGCGGGGTGGAGCTGGCGGCGGAGGCAGCTTCCCCGGGGCGTGCTCCTGAATTCGAGACTTGGGTAACTGGCGGAGGCTGGAACCTAGGGCGGGCGTAGAGGTCCAAGACGACTGGGCCTTAGGGACTGGGACGGCCCTTACTCGCAGTCTTCGGTCCCGCCCAGTAGTCTGGATCCGGCCACGTGGTGGGCGGACCGGGGCGGTTCTGAACCTGAGACCTCGCTAGACCCTGAGTGTCGCCCAGAGTTCAGGGCGGGCGCTGAGGGGCGAGCGCGGACCCAAGACCAGCAGAGAGCGAGGTGGGGAGCCCTGGAGACGGGTAGAGGGATTCGGGGACTCCTTGACATGAAATCCGGGCAATTGGGAGAAATTTTTTCAGGAGGGCGGGGGAGTCAGTGTCTGGGTTCAAACCTGGCTCAGCTACTCCCTATCTGTCCCTGAACCTCTCTTAGCTTTTTCCCCTGTAATGTGGGCATTCAGAGGCACGAACTTCATGAGGCTCTTTGGGGGAGTAAATACGGAAATGTGTTGAAAGAGGCCAGCACAGCGCCTGATACAGAATGAGGGCTCTGTAACTGGGGGCTCCGAAACATGGTGTGCTCTCCCTGTGGGACGTCCGGGGAACCCCCGCCCGGAAAGGGGCTGCGTGCAGGAGTCCACCGGCCCCAGCGGCCCGGAGGGGTAGGTAGTCATTCGCTTTGCCCCCAGCTCACGGTGGCAGGGCAGCGCCATGGCCAGCAAGGGTCGCGAGGGCGAGCACCCATCCGTGACGCTCTTCCGTCAGTACCTGCGCATCCGCACCGTCCAGCCCGAGCCCGACTATGGTGAGAACGCGGCGGTTCAAGGCCCTGCAGTGGGGCTTCAGGGGCTGGGACTGTGCCCTAAACCAGGCTCCAACCTTTGTCACCCAGCTGAGCCCAATCTGCTGCCTCAAATGGCATCTCCACCCCTGTAGCAATCCACCCTAGATTGCTCAGCAGTCCCTCCAGGCTGTGGAGGGACAGTTTCTCCAGAGGCTGTCCTGCTCCAAAAGTTACTCCTAGCTTTAAATAAGGAACAACTTCACCTGACTCCCCAGGACTTGGGGTGGGGGAGGGGAGGATGGGGCAGCCACAAGGGAAAAAGTGGCCCCAGAAGCCCTTAGGGAATCAAGTTTGGTGGCTGGGAACTGTGTACACGGGCCCAGTCCAAATCCTTGATGTGTGATTTACTATCTGGGAGACTGTGGGTGAGCCTCATGTCTCTGCCCCTGCTGCCCCATCTTTAAGGAAGATAATGTTGACACCTGCTTCTCACCCTGACTTCCCACCTGGCCTTCTACAAAGGGTTACTGACTGGCCAGATGTGTCTTCTTCCTTGGGGACAGAAATGCAGGTGTCTCTGGAAGGATGTAGAATTGCATTGAGGTGGGGGTCTGCTCCCCCTCTCTGGATGTACCCCCAGCTTTGCCTGGGCCGGTGGGAGGTGTAGGGAGGCAGAAACAGCAGCAAAACTCTCTGTGTCCCCAGGGGCTGCCGTGGCCTTCCTTGAGGAGAGAGCCCGTCAGCTGGGCCTGGGCTGTCAGAAAGTGGAGGTGAGCCTGTGGCCTTGCCTGGGGAGGGGAGGTGGGCCTGGGGCAGCTCCTCAGCCTGCACTGACTAACTCTCCTCCTGGCCTTCTCCAGGTGGCACCTGGCCATGTGGTGACTGTGCTGACCTGGCCAGGCACCAACCCCAGACTCTCCTCTCTGTTGCTCAACTCCCACACAGATGTGGTGCCTGTCTTCAAGGTGTGGGGGTTGTCCTTGGGGACAGAGATGCTGCAGACCCCCCATTTGACCGCAGGGAGACCACAGTGCTGGACCTGGCACTGACTCTCGATCTCATACGCACTACTCCACTCTAGCAGCCCCTGCCCAGTAGCCATTCCATGCCAGGGGTTGGGTGGGCATGGGAGGGTGGTGGGAGTGGGAGACAGAGATGAGGGATGGCTGTCAGCTGCCCTCTTCAGCCTTCTTTTGTCCCTTTCATCACCCCAACCCTCTGGTGGTGTGGGCTCCTGGGGCACCTGCTCGTAGGGCAGAGTGGATTAATGACTGCATTTGGGGCTTGGGTCCCTCTTCCTGCCTCTGCCTCCAGGAACATTGGAGTCATGACCCCTTTGAAGCCTTCAAGGATGCTGATGGCTACATCTATGGCAGGGGTACCCAGGATATGAAGTGTGTCAGCATCCAGTGAGTCCTTGTTCCCAGTGTCCCCACTGGCTCATTGGATTGAGCCCAGACCCAGGTGTTTGGAAAACCTCAAAGCCAAGGAACATCTTGACCCCTTCTCATGGGCAGGAATTACTGCTATGACCATTGCACGGATGGGGAGACAGGGACAGGGACTCTCTGGAATCACCTGCTGGGCTGTAGCAGAGCAGGGCTCAGGGCTCTAGCCTGCCCACTGAAGCATCTGGTGGTTCTCTACAGCACCTGGCTCACACCCTCTCACTACCCCTCAGGTACCTGGAGGCTGTGAGGAGGCTGAAGGATGAGGGCCACCATTTCCCCAGAACCATCCATATGACCTTTGTGCCAGGTAGGAGTGGCTTAGGGAGGTGCTCCTTCTAGGGCAGGGAGAGTGTGTTGTGGGCAGCCCCCTCGTCTCACATTCCTGCTGCTTTTACAGATGAGGAGACTGGGGGTCACCAAGGCATGGAGCTGTTTGTAAAGCGGCCTGAGTTCCAGGCCCTGAGGGCTGGCTTTGCCCTGGATGAGGGTGAGCAGGGTGGCAGGCTGCTGAAATGGTGATAGGGCCATTTCAGGCCAGCAGGTGATAGGGAGGCTGCTAGTGAGGGCTGGGCCACTCCACCCTCTGAACCCCCTTTCCCTCCTCAGGCCTGGCCAACCCCACTGACGCCTTCACCGTCTTTTACAGTGAGCGGAGTCCCTGGTGTGAGTATACGCTTGGAGGGAGGGGGTCCATATGCAGGTGGCAGACTGGGCTGGAAGGAGCAGGGGGCTGCCAAGGGTTCCCCAGCAAGTCAGGGCCTGAGTAGGCCTTGAACCCAGGTCCTCTGCCTCCCAGCCCCCATCCTACCTGGGCATCTCCTTCCTGAGCTTCTGAGGGGAGGCTCTAACTTCAGGCAGAAACCAGCTCTACACTGTGTATTCTGAGGGGGACAGAGCCCTGCCAGAGGAGCTGGGAATGAGGGGAAGGCCCTGGGCCCACCCAGGGCTGGTTGCTTTCCCAGCCCCTCCCGTGCTGAGGACATCCCCTTGTTCCTACCTCTCCCAGGGGTGCAGGTCACAAGCACTGGGAAGCCAGGCCACGGCTCGCGCTTCATTGAGGACACAGCAGCAGAGAAGCTGGTGCGGGACGCATGGGGAGGGAGTTGGGGAGTTCCGAAGGCTCTGTCCTGGGGCCACTAACCTCACACACATCTAATCTCACACTCTCCTAGCACAAGGTTGTGAGCTCCATCCTGGCTTTTCGGGAGAAGGAGAGGCAGAGGTAAGGCAGCCTGGGAAACGGCGCAGGGCTCTGGGACTCTGTGCAGGGGAGGATGGAGGCTGAGCCACCTTTTAATCTGTTCTTCCTCCTTGCTGCTGTTGCCACCCCGCCCCCAGGCTGCAGTCAAACCCTCAACTGAAGGAGGGGACTGTGACTTCTGTGAACCTGACGAAGATAGAAGGCGGTGTGGCCTATAATGTGGTACCTGCCACTATGAGCGCCAGCTTTGACTTCCGCGTGGCACCAGATGTGGATTTGAAGGTGCCACCTATGCCGGGGTCAGAAGGGAGTCTGGGTCCTCAGCCTGTCCTAGAGGCTCAGGGAGAGCCTGAGGGGTCAGGTCATCTCCCTTCTCATAGGCTTTCGAGGAGCAGCTGCAGGGCTGGTGCCAGGCAGCTGGTGAGGGCGTCACCTTGGAGTTCGCTCAGGTATGGACTCAGGACCTAAGATGGGGGACTCGTGGGAGCTGGGGAGATGGTATGCCGAGTGTGTCACTGCATGAGTGTTTGCTGGCAGTGTTTGCGTACATCCAGGCATTTATTTGGCTGCAAGACGTCTTATTCACCAACAAACGTTGGTTGTGGGGGCCACTGTTGTGTGCTGGGGAATAAATTCTAGGGAGGAAAATTAGAGCAGAGTTCTTGCCCTCATAGAACTTACAATATGAAGGGAAGACTTAAGACATGAATCAAATATATTATTTTTACATAAGTATGAACACCATGGTCCAGGAAAGGCTGGGACCTTATACTGTGAGAACCAGTAACTGGAGGATGTGACCATTCTGAGATGTCTGGGAACACCATCTTGAGGAAGGGACACTTGGGCTAGGATCTGAAGGAAGGATGGACACGAAATAGGTGAATGGAGGGGAAGGCCCCAGACCTGCAGCCTTTGAGGGACTGAAAGAGGGTCTCTTGCTGGACTGGCCAGCTGGATATCTGGGTAGGTGGGTGGATGTGTGCCCTGCGACAGGGCAAGATGCCAGGCCCTGCCCTGACCCTGCCATCCTTCTCCCCACAGAAGTGGACAGACTTCCAAGTGACATCTATTGATGACTCAGACCCCTGGTGGGCAGCATTTAGTGGGGTCTGCAAGGACATGTGAGCATACCGGCCAGCCCTTCTCTCCCCTTCCACCCTCCTTTGCCCCTTCAGTCCTTCCCTCACCCTCTCCCCTCTGCCTCCACCTTCACCAGGCTCTCTCTGCAGGAACCTCACTCTGGAGCCAGAGATCTTCCCTGCTTCCACCGATAGCCGCTATCTTCGCGCAGTGAGCCTCTTGCAGTAGGGTGGGCAGTGGGGTGGTTCTGGGCACTGGCCTTCCCCCTAATGGCTCCTCCTTGCCCCCTGCAGGCGGGGGTCCCAGCTCTGGGCTTCTCACCCATGAACCGCACACCCGTGCTGCTCCACGACCATGATGAGCGGCTGCATGAGGCCGTGTTCCTCCGCGGGATTGACATATACACTCGGCTCCTGCCCGCCCTGGCCAGTGTGCCCGCCCTGCCCAGTGATGGCTGAGCCCCACACTCCCTAACCTCCACCCTTGGCCAATGCCAAGGACCCCTTTTCTCTCCTGCCCAACAATAAAGTCTATGTGGACAGGGTCACTTCTGAAGTATTTAACAGCAAGGATGTTCATGGAGCAGGAGTTCAAAGATTTAACTGTTAACACCTACTTCAGACATGAGGGCCACACACCATGGGGGGCACTTGTTGCCCCAGCATAATTAACACCAACTCGTCCCAAGAACTCGGGGGACCATACAACCCAGAGCAGTGGATGCTAGCCAGGCACACTAGGAACCTAGAACTCCTCAGGCCAGAGTGCAGAATTCTTCCGCAGGGTCCCTCCCCTTTCTTTTCATAGGCTTCAAGACCTGACCAGGATGTTGGGATTTCTCCCTTTCCTCACCACCCTGCCCAGTCCAGCAAATCATGTGCCCGTGTCCCTAAGGCACCCAACCACTCCTCATTTACCAGCCACTTCTTGCACTCTAGGGCTCTATTTTCCCAGACTTCCCCCAATACGCTACCATCAAGGGAAGGCTAAACTTTTCTCCTACACACACCGACCCCACCTAAACCCTAGTTCCAGCTCTGGAATCACAGACACAGGATGACTGACAGATCCTGCCTCAGGTTTATTTGTACAAACAGCACAGGTAGACATGAGCCCCATGCAGACAGCTACCCAGGGGTCACACTAGTCCTTACATCCTCACATCAATAGATGAAAGCCTCTACTCTGGAGCCTTTGTGGGGGCCTGGGTGCCTTTGGGAGACTGAGCCGGAGCCGGAGCCGGAGCCGGAGCCGGAGCCAGAGCCGGAGCTGTAGCTGCAGCCTTGGTCTGAGCTTTGTCCTTGGCCTTTGGCCGACAGAGCCTGAGACCCTTGGCAATGCGGGCACGAGCACGTTTCCCGAGCTTGGGGTGAGCAATGTAGGCAAGTCGACTGAGCTTGCGGCTGCTGCCCTTTGGAATCTTGGGCTTGACCTCCTTGGGCTTTACGAGAGCCTTGATAGCCTCAGCACGTGCACTCATGGCCTTGGCATTGTTGGCCTGCATCTTCTTCAGGCCCTTCTTGTTGTGCTTCTTGGCAAAGCGCATGTTCCTCAGGAACTTGGGGTCTACCTGGAAGGCAAGGAAAGTATAGACGGCTGTATGTGGGGGCCCCCAAGTTACCCCTAGTGCCCCTCTCCACAGCAGTAAGCAAAAGGTCAGGCTCCACCTGAGACCCACTGAGAGCTTAGACAGCATCAAGTCAACCTTAAATTCACAAATACCCGAACCTTAAAAACTATCCCAGGGAAACATGTATCTCCACCCCAAAGCCAGTAATTCCACCCTTCTAATGCTATACAGACCACATTTTCAGGGCTACAGGCCTAGAGCCCAAAAGAGCTCAAATGCAAGCACAGAAGGAAAGAAATTCCTTGAGCAGGAATTTTAGTTTTTTTCTGAAACCCCCTCAGGGCCACCCCACCCCCTCTCCCTTAAGGATACAGGGGAGAAGCAAACTGAGGACAGGGGCTCAGTTCTCCTGCTCAGACCCTACAGTCTCAGCCTTCTCAGCTAACCCTCACAACTCCCTAGCACAGAAAGAGAAGCTGCTCACCACCGCTTGGCCAAGCACTGGGTCAGATTAAGATCATATGGCTGGTTAATGTACAACAGAAGACTCACAAAGACACCAGGTGCACACAAACAAGGCCATTCCTTCCCTTGAAAAGTTCTGGGTGAGCAAGGGAGATGATCAGACACACTGTCCTCAGGAAGCAGGTTATACCTGACCAGGGGGTTATACCTTGGGTGGGTAAAGGCTGAGTAAAGCTTTATTACAGGTCTAGCAGACCTTGAAGTTCAAACAAAAACTGGCTGGGTAGAGAAAGAAATTGTGGGCTTTGGTAGGCCAGGTAAGATAAGTGACAGTTACTAGCGGTGCTCAGGCAGATGCTGAAGCTGGAAAAAGACCTTGACTGTGCAACTGGGGCCTAAGAGACACACTTCTATGTGATTCAGTGCACAAACTCACCCCCTTAAGAGATTCGTATCGTTGTGATCGGGGTTTTTTGATGCCGTTTCTGTGCCATTTTCGGGCTGTGGGGAAGAAAAGGAATTAGACCAAAAGAGATGTCCTCTATTAAGACCACTATCACAGCTGGCAAGCCTGGGAGAACCATTACTTGAGATCCGTTTAGGAAACCTGTTATAACTAAATGCAATGCACTGTGGGTATCTCAAGTGGACCTCTAGCTTCTAAGTCCACAACTCCAAAGGTAATAGTGGCTGAAAACAAAATCAGCTCCAGTCCCACAGTAGAAACGTGCCCCCTCGCCCTGCCCAGGAACCATAATGTTGGCCAAAGTCTGGGGCATTAGATGAAGGCTGGGCCAGGGAAACTTACACTGGTTGTGTGTGGTGTGGTTCTTCGACTTGGCCATGCCTGTACCTGGAGGACGAGAGCGCAGATCAGGGCTGGGGGCTCGCTGTGCTGGGCCTACCGCTGCCGCCCTGGCTGGAAGAACGTGCAACCAGAAGCCAGAAGGAGGCTGCAGCACAGATGCCTTGCCTCCACGGCCTCCACCCGCCTCAATTCACTCTGCACGACCCGATGCCAGTCGCCCCCTCCCAAGCTCAGGTAATGGTGCCTCGAAACCAACCGCCCCCCAGCCAAAAGGTTGCGCTCTCCCCCAAAATCCTGGTTCTCCCCTTCCCATCTACCCCATGAGAATCCACGAACACCTCCCCTGCCTAGCGGCCTCCGTTCCCCACAGCCACACACAGCCTCCCTGTCCTCCTCAGGCCTTGGGCCCCGCCGCCGGCCGGGAATCACGGATGGCTTCGGATGCCGCGCGGCTTGCACTCACCGGAGCCGGGAGATCCCGAATCGCCTGGGACCGGAAGAGAAAGAGGAAGGCCGCGGTGCAGCACGGGAAGTAGGGTCGTCGCGGCAGGAAGGTACTACTGGAAAAGCTTCCCCCAGAGCCTTGAAGAAAGGTTCCTAATCCCGGGAAGGCACAAGCCAGACGGGCAGGCGGTGCTCCTTCAGGTTTTACCGGCCCTTTTCCCTTCTCCTATTCCTCCTAGACTTGGGTCCCAAGTCTCATTAAAGGTCCTGAAGGCGAAGGGAGTCCTTGAGGAATTTAAGTGGGGCGGGGCGTGATGGGAGATTTGTGTTCTGAAAGAGTACCCCTGGCTACTGCGGGGAGAATGAACTGTAGGGGGCAGAGGAGAGGAGAGAGAGCTGTTAGGAGTGATGGCGCCCAGATCCGAGTTGGGCGTGGGGATGGATAGGAGTGGATAAAGAAAGAGAATAGACTGGGCTTGGGATGCAGAAGATGGGGGTGAGGAAGAAGGCCAGTGTAGCCCCTAAGTTTTTGGCTTGAACAAGGAGGTGAATGACGGTGCGGTTTACAGAAATGGGGAAGATTGGGGGAGGAGGGGCAGGGGTCTTGTTGCTTTGTTTTCAAGGAGACAGTGATCCAGATGTTTCTTTTTAGATGCATTAAATGTGCTATGCATCTGGACATCCAAAGTGAGTAAACGTTGCCTCCTCATAACTTACTCTCTCCACCTCTTACCCTACAGTTGATTTTCCACACAGCAGTGGTGCCTGAGGGCATTTTTAAAGATACAAATCACATTTTATCACTTACAAGGACTTCCCCTTGCACTGGGGATACGTTCTTTACCTCCCCACCCCTAACCTTGGCCATGCTCTCCTTATCATCCACTTCTCTCCAAACCCACGGACTTCTTTCCTGCCAGGCACAAACACTTGTTCCTGCTTCAATGCTTTTGTACTTACTATCCCCTCTGCCTGGGCCACCTTCTCCCACCTCTTTGAATGGTGTACCTTCTTGAAGAGACCTCCCTACGCTAACCTATCTAAACTAGATACCTTCTGCTCTATCTCCCAAGTTACTCTGTGTCCTCTCATTCTGTTTCCTTCATAGAACTTTCCCAAACTCTAATTATATTCCTTTCTTTGGTTCTGATTTCTTTCTTGCCATTCTTTTTTTTTTAATTGGAATATAGTTAGTTTACAACGTTGTGTTTAATTTCTGGTGTACTGCTATATTCCTTATTGATTTCTGAATGTGTTCATAGGCTCAAGCACCATGAGTTTGGGATTGGTTTGGTCACCTTCATTTTCCCATTGCCTGACACAGCACTTGATGTAGAACAGGAGCTTAACAAACACCTACTGAACTGGACATACTTGGCAGGCAAGTTGATGTGACAGGAGCATTTTGCAAAGAGTTGAGGAGTGAAGGGGAAAGGAGGATGTGGAGGCAGGACACAGAGGTGACTCCTCACTGAAGCATTCCTGAGAAGAGGGAGAGAAATCTGGCAGATGTGAGTTCAGAGAATGAAGAGCAGGCTCAGATGCTCACAGGGTGACCTAGTGCCACCAAAGAAACAACTGAGGCCAGAAAGACAGGTGGAGGAGCTAGTGGGAGAGGTGGGGCCAGAAGTTGGGACAAGGAGGAGAAGGTCTGACTGCTGCACCTTGAGAAAGGGAAGCAAGCAAGTGGGGGCCGGCAAAAAAGGCCATGACTGCTGTAAAGAAAGCAGGCTGCCCCATTGTGTGGCCTTCCAGCTAGGCAGCAGCTCTCACAGCTCCTAAAAAGTGAGTGATGACACCTGCCGAGGACTTGGTGTTGCCAGGTTGTTCTGTGTCAGAAAGAGCAGTGAGCAGAGAGCCATAGTCTGATGAGGAGGCAGATTCAGAGATGGATGATAGCCATGCAGAACCACTGGAGCTGCTGTAGGGATAGGCCCCGGGTAAGATCCCGGCCGTCAGGCAAGGGAGGAGGCAGTGACAAGAATGAGGACCTTTGACTGAGTCTGAGGAGGCCATTTAGAGAGCCAAAGGGGACCATGATCTGGAGCCACTAGCCTGCCGTGCTTTTCAAAGTGGGGAAGACTGTAGGGCTGGCCAAGTGTATATAGAGAGAGTTTTTCTACCTTCCTTTCTCTTTTTCTCTTTCCTCCCTCTGTCTTTCTTTCCCTTTCTTTCTTTCTTTCTTCCTTCCTCCCTCCCTTCCTTCCTTCCTTCCTCCTCCCTCCATTCCTGCCCTCTTCCCTCACCTCTTCCTCCTCCTTCTCTCTCCCTCCCTCTCTCATAGTAAATGTATAAAGAGCTTACACAGGCTCTTCTGTAACCTGATTTCATTTGTTCAATCGTAATTCGTGGACATCTTTTCCTTTCATGAAAATTCTTTGTAAACCTATTTTATTTTACACATTTAAAAATCTTACTCTGAAGAGGGAGGGTATAGCTCAGTGGTAGAGCTCATGCTTAGCATGCAGGAGGTCCTGGGTTCAACCCCAAGTACCTCCATTACAAAAAAATGAATGAATGAATGAATGAATGAATAAATAAAAATCTTACTCTGAGAAGAAGTCCATAAACATCACCATTTGTCAGAGGAGCTTCTAACACAAAAAAAAGGTGAAGAACTTGCCCTTTTTCCAGGGTCAGCATACTCCCACCTTCCATGTATGAGTGGCTCTTGCCCCATCTCTTTCTGTACGGAGGCCTGGGTCCATTTGCCCTGCTCTATGGCAGAGTCTTGGGCAGAGCTGCTGGCTGGACTCCGCAAAATGTCTATTACCCAGGTTCCTTGCAGATGCCTTTAGCCCCAGACAAAGAGAGATGTGAGGCCTTGGTGAGCAGACCAACCCTGGGCTGAGCGGGGCTGGATATGACCCACCTGAACCGTGTCGCCTGCAGGGGCGTTGTCTTGTCTCGGCCTTGTCTGGAGCTACAGTCCCAACCACATCCTGAGTGGGATCCAGTGTGGCCTGCTCACTGAAGTTACAGGGTCAGAGACATCTGGGGTTATTGATATTTCTTAATTCTTCAATTTCTTTTTTATTTTTAAATTTTTTTTTTTTAATTTTCAGGTGGGGTGAGGTCCTTAGGGTTCTTTATTTATTTTTAATGAAAGTACTGGGAAGTGAACCCAGGACATCGTGATCTGGGGTTATTACTGTTGTGCCTGGCGCAGTGCCAGGTACATGTGGGGACCTGATAAATGTTTGAGGAATTAAATGTACACATTTCACAAATCCGGGCAGGTGGCAGAATAAGGAGGCAAGAGGTTAGTTGGCCAGGAGGGATTTCACAGAAATAAAAAAGTCTCTTCTTGGTCCAGATCTCTGCTCTCTAAGCCTCAGTTCTGAGTGTAACTTGATAAAAATAGTAATTGTCTCATGGGGTTAAAATGGACAATTTTTAAAAATTGAAGTATAATTGATTTACAATGTTGTGTTAGTTTCCAGTGTATAGCAAAATGATTCAGTTTATATATATATATATATATATATATATATATATATGTGTGTGTGTATGTATTTGTGTATTTTTTCATTCTTTTCCATTATTTTTTGTTGCAGAATATTGAATATAGTTCACTGTGCTCTATCGTAAGACCTTGTTTATCTATTTTATATACAGTAGTTTGTATCTGCTAATCCCAAACTCCTAATTTATCCCTCCCCCACCCCCTTTCCCCTTTGGTAACTGTAAGTTTTTTTTCTATGCCTGTGAGTCTGTTTCTGTTTTGTAAATAAGTTCATTTGTATCATATTTTAGATGCCACATATAAGTGGTCACACGACATTTGTCTTGTTCTTTCTGACTTACTTCACTTAATATGATAATCTCTTAGGTCCACCCATGTTGCTACAAGTGGCATTATTCATTCTTTTTTATGGCATATATGTTGTATATACATACCACACCTTCTTTATCCAGTCATCTGTCAGTAGACATTTAGGTTGCTTCCATGGCTTGGCTAATTTAAAAGATGCTGCTGTGAATGTTGGGGTGCATATATCTATTCAAAATAGGGTCTTCTCCGGATATACATCTAAGAGTGGAATTGCTGGATCATATGGTAAGTCTATTTTTTGTTTTTTAAGACATACTGTTTTCCGTAGTGGCTGCACCAATTTACACTCCCACCAACAGTGTACGAGGGTCCCCGTTTCTCCACACCCTCTCTGGAATTTATTATTTGTAGACTTTTTGATGATGGCCATTCTGACTGGTGTGAGGTAATACCTCACTGTAGTTTTGATTTACATTTCTGTAACAGTTAGCAGTGGTGAGCATCTTTTCATGTGCCTTTTGGCCATCTTTATGTCTTTGTTGGAGGAATGTCTATTAAGGTCTTCTGCCCATTTTTGGATTGGACTGTTTTTGTTGTTGTTGTTGTTGTTGTTATTGAGTTGTGTGAGCTGTTTGTATATTTTGGAAATTAAGCCCTTGTCGGTTGCATGATTTGCAAATATTTCTCCCATTCCATAGGTTGTCTTTTCATTTTGTTTATGGTTTCCTTTGTTGTGCAAAAGCTTATAAGTTTGATTAGATCCCATTTGTTTATTTTTGCTTTTATTTCTATTGCCTTGGTAGACTGACCTAGGAAAACATTGCTACGATTTATATCAGAGAATGTTTTGCCAATGTTCTCTTCTAGGAGCTTTATGGTGTCCTGTTTTATGTTTAAGTCTTAAGCCACTTTTAGTTTTTTTGTGTGGATGGTGTGAGGAAGTGTTCTAACTTCACTGATTTACATGCAGCTGTCCTGCTTTCCCAGCACCACTCGCTGAAAACACTGTCTTTTCTCTATTGTATATTCTTGTATCCTTTGTTAATCGACTGTAGGTGTGAAGATTTATTTCTGGGCTCTCTATTCTGTGCCATTGATACATATATCTGTTTTTGTGCTAACACCATGCTCTTTTGATTACTGTAACTCTGTACTATTGTCTGAAGTCTGGGAAGGGTTATGCCTCCAGTTTTGTTCCTTTTCCTCAGGATTGCTTTGGCAATTCTGGGTCTTTTATGGTTCTATATAAACTTTAGGATTATTTATTCTAGTTCTGTGAAAAATGTCACGGGTAGTTTGATAGAGATCGCATTAAATCCGTAGATTGCTTTGGGTAGGTGACCATTTTAACAATATTAATTCTTCCAGTCCAAGAGCATGGAATATCTTTCCATTTCTTTGAATCATCTTCAAGTTCCTTTATCAATTAAACTGGAAATCTGAGTTAAGCACCGAACACTGCGCTGAGTATACATTAGGTGCTCAATCATTGTTAATCCCAGCCATGCTTATTTCCTCACAAGGCCTCTGGGGAGGAAGACATGGCTTAGGGAAAGAATGTCAGTATCAAGTGAATGCTAAAACTGAGGACAGATCTAAGGAAGGGCCAGGATGGAGGGAAATGACAGTCCTCAGAGGTGCTGGGTCCCTTCAGTCCTGAAGTTCCAGAGGAAAGGGCCTACCAGTGTGCCCAGATTAAGAGGGGCCATTAGTGGGTTAAAACCCACTAAGGGACACTGCCAGGATTTTTTACCTGTAGGGGAGGACTGGAGGGCAGAGAGGAGGCCCCTAAGCACAAGGTTAAGCTTTGAGTCTGCTTAGAAATTCCCCAGTGAGAGGCCATGTGGTTCTTGTGGCCCCAGAGGGCAGAGCTATCACTGAGGGAGACAAAAACTAGCTCCTCGGCCAGGGGTCATTTTAACAATCAGAGTTTCCTCCAAACCATGAGCTGCTCCCAGAGGTAGTGAGCTCTCAGATACAAGGGATTACTGGAGGTGGAGGTTGAAATATGGGATGAAGGGTTGGAAGATAAAACTCTCAAGTTCACTTCCTTCCAAGAGTCTGGGATTCAGAGCTCCCGGGAGAAGGAAAGGTGGTGGGCAGCGTGCAGGGCCGGGCTGAGGCCCAGGATCTGTGGGGAAGAGAGAAAACAGGCTCTGCAGAGGCTTGGGAGTGCAGCTCATTGGTCATTGGGGACACCTTCACAGCCCTAGACCACTGATTTTTCCCTCTGGGTGGGGCCCCTTGCCCAGAAGTGATGCACCGTCCCCAGCAGGGAATGTGAGCCCGTCGTCCACATGGGGGCAGCATGGGACCTCAGGTGGAGTGGTGCTGATGCAGGTCGGCTGGAGCACCCCTCCTTTGAGAAGGAGGCCCTTTGAGCCTCCCAGACCTCTCCCATCCCTGCTTCTGGCACCAATCCTCCCACCTCCCCCACCCATGGACCAAGCCTCTGTCATCCTCAGCAGGTTCTCTGGTGTGTTGGGTCTCCCCTGGCTTCAAGCTTCTGGTAGTGGTGGTGGATGGTGTCTTCCCCCAGAGAGGGATCAGGGCAGAGAACATGGCGCCTGCAGGTATTCCTGGGCACAGCCCCTGCTGGTCCACCTCAGAGTTACTGGATGCTATGTCTGTTGGAGTTTAAAGGAACAGGTTTTGAATCAGACAGACTTGGGTGCAAATTCTGACTGCCACTCACCAGCAGAGTGACTTCACCTCTTTGAGCCTCAGCCTCTTCACTTGTGACAGTGGAGAGGGAGACAGTGAAGGCAGAGACAGTGGAGGGAGTGCTGAGCAGGCAAGAAGCCTCCTGGAGTCCGGCTGAGCATTCCTGAGACTGCCCAGCAGCCTAGGGAGCTAGTGGGGTTCTTATCACCCTGTTTCACAGATGGGGAGATGGAGTCCTTGGGCGTGACTTGCTAGTGGTCCCACAGCCAAATGGAGAGCTATCCTGGTCCAGATGCCCCCCCAGGACTTGAGGAGCATGGGATGGTGTGTGCTTGGTAAGGTCATGGAGGAAGCCCTGTGACACTGACCACCAGGTGACCTGGGGGAAGCCCCTGGCCTTCATGGCCAACAGATACCCAGAGTAGGGGCCTGTGTCGACTCAGACCCACTCACCCCACCCAGAACAGGCCTAGAAAGGAGGGGGTGTTTGTGGTGGTGGCAGTGTCCCTGGGAGGAGGGCAGGCTCGGGGTGGGGCTGGGGTCCGCTGGCCTCAGGAAGGCAGGGACTGGCCGAGTGTGAAGGGGGAGATGCTTGGTAGCACAGAGGACTGTCCCGCTAGGAAGGGAGGGATGGAAAATGTGGGCACACGTTGGGGCTGGACAGTGCAGGACTGCACACCAGAGGGGCTCCCACTCCTGCATCTGAGGTTTTGAGAGGATCTGAAAAGGAAAAATGAAGCTGAGGGTTGAGAAGGACCCCTTCCCTTCTCCCTTAGCAGCCTCCAGTGGAGCCAGCAACGTCATTGCCATGGCAACCACGGCCCCTCCAGCTCCCCTTTCTCCTTTCGCCCCATCCTACCTGGATGCCCCTCTCTCCTGTGCGTGCCTCCCTAGCCCGGGTAAAGAGAGGCTGGGGACAGGGGCAGGTTCCTTTCTCAGCCCTGGTTATAGCCCAGGAGCTGGATCCCAGGGCCACTCCTGCCTCAGGATCAGATGGAAGATTCTTAAGTGGAGAGAGGGCAGGATGAAGTGGCTTTTGCAAGAATTCTTCTGAATGAACCAGGGGTCTGTCACCTCCCTAAAATCTCAAGCCCCCAACTCTCCAAGTCCCAACCCTCTCCCAGGAGACAAAAGCTGCAACCCAGGAGCCCCTGGGAGAGTTGGGAAAACCAGCACTGGGGCAGGGACCTTGACAATCACCTAGTTGCCCTCTCTAAGCCTATAGATGGGAAATGGAGGTCTGGAGAGAAGGGACTTGCCCAAGGGCACACAAAGAGTGGGTGGCAAAGTCAAGCAGGGAACCCAGATGGTCAGAGGAGGGGATTGGGGCCATCCTTATTGTTGGGTTAAAGGACAGGCGATGAGGTCATTGGATGCTGCACCCCACAGGGGTGGGAGTCTGGGGGCAGCTGTGGGCCTGCCCTTGTCTGCTCCCTGTTTAGTGCTTCAGTAAACCCCCTCTCAGCCCCAGCACATAATGGACTAGTGAGGGAGGAGGCCTAGCCCTGTTTAGGGAGGAACAGAGGACACCAGAAAGAGCAGAAAGGAGCTGGGGATCTGAAGAGGGGCACAGTCAGGAGGGCTAGAGATCCTAATGGTCTTATCAGGTGCCCTGAGTAAGAAGGGCTTGTGGCCCTAGACAATGGGCTTTGGCCCAATTGCTGCCTTTTCTAAGCTGTGGGTCCCTGGGCAAATCACCCGCCTACCCAGGGGCTGCCCCTCACCCGCCCTGCCATCCCCATCCCTTGTAAAACAAGGAGATTCTCCATGATGGAGCAAACAGAAAGGGTGACCCCTGGTTCCACTTGGGAGATCAGTGGGTGGGCCTTTTGAGGCCCCAAGTTTGAAACCTTTATGTCTGCTGAGCCAGGGCTACTGCCATGATCACCTGGAAGATCTCCTATGCTCAAAGTCTGAGGGGCTGGGACAAGAGGAAGCTGCGGGGCACAGCACCCCAAGATGCAGAACAGAGAGAGGTCCATCTAGGCAGGAGCCTCAGGTTTGGAAGGGGACGCGGAGGCCTTCCTGGGAGACGAGGCATGCTTCTGGGGCTCAAAGGCAGGCCATGTAAGTCCGGCAGAGGTGGGAGGGGGTGAGGCAAATACAGTGGGCCGAGCAGGCACAAGCCAGCGTTTGCTCCCCATGGTCTCTGGCACTGGAACCCAGCTGATTAGGGCGTGCCTAGGCTGTTGCTGCACCTACTGCAAAGTCCCGGAGGCTTGGCCCACAGTGAATGTCCTTACCTTCCAGCATACCATCCTTCCAGCTTGGGCAGGAAAGAGGAAACCTGCCAGGGCCTGGAGCCAGGAGCTGTGCATCAGCTGTCACTGTCCTCGCCACACCCGCAGAGTGGCCTCTCTTGTTGCAGATGAGGGAACTGAGGTTCAGAAAGGTTAAGTGACTTGCCCAGGGTCACCCTGCTCCTTTTCTGTCAAGGTCACTCCTGGGAGCTCTTCTGGGCTTGGACGTTGTTGCCTGAGACTCAACACTGGTGACCACTGAGTATCGAGCCTGTGGGAGAGTGTGCTCTGGCATCATGGCCTGTGGATCCCAGTACAACATCCCCCCAGTACAACATTATCAGTCTTCCTTTCTGTTCTTTAGTTGGTTGTTAGATGGTCGTCACATTCTCAGGCATTCACGGCCTGTCCACTAGTGAAGGCTGGAGGGCATGACTCAGATGCCGCTATGACACTCAGCAGCTGGGTAACCTTGAGCAAATGCTCCGTCCTCCTGTGGCTCTGTGACCTGGCCTGAGAGATGGGGATGAGGGCGCCACCTACTATGCTGCTACGGCTCCAGGCACTCTTTCATGCCAAGTACTTCCGGGGCCTGGACCATGGTGTCCGTCCCATTTGGTAGCCCTCCTAGGGCCAGGCAGAAGGCCAGGCAGGTGATATCAGGAAGGGGGGGTCTTCCCTGCCCCCAAATCTCCCCTGGAAACACAGAAGCTGCCCACTCCCAAGGCACCTTGCCCAGAGGGGGATGGCTCCCAGAATGCCCTCCTCAGTGCAGGCAGGGAGGATGGGGATGGAACCAGGAGAGGGCAGGCTGAGGACAGCTGCTGAGTGGTGGCAGTGAGGGGCATGTGGGGGACACCCGTCACCCTTAACAAGCTTGCCCCAGTGTGGGGAGCTTACTGGTGAAAAGCCCAGGGTCCTGGCTCCACCCATCTCAGCGGCGGTGGCCTGCCTGGCCCAAGCCCTGGAAGCACTGGTTTTAATCCATCTTTTTCTGCAAGCAGCTCCTGGAGGCGCGGGGGCGGCTTCCCCTTGACTTGCATCTCCAGGAGGATGCGGCTTGGCTAAAAATAACTCAAATTACTGTGCTCCCACCCTGGCTCAGAGGAGGAGCCTGGGGGCTACGGGGGCGGGAGCCTGGAGGGAATGTTGCTGCTGCAGCTGCAGCCAGGACGGGGTTCCCTGAGAGGAGATGGGAAAAAACCAGCGTTGACAGGTGGGAAGGGGTGCAGAACGTTGAAGGGAGCCGGCCCTTTCTCACCCAGTTCTCTACAGGCCTGCTCTCGGAGGACAGTGCTGTGGGAGCAGAACTGGGGGTGAAGGCCCGCCTCGATCCCTGGCCTTGCACCATGAAAGGGGCTAGCCTGGCTGGGTGGTAGCAGTGGGCTCGGTCCAGCAGGAAGTCTGGAGGAGACCCCTGTACCCTTCAGCCCAGTATTGTTGAATGCAAGCAGTAACAGTAATGGTGGAGGCGGGGATATATAGAGCCCGGGGACCAGATGTACTTAGGAGGGTGACTCAAGGTGCAGTGCACGTAGGATCCAGATTTGAAATAAACAGAGTTGCTGCAGCTGCACCCCTACCCAGACCTCCCCATCCCTCACCCCTCCAGGGTGGGCTCAGGTCACAAGGAGCCTCATTCTGGGGCACCAGTGTGCCTAGGACGTGCCTGCGTGTGCAGGAGGGTCAGGGAAATGGAGGAGCAGTGAACTCTGCCGGGATGGGAACCAGACAAGTGATAACAATAATGATCATAAAATCACCCCCACCCTGGGGATGTTTTTAGCAGCACTGTTTCTAAGGAGAAACTAAGCAACACAAATATCCAGTGAGAGGAGAACTGAGAAATCAACTACTGCTCCCACAGCAACATGGGTGAATCCTAAACCATAATGGGGAGTAAAGAAAACAAATTGCAGGAAACTACATTCAGTTCAAAGCCATTTTTATAAAGCTCCCTCCCAAAGTAAAACTAAACAGTATTGTTTTAAGCATTCATATGTTTATGATAGAACTATTTACAAAAGGCCAAAATGTGATAAACCAAGATTCTTGATTTGCTGGAGGGGACAGGAGTTGGTTAGAGGTGGCACTCACGGGGAGATTCCACCGGTGAACATGTGTTGCTGGCCCAGGGGTGCCAGGCGCTATTCAGGGTGTGCGGGGCAGGGATGCAGGGACAGCAAGACAGACATGAACCCCAGACCTCATTGCACTTACAGTCTCACAAGGCACATTTAATTCCTGTTCTTATATCGTGTGGTGGGTCACCAGTGTCCATTATATGATTATGCATCGTCACAAATATTCCTTTACATTAATCAAATATTATATTTAAAGAGAGAAATAAGGAATAAACACAAAGTTAATTGACCTCTTCCACCAAAAAATATCCCACCAAGTGGGTGAACTATGGAGGCTGAACACCTCTCCCTGCCTCCTCTCACTGATACTCCATCACATTCATCCAGGAGGAGTCCCAACCCCTGGACCCCATCCCTCCTCCAATCTCCAGTCCCAGCTGAATGTCCCACAAGGTGATTCTCTCACTGATCAGCAGGCAAAGGTCAAATTTGGCTTGGAGTGCCAGGTTGGTAGATGGGGCAGGAAACCCAACCTCTGGGAGAGCTAGAGCCAGTGGGGGAGATGAAATGCAATAGAGAGACATGCAGAGCCTAGGAAAGAGCCCTCTTCCTGGCCCAGGACTCTCGCACTATGTTAATAGAGGTGGAGGCTGCAGAAGATTGGAAGTAACAGTCTGCTCTGTCTCTTCATCTTTACCTGAGGGGCTCAGTCTGCCATCCATCCATCCATTCATCCATCCAACCACACATTATATAATGGACACTGGTGACCTACCACACAACACAAGAACAGCAACAAAGTGTGCTGCCTTGCGAGACTGTAAACTCCACAAGGCCAGGAGTTCATGTCTGTCTGGCTCATGCCTGCATCCCTTACCTGCCCCCCACAACTTCCCTGTTCAGCTGTCTGGGGTCAGGGCCAGTCTAGCCACCTCCACCCTATGGCCTGGTGCATGGTAGATACTTACTGAGGAGGTATCCTGCCTCTCTGTCACTGCTTTCAGCAGAAAAGGATGCACCTCCAGGCCCTCACATGGGCTGTTCCCTCTGCCTGGGACAGTGTACCCACCACCTGGCTCAGCCTAAAGGTCATTGCCTCTGGGAGGCCTTCCAGGACCACCACAGGCAGGCCAAGCCCCTCTCTTCACACCTCCCCCAACACCACAAGCTGTACCCTGATCATCTTTGTCTAGGTCCCTCTTGCCTTCTGAGTTGGGGGACTCCCCCAGGGCAGACCCAGGACCCCCAGCATCCCCAGGGTCCACGGGAGGGCTCTCAGCTTCATCTTCTCAGCCATTCCGACTCCTGAACAGTCTGGCAATTTTCCCTGGAGGAACCAGGCAGAAGGGGGAGGTCAACCACTTCATCAGGCCCCATACCTCTTGGACCCTCTATCTGGGTCCTTGCCCCTCCCCTAGTAGCCCACCCATATTCCCTGAGCACCACCGGGACTTCAGGCATCCATCTCTTCTGTTCCAGAGCTGCCTTCAACAGGAGAGGTAGTGGGTGGGAAGGGTCTGGGCAGGGGAAGAGGGGCTACAGGAAGATCCCTGAGAGAACCCTCCCCCCTGCTCTCTATGTCCACAGCCTGTGATGGATGCAGGGTGGGAGGTGGGGGAGATGGCAGTGGCTAGTCTTCAGTCCAAATCCAGGTCACTCCTGGCCTGCTCAGCAGACATCAGTAATTAGGGGCCAGCAGGACGTAGGCAGGCGGGTGGCAGGAGGCCTAATTGTCTGATTTTTCAGGTAATTAACGGGAGGCTGTCTGGCTTGTCCCCACGGGGCCCAGCATCTGCCACCCCATCCCCTGGGCAGCCCCAGCCGCCTAACGAGGCCAATTACTGAGTGGTTCCTGGGCCCTCATTAGCCACCTGGAAAGGTCATGTGGGAATGGCACCGGTGTTGGGGCTCCGCCAGCCTTGGTGGCCACTGGGAGCCCCCAGATATCAGGATGCAGGATGTGCTGGCCATAGGTCTCTGCTGCTGCCCACTGAGGGGTAGCCTGCTCACACCCGGGACCCCACTTCTTGCCTCTCAGGACTGTAGCTTTAGATCAAATCCTCCCCCGCCGCTTCCCAGCCATGTGGCTTTGGGCGTGTCACTCCCCTGTCCCACCCTCTGTTTCCTGAATCAGAGATGGTGGATGTAAAGGGCCTGATGCACAGTAGGTTCCCAGGGCACCAGTGCTCACCTTCTTCCAACGGGGTTAACTCCTTTACTTCACTCTTGAGGAATGGGAGGCCCAGAGCAGGTAGGGCCTGAGGTCACTGATGTGTCCAGAGCCCACTCTGCAGGGCCTCTGGTGGCTAATTCACCCCTGGGACCTCAGCAGCTGGGTGAGGAGTCCTGGGAAGGGTCATAGAGGCGATCTGGCTGGGGAGGAGGGCCCGGGAGCAGCTGGACCTTCCGGACACCTGAGCAGAGTGACAGTGGGGAAGCAAGAGATCTCCAGGATATGTGGGGCTTTGGAGATCGCGATGGAGCTGGAGGCCCTCCACCTCACTGGATGCTGCAGGACACCCAGGGAAAGCCGAGGGGCACATGGCGGTGCCCAGCCTGCTGCCCAAGGCAGGGATCCATCCTTTCTTGGTTGGTCCACACCATTCTTGGCCCAGGAGATCACTGTGCCTTCAGATGTTGAGTTTTTTTGGCTTCTGTAGCTCCTCTGTTTTAAGAATTCAGTGACCTAATTCCATGCTGACAAATTCCATGCTGTTCTGCCTCCTGTAATCGTCAGCTAATGCTACTTTTGGTCCTACTGCCAGCCCAGAATCTAGGCCAAGGGTTTCCAAACTGTGTACCCCAGGAGCCCTGGGGTGAGAGCGGAAGGAGGAGGCTACGGACCCTCCAATTGGAACAGCTGGGCTTTGATCTTTTGATAAAATATTAGTAGCTACTCCTTCGTAAGCTTTTGCTGTGTGCTAGGCATGCTCAGGGACTCTGCCTCCACAATTGCATTTTTGTCCTCATAAAACCCCATGAGGAAGATTGCATCATATCCCCATTTTACAGATGAGGCTGCTAACACTGTTGGAGGCTGAGGCTCAGCAGCATGCCCCAGGGCTCACAGCCTGTAGGAAGGAGAGCCGGAACTTGGACCGTTTCCACTCTGAGCCACTGGGAAGATGGGTTCTGCAGCTAGAAAGGAAACTAGGTGCAGGAGTTGGGGGGAGTGTCACGTTTATCATGATTTGTTTCCTCCAGGTCGGAGTGGGTGAGAGTGCCTACCTCTGCCCCAGGAGAGCGTGGCCCCAGTCCCAGGTCACCACGTGGTTGGTGTCTGTGCGTCTATCTGTCTGTATGTGTTTCCCGTCCCTCTGCTATGGGCTCTGCTTCCCTGCGGTCCAAACCAACAGGATCCAGCTCAGAAATAGCATATGTTTCCAGCCTCTGCTAGTCCAAGTCATAAATCGCCTGGTGTGATGTGCTTCTTGTGTCAGCTTGCTTCAGAACTCAGGGTGGGGGTGGCTGAATGAGTGTGAGGAGCACGCAGGGCCTCCTCCAGGCTGAGAAGCTGAGAGCTGGGGGCCAGGCTGAGCCAGGGAGGGAAGTGGGGACCAGTCCTTGCTAGGCCTAGGGCTGGCTTGGGGGCTCAGCCAGGGGTGGGAGCCAGCGGGTGGTGGCCCGGATTCAACCTGGGCCTAAGGGTTGAAACTTAAACTGGAGCTGAGGTTGGAGACCAGAGGGCTGGGCTTCAGTCTTGTCCAGCGATCAGTGGTCCAGACTTGGCATGGAGTCAGGGGTCAGAGGGCAGGGGCCATCGTTCAGCATTTGATGAGGATGGAGAGCTAAGCTCATTCTGAGGTCAGGGGCAGGACTCAGGCTGAGGTAGGGCCAGAGGTCGAGGTCAGGATCAGCCCTCAGCTGACAGAGGAGGAAGTCCCCAAAGACTCAGAAGCCTTCCTGTATCCTGGAAATGACCTGGGGCAGGACCAGTGACGGAGGACCTACGATAAATAAGATGAGAGCTTCCAGGGATTGACCATGACTGAAAAGGACTGGGCGTAGATCTTCTATCCAAAACCATGAGAGCAGGGCTAGGGGTCTCCAGCCCCAGCTTCCTGCCCTTCAGATGGGATTCTCAGTTGCTCATCTCTAAAACATGGATGATCGTGGCACCCACCTCCATGTTGATCATGCCCTATGAGAGTGTGAGCCCTGGGATGGGGGTAGGTGGGCTAACAGAGAGAGGATGAGCGGATGGGGCAGGTACGTGAGATGCCTTGTGGCATGGGAGGGTGCTTCAGGGGAAGAACTGTGCTGAGGCCCTAGGTGTCCAGTCATTACCCAGGTCCCCATCACTCCCCAGGCTACCCCTGAGAGGTGGCTCTGCAGCCCCTCAGGCCTCAGCTGCCCCACCTGAGCTGTGTACAGGCAGCACCATCCCAGGCACCTTTTCCAGGCCTCCACTCTGCCAGCTGAGTTTTCCCGCCTCTTCTCCGTTCTAGGTCCAGCACGGACAGATATTTGGGGACCAGCCCACATGGCAGCCAGTGAGGGAGCTGGGGTGGAGTAGGCAAGCAGGAATGAGAGGCCAGCGGGCAGAGGAGATGGGTGCCAAGGAGGAAGCCTTATCACAGGCCTCTCTGTTCTCATCTCCCACGGAGCCTGGTCAAGGACCAGCCTCAGCCGTTCCCCCACTGCTGGAGCTCTGACCCCAGAGGTCTCTCCCACACCATAGGAGAGGACAGGGAGGTTCAACCAAGGAGGGAACCAGGTATGTATGAGTGGGTGGGGGCTAGAGGCCATTGAGAGTACCTGAGGGGACAGGAATAGGGGGAGCGAGTGGAGGACATGTGGATGACAAGAGGGCTGCCCTGTCCGCCCAGGATGTGAGGCCTCTAGGGTTTGGCTGTGAAAGTCCCGGTCACCTCCTCCAGCTGAGCTATTAATACCCAGCTACGACCCACGCACCCTCGCTGGGAGGACGCCGAGTTCCTTGGGGGCTAAAAACGGTCTGAGATGGGGATGGGCCCTGGTGTTCTCCCTCTCTTCTTGTCAGAGGAGCTGGGGCCAAAGGCCAGGCTGGCCTGCAAGGGGGCCGGAGCCAGGGTGGGGAGACAGAGGGTGACTGAGCCCTGGGGGTGGCCTGAGGATTCCAGGCTGGGTCAAGAAGGCACCCAGCAGTCCAGTCCCCACTGCTCAGAGACTGAGGGCAAGGGCAGAGGTCTTGCCAGTGGTCCCACCCAGGAGGGGCCCACCACCTAGCTCTCCTGGCTCCTTGCCTTCACCCAGGCGTTCCCCTTCCCCTCAGACCTCAGCTTGGCCTGCCCAGGCTGCCATGAGACTGGGGGCCGAGGGCTGCCTGTCTCCTCCTGCCAGGAGGATCCTAGAAGGGAAAGGGGGCTTGGGGGTGGTGCAGGGAGGCCTGGAGCCTCTGGTGGGATCTGAGCCAGCCGCCTGAAACAGAGCCATCCACATTTCAGCTTCATGTGTGAAATCTTGATCATTCACAGCACTCTCTGAGGGGGAAGTTACGGGCAGCACCATTTTATAGCTGAAGAAACTGAGGCTTGGTCATCTTCCCAGAGCCTGAGCTGGATGGACCCAGTTTGTTAGACTCCAACCCCTACTTTGTGTTGCTTCCTGTTACATCATTACAAAGGGAGGTTTCTTGGTTTGTTTGGGGAACCCATGAAACAAGTGTTTTCATCAAAATATCCTGATCACCATATTGTCCTAGGCCCAGCAGGGTGGCTGGACCAAGAACGGGGGGCCTGCAGGGGCACCTTTCTCCTGCACTGGTCAGCCCCCTCCCGGGGATCAGCAGCCACTTTCCCCTCCTTCCTGGGGCTCAAGGGCACATCCTAGGAGGCTGTGCTGGGCTGCTGGGCTTCTGGGCTCAGGGCCACCCAAGGCCACCTGCTCCCGGCTGTGTCACCCTCCCTTCCCATGACAGATGCTCCAGGATCCAGACACGGACCCCAGAAGAGCCCAGACTTGGCTGGCAGAGTCCAGACGAGAATGTGGCTGAGAGGTGTCAGCCCCAGAGGCCCCGGGAGCCGGAAATCCCGACAGCTGCCTGGCTCACGGGTCCTGGGCATTGGGCCCTGACCCAGGGCGGGCAGTGGCCGTGTCAGGTGTCCAGAGGAGTTGGGGGAGGTGATGGCTGGAGCTAGGGGCAGTCTGCCTGTGGTTAGCAAGGCTGTCGACACCTCCCAGGCTGCCAAGGCAGAGCAGGCGAGGAGCCTGGGGGAGGGGTCCTACCTTGGCCTGGAAGGTCTGAGGGGAGAGACAGGTCTTGTCTTGAAGATCTGGGGTAAGAAGAACAGTCTTTCCTAAGCTGAGAGACCTGGCCTGGCTGAGAAATCTGAAGATGGGGACAGACCCCTAGCCTTGAGGGCTGGTAGAGGGGGTATGTTCTTAATGGCTGGTGGGGCATAGGGTGTGAGGGTTGTCCCATCTTGACCACAGGGAAGGCTACCCATACCCTGGGCTTGGGGAGGGGAAGCTCTGAACCTGTCTCCCACCAGTTCCCCCTCAGCTGGGAGGCGGGTGGCTCTGCAGGACAAGACAGGAGGCCTCCAGCCTCAGGCTGACCACACCAACAGCCCCAGGGTTTCACTTCTCTATGGAGAAAAGGAGAGGCCTAGTCCTGCCTGGATTTTCCTCAGTCCCTGGGGAGGGTCTCTGCCTCTGTGCTGGTGGAGGGGGTGGGCAGGCTAACCTCAGCCGGTTCCAGAGGAGCCCTTCTGGGATGGGCCCCCCTGCCCACCTGACCCATGCCCCCTCAGCTCTCCTCATGCCCACATGCTCAACTCCCCTGGAGCCACCTCCCGCAGCAGTCTTCCTGGATTGCTAGAGATCAGGAGGCACCAGGCTCCCAACCCCCATAACAGGCCTGAAGGGCCCATGGCCGCCCTATCTCCTTGAGGGCCCAGCCGGCAGAGCCTAACCTTGTAGGGCTTTGGGCTGCCATCTCTCTTCTCCCACTTTCCTTTCAATGTGCCCTCTTTCCTGGCTTTCCTAGACTTTCCAAACCAGCCCCTGGGCCACACCAGGTCTGGGGTCCCCTCCCATCTCTGCTGTCCCGCCTGCCCAGTCTGGGGCTCAGTCCCTATGCCCTGCACCTCTGTCTTTTCTTTCTGGGTTTATCTTTGTTCTCTGGCCTCTGACTCAGACCTGACCCTATCTCTCTGTTTCAGTCTCCATGTCTGCCCCCTTTCCATCTCTGTCTGGCTCCCTCACCCAGTCTCAGACATCTCAGCCTTTCTGTCACTGTTGCTCTAGGACCTGATCCCGGCAGTGTCTCCTCTCCCCACCTGGCCGGGGCACCAGCTCAGACATCTGCTCTGACGTCTGCTCACTGGGCCCCATGAAGAGCTCAGACAACACTTGTGGTCTCAACTCTGGCCCAGCTCCAGGGGAACTGCTGTGATTCCTCGAAGGTGGGTGAGAGAGAGAGACAAGCCAGAGGGCCATGGGCTGGCCTTTCCCTTGGAGGCCTAGTGGTCCAGGGCCTCCCTCTGTTCAGGCCACAGCTCCCGGCACCACAGGCTGCACGTTTCTCCCCACCACTGAGGGCTCTGGGTTCCTGTGCAAGTTCTGAACTTTAATTTCCTCTTTTCCAGAGTGGGGCCCATAGGGCTACTTCAGCAGGTGTCAGAGGATGAAATGTCCATGCACTTGGCACTGTGCCCAGCACTTAGTAGTGCTCAATAGAGCCCCCATGACTGTTCCTGTGACTGTCATTCCCCAGGGTCCCCAGAGCCAAGGTGGGTGGAGTGGGGGATGGACTGAGCCTCTGCTGCTTGAAGTGCCCCATGTCCACCCCAAGGTCCCACGCCCCTCCCTTCCTCTGTTGGACGGAAGACATCTCCCCACACCTGGGACCTTCCCGTCCTCAGAGTCTGTCTGAATTGCACACTGGTGCTCACCAAATTAATTACTGCTGGCTTGGGAATATGTTTTTTTAAGAAGACATTTTTTCCAGGGGGAGAAACACGCAGGAGCTATAATTAGTCAGGAAGAGGAAAGAAGAGTGGAGCGTGTGAATCACCAGCCCCGGTGACAGACGGCAGAGCCGAGAAGAAGTTTAGGGAGAAGCTGCTGGGATGTGGGTGAGTTGAGGATGGGGTGCAGCCCCCAAGCAGGCTGGGGTCCTGGAACACCAGGCATGTTCAGCGAGGGAGACTGTACCTGGCACCCTGAAGTCTTTCTGCCCTCCCACCAAGACTTGGTCACCCATCACCCTATCAAGGTCTCAGTGTCTCAGCTCCGCTGCCACTCCTGCCAGCCCTGACCGTCCCTGGGGCTTCTGCCTACCTCATCCCAAGGCCAATGCCAGTCCCTGCCGACATGTACCTGGGCAGAGAGCCATGCAGCTTGAATGAGGAGAAGAAACTCTAGAAGGTTTGAGTTGTCAGGGTTTACAAAACTTCTAGACCAGCCTCTCATTCATTCATTTACATGTTCATCAAACACTGGAATGCTTCCATCTGCCTGGTCCACAGATAAGCAAACTGAGGCCCAGAGAAGTGCCGCTTCTGGGCCAAGGCCACACAGCTGGGAGTAGAGCAGCCTCTCTGCCTGTCCTGTCATACTAGCTCTGCCCAGCTAGACCCTGGGCAGGGATCTGGGCCACCAAGATGACCATGACCAGGCACCTGTAGGGCAGAACACCCAGTGCCATGAAATGAAAAGTCCAGCATGGTGGGAGCCTGAAAGTGGCTCTTGATCCAGCCTGGTGGTCACAGAGGGCTTCACAGAGGAGGAGGTGAAAGGTGTTCAAAGGATGGAAATGACGTGATAGCCCATCATGCCAGAGCAATGTTAAGGGACTCTGTGGCTGGGCTCAGGGAGCAGCAGGAGTGGGGGAGTTTCTGGGGAATGCGGCTTCTGGGCCAGGTTCCCATTTCCCCCGTGTTTCTCCTGAGCAGTTGGCTGGGGTACTCTGGGACCCTGGTCCCCTCCTTGGGGACCCTTGGGGTTTTTTTTGATGTCTGAGACACACTGACCGAGGTAACCCCTGTCTGGGCAGTCAGTGGCCCAAGGGACTAGACCCCAGGTTTCTCTCTCTTCCTTTCCTCTGGCTGAGGGCTGGCTACTCTGTGTTCTAGGGATATTAGCCTGGGCCTCAGGGAGACGCTGGAGCAGTGTAGCCTGTGCCTGAGAGCAGAGGCCCCAGCTCCCCAGGGAGAGGACACTTCCTCCTCTGGGAGGGGATAGCATCGCTCAGTACACAGAGAGCTCCCTTCTAACCCCAGACCAAATTAGCCTTCCAAATTACAGGCTGCACACCCTCCAAATTGGGGACTGGGTGGGAGAACAGAGGCCCAGCTCTCCTTCCTGCTTCCTGCTCATGGAGGGCTCTCAGCTGGTCTATCTAAATAACAGGACCGCGTTAGGAAAGAATTCTGGGAACACACACCCTCCCACCCCAGGTTGCAGGGATCCCCAAGTCCCAGGCCCCAGACCTGTATCTAGACTCAGGGCAAGGCTGTGCCCTTTTGGGCTTTTACAATGGGCTTGGAACTAGAACATCTAGTCAGCGCCAGCTTAGGGTTCTGAGAGCATTAAGGGGGACATTAATTCATTCATCAAACACTTTCTAGGCACATTTTCTGTGCCAGGCATTGTGCTGGGCCCTGAGACACTGAGTGGCAATGGAAGTAACAGACATGTGAGAAGGAAAGTATGTGTCAGAATGAGCAGGCTTGTGACAGGGGGTGTACAAGTGGCTGTGAAAACCTCTGATTAGGTCAAGGAGAGCTTCCTGGAGGAGGGGGTATACAAGCTGAGTTCCAAAGGATGCATGTACCCTTAGCCAAGATAAGAGAGGGGAAAAGAGTTCAGGGAGGAAGGAACATTAAGTGCAAAGGCCAGGAGCAGAGAGTGAGGAAGTGGGCATGAAGAAGTGGGTGGAGGCCCTGGTTTGTTCAGATCCAGGGCCCTGTCAGCCATGCTGGGGGTGGGGGTGGATTTCATCAGAAGTACAAGAGAAGAGGAAGCCGGTTATCTGGGGACTAGAGGAGGATGGGTGTGTGTCTGCAGGGGCAAAACTGGACCCCGGGCCCCAACCTGAGGGCTCCTGGTAGGTATTAAGGGGCACAGGGGCAGAGGAGGGGGTCCTGGGACCTCCCACTCTGGCCTCCCTCAGACCCCTTCCAGACAGCCTCAGGCCTTTGGAGAAGCAATCCAGTTTACCACAAGTAGCCTGATGGTATTTCTTTGTGTCCTGAAATTAAGGTGACTTCCTATGTTCTCTCTAATTGGTTTGGGACTTTACATGTTTTTGTTTTAGAAGAAAATGTTTATGGATATTGAGAATAAATACAATTCTTGTGTGGTGCTTGGAGGGCAGAGAATGAAAGAGAAACACCTCCTGAGCTCATCCACTCTTATGTCATGGAAGAGGCAAGTGAGATGGGGAGGGAGGGGCGATGAGACCACACAGGAGCCGTGATCGTCCCCCAGGAGTAGGAGGGGTGGCTTTTAGGGGTCAGTAGAGAGAGGATGCTGGGTAGGGGATTCTTACAGAGTGAAGGAGGGGATCTGGAAGTTCCGCCAGCTTCTGGTCTTGCTTACACACCTCCTGGGACAGAGAGCTCACTGATTCCCTGGCTGCCTGTGGTGAATTGGCCTAGCTGTAGCTGGTGAGCAGTTCCTCCTGAGTAGGAGGCACTGCTCTCCTCCAGTCCCACCCAAGTTTCTCTGCATCCTAATCTCTACCCTACCTTTGACTTCTTGTCTTGCCTCCACTGCCTGAGGTAAGATTGAGGCCAAGGTGGACTCCATGAGCAGGGCCCTGGGCTTCTGCAGGCTGCATGGCTCTGGATCTGATCTGGCCCCAGTAGATGGTGCCTGCAATTCTGAGCCTGATGGCTGGGAGGGCTTCCGGACCAGAACTTCCCCGGCTGGCAGCCAGTGTGGGAGCATGAGGAAAGGCACGGAGTCGGCTTCCTGGATGCCCGGCCTGCTGTCCAGCACGTCCTGCAGGGCCCGGCCCAGCTCAGCTGAGGATGTGAGCCAGTGGGTAGAGGCAGGGTCTGACGGACAGTTCCCCGGGCATCTATGGGCAGACAGGTGGGGCACCAGGTCAGTGGGATCCCTCACTCAGCAGGCTTCTGTTTGACCCCTGCTGTATGTCTGGCCTGTGATGGCTTCTGGGCCCTCAGAAATGAATGAGATACAGACTCTCCCTTGTCCCTGAGAGCCTGCAGTCTGGACAAGCATGGAGGAGATGACAGAGAACAATGAAAAACTGCATCCCTGTCTCTACTGGCAAAATCAGCTCCAGACTTTGGGGAGTGAAATTCTCCATAACCCTCTTCCACACCACAGCTGGAGAGGGATCTCTCGAAGTTGCCTCTGGCCTCCTGCTCCTTCTGCTTGACCTGCCATGGCTCCCCATTGCTTGCCCCCAGAGGCCCTGTGTGCTCTGGTCCAGCCTCTCCCTGGAACTGGACTCCCTCCTCCACTCAAGTGCAACCAACAGTCAGGCTTTTGCGGTCTCTCTGGCCCTCTGGCCTTTGCCCAGGTTCTTCTCTGTGTCTGGAAAGTGTCCCTTTCCTTTTCCCTTGCTGACTCCCACTCACTCTTCACAGTCAGCTCCCCAGTCCTCTCCCTGGGCAGCTTTCCAAGCCTGCAGATCGTGACAGCCCCCTGGTACCCGTCTCTGTAGCGCCCTCACTGCCCCTCAGAGCACTCACGGAACCTGGAATCGGGCCTTTCATGGTGTGCTTACACATTTCACGTCACCCTTAGCTCGCAACACAGGCGGGTTTCTCATGGTCCCTGCTGGACCACGTCTTCTCACTCCTGATGAGCCCAGGGCATGCGCATCATCAGTGTATGTCGAATGAGGAGTAAATTAATGTAAAAGCCACAGCTATTGTTTCTATCAATGGAGATTTAAGTTCAGGCACAAACAGCTAGGAGGATTTAAATGCCTATTCATACCCATATGCTGAGAATGTTGGAAAGATGGTTTTATTGGCCCCTAAAATGTAACCACCCCCAGGCCTGCCCCCCAAGTCACTGGCAGTGGCTGGTTCAGGGCAGCTCTGAAGTGAACAGCAACAGCAGTGACACTGGCTGTGTGTTGGGAGCCACCTCAGCCCCGAGTAAGTGCAGAATGTTTTTCAATGAAACATCATATTTGGATGTAAGAACCTAGAGTATCAAAGATTCATGTGGAGCCAAGATTCATTCATCAACAGACATTTCTTCAGAGCCAACTACGTGCCAGGGGTTGGCACAGTCCGAGATTCAGGCTGTGGACAGAGGACCTGCCTTTGCCAGGCTGAAGCCAGAAGGAAAAGCGGGGTCAGCAGACCCGACCCTCGGCCCTGGACCAAAGGGAAGAGAAGACGTCTCCTCCTATGGGATGTGTGGTCTCTGAGCGCAGCTCTGTCTGCAAAGAGGCACAGGCTGACCCTGTCTGCATAGCCCCGGAGACTCCAGGCGTTCTGCTGGGTGCCTGGGCCAGTCCCCCTGTTCCCTGGGGCCAGTGTTCCAACAGCTGTGGAGGTAGGATGGGCAAAAGGACCTCATGGAGACAGGCTCGCCGCCTTTCCTGCTGGCACCCGCCCCTTCCACGGGATGTCACTGCATGGCCTGTACGTGGCCAGCATCTGCCAAGGGTCACTTTAGGGTCATGTACAAATCATGGCTCAAAGCAAGCCCCTCCCTGCTGCCAGATTGTGGTTGGGGTATCCTACGGTGCATGTGTGTGTGTGTGTGTGTGTGTGTGTGTGTGTGTGTGTGTGTGTGTGTGTGTGTGTGTGTGTGTGTGTGTCAGGTGGGGAGGGTGCGAGTAGGGCCTGGGAGGTTCTGGGAGAAAATAGTGAGCTCCTTGTGAGAAGAGGGCCTGGCTTTCCCCCCAACTCCCCAAGACATGACCTTTCTCCTGCTTTAGACCAGAGTCCCCAAGGGCCTTAACCAGGAAGACAACCAGCAGTGAGATAGCCAGCCAGCCTCCCTGGGGCTGGGGTCCCCATCCCACCTGGCCAGAATCTTGGGTCAGTGGCCTGGGATCTTCAGCCACAGTGCTGACGTGCTGAGGCCTGAGTCCTCACCCAGCTATGCCCTGCCAGAGCAGGGAGGGCTCTGAAGGACACAGACAGCTCTTCCTCTGTCAGGACAGTGGAGCCATTTATCAGGGAGATAAGCAGTAGCCAGAGGACAGAGTTGGCGGAAGGAGCTGTCTGGAGGAGATAACTTAGGGTCATTTGGAGGGCACAGAAGGCCCCATGTCCCCCTGCCTTGGCCACCCAGGCCCCGCCCCTATGCCTGCTGGCCAGGACATCTGGCTGTCTTATTCGTGGAAAAACCTGATGCCCTCCGGGATGACGAGCTGGGCTTCTGTTGAGCGTGGAGTGTGTTTCCTCTTCATATTTGGTGCCATGGCCAGGCCCCATGAGTCTGCCTCACCCATTCACAGATGGGGAAACTGAGGCCCAGGGAATGGGCTTTGGGCTGCTCTTGTCAGAGGGAGCAAGCTTGGGGTCCTGACCCTGCCTTCAGCCTCCTGCACAGGGTGGGAAGGGAAACCGACATGGCGCTGCATCACTGGGCACTTACTCTGTCCAGGTGCCTGTCTGCATGGCCTGTGTCCTGTCCTTTCTACCCTGGGGACCAGGCATTGCCTTGGCCTCATTTTCCTGAGAAAGGCAATGCCCAGAGCGCTGAGGGCACCAGCCCAGTGCTGAACCGCTGGGAAGTGGCTCAATTAGGGTCTGAACACAGGGCTCTCAGAGCACTGTCTACCCAGAGGGGTTTTGGGTGCCCGGCAGAGGCCACCACTGGGATCCCTCTGCCAGCTAAAAGCTGACACCCCCAAACTGTTAGAAACCCCTAGGCTGACCTCACCTCCCTACCTTGGCTCAATAAATATTTGAAGAAATTAAGAAGTCAAAAACGAACAAACACATGAGCATAAATCATGACATTTCCCCTTTATGAGCCCCTGGAGGTGGTCAGGCCTTCTCTCGGGGCTGTGCACACTGGTCTTGCTATCTCCCTGCCTGGGCCACGTCTAGCCACCACCTGCTGGGTCCTCAGGGTGGTCCCATCTGAAGAGATGGTGCCCACCTTAGGAGCCGAGAGAAGAACCCAGGCCTTGGGCTACAGAGACAGGAAGGAGGAGGAGGAGGCAGAGGGAGCGAGGAGACCCCTCTCCTGGGCTGGAAGATGGACTCATCATGGCCCCACCGGGGGCACTCTTGGAACCCTGCAACCCTTGCCATTGGGATCATGAAGGGTTGGTGTGTTCAGGGTGTGTCAGGGACCAGGCCTGGTTGTGGGGATGAACCCTGGATCTCCTTTCTCTGTCCTGGTGTCCAGGGCAGTGGATTTGACCCAGAACTAGCCAGAGGCTTTTCTGGGAAGTATTTGCTACATGAAATGTAGGAGGGGGCACCCTGGGAGCCTTGAATTCATCAGGCAGGCATGGGAGCCTGGGTGGCTTTTGAGAGCCTTTTTACTCGTGACCATCTTCAGGGGTTCTGGGTACTCTTCAGCCTGGGCCATGCTGGGCAGGGAGGGGTGTCTGAGTTGTGCAGGGAAGGGGCCCTGGACATGGGGAAGGAGCCAGTGAACGTGGCAGTCATGCAGAAAGGAGCCGCCAGGGGCTGTTGGGGAGGGGAGGGGACAGACAGGCACAGCCGTGTCAGCCCCACCACCACATTCCCCTATAAGCCCCGTACCCTGGAGGGGCCCTTTCTTGGATTTGGCTAGAGGCATTGGCACCTGAGGTGTGGAAAGCTTTTTATCCTAGGACACTGATTGGGTCACCTCATGGCAAGCCAAGGGAAGATACAGACAGACCTCCAGTCCTCAGGAGATAAGCACGGGGCTGCCTCTGAACTTGTTCTGTAGGTGGAAGCTGCTGGGTTAATCATGGAGGCCAGCCAGGAGGAGGGCCCCAGTATTGGCTGTTTCTCTGCTTGCTGCGGGGTGGGGCAAGGAATTCATTCATACTCTGAGACTTCTCTGGGAGCCTGGCCAGCTCCAATGTGCAGGCTGGTGAGAAGTTGTTGGTCCTCCTAGGCAGAGACTCGGCAGGGAGGCAAGGGCGACAATGATGTCCCAGGGACAGCCTAGCGCTGAAGAAGTTCCATCCCTGGCCTCCTGGAGTCTGCCTGCTTCTTCCTGAGCTGTGTTAGCGCCTGTCTTGTGCCTACCAGGCTAGTGAGTAGTGAGGATCAGGGTCTCCTGGGAGCCCTGACAGCAGGATTTGGGGGCTTAGGAGAGGCGTCTGCTCAGAACAGACCAGGGACCTCAGTTCCTGTTCTGTCTCCCTTCCTAGCAGGGTGGGAGGTTATCTGGACCAGTCCCACTCTGGGATCTCAACAAGCTGGTCCAGCACCTGCCCCGCTTGATCTGCCTCCTTCCTGTTCCTCTAGCCTGGACAGACCCCACGCCCTTTAACCCCCTCATTCCTGCCCCTAGCCTGTAGCTGCAACAGGCTGCCCCCTCAAGACAGCATCTGCTCACATCCCCCACTCCCATCACTCCTTCCTGAGAACAGGTTGTGTCTCAGCCTTTCTGAGCCTCAGTTTCTTCTTCTGTAAGATGGGGAAAATGACGCCTATCTCTTGGGCTTTTTGTGAAGATCCAGTGAGATTGAGCATACAGAATGCTTGCTACAGGGTCTGTAGAGAGCAAAGCCACACTAAATGGGGTGTTCTCATTACCACGCCCGGCCCTGCACTGCCCATCTAAACCTCTGGGGTACCTGTCTGACAGTCCTTATTTTCCCAATGAGGAATGTGGGGCTTTGCAGGGCTAGTTAGCAATGTGCCCAAAGTCACACAGCTGCAGGTGGCAGAGGTGTCCTGCACCTGCAGGAATAACTCCGCTATGATGACCTGTTAACCCCACACAGAGAGGGTATCTGTGGCCCTCAGCAGAAGGCAGCTTGTTTCTCACAGGATTATCTCTTTTTTTTTTTCTTTTTTATTGAAGTATAGTTGATTTACAATGTTGTGTTAGTTTCTGGTGTAAAGCAGAATAATTCAGTTATACATGTATGTTCTTTTCCATTATGATTTATTATAGGATATTGAATATAGTTCCCTGTGCTATACAGTAAGACCATATTTTTTTACCTATTTTATATATAGTAGTTTGTATCTGCTAATCCCAAACTCCTGATTTCTCCCTCCCCCACCCTTTTTCCCCTTTGGTAACCATAAGTTTGTTTCTGTTTTCTAAATAAGTGTATTTGTGTCATATTTTAGATTCTACATATAAGTGATATAATACGGTATTTATCTTTGTCTTTCTGACTTCATTTAGTGTGATAATCTCTGGGTCCATTTATGTTGCTGCAAATGGCGTTATTTCATTTTTTTTAAGGCTGAGTATTATTCCACTGTACATATTGCACGGGGTTTTCTGTGCTGCATCTCAGGACATGTGAGCCGCTGGACACCGAGCGCCATCCGCGTGGCTCTGTGGAGCCCCCCAGAGTGGGCTCTGAGCGCAGGCGGGTGAGCTGGGCTCTGCAGGAGCCTCCGTCCCCACAACACCTCTCTCCCAGGTGGGACAGGAGCGGGTGGCCACAGCTGAATTCACTCCGGGTCTCTCCGGGCGGGTGGAGCCGACGCTTCAGCGGCACGAGCAGCGTGGAGAGGCGGGCCCAGCCTGGCCTGGAGCCGGGTAGCTGGCTAGGCGCTGGGCGGTGGATTCTGCTGCTCCGCTTTGGCGTTCCGGGCACATCCCAGGGCTGCAGCAGAGGCGACAGGGAGAAGCCAGGGCCTAGGCTGTGTGGCTGGGAGAGGCCTGAGCAGATCCTACCCAGCACCGGCTGCAGCACCAACCGGACGGCCTCAGGGACCCCCACTGGGCCTGCTCCCTGCTCGCGCCTCCGAGGGCTCCCTCCGGACTGCCTGCATGAATACAGCTCAGCTTCCTGGCTCAGTGCCTTATCCTCCCGGTAAGTCTCTGTTCCGTGGTCCAAATGACACGTCTCATGAGGCTGAAATAAGGGGGTGTGTGCCTGAGACACAGCCTGCACCCAGGAGGCCGACTCCTTAGAGTTTCCCCTTCCCTCACTCAGCTGGCCTGTGAGCTCCTGGGAGGCAGGCAGCCTTTCGCGTGAGGCCCGCAGGGTGGGTGGATTAATTATCTCATCACTGTGTTGTGTTCATGGCCCAGCAGCTTGTGTTTCTGTCTCTTGGACACACACGGGACGCCCAGGCCAAGTTCCACTTGCCTCCTGTTGGTAAAACAAAGGTTTGCAGGCTGCAGGGCCTGGAGCCAGGGGAGGGACAAATGACCCCCTAGGCCTGTGCAGCCCTGACCTTCCACAGGCCTAGACAGGTGTGTTCAGGTGTTGCAGGCTAATGCTGCGTTGAGGTTATGACCCATTAGATGGGTCCCTGTGGGCTGTGCTGTCAGGATGCCCACTAGCCTGTCCTGGAGAAGGACCTCAGCCTCATACCTTCCCAGAGGTGCTTGGAATTTAGCAGGGGGTGGGGGAACCAGCAACGTGCAGAGGAGAGCCTGTCCCCGCCCCAGCCCTAATCGAGATCCACAGGGAGGGTAGAGGCCTCTCATGGTTGCAGGAGAGAGAAACCTCACATCCCGGGACCTGCAGGAGTCCTTTGGACAGACCACCAAGTGAGGGTCCTTGGCTTGTTGCAGGAAGGAATTCAAGAGCGAGCCAGAGAAAAGCAAAGGTGGGTTTATTTAGAGGGATACACACTCCATAGGCAGAAGGCGGACCATCTCAGAAAGTGGGAGCGGCCTGGGGCATGGGGGTCATAGGTCTTTAGGGGCTAAATAATTTCATATGCTAACAAATGGGAGGAATGTTCTTGCTATTTTGGTGAAACAAGGGGGGTTTTCCAGGCATTGGGTGACTGCTCATTTTTTTGGTCTTTCATGGTCCATCTTGGAAGAGTCTTGGTGTAAGGAGGAGTCATTTTGAGTGTCATAATGAAGGTATAATGAGCTTAAAGTCAATGCCCAGACTATTCTAAAAGCCACCTTGATTTCAGCTGGTTATGGACAGACTTTATCGCATCCCAACAGTGGTGCCCCTTCTTCGTTTATCTAACCTTTGTGTCCATCTCCTTTCCCTCCTGCCTCATTCCTGCTTCAGAAATTTTACTCTCATTATTTTATGGGAAGCAGAGGGGTGACTGTCTTCTGTAGCTGCTTTAGGGCTGAGTAGGGGCATGGACCCGGCCTATCAGGGAGTAAAAAAATCTTTGGATGCCTGGTGTAGGGTCCCAGGGGCAGGATGGCTTCTGTTTTAAATCAGAGGGCGGAATGGGCTGGAATCCTCGTGTAGCCTTCACTTTGACATGGAGCTGTTGTAACCTGGAAGATGTGAACTTTACCAAGAGGTTAAAGAGGCAGGGTCCAAAGAGGAGGAGAAGGAGCATGATCATTCCTGGGCCCAGGAGGGGCAGGAACCAAGTAAGGCTAGGGATGGTGCTCTGATTGGTGGACCAGATGGCATTAGGGTCTGCCCCCTGGTTGTAGTGGTGTAACCATGATGCCTGTTCATAAATCTTTTTGATGTCCATCTGGATCTGGCCCGAATTGTTGACATAGAATACGGCAGGTTTTGTTTCTGACCTCACAAACGCCACCTTGCTTGGCCAGCAATTAATCCAAGGCCAATCTATTGTCTATGATCGCATTGGCCAGTGAGTTTAAAGAAGTTAGATGTCTGTTTCGGGCTTTTCCAGTGGTCAGGGCTAGTGTCTCCAAAGTGCTGATTAGATTTCTAGGGTTACCACCTAGTAGGCAAAGCCTCCCCATGGAGCTGCCCATCCCCCTGCCAGTCCTATTCCTGCCAGTGTTAATCTGATGGCCCTCCTGGGACAATATTTAGTGTTATTATGACTGTGAATGGGCTCAAATGTCCTAATGTACAGGCTCCCTCGTGCCACACATTACTGATATAAGGCTAAGCACTTACATAGGGGCCACATTTGCCCAGGGGTGCCCTTGTCTTTGGGCCCTCATTGTGGGGAGTGCCACATGTCCAGACATATCCTGAAGGTGCAATAAGAGATCTGGGAGAAGAGCAGTTCATCAAGGAAGCAGCTGTTTGCAAGCTCAGAAGGGACAAGTTAGAACATAATGTGGGGAAAAGGGCCCTTTAATATTTGCAAAATAGTTAAGTTGGGGAATATTCCATGCCCTCTGCTTAGATGAGATGGTGTAGTATGAAGGTTTTACTTACCACTTCCATGGAGCCCGACCACTTGTAGCCCAATTTTTAGTCCATTCCATCCCTATCCCCTAGGCACCTTGGGTCTGGGCTTCATTATAAGCACACCTTTTGGAGGCATTTGTGGGAATGTATTTTGGGTCTGGGTTCAAAAACACTGTGGCAATATTACCACCCAGGGGCCAGGGATCATTCCAAAGAGGTTTACCACAGCCAAGAGAACCATTAGAGGTATAGTGGCGTCAGAAGCATGACTGGTTTTCTGGATAACAGAAGTAGCCATGATTAATGCAAAAATTTTAAGTCACCTTGTTTAAAAGAGTTAAATGCAGGCAAGGAATGAGGCCTGACGGGGGTATTACCCATGGCACTAGTATCGGTGATGGTGGGGTGGAGGTGGGCTTCCGTGTGTTTGATTGATAAGCTCTGGTCGTGTGTACCTATGTGTACCTGTAATGATTGCTATAAGTCAGGGGTTTTATGACAGACACAACAATTAACTAGGTTTTCTCCCCGGGCGACTCTTTTAGATACGTGTACTACAGCATTATTGCCCATTCCCCCTGAGCCGCCACCACCGTCAGAAGTCCTACTGGGACTATCATGGTTTTTGACATCATATTACTGTACTTTTTCTTTTCAGACCCAGCAGGGACAAAGAAGGTGTTTATCAAGGGGAGGGGGTTCTGAAAAGCAGCAGAGTAAGGGCATGATAGAAACACAAGAAGTAGGAGGCCAACCCACCACGGCCACGTGAAGTCAGTTATCTGTTCTCATGAACAGGTATCTGAGGTCTTCCACTGGCTCCCAGGAGTGGGTCGCCTCTGGTTCCTGTTGGGACTTACAAGATACAGGTTTTATTCTAGACAGACGTACCCAACCAGTAACTCCCTTGACAGCAGTTGGGGTACTCAATAACACTTCATAAGGTCCTTTCCATTTTGGTGGTAGCTGGTCTTCAGGGGACCCTTCCTTCCAAGTTTTAGTAGGACAGAGTCCCCTGACTGGATGGAGAAGACCTTTTCTTTTGTGAGGTGGGGAGCACTTTGTTTCCATATTCTTGGAAGGCCCTTTGAACTTGGCTCAAGCTAACAGTGGGAGACCAGTTGGTGGGTTTCTTCATCAAACATGAGGTCTGAAGTCAAGGGCTACCTATCAGTCATTTCAAATAAAGTTTTAAAATTCCCTTGGGGACCATCCTGTTCTGCAGAAGGGCTACGGGGGGCAGGGGTGGAGACCCAGGTTTTTGAAGTCTCTTGGCACAGCTTACCAAGCGTTCTTTGTAGAACATGATTGGCTTTTTCTACCTTGCCTGAGGATGAGGGCCTCCAGAAAGAGCAGAGGCGGTAGTTAATACCCAGAGCTTGGGTCACCTCGGCAGTGAAGGAAGGTCCATTATCATTCTGTAGGCTTTTTGGTAACCCAAATCTCGGAATTTTCTCTTTAAGCAGAAATTTGGACACTTGTGTTACCTTTTCAGTCCTAGTAGGGGAAGCTTCTATCCATCCTGTAAAGGTGTCTGTGAACACCAATAGGTTTTTCCATCCCCTGTGTGGTGGCATCTGGGTCAAGTCCATCTGCCAGTCTTCCCCGGGATAGGTTCCTCGATGTTGAATGGGCTGACTTAGGGGTGGGGTTATGGGATGGCTTCTTGGGTCATTGTGGGCACAAAGTTTGCAAGCCCTGGTGACATTCTTATCAGTTTGGGACAGTCCTCACCCAGGAACACCTGGGTGACCAGTTTGAATAGGGAGTCTCACCCTAAGTGGGAGGATTCGTGGAGGTGCTTAATTATTTTCCATTGCTCGGCCCCTAGAATAAGAAGCTTGTTATCTCTCGTCAGCCACCCTGAGAGTTCTCTGTCCAGTCCCCAGTGTTTAGCCCACTGGGTTTCTTCAAGCGTATAGGATGGCGGCGTTGGGAAGGGGAGACTGTCGGGTTTGAGAGCTGCAGCTGGTGGGACGGCTGTTCTTGGGCTGCAGGCTGCCCAGCCTTGTGGACTAGGGCGTTTCCCCTTATGAGAGAAATGTTGCCCCTTCGGTGACCCCTGCAATGAATGACTGACTGCAAACTCCCTTGGAAGCTGGACTGCTTCTACTTCTAGAATTTCCGCCTGGTTGTTTTATAGGGGACCCTGTGGCCGTTAGTTGTCCCCTGTGTTTCCCCTTGGCAGCAGGGCACAGAGCACTGAGAATCCATACTTAAGATCAGGATATATATATTGGTTCTAATGCCTTTCCTGGCTGCAGTGCTCTGGTCAAGACGATCAACTCGGCTTTTGGGGCAGAAGTGTGAAGAGTGCAGAGCTCCAGACTCAACAATTGTCTGCAGGCTGCTTGTGGCCAAGCCAGTCTGTCTCCCCGGTCTGTGCATGAAACTGCTTCCATCAGTAAACCGCTCTGCATCGGGATCGGTCAGGGGCTCATCCTTGAGGTCAGGCCTCCTGGAGTGAACATGCTCAGAAGTCTCCACGTGGGAGTGAACAAGGGACCCGTGGGGTGGGGGTCCGGCATTAGAGTAGCTGGGTTCAGGGCTTGGCAAACTTTCCGAGTTACTCCTGGAGTGTCAAGTAGGAGCGCTTGGTATTTTAGCGATCGTCCACCCATCAGCCATTGGTGTCCTTTTGCCTCTAGGACTCCTTGTACCTGGTAAGGAGTTAGGACTTGCAATGACTGTCCCAGGGTGAACTTACTGGCCTCTTCTACTGGCAAAGCAGTGGCAGCCACTGCCCTAAGACATCCTGGCCATCCAGTGACCACCTGATCAAGGTGTTTTGAGATAAAAGCTATTGGTCTAGGCAGGGGCCTGAGTTTTTGAGTGAGGACACCCAAAGCTATCCCTTGCTTCTCAGCTATATAAAGGGTAAAGGGTTTTTCTAAGTTCAGGAGACAATGCAAGGGGGGGGGTGTCCCTAATTTTTGTTTTAGAGCTAGGAACGCCTGTTGGCAATTTTCAGCCCAGTTAAGGGGTTCGTGGTCATGTCCTTTTAGGGCCTCGTAGAAGGGGATCTGGATCCAGGGATCCAGATTACACAAAATCCTGCCATCCCCAGAAAGGCCCTCAGTTGCCTCTTAGTCTGGGGGTTTAAGGGTTAAAGTGGCTTCCTTTTGGTCCTGGACTAGAGTCCTTGTCCCAGGGGTGAGCACGTATCCCAGATACTTAATGTGTTGGGTGAAAATCTGGGCTCTGTGAGGAGAAACTTGATATTCTCGTTCCCCTAGGAAGTTGAGGACCTGAACGGTGTTTTTATCTGAGTCTTCCCTGAGACTGGAAGTTAGGAGATTGCCCACATACTGTAGGAGAGACCCATTAACTGAATGTAATTCTCTTAATTCCTTTGCTAATGCATTACCAGACAGGTGGTGGCTATCCCTGAAGCCTTGGGGCAGCACAGTCCAGGTTAGCCGGGGAGTGTTAGTGTGTCTGGATCTGTCCACTCAAAGGCAAAGAGATATTGAGAATCTGGGTGCAGGGGAATGCAGAAGAAGGCATCCTTCGGGTCCAGCACAGTACGCCAGTTTGCATTTTCCAGAACTTGGGTCACTGTGGCGTATGGATTAGGGATTATTGGATGAACTGGGACCACTTCCTCATTAACTACCCTGAGGCCTTAAACAAATCTGTACTCTCCACTTTGCTTTTCTATGGGCAGAATGGGGGTATTATGCAGCTCAGGGTCGTAACAGCCCATATTTTAAGAACTTGGTTATTAAAAGCTGGATACCTCGCTGGGCCTCAGGCCCAAGGGAGACTGTTTTTTCCACGGGTAATCAGCATTGGGTTTCAATGAAATCTGAACTGGGAGCACATTAGTAGCTCTGCCAGGAATCTCAGTGTCCCAGACAGAAGGGTTTATTTGAGAAACAATCTGGTGGGGGAGGGAGACCCCGTCTGATTTGGGACTGAGCAGGCTCCCGTGGTTAAGAGCAATTGTTTCTCCTGGTGGTGCCTTTTCTGAAGGGATCTGCAAATTGAACTATTATCTGTTGTCTGGAATTTAGTGAGCAAATCCCTTCTCAACAAGGGGACGGGGCACTCAGGCATGAGCAGGAACTGGTATGTGAGGGTAACTTCCTAGTAAGCAGCTGAAGGGGAGGGGGTGGTGATCATTTGGCCTCGGACCGTCCATCCATCCTCCTTACTGTGCAGAATTTGGAGGACAGCAGTCCAGGGAAATCAGCACAGAGTAGGTGGCCCCCGCATCTAGTAAGAAAATAACTTTCCTACTGCCACATCAAGGGTTACCTGGGACACCTCTGGGGAAATCACCAGTTGTCCTTCAGGAAACAGGGAGGGCCCCAGAACCCATCATTCTTTGGTCGTCTCAGCCATTATCGGTTTGGGACCCCCAAGCCCCCTTAGGACCAGGGTGGTAGTGGGCAGTCCCGCTCCCAGTGGCCTTCTCCTTTGCATATCAGGTAGGGTTCGGGTAGACTCTTCCATACAGGAGGGTCATTCGTCCTTCCAGTGACCCTCTTGGCTGCAATTTCAAACAGGTCCCTTCAGGGGGAGGATATAGCTCAGTGGTAGAGAGCATGCTTAGCATACATGAGGTCCTGGGTTCAGTCCCCAGTACCTCTCTCTATATATAAAAATCATAATTACCCCCCCCTAAAAAACAAAACAAACAAATAAATAAAACCAGGTCCCTGATCCAGATTTTCTAGATCCTGCCCGCCACCTCCTCACCCCATGGACTTTCTGAAGGGAGATGACCCTGAGATGGTTCAGGGGCTAAGCTGCCACCAATGATTCTGCCTTTTGTTGTTGACCTTCAATCCTTCTTGCTTCCTCAACCCTATCTCTATTGTCAGATACTCCAAAGACCAAGTCCATGAACTGAGTCATGGGGGTTTGGGGTCCCATAGCTGCCTTCTGTAATTTCCTCCTAATGTCTGGGGCAGATTGAGTGATAAAATGGGTATTTACTAGGACTTGCCCTTCGGAGGGTGTCGCAATTGCTTTTGATATACTTTCTAAAGGCCTTCACCAAGGGGCCCTGGAAGAGGGCTGGATTCTCATCTTTTCCCTGTGTTACTTCTCTGACTTTGTTATAATTAAAAGGCTTAACAACACAGCCTTTCATCCCTTCTCTGAGGCAAGTTATAATGTGGTTCCTGGGTTCAAGCCCTGTACCTCCCTGTTGGTAGTCCCAGTGTGGGTCTTGGTCGAGGATTGCGTCCCTTCCAGTAAGATAGACTATACGTCCTTGACATTGTTGTGTGTCCAGGCTGCACCGAGGATCCAGCTGTTCTCTTCAAAAAATACAGCATGTAGGAAGGGGGACCACATGTAAGTTCATAGGACATTGTCGGCTTAGTGAATTCCTCTATGAGTTGTCGGAAAAACATCCAAATTTCTCTTTGCAGGTAGCTAGGTCAGCCATAGGAAGAGGCACAAGGACTCTGATTGTTCCTCTGTCAACAGCTGGTACTTCCCGAAGGGACAGAGTTTGGTATTGGGAGGCTGGTACACTGCATGTAGTATTGGCAGGACTCCCCCCCAGTAAAGGATACAGGACAGCACTGGAGGAATAAGATGGTGGGATTTTCCAGCAGCCCAGGAAGGGCACTAAGGGGGATGGTCCGGAAAGCTGTCCACCCTCAGAATTTGGGGCGGGGAATAGGAGCTCCCGGTTGTAGACGTCTAGGAGGTAAACTCATCAGGGGATCATCTAAAACATGGGCTCCTGTAGCGGAAGAAGGCACTTTGAAGGGGTGTGAACCAGGCACACCCAGCAGGAGTCGTTTATTTATTTATTTATCCATTTATTTATTTATTATTACTGAAGTACAATTGATTTACAATGTGTTGATTTCTCATGTACAACAAAGTGATTCGGTTAAACATATATATTCGTTTTCATATTCTTTTCCATTATAGTTTATTACAGGCTGTTGAATATGGGTCTTTGTGCTATACAGTAGGACCTTGTTGTTTATCTATTATATATATTGTAGTTTTGTATCTGCTAATCCCAAACTCCTAATTTATCCCTCTCCCACCCCCCTTTCCCCTTTGGTAACCATAAGTTTGTTTTCTATGTCTGTGAGTCTGCTTCTGTTTTGTAAATAAGTTCATTTGTATCATGTTTTAGTTTCCAAATGTAGGTGATATATGATATCTGTCTTTCCCTTTCTGATTCACTTCACTTAGTATGATAATCTCTAGGTCCACCCATGTTGCTGCAAATGGCATTATTTCACTCTTCTTTATGGCTGGTACATACATACCTCGCCTTCTTTATCCAGTCATCTGTTGGTGGACATTGAGGTTGCTTCCATGTCTTGACTATTATAAACAGTGCTGCTGTGAACACTGGGGTGTATGTATCTTTTCAAAATAGGGGTTTCTTTGGAGGAGGGTATAGCTCAAGTGGTAGAGCACATGCTTAGCATACACAAGGTCCTGGGTTTGATCCCTAGTACCTCCTCTAAACATAAGTAAGTAAGTAAACCTAATTATCTCCTCCCTCAAAAAAAAAAGTTGGCAAAAAAAAAAAAAGAGAATGATGAAATAGAGTTTTCTCCTGATAAGTAAACCTAATTATCTCCCCCCTGAAAAAAAAAAATTGGCAAAAAAAAAAAAGGGAAAAGAAAAAAGAGAGAATGACAGAATAGAGTTTTCTCCTGATATATGCCCAGGAGTGGAACTGCTGGATCATATAGTAACTCTATTTTTGGTTTTTTAAGAATCTCCATGTTATTTTCCATAGTGGCTGCACCAATTACATTCCCACCAACAAGTGTAGGAGGGTTCCCTTTTCTCCACACCCTCTTCAGCATTTATTGTTTGTGAACTTTTTAATAATGGGCATTCTTACTGGTGTGAGGTGATACCTCACTGTAGTTTTGATTTGCATCTCTCAAATAATTAGCAATATTGAACATCTTTTCATGTGCCTGTTGGCCATCTGTATGTCTTTGTTGGAGAAATGTCTATTTAGGGTTTCTGTCCATTTTTTGATTGGGTTGTTTGTTTTTTATGTTATTAAGTCATATGTGCTGTTTGTGTATTTTGGAAATTAAGCCCTTGTCATTTGCATCATTTGCAAATATTTTCTCCCATTCCATAGGTGGTCTTTTCATTTTGTTTATGGTTTCATTTGCTGTGCAAAAGCTTGCAAGTTTGATTAGGTCCCACTTGTTTATTTTTGCCTTTATTTATATTGCTTTTGTAGACTGACCTAGGAAAACATTGTCACGATTTATGTCAGAGAATGTTTTGCCTATGTTCTCTTCCAGTTTGGATCCCTTTTATTTCTTTTTCTTGTCTGATTGATATGGCTAGGACTTCCAATACTATGTTGAATAGAAGTGGTGAGACTGGGCATCCTTGTTTTGTTCCAGATTTTAGTGGGAAAGCTTTCAGCTTTTCATCCTTGAGTATTTTGTTGGCTGTGAGTTTGTCATAAATAGCTTTTATTATGTTGAGATATGTCCCTTCTATGCCCATTTTGGTAAGTGTTTTTATCATGAATGGATGTTGAATTTTATCACATGCTTTTTCTGTATCTATTGAGATGATCATGTAGTTTTTGTCTTTTTTGTTGACGTGGTATATATCACATTGATTTGTGTATATTGAACCCTCCTGTGACCCTGGGATGAATCCAGCTTGATTGTGGTGTATGATCTTTTTTATGTATTGTTAGATTCGGTGTGCTAATATTGTGCTGAGGATTTTTGCATCTATATTCATCAACAATATTGGCCTGTAATTTTCTTTTTTGGTAATGTCTTTGTTTGCTTTTGGTATCAGGGTGATGGTGGCTTCATAGAATGACTTTGGGAGTATTCCCTCCTCTTCAATCTTTTGGAAGAGTTTGAGAAGGAATGGTATAAGTTCTTCTTTGTATATGTGGTAGAATTCCCCAGTAAAGCCAGCTGGTCCTGGACTTTTGTTCGCAGGGAGTTTTTTAAAATTACAAATTCTATTTCACTTCTAGTGATTGGTCTGTTCAAATTATCTGTTTCTTCTTGATTGAGTTTTTGTGGACTGTATGCTTCTAGAAACTTGAGGTGTGTTGGCCATGTGTTTGCAATCCTTCATTGTGTAGTCGGGGAAACTGAGGTCCAGAAAGTAATTCTCTGAAGACCACAGAGCAAGTTAGAGGCTAATTGCTTCTCCTTTCCTTCCAGTGGTGATCTCTGTGGGGCAAATTCCCAGGAACAGGACTGCTGGGCCACAAGTTATTTTGACACAAGGGGCCAAATGGCCTTCAGAAAGCATCTCTGGGTCCATGCCCTTGGCGGGTGGTGAGGCAGTTATACCTGTGGCCCAGCTGTCTTCTGGAAGCTGTTATACCTGTGGCCTGGGAGCGAAAGCCCCTGGGCTCCCCCTGTGATAGAAGGACTCTGGCCCCAGGGCAGAGTGGCCCAGCATCCTGTTCCTCCTACCCACCTGCAGGGTTACCAGACTGTGTCCCCCATCTTCAAGGAGGCATGTCCACCCCCTCAGTCCTCCAGCTGGGGCACACTCCGCAGTGTGGCTGCTTGGGCAGTGCCTGAAGGTGTGTCCTGGGTAATCTCCCCACAGTGCCTTTGGAATCCAGCCCCAGCCCAGGGCCAGTGGGCTCCAAGGAGTGTGTGGGAGCTTCTGCTTTCCCACCTCGTGCCCACCTCCCCCCGCCAGCAGCCACACCCAATAACACCTGTTCCTCTACCCTGCCCCACCCCCCAGGGCCTGGTGGCTCAGACAAGTCACTCCCACACCTGGTGAGACTGGTATCTTTATTGTCCCCACTGAGTGAGGCTCAGAGAAGTGAAGGGTCACACAGCGATAGCTTCTGAAGGTGGAATTGCAAACCAGTCTGCAAAGCCAGACTCTCAGCTAGGCCTCAGAGCCCACCCCACTGGACATGGCTGTGTGCGATACCCACCTGGCTCATTCATGAGACATCTCTGATCCTGACCACAGCCCCCGAGGAGGGGAAGGACTCACTGCGTAGAGGTGGCAGCTGAGGCCCAGGGAGAGCAGAGTTGGCCCTGGATCACACAGTTTGGAGCTGCTTACTGAGCCTAGGGCAACAGTGGGGTACACACTGACACAGAGGCTCTCAGGAGCCTTGGGGCTGAGGGAAGGAGCCATTAGGGCATCGTGTGTCCTCCTCAGAGTGACCATTCATGGGAGATCAGGGGCTGAGGACAGAGTAGGGTCCCCTACCAGAACCCTTGAGACACATGAGGTGGCCATTTGGGGTGGGCTGTTAGACCGTGGGATGTCTGGCCTGGCAGGTGTTATACAAGAATTCAGGGTATCTGAACTGGGAGCAGCCCTCGTTGAGTCCAGCCAGGGTGCAGCTCTGGAGACTGAGGTCCAGAGGGCTCAGGAACCTAGTCACAGGCCCACAGCCGTTTGGGGCCAGAGCTGGAGCCAGAATCCAGAGCCTCAGCCTCCCGGCCCTGCTGAGAAACGTTTGGGCATCTGTGCCTCTTCCTCAGGCCTCAGTAGCCGCCTCTGCTTCCTACAGGCCCAGCTTGGGCAGGTTCTGGCTGCTGCTGGGGCCCAAGCCTTGGGGAAAGCCTGGAGACTGAGGGCTGTGTTGGAGCTGTGACCCCGCTTGGAGCTGAAAGCTGCCTGAAGCCCCATCCCCCCGACCCTCGCCTCACCCTGATGGCGGCTGCAGACCATCCAGGGATCTGAGAAGGGGAGCCCTCCAGTGTCTTCAGGCCAGGCTCCCACTTCTGTCCTCAGGCGTCTTGAGACAGACTCAACCTCTCTATTCCCTGGAGGGAAACAGTTCAGAGGCCACATTGGAATTGAAGGAGATTGAAACTGTGCTCAGAGCCCAGCTCTTGGCCTTCTGCAGCTGGAGTTATAGCAGGGGCTCAGCCCTGAGCCCCCTCCCAGGCTCCTGGGCTTGAGTGGACTGGGGGAGGCCTCAGGCACCAGGGACTCTGAGGCTAGAAGTCAACAAGATGGGCAGTTGGGACAGAAGGGGCTGTTGGCCAGGTCTGAGTGGGAGAGCACTCACCTCCACTCCAAGCCTGAGCCTGGCACGCTCCACCCAGGGCAGTGGCCCCTCCCGCACCACACGTTCCTGGGAGTCCAGATTAGGGTGAGGGATGTGCAGGGCAGGCAGGCTCTGGGGAGGGTTGGGCTAGGCATTTCCTGCTGACGGGTGCCAGGCTCCAGTCCCCTGAAGGGGTGATTCTTTAGTCTTAGTCAGAGGAAGTGAGGCAGGGCAAAGGGGCAGTGTGTGTGCAGTGCCGCCGGGCCTGGCGGGGCAGGGTTGAGAGGACAGGCAGCTGTAGGAAGCAGGGAGCATGCCTGGCCCTGCAGGTCCCCTGCAGCCGTAGACACAGTGTCTGCCCTTGACAGCTGGCCTGTTGCCCAGCGCCCAGGAGGGTCACCTGGAGACCAAGCCCCAGTGGTGACCAGCCCCAGACTCCGGCTCCCTGGTCGCCACTTGATGAGTCTCTGCTCTGTCGCTCACCTGCTGTGTGGCTGAGACTGGTCACTTCGCTCCTCTGAGCCTCAGGATTCTCATCTGGGAGGTGGGGAAACCTGTGCCTCCCCAACGCCCCCGGCTTTCCACCGCCCCAGCGTCAGGAACCCACCCTCCCAGTTTGGCCCACTTGCGGGGTCCTGGGGAAGGAGCCCACCAGGGCAGAGCCCACCAAGGTAGAGCCTATGCCCTCCTTGAGCAGAAGGTGGGGATTCAGGACCCAAGTGCAGGGCCTTCTCAAAGAGTGGCTGCTTGAAGGGTTTATGTCATGTGCGTGTACCCGGGGTGACCCCTACCCCATCAGCCCTGGCTGAGCTGTCTGCATCCCCACCCTCTGGTGGCACCCACCAGATGCAGCCTCCCTGCACTCTGCTGGGGGGGCGGGGGAGTTACCAGCACTGTGGCTCCCAAACCTGCGGCTTCCTCACACCCCTACCAACACAGGAGTTTTCACAATTAATGTTAACCTTTGTCTATCTGATCCTTAAATATGACAGTTCACTGATTTTTTTTCGTGCATTCTTCTAAAACTATCAAGGCCACCATCCTGTCCCACAGCCCTGCTTCTGAGCGTGTGCCTCAGACCCCTGATGCCTGGCTTTTCTCTGACTCACCTCTGACCTCAGGGTAGGAGGTGTAGTTTCTACCTTGATCCCCAGACTAGGGCCTCTTCCCCAAGATCCCAGCCCTCCCTCTCTTAGGAAGCCCCAGCAAACCCTGGCCAAAAAGAGAAGGGAGGAAGCCTGGGAGCTCAGGGCTCCAATTCCCAGTCCCTAACAAAGGAGGCAGGAGACAGGGCTGCACACTGGAGAGTCTGCCCTCGGTAGAGCCCTGGCCCTCTCGGCCTCTGTACAGCTAGGTGCTCGTGGAGGTGAGGCTAGCCCAGGGATGAGCAAAGGTGGCTTTGAACTAGCTCACAGTACAGAAGGTCACTGGGAGCAGAGGCTAAGCAGGGGCCTGGCAAGGAATCAGACTAAGAAACCCCCTGGTCTTCCCTACCCTGTGGGCCAGTAACCCCTCCTCTAGGAGTATCGCTGCTTCCCTCTAGGGGCCAGCGCTGGCTGGGGTGGGAGCACAGGTGGAGTCTTCCCCACCAGGGTCAGGGTGGCAGATGGGGATGGAGATTGGGAGACCATCTCACCCAGCCCTCTTCCCACAGATAGGGAGACCGAGGCTCAGGAGGGGAAGGACAGGGACTGAGCCCACAGGGGAAAGGCAAGGACTGCGATGAGGGTCTCTGGGACGGCTGGCTGTGGCTGGGCTGGGTGGGGAGAAGGTGCCGGGCTCTGGCCAGGCTGGGCAGTCGGCCTCCCTGCTCGGGCCTGGGCTGGGTGGGGGCAGCAGGGCTCAGGCGGGGCGGGCTGTTGATCCAGCCCAACAATGATGAAACGGCCCCTTTGTCCTGCGGCGCCAAAGTTGCTGTGACTGGAGGAGGCGTGACGTGAAAGGGTCATTGTTCCCACTTGGGCAGCCACTCAGGGAGCTGGAGGACCGGCCCGGGGTCGGCTTCCTGCCAAGGCTGCAGCCCTGCTTGCTGCTGTGGCGGTCGGAGTGTCCTGGGCTCTTGGCCTCCTACCCACTGCCAGCTCCCTCCCTGGGACCAGCCTGGGACCAGCACAGGTATCTCCCCAACCAAGGTGTCCCCCTCCCTCCCCTGAGCTCCTCTGGCTTGGAATCAAGATGTTACAGATCAGTGTTGGGGGCTGGGCTCTGCTTGTCACATACATGTGAACCCTGTTGGGCAGGATGCCTGGGTGCCAAGAGAGCTTGAGGGTAAACAAGGTGCTTTGTCCTGGGGCAAGGAAACATGTCCGTGACTTCACATCCCGAGCAAGGGGCCTCAGGGAACCCCTTCCCCAAACGTGCAGGTGATGGGGGAGAGGCCTAGAGAAGGGAGCTCGTGGCCCCAGGCCACACAGCTCTAGATGGTCTGCTGACTCCCAGGTTAGACCTCCTTCCCCACAAGTTCCCACCCCGATGGACCGCTACTCTCTCTGGACAGTGAAGCCCCTCTCTGTTAGCTCCCATCTCTCTCCTGCCCCTCCCATCCACTCTTCCCTGAGCAACTGTCTGCTAGTCGCCATCCCCGAGATCTTTCCAAAACCCAAACCTGGTCACCTCAGCTTCAGACCTGCTGTGTCCTCCCACATCCAGAGAAAGTTCCAGCTCTAGTGCTGGCATTCAAGTCCCTCACTGTGCTTGAGCAGCCAAGGGTGAGAAGCCCTTTCTAGAGGCTAGCCTCTTCCTCAGCCCGTGCGTGGGAACCAAGTAAAGGCTGTTGTGTCTTCCCAGGTCCAGCCTCCACTCCTTTGCTCCCATGGGTCCTGCCTCCTTGGGTGCACCTCTCCCCCCTCTTCCAGGTCCAGCTGCCCCTGGCATCTGGGGCCCAGGTGAAGGGCCAGGAGGCTGGACGAGGTGAGCGGGAGTGGCTGGTCCAGGCCAAATCTGGAGCTCCCTCTCCCCATCCCAGGAGGCCCAGCTCCAGTGCCCTGAACTACTCTCCTCCCTGGCTCGGCTCGCCACTGCCCCCAGCAGCTGGCATCAGGCTCAGCCTGACCCAGGCTAATTAAACCCTCCCCCAGCCCAGAGGAGGCTCTGGCTCCAGCTCTAGAGTTTTTTCCCCAGAGGGATGGAGCTAATTAACCGAGAGGGTTTAATTAATCAATTAGCGTGGCCTCCAGACCCCTCCACTTAGCTGTCGCAGTGGCAGATATTTATAAACAGGAGCTCTGCCTGGAACCAGAGGGGAGGGCTGGCGATCATGGTGGGCACAGAGGCGGTGAGAACAGGGGCTGCAGAGGCAAAAGATCCTGTCGGTGGCGTAGAGGTTCCCAGTCCCACCTCCTCAGCAACTCCAATGGCAGGCGCAGAATCAGCAATGCTTGGACATGTGAGGACACAGTAAGGCAGGGACCCTGGGGCCACAGGTGACATCTCTGTGTATGCAGGTCATGCAGGCCTGACATCCAGAGCTGAGTAAGTTCTCAGAGGTGCCCCAGGCAGTGGCCAGAGGGCTGAGGATGCCAAGATGGACCCAGCACCCTGGCTAGCAAGGCCTCCAGAGGACGGGGCTGCAAGAGGGCCATGGGAACCAGAGGGAGCACCAGAACCTTAGCTGGAGGAGGAGGTGGGGAAGGCTTCCTGGAGGAGGAGGCATCTGAGCCAAGCTCAGGGAAAGAGTAGACAGAGGTAGCCAGTCAAAGGGCACGGTAGGGATGCAGAATCTTCAAGGGGAGGAAATAGCAAGTGCAAAGGCCTGGAGGCAGGAATAGCAGAAGCTTCATCTTCACACAGAGATGTCCCCTTCTCTGGGAAGCCTCCCAGACCGCCTTACCTGTTAGAATTAGATGTCCCTGAGTCTCTTCCCCTCCAGCCTGTGCACTCAGGGACACTCCCTCCCAAGCCTCCCGAGCTCTGCCTCCCCTGCCTGGCCCCAGAACCCACAGAGGCATCACAGCCCCTTCAGAAGGGGGCTGCAGGCTCCATCCCTCAAGATGCTGCTTTCCCAGGGTTGGCACCACCACCTGGTGGGAGCCCAGGTAGTGTCGGGATTGGGAGGGGCCAGATGCCCCAAAGCCACTGTGGACCTCTCAGGCCTGGAATTTTTGAGAGTAGGGATTCCTGAGTCAGCCAGACATGCACTCCAGTGTGGACCCTTCCCAGGCTGGCTTCCTCATCTGCCCACCGGGGATAGTCAGCACCTCCCTCCAAGGGCTGAAGGGAGGATTAAATGAGTTTATCATGTAAAGCCAGCAGACATGCTGGCCCAGAGTAAGGGCTACGCATGCATGTGTGTGTTATTATTACTCTTACTGCAATTAGAGCTGCCAGCCGATCAGATAGCAGCAAAACTCCCAGGCCGGACAGCTATGAGGGGCAGCTGGAGCCTGCTTTTTCCTCTTAGAGCTTACAACTCTTATCCCCACTGTACAGATGAGAAGACTGAGGCTCTGAGAGGGGCCGCCAGGGCTATGCTGTCCCAGGAAAGTCTCCAGTATGAGGAAGGACCCTGGTGGCTACTGCTTCCAGCTGGGTGGTCAGCATGTGGGTACACAGAGAGTGAGGGATGGGGGCAGGTGAGTAGGGACTCAGACTCCAGTGGCTAGGGTTCCGTCCTGGACCCATGCACGGCCTGGCTAAGACCCATCCTCTCCATGGCAGGGTGGCTGGCATTCAGGTCACGGGTATGGAGTCAGACGAGCTGGGACCCTCCGCTTGCACTAGGAGTCCTCCCTCCCAGGAGGCTCAAGTCCTGCGGGTCCTGATGTGTCCTTCTCTCTCCCCTTCCTCTAATGCCACAATGGTCCAGCCCCCAGCAGCCACCGTAAATGACTGTCCCAGCCTCCCCAACATCCCCTGTCCTGAACACCTTCCTTCAGCCTGTTCTCCATTCAGAAACTAGGGGATCTTTCTAATGACAACTAGACCCTGCCAGCCCTGGGCTTAAAGCTCTTTAGGGGCTCCTTTGTCCCCTAGACACAACCCCTTACCCCCCTCCTGGCCCATCCAGCCCTGGAGAAGGGGCTGCAGCTTCTCCTTTGCTTGAAGCAGGGGTAGAAGGGTGCTGGGCCCAGAGGAGGAGGCGCTGGTGTGGAGGCACTGGATGGACATGCTATAGATGCACAGAAACCACAGGCGAGATGATGCCCCTGGAGGTACATGACAGACCAGCCCTGGGAAAGGAGATGGCTGCCTGAGCAAAGGGGGCGCGGCAGGGGCTGGAGTGGGGACCCCCGTTGCCTGTCAGGGCTCATCTGGCCCACCAGAGACAATGGGGCTGAGGCCTCGTCTTCCCTCTGGAGAGTTGCTAATGATGGTCTTTAATGGCCTCGCTTTGGAAGGGATGACCTCACTGGGCCGCACCCTGATGAGAGGAGGCTGGAGTCAGAGGCAGGCGGCTCCTCCATCACTATGAGACCTGCTTGGGCTTGTCCTGTCTGAGAAATGAGGGGGCAGTGTGTGCACGTGTGCGTCAGGTCCTTCATAGGGACAGAGGGAGAAGGCTCCTAGACCGATGAGGGCGGCAGGACCTGGGTGAAAAGATTCAGGGCTGCAAGCTTGTGTGTGTTGGGGGTGGGCTTGCTTCTACTGTGACTGACTCTGTGACACCCTGGCTTAGACTTGCTTTGCCTGTCTACATGGGGTGAAGGGGAACAGGACGAATCTGAACTCTCCCTGGGCTCTCAGGTCTGCTGGGCATTGGAATTCAGACGAGACCAATCCCAGAAGGCCTCTGAGAGGAGGCGAGAGGGCTGTGTCTGGGTAGGGAGGGCCTAGAACAAGCAGCAGAAAAGTATCAAAGATCAGGACCCAGACACCCCCAATGCCACCCAGGCCCCTGAGGTGCCCCGAGGTTAACATGTTAGCATGCTCCCTCCAGTGACACCTGGCTCCCGCACCAGCCTCTCTAGCTTTCGTCAGGGGTTTGGGTGTGGGTGTGGGTATCCCTGGCCACATCCTTGCTGATGCAGAGGCTCTGCCCGCTGCACACAGTGTCCGGGCAGGCCTGCGTGTGTCCGGGGCGGCAGCAGGGGAGGGGGCAGGTTCTAGCACAGGCTTGCTGCTGGCCCCGCCCCCCCATTCATAATGGATGACTATGTTTGCACTCTGGGGAGGGGCCCCATTGGGGTGGGCCCTCTCCAGAGGGCTGCCTCCCCCTCCCCCAGGCTTAGAGCCGGACCACCTAGGGAAGTGTTCGTCTCTTTTGTGGTTTCCTTGTCAGACCCCATTCGGGGTGACTCTTCCACAGCGCTACGAGTTCCTGCTCGGGCCCAACCTCAGTCACGCCTGCTGTTGCACCTGAGTCATTTCTCAGAGGGCAAGTTAAGGGCCCCATTATCCTGCCACCCAGCCTGACATCACTGAACTTCCCTCGGGCATGTTCCCACTCCTGGGACAGCCCAGGAGGCACAGGAAATGGCTCCTGGATGAATGTGCGAGGGAGCGAGTCAGTGAGTGAGTAGCTCAGATCCTCCTCCCATGAGAAAGCTAAGAAGTGGCTAAGAAGGGAGTGAGGGGGTCCCCAGGGCCTGGGCTGAGATGGAGACAACAGCGACCCAAAGAGAGGCATAAAGAAGGTCGAGAGGAAAGAGTGAACTGAGGGCACAGAGATGAAGCAGATGCAGCCCAGAGAGCCAGGTGTCCATGAGCTCTGGGGACACCAGCATCCAAGGCCTCAGCCAAAGATGGCCTGGGATAGACAGAGTCCATGGGGGGACAGCACAGCCAAGACAAGGTGGAACAGCGGGAGCTCAGAGTAAGGGACCATGAGGCAGGAACCTGGGACCCGGGGTGGGATCAGCAGTCCAGAGTAAGCATGGCCTAGGCTAAGGTCAGAGCCAGGACCAGGGGCCCCAGTCACCTAGCCATGACCTATTCCTCTGTCTTCACTGGAAGGAAGCTGAAGGGAACCTCAGCTAGGCATAGGACTGAGGTGGGAGTTTTTACAGATGAGGACACTGAGGGTCAGAGAGGCCACCTGGCTTCAGGTTGCATGGAAGGTCAAGCCCCTGAGTCCTTGATTGGAGGAGGCAGCTCAGGAGGCAACTGCCACTCCCGCCCCTCACCCTGTGCTTGGGCACGCCGGCACTGCCAGGCACTTACTCGGTCTAGGGCCCAGCCCCCAGCCCAGCACCCGCGGGCTTCCCCAGCCCTGGCCAAGGGCAGCGAGAGGGAACAAAGGTCCAGTCTCTGCCTGCTCAGGCCCCCACCCCCTTGCCTGCCCCTGCCACAGAAGGACCAGGGCCCTGAGGGAGCCCAAGAGCAAAAGCAGCCCCCGCCCCTTTGCCGATGCTGCGAGAAACCACCTCCTCTTCCCCATTCACTGGCCTGCTGGCTGCACTCCAGTGTTGCCCCATTCTCAAGATGGGAAGCCGGAGTAAGAGCGTTGAGGAGCCAGCAGCCACACAGCTGGGATTTGAACCCATGTCCCTTGGCCTGCAGAAGCTGACCTCTAGCCCTCATCAGACGCATGAAGTTGTGACTGTTCTGGTCAGACTTAACTCCTGGGAGAGATGGGGCAGGGACAGAGACAGAGACAGGAGGGACTGGAAAACCCAAAGGGGAGAGTCCTGGGGAGGGGGCTGGGTGGCTCCTGCCCACTCTCTCCACCTGGGGCCAGCCCAGTGCTGGGCACAGCAAAGGGATAAAGCGAGGGGAGAGGCAGAGATGGGGAAACTGAGTCAGCATCCAGGCTCCCCCGCCCTTCCTGACGGGCTCACTCAATCCAGCCAGAGTGAGGTGGACGCCAGCCCCTGTAGAGCTCCCATTTCGTCTGTAACATGGGGCTGTGTGGCCCACTGGGGGCCTCACTCCCCAAGCCATGGCCCTCATCTTTCTCCAGGTCCCTTCCCTACTCCTGCCCAGGGCCTTGAGCCTCCAGAGGGGCCTGCATAGAGGCCTGGCCCTCACCTGCTCTGGAGAGGCCAGGCACGGCCAACGCCTCCCTGTAGGTCCAGACCAGGAAAAGAACATAATGGGCTCATCGTGCCTGAGCACGAAAAGCACTGGGTATCTGGGTGTGACTGGCCCCACTTTACAGAAATGGATACTAAGGCTGAGGGACCTGTCTGAGGCCACACAGTTCCTAAGGAGCAAAGAAGGGCTGACCTGCTCACTGACCAGGCTTCACGTCCTACAGGCATCCCCAGGCCAGTGGGGGAAGGAGTCGGGTAGATAAACGGACCCCCTGTCCCATCCACAAGAGCAGCAAGAGAAGGGGCCAGGCCCCTGGGGCTGCAGCGGGCTGGGTCAGGAGCCTAGAGCGCTTGGGCAGTCTGGGCAACATCCAAGCGGACAGCCTTGGGCAATTCTGGGCGAGCAGGGGCTCAGTTGTGTGACTTTGGGCCACAAAACTTCTCCAAGCCTCATCTCCTGCCAACCAATGAGCCAAAGTCCTCTGAGAAAGCCCAGATGCCCCTGCCTGCCTGCGCCTGAACGGCTGGGGAAATGCCCGCACTCCAGCTTCTCCAGAGGCCCAGTGGCTCCTCCCAGCTGACCAGTCAAAGCTAGCACTCAGCAGGCCCAGGCCACTGCCTCCTTCCCAGCAGGAGCTGGGACACTGGCCACAGTGCCCGTCCTTGCCACTCCACCCCGACCCTAGGCCCTGATCAGACACAAGTCATTTTAAAGAAAAAATAATATTTATTTGCAATATAAACAAAGTCCCGTTGCTGGTTCGGGATATATATATGTATGTGTGTATATATGTAGGGTCACAAATTTTCCTTCATAAGATCATAAAGCAAAACTGGCCACCCTCTTGGCATACCCTCATTTACACAAATCTGATGCATCTTTCTGGGTTTTTCTTTTTAAAGGTAAAAAAGAGAGGAAGAGAACCATGTACAGCATGGAAGCTTTTTGTCAATTTCTCAACTGTGGCAAGATTTTAATCTGCTGCCTTAAAGAATCCCTGAAAACCACCCCCGTGAGGTAAGATGCAGTGGGGGCGGAGTTTCCGTGGCCTCGCTCTCATGCTGAGGGTGGGCTCGCTCAGGGACCCCGGCTCGACTGCTCACCCCTCCCGGGGACCCCATGCAGTCCTGACACCTGGGAGAACTGAGCTTGGAGAAGGAACAGAACTGGAGGAGGATAACGGAATCCGTGGCTTTGTTCTGTGGATACAGGGGCAGGGTGGGGGATGGACAGAGCCTCACACCCCTTTCTTTCCTAGTCTATCCTTGCTGCCTCCCTGTGCTGGGATTGAAATGGGTGCGAGTTTCTTAATGGAAGGCATGGGTGAGATGAGCGCAGGGCAGGCTTCCACGGGACAAGGGGGCTGGGGGTGGCAGCTGAACCAGAGCGAAGGCCAGGGTATGGGAAGAAACTTGGGAGGTGGGGCTGGGCCGCACCACCAAAAAGCTTCCCCGGTCCCTGGGCCTCTACTCTCAGCTACAAACAGAGAGAGAGAGACAGACAGAAGTAGTGAGTACATATAGAAAAGGGCCTGGGGCCCAGCCCCCCCAACCCAGGGCTGAGCCCAAAGGGCTAATGCTACTGTTTGGCAGTCCCACGTGGCCCCACGTCCAGCAGGACAGCGACAGGGCCTCTATCTCCTGCCTCAGGCAGTCTGCAGGGACCACCAGAAGGGCAGCTGGGAGGGCAGAGAACACCAAGGCCGCCTGTCCAGCCCCTGACTCACAACCCATGGCAGTCATCATAGGTAAATGCAGTGCCAAGTCGGGTTGGGCAGAGGTGGGAGGTCTGGGCAGGGCTGGGGGTCCCGATGCCGGGAGAGCAGCAAGCCACCCCTTTTAAGAAGGGCTGCTGCAGAAATGGAGGCTTCACACATGTGCAAAACGCATTTGGTCAAGATCAACGTGGGGTTTGTCTTCTCCATTAAAAACAAAAACCCAAAAACTGCTTTTTGAAATAGAAAAACAAAACTGAGAACATTTCTCTCTCTCGCAGGATCAAGAAAGGGATGAAATACTGGTTTATACAATCCACTGTTGCATGTAGCCTGAAAATAACACTTTTCATTAAAAAAAGAAAAATCAAGAAGAGCATGAACACTCTGTGCTCCAGGGAGCTCGGATTTACCTGCCAAAAGTAAAAAGTAAACTCAGGTCCATGGATGTGTCTTTAAAAAAACTAGCCAAACTGGCTGGGCCATCAGCAGAAAAGAGTGTCCTGGGACAAGGAGGGGGCCCCCGCGGGACTCACCAAGCCACGGGTCTGAGCGCAGAGGGCCCCGCCAAAAAGTCCTGCCGGGGGAGGCCTTGCTGGGGGCTGCGCCAGCCCTGAGATGGCGCGGGAAGCTCGGCCGCCAGTCAGCCCGGGCCTCTGGGCACAGGCGATGTCCAGGTTCCTCAGGCCAGAGGCAGCGGGTGTGGGCCCTCCCAGCTGGCCCCAGGGAGGACCGGGGAGGGACCAGCCCCCGGGCCCCGGCCTCACGTGGACTCGAGCGTGTTGAGCGGGAACAGGTTGTGGTTGGTGGGCGTGGAGAAGTAGAGCTGCTCGCTGGGGGTGTGGTTGTCACACGGGCTGCTCAGCCCCAGCGTCCGCTCGAAGTCCAGCAGCTGCCCCATAAAGTTGAAGTTGGGTGAGATGTTGGACTTTTTCCTCTTGACAAAGTCGTAGGCGTCGTTGAGTGACAGGTTCATCTTCTGCATCAGGTAGGCCACCGTGACGGTCACCGAGCGGCTGATGCCGGCCAGGCAGTGCACCAGGACCCCACACTTCTTGGAGCGGGCCTCATCTGAAACACACAGGCACGGGTCAGGGAGGCACCTCCTCCAGGGAGCCACCACAGGTGGCATGGTGATGAGCTGGTGCTGCCTGACTCTCAAGGGATCTGGTGACGTCCCAGGCGGGGGGCACAGTGACTTGGGTAGAGGTCAAGAGGATGACTGTGGAGAGGGCCCGGCCACACATGAACTGCAAGTCACTGGACCTCCCTGCAACTCCGTTTTCTCATCTGTCAGAGGGGCTGGCTTAGTCACAGGGCTCTGAGGAGGACCTGAGGGTGTCATAAACAGTGTGATCACTGCCAGTCCTACTGCTGCCATAACTGTGCTACGACTATGCCAAGGGTGTCACCTGCATCCTCTCAGGTCATCTGCACCGTGGCTACCAAGCTAATTTTATAAATGAGGAAACAGACACAGCAACAAAGTGACGAGCCCAAGGCCACACACAGGCTCCTCCTAACTCATTGCACCCACCACTGCCAGCTCATGACCTGGGGCAGCTCCCAGGGGTACCCCCGAGAGCCTGCTGGGAAACAGGCTAGAAGAGGCTCCTCCACAAGAGAACAGGGGGTGCCTGGCCCTGTATTCATCTCTTCCTTGTGACCAGCCAGTCCCTGGGGTCTTAGCCCTGCTCCTGAACAGTCAGGGATGAGGGCCACGCCTCAAGTTTCACAAGTGGGGTTTGCTTAGGTGGGGCCCACCCAGCCCATGTGCCTGTGACAACTCCCACCACAGCCGACCAGGTTCTGCCAGCTCCCCCTCCACCCCCCCAGTCCCCCCAGTGCTGCTGTCAGACTCCTCTGCCTGACATGTAGTACGAGCTCAGTAAACACTGGTTTGAGCCACTGAGCAACTCAGTCCTGTCATCGCTCCTCCACAGAACCCTGGGGCAGCTACGTCACCATGCCAGAAACATAGATTAACAAGACACAGACCTGCAGCCTTCAAGGTCCCCCTCCTGAGCCCACTGGGAGCCAGGCATACAGCTGGCACTTAAACAGTGCACTCCTACAGGATGCTGCACAGGTTCTCAAATTGCTCCTCATCTGGTGTTTGCTGCCTCTGGCCTGGCAGGACTTTCCCTCCCCACCCCTACATGAGGGTGGCCAGGGCTAACATGCAGGAGGTGCTTCATCCAGACTTGGGGACCAACTGGGAGCAAGACCAGCAGGGGAAGAGACAAATGTTGCGGCTTCATGGGGAATCACACTGTCTGACCTTGCGATGTGGGGCAGCAGAAGGGGATGGTGGCGATAAGCCTCCAGTGGTGACACATCAAGATACAGGGAAGGCCTGGCCCCCAAACCTACTCCCGGGTGATCCAAGGTAAAACCACTTCCGCTGGCTTTATTTTTAGCCCTCTTAGGGTGCAGCTGAGCCGTGGGGGTGCTGGTGTTTGATCCTGCCCCATTGAGTCCTATGGGATGCTTGAGCATGAATTCCTTCACTTGTCAAATGAGGACAATGGTTCCCTCTACCTCTGCACCCTGGTCTGTCCCCCTCCCCAGATAGAAAGGGGACTTCAAGAAGGATAAAGGCACCTATAAACCAGGCTCAGCCCTGGGGAATCCGGGGGCCCCCCTCCACTCCCTCACCGGGGAGAACACGAATGCCGAGGTGGCACCAGAGCCCTCTTGGCCATGTCCTCCTGGGCGGCCCCTCCCCCAGGCCTCTGGCTTCCTTCCTTCCCCCAAGCCAGGCACCTAGTTTTGGTTCCCAGTAAGCGGATGAGGCGGGGAAGCCTCCCACTTCCTGTTATTAAAGCTAGCCCAGCCCAGCTGACACCAAAACGCCCTCCACTGGACACAGCTGCCAGCAGGAAAAGCCTGCCTGGGCCACCCTCTCCCTGCCACCGGAGGCTGGGCAGAACCCTGGGTTACCAGGCTCAGAGAGCCCAGGGTTTATGTCCACCCTGATCTGGTGTCCCTTCCCCAAACCCTGGTGAGAACTGAGGCCAAGGAAGACGACCTGCAATCTAACAGCCTCCAGCTGGCCAGGGAGGAAGCGGATGGGAGGTCAGAAATAAGGCGATTCGTGGAGTCAGCTGAGGCTGCGGATGCTGGGGGCTCAGAGGGCTCTAAGCCAGACGGCACAGCACACTGCCCTGGGGGAGGCCTTCCTCAGCCTCCCCCACACTCTCTGGATACCCTCTACATGCCAATCAAGCCCCACAGACTGCCAGGAGTATCTGGAGCCCTGAAGAGACCCTTAGAGTCACCATGTTCCAACAGCTGCCTATTTGGGGGAGGCCTCTGGCTCCAGGCCATCCTTTGGCCCCCTCAGGTACACTGTAAAGCCCAAAGAGGAACCGTGACAGCCCCATCCTAAAGAGACACGTGTGCTGAGGCATGACGCAGAGCAAGTGAGACCCGTGGGAGGTCTGAGAGCTAGGATGTTTCAGCTTGCTGAGCCCAAAACAGCGCAGCCAGGAAAACCCAAGCTGGACAGCAGAGTCCATGGAGGTGCCGACAGCTGTAGGGAGCCTGGGACTCAGGCCCTGAGGCCCACTGTGACTCACAGCGGGCCTGGGTACACCCATGGGCACACGCTGGCACATGTAGGGCACACACAGGTCTCAACAGGCCCAGAGGTACCTGGCCAGGCACAGGCAACACCCAGAGTCTCACACACACCTTGACACGCCTGCGCACCCACCCTGCCCAAAGCCCGGCAGCACCTACCAATGAAGCTGATGGCCTCAGGGAAGAACTGGGAGAGGTTCTGGCTCCAGTGGTCAGAGATGGGGATCTGCTTGTAGGTGAACTCGCCCCCGTGCTCGAAGGCGTTGGGCAGGTTGGGCGTGACATTGAGGATATACTTGATGCCGTACTTGCCGAGCACATCCAGGTTGGTGGAGTCCTTGGCGCAGCCGAGGTAGAGGTAGGGCAGGATCTGGACGGGGAAGGTCGGTTGGCTGGATGGCACAGGGCTGCCGTCCGACTCGGTGGCACTGCTGGGCAGCTCTCGGTCCGACTCACCATCGGAGCAGTCAGAGCTGATGCGGAGGCCCCCCAGGCCCAGCACCGAGGTGGGCGGCGAGCCGCTTGGCGAGGACGAGCTATCCACATTGGTCTCGCAGTGCTCTGAGTACTCTGTCTGGAACTTGTTGAAACCACCTGTGGCCAGGGTGAGACAGGGCCTGGGTGAGAGGCTGACAATGTCACCAGCCAGTGTCCCCAGACCAAACAGGCTGCACGAGACCAGCGACAGCCAGGGCTCCCCCTCGGCAAGCACTGAACCATGGACAACGTGGGCGGTGCCAAGTATTTACATATGTATCTTCTGTTTTCTCCACATCTGTCCTATGACCCACTTCACAGATGGGGAGATGGGGAAACTGAGACCCTGGGCGGTGAAGTAACATGCCTGAGCTCCATACCCTTACCCATAAGGCTTCAGGGCCCCAGCTACACCACCAGCTTTAGGGCACTTGAGGACAGACCCCAGCTCATTCTTCTTCCACAGCTCCCAAGCACACCTGGCACCCACAAGTGCTAAGTAACTGCTGTGCTAAAGGAAAGCAAACCCCATCTCAGGCCAGCACTTATGGGTTTGCAAACTCCTCCTAGATGTGAGTCTAAGGCGCCAGAGCTGTGGCTGGGTCAGCTAGAGGCTGAGAGGGCCTGGGCCTCCTGACTAAGAATCCAGTGCTTGCCCCAGACCCTCAACCACAGTCAAGAAAGGGAGTGTGAAGGTATTGGCTGGCTCTTTCCCCCAGTAAGGGCAGGTTCAGAAAAGGGGTCCCAGCTCCACCTCTCCAGAACCCCCCTTAGAACACAAGGTTCCTGCCCAGCCTTGGACCTACAGAAGGGGAGGCTGCTTGGGGTTGTACAGGAACAAGAAATGGGGAGCGCCTTGCAGCTAAGCATGGGCCCTGCGCCCGAGGGTGCCGCAGGCCTCCCCTCCCCTCTCGTCTGCCCGCCCCGCTGCCAGCAAGAGGCCATTTTGGAATGTTAATTGGAAACACCGGCTGCAGCCACTCGCCTCCCAGCGCTGACTCCCTCTTCCACAATCTCTGGGCAGCAGGCTAAGGACTTGGGGGTCCCGGAAAACCATAGCTGGGGCAAGGCACACTGCTTACAGCCCTGCTCCCAGCGCCTCCAAGAGGCGGTGACTCCCCAAGCGGTGAGACTCATGCCAGGATGCCCGGAGTCCCCCAACCTAATCGGTCTCTATGCCCTAGCAGGGGCAGGAATCGTTGTGAAATGTTATTGTCCTAACCCTGGCCTTCCAGGGACACGCATTCTAGGCTGGAGGAGCTGGATTTGGGTGCCCAGGAGAGAACCCTCCCTCCGCAGAGGGGCTCAGCTGGGACCTGGGAGCTGCAAAGGCTCCAAAAGGCAAAAAAGGAAAGTCCAGACGGGGAAAAGTTTGTTCAGCCCACTCGAATCGTGCCCAGAAAGGTGTATAGAGGAGGCCCCCGGCGCCGGCCTAAACCTGCACCGCAGGGGCCGGGCTCCCGGGAGGAACGGATGCGGGCCGGGGGCGACGTGGCGCCGACCTGGGAGGCTGCGGGCACGGGGAGAGAAAGCAGCCTCTCGCGGGGCTATCAGAGAGCCGCGGAAGAGCCCCAATCCCGGACGGGATCTGGGTCCTGCCCTCACCTTGGAGGTAGTAGGCCTGGCAGCCGTCGTCGCGCAGCTTTTGCAGGAGAAGGCCAAGCACCGAGGCTGGAGCGCCGGGCTCTGGCTGCCACTCAGCGGTGGCCTCGTCGTAGAGCAGCACGGTGGCCGCCTTGCAGCGCGTAGCGAAGCGCTCCTTGTCGGCGTGGTTGGGGATGATGGAGCGGATGGGCAGGTTGCCCTTGCGCAGGCGGCGCAGCATGAGGCCCGGGATGGCCAGGTTGATGGCCGTCTCGATGTGCGAAGACTCGAAGAGCTCGTGCGGCCGGCAGTCGAGCAACAGCAAGGACGCGCCGCCGCGCGCCTCCAGCTCCTCCTGCAGCCACTCGGCGCTCTTGCATGGCATGGCCCCCGCACCCGTCGCCGCGCCTGCCCCGGTGTTCGCGCCGGACCCGGACCCCGCACCGGGCTCGGACCCCGCCCCGGTGTCCCCAGCCGCCGACGCCCCCGAGGCCGACATGTGCGCCCGCGCTGGGGGGCCGCGGAGCTGGTTTTTCATGGGGAGCGCGGGCGGCCCGGGGCCGGGGCCGGGCAGCCCTGCCCTGGGACGCGCCCCGGCCGCGCGGGCCCCAGCGGCGTCTCCGGGCGCCCGCCTCCCGCCGAGCTGCACGCCGGCCACCCCGGCCTCCCGGCCTCCGTCCCGCCCGGCCCTCCGCGCGCGCCGCGGCCTGACAGCCCCAATTAAACGGCAGCTCCGGCGGCCGCGCGCCGAGGCGTCCTCCGGGGGGCGGGGCCGCGACGCCGGCGCCCGGGCTTAAAGGAGCCGCGCCTCCGCCGCCCCTCCCCACCGAGTACGCGGGCTCGCGAGCGGTCCCGTGCGCCCACAGACCTGCGTCCGGAGACTGGCGTCCGGGCCTTCTTCCGGCCCCAGCGCTGCCGTCCTCTCACCTTGCCCAGAACAGGTTATGACTCGTCTAGGGGGCCTGGCCAAGACGCCTATGCCCAGGTCCCCTATGTCAGCGCTCCCAGCTCCTCTGCGCCTACCTTGAAGGGCTGCCCTGGGGGCGTCCGGCACCTGGCACCCTCTTCCCACATTCCCTGAAGCAGAGTTTCCCCGGGGATGTGGCGGAGGGAGGGGGCGATCAAGCTGACCCAATGTCCCCTCCTTCTGTCAACCGCATTCATTCATTCTTTCAGCGAGTTCATTCAACAAATTGAAATCGAACGCCTACTATGTGCCAGGCCCTGTGCTTATGCTGTCACTGTTTTAGGCGACTGCACAGTCCCACTGAGGACCACAGGCTCGGGAACCTGAAGGTAGTCTCACCTCAGCAGGCCTGAGGGGAAATCATCACCTAGACGACTGCGGAGTAGGACGGCTTAGGGCCTTGCCACCCTCCGAGGGCAAGGGTGGAGAAATCCTGGAAAGGACCAGCCCAGGGAAAAGAGAACGGTCACTTTAAGAAAGCTTTCCAAGCAGGGTGGTGACGGGGGGAACCTAGTGAAGCGCCACGTGACTTTTACTTTGGAGCGGGTGGGAGAGTGCTCCTTTATAATCGACTGTCCTCCGCCTACCTCCTCCCAACGCACCAATCAACTTTTGCGGTAGGTGGGAGTGCGCCACGCAGATGGCCAATCGCAGCCGAAGGAGACACTGCGGGGGAGAGGGAGGCGGGGCCGGCCGAAAATCCCACCCAGCGCGGGAAATGGGCGGGGTCTCAGCGAGCCCTGTGCTTCGGCTCGCTGGCTGGCTGGGCGGAGGAGGTGAATGGATCCGCAGGTAGCGCTAGAACAAAGCGGTCCCACTCGAGCGGCGCGCGCGCGCGCGTGCGCAGGGCATGCCGCGCTTTCCCTACAGAACCAGGGCTGTCTGCCCTGGGAGGGAGCTCGCAGCGGAGCCCTGCGGTTTCTCTGGTCCTTTACTTGACGAGCAGAGTGCCCCCACCTCTTTGGGGCTTACCCCTCCCACTCTGCCCGAGGCTGGTCGACTCACAGCCACGCAGCCTCTACACCCAGCTGGAGGGAGTCAGGGTCAGAGGTGAGGGGAGGTAGTGCTTGAGATTTGCCGAAGGGAGGGCTTCTGGAACCTGCAGGATCTGAGCTTTCTGTTGACCTGAAGGCACGAAGAGGGGCGGCCCTGAAGCAGTCCCGCTAACCACCTTCCCCTCCACACACCCACCCCTGCTGACCAGTGACTCATTCCTCCATGGGCTCGTTAGGGGCTGTTGGAGCTAAGACTGTGCCTCTCACTAGTAGGGGCACAACTGAAATAGGAACCTCCACTGTGTCCCCACAGTCTGGTCCTCTGTGTGTGACGAAGCACCTCCCTGGAAGAGAGTAGGAGGGCCACCACCCCTCACATTAGCTGGTGATGGCTCCCTTGGGTCTCCACCCCCTCAGGACTCCTCTAGGGAGACATACAGCCTGGAGGAGAGACCTATGAGAATGTGCGGAATTGGAAAAACTCGCCGGGGGGGTGGGCACCCGCCAGCAGGGATGTAAGAAGAAGCAGGCTTTGGCTGAGTACAGGAGAAGGGAGAGCATCTGGGGAGGGGGTGACAGTGGAAACAAAATGGTGAGAGAATTACCCTGGCCTTGTGAGATGCTGGCAGGGTCCTGGGCGCCCAGCACCCTGGCTGGAGGAGAGGCCCAAAGCCATGGTTCCTGAATGGAAGCCCTGCCTCCTGTCCTGAACAGCTAGACACAATGTATAAAATGGATCACAGCAGGGCTGCCCTTGGGGGTTGATGACAGAGCTGTGGACAGACACAAAACCCTCTGACTTACAAGGCTCAGAGCATAACATGTACTTGCCTATGGTCAGAGCAAGAGGACAGAGCTGCCCCTGCCCAGGGGCCTCGCCCTCCAACTGTCAGCCTCTCTCAAGGATGCTGGGAGAGGGGACTTGGGGCCCTGGGCTAGAACATGGGATCAAAGACATTCCTCCTCTTTAGGAATGTGGCCTTTCCTGTCTGTCAAAGTTCAGACCCCTCACCTGCAGCCCCTGAGAGAGATGCCCCACTCATCAGGGTCTTCCTGAGGGGCAGGGTGAGGACCCCAGAACAGGTCTCTGGGTCTCTCAGGAGTGGGGTGTGTTTGAGCTCACTGCAGCCGTACCCTCTCCCACACACCTCCGGGTCTTTGCACACAGTTCCCTCAGCTGGGGCATTCTTTTGCCCTCACCCTTCACCTGCCTTCTAGAAGATCTCAGCTCAGTTTTCACCCTCAGGGAAGCCTCCTTTAATCCTCCAGGCTAGATCAGCACCCCCTGCCCCGTGATCCTGGGACCCCTGCCCCAAATCTTTGCTCTGGACTCTATCACAGTCACAGTTCAAAACCCTCCACCAGACTCTCCCTTTGGAGGCCCAATGGCACATCTGCCCCTCATGAAGCCCATTCCTCCTCCTGCCATCTGCCTCATCCCTAGTCATCCAGGTGCCAGGCCCAAGCAGGCGAGGCATGTTTGGAGCTACCTTCCCTGTCTGCCCATATCCAGCCCCAGAACTGCACAGTGAAGGGACATTCCCAGCAGGGCGAGGCTTGGCCACGATAGTGGAATATTTGATGTGAACTGAACAGATAAGAACTACTATGCAGTGCACCCCCCCCACCCCCAACACATCCATGTGGCATAGTCACCCAGGAGCGGTGTCACCAAGAATTGTTTAAGCATCTTGGAAGAAGACTTTCCTTTTCCCTCTGGTACCCATGGGTTTCTTAGAGATGGGCCACCAGGTTTTGAATGACATATGCCAGAAGGGGAGGGGAGGAAGGGGGTCAGTTCCTTGCCTTCCTATCCTAATGAGGCTAGCAGAAATCTAGGGTTAGCTCCTGCTTGCTTCCAGGAGAGCAGCTTTCCAGTTGGGGTCTATTTCCCACTAGGAGAGCTGATCAGGACCTGGGGCAGGGGCCGGGCACTCTAGTCCATGGTGCCTGTGGCTGGTGACAAAGCCAGCCTCTGCCCACGGCAGCTCTAGCAGGCTGGGGGAGATGTCCCATCAGGACCCTGCCTGAGAACCAGACTAGGGGTCACCCGCTTACCCCTGAAACTTGGAACAGCTTCTCCCCCATCCCTCGGTGAGACACCTGTCTGGGTTACAGTGAGAACAGGTAATGTCAAAGCCAGGCCAGGAGTGGACTGTGAAAGACCTGGCAACTCTCCTGCCCTGGATGGAAGTCCTGGCTGTACACCCCCACGTGTGCATGTACAGACACACATAGGGACACACAGTGCAGGCATAAACACGCACAGACCTACCTGTACGTGCTCGTATGCTCAAAGGCACATATACATATGAAATACACAGATACAGACCTGTGCACGAGTGCAGAAATATACAATACACATGCAAACAGACCCGGTACATCTGGGCACTTGCCCTTTTGTTGGAGGGGTGCCCACAGAGGGGTTGTTCCAGGGTGGTGGAATCCACACTTCCCTCCCCCAGCCCTCCAGGCACCTGGGCTCACTCTTCCCTATTGCCTGTTGCTGGGATCTCCGTGGTGACAAGCTCTGGATGGACGGGAAGTCCATCCCTGCCTTCCTTCCAGCAGGGGGCTGCCAGGCCCTGGGCGATGGCAGGCATGGCCCAGGGAAGCTCGTGCTGGGGAACCAGCCTGTCTGTTCTCCCCCTGCCCGGCCCAGGTGTGCTGGGCAGAGAGGGTAGGACAGGGCCCTGGGGAGCAGGTGGGAGAGAGGGTCACACCCAGGAAAGTCAGAGAACAAGACCTGGCAGGATGGAAGCCAGGGCCTAGAAGATCTGGGAACTCCCCAAGGCCGCATGGAGAAGGCAGAGTGCAGGGAGCCATGCCTCTGTGGGAGCCTCCTGATCAGTTCCTGCTCATTTTTTGAGCACCTGCCCTGGGCGAGGGAGTGTGCCGGGCGGTGAAGTGGGACTTCAGAGGGAAATGAGACAGATTCTTCCCTCTCCCAGCTCCCCACCTAGGAGTGACTGCAGGCCCTGGGCCAACCTCCCCAGGTGGATTCACCATGGCCACTTACCAGCCCACTGGGGCCAGCCACCTTCACCACTGTGCTATGATTTGTCCCTGGCGGACATTACTAGTCAATCACAGCACCTTCTCTTGCTGAACCATCCTCTGGCCTCAAAACCCATCCAAGCAGGCAGGACCAATCGACTGACTTTGGTAGACAAGGGAGATAAAGCCTGTTTGCTGAGACCCCAGTTCATAGCTAGACCAGCCATGGCTTCTCTGTCCCCACCCCCAGCTCATTTCACCCTGACTTTCTTCTGCTTCTTACTTGGTGCCCCAGACACGGTGCCCCTGCCTCTATGCACTTCCTCATTCCACACCCCCACCCTCTGAAATCATCTCCAGCTTCTGAGGGGCCATGGCCTTAGAAAGCCTGCCCTGTTTAACCTCAGCAGAGTCTGCTCTTGCTCCGAGTCCTCCCAGGCAGGGCCCAGCATTTTCCACTCTCTGCCCACTTATGGGCTGCTCAGCCTGCAGGGGTCTGGGGTGGAGCAGGGCTGGGTGTGGAGCCTTCTCTCTCTGCGACTTTTCCTGTGTGAGCCTCCCTTCAACACTGGAGTCCTCCAGGAGGTCGCCCAGAGATTTTGGGCCTCACCCATCCTCCATTCCAAGCCCTCTCCAGTGTGGGGCTCCCCTAAGAGGAGGGGGTCTGCTGGGCTGGTCAGCCTGGGCAAGTGAGCATTTTAAGCCCTGCTCGGGGCTGTCTTGGAACTGATGTCAAGCAGGCCTGGTCCCAACACAAAGGCTGTCCCCTACTTTGCCCTCACCCCGTTGCAGCTTTCACCTCCTCAGGTCTGCGTTGCCCCAGATTCTCCAGTAACGTGAGCAGAGCAGGGCTTGTCTATCCATTCTCCAAACGGGAAAACTGAGGCCTAGGAAGGGAAATGTCTGGCCCAAGGGCTTGGCTCCAACCCCAGCCAGTTACTCACTCACCCACTGGGCCTGGGGTGAGTCACGGTGGCCCAGGTGATGGGAAGGAAACACATAAACACGGGCGAGTGGAAAGGCGGTCGGTGGGGGAGGGGGGATGTGCCTGCCTAGGGCTCCCACACACAGGCCCCTGTGGGCTTACTGGTCAGGAGCACACCTGATCGTCTCAAGTCGTGTTTCCTTCTGGCCCCATGTCCAGGCTTTGCACCAACCCTTGGAGGGCTGTCAACTCACTTGACAGATGGGGAAAATAAGGCCCATGGTTCTAACCCCTGCTGTGGCAAGGGGCTGGGCCCTGGACTAAGACCCACACCCCCAGCCAGCTCTCACTGTGGCTCCAGGCTCCTGCAGAGGAGACCCAAGCACGCTCTTCAGGGGGCCCTTTGCTCTGCCAGTCCTTTCCCATCACTGGGGTGGCAAGGGGCCAACACCGGCAGGGTGAGGGGCAGACTGGGGGCCTGGACAAGCTACTCACCCTGTCAGGAGGGGAGGCTATATCCCGCAGGTGGCGTATGTGCTATCAAATGCTCTTCCCACTTCCATGGCACATGTAGCTGATCCTTCCCGCCACCCAGTTTCAAAATCTGTCCACTGACACAGTCCACATCCTCCTCTTTCACCCCTGGACCATCTCACTAGCCTCCTTGCTGGCCCCCTGCCCCATCCCCACAGTGCATTCCCCACACAGCAGCCAGAGGGGTCGTCCAGGACTCTCTGGCTGCCCTCCAATCTCCCTCGCTACCCCGCTGCCCCTACATCATCCTGCCCACTGTCTCTTCAGGGTCTTTACACTCAGCCCTCCTCAGCCCTCCTTTCCAGCCTCTTTTCTTTGACTGCTTTCTTATTCTTCCCCCTAAATCCACTCATCCTCCAGAGCCAGAGTGGGCACCCGGGAAGGAGCTGAGTCAGAATTGGGATCCTGACTTCCTTCTGGACTCTGTCCTGCCAGTCATGAGCACATGGTCCTGTGATTTCAAATGCTTTCGGCCCTCCCCTGCCATACTAGAGGATTCCAGAAGCTCTCACTTCCATTCCCCACCTGGGCCTCAGCCTGTCCTGCATGACCTGCCCAGAGTCACTCAGTGAGATCACCTGGAGCCAGAAGGCTCCTCACAATGATGGGATGGATCCCTGCTCCTGCAGGGCCTCAATTTCCGTTTCAGAGAGGGCGCTCCCTCCCCCATCTGAGTGTCGCTAGCTCAGCCTCCCTCTGCAGGTTGAACCCAAACTCCCACCTCTTGGTGGACCCAGGGGCCCCTCAGTTCCCAAGCCTGGGTTCCAGGCCTGCCCACTACCCCTCGTGAGCCTGGAAGAGGGGCTGAGCTGGGTCGGGGAGCCCCATCTGCTAACACTGAGGTCATCCCTAGAGGGCCAGGAGGAGCAGCTCAGCAATCCGGAAAAACCTGGCGGCTAGCGCTGATTTCCTTGGGGCTGGGAGGAAGGCAGAGGAGAGAGGAAAAGGACTCAGGTTAGCCTGGGTGGGCCGGTCCCCTGCCCCAAAGTCGTGAGTGAAGGCAAGCCCTTTCCTGTTGCAGGCCCTTCTGCTGTTGGCCAATCTCCCCTCCCTTTAACACTTCAGGGCTTATAGGCAGCACCTCCTGAGCCCACCTGGGGCTCTGAGGGTTAGAAGCCAGGGCTTTGGGGAACAAGGGTCCTCAGGTGTTGGCCTCTGGCCACCATGTCACCCTTGGCTTCCTGCCTGAAGCTTCTGATCCTTCTGAGGCTACTTTGGCCAGGAAGGCCCTGGAGCCCTGGATGGTTTGAGCAGGGGCGGGGGGACGGGAGGGCATCTTGGGCAGGCATTCCCAGCCAGAGCAAAGACAAGGAGCTGGGGTGGAGTCTGGGGTGGTGCCCTGGTCTGTCTTTGCTAAACCAGCTCTGGTTTTTTGATTAGGAGAGCTAGCAGTGGCAGGCTCCTGACAGCAAAGCCAGTCCAACCTTTGAGGTTGGGAGGGTGGGGAGGCTGGGAATTCCCAGGGTACCTGGCGGGCGGATGTGCCAGGGGCCTGGGCTGGGTCAGCTTCTGGTGGGCCAAGGGGCACAGCCTGCTAGGTCTCTGTACCTGCCAGGCCTAACGCCTCATTAGCATCTGCCTGCCGCCAGCCTGGGCCTGTCTGGTCCCCTCCCCATCCGCCCACACAGCCCTGTTTTTCAGGAATCCCTCCTATGAGGCATTGATCGTGACAGTGACAGTGCTCAAGTGACCATGATGAGGCTGGGGACATGGTCTGGGAGCCAGCTGGTCTGGCCCAGGCACAAGGTGGCTGGGTTGAAGCCTCAGTGCTCAGCCCCATCCAGGTTTCATGCCCAGTGCCACCCTACATGGGCTTAGCTGTCCAGCAGCAGCCTGGAGCTGGATGTGCAGCGTTCCCAGGCAGGCAGGCAGCCTTGGAAGCACTAGGAACTCCCCTTCTTGGTTTGGCCCCATGCAGCCCTATTCCTGCCACTGGGGCACATGCCCCAAGACCTGGGAGGCTCCCTCCCTGCAAAGACTACGGTCCCCTGGGAAAGAGAAGGGAGCCAATGAACCCTCAGGGTGGCTTCTAGTGGGGCTCTCTGAGGGCCAGCCCTCTGGCCTGAGCCCTAAGGGCAGCTCTGAAACCAGGGCTGGTGAGGGTGAGTTTGGCCAGAGCTGGAGCCCTCTGTCGAAACCTCCCCAGAACCACCAGGCCAGGCCCAAGAACTCAGGCTGGGGAGTGGCTGGATTCTCCAGGTGGTGAACACTAGTGGGTCATGGAGTCCCCAGGTAGGAGGGAGCTAGAACCCACAGATCTGGGAAGCTGTTGTGGACTTGGGTGGCCCCTGGAGGTGCCCCTGCCTCTCCATCTGTGAAATGGGGCAATACTTTCTGCCTACTCTAGTTCCCTGGGGTGCAGGCAGCCAGGCAGGTTCTGCATTGGAACCATCAGAGGGAAAGGCCTCTTTGGCCCAAGGGGCTGGGCACAGACCCCAACCACCCTCGTGCACTGCGAGCAGCAGTGGCCTTGGCCCGGCACCTGTACCAGACAAGGTCAAGTGCTGACCACCTGCCAGGCCCTGCACTGGACAAAGCAAGACAACCCAGTGTGGCTGTTAGACGACCAAGGAATGAGTGTGCCATGCGTGTTGGGACAAGCAAATGTAAGATGGGAGGATGGAGACTGGGGAGCCTGACCAGGAGGCCTGGTTGTTATCCTGACTCTACCAGCAGCCTCCCCTCTCCAGGCCTATTTCCTCCTCTATATAACGGGGTACAGGATACCATACAAGACTGCTGTGAGGCAGGAGGAAATGTGCCCTGTGAAGGGTCTGGCCCAGGGCTGAGCACATGTCTCCCTCTTATGCCTGGACGGTGGGGAATAGGGCCCTGGGGGCAGGCAGTGAGTCCCTGTGGGAAGGGCTCCGAAAGCGGAGGGATGGGAAGGGGACTGGAAGCAGCTATGCTAGGGAGTGTGGATAGAATGGGCTCTGAGCAGAGAGGCTGGCCCCAACAGGAAGGGAAACAGGGACAGAGGAGACAGAGTAACTTTTCTGAACCTAGAGCCATGACTGCCCTGTCTTGAGGCTGATGTGGGGCATGGATGCTCCCAACATCCCATGGGGCAAGGCCCTACCCACCAGCCTCATGCCTCTGCCTCTGTGCCCACACCTGCCCCCACCCCCAATAAGGAAGGGTAGGGAGGGAATCAGTCACAGCTCAAGCCTGGTCCCACCTCCAAACCTTGGCCACACCAGCCTCCTGCTGCCTCCTGCTGCCTCCTGCTGCCCCCTCCTTAGCTGTCATCACTATTCAATTCCCATCCTTTGCTCAGACCCAGCAGACAACAGCCCCTGCTTTGACCCTCAGGGAGCCTTTCCCATCAGAGGGTTTTGACACGTGCCTCCTGCCCTCTGAGGGCTCTTTCTGTCGAATTACCCAGAGTGGGGTCCATAGAACACTAGGCCCGCCAGGCACACCTCAATAAAGAGCGTCGTGTGGTCAAGTGTCTCCGAAACACTGTCAATTCTGTGGCCCCAGCTGCATAGCTTAGGAGTGTGTTAGAGGCTCTGAAAAGTCCTGCAGGGATGTAGCTGGCTTTTTGTTCATCTGGCATGTCCCAAACTCCAGTGACCACAGCATCAGTTTTTTTGCATAACCTCTACTTCCAGCCCATGGGACTGTGCCCTTCCGGAGAGAAAATGGCTTTATTCATACATGCCCAGTTCAAACCATGCTCCCTTCCCTGGACTTCCCTTCCCATTTTCAGATGAAAAGCTGAGGGTCATCAGGTAGCAGGTCAGAACCCCACACCCTTCCTCTGGTCTTCTCTAGGAGCCCTGAGGTTGGCTTTTCACCAGCAGGTCCAGCTGCCACAGTAGGACCAGAAGCTGCCCTGGCCTGGCTCCTGAGGAGGCTTGGATGATGAAATGGGCACCAGACTGAGATGAGCCGGACGCCTGGCCACACTCCCCCAACCCGCACTGCCCAGCTCTTGGCCATGACCGGCTCCTGTGGTCTCTAGCTCAAGGCTGCACAGAGCCAGACGGGGGCCAGACGGGGAGGCTGTTTCGCCTCAGCGTGGGGGCTGAGGACAGACCCCCTCCCCGAGCCCAGGCCAGAGTTGGGTTACGAGCCCTCAGGGTCTCCTAATGAGTTCCACATTGGAGTCAATGCCTCTGAGAGGAAATGGGAAGGGGCTGGGGAGGGGGAGAGGGGCCCGAGAGGGGATTGGAAACATGTGTTTGGAGGAAGAAAGGGGAGGGGTAGGGAGGGTTAGGGAGGAGGAAGAGGGAGAGGAGCGGAGGACCATCCCTAGAAATCCCAGTGCCCACCCGCTACAAGGGTGGCTGCTAGCCTCCCAGGCCCCTGCAGGAAGCCTCCAGGCCCACAGTGTTGGGGTGCAGCAGTAGGAGAGACCACTTAGGGGGCCCACTCCTCTCCTTTAGGCAGAAAAAACCCCAAATCCCTGGCCTTGTTTGACTGGGATTCTGAGCCATTCGGGGCAGGATAAAAACAGGTGGGTGGGAGGGTCCCTGCGGGCAGGAGGCAGCCCCTCCACAGCCAGCCAGCTGGCCAGCAGCAAGAGGCTCCTTCAGATCCAGCCCAGTGGCCCCTACCACACCAGAGAGCCGTGGGTGCGGTGAAGCCACTGCCCCATTGGCCCTGACCCCCATCTCAGCCCCTCTCAGCTATCAGGCACCCAGACTGGCCTGGTGGCTGGAAGCCTGGTTGGGAGAAGGCTAAGTAGGAGCCACGTCAGCATGTGTGGTGAGGTCTCCAGGGAGACAGACCCATAGCAGTTAGGGAGCAGAGTCTGTGGGCCTCACGGGGTACAACAGATCCCCCTTCCAGGAACACTGTTTGAGCCCCAGGTTTCTAGCCAGCCGACCAAGGCCGAGCCTGGGGTAGGCCTTGTAGCCAGCTGGCTGGCCTGTAGAACTCTGATGATGGGGCCTAGCCCTCCCTAGCCCATGGATCGGAGCCCTGCAGGGACAAAGCCTGTTCTCAGAGCTTTGTGCGGAATGTTTCAGCAAATCTTTCCAGAAGCCTTATGAGACCACTACTGCTGTTACCTCATGTTATGGATGAGGAGGCCAAGGCACAGAAAGGTGAAGTCAGAGCATTCCTGGCAGTAGGAATAGTAGGTGCAAAGGCCCTGTGGCTGGAATGTTCCTGTTGTGTCCAGGGAACACTAAGGAGGCTGGTGTGGCTGGAGGGGAATGAAGGGAGGGTGAAGGGTGGTCAGAGATGGGGGTGGGGGAATGGACAGGATGGAGAAGGGCCTCTTGGCTGTGGTGAACGTTGTGGCTTATACTTGAAGGGGGCTGGGGAACCACTGAAAGGGATTGGGCAGGGATGGCCTAAGCTGTCTTACAGGTTTTCTTTTTTGATTTATTATTTTTTAATCTTATAGCTTAGCCGACTCTGGCTGCTGTTGAGAACAGATGGAGTGGGCCAAAGGCAGAAGCAGACCAGGCAGGAAAGGAGCAGGCACCATCTCAGTGAGTCCTGGCTCCTTGGGGGTCCAGCTTTGGGATGGTCTTAGTGGTGGGCAGGTTGGAAGGGCTCTCACCTGACCTGCCCCAGCCTAAGGCCCCCTTCCCTCACCAGAGAGGCCTTCAGACCTGGAGTTTCTCCAAGCCAGTGGCATTCATCCCACCAGGAGACTTCAGGACATGCCTCATCCTGGGGCCTCACAGATGGCTCTACTCCCAAGCACACCCCAACTCTTAGGGGAACTGGACCCAACCTCAGGACCAGGGCCACCCCAGGAGCAAAGGTCAGCTTCACAATTCCAGCCAAGAGGTCTCATGGCAGCAGCCCTGACCTGGGCCAGCCCAGGCCCCTGTGACAGAGCACCTTCTGTTTTCTGTTAGCAGGCACATGTGAGCTGCTGCCTGGAGGGTCTGGAAGACTAATTACATTGCTTCTCCCGCTCGAAGTTTCCGAGGCTTCTGAGGAGCCAACCCAGGAGCAGCTGTCATGGAGGAAGATTCTGGGGGCTGAGCTGAGGGTGGAGGTCAGGGGGTGTGCTGGCCCTGGGGAACATGGTTGGCCCTCCCATGCCAACCTTGGGCATGAGGGCATGTCCTTGGGGTGACTCTGGCTGGAGTCACAGTTTGAGTGGAGAGGTGGAGAGGCACCATATGAACTTCTAGGGGAGCTGGATGGTTCCAAAGAGACCTGCCAGGTCAAAGCAAGGCCCTGGGCTGAGCCTAATTTGTGGAGGGGAGGGGCAGCGCAGTTATCTAGGAGAGGCCAGCTGAGCAGATGTGCCCTGGGTCAGGCCTGAGACTCAAACGACACGGATTGGGTGAACATGGGGGAAGGCCATGGCTCCAAAGTCAGTCTCCCTTCCAAAGCTGAGTCTGGGTGCCCAGCTGGGGAAGGATGGAGATGGACAGGGGCTGACGTCAGTATGCGTGGCTGAGCGACACTGCCGGCACCAGCCTGGGTCCTGCGGGCAGGCCTCTCTCTGCCCACTGGGCACCCACGACAGATGCCTAAGTCCCGCTTTCGGGAACACACACTTGTGCCTGAAACAGCAGCTCAAGGGCTGAGAAAGGGAAGCTGCAGGAGAGTATGACTTCCTCTCTTGCCTGAGTTCCTTGTCCAGCAGCGCTCAGCTTCCTCATGGGTGGTAGGAGAGGGTGCGTGGGGGCCGGGGTTCCTGCCACAAGCTGCAGGCCCGGGCAGATGGGGCTCGAGGTGGCCTCACCTGAAGTGAAAGCACTCCTGGGGCCTTGCTCTATAAATAGGTTCTTGGGAGAGTGTTTCCACACAGCGGCTCTCAGCTGGAGGAGGGGCTGGCACTGAAAGCATCCTAATGGCTTTGCCCCAGGCTCTCTGGGCTGGCTCCAGCCTCATCTGGAGCATGGCTGGGAGAGCCCCACGTCCTGGGTCTCTTGAAAGACTTCTCCAGAGCGGCCAAGCAAGGGAACCCAGGGTGCCAGGGCAGCCAGCTGGGGTGCGCTGGAGCCCACCCAGCAACAGAACAAGGCTGCGTCAGGCGGCGATGCTCGCAGGAAGTGGAGTGATGTCCCGGGGGCCGGTGCCGCCAGCTGGCCACTGCTGCTTTGGCAAGGTGGTTCCCTCCTCAGCAGCCTGGGGCAGGCTAGGGTGGAGGGGGGGTGCTTGGAGAGAACCCCTTGGGGGGATTTTTGTCCCCCTTAAATGGCCACACCCCAATTAAGGCTGGAGCCATCAGGGGCCCATCTTGAGCAAACCGTTTAGGAAGATGAGGCTATTGACAGGGAGCCGGGACGGCAGGCCAGTGTGACTCACTGTGCTCTCGCTTGCTCAGCGGGCTGGGTTTCCGGGATTCCCGGCAATCACAAACACCCACCCCAAAGCCTGTGCTGGCCCTCCAGAGTAGCGGCCTCGGCCTCGGCCTCTGTGATGGCTGAAGAGGTGGCCTTGGAGTGCTTGCCTCCTTGGGTGGGGAAGGGCTGCCTGCCATCCCAACTTCCTCTTCACCACTGGATCAAGAGACCGTAAGTCTGGCTACTGAGAATTTCAGAGCCAGAAGGACCCTAGGACCATCAAACCCCATTTCTATGGACACACAGGCCAAGTTCTAGGGAAAGGGTAAAACCTGCCAGAAGACTCCCTCCAGTCACACAGTGACCGCACGCTTGTTCTGAGCGCCTCATGTGCCCAGCAAGACAGGTACTAGCTTACAAACGGTCTCCACAAGGTTACTGAACACGTTCAAGGTCATAGAGCTAACAGGGGACAGATTTAGACTCCGGCTGTGGGTCAGGGGCCCGTCTCCTCTGATCTGCCCTCTCGCCAGCCTGCTCTCACGTATCTGGCCACCACGGAGATCAGAGGACAGAGACACAAGGACAGTGCCGGGTGGGAGGATAACAGAGTTTCCAGGACAGGAAGACAGGCCTGCAGGGAGCTAGCAACACAGCCTGTCCAGTGCTCCTGGGAGTGGTGACCCAGGAATAAAGGGCAGCACGCTTGCCACGGGCAGGGGTTGGACTCAGCTGCTTCTTGCTGGCTTTGTCATCCAGCCCACCTGACCTGCCTCCCTTGGTTTCTCTGGCAGGAAGTGCAGATTCATCCCCGGAACCCCAAGAATCTGGTGAAGGGTAGGTGGGGGATCATGATTTAAATCACAGATAACTGTTCTTTTATTTCACGTTAGGAAAATTAGGGCATGAAGGGGTGGGGTAGGAATTGCCCTGAGATGCTCTTCCTAACAAAAAACTCCTAACCTAACCTCCTCTTTCTAGGAAGGAAGGAAGGAAGGAAGGAAGAAAAATAAAGATGCCTGCAATTTGGTTTTCTGGGAGCTCAGTTACCAAAATCCAAAATTAGGAGAGATGACGGCCGAGCTAAGGCATCTACATTTCCAGAGGGCTGGCAGCCCCAGTGGGGGACTGGTAAGAGCCCAGCCCCAGGGGAGCCGTGGGGAGGGCTAGCAGGGAGTGTCATTTTGGGAAGCACCGCAACAAAGGACCTCTGTTGTTGCCCTCAACCTGGCCAAGCCACCTCAAGGACCCGAGGCCCCATACTCCTCCTCGTCTCGTGCAGGCCCTGTAGCCAGTCCTGCCTGCCACCAGCCCCAGAAGTGTCGCCCAGCTCAGGGTCCTGCAGCACCTTCCCAGGGGAAAGGGGTTGGAAATGAGGCTGGAGAGACAGAGCTCAGAGAGAGCAGAGCACCCCAGGGTCCCCTGTCCCCCTGCCCCCAGCAGCAACCTGGCCCCTAGATTCTCAGAGCAGTGAGGTCCTGGGTCGGGCCCCACATGAGCAAGAAAAGGAACTCTCTGGGGAAGAATTGGCTCAAATGAGAGCCCGAGTCGAGTCCCCCACAGCTCTGACCTCGGTGTGGTCACACACACTGGCTTGGACGAGGCAGCTCTATGCTGTTTTAAAGACAAATGCAGCTCTCCAAGAACCATCCTTTGCCCCAGTTGCAGGTCTGGCTGGTGGCTCTGTCGAGGCCGGAGTGTGATGTGCAGGCCATTCTAACAAAGCCCTCCCAGACAGCCCGCGCCCAGAGCCCGCCTCCACCTGGGGGGCCCAGGTCAGACGTCCTAGGACACGCTGATCCTGCACTGTGGGGGGGGCCCTTTCCAGACTGTTTACACCTAGTAGCCACGGTGGGGCTTCCAGACCATTTCCCAAATCCCTAGCAGACCCTCAAATCCACATTTTCTCCCACACAGAAAGGCAGATTTCAGAGAGAAATTCAAGGCGAGATCCTTGTATACACTGAAGATGGCAACGACGGCAGCCCTTGCCAGGCCTGTGAGCAGAGCTGCCACCCGGTGCCCTGGAGATGCTGCTCCTGCCCTGCTGTCCCCAGCAAGGGGCACCATCTGGGTCTTTGGAGAGGATCTCGCCCTGGGCTGGAGCCCCACCACCTGGGAGCCCCAGCTCTGCTGGCCACAGCACGACAGCTGAGGGCTCAGCAGTGGTAGGACAGCGAGCGTGGGCCGGGATGACGAGCCCGACCCACAGGCACTGGACCCTCTGCGCAAGCTGACTTAGGGTTGCCCAGACTCCCCATAGAAGCCTCCCATGGGAGCCCATGACTTCCCAAGGCAGTTGGGGGGTCTTAACCTGTCAATTTAGACCAGCAGGCCTGCTGGGCTCTTCTACACACCAGCAGGGCCACGTGGGAGGACTGTAGCAGGTCCTGGGGGCCTCCAGAACGTCCTGAGCCAGCAGCGTCTTCCCCACCTACAGCAGGCCCCGTCGGCCTAGAGGGACTGGTGGGGCCCGGGAGCGACGGGCCTCTGTTAAGCACCTACTGCAGAACCGACCTCATCACCACCTGGTGCGGGTGGTTACCACCACCACCTAATATAAGCACCTGAGGCTTACAGAGCTCATGTCACCATGTTGAGGTCACACAGATTGACCAAAGGCAGAGCCTGAGGCCTGACCCCAGATTGCAGCTCCCTCTCTGCCCAGTGGGAAGAGGCAGCTTCCCCGGGTTCGGGTTCGGGTTCGTTCATCAGGACTCAACACAGGCTGCCTCTTGTCAGTCCAAGCCCTTAGGCATCCAGGCTCTGCTCCTACCTGGAAACTGCAGAGTCTGGGAAGCTCATCAGCTGCCTGGTACTGACAGCTCCAGGGAAGATCTAACAGTGCCTTCCCCTAGCCCCCAGGGCAGGGCAGGTGTGTTGCAGGATAAATACATCCTTGGCTGGCCACGCCCCCAGAAGCACAAAGCTGAAGGCACAGACTGCACTCAGACATATAAGAAACACTTGCCTGGCTTTCCTGCAAGGATGCACGAGAAGGAGCCTATGGAATCCTCACAAGCAAGTAGAAAGGCAGGTGCCTGAGACCTCCAGGTCCCAGGTGAAGCAGCCAGCAGCCAGGCCAGCCAGAGGGAGGGCATATGTGCAGGGGCTCTGGCTGTCTTGCTTCCCAAGGCTCTGAACAGCTGTAAACAGGGTGTGCTGGGCTTCAGAGGTCATCCCAATAGAGGCCCTCCCAAGACGCCATTTTTATTCTCCCTTCATGGGCCCTGGGGATGGGGGTGGGCGCTGATTAGGTCTCACTCAGAACAAGCCATTTCTACGACAAGCTCAATAAAGTGTATTTTTTAATGTTCAGATTCCTTTGCCCTCACACATGCAGAGGGGGAAGCCACCAGGACCCAGTGGACATGTGTGGGACAGAAATCAAGGCCACTACAAAGCCACCCCCTCCCCACCAGAGTGCTTGTTCCTGGATAAAACAGACTCAGGTGGGCCTATGCTGGGCCTTTTGTCATATTTAGAGGAAACTGCGGGCTTATCCAACCAACGAGTAGTCCATTTCTACGCTGAGATGGGAAAAGCCTGTCACGTGGCAGAAAGGGTGACAAGCCCCAGTAAGATAAATGAAAAGCAAGGTGGCTTGAAGCCACCTCCTCCGGCGGAGAGCTGCCATCTGAGGGCTCCTTAGGACTCCAAGGCCACAGACATTTTCAAGTGGTTCCTTCACATTAAACTAAATGTGGTCCATGGTGCAGATGTGGGCCCCGCCTATAGGGGCCCCCCACTGCCAGGTGGAGAGTATCCAGGTGTGGACAGCAGGTGAAGAGCAAAAGAGCACCACCCCTGGGGCTCCGGACGGATGTGATCCCCAGAGCCGAAGCCCCTTTATTTATTCACCCACGTCCCACAGTACAAATCCCCGGCCTGCCACCCCGCAAATCGACCGAGCTCTTGATTCTTGCTCCCCTGATCACGGTGTTGTTCTCTGCATGATTAGCTGCTGGTTCTCCAGACACTGCTTCAGCTTGTCTTCTGTCAGTGTCAACCGCTGTTCCAGGATGGAGACTGTCTGCAAAACAAATGGTCAGCCCCAGAGGATGGAGGGGCCACTAGGCTGCCTTGGGGATCCCCTCAACCAGTCCTGCTCAGCTGCCTCGGTCCGCCAAACAAAGACAAGCTCTTCCTACCCAGGGATCCTGCCTGGCGCCTTGTCTCTGGGCTTCCTGTCCACCCCTGCTGGTTCCGGACGGTTGTTCTCTGATGTTGGTGAGCAGGGGAAGGACACAGGGAGGAAGAGTAGGCAGCAGGCCCCACGGCCCTTGGTCATTCCCCAAGACAACCAAAGGCCAGGCACCCCCAACCCTGGTGGTCTGGCGTTTAGACTGGGCTTCCAGAGCAGAACCACTTTCTCGGTTGGGCCACACTCTGTCCATAACCAATTGGAGACCATCTACCATCTCTGTTCCAAAGGTGAGAAAATTACCAACAAATGAAGACGCCCCCACCTTGGGTCCTGCCCATGCCTCGGGCCCTTGCTCGCTACACCCGGAGGGCTTCCCAGGCTGGGAGGTGATTCCCCCGAGCCCAGGGGGGCCTCTTCCTGTCCGAGTCCACTGAGGACCATTGCAAGGATGATGTGCTGTCTGGGGGTTAGGCCCGAACTCCCTGTTTCTGAGCCGTTTTTCCTCTCTAATGGGAATGATGTCAAGCTCACAGTGGTCCTGGAGACTGCAAGCATGGTGCCCAGCATGTGTTGGCCTGACCCACGCTGGCCACTGTGCCAATGCTTGTCATCATGTTGGCTTCCAGAGGCCGAGTCTTTGCTCCCTGGCCTCTCTCGTACACCCAGTCTGAAGGCTGGCCTGCAGACCTGGCCGTCTGGCCCGTCCAATGCTCTCACCCCTGGTGCTGCATGTGATTCGTGGGCCAGGACCAGTCTCACAGACATGGCTTCCAGACAAGGCTGCAAAAACCTGCGCCCCTCCTCTGGCTTTGGAGACAGAGTGTTGGCAGAGGGGCAGTGGTGTCCAGGAGCCCATGTGCTCCCCAGAGAGGGGCTAGCTGACTGCCCTCAAGTACTCCCCCCAAAAGCCCACCTCATTAGTCAATGCCCACTCCAGCACTCGCTCAGCCTGATGCACGCTGGGCATCAAGTCCCTGCTTGTCACTCCCCTCGTCCAGGGTTGGTTGGGTGCCTGTGCACGCCAGGCCCTGGGCAAGTCCACTGTGAATGGGGCAGGCTCGGTTCCTGTGCCGTGGAGCCTGCAGGCATCAGAAACAGGTCAGGTTCAGAAACAAAACTTTCTATTAATTTCACCCATTTGTCTGTGGGCTCCCCCAGGAGGTTCTGCCACCTTCCCTGAGGCTCCATAGAGGCTCTGGGCCTTGGTCCAGTGGAAAGGAAAGTTTCCTGTCATACGTTTAATAAAACATTGAAACATTTTGGGAGGGAGTTTCCCCTCTGAGGCCGCTATAAATTCTCTCAGCATACCGCATGGATGTCACTGTTCACGGAGGCCACCGTTCACAGAGGCTGCTCCTCCTGGGGGCAGGCCCCTTCTAAAGAGCTGGCCCAGCAGCAAGGGCTCCATGCCCTGGGGTATGGGACAGAGCCTGAAAAGTTGCTGCCTGTGGAGCATGAACTGAACTCTGAGAGGCAGAGCTGAGCTGGAAGAGACCGTCACGCTTCCCCTGTGCTGGCCGGCCAGCCGTGGAGGGGGTCTGCGTCTCGTAAAAGTGGTGGCGGAAACAGCCCCCGGCTGGCCCAGAGCAGCATTCCTGGAAGTTTCCACTGGCTGCTGTGAAACTCACACTGAGCCAAGCTCCAAAATCATTTTTCATCCAGACTTTTTCCGATGGCTCCAGACTCCAGGCCCCAGTAGGGGAGCCAGCCAGCTTTTCCTCTTCTGCTCAACCCCCAGCACTGCCCCCAGCACACACACACACTTCACAGGGACGAAATTTCCAAATGTCGAGGCAGTGGGTGCTGGGCCAACATCAATACCAGGGGTGTCACGCATTTCATGAGGCCTCCGCTTAGTTCCACAGGGGACCCAGATTTCAGCTTGGTAGAAATACGGTTATTAAGTCTGATGTTAAATTTCTTTGAACAGAAAAGTATCATCTACTTCCCCTCCTGCCCGCTGAATGGAGGGTGCTGGCCCAGTTATGGGTCCTTCCTTTGGGAGCTTTGAAGGGATGCTTCATAGCACGTTAAAGACAAACAGGCTGAAAAAATGTCCACCCCCTCTTAAACCTGCAGCTCCTCCCTCCCCTGCCGCTCTCTGGCTTCTCCCCTTCCCAGGCAAGCTTCTGGAAGAGTCACATCATCTCCGTGTTTGATCTCCGCTCCCCCTATTCCCTCTGCCTCCAGCTACTCTGAGAAGATGCTGGGTGGCAGCCATCATCCAAGGATTAAGTCTACCCGGCTCTTCCCAGTGACATCTGATCCCACCAAATCCCCTCTGAGCTGGAAGGATGGGCCAGGGAGAGGAGGGCACTTTGGATTTCTGTACTTTAGAACACCGACTGGTAGTCTCTGTTTCACAAATTTGTCTGAATAATCCTACTCCAATAAAGCATGGGCCCTCATTTTCATAGAAAATGGTTATCGCTCCTGAGAAAGTGAAACCTAGAAAGCCTGACCTCTGATTTGCTGACATGCCTTCCCTCCACCAAGGAAAGGGCTTCCCCAGTGATGGAAAGGCTCCTATCAGAGCAGCCAAGTAGCAGTGGTCAGCCTGAGTACACTCAGGGCTGGCGGTGCAGACAGTGAGAGGGTAGCGCATCCCTAGCAAGGATGGGTTCCCGGCCACCTCTGCCATGTGAACTTTCCCTGTTGGTTCAGAGCAATATCCCCACACCAAATGTCAGGGGCACAGCAAGCCTCCGCGAGTATGTGCTGTCCCAATGTTCAGAGAGTGGAGCAGAGCCCACAGTCCTTCCCCGCCAGGCCCGGTGCCACACCAAGCAGGCTGCTCGCAGCTGCCCCGACCTCGTGCTCCAGGTCCAGCCCTGGGAATTTTCCTGCCACACTGTGTCCCGCTCCCCAGGCCCAGAGACAAGGCCCACCTGCCTTGGAGGGTGAGGAGAGGCACTGGAAAGGCAAACACCTCTGCAGTCCTTCTGAGTCTACTCTCCTAAGGGCGAATGAGATCTGACCTGGTTCCAGCCTCTCACAAAGTCCCCAAGGAGGTGCACGCTGGGTGTGGTGGCAGATGCCAAAGAGGGAAATGGCCCTGCCTGACACGGGTGTCCTTGGGTCTCTGATTTAATTTTAAGCAGAGCAAAGGGAAACTAGAGAAAGAGATGAGTCCAGGGTTCTGGCTGTTGGGCGGACCTGTCTGGGCAAGGTAGCTGGGAAAGATGGCCATCACCGGGGACCAAATTCTTCCTCAGAGATGTCCCTCCTGTCTGCTGACCTTGGAGAAACCAGGCAGCTCATGCCCTCTCCCTGGCTCTGGTGCCATCCAGGCACAAGGTCCCCTCTGTAACTGGGTGTAGAGCCCAGGCACAAGGGAAGACCAGCGGGAGAAGCCAGGACTGGGCTCTGGGGGCCCCTCCCGATTCCTGACACACTCTGCTCCGGGGGCTGCTCTAGGCAGCTGACGTTCGTTCCCGCAGCGTGCATGATGTGCCAGGCACTCTACAAGGACCCTTCAGGATAGGAGCCTGTTTTTCCTAATGAGGAAACCAAGGCACAGTGATACTAACTCGCCCAAAGTCACACAGCTTGTAAATGACTAACGTGGACCATGAACCGTGGTGGCCTGGCTTCAGAGTGCAGAATGAGGTACCAGGAACTGTGCACCCTGTTCTGTCCGCATCGAGCACGTATAAGGAAAGGGCTGGCTACTTCCTGTTCCCCACTGGCTCTGGCAGTGCCTGAGGGCTACAGGCCCTGTGACCCCAGGATATCTGCTTGTCCCCCGCCCGATGCCCAAGCTTGAGCAGCCTAAGGACAAACTCCTGGATCTCTCTTCTCACCCAGTGGCAGCCACTTGTCAGGCCACTTAGCTCGATGGCTCTGGATTAAACGAGCAGAAGTGCTTGGAAGGGACATCCGTCAGGGTCACCCAGCAGTCCCCTCATACCATCAGGCCACTCTCAGAGGCAGTTCCCAGGCCTCAGATGCCCCCAGTGCCCATGAAACAGACTCTCTTATCCGGCTAAATGTTTAGGTTTGGAATGATCACAAAAGTCACAATTTTATGCTATGAAAAGGCAAAACTATAGGGACAAAAGGGACATACCAACAAGAACCTTTAAATAGACAGGGAATGAGAAAATACCCTAACACCTTAATTTTAGATGCCGTCTCTCACTGGGGCGCTTGTGTCACTACAGCGTAAGTGATCAGTCTCAAACCACTCTGTGGTACTCACCCAGGTCACTGCTAACACCCTGCCCCTCACAAGATTGGGCTCCACTTTAAATAAGGCACTTCCCTCCCTGAAGTGGAGCAACAGGACCCCACACCTGGACACTGTTACCCTTCTGCCAACACTATCTGCCTCTAGGGGTCATGGCCTCCACCTGCAAGTCAGGTGAGGTCGTAAGAGATCCAGAAATGTCGTTTTCCAAGTTGCACCTGCCAGGGGGTCACCTGGGGGGCTTCTTTCAGAACCACCTTCTCCTGCTGTTACCAGCAATTTCTAGGAAGCCACAGCCCTTCTCATGGAAAATCGGTCCTTTAGAAACTCTCCTGTTTGCTGTTGAATTCTGTTGTCTCTCCAGACCAAGGCTTGGCACAGTCAGCCTGCTGCCTGTTTTTGTCAGTCAGGTTTACTGCCGTGCCTGTTTGCTTACATACTGTCTATGGCTGCTTTCCGGCTACAATGGCATGTTGGGTAGTTGTGACAGACTCTACGGCCCACAAAGCCCAGAATATTCACTGTTAAGAAAAAGTGTGCCGACCCTGGCCCTCGACTGACTCTTCGCTCACTCATCCCCTCTCGTGCTCTCTTGCCTCCATCACGCCTCACCATGGCCACACAGCCACTCCCAGACCAGACCCCATGTAGCAGCCAGCAGGGTCTCACCCCTCCTCGGCTTAGGAGCCCCACTGCCTTCCTGCTGCTCTGGGACTGAAGGTGAGGCTGCCAAGCATGGCCTGCAGGGCCAGGCCCCTTCCAGCAGCTGCTCCTCCTCCCAGAGCCACTGCTGCCGTCACCTTTACTGAAGGCCTCTTGCACGCACTCCCCGTGCAGATGTAGCGGGAAGACTGGAGCCTTCTGGAGAGGCCACAGGACACCCACAACACGGGCCCTCCTGACACCATCGTCTGCTCCCACACATTTGTCAGGTGCCCCCCATGTGCAGCAACCGACACTCTGGCTCTTCGGGGCTTCCAGGTACTGATGGGGTTACAGTACCAGTCCTATCCTGGTGGGCTTTCGGCAAAGCTGCTCAGCCATGACCAACAGTGAATAACATTCTGGAGGAAGGGGAAACAACGAGGGTGATCGGCCAGCCGTTCTATCTGCACTTCCCAGCTATTTGGTTAGTTCCTTACAAAATGCTTCTCCGGGTGCAGGCCTCACTCCAGGCTTCCCCACTGCACTCCCCAATCTGTCCAGCTGGGGGCAGCTCTTTTTCCCAGTGCCCCAGTCCCTGGAGCCACCTTTAAGCAGGGCCCCACATGGAGCATTGGGCCCCTCTTAGGTCAGTGGTATTGGTTTCTGTGGCTGCACATCCCTCCTGGGCCTCCCTTGAACGTGGAAGACAGGCGGCATGAGGTGGACACAGTGGCTGGGCCAGAGACAGACTGATGGCAGAGGCAGAGAGCTGACATCCTCTGCCTGGGGGCGAGGGGAGCGAAAACTGCTCTTTCTCTCCCAGGAAGCCAGGAGACTGGGCCTCGGGGTCTGAACAGGGCAAGACAGGGAGTGGGCTAAGAGGGCTGAAATGGTTGGGGGTCAGAGCACCACACGAGCACAAGTCTGCCAGGGCTCCAGCATGGGGAGACACTCAGCCAAGAGAAGGGACGTGTCGGGTGGAGGCAGCACTGGGCAGTGGGAGTGGTGAGCACATGGGCCCTGGGGCGGGCAAGGGGCTGCAGGACGGGGTGATGGAGGTGCCAGAAATAAATAACGTGATAGGATCTGGGCTGCCCAAGCCCACTGTGGCTGCTGTGCGGGGCCAGGCTCTGCCCGAGGAGATGCCTCACCTGACTCAAGCAGGCCCTCCCTTCCCCTGGACCCCGACAGTCAGTGCTGTAGTCCCCCCGGCATTTCCCACTCAGTGACTGCTTCCCAGTCTCGCTCCTTCTGTCTTGGCTTCCTGGTGACTCTGGGTCCCTCTTCACCCCTTTGCCCTCCACCCTGCTTCTGCTGTATTTCTTTCCTGTTCAAGAGCTCAGGAATAAAGGCCAACTCCTCGGCGTGGCATTCACCTGGCACCCAAGGCCCGGGTTGCTTGTCACTACTGCTCTCCTGGGGCAAACCACACCTACCCGACGCCCCACTCCGGCCCCCCTCCCCCAAGAAGTCCTCCTTATCCCCACCCCAGCACCCAGGTCCCTGCCCTCCTCCTCTCTCAGCAGGTCCTGGCTGTAGCAAAGGCGTGGGCCCTTGGAAAGTGCTGTCAGAGTGACTCCCAGTCCCCACCTTTGACCTGGGTGGTAAGAGCACAGGCTCAGGAGCTGTACCACGTGGGTCCAAATCTGAACTTGACCGCTAACTTGCTGAGTGGCCTTGGACAAGTTATCTGACTCATGGCTTTAGACTCCTCCTCTGTACAACGCATCTCTTGAAGAGCCACTGTAATACTTTATGAATAGCTCTGGGCTGTTGGGGGGCCCTAGGCACACACTGGGCTTGATGAAGCCCTGAAGAAGGTGGCCTGTGGTCAAGCCTTGTAGGGTCTGAGCCATCAGGGCACGTGGTGGTCTGGCTGCTTCTTAAAGTTCTCCTGTGATGGAAAGTTCCTTTTAATCATTTCCAGGCTTGTGGCTGATTTGGCTCCTCCAGGCGGTCTCCCCATAGTGGGTGGGGCACCCCAGCCCCCTTCTCCCAACACAGCAGCCAGATTTCTAGGGGGTAGAGGGTCCCAGGTGCCCTGGGTCTCAAGAAGAGAGCACAGTCACCCAGCCATGGCACTGGGGCACTTGTGCCAGGCCATGGGAAACATCCAGGGGCTGGCCTTTGGCTCAACACCCCTGTCTCGACTGTGCCGCACAGAATGTCTAACTTTCCTTTGGTTTCATTGCAAAGATGGAAAAATGTGGAATTAATCTCCCCTTAGCATGGTTTTGACTTCACTCAGATTCTAAAGATCTAAAACAGATGCAATAAAAAGGGAATCTCTTTGCTGTGGGGTCTTGTGAGCTATCAAAACAAAGTGGGGCTGCTGGGCCAGCGCCTGCCCAGCTCTGCCTTGTCTCCTGCCAGCTCCAGTTCTGTCTCTTGGTGTATGTGCGCGGGCCTGTGCACACATGCAGGGCCCTGGCTTGCTGATGGTGCCCTGGCCACATGTCAGGGATGAATGGGGGATGAAGTGGCCAGCCCAGATCCCTGGGGACAGGGGTTGCTGGTCTGGGCCTAGCTCCTACCAACAAAGGCTCTGCCTCTTAGCCCCAGCCTCTGTCCAGTGCCTAAAGGTCTGTGACACAGGGGCCTTCGAGTCAGAGGTGTGATGCATCCTCCCCGAGCGGCCTGCAGATGGCCATCAGTCTGAGTGCCAGCCCCATGAGGATAGGGGTTCTGTCTACTCTCACTCACTGCTATCTTCTCGGTCCAGGCACAGCTCCTGGCACCTAATAGGTGCACAATGAGTGCTGGATGGACAAATGCCAGACCCTGAGAACCATGGGGATGCAGAGAAGGCAAGTCCTGCACCAGCCAGTCCAGGTCCCCCGGGCCTGGGGAGCCGTACTCTGGGGATGAGCCCGCCTGGCTGGTGGGGAACATTCCCCCCAGCTTGGGCCTCGGACCTGGAGGACTTGGGGTGGCGGAGGAGGGAGAGGAGGGCGGGCAGGCTGGAGCCTGGAGGGGCCACTAACAGCTGGCCTTAGGAGGGAGGAAGCCTCCTGGCCTCAGCAGGACGTGGTGGGGGCACAAAGTGGGGCAGGAGTCCAGGAAGCAGCCCAGTTCCTCCCCTCCCACCTCAGGCCTGATTTGATGAGGACTAAAAGCTTTGAGGCCTGAAATGGAGATTCCCACTCACACTGACGTGTGACACGTTAACTTGTCCAGGATCACAAACACAGCTGATGCACACAAAAATACACGTTTCTAAAGAAATTCCTCCCAATCTTTCTGGGCTCAGCAAATGTCTTTATAGCTACTCCTCATCACCCCACAGCCTGCTGCTAACAACACGAAATGAGCTTTTGTCCCTTGGGCCCAGAAGTCCATGTTTCTGTTTCACATTATCTCAGGGATATAGGATTTCTCTGGCATTTCTGCATCCCCCAGCCCCCACCTCTAATGAGGATTAGCTCTCTTCGGGAAATACATGAAAAACTATTTTCTATTGGTAGATTAGTCACCAGATTAAAGAATCTTGGCTAATTTACCTTCCTTGTGGCTTTATAGCAACTTCTTTTAAATAAACACAGGCTTTTCCACATTATTGCTTACCCCGCAAAAGAGAAGCTATAAAAAGTGGGTCCGCTCACCACCATCCATAAAACCGGATGCTCCTGGGACCCACGGGGCACCACCCACACCAGGAGGAAGATCCGAGCTATACCTGCTGCCAACACTGGACTGGGTTCAAGCTCATCTCTGGCAGCCATGAGCAGGCCACCAGGGAAGCCAAGTGTCTGACAGGAACAGGCCTCAAGGTGCAGGATGCCAGTCACTGCTCGATAGGCTGTACTCTAGTTCCAGGGTGAGTCCAAACAGGGCTAAGCGAGGGGCATGTACTGTGGCCTTGGCCCCGTTTAGCATCCCTTTTCTTCAGATGCTCATTTTTCCAACAATCCATTTAAAATAGTTAATTTGCCAATACCTGATAAAACACAGTCTTCACAAGTCAGAGGGACTGCTTGGCAGCTTGTTGGAAGTCTGGAAAAGCTCAGTAAAGCCTGACAAGTCAGGCCGTGGCCCTGGTCCAATAGGACCACCTCAGGAATGAAGGGCTCACAGGCCCCTCTGCCCTGCCCAGTACCTACTGAGCCCTGGTGCGAAACCTGGCCTCTCATCTTGGCTGGTTTTGTGGAGCCACTGGCTAGACCCAGATCAGAATGGGGGACACAGAACCACTCCCATAAAGACCATGTTCTCCTGAGTTCAAAGCTTCTTTCTGCTTTATCTCCTCAACCCAGCCGTGGCTATTGTGGGTCCAGTGGGAGTCTGTATGACAGACCAGGCCCAGGTAGTCTGTACAGAGTGGGAGGAGAGAGATGGCAGGTCCAACTGTAGCCTTTCCTGACCCAGCTCTCATGGTGCTTCGTTCAGAAGATCGCCAAGTGGCCACGGGGTCAGCTGTGGCTTGCTTAATCTCAGAGCCATGCAGGCCCATTTGGGGCTGCCTGTCACAACCAAAAGACTCCTAGGCCCTTTCTCATGAAGTGTGCTTGACTCTTCTTTGGAGAGCCCTTGAACAAATCACCTGGAGTCCCCTTTGTCCCTGCTCTTAGAATCATCCCAGAGTCAGTCTGAATGAGATGTCCCTGTACGGGCCTTGCTCTCCCGCTGCAGCTCCTGCTCCTCCTCCCCCAGCTCTAGGCCTGCTCTGGGTCTCACAGGAGAAATCTCATAAGACCGTGAACATTCCCAGGCCCCAGAGGTAACCGCAGCCATCCCAAACCCATCTGGTGGGCGGGGGCCTTCCATCTGCAGCCTCTTTGGAAAGGGGGTGCTTTTGGTCACAACTGCAGATGGGATAGAAGATGGAGCTGCCATCCAGCCCCCTCATGCAATAACAAACACAAGCTCGGGCCATCTTTGAGTGCTGCCAGCAGCCCCACCCCTGGTTTGGTACTCCCCTGTGCCTCTGCATTTGCAAAGCCAGAGAAGGCTGCAGATAAACTGTCAAAATGAGCAACAGGGCTTGGGAAAAGCCAGGGCCCAGCCTCTCTGCAACCGGCTAGAGAGAGACCCAAAGTGTCTAAGAGACCAGAGTGTCTTCAGTCCTTTGTTCCCAGGAAGTAGCCTCTTAACAGAGGAAAACCAGTCTCTTGTCTCCAAACCCCAAGTGGCAGGAGCTTAGGCTGTCCAGAACTCAACTTTGGCCCAAGAGCAGCCTTTAAATATCCATGAAGAGGATGGCTAAACAAGGTCTAGGCCAGGTGGCTAGATGTGCTGCAGTGGAGGGAGGGCCCTCTCTCGTGGGAACCAGCAACAGTCACCCCTAGGTACTGCCTGCGTGTGCGACTGACATCAGGAGGGCTGCACACACCCGACAAGCAGGGATCACTGGGAGGGGCAGGGCACAGGGTGACTTTCACTCTGTAACTTCCCAGCAAGATCCATCTGGGCACACCTGGGAGGACCAGCCCCCACAGAAAATGGCATAACTGCTATAAAATCTGGAGTCTGTTTCCACAAACAACAGCTGGTCTGTCCAGGAAAGAGGGACACCGAGAGCCCCTGAGAGTGGTCAGGCAGTTCAGCCCACATCAGGGTGGGCCCAGTGTTCCCACCTTCCCACCAGTGTGAAACTAGCAAACTAGCTCCTTGGAGGGGAGCGGCAGGATGCCTCAAAGTAACGGGTCACTCTATCCAAGTCCTCAAAGCAAAGAAGCCCAAATCCTTAGCCTTGTTGAGTTAGGTCAGCAGAGTTTCAACAATCTGGACCTTTAAACCAGTGGGGCTGGGTGGGCCTGCCTCCCCCCACTTCCCACTGTGCACACGTTCCAGTCTCAGAGCCCAGCAGCCCCCGGTGAGTCACAGGAACCTGAATGTGTGACGTCACAGCCTTGCTGTGGCCAGCTTGAAACGCGGATTCCATGAAAAACACAGTTGGCGCAGGAATTTCAGGGCTCGGTATTTTTAAAAAGCAGCAAGACGTGAAACCAGAGTCAAAAATAACTTTGCTATGGGCTTCTGGGGTGAAACCACCAGCCGCCTGCCAGGCCCAGGCCCAGGCCCCAGCCCCTCACTGCAGCCTCCCCAGCTCCTGGGTACTGTCTACATCTCCACACCCACACCCTGGTCCTTGAGGAAGACCTGGGGCCCCTGCAACTTCCAGACCCCACCCAACTTCTGTCACTCAGGAGCCCGTGAAGGAAGCGAAGGAAGCCAAAGCAGGAGGTGAGCTCACGTGGAATGCCAGCAGAGGGAAACAAACCCCTAAATCACCTGTGGCACCCCCACAAGAACACAAGGGGAAAGGTCAGGGCTTCTGTCTGGACACCCACTGAATGCCCATCACCAAGCAGGCAGGCCTGGCAGGGGTCCACCCTAGAGTCCTTCCTCTAGGCGTGGCCATGAGGGGAGGGGCGTGGCTATGGGCAGATGGGAGGGGTGACACATGGAAAGAAGGCCCTAAGGGAAGTCCCAGCCCCACCTGAGACACTGACCGCTGCTGCGCACCCCATGGGACAGACAGACGGGCTGTGCCTCAAGTCTCTCCTCTATGGAAGAGGAAACCATGGCTTCCCCAGGTCCACACAGATGGAAAGAGGCAAGGCTAGGCCAGAGCAGCTGGGCTGAACTTTTCTCTGGACCTGGGGACCTTTGAGGTTAAGCCAATCCTCTCAGGAAGAGAAGACTGGGGCAGGCCTGGCAGGTCAGTGACCAGGGCAGCCGCAGGACAGGCGTGTGTTCTCCCCAGAGGTGGCAGGAGAGGGTGGGACCCAGGGCCAGCTCACAAGAGGAAGAGAGGGGCACATACAGTACCCAGCACCCACACTTGTAACCTCAGCCCTAGCTGCTCTTGAGAATTCCCACGAGGGGTTTTGAAAAACAAAAAGTCTCCCAAAGAAAAACCTAAATCCCCAACAACCATTTCGGTAACTGGATTCAAAGAACGGCTATCACAAGATGTATGTAAATCTTTGAAGAGCTTCAGTCTCTGCCTCTGATGCCTGGCTCTGGATTCAGGGCTCCCATCTAATGGGCCCCATGACCCATCTGATTCTCAACAGCCCCCAGGCACCCTAGTCCCTCTTGTCACCTCCTGGGCTGTCCTCCTTCCTGGAACTGGAGAAAGACCTCCTCTTTCTCTCCCTCACATCCTACTGTCCAGCCAGACCACTAGTCTCACCAGCAGCCCAAAAGCACTCCTGGGACTCCAGCAGTCAGAGCCTGTGGAATGTCCACTCCTGTGTCACTTGGCCGCTTGGGTGCTTTCCTACACTGCCCCTCGGAGAACATCAACTTAATACTTAACGCTGTGCTTCACAAAACAGCTGGCGCCAGTCAAGCCCATCCAGGCAATCAAGAGCTTCACAACAGTGCTCAGGGAACACAAGCAGGCTTGACTGTCCCCACTTTCCAAGCGAGGAAGCTGAGGCTCTGGGAAGCAACATCACCTGCCCAAGGTCACCTACGTGGTGAACGGTAGAGTTGGCCCTCAAGTCCAGGAGGGCAAGCTAACAGGCAGGGCTCACTGGGCTGAGCAGAGCAGCTCTGAAACCCAAGGAGGGACCTCTGCTCCCAACAGCTGGTAAGGATGTATGAGGCCAAATAAACCCTGGCTGCCTAGGACATGGCGTCCAGCTGGGGTCAGAGTCCTGAGGAGCTCAGTGGAGGAACCAGTGAAGCCCCAAATAGCAACCTCACAGGGGTAAGGCGGGGGGGTGTCTCTCCCAAACATGGAAGGGTCAGGGCAAGGGGCTGTGCTCTCTGGTCAGCGAACTCAGGTGCCATGCCTGCTGGGCTCTGTGATCACAGAGCACTGAGCAAGAGATTTTGCCCTTAACTTTCAGGAAGCTCAAGTTTGGTTTGCAGATGAACTTCCTGATGAAGCCATCCCTAACTACACCAAAACCGGTTAGCAAAGAAAGCTGGGGAAGTTCTGATCTACATGGGTTGAGCTCAGGATCATATGGCATCCTGGAGAAGCCCCAGGCTGAAGAGACCCTGGAGCTGGTCCAGGCACAAGAAGCCATTATGAATACCCTATCTGCACTGGGCATGATGGCAGCAGTGGGCACCATGCAGGAAGGTAACACGAGGGTTGTGGAGGAAAGTCCTTGGCAAGTTGTAGGCCTCAGACAAACATCAGGAGGAAAATTATGATGAAGATATGATCCCTTCACTCTGAGGACCTTCCATCTAAAACAACACTGTGGGGAGACCCAACAGCCCAGGACAGCCGAAGAGTGAACCTGCTTGGGAGTAGGTACCTTGAAGCACCTTGAAGGCCATCCCGGCATCTATTTCCCCGAATAAATACATTTACAAAAAACAATGTGTGCATTTTATGAAAAAGATATTCCTAAAAAATAAAACAGCACAACTTCAATGCAGAAGTTAAAAGAAGGGCTGGATTCAGATGCTGCACACACCCCTAGGGCCTAGGAGGGCCAGAGGAAGCCCTCATTCCTCAGGAGCCCAAGGGCCGATTGCCGTCTGCTCCTCTCCTCACCTTTCCTCCCCTGCAGGGAAACCTGGCTCCAGGGAAACCTAAGCCGGGGCAGCTGCAGAAGTCACCTCCTGAGGGTAGGACCATGACAGCTCCACCCCGACCTGGGTCCCAGCCTCTCTGAGTCCCTATCTCCACTCCACCCCAGACCCTCAGCATGAGTCTGGCCCCGACTTCTGCCCACTAGAAGCCCGAACTCCTGTGCTGCCTCTTCCATTAGCCCACGTCAAGGGACCCATGGCTTTCTCGATCTGGCCTGCTGGACTCCCACCTGGCGTGCTCTGCCCAGCTGTCTCCAGCGGCCCTAGTGGCCTGCTCCTCCTTGGAGGCTTGGCTCCTACATTAGCAGATTCAGTTGTGGGGCCCTCCCAAGGGTGGGACTGGGTCTCACCCAGGGCCCCCTACACAGAAGAGGCTCAGTGAATGTATGTGAATGGAGGGAAACCACCACCTCCACTGTGAGGGCTGAGGAATGGCTCTCCTGAGGTGGTGGGGAACTAGAGAGCTATTTCTGGTGCTGTCGTGAGGATTCCCCATACCCCATACACCAGCCAGGCTCTGAATAATGACCGAGGCAGAGCAGGAGCAGCACTGACCACAACAGCAGCACAGGGCAGTGCTGGGACCATTCAAAGAGCTTCACACAAGCTGACACATCTAATCCACACAGGAGGCCCGTGAAGTGGGTGCAATCATCAGCTCTGTGTTCCAGATTTGGAAACTGAGGCACAGAGGTTAAGTGACTTGCCCAAGGTCACTGAGCTAGAGGTGGGAAAGCCAGGACTTGCACCTAAATGAGCTCTGAGCCACATCTCTCCCCAGGCTTGCTCAGCCACATGACTTCTGGGCCTCTGCTTTGCACAGAGCTGCGCTGACGAGGACTGAGGCGGGGTCCTTGGCCTTCGGACCAGTGCCAAATGGGCCACAAACCTCGAGAAGAACCCAATCACTGGGCTGCACCCAGCCTGACAAGCGGGAGGGAAGGCAGGCTCTGAAGACAGTGAGCCTTCACGGTGGGGCGCCTGCTCTGTCACCCAGGGGCTAGAGGCTCGTGACTCACTCAGTAAACAACCCATCCCGGCCACTGCCCACTGCGGCCCCATGCTTCTTCCCAGAAGGATGTTCTGCAGGACGGAGGCCTGAAGGACCCAGAAGGCACTGTCTCTCTCACAGGCTGCTTAGAAGACTTCCTTGTGGGGGAGGGAAGGGGCAGTGATGGGGCGGGACAGAGGAGAACAAGCACGATTCAGACGGAAGACACTGAAGTAGGAGTCAGTGCTGGGGTGGCCGAGGCATCCCCGACCTCCAGAGCAGAGGTGTGTCAGGCTGGTGAGGGGCACCCGCTGTGGCGGCAGCATCCGAGGGCAATACTTACATAATAAGGAGGCTCAGAGCCCCGCTGAGGTACTGGCAGGGGGAGGATGCCGCTGGTCGCCCAACTCTACGCCCCAGGGGATCCTCCAGGGAGGGGGCTACCCCAGCAAGGCTGGTCCCAAGAGGAGGGGGCAGGGAACCTCCAACCCCAGTGGGGGAAGCCTTGGTTGTAGTTGGAACACCTCAGCTAGAGCCCTGACTCCAGGACAGGAGGTGGGCCTGGAAGACAACCGGCGACCAAGCTTGAAGGGAGCACGTGCAAACACCACTCCGCATTCTGAAAATGGGCTGCGCTCCAAGGCCTGAACTGGGGCTTCATCTGTGGAACCCACGTTTCCTCAGGACACACTGAGTCCATCAGGAACGCGCCTCCCTGCGTGGCATTTAGGAACGCACGCTGGCCAGCAGAGCAGGCGACTGGCTCAGGGGCTTGGCACTGGGTCAGGGTGGAGTGCTGTTTGGATTTGCAAACAGGCTGAATGGTGTGAGCAGGACGAGGGTGTCTGAGACATCCAGACCCCAGCCACACGCCAAGGCCACCAGAGAGCCTTCGCTAGTTTCCTGCAATGCCAGTTTCTTCCAAAGTTACTACCGTACTCCTGACGGCTAACACATAATGAAACCTTCCATGTACACCCTTCAAACACAGTGACAGGAAATGTTTTCAGTGTTATACTCCTCTGGATCCAATGAAGCTATTTTTAACCATCCTCTCAGACTTAATTTCCAATTTTATTCTATGAAGTTCTAATTCATTCCACCTCCCCGATCTCTCACTTGATGACGCCGCGAAGAACAGGAGGCGGGCACGGCAGTTTCTGACAGGTCTGAGGGGGATAATTTTTTCAGTCTTTGCCCATTGCTCATCTGTCTTAACTCACGCCTTCTTCTCAAGGGTAAAGAGACTCAGAACCATCTGGATGATGTGCACATAGTCCCACCAGCCCCTAGTCACCGAGGTCTGACCTCTCCCTTCAAACGTCCTTCCTTCAGTGGGTCCACGGTGTGCAGTAGCAGCTGGGGTGCTGTGACACACTGAGGACCAGGCGACACAATGTGGAGGAACTTGGTGCACTTGGTCCCAGATCCAGAGCTAGGGAAGGGACGCCACGTCACTTCAGCTCAATTTCTGTCAGAGACTCCAGGGTCCTCTGCCTCCCTCCTGCATCCTTGCTCTACCCCTGAGCTGGCACAGGAAACGGGGGCCTGCACCCAGATCCAAGGAGGGGAGGAACCCCAAGGATCTTTAAATCCCACATTGGCCCAGCTGCCGCCACCACCTATATGCCCCATGCCAGCCGTGCTGGGCTTAGCTCACTGCCTGGATGTACCCATGGCCTCCTCCAGACCTGCAGGCAGGCCGCTCCCTCTGCCAGGACTGCTCTCCCACTCGAGGATGAGACACCCCTCTGGGCAGGCCTGCAGTGCTGGCCGCCCCCTCTGCCAGGGATACTGCTCTCACTGGAGCCACTGTATTACAAGTCTGTGTTATGAGTTGCCAGATGCACTGACACTCTGGGAGGTTGGGGGCATGTTCACCTCACTGATGAGGGTAGACAGCTAACAAGCACTGAGCAGCTCCCTAGGGCCAGGCACAGGCCAAACACTTCCTGCAGACTCATCTCCTATCCTGATCACAAACGTGGCTGGTGTAGCCCACCTCACTGCACATCACAGATAAACACACCAGGGCTTGGAGAGCTGAAGATGTTTCTCCAAGGTTGCTCAGAGGGTAAGGAGCAGTGCCCGCTCGATCCCGCAGCCTGGGCTCTCAGATGCCCTGATTCTCACTGCATGTGGTTCCCTGGCACGTCCCTGGAGTGCCCACTCAGTGAAGAGTCAGAGGAAGGGACAGACAGTGTTTCTTTCTAAGCTGCTGCGGCCCAAGCCAGCACTGGGTGGGTGCTCCCTAGCAGGATCCAGGGTTGGTGATTTTGGGGTCCAGTTGTCTGGCCAGGGATTGGATGGCTCTGAGAACCAGGATCCCAGGGCAGGCACAGCTGTTTCATTCATGTGGGTTGGCAAATAGGTATGTTATAATGTTTTTTAAAAACCCAATTTCAAATGGCCCAAATGCGAGGCCAGTGCAGACGATGGGGTGAATTTACAGCACAGCTTACCTGGGTGAGGACGTCCAGCTGGCCCACGATATGCTCCAGCGTGCTGGTCAGTGTCTGGGGCATGCTGACGGGCTCCTGGGGCTGGCTCTGCATCGACTCCTGACTTCTGCCTCTGCCTGGTGGGACAGGAAAATCCACTTCTGGCTAAAGACAACGAAAAGGAAAGAGAGCCCCTTAGTCTTGATTTAGTGCTGAGGAAACACAATGAGGAATAGCCCCTCTGATGGATTAAGTGGATTAAACCACCAGCAAACTTGAGAAAACGAGTTCCAAATGTTGGTGAGTAACGGCAGTGTGGCAGGACTCCCATGTCCGGGCCTGCACGCTCCCTTCTGGGGCCTCCTTTCTGACCAGAGGCCATGAGTGAGGAGCAGAATCAGAGCGCCTGGCAGTCTGGCCTGGAGGGGCCTGGGAGGGCTGTGGGGTGGGCTGACGAGTGCCCTCCGCCAGCTCTTGGAGGCCCTCAGAGAGGCTGGGGGCTGCCAACTCTTCACATCACCTGAACCTCCCTGTAGGCCTCTCAAGAGTCAAGACCCTGAAGGCCGGCCTGGCTCTGAAGTCAGCCCTCCTCCTGGTCAGCTCAATGCCAACTTCCTCACTCAAGGGATGGGGATGGCCCAGAACAACCCTGCCCTGGTGCAGACACCCTGGGTAAACAGGGATTCTATGTGAACGTCCTGGCCTGGTGGCTGGCAGGAGTCAGAATCCAGAGGACAGGCGGCTTGCTTAGACAAGACTCCAGGAACCCACTGAGGGGCTTGGCATCTCTGCCTAAGATCCTTCAGTCCCCAGCTGCAGAAGCCATCCCCTCCCCGCCGCCCACCACCACTGAGGATCCGTGATTTCCAAAGGGGGCTCATTCCAGTCCAGCATGTTTCCCCCAAAGTCAGGCACGGCTCTGCACACAAAGGCTTCTCGGGACCTCAAAAGCATCATGCATGTGTTCAGTGGGTGGGATTCTGGGAGCCACTCGGTTCTCAAGGACACAGTGGGCAGATGTCCCAGTTTTGGTCCTGGAACCCACAATTCCTCTGTGGACTTGTTCCCTGTGGGCATGACAAGCCCCAAAGCCCCAGTCACCCAGAAATGCAGCCACACTGGGGACTCAGTGTTTTAAACCATGACTTCACTGACAGACCTTCCAAGTGTTACCACACCAGTCCTCAGTTCTGCCAGTCCTCCAGGGATCTCTACCACCTTCAGGAGAAAATTCAAGCCCCTTCACGGGCACCCTGCTCTGGCCTGCCTCCTTCCACAGCTCCCCCACGCCTCTGCATCCCCAGGCCCAGCTCCCATGGTCCCCACTGCTGGGCAGGCCCTCCTCCACCCTTCCTTTCCCCTGCTCTGAGCATCCCATCCTCAACTCACCCACAACCTTGCACTCCCAATCAGAAGCTCCTCTGTGCTCCTGAACACCTGGACCTGCCCCATCCCTATCCTGTTCCTCCAGCCACTGCATCTCCAGGGCCAGAACACATGAGTGGGATGAATCAATGCCAGACCGCCCACAAGGCCCACCACCTGCCCGTGTATCTCTGTCCCTCTCCTTGTCTCCCATCTACACTCATCACTCCTCTCCCCTCCAAATCCAGCACATCACTGGGCTCAAAGCTTGTCAACTACCCCTACATCACAGAGCCAGGGTACTCCACCCATCACCCCTCCCTGCCACGGCCACTGGAGTATACTGGCTATGACTGGGGCTCACCAAGGATACCTGCACACTAGCCCACCTCCTAGCTCTGACACTAGGCTGGCCTGCACGCCCACCATCAGCAGCCGGCTTACATCTCCTCTGAGTCGACCCATCTCTTGGATGAATCCAGTGGCCCGGCCCCAGGAAGGTGCTCAGCCCTGGACATGCTCACCTTGGGCAGGCCTCAGAGTTCCTGAAAAGACTCAGCCCAGGAGAGGATTCCCAACCAGCAGAGGAGGGCAGTTCAGCACACAGGCCCTACCTGCGTATTTTCCTTTATTCGGCAAGTGTTCTAATTTCATAGATAACAAACTCTCAAATGCATGTCAACTTGAACTTGGAAAAATGCAGGCCCTGGCGGTTAAAGAGAACTTGAATGTGAGACACAAGCCAAAGGAGTGTGCTTGAAAACAGGAACAGCGCCACATCCACATGCCCACTGTCCACATGTCTGCTGTGGTGCCCACGGGACTGGGGCCCTTCCAGTCCTCCAGGAAGCGATACACTTCAGTCTCAAAGCCCACCCAGAAGTCCATCCCAAAAGGAAATGTTTCAGAAGCCTTGACTGGCCTCCACCTCACTGCAGCGGCCTCCAGACCCAGGCAGCTGTCAGGAGACACAGTAGTGGACGGTAGGGAAGAGACGGCCTTGAGTGATATCTGAGCTCCACCACTGACCAGGGCTGGGGGGCCCTGGGCAAGAGGTTTAATCTATCTTGGGAATCCCTCCCCTTCCTCAGAATAAATGGGGGTGATGACTGAGCTGCAAGAGGCGCTTCTCTGAAAATCACCAGCACCTTTCTTGAGACGCCTGTGCCCACTACCTCCGAAGGATCCCCTTTCAGACAGGCATGCTCTTCCTCTAGACAGAGTCTCCCGGTTCCCTCAGGAAAGGCCACTCTGTCCTGACAGCCAGCATCCTCAAGGAGTGGCCAGACCAGCACCGCCTGCTGCCTGGGAAGGAGGGGATGGAAATTCTGAGTGCTTTTACTGAGCAGCCCAGAAATGGACAGCGCCGAGCCTCTGGAAGCTCACTGACAGTGGGAAGCAGGGCGGGGTGAGCACCACTGACTTCAGCGGCAGAAACCCTCCTAAGCCCAAAACCAGCCAGCTCCAAAGGAGTCCCGAGGACAGCAGCCACGTGCCCAAGCCAGGGAGGTGGCCTCTGGCAGACAGAGCAGCAGGAACCTGAGGCTCAGACAGGAAGTGACCATCGGAAGGCGCCCAGCCTCCAGCCTCACTCACGAGTCCAGGGTTCTGGCCACGCTCTTTGGTCCTGGTCTCACCTTCACCAGGAAACAGCCCTCTCTACTGCCCGTCCACGCTCATCCGCAGACATCACAGCATTTAACACACGGCCAGTCTAGCACCATCAGGATGGCAATCGCTGTGGTTCACTTGCCACCTTCTATGTGCCAGCATTTTTATGGCACTTCATTTAGTCCTAACAATGACCCTCCACAGCAGGCATTACTAACCTCACTTTTCAGATGAGGAAGCAAGCTCAGAGAGGTTAAATAACCTGCTCTAACACAGGAAACGACAGAGCTGGGATCTGAACCCAAAGTACAGGCAGTTCCCTGACAGGAAGCAGCCTCTGACAGGAGTTGTCGCCTGCAGACCTGCTTCCCGTGCCCAGCTCCTCTCTTACCTCCCGGTAGAGGCTCCTGGCTCTGGCTCTAACACTTTTTGTGTCACTCCCCCACCTTGCCTGACCTGGAATGCCTGCTGGGAACAGAGCTGAACACAGAGTGGGCCCTCCACACACACTCCACGCCTCCCAGAGCCAAGCCCACCAAGGTGACATTCCTGTGGAATGAAACCTTCCCCAGGCCAAGGGCCAGCAGCCCTACCCCCGCACAGCATTTCAGCCACTCACCTGCACTCCAGCACTCTGGAGACAGCCAGGCCAGTTTCCCCCAGAGCTTGGCAAATAAGTATGCGATAAAGCAGAGATAAGAAGGCAAGAAGAGGAAGGGCTGTGAGGAATAACAAAGGCAGTGTTTAGGGGGAAATGTCCTATCAGGGCTTTGTCTGTTCAACATCAAGGGCCACTTGGGGCCTTGCCTGGTCGTCCTCCCTTAGGTATATCACCCCTAAAATCACAACTTAACTCATGCTTACATACCTACATACGCAGAGAGCTGCACCAAGTCAACAACTTTCACTTTTATCAAATAGAAACATCTTAACATCACAAGAACAAAAAGGTGAAACTCTGAATAGATGAATCTACTTAAGTTTGTGGAAATCTCATTTGGGGTCTGGGGAGGTGTCCCCTCTCACCCACCTGGTGTGGGAGCTCGGGCTCTCACATGTTAACCTTTTTTTTTTTTTTAAATTTTATCTTTTATTGAAGTGTAGTTGATTTACAATGTTAGTTTCAGGTTTAGAGCAAAGCAATTCAGTTATATGTGTACATACACATATAGATACATATATTATCAGATTCTTTTCCATCATAACTTGTTACAAGAAATTAATCTAGTTCTCTGTGCTATACAGTAGGCCTTTGTTGTTTATCTACTTTATATATAGTACTGTGTATCTGTTAATCCCAAAGTCCTAATTTATCCTTACCCCAGTAGATTAATCTTCTGCTTCCCTCAGTTCTGCTGCTGCCAGCCTGTCATATGCCACCAGGAGCTTAGCACTGTACACACAGTAGGAATTGCATAAATATCATGGTGACTAATGTAAATTTTCATTAAAAAACAAAACCTAAGAGCAGAGCTTGCAGGTCTTCCTTGGGACAAGAAATCAACCCATCAGGTTGAGACCATTCTTGACTGCTCTCTGGATTGACTACGGTCTCACTTTTTCATCATCAAGATGCAGGTATGGATAGGAGCTTTGGCTATATAAGATATAAAGTTAGGGGAAGCATTTATCCCAGCCTAACAAGAAAAAGGCCGACAATCTAAAAGAACCATAAGTTTTCTTAAATCAGAGAGCTGAGGTCACAGAGCAAACAACTAGCCTGAAATCTAAGGGAAAGGCAGGCTCTTCCAAGGAAAACAGGAAGTGGGCTTCAGCTGACTGCTGGCAAAGCATGGGAAGAAGAGACACTGAATGCCACACAAGTGGCTGAGAAGAATTAAGTTACACATTTTAACAAATCGCCACAGTGTGGACAGGGTGAGAGTGAAGAACCGCTGGGAGTCAAAGACACGGGAAGTTTGCCTTTCCTCACAGGGTCTCCACAAACCTCCACTGGGCATTCAGGAGAAAGAAGGGGGCAGGGCCATGAGTGGGAGAAACTCATTCTCCAGGGTGCAGGCCTGGAGGCGGGGAGTAGACATAGAAAAGGCATGAAGTCCCGCCAGGACCCTTCTTACCTACGGAACAAAATCCTTAAGCTACTGGGGACAGAGCAAAAAAAGATAAAAACCCCTCTTCCCTGGGGGAGAGGCAGGAAACCACCCTGAGTGGAGACGACTGAGGGCTCCAATGGCCGAGGAAGGGCAGGGCTACTAAGAATGCCCTACTTCTGAGACCCAGGGACACAGGGCCTGACTAAGACTGTAGCTGGGCCTGGACAGCAGAGAATCCCTCCAACAAAGCCAGCAAGCAACAGGAACAAGCAACAGAAGCCTGTTGCTGGGGGAGGCACAAGAACACGGAAACAGACACCCTCGGAGGAGCAGGCCTCAGGGTGGGCTGAAAGCTGGGGACGGAGCAAGGACATTGAGGAAAATCCTCCAACACCGGGACCGCTCCCTAAGTGCCAGGTAATGCTACACTGAGCTCACCTCCTGATCAGACCGACTATGTATCTTAGTTTCTGCTATCCTAAACACAATGTCTGGCATTCAATCAAAAATTCAACCAAAAAAATTCTAAGACACTCAAAAAGACAAGGAAAAATAAATCTTATTGTCAAGAGACAAAGTAACCAGCAGAATCAGATTCAGATGACAGATGCTGGCACTATCAGATGGAGAACTGAAAATAATTATGAGTAGTATGTTAAAGGTTTTATTGAAAAATTGTGGACAACATGCACGAACAGGTAGAATTTCAGCAGAGAGGTAAAGTTATAAGAACGAGTCGATGGAAACGCTAGAAATAAGAAACCCAGTAACAGATAAGAAGAATCGCTTTCCTGGGCTAGTAGTTGGCTCAATTCAGCTGAGGAAAATAAATCAATGACCTTGAAGACAGATCAAGTCCTCAAACTGAAACATAACAGGGACGAGGAAAGCAGAAGAGAGCATCCATAACAACAAATTGTCTAAATGTGTGACTGGAATCTCAGAGAGAGAAGAAAGAGAACAGAGACATTTATTTTTTGGAGGTACTGGGCATTGAACCCAGGACTTGGAGTATGCTAAGCATGTGCCCTGCCACTGAGCTATACCCTCCCCCAAGACATTTCTTATAGTACAAGTTTACGGGTAATGAATTCTCTCAGCTTTGGTTTGTCTGGGGAAAAAAAGTTTCTATTTCTCCATTTCTAAAAGTTTTTTTTTTCTGCATATAGAATTCTGGGTTGACAGTTTTTTTTTTTTTTTTTTTTGGAATACTTTAAACATGTTACTTCCATGTCTTTGGGCTTGTGTAGTTTCATATGAGAATAAGAACAGAATTCTTACCTTTGATCCTCTGTACATAATGCATCTCCTTTCTCTGACTACCTTCAAGAATTTCTCTTAATCTTTGCTTTCAAAAGCTTGAATATAATTTGTGTGGGCTTTTGGTTTGTTTTTCTTGTTTCTTTAACCGGCTTGTCATTTCTCTAAGCTTCTTGGATCTATGGTTGGATACCTTTCATTACTTTCCAAAAATTCTTGGCCATTATCTTTTGAATAGCACCAAAAAACATGTGTTATCAGTTTCCTAGAGCTGTCTAAAAAACTGTCACACTTGGTGGCTTAAAACAAGAGAAATGTATTCTCGCAGAGTTCTGGAGGCCATAAGTCTGAAATTAAGACTTCAAAAGGGCCACGTTCCCTCTGGAAGCACCAAAAAGGAATCCATTTCAGTTTCTTGTGGCTCCAGGATTCCTTGGCTTATCGCTGCATAACTCTACTCTCTGCCTCCATCTTCACAGGGCCTTCTCTTCTCTCTGTGTCTCCTGTAAGAACACCTGTCACTGGATTTAGAGCCAACCTAATAATCCAGGATGATCTAATCTTGAGATCCTTAATTACATAAGCAAAGACCCTTTTCCCAAGTAAAGTCACATTCACAGGTTCTGGGGGTTAAGACATGGACATTTTTTTGGGGGGAGGCACCATTCAACCCATTACAAAAATGCTTAGATAGAACTCTACATCATATGTACAAAATCTGTGTGCTGAAAACGATAATACACTGATGAGAAAAACCAGATTAATAATATCAACAAAGAGATACATCATGTTCATGTATTGAAGACTCAGTGTTGTTAAGAGATCAATTTCTCCCCCAAAATCATCTAAAGAAATCAAAAAGCTGACTCTAAAATTTATATGGAAAGGCAAAGGAACTAGAAAAGCCAAAACAATTTTGAAAGGGAAAACAAAATTAGAAGACTCACGTTACCTGATTTTAAGACAGTCTAAAGCTATAGAAATCAAGACAGTGTGGTACTGGTGAAAGGATATACACATAGATCAATGAACAAATAGAGTCAGAAATAGACCCACACATATTGGGTCAATTAATTTGTAACAAAGGTACACAAACAACTTAGTGGAGAAAAGACAGTATTTTCACCGATTGCTGGAACAACTGGATATCCATTAAAAAAAAAAAAGAAGAACCTCAATACATTCACACCATACACAAAAAGTAACTCCAAATGGTTCACAGACCTAAATGTAAACTCTAAAACTATAATACTGGTATATATTTTTCTTCTAAAATGGAGAAAATCTTTGTGACCTCGGGTCAGGTGAAGATTTCTTAGATGTGACACCCAAAGCGTGATACGAAAAGAGAAAGTTGATAAAATGAACTTCATCAAAATTCAAAACATCTCCTCTCTGGAAGACGCTGTTATGAAAACACAGACTGGGAGAAAATATTTGCAAGTCACATAAGTGGTAAAGGACTTATATCCAGAATATACAAGAACTTTCAAAATCCAATACGACAAACAACGTTAAAAAAAAAAAAAAGGCAAAAGATTTGAACAGTCACTTCACCAAAGAACATATAAAGATGGCAAACAAACTTGTAAAAAGATGCTCTACATTATTTGTCATTAGAAAAATTCAGGTTATAATCATAGTGAGATACCATTATATACCTATTACAATGATCTAAAGTTAAAAAGACTGATCACCTCAAGTGCTGGCGAGGAAGTGGAGAAACTTGAACTCTTATACACTGCTAGGGAGAATGTAAGATGTTATAACCATTATGGAAGACAGTTTGACAGTTACTTAAAAGATTAAACATTTCAAAAAAAAAAAAAGGTTAAACATATACCTATTATATGTTGCAGCCATTCCACTCCTAGGTATTTATCCAAGACAAATGGAAACGTATGTCCATAGATATTTATATAGAAATTAACAGCAGCTTTATTTGTAATAGCCCCAAGTTGAAAATAACCCAAACATGAACAGGCAAATAAAAAATTGTTTATCTATCTGATGGAAAAGTACTCAGAAATAAGTAGAAGTGAACTACTGATACATGTAACAACATGGGTGAATCTCGAAATAATTAGGCTGAAAGAAACCAGATCCCCCCAAAATATATATGTAACTACATGATTTCATTTATATCAAATTCTGAAAACTGCAAACTCATCTACAGTGACAGAAAGCATATTAACAGTTGCGTGGAACTGGAGGTGGAAGGAGTGGATTGACTACAAAGAGGCACAAAGGAATTTTGGGGGCTGATGGAAAGATTCTATAACTTGATCATGACGGCGATCACACAGAATGGTTCACTTTCTAAAATGGTGAATGTTACTATTTGTATACTAATAAACCTGACTTTCAAAAGGTGCAGTTACAACTGAAATGCCCCTAGGACCCCCACCTGCCCATCGTGACACTGCACTTGACATTACGCATCACTGCCATTCTGCACTCAAGGTGAAAATCACTGCTTCTCCACAAGACATTACCAGTGGGCAAAACCCAAGGTTGAAGACCACAGGTGAGGCCCGTGAGGTCCACCACTGGTCTGGGGATGACGGCTTCCAGATGCTGAAGGGCCAGAGTCACATTTCAGTGACTCCCCAGTTGTCAGCAGATGTCCCAGGCAGGGTTTCCTGAGCAGCAGCGGCCCAGTCCATGGAACTTCAGGACTCAGCTGCTTAGGGGCCTATACACAGCCTGACAGTCACGAGCAAGTGAGGTCTGCACGCACTTGGCCAACAGCCAGCAGTGGCTGGAGTTTTACCATAAAGATGTCATGAGCTGACTTGACAGAATGCCCCCCTCTAGTTGAGTGGGGTGGTCAATTATTAACACCTGCTCAAGATGGAAATTTCTCTTTTTCTATTAATCTCTAACACTGGACCTTGCCCCTGCCCAGCTTGCTCCAGAAACTGAAACTCTGTAACAGACAAAAGCAGCCAGCAACTGGTCCATGGCCTGAGATTGGCCAGAGAGAGGAGAGGACAGTGACCCAGGCCCCAGATCTGGGCTGTCTCACTAGTACCCTCCTAGTATACAGTATAGACCCTTAGCGCAAAACTGGAAGAAATGGACAGACACACACGATTATGTCTTTTCAACTTCATCTTTCATCAAACTGTTCAACACGTAGTCTGCTGAGGATATGGAGCTTCACGGACTCAGACGTTTCTTAGTCTCCACCTCAGGCCTTTGGCTTTGACAATTTGCCTCATGGAGAGTTAACAGGCATCCAGTCTGCCTCCTCCCTGTTTGCTAAACCAGCCCTGATGAGGAGAGCGGGGACAGGGCAGAGCTCACTTGGGCTCCTCTCAGCTCCAGCTTGTCAAGTGGAAATAGGCACAGCTGTTTCCTCAAATCAAAGCTCAAAAGAAACCTGGTACTGTATTCTCCCCATATATTTGTGGACTAGAGATACTACGGCCTTGTTTGCCCTATAATTTAGGGTTCCGGCCGGGAGACTAACAAGAGGGAAAACTTCTGGTTCTAAACATAGCCCTGAGCCCAAGATGAATTCTGGTTTCTTAAAATCATCTAATTGTTCGGCAGTCTTACGAATGTTCTTCCAAGCCAGTCCAAGTATGAGTATGGGGTTTGGTTGCTGCTATTGGCTTCTACCCAGAGTATGACTATACAGGGTGCCTCCACACAGACAGGGTGTCCTTGGAACTACAAACTGTGAAGGGGTTTAAGGATGGGTCTAACGTGGAGGGTGAGGGATCCACGTGCCCAACCCAGGACTCTGTACAGAACCAGTGCCGTCCAGACCCCAGGACCACAGCTGTCCCTGTCATCCTAGTACACTTGTCACAGATCTCCTGGGCATGTGGGAGGTGTTAAATGCACAAACCAAGGAACCCCCATCTCCTCGCTCAGGCCCAAAGCCAGACGGAGGCCCCACATCAGGGCTCTGTCAGTCACCCCTGGGCTCCACCCCCAGCTGTCTCCTGCTGACCCCGCAGCCAAACTCGCTGAGGATTTCCACGCATTTCCCCACAGACAAGAGGGCTGACTTATAAAGCCAAATGTTTCCACAGGGAACTATGTTCAATATCTTGTAATAACTTTTAATGGAAAAAAAAATGAAAATGAATATATGTATGTATATGCATGACTGGGACACTGTGCTGTACACCAGAGAACGACGCACTGTAATTGACTGTACTTCAATAAATTAAAAAAAAAAAGTCAAAAAAAAAAAAATAAAGCCAAATGTTTTAAAGGCATGAAAGAATTGCCTTGGCAAGCAGGAAATGGAAAGTCATTCCAATGTCCAAATATGCCCCCAGGAGAAAAAAGGAGGGTGGGGGAGGACTGTCCTACTGAAAGGACACACCCGTATGAGGGAAGCTATGGGCAGAAAGGAGCGGGGATGGAATGGGGAGAGGAAGGCTGAGGAACTGAACTGGTGGCTAGCATGAGAAAGCAGACTCTCATGCATCGAGAATGTCCTCTGCATAGAGGACAGCCCTCCTGGTTCTGAGGACAGAGGAAAATCATCCCAGGCCTTTAGGGGCTGAAGCCCTCCAGGTCACCACGCCTGGTCCAGCCAGAAACACACACTGGTTGGCAGCAAGGCTAGAGCCCAAGGGTCAGGGACTCGGACGAGGAGGAACAGGGCAGGGCAGGGTGAGGGGGTCCTCCACACAGCCCAGGGGAGCCTTGGGAGGAGGCAATGCTGGAGAGCATCTGCTGCGCCCCAAGTTCCTGGAGCAAATGCACCTTGGGAGCATTTGGAGAAACAACCACATTGCCAAGCAGACACCACCGCACTGCGGTCCCCATGCTGGTGACCAACACCTTTGTAACAGCATTCCCTTTGCACACAACCTGCTTTCCGGAGGGCTGGCTCCTCAACAGTTCAGTTCCACACATGTTCGCGAGGGCCCCCTTCCAGGCTGTCTACCTCCTGCCTCAAGACAGGAACACCTACCAGCCCCACCACAGACACCTAAACTGAGACACCCTGGGAGGGAGATCAAGGCTTCTGATAAAGCTCAAGTGTTGACTGTAGTTTTTGTGTGTGTGTGTGTGTGGTTTTTTTTTTTTAAATTAAACTGCTTTGAACTAATTTTAGACTTAGAGAAAATTTGCAAAAAATAGTACAGGAAATTTCCATATCTCCCTCCCCCAGGCTCTTCCAGAGTTACCATCTTACATAACCATCAGTACAATGGTCACACCAGGAAGTTAACATCGGGACAATTCCATTAACCACACTAAGGAAGGGCTCCACCTGAGCTTCACCAATTTTTCTATTAATGTCCTTGGATCCTGATGTTCCAGAATCCTACCCAGGATGTCCCACTGCATTTAGCTCTTTCTCCTTTGTTTTCTGCAATCTGTGTCAGTTCCTTGGTTTTCCTTTGTCTTTCATGATCTTGACACTTTTGAAGAGGGCTGATCAGTTATGTTGTCAAGTGTCCCTCAGTTTGGGTCTGTCTGACGTTTCTCATGACTGGATGGGAGTGATGCAATTTTTGACAAGAACACCATAAAAGCCACGTGCACGACATCGTGGGACTCATGTAGACAGGTGAGGTTGACCTCTGTCAGGTTTCTCTAATGCAAAGCTACATCTTTCATCTTTCTCTGTGTAGTTAATCTTGGGGGGCTGTGGCTTTTTAAAAGGGAACGTGTGGCTGTCATTACAAACTCTGCGTGTCAGCCCAGCTTGCTGATGGCTGCAGCTGCCCCACAGATGAGAGGCATCTAATGAAGATGAGTGGCAGAGCCGACGTCTCTGGAAGACGCCGAAGCTCTCGGTGACAAAGAGGAACAGTAGCAGTTTATTTATAGATCCACTTGAAGACAGCTCATTGTAACTACTGGAGTTGAATTTTTAAAACCTCGGGAACAAAGGCTAGCTATTTTAAACTCTCCTTGCACTTAGTTCAATGGAGAGTGTTAGAGGCACTGACCATACCCGGGCACCACTCCCAAGCTTGGCAATTCATATTTTGTGCAGCATCTCAGGACACGAGCAAAGCCTGCCAAGACAGAACCAGGACTGGCTCTGCCTGCCCCAGAGAGGCAGCAGGCATCCGATGGGCCAAAGTCCTCACCTCAGTGCTGCCCAGGGAGGAGGTGAGGGAGGCTGCCTCCTCTGACCCCAGGGTCTCACAGCCTCCCTTTCCTGGAAACTGAAGTTGCACACAGCTGTTGTGAGTCAAGGTTACATCACCTCTCTCTCTCCCTCCCTGAGGGCTGCAGGCTGCAAAGAGGGACAGCGCACCCCAGAGGATGCCAGCCGGGGACAGCTGGCTGTGGCTGGTGCACCTGCGCTGACACATCTCCCGGCTGGAACAGAGGCGTCCTGGATGGAGCTCAGAGTCCACAGCCATCCCTGAGGACAGAGGGAGGGGGCAGCCCCAAGGGTCCGCCTGCCTCTGGCCCAACTGTGGCTCGACCTCTCCACGCTCCAGAACTGTGGTGAAGAGGGAAGAGATGGGTTTCCTCAAAGCCTCCCACATCTTTATTTGAACAAAGAGCACAAAACAACGATCTCTACACAATGCAGAAAAATGTGAACACAGACTAGGCATCTTATATTAAGGAATTATTAATTTTGTTGGATGTGATAAGAGCACTGCAGTTATTTAACCAAGAAAAGTCTGTATTTAGGGTAAAATAATGTTATCTGGGATTAAACAAACAAAAAAGCCCTCCAGCTCTTCTAAAAAATGTGGGAGATGAATGAAATAAGATTGGCAAAATGTTGAAGCTAGGTACAGGGTACACAGGGGTGGGGGTCATATTATCCTCTTGACTTTGCGTTAGCTTGAAAATTTCCCCAATAGAGAGGTTTTGTTTTGTTTAATTAAAAAAAAAAAAAAAGGCTCCCAAGTGACTGGAATGAACTGCAGGAATGAACTGCGGAGCCGAGGCTGGGCAAGTGGGACCCAGAGGCAGCTGAGGCACAGGACCACCCCCCACCCCTCAGTGGGACTGGCATTGTTAGCATAGGAGGCGAATTCATCTGAATCCAGGCATGTTCGCACTAGCCTCTGGCACTGCCGCAGAGAAAGGCGGATGGCACCCAGAGCCTTCAGTGAACCCTGCAGCAATGTCCGGACCTTCAAAGAAACTAATTTTAAGATAATCTCCATGGAAACGATCTATTCTGATTTTTTTCCATGGTAACCAATGAGAACATAAACACAAGCATTATCCAACACTCTTACACCACCACATGGGCAATGCTGCCATCCAATCTGGAAAATATAAGCTGCAAAGGGCTTCTTCCCATTGAAAAAGAAAACAAGGACTAAAACTTCTAGTCCAGACACATGGATTTTCCCACCCTCCACTGCCAGACAAAGCCCACGCCACCTGCCCCCACACTGCCAAACCAGGCCAGAGGGTGGTTTCCTGGGACCATCAAAAATGCCAAAAGGAAAGAGCCAGAGCCGGCCTCTAGCCTCACACACACAGCCCACGCTGCCCACAGACAGCAGGCATGTGCCCACTGAGCTGATTTCCTTGAGCATTCTGTGTCCCAGACGTATGCTGGCCACGACGGGGAGACCAAGGTCCCAGCCCTCCAGAGAAACAAGGCAGGCCTGCGAAGAGCTGGCCACAGAAGAGGGGCTGCTGCAGCAGCAGAGCCTCTGGGCAGGCAGAGCAGAACGAATTCATAACCTGCTGCCCTTCCAGGGAAGGCTGCGTGGAGGAGGAGCCATCTGGAAACAGACTGAAAGAATGAGTACAGCTCCACTAGGGAACAGGGGATGTGGGCCAAAGAATCAGAGTCAGATTTGAGCAACTGGGTCTATTTCCACTTGTGGCTCATTTCTTCCATTTTCAGGTTTCTGGGTTTGAAAGCAGCATGGAACCAAAAAGAAAGAAAGAAAAGAAAGAAAAGAAAGAAAAGAAAGAAAAGAAAGAAAGAGAGAAAGAGAAAGAGAGAAAGAGAAAGAAAGAAAGAAAGAAAGAAAGAAAGAAAGAAAGAAAGAAAGAAAGAAAGAAAGAAAGAAAGAAAGAAAGAAAGAGAGAGAGAGAGAGAGAGAGGGAGAGAGGGAGAGAGGGAGAGAGGGAGAGAGAAAGGAAGGAAGGAAGAAAGACTCTCAGATGCCTGTGGCCTTAGTTCTAGCCCACCCTCTCTGCTCCACATGCATGACCTCAGCTGGCTGCCCTTTGAGAGGGGACTTGTCAGCGTGGCCTGACCAGGCATGCTGATGCTCATCATCGCTGTCACCAAAAGAGCAGCATCACAGCAGTGGCCCCAGGGCTGAAATAAAGGCACTCTGAGGCATGCAGCCTGCCCTGCCTGGGGCCACGTGTACCTTGAAGTAAAGCACCACAATGTCAGGACCCCACAGTCCTGCGATTGGGCTCACTTCCCCATGTGCAACTGTGGAATCTCCACTGACCCTGAACCCACGCTTTGGCTGCCAGTGGGAAAGGAAACCCAGAATAGTTTTGAGACCCTTGAAAGAGATAAAAGAGCTCTCAAAAGTGTGTGTGTGCCCAGGTTTATGCACCAGGTGTGTCCAGATGCACACAGAGCTGACACCAGGGTGTTCCGGTTTCCTCTGGATTCCAGAGTGAAGTTCAGAATAATTAAATCTACAGAAAAAGAAGGCAGACTAGTGGCTGCCAGGGACTGGGGAAGTGGGGAATGGAAAGTAACTGCTTAAATGAATACGGAGTTTTATTTTGGAGTGATCACGTTTCGGAACTAGATATAAATGGTGGTTGCACAACATGGTGAATGCACTAAATTGCTTACTTTAGAAAAAGGTTAATTTTATGTTATGTGAAATTCACCCCAGTTTTTAAAAAGGGGGAGGGAATACATATTAATACTTTTGTAGATATTGTCCTATATGAAGATTGCACCAGTCTATTTCCCCATCCTTTAACCATCACAGTTTTTTTTATTATTTAAGTTTTTCATCTTTACCTGGAACAGCAGCAACAGCATCACCTAGAAATTTGTTAGAAATGCAAATTCCTTACTGAATCAGACCCTCTGGGGAGGGAGTAAGCTGAGTTTTAACAAGTCTGCAGGGTGATTCTGATGCACACAAACATTTAAGAACCAATCTAAGAGGCTTACTGCAATGAATGTGAAACGTTAAAAGGCCCACCTCCTCACTACACTGCGTCTCCCCACTACACTACCTGGAAGCCCAGTAACTCCTCCTGATGCATTTCTGCAAACATTGTTCTTGTTTTGCCAAAGGCAACCCCTCTATTCTGGTAAACACCGTAATTATTTAACATGTGCCTGGTAGCAGCCCTGACCCATCTCCCAGTAAATCAGTTGTAGCCTCTGGAGGGAAAAGGAGAAGGGATCCTGCCTGCTTCCCAGGACTGAACACAACAGGTCGGAAGGAAGGGCCCAGCCCCAACCGTGACCCCTAGCAGAGGCATCAGAATCTCTGGTGCTCTTAGACTATTCACAGCCAAGTCACCCACCAGCTACTGCCCAAGGATGCTGTTTCAAGCAGGAAACTTTCTTTAAGAATTGTAATTTGGTAACAAATATTGAATCTTTTAAATTTCTAGTCTCTTCTGTTTTCCCATGGAAACCAAGAAACCCAGAGCACAGGTGGGAAAATGCAATCCACTGTGAAGTGAGGCAATTTGTCTGACGGCCTCTGTCACCCAGAGGTAGCAAAGGCCGCTGCAGCTGCCCTGCTCCCCTTGACCCCCCCGCAGGATGGTCTTCTGCAGAGTGAGCCTGTAAAATGGAAAATGCCCAAAGGAGTAATGTAGGCCGACAGAGAGAAATCAGGGTACAGAGAATCCAGATGACTTGTCTGAGGTTACAGGAGAGATGTGCCATATCCAGCCAGGCCCCAGCTCAGCTTGGAACAGGATACTGGAGCAATGCAGCTCTTACTGCCAGCCAAGCTCTTAAAGTGGCTCCCAGAGCCAGAAGTTTCCAGCATCATCCACCTCCCTAGCAGGGCTGCCCAGGAATCCTTTCCAGGACAGCCATCCTTGTAAGATTGCTGTCCCCATCCCAGGAAGTGCCAGGCCGTGGCCAGCCAGGTCTCTTAATGTTCACCTGTACTGTGCCCAGCCCCAGGCCATGCAGGGGATCTGGAGATGCCTCACAGAAGAGGAACCTTGGGGTCTTGGTGGCAGGAATAACAGGGACATGCAGTGGGGAGTCAAATTTTACCGATGGTAATGGGTATGCAGACACCAGAGGCTGTGAGGCAGTGCTGCCAGGGCTCCACACAAGTGCACACCCACAAAAGTGACGGACAGCTGTATTTCTGAGTCACCAGACTCTAGGGCTTGGGTATCTGTCTCAGGGGCTGAGGATGCTAGGATCATTTTTCCCACTGAGAAATGGGGAGAATCCCTCTTGTTCTTTTCCAGTCAAGGATCTCTTAGTTTTGCTAACAAAAAGGCTGAGACTGAGGGGCATGGCTTTGATCGGGGCCTGGGCCACTCACCAGTAGGTGACCTTCAGGCTCAGGTTTCTCCTCTGCACAGCGAACAGGGCAGGAATGAATCATCCCAAGGGAACTACACAGAAATGTGCTGCCAGGTAAGTCCCAGGAAACATGATCCCACTGTTCCTAAGTCAGCCCCCAAAGCCCAGGCCCTGCCAGGCCCAGTCATGGTCAAACCAGGCAGGAAGGTGCTGGGAGAGGGTCTGCTTTCCTGTGCTTCTCATCAGGGTGTTTCTCACCAGGCTCTCATTCACGTGGATGAAGGAGACTGTGGATGGCCAGCTATTCAGCCAGGTGTCACGATGCGAGAGCCCCCAGCACATTAAGAGGCACATCTCAACCCCAAAAGATGCCCTGAGCCCAGGGCAAGGACAGCCAATGTGTTAGGAGTCAGGGCCCCAGGAAACCAACACTTTCCCAAGATGCCTAAGTGCCTGGCATCTGATTCACCTGCTGTCAAGAGCCCCCTTTAACAGCCTTAGAAAATTCAGAGACAGAATTGGCGTCAAATGAAGAAAGGAGAGGCTCCTTTCTAAGACACGTAAATTTGGGTTCACTCCTGCTCTAAATACCCACAATGCCCCATCTGCCAAGCATCTCCAATCCACACTCTTATCACTACAGAAAGCAAATGCCAGCCAGAAGTATGTGTTCTCAGTAACAGACCCAAGTCATCCAAGTTCCCAAGGCAGAAAGGAAATCTGTTAGGCAGGTGGAAAAGGACCCCTTCTCCCACCTTGACCCTGACTCCACAAGCCAGGTGTCTGTGTGAGAACCCAGATCTTGAGCAACCACCACCCAGAACCCCCCAGATCCTCAGCACAGGACAAGATCTAGTACCAAGACTCTGTGGGCCAGGAATCACGGCCAAAGAACCCCTAAGACAAGCCTACCCTGTGCAGAGCCCCAAAACAGAACCATGGGAGCTACCATGGGGGCCCAGGGGGGTCTGGGGCTCCCCATTCAGAACCAGAGGAACTCGAAAGAAGAAACGAGTCATCCTGAGAGAAAGTCGAGGCCTTGGACTAGACATCTTCGGCTAGCCTGGCTGCCTCTTCCTGTGGACAGTTCTAGCACTGAGGCTCCGGGGGTCCTGGGCACCATGCCCTGAGGAATCATGGGGGTGAAGGAGGAAAAGAGGCTAGTTTCTACCCACCTTGTGGATTTGCTTTTGTGTCTGGGAGCAGAGAGGGCTTGGACCTCTCATCAGGAAACACAGCTGACACCTGCAAAAGTCTAGAACCCACCCTGGACCTCACAGGGACAGCCAGCTGAGCTGACCCAGTAGCAGGGTCCCCACCATTGCCTGCTGTCTGTCCCATACCCCAACAGGTTTGGGACCCACAAAGCCCCTGATGGGGCAGAGGGCTCATCCAGCTCTGTCAGACAGAGGAAGAAAGAGGAACAATTTGAAGATAGCTAAAGCTTGGTGAGCACTTGCCACGTGCCTCGCACGGTTCCAAGTGCCTCTTGGCATGTACCATCTTGTGAAATCTTGCGGAGGGACCAGGCATCTCCCCATTTGAGGTGAGTAGAGAAAAGCCCTCAGTCCTAGCCCTCAAGGTTGCCTGGACTCAGGAAGTGGTTTTTCAGTTTTACTGAAAATACCTAGAATTCGGCCGTCCTCCCCTTCCGCCCCACCCAGAACAATTTTCCTTCCCAATTGCATAAGGGCTCTCAGATGGTTGAACGGAGGGCAAGAATAAGACTAAATCAGAATTAACGCACCTTTGCTATTAAAGGTGTTTTTAAAATATTCTGTGTTTGAGGCAAAAATCAGTCCTACAAGGGCTGGGACCTGGGAGGCAGGTGCTAAATCCAAGGTCAGCCAAGACACAGTGGTCCTTGTGCCTCAGGGACAGACCCCAAAGCACAGACAGCAGGAGGGAGTGAGAACTGTGAGGATGAGTGCAGAGAGGGCAAGGTGACCAGGGCCGCAGCAGGGAACAGAGCTAAATGCTCCACCCTTGAAAACGCCAGGACAAGCCCCTGCCACAGACAGCTCAGGGACCCCCAACAAGCCCCTCTGGGAGGCACTGCTCTGTCCGAAACCTTCCAGCCTTTCTCCGTGCTGCATGTCAGGGGCAGAATGTGGAGTTTCCTTCCCACCCTCAGCCTGGTGTCTGGGCTGGAGTCCTTCCTCTGCAGCCTCCCAGGCAGAGAAAGCTCCCCAGCCATGGCCCTGAAATCCCTCCTCATCACAAGTGAGCCAAGAATAGAGGGAAAATGGAACCCATTATTCTCATTCTGAAGGGCTGGGAAATGGCTTTTGCTTTTCAACATGAAATGTGTCTAAAAATAAGCTGTGAATTTCAACCAGAGGTTGAAAATAGCTCCCGCAGTGAACAGAGCTCTGTTCAGAGTGGGCTCAAGGATGGCCTTCATTTCAAGAGTGAGAGTTGAATGCCACAGTCAAGGCAGGGGGCTGTCACAGCTTCACAGGGCTGCCCTGGCCATGGTCTGCTCCTCTGGCTTTAAACTGCCAAACTCTAACGGGCACATGGTCCAGAATTCAAGATACAGCACCTGGCCCGATGGGCTTCCTAAAATCCCCAAATGCCCGGGTGTGACTCATGCGGCTTCAGGGCCTGAGGCCCAGTGTGTTGACAAAGCTGGATGCGGCACGGCGGCGGTGCTCGTGAGCTCTCTGAGAAGCCAAGTCACCAAACCACTCCCCAGGTACTATCTCAGAGCCAGGGAAGCCCGCTGGCAGGAAGGACCAGAACACACTTCGAGTGTGAGTTATGGAAACCAAGGTGCTAAAGGTCTTTTTTTTGTTGTTTACCATCACCTCTGGAAGATTCTAAAGTGTGATAAGCCAAATGACATTTCTACAAAATGAGTTTGTGTTAGAAACCCAGGCTGAGAGACCTGGGCCACACCTGCTGAGGGGAGCCCAGCTCCGGCCCAGTGGAGCAGGAGCACAGGCACCGGCGTCCTCGGTGCCCTCCCCCGGCTCCTCCCACCCTGACAGCAGCCACGCTCACAGTCCCACCCTCCTGTCGCTGCAGCAACCCCTCCTCTAGGCTCACTCTGACGCAGGAGTTACTACGGTGATTCTCAACCGGAAGCACCTCTAGCCCCCAGGAGGCATATGCCTGAAGACATTTTTGACTATCACTAGGGCTGGGGAGATGCTACCAGCAGCTAGTGGGGCGCTCCTAAACATCCTACAATGTGCAGGAGAGCCCCCCAGCGAAGACTTGTCTGGCCCAAAGGATAGACAGTGCCGAGGTTGAGAACCCCTGGGTTGCTGAAAGGATGGTGTGTGGACAGAGCTGGAGGGGCGGAGGCTCCCTGAACTCACCAGCTCCTGGCACATGGCTGCAGAGCACCTGGGCTCCCTGAGGAGCTGAGACCCCTGGCCAGTCACAGAATCGATCACCAGGCACCGATCTCAGCACCAAGGAAGCCCTTGGGCAGGAAGGGTGAGACCACACTTGCCAGCTTGCCTCCCCACCTCAGGGGAAACCACTAGCCTAGCCACTTAGCAGCGCTATACCAACTGGCTCGCCCCAGCTTGGGAAAATGAAAAAGTTCTGTGTACAGTGGTGGTGATAGTTGCCCAGACAGTGTGAATGTACTTAAAGCTAATCAACTGCACACTTAAAAATAAGTAAAATAAATTTTATGTTATGTATATAAAGCAAAACAAACAAAACAAACCCCTAGATCTCCTCTTGGCCTGGCAGTCCTGAGATCAGCGCAGCCCCTGAAAGTGTACACCGGTGGCACACGTGTGTCTGGAGGAGAACTTTTGTGGCAACTCAGAGTCTCAAAGGGGCTTGTAACAAATGAGGAAAAAGCCCTAAACAAGGAACAATTTTAGGATTAGTAAGTCAAGTCACTTCGTGAGTTGGCAGAGCTCACCTGTGTCACATGTGGGGTCCTCGGATCCTGCCTCTGGGGATATTCAGGTCCCGTGGTGGAAATGAAAGCTTGGGAAGAGTGGGTGCTTTACCTGGGACCACACAGCCAGGGTTCAGACTCCAGAGCCCATACGTGTTCCCTGATTTGAGCCCCATGTGGTGACGCCCACTGGGCGGACCTGTGACAACAGCTCCGTCACGGGCCTGTCTTCCTAAGCCCTGCTGATGGTTCGCCCACCCAGGCCCTACCCTGCCTGTCCTGCTGGCTTTCCCCACCCCACACCCTTCATCCTAGATGATCAGGCCCCACAGCCATGGGAAGTGATGATGCCCCACAGCCCAGCTCTGAGCCAGGACTGCAGAGACAAGAGGCAACTTGTTACTTTCCCAACAGCTACAAGAAAAGGAGCACAGGGTTCTCTCCTTGCTGATGATTACTAGCCATTCCCAAGAGACAAGTGGCAGGGCCCTCCCCTGGGAAAGGGAAGCGCTTCCAGGCAGCCCTCGACCATGTGCAATATCCAGCTCAGTCAGTCCTACTCAGAGGGACCAGCACGGTGGGTCCCCAGGTCCAGGCACCGGGGCGAGTGACTAAGCCCCAGGTGTCTCATCTGTGAATGAGAACAGTAACCTTACCCACTCTCCCTGACAAGGTAAGGAATGCACGGGGCGGTACACAAAAAGGCCTCAGCTGGGCCTGGCTCACTATAAATATCCAAAAGAAGGGGAGCTGGTAGGGGGAGCTGGCCGAAGACCCCAGAGGACCCCAATTCCACAGCCTGGAAAATTATTTTCTAGGTGGATATAAAATGGCAGCAAGCAGACCACCAGGAAACCCGGCCACCCCCAGCAAACCTGGAAGCTGAGAACTGGCCACTCCTTAGCAAACGTGGAGGGAGAACAAAAACTCTGGGCCAAGGGTGATCCTTGGAAGGAAAGCTTTAAATCCCAACCTAGCCTATTCCTAGAGACATGCAGGCCGGGCATGTGCGGGGTGGGGCCCTCTGCTGGAGCCAAAGAAAGCCCCAGGATGGACTCAGAGGCTTCCTGGTTCTATTCTGGGCCAACCTTGACTCGTTGGGGGCCTTGGGCAAGCCACTTCCTGTTGTTCAGGCCAGTTTCCGCGGTGGGAGAGGCCACGCTGCCTCTAAGGTCCAGGAGGGAGAGATTTAAACAGCCTGCGGCCACTGGCACTTACAACCCTCAGGGCTCCGCCTCCTTGGCTTTACTGTTTATTTCAGCCAAAGCTGAATGTGACCTTATTCATTGAGACTCTATCAGTTATCTTCCTCTCCCTAAATATTTGTCCAACAAATATTGTTAACTATTTTAATTCAGGAACACTGATGCCCTTTTACCAACAAAGGAACTAAAAATGGTCTGTGGCTGAGAAACTTCCTTTCCATGGTTTAAAAAAAAAAGGAAGTGAGAACAGCAGGGCTGGGGCCCTTCCTATTCCTCCCAGCTGTGGCTTCAGGCCCCATACCCTCTAGGAACCTGACGTTGGGTCCTGTGGCTCCAGGCTCAGCATGGGACAGGTCCCTCCTTTCCTCGGGCCTCAACCAGCAGCCTGTGCCATGGAAACACCCCCTACCAGACGGTATGGGGCCTAGGCACCCAGCTGTCTACTCTTAACAGCCTCTTCATGTCTTGTCTGTTCATTCCAGGTTTGAAACCAAGCCCCATGAGCACCTAAGTAATTTTTGGTAAGTGACCAGGGTCTCTTCTCCATGACTGGCCTAAGCCTGCAGCCCCACCATCCCCGAGCCCAGTGCTGTTCACCATGACCCAGCCCACCAGTCACAGGGCTTGGGATGTGCCTGTCAAGCCACTTACCAGAGTCCCAGAGGAGCTGGCCAGCGTGGCTGGGGGCCTCTGCACTTTCATGACTTCTCCATAGTCGACAATGTCAAAGTTACTCTTCCAAACCATCACCTGCCGAGACCAACAAGCACACATCAGGGGGAAGAAAAAACCCTTGCCAGTCCTTCTCCAGGGAGAAAATGGGCCCAAAGGCCATCCCCAAAGTTCTGGACCAGTGGTGGGATTACGGTCCCCACTTGACACCCCTACTCATCTCTGGGACCTGCCCCACCTCCCTGGAGAGCAGGCTTTTTAGACAGGTCCCCAGGGGACCAGGGTGCCCTGGCAGGATGGGGAGACACTATCACTATCGGGCCTTTGAACTGGCTGCTTCCTGTGCCTGGGGCGTCCCAGGCCCAAGTTCCATGTAGCTGGCTCCTCGGGCTGAAGTGTCTGCTCTAACACCTCAGAGAAGCCTTCCCTGGCCCTCCTGCTAGTTTTTATCATAGCCCTCCATTTACTTCCTTCATAGCATCAGAGTCGGTAGTTATTTCATCTCTGTCCCTTTTCTTTGTTTATCATCTGTCTCTCCACTAAAACAGATGTTCCTTAGAGGGGTGGCCTGGTCAGCTTCACTGTGAGAAGTGGTTCAGATACAGACTCCAGGCCAGACAGACCACTAGGGTTAAGATCCTGGCTCTTACCATGTGGCACTAGGGAAGGACCTCAACCTCTCCGTTCCTCAGTTTCCTCATCTGTGAAAAGGGGATGATTGTAGTTTCTGCCTCACAGGGCTGTAGGCACAGACACTGGCCCCCAGGGAGGAGTCAGTATCACACCCATTACTCCACATCCCAGGACCTTCATGCCCTGAGGCTCCTCCAACAAAAGCTGAACAAGAGCGCTCCCTGCTGGAGGGTGTCGGCCACATGCAGCTGCACTCATCTAAGGACACTCCCAGGATGGCAGGAATTGTGAAACATGGCCAGTTATGAACTGAAGCCACAGAAACACCCCCGGATCCACAGATTAAAACTCAACGTGCCCAGGATGCTTTCCCCATCAAGATGCAGCTACGAGCCTGGTTCTTAGGGAAGCTCCTCATCACTCGTAGAGCAGCACCACTGTTTACTGCTACCCTGATGGGCATCTAGGGTCTCTCATGTGTCCCCTTCCCAAACAGAACGTTGGCAGACACACCCCTGCTTATGGGGTCCTGTGATGGCAGCGGCTGCCTGAGGACAGGCCAGGGTAGGGGAAGTCCTACCTCCTACCAGGTTACCTCTTGTGCTATGCAAATTTCGTTTACCATGACTTTATTTGTGAATTTACTGTACCAGTTTCCCTAGTCTTTCTAAGCAATGAGATGGGCCTCCACTCCCAGGGAAGCCTCAGGAGTCCCCTTTGCTTCCTCTACCCTGTCTGGTTAGCACAGGAACTGGTGCTGGTGTGGGAAGATGCCTGCCAGCTCTTATCCAGGCTGTGCTGAAAAAGCCTCCAACCTCCCTCTGCTTTACTGGCAGAGGTGCAACCAAAACCAGTCCATTTGGCTGGGGCTGGGGCTCACTGGGAGGCCAGTGGGACTATCCTGGGAAGCCCGGCAGCAATGGGATGAACATTCTGAGCGACCCACCAGGCCAACATTGGCTCAAAACGGCCACCGCTTCCTCCCCCTGAGGGAAGTGCAGTTCTCTGAACAAGCAGCACCACACATAAACTAGAGAAAGACCTCTGACGAGTGGAATCTTCAATGCTCCTGAAGCCTCCCAGGTGCCAGAATCTGGGCCAGATCCCAGGGCCAGGGTGCCTAGCAGGAGGCAGGTCATGAGGGCTGAGCAGTCTGGGCAGGAGGCACCAGGGCTGGCAGGTGGAAAGCCTCGGGGCAAAGGGTGACAAGGCGGGGCAGGACCTCCTCACACACATCCTCTCCCTGAAGCTGTGGACACAGCACATGAGCAGCCAGGAAGCAAAGGTCGTCAGACGATGGAGTAGAGGCCCGGGGGCAACCTCCACCCCGCCATCTGCTGAGACCTGGTTTCCCCATCCACAGAACAGGGGAAGAAAGGGCCCATCCCATGGGGCTGCTACGAGGAATAAATGAGGTGAGAAGCTCTTGCCACGTTACCCACAGTACCAGGCCCAGGGTAAACATCCAATAATTATCTAATCATTCACTTATAATCAGGAAAAAGAAGTTACTAACGAACTTTGTTTTAACTTTTTCATGGCAGCAACAACCCAGACTCCTTCCAACTCATGCTGGTTTGAGCAGTCAGGGTTTTGAGATGTGGCCACGGGGTCAGCACCTGCAGCACATCTGCTCTGGGGGGCAAGCGCCCGGGGTCTGAGTGCCCCACCCCAAGATCCAGCCTTCCAGGTCGCTGAAAGCCACCAAGGAAGCTGGTGAAACCCAGCCCAGGCGTCCCCAAGACACCTCAGCCCCCGTCTGTCCTGATCGGTATCAGCTGAGGCCCCTGCAACCATTCCTCACTTACTTGTTCATCAGAACCTCCAGAAGCAAAATATTCTCCCGTTCTTGAAAAGGCAACAGTGGTGGCTGGACCCTATCAGAATAAACCAAAAAGAACAAACACCACAGGTCACTCTAGGCACTCAATACATGGGAAGAAAACCAGAAGCTCCTGAGCGAAGGCAGCAGCAGGACAAAGGGCTGAGAGCCTCATTCAGCCCAGGGTCCTCCCCAACCTTTGGCCAAGGAACCTGCAGGTGCCCAAGCACGAGGACTACTGCTGAGACCTCTGTCCCCGAGCACCACTAACAGGACAAAGGCCAGGCCACGAGGTCGAGGGATGGCAGAGAGGAATAAGTGGGACAGTCCCTGCTGACAGTCCCACTGGGGCCAGCACCACTGTCCCCCTGCCCAAGGAGAAGCCGGAGGTCACAGAGATGAAGCGACTTAACCCAGGCCCAGCAATGGGACTAGAACTCGATGCCCCTGACCCAGGTTGTGCTCCCCACCTCCACCCCCAACACCCTGTGACTGACCAGAGAAGCCCGGAGCCCCACGGAGGAGCCAATGAGCGGAGGCAGGGCGCAGTCGGGGAGCCCAGGAGACACAAGAGGCCAGAACCAGGGCAGGAACGAAGCTGGCAGGGGTTTACTGAAGGTGCCCGGCAGGGGAGCAATGTGACGGCTCTTCTAACAGGCACGTCACTTTCCTCACGTTGGGGCCTTGGGAGGAGACGTGCCGCTCTGGCTTCTCAGGTGCTGAGACGGCACGACTGTCCCAAGGGTGGTGCCAGGCCTGCCCCCAGCTGCACTCTGAGGACCAGTGAGCATAGGCAGACTTGGGGCAGGGGGCATGATCTCCCAGGGAGAGGGGAGGGCTCTTCTCCATGCCTGAAATCCATTACAGGAAGATGCACAGAGCAGCACACCACCACAAACCATCTCCTCTTTTTGGCCAGACTTTCAGAGTGGCAGTACCTGGCATTCCCCAAGCAAAACCAGGTAAGAGAGGTTCTCTCCTTGATAACAACAGTGTGACCACTGTCACAAAGGCCACCTCAGTTCCTCCAGACCAGCCTGGGGAGCAACAGGAGCCCCAGCTGCCCATATAAGGGGACTCCAGCAGTGGGGCCGACAAAGCAGTGGAACCATGAAGAACACTGGCAAGCTCTTCCACTCATGCCAGAAAAGACCAGAAAAGTTGTAGGCTGGAAAGGGACCCAAGGTCTCGGAGCAAGGCCAGCCTCTGCTTGCCCAGAAGAGACAGGCAGATTAGACTGAGTTGCCCCCTGGGCCCAGGCACTCTAGACAGGAGGAATCATGTCTGCCCGTGCTTCTGGAATCTACCCACAGCTCCTCCTCCCCAAGCTGCCCGTAACGAGGGTGATGAAGGAGAAAGCAGCACAAGGCCGGCTGCTACGAGGTGCTCAGGCTGCTCGGAGCGCTTCATCTGCATTAACCCGCTTAATGCTTGGGGATGGTCTGTACATTTATCCTTCTGAAGGGTGACATGTCCAAGAGGAGAGAACAGGGCTGGAGGGGTCAGAGATGAGGTCCCAGCCGTGTCTCTCACTGCCTTCTCATGCAGGTGGGGCCCAAGGGGCTGGGATCACAGCAGCGTGGGAGTCCTGTGCAGCCATCCAACAGGACAAAGCGATCCGTTCTTACTGACAGTGAGTGTGAAATGCCAGGTGCACGGCATCACGCGCGGGGTGCAGGATGGGGGCAGCTCAGGCGTCACTCAGACATCCTTCCAGGTGGACAGTCATCACACATTGACAGGACTTACAGGGGGACACAATTTCAGGTGACTTTTACTTGACTCTTGGAAATCTCTGTAATATCCCCTATTTGAAATTTTTAGTAACGAGTATGTAGCATTGTTACATTAATACAAAAACAAAACAACAAAACTGTTTTCATTTTGAAGAAAAACAAAGAGGGAAGACAGAAAAGGGAAGGAAAACAGTACATGGAGTATCCAAAAAGCCGGGCTCTTTGCCCATCCAGAGCCTGCTGAAGAATGGCAGGTCCCTGAGAAGTCACAACTAAGGAATCAAACAAATATTTATGGGTCTGTCTCCTTTCCTGGTGTCACTCAACTATCACTCAACCATCAAATGCCAAGCTGGGGACAAGATGCTGGAGGCCAAGCAGCAGCAGCACCACTGAGGAATGTGGCCGGCAGCCCACAGTTCGGCAGGGGGATTGAGACCAGAAAGCAGGTGCTGGGAGCCGTCCGGGAAGGAAAGGTTGGTCGTGGGAAACTCTGGGGTGGCTGCAAGCGACAAGGGCGCCGTGAGGAAATCTCCAGGGTAGAGGCTTGTAGTCCTCCCAATGGTGCCTGTTCACCAAGAGGACTGCATGGCTCCTCCACCGGGTACCCTGGTGCTCCTGGAAAGAGCGGCCTTCTACAAAGGCTCCTACCCATCCATCCAGGGCCCTCGAAAGCAGCTCAGGGTGCTCAAAACACAGCCCAGAGAATGGCTGGCCCTGGGCTCCGCTGCAGGCTGAAGGCAGCATGGACTGGAATGCAGACAGATCTCTTCACTGCCGACACCCCAACCCCTCAGTGGGCCCTCAGGGCCCCAGACAACCCAGCCCCACTCCTCTGCCCTCATCAATGCTCCAGCGCCTCTGGACTGCTCACCGCTCTTCAAACACCGTGAGCTCCAGAAGGTCTCTCTCTGTGTTCCCTCTGTAGCCTCCTGAACTAAGCTCTTAATTCAGGTATTTTCCATCTTTCTTGGTTTTAATAAATTCATTCAAGGATACAAGTTTGCCTTGGACTACTACCTTACATAGATCACCAAAGTCTGCAATACGCAACATGTTCACTGTCGCCCCTCTCCCAACGTTTCCTTTCTACCGCGGTTTTCTCTAGCCCAGCAGTTACTGAGTGCATGCTAGTTTCCAAACCCCGGGGGCTGGGGGAGCCTCTTTTATCACCAGCAGGGCTCAGATGTGATGTGTGTTCTCTGAGACTGTTCCGCCTTCACGGTGGCTTACTCCTCTCAGTCAATTAGTCACTCTTGATTCATTTGTTCACCAGCTCAGGGCGGGCATGTTGCCAAGTTGTTTCTTCCCACAGGCAAGGTCCAGGGCCTCTGCAGTGACTCCCAAGCATGACTCAGAGCAGCAGTTCTCAGCTGGGACCTCAGCAGTGGGGATCTGACCTTCCCCTGATTGCCGGGGGTGCCCACCTGCCTGATGTCCTGGTCCCCACGTGGCTCCAGGCTGGGTCCACTGGCAGGGACGCTTCACAGGCTCCACCAGCTCCCTCCTTCTCCCACTCTGGGTCGGGTGGTCAGAGTCTTTCATGAGATGACCATCATGAGCACTGGATGTGGCCCGGCCTCCCACCTCTCTCCTCGCTGCCCCAGCCACACGTGGCCCTTGAGCTCGGCTGGACTCACACACGGTCATTTCACCACACGCCACCTCTGCCGTGTGAACTTCTAGATCCAGGGGACCCATACTGGCTGGTTCCTTCACTCTCAAATGGCAGAGCGTCAACGGAGTGGGGAAAATCGGCAAAACAAAGGATCCTGTGGTGTTTAGATCCCACAGCTCTAGGTAACTCTCACTCCGCAGGCCCTGCAGCTTGTCCAGACCTCTCCACTCTCCTCACCAGCTGCCGCCTGACTCCCTGACACCCTGCACGTTGTACCCACAACAACTACAGTGGTAAAGGCCCCGCAAGGTACCCCCACCCCCACCTTGCAAGGGTTTTGACAAGTTTTTCACTGGCTGCCAACATATAGGAATGTCACACCACGTGCCCCACGTCAGAGGTAATAGAAGAGTGACCATCAAACAGACATGGAGACCAAGGAGGCCCGGGAGGCCTGTAGCGTGGGTGCCCCAGTCTCTGACCCTCGTGCTCAGGCAGTCACCGCAACCCAGTGCAGCGGGCCGTGTCTTCCACAAACCCCCGCCAGAGAGGCTGTGCACTCACTCACTTGCAGCGGCTGTCGGATGGCGCCTGTGCCCCATGCGGACACCTGCTCCCAACCCTCAACCTTGGGCTGTCGGCAGGGAACAGGGGGCCAGGCTGAGCTCACGGTTACTTAAGTTGGGGTCAATGAGCTGATCTTCCTCTTGATGTCCCTTTACCTCTCCTCATCAAAGTCAGATCTGAGCCTCTCAAGCAGCAAAGCAAGTCTCCAAAATGGAAGGACTACACAACAGCCATAGGGCCGCAAAGAAATGAGGGAAAAGGGGCAATTCTGAGAGCTTCCTTCCAGCTGGGGGTGGCCCACGTCCCCGGGCCACTCTGTCCCACTGCTGCCACTCCTCCTAAAGGGTCAGCCCCTTTGTTGCCACTTCCCCAATCCCAGCCTAGGCTCCAGGACGGCACGATCTGCCAACAGCATCAGCCAATCTCATTCTCTGAACCTGTGATTTCTCAACAACCAAGCACAGCCCCTTGCATAGACGGTTGCCCTGGATCGGGGCTCTGGGCCCTCAGTGGTGGCTGCTTGCCCCACTGTGGGCCAGCTGTGGTAAGTGGAACCACAGGCCCATCAGTCCCTGTGCCGTTCATCACTCCACAGAGACACGAACACCAACTGCACAGCCACAAACACCAGATTTAACTTCCCACCCACGTCCCGCCTACCATCCTTTCCCAAATAGCTCTGGGGACTTAAACCAAATGAGCACGGCTCAAGATTATGTTTCAGAAAATACAGAAAAATAAATCTGCATTTCTAGCACACTGCCCCCACATTTGCCACAGAGAACTATGGGGGCCTTGCTCAGGGCACAAGGCTTGGAAAGACAGCTATGGGTGCAGGGAAAGCCCTTCCCTCTCCTGGACTTTCCTGCTGCAAAGTGAGGGATGCGGTAGGATGAGGAGGCTCCTGCGCAGCCCTGACACTCCCAAGTCTGTGCTGGACCCAGCAAGAATTAGGGACTCCCCTTCTTCCTGCTGAACTGTCCCAGGCACAGCAGATCCCCACAGCAAGACGTTCCAGAGCCTCAGAGAGGGTGCTGGCCCCCTCAGCCAGCCTGGTATCCTTGGATATCTGGCCTGTCCTCCGGGACTCGGGCCCTGGAAACGATGACCCAATGGGCAGGACTGAGAGGGCAATGCAAACAGACCTATAGACCCTGAGTCAGCAGGCCAAACCATCTAGGGCAGCTAATGGGGACAAGCGCCTATGGGTCAGGGGAATCACTATGGTCCACCCACCGTGGGACAGATTTTAGAAGTTGTGTGACCGAAAAGCCAGAGCAAGAGGATGTTCTGGGGCAGATGAGGACAACCCTAAACAAAACCAGAAGCCAGATAAGCCGCTGAGAGACTCTGTGGCTGAGTGGGGGGAGGGGAAACAGGCGATCCTCATCCAGGGGTGGTGGGGGCTGAGGGCTATGGCCCTGTGCCCATCCATGGGGGCTAACTCGTCAGAGCCCCCTACCACAGACTCTGTTTTCTAACAGACAGTGACTGCCCACCCATGGGGGCAGGACCAGGACCGTTAACAGGAACATTAAATGGCCTTTTAAAGAGCTCTCACCTAGAACAGCATGGGATCATTTTCCCCAAGCAGCACAGGAAAGGGACGAACATCTGTGAGGACCTACTGTCTGCAGGGGCAACACAGACGCATCCTCTCGCAGTATGACAGGTAAGGGCGTGGTTCTTACAGAGGAGGAAAGGCTCAGCAAAGGCAAGGTCTTGCCCGCTGTCACAGGGTAAGAGGCAGAGCCAGAATGGATTGACTCCAGTATCCGAGCCCTTTCCTTCCATCTGTCGCCTCCTGAAATTCAGTTTTTTCAGGCTGAACGATGGTTTTTCCAAACCAGAAACAGTGGGTACAAGCTGTTTGTCCTCCAAAATATTGGGGTGGTTCCCTAAAGCTGGGCATCAGGCAAGGCTGTGAACCCTCCCCAGCCGAACACATCCAGCACTTGGCCTCAGTCAGAGCGGCTGGCAAGGTAACTGGAGCAGGCTCCCTACCAGCCCAACCACTGAGAGAGAAGTCGCCCTGGTGTCCCGGGGTCGAAGGTGGAGGAAGGAGGATGGTGCGTTATCTCTAGGCTGGCAATGCCTTCCCGCTCTGTACACCCCCGATCCGGGATGGGCAGATTCATCTGGAGTCAGAAGCACCTGGTGGCAGCTGTGCTGGATGAGGCCCTTAGCCACCTCCAGGGACAGAATGTGGAAGCTCAAGTCACCAAGGAGCACAGCTGCACGTCTTCCCGGAAGGATGGGGCAGGGAAGGGACTTCATGAGTCGGGGGACTAAGAGAACCAGACACTGCACAGAGCATCCAGGTGGGGCTCCAGCCCACTCCCCAGCACGTGATGCAGCGCCTCTGCCAGGTCCTCTCCCTGGGGCTTGGCAGGGGTGATACATACCCCAAAAAGGTCAACAAATATGTCAAAGACCTTTTTCCTGGAGCGAAGCCACTCTGGCCCAACAGCATGTCACAAACTCTCACAAGTCAGGGACATCCTCAGAACACACTGACTCCCAAGTGACAACAAAGGCCCAACTTCCACAGGTTTCTCCTGTCAGGCTGAGCAGAGCAGCTCCCAGCCACAGATGTCCACCTGCATTGGGTGGCTGGCTCTGTTTTTAACAACTGCCCAAATCAAGGCTGCTCAACTGCACTATATTCTCCCTCAGGAAGGCATCCTCAGCTGTCTTTGAATTGTCCCAAACCCAGGGGCAGAGCCAGGTGCAACAAGGAGCCACAGCAAACCCTGGTGGACCTGGGGCACGGAGGGTGGGGACGGGGGGCTTTGCTGGGCACATAGGCTCTCCTCAGGCAGCTGCACCACGTGCCTGCACCCCAGCATCAGCTCCAAGACCAGACTCTTCAATCACAATGCTGCTTCCATATCATTAGAAAGTGCCCTGGAGGCAGAGGCGGCAAAGGAATCGGGCCTGATCTGCCCTGAAGGCTTGCTGGAGAATCCAGCACCCAGCTGCCACCAAGTGCATGGAGGTTCTTACCACAGGTCTCCGGGAAGAGGGGGAGGAGGAAGGGAGGGTTCAGCTTTTTAGGAAGAGGAGAGAGGTTAAAGCCAGCTCAGGGATGGAACAGAATCAGGGCTATCCTGGACGGCTCCTTCCTCCCCAAATTGGTCTGCAGAACCATGAGCAAGCCAGGCCCCGGGGCTCCCATCCCCCGGCACCACACAGTGGGGCTGGGTCGTGGGCCCCCTGGAGGAAGAGCCCCTAAGACCCGTGGCACACCAATCCTGAAGTTTCTGTATTTGACAGGGACTTTGGAGGGTTGGAACAGAAACAAATTTGAGCCTCACACTCAGACTCCCACTTTCACGGGAGCAGCAGCCTGGGGAGAAGCCCATCTTCCATCGCCCAACCCTCCAAGTACCGCACAGACTCAACCTGCCTCCCAGCCCATCTCATGTGAGCTCCATTCGGCTGACGTTCTCAGGGAGTCCCCCACTTCCCAGGCCACGAGCCTCAGTGGGTGGGACCATGACATCCATTTCCTACCCCTGGTGCTCAGCCCAGTGAGCTGGCGAATGGATGATGGATGGACAAGCAGATGGCAAGATGAACAGAGTGAGCTCACTTTCCTTCTACTCACGTCCTCTGGGCACTGCGAGCTTGGTGCCCAGAGGAAGAAATGACTCCTGGAGCCACCTCCATTCTCCACACCCCAACCCTGTCCCTCAGCCTAGTTCCCACTCTTCCAGGTTCATCAGCAGACAAGTCACCACGCCGTTTCTCTTGGCCCCGGTCTCACTTCTTGGGGAGAACAACATCCACAGGTTTACTGTATGTGCTGCTGCTGGGCCCCGTCACAGGAAGGGCCTTTCAGATGCCACATTCAAGGGTGTAAGACTTCTCCGGCTAAGAGGTGAGTCAGCGGTTTAAGAATGCTCACAAGAAAAGAGAAGGCTCTGAGTGATCACTATGCATGCACCTGCTGGCGTGGTGTTTCTATGCATGGCTTTTCCTTTTTGTGGGAGCAGGAGAGGTAGCAGCATTTATGTGGTTTTCAAAGGCCCTCCTGGTTAGATCCCAAACTGGGTATGTGTGAATCTACACGGTTGACTTGCCAAACAGCTAACAGAGGTGGGGCCTCCACCAGCTGATAGGAGCAGCAGTCACCCCAGCCCAGTGGCCCCACAGAATACCGAGATGTGCCGGCCTCCGGGGGGACAGGCCCGCTGGTCCTGCACCCGAGATGCGTCTCTGACAGAGAGGACAAGGACTCACCGTGGGCTGAGGACAAGCGGCCTCCATATCCTAAAGAAGCATAATGAAAGGCCTGCGCCCCAACTCCAAGCCATGACCAAGGCCCCCTGTGCCCCAACTCAGAGGGCAGTGAGGTCCAGAGAGCCCTAGGCTGGACACCTCACACCTGGCTGCCAGCCTAAGAGACAGGCGCACCCCAGGGCCTCCTTCAGCCCTCGAGAGCCTGTCCCCACTCTCTACCCCGCCTGCCTCCTGCTCACAGGTGGCAAAGCAGACCAACTGCAAAGCTCTGGTCTCTGTATCCCTGGCCCCACCAGGTGTGGCAACTACATCCCAAAAGACAGTTCTGCCTCAACTTCCTGGTGGTGGACATGAGAGGTCCACACCCAGGCCAGATGCTAAAGGGAGCCGCAGCCCACTGCCTGCCCACAGAGCCAGGGCACCAGATGGTGAAAGCAGCTCAGGAAGAAGGCCTCTCTCCCTTGATTCAACTCTAGGAATTTCCAAACGAACGTGCAGGAAGATTTCCCTCCTTCACACCGGCCTCTGCAAGACATCTGTTGTTTCTGCCTCCAAAGGGCCCTAGGAGGCCCATGCAATTCAGACCAGGGGTTCCAGGGCACTACTCAACCGCTGGATCAAGGGATGCCCAAGGTCACTGGGGACAGATTCCATTCAGCCCCTGGGAAAAGTGTGCCAACTATGTCCAAATGTCTCCTGTCCCACTCCCCACCCAACTGAACTTCCACGCTCCCTCCTCAGCTGCAGCACCAGGACCAGCATTTCTACCAGGGCAGGTCGTGAGTGGGAAACCTGTTCCTGCCTCTCACCCCTCTGCCCAGGCTTCAAGGGGACCACAGAAGCCACCCCATTGGGCTCCAAGGGAAGGGCCACCTTCAGGCAGCCTCTGCCCCATTCCATGCCACTCAGGCCAGGCCGATGCCCTCACCTGATGCCCATGGAGCGTGTAGAGCAGCCGGCCCTCCATGAGGTCCAGGATCTTCAGGGTTGAGTCACTGGAGGCCGTGACCAGGTAGTTTCCCGACGGGTGGAAGGAGAGGGCATTCACCGCTGCGCTGTGCACTGCAGGGAGGACGTGAGTCAGGCCTGGCTGGGGGTGCCCAGGGAAGCCTGAAGATGGGCCATCGGGGCCAACCGAGGCTGGTCTAGTGGCCATCCCTCAGAGGAGCTGTTAGGAGGCCCACAAGGATTTCCCAGGGGAGCAGCACGAGCAAAGGATGGGGGAGGCTCATCAGAGCTGAGGGCAGGCAGCAGGAGCACATGTGGCCAGGCCGGAGGCATCAAGAGATTCCTCTGCTTCTCCCCCTCACCAAGCAGTCAAGCTAGAGCAGAACAGAGTGCTCAAATATAATGCTCAGTCTGTCTAACGTGCTACTGCTTTAGTGAAACCAAACAGAAAAGAAAAGCCTTTACCCAAATCAACAGCTCAGCCCCATCATGACTCTCTCCCCCACTGCTCCAGCCCAAGCCCCACCATCCATGCCGGTAGCCCTCGCTCTCCAAAATCTGGCCACCCCAGCCCCGTCGGCTCCCTAATTGTGGTACCTGTCCACCCCTTAATCCCCATGGCCCATGGGCCCGGGAGACTCTTGCCCACCTCTTCCCCTGACCCTGAAGCTCACTGCTCAGTTACCTCCTCTAGGAAGACCCCCCTGACCTCCCCATCAGGGCCACCGCCTGGATTTGTCCTCCTGAAGCACCAGGAGTCTCTACACGGCAGAGGTTTTACATTTATGTGCAGCTCTTTGGTTCACGGCTGGGTCCCCCATGAGACCATGTGCCCCATCAGGGGCTGATATTGGGTCCACGGCTCCTGGCCTAGGGCCTGACACAGAGCAGGACTCAAAAGCGGTTGGTGAAGGGGTGAACTAGACTCAAGCAGGGCACATGGGGACAGATGGCAATGCGTGGACCAGCTACATCACAGCTTCTTAGGGAAGCTGCTGAGGAAGACCATGGTGCCTTTGTATCCGTTACCACAGGCCTGGTGAGGGAAACAAACAGGGCTAAGATAACAAGGACCCCGCCAAGTCAAAACTGCCACAAACATAGGGGCAGATTCTCCAAACCAACCCCTCGCCTGGAACTATGAGAACACAGGAACCACTGCTGGACCAGTCAACCCACCCACCACTAAATGGAGGTGCACGGAGCCCCTCAGACACCAGTCCAGCTGATGTGCCGACCCCCCTGGGGAATGTGGATCCATGTTCCCAAGAATACTCAGGGGAGACAGTCAGGGCTTTACATAACATGGTTTTTAGGTCTGAACATTCTCTAAGCACTAGGAACTCCAAGAGATGGCCTGGAGTGGGGCTGACGGGGTCTCCACAGCCAGCTCCTGGAGGCCGATTATGGAGCCCCCACAGCCCGACGCCCTCCCCACACTCAAGGCCACAGAGGAGGGGAGCAGCACCCCCAGCGTTTATCACAAATGGGGGCATGAAGAGTAGGGGGGAAAAAGCCACAGCCGATCGAAGCAGGAACTGAACAGGCACCAGCCACAGGCAGTAGCAGAAAGAACATCAGTAGCACACAGAGCCGTATGTGACCGCCCACTTGCGGAGGGACGCAGCTATGTGTGCAGACCCAGAGCAGGTGTGGACAGAAGCTCCGGACAGAGCGCAGGGGCCCTCTCTGCGCTGGGGAGGACAGGAACAGGGGGACTTCTCATCTCTACTCTGCAGACTTACATGATATAGTTTTTAACCATCAGAATATAGGTGCTATGATTACGCAACTGAGCAAATCATAAAAAGTGAACCCTTCCCTCCCTCTAAAAGAGTGTGTCACATCTGTGGAGGCAGGAGACCCAGGGCCTGCAGGCACTTGATGTTGTGCGTGCTTGTGCCCGCCACATCATTGTTCAAACCAGCACTGAAGGGGGTGGGAGAGGGGCCCAAACACTGTGAGATCCCCCAGGGGGTCCTGCCCACCCTTGACCCCTAAGCCCCTCAGCAGGACCGCTTTGAGAGACAGCCGCCCTGCATTGACCTCACCACGCCCCCATCTTCCCTCAGGTCTCCTGAAATGCCGCTCCTGGCACATGTGCCTCCCCTAGCCTGGAGCCCGTGGCAGCCTGTGCCGGCATGAACACCACCCCTGCTCCACCTGAGACGAAGCTGGCGGGGAGAGCCAGCAGCAGGGTGGATAGGGGGAGGCGAGCTCAGGGAGCCCAGGGATTCCTCGGCATCCGTAGGGCGGCAGGGGCAGGGTGTGGCTACCACGCGAGGGCCCCCTACCTTGGTCGAGCCCACCCAAGGGAGGGAGTCCGCCCCGGAGGAAGTGTGCCCAAAGCTCTGCTGCACTATAAACAGCAGGAATAGCAAAGGCCTCCTGGCTGGAGTAGAAACATCTGGAACCATTTACTCCAGAAGAGGGCCCAGCCTGGCATGGCAGGCTCTGAGGTATGTGCCGGACACCAGGACCAAACCTCCTTTCCCACTTGCTCTCCCACCTCCCTCACTGGCCTCACCAGCCTAGGGCAGCCTCTCCAGCTCGGCAGAGTGGGGGCTGTTCCAGGGAGGCCTCATCCTAAGAATCATCCCTGCCAGTCTCCACGGAGGCCCAGCTGCCCCCCAAGGGGGTGAGCCTCCTGTCACGAAGCCCTGAGCAGTGACAGCCCACGAACGATCCACTTTCACCAGGCCCAAAGCTGCAGGCCCTCCTCCTGGCCGCATGGCAGAGATGAGTGATGACTGACAGCAGACTGCCACTCGGGCACAGCTGTGGGCTACTCCCCCGGCCCCACCTCAGCCCCAAAGAGAGGACTCCAACCCAGGGATGGAGATGTACCAACATCAAGATTTTACAGATGAAAAAATAAAAGTAAAAATAAACAAATGGGACCTAATTAAACTTACAAGCTTTTGCACAGCAAAGGAAACCATAAGCAAAACAAAATGACAGCCTTTGGAATGGGAGAAAATATTTGCCAAAGATGAAACTGACAAGGGCTTGATTTCCAGAAATATATAAACAGCTCGTATGACAATAAGAAAAAAACAAACCCAATCCAAAAATGGGCAGAAGACTTAAACAAGCAATTCTCCAATGAAGACATACGAAAGACCAATAGGCACATGAAAAAATCCTCAATATCACTAATTATCAGAAACATGCAAATCAAAACTACAATGAGGTATCACCTCCCACTAGTCAAAATGGCCATCATTCAAAAGTCCACAAATGACAAATGCTGGAGAGGGTGTGGAGAAAAGGGAACCCTGCTACACTGTTGGTGGGAATGCAGTTTGGTGCAGCCACTGTGGAAAATAGTATGGAGAGTCCTCAAAAGCCTGAAAATAGACTTACCATATGACCCAGTAATCCCACTCCTGGGTATATATCCAGAGGGAACCCTAATTCAAAAAGACACCCGCACCCCAATGTTCATAGCAGCAGTATTTACAATAGCCAAGACATGGAAACAACCTAAATGTCCATTGACAGGTGACTGGATAAAGAAGTTGTGGTATATTTACACAATGGAATATTACTCAGCCATAAAAAATGATAAAATAATGCCATTTGCAGCAACATGGATGGCCCTGGAGAATGTCATTCTAAGTGAACTTAGCCAGAAAAAGAAAAATACCATGTATCACTCATATGTGGAATCTAAAAAAACAAGACAAATGAACTTCTATGTAAAACAGAAACAGACTCACAGACATAGAAAACAGACTCACAGACATAGAATACAGACTTGTGGTTGCCAGAGGGGAGCGGGGTGGGAAGGGATAAACTGGGAGTTTGAAATTTGAAGATACTGACTGGTATATACAAAATAGGTAAACAAGTTTACACTGTATAGCACAGGGAAATATATTCAATATTCTGTAGTAGCTCACGGTAAAAAAGAATATGAAAATGAATATATGTATGTTCATGCATGACTGAAGAATTGTGCTGTATGCCAAATTTTAAAAAGTCTACAGAGGAAAAAAAAAAAAAAAGATTCTACAGATGACCAGGATGCCAGGGAGGTTGTAGACCTTGCCCCCAAGTACCAGGAATGGACCACTGCCTGTGGGCCACAGGTGGCCTAAGGAGAGACCTGGTACCCACAATCTACGCTGTGTGCACACCTCTGCCTGTAGAAGCCCTCAGCAAATCTGGCCCACTGCCTGATGGGCTTCAAACTGACCAAGGAGCCCAGAGAAACCCCCGGTGCTCCAGGAAGAGGTACATTTCTGGAGCAGGCCACACCAGGGTGGATCCCCACGGCAGTCCCCACCACGAGGGGCTCAGCTCACTCCGCTCAGGGTGGCTTCTCATGATGCACAATGGGTATTACCAGTGACACAGAAGCTGTGGGCTATGGGTTCACACAATGAAGATGCACTGACACCAGCAGCATAACCCTCAAAACACTCCTCCTCGCAAACGTCACATAAACACCCACTTAGGGATGGTGAGAAAGAGCCAGTGACTTGGCCAGATCAGGTGGGACACTGCACTGCCTCCCAATCAATCTTTTTGGTCTCAAAACACCAAAAAGGATGCAGGCCTGCCCTGCTGGCTGCAGAGTGGCTTTAAAACCCTCCATGATCATGTCTGGGGCAAGGTGGGGGTCCAGGGGTGTCCTAAGGACCAGTAGACAGAGAGTCTTGGACTCAGAGCTCTAAATGGAGTTTCTGGAGAGAACCAAGCCAAGTCGTCCCAGGGGCCTCAGGCAAGTACGCGACTAGAATCAACACGGTGTAAGGAACCCAGCTTGGGATGGTGGAGAAAACACCAGACTCAGAGGCCCTCAGGTGGAAACCCAGACTCATGGCTTCCTAGCTGTGTGACCCCACCTGTGAAATGCTGACCACTCAGGCCTGTCCCTGGAAAATGGGCCCTCACGTGCCTGTGAACCACACGGCACATTAAGGGACAAGGCTGCTGCTCAGATGTCTGAACAGCCTTAATGTGGGCTCCTCCGTGGGGACTGGCACTTCCAGGGCTCCCGGAGCCCCACCAACTCCTTGCTGAATTGGGAAATCAGAACTGTTCGCTGCACTGACAGGCTGGAGCAAAAAATCTCCTTGCCTGAGACAAATGGTGCCAGCTGCCTGCTGGAGCCCAAAGTGATTCCTACAACCCAACATGGGACCAGAAGTGCCCTCCATGGAGCAAGACCATGGGCAGCTGGACATGGGCAGGCTGGGTGGGCCAGCCACACACTGCAATATCATGAATCAGTTTCTCTCTGAAGAGCCCGACAGCCTTGTGCACCCAAAGCACAGTCAGGGGAGGCACTGGATGTCACTGTCCTTAAAAACTTCCCCCTGGGTTTCCAAGGGATCAAGGACAAAAAACAGCTCAGTGTCCACTGCCAGGGGGCTGGGATACCCCTTCTTGGGGTATCAGCCTCCAAAGAGATCCCCCTGCACCTCTTGGCTGGAGGGGTGGATGGTCAGAGGACAGCAGCTACTTGGGGCTCTCTAGGGGAGCCACTGGACTGAGCCCACCTGACCAGGCCCCTCTAGCAGCAAAGAGGGTGAAGGTGTGCCCCCAGCCAGAGCTCCGATCTGCCAGGCTCTCCTTGAGCCCCGGAGAGGGAGCCCAGAGGTGGTGGGATGAGTTTGCTGCCTTTTGAATACCCATCGTGTGCCATGCATCGGGCAGGGAGCTCAGAGGGAGTATTCCAGGCCCCCTGAAACCTCTGGTTTCCATGAAGGGTGGCTTAGGAATAAGATGCTGCAGGCTCGCTGAGTAGCTCTGTCACAAGAGGAAAGGACAGCTGCAAAAACAGACTCAAATCTCTCTGCGGAGCCTGTCAATCTCCTGCACCTCAGGGCCCCTCAGGACTCAACTTCTGATGCTATCTGAGTCCACTCACCACCTCCCTGGCACTGTCTCTTCCCTACCGCCCACAAAGCCTGCTCACTCAAGAACTCCAGGGACCTCTCCCCTACTGCTCTGCGTCACTCCACCTCCTGACCACTCTCTTTGTGAGACACCCTCAATCCTTCACTACCCTGGCTCTGCTCTCCTCAGCCCTCCATTGCCAGGAGAAGGGGCTCCCACCCCTCACTCTGGCAGCTTTATGGACCTTTTCTTCCATGGCCCCTCAATTACAGGGATGCAGGATATGGCCTTAGCCTTCCTCACACCCCAGCTGGCCCCTCTACTCCATAGCATCAGCTTCTGCTTCTATTCAATCTCCAAAACCCATCCCCTGGGTTTGCCCACGCTGACCCCTGCCCACGCTGATGCACAGCCCTCACGGGACATCGAGCATGGACAGCCTGCCCACAAGTCACCCAGGTATGTGGCTTCCTACCCAAGCGGGCTCTCAGCATTGCTGTCCTCTCAGATGCCCCTCACCCCTTCCCTCCTCTCCCAGCACTTCCAGTCAGGCTACAACTTTGGAACCCTGGGCTAAGGCATGGCATTCAAGGCCCTCCCCAGTGGGTACCTGTGGCTGCACCCCGCCAACACCAGACCCAGGCTCCCAACCATCAGAGGTAGGCCTGGCCTCTCCCAAGGTCACCTAGAGATTCTCTCCTCCCAGTGTCAAGCCTTACGTGGTACAAGCCACATACCCAGAACTCTGTTATACTCCTCATGTGGATTGTAATACCCTGACCCTCCCTCCCCACCTCTCCCTGCCCAAACCCTCCCTCCTGACCCCACACTCAGAGGCGGCCTTCTGGCCCAGCACTCCTCTGTGCCTCCCACCTTCCCCTAGTCAACTATGCAGATGTAGCCAGTCTCCATCTCAGGCCTGGCCCAGAACAGGAGGAGAAAGCCCTCTAAGACTGAAGGAGGAAAGGGAGAGGCGTGGTCTCCAAGTAGAGAGCAGCCCCCGCTGCTGCTCTGTTCTCCAAGCCTCTGTCTGAAACAACGTCAGTGACAAACCTCAGGGCTCCCTAGTTGAGGAAAGAACCAGTTCTTGTAGCTGGCCGCCTGGTGGTGGTGTACGGTACTGCAGGCCTTGACCAACCCGGCCAGCCTTGCTGAGAGCAGTCCTGCAGACTCCAGCCAGGACTGAGACTTGGCATCTGTTAGTCATTGCCACTAACAATGCACCTGGATCCCACTTTGTGTGAGGCATTCAGTTCATGACAGAGACCAACTCATTACCCTCCCAACACCACCTATGAAACAGGCTTTATCATTGTCCCAGGGGGCCCAGAGAATTCAAGTAACCCAGCTAGGAATGCTGAAGCTGGCTGCAGAGGCACCTCCCATCATGTGCTTTTTAAGACCAGGATACACTCCCCCTTCTTTGAAGGTCTGTTCCCCTGGTTACCCCAAGAAAGTGCCATCCTCAAACGTCTAAGAATCAGCTAGGAAGGGCTTGTTGGGGGTGTCGAGTGGAGAGCTCTGAACCCTAAGCCCCACACTTTTGTCCAGATACATCCTTCCCGTTTTCAGGTGTGAATTGTGTAAATGGGCCATGGACTTTAAATTTAGTCCCAAGTCAACAACTACAGTTCTTCAAACAACTCCAGCCCTGACCTTCCCTGGTGGCAGCCCTGAGCCCACAGGCCTGCCCACCCATTTGGCCTGCTGCACAACTCCCAGTTCCTCTTGCAGCCCCTTACCAGCTCCCTTCCTGGGCCCCATCCCACAACCAGGGTGAGTTATGGCTCTGCCCAGTCACACCTGCTCTGAGGCCAGCCCCCTACCCCCGTCCCTCCAGCTCTCTCATCCTAATCAGAGCCAAGTCTCCCTCACCCCCGCCACCTCCCTCCTGGAGCCTGATACCAGCCCATGTCGACTGCCCAAGGCCCTGCCTATCAAGGCTACAATTAAACAAGGGGACACAACCTGGGGGTGGCTCCTGAGCCTGGCCCCCAAACAAAATCGACCCTTCATACAGCTCATGGCTCCACACCTGTGGAGGACACCATAGAACCAGAGGTGGCCAACACTGACCTCTTTTGACAGACCTGCCCCCTTCACCACACATCAAGGGTTGTCACGTTGGCCCTGGAAGGCAGAGCTTCCATTACAGGGGGAGGTGACTGGCATGGGCAGCCCCCAAGAAGTGCCCCTCAAGAGAAGGCCTGGTGAGAGAGACATCAAGGGCCCCACATCGGGCACGCAGTGTGCGTGAGACTCTGACACCTCATCAGTGGGCAGCAAAGGGCTCGGTAGATTCCAGGTAGCACCATGCTCCATCTCCCAGCCAAGATTCCAGGACAGCTACGCCATAGACTACCCACCCTGGAGATCCCAACAGACCCAGGACTCCTCCCATCCATTCTCAAGCCCATTCAGGCACCACAGCCATGAGCTACATGCCTGGTGCAACACAGCCCCAGCACAGCTGCTCCGGGACACTCACACTGATAATGCTGCAGGAGCCGGTGCGTCCGCACATCCCACACCTTCACTGTGTTGTCCATGCCGGCAGCAGCGATGCACGTGCCGCTGGGGTGGAAGTCCACGTAGGTGACAAAGCTGGAGAGACAAGGGCCGCCACGTGCTGTAGGAGGTCTGCCCTGGATCAGAACAGACCCTAAAACATCCAACACGTCCCCCTCTCTGCACATCTGCTCACGTTGTTCCCTCAGCCCAGAATACTTCCCTTTTGCCCTGTTTCTTTACCTGGTGGCCGAGGGAGAGCATGAAGGAGAGGGTGAGAACAATACCTAGCAGTGACCTGAGGTGGACTCACCAGGGAGCAAGTCCCAGCATCAACTTCAAAATACAAGCAGAGAAAGTGGCCTTCAGACCAAAGGTCAGCTGGCCACTCGAGGGCTTTCACTGACAGCTGACGCCCCAACCAGAGCCAGAGGCAGGGCAGGCCCTGCCAGCTGAGGGCCAGATGTGAAGGGCCAACAGGGTGGCAGGGCCACTGGCTCACCTTATCCAGGAGTCAGGCCAGGGGCCTCAATATATACAGATGTGACACCAGGCTGGCATCATAGCCAGCTCTCAGGGGGAGCCCTTACCTAGGCTCCCAGCCCAACAGGGGGCAGAAGTTGGGGTTCATTTAGGAACCCAGATCAGGAAGTCCCTGCTCAGAGGCAGGCTCCTCCCTCTCTCAATGATGTGGCACAAAGTGAACAGCCACCATCCATTACAAGAACCAGATTAGCCTTTCATTTATAAAGCCATCACCATGGAGAACATGTTAACATCTTTTTGGGTTCTGGGTACAACTTTCAGACAGACATGTCACAATTCTGTAAAACAGTAAGTAAAGGGAAGAGAGGCCCCAGGAATGGCAAGCCTTGAGGTTAAGCATTCCGATCGTTTGTAGGAATGGGGATAAGGCCAAACCTTCCAGCCACACGGGAGGGGATGCTGAGACAGAGAGCAGCAGAGATATGGCTGCAGGTTCCAGCTGCCACCACCTGAGGCCACTAAGGGCCTCATCGAGCCCAGATCTGTGCTTTCCTCGAATGCCTACAGGTGGAGGACCGGGTCTGGGGACTCACCCGCCATGCTCACAGTATGAGTGGACACATTCCCGGCTGCTCTTGTCCCACAGCTTGACCGTCTTGTCGTCACTGGCGGACACGATGAGCCGCCCATCGGGGGAGAACCTGACCGGGCATGGCATGGGTCACACCACCGACTGACAGACATCAGGGCACCCCACACCGTCTGCCACGGCCACCCTTCCTGCGTTGCCCACCACCTGACCCCAGGAACCAGCTGAAGCCACGTGACCTGCTCTGACACTGAGTGATCCTGGGCGAGTGCCTTCCTCTCTGCAAGATGGGTAAGGAGGTAAGCAGGTAAGCAGTAGTGCCATACACAAGGCCCCCAGCACTGCACACGGCAACACGTGCTGGTGCTATTAACATCAACGTGCCCCAAAGCCCACCAACAGCATCCTTATCGCAGTCCCAGGTCCCTTGAGTCTACATCTGCCTCTGTGAATGGGTCATCAAGACACAACCTGCCAACAAAAAGGTGTGGCGGTTCTGAGAGACCCACCCTCAAAGGCCTGGTGTGGGCTTGACACATGTTTTCTGGCCAGGCCCCTCCTGTTCTCAGCAGCCCAATGGTGAGGCCTCTCAGAGCAATCAGGGACCTCCTGGGACAGAGGAACAGGTCCCCAGAACACACCTCAACAGTCCCCATTGGACCTCTGACCCCAGAAGAAAGTAGGTAAGACTTTGTGCCAGAGACTCAGCTTCAAACCCCAGCTCTGCCACTTACTATGTGCCCCAGGGCAAGATACTGCACTGTTCTGAGCCTCAGTTTCCTCATCTGCAAAATGGCAATGATGTCACCGACTTGCAGGACTGCCATGAGGAATTAAAAAAAAAAAATCTAGCAGTGGTACTGAAATTATCTTACTGTTGTTGTGGCTACTGCTAGTAAGTGGCCCCTGATGATGCACCTTGGGCTGCTTCTGCACAGATGTTGGGGGTCAACAATGTCTGGCAAGGAACTAACTCACTCATCATGCATCAGCTCAACGAAGCTTTGCCAATTCACAACATAAGGACGATTATCATTCTTATTCACAGATAAGGGATTTGGGCTCAGGAATATTAAAGAGGGGCTAAGTAACTGGCCCAGGGTCATGATGCCGGCACCTGGCAGCTCCCCTGTGTCCCCCAACCCCCCGGGTTCCTCCAACAGTCTCCAGGCAGGGCCACACTCACCTGGCACAGCGGACCCAGTTGATGTGCTGGCTCAGGGAGAATAGGAATTTCTGGCGATGAGTTGACCACACCTTGACTGTCTTGTCGTCGGAGGCTGTCACAAAGGACTGGCCATCACTGCAGAAATGCACGCTCCTCACTGTGGCCGTGTGTGCACGAAACACGGTTGACTCGCCTTTGCTGCAGGGAGGGGTACCCAGAGTCAGGAAACCCTCACACCCCAAACAGCAACATAAGGGCACATGGAAGCTCTCCCCACCCTTCAGTACCCCTCCCAAAGTCAATCCCAGCCTGAGTTCCCCAGTCCCAGAAAGGGAGGTCAGAGCCTCCCCTACAAGAGCAGAACCCCCAGCCTGCCTCACTCCTGGGCGAGCAGCATCAGTGGAATCCCTTCCAGGATGGCTGAGGTCAGCCCAGACTCCCTGGTGACCCTGAGGGGAGGGCTGCAGCCGAAGCCTCACCTTCCTATAGCTCGTCCTTGGAAGTGAGGGAGATGTCCCCCTGTAACCAGTCTGGCACCAGGGCCCAGACTTGAACAAGCCCCTCAAAAGTCTGTAACTCACACATTGGGTACCCAGATGCGGACAGTCTTGTCACGGGAGCCTGAGGCAAGCAGGTGTCCCGAAGGGGAGAAGTTCACACAGGTGACAGAGTCCTTGTGGCCGGTGAATCGGTAGGCACGTGACTGGGGCTTCATGTGCCACACCATGAGGCACGAGTCCATGGAGCCACTGGCTGAGGAGAGAGGGGACACTAGGACCCTCGGCTCTAGGGGGCCTGGAGCCTCCACCAGGACGCTGGGGCAGGGGGAGCAGCAGGGAAACATGCGTGACAGTTTGGCTCCGCCTTCCCCACCTCCAGTAACTGCAGAGAGGAGTTCGGAAAGACTACGGTCTGCCAGCTCTCCAAGCAGCAGGCCCACACAGGAACCAGACCAGAGATGCCCTTCACATGCCAGCCCTGAGCTGCAACTGAGGGCCCCAGGTCTCCCCAAAGACATATGCTGAGGCCCTATAGAGCGAGTCCTCCTAAAACTGGGAAACCAGCTCAATCTAATGGGCTTTTTACCATTAAGAGGACCCATCAAAAGCCTAGAGGAGGTCCCCCAAAACAGACCAAAAATGATTTCAGTTTCCTTTTAATCTACAGCGCATCATGAGACCAGCAGCCTCTGGTGGGGACCTTGACTGAAGAGGGAGCCTCGTCCATAGAAACAAGAAAGCTGCAGCCATGACAGTTTGTTGAACCCACAGGGGGCCCAGCAGGGGGGCCTCAGCTGTAGCACAAGGGCAGTGAGAGGAGAGGAGTACCCATCTCTGCTCCACACCTTTCCCACTGGTGGGCATCTTCAACAAGAAGGTGTGCCCACATTACTGTGGCCAACAGAGCCAATAAAGACCCAAAGGAAAAAGAGCCACTATTTAAAGCCCATACTGCAGGCCAGACCCAAGAGGTAGGTAGGGTGTACATGGAAAAGCCCAGAACCTGGTCCCACCCTGAAAGGCTGTGTGACCTTAGCAAGGCCCCCAACCTCTCTGAGCCTCACACTCTACATGCAGAATGGAGCTCACAAAGCCCAGCGCCCAGAGAGACTGCTGGCTCAAGCAGGATGTAGGTCTAGATAAAGCACCTGGGTTCCTACGGCACCCTATTCCCCACACGCCACACCTCCCAGGTAGAAATTAGACTAGCTCAGCTCATAACTCAGTGCCTAACAAGTGGCATAACAACAAGATGCCTTCTCTTACCCAGATGCTTTGTGTTGAGACTGAAGTCCACACAGGTAACAGCATCTCGGTGGCCCTTAAAATGCCTCTCCAGCGAGGGGTCCTCCTGGGAGAGAGCCAGGGTCAAATGTGTGAAGCCTGAATGAGGAAGGGGCTTCCCCACGTCCAAGACTCTTCCTATAATAGCCAGGAAGGTTTAAAAATGCTCAAGGCATGATCTTGTATACAGAAAATCCTAAGGAATCACTAAAAAAGTAACAAACAAGTTTAGCAAGGTTACAGGATACATAATCAATATACAATAATCAAGTACACCAGCAATCAACAATGTGAAAAATAAAAGTATGGTAACAATTCCATTTAAAATATATAAAAAAGAGCAAAATATTTAGGAATAACTTGACAAAAGAAATGTAAGACTTACAAGGTGAAAATTAAAAAACATCATTGAAAGAAATATTAAAAGACCTAGATAAATGGAAAAACATCCCACATACATAGTTTAGAAAACTTAATACTGTTAAGATGCAATATTTACTAAATTGATCTACAGAGTCAACAGAATTCCTATCAAAATCTTAGGTGCCTTTTTTTTTTTTGCAGAAATTTGACAAGCTGATTCTAAAATTCACATGAAACGTAAGACAGCCAGAACAGCCAGAGTAGACAAAACAATTTAAAAAAAAAAAAAAAAAAGGAAAAGCAGTCACTGTAGAAAACATTTTGGTAGTTGCTTAAAAAGTTAAACAGAGTTATCAAGTGGGGACCCAGCAATTCTAGGTAAATACGCATAAGAAGTTGAAAGCATCTTCACACAAAAACTTGTACACTAATGTTCATAGCAATATTATTCATAATAGCCCAAAAGTGAGTAAATCCTAATGTCCATCAACAGATAATGGATAAACAAAACGTGGTATATAGCCACACAACAGATTATTATTTAATCATAAAAAGGGATGAAGTACTGATACATGCGACAACATGGATGAAACTTGAAAACATTATGCTAAGTGAAAGAAGCCAGAAACCAAAGGACACATTCTGTCTGATTCCATTTATATGAAATGTCCAGAACTGGCAAATCTATAGAGACAGAAAATAGGTTAGTGGCTGACAGGGATGGAGGGAGCGAGGAGAGGAAGGGGAGAGACTGCTTAATGAGCATGGGTTTCTCTTTGGGGTGTCAAAAATGTTCTGGAACCTCCCACACACACACAAAATTTTTTTTAATGTTCTGGACAGAGATAGTGATGGTTGCACAATATTGTGAGTGTAATAGAAAACCAATGAATTTTACACTTCAAAGGGGTGAATTTTATGGTGCATGAATAATAAAAGTTATTTTTCAAAAGACCCAAGAGGAGAAAATGGTGACTTTCAGCATCCCTGTCTCAGGAATCAGATCCCATACCCTTAATGCCACTGTGGACTGGCCAGTCAATCCGAAGGTCAGCCCTGGAACAGGCCCCCCACGGCTTTACCACTATTTCCACTCCACCCAGCATCAGAGGAGCAGTGGCTTAGGAAGACGTGGAGATAATATTCCAGAGACTTCCCCCATCCAACAGCAACTCATGTCTCAGCACTTGAAGAGTTATATCCCAGCCATGCAAACATCTCTCCCTTTCCCAAACATCAGAAACCTCAAAGAAGCACTTTGGGTGCACCAGGGAGCCCAGCAAAGCCTCCTCTTGGGAGGAAAATGTCCTTGGGGGAGAGCAAGGCCACTGCCACTCCAGAGAGCTGTAACCGGAACAAAACCTCTATGTCTCTGTGCCCAGCTCCACCCCCAACACACCTGCCAGAGTCCTTCTTTCAACAAGAGGAGTGGCAGCTGGGGGAGGGCCCCCAATAGAGCAGCAACTGCTCCACCTGAGCTTCTTGGAAGAACAAAAGTAAAACAGTACCCGCCTCTAAAGGCAAGTGCAGATCCACGCCTAACCAGGGAACCCCTGAAATCTCCCAACACCCTCTCCTCCAATCCCAAAGGCTTGCTCGTTCCTCATCTCCCCCAAAAGGTGGAGTATATATTGAGGTGGGGGAGAACACCAGATTAGGGATCAAAGGCCTGGCTCCTAGTCTGGGCCCTCTGCTCAAGTGCCCTTACACCTAAGAAAGCCAATAAGCCACCACCCAGCCTCCCTGACTTTCAACCCAGTCAGAAGGCCAGGCAAATTCAAAATAATCTCTCAAAACAAGGGGCTTTGAAGTGCTCCCCTCTGCCTCTGACAGGACCTGGCACTCAGAGGGGGCTGCCTGGTCCAGGTCACACTGCAGGCCTGGGACGTCTCAGGCAAGCAGAGATCCCGCTGCTCCCACCAGTCGAAGCTGAGTGCACCCTCAAAAGCCATCCACTGCTTAGGATAACGAGACTTAGGCCAGAGAGGCCCGGCGCTGGCCCCACGTCACACTTCCAGTCGGGCAGTACTAGTGACTCCTCTAGGATGCAAATCGTCGGGGTAGAAAATGGTTTGTTAGCCACGCACAAGGCCTGGCACGTAGGAGGCGCTCACTAGGTGCCCCGACCCGGCGCCTCCTGCATAGACGGTAAACTGTGGCCGGAGAGGACCGGCTTGGAACCCGGGGTCCGGCCAGAGTCCCACTGTCCCCGAGGGGAGACCAAGTCCCGGGCGGCCGCCGCCGGCAGGAACTTACCGGGCAGGGCGCGGCCATGGTGAGGCCGGGGGTGCCCAGGACGCCTGAGGAGCCGGAGGAAGCAGCGGCTGCCGTTGCCGCCCGTTCAGTTTCCGCGCCCCTAACCGCCGCCAATAGCAACGCGGGTCGCTTCGCCGCGCCCCGCCCACCGCGATTAAAGGAGACGCGGCGCCTCGACTTTTTGTCCCCCGACCGGAAGGAGCGCTGTATGACCGCCTCCATAGCCTCCGCGCCCAGCTCCACCAGGCCCAGCAGCCTACGGACGGCGCCGCCAAAGGCCTCTGTCCACCGTCACTCATTCCCCCTGAGAAATTAAAAAGCCCAGGATGAGGGGTTCGCTCTACCGACCCGTAGCCCGGCTAAAGAAACGGCGAGCACAGCCTTCTGGGAAATGCAGTTCGAAGACGACCACATCCTTGTATTGGGGGTGGGTGGGACTACATTTCCCAGGATGGCCTGGGATGGGGCCGTGATTAACCACCCGAAGTAAACACTTTAAGGATCCCGGAAGTGGAGGAACGTGGCTTGTCGTTTAAGTGTCTCTTAAAGCGCCCGCTAGGCCAGCTTTTCTTTCAGTACCCCATTAAGAGCCAATTATTCGTCCTTCCGGAATTCTTTAAATGGTTCGCTCCTCCGAAAGCGCTTAAAACAAGTGTCGATTTAAAAGAACACTAGTCCTTTGGAATCACATCCTCAAAGTGTAGAGATCTGGGTTCTAGTCTCAGTTCTTACCCTGATTTGCAGTGTGACCTCGGGAAAATTAACCCTGTTCTGTGGGCCTCAAGTTTCCCATTTCTAATAGTGTGACGCAGCCTGGCCCTCTCAGGACCCTTCAGCCCTGGGAAGCCGTTGTTTAAAAAAAAAAGGAGACAATTCAGGGCCCTGGCCACCAGAGGTCGTCCCTGCTCACTTTTTGCTGTCTCTAGACCTTTCCTCTACCCCGCCTCACTGTGAACATCGTCCCAGCCTGGACCTGACCTGGACTGGATGATTGCAAGATTTGGCAATCTTCCATCACTTCCCCTGGGCAGATTGGATTGGCCATACTCCATTGTCGATTAGGATCTGGCCAGGCCCTGAGGTTTCTTAGAACATCCTGAGACCTAAGATGGTGTGTACCTGGACCTGCAAACCAGAGGCCAATTCAGTGAACTCAGAAATTGGCATGTGGCTGGAGCAGGAATATGGAGGAGTCTCTTCTTTGGACCTGGAAGTTCTGGGGCCAGATACAGGAGATAGATACATTTAATTCCATCTTCACTGTGATTTGGCATAAAATTGGTTCCTGTGTGTTAGAAATGTTCAGGTGCATTTGACACTATGAAATTTCCTTAAAACAAGTGTAGTATCACTCACCCACACCCCGAAATTGTTCAACACTTTTCAAAGGACAGTTTTTAATCCTTCCCACCAACATTTGCATCTTATTCAGATATTCTTTTGCCTACTGGCCAAACATTTAAAGTGAAAAAAGTTAAGGAAGAAAAAAATTAAATACAGAAAACTGTATCTATTACACATAAAGGTTCATTCATTCTTGTTGTTGAGTAGTGTGTTTTGTTTTGTTTGTGTCGATTTTAGCTATAGAATACTCCTGGTCTAGAGTTCATAATCTGCAAAACTGAATTTAGAGAAATCCTTCTGTAAAATGTCAGTTTTGCTAAAAGTAAGAGGCACTGGAAGAGTTTATTCATCCTCCCTATCTTTCCAAATCCCTCTGTCTGCTGTCCTTACCCATCAGGGAGAGGGCGCTGGGGATGCCCCACTTCCTCTTAGTCATTTACTCACCATAAAAATGCAAAGAAGTCAACTCTGCCAACACCATGTAGATAGCCCAGGATCCACCACTGGCACAGCCTGCATAACCAACACTGGTGCTTCCATGTTTTGACTGAGCAGTCCTCAGCCCATGCCACCTCTACCAGATTGAACTCCATTTCTGATCGGGGCCTCCCTGGGAGGGGAGCACTCAAAGTTGGAAAAGCCTTAATGTCAGGGGGCCTCCACGTTGAGGGTCTGGAAGAGAGCTTCTTTTTCAAGCCCCTCCACCCTGTCAGAGATGTCTCTGTCCTGGTACAGAACCCACACATGGACCCCCTTACTAGAGCCTCTTGCCCGCTCCTCACTCCCAGACCCCCTGCCCAAGGGCCATGGCTACCCCAGGGTGGGACAGAGAAAGAAGGAAACCAGGGATCACACCCTCCCACCTAGCCCAACCCAACCTGTGCCTGAAAAACCCCATCAGTGCTCTCAGTCTGCCTGGCATCTGCCAGAGGCCTGGTTTTGAAACTCTGAACCAGGCAGCTCAGGGCTTTTCCCAGGGTCAGGCATATCTAGGGGTGAGTCCAGGCCCTGCCAGCTCCAAGCTGGGAGATCTCACAGGAGTCACACCACCTCTCCAAGACTCTGTGGCCTCAGTTATAAAATAATCATAATAATATACTTGCTGTGATGGGGGAGGGAAGACTCCATGAACTATTAATTCATGTCAGAGCTCAATGCTGAGCTGCCACTGAATACATACATGTGACTTCTTACTACCGCCTCAGTAACATCTCATACCCGCTTCGTTCCAGTGATCTGGCCAACACCCCTCGGCCTCCACTCCCACCACCCTCCCCTGGCTCCCTCTGCTCCAGCCACACTGGCCTTCTCACTGTTCCTTAAATAAGAATGTGTCAGGTACACTCCCACCTCAGGACTCTTGCACTGGCTTATCATCCCTGGGTCCACGTGGCTCAACCCATCACTTTCATCAGGACTTTGTTCAAAAGTTACTTTCTCAATGGAGCCTGACCACCTGATGGAAAATGATAACCCTCCCTCCCCTTTCTCTGCTTTGTTTCCTGCCTGTGACATCACCATCTGACACTCTGGACTTGCTACATTGTCTTCTCCCCACAGAGAACATCAGCTCCAGGGAATCCAGGGAACAGATGTGACTGTACTCCTACACCCAGCACAGGACCCAGACAGAGTAGGGGGCATAATAAATATTTGCCAAATAAACAAATGAATCCTGACAAGATTGCTCATAGATTGTAATAGGGTCTGTGACCGGCAGGACTTGCTCTCAGCTGGGAAGAAGGGATTAGGGTAATCACGAAAAGCTTCTGTGAGCGAGCAGGGAGATCTGAGCTTTGGAACATGAGTAGCGCATAGGTAGACAGGAGAGAAGAGGAAGGACAGTTTCAGTGCAGGGGACAGCCTAGGCAATGGTCTGGTGACAGGACTGAACAGAGGGTGTCTAATGAGGAGGGACAAACCAGGAGGGCTCAGGAGTAAGGCCAGACGGTAAGGCCACAAGTGTAGACAAGACTTGGGATTGGTCTCAAAGGGGCAGGAAATCACATGTCCCTTCCTGAGGCTGAGGTGAGCCAAAGGAGATCCCTTACAGATGGGGCTCTAGTATCAGGTCTTTCTGTTGTGGGAAAGACTCCTGCAGGGTGACCCTCCCCAGAAAGTCCCATTGCAATTCTGGGCCTCAGCGATGCCCACCATGAAACTGGCATGCCCCTGCAGGTCAGCCTTCAATATGGCAGGCCCACCCCAAAGTGGGAGAGGTCCAGGGGAGCCCCAAGCCTTCAACCTCACCTAACCCTGCTCCTCCATCCAACAGCAGTGGCCACTCTGGGTAATCGTCCAGCTTGGGCCTGTCCTTGCACATTGCAAACAGTGAGTGGTATGACTAAAGGTCATGGCAATTCCTGGGACAGTGATGTCAATGGACCCAGGGGTCCCTGGGACCAGTTTCTTGGAAGACACAGAGCTGGCCAGTAACCACATTCCACATTATCCACTCAAGTCAGATAGAGAAGCTTATCTCATAAGCATGGTACATGGCCTCTCTCCCATAGCCTCAAGCAACCCCATCAGAGATGCTGGGCCTCCGTATCATGTTGTCCAGGGAGAGTGGAAGGGGCCAGGGCAGCCCAACTGTGTGATAAGAGAGAGAATTCCATAAAACTGAGCCCCACCCCACCCCCAAGCCTTGGCTCTGCACACATGCGCTGGGGACAAGGTGCAGACAGGGCTTCAGAGCAGTGGTTCTCAGCCCTGGCTGCATTCAGAACCTCTGCAGGTGGGGCCAGGCACCAGTGTTTCTAAAAGGCTCTCCAAGTGAGTCCATTGGGCAGCCAAGGCTGAGAACTGCCTCTCTAGACCTCTTGTGACCAAGAGGACTTTCTGGGATGCTGGAAATGTTCTACATCTGCACTCTCCAATAAGGTAGCCACCGGTCACATGTGATTATCCAACCTTTGAAATGTGGCTACTGTGCCTAAGGAGTGGAATTTTAAATTTTATTTAATTTTAATTAATTTAACCATAAATAGCCATATGTGGCTAGTGGCTACTGTATTGGACAGCACAGTCCTAGACTGGGGACTCGCTCTGTAGCCCTGGACAAGTCACTGAGCCCTTTGGACTTCAGTCTCCCAGTGAGGCTGTGGGGAGCATAGTGTCCAGTTCACAGTGTCCAGAGCAACCCTTTGTCCCTATATCCCACTGCCCAGCTGAGAGGGGTTTGGAGACACCAGCCCAAACCCAGTGACCTGCAGCAAGACAGAAGGGTGCAGGCCACAGCTCCTCGGGCTCCCTAGCAGATCTTTGCTGTCTGCCCACAGAGCATTTGGGGTGGGGAGCTAGGGCCAGGTGCCCAAGAAACCAGAGGATAATCGGATTTCCCTCCTCCAGGGAGCCCTGAATTGTGGTGTGGTGAACCAGCCTGGAAGAGTGCCGGCAACAGAATAACTGACAATTATCACTTACCTAAGAGTCATTGCCGGTTCTACACCTTCCTTCTGCCTGGGACACCCCTGCATCCAGGCCTCTGGGGGAGATCCTGCCCTCTAACCTTGGTTCATATGCCCCCACCCTGGATCTGCAGAAGGAGTGGCTGCCTTGCCCCCAGACAGCCCCCCACCCACCCTGGGCTCAGGCTGCTCAGACTCCATCAGGCCAGACCCTCTGCCTGCTACTGGGCCTGGGTCTTATTCTGAGGAGCCATGTGCTTCCAGAGGGAGGATCCCATCAGTTCATTCTAGCCACTTCTCTGCAGCAGATGGGGTGGATGAAGGGGTGTGACTGTGTGTGTGTGCGCCCGGCGGTGTCTCTGAGTGCTTACCTGTGATTGTGTCTGTGACACATGTTCGCGTGCCTATGGAAGACTCTCAATGCATGTACCTGTGCCTGCGTACCTTCGTTTGGGGTCCTCTGGAAGCTGAGAAAGGATTCAAAGGGAATTCATTTATTTGGGAGGTGATTCTAGAGGACACCAGTAGGGAGTGAGAAAGTGAGACAGAGTGGGGAGAGCAGCCATGGCGGGTGTCATTAAGGAAGTTACTACTGCAGGGGGCCAGAGCCCAATCGTCCTGGAGAGCCTGAAACCCCGTACAGACCATGCCTAGGCTCATCTCACCTGAGGTGGGGGAGTTAAGGAGTTTATCTACCCACACTCGACAGCTGTGGCTGAGGCCTGGCACTTCCAGCCAGTCCAACACCAGGCCTAGGGGCTTTGGAGACAAAGAAAACCTTTAGTACACACAGGGTCTCTGGTACTGGCAGTAAGAAGTCAGGCTTGGGTTCCCCAAACCAGTAAGTGGGACGGGCCAGGTAGAGTGCCGACACCATCTGCTACCCTGCGTGTCTGTGTTTATGTGTATGAGCCATTGCCACATTACGTCACATGGACACACAGACTCCCATGACCTCTCCTTGTGCAAATATCCACTGGTCCGGCAAAGGTCAGCACAACATCAAGCGAGCTCTGGCCTTGATCTCCTTCCCTCCCCTAAACAGGCCAGCTCAGAGTTTGTCAAATCATGCCAGGCCTGAACCAAATTTGGCTGAACAGACCTGTATCTGCTTTGGTCAGTGGCAGCTTTTGCCCTTGGGCCAGGGTGGGGGCCAGGGGTCAGAGCTGGCTGGGGGAAGGGCCATGAGGGAGGCCCTACTGCTGAGAAGGCACCAGGACTAGAACCGGGCCTCCTCTGTCTGGACCTTGCTGCCAACATTTGTAAAGACCCTATTTCCTAATAAAGTCACATTCATAGGTACGGGGTGGGGGATGGTTAAGACTATATCTTTTAGGGGGACACAACCCTAGGGCATAGGGTTGCATTAGGATTAGACTCCAGGCTTGGCACATAGTAAGTTCTCAATAAATGGTAGCTTAAAAAAGAACATTTTCTGTTATAAAATGAGTAAGCCCTGGGGATGTAACATACAGCATGGTGACTATAGGTAATATTACTGCAGTGCATATTTGAAAGTAGCTAGAAGAGTGGCTCTTAAAAGTTCTCATCACAAGAAAAATAATTTTTTTGGAACTGCATCTGGTGATGGATGTTAACTGACTTACTGTGGTGATCATTTTGGAATATATACAAATATCAAATCAATGCATTGTACACCTGAAACTAACACAATGTTTTGTCAATTAAAAAAAAGAAGGGTGAGGGTTGGGGTTGCGGGAGCTGACTGGCAGACTTTTCCTGCAGGTGCTCGTGTGTAGGGGCAGATATGAGCACACAAGAAGCAGAACGCTGCCCATAGAGTTCCACCTAGGAGGGTTGGGACAGGTAACCCAGGGACCCCAGCCTGCAGCCCACCTGCCAGGCAGATCCATTGAGAGCAAGACTCAAGGCCTAATGTCAGCTCCCTGGGCAGGAGGCCTCTAAAGTCATAGCCTTGCTCATCAGAAAATTCCTTGGGAAGCCTGAGCAAGGCCACCACTGACATCATGGGCAATTTCACAGACTATTCATGGCTAAGGCTACTTATACCCACAGCCTTGGCATGAGAGAGGAGTACAGCCAGCACAGCTACTTTCAAGGCGGGCAGGATGCAGAGTCAGACAGGCCCCAGGGACCCAAGTGCAGATTCTGGGCAGCCACCCCTGAGGAGTGGGGCCACCTACAGAGGAGGAGGTCAGAGAGGGGGTCTGCCACTCCCCTACTCTCTCTCCGTCACTCCTGAGCATGTGACAGTCAGCCAGGCCTAGACTAACCCTTCTTCTCCCAGCTGCCCACTAGGGCCACCCCTAGGCCAGGCCAAAGGCAGTAGAGGGTGTGATGGGGAGAAAAGGCCTGGCCCCAGATCCTCAGAACATTCTGGTTTCTGCTCCATCCAGGTAACTGTGGGCAGCTGGGTGAGCTGAGTTCATCCGCACTACCATGACCTCTGGGGAGATGTGTCAGGAACACCGAGTGCTCCAAGGAAAGGACACGGGTCAGCACTGATAAGGTCATGGAGGCAGCGACAGAACTTGGCTGCCCACGGGGCCGCTCCCAGCTGCCCCAGCCTGGGCACCTTTCCCTTCCTCCCGTCCGCTCCCAGGGCACTAGATCTGGCATCGGACCAGAGAGTCCCACTTGGTGTTGTCCCATGTCTGGGCTCCAACTGCTCAGGCTTGGCTGGCCAGGGAGGCCTAAGCTTCAGCCCTGCTGGCCCACTGGGCTACTCCAGGTCTGTCATCTAACAGCACCCAGCCCTCCTTCCCCCTGGTGCTGTGCTCAGCGCTGGGAATGGAGCCGAGAGCAAGATGGCGTGGCCTTGGTCTCATGGAGCAGACGCGGAGGGCTGCAGAAGCTGTAGTGGTCACGGTGGGCCTCTTGGAAGAGCAGGGGTATAATGATGGGATAGGGGGTGAGAAGTAAGGGACAGGGAGGGAGGCGTTGTCCCCACCAAGATCTGGGGAAGGAGCATTTCGGGGCAGAAGGGACAGAAACAGCAAAGGCCCAAGGGGAGGACTTGTTGGGTGGGCTTAAGGGACAGGAAAACTAGGTAGGGGGATCATCTAGGTGGGTGGGCCTTGCAGACTCCTGTAAGGACTTGGCTTCCCTCTTCTGTGAATGAGAGGGGGCTGTAGGAGGGCTGTGAGCAGAGGAGGAACACTATTCAGTTTTTTGCTTCAAAAAGGCCCCTCTGGCTCCCCTAAGGTCAGCAGTTTTCCAGGTGTGGTCCCAGCAGCAGCACCTGAGAACTTGTAGAAATGCAGATTCTTAGGTGTCCTGCTGAATCTGGAACCCTGTGGTGGGATGCAGAGCGGTCCAGGGATCGCTGGTGCCCCCCAAGCAGCATTGCTCAAGTGCTCCCAGCCCGCCAGAGGCTCTGAGAAGAAAGCAGGGTGGGAAATGAGACTCAAGCTACCGCTGCCCCATACCCACACACCCCTGAGGGCTCTGGCAGCACACAGCCTGCTGAGGGCTCTGCCAAAACCCACAAGAAACCAGCTCACCTTTGCTCAGTCCAACTGGTTTATATAATACAGTTGCCTAACCCACTTGACCAGAGAACATTTTTTTTTCAGAGAACACCTGTCAAACATCCTGTACGCTGACCAATGCCACCTCGAGTGTACTCTGATGTATCTTCTCCCAGCAACTGCCTGTGCCTCACATGCAGTGACCTCTCAGCAACTGCCCTTTGGAAAGTGCACGAATCTCCCCCAGTCACCCTGACTGGACCTGGGTGGTTTCACAAACCCACTGACTTTCCTGAGCTACCGAAGGGGACATACTGACTCCTGGGCTGCCCTGGGACCCCAGGGGTCTGGGAGGATCAGGAACAAGAAGAAGAATAGAAGGGGCAGCCGCCTTGGCCTTCCTGGATTAATGACTGTCTCTGGTGTCGAGCACACACCTAGCCTGAACTTGTGCCTGAGTTATAAGACAGTGTCTTTGGAAAGTTCTTTTGGCCCACTAGCTGTAGAAGGTTTGGGGGAATTGGTCCTAGAGGTCAGTCCCTTCAGCCTCAAGTTGGGCAGCCTCTCCTCTGCCTTTGCAGATAGCCAGGCATCAGGTCTGCCTCGGGAGCCCCTGTGAGCTCCCTGTGCTCTCCTCTGCTACAAGGAAGCCTTGCTGGGGACTCGCTCATTAGTGAGAGGCATCGGGCCACAAGGTTCAAGTGGAGACACAGGAGCCAGATGGCCCCTGCTCCCAGGAGACCATGGCCCAGGAAATGCTAGAGGGGCCACAGGATCAGAGCTGTCCCCATCACGCAAGCCAGAAGAGACTCCGAGCCACCAGGTCCATACCCTTATGAAACAGGTGGAGAAACCGAGACCCCGAAAGAAGAAGGAATTGTTATAGTCACACGGCTTGACTGTAACGCCCCAGGGAGCTCCCTGGGTCCACACTGGTCACCTCGGTAGTTTTCAGAGTGTACAGGGTCATTGGGGCGTCCCTGAGCAGGATGGCCCCAGAGGAGGCAGGCTGAGGCTCATGATAGCCCTTGATCTCATCAGGGATGCAGGTGGAGGGAGGGACAGTGATGCCACAACCCAGAGAGCTAGTGAGCACTTGGGGGAGGGGTGGAGTAAGGGCAAGAGGTAAAGCTGCACACACAAGCTGTGACCCTACACTGCTCAGCCCACATGTGTGTGACACCGTGTATCATGATGTCACAACCATGGTGCACTGTGGCTGTCCTTGTATGTCAGCCTGTAATAATGTGACTTTGCAGCTACATGGGGTATGTGTGTTGCCGTCCCTATGATTAGAAGCTATGCTCGAGGGGGTGTTAGTGATGCTGGCACCTGTGCGCCTGGAACCACGTGGGAATCTGAGAGATAGCCAGTGTGTGCACTTTGAATGCAACCAGCAGGCTGCTCTGGCAGACACTTGGCCCTACGAACTCCCAAACCTGAATTGTCACTTCACGGCTGCCAGCAGTTTTCTGTCTGCTAAGACATAAGCAGGCTGTGGAAAAACTATTTTCTAAATGTAGTTACCTAGATATAAAGTGAGCACCCTCCTGCCTCAGAGCCACAGTCATCTTCTGATGTGCTGGCCACAGAAGACAGCAGGAGAAGGACAAGGAAAGGGGCTTGGGGTCTGGGATGGGGAAGACTTGCCACATGCCCCACGTCTGTCCTGCAGCCCCTACCCCTGTCCAGCTCCACGGGTCCTCAGTGGGGTCCTGACCACACACATAGGTAGGCCACATACCAGGACCGGGATGAGAGGCAGTCAGCTCCAGGGTGAACACAGAGGAAGGCATGGAGGAAGATCGCATGGATACCTGGGAGGGCCCACGTGAGCCTATGTAGCGGAGATGCGGTGACATGGTGCTCATGGATGCCCCTGGGACAGACTCCCACAAATGCCCAAGCAGCCAGGTGCCTGGTAATGACCTTGCTCAGATTCCCCTGCCCATCTCCCTGCATTCACACCGTCTACTGAGAATCCTGGTGTATTTGCCCACTCTGTTCATTCCTGCATGCATGCATTTGTTCATTTGCTCATTCATTCAACAAATGCTCACTGAGCACAATCCTGATAGTCTTGCACCAGCTCTGCTGGGCCCCTCCAACTCCCCAGGCCGCCCAAGTCAAAGCAATGAAGGCAAAGCCCAACGGACCTCGATGTACATGGCTCAGAAAAGAGGAACCTAGGGACCGGGTGGGATGGTGGCCGTTAGCTAGAAGGAAGCTCTGAGCTGATGTCCCAACCAGGTGGCTGCACCAAGCCGGATGGGCTCTGGAGGTTGGGTAAATGTCACAGATGCCCTCCCCTGACCCCAGGCTCCCCGGATGGGTCTGGTACTTCATTCTGCCTGTAGCCCGGGGTCTGCCTTGCCTACTAGTACTGCCTACTTCCCCCAATTTCTTGTTTATGCTTCCTTGCTCCCATTTTACACCTAATAATAATAATATAATGAGACGTATCCAATGCCTCCTTGGTGCTGGGCACAATGGGTGATATTTCCAACTTCCCATATTATGAAGCATAGTGACCAGAGATGGAGGCAATCAAGAGCATGGACCCCCAGCTCGGCCTCCTCCACTCACAACCATCACCTGCTTGGCTCTTATTCTTCAGGACTCATCTTGACTATCCCATCCTCAGGAGGCCTCTCCAAGCCCCCAAATAAAGCAGTCTCTGTGCTGTTCAGACCACCCATGTGACCTCTCACTCTAATGTGATCACATGTTTGGATGGACTTGTGTTTACATCTGTCTCCCCCATCAGACTGTCCACTCCATGAGAGCAGGACTACATCTGTCTTGTTCACAGCTGCCATCCTGGAGCCTAGTTCAATGCCTGGTAAACAACAGGTGCACAATAAGTATGTGCTGAATGAATAAACCTACCTATCTACTTCCTGAAAGCCATGTCACTCCATCAAGAATCTGAGGCTATTTATAAGAACACATACACTTTTATATGAAAGAAAAAAAAAAGTTGAATCAAGATTTTGATCTTCAACTTGATCTTTGACCTGGTGATTTCATTTCCTCACCCCATATGAAGAAGAATTTTCAAGAATGTTTGTAGCAGCAACCTATTAGAAACCATCAAACAATCAGTCAGTGGGTAGGTGGGCAAACCGTGAGCCATAGTGCAGTGGAATATTATGTGACCATGAAAAATGATGGGCACCTTGTTCACGTATGGGCCCTCTCCAAGCTGTTGTAATAAGCACAAAGAGCAAAGAGCAAATAAAGAGGAGTATGTTTCCTAAGTGCAGCACTGGACATGTAGCAGACAATCAACTGATAAATGTTGAATTAACAAGTGGGATCTGGGATCTTTCTAGAAGGACTCATGAGAACTTAGGAGCAGTGGCTGTGTCTGGGGAAAGACCTGGATGAGGGGAATTTATTTGTTTTCTCTGTCATACTATTTGCATTTTTAGCACATATAAACATTATCTATTCCAATAAATATGCTTTTATTATTTAAAAACAATAAGAATTCAGAATGCTCACCTAAAAACCTGTATGTGAGGCTTTTCTTGAAAAATGGGAGGAAGGCCTAGTCACAATGGGCTGTGTTCCTGGGGATGACAATGGCTGGAGCTGAGATGGGGCTGCCCCTCACCCCCGGGGGCAGAAGAGGCACACTGCCCTGCCCAATCTGGCCCCTGGGGGCTGCTGTGTGGTTAAACCAGGTCTATGCTGCAAAGAGCTTAGCTTGCAAGGTCTGCAGGGTGCAGAGTGGGGCTGAGAAGGCTTCTGCAAGATGAAGGGGTGGTTACTTTAGCTATCACTCCTGGCTGATTTCACTCACAACGATTCTCCAAGCCACAGCAGGGCCACCTCAGTTCTAGGGCTGGTGAATGTTGACATGTCACAATCCTGCTAGTCTTGCACAAGAATCTGTTAATAAGCTGGGACCCAACAGTGCCTCTGGTCCCACCCTCCACCAGGGCTTGAGAGTTTTAATTAACCCAAAGGGAATCCCTGGAGAGACAGAGCCCACAATGGTCCCTTGGGCACTTTGACCTGAGGATCTTGGCAAGGAGGTGGGTGACAGGACAAGGACACATTGAAATAGGTGAGAAGGCAGGGCTGGCTCGAATCCTAACTCCAGCTCTGAAACTTTGGACAAGTCACTTCTCCAAGCCTCAGTTCCCCTATCAATAGCCACCAGCTAACACTCACTGTATGCTGTTTCCAGGTGCAGGTCCCACCCCCAAGCATGGAGACTGTGTGTCAGTGACTTCTCATGTCAACTGTGTCTAGAAAAAGTATACCAGTCAGCGTTCTCCAAGGAGGTAGAACCAATAAGCTATATATGTATCATACTCAGCATACATGGAGAGAGAGAGATTTAAGATATTGGCTCACCCGATTGTGGGTGCTGGCAAATCTGAAACTTATAGGCCACATTGGGAGGCTGGAAACACAGGCAGAGTTTCTATGTTACAGCTCATAGCCAAAGTCCTGCTATAGGAAAATTTGATTTTTACTCTTAAGGCCTCCGGCTAATTGTATAAATCCCATCCACATTATCAAGGATAACTTCCCTTACTTAAAGTCAACTGATTGCAAGTGTCGTTCATATGTACAAAATACCTTTACAGCAACATTTAGACCAATCCTTAAACAAACAATAGGAAACATCACCTAGCCAAGTTGGTACATATTGAATCATCACAGCATGAATGACTTCCTTTTGTGCACGAGGAAATTGAAGCTCAGAGAGGCTGTGCCAACTACTTAGGGCCAAGGAGCACACAGAGGGATGGAGCTGGGAGTTGAACAAAAGCAAGAGTCTGCCGCTACTCTGAGAATGGGGCTACAGATGGCTACTTCACGTGGCGTGTGAGGATTAAATATGAAAACACATAGACGTGCCTGGGATCATGTCTCCAGGAGGGACAGAATTCATTAGGGCCATGGCTGTTATTAGGGAATTACTGTTAGTATCGAAGAAGGATGGAACAGCTGTGGGAAGTGGGAGAGGAGACAGAGAGGAGGGTTGCTCCTCAGCATCAGAGATGAGCTCTAGAGTGAAGGACAGAGAACCTACAGCCCCCAGGGTACCCAAGGAGAAAGGAGAGGGCAGAAGGCTTCCACCAGGCTGTGAGCCCTGGTGCTATGCAGTCGGGCCCAGAGCCTCTGACCCAGGTGCAAGGAATAGAGAGAGAGCACAGTGTCACCAGGGTGTGTGGTGTGAAAGGCGTCTTGCCTCCTGAGGCTGTGGCTGGTTGCCCAGATGTTGCTGGGGGTGGGTGACTTCCCCTAAGAATCAGGTGGCTGGCTCCTTGGTTGGCTGCTCCCATCTGCCTACCCAAACTGGACTTACACTTGGAAGTAGAGAAAAGCTTCATGGTGACCTGAAACTTAGACACAGCCATAGCCCCATTCCTCCCAGCTTCCTTAATCTCCTCGGGGTGGAGCACCAAATCAGAGGCAGAAGGCGGGCAGGTCAGCCATGCTTTCCACCTGCTGGTTATGTGACCTTGGGCAAGTTACTTAACCATTCGGAGCTTCTGTCCAATGTATGTGGCTAATCATTGCACTGACCTATAGGGCTGCTTCGGGGGACCAGGCCAAACATCTGAATAGAGCTGTGACTTGTTGCCATACTTGTTGATTGTATTATTATCTTCCTCAGCCTTTTCCTTATTGCCCCTATCCACCCAGCACCCCTTATCTGGGCCTCACTAACTTTCTCCCTGCTCCTCCCCCCGTTGTTCCAGCCCCCCTCACCCCTGGCCAGAAGGGGTGCTTTAAATGCCTCCAGGGCCAGAGAGAAATGAAAGCCCCTGCTTTGGTTGATAACCACATTGTTGATAACAGTGGGATTGCAGCCATGGTCAGGACTCCAACTGCCCTCCTCCGCCACGTGCCTTCTCCTTCTGCCTCTGGCCTCTAGCCTCCCTGACTCCCTAACATCCCTCCTGCATCCCTGGCTCCTCTAGCCTTTGCTGAGGGCCCTGCAGCCTGGCTGCTCCGTTGGAGGCAGTATCTATTTGACACCAGGTCCCAGCTCCAAGGTGGGTGCCCCTCCCCACCAAGGTCTGTCCCAGCACCCTCACCCATACCCACAGTTCTCAGCCTGTAATGGCTACATTCCTGGTATCTGTCTCCCCAGCAGCCCAGGGCAGGGAGCGATGTTCCTTCACACTGTGCACCCAGCACCAGCCAGAGGAGGTGGGCTCAGCCTGGTCCCTTCACTCCACCCCATGTCCCCATTACCACCCCATCACCACCCCATCACTGCAGGGGGCCTGCTCTGGTCTGATCCGCAGGCAGGGGCTTGGGGTGAGGACAAGAACTGGGGAACTCACCTCTAGGTCAGTCTGATCCTTCCCCTAGCCCCCCACCCCAAACCCTCCTCCAAAGGCGGAGGGCAAAAGAGCCCAGTGTGTGAGCTGGAAAGCAGGATACCTTTTGCAGCCCAAACCTCATTTGCTGTGTGGCCTTGAGCAAGTCCTCTACTCTCGGGGTCTTAGTCGTCCTGGCTCCAAAATGGATTAGGGCTACAGACACACTCAGATGTCTGCAAGGGCAGGCAGGTGTCACTGCTTGGGCATCACGTTTCTACAGGGTTGGGGACACACTGAAGGGAGCGCGGTGGAGAAGTGGAGAGAGCCCATCCCACCTGGGCCAACCCAGGGGCTCCAGGCCTCCTGAGTCCTCAAGAGAAGGTGGAACTCTGAGTTTCAATTTAACAATCTCCTGCTTGTTAAATGTTGACAATTCGCATTTTTAAAAAGCACTGCATGGGTCAAATAGAGCATGTCTGGACCACAATTTGTGGGTGCTCGGCTGGAAGGCTAGGTTCAGGGGTCCTCTGGGGCTCTCTAAAAGGATAGTGTTTGTTCTTTAGGCCTCTCCTGCTCTCTTTTGGCAAGGGGTTGGGGGCTGCTGCTCCCTGTGAGCCACCCCAGACCTGCCTCCTGGAGCACTGGATGGCTTTGCTCCACTCTGGCCCCTCTTCTAGTCAATCAGAGCCCACCCCTTGCCCCACAGCTGGCTTCACAAACCCAGGACTAGGCCTTCCCAAGTGGGCCAGAGCCTGAGAGGTTTTCAAATGTAGAACCAGCACAAGGCAGGTGTTGAGGGCCTCAGAACTCTCCTGCCCCGCCTAATCTCCAAATTCCTATCATAACTCGAGTGCCCTATCATTGTAAACCCTGGAGCTCGTGTTTCCAACCCTCCAGGGCAGAGCTGAATGGTTTCCAGAACCTCTAGCCACTCTTCAAGGCTGGCCCCCCACCCACCACTATTCAGACAGGCACTGACACCCCAAGAGCACTGCTGGCTCAAGGCAAGGCCACACTGAGCAGCAGCAGCACAGGCTAGAGGTTTTATCCACCTTCAAAACTGTCCCATGTCTATCTGGTTCTCCCTGAGGGGAAGGCTGGCAAGATTTTTCACCTGGCCGGCCAACGTGGAAACTGAGGCCCAGAGGAAAGCAGTCAGCTAGCTCCTCAAGGTCCCTGGGCTGCATGACCCTTAGAGAAGGGCACTGCTAGAAATAGCTCCTGAGGCCCAGAGTGGGAAAGCATGAATTCTTGGGTTAGGGTTAACATTTTTCTTTTGCCTTGACCGCTGGGCAGGTGCTGTATACATCAGACCCTGACGGTGAAGATGACGCAGACTGAGGGGGAGGGAGGAAGTGGGGGAGGCCAGGTCCCAGCGTCATCTCCAGAAATGGAGCCTGACCTTGCCAGAACTCTGGAGGCTTGGGATCCCCTGCCCAGGGCCAGGGTGATAAGATGAGTTGGTACTGCAGCTCTGAGGAGGGCAGCAAGACAGAAGTGAGGGAGAGAAAAGAGAGGGAAGAAAAAAGCATGGGGGGGGGGAGAGAGAGAGGAGGAGGAGAGGGTGAAGGCTGAATCCAGGAGAGGGATCACAGCTCTGCCAGAATGGGGCCTACCCAGCCTCATTCCTGAGGCAGGAGGGGCACTCCCACTTCACAAATGCAAAAACTGAGGCTTAGGGCATGGGGTAAACTGCCCCAAATCCCAGAATCAGAACATAGCCAAGTCAAGATGAGAACTCATGGGTTTAGCCTTTGCCCTTCAAGGTCTCAAACTGGAAACCACTCAGGCTGCATTTCCCAAAATGTGGTCCCAAGATACACCATCCCTGGATTACCGGGAGGGAGGCCTGGTTAAAATGCAGCTTCCTAGGTTAGAATCAAAGGGGAATGGTCCAGGATTACGCATTTTGCTCAGTGCCCTCATTGGTGATGGTCCTTTGAACCCTGACACTGGGAAGCTCTGTGGCTCTTTCATGGCCTTTCTGGTCTGACTTCCTAGCCCACATCCCAGCTGCACCCCCACAGCCCAGCTACTCAGGATGACTCACCCTGCCACCCCCAGAACAGAACTAGGCCTTTTCCACTGAAGGCCTGACCCACTAGTCTCCCAGTCCCATAGAGGCCCACGCTTCCAGCCAGCAGCTCTCTCCTGGAAGCCTTCCTCATCGTTGGGATTCCCCTCTCGTTCAGCGCCTGTTGGAGTAATAGCCTTCTCCTCCATCTGGAATTATTTACAACATTCTCTTTCATTTTTCATGTGGGTCTGCTTTGTTTCCCAACATTTCCCTCTATTAAACAGGAAACTCCCAGAGGGCTGGAAACTTGTTGGTTTAAGCAATAAGCCTCTGACTTCACCTGACCCTCCTGCCAAGCACAAGCAGGGCTGGGAGAGCTTTACAATGAGGAAATGGAGTCTTAGAGAGGTTGTGGCCTGCCTAAGACCAAATAAGATTCAGAGCTGGGGCTTCTCCAGCTCCAATATCCAGCTCTGCTTCTGCTTAGCCTCTGATCACTCAAATAGCCCTGCAAGGCAGGCAGAACAGAGATTATGGGTCCATTGCCCAGATAAGGAAAGTGAGGCCCTGAGACTGGCAAAAGTACTCAGTACCATCTTTATCCTGTTTCTAGCAGCACTTAGGTCTGACCTTTTCTCTTACCTCCTCTCTGACTGGTGGGCATTACCCAGGGCCCCTCAGCAGGATGAGGCAGAGCTGGGCCTTGGATTCCCAGGCAAAGCCCTCACTCTGGACCCCTGGACTGGTCCCACTGCCACTCTAGACCCAGAGGCCTCCTCTAAAGGTGGACTCATCTCACCTGCCTTGAAGCTGGTCAGAGGCCCAGAGAGGGTACTGGGAAGGACCTGGACACACCTTGGTCATCATCACTCCAGACTTTGTTCCTCTTACTAATGCTCAGCTGGAGAAGGATCAACCTGGACGGCCCTTTCCTCAAGGTGGAGGAGGGCAGCTCTGAGCCTGGCACAGGTCCAGCCCAACCAAACCCAAGTTAAGCTGGGAAGGGTGTGGAGGAAGGCCAGGCTGGCGTTCCTGAGAGGGGTTTGCCAAGCTCTATCCTGCAGGTGTGGTTTGGGGGAGACTCAAAGGAGGTAAGGCTGACTGTGAACTTCGGGAGAGAGTCCTGAGTCATCCAGCTGGTTCCCAGCCAGAGTGGCCAGCAAGGGACTTTGGAAAGCCCACAGTGGAAAATAAAAATAAGAACTAATATGTGTTAAACCCCAACTATGTGTCAGGCCCCATGCTTCCACCCTCCCCTGCCAGTGTGTGGTGTATGGGTTCCATGCAGCCCTGTTCCTTGTGTTCCTTCTCTGAATCAGGTGAAGTCCCTTCATCTCGGACCATAAAGTGCCAGAGCTAGGTCTCCTTCCCCTTCTGCTCCTCCTCACTCACCTCCCTCCAGACCCCAACGAATCAGCCCCAAGACCACTTCATCCTTGGTCACTCCAGCCCCACCTCCTCCGGGAAGTCCTCTGCTGTGAAAACAAGCCCTGGGGTAGGGCGGATCCTGCTTAAGATCCTGGTCCGGAACCCCTTGTTTCCCCTCTCTCCTCTATGTCAAATACCCATCTTTACAGCCTTACAGCCCCCCAGTTGGCTCTAGTGGCGCTTCCCCTAGGATTCTGCCCTTTAATGCCCCACCGTAGGGGCGTAGGGTTCTGAAGCATAGAGTAGTTGGTGAGGAACCACAAGGTGGTGCAGGATGAAGTCACCCGTCCACATCCGTGCCCTTCGTCCTCCCGGCAGGTGATCCCGGGAAGCGGTGGCGGCAACCTCACCCACCGAGCCCAGACAGGAGGGCCACTCCGCCGGCTCCGCCCTTCCGACTCCAGGAGCTCGCCGCGGCGCGCCTGCGCGGGGACAGCCATCGCCCATGGCGCATGCGCAGTTGTCTCTCCCGCTGTATATTAGGACGACTGGAGTCCCGGCCTGAGGATTCTCGCCGACAAGGGCAACGGCTGGTTCGGCTCATCAGCTGGGGTACCCTCGGCCAACGCCGCTGTCGCCAGCTCCGCAGAGTTCTCCGCGCAGGTGAGGACCCGCGCTCAGGGTGCGGAGCGGCCGGGGACCCCCACCGCGTGTCCTGTCTTCCCGCGCCCTGCTCCCTTAGCCGTTGGGACCCCTCCCCCATCGCCCCAATGACCCACAGCCTCGAGGTCAGCGTTCATATGCCAGATCTTTTCCCTGATCGGCCCCCTCCCGACATTTCCCATTTAACCGGCCGCTTTAGAATTCCCTTCTCATACCCCTCCCGTTATTCTCCAGCCCTCGACCCCCGGGTTACCTCTCGTCTCCCGTGCCCAGGACCGGCACCTACCGCCAGACCCAAGGCCCTCGTTTTTTAGCCCTTGCCTTTTACCAGTTAGTCCCAGGAGCACTTCCCCTTGTCCCCCAGGCCTTCTTTATGCCCCCTTCTTAGTTATGCCCAGTTCACCAAGATGTAGGGGCATGATCTCGGTGAAAATCCTGGCCTCAGGAACCCAGGGCTGGGCTGGATGCCTTCTTCGAGTTTGGGAGTGTGGAGACCAGGAGAAGATCAGAATCCCTAAGAGTCCTCTCTGCCTGGACGGATGACAGTGGCTTCTTCCCTGGCCTCACTTCTCCACCTGGGTGTGTGCCAAGGTGTCTTATCTGCACTGTGCATCATCCTTAAGGAGCTTCTGACCTCCCAAACCTGTTCCTGACTTGTCCGTTGTGTCCCACCTCCTTTGTTATTAATCATGGGTATTTACTGTATTTGGTAAAGTTGCTTCGCAGGTGCCTTTGTACCTAGCTGGGGAGTGAAGAAGTTGGTGACTTGGGTAGAGTGTGGTCACTTCTTAGTTGCATCCCTCATCGGTGCTGTCCTTTGACATTTTTGAGTGAGACTTGTTAGTGTCTCAGGTTACCCTTGCTGTCAACTTCAGGTGACACCTGAAAAACCAGGGAACTTGGAGTGGTATTTACCTGATTATTAACAAGTGTTGGTGTCACTCATCATCTCTGTACAGGATCAGTGCACCTCCCGGACATGGAGACTGTGGTTCGCCGCTGCCCATTCTTATCCCGAGTGCCTCAGGCTTTTCTGCAGAAGGCAGGCAAATCTTTGTTGTTCTATGCCCAAAATTGTCCTAAGATGATGGAAGTTGGGGCCAAGCCAGCCCCTCGGGCCCTGTCCACTTCAGCAGTACTCTGCCAGCAGGTCAAAGAAACCCCACCGGCCAATGAGAGTAAGTGTCACAAGCAGTGAAGTCGAGGGTGGCGATGTTTGCATTCATTACAAGATGCTGGAAGCAGTTCTAGTCTACAGTGCTGATGAGGGTCACATTATCAAAGGGGTTAGTCTGTGCCAGGATTGTATCCTAACCATCCTAACCCCACAAAATAGGCACTTCCAATTTTCCCACATTTTTTTTTTTGCAATTTATGAGTATGTGTTATTACTATGGTTACAAACTTTCAGAACAGGACTCTGAGACATTGAACTGAGACTTTGCTGAATATCTTTTGGCTTTGGTGTCCTTTTCCTTCCATCACAGAAGGCAGCCCCCAACTGCAAGGCTTCCAGCAGACTCAGTTTTCCCATCTGATGAAAAAAAGATGAAGCAGTGGCCAGTGTTCCACCTTATAGATTGCACGGCAATGTCTGTTGGAGTCTTAGTGTTTGTCAGTGCCTCATTCATGTAAACATAAAGTTGCAATGTTCTGTTCCAGCCTTTCCTTCACTAGATATTTGGCCCTTTGGCTTTTTTTTCCTTTTAACACACTTTATTTTTAGAGCACTTTTGGGTTCACAGCAAAATTGAGTAGAAGCTTTTAGCTTTTGCAAGTTGTGATTTTTTTTCCCCTTGCGTTTGCTATGTTGTCTGGACTGTGCCTTTTGCCCTCATTCATTTCTCTGTGCTGTGCCTTCCCAAATTCCTGCTAAATTCTTATGTAGTCAGTTATCTTATACATTATATCTTTGGCTCCAGACCATATAGGCTATTGCAGGCTAAACCATCTTCAAAGTCAGTTCTACCTATGTGTTACTCAGTTAGCTGACGCTGTACTGAGGTATCACGCAACCTCCAAATCTCAAGGGCCTAACACATAAAGATTTGCGTCTTGTTCACACAAGATCCACTTTGGGTAATCAAGACAATTCTCTTCTAGGCAGCGACCTGGGATTCCACACTGTGGTGTCCTACAGCTTCACCTCTGAAATAGGTGGCTTTTGCGTCACTGCTGCATTAGGGGAAAGTGAGAGGGTCTCAGACCAGCTTATCTTAGAAATTTTTCGTAGCAGTAAATTTCATTCATGTACAACAGTAATCAATCCAGGGTTAATTTTGCTTCACTTGTATCCCCACACACTCTCTCACTGGACTATTTTGAAACTGGTTCCAGAAATTTCCTCTGTAGATCTCAGTATATGTCTTTAAAAGATATGGCTTCTTCCTAAAAAGCACCATCAAAATACCATTATCACACCCCAAACATGACACAATTTCCTAATGTCAAATATTACATTAGCCCCACCAGCACTTGGGTATTTTAGCCAGGAAGCAACATATAACATCTGTTGGCCAGGACTGGTCACATGACTCCCACTAAATGCAAGGATGCTATTCATTTTCTCTTTTTTAAATTATTTTTTTTTACTCTGGCAAAATGCACTAATGTAAAACTTACCATTGGAACCACTTTTAAGTGTAAGCAGTGTAAGTACATTCATATTTCTCTTCAGCCATCACCCCCAGCCAGTGTCCAGAAGTCTCTTTAAACTGACACTCACTCAGTGCTAACTCCCCATCCTCCTCCCCAAGGCCCAGGCAAACATTCCTCTTTCTGTCTCTAGGAATTTGAGTACTCTCGAAACCTCACATAAGTGGAATCATGCAGAACTTGTTGCAGTAGTGATTTTTTTTTGACGTGCATATTATTTTGTATATGATTTTTAAATTTTTGTTTTTAATAAAGAGATCAGAGTTAAATTTAGTTTTAGTCTACCTCTGCCAGGAGAGGATGAGGCTCTTCAGATTCTACTTAATTCTAGAGAATAATTTACGTTATAGGCCGTGTCAGGTGTGTTCTCTGAATGTGGACTTGCAAGAGAAGAATGTTTTTTTCTTTTAGTAGAAAGGATTTAATCCTTTGTAGGATTTTTTTTCCTCTTTACCATTGTTCAGGAGTTGGTTACAGGTTTTTTTACTGAACAATCAAAATCCTCTTTTACCATTCTGTCCCTAGCAATAGATCTCTCTTCTAGTCTTGGTTGAGTAAAATGTGGCTTTTACAGACTAGCATGCAAACATCACAAATGATATTCACAAACTATTTACTAGCTTAGGTAGATCTTTATAATGAAAAACGCAGGATAAACATGTACATGAGAATAAGTAAAACTTGTTTTAAACCTGTACATGGGGGGAATAAGATAATATACCAAGTTGTCTGCAATAGTTATGTTTTGAATGATAGAACTGTTTTTACTTTTCTAGACTTCCTACAGTGACTATGTATTTACTGACTTTTATAGTGAATGAAATGAACTTGAAAGCAATTTTTGTTTTACTTTTCTTCATAGAAGATTTTAATAAAGCTGTCTTGAGACAGCTTACCCAAGTTGTAGGAGAGCCCAGCCTATGACTCACAGGAGTATTCCAGGATGATGAAGAAAGACTTTTCTAGAAGGAAGATGAATGCATTTGCTCAAGGGGAGAGGGAAGTCATTATAACTAGAAGCATAATCACCAGCCAACTGTGTTAAGTTATGAGCTTTGATGGATCTAGATGAGAAGGAAGAGGTGTGTGAAGGTGACTGATGTCCCTGTGGCCTCTGCTTAGCATACTGATAGTTTGAACTCTAGCAGACAACAATCCAAAGACCTTGCTTTTAGCCTAGCTTCTCTTGCTAAGAAGAAAACCAGTAGTTTATAGGTTAAGCAACAGTAAGCCTTTTTGTCAAGAATCTGTTTAGAAACATTAGCAGAGAAAAAGTTGTATGACCACTGCCAATTACCTTCAAGAGTGTGTCCTCTCATGAAGCATGTGGAGCATACTTGGGGTAGATTTACTGGAAATAATCCAACTCAAAGACTCTGGGCTGTCTAAAAGTAGAAAACTACTTCAGGGATTTGTAAGGGAGAAATACGGTGGCTTTTTCGAGAGGTAGGTGGATGTGCCAGTGAAGTCTTCACAGGAGCGTTTCCAGTGGGGCAGATGAAAGAACAGGTGAACTGGCAGAACCTACTGAGAATACAGTTGTGTCTGGATCATGGGGCAGAGTAAGTATAAACTTTGTCTTTGAGGCAAGAAGTGAAAGAAACAAGTGGCTTTCTTGTGTGCTGTGCGACCAGATCTGATGCGTCTGTTTTTCCATCTCCCCACCTCAGAGGACAAAACTGCCAAAGCTGAGGTTGGGCAGGCTCCTGATGGACCCCAGCGGACTCTTGATGGCACGCAGCTTCCACCCGGACACCCCTCCCTTCCCGGGAGCCAGGGCACGGCGAGCAAGTGCCCTTTCCTGGCAGCCCAGATGAGCCAAGGGGGCAGCAGTGTCTTCCGCAAAGCCAGCCTAGAGCTTCAGGAGGATGTGCAGGAGATGCACGCCGTGAGGAAAGGTAAACAGACTGCATGAGCCGTCAGGAAGAGTGAACGGGTCCTTGGGCGCTTTCGGGCCCTCAGATTTATGCATGAACTATTATTAGGGAAGTATTTGTGTCAACACCTTCTTCTTTTAGGGCCAAGGGGGAAGGTCATCAAGATAGACAGTCAGAGGACTATATGGCAAAATGTGGGACTTTCTTTCCTGTGTGTGTGTGTGTGTGTGTGTGTGTGTGTGTGTGTGTGTGTGTGTGTGATGTAACCAGCTTTTATAGGAATTGCTTAGTTTCTGAAAATGCCCTACAGGCATAGACTCTTACCACTTGTGCCTTGTTTCTTTCCCACCATCTGGTGGGGTAAAAGGTAAGACACAGTGTCACTGCAGTAAGTGGTGGTCTTAGGACTCCCAAGCTGTGTGTCTTACTGATGGTCATGGAGTGGCAACCTTCATTCCAGTTGTGGCTGTATCCATGGAACACACAGTGTCCCCCAAAATCCTCACTAGCAGAAATGATACACACAGCTAGAATTGTCGTCCATGAAGAAAATTATCTCAGTTAGGGTCAGGGGTAAGATGGGGAAGGCATGCCCACCAGCTAGAAAGCTCTGGGCTTTAATGTTCCTCAGAGCTGGCTGGTAGCCCTGAAAACAAAGCCAGACAGTAACTCAAGAAGAAGAGCAGCTCCATGCACTCAGTTCCATCCAACTTTGGTTCTGATGGGTTATTTTTGTGCACTAGGCAGGAAGCCATTTTTGACAAGATGTCTGGAAGGTATTATCAGCTCAGAATAGAACATTGGTCCCCTTTCTCTTGTTACTTTTGTTCAGAGGTTGCCCAAACGTCAGTGAACCCAAGTGTGATTAGTGTAAAGACCGACGGAGGGGAGCCGAGTGGATTGCTGAAGAACCTTCAGGACATGATGCGAAAGCAAAGACCAGAACGAGTGTCCCATCTTCTTCAGGATAACCTGCCAAAATGTGAGTCTCATCATTTGCCTGATGCAGCACAATTTATAACTTAAACATACGTTGAATTAAACATAATTGTGTGGCGAGTTGTGGATTAAAAGCCATATCCCTTGCTTGGTGCAGGTAGGCGCTCTTGGTTGTAGTGAATACCATTGCTCTTTGGAGCCTGCCTCCTCTCCCTTAGTACCTGTGGTCTGCTCACAGTAAGTGTTGTGCTGAGCACTCGACATATGCCATGTCATTTGAGACATACACAGTCAGTTTCACGATGAGGATGTCAAGTAACTTCCCCAAATGGGTACTTCATTAATTTGTCCAGAATCTCCCTGCAATCAAGTGACCAAGCTGGGATTGGAACCCAGGTCTTATACCAAATTCTAGATGAGCTTCTTAACCATCAGACTGTACCATCTTTTGTTTGGTTTTTAGCTGTTTCCACTTTTCAGTATGATCGTTTCTTCGAGAAGAAAATTGATGAGAAAAAGAATGACCATACTTATCGAGTTTTCAAAACTGTGAACCGGAAAGCACAGTTCTTCCCCATGGCCGATGACTATTCAGACTCGCTTATCACTAAAAAGCAGGTGTCTGTCTGGTGTAGCAATGACTACCTAGGGATGAGTCGCCATCCACGGGTGTGTGGGGCCGTCATGTAAGTAGCCCTCAGCTTTCAGCTACCACTGACGTGATTTGATGAGACATTGATGGCTTATTGGGGTTGGATCTTTTATGGGGGTAATATTCAGCAACTAAAAGTGTGTCACAGTGAAGTACTATTCTTAGCCTTTACAACTATTTACAGATTACTTTGAAAGAAGCCCTAGTGTGTAAGTAGTTGGTGGAGCCCCTGTATGTGAGAGGGTTCAAGTTTATGGGCTCATTGACTGCGTGGGTCCGCTCACTTCTACCTCTCCACCAGCGAGTGCCCCTTTGACACCAGGCAGTCTTGCACAGAGGCGTCCTTGCTTATGGCTGTGGTTGGAGAAATCCAAATCTCACAGCAGCAAAGAGAAAGCTACTTCAGAAAGACATTAAAAAGGAGGGGAGAGCCCGTCATGCATGTCCTTCAGGAGGTGTGCCATGGCTAGGGATGCTTGGGAGAGTTGCTTTTCAAACTCCCCCCGGAGGCTTGCTAAAGAGAGCACAGTCTGAGGTTGAGTAATAGAGATACCCTACCATTATGTGACTGGTTGGCAGAGGGTTCAGGTAACCACCATCTAAGATGTCCCTTTAGAGACTCATGTCGTGTTATTGGAGAGAGTGACGTTTGTCAGAGAAAAGCACCCTCAGTAAATTAACTACAACAACTGACTGCTAGATGAACCCTTGTTCTTGATGCTCCCTAGAGGTGCCATCACCGTAGTGCTGAGTCTAAAGATGAAGTTGGTTGAAACTTCTGGCCCCAGGTTTCCCAGGGAGAGAGTTACTAGTTTAACATAAGTTTCAGTCCCTAGATCCTGAAGAGAGGAACTATTTACACAGTATTCAGAACCATGAGATATATTTTCTGTCTGCCCTTTTTTTTTTTCAAGAGACACTTTGAAACAGCATGGTACTGGAGCAGGCGGTACTAGAAATATTTCTGGAACTAGTAAATTCCATGTGGACCTGGAGCAGGAGCTGGCTGACCTCCACGGGAAAGATGCAGCACTCTTGTTTTCCTCGTGCTTTGTGGCCAATGACTCGACCCTCTTCACTCTGGCTAAGATGATGCCAGGTAAGGAAGCCTGTGGTGGGGGCCTTTGAGTTTGAGGGGGTTTCTTAGTAGTAACAGGGATATCGGTAGCAAAGAAGGCTTACAAAACCACTCAAGAGTCATGATGGCATCTGGGAGCATTTGTTCTTGAATTGAACATGAAGTGCTAACTGTACAAGTTCCAGTAGAACTTGGTAACAGTGAAGAGTCAGATTTGCAGGGCTCATCTTTAAGCTAATTAATTCAGATGTGCTTTGTATTCTAAGAAAATCCTTTGGAGAATTCTCTTAATCATTTGTAGTTATCTTTCAATTGAGTTTGGAGTAAGGCAGCCAGATTTAAAAGCAGATTAATTGCCTACCATGGGTTATTCTGCACTTACGGGCCTTCTCAGAGGAGAAGCACTAGTTTATTTTGCCAGGAAGAAACTGGCGTGCAGTGTCTTTTCCTACTGGGCAAAAGCAGCATTTTCAGGGCGAAGTCTGTTGTCCTTGACTGTCAAAGAAGTAATTTGTTTTTGGTGCAAATGGCAGTAAATAGCATTTCTGTCATGTTAGGCTGTGAGATTTACTCTGATTCTGGGAATCACGCCTCCATGATCCAAGGGATTCGGAACAGCCGAGTGCCAAAATACATCTTCCGGCACAATGATGTCAGCCACCTCAGAGAACTGCTGCAGAGAGCTGACCCCACGGTCCCCAAGATTGTTGCATTTGAAACTGTCCACTCAATGGACGGTGAGTCTACATAGAGTAGAGGCCAATATGAAATCTCAAATGAAAACAAAGCCTGAACTTGTTAAAAGTGTGATGTTTATTTTGTTTCTGCAATTTCTGTTTTGTTTTTTTTTTTCACTGCCAGGGTTTTGTAACTGGGGGACACTGTATGGATTTGGGTGAATGTAGATTTTCTACTCTGGCTTTTATTAGGCTCTAAGACCCCAAGGTAACCTAGAAACTAGGGGAAGCTAATTTTTTTCCCCAATAGTAAAAATGATACCTTAGAACGTAAGTTGTTGTGTTCTAACTCTTACCAAAACAAAAATCTGTGAAATACCAAGTGCTTCAGAGTGGTCTGTGGTCTCTCCTCAGGGGCAGTGTGCCCACTAGAAGAGCTGTGTGATGTGGCCCATGAGTTTGGAGCGATCACCTTCGTGGATGAGGTCCACGCAGTGGGGCTGTATGGGGCTCGAGGCGGAGGAATTGGCGATCGGGATGGAGTTATGCCTAAAATGGATATCATTTCTGGAACACTTGGTATGTATGCTCTGCACAGACTGTAATCTGCACTAAAATTACATAACCCTAACAAGGCCAAGGGCTGCTGGGTCAGGTGAGGAGATGGTGTGACAGCATCTAAAGCCTGGGCCACATTTTTGAGTGAGTTTTTATTATCTAAGTAAGTGGCACAGCTTAGCAGAATTCCTTGAATCACAGAGGCATAGTCCACAGAATCAAAGTAAATCTCACAGCCTAACATGACAGAAGTGCCACTTGTTGCCTTTTGAGCTCATTCCAAGCATAGTTGTGGCTCCAGCTATACACCACGGCCACAGCTTTTACTCTCTGTGCGTCAGATTGTTCCCTTATGCTTAAAAAAAAAAGAAAGGAAAAGAATTTTAGTGTTGTTCTCCTAGAGCAGTTGTCAGGACCTGCAGGCTGAGGCATTGTGTTGTGAAGTACTAAGCTCTGTGCCTATAGCATGGGAGCCATGCCAGTTCACTCGGCTACTTTGTATTTCCTTGGCTCCTCCTACTTGAGAGGCAGTGTCTCTTGGAGCCAGACTCCAGACTCCTCCAAATCCATAGCCATGTTGCCTGCTGGGTGTTAATCCTGGCCTGCATAACTCACTAGCTGTGTGACCTTGGGTTGGTGGTCAACTTCTCTGTGCCTCAGCTTCCTCGTCAGTATAATGGAGATAACAACAGAACCTGCCTCAGTTTGAAGAAGATAAGTGAACTGTGTGCAGACAGTTACTGTAGACAGTATCTGTGTGGTAAAAAGGCAACCTGTACCAACTTGAGGATGTCAGAAGTTAGGCAGCTAGAGAGCCATGTAACAATTAGCAAAAATGCCATTTACAGCCTGCACTTGGTAAGGGAAGGGCAGGCAAAAAAGAGCGTCCTTCAGCACCGTCAAGGGGTGTGAGAACCTTTTGCAGACCCGGAGAGCCTGGGGGTTCACAGAGCTGAGCCTTGCTGGGAGGAAAGCACTCATTCACACGTCCAAATTCCAGCAGCCCTTTTCTTGTAAAGAGTTCTCATGCAGGTATGGTCGTTGTGAAATGAAAGAGGCTGGAGAGAGAAGTTTTCCAGTGTAAGAGCAACCCAGCCGTGCGTGGGGTCCAAGCAAGAATGTTAATTACAGAACATCACATTAAGATCAACAAAGACTCTCCTGGAGTTGTTAGTCCTGAAACTTGAGATACCGATTACATAAGTGGACTTAACAAGAACTGAAAAATGAGGCTGGCCCTAAATCAGCCGTCACAGGTTCTGACTTCTCATATTCATCCAGCAAATGCTCTTTCTTAGTTTTGTGATTACTGAAATAGAAAATAAAACCAGTCACGCCAAAACAGTTCTCGCCTTAGCTGGGTTCTGTTCCGGCCTCAGGGGTAACGCTCACGGAGGGCACTGGGCTCAGACCCTCTCCTGGAGCACAGGCAGTGCAGACGCCAGGGATGCAGCCGGCCTGCTGAGAAGGGAGGTGGGAAGGGAGGCGGCACTTGGTGTTCTGGCACTGCACCTGCATTTTGATCCTGGTCAGACACCAGCTTGGTCACATGACTTCGGGCAAGCCCCTTTCATAACGTCCTCAGCTTCTTCCCGTTTGGAAATGGGTGAACATTCCTTTACCTGAGTCTTAGGGCAGGTTATGACAAGAAAGAGCAGAGTAAATGTTCTGAGGCTCTGCAGCACCTGGCTGTGCACTTAGGGGCAGTTGCTATAATAAATGAGCCCATCTCCCCCCAGGCAAAGCCTTTGGCTGTGTTGGAGGGTACATCGCCAGCACGAGTTCTCTGATCGACACTGTCCGATCCTACGCGGCTGGCTTCATCTTCACCACCTCCCTGCCGCCCATGCTGCTGGCTGGAGCGCTGGAGTCCGTGCGGATCCTGAAGAGCGCTGAGGGCCGGGCGCTTCGCCGCCAGCACCAGCGCAACGTCAAGCTCATGAGGCAGATGCTGATGGATGCCGGCCTCCCCGTCGTCCACTGCCCCAGCCACATCATCCCTGTTCGGGTAATGACTTGTCTATGACTGAACTGGCTGGGGGCCTCTGCACAGGATGTCATATGTTCTGGTTCAGTCCTTCCTGAAGTGGGGCTGGGGCAATGTGACTGCCGGGGCAAAGGGCTGTAGCCAGTGGCCCTCTGCCATGTTTCCACCTTTGGTTGACTTCACAGTGAGAATGAGGCCTTTGAACTCAGCAGGCTGGAGTGGAGGTTCCTCCTCCAGAGCACTGGTTAAACACAGGGCTTGTATCTGGGAAGCTCCGGAAGCCTGAGCTTGGCTAGCTTTGAAGTATGGCTCTCTATTCATTTCATTTAGAAACAGGTCTTCCCCTCCCCACTACAAGGGTAGCCCTGTTGGTGTCACAGTTGAATTCATCTAATTAGTAGAGCTGGTATAACCAAAGCTGCCTTCATCCCCAGGGTGCACATGTCCAACTGCCATCATACAGGGGTCACAGAACCTCCGATTTTCCCCATTGAAGTCTGGGAGGGAGATCAGTGTGCAGTTTACCTCTAACGTGGTTTTAGCTCTCTGGTCTGTCTTGAACAACGCTGGACCCTTTAAACTACAGGCATCTGGGCAACGCTTTACCTCCGCCAGCCTTGCATATGGTGCTCCAGCCTGAGCCACGTAGGCATGTGTCCATTAGTCTCTGCTGAGAGGTCGTCCATCCTGGTCTGGCCTTACCTTCTGTTCTCATCAAACAGATAGCAGATGCTGCTAAAAACACAGAGGTTTGTGATGAACTAATGAGCAGACATAACATCTACGTCCAAGCGATCAATTACCCCACGGTGCCCCGGGGGGAGGAGCTGCTGCGCATCGCCCCCACGCCTCACCACACACCGCAGATGATGAACTACTTCCTCGGTGAGTACCGAGGGCTGCCGGCACCTCGTGGGAGAGCGGCACGAAGCTGCCTTTGCAGTGTTTAGAGTTAAACCTTTCAGAGGCATTCAGATTTGTTTCTTCTTTTTCCAAGCAATTAAGAGTGTTCTCAAATGGTATAAAACTATTTAGTTGTTTGATTTCACTTCAGGATGGTACGATCGTTTGGGAAGCTCTGCGGGAGCCTGCTGATCCCCTCATCGTTTCCCCTTCCCCCTTGTCCCTGTGACTTGAGGACGCTCAGCAACAGCTGTTGCGGGGGAAAGGAGAGGCCTCCTGAGCTCGGCTCTGCACCTCTCCGTCCCCTGAGCCAACTCCACCCCTGACCCCTCTCGATGAGGGTACCTGCTCGGTATTCTGCCTCTCACAGTTCTATAAACCCAATCCTCCACCCTCGTGTCCACCTAAAAGCAGAGACTGAATGGGCCTCTTAAGGTGGCCTCTGCCTCACATTTGCATTGCCCTCCTGAGTCCCTACCTGACCTGAGGGGCTTCTGCTGCCTTCAGCCTTGAGGGCCACTCTGCTAGGAATGCTCACCTCGACCTAGTGGAGCCATGCAGGAGCAACTACTTCCTTGAAGGCATGTAAAGTAAAGCCAGAGTTGGGTTTTCTCTATTTTTATAATAGTCTTAGTGAGACAGAATTCACATACCACAAATTCCACCGTCTCAAATTATACAGTTTCGTGGTTTTTAGGTAATGTGCAGTTGTCACCACTCTGATTCCAAAACATTTTCATCACTTCCAAGAGAACCCTGCACCCCTTAGCAGCCACTTCCCAGCCCCTCTTCCCCAGCCCGTCAACCACTGACCACTCTCCTTCTCTGTGGACTTTCCTTTGTGTTACATCTTATTTAAGTGGAATTGTCCAGGATGTGGTCCTTTATGCCTGGTCTCTCACAACACAGTGTTTCCAAGGTTCGTTCATCCACCTTGCAGCATGAATCAGCACTTCATTTCTTTTTATTGCCAAGTAATGCGTATACCACACTTTGTCTGTCCATCAGTTGATGGATGTTTGGGGGGTTCCCACTTTTTGACTATTATGAAAATAATCCTGCTGTGAATATTTGTGTGCAAGTTTTTGTTTGGTTTGGGGGCATATATTTCCATTTCTGTTGGGTACATACTCCCTTTAATTTTTAAAAACTGTATCGCCTCACAGAGAATCTGCTGGCCACGTGGAAGCGAGTTGGGCTGGAACTCAGGCCACATTCCTCAGCCGAGTGCAACTTCTGCAGGCGGCCACTGCATTTTGAAGTGATGAGTGAAAGAGAGAAATCCTACTTCTCCGGTATGAGCAAGTTGGTGTCTGCTCAGGCCTGAGTGTCGTGACCTCAGTCACTGCACCTAACCCCAGGCCACTCTGCATCTAGATAGGCTCTCCACAATTGTCTTTGTGTGTGAATTAAATTATATTAAAATTTAATCAATAGTAAACACATAGTCCTGAAAATAAAATCTTGTCTAAGTGACAGGTCCTCCTGTTTCTGGCTCCTGAATCCAGAAGTCATTTTCTTCATCCCTTTAAACTTCAGACAGTGCGGAATGCAGACCCTCCCACTCTGCTCGAACTAGCCCGGTCACCCCAGAGCAGCAGCTATTTCACTGTCTCCCCTCCAACCTGACTCGGGCAGTGGGTGCTGCGCGGTGGTCCTGCTGTGGCCGCCTCCCTCCCGCCCTCCCTCTCAGCCACTGCCCCAACCCCATACTTCCCCCTATACTTCCCGGTTGGTGGGTCCCAATCAGGCTTGTCTGTAACTCGACCCTCCCAGAACAGCGGAGGGTCGTGCTCCTTACCCTAACTCCTGCCAGACTGCTGCCACTGTGTTCTGGGTCCTGTCACTTCTCGTACATTCCTGCAACCATTTCTTGTCTTCTCTGTGCTGAATTTCTCCCCGTTGGCCTGCAGCATGCGCTGGCCCATCCTAAAAATAAACAAGCTCCCCCTCAGTCTCTACCCTCCTCTAAGGCCAGGAGCTGCCGCATCCCCCTGTCCCGCCCCTTTTCTGCTCAGCCCTCCCCACCTGCGTCCTTGCCGAGGCTGCTCCTTCTCGCCACGCTTTTCTCTGTCTTGCCAGGGGCCGGTTCTGAGTTCCTTTCACTGGATCTCCCAGTGGTATTTGAGATGGTTGCCCTCAGCCTCTCTACGGCTTTCTCTCAGTTTCCATGCCACCAGCCTCTCCTGACTATTTTCCTCCCCCTTCCTGAGCCGGGGCTTCCTAGAACGTGGAGCGCCCACCAGCTTCATCTCTAGTTGCACTTAACGCTTCCCCTCCGCGCACAGGATCTCCCCCAGCCTTGGTCTTCGGTTCCAGCAGCACGTTGTGGCTGGCTGCCCACAAACACGCACCTGAGCCAGGCGGGTCCTGAGGGCGCCCCGGGCCTGCCCGCCCCTCCCATCTTCCCATCACCCACCGCATCACCCGGCCTCCCCACGCGAGATTTAGCAAGTCCTGTCAGTTCCTTAAAGCTACGTCTCATGCCAGGCCCCTTCCTGTCACCTCCGCTGCTACCACTGTGGGCAGGCCACCACCATCCTGGAATCTGCCCCAGCCTCAGCCCCGCACAGCAGCCTGAGAGAGCCTTAAAAGTACAAATCACATCGTGCCACTCCCCTGCAGAAAACGTTTCCAGGTCTTCAAACTGCACTGGTTAAATTCTATTACCTTTTCCTTTTTTTTTTTTTTTTAGGTTTTTTTTGATGGGGGGGGAGTAGGGAGGTAATTAGGTTCATTTACTTATTTAATTTCTTCTTTTTTTTTAAACGGAGATACTGGGGATTGAACCCAGGATCTCGTGCATGCTAAGCATACACTCTACCATATGAATTATACCCTCCCCCTTGCACTTGTTAAATTCTAGATTGTCACACGGGCTGACAACATTCTCTGGGGTCCAGAGCCCATCCCACCCTTATCACCTCACTCGGCCTCACGTGTGGCCACATACTCCTGGGCCTCAAATACCCAAGGAGAGTCTCCCCAGCTTCTAGGCCTTGGTGTCAGCCATTGTTTTTTCCTGGATTTCTCTTTCCTGGATCCTGGTGGGGCTTCCTGTCTTCATGCAGGACAAGGGTCCCCTAGGAGACCTTCCCTGAGCCCCGGTCTAAGGCAGCCCCTCCTGTGTTGTCACCATCGCTTGGCCTCCCACCAGGCTGCACTTCACAATGACTTTTCCCTTGTGGCTCATTTCCTTTTCTCCTCACAGGCACAGGACCGGCCACACCATAAGAACTAAGCAAACATGTTGAATGAACAAAGGGGGACTGTCTCAGCTCTGGCTGCTGTAACTCAACACCCCAGACCTGGGGCTGGAACAACAGACACTGATTTCTCACTGTTCTGGAGGCTGGAAGTCTCAGGTCAAGGTGCTGGCAGATTGGGTTCCTGATGAGAGCCCTCTTCCTGGCTTGCAGCCAGCTGCCTTCTCACTATGAATGCACGTGACCCCTTCTCGGTATGTGCACATGGAGAGAGCTCTCTCTTCCTCTTCTCAGACCACTAAGCCCACCATAAGGGGCTCACCTCATGACCTCATTTCAATCTACCTCCCAAAGGCCCCAACTCTAAGTGCCAGCACCTTGGGGTTAGGGCTTCAACCGATGGGGGACACCAACATTCAGCCCGTAACAGGGACCAAGGATAACACCCAAGGCTCTTTTACCAGAAAAAATAGATGTGCTCGAGAACAACCAAGCAGCGAGAGGACAGATAAACTTCTGGCTTTGCTGCCTTCTTAGCTTAGAGGGGGCAGTGTGCTCTCTCCTCTCTGGACAGAGCTGTGCCGGGGCCCCTGCCCAAGAGGCTGGGGGTGGGCACATGCACCCTTATCGGGCCAGGCACTGAGATAGCTGGCTGAGTCCTGGTCCCATCAGATAAAACCACACATCCAGGCAGGCCACTGGGCATGGTGGAAGTCACGTCCGCTTGGAACCATCACGCGGTTCCTTTCTGGTGAGAAAATGAGCCTCGCTCAGCTTTCCCAGCTCTGTTCTCTCCTGAGAGCTTTCAGGGCCTTTCCATTGTCCCGCACATTCCCACGCCTAGAACTTCCTCCACCTCCTTTCCGCCCAGTGCGATTTCGCCCTCTACCTTGGGTCATGTTTCTCTCCGAACGCTTAGCGAGACCCACCTTCCTTCTTATTAAGACGCTTAGCAAGACCCACCTTTCTTCTTATTAAGACTCACAGCCAGCTGGGTCAACCAGGTCATTAGCTCGACTATTCACTGCCGCTGAGGGGTTGTGAGAACAAAGGATGATGGAATGTTCTGCAGGAAGTGGATGGGCTTTATGAACCGCTGAAAAATGAGAAGCTTGGCTTCTAATAAGGATTCAAGTGTGAAAATGTACGATGTCATAGAAGTTTTCCTGAGAATACTTAGAAGCCAAGAGCATTAAATAAAGTGTCCTAGAGGGGAAAGGGAGAGCCATAGCTTAAGCTCTTAGCAGGTAGAATTTCTTTACATTTATATTTCTTCCTATAACTTTCCCTAAGTCTTGTGCCCAGAACTCTACTTGTCTAGTACTCGCTGCTCTCCTACAGCAAAAAAGGCACCCGGAGGCCACACCAGGGTCCACTGGTGCCCCAGTCCTGTTCACAGCTTCATGTGCCTCTGAACTCTGTTCAGTGCTCTGAGCGGGATCACTGGCTCAACAGGATCAGTCTCGAAGCCCCATCAGCTGGTTGTCCTCAGCATAAATCCCTTACCTAATAATGATGACCGAGGACTCACTAGGTTTCCCAGGCTTCACACACATTGCCACAAATCCTTCTAATAGCCTACAGAGTAACTCTGGCCATCCCTATTTGCAGATGAGCAAACTAAGTTTCCACAGGAGAGGGCACCTGCCCAGGATAACCCAAATGGCAGAGCTGATGACCATCCCTGATAATCTGACCTGAGTCCCAGCTCCTCTCTGGCCTTGCAGAGCCGTGCTGCAGGCAGTATTCACAGTCAAGGGTGTCTGGCAGTGTGGAGGAGAGGGCCTGGAGCCAGCCACAAGCACCCTTTCTGACTACACCACCTCCCACCCAGCCCCACCTGAGCCTAGCTCCTAACACTCCCCACAGGGCCTGGGATTGTGGTTCTGCCCCCTGACCCCATAGCTTTTCCCTACAAGCCAAACCAAGTGTCACGAACCCCTAGACTCACTTAAGTGGAGCCCAACAGTCCTCATACCGTAGCCCCCATTCTTCATCTCCAAAATGTTCCTCTTCCGAATCCACAGCCCCCCAAAAAAGCAGGACTGTGAGCACGAGTGAGTGGGTGTGCATGTGGAGGTTCTAGCTTGGTGCTGCCCCAGGGCAGATTTGGTCTGAGATGGGCAAATTGTGCTTCCCACATGCAAAATGTGGTGCCTGGGACAGGACACTGCCTCCTGCTCCTGCTCCTGGATGTGGCTGGAACAGACTCTGAGCCTCAGCTGGAGCCTCCCCCAAGACTCCAGCCTGGGGGAAGGATGGCTCTTGTTTTCGTTTCTCCCCAGGCATAGGCTTTGGTTAAAGAAGTGCATGGGACCGTACTATACCTTCAGTCAGATCAGATCAGAGCCCTCATAGGGCTTCTGATCTTCTGATCAGTGGGTCAAAGACCTTCCTCTGTCTTTCTTTCAGGCAGGCAGATAACAGGGGATGCTAACCCCCCTGCAGGAGCCCTTATACCCAGTCAGGGGAAGGAGGCCTCAGATGTGGCCTGCAGAGAGGGTAAAAGCAGCCCCCGCCCTGACCAGGGCTGCCCACAATCAGGCTGCAGGATTAGCCAAGTGTGCAGTCAAATCCAGCCTTCCAGCCCAGAGGCTCCTAACAGCCAAGCTGCCACAAACTGGCCTGGGCATTGAAGCTGACCCCACCCTCCTGATGCTCCAGGCCCCAGCTCTGACTGTCAGGCTAATGCGTCTCCTTTGCTCCTCAAAGGGCAGGTTTAGTTGTGGGGATGGGCAGTGAGGCAGCCAGCCTGTGCAAAGCACCTCAAGGGCTCTAAGCCTGACGTGACCGACAACTCACCACACAATTGTGGAGAACTTGAACAGGCTGTCCCCAAACACTGGTCATCGAGGCTCCAGTATCTTGAAATCTACACTAAATCTACTATCAAAACTAGAAACACACACACACTCCAACCAGATCAGGTGCAGCTGCAGCCCCCACTTAAGTGTAATCAGCTGTGGCCACTTTGCAGCCAGGTAGCAGCTCACCTAGATATCCCTTTGATGTCAGAACAGAGAGACCCAGCATGCACTCTAGGTGGAAACAGAAAAGGATGGATTGTGAGTTCACTCTAGAATTTTCCGTGGCTCTCAGCTTGCTGTGTCAGGATATACCCGCAGGCTGTATCCTCTCCCCAACCTGGCCAACCTCCTAGGTGCAGCACAGGCATGACCACCAGAGGGCGCAATTGTCCCTCTGAACTTGCAGGAAATCTTTCCCCACCTACTTCGTTGTTTTTTTTTTTTTTTTAAATGAAGGGAAGGTAATTAGGTTTATTTATTTATATTTGGAGGAGGTACTGGGGATTGAACCCAGGACCTTGTGCATGCTAAGCATGCGTTCTACCACATGAACCTCCATCTACCCTCTTCTCCATCTACTTTGGAATGAACCTTCCACCAGCCTGCCACCTCTCAGGAATTTGGCAGCAGTCAGAAATGAAGCTGGGGGTGGAGAGGGGTGGGAGGGTGCCCCCCCTACAGGTTCTTCGCCCTTAAAGCATCTTCAGTCCTGCATTAGCAGGTGAGGGAGACAGATCCTAAGACCACTTACAACAGAGAAGTGCTGAGCTCAGTGGGACTGCGCATTTGTGGGGAGAGGTTGAAAGGGGTAGGAGACCCAGCCTGCTCTCTGGGTAGAACCAAGACCACATTCAGTGACCTTCCTCAGACTCTCCTGAAAAGATACCTATGAACACAACTGCCCTTGGCAGCTTCCCTCCCCTGCAGACCTGTTCCCCATGAGCCCTCCCCTTTTCTCCATAGCAATGATCCCCAAATCACCTCTTGACCTGCTTCATTTTAGGAAGACCTAGAGAATTCTCCCTTCTTTCCTCCCACTCACACCTCCAGTGAACTGAGGGTTAGCTGTTTGGCCCTCTGATAGCATTTATTGTGCACCTGCTATATGCCAGAGGGGCGGGAGGTGGGGGCAGAGCAGCAGTGTTGCAGAGTAAGGCAGGCTGGGGCATCCCAGGCAGAGAGGCAAGGTCAAAGGGGACGGGGCATGCTGGGCTGCCCCCTGTGTTATCCAGCGGTCGTGGGGCCCCGGCAGAAGTTCTGGTTATAGAAGTGGCGGTTGTCCCTGGTCAGGGTCATGCCCAGCTGGGCCCAGAAGCTGCCCTGGCCACTGGGCTGCTGGGGCCAGAGGAGGACACTCTGGCGGCAGAGGTGCTGGCGCAGCCGCACATAGCGGGAGCGGTAGGCGTCAGGGCGCAGGATCACCAGCACCACAACGTCCTTGCGGTCCTCCAGCAGGCGCTGCTGGGCCAGCAGGAAGCTGGCACGCAAGAGGCCACTGACCCGGTCCGTGTGGGCCAGCACAAACAGGGTCTTGCGGCTGCTGTAAATGGAGGCCCACAGGTTCTCAAAGAGCGTCTTGCCAGGTAGCCAGTCACGCTCCTCCAGGCACAGGCGGAGCGCCCGGCGCCCACGGCGCTCCTCCAGCTGCACTCGCAGCTCGTTGTACACCCAGTCGGCCACTGCGCTCTGCGCCTTGTCGAAGACCACAAAGGCATCATAGAGCAGGGTATCTGCACCCCGCCGCTGTCCCCGCCGGGGCAGCCAGGCCAGACACAGGTGGAAGCAGTACCAGAGGTCCCAGCCACAGAGGTGGTACAGCATGGGCACAGCCAGGCCCAGGGCCACGGTCAGCAGCGAGAGGCCAAAACAGCCCCAGGAGAGGGCCTCGTCCAGACAGAGGCGCAGGTCCTGCGCAAAGATGCTGCGGCCCTGGAGCTGGCCGGGGCTGCCACACTTGACGCGGCTGGGCAGACCAGGCACAGCAGCCTGCACCTCCAGCAGGAAGTCCACGAAGACTGCCCCACAGGCGCAGTGCAGAGGGTTGGCGCTCACATCGAGAATTTTCAGGGTGCCCACTAGGGAGCCAAACCAGGAGGGTTCCACCGTCCTGAGAGCATTGGCGCTGAGGTTGAGCTCCTGCAGCACCTTGGCCAGAGCAAAGAAGCCAGGGGCCACAAAGGTGATGCTGTTGCCACTAAGGTCCAGCCTCCGGAGCTGGGTGCTAGATGGCAGGCTGCCATTGCTCAGGGCCTTCAGCTGGTTTCCCGCCAAGTCCAGAGCTTCCAGCTCAGGTAGGAGGGCCAGGCTGCTCCAGTTGAAGAAGGCCAGCTTATTATCACGGAGACGCAGCAGCCGCAGGCTCTTGGGGAGGTTGTCCAGGTTGCGTGGCAGGAGGGTGTGCAGGTGGTTCTGGGACAGGTCCAGCAGGACCAGGCTTCTCAGGCCTTGGAAGAAGTGCAGATAGAGGTCTCCCTCAGCCCACATCTGGCTCAGGGCATTGCCGCTAAAGTCCAGGGCCCGCACTGAGGCGCTGCAGAGCTGCTGGGACACGCGGCTATGGATGCCGTTGTGCGCTAGGCTGAGGTAGCGCAGGGCAGGCAGCTGGGCCACAAAGCTGAGGTTGTGGCCCACGCCCTGCATGCTGAAGGGCTGGCTGTTGTAGCTGAGGTCCAGTGCCTCCAGCCGCGGCAGCTCCGTGAACGAGCGCCCGTGGTACAGGTCCAACTTGTTGTGGGACAGGTCCAGCACCCGCAGGCTAGTCAGCGGCACAAACTGGGAGCCATTGACTGCCTGGGAGATGCTGTTGTGGCTCAGGCGCAGGCACTGGAGGCGCGAGAGATGGGCAAACATCTCTGGCTGGACTGTCACCAGGTTGTTCCGCGAGAGGTCCAAGGTGAAGCTGAAGGGCTTGCAGTTTGGCATGAAGTCCTCTGAGCCGAGGGTGTTCAGTGGGCCTTGAGCGAGGTTCCTGGTTGGCAGCCGGAGCTTCCCTCGGCCATCTGCCTTGCCTGTGGTGGCCGCTGGCCTCATAGCTCCGCTGATGCGGTTGTCTGACAGGTCCACGTAAAGCAGGCCAGGGAAGGCCTCAAAGATGCTGAGCTGGGCCTGGTTGATGAAGTTCATCTGCAGGTGCAGAGTCTGGAGCTTGGGCAGGTGGGCCAGCGGCTGGAGCGTGGTCTCACTGAGTGAGCGGAAGAAGATGCCGTGCATGTCCAGCTCCTTCAGGGACAGCAGGCCCCTGAAGGAGGATGCCAGGTGCAGGTGGGCAAATGACACCTTCTTGTGGTAATTGAAGGACAGGTTGAGCTTGGTCAGCCGGGCCAGGCCCTGGAAGGCCGTGGTTTTGGTGATGCACGTGTAGAGGAAATTCTCACTCAAGTCCAAAACTCGGAGGCTGCCTAGGCCACGGAACCATCTGGTGTCCAGTCTGTAGAGAGAACTGTCCTTCAACACCAAGCCTTCAAGGCGGCTCAGGTGGCTGAAGGTGTCGGGGTGCAGCTTGGGGAAGCCCTTGGGGCACTCTATGCAGGGGTTGCGGGCGTGGTCACAGCGTCGGCAGTTCCCACCCACGTCAAGCACACGCAGGGCAGTCAGATTGGCCAGGTCCTCGGGTGCCAGGGTGACAATGTGGTTGTAGGACAACAGCAGGGATTCCAGGCTTGGAGGCAGGCGGCGGGGCACTTCCGTTAGGTTGTTGTACTTGAGTGACAAGTGTGTGAGGTTGCCCAGGCCCAGGAGGGCGCCCGGGGCCACCTCCAGCGCCCGCGGGCAGGGGTTCTTGTAGTAGCAGTTGCCATCCATGTAGAGGAAGCGCAGGGCATGCAGGCCGGCGAGGTGGGTGGGGTCTAGCACCAGGATACTAGTGCGGCTCAGCGACAGGGACACGAGGGAACTGGGCAGGGCGGGCACCGTCGTGATGCTGTTGTAGCTCAGGTTCAGCTCCTCCAGGGTAGGCACGGCCAGGAAGGTGTTGGGTTCGATGGTCATGTGGCAGGGGAAGTGCATGGGGCTGAGGCCAGCCGGCGGGCAGTTCCACTTGAGGTTGAGACTCCGCAGGCTGGACAGGTGGGCAAAGTCGGAGTTGTGCAGGTGGTGGATGCGATTGGAGAGCAAGGAGAGGCTGGTGATGTTGGCCCGGGGCGCCGCCGCCGAGAAGTGGGGCACGGACTTCAGGAACAGCCAGTTACAGTTCACCAGGCCGTGGGGCTGGAGCTCACAGGGAAGGAAGGCAGGCAGGGTGCCCTGGGCCAGGGCTGCAGCCAGTGCCGCCGTCTGCACCAGGAGAGAAAGGGGGTGCAGGGTGCCGCGGCCTGGGGTCTGGGGGTGGGGTTGGGCACCATGTGAGTGCACGGCCCCAGCTCCACCTTCACCCACCCCACTTCCTGGGTATCCCAGCAGGGCTGCCAACCCTCTCCCTCCCAGCCCTCCAGGGAGGTTCCTGTTTCTCTGCCCAGTGCCCATCCCAGCTCCAAGGCCTGTGGAGAACTTGGACGTAGGTCTGAGACCCAGCTGTCAACTCAGAGTTGGGGAGTCAGAGCTGGTTCTGAGACCCAGAGTCCAGACTCATGATCTAGAGCTTTCCACTCATAACGAAACCCCAGCTGGACAGGAGAGTCAGGCAGGTGGTCCACAGCCCCACATGGTCTCCCCCACTCTCCACTTCTGTTCCGCAGAGGCCATTTCTCTTTCCTCCTGCGCAAGGCAGGTACCTCCCCTCCCCTCCAGCCTCCCTGAAAAGCCCCCTCTGCTCTCTACCAGACTCCCCTCAACCCCTCCCTCTCCCTTTGGCCAAGACCCAGGTGGGAAGGAGGGTCTCCTGCTGGGGTTCAGGCTGGCTACTCCCCAGGGCCCTGGCCAGGGCAGGCAATGCCCAGCAACCTTCCCCTCTGCCCACCTCCCCCAGCCCAAGCACACAATCTGCCATGGGTCAGAATGGATTAGAGGGGTGGCTGGGCGGCAATGGGCAGACAGGGCCCAGCCTCCTCACCCAAGCAATGGGTTTGGGTCTCACAGCTTAAGGAAGAGTTCTGCTCTGATGTCTTCAGGGTTCAGTGGATGTCCCCAGAGCCACCTGGATGACAGCCCCTTTTACGACTGCCTGCAGCCACCAAGCCACCTTTCTCCTTGCCACCTCCCACTGTCCCCTTCTCAGGCGGCTGAGGGCTCCTACCATGACAGGGAGCGGGGGCTTCTCCGGAGGGTCTGGCGTGCAGACTGGGCAGCAGCTGCGGGGAAAGACGCTTCGTGCTCACAGCACCTTCCTGTGGTGCCGGCTCAGAGAACAGGAAGTGAGAATTTCACAGTAACTTAATAGTCCCCTTCCTTCCCCGCTATGCCCATGGCAGGGCTCAGGGGTGGGGGACGCAGAGAGTCTGAGGCCATTTGCATAGTCAGATGGCTGACGGCCCCTTCACCCCTTCCTCTTTCCACTCCCGCCAACTACCACAGCCCACGGCCTGTCCTAACAATCTGCCGCATCACGTGTGGGCCTCACACCTGTCCTCTGGGAAGTCTGGGGAGAAATGACGGCCCAGAGCCCAGGCTGAGGTCGGTGAGAGACTGGAATTAGGGGCAGAGCTAGGTGGGCAGGCTGACACACATGCCAGGGCTGTCCCGACCCGAGAGGAATCTTTCACCCTTGTGACTCTGCCCTCGGAGCCCCTGCCCCTAGGCAGCCCTCTCAGGCCAGTGGCTCCAGCACTGCCCTTTCCTGCCCCTAGCGCCCCATCCCCAGAGCTCTGCGTGCCACACAGGGCCTAGCGTCTGGGGTGGGGGTGGGGGCAGCATTAGTCTCACCCAGGCTCACCCTGCCCCACCGCAGGTGCCATTTCCTCTAGGAGCAGGGCCTCCTCTGCCTTCCCAGTGCACATCAGAGCACAAACCCCACAGCTGGGCCAGCTGGGACCTCCTGGCTCTTCCCATGCTCCTTCTGACCCAGGTGATAGAAACAGATCACTCAGGCCCAAACCTCAAGTTGACCCAGGACCCTCAGCTAGTCCTGCTGGCTCTGCCTTCAGAATCTGCCTGTTGTCCACCACTTTCACATCCACCAACCTGGTGTGAGCTGCCAGCACCTCTCACCCACACAAGTGCCATGGTCACCTCCCTGTGGGGGGTCCTGCTTCTGCTCTCAAACCCCTCAGCCTATTCTCATTCAGCCCCTACGTCACATTAGGTCCCTCCTCTGCTCAGATCCCTCTATGGCCCTTTCTGGAGTCAAAGCCACAGTCTACATAATAGCCAGCAAGGTCCTATGGGATCTGCCCTGCCATTGCCTCCCTGACCAGTCTCCAGCCACACTGGCCTCCTTGCTGTCACTTGAACACACTCATGTACTCTCTCATCCCAGGGCCTTTGAACATACCCTTTGCCTGGAAGCTCTTTTCCCAGCTACTCACATGGCCCCCTCCATCACCTCCTTTACATCTCTGCTCACACGTCACTGTCTCAATGAGGCCTTCCCTGGCCTCCTCATAAACCCCTACCCCGGATCAGGTACTCCTGAGCTCTTTTATCTACTCTTCTTTGTCGTAACAGTGTTACCTGGTAACATACTATGTCACTGATTTTTCATGGTTTCTTGGATATTGTCTTATTCTTCTGCTGGAATGTCAGCTTCTTGATGACAAGGCTCTTGTCTGTGTCCCCAGTGCCCAGCATAGTACCCAGCACATAGTAGGTGCTCAATATTTGCTGAATCCATGGGTCTCCAGTACTTAGCTCTGGGCAGGTACAGAGAGTGTCTCTGAGTGATGGTTGAATGAATGAATGAACAAATAGAGCTTCTGCTGGGAGGAAGCAGGGCTGGACATCTGCCACCCTACTTCTCCATGCCCATCTCTGGGTGGGTGTCATGGCACGTAGGCTCCAAACTGCCGGGCATCCAGCTAGTGCACAGGCCCAGGTGGTTTAGCAGCATAAAGGTGATGGCACTGTCTTCTTCTCCACCTGGGAACCAGTGTTAGAAAGGACAGACCTCCTTCTCTGAGTCCTGGCTAGGGTTCCAGCTCTTCTCCCTTCAATTCCAGGGCTTTAGCAAGGGCTGAGGGAGGCCCCAGGGATGGGACACTGCCCTGAGTCCCAGGCCAAGATGTGTTCTCAAAAGAAAGGACAGTGCCCATCCAGGAGCTGACTCCATCAGGGACCCCATACCGCCCCACCCCTGCACACCTCCCATCTGGGATAGGAGGGGCCTTCCACCCACTTCTCAGAGGCTAGAATGAAGTTCTGGCTCCTGCTGAACCCTAAGCCCGAGGGAGATTCTCCAGGAGTCCGTGGGACCAAAGACCCAGGCCCTTTGGGATAGGAATGCAGGTACCCAGGAGAGGGCCAATGAACTGAAGAGAAGTCTGCACATGTACACACAGGCTGGAGATACCAAGATCCCAAAGTCCACAGAAACACCCACCATGACTTAGCCCCATAGCAGCCAGGAAACCTAGTGGGCAGAGCTCACCCAGTGTGGCAGGCCCCCAAGGAGGTCTATGTCCTACTCTGCAGAACCTCTCAGTACGTTCCCTTATGATAAAAGGGACTTTGGAGGTGGGAGGAAGTTAAAGATCTTGAGATGGGAGTTCTGGAGTATGGGGGTGGGGAGTGGCGGGAAGGGTGAAAACAATCACAAGAGTCCTTGAGAGGAGATTTGACCACCGAAGGCCATGTGACCAGGGAAGCAGAAGGAAGCAGAATCAGAAGATGCCATGCCTCTGGCACTGAAAATGGAGGGAGGGGCCATAAGCCAAGGAATGCAAGCAGCCTCTAGAAGCTGGAAAAGGCAAGGAAACAGATTCCCTGTGAACCAGCCCTGCAGACACCTCAATGTCAGCCCGGTCAACTCATTTCAGATTTACGAGAACTGTAAGAGAATAAATGTATGTAGTTTTAAACCACTAAGTTTGTGGTACTTTGTTACAGCAGACACAGAAAATGAACCCAACCAGATACCCCATATCAGGGCAGAGGTGTGCCTGCCTCTTGGACGGACTCCCATCAGCAAGGGGGCCTCTCCACGGCTATGCCCTGGTACACACGGACACAGGCTCTCCCACATGCCTGCAGCCAGCTGGGCCGGGGCTCCACCGAGCAGGCCAACCGGCCTCTTCTGAGTCGGGATGGGGCAGTCCTATGCCCAGGTCCTCCCTACCCGCCACGCCAGTCCCTCAGGGCTAGACTCAGCTGTTGATTTAAAAATATTTTATTCTTTAAAAAATACAGCATTCAACCATCTCATCCTGCAGTGACCCCCCTGCCCCAGCCCCACTGTGGCCAAAGGCTTCTGGGCTGTGCTGGGACACCAGTCTCAGTTCCCCCAGGTGCCAGGTTCATGTCAGGCCCCCACCCAGTTCCTTGAGCCAGCTGGGCAGGATCTCCCGATGCCCTGGGCACCTGGATGAGAGGCAGGGACAGCAGTGTGGGAGGGTCACAAAATGCCAGCCCAGTGGCCCTTGGAAGCTTTAAGAGTGTTCAGTCACCAGCACTCCTGCCCCACAGGAGGCAAGCCCCACCCCAGAGCTCAGGCTGGGAAGGAGGGAGGTGGTCATGGAGTGGGTAGGGGTGGGGAGTCTAGGTGAGGCCCCATAGTCCACAGGCCAGCAGGGCTCAGGTCCCACCACCTAGCTGTCGTCCCCATTCTCGCCGGGGCCACGGATGAGGCGCTTGTGGCCCCGCTTGCCCCCGGGGCCCTTGGGCTTGGCAAAGGCCTGCTTGAAGGCATGTTGCTTGGGGTGCACTTCATCGTAGAGGAACTCAGCCGTCAGCTCTGCCCCATCACCAATCTCAATCTGTGTGGGGCAAGGCAGGGGTCACTCCAAGGGTGGAAGGACGCCAAAACACACCACCCTTGGTCACCCCCACTCCTGAGGCACCCCCTTGATCTCTCACATTCCAGCTCTGCAGTGTCCTCCCAGATCCCCTCCTAAAACACCACCTCCAGGAGCAAAGAGCCTGGGGCCTGCTGCCCTGCATGCCTTGGCCCCCCCCTGCCTTCCAGACCCAAGGAAAGGAGAGACACGGGCGTCAAAGCTGGGGCCTGTCCATGCCACCAATCAGCTGGGCAGCCTTGGGCGACGCACGTTATCCCTTGGGCCTCAGTGGCCCCATCCACCCTTCAGGGCAACAACCCCTGCTCAGCCTCTGCCTTGGGACCGGGATGCTCCATGTGGAGGGTGGGGTGGCAGGGCCCTGGGAGGCAAGGCCCTGGGGAAGGGGCGCCCACCTTCTTGGCAATCTCCAGCTGGAAGTCCTGCTCCACGGAGTCAAGGAGGCGGCTCTTGCAGCTGGAGTAGAGCATGCGCTCCTTGATGCTGCACTTGTAGCCCGGCATGGAATAGACGAACACTGTGGGGGACCGGGAGGTGAGCCGAGCAGGCAGGGCCTCCTGCTGCCCCTAGGCCGCTATGGGAGACCCACCCAACTGAGACCAGAGCTACTCCTGCCCACCACAGGCACGGGGGCCCTGCTATGGCCACTCACCCACAGACTCCAGGGGGTCACCCTCGTGGGTGTGCTTGTAGAGGAAGAAGTGGTAGCGGGCAGCATCTCGGGGCACCCGAGAGGGCAGCTGGGCCACATCCGTGGGCTCCGTGTGCACCAGCTCGATGGTCTCCCGCTCCAGGTCCAGCTTCTAGAGAGGGGCAGGGGGAGATGGGAGGGCACTGCTCGGGGGAGGGCCTAGGCCCCCCTCTCCAGCAAGAATTCCCTAAGGTAGGAACCTGCTTTTACCTCTCCCAGGACACCCTTCCCCAGAAGCCATCTCACCAAGGGGGTGCCTCTAAAGAGGTCACTTCTGGGCCCAGCCCTAACTCTGCCCCTTTGAATGCTCTGCTAGAGGAGGGTCTCACCAAGGGTGGTGAATAGGACAGTGGGGAGGGTCTCAATCTCAGGGAAACATCACCCTGGGAGGCCTCTGGGAGGACACGCCTTAGTAGGGAGGAGCCACTCTGCTTGAAAGGGAGCAGCATTGGCCCACAGCTGGGTGGGCCTCCCACAGGGGCAAAGGGACCATGCCTGGGGAAAGGGGGTGGTCAGGGGGCTGTAGAGGGAATTTAGGACAGGAAGGGGCTGAGGGCTGAACGCAGAGGTGATGTGTGTATGCAGTGGGGAGGGCAGAATGCACAACCCTCCCCAGTGTTTCATAGGTGTCCCTGCAAGTGAGCGGGGCTGGGCAGGGCAGGGGAACAGAGTGCATCCATTTTTTACGGTGGCTGCCCCCTAAACAAGAACTGCAGGGATGGGAGGCAGCATCCATGTTCCCACAAGTACATGGATGAGCTGAAATAAACAGGATGGGGGTGTTGCACATGTGTACATGTGGGTGGGAACAGGGTGGGGGTGCAGCATGTCTCATATGTGCGTCTGGGTAGGGAATGGGCACCCACCAGCTGGATGTAGTTGATCTCCTTCTGTCTGAGCTGCTGAAGTGCCCGCTGGGCCTGAGGCTGCAGAGGAAAAGCCAGGCCCTGCAGGGTCTGGTGTTTGCTCTCCACACTGATCTCAGTCTTCACCTGGGGAAAAGGTAAACAGTGAGCAAGGCCCTCACCTGCCCAAACCAGGATGTACCCTGCCTGGGGAGCACAGGCTCAGCCAGCTGGGCCTCACATGACCTCGGGGGCCTCAGGCCAGGACTCTGCCCACCCTGCCCAGTGTGCCCACCTCGTTAATACGGATCTGCTGAAGCTCTCTCTCAGCTGAGGTCAGTGGGGCAGGTGCCGCACAGGATGACAGGTGTTTCTGGTAGCCAGCAAAGGAGAGGTCATCCTGGCCGGGGATGCAGAGGCATAAATGAGAACCTTGGGGTGGACTGCCAGAAGCCCACTAAGCACCCCAGCTGGCAGCCCCCAGGCTCTCTCAGCCCTCCCTACTCATCCCAAAGCCCGGCGTCCACTTGCTCTGTGACCCTGCATAGCATCCCGCTCCCTGTGGGCCTGTGACCCTAGCCTGGTGGATCCTGGCCTCAGGGAGCTACCTTCACAGTCCCGAAGAGCTCATCCTTGATGTGACCGCCCCCAAATTCCTTCTTCACTGTGGCCCGTGTGGCTGCATACAGCATCTTCAGTCGCACCTAAAGGGCAGGGCCAAGCCATGAGAACCCTCTAGACACAGATGCCTGTTCCGGGAAGGCAGGAGCCTCAGCCTGGGGCCTGGTCACCACATTGTGTCTATGCACCCAGCAGAGGGCACAGCACGGAGGTGAGGATGCAGTAGGAGTGGCTTGGACAGTAGGGGGAGCCCTTGCCCATCCCAACCTCTGCCTCCCAGAGCCAGGCTGACCTTGCTGGGAAGGCTCCCCGAGACCCCAGGCTCCAGACACAGGGTCCTGTACCTCCCTCATACTCTCTGGAGCAGGATCTGATGTCTCCCTCCTCAGACTCCCCAGGGCAGGGCTGTGTTATCTTGTTCAGACCCAGCTTCCCCTCCTCCGATCTTTGGGCTGGGCAGGGGTCCCTAGGACTCACGGGGGAATTATCAGGTGACCAGGCGAGGAAGAGCCACTCGAAGCCCTGGGCGTTCTGCGTGTCCAGGCGGTAGAGCAGGTAGCAGGGCTGCTGGGCATCCAGCAGCGGCAGCACGGCCCTGTCATAGTCCTGGTCCCAGCAGCCCACCAGCTCTCGAGAGGCACCCAGCACGAGCTGCTCTGGGGGCAGAGGCCAGGTGAGCCAAGGAGTAGCCATGTCCCACACCCGCCTCTGACTGTGGGCCTCAGCCTCTGGCTGTGGCTCAGACCTGCTGGTTGCCCACCCCACCTGCCCCGAGAGTCCCCAAGTCCCTGAAGGATGTCTGTGAGACTGAATCAACATATGAGTGAATGAATGAATGAGGGCACAAAGCTGCCAGCCAGAGGTTGCTCCCTCCACACATGCACATGCATGTGCATAGAAATGGCCCTGAGAATATGCCCACGAATGACCCAACATGGACAACCACATGAAGACACGAAGCCATGTGCCCATGGCCACCCCTCAGGAACACCCACACACTCAGACCTCACCCCTCCGGCCCAACCCCACCACGCCACCTCCTGCTGCCTTCCCCCTCAGCCTGGGGCTCCAGTAGAACCCCCTAGCACCCCCTCCTCAGAATGAATATGCTGTGAGAAGTGGGGTCACAGCGTCAGGCCACAGGAATCTGCAGGAACAAAGGCATGTGGGAAAGAGGAAGACAGGGGCTTCTATCAGACACAGTATAAACAGGTTCCCTGCTGCCACCCAACAGCTGGGGAGTCCCCTTCCCCAGAAGAAACAAATCAAAAGCAGCCAATCTCTTAATGCCTGGGGCCGACCAGCCTTGCAGCCTCTCTGGCTGGTGCATAGTGGCTGAAGGAGTATCGAGGCTGGACATATACTTGACCTATCAGCCCTTAGGCCTTTGGGCCTTAGTGGGGGCACCAAACACCAGCCCAGGCTGGAGGAAGAACTGGGGCAAGGAGACAATCATCACCTGGCCAGGAGTCCCAGCACCTGTCCAAGGGGCCCAGCTGTCAGGGAGCCCCAACAAGCCAGGCCCAGCACCCAGCTCTCCCCTCTCCTCACCTACCCTCCCAGAACTCAGATGGGATCAAGGTTGAAAACCAGCTGAGTGGGGCCCAACAGGACAGCCAAAGTTGTTTAATTTGTTGCCAACATTTTCAAAATGGGAAGTTTTACATAAGAAATGGAATTTACAGCTTCTCTAGAAAAATCAGGAACTCGAGCTACACTCAGCTGGAGATAGGCAGTGGCTGCCTGTCAGGGTGCCTGGACCCTCCTGGGTACTCCCGGGTGCCCCAGCGGCCACAGTGAAGGGTGGAGACAAGGGCTCCCCTACAGACTTGCCCTGCCAAACATTCACAGGGACATCCTGTCTGGGAGATAGCAGGGAAGGCTAAGTACTGGGGTCCATGAGTCTATCTCTTTGGGGGGATGACGGGGTTGCAGTGGCTGCCACCCCAGGAAGCCTTCACTCCTGACCTAGCCCATGACCCTGACCCAGCCTCTGAGGGCATCTGAATCTGGAGACCCTGGACAAAGCCCAGCATGGCTCTGGCACTAAAGCCTGGGGAGAACTCTGGGTCTGGGCACACCCCGCTGTGCTCCAAATCAGTGTGAGAAAAGTCAGTTGGGCGCCAGACCCATTCAGGGAGCCCTGCAAAGGGCCCACCACTGCATGGCTACCAAGAAGTTCTGGAAGGATTCATGGGGGGCCTAGCCCACCCACAGTCCTGGAGTCTATACCCCTCACCTCCAGGGAGAGCCTCTCAGCATGGAGGAAAGGGGGAGGAGTCCTCCACCCTCAGCCCCCAGAAGCCTCAGTCTAACCCTCTGCCTCCTCAAACCCCACTTCAGGCCTCAGCTCAAGCTCATCTGCCCCCCAACCCCTATACCCCCAAAACCTCCCACTGTGTAAGTCCCAGGTCCCCAGGGACCAGGTCAAGGTCCAACCAAACCTGGAATCCCTTGGTCCTGCTCTCAGAGAGACCGACATATGTCCCTTCTCCCCACTGTGAGGCCACTCCCCAAGGGTACAGGCCCCACTTCTCATGACTACCCCCAGCCAGCAGCCAGGCCAGGTCAAGCCTGCCGACCACAGAGGGAGGTGAGTGGCACTAGCCACGTGGGGCAGTGCTAGGCCTTACTCATCCCCTGACCCATGCCTGACCCAGCTCAGCCTCCTAACTAGGCCCAGCTGACCCTACAGAGCCTCTGGGGAGGCTGGGCAGGACCCCCGGAGCAGGACTCTCCTCGCTCTGCCCCAGCTTTGGTCTCCTGCTCTGTATAACAGGCATGATGAGCATGCCCACCTCCCATGCTCTCCTACAAGGCACCTCCCGTTCCCAGATGGGGAAACTGAGGTCCTGAGGGTGGTGGAGGCCAAAGTCCCCCCACCTCCCAGAGAAGCAGCTGGGTCCAGCCCTCACCCTCGCCCGGAGGAGGCACTCACCGTCCTCAATGATGACTTTGATGAGCCGCACAGAGCCAGCCCGTGCCTTGGCAAAGAACTCCTTCAGCTCCTCAGTGGCTAAGAGAACAAGAAACATGGTGGGGGATGAGCAGGCAGAGGGAGCAGGGAGGCCAGGGACACACTCAGGACCTGCTCTGTCCCGGGGGTCTGGTGGCCGAGCTGGGAGCCGGGTTAAATATGGCCCCCCATGTGACCAGGAACCTGAGACAGCCACTGAACACAAGCTCCCAAATTTAGCCAGCAGAGGTGACAGGCGGGTGGCTGGCTGGCTGGGATAGCTCTGGTGACAGGGCACGTGGGGATGGGACAGCCCACTTGAAAATGGGGTGGGCTCTGGGACAGGCCAAGCCAGCCAGAGTGAACGGCCCCCATTTGTCCCCTGCCCCCCAAGAAGGCCCAGACTGAGCTGGTCTGGGACGTGCCTGGCAATGTCACATCTACACACCCAGAAATACATGAACAATTGCCCCCAGTGTGCACTGACCACTATGTCCATTCACACAGGCACACACGCGCTCACGCACACACACACACGCATTGCATGTTACATGTGCCAACAGGTACGTACTCAGTCCAGCACATAACACACATGTGACAGAGAGAGGAACAGAAATACAAGCACCCTCATACATGAACGCACATTCAGCTGGTCAAGCATAAATGGACACACACGTTTAGACATGAAAACACATACACACACAAGGACACGTCCCCGGGGTGCTAGTAAATTCACAGACGGACAAGTGCAGAGCGTGGCTAATGTGTGCAAGCAAGAGGCTGTAGAAAGTATACACAGAAATAAGAGGTACACACTGACACATGTGCACACCCAGCCCCAGCCCACCAGCCAGGCCACCTGACGCCGAGAAGCCCTGAGGAGCCAGGCCAGCCCCGGCACAGCCCTGCCAGGGGGCAAAGAGCCCCCGACCCTCAGGCGGCCAGGAAAAAGTGGCTCACAGCGACTCTCCAAGACAGGCCCTGTCTGTCCCTGGGACACGGAGCTGGAAGATGAAAGCCAATGACCAAGGACTCAAGTGCAGAGGTGAGGATTATGGTCAGAGCAAGGGAATCATGGGAAGTCACAGATCCACTGGTGGTTCAAATGGGGAAACCAAGGTCCCAGTTGGGAAGGGTCCTACTTGGGTCTCTGGGTGCACGGAGCCAGGCCAGTGTGACCTTGGGGTTGCCCAGGGGTCAGGAGAATTCTGCAGGAACACAGCTGGAGGGCTGAGGTCAGAGAATATTTATAGGGCCCAGACTGGGCAGCTTGAGGGCGGGGGGGCTTTAGGAAAACAAACTCTGGTCATGTCCTCAGGTGCCCCTCATGCAGGGTGACCCTGAGCCTGAAACCACAGGCTGTATACCACACTCCAAGGCCGCTGGGCGCGCAGGGTCCCAGCTGAGCCCGGTCGGCCCTTGGGGCTCCAAGCAGCATGGCATGGAGACAGCCCTATTGAGTCAGGACAGAGATACCCCTCCACAGACCCCAAGTACGTCCCCAGTGAAGAGCCTGGCCTCGGGAGCTCCACCTTTTCCATAGCTGTGTATGATCTCTGACCACACTGAACCTCAAACTCGTCTCTAACATGGAGCTAATACTTGACACATGGTGGAGTAAAGAGAAGTGCTCCGTAATGGGGGCCTTTACAAATAACAATTATCTGTTTTTATTACTGTGATGACTGTGGGGCAGGCTGTGCTGAGCCACCCCTTCGACATGCTCAGACCTCCCCAAAGGGAGAGGCTGACACGCCCCTTCTAGTGTTACCAGCACAAAGTGACACCCCAGGAGTGGAAGAGACATCCTCCTCCATGCCTCCTCAGCCACCATCAATAATCCAGAGGCCAGGCTTGGGACACCTGAGCCTCGATCATCAAAGATTCATGCTCCCTCCACCCTCTCCACCTGCCTCTGCTGCCTTTCCCCCTACCCCCATCCTGTAAGCTTCAGGTTACAGGTCCCTCCCCTGCTCTGCTCTGAGGTCAGCAGAGCCACACCAGGATAGGGCTGGCACCTGGGAATCCAGGGTGATCTCTCCTGCCACCTCCCCAGGCCAGAAATGGGAAGGAGTGGGCTGCTCCCAGACAGGAGGGTCGAGGGGTTGCTCAGCCCCCAGATTCCCCTAGGCAGGCCCATCTCAGCATATGGGAAATGAAGGAGTGAGGGAGGGCCCAGGCCACAGGACCTGTCAGGCCAGAGAGGGGAAGAGGAGCCCTAATTTTGATTCCCTCCCAGTTGGAGGCAGCAGCAATGACCAGGCAAAGGGGAAGGAAGGGGCAGGTCCAGTGAGGGGCTGTTCCCTTCTGTGGGTCTGAGTTATGAAGCTGCCCCTCCAGCTCTTCTTGGAGAGCAGCTGGCCCAGACCCAGGCCCCTGCTTTTTCTGGTCCTGTGGGGCAGGGCTAGGGAAACCCTCTCAGAGCCAGCCACCAAGCGGCCACAACCACAAGCAGAGATCCAGGTGGTCAGGTTGGTCGATGGTGATGGGCCTGGGCAGGGGAACCTGGTGTGGTAAGAGAAGTGGCTGATAGCCAAACCACTGGGCTATCTGGGCAAGGAGCCTGGGCCTTCCCCACAGGCCAGGCAGCCCTCCCAGGCCAGTGACACAGGGGGACTCTAAGGCCCAGGTTGGGTCAGGACACTTGGCTCCTGGCCACTGCTTCTTCTCCATCCTAAACCCCGGGCACTTAGGAGAGGCCCAAGGTGGGTGATGCTCTGGGCTGGAGAAGCTTGGGGATGGGGGGAGGCGGACGGGAGTCTCTAGGGTCAGGTCCTTCCCCAACAAACCCTTACCTGGACCCTCTTCCCTGCCTCCAGCCTGGAGCTGCGACCTTCCAACCCTGACTGGGGCATCAGGAGATCAGAGTGGAAAATGGCAGGGAGATCAGAGGTCAAGGTCAGATTGGCGTCTCTCCACATCCCACTTAGAGGACCTTGTCCCAGATTTTCCCCAGCCTAGTTTATGAGGGTCCTGGGAGAAGCCAAAGATCAGGGCCCTCTCCTCACACAAACACAAACCCATATAAGTCATACAAACATCCACGGTAACAAATGCACACTGAGATGCACTCAAATTGTGCACACGCACAGACACCCACAGACATGTTCACACAGTCATGAAACACTGATGCCTAAAGATGGTCCCACGCGACAGTGTCCAATCAGCCATTTATGCATATGCATGAATGACCCTAGACGTACACAAGCAGTCAGTTCCAGATGTACATACAGGGCTGTACACACAAGTGCACATGCATGCACACTCCCTCAGATATGCACATCCGGGTACACTCACCCCCAGAAAGGAACAAATATATATAGGCACACACAGGCACAATCCACCCCCAGATGGGCACGCAGGTATTTCCACCCCAGCTGTGCATACACATGTACATTCATCCCGAGTTGTGCACAGTAAGTCTGCACCCCACCAAGATGTGCTCACCCTAGGCGACCCGCGGATGCAAAAGAGAACAGGAAGCTTCCCCAGGCTAGTGCCGGGGAGGAAACAGGAGCCGAGAGCCGGGGAGGGGGCGCAGCCGCGAGCAGAGCCCCTCGGCCCCCTGCCCGCCCGCCATCCGCCCTCACCGTGGATGCCGGTCTGGTGCGCCATGGCTCCGTGCCCTGCTCTGCTTGCGCCCTCGGAGCCCTCGGCTCGGCCCCGACCGGCTCGGCTCGCTCAAACCCGGAGGAGGAGAAGGAGAAGGATGTGGCGGCAGCAGCCCAGCCTCGCGCTGCTTCCCGGGCGGTGCCGCAGGACCCGCCCCCAGAGCGCCCCGCCCCCGACGGGCGAGGCCGGTCAGGACGGGGCGGGGATTCAGGGGCTGCGCGTGCGCGCAGATGGTCCCTTGTTCCGGGTGGGTCCATGGCTGGGAGTTGTTCAGCGTGTCCGCGCGCTTGCGCGTGCCTTGTTTATAACGGAGAACTGGGCCCATGTGTGGCCGAGCGTGCGTGGGCGCACGCGCCCGAGTGTCTGTGCGCCCTGACCCGAGTGTTCTGTGGCTGGGGCCTGTACATGCGTGAGCGCGCGCGCACGCGCGTCTGTGAATCCCGGTCAGGTGGGTTTGCAGGTGGGTGGGATCCGTGCATATGCCCATTTGTGGCCTTGAAGCTGGGGGTCTGTGTGTGGATGGGCGCGCTTGTGTTTGTGTGGCATCCCTTTCCTTGGAAATGTTTCCTTAGCGCTTCCTCCGGGGCCTAGGCACCACGAGGCGGTCCAACCCACAGACCCTGCCCTAACAGTGGGAGCCCAGACCACCTTCTATTAGTCAGCCAGCAAATGAACAGTGTCTGTGGCCGTGAGTGCCCTGTGCAGAGAAGAGAGTAAGGGGCCACTAAGGGGAGGTGAAATCTGAGTAGAGACCTGGAGGAAAGCCTGGCAGAGTGGAAGGAAAAGTTTTCTGAGTTTAGGGAACTGCATGTGCAAAGGCCCAGAGGTTAAAAGAGGGTCAGAGCTTGGTGAGTCTGTGGAACTTCCCAACTTGTCAACTTCTGGCTTCACACCCAGCAGCCTTGCCTTCTCTGGCATCAGCCCCTGCCCGCTGTTACCAGCCAATCAACATAATGTATCATCCAGGTCACTGTGATTGAGTCAGGATAAGCACATGACCCCAGGCCATCTAATCAGAACCTGTCCTGGGACTTTGGATGGGAAGATTAGAAAGGAGGCAGCCTTTGGGGCTGGGGTTGCTGAGAATTGATGATGGAGTTTCTTGCCTGGTATATGGCCTCAGCTTGAGCTCCCTGCTCCCTGTCCCTATGCCTCACCATAACTAGGCAGCATTGAGCCTTTCTCTGTGTGCCCCAGACCCTGGGCTTCTTGTGTCCTGAGAGTCCAGCACACACAAAATTGAATGCTTTTCTTATTTATCTTCCTGTGAACACCCTGAGATCTAGGCCTGTGTAGTGGGATCACCATGGTCACCCAGGCACTTACAGTGAAACACAAAAACTCTTCATGGCCCTGCAGCCTGCCCTTGAGAGAATGGTTCATAGGTAAGTGCCCCGACTCTGAGACCTGCCACAGCCCAGGTGAGGCCAGCAACACAGAGCCACTGGTTTCATCAGCTCTCAGACCTGGCTACCACCACAGGAGCACTCAGCAATTCCATGGAACCATAAGAACCTCGACCTCTTGGAAACAGGAATTAACCAAGAAAACAGATTAGTGAAAAATAATAAGGTTATAATGGAAAAGAATCTGAAAAGAAAAAAAATATATGTATGTTTATGTATAACTGAATCACTTTGCTGTACATCTGAAACTAGCATTGTAAATCAACTACACTTGAATAAATGTTTTTTTACAAAACTAAAAAAAAAAAGGTTATGTTCCCTGTAAAAATGTCCATCACTGGATGAACTACGACTACCTTAACTTCAAGGTCTCCCCTGCTACCTGGTTGACCCCACCCTCCATCATTCTCTTTGTTTTTCTCACTACCTGATACATATATTTACTTGCTTATTTGCTTATTTTCTTTCCACCACCAGTAGTTAAGTTTTTGCCCCTGCTGCATCCTCATCACCTAAAACAGTGCCCAGGATTAGTAGGTGTTCAGTAATATTTGCCAAATAAAAAAAATCTGAATGAACCATTAAGAGTTAAGGTGTTGCACGCTTAACTATGGCAGGGCACATTTATTTAATCCTCATGACAGCCCTACAAGATAAGTGTTGTCTCCTTACAGCTGAAGAATCTGAGGTTCCAAGAGCCAAAGTGATTTGAACAAAGTCACGTGGTAGTGAGTATCCCCAAGAACTTTGGTTTCCTTTACTCAAGACATTGGAACAGTCAAAGGATGAGAAATCCTGCTGGGCAGCAGCCCTTATCACCTCCATCAGTGTCTCACACCTCAGTGATGGTTTAACTAGAGGAGGGAACCTCCTGGGAGGCTGAGGTTGGAGCCTAGTCCTGCTCACCTTCAGAGCCTAGGATGCAGGTAAGGAGCCCAAGGGCCAGCAGAGTACCCAGACTCCATCTCTGGCTGAGATCTGGTTTCAGACAGAAAGACGAGAAAGCTACATACAGCTCCTCAAATGGATCCAGGGATAATCAGAGTGTCCAGGAGCAGGTTGGTTGCTCCTTTATTGCTGTTTCTCAACACAGAGTCAGCCATTGAAATTATTAGAACATTTTTTTTTCAGGTGGGTCAAAGATTTAAATGTGTTTTTTTTTCTAAATGAACTATAAAAATACTGAAGAAACAACGGAGGAAATTTGTAAAATCTTGGAGTGGAGAAGTCCTTCTGAGTATGTCACCAAACCCAAAAACCGTAAGAGAAAAAAATCAACAGATCCATTGAGATTAAAAATAAAAGTCTATATGGAAAAACCCACAACCAAAGCCAAAACATAAGCAGCAAACTGTAACTGGATACAAACAATATACTTGTAAGTAACTTCAAAATAAAGAGCTGATTTCCCTTATATGTAAAGAGCTCTTGTAAATTAAGAAAAAGACGAATGGCCCAGCAGAAAACTGGGCAAAGGATACAAAGAGACCATCCACAGAAAAGGAAATACAAATAATGTCTCTCAAACCTAGGAAAAGTTAGTTATCCTCTCCTATTAAGATAAATGGAAATCAAACTAGCATACTTTTTACTTAGAGGTTAAAGATGAAAAACTAATTAAAAACTGCTATGGTCATCTAAAAACCTAAAATTATTACAATATTATTATCCTGTATCTCATTAGCTGATTTAAAATAATTTTTGCACTTTAAAATTGTTTATAATTTTCTTCAATTAAATAAGATGCATTTTGATGTGAATATATCAATTAAACACTGAAATACTTCCATGGCATTCACATTATATGCAAAATTCAAAAGGAAAAATAAAGTGATAGAATAAAGATATAAAACTAAAATAGCACTAAGGGAATAATGAACTTCTGTTTTATGTACTTTTCAATTCTTGGTAAGATGTAGCATGTAAATCCAAAGTTATTGTAAGTAAAATATAAATGACTCAGTGAGAGTATCAACTTCCCATATTGTTCTACCTAGGATAGTTGACAAACAAGTCTGTGACAGCCACAAAATTATTTCTAGAAAATAAACAAACTAAAAGACAAACTGAATTGTCAAAAAGTTGGAAAACACTCAGAGACATTTTTTATAATAGTTAATGGTTTTCATTATTATTTAAAAAAATCATGCTTATTCTAAGAATTCTAGAAAATGTAGCAAAATATCAAAATAAAATTATTGAACATCCAAATCCTCTGACCCATGGATACGTACTTCTCATTTCAGTGAAATAAAACATTACAAAATAGAGACCATACATATTTAGAACTTGTTAATACGCTGAACGTTTCTGTCATGAGCAGTTCCTCAAGGAAACGGATTTACTTTAATGTTTTATTATTAAGGTTGAAAATGTATTTTTCTCAATGTTTGTAATGAAAAACCGACTTCAAATAAACCTCAGATTGTTTCCAAAAAACAAAAAAAAACTGCTATGGTCAAGGCATGGGGAAATAGGCTGATGGGTGCAATCTTCATGTAGGACAATATCTACAAAATTATTAATGTGTATTCCCTTCCTCCCTTTTAAAAAATTGAGGTGAAATTCACGTAGCATAAAATTAACATTTTTTAAAGTGAACAATTCGGTATGTTCACTATGTTGTGCAGCCACCACCTCTATCTAATTTCAAAACGTTTTTATCACTCCAAAATAAAACTCCATATTCATTAAGCAGTTATTTCCCATTCCCCACTTCCTCAGCCCTGGCAACCACCAGTCTGCTTCCTATGTATTTAACTATTCTGGATATTTTATATGAATGAAAGTATAAAACATGTGACCTTTTGTATCTGGCTTCTTAGTGTGATGGTTTGGGAGTTCATCCATCTGGTAGCCTATATCAGCACTTTACTCCTTTTTAGGGCTGAACAGTATTCCACTGTGCATATATGCTACAATTCGTTCATCCATTCATCCAGGACATTTAGGTTATTTCCACCTTTTGGCTGTCATGAATAGTGTTGCTATGAACCCAGCAATTCCATTACTAGGAACTGATCCTAACATGCCCACACCCAAAAAATTGTAAAGCAAAAATCTGAAAACAATCTTAGTGTCCTTCACTGGGGGCTAGCTACATAAAGTCCACACATTTGTAGAGACTGCTCTGCATCCCTCACAAAGAACAAGGCAGGTCTTCGAGGACTAATACAAAAAGATAGAGGTATCTTACATGAAAACTTCAGGTGCAGGATACAGTGTATCCTATCATTTGTGTAAAGAAAAGGAGAGGAAGAGGAAAGATTTAACATATATATACAGCCGTTAGCTACTCATTTATTTAAAGTGAAAAGTAATAGACATATAGCATTGTATTAGTCCAAGGTGTACAACATAATAATTTGATATATGTATATATTGTGAAATGATATTAAGTTTAGTTAACATCCATCAGCACAGTTACAATTTTTTTCCTTGTGATGAGAACTTTTAAGGTCTACTCTCTTAGCAACTTTCAAATATACAATATTGTTAACTATAGTCACCATGCTGTACACTATATCCCCAGGACTTACTTATAACTAGAAGTTTGTACCTTTTGACCCCCTTCACCCGTTTTGCCTATCCCCCACCACCTCCCATCCCCCACCTCTGGCAACCACCAATCTGTTCTCTGTATCTATGAGTTTGGGTTTTGTTTTTCGTATTCCACATAAAAATGAGATCATGCAGTTTTTGTCTTTCTCTGTCTGATTTATTTCACTTGGCATAATACCTTCAAGGTACATCCACATTGTTGCAAATGGCAGAATTTCCTTCTTTTGTACAGCTGAATTCTCTCTCTCTCTCTATATATATATATAAAACTTTATCCGTTCATTCATTGAGGGACACAGGTTGTTTCCATGTCTTGGCTATTGTAAATAATGCTGCAATGAATATGCTAGTGCAGATATATTTTTGAGGTAGTGATTTCATTTTCTTCAGATAAATACCCAGAAATGGAATTGCTGGATCATACAGTAGTTCTATTTTTAATTCTTTAAGGAACCTCCATACTGTTTTCCATAGCAGCTGCACCCATTTACATTCCCAGCAACAATACACAAGGGTTCCGTTTTTTTCCCCATCCTCACCAGCACTTGTTACTTCTTGTCTTTCATGTAATTTTTTCTTTTTTTTTTTTTTTTTACTTGAAATTGCACAGAATGCCCCTTACATCTCTGGAAGGATCCACAAGAAACTAGTAATATTGGTTGTCTCCAGAGAGGGGAACTGGGGTGGGGCTGTGGGAGAGACTTATTTCTAAATACATTTTTACACCTTTGGAATTTTGAGTAATGTGAAAGTATTACATTTTAAAAATTAAATCTAAATAGACCTTGTTAAGAACAGATATGGAACTCAACAAAAGCTATTTTTATTGTAAATGAGAAAAAAGTAGCATAAAATCCTTTCCTTTTTCTAAGCTTGCTCCTTCCCTATCCTCCATTCCTCGTGTGCTGGCTGAGTTAGCTGAGCAGAGGTCTCCAGCCAGGAGAGGGCAGGCTTGGGTTCACTGTAGTAGTTGGGAGAAGGTTGTCATGCAAGGGTGAGAAGTTGCATAGTTTCCCAGGAGGGCTCAACGCAGGAATGAAGGCAGACCCACCCCAAGGAAAATCCCTTGCAATTTCAGACGTTGGAGACAGCAGAGCCTAGATGCTTCTGGAGAGAAAAAAAGACAAACACAAGCCAATTCAAAGGTCTGGGAATGAGAGAGGCACTGGATCTCAGCAGCAGCAACAGCCAAAAAACAGTCAGAAAGAATTCAGAGCCAAAATACCAATCAAAAGCAAAGGCAGAATACAGGGACCCAGAAAATTACCTTCCAGTCATCCTTTGTTGGAAAGTTTTTAGAGGATGTGCTTCAGCAAAGTGAGAGAGCAAACCAAAAGAGTCAGGATTGGGATCCAGGCAAGAGCAGAGGCTCCCAGGAGCCTAGGGAGCCAGAGGAGCCATGGTGGCACTGAAGGAAAATTAAGGCCATCTTGGAACAGGAAGGATGGGATTGCCACAGGGCCCCACATGGGTCTGAAAACATAAAATGACTAGACTGGACCACTGTGACATCTGGCTACCATGAGCTTCTCTGAATACACCTAGAGAACAGGACCTTCATCCCACCCAGGGGAGTCCAAGACAGTGGGTTGAGAGAATAGATTGTTTGCATTGGTTCATCTAATTTTAGACATTAAAAGCCTCTGAGCTGTTGGCTTGTGGGATGAGGAGGTTACCCCACTGACAGAATTGCATCTGCCCACCCCCTCATCCCTGGTCCATTTCGTCCCAATGACAGGTGGTAGCTTAGGGGTCCTTTGGAAAGCTTTCTCTGACTTTGCCCCCTCCCCCTTACCAGCCGGATCCAGTGCCATCCACCAGAACGTCTACCATCACTGCAAGGAAGAGCATTTTGATCGGCGCTGCTGTTCTGCGCCCAGCGTGTGAGGCCTGGCATACATAATGGGTCAGTAAATTAGCTCCCAGGCTACCCTAGAACTGAGTCATTTGAAGGAGAGGAGTTGGGCACAGCTTCCTGCCCCTAAAACCTTTCTCCTAAGGGTGGGGGTGGGGGGTGGGGAGAACGACTCCCAGTAGGGCAGGCCTGGCCTCTAGGAAGAAGTAAGGCCTAGTGAGCATATGTTGGGCTTGGGTGTGGAGGCTAAGGTAGGGACTTTTCCTGTAGCCCTCCCCGGGGGCCCTGGGTTGTGGGGCCTCAAGGGCTTTGAGCTGGTAAGCCTGCCTTCCTGGAGGAGGAAAGGGGAAGAGAAATCCCCCACAGGGCTTCTGAGTCAGCTGCACTGTCATAATGGAAACAGCACAACCCTAGGTGTCAGGACACTTCCCCTCTGCACCTCAGAGTCCTCATTATGAGATAGAAGTAATTGTTTTGCACATGGAGTTGGGCTTAGTGATAGAGGGTGACGAAGCACTCTGTTAACATGCAGATGTGAAGGGGGACACTGCCGCTAACTCTGTGGTGGCAGCTAGCCAGGGGTTAAGAGGCTGCAACATCTTGCCTCCAGCCCAGATGAAAGTCATTCACTTCTCTTAGTTGCAGATCTGAACTCTGACCAGTTGGAGCCTTTTTGGGGACCATGGATTCCTCTTGCCCATCAGTCACTCACGCTCTAGTGAGGAGCCTGCTGTCTGTCCAGAGAGGACATTTGGATTCAAGGAGCAGCAGTTTATAAGGCTTGGCCCTGAGGATCAAGGATGAGGAAGGCCAGGGTAACCATCAAGCCCCTTCTGGGGGTGGAGGGTGCCAGGCCGAGTGGGTGAGGCACGGAGGTCACCTGAGGGAACACTGTGCTCTGAGACTCTTACTCAATGTGTCAGTTTTTCACCTCCAAGGACATCTTGTTCCCATCTTCCCCTTGCGTAAGGTCCGCGTCCAGCAGGAGGAGGCCTGAGGCTCTGCCACGGACACTGATCCAGCCTGGAGGCTCAGGCCTGTGCGGATCAACCCTTCCAGCCTCACTGGGTGGGGAGGAGGGGCTTTTCCCTCTCAAAGGCTCACGTGTGGGTGAGCGTCAGCCCGCTCAGCTTCCTGTGTGACCCGGGACATTGACTTCGCCTCTCTAGACCTCAATATTCTTGCCTGTAGAATGGGGGTGATAAACAGTGTTTGTTGGCTTGTTAGGAGACTTGATGAACCGCATGACACCCAGGCTGCGCACGACTCTGGGGGTGGCAGGAAACTGGGGTTTGGGGGCGTCGCCCTGCCGGCCCCTCCCCGCCCCAGCCCGCTGCTTCCTCCTCCCAGGCTGCCCGGCGGGTGCCGTCCGCCCAGCCTCCGCCCGGCGCCCTGCGGGCAGCCCCCGGCCGCCGCGCCATGTCTGCCGACTGGTTCCGGCGCCGCTTCCTGCCAGGCGGTCCGCTCCCCGCACCGGGGCCGCCCCGGCCCCGGCCCCGGCCCCGTTGCAGCCCTGTGCCGTACCGGCGGCCCCGCTTCCTGCGCGGCTCTAGTTCCAGCCCCAGCGCAGCCGACGCCTCGCGCCGCCCGGACGCCCGGCCGGTGCGCAGCCCCGCGCGGGGCCGCGCGCTGCCCTGGAACGCAGGCTACGCCGAGTGAGTGCCCAGCCCCGAGAGGCCCCCGCCGATACACCCCTCTCTGGGCGATTCTTGTCTCGCCGCCGCGACCCCCACCCTTGTGATCCCGCCTGGGGTCCGGTGCTGACCGAGAAAACAAGCCAAGCTGAGTAAGGGATCCTCCCTCCCCTCCCCAACCTAGTGGATCTTCTGGACCCTTGACAGTCTCCCTTAACCCGCTGCAGGTCGGGAAGATCCTGCACCCCTGGGGCTTCTAAAAGAGGTAGGGACACTGGGTAGAGTTCCAGCGTTCTGGGCTTTAAAGATCCCCCACCTTGCCCTGGGTTATGCCCTTTGATGCATGGGACAGGGATTCTGGCTGAGATGGGGCAGGGGATGGGCAAGGAAGCCCCACATCTCCCCAGATAGCCTTCCCCTCACCTCCTAGCCCAAGTCAGCTGGTAGGCTCCAGAAGGGTTGAGCCCTGAATTTTACCTTAGGCCTGAGGTCACTGAACGGTTAGATTTCCAGCATTTGTCCAGATGTGTTTCAGCGACAGCATGGGAGCTGGTGCTGGGGGGCGGGGGGAGGGACTCCTCTCTGTGTTCCAGCTCTCTTCTGTGTGCCCACGGGGGCATAGGTGCGTCCCTGAAGGGTCACTGATCACTTCCTGGCCTCAGGATCATCAATGCAGAGAAATCTGAGTTCAATGAGGATCAGGCGGCCTGTGGGAAGCTGTGCATCCGGAGATACGAGTTTGGGGTTGAAGAGGACCAAGAGTGGCTGACTTTGTGCCCAGAGGAAGTGAGTGCAACTGAGCCTGAGCCCCTCTTACAGTCTGGGGCCAGGACTGCAGGCTGAGGTTCTTGCCCCAGTGCCCCACATTGGGCCAGGTGACAACTGGGGAAGCCAGGCAGAGCCTGATGCCAAGCCCTTCCTGTACAGTTCCTGACAGGTCATTACTGGGCACTGTTTGATGGGCATGGCGGTCCAGCTGCAGCTATCCTGGCTGCCAATACCCTGCACTCCTGCTTGCGCCGACAGCTGGAGGCCGTGGTAGAGGGCATGGTGGCCACTCAGCCCCCCATGCACCTCAGTGGCCACTGCGTCTGCCCCAGTGACCCTCAGTTTGTGGAGGAAAAGGGCATTAGGGCTGAAGACTTGGTGATTGGAGCTCTGGAGAGTGCCTTCCAGGAATGTGTGAGTATGGCCTTTGGCTGGGGCAGGAGGGGAAGTTTTACGCCCAGGGACCTGAGGGGCTCTGGGTTGTGGGGCAGAGGATCTTTAGATTGGTAGGAAGGATTGGGTTGGTTTGTTCGTTACCAAATGGTCATCTCTGTCATCACAACTCCTCCCATTTATCCAGCACCTACCATGTGCTAGGTGCTATTTTACTTGCATCATCTCGTTGCACACGTTGTTGGACCTTGGTTTCCCTTTCTCGCTGTTTTGAATAGGAATTCTCTCCCTCCCAAGGCATGTGTCTAGATCTCCTGACCACAGGGATCCTAGAGTCATAGCTAGACTTTGGGCTGGGACTTCAGGCATGCTGCTGGTGGGAAGGTGGACTGTAGGATGGGGACTGGGGACAGTGGTATGGTGGCAGGACAAGCAGCAGCTAAAGCAGCCTCGGTTTGCCCCAGGATGAGGTGATCGGGCGGGAGCTGGAGGCCTCAGGCCAGGCAGGAGGCTGTACAGCCCTGGTGGCCATGTCCCTGCAGGGAAAGCTGTATGTGGCCAATGCTGGAGATAGCAGGTGAGTGAGCCCTGGAGGGTGGGCAGGGTGGGACGGGTGTGCAGGCAGGCAGCTGAGGCAGTGGGGAGAGTGAAACGGGGCTGGAAGTGGAGAGACAAAAATGGGCAAGATTGGCTGAGTTGTTTGTATACCTGGCATGTGTCAAGTGGGAGGGCAGACAGTGGATGCCAGGGAGGACAGGGACCTCAAATGCCAGGCCAAAGACTGAGCTTTTACCCTGCAGGCCCTAGGTTAGGCAGTCATGGGGGATTTAGAGCAAGGGATTGGCATGGACAGAGCTGACCCCTGGTGGTTGGAGGAGGGGCTGGCAGGAAGGAGGCCACGGGTGAGGATGGAGGCTGCTCCACCACAGACCTCTCCCTCTCCTTCAAAACCCCATTAGAGCCATCTTGGTGCGGAGGAATGAGGTACGGCCCCTGAGCTCTGAGTTCACACCAGAGACTGAACGTCAGCGGATCCAGCAACTGGTAGGTGCCCTTGGCAGAGGGAGGCTGTGGAGCCCCAATTCCTGCGTTCAGGGCCACCAAAGGGAGCCTGATCTGAGCAAGGCCTCCCTACCCTAGGCCTTTGTCTACCCCGAGCTTCTGGCTGGTGAGTTCACCCGACTGGAGTTCCCTCGGCGACTGAAGGGGGATGACTTGGGGCAGAAGGTTTTGTTCAGGGATCACCACATGAGTGGCTGGTGAGCAAGGTGGGGTTTGGGGATCCAATGGGAAGAGCCCTGGGGTCCAGGCTCAGCTGTGTGGCCTGGGGCAGTCCCCTTCCACCTGGGCAGAGTGGCTCTGTATTGGGGGGATAAGGTGGGAAATAGGGCCTGGGTTGATGTTGGGTCTGTTCTTGGTAGGAGCTACAAGTGCGTGGAGAAGTCAGATCTCAAATACCCACTGATCCATGGACAGGGTAGGCAGGTCAGTGAATGGCTACCTCCAAGAATCCCTCTCAAATTGCCCCATTGAGGTGGGAGTTCCTTTGTTCTCTGTTGGGGCCTGTGGCTGGGATCCTGGGGTCTGCTCCGAGTTCACAGAATGTTTCTCCCTCAGCCCAGGTGACCATGGTCTGCCTCTGTGTGCTTTACTTGTACTTTTGCTGGTGCTGTTTGCTGTCACCTTATACCTCCCTTGTCTCCAGGCTCGGCTGTTGGGAACACTGGCCGTCTCCCGGGGTCTGGGAGACCATCAGCTTAGAGTACTGGACACAAACATTCAGCTCAAGCCCTTCTTGCTCTCTGTCCCACAGGTGAGGTGAGGGGGCAACAACCTACACCAGCTTCTATCTGCCCAAGAAGGCAGTGAGGCTGGTGGGAGCCAGGAAGGGAGCGCTGAGGAAACCTCAGGCTTAACTTGCAGGTGACTGTGCTGGATGTGGACCAGCTGGAGCCGCAGGAGGATGACTTAGTTGTCATGGCAACTGATGGGCTCTGGGACGTCCTGTCCAACGAGCAGGTGGCACGGCTGGTGCGAAGCTTCCTCCCTGGCAACCAAGAGGACCCACACAGGTACGGTTACTGCTGGTGATCTGCCTGGGCCTGGGTTTGTGCCAGCAGTAATACTGCGTAGTATGGCCAAGAAGACAATACTGCAGATAAGCCCAGCTCAGAGCAGGTGGCCAAGACTAGGGCTGCCTCAGGCTTCCCAGAGGTGACTGTGGGTCTCAAAAATCTCTGGGTCCTGATTCTCATGGTCCAATCTGTGACTCTCCCAGACTCTGTCTGGCCCTATGGTTGGACTGCACTGCTTGGGTCCTTAGTGTCCAGCCCCGTGTAGAGTTCTCTCTGATGGCTGGCCTTGCCTCTTTTCTCTGGCCCCCAAGTACATCTGCAGGACGGTCCCCACAGGTTCTCGGAGCTGGCCCAAATGCTGATACACAGCACACAGGGGAAGGACGACAATCCTACACAGGAAGGGCAGGTGTCCTACGATGACATCTCTGTGTTCGTGATTCCCTTGCACAGCCAGCACCAAGGGCGCAGTAGCCACTGAGGATTCATACACCGCATCCCAGAACCACTTACAAACCAGGTGCAGTCTGGGCATCCCTCCACCATCATCAACAGCAGGTCTGCCTGCCCCACCCCAAGACACAGCCTAAGGGCTCTTACCCTCAACCCCAACCCATTTCAAGGAAAGCATTTCTACCAGGCAGTGCTGGAAGAACATGGAGCATCCAGCTCCCCAGATCCCCGCTTTGGCAGGCAGGCAGAGTTCTAATGTCAACAATAACGTCTGGCAGACACTTTACAACTTAGGAAACCCATGCGAGGTTTCTCTGACAAGATCCTTAACAGCCCAATATATTACTCTCTGATGGGGACAGTTGGCCAAAGATGCCAGGAAGGGCAAACAGCCTATGTTTGGATCCAGATTTCCAGTCCATGAATAGCAGGATATCTACTCAACAACCCCCAGAACACATGCAGGGTGCCTTCTGGGAAGTCTTATGCATACCTGCTGAACAGCCATCTTGAAGCAGCCCGTGGGGAGACCAGCTCAAGTCCTGCCCTGCTCCCCTCTGTACTGAAGGAGGGGCATAAACCCAGGGGCTAAAGTAGGGGGAGAACAAAAAGGGGCAGAGCTGGCTGAGTGGAGAATGCTCTCATTTCTCCTCCTGCCTCTAGCCTGGTCTCCTCATTGCTACTTTCTGGCCTCAACCTTGCCCCAGACTGATGCCTCAAAAATGCTGTTTTGTTGATATTCATTGCTTTCCTATTAAATGTTTCTGTGCAGAAGAGCCCTTGTGAATCATGAATTGCTGTACAACTTGGCATTACAGTACACCTGCTATTCCTTGTTCCTGTCTTAAAAAATCAATCTTAGCTTTAGCTCTGCCTTACAAGTTTGCCCATAGTCAGCACTGTGATTTCTCTGTTCCCAACTTGGGGGGAGCCCCAGTGAGAAAACTGTTACCCAGGGAACAGAAGGGTCTCCACCACCATCTTTGAGCTCTGGGCTTGAGATACCAGATGGGATGCCTTTGTTTTTTAATGCAAATTACAGTAATTTTAGTATAAAGTTTATAGTACGTTTATATTAAAGCTAGACTTACCAGAGACAAGTCAGGTGGGGCTCCAGGGCTTGCTGTTTGATGAGTAGCTTAGTTCTTCATCTTCCCCACAAGACTGTTTTTTAATCATCTAGCACTTGCCAAGGCTCAAATACTTGGGAAGTATTTGTTGAATTATTTGTTGAATTTCATAACCTCAACCTTACCTAACTCTTCCCTGATCCACTTCTACTTTAGTCTACAATTGAGATTAATCCTTACCAGACAACTCATAGCCCTAGACTGCAGCCAGAAAGGGACAAGGGCCAGTAGGCCCCAGAACTAATGGTTAAGCTTGTATATTTAATGCACTGGGGAAGCTCTCAGACCTCCCTTCCTGCCCATTAACTCATTTTAGACTCCATTTACTCGTTCTCTAGGGAAGAGATAGGAAAAACTACGAAATTACTCATTTTTCAGTCATATTCCATAGCCCAGCACTTCTGGGCCTACATCTATCCACAGCTGGGTCCTGACAAACTACGTAGCCTCTCCAGGACTCCTCTAGTTAGGCAGCTGGCAGACAGGAGTGTGCCCTACAAGCCTGCTGGAGTTTTACTTCCTCTTTCCTCAGCAGTCCCTACCCCCTGCCTCCCCAGCAAAGCGTGGGCAACATCCTGTACCTGCCAATCAATCACCCATGTCAACTACTGAGCCAACTCGCCTGCCCAGTCTGCTTTCCTTCTGACCCAGCCTGCTCTTGCTCCTCACAGGCTGAAGCACAAGGAGTGAGCAACAGTGGGTCTCTCAACTGCGAGCAAGCCAAACTGACAGGAGTAACTGCTGCAGGGGCAGCCACACCGACTTACATGTTCATGTCTCTCAGCAGAGCCAAATGCTACAGTTGCCCTCCCATCAGGCCATGAGGGGATCTCTTCCTCCTTGAGCAGTCCTGTGGAGAGTCTGCATGGCCTACCACTCACAAGCTGGGATGCTCCTTCTCCTGCCCTCCAGAGCCTTTGGCCAACCTCCAATGACCGTGGGCAAAGTGGCAGGCCCAAGGTGGTGTAGCTCTGAGGATGCTGAGCTACTACGGCATTACCAATTCACCAACCCAAGCAATGGGGTTACCAAGCAACTGGCCCAGGCCTTCTGCCAAAACTGGTGTAGGAGCCTCAAAGAGGCCCCACTATCCTTGTCCCCCAGAAGCCAGTACCTAGCAGGATGAAACCTCATTCCAGCTGGAGGTTGCCAATCTGATCTCAAGGGTTGAGGGGATGAAAGGCAGCCTGGGGTACCTGCCACATGCAGTCGTTGAAGATCTCAAGGTTGGCTCAGGCTGGCCCTTCCCAGTCAGTCATTCATTTCTGGCCCTCTGGCTGCTTGTTAGAGCCTGAGGTTGAGAAGACCCAGGCTGCCATGCACTGAGAGCTGGGTCAAGGGGTTTCTCCAGCCCACAAGTGTTAGTCACCAGGGGCAGTCCCAGGGAGCCCAACAGCCCGCCCACACAGCATTACAGTGAGTCCCAATGTGAGCCAGGAGGACTAACAGGAGACAAGCCCCCCTCCCCAACTCTAGGAACCAGGCAGACAATGCTATGAAAACTCAATGGAAGAGGTTGCAGCCATAAAATTCTGTTTAAGACAGATAACATGGAAAAAATGTTTATATGTTAAGTACAAAAGGGACATAAAATTGTATATACAGTAGAGTAACAACTATGTAAACACACCAAGAATCTATGCACAGAAATGTCTAGAGGAACATTTAACACCAAAAGATTAACAGTGGTAACATTTGGGTGGCAAACATTTGGGTGATTCTTTTTAAAATTCCCAGATTTTTCTTAATAAGCATTAATTATGATTGCAACGGGGAGTTTTTTCCTAAAAAAAATATCCCACTGGCTGGTGGTTGAGCAGTGCAGCATCACTGTCATATATAAATCAGTGGCTTTGGCCCTGACTCTTGAGAGCGTGCTATGCCCCCTACTCCCAGGAGAGCTTAAGCACCTCTGGCTCCCACTGAGTGTCCTTGCAGCCCAGTCCTCCTCAGCCTCTCTGACCCACACTCTTTTTTCCCTTAATTCTGCCTTATTCTCACATCATCTTCAGTCACGTCCGGCTGCATCTTTCCCTTTTCTTCCATCTCAGGAGCTAGCTCTGCAGCCACAGGTCCCCATAAATAGAAACTGTGCAGTACATATTTTCAAAGGACATAGTGCCTCAGCTCTGGCCACAAAGGAACTCAATACATTTTCCTGCTAATAGACAAGTCATGCTTGGTGGCTGCTCTGGTTGCAGATACGTGAATTAGACAGTCTTTCTTGTTAACCCACAGTTCCAGGTACTCTCTCTGAACAGTTATTCCTACCGTGAATTTTCTACCCTGGAAAGCTGGGGTGGACAGTAATAGCTCAAATCAGCTGGTTTCTAAAAGTCCCTCTACTGAGAATGCAGAGCTATACAGTGTGGCACTGCAGAAGCTGCAGACTCCAGTCTATGTTTGGGGAAGATGTATGCCCCTTGCCCTTAAGTTTGAGGAACAAGTCAAAAAGTAAATGCTAAAAAGGCCAAACAAAACGGTAATTGCTAGCAATTCACAGCCTATTCTTGCTGCTGAACAGAGGCTATAATGGCTTTTGCTTCCTCCCCAGTGGCTAAATACTCTTCGGCAAGTCATACATAACCTTGTTGAGCCTGTTTCTGGATCTGCAAGGAATGTGTTACCTGCTTAAATGTTTGAGAACTTAGTGAGATAACATGCCACTTGTCCTGCCCTAAGAAGCCATGCAGGGGAAGAAAAGGCTCTGAGCTAGCCACAGCTCACCTCAGTCCCGATCAGGAACCCTCCCTCCCCCAAGAGAAGGCAAGGAAAAGAAGCAAGGAAGCAGACATACCAGGTAAACAGGAGTGACCTGTAATTGGCAAAGAAGCCTCAGACAAGCTGAAAATGCTCTGGTTCCAGCATCCTGTCCCCAAATGCTGGGAATCAGACACAAAAGGCATGCAAAAGTGACTGTCACACACAGACAGGCGCAGACAGAGCATCACCGGGCAAAAAGGGGGCTAATACTGCAGAGAATGCCCCAAAGTGTGGCTTGAGGAACACAGGGGAGTCATTCCAAGACCCTCGCTTAGCTGCCATGGGGACAGCAAACACTTGAAAGCTTTGCTTTTGTTCAGTCTCCCAAAGGGAAAAAGGTAATAGGGAAGACTCACTAACACTTGTAGCAAACACTATTAGCAAGGATGCAGTTTTTCTCCCAGGGCGCAGGACTCCATCTCCTTCAGCTGAACTGATACTTTTTAAATATATATATATAGATAGATAGATATGCATACATACATATACGTATATATGTATGCACACATGATATATTTAAATGAAGGTGTACACACACTGTGCTAAAATACAAACAGAAATCCCAAGTCATATATAAAAAGGCTAAATAGAACATATAACACAGGCCTGGAGTCAGCTCTTAGTTGGGAGCTGGGAAAGGGGTGGTATCATTTGGAGACTATGTACACAATTTGTGGTGGGCAGGGAAGGCATCAGTGTAAACAACTCAGACTCACTCCACAATACTGGCCCACAGGAAAGCGTGATGTAGCTCATGTACAAAAATAGATGCCCACCTTGCTTTTGTATATAACCAAGCTTGGCAGGCACCCAGAAGGACCGCAGGTTTGTTTTGATGATGGGGGACCACACCAGGCTGCTTCTAAACCTCCCGGCCCTAGGAACTCACTTGCTACCCCTCCTTTCCCTCCCTTTCAGGCTCTTGGCCTTCTTTCCGCCCAACACCCAGAGCCTGAGGCATACCCAAATCACCCACCCCCAAATCACCCACCCTCACATGACTAACTTGCAGGGCTTCCTGGCAAGCAAGGTCCTTTTGTACCTGTCCCTTTCTGACCCTAAGATACATGGAGACTTATTTCTGTAAATATTTGGCACCTAAGTAACATGATGGCTGTGGAATAATGCCACAACGACACAGGGAGACCCAGTAACAAGACATGCAGGGTGAGGACAAGGGGCACTGAGCTGCCCTAGCATCTAGCAACCAGAACTGCGGCTTCCCATGCATCTACGGGGGTGGGAGAAGGGATGTGCGAATTGACAACTTTACCGACTCCTCATCAGCAAATACATTCAAAATTGGAGGCATCTTGTGGGCCCCACCATACCCTAATCATGAGTCTGGTCACTCCTCTGGAGGAGCTCAGTGCAGTGACAGCTGGAAAATCCAAGTCCCAATTGAATCTGCCACACCAAGAGTCCTTTTGAAGAAGCTCAGCAAAGCAATTTGTTTTCTTTTGAGCAGATGTACAGTACATCCTTAGGAAGGCCATGTGGAAGGATGCTCTCCAGCCCAGTCAAATGATTCAATCCCACTATTATCGTAGTCCTCTCTTAAGTTTTTTCCTGCTGTCCACCCTCACTGTACAGAAAACAGCTGAGCAGCATGAGGGTCAGTCATCAATGGTGGGCAACCAGAAGGCCTGGATGGAAGGAGAACGTAAGTCAACTTTAAAAAGCCAAGCCTCTCTCTTCACTGCTGAGGGTTTTTCTTAGCCCTTCCCACACTGTCAAGGTTCCCAAACCCAAAGGTGGAGGAGTTATGGCTGGTGGCCCTCCCTCCTGACCAAATGACTCTGTCTATGGAGTCTATGCAGTCTGTGGAGAAACAATCTCTCATTTACATGAAAGCAAGCTGGTTCTGTTTCCCTCCAATACAGTCTACCTTCCACCACAGTAGTCCAGTGGTAAGGAAAAAAAGAAGTGCTGTCCTGGAGGTGGATGTCTGGGTAACCTGGCCTCACTGCTAATCTACCAAGTGACCTCAGACAGGCCCTCTCATTTCTGAGCTGTGAAAAATGAGAGGAACTGGATTGGATTATTTTGCTGCATTTTTTTTCAGATACCGTTTTCTTAGTTAAAAAAAGAGAGAGACAGAGAGAGATGGAGGCAATGTGTTCTGGGTAGGCTAGTAATGAAATGCCTCATACCTAAATACTCAGGTAGGCTCTTAGGAGATGCCAAAAGGAAACTGGAGGCTAAGACTCACTGACACTTTGTTCTGCTAATGTTGTCTAGGAAGACACAGGGGCCTGGAGGAAATTCTAAGTGGTGAGTTGTAATCCACTATAAGAATTTCTGATGAACTCGGCATAAACTGAGAAGAATGGAAAACTGAAAGGTTGCAGCCACAAAAGGTTGGTTCAAAGTATTTCAAGAAGCCAAAAAGCTGTGAGGCACATCCCCAGGTAATCTGTGCATAAAACCAGGAACTAGAGCAAAAACTGGCCTAAGATCTCCCGGGAGCTCAGAGGTGATCCCAGATCATGGAAAGAAAAGCAAAAGTGAAAAGACCAGCGTGACCAGAGATCAGATAGAGGTGAAACAGGGAAGTCACCAGCTGAGAAACATGAACTTGGGTGCTTGTAATTGTACCTATTTAGAACACAGCTTGCTGTGCTCACTGAACCACTCACCACCTCAACTGGAAAGGGGCCCCAGCTGGAGGACATCTCCCACTGTTCACATACCATGTTGGAACATGCGCTGGCAAAGGTCATAAACTTGGGGTTGAACTGCAAACAGGTAATGGGGCCTGTGTGTTTGCCATCCAACACAGCTACTTTTATCCCGCTCTCTCCATTCCAGACATGGATCTTGCCATCTTCTGAACCTGAAAAGAATGATCAAGGTGGGGTGGGTATAGCTCAGGGGTAAGGTGCATGCCTAGCATGCACGAGGTCCTAGGTTCAATCCCCAGTACCTCCATTAAAATAAATACATTAAAAAAAAAAAAAAGGATGATCAAGGAATATAACAACAGCTCAAGGCATAATACAAAGACAAGTGGGAAAGAGACGTGGATTAATATTTGGAGAGAGGCCAAGCTTCAGGACCCAGCCCTCAGCAGGTTGAGAGGTAGGAAAGGCAGTGAAGAAAAGACACCTCGGGAATTGATTCTGACCCTAGCTACTTGTTCCTGGGCAAGTCACTTCCCCTCTAACTTGTTTTCTCATTTAAAAGGGGGACTGAATATCATCACACTACCAACATCTACACTAAGATGACTGAATCCAAGTTACATCAGGAAGTTAGTAAGATAGTGCTTGTAGAGTTTAATTCTATGTTGGTCCAGGGAAGAACAACACTAATGCCACTTCCCAGTAAAGACAGTTTAAAGACACTACACCCTTGACGTAATGGCTACACAAAAATCTGAGATTATCTATCAAAAGGAGAATAAATAATATATTAATTAGTTAAAACTAACAAAAATTATATAATACACAGTACCAGAGTAACCCCCAAAGGTGATAAAGGAAGCTTACCAATCATAATGAACTGGGAGTCTGGAGTAAATGAGGCCTCCAGTGTGACAGCTTTGCTGTTGGCATAACCCTAAAAAGAAAAAAAAAAAAGCAGAACAGTAATTCTCATTATATTGCCATTAACAAAAAGTAACTGCCTACAAATACTGACCCAGCATACACATCACCTCCCTTTCTGTGAAACCCTCTCTTCATGCATAGTGCCAACAAGGTTCCAAACTCAGCTACCATCCTTTACAATTCACCCCTTATCCCCAACTCCATAGTTAAGGAGGCAAGAAAATGTTTATGGTCAGGAATTATTTAATATCTAAACACTAAACTTGGGTCACTGAGTGAGAAGTTATGTCTCAGAATCCACAAGAAATAAAATCATATGCAAGAAGAAAACATAAGTTCATGCCTTGATCAGTGAGCCAAGGACAACTGCCAGTCTCCATCAATTAGCTAACACAATTCTCAGCCCAGAAGGTATGAGCATGGGAAAAAACCATGCTCCAAAGCTGTCAGCTCACCCCAAATGTATGCATCACCACTCCCTTGAATGCATCGATGAGACGAATGAAGCTGCCATTGGTGGAGATGAGGATGAGTTTACCATCATTGCTGAACTTAAGTCCTGTCCACTCACAAGTCCGATCGTATTGCATCTTAAAAGTTGCAAATGGACCCTGCAAAAGATAAAACAGCAGCCCAAGGCCCAAGGTACATCAATAATTCCTTCTGCTAGAGCCAAATCTCATTCTCTCCCTTTAGGTTCCTTTTTGACCATGGAAAGCAGAGGATGAAGTACTGCTCTAACACCCTCTATATCTACCACACACTCCTCTATGCTAGAAAAGGCTTTCTGTTGTTGTTGTTGTTTATATAGTTATGGTTTTATTTGTTGTTTTGCTCTATACTGGAAACACAAATAAAGTTTTCTAACATGACTTTCGGTCAAGGGTTGTATAATTTCTTTGTGTTTGTGGTGATATGTACATTGTCTTTTTAGGATCTGTCTCCTCACCATGGAGAAAAGAGAGCTTTTGGTTCTTTTCAGCAAGTGATAATGTTAAGGGTTAGTATGCTGAGGAGGAGCCACTAGGCATACAGAAGGTTATAAATGAGATCCAAATACATAGGCACTTCGTGCTGCTTTCTCAAGTTCACAAAAGGAATCTACCATTGAACTCCATCCTCTCAGGGTGCTCAATGAAGGCTAACTAATCTGATGCATATGGAGGCACCAGTCCCACTGACTGGCACTTATAAACAGCCAATGCCAAACCCATAAGGTTCCCAATGAGATACACCAAACCCTGAAGAAACTTCTGGCTTGAAATTTCTAGCATCTAGAAAGTGGCTGAAATGGCCATAAGTGCCTGAATACTCTAGAAAAGGCTCTTAAATGTCCATCTCACCCTTCAAAACTTCCATAATATCAAGACAGTTCAAAGATTCAAAGATTCACCTTATCAAAAGAGCGAAGATCATAAAGTTTGACCATTTCAGAGTTGACACCTGCAGCAAAAATTAATCCTTCAGGATCAAAAGAACAAACCGGCTTGCCCTGTAGATGCATGAGACCCTAAGAAAAAAGAAATCAAAGTTAATGAACCCTGGATCCTACCACTATATAATTTACTTTTCTCAATGAAACCTAAGAAAAGGACACAGAAAGATACCATCCTACCTACAAAATGGAAAAAGCGAACATAAAACTAACTAAAATGAAGTTTTCTAAAAGCAGGTCTCCATACAACTGATTTCAGATCAACCCTAACTATATAATTTTACAGACACTGAATTCAAATAAAAATAAATCCTTGGAGTCTAAAACCTATAGCTCAAAGGCTCCAGGAAAATTATTTTTAAAGCAGTAAGCCACAGATCATAACGAATATGCACTGGATTAAGATTTAGCTTAACTACCAGCTATCTACCAGGAAAGCAGATTTTCTTCAAAATTTAAAAAGAATCTAGGATCCCAGAATGCAGAACTTTCCCTTTCAAGGAAAGGGAAAGTTGATGATAGTGCCTACCATAGAAAACACTTAAAGTGTAACTGTGAGGTAGCATTACCTGGCAGTTAGGAGATCGGAGATCCCAGAGTCGAATGGTTTTATCAAGAGACCCAGAAATGAAAGTGTCATCCACAGGTGACATGGACAAAGCCACCACCCTGCAATGCACCAAGATAAATAGGAGATGAAGTAAAATATTTGCAAAAATTGGATGTGAACTCTAACCCACTTTACCTGCCTACTTATATATACCTGTTCTCCTAAAAATGCCATTTTAAGAAACACACGTAACACAAGCAATCTGGAACAACCAAAGGCAATTAGTATAATGAAAAAAGCAACTTAAAACTACAGCATACAAATGTATGATTCTAACGCAAATCAGATCACAATGAGATACCACTTCATACCCACTAGCAAAGCTATAATCAAAAAGAAAGATTAAGTGTTGGTGAGGATGTGGAGAAATTAGAACCGTCCACTGATGGTAGAAATGTAAAATGGTAAAAGTTTTACATTTCCTCGAAAAGTCAGTGTTACTATATGACCCAAACATTCCACTCCTAGGTATATACCCAAGAAAAATGAAAATATATGTCCATACAGAAATATACATGTATGTTCACTAAAGTATTATTCATAATCGCCAAAAAGGAGAAACAACCCAAATGTCCATCACCTAATGAATGGATAGACAAAATGTGTTATCTCCATATCAGAATATTATTTGACAATAAAAAGAAATGAAGTATTGATTCACATTACAACATGTATGAAGTGAAAGAAGTCAGATACAAAAGACCACAAATGGTCTGATTCCATTTATGCAAAATATCCAGAACAGGCAAAGCTACAGAGACAGCAAGTAGATTAGTGGTTGCCAGGGACTGGGAAGAGGGGAAGTGGGGAGTGTTAATGGGTACAGGGTTTGATGAAAATGTTCTGGAATTAGACAGTGGTTCTCCCTTCTCTCTTTACTTTGGGTTGGGGAAGGTAATTAGGTTTACTTACTTAGTATTATTACTTTTTTAGAGGAGGTACTGGGGATTAAATCCAGGCCCTTGTGTATGTTAAGCATGCACTCTACCACTTGAGCTATACCTTCCCCCAGCAACTGTATTTCTGATATGGATCCCTTTTATGGTTATACCATTAAGAGTCACTCACTGAAAAACATTTCTTCCCAAGGGCTAATCTGGAGCTTTCTTGTACCATCTGCTCATGTTCTTGCTCTGCTATGTCCTGCAATGAAGATACCCGCCATCTCCACAGCATTTTGGTCCCAGCTGAATCCAACTGAATCCAGAAACTGAAGGAAAACTGTGAACGGCGGCATGTGACTCCACTTTACCTGCTTCTTAGAGTAAGCCATGGCCCTGACCAAGGGGGACCTGTATAGTGCCTATGGCTCTACACAATCACCTATAACGGAAGCCCTTGTGAAAATGAACACTCAGATGGTTCTTCCTTCTGGGAATTGTGGAATAGTAGTTCCACCTTCTGCTTGGTTGCAAAACACTTCACAGATACAGGAGCTAGTGTCACAGGTGACAACTATAGAGGAAATGTTGGTGATGTACTGTTTAATTTTGATGAAGAAAAGTTTGAAGTCAAAAAGGTGATCAAATGGCACAAGTCATTTGTGAATGGATTTTTTTTTTTTAATGTAGAAACAGAGAAAGTTCAAGTTTTAGATGACACTGAAAGGGGTTCAAGAGGTTTTGGCTCTACTAGAGAGAATTAAAATTTATGCCATGAATAGAAAATGAGAAAATGTACTTTTCTCCTTAAAAATAAAATTTTTGACCAAAAAAAAAATTCTTCCATTAAAAGTAAACTAACATTTTCACTAGCTCCTCAACTTAAAAATTTAAAAGATAATATAAGACAAAATTTCCTGGGAATGCTGAGGTGGTAATAAAACAGTGTGAGCAGAATGTACACGAGCATGTTAATTTTTACGCCACAGCATTCAGGTCAAAAGCTCAGAGGAAGTCTATCTTGCACAAGGCTCTATGATGAGAGGTACAGAAAATACAAGGAAGAGCAAGACTTCGACTCCAAGGAAGCTTAACTGTTTAGTCCAGACAACTCCAGAGAGGGTCAGAGAAGGCTTTCCAAAAGCAGCAGCACCTGTGGTAAATAGGGTTTCAATGTAAAATGCCTTTCCAGAGGTGCCAGATAGGAAGGCATGAGGTTGATGTTCAGGAAGCAGCCCAGAGTTCACCTCAACTGGAGTGGTGGGAGATAACACTGGGAAAATGGCTCAGAGACAGAGGGAGGAGAATCTGACTCCAAGGGGAAGGAGCAGGCAGGTGCATAGAACCATTAAGACTTCTTGAGGAAGGCTATGAAGTGGTCAGAACTGTAAAACAGGGTGTGGAAGCAGGATGGGGAGGGATGGTGAAACTAGGATTTGACAACAATCTACCTGACAGGACATGAGCTAGGACAGAAACAAAGGAGGAGAGTGACACATGAGGTTAAACCCTAGGTAGAATCAATAGGATTTAACAACTCACTGGATGGGAAGGCAGGGGAAAAGACAAGAACAGACAACAAAGGCTTTGAGTCGAGAGAATTGGAAGGGGCAGAGATGAAGAAATACGAGGCAGACAGAGAAGCTGGCCCAAGTAACAAAACAGTGATAGGTGGAGTGTGGGATATGTCAGGTGGGGGCATGGAAGAGACATCTGCACAGATGTATATAAAACCTGCAGATGAAAGCTGAGTCTGGAAATCATGGGCTGAAAATACTGATTTGGGAAGCCATCTGAGCAGAGGTGAATGAAATCAGTGATGGAGATACTTGAAAAAATACCAAGAGGAAACAAAAGCTACGGTAGAACCTGGTTTATTTTATTTTAGAGTCACAAAAGAAAAAAGACAGGCCAAGAATAGCAAGAGCAGAACCAAGATGGAAAGTCAGCTGTCAAAGGGGAAAAAAAGTTTTACTGAGAAGCTGAGCACCAAAAGAAAAGCCATAGGCGGTGGATTTTACCTGGAGGCAGCAGGGAAAGGGGAGTAAAGGGCTTACACCATAGATGACTGAGTTAAACCGTGAATGAGTATGAGGAGCTGAAGATGGGAATATGCAGATTATTCTTGTTTGATGGTAAAAAGAAGTGCGTGGATATGCTCAAGAAATAAATTTAAGATAAGAAAGACTGAGTAAGTCTGTAGGCAGCAAAGTCCAGTAAGAAGATGGAAGCAAGTAAAAAGAGGGAGGTTGGTTTTCTCAAGGAAGGGATTCTAAGGAAGAGAGGAATTTAGGTAGAAGAGACAGTTGAAAAGAATTCATTTTGGATGGCCTTCATTTTCTCAAAAAAGGAGGGACAAAGTCATCTACTAAGATCAGGAAGTCAAGAGATTGGGCAACTAGGACGATTGGAAAGATTTCAAACAACTGCAGTCAACTCTTAATTACATACAGTATACCTGTGAACATCACTTTAACTATAAACAAGCAAAAACATTTGTCCCAAGCCATTTTCCCTCTGGAACTGCACAGAAACCAACAGCTGCCACATCTTATCTTCAGCAACATAGAAATGCCCTGCCTAATCAGAAGTGCAGCTGAAAACGGTGCTTTCGGCCCACCTCCTGTCAAGGATCTGAATCACTCCAAGCCGTACTGGGTTACCGTACATTTGCAAAGGAAAGCACCAGTGATTAAAATATCATCCAAGAGAAAATGAGTTTAACATTCAACTCACACTTGAAAAATTGGAGAAAAAATACCAGGGGAATTTTAAGAGACAAAGAAGCAACCTGCCTTACAAAATAGAATGAGGAAACAAGCTTCTTGACTTTCAAAAGTTACACAGGACAAATTTTATTTACTAATTTTTTTCATGCTCATTAAGATCTTCATGTGGAACATGCTTACGTAGACAGGGGCCTGCTGAAATGGGGGCCACCTATACCAGAAGGCCTCATACATTAAGCCCATTAAAGGATGTCTGATATCCGGGATTCCTAAATGCAAAATGTAATTTTTACTACATAGATTTCCACTGATTATCTTTAATCCTCATTTTTCCTAGTAATATTTTAACTGAGATTTTGGTTTATCGATGAAGTCCTAACCTGGACTCCACAACCTCAATTAATCAAGAGTTGAATGTTTAAGGAGGGTTAACGAGAGAAGATTAAGAGGTATGTCAAACAGCGGCGAGAAACTAACTTCAGTTCACTAATAAAACCTCTCCACTCATTCTCTGGATAACCTCAGGTATAAAAGAACTATCTGCTTCTATAACACTTCAGTCTTACCTTTTGCTATGTCCAGGAAAGTATCTGATGTATTTGTTGTCATGCAAGGACAGGTAACGAATAGTATCTGTAAGAAGACAAAGTATAATGATATCCTACTATTTTTAAAGGAATTTAATTTGCATTTTCATCTCGAAAAGACAAGGTCAAAGAATTCATAGTTTTCCACAACCCAAGTAAGGTATGAATAAATAACGGTGAATAACTCCTCTCCACAGCACTAGAGATTTCATGTAATTCAAAAGCAGAGTTCTTAAGACAGCATATAGAGCAATGTTTAAAATCTTGTTGCTACCAATCTTTGGCTTCTGCAGTTACAATGATACCTGTCTTACAAATATGCCCTGCCCTACCACTCGCCCTGCAAAAAAAAACTCACAATAGTTTTAGTGCCCACAGAATGGCAAGCCTTAAAGAAAAACATACAGCTGCTGAGGAAACAGGCTCAAAGAATGAAGCAGCCATGCTAAGCTGAGCATCAAACTTGACTCTGGCATAATATTTTTGTCCAGGGTTTTCCGATAGCATGTCACCACTCACCTCATCTGAATGTAAACTGGATATACAATTTACATTAAAACTAAACAAAATGGAAAGAGAAGTAATGTTCTACTACTTTTCTAATTAACCAACTATCCACTGGTCCCTTATGTAGAGAAGTTAAAATAATAATAATAAAGTGGCCAAAAGAAGAAGTAAGGAAATTGGGGTTAAAAAGATTTTAAGACATTTAAAAAGCAAAATCATGAACTATACCAAGTCATAGCAGTAAGATTTTGACAACATCAAGGAAAAAAAATAATCACAGAGATTTGTGCTTGGGGCAAATAAGACAAACACTCTTAAAACCAAATGATTCCTTCTGAAAAAGTAAAACAAAAAAATGATGGTGGTGGAAAGGGAATGAAGTGCCACAGAGAACAGAACTGGAAAGTATTATGCCCCTGAGAAGACTAGGAACAAGGAACAGTTGTTGAGAAAGAGGTAATAGGAAATGGTGCCAAAATACAGAAGAAAAAAAAAAGGTAGAGAAAACATTCTGGAGGCAAATAGAACACAAGAACAAAGAGGCCAAAAGCACCAGGTCATTCCAGTGGTTAACAAAGGTACTAGTAACAGGGCATTTAACCTGAGAGAGGGAAAACGGCACTCTGGTTTTTCAACAATTGAACATGGTTTTCCTTGAAAACATCTTCAAAGTTCTCAAATGACAATGACAAAGCCTTCCTGGTTGTTCTATTGCTGGGAACTACTCACCTGCCCTATGCAGAAAAAGACTTCCCATTACCTGGTTTCCCAGAGATGAGCAGGGTGTCGCCATCCTCTCCGCCCTACTTGGTAGCTGGTGCGCTGTTCCTGGCAAGGCAGTGGCCTGTACAGTTATCTCCTGTACCGGGTGGTATCATAGACCCTCAAACTGTACAAACTACTACCTCAGCCTGGAATCAGGCAAAAGGATACGGAGCGTTGGAGGAACTCTTCAGGATGCACTCAGGACAGGAAAGGCAACATCCTCACAGCAGAGGCCTGGCAGCAAAGCTGCAAGTGCCACACATTTGCCTCATCTTGCACCATATTTGGAGAATCCCCATTTAATCACCCAGAAAAACACTCCAACAGAAGAAATATACCAGTCATTCAGATGATCACAGAGATATGTTTCAAGATCCTAATGTTTTATATTCTTGTCCAAAAGCATCAATTGCACTGTGTACTTAGAAAACCACTTCTGAAATAGAGGCATGAAAAGTAGAATGATATACTTACTAAAAATCAAGTATAGGCAGAAAAGTCTCATAAGGAAAGAAAAAAAAAGACTTCTTTCTACCCATCTGCTCTGAGATAGGCATAGCCAAAATAGTAGTCAAAGTAATCTTTGCTGAATGGTATTAGAAAAATCTTACTGCAAAAAGTGAAAAAAAAAAACCAAAAAACCAATAAATCAATAAAAAAAGAAAAAAGAAAGAGTCCCAACATGAAAGTGTTATAGCTCAATTACCACTGGCAACTGAGGATGACTTATCCCAGGGGAATGCAGGTAAAAAGAGATCCTTCAATAGAGAAAGAAATTCACAAGTTTAATTTCTAAAAATACTCTTTACTCTTCAAAGACATTACCTTTATTTAAAAGGAAAAAGGGATAAAATTCAGATCAAAAAAAGTCTCTAAAATCCAAGTAACTGAGGTCAGTATACTGTCCTTTGTGACACAGACCATAAATGGCTGGGCACACACCAAAAACTTTTCTAAGGTCCCCTAAACTGAAGCATTTGTGAAACTTTTCTCAAATCTATATATTTTGAATGGGAAGGTAGGATTGTTTACCCACTTGCTGTGTGTCAAGTGTCCTTTCACTTCTTCTAAAGTTCTTTCAAGTTTCCAAAAGTACAAACTGTAAATACAACTGGTTGCTCCCTATTTCCACTCTCCACTCTAAACTGGAGACCTTTCATACTCAGTTTCAAGTCCTTCAAAAGTACTAATCCCTTGCTTCCAGTATCTCTTAAGTCATAACAATGTTAGTATAGTTAACAACATACAAAAATTTAAAGTAACTATATAACCAAAGCAGAATTAATCAAAGATTCTGTGAACTATTGAACCATAACCAAACTTCCTAAAAAGAAGGCTTGCTTACCGTCTATTTTGTTAGAGCTGTAAACGACTGTGTTTGCTGCATGAGTATATCTGATGAGGTCCACGCCATATTTCTTACTGTACAGGGTTCTCTTTGGTCTAACAAGGAAATGGACAGAGAAAGAAAACCATCAAAATTCTCCATCACCAAAATCTAGGATCTTCACATAAAGAGGAGCACTTGAATGATGTGGGAAGGGTGAAGATCTGCAGTAAGTTCTAATACTGGAAACAAACAGAATTTCTTCCAAAAGGGAGGAAACAAACAGAATCAATTAAGTGCAATAGCCTTTCACCTCCGTACACCGAATGCCAAAGTTAGGAAGTGGAAGTCAATCTGAGGGCTCAATTCAGTCTTTATTACAATGTTCAAAAGTAAGCTTTGAGAAAAGGTACACCTATTCAGCAGGAAAGACACCCAAAACAACACAAATCATAATTTACAAGAAAAAGGAAAATAGGAATATGTCAGATCAATGAAGCCAGAACTTTTCTTAAGCCATTCACTTAGAAAGAAGCTCTTTCTTCAAGAAATGATTTAAAAAAAAAAAAAAAGAAATAATTTATCAAAACTGAAACCAGATGCAGAACTGTTTGCCTTTCCTCATATAAACTATTATTTCCATCCCCTCTGTCCTATAGGTCCAAAGTACTTACTGAGCCTTTTAGAAGGCAAATCTAACCCTCCCTAGCAAAATCAATCATTGGTTCTTTTCTTTTTACTTCAATGTAAAATCACATATTTCTAAGCTAGAGATCAGCAATCCATTTGTTGAAGCTCTTTAAATGTTTCTTCTATAGGACTTCTGAAGAAAACTGATCTCAGCAAAATATTTAATCAAAACCTTCATAATAACTACATTTAGGTGTAGGAGGATTTCATAAATCCTATACCAATGATTACCAAGAATTAATGAAAAAGAAGTTCACCTTCGCAATGTAAAATCCTCTTGGAACCTAAACAATCAGGTGACTCACGCAGCTTCAAAAAGTCAATCATTTGCACTTTCAATTTTCGTTAATGTCAGTGACGTCAAAGGTTTCCCTACACTAAACTTGTTTACAAACAAGACTTCTCACTCCAAATGCACTTACTTTTTTTCCATATTCTCACCTTTACTGAAAGATCGGGTAAATAAACAGATCAGCTCAAAGACCACCTTGTCGAGTTCACTATCCTGGGCTCTGCCATGTGGCAACCAGTGAGGAGTGAGTGAGCGTGCGAGTGAGCATGTACACATGTGCTTGCTCTCAAAAAAATAAAAAATAAAAAAAATTAAGAGTTGACTTTGCTCCTCTAGTAGAAAGAAGAGAAGCTTACTCATCCTAGTATTTCAGTCTGTCTACAGTAGTGAAGAACAGAGCCTGGAGAATCAATTTTAAAGGGTATAATCTAAGGAAAAATTCCAGTTCCACTTATATATGGCCTATTTGTCTCAAATTTATCAATAATATGAACCTGAAGTTTTGTTCTTAATAACAAAAATCTTTTACCACATATTATCTCCTAGTTTGAAAGCAAGATCCTAATGCATCCATTTCAGAGGATCTTAAAAAGCCCAAGCTTTTTTTTTTTTTTTTTTTTTTTTACAAATATTGTGGTAAGGTTCTCTGCACAAACTATGATTCTGGTGATCAGGTACAAAGAAACAATATTAAAGTCTTCTATTTGAATAATCTGCATCACCTACCACAGTGATACCCTTCATATGTATTCTTTCAAATTGAAAAATCACACAATGGATAAACTCCATTATAAAGTTTAAATGAACAGTAAACATAGAAAATACTAAGCATGAAGAATCTTGTTTTAGCCATTTCAAACTCCCAAATTCTAACATTAGTACCAACTAACAAAGATACTATGCCTTTCAAGGAAACATTATTTTTCTTCCAAAGTTAGTGACCTACACAAGTGGCAATTTTTTCCTTCACGTTACCACTTAGGATCAAGGACTCCTAAAGGCCAGAGAAGTGATCTGACCAATGTCACGTACCTGGTCACAAGGCCAAACTAGAACCCAGGTTTCCTAACTATCAGGCCACTCTCTTACCAAAGATCACAATGAAACAAGGTCACCATTAATCGATAAAAGAAAATAATGCTAAATTCCCTAATTTGGATAACTATGCTCTGGTTATGTAAGAAAATGCCCTTGTGCTTAGGAAATCCATGTTGAAGTGTTTAGGTTGATAAAGGGGCTGGATACCTCCAGTTTACTCTCTAATGGTTCAGGGGGAAAGAAAAAAAGCATACATATAAACACTTAGGTAGAGAATGATAAAGCAAAAGGGGCAAAATGTTACCAATTATTGGATCAAATGGGATTTCTTTGAAACAGTGCTGTAACTTTCCTTTAAGTTTGTAATTATGTAAAAGTGTTACACGAATGAACTCCACTATGTCATAACATTAACATTTTACTTTTAACAAAGACTTCAAGTCAGTCATTCCTATCAACAAGTGTAAATTATGCCACATTTGGAGACAAACTGTGAAGAAATGCTATTACAACCTTCACTTCCTCTTAACAAGGATATACATCGCCATTCTCAGGTTCCAGGGAGAGGTTCTAATCTGTGCACAGCACTAAACATTTCAAGAAAGTCAGCTTCAAATTACTTCTACTTCCAGGACCCTATAACCTCTATCCCCACCTCAACTTTATACGTTACTCTCTCCTCCAAGCTAATGGAAGTGGCCATACCTGGAAATGAATAATACTGACTCCACTCACTCAACATTGGTCCAGCTAACAATTCTCGTGCCCCATGACCACCACTATAGACCACTCTTTCCACATACTGCAGGCAGAGCAAAAGCCAGTTACATAATACCTTCTTGCAGCCCCAGTGGGAAAAAACTGGGGAGAACATTATAGCTCAGACCAATACAGCATTACTTTAGATAACCAAATTCACAGAGACAAGTTCCAAAAGAAAGTTTATAAATGACACCAGTTTAAACAAAACAGGCAAAAGAACAGATGGAGAAAATAGAGAAAAACTCAAGGATTCAAAAAATAAGATGGAGAACAAAGTAACAAGATGAAGTCTGACAAAATCAGTAGCCTGCTTTAAGCCAAACATCCACAACCCTGCTTGGGCAAAGTGGCTGAGGGAAAACAAAACTTAGCATAAATCAGTTTCTGCTCCACAGGAGCTCACAATTTAGCAAGGACTCGGAGAAAGCAAGTCCATAGGAATGAGGCGAAGCTGACAGGTCCCAGGGAAAAAGGCAAAATGCTGTGCTTTTAAGATTTTGCAGAGATACAAGTGTGAGTCTCCAGAGTACTTTTGGGGCAAGCTAGAAATGTCATGATCAGACTCGGAATTCTGATAAATCCAAATGGACCATAAAATGTAACTTTTAAAAAAAAGTATAACGGAAACATGAAATTGTTAGACGAAGTTTTCTTTGTTCTACGGGGAAGTTCACATTCATATCGGAATGGGACGGCAAAGTTCGTTTGTGTCTGGCAAAAAGGAAAAGTTTCGGATGTTGTTAAAAAGTTAACTATAAACGTGGGCATCTGGGCTGGGGGAGTAAGAGAATGATTTGGAACAGAAAAGAAAAGACAGAGGGGCCCAAAGAGGCACAGCAAATAAATCCTGACAGCTACCAACTGCAACCCACGCGGCCTTCCGGCGCGGGAAGCTGAGGGGCAGGGGATGGGCGGTGTGCCAGGGCTGAATCGAGGTCACCGAGGAGAGGGCAGAGAGAGCGAGCGAGCGGCCGCTGCTGAATGAAGCAGCAGAGCAGCCTCTACGGTTCTGTGCGGGGGTCCAGAGCCGACCGCCACCTTTGACGGGAGTCCGAGGAGCGGAAAAGCTACCAGCTGGGGCCGCGGTGGGCGGACCCGACGTTTAAAGGTCAAGGTCAAGTTGGGGTTTGGCCAGCGATGCAAAAATGCTTTCTGAGGAGGCCGAAGGCAAACCAAAATAATAATAATAATTATTATCATCATCATCATTATTATCATTATCATTATTTTAAAAAGAAAAAGTCTCCCGGACGTCTTCGGAATAGACGGGGTCCTGGCAGGAGAGTGCAAAACAGGCTGGGGGCCGGGCCGGGGCGGAGGGCGGGCCCCGGGACTAGAGCTGGGCCACGACAGGGAGGGCGGGAGGGACCCGGGCCCAAGGCCACCGCCGCACTCACTTCCCCTCCTGGCAGTCATAGAGCACGATGGAGTCGTCGTCGCTGCTCGAGATGACCGTCTCGCCGTTGGGGCTGAAGTCGAAGCAGTTAATCTTGTCCGAGTTCTCGCGGAACACCTTGGCGACGCGGAAGCTCCGCAGCACGCTGTCGGTCAGCTTCATGGCGGCGGCTGCTGGAGGCGGCGGCGGCGCAGGGCCGGGGCGGGGCCCGGCGGGCGGGCGGGCTGCCGAGAAGCCGACCGGGGCGGGGCGGGCGCCGCGCCGGCGGCCAGCGGGAGAGTGGTCGACAGTCGGGCCGCCTCCCCCTCTCCCTCCTCCTGCTCGTGCAACACTCTTCTTTCCGAACTGTGGGGCCTCGCCGACCGTTCCTTCTCACGGTCTCCTCAGGGCCAACCGCCGCGGAACCGGCTCATTGTGTCCGCCATCTTGAGGCGACAGGCAGAAGCCGAGGGCGAGGAGCCTCACCGCGGCGCACGCCGGGAAAGGGGCGGGGCGGTGACGTTAGCGCGGCCGGCGGGGAGTGGAGTGGCAGAGTGGCCCGAGACTGCGATTCCCCGACCCGCTATGGGGCGGGAAGGTTGGCGAGTCCCACGTCCTTCCCCCGTGGGCCCTAAGGCCCCTGGTGCCCGGCAGTCGCGGGCCTTTGTGCGAGATTGTAACCCCCCTGGGAGACTCAGGCGCCCCGACTCCAGGCCGAGCGGGAGCAGATACTGCGGAGCTCGGCTACGCCCCAGGAGGCCTGTTCTGGGCATGAGTCGGTGAACCTCAGTGCTGGCGGACTTTGACCGTTGGTCCACTGCAGAGCTAACAGGTTTCAATTTATATACACTTTTTTTAAATTATTGAGGCGTAACATACAATAGGCTGCATAAATTTTAAGTGAATGAATTTTTTTTTTCATTTGAATATACGGTCTTGTGACCACCACCCAGAACTTTTCTTTAAGTCTTCTTTAGAAACTTTTAAATTGCTGGGTAATAAGTAAATGAAGTGCATAAAATGAACTAATTTTAGGGGGGAGGGTATAGCTCAGTGATAGAATGCGTGCTTAGCTAGCATGCACGAGGTCCTGGGTTCAAACCCGAGTACCTCCATTTAAATAAAAAAAAATACCTAATTACCTACCCCCCCAAAATGAACCAATTTTAAAATTCAGCTCCACTTGTTTTTATAAACACTCATCTTTAAATTTTAAAACGTATTTGCAACTCCAAAACTCGTAGTACCAATTACAAATAATTTTTTAAAGGGAAAATGATCTCCTTGATCTACAAAACACAGTATTAATTTCTCCCAATATCCTCCTCTTTATTCATATATCAACATAAAGTATAGATCCAAAACCATTTCCCCCCCTGCTTTGTATTGTACCTTACACGTTTTCCCATGTTACTTAAACCAGATTGTTGTTAGTGTTCTCAGTTGAGGTATAGTTTATGTACAGGAAAAATCAGCCTTTTTTATAGATAGCTTATGAGTTTTGACATCCATACACAGTTATGCAACCACTACATTCAAGATATAGAACAACTGCATTACCCTCTTTTTAGTCAAGGGGATTGTTTGGATGGTTCGTATTAGGGATTCTTTAACTTAAAAGGGAGGAAAGTTGATCCCTAACAAAGGAGAGCAATATTGGATCACAAAATTGATATCAGGGACCTTGGCTTTAACTTCCTATGAGGGTTCATAGATCTCTAATTTGTGCACAGCCCCTCAAAATTTTAACTGCCTGAGTCTCCAACAATGGAGCTAGAGGCCTGTTTATTTTGCTTCACTAAACTGGAGTGGCTGAAAGAGGAAGAAAAAGGAAGAGGAAAGACTGAAACATTTCCATCACTGATACCAGGAAGATATGTTATCCAAAGATCAGACATAACCTGGACAATGGTGAAAACAAAATAGAAACCCTGGGGCAGTTGAGGGCTTTCTGGAAAGAACTAGGGGTTGTGTCCCATCTGCAGGTAAAAGAAGAACCAGGATCGCTACACATAAAGAGAACTTGTTCTCTGAAAGGAGAGGGCAAGATCCTGGCTAAGACTGAGCTGCAGTTCCCTCCCAACAAAGAGCAGAGCTTCTGGCTACAATTTGTTCTGGGGTCTGGAAAAAGACTGAGTGGAATCTGAGTGGATGGCAACTTTCCAAACTGCAAAGCAGTGGAAGAAAAGCTCTCTGTGCCCCAGAGCACGCACTTCCCTGCAATTCCTGCTTTTCTATTTCACAGGCTAAAAAGGCTGATGTAGAGTCTCCTTTGAATGGTTAGATGGCAACAAAGATAGATCTGTTGCCATGTCCTAGAACTGTTGGGAAGTGAGTACACCCAGGGAGATACCATTTTTTGGTCCCTCTTAATCTACAGAAATAACCACAGAAACAGCCATAATCTGCTGAGTGTTGTAAGCCAAAAGAAATCTTTGCAGGGTATCTTTCAAGTTTTTTACTTCCTGTACCTTTTGCAAATTTTACTGTTAAGACGAAAGCTTCCTCCCAAGACTTGACTTCCTGAATTATTTTTGGAATGGAAAAAGTCATTTTTTCATATTTTAAGAGCGTCCTGAAATGGCTCAGGCTATTTCACATTCTCACTCTTTCACATTCCTAGCCTGGCTCCCTGCCCTGTTATAGTGGGGCTCCCCTGGCTTCTAGTCCAACAGTGCCTTACAGGCTGGACTTTAAAAAATGACCCAGAAAGGCTGGCTCCACTTAGGGGTGGACAGAGAGGAAAGCTGTAGTCAGAAGTGAATCAGATTGCCTTAAAGAGCATCAGAATTAAGTTTTTATTTTTCCTTTTCTTTTAATCATTATTTCAGTTATTTACAGACTTAGTTTTCATGCAAGCAAATACACATCCATTGCAGAAAAACTACAAAATACCAATAAGTAATGAAAAAAAAAGTGTCCAGAAGTAGCCACTATTACATTTGTTTTCATTATAGTAAAATATACATAATACACATTTTACCATTTTCACATAGAACTGTTAAGACTTGTCCCCCTGAAATATATTTTTAATTCGTTCATAATACAATATTATTTATAACCTACCTTCTTCATAGGATACTATGAACATCTTCCAGGTCAATAAATACAGGACTACACAATCATTTTGAATGGCTACATACTATTCTATTATGTGTTTGTAAAGTAACCTTTCAGGGGGAGGGTGTAGCTCAAGTGGTAGAGTGCATGCTTAGCATCCCCAAGGTCCTGGGTTCAGTCCCCAGTACCTCCTGTGAAAAAAAATAAATAAGTAAACCTAGTTATCTACCCCCCCAACAAGAAGTAAATATATAAAGCAACTCTGCTTCCCACTTTATCCAGAGCCCAGGCAAGGTCTAGCTCAATGTATTGTGTTAATTGAGTGAATGAATTTAGCCAGTGGATTCCAGATATTTGATTGGACCATTTTTTCCCATTTTCTCTCTCTCTCTCCCCTTTTTAAAGACTTAATTTTTGGAGCAATTGTAGGTTCACAGCAAAATAAAGAGGAAGGTACAGAGATTTCTATAGGCCCACGGCCTCTGCACATGCACAGGCTCCTCTATTATCAACGTGCCTCACCAGAGTGGTACATTTGTCACAATGGCTGATCCATTGATATACTATAATCACTGCTAAATCCATAGTTTGCATTAAGGTTCACTATTGGTTTTATACAGTCTATGGATTTAGGCAAATGTATAATGACATGTATCCATCATTATGGTACACAGAGTAATTTCACATCCCTAAAGATCCTCTGTGCTCTGCCTGTTCATCCCTCCCCAACTCCCAAACCCTGGCAACCACTGATCTTTTTACCATTTCCGTAGTTTTGCCTTTTACCAAATGTCATCTAGTTAGAATCATGCAGTATAAATATACTCTAAAAATTTTACTCATCCCAACACTTGGAATCAATCGCTAGTTGACAACATTACGCATGGAAAAAGTAAAGCATATCTAGCCCTAATAACAATTATTTTACATCCATGCACATTTTTATTTATACACATGATCTCACTTGATCCTCATAATGACCCTATGAGAGATGAAAATGGAGGCCAGGAGAGGCATTCCAGTAGCAAGTGGTAGACCATAGACTTGTCTGTAGATGACTATGTATATATATATTTAGGTGATCCCTAAATCCAGTATGACTGATGTCCTTATAAGAAGAGAAGACATATAGAAAGAAAATGGCCATGTGACAATGGAAGCAGAGATTGGTTTCTTGCCTATAGGTTTCAGAGAGAGCACAGTCCTGCGGAAAACTTGATTTTGGACTACTAGCCTCCAGAACTGTGAGTCAACAAAATTCTATTGTTGTAAGCCACCCAGTTCATGCAACTTTGTTATGGCAGTCCTAGGAAACTCACACAGGGTCTTTGTGATCTATACACCAACCATACAACTGTCCTATCTTGAGATCAGTTGTTATATGAAAAAACAGTTCTTTCTTAAGCTAGTTGGATAGGGTTTTTGTTTTGTTTTATTTCCCAGTTTTATTGAGATATAATTGATATACAACATTGTGTCAAGTTTAAGGTGTACAGTGTGATTATTTGATATGCTTATGTGTTGTGAAATGATTACTTAATAGAATTGGTATTGGACCACTTGTTAAATTTCTACATTTCATGCTGCAGGTTAAAGTGGCATCTGACTCGGGGTGGGTATAGCTCAGTGGTAGAGCACATGCTTAGCATGCATGATGTCCCTGGTTCAATCCCCAGTACCTCTATTAAAAAAAAAAAAAGTAGAACCTGACCTAAGCAATATATCTTCTTTCCAACACTAAGAGCTCCTTGAGGGTAGGGTATAGCTTGAATGGTAGAGTGCATGCTTAGCATCCACAGCATGCACGGGGTCCTGGGTTCATTCCCCAGTATCTCCTCCAAAAATAAATAAATAAACCTAATTACCTCCCCACCCCCCACAAAAAGGAAATTAAAAAAAAAAAGTTAAAAAAACAAAACTAAGATCTCCTTATGAATTTCAATTCTTTAAGGTAAATTTCTGAGTTAGAGTATTCGGTGGTACTTCCCTGGAGCTTGAATTAAGTTTGGGAGGAAAAAATTTCCCTTCTTCCCTTTGAGATTCATTGGCTGGTCCAATAATTAAATTGACATTAGACAGGTTAACAAGAGAAAAACAAATTTAATTATGGAAGTTGTACATCAGCCCCACAAAGAAAGACTCAAAGATAGTCAGGCAATTGAGGCTTATACATCATACTGAGCGAAGGAGAAGGGGATAGTGGTCTGGGGCTTTAAAGGGGAGGAAGACAATTCACAACAAGAGGAGAAGAACAAATGTTTCCCATGCCATGCAGATAAGTCTTCCTGATAGAGAAAATTATCTCTGGGAGTGGCTTTCTTCCTAGTACAGTCCCCCTATCTAAATTCTCTTAGGCAGTTAAGGGAGAGGTAAAAATCTTTTCCTGAGTCTGATGGGTCTTAATTGCCTTCAGCTCAAAACAAGCCACATGCCAAAGTGGCACATTTTGAGGTGGTGTATTCTGCCACCCCCTCCACTTCTCACACAAGCCTTCATAATATCTAGTCAGGTGACTCTCTTCTTTGGGAAGGCTGTGTGTGTGTGTGCGCGCGTGCGTGCACACGTGCTTGGAACACAATTGCAACCCATGGTAATTTTGTATAGCATGTTTCTATTATCATAGGCAGTTCACATATAACCCATATAACCACTTCTTCCCTGACACGTTCCTTGATTTGCTAAATGATGCTTCATTTCACTTACCACTGAGAGAAAATAAATATTCCATGATGGCCATGTGCAGAGGTAACTTTTTACATCAAATGGAAATTACAAATCTCTTCCATGGAGTTAAAGGCAACCTCAGCAATGGTTTTATTCATTGAAACCAATTCCATTGGTTTCTTGGTTTTTTCTTTGTTGTTTTCCTTCCTGATGATGAAATTAATATATGCTGCAAAGCATTTTAAAAGATTAAAACATTTTAATTCTTTTTTGTTTTTGCAAGGGAACCCGTGGCTGATTTCATATAATTCATGCAGCTTGTACCACCCCTGAATTAATGCTGATCCAGGGATCAGCCTGTGGAAGACTCAAATTATGGCCTTCAGCCACTGACTGAGCCAAGCCTAGGGTTTCTGGGCCTCTTGCTTACTTAAAGAACTCTCCTGGGCCAAGTGGCCAGGACATGCCTGTAGTAGCAGGGGGACTCAGACTTTCTCATTCCAGCCTCAGTCTTGCCCGGGAACCACAGTACCACCTCTGCCTCTCCCAGTGTAGAGTACTGGCTCTCCTGACAGCTGGAATTCCTTAGAAAGATCTTGAAACTTCAGAACTAGGGGGCCTGATTGAAAAGACAGCATCTTCCCCTAGTAGCAGGAACAACTACATAATTTGCAGACCCAGGACAAAATAAAAATACAAGCCAGACTCCTCAAAAAATTGTTAAGAATTGCAAGGTAGCAACATCAGAATATTCAGCCAAGTGTAGGACCCTTATGACCTTCGTTCCTTGTGTGACTGCACAGGTCACACACTCATGAAGCTGGCCCAGCCACAACTGTGAGCCTTTCTACGTGCACTTTAAACGTATTTATTTACTGCTTTTAACCCTATTTTAATGATGAAGACTCTGAGGTTCTGAGAGGTTAAGTAACTTTCCCAAGGTCACACAGCCAATAAGCATTAGAGTCTGGATTCACACTGGACTGGAAAGCTCCAGCTTTGTTTCCAGGGCAAGGGGTAGATAATCTTCACATTTAACAAAGTCCATTGTTGGTAAATAATGCCTTCTTGTTCTTGGAAGGAAGGGTTGGGATCTTCCCACATAAGCCTGGACTGCCCAGAGCCAGGAAGAACTGCTTAAAGCCATACAGCCTCTGCTTCTAAAACTATAGAACTGTTTGAAAAGGCTTAAAAACCCTTTCTGCCGATCCAACCAACACTGCTTTAGCAGCCCTCATCAGTTAAAGTTGAGCTGCTTCCTGGGGCTTGTTTATATTCACCCCAACCCCTCCTTCCAAGAAAAATAGCTTTAGGGTGTTTTATAGACTTTACTTAAGACAGTTCCACTCTAGTCTTTTCCAGACTGCCTGACCCTCTCCCTCCAAGAGTGAGCAACTCTTCACTTTCCTGTTCTAGAACTCTGGATCCCCCAGAGCACCCTGCCTTGGGCCTGCTCTGGAGAAGTGCTCAGCGTGGCAATGACAAAGGCAGGGTGAGGAGAGCGGAGGCGAGATGGAAGAGCAGGCTCCTAAAAGCTCTTTGCGGGGGTGGGTGAGTAATAGCTCAATGGTAAAGCCCGTGCTTAGCATGCCCAGAGGCCTGGATTCTATCCTCAGTACCTCCATTTAAAAAGTAAAAAATAAAAGCGCACTGCAGAGCCGACCCTGGCAGCCCCCAAGAGAGCTCTTCCACTCCTTGGTGCAAACTCTGTGAGGCATTAAGGGCTGAATGGTCAGGAAGAGGGGGCTGAGCACCAAGGTCCAGGATGTCAAGGACAAATGGAGGGAGGCCACAGAGACCAGGAGTGCCCTGTCTGGGAAGGGAGCTGTCTCCAGTTTGGAGGTGATGACTGACACCATCTGACTATCTTAGGTTTTGCATAAAAAAAAAATCACTGCTTTATTTTCATAGTCACTGTTTTTATTTTTGGTTCTAAATCAGTATTACGTTTCCTGCTGGTCCTGAATTCTTACTATCATTTGTATCTGTCCAGTCACAATTAAAATACAGTAAAGGAAGGGGACCCCAGAAGACACATGAACTGATGGAATAAAAATTTGCTCCACCTCTGAAATCCAAGACTAACGCAAAAAAATTTCTCCTTGTGAAAGCTGCTTTCTGCTTTGTGCTCCTGCTTTGTGGTATTGATTAGTGCACAAGACTCTCCTGAGTTTTTGAATACAAATAGCAAAATGATCTTGATCTCTTCAATATTGTTATATACTTATTGACTGAAAAAAAAACATGCAACCTAAAAGTTGAGAATTATATTGTATGCAGTGGACATACTGAGGACTTAATCTCGGGAAACAGGCTCTCAGGTACCTCGGAGGGGCTGTTGTAAAGAGGTAAGGGAGGAGTTTATGCAAAAACAAACAAACCCCCCAAATAATCAAGCATCAAAAGATTATGGTTAATTAAAGAAAACTAGACATCTCAAGTTAATGAATGTAGCACTTTTCTATGTTTGGAAAGATGCAAGAATCTGGGCTCATTGAAATCATTCCTTTGATATGCACCTTAACTGTCTAGGCCAGTATCCCGTCCCCACCTCCATCTCTTCTGGGTGCACAGTGTGGGGTGTGGTGGGGGGGTTGGCTGCAATGGCTGACAGTTTGATGGTTGCAACATCCTTTGTTTACTGATATGGCAAGCGACATTCTTTGTCCACATACCTTATGAAAAAATGTGCAAGGGTGGACAGTGGGTAACCTGAAGTGTGTTGGTATATCTGGCAAGTTGAATGCCAATGAGAACTAACATTTTCCAGATGATCTGACATCAGCAAGAGTAGGTCAAACTTCTGAGATGCAAGTTTTGATTTCTGAAACTAAGTTTCAATAGGATAAAGTGAGCATATCAACCAGGATAGGCTAGGTTAGGGTGCAATAACTCAAACCCCATATCTTAGTGGCTTTAAACATCAAAGGTTTTTTTTCCAGTTTCAGTACAAGTTCTTTGTGGTTTGGCAGGGTGGCTCGTCCCATCAGAGTCACTCAGGTCTCAGGGTGGCAAAGAAGTCACCATCTTGAATGTTGCCAGTTTTCCGGTCCAAGGGAAAAAATGCTCAGGAAGGTCTTACTTGGGCAATGAAGTACCCAGAAATGACCCACAGCACTTCCACGACACTGTTAACCACCACCACGTTTTAAGGTTGGAGGACAACAGGACAAATGTCAATAGAGGAGCAGGTACTTTAGAGGTATGACTGCTGGCTCTGCTGTGCTGACAACAGGGACGAACACCTCAAATTTCTGCAGGCATTTGAAACCTCAAATGACAGCACATTATCTGTGATCAGGTTCCTCAAGAAGCAGGATTTATTAACAGCAAAGCTCCAGGTCAGAAAGCCCAAGATTGAGCACTAGTCTCCAAATTTGCACCATTCACTATCCCTGGTGACCCTCTTGAGCTTGTGTGTGGTGGGGGAAGATTTCAGACTTACAGGGACCAACTACTTTATCCATGATGAAGTCAAGATATTCAGCACCATTACTGGGGATGGGGGCCATTATTACCAACTTTCCCTGGTCACTGACTGCTCAACATCAGCCAAGAATGACCTCCTCCTCTGCTCTAAAAGGAAACATTTAAGTGAAAGCTTAACCTGAAGGAATCAATTTAGTAAACCCTCTTCCAACAGAGTATAACTAATATACCCCAATCCATAGCCTTCTCTCCTTCAGCCTGCTTGAATAATGAGGAAGGCTGAAATTCTACTTAAATGGCCTTTTCAATAGTCTTTTTAGTCATAAAATAGTCATGCTACGAAAGGTAGCATGTATGTAGCCTTAATAATATTAGAATTTATATTATTTTTTAACATCTGTTTAGAAGTACTATAACTTATTTGTATAAATTCTGTTATCAATGGATGTTGAGATTGCTTTATAGTCATAAACTCTCTGGGCTGAATATCTCTTCATGTCTATCAAAGGGGATCAGAATATGCCACCCCTAGTGGGGAGGGTATGGCTCAGTGGTAGAGTGAGTTCTTAGCATGAACGAGGTCCTGGGTTCAATCCCCAGTACCTTTATTAAAAAAATAAATATATAAATAAAATTACCTGCCTGAAATTTTTCAAATTAAAAAAAAAAAAAAAAGAATGTGCCACTTCTAAACATGCCACTTTGGCATAAGGATCATTCTGAGCTGAAGGAATATGAGAGACAGCAGATGCAGGAAGGGGTCCCTGCCCTTCTCCTTTCTACTGAAAAGCAGGACATTCATTTCTTGTGAGTGTATGGAGTAAGGGCTTGTGTGCCTGTGGGGCAGAAAGCCCAACTCTGACAGAAGGTGTTTGCAGCAAAGTAAGGGTTTATTTGCAGGGTACCAAGCATAGGAATGGGAGTCAGGTCTCAGATTCACTCCAACTTGGTCTTTGAGTTGGGGGTGTTTTTCAAGGGAAAGAACAAAGAAGCTGGGATTAATCATCCTCTTGGGACGTAAATGTGGCGTTTCTTAATTGTAGATTCCAGAGTCAGGATGTCTCCGGTTTATGATTCTCTAGTCAGGTGGTCCATGGCTCAGGGTCCTGTTCACTCATCTTGCCCTGGAGAAACAACCTGAGTTTGCAAGGCAATGATAATATCTACAATGGCAGTTTGAGTACATCAATAATGTTCTCAACAGCAGCCATTTTAGCCATCAAACTTTGGTTGATTAGTGTTCAGTTAGCAAAGATTGTGGTCAAAGGGGACAAGAAAAGGAATAAAGTTTTGGATAGAGAGATTAATCATTAACTGGGTAAGGGAATTCAGTTTTGGGGGGGCTTTTTTTCATGAGAAAGACACCTTCCCCATACCAGGAGACGGGGAGCCAAGGCTGAGATGAATCTCTACAAACAAATATTACTACAGCAATCCTTATCTCCCATTAGTTTCCCCATTTATTTACTTTCCCACAATTTACTGCCCTGAGAAGTTCAAACTTCTTTTGTCACATCTCCAAAATTTATCACTCTTTGTTTTAAAAATAGTATATAAACTCTCAGACTTAATCATTTCTTTGGGGTTTTGACTTCATTTCTGGGAGACCCTTCCTATTCACATGAAATAAACCTTATTTTCTTGTTAATTGATCATTTGTCAGTTTAATTTGTAGGGTCTCAGTCAATGAACCTAAGAGAATAGAAGAAAAAGGATTTTCCTCCCTTACACCATCTTTGTCCACATAACTAATTATTTCCTTAGACTGAAATTGCCTGTCACATTTTGACATTGATACTTATTGCCAAAGTACACTTAAGACTGTAAACATATCATGCCTGTCAGGGGACAAGGCGGGACAGTATCATGGGAGGTAAGAGAATTTACCAAAGACGAAGGAGGAGCATAGTAAAGAAGTTTATTAGGTTACACTGTCCTAGACAAGAGCGGGCCACACAGAGGAGAGGACCCTGCATGAACTCTGAGGTCTTTTATAGGGGGGAGGAGTTGGTGACCACAATGGGCTGGGGACTGCGTGATCAGCTTGCGCATAAATTTTTGATTGTTTGTAGATGAGGTAAGAAGTTAAGGGGCCATGAAGGGACAGTGGGGTTTATGATTCTAGTAAGGTGGAGACGTGGGCTGAAACAAATCAGCCTGAGCTATTGTGAGATTAGGCATTACCTAGGGCTATTAGTTTGTTAGGGCAAACATTCCCAGTAAAGAATGTACTTTATCTGTTGAAGGATTGCAGGCAGACATCTGAGAGCCCAGGAATGGAGGTTGTTGCACTTTGAAGGATGCCAGTTGGCCCTTCTATCAATGCCTACTATCAAGGTATGTATAAGTATTTTGATGAGCATTAATTGTTTTTTTAGACCCAAATCCCACTGCTCTGTGAAGCCTTCTACTTTCACTCACCATCATCTCTTTCCCTTTTGAAAAATCCTTTCTACCTACCATCTGCAGCACTTTGCAGCTGAGCATTTCACTGTTCTCTTATTAATTCATTAAACAAACAAATTCCACCTTGTATTTGTGCCTGGTCCTATGCAAGGCAGTGGAAATACAAATATTAATTAGACCAAGTTACCACCTTCCAGGATCTCATAGTCCAGTGGGCATTTAAACCTTGTTGTTAACTGCATCTTGTGAGTGAGTAGCTGTAGGGTGGGATGGGGGTTAAAAAAAATGGATATAATCAGTCTCCTGCTAACAGTCTGAAAGGACAGCACTGGCACAGTAAATAGTGTCTGTTTATAAGCCTCTGGGACTAAATAACGAGAGGTGCTTAAATTTACACCACACCCCGCTCCCCCCACCCCCAGCAGTGTGGGAATGTAATTACAAAAGCAGAGTAAGTTTCCCAACTAAAAGTAACCACCTCTTACTCATCCCAGCAGCTAGAACATTTGACCCACATAGGATGCACTCAGGAAATGCCTGTTGAATGTTGGAGAAATTAATAAATATGCATGGATGGATGCATGAAGACAGCTTTCTATAAGTAGGGAAAAACTGAAATTTTATGTAGTTACAATCTCTCTACACCTAAAGAGGGCAGATCCTCCTGAAGTTTCCTTGGTTTTGATGATGGGATGGGGAAGCGTTTTGGACGAGCTGATAGGGAACAGAAGGTCCTATATTATAAAGTGAAAGAAAAATACAGGAGACTGCTAGGAAGAGGGGAGCGGGAGCTCCTAACAAGAGCAGGGCGTGGTTTTGAGTCTTATGGAGAGATGTGGAATCTAGTAAAGGGAGTGGGTGGGAAGAAATATATTTTTAGATTTTTAGAAAGTCTGCTGTGTTATTAGTGATATTACTCCCTCCGCCATATCCCCAAGAAAACATCAGTAGAAACAATGTACTCTTCTGTGTCTTTGAGTCTGGTCAGGACTTGCCTTTTGAATGTGGTTAGGCATCAGCTGGGCTCATGGTGAAAGCGGGGACAGTGTGGGAAGTACGGGGTCATTAGAGGTTACACGCAGCTAGTGTGTTGGAGAATCACGGACTATATCTCTCTTGCTGACTCAGAGTTGTGATTTGGTCGCCCAAAGGGGAAGGAGGGGAACACCAGTGAGTTCTGGGATTACAGCGGTGAGGAGGGCCGGGGATAACTTAATCTGGCTCCAGGAGGGGTGGGTTGTGGGGAAATACGGATCCTCAGCCCGCTTAGTCCAGTGCCTAGCACCTAACTAGGAGGTCAGAATATATTTGCTGACTGACTGGACCGTACAGAATAAAGAAGAGGATGCATTAGAGCAATCGGTGAGGCGAGGATTATCATTCCCTTCTAGAGATGTAGACACTGAGGCCTGGAGGTGGCCCTACCCAGTTCTCTCGGCAGTCAGGGCGGAGCCAATGCCCTCGTCCCACCTCCCGCTCCCCACTGCAGCTCGCTCGGGTCGCCCCAGCCACACCCACCCACCCACTTCCGGGTTCCACCCCGCCCACCCGCGAGTACTTCCGGTCTCCGGGGCGGGAAGCCGCGGCCCGGAGTCGTAAGGCGGTAAGTCAGCACCGCGACGGCCTCTGGAAGCAATGGGCCTGGCCACGGCGGGCCAAGGTGGCAGAGGGCCCTTATTTCTAGGGTCACCACCAAATATTACGCGGCACCCATTTCCCCAACGAAGGCCTGAGGCCCCGGCCCAGGGTGACGTCACTTCCGAGGCTGGGCGGGCAGGCGAAGTTAGGAAAGGGCTCCAGCCCCGCTTGGTGGCGGGGCGGAGTGAAGGCGGGTCTTCTCAGAATTTCTGGCTTTCGCGCCGGAGCTCTTGGGAATTTAGGAGAGATGGTGTTACAAGTAAATTTGCTGGATATAGCAAGTAAAAATACAGGGCGTCCAGTTAAATCTGAATTTCAGATAAAAAACAATTTTTTAGTATAGGTATGTCGTAAATATTTACGGAACATACTTACATTGTAAAATTCCTCGTTTATCTGAAATTCAAATTTAACTGGACGTCCTGTATTTTATCTGGCTGTGTTAGGCTTGGGCGCCCCCTGCCTTGGGCTCTGATATCCATTAGCAACGCTGGAATCCTCTAGGCCTTTATTCGTAAGGGAAACAGGTAAAAAGTTCGCCCAGGCTGTCAAAATCAGCTCTTGCTAGATACTAAGACGCTTTTAGCTTCAAGCCTAATAGGCCAGCCCCTGGGGCCTGTGGCCACAGCTGGGCACATTTTGAGCCCCCTTGGCGGCGCCCTCTGTATTCACTTTCACAGCTGGAGTTGGGCACAGTTGGATTTCTCGTATGAGAAAGCTGAGCTTGCAGGCTAAGTGACTGAAGGCTAGAAGTTGCCAGGGTTTTTTGAGTGTGGGAAAAAGTGACGCTTGGGGTCCAGGTTTTCAGTGTTAACTAGTGGCGCTTCAGAGAGCTGAGGGATGTCAAGGGGCAAGTACTAGTCTTAATCTCATCTTGCCTCTCCTTTTGCAGATGAGGCCCAGTGAGAGGAATGGAGCTGTCCCTGTGGTCGATTTGGAGCCTGATTCCCATCCTCTGTCCCCTGCTCTGTCCACACTTGCTAATGCAGCCAGCTGGCAGCATTTATGGTGGGCATTATTAAAGTAATGCCTTTCTAGAGATGAACTCTTTGGGGCTTTATTGCCCCTAAACTCTACAGTCTCTTGACCTTCACTTCAAGTCTTCTTTAGCTTTTATCCTGTCCAGTGATTATTTGGCAAATGATTATTTGAAAATGATTATTTGGCATCACCTGTGGGAGCCTGACCTTTGTCTGCTCCAGCCACTTGGCTCTCTCACCCACGTGGATAGTATGACCCAAGACTTGTTATGTCAGAGCCAGAAGGCATGTTCTTGGCAGGGCTGGGTCTGGCTGTGTAGGTGGAAGTCTGTCCTGCAGATTGGGACTTCAACAAGATTCTGCTATGCGCCAGACTTTGCTGCCACTTCTGATTTGAACCTGAACCTCTTGCTGGACTGGCCCTGAGTGCTGGGATTCTTAGGCTGTATGTCCTGAGGATCTGCTTTGGGCCTGCCTGTCAGTGTCCTTGCAAACCTACAGCCTCCCTATACAGACCTATCCTTCCCAGGCTCCCAACCCAGTCTCATGAGCTAATGAAATAGAGCAGGCTGGAGGTCACTGACTAGGCTTGGGGTCAGTTGGTGGGACAGCTGGCAGCCTCCTAGCAACAGAATTGGTAAAGAGGCAAGGAAGGAGTATCAGAAAGGGGCATTGCCTTGGATGAGTGCTCAGAAGTACAGTGGGTGGGAAAGGGGAGGGGTGGGAGACTATTGGTAGTAATTGCTCCCTCTGTGAATGATTAACTCTCAGCCAAAGTGGGTGACCTAGGAGGAGGGCTCAGCTAACAGAACCTTTGGATTCAGGGCAGAGTGTCCAGAGGGCTGGCGTGTGGCCTGCAGAAGAGGAGGATGTGGTTGGGTGGCAGGCCTGGGCTCTGAAGACTGGAGTGAGATCAGGCAGCTGTGGGCCTTAGGACATCTTCTTAGACTGGCAGATGGCCTATTCTTGCAGCAGCAGCTGTGGGGTCCACTGGCCCTGAGTCCTCAGAGCTGTGGCTGCAGGGAGCCTCCTGTCTCTGGCCTTGCAACGATCTCACTGGTGCTTTCTCTCCCCTAGGCAGCCATGGATGCTGGGTGGTGCTGACAGCATTGGGGCATGGCTACAGCCCTACAGATCCTGCGTCACTTGGCCCAAGCCCCGTTGCGCCTGCTCCTCTGGAGGGGCCCGTTGGCCAGGCTGGCCAGTAGCATGGCCCTGGCAGAGCAGGTGCGGCAGCTGTTTGAGAGCACTGTGCATGCTATGCTGCCGGGCCCCCTGTTGCAGCGGGCGCTGTCCTTGGACCCTGATACTGGGCAGCTGAAGGTGCGGGACCGGAGCTTTCAGCTGCAGCAAAACCTCTACCTGGTGGGCTTTGGCAAGGCTGTGCTGGGCATGGCAGCTGCAGCTGAGGAGCTACTGGGCCAGCACCTCGTGCAGGGCGTGATCAGCGTTCCCAAGGGGATCCGTGCTGCCATGGAGTGTGCTGGCAAGCAGTAAGGAGCCTGGGGGGGCTGCTCCCCACTGTCCATCTGGGGGGGGGGGGAACCTGGGCCTGGCTCAGGCTGGGTCCGGGCTTCCCTCCTTCACCAGTTTCCCTTTTCTTCTGAGTCTGGCCTGGCTCCTGGGTGGGTGTCACTGGGCCTCCTTGTTCATGTCTCCTTTACTTGTACATCTGGGAAATCAGGTGGGAGGGTGAGCCCACCCCATTTCTTGTTCTCTCTTCTCTCTCCCCTCAGGGAGATGCTGTTGAAGCCACACAGCCGCATCCAGGTATTTGAGGGTGCAGAGGGCAACCTGCCAGACCGAGATGCGCTGCGGGCGGCGCTGGCCATCCGGCAGCTGGCTGAAGGTCTCACAGCTGATGACCTGCTGCTTGTGCTCATCTCAGGTGTGGGTGCCAGATTGGCTCAGGAAAGTTTGGAGGGGTTCCACATGTCAGGTCAGCAAGAAATTATTGGTCTGAGCCCCCAACATTACAGAGCAAGGGAGGTCATAAGGAGTCTGGATGCCTGAGTCCTGGATGGCCCTGGGCCAGTTGTCTGGCCTCCCCTGAGCTGTGGGGGTCCTCCCTTTGACCTTGTCAGGTAACTGTGAGAGGATGCATAGGGAGCACCTCACTCAGGGCCTTGCAGGGAAAGTGTGTATGCTGTTACTGTTGTCTGCACCATTGTCACCTGGGGCTAGAACCCCAGACTCCAGCTCCCTCAGAGCCTCCTCTCTGTCCCTCCGCTGACTCCTCCTGGTCTTCCCCCTATTCTAAGTCCTAAAGGAATAGTTCTTCCAGTGTCTGCTGGGATACGGGCTATCCCAAGGCAGGGGACAACCTCAGGTGCCCAGGTTGTGGTGACTGTGCGCGCATTCACTGTATGTCCACACGGGGGCACCCTAACCACACCTTTCTAGCCTCCGTTTCCCTAATGTGGGCAATGTCTGTTTGCTTCCCTGGGTGGAGACGTCCTTTGCCATCCCATCCCCTCTGCCTGACATCTTCACTGTCTCTGCAGGTGGGGGTTCGGCTCTGTTGCCTGCCCCCATCCCACCAGTCACACTGGAGGAGAAGCAGACACTAACCAAGCTGCTGGCGGCCCGTGGAGCCACCATCCAGGAGCTAAACACCATTCGGAAGGCCCTGTCCCAGCTCAAGGGTGGGGGGCTGGCTCAAGCCGCTTACCCTGCCCAGGTATGTGGGTTTCTTCTTCCCCAGACAGCCCTGGGCTGGTAGAGCCAGGCCCACATGTGCCAGGGAGATGAAAGCCTAGAACAGCATACAGATCTCGTATGGGAGTCCATAGGGCCAGCTGGGGGTGTTGGGGACCTCAGAGAGGGGGAAGGGGAGTCCACATGGCAAGTTCTGCACATCCACTTGAGAGGGGTTAGAAGTGGGTGAGGAAATGCATGGAGTGGCGTGAGGATGTGTGGATCGGAAGCAGTTTGTACTCGTGGGCTCTGGGGCAAGGACCAGGTGGGACCGAGCCTTGCCTCTGCGACCCTTCTCCAGGTGGTGAGCCTGATTCTGTCAGACGTGGTGGGGGACCCTGTGGAGGTGATTGCCAGCGGCCCCACTGTGGCCAGTGTCCACAACGTGCAAGATTGTCTGTACATCCTTAACCGCTACGGCCTTCGTGCTGCCCTGCCACGTTCCGTGAAGACTGTGCTGGCTCAGGCTGACTCTGACCCCCACAGGCCACACACCTGTGGTCATGTACTCAATGTGATCATTGGCTCCAATGCACTGGCGCTGGCTGAGGCTCAGAAGCAGGCTGAGGCCCTGGGATACAGGGCTGTGGTGCTGAGCACAGCCATACAGGGCGACGTGAAAAGTGTAGCCCAGTTCTATGGGCTGCTGGCCCGAGTGGCTGGAGCCCGCCTCACCCAGCATGGGGCTGGAGCCTCTGTGAAAGAGGATGAACAACTCCAGGAGCTGGCGGCCCAGCTCCAGCTCCCAGACCTGCAGCTGAAGGGGGCTCTGGAGGCTGTGGTATGTGCTCAGGGCCCAGTCTGCCTGCTGGCTGGTGGCGAGCCCACAGTGCAGTTGGAGGGCTCAGGCAGGGGTGGCCGGAACCAGGAACTGGCCCTGCGTGTTGGAGCAGAGCTGGGACGATGGCCGCTGGGGCCTGTTGATGTGCTGTTTTTGAGTGGTGGCACTGATGGGCAGGATGGGCCCACAGCGGCAGCCGGGGCCTGGGTCAGGCCTGAGCTTGCTAGCCAGGCCGCCACTGAGGGTCTAGATGTGGCTGCCTTCCTAGCCCACAATGACTCACATACCTTCTTCTGCCGCTTCCAGGGTGGGGCGCACCTGCTGCACACAGGACTGACTGGCACCAATGTCATGGACGTCCACTTCCTGTTTCTGTGGCCATGGTGACGGCATGGGTCATGTTTTGGGAGTCTAGAGGGGGCATACAGGGCAGCATCCTGGGGCAGAGTGGGGTTGGTCCCCAGGGCCTCACCAGCCTTAGGGTCTCTCTTCTCCTTGGGCCTGGCTACTTGGTTGGCCCTCATACCTCCCAAACAGAGCCTCTGCTTGTGTCCAGTTCCTCAACCTGGCAGGCAGATGTGGGCCCTCTCCCACCCCTACTTTCAGCCATGGCAGCAGGTACCCCAGAGGATCAGGATGAGCCCCTGGGCCAATTTGGTGTTCCCAGTCTTCTCTCCCAGGCAGCTCCTCTGCTGAGCTCCTAAGCCTGTTTCATCTGTGGGGTGAAGAGGATTGAAAATAAAAAGGACCACACTGTGGGTTCTCAGTGCATCTTCCCTCAAAGAGAAGACTAGTGAGCTGCAGGGAAGGGGAGTGGGGTCCGGCAGCAGCCCCATCACCAGGGCCCCACAGGAGTTCCCTATGCCCTTCTCTGCAGGGCACACCTTTGTTTCTTTTAAATAAGAGCCTGGGAGGGTTGGGCCTGGATCTGGACATGATTGATGTGGGTGAGCAGAGAGCCCAGGAAGGACGGCCTAGGGCCTACACTCCGTGGGGTCCGGGAGGGACTGGCCACCCATCTAACTGTTACTCTCCCCTGTGACACACCTGCCGTGATCTCTCCAATCTCTGTCGTATGCCTCACTGGGTACATGCTTACTGCCTGCCACCAACAATGTCCCTCTCTTCTGTCTCTGGACAACCCTGAGCCATAGACTGTACCTTCTTTGCTTGAGCTCCCCCCTGTTTTTCCACACAGGACACTGGGTCTTGTTTCCTTTTCCCAGGCTGAATGCTCCCAGGTCCTTCAGCCATTTCTCTGGGATACAGTCCAGTTCCTGCTGCCAGTCTGCGGTGGGGGTCCCCAGTGCTGGGGTGGTGGGTTAGGGCAGTGTTGGGGTCTATCAGCCTCTCCCCTCTCCCCTGTTAGCTGGCTAGGGAGAGGCCAGTGGGGAGGGGAACCACAGATGAGGGACTCCCTTGGCCAGGCTAGCAGCCTGAGCTGGGAGAGGGAGGGGCCGCTGTCTTGGTTCTCCTTGGGCTCCTTGCTCAATGTCCGAGCCCTCCGCTGGCTGCCCCCGCCGTGCGCCACGGCTCCAATCCCTATATGAGTGAGCAGTAGAATCACATAGGAATAAAAAGCCATAGAGAACAGCGAGGCCTGGGGCTGCTCCTGCTGGCCCACTCTTCCACCCAAGCCGTGCCCTCTTCTCTGAGAGTGTGAGAGGCCCTGGACCAGGGCTGGCAGGCCTTGCCCCTGGGAAGAGTCCCTTCTCCACTCAGGCTCTGAACAGTGCAGCTTACAGGTGGTTCCTGGTGGGCTGGGGATGGGAAGGAAGGTGAGCAGGGTGAACTGGGCTCTGGGGTTCAGGGATGTTCAGGAAAGGGGGATTTGTACCTCTCTGTGATGCAGGGGCTCCACTTCCTCTCCTTCTGTCCTGGCAGGGGGTGTGGGAGGGGTCATAGTCCTAGGGATCCTGTCCCCATATGGCTGTGCCTGTGCCCTGGTGCTCCTCTGGCAGTCTCTAGATATGCCCTGTCCCTGCTTCAGTCCTTGCCCTCGGGACCTGAGTATTAGCACTGGGTGTCAAGTTGCCAGCAAGAGCAGGATAGTTGGGCCAGGGCTGTGGCCGAGGACCCATCTGCCGTGTCCCCAGTGTGTGCCTGTGTGTGTGGTGGCACTTGAGCACGCAGGTGTGTGTGGGCATACTGGGAGGGGGGTGCATAGACCCTCAGCACGGGGGCTGTGCTGCTCCCTGTGCACCTGGCTCCTTTTATGCCCGCTGAGGGGTTGAGTGTGTGGGTCTTGCTGGAGGCTCCTGTGCCACCTTGGCCCCTGCCCTGTGCCTCTTGTTTGTGGGGTCTGGGAGGCAAGAGGCTGGATTGGGCCTAACCCATTAGACTTGCTCATTTGGTAACCCCAAGGTGAGAAAGCATATATTTGGCTGCAGTCTAGATAAAGCCTATGTGGTGAGTGTTTAATAGGACTTATTATTTGCTCCGTCAGTGTCAACTATGGGTCATGATAATTGCTCTCATCCCATGGCTCCTGGCTTCTGTCTCTCCCGGCTCTGGTTCCTGCTGCCCTCACACCCACTTCGTCTCCATCCCCAGAAGCTTTCCCTGGCGTGGGGGAGGCTTTCACCAATTAGGGTGCCTGCCCCAAACTGCTGCTGCCTACACAGGCCCTTCCATTCTCTGTGCTTGGTGTGAATTGAGAGCAGCTGGGCAGTGGGCCTGGCCAGCCCTTAGGTGTCTGCTAATCCCAAACCCTTTGTTTGATAGTTGGTGAAACAGAGAGAGAAGGTGGCTTGTCTGGGGCTGCACAGCAAGTCTGCCACAGAGCCAGAATGAGAACCTGGTTGAAACCTTGATCATCCTCTGCCTACCCTCTGGGGCTCAGAGACCCTGGGACCCTGCAGGGGTTCAGCCAGAGCCAGGGATCTAATCCTGCCTCCCTGCTGCCCTGCCAAGGGCCTGGGGATGGTGACATGACCACACTTGGCCTCTGTAGGGGTCCACAGAACAGATTTGTCAGTCCCTTCTGGCTCAGATTTAATAGCTCCATTGTGTTTGTGATTTGGCAGAAAGCCACGTGTGGTTGAATGGTGGGCTTCTGCACAAAGGTGTGTGCATCTGTATACACATCTGTATGTGTGTGTATGCACAGGGGAACATGTGTGGGCATGTGTGTATCCAGTTCAACCCACAACCAATCACTAAGTGGGCCTCTGAGCTGTGTTCTGCTCCACCCTGGGGTGGGGGACACACACAGTTTGGTGTGGTTAGGATGTTGGGGAGATAGTGAGGCAAGTTTGGCATGGAGGCCATAAAGGCTAGTTGAGGCCAATTGGCAGAGGGCCTAGTGCCTGGGTGAAAGGGTCACATTTCACACTGACAGCAGAGGCAGGCCCCTGAGGTTTCCTAGCAAGGAGGGGTACCATGAGGCTGTCTTAGGACTTTGATGCTATGGCCTTCCTTACCATAGGGCGGGGGCTGGGGACCTTCAAGGAGGTGCAGGAGGTGCCCCAGGTGGGAGGGAGGTCCATCACCAGGCTCAGGAATCTCTCTCCACCTCCCCTCTGCCTGGTGCTCAGCAGCCTCATCCCGGCAGCCTTCAGCCAGCCCAGGTGACCCTTTAGATGCCCACTTTGGAACGAAGGCTGGAAGCCCTGGCTTAAACGTCCCTGCAAGTCACTCAGCCCCTCTGCCCCTGGGAATGCCATCAGGGCATGAGAGTTTGGGAGACAAAGAGGCTGGGCCACTGGTGGACTTTGGTGAGCATAGGCACCCCACCCTCATGTAGGCTCTCACCAAGGTGGCAGTTAAAAAACCTGGAAGGAGCACTGGAGTGGGAGTCGCATCCTAGGTCCTTATTCTGGCCTTGCCACCTTCTTTTCTCCAAGCCTTGGTTTTCTCCTCTGTCTAATGGGGACAGCATCCTTGTTCTGCTCACCTCTCTGGGGAGGTGTCGGCAGCAGATGGATGTGGGTAGGAAAGCTCTGTGGAAGGGAGCTCAGAGGGGGAGAGAAGGAAGGGAAAGGTGTTGACTTCTTCCAAGGAGAAGCTCAGGGAGTTCTTGGCTCAAGGAGGCCCCCCTCTTCCAGGAAGGGCCAGGGTTGAGTCAATGAGGCCTTATTGCTCACTGACTGAGGCCTAGTGAGTGACTCTTGCTGTCTGGCACTGGACTGGCACTGGCAGGAGTGGTACTTGAGTTTTTAATGGCTGTTGGGGTACACAATGCCCTGGGAGGTCACAGAGCCAGTGGTGGGGGAGTCAGCTGGAGCTGGAGTAAGCTGACCCAGCCTGGGAGAGAGCCCCCTCTGATCTCAGAAAAGTGGGCGGGGCAGCCTGATCCCTCTGTATTTGGATTACAAGTGAGGGACAGGATCAGGCCTAGGCTGGATAGGGGAGAACTGGCTTGACCCCAAGAGTCCCTAGTTGGGTGGGAGGATTCAGGTGTGCTAGGGGAAGACAGGGGTTATATGGGGGGGGGGGCACTGACACATTCTGAGTGGTGGGGAAGCCAGTGGCCTAGGCTGGCTACCACAGAGAGATAGGGCCACAGAGCTGAGGTGATCTGTGCTCAGGTCAGGAGGGATGGCTTTCTCCCTGAGACAGGGATGTCTGAGGGTTGATCCCTCCCTGGGCAGTGAGGGGGCCAGTCCTGAGGCTCTGCTCTCCCATTTCCCCTGGCTCAGGCTGCCCTGTAGAGCCTGGGGGTGGGAGGTGGGCTCAGGGTGATCACCTCAGCCCCTAAGACTTGATGCCCACAGCTCTGATTCCCCCTCTCTGTACATGTTACTCCATCTGGGAAGGGTTGTTGCCAGCTCAGATGTGGAGACTCTAGTCACGGAAGAGGGCCAGGAAGAGTTGGCCCCCAGATGCAAGTGCCCCATCTGCCCAGTCCTAGGGGGACAGATGCCCCTTAGTAGCTCTGCCTCATGGGATCACTACCCACCATGATCTTGTCCACTGCTGGCTCCCTGGGGGTTCAGGGAGCTGTAGGATCTGACTCTGCCCTAGCTGTAATGCCAGGGGCTGGCCCCCAAGATGCACCCCATTGGGAATTTCCCCCTCAGTCTCCCCCACACTCCTGGCCTTTCCTGCCCCTTCTCCAGCAGAGCCTCCCTGCTCACCTTTCTGGGGAAGTGTGAGTAGCACACCCTGTCCCCATCCAGCCCAATCTCTCCATCCCCAGCTCCGGTTGAGAAGGGGGCGGAGCCCCTGGCACTGGCTTCTGCCCCTTCCATTGACTCCCACCCACCTGCCCAACATCATCTCGGTGTATCCCTGGGTCATCTCCAGTAATCACAGTTGTAGTCTCATTCAAGAGCCAGGGCTCTGTCTTCAGCTGTTCTCTCCCTGCTGCCCCCCACCCAAGGCATTCCTCCCTCTCTTGCTCTGTTCACCCCAAGAAGCTGACCACAGCAACATCTGGGCTCAGACCCGGATCCCTACTGTTTGCAGCCCTGGGTAAAGCTATCCTGGAGCCCTATCTGGGGGGAGCTGATCAGAGACCCTTAGGGGAGGGAGATGTGCCCCTCCCCCATGTGGCTCTGTGGGGTCTGGTCAGTAGCTTGGGATGAAAGCAGCCAGGCTGTAGCAGGGGGCAGATCTCTCCTCTGCTCACACCCCCACCTGAGCAGTGGAAGCAGTCCAGCACATCCCTGAATAGCAACCACACCCCCCCCAGGAACTGGCACTTGTGGGGTCACAGCCCGATGGACAGTGCCACTGCTGCCACCCGGCAACCTCGCAGCCACAGACCAGCCAGAGGCAAGGTCCCAGCCCTGGGCTCTCGGACTGGGTATGCACTCAGACCTTCAGGATGGCTGTTCTGGGCAGCCCAGCCCCCTCCCACCCAGTTGGGTCCCCCTCAGCCCAGGGCCACCCAGAGAAGCCAGGCACCAGGGCAGGGACAGAGCCTGCCACCCCCCGGCTAGCTTTGCCCCCTGCAGCCAACTGGCTGCCCCTCTGTCCTCCGCTCCAGCTGACCACCGGGAATCTGAAGCTGGCACTCTGACTGCTGGTCTTACTGCCCTGGGCAGAGAAGCGGCAGGCTGGGCTGCCCCCTCTGCCCATCTGCCCGCCCCCCAGAGCTCCGGCTGCCCGCGCCTGGCGGTGCCCCGATCCCCCAGCTCACCTCGGTGGCGCTGTCTCCTCACCAGAGGCACTGCAGTGTGAGAACTGTCCCGAGGAGCCGGTTCTCAGCTGAAACAAAGAGGTGGGGGAGAGAGAGGGGGGCAGCGGGAGAGGGAGAGAGGGTGAGTGAACAGGCGAAGGAGTGGAGACTAGAGGGGGAAGAGAAGGGAGAGGACGAGAGAGAAGAGGGGAGGGGAGGAGACCGTATAGAGAGAGAGAGCCTGACTTCCAGGGACTGATGGGCCAAGGAAAGAGGGAAGAGGAAATGGGGCGGGGGCAGAGGAGGTGAGGGGGCTAGACCTAGAGAGAAGAGATTGTTAGAGGGGCGGGACGTGGGCAAGTGAGAGGGGCGTGGGCAGGAGAGGGAGCGGTGTGAGAGGAGGGCTGCAGGGGCTGGGCTGGTGGGCAGAGGGGCCCCACCCCTGTCCCATGCCAGGCTTCACTACTTGAGTGGGTAAAAGGCCACGAAGGGGAATGGGAGGGAGAGGTGAGCAGCCAGGCGAGGGGTAAGGCGCTGGGCTGTGGGCTGGCTGGGAGGATGGGCCAGGGACAAAGGCGGGAGAAGAACAAAGGTGTCCGAATGGAGGAACCGGCCCCTGCTGACCTCTGGGTGCCGCAGTCTGGAGCATCCTGGACAGTCTCCTGAATGGAGGGCAGATCCATTCTGAGGTGGTCCAGGCTCTGAAGTCGCAGCCTGAGGTCAAGGAGAGGGGATGAGGCGTGAGAGTGGGCAGGGGTCCCCTTCATTCTGCCGTGACTGACCACATGTCAGGATGCTGGTGTCACTGTATCTGGGGGAGGGGATGGTTGATGGGATCCAAAGCCTGGACTGAGAACTACATAGTGGAAGTCCCCTTTTAGGGAAGAGTACTGGGGTCCCCAAGGGAATGGGGAGGATGGTAGGCATGATGGGGAGGGTGAGGAATAAGGATAAAGGGAGTGTGGAAGCAGGGGAGAGGGTGAGGTGGGAAGGAGGCTGCAAAGGGCGGGTCCAGAGCTGCAGCCCCTTAACAGGCCTGTCTAAAGCAGAGGCCTCCCTTTCCATACCACATGGTTCTTGGGCTGCCTAATGCAGACCTAATGAAGGATAGAATAATGAACCACTTCCCTGCTGCTACCCTCCTGCTGCCAAGTGCTGCTGTGACAGGCAAGGGCACCAGGGAAGTCAACTTGGGCTGCAGGGGCACCAGTCTGTTATTGCTATGGGGGCAGGGGAGGTAGGGTGGCCTTGACTAGAGCTGTCCCATCCCTCTCTAGTCCTAGGCACAGCGCCTGGGGCTGCTCCAGTCTCCTCTCTTGCTCAGAGGCACAGGAGGCCCTCCTAAACCTTCTGTCCAAGGGAAGTTCCCCCTGTTGTCCCACTGAAGACTCCTTATAGAAAGTCCAGAGAACCAACATTTTCTGGAGAGCAGGAAAAGGGGAGGGAGCTTGCCTAAAGCTGTGACAGGGAATGGGGCAGAGTCAGCCCCCATCCCACCCTGCATAGAAGGGTCAGAAGAGCTAGATACCCTTAGAATCTTAGCCAAATTCCCTTCACCTCCTTGGGGAAGCCCTCCTGGCCCCACCAAGGAGGGACATATCAACTCGGCTGCCCTGGTCTAGCTGCCTCTTCTAGTAGCCTGGAATCCCATAAAAGAAAGGGACCTTCCTTCCTCCCTTCCTTCCTTTTACTTATTTATAAATAAGTGCAAACTCACAGAAGAGTTGTCAGAATAAGAATAGTGTAACACACTCAGATACCCTCTAGCCATTATCAACTGTTATTAATTTTGCCTCACTTGCTTCCCTTCCCTAGATATGTATTTGTTCTGTGTGTGTGCATCCATAACATTTTTCCTGAGCCATTTGAGAGGAAGTTATGAGTGTTATGGCTAAAAGAATGATTTCTTACCTGTTTCTGTCTCCTGGAGCTAGCCTAGGGGAGTCCAGACCATGTTGTGTGGAATGAATGAGGGCCTGGGACAGGCAGTGAAAGAGTGGACATCATCTATTGGGAGCCTTGAGGCCTGGGGATTGGAGGGGCTTGGCCGAGGCCCTCTTGGGAGCTGGGCCAATCCAGGGCTAGGGCCCGAGTCCTCGTTATATCTCTCCTCCAGCCTGAGATGCAGGGCGCAGTTGCCCACCAAAGCGAGCATGTGGTGTTTTCCGGGTGTGGAGCCGCAGCATATGTCTATGGAGGTGGCAGCAGGCGGGGTGCGGGGGGGTAGAGCTGGGAGAACAGGGATGCCCACACTGCGGCACCTGGGCCTGCTCAAGAGACTGGGCACTGCCTGTCCCTGAGTGGCTCAGAAGACCCAGCTGCTTGTAGGCCCAGCCCCAGTGCCGAGGCATCGAACTCTTGCCTTTGGGATCCTCCCTACTGAGAGGGCAGGGATGGAGCCCCGCTTGACAGCTGGTCCATGGTGATCAGCTTAGAGAGGGCAAGATGAGGGCTCTGGTCATAATGAGGCTGAAATGATTGTCCCTGACACAGGGCTGGCATTCCTTCTGTGTCCCCTAGTGCCCCCAAATGGGTTGGAGTCCCATCTGGGGGCCCTCCTTCAGGTGACTGCTTTCTTATCCCTCCCAACTGCCACCTGAAGGTTATGATTAAGAAGTCTGGAATTAGGGGGTGGGGTGTAGCTCAGTGGTAGAGCACATGCTAAGTGTGCTTGAGGTCCTGGGTTCAATCCCCAGTACCTCCATTAAAAAAAATAAATAGGAAGTCTGGCATTAAAAAAAAAAATCACACTTTGAAAGATGATCTGAGCTCTGACGCCCCAACTTCCTATCTCTTTCTCTCATAGGTGAGATCTTCCTCCTCCAGGAAGCCTTCCAGATTTAGATTGCCTTCTACCTCAGGTGCCAGCATGTTTATTCCTTTGCTGGCTCACACTGCTGCTGTTCCCTGAACCTAGGGCTTTGTTTGGTCATCCACCTTTCTCCCTCCTGCTGCCCCAGGCCAAGCATGTAACTGGTAACTGACATCCCATAGATGGATGACGGTGGCTTGGTTAGTCCTATCTGGATGTTGAGTCCCTCTGATGCCCCTGTGCCCTGTATATTTGAGATTCCATAGGCTCTGGGCTGGCTGAGGTTGGGGGTGGGCAAGGTGACCCGCTGGAAAGAGGAAGAAGGTTGTTCAAGACCACCAGCCTTGTCAGGGCAAAGGCAGGCCCCCAGTTGGGGTCTCTGACTACCTGTCTAGCCCATTCCGCTTCTTTCCAGGAGCATGGGCAAGACTGACCAAGGCAGTGGTTGAGGGTTCTCCCAGAACCCCACTTCGGTGACCGCATGACCTGCTGAACTGAGGGAGGAATGCCCCGCTGCTTCAAATTTGCTGCCCACCAGCCCATCCATGTGAAAGCCCAGGGCACATAGGCCTCCTCCTCCCCTGCCCTCCCCTCGAAGAGATTTCAGCCAATTAGCACATACAGTATTTACTTAATTAGGGTAATGACATAATTAGTATAAGTTGGGCTCTATGGAATGGCTTCAACATGCAATTAGGAGCCGTCAGCGGGAGGCGACATTGTGAAAATGCTCATTCAATTTTGGTTCCAGCATGGAGGCCGCAGCAGCTGCCTCTGCTTGGGAGGGAGGCGGCCAGGCAGCGGCCGCTGTGTGTGTGTGGAGTGGCTGCCAGCAACCAACAGACTATCTACGAAGGAGAGTCAGTGGGGACAGAAAGGCCGTTTCCAGGGCTGCTGGTGTCCCTGACCAAGCCTCTTCCGTCACAGATGGGTATTGCCGTCTCCCACAACCAGGGCTTGGCTGGGGTGGCTGAGATTGGGGGCCTGGACAGTCTAGGACCCTCTGCCCCCAGGTTCTCTGCCTGAAATGCCAACATTAGCGGGCTATCTCTTCTCTCTTCAGGGCTTTGCTGCTCAGGAGAGGCACTGGCCTGTTGGCCCCTCACAGTGGCCCTTCGAGGCCACAAACTAGAAGGACTTGGATTATTATCTTCAGTGTCCTCGGAGGGGAACTGAGGCTTGAGGCAAGGGAGGCGTTAGAACCGATCATGGCAGTGCTGACCCAAGAGGCAGCCCAATGTGGCTAAACACTCCTCAAGCCCAGGTACCTCACCTCCAGCTTCAGGGAGGTCTCCTGCCCATCGCTCCTTTCCCTGGGAGGGGGCAGGGAATCCCAGAGTCCTGTTCCCTCAGCCTCCTCTGCCCTCCCCACCCCCTGCCTTCCACAAGGCCAGGAGGCAGGGCCCTGACCGTACCAAGACCATCCACAGCCTTCCTCTCAGTGAGCCTCACACATTTCCTGGGCAGGTGGGCAGGGAAGTGAGGGAGGATGGGAGTCGGTGCCACCACTGTGCGCAAGGGGAAGCCAAGGCTCCAGGGCCTCCAAGGGGTGCTGTTAGAACCGAAGTCAGGCCCCAGCAACTCCACTCCCTGCCTGGCTGGGTTGACTGGACAGATGCTCTCCTTCAGGCCTCAAGTTTCCCTGCCTGAAGGAAGAGTCTAAAATCCTGGGACTGTCCAGATTCCTTAGGGAGGTGGGACCCAAAACACATGACATCTGTCTCCCCTCCCTCCAGATTGTGTTGTCATAGTTGTCCCCCTCTTTATGTCCCACCCATGCCCTGCCAGGGGGTCAGTTCCCCTAGGGAGACAGCTCTGACTGGCAATTCCAGTGGGACTCTCTCATTTCTGAACTGGAGTATCCTGTCTGGGAGGCCTGGGCTCTGGGGGCCATCCCAGACCTTCCCACTTACTGGGGCCCCATCTTATAGGCAATACCCCCAGTTGGCTGTACTCTGTACTCATCCAAGCCCCTCCCTAGGTCTAGAGCCATACGGTCATGGTGAGGCCTACTTGTTTGCTAATCACGGACTATGGGCCAAGCACCTTGGGCCTGGCTACTGGGGCTAGATGGGGAACATCGGGCAGGCAGAGATGAGGGTCACCACCACCAGGGGCTCCTGGCCTCAGGGTTCAGACAGACCCAGGCCCAAGGAGTATCCTCCAAAAGGTAGGCAGAGACAAGGCCAGGAAGAGCCAGCTTCAAACAGGGAGAGGTCCCAACTCTTCCTCACTGGTCAGGAGACATAGCACCTGTAGGGCCTGGGACATGCAGGGATTTCAGTCCACAGAGGATGTACTTCAGCCTCTGCTCACAGTGGTACTCTGGGAGGCCAGAGTGGGATGAGGGGATGTCAGTCTCAGGTGTGAGGTGTTTGGGGACTCTGGGGAACTTGAGGGCGGGGCTGGCTGTTTGTGCAAGAGTCAAAGCAATCTCCCAATATTCATTCAACAAGAAGTCCCTACTGTGTGCCAGGCAGATGGTGTTCTAGGCTGGGGATTCAGTCGGGACCAAGACAGATGAAATCTTTGCCCTGGTGGAAATTCTACTCTAGTTGAGGGGGACAGGAGAGCGAGAACAGTGTCATGCAGGTGTGATGCAGATCTGAACAGGACGATTGCTTGGGCTGAGGCGGGGCTGGGATGGCTTCAGCCCCAGCTGAGGCAGGGCAGCCAGAAGGATGAGGCTGCAGGAGGGACGCTGTCCCCACAGGTGTGGTCTGTGGCCCTACCTCCCCCAGAATCTCGGCTCTTTGGGGCCCACTCCCAGCAGACAGGCATCACTCCTGGGCATCCCTTCTGCAGGGAGAAGAGGTAGCGGCTGCCACCGCTAAAGCCATCCTCCTGATACCGCGCTCCTCCATGCCAAGCACATTAGGGGATAATTAAGTAAAAATAGGCCTTCCGACCAGTGTAGCTCATTAAGGCCTAATTAAGTTAATTAGTTCCAGGTGTGGCTGGCGAGGCTCAAGTGAGGCAGCGGCTGTTCACTGTAATTGTGTTTTTGCAGCAGCCATGGTGGCAGCAGTAATGATGGTGGCAAAGGCAGTGGCTTCCTCCAAGGCCTGGAAGCCCGCCAGGGAGTTCAAGGGGCTGCTACTGAGCTGGGAGGGATACAAGCCGCTGGGCTGACTGGGGGCCACCCACATAGAGCAGTAGCCAGAGTGTTCAAGGTCAGCCAAGCACAGGGAAACCTGCACTTGCAAACTTGCTTGCTTTCTACACAGGGATCGGGGGCGGGATTGTACAAAGCCACCAACAGGCATCCTCCCCTCGGCTGAGCAGAGTGGGTGCACAGTGGCTGGTCCTTTGGATTCCCTCATACCATGGTGGTCCCCAGGAGGACTGTCAAGTAGCTTTGCTGAAAGGTAATATGTGACTCAGAGGCAGTGGGTGAGACCTCTAGGAATCCATCTAAATCACCCTCTCCATTTGGCTTGAAGCCCCAATTCCTGTCCCTTTCTGGCAGATATGTGGCTCTTAGAAATGCCCCTTCTTCGCAGTTCAGGGCAGGACTGGGGCCACACAAATCCGGGGCCTCCGCAGAGGACCTGCTGGTTCAGTCTTCTGCCCTGGGCATCTCCCTCAGCCCACTTCCTGCCTCAGCTTCTACACCCAGCAGACCTGGAGGACCTGCCTATGTAGAACGGCCCTCCTAGCCTTGGCCACACTCTCATTCATTCACCATTCAGCTGTTGCTCACTGGGCATCTCTTCTCTGCAAGGCAGCAGCCAGGGCTGGGGACACAAGGATCTCGAGACAGTTTGGACGCTTCCCCATGGTGCCTTTGGTCTCTCTGAGGAGGCAGACACATTAATGCTCATGGCCACACAGTTGTGTTGTGGCTATGGGAGCACAGGAGTGCTTAACTCAAACCTGGGAGGAAAGATGTCTGAGCTGCAGTGAACATGATCCAGGTGTGGAGCGGGCAGGCACTGGGTGTGTGTGCGAACTAAAAGGGCCTCCCTCTGACCAGAAGGCAGCACCAGGTGCCGAGTGGGGAGAAGGTGGGGCCAGACTAGGGAGGACCGAGATGGGCCATATGGAGGGGTCTAAGCAGGGCTGCTAGGTAGTAGGAACTTCCTACTTCTAAGTAGGAAGCTGCTGGCTGATGGCTGGGAGGCCAAGGAGAAGATGGCCAGGGCTATGGCTGTGGATCTGGAGAGAAGTGGATGAATTTGAGGGATATTTAAGAGTAGAACTGATGGGACTGGGTGCACTGGTTGGGGGTAAGGAGTGGGGAAAGAAGGGCTGTCAGCTGCCTAGGGAGGGGCTTTGGGAGTGGAGCTGTGCTCTGAAATGTCCCCACAGGGCTGGGACTAGGACGATGCACGTGAGGTGCCTGGGATGCAAAATTCGGGGTATTCACTCTCAGTCTTGTGTTTCCACCTGTGCCCTGCCCCTGGTCCTCTGAACCTTCTCACTAGAAACATACCTTGGAAAGTGGAAGCCACTCCTGAAGATGGGGCAGCAGGAGGATGGTTCTGGGTGGTGTGTCCCCCTCCATCCTTCAACCCCTACCTAAGAGGTGTTACCTTCTCTGCACCCTCCAGGGCTGGGGTGGGGCTGGGATTGACACCTTAGGGACTCATGTGCTTTGGACAGGGATTCTGTTTCCATTCTGATGGACTGGTGTGAGGATTACATGACATGATGTGTGTAAACCTCACAACACATACTAATTCCTTCATGATGGGTTCCTAACCCCTAACAATGAGTAACGACAGAGATGGACACTGTCCTCCTCCTGGCGTGGGCTGCCCAGTGGCACAGCTTCAGCCCAGGTCCTGGAACTCACCTGATGGCCTCAGGTCACAGACCCCGCTGCCATCCCCTCTCACCTCCAGTGCAGGTGCAGAGCTAATACCAGAGGAGGGTGTGCATGGGAAGAGGAAGTGACATTTTCTTGAGATGGCTGAGCCATTTTGAGATGTGGGGCCAGCCCTGCTGTATTGAATCGTTCTCTGCTCAGTGTTCACTGCAGGGGAGCCCAAGCTCCTCCCCAGTGGCCCTCTGCTTCTCAGGTCTCTCAATCAGGGGGACCAGTGGTGGCTGAGAAGGCAGGACACAGACCCACCCTGACTGAGGTGTCTGCCTGGAGGGGTCTCGGGCACACCACCAGACCTGGTGGTGAGGGTCTGTCCTGAGCCTGAGGGGCTTGCAGAGCCCTGGATCCCATGGAAGGTGGCAGACCCTGCAGAGCTCACTCGAAATCCTCGAGGTTGTGCTGATCATTGTCGAGGTGCCCAGACTCCTCCCAAGAGACTGGGGTGGTGAGCCTAGGACAGAGTCTTGCAGGAACCCCTGACTCCCCTCAAAGATCAGAAGGGCCAGCCCAGGAAGGAAGGAGAAGAGGTGCTGCAGCCTAGTCTCTGAAGCTGTCCTGCTCCCATCCTCTGTGCTGTCCCATCCCCAGAGCCTTATCCACATCCCAGGAGCACACTCTGCTTCTGCTTCAGGGTTGAACATCAGAGCTTGTCTCTAGAGGATTTCTATAGAATTGACATCAGTGGTCATGCTCTCCAGCTCCTGGTGACTCGGGACTTCCAGATTCCAGTGTGAGCAGGGAGAGTGCCACAGGGGAGGGACCACAGGTGCCAAGGCTCAGAGCAGGGTGGCACGGTGGCCATGTGGGAATGCCGAGTCCTCTAGGTGTGCCACGGTGATGCAGGGGAGTGGAGGATGTGAGGTGTTTGTGAGGTTGGCAGGGAGTCAGCTTTGTGCAGAGGGTGCCTGACTTCATTCTCACCCCAGCTGTGGGTGGGAGGGCTCCCCATTACTCTAGACTTACCTTGATTTTACAGACTGGGCTCCAAGAGAAGGAACTTGCACACAGTCACACAGCTGGTGGGGCCACCACAGCCTGCTCCCAGCCCTGCCCAGTCCCTGTGGCTAGGCTCCTTACCATGGGGGTGTCTGGAGGAGGGATGACTGTGGGCTCAATTTGCTGTTTGATTTGGGGCCTGATGGCTTGAGGTCCTGGGTCCTGGGTAGGCTCAGCTCTGCCTCTCTCTCACCATGGCATGATCCAGGCCAAGGCCCAGCTTGACTCTGTGCCTCAGTTTCCCCATTTGTACAGGGGAGTTAACACACTTTGGTTCAGCCATGCTCCTTTGCCTCCCAGAGCCACAGTGCAGCAGAGGGAAGGAGTGGTCATTCACAGGTGGGAAAATGAGGCACAGGGAGGGGACAAGAGAGCCTGAGGTACAGATCTCTCACAGGCCTGTAGACCCAGCTCTGAGGGTATGCTCAGCAGCCAAGAGAGGAGGCTGCAGGGGTGGATGGCCAGCAAAACACAGCTTTTCTAGGTTTCTTTAACCTGCCCTCCAGGCCCCTCTGCCTTGGGTTCACAGCTCCACCCCAGCTGAGTGTGTCCGGAGGCAAGGCCCCTTTTCCCCACCCCCCAATTAAGGCTTGGTCACAAAAGCTGGACCGTGACCAGACAAAGGGACAGGGATGAAAGTGCTGGTTGTCATGGCAACCTGGTGGGTTGCTGGGACCCAGGGGAGGGCCTTGGCTGTGTGCCTGAGCCCAGGCATCTGGACGACCTCTGAGCATGAGCCAGGGTGGCCCAGGGGCTCACAGGGATGCCCCTCCTGCTCGGGGCCCACCAGAGCTGGGCGAACAATGACAACCTCACCCCCTCCATGGCAGCACCTGCTCCCTGGGCCTCCCCTGGTGGCCCCATTATCCTGCACCTGCTGCCCCCCCACCACACCTGCTCCCCAGCTCAGGCGCCCTCCCCAAGGCACTCCCTGTTTAGCGCCAGGCCCAGCTGCCTGCTCTGAGGGCCAGCCAAGAGGGGTTGTAGAACCAGGATGGGTAGCAGGGAGGGCCCTGGGCAAGGGCAGAGGATCTAGCTGCCAAATCAGCTCTGCCCAACCAGTAGTGTGTGTGCCCATGACAAGGCCCCCACTCCAGGACCTCATTCTCCTCACCTGTAAAGTGGAAGCAACTATTCCTGCCCTCAGGGCCTCCTTCTGCTTGGAAGATCTGAAGCCAGGATGTCACCAGAGCTGGCTCAGGGTGGACAGCTAAGTTGGAGAGGGAAGGGGGTGTCCTGGGTCACACTCTTAGGGCTACCTGTTAGACCACTTGGAGACCTGAACGCCTTCTGCACACTTAAGAGTCACTGCTTAGAGGCAGAGATGACATTTCCAAGAGGCCCCCATGGGTATAGGGGAACTGGGCAGGGGACTCATCGGTGCCAGGTTCTTGAGTGGCCTATCAGGAGTATCAGGGAAAGAGGACACTGGGGCAGGGACCCCCTATGGAAACAGTAAATGCTGCCAGAGGATGGCCTGGGGGCCCCTGGTGATCCAATAGTCCAGTTCAAGTGAAGACACTGAGATGTTAAGAACTAGCAGCATCAGGCTCTCTGATACGCACCACTGGATGGTGGGATGGAGGAGGCAGGAGGAGTGGGAGGCCCAGGAGGATGCCCCTCCCCATCTTGGAAAGGAAGGAGATTCCCCGGCCACTGGTCTTTGTCTTGTGGCTTACATTCTAGCATCTCCTAGCCTGCAGAACAGCCCCAGGTTCCCATCCTTCTCTGCTGTGACCTTGAGTAAAGCCCCTCTCCTCTTGCCACGTCAGCTTGCCAACCTGGAGTGTGGGAGCAGATTTCCAGGGAGACTGCCTGCTCCAGCTGCCGCTCTGGCTGTCTGAACACTCCCAGCCTTCACTGCTGACGGCGGCCCCACCTCTCTGATAATGAGGAACCCCCCATTCTGGAACAAACCATCCTTGCTGACCTGTCTAGCGTTTCTTACACAATTCCTCCCAGAAGTCTGGCAAGGGCAAAGCTTTTGCCAAGAATGGAGGTATTTGGGGTGGGGTAACAGTCCTCGTGTCCCTCAGACCATTCTATATAGGAGGCCCCGGTGCTGGGCTGGGCAAGTTTTGTCTTCCCCATTGTGCAGATGGAAAAACTGAGGCCCCTCAAGGGAACAGACTCTCCCAGTGAGTTGGCGGCAGAACCAGGGCCTCCTGTCCTGTTCATGGACCTTTCTAGAGGTGGGCAAGAGGTCAGAATGGTAGTCTGGTCTCCAGACTCAGCGAACTCAGGCTCCCTGGAGTGGGTGGGGTGAGGGTACTTCATGGGTGGCAGGGCTGAGATGACGAGGCCACCCACTCTGCCAAGAGATCACTCAGCAATGTTCACTGAGCTGCTTGGGACGGAGGGAAAATCAGAGGTGCTCAGAGCCTAATTATGATAAACTCTCTCTGCAGCAGCTCGGGGCCCCACAGAAATGTCCTGTGGAAGATATCACTGTTTTGGGGCTTGCCACTGGAGCATCAGTCCAGGCAGGTCGGGGCTGGTGGGGACCCTTCCTGGTCGCTGCTCTTAGAGAGCTGAGCCTTAGCATCCTGGACCCGGTTTGCTGGCATGGTCTGGAATTGCAGGTCAGAGGGAGGAGGTAGGCTGGGGTGTGAAGTGTGGTCACATGTAGCTGGGTGGTTGTCAGTGGCCACCATCTTCAGGGTGATGGGCTGGTATGGGTTGCTTTGTCTTCTAGAGATTTCCTATGGGTCCTTTCAGGACTGATGGACTAAGGACTGCTGGGAAAAGCAGCACCCCTGGTCCCCACCGCTCACACCCATCCTTCAGTTGGGGGCTACAGCAGTGACCATTGCATGGTTGCCTGCCAAGAGTACTCACTATGGTCCCCTGAGGAGAGGAATGTGAGTGTGTTCTGTGGACTGAAGCAATCAGGGAGGGCTTCCTGAGGAGTTGAAGCCTGAGAATAGATAGAAAGTGGTAGAAAAACTGAAAGAAGGAGGAAATCCCATTCAGGAAGCTCCATATGAATACAGATGGGAGTGGGATTGGGCTGGGGGCTGGGATGAGGGCAAGCATTCATGGGTGACTGGTCCTCAATCCCCTGGAACTCCTTTTCACTCCACCTCCCTGAGCTCTGCGCTTTCAAGGTCTTGTCTGTCAAACTGACCATGTGGATGAAAGGAGAATTAATTTGTCTCCATTTTTATTCATCAGAGAAAGCACTGGGCAGAGCTGCTGAGGCCAGTTGGCCAATGGCAGAGAAGGGGAGGAATGGGGAGGCCTGGGGAGAAGGGGAGCCTCAGGCCTGGCCTAGCCCTCTAATGCCTTCCACGCTTGTGACTTTGTTTCTCTTGGCAGCAGCTTGGAGCTCCTGGCCTAGTAGACCAGAGGGATATCCTGGGGCCCAAGAAGCCAGCTGGGGGCAGGTGGGGAGCGGCTAGTTCCAGCCACCCCATCTGGATGCCTGTCATCCTCCGTTCTGGCTGGCTGGCCACGTGAAAGACCCATTCTGCCACCCATTCACACAGGGCTTTCATGTCTGCAGCTAGTGAAGCATTCCTCCCAGCCTCAGTGCTGCCAACATGAAGGCACAGGGGAGGGGGTAGCCCAGGCCTGCCATGCCCCTCAGACCCTGTGCCCGAAGTCATGGGCCTGGGCCAGGGTGCCCTGAGCAGCCTATCTGCCCAAGCCCTAAGTTTCCAGGCCACTAGAGATGGGCAGAGAACCTCTCCCCATCCCCCAAACTCTTGCAGGGATGTGGTCTCTCCCCATTTCAACAAGAGCAAGGCTGGCCTCCCTTCCAGCCCATATAGGGCAAAAGACACCCCCCAACACAGGAGGGGCAGGAGCCCAGGGTGGGGTCATAGCTCAGCCCTTTGTTCCTCTCCCACGAAATAGGTAGACATGGTGGCCTCCAGAGCAGGGAAGGAAGATCAAAGTCTGAAACCATGTCCAACCATTGGAGAAGATGGCATTTGAGGGTGGGTACTTGAGACTCAGGAGATCAGGGACTGACCCACAGTCCCCTGCCAAGGAAGGAGGCAGTCACCCCTTTAGAGGGGCAAAGTGGAGCTGGCAGGGCTTCTGGAAAAGCAGCACCCCCTGGTCCCTGCCATGCAAACCCACCAGTTGAGGGACACAGCAGTGACCACTGCATAGCAGTGGGTGAGTGACTCTGGGGGCTAGATCTCCTGAGAGTGGACCCTTCCCGCAGTGGCCCGTCCATCTGTCCAGAAGCCGTGGTCCCTATGATGTCACCAACCTGCTGCGTTGCTTGGCAACTTTCCAGGATTAGTGCTCTGCCCTGTCATCCCTGACGTCCCACCATGGGCTGATGTTGCCTTGGCAACCAGATGGGTATTGCAGCTTTTTGGACAGCTATACCCAGTGTGGGAAGTGACAGGCAAAAACAGAGAAACAGGTGTCTCTCCACAGGGTGAGTGGAGTAATATGCCTATCCCTAGACCTACAGAGGAGCCAGGCTGCCCAGGACAGGGCTTTGGGAGTGTCTGTCCTCTTAAGAGCTGTGGCCACCCTTGCCTCCAATCCTCCTTCTCCTTCCTTCTTTCCTTCTGTGAGGGTCTCTGAGTACCTATTGTGTGAGTGCCAACAAGAAAAGCAAAGTAAACCATGATTCAGGCTCAGGAAAGGTTGCATCAGAATTGGGTGTTGGAGGATGAATAGGAGTTGGCCAGAAGTAGGAATTGGTGGAGAGAGATGTTCTTGACAGAGGAAGCAGAAGCCAGTGTAAAGAGTGAATTACTCTCTCATCACAGCTTGTGGCCTGGTCTCTGTGGCTTTCTCACTTAGTAGACATTCTATCGTAGAGACAGAGGTCCAGTTCAAATCTGGCTACTTAGTCTCCAGTACAGTTTCTGGCACCAAGTCAGCATTATTAAGGTGTAAAATAAAATTGGATATTTGCAAAATGAGCATCAGGTCCTACCATTTCCCTCTAACACTAACCTGGCTTACCAAGCCTCAGTTTTCCTGTCTATGAAATGGGGCCAATTGTGAGAAGGCTCTGGGCAGGGGTGATTTTTACATTTTCTTTTGGTTTGTAACCTACCTCTTTTCCTTATAGAAAAATGGAAAGACTGGTACAGTGGGCATCTGTAAACCTTCAGATTCCCTAATTATTAGTATCGGACCATTTCTGCTTTATCTCCTTTCTTTTTGTGGTTACCTATATATAAATTTTTCTGAACCATGTGAAAGGAACTCAAGGCAGCAGACATCCTGACATTTGTCCTGAAATTCTTTGGCCCACATCAGCTGAGACAGAGACAGTCTCCTATATAACCACAATAGCACTATCATATCTGAGAAAATTAACAATAATTCAATATCCAGGACAGTAAGGAGGATCAAAGCCTGAACTCAAGCCAGGTCTTGGAGCAGATGGGGGCCTGAGACCAGGGAATGGGGGCAATTGTATCTACTGCTCACCCAGAGGATGGCTGAGGGCTGAGGTGAAGTTGCAGCCTTGTGGGTGTTTGTGGCTGTTTTAGCAGTCTCCCTGAGAACAGAAGAGACCCTTTCTGCAGTGACCTGACCATGGGGCCTGCAGCTGTGACTTAAATATAGATTTCCAATTCGTAAATTTCCCCAATTATTTTCCCCATATTATTTACATAGCTTTTTTTTTTTTTTAAACCAGGATTCAAAGTCGTCGCACTTTGAAAACATATTTTGGTTCTTTTGTCTCTTTTTCTGAAAGAGTCTGGGAGAGGAGATGGGTAATGGAGCCTGGATTGGAGAGCCTAGAGGGCTGGCCCTTAACCTGGCCGGCACCCAACCTGGCGCCCCAGGCTCGGGGCTAGTCCCAGGCGTGGGTGGAGAAGACGCAGGTCGGGGTGGGAGGAACCAAGTTCCGGAGTGTGTAGGGGAGGCCAGTGCAGACCTGCGGAGGTTCACTGACGGAAGCTCCCGCCCGCCTTGCCGGATGGTCCCGTCCCTTAGCAACGAGCCCAGCGGCTCTCCCTAGCGACGGGCCGCCAGACCCCACACCCAGCGGTGGAGCGGGTAGGTCGACCGGTAGGTCCGTAGGTCGTAGGTGGGAGGTAGGTCGGTGGGCCCAAGGGATGGCGAGGTGAGAGCCTTCTGGGGGACCTGTATAAGGCTGGGAGGGCGAGTGCCACAGGAAGGACGCCCTCCCGGCCCAGGGTCCACGTCCTGGTCCAAGAGCCTCGTTTTCCCTACCTCTGAGAATTAAGAATAGGCTCAATTTCCACCGCAGAGATTTAAATGAGATATTGCATGAACTACATCTAAGCCCCCACTGCCATTCACCATTCCCAGCGCTGTGCCTTCCAGGGCCACCCCACCATCGTACTGGCTGGTTCCCTTCCACAAATGAGAGTGTGCCCAGCAGAGGCCATGCTGGGGGCCACGTCCTCTCCCACTTACCAGCACACTTTTTTCCGTGCAGAGGCTGCCATTATATGTGGAGCTGTGACAGGAGGCAGAGGTCTGTCTGTCTGTCTGTCTGTCTGTCACAGATCCTGTCCACACTGGCAAGGCACAGGTGCCTGGAGCTGGGGTGAGATTGGAAGGGAGACGTCGATCCTTGTGAGGGGCTGAGGGATGGAGGGGAAACAGAATTCTGAGTTTGCAGCTCACCCTCACATCTTCCTTCCTGGGACAGGCCTGGATGCATGCCCCCAATGCTGCCCTGTTCAGAAGGAAAGGGCTCACAGGGGCAGCACATCCACAGATCACAGACTTCTTTTGCCCCTAGTCACCCTGCAGATTCCTGGACATTTCTGCCTCTGTTATCTCTGCCGGTATTATAACAGCCCAGGAAACAGTCAAGCATATTCAAACCCATCTGAGAGCCAGAGAGACCAGGGGAATAGAATGTCTTCCTGTGGGGCTGGGACCTGGCCTCTTCAAGGCCTGCTCTTTCTATTTGGTGATTTTGTTCAAAGATGAAGCAGACAACTGTGGGTTTGCAGCCATGATGGGACCAAGCTCCAGTGGGTCCTTTGTCATTCAGGGTGCCTGGGAAGGGCTGGCTATGTCAAGACAGGTGGGCCAGATCCAGTATCATTTGCAACCCCTGCCCTGGGAGGCGGCTGGCCACTAGGGAGGGATTCAGGGAGCAGAGTTCTGGTGGGACGTGCCTGGCTGGCTGGAAGCTGATGGGCCTTTGGGCTGAAAATGTGGGATATCCTGCCAGAGCCCCATCTGCGCTTCACAATTCCTCAAATGATCTCGCCAACTCACCGCCTTCTTCTTAGAAATAGACTCAGCAGCTGCAGGCTGCTTCAGCACTGCTTTGCCCCAGACAGCCCTGGCCATACTCCCCACCCTTCAGGTCAGTCCAGGCAAGATTCCCCTGCCATGGTCCAACAGGGGCCTGCACTGGCTGGTCTCACCACATGTCTAAAATGGAGATAATGAGTCACGAATCACCCAGCTTTAGCAGTCTGTACTGCAAGCTTCTGGTTGCTTTGTTCCAGTGTGTGTTGGTGGGGGGCAGGGGGATGGGGCCTTGCTCAGGCCAGGTCTCCATTTCCTTTTGTTAAGATGCCCCTTCCCTTTTTAATTGACATTTTTATCGAGATAATTGTAAACTGACTCTCTTTTTATTTTTACACCAGCATTACACGCAAATCTCTTCTTTCTCATACCCCTGTCCAATTTTCTATAATGCTCCCCTGACCAAAGTTTCCCCCAAGTGATGCATTTTGAGGTAGCCAAAAGCAACAGTGGCTTGGCAAGGGCTTGCTTGCCCCACCATAAAAACTCTGCAAACTCTTGTCCTCGGGATATGTGCACAATCTAATGGCGTGTCTCCTGTTCCTTTGGGGAGATAAAAGGGTGTAGGTTTTATCAGCTGGGCTGACTCTGAGAGTGAGGGTGGGTGAATATCTTTCTGTTGCTGGCAGAGGGATCTGGGGGCCAACAGAGGCTCAGGGTCCCTCGGGGGAGGCAGTTTAATCCTCTGGCTCTTGGGGTAGGATAGGGGAGATAGGCATGGGTGGGGGATGCAGGGCATGGCCCAGTGCCCCACACTCAGGGCAGTCTGGCAGGGCTGGGAGGGGGTTGGGGGGCACTGAGGGTGCCTCTGGATCTGGCTAAAAGTAATTTTGGGGAAAACCAAACAGGGCCTTCATTGAGTGGGTGAGCTCTGGGCCTCCCTCCTTATCTCTACTTGTGAGAAGCCGACCTTGCTCTCTAACATGGGGAAGGGGGTGGGAAAGTACAGAAGGATGCATGGGGGTGGGGGGCGTCTGGAGATCATTCAGCCGTTGACTCTGGGGTCTTATTTCTCACATGCAGCATCTAGAGAAGTCCCTACTGTCTCCTGGTGGAAACTTCCTGGCACTAGGTGTCTGTCCAGATCAGGTAGTACTCCCTCTGTTATCCATGCATGGAGGGCTGGGGCATGTTGTGGGTGGTGGACTAGGCGACCCTGTATCCTGGTGATCCTGGGGGATGAGCAGAGGCTGGAAAGGGCCCACTGACACCAGTATCTTCTCCTAGGAGCTCTGGCTGGGGCATCGCCCTGAGAAGCAGCATGGAGCAACCTAACAGAGAGGGCTACAACCCAGGAAGAAGCCCTCAGGGCCCAGAGGGCAGTGGTACTCCTGCAGGCCAAGACTGTAGTCTGAGAGACCTAGAGCGCAACCTGGAGAGGATTCTTCTGGGACCAGATTCTGGGTTGGAGAAGCTTCCTCCAAGCCCTGAGCCCAAGACCCCACCTTTACCCCTGCCCCTGGATCCACCCATGACCTCAGATTTGGGGCAGCCCCAGAAGTTGCCCCTGACAGGCACTGATAAGAAGTACCCTCTGATGAAGCAGCGTGGGTTCTACTCTGACATCCTCAGCCCTGGAAGCTTGGATAAACTTGGGGTAAGTGTGGCAGCCATACCCTACTAAGCCCGAGTCTTCCTTGTAGGTTCCTTTTGCCCGCCCTTCCTTCCTGCCTTCCTGCCTTCCTGCCTTCCTTCTTTCCTTCCTCCCTTCCTCCCTTCCGTTTGTTCACTTATCCATTTATCCACCCATCTATCCAGCCATCCATTTGTCAGTCTAGCAGCTTTTCCACCCACCCACCCATCTGCTCATCTTTCTGACCATCCATCTCTGTCTTTTCATTCAACAATTCATTTCTGAGTGCCTGCTTTGTGACAGGCCCTGGACTAAGCCCTGGTGACAGTGAGGATGAGACATCTATGTCCCAATTGTCATGGGGCAATGGCTTTGGTGGGGAAGTACCTCCTCACCCCACCCCACCTATGATTGGAGAGAGGTCCTTGGGTAGGTGGTGTACTACTGAGATCTATGAGATAGGTATGAGTTTGCTGGGCAAGATAGGGGCTGAGGAGAATGTTCCAGGTAGGGAGAACAGAAGGTACAAAGACTTGAGGTCCCTAACAGAGGCCAGGCCCACGTGGAGGAGAAGGGTAAAGATAGGAGGGGAGAGATGGAGGGCAAGGAGAAGCTGAAGAAGGGATGTAATTAGGGCAGAGATCACCGAGCCTTAGGAAAGTTTTAGGCAGGGGAGGGGCCAAGGGAGATAGGGCAGGACCCACTGATAGCCACTACGCCAGGGGTCCAGAGTGCCCTTGGGAGTGGAGGAAGACACAGAGACACCTGCTGGCCCGTCCGTACCTCTGATGTGTGTCTTGTGACTCAGCCCCTGGACACACTTCATGAGTGTTCTCAGAGTGAGGAGGGGAGCTGTGCAGAACCAGAATTGGGTAGGGCCAGGGGTGTCTCAGGTGGCCACAGCTTGTCACCTTCTGTGGCCTCTGAATGGGGAGTTGTGTGAATTACTCTTCACTGGTTCTTCCCTGTCTCTGAGCCCCTGGGCTGGTCCCTGATGGTCTTTGGGGGATACATCTGGCCTTGGGGGTCCTTCTAGATCCTGCCTATCCTAGGGATGTAGACACTTCCTCAAGGCTGTGGGGTTTGGTTTCAGAAAGTATGTCGTGGTCCCTGCGTGAACCAGGACCTTCTGCGGCAGGCCGACTTGGATAAGTTCACCCCAAAAGGTCAGTGCCCAGGAGGGCTGGGTGGTTGGGTGCTTTTAGCCTCTGAAGCTAGGCCTCTGGCCTTAGGGAGATGACCTCCTCTTGGCTGAGGGTCTCAGTTTCCTCCACTGTAAAATGGGACTAACAAGAGGCAAGATGCTTTGCAAGGCCCAGCTTGCGGTGAGCACTCAGTGAACTACAGGTGCTTGATCATGACTCTTGTGACCAGGACACCGTGGGGCTGGGGCTGCTGAGGGCAGGACCCCAGTTCTCTCTGCCCAGCTGGGGACAGTAGGGCATTGACCTGTGTATTTCCTGCCTCCTGGGCAACGTGGGCTTGGAGGAGGCCAGGATTGTGTCTGAGTTGTTAACCCAGCTCAGGCTCCATCACCTAGAACAGGGTTTGGCACAGGAAGGCGCCCAGGAGATCTTTGCTGAAGGGGGAAGAAGGACCTTCCCATTAGGCTCCGTGGTGAGTCTTGTAAGGCCTGGGGCAGGTCTGTGGAGGAAGGGAGGGCAGTCCCCAGTGGCAGAGGGGAGAGGAGGTTGACTCCAGGAGAGGCAGTGAGCAGGGGGTGCCCTGAGAGGCAGTGACTAGCAGACTGGACATCCCCTTCAATTGGGCCCAGATGCCCCAGGGTCCCAGCTATCTGTCCCCTAGTCTACCCCCAGGAGAGGCCTGGCTCTGTTCATATTAGTCCTCTAGGGGTCCATGGACCTCTTGGGAGTCTGGGAACCCCCAAAAGTGGCACAGGAAACATCTCACGTATGTGCATTTGTGCAGTGATCTGAGGACCCAGCCAATTGTGTTCAGCAGTTTCACTAGTATCTGTGGCCCAGAAAATGGTTACAAACCACAAATCAAGGGCTATGGGAGAGCTGGGAATGGTGCTCCTACCATCCACGGTGGGGGTGGGGGTGGGCAGGGGGATGGTCAGCTGCCCTGCAGCCCCACCCACATGAGGAAAAGCGGCCTGAAAGGCCACAGGGTGGGGCAGTCAGGGTTCTTTACAGAAGGCTAAGCAGAGGCCTGAGAATCCTGCTTAGGGCTCACAGACTAGCAGAGGTGGGGGCCAGGTATGCTGTCCTCACGCTGGCTCCATCTTGGCTCCTCAGATGCAGGGCCAGGGCGAGAATTTCATGATCCTAGGTGTGGGATGTGTCACAGACCCACAGGCCCTGGAGTGGATGACTAGGGATCTGAAAACTGCCTTCTGGGCCAGACTTTTTTGGTAGGTGGGGTTCCCCCAGCCCCTCTGGTAAGAGAGCTGACTTAGCTGAAGGTGGATGGCCTCTGCTGAGCTTCTGGAAGCTCCTGTAGAGCCCCAGTGGGTAACCCCAAGGGGCCCTCCTATGGTTGACTGCATCTTGACCTCAGAGGCGTAAGGCCCAAGGAGGGGCTCACTAGGGCCCCCCGGGGAGTGCATGGGAGCCGTCACCAAGCTGTCCAGAGCCCACCCAGGCCCTGGGAAAGGGGCTTATCTCCTGAAGCATTTTCCTGCACCCCATTCTCCACCTTAATGGTCTTGGTTTGCCTGGGACTTTCCTTCCCACTTAACACCCTGAGTCCTGGGAAACTGGAATGTCACCCTATTAATGGGTCTCTCTCCACCAGCTCCCCTGGCCTCAGATCTGGAAGGGAAGCCTGTCTAAGGAGGGGTGGCCATTTTGTGACTCTAGGGTCCCTTGGGTCCATGGTGGCAGTGCTGCCCACTCCTACAGAATCCAAGATGCCTTGAGTCTGGAAATGGTCCCAATGAGTGAATGGTATTCAGGCTCCGAGATGCTTAGGAGAGCCTCTGGGCTAGAGATGGCAGGAACTCATCCCAGATGTGCAGGGAGCTAGCACCTTGCCTTCCTGTCCAGTTGTAATCCTCGATGGTAGTTTGATTCAACATCTGGCTTGAGCAAAGGCCCCTGGCACCGGGGTCGTGGGCAGCATGGAGAGGGATGGTCAGACATGCTGGCTCTGGGCAGAAAGAACAGGACCAAAACAAACCTTCTAGAGGCCATTGTCCTCCAGGCTCTCGCTCCCTAGGGTGTCTGGTGCCACATCTGGCTTCTCCCTGCCACTGCCCAGCCACAGACCAGCGCTGAGCTTCCTATGTCCCAAAGCATGCACATCTGGTACCTGCCTGGCACTATGTCTTTGGGGTATTGGGCCCCGGCCTGAGCCCCCTGCAGCTCCTGCCCCCGCCCCTCTGCAGTCAGAACATTTGAGGTTCCTGAGGACTTTGAGGAGCGCCTGGAGCATCAGCGCATCAGGTCCACCACCAAGCTGCTCACCCAGACTGACTTCCCACTGCAGGCCTACGAGCCCAAGGTGCAGGTGCCCTACCTGGTGCTGCCGGGCCAGTGCCCCCGCAAGATTGAGATTGAGAGGTATGGCTGGGTGTCCTCTGGGAGGTGGCATCTGCCCAACCCAAGGGGTGAGGGACAGTAGGCAACTCGGTGACCATCCTCACAACAGAAGTTACTACGAGGGGTCTGTGTGCAAGTGTTCAAATAAAATCTTCTAGCCCTTTGGTGTCTTAATAGGAACAAATTGCTTTCTTTGCTGTGGAATCAGGGAGGATGGCATTTAAGTCAAGGGACTGGAACTGCCAGGCAGGATGGAAGGGCAGTGGGGGCCCAGGACACCAGCCCCAGCCATCACAGCACTTCCTGATGAGTCCCAGAGGGGCAGAGGGCCTGCAGGGGTCCCTGGGCCACACCCCTACCGCCTCAACTCCATGAGCCCTTGCTGACACCCATGGAGGCACATCACATGAGCCGAGCTGTCCTGAGATTCTCTCGTCTCCCTCGGCCAGGAGGAAGCGGCTGTACCTGAGTCTGGACATCGAGCAGTTGCTGGCCAGCGAGGGCATCGACTCTGACAAGCTCATGCCCAGGCACCCCGACCCCCACAACCCCCAGACCATCGAGCAAGGTCATGACCCGCTCTTCCCTGTCTATCTCCCACTGAAGGTGAGCCCAGCTTCTATGGAGGGCTGATGGTCAGGGGGTAGGAGTGCAGGACATGAGCTTCAGAGTCAGACGCAAAAGGCGATCCCATGATATCACAAGAACTCACTCGTCAAATTGGATAACTGCATAATAGGGGCTGCCTCTGTCCCCGCTCCACTGCCAGGGGTTTCAAGCATTCTGTGCTGGGGCAGGAGGGTCCCCAGGACCCCTGGGATGCTGATTGTCTGCTTCTTTCCTGGAAGCTTGGGGAGCCTGTGTATGTGATCTCTGTCCCTACCTGATGCATGGGCATCAAGAAGCAACCCAGCTGGACTGTGGAGTAGTGTACAGGCCTCCCTGACCACTGCTTCTGAGCTCACTAGGACAGGGCGACCTGGGGTGGAGGAGGGTGCCATTGTAGCCCCTTTAGGGTACCAGTGGGGAAACAGTCCAGGGAGGAGAGAGAGGGAGCATAGACTGCTCTGGTTTTCACCCGCCTCCCTGCCCTTTCTCTCCATGGCCCTGTACATCTCTTGCCTGGTGTTCCTAGTGGGGAAGCAGAGCTGAATCCAGATGCACATCACCCCACTAAGGATGGTTTCCTGACAACCTGAGTCTCCATTGTTTCTGACTCTGGGTGGGTGCTCAGGAAAATCCAAGGGCCTCCTCTTCCCTTGAGTCTGAGCTGGATGATCCTGGGGAGTGGGAAAGAGAGACCATATCCTGCTCTGAGTCCCCAGATACCCCTCTGCCTGCACCTCAGGGTGGCTTGGTTAGATGAGGACCTAAGGTTTCACAGAGCCAGACCCAACAGACCCCTGTGAGCAGCAGGGGATCAGCCATCTGGTCCCTGGTCTTCAGCTCCTGCATCTGGGGAGGAAACTCCTGAGGCACCCCTACCCTCTGGCATGCCCAGATCACTTGGGGCCCGCCGGGAGTGAGCTGTCTCCTCCCAGCGTCCGCTGCTTTGTTCCAGGTATTTGACAATGAGGAGTTTGACTGCCGGACTCCCAGTGAGTGGATCAACATGGGATTGGAGCCGGGGTCTCAGAACAGGAAACCTGTCCCCGGAAAAGCCCTCCTGCCCACCGATGACTTCCTGGGGCATGGTGAGCAGTGCCGGTGGGGGCGAGGGGACAGGATTGTGGTCTGCACCATCCTGTCCTGGCAGCCGCATGGCCATGGACTCCTGGGCTGCTCTGGGGGCTCAACTGGAAGATGAGGGCCCTACCTTTTGAGGTCTCCCAGCTAGGATATAGGTGAACGAGCTAGCCACACAGAAGTAGGAAATGCAGGGACCAGGGATGTCATGGATAGGTGGGCTGGGGAAGGAACAGCTGGATAGTGTGTCCAATATTAAAGAGAAAGTCTTTGTTGGTAACAAAAAATATGCAAACTTATTGGAAATGTTCAAATATGCATAAGGGGCACCATTCAAGCCCTTCTATCCCATCATCCAGAAATCCCTGTTGTTCTAGCTGTAGCTAAGGCCTCTCGGCTTTCATCTCTGCATGGACAACACACACTATCACACGCTTGTTGGCAAACACACAGTCACAAGCACACTCTGTCGCACACACACCACCCCATGTACTCACACACACATACAGTTGCACTTATAGGCACATTTCATCCCACAAACACACACATGCCTACCATTACTCATGCACAACCACTGTCACACCCACACGCACTTCCCTGCACTGATGTCGCACAGATTTGCCACATCTTGCTCTTGTCTGTGTCTGCCTCTCCTTTGCCCCAGGTCTGCCCTGGGGCTGCAGAAACTCTCTCCATTTTGCTGGTTTGGGGGTCAGTGCCAGGCTGACCTTCCATAGCTGCCACCCTGGCCTGCGTGACTGTTCTCTATGTTGGCATCCTAGGAAGGTCTGGATCGTGAGGTTGGGAGTTGGAGGTCCCCCGTGCAGGGCTGAGGGCTGCTCTGCTCCCTGCTCAGTGCTGTGGAGTGGGGAGTGGACCCAGCGGGCCATCGCCCAGGTGGGAGTTAGGACTGTGAGAGCCGTGCTGGTTTTAAGATTGCTCAGCTTCCAGGGGGCCCACAGTGAGTCTGCTGTGCAAGCTGTAAGTTTACGTTTCCATTTAAAAACACGTTAATGCTGGAATCAATTTCTCTGAACTAGACAAGAAGCCAGGATGTTCCCTTTACTTTGGACTTAATTACAAAAATAATTTAACTCGATTGTTCCCAGATCTCCAATTCCTGGTGATCAAACCAGAAGGTTTGGGGCTGCATTCACCTTAAACGCACCAGGTAGCAGCCTCCCCCGAAGTGCTTCTGCCTACACCCCGGGCTGGGGCTCCGGGGAACACTGATGGGAGAGGGCCTCTCCAGGAATGTTTCTGCCAGGGACATCTTTTTTTCTCCTGGGATCTTCTTGTGACATCTTTTCCTCTAAGTTGAGTTAAGCCAAAGTCAGCATTTTCAAAAAGGAAACTAACTGGGAAGAGATGGGAAAAGCAAAACAGAACCAAAACCGGTGAGGTATAAACCACAGCAACCTCCTTTACTCATCTACCTGGTGTCAACTAGGGAGAGAATTTCCTCGGAATTCCGAGCCCTTCTTTCTTTGTCAGCCCAGATTATAGAACCCATCAGTTTGTTTTAAGCCGCAGTGTATTGAGGCCTCCCCTGGGCACTCTGCCAAGTGTATCTTCTATAAAAGTTTATTGAGTATCTACTAGGTACCAGCGTCCATTCTAGGGACAGGAACACAGCTGTGATCAAGACAGGATGAAGTCCCTTCTGTCCTTGGGGAGCTGACAGTAGCATGAGGAGGCTGACTAGAACCAGAGAGGATACACACACAGTGTGACTTTAGGCTCTGTGAGAGACAGAGTAACAGGTCAGAGAGTGCCTGGGGCAAAGGCACCATTTTAGGCAGAGATGCTTCTCTGAGGATAAGCCACTGAGCAGGGAACAAGCCAACAATGAGGTGACCTGGGTGAAGTCTGTTCCAGGCAGAGGGCACAGCCAATGCAAAGGCCCTGAGGCAGGAACAAACTCCAAAGTCACAGGAATAGCCAGACATCTGGTATGGCTGGAGAGGAATGAATAAGGGGGGCAGGAGGTGAGCTGGAGAAGTAGGCAAAGGCTTTCAGCCTAGGGAGTAGGTAGGGGGCCCATCCTGACCGTATAGGTCCTGAGACCCGCTTGGAGCCATTGCAGGGCTGCAATCTTCTACCCTGCTGTACCTTGTTCTGATGTGAGGGGATCAGCTGCCACGTGCAGCCTGTGGGAAGGACTTCCCCCTGGCCTTGGTTACCCTGAAGAGCTTTATACCCACCTAGATCCTCAATAGGTCTCTGCTTGGGGCTTACCTGCCTCCTGTCCCAACCCTGCTGTCCTTTGTCTCTTTCTGCCCCAATGGAGAGCATGGAGTCATGCAGAGCACAGGGCAGAGAGGCCTGGTCCTTCTGGCTCCTCCTGCCATCAGGGGCTTCCCAGAGGCCAGCTCAGCTGGGAGGAATCAGGCCCCCTGCTCAGCTGGAGCTTGGTAGGAAAGAGGCCAGACTAGTGACCACTGAGACCGTTCCCAGTACCTGCTGCCCACATGCAGAGGCCCATCCGTGCCCACAGCAGGGAGCACTAACAGGCTCCCTTCCTGTTTCAGAGGACCCTAAGAGTCAAAAGCTGAAATACAAATGGTGCAATGTTGGCGTCCTGGACTATGACAAGGAGAAGAAGCTCTACCTGGTGCACAAGACAAATGATGATGGTTTGGTGCGAGATGACATGGGGAAGCCTATCCTGAATGGAGGGGTCACCACTGAAGGTACCAGCTCTCTGCCCCTGCCTCAGATAGAACCCCTGCTCAGGCCGGGCCTGGCTTGTGACGGAGGCCAACCCCTCCCCAGGGCATAGCCAGCTCAGGTCTGAATTTCTCCTTCCTCTGTTTGTCCTGTGGCTGTCTGCCCCCTGATCAGTGAGAACCAGAGGACCTATCACTCAGAGACCCCAGGAAGGGCAGTTGGCCATTATTTGATATGCCTCCTCTGAGCAGCTGGCAGTGCTGCTTTCAGCATCATGTTGAGAAGGAGCCCGAGGCCCATCAAATAGTGATGTCTGCCCTGGGTGTGACATCTGGGAATGGGCACTTGAACCCCTGTGTAACTCCTTGTCTGTGCACAGCTCTTTGCAGTTTACAAAGCACTTTCACATCCATCCATGACAACCTGTGTCGTGAGCAGGTCGGGGAGTGTTGTCATACCCATTTTGCAGATATGATGGGGTCACTTGCTCAAGGCCACCACATACCAGCAGCAGATCCAGGCTGGTATCTGGTTCTCCTGCTGAAAGAGCCCAACGGCATGTTCCTTTCTCCCTCCCGCTCAACCCCAGGAAGGCCGCCCCTCCTGATCTGCCAGTACTGGGTGCCAAGGATTCAGCTTCTCTTTTGTGCTGAGGATCCACGTGTGTTCACACAACGTGTGGTCCGGGCCAACGCCCTGCGCAAGAACACAGAGGCACTGCTGTTATACAACCTGTATGTGGACTGCATGCCCTCTGAGGGCCAGCGGCTCATCAGTGAGCAGAGCCTGAGCAAGATCAAGCAGTGGGCCATGAGCACGCCCCGGATGCGCAAAGGACCCTCGTGAGTTCCCCCCAGACCCCCACACACGAGCATCACCTCGTCCAGGGAGCTGTCCAGTGGGGAAGTAGTGCTGCCCAGGGAAGGGGGTGCTCCCTCCATGCTCATCTGTTTGGGGCAGTCTTGCCCCTTGCACTATGGACTGCTTGGGCCACAATTTCTTGTTTATCTCCATTATCAATAGGAATTTATCAATTCTTATATACAAGGGGTTATAATCTGTTGCTACCATTTTTTATTTTGATGATCAAATTGTCCCAGATTTGACCAGTGGGAGCCTCTTTGAGTGATTCCTGTGTCCTTTTGATATGTTCTTGTTCTTTGAGCATGTCTTTACCTTCTGGCACAGCAAGAAGTTCCAGGCTCATCTTGTACTTTCTCTCAGACCCAGCCCTGAAATCAGCCATTTCTCTGAGGAGACTTGGTTCCTCTTAGTGGGAACCGGTATTTAGCAGCCAAGATTTCGTCATAAGATGTGCTCACTGCTACTGAGAAATCAATGCTTTGAGGCTCTTAGAGCAGCTAAATATGAGATATATATATTATTAATTTATTTTATATTATATCCTTATACTGCATTATGTTATATTTAACCTCCACGTACATGTGTCTATTTATCTATTACATACCTATCTGTTGATCTGTTGAAAACCATAAGTTCATACTGATACCTTCACATTGACTTCAAACCACAGGCCTCATTCTCACTTATACATATTTGTTACTTCTTTTTCCTAAAAGAAAATTGGCTTTCATTGTTCATAATATATTTACTTATTTTCTCAGTCTAGAACACACAGAAAGTAATTTCAATTGCTAATCCATACCCTTTGCAGGAATAACTCTAGTAAGTAGACTTTGATATTTGTTTAGTTTTCTTTTTCTCTTTAGCCTGAATATAGTCCAAATACTATATTCAAAAGTTGATTTAGTTCTTCCACCCACTTCCGTGCGATATATTCATTTGATGAACTGTAGCTTGGTCCATTTATAAATATAAAGAAATATGTATATATATAGAATATATAGGAAATATATGTACTATGTATAACATGTATATTATATATTATAATATATGCATACATAGTTATATATAACATATAATGTAATGTATCTACATTATATATAATATGTATATATTAAATATATAGAGAATATATATACATATGTATATGTTTCTTTCTATATATATAATACCCACATATATAAAATATACTCACTAATGCATATGATCTGTCACTCTTCACCCCTATTCCTTCTGTCCTATTCACATTTCCTATCTTTTCTACCCTATTCCCACCACATGCCAATAGGTAACCAATATCACTAGTTTCTGGCTTTCCTTTCTATATTTCTTTTTGCACAAATGATATTTTCATATATATTTTCTTATTCCCCCTTCTTACATGAGTAGCAGCCCACTATAGATACTCTTTTGCATTTTGCCTTTTTCATTTTCAGTAAGTACATCCTGGGAATCAATCCTTATCAGTGCATTGATGTCCTTCATTCTTTTTCACAGCTGCATAGTAATCTATTGTGTGGGTGTACCATCTACCATGACTTACTCAACCATTTTCTCATATATAGGCATTTAGGTAATTTCCAGTATTTTGCAATTACAAATAATGGTACAATGACCTCGTGCATTTGTATATTCATACTGATGGAGGGGTAGCTTTAGGGTAAACTCTGAGAAGTGGAATTGCTGGTCAAAAGATAAGTACATACGTAATTTTGTTAGGTATCACCAAATTTCCTTCCATAATGATTGTATCATTTTGCATGCCCCCTAGCCATATGACAGAGTGCCTGTTTCCCCACAGCTTTGCCAAGAGCATGTTGTTAGACTGTTTAATTTTTTGCCAGTCTGGAGGGTAAGTCTGTAAGTGTTATAAATGAGGTTGGATGTCTTTTCAACCTTTTCATATGATTAAGAGCAATTTTTATATCTTTTTGTGATTTGTCTGTTCATATTTTTTTCACTTAGAGTTTTGGCTTTTTTCCCTTCTAATTTTAAGAGTTCATTATATAGTAGGGACACTGATCCTTTATCTATGATATATGTTGTAAATATTTTCTCCTCACTTGTTAGTTTTATTTGGACTTTGCTTATGGTAATTTTTGCAATATAACTTTAAAAATACTTATGTAAACAATGTTATTAATTATTTCTTCTATTATATCTGGATTTTGAGTCACAGTTAGAAAGCCTTTCCCTATATCAAGGTTTTCTTCTAGAACTTGTATGGCTTTGTGTTTTTGCCTTTTATAACCTTGATTCATCCTTATGTATGGTGTGTGGTATGGCTCCAATTTTATCTTTTTCCAAATGACTAGCATTTACTAAATTGTTTATTAAATACTCATCAGCCTCTACTGAAACCGCCATCTTTGGCCCAGTGATTTGAGATGCCACCTTTGTCATAACACTGATTTCCGTATGTACTTGGGTCTATTTCTGGAGTTTCTATTCTATTCCATTGTTCTGTTTGTCTGTTTGCATATAACTTGTACTCGTACTACAGTTTCAATTACAGATGTTTTACAGTATGTTTTAATGTCATGTAGGGCCAGGCCCCCTTTGTAGTTTTTCCCTTTTAGTGTTTTCCTGGCTATACTTGCACATTTATTTGTTTTAAATTATATTTTAAAAATTGTGGTAAAACATACATAATACAAAATTCATCTTTTTAACCATTTCTTAGTGTACAGCTCAGTGGCATTAAGTACCTCCACATTGTTGTCCAACCATCACTACCATCCACCCACAGAACTTTGCTCATCATCCCAAAGTGAAACTCTGCACCCTTTGAAATGTAAGATCCCATTCCCCTGTCCACCAGCCCCTGGCAACTGCTACTCCACTTTCTGTCTCTATGACTTTGACCACCCTGAGCACCACACACGAGTTGAATCATTACATTATTTGTCCTTTTGTGACTCCTCCTTTCACTTAGCATAATGCCTTCCAGGTTCATCCATGTCATAGCACATGTCAGGATTCCCTTACTTTTTAAGGCTGAGTAATATTCCATTGTAAGTATATGCCACATTTTGCTTATCCATTCATTTGTTGATGGACACTTGATTGCTTCCCTCTTTTGGCTATTGTGAATAATGCTGCTGTGAACATGGGTGTACAAAGATTTCTTCATGTCCCTGCTTTCTGTTCTTTTGAGTATAAACCCCAAAGTGGAATTACTACATCATGTGGTAATTCTATTTGCTGTTGTTTAGTTTATTTCATAATCCTAAACTTAACTCTGTAATCCAGCTAGTCTTGGAGGAGGGGATAAGGAAAACATGAACTCAGAAAACTGCAGTGAGAGCACAAAGATTATAGGCTGTTATGAGCAAATGGGAGAAGGAATGGTCTGGTGGTTAAGATAAAATACAAGTCAAATTTATTAGAGTTATTCATAGTCTGCAATGGTGGGCTGCATGCTGGTCTTGCCGTTCTTGGACCAAAAGCACTCCTGGTTTTCACAGTTTTCTTGCCCCCATTTGCCCTGCCAAAGGCCACATGCTTACCACCCAACCACTCAGTCTTGGTAGTGTAGATGAAAACTGGGAACAATTTATGTGGGTCCAGAATTTGCCATGGACAAAATGCTAGGACCCATATCCTTCAGGATGATGCTCAGTAGATGACTTGCTGCCAGTGCCACTGCGGCATGTGAGGTCACCACCCTGATACATAAACCCTGGAATAATTCTGTGAGAGTGGGAACCTTTATAACCAAATCCTTTCTCCTCACTGCTCAGAAAACTGAAGTTTTCTGCTGTCTTTGGAACTTGGTCTGCAAACAGCTCAAAGCAGGCATGGCCCAAAGGCTCGCATCAACAGTGAATATTGAAGAACACTGTGGAGTTGACCACGGTGGGGTGGTGCAGGTTGGTTCTGGGTGACATTGGTGACGTCGGAAGAGCCGTATTTTTAATTTTTTGAAAAACCACTATGCTGTTTTCCATAGCAGCTGCACAATTTTAAATTCCCACCAGCAGCATGAGGGTTCAAATTTTTCTCTATCTTCACTGATGCCTGTTACGTTCTTATTTTTTTTCTTGATAATAACCATCTTAATGGGTGTGAACTGACATCTCATTGTGATTTCTATTTGTGTTTTTCTAGTGATTAGTGATGCTGAGCATCTTTTCATGTGCTTTTTGGCTTTTGTATATTCCTCTTTGGAGAAATGTCTATTCAAATTATTTGCCTATATTTGAATACAGTTGTTTGTTTTTTGTTGTCGAGTTTTAGGAGTTCTTTATATATTTTGAATATCAGTCCCTTATCAGATACATGATTTGCAGACATTTTTTTCCCATTCCTTGGGTTGCCTTTTTATTCTTTTAATAGCGTCCTTTGTGTAACTAGGACACAAAGTTTTTCATTTTGGTGAAGTGCAATTTGTCTATTTTGGCTTCATGTATAAGAAATCACCAAATCCCATCTCATGAAGCTTTCTCCCATGTGTTCTTTTAAGAGTTTTACAGTTTTAGCTCTTACGTTCAGATTTTTGATCTATTTTGAGTTAAATTTTGTATATGGTCTTAGGTAAGGGTCCAACTTCATTGTTCTACATGTGAATACCCCGTTTTCCTAGCACAATGTGTTGAAAAGCCTCCTTTTCCCCATTGAGTGATGTTGGCACCCTTGTTGAAAAATCATTTGACTGTGTATGCAATGGTTTATTTCTGGGCTCTCTATTCTTTTCCATTGGTCCATCAGTCTGTCTTTATGCCAGTATCACACTATTTTGATTACTGTAGGTTTGTAGTAAGTTTTGAAATTGAGAGATATGTCCTCCCACTTTGCTCTTTTTTAAGATTGTTTTGGCTATTTGGGGTCCCTTGAGATTCCATATAATTTGGATGGATTTTTCTATTTCTGCAGAAAAAGTTGTTGGAATTTTGATAGGGATTTTGCATGTTTGTTTTCCTGTGTGAGCTTTAGTATCAACTTGTCTAGCTCTATTTTTTAAAAAGCTTGATATTTTTATTGGAATTACATTATACACACACACACGTGTGTGTGTGTGTGTGTGTGTGTGTGTGTGTGTGTGTGTGTGTATGGATTGTGTTATATTTTTAAATTACCTTAGGTATAGCTGACATCTTTAGGATTCTGAACTGTCCTATCCAAGAACAAGAAATGTTCGTCCATTTGTTCAAGTCACTTCTGTCTTTTAGGAGTGCTTTTAAGTTTCTCTTCAGGTAGGTTTTACATATTTCTCACTAAGTATTTTATTTTCTTTGTTGCTATTAAAATGGGCTTTCTCTACTATTACATCTATTGTTTTCTTTATGATAATTTGTATCTTGTTACTTTATGAAGATGATTTAATGGTTGAGTTTATTATGATTTCTCTAGGGCTTTCTAAGTGCACATTATCTGTAAACAGATAGTTTTACTTATTATTTTCTAACTCTTATTCCTCTAATTACTTTCTATTGTCTAATTGCATTTTCTAATGTCTCTAGTACACTGTTGAATAGTCCTGGAGATGGTAGACATCCTTATCTTGTTCATAACATTAGTGGAAATTACTTTAGTGTTTCCCCCTTAAGAAAATGCTAGCTTTAGGATTTTATTTTTTTTAATAACGTATCCATTGATTTCTATTTTCTTAAATTTTTTTTGTCACAGGCTTTTTAAGTACCGATGGAGATAATCATATGTTTATCTCCTTAAATCTATTAACATGGTAAATTACATTAATTATATTAATTGATTTCCTAATATTGAAACAACCTTGGAGTCCTTTAATAAATCCTACTTAGCTATGGTGTATAATTTTTTAATGTGCTATTAGGTTGGTTAATATACTATTTAGAAGTTTTGCATTGATATGTGATGTTGGTCTGACTTGTGATTTCTTTGGCTTGTTAATTTAAAAAATATAGGATTTAGATTTATTAATTTGATCGACTGTTTTCTACATCCACCTCAATTTCTGCTTTTATTTTTATTATTTCCTTCCTTGTGCTTTCTTTTGGCTTATGTTTTATGTTTATAGTTTGTGCACGTGTGGCTTTGTATGTTCTAGGAATTTAATACAGTTACTTACATTCTTGTTGATTAATGTGTTTAAGTCTATGAATTTTCTTCTGATAACTGCTTTAAAAATACAGTAGTCCATAAATTCTGATATGTAGCATTTCATTTTTTAAATTTCAAAAATTTGGTTTTTATTTCCCATTTTATTAAAGAGTTTAATGTAAGGTTTTAGAATTTTCCATGGGGAAGGACTTGTTAAAGTGTTTCATTAATAATTTATAGTTTTGTTGCACTGAGATCAGAGAATGTTATTTATAATATTTCTACTGTGTAGAACTTGCTGATGTTCTCTTTGTGATAGTATGTAATCAGTGTTTGTGAATGTTCCATTTGCACTTGAGAAGAGGTTAAAGCTGAGCATTTTTACACTAGGTTTTTACACTAGACATTTTTATACTAGGCAGTGTGAAAGGACTAAAGTGTATATGCCAAGTAAGTAACCTGGGGGAAACTTAGCAAGGCCAGTTCATTCAGGTTGCTCTTGGCCTTCCTCCATCTTGGAGCCAAGGATGTCCCTTTTCTCCAGGTGCGGAGAGGGCACCTCTCACAGGAGGGTCTTATGACCTGCTTCAGGGGAAGGTCAGAGAATCCTTCCTGCACCTGTTGTTTCTCAGGAACATTCTATGCCAAGGTACCATATTCTGGCTAGTGTGTCCTGAACCTCATCAATCTCTTGGTTGGTTGAAGCTCCTTTTCTAGTAGATTCCTCATAAAAGGTTCAAGGGTATAGTGTTCCTAGAGTTCTTGCATGTTTAAAACTTGAAAGAGAACTTGACTGGATATAAAAATTCTTAGTTTATGCTTTTCACTTCTTGAGTTTTTTAACACTATTCTCTTGTTGCCTTGCTTTGTATGCTGCTTTTGAGACATCTGATGTCAGTCTAGGTCCCCTTCCCATGTAAGTTGTTTGATTTTTTTGTTTTAATTTCTAAAGTCTAATAATTTTACTAGGGTATGTCTGGGTATTTTTTCCAAAGTACACAATGGGCTTTTTAAAAATGTAAGTTCAGATATTCTTTTATTTCTGGAATTTTTTCTTGAGTTGTAGTTATTTGATTATTTTATTTTGGCAGAGGGGGAGGTAAATTACATTTATTTATTTTTGGAGGAGGTACTGGGGATCAAACCCAAGACCCTGTGCATGCTAAGCATGTTCTCTACCACTTGAGCTATACCCTCTCCCCTGGAGTTGTAGTTAAATATTAGTTCTGTTCCATTGTTTTGTTTCTCTTCATCAGAGATTCTATTATTTATCTCTATCTATCTATGTATCATGTTGCTGTTTCTTTGCCTATTTCTAATTCAACTATTTTCTGATACTTTTCTATACTGTCTTTTTCTCATTTTCATTCTCTTGGTTACATTCCTGACTTTCTTCAATGTATTTTATTACTTTTTTTATTTGATTCCATTCTCCTTGGATACCCTGTAATTTAGCTTTCCTTCATGAGATAATTTTGTTTCTTCCTTTTTTTCCCTGAGTCCAATTAAGTATCTTTTCTTCCTGTTATTTGCCTATTTCTGTGTTTTATTTTTTCGTATGCCCAAATACTTGTTTGAAGAGATTTAGTTTGAAGTATTGTATTAGTTTTCTTCTGCTTTGTCTTTTTTTTTTTTTTTTTTTTTTTTGTGAGGGATAGGGGAGAATTTTCATCAGTTAAGGTGTTTTCTTTTTTTCGTATAGTAGCTTTATATAAATGTAGTCTACTTTTACCTACTCATTTCATGAATTTGGAATGATGTACATGTTTCCTAGTTCCAGGGCTCCCTCTTCTGTTACTGGAGCAAAATTTTTTTTTGTTTGTTTTTTTAAAAAAATAAATGGCGCTGTGTGTGAGTGTGTGTGTGTGTTGAGGGGAGGGATTGTGTGTCCTCCAAGTTTTTTGAATTCTCTTCTTACAGGATTTTTTCACTTTTGCTTATTTCCCCCTTATCCTCTAGTCTCCAAAGGATTCCTCTTTCCTTTTTCCTTCCCCTCTCATAAGTCATACCTTTCAGAGGATGCTACCTCGAACACATGCAGCTAAGTCCCTTCCTGGTAGTAAGTGCTCTGATTTACCAGGACTCTTGTTCAGTATTTTTACTGTTAGGAGAGACATTCTCTTTCTGGAAGGATTTTATTTTATTTTATTTTGACATACTAAACTTTATTTATTTATTTAATTCTTACTTTTTATTGAACTGTTGTTGATTTATGATGTTAATTTCAGGTGTACAGCAAGGTGATTCAGTTATACATATACATACACATTTATATATATTTTCAGATTCTTTTCTGGAAGGTTTTTAGATCATTCTCGGGGATACCATACTTCCCTCTCCTGCACAATTTTTCTCAGACTGCCCTTGTTCTCCATGGAGGCCTGCAGCTGGAATATGAGCGAGAGTACACTGAGAGTTGATGTTTATTTTTCTACTTAAAGATAACGTGACTTTGGGCATTCTCTTTATTCTAGTTATGCTAAAGGTGTAGGTTTGGGTAATATTATTCGTTCTTCTTTCTTTCCTTTTCTTTTTTTGAAAGTGTGCTGGGGGAGTTGAATTGATGTAACCATCGTTACCTAACCTTGGTTGTCCAGAATTCCATTTCTTGAGTTTCATATCATTTATAGTATCTTTGGCTATAAGTAACAAAGATGCTGGGCTTAGATTGGCTTAGAAAACAGGGAAACTCATTACTTTACCTGTAACAAGAAATTTGGTGCAGGACATCCCAGGCTTGGGACATCAGGGCTTCCTTTGGTGTATACTAGCTTCGTCTTCAGGGAAGATGGTAACAGCAGTTTCAGAAGCACAAGGTCCAGGGTCTGTTGAGTCCTGGTGTGGATTGGATTCCCCATCCAATATGGCAGAATATGATGGAGGAAGCAGCTAGACAGATGGGGTTTTAGTAGAAGTCTGGCCTCTGACTCCATGGGGAACTTTGGCACACAAATGACACCACAGAGTTTGCCCTGAGGGAGACAGGACAAGGAGACTTGATTCTGTATCTCTGTATCAGTCGTTGGTCACAACTGGGTTGCGTCACCACTCTTAAACAGTTACCGTTGGGACAAACCCCACCACGATCAGCTGATTAGATAGACTGGTTGAGATGTACCCCTGGGGCTGGGGATGGTTCATCTTGCTCTACATCAAGTGAGAAAGGAGCAAATCCTGGAACAAGAATGAGATGCAGTTAGGAGACAATGGCAGGCAGCCAGCCATGTGTGTGGCAGATACCTGTCTTGTGCCAGGGTTGGGGCACGGTGGTGGTGACACCCCCAACAAAGGGCCCGCTCTCCCAGCTCTTGGTCTATCTAGGAAGAAAGGCAATGAGAAAGCTGGGTTATCTGGGGTTCTGAGGTACTGTGACCACTGAGCAAGGTAAGGAAATAGAGATGTCTCAGAGGGGCTCCTTGACATCAGGTGGTGAGGGAAGTCTCGCTGGAGAGAACATTTGAGCTGAGGCCCATAATGTAAGGGGAGAAGAGGATTCTGATTGACACAGGTATGGTGCCTCCTGAAGCCGAGAGGTGGGGACCTGTTGGTGCGACGTGAGGAGCAGTGGGGGTTCATGTGGTCAGACTGGAGCAGAGAGGGCAGCGGTGGCCAGGGAGACATCATTGGAGAGGGAGGTCGGACAGCAGTGTGTAGGTAATGATGAAGAGCACACTCAGGGGCCCACGGCGTGAGAGGAACCAGTGGAGGGCCTTGAGCAGAGGACTGGCTTGACCACTGACACATTTAAAATATCCTTTTTTTTCTCTGCCAAGTGGAGCATGGGTTGTAAGAGGGCAACAGGGAAGGCAGGGAGGTCAGTGAGGAGACTAACTCTATCATTCAGGCTGGAGACGGTGGTGCAGGCTGGAGGCTGGGGCCAGGGCCATGGCTGAGGAGCAGGAGAGAAACAGATCTGTTTAGGGGTTTTTTTGAGGTGGAACCAGAGACCGGCCCTTGGGTGAATGTGCCAAGTGCACACCCAGCAGAGGAGGAGGCAGCACGGCTCACCCAGGTTTGGCTTAATCAGCTGGGTGCGTGCTGCTGCTGATGGAGCTGAGGGAGACTGGGGAGGGGCGGGTGTGGGCCGGGGTGGGGGGCAAGGAAGGCTTGATCTGGCATCGGGGGAGACCTCCCAGCGGAGATGTTGAGTGGGCTGTGGACACATGAGGGGAGATTTGCAGGTTCTCAGTGACTTCATGGACTGGGTGAGCTCCCCTGAGGAGAAGGAGTAGCCAGAGAAGGGGAAGGGTCTCAGGGCTGAGTCCCTGACAAGCCAACCATAGCAGTCAAGGAGGTGAGGGCAGAAGGGGAGCTGTGTGGAGAAAGCAGTGCAGGAATGGGGAGGGAGCCTCTGAGTCAAAGTGCTGAATGTCCAGTGAGCTGAGGACATCAGTGACCTCTGCTGGGACAAGGCTGGGACGACGACATGCTCAGCTGGCATGGCCTTGTAGGTTGGGGAGGAGAGACTGGGAAGTGAGAGAGAGAAGAGGGCTAACTTTGTCATAAAGGGACAAAAAAGAGATGGAAAAACCACAGGAGGGATTGCAGCCGAGGGACCATTCCTAATGATGGGAGACACCAGAGTGTGTGGGGGTCACTGGCAGGGGCCGGCAAAAGCAGGAGGGACTGAGGTGGCTGGAAAGAGGCGGAGCCAGTGGGGCCCAGATCTAAGGGAGGCTTGTGATGGGCCTGCCTTCTATTGTAGGGGAAGGAGTGTCCAGAAAACAGGCCAGTTCTCGAGTGGGCAGGTGGGCGGAGATGACGTTGTTTATGTCTGTTGGGTTCTGACTTTGGGGTGAAGTATGAGGCAGTCATCCCTTTGGAGTGGATGGGCAAGTGTGGGGTTTGCAGAGAAGGTGAGAAAGTCTCTTCTAGGTTTGGGGGATGGAGTGCATTTCTAGGCCATATTGAGAGCCTTTTGAAGGTGAGACCTGTCCCCTGCCTGTGAAATTCTCCAGCAAAGTCCCTCTGTTCTGGTGAAACGTGGGCTGCAGGCAGTTGAGATTTCCTGGTGGTGTAGTTACCAGAGCTGAGGTGGTCAGGATCTCAGAGGTGGGATGGAGGGAGACATAATGGAAGGGATGATGTCGAGGAACAGAGAGGCTGTCCATAGGGAGGGGGGAGCCCAGTCAGGTGCCCGGCACAGAGTGGCATACAGGGAACATGTGCTCGGTAAGTGCGTGATGAATGAATGAATGAGTGAATGAAGTGCCTTCAGAGGGTCTGCCTGTGTGAAGAGCATGGAGATGATGTGCAAGCTTACCCCAGGCCCAGTGTTCTGGACCTCAGAGCCTAGCTTAGGGGTGAGGTGGAGGGTCACCTGGGGTCACCCACCTTTGGGCTCAGTCATGGTGTCACAGCCACCTTACTTAGCCTGGGTTCTCAGCACCAGTCTTCCAGGTGCTGACACACTGTAGGCACCCAGTAAACATTTGCTAAATGAAAGCAAAGGAACTCTGTGGCAAGTGCCCCTGTAGAGCCCTGAGCTACAGGCAGCGGGTAGGCAGCACTCCAGTGCTTCCAGGCCCAGGGCTCCCTGCCCCATATCTCTATTGCTCTGGGGCCTGCCCTTGACTCTCAGGGACTGGCATTGGCAACGGAAGATGGATATGTTCCTGAACAGAAACCAGCATAGGTGTAGAGTAGGGACTAGTGGGCAGGCTGCAGTGGGGCTGAGCCAGCCATTGGGCAGAGTGTCTGAGTGGCCAGTTTGGGGGAACAGAGGCTTTTTCCAAGTGTTTCATGGCTGACTTCTAGTATCTTCACTGCCTCACTGTTTACCCAGCAGACCCTCAGTGGGAGCCTGCCGGGCACCAGGCTCTGGGCCTCCCAAGGGCAGGGCCTCCACTCCTCCAGAAACGTGGTGTCACCTCCCCATTTCCCGGGGAGGAGCCTGAGGCCTAGCGGATCGGGTCACTTGCCCACTCTTGCTCCATTAGTGAAAGGCCAGACCACCAAGCCCTTTCCTCATGATCCATGCCACCTGCGTCCACATCCTAGCTGGGGTGTGAGAACCAGGAAGGTGAGGATGCAGAGAGTGATTGAAACCCAGGGCCAGGAGGTGAAAGTCAGGAGTGGCTTCTTAGAGGAAGTGGCACCTGAGCTGAGCCTGTGGGGCTGGGAAGGAGAGAAACACAGAAAGAGAGGACAGGCCAGGTGAAGGTTGCTGTGGATCAGAGTGGGGCTCTGGGATAGCATGGGCCTCCTCCCATCAGCCTTCACAGCTGGTCACATGGGGCTCTGAGCCACAGACATGCTTTTGTTCATTTTGTTATGTATGCACTTAACACCTGTGTACTGGGAATCCCTTAGAATACCAGGCCCTGTCCCAGGATTTGCAGGAGTGACCATGAGATGGACACAACCTTCCCTCACACTGTCCCTCACCCTGTGCTCACGGACCAGTGGGGAGCAAGAGTATAGAGACGGGAAGCACTTGGGAGCATAGATGGGGCGTGCCGTCATCCAGAGAGGGCAAAATATGCTCAGGACAGAAACCCGAAGGGAGGACCCTGGCTGGTCAGTAGGGGCTGGATCAATCAGAATGTGGCCACTAGAGGGGACAGTGTATGCAAAGGCTCTGAGGTGAGTGAGAACTCGGTGCCTCCAGGAACTGAGGGCTGCCTATGGTTGGAGCTGGGTGGGAACAGGACAGCGGCTTGAGAGGAGGGTAAGGAGGGGCCAGAGCCAGCTAGAAGGGCCTCTTGGGTCCCAGTAAGAGGTTTGGCTTTACCCTAGAACCCAAGGGACCCAGGGATGGATTTTAAGCCAAAAAAGAATGTGATCAGATTTGAGTTCTGTGGGTAGGTGTAGGAGTGAAGGGACCAAGCCCTAGGGATGACACTGAGAAGTGGGAAGCAAAATGAGCAGACTCAGGGACTGATGTGACGCAGGGTTGAGGGGGTGGCATTAAAGAGGCACGACGAGTACTGGTGGTTGGGGGCTGGGTAGGAGGTGTGCCCATGAATGCAGAGAGGAGGCCCCAAACTCATGTCCCCAAGTCCACGGCAGAGCAGAGCCTGGGCCCCAGCTGGCCTGCAGCATGGAAACGGTGTGTGGAGCCCCCCTGACCCTGCTCTCTCCTGTCTCCATGGGCAGTGTTCTGGAGCACCTCAGCAGTCTGTGCAGAGAAGTGAGCCTGGACTATGAGCGCAGCATGAACAAGATCAACTTTGATAAAATTGTCTCCTCCAAGCCTGAGACATTCTCCTATGTGACCCTGCCTGATAAGGAGGAGGAGAAGGTGCCCAGGCAAGGTATGGCTGGACAAAGGCATTCCCATGGCCACACCCCTGTCCGAGCCCCTCCCACCCCTCCCTCTGGGGCCTATAAACCAACACCCACCTCTCCTGTCCCCAGCATTCCTCCCCTTTTTTCCCCAGCTGCCTGGAGAGCTGGGGGTGGGGGTTGGGGGTAGGTGGGGAGGAAGAAGGCTCTTTTAAGAACAGTGGTCTGAGTGGTATAGAAGCATCAGGGCAAATGTGGACTAGGAAAGGAATTGTCCAGAAGTGGTTGAAAAGAACTCTAATTTGCTGACCTACAGACTTATAGCCCTTTCTTTCTCCGGTAATGAGAGTAGGCTGCAGCCCCATTTGACCCATGGTAGACTGAGTCTCAAGAGTAGTACAAGCTCTCCTTACTTTGAGCTCCCTGATGCCTGCGAATTTCGTTTCCCAGCCCCAGCTTCCACGTGCATGAAGTGCCCTGGAAGCCGGGGTAGACTGTGGATTGTGGGCTCTCCCAGGGCTCTGGTGCCCACATCTTCCTTTCTTGGTGCTCCAGGGGAGGCCTCAGATTGGCTCCAGGGGTTGTGTGCAGGATGAGTGGGAGGGTGCGGGGAGGAAGCCCACAGTTCTCATCCACCTGGAAGGAGCCTGTGACCCACAGGGACCTGGAGGGAACTTGTTTACCCATCCCAGAGTGGGCACCTCACTGCAGGCCCTTGGGGTCCCCAGGTAAGCTGTGGGAAAGGAAGGGTTCTGGGGACATAGGCATCTCTTCCCTCCAGCAACACCCCTTAGATCTGCCCTGACCTCTGGTATGTCCAAGGCCAATCTGACGCTGGCCCTTGGCATCCACCCCCGCAGGGTTGGTGAGTGTCCCCAAGTACCCCTTCCGGGAACAGAAGTCGGACTTCACCTTTGTATCCCTGCTTACACGGTCGGAGGTCATCACAGCCCTCAGCAAGGTGCGGGCCGAGTGCAACAAGGTGACTGCCATGTCCCTGTTCCATTCAAGCCTCTCCAAGTACAGCCGTCTGGAGGAGTTTGAGCAAATTCAGTCACAGACCTTCTCCCAGGTGTGTGGGCATCCCGGGCACGGAGGGCGGCAGCGGGCCAGGGCCTCAGAGCTGATGGGCACAGAACAGGGGCCCCAGGAAGCTCAGGGTGAGGCTGTGAACCTGTGCTTTCCTTAAAACCAGCCCTTGTCTCTCCCTAGACCTTGTGGAGGCTGGGGTGGGCGCCAAGGGAGGTGGTTCATCTTGGAGAGAAAAGGAGAACCAGGCTGGGCTCCCTTTCCAGTCATCTTCCGTCCCAACACTGGTGGCCCCTGAAGCAGACTCCCGATCTTGAAAAGGGGAGCAAGAACCCTTGCACCCCCATATCTACCTGAAGATTGGAGGGGTAGGGGGTTGGTGGGCAGCCTTGTGGGAGACAGGTGCCAGCTGGCCTAGAAGGAAAGCTCCTCCTCTCGGCTCCACTCTGCGCCTCGGTCACTCTCTGTCTCTCTCTGCTTCCTTCTCTGTGTCTCTGTGTCTCTCCCTTGGCTGGAGGGAAAGCCCTGCTTCTGCTGCCCCTCCCTCCCCCCTTTCCCGTCCCCGAGCAGCCCTGGTCCCCAGGGGTCACAGGGGGTGTTCGTTGGCCAGGCTTGACAGTAAGTTAGGGTGGGAGAGATCCCTCTGTGGTCATCTGACTCCACAGAGTCCCGAGCGTGGTGGCTGCGGGTAGTAGGCCCCTCGGTCAGCCGTGCGATACCACTTGTGGCTGCCACAGGTGCAGATGTTCCTCAAGGACAGCTGGATCAGCACACTCAAGGTGGCCATGCGCAGCAGCCTGCACGACATGAGCAAGGGCTGGTACAACCTGTACGAGACCAACTGGGAGGTATACCTCATGTCGAAGCTACGCAAGCTGATGGAGCTGCTCAAGTACATGCTGCAGGACACGCTGCGCTTCCTGGTGCAGGACTCGCTCGCCAGCTTCTCGCAGTTTGTCAGCGATGCCTGCTGCAGTGTGCTGGACTGCACCGACGACATGGTCTGGGGTGAAGACTTAATCATCAGCCCCTACAGGTGGGGCACGGCTGGGCGGAGGCACCTGTCGACACCAGAACTGTTCCTTGTCAAGCGCTGGTGCTATGTTGGTGCTGGGTGCAGAGTCAGGGGACGGGGGCAGCCAAGGTCAGGGTGCCCAGCACTGCAGGGTCCTGGATGGCAGGGGGAGCCTGGCTCCCACCCTAGTTGCTGGGAATGTCCTACCAGCTGTGGCTGGCATGTCTTCTGGTGGCCTGCACCTCTCATCAGTCACTGAAATCCTCAGTGGAAAAAAAATTTTTTGAGTACTTGCCATGAACCAGGCAGGGTTCTAGGGGAACAAGAGGGGCATGGCCCCTGCCCTCACATGGGCACAGACAGCAAGCAAATAAATAATAGACAGTCATTGCTGATCTTGGCAGGGGCTGTGACAGACTGGGGCGGGGAGGAATTGCATGAGGGTCAGGGAGGCGGTGGCATCTGAGCCAAGAACTGACTGAGAGGAAATCAGCCGTGAGGAGATGCTGGGGAGGGGACACCAGGTGAAGGGACCAATGCGTGCAGAGCCATGGAGGGGAGAAAGAACTTGGGGGCCTTGAGGAAGGGAAAGCCAGCAGCTACGGCTGGAGTGGGGAGGGCAAGGAGGGCTGGCGGACAACATGGGAGAGGTTGTAGGGACCAGGCCAGGTCACCCAGAGCCTCCTGGGGTCATGGTTGGGGGCTGGATTTATTCTAAGTATGGTCAGCAGCATCAGAGGGAAGTAACTATCCGCATTACATTCCAAAACCATGCTCTGGATTTGTGGGGACGAGTGAAGCAGAAGAGGAGTCAGACCAGGGCTCTTACCATTGTCTGGACAAGGGGTGAGGGGGCTGGGACTGACTGTGGGCAAATTTGGGGCAGTGCATGGGCTGCAGTGCTGGGCGGCCCGGCTGCAGGAGGACGTGTAGGGGGAGGCAAGTAGAGGAGGAGACAGGGCTGACTCCCAGGGTCCACCCCAGCACGAAGCCCTGGCGGGGCTGGTGGGAGTCAGTGGACACAGAATATCTGAGATGCCCATTAGAGGTTAGGGTGGTGAGTGATTGGCAGTCCAGAGCGCAGGTGGAGGCTTGTCTGTGGTCTAGGCTTGAGGGTTGTTGGCGTGTAACGGGCATCCGGAGCCAAGCATGGTGTGTTCCCAGGGAGAGCGTGGGCATCGCAAGTGCCCAGGGTCTGGCCAACCTGCCCTAATGACCTCTGGACCGCGTGGAGGTCCTCCCTCTCCCTGGTGCCCATAGGCCCCTGGAAAGGGGTAGGAACGGAGGAGGCTGTTTGGCTGGTCTGGGTATTTTTCTCTGGTAAGTGGGAGGTTTCTGGGAAAAGAGTAGAAGCAAATCTCGTGCATGGAGAAGCTCAAGAACCATCCTGCTGGAAGCAAAGTCCGAGGGCTGGGCCTCCCATGTGCAAGCCTCTTCGGGCCCCTGCCCACAGTCCACCCCGCTACTTCTCCCATAGGCCACGGAAGAATCCCCTTTTCATCGTGGACCTAGTGCTGGACACCTCAGGGGTGCACTACAGCACGCCGCTGGAGCAGTTTGAGACTTCTCTGCTTAACCTCTTTGACAAGGGCATCCTAGCCACCCACGCGGTGCCCCAGCTGGAGAAGGTACAGCCACAGTTAGAGGCCCGGGGCCCTCGTGCCAGGGTTGCCACAATGTCAGAGCACTTCAACTTAATAATGAGCCCACCACCTGGCTGGCGGTGTGCTCAGCCCTGTAATTCTTGAATAGCTCATTTAATCCTCACCACAAGCTGAACTGGGAACCATTAACATCCCCATTTTGTGGATGAGGCTTGGAGAAGTTTCACCCAAGGTCATATAGCTGCTAAAAGTCAGACCTGCGACTTGAACTAGTCTCACTCACTCACTCCTGCCACAGGCGTGTGTGATCCAGATCCCACCCAGCTCCTGATCTCTCTTTTTTGCTCAAGATGTAGACATAGACCAACCTCCAAACTCGAGACCGCTTCTCAAAAGTCCCCATTCATCAGCACAGTTGTGCACAGTCCGCTACCCCAGGCCCAAGAGCCTCTATAACCCCTGTCCTCTCCTGCCTCTTTTGCTGGTCACTCAGAGCCATCAGTGACCTGGTTGCCCCATCTTTTCCTTTCTTTGGCATGGGGCTGAGCCAGATAAGACAGAGAAAGATGCTGCCCCTTGGTGGGCCCCTCGTCTTGTATTAGTCCCCAGCCCCTCTAAGAGACACGGAAGCAAACCCTCTCTCCTGCCCCCTTACCATGCTCTCCATGCTTGGCCACACTGCTGCCCACTGTCTTTGGACCACACCTCCAACCTCTCTGCCCGCCTCCCCCATGGCTCATCCAGCTCTGTGCCCCTCCCCCCTCCTCTGCAGCTGGTGATGGAGGACATCTTCATCAGCGGCAACCCCCTGCTGGAGTCGGTGGGGCTTCACGAGCCGCTGGTGGAGGAGCTGCGGGCCATCATCGCCAACGCTATCCGCAAGTCCATGATCCCACTGCAGGCCTACGCCAAGGAGTACAGGAAGTACCTGGAGCTAAACAACAACGATGTGGCCACTTTCCTCAAGTGCGTGCGTGTCCTGAGTGTGTCCGCGTGTCTGTGTGACCCCTGCCAACCCTCTCACCACTCCCTGCCCCTCATGGGTGCCCACTGTCCACAGGGCCTCCCAGATGCAGTGCCCGTCAGCTGAGGAGGTGCGGGAGGTGGTGCTCACCCACCTGCAGGAGAAAGAGGTCCTGGACAGCTCGCTGCCCAGCAGCATCATCATTGGGCCCTTCTACATCAATGTCGACAACGTCAAGCAGAGCCTGTCCAAGAAGTGCAAGGCCCTGGCCACTTCCATGCTGGACATCCTGGCCAAGAACCTGCACAAGGAGGTGGATGATGTAAGTGCCCACCTGCCAGGCCGCAGCAACCACACCCACACGCCCCCTCACATACACAGTGAACTCCCACGAGCGGGGCTCTTGGGTGTCTGCAGACATCCAAGCCTGTGAAAGTATCTGGAAGTCACCTTGCCTTGACCCTGCCTGGGGTCAAATGGGAGATCCTAGGAAGTGAGGGCTGCTATGTTTTTCCCTGGACTTAGAAAGACCTGGGAACCCCTCAGAGGACACCCTGAGTTGGGTCATTTTGTGGAGCTGAGAGTGTGCAGGTGCAGGAGGCTGGGGAGGGGAGAGCACGCTAGGTGGCCCTCAGCCCTGCAGTGAGCTGGCTGGGAGTGCCCTTTCTCAGGATGCACTGCAGGAGGTGGTGGAGTGGGGGCAGTTCCCTGTCCAGGGACACTGGAACCAAGAAGGAGGAGCAGGCCCCAGGGAAGGCAAGGGAAGGGCATGCGGCCTCCCTAGCGCCCTCTTCCTCCTGCCAGATTTGTGAGGAGTTCCGCAGCATCAGCCACAAGATCTATGAGAAGCCCAACAGCATCGAGGAGCTGGCTGAGCTCCGTGAGTGGATGAAGGGCATCCCGGAGAAACTGGTGGGGCTGGAGGTGAGGCGGGCACATGGGGCCTGGGGGCTAGGGACAGGGGCTGGGAGAGCAGGAGCTGGGAGGCTGGGGTGAGGTAGACACACAGAGGATGGGTGGGCTCTGAGGGTAATGAGACTGGGTGCACGATGGAGATTCAGAGCTGTGTGTCGGGGAGGTCAGGAAGGTGGAGGGTATGGTTAGGGGGCTGGAGGTTGGAGGTCTGGCGACCACGGCCCTTGGAGCCCTGAGCCCAATGCTGGCCTTGCATCCCACACCTCTGCCATTGCCCCAGGCCTCCTCTCTCTGAAAGAGAGCAGCCTCTCCCTAGGACCCAACCACTCTGGGGAGCCCCCACTTCCTAAGCTCACATAGTACTCATCACTGCCTGTCCTTGCAGGAGCGGATCGTGAAGATCATGGACGACTACCAGGTCATGGATGAATTCCTTTACAACCTCAGCACAGATGACTTCAATGACAAGTGAGTGGGAGCTGGGTTCCCACACCAGCCGGGTGGTGGAGAGGAGGAGGTGAGGGAGGAATTGCTGAGCCATGGCGGCCAAGGGCGATGCGGGCACACCAGCAATGCCCTGCGGAGATGCCAGAGGCCATGGCTTCACGCAGGCCAGGGCCAGGTGGCCAGTGGGGCAGAAGAAAATCACTTGGGCCTCTTGGTCGAGGGACTCTGGTGTCCCCCACCCTGTCTCCATTCTCTATTCTGTCATTGCCTGACACACATGTTCGCTGGGCCTGGGATACCCTTGCTTGTGGTTAGGGCCTTTGGAGGTCCTGGGGAACACAGAAAGAAGGCAGAGCCCAGCCCAGTGGTCAGTCCCTGGGGAGGAGCACTTGTTCCCACTCAGCTGAGGAGCCTCATGGGAAGCAGCCTCAGATTGGGACCGCCCTACTGAGGCCCAGAGACCCCTTGACTGGCCTGCCTCACAGACAGGGATGCTTCCTGGTCACCAGGGCCTAGGAGAGATTGGCATTCTCCTGGGAGCCCTGCCCAGGGGCCCCAAGGCAGCTGCTTTCCCGAGCACTCATGGTGGGCCTACCCCAGGATCTGAAGCCCTAGGCCAGCTGCAGGCAGAATCCCTGAAGCCCATAGGGCCCCCATGTCAGCCAGCAAAGGGAGTTGATCTGACATGAAGGAAGCTGATCTGGGGGCCCTGGCTGGGCACGAAGGAAGTGCAGGCTAGAGGCTGTCCCTTTGCCTCATCTGAGGTGAGGCTCCTTCAGACCTGAGATTTAAGACGGAAACTCAGGATCCCTTCTCTCATTTCGGACACCACTCTCTCCTTGTCCCAACACCGCAGTGGGCACGTTGGGTGTGCCTCTCCCTGGATGCTGACCATAGCTCCCAGCCCACAATCCCAGAGCAGGAACTGCCTCTCCTTCCAGGCAGACCTGCATGGCAGTGGTGACACTGACTGCCTCCCAGCTCATGTCTGCTTCCCAGTTGCCTGGCCCTGACTGGCTCCAGCTACCACCCAGCTCCCCCATCCTCCCCTTAGCCCTGACGTGCCCACCACACTATTTCAGTGTGACATTCCCCTCCCCCCATTCCCTACCCCTGCTCTATCCAGATGGGCTGCCAGCAACTGGCCTGCTAAGATCCTTGGACAGATAGAGATGGTGCGGCAGCAGCACATTGAAGATGAGGAGAAGTTCCGGAAAATCCAGATCATGGATCAGAACAACTTCCAGGAGAAACTAGAAGGGCTGCAGGTGGGGCAGGGCTGAGGGCTCTGTGGGGACTGGCTCCCCACCACACACACACACACACACACACACACACACACACACCCCACCTCTTTTGTTGTGTCTTCGTGGCCCAGTGGGTGTTCAGGGCATTGGGTCTGCCTCTGACCTTGCTGTATTACTGTGGGGTGGTCAGCTGCTTGTGACAGGCCAGGAACTGCTCCAGGAAAAGAAAGCCCCCTCAGAACTGGGAGATGATGTCCTGGGGTCCTCAGGCTCCCTGGGTGTGCGTTGGGAGGCATGGGCCTAGGTCGGGTCATGGAGGCCTCTGACCCCTGGCTCCTTGGCCTGCAGCTGGTGGTAGCTGGCTTCTCCACCCACGTGGAGATTGTGCGAGCGCATGAGATCGCCAATGAGGTGCGACGGGTCAAGAAGCAGCTGAAAGATTGCCAGCAGCTGGCGATGCTCTACAACAACCGCGAGCGCATCTTTGGCTTGCCCATCACCAATGTAGGCCTCCCCTGGGCACGCTGGCCCCCTGTTCTGGGAAGGGTTCAAGGAAGAGCCCCTGGTATTTGCAGCCACATGTGAGGCCAGCTGCCAGGTGGAAGGGCCCTGGCATTTGTGGGGCTGGATGGAGCAGGCTGCAGAGAGGAGCTCACCCACCCCTGGCCCCCAGGTCAGGGAGGCTGGCTGGACCCAAGCAGAAGGCCTTGCTCAGCCACTCAGAGCCCAGAGCCCATAGAGGAAGGTGGAGGGGAGGTGAAGCCTGAGTCCACAGGGACAGCAGCCAGAAGCAAGGAGGGGGCCCAAGAAGGAGCAACCTGGAGAGACTTGGGAGCATCCTGACACAGCCCTGGCTCTTCTGCCCCTGCAGTATGACAAGCTCTCCAGGATGGTGAAAGAGTTCCAGCCCTACCTGGACCTCTGGACCACAGCCTCCGACTGGCTGCGCTGGTCTGAGAGCTGGATGAATGATCCCCTGTCAGCCATTGATGCGGAGCAGCTGGAGAAAAATGTCATCGAGTCCTTCAAGACCATGCACAAGTGCGTGAAGCAGTTCAAGGATGTCCCAGGTAGGCAGCCCAACCCACCTGTGCCCTCCTTCCCGGCCTTTGCCAGCTGCCTCTCACCCCTGCCTGCCCTGCCCCGCAGCTTGCCAGGACGTGGCCTTAGATATCCGGGCCCGCATCGAGGAGTTCAAGCCATACATCCCGCTGATCCAGGGGCTGCGCAACCCTGGCATGAGGAACAGGCACTGGGACGTGCTGTCCAATGAGATTAACATTAATGTCAGGCCTAAGGCCAACCTGACCTTCGCCCGCTGTCTTGAGATGAACCTGCAGGACCACATCGAGAGCATCAGCAAGGTGGCCGAGGTGGCTGGCAAGGAGTATGCCATCGAGCAGGTGGGCAGCCACCAGCAGGCCTGCTTTGCCCCACCCACGTGCTGCCCAATGGTATAGGAAGCTGACAGTCCCCGGCCCCATCCCTGGGGTCAGTCACCAGGCGCACGGATTGAGGTGCAGCCTATTAAGTGAGTTAATAATGTATGTGAAGTGTTTGGCACAGTGTCCACCATCCCTGTTATTACTCAGTTATTCCTCTCAGAGTGCTTCTTCTCCCACAAAGGAGCCAATAGCATTACCCTCATTTAACAGGTGAGCAAATTAAGGTTCAGAGAGGTTCAGTAACTGGCCAGAGTGACATAGCCAGTAAGCGCTAGAATTGGGACCAGAGCTCCTACCCAGCGCCTTAGCTGCCTCCCAACACACTTGTACATGCATGTTATACAAATGCACCACGTGTGAGAGCAAGTTGGCCTTGGATTCTGACGAGGACCTGTAGAGGGATTCATTGACCAGACAAGCTGAGAGTTGGCAGAATGTGGCCCAAGTGAAGGTCATGGCTGGGCAGAACCTGCCCTTCCCTGCCCAGCACCACTCAGACTGTGGATTAGCTCCTTCCTGGGACCCAGTCTTGACTTGTCCCACCCCAGGCACTGGACAAGATGGAGAAGGAGTGGTCTACCATCCTGTTCAATGTGATGCCCTACAAGGAGACAGAGACCTACATCCTCAAGAGCCCAGATGAGGCCTCACAGCTGCTCGATGACCACATCGTCATGACCCAGAGCATGTCCTTCTCGCCCTACAAGAAGCCCTTCGAGCAGCGCATCAACTCCTGGGAGAACAAGCTGAAGCTGACCCAGGTGGGCCCTGCCTGTCCCCCCCCACCTCCCCCGAAACACCCTGTCCCAAGATGGCTCTTTGTGGTGTCTGCGTGGGGCTGGAAGTGGTGAAGTGCCTTGCCCAGGTTTGCACAGGCCCTGGCTCTCTGGTAGGCCTCTCAGTCAGAGGAGGGGGACTAGAAGGGGGCTCCCTATCTCTGAGGTTCAGCTGCTGGAGGAGGTAATTCAGGACATGGGGGTAGGCCCCCTCCCCCCAGTGTTTGGTCCAAAGCTGCGGTTACGAAGGGGCATGAAAGCTGCCAGCACACCCCTAAAGGGCTGCCTGGGCTTGCGATAATGAGTGCTTCCAGTCTCAGGACTTTTTGGGCTGGACACCATGATGCCCTGAGCCTCCCACTCCCATCTTATTTGGAGCTGGCTTCGGGGTAAAGGTGCCAGGGCACTGGGGACTGCTGCTCAGGGCTCTCAAGACTGGTGGCCAGGCTATCTGCAGAGCCCTGGAGGTCAGTCCCAGGGCCAGGCCTCCAGGTGTGTTTCCGACAGCCCCTTCCCTGGGGTCTTTCTGGGAGCTATTCAGAAACCTCCAGTGAAGGCCAGTAGCTGAGTGAGGGGGGCCTCCTGTGTGCCCCTCGGATCACCCAGGGATGCCTGAGATTGCCAGCATTGTCCCTGAGTCTGTGTCCTTCACTCATGCTGTCCTCTCCAACTAGAGTTGCAACTCCTCCAGGGCTCAGCATCAAGTGGCCCTCACTGATACCCCCACACCCACCTGCACAGTGCTCCCGTCGAGGCCCTTGGTTGATGCCTCTGACAGAGCTCATCACACATGCTGGGTCTTTGGTGATTCAGAGGCAGAACTGGTCGTTTAGTGGACTGTGGGCTCCTCAAGGGCAGGAACCACACCCCATTCTCCTCTATTTCCCTGGTGCCTACATGAATCTGGCAGGGGCCTGGCACAGAGCTGGCCACAGAACGCATCTTATGGAAAAGAGCATGAACAAATGAATGAATGAGTTTGCACTGAGAGGAAAAGACAACAGATAAATTCAGAAAGGGGAATTTAGAGGCAGAGGGGAAAGTGTCTTGTTTTAAAGAAGTCTCACTCTTGGATTGATGTTTTAGAGAATATTTTAGGGATCTCAAGCTCAAGTCCCAGTATACCTCAAAGAATGCTGGGGTCATAGACCCAGAGTCCTCCCAGGAGAGGAGATTGGTTCGGTCTTTCATGCACTGGACTCTCCTTGTTGCTTCAGGGTTTGCTGGTTCAGGCATAGTTCTCTCATAGGGAAGAGCAGATCCTCTGCTCTGTTGGAGGTGTGAGCATCCTGTGAGGGCCTTGGGGTATCTCTGGAGGACAGGCATTCATGCAGGCTCTTTGTTCCCTGGAGCACTGTGACTGACAGCACCATCTGGAAATTTCCCATCGTCACTGGCTCTGGTGCCCAGTGTTCTGCCCAGAACTCTGGTGGGATAAAATATCTAGGTTGTAGGGGACAGAACCCAACTTAGACTCCAAGCCCTAATAGTCCATGCCCTGTCCAGGAAGTACTGGAGGAGTGGCTGAACTGTCAGCGGGCTTGGCTCTACCTGGAGCCCATCTTCAGCTCTGAGGACATCAACCGGCAGTTGCCAGTGGAGAGCAAGCGCTACCAGACAATGGAGCGGATCTGGAGGAAGATCATGAAGAATGCCTACGAGAACCGGGAGGTGAGCTCGCAAGTGGATGGGAGGGGGCAGCTGGGACCACTGGGGCACCTCCTGGTCTCACCTCTCCCAAACAAGAAAGACTGGAGGACAAGTCCAAGGCTTTGGTCTTGGCCTGTGTCCCCCTGAGTGAGCTCCCCAGTCTTGTGAGACACTCCTCAGAAACACAACACTTGATGATTTTCCTCTTAGAGAATTGCAGTCCACATTAGTATTTCAAAGGCGCTGACAAGTCCTGTAGCAAAATCAAACTCGTTGGCTTTGTTTAACCCTAGTTTTTTTGGCCATAGATTTTTTTTTCTGTGGGACCGACAGCGGTGATGGATGCAGCCCCTGGCTTGGGGACATTTTTCTGCCTCCACCCCTTCCCAAGTCCCACTGAGGGTCTCTAGGTGGCATGCATGGGTGCTCTCTGAGCCCACTTTGCTGCCTCCCAGTTGGTCCACACTCACTTCTAGTTTTTCTTTCCCCGGCCACACAGGTGATCAATGTGTGCTCTGATCAGAGGCTGCTGGACAGCTTGCGGGACTGCAACAAGCTGCTGGACATGGTGCAGAAGGGCCTCAGCGAATACTTGGAGACCAAGCGGAGCGCCTTCCCCAGGTGGGCACCACTGGGCCTACCCACAAGCTGGAGGGGTCCAGTGCACCCCACCAGGCTGGGATGCAAGGATGTCAATAGTACTGGGGCAGCTGGGACCCAGGGGCTGCCCGACCCACTCTTCCCCTGGCAGATTCTACTTCCTGTCTGACGATGAGCTGCTAGAGATCTTGTCCCAGACGAAGGACCCCACAGCCGTGCAGCCCCACCTGCGCAAGTGCTTTGAGAACATTGCCCAGGTGGGTAACTGGGCCAGGGGCTCATGGAGGCATCTTCCCAGGGAGGACACCTCTTCTCTCACCCTAAGTCTTTTTAGCAGGAAATGAGGTGGCAGGTGAGATTCCTGACCCTAGGAGACATACCCTAGGGCCTGTGGGAGGAAAGTCAACTGCAGAAACCTTGGCTGAGGGTTGGGGGGCCCTTGGCTTACAACTCCTCTCGGGGAGCCCTGTCCCCCCAGTACACTGAGGTACTGGCTAGGTTGAGAGACCCATGAGGCCAGAGGTTCCTGACTCTCTTTGCCCTCATCCTCATCTACAAGGGAGGCCACACAGGCCCGAGCAGGAGGGTGACACACAGGGCAGGATTAGCCTCCTTCTCCAAGTGGGCTAGGCCACAACTGGGGACAAGGCAGACCCATTCTGCCCACAAGCAGTCAGGGAAGTCTCAGCCAAGGTAGATGCTCATGGGGCAGAACTCTCTTCTGAAGGTGGAGGGCACAGTTGGTGTCAGCAGTGGGGCTGTGGTGGGCAGGGCCTCTGGGCACACCTGCGGTAACCCCTCTCGCTGCCCCCTGCCCACAGCTGCTGTTCCAGGAGGACCTGGAGATCACACATATGTACTCGGCAGAGGGTGAAGAGGTGCAGCTGTCCTTCTCCATCTACCCATCCAACAATGTGGAGGACTGGCTGCGGGAGGTGGAGCACAGCATGAAGGCCAGCGTGCGGGACATCATTGAGAGGGCCATCAAGGCCTACCCCACGGTGAGCTGTGCCTCCCCTCCCAGCGCAGCCTCCGAAACTGCTCGTCCCCCCATCTGCCCCTTTCCCAGTGCCTCTCCGCTCCATCACAGGGGCTGGGCTGCCTACCTGCCTCATCCTCAGATTACAGCCCTGACTCCAGTCAGCTAGAAGGTCTCTGGGGGCGGGGATCCTTGAGCCCACTCAGGGAGGAATCTGGAAACATGCTCCAGAAAGTGAGACTTTGAAGTGCTCACTGTGTGCCAGGGCCTGGGCTGGGGCTTCACCCACAGTACCTCTCTTAGCTCCACAATTGGCAGCTGGCCTGGGGTTTAAGCCTTATCCTGCCAAATCTGCTGAGAGATGTTTTCTGTTTTCTGCCCAAAGGGCATGTGATTGGCAGGTGGCAGTCAGGATTTGTACCCAGGACTGTGTGTTCCCCGATCCTGGGTTCCAACCCCTCTGCTTCCAGGTCTCCTCTGCTGAGGAGGTGATAACTCTGCCCAACCCCAAGAGGCCCAGAGCTTAATGCTTTTGAGGTGGAATTAACAACTTGAGCCAATAAGGACAGATGACATTTAAGGGGAAAAGAATGCAGGGTCGAGGTTGGTGGCTGCTTAGGTTAACCCTGCCTGTGTTGTCTTCCTAGATGCCCAGGACTCAGTGGGTTCTGAACTGGCCTGGCCAGGTGACCATTGCTGGGTGCCAGACCTACTGGACCATGGAGGTGGCAGAGGCACTGGAGGCCAGCAACCTCAGTAACCAGCTGTTCCCCCAGCTTGCCCGGCAGGTGGGAGTCAAGAAGGGGGGTCACCATCTGCTCCCCACAAACACCCCACACCCTGGAGGAGCCCAGTAACTACAGGAGCTTTGTCCTGTAATGATCCCAGAAGAGGTCCCGGGTTAGAATCAAAGAGTGAAAGGTCAGACACCCTTAAAATGAGTGTCTCATGACCAGTCACGTGGGAGGGATGGGGGCTCTGAGGCCAGGCAGGTACCCTTGTCCCGATGGTCAGGGTGGGAGCCTCATACCTGGAGCCCTCCTGGACTGTCCCGTGGCCTGTCCTCACTCTGTGCACCAGCTCCTCACCATACTCCTTCCTTGAGCTCCTCCCGAGGCCCCACAACCTGGGCCTCAACACTGTACACGGCAGGGAGGCAGGTGCCATGTGTGTGTCTCTATTTTTATTCACTTCCCTACCAGACTTCCCACATGACCAGTGCCCTGTCCTCCCTCCCCCTGCCTGGTCTCTGTACCCCTCACATCCCAGGCCATCAGAAACCCCCAAGGTAGAGGGTTGTTTCTGACAGAAACCCATCCTGTGTGCAAGGAAAGAGGAAGCCCACCTGCAGCGTGGCCCTGCCAACCCCTGATGGTGTCCCCTGACTCCTGCAGCTCAGTGACCTGGTGGCGCTGGTGCGGGGGAAGCTGTCCCGCATGCAACGAGCTGTGCTGTCGGCTTTAATCGTCATCGAGGTCCACGCCAAGGATGTGGTGTACAAGCTGATCCAGGAGAACGTGGTCAGTGTGAATGACTTTGAGTGGATCTCTCAGCTAAGGTGAGGAGGCAGGCATCCTTGGCCCAGCCACGTCCAGGGCAAGAGCAGCAGCAGGAGGGGGCCAGGGAGGGTGGAGAGTCAACTACAACAGGCTGGTCCCTGCCCTAAAGGTCCTGGGGCAAGCTGGGTGGGGTGCCTTGGTGCTCTTATTCCCCCAGAGAACCACCTCTCCTCAACCACGTACCCTGCCCAGTGGCCCACGGTCCACACGGCCTGGGAACCCATCTCTTCGCAATGCCAGGTACTACTGGACCAATAACAACCTGTACATCCGGGCCGTGAATGCCGAGTTCATCTATGGCTATGAGTACCTAGGCAACAGTGGGAGGCTGGTGATCACGCCCCTCACAGACAGGTGAGCACTCTCCTTCCCACACTGGACCTCTCCCTCCAGCTCTGGCTGGCCCAGGAGTTTGGGGTTCACACGGTGCCGTCAGTCCACGATGAACCAGTTCTTCAAAGGTTAGGAGCTCAGGCTTTGGGTTCAAAACTGTCTCTGCCCACTGCAAGCTGAGCAATCTTGGGCAGGTAGCTAACCCCTCTGTGCCTCAGTTTCCTCTGCAGTCTCCTCAGAGTGGTTATGAGAGTTTCATGAGCTGACATGTAAAACTCTTAGCACTCGTGGTGCTCAGTTTGCATCTAACGGGTGTGGGCTTCGCTGACTTTATCAGTCAGATCCTCCTTCCAACCTGCCAGGGGAATTGATCTTGAGAGAAACAGTGGGTGAGTCCCTTTATAAAGTGAACACTTCTTTTCTAAAGTAGTCATTTCCTCTGGTGACCTCCATTTAGCCACGTACTACAGGGCCTTGGGGTGGGGTGGGGGAACACTGGTCAGATGACCAAGGGCTCCCTCCACTCCTAACCCCAGCAACCAGGGCTGGGCACATCTGGGGCCTGGAGAGTCGGGGAGGAGCAGGATCTGCCCCTCCATGGGGTCCAAGACGGTAGGGGGCTCTCTCTCCCCATGTCTGTGGGACTCCCAAAGGAGGTGCATGGCTCATGCCGACCTCCTCTCACTCCTGCAGGTGCTACCTGACCTTGACTGGGGCCCTGCACCTCAAGTTTGGGGGTGCCCCCGCTGGCCCGGCTGGCACAGGGAAAACTGAGACCACCAAAGACCTGGGCAAGGCCTTGGCCATCCAGACCGTTGTGTTCAACTGCTCCGATCAGCTCGACTTCATGGCCATGGGCAAGTTCTTCAAGGGCCTGGCCAGGTGAGGCTGGGCGTGCTGGTGGCACAGAACAGGGCAGGGAAGCTGAGCTCTCCTGGGGACGCCGTCCTAGAGGAGCCTCACAAGATGGTGGAGGGATGGGACAGGATAACAGGAGTCAAAGGCTCGGCTCCTGGAGGGCACTGGGATGGGGTGGTGGGTGACAGGATTGTGGCTGAGCTGATGGAGATGGCTGTTGAGGGCTTCTTTCCCAGCAGAGTCAGAGGGGACCCTTGGAGGTGCCGGGGGGGCTCTGAACTCATATCCCCCAATGTCTTCCCCTCACTTAGTGCTGGGGCCTGGGCTTGCTTTGATGAGTTCAATCGCATTGATATCGAGGTGCTATCCGTGGTGGCACAGCAGATCACCACCATCCAGAAGGCACAGCAGCAGCGGGTGAGCCTCCGGGGGTGCTACCCACCTCCACACCTACTTCAAGTTGCCATTTTTTCACCTCAGTTAGACCCACCACGCTCACACCACCATGTGACTCCCCACACTGGCAGAGTGAGAAGCCAGGCACTTGGGCCTGCCCTGGGCCCAACCTCTCTCTTCTCACTGGGGCCTGGGCGTGACCCCACACCCCTCTGGCAGAGCTGCCTCTGGGGGATTTTTGTAGCAATTCAGGGAGCCCCACATCCCCACCTCACTCTGGGCACATCTCCCAGGCCAAGTTGTGGTGGATGAAGGGGTCCTTCCTCACATCCTGAGCTTAATGTAAAGCCCCAGCCTTTGTTCCTTCCTCTAGCCTTATTCAGGGTGGTCAGAGGTCTTCTTCCGGAGATCAGAGCTAGGAGGCTGGGCAGTGCCCCAGCCCCACCCCAGTAGGGCCCTGGGTCCCAGTCAGAGCCAGACTTGCTCAGGTCTTGGCGGAATCAGTGCCAGGGATTGGGGGTGGAAGGAGTGGAAAGCAGGAGATGTGTGAAGACCTCAGGGAGCCAGGACCTGGAGGCCACTGGGACCAGAGGTCTTAGACTAGATCCTGAGAGAGGAGCCAACCCATGGTCAGGGGTCCAGTCTAGGCTGACCAGCTATAGCCAGGACAGGGGCATCAATGAGGGGTGGGGGAGGGGCAACCAGAGGAGGGGGCAGGTGAGCCAACCCCTCCCACCTTCATAGGTGGAACGCTTCATGTTTGAAGGTGTTGAGATCCCACTTGTGCCCTCCTGCGCAGTGTTTATCACCATGAACCCGGGGTATGCCGGCCGCACTGAGCTGCCCGATAACCTGAAGGTAAGTTCAGGCCCATATTAGCCCAAGAAGCTGCCCAGGGCAATGGGAACCACCAGAGCTGTGACTTGGGCTCAGAGATGCTAAAGCATTTATGCAAGGACACACAGCTACTGGGCATCAGGGACTGAGATTCCACGTGGCAGTGCTCCTGCCCAGTGGTGGACGGGAGGGCCCAGGCTTGTCCTCAAGGCTTGGGAGAAGGTAAGGGGCAGGTTCCATTCAACAGAAAGGAATGGTTTCTGATGGGTAGAGAAGTCCCCCTGCAGGGGAGTATCAGCTGTGGCAGGTGTGGTGCAGGGAGAATCCAAGCATCATCGGGGCAGTAAAGCTGCCTTCAGAGGACCAGACAGTCCAGGGAGCAGGTGGTGCTCTGGGAGGGGAGATCGGTCACACGTATACCATGTGCCCCAGGCGCTCTTCCGGCCCGTGGCCATGATGGTTCCAGATTATGCCATGATCGCTGAGATCTCCCTCTACTCCTTTGGCTTCAGTGAGGCCAATGTGCTGGCCAAGAAAATCACGACCACCTTCAAGCTGTCCTCAGAGCAGCTCAGTTCCCAGGTAAGGCCCTGCCCCAACCCAGTACTAGGGTCTAATAGCTGCTGCCTGCCCTCAGCGACCACAGGAGATAGGAATGACATCCCCATTTCTCAGCTGAGGACCCTGAGTTTCTAAGAAGCTAAGAGCCCGGCCAGGCTTATGCAGCACAGGGGAGCTGGAACAAAAGCTAGGAACATGGACTAGTTCAGGTGCCAGGGAAGGTCAACCAGTAAGAGACCAAGAAACACACAACCCAAGGCTGGGGAGCAAGTGTCCCAGGGTCTCATGGAACCAGAATGAGATAGCCAGCCCCCTCCCTCTGCCCACCCCGACACAAGCCTCCCAACACCAGGGTCTTCCCCTCAGCATGTGGAGCCCAGGTTCTAGGGGCCAGTACTGTCTGTACAGGCACCAGCACTGGTGGGTGAGCTTTCCTGTTTGACTCCAATCTCAGGCAGGCGCCCCCTTTGCAGTGGCAGAGATGAGCCCCAGCTCTGGGCCTATATGCTAACAGCTTAGTGTCTCTTTCTTAATGGTTCCAGAAAAAGTCCCTGGTATCACCCTAACAGGCGCTCTCTGGGTGACCTGCTCCTGCATGAATACCCATCACTGTGGCCTGGGGGACCATACTGCCTTTGGTCAAGTGGGGCCTGCTGCATCCCATGGGCTAGAGAAGCAATCTGTTACTGGGAAAAACAGCTTCTGTCCACCACAGTGCACTGTGGTTGCCAGCACCTCCACACACCCTCCTTTCTAACCATCCACTTTCAAAAATGCAACTTCATTAGAGCAACTATCCTCACATGGTTCTGGAAATGCACTCAACCCTTCCCAAGTGCTAGTGACCCAAAGCCAAACCCAGTCTCTTCATGTAGCTCCAAGTCCAAGATTTCTGGGAAATGTGCTTGTCTGTGGGTCAGATCCAGGTGTAGCTCTCAGGGTCTGGCAAAATGATAAGTTTAACCATCTCTAACACACCTGCTATATAATGGAGACCAATAGAACTGGCGGCAAAGGCAGGAAAAGCTACAGTGATGTGACCAAAAGGGTAGATCTGGAGAGATGTGATGAACATCAGAAGGAAGCTCAATGACCACCGAGGCCAGCCTGTTTATGGCACAGATTGGAAATTCTTTCATTCCCTTTTTGAACAAAACTTGAGTGCCTCCCTACCCTTGGTGCTTTACGGGGACCACAGGGATTTAGCTGTGGTCAAGGCAGACTCCTCACCCTCAGAGTGAAGGTGAAGAGTGAAGCAGGGATGCAGGATAAGTTACCTGATAAAGGGAAAGGGCCTCTGAGGTGGTGGAATAGAAGGCGCCAGAGGAGTCAGAAGTGGGGCACCCAGCCCAGGCAGGGATGTGCGGGTAGGTGCATATGGCCTGCAAGGGAAGTGACACTTCTGCTATGAGCTAGGCGATGAGGCATGGCTAGGTGCCAGGTGGGAGGGAGAGTGTTGCAGTCAGAAGCCCCGTGAGACATAGTGCCCACCCATCCCTCCTCATGTATGGTGGTGACAGGATCACTATGACTTTGGGATGAGAGCTGTGAAGACCGTGATCTCGGCTGCCGGAAACCTCAAGCGAGAAAACCCCAGCATGAACGAGGTAAGCTGTGTCCAGAGAGGTGCCTGGGGAGGGAGGCTCCGGGGGGGTCCGGAGCAGCTGGAGGGGCATCTGACCTGGGCCTTGCTGCAGGAGCTGATTTGCCTCCGGGCCATCAGAGATGTGAATGTGCCCAAGTTCCTGCAGGAGGACCTCAAACTCTTCTCTGGGATCGTGTCTGATCTGTTCCCCACCATCAAGGAGGAGGAGACTGACTACGGCATCCTGGACAAGGCCATCCGCAAGGCCTGCGAGAAGAACAACCTCAAGGACGTGGACGGTGAGCCCCTGTCCTGCCCCGCAGTCCTGTGGGTGTCAGAGGAGGGCTGGGTCTGGTCTCCCTGGGGTTGCAGTCCAGCCTCAGGCTCCCTCATAGCCGGCCAGGTGCTGTGGGCTGGGGCTCTCTGCCAAGCAGTCCACGGGCAATGCAGGTGCCCGGCCCTGTTTCCACTGGGATCCTTCAGGTGAGGTAATCTAGGAAAAAACTCTTTTTCCCTCATTCTCACTCTCACAACACTTCTGACACTGGGTGTATGGTTTTCCTCCCCACATTCATTAATTCTCAGGCACAGCTGGGTGTCCTACTATTCAATTCAATCCTGACACTAATCGGAGTTAGCACAGACTCCACGGGTTAAGAGCTCAGTCCCACAAGACTGCTCCCACTTCAGACACCAGTTGCCAGTACTGGGTCCCCAGGTTACCCATAACTTCTGTCCCACTTGGGACAAATTAGAGGTCCCTGTGACCCTCTCCTCAGGCCTGATCATTTGCTAGGACAGCTCACAGAACTCAGGGAAACATGTACCTTTGCTGGTTTGTTATATAATAAAGGATGTGATCAAAGATACAGGTGGACAGCCAGATGAAGAGATACATAGAGCAAGGTCTGTCCCCGTAGGATTGGGGTGAGTCCCAGCAATCTGGAAGCTCACCAGTCTGGAAGATCTCCAAACCCCATAGTTGGGGGATTTTTTTTTTTGGAGGACTCATGACGTAGACATGATCACTTATTAACTCCACTGCCAGCCCCTCTCCTGTCTACGAAGAACAGGGGTAGGCCTGAAAGTTCCAAGCTTCTAATCATGGTTCAGTCTTTCTGGTAAACAGCCCCCTCCTAGGAGTTCACCACCAAGAGTTGCCTCATTGGGCAACAAGATGTTCCTAACACTTGGGAAATTACACAGGAGCTCTGTGTTAGGAACCAGAGACTACATATTGAAAAGGATGGTTCTTCTGGCACCCCTGTCTACAAGGGTTTGAGGGGCTGTGTGTCAGGAACCAGAGACAGAGACAATACATGTATTGCTTATGATTTTGCAGTGGGGAAGCAGGTGCTGCCCTGCCCCCAGGCCTCTTGCTGTACCCCCTCCACCCTGAGTGAGGTGCAGTCACAGCTTGGACCACACCCTTACTCCTCCCTGACAGAGGATCTCCTCTGCCCCATCCTTACCTGCTTGGGGCAAGAATGGGGTTGGGTGTCAGGATTAGGGGAAGAGAGTGAGCTGTGGCCTGTCCACACCTCCTGCCCCGTCCCATCCCATCCCAGCCAATCTCCACCTCTTGGAGCGAGGGCTCCACCCACATGCAGAGCACATGGCTGCACCTGCAGAACTTGGTCACTTCCCTGTGGAGCCACAGGCCTGGTGTCGAGTTAGTGCTGTCAGATGACTGGGTGGAAGCTTTGGGGCTGAGGTTGATTTGGAGGCCTGTGACAGCTGACACCGAGCCAGCATCAGTGGATGTTAAGGAATAATAGTCACAGTGGAAATGGCCGGCCGTTAGCAGAGAATTCCTGCTCCGTGCCAGGCTCTGTGCTCAGGGCTTCATCTGTCTCTACCTCTTCTATGAGGTTGGTACTACTGCCATCCCCATTTTACAGACAAGAAAACTGAGCCTCAGGGAGTGAGATAACCCACCCGAGGTCACCCAGCAAGCTAGTGGCAGAGTCAAGACACAAGCTAGTGGCAGACTCCTCCTCTGACCTCCGCCCCTCTACCCCCCATGTCCCTCCAGGCTTCCTGACCAAGTGCATCCAGCTCTATGAGACCACGTTGGTGCGGCACGGCCTCATGCTCGTCGGGCCCACGGGCTCTGGCAAGAGTAATGTAAGCAGAGCCAAGCTGGGCAGCCCAGTGCCCAGACGGGGGGCCTGGGGACAGTGTGGCCTCAACAGGGGTCTTGGCCCCAACTTGTACCTGTAGAATTCCCCTCTAGAATCCCCCTCCTGCTCCCTGTGGCCCACAGCCTGCTCCAGCCCTCTCTCTGGGGAGCTAGGAGGCTCACTCTCCTCTGGCCTGTCTCCCCAGTGTTACAGGGTCCTGGCAGCTGCCATGACGTTGCTGAAAGGACAGCCATCCATCAGCGGCGGTGTGTACGAGGCCGTCAACTACTACGTGCTCAACCCCAAGTCCATCACGATGGGCCAGCTGTATGGGGAGTTTGATCTGCTTACCCATGAGTGGTGAGTGGTGCCCATGTTCCCAGACCTCTGCAGGCTGTGGGCCAGGACCTACCCGACCCCCCAGTCAAATGCCTGGGACTCTATCTACCACTTCCTCACTGCGTGACCCACTTCACCCCCCTGGGCCTTGCAAAGTGGGGATAAAGGAGAAAATGAACTTAACACATGGAGGGTTCCTAGGACAACATGCACATGCCAAGTGCTCAGTAAATGCTGACTGTTGTCATTGCCCCACCAGAAGCTGGTGGTCCTTGGGCCTCTGCCCCCGGGCTGAGGCCTGCGTTTCAGGAAGGGTGTGCTAAGCTGGGAGAAGGCAGCGGGGTAGAGGCCCTCCAAGCATCAGCATCTGTGGGTTTTCTCTGGGGCTATTCTGTCTCTCTAGAGAAGTCTCCAGTCTCCTGCTGGGGTGTCTGCTTGGTCCCAGTGTCCTGGGAACCCAGAAGGGAATGGGCACTTGAGAGGCGCAGTTAGCACCCGTCTTTCTGAATATGGGCTTGTCCTGCTTCCCCCATTTCTGGTGAAGGGCCTCACCCACACCCACTCAGGCTCTTGTGTGGGTAGGTGGGGGCCTGGGGAGCAGACTAGAAAAATGCCCCCCTACCCACCCCCTTCCCTGGCATTTGGTGCCTCTGAAGTCTGAGCCTTCCTGGGTTCTGTGGCAGAAACTAGATATGTCTCATGACCTGCTTTCTCTGCCAGGTCGTTTACCTCTTCTCTGTCTCTGCCTGTCTTCCAGGGCTGTGGGAACCTCCATTTCTGTGTTGTCTCCTCCCCCATCTTCCTTTTCTTTTAGGGATATTACTTTTCATCTTCCTTTAACTATATCTTTAGTGAGGAATCAGTAGGGAGAGAATATAACCACACGTTTTCAGTACATCATATTATGTAAGAAAGTCCCATTTTCCCTACTATAATTTTTAATTGAATGGAAGATATTGAAGAAGAAGGAAAAAAAAAAAAAGCAGAGCAGAGCCAGCCTGGATCCCTGGGAGCCAGCTGTACTTGCCACCCTGCCTCCCCTATGCCTACAACGCTGTCCTCCCTGGTGGCTGCAGGACGGATGGGATCTTCTCCTCCCTGATCCGGGCGGGGGCCATCGCCTCCGACACCAACAAGAAATGGTACATGTTTGATGGGCCAGTGGACGCCGTCTGGATTGAGAACATGAACACGGTGCTGGACGACAACAAGAAGCTGTGCCTCAGCTCCGGGGAGATCATCAAGCTCACCGAGGTGTGTCCACCACTTCACTCACCCTGCTCCCCTCCACAGCTGCATGGGCCCAGAGGCTGCACCGTGCTGGCCACGCCTCATCACCCTTCCCTTTTGGGCCCACAACTCCATCTCAGGCATTCCCTGCGGCCCCCCCAGGAGCTGGCTCCCAATGCCCTCTGGTCCCCAGGCTCCTGCACCTCGGGCATGACCTACTCAACTGCTCAGCTTCGCCCTTTCCACAGACCCCTTTTCTGTGATGGTCTGAACCCAAGACCCAGATGACCACCCCACTGCAGTTGATGCTGCCTCGTGCCTCCCAGGCCCATTTGCAGCCGTATCAGTCCAGTCTGAGTCAGGCATCCTGGCAGCATGCTTGGAGTCTGTGGGACAGGTGGTACATACCTGGCCGCAGGGACACCTGCCTGGTATGTAAAGGGCAGTTCTCAGAGAAGGAATGGTATTGCCTGTGGGTAAGAGCAACAAATTTCTTGAGTCCTGAGAACACTTGGAAATCAGTGTGATCCTGTGTCCTTGTACACAGGTGTGGCGCTCTGGAGCACAGCACACAGCTTCTATCAGGTTTCCCCGGGGCTCCAGGGACCCCAAAATGCCCTGAACCCAGGCTGACCAAAGGGCTGCCAGGAATCTCCCGACTTTGATTCCTCCTCAGGGCTCCAGTGAAAGCCACATTATCAGCTAAGGGCCAAGGTTCTTTCATTCTCCCCACCCCAGCACTGCTTCTGGCCCATCACCTCCATGGCCTGCTCACTCTCGCAGGGTGGGCAACCCCTCCCCATGGCCCTGCAGCCCTTTCCCTGGCCCTGGGGGCTGGCATCCTGCCTACTCACGCAGTTCATCTTGGTGCCAGGCGATGACCATGATGTTTGAGGTGCAGGACCTGGCGGTGGCCTCCCCAGCCACAGTGTCCCGCTGTGGTATGGTGTACCTGGAGCCCAGCATCCTGGGACTCATGCCCTTTGTCGAGTGCTGGTTGAGGCGTCTCCCTGCCTTACTCAAGCCCTTTGAGGAACAGTTCAAGGCCCTCTTTGTTAGCTTCCTGGAGGTGAGTGAGGCCAAGGTGTGCCAGCCCCAGTGGAGCAGCAGGGCACTGTGGCCACCAACCTCCAGAGCTGGTGCCTATACCCTGCAGGCATCCATCGCTTTTGTCCGGTTGTCGGTGAAGGAGGCGATCACCTCAACCAATAGCAACCTGACCATGAGTCTCCTCAAACTGCTGGACTGCTTCTTCAAACCCTTTCTGGCCAAAGAGGTACGGCTCTGAGCAGGGCTCTGAGCAGTGGGCTGGGGCCCAGCTCCCTCCTGCCCCTCGTCTCTCTTCACCTGAGCAGCCTGAAGGCCCTGAATCCCAAGTCCAACTTCCTGGAAGACAGAAGAATCAGTTCGGCTCACATGGGTCACGGGATGCCCAGTCCAATCTGCTGCAGATGCAAAACTGCAGCAAAGGCCTAGGGATGCTCCTTAGGCCACTCAGTTCTGTTCCTGCCTCTGTCCCCAGGGCCTCAAGAAATTACCTCCCGAAAAGCTGAGTCGCATCCCAGAGCTGATCGAGCCTTGGTTCATCTTCTCCCTAGTCTGGAGTGTGGGTGCCACGGGGGACGGCGCCAGCCGCATGGGCTTCAGCCACTGGCTCAGAATCAAGATGAGAATAGAGAATGTGAGAGGCGGCAGCACCTGGGGTTGGGCTTCAAGATCTAGGATGCGAGGGCTGAGTGCTGGGGCTGTCCCCCAGGCCCAGGCCCCCAGGCACAAGGAGCCACAGAAGCTCCCAGGCCTCACTGCCTGGTTTTTCTCCTGGCCTCACAGCTGACCTTGCTCTTCCCGGAGGAGGGGCTGGTGTTCGATTACAGGCTAGAGGACGGTGGCATCAGCAGCACCAATGACGATGAGGATGAAGATGAGGAGGGCAGACAGGTGACTGCAGGCCTGCCCCCAGGGACAGGACAGGGAGGGCCCCCCAGGGAGGTGGCTGTCCTCCTCGATGAGTAATGGCTACAGAGGGGACACGTTGCTGGCCATAGGTCTCAGGCTGGGGTTATTTGCATCATCTCATGAATCCTCAAAGACCCACAGGCTAGTTGTTATTGTGCTCATTTCCCAGACAAGGATGTTGAGTCAGAATAGTCAGACCCACCTAGTCAGTACCAGAGCTGGACTTGAACCTGGGACTGGGTGATGTCAGAGTGCCTCCCTCCCCAGTCATAGGCAGTGTCTCCCCCATGTTGATACTGAGCCTGAGGATTAATCAACTTGGTCCTACTTAAAAGCCCCATTTCCTCAGGAGCCGGGCTCCCTCAGAGCAAGGAAGCAAGCCCCCACAGCCTGCCTCTGTGTCTCTGTCCCTCTCAGCCATTAAGGGGTCTGGGAGCCTTCCTTCATTCTGGAATCAGAAGCAGCTCAGCCCAGCCCAGGAGGAGGAGGGGGCAGAAAGGGGTCTATAGCGATGGTCACCGCACAAAATCTGCCAGGGTCTCACGGGGCATGTTTGAGTCTAAGCATCAGAACTGCCCCTAGTGGGACATGTTGGTTTGACCACAGTGAGCAACCCCATCTAGGGAGGAGTGCAAGTTGAGTCAGGGCTGTGGGTGAAGAGATTCTTGCAGTTGGGGATGATAGGGGAGACTGGACCAGGTGACCTCTCATCATCCAGGTGATGCCAGCACCCCTGGTTCTGGCCCCACACGCTTGGATAACCTCAGCTAAACAGCAAAGACTTTTTTATTCTGGATTGTCCAGTTTCCAGAGTACCTCCCTTGTGTAGAGACCCACCACTGGAAGCAGCTGGATGCAGGGAAGCCTTCACTTGGGCAGCTGTGTGCAGAGGGAGCCCCTCATTCCTGGTGGTTTGTTCTGGGAGTCCTCCAACCTGTGCGGAGATCGGGGCGTGGGACTTCCTACTTCTATCAGAAGCAGACCCTCACCTGGACTGTCTTGCTAAGGCCCAGCAGTGCAGCTCCTTGTCCTCCTGGGGCACTTGGCTGGGATGCAGGAATGGGGAGAGATTCCAGGCCCACCCCTGTGCCACCTCTGGTTCCAGGTTGCCTGGGTAAAGTGGATGGACTCCTCAGCTTCGTTCACCATGATGCCAGATATAAGCTACTGCGACATCATCGTGCCGACCATGGACACCGTGCAGATGTCCTACCTGCTGGACATGCTACTCACCAACCACAAGCCTGTGAGTGCCCCTGCCATGCCCTGCCTCGCCCCACACCGGGGCCTGGGTCAGGGAGTGGCTGGCCTCCCACACCAACAGGGCGGCAGCTCCTACTACGTGCAGGGCCCTGTGAGAGTGCTCTGACTCCGTGCCCAACCCCTGCTTCCCTAGGTGCTGTGCATTGGGCCAACGGGCACAGGAAAGACCCTCACCATCTCCAACAAGCTTCTCAAGAACCTGCCGCTGGAATATGTCAGCCACTTCCTCACCTTCTCTGCCCGCACTTCGGCCAACCAAACCCAGGACCTCATCGACAGCAAGCTGGACAAGAGGCAGGCACCCTCATTCCTTCCTGGGTCCCGATGTCCCCCACCCTGGCTCAGCCAGCTGCTGTCTCCCCTCCCCTCCCCTCTGCCTAAGGGTGGGCCCTAGGCTCCTTTGCAGACTGCTCTGGAGCCTTCTTCCATCAGGAATTCCTGCTGAGCTCTTCTGTGGGTGCTCACCCTCCCCGGGCTGGCCACTTGGGTGGGGCTTGCTATCCATCTGCCTGGAGGCCAGACACAAGGCGGCCAGGTGTGATGTCGTAGGTTGCTGAGAATGGGATAAGTTGCTGTTCAAGAGGTCCAGCAATTGGGAGGAGGCTGAAGTTAGTGAAGTTAGGGCTTCCCAGAGGCGGAGCTGCCATCCTTGGGATTCCCCTAGGACCTGGAGCCCATGGGTGCTGCGCTCACACGGCTCCACTCCACAGGCGGAAGGGTGTGTTCGGGCCGCCCCTGGGGCGTAACTTCATCTTCTTTATCGATGACCTGAACATGCCGGCCTTGGAGACATATGGCGCCCAGCCACCCATTGAGTTATTGCGCCAGTGGATGGACCATGGCGGCTGGTATGACCGCAAGATCATTGGTGCGTGCCAGCTGGCCTGGGCCAGCGGGGCGGGGCTGGGTGTGCTGGGCAGGGCTGGGCACCTCACCTGTCAGTCACAGGGCCTAGGCCCACAGGACTTGTAGAGGGTCCACGGAAATGTTTTAATTTCTTTTAAACTCAGGAGAAAGTGAACTTTTAGGTCAAAGAACATTTTAAATGTATAATATTAATATATTTGTCTATGTATCAATACTTCTTGTAAATAATCATTTTTAATATTTTTTTAATGGAGGAGGAGGCCCACAAAGGCAAAAGTGCCCAGGGCCCGCAGAAGTCTTCATGTAGCCCTGAGCAGGGCCTTCTGACTTCCTGCCCCCTCTTCAGGAGCCTTCAAGAACCTGGTGGACATCAACTTTGTCTGTGCCATCGGCCCCCCCGGCGGAGGCAGGAATGTCATCACCCCGCGGCTTACCCGCCACTTCAACTACCTGTCCTTTGCTGAGATGGACGGGGTCAGCAAGAAGCGCATCTTCTCCACCATCCTGGGCAGTTGGATGGGTGAGTACTGGGCGAGAGTTGGGGAAGCCGTGGACTAAGGCAGAAGCCGAGGCTGGGTAAGCTAACCAAGGACAGCGGGGCAGTGCTAAAAATGGTGGAGTGGCTGGACCACTGACCTCAGCCATGGCTTCCCCCCTTACTTGGCTGTGTTACCTTTGGCCAATTCATGAACCTCTCTGAGCCTCAGTTTCTTCATCTGTAAAATGGTTGGTAATATGGATGCCCACCACCCATATATGTGAAGATTAAATAAGTAAGACATTGTATGTAGAGCATCTAGCATAAGGCCTGGCACTTGTAACTGCTAGATATATGATTTATACATATGTATACATATGCATTCACCCATGTAAGTACACATACATATGTCAAACGCTAGTGGAAGGGTGTGACTTTTGTAAATCAGGAAAAGCCACCAAGATAGAATGGATAGAGTGGCCCTGATCTTCCATGGGGCTTGAAGAAAAATCTGCCCCAGGATGCACCAGTCTACTTCCCACCTCACATATTCTCTGAACTTTGAACTCCACTTGGCACTATGCCAGGTAGTGGGCGCTGGGAGTCAGGCCTTCCTTCCTCTGACCTGGCCTGCCCTGCCCCCCAGGGCCTATAGGACTTGCCTACATGCCCAGCTTGGGAGTGAGGGTCTTGTGGCTCTGGGTAGGGGGTTGGTCAGTGGCTGCTCTGGGGCTGCCAGCTAGATGCAGCCAGCCAAGGTGGGTGGCAAGGTGTCCACCTAACTCTAAGCCCCATGTGTCTCCCTCAACCCTTTAGATGGATTTCTTGGAGAAAAGAGTTACTGGGAGCCCGTATGTAAGTGCAGGTCCGGGTGGGGCTTGGGAGGGCCTGGGTTGGGTGAAGGCATGGGTTCCAGGGTGAGCCCTGGACTCCAGTTGGATGTGGCTGGGGCTGAGTCCCAGGGGCCACACTGAACCATCCTGAGGGGGCCTTGGGCCACTGCTAGAGCAAAGGTCACCCTGGCACCAACAGCCTTCATAGGCTCGTTCACCAGTTCATATGGCTGCTCAATCCTTCAGTGCCCGGTTAGTGTCCGGCCCATAGTAGATGCAAGATAAATGCCGGTTGAATGCATAAACAAAGGACTGACCAGCCATATGAACAGGTGAATGAGCCTTGAGTGCCCTCCTCACGAGGCCTCCCCAGCATTTATGTCAAACTCCCCAACCCTGGCTCTCCCCAAACCTCTCTCTATACATTTTCCATCCCCTGATCTGGTCAGAGTCTGTCTCTCCACAAGAATGTCAAGTTGTTGGGAGTAGGAGTGTGTGTGCTGGGACAGCCTGCTCTGCCCGGCTCCTCGAACAGTCCCTGTGTTCATGGATGAGCCCCATTCTGGGGCTAGTGAGCCCTCCTGCCCTTTCTTCCCTTTTTCCCTCTTCTTGGGGCTCCCTCTGCCCCAAATTCCCACTGACAGAATTTTGGTTCCCAGCAAAGAATTAGGTAGTTTTCAAAGCACAAGCAAATAGGTTATGTTAGTGGTGAAAATGGAAGGGGGTGATAAGCCCCCAAGGTCATGGCTGAGCCCCAGGCTTCCATGTCCATGGCCGTGCACTCCTGAAGCCCTTGTGGGCCGTGGGACTCTCCCTGCACGTGGCCCAGAGGGGACATTTCAGGTCTGGGACATGGCCCCATAAGGCGAGGCAGTAAAGGCCCCACCAGCACTGACCTTGTTAGTGTCACCAATTCTATGAATGTGTCCCAGTGCCCCAACACATGGACAGGCTATGTCGGTTATAAGGATGTAAAAGAGGGTAGCTCCATGCGAGAGATCCCTCACCCCATGGAGGATTTCAGGAAGATCTTGTAGGGGAGTAGCATCTGAGAGGGCTGCAGGGTTGGAGGATCCAAGCCTGCAGGCCGGGGAAGGGGCATCTGCGGACAGCACAGCTCTGGATCTGCAGGGACTGCACAGGGAGTTCTTCCCCATGTGACCCAGACCCATTCTTCTATTCCCACAGCTGGGGCCCCCAACATCGCCCACTTCACGGATCCCCTCGTAGAAGCCACCATCAAGGTGTACTCCACCATCACCTCCCAGCTTCTGCCTACCCCGGCCAAGTCCCACTACACCTTCAACCTGAGGGACCTCTCCAAGGTCTTCCAGGGCATGCTCATGGCTGACCCGGCCAAGGTTGAGGTGAGGACCTGGTGGGCCCCTTCCCCAGTGTCCAGCACTAGCCCTCACAGTCCTCCTCGGCCCCCAGTTTTAGGCCTTCCTGCCCAAACCCTCCCCAGCTATGATCTGGCCAGGCCCTAGGGCAGGGAGCAGAGCTGGAGACATGCCATGGCAGGCGCCAAGCCCCCAGGAGCTCTGCCTTCATGCAGCTGAGTCCCATCTTGCAGATGAAATCCATGCCTAGAATGGTGGCTGTGATGTGGTCACACAAAAGCAGGAGCAAGGACAAGACAAGGGAGGGAAGGTTCCTGATGGAGGCCCTGGTTGTGAGAAGACTGGGGATAAGAGTGACTGGGATGCCTTCCAGGAACCAAAGGCACCAGGTGGGAGGAGCAGGAAGTGTAGCAGGAAGTGGAGTGTCAGGTGTGCTGGGTGAGTTGGGGCAGGCTCTGTGGGCTGCAGAGGGGCAGCATCCTGAAGATGTGAAGGGAGCCAGGGGGTGGGTGGGAGGCAGATTTGCACTTTGGGATGGGGAGTGGAAGGGACAGTGTGTGTGGAGTCCAGGGTCAAGGGGATAGGGTGAGCAGAACAGACTCCAGCCCTGGCCTTGCCCAGCTCTAGCCAAGGGAGTCGATTGAAGAGCTTGGGGGCTTCCTGAGGGTGGTCAAGTCACCCAGGGAGAGGCAGGGAAGCTGACATGGAGGTAGCAACAGAGACGGGGCTTTGGGAGTCAGGCGAGTGGGGCTTGCTGAATGGTTAGATGTGGAGATATAAGGAGAATCAGGCATTCCTCCCAGGGTTGGGGTTTAGGGAGCTGTGAGGACCCTCAGAGGGGAGAAGTGATGACCAGCTAAAGGAGCCGGGTGCCTAGTAGGCACTTGGCCAGCTGGGCCTGGAGCTGAGGGTGGAGAGGCCCAGGCAGCAGCGTGTGGACTCCGCCATCCATTAGTCAGCAGACACATAGGGCTTTGGCCGAGTCTCGGTGGGGGAGTCAGGCCCAGGTCAGGGCCTCTGATGCTTTGAGAGGGGACTGAGGGTGTAGGGCCAAGGCGGCCACTGATGCTGGGTTGGCCGCAGGACGAGGTGCAGCTGCTGCGCCTGTGGTACCATGAGAACTGCCGCGTGTTCCGTGATCGCCTGGTGAATGAGGAGGACCGCAGCTGGTTCGACAAGCTCCTGGAGAGCTACATGGAGCAGTGGGAGGTGGCCTTCGAAGAGGTCTGCCCCTTCCAGCCCATCCTCTACGGGGACTTCATGTCGCCAGGCTCCGATGTCAAGTCCTACGAGCTCATCACCAGTGAGAAGAAAGTAAGGGGGCCTGCTGGGGCCTTACCCCTAATTCCCTGGGACCTGGGCCCTCTGCAGCCACTGCTAAGAGACCACCATGCTATTATTACTGGAGGGTCAGATGCTGATTTAGAAGGCCCGATCAGGGACTTCAGGCCAGCAATTTCCTTTCTGCGTCCCCGTTTCCTTGCCTGTTAAGTGGGTGCAGTAGGCCCTGCTTGGCCCTTTTCTGAGGGCAAGTATGTGATTCATTTGAGACAGGCTCTGTAAACAGGGACACACTCTATCCATTTGAGGGGCTACCATCCCACCCACAGAGTGGCAGCAGGACCCCTGGGGCCACGAGTCTTGAGTTAAGGTCCCAGGGTGGCAGGATTAGGCTGGAGTGGGTGGGCCTCCTGGTGGTTTCTCCCCACACACACATCCCTTCCTAGTTCCCAGGAGCTCCCATGGGGTTCCAGGTTGCTATATCCTGGTGAGCCCCAGAGAAAGCAGGTAAATCTCTGACCCTGACTCTCAGGCCTCTGTGTGTCTGACAAGTCAGGCCTCATTCGGGTGGACCTGGCTTCTTAAGGCCCACCACCCCTCTGCACAGAGAAACAGGGCTGGCTGTGGGAGGGGGTGTGCTCCCTGTTGGGAAGGAGCTTGTGCATGGGGACAGAGGGAGGACCCAGCTCTCCCCATTCTGCGGTCGCCCAGATGATGCAGGTGATCGAGGAGTACATGGAGGACTACAACCAGATCAACACAGCCAAGTTGAGGCTGGTCCTCTTCATGGACGCCATGAGCCACATCTGCCGCATCAGCCGCACCCTGCGCCAGGCACTGGGCAATGCGCTTCTGCTGGGTGTGGGCGGCAGCGGCCGCAGCTCCCTCACGCGGCTGGCCTCCCACATGTGAGGGCCCTCAGGCATGGTGGGCAGTGGGTAGCTGGTGTCAGACTGTCCATTCCATCCATATTCTGCCTTGAGGCAGACCCACCCAGCCATGGGCTTCTGGAAGTCCTGAGAGTGGAACCTGGGCTCCAAGGAGAGGCAGCAGCAGTGCCCTGTGGTCCTGTGGGGAGGAGTGGGGGGCCACAGGCATCCAAGAGGGCTTCCTGAAGGAGGTGGCCCTGGGTCTTCTTTCTGAATCAGAGCTGGGAGTGTGGAAGGGAAGGGTATTCCAGGCAGAGGAAGTATCCTCAGCAAAAGTCTGGAGGCAAGAGAGTAGGTTCAGGGCTGGGAGAGTCTGTAGTCTGCCCAAGATGGGAGCAAGATTCTGGATGGCTGGGGCGGGGCGTGGGCACCACCAGCCTCTCAGCCTTTGGCCTCCAGCTCTGGCACACCTCCACCCAAACACCTGTTTCCAGGGCCGAGTACGAGTGCTTCCAGATTGAGCTGTCCAAGAACTATGGCATGACTGAGTGGCGTGATGATGTCAAGAAGGTCTTGCTCAAGGCTGGTCTGCACAGCCTGCCCATCACCTTCCTGTTCTCAGATACCCAGGTGCCACCACCATGGGCAGTGGGCAGGATCAGGGGTGGGCTGGATACAATGCACCCCAGTGTGGCATCCTGGAAAGTGGTCAGTTCTTCCTGCCCAGATCACTGTCAGTCAGGGTAGATCTTGGGAGGAATGGCTAGGACTTGGGGGAGGGGGCCAAACCCAGCCTGGCAGAGCTGGGGGCACATAGATCATTGTGATGCCCCAAGGGTAAAGAAGGCCCCTGGCACCATGGCTGACCACGTGCAGGACCACACTCACTGGTCAACGGTTTCCCACCTCCGGGACCACAGGACTTGTGCCCAAAGTGCTGTGCCCACAGCTACACTCTTGAGGGTGGCTCCCTTTTGAGTTCTGTTGGCATGAGGCCTCCTCCCAGGTCTGAGAGGAGAGGTATGGGTCTGGGGCCTCAAGACAAATAGGGCAGCACTTAAACCTGGCTGGTGGTGGGGACTGGCTGAAGCTGAAGGCCCAGAAGCTGCCCTGCCCTGGGCAGGGGCTCCTCTGCTTCCAGCCCTGTATCTACCCCTGGGCTCCCCTCATGTGGTCAGGCAAGTAGGGTGCCCTCTGGCGCTGGCCAGGCCCTGGCCATGTGAGATGGGCGAGGACCTACCTGTTCCTGCCTGTGACCTGGCTTCCTCCTGTGAGTAAACGGAGGCACAGGGAGGCCTGGTGAGTGAGGAGGAAGACGCCACATCTCCCACCCAGCACCCAGGGCCCTTCCATAGCCGAATGGTGATGTTCAGAGTCTCTGCCGTAGGGCAGGCCTAGGGCGAGTGCTAGACCACAGCTGGTGAGTCACTTATTTGACCCTGGGCTTCTCTGAGTCTGAGGTGCATGGTCTGAGAATAGGGCTGCTGTGCAGGTCCAGTGAGACCACCATCATGGACCTTAACACCCAGGGGCCGTCATCAAGACTCAGCTCCTCCATCCTTGTCTTTCATCAGATTAAGAATGAGTCTTTCCTGGAAGACATCAACAATGTCCTGAACTCAGGTGACATTCCCAACCTCTACACTTTGGATGAGCAGGACCAGATTGTCAACACCATGCGGCCCTACATCCAGGAACAGGGCCTGCAGCCCACCAAGGCCAACCTCATGGCCGCCTACACCAGGCACATACGCAGCAACATCCACGTGGTACTGTGCATGAGGTACAGGCAACTGTCACAGCCACACAGGGACAACGGGTTGGGCAGGGCTGCAGCTGGACCTGACGCCGGGGAAAGTGGCCTGGGCCTGGCCACCATGCCCTTGGGTCCAGGCTGCTGTGCTACTGTGTTCCAGCAGCCCTGGGTCCTGGTTCCTGGGGGTGTAAGTCAGGGTCTCGGGGCCTCATTTAGACCCCGATCCCCCAGCCCCATTGGAGAGGCCTTCCGAGCTCGCCTGAGGCAGTTCCCCTCCCTGGTCAACTGCTGCACCATCGATTGGTTTAATGAGTGGCCGGCAGAGGCCTTGGAGTCTGTGGCCACCACGTTCCTGAATGAGATCCCGGAGCTGGAAGCCTCCTCCAAAGTAACTGAAGGACTGGTAGGTCTCTCGGTGAGGAGCAAGCCTTTGAAGGGAACTGTTTAGGTTTGGGCTTGGGGTCCCCAGGGCCTGATTGAGAGTCCCAGGCCCAACACTGATGGTAAGTTTTTGGGCAGACAGCTTTACCTGTCTAAGCCTCAGTTTCCTCCTCTGTATAATGGGAGTGTCATAAGGTTGTCACAATGATGTAGGAGGCTGGGCATACAGTTACACAGTCACTGTTTATCTTATTCCCTGAGGGCTTTGTGGCAGCTGTCTTCAAAGACCCCCCTGATAAAACCGAGAGATCACAGATTGGAGGTGGGGGGCTAGATTTGTCTTGTCCAAGCTGAGAAAGTGATGGTCACATGAGGACCAATAGCTAGGGTGAGCCTATTTCTCCCTGGCTGTGCTGAGGCCTTGGGCCCTCCCTCCCCCCAGATCCATCCTCTGAGAGGGGCCCCACCTTAGGGCTTTCCAAAAGAGGCAGGTCATGGTGGCTGTGACAAGGGCACTGGGCCAAGGGCTGGGAGACACCTGGGTCCAAGTTCAAAGCCAACTCTGCCCTTGACAACTGTGTACTTGAACAAGCCCCTTGATTTCTCTGGGTTGTGGGATTTTTATCCACAGAATAAGTGACCTTGACCAGCAGGTCACAAGGATCACAGGAGAGAGTGAGTGTTAGGGGCATTGAGGTTCCTGCACATGGCTCCCTCCCCAGGACCAGGCTGCAGTGGCTTCAAGGGCATCATCTCTGCTGCGGGCTCTACAAGGCTGGCATCAGTGGTCTCCTTCCCCACAGATTCAAGTGTGTGTGTATATCCACCAATCGGTGGCCAAGAAGTGTGTCGAGTACCTGGCTGAGCTGGCCCGCCACAACTATGTGACCCCCAAGAGCTACCTGGAGCTGCTCAATATTTTCTCCATCCTCATCGGGCAGAAGAAACAGGAGCTGAAAACCGCCAAGAACCGCATGAAGAGTGGCCTTGACAAGGTGGCCCAGGGTGGGGCCTTGTGGGCAGTGGCTAGTTGCCTGTGGTTCTGCCCACTCTGTCTCAGCCCTGGCCCTGGAGGTCCATCCTAGCCTTTCAATTGGCAGCCCACAGTGTTTAAATGTGTAGCTTCCTTCCTCGCCAAAAGAGCAAAAGCTGCAGGCCAAAGCAGGTCACCCCACAGATTTTCAAGGGACTTCCTTCCTCTGGGGTCCGCTGGGCAACCTGGGGGCCACTCAAGCTGCTGGCCACAGCCTCTCACTCATGAAACCCCCTCCAGGCCCAGCTCTCTCTCTGGTCCCCATTACATCTTATTTCCTCTCCCTGCCCCTCACTCCCCAGCTGCTACGCACTTCAGAGGATGTGGCCAAGATGCAGGAGGAGCTGGAGGTTGTGCGCCCCCTGCTGGAGGAGGCTGCCAAGGACACCACACTCACCATGGAGCAGATCAAGGTTGGGGGGTGCTCTGGGAGCCCTCTCCCTGATGGCTGGCTGCATCTGAGGATGCTCGACATCTCCACGCAATCACAGGATTGATAGCTGCCCGGCCTCTGCAGATTGCTTGGCCTCTTGATGCCCAGTTCCTTCATTCAGTCATGTGTTTATCCAACAAAAGCTTGCTCAGACTATCCTATGCCGGGCACTGTCCTGGGCAGGGGACATAGGGGTGAGCAAGACAGACAAGTCCAAACCCCGATAATCACAACATGGACCAGTGGCAAGGCTGTCACAGGCAGCCATGGAGAATCTGCCTGAGTCTCCCTCTGAGGTCCTCTGAGTCTACACGAGGGCCCCCACATTCTAGGACCAGTCCCCACAGCTGTCGGCACAGGTTTGCATATTCTTGATGGCAGCTCTCTGGCAGAAGCTGTCACGTCCTGCTCTACAAAGTCAGGAGATATATTTGTATTGGGATTTTTCCATGTATTGGAAAAAATTCTATGTATTTTTATATGTATTGAGATTTTTCCAGCAGACAGAAAGAAAGAGTCTTGTGGGAGGACCCCCTTTCTCTATCTTGCATGGAGGTGCCCTGTGGGTTTAGGGGGTCCTGCCCGTGGGGCGGTTATGCTGAAGCATGTGAAACCCCTCCAAGCCCCATGCCAGGCCCATGGTGAGTACTTGGGATTGGAAGGGACTCCAGATCTCCCTGGCCTGTCACAGCCTAGAGGGCCCTCAGAGAATAGGGCATTCCAACCCTCATTCCCTTCCATCTGGGGAGACTGAGACACAAAGAGGAGACAGGGGAGGGGGACACACCTGACACTGGCCACCAGCTGGGCCCTCCCTGCCTCTGGTCCCCAGATGGACACAACCATTGCTGAGGAGACCCGGAATTCAGTGCAAGCAGAGGAGATCAAAGCAAATGAGAAGGCCAGGAAGGCACAAGCTATCGCCGACGATGCCCAGAAGGATCTAGATGAGGCTCTGCCAGCCCTGGACGCTGCCCTGGCCAGCCTGCGCAACCTCAACAAGAATGATGTGACTGAGGTGGGCAGCTGGGCATCTTCCAGGCTCCCCTTGGCATCCCTCCCTGGTGCCCTCTTGGGTCCTGATCTTTCCCTCTGCACATCCCTTGGGGGTCATGTGCCAAGAGGTGAGTGCAGAACTAGGGCTTGAACCCAACTGCCTGCCCTTACTTCCGTGTACCAGCCCCCAGGGCCTGGGCAGGCCCATGGGGAGGGCTTTGGGCCCTGAGAAATGAGCGTCCAGGACTTTGTGGCCAGACCTGGGTACCTGGGGAATAGTAGATGCCACAGGCTAAGGCATACATCAGGGGATCCCCCGGCATGCCCTTCGTCTGTAGTGGCAGGGACCTGGTTGGTGGAGCCCACCTGGTCTGGCGGCGCCCACCTGGTCTGGCGGCTGTCCCTGCTCAGGGCTACCCACTCTGTGATAGACCTCCCTCTCCCCAACTCTTGGCCCGGCCTGCAGGTACGTGCCATGCAGCGGCCACCCCCAGGTGTGAAGCTGGTCATAGAAGCTGTGTGCATCATGAAGGGCATCAAGCCAAAGAAGGTCCCTGGAGAAAAGCCTGGCACCAAGGTGGATGACTACTGGGAGCCAGGCAAGGGGCTGCTTCAGGACCCCGGCCGATTCCTGGAGAACCTCTTCAAGTTCGACAAGGTGAGCAGGCCAGCTACCTGACCAGCCAGGAGTGGGTAAGGGCAGCACCCAGTCAGGCGGGGAAGCAGGGAGAGAAGCCCCCCCAACCCCAGTGCTGGGGCCTCCATCCTGTCTCCCTGTGCCTACAACACACACAGCCCTGTGGCCACAGAGCTGACTGGGACCAGATCCCCGCTCAAAGGAATTCTCTCACTGGTGGGGGTAACAGACCCCCCAACAGATGAGTATTGAGGAAATCAGGACTTGGGAAGGCTCATAGGCATCACCCACAGTCACTCAAAGGCTCCACAGCCTGGGGATTCTTTCTTGTGCACCTTCCTCCCTACCACCCCTATGACCCTGGTTAAAACCTTCACTGGCTACCTCAACACCTGAGATTTCGCTTCCCCTGTCTGTCTCTGGATTTCTCTGTCTGCCTGTCTGGGGCACTCAGCACACACGGGCATGTGCTCTCACAGGGCTGCTTGTGGTTAGGTCAACCTGGGGCCCACGGCCCTCTTGGAGGGCTTCTCTCCAGCCCAGAAATTAGCTAGCGGGCCTGTCCCACATAGACCACCGCCCACCACCATGTATCAGTATTAGAGCCCCAGGCATATCCCAGGCCGCACTGGGTGGGTAGAGACAATGGCCCATCTCCGTGGCAGGTGGACCCCCTACAGACTTTCTCATCCCTCTAATTAAGCCCAAATCAGGAGGCTCATGGCCAGTGCTCAAGCTTCTCTGGTCCCAGGCTCTGACCTCTGGGAGCTCAGGAACAATGCAGATTTCTGGGCTCATCCTGAACTACAGAGTTGAGTTCTCCCAGGACAAGAGCCCCAAGGGAATGATGGGCTCTCAGGGTGGGGATTACTACCCTTGAACGTGAGCCCGTGGTTGGGCATCAGAACCACTCAGTCCTCTCTACACTTGCCAGGAAGCAGCTCTTATCTTTAAGTGGGTTTTAAATAGGGTCTGTGTATTATCAGATCTTAAGGCTGTATTGTTGCTTGAGGAGGAAATCTCCAGTCGTATTATCTGAAACCTTGGAACACAGAAGTTCCTCTTTTGGCCAGCCTTTCTGGGTTGTGTTTATTCCCTAGGGAGATACCTGTGCCGAGGCCTGCACGGGGCATGGGGCACAAAGGCAGGGTCAGGGTATCCCTGAGCAGGCCCCACAGAGCCCTCTCAGTCCTCCCTGGGAAGCAGCACCTGAGCTCACAGGTTCCATCCCCAGGACAACATTGGGGAGACGGTGATCAAAGCCATCCAGCCATATATTGACAATGAAGAGTTCCAGCCGGCCGCCATTGCCAAGGTGTCCAAGGCCTGCACCTCCATCTGCCAGTGGGTGCGCGCCATGCACAAATATCACTTTGTGGCCAAGGCTGTGGAGCCCAAGCGGGTGAGGGCTGGGTAGACCTGGGGGGCAGGGGAGGGGGGTGCAGGCTCCCCTGGGCACTGGGCAAGCTGGCCCTGTGCCCTCTGCCCGCAGCAAGCCCTGCGAGAGGCCCAGGATGATCTGGAGGTGACACAGAGGATCCTAGAGGAGGCAAAGCAGCGCCTGCATGAGGTGGAGGATGGCATTGCCACGATGCAGGCCAAGTACCGAGAGTGCATTGCCAAGAAGGAGGAGCTGGAGCTCAAGTGTGAGCAGTGCGAGCAGCGGCTGGGCCGCGCTGACAAGGTGCGAGTGTCCCTCCAGGCAGGGCCTGCAGGTGTGGTCTGCCCCCGATGGGCTGGAAGGGCCCAGGTGGTTGGGGGTATTCCTGGGGTGGCTGTGCACACTCCTTCCCCAGCCACCTTGGGGACTGCACCAGGCAGGGACACAGCCCCCCGGCCCAGCCTCCCAGAGCCCATCCCACTGGCTGCCCCTGCAGCTCATCAATGGGCTGTCAGACGAGCGGGTGCGCTGGCAGGAGACGGTGGAGAACCTGGAACACACGCTTGACAACATCTTTGGAGATGTGCTGGTGGCTGCTGGCTTTGTGGCCTACCTGGGCCCCTTCACGGTAAGGAGCCCCTAGCCTTGCCTGTGAGAGCCTCACCTCTCAAAGAGTCCCAGCCTTGAGGCCTCACCTCCACAAGGCGAGGCTTGAGGGTGGCTCTTTTCTCACTCATCCAACCTGCACTTATCAGGCTCCCCATCTGAGCCAGGTACTGTTCCAAGCACTGTGTATATGGCAGTGCACGAAACAGCCAGAAAACCCTGGCGGGGCTAGCCTTCCAGAAAGAAGTATGAGCTCACACCTCTGTGCTTGCTGGGTGCCTCTCATTCAGTCCTCATAGCTGCCTAATGGGTGGGCATTGCTGTTACTATCCTTGTTTCACAGATAAGGGGCTGAGGATTATGGACGCCAAGGAAGTTCCAGGATGCCCTGGAGCTCAGGCATCTGTTTCCACAACTGAGCTCTGGCACAGCTGCCTAGTGCTGGGTGCAGGGGGAAGTGGGAGGGCATCTCGGGAGTCATAGTGGGGTGGCTCTGAGTCTGGCATCTCTCCAGGGCCAATACCGCACAGTGCTCTATGACAGCTGGGTCAAGCAGCTCACGACCCACCACATCCCACACACCTCAGAGCCCACACTCATCGGGACGCTGGGGAACCCGGTGAAGATCCGCTTGTGGCAGGTGCGCACCCTGGGGGGCTGGAGCAACTGGGCTGGGCCTGCAGAGTGGTCCAGGCTGGGCCAGGGGCTCCTGCCTCCCTCCCGCCCTCATTCCTGGGTCTGCTTAGAGATGGCTTCCCTTAACCCACCCAGGGCCAGTCAGAGGGTAGTGGGCAGGAGAGGAGAAAGCTGAGCAGAGTGTGGCATAGATACTGGCTACCTGTGGGCTTGTAAGAGTTAGGGGTCAGTGGGAGAGCAGTGTCCAGAGTGAGGATTAAGAACTCCTGTCCAAGCTAGACCCTGAAGGACAGGTAGAGTTGGCCCCAGGAGAGAACCAAGAGGCTGCAGGCAGAGGCCAAGTATGAACATGGGTGGGGAGGGCAGATGGGTGGGCTCCACAAAGATGGTCTGACTGCACGAGGATGCAAGAGGCAAAAGGAAGAGAGACCCAGCCAACAGGAGGGAGACAGTTCCTGGGGACTGAGACCTTGTGTACATTGTCACCTGTCCCCACCCTCAAGGGGGTGCAGTGTGGAGGGGGAGACACAGCTAAAGCACGAGGTTGGGAGTAGCTGATGGCCTAGCTGCCCCTGCTGTGTGAGACCCCCAACCCAGTCCGGCACCTGGTCCCCCGCAGATTGCTGGCCTCCCCAATGACACACTGTCAGTGGAGAATGGGGTCATCAACCAGTTCTCCCAGCGCTGGACCCATTTCATTGACCCTCAGAGCCAAGCTAACAAATGGATCAAGAACATGGTGAGCCCACCCTCTGGGTGCCACCACCCCACCCTTCAGGGCTTAGCAGGTGCATGGGGAGTGGCTGAGCCGAAGGCTGGCTCTCAGCCCCCACCGCCCCGACCCACTCCCACACCCACAGGAGAAGGACAGTGGGCTGGATGTGTTCAAGCTGAGTGACCGGGACTTCCTACGCAGCATGGAGAATGCCATCCGCTTTGGCAAGCCCTGCCTCCTAGAGAACGTGGGCGAGGAGCTGGATCCCGCCCTGGAGCCCGTGCTGCTCAAGCAGGTGGGCCCGCTGTGGGGGGCGGGCGCGGCCCCCTTCCCCCGCCTCACTGCTGGGGCCCAGGCCACAGTGCTTGCCCATCCCACCCGCCACAGACGTACAAACAGCAGGGGAACACAGTGCTGAAGCTGGGGGACACAGTGATCCCCTACCACGAGGACTTCAGGATGTATATCACCACTAAGCTGCCCAACCCACACTATACACCCGAGATCTCCACCAAGCTCACCCTCATCAACTTCACCCTGTCGCCCAGGTAAGCCTCAGTGCCCCGGGCCCCCACGAGTCAGCTCTGCTTTGGCCTGCCTGCCTGTCCCCTCCCACCCCCAGGCCAGGACTCATCGGGTCTTCCCACTCAGAGGCTCCGCCAGCTTCCTCCCAGGCACCCTGCACTCCAGGCTTTTCTCCCTCCTCTATCAACTCCCCTTACTTGCCACCATTTCTACCCCCAACTCAATCTGATCCCTGGTCAGGACCCCACCCCCAGTCTCCCTGGCCAGCACTAGCCCACCTCGTCCAGGTACCCTTTCCTTACCACTCAGTCCTTGCTAGACCCTTGACCACTCACCCCTAGTGCTGCCTGGAGCCCTGACTGGGGCATACTCTGACTCCCTGCACCCAAGCCCCGTTTCCTGCCCTTGTTGCCCTGAGCCCAGGGACTATGGCTTTTGCTGGCCACCCACACAGAGCCCACAGGCCTGCTCTGTGCTAAGGCCTCCATGCCAGTGGTCACTGTGACTCTCTCCTAAGACCAGGGGGTGAAAAATCCTTAACGCCTGTCCCTCCCAATCACCCACTGCCCCCTCCTGCTGAGGGAGTTTTTCAGAGACCCGAGCAGCTTACACATTCAACTGCCTGGCCTCTGCTGGGATTCTAGACTGCTACCTGAGGTCTCACTGAGAACTGGTCACTTTGAATCAGGCTCTGCATTAGCCCTGCAGCCTGAGACAGAGGCTAGGCCTCCCAGGCTGACACCAGCAGGGATGTGAGCTCTTGGAGCCCCAGGAGTACAGGTTGATAGGTGAGCAGGCTCAAGGCTGGCCCTCCAGGGCCCATCAGATATTACAGACATGGTGTCCCCTGCCCCTGGCAGTGGCCTAGAGGACCAGCTGCTGGGCCAGGTCATTGCTGAGGAGCGGCCCGACCTGGAGGAAGCCAAGAACCAGCTAATTGTCAGTAATGCCAAGATGCGCCAGGAGCTAAAGGACATTGAGGACCAGATCCTGTACCGGCTTAGCTCCTCTGAGGGCAACCCTGTGGATGACATGGAGCTCATCAAGGTGTTGGAGGCTTCCAAGATGAAGGCTGCTGAGATCCAGGTCAGCCACTGCCTGCCCACCCCTGCCTGCCTCTTCCTGCCTCTCCCTGCCTGCCTCAGGCCTCACCCCTGTCCCCGTGCACCTCTGCCTGCTGCTCTTTGCCAGGCTACCTGGGCCTGACTAGCACCCCTCTACTGCACCCCCAGGCCAAGGTCAGGATTGCAGAGCAGACAGAAAAGGACATTGACCTCACGCGCATGGAGTACATTCCTGTGGCCGTCCGCACCCAGATCCTCTTCTTCTGTATGTCTGACCTGGCCAACGTGGACCCCATGTACCAGTACTCCCTCGAGTGGTTTCTCAACATCTTCCTCTCAGGCATCGCCAACTCAGAGAGGGCAGGTAGCTTTGGCACAGATGCACATGTTGACACAAACACCAGGCTCCAGCCTGGCACAGATGTGACACACCTGGACATGTTCCTAAAGTGGGGACACACATAGACTCACACCCCCGCTCACTTGTACACACCCTCATATCAGACACTGCATAAGAACACATATGCCCCTCCTACCCTCTTCAGGACCCCTTTTGTGGGAATGCCAAATGTCCCACGGGGGTGTCCAGATGGCCCCTGCAGCTGTTGGGGAGATGGGCGGGGCGGGTCCCCTGGGATCTCGCTTCCCTCCCCTCTCCTGTCCCTGCCGTCATCTGTCCGCCCCGCAGACAACCTGAAGAAGCGCATCGCTAACATCAACCGCTACCTGACCTACAACCTCTACAGCAACATCTGCCGCAGCCTCTTCGAGAAGCACAAGCTGATGTTCGCCTTCCTGTTGTGTGCCCGCATCATGATGAACGAGGGCAAGGTCAACCAGGTGCGTGACAGAGAGGAGGCTGCAGGCTGGCCACCCAGGTCAGCCTGCCAGAGGAGTGGCCCTGTTCAGGGCCTGGGAGAACGGGGTGGAAGGGAAGGGAAGGCCAGGCTAAAGGTCACAGCAAGAACAGAGGGGCAGAGGCCCCAAAACTGTCCCTTGCTGGAGAACAGCCAGGAGGCCCCAGGTTCAAGGTGGCCCAGCAGGTCCTGTGCATAGGCCGTCTCAGGGCCTTGAGAGTGCAGGTGAGCACAGATGTCCGAGCTGCCCACCACACAGTCTCTTGAACCCCAGGTATTTCACAGTGCACTGGAAAGCACTGACCACGTAATGAGAGCGACAGTCACCACTGCTGAGTCCTCACTGTGTGCCAGGCAGTGGGTTCAGGGCTACACTCTCACCTACCCCTACAAAACCCCCTGGAAAGCAGAGTTCTGATTCTTCCTACTTTCCAAATGATGAAACTGAGGCTCAGAAAGATCAAATCCTTGGCCTGTGGGTACACAGCCAGGAAAAGGTGAAGAGGTGACACTAACTCAGACCTGTCCAACTGCCACCCCAAGGGGACTCCATTTCTCTGGCTGAGGGTGGTAGGGGGGCACTGCTGTGTGGGGTGCTGGAGGCAGGCCTCAGGGCTTGGGCGCTAGCCTCCCCCATCCCTTGCCAGAGTGAGTGGCGCTACCTCCTGTCCGGGGGCTCTGTCCCGGTCATGAGCGAGAACCCTGCCCCGGACTGGCTGTCAGACCGGGCCTGGCGAGATGTCTTGGCACTCTCCAACCTGCCAGCCTTCTCCTCCTTCGCCCTGGACTTCGTGAAGCACCTGTCAGAATTCCGGGCCATCTTTGACAGCTTTGAGCCCCACCGGTGAGCTGGGGCCCAGGGCACAGCTGGGTGAGCACATCAAAAGGGTGAGACGCCAGGAATAGGCCTGCCCTGGAGCCTTCTCTGAGGGGCCACCCAGGGTTGCCCTGCAGCTGTGGCTACATCTCTTCCATATCCCTGGCTGGGTACCTCTGGACACCCCACTCTCCCCTGCTGTCCAGCAAGCAGAGTCCCTGTGGCCAGTGCCTTCCTACCAGTCAGCTCTCAGGGAGCCGTGGGCACTGTTGCAGGGAGCCCTTGCCTGGCATCTGGGACCAGTACCTAGACCAGTTCCAGAAGCTGCTGGTCCTCCGCTGTCTACGTGGTGACAAGGTTACTAATGCCATGCAGGACTTCGTGGCCACCAACCTGGAGCCACGCTTCATTGAGCCCCAGGCAAGTGCTGCCAACCAGCATCTTAGATAATCCCCACCCTGGGTCCTGGCTGCACCTGGACAGATCACTTTGCAGCCTTGGTTAGGCCAGGACTCCTAGCCACTCCCAGAAGGCTCTGGGAGGTTCCAGGCCCCACCAGCATGCCCCTCTGGGACCTCTCTGGGGGCCCCAGGATCACCCTCCCTTTCCCTAGTCCCCTATCCCTGAGAAGCTATAGGTGGCCCCAATATCTCTCCCTGCCCTGCAGACAGCCAACCTATCGGTAGTGTTCAAAGACTCCAACCCCACCATGCCCCTCATCTTTGTGCTGTCACCTGGCACTGACCCTGCTGCTGACCTCTACAAGTTTGCCGAGGAGATGAAGTTCTCCAAGAAGCTCTCTGCCATCTCCCTGGGCCAGGGCCAGGTAAAGGCAGGCTGGGCAGGAGGAGTGGGGCTGGCTGGCTGAGCCAGCTGCTCCCCCGCTACTCAACACTCCTGTCCTGACAGGGTCCTCGGGCAGAAGCCATGATGCGCAGCTCCATAGAGAGGGGCAAGTGGGTCTTCTTCCAGAACTGCCACCTGGCACCGAGTTGGATGCCAGCCCTGGAGCGTCTCATTGAGCACATCAATCCCGACAAGGTGCGCCAAGGGAATACCAATCTGCCCGCCCAGGACTAATGAGGTTGAATGAGGTCATCCCGCAAAGCACTCAGCCCAGTCCTGTGCACGCAGTGGGCTAGGGGAGTACCACACAACGTGCATCAACTAGATTTATCTTTCCAGTGCCCTCCCAGGTTATTGTTACCAGTCGTGATGTGACTTGCCCACGGCCACCTGGCACAGACCAGTGACCCTGGGACTTGCTGAAGCCCATATGATTAACCAGTGGTCCGTGCAGCCTGGCCTGGCCCAACCCAGGGGTGGAGTCAGGCTGAGGGTGGCCCAGGGTCCTGGGGTAGGTGGGAGCCTGGTGTTGGGGCAGCCACCAGGGACGAGTGTCAGTGCTCATGTGGAGTGTGGCCACCAGGTGCACCGGGACTTCCGCCTGTGGCTCACCAGCCTGCCCAGCAACAAGTTCCCAGTGTCAATTCTGCAGAACGGCTCCAAGATGACCATTGAGCCGCCACGTGGGGTCAAGGCCAATCTGCTCAAGTCCTACAGCAGCCTCAGTGATGACTTCCTCAATTCCTGTCACAAGGTGAGACACACTCGGCGTGTGCCCCACCCTACCTGCCTCGCTTCCAGCCCCTCCCCTTATGCCCCCTATCTTCTGTCCCCCACCTCCTGCAGGTGATGGAATTCAAGTGCCTGCTGCTGTCTCTGTGCCTGTTCCATGGGAACGCCCTGGAGCGTCGTAAGTTTGGGCCCCTGGGCTTCAATATCCCTTACGAGTTCACCGACGGGGACCTGCGCATCTGCATCAGCCAGCTCAAGATGTTCCTGGACGAGTATGACCACATCCCCTACAAGGTGGGCTGGGGACGGGTTGGGGATGGGGGGCTGGGTGCCTGCGGGGCCTCACTCACCCACCCACCCACCCAGTAGGTCCTCAAGTACACGGCAGGGGAGATCAACTATGGGGGCCGCGTCACCGACGACTGGGACCGCCGCTGCGTCATGAACATCCTGGAGGACTTCTACAGCCCCTCTGTGCTCTTCCCAGAGCACAGCTACAGCGCCTCGGGCATCTACCACCAGATCCAACCCACCTACGACCTCAACGTGAGCACACACCTGGGTGGCCTGCCAGGCTGGGGTTGTGGGGTGCCATGAACACCTGGGTGCTGGGAGACCTGGCCCTGCCCTCCAGTAGCTCCTTTTCATTGACTGATCCCCGGAGCTCAGGTTTTGTGGGGAGAGGCAAACTCCAGCCTCTCAGCCCCTGCCTGAGGGTAATTACTCTGTAAAGAAGGAGGGTGGCTCCTCTGATTCTGCCAGCAGAGGCGCTGAGGTGGTAACCAACCCAGACCACACGATCAGGGAGGGCTCCCTGAGGAAATGATGTTTCAGCTAAGATGTGTGAGGAGCAGGCAGGGCAGGGTGGGGCACCGCAGTGTAAAGGGCCTATGGCAAGAGGGGCTGTGATAGGTTTCAGCAGCTGAATAAAGAAGCAGGATGCTGAAGGTCCTACTGTATGGCACAGGGAACTATAGTCAATATCTTGTAATAACCTATAATGAAAAAGAGGTATACATATATTTAACTGAATCACTATGCTACACACCAGAAACACAACATTGTAAATCAACTATATTTCAATTTTAAAAAAAGGCAGCAGAATGCTGCACAGCAGGGAAAAGGGGGCTAGGAGGGAGCAGAGATCATGGAGTCCCAAAGGTCCCAGGGAGATGTGTAAGGGTTGCAACCAAGAGTGACGTGTCAGGGATGGGCTCAATTGTAGGGCCACCCTCCAGGCTGAGGGTAGAACAGGGCAGGGGTTTCAGCGTGATCCTCCTACCTCCCAGGGCTACCTCTCCTACATCAAGAGCCTCCCACTCAACGACATGCCTGAGATCTTCGGTCTGCATGACAATGCCAACATCACCTTCGCCCAGAATGAGACCTACACCCTGCTTGGCACCATCGTCCAGCTACAACCCAAATCGTCCTCTATAGGTGGCCAGAGCTGGGAGGAGGTCAGTGGCTGTAGCGGAAGGGGCCCCGTGGTTAGGCAGGGCCAGTCTTCTACCCAACCGTCCTGCCTGCTCCCCTGTGGGAAGGAACTCTGTGCATGTAGAACCCTGTTAAGTGTGAAGGGGGACCAGCCCTGACCCCCAATGTCCCTTCGTCCCCACAGGTAGTGGAAGATGTGGCCCAGATCGTTCTGCTCAAGTTGCCTGAGCCCATCAACTTGCAGCAGGTGATGAACAAGTACCCCGTGCTGTATGAGGAGTCAATGAACACAGTGCTAGTACAGGAGGTCATACGGTAATCCCCCTGCTACCCCCAGCCCTGAGTCAGCAGGCCACTGTAGAGAAATGCAGCAAGGGCCACTAGGGGCCAGATGCCACACCAAGTGCTATAAACTCATCCTCTAACTCAGCGACATTTTTATTATTCCCATTTTACAAATGAGTAAATCAAGTTCCAAAATGTTTAAGTGACCTATCTAAGGTCATACGTGTACTAACAGCCAGAGTTGGGACTGGTACCTAGGCCGCCCAACCCTGCTCTATGCTCTTAGGCCCTATGTTCTGCCATCATTTTTTGGTCTATGTCTTACAGCTGGGGAGAGTGGTCCACACGGCCCTGACCACTGCCTTCCTCCTTGCCACTGGCTCCATAGGTACAACCGGCTGCTGCAAGTGATCACACAGACGCTGAGAGACCTGCTCAAGGCACTCAAGGGGCTGGTGGTAATGTCCTCGCAGTTGGAGCTGATGGCTGCCAGCCTATACAACAACACTGTGCCCGAGCTCTGGAATGCCAAGGCCTACCCATCACTCAAGCCACTGTCCTCATGGGTCATGGACCTGCTGCAGCGCGTAGACTTCCTACAGACCTGGATAGATGGAGGCATCCCCGCTGTCTTCTGGATCAGTGGCTTCTTCTTCCCTCAGGCTTTCCTGACAGGCACCCTGCAAAACTATGCCCGCAAGTCTGTGATCTCCATTGACACCATCTCCTTTGATTTCAAGGTCTGGACACAGCCAGGGCCAGGTCAGGTGACAGGCTGGGGTGTGGCCCAGGCAGGCAGAGCACTGTGGCCACAGCGGGCTGGCAGAATCAGGGGACCCCTAAGCGGGGGTTGGGGGACAGGGAGACCCAGGCCAGAAGAGACCATAAGCCCCAGGTAATTCCATCAGGGCAGGGCACAGACTATAGGCTACCAGCTAAAATGGCAGGTGACGGGCAGGAGGCAGAGCCCTCAGGAGGGAACTTGCGCCTCTTGACCCAAATCCTAACCCAGATTGTGGGTGTTTACACATTTGAGGCGGGGGGGTTCTGTGCCAACCACAGGTGATGCACGAGTCAGCGTCGGAGCTCAAGACAAGGCCCAAAGATGGGTGCTTCATCCACGGACTGTTCCTGGAAGGTGCCCGATGGGACCCTCTGGCCTTTCAGCTGGCTGAGTCTCGGCCCAAGGAGCTTTACACAGAGATGGCCATTATCTGGCTCCTGCCAACGCCCAACCGCAAGGCCCAGGACCAGGCCTTCTACCTGTGCCCCATCTATAAGACGCTGACCCGTGCTGGTATGGGGCCCAGGGCTGGGATTCTACACCACAGGTGGGGGCCCAGGGCTGAGCCAGCCCAGGCCAGTTAGGCTGACCCAGGTTAGCTGAACAGGATGGCCGACAGAGGTCAGTCGGCACCCCTGAAACTGACCAGGCTAGGACAGAGCTGGGCCAGCAGCAGGGAGGGTGATGCCCAGGGGCTGGTTCAGCATCTGTGCAGAGTGAGTGGCCCCGAGCTCACGTCCTCTTGCCTCCTTCTGCAGACCCACCTTGGGTCCTGGGAGCCAGCCAACAGAGGTTCAGAGAGGGTAACAGACCTGAAGAGGCATGGTGGGCCTGGGTTGGGTCCAGCAGGGAGTAAGCAGGGGCATCAGCTCTCCCATTCCCATCCTCAGTTGTCAGTGCAGTAACCCGGGGCAGGCCTAAGCCCTGACCACACTTGCCAGACAGGCTTCCTCTTGGGTCAGGGCGCCCTCCTTGTCCCGAGCTCAGTCTGCCAAGTCCACTGCCTCTCTCTGTACTCTGTTCCTGACCGAGTTGAAGCAGACAATTTAACCTTCGCACTTCTTGCCTGCTCCAGGAACACTATCAACCACAGGCCACTCCACTAACTACGTCATCGCTGTGGAGATCCCCACCGACCAGCCCCAGAGACACTGGATAAAGCGTGGTGTGGCCCTAATCTGTGCCCTGGACTACTAGACCCAGACAGAAGGGCTGGAGCCATTAAAGTTGCACTTCCGAAGCAGTCCAGCTGAGCCTTCACTGCTTACACCAGGCACCCCCTGTAGGACCCACTGCCATGGAAACAGCGGGGGTGAGGGGCTGCAGTGCCCCCAAGAGAGAATGTAGTTAGCAGGGGGAAGAGCGGCAGAGGTGGCAGCCTGACCTCCTGGATGTGTCCAAATGCAAGAGAGTCCTGTAAGGTCCCAAGGTCCCTCCAGTGACAGCATACCAGGAAGGACTAGAGGCAGCTTTGCCCCCTCCACTGAGTCCCAACACCTCTCGAGACTGCAAAGCCATCAGATCTGGTGAGAGCCATGGCCCTCTCCTCCCAAAGTACACCTTGCACACAACTGTTCAAATTCCATAGCCCACCCAAAGCCCTCCTCAGCTTGGATCCTAAATCCCCGGCCTAGGGCCCCAAGAATCTCTGGTCCAGAAGGGGAGGCTGGATGCCTAAGCGTGCATACTTCTTACCTCTCTGGTCACACAAAGGGCACTGGGGACTTGTAGGTCCTCAGTCCCACCGCAGCCTAATCTACAAACCTCAGGACAGCAAACACAAGAGGGCTCATTTTTTTAGGAGAGTTTTATTCATTCATTGATCTGATATTTACAGGGGCCGGAGGGGTCAGGCTGTGCTCAGTGCAGAGAGGCAGCTACCATAACTGCCAGCCAACCCCTACCCTGATCACTATGTACAGATAAGGGGCCTTGAAGGTACTTGGGTCACCTTCAAAGCCACCTGCCAGAGGCCATCAGGCTATATTTGGGGCCTGAGCTCCAAAAGCAGTGCTGGTCCCATTAGCCCTTGGCATCAGGCCCTCTGGGAACACGGGGGCTCCAACTGGTTGTCTTGGTCCTGCTGCCCCCCACCCTGAGTGCCTTGCAGAGGCTGAGAAAGCTGGCATGGCAGGGAGAGCTGAGTGGTGCCAGCTTCCTGCAAGCAGCCCTATCTCTGCTGTCCCTAAGAGGAGGGAGACACAGTAATACTGAGGGGCTGGGCAGAGGCTCCTCTCAGCCAAGGGATAGAGCCCAAGACAGGCCCCTTGCTAGGGCCACAACACTGAAGACAAAAGAGCCCAGGGCCTTGCCAGAGAGAAGTCTTGACAAGCCCAGCTGGAGTCAGGAAGGGAGTTTACAGGCCACCAAATAGTTCAAACACCTCTCTGCTCAGGCCATGGGACCCCAGCAGGCTGTTCATCCCATCCCTGCTGGGACATCCTGCTCCTAGTCTAGCCCAGCAGCCGGGTCCCTGAGTTTGGAGCTCTCCCAGGAGGAATGAAGAGTAAACCTGGCTTCCTCGCAACAGGGACAACTAATGATGGGCTAGAGCAGCAGGGCCCATTGCCCACCCAGGCCCCCAGTGGTGACCCTGCAGTAGTGACCCTGGCATGATGCAGGGACTTGGGCCCTTCAGGATGACAGCTGTTAGGAGAGAGCACAGAGTCAGAAAGCTGACTATGTCAACACAGTGGTGCCAAGATGGGTTAGAGCCCAAAAAAATAGACGTCTCTGTAGGTAAAATATATATTCTGCTGCCCAGGCAGGAAGGACAGGTCCTGCTGCTCCACAGCCAGCTGTGGAGGAAGCTGCAGCACCTCACTGTGCCCAGCTCCAACTGCTGCTTTCAGAGCATGACAGGGCCAACCTGCCCTGCCAAGCCCTGGAGCACGATGCAGAGAATCCCAGCCTGGCTCCCATCCCCCAGGTCTGGGCTCTCTGACTGCAACTACTCAGTAATACTGGGAAGAGGGCGAGTGGGGCAGCGGAGGGACCCTGGGGAGGGCCATGCGGCAAGAGCAGGTGGCAGAGTCAGGGCCAGCGGTCCTCACTGGCGCTTGGCTTTGTAGGGGCGCGAGCGTTTCCGCCGGTCAGGCTTCCGCTGCTTGTGGAGCCGGCCAATGCTGACCCCTTGGCGCCGCCGCACTGAGATGTTCTGCTCCACTAGGTTGGCCAGCATGCCTGCGGAGAGGCACAGGCCCTTAAGCAGGTGGCTAGATGCCCAGCAGCTGCCGGCTCTCTCAGCCCTCCCTGAGACCCCAGTCTCCAGAGAGACCTGAAGGAAGGGGCCTGAGGGCCACGGCTCTGAGCAGGGCCTGCCAGGTAGGATGCAGGAGTGAGACCCCTCACCTTCCTGAGCCAGCATGGAGATGAAGGTGCAGATGAACTCATCGTAGTTGTGGGTCCTTCTCTGGTCGTCAATCTGTGGGAGAGAAGGATGAGGACATGAGGACACTGCAGCCATCTCCTCAGAGCAGCCGCCAGCTGACCTCAGCAGGTCGCACCTCTGGGAAGACAGTCAGAGAAACAGGCAGCTGGAGAGAGGGCCCACCTTGAACTTCTTCCTCTTCTCCACCTCTTCCTTGAGGCAAGCCTCATAGTTTGCAATCTCAGCCTCCACACACTTCAGCAATGCCAGCAGCTCCTGCCGAAACCCAGCAATTGCACCCATAAGGAGGCTGACCAGCACCGAAGCCTCACTCCCAGGAAGCAGCTACGGACAAGGACGAGCAGCCAGAGGCCCCTGCCGCTACCCAACCCAGATGGGCTTCCTGGCACCCGGCTTCAGCCACCACCCCTCACACCGAAATTTCAACCAGGAATCCAGCACCTGGGCAGCACTGCCCTAGGCCCTGCCCTGGTCAGGATTAGAAGGGAAAACCACAGAGGGGCTCACCTTGGGTGAGTACTTCTCCCCGCTCAAGGGCTCACTAGGCCTGACCAGTCCAGGCTTCTCTCTGCTGTCCACAGTTTCCACCACCTCCTTCTCCTCTGGGCTGCCAGACCCCTGGCTGCCTTGGCTCGGTCTGATGGAAGGCGAGGAACCCTTCCCACCCTCTGGGAAGACAAGGCATAAGAAGACCCATCAGAGTACAGGACACTTGGGGTCACCTGGCCACTTCCCTCCTCAGTACACCACCAAGAGGCCAGTGAGCCAGCCCAAGGCCCACCTGTCAGTGCTAGGGGACTCAGCACGCCATCCTCAGCCAGGTGCAGCAGGCCTGTGCTGATGACAGGACCCAGGTCTCGTACAGCGCGATTGTAGCGGATGCAGTCAACACGCAGCAGGCTGTCGTCCTCTCCAAAAAGCACTTTGGAGATGTGGGAGGTGACGGGGCTAGAGGGTCGTGTCGGGTTGGCCGAGCGGATGGGTGAGCGCAGTGGCGAATTGAAAGCACTGCCGATCTCAGAGGCTGTGTCCGTGCTCTCATTGCTGGGGGTAGGTGAGGGCTGCGAGTGCATGGGTACTGCCACAGCCGGACTCCCGGCCCCGCTGCTCGTCTTGATGGTCAGAGGGATTGAGAGGTCTTTCTGGGACTCTTTGAGCTTCTCGGCCAAAACGTTGATGGTGTTGGGCTGCAACACTGACAGCTGGCCATCCCCAGAGCCACTCAATGGCCCTGGCTTCCCCGGCCCCTTTCGCTTATACCTGTGGGGCCCAAGGAGAGGTGAGCCAAGGGAATGGGCCAGGTGACCACACCCAGCAGTGCCCAAAATGACCTGAACACAGCCTGTCCTCTGGGAACTGATCCTGCAGCTCCAGCAGCCTGGCCAGCCATGCCAAGCCTGGCACCCTGAGCTCTGAAGCTACAGCCAGGGGTCCTCAAAGGACACCTCTATTCCAGATGCCTCACTTCCAGCCTTTTGCCAATGCTGTTTTCCAGCAAAGCTAGCCTCATCTCCATCCTTGCTTCATCTTTCAAAGCCTAGACAAAAGGCCACCTCCCAACAGGACGTGCCTTGATGTCTAGTTACTGTGCATGGCCCTCCCAACAAGCCCTCCAAAAACTTCTTAGGAGCCCCTTCATGTCAGCCTCTCCCAGGCCCCACACTCAGCAGGTGCTCAGCATTATCTGCTGAAGGGCATTCTCAGGGCTGGAACACAGAACCTGCAGCACTCAGCCTCCAGCCTCACAGAGCAAGGGCTGACCTGATAGCAGAGTTGGTGTTCTGCACGTCATCCTCCTCATCATCCTCGTAGTCATCCTCATCATCTGAGTACTGCTGGGGTGGGCGGACTGGAACTCTGCTGCGGCCCACACCTGCTGCCAGGTCTTCCTCCTCCTGGGGCAAAGACCCAGGGAGGCCATGAGCAGGGGCTAGTCAGCCCAGGCTGGGCACACCAATCACAGCCAGAAAGCCAACATGGCTCTCCAGACTGGGTCCATTGAACCCCTCCAGGTGCTTCAGAGCCCACCCCTGGCTGCTAAGAAGCTGCAGCACACCCATACTACCTGCCTACATGGGGCTTCTAAGAGAAACAGTGCCCTGAAATACCTGCCTTTATTTTGCCAGTAGAACCCACCCTATGCCCTAAACATTTAATCCCATAGCCATGTGACTGAATTTAAAGTCCGAGGTGCTCTCTCTGCCTCCTTAAGTCCTTGTGGTTGTGAGGGCTTCTGCATATTAGAAAAACCTGGTTACCTAGGCCTGGACAGGGGGCAAACACCAATGAACCAACCGAGGAAACTGCCTATTGCAAACTCTCAAGAGAATCCTCGCAGCTTACCTGCATGGGGGACTTGGCATAGTTGTGATTGTCCAGAAAAGCCGGCAGCCGCTGGACAATAGGAGTAGGGTTGGGGGGAACCCCGTTGAGGCCACTCCCTGGAGGCTTCACCACCAGCTTGGGTTTGCTGGGAGGACTGTGGGATGGGGCTTGTGGGCATGAACCAGCCACCTCCTCCACACCATCTGAGAGGGCGAGGAGCACAGGCAGGACTTTCAGCCACACCTTTAAGAAAAGCTGGCCCCAGCCCACTGTCTCCCTAGTCCTGGGACACAGCACTGCTCTCTTCCCTTCCCAGAGAAGAAAGGCCGAGCCAGCTGATGAGTTGAGAGTCAGCAAGCTCTTAGTCACAGGCCCACAGTGAGACAAGAGAAGAACAAGATGAAAAAAAAAAAAAGAGAGCAGAAAGAAAAGCCTCTAGAGAAAAGCAGAAAGGGAACATTCACTAGAGGGACAGCTCAGGGGCCTGTGGTAATGGCAGCCCTTTACAGGTGCCTTTCTTTAGGGCAGGACTGCTCCCCGTCCATGTTCCAAGGGGAGGGGGCCTCCAGAAGGAGCCTCTGAACCTCTGTGCAAGCACCTCCATAGAAAGGCTTGCTCTGCCCGGCCCTCCACATCAAGTTATGAGTGGGTGGCCCTGAGGCTCACAAGAGGCTCCAAACCCTCAGTACCTGTGTGGTTACCCTCAGAGGCCGCCGTGGCCCTGCTTGCCTCCAGCGCCAGGGGGGACTTGCTGCTGGCTGGTTTGGACTCTTCAGGTAACTGTGACTCTTGAGACTTGTGGGTCTGAATCAGCTCTGGCTGTGTAACCCTAATCAGCTGAAAACAAAATCCAAGGCACAAAAGAGTGAAGGCAGACCCTAGCTCCTACCTTGGACAGCTAAGGGCCTTGGCTCTACCCACTCACTCAAAGGGAAATACAATAACTGAACCTCCTTTTAGGGGCTGTTCTCCCCCTCCCCATGCCAAGTCCCACCTTTCCCACAAAGGAAACAAAGGAAAGGTGTGGTTAATTGAAGCCCAGATCCACACTAGAGAGTGATTTGGAAATCAGAGACGGATGCCCCAGTGGAGGGAAGGAGGGGGTGGCTGCACAGGGACCAGGAAGGAGAGGTACACACCTGCTGCAGGGCCTCCAGTACTGTCTGACGGTTCACCTTCAGCACATGCAGCCTGGCCTCGTACTTGATCCTGCGGTCGGGCACCACCGCCATCAGGTTGAAGCGGATGTCATGGTAGGGCTCCCTGCAGTCACAGCCGCGGCCGTGAGAGCAGCTCTCGCCCTGGCCCCGCCATCAGGTTGAGGCAGATATCCTGGCAGGGCTCCCTGAAGTCACACCTGCAGCCACAGGTATAGGCCCCACCCCAACAGGCGGACAGCAGCTGGCCACGCATGCCAGCCACCTGAGCTGGTGCCTTCCAACAAGCTGTGTAAGGTGCCTGTCAGGAAGTGAGCCAGCACACCTGGGCCACCCAGGGTTCCACCACGGCCTGCCACTCCTTAGCCTATCCTGAAGCAGGCCACATGCAGCCTGGGTAGGAAATAGGTCAAGGCACTGGGAGCCCAAGATCTAATCCTGATCTTGCCAGATTCATCATGTGGCCTTGCACAAGCCACCTGACCTCTCTCTGCCTTGGTTCCCTTTTCTCCATCCCTCCCAATGAGGGGCACATCTCCAGAGGGTAAGCCAGGTGCAGGGCGCTTACCCTGCAGTGGCGAGGCCAATACGCTCCATGATGACCCGCCGGGCCTTGTCTGTCCACTCCTCATCCTCCCCCCAGGGCCCTGGGGAAGACCAAGATGAGGAGTCAGCAGGTGGGAAGCCCTGAGCTCAGGGAGGCCAGGAGTAGGAAGGAAGATGGAGAGCAGGAGAGCCAGAGTTAGGGGTTAAGTGGACAATGCAGAATGCGGTACAGGGTGCCATCCAGCCAGAACCAGATGTCCCCAACACACACACACCGCCACTGGGTCCCAAGCACGTGAGGACCCTGAGCTGCAGCTCCCTTGGAGGCAAAAAGAGAAACCTAACGGGCCCCCAGCACCAAGTGCCTACCATGGTCAATGGGGTAGACCTTCAGCCCATCCAGCTCAAAAAGCCGGCCTGTAATAGGCACATAACTGACGAAGTGGAATGCCTCCATGGTCCGCACCGCACTAAGGCCGTTCTGCTTCTCCGGTAGGTGGCGTGGCTCAGGCCTGGGGAAGGACAGTCAAGGCCCAGGACGGGATAACCCTTCCTTGCCCCCATCCCCATCAGTTCCCACAGCTTCCACACACCTGGCATGGCTATTATGTGCCTTGGCCAACTCCGGAGCATTGCCAATCGCATATCCTTTGCTCTAGAGGAAAGAAAATGAGGCCACATCAGAGCAACTTCTCAAGTGGGCCTTGGGTGGGAAACAGAGCTCAGGAGAGCAGGCCTGGAGGCATTCCAGGAACCTGAAGCAGCACAGGTGAAGGCCTAGCGGGGGCAGAAGGGAGCTCTGGAGCCCCAAGAAGATAGGCTCTACTTGCCACGCACAGTAGTCAGTGGACCCTGGGGAACAACGTAGCCTGATAAAGCCCTGACAAAGTTCAAATAAGGTGTCACTTAAGGAATGTTCCTTCCATCCCCAAGTCTGTCTTCTTTCCTGATAATTTGGCCTTAAAAATTGCCTTACACAATTAATTTATGGGTCAAATGTAACATATACATCATTTGAAAAGGGAAAAAAAAAAACCTCATAGTACCAAATGCCATCTGGTGGCATTACCAGTGGCCCTTGTGGTCAGATCTGCCTGGTCAGCTGTGAGCGAGGATTGGAAGGTCATAGCTCAGTAGTAGAATGCATGCTTTAGCATGCACAAGATCCTGGGTTCAATCCCCAGTACCTCCATTAAAAATAAACAGATAAACCTAATTACCTCCCCCTACCTCCCCTCCTCAAAAAAAAAACCAGGAGCAGCTGTGGGCCAGGATTAAGGCACTGCAGCCTACCTCAGGGCTGAAGCCTTTGGTGAAGTCCTTCATGCGACTCAGGGTGGGCCCCAGGTCGACACTGCTGCAGTTCAGGAGCACGCTCAGCAGGGCATGAGTGGCACAAGAGTTGGGGATCAGCTGTGAAATGAGTAACAGTCAGCCACACACAGCATGCCACCCCAAGCCCATATTCATCAGGAATAGGGACTCAGAGAGGGACAATCATATCTGGACAACCCTCATCAGCTCCCCTCATCTTTACCCAATATTTCTTTATTCAAGTAAATACCCGTCAGGTGTCCGGGGACATGGAGAATGGACTGGGACACCACCCTGCTCTAAAAATACTCCCCTCTTCTTTTTTTTTTTTTTTTTTTAATGAATAAGCGCTCAGTTCCTTCTGCCAAGATCCTGTGGGATCTGCCTATCTCCTCCACCTGCCTTCTCCCACTTGCACTTCCCAAGCAAAGAAAATGGCAGCATCCCACCATCCCATCAGAAAGAACAGAGCCCAGCAGACCTGGTGGGCAAAGAACATGTTATTCACTATATCATCATCAATCACGGATGTATCATCCACCAAGGTAGACACCTTGCGACGGGATCGGCGTTCTTCGATCCATTTGAACAGGAAGATGAATCCATACACAGGGCTGGGGAAAGTAAGGGACAGAGACACATCAGTCAAGTGGAGGAAGGCAATCAGCATCCCTTTTCCTCTTCCCTATTCCTTTGCACTGTGTTACCACTCAGGCACACTTCCTATGACCCTACCTCTCCCATGACTTCCCAATACTGCCCAAAGCGGCCCAGAGCCCTCATACCCCAGAAACCTGTTGCAGGCAGAGCCAAGCATCAGTTTCTGGCTCTGGTGCTCCAAGAGTCCACCCAGTGTCCTTATGAAGTCTATGGTTCTGGGATAAGAAAAGCTGGAACTGATGGTCCAGAACAGGGTAGAAACAGAGAGTAAACCAAGAACAAAAACTCTGCTGAGGAATTTAAACTCTAATTCTCACTTGTGAAGCCCAAGGCCTGGGCCGCAGGGCAGTCAGAGAAGTAAATGAACACTCATATCAGTCCCTTCTTTCCTGGGAAATAAAAACAAACTTCTCCTATTATTCACTGTAGCAGTTTCTCCACACCTCTATTGTGTAGGATCACCAAGACAAGCCCTGAGGTTGGACACCCAGAAGAGGCCTTGTCAGCTGCCACACGTAAACCAATCAATACAAGACCACTGTGTGGGGGTTAAAACCACCAGCACAAGGGCACATTAAAGCAGTAATTAATAAATTACTGCTGCACAGAAAACACTGTGTGACCTGGGTCAAGAAGAGGTTTCCACCTGAAAGGCCAGAAAAAGCAGCTGAATTGAATCCAAAAGATGGTTAGGATTTTGGGGGAGAAGAGGCTACCACATAAAGGTAAGTGCTGAGGGGGAACTGGGAGAAACAGAAATACAGTACTAGCTTCATCAAGAGGGTAACCAAATAAGAAGGATGCTTCATTATATGAGATTTTACAATTTGGGGCTTCTGATACTACCTCCCCTGAAGGGCACTCTCTCCCAGGCTCCTCCCTAACCCTCGAGGTTTAAGAGGGGGTCCCTGGCACCAAGTCACTCACCCTTGGCATTTGCTCTGAAGGTCATAGATCTCCTCCACCTGCACCCCTTTGACACCTGCGATCAGGGAAGGAAAGAAGTCGGGAAGGGCAGCCCCTGGCCGTGGAGAGAGAGCGCAGGAATGGGCCCCCACAGCCCAGGTCCGGCGGGTAGGAGAGGCTCTTACCGAAATCTTCTACCAGGAGGGTGAAGAGGCCTAGGTGGGGCGACAAGAGGAGCGGGAGCTGATCAGAAAGGCGCGTCCCATACCCACCCGGCCTACCCAGCTCCCGGCCGGCCCGGTCCCCTCCTCACCAGGGTCGCTCTCCAGCTCCAGCCAGCCCTTATTCATCTTCCCGCGGGGCAGCCCCTCAGCGCCATGTCCAGGCCCTCCCGACCCACCGCCGCCCCCGCCGGGAGCCCCCGCCGCCCCCGGGGCCCCTAGCCCCACACACAGACAACGGGCCCTGTCGCGTCACCCGCTCGCGCCGGCGGCAGTACGTCACCACAGCGCGACGGTCTCCGCCCCGCCTCTGGGCTGTCTTCCGCGGGCTTGATTCCAGACACCAGCGCGCTCTCAGGAGGGCGGGGCGAGAGGAAGGGGCGGGGCGAGGGCGATGTTGGGCGCCGGTGGCGCGAGAGGAAAAGGCGGGGCGAGACGGGGCGGGGCGAGGTGAGGGGCGGGGCGAGGTGAGGGGCGGGCCGATAGCGCGGATGGCGCGAGAAGGGGCGGGGCGGGCGCGCGGCCGTTAGCGGTCCCGGTCTGCCAACGGTCAGCTGAGCAATGGTTCCCGCGGCCGCAGTCTCCCTGGGTCTCAGTGCGCGTGACCCGGCTCCGGTTTGCGCGCTCGCCCTTTTCGCCGGCGCAGTCACCGCGCGGGGCGGCCGCCCGGGAGGTAGCTACCACGGCTTGTGACAACGAATAAAGCTCCGAGACAGCGGCGCCCTCGGTGACAGCTGGGCGGGCGGCCCCGGCCGGGAGCGGCAGCCCGTGCGCTACCCTGAGGAGCGAGCGGCTGAGGAGCTCTCCAGCCCGGCCCCGCACTAGCCGCCCAGCAGGCGCGACATGAGCCTAGTCTGGCAACCGCGGGATGCTCCTTGAGCCCCTTCTCTAGCTGTTACCTCCGGGGGACGGTTGTGGCCACACCGACACGTATTTTCCCAAATAAATCATTGTTTATTCTTGCGGCGGCGGGGCCGAACAAGCTTATTTATTTAAAAATTTCTCAACAAGCTGTTTACCCAGCACTTATCCAGTGAAACAACTTGGTAACCGTTTCAAGGGAGCATCTGCTCGGTTAGGAAATCTCGGACTGAGCTGCTTGTAGAAGCCGGCATTTGCAACGTCCCTCCTCACATGCTTTGAAGATTGTTGTGTCTTCCTGTAACTACCAGCGTGCACGGAATCTCATTCAAGGAACGTCTTGGTCCAGCGATGCAAAGAATTGAAGTTTCAAGGTTTTGTTTCTATTGCTAGATGGTCGGGATTCCCCCACAGACTCGGAACCGCTCAGTAGCCAGCTAAAGTGGATCCCCCAATGCGTGCCCTTCTCTCTCCTCTTCCAGCCTGTCCAGGTGCTTTTGTTGAATAAGAAGCCATCCAGTGTCATTACCAATGCAAGTGCAACTCATGGGTTAGAAGAGGAGATAGAGCCTTAGTTTTCTGAACCGCTAGTTGCCTGAGTAGATACAGTCATGCAGAATAGTTGACGGTCCCTAAAGATGTTCACACTCTCCAGCTGTGCCATGAGGACATGGGTGCAGGAATGTGTGTCCATGGAGTGACTTAATTCACTCAACTCTCCTAAGAAACGCTGTCCTTCTCTCCCCTGACTGGACACAGTCCTTCCTTCATAGAAGTGGATTTTATTTCTTTTGCCTCCCTTCCCACTCAGGAATTTCCCCCTTAACCAGTGAAAACTGTGTGAACTTGTAGTCAGCTGACATTGGTACAGGAAGGACTGGCAGGGTGTCTGCTCCACTCTGGGGCCTTTTATTCTTGGCTCACATCCAGACAAATGTTGAGAACGGGCCAAACCTCAGTGACCATCTGATCCTGGTGAAAAGAAGTGATACGTGCCCAGGGCTGGTTTGTCAGTGTTCTCTCTTTTCTCTCACTAGAGGGAGTTCTTGCTTTAGGCAGCCAAAATCTCACAGGCTCCTCTTTCTAGAAAAGAGCTACCTAATCTAGCTTTTACTGAGAATGAAGGTACCTTTACTTGGGGGCAAAAGGAGCCGTTTTTCCTGAGCGCTACCTCACAGTGCTTAGTAGGCACAAAGGAAACAAAGAATCATTTAGCCAGTTTAAGCAATGGTTCCAAGTTCTCATACTGCTGTGTGATAGCAGTAACTCTGATCTTGGTCAAGTGCCTTACTGTGACCTCTCTGTGCCTCAGTCTCCTCATCTTGAAAATGGGGATTAAATGGTACCTATTGCATGGGGTTTTTGTGAGTTACATGAAAATACTCAGAACAGTTCTTGACACTATTTAATAATTATTGGCTATTACTAGTATTGATACTGGGTGGGTCCCTTTTATTCTGTCACATGGGTGGGGCTAAGTGAGGTGCATTATTGCTTTGACCCTCTGGAACTTGATAACCAAATATAGAATTAAATTGCTGACTTATTTATATTTATAGCTGGAAGAGCCTGTATTGTACTCAAAATAGTATAGAAGAATTCAAGATAGGCGAGAGAGATAGCAGCGAATGAAGACTATAAAAGAAAAGAAGAAGGAACATCAAAGATTGAGGTAGAGTAGGCGACATAAGAGAGTTTGGGAGGAATTATCCAATGGCCTGTGGTGCATGCAGCACTTTTTGTCCCTTTTGATAGTCTTGGGGGCTAGGGTTTGTTAGTGCGGAAGCACACACCAGTGGTCCCTTGAAAGCTGCCCAGTAACCTATCCTCCCAGGGCTGTCCCTGCTGGCAAAGTCCTGGCCCTGGACCCCACTGCCTAAATTCATATCCCGGCTCTAATACTTGCTGACTAGGTGGCTTGGGACTGGTTACTTCATTTCTTTAGGCCTGAATTTCCTCATCTGGAAAATACAGAGTAATAGCACCTGCTTTTTAGAGTATTCTGTAGATTCACTGGGCAAATACACGTAAAGAGCCGAGAATATTGCTTAGCAATAAAAAAATTCTTAATTGATTTTGGTATCATCTTATTATGCTTGTGAACATGGTACCACCTGAGATTCAGAGTAGGTGGCAGAAACAGTACAAGAGTCCAATGGAGTTTGCTTTTGCATTCATTTAGTCACTACAGGCACTCAAAAAGAAAGATGGCTATGAGCTCCCATAATTCAAATAATTCAGTGGGATATTTTGTGCTTTCAAAAATATGAAAGAGAAAAAGAAAACCGATGTCTTAGCCTTGAGATGTTTTGGTCCTTCATCAGACCCATGGATGGCATTTTGAGGGAAATGGTACAAGAGGTGTCAACAGGATCCTCAAAGACTACCTTGTACTTCTTTCATCTCCTGTATAGACAATCTGCCAAGACAAGGAGGGTAACCGAGAGGAAGCCTTCTTCAGGGCCTGGTAAGAAAGACTGGAGGTTCTGTTTGGCCACTGCCTCCCCTCCTTAGCAAAGGCCACCCGTGTAGGCAGCAGACTTGTTCCTCTCACTGTCAATTCCTTCCCAGATTCTCTAAGATCCTGAAGAACTCAGGGTGTGTAATTTTTAAGTGTCATATCCAAAGTTCAAGACAGTTGAGGCAAAAGTATGCGAAGTGAGCAGTTGCAGCCAACTTCTTCAAATATGGCCAAGACGATACAAAACCTAATTGATATCAAATAACACTTCATCCCAGCCTCCTCCTTGTCAAAATTACTCACTTCCCAATACCCCACTCCTCCTTGTACTTAGAGAGTCATGACCCCAAGATGAATTTTTAACATTCTCTCTTCCAGTTTGCCGGCTATGCCTTCAAGAACCTGGGGATCCCGAAAAATTAGGGGAATTTCTTCAGAAAGACAATCTCAGTGTGCATTATTTCTGTCTTGTGAGTATAAGGACTCCTTTGCTTTGAATGTCCTGTGGCTTTGCTGAACAGTCTATTCTTTGTTTTTGCATCCAGCCTCAGATCCATTGCCCTGTTTGCTTGTTTTTCTTAATAGCTTTTTTCTTTTAAAATCTAATTTTTAAAGATATATGTGCCTGATATAAAATCCTAATGACATAAAGTATGTGCAATAAAAAGTCTCTTCCCAAAACAATATTCCCAATCCTCCCTCTCCCCAGAAGCAAATGCTACCAAAGGTCCTTCCAGTTGTTTTTTCCCCTAGTATTCTTTCTTTATTAGGTATAATTTGCATGCTATAAAATGCACCCATTTTAAGTGTACAGCTTGATGAGTTTTGATAAGCACTGCTCCAATCAAAATAAATATTTCCATCACCCCAGAAAGTTCCCTCCTGCCCTCTTCCAGTCAATTCCCTCAGAGATAATCACTGTTCTGATTGATAGATTACTTTTGCCTATTCTTTTACTTCATATAAATGAAAACATACAATTTGTACTCTTCTGAATCTGGCTTCTTTCACTCAACACAGTGTTTTGAAGATTTATCCACATTGCATGTGTCGGTAGCTTGTGCCTTTTTATTGCTGTAGGAATATATTATAATTTGCTTATTTACCCACTTGTTGATGGACGTTTGAATCGTTTCCATTTGGGGGCTGTTGTGAATAAAGCTGCTATGAACATTCATCTGCAAGATTTTTTGTGAATACGGGTTTCACTTCTCTTGGGCAAATGTCTAGGAGTGGAATTACTATGTGCTTAACTTTATGTGAAGTTGCCAAATCACTTTCCAAAGTGGTTGTACCAGTTTTCATTGCCACTAGCAATTTATGAGATTTCCAGTTGCACAATATTCTTGTCCAGACTTGATATTGTCGGTCTCTTTAATTTAATTCTACTAGGTGTGTATTGGTATCCCATTGTGGTTTTAATCTGGGTTTCTCTGATGACCTAAAATATTGAGCTGCTTTTTTGTGTGCTTATTGGCCATTCACATATTTTCTTTTGCAAAGTGTCTGTACAAATATTTTGTCCACTTTAAAAGTTGGGTTGTTTTGTCTTACTGAGTTATAAGAACTCTTTATATATTCTGGCTACAAATAATTTTTTGGATATATGTATTGTGACTATTTTCTCCCAGTCTTTGATTTGCATTTTCATTTTCTTAATGATGTCTTTTGAAGAACAAAAGTTTTTAATTGTGATGAAGTTCCGTTTATCAATTTTTCCTTTTACAGTTAGTGCTTGTTAGTGTGTCCCAAGAAATCTTTGCTTACCCATTGAATTTACCTCTGCCTGTGTCAAAATCAGTTGACCATGTATCTGTGGATCTGGATGATCTGTTTTATGTCATTGATCTGCGTGTCGATCCTTATACCAGTACCACACTGTTTTGATTATTGTGGCTTTATAGAATCTTGAAATTAAGTATTTTAAGTTCTGCAGTCTTCTCCAAGATTGTTTTGGCTATCAGGTGCTTTCCTTTTCCATATAAATCTTAAATTTAGCTTGTCAATTTTTCTTTCAAAAAGCCTGTTGGGATTGGGATTGGGATTGCTTTGAATTTATAGATCAATTTAAGAAGAATTTTTTAAAAATTAGGAAGAATTGACAAACAATGTTGAATATTCCAATCCATGGACATGATGTATTTCCCCATTTATTTGGGTCTTTTAAAATTATCTCAGCAATTTTTTTTTAGGGAAGAAATCTTGCACATATTTTGTTAAACATAATCATAAATGTTTTGTGATTTTTATGCTACTATAAATCGTATTTTTTAATTTCATTTTCAAGATTGTTGCTGGTAATAGAAATGCAATTTATTTTTGTATATTGATTTTATATCTTCAATCTTGTTAAATCCACTTATTAGTTCAGTAGCTGTTTTTATTTTTAAATTTTTTGTAAATGCCTTAGGATTTCCTGTGTATACAATCATGTGTGAAATAAAAGCAGTTCTACTTCTTTCTTTCCAATCTTTGTCTTTCAGTTCCTCTTCTTGCTTTATTGTACTAGCCAGGACCTTCAATCTAGTGTTGAATACAAGTTATGTAAATGAATATCCTGTCTTGTTCCTAACATCAGAGGACAGCATCCAGTTTTCAGCATTAAAATATGATATTAGCTGTAGATTTTTCTTAGCTGCTTTTCATCAGATTAAAGATGTTCCCTTTTATTTTTAGTTTGCTGAGGGTATTGTGATGTGTGCTGAATTTTGTCATGTTTTTTCTGCATCTATTGAGATGATCATGATGTTTCTCCTGTATTTTGTTAATGTGGTCTGTTACACTGATTGAATACTTTAATGTTAAATTAACGTTCCATTTCTGGTACAAACTCTACTTGGTCATGGTATATTATCCTTTTTTTATCCATTCTTTTTTTTAAACTTTTTTTTATTGAGTTATAGTCATTTTACAATGTTGTGTCAAATTCCAGTGTAGAGCACAATTTTTCAGTTATACATGAACATACATATATTCATTGTCACACTTTTTTTCACTGTGAGCTACCAGAAGATCTTGTATATATTTCCCTGTGCTATACCGTATAATTTTGTTCATCTATTCTACATATGCCTGTCAGTATCTACAAATTTTGAACTCCCAGTCTATCCCTTCCCACCCCCACCTTGGCAACCACAAGTTTGTGTTCTATGTCTATGAGTCTGTTTCTGTTTTGTATTTATGTTCTTTTTTTTTTTTTAGATTCCACATATGAGCGATCTCATATGGTATTTTTCTTTCTCTTTCTGGCTGACTTCACTTAGAATGACATTCTCCAGGAACATCCATGTTGCTGCAAATGGCATTATGTTGTCGGTTTTTATGGCTGAATAGTATTCCATTGTATAAATATACCACATCTTCTTTATCCAGTCATCTGTTCATGGACATTGAGGCTGTTAGGTCTTGTTTAATTTCAATGCATTTATAAACATATACATTTTCAACATAAAAATAAACATACTATACATAGTGTTTTGTATTTAACTTCTCTTTACCTCTTATACTTTCCATCTAGAGATCTTTCCATATAGAACGTATTGATCTAGTTTTTTTAATAGCTAGTTGGTATTTCATGGTGCAGGTGTGCCAAAAAGTATTAAACTGCTATTAAGGGACATTTAGATTGTTTTTAATCTTTCACTACTCATTTTTCTGTTTATAGAAATTATACATGTTTATTGTAGAAAACATTAATATTTAAAAGTATAAATAGAAATCACTCATATCATCATAAAACCCTGAGAGAGTGCTAAAATAGATGTTTTAAGCCCAATTGGGAGCATATAGCTATAATCCAAGCATCCTCAAGTCATGCAACCTTGCAGGGTCTCTCTTCCTATGATGTTAAAATGAAATAACCTCAGCCCCCATACACATTACATGTAATTACTGCAGGAAGTCCAGCACCCTCCTTAATATTTTTGGAAGCTTCTAGGGGTGAGGCTTAGGTGTGATGTTCTTCCAAAGTATGTACACATTCATTGTGCATGGGCATGTAATAGTTCAGCATCTTAATCCTTAATTTCCCATTCTAGACTGGGGGCTTTTCAGAAACAAAAGGTCCTTTAAAGTATGTTTTTAAAGAAAAGTTCAATTCCTTCCCTTCCCCTATAAGGCAGAATGACTATAATCAGGAGATTTTAAAGCCCTGTTTCCCTTTCTGTAGAGAATACACTGAAAGAAGAGTATTTATTCTATACTGAGGGGCAGGACCGTGGGAGGGTGAGTGTGGCTTCTGTGGGCCCAGATGTGAGTGCAGCTCTGCTGATCCCCTTGCTGTGTGACCCCAGCCATGTCACTTCCCGCGCTGCACCTCGGTGGCCTCTGTAAGATGAAGATCACAGTGGCGTCTGTAGCACAGGGTTGTGGTGAGCAGAAAATGAGTCAGTACACAGGGAGTCGTTCTCCCAAGTGCTCGGCACACAAAAGCAGTCCTCGGTAGATGAGAGGCAGCATAGCACAAAAAGGGGAAGAGCCCGGGTTCTGGAGTTCTGTGGTCTTGAACCAGTCACATAATGTCTCCTATAAAATGGGGATGACGTCTTAACGCTGTTACGGGGATTAAATGAGTTAATATTTGAAAAGCACTTAGAGCACTCAACACATATGCTATGTAAGCCTTTGTTAAGTGAATTACCCTATAAATGCATATATGTTCCACCAAGCTCTAGTTTGTAACTTTCTTACCCAGCATCATCCTCACCCACTGCACTGTTTCACCCATCATCAGTGCTGACAGCCTGGTTCTCTGCACCTCTAGATCCTGTCTAGCAAGCTGCTTCAGAGGGGCCTGTCCAACAAAGGTTTCCATGGATTCCTGCCTGAAGACATCAAAAAGGAGGCAGCCCGGGCTTCTAGGAAGGTTAGAGTCCCCTGAGATGGGGGCCTTGGGGTTGGCCTCTTCTTGTACTTCATTCAGTTGCCCCTGTTTCTGTTCTTTTCCCTAGTTGCTAGTTTAGAAGGCAAAGAACTCTTGGATTTCCCAACTGGTCCTTCTCTTAAGTTCCATGTTTCTCTAGGGTAAAGTGTCCTAAGTGAGAAGAGAGAACAACATCCCCTGAGAAACCAAAAAACGTTCAGTGCTGCCTGAAGCTCAGCTTCATGTGCCCTAGAGCATCCAGGTCCACTGAAGAAAGGGAATGGCTGTTGCGTCACAGAATTTCTGTTCCATATGCCACAGAGTGTCTGTCCATCTGTCCTGGGGCCCTGAGCACTGCCTGGGATCTCATTTTGCAGATCTGCTTTGTATGCAAGAAAAAGGGAGCTGCCATCAACTGCCAGAAGGATCAGTGCGTCAGAAACTTCCATCTTCCTTGTGGCCAAGAAAGGGGTTGCCTTTCACAGTTTTTTGGAGAGTACAAGTGAGTGACAAAGGGGAGAAGTTGGGCTGCCCTTTTGCTTTTTTGCAATTTTTTTAGCATCTCGAAATCCCGTGTCCGGTTCTCACGGGCCTGTTTGGATTCAGCCGAGAATCTGTCCTTCCATTGGATAATGAGAAACAGTGTCTTGACTTGGTGATTTCACAGGGGTTACTTCTTGCTTCCCATCCCCTCCTTAAATTACAAACAGCTGGGTTCTTAGACAGCTGCTCCGAACAAAGCGGGGTTTTCAGGAACGGAAGGCTGTGGAGATGGTCCCGGGAGCTTTGCTCAGTGGGAAAGCAGCTGTGAGAAGGCATGTGGCTATTCTTCACTCCACCCCTCCTCCTCCCCATGAGCGTGGACATTCACTGGGCACCGGCCTGGGTGGTTGATTGCCCTTCCTAGGCTGGGCAGCTGGAAAACTGCATCAGTGACAAACCAGAAACCAAGTCTGTTTACTCCGCCACAGATCATTTTGTGGGAAACATCGCCCAACACAGAACATCCAACGGGGGAATGTGGGGAAGGAAAGCTGTGTCTTGTGTTGTGAAGACTTATCCCAAGCCAGTGTTGAAAACATCCAGAGCCCGTGTTGTAGTCAAACAGTCTACCACCGCAAGTGCATACAGGTGGGGCTTTCTCCCCCCGGGGGCCCTTCCACGACTGCCCAGTTCCAGGCACCCTGGGAAGGCCCAGGTTCCCTCAGCTTCTGCACTCCATGCTGAGGTCTGTGTGCAGTCAGAAGAAAGTCAGCCTGGTCTCTGGTCTTCCTTGACCTATATATAGGACCTTATCCATAAGATTTAAACTCAACAAAATCCTTAGGATGGCTACAGCAAGTAAGCTCGTTCTAGAATGAGTGAATTAGCCTCAAATTCAGCCATGCTTCCCAGGGTGGAAGGAAAGAGAAACATATATCCAGGTACCTGAGCCCTACTGGGTCAAGTGCTGTGGGGCCCCATGGCTGGAGGCGACAGCTGAGGCACTCCTGGGTGCTCTCTGGAGCTTTAGGTCCCTGGTGTGACACCTGGATTTGCAGGCCTCACCCTAGTCCGTTCAAATTCCTTGGCTTGTAACCCTCAGTCAAGCTCTCTTAGCAGCATCCTCTTTGTGAGGTGAGGGTGGGGTGGAAGGGACGGGACCAAAGATAGTCTTTTTACAAACACAGAGCTCTTCCTTGTTTCTCTTACAGAAATATGCCCATACATCAGCAAAGCATTTCTTCAAATGTCCGCAATGTAACAATCGAGAAGAGTTCCCTCAAGAAATGCTAAGAATGGGAATTCATATTCCAGACAGGTAGTGGAAACTCTAGGGCAGGAACTGAGCCAGGGAGTGGGTTGCCTAGATTCCTAGAGAGGAGATGGATGTAAGGATGGTTCAGAGAATGACGCAGCAGCAGAGGCACTGATATACAAAGAAGAGGGGAGGGTGCAGAGAAAGCTTTTCAACTATCAAAAGAAAAGAAAGGGTGCTGGGGTGGTGGGTAGACATGTTTCTGAAAAGGATGCTTTGGGGGTCAGAATCCCTTGAGTTCTTGAATGCCGCTATGGGACGAAGGAACCCCAGTGTTCCACTCATCTGCCTCAAGCCTCTCCCACTGCCAGGCCTCTCACCCCACCATGTTGAAAGCATTCAGGCAGCCTGTTGAACTTGTTGCTGGACCAGCTTGAGTTCTCCTTCATTCCTCCCAGGTGGACAAAGGTTTTACCAACCAGTTACGTGTCCCTTACTCACTGTTTCTTCTCCCACTGCAGAGATGCTGCCTGGGAACTTGAGCCAGGGGCTTTCTCAGAGCTTTATCAGCGCTATCGGCATTGTGATGCTCCCATGTGTCTGTATGAACAAGGAAGAGACAGCTTTGAGGACGAAGGGTAGGGAAAGGCTCTTGGCTAGAAAGATCTCTCATCATAAGGGCCATCTTAGACCTTGGCACATTTATTAGGAGCAAAAAACGCACTTATGTCTGCAGACCTCAGGGTGAGCACAATTGCTAGCTCCCATCCTTGACCCGCCCAGGACTCACTCATGTACAGAGAACAGATCTCTCTGCAGGATCTGCTCCCCTTGTGCCCAGTGAGCAGTGCTCAGGCCAGTTCCTTCCCAAGTCTACCTTGCGAGTGGCTGTGCTGTTACTTTTGTCCCACAACCTTCCCTTGGCTCTTCCTGTAGGAGGTGGCGCCTCATTCTGTGTTGTACATGTGGATCCCACGGGACCCATAGGGACTGCTCCTTTCTCAGATCCAACTGTAAGAAATGGGAGTGTGAGGAGTGTGCACCTTCTGCTGGAGCCACAGGTGGGACTGGAGGGACGGTCTGGTCTGAGAACTGGAGTGGGGCTTGCGGTGCCTGGGAAAGGAGGAGGCTGTGCTACCAGATGGGGACTTTTGGTTGGTGCCTTTAGTTTGGGAAGGAAAGCAGCTAGGGAGGGGCTTAAGGACCTGTACCTGGGAGAGAGACCGAGTTTTCCTTTCCTACCTTTCTTTCACCGCAGACTACACACCTGAAAACTTAGGTGACATACCCTGTTGCAGCAGCACCTTCCACTCCAGGGAGCATTTCCGCAGAGACATCAGCCTAGAAGAGAATCCAGGCCCTTCTTGGACTGATTGGCCAGAACCTTCCTTATTAGAAAAACCAGAGTCCTCTGGTGGCAGGAGGGGCCACTCCTGGCAATCCAAGGATGTCAAAATCACTAAGTGCTGCAAAAAGTCCAAGTAACAGTTTCTGAGTAGTCGCTGCCAAGCACATTTGGGTACGAAGCTGTGCTCCTCCATCCGGTTTGGGGGCGAGAACACTTTGGGACTGTGAGACAGGGGCGCCAGCAGTGAGATTCTGAACCAAGGAGAGAGAAGTCCCAGGGGAACATGAGGACAGAGCGGAGTCTTGGTGCCAACCGTGGAGCATGTCTGGGGCTATGAGAGCATCTCTGCTCTTTCTGCCTGATTCTCAAAGGGCTCTTTCTTCTCTTCTTTTTCCACCGAGATCCTTCCACCTTAATCAGTTCTCACATTCCTCTTCTTACCTCACCCACATTTGTTATTATGCAAATAAAGGTTTTCTCTCCATTGGTGCCTCCTTACAAATTCACTCTGGAATTTGTCTAGCATACTAAGGAATCTGCAGGGTAGAGTGAGGGAATAGGAAAACTCATCCTTCTAATCTATGAAACTCAGTGAATTAAATATAGAACTTTCAACTTAGACACATTGCTTTGGAGGAAGCAGTTTGCAGGGAAATGGATTTTACGGGGACAGAGATTTCATCGTTGTGCAAATAAACACACAGGATCTCATCAGGAAGGTGAGCCAGCAAAGGAGTCCACACTAGACTGAGACTAGGCCATTGTTGCAAGGCTTGGGCCCTAGACTCAAACAGGCCGGGGCCTGCCGTGCTCACATGGGGCAGAGATGTGTCCTCACTCCAGCGTGCCTCCCAGCATGAATGAGGACACATCTCCACTCAAGCCCTCCTGCTCAGGGGCTCGACCATTTCCAGCTTGGGTAAGGGGACCATGCCAGGACAGTCACATTAGGCAAGGCAGCTGGTCCTTGGGAGAAATTGAATAGAACCTATCTCATATTTGCTTGTTTTTAATGATTTTGTGGGATTTGCAGGAGTTGGGGCAACTCAGGACCATTACTGATAGAGGCACTGAGTTCTCAGGATATGAGTCATCGTCACTAATTGCAGAGGATGGGGTTCTTGATTCAAATGACCTCTGGAGATTTAATATCCAAAATGTGCCACAGTGATCACCTTTGGATCTGACCAGATTCACTTGGAATCACAAGGGCGTGGGTGGCAAAGTGATACTCTAAAAAGAAATCAGGAAGTACTAAAAGGATTATAATGAAAAGTATTCTCTTGACTCACCCTTCCCTACCCCCAGTCCTACCCCCTAAAGGCAAATACTTTCTACTTTTTTTAGCCATTTCTTGATTTATTCATCTTAGACTTATTGACTTCTTATTATGTTGCATAAAGATCTAGCACCTTTAAAACCTTCCCATTTTTATTCTCTCCGTCTCTTATAATTGCATCACAATTTTTGTTTATAACTATATAAACACTGTTCACTACTGAGCCAAGCAGCACACTATGATTATTTTTCCTCTCCTATACATGTTTTTTTTTTTCCTTAAGTGAATACCTCTTTTTATTTGCTCAATTTGCTATGTATCTATGGCTAATTCTTCCCAAATGTTCCACATGATCAATTGCCTTAAAATACACTTTTCCTCATAGGCCAGGCACCAGATCACTTTCTGTTGCATTTCTTCTCTGGAAGACCAATGGGCCCACTACACAGGGGCCCAGGGCTCCCCATGACTATGACTTTTTCCTTCATTTTTCTCTCCATGGGTTTGGTGACTCAGTGTTGCACCTCCTAATCTAGACATCCAAGAACACTTTGTCAGATCTCTGCAAGTGAGAAGAGAGTTCTTAAATTGTCGATTTTCATCTTGAAAACAGTATTTTACCAATCCTAAAGACTCAACACTTGCAGCAGTAATTCACAGCTGAAAGATACTTCCAAAACTAAGATTTTAGTGTCTAACAGAGTTTCGATACCTTGGGTCACCAGGCATATTCTCAGACATTTGCGGTAGTATCTTTTCCTTTAAAAAGAGTCCATTTGTATACTACTAAAGTGTTAGAAATACCATCTTAACAGTGCCCTCTGGACTCCAGCTGCAGTGGGTAGGAGGTGGAGCTTTTGGCGGGGGTGGGAAGATGGGGAATGCATTTGTCACCCAGACACTCAGTTGCCTGGCCTCTGTGCAGTTGGTAACTATCAGAGTAGTGCACATGTGGGCACACACCTCTATTAGCTATTTCTTAATCTGCATACCCTTACTCTCCATCAGTGTTAATAGCTAACTCCATTCTCGTAGGCTGGGAAATCCAACTTTGAAATGTTCGCTTCTTCATCTGGACCTAGTCAGTCATTCTCCAGTAAATAACTGGGCTTTTTTCTTAAACTTCTAATTTAGGATAATTTTAGATTTAAAGAAAAATTGTGAACATATTGCAGAGACTTCAAGCCCATTATTAACATCTTACATAAGTGTGGTACACTTGTCACAACCAATGAACCAATACTGATACATTATTATCAACTAAATAAAGCCCTTACTTTATTCAGATTTCCTTAGTTTTTACCTGATGTCTTTTTTTTTTTTTTTTTTTTTTTTCTGTTCTAGGATCCCATCCAGGACACCACATTGCATTGAGTCGTCATGTGCCCTTAGCTTCCTCTTGGCTCTAACAGTTGGTCAGATTTTCCTTGTTTTTGGTGACTTTGACAGTTTTGAGTACTGGTCAGGTATTTTGTAGGGTGTCCCTCAATTGGAATTTGTCTAATGTTTTTCTTATGATTAGACTGGGGTTATAGGTTTGAGGGAGTAAGACCGCACAGGTGAAGGACCATTTTCATTACATCAAATCAAAGTTACATGTATCAACAGAGCATCACTTTATCTTGATGTTGATGTTTCTCTTGGTCACCTGGCTAAGTTAATGTTTGTCAAGCTTTTCCAGAAAGAGAAAAGTTACTCTTTTTTCCTCCCTTTTCATACTGTAAATTTTGGAAAGAAATCACTCTCTGCAGCCCATAGTTAATGAGTGGGGATTTATGCCCCCTCCCTCTTTAAGGATAGAGTATCTACATATATTATTCGGAGTTCTTCTGCGTGGGAGATTTACTCATCCTCTCCTACTTATTTATTCAATTATTTGTATCAGTATGTACTCAGGGATATGTATATTATACTTTGGGTTATAATCCAATACTGCTGTATTTTGTTGCTCAGATTGTTCTGGCTTTGGCCATTGGGACTCCTATGTCCTTTTCACATACTGCCATTATAGTGTGCTTCATTTTGTTTGGCTTGGCTTGGTTTTGAGAACTTCTTTACTTTTTGGCACTACAAGATGCCCCAGACTCACCTTGACTATTTTAATCACCTGTTTTCACAATCATAAGCCTATTAGAATTAATTACCACTTTATAACCTAAGACCTAGAACAAATAGTTCACTTGGGGAGGGTAGGAATAGATGTTAAGCAAAAATTCCCCAAAACACTTGCTCCCCTTCCTCTAATCATTACTTTCGTGGGAACTATGAACTACGGCCAGAAACCTCAGAATCTCCTTATGTTTCCCTTTCTGCCCAACCACCTTCTTGTCAATTTGACTGTTTTTCAGATGTTTGTCTTGTCTCCATCTCACAGCCAGTGCTCAGCTAAGACCCCTGTGACTTACAAGACTGCAGCAAAAGCCTTCTCTCCACATGATTTCCTTTGTCCACTTGCTCTGCTGACACATCCACCCTCTTCCCTTCTGCTAATTACCATAAAACATCTGCTAGCTCTTTATTTAGGTGGACCCCGCTAGGATTAGCATCTAAAGCTTCCACAGATGTGTCCCCACATGTGGCTTCACCTCTCAGGAAACTCCTCCCACAGGCACTCTGCCATGACTACCCTTGAATACTGGGCCCTGAGCATGAGATTTGCAGTCGGGTGGACCATAACCTCTACCCTCAGCCTGGTGAATCCAGCATAAGGGCCACGTCTTCATCCCTAGGCACTCTCTGTGGGCTCTGCTTGTACCCCTATTATAGCCTGCCTCAATCTCCATCTGGTCCTATGATTGTCTCTCCCACTAGATTGGAATCCCCTTATGGGAAGGGACCTGTCTGTCTTATTAACCTTTCTCCCCTTCGTGGTGTCTGGCTCAGGACCCCCATTCAGAGGCAGTTTGAGGAATGTGCTCAAACCCTTCATTTATAAGCCTGTTGTTTTACTGCCCGACACCAGAGGGCGCTGTGAGCATATTGAGGAAGACGGTTATAATGCTATAGACCTGGAAGGCTGAGAAAGGCTTATAAGCTTGCTTTGTTTTGGGATTGCACGCGATTTACTGCTCTTTGCTTATTCTAAGCACATCCATTCGAGTTTATTCATGAGTTGTGCTCCTGTTATATTTATAGACTAATACAAAAGTCACCAATGACACTTCTATCGTAGGTCAGATCCTCAGATAGGACTGCCTTCATGGTCTCTCCAGACCCAAAGTGATCCTTCTATCCCCAGCTGTCCTCCTCTTACCCCTAAAAATGGGGACTGCAAGTCCCAAGGGCAATGGGTGATATGGTTCTGTTCCTCTTCTGCCCCACCCTACTACCACACACACACACACACACACACACACTCTCTCTCTCTCTCTCTGTGACATCTGGGGTCTCTGGCTGGTGGTTAAAAGGCTCTAAACTCCTGTGGGCAGGGCCAGAGGTTGCTATGAGAAACAGCACCTCCATTGATCCTGACCCCAGGGATACTGTCAGCTACCTGTGTGCTCCCAGGGGCTGGAGGTGAGTTGCAGCATCAAAGGGGCCTCTTGGTTTGAGAAGACTCCCTAACTGACTAAACCAGGGAGCCCCATTCCAGAGGGGTTGGCTATTTGCAAGGGTCTCATGCCTTGTACATCTTTTCCAAAAAACAACATGGCAGTTGGAGGCCATAAACCAAAGAGTTGATGTTTTCCAGGAAATAATCTGGCTTCTCCCTAGTAAACCACCTCTAGCCCTGGAGTCCCTGAGTAGCGTGACAGCATGAGGCCCCAGTAGAAGGAGGGAGGCACAGGAGCTCCTCCCCCTCATCTTTGGTGTAAACTTGTTCCTTAAGCCTGCCCTGCGTGCACCTCTGATAAACAGGAAGGCATTTACGCCATCAGTGTCCGTCCCTCACAGAGCATCTGAGATCTGTCTGGGCCATCAAAGCCATCCCCAGCCCCCAGGAGCACTCTGGAGGGGACTCTGGCCTCACTAGAAACAATTCCCCATTGTATCCCCCTACCTTGGAAATCATAGATTTGTAAACAAGCCCTTACGTTTAGACAGGTCCTGCCCTGGCTTTGTGCTGGTGTGTTGTTTTTTCTTCCCTGAACAATGTCCTTTCCAGTAGGGCCAGCCGTTCACACCATTGTCTGAGACCCTTGGACTACAGGAAACAGCACCAGATTCTTATCAGCTGACGGGGTGCAGAGTGAAGAGATGAGGTCATGCCCATACAGCAAGCTGCTGCTCTGCCACGTCATTCTTCCATACCTTTATCTCTGAGAGTGGAGCCCCCCTTGTCCTCCTAACAGGCAAATCTAAGCTTTGAGTGTCTCTAATACTATCTCCTCCATTTGATGACAGACACCTGGACTCTGCTCCAGGCCTCTGTTAATTTGGAATCCTCTCTAGCCCCCAACTGTCCCGTTGCCCTGGTCTTCCCTCTTTACCCAATGGGATGCTCTTGGCAGTGAAACACACCGCATTGGGATGGACTAAGGTACACTGCAGTCATCTTTCTCCCTGCGGGTGAGAGGTCAAGACTGGTCCCCTGAGTTCTCCTTACAGCAGAGTCCCTGAGTGCAAGTTACTAGCTGACTACTGGAGGCTGAGTGTGGGGATGGGGGTGGGCATCACTTACAAGGCCTCCCCTGGAGACTGTGCAGCATTTCCCGTCCTCAGTGGAGAGCGATTTTTTTAAAAGGCTGCATTTGAGGAACTAGGAGTTTCCTTTAAGAAAATCCATCAGGGAAAGTGAAAGGATTCATTAGGACACAGCCTCCAAGGTTGTGGGGCCCAGCAGTGGTACTCACGGCAAAGACTGGCTGGGGCTGGGTGGTGGGAAGTGGGCACGGGCTCGCAGCTGGTGTTACTTCATCTCCTGTGCTTCAGGAGGGGGTGAGTCCGGAAGAGGAGCCAGGGTGGGGGACCAACAATCCTTAAGCTCCTTATCAGTTATTATATCCAAACCTAGCTCCACCCATTCTCGCAGCACACCAGGGCCAAGTTTGTAATCTCAGAAAACCCAGGGGACTTGACCTTGGCGTGTGTTGAACTTTCTCCCTGTGGGGAGCCTCTGCAGACCAGGACTTGGGTGAGGCTAGGGTGGATCCTTAACTCGGGTGGAAATTGGGCTGTTTCTGAGCAACTGTCTGCTAGTTTTAAGGAGGAGATGTGGCTAGCTGGAGACGCCCCCACTTTGCTTGACTGGCAGAGGCACGTGAGAGAGTTCTCTGGGACCTACTCAGCTCTAACTGCATCTGGGGCCCTTGCCAGCCCACAGAGAGGATAACTGGGCAGGAGGCAGGCCTGGCTCCTGACGGCTGCTGCCTGCCCACTCCTGCAGTTGGGGGATTCTAGAGGCTTCTGGGACCTGACCCGGGCTTAACTGAATGAAAGGGAAGCATAGAAGCCATTTAAGGAAATGAAAGGACTGTTTTTCACCCTTATTCTGCCTCCACCCTGCCCGCCATCCTTCCTCAGAAACTAGTCTTTGGGACTGCAGGACAGGCTCAGTCTTGGGGTGAATCCTAGCCTCTGCAGAGGACCCTTCCAGACACAGGAGGGGCAGGAAGTGGATTGAGGAGGTAAGCTGGATGTGGGAGGACAGGAACCAGAGGCAGGGCAGAGTCCAGGTCCGAGAGACAGCAGGCAGGTGGCTTGGCAGCCCTGGTCCTGGGGTGGCAGGCCCTGCTCTGGTACCAGCCATGGGAAACCAAGAAGTGGCTGTTCCATCCAGAAAGTCAGGGCCTCCAGAGTTTACAGGCTTAGGAGGCAAAGATTAATCTCTCATGTCAAGGGAGGAGATTACTCTAACCAGCATTTTCCCAAAGTATGCTCTTTAAAACACTGGAAACATGAGATGGTAACTGCTCCATGGGAAAAAAAGGGATAGAGGACCACATGTTTTGGAGGATCATGTAGCATGTAGTAGGCATGCACATTAACAGATCATTGTGGGTGCCTCGGGGATGTCACAGGGCAAGCAGGCAGCCAGTGCACAGCTCCGTGGGGGCGAAGGGGGCAGAAATCTCGTGTTTATTTGACCATTGTCAAGGATCTCATGGGACAATTTTTCCGAAGAACACCATTTTGGAAAACATTTGACTAGAAGCCCTTTTCCGGCTCTAAACCTGTTTGGGAAATTATGAAACAGGCCCCAAGACCAGGGGAAGTGTGAGACTTAGAGGAAAAAGCTGGGAGAGGAAGATAGAGTGAAATCCTTAAGGCAGGAAATAGGGCTCGAGATGGGAGGAGGGAGGGGGAATGAGGGGCCAGGGGAAGTCCAGACCCAAGGGGTCTTCGGGGCATGGGTAGTGGCCATGTGGGAGCAGAGATGCTGTGCTCCTCATGGGAGAAGGGGCTGTGAGGCTGCATTCACGCACCCTCCCAGCCCGGCACTCCACACAAAGTGGGGCTCTGATGAGGCTTCTCGGAAGGGGTGGTGATGGCCTGGGGCAGGGCAACAGGATTTCACATTCTGTCAGGCCTGGGTGCTCGTGCAGCGTCCAGGGGGCAAAAGCATGGGTCCCACCCTAGGGCCAGGGTGCAAGATGGGATGGATGACTGACCTGTATTAAGCACCCCCTAGTCTATAGCACGGATTGAGGGGCCCATCCAAGAAAGAAGGTATTCTCCCTGGTGATGTGGGGTGATGTCCCTCCCATCTTTAAAGTACCCCTGGCTTTTTCCATCTCCCTCCAGCCCCGATGGAGTCTGCTCTTTGGGCAGGAGCATGTTGTCACTAGGGGAGTGAGAGGTGGGGGAGAGGCACCTCCTGCAGCCCAGCAGGCCAGACTCTGGGGCTCCCCCTCCTCTGCTGAAGCTGCAGCTCTCACCACACAGCCCAGCCCCCCCGCCCCCACCAGCAAGAGCACAGTGGCCTTTTTTTTTTTGGTGGGGGGACAGTAATTAGGTTTACTCATTTTTTAATTATTATTTTTATATTATATGTTAATTATTTTATATTATATTTTAATTATTATTTTTCTTGATGGGGGCACTGGGGATGGAACCCAGGACCTCGTGCATGCTAAGCACGCACTCTGCCACTGAGCTATCCCCTCCCCGTCAACACGGTGGTCTTAATACACGTTGGTATGTGGCTGATGAAGACAGGCACCAGGCCAAGTGTTGCTATCAAAAAGTCAAGTGTAATTATGAAAAAGGAGCAGGGCAGCCTACGTGCCCAGCTACCCTTTGCCAGCATTTTTTTTCCTGGCTTGAGATCTTCCTGAAGTTCCAAGAAGTCTCAGAAGCCCAAGGGACAGGATTTTCCTAATTTAACAAGCAATCTCCACTTCATAGGCAAAGCCCTCTGACTCCTTCCTTCCCCTGATACCTATCTCCTCTTCTAGGAAATACCACCCAGAGTGGCTTATCCCTCCTAGAATGGTCAGGGAAGGCTCTTCATTTCCAGCTCACAAACATAGCATCAGACAATTTAGTACAGAAATACACAGGTACAATAACGATATAATTATGTGATATAAATATTAACTTCATCCCTTTCCTTGTAGGTTGTGTGGTAAACCACTGTGCTGTCCTCACCAGCACTGAGGGGCAGTGACAAAGGAACAATAGTAATTATGAGAACTGTGCTTTGAAGACAGAGAAACCACAAGGCCCATCTCAACATATGAATACAAAAATAGAATTCACACATAGAGGCATTTCCAGGCGTTAATAACACACAGTACCATGGGGGATAGGGGTGGGCAATCAGTAGAAGCTGTCCATAATTTTCCAAATGCTGGTGTTCCTGGTTCAGGATTTTTAACTCCTTCTCCCTCTGTTTTCCAGAGTAACTTCCCTAGGGGACCCTGCCTGGAGCCGGCCACACATGGACCCAGCCTAGAGGCCCAGTTGCTTCTTCCTGGGACAGAGGGGCAGAGTTGGCTGCAGCTCTGACACCTGTTCCATTCTACCCTCTTCCGTGGCCTCTACCTCCTCCTCCCCTTTCTTCTCCAGGCCCCTCCCCACAGTCCTCTCCTCTGCTTTCACCTGCTGACATCTCAGCCACAACCACCCCAGGCCAGCGGCTTCCCAAAGTGTTATCAAGGTAACCTCAGTGCTTCTGTTTCACTTACTCCAAAGGGAGAAAGAAGGGCCTGTTTCAGATTCCAGTTCTCTGGAGGTGGTGGTGGGGCATGGGGGTCTTGGATAAAATCCAAGGCAGACACAGTCTGGGTTTGAGTTCAACAGGGCAGGAAGCCCTGTATTGCTTTTTGTCTGTGTTTTTTTTTCCTTCCTCTCTTCATCTTGATTTTTTAATGGAGGGAATCTCGAACCTGATGCTCTTGTCTCCCTCCTGTCGGTTTTGTGCGTCACTGACTTGTTCATACGCAGTCTGGGAACAACTTTTCATTTAGTCCTCCTCCTCCCCCTCCATGCTCCCCAGCCCAAGAAACACATTACCGCTGATGGCAAAAACACCTCCCTACGCGCCCAGACAGAATGCATCCTGGCCACCTGAGCCTCGCCCCCAAGAGCCAGCAGGATTTAGCAGCTTCTCCCCTACATTTCTTTCCCTTAAAAGAGAAAAATTTTCATAAATGAACCATCCATGACAAACCCTTATTTAGCAGAAACCAAAGATCCCAGGGTGGGAAATACTTGGCTCCTGGGCTAACCGATGCCTTCTTGGGTCCCTGAGAATGCCTGCCCTTGGGTTCCAAAGCCCATCCGAGGGTCTCCCACCCTTTCCCCTTTCATCTCAAAAGCCTCAGTCCTCTGTGGCCCACCAGGCAAAGCCCTGCCCCTGGTCCTGCCCACCAGCTGTAGCTTGCTCACAAAGCTGTCACATTCCCACCCTTCCAGGCTGTGGGCAAGGTTGCATTGCCCTGGGAAAGACAGCTCACTCCTCCAACTACCCCACACTTTCCCAGCTCCCCTTTCCCTATCTCTAGTCCACAGAGATGGGGGATAACATTCTCCTAGAATCCCCCCACTCCCTGCTCATCAGCGTGGAGACCCTGATGGTAGGGAGGGCCAATCCCATCAGGAGTGTGGGCATCCCAGGAAACTTGGCCTGGCAGCTCTGGGACTTAGGGAAGGGAAGTCAGGCTGTGAAATGTTCTCTTGCTTTCATTTGTGAAGTGGGGCCTGAGGTCCAGACCATCCCCAGGACCCAGGGAGCTCTCGCAGTCCATGCTTCTATGATTCTGAGATGGAGAAGAGGTGGTGGGCAGTGGGGAACCACCAAGATTGCAGGGCATGGAGTGTGAGGGGGTCTTGCTGTAACGTCTTCTCAGTGCCTCCACTTTCCCACCCACCTCGCAGGAAAGGTCTTCTTCCCCCGTGCTAGCTTAGGAGGCAACTTCTACCCTCCTTGGCTGCCTGAGGGCCCCCTGCCCAGGCACCTCCTCAGACGCACCCACACACCCACACACCCACTGGAAGGGTCACTCAGAATGGCCATTGTTCTGCAGGCTGGGTGAGAACCACCCAGCCCTCTCGCCTCTGGCCCCCGGGCACAAGCGGAAATGTGCTCGGGGGCCTTGTCTGAGAACAAATAGCAGTCCCACTGGGGTTGCCAGCAGCCAGAGGGTGCTGGTTCCAGCCTGGGACTGAGCACAGAGAGGGGCAGGGAATAGGCCTCAGACACAGGGCCCTCCATCAGGCCCCAGCGTTTCCTGTGGGTGACCTGGTAGGAGTCTGGGGGCAGAAATTCCCATCTCTAAGAGACAATCAGGCACGTTGGCCTCCTCTGCCCTAACCGGGTGGGTGAGTGGGAGATGCTGGGGGCTCATGCTGGCCACTCGGCCTATCCCAACTACCCTCTCCTCATCCCTCTCCTATGTGGCCTCCACTTCCCGGGGTGTCCGATTGCGCTCAGCTTGCACCCGGCTCTTCACCTTCTTGCCTAGCTCCAGCCCCACCCAGTTCTTGCCCTTGGCCTGTTTGCCACGGCTCCGGCTGCGGGAGGGGCACCACACGCGCTCACAGTACTCATCCACCCGGGGCAGGTTGGCGAAGCCAATGAGCTGCAGAATGTCCTTATACCAGGCCTTGGAGGGGGCGGAGGCTGGGCCTCCCCGGGTTGCAGGCTCCTCTGGCCTGGGCTGCCGAGGGAACAGGCCGTCAAGCTGCGCAGCCACGATCACCTCTAGAGCCAGGCGGACCACCACCTGGGAGAAGCCGTGCTCCAGGGTCATGCAGGTGTAGGTGCCCGCATCCAGGCGGTTGAGCCTGCGGAACAGCAGACCCTGTTCCGTTTGCAGGATGCGCTCATCTGTCTTTACCTGCTGGGGGTGTGGGAGGGCATGAGTCGGGCAGAGGGTGGTGCAGGGCCTGCACCATCAACTTCTCTGCCCCCTACTTTTCCATATTTGCCATCTCAGAGCCTACTCTCCCCTCCCAGCAGCTTGGCAGGCTCAGGCTCCTCGACTGTGAGCTAATTGCAGGCAGGGCCTCACCTTCCCATAACCCAGGACAGGGCCTGCAAAGGGGGATTCTCAAAGATTTGACTGACTGGTCTCTCCCCTAGTCAGAGCTCTGGGGCCCCTATCTTGGCCTTGGTGGTGGAGGTGGGGGGCTGGCACACATTCCCAGGGAACAGAGGGTGTTAAAGAGGATCTATGGGCTTTCACTCAGAGGGACTATACCTCCTAGCTCCAGGACTAGGACTCCCCTCCACTCTATACACACACACACACACACAGTCCTCCAGATCTTGGTCTGCATTGGTCACTCCCTGCATAGTGCGGGGCCCACAGCCCCATCCCAGTGTAGGAGGTGGGAGCGCGGTTCTGATCTGGCCCCATCTCTGGCCTGGAGCCTCTCTGGGCTTTAGTTTGCACATCTGTACACCAAGGCTGCCCTGCTTGGGTGGTGAGTGTTGTGTAACTCCATCTCATCACTCCCCCGCCCCTGGCCCTCCGGGGGAGACTTCTCAGTGCCCAGCCCAACAGCTGGCCCAAGGCTGGCCTCCCCCAGTTCTCAAGCTGGAAGAAGAGCCCCTCCTGTAATCAACCCACTGCCTCCCCTTCCCTGCCCGTGGGAGCAGCTGGAGAACAGTTCTTCACCCTGCCCCACCGACATCCATCCTCAGGCCCCAGACTGAAGCCATCTCTGGGGTTGACAGAGCTTTCTGGATTGGGGAGGAGAGGGCTTGGGCAGACAGCTGGACTCTAGTGAAGAAGTGTGGGGCCAGGCAGTGTGTGTGGTGGGGGGATGTGTGTATGTGCAAGGGCCAATGGTCAGGGGCACAGGCTAGGGCAGAGGAGGACCAAGAACCCCTGAGGAAGAGACCCCTTCAAAGATGAGCCATATGTGTAAGCATGCAGGGCTTCCTGACCAGCCCAGACCTCCTTCCCTCTCTTCTGTCTCTGCTACTCCCCATCTCAGACAGAGCTTGGCTCAGTCCCTAGGAGTTTGTGGGCTTCCGTCACTGGATAAGTTCTACCACATGTGGCCTGGGTGTTCTCAGATGGCAGGAACAGGGACACTTCGTTCTAGGCGCACCACGGGCCTAATACACACTTAAGTTGATCTTAGCAGGTGCCCCCCAGAGGCCCTTCCTAAGGCTTTGGGTTCAAGGAGGGGTATGACCTCAGGACACATGCAGGCTGGAGGTTCACCTGGTCAGGCCCGTCGTCCCCCGGCCTCTGCAAGAACCAGCGCACAGCGGCCTGGGGGGACTTGGGCAGGCACTCCAGGAAGGTGCTGTTGTGCTCCGTGCCGTAGACCGCGGTGGTTGCCACGAGTCCTGCAGCCTCCTCTGGAGGGATTTGAAGATAGGCTCAGCTCAGGAACTAGGGGACCCCAGGGACCATCAAGAGACTCCCCCAGCCCAGGAGCCCCCACAAATGTGCCAGGGACCTAGGTGCCTATCAACCCCCAAGCCGCTCACTCTACCCTAAGACCCTATACTCATATACTGACAAGAGCTGCACGCACAGGGAAACCAAGGACGGTCTGTTACTACAGGACTAGCCTGAGGCCACACCTCACAGGGGTGGAACCCAGGCCATTAGGGTGAGGGGGCCCTGTGGGAGCCCAACTGGCGCCACCATGCCTGCTGCCACTCACCTTCCTGGCTTTGGCCCAGGCACTGCAGGGCAGGGTTGCCATGCCGGATATCCTGTCGGCGGATCCGGCGCTTGCTGGTGCCTGGCCGGTAGCGGGTGCAGGAGGCACCATCCCAGGCGCAGTACGGGTCCCGGGCCAGGCAGCACTCTGCACAGGCACTGCCGTAAGTCTGACACTGGTGTAGCTGGAGCCGGGCCACGCCCAGCCTCGAGCCCACGTACAGCATTTGCTGGAAGGGACACAGGCAGAGCTCATAGTGAGCCTGCACTCCTTCTCGAAGCGGCTAGGCTCTCAGCCCCTTTGGCTTTCCTGAGACCCCTGCCATTTGCAAGAGTCTTCCAGAGCCTCTTGGGTGCATTCCCAAAACCAAAAAGCATTTATCAGTCACCTGATCTACATTAGATCCTGTGCTAGGGTGTGGAGGGGGTAAGGAACCCCTGAGGTTCTCTAGGGGGCTTCTCCAGGCCCTCCCTGCAGTTGACCTTTGCTTTCTACCCCCATAGCCTTTATCCTGTCTTGCCATTAACCTTAGAGGTATAGTCTGCTTTAAGTGATCCCAGTACAAAAGTCAAGATTTACCCAAAGATAAACTGGGGCAGATGAACTTGGGGAGATTTTGCCTCTTGCAAAAGGACACACAGCAGGCCTCTAAAAAGTGGCTCCTAAGAGTGATTTAAAATCTGGATTTTGTTTTCAAGCACTTTTGGTCTACCCCTGAGGAACTGCACTTTGTGGATCTCCCCTGATCTGAAGAGAGACTCACTTACTCGGGGTCTCCCACTGCCCACTGGTTTCATGCATGGCATCTCAGCTCTCAACCCTCATTGCAGGGCCTAATCAGGCAGCCCCAGGGCCTGCTGTGGCTCGGCTTCCCAGTGATGGAAGCACTCAGGGAAGCTTCAGGAGACTGGTGGAGAGGAAAGAAGTTGGGGAGGATTGGCAGCTGTTCTTACCCTTTTCACGGAGATCTCCATCTCAGTGATGGGTGTTGGCACCTGGGGAAGAAGCAAGAGCTCCCCTGCATCCCGGCTTTCAGCCTCCTCCAGCCTCTGGATGGAAGCCACCTTTCTACCAGGTCAGTTCCCTCCCTGGCAACTAAGGCCAGACAGTCTTGCGCACTCATCGGGTTGCTAGAACAATCCCCTCACCCTGGCAGGCCTCCAAGGCTTGGCTAAAAGTAAGCTCTGGGGTCTCCTGCCACAACCTTGCTCCCTAGCAATAAGGCAGCCCTCCCAAATCACCCATCCCTTGTGGGGAGGCATGGCAGTTCCCCAGACACAGATCCCCTGCCTGACTCTATAGAGGGGCCAGCAGAACCCACAGGGAAGTTGGGGTTTCAGCCACCCCTCACTGCAACTTGAGCCTGGCAGGGCTTTGTCAGGGGACCATCACCTTGGCCATTCCTCTCTGGGCCCCCCAACTCTCAGCTTAGAGTGCGTCTCCAGGCCCCACAGTCATTTAGAAGCATCAGTAAGGCCTCTGCAGCAGTGTCACCCCTTTCACTCCCCACCAGCTGCGGGTTCAGTAAAGTCCAGCCCATCTCCCTCCTGTGCTTTATTCCTGCTTCCTTGTAGTCAGGCCTAGACCCAGGGACGGGGCTTGAGGGGACCCTTCCCATCAGTCCCCCTGCTCACCTTAAACACTTGGAGCTCCTCCAGAACCACCTCTTCAGGCTCAGCCGAGCCTCCCACCTGGAGGGCAATGACTTTGAGCACAGAACCTGAGTCTGAGGCAGGGAAGGGAGAGGTCAGTGAGAGAGGAAGGCAGAGCCTGGGTCCCAGCACACTCCCCTAGTGAGGCCACCCCACTAAGCCCACCCACCAGTCCCCAGGAAGATGACATCGTAGGTCCCGTCCTCTGCCTCCACACGGTCCACCACGATCTGACGCAGCTGCTGGGCCAGGTGGGTTTTGACGAGGACAGGGCGGCCCCGCCGAGGACGCACAGGCCGAAACATGAGTGGGTGGGCTCGGGCAAACTGCAGCACCTCATCGGGGTAGTCCTTGGTGCTGCCAAAGGGTCGTCCTGGCTGTGCGGTCATCTTGCTGGGGCACTGCGGGCAGCAGCAAAGGGAGCACGTGAAGCTTCCTGGGATGTCACATCCCACCCCAGTGTGTTTCCGAGGCCCACTGGTTAGGCACGCCAACCTCAGAGGGACCGCTCTTGCTGTAGGAATGACTCTTAGTGTCATCAGGGCTCTGCTCCCCTCCTAAACCCGCCCAGCCTCTGTGGAGCCCCAGCTCAGCTGCTTCCCTGGGGCTGCATACGGACTCAAGCCTGTCCCCGGGCGGAGACCCTCCTGGCATCTACTCAGCCCTCTTCCCTGGCCTGGCAGCAGGCAGATACTCACCACGCCAGGGCGGGGGAAGGGCACCTTGCCCCCATAGGGCCCCCACTGGTGCTGGGGACCATCTTGGTGGGCAAAGGGGCCCTTGAAGACCTCCCAGATATCCGCCATGTGGTACACGCAGACAGCGTAACCCTGGAACACAGCACTGCGGAGGGGGGACAGGGACAGTCAGGCCAGGGTGGCTGTCATAGGTTTCATAAGTAAGACAGAGGATGATGGTGACTGCGGTCAGCAGAGACCAGAAAACGAGGACACCCAGGCAGAGAATACAGCCATGGAATCACTGGGTCAGGGACAAAGACAGGGACCCATGGTGAGGCAGGGACAAGAAAGCAGAAGCTCAGGGGAGGAGGCTGAGGGTGCAGAGATGGGGCCGGGGCAGGGGTGAAGGAGGCTGTGTGCCCACCTGACCGTGCTGAACAGAGCGTACACCTCTGGGCTCTTCCCTGCATTGGGCCACAGCAGGAACACGTCCTCTGGGAGACAGAAGGCCACCACCAATGCCCCCTACTCACTGGCTCTGAGCACCCCCCAGCTCACACCCCACCTGCCCTGGCCACGGCCTTACCCAGCTGGTCAAAGTGGGTCTCGGTGCCGCCAGGGCCAGGCACGGAGCAGAGCAGCCTGGCCTTGAGGAAGGTGCTCCATTTGTTCACCAGCACCCGCTGGCCACCTGCATCATTCTAGTGGGTAGGGGCCAGTCAGTCTTGTGCCTTGGGGGCAGGCCCCTCCACCTGCTCCTCCTCCCTACTTCTGCAGGTGGGGACAGGTCCGGGAAGGAGAATTTGAATCTCACTGCCCCTTCCATAGCTCTCACCACACAGACGCGGCCCACGCGGCTGACGATGACATGGCCCAGGCCCCCATCAGGCGAGGGGACTGTCTCCGAGAAGAAGAAGTACACCTTGTCATCATCCTGGTCCAGATTGTCCGGGATCCGGGCAGCCATCACAAATTGGGGTTCTGGGAGGTGAAAGGGAGAGGCTGGTGGGGGCCCTCACAGTGGAGGATGGGGGGAGGCTGAACTAATGAGGAGGGAAAGAAGCGCAGGACCCCACTGGAGGCTAGAGTCCCAGGGAGTAGAGTAGGGATGGGCCGCCCTCTGGTCCCCACTCCAGAGTCAGCTCTCCCGCCTCCCTGCCAGTGTCAGAGGCAGACACCAATCAGCCTGGCCCTCAGCAGACCCCTGGGCTCACCATGCAGAAGGTTCTGGTCAGAGTCAGAACGCAAGGCTGGCCGGAGTCCCCCACTCCGGAAGATCATGGCCTCACGCCCCAGGAAGTCAGCATTGAGGCCTGTGTACAGCTCCCCTCCTGGGGTAGGGGTAGGAGGCAGGGTCAGGAGAGGAGGGCCAGGCCTGTAGCCAGGCCCCATTCCTTCCCAGCCAGCTCCCACCCTCACCATGCCTGCCCCGGTCTGGGCATCACCTACCTACAAAGGTGCTGGCAAAAGGACTGCTGGGCTCATGTGGGCACCTCCCCCGCCCACTTTCCACACTGCGAGGCTCCAGGTGGAGTACATGCTGGGGGAGAAGGAGGGAGACAGATATGTCACATAGGAAAGCAGGGCAGTCCCCCACCCGGGCAGTGGCCATCGCGTGCGGCTGGAGAGTGGGGGTGGGCAGAAGGCACCCTTATTCGGGCCTCACCAGTGGGGTCAGCTCCCTGCCACAAAGACGCCTTTCAGGCTCTGACACTTCTGCCCTGGCCCAGGCTCAATGGGGAGCGTTCAGGCGGCAAGGAGGAAATGTCACTGCTTCCCAGTCCTTTTTGGGGCTGCCCGGCTCACCTCCCCACGATGCCCAACTGCAATGAGGGCGCAGGTGGGCTGGAAGGCCCCGGTGCCACATGCCAGCAGGTGGGTCCGGTTGTGGGGATGCAGCACCCGCACAAAGTTGGCGCAGTCCACCTGGGGAGGAGGGAGTGGAGGGCATGAGGGGTGCTGCCTGTCTGGTCAGCTCCGGTGATCTAGAGTGGGGGGAGATTCTTCCAGACCATCAAGAACCCTCAGGATCTGCTCCAAGTGTCCCCAGCACCGGCACTAGGGTAGCAGTGGCCCCAGGCTCTCCTGAGGGTCAAGGCCTGGGAGTTGGTCAAGGAAGCGGGGACGGATGTCACTCCCAACAGCACTCACCAAAGGATCTCTTCCCTTGCGAACACATGCCTCCCTCTGTCCTGGCTGCGGCGGCCACAGGACCTAAAATACAGCCTGGCTTACCCCTGACCTCACAGCCTCGGTTTCCCCAGCAGGCCTCCCATCTAGAGTTGCTCGGCTCTGAGACAGACCCTCTTCCCGGTCAGCCCAGCTCACCTCCCGGGGATCCATCCATGCCTGGTCCAGTCGCAGGGAGTAGATGGCATCACGGCCACCCAGAAACAGGCGGTCCCGGTACTCGTCCAGGTACAGGGCCTGAAGGTCCAGGGAGCCCCGGGGACCCAGGAAGATGGCAGAACGGTTGGCAGAAAGGAGGTCTAGGAGGGAGCGAGGGAGGGGGTCAGAGCCTGCTGCGCAGCCCACTTCTCCAGCCAACATGTGGAGGTGGAGGGTCCCAGCTGTGCGTTCACCCCCCACACACTTACATCTGGAAAATGTTTCCATCCACAGGGCTGCTGGAGGGCTTCTGGGAAATGGCTCCTGGGGGTGGGTGGGACGGGGACTCTGAACCCCCAACCCAGCTCAGCCCACCCAGGAGCCTGTCCCTTACCCCTCCCACTCATTGGCCCCCTGGTTTTTCAGTTAACATCTTCCCACTGGCCCATCTGAGCCCTATCCAGTCCCCAGGAAAGATAGCTCTGCTGACAGGATTTATGGCAGCAAGCTGGGCAAAGGGCTGGGAGAGCCTGGAGAAAGGGTGGGTGATCTGAACAGCGTGCAAGGCTGACTCAGTGGGACAGGTGAACGAGTAGGGAAGAGTGCTCCCAGCAGAGGGAACACCTGGCAAAGGCCTGGGTGTGGGAGAGGCTGGGTATGGTCAGGTGGATCTGTAGGCTCCGGTCCAGGGATGTAGCTAAAGAGGGTTTTCTCCTCCATAGACACTGCCCACCCAGGCCCCAGGGGTTGGCTGTCTGGGGACAATGATCCCTGAAGGTGGGGATTCTCAAATAGGTCCTTGGGGTCCAGCTTGGTAGGTGGAGGTGATGGGTGGGCAAGTGAAAGCAGCAGGCTGTGGTGGGAAGGGGCGAGGGCCATCCTTGGGAATACCGGGTATCCAAGTCTGCCCAAAAGGTCATCCTCAGCCCAGCACCTACTCTATCCCCAAACTCATCAACAGTCTCTTCAGGAAGCCCTCCATGGCTGACAGTACTTTGGGAGGGATTTGCCCTATTTGGGCCTTTTCTTATAACCTGACTGCCCTCTAAAACCCACAGCTCCCAGCGCAGGACCACATTTCTCCCACCACACTGACTCTTCAGACTCTCCAGAGTGGAGCCACATTCCCTCCTCCAGACTCTCCAGAGCAGTCCTGGGTCTCCCCTCTTGGACTGGGGTTCCTGAGGGAAGATGATCACCCCTCTGGCTTCCCCAAGAAGAATCTGTGGAGAGCCTGTGTCTTAGGGACATTTCCCATGGACCATCTCCACAGATTCAGAGGAGACTGTGTCCCAGCTGAAGCATAACATAAGCTAGATCTGCAGGGGAACCTCCTGGACCAGGATGAGCAAAGAGGGGAGACCGGAATCCTCCGTGGGCTACAAAGGGCCTCTTGGATGGAGGGGAAAAGGCAAGGTCAGCACTGCCAAGGTCAGGGAACAGGGCCATGAAGATAGGGTGAAGGACGCCACTGAAGGGCAGGACGAGAGGGACAGGATGTTGCCCTCTCCCATACTGTCTGCCCTGGGCAAGGAGCCGGGCTGAGTGCAGACAAATCGTCCAGACCTGCCCTCTCTGCCCCCTCCCCATCTCTCTCTGCCCAACTCTGCTGAGGTCTCTCTTCTTTTCTCAACAGCCCCCTCAGGTTTCCCTGCTTTGTCTGTCTCTCCCACCTCCACCTTGGCCCTGTCTTTCAGAACCTGTCCTCCTCCCCCGCCTTCCTCCTGGGTTCCTGCCCCTGGCGGCCAGCTGGGAGCACCATGCCGGGGAGTGAAGGTAAAGTGCTTCCCCCATGGCTGTTTAAGGAGTGACCGCATCTTTCTGGCTGGCAGAATAGACCACCCAGAGCTGGCTGGGGCCCCACAGCTGGGGTATCGCAGGGTCCGGGGCTCCCACAGACACACACACACACACACACACACACACACACACACACACACACACACACGGGGCGCGCACCGCCTGTACCTCGGTAGGAGAGCCGCAGGCGGGGCACGCTGGGGCCGGGGCTGGGGCAGCCCCCGCGGAGCAGGAGGCCCCCCAGGAGGCAGCAGATGGCCCAGGCTGAGGGGGCCATGCTGCTTGCAGAGCTGCCCTAGGTCCTGGTCCTGCTGCTGATTGTAGTTTGCTCGGTTGCCGCCAGGCCTGCCACTTATAAAGCAGCAGCTCCACCCCGTCCCAGGCCAGGAAGGCGGGGAGGAAGAGGGAGGGGACCAGTGCCCAGTCATCCACCTGCAGCCTCTCCCTCCACTTCGGCTGGCCCAGTTGATGCCTCTGTGTCAGATTGGCTGGTTCCTAATTGGGGAGACTCTTTTCCCAGCTGGGATGTGGATGATTTATACAGAAATGTCCACAAATCCAAGTCCCCAGCCTCCAGCAAAATGTCAAGGGGGAGATAGCCTGAAAGGGAAATCAGAGATCAGAGGTTGCTGGGCTGGGTGAGAGTCTAGCTGGGCTCTCCTTTGCTCCCTGCCCCTCCACTGCCCATGAAAGAGAATCCCACAAATTGATTCTGGACTCAGGTCCCTGACACCAAGGGTCTAGACCCCTGAATCCTTGGCCTGGCACCCTAGCTCCCCTGGCAGGGCCCAAGTTGCCTGGGGCGGGGGGTGGGCGGTGATGGTCATTCCAGCCCAAGGGGCTCCATGTTTTGGATGGGGGCTTGAGGTCTGGCCACACTTCACAGATCTGATATTGGCAAGAGATGAATGCCCAGACTCTTCCACCCAGACCTGTTCCTGTGTGGCCTTTGGGTCTCATCCCAGCTCACTGGGGCAGGGGACAAGGTCTACCCCCATGCCAGGGAACCCCCCATTACCCTGCCTCCCTCAGTCCTCCAGTCCTACCAGGGCCCAGAGTGTCACCAGGTGAGTGGTGGGTTCTTTCCCAAGTTCCTGTCTGCTGGCCTATGATTCCTCCAGACTGAGGGTGGAGGGAGCGTGCTCGTACCCCCACGACCTCTGCTCTGAGCTCTGATTTAGGGGTAGAAGAATCACAGAAGAGAAACAAGGTGGGGATGAGGCTGAGGGGCTGAATAAGGGCAAGTGAGGAGACCTCCCTATGCCCCTCCCCGATAGTAGCCCCTGTCTCCACCTCCTACAGCTGCCCCACCCCAGACTCCTACCCTCAGAATCTGAGGCCCTGGGTACTAAGATTTCAAACTTGAGTCAGAATTTGTGCTCCCAGGATTCTAGAAATGCCTGCAAGTTAGATGCTCCCAGATGGACCAGCCTGAGCCCTCAAAGGGTGGTCAGAAAATGTTGGGGCATTAGAGAGGGAAGGACCAGGCCCAGGCCACATAGTAGGGTAAGGACAGGTCCTGCTCAGCCCTGCCCCTTCCTGGGACTCTCTTGCTTCTCAGGCTCCTGAGGGTACTGAGACCTCACTTCCTTTCCTAGCTCATTCCTGAAAGGGAAACAGATCAGCCTCTTAAATCAGCATGAGAAGGACCCCAGGACCTGGACCCTGTCTCCCCGCCTCCATCTCTCCCTGACATATACATGCCTCCTGACCTGGGATTGGGGAAGGGGCTACTCAGGGAGGCCACCCTGCCTCTGGCTCTCCTGAAGAACCTTAGCCAAGGCCCTTCCCTCTCTGGGTCTCAGTCTCCTTCCAGAGCCAGGGACCAACTATTTTGAATGTAATAGGTTCTATAAACTGGTGAGGGGTGCTTGTGCAAGGTCTGCCATGGTGGCGATCATATCCTGGGCCCTCTGTGTCCATTTCCCTAGGGAGATGTTTTGGCCCATAGTCCAGGTTAGGCTGGAGATTGAGGCAGACAGCCCCTAGTCAACACGTGGCCACCAGCTGTGGGCGGCAGCCCCAACAGCTCCTCAGCCTGCCAACTCACCCTGGGGATCTAAGCTCAGCCAGGTCCCCAGCTGGGGCTGCAGGGGCGGCCCTGGTCTTCTGAAGCAGGATTGGGGGATGGCCCATTTCACACTGCAGGAAAGTAGCCTGCGGTAGGGGCTGGGAGCCTGAGCTCTAAACTTGTCTTATGGCCTCGAGCAGGCCCTTTTCCTCTCTGGGCCTGTTTCCCAGTCTGGGACAGGGGTAAGGATCTTCTGTAAAGATCTCTGCTTGCTGGCTGCACAGGGGAAAAGACCCCAAGGATACCCCTGAGATCTGGGACCAATGGGCCCAGCTACAGGCATCTTGTGCCATCTAATGGACAAAGTAGGAATTGCAGGAGGTCCTAAAGCTGCCTGCTGCAACAGGCCCTGTGATGGACAATCCGGCCACCCAGCAGAAACCACAGCCTCTTGGGATGGCAGGCAGAAAAGAGGAAACCATAACACGAAGAGGCAGGGGCAGTGGGAGATGCTCCAGTGATTTCTTCTGATGGGGAAAGTCAAGGGAGGCTTCATGGCGGCAGCACATCTAGGCAAAGGATAATTCAGCCCAGAAGAAATGGAGAGGACTAAACACAACAAAATAGTCACAACTGGGTTATGTATGGAGGGGAGTGCAGTGCTATGTGCTGGTGGGAACTTGTCAGCCCTTGGCTGTATATCTGTGTGAATGTTGTCATGCACCAGGTGCCACCAGGTAGGCATGTGGAGGGTCACAGCCCAGCCTCTGCCAGCTAGAGTTCTGGGGTGGGCATTCCTGGAAGGAATAGATGCCCCCAGTCCCTCCTCCACCAACATAATTCTGAAACAGAGATACTGGGACAATCCCACTGGCTCCCTACCTGTGGACCCCTTCTTTAAGGCATCATCCAGCCACCCCTCTCCTTGTATCCTCTTTGTAGCTGGCCCAGTCTTCCTTCTGTTTCATTCGCAAAGGGTTTAACTCTTGGGGTTTCTCTCTTCTCCTCCCCCAATTCCATCATCATCCCATATGCCCTGGGTTCACCCAGTCATTGTCCACCTCACTGCCAGTTACTGTCTCCCCCACCTCAGCCACCCATCCTCCAAGTCACCACCAATGAGGACGTGGCCTTCAGCTCAGAAGTTTCTCTGTTCAGAACATCCCTCTTCTGATGCCTCCTCCTGTGCTCAGCATTCCCACTGCCACAATTCTGCCATCATTTCCTTGAGCCCCCCTTTCTCCTTGCCCAGCGTGGATCCAGAGTAAGAGGACAGAATGACAAGACACAACTTGTGATCCTTGTTTGGATCCTGGTCCTGGAAGAGGACTTCTTAGAGCAACTGACAAATTTGCGTGAGGTTAGCAGATGAGTTAGTGGTGGAGTGTCAGTGTTAATTTCCTGGGTTTGATCATTGTGGGTATTTAAAATGTTCACGTTTGGGGCAGCTGTGTGAAGCATAAGTGGGACTTCTTTCCACTATTTTTTGAAAGCCTGGAATTTTAAAGTGAAAAGTTAGAAATTTTAAAAAGAAATCAAAAGGGAAAAAGGAACCTCCACTTCCCAATACCCCACTCCAAGAACCTGTGCCTCCCTCAGGCTTCCATATCTCAGGAAATGGCAGTTTCATTCTTGAAATGAAAGGTCATCCTTGACTTGCTACATTCAATCCTTCAGTGAGGTCTGTCAATTCTAGTTCCAAAACAAGCCCTGAATCCACCCGTCTCGCTCCACTGTGCTGAGCGCCACCAGGCCTTCTCATCCTAAAGCTGCTGGGGCTCTGCACCCAGCCCAATGCTGAGAAGGGCATCTTCCCCATGCCCTTCCAAGGCTGGTTCCCTGTGGTTCTTCAGGCCTCAGTTCAGTGCCAGCTCCTCCAGGAAGCCTTCCAAGACCACCCTATCTCAAGGCCACCACACCACTACCATCCCCCTTCCAGCACATTGGTTTCCTCACTGCACTCATCCCCCTCTTTGTCTTCCTGAGTTGTCTTCCTACAAAATCAATGTCTGCCCTCCTTTTGAAGGGTCCCAGCATCCAGCCAGTGCTGGACACATGGTAAGGCTGTGACTAAACCCTGGAATGGTGCACTGCTGGTGCCCACTGTGGCCATGCCTCCTCTCATGAAATGTCATCATTCCTTGGTGTACATGTAGGTCCTTGAGTTTTCCAGCTCCTAAGAGCAGGCCTGAGGAGAACTTCTACCTTCCCCCCAGGTCTCTCCAGGGACCAGGCAGCTCCTGACAGCTTTGGCCTCCACTGGAGGCATCTCCAGAATTCAAAGACTGCCTCTGGAATGCTGGGCCTGTCTGGGGGATGCCAAGGCTGGTGCACAGGTGGGGAAGCTGTGGAGTGGCTGAGTGGAGCAGGGACAGCTGTTGACATTCGGGCTGGAGCCTAGGCACAGTGGCAGCTGTCCCTCTTACAAGCACCACTGCTGACACCTCCACTTCCTTGCAGCCCCCCACCTCCCCAAAGCCAATTTCACTGTTCTGGCTGTAGCTCTGGCCTGATTAAGCTGAGAGCCGACTAACCCGACTAAGCTGAGAGCCACCAGGCCCTGTGCCTCCATTCCCTGTCAGGGAGGGAGAGTGGGTTGCTGGAGCTGCTGAGGTTCATGAGAACTGGAAATTATGCCCATGTGGACCTATTCCATCAGACAGAATCCTCGGCTGGGAGCCAGGTGGCCCTGCTCTCCCCCAGACTCACTGGTGACCTTGACAGGCCCCCAAGCCTCTGGACCCTAGGGTACTTACCTGTCAAATGGGCAAGGGGAGGTAGAGTAGACGATATGCCCCTTGGTCCCTGGGAATCGATGTTGCCAGCAGGAAACCCAAGTGAGTGGGCAGAAAGATAGGAGCTGCAGGCCTGCTGGGCCCCTGCAGTGCCCTGCTTCTCCCCAGCCAGAACTGAGAAGCGGCTGGGCCTGCTGTGCCAAGTGGCATCCAGGCCTAGCCCAGTGCTGCAATGACTGCTCTCTCCAAGTACAGGACCCTTCAGCTGCCAACTGGCTGACTAAAGCCATGGCCCCCAGGAGCCTGTGAAATGCAGATTCTTGGGCCACTGCAGAGTCCGGACATGGAATTACTGGAGATGAGCCCTGGGTACCAGCAGTTACGGAGAGGAGCCAGTAGGGTATGGAGCGTGGTGGTCTCTGATCTAATCTAACCCCTCCTGCAGAAGGCAGGATGGTGAGAGCATGAGCTGGCGTGAACCCTGCAGAAAAGTCGGGAATGAAAGCCAGACACTAGGCCTCCAGGGAGCAGGGCTTTATTTGCATTCCCCAGGACAGGGCTGGGAGAGGTAGTCAGGGAGGGCCCAAGTTCACACCCTGGGGACCCCGGGCTCCTACCCCCACCCCGGGGCCCAGCTGGAGTTGGAAGGTGGCACAGGCAGCTCTGGGCGTAGATCAGTGTCTACTCCACCCCCTTCATGAACTCCAGGAACTCTGTGGAGAGAGGGGCAGACGGAGGTCAGTGGTGGGGGCTGGGCAGGGCGTGGGCAGCAGGGGATCCAGCGCCACCCCCACTCACCATCATAGTCAATGCGGCCGTCGTTGTTCTTGTCACCGTCCTTCATGAGCTCCTCAATGTCGTCCTCTGTGATGGTCTCACCAGTAGCTTGAAGCATTATCTTCAGCTCCTCCAAGTCGATGTAGCCATCAGCGTTTCTGCCAAGTGGGTGAGGAGGGTCTCAGAGCCCACAGTTTGTGGGGATGGATAGGAAAAGGCAGCCCCACCATGACCCCGGGGGGGCAGGGAAGGGCCACTGGGAGATGGGGCAGCCTACTCCCTTACTGAGGCCTGAAGGGCACAAGACTATCCCCCTCTCCCCATCTCTGCTAGAGTGGGGGTCAGAGGTCAAGGGTCACACTCACTTGTCAAACATGCGGAAGAGGTCAGAAAGCTCCTCCTCAGACTTTCCTTTGCTGTCATCCTTCATGCACCGAACCATCATGACCAAGAACTCATCGAAGTCTACTGTGCCGCTGCCTGGGGGTGGGTGGCACAACCATTCGAGAGGGATGGTCAGAATGGCTGGCACTGCCCTTGACGCCAGACCCCAGTGTTCTCACTGCATCTTTATGCCAACTCTGAGAGGCAAGTGTGGTCCTTGTGCCCATTTTATAGATGAGGCAGCCAAGGCTCAGACAGACTAAACAGCTTCTTTAAGTGCACAGAGTAACAAGTGGCAGAGCTGGGATTCAGGTTCCCAGTGAGCTGGGGGTGCTATGGGTCTTGGGTCGGGGTTGGTGGGGGGTGCAAAGGGGCTCACCATCTTCATCCACCTCATCAATCATCTCCTGCAGCTCCTCAGGTGTGGGGTTCTGGCCCAGCATCCTCATCACTTTGCCCAGCTCCTTGGTGCTGATGCAGCCATCCTCGGCGCCCAGCACAAAGATGTCAAAGGCTGCCTTGAACTCTGTGTCCGATAGGGGAGGAAGGGGAACAAAGCGGCAGGGGCTCAGCAGCCAGGAACCCAGAAGGCCAGTTCACCTGGGCTACCTGCTAACCTACCAACTTCCCTCCGAGACCTATGAGGTCACGTGGAGGGGGACCTCAGCCTCTGATCTCCAGCCTGGGGTCTTCATGCTCCCCAAGCCCCACCCTGCTGTTCCTGCACATGCATATTCAGGTACTCACCATTTTTCTGCTCTTCTGTCAGCTGCTCTACCTGGAGAGAAAAAGAGGTCTCAGGACTCAGGCTCAGTCAGGCCTTAGCTGCTGTTGAGGAAACTAACCCATTCCATAGGTGGGAAGACTGAAGCCAAGAAGAGGTAGGCCATTCCCAGGTCACAGAGCAGAGGCCTCGTTCTCTCTCCCTGCCCCCAAAGCCCTGAGATGACCCTGCTGGCCTCACTGAGGCAGGGCTCAGGGCCAGGGTGACAGGTGGGTACCCCTTCCAGGACCAAGGTGACCCTGAGTGACAATAGTTAGTGACCACTCAATGCCCTTTCAGCCCCCCTGCTGAAGCCCAAGCTGAGTGGCCTGAGAGACAGCTGTCCCTCAGGTTGGGACAATAAAACCATTGTGGGGGTGGGCAAAGCCACCCACTGTAACCTGACCGGGGTGGCCACTGGGCTATTTTTAACGGGGGACAAAGTTAAACCTGGTGATTGTTCTGGGGACTCTGGCATGCAGTGGGTGGGGCAGCATTATCTGGCCCCCTGGCCTGCTGGTGCCTCAGGAGCCAAAATTAGTCCCCAGCCCTGTCAGGCCTTGTATGGGCACGGGGCGGAGGGCTTCCCCCACCCCCAGCTCCATGGACTTCTGCAAGATAGGCAGGGGGGCCCCCAGAACCAGCTTTAGCCCCTCCCTGCCCAGGGGTGGGGACATACTTTCTGGGGCTGAGGGAGGGGTTCCCTTGGGGACAGCTGTCTATGTCAGATGTCCTTGTCTCTGTGGTGGGGGGAGGTCCACAATACCTCCTTCTCATGATGAAATATCATCTGAAGCCCCTTAGTGGCCCCTCCAGCCTGTACCCCTGGCTAAGCCACTGAGCCCTGAGCCTGCTAGGCCAGTTGGGAGCTGGGGCCCCAGTTCTCTGTTCCTTCTTACCAGCTCTCCCTCCTGGTCCCTCCCTGCCTCCCTCAAACTTCAAAGCCGCTTCTCCAGCTCAGGATACCAGCTCTGCAATCCCCTCCTCATAACCCCGGCCCGCCCTCCACAGCATCTTCAGCTAGCAAAGGGGGCATGTGAGAAACAGAATACAAGGGGCAGGAATGGGGGATGGGGACAGGGAAACAGCAACAGAGCCTCAGAGGGAGAATTTGGGAGGAACAAAGAGACAGAAAGAGACTGGGAAAGGCAAAGGTCCAGAGACTAGAGACTCAAATGCAGAGATGTGGCTGAGAGACAGTGACTCGGACTACAGCGGTGTTTGGAGACAGGGGCAGACTCAATGCTAAAGCTATGATGTCCTTCTCCACCTACCCTGACAGTTCCTTCCAAACCCTAAACTCCTCACCCCTCCCGCACCCCCGAACTCTAGACCCACCATCCCCTTGAGGGCCTGGGCTGTAAGTACCTGGGGTCCCCATCACTTCTTTGGGTTGAGCTTGCCTCCCATCCTGAGCTGAATGAGCCCCCCATGGACCCACCCACCCCAGCCCTGCCCCAGCCCAGCCCCAGCCCAGCCCTCACCGCAGCCTTGTAGATGTCATCCATACTGGCGGCTCACAGGGCAGTCAGGCTGCTGGGGTTGCCAGCGGCCCTGGGCTTAAATAGCCCTGCCCCGCCACATTCCCCGCCCAGCCCACCCCTGTCTGCAGTATCCTCCACTCCCTCCCCCAGCTCTGGTGATCTCACACTGGCCTGAATCCCTGTGTCCTCTGCCCAGGGCAAGGAGCAGATGAAGGGCTGCAAGGACCAGGTCTCTTTCCCTCTGTCCCCCATTCCCCCAGGGGATTCTCTAGGAAGGTTTTTTGAATGAATGAAAACATAAGCCCAGGATGAGATAGAAGCTGCAATGTAGTGGGTCCCAGGCCAGGTCCCTACACACAGCAGCTCAACTCCTACCCAACCAGGGAGGTGGGTGAGTCTCCCGGAGTGGTCGTGACTTGCTCAAGGTCTGGCTGGCTTGGCATCCCCTGCCTTAAATTAAACCTTTCTGAAGTGGGGGGCAGCAGTATGCAGGGAGAGGCTAGAAGTGTAAGGTCTTTCCAAGAGGAGCCTTCAATGCCAAGCTTAGAGTATGGTGCTGTGGAACTGGTGGGGAAGGAAGGCACTGACCTACCTTAGGAGAGAGTGGTCTGTAGCCCTTCTGCCAGGTGTCCCAGAGGAGCCATGCCCAAGATTTCATCTCCCTGGAGAGAGTAGTACTAGCTCTGGGCTTGACCGCACTCAACTAGTCATTCAACAAACACACCTACAGATGCCTTATGATTACTGAGTCCAGACTTGTTTTGCTCACTGCACAACAGGCCAGTAAATCAGGAGACAAGGTTTTGGGGCAAGGAATAGCGACTTTATTCAGAAAGCCGGCAGACCAAGAAGATGGCAGACTAATGTCCAAGAGAATCATCTTACCCAAGTCAGAATTCAGGATCCTTTTATACTAAAAAGGGGAGGGGGTATGTTGTGTTGCTGCAAACTTCTGGATGTAAGAATTCTTTGTTCTTGCAGCTGTCCACATGGGTCAGATCATGGTGTCCCTATTAACCTCCAACAAAACAAACGTTATTTTCTATTTGCAGTTTGTTACCTTTGTAGGAATGGAGAAGTGTTAATATACTTAAAGGTCAGAGCCTTAGAATAGGCTATCCAGTTTATTTCAGGCTATAGGCAACATTATTTTACAAAAGGTGCAGAACCAGCAAGACTAAGCCTAAGAAACAGAGCACAAGGTTAAAGTCAAAGGAACAGATCTAATATGGAGTCAGATTTGTTCTTTTCTATTACATCATCTGTGTGAGACTCCTGCTCCAGCTGGGTTACCACTTTCCTTCTCTAGGTCTGGGTCTTTCCCTGGGTTAGGGCTCCTTCTCTATGCCTGTGCTTCCCCTTTCCAGCATTGTAGTTCCTGCTGCCCAACCCTCCTCCCCCATCATTTTAAGCTCTGCTAGGACACCATCTTGTGCTGGATGGCCCGCACACTTCCCTTCCTTCCACCTCACCCTTCAACCCTTCACCCCCTTCTTCATACAGATACCCCTCTTGATAACCACAGCAGCTCCTTGCCTTGCCTGCCAGGCATTGCAGGAGTCCATGTGACAGAGGAGATCTCTGAGTCTTGAAGGTTAAGAACTGGACCAGAGTTATTCTGTCCTGCTTGGGCTTTAGGCACAGCTCATACCTTTCTTCTCCAACCTTCTCGTGCCCTACAGGGAATAAGCCCAAGAGCCAGGTGAAAAGTGATTACTGTCTTTTCCGGAGAGGGATACTGAGGCCGGGTGAAGCAAGTCACTTGCTTCGGGCAGCCTAGGAGGTACCCTTCCCGGGTACCGAGTGGCAACGCCTAGAGCAATCCCCGCCTGGGACCTCAGTTTCCCCTAGGCTGCGAGGAGTGGGGCGGGTGGTGCCACGCAGGTATAGATTACGCAAGACCGGCCCGGGCGGCCTGCGCACGCGCGTTGTTCGCAGCTGCTGTCAATTACGCGCGAGGGGCGGGGCGGGGGCTCGAGGAGTTGGTGGGGCCAACATGGCTGCACGGCGCGCAGCGGGGGCGGGGGGCGGTGGGAGCCGGGGGGCGATGGGACGTTGACCCCGCCCCCTGCTGCTGCCAGTCTGCGCCGGGCTGCGGCGGCGGCGGCGGCAGCGGCGGAGACGGATCCCGGAACATGGCGGCCGCGGCGCGCGGCTTCGGCCCCGAGCGGGAGGCCGAGCCGGCCAAGGAGGCGCGCGTCGTGGGCTCTGAGCTCGTGGACACATATACGGTGTGCTGGGGGCTCGGACGCCCGAACTTGGGTGGCGGCTGGAACGCGGAGTCTGCGTCGGGGGTTGGGGGGTTGGGGAGGGGGTCTGGGCCCGGGAACCGGAGGGGATAGGGTAGAGGGGCTGCGACTTGGAGGAGGGGGCCTGGGATAGCAGAATCTGGGGAACGACCCTGGGCCCCGCAGGTCTGGAAAGAGGGTCGTGGTTGGGGCCCAGGGAAGGGGCTTGGGAAGGGTACGCGTTTAGAAAAAGCCTAGGGTTGGGGAGGGTCAGGGGATAAAGAGGGTCTGCGGACGACGGGAGTCTAGATGAGGGGGAGGCCCCTCTTGATTCTCTAGCCATGGAAGGGTGTCGGCCTGGGAGGACATGACAGGGGGTCCGGGAAGAGGGGATTAAGGGGGGGGAGGGTCTCCTGGATGGAATCAGGAGAAAGGGTCAGGCCTCTGCAGGTCAAAAAGGAGAGGGGGCGGGGCCTTGATTGGGGAGGGGGGAGCTGAGGTTGCAATTGAAATTTGCTCTGTAAGGGAACGGGGGATCTGGGGCCCGGAATGCTCTGGGGATCAGATAAGAATGGGGGAGCTCAGAGATAAGAACCGGGAATTGAGGCAGTCCCTTAGGGCTGAAAGTCCAAGACCCAGGAACCTTAGGGGTCTTCCTCGCTTTGGGCTGTGGGGGTGAGTTGGGGCAGCAGTCTGCCCACGCACACTTCAAAGCTATGGGGGAGATAAAGAAGAGAAAAGGGGGTAAGTTCCAGATTGTTATGGAGTTAGAGGCTCCTCTGGTTCTGAATGGGGTTGAACACCAGGCCTATGGGCCTGATAGGCTGTCTGGCAGGGACTGGCCCTGGGGTAGGGGCATCCTCAGCACCTCCCGCCTCCTGTCCTTTGTTCCCGGAGGGTGAGGAGTGGTGGGGGGCTTTGGCCCAGCCCTTGGCCCTCATCCTTACCCTCCTCCTGAGGGTCATTCCTCTGGCTTTTTCTTATTTCCTGGGCCGGAGGAGGAGGAGGGAAGCTGCAAGGCTGGGAAGAGGGGCTGGGGGCGGATCCTGGAGCAACAGGCTGGCCCTGGGGAAATGGCTGCTCCTTCAACCAGGCTTCAGCTGAGCTGATTATTTTCTCCTCCCCTTCCCTGCGTGCTGCAGAGAGGGGCGGGGCACTAGCAGAGGGGGCCTCACCAGGTGAGGGTCGAGGTCTCTGAGCTGATGGCTGGATGGCTGTCACCCCTGCACTGCATTCAGCTTAGGGGGTCAGCTCCAAAAAGCTCTCTTTGTTCTGCAGGGCTGATCCCCTTCTCTGAATGGGTGTGGGGGAGGTGATGATCCAGCCCGTCTTGTGTCTGGTTACACTGAGTTGAATATTATTAACACATCTACCTTTGATTGAACATTTTCTACATGTAAGGCCCCGTACAAAGTACTATGCGTGCATTTATTTGATCTTAAACCTACCAGATTTTAAGATGGAGGAGCTAAGGCTCAGTGAGAACTTAGGCTCCCAGTCACTTATGTAAGTGACATACATAAACCATAGCCAGGAAATGGCAGAATCAGGTTTTGAACCCAGGTCTTCCTTGACTCCAAGGCCTGTTCCCTTCTGTTAGGGCTTGTCTATCACTGCCTCCCATCAGCTTCCTAGTGCCTTGACTCCTGGCTCAGCAGCAGGAATCACAGCCGGGAACCAGCTGAAAGCATTGGAAAAGGACTTGCTTCCAGGATATAGTCAGGGCACCTAGGAAAAAGTTACATTAGAGAAGCTGGTCCTACCAAACCTGACCCTGTTTTGCCTTCTTTAGAAGGAATGGCCTTCCTTGCCTGCAGCTCGGGTTGGATTGGGCTTTAAATTACATGAAGGCTGGAGTGAAACAACTGAAGATTCTTGCTGTGATAGCCACCTTTTCTGATCCTCACTGTTGGATAGAGCCATAGATTTGTCCCATGTGCCTGCCAGATCCAGTGCTAGGGCTGTGGAGGAAGTGGAGAGGGGGTCCTGCTGCTCAGTAAGGGTCAGGTGCAGAGGCTGGTGGGCAAGAGCAGCTTAACTTTGGCCTGGGGATTGGGAGGGCCTGGGTGTTCTGCAGCTATCCTTGAGGGTAGGGTGGGGCTTTCCTTGTTGCTGGCCGGCAAGGGCTGTCGATTTTCTCTTTTAGGTTTACATCATCCAGGTCACTGATGGCAGCCATGAGTGGACAGTCAAGCACCGCTACAGCGATTTCCATGATCTACATGAAAAGGTAACCCTTGATAGCTGTCTCAGGGCTAGGGGGATTTTAGACCAAGTTCCCATTATGCCATGCATTGGTTTTAGGGCAAAATAGGCTCTATGCCAGTTACACTAATAAGGTTTTATTAATGTAACTGGCAAGAAGACTGTGGATCCTGGGAGTTCAACCTTAGCGTGAGACAGTGTACAAGGAGCATATTTGAACTTTGGTTTTGAAGTTGCCAGTCTTAGCTTGGATGTGAGATGCTGGGACCGTTTGCTGAGGAGGGAACAGGTTTGAACTTGATGCACCTGACTATACCGATGCTTTAACATTTGGGTGTGATTCCATTTCTTTCTTTGCTTTTGGCGAGAGTTACCTTTGTCTGGGTTATTTGCAGCATGAGAGTGTTTTAAAGATAGGCCACCGCCCTGATTGGGTTTCATCCTGGTTTGGAGAAGATGGTGATTTTAGGGGCCTCGATTTAGGGTATTTTGTTGAATGTCTCCAGGTGGAGCTCCTCATCTAGAATTGAATTGCTATTTCTAGTGCTAATTGAATTGGAGATTCCAGGTGTACTCGTTTGATAACTAATCTTGTCACTACTGCCAAGAGGGGTACTTGCCTCCAGGCTGCTTGCCTTGGCCTTGCACAGCTGTAGAACCTCTTGGTCTGTGGTTCACATGCTTATGTTTCTTACAGCTCGTTGCCGAGAGGAAGATTGATAAGAGTCTGCTTCCTCCCAAAAAGATAATTGGGAAGAACTCCAGGAGCTTGGTGGAAAAGAGGGAGAAGGACCTGGAAGTCTACCTCCAGACACTCTTGGCCACCTTCCCTGATGTGGCCCCCAGAGTGCTGGCTCATTTCTTGCATTTTCACTTCTATGTAAGTACCTCTTGGGTTTTGTCCTTCGCCTGCAAGCCCATAGCCACCAGACCTCCAGGCAGCAAACTCTTATAGACCTCAGTTTTGAGGAGAGGTGGGCTGGAGTTCAACCCTGAGGTTAGAAGATGGAGGAACATCACTTAGGGGGTTGGGTATGGACAGCGGCACAGTCATCGACAGATTTGTGTTAAATTAGACTGACTGGCTGTGGCCACAGAGAGGTTTTTCTCCACCATAGGCATTTTATTTAGCAAAAGCAGCCTGCGGGTGTCTGAGCTAGGTTTCCATCCAAATGGATGGTGTTAGATTAGAAACAGCTGACGCCTGACAGAGACTGTTGTTGAGTTGTTGGTTCCTGGCTCAAGACTAATTCAGAGATCGATCTGTGTTGGCAGAATGCTGCCATCTTAGGTCATTGTCGGAGTCCAGGTGCTGAGTGAGGGTAGATGGCTTCCTCCGAGGGAAGTGTATGTCTCTGAGCAGCTCTGAACTCCCTTCTGGATGGGGGAGCAACTTTCATGGGCTGCTGGTGACAGGATGAGTTGTCACACTTCAAGGAGGGAAGTTTGGCAGTGTGAAACCAAAACGTTAAAAAGCCAATTCCATTTCTGAGAATTTATTCTAAAGGAAAAAATTGGGCAGCTGAGGAAAGGATATAGGTACAAAGGTAGTCAGCCCAGGATTATAATGAGATACTGAAGATAATCAAAAGCCTAACAGGAGGTGACTTAAAAGAAAAAACAAAGGGTGCAGCCGTGTACTTGGATATTATGCTGCTGGGAAAATAGTGGTGTAGTGGATTTGTTGGATGTAGGAAAACTAGTATATTTCTGTATGAAAAGAGCAGGCCAGAAAATTTTATTAAAAAGTTTGTGTGAATAGACTTTTTTTCACCTTCCTTTTTTTAAATTTTTCAGTTTTATTAGGTAGAATTGTTACAATTTGACTGCACATACACAATATATTGCATGTAAATGCATATACACAATATACTGCCCGTATTTTTTAAAATTTACATATACATACTGTTCATTGTTTCTAAGAACATTTAGAACTTTAGCTTTTTAAACTTACATAGTTATCAAAGGAATAAAGCCAAACAAAATAAGAATTCAAAAAGATACATACATCCCTTTATTAACAGCAACATTATAATTGCCAAGATACGGAAGCATCTTGGAGTGCACATCAGTAGGTGAATGGATAAAGAAGATGGAGCATATATATGTAATGGAATACAACTCACTCATTAGAAAGAAGGATATTTTGCCATTTGCAGCCCTTCATTCACTTCTTTTTCTACTTCAAAAACCAGAATTTTATAACTGGCACAAACATTTTCACTGCATCAAAAACAACAAAATACCTAGAAATAAACTTAACCAAGGAGGTTACCTATACTCTGAAAACTAAAATATTGATGAAGGAAATTGAAGATGATACAAGGAAATGAAAATACATCTTGTGCTCTTGGATTGGAAGAATCAACATTATCAAAATGACTGTACTACCCAAAGCAATCTACAGATCCAGTGCAGCCCCTGCCAAAGTACGCACAACATTTTTCACAGAACCAGGACAAACAATTCCAAAATTTATATGGAACCATAAAAGACCCTGAACTGCCAAAGCAGTCTTTTGTAGGTCTTTTGTTTGTTTGTTTTGTTCTTTTTGTTCTCTTATGGTTTGGTGACGAGAGAAGTTCCTTTAACATTTGTTGTAAAGCTGGTTTGGTGGTGCTAAATTCTTGTAGCTTTTGTTTATCTGTGAAGCTTTTGATTTCTCCATCAAATCTTAGCGAGAGCGTTGCTATATAGAGTTTTCTTGTCTTAGCGAGAGCGTTGCTATATAGAGTTTTCTTGGTTGTAGGTTTTTCCCTTTCATCATTTTAAAGTATATCTTGCAACTCCCTTCTGGACTGTTGTGTGAATAGGTTTACCTACGAAAATTCTAGAAGGTTGTACATCAAAATACTAGAAGTAGTTGTCTTTGGGTGGTAGATTTTTGGGTAATTTACATTCAGTTGTTTTCCCTTTATGTGATGAAGATAGGAAAAAACCCACTCGCTTTTCAGGCTCACCTTTTAGGAAGGGTTGTGGTCTTAATGGCCCAAACTTGTTTAAAAAAATAACTATTGAGGTATTTTCTGAGTAAGACAGCTGAACCTTTCTTGAAGTGTTAGAGCATAGAAGTCTGGTGATAGCACTAGCAGTGGGCCCCTCGGCTTGGAGAAGCTGTGTGGGGAAAGGGTGGCATTTACAGATGGGAGATATATATATATACACGTATGTATGTCGGAATATATATATAGCTTTGGATTTCATTTGGCATATACCAGCAGTGTATGTGGTTAGCAGTGGTTTCCTGTTGTAGACTTTTTTTTTTTTTTTTTTTTTACATTTTCTTTCCTTATGTGAGTCTTCTAGATAAACTTAACTGGTTAATATTTTAAGAAACGCTGTACTTTCAGAAAGCTTTGATTAGCTATTTAAGGGTAAAACTTGATGGGCAGCCCTTTGTAAGCCTTGCTTAAGACCTGGTCCTTGGAGGAGGTCTCCTGGCTACCTCAGGTTTGCTCTGAGCATGGGAAGGCCTGGACTGCTCTTTTGAGATAGGTTTGCCTGAGCTAGGCCTGCTGCCTGCCCTACACCTGTGGTTCTGATCTGAGGCATGCTCTACTGCTTGGAGCAGTTTGGACATCTTTGAAATTACTGTTATCAGGAGGGCTCCTGGGTTATATAAATCTAATGTTTTAAAAAAAGTGATTGACCCATCATTCAGGTAAATTAGGGTTTCTCGGCTGTGGCACTATTGACATCTTGGGCTGGACGATTGTTGTGGGAATTTTATCCTGTACATTATTAAGCAGCATGTCTGGCCTCTACTCACTAGATGCCAGGAGCACCCTCCCTCACACCCGCTACTAAGTTGTAACAACCAAAAATGTTTGCACGCACGGCCACATATCCACCTGGGGGCACACTGTACCTGAATGAGAATCACTATGCTTGATCTTCAGGTGAATTTCAACAGACAGGACCCCAGAAGGTTTGTCAGCCTTTTTTACAGGCTGGGAGCCCTTAGGGAGTGTTTCTGGTAACCTATGCCCCATCAGTGTCTTCTCTGAAACGGTTCCCAACACACTCCACGTCTTGTGGGACTGACTTTGAACAGGGTGGACCCAGGGAACCCTGTTTGGCTGAGGTGTGGATTTTTTTTAAAAAATGAGGTGTAATTCACATACCGTAAAATTCATTCATTTAAAGTGTGTATGTCTCTGGTTTTTAGTGTATTAACAGAGCTGTGCATCCACCACCACCATCTAATTCCAGAACATCCATCACCTCAGAAAGGAACTGTATACCCGTCAGCAATCGCTGATGTGCTTTCCATCTTCATGGATTTGTGTTATTCTGGACATTTCATAAATAATGGGATCATACAACATGTGACCTTTTGTGACTGGCTTCTTTGACTTAGCGTAGTGTTTTCAGTGTCCATTCACATTGTAGCATAAATAAGTACTTCAATCCTGTGGCTGAGTAATGCTGTATTTTTACCATATACCACCTTTTGTTTATCCGTTTATTAGTGGGTGGACATTTGTTTCCACTTTTTGGCTTTTATGAATGCTGCTGCTGTGAACATTCATATATGAGTTTTGGTGTGGACCTATATTTTCATTTCTGTTGGGTGTATACTAGGAATGGAATTGCTGGGTTACGTGGTAAATCTGTTTAGCTTGAAGAATTGCCACATTTTTTCCCATAGTGTCAGCACTTTACATTCCCACCAGCAATAGGTAGGTTCTCATTTCCCCACATCTTTGCCAACACTTGTTACTGCCCACTTTTTTGGTAGCCATCCTGGTGGGCAAAAAGTGTCTGTTTCAGTGTGGTTTTAATTTGCATTTGGCTAATGACTACTAATACTGAGCTGCTTTTCAAATGCTTATTGGATATTTGCATATCCTCTTTGGAGAAATGTATTCAGATCCTTTGCACTTCAAGAAATTAGGTTAATTTTTTTTGTTGAGTTGTAGGAATTCTTCATATACTCTGGATATTAGACCCTTATCAGAAGTAAGATATGTGGGTTGTCTTCATTTTCCTAATACTGTTCTTAGAAACACAAAAATTTTAGATCTTGATGAAGTTTATCTATTTTTTTCTTTTGGTTGCTTGTGTTTTTGGTGTCATATCCAAGAAACCATTGCCTAATCCAAGGTCACAGAGATTTACAACTGTGTTTCTCTTCTAAGAGTTTGTATAGTTCTAGCTCTTACATTGAGGTCCTTTTATCCCTTTTGAGTGAATTTTTGTATATGGTGTGAGACTGGGGTCCAGTTTCATTCTTCGGCAGTGTGGATTTTAATGGCAAGGAAGCACTGCTTCTCTCCCCAGCCAGCAGCACTGGGGTGTCCCAGGCCTGTGCAGCCCTGTGTTGCAGTGAGAGGGCACACCTCTGCCCGGCCTGCTGCTGTGCTGTCTCCCTCCAGATCGTTGTGCCCTGGTACTCCTGCCCGCTCAGGGACAGACCTCATCCCAGAACCTCTAGAGCAGAGGTGTTCAAATTCAGTGAAGTGGAATCTGATGGAGAATTCTAGCACGCCGCTTTGGGTCAGGATGTCTAACAGTGGACTTGAAAGACAGGCAGAGCCAAGTTTGTCTCCCAGCCCTGCTGCTTTCTAACAGTTTATTCCAGGTCAGTCATTTAACCTGTGTCCCATTCCTCTTAAGAACTGGAGAGAGATGACCCAGGGCCCTTGAGGAGACCGTGCAGTGTAGGGGAGGGGCTTAGAAGAGTGACCAGGGGCTCACCAGGTCCCAGCCAGTACCAGCTGTCCTAGTCAGCCCAGTCCAGAAAAGCGCTCACTTCTTATCACCTGGGGCATTTGTATCATTTTCTTATTTTAAAACTAGTTGGCTAGAAAAAAGGCATTTTTTGAAATTTCAAATCAGGAGGTACAGTACAACTATTACCATAGAACTGTCACCATCTTAATGGCAGCCTTAGCACCTGCATCTGTCATTTGTCTTAGCTGCAGAGTAAGGAGGCTGTAAGTGATAACAGATTCCTTTGCAACTTAAAATTTTGGATCTCTCTTCAGTCCAAGTTTAGGCTTGAATCTTTCAGTGGGGATTTTTTTCTGTACAGAAGTTCTCACACACATTATGTATCTGACTTCCGCCAGAATGCCTCATCACAGGCCTGAGATAAATGTTAAGAAAAGACCCCCAGCCCTTAGCACACACGCTTGCATATGTGTGTATAAATCACCCAGTGATGTGTAGTTGAGTTCCTTGTTAATGTATTCTGTGCTTGAGCATGTGCCAGGCAGAAGCATCAGGCTGGCCTGGGGTTATTCGCTGAGTAGGCTCCTGGGCTGCAGGGTGCACCTGGTTGTGGGGTTCCGTGCGCACAGACGTGCTCAGTCGGAACATTAGTTGCTGAGCCATGGCCTTACCAGGCCATGGCGTGTCTGCGTGCAGCCCCACCACTGCCCAAGGCTGCACACCTACTCGTGATCCTTGCAGTGGCTGATTGGTCTGTAACGCATTTGGGGGTGGGTGTTATAGTTTTTAAGCATAGCTAATTTTTTTAATTGAAAAATTTTTTTGAAGTATAAAAAATGGTCTTTAAAATATTTTTCTACTTCAGTTAGACATTTGTGGCACCCCGAAGCACTTCAGGTCCCTTCAGCACAGATTGGGTGGGTTGTGTGGGGAGTCGTTTGTCTCCATAGGTGACCTCTGTGCAGAATCGGCAGCAGCTTAGACAGGGGTCCCACTGAGGCCCCGTGTCATCCTGACTCTGCCTACCTTTGCACACATGGCCACAGTTCAGCAGGAGCAGGAGCACTGAGGAAGCAGTACTCTGGATTTGGGTGCTGAGGCATTTCTTTATTCCCCTCTGATTAAGAGTTCAGCCTGGGAAACTAAGTAGATAGTGTTGCAGGGGGGCGGACTTCCTGTGGCCCAAGAGGCAGGAAAGAAATTGTTACGTAGTTTAAATTAGATTTAGATTGCTGGGAAGTGAGAACATGTGCTCTGCTTAGCCTGAGTCCTTGGCTGTCACTGTCTCTCAGCTTTCTGTGTCTTCCGGAAATTCCAGCCCTATCTCCTTCGTATTGACGCCAGCTGCCCGAAGGAGTGTAACTTTGAGGGTGAGGGTTGTTGGGTACTGATGGTGGGCAGGGAGCCCTTTTCCCACGTGAGACCTTCTAGGAGCCCCAGTGTCAATGACACGGGGCCAGAAAGGCTGGGGATTGAGGTGGGGGCAGATCCGTAGCCCCTGGGTGCCGCTCAGGAGTCTGTATGTTTCCAGGCGATTCTGACTGCAGGCAGGATGGGACAGTGCTGATGGGGAGACAGGGCTCGGTTCTTAAAAGCCTTGGTAGAGAAACAAGCGTTCAGATCATTCCAAGGTCTTACTGATCTTCAGTTCTTCACAGTAGCCAAGGAAAACATAAGCAAATTTACATTGTTGCAAGAGACTGAAGTTGAACTTGAAGGCCTCTCCTCGCTAATGGGATCCTCTCCTGCTCAGATCCTGCTTTGTCCCTCTGGTGGCCCTTTGACATCTGACCCTAAGTCTTGCCGGACTCTTGAGCCCCTTAACGCTGGAGCTGTGTTTGCTTATTTTTCTCCCTTTAGCTTTTTGTTTGTGAGAGGAAGGGGGTAGTTATTCTCTTACTATGTATAAACTGATGAAAGAAACACCTTTTTTTTCCTTAATAATATAGATACTTTGAAGTACTAAAAGAAGAAATTAGGGGAATGTCTTACAATCTTGGGTTGGAGGGAGAGGTCCCAGAAGTCACAATAGAAAAGAATCAGCGGTTAAACAACATAAACTTGACAAACCTCTCTGTCAGAATCACTGTGAACACCGGTGAAAAGCGTGCACAGACAGGGAGAAAGTGTTTGCAGCATATAAACAACCTTTAAAATATCCATTATGTATAAGAGGTAGGGAAGAGACAAACAACAGAGAAACACAGGAAGAGGACACCCTGTCTCCTGCAGCTGGGTGCCTTTCCAGGCTCGTGGACATGTGAATTGTGTGCCCTGGTGGCAGAGGTGTTCCTGTGAATTACAAAGGCAATGGTGCAGTCTCCATCTGGACCTGTTTACGAAATGTCCTGTCGGCTGCCATCTGTTAGTTTAAATCCTTACCTGCAGGATGTGGGGCTGAGGGCGCGGGGGCCCTGCCAGCCCCACGGTTACACCATAGAAGTACTGAGGCAATCGGTTGTGTACAGAGAGGCTTCAAGGCCAAGTGCTTGGGAGTGTGGCTTCGCTAGTTTCTAGCCCTGTCACAGGGAGGAGGACAGTACCTCTCTACCTCAGTTTGCTCACCTGTGAAACAGAATTCAGAGTAATGGTTTCCTGGCCTAGGGAGTTGGGAGGATGGAGTGAGCTGTTCCGCGGGGCACAAATTAAGACCCCAGTGCGCTAGCTGTTAATGTAACTGCAGGCTGGTCCTTGTCATACCACCTGCACCCCCTCACTCTGAAAGGAAATCTTCCCGCCTCTTTAACGTGACCCTGGGCCGGGTGGTACTGCTGCAGGGCTTCAAGGGATGAGCACAGAGGATGGTGCTGCTCCAACCTGAGACACTTTGGGGCGTGAGTGTCAGTGGAAGTGGTCGCTCTCAGGGAGGGTTGTCTCTGGGGGGCCTTTTCCTCCCCCCGTCTCAGCCTCCCAAGTAGCTGAACTGTGGACCCACGCCCCCACGCCTGGCATGGGAGGCCCTTTTTCTCGCCAGGGTGACGAGAGCCTCTTTGCCAGAAGGAACGGGACTGTCTCTCTACCACAGCCTCCTGGGAATCTCCCAGGGCCAGTTTGGGGAGCTGCTGGCTTCCCGGCCAGCCCTTGACATGGCCAAGCTTTGCAGGCCTCCTGGACCTGGAGTTCTCAGCTAGTGCCCAAGTGGCTTGGAGTTGCAGCATTCGTTTGTCCCATTCTCCTTTTGAGGAGTCATTTCAAAAGTCCATGTAACTGGAAATGTTTCCTTTTCTGAGCACTTTGATTCATTTTAGGTTTGTTCTCTCCATTTTGTTGCGCTTTCTGGAGAGTTGGCATCGCACCAGCAGAGGAGTAGATAGCAGGATATGGGCAAGTCCGGTGACTGGAGGGCAGGTGGACTTTCTGACTGGGTTTTGTTTTCTCTGCAGGAGATTAATGGCATCACTGCAGCACTGGCTGAGGAGCTCTTTGAAAAAGGTATATGTCTGGGGTCCTTGAAATACCGGGTGCAAGTTGCCTGGGCCTGTTAGGTGGCCGGGGGCCCAGGGTGGCACGCAAGTCCCATCAGTTGCTCTTTGCCAAGTGAGTCCCAGCCAGGGCCCATCTCCCTGGGGTAGCCCAAATCCCGGCACCTGGTCCACAGCCAAGCCTGCCCACCGACCTGATCTGCAGGCCTGAGGAGTTACATCCTTCACTTTAGGACTCCTGGCTCCCTGTGTCGGGGGCTAACTCCAGGCTCCGGATCTATTGCTGAGCCTTATGGTGGGGTTCTGGAAGGTGGGTGGCATGCCCTTTTGCCCTGGGTTTGTCCTTACCTGAAATGGTTCGGATGGCAAACAGAAGCCGACTGTGGGTTCGGTGCTGCCAGAGCACAGTAGCAGTAGCTAACATGTAATGAGTGCTTGTGGTATTGCCTTGTGTTCGCATCTTACTGCCTCCCCCCAGGAGGTGCAGACAAGGACACTGAGGATGAGAGACCCAGTTACCTGCTTGAGGGTAGAAAGGAGCAGAACGAGGACCAAATGCTAGATTCTGTCTGGCTCAGAACCCCCTCTGCTCTCAGGCCCTGCACTGTGCTGGCACCTGAGGCCTCACCTAACCTCAAGACGTCTCTGCATCAGGGAGGTTCCAGTATGGGCCCATTCCCCACACTGCTGCCTGCATGAGCTTCCTCCTGGCCCAGTGCCTCAGACTGTAACTCCATCTCATCTCAGGGAGGCTCCCCAGCTGCAAATTCCTGATGTCCTTCCCTCTGTAATCATGTGTTCTGGGTCAATCCTGTGCCCAGTGAGCTCAGGAGGAGCTGCTCCTGGTGCTCAAGACCATGACTTCATCCTGATGCTGTGCACATAATGGGTGCTGGCCAAGTGCTTGTTCATTGTTGGCCAGGAGGGCCGATGTCCTGGCCACACTACAGAGCTGGGGCTCAGTGCTCACCCCTTGGGTGTGGCTTTTGCAGGTGAACAGCTCCTGGGGGCTGGCGAGGTCTTTGCCATCCGGCCCCTGCAGCTCTATGCAGTCACCGAGCAGCTGCAGCAGGGAAAGCCCACATGCGCCAGTGGGGATGCCAAGACTGACCTGGGACACATCCTGGACTTCACCTGTCGCCTTAAGTACCTTAAGGTAAAGCTGGGGCAACTTGGTGTTGGAGAGCTCCTCAGTCGTGGGCACGCAGCTCCTCAGCTGGCAGTGTGTGTAAAGGAGACTGGTGTGGGCCCTGAGGGAAGGCAGGCTGCATCTGGTGATCTTGGCACTGTGCTTCTGGCTGTGAGCACTAGGGGGCAGTCACAACCCAATGTCCCCTTGCCTTAAACCTCGACTTGAGCCTGCTTGTTGGCCGTGGAAGCCATGACTGGGGGCACATGCCCAGTCTGTCTCACATAGCTGGGCAAAGCTTCGAGTGAGGTTTGGTAGCTGCTATAGTACTGCTCTGTGAACATGGCTGGAAAGTGGTTGCAGCAGCCCTAATTGAAGCCATTTATTTGGCTGCAGGTTTCTGGCACAGAAGGACCTTTTGGGACCAGCAACATTCAGGAGCAGCTCCTGCCTTTCGATCTGTCAATATTCAAGTCTCTTCATCAGGTGGAGGTGAGGCCCAGGGCTCCTGGAATGCCGGCAGGGCTGAGCCCTGTGGGGGATGGTCTTGCTTCTGACCATCCTATCTGTGTCTTGGAAGTGTTCCTGATGTTGAGGGGGGTGTGTGTGTGTCAGGATTTAATCATAAGGCACGGTTGCTTTTGTGTTTGTCAGTACGTGGCAGGTTCTGTTTGGGTAAGTCAGGCCCATCTGAAGGCAGAGAAAGAGGGGCTTCTGCTCTTGGCTGGTCTGTGTGGCCTGACCCCTGCAGCATTTGGACAGGATGGAGCAACAGCACTGGCTTCTTCTGGGCGAGTTGAAGTGCTAGGAAGCCATCCTGAGGGTCAGGCAGAGCCAATTTCAAATCTGTGTCTCCCAAGGCAGACAGCCAAGGATGTGGAGGATTCTCTGTGCTTTGGTGTGCCTATACCGAATAAATACTTTGTAGCACTCACTACTAAACTTCTGCGTTCACAGTACCAGTTTTGTTACCATTTTTTTAAACAAGAAGGAACTCAGTAGTGAATAATAAGAAATGTTTTAAAGCATTGATTTCTCGAGCATGGCTTTTGTGTTCAGCACTGTGCCTGGTGTCTGACATACACTCCTTGATGGAATCTTCTCAACAGCCATGTGAAATGGGCACTTTTATTCCCATTTTACAGTTGAGGAAGCTGAGGCTGAGGGAGGTAAGGAAGTTTGGCCAGGATTACACAGCTAATGAGGGAGAAGCTGGTGTCTGAATTCAGCCAAGTCTGACTCTGCAGCACTCTGGACCTCGAGGACCCTTTCCCTTGATGGGATTTGTACCTCGACCAGGGCAGGCGAGTGGCGACTGGCTAGTCAGAGGAGTCTCTGGGTAGGCTGAAGCTCCACTGGTTGGGGTCTGCGGGTGTGTGGTTGGAGGGAGGGTGCTTTGGCCGGTACCCCTCTCTCCTCCTGCAGGTCTGCCGAGGCCAGCGAAGTTGCAGAGGCCCTGCGCTCACCAGCTCTTGGTGTCCCTGGCCCTCACTCTGTCCACCTGCCAAGCCGCAAGCAGCGTTTCAGAGAAAATGGAGTTCATGGTTCATAGGCTTACAAGCTGCTTCAGCGAATGTTTAGCTAGCACTAAAAATTGGGGAAAAGACCTAGGGTTTGAGTCACCACCTACCTCAAAGGATTCAAGGTCACCAATGGCTGTGCTCCTTTTGTGCGTGGGTGGTGAATACCCACGTCCTGGGACTTGTGGTGGAGCGACGACACTGTAGCTGTTCCTTGTTCCAGATAAGCCACTGTGATGCCAAGCACATCCGGGGGCTGGTCGCGTCGAAGCCCACCTTAGCCACGATGAGCGTCCGCTTCTCAGCAACCTCCATGAAGGTAAGCCCCACCTGTTACCCACTTGGGGCACTGTCTCAGGGACAGGGTCCTGCGCCACAGTCCCTGCACCGAGGATGGAGTCAGCACTGCTGTCTGTCAGCAGCCAGAGGCTAGACTTGCCCTTGGGGGTCGTGTGGGACCTCCCAGTGTTTGATAGTCCCTGAGACGTGTTAGGCCATGTCTTCATCAAAAGTCAACAGTATTAACAATTTTTTAAGGAACTGGGTAACCTCCCGACCCCCCAAAAAGTCACTGGTTTTTGATAAACAGAATTATTTAGCAGTGGCAAGTGGCAGAATGTTTATTAGGTGAATTGACAGAAATGTTTCTCTAAATATAAAAAGCCTTGGCTTAGCGTTTGCTTGTACCTTGTGCTCAGCGGACTTGGAGGAGCCAGGTGGGCTTGTGTATACTGGGCCCTGTTTGTGTGTGAGCAGCAGAAGCGTGCAGACTGAGACTGCACGTTTCTTCTATATTTACCCTTCTATGGGATGCATCTTAGTAATGTTAAATCCTTCTGCAGATACGGAGAAACCATAGTGGTACTTCTAGTACTTACAGTGTCTGAACAAGATTGGGGTTAGGTGAAAAGTCTGTGTCCTGAGGGTACTGCATGAACGAAGGCAGCTTGTGTCAGGCAACCTTGCCCCTCTTGCAGGGGTTCCCTGCCACTTGTCTCAAGGAGCCCAAGAAGATCCATTGAGAGAGGAGAGGTCTTGTCAAAGGGCATCAAAAGTCAAATGAGGAAGCCTGCCTCCCTGCCCTTGGATGGTGCCCCTGTGCTCCGAGCTGCTCCCCTGTCTCAGCACTGCTGGATTTAGCCCGTGAAGTAATGGTTAAAGGGCCTGCTGTCCGCCATGGGGGCCACAATGCCAGCTTGTAAAGCACAGTTGCCTGGAAACACTGCAAATTCTGACCTTCAGCCTCCGAGATTTAAGCCAGAAAAGACATCACCATATAACAAAGGGCTCTTGTGGGCTGGAAAAGCATTTGCCTCTCAAGTAGAGCTGGAACATATTCCAAGTGGCTGTTATGTTGCTAAGCTCTTCAGTTATTTCACAATCGTTTCAAGGCATATGAACCAAAACCTCCTTTTAATGCAACTTCATTTCCACATACTAAATATGCTCCAGCCCTTCCTGAAATTTTGCAATGATTGTGTTCCCAGTGAGTGTTGCATGACGGCCTGCATGTGGTGCTCACCAGATGTTCTTACACAGGAAGTCCTCGTTCCTGAAGCCTCGGAATTTGATGAGTGGGAGCCAGCAGGCGCGGCCCTGGAGGGCCCTGTGACGGCCGTCATCCCCACGTGGCAGGCGCTGACCGCTCTAGACTTGAGCCACAACAGCATCTCAGAGATCGACGAGTCCGTGGTACGTCCTTCAAGGCCTGACCAGACCCTTGGGTTGGGTATTTAACCTTCTCAAAGGACCACCGAAAACTTGTATCCAGTGCTCTGTGCATTGCCTGCCATTTCTCAAAAGTGGACTTCAAAATGGGATTCTTTAAACTGAGGTGTGCGTAGAACCAAATGAAGCATATTCTTTGCATGTACATTTGATAGAACAGAAACACCGTGTAAGTGATGAAGTTTATTCCCGAGGAGTAGAGCAGAAAGCTCATTCTGTAGGTTCCAGATGTGCCCATAAAAGAATGACATCCAGATGGTATTTGGGCAGTAAGAATGTGATGCCTGTATTTGTGCCTCTCCATGGCGTGGGTAGATTTGGAGGGGGACATACTTCCTTCTCTGTCTGGGACCTTGCTGCTTGTCATTTTTACAAGCCAAGTGTTCCATAAAAATGGTGGGTCATGCTCAGCACTGGAGCCCCTGTGTGTTCCTGAGGACGTGCTGCTGGTAGGCACTGGGAGGTGTCACATCAGGGGCCCTGTGAAGACGGCCAGCCCAGGAGTCCATGGTCAGGAGAAAGCATCCCAGGGTGTCTGTCCACTGTGTGCAGGGGCCATGTAGGGTCCCACCTCCTAGGGTAACGTCAGGTGTTGTATTTTCTTTCACAAGAAACTGATTCCAAAGATTGAGTTCCTGGACCTGAGTCACAATGGAGTACAGGTCGTGGACAATCTGCAGGTAATTAATGTCTTGGGAGACCATCACCGCCTGCAGGCTTCTCACAAGGTCCAGTTCTCCTGAGATTCAGGAGGCTGATGCAGCCTTGGGAGTTTGGCCATACTCTGGGGTTTCTTTCACGGGTGCTCAAAAGGGGTCTGGGTGCACCAGAGGTTTATAAAGACAGGTGCTACTGCCGTCCCTTTAGGGTCCCCATGATGCTGTGAGCGTTTTTTGATCTAGTTCCTAAGAACTAGAAAAGATGTGTAAATACCATCGAATGTGATGAAGATGATGTGCCTCCATCATGGGGGTGACAGCCTTGCTTTCAAAGCCTGCACCTACCCTGTGGGCCATGCTGCCCCTGCAGGGGTACCCCTGAGCAGTGCCAGGAAGAAGGGCTTCCCTTGCAGATGACTGTCAGAGGAGCCAACCTGTGGAACTGGTCGTTTGAGGTTGGAAGGCCCCTTTCTTTGGAGCCTTGACGTGAACTACTTTACCCTGTTCTCAATGCCGCTGCAGCACCTGTACAACCTCGTGCACCTGGACCTGTCTTACAACAAGCTCTCCTCCTTGGAAGGAGTTCACACCAAACTGGGGAACATCAAGACCCTGAACCTGGCGGGCAACCTCCTGGAGAGTCTGAGTGGCCTGCACAAGCTCTACTCCCTGGTCAACCTGGATCTTAGCAACAACAGAATCGAACAGGTGAGCTGCAGCCCAGGAGGGTCTCGGGGTTCTGGAGTGGCTGTGCCTGGGTGTTTGTCGCTTTAGAGAGAACGATAGGCTTTCTTTCACTGGCCATCAAGCATGTTGTCACGTTGCTGAAGTGTTAAAAGAAGGGATGGGGGGAATGGGACCCGTGCTTTGCAGATGGAGGAGGTCAGGAGCATTGGCAGCCTCCCGTGTCTGGAGCACGTGGCTCTGCTGAACAACCCCCTGAGCATCATCCCTGACTACCGGACCAAGGTGCTGGCTCAGTTCGGAGAGAGAGCCTCTGAGGTAAGCTACTGGCAGTGGTGTCCGCTTCAGAAGTCCCTGCTGACCCTGAGGGGCCTTGCAGTTCTGGGATGTCCTCTGCCTCCCCCAGAGAAGACTCCCTCGCTTCTCTCCTTGGGGGCCGCTGGCTGCCGTAGTTCCCCAGCGGGTTTACCTTACGTCACCTTTGTCAGCGCTTCAGGCCAGGGTGCTTCCCACAAACCAACAGGCACAGCCTGAGTGTGGAGGGGCTGTCTTCAACTCGCCAAAAAGTAATGTGTATTTAGGCAAAGGTCAGGAATAAGGTATTTAAAATAATCACATTTCCTGGACAACTTCCAAACATAAAGTCTAACTACAAACCTGAAGGGCTTGCCCACCTTGGCCAGTGTCGCCCAGCCAGTATCTACTGCCTGTTGAGTGGTCTCCTGCCGCCCCGCCAGCCCAGCAGTTCCTCTTCCAGCTTCCTCTGTCTCCTCAGCTTCCAGCAGGCCCCTCTCCACCTCTCCCTCAGTTCCTGTCCGGAAGATACCTGGGAGTCTGTTTTCGTCCTTCCACACCCTACCCCCCACCCCCATCTCCTTTCTTCTGCCCGAAGTGCCCTTTTCTCCACACTGTCACCAAGACAGTATCCACAAGATGTCTCGTCCTCCCTCCCCAGCTCTGCTCCAGGCCCTTAGGACCTTCCCTTGTTCGACCATACTGCCACCCGCCCAATGCCTGCCAGCCCACAGCTCCCTCATGTTTGCAGTTGGGGTCCCTACCCCCCCATGTACTTCCTATGCCTTTGCCCCCTAGTTTCCCAGCCCAGAAAACCTATCCTCGCTCTTTACAGATCTGGATTCTGCCATGATTGGGGGCTTAGTTCAAGGCACCACCTTCCTCCACTCCCAGCCATCCGAGGGCCTTCTCAGAGGACCCTTCCCTCTGCCTTCCCTTCTTGGAGAGGGACTCCCAGAGATGGGCTTGACAGTGTGGGACTTGCCTGGGCCACACCAAGGAGCTCCTAGGTCACTTCCATCAGTGACAAGAAGCTCGGAGCCTCCTTTGTCCTTACAGGGCAGGGCCCACTCCTCACTGGGGTGCCTGCCTTTCTCTTGGCTGGCCCCTACACCAATAGCCATTTTTTGGACACTGTAGGTCTGTCTGGACAACATAGCAACCACAGAGAAGGAGCTGGACACAGTGGAAGTGCTAAAAGCAATTCAGAAAGCCAAGGAGGTCAAGTCCAAACTAAGCAACCCAGAGAAGAAGGTGGGTCTCTGTGTGGGAGGGAGGCGGGAGCATGGGCAGTGAGGAGCCAGCCAAGGAACGAGCTGGCTCGCCGTGGAGCTGGGCTGGGGGAGGACTCGGCCACAGAGTCCGGGCTGCCCCCCTCCCAGGCTGTGTGCCCTTGGCAGGTCATGCCCTTCTCATCTGTGAGATGGGGGTGGTGGTGAGACCTGTTACATGGGGCTGCTGAGGGTTAGTCGAGATCACCTTCCTTGTCACTGATGTTTGTAAGAACTCCTCACATCTCTGGCTCTGTTCTTCCGGATCTTTCTCCTCTCCCCCGCTGATACGAGCACTCCTCCTCAGGTCAGTGAGGATCCCCGGCTCTCTGCTGCCCCCTGCGTCAGACCCAGCAGCTCCCCCACTACCGTGGCTTCCACCTCTGCCTCCTTGCCCCAGCCCATCCTCTCCAACCAAGGTAATCGTGTGTGTACCTTACTGCCTAGCAAAGCTGCACATGCCCTGCCTGGGCCCCCCACTGGGCTGGGGTTGGGGGGAGATGCTGGCACCTGCTCCCTACAGGCTTCAGATACGGGGAGGGCATGGTGCTGTCTACATGCCAGCCCCTCTTGGGGTGGCAGATGGCTGGGGGGTGCCTGGCTTGATTCCTGTTGTTTGCTTAGTGAAGAATCCCAATTGCTCTGACACCCATGTCCAGTTCCTCTAGGAGACCACGGGGTGTGCTCTCTGAACAGGCTCAGGGCTGCTGGCCCCTAAAGACCCCACTCCCCACAGGCAGTATGGGCAGACAGGCTCCTTGTTAATGGGAAGCCAGGCCTTGTTACTTCCCTAAGTTGGGCGCCCCAATCCCTCATCGCTGTGGCCAGTGTGGTGTGACCCAGCACCAAACACTGTTGGTGGGGCCGAGATGGGCTGTCTGTGGACCCATCGAAGACCAATCCCTTTCACCCACCCACTGTCTTAGCGTTTTCAAAGGGCTTTCACCTCTGAACCCAGGCATCCTCGGAGATGAGTGAGTGAAGCAGGTCCCATGAGTGTCTGCTGGCCCGGCCCCCACGGAAGAGGGGAGGGTGTGCCGTCCCGAGTGGAGCCGAGGCTCGGGACACACAGGAAAGAACGCCGCCCGCCCGGGCTCCTGGAGACGGAGAACTTGGTGTGAGGTCTTGGGAAAACAGTTTGACCCTATGTTTCAAGAGCCAGAAAAGCGTTCCCACCCCTTGACCCGGTAACCCCACTGGTGGGGATTTTATCTTAACAGGATAAGATAACGGGGAAGGGGGAGGTGAAATGCTCACTGCAGCACTATTTATGCTAGCAAAACATGGGATGTGGCGAACATCGGAGAGAGAGGGGGATTGAGGTGTGGTCCGAAATACCCTGCAGCCATCACGTCAGAGAGAGGGAGACTGGGTGAGAAGGGAGAAGTGCTTGGTTAAGTCAGAGAGCCCGCTGCAGGGCAGCTACCAAGGTTACCACCGTGAGACGTGAGCGAGCATTCCTGAGAGTGGAGGGGACGTTAGTGCCGGGGTTGCTCTCCATCCTCTTTTGTAACACTCTTGACTGAGCAATTTCGGGTTTGTTTTTTTGTTTTTTTTTGTTTTTTTTTTTTACGTATAACAGGAGGGGGTTTGTATCATTGCAAAGATGCTTCCCTAACCCTGTCTCCTGCCACCTTGAGCTGCTGGTCACAGCACTGGGGGCCTGTGGGGAACCATGTGACTAGGCTCTGGGGACAGGGAGACATGGCAGATATCCTCGGGGACCAGCCAGTCTCAGTCAGCGTTTGTGGAGTCAAATAATGAGTGAGTGCATGAGTGAACGAGCGAGCTGCGGGCAGTGAGTGAGGCATCTGCCCCTGAGGCCACAGCTGGAGGCTGCACCCCCTTTGGTGGTGAAGCCCCTGTACCAGCCAGGCCCAGGCCTCAGCCCCCTTCCTCACTGCCCCCGCTCCTAGGGACATGCTATGGCGTGGCTCCCTAGTCTGCCCCCATTCCCACTACTGGACATTGAGACGTTGTCTCCAGATTTGCACCTCTTATAAATAAAACTGCAGTGGATGTCTCTGTGTGCACATCTCTTTCCTTTTTGTGAGAAACAACAAAGGTTGGGCCCCTGTCTGAGAATTCTGCTGTCCCTGTCCCATCCTCTGGCCCTTTCTGACCACTTGTTTGTACAAACCACAATCCAGGAAGGAAGCAGAAAGACTGTCCCTGTCCACATTTCCTCAGCTCCAAACAGGGCTTGGGTGGGTAGTGGCAGGAAAATGTTGCCTTTTCTCGCTAATGTGGAGGAATCCACAGATGTTTGTGTTCAGCTATGTGCTACTGGGTCTTGCCTGGATGGGCAAGGGTTTCTCCCTGGGGGGAGCAGTTTTGCTCCCAGCCTGATGCTGTAGAAGTGAACATACTTGTGAATAAACTGCGCCCTCAGGGGCCTGCCTGGAGGGGGCGCTGTCCAGTCAGCACCAGGCCTGCGTTCATCTCAGGAGCTGGTAGCCAGCTTGTTGAAGCCATGGACAGTTATGCCCAACAGGGGCTGATGTGCAAAGACCAGCTGACTCTCCAGCCAGGTTCAAGGGCTGAGAGGAGGCTGTCGAGAAGTGGTTAGCAGCAGGCACCCAGACTCAGTCACCTGAGTTTGCGTCCCAGCTTCCCTGGCCTCATTCCCTGAAGCAACTTGCTGCTTCCCGAAGCTCTGTTTTCTCCAGCCTACTTCATCGATTCTAAGATGCACATGTTTCCCCCTTGTGACTTCTCTGAAATTGAAGTGCATCTTTCAGTCAGTGGCATCTCATAGCTGCAGTCAGCCAGCTGGTATTCGTGAGAGTTGTATGAAAACCTTCAGTGGACACCTGCTGAGACCAGGATGGTGCCACCTCTGCACATCTTAGATTTGATGAACTGTGGTAAATAATGGGAGGCATGCGTGAGCTCACTCTGGGGAGGTGCTCGGCACTACTCCTGGCTCAGACGTGGTCAGGAAGGGCTGTCCTCCCTGCGTCCTTACTGGAGGGTTTCCAGATGACCGGGACAGAGACCCTGAGAAACTTGGGGCTTCTTGGGATGACGAGCTGTACGCCTAACGGAGAATGGGGCAGAATGATTTGGGGCATTTGTGGAAGGGAGAGGTCTGTCTCGAGCAGAGAGGGCTTTGCAGTGGAGGTGGTGTGTGAGGTGAATCTTGGAGGATGGTAGGGTCTGAGTGTGTGAGGGAGGAGCGGGTGGATTGCAGGAGAGAACAGCATGCTTCATGACTGGCTGAGAGCCTGCTGCCCGTCCTGCCTGGGCACAGCCCCTGCTGCTGCGCCCTGGGGGGTGACTGGGCCTGGGCCATCTGCCTGCCTAGCCCATGGGCAGAGGACCTGGGCTGTGTGAGTGTCCTGTCCCCGGGCAGTGGCTGAGCTGGGCAAGGGTCTGTGACCTCTGGGGCTCTGAGTTCTCTGAGTCATTTCTTGGGCCATGGTGAATGGTGGTGAAGCCAAGCTTTGGAGGCAAGCCCTGGTCTTCTCCAGATTTCTGGGAAACTAGGGGTTGACGCCCAGCATTCAGCCAGCCAGCGGCATTTAAGGTTAAAAAAGGCTTTACCCTCAACCAGTCTAGAACATGTCTGGAGCAAAATAATGAGTCCAGGCAAGCATAAAACAGCCTCAGCAGGCTTTAAGAACACCATGTGTTTTCGGGGTGCTGTCCATGGGAGGCGGCCTAGGGGAGGGTCAGTGGTGTGTGTCCTGTGGGAGGCCGGGTGTGGGTTGTCCTCACCAGTCCTGGAGGAAACCGGACCCCGCAAGAAGGCCTGGCCTTCCAGTGGAGGGGCCGGTGTGTTGGTGTCTATGAAGCTCTGTAGCGATGTCAGATGGTGGGAGGCAGCGGGTGGGCTGGAGGCTTCAGCCATTTCCCCAGAAAGAGGCTCTAGGAGTGAAGACGTTTAAGTTAAGGCTCTTGGTGGACATATTGCCAAACTGCTCTCCAAACGGGCAGGGCCGCCTGCACCCCAGTGCCGGCCTCCGCCCAGTTAGGCCACGCAGTCTGACCTTTGCCAAAGTGAGAGGCAAAACTTGCCCCTTTGTTGATGGCTCAGGAGGGTGAGCTTGTATTGTGTGTTAAGTCCATTGGCCATTCTTGTGTGGAACGTCTGTTCATTCTTTGCAGTCTCCTAATGGGAGTTCTCATTTTCTCCCCTTGTTTTTTGTTATCTATAAGAGCTTTTTACTGATACAAGCTTTTGTCAAATGTTGCAAGCACTTATTTCTCACTTCATTTGACTGATTTATCTTAGGTTTTTTTTTTTTACTTGGAGTTGTTTTTACGTAGTCACACCTCAGTTACTTCCTTTGGATTTAGGCTCAGAAAGTCTCTCCCTACCGTGAGATTAGATAAGCATTCGTTTGTTTTTCCAGTTATTGTACGATTTCAGTTTTAACATTTTCTTCTGTAATCCACGTGGCTGGGTTTGGGGGTCTCGCTAGCCCCCAGCCATGCCAATAGCCCAAGGGCCCAGCCCTGATTGTTGAATGGCTGCTCTCCCTGCCCCGCCTGCCCCACCCGCCTGCCCCTGGTCTCTCCAGGAATCATGTTCGTGCAAGAGGAGGCCTTGGCCAGCAGCCTCTCATCCACTGACAGTCTGACTCCCGAGGACCGGCCCATTGCCCAGGGATGCTCCGATTCCTTAGAGTCCATCCCTGCGGGACAGGTAACATCCTCTTCCTGCTTCTGGGGGTTGGTTATCTCTGCAGCCAACTCTTTTGCCTGAGGCTGTCTGGAAGTAGGAGGTGGCCTGGCTGGAGTTGTGGCAGGCGCTGCCAGTGCTTGGTGTACTCTGCTTTGTGGTTAAGGGGTCTGTGTTCAGTCAGCATCTGTCTGTCTGTCTCTGTCTTTCTCTGGGCTGATGGGAACAGGTGGTTTTCTCTCACTGGGCCCTGGGGGACAAAGCCAGATGACCCTTAGCACATGTGAGCAGACTCCCTGGGGAAAGTAGTTCAGAAGACCCTGGAGGGGTGCTTGTTTGGGTTCCAGACCCATCAGGAAGAGTTTCTGCCCTGCTGCCTGGCATCCCTGGGCCAATTTGCCCATTCCTGCATGTCACCCTGGTAGTCTGGACATGGCATGACTCTGGTACCTCCTCTGTGGCTGCTGCTGAGGGTTCCTGAGCAGCTCCCTGTGTCCTAGGAAGAGAGGAGGATGGCAAGTGTGGTGTGAGGGGTTGTTTGCTGTGTGCATGGGGAGTGTGCTTGGTACCTGCGCCTTCCTCCAGCCCTCTTTACCAACACAGGGTCTGGGCCTTCTGCACATGTGGCACTAGGGTAGTGGACAGCCCTTGCTCTGTCTGGGCACTCCACGGCTCTCTTCCTTGACCCCGCCACCCCAGGGTCACAGTAGGAGTCTCCCGAGCCCAGAGTCTTCCCCCTGCCCATTGGGTGGGCCTTGCCAGACACTGCACAGCCTCTGCTCACCGTTGTCCTCTGCTGGCCCATTATCAAATTGGTAGATAGTCCACATGGACCCTCTGGGATGGCACAAGGAACGCTCAGGTGCCAGACCCAGAGGCACAAGAGGCTTTGGCCCAGGGGTTGGGAGCGTGGGCTGGGATCAGACACAGTTGGGAATCTCACCCCTGCTGTGCACTGGTGGGGTGACTAGGTGAGTCTGTCTGCCTCTCCAGGCCCTGGGATCCACCCCAGGATGGAATGTGGGGATGGCAAGGAGCCACCTGCAGGGCCATGAGGGTGGGGCACCTGGCTCAGGGCCCGGCACCCAGTAAATGCCAGGGAATGGCTGCGGCAGATGGTGGCTGACTCTGTTCCTTTTCTGTCAGGTACCTTCTGATGATTTAAGGGACGTGCCAGGAGCTGTTGGCGGAGCAAGGTAAGGAGGAGGTTATTGTGAGAAGGCATTCTGGGCCTTCTGCACATGCTCAGCTGTGGGCTAGTGGTAGCTAAGATTCTGTTAAAAGTCTGTTCTGAGTCTTATAGAACTATTTCTTCCTTTAAATAAATAAACACAGATGAGATGGGCTCTGGTCTCTTTCCAAGTTCTAATCCCTAAACTTTGCTTGGACACATATTATCCTACACAAGGGGTCAGCAGATCAAGGCCAGTTTGGTCCGCTGCCTGTTTTGTCCAGCCTATGAGCTAAAAATGATTGTTCCATTCTTAGAGTTATTTTTAAATAATGATGTGGGTGGGGTGGCCCCCAAAGCCTGAAGTGTTTACTCTCTGACCCTTTACAGAAGAGGTTTCCCATCCCCACTCTGCATACCCTTTGCCCAAGGGCAGTAGTGGCGGGGAGGAGTTTGAATTACCTAGTCCACTCCCCACCCTTCCCACCTGCAAAGGCTGCTGGGTGCCCCTGAGGGGATCTGCTGTCAAGTGAGCACTCGTTGCCTTTAGAGCTCACAGCCAGTGTCTAAAGGACTGAGGCGTCTCATGGTGTGGGCAGGGTTGTGCCGGTTCGGCTGGGTCTGGCCTTTGAAAGTGTGGACTCTTGACTAGACTGGTAGCCCCAGCCTTCTAGCTCCTCAGCTCCCTCCCAGGGTACTTGTCCTAGGAGCAGTCTCAACTGTGTAGGAGGCTCGGGAGACCTGTTGGTTAGTTCCTCGGGGCCAGGGGATTGCAGCAGGATTCAGATGTGGGAGGTGGGGTTGTCCCTGCCCAGCATGCCACTGACCTGGCCCCTCCCCACACAGCCCAGAGCATGCGGAGCCAGAGGTCCAGGTGGTGCCTGGATCTGGCCAGATCATCTTCCTGCCCTTCACCTGCATTGGCTACACTGCCACCAACCAGGACTTCATCCAGCGCCTGAGCACGCTCATCCGGCAGGCCATCGAGCGGCAGCTGCCTGCTTGGATCGAGGCTGCCAACCAGCGAGAGGAAGGCCAGGGCGAGCAGGGCGAGGATGACGAGGAGGAGGAGGAGGAGGACGTTACTGAGAACCGCTACTTCGAAATGGGACCCCCAGATGTGGAGGAGGAGGAGGAGGCTGGGCCTGGAGAGGAAGAGGAAGAGGAGGAGGAAGAGGAGGAGGAGGGTGAGGAGGAGCGCCTGGCTCTGGAATGGGCCCTGGGCGCAGACGAGGACTTCCTGCTGGAGCACATCCGCATCCTCAAGGTGCTCTGGTGCTTCCTGATCCATGTGCAGGGCAGCATCCGCCAGTTCGCAGCCTGCCTAGTGCTCACTGACTTCGGCATCGCCGTCTTTGAGATCCCGCACCAGGAGTCGCGGGGCAGCAGCCAGCACATCCTCTCGTCCCTGCGCTTCGTCTTCTGCTTCCCGCACGGCGACCTCACCGAGTTTGGCTTCCTCATGCCGGAGCTGTGCCTGGTGCTCAAGGTGCGGCACAGTGAGAACACACTCTTCATCATCTCAGACGCTGCCAACCTGCACGAGTTCCACGCTGACCTGCGCTCGTGCTTCGCCCCGCAGCACATGGCTATGCTGTGCAGTCCCGTGCTCTACGGCAGCCACACCAGCCTGCAGGAGTTCCTGCGCCAGCTGCTCACCTTCTATAAGGTAGCGGGTGGCTGCCAGGAGCGCAGCCAGGGCTGCTTCCCTGTCTATCTGGTCTACAGCGACAAGCGCATGGTGCAGACAGCCGCTGGGGACTACTCGGGCAACATCGAGTGGGCCAGCTGCACGCTCTGCTCTGCCGTGCGGCGCTCCTGCTGCGCACCCTCTGAGGCCGTCAAGTCTGCCGCCATCCCCTACTGGCTGCTGCTCACGCCCCAGCACCTCAATGTCATCAAGGCCGACTTCAACCCCATGCCCAACCGCGGCACGCACAACTGCCGCAACCGCAACAGCTTTAAGCTCAGCCGCGTGCCACTCTCCACCGTGCTGCTGGACCCCACACGCAGCTGCACCCAGCCACGAGGCGCCTTTGCCGATGGCCACGTGCTCGAGTTGCTGGTGGGCTACCGCTTTGTCACCGCCATCTTTGTGCTGCCCCATGAGAAGTTCCACTTCCTGCGCATCTACAACCAGCTGCGGGCCTCACTGCAGGACCTGAAGACTGTGGTCATCGCCAAGAGCCCTGCAACCGGGGGCAGGCCTCAGAGCCCCCTTGTGGATGGCCAGCCCGCCGAGGGCGGAGCCAGGTGAGACGGAGCGTGGGCTCTCTGGGGACTGGGGGAGGGGGCTGGTGTGCACACCATGCCTGAGACCCCTCACCTTACCCAGATCTCTAGCATCTCCTCCTTGGCTCCTGAACCCCCTCAGCGTTGCCTGTGGCTCCCTTAGGCTTGGTGCTAGACTGCTCCTTATCTCCTAAGGCTTCAGAGGAGGCCCTGGAAAGCTGTCTTTCCACAGTGCTGGGCTGGCCCAGTTCTCTGCCACTTAAGAGTCCTGCATGGCTGGGTCCGCAGGCTTCTGGCCCTCTCCACTGGGCCCAAGCATAGCCTCTAGGTGTCACACCCTGGGCTCACAGTCCTATGACTGGCTCTGTGAGCTAGAGGACTGCTTCAGGCACCACCTGCCTCTGACCCCCAGCTCCATGCCTTACCCTGTTGGTGAGCCACACACCCCTTTTCAGGAAGACCTGGGTTGCTCAGGGGCCTGCTCTACATGTAATTTTGTGAGTTCCTTTCAAAGGAACCTGTTGGCGGAACCTGTCTGTGTGAGCTGGGTGGTCATTTTGAGCAAAGTCCTATTTTTCTAAGGGGAGACTGAAATGCAGAGGAAGGAGTTGGCAACCCTGTCCTGTTCTTTTGTGCTCTCCTCTCCTCCCACTATTCCTGCCCCCTGAGCCTGGATTCCCTCAGGGTTACCTGGGGTTGGGATATAGGGGCCTATGGGGCTGTGGTCAGACCTACAGTTAACTCGTGCCTGGGGCTCGAGGGGCCCTGTGCCCTAGAGGGTGCCCCTTTCTCTTATTGCTGCCCCAGTTTCAGGCATGCTGGGGCTTCCCCGACCTGGGCAAGAAAGCTCTTGGCTTGTCGGCCCTTCTGTCCCCTAAGGCCCGGTCTGGCTCACTTCCTCTTCCATCCTGGTGGACAGTCCTCACTGCAGCATCTCACGGGGCCTGCCTTCTCCCTCCAGCCCAGCCCCTCAACTGATGCTCCCACAGGGCTTCTAGCCTCTTCCTGGCTGAATCAGGGGCCCCTCTTTTGCCCAACTAAAGTTCCATGCACTCCATAGAGACTCCTGATGCCTCCTTGTGCTGGAGGTGGTCTTGCCTGGCCATCTCCCTGTCTCCCACCCTAGTGATGAGACTTCAGATGGTGACACCTTGTCTCAGTTTCCCTGTCATCCCCAAGCCTGGCTGGACCCTGCCCACAGTGGGAACAGCATGCAGGAAGCAGGCACTCTGCTTTAAACCAAGAGACGTATTTCTTTCCCAGGACAGGAGGAGGACAGCCAGAGGGCTTGGGGGCGTTTGGCCCAGTGCAAGATCAGGGCCCCAGGGGTCTCTTTCAACAACTGGGCTGTCCAGTTGAGAGGACGACATCCACGACTACCCACCAATTCGGGCACGGGCATGTGGGCTGCTTGCAGAGGGCCCTCCCCACCTCTGTGAGCTTTAAGGGTTCTTCCTGAGCACTGTTTGATCTTGTGCTTGGAACAGACCAGGGAAAACCCAGCGTGGCCACGTGCAGTGGTAGCCGAGTCAGGTGAGAGCCTGAGCCACCTGAGGAGACCCCAAAGGCAAACTGAGGAGCAGTTTGAGTTTTTGGTTCTCACCTCTCTGTGCCCGCAGGTCCCAGCCCTGGGCACCTTGGTCCATGCTTTGGACTCTGGAGTGGCATTTCTGACACCTTTACCACCATCTCAGAATGATTTTTCAGTCCTTGGGCCACATGTGTCTGTCTGTCTCAGTGCTGTCCCATCTTCCCATCTCCCTCCCAAGAGAAAGGGCCCGGGCGCTTTCCCTCCGCTGCTTTCTCTCCCCATAGGGAGCTGGGGTAAAATCCCCAGGTGACCTCAGAGGTAGTGTGTGGTGCATGCGTTCCCTCACACTCTGATGTTATACATGGGGTGCAAATCTCCAGTTGGGGTCTATGTGTTAATATGGTGTTTCTTGGGGAATTGGGAGATGCAGCAATGACCGGAATGTCCAGGAGGCTCTTGCTCCGGCACCAGCAGAGGTCCCGGCACCAGCAGAGGTCCCGGCCCCAGCGGAGGTCCCAGCTCTGGCCCCGGCAGAGGCCCCAGCTCTGGCGGAGCCCTCAGTGCCAGCTTTGGTCCGAGGAGAGGCCTCAGCCCCAGAGGATACCCCAGCAGAGGCCTCAGCCCTGGCACAAGCTGAGGCCCCAGCACAAGCTGAGGCTCCTGCCCAATACCCAAGCGAGCACCTGATCCAGTCCACGTCAGAGGAGAATCAGATCCCCTCGCACCTGCCTGCCTGCCCGTCGCTCCGGCACATCGCCAGCCTGCAGGGGAGGGCCATTGTCGAGTTCTTCCACAGCAGCATTGCCGAGGTAGGGCTGGGCGCTCGTGTGAAGGAAGGTGGCACAGGTGTCCTGGGGCTGCTATAGGCTCGCCTTGGGGTCAGCCTCAGATTCCTGACTTCTCTGTGCCAGCTTTCCCCCCAGCTTCAGCTGTTCACAACTTTGAGGGCTTGAGTTAGGGAGGTCCTGGGCTGCCCTTCCCTGGCCTGTTGTCCCCTGTCACTGCCTCCCCTTGCGGCCATTCCTAATCTCAGGCCCTAAACCAACCCCACCACACACCTCTCTGCTTCTGAGTTTATAATACATTGATGAGATGCGGAAAAGCTCCTGCACCTTCCTACCCAAGGCTGTGGGCCCGTTTTTGGGCAGTGGGGATGGCAGAGGGTGCCCTTGCTGGAGGGCTGGAGGAGGAGCTGCATGCCCCGCCCTGGCCGACCTCTCCTGCAGCCGTAAATCTGGCCCCTCTGTGTCCAGGTGGAAAACGAGGAGCTGCGGCACCTCCTGTGGTCGTCGGTGGTGTTCTACCAGAGCCCGGGGCTGGAGGTGACTGCCTGCGTGCTGCTCTCCACCAAGGCCGTGTACTTGGTGCTGCACGACGGCCTCCGCCGCTACTTCTCAGAGCCGCTGCAGGGTAGGCACCCGGCCGTGCCGGGCGGGGGGCTCTGTCTCTGAAGTGCCTGTGTGGCCTGAGGCAGCAGTGATTCGACCGCACTGGGCCCAGAATCTCTTTCCTGAGGACTGAGGGTGGTAACAGCACTTTCCCCCTGGAGCTGTCACAAGGGGTATGAGGCTAGCCGTGAAAGCGACTGGCCAGGGCCCATTGAAAGCCCAGGACCTGTCCGTGACAAGGAGATGTTGGGCAGCCTCTGCTCCTTGGGGCCTCAGTGGGAGCCTTAGCCAGTGGCCGGTCGTAGGGCTCCTAGTGGCTCCACCCTCCAGGCAAGAGTCAGACCAAAGAACGCATTGCCCGTGAGACCTTGTTGGTGTAGAGGTGGTGGTGGCTTCTCACCAGGTCTCAGCAGGCCAGGCCAGTCAGGGGGACCCATTCCTGCTCAACACAGCTGCGCACCTGGGACCCTTGTACTCGCCCAGCATGGCCACCACCACATTTGATCCTTTTCTCTTCTTCACAGATTTCTGGCATCAGAAAAACACTGACTACAACAACAGTCCCTTCCACATCTCTCAGTGTTTTGTTTTAAAACTCAGCGACCTGCAGGTAGTCAACGTTGGGCTTTTCGACCAGTATTTCCGGCTGACGGGTGAGTGACCACTATGCTTTGTCCTATTTTGAATGAAGTCCAGTGTCCCCATTGGGCTTCCACCTTCCTTTGTGGGTGCACTATCACAGGCAGATTCTCTCTCCTCTCACAAGCCAGTTCACCAGAGCGGGAGGAAGCAGCTTCAGGAACTGCTGAGAGTGCAGAACTCTCCCCCCAGGGCCTGGAGCGGGAGGCCAGGAGCGAAGTGCTGGGCGAGCAGGCAGAGCGGGCCCTGGGCTCACAGGCAGGATGTTTCTGACTCACACTTCCTGAAGAGAGAAAACTAAGCTCTTTCCCTAATGCCTCTGTATTCCCTTCCGGAAAAAAGTCACAGCCTTTCCGGGCTGAGAAATGGCCATCTCCCCAGGCCCCGTGATGCTTTCCCACATGGTCCGTCCTGGCCCTGGCTCTGTGATCCTCAGGTCCGGGCTGACCTGCTAGTGACTAGAGATGGCTGCAGGGGCGGGGACGGGGCTGGGGGAGCAGTAACCTGCAGTGGTGACCGGCCTGTCTCCCACAGGCTCCTCCCCGGCGCAGGTGGTTACCTGCTTGACACGGGACAGCTACCTGACACACTGCTTCCTCCAGCATCTCATGGCTGTGCTCTCCTTGCTGGAACGCACGCCCTCACCTGAGCCTGTCGACAAAGACTTCTACTCTGAGTTTGGAAACAAGACCACAGGTACCCCCACCTAGCTCGGGTCTCCTTACCAACCCCAAGGGCCGCAGCAGCCCCAGAGGAACCTCTCTGTGCCTCGGATCCCTCTGCTTCTCTCTCTCACATTTTTCTCTTCTCCTGCTTAGTGAGCTTGGGTTTTCCATGGGCTTTCCCATGGCAGTCTCCGTTCCAGCAAACCCACACCATCCAGCAGTTGCATCTCAAGTGTCTGCTCTGCTATGAGCTGCTGCTCTCTGGGCCTCCGCCTGAGCATGGGGGCTTGGAGTGGGCTCTCCTGCTTCTCACAGACAAGCAGCTCGTGCTGCCATCTCTGGGTAGCTTGGGGCCGCTGGTGCTCCCAGTCCCACCACACCATGAGCCAGTTGTTCCAGGCTCCAGTCCTGGTGGTGTCTCTCTTTGCAGGGAAGATGGAGAACTACGAGCTGATCCATTCAAGCCACGTCAAGTTCACCTACCCCAGTGAGGAGGAGATCGGGGACCTGACGTTCATCCTGGCCCAGAAGATGGCAGACCCGGAGAAGGCGCCGGCCCTCAGCATCCTGCTGTATGTGCAGGCCTTCCAGGTGGGCTCGCCGCTACCGGGGCGCTGCAGGGGTATGCTGCGCCCCAAAACGCTTCTGCTCACCAGCGCCGAGATCTTCCTCCTGGACGAGGACTTCGTCCATTACCCACTGCCCGAGTTCGCCAAAGAGCCGCCACAGAGGGACCGGTACCGGCTGGACGACAGCCGCCGCGTCCGGGACCTGGACCGCGTGCTCATGGGCTACCAGACCTACCCGCAGGCCCTCACCCTGGTTTTTGATGATGTGCAGGGCCACGATCTAATGGGCAACGTCACTCTGGACCACTTTGGGGAGGTGCCAGGTGGCCCAGCCAGAGCTGGTCAGGGCCATGAGGTCCAGTGGCAGGTGTTTGTCCCCAGCGCTGAAAGCCGAGAGAAGCTCATCTCGCTGTTGGCCCGCCAGTGGGAGGCTCTTTGCGGCCGAGAGCTGCCTGTTGAGCTCACCGGCTAGCCTGGGCCATGGCCGGTCCTTGCTGCCCGCTGTGTCTGGCCTGGCATCCACTCAGGGCGGGGAAGCAGGCTTTCTTTGTTCTTTTTAAATGTTTTCTCCTCTCTTTTTGTACCTTCGTTTGACTGTCCTCCCAGAGAATGTGAACGTGTGTGTTCAGTTGGTTCTTTCTAACCTTGGGAGTGAGAGCGCTGACCCCTCCGGGGCCTCCATGTGCCGTCAGCCTCCTGTGGGTCGTTGCCTGCCCCTGGTGCCGCACGGCCAGGCACACCTGTGTTGTGTCTTCTGTCGTGGGACCATCATTAACACGTGGCACCGTGGGTTTGATTTACTCTTACACATCCTTTCCTGAGATGTCAAGTCCAGTCTTGTTGCTGTTGCTGTCATTGTGGGTACTTGCTGCTAATTATGAAGCTGGCAGCAAAATGCACATTGAAAGCTCTCGCCCCGTGCAGTTTTCCAAAGGGGTGGCCTCCTGGTCCAGACAAGTGGGAGAGCCCCGTGGGGGCTGGAGTCCCCCAGGCCTTGAGGCTGAGAGGGATGGGGGCAGGGGACCCAGTGCTGCCAGCACCAAGTGTGATTCCTGTTGTCCATTTTCTCTATTCCAGTAAAGCCAAGTTTGACACAGTCTGGGTCTTTTATTTCAAGGGCTGCTGGGGTCCCAGCAGGGCATTGGTGCAGGGTTGGTTGCATGAGGGTAGAAGGTGTCCTAGAGATGCAGGAAGTTGAGAGATTAAGGGAAAGGAAGGAGGAAAGAGGCCACGAAGGGTAAAGGGAGCGGCTCTCCCAGGGCCAGATTCTGGTTGGATGTCCCTGGAGCCTGGGGTGGGGGTCGTGGGATGTGGGAAGGGACCTTTGGACAGGGCCGCACTGGGCTGTGGCTAAAGCACAAGCCTCAGGGTAGACAGGAATGGAGCTCCTCAGGCACAGCTGGCACACTGTTGCTGCCCTGCCTCCTGCCAGTCTGGAGTGTCGCACTGGGCCTGTTGTGAGGGTCAGGCCTGGAGTCTGGGGGTCTCAGCAGGATGGCCTGCAGGGGGAAAGGCCTGTGGGGAGGTGGCCCTGGTGGTGGATAGTGAGGAGGAGGTCCCGGTGCCATCTGTGTCTGGATTCACGACCTGAGAGATGATTGCCTCAAGGAGCCTTGCTGAGGTAGGACATGGGATTTCTTTGGGAGCCAGCCTCTGTGCCCCATCCTTCCTCAGCCCATTCCCACCTTCATTGCAGGGCCCTGGAGGCCCACTACCCCTCTTATCCTGGGCCAGTCAGGAGCCTCAGGCTCTAAGCTTGCAAGGCAGTTTGGGCCAGGCAGAATTGGGGTGGGAGGGGAGCAGCCAACCCACCAGCTTCTCTGCTTCTCTGGCATCCCTCGGTGCCAGTGGAGTGGGGATCCTGGCCTGGAGGACCCATCACCCTCAGGAAGGCTGTGGGGGGATGAGAGGAGCCACCAAAGGTAGGGTCTCCCCATTCACATCCCCCCAGCCAGATCTCAAAGACCAACCCATGGCCTCTCAGCTGGTAGGTGCGGGGAGGGGGGCCTGCTGAGCAGGAGGAGGGGGCAGGTGATAAGGCTGCCCCCAACCAGGCCTTTACCAAAGGCCTGTACAAATGGCCACCTGCCTGTCTCTGTCTCAGTTATGTCATCCCTAAATGGGGACTGACTTACCAGAGGCAGGGTCCACCATGTTCAGGCCTGGCATGCATAGGGCTCACCACCTGGGCTGTTTTCCCCAGGCCCCACAGCCCAACATGTAACAGCTGACCCCACCCTGGATCCGGGTAGACAGAACCAAGTCGGGGGAGGTCTGCAGTATAGTGACTGGGCAGAGGGCCCTGTGGGCAGCAGACCTGGGATTGGATCCTAACACCGGTGTAAGGGACCCTAGACAAATTCTCTAACCCCTTTGAGCCTCCCTGGCACCAGTAACAGGATAATAAAAGTAATTACCTTTCATTCATCCCACAATCTGAATTGTGCATCTGTGTGTGAACCAGCCAGACACGAGAGTCCCTGCTTTCCCATAGCTGACATTCCAGCAAGAGAGAAAATAAACTAAAACCACTGTCAGCTGGTGGCCAGAGCTACAAGGTGAAGGCTGGAGACCTTTGACCTGAGACTGATCTGTGGTGAGTCTCCATGAGGATCTGGGGTAACAGCAGTGCCAAGGGAGCTCGCTCTGTGCTTAGAAAGGCCCGCATGGTCAAAAGTAGGGGGTGGGGGTGGGGCAGGTCAAAGAGGCCTGTCTGGCCTGGAGGGGGTCCTGGAGGGCATGGGGAAGGCTCAGGGCCGAATGGAGAATGAACTGGGGAGGGAGGGCTACAGGTCGCAGGGAGGCCAGGGAGGAGGCCCCTCGGGGAGATAAGAGAGGCAGAGATTGTGGGGCATGGTGGGGCGGGTGCCAAGCAGGGCAGGGCCAGGCGGAGGGATAGCTAGGGCAGGTGAGAGGAGGAGCAGTCTGGTGGCTGTCCCCTTAGCATGAAGTCCCGCAGTGAGTCAGAGGCCTGCAAGTGCCCTCAGCAGCTGGAAAGGTGGAGGCAGACAGACCTGATTCAGGGGCTGCCCTGCCCCCCAACCACCAGAACCCCCAGAGCCTCTGAATGAAGCCTGCTGGGCTTGCAGGTACTTGGGGTGGGAAGTTGTTTGCATCTGTACTTGAATGTGTTTCATGACTTCTCATAGGCCCCAGGCTTGTAGCTAATGGTGGGCTAGGAGGCTGTGATGCCAGGAGGAGGGTCCTGGGCCAGGAAGCCCCAAGCAGGGCCCAGGCATCCATGCAGGGGTCAGTGGCCAGCACCTTCCCTTCCGCCTGCAGGCTGCTGATATGCAGGAGGAAATCCTGGCGGGTTCCTGTGGGGGTGAGCTGACGGGCCTCCCAGCGGCTTTTAAAGCGCCTGCCCGCCCCCGTCCTGCCTGCCTGCACTGCGCCTGCCTCTTGGAGCTTGTTCCCCAGCCGGCTGTCCTGACTGTCCTGGACAGTGTACCCGCCAGTCACCACCGGCCATGGTGGGGCCTCGGGGCTGCCTCCTGCTCTGCCTCCTGGCCCTCTGCCTAGCAGGTTCCAGCTTCATCACGGGGCAGAAGGTGAGTGTGAGCCAGTTGCAGGGGTACCTGGTATCCAGGCCCCGCTGGCCAGTGGTGGGAGCAGGGAGGGATGGGCCACAGATCGGACACAGGCTGGGGACACACAGGGCAGCTGGTCCTTGTCTGACCTTCTCTGAGCTGGACAGAGGGCTTATGCCCACCTCCTCAGGCTGAGGTCTGTGTCTGGCTGCTTAGAGGGGCAGGGATGTTGGGATGTGTTGGTCTGCCCTCCTCTGTGTCTGGCTAGCCAGCCAGCCGTGTGGACAGCCGTCCCAGGGCTCCCCAGCCTGTGGGTTGGGGGTACAGAGCCCGGCTCATCCTCCTGCCCTCCGTGCCCAGACTGAGGCCCAGTCTCTGTGTGGCCCTGGCCTGGGGGTTGGAGATGTGATCACCCCCAACCCTCACGGGGCTAACCAGCCGAGAGACTCACATGGAACACACATAGGCGTGCTGGGTGTGTGCACATGTGCGTGCCTGTGTCCTGCCCCAAGGGTGCCCAGAGGCAGAATGAGGTTTACTCACCCCCAGTCCCTCTGGGTAAGCGGCAGCCAACAGCAGTACCCTTGAGCCTAAGAACAGCTGATTATACAGTTCTGGGCACACCTGGCATTATCCCCTCCAATCATCCCAGCCCCTGAGTGGCAGACCCTGTTCTCTGCCTGAGGAAGCCAAGGCCCAAAGATGACACGGGTCAGTCCAACTCGAGAGCTGTGCTCCAGTCCACTGTTTGCAGTTGGTTCCTTATTCAGCCATGAGGGAGGAGCTGGCAGGGTCTCAGTGTGCAGCTGTCTGGTCCTTGCAAGCCTGCCCACTCTGCACTGCCTGTCTGCAGGTCCACCCAGGCCACATAGTAGGGACATTGTCCCAACTAAAGTTTCTGAAAGAGCCTCCCACCCTGGGGATGGAGGTAGTGTCATCTGGCTGGGGCCTGCCTCCAGGGACCCTCCCCTGTGAGGCCAAGTTCATCTGACTCTTGGGGAAGTAGTTAGGGGTCCCTTCCTCTCTCAGGGGGTTTGATTTCTGGGCCCTGGGCCCCAGCTTTGGGGGGATTCTACCTTTTCACAAGAGGCTTAACACCTCATGTCTCCTCACCTTCTCCAGCTGTGTCTCTGGGGGAAGCAGATGTTGCAAAATCAGTTCTGGACTGGGACAGGGTGGAAGGCAGCACCCACCTGGCTCAGCTGGGTCCTGAGGTGCCCTCGGGAAGAAGGGAATCTGATTAACCACTAGGCCATGATCCAGCCTCACTCCACCTGCCGGGCCGACGATTGTGGGCTGGAGCTGATGCTGCCTTCAGGCCGCCTGGCCGAAAGGCTGAGTGCCCACTTCCGGTGAGGTCCCCAGAGAGAAGTGTGATTTGCCTGCTGGTTTTTCCATCACACTTTTATGAACACATCTTGTGAATGAGTATCCACCACAGGGCCTGTAATTCACCCACCACTTCATTGAACCCCTCTCTACCTGAGAGTGAGGACAGTGCTCTCTCACTGCCCCGAGCCCTTATGCAAGGCTGACCAACATTCTTGTGAGAGCTGGTCCCCTTGCCACTGGCGATGGCTGGCCAGGTGGCCCTCGGGGGAGCCCACTGCCAGCTGAGCCTTTGCCCTGAGCCAGCAGCTGCTCAGCCCTGGAGTTACCCAACTTCCTAGTGGCTCCCTGGCTCAGCAAAGATGAAGCCTTGGGAGGGGGGTGGAATGTAACCACAACATCCAGCCCCACAGCTCAGCCTGAGGCCGATCATAGCAACTTCCCTCTTTGCAGACCACAGAGGCATGAGCAGAAAAGACCAAATCACAGCTGTGGGAGAGGCCCTGTGTTCACCAAAAGACAGTATTGAGGCGCTGTTTCTCCTTTTCTTTGGCTTTGAGAGCCACACATCTGTGATGGATTCTTGGAAAGAGATGTTCTGGGCTCACCCCATTTGGAGCTGTGGTCAGCATTTTTTAAATGGGAACTTCTCAGCTTCTCCAGGCCGTGCCCCAAGCCTCCCAAACCTCTTCTCATCAAAATGCACCTTCCTGTGGCCTTTTCTCCCACTGACAACGAAGAGTTTGGCTTCCATCCCTCCAGGGTCAGTGCTATATGTTATTGGGACTTTGTTGCTGTAAGTAACAGTAGGGCCAATGATGGTGGACCTGGGGGAGTTGTGACAGGCCAGCTAGTGGGACTGCAGGCCCGGGGATTTCTTGGCACCCAGGTGACCATGTCTTCCCCTGTCGCCACCTCTGTTCTCCGGGCAGCAGACAGGGCCCATTTAAAACACAAATGAGCCCACGGGCTGCTCTGGACTCCACCTCCCCTCCCTGGCCTGGCCACCAGCCCCTTCCCATCCTCTCCTGTACTGTCTCTGCCTCATCATCCATGGCCGCTTGCTCGTTCCCGCTTCCTGGCTTTTGCCTCTCCTGTCCCCTCTGCTAGGAGCACTACCCCGACCAATTCTCATGCATCCCTCCGGTCCCAGTTCAGTGGTTGCCTCCAACCTAGGTCCTCTCAGCTGCCTCACTGCCATCACTGCCTGTCCAGGGATGGGCAGTGGACCGCTGGGTCATGGCTGGTGTATGGGGCTGTGAGCTACCAAGGCTCAGGGAACGTGACTGCTTGGCTCAAACTCACTCAGACCCCCTCGCATGTGCTTGCTCACGTGGGTCAGCTGCAGGGGTTTGGGGCTGACTCCTGGGTCTCTGACACTGGCGCAGCCCAGAGGGCCCTGGGCTGGCTGAGGGGGTCCTTTGGCAGCAAGGGTGGGGGGGGATATGCTCAAAGCAAAGTGACACCTGGAGAGCCATCTCCTCGGAAGCTGTGTCCTGCCTGTGCTCAGGGATGGGGGACCACGTCGCTGTGTTCTCCTCAACAGTGTCAGCCTGTCATTTAGTGTTTACTTTTTTCTTTTCCATTATGGTTTATTACAGGATATTGAATATAGTTCCCTGTGCTATACAGTAGGACCTTGTTTGTCTGTTCCGTATATAGTAGTTTGTATCTGCTAATCCCAAACTCCTAATACACTCCTCTCCCACCCTCTCTCTGCTTTGGTAACCATAAGTTTGTTTCTAATGTCTGTGAGTCTGTTTCTGTTTCATAAATAAGTTCATTTGTGTCTTATTTTAGATTCCATATATAAGTGATGTATAGTATTTTTGTTTCTCTTTCTGGCTTAACTTCACTTAGTATGCTAATCTCTAGGTCCATCCATGTTGCTGCAAATGGCGTTACTTCCTCCTCTCTTTTAACAGCTGAGTAGTATTCTACTGCGGATAGATAGATAAATAGATAGATAGTTAGAGATATATATATAGAAAGTACATCTTCTATTTCCACATCCAGTCACCTGTTGATGGACATTTAGGCTGTTGCCATGTCTTGGCTACTGTAAATAGTGCTGCTGTGAACATTGGGGTGCAGGTATCTTTTCGAATTAGAGTTTTCTCCGGACAGGTTCCCTGGAGTGGGACTGTTGGATCGATATATGGCAACTCTATTTTTAGTTTTTTTAAGGAACCTCCATACTGTTTTCCAGAACGGCTGCACCAATTTACATTTCCACCAACAGTGTAGGAGGGTTCCCTTTTCTCCATAGTGTTTATTTTTAAATGAAATGTGAGAATGAGCATTAGGTTGAGAGTCTGTGTTCAGGTCCTCGGGCAGCTGCGGGCAAGGACCCCCCCACCCCCGGGGTGTTCAGTTTCCTCCTCTGAATAGGCCAGAGTGGAATGAGGGGGCCAGATTCTCTTCATGTCACAAGGCAGAGACTCTGAGCCTTCTGGGCGTGCCTCTAGGGTCCCTGGCAGAGGTACATGGCTGTAGACATAGGGGCACGCTGTGGCAGTGACAGCCCCAGACTCAGGGCCTTCCCTGCCCTTGCTCACCCTTGCTTAACAGGCAGGAAACCAAGGCCTAGAGAGCGGTGCTAGGCCTCACTGCAGTCAAGAGTCAGGTCTGTGTGTGGGGTCCAGGTCCCTCACTCTAAACCCCGCCCGTGGCCCAGGTGCAGTCCAGGCACTGCGATGTGAAGACCAAGTTTGTCACGCATGTACCCTGCACCCCATGCTCCGCCATCAAGAAGAGGACGTGCCCCTTAGGCTGGCTTCGGGAGTCCCCAGAGAAGATACCACAGGACTGCCGGTGCGGACCCTCACCCCATCCTTGCCTGCTTCAGGGGTGTCCTATGGGGTGGCAGGGGACCAGGAGAGCCTGGCAGCCCTGGAGAGTGAGGGCAGGGGCTCACTCATCCACACTTCTGTTGGCCCCTCCAGTGGGGCCGAGGCGGGCAGGGAGGAGTGAGAGTGTGGGGCAGGTGGTTTTACTGAGCATCTGCTGTGAGCCACGCCCTGTGCTCAGCTCGTGGCCAGGCAGAGAGGGAGTGGAGTAAGAGCACGAGAACCCAGTGGGGAGGCTGCAGGGGGGAGCTCCTCCCATCGTCCTACCCATCCTTGGTCCCCAGATACGAGGTGCAGCTGGGAGATTCTTTGGTGTCCATGAGCGGCTGCAGCCTGGAGTGCTGGCAGGACGTGGTGCAGAAGGCCTGCTGCCCTGGCTACTGGGGGTCCCAGTGCTATGGTAGGGGGAGGATCCCAGCCTTGCTCCTTACACCCCAGCCCACCCACATTCCCTTTCAAATGGCTTATTTAATGCACAGCTTGGCCACCTGGCTCTGGCTGCTCTGGGGGAGGGACCAAGTCTGGGGCCACCCAGAGCTGTGGGGGTTGGGTGAATTGGGGCAGAGCTGAGTTCTGGGGGGGCTGTCCACAGAGTGCCCCGGGGGTGCTGACACCCCATGCAACGGCCATGGGACGTGTCTGGATGGCATAGACAGGAATGGGACCTGCGTGTGCCAGGTAAGAGCCGGGTGGGGCTGGGGTAGGGGCAGTGGAGGGGTTGCACTGACTTAACTGACTTCGTGCATCTTTTCCAATATATCCCTCTGCCAGGAAAACTTCAGTGGCTCAGCCTGCCAGGAGTGCAGAGACCCCAACCGTTTCGGGCCTGACTGTCAGTCAGGTAAGTGCTGGCAGGACAGGAGGGCAAAGCCAGTGTCCATCTGGGGGCCAGTGGAGACCCAGTCCCTACCCCCAGCTCCTACCAGACTCCCTCCCAACTGCTCAGTCTCACCCTTCCTGCCCAGGACACAAGCTTTGCCTCATCACATTTCTGGCATTTGCATGGGCTCTTCTTGGAGGCCTCTTCTTGGAGGCTTCCTCTAGGAAGCCCTCCCTGAATCCCCAGCCTGGGTCAGGTGCCTCCCCTGGGCTCCCACCAACCCTGTGATCATTCATCACAGCTTTGTATTCTTGAAGTTGTGCCTGCTGGAGCTGAGTTCTAGAAGAAGAGGGCCGGGACTCGATGTCCCTGTGTGCCCCTGGGAGAGGCTGGGGTCCCACCTGTCCCTGTGTGTTCCTACCAGTATGCAGCTGTGTGCATGGCATGTGCCGCCATGGGCCGCTCGGGGATGGAAGCTGCCTGTGCTTTGCCGGATACGCTGGACCCCGATGTGACCAAGGTGAGCAGCAGGTCTTCAGTGGCCAGAGCAGAAGAGGCTGACTGGGTGAAAGATGGGGCCTGAGCTTCAGCAGGATCTCTGCCTGCAGCCTAATTTCTAAGTGGGAGAGGCACACAACTGGTCAGGGGGAGGGGGTATCATCTGAGACCTCCACTGCCTAGAGGCCCAGAGAGGGTGGGGCCCTGACCGGAGTCACACAGCAAATTGGGTGGAGCATCTTCGCTCCTGTGTCCTCCCCAACCTGCAATGCTCTCCCCTCTCCACTCAGAACTGCCTATCTGCCAGGCCCTGAACTGTCCCCAGAACTCCCAGTGTTCTGCAGAGGCCCCCACCTGCAGCTGCCTGCCTGGCTACACCCAGCAGGGCAGCGAATGCCGAGGTAAGTCTATGATCGAGAGCCCAGTGGGCCCAGCTCAGGGTGAGCAGGCGCTGGGAAGACATCCTTTTAAACCAGCAAGTGTAATCTGGCCACTTACAGGGAAGGAGAAATGTCCCTGCGGGACTAGATCAACCTGCTCACCCCATCTTTGGGTCACCCTCGCTGGAGGCTCTGGGGAAGACGAGGCTCCTGGGTGCTGGGCTCACTTTGGCGCATTCTCTCTCTTTCTGTCTCTCTGCCCTGGCAGCCCCCGACCCCTGCCAGCCATCGCCCTGCTCCCCACTGGCCCAGTGTTCAGTGAGCCCCCGGGGACAGGCACAGTGTCACTGCCCCGAGAACTACCATGGCGATGGGACAGTGTGTCTGCCCCAGGACCCGTGCACCACCAACAATGGTGGCTGCCCTGGCAACTCCACCTTATGTCTGTACAAGAGGCCAGGCCAGGTGAGCTGGGGCCCTGGGCTGGGCCTGCCCTGCCCCACGGTCCAACCACCCACATTGACTGTGGGACCCAGGGCCCACAAATCGCAGCAAATCATGAGCCTCCTAGGAGCCTCAGCTGCCCCTTTTATAAAATGTGAAGAGGATGACATCCCTTTTCTCTGAGGGTGGTTGTGGGAACCTAACAGAGCTCTGTGGGTATGGCAGACACCACAGTTCTCATGGACATGGTGTCACCCTCCCGCCTCTGCATGGACCCAGGCCTCTTGCTCATGTAAGCCAGGCCTGGTCAGCATCAACCACAATCCCTCTGCGGGCTGCTTCGCCTACTGCTACCCTTACTCCTGTGACCGGTCAGCCACCTGCCAGGTGACCCCTGATGGAAGGACCAGGTGGGCACAGGGGCTTCGGGGTGGGCACCAGGGACATAGCAGGGAGAGTAGATGGGGCTCAGATCAAGGGCCCCGTGGGGACGGTGTGTGAGGGCCAGGAGGGGGCCTGGCCACCCCCCCTGCCCCGACTGGTTCTACCATTGCCCCAGCTGTGTGTGCAAGGAGGGCCAGGTGGGAGATGGGCGTGCCTGCTACGGACACCTGCTCCACGAGATGCAGAAGGCCAGCCAGATGGGCTTAACGTTCACGAGGCTGAGAGTCACCCTCGCCATGATGGGTGCGTGACCCCCACCACCTGCCTAAGACCCTGCCCCTGGCACCCAGAATTGCTGGAAGGGACAGGGGGCCAGACTCTGCAGAAATGCCTTGTTTCTCTGCCCAAGAGCTGTGCAAGCAGAGAATGGGCTGTGGTGGGGCGCATGATGGAGGTGGGAGATAGCCCCCCAGATCCTGATGTCGCCATTTACCCTAGATCTAGACCCAAAGCCCCACACCCCAACTCTCCAAAACCCAGGACTGATGCCTGAGGGCCTCCCCAGACCCATCCTGATGCATACTCTCCCACCCCCAGACCAGGGCTGCCGGGACATCCTCACCACGTCGGGCCCATTCACTGTGCTGGTGGCATCTGGCATCTCCAGGACCATGAATGTGAGCCCCAGCCAATCAAGGAGCTGGCTTCCAGCTCTTGCCTCCTCCCTGAATCCTGCCCCAGGCTGCCAGGCCCTGAGAGCACCCCTAGTTGCATACTCTGGGGGACTGAGGCCTGGGAAGCCTCTTGTTCCCTCCGTTGCTCTGGCAGGGTGGCATGAGGAGGATTGCCTACCCTGGGCCCACTTGGCACCCAGATGCCCTTGTGCCCGCAGGCATCCGTTGCCCAGCAACTCTGCAGACAGTACATCATCGCAGGGCAGCACATGCTAGAGGAGTCAGGAACCCAGCCTACACGCAGGTGGTGGACACTGGCTGGGCAGGAGATCACCGTCACTTTCAATATCTTCAGGGTAAGTAGGGACCTCGGCCTGGGGGCCAGAGGAGTCACAAGTGGGGAGCACAGCCTGGGCAAAGTGTGGAGGTGGGACAGGGCCTCAGGACAAGGGGTGGGCATGTGGAGTCTGAGCCAGAGGTCTCATGTATCAGCAGAAATACACCTACAAGTACAAAGATCAGCCCCAACAGACATTCACTGTCCATAAGGCCAACTACCCAGCAGCCAATGGCGTCTTCCACATGGTCAGTGCCCTGCAGGGGAGGCCTCCATTAGAGCTCCCTGGGGACCCCAAGGTAAGCTAATACCCTCCCCACCATCCCACTGTGCCACTGGGTGGCCTCAGACACCCACCAAGTTCAGAGAAGGGGGAGGGGCAGTTCTGGGCAGGGCTGGAGCAGAGCTCCAACCCCCCTGGGGCCCTCATTGCTTGTCCTTTCCTACAGAGGACCATTGGCCAGATCCTTGCTTCCACTGAAGTCTTCACCCGGTTTGAAACCATTCTGGAGGTAAGTCTGGGGAAAAGATCCTTGCCTACCTGATCTTTTGGTCCAGGACTCCCTCATTACACAGACTCTGCCCCACAGTGATCTGGTGGGGAGTAGCATGGGCCTTTGTCCACGACCCCATCCTAGACCCTGCCCATCACCATCCTGAGGCTCTGTGGTAGCATGGACCCATCGCCAGTGTGTCCCACTTAGTCCCGGTGGGAGTTCTCTGCAGGCCAATGGCAGCAGGGCCCAGGCAGGGCTCAGAGGTCGGGGCTGGCCATGGAACCCCTCCTGAGGCTCCTTCTCACTAAAACAGAACTGTGGGCTGCCCTCCTTCTTGGACGGGCCTGGGCCCTTCACGGTCTTTGCCCCCAGCAACGAGGCAGTGGATAGTTTGCGTGATGGCCGCCTCATCTACCTTTTCACAATGGTAAGCTTGTTGGGGAGAAGGGGCTGGGAATATGGCGCACCAGAGCCTCTAGCAGCCAAGCCCTCTCTCTCCTGCCAGGGTCTCTCCAAACTGCAGGAGCTGGTGAGGTACCACATCCACAGCCACAGCCAGGTGAGAAGTCTTCTGGAAGGGCGGCCGGCTTGCACCCGCTGCTGGGCGGTCGGTCTGGGAGTTTGTCTGTGTGTGCTGGTCTTCCTGGGGGCCCCTTCTCCTCTCCTGGCCCAACTGGACTCTACAGCACAGAGGAGAGTCTGGGGACCAAGGTGGTAGCTGCAAGTCACCTGGGCTGGCCTGGGCGTGGCCCCACGGTGTGGCCAGTGCCCAGCCTAAGGCCGTCGTCTCCTCCACCCCAGTTGACCATTGAGAAGCTCATCTCCAAGGGTCGGGTACTCACCATGGCAAACCAGGTCCTGGCTGTGAATATCTCCGAGGAGGTGAGCTCCACAAACACCTGGAGCGGAGGGACAGACGGAGGGGCTGGTGATGACCAGCCAGTGGTCTGGCCTCTTTCAGACCCACCTTCATGCTCCAAGCCCTGTGGTGGGCAGGCCTTGGTGGGGGCCATGCAGGAGCAGGCTCAGATCAAATCCCTCTTCTGGGGCCCAACCATCTATGTGGAATAACACAGGAGGGCTCCAAAGAGGAGGAAGGCGAGCACATGGGCAAGGGGAAGGGGGTGCAGAGGCTGGAGTGGTTCTGCCAGAGCAGGAGGTGTGGCCAGGGAGAGGGGACAAAAGGTGGCTGGCAGGCTGGGCCTCTGACAGTGCACGGAGCCCAGGACGCACACGGGGCCCCGCCACAGGGCCGCATCCTGCTGGGACCTGATGGTGTCCCGCTGCGGAGAGTGGATATACAGGCTGCCAATGGTGTGATCCACATGCTGGAGGGCATCTTGCTGCCCCCAACCATCCTGCCCATCCTGCCCAAGCTTTGCAATGAGGAGCAGCACAGGGTGGTGGTGGTGAGTGCTCGGGACCCCAGTGCTGCTTGTGTTGGGGTCACCTTCCCAGGGAGGGTGCCTTTTTCTAGTTCCCCTCACATGAGTGGGTGGGTTGATGGTAGCTCTGGGATCCACCTGGATGCCCCATGCCCAGCCTTCAGCAGTCCTACTGATTGTCCCTTTGCCACTATCTGTGCCCTGTCCCCAGCCTGCCTGCCGAGGCCCATGATGCTCTCCATTGCAGGGCCTCTGCCCTCACTCTTCCCTCTGGCCCCGCTGTCATGACTCTCATACCACAGGCCTTGGCTCAGTGCCACCTTCTTAGGGCTTGCTGAGTAAATAAATCATGACTCAGCCTTCTCCCCACCTCCCTTGCCCTGCCCAGGGCTCCTGTGTGGACTGCCAAGCCCTGAACAGCAGCATGTGCCCTCCCAACAGTGTGAAGCTGGTGAGCATCCCCAGGCTCAGCCCCTGGGGCCGACTCCTGACTGCCCTGCAAGATTTCTGCCCTGGCTCAGGGTGGGGAAGTAGGGCTGGGGGGCTCGGCTGGACCTGGAGGCTCAGCCCCGCTGACAGTGAGAATGCTGGGACCAGGGGCTGAGATCCCTGGACCAGGGCTGCTTGGTGAAGGCGGCCAGCCCAGAGCCCATACCTGCTGACCCATCTGGCACTGCCCACCCAGGACATGTCCCCTGAGGAATGCATCTACACCCATGACCCTATCGGGCTCAACGTCCTGAAGAAGGGCTGCGCCCACTACTGCAACCAGACCATCCTGGTGAGCCGGGCGTGGGAGCTCACTCCCTGGGGACCCAGGGCACTTGCTTCTCCTCTGGGGCCCCCAGGCCGGGGCTTGGTGGGCTGTCTTCCTCAGAGAGCTGTGCTGTATCCTAATGGTGGAAAAGGTGTCATAGAGGGGCCTAACCCACCCCTTTGCTCTAGACGTGGGACCAGGGAGCAGAAGCAGCTTGGATGGGGGAACAGCATGGCTCCAGACAGACCCTCAGACGTGCTCTCTCCTCCAGAAACCTGGCTGCTGCAAAGGGTTTTTCGGGCCTGACTGTGCACAGTGTCCTGGTGGCTTTTCCAACCCCTGCTACGGCAAAGGCAATGTGAGTCCCTCTTGCCCTGGGGTGAGGGGTGGAGGAACCAGAGGCTTCTCCTCAAGTTGGCCAATGACTGGCTATGTGTCTGAGCAAAGCCTGCCTCTCTCTGCCCTTGGCTTCTTCACATCTAGGTAGTAGAAGTTAGACCAAATTATGTTCACTGTTTTAATTAGAAATAATTAAGTACATAGTTTTTTTGTCGATAGTTTTGTCATGTTTTTGCTACTTTGTAATACCAGGCTAACATTAGCACTTGGCCATGGAATAACACAGGAGTTACATGTTTCTAGGTTAAGTAGAAGCCACCCATGGAGCCTCCAGGGCCAGGTGCCTTTCAGGGGACAAGTTCTTTGGCAGCATCAGTGATTTGGAAGGTCTCTTCCGGGGGAGGACTTCCAGGGGAAGCAGGAGCTCAGAGTTAGCCTATGGAGAGAAGGGGTGTTGGGGGAGAGGATTGGATGGTCCCCTCCCCATGACTGATCATGCCTCCTGCCCACCCCCAGTGCAGCGATGGAGTCCAGGGCAATGGGGCCTGCCTCTGCTTCCCAGACTACAAGGGCATCGCCTGTCACATCTGCTCCAACCCAAACAAGCATGGAGACCAGTGCCAAGAAGGTAGGTGGTCCTGGCCCAGGCTGCCTGCCAGGGAGAAAAGGGGTCTGCTTGGAAGGGGGAATGGGGACTCCCAAGAAGGGAAATTGAGCCTCAGGAGGAAAGGTGAAGCCCAGAGGGCTTGGAAGAGGTTTTGGAAACAGAAGTAGATACTTCTTTCACCCATGCCAGGAAAAGAACCACGGTTTGATCTAAAGCATGCAAGGTTTAGGTCAGCCATACAGAAGAACTTCCTGGTGGTAGTGTTGGGAGCAGGGTACCTAGAATAAGGTTACCGAAAGCATTGAATGCCCTCCTTGAATTTCCTCCTCTCTCCCATCACGTCTGGGATGACCTCTGATTTTGTGACCCTGAAGTCAAATCTCTGCTGGCTACCCCATTCCCACCTCTTCCCCAGCTGCATCCTGGCTCCCAGCCAGCCCCGCCCCACCTCAGTTTCCCTGCTCCATCTCCTCCCTGCAGACTGCGGCTGTGTCCATGGTCTATGTGACAACCGTCCAGGCAGCATGGGTGTGTGCCAGCGTGGCACATGTGCCCCAGGCTTCAGCGGCCGCTTCTGCAACGAGTCCATGGGGAGTTGTGGGCCCACAGAACAGTCCCAGCCGTGCCACCTGCACGCCCGCTGCGTTAACCGGGGGGGTGTGGCCAGGTGAGGACGCGCGCTTCCTCCCTGCCCCGTCCATGACTGCTTGTCAGTTTGCTCAGAGCTTCTAGAGGCTCACCAGAGCCCCTCGTTCACCCACTCCCAGGTGTCTCTGTCTCGATGGCTTTGAGGGTGACGGCTTCTCCTGCACACCCAGCAACCCCTGCTCCCGCCCAGACCGTGGCGGATGCTCAGAGAACGTCAGTCTGGCCCCTTCCCTGAAGTCCTGACTCAGGGGCGAGAGGTGGGACTCTTTTGCCCTCTGCCTGCCTCCCCGCAGCCCTGAGTCATTTATCTGTTGCTCTTACAGGCTGACTGTGTCCCCGGGGCCCCGGGCACTAACCACTGCACGTGCCACAAAGGCTGGAGTGGGGACGGCCGTGTCTGTGTGGCCATTGACGAGTGCGAGCTGGATGCACGAGGCGGCTGCCATGCTGATGCTCTCTGCAGCTACGTGGGGCCCGGGCAGGTGAGGCTACGCAGGCCTGGAGAGAGTGGGTGAGGCGGGGGCTCTCCGTGCTGGGGGACTCTCTCCCTAGCCCGTCTGACTCTAGGAACGTCCACTCCAAGAACTCAAGCTCAGGGTCTCACACCTCAGACACAAATGAGAATCCAGTTCTGAAATGTTGAGTCGTACACTCTGGAAGCAGCAGACATTGAGTCATATGTTGCTGGCAGCAATGTAAAGTCTCTGAGAGTTTTAAAGGATCGTGTGTTTCCAGGGCCAGTCTAAGGCGGCATTTTTTTCCAGTCAGAAGGCTATGCCTCCTATCTCCCAGCAATGAGGACTTGTAACCAATATATCCGTGAGCTCCCTGCCCTCCTGGGCCCCTGGGCTGCTGTCTTCTGACAGCTCATTCACTCATTGATTTCCCACATGTCACGAGGCACCTGTTATGTGCTAGTCCTTGTAGTAGATTTAGGAATTCGATGCAGAGCAAAACAGGAAGAGACCCCTGCCCAAGGGGAGTGACATCCCCAAATCATAAAAATTCAGCTGTGGAACTTTGGAGTCTCAGACTCCAGTCACAGGATCACAGAACCTGGGGCCTTCCGCGTGAGCCTGGGGACTAGTTGGCACTGAAGAATGTCTAATATGCCAACTGGGAAGCCAGGTCTGGCTGGTTCAGGGTCAGCCTCTGCGTGGCCTAGGCCTGTGCCGGGATCCCTGGGGCTCCTACCCGACCATGACCTGGACCACCAGCCCATGGGGCCTCAGCAGTGAGAACTCAGAGGGGCCTAAGAGCTGGAGCTCTTTAAAGTTCAGAACTGAGTGTGGAGTCAGCAGGTGGCGATGCCCCCACATGCAATGAAGGGCAGTTGAGATTTGGGGAGCCTCACTAGTTGCTCACCTGAGGTGCGGACAAGCCCAAGGACACTGGCGCTTAGCAGGAAGGATCAGAGCAGCCAAGCAGGGGGTCGAGGTTGGAGGTGGGATCTGAGCCACCACCCCTGGGGCTGGCCTTGGAAAGCCGGCCCACGCACCAAACACTGCTGACCTCAACAGGCCCTGCAGGGCTCAGGCCTGAGGGCAGTGAGGCACTGAGTCTCCATGGATGCCTCCTGCCAATGCCATCACTTTCTTGGACTCCTCCCCAAAGCCAGTCTCCCCTCCGGGCCTCAGTCTTCCCATCTGGAAAATAGACCTCCAAGGGCGGGGCTGGGAGACACTCCTCTGGGATCCGAGCAGGCCTCCCCAGGGGAGAGTGGCCATCGAGAGCTGAGGAGTGGAGGAGGAGATGCTCCTGGTGAGATGAGGCCCTCTGTTCCCCCGCCTCTCCAGAGCCGGTGCACCTGCAAGCTGGGATTCGCAGGGGATGGCTATGTGTGCAGCCCCATTGACCCCTGCCGGGCAGGCAACGGTGGCTGCCATGATCTGGTGAGGGGGCGAGAGGGCTCTGGGCCCAGGGAAGCCTCTCCAGGGTGGGCCTTGGCTGCAGCTCTCTCACTCTGGTGTCCCTGTCTCTGGTCAGGATTGGGGTCTTTCTAAACTCCAAATCCAAATCCTGTCACCGACTGCCCAGGACAGAGCTTTCACAACTCCTTATGAAGGGCCCCACCCCTGCCCAGCCCCTGTCCCCTGCCTGTGCCCCCACCACCTGTTCTATGCTCTCCTGGCCACTCTGAGCTCCTTGCCGTCCCCTGACCTCACTCTGCTCTAACACCACCATACCTCTGCCTCAGTATTCCAAAAGGCCTCCCTGTGCCGCACTTTTGGCCTGGCTATCTCCTGCTCTTGGGTCAGGCCTCTTTTGAGGGTCTAGGGGCCTCCTGTGTGCTCCCACAGCCCTGGGCTTCCCTGACCCATCTTTCATAATGGGGTTGGGTAACTCATGTCAAATGCTAAGTGGTCTTGGAGAGCAGGGCCAGGCGCACCAAAGGAGCAAACTGAATGCAGACAGGATGAATGGGGAGACAGATGGTGGGGACGGGTGGCTGGACAAGCAAACAGTAGGAGGATGGGCAACAAGGGTAAATAGGAGGTGGGGGATGCGTGCTGGCCATATGGCCGCTGCATGGAGGCTGTGTCTCTCTGTCCCACCCCCAGGCCACCTGCCGGGCAGTTGGGGGAGGTCAGCGGGTCTGCACGTGCCCTCCTGGCTATGGGGGTGATGGCTTCAGCTGCTACGGAGACATCTTTCAGGTGAGTGGTTCCCTCTGCTTGGGGAGGAGTCCTTTCATATACTCGTGGGAAGGGGCAGTGCTCGGGGTCCTGGGAGGAGTGGGGGGAGGGTTTGTCCCTAGATCAGTGACCTCAGTTCTTTCCCTCCCCTCAGGAGCTGGAGGCAAATGCCCACTTCTCTGTCTTCTACCAGTGGATCAAGGTAGGATAGGGCAGAGTGCTGGGACTGGGGGCTCAAATCCAGGAGCCCACAGAATAGCTCTAAGAGCTGGAGATAGTGGAAGGTAGGCTTGGAAGCTGGGAGATGTAGTCTCACGTGGCGGCTGCCCTCATCACTCCTCCCGTCCTGCTACATCCCATGTGCACAGGGTGCCGGCATCACTCTTCCTGCTGACAGCCGAGTCACAGCCCTGGTGCCCTCAGAGTCTGCCATCCGTAGGCTGAGCCCTGAGGACCAGGCCTTCTGGCTGCAGCCAAGGATGCTGCCACAACTGGTCAGGTGAGTAACTGGGGCTGGACCCTGGGAGGGGGGCTTTTGTGCAAGACCCAACCTGTCCCCAGAGGTTCTTAGCCTGGCCTTTGTCCACATTTCAGGGTGGATCCTAGTTCTAGGGTTTTCTGCAGGGTACACTAACCTGGTTCTATGGCCCCTCCAAACTGTGCCCCCTCAGGGCCCATTTTCTCCAGGGTGCCCTCTCCGAGGAGGAGCTGGCCAGGCTGGATGGGCAGAGTGTGGCCACCCTGAGCCCCACCACGCGCTGGGAGATTCACAATATCAGTGGGGTACGTGGTGAACTCTGGGCAGAAGAGGGGGCCTTATGAGGCATGGGGGCACTCAAGTGGCTACAGGCTTCTCAACCCAGGGTCCCCAGCGCTGAGCTTGGGTCCCCTCACCCTGCCCAGGGCTGAGCTCAGAGAATGTGCTCAGGAGACATTTGTTGCTGGGTAGTGTCTTTGGACCAGAGTGACTCCCCTGCCAGGGTTGTCTGTCCATCTTTGCATGTGTACACCTGTCCCTCCCTCTCATGCATGGGCCTTAGTGAGGGTCTGTGTGCCCATCTGTTAGGTCCTGAATCTGGGCCAGGCTGGGGCCACTAGTGGGTACCTGTGTGCCCAGCAGCCTCTCTGTTGGTGCACGCATTCTTAAGTGTATACGTGACTCTGCCTGCTGCCTTCCAGAGGGTCTGGGTGCAGAATGCCAGTGTGGACGTGGCTGACCTCCTTGCCACCAATGGTGTCCTACACATTCTCAGCCAGGTATGGCTGGAGGGGTGTATATGCAGGGAACTTCCTAGGCATGCCGAGAGGCCATGATGTCCCGACCAGCCCCCACGCTCCGTTCCAGGTCTTACTGCCTTCGAGAGGGGATGTGCTCAGTGGGCAGGGGTTGCTGCAGCAGCTGGACTCAGTGCCTGCCTTCCATCTCTTCCGGGAGCTGCTGCAGGTAAGGACAAGAGGTGGAGGGGGTAGTGAGTGCCTGGTCGGGGTGCCCTCTCCCAGGTGCTGCCAGAGTTGGCTGGCTCCCAGGGTCAGGATGGAAGGCGATTATGCCCATCCCTGCCCCCTGCCTCTAGCGCCACAAGCTGGTGCCCCAGATTGAGGCCGCCACTGCCTACACCATCTTCGTGCCAACAAACCGCTCTCTGGAGGCCCAGGCCAACAGCAGCAGCCTGGTGAGATCACCTAGACAGGGGCCACTGAAGGGGGAGGGGGAGCCTCCCATCCCACAGCAAAGGGCCACGGTGGGCAGAACGCACTGTGCAGGGCACTCGGTAGTCCTAGAGCCCCTGAGCTTCTCCTCCCCTCTCTAGGACGTGGATGTAGTGCGACACCACGTGATCCTGGGGGAGGCGCTCTCCATGGAAGCTCTGCGGAGGGGAGGACATCGCAACTCCCTCCTGGGCCCTGCCCACTGGCTTGTCTTCTACAACCATAGTGGCCAGGTTGGTTGAGGGGGCAAGGAGACCCTACCTCAGGCACCCTCTCTTGAATACCACTTATCTCGGGAGTTCCCCCACCTGCTCCAGGGACGGCCCATCCTGGGGGACCCCTGTCTGTGAAGATACCCCCAGCCCTGGAGTGCCTCCCTGGCCTCTAGCCCCCAGAGTGAGGGCACTGTGGGGGGTGTGGTTCAGCCTCCTGCCCTGCCCCCCCAGCCCGAGGTGAACCACGTGCCACTGGAAGGCCCTGTGCTGGGGGCCCCTGGCCGCTCTCTATTCGGACTTTCAGGGGTCCTGACGGTGGGCTCCAGCCGCTGCCTGCATAGCCATGCAGAGGCCCTGCGGGTAAGATGCTGGGGCTGGGGGAGGGCAGTGGGAAGTTAAGAGCTGGCCTGGCTGGTGGGAGGGGCACTTAGTCAGGGGTGGGCGAGCTGTTAGCTGGTCCTGGGGGGAAAGAAGATGGGTGTGGGGGCCCCTGCTCCGGGACTACCTGACGCTCTGTCCCCTTCCCCTGCCCAGGAGAAATGTGTCAACTGCAGCCGGAAATTCCGCTGCACTCAGGGCTACCAGCTAGAGGTGAGGCGGGGCTTCACGTAACTCCATCTGCTTCCCCTGCTCTCACTGTGCCCAGGTCTGCTCACCCAGGCATGGGGACCTGGAACGGTGTGGGCCACATGACTTCCCTGGTAGAAGCCAGGAGGCCGGTGACCCTGCGGCCCACGCCCGGGTCCTGGCCACCCTCTCCTCATCAGGTCTGTCTGTCTTGGTCCTTCCTTGACTCCTACTCTCCTACTCGTCTGTCTCACCCACTGATACCTGGAGTCTGTCTCCCCATTCACTGCCTTGCTCCTACCTAAGCCACTGGCTGAGCCCTCCCGCCCGTCCCCATTTTCAGGACACCCCCAAGAAGAGCTGTGTCTACCGATCTGGTTACTCTTTCTCCCGGGGTTGTTCTTACACGTGTGCCAAGAAGATCCAGGTTTGTCCTGAAGCAACCCCCAAATCCAAGTCTTTAACCAGGGAGGAGGCGAGAGTAGGGGCCCAGGGCAGGAGCCTGGGTGGGGTTTCAAGGGCAGAGGCAGAGCTGGGACTATGGTGAGGCCAGGGAAGCAAAGGCCTGGAGGAAGGGGAAGGGAAAGAGGGCTGAGGTCAGACCTCCAGGGGATGGGGATGGGGAGAGAGAGAAAGGGGCTCAGCCTGGAGCTGATACCATCAGCTAAACCCTGTGGGAAGCAACAGGGCCCAGCTCTGCCCCTCACTGTGGGGCCTGGCATAGCCCTTCCCTCCTTGAGTCTGTTTCCTCGGCCCTGCCATGGAGAGGCTTGTGGAAGGCGGGCTACATTTCCCTGGGCCCAACTTGCTTTGTTTCGATGGCTCTGTGGCCCCCAGATGCCTTCCCTTGACCCCCGCCATCTCCCTGCCCCCTGACATCTGTCCTAGCCTGTGCTGGGCCTCTCCTTGCACCCCTCCCACAGGTGCCTGACTGCTGCCCTGGCTTCTTTGGCACACTCTGTGAGCCGTGCCCAGGGGGGCTGGGCGGTGTGTGCTCAGGCCACGGGCAGTGCCAGGACAGGCTCCTGGGCAGTGGGGAGTGCCGCTGCCACGAGGGCTTCCACGGAACGGCTTGTGAGATGTGTGAGCTGGGCCGCTATGGGGCCAACTGCACTGGAGGTGAGGGCTGGGGAGGGGGCAGGAATGGTGGGCAAGCTGGCAGAGGACAGCAGCTGTGGAAACACTGCAGCAGGGGCAGGACGGACACCGGGTAACTCCTGTCCTCCCTTGTTCTGCTCCCAGTGTGTGACTGTGCCCATGGGCTGTGTCTGGAGGGGCTTCGAGGAGACGGTAGCTGTGTCTGCAACGCGGGTTGGCACGGCCTCCGCTGTGACCAGAGTGAGGAGCAGCCCCAAGAGGGAGACGGGTGATTCCTGGGGAGGCAGTTCCGTGGTCTGAATGATCAGAACGATCCTCCTACCCCCACAGAAATCACTGGTCCTCAGTGCCCACAGAAGTGTGACCCCAACGCCAAGTGAGTGAGCTCCGCCTGGGGCAGGTGGGCAAGTGGGTGGAGGGACTGGGGTTAGGGCAGGGGCTGGACAGACACAGACTAAATTGTTGCCATCCGTCCCGTCCCTCCCAGCTGCATCCGGGACTCAGCTGCAGCCCCTGCCTGTGTCTGTGCCGCGGGGTACTCAGGCAACGGCATCTCCTGTTCAGGTCCAGCCACACCAATGCCCCAGGGCCCCTGAAATGTTGGGGTGGATTTCTCCACACTGCCCCTCCACTCGCTTTAGGTCCATTTCTATCCCTGTCCCCTTTTGGGTCTCTCTGATCTTTTCCTTTCTTCCATGCTCTCCTCCCCTGTCCTACTCTGTCCCTCACCTGCTGCTCACAACTCTGTGGGATGGTCTACTCCTAGAGGTGGACCCCTGTGCCCATGACCGCGGGGGCTGCTCCCCCCACGCCAACTGTACCAAGGTGGCTCCTGGTCAGCGGACATGCACGTGCTTGGATGGCTACACAGGCGACGGGGAGCTGTGCCAGGGTGAGGCTGGGGTCCCCCACTGGGGTGTATTCAGGGTTGTGGGTCTGGCTTCATTGATCTGCGTTGGACTAGAAAGGGCTGAGGGGCACACAGGCTGCGGGACTGAGGGTGCTCAGAGGGTAGGGGAAGAGTACCTGCATGGACAGATGAACAGAGGGGGCCGCCAAGGGCCGCTCCTCACCCCAGTGTCTCTTCCCTCAGAAGTTAATGGCTGTCTCATCCACCACGGGGGCTGCCACACGCACGCTGACTGTATCCCCACAGGCCCCCAGCAGGTCAGCACAACAGGGCTGTGCCACTCCCTCATAGGGCGCGGCCCTCCTCAGACCGGACCCAGGGAGGGGGTGCTCCTACCCAGGCAGTGGGCCCACTCTTGGGTCCTAGCAGCCCCACTGATTATGATTTGGGATAGGTCTCCTGCAGCTGCCGTGAGGGTTACAGTGGGGACGGCATCCGGACCTGTGAGCTCCTGGACCCCTGCTCCCAGGTCAGACCCCCAGGCCCCACCCAGTTTCACAGAGGGAGGGGACTGGTGCAGGAGCCGGCCCTCCTCACCCCAAGCAGGGTCCTAAGGGCCTCTGAAGGGTGAACTACCCTCAGCACAAGCTCAAGCTGACTGATTAGTAAGACAGAGTTTTGGGGGTTGGACAGAGAACTTCATGGCCCTTTCCCCAGGGCGGGTGGTGGCAGGGTTGGGGCAGAGGAGTCCTAGGAGTCACTGACCTCTCTCTCCTGTCCGTGACTCAGAACAACGGAGGCTGCAGCCCCTACGCCGTGTGCAAAAGCACAGGGGACGGCCAGAGGACGTGCACCTGCAGTGCAGCCCACACCGTGGGTGATGGCTTCACCTGCCGTGCCCGAGTCGGCCTGGTAATGACACCCAAGTAGAATCCCTGACCCAGCCTTGGCAGTGCCCCCCATGGGGCTGACCCATGATAATGGTTAAGACCCCAGATTTGATCCTGATCCTGACCCTGAACATGACCCAGAGCCTGACCCAATTCCACTCTGGGCCTGACCTGTGCTCAGACCACCCTGGCTTTCCTTTCTTCGTCTCTGCCTTGGCCAGACCTTGGGCTACAGGTGCTGGGACAGGCACCAGCCCTGAATGGGGGCCAATCAAAATCTGAGCTGACCCTTGCCTCCCCTGCCCCAGGAGCTCCTTCGGGACAAGCATGCCTCATTCTTCAGCCTCCACCTACTGGTGAGTGACCGGCTGGCCTCGCTTCCTTGGTTCACCTGGGGCCTCGCTGACCTGCACCTCCTCCCTGTCTCTGGGCCTTGATAGTCTCCTTTGGTCAGAGAACTAGCTGGTTTGGTTTCTGAGTCCAGATCTTTCCTGAAAGATCAGTGGAAGCCCTAGTTGGTCCCAGGTTGCCCTTCTTCCACTCAGAGTATTCCCCTCTCCCCCACCAGGAATACAAGGAGCTCAAGGGGGAAGGGCCTTTCACAATCTTCGTGCCTCATGCAGATTTAATGGCCAACCTGTCACAGGTAACTCAGCCCCTGAAGCAAGGCTGGGGAGGGATGGGCACTGCCTGGGCAGAGGGGCAGTCACAGCCCCCCTGTACCCTCACGATCCCTACTCCAGGATGAGCTGGCTCGGATTCGCGCAAATCGCCAACTGGTGTTCCGATACCACGTGGTCGGTTGCCGGCAGTTGCGGAGCCAAGAGCTGCTGGAGGCGGGTTATGCCACCACACTCTCCGGGCACCCCCTGCGCTTCAACGAGAGGGAGGTGGGCCCAGTCCCCACCCCTGACATGAGCCGTCCACAGACCCAGCACTCAGGTGCTTTCAAGGCCTGAGCCCTTGTCCCCATGCCTTTAGAATCCTCTCACCTTCCCATGGCCAGGGCAAAGAATGAAAGGGACATGGGTCTGGCCCCAGATCCCACTCACTACAACGGGCCGGTGCTGGGCTCAGGACTTCCCAGCCTGGCCCCGTGCCGGTGCCGCACCCACCAACCAAGTCTTGGTGGGAGGCAAGACCTCCCTCTGCCTTGACCCCGCCTTCTTGCCACGAGACTTGCCCAACCCAGGCTCTGCCCCTGCCTCAGGCCCCGCCCACAGCTCACAAGCACCCCACTAATCTCTTCATTCAGTACTGGTCCCCCCACCCCCCAGGGCAGCGTTTACATCAATGACTTCGCGCGCGTGGTGAGCAGTGACCACGAGGCAGTGAACGGTGTCCTGCACTTCCTCGACCGCATCCTGCTGCCACCTGAAGCCCTGCACTGGGAGCCTGACATGGCTCCCACCCCACGGGTATGACCCTGGGTGCAGGCCTGGGAGCTGGGGGCCTGGGATCCTGCTATCCTGTCTGACCTCACTGCTCACGAGTTTCTGTCTCCAGAGAAACATCACCGCTGCTGCCGAGAGCTTCGGTTACAAGATCTTCAGCGGCCTTGTTACGGTACTACTGCATGTGAGAGTGTGTGCAAATGTGCACATGCCAGTGTGTCTATGCAGGTGACTGTCAATGTATGCACTCACCTGTCTGTGCACACCTGCCTGTGTGAGCACATCTATATGCACAGACTGTGTCCATGAGAATCTGTGGAGCACAAGGGTGCATTTATGTGTGCTTACATAGCTGACAACATGCATGTGTGTCCATGTATTCTTGCCTGGGATGGCTACAGTGTGGCCAGTGGGAATGTCACCTGGGTCCCTGGAACCCCTGCCTGGTCTCTGTAGTCAGCCCCCTCCATCTGCCCACCAGTCTCTGACTGGGCTGACTGCCACACATCTGCTCTGTCCCACCAGATGGCTGGCCTCCTGCCCCTGCTTCGAGATTCATCCCATAGGCCTCTCACAATGCTATGGCCCACAGACTCCGCCCTGCGAGCCTTGCCTCCTGATCGCCAGGTCTGGCTGTACCATGAGGACCACCGTGACAAGCTGGCAGCCATTCTGCGGGGCCACGTGATCCGCAACATCGAGGTGGGCACACCCCCAGACCTTGGTCCCCACTGCCTGCCACCCAGCCAGCCCACCCAGCTCCAACTGTGGCTCCATCTGCTCAGGCCTTGGCATCTGACCTGCCCAACCTGGGCCCACTGCGCACCATGCATGGGACCCCCATCTCCTTCTCTTGCAGCCGTGCCCGGCCGGTGAGTCTGGGGAGAAAGATTGAATGAGGGAAGCAGGAGGCAGGAGCCCTGGCAGTGGTGGGGGGCTGCAGTACACCTGTGACCCTCATGTACCCCCACATCTTCCACCTGCAGGGTGAGCTCACCGTGGGAGAGGAAGACGCCCGAATTGTTCAGCGGCACCTGCCCTTTGAGGGTGGCCTGGCCTATGGCATTGACCAGCTGTTGGAGCCACCTGGTCTTGGTGCCCGCTGTGACCGCTTTGAGACTCGGCCTTTGTGGCTGGTGAGGGAGGTCACAGGCCAGAGGTGGATGGGGAGGGGCCTAAGCCCACCTGTCCTGTCCAACTACTTGACCTTGCTATGTTTTGGCCTCCCTTCTTTCCAGAAAATTTGCAGCATTTGTGGGCTGGAACCACCCTGTCCTGAGGGCTCACAGGAGCAGGTAAGGGGCTGTGAGCTGGGGAGGGTTGAGGGTGGGGCAGGGCCCAGGGACCACCAAACTCAGGCATTCAGCCTGATTCCTCTTGGCCCAGGGCAGCCCCGAGGCCTGCTGGCGCTATTTCTCAAAGTTCTGGACGTCTCCTCCGCTGCACTCCTTGGCACTGCGTAGTGTTTGGGCCCGGCCCAGCCACTGGGGTCAGCCCCAAGGCCTGGGCAGGGGATGCTACCGCAACTGTGTCACCACAACCTGGAAGCCCAGCTGCTGCCCTGGCCACTATGGCAGCGAGTGCCGAGGTGAGCGTCCTGAGGCTGGAGACGCTGACTGGCTCCTTTAGCTCTCAAGACAGCCACGGGCACAGCTCTGGCCATTGTGCCTCAGAAAGGGTGTCGGGGTGGTCAAGGGCTGGCGCAGGTTTGGGGCAGGGGTGAGTGGATTTTACCCAGAGAAAACACTCTTAAGAGCTGGGGTGGGTGTGTTGATGGTGCCAGCTCCTACACCAAGGGTCTGGGTGTTCTCCAGGGCACAGGGACCTGGAGAGTTCTTAGCAGCGTGGGGACTTGGGTGGAGGATGGATGATGTGGTTGGGCTGGGGATGCACCTGTTGGGGTCCTGACAAGCGCCCTGCCTCACCTCACTTCTTCTACCCTGTCCCCTAGCTTGCCCTGGCGGTGCCAGCAGCCCCTGTAGTGACCATGGCGTGTGCATGGACGGCATGAGTGGCACCGGGTATTGTAGGTGCCGTCCAGGGTTTGCTGGGACAGCGTGTGAACTCTGCGCTCCGGGTGCCTTTGGGCCCCTTTGCCAAGGTTAGCTGTCTTGCTCCATCCACCCTGCCCTACGCTGCTCGCGATTCCCTTGACCCACATGCCAACAGTCCCCCTGCCTGTCCGTCTCCTCAGCCTGCAGCTGTACCTCCCATGGCCGCTGTGATGAAGGCCTTGGGGGCTCTGGCTCCTGCTTCTGTGATGAGCGCTGGACTGGGCCACGCTGTGAGGTGCAGCTGGGTAAGTGGGCCTTGTGCTTGTGCCTACCCTGCACACTTGGACATACTCGCACACACCAGTGCATGCCCCAGCTGCACCCTCAGGTGGGGGAGGACCCCAGGAAGGCAGCCACTAATCTGGATATGTGGGGTGGGCCTTGGGGGACAGAGCTGCAGCCCGTGTGTGCCCCACCCTGCGCACCCCAGGCCGTGTGCCGCGTGGGCAACAGCTGTGAGTGCAGCCTGGGCTATGAAGGGGACGGCTACACGTGTACAGGTGAGCAGGTGGACGGGGTGTGAGGTGGGAGGCCCCACTCCCCTCCTCTCCTGTCACCTGGCCCAACTACCTCTCCCTGCCCTCCAGTGGTGAACCTGTGCCAGGATGGGCGTGGTGGCTGCAGTGAGCACGCCAACTGCAGCCAGGTAGGCACCAGAGTCGCCTGCACCTGCCTACCTGACTATGAAGGTGACGGCTGGAGCTGCCGGGCCCGCAATCCCTGTGAGGACGGCCACCGTGGAGGCTGCAGCGAGCATGCAGACTGCCTGAACACAGGACCGGTGAGCAGGCAGGGAGCCAAGCAGCTAGGTGGGGAGGCCCCCCAAAAGCAGCTGTCCCAGTCCCTGAAGGGGGCTTACCTGCTCTCCTGTCCCAGAACACCCGACGCTGTGTGTGCCATGCCGGCTATGTGGGTGACGGACTGCACTGTCTGGAGGAGCCCGAGCCGCCTGTGGACCGCTGCCTGGACCAGCCCCCACCGTGTCATGTGGATGCCGTGTGCACGGACCTGCACTTCCAGGGTGTGCTTCCCTGCCCACTCTCAGCACCCTTGCTTTACCTTGGTGCCAGCCCACTGACCACGCGCCCCTCCCTTCTGCAGAGAAACGAGCTGGTGTCTTCCACCTCCAGGCCACCAGTGGCCCGTACAGCCTGAACTTCTCAGAGGCGGAGGCAGCTTGTAGGGCCCAAGGGGCTGACCTTGCTTCTCTCCCTCAGCTTTCTGCTGCCCAGCAGGTGCATGGGGCCCAGGAGTCTGAAGCCAAGCCTGTGGGGGACCCCTTGAGTTGGGCCTTGGGTCTCAGCATCCCCTTCTGCCTCCATAGCTGGGCCTCCACCTCTGCCTTGTGGGCTGGCTGGCCAATGGCTCGGCTGCCCACCCCGTCATTTTCCCCGCGGCAGACTGCGGTGATGGTCAGGTGGGCGTGGTCAGCCTGGGTGCCCGGAAGAACCTGTCAGAGCGCTGGGATGCCTACTGCTACCGTGTGCAAGGTGCAGCCACCCACCACGCCCGTCCCTGCTGTCCCTGCTCACTGACCTACCAACCCACTGAGCCACCTTTCTTGCAGACGTGGCTTGCCGCTGTCGTGATGGCTTTGTGGGGGATGGAACCAGTGTGTGCAATGGGAAGCTGCTTGATGTACTGGCCACCACTGCCAACTTCTCCACCTTCTATGGGGTGTGCAGGAGCCCAGCCTCAGGGGGTGTTGGGTAGCTGGGATCCGTGGGGAGGGAGCCCACCCACAACCCTGTCTTCCCACTCTCCCAGATGCTACTGGAATACGCCAATGCTACCCAGAGGGGTCTCGACTTTCTGGATTTCCTGAATGACGAGCTCACCTATAAGACACTCTTTGTTCCTGTCAATGAAGGCTTTGTGGACAATATGGTAACTAACAGGGGGCGTGGGCAAAGCAGGGCCCAACTGCTCCGTCTGGCCCAGGCCAACAAGGCCCTGCTTTGCCCAGACGCTGAGTGGCCCAGACCTGGAGCTGCACGCCTCCAACACCACCTTCCTGAGCACCAATGCCAGCCAGGGCACCTTGCTTCCTGCCCACTCGGGCCTCAGCCTCGTCATCAGTAGTGTGGGCCCCGACAACAGTTCCTGGGCCCCTGTGGTGAGTCTGGTGGCTGCCCCTCCCCTGCTGGCCCTAGTCCTCACTCACCTTCTGGGCCTGACTGGTCTCCCTACAGGTCCCAGGAGCAGTTGCAGTTAGCCGTGTCATCATGTGGGACATCGTGGCCTTCAATGGCATCATCCATGCTTTGGCCAGCCCCCTCCTGGCACCCCCACAGCCCGTGAGTTGGCTGGGGGCGGAGCTGCAGGGGGTGAGGGGACTGCTCTGGAAAGGTCCTTGATGCTCTCCTTGTTTGCAGCGGGCAGTGGTAGCACCTGAGGCCCCACCTGTGGCAGCAGGTGTGGGGGCTGTGGTAGCTGCTGGAGCACTCCTTGGCCTGGTGGCCGGAGCCCTCTACCTCCGCGCCAGAGGCAGGGCCACAGGCTTTGGCTTCTCTGCCTTCCAGGTAGGTTGGGTGGGGGCCTGATGGAGTTGGTGGGGGTCTGGGCCCACTGATCTTGTTTGAGGCCCCTCACTACTCACCCCTCTTGCCAGGTGGAAGACGACGCTGCTGATGACTTCTCCCCCTGGCAAAAAGGGACCAGCCCAACCCTGGTCTCTGTCCCTAACCCGGTCTTCGGTAGCCCAGATGCCTTTTGTGAGCCCTTTGACGTGAGTGTTGGAGGCAGGGGAGTTGGGAAAGTGGACCCAGGCCTGGTCTCGGCCCAGGCACTAACAGTCCTCCCCGCAGGACTCGCTCCTGGAGGAGGACTGCCCCGACACCCAGAGGATCCTCGCGGTCAAGTGATGTGGCTGGGACTGAAGCAGAGGAACAAGCAGGAGAGAGATGGCTTTTATTGCCCAGAGTGGGCAGGACAGGAGGGACTGGGCCTGGTCCAGACAGACAATAAAGGTGCCCTCAACGGATGTGGGCCATGTCACCAAGGAAGGGTGTCTTCATGCAGCCAGTGCAGAGCTGGTCCATCCAGAGCGGTGCCTCATGCTGCAGGGGTGTGCGGCGGGGGTAGAAGGTGAAGTCCACGCGGTAGTTGAGCAGGCAGCTGAGAGAGGCCATGTAGAGGTCAGAGAAGCGCACCAGGCGCCGTGAGAAGTAGGTGGGGTTGTGGAAGGTGCGGAAGATGCTCCCAAACTGGGCGTTGAACAGGGCCTTGGTGATGCACCTGCAGAGGGGAACACGGGCACTCAGGAGGGGGACTCTGGAGGGGGCGGGGCTGGGACTCCTGCCCAGGCCCCACCTGCTTACCTCAGCTCCTGCCGCTCCTTCATCCAGGCAGCCAGCACCTGCCGCGACTCGGCGTCCTGGTAGGTCTAGGAGAGACAAGGTGCGTGCTGGGTTTGTGCACCCAGGCGGCCGCCCCTGTGCCTCCCTGCAGACGATCAGCCGCCCCCGCACCTGCATGCGCTCCAGCAGCCCGGTAAGCGCCTGCTGCCACGTCAGTGAGTGCATGTACTGCTCCGTGTTGATGATGCGAATCTCACGCTCCAGTTCTGGGATGATGGCACCCGTGCGCCAGCCGTGCCGCAGCATGAGATCCTGGTGGGCAAGGTGGAGGACAGGGTTCAGCGCTGGCTAGGAGCTCCCCCCACCCCCAACTGTGGCCCAGCCCCACAGCCCTCACCGCCAGGTCACTGTAGAGGTGGTCTCCGAAATAGAGCACGCGGGGGCCCCGCCATTCCGTCAGGCGCAGGAAGTCAAACAGGTTTCCCTGGAGGACAGGGAGGGGGCCACTAAGCCCAAAGTGCCAAGGGCAACCCCGCGGGGCTGTTACCCCCAGTCCTCCCACATCCCCAGTCAGCAGGGCCGGATGCTGGGCTGCCCCTTCCCATGGCCTCGCTGTCCCCTCCGGCCCTCGCCACCTCCCCCCTCACACTCAGGAAGGGGGTCTGCCTGCTGCAGGGAAGTCTCCTGTAGGCCTGGCCTGGTGCCCTGAGCCTCCCCTCCCTGTGGCCTCACACCCACCCCAGGCTAGGGATTGAGTCCAGTCTCTGTGGGAAACAAACAGCAGGCGTGACCCCCACAGGGACCGAGCAGACCAATGGCAGCGCTTACTCTGAGGCCGCCTGCCCCTCCTGCACCAAAGCCAGAGAAAAGATGAAAACACCCAGCCAGGCTCAAACACAGCAGAGGAAGCTCCGAGGGCAGCAGAAGGGGTGGGGTGGGGTAGTGGAGGAGGAAGGCCCAGAGCAGGAAGTCCTGCTGCCTCCAGGGCGAGAGCCCACAGCCCAGAAGTGAATATACACCCAGCAGAAAGGAGTTACTGGAGCAGCCTGCATGTACGAGTCCCAGGGGAGGAAAGCTGGGGGGCGAACAGGTGGCTGTGAAGGACTTAATTGTTGAAATAAATTCAAGTGGAGAGGCTGAGGAACAGGGGACCCCTCGAAGACGGAAGTATGAGCGGGTGGAGCCCACATACTGAAGATGTGCCAAGGGACAGACTTGTGGTGCCAGTGCCAAGTCAGGCAGGATGGAGGCTCCAGCAACAGGAGACAGACGGAGGGAGGGAGAGGACTAGAGCTAAGAAAGCCGAGAAGCAAGCACACAGTGAAATTTCAGATCAGGCATAAAGAAGTCTTAAACCTGCCAAAGAAGAAAACTGCATGTTCCCCACAAAGGTGTGTGACCCTCCTCAGGCTTAGAGACAAAGGAGAGCGTCACCCTCAGAATGGAGGGAAGAGCCTGCACCCAAGGGGACCAGCAGGGTGGGAGTAGTACCTGCAGCCAGGCCTGGGCCTTGACACTGGGTAACTGGAGGCAGCTCCCTGTGGCTGTGCCAGTGGCTGAACTGCTGGCTTCCTCCGTCCCGACACTTTCTGGAACCGCCCCCTATCTCCACCAGGGTTTCCGCATTCCATCCAGAGCCAAATGCCTTAATCACCTCCTGCTAACAGCCACCTAATATCTACCTCCCAGCACAAGGCTCCTTTCTCATCTTCCCAGCCAGCCAGGAAAGGGGGTCTCCCTAGAGGCCTGTGAACCACCCCCCACCAGCCCAGCTCTGGGGCCCCAACCAGGCTTGTCTGGCTGCAGCAGAGTGCTCAAGCCTCAAGTGAAATCAGTGCCATTTACTGGGCACTTAGCGAAGGTCCGGCCCACCTGAGAGCTTATACCGCCACTCAAGCTGAGTATTATACCTCTTTTACGGACGAACAAAGCACGGCACAGAGAGGCCAAGCGACTGGGCCAGGCTCCCTCTGCTATCCAGTAGTGAGTGGGAATTCAAACGCAGGCAGCCTGGCCTAGAGGCCAAGCCCTCAACATTGCCCAGGCCTGGGCCCTGGGAGCCACTTCCTGTGAGGGGACAGACCCACAGTATATGTGTGGTGGCTGGTCAGGACCCAGGAGGCTGTGTGGTTGCCCCTCCACAGCCTGGGGCTTTGGCTAGGCCCTGGGGCCCCTGCCAGGTGCAACTCCCACCTAGACGGTGCTCACCTGCCGATAGATCTTGCCCTTTTCCAGGCGGGTGATACGGTCCCACTGCAGTACGCCCTTCTCATCAAGTTTTCTGAAAGGCCTAGGGTCGGGGTAAAGAGGCTAATTTTCATTCAATCTGTGGCAGGACCCCAAGCCAGGCACCTCTCCGCTCTGCAAAGGCCCCCCTGCTCACATGGGCTACATGTCAGCAAGGGCTTGTCCCCATTCCAAGCACACAGTGCAGTAAACAGAGGCCATTCCCCGCTCCCTGGGCCCACTGCCCCATCAGGCCCATACTTGCGCCGGTCGGTGAAGAAGCTGGGCTTGTCTGCCTGGACGATGACCACGTCAAAGAGTTGGCGCCAGTCAGGGCCCACCATGTGCCGCATCCCCTTGTCCCTGGGCAGAGATGGGACAGGGTGGGTCAGGCGGCAGGTGTCTGAGGGAGGCTCCAGGCCCATCCACCCCAACCAGGGCCCCTGCCCCGCTCCCTCCTCCCAGCGGGGCGGGGCTCACACAAAGCTGAAAGGACTGTTGGTGATGAGGAACAGCTGTTTCCCATGGGACACCAGGCGGCTCAGGACAGCAAATGTCTCATCCCCTCGCAGGATGTACTTCTCTGACAGGAGGAGATGGGTCTGTGAGGGCCAGCCCTGCACCTGCCCAGGCAGGCCGCAGCAGGGTGAATGTCCTCCCTTACCCATGTCCCGCTCGATCCATTGGTACATAAGGCCCTTCACGTGCACATCCCGAATGGCATCCTGGGGGCAGTGGAGGGACAGTGAGGGTACAGCGGAGCCCAGGAGGAACTGTCCTGCTGTGGCTGGACTTCATCTTCCCTGCCACCCTAAAGGCAGGCCTAGTGTCTTTACCGTCACATCCTTGTAGAGGTGTGCTTGGTCAAACTCCAGGCCGTGGCCCAGGAAGTGGTCCACCACACAGGATAGCAGTGCCATCTCTGGCAGTGAGAAGATGTCCATGAACTGCTTGATGGAAGGGCCCTGGGGAGGGACCATTGACTTGGCAACCCCTCCAGCCTCACCACCCCAAGCTCTGGAGACCAAGAGCTCCAACTCTGTCTTGGGACACTGGCAGAAGGGTGTAGCCTGTGGGTTAGGGCTGGCCCACAGGGATGTGGGCACCACCTCCCAGGGAGCCAGCACCCACAGTGAGGTCACTGAGCTGACTGCCCTCAGTGGGATGGCAGATGGAGCAAGTACCTTGCCATAGAAGCCACTCATCTGGTAGAGTGGGATGTGCTGGGTGCCCCCATAGAGGTCGATCACCTCTTCATCTGGCACAGGCTGGAGGCCCCTGGATGGAGGCACAAACATCACCAGTCCAAAGTGGTCCTGAGCCCAGGCCATAGTGTAGGGTGGGGGAAAGTGGGCTGGGGTGGGGTCAGGGCAGAGTCAGCACTGACCTGTAGGCCGTCCCCAGCTGTACGTAATGGAAAGCATCAATCTTCATCAGAAGACTCTAGGGGCACCAAGGGAGCAAGATGGGCGGTGAGGAGGAAGTTTGCCATTGGTTCTGAGCCAGCCTTTTCCAGCCCCTATGCTGAAGCCCCAGCTGGATGGTACCAAGGGGATCACGTGCACATCAAGAGGAAGCTATAGCTTTGAGGCCAAGGGGGTAGACAGATGAAAAGACCGCCCCAAAGGAGATGGGGTGCTAAGGAAGTAGCCCCAATCCACATCCAGTCAGAAGGGGCCAGGGAGTCAGTGGTCTAGACACTCACCTTCTGAATGTCATAGTGGAGACCACGGATGGCAAAGCTGGGGTTGTAGTCATACTTCCGAATCCCCTCTGGGTACTGTTGGGGGGAATCAGGCCAGGCCTGAGCCAGCAGCACTGCCAGACCTGCTGGCTGAGCAGCTGCCTCAGGGGATCAATTCAGCCACCCGCCCAGGGGAGCCCCATGACTCCAACCTGGGGTTAGGCCAAGCTGGGCCCTGCCGGCCTCCAGGACCTGGGCCCCCTGCCTGTCTAGCCTCACCTTGTAATGCTCAATCAGGATGTCACGGGCAGCATTAAAGATCTCTGGGTGCAGCGCGTCTGCGTACTGGGCCAGGGTGTAATCATAGTCAAAGCCATAGACCTCGACATCTCGCAGGCTGATCTCGTTGTTGGCATAGATGGCTGCTGGGTTCAGGAGACTGCACACCTCAGGAGGCAGGAGATCTACAAGGAGGTGCAAGTATGATGAGGGCGATCATGAAACACTCGGATGGTACTCTTAGCTCAGTGAGGCTCAGAGAGAAGTCACTCCCCAGGGTCACTTGGGTAGGGTAAGGACCCTGTGGGTTCTGAATTACACCATCGCTTGCGGCCCACCAGTTGCTCTGAGCCATGCCTCCTATGCTCTCATAAGCCCCATCAGACACCTGGCTATGTTCTGACCCTTTCCATCTTGCCTGAAGGTAGGGTTGGGATGGTGGGTATCAGGTAGCTCCTCCGCTGCTCAGGCTTCCAGCTCTGCGCACCTGCCACAGCCCTCATAGCTAGGCCTCTCTTAATCGGATTTCAGCCGCCCACCGGCCGACGTAATGACATTCGCTGCCTCTAGCCAGGGAACATTGCTAATTACGACAGGCTGGACGTGTAATGTCAGCTTCTGGGCCATTACCCAGGCTGCTCCCCTCTGAGGACAGTCATAGCCATCCCAAGTCCCTTGCTGCTCCCGCAGGGCTGAGTGGGACACTGCGCAGAGCACGTTCCGGGGTTTCAGGGAGGCAGATGAGGTGGAAGATCTGAGGCTAGTCTGCCTTGGTTTCCCCATCTGTGCAGTGGGTGAGGTAAATGGGAAAAGGGCATGGGCTTTGAAGCCAGAGAGACCAGATCAAGCCTTCCCTCTCATGACTATGATCTCAGGAAAATCACCTCTTGTGATCACCTCTTGTCTCTAAAGGGGGAATAAAAATTGTACCAACCTACAGAATTACTAAGAGGGTCATACAGAACAACGCTCTGGGCAGTATTCCCACTCTGCACCCTCAGCAAATGTAGGATTAAATGGGCAGTGTGCCTCTGGAACCTACACTTCCCCGTTCCCGACATCCCTCAAGGAAACGGGTTGCAGGGAGATAGAGGGGAGCAGGGAGGACTAGGTGCACGAGGCACTGCCTCGCAGGGGCTTCAGGTGGCTCTGCTCCCGAGACTTTTAGGCCCAAACTGCCCGAGCCTCCAGTGAATTTCTGTCTCAGCCGTATCATCATAATTTGGAACCAGAAGCCCTTGGCCACGCTGCAGACATCTGCCATGAAGGCCCCTTTGGAACACAGGCTCCTCCCCTACCCCCTTTCCTTTGGAGCCAAGTGCAGAGCGTGGGTCGGGGAACAGGTGTGGCTGGTTCCTCTGGTGGCCCCAGGCCTGGTGGAGCAGCTGCTTCAGACTTACGGGTGCAGACGGAACACTCCTCACTTGGGCACACATGAGACACTTCAGCTCTCTAGGGAACTGCTTCTGAGATGTCTCTCCCCACCGTCCTGAATTTCTAGGTGCCAACTGTGACTCCTGGTTCAATGCTCAGCAGCTCCCTAGGAGGGGAGGGTCTGCTTGGCAGTATAGCCCCTTGCTCACAGAGTTCTGACCAAGTCCAGGCTTTCATGCCTACTCTTCCTTCTCAGTGATGGACAATCCTCCCAGGAACAAAGCAGGACAGGGAAACAGCCCACAGGCCTGGTCTCCTAATCCAGCTTCTAGACTGAGAGAATCATAGCTCCAGGGTCCACAAGATCCCACCTTCTTCTGCAGGGCTGTGGTGGTGCACAGGGCCAGGAGAGGAGACATGCTCCTCCACCCACACTGGCCCCTCAAGTCCACTGGTCTTACTGTCCAGCCCCCAGCTTCCAGGCCTGTCCAAGGCTCCAGGTTCCAGGCCAACTCCTCCTCATGGCAGCCATGAGAGTCTCGGCGGGGGGCCACCACCCAGTTACTACTGGGTGCCTTAGAGGCTCATCTTGTTCAATCCCGACTCCAGTCCCGTAAGGTGGTCATATTTATTCCTCCAACGTCCATAGGAAGAAACTGGAGCTTAGGGAGGTGAAGTCACTTGCTCCAAACCATCTAGCAGTAGCCCATGGAGTTGAGATGTGAATTTGGGTCACCCAACTGCCTCAATCACTTTGCCCCTTGGCCTAGCCTTCTAACGTCACCATGCTGAGACAGGGGCGAGGGTGGGGGCGGCAGGCCGGGCTTTCTGTCATAGTTTGCCCATAGGCATCAGCATTACCTCAATGCCCGGAATCTCCCCCAAGAAAACCCAGAGGGGAGAGTCAGGACTCGGGGGTGCAAGGCTGCTCCATCCTGGCACTCATCATGGCATCTTGGAAACAACCTTGTCCCTGTCACAGCAAGAGGAGCTTGGGGGGGGGTGTCTCTGTGAGGATCTGAAGATCTAGGTGGGCCCTGAGTGATAAATAAAGCCCACTAGACCTCCCTACATCCCTTCCCAACACCTACACGGCAGGCTTCTCAGGCTGCTCTACAGGGGGGGTCTTCTCAAGGGCCAGAGGAAAACTATCTCCTTGAACAGCACTCCCAAGTGTGCCCTGTCCACTAGGGGGTGTGTGTGGTGGGGATGGTCCTGACAAGAGACTCAATGGCTTCAAAAGTACCATTCCTCAGGGGTCTTATTCTGCCTTCAGCTTCTCAAAAGGTGAATCCTGTCCACCCACCACTCTCAGGTCTCCACACAGCTGGAGTAGAAGCCCTCGTTCAGTCAATTGGAATCTTCCAGACAGGATCACTTTGTCTTATCAAACAATGAAAGCCATGTCACCCCTGGGGGGCTCCTCTGGAAGCTCCTTTGTCCCTTCTTGGCCTCTTTCCGAGTCACCACCACAACCCTGTGACAGAGGCTCAAGAATTGTACTTTACGATGCAAAACACCAAGGGTCCAAGGGCCAGGCTTGATGAGCCACCCAGCTGGTCAGTGATGGGGCCAAGACCCAACCACATATTCTGCTAAAACGGCAGGGCCAGAGACCTGAACAAATATCCACCCCTCCCAGACCTCTGGCCTCACCAGGGTGCCCTGGGCCTCATCAGCTCGTTTTGCTGAGGGAGGATAGAGGAACAACCCTGCTGGATTCCAGGGGACCCAGGCGACTCCAACCAATACCGTCCCCTCCTGGGCTCATAGTGCCAGACTCCAGGGCGGAATCTAGAGGTGTCCGAATAGTCCAGTCGGCATCCTTGGGTCGGGAGTCCCTAGGAGCCCGCTCCGGTCTGCGCCGCCGGCCGGCTGGCTTTGTCCCCAGTAATCCCGCCCCAGCTAAGGGCCCTGAAGAGAACAAGAGGTTGGGGGCGTTTCCGCCGCGGTATCCCAGCAGGCGGGACCCTGAGGAAAGTCTCTGGGGCCCCGCCTTCCGGCGGCCGCTTCTGGAACCCTGAGCTCCTGCAGACTGAGCGAAGGAACAAATCTCGCGCTCGCCAGCCTCCCGGTGTCCCGAGGCTCCCAGGACCACCTGCCAGAGCCTCTCCCTAAGAGCCGCCCGGCCGTGGGGCTCCGAGGCTCCGGCAAGCCCCACCATGGCGCTTCCCCAGAGGAACGATGACCAGGACGGCTCGGGAGCGTTACCCTGGCGCTCGGTCCGTCTGTCCGAAACCCAGGCACTCGTGTGCCGCCGCGAGGGCTACACCCCCGGCTCTTGTACCGCTCCCGGCTCACTCACCGTGCACGAGTTTCCGCATGTCCTGGTATCGAGCCCACAGGTGCGCGCTGGGCTCGGCGCCACCGGCGGGCGCCGGGGCGGGCGCGGAGCGCGGGGCGCCCGGGCAGTGGGAGCCGGGACCTGGGGGGCCGCAGCCAGGGCAGGAGGGCGAGGATGAGGCGCCTCGCGGCCCGCCGTGGTCTCGGCGCGGCATCCAGCGCCGAGCGGCCGCCCGCAGCCCCGCACCCGCCATGCCCGCTGCGCGCCGCCCGCACAGCCCTCGGCCCTCCGGCCCGTCCGCCGCCCTCCGACTGAGCGCCCGCCACGGTGGCCGCGTGCTCCTCACGGCGGCCGGCCAATGGGCGCGGCGCGAGGAGTCTGGCCGGCCAATGGGCGCACCCCTTGGCCCGCGGGGGCGGGAGGTCCCGGGCAGGGCGGGGCGGGGAGGGCTCCGCGGCCCCCTCCCCCCGCCTGCCCCGCGGCTGAGGACTCTGCGTTCCCCTTCGGTATCTACTGCGGCGGAGCCCGGTTCTTCTTTCCCCGTTCTGGGAGGCCCGAGGGCCTAAGAACGCCCGTCCCCGCGACGTTCCAGGGCTAAGAGAGAAGGCGGGAGCGCGGTGGGTGCACCCCGCGCCACCCCTTCCCGGGTCCTCTGTCTCCCCCTCAGCTCTCGAGTCCTCCCGCCCCTTCCTCCACCTACCGTCCTCCGGACCTCAGATCCTCCGCCCCTCCCCCTAGTTCTGCAGCGGGGGTCGTGTTCGTCTACTGTCCGTGACTGGCTCTGCGCTCGGACCTGACGCCGTGCCGTTTCACTCACTTATCTAGTGAATAAAGAGCCCTTCCCGCGCGCTTCCTGGTGCCAGCTCCACGCTGAGTGAGATCTCCGGAGCCTGCAGCTCAGCCGGCTTCCGCTGAAGTATCTTCTCTCTCCCTCCTCGTGCCTGACACAGATGATCCCGTTTAACTTGGAGCGGGGAGGTGGGCCAGGGCTCACTGCGCCTGCCTGGTTCCTACCTCAGCAAATGGCCGCACCGGCCCGCCCCACTCCTCGCTTCCCTGCGCAGAACCCCTTCTTGCCGTTCTAGCAATATTACCAGACTTTCGAACGAAATTACTCTTACCTGCTGGGAACCGCTAACTCTACCACTCAGATCCGTTTTCTGAGTCCTCCGCATGCGTACCAGGCCATTCCCTGCACCAGTGGGTCTTGTCAGTGGAGAGAACTGGCCAGCTGGGCACTCTTTCCTCGGGATGCTCCCCACGGTGGCCTTGCTGGGTCTAAGGGTGTGAGTACATTCCAGTATTCGCTGCACCTTGGCTGAGGACCTATATACAGTGTGCCAGCCCCTGGGCCAAGTGCTGACGCAGGCTGGGGGTGGGCCCGTGGGTAGGTGGCTGCGGCCTCTCCCCCACCAGGGCCCCAATGAGCTAGGTGGGCACTGGGGACCTGGCCACGTGTAAGCCTCATTTGGACGGAGATGGGTGCTCTGCGGTGTCTAGCCCGCAGAGGCACTAAGAGAAACCGGAGTGAATACCAAGCAGGTGTGTGTGCACACATGTGTGTGGTTGGGTGGGGTTGGCCCTGGGAGAAAGCAGGTTATCCAGGCAGCAGCAGACCCTACAACCCTTTCTAGGGGCCCTGCTTGCTCCATCTGTTCTCCAGACTGTTTTGTATATTTTGTGTCCACATCACCGAGCTCTCTTATTGGTTCTAAGTTGTTATTTGACTTTCTTAGATTGTCTAATATTTCTCTTCCTCAAAGATACCCCCCAGTTTTTTTTTACCTTTAGGTAATGAGGTGATAGCCCCTTATAGACATCTTCGAACACAGGGGCTCAGCGAGAGTGAAGGCTCTGGAGTCAGGGCTCTGCTTTTACCTGGCTTAAGCTCTTTAACTTCTCAGTTCCCTGTTGAAAAAAGGAGATAATGAAAATAGAGGCGAAGTTCAGCAAGTTCAGGAGTACATGTAAAGAGCTAGGGCTCAATAAATCATCATCATCATCATATTATTATTATTGCTAATGTTAATGGGTCGATTACTATGCTCCAGGCATTATGTTCAATGTTTTATTTGTATTACTCTCTAAATCCTCACAGCATCAGAGAAAGATCCCTATTTTGTGGATTATGGAATTGAGGCACAGGCCAGCTAAGAGACTATGTGTGGAGCAGGGATGTGGTTTGACAAAGCCCAAACTCTGACCATTCTGGTCGTCTATGATTATTGTGATAAAGAGATGATGTTATGTTTAAAAAGCTCCTGCAAGTTCGGGTATAGCAGTAAGTGTCCCATACAGTATAGCTTTTATTAATTTTATGGTTGGTTGTCACAAGATGCTTAGGCTTTTGTTGTGATAAAGTTCAGCTTTCAACAATGCAATCAAGTTCTGTTATTTTTAGAAGTGTAGGCACCAGTCACGATCCCGAAATAAATTCAAGGCGTTGTGTAATTGTATTTTAGAGTGTGGTACAGTACACGTTTAGTCCATCATAGTCATCACTTCTATCAGGACTTTTAAGAAAAAAGATGGCGGTGGTAGAGTAGGGGGGCGCGGCTGCCAACTGTGAGTACCAGCGTGCACAGAGGCTGCCCCAGGGGGCGGGGCCGGGCCGTCGCCACGTGGGAGGCCCCGCCTCCAGAGCCGAGGCCCCTGCGCCTGTTTCTCGGGTTGGGCTCGGCCTCATCGAGCACGCGCACTCCGCCAAATTCTGATACCTCTGATTGGCCGACTCGCTTGCATTCCCCACCCCCGCCTCCCATTGGCGGAGCCGCCCCAGCTCTGGGTCCTGGGCTCAGCTCTGGGTGCGTCGCTGGCTCCGAGGCGGAGCAGTGCGAGGCTCCGACAGCAGCTTGGCATCTGAGTTCCACAAGGACCGGTAGGGCAACTTCGGCTTCATTTGAGCGCTCCAGTCCAGGGGCTGAGACAGCTCCCGTCTCTCCACACTCCGCCGCCGTTCCCCTCTCCACGACCTTGGTCGGGCATGTTTTCCAGGGCCCAAGTGAGGCGGGTTCTGCAGCGGGTGCCTGGGAAGCAGAGACTCGGCGTCTACAGGTTCCTGCCCTTCTTTTTTGTCCTGGGAGGAACGATGGAGTGGATCATGATTAAAGTGCGCGTGGGCCAGGAGACCTTCTGTAAGTGGGGGCGGGGGGGGTGTAGCAGTCTCTTTCATTTCAGACAGGCAGGAGGCGGCAAGAGAGCCGTTTTCCTGGGAGATATCCTTAGATTGCAGACCGCACATTCCACTCAGCGCTGAGCTGATTTTATCCTGGTTGGAAGGGCGAGTGCAGTTCCCTTCGCTGGGCTGTAGAGACCCTCTCTGGCTCTCCAGGAAACGGGGCGACAAAGGCACACTGGCATCCAACCTTGAGACCTTCCTTGCACTTTGAGGGGAGGGCACTTCTCTCCATTCAGGACGCCCTCCTTTCAGGCTTTTCCTTTGCCCATGCCAGTGAGATTGGGCGTAAGGAATAGACTTACTCACAGCACCTAGAAGCGAGTGGGATCCTGAGGGTCCGTGGAAGCTCGTGCTAATTGCCTAGTCCTCTCTGGACTCTTCAGTCCAATCCCAGAGGGAGCTAGTTTGCCTTGCTTAGCTTTATAGGCTAGAGTCATTGGCACCAGGGCCCAGCACTGTGAAAAGAATGCCTGGCATTGCTTTGCTGAGCACTAGCTGAGGACAGGCTAGGAAATTTCCCTAACTCCTAGGCCCTTTCTGTTTTCTCCCTCTCCGTAAATGCAGTATTACTTGTAAATTGTCTACCCTCATTTTTAAAAAAAAGCGCTTTCTAAAGATATTTAGTCCTTCTGTTCATCCATTCACTAATATTTAATGAGCACTGGTGAGAGGATATAATGAACAAGGCAGAGGGTTCCCCACCCCAGAAGAGCTCTAATGGGAGAGCTAGATCATACAGTTACTATCAAGTGTGATCAGTGCTGTGAGGGGAAAGGTGGGGGGGGGGCATGGGAGTCTTTTGTGGGGCACCTTAATTCGACTAGGTGGTGCAGGGAGGCTTCCTGGAGAAGTTACCACGTCATGTAGGACCTGAAGATTGAGTAGGTGTCAGCCAGATGAGGGAAATGTTTATGGAGTTGAAAGTGTCTCATGCCAGTGGTAAGCACAGTCATGAGGGCCTAGGTGTGAAAGTGTGCTGTGTTTGAGGGACTGAAGCAGGTGAGCAGACTGAGGGATGAAGTGGTTAGAAAGGTGCCTGGGCAGGGCCACAAAGGGACTGGAGAACCAAGAATGTATCCCAAAGAACTGATGGGTTTTAAGCAGCAGTGTATTAACACATGTGGAGAGGAGCTTGGCAGGAATACTTAGGCTGTGTGGTTATCCAGGTTTAAGATGGTGGCTTGGTCTAGGGTGGGGACAGAAGGGATGCCAAGAAGTAGATGGAGCTGAGAGACACTCCAGAGGTGGGACTGGCAGGGCTTGGTGACTGAATGGACTCATGAGGAGTAGAGGCTCTGTTGGGGAACCTGGGACAGGGGGAACACAGGCAGGACAATCCTGGGCTCCATTTTGGACATGCTGAGGTGGAGATGGTTATAAAGATCTGAAGCTCAGAAGGCAGATCTGGGTCTTAGATCTAGGCTTGTAGGTCATTCACAAGCAGATTGTGATGAAAGTCAGTGAAACTCTAACATTTTAAGGGTGACTGAGAGTGGCCAAAGAGGCAGGGGGAAAACCAGAAGGGTATGTTATCAAAGAAAACAAGAGGTTCAGGAAGTTTGACTAAGTGAAAGGGAGGGAAGCCCCCTCTCCCCTACCAGGAGAGACTCGAAGATATGCAGATACTAACCAGGGAAGAGGAGGTGGAGAGGGGCTTGGAGATACCTTGGCCCTAGAGAAGGTGGGACAGGATGGGATCAGAGCAGGGCAAGGAGTAGCTCTTGGAAATGAGCTGGAAGAGTTCTTTACTGATGACTTTTCTCTGTGAAGAAAGAGTCCATGGCTATTTGGGGGTTGGTAAAGTAAGGTCAGGGTGACAGCTGAGGAAACAGGATTGTCAGGCATCACAGTGGACCGATTAGATGCAACAGTTGGTCCTATGCTGCAAAGCAGCAGAGCGAGGCATGGAGAAGGAAGGAAGTTGTAACCTGTAGTTGTGGTTTTGAGAGTGTGTCAAAAAGTTGATATTGATGAGTTAGAGAATTTCAGCTGATTTGGGCAGGAAGAGAGAACAAGAGGATCTGAGGAGATATTCAGGGGCCAAGGGCCTGGGGAAGTTGGCAGAGGTCCAAGATCAGGAGGCTAGAAAGGTAGTAGAGGTTGAGGTCAGAGGAGAATGAATTTATTACTTCAGAGGAACACTGCAAGCACATGGCAGAAGTTGACTGGAGAAGTCAGGAAGGTGAAGGGCTGGTGCTTCATCCCTGTGGGGGGTGGGGTTGCCTGGGAAGATGGCACAGGTCAAGGAGCCAGAGCTAGATGCCAGCGTTTTCGGAAACTGAAGAGAAGTGATAGACAGCAGGTGCCAGTGAGGAGATGGTGGCAAATGGCAGAAGCCCTAGAGAAAAAGGGTAAAGAGTCAGTATCTGGAAAGCAGCAGCTGAGAACAAGGAAGCTGCCCTCAAGTCCCCACCCTGAGTTCCTGGGTGTGGCAGAGGGAGCAGCAGAGAGCTGCAGGGCAAGTGCCCTTGAGGGGCCAGTGAAAAAGAATGATTTCAGAGAGAATAGAAATTGCTGAGAGGTGTGCTAGGACATGGTCCTATCTTTGAAGACACTGACTCTGACCCTGCTATTGGTATCGGGAACTCCATTAACATAGTCCTCATTTAAATCGTTTTAAGTTTATTTTGGCGTTGAATTTAACATTACCTTTGAGATTCAGGTGACAGACCAGGCTATTGGCTAAATTACTTAAATATATGAGTATTTTTAAATCCTTAGTTTTTTAAAAATCTAAGTAAAATCTTTGTTTGATACAGACGATGTCTACCGTAGAAAAGCCGCAGAAAGGCAGTATCAGAGAAGGCTGGAAGATGCATCAGAGACTGAACTTCAGCAGTCAATAAAGTGAATATGAAACTTTACTACTGGTTTCAACTCCTTTAAAAACGTACTTTTCAGATCTCTTGTGCCTTTACAAAGAATTTTTATAGTTTTTCTGCCTCTCCTTGAATACTTCCCAAGTCACTGATGGACAGCACTTGTGGAAAAATTATTTCCTCCAAAAATACACCTACCCATTGAATCTAGTTCATGAAGTATTTCTTAAGCAATTCAAGGATCAATCAGGATGCTTTTCAGTGCGGTCTGAATTGTTTGTGGAGTCCTCTGTTGTAGACAACAAAGGATAACCTTGTTTAATTTTCTGCAGAATTTAGATTTAATATGAATAAAATTAAGGTCTCTATTGCAGGATCATTTAAACCAGAATAATTATGCAGACTACATTTCTGCCAGTTACCAATTTGCAAACGTTTTGTTAGAATGATGGGAATTCCTGACCACACGACTCACGGTAAGTGCTCTTAGGAATAGAAACAGCCCTTCCCTTGCCTAATTCTACTAACATACAAGAGCTGGAATTCCATGAGGACTGGGGGAGCAACAGTTTCCACTCCCCTCTGTGATGAAGATGTTGCTTTCATCCAGCTCCTCAAGATAAAGACACTGCTCCTTCCCAAAGAAAGTGAATCTTCAGAGTGTAAAGCAACCACAGACTTCACCTAATTAGAGGCCCAGTCTGTTGGGAGAGATTCTACAACCTGACCCAGAGTAAGTTTGGGTCAACTGGTAGAAAAAGCAAAGGCGTCTTTCCATTCTTGGATAACCACATCCAACATCTTTTCAAACAAGAAAGTATCTACATATTAAAGACTAAGTTTCAAAATAGTTTCTATCTCTTCCTCATGAATAAGGAAGCATGTGCTTAAGGCCACAGGTTATCCTCAAGTTAATGATCTCTGCCCCAAACTGTTCTAAGGGATTGTTTTTTTTTCCAATTTAAGTCAGTCCATTTATGTTAGAACCAACTCAGTATAAGGAGCCACTGATTACTCAGATCTCATTAAAGCACTACTGAGTCACTGCTCAGATGGCTTGAGCGTGAAGACCAGTGATGACCAACAGCACCCGGGAGAGGAAAGTGGTTCTCACATGCACTTTTGTCACCTCGAGAGTTCCTGGTAACCCTAACCTCAGGCATTTTAGTGACTAGACTGCTGCATAAGAAATTTAAATTGTTGACTTAATTCCATTTGTTCCCCTAACCCCAGGTTTAGAAGCTTAAGTAATATTCTATACATACAGAGAATATGTAACATGCACACCTTTTATAAAGAATAGTTGTAAATACTAATAAAACCAACTGACTTCTGTGTTTGCTGTGGTTTTCTTCCCTGGCCCACACCTCTGCCTCCACCCCAGAGAGAATCTCTAGTCTGAAATTCATGTTAAACTTTCCTAGAGTTTTCTTCATCTTTTAAAAATACATGTATTAGAATGCCAATTTATTGAAGACAACAAACCTTTGAAGATGACAAGACGATGTCTGACTTCACAGCAGACTAGCAAGGCAAGTATTGTGTTAAACTGACACTTTCAGAGCACATTAATTTGGATGCCTTACAGTAAGAACTAATTTTTGTTAACCAAGGTGCAAGCCTTTTAACTTTGCCTCAATTTTTTAACCCTTTTACTAAGGAATATGACTACCCTACTTACCAGACAGTAGGGTTATTTAAGGGAACTTTATTAAAGTTTAAAGAGCAATTCTCTTACCTGTGGGGGGAGAGAAGGGGGAGGGTCAAGATGGAGGTGGAGGATTAAGAGGTACAAACTATCAGGTATAAAATAAGCTACAAGGATGTATTGTACAACATGGAGAATATAGCTAGTATTTTATAATACCTATAAATGGAGTATAACTTTTACTCAGCAAATACATGTGAGTCTCTCTTGCCATTCCCTTTTTATTTTAATAAAATAATCCTGTAACTTTATTATAATGGTGGAGCTCTGGCTGCTTGCCCATCATCACAGGTGACGAGACTCTAAAAGGTAATGCGGAGCTGCCAGTTCCAGCTCTGATCTGTGTCCAGACTTCCTGTTGAGGGAGAGGAGGAGAAGATCCTGTCTTATTTAAGATACAGCTGTTTGAATTGCCTGTTATATGCAGATTGACAGATGTCCCAGAAACCAATGCAACTTCACCCTTGCGGAACAGGAACGGGTCCATGGTGCCGTGTTTCCTGGGACTTTGCTCGCATTGCCTGGAAGGTACTCTGGGCCGAGGTAATTTGAATCTGCTCCCCAGATGGAGAGAATCCAAAGAACTCAGCAGGTTGTTTTATTCCAGTGGCCAGATTCTGAAAACAAAATTGTAAAGGGTAAACTTCTGTGGGAATTGGACCCTAAGCAAAAACAAGCTTCTTAGAATGGATTTGTTAAGCTTAACTCTAATTCATCTCTTTGTCTCTCTCTTCAGACTTACTTAGATTCTTCTGTCTATTTGAAATATCCCTGTTTAAAAAAAAAAAAAGTGCTCTTATGTGCTGCTTACAGAACTGCAGTGCCCCCTAGTGTAAGCTACAAGGCAAACAATTTAATAACCCACATTTCAAAAACCACAATACTTACTCTAGGACAAAAATCTAATTAGCATTTATTGCTAGAAATATTCCTCCAGTGGGGTGTTGAGGAAAGAACGTGGGTTTTGGAGCTTCACCTTATCATCTAAACTGATAGGGAAAGTACTCACAGAGTAAATACGCTGGCTATCTTTGTTCATCTAGCAGTTCTGTTTTGGAAACCGAAAAAAAAAAATCTGAAGTTGTAACTTAAAATCTCTCTTTTTGAAGTTTGGATTTTTTCACAGAGTTACTTTTTTTTTTGGATGGGGAAGGTAATTAGGTTTATTTTTCTTTATTAGTTTACTTTTTTAAATGGAGGTACTGGGGCTTGAATCTAGGACCTCATGCACGCTAAGCAGCACTCTACCACCGAGCTATAGGCTCCCCACAACCCGCCCCACTTCTCTTTAGAAAACAAAAACAAAAACAAAAACAAAACCCCTACAAACTTAGACCACTGTATTTCCCGAAACAATTTCTCCCCTAGTAAAGCAGTATCAGTTCTTAGTTTCCACACACGTGTATTAAATTTGGAGTTTCTTGCCACATTTATGTGCAATCCACAAGATGTGAATTCCACATGTATTTGGGGGATAGAAACAGTCTATTATTTTTCCAGGTGAACTTTCATTCGGCTGAGCTAGCACACTTTCAAACTAAAAAGGAACAGAGTCATACTTAGTACTGCTCAGAGTGTTCAGCTGGAATGTTTAACTATACATCATGATCATTCAAAATATGCTCATGAGCACAGATGGCAGTACAGCCCTGAACTCTTAGAGGAGAACAGAACCACAGGGATTTGCAAAGTGATGTTAGAGGAAAACAGTTGGTTGATTTTACCAACACTTTCTGTTAAAAGTGTGGTCATGTTTTAGGAGCTTATAAGCATGATAAAACATAATCTGGGCCACCTGTCTCTTTTGGCCACAGACAGCTGACTATCTGAAATGGGTTACACTGCTTTATGATATAGGACATGCTTTCCTTTCCTTCCACTATCATTAGCAACTTTCTGCAATTTTAACTTCAGCCTGCAGTGTGACTACATTCAGCTTCTGTGTTAATGCAGCCTGAGCCTGAACCAACATCTGGATGCTGACTTTTGCCTCTGCCCGAGCAGCTCTCTTCCCTTAAATTGGCAGCTATATCTCTATCAGCCTATAATTAAGGTTTGCAGGAATTAAACCTGCTTGAAACTAATATCTGACAAGGTTTAACAGAACAACCAAACCTGGTTAATCCAAATCACTTTGCAAACTCCATTTTTATTTGGATTAAAAAGCTTTAGATGAACAAACATGATACATACATAATATAAGACTAGTTATCACTTAAACCTCTTTTGATACAGAAATTAGAATAAACCAAGTTTTAATCAGGTCTGAAAATGTTCAAGTTCAAAAGTCAACAACACCAATTTGGAGATTTTACACAAAGAAGCGTTCCCTCTCAATTCTTCCTCATAGGAAGAGAAGGGTGGGTTCAAAAACAAAGCAGTTCAGAGCCTTTTAAATCAGTCGACTGACATACTATTTTAAACCTATAGGTTTTTTTCCCCCACATAAACAAAATTCTTTCCCACATGAACTTACATTTTGAAAACATCTAGGCCATTATACTTTCTAAGCCGTATCACCACAGTTCCTAAAACTCATGAAAGAAAAGAACTATAGTTCACTTGTACTTTCTTAAGTCAGGATTTTTTTTTTCCTTTTTCTTTTTTTGGTTCTTTTTTTGGAAGATGGCTGGACCTCAAATCTTATATACTAAATTTTAACTGATATTCTCCAAGTTAATATACAGAAAGACATGATTCTAAAATAAATACATAGAGTTTTTTTTTTTTTTTAACTTAATTAGGGCCTGCCTAGTGGCCCCCTGGCCTGGCTATGCACTGCCTTAGGGAAGCCCCTGGCTGGATCTGGTACCTGCAGCGCCTCTATAGACACTGGGAAGGAGCCTGGAGGAGGAGTGCTCTGGCTTCTAATGCCCCACACAGCCCACAGTGAAGAGTTTTTAGAGGCTTCCCAAAGAAGTCTCATCCAGACCTTAAAAAGGGAAATAAAATGGGCGCATGAAATAAATAAATAACTTAACCAATATTAAATTTCAGGTTCTTTGGTGTAATTCAAGGATGTCTAGAAATAATCTGACTGTATTCTACAGTCCATGATGATTCAATGGCCCAAAAAACCAGGAACTGAAGATTTCTTTATCTGATTCAGTTTAACAATAAGGTACTGACATACCACCGTAATACACTAAAAAAAAATTCAGATTTAAAATACTTCATGCAAATTGGGATTCAGTGGTTGACTATAGGCAATTAAGTTACAAGGGCCTCCTGTATTTCAAGCATCTAGATACAAGAGACTTTTTTTCATTTTACACTCTTTTGTCACCATGATTTAGCAAGAATAGTAATTAAATATCCAGGTATTGATTCATACCAGATTAAAAGAAAAAAGTATCCTCTGAGAGTCACTCTCTCAACCTACAACAGTGGAAACTCCACCACGATGGCAACTACCTTGTTACAATAAAGCAGGTTTCAAAAATGCTGAGTGAAATATTCTTCCATGTTTGATGCTTTCTACCTGTCTGAGTGTAACATACTGCTCCAAATGTTTCTTCTACGGTCATATAAGAGAGACAGGGTCATCAAACTCAGGTGTTTGGGATCTGTAACGGTCTTTTTAGTGAGCATTTTCTTAAGTTATGATTCCTTTCTCCTGAAATTCAAAAGCACAAGCTAAATTTAATAATTACTTTAGAAAGTCTTAAATTTCTGGTTGAGAATTACAACCCTGAAACTTAGAAGAAAAAAAAAGCCACATCTGATGAGGAAATAAAGAATACTAAATCATACTTGCGTCTGCAGGCAATCTATCCTTTTACAAGTATGCTTCTGACACAGCTCATAGACAGTTAACGCACTCCCTTCCCTATGTTAGGTTAGGTGTTACTTTTAGAAATAAACCACCTCCATGCACACCTCAATGCTTTCTTCAAGATGAACTTCAATGTTTTTCAATGTAAGAGATTTAAAGGTTTAAATCATCTAACATGTATAGGCATAAATTGTGAATTCATTATAAATAGATCAAAAGTACCCTTAAACTTACCTGCTAAGACTAAATATAATTCAGGGTTGTGCATATGTTCTGCAAAAGTAACTGACACCACAGGTGTCTGACTCAGCACAAGAAAAAGTGCTTTCCCTCCAGGTGTCCAGGAGATGCACTAGCTGCAGAAGGATGCACAGCACTGACTTCAGACTTCTGAGTTAACAGAGCAAATGTACCATGTCTGTCAAACATCTATAACCTAACTAACAACCTTTCACTTCTCCTGTAAGGAACAGTTTTTGCAAAACTGGCTTAAGATATTTAGGCACATGAAACAGACACAAGTACACTCCCCTCTCTAAGAAGTAAACTAAGACCAACTTCACATTTGTCAAACTAATCTGTAAACTCTTGCATGTGTGTGATTTTTTTTCATTTTGTTTGTTCTTTTATTAAAAAAAAGAAAAGAAAAGAAAAGAAAAAAACAAAAAACAAAAACCCCAAGCCAAGACAAAACCTCTGATGGTTTCAGTTCTATGGCAACAAGTAAAAAGATAAAACTCCAAGTCTACATATAGAACCAATTAGGAAACTAGTTTTAAACGAAGGAAACATATGCAAAAAAATCTTTGTGTATTTGATAAAGTCAACTTAATGTAACAAAAACAAATTGAAATAGCTTATTAAAAGTGTCCTTATATAAAAATGGCCTTGTGATGTACAGTAAAATGCAATAAAAATTATCATCCTTTGTTCCTCCCCCCACCCCCAGTAACTAAAATGGCTACTGTTCCACAAAACTCTTTATGCTTCTATAAAAGAAATGTAATTGATGTGATTAAAGGTTTTCTAGATTGTATGCTTGGCGAATGTTGAGGGTGTCTCGGAGCATCAGATCCCGAAGTCGCCAGAGGGCATCTGCCATGGTGGTATGGGCCCCTTTACTTTTCAGCCAGTGAGAGGGTAGGCGGCTCTCCTGTTCTTTTGACAAATGGACATCACGTCTTCGAGCTGAAAATTAAAAAATGCAGACAGAGAAATATAAATAGGAATTTTAAGGTAACAAATTTTCCCTTAGTCCTAAGGTCTGTTAGATTTATTAAAACATTAAAAATATTTATTATTTATTAAATATAACGAATTTTAACTCTGCAGAGTATTTCCAAGCAAATTTCTTATATTGTTTTATTAGGCATCTTGTTTTCAGAAAACTATTTCACTTAGGTATGAGACTACCTAGCCAAGATGTCTCGTTTTATGCTTTCCAGATTATCTAATTTGTAACAAGGACTTCACAAAAGAGCTGCACAATGTAACATGATCACTAGAATGGGAACATGAGAGTTGCACAAACACTTAAAAGATCTGATTACTATTTTGTTGTAGACCCTCCTGATACTACATAATTACTTCAATATTAATAAAAATTCCTAAAAAGGTAAAGGTGAAGAAAGGGAAAACATACCTACTACTCCTAAAAGAAATCAAATTATCAAATTTGGCATAGAAATGAAGAATAAGTAGAAACTTTCAAATTTATTTCCAGAAACTAGGCAAATTATTTTAGTATGTACTGAAAATATATGTTAAGCCTGCTGAATTAAATGAATAACTTGATAGGTTAATAGAAACATGTTTTCCAATATTTTTTTCTTTTTTAAAAATTTAGGTGATATAATCTTTAATTTACCCGAATGCATCTCTGCTATGCCTGAAAAATAATTGACAAAATTCAGAATATACTTAAGCATTGATGTTTATGACAAAACTAAGCTCTGAAACTCAGCAAAAAAACCCATTTTCAGTATGCGATGTCAATATACAAAGAAGATCCAAACACTTCAACTAAATACACAACTTACTTTATTTTTTTTTATTTTTTATTTTTTTCACAACTTACTTTATTTATACAGGCATTCCTCAGGTTTGGTTCCAGATCACCACAATAAAGTGAGTCACATGAAGTTTTTGGTTTTTCCCAAGTGCATGTAAAAGTTGTTTATGCTATACTTTAGTAAATGTGCAATAGCATTATGTTTAAAAAAAAACATACACACCTTAATTTTAAAAGACTATATTGTTAAAAAATATTAACCATCACCTGAGCCTTCAGCAAGTCACAATCTTTTTGTAATAGTAATATTGAAGACTGCTGATCACAGATCACAACAAATATAATAATAATGAAAAAGTTTGAAATACTATGAAAATTACCAAAATATGACAGAGACAAGACGTGAGTCGAATGCTGTTGGAAAAATGGTGCTGACAGACTTGCTCGAAGCAGTGTTGCCACAAACCTTCAATTTGTAAAAAACACAGTATCGGAGAAGTGTAATAAAGCAAAGTGCAATAAAATGAGGTATGCCTGTATAAGAAAAATGGATATTCATCCTATGATATAATATGCCGATAGCAGTGGGAAGCCTTTGATAAAGCAAAGGCTTCTTGAGAAGGACTCTCCTTACCTGCCAGGGTCTGGTCCCACTTGCTAATACTGTTGGATTCAGCACTGAGTCCTTCAATATATTTTAGGTAGGCCTCTGAGTGGAGAAGCCGTTGAGTCTTCGGTGGGGGAGCCACAAACATGGGCGTTGTAGGCTGCTGTATGACAGGGGGGCCAGTTGGATGTGGGCCAGGATATGGAGGTGGTGCCTGCTGCCCTGGAGGCCCCAAAACTCCTACCTGAAAGAGCACAGACCACATGGTGAGGGAAAAACATACTTGGCACATGCTCTGAGAAAGAGAATAACTTGAATTCTGTCGAGTCCTAGAAAATCCAACTTGGAGGCTCACCTGCTGTCCATATGGACTTCCACCTGGTGCTGGAGTCCCTACCATAGGGGCCACTCCTTGGTTCATCACACCTATGATTCAGAATTATAGGCACAATTAGAGGCTCTGGGTTGAGAAGACAGAAAAACTACTGTCTGATAAGAAAAGCTATTTATAATGCAAACCTATGATCCCTACCCTTGAGTCTTTGTGGATGGGAACCCTAAACACCCAAGATGCAGCACTTATATAGAAAATTCATAGTCTTTCCTTTTTTAGATATTTTAAGGACAAAGCTAGTACAATTTGTCAGATGTACACTAATTATTCATGGCTTAGAAATTATCTGAACACTGCATAAAATTCTAGTATTTCCTTAGGTAACCTAGAGTCAGAACACACCTCTATTTTCAAGGAATTTTCTTTTGACAACACATTTTCCTGCAACTGAAACCCATGTTTAATTTCAGCAGTAATGGCATGGCACCAGGCTCAGCTATATGTAGTGTGTTAGGACAATGGGGACACGAGGGTAGGGGCTGCACAAGTGCACAGTTAGATGACCTTTGTGGAGGCTGTCCCCTCCCAGGCCAGCAGCACAGCACCTCTGGTTCTAACTGGGGTTGCTAATGTTCACAGAGGACACTGCCATCTGATAGCGCAGCACTCTGAAAAGGGGTCATCTGGAAGCAGAGCAGCTTTAGTGCTATCACTTCAAATGCAAAATGACAAAGGGAAGAGAAAGATTTCATGGTCCTACTATATTTGTACTATGTATAAACTTTCCTTGGTGACTCCTCAGAAGCAATTTCTGTCTCACAGGTACCAGATGATAATAATGGGATGTCCTAAATTTAGTGTCTGGGGCTATTTTAATCTCAGGACTGTCCAGTTCCTATTCTCATAAAACAGAGAAATAGGCAAGAGATTCAATTCGTTAAAAACTAACTAACTACAGCCGAAACCCTGGTGAACTGGTTAAACCTTAAATAAGTCCAGCTGGCTGCACAGAAGGATCAAGAGGAGCTAATTTTACATCCCATAGTTTCTCTGGATTCAAAATGTTGGTATTTTGACCAGGCAGAACCAGCCCACTATTTTAAGGTTCAGAACTGCTAAATATCACTTCTGAGAAGTATTAGACATTTGTTAGAGAGAAAATAAGTGAAAACAAGCTTTCTGTTGACAAAGCAGGGATTTTTATATTCCAAGGGCCCAGAAAGGTACTGGGTCACAATAGTAGGATCCTAATGATTATTTGTGAATGAGTGAAGAGGTTGTGGTGCATAAGCAACTGCTCCAGCAACATATCATTAACCCCTGCCCACTCCAGGATACTCACCCACCTCAGTGGGCCTCACTGAACTGCCTGTGTCAACCTTTGCAGGGCAGCACCAATAAATCAGCAACCAAGCAACCAACCCGCTATGCTTCCTCTTTCTACAAATGCCATGCCAGGGAGCAGCCAGTGAGAATGTGGGCAGAGTCACCAGAGGAGCTCACTGAATCCTCCTCTCCTTAAAGCCTGATCAGACTTGTGCATGTGCAGACACTAAGAAGAGTTCTTCCCTGTCTCCCTATCATCAGGTGTGTTGTGCTTCCCTCAAATGCAATTTAGAATCTGAAGAAAGGGGAAAGGGATATAGCTGCTCCCTAATGGCCACCAAAAGACCTGCTATCTAGAGGGTACTAGCCTTAGGTGTGGCTCCTGCTGAATACCACACGCACCTAGAAGGCAACTCCAACCTAGTCTGACTGCTCAGTCAGATACTCTATTCCAAGGGGAGAGGGCACAGAATTAAGGCCAACTCTACTTGCCACAGGGGCACACCAATTTTATGATTGACATCTGCTGCAACAGCAACTCACACACAGGTCACCATTTCTGTAACGAAGCGCCCACTCCCACAAACATTCCCTCCCACAGGTTATGTCTGGATCAAACACTTCGCTGGAGTTGTGGCCATTCTCTAAGCAGTACTCACATCACAAAGAGTGTCACTGGAGGCTCTAGGCCAAGTCACCAGGTTCCCTCATCCTACACACTGCTAGTTACACCCTCTGAAGTATTGTTTGGGACTCTTTACAATCCTAGGATTAGTAGGTGTAGTACTGTTGTAAGCGAATCTAACATTTCTACATTTTATCATCTGGGCCGGATCTTAAGCTAATATTTTGGATAATGGGCCATGCTATTTCAAGTCACATTCCTTCCAACTAGATTATGGCTAAGGGTCAGTTCTTTTGCATATGATAGCAATTAATATAGGAATTGGTGCTTTTCCTTTCATAATAATCTTTCAGCTTGCTAATTAATTATAAAATCAAACTGTAGCTATTTCTGGACTCCATTTATGTTTCTATATGCAGTAACTTCTGAGCTTCTGTTGACAAACCAGTGTCTACAGTTAGTAGGGTGGGCTATGCTGTTCTTTAAAATGTTATGTCATGCTTCTTTGGGGACTCAGATACAAAAAACTAGTTCAGTGCGAATTTGTTCTCTCCCACTTTTTTTGTTCCTAGAAGGAATGACTGAAGGATTTCTAAAGAGTTCGACATTAGCAACGCTGCATTCCCCTTAGAAGGGCTGTCTGAAAAGCAAGAGATGGAGCAGGGACTCTACAAAAGTACTTGTGAGATAAGAATTGAAGCAGAGGAAGGAAGAAATGCACTCAGGAGCAAAAACTGTTGTTTATATGTGACTCATTCTCAACTAGCAATTTGGGAAACCTCATTCACTGATGAAGAGAGCACAGCATGACCTTCCAGGCTGTTTGGCTTTCTGAACATTTGTCAAATTGTTTGCGTGATTTTAGAGTACGCCTCCTGCCCCTTGGTCTGCTAAGTCTGGTTTCTGCCATGTGTCCTGTATTGTTGCTGCTAGGCAGCCAGGTGCCCAAGGGCACAGATGCTAAGCCACCTGCTCAACGCACAGGACAGGCCCTGCTGCTGACATCCCTGAGATTCTCAGTGAGGAAAAGCCTGCCCACATGGGCAGCAGGTACCTCCTGGAACAACTGGCTGAAGGAGGAAAAAGAGAATATGAAGATGAGATTAATGAGTGAATGAGGATGAAGTTCTTACCCGGTGGTGGAATGCCTGGGAGGCCAGGCACACCTGGCGGAAGATGGTGGGGTGGAGGCCCCCCAGGGTGAAGTGGCTGCATGCTGCCCATGCTAACAAGGCCATCAACTGGGCCCTGCAAAGGTGGAAGGCCTGGCGGATAGCCACCCATCATGCCTTGAAGGACACAACAAATTTCAGACATGCATCATTAACATGCAACATGACCTAAGTAATAACAAACCCCCCACATGCACTACTTAATGAATAAAGCGCCCTTAGTATTGCATGATATAACGGCAATTAGTGCAATTATTTTGTTGCAATAATGAACAAAATAGAAAGTTACAAATATGAAATACAACATTTCTGGATATATTAGTACTTAGTATATTATTATTTGTAGTTATTTTCCCTGGGATAAATATGCTGCATGTTTTCAGTTAAATAATAATAAAGAGTTCTAGTAACAGCCTTCCCAAGGTCAATATTATTGCAAGCTGTTCAAACAGGGTGACCAGTTCTGCCGACTGCAATTCTATTGAACAGTATAAACCATCATTCCACTCTGCCCACACTCATATGCCTATCATGGGTACACATGAGGGGAAACTGGAATGGAGGGAAATGAGGCGGACAGCCCTGATCACAAAGCATGGTTCTCCAGCATGCGGGAGGTGGGCAAAAATTTTTCAAGTCTTCTATATCCACTCCTCCTCCCTTCCAGACCTCCACTGCAGGTAAGAATGGATCATGCTCGGGCTTGAGCTGGGGAACAGTGAAGAGCCATCACAATGAATGATTTTTCATCTTTAGATCTCAAAACATGATAAAATAAAGATAAAGCCTAAACCTTCCCAAGCCAACCTAAGCCCAGGTCACTCAGCAGCCTGCATGTAGACCTTAGGAGGAACGGCTGGAGAATCAGGCTCTGCTGACATGAGAAAATGCCAACTGTCATCATTGTCTCCAAGCTCACAAATGTCCTCACATAAACCTTCAGTTAACAGGGAACATTTTAAATGAGGTACAGAATTTCTGTGAACAGAGGTTTTTAATACCTTTATTTTCAAAGTGCATTTCACAACACAAAATATTTTCTGCTGGCTAGGGAAGAGTTTCAAGAAACAAGTATTTTTGGCAAAAAGAGTTAAAGGACGAAAATAATTTCAAAATGTCAAAGACTCACCTATCAAAACAACTTTAAAGCCACATGACATTTTTTAGGAAAAACAACTTGATTTTTCTGGGACTTGGAATGATCACAATGAACAAAACACAAGACTCCCCCTAAAATGCAATCACCTTTGATCACAGCTTGTTGCACAAATGCAGGGTTGAGGGATTGGTGCCAAACCTCATTTTTATATAATATTCTTTGCAGAGGGACTCTGGGAAACAGTGGAAAACTCCAGATTCTAAGAATTTTACTCTGATTTTCCCTGAATAATTAGTTGAAAGGTATTTATTTATAAAAGTTTAGTCTTTTGAAGCTATAAAATTACTCAAAATTCTGAGATTGATTCAGCTCGCTTCATCATTTCTAAGCTGACTAAAAAAACTTACAATTACACAGACCAATAAAACAAAATTTAAATAATACCTCTATATGTAAAAAAAGATTATGAGGTTCATTTTTTAAAAATAAGAGCTGAGAGTAAAAACTGCTTTTGAACAGACACCATCATCTTAAACATGAGATCCAATACTACCAAACTGCTCTTTAACCACACCACTAGATAGAGCTTTTAGGGATAAGTAGGTGGGACTTAAGAATGTTAGGAGGCTTTGCTTTCAATTACAAAAGCCCATCTGAACGCAGCCTTCATGGGCTGTGCTTGAAGAAATTATTAAGAACCGAAAGACATGACAGTTGTCTTCATTAAACTGTACTTTGGCATTTATTATCCCAGTCACATGTGTTCAAATGAGCTTCAATGCTTGTAAGCAAAGCTGGGCTCAGACAGCAACAAGGCTAAGACTTAGGCCCTATGCAACCTGTAAACCCATGAAAAATCACCCTCTTAGCTGTGAAGTTCCTATTGTGGAACAGACTGGTTACTGTAGAGAATGCTTGCCCTTCACTCCTAGGGCCCAGAAGTCTGGGCAGCACGTGCTTAATAATGGAGCCAAAGGCTTTCTTGAAGGGGGCCCACCCTCCTCACCCAACAGAGCTCTATGACGTTATTCCCCAACAGGGAGCTAAAATGCTGCAGCTGCTGTTTTTTTTTTAATGTTTTTAGCTGTTTGAATTTGTTTTATGAATGTGTCCCTGGGCTTTTTAGTCAAGGGCACAGTGCTACAATACCACATATCAAATAGAACAAAACAGAATGTCAATGAGGGAATTCTAACTTTCAAAGTCCCCATGTTTAAGGCCTGATTTCTAAAAACCTCTGGAACCCCATTAACCAAAATGGGCCATGGAATAGAGCAGGCGATTATGAGATTTGTTAGATCAACATCAGTTATACTGAAAGTACTGAAAAGCCATGATTCAGATGTGCTCTGGCGAGTGCAACTGCTGAATTCAGCGACAGTGCATTTGAGAACTTGCCATCACAAAAGGTAGGAGCGACAATGGAAAAGTTATCCTATGCTACTCTGCCTTAAAAAGCAAATTAAAAAAAGCAAAACCAAAAACAGCATCCTAATGAGCCTGCCTTGAACAACATTATCTTAGACTCCCTGCAAAAAAGAGGTCAGACTGTTTGCTTAAGAAGAAACACAGGTGGCTTGAATGGACCTCACCAGGCTGAGAGAGATCACAAAGGAGGGATCCGAGAAGTGGTCCACCGGCTACTCATTGGAGACACATCAGACAAGGATATTCAATCAAGAATGGCCAAATTTTCTATGGCTACCAGAACCAGAGACAACACACACAAGCAAACCACATTCATCATTTTCTTTTCTTTTTTAAAAAATATGTGACTGGGATACTAACAGAAAATGCAGTTTAATGTAATTAAATAGAAAAGCATTACAGAGTGGGCACAATGAATTGAATAAGGACTTTGTATTCCATTAGGCAGTCATGCACATTGGTGACCAAGAAAGGATTTATAATTCACTGTCAAAAATCCTTTTAAATGGTCAGTCTTTTAAGGATGGCTGCAGCAGAACAAGGCAAACTGAATACTGGAATGAGACGGGAAAATCACCATCACCTAAAGACTAGTTTTGGGTTTTCTCTTGGAGTCCCTCTGGAACAGAATTCAGGATCTGTTTTTATTTCCTGCTATAGCGCTCTCTCAAGAGCAGTCTCAGGTGGAGAATATCGCCAGACCATGCCCACAGCCAGGGAAGAGCTGTTCCCTACCAATTTCCAGGGTTGGGCCCAGGGCCCGTTTCTGGGGCAGAGGGGAGGCATTGCCCATATGGGAAAGGCGATATTAAGGACAACATGGATGACTTCAAATTTTGAATCTGTCATGAGAAAAGTCTAGAGTCTGTGGCCTACTCCTTGTTGGAGAAAAAAAAAAATGAAGGAATTTCTTAAAGTGGAAAAAAATGGTCTTAGCTCCTGTTTTTACCTGCAACAGGTGTCAACTGCTGATTGAGCATCCCCATTGGTGTTGGTGGTGGCACCACCCCCATGAGAGCCCCCACAGGGGTGCCTGCTCGGGGAGAAGCACTCGGCTGCTGTTGCTGTGCTGCTCGCTCTCTCTCCTGCTGCTCAGCAACTTTAGCTGCCCGCTCTGTAAAGGCATTTCAGATTTTCAATTCTGTTTTTAACCCAGGAATTCAAAATACCATCCATTGCATTCAACAGGACTAGTTAAAACACAGGCAACAGTTCTGTCTCAATGGAAGGAACAGTAGATGACTAGTCTCAACACAGGAGGAGTCGGGCCGATTTCACTTGGTAACCTAGAGTCCAGCTTTCCTATCCCATCTTGAGAACTGGTCTGCAAAGATTTCAAGAATGTTAAGACTGCAACACACATTCAGAAAGCACAGGTTTTATTTAAACACGTCACCAGAGTAACCAACGCGGTTAATCTCACAAGGCACCCTGAAGATGAGAAGCGCTACCATTATTCTAGTATTAATAGCATTATAAATTATTTATAATTTCAACATGAAGCAATTCCATGGCCCATTATAATTTTTGGCACAATTGTTACTTACTATATTTTCCTGATTCCTTGCACCCAATTTTACTAAGATTTGAGGACTCTTGTCATTAGTGTCATGGGGTTTAGCAGCTGAAGAAAATTAACTCTGTAAGGGAAAAGTAGCTTACTGCCTCCTCAAGGTTTTAGGGAAAATAAACGCTAATTTGTATATTCTAATGAAGCATAGAGGTCATGTTTAATAAACCCCAAGGGAAAAAAATGCATAATACTCCAGGCTACAGTCATCAGAAGCAGGGAATTTTATATATATATATAATATATATATATATATGTGTGTGTGTATATATATATATACACACACACACACATATGAAGCAATGGACAATGTATTGAAAGAACCAGGTTTCCTGAAGCTGAGCAGTTCAATACTGACCATAAATCATCCTAAATCAGCAAAAGTTCCAGAATTCATACTTATTTCAACCAAAATGCAAGCGGAGCATTTGTTTGTGCCAGTTATGGGCTGTGGAACATCCCTGCTACACCCCTCACTCTTTTGAGCTACTCTGTCTGCATCTCCATAGCCAGTAACCAGTAGCCAGTAATTACTAGAGAACTCTAGAAATGTGCATTCCCAAAGCTCCCACCATACAGGGTTTATTTTGCTTCACCGTTCATAAATAGGAAATCCTCTCCACTCCTCAGATGGGCAAACAGGGGCTGGGAGACAGGTAGTGACTTGTCCAATATACAGAGAGAACCAGCAACCTGTGGCCCTGATTCCTGGCACCACATTCCAACTGCCACGCATTAACCCTCCAACAGGGAATTCAAAAGGCTCCACTGGCTGATCTGAGGAGGGGGAAAAATAGTTCGAGGTCACATGGCTTTAAAGAGACTCAAGAAGCAACAGCTCCAGTCCTCCTTTGTATAAGAAAGCGAAAGTCAAGCAAGTCAAAGCTTCCTTGGCTGTGAAAGAGCTGCCTGCAAAGACTCATCATCACTCACTAACACTGTCCCAGGTTACAGATCCTCCATACAATGAGCGTGAGGGATGAAGGCCATTTGAACAACCCATTTCCTTGAACTATCAATAAAAAAACACTGATGACCTAGACCCCTACATTGGTTCTAGTATTTTCATTACACAAATGACACAATAAAATGGGAGAGCAAAAAAAAAAAAAAACAAAGTTGAAAAAAAATTCAGCCTTGTGAATCGAATATTGAACTGGCTACCTGTTCCTTCCAGGAGGAGCCCAACTGGGCTGTTTTAGGAAAGAGAATTATTAAATGAAGCCAGCCAAACTACAAACTTTGCGTTTTGAATTCAATGGGTCAAAACACCAAAAGTTCAGGTTTTCTATCATAGGCAGACACTGCTGAGTCATATAACTCCTTTCACTAGGTTCTCACTGAATTTCAGACTCCCCTCTGAATTTGAGAGAACTTCCCAGAAGCCATTATTTCTCCTTCTCTTTTCTGCTCTAGCATTTTTACTTTTATGTTTTCTCCAGACAATTTCTTACTCTTGTTTGCTCTACTCTAAATAACCAGCTATGCAGTACTGGCTCTGCTGGTCCTGGACAAGGCTTTCCAGCTATGTGGGGTGAGATTCATTTCTAACATTTCTCCAGCTTAATGATATATCTGGTCTTAACTTCCACTAAGGTTAGAAATATCAAAGCTCTCCAAAGTTCTAGGTTCTTACAGAACTGACAAGGGTTTCTCAAAGAATGTTCTGTGAAATATTCATTCTTCAAGATATTAGCAGGTATTATATGAATACCTGATCAAGTTTCAGGAAAAGCCAGCTGAGAAAAATAGGTTCTGTACTACAAGGTTAAAGATATTAAAGGCAATATGCAATGTAAGTTTCCAAGAGAGAGAGTGTATGGAGTGCTTCTCAAACTGGTTTTTCCACAGATATTTTCTGGCTGAGCATCTTGTAGGATTAGGGTTCTGCAGAAGATCCTTGGGGAAGCCTGTCAGATAATTTTCAACTAACTGTAATAAGTGAAAGGAATAATTTTTTTTTTAAAAGAGTTTCTTTGGAAACTCCATAAACTTTAATGAAGGAGGCAGCCTTAACAATTAATTTCTTTATGTTGGCTGGAAAATAATGGATTTGGACCCAGCCAAGAAGAATAATGATGATCGATGTGGTCAATCGTTGAGAGAGGCTTTAAACTGGCAAAATAAAATATACAACTCCAAATGGAAAAAGTAGTACAGCTGTAAGGGCAACAGTCCTGCCTAATCTAATGTTTACTATTCATTTCTTTGTTAAAGTCATACCTGACATGCTAAAAAACAAAAAACCCCAAAATCTCTGTTAACTAATTGTCCCTAGTGGCTAAGAACCACCAAATCCTTGAATGATAGTTTGTAACCCAAAATAATGTAATCACAGAGAACAGGAAAATGAAGGCAGTTGAGCTTTATCAAAGAGAACCCAAGTACCTTACTTAAAAGTAGCTATGGATGCAGACACGACACAGGCCAGGAATGGCCTAGGAAACCAAGCGCTTCAGCCAAGCCTCAGTCTGGAGTTTATACATATGGCTTATCAAGAGCCGTAATAGAAGATCACTGATTTTGAAAGCCCCCTTTCGGATGAATTTTAACCAAAATTATATTTAACATCCTTGTACAAAATCATTCCCCAGCTCAACACATGTGTAGCTTACAGGACTCAATGAAAGAAGAAAATCATGCAATTCTTAATAGCAAAATATTTGAAAACTTTTGGGGGAAAAAAAAACCACACCAGCATCAGAGGCCAAGTCAGAGGCAGCGCTTGCTCAGTCAGGACAAGGCTGACACTTAAACTGCTGGATGGGAGCCATTTGAGACAGTCCCCAACACAAAGTTCATGTGCAAGTGGTAAGAACAAGAGAGTAAAACCTGTCTATGCACGTGCATTGCTGAAAACTCCCCCTTGCTTAGAAAGCCGAAGACAGTTGTGCCTAGGCTCTATTTACCTTCATATTCTGCTTTCTTGGCTGTCTCAAGGTTTCTCCATTCTGTCCCCACCAGTCGGCTGAGCTCCCCAAAAGAGTAGTCTGGGTGCTGGGCCTTAATCACAGCTCTCATCTCACTGCTGAACAGGATGTAGCCACTCATGTTGATTTTCCTTTTGGAGCCTTCCTTCTTTGCACTGCCTTTGGCAGACTTTGGGGTAGACTGTAAGACAGAAAGCTCTTATAGTGCATCAGAACACTGCATTTGGTTAACTGCTCAAAGTTTCTGGAACCCAGGAACATGTGATTTAACAGCTACTGTTTTATAGACATGTTCAGTTTATAGCTGGCCATTTTCCTGTTCAAAACACAGCTCTTCCTTGCCTCTTACCATATAAGAAATAAATGAAAGTTTCACTAAATTCCATGACTGCAATCTGTAATGGTGACCTCACAATTAAGTCTTGAGAAAATTCTGAATGAGAAAAAAATACCAGGAGCACCTCAACCAGAAGATGAGGTCTTAAAGGAGAGACTAAAAAGATATGAGTAATAAAAGCTAGAGTAACAGGAGATGCAGTTCTTCATTGTTTTTAATACAAGGCAAGGTGAGCTTTCTAATTAAACTTGCCATTAAAAACAGGTACCTATGAAATTTAAATAAGGTATTAAATTTTAAATTATTAATAGCACCGAGAAAGGAAAAATAATCTGTTCCTTCCTGTAGAATTCTAGGTTGATGGTCACATAATGTAGGAGCTAGATATCTCTTTACTTCTTAATTTGAATCTGCTGCAAACCAAAGCTGGGAATGAGATAAGTAACCGGAACTTGTCACCTTCACCTGTGGGGGTGTGTAGGGCATGAGGTCCAGCTCACTGGCTAGGGGAGTCTGGAGCTGAGGTAGAGAAGGAGGCTCAATGACCTCACTATCCTCTTCTCCCATCTCCTCGATATCATCATCTCCACCTTCTAACTCAGCAAATTTAGCTTCTAGCAACTGGATCTTCTTTTCCAACAAAGGTGAGGGCTCCTTCTGAGGAACAATCGGTTTTCTAAAAGAAGTGACATAAAATAAAATGAAATCAGCTAACATTATTGCAGAATCGATCAGAATGCAATGCTCTGCCTTAATATCTAGAAACAACTTCCTGCAATCTGCAATATCCACTAAAGAATCAAAACGTGCACTTACAAAGTCACACCTACTTACAAATGCTTGTTTTTAAAGGATTCTGCTCAATACCCACAAAGGCACTGGATCCAAAATTGGGATCTAGTTGCCTATACATAGTAAAAAGAATTTTCATAGTTTGAGGAACTGCGCAATCTCTTAATAGACAGGCTGTGTCCCAGAACCAAGGATTTCTGCCTCCACGTTATAATTACCGAAGTCTACACCAAAAGGACTATTACAGCAGTTACCACGTCTCAGCAGATGATGATTTTCCTTTAATCTCTAAATGAATTAATATTTTCTATTTGAAATGTATACTGCTTTAGTTTAAGACCTAATTAAAAAAAAACAAACCAAAAAACCTACCCTGGACTATGCTGTTTTGATATCAATTTTACTATTAGGAACTGAAGTGCTCTTTCTGCCTTAATTTTTCAAGTTTACCTGAAGTAATAAATTTCATCATCTACCACTTTAGCAGAGAGTGAAAACCTCTTCAGTCCCTTGAACTTCTTCATCTGCTTGTCACTCTCATTGTAGCGGCTTTCACAAAGCAGAATGTCATTTTCTGGTATTTCAGTTGGCCTGCAGGAGAGGAAGTCCTTGAATGACAATACAGCACACTTTCCTGAAAGAGAAAATTGGAGAGAAATTAAAGGAGTAAACTCTGGTCATAGCTAACAATTATTTTAAAGTCATATTATTTTTGAATTAATATATTCACATGATTCAAAAGTTAGAAGATTTAAAGGCTATACACAGGCATAACGATATATAGATCAATGGAGTAAAATTAAAAATCTAGAAATAAACCCATACAATTGGGTTTTATGTTAATTTTCAACAAGGGTGTCAAGACAATTCAATGGGGGAAAGAACAGTCTCTAACAGCTATTGCTGGGACAAGTGGATTTCCACATGTAAAAATGGAGTTAGAAGCTTACCATCTACCATAAACAAAAGTTAATTCAAAATGGATCAAACACCTTAATGTAAGAACTATTAACTACAAAACTCTTAGAAGAAAAACATAGGTGTAAATCTTTGTGACCTTCTATTAAGCAATTGTTCCATAAATGTGACATCAAAATCACAAGCAACCAAAGAAAATAAAGGTAAACTGGACTTCATCAAAATTAAAAACTTTGGAGCTTCAAAGGACACAAAGACAACACATAAGAAGAAAATATTTGCAAATTATATCTCTGGTAAGAATCTAATATTCAGAATATATAAAGAACTCCTACAACTCAATGATAACAATACAAGTAACTCCATTAAAATACAGGCAAAGGATTTAAATAGACATTTCTCCAAAGAACATATACAAATAGCCAATAAGTTAATGAAAAGATGCTCAACATCTTTAGTCATTAGGGAAATGCAAATCAAAACTGAAACGAAATAACACTTTATATTCATGAAGATAGCTGTTATAAAGGGGAAAAAAGCCAAACAAAGCAAGCAAACAAACCCCCCACAAAATAACAAGTGCTAGCAAGGATGTGGAGAGTTTGGAACCCTTGTATATTGCTGGTGGAAATGTAAAAATAGTATAGCTGCTGTGAAAAACAATTTGGCATTTTCTCAAAAAGTTAAACAGAGTTGTGATATGATCTAGCAATTCTACTTCTAGGTATACATCCCAAAGAACTGAAAGCAGGGACTCAAAACAGATGCTCACATACCAATGTTTACAGCAGTATTATTCACAATAGCCAAAAGGTAGAAACCACCCAAATGTGCATCAGCAGGTGAATGAACAAAATGTTATATATACATACAATACTATTCAGCCTTAAAAAGGAATACAATTCTGATACATGCTACACCATGGATGAACCTTGAGAACTTTTAATTTATGCTGAGTAAAATGAACCAGACACATAAGGACAAATTTTGCATCTATCTATATGAGGGGCCTAGAACAGGCAAAATTCAGACACAGAAAGTAGAACAGTGCTTACCAGGGGCTGGAAGAGGCGGAAATGGGTAGTTATTGCTTAATGGGTATAGAGTTTCTATTTGGGATGATGAAAAGTTCTAGAAATAGATAGTAGTGATGGTTGCAAAATACTGTCAATGGACTTACTGGAATTGTCCAGTTGAAAATGGTTAAAAGGTTGCATTTCATGGTATGTTTACCACACACAATTACAAATGGCAGCATATCACATACTGTTTTATACCTAAATTCTGTTGCAAAATAATATATCTTGAGGAGCACTGCTAGTATAAATATATTTATTCAACTAGTTCCCTACTGATGGATATTTAGGTTGTTTCCAAATTTTTGCTCTCCCACTGAAGCAACACAATGTTGATATAGACATGTATCAATTTGTACATGGATGAATACATCTGAGGTATAAATTTCTGTAAGTACAAAAGCTGGGTCAAAGGGTATGTACACTTTAATTTTTATAGGTATTATCAAATTACCTTCCATAGAGGTTATGCTGATTCATAAACCCACCACAAAGTGGGCAAATGCCACTTCCCTATATTCTTCTCAACTAGTAACAAACATACGAATCTTTGACAATTTGACAGGTAATTAAAAAAAAAAAGCAGCATATGGGTAGTTTTAATTTGCATTTCTCTATTGGCTGAGTTTGTACATTATTTTCTTTTAAGACCCACTGGTAACATTTCTCTGCTCTCTCTTAATCTCCGCCCATTTTCCTACTGGATGTTAATCTTTTTTCCTAATTGTTTATAGGAGCTCACATATGAGGGAAATTTGATCTTTGTCTATGATATACATTGCAAATATTTTCTCAGAGTTGTCATTTGTCTTTGCTTCTGCCAGTTTTGGTTACGCAAACATTTTAACCTTTTACACAGTTGAATTTACCAATCTTTTCTTGTACAGGTTCTAGGTTTTATGTCAAAGATTATAAAAATTTCTACCCCGTCACTTCTTTTGGTGTATTTATTACTTCATTTTATGTTCATTTAAACCTGTTATTTATCTGGGAATTTATTTTGAAGTTTATGTAAGGAATGGATACTTTTTCCAAATAGCTACTAGCATCTAAATACTACTTTGAGAAAAATCCATCTTTTCCCGCTTACCTGGGATGCCACTTTTATCATAAATTAAATTATATCTGAGTCTACTGTTAAACTTTCTATTCTGTTCAAATAATGTTTACTTGTAAATCATAAACAACTTAAATTATTATAGTGTTACTGTAACCAAGCAGGGCCTTATGGGGTCTTCCTGGGTCAGATCTCCCCATGTCCTCCGCCTGCCTTTTATCTGTAGAAAATCTTTGCCTCCTAGGCCTTTCTGGAGTTTCAAAGAATAAATTTAATCAGAGAAGGGAGAAAAATACAGAAAGAAGGGAAAACAGTCAAACAAGACAAAATAATAGTTTGGCCATTAAACAAAGTTAAGGACCTTTAGTTTCTCCTCAAGGGCTACAGACAATATTCTGCGCCATTCCCTTTGAGCTGTTTTGCAGAGGTGTAACACCAGGTGGAAAGTTATCTGTATGCTGCCCACAAGCGCATAGACCCCCGACTGGTTGGAACCAGAAGGTTGATGATGTTGACTCCCAACCACCTCACCACCAACCAGTCAGAAGAATGTCCATGAGCTGACTATATACCCCACAACCCTCTTCCTTACCCCGTCTTTTTTTTTTTAAAATTGAAACCCTCACCCTGTCTTTAAAAACCTTTCCCTGAAATCCATCAAGGAGTTGGGTCTTTTAAGCACCAGCTGCCTCAACTCCCTGCTTGGTGACCTGCAATAAACATTGCACTTGTTCACCACAACTGGGTGTCAGGAGACTGGCTTTATTGCAGTAGGTGGACTCAAGTTTGGGTCAGTAATGTTATGTTTTAGTATCTGTAAAGATAGACACCCCCCCTCACTATGTTTTACGGAATTTTCCTGGTTTTTGTTTCTTATTTGACATGATTGAAAAAATCAGTTTATTCAGTCTCAAATTCCTCACAAGAAAATTCCTATTGGTATGTCTATTGAGATCACATTAAAGATTAACTTAGGGAGAATGGACATCTTTATGATGCTGAGACTTCTTATTCAAGCACATGATATGCTTTTCAATTTGTTCAAGCATACCTTTTTAAATGCACTAAATGTAGCATAAGAAACTTTCTTTATAGAGATGTGGCACATATCTTGTCAAATATATTCCAAGGTAATTTTATCTTTTTATTATTATTGAATCTTTTAAGGCAACTAATTTGTTATTAATTTTATACTCAACCATCTTCTTTTATTATGTGCCATGATTTCCTGGTTGATTCTCTTGAATGTTCATCTCCTCAATTTCCTTATTTGAGATTTGTTTCTTATTTCTGACTGTGCTGGCTAGAGCCTTCAGAACAACAACAAGGACATTCCTATTTTGCTCTTGACCTTAACAGGAGTGTTCATAGCTAACTACTTATTAAACATTTACATGCAAAAAATGTAAAACACGTAAAAAAAAGGTCAGAAACATTTTAGAAGCTTAAAATAGCTATCATTATTATCACTGACGTGGACCTACACCTCACTTCACTTATATAATCCCAAGGCTTTTCAATTCAGAGAAGGGACAGTTAATATTTTCCATATTTCACAGAAGGAAAAAATGGGGATTTGGAAAAGGTAAAATTTCTCCTCACAACTAAAGAGTAAAAATGACTAGTGGCCCTGGAATGGATGTGTTGTCTCTACCCTGACTTGAGGTTCCTACCAGGTCCCCAAAACATAGGGAAAAGACATGAGTTTAGGAGGCCTCATTTAATAAAGGATAAAAAAAATTAAAAACACCTAATGGATTTTGATTGGAACTGCAATGAATCTATATATCAACTTGGGGAGAACTGACATCTTTATAATACTGTCTTTCAGCTATAAACATGATGGGTCACTTCATTTATTTAGGTCTTCTTTAATTTCTCTCGATAACTTTCTTACAGTTTTTTGGTTTTTTTGTTTTAGTGTGTGTATATGTCAGTCTTAGGTATCTTTTAAAATATTTATTCCTTGGTACTAAATGTAAATTTCATATTTAAAATTTTTAATTTTCCAGTTGCTTAGTGATGATAAATAGAAATACAGATGATCTTGATATTTTCACTAATTCTAATAGTTTATCTGAGTATTCAAAGCACCAAAACCAACCTAGGTAAACACTAAAGAGATCAAACAAAGTCTATAAACTGTAAAATACTTTTTCATCTGCAAATCTCCTTTGGTCATAAGCAAGGTGGCTTCTTCATCTTTATAATCCTATGTAATCAATATAAAGCTTTTGGAAAACCATTCCAAAAGATGTAAATAGTAGCTGGTGTAAGTAAGCTGTCGAGTTAATTCAGAGCCAGAAGAAACACAATAGCTGGAAACGATGACAGTGTATGACGCATATAACTAGATCTGAGAAGCAATGCCACTGTGAACACTCAGTAGGATGACTGAACAGAAACCAAAACAAGACTCCTTCACATTTCTGGAATGGGAACAATAACATTACCAGGGTTAATCCAAAAGACAATGTAAAGGTCTTTTAATTGCTCTCCCTGCTTCTTACAACACAATCTCCGTACTGCAGCCGCAGGGATTCCTCTAATGTATGTCGGCTCACATGGCTGCTCTGCTCAGACCCCTCATCACAGGACTTCCTATCTGTTCCAAACTCAATCTCTGCACTGTCTATAAGACCTACCATGACTCAGTGCCCTACCACACCCCCTGCCCTGCTCCAGCCACCCTGCTTTCTTATTGTGTCTCAAACAGGCCCAGATACTCTGCCGTAAGGTCTTTGCATTTGGTGTTTGCTATGCCTTAAAGGAGGAAAAGCTCAGATATTTGAATGGTTTTCTCCCTCATCCTCACTACCTTCAGGGCTCTACTTACATGTCATCTATAAGAGAGGCTTTGCTGACCACATTACCTAAAAGAAGACCTCTGCTCAACATTACTCTCTATTGTCTTCCTCTGCTTTATTCTCATTCATAGCCCTAATTACTATCTGATGTTCTATAATTTAATTTTAATTTACTTACTGACTCCCCAACCTCTGCCCTATTCTAAGTCTCTGAGCGAGCAGAGATTTTGGTTTGTTTATTGCTGTACACCACCTAGAACAGTGCCTAGGACAGAAGAACTATTCAACCAACTGTGGAATGAATGCGATTAAATAAAAGCTTAAATACTTACCCAGAATACATGTCATGGGGCAGGTTTCTTCCAGATTACTCAGAAACACTTCTTTCTTGTAGAACATTTTTGTGGGCTCATGTTCCGTCTCTTCTGGGTGAATAAAGATGGGGCCGTAAAAATATGCAGCTCCATCTCGGACCCATACCTTCTCAATTCTTGGGGGAAAAAAATGGAGAAATTCCATTAAAATGGAATTCTGATGGATTTCACTCCTATGACAGGATTAATCTAACAAAAATTCTGTTAACCAGAAACTTAATGATACATACTATTTGGAGGAGCTCCATTGGTTGTTTTGATAGTAAGACAATTCCCTTGATTTTTTTCCCCCTTTAATCATATGAGAAGACACTTGGAAAAAAAGAAGTGAACACTTGGCTACTCATCTGAGGGGAAAAATTTTTTTAAAACATATTACCAAGGCATGTAACTTAATAGTTTAAGCTGGCTCCCAGGTTTTCTTCCTAAGATGTAAGCATCTATTATTGGAATTGTAAGCTCAATAAAAGCACAGACTATCAACATTTGGGGTCAGGTCACATTAAGGCTATGGTTTATAACCTTTTAGAAGGTCAAGCCTAATATCTCTTTACTCTGCGAGAATCTGATGAAATCAAGATAACATCTTCTTAGAAAAAAAAATTAACATCTGACTGCTCTGTGTAAGATACTGTACCATTTCTCACAACCACACCATAAAGTTGGTATTATTATCATCCCCATAGTCTTGTGGTTCCTGACATGAAGCAGTAACCTCATCCTCATCTGACTACTGGCCTAAGCCACCATCATTCTTGCCTGGATTACTGCAACAGCCTTGTAGCAGATCTCCTTGCTCTTCTACCTTTGACTCTTTACAGTCTACTCTCAACAATCAGTAGACAGAGCGATCCTGCTAAGACCTAAGCCAGATGTCATTTTGTGCTTAAAATAATCCAATGATATTTCATTTCATTCAGTAAAGGTCCACATCCCTACAGTGTTTTCAGAGGCCCACAAGATTTGCACCGCACTCCCGGCCCTCATATCTTTTATGTAACTCGCGCATAGCTCACTCCCCTTGTAATAAGCTCTGTTGATTTGAACAGGCCAGGCATGCTTCCCTCTCAGGTCTTTGCAATGGCTGTTCTCTCTCCATGGAAAGCTTTCTCCTCGGATGTTCACATTACTCACTTCCTTGGGTTCTTCAAGTGTTGGCTCAACTGTCAGCTCTCAGTGGGGCTTTACACACCATCTTAATGATTTGAACTCCCCACATTGACTATGATGCTCCTGATTCCCCATAGCCAGCTCTATTTTTTTCCATAGCACTTATCATGATCTAATGTGCTATATACTTTACTTATTCATGATGTTTATTATTTGTCTTCCCAGCAGAATAAAGATCCATGGGACTAAGGATACCTGTCTGTTTTATTCACTAATGTACCCTCAGAGCCTGGTAAGCAGTAGGTTTATAATAAACAATTATTGAATGATGAACAAATATGATGAGGAAACTGAAGCTCAGGGAGGTAAATCATTTGCCTAAGGATATTAAATACCTGGGCTGGGACTTACACCAAAATCTTTTGGAACCAACTACTGTCCTTATCTACTGTCCTCTACTGCCCAGCCCTGTACCCTGACTCCTTTACTGCTGTTCTAGGCCATTCAACCATACTTTCACCCATTTACTTGTTCATTAAATATCTGAGCCTCATGTACTGTTTGAAGCATGGGATATAAAGGTATATATCTGTTTTTTGCTCAAAAAGAGAGGGTCCCAGGGTGTTTGCAGCTTCATTATGGAAACCTGATAATATGATTGATATGTGCTCTAAGAAGGAAAACCTGGTGCTCTGAGAATGTGTAACAGAGAGATGTAACCCAGTCTGAAGGTGACAGTAAGTCTTCCTTAAGGAAGAGCCATTTCAAATTTAAGCTAAAGAAGTTCACCATATGAAGTGGGCAAGAAGATTTCTGGATTGAGACTTCAGTAAATAGTAGAAGAAAAAGAAAAAAAAAAGTTCATGGGAGGAACTTAAAGAGGGAAAGAAGAGTGTGGCTAGAGGCACAAGCAGGGAGAGTAAGGTGTGAGAGGAAGTGGAAGAAGCTGCCAAAGGACATTTGTTTTCAGCCTAAAATGATGAATTTCTACTGACTCCAAATCTCTCAGACCCAATTTCATCCTCCCCACCTCAATAACACTCACCTGCCTACACGAGGCCGCACCAGGCCATGGGATTTGATGAAGACACAGTCACCAACCTTCAGCCACATGTCATTATAACGGAGCTGCTCAAAGTAGTGGCAACCTGGTTCACCATTTGACATTTCCACAGGGACGTCTTCTTTCTCCTGTGGCAAAGGAAACTGATTGAAGATAGGCAGCTGACAATCAAGAAGTGGGTAGAGGAGGTAAGAAAGGAAAGCAAGCTTTCCTTCATTTTAACTTAAAAGAAAAAAAATAACTATAAATAGAAGCTCAGATTAAGACAAGAAACCAAAATAGGTTACTAAAATAAGAAAATCTTATCAAATATTGTACCTACTTTAAATTTCTCATTAATTTCCTAAAATAATGTTACTCCAAGATTCTTTTATTCCCCTCTCCTTCCCTCTCCCATTCGCACTGCTTTAGCCAAAAAACACTTGAGAAGACTTATCAGTGTTCGTGAGCAGCCTCATCAACTGTTGTAGAGAATGGGGAGCAAATTCTATACAAGCTTTCTCTTCACCACATTTACTGAGTTCTCAATTTCTTAATATCAACAATGGATAGATTTAACATCTTGATCATTTTGATTTATTCCAACATGGAAAGAAACAGTACAGCCCCTGTGACATAAACACACACACTTTGTTTTTGAATAAATTAGTGTCTGTCACCTACTGGCTGCTCTGACATTGGGCAAATTACTTGACCTCTTAAACCTTAGGGTCATCATCTGTAAAATGAAGATAGTGTGCCCTTCAGATGGGGTTGTTAGGAAGCTTACTTAAATGAAACAATTCATGTTAAGCACACAGAACAATGCCTGACTCATGCAAACCAGTTAACAAACATTATTTTTGTTTTAGTCTTGGCAGAAAAAAAAAAAAAGAAAACATACTCTGACTAATGGAAATAAGAAATGTCACTTACTGGGAACCTAGCAGATAACGAGCACAGCACTAGGTGTTTTGAGTATATACCTCTAAAGCATATAAATGCTGAGGAAACTCCAGAACCCTCAAATTTTCTACTGCATCTCCTTGTCCTCTGAGAATATCTGAAACGTCAACCTCAAAAAAGTCTCCTTTAGAATGCCCAAATAATTTAATGTTTTGATCTTTATGACTTCAAATGTGACACTGAAATGGTCTTCTTGGAAAATCCTTAAGAATGAGAGAGATCCCACAATATATGATGGGTGAGGGGCACTTGAAGGAATGGAAGCTATGAAGTCCTGAGATTAAGAGTATCTTTTCGTTTTAGGAATGGGTTCTGTTCTAGTTATTCTTTCAACAAGTTCTTGGAATGCCATGCAATATTAAAATAAAGACATGAGACTGAAAAAAAGTGACTCATACAGAGGACCCTGGGGACTTAAGAATTCTAGTAATAATAATAATAACAAATCTAAGTTAGTTCCCACACTGACTTCCATTGATATTTCTTATTCTTTTAAAATTAGTATCTCTCTGATTCCCAGACATACTGGTAAAATGTAAAAAATATGTTCTTTTCCAAGCTCCCTTTCTCTCGTAACACTAAAATGGATATTTTTTTCCTAAGACACCAAAAATTCAATTTTTTCCAGTTTTTACATTAACAATTTAAAAACTTTATCTTAAAAAAAATTAAAAACTTTTTTTTATATAAAAAGTATATTTGTTGGAAATAATTCAATCATTAGCATGTGTAAAGTCTTAAAAATAAATCTTCTGTGATCCAACCCCAAAGATAACCACCCAGTTTAGTGTATATTTTCCATGTTGTTTACACATTCATATATGTAAACATACATTTTTGGTTTTTTTGAGTAATGATGGAACCACATTCCATTCTGCAACCTGTTAACTCCTTTCATTGGCTGCACAGTTTGCATTATATGAATGGATGTAGACAACTAAGTTCCTATTCATGGGCATTTGGGTTCAGCCTAGGGTTTTGCTTCTACAAACAACATTGACATCACCTTTTGGTGTACCGATCTGAGTAGTATGTTGGAGTACATTCCCTGCCATCAGATGATAGGGTCAAAGGGAATGGCACTGATGGGAGATGAGAGTGTGCTGCCCCACACCCACTCCAGGCTGCATGTATTATTAGTCTTTAGAACTCTTGCTAATCTGTTTGTTGAACATTTTAAAAACTTAGATTAATAGATTTTCTTATGTTTTTGAATGATCCTCTATAAATGATCTATTTGGTTCTTTGCCCATTTTTCTAGTGTTAACTTTTTTCCTAGACTTGAAACTCTTTGTACATTAGAAATAGTAGTCCTTAGACTGTTTTATTAAACTAATTGATGTTTTCAGTTGTAAATCAGTAAAGCGATTTTTTTCTTTCATGGCTACCGGGTTTTATATCATGCATATAAAGGACCCATTCCAAGCTTACAAATGAATAAAACATTATAAGTAAATAATAGTAAATGTACTTGTATTAGCAACTTATATTTCTTTTTTTATGTTTATATCTTACTTATTTTGCAATATGAAATGAGGGAGAGTTCAGGTGGTTTTATTTTCTTCTTTTTATTCAAGTGGCTACCAGTTTTTCCAATATCATTTGATTCCATCCTCTCTTGCTGATTTAAAGTACTACCTTTATACAAACTTTCAGTTATAAAATAAATGAGTCACAAGTATGAAATGTATGGTGTGGGGAATATATTCAGTAATTATGTAATATCTTTGTATGGTGATAGAAAACATTTAGACTTATCATAGTGGTCACTTTGAATGTACAGAAATATCAAATCACTATGTTGTGTACCAGAAACATAGTACTGTAGGTCAACTATACTTCAAAAACACAAACTCAGAAAAAGAGATCAGATTTGTGGTTACCAGAGGCAGGGGGTAGTGGGAGGGTGCAACGGATGAAGACAGTCAAAAAGTATAAACTTCCAGTTTTAAGATAAGTTAAGTACTAGGGGTGTAATGTACAACAGGATAAATATAATTAACACTGCTGTTCATTTTATGTAAAAACTGTTAAGAGAGTAAATCCTAAGAGTTCTCAACACAAGGAAAAAATTTTTTTCTATTTCTTTAATGTTGTATCCATATGAGATGATAAATGTTCACCAAACTTACTGTGGTAATCATTTCATGATATATATGTCAAATCACTTATGCTGTACACCTTGAACTTATACTGTGCTATATGCCAATTATATCTCAATAAAACTAGTCAAAAAAAAAAAAAAAAAAAAAAAGAAAGAAAGAAAGAAAAAGGCCACTGGGGGACAACAGGGGAAATACAAACAAGGCCTCTAGATTAGTAAACAGTATTAATGCTAACTTTCTGGTTTAGATCCTTGTACCATGCTTATACAAGATGCTAACACTTGCAGAAACTGAATGAAGAATGTAAGGAATGTCTTCGTACTATCTTTGTTAAGTACTTTGAACATTTGTTAAGTCTAAGATTATTTCAAAATAAGTTAAAATAAAATACGTAAAACTATAATAAACAAATAAATGAATAAACAAATTACTATCTTTATGTTTTGAATTTAACTGTGAAAAGCCTATTCCTTTCATTGACTGATCATGAGCTAATATCTCAGTATTTTTTAATATAATTTTATAAAATATAATACTATTTGGCAGGGTAAAGCACTCTTGATTATTCTTCAATTTTTCTGGTAACTGTCATGTATTTATTCTTTCATAAGAATGCTAGAATAATTTTGCCAAGTTCCAAAATAATTTATTCAAGTATTTTATGCCCTTCTAGATTTTCTTCCCACAGGTTCCATATTCTCCTTTTAAGATAATTTCTTAATGTATTTTTTTTGTTGTTCATGTGAATAGGGTATTATCTTCCATATGATTTTTCCAACAGTTGTTAAAATGTATTCAACATTTTCATTTTACTTTTAGAAGTCTTATAAATTATTAAAATATTTGTATAAAAAAACTACTGACTTGTATATGGATTTTAAAATTTCTACTTGCTGAATTCTGTTTTCAAAAACTTTTCAGTTAATTTCTCCATTATCTGCAAAAAAATAATTTTGCCTCTTATTGTCAATATTTTTACTACTTTTATTTGTCCAATAACATTGGCTATTTTCAGAAAAATATAGCAAGCACTTCTGTCACGTGTATAACTAAAAGGAATTTCTTTTACAGGTTTTAGGCTTGAGATACAAATACAATTTTTAAAAATCACTTTGAGGAAAAAAAAATCACTTTGAGGAAATATCCTTCTAAAGTCTTAAATCAGTCAAGACAGGTACTTGATCAAGTAATTTGTCCTTTGATCTACTAATATAATGAAGCATATTACTGAATTTTCCAAATTTTGAACTATTCTTGCATTCTTCGAATGAACTCCTCTCTACTTGGTTATGTTATTCTTGAATGACTAACTTGATTTCACTTATAAGAACACTTTTCCCCCAAGATTTTTCTTGCATCAATATTCATAAAGTGAGAATGAACTATAGTTTTCTATTTTTATTTTATCAGGCTTTGGAATCAAGATTATTCTGGCTTTGTAAAACAAACCAGGAAGCTTTCTTTGTTTCCCATGCTCTGAAATAATTTAAATGGTTAAAAGAATTCACCTGTAGAATTATCTGACCTGAGTACTCTCTGGGGTGAGCTCTTTGATATTTAAAAGAATTTTCTTCATGTTACTTACATGTGTTCTCTCTTCTGGATTCCACCTTGGTAATTTGCATTATCCTAGAAAGTTATTCATTTTACTCAGGTTTTCAAGTTTACTAAAGAAATGTACAAGTCTTTATACTTCTTCCACATTGTATGTCAAGCTTAATCCCCTTCTTTTTCCTTTATTAGGATAGTTGGTAGTTTATCTCACTGGACTTGTCAAAGTCTACTTTTCAGTTGTACTGTTCTGTATCCTTAGCATTAATCTCTTTCCTTTATAGTTCCGTTCTTTCTATTTGGCTAAGTTTTTATATTGTTGCTCTTTTTCTACTTCTTAATTTGAATACTTTATTCGTTTATTTTCTGGAATCAATACTTTGAAATGTTAAGTTGTTTTCTGTATGGCTATTATCTACATACCTTTTCCAAGTTAAAACTGTCTTCAGGTCGACTGTCCTCGGAGTTGTCTGTGTTCTTCTCATCATCCCCTTTATCTGCATTTGCAAATACAGAGGCCACTCGGACCACAGGCAAGGGCACTTCCCGAGGGACAAACCTAACTGAGCTGACGGGCATGGTCCACAGTTTAATTTTCTTAAAAGATTTTGTTTTGGCAGAATACCGTGATTCACAGACAAAAACATCTTCATCTCGGAAGTTTTCTGGGCATAATTTAAAGTATTCCTGGTGGATATAAGAACATAGGAGAATTTTCTGAAAACCAATCAACCAAAAAAACAAACAAAAAACAACAACCAAGCGAAGAATTAAAAGCTAAAATGTTAAGACCTTTGGACAGTTAACAACAAATGGTAAACGGCTGGAGATCTAGGAGTATTTCCTTACACAGAATTGTCTTACTCAATACATACTGTTTAGCTTATTTAGCTTACCAACTTTCCCTTTGATAATATATTAGTATTTCACACAGCTTTAATTTTCCTTAAAGCTTCAGGAACATGCATATATTAGACAGACAAACAAAAAGTACACCTTATTACCTAAAAACCACACTGAAAACTTACAATCATCCTTCAGAAAGTGTCCTCCTTAAAAGTCTGTCTGGCAATATAACAAAATTAAAGCTAATTGCACAGAGCTATACAGTGTAGGCAGCAAATGGGCTTTCATCATCATGTTCAGGTTAATTTCTCCCCAAATCTTTACAAACAGCCAGAGACACAGCTTTAAAAAAATGTCACACAATTTAAAACAGAGCTATCAATTTTGTAAATATCAGTTTTTTGTGTATGTGAATTTCATTCCCATGGAATAATTTATTCTTTGGGGACTAATGAGTTTCTTACCTTGACAAACATGACTACACATTTTCCTAGAATTTTACTAACAGGAACTTTATTGTAATAGTCACTCTTAAAAACTTCTTTTTCTAGAAATTTTCGTGTAGCCAGATGGAATGTTTCATTTGGCCGATAAAACCAACAGCCATACAGCCATTTTTCACCTCAAAAACAAAGAGAGAGAGAGAGAGAGAGACAGAGAAAAAAAATTTACCATTAACAGAAATTACACATTCTTGCAAAATGAGCAATACTCTATCCATCCTGCCATGGCCTGAACCTAGCAATGTGCTTTTTAGGCCATGGTTCCTTAATATAATTATCTTAGAAGAAACAATACTTTAAAATAATGAAGTGTAATGAGGTCTAAAACATGCTACTTTCCCCCTCATATTAAAAAAATGTATAATAAAGAGAATGAGGAAGATGATGAGAGAACTGCTCTACTCTGCTGGGTAAGGACACACTTAAAGCGTATAAGGACATAAGATATACCAAAGGTCATATTTAGCACTTGGACGAAGGAATACAAAGGTATTTTACATGACCAACAGCTGAAAGAACTGGTTGTCTGGATCTCATTTTTGCCTGCTTTTGGCTTCTTTAACTCCTATTCATTCTCTATGTTTCAAGCTAAAGGCAATTGCTCTAGGAAGCTTTTCTGAAATCAAATTATAAGCCAAGGCACATTTCTCTCTATAATAATCCCTTTAATTTGTGATTTTTACCAGAGTGGTTTTGTCAGGGACAAACATGAGCCTTTTGTTCTTCTGAATCTCTGGTATCTTACAGAGTTTGGCTCACGGTGTGTTTTTAATAAATTATCAGTTGAAAGAATGAATCTCAACTAGACTTCCAGAAGTTGCATTTATTTTAACTCAAATGTGTCACTGCCCAAATGGGCTCAACCCTATGTTTTTCATGTAGTAGGTACTTACATTGACTCACTGTAGAACTATTATTGGAAGACATAAAATGTCTGAGTTACATTTTTTTCCCCTGAGGACCAAGGAGGAGTAATATAGTCACTTTTCACCAATCTGCCCTTCAATTTAAAATGGACGTACCAGCAGAATCTTCCCACAGTCTCTCAATACAGACTATATGTGGTTGTAGATTGGACTCTGCGGGCTCCACATAGACATAATCTCCCACGTGGTACATGCTGTTCTTAAAGCTGCAATCCTGGCTGTATGTGCGATGTAAGCCTGAGAGGCCTGCAGCTCCCGAGGAATCTTCACTTTTTTCAGCTTCTTGGGTAAAAATAAGAAAAACGTTCTCATGAAAAGGATGCTGGAATCAGCTATAGGATTCAAACAACACATACCAATACATTTAAAGGCAGGATTCAGGACAAATAGTATGACATCCATATTTCCAATACCCTGTACTCAAAACTGTCTTTCCGAATTACAACCATCCGCCATTAATTAAATAAATATATAAATAAAGGATCTACAGAATAAAAATAATAACCTTAATAACATATGTTCAATGTAGTCATTCTGGATGATACAGAAAGGTATAAAGAAGAAAACAGGTCACTTGTAAATCATGTAATCCTAGAGATAATCTCCTATATACCTTCTTCATCTTAATGGCTTTGAAATATTTTTCCTCTAACAGTCATTACATGGTTATGTCACAGTTAATGGAATCTTAGAATTTAGGAGATATGGAATATGAATATCATACAATATACTGTAAACTATATATGCATACACTTAATGTATCATTAACACTTTCCCTGAGATAAAATGCTTTTCTCAAGATTTTAATTTTTGTTCAATAAGACATTTTAATGGCTCCCAAACAAGCCATCATTTGCAAACGTCATAGTTTGTTTGTTTTTTTTTTAGGGAAAAGCTTTGCCCACTTCAATTACTTCCCTAGAATAATTTTCCATAAGTGGAAGAGCTGGAATGTTTTTAAAATGCATGTTCCAAACTAACCCTCAAAAGTCTATACCAATTTAATTCCCTCACTGTTTGGCTACAAGGGGATCTGTTTCTCCATTCCCTCTCTAATATTGGTAAATTTTTCCTAATTTTGATAGAAAATGTTATCTAGTAGTTAGTTTATTAACCAAACGAATCCCTGTGACATATGCAGCAGATTCACAAGGTTCTTGAGAATTTTATACAAGCAGGAGCACTGTCAACTGGCCTGAAAAAGATAGAGTATAAAATGAACGAAGGCTGTTAAATCTCCCAAAATTCTAGAGATAGGAAACAGGCTGATAAAACAACTCAGCTGCAAGTATGTGCTACCTTTCATGAAAAAAGACGATCCAGATGGCAAAGCGTGGAGCCACAGAGAACTAATTCCAGGCCTTGAAGCCTAATGAAATCTGCCTGGCTGGATCTTGAAATTGCCTGGAAATGAAGACTCTTTTCCTTTTTCATTGCTCCCTTTTTGAATGGAAATGTCTTTGTTATCCTATATATATATATAATTTCTTTGGAGATACGTCTATTCAAACTATATATATATAGTTCCAACACTATATTCTAAGTGTAAAGAATGTGTTTTTTCAGTTTCAAAGATGAAGAGGAATTGGGTCACAGGATGCATCATAGCCAGACCTTTATACATACACTAATTTAGATGACTTAAATAATGAGATTTGGGACTTTTGAGTTGATGGTATTTAGATGAGATTTTTGGTACCCAATAGAAGGATTGTTACTGTAACAATATCTAAAAAATACAGAAGTGACTTTGGAATTGGGCAGCAAGGAGAGACTAGAAGAACTCTGAGGAGTACGACAGAAAAAGCCTAGGTAGCCTTGAATAGACATTAGTAGGAAAATGGACACTAAAGACTTGACACTGAAGGCTCAAAAAGAAGGAAATGTTACTGGAAAGTGGCAGAAAGCTTAGCAGAGCCATGTCCTCCAGTTATGTGGACTCTGGACCTCCTGAGCTGACCTTTTAGCTATCTTTTTTTTTCTTTCTTTGTTATTTTTCTACTTCCTTGGAGATTTCTTCAATTGTATCGTTTAATCCTTCTCTAAACATTTTCTTTCTGCTACCATTAACAATTTTTAATTGAATATATTTAATACATAATATTGTATAAATTGAAGGTATATAATGTGTTACTTTGATCTACTTATATACTGTTGCCATTGTAGCGATATTTATCACACTACACAATTACAGGACAATACTGTTGCCTATATTCACCATACTGTGCATTAGCTCTCTATGGCTTATTTACTACTCAAGTTTGTTCTGTTAAAAAATGTCAACATATCCCCCTACCCTACTCTATCATTTTTTTAAACAGCTTGAGATATAATTAATATACCATATAATTCACCTTTTTAAAGTGCATAATTCAATGGATTTTTTTGGTATATTACATTAATTTTTAAAATTCTGATAAGATACATCCCATAAAATTCACCATTTTTTGATAATTTTTAAGTGTATAATGCAGTGGCATTTATTACTTTCACAATGTTGTGCAACCCTAACCACTATTTCCAGAATGTTTTCCTTTACTCCAAACAGAAACACTGTAACCATTAAGTAGTAACTCCTTGTCTTTCCTCTCCATAGCCTGGTAACCTCTAATCTCCTTTGTCTATGAATTTGGTATTCCAGGTACCCAGATAAGTGGAACCATACAGTGCCTGTTCTTCTGTGTCTGGCTTATTTCAGTTAGCACAATATCTTCAAGGTTCATCCACTTTGTAGCATGTATCAGAATTTCATTACTTTTTATGGCTGAATCACATTCTATTGCATGTAAATACCACATTTTGTTTATCCGTTCATCTGCTGATAGACACGGGTCAATTCGTCTTTTGGATACTGTGAATAATGCTGTTATGAACATTGGAATACAAGTATCTGTTTGAGCCCCTGCTTTTAGTTCTTCTGGATATACACCTAAGAACAGAACTGACAGATCAATTCAATGTTTAGCTTTTTAAGGAACTGCCAAACTGTTTTTCACAGTGGCTATACTACTTCACATTCCCACCACCAATGTATGAGGGATCCAATTTCTCCACATTCTCACCAACACTTGTATATCTTCCTTTTTTTTGATAACAGCCATCCTAAAGGGTATGAAGTGGTATCTCACAGTAGTTTTGATTTGCATTCTCCTAATGATTAATGATGTTGAACATTTTTCACATGCTTATGGACATTTGTATAATTTCTTTGGAGATACGTCTATTCAAATCCTTTGTCCACTTCTGAATTGTGTTTTGTTGTTGAACTGAAGGAGCCCTTTATAATATTCTCGATATTAGACCCTTATCAGATGTAACGATTTGTGAATATTTTCTCTCACTCTGTGGGTTTGCCGTATTCTAAGAAATTTTCTGTTCTGTGAATGTTCATTATTTATGGCCTCTTGTTCTTGTTTTATGGAGGCAGTAGCCTGTCATCTCTCTGAAGGTCTAAATTTTAGTTTAGTTGGTTTAAAAAAATTTTTTTTCTCCTGCTGCCTTCACTTTGTTTCCTCAAAGGTCCTTTTTTTCTTTTTGTTTTGTTCTATCTCTTACATCTTAGATTTTCCTTAAATATCCAGTCCTATTTAAATAAATATCTGCTCCTATTTGAAAGTAAAATGGTAAAGAAGCTGGCCAGAAGCTCTCTACATGTACACAGAGCTGGTTGACTGATGGATTTCATTGAGGACCTCCAGATGTTATCTTCAGTTTTTCCCCAATGCCTGGTCCATTTCTCAAGAAAAAAAATCTCCTTTCTCAAAACTATAAGCCTGACTCCCAGCATTTTAGGAGATAAGTAGTTAAGAGAGTCAGGGGTCTCACTCTTTAGAATAAATCCTTTCATAATCCCCCTCTTCAGAACTGTACCCCGACCCTGAAGTCTGCCTGTTGTCCCTGAATCTACATCTTTAGGGATAAACAGTCACTGGAAGGGTAGGGAGGTGATCTGGAGGTTCAACTCCTTTAAATTTAGACTTTGAACTAATTCTTCTGTTTCCAGACGCTTGTGGACCTCCACTTTTCAGGAGTACACAGTGTTCTAATCCCTGCACCTTTCTAGACAGGAATTAGCCTGCTTAAGGTCTTCATCCAATGCTAGCACTGAAGCCAGCATTAGCAACTTATCCATCTGTTTTCTAGTTTCAGAATTTTAACCGCCATCATCTCCTCTTCCACTGTTTTCCTTTTCTTTTTTAAGGGAGGGGAATGCTTTTCTGTTTATGCCTTTTCTTTTGTTTTAAAATCCCCATTTTAGAGGCTTGGGAAGGAGGAGCAGTGGGTATTTATGTACAATCTATCCACATTTAAGTGAAAGTCTTCTATGTTGTTTTATCTTTGTTTACTTACCCTGTATGAGTATTTAGTTTTGGCATTTAATATAAAAAGGAGTCTGTGAGCTCTAGTGTCCCTTGATTTCGATCGATTATTAAGAAACCCATTCTGATGGCTTAAAGATAGAGAGGGGTGACCAACATACACAACCACCCTCCTTTCTGGTGTTGTGTTGTCTTTTAGTATTCATAAAGTACCTTGACATAGGATGACTAGAAATAACTAGTTACAATAACCTTGAATACCCCGCTTATATAGCTTTTCCTACTTAGTTCTTCTAGTGTTGACCGCACATGCTACAGCAAAGCACCACTTCTACCTTCCAGTCTCATGGTAGAAATACAATCTCTGAGTTAGTGTAAAAATGAGTAACTTTTAATAGGGATGTTTCGGAGGCCTCAGAAAGCAGCTCTGTGCAGCAGGGCTCCCTTTCCTCTAGTCAGCATAAGGCTCCCAGGCCCATGAGATAGGCACAGTGATGGGAAGGAACAAAAATCTGTCTTTTTCTCTATGTGGCTCTGCTTTTCTGCCATAGGTCTTCTTCACAGGTTAAATCATTGGAAATATTTCCTGATCAAAGGAACAGTCAAGGGCAGTGACCAATAGTCTTTAAAATGTCAGTATCGCCTTTTCTTTAGAATGTACCACCATAAAAGATAATGGGTTCACACATTATTGCTAATCCACTAAGAAGGAAGGCAGATGCCATAAGTCCCTGTTCCTCCACTCATTACACCCAAGGTCTTAGAGCAGTGATTCCCAGACTTAACTACCTCAGAGCCACCTACAGCACTTGTTACAACACAGACTGCTGGGTCTCACTCTCAGTGTTTCTGAACTGGTTGGCCTGGAATGGGACCAGAGTATATGCATTTCTAACAAGTTCTCAGGTGATGCTGATGCTGCTTGCCTAGAGGCCACACTTCAAGAACTGCCTTAGGGTAATTCAAGGAGCAGGTGTCACTAATTCTGCATTGCCAAGAAAAGAATCAACTTAAAAAAAAATCCCAAGTATATAAAATTCTGTCAGTAGAAACAACATGTGTCTTAAACGTCATACTCAGTACAGCACTGACATTTTCCGCTTTTTTCTTTCATTGATTTCTGTTCTGATCTTTATTATTTCCTCTCCTTACTTCTGGTCTGACTCACTCTTCTTTTTCTAACCTCTTGACATGGAAGCATAGATTCATTTTAGACCTTAATCCTTTCTAATGTACATGCTCAAATATTAATTTCCTAAGAATTGCTTTAACTATACTCCATTAATTTTAATATGTTATTTTCATTTTGATTCAGTTCAAGATTTTTCTAACTGCCCTTGTGATACCTGCTTTGATGCATGGGTTATTCAGAAGTGTACTGCTTCATTTCCAAATGTTTGGGGATTTTCTAGATTTCATTCTGTTGTTGATTTCTAATCTAATTCCACTGTATTTAGAGAACAAACTTAATACGATTTCAATCCTTTTAAATTTGGGGGAAATTGTTCTATGAACCAATACATGATCCATTCTAGACAATCTTCCATGTAGGCTTTACAGGAGTGTGTATTCTGCTGTCACTGGGTGTAGTGTTTTACAAGTGTTAGTCAGGTCAAGGTGGTTGACAGTCCTTGTCTTAGCTCAGTTGCTGTAAGAAGACACACCATGGTCTGGGTGGCTTAAACAACAAACATTCATTTCTCACAGTTCTGGAGTCCTTCATCTTCTTTAAATCTATTCTATTTGTCTAATATTAATATAGCCACTCCAACTCTTTTTGGTTACTATTTGCTTGATGTATCTTTTCACTCCCTTTTCCTTTCAATCTATTTATGTCTGACTCTAAAATAAGTGTCTTATAGACAGCATATAGTTGGATCTTACTTTTTAAATTCAGTCTGATATTCAATGCTTTTTGACTGGAATGTCACAAAATGTAATTACTGATATGACTGGATTCAAATCTGCCATTTTGCTGTTTGTTTTTTACATGTCTTTCATCTTTTTGCTCTCTTTTTCCTCTGTTACTGCCTTCTTTTGTGTTAAGCAAGTCTTTCTGGTGTTATTTTAATTCCTGTGTTGACTTTTTCTATTTTAGTGGCATTACAATATGCATCTTTAACCTGTCACCATCTACTTCAGATTAATACTGACTTAGGTTCATTGAGTATTGCAACTTTGCTCCAATATAGCTCCATTCCTTTGTGCTAGTAATGTCACATATATACAACTATAAATGTTTATATGCCTAACAATAGTGTTATTGTTATTCCTTTAAACAATCTAATGTTTTTTAAAGAAAGTATGAGACATGAAAAAAATACAGACATAGTCTTTTATATTTACCCACTTATTTACTATTTCCAATACTCTTCGGTCCTTATGGACATGAATTACTACCTGCTGTCATTTTCTTTTGGCCTGAAGCTCTTCCTTTAGTATTTCTTATAAGGAAGATCTGCCAGCAGTGAATTCTTTCCATTTTTATTCATCTGGGAATGTTTTACTTCAACTTCACTTTTGAAAGATAGTTTTGCTGGATACACAATTCATGGTTCAGTTTTTTTCCCTTTTAGCATTTTGAGCATCTTTTTACTGCTCTCTGGCCTCCATTATTTCTTATGAGTCATTACCATATTATTGTTTTCTTGGACATAATGAGTCATTTTGCTGCTTTCAAGATATCCTCTTTCAGCAGTTTGATTATGATATACCTAGATGTGGTTCTGTTTTCTTGCATGGTGTTCTTGGAGCTGTAGGTTAATGTTTTTCATCAAATTTGAGACGTTTTTCAGCCATTATTTCTTCAAGTATTTTTCTCCCCCTTTGTCTCGCTTCTCTTCTCAGAGACTTCCATTATAAGTATACCAGGACACATGGCATGAGGGGTTGCTCCTAAGTCTGCACAGTTAAAAAGTCAGCCAATGGTTTAGGTGAAGACTGTATTCAAGTCCCTCAAACCTGAAAGGATCCACCCTCTGCTGAATGATCTGTTATGTGGCTTGGGGGATGCTTTCAAAGTTGTGACCAACTTTCAAGTATCCTTTGCATTTTGTTTTCCATCAGTTTCTTGTATCTCCCCTGCATATGCACAATTTTCCAGTCAGCCAAGAATGTACAGAGAGCTTATCTCAGCCTTTCTATGGCTAATTTCCAGGATATTCTCCAACCCCCAACTGTTACTTTGAGCTAGCAAAGCAGCAGGTTTACCCTGTGCATTCCTGCATCAACCACTTTTAGGTGACAAAGACAAAAGACCCTCCTCCCTGCACACCCCCAGCACAACAAACCCACACTCACCATTCTGAATGAGTACAACCCATTTGGCAGCAAAGCTGCTGGTTTTTGCAGCCAGCCCCGTGCTGGTAAAATCATTTTTCTCACCACACAGGTTCTTTTTTCTTCTTTTTTGTGTGTCATTGCTTATGAGAATTTGCTTCAAATCAACTTATTTTGTTTTCTTGCCTAAGGGGAAAAACCCTAAGGAGCAAATTTGATCCTAAAGACTAATATAACTCTTGGAAAGTTATGTATTCTAGGCATTTATGTAAACTCTAACTCTTAAAGAAAATGATTACATTTCTAATAAAAGTTCCCATTTTCCAGTATTTCAAAATTCTGGTAAGTGACTCAAAGTAACATTTTTAGGCTGATACATTTAAAATAAAAATTTCCTCCCACACATGTCGTTCAACCAAAATATCATCTTATCTGGTTGAGTCCGAACGAGGAAAGCCATACCGTTGAACAATGGGACAAAAACTTTATGTACTCACTGCTGAGAACGCTTTCTAGCTTCAGCTAGGCCCCTTAGGTTTTTACCTACCAATAGTATTAAGGGGTATTAAGCTCCCACATTTGTGAATTAACTGACTCTGTTTCTGAAATACTAGGATAACTGCTGTGTCATGTGTAACTTTCAATCTTTTCCAGTCTGATGACCTAACTGATGATGAGAAAAACATTTCCATCTTATCATGTCTATTTTGAAAGAGCCAACACCCTGAGTTTTCATTTATACAAACAGGACTCTACTCCACAGCTAATTAAGAGACAAGCTAAAACACAGTATAATAATATTTCTTCGTATTTAGTAAAATGAAAGAAACCAACCTCTTTTTTCTTCTTCTCGTTTTAGTTTATCTTCCTCTATTTCTTTCGGGAGTTTTTCCTTTTTCTCTTTCTCCACATCATTATGCAAATGTTTTGTCGTATAGCTGAGTGCTGGTGAAAGAAGGATCTCTCCATTTTTGCAGAGTTCATCACGAATTTTAATAAAAAACTGCTGAAGTTCTACCGCATCCTCATATATTTCAGAATCTGTCCTATAATAGTATTAAGAGTATTCAGTGACATATAAATTGCTTCTTTTAAACATCTTGCTTATACATTAAATTCTATTAAATGCTTCTTTAATGTGTTAATTGATATAATGGTACTTCTGTACATTCTAAGAAGGGGTATTCCTTAAAATTTGTTAGAATAGAATCTGAAGTGTCATTTTACCATGGTAAAACCTCATGCCCACCAGTTTCTCTTTCCTTAAGGTTCATTCCTTATACAGCTCACGTAAAAGGAAAGGCCTCTCATACAGTTTCCTGGGGAGAAACATGGCATGTTCATTAGTTGTTTTTTGTAACAGAAGAGGGCTGCCAGAATCCAGGACTATACAAAGGCTCCACACCATGTGCAACACTTACCTGCAGCTAATCTTTGGATTAATTTTTACTTTCTCTTAACTGAGAGACTCACACATCGTATAAAGTGTTAACAAAAGGTTCAGTCCACTTCTTTTTGGATCTATATCATTGCTGTCTAGGTTGGTAGGCCTCAAGAGACTATTTGAATCTAAACTGCAAAGTCCTGAGGGAATCCTATAATGGCTACAGGCCTCAGGGTCAGTGTTCATTTTAGTTTCCCAGAAATAACTACATAATTCTGGGGAACTAGCAGAGACGACATACTGAAAGACGGAAAAAAAATTATCTGTGTCATATTGAAAATTTTGTAAAGACTCTTTCCCCGTTTATAAAATGAGAGGATTAGGCCAAATAAACTTCAGAACTTAGATTGAAAAAAATTTTATTACTATTTCTAATCCACTGTTGGTCTGAGGAAGGCTTAAATATAATTCTATTAACTAAGATTATCGGGGTCTGAAAAATTGTTCCCAAAGGTAACCACAGACAAAGATTTAGCAGCAGTTATGGAGACATTCTGGTCAGGGGAGTGTGGCTAGTCTAGCAAGCCACACTCCCAGCAGCTGTTTGTTGACACTGACCACTAACTAGAACATCAAACTTTAGGAAAGTCTCCAGAATGATTCTCCCCATCAGCAAAGGTGAACTGGCAATCTATAATACTGCCAATAACAACCTAAATGGATGTTCCTGGAAAGATTTAAAAATCTCTTCAGGTTATAGAAATGCTAACACTTGTAGGAAAGCAATAAAAATTAAACTGGCCAAGGGAAGAAACTCCTATCACAATATTTTGATGCTTATTTTCTGAAAAGAGATTTCTAAAGATTGTTGACTTGAAATTAATAAGAGCTTAGAATTTTAAGTATAAAATTAAAACTAAAAACAAACAAACAAAAAACTAAAGACACACTTGGTAATCCATCTTACATTGAAAGGGCAGATTCATAATTCCATCACGTGCTCAGAACAGTAAGCAATTTGCACCCTGAACTCCATCTCCTAGGCCTCAAAAGCAAAAGCCAATCATATCAACAATGGGAGAAGGAAAGAGCTCATTTCCTAGAGATGCAAATCTGTTTAATTCTTAAAGTAATCATGTCATCTATGCAGGAAACAAAGTTGCTAATAATCTAAGAGACAAACGCATTTTGGAAGACTCAGAACTAATCCCAAAATGTAATGGGGGCTGGGGGTGGGGAGGGAGAGTAGTGAGTTCAGACTTAAGGGCTATTTACATAAATCTGAGAATAAGAACAGAAGTCTAAGCTCCTTGGAAGCAGGGTTTGTTTTGTCTATGGGTATGTCCCATGTATCCAGAACATGCTCATAGCTGGTAGCCACTCAGTAAACACTTGTTGAATAAATGAAAACAACTTATGAATAAATGAATGCAGATTTTGACTGCAAGATGTCTCTCCACCTTTCTCTTTATTTCTATCCCCACTGATGAAGAATAAGGACCATTTCCTAAATGTGTCACTCAAAGGCCTCTCCAATTTGACACCAACTCCATCAGTCTCTTGAACACACATTATTCGTTTCCTATCCCTACGCTTTTACACATACCAATTTACCTTATTTGAATCCCACCCATTTCTCATTCTTCCCTGATGCTTCATGCTTTTTTAGAGCTCTAATGCAGTTACATACTCCATCTTCTTTAACCAAAATCAAGTTGTTATACGATATCTCATATCTGGAATTATTTTTCCCTAAGCACAGGCATTCTGCCAACTGTCAGACATCAAGCTCTTAGAGCACAGCACTCAAAGCCATGGCTGTGCTCCATGACCGGTGTTTTGGTGACTGGCTCAGCAATGGCCCTCTGCAGTGAGGAACAAGATGAGCCACCCCACTTACTAGCTGTGTGACTTTGGGCAACTTATTTCTCTCTGTTGTGCACTTCTTCATATACAAACTGGGAAGATTATCACACACCCAGAATGGCTGTTATAAGTGTTAAAGGTTATCTGCGTAAAGTACTTAGGGTGGTGCTTTACAAAGAGCAGGTGCTCAATAGAAACAGCAAAGGCTACTTTTCATTTTCTTTCAAGACCCAGGGCAAAGGCAGGCTTCACAGGCACCCCAGCTGGAATAACCCCATGCCCACTGACTAAAAGCCCAGCTCTCAGCATGATAGACTATAAACCCCAGTAAGGTAGGATTAGTATTTTTAACTTTTAACATTCCCCCCATGTGACCCCAAGAACACACAGAAGACAATGTAATTGCTGAACTGAAAATGTTTTCACAGTTGAGTATATACCATTGTTATGTGGTAGATACACACCACAGATCAAATTAGAAGGGAACTTAAGTTACATTGAAATTTAGATTCAACAGCTTCTTTTCGAATATTTATTGTCTACAGAATGAACATTAAAGTGAGGAATCCGGAGGAGGGTATATCTCAGTGGTAGAGTGCATGCTTAGCATGCACGAGGTCCTGGGTTCAATCTCCAGTAACTCCATTTTAAAAAACAATTAAATAAATACACCTAATTACCCCACCCCACCCAAAATACAAAACAAACAAAAAAACAAAAAAAGGTGAGAAATCTAAGATGAAAAAGAAACCCTTTTAGGTATTTGAAATGGCAATCAAATTTAAATCACTCTAACCTCAGATCAGTATCGTAGAGATATTTTAATTTATTTAAAGTATGCTTGCATTAAACTCAAACTCTGAAAGAAAATCATATTATTATCTCTAATTAAAAGAATTTTATTCTTTAAAAATTATATTAAAAAATTTTTACAGTGTTTTGGCTATTTTAGGTCATTTGAATTTCTATATACATTCAACTTAAAAAAAATTTTTTTGGACCAGGCAGTAATTAGGTTTATTTATTTTTAATGTAGGTACTGTGGCTTGAACTCAAGACCTTCAGCATGATAAGCATGCACTCTACCACTGAGCTATATCCTCCTCCCTAAAAATATTTGTTATTAAAAGGCTATATTTTAAGAGTTTATGCTTTTTAAACAGATCTTCAATTTGTCCTATTCTTTCTTCTCATTGGCCCTAATCTAGATGATTGAGCAGTGTGCCTTCTCTTCACAGAATATACTTGTTATCTAGAAGTTTCAGCTGATTAAAATTCAAAATAGTACCCCATCCGCTGTAATCAATGTACCTACACTGAAATAGCACATCAAAGCAAAATTCTTTATTCTGTTTTGCATTAAATGTCACACCTTCTCAAAAAGAAATGGCTTTGAAAACTTACCGATTCATCCTTCTTGCCCTTTCCAATACTTCAAACATATGCTCTTGAAATAAATCAAGCCGCCGGTAGCGATTATTTTCAACATTCTTCCTAATTATGTCAAAAGTAAGAGGAGGTTTGTTTGGAACGTTGGGGTCCACAGCAGGAATTTCTGCTAAGGAATCACTGTAGCATCTTCCCTCATCGTCCTGATGACTCATGACAGACACAAAAAGATTGTGGATAAGTTCTTGAATCAGCAAGGTCACATTTGGGACATGAGAGTCCTCATCTCCCTCTAGGTCTCTCCGAGTTTCAAGCAGGACTTTGTGTAGGACAAGGGCATCTTTGTAGATCAAAGACTCAGGCTCATTGTATGTACAGGCATTGTTAAACATCATGACGAAATCTTCAACCATGGAGTCTATATCTTGGTATTTGTTGGCCATCATGTGACTTCGAATTTTTTCCATGTCCATTGGCTTTTTAATGGTCAAATAGTAGTCAGGCAGCTCGGATCTGGAGGGAAGCCTCAGAAATATGGCACTGAGGCGGCGACCCCTCTTATCAGTATAATTCTTTACAGCTTCGTAGACTTCATTTAGTTTCTGCTGCATTGGAGTCATGTATTTTGATTTTTTAGGAGAAATACCACTCTTCCTACCTAAAGAAAGAGATTTAATGTTAAAGAGATAAAACAAATGAACCTAAACTTGTATACAGTTGGTAGCACAACCATAACTTGGGACTATTTCAAGTGACTTATAAAATACAGTAATTAGTATGTCTCTAGTGAATATATCCTATCAACAAACAACTAGAAAAAAATCAAACTGTTTTCAGTACTCATATTTTTGGTGGGACAGTAAGTACTGTTATGCTGAGACAGTTGTGAATAAGGTGGAAAAAAGGAAATGAGTAGCTATGTGACACTCTAATTCTATCACCTATGCTATCCTTGAGAACTGAGATTTTCATCAAGGGAGAAAAAGAGATGTTAAAACAGAGGACATTGAACAAAAACCTTGCTGCTTTGAATCTCAACTGAGAGTATTAGTGTGAAATTTTTTTGGGGGGGCAGGTAATTAGTTTTGTTTGTTTGTTTATTTATGTTGGGACTGGGGATTGAACCCAGGACCTCGTGCATGCTAAGCACAGCACTCCACTATTGAGCTATACCCTCCCCTCTCAGTGTGAACTTATGATATATTTTCTCCTTAAATACAACACACACATAAAATTTCTTAGCTTGTCCAAAATCCTAGAAACAAAGACCAACCCAGAAGCAGTATATTCTAATACAGTTTTGACAATATAGACTATAGCTCTGGCATACTGATTTCAAATATTAATGCCAGTAGCTCTTTGATAAATGGCTGATTATACAGGATGAGCCTGATATATCTTGAAACACAAGATACTAAAGAATCTATCAATGACTTCTTACCATGGTCACATCTAAAAAACAAAAAATGGGGTAAATGTTGGACTATGTTAGTAAACCAATGTATTATTTTCTTTGTATTTTATTGATTTGAAAATTGGCAAATAAAAGGGAAAAAATCTAACTTTCATCCTTTCAAAAATCAAAACAATACATACAAACAACTGCACTAATAGGTAACCAAATACTGGATGAGGCAATACTCTCTATACTGAAGTATTCCAGCTAGTAAATGAGCAAGGAACTTTAAAATTAAAACTATCACTATTTTACATCTCTTTCATGAATTAATAACGTAGCATCAATAGCTATTAACATATTGGAAAGAAACAACAAGATATTATGTGCCACCTGATGGAAGATGATATATCACCTCTGAAGTCAGTTTCTGTGCTAAAGGGAGGGATGAGAATCAAATTTAAATCTAAATGTGATCAAGCCTCTGGCTCCAACTACCAATTTACTGGAAGTACAAAGGACGAAAGAACATATTATACTAAAGCAAAGGGATACAATTAGCAAAACTCAGACTGGAAACCATAGTACAAACCCAATTTCTTCAACAGACTGCAAGGAAAACTAAGAAAGATGGAGGAGAATTTACAGATTAAAAGAAGTATCAATTAAATGAAATGTGTGGAACTTATTTGGATTCTACCTTAACCAGACATTATCCCAATATAAGTGCAGAAAACCTATTATGAAGAATTCTTGCCAAGCTAAAACTGAATCTAATCAAGCCTTTAAAGTTAACTTCCATTTATAAGAAATAAGAGGAATAAAGGAAAAAGTTAACTGGTATCACAAGGAAGTAAGCAAACTGACTAATCTGTAACTTGGGACTGTATTAAGAAAGTGACTAGGTTTCTCAACAGTCAATGGCATGAGGATAAAATAAGTGTGGAATTGCTCTACTTTATGAATTTAAGGGCATAACAATCAAATGTAATATACAGAACTTAATTACATCTTTATTTGAAGAAGCCAACTGTAAAAATGTATCTGTGAGACAATCACAAAAATCTGAAAATTTGTCAGGTATCAGATGAAACCAAGAAACTGCAGATTTTGTTAGGTGTGACAATGACTTCATGGTTATTTAAGAAAGTATCTGCATATTTTAGAGATACATACTGAACTATGCAGAAGTGAAATGGCATGATTGGACTTGGCTTAAAATAACTCAGAGCAAATGAAAAAGAAGAAAAAAGAGGATGCAGGAAATAAATATGGGACAAACTTGATAAATGCTGAGTAACAAGTATAGACAGAGATTCGTTGTACTATTTTTTATATTGGTATATGTTTTAAATTTTTCATAATATAAAACAGAAATGAAAAGGAACTTAACATCAAGTTAAAATCTCCTTTCCCTGAACTTTAAAATATATACATTAATATGTATTTATTTATATTTAGATAGTAACTACTAAATTACCTATCTATCTATCTATCTATCATTAGTTTCCTAACTCAACTTATGGAATTAATTCTAGTTTTAAAAGGCATTAGGTCCCTAAAAGGTAGGTTTCCATTTCTGCAAAACTTCTGTATGCTTTCATAATTCCATGAAAAGACAAAGAAATCATAATTTAGCAATAAGTCATACCCAAAGCTATTGCAAAATTCAATTTACAATCATTTCATATAAAAAAGCAGGTTCTGCTTGTTTTTCCCTTTTTTAGCAATTATGGCTCTAAAGAATATATGACACCACCACTATCATCTGTTTGGTAATTATTTTATTTATATATTTTAATTAATTAATTAACTTGGATTGGTTCTTTTCTTTTTTAATGGAGGTATTGGAGATTGAATCCAAGACCTCATGCATGCTAAACATTTGCTCTACCATTGGGCTATACCTACTCCCCTATTAATATATTTTTAAACAAAGCAGAAACCTCTTCTTTAGCCCAATGGTACTAATTGTTTTTACTGTCTTTTCTTCTCTCACAATTTTTAACAAAACAACCATCCACAGACCACACTCAAAAGACAGTCGAGTTAACTTACAGAGCAGTGGCTGGACACCTCTAACCCCTCAAATTCTATCTAGAAGGAGATGGGATTCACTTTTAATTCTAGTAATTAGTAAACATCCATACAAAAATTTAAAAAAAGGAAGAAATGAAAAAAGAAAATCTTGCTACTTTACTCTTCTGGGCATCACATGTAGAAAAAGTATCTATTCTTACTACTTAACATTTACAAAATGTCCACCGCATTCAAGAAAGTAAACAAAACCTTTGACATTATAGTTTTCTATTCCTCACATGCTTTCACGTTTAACTTAAAATACAAAAGAGTGTGCTGGAGAGGAGGGAAGAAACTCCATGCTGGAGTACAAGTTCAGTTATATTCACCAATTATTAAATATTATTTCAGTAAATCAGTAATCTATCCTTGACAGCCTGAACTGAACAATGAAGTGTGCAGCCGCCTTACTCAGCTTGAGTTTGGGAGAAGCCATGTCATCATCATCAGGCAGTGGGCCCAGCTCTTTCCTTTTATCCTTGAGTAACTTCTCCAGGATGTGCGCATCATTGTACACCTATATTTGATTATAAATATAATTATTTTCTAAGAAGCTTTTTATTGAAGTATAATATACATTCACAAAGAAATTTTAAAAACACAGGTAGGATAGCTGGGAACTAAAGAAATAAAGCTTGAGATCACTACAGAGCAACAAAATCATCTCTCTGTGGGGTGGGCTTTGGCCTTAACTGGTTTGTTGTTTAAAGTTTTCCAGGTGATTCTGATGTGCACACATGCAGTCTGAAGTTTGAGACCTACTGCAGTAGAATTATTTCAAGTTTCTGCAGAAGTTCTGAAACATGTTTACATGTGCTGTTTCTTCACAAACCTCTCTTCCACTGGACCCTCATGATAAGACTTAGCTCAATGGAAATGAAAAATTAAAAATATCTGTTAGTTGGAGAGCAACATCTCAAATGCTATTAAAACGGATTTAACATCAGTGTGAGTTCACAGTCTGGAATTCGACCTCTGAAAACCAACAATCCCTGCTTAGGCTCTCTTTCTGAAGACTGAGCCAAGGGTGGTAATACATAGTCAATGACAAGGTTACTCACCTAATGGCTTCGTCTCCACAGCTACCTCTTCCCATTCCCACTACAGAGGTTCTCCTCCCTGACTGCCACCAGAGCAGAGAGGCTGAGGGAATAAGTGACCTCTCTTCTCTGGCAACCTCTCTTAAGGTAGATTTTTCTCTACCAATGGCAGACATTAGCCAATGACAACAAGGACAGTGTAAATCCCTATGATAGCGAGAACCGTTTGTTTGATCACAAGTACCCTCAGTGCCTACTTTATTTTATTTTAAAATTTAACAACACAAAAAAGAAATAAATGATTTGAAAATGTAATTTTATTTCTGAGAGATTTAAAGTAGATAAAGGAAATTGGGAAAAGATATATGCAACCCCATCCATACTCACTGCAGCATTATTTACAATAGGCAAGATATGGAAACAACCTAAGTGTCCATCAATGGATGAATAAAATAAATGTCTCTCTCACACACACAGGAATATTATTTAGCCATAAAAGAATGAAATCTTGCCACTTGTAACAACATGGATGAACCTTGAGGACATCACGCTAAGTGAAATAAATCAGACAAAGACAAATACCATATTATCTCACTTAGATGCAGAATCTAAAAAACAAAACCCCCACCACCTCCCATCACACACACACACACACAAACAAACACACACACACACACACACACACACACACACGATCATAGATACAGAGAACAGATTCGCGGCTGCCAGAGGCAGGGGTGGGAGATGGGAAAAATGGGTTAAGAGAGTTAAAAGCTACAAACTTCCAGTTATAAAATAAGTAAGTCATGGGGATGTAATGTACAGCATGGTGACTAGTTAATAATACTGTACTGCGTATTTGAAAGCTGCTAAGAGAGGAGATCTTAAAAGTTCTAATCATAAAAAAAATTAAAACTATATATATGGTGGTGAATGTTAATTAAGATTTAACTGCAGTAATCATTTTCACTATATACAAGTATCAAATTATTATGTTGTATGTTTGAAACATGTCAAGTATACCTCAATTCAAAAGATAAAGGATATGAAATAGAAAAAATTATAAAAGAAGGAAGACTGTATCTTAGCTATACTGATAAAGAACTGAAAATCAAGATGCTTCATAACAGAATTATTCAGAGGTACATTATGGGAATATCCTGATACTTACATAATTACACAACTTTATGGACTATCCTTAGAGAAGCATGGCTACTGAGGATCGTAGTAACAATAATAATAATGATGATGAAACATTTTAATGTCCGTGCTTTTCATTTGAGTGCTTTTTCAAACATCAGGTACTGTGCTACATGCTCTGTAGGCATTACGGCATTTAAATCTACAACCACCCAGATGCAAGTACTACTATTATCTCCAATTTACAGATGACAAAGATGAGGTTCAGAAAAGATATATTACATAGGGATTGGCAGAGCAGGATTCAAATCTAGGAGGTCAGAATATAGTCGACCCTTCAAATCCATGGATGTGGAACCCGTGGGTTTGGAAGGTCAACTGTACTATGCCATTTTATATAAGGGACTTGAGCATCTGTGGATTCTGGTATCCACGGGGGTCTTGGAACCAATTCCCCACTGATACTGAGGGACGACTGTACAGAGTATGAACTTTCTGACCTCTATAAAGTCCTGCCTCCCATATTAAACAATTAAGAAAAGACAAAATACTAAGCTATTCACTGAGAAGAGTAACCTAAGTTAGGTCTCTAGACCTAGTCTCTCAAAATGCATTATTCCATGAGCAGCTCTAAAGAAAACACTCAAGGATTCCCACACATCCTTACCTGGGAGCCTTCCTCGTTGTAGTGCCTGGCGTTTCGGAACATCAGCTTCATGTCTTCTATCATCCCCTCTTCCCCTGCATATTTGTCATTGCGGATGTTATGTTCAATTATTTTCAAGTCCATTGGCTCCAAGATGATTTTATAATAATCAGGATAGTCCTTTTTGGATGGTTTAACCATAAACAGATCACAAAGTCTTCTGCCTGAACCTGGCTCACGAGCTTCAAGAACAACATTGAATAAGATTTTCATTCGCTGCTTTCTTATGTTCTTTTTACTATTGAGGGGGGAGATAGAAAAGGGGGAAAATGAAAACAGGTTCAGTTTTATTGACACAAGAATAAATTTGAAATGAAACAAATTAATTTTGTGGGAAGGTGTTTCACAATGATTATAATTTATTGACTATGTATGCCACAATCACAGTAAACATGCTGGAAGCTACAAGTAAATATTAGGAAAATGTTCAAAATAGTTAAAACAGTGACTCTGGCAGGAGTAGCCAAGAACACCAGACAAACCTGTTTAGAATATTTACGAAATGCAATGCTTGAAAAAAGATCTTGTCTGATTCCAAAGAAAATGAAATTCTATTATCAATTGAAATAGTTTTTATTTTTAATAATAGAGTGAAAATGGAATAAAACTGCTGACTCTCTGTTACTAACAGTCCTCCTTTAAAACAAACAAATAAAACAAACAAAAAGAAAAGTATTCCATCTCTTAAGACAACCACTCCTTAACACCTGCATACCCTGGTTACCAGAAAACAAAGAGGAGTTGTCTGTCAGACTAATGTCTCTATAGTGGGTACAAGTTTCTCTTGCATTTATCCTGTCAGGGTCAGTTCTACTGACTCCCTCCTCCAGCATTATTCCATACTCCCAACATAGCTTAAAGAATAAATGATCTGTGGTTCATCTGAGCTCTTGAGTAAATTTTTTATCCTTGAGTGTGAATCCCTGTCCTGTTCTCTAAATTCTCCCATAAGATGTGATGCTAGGAAACAGATGTGAGTGTTATAGAACAAAGTACAAGGGACTACAGGTTAGAACCTGAGTTACAAAGGGGCCCAAGAAAACGTGGGCTAGCTTCCTAATTATTGAGGAAACTGGCTCAAAGAGGCTAAATGACTTGCCCAAGGTGAGCTGTCCAGTGAATTATTAGAAGAGATGATCTTCCAATAGGATTTCTGGCCCACTGTTATATGTCCTCAGGACACAGATAAAGAGATTCTAGCCAGAATCTCCAAAGTAGGTAATAAAATGTGCTTTAATTTCTCTTCAACAAACACTAAGATTCAATAATGTAGTACTCAGAAGTAAATATTTTTTACCTGTTTCGTGTCTTATACATGGAAGGAAGTTCATTCCTCAAACAAACTATGTGGCCAAATGGGTCTCCTAGTCCAGTCCTCTGACCACTCACTCACTCTATTGCTGGGTCATAAAGAAGCCAAAGGCCAGATATTTTCTCTACTAGGTTCAAAATATGCTTTTTTAAAAATAAGAAACAAAACTCAAATCAAGAATTAACAGATGAGAGAATAAATACATATCCTAAGACAAGATTTTAAAATGTCTCAGAATGCATATTTTCCTAAATCATGGAGCTCAAGGCAACCTGGAAGTGATCCAGTTAGGAGACTTTCCTAGGGTTGGGATCATCTTTGTCACCTGTGTCTTCACTTAGACTGTTCATTTCCCTTGGTGGCTCTGAGATCATTCTTGTCATTTCCTCCTCTCAGTATTTTTGTGTCTGTGACAACTAAGGGATTATTAGATGGTGGCAATCTAGGAGAAGTTTCATCTAGTGGAAACTATTTCTTCAAAGAGGCAGGCTTGGGAGCTGATGTGAGAGGCAGAGCTCTCTCAGTCCAGGACTTTAGCAAGTGAATAATGGAAGGGGAATGCGGGACAAAGCTTCAACATCAGAGTTCCACATCAAGGCAGAGATTAGAACACAGATGACTTCAGCCTTCAAGAAGCCTCTAAAGAAAAATTCAGAACCTGAATTTGATACCACAGAATTTAATAACTGCTCTAATAACTAAAATTTACTGTTTTAGGAATTGTATTATTGATAATATCCTGTCTCCATTTATATCATTCACTCTTTAAGACAGTGATGTATAACTGGTTTCCATCTTCAAAGGTAAGCAAAACTTTGATTGTTACGGTCACTTATGATCTTCTCTGAACAAATCATTTTGTTATTTTGTTTACATTTTCTGAGATCCTTATATTGCCTTTGAGACTGAGAACCACTGGTCCATTACTTTTAATCTGACTGTCAGAAAAAAATCATAGCTAAACTTCATATTTTTTTATAACTGTATTAGCTTGGATGGCTGGCATATTTACTTAATTTTTTTCCAGTATGATGCTGAATCTTTTTATATCTACTTTTGAAAGTAACTTCAAATATTTTTTGAAATGAGATAAACGCTACTACAAAAAGATAGTTACCATATTCCCCTGTTTGATACTTTGTTTGCAATGTCACTTTGATTTCTACATTCTTCTTATAACCCGTCTATATTCATCCTACCTCTCTTCCTATCTCACATCATTAACTATAAGCAGTTTATTTACTCATCCCTATTTTGGGAGAGCTGCATAAAATTAAATCCCAGACCTTGTAACTGGCATACTCATTCCTCTTTTTTTAATCAGCACCTGTGAACATACTTAGGCAAAATACATCTTAAAGGAGTTCAAAACCAGGGTTGTTTATCATTTGCACTTAAGGATGCATTTAAGGGGATATCAATACAGATCACAGACAGTGTTATAATAAATATACAATTTTAGAATTTTACAGGAGATGGGCCATAAATGGTCCTGTGCTAACAAAACTGGTATATTACAGCAATTTTCCAATAAATGAAAGTCGAGCATCTTGAGAAATGGGTGCTTTTTCTAATTTGCACAGATTATGAGCTTGTAGAGGATTTGCTCTGAATCTCTGATTTTCCAGGGCCACCATCTTACCATCCTCCTGAACCTCAACCTAGCCTAAAACACTGGAATCAATGTCACTTTTTGTTTTTCTTAAGTTTATCACAAAGCTCTAGAGGACCTCCACAGACCTTCTAGATGCAACCTTTCCATTTAATTTTTCATGCTGTGGTGTTAGTCTTAACCTTCACAGTTTGTGGCTGACCACTTTCTCATATGTCCTTATCATTATTCTTTGTATGAAGCTATTAATTATTATTATATGCATGCATATTTGGATATACACACGAGATTCCTATTTACAGTTACAGCTAACACTTCTACCATGTGCCAGGGTCTATGAACACTCATTTAATCCTCAAATTCTAGGAACCAGGTACAATTATTCCAACTTTGAAAATGTAAAAACAGAGGCTTAGAGAAGTCAAGTGAATACCTAAGGCCATAAAAAAGTAAGCAATGAGAACTGAGAGTTGAATCAGCTGATAATTACAAGGCTGCTTTTATCATGCAAGTGGATGATAAAAAGTTATCTCTTTCAAAGGGCCTCTCTAATCAAAGTCAACCTTGCTCACAGGCTTCAAGGTCTCCCAGCATTTAACTCCCTGGCTCTAGATCTTCAGTGGTGTCTGCTATGAAGCCAAGTAAATCCAAGGTTCTTCTTTTACAAGGCTTGCTACATTTCATCTTCAAATCTTCAAGGAACAAAACCTTTTTATTTATCTTTTTAATGAGTTTTTCCAGATTAGTAACATCTGACTAAAAACAAAATGAAATCTACCAAGACTTGTTATTAATGGGAAATACTTCCAGAAAAAAATCAGAACTACATTTATTGAGTACTCACTAAATCCAGGCCCAGTTTCATGGGCTTTAAACATGTTAATCAATCAGGTCCTCATAGCAATCCTATGTAGGTATTTCATCAACTCCTTTTTCAGATGAAGAAGTTGAGACGAGGCTCAGACTACAAAGCTAATTAAGAACAACTGGGATTTGAACTTGGATAGTCAGGCTCTAAAGCCTGGGCTTATAAACTATTCCATGATGCCCCATATTTCTATTTCTTCTACTACTACCCAGAAGCAGTGCCATACACTATGAATGGTAAAAAAGAAATACAATCCATGGTCTTTTTCTTAATTTTACCACCTAACTAAGACAACCTTTCTTAAGGAAAATATTAGGAAGAAGATACTAACACACTAACTTTGTAGAGTGGACTACATATGACAGCAACATGTAGAACATCTAACTTTCAAGGAAAAGCATGACAGAGAAATCATATTTCCCAAAGCTATATGGGCAATCACATTTCCATACAACTCTACAACTGTGTATTTTACGTAATTATTTTACCACATTGCTCCCACATAATTTAATTTGTTTTCAACCTGCCTCTTTTCCTGGCCAGTAAGTCCCTAGAAGGTAGAGGGAATGATTAAATGTTCTCCTTTATGACCTAAGAGCAGAGTCTGGTGTTCTGCAAACAACTGACACTCCACGAATGCCAGATGGCAAAGGTGAAAATGAAAGCACCACATAATGATTACTAGGAATATAACACAGCAACTTATGGGCTATTTTAAAATCATAAATACCATGCAAAAGACATGGATGCTTTTAAAGAAATAAAACATGGACAAGATCAGAGATTGAGGAAACGTATTCATGCTCAAGAAGCACTAACCCAAGGCATAGGTGCCAAGTAAGCTGACATCACCTGGACTGTCAATATTGATTTTGATCCCTCCACCACCCCACAATCTGTAAAAGACATCCTTGCAAGGCAATCAGCACTGCCAGCCCCTGGATATTGGCAATGCCACCATATTCTCAGCCTCTCCATATTTTGTTGCAGAAGCACAGCCACACTGATTGGTGAGAGGGCTTGCTGCCCCTGGTAAAGCTGGCAACAAATTAAGGCTCCTGAACATATCAAGGCTAATTCTGAATTTATTTTACTAACTATACTTCTAAACTATACTGCTTTCTTTACTCATGAAATAAACTGACACCCAAATAAAAACCATTATTTCACATGCTTACGGCTTCACTTTTCACCTAATCAGTACTGACCATGCCACAGAAGTTACACTTTTAAAAATACGTTTATGCATAAAAAAAGGACTGCACACCTGGATAGCCTCCTGAGACCCAACATCTCACTGTCAAGAGTGTTCCTGGGAAAGCAGAAACAAACATTACACGTGAAGAGAAACAAAACAAGCAACATTGGAGAGTCTTGTATAAACCAAATACAATTGAGAAAAAAAGAGGATTATTCAATCCAAAGGATAAAAGGTATTAAGAATACTTGGAACATTTCAACATGGAAGATAGCAGGTGGATTTTGGGGTAGAGGGGTTGGGGAGAAGAATGCATTTCCAGAATGAAGAGAATATACCCACATTAATCTTTCTCACAATCTTTGATATGAAAAAAATAAGGCAAAGACAGAATCATACACAATACTTAGGAGTCAAGTTGAGTGGTATCTGGAAAACCTGGCTCTCACTTCTCTGGATAAGCTTAGCTTAACCTACTAGGCTGTCATGTTTGCCTGAATTCTAGAGAAGACTATTTCTTATTACCAAAACCTCTTAACGTAACTACCTTCTAAAAGGCTCATTGTGTTATTTCCTTTGTCACAGTCCACAGTATAGGACTTGCTTCTTTCAACCTCTTACTGTGCACTCATGCCTGTATTTCAAACCCAGACATGTTCCTTTATTGTGTTAGCTATGATTTGTATTTGTTCTCTTATTTGTATTTCCCATTTTAGTATACAAAACACTTCCTAGGAAACCTATTCATAAAGAGATTTTTTTGTCTAAAGTGAGATTTTATTATTTCAAGAAAATAATGCTTCATTTTCTCCTCATGGAAGGTTTTATTTAGAGTAATAACTTTCACTTAATCTACTTGGGTTGTCCCACAAACTATAAGCCACAGAGATACATAATTTTTAAGGATCTGGCCTGGGCTAATGCTTCCCTGAAACTGTTTTCTTAACACTCAACTAGTTTAAGATCTCTTTTCATTCAGTGTTGGCACTAACTGTACCATCACTTTTGCCTCCATTACCTTCTTTTGCCTGAGAAGTTTTTATTTTTGATTGGTGACTGATCTGGAAAACACAGGTGATGTTGTAGTTATATAATTACACTCAAAGGTGTTCTTGATTTGATGTCTCTGATCTGGTTTCACATTTTTCCTCCGTTGTCCCTGGTATAATAAGGAATTAAGAACTTGGAAGGATGAAATTCATAGGCCAGTAATGGAGGAGACGCACATCTCAGGGCACACCAATCAATTTAATTACCTTGGCATAGCATAGAAAAGTTATTTTCAAAACTAAAAAAATTTTCCCAAATGCTATTTATAAGAGGGAAAGATAAGACAGTTTCCTTTTCTAAACCACTTCTTAAAATCCTCTGATCTTAGTGGACCTATTAATGGATGAATATAATTATGTTAACAGTTATAATTATTTCTTCATTCAATTTTGAATCTGACAAGCCCTGCTATTAGTGAGTAGCCTGTTTAAGGTATCCTCCCTGGATTGATTACTGTTATAAAGCTGGTGAGACAGTTAAGGCTGAGGAAGAATATGATGTTCCACAAAGATCAAGTCAAAGAAATTCCGTGTGGGAGGCACAGACAAAAGAGATGGTCTTGCATGATTCTTTAAAGGAGTCCAGCTTCAGAATCTCACAGTAAGGTCCCTTCCACAAAACCCGTGAGAAAAAGGAAGGGTTAGGGAAGTTGAAAGAAAAGATAGAAAGAAAAGAAAACCAAATATCTAGCTTAACTGTTTACGAACTGCAAGAAGTTATGAGTTGGTATTTTACAATGACATCCTTAAAATGGCAAATAAACAAGGTCCTACTGTATAGCACAGGAAACTCTATTCAATACTTTATGATAGTCGATAATGAAAAATACATGTGTATAACTGAATCACTATGCTGTACACCAGAAACTAACACAACATTGTAAATCAACTATACTTCAATTTTAAAAAATGCAAGTAAAGATCAGATTAACAAGGAAAAACAAAGGGGTAAGAGTAATGACTTACTTCACTACAGTGGTAATACCAATTTTTTGGTAACTCACCATGTAGAAATTACCTAAATTAGATTTAGGGGGCACTCTTAAAATGCCACATTAAAACAAAATAACCTGGACAGCAAAAAGAATAACATGATTTTCCAAGTTGTATAAGTAGTTGTTATTTTTATCTATGTTATCTTAAGCAATATAGTATTCGCTCAAAAAAAAGTGCTAACAATACAATTTACAAATGATATAAAATATTTAAAGCTTATAAGATAATTCATACTTGAAAGCTTAAAGAAACATTTTTCTGCACTTAAATCTAAGATAAAATAAATAGAAACTGAGATGTCTCCAGCTATAAGAAGAGTATATATACCTTTTTCTTTTGGCACTACCAGTATCAGAGGTAGCTGACGAAATCATGCTGTCTCCATCCTCAATGTCGTCTCTCCTGGCAAGCTCCTTCTTCTTTGCCTAAAAACCGAGCAGATCCCGGGAGTTAAGCTCACTCTGCTGAACACACTTAGAATATATGAATATTAAAGAGCTAGAAACATCAGGTTCACAGAAAGATACAACCACATGTAGGATACATAAAATCAGAATGAGTCATTAAACCTTTTCAGTAACTCAATTCAACAAAAGCTTGTATGACAGAAAAGTAAGTGGAAAAAAAAAATGGATCCAGAGAGTTGAGGAATCAACTTTAGCTCAACTGCATGTAAGACTACAAAGGGCACTGGCTCGTTAAAAATACTGAGGCAAGTTGTAGGGGCATCCTTCTCTGGTGACCATATTTAAGTAAAACCAACTCAAAGACAGCCTTTTGTACCCTTGACTTCTTAAGCAACAGTGTGACTAAGGAGAAGTTTAATGTGAGAGGTGAAAGAAGATCTACTTATCAACACATGCATTTTTAAAGACCTTCCGCCAAACAGAGCTAAAAGCCCAACCACAGCTGACTAAGGGAATATATACAGAGCAATGAAAAGGAAATACTTGAAATCTACAGCACTGATGACAGTTTTGACCATACAAAATGAAGATTCTACAGGTGACCTAAAATTGCCTTTCTTGCTTCCTTGCCCTGAGATTGTCTTTCCACAAAGACCCTACCAAAAACTGACAGGTTGACACAATTTGTACTTCATATCTAAGCTTTTTTGTCTCAAAACACCTAGATCACCTGTGACCTCAGATGTCCTCCAAGGTGTGCTCTCAGAAAGGATTCAATAAACTCATGGGCACTGTACAATGGTTAATTAGCCTTAAGATGTCCTTTCTCCTAGGACTAACCCTACCTTAAGAGAGACAAAGTCTAGAACAAAAGAAATAAAATCTAAATGACAGACCCATCATCTGCAATTGGAGGGAAACTTCCAGACAACCCTAAAATTACTCCCAGAGACAAATCCCTGCTTCTTCCAGTCACAAAGCTAACCCAGTCTAAACTATTATTTCTGACAACTCTAAAGAAATTTTCAGCAGTACTTGTGGTTGAAAAGAATCATGTGATATTGCTGGAGGGAAATCACACATCTTAAAAGAACCTCCTCAAAATGTGTAAAATTATTTCAATTATGCATACAACTTAGCAAAACCAAGAAATCATACCTGCATGACTTGCTGCAATTTTAGAACTCGCTTGTAGATGGCTGAATTGGGGACATTATAGCGTTTGGCATTTTCAAACATTAAATTCAAATCACACTCCAAATGATCTAAAGTTTCATATTCTTGGTTCTTTAACTTTGTTCTGTGAAAGACAAACACATGGCTAGAGTTTTCCATTATTAAAATTATGAAACACTCTTCCTGAAACCCCAGTGCAAAAATCCTGACAAATACTACAAGGTATCTTTACTACTGACACTGATTAAAGGCCCAGAAGTGACAATTTCAAAATATAAAGTAAAGAGGCACTGTTATAGTTAGGCAGTATGACAATTTAACTGAAAATCCAAAAGTATAAACTAAAATACTATAAAAGGTAGTAAGACGACCCCATAAGGTGGTCAATCACAAAGCAAATGTATTAGCCAAAATCCTAATGGAAAAACCCTGTTCGTGGCTAAAATGAAAACCCTAGGAAGAGATTTAAGAAAATCAGGGAGGTTTTAAGCTACCTTAATGAAGAATCACAGTGATCTACCAATTTCAGAAAATAAGAGGCACAGACATAGAAAATAAACTTATGGTTACCAAAAGGGAAGTGGAGGGGTGATAAATTGGGCGTATGGGATTAACAGATGCACACTATACATAAAACAGATAAACAACAAGGCTATACTGTAGAGCACAAGGAACTATATTCAGTATCTTGCAATAAACTGTAATGGAAAAGAATCAAAAATAGAAAAAATACATATACATACATACATATAACCTAATCACTTTGTTGTACACCTGAAACTACTATAATATTGTAAATCAACTATACTTAAATAAGAGGCCATTTCATGTCATGAGGGTTAAAGAAAAGAGAAAGTACTGGCAACTCCATGAAAGAGCATGTAGGATAATATAAATTTACCTCCAGGGGAGTATATGGACAATGAAGAGCAGTCTTAAGATGGTAAACAAGAAGCAGGTAAGTCTGAGTCTATTCACTACTGTTCCTCTAATACATACATTTGTAATTAATTATGATGGCTTAATTTTTATTTACCTTATCTAAGAGTCTTAAAAACTCCGAAAGCTCTTTCAGATACTGTGGCTGTCACTAACACCAACTCTAATAAAATCCCTATACATTTTGTACAAGGTGAAGAGTTAGGTTTACCCTAACAATGTACAGACTGACTTTTAAATCTTCTGACTGAAGCACTTGTATGCTATCCATCAAAGTCACAAAAGCAGTATTAAGTAAAGAATCACAATATGTGCACAGCTTCACAGAATGAGAGTTTAGACTTTTCTCTTAGAATCTATCGTTCATTTTGCATAAAAAGTTTTACTTAAAATTTACTAAAATCATATGTAGATTCATTATAGTGCTTAAAGTGATATGAACGTTAGAGAAAGGGATGAAGCAAACTACTTTATGCTACAACTAAGTATAAACTCCGCTCTCACTACCAGCTCACACAACCAGCACCCAGAATTTAAATTACAGCCTTAGACTTATTCCTACTAACTCCAAGGATAATGTGCTGGCTATTCTCAACACCCACAAAGAAGAGACAGAGAATCCAAATTTGTAAATGACAATCTATAATAAATCTGAAGATATTTATCAGACTGATGTTAATCAAGGACGGGGGGAGGGAAGGGCAGAGGGGAAATAAAAGACAGGGATGACAAGCCCAACACAATGGAAGGTGGAAAACGGAACAACATCGTCCGGCTCCTGCCCACTCCTCCACTTTTGTTGCTTTTGATGACACTCAACTAAATTCCTTCTGCTAGCAAATCTTCCTCAACTGTGCCACTAGCCACAAGTGGCTTTTTAAATCAAAATGAAATAAAATTTAAAAATCTATGTGGTTGCGCTTGCCACATTTCAAGTTCTCAACAGTCATGTGACTAGTGGCTACCATGGCAGACAGTGCAGATAAAATAACATTTCCACCATCACACAAAGTTCTATTGGACAACACTGCTCTAGCTTTCCCAGTTGCTCTGATGTATAGAGCACAATGGAAGGTAGCCCAGCTCCTGTCAGGCACCACTGGCCAGCAAGTGTCCTTGGAAAGGAAGTAGATTAGATGTCCTAAAAGTTGACCTTTCAAAACTCTACTGTGCTACAAGCCAGATCTCAGCCACTTCTCTATTCCTCACAATCCCCTACCTGTGTGCCACATAACTGTCAAGAGTAAATTTTAAAAGGGAGGAAAGGTACAGCATTATTGACTTAACAAAGCAAGGCTTATGTTAGAAAATTCTAACTTGGATGAAGGTTGCTGGCCAGGTTATTGAGCTGGCTGAGGATCTGCCTTCTTTAAAACTAACCAGTTGATTAGACTGTTGGAATTAAAAAAAAAAAAAACAAAAACTCATGAGGGAGAAAAGAAACTAAGGACAAAAAGCATTCAATTAAAAAGGAACCTCTCAGTATCAACAGCACTGTCACCATCTTTTCCAAGGCAAAGAGTGTAAAAGACAAATTTCTAGACTATTTTCTTAGTAAATGGCTGCCTTAATTGCCATGTTAGTTTTTTAATACATATATTTTTATTGAAGTATAGTCAATTTACAATGTGTGCCAATTTCTGGTCATACATGAACATACATATATTTGTTTTCATATTCTTTTTCACTGTAAGTTACTATAAGATATTGAATATAGTTCTCTCCATGTTATTTTTAAGAGGGCCAAATAAACTGACTTTCTAGATCCTATTCGTGTATAAAACCTCCAAAGTTTGGATTAAATAAAAACACTATAAACCTTATTGATCAAAAGAGGAAAATAGAAGTTACAAATGCAAAACCATGAAACATACATTGTTATCCAAACTTATTTCCTACAATCCAGTAATGTACAAGGATTTTAATTCCTACTGTTGTTTGGAAGGTTAGTTACCTGCTATGAAAACATCATGTAAACACCAGCATACTCTGACCTTGCCTAGTTAAAATATTTTTACCTACTTCTTGCCTCTATCTGGTTATACCGCAAAACATAATCTGCATTTTAAGATTTACAAAACATCAAATTTTATAATATTACTTATTTCCTACTATTTCTAATGATATTGTGGTGGTTCCAGTATTCTGTCTGGCTGAATTCCCAATGATCTTTTTTTAACATTTTCTAAACAGAAAAGGAACACCATGATGAGCCATCTTTCATGTACTATTTCAGCTAATGAGTACTCTCAGGGCTGACTATGGTTATTCTGCGGGTTCAGCTACAAATACAAAATTTAAGTACAGATAAACTGTTATAATCAAAATATCAATAAAGGGTATAGGCAGAAAGATTTTTTCACTTTGCATAGTTACAAGAAAATGAACAGTTATTTTGAGCTTCATGACCTTTTATAATCCATAATCTGACACAAATGCCTAGCTGAAACACCTTGTTTATTTGCCTTTTGATTCTTATTGCAGTACAAAGAATATCATTTATAGTTAATAAAATTTATATCTCACTTTTATACAGGAGTGATATTTAAGTACACTTTAGACCATATGAAAAACATTTCACCTTTAATATCCTCATCCATTTTAGGAAGGAAGACACATGTGGAGGCTCAGTCACAAGAAGATCGATTTATACGGAGTGATGTAGAAGACATCTTACCTGATTTGTTGTAGTGATATGGGCATTTTAATTTGCTGATAATAATCAGGGTATTTTTTCTTTGAAGGCAAATGGAAAAAAGGTTCAGCTATTAGCTGCCCTTGGTTATTCCGACAGCTCCTAACTGTGTCATAAAGCTGATAAAAAGGATTTGAAACATCCATAAATGAAGTAATGCTCTCTGCTTCCGACTCTCCTTCTTCATAACGTGCAGCTACAAAGACATAAAAATACTTATAAGGGGAAGAAAAAATATTCTCTGAAGGTCTTTTTACAACCTTCCAGATTGGGCTACATATATTTGACAATACTTATTTTAAAAGAATAGTCTCTAGCCTTCATTAAAGATGATGTTAGTTATGCTTAGTATAATTGTATGTTTACTTAGAGGAGTGTGACATACAAAAGAGTATCATAGTAAAAATTATACTGTCTTTTAAAGGTTAAAAATAGTTTTTTTTAAATGTGCCATCATCAGAGACTCCCTGCTATGTGTGCTTGGACAAGAAAAAAAAAGCAAGCAGCCATTCACAGATCTCAGAACCAAAGCAATAGTATGTAGTTTAGGATAGCACAAAATGTAGATGGGGCTGATATTGGGAGACCTGACTTAGCCTTAAATCTCTTTGACTTTGCCCCACTGATCTATAGCATCCCTTGGGTTTTCATTTACTGAGAAAATTCTTAGGTAGAAGCTAACCATAAAAAAACCCAAAAAACAAAACATGTAATCATTTTTATAGAAATACAAAATATATTACTAATTTCTCTGAACTCAAACAGTGTATATGGACCTAATTTAAACTTTGCCTTGGTGGATAAGGATAACCAAAATCACTACATGCTCCCAGGTAAGAATGATAATCACTTAGTAAGTACTTAATTATATATTAAGAGCTTGACAAGTTATCAGTCTCAGGTAATCCTAACATCACCACATAGTATTATTATTTCTTTTCCAAATATAAAAACTGGGCATGAGAGGTTGATGACTTGCCCAAAGTCAGCCAGCTTGTAAAGCAGTGGAGAAGGGATTTAGAGATAGGGAGCAGGAAGCAGATAGGATTTGAAACTATGTAGTCTTTTCTGACTCTGCTACCTCCAATCTTATCCATAAAGCTCTTGCACATCTTTTATTGGATTTACACCTAGGTGTATGTTTAGTTGCTACGTAAACTGTATCTTTAAAAAAAATTACTTTTCCTTTTTGTGGCTGATTCCAGAAATGAAGATTTTTGTACAATAATCTTACATCTAGCACCTTATTATTCTTATTAATTCTAATAATTTATCAGTAGTCTTTTAAGTAGAAAACTCAAAAAACAATCTATTAACTGCAATACTTATAATCCTTCTTTTCTGATACTTACAGCTTTATTGTTATCACTGAATGCTGGCTAGTACTTTGACCAAGAGGTAACAACATTGTTTTTTATGATAAGGGGAATGCTACAAATATTTCTCCCATGAACATGGAGATACCCTTTATCAAATTAGGAAAGAGTCCCAGTATGCTAAGTTTTTATCATTAATGGAAACTGAAGCATTAATCAAATGCATTTGCTGAGCCAAAAGTATAGTTTTGCTCCTTTAATCTACTAATGTAGTGAAGGATACTTTTATCTTTTCTAATGTTGAACTAACCAAGTATTCCTGGCATAAACCCAACTGTGTTATCATGTATTATCTTTTATATATACTGCTAGATACAGTGTGCTTATATTTTGTTTGGTTTTGGTACACAGGTTATATTAGATTCATATAATGAACTGGGGAGCTCTTTTTATTCTCTGCAGAAATTTGTATATAATTTGTTCCCTAAATGTCTGGCCTGGTGTTTTCCATGTGGGAAGATCAGCAATTAGTAATCTGATTTCTTTAATGGTGATATGAGCAATCAGCTTTTTTATTCTTGAATCAGTTGTAGGCATTTATCATATTCTAGGAATTTGTCTATTCCACCTAAATTTTCAAACTTATTTGCATTAAGCAGCCCTTACATTCTCTTTTTAATCTCTGTATGGTCCCCTTTTCTTCTAATATTTATTTATGCCTTCTGTTTCTTTCTTGATAATCATCTCACCACAGATTTGTCTATTTTATTAATATTTGTAACAGAAAAACTTTTGACTTTATTGATATTTTCCATTATAGGTTTTCTTTCTAATGAATTAATTTCTGCTCCTAGCTTTCTATCTTCTTTTTCCCAGTATCTCTGCTTTATTATTCACTTATGCTGGATGCTTAGTCCACTGACTTTCAGCTGCTTTTCTTTCTAAACAGAAGCATTCAGACCTATAAATTTCCCTCCAAAGCAGCACTTTAGCTGTACTCCCACTGTTTTGATATGTATTATTTTTATTATTGCTATTGTTCAATTTCAAGTAATTAAGTTTCTATTATAATTACTCTTTTAAAAAAAATCTTACCTCTTCATTATTAGTTGCTATCATAGCTGCACTGTGGTCAGAAATATGGCCTATATAATACCCGATTTTCCAAATTTGTTAAAATTTGTCTCATGGCTAAGTACATAGTCAATTTTTGTAAATATTCCATGTGAACCAGGGCAGAATATGTATTCTCTACTTACAGAATACTTGTCTGTTATATCCATCTTGTTGTGGTAGGATGAATAATAGGCCCCCAAATTTATCCATGTCCTGATCCACAGAATCTGTGAGTATCACCTTATATGGCAAAAGGGACTTTGCTGATATAACTGAGAAGAACCTTGAGTTTGGAAGATTATACTGGATTAATCTCTGGTTATGAAAGAAAGGTAAGGAGATCAAAGATGGAAGGAGATGGGGTGACAGATGCAGAGGCTGGAGTGCTGCGTTCTGAATGTAGAGGAGGGGGCCATGAACTAAGGAATACAGGTAGCCTCTGGAAACCGGAAAAGGCAAGGAAATGTATTATCCCCCTAAAGCCTCCAGAAGGAACACTGGCCTGCCAACAACCTGATTTTAGACTTCTGATCTCCAGAATTGAAGAGAATAGATTTGTTGTTTCAAGCCACTAAATTTGTGATACTTTGTTTTATTTTAGCAGCAAAAGAATACAAATATACTTGGGAGGAAGTGTATTTAAATTTTCTTTGTCTTCATTGGTTTTCTGGCTGCTTATCTAGCAATTGAGAGAACTGGGCTCGCACTCTAATGGCAATGTTTTTACTTTCTTCAAGAAGTTCCAACTGCTTGTTTTACATACTTTGAGCCCTTTTATAATTTATCTTCTTAATGCAATAAACCTTTTATCATTATCAGGTGAATATTTTTTACCTTTGCTAATGTTCAAAAGTACATTTTAACTGAAGCTGATGTAACTACCTTTTGGTTATTATTTTCCTGTTTTTTCCCATCCTTTTATACTCAGCTTTCCTGAATGTACTTTTATATTGTTTAAGGTAAGTCTCCTGTAACCAGCATATAACCTGATTTTATAAAAATTCAAACTCAAACTTTAATTGGCAAATTTAGGCCACTAATACTGATTTCTGATATAATTTTTCGAGCTGTTTCTCTCATCTATATGCTTTCTACTTATCCCAGTTTCTCTGTTTCGTTTTGCCTTCTTGCCTTATTTTGTTTTGGTGGGGGAGGACTGGAAGTTTTGTCTGTTTTTCTTACTCCACTGCCCACCTCATTCCCCTTCTTGTGCTGACTGCGAGTGGGTGCTCTTCCCTTCCCCACCCCCTCAGGGATGCCATGTGTGGGCTGGCCTCTAAAACAATCATCTCTAGAGGCCAGGCCACACTTTTCAGTTCTTACGCCTTCTTTCCATCAGCACTTTCTTGTTGCTACGAGATCATGAGTTAACCTTTCTTTGCTATTTTCACTGTCCTACCCCTAAGTTGTTTCCAGGAGCAAGAAGTAGGAAATCAAATTTGTTAGAACCTTGACTAAATTTAAGATAAACAGGTTCTGAGTAAGTCTGAATGATCTACTACATACAAAGCTGGTCGCATCTACTTTGTTTTCTTTAATAGCTCAGGTTACTAAATAAGAATCCTCTTGTGACAAAGATACTATTAGGAAAAAAAGGCAATAAATGCTTTTTAGGAATTTTGTAAGTGGTATAGTCTTCCTTCAATTTGTTATGCTACTATAAGGTTAATGAAGTAACCAAATGGAAAGGAAAGCTAAGATAACATGTGTGTCACTTTTACAACTAGCACAAAATAAAACTAATGAAAAGATAAACTTTCTTTCAATATTGGATAAAACTGATATACATTAAAAAAAAGTTAATTCTTACATGAGTGTAAAGAATTAAATTCATACTCTAGTAAGTAGTCTATAGTAATTATGAATTTCTACAGATCTAGCAGAAAATAAGATACTGCTAGAAAAATCTTATGTCACACTTATTATAAAAATTAAAACAAATGCCAGAGTAATTTCAAGAAAAATTTTTTACCTCTACATATAAAAAATATCTATAGTAAAAAATAAAAAAGATTATATCACTTAGGAAGACAGACAATGAAATCAATGATCTTTTTTACTATTTTATAAATTTTACATGAATTTGTAGTGCCCAATGCCCTTTCTTTGACCTGTTTAAATGACAATTTACCATCCTGCTCTGATTGCAATATACAATCTTTAAATCATAAGCTCCAGCTGGGAAGAAATTATAGCCTACTGAAAATACAATCCAATGACCAGAAACATAAGATGATGTGAATGTCTCCTTGGGATTTCCTGATGGTGTCACTAGTACTCACTGCTTATCACCACAGGTTTGAAACCAGGATCTGCTAAGGCTATCAAACCAATTGTTTTCACAGAAGTATTTATTTACTTAGATACATGCTTTAACACAAAGTAAAGTAGTAATAAGCTCTTGATAAGTTTGCCAACCAAGAGTGCAATCAAAATGCAACAAAACAGCATGTACTCCAAAAACAAACTCCCAGCTGAACCAAAGTAACTGCAATTTTCCTTAACCAGAAGGATCCACCTAGAAGACATTTAACTAGTCACAACCTAATGCCTACCAGCTAAAGTAGCATCCTCTTCACTTTCTGAGCCATACTGAAGTGCCATGGTAATTGCTGATAAACGACCCCCTTGGACTGCTCTTTTATTACTACAAAGAAAAACAAGCAATTAGAAGGCAGAAAAAGATGTTATAATAATTCGGTTACTTTACAGGAAATAGGAACTGTTAACAAGGCATTCATATCAAAGAAAAAGTTTCATTCAACTGCCTCCTCAACTTATCTTTGTACTTTTTCTTTTCCCCACAATCAATCTTAACCAAGATGACTAATTTTTTTCTCTTAGAAAAGAGAGAGTGGTGGTAGAAAGCCTAAAGCAAGCTATTTGCATTTTTTATTTAAATGCAGCACTACTCCTTATTTTATGAAAAATAAAGATTCATTCATAATTACTGGTCAATTCTAATGATGCTCACATTTTACAATGAACACAAATTCTATTTTTTTTTTCATTTTGTTTGTTTGTTTTTTGGTGGGGGGAGGTAATTAGGTTTGTTTGTTTGTTTGTTTGTTTATTCTTAGAGGAGGTACTGGGGATTGAACCCAGGACCTCATGCATGCTAAGCATGTGCTCTACCGCTTGAACTATACCCTCCCCCAACAAATTCTATTATAAACAAAAAATCTTTTTGTCCTTTATCATACATTTTACTGGTAATATTAAACACTACCTGATAAATAACTTCTGCTTAAGCATTTTCTCAGAGGTGAGGTCAGGCCTACTACAGCACCCCAACCTTTTAAATAAAATATCTGACAACAAATTCTCATAATAACCTAATTATACCCAAAAATAATACTTCAAGATAGCCATCAAGAAAACACTAGCATGCTTATCCTCATAAACCTGAGTCAGCTCTCAGACTAAACATACTCTCTCTCACCGGTAATACTTGCTAGTGGGATTTCTGTCTTCACCAAGGCTGCCTTTACTGTGCGAAGGACCTGAGAGCCTGGCTGCAGCCAAATTTGATGGAGTCCTATCCAGAGATAAGGTTGAAAAAAAAAAACCTCAGAAAACTGACAGCTGAAATCAGAATGCTACGGGTACACAAAAAAGAAACAACCATTTTCTTCTTCTTTTCTAAATGGAAACACTCAAATATTTCTGAGCTTCTATTTGTGCAGCAGGCTTCATTCTAAAATCTGGGACTCTGTGGAAAAGAATAACCAGGGCTGATGCTAGACAGCTTATGGTTACTGCAGTGACCAGAGGATCTGGCAACACAGCAAATGCCAGGATCAGAAGAGAGCTTTGAAAGTAGCCACTTAATCTCCCCATTTCAGTTAGTAGGAAAAGGAATCCCAGAAGTAAGACGTATTCAAAGTCACAGTCCTAGTATAAGGTAAGCTAGGATGAGATGTTAGATCTCCTGACTCCTGGCTAAGTACTCTTACAGTAAATATAAATATATATTACTATACATCATGTACAAATATCTAAATATTACAGGCATACCTCATTTTATCGCGTTTCACTTTACTGTACTCTGAAGATACTGCATTTTTTACAAATTGAAGGTTTGTGGCAACCGTGCATCAAGCAAGTCTACTGGCACCATTTTTCCAACAGCATTTGCTCAGTATCTCTGTGTCATATTTAGTAATTTTTGCAATATTTCAGACTTTTTCATCATTATTGTATTTGTTAGGGCAATCTATGATCAGTAATCTTTAATGCTGCTATTCTGATTCTTTGAGGGTACCATGAACCATGCCCATATAAGACAGCAAACTTAATAAATGTTGTGTGTGTTCTGACTGCTCCACCGACTGGCCATTCTCTCATCTCTCTCCCTCTCCTCAGGCCTCTCTATTCCCTGAGATACAACAATATTGAAGTTAGGCCAACTAATAACCCTACAATGGATCTAAGCGTTCAAGAGAAAGGTAGAGCCACACATCTCTCACTTTTGATCAAAAGCTACAAATGATTAAGCTCAGTGAGGAAGGCATGTTGAAAGCTGAGACAGGCCGGAAGCAAGGCCTCTTGTGCCAGTTAGTCAAGTTGCGAAAGCAAAGAAAAAGTTCTTGAAGGAAATTAGAAGTGTTAATCCAGTGAACATACGAATAAGAAAATAAAACAGCCTTACTGCTAATATGGAGAAAGTTTCAGTGGTCTAGATAGAAGATCAAACCAACCACAACATTCCCTTAAGTCAAAGCCTAATCCAGAACAAACCCTAACTTTCTTCAATTCTGTGAAGGCTGAGAGAAGTGAGGAAGCTGTAGAAGAAGTTTGAAGCTAGCAGAGGTTGGTTCATGAGGTTTAAGGAAAGAAGTCATCTCTGTAATATAGAAAGTGCAAGGTAAAACAGCAAGTTCTGATATAGAAGCTGCAGCAAGTTATCCAGAAGCTAAGATAATAGAGGTAGCTATAGTAAACAACAGATTTTCAATGTAGATGAAGTATCCTGATCTTCAAAGAAGATGCCATCAAAGACTTTCATAACTGGAGAGGGCAGTCAATGTCTCATTTTAAAGCTTCAAAAGATAAGGCTGACTCTCTTGTTAGGGACTAATGCTGCTGCTGACCTTAAGTTGAAGCCAGTGCTCATTTACCATCCTGAAAAATCCTAGAGCCCTTAAGAATTATGCTAAATCTACTCTGCCTGTGCTCTATAAATGGAACAGCAAAGCCTGGATGGCAGCACATCTGTTTATAACATGATTTACTGAATATTTTAAGCCTGTTGTTGAGATCTATTGCTCAGAAAAAAAAGGATTCCTTTCAAAATAGTACTACTCATTGAAAATGCACCTGGTCACCCACGAGCTCTGATGGAGATGTACGAGATTCATGTTATTGTCATGCCTGCTGATACAACATCCATTCTGCAGCCCATGGGTTGGATTAATTTCAACTTTTAAGTCTTATCATTTAAGAAATACATTTCATAAGGCTACAGCTGCCACAGATAGTGATTCCTCTGATGGATCTGAGCAAAGTTAACTGAAAATTTTCTGGAAACAATTCATCATTCCAGATAACACTAAGAACACTTGCGATTCATGGGAAGAAGCCAAAATACCAACATTAACAGTAGTTTAGAAGAAGTCATTCCAACCCTCATGGATGACTTTGAGGGGTTTAAGAACTTCAGGAGGAAGTAACTGCAGATGGGGTGGAAATAGCAAGAGAACTAGAATTAGAAGTGGCATCTGACGGGGGAAGGTATAGCTCAAGTGGTAGAGTGCATGCTTAGCATGCACGAGGTCCTGGGTTCAATCCCCAGTACCTCCTCCAAATATAAACAAATAAAGAAACCCACTTACTTCCCCCTTATAAAACAAGGTAGGGTGGGGGAGGCAAAAAAAAAAAAAAAAAGTGGAGCCTGAAAGTGTAACTGAATTGCTACAATCTCATGGTAAAATATTAGTTTGTTTTTGTTTTTTTTTAATTGGGGAGGGATAATTAGATTTATATTGGGGTTTGAACCAAGGACCTCATGCCTGCTAAGCACACACTCTACCCTTATCCTTCTCATGGTAAAAATTGATGAGTTGCTTCATGTGGATGAGCAAAGAAAGTGATTTCTTGAGATGGAATCAACTCTTGGTGAAGATGCTATGAAGGTTGCTGAAATGACAACAAAGGACTTAGAATACTACGTAAACTTAGTTGATAAAGCAGCACCAGGGTTTGAGAGAACTGACTCCAGCTCTGAAAGAAGTTCTGTGGGTAAAATGCTATCAAATAGCACCGCATGCTACAAACAAATCACTAGTGAAGAGTCAATTGATGCGGCAAACTTCACTGCTGTCTTATTTTAAGAAACTGTCACAGCCACCCCAACTTTTAGCAGCCACCACCCTGATCAGTCAGTCAGCAGCCATCAACATCAAGGCAAGACTTTCCACTGGCAACAAAGATTACAACTCACTGAAGGCTTGGATGATGGTTAGCATTTCTAAGCAATAAAAAAAAAATTTTTTTTTCTGTGTGACCCAAAGGGAAGCCTCAGCGGGGTGCCCAGGAGACACCCTAGGGCCCCTGACCTCTCCACAGGGTTCAGAAGAAGCTTAGCCCCTGCAGTCTCCCCATCAGCCCAGACCCCCAAGACCCCGAGACTGGCCTTGTGTATACCAGGGGCTCAGCCTGGCCCTGGGCTTGTGGGGTGACAGGTACAGACTCATGGGCTGCCCCTGAGCTGGGTTTAGAGGAATCAACAGGAAGGAGGCTGGAAAAGAAGTGGAACTGGGCATTCCAGGCAGAGGGAGCAGCAGGGGCAAAGGCAGGGGTCAGAAGGAGAAGGGTACACTGTCAGCCCACTAATGAAGCACAGTTGGCAGGAGCCTCAAGGCAGGCCAGGCTGTGCAGAGCTGTGGTGAGGAGATGGGCTTCCTCCTGGAGGCACTGGGAAGCCACAGCAGAGTCTGAGTGGGGGAGGGACGGGTCTGTTTTGAGCTTTAGGGAGACACCTCTGGGACTGAAGAGGATACGAGTGGGGCTGGGAGACCAGGGGTGGTAAGGGGACCTGGCTAGGAGGAAAGGCCTTCTCAAGGTCACACACTCAAATTATTATCACACAGACCCTCACCTTTGGGGTAAAGTATTTTTTAATTAAGTATTTTTTAATTAATTGGTTTTTTAGACCTAATGCTATTGCACACGTAACCACAGTTAATGTAAACATAACTTTCATATGCATTGGGAAACCAAAAAATCTGGATGGCTCACTTTATTGTGATTTTCACTTTACTGTAGTAGTCAGGAAATGAACCCGCAATATCTGAGGTATGCCTGTCAATATATTTATTATATATAGTATATATTATATGTATAGTATATGTATATGCAAATATGATATACAAATATATATGCATTTGTATAAAGCAATAAAAGTATATAGCAGTGTTAAGTCTCAAAAACTTTCTTTTTAAATGAAGCCCCCTTCAGCTGCTATGAAGGGATTGGGTAAGAGTTATCCCCCTTTTCTTCAGAATCATATTTACCAACTGTAAATATAATCTTGAAAAGCAATATATATCTTGTTTTCCACTGTATTGATTTTACTAGTTAGAAAATTTGGCAAATAATAAAAGCACAAGGATTTTAGACACTTTTTTAACCTACCTCAATCGGAGGCTTGACTTAGCCATTTCATGATGTTCAATTTCTGCCTTTTTCATATAAAATATTTTTTTAATAGAATTTGCATCCTGTTAAGATAAAATTACTTGGCTTAGAAAATGTATAGGAAAAAAAGACAGTTTAAAATGCCTTCAATCATGCACGGAACATTTTCCATGGTACTTCTTCCATCTGGAATAGCCTTTCATTTAATATTTTCAAACCTGCATCCTCTAACCCTTCCAACAAGCTTCTAAAATATCTCCATAATTAAATACAAGTTTAAAAGCCTCCTAGCTCTTTCACAATTAGTCAAGTAACAAAGATCTAATGCTGAACAGGGAAAAACAGGGGTGAAAACATAATGAACTTTACCTGTGAACACTGATCTAAAAACTGAAACAAAGATACACTCCTAAGATTAAAGACTAGGCACACAAATTTAGGATGAATATACTTGTTTAAATGAACAGCATGCTAATATAACAAATTCAGAGTTTTCCTTCTCTCTAAAGTTTAGTTGAAGAAAAATTATCAGACCAAAAAGTAAAATTCTTAACTGTATCAACAAAGAATTGGTACTATACTATTAAAATATCCTATCAAAGAGTATGCAAACAAGGATTTCACATCTGATTTTCACTCAGTTACTTAAAAGATGCAAGACAAAAGTTAAAATTAACTACCAAAAGCAACTGTAATAGAGTGAGCCTTCTGAAAATCTAAATAATTTTACTTCCAAAAGATTTTCTAAGCATCCTTTGCTGAATTCCCAATGATATATTATTAATTCAAAAAATTGCTACAAGCAACTGTTCATTACAGTTCATTTTGTAAAAGTACTACAAAGCTTCTAAGAGAATTGCAAAGCAATGAAACAGTCATTTTATACTGTGTATTATACTACACAGACTGATTTTTTTATTAATGAGGTTTAAATACAGGGACTAAATCAAAATTACAAAGTAGGTCAAGAACAAACCTTACCTGGCATAAAGACAGACATAGATGAACAGATTAGAACTGAGAATCCAGAAATAAACCCATATATCTATAGTCAACTGACTCTGAACAGGGTTGACCAGACAATTCAATGGGGAAAGAACAGGCTTTTCAATATAAGGCACTAGGACAAATGAATATCCTATGGAAAAGATGAATGTGGATTCTTACTTCATACCTACATCATATATAAGAAAATTAATTCAAAACGGATCAAAGATCTAAATGTAAGAGCTAAAATCATAAAATTCTTAGATGAAAACTCAGGTGTAAATCTTTGCGGATTAGGCAATGATTTCACTAATATGATACAAAAAGCATAAGCAAACAAAGAAAAAACAGATTAATGAGACTTATCAAAATTTAAAACTTTATTAAAGTTAAAACTTTTGTGTGTCAAAGGATACTATCATGAAAATGAAAAAAATCTACAGAATGGGAGAAAATATTTTCATATGTCCAGTCTAACGTCCGGATGATATAAAGAATTCAAACAACTTAACAATAAAAATAGGTAACCCAATTTAAAAATGGGCTAAAGATCTGAATTTTTTTTTCCAAAGAAAATATATGAACAGCCAATATGCACATGAAAAAATGTTCAACATTACTAATCATTAGGGAAATGCTAATCAAAACCGCAATAGATACTACTTCACACTCACTAGAATGGCTATAATAAAAACAAAAATAAGAATGGAAAACAAGTGTTGGTGAGGATGTGGAGAAATTATACTTGCACATTGCTAGTGGGAATACTGGTGTAGTGGCTTTGGAAAATAATTTGCTGGTTTCTCAAAAAAATTAAATATACAGTTACCAGTGGTCCAGCAATTTCATTCTTAGGTAGGCATTCAAGAAAAATGAAAATATACGTCCACCTAAAAACTTACACATGAATGTTCATAGTAGCATTATTTATAATAGCCCAAAAGTGAAAACAACTCAGTATCTAGCAACTGATGACTGGGTATAAGACACATGGTACATACATGTAACTGAACGCTACTTGGGAATAAAAAGAATGATATGCTGATACGTGTTACAACATGAATAGCTTGAAAATATTACGCTAAGTGAAAGAAGCTAGTCACAATGGACCACAAACTATAAGATTACACTTACACGAAATGTAGAGATAGGTAAATTCTCAGAGACAGAAAGTAGATTGGTGGTTGCCTAGGGTGGAGGAGGTTGGGAGGAAATGGAGAGTGACTACTAATTCACTGTAGTGATGGCTGCACAACTCTTGTGAATTTACTAAAAGCCATTAAATTATATACTTTGGGTGAAATGTATGATATGTGAATTTTAACTCAATCAAGTTAAAATAAAAATATTGGCTCTAAATCAAGGTATCTACTCTTATCAATAAAAACAACAACAAAAACTAACCTTGAATACTTGAGAACCAGGCTCATTGTAAGTTTTGGCATTTTTTGCTAGGAGATCTATATCTTTGGCCATTGCATGAATACTCTTGTAGCTTCCATTCTATAGTAAATAACAAAATACATCAATTCCTTTTACAGAGAGTTAATGAATATGACCTTAAAAAAAAAACTTCTCATATTCATGTCACCATACTCTAAGACTTTATTGGAAAGTACACATGTGAACAATATACGCCATCTTCTCTTTTATAAACTATTACTATTGTCCATTTACAAAAAGTTTTTGAGATAGGTAACAAAACCAGAGCTACATTATTCTCATAAAAACAACTTATACTTTAAAAAATCAAATAAGGTAAAATTTGTTTTATTTAGCAAATACATAGTGGTTACTCTGTGCTACCCATTGTTCGAAGTGTTTCATGAATATTAATTCATTAAATCGCACAGACTTTGGAGCCAGAATGTCTGGATTCAAATCCTAACTGTTCTCATTAGTTGATGACTCAGGCAAGTGATTTACCATCTCTGTGCTTCAGTATTCTCATCTGTAAAATGGGAACAATAACAGTAACTATCTCATGGAGGTGTTGTAAGAATTACTTAGCTAACACATACAGAGCACTTAGAACAGAGCAGGTACCTAGAAACCCAAGGTGAGTTTTAGTTGCTGCTATTGCTGCCAAAGATACAGGGAGGGGAGCACTCAAAGAGAACGAAGTCTCTATTTTCACTGACCTTACACTCTTCATGTCTGTTGTAGGTAACTTTTACTCTAAGATATCCTAAAACTATTTGGAAGCAGATAAAAATTAATAAGAAAGTTTTTATTGCCAATGTACCTTTCAAAATCAGAAATGTGCATGATCAATGCTCTTTAATTTCTGTCCTAAGATCAAATTACTATGCCAATAAAAATGTGCTTTCCTTCCTACAAAACAATGCAAAAGGGATTCTATGCTGCTTCCTCCTATGCTATACTCAGTAACACTTCTTACAGGCTTACATCTTATTGCTAAAAACCCCTTACAGAAATATCTGCTTCTCTGTTTTCTAAAAGCCCCCATAAAAGACCATGAGCCAATCTGCCCTAAACCACATATGTTAACATATGGTCACCTTCATACCTGTATCCTCTGGGCAATGGTCTTGAGATCTATAGGCTCCTTAATTATTGCATAATAGTCTGGATATTGCTGGAAGACAAAATCCAGGCACACTTAGTAAGTGAAGGTATCCAGCTAATGAGAAAACAAGGAAGCACACTGTCAATCTATTACTCAATCGAGTAGCTTTGTAAGACTCAAGGCTAAAGATACAGCTGTATAGCATACTGTCTGTTATATCTGAAGCAGAAAGCATTTGATGTTTACAAGCTTCATGAGATACCCACAGCATGTTGTAGGACTTAGTATTTGGTAATTATCCTTATATAACTCACATACCACAATTTAATGTTTTTAAATTTTCAAAATTCACAGATCACACAATTTTAAATTTAAGGTCCCAAAATATCTACGCCTGGAAATGAAGAAGAATGTTTCTGAAGGGTCTGTTATAAGCTCTTTTAATTTAGCAATTTAAATAACACAACTGTATCATATTTCATATAAAGTACTAAGGATCTACAAGAAATCAGATTGTAAGATTTACTAGCTTCATGTTTAACTTAATCTTTGTACTTATTTCAGTCAAAATAATTCTTTTCAAAATAAAACACAGTTTCAATGAAGCTATGTTAAAGAGAAAAAGCAAAATTATAAACAATTTTTGATTTCTTATCAAATACTAGCTCATCGCAAGGAAAAAAAAAACATTAAACTTGTTAGAAAAATATCCTTAAAGGGTTTTACAAAGCTTGGAGTGCATTCACTGCCCTGAATCTTTCCTACAGGTTTTGTTCCTTGGAGAAAATAACTGAAGTCAACCAAAACCAAATACTGGTCTCTTCAAGTGGGAGAAGTGTCAGAGGAAGTCAGACTGTGCTGTCTAGGCTCCTCCTACCTGTTCATATCCCTGGAATCCAAACAACAACAAGAGGTCAGAGCTTTCCCTCAACTATTGGGTTGAAGGGATGATCTCAGTGATGCTTCATCTCTTCTGATCCTTCAGCTTGCCCCTCTCTGTTTTCTTAAGCCTACTCCTTTCTGTACTTAGAACAAACCCCTTCCCTGCCCCTTCTCTTCAAAAATTCTATTTCTGAGAAATAGTTTAGAAGACAAATTATGGCAGGGCCACCCAGGCTAGGGTACAGCGTAATCCAAGCTGCTAACCCACGTATTCCCAAACTACCTCTCCCACCTAGCCAGTCTCACTTAGGGAGGACTTATAAAGGAAAGGTAAAACCTGCCCTCCCCTCCAGGTCTCAGTCCCTGATGTCTTTCAAACTGTCACATGCCAAAGGACCAATGGGAACCTTCTTTCCTGCTGCATGATGTCCCTGAAAACGCTTCCAGAATGGGGGAACTAGGTGGTAATGTTTTACTCCTCCAAATTACCCTTGGTGGCTTGACCACTACTGACCATGCAGAGCAAAAATAGATCTTGAGTAAAGATTGTACTCTTTTCTTATTTCTTTATTGTGGTAAAGATATATAATATTTACCATTTACCAAGTGTTCAGTTCAGCGGAATTAAACACATTCATATTGTTGTGCAACCATCACCATCATCCATCTCCAGAACTTTTCATCATCCCAAACTGAAACTCCATACCTATGAAGCAGTAACTCTCCACCTTTCCCTCCTGCCATCCCCTGAAAAACCACAATTTTACTGTCTCTCTATGAATTTGACTACTCTAAGTACATCCTAAAAGAAGAATCATACAATATTTGTTCTTTTGTGACTGGCTTATTTATTTACCATAATGTGTTCAGGGTTCATTCTTAATGTAGCATGAGTCACAATTTCATTCTTTTTAAAGGCTGAGTAATACTCCATTGTGTATATATCACATTTTATTTATCCATTCACACATCAAGAGACACATGGGTTGCTTCCATGTTTCAGCTACTGTGAATAATATTGCTATGAACATGGTTGTACAAATCTCTCTCTGATCTTGCTTTAGCTTCTTTTGGGTATATACCCAAAGGAGAATCGCTGGATCATATGGTAATTCTGTGTTTAATTTCTGAAGAACTGTCTTACTAATCATTATATTTTTCTAATCATCTAATCCACGCTTAGGACAGACAGCAGTGGTCAGATATGCTTTATTTCTAATGTCATAATTGTCCTGTAACTAGTCATGCTATAAATTAGCACTCGTGACTGATGGGGAAAGCTGTGTGCCACTCATCAGGCAACAAGCACTTCTTGCAAACTTCTAACATGCTAGGTTCCAACTATATAACAGGGACATGCAAGTCATATATGTCATAGTCCTTTTCCCTAAGAAATTCAGTCCTTGTCTTTAACAGGAAGATACAAAAGAAAATGATCACAATGGAGTTAAGCGCTATAATAGAGTACTTCTAAAAGTATATCCTTGTCTAGAAATACAAGAATACTGAGGCTATGGAAATTTTTGTAGTTCCAAAGGCTAAAGTGGAATGTTTGCTATGTTAATTGCTTCTTGGGTGTGAAGTCACAAGGGGCCCTAACACTCTTAAAGGGTTTCATGGGACTAGAAAACCTCTTCCTCTTTGGTGTAAAAGAGTACTTATCAGGTCTCTCTCTCTTCTCCATCACCAGAAGATCAAGAGAACTAAGAGAAGAACTCATTTATCTTTTTCCCACTCTGTCTCCTGAGCAAAGAGAATGTTTCTTCTCTTTTATAAATAAAAGGTTTAGTTTAGGGGCTTATTTTATCATTTTAGAATTACCAACCTTCATAAACAGCACAAATATTCAACAACAAATGAATGGCTAAACAAAATGTGGTAAAGTACATGTGGTATATACATACAATGGAATATTGTTGTGGTCTACACATACAATGGATTCAGCCTTGAAAGGAAGGAAATCTTGACACATGCTATAACACGGATGAACCATGAATACATTACACTAAGTGAAATAAGCCAGAAACAAAACAACAAATACCATATGACTCTTCTTACATGAGGTACTTAGAGTAGTCAAATTCATAGAGAGAAGAACAGAATAGCAGTTTCCAGGGACTGGCAGGAGGGAAGAGTGGGGAGTTATTGCTTACTGGGTGGGAAGACGAAAAAGTTCTAGAGATGGATGGTGTTGACAGGTGAATATTAATATCCTTAATGCCACTGAACTGTACACTTTAAATGGTTAAAAGGTAAATCTTACATTATTGTGTATTTTATGACAATAAAAACAAAAAGCAACAAAAAGAATAACCAATGAATGAAAAACACAATTAAAATAAAACACCCATAACCTTCTGGTGAAATAAAATGATAGAACATATCCTATGTGCCTGTGCTTGCTCCTAAGGCCATGAGGAAGCTCTTTTGGCTACCTCCAATGCCTTCTATTAACCCTACTTTATTTACTAAGAACTAATAAAATTTTTGAAGTACTTAAAACAACAACAAAAACACTTTAATCCACCTGTCTTTAACTGCATCACTTACCACTTTAGAAGGCAGTTTCTGAAAAAGTTCACTAATGAGACGTCCTGATGGATTTGTGGCTACAACTATGGCTTCCAGAAGCTGCTCCAGGATCTCCTTCAAGTAACTTGGAGATGACTGGAAAGAGGGGGTTATGAGGAAGGAGAGGAAGGGGAGAAATAAGTACTCTGTGAGAGAAATCCAGAAATAAATGCGGATATTAAATAGCTTCCAAAATTTAAAGCTAATTCAAAAGAGCAACATCTAAATAGTACTTACTTAAGCACAGGTTTCAAGAATACCACAGAAATGCTCCAATGCTGGATATGGGGGTTATACTCCCAGAATGGCATAGGTGAAACTAATGAGGCACCTTAAATTATTTCAGTAACTATATCCTTTGAATCAGGTCCTTTTACTGAACGTTATTTCAGAGTAAACATTGTAACACAGAAGTTCAAGTGCCGTATGTGTGAAATGACAGAAATGTGTACCTTGTAAGGGTCAAGAGCAACTGAGACAGAGAAAACATGCCCCATGATACCTGGCCATTTCTATAGCTGCTGTCCACATCTACCGAAGTCTTGGTATTCTAACAGAACAGCTACATACTACTGGAGCTATATACTTTTAACCATGGGGTGCTCTGCCAGATCTAACAACAGAATTCAAGTTATATCAAAATTGAATGGAAATTAAGCCAATTAATACGCATCATTCTGCTCTCCAAACTGGCTGGCTTACTCCCACCTTAGTCACTGTTTCAACATTGGAAAGTATATGCCCCAAAGAGTACTTGGCCAGGGAGGGTCTGAGTCTGAAGCCAGTTTCTACAGTCAGAAATAGGATGTCTCAGTCTAGGTTTACATTAGATGGTACTTCAAGTCCAAACTATGTTTTGTACATATAAAGGTTAATGGTTATTTCTGGCTTAAATTATAAAAGCACTAGTATTTTTGTCTTAATCCAACAGAAGGGCTTTTTATTTAGTACAGTCTCGATTTTGAAGTTCAACATTAACTCCACAGAGAGAACACTAACATCTCTTGGGCCTCCTAGTACAGTGCCTGGCAATAACAGACATGCAATAAATACTTAACATATAAGACATTGAGTTAGCTGAGATTCCCCAAACACATAAGCTTAGAGAATCAACATAACACTGAAAGCAGACTGAAATACCCAAGTTTAAGTCATTTACTTCCTGGTTAAAACACGGCACCACAGAATTAGCTTCAAAGAGGAGAGTTACCTCCTATAGCCAAGATTCCTCTTCTCCCAAACCAACCAGGTACTCTGGGAACATGTTGCAGGTGGCAAAGGGAGCAGAGTGAATGAATGCTTTCACATAACTTATTCCCACAATTGAGAAAATTTACGAGGAAATCATTCTTAATTTTAAAATAAGCAGCCTGAAAATCCCCTTTGCCTTCACAAGAAACTTAGGGCTAGAAAGAAGCTTGGGAAGTATTACTATAAATGGGTAAGATCTTTTCGATTTCTTACCAAAGAAACACAGTCAACTCCTAAACATAGTCATTTTCATTTTCTGACTAGAACCCTGAAGACCTATAAGGCTGAGCCCTCTACAGGCAATGTTCTCCCCAGAAGAGCCTGGTTTAAGTTGTTGTTCCTATATTAATATCAGAAAAATTCCAGGGAATCACTAGTTAATTGCCTTCTATTTAATTCCAATCATTTAATTCTATAAAGAAATTGACAAAGTGCCTAGGAATTAGAATTTGAGACTCCAAGAAATTATGTTTTTGAGAAATTCATCCACCACTGCTTCTTTCTGTGTTGGAAGTTTCAGCAAAACGTCTGTCTAGGTAACTTGGGCAAGAAAGGAGACAACTCTGCTTTGGTGTCTTACTATTTAGCTGCAGCAGAGTGATGCAATTCCTTTTACTGTTCTTTTCCCCCCTTTTAAACATGTGTGCTCATTCAGCAAGTGTTTATCAGTACCTGCATGCCAGAGTCTAGATGTCAGAATAGGTGACCAAGGTGATATCTTTAGTAGAGCTATCGTTCTACTTGAGGAAGACAGGAAATGAACATGTAAGCGAATACTAAATGCATTATTTCATGTATAGTGATAAAAACGGAAGACCAGAGAAGAGAGTGACATGATAATGGGAAAGGAGGAACACAGAGCAAATAATTTGATAGAGTGGTTAGGAAAGGCCTCTCCCAGTTATTTCAATTGATGTTAGAATAATGAAAAAGGACCAAAAGAAGCATGTTCTAAGAAGAGCAACTGCAAAATTCCAGAGGCAGGAAGACACTTGCCATGTTCTAGGAACAGTAATCAGCCTAATCTACAAAAATACTCCTGAAGTGATGCCAGATCTTCTCCAAGCTTCAATCACAACACTGCCTAGCTACCCTTACATAATATCTCAATTTAGCAATATTGGCCCAGTCCTTGATAATATGAAGATTCTCTTTAAAATTGAGCAGGAAATAATGCATTAATGTAAAAGCAATTAATGAAAGCAACCATGCATGGTACATGCTGTCCAGGATGTTGATGTCCTAGGATCCCTTGTAACTGCATTGGGGCTTTCTGGCTGCAAGTCATTTTATGCTCACAGTTTCCAACACAACTACATAGGAAGTGCAGCTGCCCACGATGGCCCAGAGAAATCCTAGGCAGGGGTCTATCCACCTCCCAATAGCCTATCTAGCACCCATTCCAGTGGCACACTCACTCCTTCAGTCACTGTGCCCTGATTGTCTTGCCCGTCTTCATCATCATCTTCGTCATCTGCTTCTCCTTTCTGAACAAACTCATTTCTCGTTCGAAGGTACAAATCCCAGAGTTTGCAAGCAGCTTTATATTCAGGAGAATCTGGCTGTACATTAACAAAGAGAAGAGAAAAAAAAAATCACTTTAGAATTTTATTATATTTCAACTATTACACTGAAGTATCCCGTTCCAGTAGACTAGTATTCTAAGACATAACTTTGAAAACTCTATTACAAACTTAAAAATCCTTATGATTTGAAGATACACAGGCCTCAATTACTCTTCTGAAGAACTAAGTGTATATTTTAAATGCATTGTGAAATCAAGTTTTATTATTTACTTATGCCCTATCTCATTATAGAAAGACTTGAGGCAGAAGAGAAATGATTTGCTAAATTAAGACTATTCCTAGCACATTAAGAAAGACAATTTAAAGGATAAGATCCAATTTAAGGGATACAAATCTAAAGGACAGAAGCTCATGGTGGGTGGGTATAGCTCAAGTGGTACAGCACATACTTAGCATACACGAGGATCCTGGGTTCAATCCCCAGTACCTCCTCTAAACATAAATAAATAAACCTAATTACCTACCCCTCCCCCCAAATGAATAAATAAATGATAGAAGCTCATGATTATTCTGATATCACTTCTATTTTTAAACTATTTAATACGTTATTTGAATATTTTCTTTTCCTGAAGTTTAGGGAGGATAAACTAACCGAAAATTTCCAGTAAGAACAACACTGGCTACGACACTAAAAAAATGAACACTTTATAAGGAGTAAGCAGTGTTCATAAAAGCAAGAATAGAGTAAACGCTGGAACTCAGATGAGCAAGTGGAACACTGAAGCCAATGTTCATCTTGAGGGCATCTATAAGACAAGATAAACCTAAGCTATAGTTTTCAAGGTTCCTTGAGGCTTCAAGGACAGGAAATAAAGGGCATGGCTGCAGTAAGTGGGAATTCAAAACAATTCAGTTTCTATGCTGCCAGGGAACAAGGAAGATTATCCACCTCAGCCTCTACCCAGCTCAACCATGGCACTGTGTGGAGAGGAGAGGCATTAAGTGAATCTCCTCTGAGAACTCTTCAACACAAGCTGGATCTAGCAAAGAGATGCCAGGTGCCTGGGATAAGCAACAAATCTCTAGATGAACCCAACTTCAATCTAAGTCTCAAAGAATCTCTACAGATAAAGTTCCAAGAAATATAAGCTCATGGTCAAAAATCATGAAACAAATAAGAATAAAAGAATCACAAGAGAAAGCTAGCAAAAATGACATGCAAATACTTTAGATATTGAGTTATCTGACACAGAGTAAAAATTAAGTATGCTGAATATGTCTAAAGAAACAGTAAGATTGAGGGAGGGTAGAGCTCAGTAGCACAGCTCATGCCTAGCATGCATGAGGTCCTGGGTTCAATTCCCAGTACCTCTATTAAAAAAAAAAAAACAACTGAAAAAAAAGAAATAAACAATAGGATTGATGATACAAGCAAAGTGTGGAAAACCCTAAAAAAGAAACTACTTCCAAGTTACAAAAAACATAAATATTAAAATGTAAAAACTCAACAGATTGGTTTAAGAGCAGAGTTCAAAGAAAAATGAACTAAAGAAATTACCTAAAATGAAACACAGACACAAAAAAGAGGACAATGAAAGGTTAAGAGACATGGAAACCTAAGAGAGTTCTAATAGAACATCCAATTAGTTCTATAAAGAGAAGTAAGAAAATAGGGCAGGGGCAGTATACAAAGACATAATGGCTGAAAACGTTCTAGAGCTGATGAAAAACACCAACCTAAAGGTTTAAAAATATATACAACTCCCAAATTCTATAAGAAGAAGATATTCATATATAGACATTTCACAGTGAAACTGCAGCATATAAAAGACAAAAAGAAAATACTAAAGACAGCTTTAAAGAAAAGACAGATAACCTTTGAAGGAACTACAGTTATACTGACAGATGATTTCTCAACAGCAGAATGAAACAACAGCAATAAAAGAATAAAAGTATAAAGGAGTAATGCACTTCTGAGTAAAAATACTAACCATATAAAACAATAATACTGTTTTATGGGATTGAAAATTTGCCACAATAATACTTTTACAAAACATCAGTAGCATAACTAAAAAGACAGATCAGATTTAAATTATTCTAAGGTCTTTGTATTGTTATGAAGGAGGTTTAAGATACTAATCAACTTCTTACTTTGATAAATTAATTATGCATATTAAAACTTCTTGGATAAGAACTAATAATCAATAGATCACATAACTTCCAAATTATAGAGGGAATAAATTAAAAATAAAATAAAACCAAAAGAAGGCAAAGAGAAAACAAAATAAATTACAAAATGAGATAAATAGAAAGTAGAAATTTAAACAATAATACATCCAAATGGTAATCACTGAAACTGTAAAGAGATGAAATGCTCTAGTTAAAAGGTAAAGATGATCAACTGGATTAATAGAAATTCATCTATATTTGGTTGACAAGAGACACATTAGCAGTAAAAAAGATATGAAAAGGTTGGAAATAAAAGAATGGAAAAAATAGGTAAACACAAAAGTAAAGATGATATAACTCTACATGTATTAATATCAGATAAGAAAGACTTCAAACAAAAAGACACTAACGATAAAAAAAGCTACTACAAATTGCTCTAAAAGAATAAAGTCTATTTTAAAAAAAGCTACTACATAACACAAAAAACATTCAATTTACTAAACAATGTAAAAATTTTAAACTTGTATGCTTCTATTTGCATAGTTTCAAAAACCAAGAAAAAAATCACTAGAGCTAAATAGGAGAAACAGACAAATCTATCATCAGAGTTAGAGATTTTAAAACATATTTTGGTAAGTAGACAGTGCATGCAGGTAAATTAGTCAGGATATAAAAGATTTTAGAACATAATTAACAAGCCAGGTCTAATGGACATATGCAGAGTATTATACCCAGTGAAAAGCACTCTTGTTATATTCACAAGATTTAGAGCAGCATTGTTCATGACAGTTACAAGCAGAAATAACCCAAATGTCCATCAACTAGGAAGCAGATAAACAAAATGTGGTATATCCATATAATGGAGTATTATTCAGTCATAAAAAGGAATGAAGTACTAATACATGTTACAACATGGATGAACCTTAAGATATTATGCTCAATGAAAGAAGCTAGTCATCAAAGGCCATATAGTGTATGATTCCACTCACATGCAATGTCCTGAACAGGTAAATCCATACAAAAAGAGAGTAGATCAGTGGTCACCAGAGGCTAGGAGAGGGAGAAATGAAGCATGCCTGTTGATGGGTATGGATTTCGTTTTGGGGTAATGAAAAAATTCTGGAGTTCGATAGTGGTGATAGTTGCATAACTTTCTGAATATATTAAACACCCCTAAGTTGTACACTTTTAATGAGTATGTGAATTATATCTCAATGAAAGAAAAAAATATATACACATAGTATTAATAATAAATCAGGATTAGGGGTGGGGTTTAGCTCAGTGGTAGAGTGCATGCTCAGCATGCACAAGGTCCTGGGTTCAATCCCCAGTACCTCCATAAAAAAAATAAATAAATAAATAAATAAATCTAACAACATACTTTACAGAATCTTGACAAAAAAATAAAAAGCTTTGTTAAGATACATTTTAAAAGACAAATTAATGAAGATATACCAAATTCATAGATTGAAATAATCAACATCACAATTCTGTCAATTCTCCAAAATATGATATAGTCAGTGCAATTCCAATAAAAATTCAAATTTTTTTCTGCTTGTTGACTTAACACACTAATATTTAAATGTATAAGGAAAGACCAAGAATGTATAAGGAGAGGACCAAGAATAATCAGGCACTTTCCTTAACAGATCAAGAATATTTACAAAGCCATAGCAATTAAGGTAGAAGTAGAATAGCCCAGTTTTAGATAAACTGGCCAGAAGAAAAGGAACAGAATGAAAGACCAGAAAGAGAACCATGAGCACATAGAAACAAACGATGCCAACACTAACACCGCAGACAAATGTGAGGAGGATGGTCATTTCAAAGCGCTGCTTATACTGGTGGAACAAAAAACAGATTTCTACCTCACAGAAGATATAAATATCAATCCCAGTTGCATTAAAAGCTTATATATATAAGACAAAACTATTAAACACCTAGAAAAAATAAGAGAAGAATATCTTTATAATTTGGGGGCAGGAGAGATTTCTGAAACAAGACACAAAGGAGGATAAATCACAAAGTTAAAGACTGATAAATCTGACCATATTAAAATAAAAATAACTTCTGTTCATCAAGACACCATAGAGAGTCAAAACATAGCCACACAGTGGGAGAAGATATTTGCAACACACATAACCAAAGAAGGATTAGTATCTAGAAGAAAAAAAATCTCTAAAAATAAATACGAAAATTAAAAAAACCCAAGAGACATGGGCAAAAGGTTTGGGCAGACACAGAAGAAATAAGAATGGTTCATAATCTTATCAGTCTTCAGTTTCTTTACTAATAAAAGAAATGCAAACTCAAACTCCAAATGAGAAACCACTACTTCCCTACCAGACTGATAAATTTTAAAAAGCCATACAATTAACATATTGGGTACCTTCTAAATTTGATGCTTTCTTACCTTATAATAGGCTTTTGCATTGTTAAAAAGCAGCTGGAAGTCAGCAGTCAGCAGATTAACATCATCATACTCTTCCATTTTTAGTTTCTGTTGGATTTTCATCAAGTCAATGGGCTGAGAAACCACTTCATAATAGTCTGGTTGATTTCTGTTACAATTTAATGGTTTTTAAAAGGTATTAATTGAAAGCCTATAAAAAGTTATGTATCAAAACTATCTGTAGTAATGTCCAATATTCCAAATGACAGAACATACTAGATCTGCTCTCATTATTAGAAATGAAAGGGGATAGCAAAAGCAAGATGTATATGCATGCCCTTTTCAAAACACATATTAGTGATATAAAACCTAAATTAGGATCTGTGGTCTTTTATATGCTAAATATTTAAGATTTAGGGCACCAGTACCAAAATCATGTCAATGGCATCTTCCGCAAATGAAAATGACTTACCTTTCATGGTATTCAATAGTGGTTGAAAACAGATTATGTTTCAAAGCTCCTTATAAACTTAAAAATAAACTCTTTTTTTTTTTAAATAAACTGTCTTTTCTTCAGTTAGTGATCACACAACTTTCTCTGACAAGTACTATTAACTGCCTAGTATATATGCTACTTTAATATCAAGTGCTAAAATAACAAAGGAGAAAGATGAGGCCCTTGGCACAAGTCTACCAAAGATAAAAAGGCATAAGATACAAACAAACATGACAAACCTATTAAAAAAAAAAAAAAGCAAGGAATGATAAACTCAAAGTTCAGAACAGTAGTTATCTCCTGGAGGGAAGGGATTGTGAAGGTAGTTATTCAAAGGTAGTTATACTAATTTCTTAAGTTGGGTTTTGGGTTCATGGATGTTTATTATTATTCTTTACGACTTTTTCAAATGGAGTTCAATGAGACAAGTAAACTTTCTGAACAATTACCTAAGTGACATTTTTCTTAATTCTCCCTTAGGGATAGATAAACCTCAGACTAGATGAGTCAGAGGATAAGTTATCACATATAATGAATGTCATGGGAGGGGTGGGTATAATTCAGTGGCAGATCACATGCTTAGCACGCAAGAGGTTCTGGGTTCAATCCTCAGTACCTCCATTTAAAAAAAAATTCAAAAAAGGAAAAAAGGAATGTCATGGTCATTAAGGCTTTAATCTCTTTTGGGACACTGGCTGACCTGTGACAGCCATGTAGGTATGATATATTTAATTTTTTAAAACTTTTTACTTTGACATAAAAATTGCAAGAATAGAACAAAGACTATTTATTCTGAACCATTTGAGATTGAGCTGCTGACAGGATGTCCTATTACCCCAGAGGAGTTTAGTGTTTTCCTACAAAAAAAATACCATAGTTTAATCACCAAATCAGAAAATTAACTCTGATGCAGTCCCACCATCTAATCCTCAGACCCCATTTATATTTAGCCAACAGTTCCACAACTGTCCTTCATAGCAAAAGGATTAAGTTGAGAATCACATTACATTTAGTTATATTTCTTTAGGTTCCTTCAATCTGAAATAATTCCTCAGTCTTTCCTTGACTTTCATGATCTTAATACTTTTGAAAATTAATGCCAGTTGTTTTGCAGAGTGTCCCTCAACCTGGGGTTGTCTGTTTTCCTGATGAATAAATTCAGGTTAAACTTATTTGGCAGGACTATGACAGAAATGATGCTATATTCATCTCACTGAGCCCTATCAGGTGGCACATGATTTCAACTTGTCCCATTACTTGGATGAAGTTGGTTTTGGTCACTTGATTATGGTCAGCCAAGCTTCTCAACTAACCAAGTTACTCTTTTTCTCCTTGAACTTTATGGAAAGGTACCTCCAGACTATGTAAAATCCCATTCCTCATCAGCTTATTCACTTATTTATATCAATGTGGATTTCTGGATTCCTATTTTACTCAGTGGGTTAAAAACCATTATTATAATTATTTTGATGCTCAAACTGCTCCAGGTTTGGCCAGTAGAGGGCATCCTTTTGAGATGGCTTCTATTTTCTAAGATCTTTTGACATGTTCCGATCACCCTTTGAGCACATGCTTATTTTCTGGCACCATGAAGTGTTATAGACTCATCGTGTACTTTCCCTGCCCTTGAAATCAGCTATTTACCCAAAGAACTCTGGTTCCTTTTAATGGTAAATAATATTTAAAAACCAAGACTGAGGTGCTAGCAGCTGTGTTTATTTCTACTGGGTGCTGCTGCTCCTAGCTGTCTCAGTGGACAGAGCTATGGAAGAGACATATGCTCCCATTTATATCGACGTTTATTTCTGTATCTACATATATTGGAAACGATGAGTTCATACCAATACTTCCAATTCTAACTTAGCACCTCAGGGTTCACTCTAGTTTCCTTGCCCTATTTGTACTCCTTTTCTGCAATAATGAGAAGCCTGAGCCCCTTTATTCACAATGTATTTACTTAAATGACTGTCCTGAGGGTAAGCAATCTCCTTTTGCTGCTGTTCTACCCCACAATGGTCCCCTCATCTCACTCAGGCTATGACCTGTGCCATCCCCTCCCCAACAGCCTCAGGCTAGGCCCCACCCCAAACGGATGCCCTCCTTCCCCCTCCTATGACAGACCACTGCCACCACCACTCCCCCAACATGAATACCCTCCCTCCCCCACTTAGGCCTCAATACCTTGTGCCAGGAAGTCCTTCTGTATAAACCCCCTCTTTATCATGCCCAGACTCTGACACCCTGTGCTGACACTACTACTGTCCACAATGCCTATGCCCCTCACAACCCTGCCCTTCCCCACTGCTTATCTCCTTTGCAGCTGCCTACCTACCTCAGCCTGACCTAATGGCTTTGGATTGAATTCTCTAGGAAGGGAAAGCAAGAGGAAGAACAAACTGAGTTTTTAAAACACTTACCAACTGTTTACAATTTTAGTGAACTATAAAATTAAGTATGAGGGCATAAAAAGAGTACTCAATCTACTGTCCAGAGAAAGTGTAAGAACATAAAGGTCTCATTGAGTAACACCAAAGGACCATCTAGGCCTAATATGAATGTCGTCGTGGCACCAACGGCCTCTCTCACAGTGAGCATTAGGGCTTTGTTAACTTGGTATCCAAGATGGCTCTCTCCACCTGGGCCTGATGGGCCACACTGCTCCTTGCTGAGGCTGGACCTCAGCAGTCTCTCAAGCTTGGGGTGTTATCTGCAGACAATTGAGAACCCAATGAGGATACATATCTACAAAGGACACTATCTCCCAGAAACTCTGCCAGAGGGCTCCTCACAAACGTTTTCAGAATTACCACACAGACAGAAGGGATCAGGATCCCAACATGTCCCTCTATATAAGATGGTCAAAATAAGTACCCACCTCCTTTGAAAATGAAATAGCTCTTATTAATTTTTTCCACTTAAATTAATATAGAAAAAACATAAAAATGTAAAAATTGTCCCTATTCATCTAGAGTTAAAAGCACTAAAAGTATTCTTCCAGACTTCTGTGCATACATATACACATACAGGACTGTGCAGTACACATCTTAACAGCTTCTCTCTTTCAACAATAGGTGAGGGCACCCTGCCATCATATGGCCACAGAATAGTCAAAGCACAACTAAGAGTTTTAACAAGAAAAGTGAGAAACACTTTGCCTGATGTGCAGAGCCTGCTGGTTACCCTCAAACCTATTTTCCCTCCTTCCCAAGATGACAGCATTCTAGCTGCTGCCTGGGTACTAAAGACCAAATTTTCCAGCCTTGTTGCAGCTAAGTTCTAGCCAACGCAAGAGCTGAAGTGTACCATGTCCAAGTCATTTTTCCTGTGGGCTGGATGATAGTTGTGGTGGTGAGCCATCTCAGACCATGCAGACAAGGGCGATACCCAACGCACAGCAGAAAAGAGACAACATCTCGGCCCTGAAGACCTCACAGAGTAAGACTCTGACATGAGAGAAAGCAACCGTTCCTGTTTCAGCCATTGTTAATCTGAATGTCCTAGTACAAGCAGCCTAATATACTAATGAAAACAAATCTCAAAAAGAGATTCACAATTGTGTAGCTCTGAGCAACACTACTTCCCACAAACTCTTGAGAAAACACGCATCCCATGAGGGGCAGAGATGCACTCATGCACAGCAACGGGGGGAAGGCAACAGTGCCCTTACAGTACTGCGTCATGGAGACTAGAAAACAGAGCTCCAGCACCCAAGGCCCACACCCTCCAGCCCTCAGCACTAGCCTGCTGGTGGAAAGCAGGAGCAGAGGGGCAGTCCTTTTCCATGAGGTGTCTGTGTACTCTAATATGATGTTGCTCCTTATACAACGTACTGGTTAAGAGCACAGGCTACACAATCAGAAAGACTGAGTCTGAATTCTGGTTACCCTTTAGTAGTTCTAAGAACTTGTACAAGTTCTCATCTATGAACTGTGATAACAATACTGCACAGGTTTAAACCACATAAGGCCTGGAAAGTGCTTGGTACTGGGTCTAGCATGTAGTAAGCAACAAATATGAGCTTCTACTAACTTATGTTAATTAAACGACAACTCTTAAGAGACTGTTACTGATAAACCTAGTGAAATGTGGAGACAGTTACCTCATTTAAAACAAACAAAAACCTTCTTTTTTGGCATACTAATTTACAGAGCTCTAATTCTGGATGATGACATTGCATCCTTGCAATGGTGGCTCTGCTCTCTGAGGTAAGACGTTTGCCTTCAACTCAACCTATAACTTGTTGGCTACCCACTGTGGCATCAACCTTCATGAATTGATCTAAATCTTTAGTTAATTCATTGTATTAGTTTCCTATAGCTGCTATAACAAATTATCACAAACTTAATGGCTTAAAACAACAGAAATTTGTTATCTTACGGAAGTCCAAAAAGGGTCTCACTAAGCTAAAAGGCAAGATGTTCACATTCTTTCTGGAGGTTCTAGAGAAGAATTCACTTCCCTGCCTTGTTCAGCTTCTAGAGGCCACATGCATTCCTTGGCCTGGAGCCCTGTTCTTCCATCTTCAAAGCCAGGACTACAACATCTTCAAATCTCTCTGACTGGACTCTTCTGCTTCCCTCTTCCCTGTCTAAAGACCCCTGTGATTACATTGGGACCACCTGGATAATCCAGGATAATTTCTTCAATTGAAAGTCAGCTGACTAATAAACTTAATTTCTCTATGTCATGTAATTCTAGACATTCATGGATTCCAGGGATTAGAACATAAATCTATTTGGGGGCCATTATTCTATCTACCACATTCATGTGTGTTTTCAGAACAAAACCTTCAACTGCCAGAGTTTGAAAAGAATAGTGATATTATTCTGACAGCAAGTGAGGAAAGAAGCCCTAGTCAGGGGTAACATAGCCTTCAAAGGGAAGTGTGTGCAAGGTGCATACTGGGACCAGTAATTTGTTTGCTTCATTGGATCACAGAAGTCAAGCCCAAAAGTTAGGGAGGAAAGAGCAAAAGCAAGGTGAAAATAATAATTGTGGCCTTTCTGCATATTTTGAAAAACTGCTTCTTTTTAACTATGATAAATTCAACTTCACTGCTACCCTAAAGGCTTTTAAATAATTTTAAAAAGTATGTTCCACTCTCAAGGAACTAGAGAAAGAAAAACAAACTAAATCCAAAGCTAGCAGAAGGAAACGATATATAAAGCAGAGTTAAATAAAATAGAGAACAGAAAAATAGGGGGGAAAAAACCAATAAAGCTAGGAGTTGTTTTTTTTTTTTAAAGATCAACAAAATTGACAACCCCCTAGTTAATTTATTAAGGAAAAAAGGACTCACAAAGTCAGAAATGAAAGCAATGACATTACAACCAATGCCACATAAATAAAAAGAATTGAAAGAGATTACTATAAAAACTGTATGCCAATAAATTGGCTACCATAGAAGAAATGGATAATTCCTAGAAATATACAATCTACAAAGACGGAACAGGAAGAAACAGAAAATTCGAATAGATATGCAACTAGCATGGAGATTGAATCAGCAATCAAAAAATCTCCTGGAATAGAAAAGCCTTGGACCTCCTGGCTTTACTGTTGAATTCACCAAACATTTAAAGAACTCACATAATTCTTATCAAACTTTTCCAAAAAATTGGAGGAGGGAACCATGAAGCTAGCAATGCTAAGAAAGCTACAGACCAATAACCCTTACAAACGCTGATACAAAAATCCTCAACAAAGTGAATTCAGCAGCGTATTAAAAGGATTACACACTATGACCAAGTGGGATTTATTCCTCAAATGCAAGGATGGTTCAATTTATGAAAACTGGTAACAGTAATGAATCACATTAATAAAATGAAGGAAAATAACCACATGATCATCTCAACTAATGCATAAAAAGCATCTGACAAAATTCAACACCCTTTCAGGGTAAAAACTCTCAACAAATTAGGTATAAATGAAAACTCTCTCAACAAAATAAAGGCCTTATATGAAAAGTCTACAGCTAATATCATACTAAAAATGGTGAAAAGACAAAGATGTCTGCTCTCACCAATTCTTTTCAACATAGTACTAGAGGTCCTAGCCAGAGCAATTAGGCAACGAAAAGAAATAAAAGAAAGAATTTCATCTAAATTGGAAAGGAAGCGGTAAAATCATCTCTGTTCACAGATATAAGAACTTACACAGAATACTCTAAACACGTCACACACAAAAACTTGTAGAATAAGCAAATTCAGCAAAATTGCAAGATACAAAATCAACATACACAAAAATCAGTTGCATTTCTATATACTAACAGTGAACAATCCAAGAAGATTAAAGAATAAATCCAACCAATGAGGTGAAAGACTTAAACACTGAAAACAATGTATTTCTGTAGGAAATTAAAGAATAAACAATTAAGTGGAAATACACCCCATGTTTATGGATTAGAAAACTTAATATTGTTAAGACACCAATATTACCTGAAACAATCCACAGAGTCAATGCAAAAACCTGTCAAAATTCCAATAGCATTTTTTGCAGAAACAAAAAAAACCCATCCTGAAGAACAACGTTGGAAGATCACTTTAGTCAGGGTTCTCCAGAGAAACAGACCAATAGGATATATATATAGAGAGAGAAAAACAGAGGGAAAGGGATTATTATGGGAATTGGCGATTATGGAGGCTGAGAAGTCCCAGGATCTGCCAGCTGGAGACCAGGAAAGCCAGTGATATAATTCAGTTTGAAAGCCCAAGAACCAAGAGCTCCAAGCACAGGAGAAGATGGATGTCTCAGCTCAAAAAGAGAACACAAATTCACTTGTTCTATTTAAGCCCTCAGGGAACTGGATGATATCCAACTCCACTGGTGAAGGTCCTCTTCTTTACTCAATCTACCTATTCAGTTGCCAATCTCTTCGAGACATCCTCACAGACATAATGTTTTACAAGCTATCTGGACATCCCTTAACCTAGTCAAATTGACACATAAAATTAACCATCATGGAGAACTCATGCTTTTTGATTTCAATACTACAAAACTTCAAGTGTAGTGGGGATGTGGAAAACTCGAACTCCTATACACTGTTGGTGGGAATATAGAAAACAATATGGTGATTCCTCAAAATATTAAAAATAAAATTACTGTAAGATCCAACAATCCACTTCGCGGTAAACATCCAAAAGAACTGAAAGCAGCATCTTGAAGAGGTATTTGCATTTGCACACTCATGTTCACTGCAGCATAATTCACAATAGCCAAAAGGTGGAAGCAAGTATTTATCAATGGATGAATAGATAAACAAAATGTGGTATACTCATACAATGGAATATTGTTCAGTCTTAAAAAGGAGGGAAATTCTGTCTCATGTGGTACAACATGGATAAATCTTGAGGACACTATGTTAGGTGAAAGAAGTCTGTCAAAAAAGATAAATACCGTATGATCCCACTTATATGAGATACCTAAGTAGTCCAATTCACAGAAACAGAAAGTGCACTGGTGACTGCTAGGGGCTGAAGGTGGGGAAGGGGGAAATGGGGAGTTATTTAATGGGCACAGAGTTTCAATTTTACAATATGAAAAAGTTCTGAAGGTCTGCTATGTAACAATATTTAACACTTATTGAACTGTACACTTGAAAATGGTTAAGACTAAATTTTATGTTGTATGATTTTGACAGTGAAAAATTTTTTAATTAAAAAAATTTTTTTTAAATATGCTTCACTACATCTTGACAACTGAAACTAAAATATGGACCCCAGTATCATTTAAGCCATTCCTTCCAAAGGAAACTCAATTACCATTTTCGACATGGACCCGGGATCAAACCCCTTCCACTTACCTTCGCTTTGGTGCCCTAATGAAGAGCTCACAGAGGAGCCTGCCCTGCTCATCCTTATAGTCTCGGATGGTGTTGTAGAGTTCATGGCACACAGCAATCTACACATATGAAAAAGAGAAAAATCACCAGAAAAGTGAACAGAAAGCCAGTGTAGGCATTAGGGTTATCTTAAAAACAAAAACAAACAAACAAAAAAATAAACGCAAAAACTCATAAAATGCTAGTAGATTAGAAAAAGGATGAATCCCCAAATTCGCATTCCCATATGGGAACGGAAGTCTGAAATATGCTGACAGTATCTCTCCTTATTAAAATCATTTAAATGATTAAATTTTTCATCAGATTTATGCTACTGGTGACTTTCCTTTCCTTTGAAACTAAATTAGTTTACATCACTCTTGCTTAAAAATTATCCAAGTAGGGGTTTCTTACTACTCAGAGAATAAAATCTAAACTCCTAATATTGCCCACAGAGCACGTAGGGTACACTCTGGCTGGGAAGACTTTGCCAGTTTCCTTCTCCCTCTTAACCATCTCTCTGTAATCACAACACACCAAAACCCTTCCTCACCCAGGCCCTCTGCCTGGGAACACTTCCCCAGCACTGTATAGGGCTGATGCCTTCTGATCATAGAGAACCTTTCCTGAAGGTATGGGCCAAAATAGCCCAAATCATCCCAACTTCTTCTTAGCACTCATCATTAGCTGAGGGTACTTTATTATTTATTTGTTCATCTGTTTACATTCTGCTTCCTCCAAAATGGAATCTAAGCACCATGTCAAAAATTACCATGTCTTACACATGGCTATATCTCAATTACCAGAACAGTGCTCAGCATATGACAAGCACACAGTTACCTGAGTGAACATATAAGGTGACATACTGATATTCTTTATTATTTCATAATAGAGTTAAACTGTAAGACTTTTGGCTAAATACACACTTTTCATAAAAGAAAGGTTAAGAATATCAAGCCAGAGGAAAAAGAAGCTGAGTGGCCTTGCATCTTAACTGCTTATCATTAAAGGGAGAGTAGGGAATTTGTGCAGAAGGCAGAAACCTGTGTCCAAGTTACTCACAGGGTCTACAGTCGGAAGATTGGAAAGTCTCCTTCTTTTCCTGCTTGGGCCTGGTGTGGACACAGAATGGTGCCCGTCATCAAAGTCCCCGCTGACACTACTGGAAGGGGAGGTAGCTCTTCTTCTCTTGGAACCCATGGAATCCAACTTCTTCTGTAAGAAATAATTAGCCATGTTCTTATATTTAAATTTACACTCTGCCACCAAGCCCTCAGCTGGCCACCTGCTAGCTACCAGGCTTCTGGTTCACTTAGGAGGATATCCTCACTGTTGCAAAGCTTAGCTAACTTCGTTTTTTTAATACAAGTCCTGGACCTTGCTTTAGCCCCTTCACTTAGAAAATGCTACACTTTCAACTTGGATGGGACAAATTCAAAAAGGTATACTCATTTGTATATTACTAATTTTGAATGACTCAGCCACTTCTGGTCCCAAATCTACCCTAGACCAGAGTTTGGAAACCCACATGTTGTAGTATACCAGTGTGTTGGAGGTATTAATCCCTCAGCCCCTGAGGCAGCAAGGAAGGCCTCAGGGACAGAGGCCCCAAGGTGGTCACCTCTGGAGTCAACAGCCTCATCCATTTTCCCCAGTGTTTCTTACAATTATGCTCACCTTCCAGGTAGACCAAGATGTGAAAAAGAACAGGAAGGAGAGTCTGAGGCAATGAGTAGTACAAAAGGGGAGGGAACAGAGGACTAACCTAGTATTTTAGATGTGCCCTAAAATTAACACACTGAAAATGATTTTTCTCCATTCATTAAAGAAGGATCCATAAGACATATGCCAGAAAACACTTAACATGACTTGCCATACTTATGCTAAAGTAGTAAAACCGCGTTTTGAAATTTTTCTGTCAATCCAGACAACCTTCTTTTCAGTTATATGAGTTACTCTATCCCTGTGAATTCACAGCTTTACATTTCAGTAGATGATCTGGAAGAGCGCCTCAGAAGTGAGCTTTTAGGTTCTCCTCGGCCTTTCCGAAACATGAATATTCGCTCTCAGTTTTAGGAAGGTTGCTAAGTAACTAATCTTAACATAAATTTACAAACATATATATTTGACTATACAACACAAGAATTGCAACCACTGAAATGATCTGCTACAGCTAGAGGAAAGGGGCGTATACCCCAGATAATCCTACAATGCTTATACAATTTAACAACAGTGTCGAATAGTATGCTGTGATTTCAAAGGTCTTTCTCTAAAGCTAAAAGAAACACTGATCCCAGTGTCACTTATCAACATTCAACTTCAGGAAACTAAGACACTAGCAGCTGAGAGAATGAGTTGTCAGTAGTATGTAGAGAAAAACTGGGGGTTTCCAGGTAATAGAAAGCAGAAGCAAAACCAACCAACAAATAAAAAACTCTGGTAACCAACTGAAAAACAAGAGGAGTCTCTTATCTCTTCCTCTGAACTACAGTCCACATGGTATTTAAAAACAGAGCCTAACATGATGATGTTCGTGATTATGTTCCTTTCTCTAGGACTTGGTTTGTTATACACTGTATAGTTTGCAATTGGCTACAAGCGGCGAAAGCTTCAAAAAGCTTAGGTCAAAAGCCAGCCAAGTGTGACTGATTTTTGTTTGTTTTATAAAAGGCTGGTAAACTGGACTCAGTTCATTAAAATGAAGAAACTAAGGACCAAGCTTTGGTAAACAATTTACGACGAGGACACAAGTGAATGTGATAAACATCAGGTGGGAATCTTTATGTAAAGGACAACAAAATTTAAGAAAGGTGGAAGGGAAAAGGCAAGGAAGGACAGAAAAGGGAAAGGGTGTAGATTATCAGTAATTTACCAGCTTTACCAGAGCACAACCAGCGCCTCGAAAAGCCAGTCTCCTCATTATGTCTGAAGGCCAAGTGAAGCCAGTTGGAGAAGGCAGGGCTTTAGAAGTGCTGATTCAATGTTAATATATTCAAAACTGAAAGAGAAGAACAAGGCAGAGAAAGGGGAAATAAAGAGAAGGGTCAGACGGAGTAAAACTGAGTACGAATAGATAGAAAACATTCAAGCAGAACTGCTAAAGAAAGATAAGAAAACTGGAGAAAATAGGCACATCAGTTCTCTTGTGCCAATCAAACTGGTACAAAGGCTCAGGCACTAGCGGTACCTGACACTTCTTTCATTTTAAAACCAACTGTTTTTCACATGCTTAAAGATGTCTCACTGAGGTTCCCTTTTACTCACATGGAATGACTGTCAATTCCAGGAATGAAGCATGCCTCCCCAATGTGCCCCCTAGTGAATAAGAACAGAGTTCAATCACAGAGCTGGAATGGAAAATGAACACATGTGGAAGGCTCACATGTGACACCAAGGGTTGACAAGCTAGAACAAACCAAGAATGGTTTATGTGAGCAGAGTCTGGAAAACTCCCCATCACAAAAATTCAAAGAAAGACATTTTTTTTTCCCTAAAAGTCCTAACAGCATCGAAAAAAAAAATGCCACATTCAACCTCAGAAAGATTAAAAAAAAAAAAAAAAAGGCTTCAACCATTTGGCAGGAGGTCAAAATTGCTTTTATAAATAATCCACTAAAAAATGACAGAAAAAATGTGGATCACTGGGGGGGGGGTGTATAGTTAGACCATACAGTATCTAAAACTCCTTGAATCATTAATTTACTTTAATAAAGGGAAAAAAGATTCAACTTAGAGATAATTTCCAAATATTTTCTTATCCAAAAAATATATTTTAAAATGTATTTTGGAAGTTTGGCAAGAAAGGTATTGTGGCCAGGTGGGTGGGAGGAGCAACAGGACCTGAACTCAGGTCTTCCATCTCTAGTTATCTGTTTGATGTTGCTTGAGTCACAACCTCTCAGATCTGTTTCTTCATTTCTAAAATGAAAACAGTGAAGTGTACATATCTCTCTTGGAATGCTGTGACAGTAAAATGTAGATGAAATCACTTTGAAACTTCAAAACAACAAAAATGTTAAGTTTTAACTCTAGAATTGCATGCTCCCCTGGGCATAGGAAAAGCATTTTATCCATTTTTGTAGCCTGACTTACAGTATGGTTTGGGTGATCGAGTTATCTGTTTGATAAATGTATTAAAAGTGCACTTAAGAGGAACATTAAAAAAAAAAAGTTTGTGTGGTTTCAAAGGCCTGTGAGCATCCCTTAAGAAATTCTTTTTCCATAAAGAGAAAAGAAAGATTCTGAAACTCAATTACAAGTTTCAAAATGCCACTGATTACAGTTACATGTCCAAAAGCCTAACAACCAATGATAAATTAAAACGGATAGTAATGAATAATTTTACAATGTGCAACTGGGAAAATATTTATTCAGTACAGCCAAATGGTATATTTTGACAGTTTATGAACTTTTAGTACTCTCCTGTATTTCCAGTACTCTCCTGTATTAGCACTATGATACACGTTTAAAACAAAGATCTTAGAAAACTGAAGATTCAAAGGGGGAAAAATATAATCACTTATAATCCTATTTTCCAAAGAAAAACCATCCTTAACAGCATTCATAGATTTCAGTATTTATTCTATGCCCTGTTTGCCTTTTTTTTTTTTTTCTTGACAAAAGTGTGAACAAACCATATGTATGATATTGCAGCCTGTATTTTAACTTAGGGACGATTCTTCTGAGTCAACATTCTTTCACATAATGTTGGAGAATTTGATAGTAGTCTATCATACAGATATACCAATTTACTAATCTTGGGAATTTGGGTAGAATATTAATACTGATAGTATTGTACACTCCCAAAGCCAAAGAAAGTAGTCAAAGCCCTCCAATTATCCACACACATAGTTGTTACTCATTTGACATACTTCAAAAGATACCTTCCTTCTTACTGTGGATCTTAAAGCATGGTTAATCTGTTAACAAGTGATAAAGCAGAAATTATACTACTCTTTTGTACTGAATCCAATATGCTTCTGAATTATATTTGGGAAAAGAGTGCACTACTACATGGAAAAAAAAAACCCTAAAAATCATTTTTGAGGAGTCCTAGCTTGTTTGGAAATAAGTTAATAAAAATGCTTTACTCCTACATACGTTTCTAAAGCTGTAGTAATAATTTCTATATCCACTATACTCTGTTTTTGTCATGTTTTTCAGGATTCCTTCTACGTTTTTGCCAATCTTCCTTCCCTTTCAAGCCATCAATATCTACCCTATATTAACAAAACTCACTTCTCTCTCAGTAAAAAATGTTGAGATGAAAAATACTAAAAACCAGAAATGTACACAATTATAAAACCTCGTTTTTTTGCGGTGCGGCAGATCAAAACCTTAAATATTTGGCCTCTACGAGAAATACACGTCCCATTGATAAAAAATACTCAGTCATCCGGAACACAATCGTCTGGAAAATGTTTTTTAAAAAAAATTACTAAGAATTCGTGTCCGAATCGTCAAGAAACAAACAAAAAAAGAAGGCCCTGAGGTGCGGGGGAAATGAAAGACTTTCCCGACCTGTCACTGGTACGCGGGACTAAGGGAAACGTTGACAGCTTTGAAGCTGCCCGCTACGAGCGCTTGGCCAGCCGCCGGGGGCGGGAAAACGGGACGCGGGGAGTTTCCAGACCGCGGCTCGCCTTTGTCCCAGCCGGCAGGTGCGGCAAGGCTGCCGGGCCCGTCCCGAAGCCCGCCGCCGTGCCCCGCCCCGCGCGCCCGGCCCGACCGGCGCGTCCCCACGGCCGGGGCGGGGCCTCTGCCGCTGCTCCCGCCCGCCCGGGCCCACACAAAGGCCCCGCAGCCGGCCGAGAGGAAGCGGCCCCGCCCGCCCCGGGCCCGGCCTTACCCAGCCGCTCCGCCGCCTGCAGCCCCGGCCGCGGTCGCCGACCGCCGCGCCCCGCCCCGTGGCCGCCACGGCTGCTGCTATTGCTCCTCCGGCCGCGGCCGCCGCCGTCGCTCCAGCACCCGCCGCCCTCACCACCCTCACCGCCCTCACCCCTCCCGGTACCGCCGCAAAACCAGCCCCGCGGCCGCCAAGCGAACCCGGCTCCGCGCGACACTGCGTGCGCGCGCACGCGGGCCTGCGGCGCCGTGCTTTACGGCGGCAGCGTGAGTGCGTAACGCTTGCTCGTGGCCTCAGTTCGCACGTGTTGCCAGCGGAGGTACTTTGCAGCTGCGAGTGATCGGTTGTCGGCCCTGGCGTTCCAGCTTCCAATATGAAGCGGCCAAGTGAGTGGGGCGAGGGGGCTGGGTCTTAGAGGGGCTTCTGTGTCTGATGGTCGACGAACCCACCAGGGCGTTCCTCTGCCGGTTGGTCTCTACGGGAATGAGGGGCCTGCTGGTAGGCCGTTGCCCTGGGTCCGCCTACATCCGAAGGTTAGAAGGCCGCACGTTAGCCGCTGGCCTGTCGTACAGAAGGAAGGCTGGGCCCGAAGGGTGACAATCAGGCTACAGTCCTGTGAGGACCCCGTGGTTTCCCTTCTGGGGCCACGTTCAGTCCGGCGCTGGTGAAGCCTGTGAGCCGTTTCTCAAATCCATTGTTCGTTCCTCCTTGTGGATTCGCGGTGTTTAACAAGAAGTGGTTGTCGTTTTGGGTCTTACACGCTCCCCTGTATGCATTCCCAGTCGAATCTGGGAAGAGTGGGAGCGGGGAAGTTGGGCTCTACAACGGCTCTATTTAGTCAAATTTTCTGGGACTTGAAAGTGGCATGTTTATTTTTACTACGCGCTCCGCAAGATTCTAAAATTAGGTGTCAAGAGCTAGTTAATTACTTAACGCAAAAAGGGACGTGACCCTAGAGTACAGTCATAGAAAGTAAACTGATCATTTGTGGATAAAATGGATTTTTTTAAAAGGATAGAAAATTAATCCTTTTGTAATGTGTTGCTTTGTAGAGTTAAAGAAAGCAAGTAAACGTATGACCTGCCATAAGCGGTATAAAATCCAAAAAAAGGTAAGTCCTGTTCTTAGGAGAGTTACACCAAGGTATACCCAGGTTATATCCAGTATAACGATGAACTACCCCCATTCCGCCTCCAGAAAGAGGTCTGGACTAATATAATTTCATCTCAGGAAACGGGAGTTGGATAGACTATAGACACAAGCTTTTAGGCATCAGAAGTACAGCTGTAGAAAAGTGCAGTAATTCAGTGATGAGAAACTAAACTTTGATCAGCATGGTAACAATCGTTACAAAAAGAATCTCTTGGTCATGCTTTCTTGCTGTTTTGTACATAAATATGTGTGTCTTCTGTATTATGATTAGAGCTCTATTTTTCTAGGTCATTTTATAGGTGTAATTAAACTGTAGCCAGATTGGCTTCTCACATGAATTCTCTTTAGTATTTCTGTAAATTAATAAATTCTTAAAATTATAATAGGTTCGAGAGCACCATCGAAAATTGAGGAAAGAGGCGAAAAAACGGGGTCGAAAGAAGCCTAGGAAAGACCCTGGAGTTCCAAACAGTGCTCCGTTTAAGGAGGCTCTTCTTAGGGAAGCTGAGCTGAGGAAACAGCGGGTGAGATGCATTAACTGAAACTTTGAACGAGTGATGTGTGGGTGTGAGTGTTTTTTCAAAGTAAAGTAACACCACCACATCATTTTGGCTCACCCGTTTCTCCTGTGGCTTGGACACAGCTTGAAGAACTGAAACAGCAGCAGAAACTTGACAGGCAGAAGGAACAGGACAAGAAAAGAAAACTTGGAACTAACCCTGGTGTGGAGCTATCTAATGAGGAACTGGTGAAAGAGGTATGATTAGTCCTGTTTGTGAGCGAGAGAGGAGCTCTGACATAAAAGTCAAAGTACATCCTTAGGGCAGGGGTTGCTATGCCTCTTGGGAAGAAAAAGACTGAGTTCAGTCTTCTGTCTTACCTATTTAAATATTAACTACAGTACCCCAATTAGTTATGAAAAATGGAGAAACGGGTTACATCTACTGACATTCTGATTTTGTGTCCTTTCCCCTTTGTCTTTATCCCCTAGGAATTTGGGCAGAGCAAAGCTAAGAAAGCCAAGTCCAGCAAACAGAATCCGAAGAAGTTGTATTGTCAGGAACTTAAAAAGGTATCTTTGTCTAGGTCAGTGTCTAAAAATGGTAATGAGGTTTAAAAAACTAGAGTTTCTTGGTTGTTTTTTTTTTCCCCATGACACCAACTTTGTGGAAGTAGAGTTCTCTTGAGCTGGAAGAATCCTTCAGCAAGTTGGTTTATTTTGTTATGTTTAGCTGAAGGAATATTCTGGTTTTAAATTTTTGCAGGCGGGCATAAGCATGATTTGCAAAAAGTGACATTTTGTAACATGTTGACACAAGCCATAGTTTAAATAGAAGAGAATAGTAATAGTTTAAACAAAGAGAGTACATTAGCATAAGCAGTGCAAAAATTAGTCTCTATAAAATACTATGCTGAAACCTAAGTGAAGGAGGTCAAGGGGATGTTTTGGTTTGGTTGTTCCCCAGCACTCCCATCCCCATCACCTGTTTTCCTAAGCTCACTCCCTCCTATGAATAGACCCTGACTATGCTTTTCAGCTCTTGGCAGGGCATAAGGGCCTTTCAAACTACATAATTCACAATGGGAGGACTATGTATTTAGATAGTGGAGTGTTTCTAGTCTTGAAATCCACTTTGATCAGAGGCTGTTAAACTTACATTTATTTTCCTGTAAAAAATGATGAATCTGTAAACATTCATACCAAAGTGAAGACACGAGATCCATCTCTGAGCTCACCCTGTTGCAAAGTGGGTAACACCAGTGTACTTATGTGGAGGGTGGTGCCAGATCAAGCGATGCTATTCTAATAGCTTCTGTTTTGTAAGGTGATTGAGGCCTCAGATGTTGTGCTGGAGGTGTTGGATGCCAGAGATCCCCTTGGTTGCAGATGTCCCCAGGTAGAAGCCGCCATTGTCGAGGGTGGACAGAAAAAGCTGGTACTTGTATTAAATAAGTCAGGTAAGCAAGAAGGATACCTTTTGTGTTCCATATGCACTAATGAGGTATGAGGAAAATATCTGAACAGTCTGATTGCCACTGAAGACTGGTAAGATCCAACTCTGACCTCAGTAGAGTCAGTGCATATGCACTCGTTGCCAAAGACAGTGCTGGGCAGTGGGGTGGAGATGCTTTCTATAAGTGATTTTACTGATTTGTACTGTCTGTTGCCATTCAGTACATCTGGGTTGGAGCAGCAGGGACAGGAACACCCAGAACAGAGACTGGTAAAGCAGAAAGTAAGAATGTAATCTAACATTACTGTTGGGGGTCAGTAAACATGGCTATTACCTGATAGTAAATTCTGGAAACATAGCCCAAAGGTTAGTAGGGTAATAATCTAGAGGTTGGTGTAATCCTGAAAGGGTGGGCAGAGGAGAACTGAAGAAATACAGTACATACTGAATTCTAGTAACAGAAGCATGGTAGGGAGCTGACCCTCTCCCCATCTTCCAGTTCAGGTACTTTTGAAAAAACTGGGAAAAGGCAAACCTGAATGAAATCCATAGTTTACTCGACTTTGCAAATTCATCTCAACAAAATGACCAGATTAGAGCAGTATTTTATTTCTAATCCCTATCAGATCTGGTTCCAAAGGATAATCTGGAGAACTGGCTTATTTATTTGAAGAAAGAATTGCCAACAGTGGTGTTCAAAGCCTCAACAAAGCTGAAGGACAAAGGGAAGAGAATCAAGGTACCCTTAACTTAGTGGTGGGAAATGTGGTACTTTCATCTTTCAGATGGGTGAAATATGATGAGTGTACAAAATCTTGATTAAGAAGGTGAAAACTTATAAGATCCAACTCTGATTTCATCCAGAGATCTGAAAAGCAATAGTGGTGATTTTAATAGATGGGTTCTGGAGCCAGACTGCTTGGGTTTTGTCTGGTGAGTTGTTAGAAGTAGTTTAATTATTTGATTTTTAACATGTGAAGGTAGGGAAGAAAGCTGCTCCATTCAAAAGTGAAGTCTGTGTTGGGAAAGAAGGCCTTTGGAAACTTCTTCGAGGTTTTCAGGAGACTTACGGCAAAGCCATTCACGTTGGGGTAATTGGTGAGTTTCAGTTCAACACACTTTGTCTTTTCTCAGTAAGCGCCAAGAAATCTTTCAGGTTAACAGTGTATAGGGTTGTTGCTAAAGAAAGGGCTTGTTCAGACATCAGCTTCTTGCCACACACACACACAGTGTAAAGAGAAAAATTTTAAGTAATTGCTGCCTGATTCAGTTTTTTGCCAACCAGGCATTGTAGATAAAGTTAGCATCTGAAAGTTCTGGTTTATTTGAATTAATAGTCTTTTCCTGCCCTTTTGTTACTTGAGCAAGAAATGAAGATGCTAAGAGTGGTCTTAGTGTTGAAGTGAAGACGCTCAGATCCAACTCTGATCTTGCTCTAAACATCAGGCTGGCATAAAATAAGGCAGTGGAGTGGGGGAAGGGATAAATTAGGAGTGTATATGTTAATCTCAAACACGACCATATATAATAGAAGTAAACAAGGACTTACTGTATAATACCACAAGGAACTACATTCAACATCTTGTAATAATCTATAATGGAAAAAGATTTAAGAGAATATGTATGTATAAATGAATTACTTTGCTGTACACCTGAAACTAACATTGTAAATCTACTATACTTAAATTTTTTTTAAAGGCAGTGAAAATTTTATAATTACCAGCACATAATACCTTTTGTATCTATGGGTTTCCCATTTGTAGGTTTTCCAAATGTGGGGAAAAGCAGCATCATCAATAGCTTAAAACAAGAACGTATATGTCATGTTGGTGTATCCATGGGGCTTACAAGGTAAACTGAATTGTTTCGTAATTATAATATTTCATTATAGATGAGTAAATATGATCTATTTCTATCACTGTTTTCTGTTCTGTAGAAGGTGGAGGGTTAAGACAGTGTTAGCCTTGGGGAAGAATTGGAGTAGAATAGCTACCCACAATCTAGTTTGAAAGACAGATAAGCAAGTAGATTCAGAAAGGGGAAAGCTGCCTCAGGAAGTGATGCTTGAACCTGAACTTGAAATGAATAGAAGTCTGCCAGTTAGAAGAGACGAAATATTTATGACAAAGGTAACAGCATGTGTTTAGGCCTATATGTATATAAGCTGTAAGGTGTAGTGTTTCTCTTTAGAAAAGGGGGTGTGCTGTTAATGGTTTTAGATAAACATGAAGCAAATGATGATAAACTGGATCTGACAGACTGTGCTGAGTTTGTTCAATCCAACCCTGAGCTTCGTGTTCTGTCTCTTGTCCTTAGGTAAATGAGTGTCCCTGTCAATTACCATCTTTCTCGTTCCAGGTGTATGCAGGTTATTCCCTTGGACAAACAAATCACAATCATAGATAGTCCAAGTTTCATTGTGTCTCCACTTAACTCTGCTCCTGCACTTGCTCTGAGAAGTCCAGCAAGTATTGAGGTAGTAAAACCAGTGGAGGCTGCTAGTGCCATACTGTCCCATGCTGATTCTCGACAGGTAAAAGAATCCCCTTCCCTTGAGCTCCATCTTCTTTGTTTCATTGTAATCATCTTAAATTTTTTTTCAAGTTTTTTTTAATATCTGTACTATATGAATTTCTGTCTGGCTTTTTTTTTTTTTTGTAAAGGTAGTACTGAAATTTACTGTTCCAGATTTTAAGAATTCTCTGGAATTTTTTACTTCATTTGCTCAGAGAAGAGGACTGCACCAAAAGGGTGGAAGCCCAAATGTAGAAGCTGCTGCCAAACTGCTGTGGTCTGAGTGGACAGGGTAAGACTTCTTTTATTGGCATTTTGATGACCACATAGAATAAAGGAACTGGTTTTTGACCAATCTTATTTTTAATACCAGTGCCACCTTAGGTTACTATTGCCATCCCCCTACACCTTGGACTCCTTCTCCACATTTTAATGAGAACATTGTGATAAACATGAAATGGGGCTTTAATCTGGAAGAACTGGAAAAGAATAATGCACGTAGCATACAAGGTACACAAGGCTTTTGCTTAACTGCTTTGTCAAGTGACCGGCCAGTAAAGGTTTCATCTGTTTACACCGGATTTATTTACCTTTCCTAGCCATCAAGGGCCCTCGGTTAGCCAGCAGCATCCTTTTCCAGTCTTCAGGTCTGACAAATGGAATAATAGAGGAAAAGGATATATCTGAAGAACTGCCGAAACAGAAGGAAAGGAAGCAGGAGGAAGAGGAAGACTTTGAAGATGTCGACACTGATCAGGAAAGTGTTGATGAAGAAGGTGATGTAAGTATATTGTACATGGGTTGTTTAAGCTTTAGTAAGTTTTCTAGCATTATAATGTACAAATAGAAAGGGGCTGAAGGCAAAAATAGAAATTATTTCATGACTAAAAGAAGCCAATTTAGATATTTAAGGCTTGATTTTGTGCATCCCATTGATACTTCCAGGGACTTTTTCTGGGTAATTACTTGGATTAATGAGCAGACAAGGGCTACTAATCTAACACTGTTTCTCTGTCCCACAGGAGAAGAGCTCAGATATGTCCCCTGCCGAAGAGGCCTGTGAGGCACTGCCTGAGTGTCAGGCAGGTGAGTTGGGTGGAGGGGTCTTCTAACAAAACAGCATGGTATAGAATTATTTTTTAAAGCTTTTTTTTAAACCTCACTTTTCTTTCCAATATAGATGAGCAGTCTGCACAGTCTTTTGTCTTGGATAAAATAACTGAAGAGGAAGATGATGCTTATGACTTCAGTACAGACTATGTATAATAGAACCTTGTTCTTCTATAAGGGTTTTTTTTTTTGGTTTGTTTTTCACATTTTGAGCAGACTGCTAAACGTGTGTGTGTGTGTGTGTGTCAGTGTGTGTCATGTGCCACTTTGTTATGGTATGATGTAAACTGTATAAATTTTGAATATGTATCATGATACATTCATTGAAAAAAAAATCAGTCAACTTAGAAAGTGTCTCAATTCTATAAAAAGACAACTCATCTCTTAGTGAGCAGGCAGAAGTAGTTACCTGAAAGTAAAAACCATACCTTTAGAAAAATGTAGTATTCACTTTATTTATAGATAACCTATGGTTATAAAATGAAAACCAAGCAGCAGTGTTGAACTAGCTGTACCTGCCATTTAAGTCCATTCACCTCTGGTCATTCAGCACTGTCAGTAAGCAAATGCTTGGTAAGGCAGACGGAGGCGTGTTAATAGTCTGTCTAGGAAGCTGACTGCCAGATGGGGCAGTTTGCCCTCTACCCAGCTGAAATGTCTTTTTCCGTGGGTTGCTGCAGACAGGCGTTGAAACCTAGCAAGTGTTACTTCCCACATACACTGTCTTCTGGGATTTCCTGAGAAATGCTTATAGCATAAATTATATTTTACTTTATATTTGAGATCTCCACATGTCTTCGGATTAGGCTGAATTTACCTGTTGGGTCCGGAATATACCATTTTTCCCAGACATCAGTATACGAAGCAGTTCTTCCCCATGGCTTAAAGTGCCCATTCCAATGGAGTAACTTGGCAGCCTTTACAAACTGGGGAGAATATCGTTTTCCAGCGCTGGAACCTTACATTGAGAGAAAAAGAGCCAAATGATAATACTAGTCATACCACATCAAACTGGAAAATGATAAATATCCCATCCCTGAGGAGAGTTCTTTAGACACTTCATTAGCTTAGGCCCTTGGTTAGTTATTTCTGCTTACCCAGATGGCGAACATTCCACATAGGGTCGATGGTGGAATGCTGTTGATAAAATACGATCAGCAGAGGTGGTGTTGTGATGCTGCCAGCCAGTGTTCTGCTATACAATCCTTCTCTTGGTGGGACAGATAAAAAAACATGATGTTAGTAAAGAGTCCCAGTTCCCATTAGTCAAGACACTTAGGGTTGAAATACGAGAGTTTTCACAGGTATGCCAGTTACATACTTACTCTACATTGAGTTTCATCCATTTTTCCAGCTGGTTAGTTATATTCTGTTTTTTCCATTCTGTCAAGTTTGCAACAAAAACTCCAGGATTAAATGAGCAGGTGCTCGCTTTCATGGAAAGCTTACGAATTCTTTCCTTTTTATAGTCAAGATATCCAATGTAATTGTACTGAAAACACAAATGGGATATATAGTACGTTTACTGCTTCACACAGGATAGATACAATTTGATTGGATAATGGTTCTGTTCACTTATGACTTCTCAGATTATTAGCAAAGGGCTCTACATAAAGCAAATAAAAGTGACATTTGGGATTGCAAGTTAGACAGTAGGAACCTAGAATAAACCTTAAGCCAGATGTTCAGAGAGAACTAGGTTGTCAAATCCATGAACCGATCTGTAGGAAAGTGGCCTTGAGTTTTGGATGAAATAACTGGTGAATGTAAATGTAGCAAAAAAAGAATTAAGAGTTCCCTGATTTTGTTGCCTCTTACCCCATTAACCTGCATTATAGGGAGCAAAGTGTCTGTGCAAAGGGTCTAATAAGTAACTTACCTGGTTCCCTGCTCCACGGATGACAACTTTAGTAGAGGTTGAATCACAGTCTTCTGAAAATGCAGCTGCATGTCCTGGCTTCAGTGGTGTATTGTATAGGGCAAGGATATCACCTGAAATAGATAAGGTTTAAGATTTACAATGGAAGTTGCCCCAAGATTCCCTATTCCTCCCACCTCTTAAGATGACCTTTTATAGGATGCCATAAGTAAGACAACCAACCACTACAGCCTACACTGGGCAGAGAGCAACACTGATGGTGACATTCTCTGGTACCTTGCACAATTACATCGTCATCCATGTATATGGCCTTCTTTGCGCCGGGAACCAGAATTGGCAAGTAGAACCTTGCAAAGGTTAACTGGAAAAGTAAAAGGAAAGAAGCATTGGCACAGGATTTGTCAGTGGCTGTGCTTTTGTTTACTAGAAACTCCCAGAATGCTCTCAGTTTCCATGCAGGAGAAGACATCTGAAGGTCTCAGAAGTCCCCAGGCCTGGTGCCCGGGGAACTACTTGCACTGTACCCAGTTACTCAGGTATTCCAGTCATTTCCTAATACTGCCAGTTACAAACAAGAGTGTGTGGAACTCACTGGTTTAATGGATTCCCCCTCGTCAGGATCCTTCTTTACTTTCCCTTCCAAAAGCTTAGTGTCAAAATTCACAATTTTGTACCTGATGCTTTTCAGGGTACTGCTGCTGAGCCAGGACCTGATGAACATAAAGCACCAAATATCAGTTTTAAATAATCATGTCCCATACTGCAGCCTTATCTGTGCTTTCCAGTGAGGCCATAATGGAAGTGAAATCCTGAGGACTGCATGGTATCTTCAAGCCCCTTCTCTGAGCTTTGGTTTCCTCTTCTGCAGTGAGATACCCCACTAAAGCCCCTCCCTGAACCAAGATTATATGGTAATAGTGCTCGCAAAGGCTCATACTTCTGATTACTACTGCTATAGAAAATTTCATTATGTAATTGAAAAGATCCCATGAATCTTTCAATTTTTGTTCCTCCAAAAACACAAAATGAGTCAAAGTATGATAGTAGTGAAAGCTATCAACAAAGCTGGTAAGTCAGTCTGTTAATCTATACACTCATTAATTTGCTGTGATGACTTCAAGTAATTCTACCAAGTCTAAGGTACTGCCTGTAGGAAAAGTCAGTGTTCCCTAAAGAAGTACTGTACATTTTTCCATTTCAGATTAGTATTTTGTAGACATGTTATTTCTGTAGTTTATTAATATATTTCTTTCTATATTAGATAGTTTGAGTTTTTTAAATGCAGAAAAATAACTCATAGTAACTTTCATAAACTAAACATGAACCAGAGAAAGGCAAAGGGACAGAAATGTCTTAGAACTTTGACCACTATTAATTTAGACACAATGTTTCTTGGAATAAACCATGTAAATCTTGATTCAAAACATCTTCAAAACACAGTTAAGACTTGTATCAGATTAGGTTTCTATTAATCACAATTATACTGGTAAGGACCACTTACTGACCGATTATTATGTGGTAGGTGTTTTTTTAATGTATTTTCTCGTTTAACAATCCTCTAAGTTGGATATTTACACTCCATACTTAATAAATTAGGAAACAGGCTCCAAGGGGTTAGGTAGTGTTCCCCAAAGACTGGGTCAGGATTTGGAACGGTGCCTGCTCACCACCACACTACCTTGCCATTGCTCCCACATCCCTTCCCACTCTATACCAGAATTACTCAAGAGCATGTCCATGAGATAAGGAACTTGTAAGAGAATATAAATCAACATGGTGCTACCTTCATTGAGAAAGTCTTCTACCAAAAAAAATAGCTTGAATTATTAGTGTGCATAATGACACAGTTGACTTACATCTTGGACACAAGTTCCTTAACATGTTTCTGCTATCATGGGGATACACAGAAAAACGTGTAGTTTATAAGTGGTATAATCCCAATTATATAAAAAAGTAAACATTGAAAAAGAGTATTACTGGATTGGCAGCTGGCCTGCTCTAGAGCATCCTCTAGAAGCAGAATCATGAGGCAAGCAGAGCTCACCGGAGATGGTCTGCTGTACTGTTCAGCGTAACAATGTAGAAGATCACATTGGAGCGAGTGTTGTGTTGAATGCTGTTTATGGCTGCAATGGCCCCCCCGAGCCTATCTTCAGATGCTGCAATGACCACAGGAATCTCCTCTTGTCTCCCATCCACTGCTTGTTGGGGAGCATTTGGGATAAAGTCTACAGGCTGAAGCCCCACAATTCCTGAATCTGCAAAGAACACAAAGAAGATACTGTGATCCAATCTCATCAGCTTTTGACAAAGCCCAAGGTGTGAAAGGAGGTAAAATGAGGATTATGACACTTCATTCTCCCTCATTACAATGTGAAGCATACAGCCCAGAAATTTTGTTTTCCCATATGTAACCAGGCTTTTAGAAAAAGCATTAAAAAAAAAGTTGACAATTCTGATACACTACTACTGATAGGAATATAACAATCTAGATTACAGTTTGGCAATTTGTATCAAGACCCTTGAACGGGTACACGGCCTTTGACTCATTAATTCCCCTTGTCTGTCTCAAGGACAAAATCTGAGAGGTAATCAAAAGTCACAATTTTATTTATAATTGTAAAAACCAAGAAGACTAAAAACAGTTTTTCAAGCCATAAATCATGCAGTAGGCATGAAATCAATTTAGTTGGTCACAATTAGAATTTGAGTATGAAAACTTCCTGAATTGGAATAGAACATTGACTTAGAAAATACCAGACTGCATCACATACGGCAACTGCAAGTATTGTTTTGTAAACCTTCCTTCTTGCCTCTTGTAATACTTTATTTACTCATTCATCATGCACTGAACACAGTGCCTGCTATGTGCCAAGCAATATAGAGGCACTGGAGTTATAGCCATGAATAAAATTGTGAAATCTTTACCACTGTGAAGGGCAGATAGACAAGAAGCAAATACACGTATGTGCTGTATGTAATATTCATTATTGTGGGGCTGCCATCAAAAAAGTCTGAAAGTCACTGTACCAAAAGACTTTCCTGTGGCAACAAGTAAACTGGCATTAAATTTATACATGAAGAGTTTCAATAGTCATGGTGACATGCTTAGGATATAATTATTTGGAAAACCATGTCATATGTGCAGTGTATATACAGCATAATCTCAACTGTATAGAAAAAAATAATATACACAGAAAAAAACTGGAAGCTACTAAGGCAAAATTTTAGTTAACTCTAGGCAATGAATCATTTATTCAGTATTTATTGAGTACCTTCTATGTACCAGCCACAACTGCCCTCATAGAGTTTGAATGCTGTTTTCTTTTTCAAAAATGTTCCTACCAGGAGCATGCATTACTTTATGTACATTTATGTGTGTATATATATGTAAATACACATACGTATATACACAATTATAAAACAAGCTATCAGAGCACTCAGTGAAAGTCAAAGGAAAGCTATTAGTCTTTTCTTGCTCTGATCAAGTATAGTAGGTGAAAATAAAGATATAGTGGGTAACAGTACAAAAATGATTTCTGATACACACTCTGAAGCCTCAAACATCCCTCAAAACCAAAGTAGAGCAGTATGAACAACTAATTGAACTGGCAGCAAAACTGTACAACAGTGACTTTTTTAATCAGTTGACAAGACAATGATTCTGTTTCACTACTAGTCCTACTGATATGATTCCACTTGTTAAAGGAAAGTAACAGGTGAAGGAAAGTTACAGGACTGACACACTAGTGCACAGAGCAGGCATCAAAAATCAATGACACCTGTCCGCACCTTCTGATGCCCTGCCCTACAGAAATGTCTGCAGATAGCCCACAGAGGCTCCTTCCTCTAAGGCCTCTGATTTGGTGAAAAGGAATCTTCTGTGAGATCAAACCCTTAGCAAACAACTGCCCAAGAAGGGGAAAGAGGGTGGGGTTGCAAGAGCCCAATGCATACCACCTGCCTTTCCCAGAGTCTTTAGTAGCTTCTGTAATATGGCCAAGAAGAAGGCCTTCTTTTCCTTAAATCTAGTGATGTGACCTAGGATGTGGGACACAGAATTCCAGGTCCTCAACAGATACCAAGGCGTTACTCAGGGTTTTCGTACCTGAAACTTCATTCCTCAGCAGGCTGCTCAGGCCAAGGAAGTTATGGTGCAAAACCAGCAAGAAGAGAGCAACAGCCAGGACTAGGATGACAATGTTTACTGAAACACACAGGAGAAAGTCTACATTACATCTCTCCATCTTTGGACCTGGTATAAAAACCACATAACTATAGAAAGAACATACCTTTACGGAATGACATCTTTCTCTTTTGTCTTATGTAAATATTAGTTATTAACCCTACAAAACAAAAACAAGGCCCCAAAGTCAGTAGGTACATTAGAATGTCCATCAAGATGCCTACACACTTTTATTCATGTGGTATATGATGCTCCCAGAAACTCATTTTGAATTAACAGTTTCCAAGAACCCAATTTGGGGTTTGAATTTTTTATGGTAATCATAATAATAAAATATGTCAAATAACTTAAGAGAAATAGATAGCCTTGTATATTATACAATTCTACCAAGAGGAACACCTGAATCTAACCACTATGGAAGTTTTCTGAATGAATTTCTACTTAAAATTCCTAATTAAATTACACATGGACCCAGCTGTCTATAACTAAGGTCAACTCATTGGTACAAAACATCCCTGTTCCAAGTTGTATCCCATTCACCTTTAACTGGAATTAAAAGAGAAAAAAAAATTTTCCCAAATCATCTAAAACTATAGCAGAGAAAGACAATTACAAAAATTCATAAAATCCAATTTTGCTATCAGAAGTTTAGAGCTCAAGAGTCTCCAAAATTAAAAATCTGCTCCTAGAAAAAATGAGCTTCTTCCCAGGGCTTCCTATCTGTTGTTTAACTATCCATATCTTAAGAAAGTGGTGTCTTGAGGAGGGGGGTATAGCTCAGTGGTAGAGTGTTTGCTTAGCATGCACGAGGTCCTGGGTTCAATCCCCAGTGCCTCCATTGGAAAAAAAAAAAATCTAATTCCCCCCCTCCAAAAACAACAAAAAGAAAGTGGTGTCTTAAAAAAGAAAGAATGAGAAGAAAAGAAAGAAAAGATGTCTAATACTGTTACTCTGCCAGTGGTTTGTGCTCCCCAGCTCAACTGAAGCCTTCACTTTTTCAAAACAAATAATTCAATGGAAATAAAATTGTAGGTGGAGCTAAATTAAACAGTTTCTACAACAATCTCTGGGTAATATTTCATTCAAAACAGGTTTTTATGCAACCAGGATATTGTGAGCCTACATTTGAGACTTTTATCCTTTTGTACTTCATCTTGGCCCATGGGAGTACCTAACATAAGGCTATGAATTTTACAAAGCACTTTCAAATATAACGTATTTTCAAAACCAAAGTAAGTTTGAATTAATTTCCTCTTAAGTAAAGTGTATGCATATCACTTGGTTTCTCAAGGCCGAGAAATATATCAAGAAAACTTCGGATGAGAGGCCAGATTACAAATTCGGGAGAACATAATTCAGACTCCCAAAAAACAATCTAAAATACACATGAACACGTACATGCACATGCACACTCTCCCTTTCTCTCACTCTCATTCTCTCTAGAACAGTATAAAATATATTATACCAATGAACTTCCTCTCTAAAGAATACACATCATTATAGACCAGAGCCTTGCGCCTCAATCTCACTGAGGGCTGAGCTTTATCCATAGAAACTGGCAGACTGGGGACTGCTCAAAGTTCTAACATCTGCCTGCTTGGAGCCAACTTCCATCAAGACTGGAGAAAATGATCTTACTTGAGTAAATCTCATTTAGTTACTGGTACAAAGGGCAGTGGTTTAGCTCAAGAACATCCAGTAGCAATTATTTACAAATAGTGTGTGGATCGAGAGGCAGGTGTATTTGTGCTATTCCAGTTAGCTAGACACAAGAAAAACACAATCCTAGCAGGTATTTGATGTACTTAAGTAGATTAGCATGGCAGAAACTGCTTGTTCCTTAAACTCTTTCAGTTATCAATATACACAATGCCAATTATTATGGAGTGTCTGATCCGTATTTCCTTTCCTAGTACTATTCCTCGTGATGGAATTCACTGATCTGATTAGAAGGAATTCTCAAAACAAAATGGCATGTAACATCCTGGGACGTGTAACAGTGGCTATATTTTTGCAAGAGTATACAACTGTGAACAATTTGATGAGTAATATTCAATTATTCACTATGAAAGTTTCTGTTTTGTTAAGAAATAAAACCTTCACTTCATCCCAAATCACTCAACACACACACACACACACACACACACACACAGCAGGCATACCCAGAAATATGGTGAAGAAACGTTAGGGGGAAAGAACACTATTTTTTCAAACTTGCTAGCTATCTATATTAATACCCACATTTTCAGAAGCCTTTTCTGCTTTCCTTCCTGTTGCTATATACTCCCATGGAGGGCCATTCTATTCATGCTCTGCAACCTATCTTGTTTCCCTGGTGCAACACCAGCAAACTCTTTCCCTCTCTGCTGGATCACACACCTATCAGCCTATAAGCATACTCTGCTATCTTCCAGCTAATTCCAAAAAAAAAAAAAAAAAAAGACACCATTCCCCATATCCTAGTTGACCCACAGACCCCTTTCTCTGCTCCCTCTCACTCTAAAAGCTTGAAAGGATTTAAAGTCTCTAGCTCTACTCACTCTTCTTGTCCTCTCTTTAGCCTCCTCCAACCAGACTTCTGTCCATACTTCTCCATTCAAACTGGTCTTGTCGAGGTCACAAAAGACTAGTCATCTTTCTGTCCCCTTAGCCATCCCCTGAGAGGCCATCAGGAAAGTACACCAGTCCTCCTCCTCTATTATGAAATTATCTCATTTATTTATTTATTTCTCTCTTCCCTAACTAAAATGTAAGGGACTCCAGTGAAAAGTGTTTACTACTGTATTCTTGCCATCTAAAACCATGTCTGGTAAATGGTGGTAGATAGGTGATGTTTGTTGAATGATCTTGTTAACCTACGAGCAAGACTGGTTCTCAGCTCAGACAGGGAACAGTCTTTGATAATAATCATGAAAACAAATTCAAACAAAAGACATGGATTCCGACAGATCTATCTCAAATCGAAACTGACAGGCAATCTCCTTTTCTCACCATATCCTCATAGCTCAAATACCATAGTCTCTACAGCAACTGCCACCCCATGAAGTGCATTTAAAGAGGGAGAACACAGAAGGATATGTCTGTTTCTACTTACAACAAAAAGTCTGTTTAGTCTCTGCCAGACTGAAAGGTGGACAAGGCCCTAAGGATATACACTCACCTTCTCCTGCCTCTTCATCCTGCTAGCTCCTACGTGGCTTTCAGGAGACAAGGAACCTCCTTCAAACCCCACATTCTGCAGCACCTCCCCTGAGCTCTCACATCGCCCGGGCCTCGCTACCCAAGAGTTAATCCGGCTTATATTTCTGGGGTTACGTGGCTGTCTCCCTTGACGCATTCTGGGCTCGAGTCAAGAAAGGGCCTGGTGTTGGTCACAGGCATATCTTGGCCCACAAAAAAAAAGTGCCGGGAATGTTTGCTGCATGAATGAGGGCGGCAGCCACGTAACACCTACCCTGGAGTACCTAGAATCCCACCGTCTGTGACCCTGACACGCAACACAGCATAGCAGCGCGTGCCAGCGGGGACCCACAGACTCGGGTTCCCCAAAATGGTTTCTGTCCGGAACGTGGGTACTCCACCTTGCTCAGAGTAACAATGGAGGGCCTAAGCTTCTGAGATAGACATCAGCCTTGACAGAGAGGCAGTGCGAACCCTTGGCTGGCCTCTACTGGGAGGGCCAGCGAAGCCGCCGAGCAGCCTGGCGGGCCAACCAGGAGACTCCCCAGGTAGGCGCTCTCTCCATACTGGTGCAAAGGGGCGGGAGAGGATGGTCCCCACTCCGAGGAGATCCCTTTTCTCTGGATGATGGGTTCTGGGTTAGTCCCCTCTAAACTCTGGCGGTCAGTAACGCCCCCTTACCCTTAAGGGTGTTTCACAAGGGGCGACGATCCGGGGTCCCCCAACCCCCAGGCTCGGAGGCACTGGGCTAGGGTTCCAGCAAGCGGTTCCCCTCAGACGCTCCCCGCGGCCGTCCTTACCTGCAGCCTGAGGAGGAGGAGCCACTGCCCACACCCCGGCCCGCCCCGCCAGCTCAGCGCCCACGCCGCAGGCCCCGGGGCTCAGCCCGCCACCCGGCCGCCCGCGTCCCCTGCTCTCCGGACCGAGTCTGCTCGCCCGCTAACCCTGTGGCCGCGGCGCAGCCCCGCAGCCCCCAACCCGCCCGCCGCAGGGCCTGCGAAAGTCGCACCGAGCAGGCGCCGCCGGGCAGCCCTGCCGCTGGGGTCCTCGCCGAGAAAAGCCCGTCGCCATGGAGACGGGGCGCACGCCGGCTGCCGTTAGGCCGCGCAGGCACAGTAGAGGGCGGTTTGGGGGACCCGAGCTGCGGCTCCCGGGACCCAGTAGCACTGAAGGCGAACGCTTCACGGGCGCGTGATGCCTCGGCTCGGCCACCACAGTCAGCGTCTCAGCCCTCGCGGACAGGGCGCCGGCCTACAGCCAACTCCGAAAGAGCAAGTCGCCTAGCGAGGGCACGGGGAGGGGCCTCGGGCCGCCAGGGTGTGTGGGAGACATCCGCTTCCGGGGCCGCGGCCATCGCAAACCCTGGCTGGGGAGGCCTGCGGAGCTGTACGCAAGAGCTGACCCCGGTTCCTCCTGTTCCTGAGTCCTGGCCGCCGTCGCTCCGCCGGCCGCCTCCTCATCCAGTCATGCTGGAGCATCTAACCTCGCTGCCTACGCAAATGGTGAGGATGCGGCCCGCCTCGGCCCCAAGATCCCTGCACTTTCCTCGCAAGCCTGGCAGTTCCGCAGCCCTTGTCCGAGACCCACCCGGCGCAGCGCGGGTTCCTAACTGGGATGGCTACTCTCACCCCCGAATCATACCCCCTTCTTTCTTCTCCAACGAGGAAGCCCCTGCCCAGTCTCTGTAAGGATGCTTCAGTTATTCCGGGAAACCGAGAATATCATTACTTGCTCAGGTTCTTGGGGGAGCCCCTGATATTGGGATTACCCAGTGCCAAAGCTGTGAGGTCAGGGCAGGAATTGTACCTCTTCAGTGGTGGAACCAATTCTTGTTTTGCTTTCCTTTCCTTTTAGGATTACAAGGGCCAGAAGCTAGCTGAACAGATGTTTCAGGGAATTATTCTTTTTTCTGCAGTAAGTATTGGTTTTGCATGATCTCTTCCCCTGCCCCCCACCCCCCAGCTTTGACTGTATTTAATATACTTTGTTTCTAGGTAGTTGGATTTATCTACGGATACGTGGCTGAACAGTTCGGGTGGACTGTCTATATAGTTATGGCAGGATTTGCTTTTTCGTGTTTGGTAAGAAATATGTGGGCGTTTGGATGTTAGTGGCAACTTAAGTCTTCCGAATTGCGTTGTTTTGGTTGGACCTAGTAGTGAGAACTGGCACCAACTTTTCCCTCATCCTTCCCTTGCTATCACTGGAAAAGTAAATGCCAAATAGTGTCAGATGAGGTGAAACTGCATTGAAGGATACAGCTCATTTCTTTTGGCAGGCACTCCAAGCAGGATTTTTAGTCAAAGCTAGACCTCAAGACCTTATGGTCTTCACATTGCTGCCTCCTCGCCTCCTCACCTTTCTTTTGCTCTTAAAGCCATATGTGTAAACAATGAGGCTTGTTCCAGTCACTTACAGTATTTTGTCTGGGTGGTGGCACAGAGTTTTCCTAGGAATGTCAGTTTTGTAGTTTTTACCTTTAGCATAGGAGTCATTTGAGAACCAGGCATTATACATAATCCTCTTTTAAACTTCTAATGGCCATAATTGATGCATTTTCTCTGTTCTGGCCTAGCTGACACTTCCTCCATGGCCCATTTATCGCCGGCACCCCCTCAAGTGGTTACCTGTTCAAGACTCAGGCACAGAAGACAAGAAACCAGGAGAAAGAAAAATTAAGAGGCATGCTAAAAATAATTGATTGGGGTTTTCATGATTCATCTTTACTACTGCACCTGCTTTTGTTTTGTGTGAGATGAGCTAAACAGTTTTCATACCCCAAACATGAGCTAAAAATCACCTATGCTCAGCTGTGTTCAAATTTTGTTCTCTCTATATTTCACTTCTCAGTTGGGTTTTGATTTATAAATATTTTAGACCTTCTCTTCACAGTCCTTCTCTGAAATGGAGAACAGAAAACACAAGTATGCAAAGTTTCTTTCAGGTCTACAAAATAATGAAAAATAAATGCCTCATAAATTATAGTACAATTAAACTACCAAAGTTTTATAATTCATTATGAGTAGTCAGGCTGTTTTAATGTTTTCAATTAAAACTCACAGTGCAAGTCAATGTCTAAAGAGTCTTTTGTTCATTGTCCTGCAGGCATGACTACTAGTAAAAGCTAAAGTTAGAAGTTCATGTTTCTGAAAGTGTCAGGAAGCACCACTTCTGTTACATGTCCTTCTTGACAGGAAACACCTATATAAAACTAACGTAAATTTGTGGTAGAATAGTACTTTGGTACCACTAAAATAAGGCTGTTGTTAAGCAAAAAACATTTAATCCATGCTTCTAAGTGGTTCAAAGTGAAAACCTATAAAGCTGTAAATTCCTTTTAAATTTTCCAGAGGGCTGAAGAGAAAAATGTTCTAAGGTCTTATATGAGGGTTGGGAGTAGAAGGGTTATTACAGGTAATATTCTATTTCTCAATACTAGGATATAGGACTTCCAGACTATGAGTTTTAAAAAAAGGAAGCAAAGACCTTAATATAGCAAAAGTCAGAAGAGGTTTTTAAAAAAGAGAAAGAAAAATAAAAGGCAGCAGAAATAAGACCAAGCATATCAATAAGTATAATAAAGATGATTAAAAAGCTAAGAGCTCCCAGTAAGGTTAAAAATCAAATTACTGCATGTTCTCAAAATGATACCCAAAGGTAGAAAACAGAAACAAGGATATATTAGGCAGATGCAAGCAGAAAGGAGGGGTAATAGTTAGAAAGTCAGAAACCATTACTTCTGGACAAAGGACATTTCATAGCTACAGGATGTCACTTATGAATCATGCGTTGAATAAAACATGAAATGTATAAAGCAAAGACTTAAATACACAAGAACTGGACAAAGCTGCGCTCTTGGCAGGAGACCCAACACTCTACCTTTCAGACTTTGATAGATCAAGTGGAAAGGCAATTGAGATTGACTTCTGCACTTATTCTATGTACCTGGAATATCTTCCTTCAGGTACACATGACTTGTTCTCTCCTTTCAGATCTCTATCCAGAAACCACTGCAAAGATGCATTTCCTACTGCCCTATCAAAGTATTAGTAAGCCCCATCATTCTATACCCACTTTCATGGCATTTAATATATCTCAGTATATACTGTTAACTGCCCTCCCTAGAATATAAGCTCCATGGGAACAGGGGCCTTACTTTGCTCACTACTGTTTGCCCAGTACCCGCAAGAGTACATGTCACATTATATGTGCTCAGTATTTACTGAGTGAATGATACAGAACTGTGCTGTGCAATATGATGCAATGTCATGTATATAAGTTTAAAATACTGAGTTCCTCAAACTAGCCACATTTAAAGGGCTCAACAGTTATATGTGACTAGTGGCTACCGTATCAATGCAGATGTAGAACATTTCCATTTAAAATTCTGTTGATCGGGTCTTATATAGGTTTGAATAGTATTTAGTAGACAAGTGATTCTGCCTATCCGTAGCAGAATTCACCTTTACTGAATGCACAATAATGGATCATGTACTGAGCTACAGGGAGAAACAATTCCAAGAAATAGAGGCTGTGCAGGTCATATTCAGTAACAACACTGCAATGTAGCTGGAGCAAGGAGATAGAATTTCCGTGGCTTTCTAAATGTATGGAAATTCAGAAACACTTCTAAAACAAAATCAAAACCAGAATTATTGACTACTTAGAAACTAATGTCAAAAAGAATACAAGAGTCTCTCAAATGTGGCCAAAGGCAGGTTGAGAGGAAAATTCAGTCTTAAAAAATGTGTTTTATTATAGTTAAATAAGTAAGCTGAAAAATTATTAAGTACTCAAGAAAAAAACTACAAAATAACCAAAAGATAATAGGAGGAAATTGAATGTTTAAACAAAACAAAAATAAACAGAATGGGAATAAAAAGTATGGGGAGATTTCTTAATTCCAAGAAAAAAATATGTACAACTTTATACCAATAAGTTAGAAAACTTTAGTAAAACATGACTTTCCAGAAAGATGTAGATTTCTAAAACATACAAGAAATGGTAAATAGCTCTGGAAGATCAACAGTTTGCAAAAAATTTGCCCCTACGTGGGCACTGAGACTGGATGGCTTTAGAGCTGAGTTCTAACAAACTCTTCAAAGTAAAATTAATAGATTTCAGAAACCAGGCCATAAACACTGTAAGGGCAGGGAGTACTGTTTTATTCACCACTGTATCCCAGCTCTTGGCCTAGTTTCTGGCACATAGTACAAACTACATAAAGGTCTGTTAAGGGACTAGAGAGGGAACATTTTATTATTTTATGTGTGTGTAATTTTCAAGGAAGGTAAGATACATTTTTAATTATAAAAACTGAAAATATTTATGGAGCAACAGACATTTTTTGTCCTTTGAAATATAGAAGTGAAGATTTACTAATCAAGACTTTTATTTTATAAAAACTGTTTCCTAGAAGGGCATTACCCGTTATTAAACAACTAATAACATATGTGATACACAAACATACATTTATAACATGAGAAGGCAACCAGTATTTTGATAGTACAAGAAGATGAGTTTCAGGAGACAAATATGTCCAACATAACTAAAAGGATCTGGACTTTACTTAAAAATTGCTAAATCAGAAAAGAAATTAAGAGTTCAAAAATGTTTTTGCTGATGGAAAAATACATCTTAAAGAGTATGTAAAAACTGATTTACAGGGTCAAAATACATTCTAGTTTCAATTCTTGTATATCCTGAATGAAATTCATATTAAATGTAAATAAAATGCTAAACATCCATCAATGTGCAAAAAAGGAATTCAGTTGCTCAAGTACTAGATACAACTTCATATTCTTTAAATCTACTCCCAGAATTATAAAAAAATAATTTATCAGCTGCTACCTAAGTTTGTTAACAATAAAAAGTAGTTTATGTCGGTTATTTTCCCTACTGCATTTATCACTATAATATAAAACTTCCAATCCAATATTTTATGCTCCTGTATTAAAGCTAATTAGAACCTTAAAAAAATAGTTCTACATATAAAGTTGGTGGTTTAAGGCTCAGTAAACAGTAACTAAACAAACATCGTATAACAGATTTTTCCTCAAGAGAATAAGAGAGCCAAAGCTTTCTTCTTTTGTGAGCTTGCTTCACATTACTGTTTTGTCCAATTTTTTCCCAGTAAATAAAACCCCAAAGAGATATAAGGACGGGATGGCCTCCAGTCATTGTTATTACAGGTTTGTTTTTGTTTAAGCCAAAAACCTTTGAAAATAGTTTAGTTCTGGCAGCAAATTAGATAAATTCTCAAAAATTCACATTTTCTTCAAAAAATTTTAACTGGCGAGCTTTCACACTATAAGCTGTATATTTTTCACCCATGTGCTCCCGCAAACGTACCTATTTGAGAAATATAAACAAAAAAATCAATATGTAATAGAAAAAAATATTTCTGTACTCTTAAAAGGGTTTTTCTCAGCATGATAACCAGAGGCAGAAACCTTATGGGAGAATACTAATAGTTCTGTTTACATAAAAATTTTAAATGTCAACATATCAAAAAATAAAGTCATAAGAAATTACAGAGCAAACAATAAACTAAGGAAAATATAACATACATGCCAAGAATTAATACCATATATATACAGAGAGAGCACTCAGAATCAATAAAACACATTATTAGAATATTAGAATTGATAAAAACAAAATCAGTCCCATAGATAACTCAACATAGGCATTTACAAAATAATACAAATGATCAGTTAACATACATAAAATTCAACCTGACTAGTAATCCAAAAAAAGTACTATGTGACATTCAAAGTATATCTGTGGAAAGAATGCCTGAAATTAAAATAACACTGAATAATGTGTTCAACAAATGTCATATACTTCCTGAGACAATACATTCAGAAGGACAGAACATCACGTCTTTGGTATTCCTGCCAAAAATGCATAATCTGGATCTATTCATGAGGAAACATCAGACAAGTCCAAACCGAGGGCATTTTATTAAACACATGACCTATATATACTCTTCAAAAATATCAAGGTCATGAAAAACAAAGAGTAACTATTGCAGATTAAAAGAGACATAACTAACTCTAAAACGTAATCCTAATTGGTTCCATACCCAGCATGACAGTATGAGGAGCTCTGCAGACCCTTCTTCAGTGAAACTGGTGAAAATTATTTTAAAAACCAACCATTTAACATCTCTGGAAATGGTCCAAAGGGTATAGGGCAAACAGGGACCCTTTTTTTTTTTTTAAGAAAATCTACTAAAACTCAGTAAAAACAGTAAAACTACTAAGAACAGTGAGAGTAAGTGATTTGAATTAAGATTAAATATCTCCCTTCCCACTCCCAGCTCAGTGAGACAAAAACATCACCACACTGATGAAGTCAAGAACCGTTCCTGCTAACTCTTAGCTGGAAGGCTATCTTCCTGGGAGGGGCAGGGTATCAGCATATCTCATCCTGCCCCCAATACCTGTTTTGACAATAAGTTTTGGGAGAGTGCAGCCAAGAAGTGGGAGCTTCTTTCTTACGTCCAGCTCAGACTCAGGATGGAGGCTCTATCTTGGGTATAGGGCCACTGAAAATATTGGGGCCCCAAACACCTTTGCCCCAGACCATAAGGCAAAATTTCCATGCTGGGTGAAACAATGCCAAGAAGACCAAATACTACTGCCTGTCACGCTCTCTGAGTTTCCAAGGTGGGAGTATCACTCAGAGACAAGCATGCTATTGTTCCCACTCCAGCTCCAAAGCTGTGCATCAAGATTTTGCCTGAGGGTAGAAGCAACATGTAAAATAGCACCAAGTTCTCAATGAACTGACTTCATTTGGAACAGAGAGTGGAGAAATTCAAGCCTAAGGGTGCTCTCAAACACTGGAGGTACTGGTGAAAGCTCTTTGGAAGGAGGTTTGTAGATTCACTGCATATATGAGCTAAACTGTAGGCCAAAGGTACTTTAATGGAAAGAACCAAGCAGCTGGAGAGGCCCCCTAGGTTCAGAACAAATCACAAATGCTGACCTTGGGAACTACCCCTGCAAAGGAGCCCAAATTTGATTGGATTGGTTGGTAGAGCAATGTGTGCCCCAGGGCATTGTTGAAAACAATAAAAGCAATCAGCTGACAACTAAAACTTAACATCTGAGTGAGGTCTGAGGAAGGGAACATCAAGAGAGCTCTGCCAAACCCACTGTCATTCCAAGGTAGCTGTGGACAGACCCAAGGCTGCACCCACTGAGGGGCAACGTCAGAGGCTTTACGTTGTGAGGGCTGGGGTGAGGGGTAACATAGACTTTACTAAAATAATTCAGACAATCACTAAACAAACAAGCAGATAACAATAACAATCCCCCATCACTGGAGGCTAGAATCAGAGCTACAACTTACTATCTAAAATGTCCGGTTTCCAATAAAAAGTTACGAGATATGCAAAGAAACAGAATAGTATGACACATGCACTGGAAAAAAAGCAGGCAAGAGCAACAGGATGTTGGATTTAACAAAGACATCAAAGTACCCATTAAAAACGTGTTCACAGAACTAAAAGAAACCATGATTATAGAAGTAAAGAAAGTTATGATGACAATGTCACATCAAATAGAGAATACTGATAAAGAGAAAGAAGGTATAAAAAGAGCCAAATGGGAACAGACTCAAAGACATAGAAAACAAATTTATGGTTACCAGGAGGGGAAGGGGATGTGAAGGGATAAATTGGGAGTTCAAGATTCGCAGATACTGCAGATACTAACATACATAAAATAAACAACAAATTCATACTGTATAGCATAGGGAACTATATTTAATATCTTGTAGTAACTTACAGTAAAAAATAATATGAAAACAAATATATGTATGTTCATGTATGACTGAAGCATTATGCTGTACACCAGAAATTGACACATTGTAAATTGACTATACTTCAATTAAAAATACATATATATGGCTATAACTGAAAAAAAAAAAGTTAAAAAAAAAATATATATATATATACAAAAAAAAAAAAAGAACCAAATGGTAATTCTGGAGTTGAGGAAAGAAAATGAAGAAGATGAACAGAGGCTCAGAGAAATGTGACACCATTAAACATACCATGTGTAATGGGAGTACAGAAGGAGAGGACAGAGAAAAAGGAGCAGAAAAATATTTAAAGAAGTAATGGCTGCAAATTTCCCAAGTTTTTTGAAAAACAATCTACACATCCAGGAATCTCAATGAATCCCAAGCAGGATCAGCTCAGAGAGCCACACACAGACACATTAAAGTAAAAGTCCTGATGCTGTAATGTATACAGAAGTCAAAATACAAGGTTGTATACATGAAACTTACATAATGTTATAAACCAATGTTACCTCAATAAGAAAAAATAAGTTAAAAAAAATAATAAAAGCAATATTCCAACAACAGTAACAATGAAGTAAAAGTGCTGAAAGCCAAAAATAAGAAGAAAATCTTGAAGCAGCAAGAGAAAAATTACTCATTACTTACAAGAGAACCCCAATAATATTAACAGCTGACATCATAAACAATGGAAGTCAGAAGCAGTGGGGTAACAAATGCAGAGTGCTCCAAAAACAAATTGTCAACCAAGAATCCCATATCCAGTAAGGTTATCTTTCAGATGAAGGCAAAATAAAGATATTCCCAGATAACAAAAACAGAATTTGTGGCTAGCAGACTTGCCTTATAAGAACTACTAAAGAAGTTCATCAGGCTGAAAGCAAGAGACCCCAGGCAATAATTCCAATTTACATGAAAACACAAAAAGCACTGATGAAAGTAATTATGTAAATAAAAAAACAATATAAATGTAAATTGATTTTCCTTTTCTTCTTGGAACTGATTTTAAAAGCAACTGTATAATACAATATGTACAGAAGATGGTGGAGGAAGAAGCACCAGAAATCTGTCTCCTCACATGGACAAAAACTGTACTGGCAGAATCTGCCTGATGTAATTACTTTGGAACTCTGAAGTCTATTAAAGGCTTCAAATATCCAGGGTAAGGCTTGAATGGTAAATTGTGGTTAATTTAAGTTAATTTCAGCTCTTAGTACCCCTCACCTGGATACAAGCAGCTGTGCAATGTTCCTGAAGCAGCCCATACATAGCTCACAGGAGCCAGGGTAAGCAATAAGAATCGTGTCCTCCAAGAACTGGGGACCTATCTGCGTACTAATAGCTGACTGCTGCTTCTCATCACAGAGGGGCAGACAGAGGCAGGCAACCACTGTTCAAACTCTCATTAACAATGTTATAAACACCATACCTTCCAGCTGAAAGAACTTCTAGGGGATTTGACAGAACCAATATAGGTATTGTGTGAGTGCCAGAAGAAGAGAAAAAAAGAAAGAGAGATTATTTGAAGAAATAGTAGCCCAAAAGTTCCCAAATTTGATGAAAGACTTGAATATAAACATCCAAGAAACTCAACAAACTCCAAGTAGGATGAACACAAACAGTTCACACCCAGACACATTATAATCAAACTGTCAAATGCCAAAGACAAAGAGAATCCTGAAAGCAGCAAGAAAGGAGCAACTCATCATATACAAGAGATTCTCCAATAAGATAATTAGTAGATTTCTCATCAGAAACATTGGAGGCCAGAAGTAAGTGGGATGGTATTTTCAAAGTGAAAAAAAAAAAAAAACCAAACAAAAAAAAAACAAAAAAACTGTCCACCAAGAATCCTCTATCTGGCAAAAATGTCCTTCAAAAGTGAAAGAAAAAAGATTTGGCCATCTACAACAACATGGATGGACCTACAAGGCATTATGCTATTGGAAATAAATCAAGAGAGAGAAAACCAAACATTGTATGAGCTCACTTACATACAAAATCTAAAAACAAAACTGGTGGAGGGTGTAGCTCAGGGGGAGGGTGTAGCTCAGGGAGAGGGGTAGCTCAGTGGTAGAGTGCATGCTTAGCATGGATGAAGTCCTGAGTTCAATCCCCAGTGCCTCCATTAAAAAATAAATAAGTAAACCTAATTACCCCCTCTTCCTTACTCCCCCCTAAAAAACCCCACCAAAATCTTAAAAAAAAAAAAAAAAAACCAACTCATAGAAACAGAGAACAGATTGGTGGTTGCCAGAGGTGGGTTGCAGGAATGAAGGAAATGGGTAAAGGTGATCAATAGGTACAAACTTCTGGTTATAAGAAAGTTTGGGGGATATAATACATAGCATGGTGACTAAGTTAATTGTACTCTATTGTACATTTGGAAGTTACTAATAGTGGATCTTAAAAGTTCTCATCACAAGAAAAAAATCTATGACAGGTGACAGATGCTAACTAAACTTACTGTGGTAATCATTTCACAATATATACATATATCAAATCATCATGTTGTACACCTTAAACCAACACAATGTTACACATCAATTATATCTCAATAAAACTGGAAATGGGGGGAGGGAGAACTTAAGACATTCCCAAATAAATGATGAAGAAGGTTCACTAGACCTGCCCTGCAAGAAATACTAAAGGAAGTCATGCAGGTAGATATGAAAGTATACTAGACAGTAACTTAAAGCTGTATAAAGAAATAAAGATCTCAATAAAGGTAAATACACAGGCAGTTATCAAAGCTAGTAGTATTATAACAATGGTTTATAATTCTATTTTTTATTTTCTGCATGATTTAAGAGACTAATACACTATAAAAATTATTAGTTTAAAAAGTTATTAGTCTAGGACTAATGTAACAACTTTGGTCTGTAGCTCCATATTTTGCTTTCTACAAAATTTAAGAGACTAATGCATTTAAAAAAAAAATCCCAATTACTAGTTAATATTTGTGGATTCACAATATACAAAGATGTAATTTTGTGACATCAGTAACTGAAAGGGGTGAAGACAGAGCTCTAAAGCAGCAGAGTTCTGTATGTTACTGAAGTTAAGGTGGTATAAATTCAGACTGGAGTATTAAAACTAGGATGTTAAATGTAATCCCCATGGTAACAATGAAGAAATAGTTACTGAATATACATTAAAGGAAATGAGAAAGGAATTAAAACATTTGACTACAAAAAAGGAACTAAACATAAGACAATAATGTAGGCTATTAGGGACAAAAAAGCTAGAAAGCATATAGAAAACAAATAGCAAAATGACAGAAGTTCCTCCCTATCATTAACTGCTTTAAGTGTAAATGAATTAAACTCTCCAATCAAAAGACAGAGACTGGCAGAATGGATAACAAAATTAAATGTTGTCTACAAAAGACACACACAGATTGAAAGGGAAAGGACTGAAAAAGATATCCCATGCAAACAATAACCAAAAGAGAGCAGGAGTGACTATACTAATATCAGACAAATCAGACTTGAAGACAAAATAGGTTACAAGAGACAAGGACATTATATATTAACAAAAAGATCAATATAGCAGGAAGATATAATAATTAAAAACATTTATGTACCTAATAACCCACCATTACAATATATGATGTAAAATCTGATAGAACTGAAGGAAAAAATAGACAGTTCTATAAACAGTTGGAGAATTCAATACATGCTCTCAATAACAGCTAGGACAACTAGACAGAAGGTAAGAAAACAGAGGACTTGAAAAACACAAAAGCCAACTAGATCTAACAGACATATACAGAACATTCTACCTGACGACAGCAGGATACACATTCTTCTCAAGTACACATGAGACATTTTCCAGGAGTGACATATATATGTTAGGCCACAAATTAAGTCTCAATAGATTAAAAAGGCAGATATCATAAAACGTATCTTCTCTGACCATAGCAGGATGAAGTTAGAAACCAGTAACACAAGGAAACGAGCAAATTCACAAATTTATGGAAATTAAACAACACAATGCATCAAAGAAGAAATCACAAGGGAAATTTAAAATATTGAAAGACAAATGAAAATGAGAACAATATACCAAAACTTATGAGATGCAGCAAGAGTAGTGCTGAGGGTGTAATATATAGCTGTAATTGCGTATGTTAAAAAAGAAAAAAGATCTCAAGTCAACAAACTAACTTATCAACCAGAGAAGTAGAAAAAGAACAAATTAAACCCAAAACTAAAATAAGTAAACAAACCTAATTACCTCCCCCAAAACAAATAAATAAAAACAAAACCCAAAACTAGAAGGAAGGAAATAATGAAGATTATAGCTGAGATGAACAAAATAAGAGTTTACAGAAACAGAGAAAAATCAATAAAACTACAAGTTGGTTCTTCAGAAAGATTAACAAAATTGACAAACCTTTAGCTATACTGAGAAAAAAAAAGACTCGTTACTAACCTCTGAAATGGATTTGGGGCATTACTACCATCTCTATAGGAATAAAAAGGATTCTAGGAGAGTACTATGAATGACTGTATGCCACCAAATTGCACAACTTTGATGAAATGGACTAATTCCAAGAAACATAAAACCTACCAAGACTGAATCATAAGAAGTAGAAAGTCTGAATATATCCATAACTAGCGAGGAGACTGATCAGTAATTTAAATCTCCTGACAAGTAAAGACCCTGGACCTTTGCTGGTGAATTCTGCCAAACATCTGGACAGGAACTGATCTTCCTCAAACTCTTCAGAGTTAAGAACGAGGGGGTTACTTCCTGGCTTATTTTTGAGGCCAGCATTGCCCTGGTGCTAGGGCCAGATAGGGACACTACAATAAAAGAAAAGCATGGACTAATATCCCTTATGAACATTCTCCAACTCATTCTATGAGGTCAGTATTACCCTGATAACAAAAACAGATAAAGATATCACAAGAAAAGAAAACTAAAGACCAATATCTCATGTGAACACAGACACAGAAATGCTCAGCAAAGAACTAGAAATGACTCCAGCAACATATGAGAAGCAGTATACACCATGACTAAGAGGGAATGCAAGATGATTTAACATCCAAAAACCAATTAATGTAACACACCCATATCAATAGAATAAAAACCAAAAACCACACGATCATCTAAATAGAAAGCATTTGACAAACCCAACACCTTTTCATCATTAAAAACACTCAGCAAACCAGGAATAGAAGGGACCTTCTTCAACCTGATAAAGGGCATCTAAGACCTCAGAGTTAACATTATAATTAATGGTGAAACACCAAATGCTTTCTAAGATCAGAAACAAGATAAGGATGTTTACTCTCACCACTTCTATTCAACATTGTACTGGAGGTTCTAGCCAGGGCAATTAGACAAGAAAAAGAAGTAAAAGGCATCCAGATTGGAAAGTAAAACTAACTGTATTCACAGATGACATGGTTATATGTATATAGCAAATTACAAGAAATCTACTAAAAAAAAGGTGGGGGATTATTAAACCCAATAAACAAGGTCAGCAAGGTTACAAGGCCAATATTTTTTTAAGGTCAGTATTTTAAAAATCAAATTTATTTCTATGCTTTTTCAGTGAACAATCCAAAATGAATATAAGAAAATTCCAATTACAACAGTATTAAAAAGAACAAAATACTTAGGAATAGGTTTAACAAAAGACATATAAAACTTATACTCTAGAAACTCAAAGCATGTTTTAAAGAAATTTAAGATCTAAATAAATGGAAAATCATCCCAAGTTCATGGATAAGAAGACTCAATATTGTTAAGATGGCAATGCTCCCCAAACTGATCTGCAGATTCAGGTCAATCCCTGATAAGAATCCCAGCTGGCTTCTTTGTAGAAATTGACAAGGAAATTCTAAAATTCATATAGAATTGCAAGGGACCCAGAACAGCCAAAAGAATCTTGAAAAAGGAGAACAAAGCTAGAGAACTCAACTGATTTCAAAACTTACTCTTACAAAGCAACAGTAAGCAAGACAGTGCAGTATTGGCACAAGGACAGAAATAAAGATGAACTGAATAGAATTGGGAATCCAAAAATAAACCCATGTATGTAAGGCCAATAATTTTTGACAAGGTGATAGAATAGTCTTTTCAGCAAATGGTGGTGAGATAACAGGAGAGCCACATATATAAGAATGAAATTGATCTTTACTTCATTCCATATATAAAAATTAACTCCAAATATATCAGAGACCTAAATGTAAGGACTAAAACTATCAATCTCTTAGAAGAAAGCATGGGGATAAATCTGCATGACCTTGCATCTGTCAATGGATTATTAGATGACACAAAAAATACACGTAACTTTAAGCAGAAAAGTCAGGTAAATTAAACTATAGTTTAGTCAAAGCAAAATTCTATAGGGTCTTTATCAAAATCCCTAAATTTCACAAGGAAATGCAACCGATAGCCAAAATAATTTTGAAACAGAACAAAGTTGGAGAACTCATACTTCCTGATTTCAAAACTTACTACAAAGCTACAGTAATCAAGACAGTGTTGTATAGACAAAAGAATAGACATATAAATCAATGGAACATAACTGAGTTTAGAAATAAACCATTGCATTATGGTCAACTGATTTTCAACAAGGGTGCCAAGACAATTCAATAGGAAAAGAATAGTCTTTTTAACAAGTTGTGCTAGGACAACTGGATATCCACATGCAAAAGAATGAAATTACACAATACAAAAAATTAACTCAAAATGGATTATAGACCTAATTGAGCTTAAATGATAAAACTCTTAGAAGAAAATATAGGAATAAGTCTTCATGACCTTAGGTTAGGCAAAAACCTTCTTAGATATGACACCAAAATCACAAGTGACAAAAAAACCCAAAATAGATAAATTAGACTTCAACAAAATTAAAATCTTTTGGGCTGCAAAGAACATCATCAAGAAAGTTAAAAAAAAAAAAACACTGAATAGAAAAAAAATTTGCAAATCATGTATCTGATAAAGGAATTACTTGTATCCAGAATATATAAAGATAGAATAAAAAGATAAATAACAATTTTAAAATATGTAAAAGTTCAGAATAGGCATGTCTCCAAAAAGATATACAAGTGGCCAACAGGCCTATGAAAGATGCTCAACATCATTAATCATTAGGGAAAAGCAAATAAAAACAATAATGAGATACCAGTTCCCATTTACTAGGATCACTGTAATCAAAATGATGACAATAACAAGTGTTGGCAAGGATGTGGAGGTATCAGAACCCTATGCATTACTGGTGAGAATGCAAAATGGTGCCACCACTTTGGAAAACAGTCTTGCAGTTCTTCAAAATGTTAAATATAGACTTTTCATATGATTCAGTAATTTCCATTCCTGAGAAGATACCCAGGAAAAATGAAAACATATGTCCACGCCAAAACTTGTACATGAATGTTCATAGCAACATTATTCATAATAGACAAAAAGTGGAAACAACCTAACTGTCCATCAGCTAATGAAAAGATAAACAAAATGTGATATAGCCATACAATGGAATATTATTCAGCCATATAAAGGAATGAAGTACATGATGCATGCTACAAGATGGATAAATCTTGAAAACATGCTAAATAAAATAAATCAATCACAAAAAACTACATAGTTTTATATAACTCCATTTAAATGAAATGAAGTGGGGGAGGGTATAGTCCAGTGGTAGAGCACGTGCTGAACATGCATGAGGTCATGGGTTGGATCCTCAGTACCTCAGTTAAATAAAAAATAACAATAATAAATATAAACCTCCCCCCAAACAAACAAAGATAAATAAATGAAATGAAATGTCCCGAAGAAGCAAATCTATAGAGACAGAAATATTATTGGTTGCTTAGGGGTGAAGGGACTGGAGGACAATGGGGAGTGACTGTAAATAAACGGTTTCTTTTGGGGGTAATTAAATGTTCCAGCATTGATTGTGGTGATGGCTGTGAACATACTAAAAACCACTAAATTGTACACTTTAAATAGGTAAAATGTATGGTATGTTAATTATATTTCAAAAGGCTGTTAAAAAAAACTCCATAGCATAAACAGCTGACACAGCTAATGGGGACACTCACCTCTCTCTCCAATTCATCCTCTTCTTCCAAAAGATCATAGACCTGCTCTAAGAGCTGAATCCCCAGGGCCCGAATTACATCAGCTCTCAAGACTTCAACAATTCTTCTGATTTTTTCAGCATCTGGCATGAGAGCTAAAAAGCAATAACAACAACAAGGTAAAATAAATACTTTCATTACTGCAGCAAGAACACAATGGTTTAAAAAAAATTTTTGTCATGGTAAGATTTTCACTTTGACAAGAGTTTGGTTTAATAACTTCACATATTTTTAATGACTGAAATGTATATATGAACTTCATGTCTCACTACTATCTCCTAAACCTAAAAACTACAATTGTCTAATATATGTTTTTTATTTTATTTATTTGGGGGGGGGTAGATTAGGTTTATTTATTTATTTATTTATTTTTAATGGAGGTTCTGGGAATTGAACCTAGGACCTTGTGCGTGCTAGGCATGCACTCTACCACTGAGCTATCCTCCTCTCCTACAATGGTCTAAAGAAAATCCACTTGAAAAATTCAAGCATGTATATTTGTATTTATTTTTAAAAATCAATTTTCATGTAATTTTTCAGGAACACAACTGCTACATAAAATAAGATATATCTTTTATGGAGATACCGAAATGAAATAAGAAAAAAAAACCCCAAAATTATAAGCATTAACTCCTTGATTTGACACATTTCCCCAATAAACATATGCTCCCCAGTTTGGTATAAAACAATAAAGTGACCACCTGAAGACAGCTCTTTAAAATGGAGCTCCTCTGCCTCTTCTGCAACTTTTCCATGAAGTATTAGCGTATCCCGGTACTTCCGATGAAGTTTAAATTCTGACACTGGATCCGGTACTAGGAGATCTTCACAACTTTCTTTAGAGTCCAACTTTAGGGTCTGAGTCATCAACTGTACCAAGTCACTCATTTCATTTGTATGACCTTTTCTGGAAAACAGAAATTCTCTTGTTACTTAATTGGCTTCATGAGAATTTTTCACAGAAATTAGACACAAAACAACCTCTAGGAAGTTCTGCTTCCAAATAGGCAAGTAAGCTCCTACAGATAGACCCTTCAACAAATAAGTATAAACTCTGGACAAAATATGAAAATCAACTATGTGAAAGCAATGGAGAATGTACAAAATTTGCAAGTAGGTTTTGGAGGGGAGTCAATACCTTTTAGCCTCAGGGCAGCTAAAGTACAACAGAAAACTCACAGTCTTTCTGGCCTGCAGAACCAATGGACAGAGTTCGAGACCACCACTGCCACTGGAAAGTTAGAGAGGGATCTTGGAGAGAGCCAGAAAGAAAAGGCCCTGGGTTCTGTGTATAAATTGTGCTCAACTATTTCTAAGTAATTTAACTACATCAAGTACAAAGTTCAAGAATACTTAAAGAAATATAAAAATATCAGCCTAATGGGGTAAAATTGACAATGTCTGGCATCCAATCAAAAGTACCAGAGTGATGGAAATGTTAGCTATCTTGATTGTGGTGGTGGTTTCATTGGTGTATACATCTATCAAAATTCATCAAATTATACACCTGAAATATGTGTAGTTTACCATACAAGAATCATATCACAATAAAGGTGTTAAATTTTTTTAATTAAAGAAAAAAAGACATACAAAACAGGAAAATAGCACACATTTGCGAAGAGAAAAAAAATCAGTTAATACAAACAGATCCAGAAGTGACACAAGTGAGAGAATTAGTAAATAAGGACATTAAAATGGTTACTATAAATGTATTCCATATGATCAAGGTAGAGAAAGCATTAACATTTTAAGGAGAGGCAATGAAGATAAGTAAGACCCACGATGAACTATAAGTGGTAAGTATAATGTGTTAAATACATGAGATGGGATTAACAAATTAGATACTGCAGAAGAAAAGATTAGTGAATTCAAAGATATAGCAATGGAATCTATGAAAAATGGAACAGAGGGAAAAAATTTCTAAAAAAAATGAACACCATCAGTGAACTGGGACAACTTTAAACAATCTAATACACATGTAATTAGAATCCTTAGAGCAGGAGGGAATCCAAAAAATTTTCAAGAAATAGTGGCCAAACTGTTTCCAAATCTGATGAAACCTATACCCACAGATCTAAGGAAACATTCTGTAAGAATTCTGAATGAAAATCAGATGTGTTCACTAGAAGAGGTTTTTAGCTCTAGTATATACCAAAAATCATTTATAACATTATCAATTGCAGTACTACAGGTCTGAATGCTACTATACATGTACATTTACAGTTAATTTAAACAGAAATAATTTATGAAGGAAGACAGAAAAACAAGAACTTACCCTTCCCTGGAATCCCCATCTGATTTATCAGTTGAACTTGTAGAAGAACTTAATTCATCCTCAGAGAGACAATGGGTAGGTTTCCCTTCCTATTAATGTTTGGAAAAACAAAATTCCATATTACAACATAACTAGAATGTAATACATGAGACAGTCTTGGAGGTAATGTCTAGACACAATGTGCACCTAGGTCCAATTTCACTGGAGAACTAATGGATATAAAAATTTAAGTTACTTTACCCAAATGATGTCCCAGTTCACCCATGAAGTTCATAAGTGAAGCCTGAGGAACATCAAGGTGAAGTTTTGTTTGTTTGTTTGCTTTTAAAAAAATTTTAGATGTCTAAAGATATTAAGTTTTTTTTTCCCCATCAAGGTGAAGTTTTATAAGGCCCTGGAAAGTTTCAGCTCTGAAGAAATTTCCCTTCCAGAAGAGAGTGGACAAACAGTTCTGCTATTCCAACTTCTAAGCAGAAGGCTGGTACCATAAAGAATATTGGCATTTTAAACTAAACACAATGCCATCTAAATAAAAGCAACATCAGTTGGCTCACATGTGAGACTCTTTTTTAAATGCTTTAAAGGATTATTTGATATAATTACACACAAACCTTATAACTTGGGAAAATAAAGAGGACCATCTTAATTAGTAAATCAACTAAATCACAGACTATTGCTAAAGAAAAAAAACTTCATTACTTTAAAGGGAAGAATTTTTATTTTTCTTTTTTAAAATAATATGCTCCTAGAAATAACATCAAAAACTAGAATACAGAAAAATGAATACTTATTCCCTGGGTATTATTACACAGAAAAGTAAACGTGAGTTTAAAACTTTGCAATTATCCGTTTAGCCACCAGATGGTGCCCCTACATCATCCCTAGGCAGAAAGGTAAGGTACTTTGATAAACAGGAAACCAAGAAACGATCAGCAAATGAGCCTAAAATCGGGCCAGGTTGGTAGGTATACTAGTAACACAGCAGAATAAACAAACTGTTGCCTAGTGGAAACCGTTTGGAAGTCTTGTTTAAAAGACTATCTAAGAAAGATATTAACCTAGGCTGCCAATTCTTTACAAGAGTGTCTGAAAAATTCATTTCCTAAATGAAGCAAACATAATCCTTTTAATTACTATTGACTAGTTCTTTTCCTTATCAGAGGAGAGTGAAAGGTATAACTTAAGCCAGGACTGTCCCAGAAATAAACAGGGCTTGTATTTATGAGGTTTAATGTATTAGGCTTGCCAGATACAGACATGCCCACCTTTTCCCTTAGGACTATGTAATGTACCTGAGCAACGCTGCAGTCAGAAGACAACCATCGAGAAAGGGTGGGATGGCCTTCCTCTTGTGGTTTCCCTGGCCCCATTACACTCAGAGAGGCTGTCCTCACTGAAGGACCTGAAAAAGTGACCATCCTCAGTGGTTATTCATGGCAGGCTGGCCTCAACAGAAGAGGGCTTTGCACTGGGTGTAGAAGATACCCTGCCAGAGCCAGCCTAGAAGGAACTTCAACAGCATATTCATCATCACTCTGGTATCTGACACCGCAGTTCAAATCTCAGCTCTATGTCTACCAGCCCCAGGACCTTGGGCAAGTTACTTAACCCCTCTAAGCCTCAGTTTCCTCAGCTGCAAAATATGAAATGAGATAATGCCCTTAACATGCTTACCATAATGTTTGAAACAGCCAGCATTCAGTAAGTGGAAACTGCCAGAATATATTATCTTTAGATAATAGTAATAGGAATGATCACAGCCCTCAGCCGAGGGCAGTACCATTCTCCTGGCTTCCTCTCTCTGTTCCTGAGAAGAGAGCACTTGTTTGACCAATAGACTCTGAACATGGAAACAAATTAAACACTCACCCCATTGATTTCCTGTCTGAAATCTCCCAAGAGTTACTGTCACTTTGAGTCCCTCTTGCTCTCTTTAATATCCTCTTCTTCTGATAATACAAGTTTCAGATCCAATACTATGCTGATTTTTTTAAGGCTTGACTAGTAAATTTCAAAAATTCTTCCAAATTGGTTTCCCAAATGGATTACTGATGCTGAAAATCCTTAACACCTCACAATCAGAACCAATGCTATGTCCACAAGCCATGCCAACAACCTTCAATAGATGAAGGAAAGAGAACAACCTTACCTGAGGGGAAGATCTCTTCCTGAGACTGCTTCAGACGCCTCCTTTCTCTTGCTGATAATGGTCGGTCCTTTTAAAGAAAGTCAGAGTTACTTCCATTCCTACTCACTATTCTTATAACACCTACAATGCATAACGTATCAGCCAGCACTACAGGAAAAGACCTTGCACAGGCCTTTAAAAGAGTATCCATTTGAACCCAGTTCACATTATAGTTATAGCTACTAGCTAGGAATGATCACAGCCCTCATTTCGAGGAAATACTCATTTTTCGAAGGGGAAATGGGGAATTTTGCATTTCCTATATTCAGAATCCTCTTCGTCTCCTTAATTAACTGAAAATGACCAGCCCTGGGACTATAGAATCTGTCCACTTCAATCAAAGCTTCTGTTGAGAATCACAAATTTGTTGCTTTCCAGTGATGGCGAAAAGCAAGGCTAAGATGTTTTAACACAGAACTTCATAATATATGCAGGATTTTACAACCAAAAAGCTTTATAAAAGGTTTGAAAAAAAATCCAACACATACTCCCACGAACCTTCGATGATGATATCTCAGTGCTCCTCAATCTTCTCGCACACCCACTGATCACTCTACTTTGGTTTTCAGCATCTTTTTGTGTTGATGTGACATCCACTTTTTCAACAGTAAGAAGAGAAGGCAAAAGACGAGAAGTCTCCTGAAACTTAAATAATGAAAAAGGAGGGGGAGATTATCAGTTTCATAACATCCACCTCGAAAGGCCCTTTATCAGTAAATCTATATACTTGTCAGTGATTTGCTCTCAAAAACTTCAAAACATTGCATTTTGGGCGAAAGAGACTGTCAAAAGTGAAGGACCATAAACAACAAGTTTATGCTGTATAGCACAGGGAGCCATATTCAGTATCTTGTAGTAACCTATGGTGAAGAAGAATATGAGAATGAATGTATGTATGTTCCTATGTGGCTGAAGTATTGTGCTGTACACCAGAAACTGACACAACATTGTAAACTGACTGTACTTCAATAAAAATGATTTTTTTAAAAAAACTGTTGCTATATGGCATTTTAAAATATATTTCAAAAGTATGAAACAATTTAAAAAAAAGTGAAGGACCATTTAAGAAACTTATAGAGAGGGTGCCTGTGAAAGTTACTTCCAGAAATGAGGTGTTGACACGATCTTATGCAGAAATTGAGTGAGAAATTGTTCATCAATATGACACAAGAGAAATCAGAGATTTACCGTAGCCTGTTCCTTTAAGTCTCAAAATGAGCTGTCCATATTTGCTGGAGAAGATAAAATCCTTACTCTGCTTCCAACTCACTGACATTTGAAAACTAATATTTAGAATCTTGCCATTTCCACCCATTTTCATATGCTTCTTGCATTTTGTATGTACCTTTCTGGCAACTGTTAATCATTCTAAATAGGAATGGAGCTTCCTAAAGTCTATTACCCAAGCAGTAGCACAATCACTTACTCCAAAGAGATCTCTGCCGACCTGTCTCTTTTCCCCACTGTGCTCAGTCTGTTCTCTTTTCTTCTGCCGCCGCTGTCGAGACAGGGAAGGTTCAGACCCAGAGCTGTGTGGCTGTAAACCTAAGTGGATTCTGCCTTGTTTTTCTATAACACAGTCACCAGCAACTTGATCCTTAAAAATAATAAATTGAAACAATAAAAAAAAAACACCAAAATAGAATAATTAAGTCTTTTGAACTTCCAAACGGTCAAACCCTCTGTATCTACTTTAAAAATTACAAGTGAAAGAAGGAACTGTCTTTCTCAAAATGAATACTTATTTTCAGTGTTGACAGATAAAGATAAAATGCTGACATCAGTTATCTATATATTCTGGCTCTTTTTCTTTTTTCCTAAATAAAATTATTACTTTAATTAAAATACACAGATTGTTATTAACCTGAACTACTGGTGTTCAATTTAGTTTTTAAATCTTTTTATAAATTTAAATAGGTTTTCTATCCAGAAAACTAACAAATATTTTAAATGAAATCCAATTTAATACACACATACTTCCCGTAAACATTAGTTATCTGGATGTATTCTAAAAAGCACCATGAAAAGACCATTGAGTTAGGATGCAGATGGAGTCATATCTCTCCGAACCTCCGTTTCTTCATCTATAAATGGGTATAATGCCTCACATACACTGCTGAAGGATTAGAGAACATGGTACACTATAGTACTTAGGATATTTCTAGCACATATTAGATGCTCAGAAACCAGAAGCTATTACTAGCAGTTGTAAATATCAAATAAATTAACTTTAAAATTATAAAGACCACCACCGACTCAGTATTTTATTTGAATAGCTGGTTTTAGAAACTAATGTATATCAAATATTAAAATAAAATTGCTTCTTATATTAATTTTTTAATATAATTTTTGACTATCAGAATATCTAAGTTTTCAAGTAGATGGACACTGGTAATTGAATATCATTCAATCCGCACATTTTTATCAAGAGCCCACTACGTGGTGCATTTCAGAAAGAAAAACGAGCAATGTGATATGCTAGTTAAACAAGGATACCCAGATAATAAACAATGACTGATACAATTCTGAAGAGTGAAATAAATGTTTCTCTGCTGGTATTAAGTATAGGCTATTCAAAATAAAGCTTACATATAGATGAGTAATTGAACAAATGACTTAAGGAGTTTCTCCATGAAATCCAAGTGATCCTGAAAAAAAGTTCTTCCACTTTTATCAACAACAAAACAATAATGACATAAAAAAAAAAGAGGAAATGCTGGATATGACATTCTATCAAAGAAAATAAACAGAAAACCTGTTCTAAAAGCCTGGCATAAGGAAGAAATTTGGTCAAGAACAAGACAAGGATGTCCACTCTTATCACCTCTATTCAGCATTGTACTAGAGGTTCTAGCCAAGGCCATTAGGGAAGAAAAGAAATAAATAAAAGAAATCTAGACTGGAAAGAAAGAAGTAAAATTATGTCTATTTGCAGATGATATGATCTTATATTCATAAAATTCTAAGCAGTCCATTATAAAAAAGATACCAGAACCAATAAATGAGTTAAGCAAGGCTGTAGGATACATGGTCAATACATAAAAATTAATTGTATTTCTATGCATAAGCAATGAACATTATGAAAGTGAAGTCATGAAAACAATTCCATTTACAATACTATCAGAAGGAATAAAATATATAGAAATAAATTTAACAAAAGACGTTTAAGATTTATATATTTAAACAATAAACATCATCGTAAGAAATTAAAGAAGACCTGAAGAAAATATAAACCTAGCCTATGTTCATGAGTTGGAAGATATATATTAAGATAGCAATATTCTGCAAATGTTCTACAGATTCAATGAAATTCCCATCAAAATTCCAGCCTTTTTTCAGAAATTGACAAGCTAATCTTAAAATTCATATGGAAATGTAAAATAACCAAAATAATATTGAAAAATAAGAATAAAGTTGGAAGACTTAAATTTCCCAATTCCAAAACTTACTATAAAGCTACAGTAATCAAGATAGTGTGTAACTGATATAAAGACAGACAAATAGATGAGTGATACAGAATTGAGAGTATAAAAATAAATCATTATCTTTATGGTCTATTGATTTTCAATGAGAGTCTCAAGAAAATCCAATGGGAAAAGAATAATCTTTTAACAAATGGTACTGAGACAACTGGATATTTGCATACAAAAGAATGAAGTAGAATCCTTTCTTCACATCATGCACAAAAATTAATTCAAAATGGATCTCCGACCTACATGTAAGAGCTAAAATTATGAACTCAGAAGAAATTATGGGAGAAATCTTCACGACACCAAAACCAAAAGCAACAAAAGGAAAAATAGACAAAATTGGACTGCATCAAAATTTAAAGTGTATGCTCCAAAGGACATGATCAAGAAAGTGAAGACAACCCACAAGATGGAAGACAATATTTTCAAATCTTACATCTGATAAAGGACTGACATCTATAATTGATAAAGAACTCTTACAACTCAATAATAAAAAGATAAATAAATCAATTAAAAACAGCCAAAGGATTTGAATAGTTATTTCTCCAAAAATAGGTACAAAAATGTCCAAGAAGCACACAAAAAGATGCTCAACAACATTAGTGATAAGGGAGGTGCAAATCAAAACCACAGTAAGACACCACTTCACACCCACTAGGGTGGCTAGAATTAAAAAAAAAAAAAAACAAAAAAAACCAGAAAATAAACATTGGTGAGAATGTGGAGAATTTACAGCTCTCACACAATGCTGATAGGAAGTAAAGTGATATAGTTGCTTTGGAAAACAGTTTTGCAGTTCCTCAAAAAGTTAAACATTAGAGTTATAATATGCCCCAGCAATTCCACCCCAAGATATGACTGAAAACATGTCCACACAAAAACTTGTAAATTAATGTACAAAGTAACATTATCCACAGTGAAGAGTGAAAACAACCCGAATGTTTATCAACTGATGAGTGGATAAATAAAATATGAAATATACATATGACAGATTTTATTTGGCAATAAAAAGGAATGAAATACTGGTATATGCTATAACATGGATACAACCTTGAAAACATTATGCTAAATAAAAGAAGTCAGATGTAAAAGGCCATATATTGTATGATTACATTTATAGGAAATATTGAAAATAGGCAAATCCATACAGACAATGGTTGCCAAGGGCTGGGGACAAGGAGGACTGGAGAGTGACCAATATTGAGTATGGGGTTTCTTTTTGAGGTGACGGAAATGTTCTGGAATTAGATAGTGGTGATGATTGTACAATTTTATAAATATACTAAAAACACTGAATTGGTACTTAAAAATTTTTTTTTAATAATTACAGAGGAAATAGAAGAAGCAAATGTGAATATAATTGGACAGTCAAGCAGAACAAGCAGGACACATATAATTTTATCTATTAAGTACTAAGGATTCCAGTGTTCAGAGAACACTTAAGACTATATTTTGGTTTCAAACCAAAGAGTTTAAACGAAAAGAGCATTACAGTTGTACTTTTCCATAAAAACAAAACCTTATTAAAAACATCTGAATATAAATGTATAAAATAGTTTTATATATGAGGATGTTAAATATGAAAACATATGTAATATATAACATTTAAATATATATAGCATAGATTATAAAATATAGTCAATAGACATATTAAATGCATTTTTAAACATTTTACACATAAAAATGTAAAGTTAATCAAATATTCTGACTTTCTCTCCAATCCTCAGCTATTACCATGCTTCATCTAATTAAGGCTTCTTTCCAAATTCAAGTAGAAAATAAACTTTAAATTTACTCAGAATAGTCTCTTAGTATCAAAATCTTTTTGTTCCATTCCTTTTCTTTTCTTCTTCCTTCTCCTGTGGTTCCAACACATAATTTTTTAAATTCCATAACTTAAAAAATCAGATCAATCCACTTTCAAAAGCAAGAAAGAATATTATATTATCTAATTGTTGGAAACTACCCATCCACTTGAAGGACTAAGGAAGAATGTTCTAGAAATAAGAAAAAATACACAAATGGTAAATGGCAAGTACCCTACACCAGGGCAGAGAAGGGTCCTATTCTTTGGCTTCTATTAAGTTTAAACTCTTACATGGGAATAACTGATTTTCCTAACACTACAATTAAAAGCACAACCAATGAACACAATGCACACCTTTGTAAACACACTTCCCGATCTCTCTGAAACCAGCATCTTGTTCTTATCACTCACCTGGTCTTTTGGTAAATTTTGGTCTTTGTTTAGGGGCTGCAGAGGCTTCACTGGGACATTCCCTTCTTCAGCGACATTGTTAGAGGACCCTGTGGGAACTTGGTTTCCAGGTTGAACACTGGACTTAGTGTTTTCTTGCAGCCTTTCCTTCGCTTGAGAAATGTTACATTTACCGTCCAGCTGATTAAAGACATCTAAGTGTCCTGGCTGATTCTCTTGAAATAAGCCGTCGTTCACTGAGTCCCTCCTTTCTGCAGGTAAGATGTCAATATTCACCCTACTGATCGTGGCTAGTGATTCTGTGGTATTGCTCACGTCTGGTTTGCAGGTATGGCCTTTCAGACCTGTAGGTGTCTTCAAGGGGCCAACGATTATGGGTTTTTCCTGGGACAAACATTTACCTTCATCCTGAGTGAAAACATGCTTCCATGTTATTTTATCACTCCTCACACCACATGCAAAAACTAACTCAAAATGGAACAACAGGTTCCTCAGAAAGTTAAACATGGAATAACCATATGACCCAGCAATCCCACTCCCAGGTATGCACCCCCAAAACTGAAAGTAGGGACTCAAACAGATATTGGTGCACCAAGGCTTACAGCAGCATTATTCACAATGATCAAAAGATGGAAACAACGCAAATGTCCATTAGCACGTGAATGGATAAACAAAATGTGGTATATACATACCATGGAATATTATAAAGCCTGCTAGATGAAATAAGCTAGACACAAGAGGACAAAAGTTGCATGATTTCATCTATATGAGTTACCTAAAACAGGCAAATTCACAGAGACAAAAAGTAGATTAGAGATTACCAGGGCCTGGGAGTAGGAACAATAGGGAGTTATTGCTTAATGGGTACAGAGTTTCTTTTTGGAATGATGAAAAGGTTTTGGAAGATACGGTGATGGCTTCACAACACTGTGAATGTAATTAAGAGCACTGAATTGGATGCTTAAAAATAGTTCAAAATGGCAAATTTTATGTTATATATATTTCACCATAATAAAAAAATTTTAGTGGATCAATAACCTAAATATAAGAGGTAAAACTATAAACTCCTAGAAGAAAACACAGGCATACAACTTCACAACCTTGGATTTGGGAAAGGATTCTTAAATATAAGCATGGGCAATGAAAGAAAAAACAGATAAACTGGACTTCATCAAAATTTAAAACATTTGTGCATAAAAGGACATCATCAGGAAAGTAACAGGACAACCCACAGAATGGGAGGAAATATTTGTAAATCATATATCTGATGAGGGTCTAGTACCCATAATGTAGAAAGAACTCTTAGAACTCAACAATAAAAAAAAACAATTAAAAAATGGGCAAATGACTTAACAGACATTTCTCCAAAGAAGGCATTTAAATGGTCAACAAGTTCTATGTCATTAGTCATTAGGGAAATGCAAATCAAAACCAAATGAGATACTACTTCACATCTAATAGGATGGCTAGAATCAGAAAAACAGAAAAAAACAAGAGTTGGAGAAGTTGTAGAGAACTTGGAATTTTCATGGATTGCTAGAAATGTGAAATGGTGCAACCACTACGAAAAAACAGTGTGACCATTCCTCAGAAAGTTATACATAGAATTACCATATGACCCAGCAATTCCTCTCCTAGGTATATACCCAAAAGAACTGAAAACAGGTACTCAAATAAATATTGTACAAAAATGTTCACAGCAATAGCCAAAAGGTGAAAACAACCAAATATCTACGAATGAATGAATGGATGAACAAATTGTGGTATATACACACAATGGAGTATTTTTCAGACAGAAAAATAAATGAAGTATTTATACATGCTATGTGGATGAACCTCAAAAACATGCTAAGTGAAAGAAGCCAGGTACAAAAGGTTACATACTGTATGATTCCATTTATATCAAATATCCATAATAGGCAAACCCATACAAACAGAAAACACACTGGTGTTTTCTAGGGGCTGGATGGAGGGAATAAGAGGTGACTATTTAATGGGTATGGGGTTTCCTTTTGGATGATGAAAAGTTGTGGAACGAGACAGAGGTGATGGGTGCACAATATTGTGAACGTACGGAATACAATTAATTGTTCACTTTAAAATGGTTAACTTTATGTTATATAAATTTCACTTCAATTAAAAAAAAGTCAAAGTTATTACAGAACCAACTCCATAAACATTTTAATAGGCCACTTTGAATAAAGTGGGCTAAATTAATCACCACTGGTATTCTTTCCTTAAAATACAAATTAATTACACAACAGAATCTCTAGTGAAGCCTAATCATTTCACATAGAATAATTAGTTTACATAACCTATCATTTTAATAAGTTTCTAGAACATATATCCTTTAAAAAGAAACATACCATTATATATGTTTTGGGGCCCTCAGAAGATTGTGGTAGGTGGGGAATTACTTCATGATTTGATTCAGTGTTTCCAGAAACCACTGGAGTCACAGGCTTGGATTTAGAGCCACCATTTTTAATATTATTTTTGGAGGTTTTTCTTTATGAGGGAGAAAAGAAAAAGTTATTATCAATACAGTGAAGATTAAAGGTTTCTATGTATAAAAGGAAAATGTGCATAAGTATTACACTCCCTTATAGAACTGCTCCATTTAGAAAGAAAGGTCTTCTAAAAACCAGGGGGCATTCTACAAAACACATGACTAGCAATCTTCAAAAAGAATCAAGGTCATAAAAAACAAAAAAAGTGAGAAACTGTCACAGACCCAAGTTGACTAAGGAGAAATGAGAACTAAATGTAATATGGTATCCTGGATTGGATCCTGGAACAGAAAAAAGACATCAGCAGAAAAACTGATGAAACCCAAATAAAGTCTAGAGTTGAGTCAACATAAGGAACTAATGTTGTTTTCTTAGTTCTGACAAATGTACCTTGGTAACGTAAGACATTGATAGGAGAAACTGGGTGAGGGGTACACACAAACTCTCTGTACTATCTCTGGAACGTTTCTATAAATATATTATTCCAAAATTTTATATCTATGAAAAATTGCCTCACAATCAGAAGTACCAGGATAATTTTCAAGTTTCACATTATATTAATACCACAATTACTTTGCCGAGTGTGAGAGTACAAATGATTGGTACACTCAGCTTTGACTTGCAAAATAAATGTATACAGGAGTAATGTCCCCAGCTGTTTAAGTGTGATAGTTTACAACTCAGCTAAACCTCTGGAGAATTCAAAGGAGCGCACCAGAGCTGCAGAAGGCCAAAGGTCTGTTTGGTGGGAAGTTATAGGCAATGTAAACAAAAAGATGATCCTTCTTTATCCCCTGGGGACTCTCTAGCTTTGCCTCCCAAATTTAACATGTCAAAAGGCACAGACTGTGATGGTCTCATCCAGCTCTTAGCTATTTAGCAAAAGTAGGCCTTGCAAGTCAAATAAAGAATTCTTATCCCCTTGAGAAGTTACAGCAGTGAATAGGGAAACTTATAAAAGCTCTCTGAAATTCGGCTACTGTTCTTAAAATGTGGCTATTATCTTACATAGTACATAATGCAACAGGCTTCTTAGACAATCTCTCATTTTAATAAGATTTCTGAAACATAAGTCCTCTTAAAAGAATCATACTCAATATGTCTCAGAACTCTGAGGAATGTGAAAGGGATTCTCCAAAAGGTTCCTTAGATTTCTGATTTTAGCAACAACAACAAAAAAACTCAACACTTGTCTAATCATTCAATTCTACTTCATGTTTAAAAAAAAAAACTCACTATAAATTAAAATGATAGGAAATATTATGAAAATTATAGAAGCCACCCTCTTTTATTTCATCTACTTAGCCCAGCTATTAGCAAGGGAAGTATCTTACGCCTTTGTGGCCTCCAAAAACAAGGAGATTTGGCGTTTTATGTAAGGCTGCCTCAGGATGCTCCTCACAGAAGGTCTTTCTTCAGGCCTTTTGCTCAGCATGGTTCTTATCAGTTCTGCCAGCTCTGGGCTATAATCTTTTGGCATTGGTGGCAGCTACAAAGAGAAATAATACCACAATTATGACTAATGGTCTTGTGAAGCAAGGTAAAAGAAAGCAGAGGTTTCCCAATATTTATTTAAAATCATTATCCACAGAAGCAGAAAATACCAGTTTATGTGTCCTGGTTACAACAGCAAGTTGTAAGATTATAAAAGTATATCCTTCAAACCAGCAGTTCCTTTGAGGATTCTCTCCTTCAGAAATAAGAGTAGGAGTTTCTAAAGATTTATGTACCAGGATATTCACTGCAGTATTGTTCTCGTAGCAGGGAACAACTGAAAACAATGTACATGGCCACCCATAGGGTACTTGTGGAATAGAGTATGGTACACCCTTGTAATAAAATACTAGGCAGCCTTTAAAAAATAAAAGACTTACAGGTATGACCTAGAAAGATGTCTCTCGTATATTTAGTCCAAAAAGCAGATTGTGTATCAGTGTGTGTAGCCTGATTCCACTTCAGTCACTTTTTTAAAGTATACATGCATATACACACCCAGAGTTATGTCTGTATAAAGACAGGGGGAAGCCGGGAAGGAAGGCTACACACCAAACTGTTAGCAATGGTTATCATCAGGGGATGGAAATCAATGGACAGAAAAGGGAATTTCACTCCTTTCTTGTTCAATTCTTTAAGTAGCAGAATTATGGGCCAATTTTTACTTTTTTTGGATTGTTTAATATTTTTCAAGTTAAAAAATTAAATGAGTCTTGGTACAATATTAAAATCAGTTTGTGATTTATAGTTTTAAAACTTAACACTGCAGGGGGCAACCAGCCTCATGAAATTAACATACAAAGTTGGTCATTCTAGCATCTATACCAAAGACAATGCTTTATGCCATTTTTAACTGGTTGCTAGTGATTGTGACAATTATCAAAGGAGCAACAAGTTCAAACAGAGTAGACTCATTTTAAATGGGGCTTAAAAAATAACCATAAACTGCTTAGAAGAAGCTACCAATAGTCTCTCAGAGCACCTGCAAATCCTGTGGCTACCAGGTGGTGGTTTTCAAGAAGCCAATACTTCAGAGCCACAGAGCCACCTTTATAAATTAATATTAAAAAAAATCAATCCTATCTCTTCCTGTTCAACCTTCCCCACAGAACGGACCCATCATTCTTAACTGTCCACACAACATCAATGATTACTCCCTTTTGCCAGTAGCTACGTACAAAGCTGCATTAAATTAACCTTGCTCCAAATATGAAAAACAATTAGTTTCAGAACTCTTTACCTTTCCTTCAATAATCCGATAAACTAATGAATTCATGTCTTTTGCATTAAAGGCATGCTTCAGGGTGGCCATTTCATAAACACAGCATCCCAGAGCCCAGACATCAGACTAGAAAATAAAAATAGTAAGTGGTTAAATATCAGAATGCCTTATTTACTTTTTTCCTCTTTAAAAAAAAAGGCATTTGCCTTAAACCAATTCAGAGAGTTCTTCTGACTATTCTGATGGGTTCTGAAATTATGAATACTGTCCTAGAGACGAGGTGAGCTGGCGTACACAGCTCAATCCTACCTTATAGTTGTAGGGTTTGTTTGAGAACAATTCAGGGCTCATGTAGTAGGGTGTGCCAATGAGGGTGCTAGCCATGTCACAGTGGTTCTCTAGCACTCGGGCAATTCCTAGGTCGCCCACTTTGATGATGTTTGTTCTTGTCAGGAAGACATTTTGAGTTTTCAGATCTCGGTGAAGGATGTGTTTTTCATGTAAATACTGAGGACAGAAATAAAATTTTATTAAATATCTACTTATTTATTCCTGACTTCTTATATACCATCAACAATTGTATAAGTTAAAGGGCCTCAGTTACCTATACATCAAAATACTGTTTTATAATCTTTAAATTAAAAACTTAATTTACAACTTTCTAAAGTAAGAAATTAAGTTCCATGCATTACTTTGCCCAATTTCCTTCACAACTGTTCCCTGGTGCCTTGACAACTATACCATTTAGCATTATATGGATCCAGTTTAAAAATATGCTTAAAAAGTCCCTCTTGAGGTAGAAAGACAACTTATACAAGGTTAGATGCACATCTCTATCAGACTCATGAAATCTTCAGCATAATACATTTTCAAATATAACAAGATCACTTTTATTTAGAGAGAGTGTCTTAGGATTTAAACAACAAGGTCAATTAATTCTGGACAAGTCTGCCCAGCTCCAGAGTGGTATTTCATAAACAGTCTCAGTTTTGAATATGTGTATATTAAAACACAAACATGTTTCACATTTCCACTCACTCTACACAGCAGGGTTAAAGCCCAGATCCCCACAGTGTAGGCATATTAATTAGCCCAACCACCATTCAGTATGACATAGCTGACCAACGATAGCAATGTTATCAACAGTGACAACAAACATGGTCATACCAACTCAGGGCCCTTTACTATACATATTAAATGAACACAGAACTGGCTTCTCTGACAATCAGACAAAATCCATGTCTGCTTCAACATAGATATCACTCATTCAGAAACATTCTAATGCTACAGCAAGAGGGACTAAGTCCACTTCATAAATGGATTTTTAAAAGAATACATTTTTTTTCCCTGTAAACATTTGGGGAATTATTTTCCTAAAATACACCAGCCATCCACCTGTCACCTGGGAGCAAGTGGGATGCTGTGAGTTCTGCAAGTACCTGCAGAGCCATGGCGATCTGAACAAACCACTCCACCACCTGACTCTCAGGCAGAAGCCTCCCCTTCTGCTCTTTGAGCTTTTGGTACAGATCACCTCCTTCACAGAAGCCCATGACGATGTACAGCAGACCATCCCCTCCTTCCCATGACTCTTTGTAGGTAACAATATTAGGGTGCTTCAGCTGGGACAAGAGCTGAGCTTCCTGTTCAGCAGCTCGTCGCTCCCGGCTGGAGGCATTTCGGAGGTTCAGCTTTTTGATGACATACTACAAGGAAAACATGTGTTTTTACAACATGCAAACAAACAGTATTACAGATTCAAAAGTATTTAAGCGTTCTCCTGAGTGTCCTCAAAACCAAACTTCTGGAGCCTGCCACATAACTTACTCATTTTGTTATTCACAAAGCACAAAACTGGAATAAAGATTTGTTATCACTCATGATACTTTTTGCAGATTAAACTTATAGCAGGGTGGGGGGGATGGCACAAAAAATTATACCCTTCCCTCTGTATTTTACAATTTCATTAATGGCTAAAAATGAGTCCAAGTTAACATACCACTGAATCAATCATAAAATCTGTGGTAGAGATTCTTTAACCTCTAAGTTCTCCCTACAAAGATGCATATAACATGGCTCGAATATACATCTGCAGACAAAATGGGTCCATGGATTGCACTGGATACACAAAAGGATCTGTGGCCCAATAAGGCTAAATACCACATATCCTCAACATCCAAAATTATTCTCACTTTAAAAAAAAAATCAGTATCGTCCAACAGACATACAACTCATTATTTAACAAACACAATCATAAATGTGCTTTGTAAAATGTAAACTCCTGCTCAAATCCAATGATCCCCTCCCCATTGCCTACTGAATAAATCTCTTATGCCTGAGCTTGTGTTCAAGGCAGAGTGATCAGTACCTGAGACGGAAAAATAGGCCAGAGGACCTTACACTTATGGGGACATCTCCTCTCAGCTTGTCCGGGGCAGTCCCATTGTCCTGGTGTAATATTAATAGTGCATCCTTTCAGAGGAATATCCAGTTTGTACAATACATTATACGGTCACACTATTTATAAACCACATTAAAGAACTGGCTCATTACCCTGAGGGTAATGGGACAAAGTGCAACATCAAAGGCAAATTTTAGAATGATCACTGAGACTGCAATGAAAGTGATGTATTGGAGAAGGGCAAGTCCTGTGGCAGGGAGGGCCAGCAGGAGGCCATGGCCATAGCTTAACTAGAGATAATGATATTCGGGATTGGGGAGGTACCCGTGGAAATGAAGAAGAGGCCAGTTGGCTAAGCGGACAGACGAATAGCGAGTGGGGTGGGGTAGGGGAAGGGAAGGGAAGGGAGGATCCCAGAATGACTCCCAAGTGCCCAGCTTGGGCAACTGGCTGGTTGGTGGTGCTCCTCCCCGAAATAGAAACCGTGAGAGCAGGTTTGGAGGGAAGGTTGATGAGCCGAGTTTTGAGAGTCCAGCGGTCCCCAGGTCAACGTAATACAGGGCCTTCACTGACGGAGGATTACTGGCCAAGGGCCATTAGGTCCTGGGAATGCATGCTCTCACGGAATAGTCAGGAGTGACGGGAAGGTGTGCACCGACTAGTGCCACAAAAGAGAACTTCAGGGAGTTTGGGGGGCACATATGACAGGAAGGCCTGGCCTAGTTTTGGTGGTCTGGGGCGATTCCCCTGAGGAAGTGCCATCCGAAATGCGTCCCCTTCAGATAGGCGGGGCCCAGCCTTTGGACCGCGCCGTCGGCGAACCGCTGCCTGCCCCCGTCCCCTGCCGGCCCCCAACCCCGCCGACCTGCCTGCCGTCCTGCCGGTGCCTCACGAGCGTCACCTCCCCGTAGCTGCCCCTGCCCACGACCCGTAGGTAGCAGTAGGCGGTCAGGGGCATGATCCCGGCGCGTGCCCACAGTCGGGATACGGCAGCAGCGGCGGGCGGGGCGGTGAGCGGCAGCGGGAGGCCCGGCTCATGCCCGAGAGGCTATGGTGCAGGCGGCTGCTGGGGCGGCAGGGCCTGGGCGCCAGACCGAAGGCCCGACCCACGGCGACGCCGCTGCCATAGCGATCGATCCCGGAGGGCGCAGCCACGCGCATGCTCCACGGCCCGGAGGACCCACCACAGAGCAGAGACGCCAGGCGGCCAGAGCGACTCGGCCGGGCCTGCGCGCGCAATCTGGGCCTCGGTTCCATTGCCGGAACTTGCGGTTTGCCTGCAACAATAGCATCATGAACGCTTCCGCTCATTGAGCGTTTACTTGTTATAAGCTCTTTGAAGTATTGTTCATTGCCTCCGCAACTATTTACTGACTGCTTACCAAGTTTCAGGCCGCCAAACCCCTGCCCTCCAGGAGCTCATATTCTCATGGGAAGGGGCGAGGGGGGCACTAAATTCTTTTAAGTAATGTTTGTTATATTTGCTTTATTACATCCAGCAATCCGTCTTATTTTTCACGCACTGAAAGATAAATTGAAGATACCAGTACCCTTCATCCCTAAATACTTAAGCTTGCATGTTGAGAACTGCAAAGAACTCTCAGAAGAACTCCATTCAAACCCCTGCAGTAGTGACTGGACCAAATTCTGGCATGGTTTCTAATAGCTTAAAGCAGTTTCCCTAAGAGGGGCCGTCCACCTTTAAAGCTCAAAGCCCACCTGTAAAAGCTCAGAACTGCCAAGAGAATTTTGTTTGTTCCAGCCAACACCTCCCTTACCAGAACAATTACCTTAAAAAGCTTAAAATTATGAATCCATCATATATGTGTGTGTGTGTATGTATGTGTATATATATATCCTATAACTCAGGAGTATCTTTCTTAAGGACCTAAAATCCAACCCTTTGAAATGTGTTTTTTGTTGTTGTTTTGTCTTTTGCCTATATCCAAGAACCAATTTTTGCCCAGTTGGGGACAATATTGCCCCTGTTGAGAAAGAATAATACAGAGCATACTTTTGTTTAAAAAAAATCAACTGAGTAAATTTCAAAGCTCTTGTGGGCCTTATTCAACATGAATTGGGTAGCATACCATTTAGCAGATAGAAAGGAACTCTGAGGAGCTATACAAAATGAAAGACTTTTATAAGCAGAAGGGAGTATAGAATAGGGAAGTTATACCAGTAAAAAGTGGGTTGGTTGTGGGAAGATCACTTTCCTTTAAGGCATGCCAGGGGTCTATCAGGCAGATTACCTCACTAGTGCTGACCAGGTAATTCATGACTGACTGGTTTAAGATTCCATTTCTGGGAGAAGCAGAAACTGTAATTAAGTGTCAGTTTGGCGACATGGGTCTTAGCATAAGTGACCCCATTTGGGGCTTGTTTTCTTGTTTTCAGCAATATCCCCCTTTTGATCAGACTCTCAGCTTGAGAGATGTGATCAAAATTTAAGCCATTAGTGCTACTCCCAACTACTGCTCTGAAGTTTTCCCAGTTTCTGCTGATCCTGTGTGGTAGTCACAGGTCATGATGTCTTTATGCTGAATATCTCTGTGGTTTTCACAGTTGACAACTTCAAGTTCACGTTCTTTATTGCAGTCATTCTCTTTGTTCCTCTTCTGACATTCTAGTCTTAGGGAGGTCATTTGTATGGTGGTTGGCAGCTGCATTCATCCAGTTAAAGCTTTTGAGAGAATACAAGAAGACAATCTGATTATTATAAGCAGAATAACTCCCAATGTCTGTAGTGCACTTTAGAGCCATGGTCTCCAAGACCCAAACCAATAAAAATCAAGTAAGTCAAAAAGAGACCCTGTTGAAGGAGTCATTTTCCTAACTGGCTTGTTCAGCAATCTTATGTAGCTGAGTCTCAACTTCCCCAGAAATGTTAATCTAGGTGCAGCAAGTAGTGTTGGCCACAGTACAGACACCTCCATGCCCAGCTAAATGATAATCAAAGGCTATCACATTATCAAAAACTACTTTGGCCTGAGGGTCTAGGGACCTTTTTGGGGCAGCTATTGCTTTAGCAGCAGATTCTGCAATGTTTTCAAGAGTTAAGAAGAGATACCTGATCATAGCCTCACTTGCAATTACTCCTAGCCAAGGGAATCAAAGGAAACTAATTTTGATTCATGAATGCCTTGTGTTAATTCCCATTTGAGTCTGTGACTCAGGACTGGAAAGGTGACAGTCATGGAGACCAGTAAAACTTAAGGGTCTGTAGACCACACAGGCATTTTTATTCTGGCTACCCTTCCCTTGTGTCCCCTTCTTTGTCCAGAGCCTGGATGCAAGTTTCCCCAGGTTTGGGGCTGTCAATCAGACACAGGGAAATGGACTCCCGGGGTTACGATGTCTGACATGATAGAGAGGTGGCTGAGTTTTTTCCTGAGAAACTGAGGCACTGGAAATCAGGAAGAAGTTTGTGGCAGGCAGAACTACAGAATCATCAGCATGTGGCAAGTCTAACAGTTGTTTGGATTTTGGATTACCTCCCTTTGAAGGGGCCTGAGACCTTCATGATATAAGAATTAGGAAAAGGATGGTCAGAGAGGGAAGGAGGAATAGAAATTGTCCTTAATCTAGTGTCTTGACAGGAGGCAGTCTACCTCAATATTGGCCACTTCTTTTTCTTGATTTTGAGGTCTCCAGCTGGTGTGCACTTCAGAATGTGAAGGAGCCCTTTTTAATTGGGACATGTGGATGCACTGTTCAAGTCCCTGAAGTTTGGCTGCCATCTGAGTAGTGAGGAGGACCTGATATAGTCCCTTCCAAGGAATTCAAGGGCAGTCTTTGTTTTTAGTTATTCCAAATCAGAAGGGTAAGAGAGAATTGGAAACATTAGTTTGGAGAATCTTAGCCAGGTATTTGAGGAAACAGAAAAATTCAGGATCCAGTCCAGTTTATAGGCATGTACTACAACCTCAAAGACAAAGGATTAGAATCTAATACCTAATTTTTCTCTCTACAATCACCCCATTTCTTTTAACCAAAGATAATCAGAGTAAAGCTAATACTCTTGCATTAAACGTGCATGGCTAGTTATGTAAGTGCAGCAAGAATAGTGATTGGCCATATAAGCTCTTTTAAAGATTGCTTTACTGGAACTTTCATAAGGAATCTTAGATTGAATGCTTAAAATCCTCTGAGGCCAGGAAGTCAAGAAGTCATCATCAGATTTTTACCTGCAGTATCTATAGTTAGGATGATTTCCTCTCTTCTTGTGGTCCCCCCAAATATCCTGTGTTTCCTAGACCTGCCAGGAAGTGACCTTCCTTATTCACCTGGCAATGCTGCCAGGAACTCTGTGAGCAAGATACCAGGTAGATTTTTCCAAGCAGTCCTTAAACTGTCTGGTCATACATGAGTCTATGCACATCTCTCTGAAATATGACAGTCCAGTCAAAGTCTTGGTAATATAGCCAATGGTTTCCAATTGTGTCCTGTTATAAGGAGAACAGACTTTTAATGAACTTATACAAATAACTAATTATATTGCCAATCATTCTTTCTTTACCTGCTTTTCATACACAGTTGTTTCCATTCATCCTCGTTATTTCTAATTAGTTTCAATTACATATATTAATTAGAATTCTTAATCCTTAGAATCCTATTTCTAGTGAAAACTACAAAGTAAGTAATCATGGACTCTCTTACACTAGCATTCTTACACATTTCATAATTTTTAGGATAATATCCTTCCTTATAGTAAATTTTCCAATGTGGCACAAAAGATGTTTACTAATAAACCCAAATATATTTAGGGTTTGGTTTTTTGGTTTTTTGGTTTTTGTAAAAGGAAACCGAAAGTGGATAAATCTATGTTCAGTTGAGACAGGAAGGAAGGAGGCAGGGCATAACTATTAAAAGAATGAAGAGGAGGACACAGTTATTGGAAAAAACAGGACACAACAAAAACTGGCTGGAACCAGCTAAAACCAAGAAGACACCACAGATGGCCCAGTCATTAGCTCATTATGCCTTTATTATAATATTAAAAAAATCACTCCCCTCATGCCATGACTGGTACCATGACAGTTCTGGGGCTGACCATCAAAGTGGGGAGTGGTCCAAATCCTAGGAATCCCTACCCCTTCCCAGAATAGCAAGAATATTCCTCCTACTCCTTATTGTATGATATTACCCAGTCCATACAAACGAAAAACCCCATACCTGGGGGCCTCCTTGCCTTCTGAGACAGTCCATACTCTGTGTAGTAGGTACCTCCCTGAATAAATCTGCTTTCACTCTACTTTGGCTCACTCTTGAATTCTTTCCTGCATGAAGCTAAGGACCCTCACTAGGCAGCCGGGCCCAGGGACTCCTGTGTGTCTCAAGATGTGATATTTCCTTCTGTGCATTGCAGTGATTAATGTTCCAGTATTTGATTTTTACTTGAAAATGATCTAAATATTTAATGGATGTCCATTATTTAACTTATCTCAGTGTAACTTTAAGGTTTTAAGTAACCAAGAAGATTCTGGAAACTGTTTAAGTAGATATAAAATATAATTATTGCTGAAACATTTACCTAAATATTTTTATCCCACTTACATCTATTTAATTCACTTGTTCTTAACAAGTCATGAAAATTTCATCATACCAAGTTGCTTTTCTTGCTGACAAATTTGTAACAGAAACAACATAAACTTATTTGACTACTGTACTCAGAATAAAAGTTATATGCCTGTATTATTTTTAATGCTAATAACTCTGAAGACATACTCATTTTAATTAAACCAACAAATTTAAATTAGCTTTTATTTACCAAAGATTATCTCTGAGCACATGAACTTCAAAAACATTTGGATTACTTTCTATATTTCTGAGAGTTTTAGGAATCCTTAATTCATATAAGTGCTTGTGGACAAGGAATGTTGCTTATCATTCCAGTAAACAAAGAATGTTGCCTGCTATTACAGTTCTACAAGGATCAAGCCATTAGCCACTGCAACCCGTGCTGTGCCCTGAGGGGAATTCAGGATGGAGAAAAACTGTGCTTTGGATCCTGGCATTAGACAGTTAAGGTGCATATCTAAGGAATAATTTCAATGAACCCAGATTCTTGTATCTTCCCATACATAGACAAGCACTCAGATCATTAACTTGAGATGTCTGTTCTTTGTGATTAGCAATAATCTTTGGATATTCAACTACTGTCTTTTTTCCAGCAAAAACTCCTATAGATCCTGGCTCCTCCTTCACCTCTTCAGAACAGTTCCTCAGAGCTATCTGAGAGGACGTTGCCCTGGCTAGAGTCCTCAGTAAGATCCCCGAATAAAACTTAATTCATAACTTTTAGGTTGTGTTTTTCTTTGGTTGACATGCTTAATTTCTTCTAAGTCAAATAGAATTCTTTTACAAATTAATTTTGACAATACCTTCTTAAGATAGAAAAATACCACACATCTACAGCATATATCTGTAGACACATATAAACATACAGACTGATGTAAACAGAGCTTATAGCTTCTGTTCTAAAATTTTAGCCATGGATCAAGTATGAATATACAAAGTTAGTTATAAAAGAACTTGGAACCAAATTGTGTTTTTGGTAGATGGAATAATTTAAGGTTATCTGCTCAGATGACCAAAGCTTTTTACTAATATTTGTGGAGAAGAGACAAGATTTTCCATTTGCCTCTGTTCCACATAACCTTTTAAACTTTTGTTTTCCTTCTGATAAGAGTTATCCCCCAGAAGTTTGCATTTCAGAGAGATGACCTAGGTAAGAACCCCTAGAGAAGACCAGGTATGAATATTTACATCTCAAAGGCACAGGGAAAGAATGTAATTTCCCCAAGGACTTTTGTTTTCTAAGGCCAGAATTTTTACAATATTTATAAGCCTTTTGAGATAAGGAGAAGAGGGATTGGTTAAAAAAAAAAAAAAAAAAAAGGACAGGTGGACTGAATTTTTTCTGGAGCCACATTTCTGATTTTGCAAAGATCTGTAAGGTAGGGACAATTTATTTCAATTCCTTGAGGAATTGAGTTGTAACTTAAATGACATCATAGATTGATCCACACATCCAACTCCATGTCTCTCAATTTGCTTCTTTCTATCAGGGAGAAGATGTTCAACTAAGATGGAAATCAAAAGTATTCCTATGTTCTAGATTTAGAGCTATATGTCTTTGAAGTATTTTAGTAAATCCTTCCACAAAGGTTTCAGAAGTTTTTTTGCTTGTTTGTTTTTTCTTTCCCTCTGGGTACATTTAGCTTAAAGAAGGCCTAAACAAATTTCTTATCAGGCTCTAAATATCAGCTTCCAGTTTGGCCAATATCTAACCACAGAGCTACTTTGGGGAAAAAAAAAAAACAAAAAAAACTCCTTTAAAAAAATTTGTCAATTTTCAACCAGGACAAACAGTAAAGGTACGTACAGCATCAAGTTTTATTCTCTCTCTGCTACAGACAGAGATTCAGGAGAGTGGAATCTGATAATAATTCTCACTCTTCACTGACTTTATCAGTTTTCTCAGGATCCCATCTTCAGGCTCCAGTATCTCCCAGAATTTCTCAAGGTTGTCTAATAATTTTAATTTTAATTTCCCCTAGGCTGTTAGAGGGAATAAAATTGCAGTGTACTAGAAAATCCCTCAGGAACCCTGTCAACACTGGGAGGAGCCCACAAGGGGGGCCCTCCTTTGAGGGTAGATGTGGGGACATCTGTAAGGCCACTGACTTGGTGGACTTTTGTTTATGGTCTTGTAGTCTCTTCAGAGTGGAAAGTTGACTCAGAGGTACCCAAGTAAAGGAGCATAGAGGGCAGCAGTAAGAGTTGCCTCAGTCTTGTATAGTCTTTTCTTTTAAGTGCCTCTTGTGCCTTTAATTTTTCATCAGCCTTTTGCAATGAATCTTTCAAGAAGCGATTATGGAATTTGGAAGCCTTTTGGAGGTTTCTGTATGCCAATTACAATAGGTATCCTATTCTGTTTGATTTGGGAACCCTTGCTTTCAAATGCACTTCTTAAATAAATGCTCTTGTCTAACTGGACCCTTTATCATAATGACCATTGTAATTCTAGATTCTCTTTGTATGATTTTGCCAGTTTTGTAGACATTTACAGCTTCCAGGGCCACGGTTCTTAGATATTAAATAAGCAGTTGTACCAGTAGGTGGCGCACTCAGTTATTTGAAACTCGATCTCATTTTTTTACCTAAGCCTTGGGTTTCTTGGAGCCAAATTAATACCTGAGAGGGATGTGCTGTCAGGTTGGAGACTGTGTGCTGTTTTACAGTGTACCTCGTTGCACAGAAATTTTCTTGAGGTTCGCCAGTGACTTAGTGCCAATCTAACCCACGGTTCCATGACCAACTTATTATAAGACTGTGGTGAGTGCTCTAACAGCCATTTTTTTTTTTTCTAACAGCTTTTAAATGCTCCACCTGTGCCCATCAGTTCTGTGGCATTTAGGCTTCTGAGATTCCTATTAGCAATAGCCTTGGCCTCATCTGCACATTAACAGAAACCAACAGTAACCTGGTTAAGATTGCACACCACCAGCAAATCCCAACGTGGAACTGGGGACTTGGGAAAAGATTGAACTGTTAGAGCAGGCAAATAGCTAGATATGAGCAGAGAAAGGGGGACACAGACCAAATGGCAGGAATTGGGCAAAAAGGAGGGGCACAAGCCAAATGCAGGAACACATACATCATGTAAGCACCAGGGGCCCCTGGGCAGAGAAAGAAAAGCAGGAATCTTTGGGCTGATAAGGGGCCACACCTTTTGGCCTGGAGACCAACAAAGAAAGATCAGAAAAGGCAGGGATTTCCAGTGTCAGAATGTAACCTTTTGCTCATTATGCCCTCATTTCAATAAAATTAGCCTTGCAGATCAGAAGTACCCATCATGCAGCGATGCCATGACACTTCCAATCCAGACTAAATAAGGACAAAAGTCCCTCCTCCCTTTGGGAAGGTGGAGTTGGGATGATAATCAGGAAATATGACCCCAAGCCCTTCCCTCCTAAATGAATATTCCGCCCATTCATTTTACACCCTATGTAACTAACTTGCCAAAGAAACTCAGCGCAGCTGCTCACATGAGCCTGCCTGCTCTCCCTTGACAGTGTACTATCCATCCTTTAATAAATCCTTACTTTACTTTTCTTAACCTCTATGTCTTGTCTCTGAATTCTTTCTGTGATGGGACAAGAACCTGGAACACCGGTTGGATCCACCAGTAACAGAACCAGCAGACCCCAACAAAAGAGTACTGTGGACTGGGATTCCCCTTAAATGAAGAGCTGTGGACTAAACCAAGGGTAGAGGCTTGAGCTGTGGATGGAGCCATCTGCTAGCTCAAGCTGACCTGCTCTGGACTGGAAAGCCAATTAAATCAGGAGCTTGACACAAAAAGAGTGGAGCTCAGAACCAAGAGGAACTTACCCATGGCCCTTGGAAATGGTGAGAAAGAGAATGCAAAGGGTTGATGGGTACCAATGCTTGTATTTCTTGTTGTCCCCAGAGCCATCAGAAGTTTCCTTTGGATCCCACCACTGCCACCAAATCTGCTAAAAAACAAAATTAAACCAAGTATATTTCAAAGATCTTACTGGCTTTATTAAATGATTCACAAATTGGGCAGCATCCCATCTAGCAGACAGAAAGGAACTCCAAGGAGCTGTACAAAATTAAAGAGTTTTATAGGCAAAAGGGAGTGGGAACAAGGAAGTTATAGTAGCAAAAAGTAGATTGGGTGTGGCAAAGTCACTTTCCTTTAGGTGATGAGGGGCATTTAAGATTTCCATTTCTGGGAGGGGCTGAAACTGTAATTAAGTCTCCTTTTGGTGACATAGGGCTTATCATAAGTGACTCCATTTGGGGCCTGTTACCTTGTTTTTAACACTATTACCCTGGAAAGTTAATTCATGCTCCTTCCCAATTAATCCCCAACCCCTTCCCAGAGACAGGTACACTGGTTCATTTAATCCTTATATCAACCCTGTGAGGCTGGAACTATTATCCTCCTCATTTTACACTTAAAGAAATCTCTGGGAAGTTAAGAAACTCAAAACAATATTCTGGAAGACTTAGGGCTTGCTCGTTGCTAAACCCTCTGTAATCACTTGGTCCCACTTGTCCCCAGGAAAGCCTCCTGGAAAATGACCCAGATTCCCTAAATGCTTTTCTTAGTCTCCACCCATCCCTCTTCCCCTTAGCAGCCTTTACTCCTCTGGGGTATCCTCTCCTGTCTTGTTTCTAGACCTTTCCAGGTTCTTCCACCTTCCCTGTCTACTCCTGTTCTCTTTTGTGTTCTCATGGTCCCCTCAGATTTGAGGTTTTGCAAGGTTCTGTGCTCTGCTTTTAACCTCTCTAATTTGCTCTTCATCAAATCTATCATTCACTTGACAGACATTTGGAGTGGGTCCACATGGTGCAAGATGGGTGCCCTGCCCTGGAGGCACAGAGTGAACAAGACAAAGTCCTGCCCCTGTGGGGCTTACAGCTGAAGAGGGAGAAGGCCGTTGACCAAACAAGCATACTAACAAGTTATCCTTGCCTCTGTGAACGGAAAATACTGCAAACCACATCAGTAAACAAAGAATGCTGAAGCCATCAAGTCATCAGCCGCTGCCGCCATCCCACAGCAAAGACCAGCTGCAGCCCGGCCTCTGCAGCCACTCACAATGGTGCCCTCTGAGGGGACTCAGAATAAGAAAGGACAGGATACTGGCCCTAGACAGCTAGGTGCTTGTCAAAGGAATGAATTCAATGAGCCCAAATGTTTGCTTCCTCCTATACATAGAAAAGCGCTAAATACTTTAACTTGAGGTATCTGGTTTTCTTAAGTTAACAAATAATCTTTTAATGTTCCAACTACCTGGTCTTTGTTGTAAAGCTCCTATATATCCTAGCTCCTCCCCTACCTCTTCGGAGCAGTCCCTCAGAGTAATCTGAGAGGCTGTCATCCTGGGCTGAGTCCTCAGAATTGTCCACTGAATAAAACATAACTCTCAACTTTAAGGTTGTGCATTTATTTCAGTTGACACCGCTGAGGGCAATGCCATGCAGAAAAGTCACCAGGTCCAGCCTGGACCTCCAGCGGAGGTTGTCTCAAGCAATTATTGCATGAGCTGAAGTTTGAAGGAAAATTTCTTCAAGGCAGAGAGAGCAACCATGTGCTAAGGCCCAATGGACTTGTTTTGTGACTTCACCTCCACACTGCAGTGTGAATTCCCTGAGCACTAGGCTGGGCCTGCCAGCTTCAACACCCCAAACCCAGCGGTTGGCATGGGGTTGGCATACAGCAGGTGTGAGTGGATGAACTGGGGGCTGATGAATGAATGGGTGAAAGATTACCCACCTACATGGATCAGGAAAAAGCCTCTACGGCTGCAGCTGAGAGTCACAGAGGGCCACGGGCTGGGTGAGATGGAAGGGTCGGTAGGGGCCAGATCATGGAGGACCTGAGTAGGTATAAGCAGTAAATGAATTAGGACACAAAAGATGAGGAGAAGTGGGCCAGGTGCTAGTCACTGTTAGCGCTCTCCATACCCTTTCTCCTCCCCAGGTCATACAAATGTGTTTCTAGCACCTTCTATGAAGCAGGCTGGGTGCTAGCCATCTCCTAACAACGCAGTCTTGATCTTGCCATGTACTTGCTCAAATATCATTGTTTCCTACCCAAAAGACAGGTCACTTTCAGACCCATCCCAAACTACTTCCCAGCCTCCCTCCCCACTCTCTTCACACAGACACCTGAACCTTTCCCAGTAGCGCTTCACCCTTACCCGTCTGCTTTTCTCTTCCTGTCCCCCCACCCTCACTTCCTTCCCAAGCACAGCTCTGTTTCCCAGACACCTCCTCCAGGAGCCTTCTTCAAGGCCCTGTGGGAGATGGGCTTCACCTCTTCCAGATTTCTACAGCTCCCTCAGGCTCCTCTTTAGCTTCTGGCCACTCCTGGGATTCACTGGGCTTCCTCTAACTTGTCTGACTCATTTTCCCAAGGCATCAGCTCACTGAATGCATCAAGGCACTTGAGTTTTGTCATTATGGTCCCTGGCACTGTGCCCAGCCCAACACAGGGCTCAGTTGATACTGTGCAGGAAATCAGCAGAAACTCCAATGTATAATTTCATGTTGATCCCTCTCATCTTCCATAAAGGCCAGAAAACAGGCCAGAAGGGCATTTCTGGCCTGGGGACAATAAACCTTTTCCCAGTAGTTGCTTTGTGAGACAAAGTCCAGGACAAGCAAACAGATCAAACAGGCCTCTGAGCCCTGTCACCATATCGGGGTCATGGCCACCAGTCCATCCTAACCAGGGCCACAGAGTGGATTGACCAGGGGTCATGTCTGTCCAGTGTGCTGAGACTTATGAGGGTCAGGGAGGGTTTGTGCATAAAAATTAAGAAATTGCAGGTACGAGATGAGTCTCTAGGGTCTTTGACTGCTTCTCTTTTCTTCGTAATAATGCAGAGGGCCTACCTGTCGTTAACATGACAGGCTTGGGCCTTGGGGTCTGAAAGGTCTGAGTTTGAATACCTGCTCTTTTACTTGTTGTGGGACCGATGTCCCAGGGACATCATGAGGATAAAATTAGATCATAAAGGGCTTAGAGCAACACATGGCTCATAATCTGCCCTCCATCACAAAAGCATGGCATTCATCTTTGTCTTCACCATACCTGCCAAGCACCCCTGCCCAGAAGGAACAATGAGGCTTACTTCCACTCTTCTTTCCAAATCTGGGCAAGAAGGTCCAGAGAGATAAAACAACTGTCCTAAAGCATGGGTCACCAATTATGCACCCATTATGAACTACTAGAGTTGGTGCCATCAGAAAGAAGGATGTGGGCAGACACGTTCCAAGCCACTGTGTCTCCTTCCCGGGCCAAAGTGGGACTGTCCAAAAGTTTTGCTTCTGCTTAAAGGATTTTGAAAGTAACACCTAATGAAGCTGAGAAATCCATTTTTAAACTGTGGCTTCTTGACACCCGCCACCGTGTCACTGGTGTTGCCCCTGTGCCAGACCCAGGAATAAATGAGCCATCTGGGTCTTCACAGTTCACGTTGGCTGAGTGCAGTCTACACCAAGGGGCACAGTCTGAGTCTGGTCAGGAGTTTACACAACTGAGAACCACACCCACCCCCCCAACCAAGGAGAAAGCTTTCACCGTCAATTTTTGATCTCCCAAGTATAATATTTGCCTTTACCTTGTCTAATGTTTAATCCATGTTTATCCAGCATTTTATTGATTACTGGTCTGAGTGAAGTGACAAGGCAGCAGAAGGAGCCTCGAGACCGTGGACGGCACCATGGGGCTGCGGGGGCTGTTCTGCCTGTGCCTGGTGTCCCTCCTCGCCCTGCAGGCCGTGCCTGCTCAGGGGTCACCCACAGGCAGTCCCAAAGGCATTAAGGTATGTGGGTAAACCTTTGGGTTAGGAACAGGCAGCTGAGCCTGGATGGGGCCCCAGGGACTGAGACTATCCCCACCTACCTCGACTTCCTCAGAATGGAGAGGAGACCTCCCAGCAGCATGCGGGAGGGAGCAGAGGCTGTGTCCCACTTCCATCCCTTAATAGGTAGGGTATGGTCCCCTGTGCATTCACATTCACATTTGCCTTGCTTTTGTTTTACAGAATCGACAGCCTGTGGACACAGTGAGTGAGAGTCTTGGCAAAGGGGTCTGTGGTAGGGCCATTCTTACGCCTATGTCCCCCACACCCTGCTTCAGGGGTGTGTGCCTGGGCAGAGGGACTCCTGTCTCCTGGAAATGGGGGCTTTCCCACCCACCTCAAGCCCCACGGCCCAGTCTCAAGCATCCAGAGTGGCCCCCATGTGAGAGCTGGGTGCCGAGGTCTCTCATGGCTCAGAGGCCCCATCCCAGGTCACCTCCCTCCCATTTCACTTTAGAGTGTCGACGGCGTGGTCATCCGGAGTTTGAAAGTCAACTGCAAAGTCACCTCTCGCTTTGCCCACTATGTCATCACCAGCCAAGTGGTCAACAGCGCCAATGAAGCCAAGGAAGTGGCCTTCGATGTGGAAATCCCCAGGACAGCCTTCATTAGTGACTTTGCCATGTGCGTGCCCCACCTGGCTCACCAGGCCCACCCTGAGACCATGGCTCAGCATGGCCAGATAGTGCAGTCCTCCCCCTTAGCCCCAAGGGCCACAGGCCACCTCCAGCTCTGAGGTCCAGAAAAACCCTTTAGGTCTGCTTTGGGCTCCCATCTTGGAGAGCAAACTGGAATCTCTGACAGTCTGTTTTCAGCCTAGGGCCCAAGGAACAAAGGCAGCACCCATGGCTTCTTGCTGGACCCCATGACCCCCATCTCCCAGCCGTGGGGCCCCTGAGCAACTCTTGGGGCAGTGGGAGGCTCCTCAGCACTCGGGGCTGGGAGGTCCCCTGATACAAAGGCCCTGTGTGGTCAGGGAGGGGCACCTCCCTGAGGGCTTCTTCCCCACTGTAGCACAGCAGATGAAAACACATTTGTTGGGGACATAAAGGACAAAGTGACTGCCTGGAAGCAGTACCGGAAAGCAGCCATCTCAGGAGAGAACGCCGGCCTCGTCAGGTGAGCTCTGGGCCCTGCTGGCCCAGTCTCTGGTGCTGCCTCCCCGCCAAGAAAGAGCTGAGGGCTGCCAGGTGGTCTTGGGTAGAGAGCCGCCCCAGGCTGATGGGCAATGAGCAAACAGCCCAAACCCACTGCTGCCACAGGTTGGTGTTGACCTGCCGTCTCCCAGACCCACCACTGGAGAAGTGGGGCCTGACCCAGACCAGCCGGCTAAGACAAGGGCGCGGGTCAAGGAAATCTGGGAGCAGCCCTAAAATAAGAGAAGTTGATTCTGAGGACCATGCTTTAGGTGACAAGGACCCAAGTCATTTACCTTTTGCCTGTCTGTTGTTGCCCTTGGTGGCATGTCCAGGGCCTCGGGGAGAACGATGGAGCAGTTCGCCATCCACATCACTGTCGGTCCCCGGAGCAAGGCCACGTTCCGGCTGACCTACGAGGAGGTGCTGAGGCGACGGTTTATGCAGTATGACATCATCATCAAGGTCAAGCCCAAGCAGCTCGTGCAGCATTTTGAGGTAGATCGCAGGTGACCACATGCAGGGGCGAGGTCGCAGGATCTGAGCCCCTGCCTCTCCCTCACTGTGGCTCCGAGCGTTGGTTTGGCACCCACCATGTGCTGTCCCAGGGCTGAGCATGCAGGGAGGGGACTGGCTCCTCAGAGTGGGCTCTGATGGCTCTTCGTGGGCAGGGAACTCCAACCTCTTCCTTCTCTCTGAGCCTTGGCTTGCTCAACTGTTATAAATGAGGGTTCTGCCTGTCCCAGGACTGCCACAGGGATCATGAGAGATATTGAATGTCCAGGTAGTTTGTAAACCAGAAAGTCTGGAGCAGCCTGAGGGGCTGTGGGTGTCACTGGCACCTTAGTGGTGGTGGAATTGAGGGGCACAGGCATGCACACCTTCATTTGGCCAATGTTTTTGGAGTGCCTATGTCATGCCAGGCCCTATGCTGAGAATTGGGTGGATGGTACACACAGGAGGTGGCCGGGATAAACGTAGGCTTTTGGCTGAGACTTGATGATGGCTCCCCAGTGGGAGCCTTGGTGCAGGATTTGCTTCAATGCCACAGATTGACGTAGACATCTTCGAGCCCCAGGGGATCAGCAAGCTGGATGCCCAGGCCTCCTTCCTCAGCAAGGAACAGGCAGCCCAACTGATCAAGAAGTCCTTCTCAGGGAAAAAGGTGTGTGGGATGGCTGGGGGGTGGCAAGCCCTCAGGGACTTCTCATCTTGGCCCAACCAAGTAGGGGATGCAGGCCAACCTAGGGGTGAGAGATGGGGGAACTCCACCCTCCTAGCTCTCAGAGCACTTGGCCAAAGCCTGTGTGCTCTGGCTGGGGAGGGTGCTGATGCCGGCTGCCTGGTCTGGGGAGAGTTGCTGCCTTGCCTGATGGCTCAGTTTCCTCTTTGCCCGTGAGAAAGCATAGGGCATGCGTGCAAACTTCAGGTGCTGTTGTGATCAGGATTCCAAACTCTAGTGTTCTCAGAAACACGATTAAGTTTGGAAAGGCCTTTGGCCTACCAGCCACTTGCCACTCATCACTTTCCACCTATCTGCAGGAATTCCAGAAGCCCCCTGCTTGGTCCTATCCCGGGTACCAGAGGAGTGTGGCACACGGGTGGGTGATACCAGCTAGTGCCCTAATTTGCACTCAACTGGAGCCAGGAGCAAACTGTTTATTTCCCACCCACTTTTGGCAGTGACTCCATAACAACTCACTTAAAAGAAATGTTTCTCACAGTTTTGGAGGGGTTCCTTTGAAACGAAATATGATACCCTAAGTGGGGAAGGTATAGCTCAGTGGTAGAGTACGTGCTTAGCATGCATGAGGTCCTGGGCTCAAGCCCCAAAACCTCCATTTAATCAATCAATCAATCAATAAGCCTAATTTCCTCCCCCCAAAAAACAACAACAGCAACAGATCTGACACCCTAGAGTGTTAGCAAACAGGCTTGCTTTTAGCAGGGAGCCAAGGGGATGAGTCTTTGTCTTCCTAATAATTCTTTCCAAAAAATTTTTAAATGAGCATATCTTACTTTTATACCAAACAAGAAGTGAAAATAAAAAGTTCTTTAAAGAAAATGGGAGGAGTACAGAAGTATAGAAATGTATCGAGGACAAACCACCCTTAATTTCCCTGAGCACCAGCACCAAGTCCAGCCAGACCTCACCTCCCACTCTGGGCCTTCCTTCCAGCACCTGCTTTTGGTCTATCCAGGCAGGCTCCGTTTTCCAGCACAGTGCCATAGATTTGCTTTTTTCACTTGACAGTTTGAATTGACCAATGTCTCTTGGGCTCTCACGCACTATTATTTTGTTTATATCATGTACCCAAAGTGATGATGCTCACTGTAGAAAGTCCCAATAATTCAGAAGCATCTAACAAAAGAAACAGGTCTTCTCTCCCACCAGCTACAGGGGTGTACCTCCCACCAGACTCATTCCTATGCCTACGCAACACACACAAACACACACACACACAGACGCACACGCGCGCACACACATCTTATGTTGTCTTTGCAAACAAGTAATGCTCACACCCTTGCTGGTTCCAGGGTCACGTGCTTTTCCGCCCCACAGTGGGCCAGCAGCAATCTTGCCCTTCATGCTCTACGACCTTGCTGAAAGGGGACTTCAAGGTGACCTATGATGTCAATCGGGACAAGCTCTGCGACCTCCTGGTGAGCCGGAAGCTTCCAGCCCAAGCCTCAGAAGGCCGGCAAGGGAGCTTGGGAGAGAGGCTTCACTCATCCCTTTGTGTTTCAGGTCACCAATAACCACTTTGCCCACTTCTTTGCCCCGCAAAACCTGACGAAACTGAACAAGAACGTGGTTTTTGTGATTGACATCAGCTCCTCCATGGAAGGCCAGAAATTGAAGCAGGTAAACTGTGCTTCCTCTAAATGGTTAACCCAGCAGAAGCTTCTTCAGCTCCATCACCCACCCCACACTGGTTTTGTCTCCAGAGTCTGGGTTTGGGCTTTCTGCTCCTGGTCATAGGCAGGTTGATTTAATAGGAAATCCTGGTGGGGGGATCTGGAATCAGCCACTTCCTCCCTGTGCAACAGAGGGCGAGAGCATTCCGTTCCCCTCAATGGCAAAAAACAGGCATGTTGACAGTTCCCACAGGGTCATGGGGCTGACCAGTGGGAGTGTGCTTGGAAGTGGAGACCTGCACCCTAGGCGAGCGGGGTTGATGATAGTGGTCCATGGAAGATGGCTCACAGCAGGGCACAGCCCACTCCCACAGCACTTGGCGTACCCTAGGGTGCAGTGTAACCATGGCTGGACAAGCAGAGTTTTAGAAACTCAGCCCCTTGGGGTCCTCTGTCTTAATCCTGCCCCACTCGAACTCCTGGTCATGTCCTCTCCCCACACTGGATCCCTTGACATTCTCCATCCCCCTCAGATACCCCAGGGCCCAGCAGGACGCCTCTCTCCTGGCACCACCTGGCTGTCCTGTCCATCCCCTCCTGCTTGTCCACTATGTAACTCTACCCTGTGGACCTCTGAAATGGGTATCTGGAGGTGACAGGAGGCACAATCCTGGGGCCCTGTCCCTCTACTGACTGTCCTGTCCTTACAGACCAAGGAGGCACTCCTTAAAATCCTGGGGGACATGCGGCCAGGGGACTACTTCAACCTGGTCCTCTTTGGGTCTGCAGTGGTGTCATGGAGGGACTCGCTGGTGCAGGCAACCGCCGCCAATCTGGACGCGGCTCAGAACTTCGTGCGGCGTTTCTCCCTGGCCGGGTGTAAGGGCAGGGGTATGGGGCCACCTTGATGTCACCTCTGTCCTCTCAGATTGAGGGCATACACTGATCTGCTTTCTCTTTTTTTACAGCTACAAACATGAATGATGGTTTGCTCCAGGGAATTGAGATCTTGAACAAAGCTCAGGGAAGCCTCCCAGAACTCAGCAACCATGCCTCCATTCTCATCATGTTGACAGACGGCGAGCCCACAGAGGGTAAGTGCCCCGAGGGCCACCTTGGGAGGTGGTGATCTCTACATTACCAAAGGCATTCAAGCTGAACTTGGAAACCCAACCACTGGGGATGCTGTCAGGGGTAGAAAGGCTCAGGGTAAAGCCAAGCAAGCACTGGTCTAAAAACAGTTCAGATCATAAAGTCTGCAGGAGCTCCGAGGTGTTCTTCTGTCTTGAGTTGGGAAACGGGAAGTTTCTGCATGACACAGGGTTGCACAGGGCCCAGGAGGACAGGCAGGACTCCTAGGTTGAGTTTAATGAACTATGTATTCAGCACCGACTGAGTGCCAAGCATGGAATTAGGGACTAAAAAGAGATACTAAGAGAGCAAGACACGTCTCTGCCCTTAAGGAGCTCACCGTCCACAGACCCAAGAGCAGATGCTCTGTCAGGAGCCCCGAAAGAACAGGGTGCTAGGAGGCTGTAGAACCACAGAAAAGAGACACCTGGGCCAGGCAGGGTCCCAGCAGTCCTCCTGGAGGAGGTGACCCTGGAGCTCAGTCTGGATGGTGGAGAGAAGCAGGAAGGGATCTCTAGCAGAAGGGGCAGCTTGAGCAAAAAAAGGTTTGTGCACCGGCAGGGCCTGCCCAGGAACTGCAGGCATGTGCAGAGTAGGTGAAACAGAGTGGAAAGGTCAGCAGGACCTCACAGGCCATGGCGAGGAGCTGTGGGAGGGTTTAGAGCATAATCAGATTCATGAAGATGAGCAAAGTCTGAGAGGAGCTGTTAGTAGCTGTTGCAGTCACGCAGGAGACCCAGTGAGAGGCACTGCCTCAAGATGCCAGTGGGGGCTGGAGATGGTCTGAGATGAGAGGCTTGGTCCCAGGGAGTGTGCCCCAAAGATCTTTCATGCCCCACATGCCTGTGAGCTGGTATCCCTTCCCTACCTGGATGTGTGGCTGCAGGGGTGACGGATCGTTCTCAAATCCTCAAGAATGTCCGCAAGGCCATCCAGGGCAGGTTCCCGCTCTACAACTTGGGCTTCGGCCACAACTTGGACTTGAACTTCCTGGAGGTCATGTCCCTAGAGAACAACGGACGTGCCCAGAGGATCTATGAAGACCATGATGCCACCCAGCAGCTGCAGGTCTTCTCCTCCCCGAGCCCCTTGATGCACAGCGTGCCACGGGAGCACAGCCTTGGCAGCCATATACCCATCAGCCTAGAGGAACAGATAAAGCTCTGGCGGGGGTGTGAATTAGCTGCGTGACATCAAGCCAGTTACTTAAATTCTAAGCCTGTGATCCTGACACCCCATTTTGTGAGTGGGTTTCCTGTTAGATGTCTAGGGTAACCCACTGGCTCTGAGGCTGCACCCCCCACCACCCCTGCAGGGTTTCTACGACCAGGTAGCCAACCCCTTGCTGACGGATGTGGAGTTGCTGTACCCCCAGGATACCGTCTCAGCCCTGACCCAGCACCACCATAAACAGTACTATGAAGGCTCGGAGATCATGGTGGCTGGGCGCATCGCTGACCACAAACTGAGCAGCTTCAAAGGAGATGTGCGGGCTTACAGGGTAAACAGTGAGCGGTGGAGGGTGGGGAAGCTGGGCAGCACCCAGAAGCTCCAAATCCACACTGCTCCCCACCCCGTGCCCCCAGGGGCCTCTCTTTCCCCAGAGTAGTGCCCTCACCCTACCATGCCACAGCCCCTCACAGGCGAACATTCCTCCAATGCAGGCGTCCTGGAGGCAGGCTAGAGTGGGGCCTACGTGGCCTTGACTAGTTGTAGTCCCTTGGCCCCAAATGGACCACCTGTTACTCCTCACATCATTCCTCCAAAAACATGAGACAGCGAGAGGCCAGCCTCTTCATTCTCAAGTGACAGCCATTTCCTAAGTATCTTCTACGCATGCAGCTTTGTGCAACAGTGCAGAGCGCGTGTGCATGTGCACACTGGGGGATCACGGGGGTGTGAGAGCTGGACCTGCCCTGCAGGGCATGCACACTAGCCGTCCAGTGTGGTAGAGGGTTCAGAACTCTGGCTCTGAGTGAGGACCACTGAGCTAGACTTTGGCTCCACTCTGACCAGCTGGGTGATCTTGATCAAATGGGTCCAGCTCTCTAGGCTTTTCTGTACCACCGGGGTAACACTGCACTAGAAAGCTGTGTGGAGGAAATTAAAGAATCCATTTAATATACTTATGCCATGCCTTGTGCATGCAATGCCCTTGGGAAGCGGTGCCTCCATTATTGTAGCTGGGGAAGAAAGGCACATTCTTATGCTGTGACAAGTTGATTGGTGCCCAGGGACATGGTGGGCATTTGGAGGTGTGAGGTGTAGTGGCAACAGCTACACCGTGGAGTGGCCGGGTGCTTCTTGGCATCCCCCAGAGATAGTAATTCCATGAGGGCAGGGCTAGTCCTCCGTCCCTGGGATCCCCAGGGCCTTGGCCAACTTGGCTTCTAGAAGGGGCTTAGCACTTTTGCTGGAAGGAGTGGATGGATGAGGATGAGGAGAGCAGGCTCAGGAAAGGTGGGAGGGGGGTGCTAAGAATGGAGCTACAGAGACCAGACAACAGTGGTGCCCCTCAGAGCCCTCCATGGTGCACAGCCTCTCACCCCATCACCTCCCTCAGGAGGGCCAAGAATTCAAGACAACCTGCCTGGTGGATGAGGAAGAGATGAAGAAACTGCTCCAAGAGCGGGGCCACATCCTGGAGAACCATGTCGAACGCCTATGGGCCTACCTCACCATCCAGGAGCTGCTGGACAAGCGGTATGAGCCCAGTGGCTGCTGGGCTAGTGGGGTGGTGTGTTGGAGAGAACCACCACCCCAGAGCACCCTCAACCTCTGGGCCTTTGGACTGAGAAGGGGCGGTTCTGGGCCTTCGAGATTGCAAGCGGGTCAAATATACTGTCCTCCAACTTTGCTTGCTAAGTTAATATCAACCAGGCAGTCAACAGCGTGGGCAGGCCTACTAGGGGCATAGGGCAGCCCACTGTTTCCCCTATTGAGCTGCAGTCAGGGAGGCTGCCCTTTACTGGGGGGCTGCTGTTTCCAGACACTCATTGAATCCTCACAACATGCTGAGCAAGCCCAGGCTCAGAGAGGTTAGACCGCTTGCCGGAATCTCACATCTGTTAAATTCTCTGTATATTTCTGAGGCAGCTCCCCAAGCCCGGCCAGATCTCCAGGTTTTCTCTGTGAGAGGTCTTTAAACTATGAGGTCCTTGAAGACAGCCCCCAAAAGGGGTGCTGCAGGTGCTTAGTGCAGGTTTGTTGCATAAGTGAACAAAGGACTGAAAGGATGAGGGAGTGCAAGTCTACTGTTGTCCAAGCTGTGGGCTTGGGGCCAGCGTCTATCTCGCAGGATGAAGCTGAAGGGGGAGGAGAAGGCCAATGTGTCAGCCAAGGCCCTGAAGATGTCAATGGACTATCAGTTCGTGACCCCGCTGACCTCAATGACCATCAGGGGCATGGCGGACCAGGACGGCCATGAGCCCATCATTGACAAGCCTCTGGAGGGTATGGGCTCTGCAGAGGGGAGGCTGTGGGCATGCAGAGGCTTCTGAGATCCAAAAACCCCTGAGCTTTAATTCTCTTTCCTTTCTTTCCTTTCCAGATTCTCCACCCTTGGGTGAGTTTTTAAATCATGTTGATTTTCATGAGGGGCTTCAGGTGGCCAAGCAAGTGGCACATGCTCCCCGCCCCCACATTTCTTCTGCTCCACCCCTGTGGTCTCTTCCTTCCCCAAGATGCCCTTCCCCACTTTGCTACAAGTTGCTCCCTCCTGTGTGCTTGGGGGCCCTCAAGTAGCCTGAATCCTCACCCTCATCTCATCGGGGCCCTATGTGTGAGCGTTGAGCTCTATGAGGAGGGCTGGGACCTCCAGGAAGAGGGCTGGCCCAGGCCTGATTGGTCTCTGGGCCTGGGCGTGCTTGGGTAATGAGGCACGTGCCTTCCATGTGGGGTAGGGAGGCTGACGCTGTCCTCAATCATTGTCCTTTACAGAGATGCTGGGACCCAGAAAGAGTAAGTGGCAGCCATTCTGATGACACACATCTCTACCCCTCTACTCCACATGGCCGTCCCTCAGGCTGTGCATTCAGTCCTGAGCAAAGCCCAGGGCATCACCCATCTGCCTGATGAGGAAATGATAGCCGAAGGCTTTCCTCCCTTGTTCCAGAGCTCCTCACGGCCTCCCACTGGGAACCCTCAGAACACTTACCCTGACCTGGGCCTGGCCTCCCCAACCTTATGCCACCAGATCCACCAGGTTCCCGTGGAAGGAGACAGAGACGGGGCAGGCCACCCTGCTGGGACACACTGCCATTCCCACCCCCTAAGAGGCATCAAAGGCTCTGTGTCCACTCCCGCCCCTGTGGCCTCAGGCCAGCCCTCCTGGGTGGGAGGAACCTTGGAAAAGGAGCCAGCAGCTCCAGGGAAGGCCCAGCTGCCTCCTTTCTAAATGCCATTTGCTCTTGCCGGTCAGCATTTGTGTTAGCGGCCTCGCAGCCTTCTCCAACGCGCCCCAGCTCCAACACCCCACATTTGCCAAACAAAGTGACCTACGGTGAGTCCGTCAGGGGCGGGGGGGGGTCTGAGGGACACCCTTGCTTGGTTGAACCCTGTCCCTGGCTGGCCCCCTCTGCCTGATGCTCAAGCTAATGGACTCCATGCTGTGCCCCCAGTGGACACTGACCCCCACTTCATCATCCACGTGCCCCAGAAGAAGGACGCCCTATGCTTCAATATCAACGAGGAGCCTGGAGTGGTCCTCAACCTGGTGCAGGACCCTGACACAGGTAGGGGTGACATCACACCCTCTGCCAGACAAGGTGGGGCCTGGGCTCCTCCACCCTTGCCCCCAACATTCAGCCATGAACAGAACAGTGGCTGGGGACTCTACCGTCCCACCCGGTGTACCCATCACCTGGCTGGAGTTAACCTGCCTCCTTCAAGTCCAGTCCACCTGTCTGGGCCCTATACAGGGACTGCTTCATAGGCATGTGACCTGTGCAGCGCACAGGACCCTACACTTAGAAGAGCCCCACTCTTGGTTTAATACTCTACTGTTATGTCTTGAAATTCTTAACAGCTTTTGAATGAGGGGCCCCTCATTTTCATTTTGTACCGAGCCCTGCAAATTATGCAGCAGCCCTGCCCCCGCCTTTCCCCTCCTCATGCCTGTGGGGGCCTTGGAGCCCACCTCCCCAGCAGGGCTTGGCTGATGGGAGCCACACCCGCTTCTCCCACCCTCCCAGTCCAGTCAGGCCATGCTAATGTTTGTTGAATGCCTCCTAAGGGCTGGGGACAAGGGAACCGAGACAAAGTCCCTGCTCCCATGGAGTTTAGGGAAGGGAGATAAACAGGTGGACACATTCTTAGCTGACAGTTTCAAAGCCTGAGATGTGCTGTGTACGGATAGTGAAGATGAGGAGGGGGCTTCTTGGCTGCTCAGATCAGAGGCCTCTGCAGAGAGGCCCCACAAATTCACCTGCACTTACTGTGATCTGTCCCTGTGTCAGGATCTGGGGTCACAGAGAAGGAGCCGTCCCAAGGCTTGTCCTCAGGGAGGCAAGACCTCCTTTGGGGCCCAGAACGAGGGTGCTGAGAATGGGAGAGTTAGCGTGGTGGGAGGGGAGGGAGATGGTGCTGCGTGCATCCTGCACCAGTCCTAAAGGCCTCCTTCCTTGGGAAGGGGAGACCCTCAGAGACCAAAGAGGGCGTGGAGTGGGTGGAGACTGGAGCATCTCCCAGGAAGGAGGCTGGGCAGGAGCAAAGGCCAGCTGGTGGGGCTCTAGAGAGAGCTGGCCTCCTTGACCTGGATGTCCCACCTCGCACCCACTGCAGGCTTCTCAGTGAATGGGCAGCTCATTGGCAAGGAGGCCCGAAGCCCTGGACAGCATGAGGCCACGTACTTTGGACGGCTGGGGATCGCAAACCCCGCAACAGGCTTTCAGCTGGAAGTGACTCCTCAGAACATTACGCTGAACCCTGGCTCCGGTGGACCCGTGTTCTCCTGGAGGGACCAGGCCTCACTGCGGCAGGACGAGTATCTGGGCTGGGGCCACGGCCTGGGAGGGAAGGCAGGGGTGGGTGCGGTGAGGGCCAAGACAAAGGCCCAGAGCTGCTTGAGCCTGCTGGGCCCTCATCCCCCTGAGCTGTGTCAGTGACCGATGTCCATGTGGGTTGTGCAGACATGTCGGGCCCTGTGGTTCCTGGACACGTGCTTTGGACCTGGCTGCCTAGATGTCCGTGCTCCCATGACACTCCCGCCCTCAGTCCACCCCCATCTCCACCAAACAAAGCCTACCTCTTCCGTGAAGCCATCCTAGTCTCTTCCTCTGCTGAACTCCAGCATTTTCTGGGCTTCTCTTGCAACATCTGTCTTAGTATGCCTTGCCATGTCTCCCTCCTTCCCTCTCTCCCTCCCTCCCTTCCTTCCTTCCTTCCACCCACAATCTCTGCTGAGCACCAGAGCCCAACATGAGGTAGCAGAGCTATAGAGTGAGGTGGGCAGAGTGTGATGTGGAGGACACAGATAATGAGTGGGCATCAAAGAACACAGACTCGGACAGGCTGGAGTCCAAGTCCTGGCTCTACTGCTTACCAGCTGTGTGACCTTGGGCAAGTTGTTTAACCTCTCTGAGCCTCAGTTCTCATAGGATAAGAGTGGGAATTGAATGATGCAGTTTGCACAGAGCGCTTAGCACAGGATCTAACACACTATAAGGGCCCCATACATAATAGCAACACATGGGAAGGAGCATGGAGCAGGTAACACCCAACTATATGGAGATAAGGGGTTGAGACATGAGAGCTGGGTCCCAGAGGACAAAGATGGCTGGCTGGAGGGGGTGCAGTGAAGCGGCACCTGCCCTCATGGCCACCTGGCCCCACAGGGTGGTGGTGACCATCAACAGGAAGAGGAACCTGGTGGTGTCTGTGGAGGACAGGGGCACCTTTGAGGTCGTCCTGCACCGGGTATGGAAGGGGAGTGCTGTCCACCAGGACTTCCTGGGCTTCTACGTGCTGGATAGTCACAGGATGTCAGCGCGGACGCATGGGCTGCTGGGTACGGCTGGCTAGAATTGCAGAGCTGTGGGGTGGGGTGTTGAAGCCAGTGGACTCACCATGGGTCAGCAGTGCAGCCAGGCACCAGGACAGGTCCACCTCCAACGTGTCCTCCAAGGCTCAGAGCTTCCAAGAGGACTTGTCTTGGTTGAGGGTCTTATCTCTCAAAAAAGCTGCAATCAAACACACAGTGAAAATGATGCTTAAGTGAGCCTGGAATCGAGTGAGAAGAGGTCCGATTAGCAAATGGAAAGGTTCAATAGACTCCCAGAGACCTCCTGGGTGGGATGGGTCATCAGCCACACCACTTCTCCTTGTGGCCTCCTGCAGACCCTGCTCCCTACCTCTCAAACCTCCTCCTCAGCCAGATTCCTTTGAAATTGGTCCAAGAAGACAGGAGGTACAACCACCTGGCAATATATCTGCTTCTCTATAGTAGGTGAACTAAAGGTGGCTCCTGATGCCAAAATTTATCAGAAATAGTCAAGTCCTTGAAAAAAAATGTTTTAACAATTCTAAACCTCCAGTGAGCACCTACTGGTTACAGGCAGGAATGGGAGCCCCCAGTGGTAATGGCTGCCTTCCATGTGCCTTTCCAGGACAATTCTTCCATCCCTTTGATTACCAAGTGTCCGACCTCCATCCAGGCACTGACCCCACAAAAACAGACGCCACAATGGTGGTGAAGAACCGCCGGCTAACAGTCACTAGGTAGGTGAGCTGCTCTCCCAGCATCTCTGCCCCTGGTGTTTCCCAGCGTTGGTCCAGGGCTTCCTCCAGGGATCACATGGGTGGGGTGGGCTTCCTGGGAAGGTACAGTCTTGCTGGGTCCAAAAGGTGACCCCAGCTGGCCTGTCTCTCCTTAGGGGCTTACAAAAAGACTACAGCAAGGACCCCCGGCATGGGACTGAGGTGACCTGCTGGTTCATCCACAACAATGGGGATGGACTGATTGACGGCATTCACACTGACTATATTGTCCCTGACATCTTCTGAGCCCCCGGTCAGCACATTGGTCTTCCTTTGGGACCATGGCAGAGGAGGAGGGCAGCATCATGACCTGCTACCAAGGCCACACCTCTCTATCCAAGCTGGTCCCCTATGTCAAAGCACTCATGACTTCTATTAAAGAGAGGCTATGTCCAGTCCAGGCTGGCTGCTTTTGGGGAGAGAGGATGGCAGGCAGGCAACTCAAGATATTGCCCCTTAGAAGGGCTCAGGAGACACAGCAGACCTGGAGGCTTGGAAGGAGCCCACACACCACCCTGTTGTTCTCTGTAGCTGCCTGGCCCCATGCCCTCTGAGTGCCCTGAGGGTCCCGTGCACACAGTTCCCCCTACAGGTCCAGAGACCAAAGGACACTCTGGCAGCACGTACAGGAAGGACCAGCAATGGCCACAGCTGACTAGGTGCTTCCTGTAGCCAGGCACCGTTCTAAGTGCCTCAGCTGAATTAACTAAATGTATGTTCCCAGCAGCCCTTGGGGATACTTTTATCACAACCTTTACAGCTGAGGTTAGGTAATTTGTCCCAAATCACACTCATCTTGTAATTGGCAGAGCAGCTGGAACTTGAACCCATGCTGTCTGGCATCAACATCTGCGTGCTTAACCAGCCCATGTAAATACTCCTGTCAGGCTAGGGGGCTGATGGCCAAAGCCTGTTGGGATTTGCTTCTAGATAGCCCAAAGTATACTTAAAATGAGCATATGAAAGAAACACATGAACTATACATGGACTTGGGGGCCTGAAGAAGTCCTACCGGGAGCTGGGGGCTTACCCACTGGGGTCAGGGCCTCAGGGGGCAGTTCCTGGGCTTCCACCTTCCACTCCATTTCTCAGCTGGGGGTTTGCAACCTCTGACAGCAGACATGGTATTTCCCCAAAGCAGGGACGGCCACTGCCCAGAAGCTGTGATTTCAGGGACCAGGAATAGCAGTTCTCTGACTCCTCACACTGATGCCTGGAATTACGCCTTCCATGCTCCTTCCCTGGGCTTTGCCTTGGGGCCCAGTTAAAGTGCAACATCACCAGGTGCTGGGAGACGAGCTTGCACTTTGGCAACCCCTGGCCTTCCCAGTGAAGATTGATGGGCCTCTGCCTGCTCCTTTCCAAAGGGTTTCTGCTTTTTTTTTTTTTTTTTCTGCTGGCTTCTGTCCAGTTCCCACTCCAAATGAGGCTGGTGAGGGCCCAGGTCAACAACACAAATGCTGAGATCCAGGGCTGCCCCAGGCCCAGGACACAGAGCCCTGGATGGCAGGCTAAGGACATTCAGTGGAGTTGGTCCGGAGTATCCTGGGTTTCTCAAGGGAGAGCCATGGGCTGCCAGCTGGCTGGTCACCCTGAGCAAGGCCCAGCCCCACTGGGGCCTTATTTTCCCATCCTGAAGAGCAGAAATGGGGTGAAGCTGAAGATCTTTCAGATTCCATTTAATTCTAGATTTTGTATGATGACTCTGGGTCTGTTCAAGTCCCCAGCCATCCCTCAGGGACCTCCTGAGCAACCTCAGAATTTCTTATTTTGAGTTGTCCCTCCCACAGACTCCAAATATTTGGGGATGAAGCAGTAATCTGGAGGAATGGAGCTGGGAGAAGTGCCACAGGCAGCTGCAGGGCCATGGGGAGGAGCTGCTGGACAACGCTGGCAGGCTAATTCTGCCAGAGCCTCAAGGGCCCAGTAGTCAGTGACCACAGACACTGAAAATGCCCACACAAATGAGATGTCCTGGGAGCCAGACTGCAAGGCTCTTCTCTCTGCTCCCAGGTGTCAGCCCTGAGTTTGGGGCCTGCCAGCACTGAGGGCCAGTGTGAGGAGTCAGGAGGCCTGAGGAGAACAGGGACCACCAGCTGGGCCCACACAGGCGGTTGCCGCCTCAGCCGCTCCTTTTGTTGGTCCACCATCATTTTTCTTACTCGGCAACTCTGTCATTGCTTCCGTGGCGCCTGTCTCTTCCAATCACTAGTCTGCTCCCACCTCATGGCTCCTGCCACCTCATGACTTCTGCTTTCTGCCTTCTCACTGTTTCTCTGCCCTCAGCAGTCACCTTTCTCTGTATATCTCACAGTCAAGTGCAGTCTGGGCTTTCTACCAAGGCCACGGTACAACCCGTAAATTCGCTGCCCTGGGCCCAGGCATCCTCATCAACTCCATTCAGCAGTGGCCGAGTGGGAGGTCACTGGGTGGCTTTGCTCAAAAGAGCCTGGGTATGGCAGGCACATGGTGGCTGTCTGTAAAGTCTAGGAATGCCAGGGACCTGGTGCAGCCAGAAGGACCCAGCCCCCATTAGGAGAGGATAAGACCCTGCCCATAAGGCTCCCATTGTTCTGGAGCCAGAGCTCCAATCTCACTGGAGAATTTTGGGAGAATGTTTCTCCAAGAGGCTGAGGGCAGCTGAGTTCCTGGCCAGGCCCTGGGAACACAGAGATGGATGTGATATGGCCTGGCCCTCCAGAACCTTGGAGTCTAGAGGGGGTGATCAGACCCAAACATGCAAACCTCAACCAAAGGTAACAATCGAGGCCCTTCGGGAGCATGGAGCCTGGGGCTGGGCTGTCTGTGGGGATAAAAGCTGAAGACTTTTGGGGAGGGTATAGCTCAAGTGGTAAAGCGCACGCTTAGCATGCATGAGGTCCTGGGTTCAATCCCCAGCACCTCCTCTAAAAATAAACAAACCTAATCACCTCCCCCCGCCAAAAAATAAAGCTGAAGACTTTTGTAGGGGGCACATGAGCTGGCAGAGATGACAGCTGTGATGTGCAGAGAAGGGGAGGTCATGCCAGTGGGAAGAGAGTGAAGTTCAGAAAAGCACAATGGAGCTGGACCATAGGACTCAGGGTTCATCTTTTCCAAGGGTCCGTGGGAACTATAGAGGGTAATGAATGGAGATCTAAGCCTTAGGGTGATGAATCTGGTTTTGTGCCCTGGCTGCCTTGAGAAGGGGTGGCTATGATCCAGGAGGCCAGACCAGAGCCCACGTCAGTAGGATGGATCAGAAACAATGATGCTGAGATGCCATTTGCTTTAAATGTGACTCCATACCCCTCACTGTTGCCCCATCTCAGGAATGCCGGGACCCATTTGTCAACACAGAGCTTCTGCTTTCTCCAGGGGCCTCCATGTCCCATAGCCACTGGGAATGAAGTCCCCACACTGTTGATGACACCCACTGGGCTTCCTTAGTACAGGCAGATCCAGGCTGGTTACTCTAGCCAGGCTCTAGCTTCCCTGGGGAGCCTCCCACCTCCCACTCCTCCCGCCCGGGCTACAGGTCGATGACCCCACTTGGAAAACACCAGGCTTGCTCATATAAGGAGCTCGGGCCAGGCCAGGGTGCTCAGTGATGGCATCTGCTCAGTGGCCCTGCCTTGTCTTGGCCCTGCTCTCCAGCTTGGCAGTCTCTGGCTTCCCGAGAAGCCCGCCCTGGCCGCTTGGGGTAAGTCTGCCCCCTCTTCAACATCTGGAAGGGGGGCTGGACATTAGCCCTTACAGGTAGAGGCACTAGGCTGGGAAGACCACTATGAAGGGTGAGGACGAGGCAGAGGCTGGGCAGTGAGCTGCAGGGGACAGGGCTGGGGGTAGGAGGACTGGGCTCCAGACCTGCTGTCTAATCCTGGGCAAGGCTCTTACATCTCCTGGGCTTGTTTCCCTACCTGTCAAATGGGCGATGCACCACAAACAGCTCACCTCCCCGACGGGCTGTGAAGGACCACATCTGAGACGAGGGCAGAGGCCTCTAGCAAAGGCTGAGCTGAGCCGTGTCGGGTACAGTGGTGGTGAGGGCCTAGAGAAGGCCTCAGGGGCCTGGGCCCACGGAAAGGCAGAGTGAGTCGGGGTATATGAGGCAGGAGGAGCACTCTGGCATTGGTTCTCTCTGCCCTGCTCCCCTGGCTGAACTGGAGACCTTCTCTTCCTTTTCAAAGCCCTTCCTACTCCTGTGCCCAGAGACCCCTCAAGATGTGTGTATGTGTGTGTGGGGGTATCACTGCTGAACCCTGGCTCTCCGGCCATGGTAACCTTGGCCTTGGCCTGACCCCTGTGTTTGTCTTTGTTTCTGCAGAAACGGAGCCTCCCGGAAGGGGTGAGAACTTTCATCAGGGACGGGGCAGGGCGGAGCTGGTTGTGCAACAGCTGAAGGGGTGGGCCACCATGGCAGGCCCTCCAGCTGGCAAACAGCTTATGGCGCCCTGCCCTAGCAGAGCCCCTCTGCAACTCCAGAGCCTTGGGAAAGGGCGCCCCGGAGGGACTGGCCAATGCAGCACAGAACCAACTTCGACTTGTCCTTCCTTCCACAAACACTTACCCAGCACTTACCAGGCTCTGGGTGCTGGGCAGGGGATACGCAGCAAATGGCCCTGTCACACCCTCACGAAGCATCTTTATATCCATGTTTAACCCAGATGCTTCCCTGGAGCCCTGGTGGAAAGAGAGTGTTGGGGGCATGAAGGTCCTCCCCACACAACCCCCTGGGCACAGGGAATAAATGCCTGTTTGGGAGACAGAATGGGACAATTACCAAAAGACACAGGAGGGAGGCTGGGGTGTGTGTGAATGTGGTCTTTTCCAAGCTGAGGTGTGGAGATGAGCAGGAAGAGCCAGGGCGGGAGCTCCTGGTGCAGAGACCAAGCATGGCTGCAGCACAGGATGCACAGAGGCAGGACCTGCCTGGAGGAGCCCATAGCCATGGGGAGGACTGTCCTGAGGGTGGTGGGGACTGTGGGAGGGCTTTAAGTGGGAGAGGGACAAGGGTCGGACATGGGTTTTTACAAGATCTCAGTGGCTATAGCTGCACGTAAACAGACCATAGAGCTAAGGAGGCAAAGTGGCCATCAGAACAGTGGTGGCCAATTACACAGGGGGACACCACTCAGGCCTCTGACATGGGTGACTAGGAGAATGGAGGGGCCACTTACCATGCAGGAGCTTTGGAGCCTGCAGAGAGGAGCTTGGAAGTGGAGCAGCCAGGTGCCTCAGGCTGGCTGCTCACGACCCCTCTCCTGCAGGTGGTCAATGGCATCGAGGTCTACAGCACCAAGATCACTTGCAAGGTGACCTCCCGCTTCGCTCACAATGTTGTCACCACCAGGGCCGTCAACCATGCAGACACGGCCAAGGAGGTCTCTTTCAATGTGGAGCTGCCCAAGACAGCCTTCATCACCAATTTCACCTTGTGGGTGTCACCACAGCTGCTTGCTCTGGGCTCAGGAGGGGAGGCGGGCCCAGCAAAAGCACCTCAACTCTGTCTCCCTACAGGACCATCGATGGCGTTACGTACCCTGGGAATGTCAAGGAGAAGGAAGTTGCCAAGAAGCAGTATGAAAAGGCCGTGTCCCAGGGCAAGACGGCCGGCTTGGTCAAGTAAGTGTGACCCACCTCCTCCCCAACACCCCACCTCCCATGCCTTGGGGAGAACGCCAGGGCTGTCCAGGCCCTCAGAACTCAAACAACAGAACAGCAGCTACTGTTTCATTAATGCGCCTATAATTCTTACAACATTAATCGTTTTGAAGTTGAGGCAACCAAGGCTCAGAGTGGGTGGAGGTCTTCCCCCAAGGAGAAGGGGCTTGAACTAAAACCCCAGGAAGGGTGGGTTCATGCAGTCACTGTCTCACATCCCTGTCCAGGGCCTCTGGGAGGAAGCTGGAGAAATTCACAGTCTCAGTCAACGTGGCTTCAGGCAGCAAGGTCACCTTTGAGCTAACCTACGAGGAGCTGCTGAAGAGGCACAAGGGCAAGTATGAGATGTACCTCAAGGTCCAGCCCAAGCAACTGGTCAAGCACTTTGAGGTAATCAGCTGCTCTCCTGCAGCCCCTGCTCAAACTGCCAGGGCTGGGGTGCCAGGAAGGGCCCCTGGGCAGAGCCCACAGCAGGGTCAAGAATGCAGAAGTCCAGGCCCCACCACTTGGCTCAGGGGGCTTGAGGGAATTACGGTGGTTCTGGACACAGCACCTGGCCAAGGGGAGGAGGCTGGGCTGCACCTCGCAGATCCAGGTTGGGAGCTGGGTCCTTGGGGACAACATTACAAAGCGTCTCTGTAATGCTTGTAACCAGGTACACAGGCATCTTATCTACAACAGAGTAGAAAGCCAAAGGAAACGCTTTGGTGGTGGAATGTGAGCACCATATGGCAGCTAGTGGGAGAGCTTTGGGATTAGAGTACCTGTCTACAAACCCTTGTGGTCATTTTCTTGGTGGGAGACAGCAGGATTGGCCTTCACAGAGTTGTCCTAGAGGCTGGTCCCTGCACCATCACTGACCCAGCTCCTTGCCCTGGTCCTTGTCCTGGAGGTTGGCCTCTGCACTGCCATTGAATGACATCTCCTTATCTTTTGCCATTTCAGATCAAGGCAGACATCTTCGAGCCCCAGGGCATCAGCACGCTGGATGCTGAAGCCTCATTCATCACTAATGACCTCCTGGGCAGTGCCCTCACCAAGTCCTTCTCAGGGAAAAAGGTGGCGTAGATGCCTCTTGGGCCAGGGTTGGGGGGCAGGGGTAGGAACTCTGACCCTAGCAGGGCAAGTCTGAACCTGGGGGTCTGGCTGATGCAAGTGAGTGTGTGAGGGGGAGGGGAAGAAGCCACAACCATCACCTGTCTCCCAGGTCACCTGGTCAGGAATGAGGATGCTGGAGGCAGGGGCTGCTTGCTGATGAGACCTGCCAGAGGAACTGGGGTCTCAGCTGCACCGGAGGACAGGGAAACCATTTTCAAAGCCTGGTCCCATTCTACCTTGCGAAGTGGGCCGGGCAGGTTACTGTCCCTGTTTTATAGACAAGGAGACAGAGGCTAGAGGGTGTCATTTAGATCTGACTCCACATGAGGGATGAAAGAAGAAAGGGAACTTCATTCTCAGTGCTGGTGGTTGGCTCCAGTCCCTAAGGCCCCCAGCGATTCCAGGGGCCTTGCTGATCGTGGGCGGGGGAATGAATAAATGTTTATACAAACAGCGAACCCCAGTCATTCAGGACTCCCAGGGAAAGGCCCAAGAAGCACACACACTCAGGGGGTTGCTGGCTTCTGCAGGCAGTGCCCCTGCCCTGAGCCCTCTCCCCGCTCCCTGCTCTGCTCCCTTCCCTTCCTCTTGGCAACAACACATCCAATACCACCCAACATGGAGTTCCTTCTCATGGTGCAAATCTCCCCTCCCTAAGTGGCTTCTCAGCGCTGAGCTCCAAGGTAGGCTGCGCGAAGGGACTTGTGGGGCCCAGTGAATGAGGAGAGTGAAAGGCTGCCTCATACAAGACCCCTGCCCTCCAAGCAGCTCCTGATCTCTGAGAGGGAAAGAGGAGCTCAGAAAGGCCAGAGAACCCCAGATGGGGGTTCTCTGCACAGCCCAGGCACCCACTTTCAGGCTCCTCCCCGTGAGGGCTGTGCCTCACTCTCCAGGGCAGCACCAGGCTAAGGTCTGCAGAAGGCAGGCTGTGGTCGAGCTGAGCCAGGCCCTCCATCATCCTCCCTCAGGGCCATGTGTCCTTCAAGCCCAGCTTGGACCAACAGCGCTCATGCCCAACCTGTACGGACTCCCTCCTCAAAGGAGATTTCATTATCACCTATGATGTGAACAGAGAGTCTCCAGCCAATGTACAGGTAGGTACTCATAGGTACTCACCAAATAGCTCTGCCGGGCTGGTTGATTCCCCAACATGGTGGGGTGAGGGCTGATGCCGGGTGGGGCTCCAGTGGCATCTTGTGCGACACCCTTGATCCTCAGCCCAAGGACGAATTTCCCACCAGGCGTGGGGACGATAGGCAGTTCAGGGCCTTTGTGTGGCAGCCCCTGGATGGGGGGAAAGGACATCTTTATTTGGGGCTGGTAAATGTCCAGCTTCTATTTGCAGGAGAAGCCAGTGTGAGGTTGCTAAAGGGCCACTGGCCTCCAGTCTCTCTCTCCCCTTTCCAGATAGTCAGTGGCTACTTTGTGCACTTCTTCGCACCTCAAGGCCTTCCGGTGGTGCCCAAGAATGTGGTCTTTGTGATTGACATCAGTGGCTCCATGCACGGTCGGAAAATGGAGCAGGTACTCTTCTTGGTGCAGGGGTTGGGAGTGATGGGTGGGAAGAAGAGAGAGATTTTTTTCAAGTGGATGAAGCAGGTATTTCCAGTGAAAGAGGAGGAAGGGGGACAGGGATTTTTCAAAGGCACAAAGCATCTGCCCCTTTTGTTGCAGAAAAGGTAGGCCCCACCGCCAGCCCAGGCTGGGAAGACATCTTGTCTCCTTGCCTTTCTCTTTCCTAGACAAAGGATGCCCTCCTCAAAATTCTGGAGGATATGAAAGAGGATGACTACCTGAATTTCATCCTGTTCAGTGGAAGTGTGACCACTTGGAAAGATAGTTTAGTTCAAGCCACTCCTGAGAACATCCAGGAGGCCAGGAAATTTGTGATGAATATTCACGATCAAGGATGTAAGAACAGAGGGAAGAGAGCCACCTGCTGCCATTTCTCTCTGCCTGAGCAGCCTGTTTCCTTCCTGCCTGGGGTCAGAGACTCTGCTGGTCCAGGCTCTGCAGACCGTGGCTGGGGGTAGAGGTGGGAGTGGGGAGTCCTCAGGCTTGATATCCAGGCTTCTTCTCTGTGGTCTAGGGAAACCCATTGTTTCTGTTTCTAACCCATGATCCTGGTGCCTCACAAGTCCCAGCAAGATAACACCACAGAGAACCCTTACCCTTGGCAGTTTCATATGAAAGATGACAAGTGACATCTATACTGCTCCCCTCTCTTCCCATGAGAGGGGCTGGGAGTCCAGCTGACTGTCTTCTAAACTGCTTTTACAATCACCATGTGTGTCTATCCTTCCAGCAGCCCTGAGAGGCTGGTCCTTTTACCCATTTGAAAGATTAAGTCATTCATTCATCACTCACTGAGCAATTCAGTTGATATTTACTGAGTACCAGCATGTAGGGTGGACAGGGTCCTTGGGCACAGGAACAGGGCCTGCTGTCCCTATGTTCTCTACACTGGCACCCTGAGGACACCCTCCCACAGTGCTGTCTGTCTGTGTGCCAGTGACCAACATCAACGATGGGCTGCTGAGGGGCATCAGCATGCTGAACAAGGCCCGGGAGGAGCACATAGTCCCAGAGAGGAGCACCTCCATCGTCATCATGTTGACTGACGGAGACGCCAACACAGGTGAGGCAGCGGGTATGGCTCTGAATCCCAGCTTGTAGCCAGTGTGCTGCAAGATCTTGGGCAGCTCTCCCCAGGGTCCCCCATGGTCTGTGAGCCCCTAAAGGGCAGGACCCTGCTTCCTGCCAGGGCTCCTCCCCATCCCCCCACCTCAACACAGGCTTGTGGCCATGACTCCACCAGCTCTATATGTGTGAGTGTCAGATCTCTCCAGACAGAGCTGGTCCAGACAGTCACCAGGGCTGTGACTGGAGAGCAAACACCTTCTCCTGCAGGTGAAAGCAGACCTGAAAAAATCCAAGAGAATGTGCGGAATGCTATTGGGGGCAAGTTCCCCTTGTATAACTTGGGCTTTGGCAACAATCTGAATTACAACTTCCTGGAGAGTATGGCCTTGGAGAACCATGGGCTTGCCCGGCGCATTTATGAGGATTCCGATGCCAACTTGCAGTTACAGGTATGCCTTGTCTTGCATACCTCTGGGAATGAAGAGCTCATTACTTTCTCATGAAGTGGTCCACTGAGTGACAATTTCAGTTATTAAAAAGAACTTCCTTTTGGGTTGAAATCTACCTCTGGTTACCTCTTTCCCATCAGTACTACTTTATTTTGTCCACCCACTTCCAGTGGGTACCCAGAACAGACCTACTTCCTCCATGCGATTGCCAGATCAAATACAGGACATCCAGTTAAATATGAATTTCTCATCAACAGTCAATAGTTTTTCAGTAAGCACGCTCCAAATATTGTACAGGACACTGTCTTAGTTTGCTAGGGCTGCTGTAATAAATTAGCATAAACTGGTGGCTTACACAACAGAAATGTATTGTCTCACAGTTCTGGAGGCTAGAAGTCCAAAATCAAGGTGTTGGCAGGGTTAGTTCCTTCTGAGAGCTGCGAGGGAAGGATCTGCTGCAGCCTCTTTCCTTGGCCTGTAGACACCCATTTTCTCCTTGTCTCTTCACATCATCTTCCCTGTGTGTATGTCTGTCTCTGGGTCCAAATTTTCCCTTTTCATAAGGATATCAGTCATGTTGGATTGGGGTCCATCCCAAAGACCTCATTTTAACTCATTTACCTCTGTAAAGACCCTATCCCCAAATAAGGTCATGCCCTGAGGTACTGGAGGTAAGGATTTTAATCTATGTATTTTGGGGGTGCACAATTCACCCCATAATAGATGTACTTATACTCAAAAATAACTTGTCATTTACCTGACATTCAAATTTAACACATGTCCTGTATTTTCATTTGCTAAGTCTGGCAACCCCATGCCTCCCCGGCACAGATGACCACTCTTCGCCTCTGCAGTGGACCCCCGGCCTCCCTCCCGTTGGTCTCTGGGTCTCACACTCTAGCTCTACATCGCCCCTAGTCGGCCTCTCTGCTCATCCTTCTTTCCTTCTATTTTCATTCCAACAAACATTTCTTGAGTCCTTTCTATGTGCCAAGAACTGTCCTTTCCTTTTTTATTCTTCCCAGTCTCTACCGGGGGGGGGGGGCAGGAAGGGCTCCCCCAAACTGAAGGGCACAGTCTGGGCCACGTGGAAGTGGAGACCAGAAGCCAGGACCGAACCAGCCTGGGGGACTCAACAACTCACGGAGGCACCAGTGGGAGCCTGCCCAGCCCCTCCACTCCATGTCTGCCCTGGTGGCCTGATATTATTACATCCCCTATCTGGACTCCAGGGCTTCTATGAGGAGGTGGCCAACCCGCTACTGACGGATGTGGAGGTAGAATACCCCAAGAACGCCATCCAGGACCTCACCCAGAATACTTACCAGCACTTCTACGACGGCTCTGAGATTGTGGTGGCTGGGCGCCTGGCAGATGAGGACATAAACAACTTTAAGGCGGATGTGAAGGGCTACGGGGTAAGCTGGTCTGGGGCCTGATTGTGTGCTGAGGGTGGGAGATCCACACCAATGGGGCTCCGGCCTCCTGGGTGACGGTCCAGCAGTAGCAGCCCTGGAACCAGGACCAGCTGGCTCCAAACTTCCAGCCTCCCTCCTCCTCCTTCCTCTGCCCCAGGCCATCAATGACCTGACCTTCACTGAGGAGGTGGACATGAAGGAGATGGAGAAGGCCCTGCAGGAGAGGGACTACATTTTCGGGGACTATATTGAGCGGCTCTGGGCCTACCTCACCATCAAGCAGCTGCTGGAGAAACGGTGACCCTGGCCCACCCCTCACATAGCCTACCTGTGCCTACCTGTTTTGCCTATGCTCTGGGGGAGCCCAAGAGGAGGAAACTGGGCCATGCCCTGGGAAGTGCACCTCCACACCCACTGCCAGCTGCCCTGCCCTCTTCGTGGCCTGGCCCCATGGCCTATTTTTCCAGAAGCAGAGCCTAGCTTGTCATCTGGGGCTCAAGGGGCAGGCTGGGAGCACCTTAAAGGCAGGGGTGGGCTTCAGCATCCTGTTTCCTGCACCCAGCATGGGCACGCAGAGATGGTGAGGCTGAACAGAACTGAAGGCTGGGAACTCAGCCCTCAGCCCCAGAGGGCAGAGCTTGCGCCCATGCGAGAGGGCTGTGCAGCCTTCTGTCCATGGGATTGGCCTGGAAAGCCCCTGGCACAGGGTTGGGAACAGCTGAGCGCTTGGCATATGAACACCGTCATGGCTGATTGTTCTAGTGGCCATTTCAAGCCCCTGATATTTTACAGCTGGGGAAATTGAGGCCCAGGGAGGAAACAGGGTCTGTCCATCTGTCCCAGGGAGATGGTGAACCAGTTTTTTCTGAATGCTCGTGGCCTCCATCCTGGGGGCCCCCACATTGGGAGAGGTGGAGGGATCCTGGGCTGCCTCTGTGGCTCCTGGCCTGTGGCTCCAAGCCACAGTACAGGAAGGCAAGTGCGAGCTGCTCTCCAGGCTGACTCTCCCACTCCACCCCTCTCCACAGCAAGAACGCCCATGGCAAGGAGAAGGAGAACCTCACAGCCCAGGCCCTGGACCTGTCCCTCAAGTACCACTTCGTGACTCCACTGACCTCCATGGTGGTGACCAAGCCTGAGGACAATGAGAACCAGATGGACATTGCCGACAAGCCCGGGGAAGGTGCGCATGGAGAGCAGGGGCCAGAACTCAGAGGCCTTCTTCCAGGACTCAGGCCTCAAGTGCCTTGAGAATTGGGCCAGGCTGAGAAGACCAGACTGGCTGAGAGGAACAGGTCCAGGGGGCATCAAAGGAAAACTGGCCAAAGGCTGGGTAGGGCACTGTGGAGGGAGTGAAGCTGCTAGCATGGACAGTGGGGTATGGGAGTGAATAGGAACCTCTGAGTCTCTAAAGGGGCACACTGCCCAGGGTCATTTCCAGGAAGAGGACTTAGGTTGCAGCATGGAAGGGTTTAGTTAGACAAGAAGAAGCACTTCCAGCCTGAAAGTTAGGCCTGGAGCAGGCACCTAGGGATTGTGAGAGGAAAAGACCCTGAGAGCTGGAGGCTGGGACCAGGCCCTTTCAATCAGATCCCAAGAGAGGAGTCCTGAGTGTCCTTGCAATGGGCGTCGGGGGTGGGGTGCAGCACTGGGAGGTATAGGGATAAAGAGCTGGTCTCGGCCAGGCCTCTGCCTCCAGGAGCTCCTGGTTCTTGTGGGGGCCAGGTGGTCAGTCAGTCACACTCACTTTGACACCAGGAGTCTGTGGCTTCTAATGCATTTCTCTTCTTCCTTCCTCGTAGGGCCTATGGATGCAGGAGGTGAGCTTCAGTCATCAGTTGGGTCGGTGTCCCAGGAGGGAGACAAGAGAGGACTAAGGAGGCCTTTCCAAGCACACCTGGGGATGTGCCACCAGGGGAGGGGCTCTCAGGACACCTGGGCTCAGGCCCCAGCTCTGCTGCCAAACTCTGGCTGGGCTCTGTTGCGCTCTGAGCCTCAGGGTTCTCGTCAGTTGACTGAGGGTGGCTTCCCCTGCCCAAGAAGGGACAATCAATATGAGAGTATTCCATGACCTGCAAAAATTAGCAACTCGATTAATTAGCACTTGATTAATCCCACAGCAACCCTTTGAGGGTATCCTCTTACGGTTCCCATTTTACAGTGAGGAAACTGAGGCAGCAAGGTTAAGTCTTTTTGCTCAAGGACTTGTCAGCTGGTGGCCAAGCCAGGACCTTGGCCCAGGCAGCCTGGTTCCAGGGCTTGGGCTGGAATTCACAGCACTCCAGGTTTCTCTTATCATAAAATTAGAACCTCACGCCCCACAAGCCTACCACCACCATGCAAGGCCTCCCAACCCTTTCCTACCGTACCCACCTCCATCCATACAGGCTGCTCTATCCAAGCAGCACGTTTGGACTGCGTCATGGCTTTCCCCTCAGAACAACCCTGCGACGTGTAGTCGCCGGTGCGCATGTGCGTGCGTGACTGTGCGTGTGGGCGGGCGTTTTACTACCAAGGACAACAGACAGCTGTGAGGCTCCTCCCACCCAGCCGAGGGGCGGGAGTTCAGGAGTGGGGGGCGGCATCTGCTGTGAGCATTGCTCACGACAGAGAAGCTGATGACCTAATGGCTTGCGTTTAAGCACATCAAAATGCTGAGCCCCTGGCATGAACATTACAACCATGTTACTACCAACCCTAGAAAGGAGTTCCCTGGGCATGCCCCATTGCTAAAGCCTAAACTTAGGGGTCACATCCCTGCCTTCTATCAGCATTGGGGCCCCACTGGGGACACATAGCACTAAGTCAAGCAGGAGGCATGGGATTGTAAGGGGGAGGGACCTCCTAGATTCTGCTCACAACTGCCCTTTGGCTTTTTTCAGTGATCCCCTCCATGGCTTACCAGAGTGAGTATCAGCTGGCTGTCCACCATTCCCTCTGGAGTCTTTCCTGAATCAGCTCGCTGGGTCAGGCAGATGGTTGGGGTACTGAGGAAATGGGGGGTGGGGTGGGTTAAGAGCATTAAGGAGAGGGAGGGGGAGAGTCATGAACCAAACTCTGGCTGGGGAACTTAGTGCCTCCCCAGGTCTACTTATGGGTTCAGCCCTCCTTCCCTTTGTGTCCACAGCCAGCTACCAGCCTCCTCAGACACCCTACTATTATGGTGAGTTCTCTGGCTCCTCCTGGGGGGAGGCTCAGGATGCAGGGCTCAGGGCCTCCTGCCTGTCTAGGAGGCCATCCCACAGGGGCCAGGAGGCAAGGGGAGGCCCCTGGAACAGTGAGAGACCCCGGGAGCCAGCCCCTTCTCTATGTGCCCTCAGTGGATGGGGACCCCCACTTCATCATCCAACTTCCAGAGAAGGACGATGCCATCTGCTTCAACATTGATGAAGACCCAGGCACAGTGCTGCGCCTCATTCAGGACCCTGTCACAGGTAGGGCTGCAGGCTGGGGCCAGGGGCTCTTCCTGGGAAGGCCTGGAGCCCCCCACGGTAGGCACGTGGACCAGCTCATCACGAGGCCCATAATGTACCCATCTTTATGTGCAGATTACATCCTGCAGGGGGCTGTCCAGGGCTACAGGCTCACCAAGTCCCCAGGTGCCAGCAGTGTTGGGGAGACAGAGTCAAGAGTGGCCTGAGCCTGCGGGCAAGACCCAGACTGTGTCTGGGGAATAGTTTTTCTCTGAGCAACACTCCCTGGCTCAGGCAAGGGGCAGATCCACAATGTGAGCCCTCAGCTTCCAGCCTGACCCCAAAGTGTCTAGGAACAGACAGGGTTGGCTCTGAAGTCCTGGTCTCTCCCTCGGGGCCCCACTGTGCTACCCCTCAGTAGGTCTGGCTGAAGGGGAAGGTGCGTCCCTAAATACCAGGCTGGATTCTGAAGGTATTGCTGGTCTCTTGATGCCCTGTCCCTCTGGCAGGCCTCACAGTTAATGGGCAGATCATCGGTGAGAAGAGAGATAGCCTGAACTCCCAGACCAGAAAGACTTACTTTGGCAAATTGGGCATTGCCAGCACTCAGATGGACTTCCGCATTGAGGTGACACCGGCAAAGATCACGCTATGGAACGGGGTGGCACAGAGCACGTTCAGCTGGCTGGACACAGTCAAAGTCACACAGGATGGGTAAAGCCCGGCTGCAGGGTCTCTGGGGGACACGACAGTGCGAGGGTCTAAGGAGCAATTTGAACAAACCCCAGGACAGGAGTCACAGGGGTCACAGGAAAGATCAGTGGCCTCAGAAGTCAGCCCTAACCAATCCCTGGGGCCCCCATCAGAGGCAGAATTGGGAGCTGGACAGTTCATAGGACAGACCTTGAGGGAAGGGCTGCGTGGATGAAAGCATTAAATGGACCTGGCAATCTAATAACGAGAAGTCCCACACACAGTGTCTCTGGATAAACTTGCTGGTTCTCAAACTCCTCAGCCTCTTCTGTGTCTTCAGATCACCCCAACCGGGTAGGCAGTATAGGAGTGTTAGTTCCGCTGAAGCTAAGAGAGGGGCAGAACCTGCTCAGTGTCACACAGGAAGCCAGTGGCTGAGCTGGGGCTCGAGCCCAGATCTCCAGACCCCCAGGACAGCCCACCCTCCTGCTTATGGAGAGAGGAGCAGGGACTCACTCAGTGGAGGGCAGAGTCAACACGCATGAGGCATCTTCTCTTCAAAACCCTTGACATAGTTTCTGGAGCCTGAGCGCTCCCAGGCGTCATGTCCTGGTGTCATGTCTCCTGCCGAGATGCCCTTGATTAAGATGCCTGAAGTCATGGCCACTGGGCCCCACTGCTGACCTCCTCTTCTCTCCTAGACTGTCTGTGACGATCAACAGGAAGAAGAACATAGTGGTCTCCTTCGGAGATGGGGTTACCTTTGTGGTCATCCTGCACCAGGTGTGGAAGAAGGAGCCCGTCCACCAAGACTTCCTGGGCTTCTATGTGGTGGACAGTCGCCGGATGTCAGCACAGACACATGGGCTGCTGGGTATGAAATGTTCAAGCTTCAGGTTGTTCAGGCCACATGGTGGAGGGGAAAAGCCACGTGAAGTACCATCTTAGTCAATCCCATTCAGCCTTTGCTTCAATCCTGGAAAGCCAGTGGCCACGTCGCCTATGGCGATGGCAAGGCTGACAGTGTGAATGTTTTTATTCCCAGGACAATTCTTCCACCCCTTTGACTTTGAAGTGTCTGACATCCACCCAGGCTCTGACCCCACAAAGCCAGATGCCACAATGGTGGTGAAGAACCATTGGCTGACCGTCACCAGGTGAGGGGACTCCGCTGACATCCTCACCCTGCCTGGTAACAATATAGGAGGGAGCCCTCTCCAACCACGCATATCAGCCCGGCTGGCTCCTGTCCTCTGTGGGGTACCTTTATTTCCCTCTGGGGTCTTGGCCCCTTCTAATTAGGGAGAAGCTATATTTGGAACCCTAGGAGGAGTAACCACATGACCTCATTCTTGACCAGAGTCTGGACTCATAGAACCGGCAACTTCACGCCTGTTTCCACCTTAGGTCCATGAGTGCAGCAGCCGTCTTGCCCACCCTGTGTATCACAGCATCTCTCTCCTTTCTCCAGGGGCTCCCAGAAAGACTACAGGAAGGACATCAGTGTTGGCACAAAGGTTGCCTGCTGGTTCGTCCACAACAATGGGCAAGGGCTGATCGACGGTGTCCACAGCGACTACATTGTCCCTGACCTGTTCTGAGTGGACACACCAGCTCCTGCTGAGACGGCTGGCCCGGCCTGGCTGGCCTCTGGAACAGGGGCACAGAGTGGGGCCTGAGGGAGTGCTGAGACAATAAAGACCAAGGTGAAACCAGACTGCCACCAGCCTCTGCGTGCCTCCATGAGCCCCTGCTCCAGGGGACAAGTAGCTCGAAGGAGGGCCTGGATGCTAGAAAGGCAACTTCCCAGGCCTCTCCACCGATGTGGCTGAAAGATGGTGTTGGTTAGGGTGGTACTATGGGGAGTCAAACATATGATGGCTGGGAAAGGAAAAAATCAAGAATTGACGCAGGAGCAAAGGTGCCTGAGAAGTCGGGAAGGACTGACTGCATTTCAGAGTTCAGGAAGGTCAGAGGTAAAGTCAGGGGTCATGGCTCACCAGCTCCTATCAAGACCTTCAGGCCTAAATATCCTTCTATGACTCAGGAGCAGAGAGAGCCCTAGGGCAGACCCAGTCTGCAGCTAATTACGCAGGCCACCCATCCCGCCACCCTCTAATCATCTGGCATCCACTGGTCCACTCATCCACCCATCTGTCCACCCACCCTATGCGAGCCATCCACTCAGCAGGTAAAGCCAACATTCTGGGCTAGGATCTGGGGGCACACGGCTTAGTAACCCAGTTTGTTTCCATGGGTGCCCAAGTTTGCCTTCAGCTGGGCTGGAGATCCCTGGGATCCTCCAGTTTCCTCCTCATGGTGACCACCCCACCCCCCAACAATAAGTCCTGGGTTGGGTGGGAGGTCGGACAGAGGTTCCAGGTCAGCCTGGACAACCCTCTCCCACCCAGACAACTGCAACCACTCCTCTGTGGCCTTCCCGCTTCCAGAGAGAGCCTTTTGCAGAGCAGAACTGATCATCACTCTCTGCCTGAAACTCTACAAATGACATCTCCCACCCAGGGCTCTTGGGACAGAGACAGAAGTCCTTTCTCTGCCCCACATCAGGTGCTTCCTTCCACTCACTGTCTAGGTTCCAGACACACAAATTGCTTCCAGTTCTGCAAACATAATCCTTCCTTCCCCAGATCCTTTGCCTGTGCTGTTCTCTCTGCCTGAGGGTCCAAAGGCATGCTGGGCAGAGGGAACCCTGCTGAAGGAAGCAGTGGGCGGCTTTGCTTATGGCAGAGCAAGGGACACAGTGAGACTGGAGGCGGTCAGTCAGATTGGGAAGGGTCACAAATACCGGTGGGGGTGGGGTGGGGTCTGGTCATGTGTCACCAGGAAGTTCTCCTACCTCCCACTTCAGGGGCCTCTTCCTGAGCCAGAAGAGGGTTGCTCAGGGGGCACACTGGCCTGGGGGAAAGGACACTGGGGAGGGTAGCCCAGGAGGAAACATTTGTTACTAGAGGAGAACCAGGTGGGCAGGAGTCTACAGGTGGACTGGCAGCTGTTATTGCTCTAGGGAGAGGGCCACAAGAGATAAGGCTCCAGACTGAATGTGGCAGAGGTCCGGGCTGGGCTGGCAATAAGGGCCCAGGCCTGGCATGGGACACCCTAAAGTAGCAGACTCTGCCACCCGTTCAATCCCAGGTCGGCTGAGGAACCGCATGGCTTTAAACCAGCCATCCTGAGCTCAGTTTTCACATCTGTGAAATGGGGAGAAGGATCCTGCCAGATCGAGCTTCTGAAGAGGCATCAGCATCATGGTTTCTGGTCCTCCTGAGGTGCCCATCTTTGTCCTGCTGCTCCAGCTAGCAGCCAAGCCCAGTGGGTGGGAAGAAAGGCAGGAGGGCATCCCCAGCCCAAATTCTGCCCCCTCCTCCAACACGCAGCCAGGGAGGCCTTCCATGCAGGCCCAAACTAGGCAGATTCTGTCCTCTCCCCAGTCCCTGCATACCACCTCTGATGGCTCCCCGGGCTTTCAGGATAGAGGCAGAACTCCAAGGTGAGGTGTACACAACCGGAGCTGGCCCCACCTCGCCAGCGTTCCCTTCCACCTCAGCCCACGGTGCCGCTGCCCTTCACCTTCCTCAGCTCAGTGCCGTGTCCCGGCTCCAGGCCTGGTGTCCTGCCTTCCTTTCCCACTGTGCTAATTTCTCTTTAGTTTTCAAAACACAATCCCAACCCAGCCCCAACCATGCCACTTCCAGGAAGCCTTCCCTGCTATTTCTCAGGTTGGGCAAGATGTCTCCCTCTGGCCTCCTTGTGGCACTTGGTAATTCTCTGGGTGACAGTTGTCACAAGAGGCATTGTGTCTATCACGGTGCCGAATGTACTCACAGCACTCAGCCCAGGGCTTGGCCCAAGCAGGCACTGGAAAGCACGCAGTGGACAAAACAGTGAAGGACAAGGACCACTTCCAATTGTTCACAGAGAACTCATGCCCTTCAGGTGCTGGCTGGGCCAGGAAGTCACCCATGACCCCTCTGCATGGCACAAATTCCACAGACCAATCCAGGTCGTGGTGTCCTGGAGGGGTAAGCCCAGGGGTTGGGGGAGTCCTCTCTCACCTCAGTATGTCAGAGCTAGCCCCAAAGCTTGTCGGACGGAGCCCCCAAGGCTGCTCCCTAGTTGCACTGAGCTGTTGTCTGAGCCTTATGAGTAACTTTCACAAAGTGACTCAGCCGCAGACTCCGGCCTGCCACCCAGGCTTGATGCAGAAGCAGCAGTGCAGCGTGTTCCTGAGTGTTTGGCAAACCTGCTGATGGAGACCCCTCCCACCAGCCTCTCCTCTGCCCTTTTGGAAAGACTCACTCAGTAAACAGAGTAGCTCAAGAGCTGGGAAAAGGATATTTTCCCTGATCTGGTTCGCTCCCTCTTAGCAAGCAAATGAGCTTGTTTTCTGCTTTACCCTGGCCGCCAGGAAGCTCAGAGCAAAGCTTTTTGCTGTTGCAGCTTCCCCTACCCTGGTGTCTCTGATTTAACTCTCCCCCAGCTTGGCTCTTTTCTCTTATTTTCATCCTCATCGTCTTTGGTTTTATTCTCCTCGTGCTTTTTATTTGTAAGCCAAAGACTTGTGTCATTTGAAGAAGTAGGGGGAATAATTATAAATGGTTTTAAAGCGTGCTTTGCCTTTGCAGGAATTGGGTGGAATCTTTGGGGTGCCTAACCCTGGGGTGTGGACAGGAGAGGAGACCCTCAAACAGCCCAGGCTCCTGGAAAGAGACCCTGGCTTCCCTCCTGGGACGGGGGCCTCCCCTCTGTCTCCTTTGTCTTCCAGAGCCAACTTCTTTGCAAAGTGGTGGTGAGACAGGCCTGTTTCTGAGCACAGGTGTGAAAATCAGACTGTGTCTTGCAAAGGGCCCCAAAGTTTGCTGAGAAGGTTGGGGAGTTGGCCTATAATGAACTTCTACTCAGGTCACTCTCTTTTTTTGAGTCAAAACTGGTGTTCACAGACCATGTAACCACATAGCAGAGTGAACCCTGCTCCCAGAGAATGTTCTCCCGTCCTGGGCCCCGATTAGAGCAACATTTTAACTGGGTAGTTTAATATCTCTAGATCTCAGTTTTCCTGCTTGTACAATGAAGGGACTAGACTAAAAGCTCTCTGTGGGCCTTACTGGCCACAGGCCTTGGAAGGGCTGATGGCAGAAGACTCTAATGTTACACGACACTCTGTGTCCAAGGTACAATTCCGAGGCCCTGGAATTTGGCCAGATGGAACCAGAGACGCCCACTCCCTGGGCTCATACCACCTCTCTTTATTTTAATGAGTGCAAGTACCTCTCCCCATGATGTTTCAGGCCCCAAAGGTGGCCTTGTAGTTGCAGGGTGGCAGCCATCTGCATAGAGGGGGGTGGCATGAGGGATGGGCATTACTCCTCCCATCAGGACTACAGCTCCACAGACCAGCAGAAAATCTCTTTTCCCGGGGGTGCCTCTTGGTAATCCAGCTTGAGCTCTCTAGGATAAACACACAGACAGATAGGTGGTCAGCTTGTCTCAGGTGTGGTGGGAAGAGAGGGAGACAGCTGGATGTAGGAACACGGAAGGTGGATGGTCTTGGGGCCCCTCCCCTCAGAGCTCCTGCCAGCACAGGCTGACAAAGGCTGGCCACCCAAGGGGACCCAGTTGTATGTGGTCTCCAAGGTCCAGGGCTCTGAGAACCCAGGGGGCACTCCTATTGCCCCCAGCTCACCCTGATGATCTCTGCGCTGTGTGTTTTCTGTGGGTCTGAGCTGATCTCCCTTTGTGGGGTTACTGAAAGCTAGGTCAGACTTGTCTAAGCCATGAATCTGTCACCTGCCTGTCTAGTTCCCAGGCAGGGACAGAGGAGTCGGGGTCCCAGAGCCCAGCTCCCAGCCCCCATCCCTCGTTGGGCTCAGTGGCCTATTGCGCTGAGTCACCTGGTAGCAGAGTGGTCACGCCCCTGAACCCTCAGGGTTCGCTTGCTGTCATCTGCTGCTGCTGGGGGCCCCCAGAGCACGTCCTGGTAAAACTGGCCTGAGACATAAAGGGCAGGTCAGTGAAGAATAAAAATAGAGGGAGGCTGGGGGACATGCAGAGTTGAGGGCACTGCCTGTTCACAGGCAGAAGTGGCTTCTGAGGATGCCCTGAGCCCAGGCCATGGGCTGCATACCAAGGGTTCCATTGACATGGCTGGAGAAGCGGTCAACATCCCGTAGAAGGAGCCGGAGCCCCTCCCCAGGGCCATCCCAGGACAGCAGGCCAATGGTCACTCTGTCTGGGCTGCTGAGCAGCAGAAGCCCTGCCTTGTCCATGGTCATCTTGAGGCTGTGGGGAAACTCGTGTCCTGAGCAGGAAGGGAGGCATGGAGACACCCACAGGGGACCTGGGCAGTGGGGTGGCAGTGGGCGGGGGCTGCCCTCCTGTCCTCAGGATTTCCTAGTGTGGCCTTTGGTGGGCAGTCCTTTAAATCTTCTGGGCTTCAGTTTCCTCAGTCAACTGGAACCAAAGTTAACTTACCAATACCTGCTTATCCCAGCATTATTTATAAAATAAAATAATAGTCCCTTTTCGTCTGGTTTCTTACATTTGATTTCTCATGAATTAGTTTTTATACAACTTGAGGGTTCTCAGATACATTTCCTCTGTCCCTTCTGGTTGTATGGCTAGCCCCACTTTCTTCTGATGATCAGTGTTTAATCGTGTGTTTTAAGGCCAGGAAGGGCAAGTCCTTCTCAGTCTATGCCCTCCCTTTTTACTTAAAATCATCTTTGAAATTCTTACCATTTTGGTTTTCTTAGGAACGTCAGACTCCTTTAAGCACGTTGAATAAGGCCCTGCTGTTACTCTGAGGTTATTTAAGAATGGAATTGCCCTAAACTTACACTGTCTTGTTGTTGACACAGTTCAACATAAAAGCTGTGGTCTGTTTTTCTTTACGTGTTATCTTCTGTAGCTCATGAAAGTGTGTGGACTTTCTATCACCACGGTTGATAGGAATTCTTTATTCTATCCTCTAGTGTGTATGCCCCAATGCACAGAAATCCTATTGATCTTTGCGTATTTATCAGATAATAGGAAACCTGAAGATCTTTTATGAAATTGGGAGCTTTTCAGGTGAGCGCCTCAGGTTCCCCAGGGGTGCACTCACATTATCAAGTGGAAACCAGTCTGCAGAGGAGCTGGGGGAGAGGGAGTGGACAAGGCTCTCCATACTTGGCACAGGCCGGGGGCTTGGAGGGCACTGATCAAAGACAGCCAGGGTCCTCGGCCTCTCTCCTAGGCCCTTTGTGACACCCAGAGCTGGAGAGCTACCTCTGGAAAGCTCCACGGTGGGGCAACCCCACTGGAAGAGGTCACCATCCACCTCTACTCCCAGTCGCCTGGGATTGATGCCAGAGGGACGTGTCTCTCCACATAAGAGCTTCAAGAGTTGGTTAAGGATGACATTCGTAACCTCCCTTGGTGGACAGCACTCTCCAGCCTCTCACTATTGTCATGGTTACCTCACCACATAGAAAGTGCGCCTTCCCATGTGCCCAGTGGGCATCACACTGCCTATGGGCAAATGCTCCCAATCACATTCTCTCACTGGATCTTCCCCTCAGCCCTCCAACTCAGGGCTAGGATGATTATCCCTAGTTAGGAGTGAGGAAACGGAGGCTCAGAGGGTCTAAGCGGCCTGCCTAGGGTCACGCAGGATTAGCAGCAGAGCAGCTTCAAACCATACAGTCCCCTGCATGGGACAGTGACCTGGGCTGGGTGAGGGCAACCAGGTCCTCAGGACAATCCCTTGGCACCCTCCAGGGCAGGAGGGGTATGTGCAGGGTTCTCTGCATTTCTACCCCTCCTGTGGGTGTGGCCCACTGCAGAGGACTCATGCCCAACCACTCCTTCCCCAGGCCCGTGGCATCACGTAACCATCGGCCCCCAGCCTGCGGCTTACCCGGACACGACCGAGTACAGAGTTTCCTTCCACTTGTACGCAGAGTTTCTCCGGTTCCGAGTTACTACCACGTGCTCAGGGGACGCACGAACCTGCAGCTGGGGGTTCTTGAAGGTCACGTCAATCCACATGAACTTGGCCTTCCCCATCTCATAGTGGCCAGTCACCTCAACGCCTGAGAGGTCCAGGAGCAGAGAGGTGGGAGCTGTGGCCTTGGCTGGGCACTGGCCTGAACAGGAGGTCCCCCCAGCTACATCCCCCAGAGCTGCTCTTCACCCACTCACCTCCCCGACCCCTTCCCTGGCACCCCTCACACTGCAGGCCTGCTTCCCATGGTCTTTCCACTCATCCCTTGGTTTCCTGTGGCTTTGGAGGGGCCCCCAAGTCCTTGGAGATGGCCACCTACAGGTGAGCCCTCTGAGGAGGCAGGTCTTGTGTGAAGCCAGGAAACGTACGTAAAGCCCCTGTAGTGTGCCTGGCCCTGAGCTGGGTGTTGTGGCCAAGAGAGAGATGGAGAATTGGTGGCCTCAGGGAGCAAATAGACTGTGGGCCTGGCATGGTGAAGAGGGAGACCGTGTGGGTCTGGGGGGACCGAGGGGCCATGGATGTTCGTGGACTCTAAGTGGCTCTGCAGGTGTGTATGTGTGAGCATCCCGAGGGTTGTGCGTCCCCACATCTGACCTGAGAGCTCAGATCAGCCAGGAAGACCCTCCTGGGGGTTGGGGGGCCAGTACACCTACCTCCTCCCCCCATGTTCCTCCTCCACGCCTTCTACAGCCCACTTCAGGGCTCAGTGCTTCGGCCTACCCGTTCCTCTGCCTCGTGGACCCCCACTTGCCTGCCAAGGCCCAGTCAACCCCATATGATCCTGGGCAGTCTCCCCTGCCCCTCAGACTGCTCTTATCTCCTCCTCTGTGCTCATGTCCACGGTGCTCTGGGCACTGACTACAGGGCACTGTGCTGCTCTGTACCCAGGTCTGTCTCCCCACCCCTGAAGTAAAGCGTGTCTGAGGGCAAGCCCACATCTGGTCACCCTGGGGCGCAGGCCACCCAGGCCTGCATACATGGTGCCCAGTGAAAGGTCCGTGGCGCAGATGTATAAGTGCACGTGCCGGTGCTCAGGGGCGTGGCCATGCTACCACCTGGGACCAGGTCTGCCCAGGAGTCTTCGCAGGCAGGTGTCCTACTGTTGTCTCCGAGGTGGGAAGCTGGGGGTGCGTGGTGTCTGGGTCTGAGCGGATGACTGGGTGTGCACCTCTCACCTTGGCCAGGGTCTGAGAGCAGGTTCAGAAGACCCTGAGAGTGCTTGAGGTCCACACAGAGCTGGTTCTCGCTCTGGCCAGGCAGTGGCAGGATGACGGAAGGAGCCTGGATGGGGGCTGGGACAGCAGGTGTGGTTTTAGGGGCAGGTAGAGCAGGCTAGGGGGCAAGGACAGGGAGGAGGCTGAAGGGGGCTGGCACTTACCTGGGGGTGGGGCTGTCGTGGTTGTTTCTGAAAGAAGAAAAAGTCTGGGTTTAGGCAGCCCCTTCCGGGGAGCAGTAGCGGGCTGAGGAGTGGAGCAGCAGAGGGTGTGGTTGATTCTTTCTCCACTGAGAAACCCACCCGGCAGGGCTGTAGAGCTCCCGGGGCTCTCCCCTCCCAGGCTCTCCCTACTACTACTACTGCAGGGGCTCTGGCCTGGGGGCACCTTTGATTCTTATATCCAGGTCACGAGATGCTTGGTCAGGAACTGAGATAGCTGATGACACTGAAGCTGAAATTAGTGCAGGAACAGCCAGAAACAGAAAGGGAGAAGGTAGTCAGGATTCAAAGCAATCGGCATGCCTGCCAGCCTTCACTGCCACCTGCCACCCACCGAGCTCCAACCCCACGATCCCTGCCTCACATGCACCCAATCTAGAAGAGCCTTTGCAAAGAGAGTTTTCAACCAGAAGAGCATGCTATTAGGGAAAACGCTGAGGAGACAGGATCTAGCATGGCTCTGCGGCTGTGTCCGAGTCCAGATTTGGAGATGAGAAACAGCTCAAGGGACTACTGTTGGCTTTGGGAAAGGAGGAAACCTTCCCTTTCTAGAACGTTCCATCCTGAGCCAGCCTGCAGAGTGAATGAAGCCAATTCAGTGAAAAAAAAGGATGCAGTTCTTAACATCATGCCTTAGAGCAGCTCTCCCTGGTCTGTGCCTAGCCCTGTGGGTGGTGCTTAGGCCATGAACTGCACAGGCAGGTGCATCTTGAGGAAACTAGACCCTCAGAGGATCAGAAAGAGGCTTACCTAATGCAATGTCTGGTAGCACTGCTCCCCAGGTCGTGTGGTGGGATGGATCAGGAAGATAAGGAGGATGAATAGGTCCAGAAGGTCCAAGTTGTCCGAATCTCATTGGGAAGCCGGGTCCCTGCCCAAAAACTCCGGCTTTGGAAAAGTTAACACATGCAGTCTTTTCTCAAGCAGTGTTTTGGGTCCCCACAGCCAGGGCTCTGGGACCCACCCCAGGAGAGGGAGGTGGAGAGGGAGGTGGAGAGGGCAGATGGCTCCCCTTCCCACACCCAGCACCCTGGGAGAAATTCACAGCTGGAACAATGGACCCTTCTTGAATGCCTCTCTGCTGGGATATGGGCACCCCCACCCCCGCTGGCAGTGCCCCTCAAACTACCTTGTCCTCTCCAGCCTCTTCTTTTAGAAAGGACAGGGTCTGCACCACTGTCTCCTAAATCGGACACAACTGAATTTGAGCCCCAGCCCCACCATCAGTCAGGCGAGCCAGGGAAGTCATCCCCTGACAGTCAGGGGCAGGGTCAGGGTTTGCTCAGTATCCCCTTCCTCTACCCTCTCCTCTTTTGCTACCTGTTATTCTGGACATTCTGTCTCTCATGGAATGAGTTCCAAAGAGAGCAGGACCTGGAAATCAGAGAGACCTGGGTTTGCTTCTTGGACATACCTTTCTGGGGCCCCCAGGGGGATGGGGACTGTGTCCCTGGTGCCCAGGACAGGGCCTGAGTGGCAGCCAGTCTGAATAAACAGGTGACTAAATGTACCCACGTACTTAGGTAGATGACACTCCCTCCTGAGCAGGGCTGGGTTGGAGAGGCCCTGGCCAGCAACCTTATGGTCACTGTACTATAGGCCCTGGGTCAGCCAACAGTCACCCAGGCGAGTCTTAGAGGATATTAGGCCCTTACCTGAGTAGACGTTCCTGTGTCTGCTTTCTGGATAAAACAAAAAGAGAGAGAGAGAGAGAGAGATACACTGTCAGGGTGGTTTTGATATATGTGAAGTGCTTCTATTTAAGCTTCTTCCCAACCCATACCACTACAAAGATACAGTGAACCTGGTGGGGTTAGGAGACCTGGACTCCGTTTCCTCATCAATGAAATGGGGCTCCTAAGAGTCTGTGGGTGGCAGGGGTGAGGTCTTGTGTGGGGTGTAGGGGAGGGATGGGGGAGAACGCTGGGTCAGAACTCCGCTGCCACACCCACCATTTTCCACAGGCTTCTCAGCAACTTCAGACTGTTCTTGGCCTTCGGGTTTGGTGATCACCATGGATGTGAGGGGGGTGACAAAGCTATAGTTGAGTGACAAGCTCAGAGCTCGGGCCTCAAGGGCCTGCTTCTCAGCATCTGACTTCGTCGAGACCCTGCAGGTGGAGGACACCAGTGGCTCTGCAGGTCCCTGGGTGCCCAGTCAGATTCTCTCTCCTTTCCAGACCCTTCTTGGGAGCTCCTGCTGAGAGTCTGGAGCTCAGACATGACACCACCACCCCGTCTCCAACTCTAGGAGATGCCCGTGCCAGCTGTGCCTGCCCCACCGAGGAAGAGCTTGGGGAGGTGCTGAGGGGCCCTTGAGGGTGTGCCCACCCACATTTGCTCAAGCAGTTGCTGGATGGTCAGGTACGCCCAGAGTCTCTCCATGAAGCTGTGGAAGATGTACTTGGGGCTCCGGAACGCCTCCTCCTGCTCTGCCACACTGGACTCTGTTACGAACGTGATGTCCTCCAGGTTCTGGAAAGAGGGGCCCGGCCAGGGCAGCAGCAGTGAAGGCCTGACATCTGCGCCTGGCCCGGCGCCGCCCTGCACTTCCAAAAGAAACCTGGCTGGGGCAGCGTGGGCTGCAAGGACCATGTTTCCTTTGAGTAGAATGGAGGGTAGGGAGGGTGTTTAGGGGTGTGAGAGCCTCCAAGGATGATAAGGAGGTGGAAACAGAAGGTAGCAAACTATCCTAGTGCAATACAGCGGGTACAGAACCAGGAGCGGCAAGAATTTTGCCCTCTTCCAGGAGTATAGCTATTTGTTTGATGGTTTTTCTTAAACAAACTTTAAATAGACTAACACTCTTGGCCTTGTCCCTAGCAGCAATACCTGTGAAATCTTAGGTCTGGGGTTCGAATTATTTTTTAGAACACAGTAAAATCGATACGTAAGTACTCAAACAAAGACAGGTTTGCTGTGAACTACCCCAATTCACCTTGGGTTCCACATGTTGGGAACCACTGGCCTCCAGGATAACTTCAGCTGCTACACTGTATGGAGTGTTCACATTGCTCGAGAACTTAATCCCCACTGCAGCCTTACAAGGTGGGTAAGGTGGCTTATTTCCATCTGTATACAGCAGGAAACTGAGGCACAGGGAGGGTAAGTGCTTTGCCCCAGGTCTCACCTCCGGGAGGTAGCAGACTGGTCAAAGGACATGCCCTGCCCATCATGACACTTGACTACTTCCCCTGAGACAAGACCCTGGGTTCCCCCATGCCTGCTTGCCTTGCCCACCTGCCACACTCCCCACACGTGCTGCCTGCCTGCCATGCAAGCCTGGAACATTCCTATGTCTCTCCATCTGGCCTCTGCCACCTCCTACTCATCCCTCAGTCTCAGCTGAGCCTCCTCCAGGAAGCCCTCCCTGATCCCCAGGCCAGGTAGGGGTACCCAGTGCTGTTCCCCTGAGTCTTCGGGTTTATCTGCAGGGACATATCAGCCTGCAGCACCTTGTTTGTGTGACCATTTACCCACACCATCTCTCCCATGAAGGCAGTATCCCCAGGGCCTAAAGAAGTGCTGTTTCTCTTTGTAGAACGAGAGGGCCTCCTGTGGCACAGAGGCAGGGAACGCTGGGCAGGGACAGGGCATGAAGTGGTGAGATGGGCTCTTGACTCGGCTGCAGTGGGGTCCAGGGCAAGACGCCTGCCCTGCCTGGATGTCAGTCTGCTCATCTGTCAATGGGAGCAGCCCTTCCTGCCTGACGACAACCTCAGAGGGCTGGTGTGAGGACAGGAGGGGATGCCAAGCACCTGGTGCCCTCGAGAACAGCAGCAGCAGCAGCACTGATTGACCATTGAGCGCCTACTGCATGCTGGCCCTGCACAGGTGCTCTCAGAAAATCATGTCATCTTGTTGAATCTCCACTAGGAGCCAACACAGTAGGGACGCATCATTGGCAAGTGGCAGAGGATACTCTGTAACTTGCTCAAGGTCAACTGGCTGGGGCCTGGCAGGCTGGGGTTTGAACCTAGTCCTTCTGACTGTCTGCCCCTGCTACCCATCCCCTCCAGAAGCGCTGGTCACACCTACCAGCTGCCCCCTGACTCTGGCGGAGAGTATATCAGGGCTCTGGTCCCGGAGCTTCCCAGCTACCACCAACTCGGAGCCTTTGAAGAACAACCGGAAGTGGTCCTGCGTGACAGCCTCCACAGCGTTGCTTGGATACTCGAAGGCCACCGACGTCAGCAGTGGGTTGGCCACCTCCTGGTAGAAGTCCTGCAGGGTAGGGGTATGTCATTAGGGCCGAGCTGGGGTCTGCTCGCCTGTCTGTGCCATCCCTCACTCATGTAGCCCAGCAGGGAAACGTGGGCACCTGGAGCTGCAGGGCGGAGTCGGAGTCTTCATAGATGCGCCGGGCCAGGCCGCCATTGTCCAGTGCCAGCTTCTCCAGGAAGGCGTAGCTGACGTCGAAGCCAAAGCCCAGGCAGAAGAGGCTGTACTGACCATCGATGGCTTCCTGCACATTCTTCTGGATCCTCGAGGGGTTGGTCTCCCCTGGACTCCGTGGTTTGGGAAGGGGGTGAGAAAAGAGTGATTTTGGTCAATGGATATTTCTGGAATCTCAGAACCAGAGAGGCCTCAGCCACCTCCTTCCTAGCCCCAGGTCCCACAGCAAGCCAGGCTGGAGGTGCTGGCAGTGCCTCACCCACAGTGGGGTCACCATCAGTGAGAAGGACGATGAGGGTGACGCTCCTTGCAGGCAGCAGCTCCTCTCGGTTGGCTCTTTCCAGCAGCTGCACGGCCATCAGCATCGCATCGTTTATATTGGTCCCTGAGGGAAACACACCCTCAGGGTGGCTCCCAGCCGGGTGCCCCAGACCAGGCTTGGTGCCCCAGAAGCCCCGGCCACATGGGGCTGCAGAGGGCCTCACCTCCCTGGGCCTGGATGCCAGCAACGTAGCTCTTGGCCTCTTTCACGTTCTCAGCTGAGGCTGGCACCAGCTGTGGCTTCCACTGGGTTGCTTCCCCACTGAAGCTGATGAGGTTGAACTGGTCGTAGGGGCGGAGGTCATCCAGGATCTTAAGTAGGGCTTCCTGAGTCTGGTCAGGGGAAGGGGACACAAGGTGGGTGTCTCAGTGGGGCCTCAGGTACCCTGGGGCTGCACCCTGGGGCTCATATCTGGAGTGGGGAAGTGGTGAATGCTTCAGAGGCAGGTCCTGCCTCATAACTCTGACCATCTCAGAGTGAGGGGGAAACCCTTACCCAGGAAGATGGAGGAGGGCAGGTCCGCCTGCTGGACCAGAGCTGACAGTGTCTGTATGTTTACGTCTGTATGTTTTCAGGACCCTGCTCTGGCCCACGGGACTCACCTGCTGTATTTTCCTGCCGCTCATGGAGCCACTCTTGTCAATGACAAAGATCACGTTCTTAGATAGCGTGGACAGGCCCTCAGGGGCAAAGTAGTGCACAAAGTAGCCATTCTCGATCTGTGACCAAAGTGAGATGCACAGGTATAAGAGCTTCAGCCCTGCCCTAACCCCAACCAGCCTTCTCACCCCGAGTCCTGGCGTTTCTATGCTCTCTTCACTCCAACCCCTCCACCCCTGTTCCCCTGCTAACCTGCCCAAATCCTTGCCATATTTTAGGGCTCAGTCCAGCCCTTCCCTTACAGAGAAGGCTTCCCTGCTCATGCATGGCCCACCAGAACTCTACGCCTACTTTACCTCCTATTTGTTTTCATATTTGAGGTAGCTCATACTAAAGGGTTGAGACATAATAAACCTGAGATCCATCAAAAAAGTGAAGACTCCAAAAACAAGGTCCATCAAAAGATGCCAGAAACTTGTGTTAAAGAAGCTACTGCAATTGAGCATAAAACTGAATTGTGAGCCTCCTGGCAGCCAAAGCAACAAGGGAAACTCTGTAGCACAGCTCTTCAGTAGAGATGAAATTTTTTGCTTCTGAAAGGGAATTGTTTCAGGGACGACACAACTAAACTGCCTATTTTCTGTCTGTGTTGCCCCTGGTGCATGCTGATAACTAGGGGTGGTTATTTTGTCTTTTCTTTTAGAATAGGGCTAGGGCCTATTCTAGAATAGAATAGAATAGAATAGGGCTCAGGCCCTTGACGGTGGATGGATTTTTTGGTGGCCCTTCTCTTGCCTGGAGCCCACGCACCTGAATGGAACCCCCAGAGGAGGTCCGATTGACATCATAGCGGATGATGAAGTTGCCATTCAGGACTGTGTCCTGTTGCTCTGGAGATATTTGCTGCTGAGAGAGCGTCGGCTTGAATTGGATGTGAGCCTGGAAAAATGACCAAGCTGAAGTTGGGAGGAGCAATGAGGCAGTGCTAACAACACCCTTCATCCCCATCTGAAGAGAGAACTCCAGGAAGCAGCCTTGGGTCAAATTCCAGGGAATTTTCTCTCAGGCTGATCTGTCAGATAGACTGCCTCCCTGGAGGGCAGGGATTGTGAGTGAATCCCCTGCTCCTAGATCTGTGCAAGGAAGGGCTGGGCTCAGGATGTGATCTAGGCAGCTCCTCCTCCCTACCTGGTCCTGGGGCCCTCACATCAGTCTTCTCCCCTGATCTAAGGGTTCAAACCAGTACCCACCAGCCTTCCCTACACCTTGCCCTCCCTGTCTGCCAAATGACAACATGAACACAGGAACCTCACGAGTCCTTCCAGCTCAGAGATTCTGTCCAATAGTACCACTCTGGAAATTCAGGCTCATAGGGCCAACCTGAAGACAGGCCCCTTGGAACCCTCAACCACAGACCATAGCAGGCCCACCTTGGTCTGGTTCTGGAAGGTGGTGAGGGCCTTTGCCAGTTCATTGGTCATGAAGGTGCTCTCTGTCTCCAGAAAGCTGATGCCTTGAGGCTCGAAGATATGAACGTCCATCTAGAGGCAAGAAGTGGGTTACCGGGTCTGCTAGGCCTTGCCCTCACAGGAGGCATGGGGGAAGGAGGGACCGCCCTCAGCAGAGTGGGGTGATCTAGGAGGCCTTCTAAGAGGAGGCAGCACCAGGTACCTGCAGATGCTTGACCAGCTGCTGAGGATGAATTTGCAGCAGCAGCTCGTATGCCCCCAGACGCCGTGACAGCAGCTCCTCGTACACCAGCTCGAAAGTGACCTTGGCAGCGGGAGCAACACTGACCGACACCTGGAACTTCTCTGTCTTTCTTCCAGTGGCCCTGGGGGAAGAAGGCATCAGGCCTTCCCCTCAAGGGGAGGTATGGCCACTGGAGGTGGGAGCAAGGCTAAAGGGCTGAAGGCAGGGGCAGCCTCTGCCCTACCCCAACAGGGTCCCCCCTACCGCCTTGGGCTCACTGGACGAGGCCGGCGCTCTCTCCTCTGGACACGGCAGCGCTGTACTTCTTCTGGGCTACAGACTTCTCCTTGATGTTCCCTGGGTAGGTCACACCATCGATGATCCTGGGGCAGGAGGGACAGAGTTGTCGAGAGCCCAGTAGGGACGGCCCAGTGCAATCCTGCCTTCTCCCAGGAGCCTATCCGGAACTTTGTGTGCCTCTTGACAGAGTGACTCCTATCTCTACCTGAGCCCACCTGTTTATTACGCACCTACTGTGGACAGGGCTCTGTGTGGGGCTCCAGTGTGGGTGGGGTGCCGCAGGCCTGCATCTACCCTGAGCCACACACCATGTCGGTAAACATGCGTTTTACTAAACAACTGGGATGGAGGCTGCAGAGGAGGCAGGGCTGAGCCAGGAACCAGCCTCTCTTCTCCCTCCCTGTCTGGACCCACATCCCACGGACTGTTCCCAGATGAACCGGTCAGTCACCAGGGAGGGCTTTCTGAGCCACATTCCATGCAGCCCTGTGCCCAGCTGTGAGGCGCAGGCTGAGGAGGAGGGAGATGCTGGCTCCCAGGCCAGGGGAGACAAGGTGCTGAGAAGGCTCTGACCCCTCTTCTCTGAGGCTGCCCTTTCTACCTGCCAACACGCGGCAAGCCCCTCTGCAGGGAGGTTGGCCTCTGGGGAAGGAGGTTTTGGACAACGGGTGGACGGGGCTCCTTGGGGCCCGGACACAATCCTAGCAGCCATTTTTGTGGGACTGAGAGAGAACTGCCTGGGCTGCTCCTCTGGAAGGTAATGACCACCCTAGAACCTCCTCATGGGGTGAGTAGGGACGCAGCAGGCTAACTGCTCCATCTGGGGTGATGTGAGAGGATGAGAGTGTTCAGGAGTGGGTGGGAAGGGGGCAGCCAGGACGCCAGGACCGAATGTTCCTCCTCCCCACCTTCCTGACCTTCCTGGTCACAATTTAACTGTGGGCTGGGGATGGGGATGGGGATGGGGCTGGTGCTGGGCTGTAGGGCTCCTCCCACCAGATACCCAACTGGAGCTCCTGGCCAGGTCAAGGAGCAGGGCACCCTGCCCTTTGCTTCCCTGCCTCATGCAGCAGCAGGAGCTGGGCCCAGCTGGGCTCTCAGCAGATTCAACAGGCCCACAGCCTTGCAATTTGCTGGTTGTGGCACCCACATGGGAGGTGGGGTGCAGCCTGTGAAGCTCATGCTACAAGTTGGGCAGCACAGGCCTGGCTCTGGGGTGAAAAAAAGCTGGGCTGATGGAGAGGGGTGGGCAGAGAGATAAGGAGGAGGCAACCACAGGGACCCGGCCCCTGACGCAGGTTTTCAGAGGTCCCAGGGTACAATGGAAACTCTGCCCGAGGTGCTCGCTCTCTGCACAACTCGTGGCCTTCCCTAAGTTTCTGGGATCAGCCTCTCTGGCCTGTCCTCAACCACTGCCTCTCCTGTGGGGCCAGGGACGGACAGACAGTTCTCTTGCATTTAGCAAACATTGCAAAACTGAGATGGGAGGGTCGGGGAGGACAGTAGAGGAAAAGGTGAGGATCATCACTGGCTCACAGAGTCCACAGAAACCCCAGGGGCCTCCTAATGCAGGCTCTGACCCAGAGCAGAATAACCCTGCAGTATCCCACTTGAGGGTGGGGGGAACCAGCTGGCTTAGAATTTCTGTGACAAGGAGGTGGTCCCCCTCCTCGAGGCACTGCTTCATTGTAGGGCAGCTCAGGGGTTAGGAAGTTTCCTGTATTCTGAGCTGGAATCTGCCTTTTGGTGACTCTCTCCTGCCTGGGTTTGGCCTCAGGATGCTCCAAGTCTGTACTTCTCAAAGGCAAAGACCCAAACATGCTGCGGTTCTCTACCTGCCACCTGGGCAGCACTTAGGGATGGTGGATGGATGAATGGAGGGAGAGATGGATGGTGGGAGTGACCAGTGGAGGGAGGGAGGGAGGCAGGGAGGAAGGGACAGAGGGAGGGCAACATCTCTGAGAAGTTCCTGGGTAAAACCTCTGTTCCCTGTATTGCCTACAGGTGGAGCACACATACCTCAGGCCTATATTCCAAGAAGAGGCCCTCTTCCTGATTGGGGCACAGGGGCCATGGTGTCACAGTGCTGGGTTGGGGAGGAGGGACGCGGGGGAAGGCAGGACACCTACATGGAGAAGTTGGTGATGAAGGCTTTCTTGGGCAGCTCCATCTGGAAGGTGGCCTCCTGCACAGTATCGGCCCTGTTGACCACCCGGCTGGTGACAACTGTGTGGGCAAATCGGGATGAGACCTTGGAGTCCACAGTGAGGCTGTAGATGTTGATGCCATTCTGGAACAGTGAAGGAAGAAGGAGTGGGGTTGTTCCAGTGCTCTTCAAGAGTGGGCCTTGACCTTGGTCCCAGACCAAGCCTGGCTCCCAACTCCGATCAAGCCACTGACCAGGCCTCAGGCAAAATCCCATGAACCATTTCATATGTGAATCCTCCACTTAAATCAGAGGCAGCTGTGTGCTTCATGCCCCACCCTACAGGGCCATAGTGCCCCTCGGAGAACAAGCAGGCAAGGGGTGGGGGGTGGTGCCTGTGCACTGGTGTGTCTGTGGGGGACTCACTTATCCTTGGGGTAGGGGTGAGCGGCAGAGGGTCCTGTCGAATCAGGAAGCTTCCATGCCATCTCAGCTCTGCCCAGTGAAAGGGCAGTAAACAAGCCCTTTGCCTGGGAAAAACAGCTCCTGCCAGCCTTCCCCCAGGGGCCTGCAGGAGCTGGGAGAATTGGAGGCAGGGAGGGTCCATCTCTAAGGCTGGGCATCTTCCGCTTTGCCCCTTTTCCCCTGCAGCCGTGGGGCCTCCTCTGTTGCCCTGTCCATCCCCACGAGGCACTGCCCACCCCAGGCATGTGTACTTCGCCTGAGGTCTGCGGTCCCCAACGAAGGGCTGCGCACAGGCAGAGCCCACACTTCTGCTGCCTGCCTGCATATGGCACACTTGTGCTTAGCACGGAGACTGCGTGTTGGGCCGAGTGGCTTGTGTACACGTGTGTCTGTTCTGTGCTGGGCCCTGTACTCAGCACTTTATAGCACTAGAGGTTTCATCTTCACCACAAACTTCTGAATGGTTCTATTATCACCCTGTTCTACAGATACGGAAACAGAGGCATATAAAGCATCAGTAACTTCTGGGAACTCAAGAAGCCAGGGAGAGGTAAGCTGGGCTCCTGAGGCCACACACCCCACCTCCTGCCGCCCTTTAGGACAACCTGCTAGGCTGTATCTCCTCCCCTGTGAACTGGAAATAACAAGATCACCCTTCCAGTAAATGGGGACACTCCACAAAGCCCTGAGGGTAGTGCCTGTTGGATGGGCAGCACACTTCTCTGTAGGCACACTGACCTGCGCTCACCTGCACTTACACACTTGTGCACACCGAGGCTCTCCTCCCCTTCACTCGCTCCCCAGCTTGCCCCACTCATGCTCAGGCGCGCGCACACACAGGTGCCCCAGACACTGCTACCTTTTGGGCTGTGGTAGTCTGGAGGATGGCCAGTAGTAGCGAGAGCAGGACCAGCACGATGTCCCAGGCGTGGACAGGGGCTGGAGTCTTCATTTTGGCTCCAGTGCCTGGCAGGTGGCTTCTGAACTTGAGAGGAAGTGGGGAATGAATTAGTAACTTGCTGGCTGCCCCGCCCCTGCGGGGGTAGGTTCTAGGAAACTGGAATCTGTAAGCCAAAACTCGCAGTGGCCTCAGATAAGGAGGCAAACTGTCAATGTCCTGTGGACCTTGGCTGGGGACGGGAATGTGTCCTGAGGAGAGGCAGGTCAGGTGGGAGGTGGATACTGGTACCCCTTCTGGAAGGTCCACTAGGCCACCACCACCCCTCACACCAGTCAGATGCCACCACGTTCCCCAGGGTCTGGGGACACAGTGGTGAACCGGCCCATTTTCCATAAGCCCAGCCTGGGAGAAGCAGAGAGGTGGCCAGGAAGATGAGGGCCAGAGGGCGGCTTCTGGGAGGCAGAAGCCTGGAGGCCATGTCAGTGTGACCACATCAGTGGGGCCGCTGCAAAGACACCAAACAGCCCTTGGGGGTGTCTGAGTGGGGCAGGAGCTGCTGGGGTCAAGGCAGGATGGATACACCTTATTTCTGAGGAGAGAGAGGTGGGGCCAAAGAGCCCCCTTTCTCTCTGCAGGGGCCCCCGGCTGCTGTTCAGGCCCCATTATTCTAGCTAGGACTCTTAGTGCAATTCCAGCAAGGCCTCCAAAACAAGACCTGCACTTGGCAACACAAACTGAGAGCCATAAAGACGCCCACATGTTGCGGCCCAGATCTCGCTCCAGGTAATTTCCTAAGAGGGAAGCTTGGAACAGAGAAAGAACAGAGCTTCGGGGTGTTGGCGTGTATACCCAGGTGGCCTGCGTGGAGGTCAGTTGTGCCAAGGGAGCCTGTGAATCACTGCTTGAATGACAAAGGGCAGAATGCTGATCCGTCAGCACACTAAGGCAGTGGCAGTGTTGGAAGCAGACCCACGGGTGGCTGGAGGGCCTGGGGTGGGATTACTGATGACTTTTTCCAATTTTCCTTTAATAAAATTGAAAGCCTGCTTTCATAACAAATAGCAATAAAGTGAGTAAGTATTAGGGGATCTGGACGCAGCCGGTGCTTGTGTCCCTGGGGCTCTGGGAAAGCTTGTCTCCTGAGTCTGGGGCCACAGATGGGGTAAAGATGCTTCAGAAAAGTGGCCAGGTGCCAAATCCTGGGTCAGGGAAGGAGGACTCAGTGACACTAGCCAGGGGGTGGCCAGGGGCTGGGAGCTGGGGGCAGGTGCCATCCTCAGGGCCAACTCGGGGCCCTGCGGCAGCGACTGGCTGGCAACCACCTGGGTCAACACTAGCAGCATCTGCCCCAAGGGAAGGGAATCATAGACTCCAGAGCTGTGTCTGTGGCTGCATGTAAACACTCCCCTTCCTGAGCATGACTACAGCCAGAAGCTGCATCTTTGCATGCATCTGCACTGCTCTCCCGTTGGCTCTGGGTGACTAGGATTACACGAGAGGACACACCCCTTCAGCACTCTTGGGGAGGAGCTTCCCAAGGAGTCCAGCGAGCAGGCCCAGGCCTTGTCCCCACAGGCCTGCTCCCTTGGGGCACAGAGCACAGGCCCAGCCTGGAAACAGCTATATAAGGAGGCCGGGACTGTGGGAAGGGCTCTGTGCAGCCCACTCCACCTGCCCAGTGGAGTGGTGGAGCTCGCCTGTAAGCTTCAGCCCTGAGCCAGGCCCTGCAATCCCAGACCCTGCCAGTCCAGCCCCAGACTGTCCTTGCTCTTGCTGTCACAGCTGGACAGGCTTCTGTGGCCCCCTTAGTCTGATGGCTCCATGCATACAGGGACATTGAGGCCTGAAGTGGAAGGGATCGAAGGTGAGCTGAGAACCTGGTGTTCATGTGGCTCAGTCAGAGCTGTGGGAATGGCAAGGGGAAGGCTCGCCCTGAGTTTGGGACAGGGGACAGAAGCTCAGGAAGCGGACTGCCACGGGCCAGAGAGGAGCCTCAACCTGGCTTTGTCTTTGAGGGGATGCAAGCTGGCAGGGAGGCAATATAAACAACGAGGGAATTTTGAGGACCCTGAGTCCCACAGAGCCTTGGGGTCCCTGGACGCATGCCCATGGCTTCTGTGGAGGTGGGGAGGGATGAGCCTCACTCTGAGCAATGTGACTATGGCCTGTTTTACCCAACAGGCTCCCCTGTCACATACAAGGGGAAACTGGGGCTCAGAAAAGGAGGAGAGATGGTCTGAAGTCACACAGAAAGTCAGTGCCAGGTCTCCCCATTCAAAGCTCTTTCTAGTATTGTGACAGTGGCCATAACAGCACCTGCGTTATCCTCTGGGACCCCCCCAACAGCCACGAAGGGTAGAGAACATGCCCCACACCCACCCTGCCCACCCCTCCCCTACATTTAGTGGCCTCGGCCAGTGACCAACCAACACCCTCCGCATGCTGGAGCCACTCGGGCATCTGCTTTATTGGTGTTTCCCAGGTGCTGTGGGGGAGGGGTGGCAGCCCCAGATGCAGCAGGTGAGAAGGTACATTCTGGCATAAAAAAGAATTCTTGGGAAAGGGTCCTGTGTCTGGGTGTCAGTGGTGGTGATGGGGGTGGCAGGCACTTCTCAGCCAAAGACGCTCTTGGCCGGTCCGGCTTTGGGCTTCTCAAAGACGGTCTCGGTGCCAGTCCGGGTGCGGCTGAACACCGACGGGGCGACAGAACCAGCTTGCTCTGTGGGGAGGATGGGGAGGAGGTGGGGTCAAGGGTGCGGCCTGGCTTCCTATGGAGGAAAGACCCCTTTTGTGGGAATACCCCACTGAGCCCAGGAGCTCGGCTCTTAGTAAAGGACCCAAGGGAATCCCCACCCAACTCCCTCCTATTGTGCTGCCCCCGCCCCCATCGTCCCAAGAACACTCACCACACTCCCGCATGACCTGGTAGGTCTTAGACTTGATCTCCTGGTTCTTGGCCAGGTTCCCTCGGGCCCCCTTCAAGTCTTCCTCCTTCACAGGGGGGCGTTTCTTCTTGATGGGGGCTTCCTGAATGCCAGCCTTGGAGAGCCCAGAGCTCACTTTACAACCTGAGGCCTGGAGGCTGAGAGTCCTTTCCCACTCTGTGCCTTGGCTCTGAGACCCCTCTTCCCTGCTCACTGAATTCAAGACAACTCAAAGCATTCCTCCTCCAAGAAGCCTTCCTTGCTGTACTTCACACCCACCACCGAGTCTCTACCCTTCTCCCACAGACTGGGAGTTCTGGGGCCATGGTCACTGCAACCTCACACCATCTGTCTGCCTGGCCAAGCTTAGGTCTGGGCACAATGGGCAAAGGGGAAAGGGACTGGCTTTGAGGCTGAATTCCAATACCTTATCAATGGGTGGCACAAGGTCCATTCCTTAGGGACTGCCCCCTCCCTCCAGAATGCCAGTGTTTCCCTTGTGTGCTTTGGGGTGAAAATGGGATAGAGGAATCAGGTGCCCATGAAGTCACAGTCCAAAATCAGTACCCACCCATAGAGCAGGCAGCAAGGACAGCCCTCCCTTTGGCAGGCTGGTGTGTCTGTCCCTCCAGGACTGCGGACATTCAGACTCAGTGCCTACCCTACCCCTCAACTCCCAGGAGCCTATGGGTTCCAGGCCTCAGCCCTGGGGGCAGGTGCAAGAACTCCCCGGTCCCTGAGCCTGGGCTCTGGGACAACACATTACATGCCTGCACAGAGATACAGCCTGCTGGGGAGATGCCAGTACAATTGTACACCTTCAGACCCAGGCTCACACGTACACACACACAAACACATGGCTACAAACATACAACTCCACACATACAAGCAGCTCCCTCACACACAAAGGTCTCGAAGTACCATGCATTTTCCCTACCTCTTCTAACAATCCATGGAATACTACCGAACTTAAGCTAACCAGGGATTCCTTAGGGTAAGCTGGGCCTTGGTTGTCCTCCCAGAGCCCTGCCCCTCCCAGGGAAGGCAGAGCCTCTTGTGTTTATGCCTGGAGCTCAGCTCAAGTCACAGCTGCCAGAGATGACAGTGTCCATCCTCCACTCCCGCCCCCTTGGCGCCCGCCTGGCCTGTGCTGGGCCCTCCTACCTGGGACATGGTGGGTGCTGTGGACAGCCGCTTCCTGGCAGGCAGCAGCTGAGGACACGATCTGCGCAGTGCCCGGCCCTCTGGAGCTTATATAGTCTGCTTGCCTGTCCTGGGAAGTCACCCCCCTCTGCCAAAAGCTCCACGATGATTCAGATCCACGCAGCTGCTGGCTTCAGAGTTTATTCTTGGAGATGATGGGGGCTCACGGAGCACTGCTGCTTAGGGGGCTGCGGCCCTGGTGGAGGCAGACAGCTACGGGGACCCCGTACCTGCCAGAACAGCCGCTGTCTTGCAGGTGGGAGGTGCTCGGACTGGCAGCGATGTGTGTTTATGAACGGAGGTCCTCTAATGTGTGTGTGGGAATCTGAGCTGTCCATCTGTGACAGTCCATCCCAGAGTGGGGGGGGGGGTGTCCCCGAGGAAAGGGAGGGCCCTGAGCCAGGGTGGACAGCTCCAAGCTTGTTTTTCTTCTATCCCCTCCCTTGACTCCAGAGGAGACTTTCCAGCCCTGCACAGCAGCAGGGCAGAGGCTTCCTGTGTCTGCTGCTGGGGAGTGTATGCTCATGGCCAGCTTGCTGGGCCTTCAGTGGACTCAAGGACTGCCCCTGGCCCACAGGTGGAGAGATTGTGGCTGCATTTTTGCTGATGCCCTCACCTTCTGTCCGGCTCCCACTGCATGTTTAACAAAGGGGCAAAGGAGGAGGCAAAGTGCCCAGGAAGGGCTGGGAGGAAACCATGTATTGTGGTTAGGATACCTGTGAGCTGAAGGCAGGAAACAGCACACAGCTGCCAACTGGGACAAGGTCACCGAAGGGCGCCTAGCCTGAGGACATTTAGGTGGTGAAAGGGAGGGCAAAAGTGAAGCCCACTCCAGGCACTGAGCTGTGGGTGGAGGGACAGGCTCCCTTAAAGTCAGTCAGCACTCCTCTGCTAGCTCCTAACACCCTATCCTTGAAGAGAAGGACCTCAGGGCACACGGCATCCACAGCCTGCGGTGGGTGTGGGAGTGGACGTGGGTAGAAGGTCAGGGCCAACCCCGCTGGATCAGACAAATCCAAGCTCCTTGTCAGTTTGTGATGGGGAGTATTTTTATCCTTGAAGGCTCCAGGCAGACAGAACCCAACCAGGCACTGACGTTGGGTTATCTGAAATGCCACTTCATTGCTGTCAGACCTCATCCTACCTCAATCCCCCCCTGCCCAGTCCTGGCCCCAGGAGGCCAACGAGGCCTGCCAGGCTCCATCTGAGACAAGTGCTGACATGAGGAATGCCTTAGGAGAACCGCGGGCACAAACCCAGGGCCCCAAACAGGGGCCAAGAGGCACTGAGGACAGGCCCGGCCTGTGAGGGCCCTGCTGCTGGCTCCGGGTGCTCCAGCTCTGCTCCACAGCCGCTCTGCCCAGCGAGGCTCCTGCCTTCCAGCAACATGGCCTCAGGAACAAGGATGTGGGGTGTTTACTCCCCACACTCCATCTCTCCAGCACCTCCTGCTCCTCAGGGGGAGATAGAGTAGCTTTCACTTGAGTTAGCTGGGAAGTAGAAATGGCAAGAGTATGTTTGCATTTTTTCCCTTGGCAGATTTTGGCTCCCATATCTGCCTTGAGGCAATGCAAGTTCATTCTCACTGTTTTCTGGGGAGAACCTTCTAACTCACTGGGGACATTTTCTTCATCTCACTAAGCTTGGGTGCAACCCCACAGAACACACAACCAACAAGCACAAAAGTGACAGTTTCTTTTTTAAAAAACTGTAATAAGATGTCAAACTTTATTGTAAACCATTTTACAATGTGAGTACATCGTCTTCCCTTTCATTCCAAAAATGTGTTTCTGTGCATCGTAACACCACTAATGAACCACCCCCGTGGGGAGGGCAGTGGAAGCAGGCCATGGTTTGCTCACATTGGTCTGACTTCTAATAAACTTCACAGGAGAAATCAAATTAAACCAACCCACCCACCCACTCAGGAGTTCAAGGTCCCTCCCCGAGAGTAAAGCCCTTCAGAGCTGCCCGTGTTCCACAGGATAAAGCAGAGAGCTCTCCACTCCTAGTTGGGAGCATGTGAAGCTACTAAAGGCAGCCCTGCACCCCAAAAGGTGTTGCTCTGGCTGACAGCAGGTTCCCAGAGCCATTTACATTGGCCTGGCTGCAAAAAGGCCAGTGAAGTCCAGCCTGCTGCTCCCTCCAGGCTCCTGGGGCATCCTTCAGATAGGACTCTGGGCTGCAGCCTCCAGGCCCACACTGCCTACAATTGGATTTGAGCCTTTATATTGTTTCCCTTTAAAGGCATGACAGGGCAACACGAACCCATGATGCCTTGTTCCAGGTTAAAGCTTGAGGCAGGAGGGCCCCCTGTGTGCTGACTGATGGGCCACAGGCCTTCACATGGCAGGTCTGCGGGCTCAGTGGACCAAGAAGTCACTGCTGCCCAGGATCTCACCAACATCGTCCTTGCCACTGTCAACAATCTACTGGCAATGGAAGGAAAAAGGAGCAACCATGATCTCTTCATTCAGATATGGCAGTTCTACCTCACTGAGTTATTTCCATTAGTTACAAGAAACTTGTTCATGACCTTGACTTACAAGTTTCCATGATGGGTGGCTTGGCTGAGGCCCAGAGTTGGACAAATCAGTCAGACGGCACACAGTACCCAGCTGGTATTCTGTGGTTTCTCAAGCACAGTGATACTTGCCATGTGGCCGGGTGAGGAGCTGCCCCTCTTAAGGCACCTTGGAGCAGGTGGTGAGAAAACTCATCCCAGGGAGGGAGGACAGTTCAGAAGGAAGTCCTGACCATGGCCCTCTGCTACTGGGACAGTGTACCACAGAAAAGCCCTCAGTAACTGCAGGAGCCACTCCTAGGGAATACAAACTCTGTGTGTGTGTGTGTGCATGTCAGGAGGAGGGTAAGGCCACACCCATGAGGCCAGACCATCCAGGCCCACACACCAATAAGGCCTTGTGTGATCAGACGTCATCTATGCCCTATTGGTTAACTGCACAACTACGGCCCAGAAACCAAAGCCCTTAGAAAATCAGGATACAGGGAGAAACCATCACTCACTGGCTACTTCTTTGTTGCCGAAACCCACTGCCCAGCAGGTGCCAAGACAAGCCTTGAGACGAGCAGATCCTCTGGGGTCTGCATAACCCAGTTTCCTGCCTTCACAGACAATGGCTCCCCTACACTGCAGGCCTTGGTTTGGAAACATTAGGAGCTCAAGACTGAAAGTGAAGCTCTGATTCTGGGCTCAGCGAGGTATAGAAAACAGCTGCAGCCACAGGTTGTTCAAAATGAAACAGGAGGGCAAAGTTAAGGTAAGTCAGTGATGCCTGTCATCCACCAGGACCCAAGTGACAGGGGCCTGTGCCCCTGGTCTTCATTGGTGGGAACGGCCTAGGGTAGGGTAGGGGAAGAGCACAAAATGAGAGCAGAAACAGGCTCCCATCTCACAAGCCGCCTTGCCTGGCCTGGCCTCGCCTCTCCCCTCAGGCCGCAGACACCTAATCCAGGAGAGTCACCTCCCACTGCCGTTCAGGTCCCAGCTCCTCTCAGCACCCCTGCTTCTGGACTCCTTGAAGAAGATGGGCTGGGAAGGCCTCCCCAAGGCTTGTGCCCTATGTCCCAGACAGGAGGGACTGCAGGAGGCAGAGGACAAACCCAGGGTGCCTGGTTTAACAGCATGGCTCACATGCCACAACTCAGACCCAATCTGCTTGAGTAGGACACCTTTTCCTGGAGGTCTAAAAAGAAGGTTCTGAGTGGTGTGGCCTCCCTGCACTGGTCTCACTTCCAGCTTGCACCTTAGTGGTACAGTTTTCTATTCCTAAACTTCCATGGCTGCCTCTGGGCTGGGACAAAACACTGGGCTGCTCCACCACAGCAGGGCAAGTCCCTGGGTCAGCCCCCTCCATGGCCGGGCAGCAGACTCCCAAAGTTACAGGGGCCTGTGCCCACGCTGAGGAATGGGGGTACAAGCTTAGATGCACCTCGTCCTGCCTGTAGGCGCAGAGTGTGAGCTCTCTCACCTCCACCACCAGCCACCCCGCAACTTTGGAGGCTGTGAAAAACAGGATCACTTGGTCAGGCAGGCAATCTCTAGACTGTTGCCCAAAACAAGTCAATGACACTAGAATGACAGGCGCTGGGGAGCCAGAGAGGAGGTCCCCGGAGCTGGGTTCAGAGCCCGGTTCTGAAGGCTGCACCAGTGGGAGGCGAGGAGGCCCAGGCTGCGTTTTAAACTCAGATTTGGAGGCTCTGAAAAGAGGCGGGGGGGAGGGGGACAAACAAGAGTGGCCTTGGAATGTCCATTTCTCCGGACTCAGCAACGTCCTCTCACACTCCTTTCTTGGTCACGTTTAACTAAGACTTCTAACCTGCCAGCAGAAATGCCAAGGAGCTGCTGGGTCCTGGGCAGGGCCCTTCCTGTTCCACACACACAAGGCCCCTGAATCTACATCCAGACCAGCTGCCTCCTGCTCAGGACTGACCTTCGCAGAACCACTGGGTTTGCTGAGATCAGACAGGACCCATTTTCCTTCCTACCGGAATCATTTACCTCATCTGATTATAGATTACCTAACAGTGTTCCAAATAAAAGACTCCCGACTTTTTCCTCCCACCAGTCCATGTCCCATGAAAGGCAAACAAACCCATTTATTTGGGGATTAAAAAGAGTTTTTAAATACAATAGTATGAAAATATAACTTAAAAATATAAAAGTCAACAGCATACGGAAGACTTAAAAATCTATGTTTTGCCCATTAGTCCCATAGGAAATAAACACATACTCAAAAAACATTAACACTGTGACAGCTCATAAAACCTGCTATAGAAATCAATAGTTACAAAAGCCATTTTGATTAAGAAAGCGTCGCGGTTCCAACTTGGTCAACGAGTAACGTTTAGCCCCAAACACGTTATTCTTCACACTCCCCCGAAAGGCAAGGCTCCACCCACTGGTTGTGTGCACAAGAGTTTTCCTCCTCGAGGCCACCCAGCAGGACGCAGGACGCAGGACAGGGCTTCTGGGTCCCTCACAACACCACTCGGACAACAACAAACAAACAACACGCCTTGCTTCCATATTTGGTCAGTGTTTGTAGTGCAACGTGGGGACCTCCAGCTGCCAAGGCCCGGCTGGCAACCTCCCTCGAGAGTCACAGCAGTCTGGGGGCAGGCGGAGACAGCGAGAGGAGAGGAGGTAGAAGGGGGCAGAGAGAGGAGGGGAGGAAGGACGCAGTGGAGCGACCCTCTGCCGACCCAACCCCGGCTTGGGAATGCGTCATACGGGCAGCCCGAAGCGGTGCTTCTTTTTCTTTGAGGGTTTTAGGGGGGTCAGTCTCCGGAGGTCCTCCTCCACATCGGACTCCTCCATCTCATCATCGGCCGAGATCAGGATCTAAATGGCGGAGAGGCATGGCCCTGAGTCATCACCAGCAGTGCCCTCTTTACCTGCCTGCCCTGGACCCCTGCATGGGATGGCAGCCTGTCTAGGAGGCCTTGAGTCTCAGGTTTCTTTAGAAGAGGATACAGGGAGGCTCCCTGTACAGAGAGAAACAAGCTTGTCCACCCCAGATCTCATTCACGCCAGATGCTTTCACAGGCTACCGACACCAGCACTGAGTCGAACACCTTCCCCTCCGCTTGCGCTCCCTGATTCTCACCCAGCCTCTAGCTGGGACTGAACCCCCATCAGAACAAACTCAGCCTACGATCATTCTGGAAAAAAAGCCCAGTCTTGACACATGGAGTCTCAGGTCCCTGATGTTGTCTCTAATACAGCAAAAGCAAAAGTGAAAAGCCCTTTTCTGTGGGGCACACGTGAGGCAGAGTGATTTCAGAGTAGCTGCTCAGAACCAGCAGTAACTTCTGAAGACAAACAAGAGCCCTCCACTCTCTGAGCCTCCGGAACGCCTCAGCAGTGTAGCCAGGGCATCTGGGCACTCACCCACTGCCCACACGCCTGGCTCCTCAGACCCCAGAGCACCAGGGAAGGACTGGGACAGCCCATGTCATGATGGAGAGGCCCAAGGCGCACCTGTGCAGGGGGGCTCACTCCACTCCAGGATGGGGCGGTATCACCACCGCTTGCCGCAGGGCTTCCTGCCTCTAGTCTCTGTCCCCAGATTAAACACTCTCTGGCTCCCTGCCGCCTGCACAAGTGCACCCCCATTCCATGCCCTGGATCACAAACACCTTGCCCAGTGAGCTCAGACCTTTGCCTGTACCTACTTCTTGTCTTTCCCTCCCACCTTTCAGAATATACGCTGCTCTGGCCACAGCGAATGTCACATTATCACCCAAACACCAAACCACATGACCCCGATTGCTCAGGAGCGGCTGCTTCTGCCTGTAATGCTGTTTGTCATTCACCTCATGTTCACTGCACTCTTCCAACATGACAGGCCCCATGCCAGATTCCAGGACCACCTAGAGAAGGGATGAACTTCCCCTCTGTCCTCCATCTAGTCGGCTTTCAAAGCTCCCTCCAGGACTCCCCAGGAGCTAAACAGATTGCTCCAAGCCCTCGCAGGGCTCTGTCAGGACTCATCGCAGAAGGCTACAGGGGGCTGCTCAGGCTTTCGCCTTCCTCATCCACAAGCCTGAAGGCCTCTCTTGGAAAACGTCACCTCAGCCGTTCTGCAACCCCGACCCAGTGCAGGTGCAGAGTGCGTGCTGCGGACTTCCTGGGACACACCATCTTGCCTCCAGGCTCCCATTTATGACCACCATCCTCTCTGAAGTCCAGACCTCTGAGCTTAGGAAACTTGAAAATACGGGGAGAGGGGGAGATGAGCTTCTCCCTGGGAGGTCTGGCCACGCCTACACTTTAGAAGTTTGTAGCTGGCTTAGCCAACACTTCCCTTGCTCCTTAGCCATGGGGCAGGGATTCAAATGCCTTTATGCTTGAAGGTCGACGATCAGGCCCATGCGTCTTTGCCAGCTACCCCAGAACAAGGCAGCTCCCCACTTTCTTGTCTTTCTCCATCGACAGACGGACTGTTGGAGGCAAGCCACCCCCACCCGATGCTCCACCTCCCTGCTGGAGGAATGGGTTCCCGGCTGGATGGCAGCTGTCAGCCTCCTTTCCCTCCCGCCGGCCGGCGCTGGGACTCAGCACTCAAGAGAAGGCCAGACACAAACACAAGACCAAAGGCCTCTGGGGTCAGTGGCACGAGGGCCTGGCCCTACCTCAGACTCCGACTCCTCGTGGGACGCGGCCCTTCGGTAGCGGACCTTGCTCCCATTCCTTGAGTCCTGGTTGGCTCCCCTTTCTTCTAGCTTAGCTTTCGTCCTCCCCTTTCTCATGAGGAAATTGTCTACTACCCAAAACATCAAAGCCTGTGGGAAGGAAGGTGCAGGTTAGTCTGAGATGAGCCATTTGTGAAAGCAAAGCAGAGCAGGCCCCACATCCAACCCTCCCACCCTCGTTCCAGATCACAGCATCTAGAACCAGGGAAGGGAAAACCTCATCTGGGCCCCTCGCTCTCTCTTAGAAGTCTAGGAAGAGACTCCCAAACTCTAAGTCCTTTGCTTCTGTTTCATCCTAAGGGGTTCTCTGGTGGTGACTGATGACGACAGCTTGCCCCAGCTGCCCCAGCAGCTGGCAGAGTGGGGCCTGAACCAAGGTCTCCAGACTCCTGGTGGGGCTCCTTCCCTGGGTCGAGCAGTCGGTAGGCACACCCCACCACATCTATCAAACCCAGGTTCTTCTACCATTTCTCATCTAATTTCCTAATTTCTAGCCAGTGTGCTTGTGAGTCTCTCTTGAAGCCCTGTGGTCAGGAATAAATGATGGGAGTGAATCCCTAATGATCTTAATTTAGAAGTCGCTGTTACATACAGGGTGGGGCTCCTCAGCGGGCAGTCCCCTGGCAGGGAGGACCCTCCATGCTGCACAGAGGCCCTGGAGCAGTGATCTGCCTGTTGAGGAAGTGATCCTGCCGTTTCCAGGTCTGGGGTGGGAGGGGGGTGGCAAATGCTCACACGGAGGGACCTGAGGGCTAGAAGTGTTTTCTCTGTCAGACTCAGAGCTGGACAGGAACACTGGAAGGCAGGGAGCAAATGGGGGTAAAAATGCAACAAGGCACTGACATTGACAAAGAAGGGGACGATCAGCATGACGATGGCTAGCTTCAGGTCTGGGTTTTCAATGGGGTTCAACAGGGCCACCTGTGAAGAGAAGGAAACTCAGTGAGGTGGGGGGAGACCACAGAGAAAGTGCATGGGGGTAGGGGCAGCAGGGGAAACCACCCACGAGGCCCTGAGAGGGGGCTTAGATTACACACTGCCGTGGAGCACTGATGAGAAGAGCACTTCATACCCAGAGCCGCACAGTCCCCAGATCTGCCTGCTAACGAGGGACCCCTTGGACACTACTTGGAGCAGTCAGTGTTCTAGCAGCTTTCCCTGTGACTTAAGAAGTGAAGAAGGGTGAGGGGATGAAAGGTGGGAAGCACTTTACAAAGCAGGGCCCTCCGCCTGCTGGAGGCACAGGGTGGATGGAGTGGGGGCTTTGGAGAGTCTAAGATAGTGAGGTTGGTGGACGCTCGTTACAGATACTAGCAATGAGGCACTGACCACTTTTTAACAGAAATACCACACCCAACCACCTTCTGAAGGACTACAGCTCCCCAAAGCATTGGCTTATTTTCTTAAAAAATAAAACTTGGCCACAAATAAAACCAAAGCAGGGCAAGATCTGAGCTACTTGTTCCCAAAGGCTCTTTGGCTAGTTTCCTGTGGGTGGAGGCTTATCTACACAGCCGTGGGGCCAGAGGACAGGGCCAGGGAACCATGGGAATGTGTGACCAGCTGCTGCCTGGAGCACCAAAAGGCTCCATTAAACCACTGGCCAAGAGAGGTGTGTGAGGAGGCTGTTGGCAAGTGCAGAGAACAGTCCTGACACTTACAGGCCTGAAGTCTCATAATACCAGACCGTAAGCAACCCCAGGGCAGGGACTGTATTTTCATGGGCTTTACATACACCAAGGCTTAATCTTAGAGCAGACACATGTGTAACTGAAGTGGATGAATGCTGCGTAAAAAACTGACAAGTTACTGCTCTTGGTAGGTGGCCAGTAGCTGTTCTATCGGATCAAGTCCTAGTGTATTTCATGGAGTTAAAAAAAAAAGGAACCATTTTGTTTCTCAGTAGGGACCATTTTGTTTCCCAGTAGGGTTGGGGTTAGTTGGCGGGGTGGGGGACTGTCTTGCTTAGCATCTAGAGGAGCTGAGAAAGAAGGGAATAAGAGGCAAACCTTTTTCCACTGAAGTATTAGGAGGATGATGAAGACGACAGATTTTTCAAAAATCATGATCACGATGTAAAGAGCACACTGCCCAACCCAGGCTCCGCACTGCAGAGGGTCTCCTGCAGGGACAGCAGGCTTGGTCATGTAAGGGCCCAGACATCAATGCCCCCACCACTGCCCATAGCTCCTGTGAGCCCTCACACTCACCCCACCCCAGAGATACTAAATACGCCCTCCAGAACACCAAGAATCAGCTCAGCCCGGACAGACAAACGTGGGTGCTTTAAGCAAAATCAGAGAATTCCTAATTTGGAGATACCAGAGTGGCTTTTCTTTTAAGAGATTCTAAGATATAATTACAAAGCACTAAAGTTAGTAAGTGCCCATTGCTGGAGCTCAGAAAAGCTGGCTCGTCTTGTCCACTGGCAGCCAAAGCCGTGTGAAGCAAGACTGCTATTATTATCTGTTGTTGACTTTTCCAGTGGCTGTGGTGCTACCCATCCTTTCCTGTCCAGGAGCACTGAGGTTTTTGAATTGCGAAGGCAGCAAACCACCTCTTTGTCCATCTCCCACTCCACTCCCCACCCTCATTCCTGCTGCCCTCAACCCTGAGAGCAGTAATCTGGCTCTGGAGGAATTCAGATTCTGTCTGGGGGGTGGGGCACCCCAAACACCCTAGGCTGGGGACAAGGAAGAAGAGAGGAGCCCTCCAGGCAAGCAGTAAGGGGCTGAGACAAAGGTCCATCTGTGATCCCATCAGTCACAACGCCTGCGAAACAGAAGAGCCCAACAATCCACGCTGGGGGATACTCAGCCCCTCAAGTGCCTCCAAGGTGTTTCCAAAGGGACTTGATGAAGGGGTGGAGGATCAACCCCTCGAGGGAATGTCCTACATTCTCAGTGACAGGCAGAACCCATGGGATGGGTTCCTGGGGAGCCACACGTGCCTCCAGAGCAGGTGACCAGTAGGGTTGGGGGAGCCACCAGGGGCTGCTCTGGGCCAGAAGAGGGGCTGGAGAGGACCACTGCAGGGGCACAGAGACCCAAGTTCAGGCCATGAGGACCATTTGGCCTCAAGAGGAACCTCCAGCTTCTCGTTCGATTCCATGGTTTCTGCAGCAACCCCTGTCCAGGCATGGGTGCTGGAGGCCCCCAGCCCTGCCTGAGCTGCCAGCTGTACGCAGTGGAGGCCTACTGGATGCCTTCCTGCAGCTGTAACGGACACAAGCTCAGGCCATTCCCTTTTCTGGAAAACTTGGGAGAGTTGCACAGAAAGCATGCAGAGCGGTACCACTGCCTTTTCTGCGCTGATCTGTTTACTTTCACTTCTGGGATAAGACACATCTGAGCCAAAGTGCCATTTCAGAAAAGCAATCTCTCCTAGCTAGATTTTTAATGAAGTTTTGTAATCCTTTCAGTAAACCACCTGACATTATTGAGAAAAGTTCTCAGGAACAACAGATCGAAGTCCTTGTTAAAACCGTTAAGTTGGGGGACAGCCAGTCAGAAGCACTTGTAGGACGTTCTCTCTGAACTGGGACTAGCGCGTTTAAAAGTCAACAGAACGAATGGTAACACGTTTAATATCAGAAGAAAATCTACTTGCTTGGAGTACAATCACTCCATTTGCTCGTAGTTTTAGGGTGCTGACAGAAGAGGAAAACAGGTTTTCCTCCCGTTGACCTCCTGCTGCCCTGCTGCATCTCACTGCTCTGAGCTGCAGAATCCCTGCTCAGCAGCAGCTGCCTCTTCTATCATTAAATGCCTAATAAAGTCCAAAGTAAGTCATGCGACACCACTCTCACACCCCATGTCCTCCTGCACGGCCAGGGCTGGAGTGACCACACACGTGCTGGTTTGTTTCACGTGAGAGTCTTTCTAACATTCCCCACGGTCTCACCTTTGAAGGACAGACAAGCCAGGCATTCTAGCGTGCCCTGCTTTTTACCACACCAGACACCCTCAGGTACGTGGGCATTTGTTTTTGTTGGATTATTTCCTCAGGATAAATCACGGGGATGGGATCAAAGGGACGAACACGTCTGCATCTACAGGGGTCTCCAGAGGGGTCATAAGGACAGGGACGGGTGGCAAAGCCCACACACCACTGATGCCCACAGCACAGAGACCCTGCCTTCAGGGCTTCCACACAGGGAGAGGGAAGAGCAGCCTGGTCTTCAGACTGCAGATGCCACATACCACCTGGACCCTCCGTCGCCCCTCAGGGCTGTGTGGACTTACTCCTCAAGTCCCAGGACCTGTTAGCAAGTTCACTTTCTCTTCTAGGAACCATGGAAGCACCGAAAAAAACCCTCTTCTTCACTCACCTGAGAGGAGAGCTATGGGGTCTGCCTAGAACTATTGCTTCAAGCAGATGGGCCAGTTAGCAGGAGCAGTAGTTAGATTAATGTCCGCATCCTAATCCCCAGAATCTGTGACTAGGTAGGTAATGTGGCAGAGGGGAATTAAGGCTGCAAACGGATTAAGGTTGCTAATCTGCTCACTCTAAGACAGGGAGCATATCCTGGAGTATCCGGGTGGGCCCAGTGTAATCACTTCAAAGTGGAAGGACGTGGCAGAAGGTCAGAGTGATAATGACGTGAGACAGACTCAACCTCTGTTGCTGGTCCTAAAAACGGAGGAGGGGCCAAGAGTCAAGGAACATAGTCAACCTCCTGAAGCTGGAAAAGGCAAGGAAGTGGATTCTCCCATTTGAGACTTCCAAAGGAACCAGTCCTGCTGACATCTTGATTTTAGTCTATGACACCCATGTCTGACTTCTGAACTACAGAACTGTTAAGGTGATAAATTTGTGTTGTTTCAAACCACTAAAATTTTGTGGTATTTTTTTATAGCAGTTATAACAATAGAAATTGATAGAAATAGAAACCAGGTAACTGAGGACATACACTATCCTTCCTCAGCCTAGGGAGGGAGGACTCTGGGTGGTCCTGGATAGAGGGCAGCTTCATCTGGAAACACCCTGGTCTGAAGACTCTGGTTCCCAAAGGCAGGGGTGGGATGACCCAAGGGCAGGGGCCGAGGCAGGCTACGTGGGTGGAGAGGGTGGCATGGAAACAAGAGGCTCAAACAACCACTGCCTTCTTCCTTTCAATCTCTTTGGGGACACAAACAAAACATGCTGGAAATAGGTGGTATCATAAATGCTCGGTGTATCAGGACCAGACTCAGTGGATGATCTCCACTCCCAGGTCACCGAGTGACATGGCTCATGGCTGGCTGTGCATGCATCTCCTGTGCACTAGTCAGCTACAGTTGAGTTGAGAGCCCTGCCTTCCAGAAGGGATCTTATCAGCAAAGAAGAAGCTGTGAGCCCTGTTTCTGGAAATGGTGGGAGGATCGGGTATCCCAGCATAGCAGCCAAGAGGCCCTCCAAGCTGTGTACTGTCTGGGTGAGCTTCCTGCATCACTTAACCCCTCTGGGTGCTTTTTCTATAAATGAGGATGATTCCACTTTGGTCCACGTGTGCCGTGGTCCATTTCCATCCCTCAAGCTGAGGAGTCAATGACTTGGAGCGTCTCCAAAGCCTTCCCTGGAGCCACAGGAGCACATACCGTGTGTTGGACACTATCTTAAGTCAGTGACTCATCAGGCATCAAGTAACGAGGCTAAGAAAAGCCCTCTCCTGAGCTCATCTCCCCTCAATGGAGACAAACAATTACTTAAGAATTCTAGAAATACCCAAGGCACTCACAGCCAGCTCCACGAACCAGCTCCCCTTTTAAATATCAGTCCCTTGGTGGTCTTCAGCCATGTAGGCGTAAGCAGCCATTGGGCCCAGAGCCGTGAGCTCTCTGGGAGGTGTGACCAGGAAAGGAGAGCAGGGACCAGAACGCTCCCTTCTGTCCCATGTGCCAACTTTATGGCAAAGGCTCCACCGATGCTGTTCCCATGAACAGGAGCTCCAGGCTCCAGGCAGCAGAGCCTGCTGTGAAGTGGCAGAGCGCTAAATTCCCAGAGGGCAGCAAGGCCCAAAGAAGCCCCTCTCACCAGCAGCCCCACTGAGGCCACATCCACCATTTCTCTGGGGGTACAATGTAAAAGCCACTGCATTTGTCAGCCTCCTACCCACAGTGTACCCCATGGGGTCTGGCAAGATTGTATGGGTCAAACCTAGTTCAAAGCTTCCATGAGTTGCTTGTTTTAGGCCATGCTTCTGGGAGGGAGGATGCACCTGGTGTCTCTGGTGACCATATATGCCAGATGCTGGGTTGGGGCGCCAGCCCACAGTCAGGAGACAACAAAGTGACTTCGCCCCAGGGTGGAGGAATGGACCCTCGTCCTGACCCTGTGTGCCCCAGTAATGGAATGGCCCAGCAACAGGACAAGCACAGACACGCAGCAGAAAGTGGGGCAGTTCCCTACCAAGTACCTCCCAAACCAAGAGTGGCCCCCATCTCTCTGGCGAGGTGGGCAGAGGGTGACCCTGGTGAGAAATGTGGCAGCGGAAGGTGGCCTGACAGCCCTGCAGGTGGGGCCACCAGTGCTCTGTGGTGGAAGAGGCAAATGTTGTGCCCCGCCCTGCATCAAGGGAGCCTTGGCAGTGAGGTGGGCACCCACCCACCTCAGACATGTGGCAGGAGGATGGAGCTCGGGCCCCAGAACCAGTCCCTCCACCACACAGAGGACACAGCCACCAGCTCCTAAACCTTCTTTGAACCTACTGGCCTAGAGGGCTGCATGCGGCAGGAGCAGAGCCCCCTCCAGGAAGTCCGTGGTAAGTTACCGTATTCGCCAAAACGCAGGGACTCCCACTGCTGCCACTCCACCAAGACACTGACGGCACGCACGCCCACGTAGATGAGCAGCATGCCCACAGTGGCGTCCAGGAGGAAGTTGATGAGGTACCTGTGAGGAGAGGGCATGGGGGCACTGTTAGGAAGCACCACCGGGGCCCCCACCAGGGAGCTGGGCTCATGTGCTTCCAGAGCCAAGGTCAAGGCTAGGGACCCAGCACTTTGGTCCTGGGGAGGCAGGAGACTCAGGTGAGCCTGTGAAGGGGGCTTGTTTCCGGGAGCCCAGGAAGGCCCCCTCCCAAGGACAGTGCACTGACACTTGTCAGCCTGCAAAGCTCGAAGGGGTGGGGGATCGACAGGGAAACTTGAAAAGACCTCAAGTGTTCCTGCCAAATGAAGCTGACACAGAGTGCCTGGGTGCAGCCAAGGAGGCTTTATGGGAAAACAGAACTTAACCGATAAACAAAATCTGTTCAGTGACTGCTGACTTCCTGACGGCCTAGGCTTCCCAAGGTCCTGAGACAGTGCTGCTGCACCAGAGCGGCTCAGGAAACGGCCTGAGGTTTCTAAGACTCAAGAGGGCAGGGCTACGTGCCCTTGCTCAGCCCCCATGTTTCAGAGCCCCTCATGGAGGTCAGTGCAAGTAAACATCTCTAAAGAGAGAGCTTAAACCCCGAGAGAGAAGGCAAGATGGTGGAGAGCAGAGAGGGTTGGAAGAGCACACCCACCCTGACCCCCCACTCCTGTGGGGTCTGTTTCCCTCTGTCCCACACACACCTCTTCCCTCGCCAAGGAAAGGCCTTTGCCCACTGGCCCTGCCTCGAAGAATCTCGCTGGGTACCACTCCCCACAGGTCCTAGCTTTCCAGACAAGGCAGGAGACACACAGGCCTGGGGTCTGATGTCAGTCCTCCAGGACACCACAGGGCTCAGAAGTTCTGGATACCACAGCCAGACCTTTTGAGTTGCTGAGGCCCTAGACCCACTGCCCCCACTCCAAGGTCTGGCTTCAGTGACGCACACAATGCTCTGGAACCTGAGGGAGCACCTCCACTGTGCTCATGGTCCTGCCAAAGCCCTGGGGTGGCAGGGAAAGCAGACAGAGGGGATGGCCTTTTCCTCCCGCCTGCCCTTCCTCTTTAAAATCACAAGGGGTCACTCTCATTCCAGAGACTGGAGACCAAAGAAGGCACAGCAACCGCTTCCCAGGCAGTTTCTCCAAGTTCAAGGTCGAGCTCTGGCCCTAGGCTAATAATGCTCTCAGATGCTTAAATCACATTGGCTTCAAGTGGTTCTGACATGAGGCCTGTTCTGAAAATATCAACAACATCTCATATACACTCCTGCATTAGTTCATTCATTCCCTTATCAAACACTGATTTAAGCCTACTGTGCGCCAGGCCTTGGGAATGACGACAGAAAGCTCTAGACCCTGTATTCAACACAGGTGAGACTGGCAGACAACAGGGCATCATGTGGGCCCCAGGGCCAGATCGGCTGGGTTCAAATCCCAGTTTCATCACTCTTGAGCTGAGTGAGCATGATTAAGTTATCTAACGTCTGTGCCTCAGCCCTCTAACTGTAAAATGAGGATAATCAAAGAAAACTGCAGGGCTGTTAAGAGGAGCAAATGAGTCAATGCACCTGAACAGTGACTGCCACACAGTAAGCTATACATGTCAGAATCATAGCCCCTCATACATCACAGAAGCTGAACTCCCAGTACAAGGGACGGCTGCAGCCACAGGAAGCAGTTTGCCCCCCTCTGGTTGTAAGCTTCCCCTCTCCCTGAACTGACTGGGGCTTCCCTTCTAAGTCTGCAGACTCCCAAGATGCCCCAGGTCCAGCCCAACCCTTCCCATCTGTAAAAAGTCACAGGGCACAAAAAGGATGGTGGAGTTGGAGTGGATCTCAGTGCAGCACTGGGTCTTCCACGGGCCAGGACCTCTCCTGTCTGCGGAGCAAGGCCTGCCCTGCCTTCCGAGTTTGCCCCCAGCAGCTCTTCAGCCACTGCTGGAGCTCTCACGTCTTTCCTAAGTTTTAACGACAATACCCTCTGATTGAGTTGTTAACCTCTTCGTTGATAAGTGCCCTATGGCTTCCAACGGTGCAGATGCTCATCATCCCGTGAAACCTTCAGGTCATCCTGGGGATCTGGCAGGACACACAGGACAGATGAGGAAATGGAGGCTCAGAGACATCACGCCGCCTTCCTGTAGCTGGGCCTTTCAGTCGAGGGCTCCTTTCACCACACTAGCTCCACCTTGGGCCTCTTCTCCTCTGGCTGAGCACGTGAGACTGTCAGCAGCCCCTTCTCCATCCCCCAGGATTTGTCAAGCCCCCTTAGAGCCAGATCATCTTCTTTTTGCAGATGGGCAATGGAGCCACACAGGGAGTGGAGTGGCCAAGATGGCTCCAGGAGATAGGGTTCCTCACCTCCGTGGAGCAGCTGGCCCTCAGCCTATCTCGGCCAACCAAGAGGATTCACCAGTGATGATGCAAGCTTGCTGCTGGACTCAGGGCTGGGAGGATAAGGCCCCTTCCTAACCATCTCCCCTAAGGGAGGATCCCTCTTCCAGTCCCCGGCTTTAGGATCATATCCAAACAGAACAAAATTACCCACGTCTCAAGGAAAGACCCTGGGGAGGGAGACTTTACAACTTCTTTCTGAATCTGGGCCTGGACCAAACCTCAAAATGGTACACTGCCACCAAACAAGAGAAGCTTAAAGGAATCTTCCAGTCCAAATAATCTTAATTATACACTAAACCTCTTGGCAAGGGACTCACCAGACCTCTGCCCCTCTCTACCTCAGAGGCTGGAGGGCATTCCAGGCAGAGGGTGGTGGGAGCAAAGGCACAGAGGCAGGAGACAGCCTGTGGGGTTGAGGGCCACTGGGAATAGCCTGGTACGGCTGGAGCACCAAGTTTGAGCCAGGAAGGTAGCAGATGGAGCCAGGATAAGGCAGGTACTTTTCCACTCCATTTGCTAAGAGGGGCTCTTCAGGTGCTGTTAGCCAGGAGGACAGGTATCATGACCCAAATGGGGTTTGAGGCAGATGGCTCCAGGGGCTGTGTGGACAGCGCACTGATGGCATCGACAAGCGGAACAACCCACAGTCCTCCGGTCAAAGAGGCTGATGGTGTCAACAATGGCTTGGACCCTGAGTGGCTGACACCACAGAGAAGCCCTCATATGTCCTGTTCCAGCACAGGTGACCCTTCAGGATGTTATGCTGCCCTGCCAGGGGCTGCTTCGAAACGGGGAGAGACAAGGGTACTAGAAAGCCAAGGGGCAGAACTTAGGTTCATCAGCAGAGAGCCAGTGTACTGGGCAACTGTCACCAAGCAAAGCCTTAACGCTCGGCATGCACACGATTACTCAGAGGAGCACAGGGGATAAAGGGGAGTTGCCCCCTCCCCAAGCTAGATGGAACATGACTAGAGGAGCAGGTGATGACTGCACTCAAATATGGGCCACTTACAATGAACAAGGGTCCTCTTCAGTGAGATCTGCTAGGTACACATTTGCAAAGTGGATGAACAGCATTCCTATGGCTTGTTTGGAAGTGTCTAAAAACCTGTACAGAATAGAACCAGCACTTGTTACCACTCTGACAGAAGGGTCATAACCAATTTGGGAAAATGTTAAATCTGAAAAAGGAAAAAGAAAAGCCACTGGGGAGACCCCAGTCTTCTAACTACCAGTCACCTCTTCCTGGGGCATCAGTACTAACTCAGGCTTGGCATTTCAGCTACCTTTCAAAACCTTCAGAAACACCACATGCCTGAGAGGCCACTGATTAATAACACAGACTTAAACACACTAAACACATTTAAAGTGTGTTTTTACGTTCTCATTTTTTGTTACTTCAAAACAAAATGCTTGATCACAGCTTTGGATGATGTCCAAGGTGCCTCTACTTTAAAAAGCTCCCACCCAACTTTGTGCATGAGCTGAAAGATGTGTAGGACTGAGGAGACAAGGACGGGCCCAGCACCGCCCATGGGACCCTAACAACCTTCACCTGCTGCCGTTTAAACAACAGGCTGGATCGGGGCAGACATACTTTTTCGTTGAGCATCAGAGAGTAAGTATTTCAGGCTTTGTGGGCCATCGTCCTCTGCCGCCATACTGTGTAAGCAGCCAGTCACTAGCATCTCACTAACACTTTAGCCATGGAGACAGACACTGGCCAGACTGGGCCTGTGGGATACAGTTTGCCATCTCCTGCGCTAGAGGACAGGGGTTTCAAAAAAGATAAAACAAGGTTGTTAGTCTTTGGGATACCCTGTCCCCTATCCATGGGGCAGGAGCGTGGTGGAGATGGCATGGGCCCTCAATTTCTCCTCTGCCGTCACACCTGGGGACCACTCACAGTCCACGGCCCAGGAACCTGTGGATTTTGGCCACCACTCTCAGCCTCCCAGGCTAGGCATCCAGAGTTGGGCCGGGCCACTGACAGGAGTGAAGAAGGGGCACACAGGCATGGGGTCTCAGGGCTGGAACGGGCCTTAGAGATCCAGACCAACCCTGGGATCAAAGCCTGAAAATGATTTCCTCAAATCATGGCAAAGTAGGAGTCACCAAAAGGGACCGTGTGTAAAACCTGACTCTGGGTCCTTCCAGGTCCCCTGCCCAAGCTAAATACTCAGGCTTGAGAGAAACCAACTGTGGGAAAAGAAAAATGAAGATGATCAACATTCAGAAATAAAGAACTGAAGATCAATCAACAATACGCTTAAAATTTTATGAAGGGGCCTCCATCACAGAGATTTATGGGAAGTTTCCTCTGAAGAGAAAGTGGCTAGATGGGTGCAAGGATCATGCTGTCCTAAGGAGCTGGCTGTCTCCCTCTAAGTGATTTATTCTGGGGAGTTTTGTCTTTGGAAGCTATGTCTGAAGCTGCTTTAACCACGATTTCTATGAAGGAAAAACTGCTGCCCAAGATCATCCTAGGACCAAAAAGACTAGTTTTGGGGAGAGAAGTATTAACATGGTACAGCTGACTCATCTCCAAATTTAGGTTTTTTTTTGTTTACACACATAGACTACAGAATCCAAGGATTTAACATAGTCTAACAACAGGGAGACATGACTAAGGAAGCCTGCAGCATGGACTGATGGATCTGTATTACTTTCTGTCTTCTAAAACTGGACAGTGGGGTGATGACAGACTCACTGCCACCTGGTTATCACTACCACTCAACAGTTACCTGGACGAACAGAAGTGCTTTCATATTACACAGTCCCTGATGATTAATTTGACTAATGGATTCCAACACTTTCTGTATAACTGCTCACATTCCATCCCCTAAAAAGCCCAAGGTAGTCAAAAGCATTCTAGGAATGAGTTAATATTCAAATACACACCATATCCTCCACGGACGTCTTTCATGCTTTGGTTCTCTGAAGCGTTTGACTGAAAGAAAAGACAGATAATCAGTAACTTTGCACAGCAACAGCAAAGCAAAGTGCATTTAACAAGCTAGGGGTTATCACTACACTTGGTGTTTATACTGATGTCTAGGTAGGTACGTGCTCTTTTAACACGTGACGATGTACAATAAGCCACGAAGGTCACAGAGGCCCTGTTGCTACCGACCAGTATCGACTCTTCAGAACTGGACACTTAGGAAGAAGGACTCTACACAGTGCATGCAAAACTATTTTCTTTTTTGTGACAAGGCTCTCTGAGAGAGGGACTCGAAACCACAAAGGGGAACGTACCTACTTCTAATTTCAGGATCCAATGACAAATCCATCCGTCCACCCACCCAAACGTTCGAAGTACTGTTGGGGGGCGGGGGCAGACACAGAAGCACGCTTGTGGCAAGTGCTCGAGGAGAGAAGCCTAAGGCAGAGCAAAGGCACAGGGAAGGCTAACAAGCCTGGAGGAAGGGCACCCACCAGTCAGGAGAGGCTGCCATGGCGGAAGTGGCTGGGCCAGGTCCTGCAAGCTGGGGAGAGTTTAGTAAGTGGACCAGGGAGGGGAGAGAAGACATGTTTCGGACAGAGCACACACCATGAGCTCATGGGTCCAGGGACATAATGTGGCAGGGTGTGTGTGGCGTGATTTGATTTGGCTTTAATATAGCAGGTAACAAGGGAAACAAATGGAGCAGGGGCCACATGAGGGTCCTCAGTGCCAAGCCAAGCCTGGGATGAATCCTGCAGGGGAGGAAGAGCCAGAGGAGAGCACTAAACAGTCAAGAACATAGGTGGAATGGTGGAAAGCGGCTCTGAATCGTGTACATGGTGGGTTTGGGGTGGAGAGGACTGAGCAAGGATGCTGGCATCCTTGTGGAACTCCCAGCTGCACAACAGTGGGGGTCGGGGGTTGCCCACTCAGCAACGGCCTGACAACACTGGACAGCAAAGGGCTCCCCAACTGACATTTAAACAGAAGGAAACAAAAGTTTCTAAGTGTCTTGTCCTCCACTGAAGCCCCAGGCAGACTGTTTGCAGAACAGCTCTATCTACTAAAACCATGATAGTGCCACAGGTGTGATTTTTTCCCACACAAAAGTACTGAGAAGAAACAGACAGGATGGCAGCAGGCAAGACCTGACATCTGGCAGACCCCCAAGCTGTGATGAGGATGCAGGAAGAGGAGGGAGATAGGGAGGAAGAAAACGGTGCCCAAATCAATAAACCCCGCTTCTCTAAATAAATACAAGCAGTCCCCAGATTGCAGAACAAGAACTGTCTATACACATAAATGAAACGTCTGGTGTCTACAGACATTTTGAGAGAGAGAAGGGGGGGGAGAGGGGGCGAGGGGGAGAGACAGAGAGAGACAGAGAGAGACTAAGAAGCAGGTGAAATTGTGAGAACGTCTGTCATTCTGCTGACCCATCGCACAGCCAAAACATCAACAAGACCAAGGATCTGGAGTTGAGGCCCAGAGTCCCACTCCCCCAAATGGCTCTCAAGGCAGGAAGTCTCCTTCCCCAGAGCATCCAAAGCTCACTAAGGGGCTGGGGGCTCAGGAGGGAGATATGAAGGTACCCGGGCCAGGACAAAGCAGTCTGGAGGGAAAGAACCCCAGCGGAGCTGAAGCCACTCCTCATGATGGGGAGTCTGTCCCCATCGGCATGAAATAGGACATCAAAACATAACCCAAGGAGAACATCCTCATTCTTATGAGATAGATGCTGAAGTACCAGGGTGGGTGCAATTTACTTTCAAATGGTTCAGGGGATATGTACAATTATATTATAAATGGCATAATCTATATATAATTACATTATACTTATAAATAATAAATACAACAAAGTAATTTCATAATACATCTATTATTTACATTAACATGATACATATTACAAGAGAAGCAAATGTAGTGTTATGGGCCAAACTGTAGCTCCCCCACACCACCCCCTGGCCAATTCATATGGTAAAGCCCTAACCCCCAATACCTCAGAATGTGATGATTAGCAGACAGGGCCTTGAAAGAGGTAATGAAGGTAAAACGACATCATATGGATGGGCCCTAATCCAACATGAATGGTGTCCTTACAAGAAGAGGCCACACACATACTGAGGGACGACCAAGTGAGGACACAGTGAGAAGACTGTGGTCTGCAAGCCAATGAGAGAGGCCTCAGGAGAAACTGAACCTGTTGACACCTTAACCTGGGACTTGCAGCCTCCAGAACTGTGAGAAAACAAATTTCTGTTGTTTAAGCCACCTATTCTGCGGTACTTTGTGATGGCAGCCCCTACCACACCAATACATGTGGCAACACAGTAACTGGTAAACCTAGATGAAGTGTCCTTTGGGTATTCATGAAATCATTATTTAGAGGTTTTTTGTAGGTCTAACATTTTTTGAAATAAAAAGTTGGGAGGAAAACACACTCTAGAAGAAAGGACCAGTGCAAGCAAGCGCTCAGAGGGCAATCTGGCAGTATCTGTCATAACTGTGATGCCCCTGAACCTGCAGTGCACTGCCAGGTTCCTGTTCTACGGGTCTCACTCCAGCGTGTGCTAAGACGTATAGATCTTCACTGTAAAACTGTCCTAACAAGAACCCAGAAAGAAAGCAACACCAACCAATATGGGGTTGGGTATATACATACACATACACATACGGTACACTGCAACATCGGGCAGTTCCTAAAAACAACAAGGTAGATCTGTAACCAGCCCCATGGAAATAAGCAGCTGCTCCACCGGAAGCTCCAGACAGCGGCTCAGGCACGGCCCCAGGACGACTAATCTTTTAATTCACGGTGCTTCTGCAGGATAGAGAGAACTCAGACAGAGCAAGAAGCCAAAGCAAAGGGCAATCTACCCTTTCTAACATATCTACCAATGTCCTCTGAGGCGGGAGGGCTGGTGGAGGGGGAGCAGGCCCATCTCAAGTGCACGTCAGGCCCCGGATACGCAGCCACACCATTGCTGGAATCCAAGGCTGACGAAGCAGCACCTGACAGAGGCCCTCATGGGACAAGGAAGAGGAGACTGGGGGTGGGGAGTGGAGACAGAAAAGGGGGCTGTGGGGGTGTGTAGCCTGCAGGGGCTCCCACGCAGGGTCCCTGCCTTTATGTACATGATCCTGAAGGCAGATGGGGGGCCCTGTCACCTGAAAAGCAGTGGTGGCCAAGAGCCAGAGAGACGTGGCTTTGAGTCCTATCTCTGCTACTAGCTATGCAACTCTGTGCTAAAAAAAAAAAAAAAGAGGGAGAACTATGACCTACCAGGTTGACCTCAGGATTAAATGAGGAAAACAGGTGGAAGAGGTCAGCATTGAACATGTGCTCAGGAAAGCAAAGTGCACTCTGCCAGCCCTGCCCTGGACTGTCTTCCCTCTCCTCCCCTCTGTGTCCACACTTCCCAGTCCTGGGGCTGAGCTACTCCGTACCAGCCTCGGTCCTGGTCCTGGTCTCTGGGAAGTGTGGGGCCTTGGGTCTGCCAGCTACAACTTGACCTATCCCCACCAGCCTCCCTCCTGTGCCTCCAGGCAGCCCAGGGGCCCAAATGTTAGGAGGCTCCTAGGATTCCCCAACCTCGCTCTCCTCCCTGGGCCATCCCCTCCATGTTCTGAGAATTCCTCTGTGGCTCCCTTCTACCTCTGGATGGCTCTATCCTCCCTCCACAGGCTCCCCTTCTTCCTCTTGACTTCTGGGGAGAAACCCCCTTCTCAGGGCTTCTATGCTGTGGGCTCATCAGCTTCTTCCCCTAGCCCCGGCCCTGTGACCCGACTGCAGGCTGGCCCTGCACACTTGTATGTCCTGCCCACCCTGCCACTCCTGCCTGGCTTCCCCATTCTTCACAGAATGGATGTCTCCTCACCTCTGGGGCTCCTTATTCTCCTCCTCCAACTCAGTCAACTCCCCCTCAAGTCCCCCTGCCAATCCTGCAACTGAGGAGTCTTCCAGATGTGCCCCTTTCCCCGTTTCTGCCACTAAACTAGTGCAGGCCCTCATGATTACGTTCCTGTGCTAAGGAGACTGCCTCCTAACACGTTTCCCTGCTGCCAATCTCCCCAACTGCCTCACCCATCCGCCTGCCCACCGAGTCCACCCATTCATTCATCTATCCATCTTTCCATTCATCCACCCATTCCTCCCTCCCTCCCACCTACACTGAGCATTTACTCTCACACAGACACAGTCCCTGCCCTCAAGAAACTTTCAGTTTAATTACACTTTACATAATTTAACTTTCCTAAAACATAGCTACCTTCTTTTCCAATCTTATTCATTTTTGAATTAAAATACATCTTTTGAAAGAGGTAAATATACAGAGTGTATAAAATTCAGAGAGTATATTCTTTGGTTAGTGTTTGTATGTTGTCTCTTTTTAATCCCCTTTCAACTTTATATTTAAGGTAGGTCTATTGTAAGCAAAATACAGGTGAGTTTCCCCCATCCCCAAATCTGGTTGGTAACTATAGTGAGCTGAATGGTGGTGCTCAAAAAGATATGTGCAAATCCTGATCCTCAATACCTGTGAATGTGACCTTACTTGGAAGAAGGGTCTTTGCAGATGTAATTCAGTTAAAGAGCTTGAGAAGAGATCATCCTGGATGAACCAGGTAGGCCCTAAATCTAATTACAAGTATCCTTAGGAGGGAGAGGAGAGTGGAAGACATGGGGCAAAGGAGGAGGCCTTGTGAAGACAGAAGCCTAGGAACCTGTGAAGCCATCAGAAGTGGAAAAGACAAGGAAAGTTCCCCCCTAGAGCCACTGGAGGGGCTGTGGCCCTGCTGGCACCTTGACCCTGGACTTTGGGCTTCCAGAACTGTGAGAGACTACATTTCTGCTGTGCTAAGCCAAGAAGTTTATGGTTATTTGACATCCCTAGAAAACTAATATGGCAAGTTCTTTCTTTTTCTTAGGAAAAAATTCAGAATTCAAAACACTCCCTTCCATCTGAAACCCTCAGATGGAACTGAGACTGACCCCAGTCCCTCAGTTTCCCCTCTCAGGGCCAACCACTGTCACCTGGACCTCGTATGTCCTTCCAAAGATGTGTTAAGTGAGCATAAAGATGGACAAATGTCTCTTTAAAGAGAGAGACAGGTGGCCTCAGACTTTACAGCACAGGCCATTGCTGCTCTCATTGAAAAGCCCCCTGGAGCTTCAGCTACTGTACACTTGGCTCTCCTTCTTATATCAGAGGCTACATGGTATCCCACGGTGTGGCCGTGTCATCTCTGAGTCACTCTACAAGCACCACTGCAGTGAATGTCCCTGTAGTGTGCCGTCTCTGCCTGTGTGGGTAAATTCCTATGGTGGACTTGCGTGTCAAAGCTTCTGTGCAGCTGACTTTGTCACACTGTCCTCCACAGAGGTTGCAGCAACTCATAAGTGCCCGTTTCCCCATGTCCTTGCCAGCACTGCTCTGAGCGAACCTTCTTGCCCTGACAACTTGATCACTCAAAAGGAAGCCTTGGTGTGGTGACAGTGTGTCCTCACCAGGTCATGTGTACGCCCCGCACCAGCTCAAGCGGGTTGGCAAGGCTCCCACCTGCCCTCCTCTCTGATGTGTGCCCTCAACCCTTCCGGCTCTGGGCCTCAGCTCACACCCTTCCCTGAGGGTACCGGGACACTGTGCTCACTCTTCCAGAAGTTCTGTGCTTTTGGTGCCACACAACAGGAAGGCAATGTGGATGATTGGATTCTACCTGTTTCACATGGTTAGCCACGTCACTGACTGCATGCCTAATGCTGTCACCTGGTTTTGCAGACACCTCTCTGAGCCAGCACCCCACTCCATTGCCCTCCTCAGAGCCTTGCCCAACTGATGCTCCCTGGGGACTTGCTGAATGGAGGAAGAGAGCTCGGATGTTACATAGGTGTTTCCTTTTATGGCACAACAAAAAAGACATAAGAGGTGGCATTAAAAGCCAAATCATAGGAATTGGAAGGGAAATAATTTCCACAGAGCCACTGCAGCCCTACTTTGAAACTGAGTCATAAAAAGCACAACTGTTTTGGAATTAAATCACACAATTTAAGAGCGCTGTCTGGCCAATATTGGGCGTGGCCTGAGAGAAGCAGTTACGAGGAACATAAGAGGCAGTAAGAGGCTCAGAACTGTGGGATAAAGAGAAAGAAGGGCTTGAGGCTGAATGAAGACAGGGCACACTGGGCTTCTGTGAATGTGGTTGTCAGGAATGGCAGCCCCCTGTGCCCCTCTTTATCTGACAGCATTTCCCAAACCAGCATGATGAGGGTGTAAAATCACTCCCTGCTGCAGTTATGGTACAAGAAGAGGCTCGTGAACCTGGAGGGTTCTTGGCAGAGAGCTTCTCTTTGCTGTGAAAATCCATTGAGGCAATTCGATTATGATATAAAATGTGTGGAATGTTTGTATTCTTACGACCAAACTGTAATCTTGAGGCTGGAAGCTGATCACAGGCCACATAACGGCCACTCTAGTGTCCGGCATTTCAAAGAGTAATACAACAGAAGACACCTTGGATGGTGTCACCTCACAGGCTACGGGAAATCAGAGTCACAGGCTCTTCACTGGGATCACAAAACCACTGGTCCTTGAGTGCGATCATGGGCCTAGGGACATGAGCAGGCTTCCACCTCCTGGGTAGGGGAGCTCCAGAGACCATGAACTCTCTATAGAAGTCTGTATGCATTTGTTCATCCCTGGGGGGGGGGGGGATACTTTCCTTCCAGTGACCTGCAGCCAGAAAAAAAACCCCATAATTTTGGAGCCTTCTGCCCAGTGAGAGACTGCTGACCTGGACCACACCCCTGATGGCCTCATTTCTCAAGCTGTATCACGGGCCACCACCTCATGCAACACAGGCTTTCTGTTGAGCGTAACAGACTGTTTACCAGGGCAAATGGCAAGCAACCCCCACCAGTGCCAGCCGGGGGTCAGATCATGAACAAGGCAGTTTGGACTCTGAGTCAGAACCAGAAGGGGCCTTGAGGGGCCAACCCTCTCAGTGTAAAGGGTGAGGAAATCAGTGGGGAAAGAGGTGATTTGTCCAGGATCACGAAGACAGTGGAGCTGGGATGAAATCTGAGTTACCTGAGACAAGCCTCTTTCCTCAGCTGGCAATGGCTAGGGCAGTGACATCAAACCACATTTTACTGGTTCTATGAGCCTAGGACCCCAATCCCAAAGGACAGAAACTCCTGAGGGGGTGAGTAAATCCACCCTCACCGACACCGAACCAGCAGTAAAGGAAAAACCCAGAAGTGTTTCGGCACTTTCCCTAAATTAAAAACGATCATCTCAACAGGCAAGCCCCATCCCAAGCCTCCTTCATGCCCCCTAGTGATGTGAAAACCCCAGAGGCACTCAGTATCTTCAGGGCAGGGAAAAAGTTCCAGGAAGACACTGAGGTAGCCTGCTGGTTGCCTCCCCAGACCCACTGGCACCTCTCTTTCTGACTAAGGAAGTCACAGACAGCATTCTCAGCCTCCCCCATAGCAAGGTACAGCCATGCAACCAAGATCTAGACTTGGAGAGCTTTACACTCAGGCTGGACCATGTTTCAAGGAGAAATGAAAAGCCAGGTGATTCCTATGGCAAGGAAATAAAGGCAGTCCAGCTAGGGGTAGCTTGAAATCTAGTCCCTGCTTTATCTAAAGTTTTATTATTTTAAGCAAGTCATTTAATTCCTCTGGGTCTAAGTTTTCTATTTAATAGGGTCAACGTGGGGAGAAAAGCAGCCGCAGTAGGGGAGTGGTGTAGCTGCCTCACTGCCACCCTTCATCAGGAACTTAATCCAGGTATTTTACATCATCACTTCCAGCCTTCACAACAACCGTGAAACATATCATCCTCACTTTACAGATAAGGTCAGAGGAGTTGGCGAAGGCCAAAAGCGGCACAACCAACATGTACATCTACATCTACCCGATTCCAAAGCTCACATTTCCCCCCTGCCACCTTGAAGAAACTTAATCCAAGACAACGCTGGCTCTGGTAGGGCTGGACCACAGGGCTGAGAGGATCCCCGAGGTCAGAGCTCACCTCCTCCCTCAACATGTCCTCCTGACTCTGGTCCTCTTCCCTTAAACATCCTCCTGCACTGGAGTTGGAGTGAGTTGAGCATGCCGCGCCTTGCTTAAAACCTCTCAGAGTCCCCCAAGTCTCCTTCCTCAGGAAACACAATTAAGACTTTTAAAGTTGGCAAACAAGGTCCCGTGGCCTGGCATCTCCCAACTTAGCACTCACATTGTCCCTCTGGCTTGGGAGGGCCGCCACATTTCTTCTCCTGAATAACTTCTTGGCATCTTTCCAGATTTAGTTCAGACAACTCTTAAGATTTGCCTCCTTTGTAACCAAGCTAAGTCTCTCTCCCTCCTTCTGGCTCCCCAAAGTCTCTTATGCACACCCTTGGAGACTTAACACTTCCCATGCAATGCTAAGGATTTGCCTGTCTCTCCCAGCAGACAATTAGTTAAGGAGGCAGACAGGGACCTTGTTCTTATACACGTTTACACACTCAGCACCCAGCCAGCACCTGGGAGGAAGCAGGCACTAACTACTAACTTGAATAAAGGAGTAGAGCACACTGGACTCCGTCAAAGGCCAGAGGAGGTGACAGCTTAACACTCTGGGTGCGAGCTCTGGGCTCATAACCTCGTGTCGGCAACTTAGTCACTGACCTTTCTGGGCCTCACTCTGTCTCTCTATAAAATGGAAGAAATTACAGCACCCATCTCACTGGAGCATTAACAAGACAATATATTTGGAGTATTTAAAACTGTGCTTTCTACTTAGCAAGTACTGTGCACATCACAGCAAGAAGGAGCAGAGGACTTACTGCTAGAGGAAGAGTAAATCCTCAGGAAACCCCAGCTACAGACAGCAAGAAAGCACTCATCTGATTATAATTTGTGGATCCAGGGCCTCCCTAAAGTTTTCCTTTTTTCTTTTAGATTATAAATCATTGGTTCAAATCTCCTTCTGGCCCGGATGTCCCATGTGGGACCAGAACAAAGCTGCATCAGGCTGTGCTCTCTTTTCTCTAGTCAGTCAGCCTCCAGCAGCCCCAAAGGCTGGCAGCTGGAAGAACTCTCCAGTTGCTGGTGGTCTGGAAGGTGAGAGCTGAGGGTGGTGACAGAGCAGCCTGGGCAGGCAGCAGGGCTGGTCCTGTCTCACCACCAGCAGGTGGGGAACATGGGAGGGGCTCAAAGATGCTGAAAGGCTGACAGGAAAGAGGGCTCTAGACCAACTTGGAAGGCTCAGAAGATCACCAGGGACAAGGGCTGGCTGTCATCAAGACATCTCAGGTTGTTCTGAGCTGAGGATGGGAGATGCACTGTGAAATCGTCGGGGACGTAGAACTTCTATAATCAATGAGGGAAAAATTTGAACCCACACGTCACCGAATCAAGAAACACCGTGAAATGAGACCGCGGTTATCACACTCAGATCCAGGAGGAACAGCAGGCCGGCGCTACTGGCTGGGGAGCTGGCGGGGGAACAGCTATTGGGAGACAGGGAGATGGGGAAATGGGCCCCAGGTCTTTCCGGTGCTCCCTGCGGCCTCTGCCCCCTGCCCCCGCACTCCCCGCAGGTCGCCAGGCCTCCGTGCCAGCCTCTCCCTGACCTGGGCACTCAGCAGAGGGCCTCAGGCCCTGCGTCTCTCTCCAGCCTCCAGCGACCTCCAAACCCACCTGCCCGATGTCCCGTTCCCACCTCTGTTACACTAGGAAGCAACAGAATCAAATCTCTCACCTCCTGTCATCCACGGGAGAACGATTCCTGAGTGGCCCCACGCTCTCAAAATCCCATTTTAGTGGCGGAATTTCAGGAACCAAAAAAGAGTGCTGGAAAAGCTCTCTTTGAAGAGAGACCTCTTTAAACACCCTCAGAAATCACACCCCGTGGGTGAACGCCATCACCCTTCTGACCTCACGACTCAGAGCATCAGCTGGGCCTGGTCAGCGGGCAGGACCCAGGCTGGGTGTGCTCACTGCGACCAGCACACAGCTCGTCGGGGCAGAAACCACCGCAAAGGCTGCTGGGAACTGCGGAACTTGCGTCCGAGGGCTGCGGGGAGCCCGCAGGGACTGCCCCGCCCACCCCTCAGCCTTCGCGGGGGCAGAGGAAGGGGGACACGCCGAAGGCCACCTGCAACGGCTCTTTCCACAAAACATACCCCTCAGAGTCACACTATGTTTCACAGAATAAGACCGTTGCTTCTTCATTTGCTTGTCCATCCGGCCATCCACCTATCCACCCTCCACACAGCTCTTGGGGGAAGTCTCAAAATATAAATAAAATTAGGTCACCCTCCACGCCACTTAAAACTCCTAAGACAAATAAGTCTGTTAAAGTCAAACTTCATATTTCAGAGCTGTGCATTTTACTTTGTGTAAATGATACCTCCATAAACATATTAAAAATAAAACAAATGCAAAGCCCTCCCCTGCATTCCCACAGCAGTTAGAATACCATGTCGTCCGTCTCCTTCTTGTGGCCAAGGAGCCCCAGGACTCACGGCCCTGTCTACTGCTCAGACCCCATCCCCTCCAGCCATACCTGCCTCCTCTCTCTGCACCACACACACCAGGCTCCATCCTGCCATAGAACCTCTGGCTCTACTCTCGTCCCAGTTTGCCCCGACCTCCTTTTCATTCTTGCTGCAGCTTCCAGATCACCTCCTTGGAAGCCTCTCCTGACCACCTCACCCCCTGCTGTGTGCATCCTGTCCTGCCCTAGCCCTCAGTCTCATTTTCCTGTTTCTTTTTCTTCACAGCGTTAACGCTTCTCATCTCAGTAATTCTGATGTGTTTTCTTGATTACTGTCTTTTTTCTCCCCACTAGAAAGTAAGCTCTGTAAGACCAGGAACTTCTGTTCTGTTTACCCCCATGTTCCTAGCACCTTGAGGGGGCCTGGCCCTTAACAGATTACTATATAATATTTGTCGAACAAAGAAATTCATCTAGTCTGTCACTTAACACATAGTTATTGAGAATATCTGTTATGACTTTAAATATTTATACACTGTGGCCCAGAAACTCCACTTCTAGGATTTTCTTTTATAGTTACATTCATACAAATATCCAAAAGTCTGTGTAAAAGAATGCACTGTAGCACTCTCTGTAAGAGTGGAAGATTTAAAAACCACCTAAATGTCTATCAATGGGGGAAGGGTTAAAGGTAAGTTATCACACAATGGAATTCACCTATTAAAAAGAGAGGGAGAGACGGTACACCCGCAATGGGTGAATTTTATGCTATGTAAGTTATACTTCAATAAAGCTATTTAAAAAGTGAAGTAAATCTATCTGCATTAACATGGAAAAAAGCCTATATTAAATGGGGAAAAAAAAGCAGGTCACCAAAACAGTAATATGTCATGTGAGCCAATTTTTTTAAAAATGATATACGTACATACAGAAATTTGGAGGCACACACACAAAACTGTTAACCTCTAGAGGATGGAATTATAGGGAACTTTCACTTTTTATACTATGTATTTCCCTAACGTTTTAGTTGTTTACAGAGAGCATGTATTACTTTTGTGGTAAGAAGTAAAAAAGCCTAAAAAAGATTATTTGGGAAAAAAGCTTCTGCTGCCAAAAAACAACAGTTAAAAAATGACAATAATACAATTTTTGCTCATTAGGTAATTAACAGCCTTCCTCAAACCTAACTCATTCAGAAAATTTCCTTCTGACAGAAAAACTTCTGGTAAGCAGGACTCACTAGAGATGGAAACTGTCATGTCAGCCCCTTTAGCCCACGTCAAGCAGAGGATCCTTGCTGAGCTAGTTACCATCCTGGTGGATAAGATGTCCCACCGTGTCCTGCCAGCCAGGCCAGGGGTTCCCTCCACAGCTGATGCCCACATGCATAAGTTAAAATAAAATGTTTATTGCGTGTGTTTGTATTTTGTAGGATTCCCCAGATTCCCTGCCTTTTAAAAATTGACCAACCAACAATCAATCCTGATTGTGCTGGATAAGAGGCCTCTGACTGCAAACATTCTTAATTCAAAGGACTGCCTTTCACCGCAATCTCATGGCTAACCAGACAGAAAAAGGCGTGGCAGCCCCAGAGTCTGTTTCTCAGAGGTACATCTGCAGTCATGGACCAACTCCACCACAGAAGATGATGGTTGGCTCAGGCAGAGTGGAAACTTGTCTCTCCACTGCTTCCGACCCACTGCCCCATTGCGCAGGGATGAGCTGCAGGCTGCAGGATGGGTTTTCATCCTTGTAGCCCAAGGCTCTGAAATGATTCCAACTGCTTAGGGTGATCCAAACCTGGCAGAGAGCAGAAGATGGGGATGTGGACGTCATGCTGACACCTTGAACCTGGAAGGAAAGGGTGGAGATCCGGCTACACATCCACCACCTAGAGTTAGACACAGAAGCCAAAGGACTGAACACAAGCTTTCAACACACTTTGCTGGGCCACTCAACTCCAAGAGTCTCACTAGGATAAAAACCCCAGTGTGCTGTGTTTCTCTCATAAAGATGACACTTGCCCTCTGACCTTCTGCAGGTCACACACTCAGTGCCGCTCCCTGGCAGTGGTGAAGGGTCCACCCAGCCCAGCACCTCCCTCATCCAGCAGCCCGCAGGAGGGCAACTGGCCGAGGATAGCTTCACACCCAGCAGGGTCTCCAATCACACCCTGCCTCACCTTTGAAGGAAAATAGGCTCCTCTCATACCTAAAGCCACCGTGCATGACTTACTCACCTGAGTTCCTAGGAGGGTTTCTGAGAAAATCTAATCAGATGAGATATCATTAGCATCACTGCAATACTGAAGACTGGCAACAGACCTACTCAATCACTCCTCATATACACCCTGGAAGGTGGATAGTATCATCCCAATTTTCAGATGAAGAAATGGGATCTCAGCGCAGGAACCTGCCAAAGTCCCACAGGCAGCAAGTAGTGGTCAGGACCAAAACCCAGGCCACTGCAGACCGTCACCCCCTGTTAAACGAGTTTCAGCATCAGGACTGACTGGGCTTGGCCTTTTGGTATAAATCTCAAAGCCTGTGAAATGTAAACCTCTACGTGCAATCCATACATTATCAAAAGTCAAGAAGAGCCCCCAAAAGAGAATTAGCTCAGAAAACTTAAGGCTAGATAGAAAAATAGTTCAAGAACTTTGTTCTACACTGAAGGTAGCTAGTAGTGCTTATATCTACAACACATGCATCATCCAAAATCTCAAGGCTTATGGTAAGAAATCAGCTCGAGTCTTAAAGCGGGTGAGAATGTTTGGCCACTGAAGTTCGCTAGTACTGCAAAAGGCCCCACCGGCTAAGGCTACAAAAGGCCCCTCTGACGAGTGCTGCCCATGGCTGGCTGCTCCTGCCACCACTCCGCCTTCCACAGCACAGCTCAGGCTCTTGGGCAGCCCTGTGTCTCAGACCAACCCAAGCGGCCAGAGTCGGGAGGAGGAAAGCCCCAGGTTTCCCCAGTTGTGCAGCATCCCTCCACCAACACGATGGCCCTCCCTGCCTCCACTGCTGCCTGGGCTCGGTGCTCTGAGGCTGTCACAGCCAAGTGGCATGGTTAGGAAGGTCGGTTCACAAGAAGAGCTCCTTTTCTCAGCCACACTCTAGAACAAATGCCCTGCACAAACCAATGAGCATCAGCACATGTGTCAGGGAGATGTGAGGAGGCAAAGAAACAGAAGCAAGACTGAGCTGAGTGGTGGTGGGAAAAGAACTGAGGCCTGAGAGGCAGGACACTGGGTTCTAGCCCCGGCTCAGCCTCTGACCTGATGGGAAGTCCCAGGCAAGCTCTTCAATCCCTCCAGTTCTACCGCACATGGAGTCTCAGATTAAGTTACCAGTATTTTTCCAATTCAAGTAACTGACGATATGGTGTGAACTGGCCCACCTCCCCAGGATCATCTACTACAGAGGCTGGTGAGCCAAGGTGGGCCTCAGCAACTGACACTTACCCGGCACCACCAGGCTAAGCACCTTGTCTCACTTAATTGTCCTAATAACCCATTAAGACAGGGAATCACCTCCTTCATTTTGAGGACAAGAAACAATCTCAGAGGGATAAAGTCACCTGGGAGGAAGTCACACAGCACTGGAAAGACTATCACAATGTGGCATGGTGGTCATGAGAGACCAGGGCTCAAATTCCGGCAGCTCAATGCCAGAGCCCATGCACCTGACCACCAGGCCATACCGCTGCTGTTCCCTGGTCCTGGAACCCTACATTCCCAGCTTTACCACTGCTGTCCCTGGTCTGGGAACCCTCGGCTCCCAGATGTACCTCCTCCTCCATTCCCTGGTCCAGGAGTCCTCCCTTTGGATGACACGCACTCGGCTACCTGGTTGTCCTGACAGCCTCCCTAAATGCACTTGTGTACTGACAGCATTGGATAGAAACCTCCACTGCTTTTCCAAGGGTATACATCTAAACCCAAGAGAAACTGGCTTTTACAAAGCTACATAAAGAGGAGGAAAACCTGGTGTTCCAATGACCAGTTCCCTAGTGTTTCAAAAGGCCTCATCTCACCTGTTGAGAAGAACAGACAAGAGCCAATGTGGCACTTGCTGTACCATCAGAGGGAGCTGCTGGGGCTGCCACCAGAGTGGCGGCTAGCCAGACTCCAAAGAGGTTCCCACTGCCTGTGCAAATAAGGGGTGCTGCTTTGTGAGAGTCCCATGCATTTACCCAGTGGACGACTCTTCCTCTGAGAATGCACTGGGGTGTCACCTTCGAATTTTATTGACAGAAGTTAATTAATTAGCACCCTTAGCAGAAAAATTAGTAGAAGATCGGCTGTTGTCTTGAAACCAGTTAAAGACTACATTTAAGACCTTTTCCCTAGCTTCTCAACTCAGGGCAGTTGGCACCCAGAGTCTTCTCTTTTTCAATACAGGTTGCATAACCAACCAGAATCTGAGCAGAACAGAAGCAGCAGAGTTCATTTCCTCAGTCCCAAAGCCTGGGAATCAGGTGGCAGGGCAGCAGAGAGCAGCCGAGGAAGCCTTAACTTTACAATAATAGCTTGAACCCAGGGAGCCTTGGCACCTTAAGTGAAGAAGTCATCAGTCCCCTATGAGCTAAAATATCTGTAAGTCCTCCTTGGCTGCAGTGGGAATCACATCCAGAGCAGTCTGACAGGTGCTCTGGGCACCCTGGGTTCCCTTCACAGCTGTTTTCGCCTCTCCTCCACTTAGGAAGAACAGGTGGCCTGGGTGATAGGAAGGAGTGACAAATGACAGATGTGTCCTCCAGGACAGGGGGAGAGACAACATCAATAAACCACGACCATCAGGACCGGGAGCCCCAGGCTGCCCTAGGAAAGGCGAGACTGAATCAAATTAGGACTCCTGAACTCCCAGTGCTCTCTCTGCTCGTCTATCTACTGGGATCCATCCCTCCAATTTCCCTTCCATGAGGGTGCTGGAAAAACTCACATCACGTGGCATGGTGGTCATGAGAGGTGCCATCGAGTTTTTCTGCATCCCTTTTCCTACTGTGAGGATGGAGAGTGAGTGGCCTCAGGGACGAAGGTTAGGCTGACAGCTTGGTTGAAAAGAAAGGTGAAAGGGAAGTCGGCCTCCATCTCTTTCCTCAAGGGCCACGAACCACACCTCAGGCAGCGAAGGGAAACTGCCTGAGCATCCTGTGTTTTGGAGAAGTAACTGTCTGGTGATGTTCTGGGGTTGTCTCACAACTGCATCCTCCTTGGTTCCAGCCTTCCTAAAAGTCTAGAATGAACATAAACCAACCCAAGAGAAACAGCAGGCTGTGGCCCTACTACTTCTCTTTTGAGACAGGCCTGCCTATGCCAGGTCCTGATCAGAAAGGCCAGGCACAATTCATGAGACCTTGGGGGAAAAGGGAGGCGTAGGGCCCAGGTCGGGCCTGCCTACCTGTCCCGACACTCTCCAACCCAGCAACAGTGCTGGGAAAATGCTGCCTTTGGGCTTGCTTGTCAACCAAGCTACCTGCAGGAAACTCAGCTAGGCATCTTACCACACCCGACTCTGTACAAGAGGAGTGAGAGGCTGAACCCCTGATGTGAGTGGGCAAGCACAGGACCCACTTACTCACTCCAGAAATGACCAAACGACCTCAAACAAGAGACAGGGTAGTACTGACTGTGCCTAAGGAAGAGCAGGTGGCTGGGGTAAGATTTACTGAGCGTTCAGGGCAGTGAACAAGATTCTATACAAACAGACTATCTAACAAAGCTCTATACTGTATACGAGTCAGAACTCAAGTGCTTCCTCTCCCTTTGCACTGAGATTTGAGCTCCTCTTTGAAAGAGGAAGGAAAAGGAAGATCCAGCCACTGCCTCCTTACAAAAAAGGTACTGAAAAGACTGACAATGTGTAAAAGTCCCCGTGCACAGAATGAGCAGGCTTCACTTCAATTATTAGCTGCTGTTTGACTCCCACACATAACTCCAAGGCTCATTATACAGCAAATTAGCCTGAAATGTATCTTGTATCAACAATCCAGTGTGAAATGTAGAAACTTTGATTTCCTACCAGTTGAAATACAAGCAGTGAGCAAATAAGCTGGCTTGCTAAAGGCAAGGCAAATAAAAGAATCCAGGCAGACCTTTCTCTGCCGTGCTTCACAGATACCTCATTCTTTACAAACTGAAGGTGCGTGGCAACCTTCTGTCGAGAAAAGTCAGTGACATTTTTCCAATTGCATTTGCTCACTTCGTGTTTCTGTATCACATTTTGGTAATTTCCTCAATATTTCAATTTTAAAATTATTATTATATTTGCTATGGTGATCTGTGATCTGTGAAGTTACTGCTGTCATTGTTTTGAGGGGCCATGAGCAGAATACATATAAGATGGCAAACTTAACTGATAAATGTCATGTGCATTCTGACTGCTCCACCAACCAGCCATTCCCCCATCTCTCTCTCTCCTCAGGCCTCCCTATTCCCTGAATCACACCAATATTGAAGTTAGGCCAATAATTAATAACCCTACAGAGGCTTCTAAGTGTTCAAGTGGAAGGAAGAGTCAATCAGGGCAGCAAACTTCATTGTTTTCTTGTTTGAAGAAATTGCCACAGCCGCCCCCCCCACCTTCAGCAACCTCCACCCTGATCAGTCAGCAGCCATCAACACTGAGGCAACACCCTCCACCAGCAAAAAGATTACAACTCACTGAAGGCTCAGGTGATAGCATTTTCAGCAATAAAGTATGTTTTAATTAAGGTATGTACATTTTTAAAGACAATACTATTGCACACTTAATCAGCTATAGTATAGTGTATACATAACTTTTATACACACTGGGAAACCAAAAAGTTTGTGTGACTCACTTAATCGCCATATTCACTTTACTGCTGTGGTCTGAAACTGAACCTGCAATATCTCTGAGGTCTGCCTGTATGACAAACTGCCTCTCTGAGGCCTTTTAGACTGAGGCAGCAGCCAACTTCCATCTTAGCTGAGATGCACGCTGGTGTCTCTAAGCCTGTTTCAACCACCTTTGAGAGCTCAGAAGGAACAGTGGAGCTCTAAGCACACTCTGTGGGATTCTGGCAGCCCTGCCCACCAAGATGAAATCCAATCAGTAAGTGCTCACTTATCTACCCAATACGTAGATATACCCGAATCAACCTTCTCTGGCCACTCAGCATACAAGCCTGGCATCGTTAGTTACTGATTTAAGTGATCTGTCTTCCTAAAATAGATCACAGATTCTTAGAGAATAGGAATCAAGTCTCCTAAGTTTTCTTGTATTCACTTTCACTATATTAGTTACGTACTGCTGTGCAACAAATTCTTCCACAACTTAGTGGCTTAAAACGATGAATATTTACTATCAGCTTAGCTAGCTCTTCTGGCTCATGGTCTCTTGTAAGACTTACAAACTTACAAACCAACTGAAGCCTTGACTGGGGCTGGAGGATAGGCTTCTGAGAAGGCTCACAAGCACGGCTGCTGGCTGGAGCCCTCAGGACTCTCCACAGGACTACCTGAGGGTCCTCAAGACACGGCAGCTGGGTTTCCCCAGAATGACCGATCCAGAAGGGAGCAAATGAGCGAGCACACCCAAGACGAAAGCTGCAGTCTCTAACAGCTTACTCTCAGAAGCGACACACCATCACTTCTGCCATAGTCTACTGGTCACTTAGACTAATCCTGGTACAGCGTGGGAGAGGACTACACAAGGGCATGACCACCAGGAGTTGGGATCACAGGGGTCTGTCTGGAGGCTGGCAGCCACATTTGCCATTCTAAGTCCTCAGGAAATTTTTAGTGAACGTGCAACAGATGAACCTTTCAAGGGGGAACTTGAAGCTGTTGCTTTACTTTTCAATCTAGTCTTAGCTGACACTCTCATGCTCTCTGCTGACCTAGCTGGCTAGCAGCCTCCAAGGCAAGAAAAAAGAACAAGGTAATAGATGCACTGATCAGTGTTTCTGCTCATCCCTACAGGAGCGTTCCCTTCCCCTATTCTACTTTAACAACCAAGGTGTTTGAAGCTCAATTCAGTTTCTCACTCACCCAGACCAGGAGGTGCCCTCTCAGTGTTTAGAAGTCTACTGACAAGGGCAGCATGGACCCAAATAATGCCCTGGATGGGCACCAGGGAGGGCTTAGAGCCTGGCACTCAGTGCATGCCTCAGCAGAGCAGGGGAGGGCAGAGGATCCAACAATAAAGAGGAGGCACTGGGATCACACGATTTCCCATCATGGCCTCCAGGAGCCCAAAGCCACATTGCTGCACTGCTTGTTGTTAATATGGTGGCAGTAATTCTTAAAGTTAGGAAAATAACTCAGTTTCCCCCCAATTTGTGTAATTTGCTACCATCGGATTTAAGTCTGGAGATTATAGCTAAAGATGACAAAACTTGTAAAAGGGCCTGGGAGCTGAGTTGCTATGGCAGTATGTAAGGACTGGAGCCACTTGCTTTGGGTAAGGAAGCATCATCTATTTTTTTCTGCCTTCATTTATAATAGGTATTTCCCCCTGGATATAAAATCCTAGGTTGACAGGTTTTTACTTTCAGCACTTTTAAGATGTTGTTTCATTGTCTTCTGGCTTGAATAATTTGATGAAAAGTCTGTATTAGTTCTTATGTTTATTTCCCTGCATATAATGTCTCTTTTCCTCTTGTTGCTTTTACAAATTTTTTTTAATCATTGTTTTTCAGCAATTTGATTATCATGTGGCTTAGTGTGTTTATCCTGCTTGGGGTTTATTAAACTTCTCGCATCTGTGTTGTTTATAATTTTCATCAACTTTGGGAAATGTTCAGCATTACTCCTCAAATATTTTTACTATCTCTTCTCCTCTTCCTACCGCTTCTAGAAATCCAATTATATGTTGACCTTTGATATTTTCACATGAGTCACTGAGGCTCTATTCATTTTTTTGGTATGTCTTCAATTTGCAAAGCATCTGTTGCTATATTTTCAATTTCACTAATCTATTCTTCCATAGAGTCTAATTTCCTGTTAAGTCCATCCAGTCAATTCTTCAGAAATTGTATTTTAAGTTCTAGACATTCCACTTGGTTCATTTTTATATCTTCCATTGTGTTCCTCATCATGACCCAGTTTTTCTTTAAAATCTTCAGCATATTGATCATAACTGTTGTATACTCTTTTTCTGGTGATTCTATCATCTCTGTAATTTCTTGGTCTATTTAAATCGACTGATTTTTCTCTTGAGCATAGGTCACAATTTCCGCTTCTTCACATATCTAGTAATTTTTTGATTAGATGCTATACATTATGATTGCTACACTGTCAAAGTATTTGGATTTAATAGTCTTCCTTTAATGAGTCCTGAAGTGTGTTTAGCCAGGCAGTTATGTTTGTAGAACAACTTGATCATTTTAAGTCTTTTCTTTCCTTTCTTTTTAAAACAAATTTTGAGGTATAATTTTCATACCAAAAGTGCACCCATATGAAATTCACAGTTCAATGAGTTTTGAAGTGTGCACCCTTAACTACAATCAGGATATAGTAATTTCCATCACCCCAAAAAGTCGCATGTCCCTTTGCAGTTGGTCCCAATTCTACCACCCCAAGGCAATCACTAATCTGCTTTCTGTCAGTATAGATAAGAATTTTGGTTTCTGGAATTTCATACAAATGGAGTCATATGGTATGTATTCTTTTTATCTGGATTCTTTTGCTCAGCATACTCAACCATGTTGTTTTGTGTATCAGTAGCTCATTCCTTTTAGCTACTAATATGTATTCCACTGTAGGAATATACCACAATTTGTTTATCCACTCATGTGTTGATGGACACTTGGACTGTTTCCAGTTTGGGGTAATTATGAATAAAGTTGCTATGAAAGCCCTTTTGTGGGACATATGTTTTCTTTTCTCTTAGAAATTGCTAGGTTGTATGATAGAGGTAATTTTCTTTGTAAGAAACTTTTGAACAGTTTTCCAAAGTGGTTGTACCATTTTATATTTCTGCTAGCAGTGTTGTAAGAGTTCCAAAGTTCACATACTCTTCAACTCTTGGTATTGTCAATTTTTAAAATTTTAGTCATTCTTGTGGGTGTACAGTGGCATCTTGTTTAATTTGCATTTCCTTGATGACTAATGATATTGAACATTTTTTCATGTGCTTATTGGTCATTTGTGTATCTTCTTTAGAGAAATGTCTATTCAGATTCTTCGCCTATTTTTATATGGCACTGTTTGTCTTTTTACTGAATTGTAAGCATTCTTTACATATTCTGGATGGAAGTGCTTTGTCAGATATTCATACTGCAAATTTTTTTTTTCCCAGTCTGTGGCTTACCTTTTCGTTTTCTTTATAGTTGAAGGCCAGAAATGCTCATTTTAGATGAACTCCAATTATCTTTTTTGTTAATGGTTCAAGCTTTTTGTATTGTAAGAAATCTTTGCCTGTCCCAAGGTCACAAAGATTTTCTCTTAGGTTTTCTTCTAGAAGTATTATAGTTTTTACTTCTACATCTAGATCTGTGATTTATATTTCTACTCAGTTTCTATATATGATATCAGGCTTGTTTTTAAACTATGTACCCCTTCCTCTAGGGCTAGATAAGACGTGACTCTTTTGAGGTGTCTTCCAAATGCCCCTGGTGTTCAACAAAGTCTCTCACTCCAACTGGAAATAAAAACCTCTCCCCATGCTAAATAATTTGGCTCATAGATTCCCAGCACTGTTCTCCCCTTTGCCTGAGTTTCACCTATGCACGCACAGATTATTGTCTAGGAAAGGACTTGAGGAGACCCTTGAACAAATGTCTTGAGCTTTTCTTCTACATAGCTCTTTTTTCTCCACACTGTCCCTGAAAATTCTAACTGCTTTGGCTTCTTCAACTTTGTCTTCTAAACTCAGCAAGGCTGCCAGGCTCTGCTTGTGTTGCTCCTCACTATTCTGAGATCTGGAAATTGCATCCAGCAGAAAGTGGGAGGGAAGACCAGAGGGCTCACTTCATTATTTTCTTGAGCTGCTTGTTGTCCAGTTTCTGCAAACAGCTGTTTCATGATATTGTGGTCTGTTTTTTGATTGCTGAGAGAAGGGTGAGTTCTATACCAGTGGCCCTTTCATTGGCAAAAACCTCTTCATCTACTTCTGCACAGGCTCAAATGTTAAATTTATCCACATAGGAAAGATTCCTCCGGCTTCAATGACAAGCCCTACTGGATTCCTGTCTCAAAATGAAAAACCTTGGGCTTCTTCCTGGTCCACTTATTATGCCTAAAAAATGATCGTAATGATGCTCTTGTTGAAAAACCAAGCAGATGAGGGACAAGGAGAACCAAATGGTGTTGAAGAACTCCAGATACACAGGAGATGGGAAGCCCACAGAGGTGAAAGGGGCAATATCTCTGAGTCACGAACTGCATGTGAACACTGCACACACAGCCCTGGAAAGCCCCAGCACTGGAGTGAGACCCATCTGGTATGAATTCCAGAATTCCGCTGAATGGCCACTGCAACATTAAACAATTCACTTAACCTCTCTGTGCCTCAGTTTCTCCAGGTATAAAATAGAAAAACATGAGTACCCACCTCATGTGGCTAATGTGAGAAGTAAATGAGTAAGGCACTAACAGGGCTCAGCATGTAATAATCACCCTACAAATGTGACTCGGTATTGTCACCAGATCCAAAGCACCTTCAGAACCTGTGGCTCTGACCTCCCAACCAGAGGAGGCTTTACAAGGAAGACTGAAAACAGATCCTACATTTTTACATGGTCTCAAAACATCTGCCCACAATTTACCTATTAATTACAAGGGAAAAGGGTTAACTTCACAGTGGCCTGGAGGAACCACCTTACCCAAGTTGTCAGGGAACACCACCAATGCTGGTATAAACCAACACCAGCTGCCTCTGGGTCTGACACACTGAGGCAGTCCCATCATCACTAATGTAGCATCCTTACCAAAACATATTATCTGGATATAATCATGAGACAACATCAGACAAACCCAATCTAGGACATTCTGGCTTGAATTCTATAAAAGCATCAATAAGAAGACAAAGAAAGGATGACCAGCTGTTCCAGCTTGACAAATTGTCTAAAGTTGTGGTGACCTCAAGCACCCAGCCAGACCGCCAGCTACCAGCCTGGCAGCCAATCCAGCCCAGCTGAGTGAGGAGCAGAGCCATGCAGAGGCCTAACTTGTACAGGACAGACTGCATGTCCTATAGCTTCAAAGGAGAGCAGTATGGGCTAAGATCATTAGAGGGTGCTTCTTGCAAGATGCAGAGCACGTGGGGAGGAGAAGGAAAAGTATTTAGGGGAAAGAGGACTGTGGTAAGAGTGAGGAAGCGGGGACAGGTCTGGCAGGTATAGGGGATGAGAGAAGAGCAGCAGGTGGCATCCTCCCGCAGCACAGGGTCTGTTATCATGGCTGTTTCCCTTGGCCCGGGCTGCAGGGCAGATCGTGGTGGCTACAATGTCCACAGCACAGCAAGATCTCAGAAAAGGAGGATGAAGGCACCAGGAGCAGGAACCTGGCTGTCCTTCAGGACACCAGGACCCCACCATAGTCCCAGGCAAAGAAGGACCCACCACATAACACCACTGGCAGCCATGGCCAGTGGAAGCAAGGACCCAGGAGCTCCTGGTACAGTTTGGTGGCTCATCTGTTGTGAGCAGGGTCAGATAGCACCCCCGGACCCCATCTCTCCTCGCCTGCATGCCTCAAAATCAGCCTGAGTCAGGTCCACACTGACCCAGCCAGAGAACCTCCACTGCTGGGAGAACAAGGTCACTGTGAAATGGCTGTGCCCAGGACACTTGTCCCAGCCGCAGCAGCAAACTCAGGCAGGCCCTCAGCAAGACTACAGTGTTTGTTTGATGTTTTTCTGGAGATTTCTACCCATTTTGGTTATTGGTAAATTATTCATTTAAACATACGTTAAGAAAAACAAACCAGTATTTGTTTTTGCTAAGTGGACTGAGAGGCAATTTAACATTCCTGTTTACTCTAATTTCATGTAAGAGAATTAGATTTTTTTTTTTTTTTTTCCCAGTAACTGATGAAATTTCTCACAGAGCAATTTGGGGACAGAACTGTAAAACCAGAGAGGAGCCCGGCCCTCACCAAGTCGCAGCCATGGTGGCCTCCTTTCTGCTGCGGCAAGGATGAGCTGGGGCGCTGAAGATCATGCTAGAAGCACAAGTATTTTGAGGACTTGCTCTACAGTTTCTCTCTCTGCAGAATCAGGAAAGAATGAAAATGGACTGCCACCGGATCCCAAGAAGCAAAGTCCACCAAAAAGGACTCTACAGGTCGCCGCAAATGGCCCTACCCATTGAGCCATCTGACACCATCACCCACAAGAATCTCCAGCATCATGACTACAGCATCTTAGATCTCAACCTGGACCTCTTGAAATTTAGGATGCCTCAGCCCTCTTCAGGACGGGAGTCACCTCGCCACTGAGAGCCCAGTTTAAAGATAAATCTTCCATTGTCCTGCATTCTTGCCGCAAAAATAAAATCTGCTCACCAGTTAAAAAAAAACAAAAACAAAAACAAAAGAAATAGGGAGGACTCTTGACAGGTTCATTTGAGCCTCCCTGCACTGTGCCTGCAGGACCCCAACACCTGCCTCTCATCACCAGCATTTCCTGTGCTTCTGGATCCCAGGCGGCTCCCGAGCTCAGACTGAGGGTGGGGAAGTGGTGGAAACAGTCGACTTGCAGTCCTCAGATCTGCTGCCTGGAATCCCCAACAGCAAACCCAGGCCAGACAGGAGCAGCCCATGTGTGCTGCACGTCAGGTCAAGGGAGCGCCTAGTGAGTCTCGGCTCCATGTGCAGACTAGGCACACACGTGGGTGCAGGCGGCCGTGCTTGCTGGAACAACCTGCAAACATTTTAGCTCCAACCCGCTGCCCAGACTGAAAACTACTTCCCTACTCTGATGTCACCTGGACCAAGGCGTTCATGCAGCCGGGGCTGGAGGAGGCGTGGTGCGCAAGGTTCATCTCTTTCTACAGGACTGCCGCTCAGCTTGTGTCCTTTAACCCAGGCGTTGTCACTGCCTCGTCTCTCTGCATCATTTTTCATGTTATTGAGTGAAAACGTTTCCTCAGAAAACAGAAAAGCCCACGAAGAACACTGATGCACTTCAGAGGCGGGAAAAGCCCAGGAACAAAAGCTGGGCGGGGAGTAAAGCACCCTGAGAAAGGTGAACACATGAAAACGCAGGTTGGTCCTGACGTGTCCCAGCCTACCGTGCATACAGCCGCACCGTGAAGGATTAAAACAAAGGAAAAGCACGAAAGTTCTTGACACCCGTCACTTGTTGGTGACAGGGAAAACCACAGATACTCGACACCAAGCCTTTAGAAGAAATTTTAGAGCCCAGGAAAACACTGGCTGAGCGACCCTTCCTCCCCGCCGCCCCCGTGGGACTCGGCGCCCTGGGAAGGCCCGGCCTCGCCAGCTCCTGCCGCCGCCCCCCTCCCCCCAACAGAGCGGCTCGGGGAACTGGCTCCGGCGCAAAATGCCCCTCACCACGGAGAGGACACAGGGGAGGCCATGTCGGATGGGAAGATGGGACTGTGGTAACTCAAGCGAGAAGCCCTCTTCTCACGGGCAAGGCCATTTCTGGGGCTGACAATCCTGCTGTGACGGTGCAGGAGTTCTAGAATGTGCTGTGCTGATGGCTGGAGCTCTCAGAGGAGATGTTCTTCAGCACAGCCCAGCTCCACCACAGCCTGGAGCCACGCTCACAGAGCGAGAGGCTGGAGGTTCCCAGGATTCGTCCACCTGGGCGTTAGTCTCTGTGACCACAACGGACAGCTGCTCACAACCGAGGCTGAACCAAAAACCCACGGTGGAAGCACCTCCACTTCCTCTGCACTCCAGTGGAGTGTGGCGACCGTCAACGGGAGCCAGGTGACAACAAGCGGCTGCTTCCCTCATTAGCTGAAAACAGTGTCTCCAGAGCAACACGGTCTGGCTCTACCACTCACTTGGCTGTGTGACCTTGGGCAGGTCACTCAACCTCCCTGAACTTTTCTATGAGATGGAGATAACATGAGCACCCACTGCTCAGGGTGGCCAAGGACTAGCTAGGCTACACACAAGGCCTGGCACCCAGCGGCCAGCCGTTCCTGTCACACCGCCTACCTCAGGAGGCAATGCCAACAGGATGCAGGCTGGGAGGAGGTCACTGGGTCCCCACTTATACTCCTGCAGCCCCAAAGACACAAACAGCAGGCCTTTCCCAGGGGGACCCTATGACATCTAAAGGGACGTGATGAAACTGCTTTAAAACAAAGGTTCTCAAAGAAACAATCCAAAAGGAGTCTGAGGTAAATGCAGAACCTGACTTGCCATCCATTAATTTAACTTACCATCCTTTTAAGTGCAAGCTGTAGAAAATAGGCCTGAAATTGAATAAAGAAGGCTTGAGGCTTGAGTAGGTATAGCTTAGTGGTAGTGCGCATGCTTAGCACGCACAAGGTCCTGGGTTCAATCCCTAGTACCACCATTGAAAGAGAAGGCTCTCGAATCCCTACACTGCCTCTTGCCCTGGGAGCCTCTGGCCGCACACTCTCCAGTCGCCAGAACCGATGGCCACACCCATGGCCTCCTACATGGACCTTTGCCCTCACCTCTGTCGAGAGCCCCTCATATCTCCTTCACCTAAAGTGCTGTGATTTACCAGTGCTTCCTCAGGGCACTTCCCCAGGTCTCCTGGCAGAATCCCTCTCCTGACTTTCAAGTGTCTTCAAGCATCTTCAGTCCTCCTCACATTGCACCGGAATAATCTGTCAGCATGCCTGCAGCCCACTCCAACTGTGAGCCCCTCAAGGATGGGGGACTAGGTCTCGGCTCTTCTTTAACAAGGTAGCACCCAGCACCATGCTTGGCACCCAGATCCTGACAGTTCACTGTTCTCATCCTTCTGGGCAACATACTGACCTTCTGATCTGTTCTGCTAGAGATCATATGAGAGTCTGCCGACTAATCCACAAACTGAACAAACATAGTTCTCAACAGGGGTGATTTTCCTCCCCTAGGGAGCACTGGGCAATGTCTAGAAATAGTCTGAGTTGTCACAATGGACGATGGGAGGAGTGGGTGGGGAGCTACTGGCATCCAGTGGGTAGAGGCCAGAGATGCTGCAAAACATCCTACAATGCACAGGACAGCCCCCAGTACAAAGAATTATCTGGCTCAAGGTGTCAGTGGTGTCAAGCTGAAAAATCTTGGGTTAGATGAACAACTTCCTAGTAGTGGAATGACCTAATAAAAGAGGCACATGGACCACTTCTATGCAAATATGAAGAGAAGGGTCACTCTTAAGGGCCATCCCTACCTCTTAAGAATATTAACTACTATCCTTACAGTCAAAGAGCACCAGGGAAACAAATTCTGTGAAAACTAGCAGGTAACCTAAAACCACTGAGGGCCCTGGAAATCCCTCCTCACAGTTACTGAATGGACTCAGGTACACCCACCCCTGCTGCTCTGTGAGGCTCTACCTCAGACACTGGACCTCAGTCCCAGGGTGGGATCAACATCCCCACACAGCCAGGGAAAACCTGCACAAAGACCTAGGCCAGAAAAGCAAACCTACGATGTCACTCACACATGCATGAAATGATTGGTAGGTCATTTCAAATTTATATGTTTAATGTTATCAATAGCCACAAATCAGTCTGAGGTACCAGACTGTCTCTGGACATAAAAAATAATTATTAAGAAAGAAAATCAGAATTGTTCAAATAGAAAAAAAAAATGAGATGAAGTAGCCAGCTATACAGAGTAATCAGAAGTATATCTGTGGAAACGGGTGAAAAAGTGGCTAAGGACGACTGGGATCTGAGGGACAGGCTGACATCTCAGCTCTGTACCAACCGACTGGGACCCTGTGCTAGACACTTCACCTGCTCACTGTCTCTGTTTGTAAAATGAAAATAACCCCTCTTTCCCAGGTTCCTGTGAAGCACGTCAAGTACTGAGGACAAGAGACAGCACACTAGGGACTCAGTAAAGAGCTAGTGGCAGGAAAGCTGGCTGGAGTGGACGGTGCCACCAGCCACTACCACGGGACCTGGGGCCAGTGAAGCCAGGCACTCAGATGCGGGTTCATCACCTATAAGTGGGCTGCGCCAGTCCACTCACTGTTCTCTCAAGGCCCATGTGAGACTCTGCAGGCAAAAACACAAGGAAGGGTCAGGTGAAGGAAGGAGATTCTTACTTACACCAAAAGCCACCTGGTTTGGGTGCATGCTAATTTGGAATTGACAATGGCTACACTGGTTGGGTTACTTTTGTTTGTTTCTTTCTTTTACTATTACACGGTCTAAGAGAAGAGGGTTAAAGGTAAAGATGTTGAGCAAATAAGATAGAAAGGGAAATGTTTAACCTAGTTCAGAAAACAAGCTACTCAAGCACTAGTGAAACGTTCTCCAACTGAACTCATGAATGCAGATGCTGTAATAACAATGAGGTGATGACACCCACTCACCACCGCCTACACACACACACACACACACACACACACACACTACAGAGGGCCCAACGTGTGCCTGACACTGACCCAGCTTCCTTACAGACAATCTTTCTAATCCCTGCAGTTTCAGAAAAATCATCATCCCCATCTTGCTGGGGAGAACACCAAAGCTTCAAGAAATTTGGGGGCTGGCAGAAGCAGAAATGACAGCCAGGTCGATCGGTTCCAGAGCCAGGCATCCTGCTATTTCTAACCACTTGTAAATCTCCTTCATAGGACTTCATCTTCATGCAAATGTTATACTAATTGCAAAGGATTTTAAATGCAGGATCATTAAAGCAGCAGAGGCTTGGCAGGCCCTTACAGGGCAACATTTGACAAACAGAGGTATTTAAAAGGCTAAAAAATGCATTTCATTGCTTTATTCTACAACTCAGATTGTCCCATAACTCAGACAGCTTCCCCTTGCTCTGATTTCATTCCAAATTAAAGAAGTTTTATTATAAATAAAGAAGTAAGTCACCGTTATGGATAAATGCTACCACAAAAGTCAGCATTTAGAAAACCTGAAAACTTTCTAAAATTCAAAACTCCCTAACCAGCCACTGGGCTAATGTCGGCCACATTCCTTTCCCCTGTGGACACAAGACCAGCCAGGGACAGAAAAGGGATGTTCTGCCTGTGTTTTGGCTGGCACTCAGTGGGCAGAAAAGGAAAGCGACATTTATTAAGTGTGTGTTAAGTGCCAGGCCCACAAGCTCCAGCTCCATTTCAGCCATCACTGGGTCTCATTAGCTAACCAGGAGTGAAAAGTTACTGATGGACAGAATGTTGACAAGATCTCAAAGTATCACCACCACAAAGATAATCATTAATTGCAAAGTGGAAAATGTACATTTACAAGGGAGAGAGTTGGAGTCCTGCCTCCTCAGCCCAGTAATCAGCCTTATTAATTATCACTAATAGTGGGACTGCCTGATGTCACGTGCCACCTGGAACAGTGTGATACGAAGCACACAGTGCGGCTCACGGAGTGCTCTCGGTGTAAAAAAAAAAAAAGGTCATTAGAATCTAACAGCTTCTCCAGACCAAACTCAGGAAGTACAGGGGTCAGAGAAACCACCTAAACGCCATAAGGCAACACCCAGACGGCTCCAGGAGGTGGGACACTGTACATGACAACTGACCAGGACTCTTCAAAAGGCAGTGTTTAAAAAAAAAAGTGTGTGTTTGCGTGTGTGTTTAGGAGAGATTACCAAATGCAATGTGTAGACCTTGATCAGAGCATATTTAAAAAACAAACTCCTGTGACATCTGGGGAAGTGGGAATATGGATTGGAATGATACTGTAGAGTTATAAATTTTCTTAGGTGTGATCACAAAACTGGTTATGCAGAAAGCTGTCCTTATTCTTAGGAGATAACTGATGTTTTTAGGGATAAAGTGTGATGTTGGCTGCAACTTACTTTCAAATGCATCAGCCTCCCCCTGTCCCCACCCAAAAAAGTATACAGAGATAAATGTGGCAAAATGTGAACAATTTCTGAATCTAGGTGGAGGACAGATAGGTATTCACTGCATTATTTTTCAGCTTTTCTGTATTGCTGACATTTTTAAAGATAAAAACTGGGATGAGGTGGAGAGAGGTGATCCCAGGAAAGGCTGTCCCAACAAGAACATGTCTGTGCAGAACACAGAGGGAGGCCAGTTCACCACGGGAGAAAACAGCAGGGACTCTTACTTGAGATTAAGGTTTCAAAGCTGGGTTGACTGGTTTGTGATGTTACTTTGGGGCCTCAGGAAAAAAGCTATCATTTCTCAAGAACAGCAGTGTTCTTGTAAAACACTGACACCTTCTCCCAGCTGGCTAATCCTCAAATCTGTAACATGAAAATAGATAGGTAGATTTATCCTGAGCTCTCAAAATGCTTGTTTTGTTAAAAGCCAATTCTATCCACACTTCAGCCCAGGACTGATGGTTCATGGTGAAGGGGGCTTGAGTTTGCCTTCACAGGTCCTGAGAGTAAACAACCACAAATGGCAGCACACATACTGGCCAACACTGACTTCTGGCTGACGGCTGAGCCACTGACCAGCGCTGGGACAGTTTACAAGCTCCAGGATAGCTTGGCTCTGTCTGCTGTGACTTCGTGGAATCAAGAGACTATTGATAAAGCCACCAAAGCAAGAGAACCGCTTGGCACGGAGATCATGACAAAGGTCCCTCACTTAAAGCATTTCTTTCTACTTAGACACCCAATGCCTTTCAAATGACATTCTAGAAAACCCAGAGGGGAGAGTCTCTTTATAAGCTTTCCTCTGGGTTTTTTGGGCTTTCCTTACACACAAAGGGTACCTTAGCTGAAGCCTCTCGAAAGCTCACCACCTGAACAAGGTGAAGCTGACACTGGGACATGCCCACGGACAGTGGCCTGTAATAGTCTGTATGTTTATGTAGCATAAAGAATCAGCTAGATATATCAACCTGCATACCAACTCTCAACTGCCTGGACTGAGATATCTGAAAATCCACACACAGTGAACCAAGTGCCAGGATAAGAAACCCTGAGAATCAAAATCCTCTCCTGAGATATATGATGTGTAAGAGCCTTTATCTCCAGGTAAAAAACACAGCAACTTTGTACAACAGAAATGAACACAACATTGTAAATCAACTACACTTCAATAAAAAAAATAAAAACAAAACACAGCAACTTGTAAATGGAGAAAAAAGTGATTATTTGGGTAGAAAAAGAAACATAAAGGCAGCGGTCTGAGGATTCACCGAAATCAGGATGTTAAGTGATGATAAATACTACACGGCCTGTCTGGCAGAAAAATGGGTCTATCTTATAGAACAGAGCTGGTCCAACAGGAAAACAGAACAGTATCTGCTGTTTTCAAAACTGAGTAAGTGTCGGAAGTGTACGAGCCCACTGCCCAGGGGAACGAAAATGCCTGGAAGGGAAAAGACTGAGATTCCAAAGAGGACACAGGGACTGTTAGTTTCAACTGCTCAGGAGAGATGACTGGTATTTAAGACATACTTGATGAAACTAACAACGGAATGGAGTGGCCTAACTTTAACAAACCCAGACCTCCCTCAAGGGCTACAAGTGAACAGTCTTGTCTGGGAGCCTGGCACTCCTGACAGCAGCTCTGCCAGACTGAGGAACAGGTGCTGTGACTGGGAAGACCAAAAGCCCAGACAAAGCCAAACAGCTTGCAGGTACACTTCCTGGAGACCACCTCCATCCTCTTCCCTTTCCCCACAAAGTCCATTCCAAAATGTAAAGCAGCTCCTTAGAGATTTTCTTTTCTTCCCAGCAGTGCAAAATGGAAAAGCCCCACTGTCCTACTTCATCAGAACAAGTTTAAGAGATGAGAAAGGATCCCAGTTAGTGGGATTCTCCCTGACCTGCTGTCTGCTCCTAGGTGGGGGAATAGGGCTCAACCCCATGTCAGTGTCCAGGGCAGGCATAGTTCTAGCCTTTCCAACTCACCTCCCTAACACCCCTATTCATCACTGTCCCAGGACCTACTACCCATCGCCACAAGTTCCCTCCACATCTAGCCTTACACTGAGCAAGAGACCACTTCCTAGTCCTGTCTTTGCATACAGAAAATACCGACCACAGCAAGATTTGCACTTGTGCTCTCACTGAAGATTAAAGGGATTGTCCCTGAAGACTGTCAGGACTAGCACCGTCACTCTGAACACATTCAACTCGGCACACTTCTCAGCTGTGAGCAACTCTGCCCCGTCATAATCACATTTCCTTCTCTGAATCACACCTATCAAGCCCTAGGGAATAAGTTGGGCCATCAGCATCAAACCCATGAAAACAGCCAGGGATATGCTAAGAAATCTTAAGTTAGGGAACAGATAAAAACTAAGCCTAGAGTTCATTCAGAGAGAAAGAAAGGCCAGCTGGAGGAGAGAGAAGTGGGGAGGGGAGTGCAGACCCACGCACAATGTCTCGAAAACACACACATACAGTCCATGCACCCAAATCAGCAGCTGATTTTGGCTAAGCTGGCACAAATTATTACTGTGGGAACAAGTGAGTATTTGTTCAGCAGGGAAAATAGCAAGGCAAATAAAGACTGAAAAGGAGAGAAAAAGTAGCAAACATATACAGCCTGGGACCTGTTACAAGACTTCTGAAGGCCAGGCAACCAGAAAAAAAGTGGTGTCCAATAATAGCTTCTTTGGGGTTACCTAAAGCCTGGGAGAATTGACCAAAACAAGTCCCACGTCATAAACAAGCAAAGTTGTAACTCCAGCTACTGGACCCTACAAGACACATGCACCCAGCTGCGGGATCCTTCACGAATGCCAAGAAGCATACTTCCTGCAGGAACTTCCCACTCTGCCCATGTGAGCACAGTGGGGAAGTTTTGAGAACTTGTCATTTTGGAATTAATGCCTCTGTAAAAATAGTTATAACCCTTCCTTCCCCTAAAATGCAATCACAGGGGCACTAGGCCTAAAAGCCAACTGAAGTTTCTTGTTACTTCTAATAAAGGGAAGGATGCACTAAGAAAACAACATAACCCCTCACCATGTGGCACACATAACACACTGGAACTTCTTGTTTTCCAGAAGGGCCATCTGGGGCTTTCTTCCTCATCATGAAACTCTCAAGGAAGGGTCACTGGTGACTTAACACAAGGATTCTGAGACCTCCTCGGACTCTTGAGTCTCCTTCTCCTTTAAGCTCCTAAATTGCCCAAGTCTTATGGAAAGGAAGGATACTTGAAATACAAATAAAAGTGATTGGGGGGGAGGTGGAGTGGGTTGGGAAAGGAAACTGCCAGGGGAGACGAGATACAACTTAATTAGGAAAGCTTGGGACAGAGACGGAAAAGGTGGGCCTGTTTAGGAAGAGGAGAGGAAAACGGAGATGTGGGGAAGAAGGCAGTCTGGGTGGGTCCTGCTCCGACCAAAACAGAAAATTAAACTGAGAAGGGACGGGGCGGGAGGGGTCGGGGTAGGGATGTCGAGAGTGGGGATAGTACTGGGAACCGAATGCACGGCCTAATAAGCCACATACTGCAAGGTGGCAGGCTTTACATGAGAACGGGAGTAAATCTTGGAGGAGTGAAGGTGAAGAAGAAAGCTCAGAATCAGACTGGGCATTTAGGGATGCGGATTCAAAGTGCGAAGTGGAGGCTAAGAAGAGCCTTTAAGATCTGGCAGAAGGGAATATGCCACCGGGGGGGGTCATGGCCGCAAGCTGGAAAGTGAGGTAGCTTTCATTCGCAATGACACGGTTGGAGAAGGGAATCTCAGAAGACAGGTGTGCGCGGGTAGTAGGAGCGGAGCATGGGTGACCCCTGGCTAGAGACTGCAGCGATAAGGCGAGGGGCTCAGGATCCTGGGTTGGGGGCCAGAGCTCCCCATCGTCTGGAAATGCTCAGCCTGGGCTCGCGGGAGGAGGACACCTCCCGCCAAAGGGCCCGGGTCCCCAAGGCCTGAACTCCTCAGGGAGGAGGGTCCCCGAGGCCGGGCAGGGCCCGCGGGCTCGTGGCGCAAGGCCTCAGGAGGGGCGGGGGTCTCGGACTCACGCATCAACGTGCTGAAGGCCACGACGCCGAGCAGCCCCTGCAGGAAGATGCCGAAACTGTGCATGAGCGCGCCGCTCTCACAGCGGCCGGCCCCGGACGCGACGGTGGAGGACGGCCCGCCTGGCAGTGCGCGGCTCGCGTTCCCGGCGGGGCCCTGCATGGCGGGCCTGGCGAGGGGCGCTGGGCGCCACCGCCCGCCCGCCCGGCCTCGCTGGCTGCGGGAGCCGCGCCGCCGAACCCCGAGTCCGAGCCGGGAGCCGGTATCTCCGCCCCACGGCCGACTCGGCACGGCGCGTAACCCGACGTCTGAGATCGCAGCGCCTGATTGGCTCGGCCCGGCGTGGGGGCGGGCCTTGGCCTCTCCCGCTCTCCCCCCGCCAGAGGGGCGGGGCCCCGGCCCGGTGAGGGGGCGGGGCCGTGGTCCAGATTACAGGTAACAGACCAGGTGAGCCTGGCTGTGCCGAAGGGAGTAAGGGCCCTGGGATTCCGAGCTCAGGTCCAGAGGGCAGGAACAGGGAAGGTCTGTAACTAAATTCTTTCCCCCCCGAAGATAAAGCCCTTATCACCTGCATAATTATTATAAATGATCCAGGATTCCACCTTCAGATTCCAAATCAGTTGTTTTGAGTCGGTGGCCAATAGTCTGCATTTTCGGCAATAAGGCTGGATTTCTCTGAAGCAGGTCGTTGAGGAAAACAATCTGCACACAGATTCCTTCTAATCCAGACGTTTGGCGTCCTTGTACTTCCCTTGTTAGTACTAATATCCTGGCCAAAGACTTATTTATCTTAGAATCATTATTCAGGCCCCTAATGGACTTTTCCCCTACTAAGCCTAATTTAAACGGATATTTCAATTCAGTCGCCTTCACTTCAAAATATACAGGGTTTATACCGTAAATATGTTAACATATCCCCATCTCGTTCATTTTGAACATGATTTATAAAAGAAAACCAAGTTCTTGGTTATCAGTCTCCAGAGCCTCCTTCCCTTCACACACAATTTACTCTCACCTAACCCTTTCTCACTCCTTGGAACCTGCTCTCTGCCTCTACCGTGGCCGCTAGTCCCCATTCTGTCATCTACCCTCTCAGCATCCTCTCCAGACATCTTTTGTTGGTGCCCTCAAGCTCCTGACCTTACTGCAGCATCCACTTAATGCCGGTGCCCTCACGGTATTTATTATTCCAGTAGACACTGGGATACATTTGTTGTATAATAAATACCATATCCCAGGAAATTTTCCCTGAAGATAACCACGAAGAAATTCCAATTATAAAAAGAAATTCCAACTACATAAAAGGGTTAAATGCTATCCAAAAGGTTTCATTAACCAAGAAATATTAACTTGATTATCAGGAGAACAAAAATGCTATTGGTTCCCTGGAGCCAATTCTCCAGCAGTTCTCTTATAACACACCTTCCATGCTTCTGTGCCTTTATGTGGGATTCTAGCTGCATGGAATGCTGTTCCCTTTTCCCTGCTCTGTGAACTGCTACTCATGCCTCAAGGCCTGCCTGACCTCCCTCTCCCCACCGTGCATCCACATTACCTTGTGTGCTGTTCCACTAGGACTTTTCAGACTGCTAAATTAGACGGGCATACATACCTCTCTCTCCCAGCTGTGTGTGAGCCTTCTGAGGGAAGGAACTGATTTTTATTCACCCTTGAATCCAACATAGTGCTGGGCACAGAGAGCATGCAACAAAATGCTTTTTAAATTAAATTAATGTTTAATTTATAAAAATTTAAAACTCTCCACAAGTATTGACCATGGGAAAATACAGAAAATCAAGTTTAGAAAATAAATAGGTATGGGAAAATTGCTTTACTGTCTTTAAATCTAAGAAGGTCCCTCATGGGTATGCTCAACAGTTACAGTCCACGTTCGGGGAGAATCAAACAAGAGGATATGTACTTAAAGCAGATGAGATTGGCTGGGCATAAGGAGATTATTAATTGCTTGAAGACACAGACAGTTCAAGGAAAATTGCACACAGAACTAAAAAATGAATTTTTTGACAAAGCAGTGCTCTGCACATCCAGATATGGAGGAATCCTAAGGCCTAAACAAAATATTCATCCAAAATATTTTTTTTAATCCTTAGAAGTTATACCATCAAACTTGATGGAAGTTATTTTAATAGGTATTCTTGTGTATGTTTCTCCTTAAGTATACTTTATCCTCAATGCATAACTTTTAAAATTAAGAGAAAAACAGCAAGCAGGGGGGATACAATGCAATATGCATTTCATTTTGTTCCAAACAAGCAGCTAAAAAAAAAAAAAAAAAAAGGACAACACACATTAAACAAAGTGCATCAGTTCCAAGAAGCTAGTATTAGAAAAAGGCCCAAGGACAGTGCTGGAACCAGCCAGAAGTCTTGCCCTGGCAGGCCTGATTGTCTTTAGAATATTCAACCAAAAAAAAAAAAAAAAAAAAAAAAAAAAAGAAGAAGAAAAGAAGAGGAAAAGAAATGCACATTTTAAAATCTCAAGAGAAACATTCAAACTACACTTCCCTAGAGACTTCTTGCAAAATGAGCAAAGGAACTGCCCAGTTTTAACTTTGTAACCTCCCTCAGTCATCCGCTTTGTAATTTAATTTGCCCAAAAGACCTACCCTCATCCTTTCAGCACCATTTGCCCATGTCCATTCTGCCAAGCTAGGCATGCAGTTAGATTAACTAATACATGGAGAAACACTTAGGACTGTGTTTTCACACATCCTGAGAATAGGCACCCCCATTAGAAACGGGAGCTTCATTTCACTAGCCAGCATCATCAGCTGACTCCAGAGATAGTCCGACACCATTGTCTCCCAGGGCTCCAGGTCCACACTTAACTACTGGTGTTAAAAAGATGTGTCCAGCAAGGCTGTGGCTTCTTTCCCTTTTAAGACAGTCCTCTGTGATAGATTATGACACCAGGATGGAACCAAATGGTGTGTCAAGTCAGAAAAGACACAAAGGGAGGGAGTTTTAAGCTTACTTCTCCATCCTCCCAACCTTAACTCTAGGTTTTGCTGATTCTTGTGAAAATCTAAGATTTTGGAAACACCAGATCCAAGAAAGTCAACCTCCAGTGCACTTATGGCCTACCACCTTCTGTAACTTCACTCCTAAGGCTGCCCTCAGGAACAGAACTACCTGTGTAACCTGGAACAAGTGCAGAGGAAACCCCAGGTCAGCAGGCTTGGAACTAGATCTGTTTGGACTGCGCTTGGAGTTTAGAACTCTTCTGCCAAAGCTCTAAGTCCCCGGATGACTTATTTAGATAAATTCAAATTTCCAAAGTATGCACATTCTCATACAATGGCTGGGGATTATCAAAATTCACTAGCAAAACACTGTAAGGTGAATAAAGTCAAGGAAGAATTATACTTGTGTGCAAGTGACTGATTTCTTTTTGTTTTTGCAGGAGGCTCTGTCCTACAGGGTTTCTGAGCCAGCACCATGCATGTCACATGGTTACTTACAGTGGATGCAGGATCAGACATTCACATTTTTAAAGGGGGAACCCAGTCCCCTCCAAGACTTATACTTCCATTTGTTAGTGATGCCTTCTCCTTCACTTTCGTAAGGCCAACTGATAATACAGACTACTTTTGAACTTACACACACACACCATCCCCAATATACAGGACCAGACTTCAAACCCAGTGTGTATTTTCACTGCTGAGGCTATGATCCTAACAACTTTCTCAGAGCATCTGTGGGAATCAATCAAACCAGCACATGGTGACTTAAATATCAATAGTCTTTGGTGATAGATGCCAAGTAAATGTAAGTGCCTACTACGATAGTTTTCCCAATGTCCCCATTTAGATAAACCTTACCTACAATTCCCTGATGTTCTCTGCATCACCCAGAAATACTTTTTGGCTTGAGTGAGGGGGATGGTTCTGAGTCCTATTCAACTTAGGGCCTCCTAAAGGTTTTACTCTGTATTCAGGTACTGTATCAGTGACCGAATCAGTGTAAGAGAACAAGTAAAATGTATTCAAGTCCTCAGGAAGCTTTGGTCCAATGTCCTCTCTCTCACAGTGAGAATTTTACTTCCAGGAGAAGCAGCATGTAAAGGCCAAGTTTTGAACTGTTCTATGTCTGCCTCTATCATAATTAAATACATTTACCCAAGAAGCCCATCTCTTCCAGAGGTTGGTAACTACCCTTCCCTGACCTCATATCTTTAATGTAGATGCTAGGAGCCACCTACATCACTAAACAAAGGCATTTAGGATAAAAGCCCCCATTAATACATTCCCTGCATTAGCCTCCTCAACTCTTCTTCAAACAAGAGGGATGAAAGTAGTTTATAAAGGAAAATAGCATAATTCCCACAAGCCCACAAAATAGTCAAAACGTCATGGCAAATCTTCACGTACAATAAAAGGTTTCCTTAACACATTAACACTAAGCAGTAGGCTTATACTGGTCAGGCAACTTTAAGGTCCAGGAGGATGATAGAACCCAGTCACCTGTTTCCAAGCTTGTCAATCCAGAATCAAAAATGGATTACGGAAAACTTTGACCTTAGGGGCCAGCTGAAGGTGAAATTTAGACAAATGCAGTCCCTTACAATGTACCTCTCATAAATTTAAGAGGCTGATATCTTTGAAAAACAATCTCATGTACCTATGTGCAACATACAATTTTACCCCAACATGGTGAGCTATTATCAGGCTTAAAATCTGTTTCAGAATCACAAGATTCAGCCTGTCACTGCTGTCCAGTCCAGCCCCAGAAACATGATGAGGCGAATGGAGTCTAAATTTTATACTTAAAAAAAAAATGCCCTATGCCAAATTCTCAATTATCCTCTTTTATGTGACATCTGGGAGTAGGAGCTGGGGGTATATACTTCTTTAATGTAGTTACCTAATAAACTATTAGCTTGGTATGAGAATGCAGGAAATATTATTAAGGGAAACCCTAATCATCTGTCCAATTTAGAGTCATTCTCTCTAGGAGAAAGCTGAGCTTGAATAATCATAGTTGGGCCTGATTCTACCTGATCAGAGACTACTACTTAGGGCTGTGTGTTTCACCTTTCAGGGGCTTTGTCCCCCTCACCTGTGAAAGGAGGTGTTCTAAATTCTATGGTTTCTGAAGAAGTCAAGAGAGAGACAATGTAACATACTCAGTGTTGCATTTGATAAATTCCCTCTTAGAAAAAAAAATCTCATTTTCTTAAATAAGAAAACAATGTTAACTAATTCTGGGTGTTTTTCGTTCCACTGATCTCTAAGGAACTATTTGCCTTAGTGCCTTCACTGCTAAGCTCTCAGGAAATATTACTACGCAAGATCTGCCCCTCTGTCTACTTAGTGCTAACTGTTTCCAAGTATCTTATATATGCTTCTCTCCCATGGGCATAGATTCAATCAAAAATTTAAAACCTGGCTCTCTGATGAGTTCAAACATACTAACTTTTACTTAAATGAAGCTTATTTCCAGGTATATCTGGTAGTAATCTAGGCAAAGAGTTGATGTGTTAATACATGGTTTGGTTGGAGGTCTTGAGTTAAGATGGTTCATAAATTGTCGAATGAAGAGAGGATTCAGGCTACAGAATGTCTGACAAGGTCTAGAAAAACAGGTGGGGTGGGGGAGGGAAAAAAGGAAAGAAATCTCCATCAGTTTAAATTTGTAATATTACCTTATATTTGTATAGCTGTTTAGCATTTACCCAATTTGTGATTTTAAAACATTTTCAAATCTTGAAGAGGAATGACTGGTTAAATGACTAGGATAATTAAAAACAACAAAAAACAAAAAACAAACAAAAAAAAACAACCACTCAGCAAAGCAAACCATTTAAAGGAACCCCCTATGTATGTATCTTTCCTCATTCCCCATGGCTGGAACAGTACAGCAAATGCTGTTGCTCTATAGTAGCTAGCAGTGCAATCATAAGTGAAAATTCATCTGCAGTTTAATGTCAACTTGAGCTGGGTTAAAAGAAACACCTAAAAGAAAAGCAAGTTAGTAAGTGGGAATTGACTGTAGATTACATTTGATCTAAAGGTTTGACCAAAGAAAAGTGTCCACGTGACTAGGCAAAGACATTTCTAGAATCCTAACCACCTTTTAATCTTCACCCAGCCACTGAGGACACACCGTCACAGAAACCTGATGCTCTACATCACCCCCAAAACACGTTTTCTCTATTGTGCTTCTAAACTATCTGCCTGGAGACACCACGAAAGAAGGGGAAATGGGCTTTCCTGTGGGTCCAGGGAACACCTGCTGATTTTTAACCAACATGAGGACTCTCAGAATGAAAGTAGACAAACAACTGTAGAAAAAAGCAAACAAAAAGAAAAGCTACCGAAGTCTCTCTGAGAACTAATGGGAAGAGAGCATTTCAACTGAAATAGCAACCATCTTTGCGATACTACTTGCAACAGGTAGCCCAAGCTGAGGTCAAGATGGAAAACAATGACAGAGTTCTTAGATCACATCAGTTAAAGAATTGGTATAAGTGTCACACAATGCTTCTAAGAAAGCAAACAGTGTTTTTCCTCCCTCCAACTTCTGTCATAGTTTTAGTGTTCATGTAGTTTAAAAATGGTATCATACAAAAAACCTCATATATGGCTATAAGCTCAATTATCAACAGAGGTAGTAAAACAAAGGAACTAAGAATAGATTTTAAAATGGATCAAAGTGTGACTGTACATTCAAAACCCTAGAGCCACATAATCATCCCCAAAATGAACTGTTTTAATTTTAAAAAGTTTAAAAACACAATGACAATGAAGCACTGATGTGCCTTAGGCTCAGTCCCCAATCAGTGCTGACTTAAAGCTATGTCCTCTCTTTCCAAGAAAGAGAAAGCAGAGAACAAAGTTCAATCTACAATGGGAAGGAACAGAAAGAACAAAAAGAAAACCAGAAGGGTGTTTTCCAGCAGCCTAGATTATTCGTTTTCAGGCCACACCAGTGGAAATGTGTATTCTTCTTATATGAGTCTTTTCTTCACAATCTTAATTTTTTTTAAACTGCAATCTGCTGAACAAGAGATGCCCACATTTTCACTGGCAGGAGAGCACTTCTGTGCAGTTTTTGCTTCCTCAGTGTGGGTCCTCCTTCCCTGAAAGTGCAAAGAGAGCAAGCCGACACCTGCAGGGCCCAGAGCCCCAGGACTATTTCAGCTCCACTTGTAAAGCAGAGCAAAGGATATGCTGCATTTGTGCTTCAAAGATACAGCCCACTTTGGTTGTCTTTCTCAGTTGGCAAATTGTTCATAAAAAGCAAACTTGATCCTCTCTATGTGATGGCAAAGTTTGATGGCAGGGCCCAATTTTAAGTCCATGCACTCTTGAACAGTGGGAAGGGTAAGGAGCAACAGGGCCTGCCCATCAATTTCCTGTTAAAACATAAAATACAAATTATCTATGGTGTACACATTATTGGCAGCTTGATTATGACAGCACCTGTTCACCTTGCTTTGTCAAAATCAGTCCCTGTGTTTCACCTTTCATTACTTTTTCCCTTTAAATAAATATCACACATTTCCTTTTAAAAGCCTCTCATAATCCACCATACTAATCTTCAGAATTAGTAACAGAAGTTCTATCAAGGATAAGAATCCATTTTGCTCAGCAGAAATTTAGTAAATGCCTTGTAACTAGCAACTAAACGTGCCAAAAGAAACATGTTTTTTGAGGAGTCTTTCTAAATCTGAAAGAAAATATTGCATATAAACTTTATGTTTTCCTACTCTGTAACATTCACAAAAGCCTGACAAGCTCTTCAAAGACGTTCAGTTTTGAATCTCCTCAATTATCAAAACAAAATTTATTTCAGTATTAAAGCCAGAGACTATTTCCATTAGAGCCTAACACATTACAGATATTAATTATTTTTTAAAATAAGCAAATCATTAATTTTGGGAAAGAGGGGGACAATTAAGCATGGCATGCTTGATTTTAAGCCATTTAATGCTGGATGGAAACAAACTCTTTGGGAAAATGAGCATGCAATGATAATCTGCTTCAACTATGAAGGAAGTCAGATAAATAACTTTTTATTATATTTCTACTCCTAAAAAGGGAGATAATTTTTTCCTTTTTGATAGAAATATTTCTCCTATGACTTGTAAATAAATTGCTATTACATCCATAGGACAATGGATGCTAAAAAGACACATTACTAAAAAGTAAAGGTCTCTGTGATTACCTGGTCTAGGAATATTCTTGCTAACGGAGCACAGTCGGTGGATCTGATGAACCGCACAACATCTGCCACGCTCCACTTCAGGGGGTTACTGTCCAGGTGAAGCCTTTCAGCAACTTCAATCCTTATTTCCTTTATTCCCCACAACAAAAGCAAATCAAATGGTGGAAGAGCTATTCCATTCTAAGAAAATCTCTACATGAAGTCATAACCCTTTAAGGCAGGATTTAAAGTGGTTTAGGACATGACTTCTCCCAGCAAAGATGGCAAAGGCCCGTACACATTAGGTACTCAGGAAATGTTTGTCTTTTATAATAAATATCAGTGGACAAGAATTTATCTCAAAGTTTCAGCACAAATAATTTAAACACTTTAACAGAGAAACATACTTTTTAAATCTCCCATTTGTTCCTTGGTGTAGTTCAGCACACTATCTGGTAGAGTGCAGAAGTGAATGGGATGGTATTTCCAATGAGAGAAGACAACTAAATTATCAGGAGAAATCATTTACTGCAATCCAATTTTAAAACACTAACTTAACTGCCATTCTTGTAATGTGTATATATAATATGCATATATGAATATACTAAACATATTGGTTTAACCAGAACCAAAAGGATAAATAATCTATTTCTACAAAACCATATATATTATGAAAAATACAAAAAAAGGCAGTTTTTCCTAAACTAAATGACAGGCTATCAATAAACTACCAATGAAACTTTTTTTTCTTAAACCAAGAAGCCATTCGGAGGGAGACCTTCTTCCTGGTAAGTAGCTGATCTCCAAATCATCCTTGAAACACAAATAAATCACTGAATTTGGAATCTTTTAAAAAGAGACCCAGGAAATTCAACTGAAGCCTGTGCTGAAATAAATGTAATGCCAACATCATTAACAATTAGATTCTAGAGGGCAATGATGTCAAGAGAGGAAAAATGACACTGTTGTTTTAAAATGTCTACCTTTGGTGAAGGAGGTTTATTCTCATCATCAGAAAATGAAAAAGTGCGAAGCTCTCTTTTTCTTCTTTGTCTGTCTGGAGGCAGCGATGTGGAGATCTCACTTTGGGTAGGAGAGGAGGAGCATGACTTTTTTTCTGACATTTCTGACTCCTCCTGTAGCTCGTCCTGCTGCTCAGATGTACTGCCCTCACTTAGGGAATCATCATCCCCTTCATCTGGGTCATCCTCATCTTCACCCCCACTTCCCTACAGGACAAGGAGAGAAGTCTCATTGAAATTCAGGGCAAATCAGTTCCTGGACCACAAACCCATATTCTATTGGCCAGAAATCCGAATCAGAAAGACCTGCAGGTATTATTTCTGTCTGTACTGTAAGGCAAGGATCTCCTGGCTTCTAGACATTATAGGTACACCACAGATCTCATACCTGGGGGGAGCCCACTGGGGTATTATCAACAGACGCAGAGGAGCGTTTCTTCTTATGAACAAAAACATTTTTCCGCCTCTTTCTCCTCTTACTGGCTTTTTTCAGGGCACATGCTAAGTTACTATGCCCACCAGGTGGCCTCCCAATTCTTTTATTTTTCTTCTTTCCATAGTAGTGTGCTAAATGTGAATGACAAGGAAAAATGAAGCAGCTTCATTATTTTTATGCACCTCAAACCACAAGAGATTCCACTACCATAGTGGAAAACGGGTACACTGTACCTAATTAGGGTTTAGATTCCATACAGTGGAAGAATCTTAACTGTATAGATTCTAAATGTACAGTCTGATTAGTAATGACAAATGCTAAACCTGAATAATCGTCCCCTATCAAGATACAGAGCATCCCTATCAAACTAGAAAGTCCCCAGGGTCACTTCCTAGTCAGGCCCCCTTACCAGAAGTGACCATTATTCTAATTTCCATCATTATAGATTAGTTTTACCTCATCTAAGGAAACATTCAGTAAACACTTTTTTCAACAAAGCTTCTTTCCCTCAGCATCATGTTTCTGAGTTTCATCTGTGCTGTTGTGTTCTAAGCATGAACATCTAAGGAGTTCATTTCTCTATACAGATGAAGCGCATACCATTGTATGAATATACCAGTTTATCCGTTCTGTTGACAAGTGCCTGGGCTGTTTCCAGGTTTCAGCTACTATTAAAGTTGCAGTGAACATTCTTGTACAAGGCTTTTAGTAGGCATGTCATTGTTTTCCTTGAGTAAATACTTAGGAACAGAATTGCTGGATCATATGATAGACATATGATTAACTTTTTAAAAAATTGCTAAGTTTTCCAAAAGGGTTATATAATTTTACATTCCTGTCAGTAATGTACAAGAGATCTAGCTGCTCTGTACACCTTTGCAAAGTGTGGGATTGTCAGTCTTTTTCACTTTAGCCAATTCAGTGGATGTGTAGAGATTTCTCACCATAGTTTAAATCTGCATTTTCCGGACAACTGATGCTATTGAGCACACTTTCATGTGCTTATTGGCCATTTGCACATCTTTTCTGGGGGAAATGTCTATTCAAGTCTTTTACTCATTTTTTAAAATGGTTTTTTCCTCTTGTTTCTTTAATTTTTTATTGAAGTGCAGTTGATTTACAATGTTAGTTTCAGGTGCACAGCAAAATGATTCGGTTATACTTATATATTTTCAGATTCTTTCCCATATGTTATTATAAGAAATTGAATATAGTTCCCTGAGCTATACAGTAGATCCTTGTTATTTATCTATTTTATATACAGTAATGTGTATCTGTTAATCCCCAATCCCTATCTTACCCCTCTCCCCACCCTTTCTCCCTTGTAACCAGTTTGTTGTCTATGTTTGTGAGTCTGTTTTTGGTTTGCAAATAGAATTTGCATCATTTTTTTAAGATTCTACATATAAGTGATATCATATGATATTTATCTTTCTCTATCTGACTTATTGCACTTAGTATGATCATCTCTAGGTCCATCCATGTTGCTGCAAATGGCATTATTTCATTCTTTTGTACAGCTGAGTAATATTCCATTGTGTGTGTGTGTGTGTGTGTGTGTGTGTGTGTGTGTGTGTGTGTGTGTGTGTGTGTGCGTGCGCGTGCGCGCGCCAGTCATCTGTTGATGGACATTTGGCTTATTTGGCTTGTTTCCATGTCTTGGCTATTATAAATAGTGCTGCTGTTAACAGGTTGCTACTTGTCAGGAAGACTCCTTGGCCACCTGTATGAACAATACCCCACCTCCTGGCCTTCCTCACTCTCCTACTTTACTCACCTGGCTTCATTTTTCTCCACAGTACTTATCTCTATTTGTTCACTTGTTTATTATCTGTTTCCCACATCAAAATGTAAACTCAAAGAGGATAGGATTTTTTTTCTTTACTGTTGTATTTCAGTGCTAGAACAATGGTGGCACATGGTGGACACATAATAAATACTTGCAGATTGTATAAATAAATTATATAACCTATGAGGTACAATAACTAATTTATGTTTTATATGTTATATATAAAAGCTGGCAAACTATGGCCCATATGTCAAATGTGGCCCATGGCCTGTTTTGGTATGGCTCTCAAGCTAAAAATGGTTTTTACATTTTTTAAAGTGTTCTTTTAAAAAATCAAAATAAAACAAAACAAAAAAGAATATGCAAAAGAGATTATTTGACCTGTTGCCTAAAATATCATTAATTATCTAGCCCTTTACAGAAAAAGTTTGTGTACCTCTGCTATATCTGAATGTCTGCAAAATAAAAACTTTCCAGGATAGAAGGTATGATCAGCTGCTATAGTTAACAAATTTGTAAAACTTGACTCACTATATTTGGTCTTTGTAAGTACAGAGCAGTTCTCAGAACATTTATCCAGAACCATCCGTGGACCAAAGAGATTAGGACAGCACTCCAGTTTGATACAGGTTTGCCGGCAGAATTCAGTCACCCGATCTGCTGTTTTTACTATCTCAACAGTAGCTCGATAACTCTTTCCTTTGTATCTGCCATTGGAAGACATCAGATACAAGTTTATTGGGCTAGTGATTACACAGAGAAAAATCAAGTATATTAACAGTCCCGAAAAATATTTTTACTTCTTGGAATAGTCTATGCCCCTTACAGTTTGAAGACTATGAAAAAAATAAAGAATTTATATTGTACTTAAGTCAAATTTATAATCTAGTAAGTTATGACAACTGAAAGCTGAGTTTTTTATATTAGCAAAATAAGGTTCCTGCTTTCTGTTCCTAAGTTTAAGGTTTTCAAGTAATAAATTCTACACTAACTACTAAAAGAAAAGTGACTTTCATTAAATCTGTCTTTCCCCTAGAGCAGTGATGAGCAGAGTGTGGTCCATGGACCAGTATAACCTGTCACCCGTCCATGACAAGATCAGGTCAGAAAACAAAAGTAAATGTTTATAATCTTTCACAGTAACTTGCATAAGTGATTTTATGGCTCTTAAATCTGATAACAAAAAACTTGTTCCTGTATTTTCTTTGAAATTCTTTATTTCTTATAACCCATTTTTACCATATTTTATAACAGTATTGGCCACCAACAGGATGGCAATGTAAAAAACAAAAACAAAAACAAAAACAAAAACAAATCCAGTCCCTTACCACAAATAGTTGAAGCAGCACTGTCCAAGGGAACATAAATATCCTAATATTATCCATAAAAGAACCAATTCTGTTACCTGTTAAGAACAAATAAGAATAAAGGGCAGAGGGGCCCACTCACTTGGCCTTTAGGACTTCCCCACATCCATGCCACACAGAGTCTCTGTCCAGCTGCAGCTCCCGAAGGACACGACTGGGTTTATAGGCTGCATTGATGAGTAAAGTGAGGACCTGCGCTCCATTTTCAAAGCAGAAATATGGGTTGGGAAGGGGAAAAGCAGACCATTAGAACCTTGCCATCCCCTAGAATGTCACCTAGGTGGTTAATGCTAGTCATATTAATTAAAAAAATTAATAAATAAAAATATTGAAGATACGACAGCTGACCAAAGCTGCAAGTAAGACAGTAATGAGACCCTCTTAAATATTCTAAACATTATGGTCAAGAGAAATAGGCACCACAAATTAAAAATTACTCTAGCATATGCTTCCAAATCCTTCCCCCTTCAAGGTACACACAGAAGCTCCGGCCTACCTAAGGCTTCTGAAAAGTTCAATAACCTCACATCTGTTACCCAGTGCGGCACCCGGCTGGGCAGCCCTGGAAGTCCAGCAGAAGCGTACACAGCTCTAGCGTGGTCCTGGGTTAATGCCACATAGCCTCTCAGGCTTAAGACTACTCTCACACGTTCACTGCTGCACGGTCCTCATGAGGTCTCTGATGGAACACTTTTCTACACTGACAGAGGGGAACCTGCTAGGTGAAGAACTGCCCTCTACAGAGCAGAAATAATTACGTGCCCAGTTCATTGTCCAATACATGAGGAAAGTGAGTCACATTTGATAACACCTAGAGCCGTCACATCCACGGCATGTAGATCCTTATATGAATGAATCCACGAGACTGCTGTGAAATTCCCAAGTTCTTCTACTCTAGACAGGAACCTTACCTCTCTGAGGACCAGGACACAGTTTCCGGGTCCCACACATTGAGGCAGCTCCGCAATTCTTCCTTTGTTAAGATATGGCCCTGAGAAGCAACGGTGGTTGAAGTATATCTTTGGACAGCAATATTTTCCATTAATCATAACTAAGAAATGAAGAGAAACAAATACTCAGAACAGAATCATCTTTTACTCCATGTTTCCAAAGTTGGATTAGTGGGAGGAAAAACACAGATATTCACCATTATATAAAGCTATGAACTACCTATTTTGAAGCTTAACACGTTGTCTGAGCATGAAATACCTAATACTCACAACAAGTCTATTACAGAGCTATCACTTTGCTGAAATCAAACAACATTCTTAATTACTGCAGATTAACTCTTGGTTAATGCAACATTGTTCCAGAGCCCCAGGCTTCTATCACTACAGGAAGTGGAGGATTTACTTCAAGAATTCATGATGATTCCTGAAGACCAACTAACTATTCAATAATCTATTCTGGAGTATCTCTAGGGAGTAATGGTGAATATTATCCAGAAAAACAATTTGTCCTGTTAAAACCACCGAACTAGTGTGTTAGCAGCCTTTGATGATGTGGGAACCCTCCCACCTCTGGGGTTCCTCAGAGGGCTTAAAGTATGCTGTGACCACATCTTTAAATTCTTTAGCTATTGTGGGGTATAACTGTGAACACTGTACTCCAACAGAATGCTTTTTAAATCCTCTCATATAAGTAGCTGGCAATTGAGCTACTAAGCGTAAAAAACTAAAACATCTGTTTTAGTTTCAGAAACTAAAACATCTTCGTTTTCATTTTCCTATAAGCAAAGAGAAGCTCTTCTGATGGATACTGCCCTGTTAATCCAAAGGAAAGATGTGTTCACTGCCCACTGCTGTTAGGACCCCACAGCACACACTGTTCACTCTCTAATTAAGAACTCAGTCTTAGCACAGCAGTCAGCATGTCAGCACCCACTTGTCCATTTTGAACTCTAAATCCAGATCCCCTTCTGGGGAGGCTCCCTGCTACTGGAAATGTTGGCAGTTTACAGTTCTCAGTTTTAAGTCTATCCCAGAATTACCCTTAGTCCAGAACCGCCCCTCTGTAGGAGACAGCCACTGTGCCCAAGGTCCCTTTGTGAGATGGGGAAGGAGCAGCAGCCCACTTCCAAGAACTAACCCGTGAGGGAGTACAGGGGTGTGGCCACCACACTGCCACGGGAGAACGGCTCTACACCAGTGCTAAGGCTCCCTGTGGGACTGGACGGGACTTCTGTTACAGCTGCATCATGGCTCATCTCCCTCTGCCCAATCCTGTGTCCTTTGCTCTTCCCAGGAGTGTTCCCCAAAGCTCCCCACCTCAATGAAACTCCTGCATGCAAACATCAGAGTCTCAGGTTCTATTTCCAAGGTAACCTGACCTATGACAAAACCCAAACCAAAAAGAATTTGGCTATGGTCACAAAAGATATTAATGTCTTAATTCTGTAGTTTCAGTAGGTATTAGAATGGTAATACATCAAAAATAGGGAGTCTTACAGCCCTGATCCTCTATATATGACATAAACAAAAGGCAGTGGGTATAGAAGAGATAAAATGATAGGTTTTGAACTTGAGAAAAATTTGAGTTCCCTTTTTGACTCTTCTACTCATAAGCTGTGTGACCTCTCCAAGCTTTGGTTTCTTTTCTTTTCTAGGCATTTACTAAATACCACCCCAATGCCTAATCCATGCTAAAATACATAACAGCCAAGATGCTAAGCATTATAAAACCAGCAAATGGTAGTCAAAAGCAGTTCCAACGAGAGACTCCTGGACAAAAGTCTCAGGCCTCCAGCAAGGATCCTTGTCTTATTTATCAGGCATTGTCTCTGGGACAATCTTTTTTTCCAGTGTTTTATTTTTTTCTTTAATTGTGAAATACATTTACAAAGTGTGTACAGCATACAAAGGTTTTAAAGAAGAATAAATATCTACTTCTCAACCACCAGGCTTAAAAAAAGAGCATGACCTGGAAAGCCTCTTTACTTAAACACAGGGATGATAATATTGGCCTCCAGAGCCTTTAACACTGACAAGTTATCAGTAAATAATAGCTAAATTATTATAAATGGACAGAAAAAACAGCCTAAAGATAATTATTAAGCTAAACACATCTTGGACCATTATAATTCTTTAAAATCACAATTAAGAGACCCCTCTATAAAGCTATAGCCCATAAATCAAATATATTGTTTAATCTGTTTTTAGAGACAGTCCATTAAAAGAAACTAAACATCCTCTTTTCCATAAGATTACAAGCAGTTATACCTGAGTCTGTGGAGTTCAGCTCCTGATTCTTCAGACCCTCATGGACAGTCCTCGAGGATGGTATTCTGGGCCAAGAAAATACAACAAAATAATGAGATAATCCTTAAAGTCAGTAAAATGTGAGGATTAGTTTCCTTCAAGTCTAAGAAGAAAGCAAATGTGGCAGATTGCAAAATCTATAACAAAAGGTGCTTCCTTGATCACATTTTTTTTAAAAAAACAAACCAGCAACTGTCTTTAAAACTGTGTGCATATTCTACAGGGACAAGTCTATAGACAGTGCTGTGACAATGCACGTTCAAGTGAACTTTCATCCATGTGAGCAACAAATTATAGAATTCCTTGTGGGATTCTTAAACCACAAGTAAAATACAGATGGTCCCTGATTTACAGTAGTTCGACTTAATATTTCAACTTTATGATGGTGCAAGAGCAATATTCATTCTGTAGAAACCATACTTTGAATATTTTTTGTTTTTAAATTTTTATTGAAGTATAGTCTATTAGAGTATGTCAATTTCTGGTGTACAGCACAATGTCCCAGTCATGCATATACATACATATATTCATGAATTTTGAATTTTAATCTTTCCCCTGGCTAGCGCTGTAGAGTACAATCCTCTCTCATGACGCTGGGCAGCAACCCAGTCAGCCAAAGACCACAAGTGTAAACAGCCAATACACTTACAACCATTCTGCTTTTCATTTTCAATACAGTGGTCAGTAAATTACATGAGTAGTCTTAGTACTATATGATTTTGTCTGACTATAGGCTAATGTAAGCGTTCCAACCATGTTTAAGGTAGGCTAAGCTACGATGTTTGGTAGGTTAGGTGTGTTAAACACATTCTCAACTTAAGATACTTTCAACTTAAGATGGATTTATCAGGACATAATCTCATCATAAGTTGAGGAAGATCTGTATTCATTTTTTTAAGATGAAGAACAGAAACTTCTCAGGCCTGCTTCCTTCTTCCAACAGTTTCAAAAGTAAATACAAATTAAGTTATAAAAATACAGAATTACTCCATATGCAGCAATCACTGAAAATGGCTAATTCATCTTTAAAATACTTCCTGACTAAAACGTTGGATTAGTCTCGACAACTAAGTCAAGGAAAAACCCAAAGCCAGTATTTTTTCACTATCTTCTCACTTCTCTACCTGGGACAGAATTCCGTAGCCTTTCTCTCCACATCAGTTATCATATTTATTATTCACATAGTCACAAAAGCAGCTATAAATTCTACAGAATTTGCTGCCGACTGAACTGAGTCCCCTTAAATACATATGCTGCAGCCCTAATACCCTGCCCTCCTCCTTGGCTGTGTCTGGAGATGGGGCTTTTAGGCAGTAAATAAGGGTAGGGCTCTAATCCAACAGGATGGTGGCCTTACAAGAAGAACAAGGAAGATCTCCTTCCTCCTCACCACGCCACGTGAGGACACAGCAAGAAGACACCCATTGGCAAGGCAGGAAAAGAGCTCTGACCAGGAACCAAATTGGGCTGGTGCCTTGATCTTAGACTTCCAGACTCCAGAACTGTGAGAAATATGTTTCTGTTGTTTAAACCACCAGCCTCTGGTATTTTGTTCTGGCAACCTGAGCTAAGATAGAATTGAAAACCCAGTTTTTAAAAACACACATGTACACACAGAACCATTGTATTTTTATGGCACCACTAATTCTTTGCTTCTCCAAAGCGTGGATGAAGGAATGCTGCAAAGGGCTCCTTGATGGGACAGAGGCACTCCTCTGGGTGTGGCTTTTCTTGCAGAGTTGTTGTCTTCATCTTGTTTTTTCACTGTGACAAATCATATCCTGATTCACAATCTTTGCTCTTTCTTAACAAATACCAGCATAGAGACTTTCCTCTCTTACTCAAATGTCTTCAGGGTCCAAAAGCCAAAGAAAACTCAATTTGGGGAATATCCTGAGAATGCACTTTACCCTTCTGTATATAACACTACCTTAGAAAATGCAATACTGTAAGGAGAAGTATGTAAACTATTAAAAGCTGAATTAAAGGATTTTGCTTCCATCTGAGAAAATAGATGAGGAGATACACTCTCTGAAATAGTTACTTCTTTTTCTAGAATCTAACTTTCAAATGTCAATTATTCAAACATACTATTATATTACTTACTGTTTTTCTGGTTGAACCACTGCAATTTTCCTCTGTTTGTTCACTGTAAAAAGAAAACAAAAATATAAATAACAAAATAAACAAAGGAAAAGTTTCTTACACATTAAGCTAACATTAGCACATAGTTGACCCTTGAGTAACATGGGTTTGAACTGCATAGGTCTGCTTATACGTGGATTTTTTCTGCAGTAAATGCTGTAGTACTATGCAGTCTGCAGTTGGTTGAATCCACAGATGCAGAAACGCAGAGACAGAGGGCTGGCTATGGCACTTGTGCATCTGCAGATTTTGGTATCTGTGCTGGGTCCTGGAACCAATCCCCCACGTATACGGAGGGACGACTACACACAATTTACTGGTCTTTAGTATATTCAGAGTTGGGCAATTATCACCACAATCAATTTGAGAATATTTTCATCATCTCAAAAAGAAACCTGGTACCTGAAGCAATCATCTTCCCACCTTCTTCCCACCCCCGAGCCCTAGGCAACTACTCATCTACTTTTCCCCTCTCTAGGTGTGCCTGTTCCTATAAATGAAATCACACCACACATGCTCTTTTGTGACCGGCTTCTTTCACTTAGCATATTGTTCTCAGTTTATCCATGTTGCAGTGTGTATCAATACCTCATTCCTTTAGATTTCTGAGGACTGCTCTGTTGTATAGACACCACATTTTGTCTATCCATGAATGAGTTAATGGACATTTGGACTGCTTCCACTATGAACGTTTGTGTACAGGTTTTTATGTGAACATACGTTTTCACTTCTCATGAGCCTGTAACTCTATGTTTAACACTTTGAGGAACTGCCAGATTGCTTTCCAAAGCAGCTGAACCATTTTATATCCCCACCAGAAAATGTTCGTAAGAGTTGACTGACCCAGGGAGGCCTGAAAATATTATTTTGGGTTTTTGTATAAAGATACATCAATACTTACTTACAGTACTGGCTAGTTAAATATACACAGAACCAGGTTTTAAATACAGTTGACCCTTGAACAACACAGAGGTTAGGGGTGCTAACCCCTGTGCAGTAGAAAATTCACGAATAACTTTACAGTCCACCCTCTGCATATGCGGTTCTCCATCTGTGAATTCAACCAAACCAGGATCGTGTAGTACTGTCGTACATATTTATTGAAAAAAATCCATGTTTAAGCAGACTCACACAGCTCAAACCCATACTGTCCAAGGGTCAACTGAACTTTAAAAGAGCAAATTTTATAGTATATAAATGATACCTCAATAAAGCTATTTTTAAAAGGGTGTGGTGGGGTGGTGGGATGTCACTTTAAGATTAGGTTACAAAACATGCTGACTTGCGTCTTGCTCAACCTCTTACTCTCCGGCTTGCTGGCTCTGATTGAATACAACCGCCAGGCTGTGGGTTCCTCCTATGAAATGGCCCACACAGCAAGAAACTGAGGGGAGCCTCCAGCCAACAGCCAGCAAAGAACTGAGGCCCTTAGTCAAACAGCCCAAGAGGAAATGAACTCTTGCCAATAACCATCTGAATAAACGTGGGAATAGATCTTCCCCCAGCTGGGCCTTAAGATGACTGGGATGACGAGGGCCCTGGCAGACACCTGAATGCAGCCTCACTGGAAATTCAGACCCAATGGACATAGCTAAGTTGTGTTCAGATTCCTGATCCACAGAAACTATAATAAATGTTTTGTTATAATAAATAATTTCCTATGTGGGAACAAATAACTAGATCATTTTATTTTTCTCTGAAATGTCGAGATTCATCCTATTTGGTACAGCCACACAACAGATTAATTTAGCAATCAATCCTTTGACCCAGAAATAGGCAGCTACCTCGTGCTCGGCGAGGAGTGCTGAGGGGATGGCCATTGGTTTCACACCAGCCCAAAGGAAATATATCCATGGATTCCACACTCACAATAAATTCAGGTATGGGTTTCTTAGAACCTGTTTAGTTTTAAAAAAAAAAATTTAAGACCATTAAATAGCTTTCTTCACAAGCTACTTCCTAGACAATGTTCTATGGTTACAATAATACAGACACAAGTCTCTTAAGCTAGTTTCCTTTACACAGAAGTCATACTTCTTAATGTGTGACAAACACTAAGAAAAAAAAGACAACTGTCACCCATGCATATTTGTATAAAGACTAAAATGGGGAGTGAATATACAGGGTGACCCTTAGTGAGGGAATAGCAAACAAGCAATTGGAACTACCAGTAGTATCACTCAAATGGTTGACAAAATATGACAGTCAACTCCATGAAATAACTGGAAAATAAAAGGCAAAAGTGACAGTTTTACCCAACAAAAACATTAGTTTTCGTACTCAGGAACAACCTAGAAGGTAGATGGGTAAGCTCAATTCAGAGAGCCATGTAGACAAGTTGCTCAGCAGATGCTGCATAAACATCTACATCCAACACTGTCCTTGATGTCTACGTTAAAGGCCAAGTCTACACACCACGAACAACAGTAGGTACCATGTTTGACTATTTGGCAGCAGAATGAAAAAGAAACCCAAGCCAAATACAGTTAGCTGTAGTCTGAGTACTCACATGGTGCTTTCTGTCCACAAATCTGTTCCACCATTGAATATTACTTTTAGTATAATGTATCTTTTTGATTTTACATACTTTTGGTACTATTGGTACCAAAATATAATCTCTCAAATAAGCTAGGTATTAACGCTCACACTTGTATATTTTGGTCACATCAAAATATATGCTATTTGACATATACTTTCCCTTTCAAGAAAATAGGGGATCCTATAGTGAAAGCTATGTATTAACATTCATTTCCTAGAACTTGAAAGTCAAAGACAGAAAGATAAAATCTTTAGCTTAGAGTCTTATATGACAAACTGGAAGTCTCAGAACAGGACCCCTATTTAGCTAACCAATTAATTTTATTAACAAGCCACATTACAGGGGTAAGCAGGAAAGCAAAGAACAGTGGTCAGAGGAAGGCTTTGCAGGGGTGTCAGCACTTACCCTCCAGCTGGAGCCACAGGTAGGCGCCTCTCACTGCAGTAATGGTGGCAACACACACTTCTTCAGGGACAAGGGGGTTCACTGCCTCAAGCTTCATGTTCTCCTTAAATTCATGTTCAGAAATCGACTAGAAAATAAGTCAATCAAATCTAAATACATACTCAGTATTAACTCATGTGCTCAACTGAGAGAACTTTTCCAAGTAACATTTAACCCTAGAGTAACTCCTCCCTCCATTCCACACCCCAGGACAGCTGTCTCTTCCCTGTCCTACAGGAGATGGGATTTATCCTCCAGGGAGGAGGAAATATCCGGGCAGGAGGACACAGAAACTGCTGAGGGCATGCGTGCTGCTGAGAACAGGGGTTAGCATACGGAATGCTAAGAGGCCCAGCCCCTACCTCTGCCCTCCATGAAGGGCCTGGAAGAGACTTCTTGTGGTGATATGACAGCACAAGGAGGAACACATAAATGTACAGATTAAGGTCTACCCAACAAATGGCCAGCCAGATCTTGCCCCACAGGGAAGTTCAAAGTTAACAAGTCCCACCCAAGTGCTCAAAGCTTTTTCTTGTAATCCCCTATTTCTTAAATATAAACAAACAAATTCCACCAAGGAACTACCAGACATCTAAAGATATGAAAACTAGAGATCAAAACAGACACAACAAGGAACTTAGGGAAAGCAGATTATGTGAGGAGAAAAGTCCTCAAAGGCAGGAGTAATTAACATGCTCTGAAAGGTGAAAAAACTATTGCATCCTTAAAACAAGAACAGTATGTTATTTAAAATATTCAGAGAACAGAAATAGTTTTAAAAAATTAAAAACATGGTATCAAGAATTCAAAATTCAAAATAAGTGTTGTAAGATAAAGTTTAGGAAATCTTCCAGTAAGCAAACCAAAAAACCCTGAGAAACAAAAACAAAAGGGAAAAGAAAGAAAATTAGAAGTCTGATCTAGAGGGCCAACAAAATGAGAAATTCTAGAAAGAGAAAAGAAAAGGAAGAAAACGAAAGAAGAGATTCAAGAGACCCTCCCAGCGTAGCGAGGCACAAGTGTCCAGAGAGAATGTGCTCGCCATGCACCCGCCCGTGGGCCGTGCCACGGCTGGACACTGAAATGTAGTGACAAGAGAGACTCTAGGATCTTCCAGGGAGAGAGAAAAAAGGGCAGCTCATGTACGAAAGATCAAGAGTAAGAATGGCTTTCAACTGCTTGACAGCAATACTGGAAGGTAGAAAACAATGTTTTCTGGAAGGTAGAAAACTGATGTTTTCAAAATTCTAAAATGAAATAACTTCCAGCCTAAAACTCCACAATGAGTGAAACTATCAATCAAGTTGGTACAATGAAGATATTTTCAAACACAAAAAGTCCACAAAAATTTACATTCCTTGCATCCCATTTCAGGAAGCTACTGAGAGACAGGCTCCATCAAAACAAGGGAGTAAACCAAAAAAGAGGCCATGGAATATACAAAATTGTGATCCCCAAATCCTTAGATAGGGAAAAGTAATTCCTTGGGTGACACAGAAGGGAAGTTTCCAGAATTAAAACTACACAGCAAGCCAAGAGAGTATCCCATCTGGAAAGAAGGAATGGAGGTTGTTAAGAGGGCTGTCTCTAAATAAATATATTAGAAATCACAGATTTCCTAAAGTGCAAGTAGTTTTTGAGTCTACTGGCAGCTGTAGGAAGAGCTAGCAATAGAAACAAAGAAAATCAAGCTATGAAAAACAAGGCAATTATTAACTTGAGGACAAACTAAAAAAGAAAACAATCATACAATACTGCAATGCTCACCTGTCAATAAGATCTAAATGCACATAATATAAATACTCATATTCAGATTTAACCGAAAATTGTAGTATCATTCTAAAAGGAAGAGGAGATAGGTAAGATGGTGGAGAAAGGTAAGGTAAAATAGCTAGATTGCTCACTTACCATAATACAGAATCAAGAGATAAGTCTAAAGTTAATGACTCAAAAGATAGCATATTATTTTGAAAATGAGGAACTATAATTAAGTATCAGAATAACAGTGTGGAGAATGGGACCTGAACACTTCTGGGAAGGGAAGCCATGAAAAGGGACAGAGCAGAAAACTGTTGTTTTTATTTTCTAAGCTTTTTGCTGCTGTTTGGCTTTGGTAAACCATAAGTAAGTTTAATAATTTTTCTCTCCTTAATATTTCAATTTTTTTCAGATTAATGAGCCATCAAAAATAATCATAAACCAAAATTTAAAATTCACATGATTTCAGCTATTAAGACGAAATAAACTGATAAAAATGTTTAAACTAATTAACTTCCACAGTAAATGAAATTTTCCTGGTATCATTTTATTACAATCAACAAGAGGCTTATTTGGGTTGCATGAGAGAACTGATTTCAGAGTAAAAATTATGAAAGCACAGCAGCCTGGAAGCCCCAAGCAGTGGTCTTGAGAGGACAGGACTCTCACCGGAGGGAAGCACCTCTGGGGAGCAGCTTCAGCACCACACTGTTTGAGGTAGTCGGCCCAATCAAAGTCCTGGCCCGGGTAGCCTGGGTAGGGACGAAAGAGCAATGATTCACACCACACGTGCTCATCTGGCTTTACCACCCTGCCAGGTATCCACCCACAACTTCTAATTTCACTAATTTGAGGACTTGGTCATTTTATAGGAGGGAAAAAACACCCTATAAATCTAAAGCATTGTTAACTTTATAAAATAGAGCAACTCTAGATAAATTTTAAAACTTTAAAACTTCAAATCAAGCATTTATTTGAGCAATATTGTATATAATTAGTTGCTGATAATTTACAAAAAGAATTTAAGACAGTTATGAGTGGATTTGACTGTACTAATAAATCCAATCTTATTATCATTATATTTTGACTTAGGCTCTAAAGGAAAAGAGACAGCAAATAACCTACAGCACTATTTAATCAATGAAGACTTCTTTCATAAAACTATTTCCTTAAGCATATGTTAACTACTACTGATACAATACTCCCAGCACAGTCTTCATGATCTACAGAATCTCAATGCTCTTATAATCTGAATCACGAATTCATTTCAGATAAAAAATAGAGCTTAACTCCCCACTTACGTCTACAAAGTTCTTGATAGAAGCCCCACTAATCTGGTATCTTGACAGCACCATCTGTGTGCCAGGAGCTGAACCGAGTCCAGCTGCCCCACTGTGTCTGAGCTCTTCCCTGCTCCCCAGAGCTCAATATTCCACAGGCGCACTCTCAAGACCATTCTATCCCACAGCCAAGCAGCCTCTGTAATCACCTTGTCTGCCCACCTCAGACTGGCACCATGTTCTCTCTGCTTCCACCTCAATTCCTGATAGTAAATTATCTGCCATTTTCAATTCTATAACCCACTATTTTCCTTCTGTTTTACCAAGATGGTTGAGTTGTCTATAACAATGCTGAAAGCTCCAATATCTTAAATAAAATTGTCTTTTCACATAAAGGCAGCAGGCAGGAAAAGGAACTTGGGATGTCCAGAGCATTCCTGCAAAGCAAGATCTTGCTCCTACAGATGTGTCCCTCACCACCATCAGCATCAGGTAGGCACTCCCACTTTGTTCACTGATGAAGAAGAACCTGGGGGCTCTGTTACTGTTTTCCCCATTTGCTCATTGAAGGAACTGCCATTCTCACTTTTATTTCCCCAGTGACAGGCCCAATGCCTGGCTCGAAGCAAACATTCCACAAATGTTGGATGAATGAAGGCTGAATGGAAGACAAAGGTTCTGAGTCTGTGACTCTTGTTAACAGAAGAATACTTCCAGTTCAGTGTTCCAGCAGTCACCATTTAGAAACTGAAGCTATGCTTTACCAAAAGCCTACCGATAAAATGTACATACGCTGCCAATCAAATAATCTGATTTGCTGACATAAAAATCAGATAAACACCTTATACTTACAGATAGCCTATGTTTAAAAATATTTAAAATTTCAGCTCAGTGAAGTCATAGTTAACAGCCTTGATTAAAGGGTCAAAGAATACATTTTTCGAAGTTGCAAACACAAGGAAAACGAGCTGCTTATTTTCCTACCTACAGGCTGAGTTCTACTCTTGACCATAAACCTTCCTCTGAAGTCCAAAGAGTCTCCCTCCAAAAGGAGGCCCAGAAACCTAAAAATTATCAACAATCTACCTCCTAGCCCTGCCACCTTTCAACAGACACAGATGGAATGGACTAAAAAGAGGCTGCATGGAACCCCAGGTTGTTATGAAGACATTTATCAAGGCAGTAGGACAGAACACACTTTATTTACTAGTTTCTAAGCTAAATTTATAACTTTTAAACTGCAGATATATGGAATCTAGGCCTTCGTTTATGTCCTGGGCCCCTAATACATTAAGGACAGGTTGGGGCGTGAGGAGAGAGGGGGACAAAACATCCAGGTAACGCCATCTGATAACTCTCATTTTGAAGCAAACAAATCAGAACAAACGAATACATACCAGGAGGGGGACTGATGTGTAAACCGTTCTTCAGACCCCACTGCACCGGGAAGATACCAGGACTGTCAGCGTGACACACGAAGGATCGCTGGGCACGATTCTCTGGTCGCAAATCATCCATTTCCACCAGAAAATACTTTTCATCAAAAACCTGTATGTACAATTTAACACATAATATAGATAAATGGTTTTGAGTATACATACACACATACACACGTCATTTCTTCGGCATAGCTGAGCATGTTATAAAAACTCATAGCCACATTAATAGTAACACTGAGTGTGTTTTAGTAATTCTACTAAGCATTCAATAAATGTTCTCTCTGTGTCAGGCAATGTTATAATTAAATACTTCTCATGTATTAATTCAGTTTTAATCTTCCTAATAATTTAATGAGGTACCATTATCAATCCTATCTTGCAGATAAGAAAACAAGAGTTTAAAAAGCAGTTAAATAACTTGCCCCATGTTATACAGCCAGGAAGAAACAGAACCTAGATTCAAATCCAAGTAGTTGAGCTCCAAAAGAAATTTAGTTTATGCTGAGTGAGGAGTCAACTATACCAATTTATTAGATTTTCAGACTCTAGCCTAGTTTCAAATGCCAAAGAGGTTTTATGAACTTCTCTGGCTCCTTACCACCCACCCTTCAGACTCCAGAAAGGACTTTCTGGCCCCGCTACAGGTTCAGAATCCCTCCTTCATCTAAGAATAATCTTCTAAGGCATGAAAAATTTAAATCTCAACAGGTCAGAAGATTCAGCCTCCAAGTAACTATCCCTCTTACCACACATTTGGTTCTACTTTCAGTAAATGGGCTTCTGCTCTAGTCCTAAAACAAAATTTTCTCCCTTATGCCTCAGTCCTAAGTAACTGAGTAACTGGGCTTTGACAACTTGCCCAGTTCTTGTGGTCATTTCTAACAAGAGCCTTACTTTGGACAGTGACCCAAACGATTAAAGTCTGGATCTGGAATCCACAGCTACAACAACCCTACTGGCCAATCCTGGGACACTTATCAAATGCTTCCCACACATCTGCTCACTGAGTGAGCCCTGCTCCTGGGTGCACACTGATGATGCTGCCTGCCTCCACAGTTTCCAGATACCATGGGCTACCTGTCTGTTAAATCTCCTCTAGTTATGTACAGCGAGGCTGCCCCAAAGAATGTGTGCCCCAGGCTTTGGCTGACTGGGGTGACCAATCTCTGAAAAAGGAATGGGCCACAGAGAACTGGACACTGAAAATGTAAAATGTGCACAGAACTAATTCTACCCTCACAGCCTGGGAGAAACAATGGGCTGAATTAGTAGCAGAGCCTCAAGATCAAAACACTACAAATTTCCTACACCAGTCATCCTGACAAGAATTCTTACCAAGAGAGTTGCCTCCATTTTACCTTAACAACTGTAGCAGGAGAGATCCCAAAAGGAGACCAAGGGTCTACAGCTTCCAATTTCATATTTATAGAGAATGAATGAGTGCCAATCACTTGTTTGTCCTAAAATGCAAATACCAAGAGGGAATAAAAATATACTAACTGCACATTACTTTTATACTCATATACAGCTGAATACTACTCAATTAAAACAATGGAACTGTCCAGCTTCTAGTAAATAGTCTAATCCTAAAATTTTCTTCCTGGACTGGAAAAAAATATTCAGGAAAAAAACCACAGGAAGTGCTCCTACTCTCCATATTGGACACAAGGACCATCTGGAGGAAAAATAAGTTTATTTTATTACAAGTCAGGGCTATGTAGTTAAGAGTAGAAAAGCCTCAAAATACTTTAAGGGCAATTCGGGAGAAAACCTAGATTACTTTTAGGGAGAGAAAAGAAAAGGATGATCTTCACTCTGGCCTTCAAACCTCTTCCCTCCCTCAGACATTCAGACATGACAGGCTCTCACTGACGCCAGGGGTTGTTTTACACTCTGCACCTCCCCACACTGTTCTACCCTGCTATGAGAAGATGAGCACCCCTCCATCATGTTTTTGTTCTTACCTTAAATAAGTAAGATGGTAATGGCTCTTCCTCCTCCTCTTTCACTTTGGCCAAGACCTTTTGCCACTCAGCTTCATTTTTCAGATGTCTGATGGCTTTAGTCAAAACAAGACAGGATGCTTTAAATGATGCAAGAACTTACGCAATTTAGAACTTTTCTGAAAGCATTCACATAAACAAAAAAGTCACTTTCCACTGGGAAAAGGAAAGAATTCAAGCCCACTTTTATCATCTTTACTCAAAGAACCTGCACTTTAACTTCAGTACTTTGTCTCCTCTGTTCCGAGTCAGGGTAGTAAGTTTGGTGAAAACACCTAGAGTAAGATCACAGGGATTGCTGTAGTCCACAAAACAATGTAACATCCAAATTGGGGCACATAGTGAATGTAAGTTGATTTAAACAATAACTCCTGATTTAATGTTAGTGGAATTTCTTTTAATCAACAATTTGCTTTGAACTGAAGGCCTGTCCTACTCCTCTACCTGAATGTTACATAGAGAATTTTTCTTTAATTTTGGTAAGGGGTCAGTATGAATTGGGGCTGAAGGAATATCAATATGCGTGGCAAATGACAGTTAAAGCAACAAAACTGAAAGAGAAATAGGCATTTAACTACTCCATATACATTTTTACCAATCTATTATGCAAACTAACAAAGGCTTTTGTAATATATAGAATAATGTATTTTTCAGTCTCATAGATATTAATAAAAACATAATACAACAATTATGTAATACTAAAAGATAAACTGCTCTTCACCTAATGGGGGCTGAAGCTCATATCCCTGTTGATCAGCCCAACCAACATGATGAAGAAACGGATCCAAGTAATACAACCAATGTTCAAAATTATCAGAATTTTCAAGTCCTTCGTAACGCAGCTTCAGCCTTCCCCCAATGTTGTCTACTACAGTAACAATCCAAGTGCTTAAAGAGTCCTGGAAAGCTTGACGTTCCAGCCTGGAACCTGGAGCAATGAGATCTAAAGGATTCCTCCCATTACGGAGCTATAGGTTTAAAAAAAAAAAAAAAAAGTGAAATGATTAAATAAGAGAGGAAACATATTTCTAAAACTCAAGTTTTAAATGAACTCAAACTAGCCTTTATATTTTTACTCATCCAAAGCCAGTGACAGTGAATCGCCTAATATTATACAAGTCTTTATTATTTCTGGTGATACAAAAATATTTACCTTAAAGAAAATTTACCAATAATGCAATAAAACTATTCTAACAGATCTCTATGATTATGTGATACAGTTTCACCTAGAAAGAATTTTCAAAATATCATTACTACTTAGTCTCTGTAAAACCAAATATGATCATCATTAAAAAAATCAAACACAACAAAAGTCACAATCCTCAACAATCTTACCTCCAAGAAAGAACCATGATAAACACTTTGGCATATGCTCTTTGAGAACACATTTTCTACATACAAGTCAACATCCACCAGTGTCTGTTTCTCTTGTATTTTTTGAAAAATGTATATACTGTTTTTCAACATGTGTCTGTCACTTAATACTTCATAGCTATCTGTCTATTATAGCAGATATAAATTCTTTTAATCTGTTTTATTGATATTCTATATTATAAATGGGCAGTAATTTATCTACTTATTACTGATGGCATTTCAGTTATTTCTGATTTTTTACTCATTTCACAACGTTCTTATGAACACAGTAAGCATTTTGATTACACTGATGGAAATGATAAGTTTAATTCTCTCTCTAGATACATATTAAAAGCTACAAAAAAGAATAAAAATAAAAGCTGATTCTAATATCATCACTTAAATATTTAATATTCAAACTTACATTTTTTTCCTAGTAAGAACTACTCTATGACACAAAACATGAACAAATGAAGGAACATATTCACAGCTAAAGATTAGGATGGCAGAATCAAGGTCAATGTAGAGCAGAATATTTATTAATTCATTTTGATCATGATTTCATTCATTTATTCAAGTTACTGAGTGTTTAGCCAGGCCCTGATTAAACATAAAGAAGTCAGAGTACAGGCGTACCTCCGAGATATTGTAGTTTAGATTCCAGACTACCACAATAGAGTAAATATCTCGATAAAGTGAGTAATACTAGTTTCTTGGTTTCCCAGTGCATCTAAAAGTTAAGTTTACACTATATTGCAGTCCTTTAAGTGTGCAATATAGCATTATGTCTAAAAAAAACAATGCAAACACCTTAATTTAAATATACAAAACAAAAAACAATTACAATAGTGGCATCAAAGATCACTGATTACAGATCACCATACAAATATAATGATAATGAAAAAGACTGAAATATAGCGCAAATTACCAAAATGTACCACAAAGTGTTGTAACAGAATATAACAGAAACACAAAGTGAGCAAATGCTCTTGGAAAAATAGCACCTACAGACTTGCTTATCGGGTTGCCACAAACATTCAATTTGTAAAACAATGCAGTATTTGCAAAGCACAATAATGCAAAGTGCAATAGAGGTATGCCTGTATAAAACGTAAAGATCACCTCAAAACAGTGTTCACCAATCGAGTTTTAAAGGGGAATAAACCATAGAATTAAACTGAAGAGCTAAAATGATAAACCATTTAGGAGAAAATAAAGGGGCAAATCTTCATGACTTGGGTTAAGCAAAGCCTTCTTAAATAAGACCCAAAAAGTACAAGCAACAAAAGAAAAAAACAGATAAATTGGATTACATCAAAATAAAAAACTTTTGTTCTGCAAACGATATCATCAAGAAAGTAAAAAGACCATCTACAGAATTAGAGAAAATATGTGAAAATCATATATCTGATCTTGGATATGAACTCCTGCCACCGAGCCCTGAGGAAGGGTAGGGCGCGGCCTCTCTGTTGTAGCTAGTGTATGCCAGGCCCTGGCCCCCCGATGCTGGTTCACAGAGCTTTTTTTTATCCCTTGAATCATGAGCATTCAGTCTTCCCTATGGGTGTGTCCTGTTCTGTAACACACGTGTACATATACGTGTCTGTCAATAAAGCTGATGCCCCATTCTAGACTTTTAACCAGAATTTTATAAGGATCTCTTACAACTCAGTAATAAAAAGACAAGCCCAATCTTAAAATGGGCAAACATTTCTGCAAAAAAGATATACAAATGGAGAAGAAGCACACAGAAAGATGCTCAGCATCATTAGTCATTAGGGAAATACAAATCAAAGTGAGAGACAACTTCACACCCACCAGGATACTATAACCAAAAAGAGAAAAAAAGCATTGGCAAAGATGTAAAGAAATTGGAACCTTCATAAACTGCATTTAACACATGCTACAAAAAATGTAGCTGGTATGACAGAAAGTAACAAAATAACTTAGAAATGTCATAATCAATAATCAATTTCACAAAACAAGAAATCTATATTCACCAACAAGCTCAAAAGCTCTACTAATTTAAAAGAGCTTCTGAAAGCAGGTAGGTGGTGGTCCAGTATCTTCTGAGCAAAAGAAAAGGGGATCTCAAGTCACCTGGTGAGGGAGTTAAATATGCCCATCCTGAAGCTGAGTCAACGTCTTGCTCAGTTCCAAGTGAGAGCTCAAAAAGGTTCACTGCATGAAAGAATCTGGAAAATTAAGTTTTTATGTGTTCGCAACTAATTCAAAAACATTTTGACACTGAACAAGCCACCAGTTTGCAACCTCTGAGAGTAAGTTTAAACCTCCCAATACCCATGCCTATGTCTGTAGTGATAATGTTTATTTGCCTTGGAGTGGTAAACAATGAGGAATTTTAAGATTCCTCGGACAGGATATATCACTGAAGATTAGAAGGGTTTTCCACACTGATTGCGGAAGCAATAATACTCACGCCCTCTAGCAGCGGAACAGGAGGACTACATGCTCCCATCAGGGTCTGCTGCAGAAACGCATCCCAATCAGACACTTTATCTCTGATGCCTACAAGAAGAAATAAATGAGCTATTACTCATATTGTCAGTCACAAAACACAGAGAAACTAAATGAAACAGAATACAGAGAAACTAAACAAGTGAAAATGGTTTAGACATGCATTTGTCATTTTAATATTTAAATAAGAGTCCAACATATTGCTTCTTTGAAAGCTTAAAAAAAAAAAAAAAGAAATCCTCCTCCAGTTAGGGCTATTTCCTGGTTAGTTTAATAAGAATTGTATCCAAAACAAAGAGACTAATTCCAACTCCCTGTGAGTATAATTTTATCCAAAAGGTACCTACTTATTTTTCATTACAATTTCCAGCATTCAGAAAAGTAGAGAAAACAGTATAATAAATCCTCACGTACACTAGCATCAACAACTGTCACTTCATAATCAATCCTTCCATCTAGATCAGGAGTTGTTAGTAAACTACAATCTGCTGTCTATGTTTGTAAACAAAGTTTTATTGGAACACAGGCATGGTCATTTGTTTACATACTGCTTTCACATTACAAAGGTAGAGTTGAGCAGCTGTGACAGAGACCACAGGGCCTGGGAAGCCTAAAATACTTTAATGCCTGGTCTTTTACAGCTATTTTTACCAACCTTGATCTATATTCTCACATATTTCACCCCCACTCAACCATGGATTATTTAGAAACCAATTCCTGATACTGTGTTAATTTCATCTAATATAATCTCAGTATGTATTTCTAAAAGAAAATAACTTTTAACATAACCAAATTAACATCAACCTTAAAAAATTAACAATAATTCCTTAATATCAAATATCTAGTCCATGTTCAACTTTTCTCAATTTCTCAAAAATGATTTTTTCAATTTGTTTGGTCAAATCATGATTCAAATAAGATCTCTTTATTGCAAATGGTTAAAATAGCAACTAAATCTCTTTTAATATGTACATTCTTTCTCCTCCTCACGCTCCCTCTTTTTATCACAATATTTAAGAGGCTTAGCCTTCTGTCCTATATAGAACTTTTCAGTCTGGTTTTACTGCTCACTCCTTGTGGTAACCAGCTGCTCTACTGTCCTCTACATTTTTTATAACTCAGAATTTAGATCGAGAGGCTTGATCGAGTTCAGACTCAACTCTTTGGTGGGAGGGGGAAACCACAAGATTACTTCATAAGTAGAGTTGTATCTTTTCATTAAGAGGCACTTCAGTCCTGTTATCTCTTCTTCTGTGATGTTAGCAGCTTTTAATGGTCACTACATAGATACAATGATTAATTGCAGGCTAAAAACTGATAGTCTATCCCCCTTCTTCATTTACTAACCGAAATAGTTTCACAAAGAAAATTTTCTCTTCTTCAACTATTTGATCACAAAAAGAAGACAGGATATTTGCTTGATTCTCTTTATTCTTTTTCTGTATTTACCAGCCTTCAAAATTATCAGTCAGTTCCCTAGCATCCTCCAAAGGTGATCAATGAGGGTTTTGCTTAGAAGTTTCACGATGAAGTTATAGATTAAATCACATATATGTTCCAGGCCACTGCAGCTATTGTCCTATTGATGCTCAAATTGTCTTATCTTTGAGAGGGAGGGTATATCTCAGTGGTAGAGTATGTGCTTAGCATGTACAAGGTCCTGGATTCAATCCTCAGTACCTCCATTAAAAAAATAATTATTATAATAATAAATAAATAAACCTAATTACCACTCCCTCTTTAAAAACTTTAAAAAATACTGCATTCTATTAAAAAAAAAGTGTCTTATCTTTAAGGAGATTCTTCAGATTGGCTCCAGAGTCCTTTACATAACCATAGCAAACAGTCATTGCTCTCTTTTTCACTTCTGGTATAAAAAGATATACCATCTTGTACATGTCCTGACCCAGTCCAGGAATCCGCTCCTAGACTCCTCCTAGGAGTCCTAGTTGGTTTCAGTGAAAATGGTATTTAGAGATCATAATTGGGGTGCTGAGGGTGCTTAATGCTATTTAGTGTTTTTAAGCCATTTCAGTGTCTAGAAACAATAAAATTTTAAAATTTTTATTTTATTTATTATTTTTTGTGGGGGGAGGCAGTTAGGTTTACTTACTTATTTTTAGAGGAGGTACTGGGGATTGAACCTGGGACTCTGTGTATGCTAAGCACAGGCTCTAGCACTTGAGCTACACCATCCCTCCCTAAATTGTATCTTAAGATACTTTCAATACAAATTCAGGAAGAGAATGTTTTCACTTAACTTCATCTAAGTTTTGTTTCCTTTCTCTCATGCTGAAAATCCTAGTTCTCAATTATATACTGTATTATTAATATGCTCTATCCCATAATATACAAAAAATAATTCCAAAATAACATCAACTCTACTTTCAACAATATGATTACTAAAAACAGCTTGAGTTGTTGTTTTGGCATTTTTTTGGTTCCTTCCGGCATATCTCTACTAGGGATATATTTTTAAATAACTGCATTTGAAAGTCACTGAAATAGTTCTTCTCTGTGTAGTTACTTTACAAGCTCCATACACAGTTAGGCTTATCTGTTTTTTGTGTTTTAGAAAGTGCTTTTTTAAATTTAAATTTTATTTTATAAGTTATATAAAATATGGGGTTCAAAATTAAAATCTACAAAATAAGGTACATGCAGAAAATCTGCCTTTTATCCTTGTCCCCTTCATTCTGTTCCCTTCTTTCCCCACAGGTTAACTTTTTTAAATGGTTTATTCCTTTATTTTTAAAAAATGAAGTTCACAAACACACACACACATTCATACGTTCTCCTCCTCCCTCATTCTATGCACATTTTATTCATACTGTTAAGATGTGTGGAGAACATTCCTTGGCTGTCTGTAGATGGATTGTCTTCTTTTTTTTTAATCAGCAATGGCAACTTTTATCATTATAAAGTACCCTTCTTTGTCTCTTATAATGGTTTCTGATGTGAATTCTACCTTTGTCAGATATCAAGACTGAGGCTCCTACTTTCTCTTCTATTTGCATTTGTCTGTGTATCTTAGTCCTTCCTTTTATGTTTACTCTTTCAGAATCTCTCCATTTAGGTATGTCTACTGTACAAAGCAGAGAAGTGAGTTTTACTCTGTGAGACAACCTGGACTGTTTCTATACTTTTAATAGAAGAGTAAGCCCATTAACTTTTTTACATTGTCAGAATGTCAGGCCTCAATTCTGTAATACTGTTAAATATTATATAAATTATTCGTGTGTGTGTACAGTCTTTCACTATATGATCTATTTTATTTGAATATATAATTTTTCTTTTTAAAAATCAATCTTCTGGCATTTACAAAGGTTTTATTCTTCTGGTTACCTTTACAGTAATATCTTTATATAACAATTTTAGTCTCTTCTACTTTTGGACTATTTTCTATTTCTTTTCTTTAATAAACAATACTAAAGTTAGCTATAACCTCTCCTCTTCTTCAGCAACTCATTTCAGGTAATAGCCTTTTATCCCAGTTAACACTTAAAAGGCAATTAGTTAAATTACTATGCAATAAACCTGTTCAAACAAAAGAAGGAGCAATGAGTAAGCTTATACCACTATTCACATGTTCTCCTTACTGTTGTCCCATATTTTTTATAGGTATACAGTGTTTATGTTGTCAGACCAGGTAGCCATTACATACTATACTGTCTTCCTTAATAACCACCATTTAGTTCTAAGTTCTACAATGTATATAGATTTAGTGTTTCACTAACAGTTCTTATGCTAATACTTCTTTACTCCTTTGGTTTCCTGAAGCTCATTTTCTAGTGAATTTCTTATGAAGGGCTCATGGGAACAACATTCCCTCAATCCTGACATCTTCTTAACAGTTTATATGTGTCCTTTAAACCTGAAGTTTAGTTTGGCAAGACATAAAATCCTGGCTTCATATTTTCTTCCACTGAATTTCTTACATGTGTTACCCTATTGTCTTCTGGCATAAAGCAGTGTTGTCAATTAGTCTGATGACAATCTTGTTTTCTTTCCTTTTCAAGAAACTTAGTATTTTTGCCTACATAACCAAGGGATTTTTATTTTGCTTTAGAGTCCAACACACACCTTGATGCAGCTGTCCTCCTTTGATTTCCCCTGGTACATAATGAGCCGTTTCAATATGCATTTTAAGTACTATTTTATTTCAGTAGTTTTCTTGAATTTTAGTTTACAATATTTTATTGTTTCATTGCTTTCATTTTCATCTTCAGGGATTTCTATTTTATGAATCTTGAACCAATTTTGCCAACCTATGTTATTTTTTCCAAGTCCTTTTTATTTCTTTCTTCATTTCTTTTTGTATTTAAATTTTTTCCTCTTTTCACCTTTTTCTCTTCAGATATTATTCATGATTGATTCTTTCCTGTGTTCATTTTAACTTAGTCTTTATTTCTAGTATTTTTTTTAATATTTAGTTCTTGCCTACCTTCTACTTTTATTTCTTTTCAAATTTTCCTTTTCTCCAATTATCTCATTTTTAAATTTTTATATTTTACTTATGACTTTCTCACTGCTCTATCATTGTTACTACTTTATTTTACTTTGTTTTCAAATGTTTTTGTTCATATTGTTGTTCACATGACATATTGTTCATCTCTTTTGTGGTTATGTTTCCCTGGAAGGATTTTATTCTACCTTTTTTTCCTCTTTTTTTGTTATAATAACTTAACCTACATTGTATAAGACTCAACTGAAATCATTTTCAACATGTTTAAATGAGGTGAAGTCTCCTACACTCTTAAAGTGAGATGAGAGGCCAGGCAGCATCCTGTCTCTAGAGCTTCCTCTTACATTGCTTCTTCACAAAATGTTGCTAGCTAGCTAACTAGAAGCCCACCGATGCCCCAGGACCCTAACTCCCAGATCTGCATTTCTAAATACGATTCTTCACCAAAAAACCCCCCAAGATTTCCTGGAGGAATGGCTGATTTCAGGGCTGAGGCAGGGAAAAGTTTCCTGAACCAGAAACTACTGAAGAATAACGGGAAGAGAACAAGGGACACATCTGCCAGCCTGAAGGGGTGTCCACTGGCCAAGTCTAGGACAGTATGAGCATCAAAATAAATAATGATACACTGGAATTTGACACAACATTGTAAAATGATTATAAATCAATAAAAAATGTTAAAGAAAAATAAGTAAGTAAATAAATAAATAAATGATAGTAAAGGATTATAAATAATCTATATATTGAATAAAGTAAGACATGCGTCTACATTGACATATATACCTAAATACATACATGCATATGTAAATGTATGTGTGTAAATGGGGGGAAAGGGAATGCTCTTTCTATAGCACAAAGCCAATTATGAAATGTAGAAGGAATTATAAAATACTATTTGGTAATCATTAGAGTAATAATTGTTTCAGATATAAATTATCAGTGGATGCTAAAAAGAGTAGGTAAAGTTTGAAGAGTAATAATCTTAAAGTATCTTCCCACAAGATACTTAATTAAAAACCATAAAAGCAATTTTACAGTAGAAAAACTTGGCATATACCAACTTAAGTGATGAAAGTTAATATAACCAGCTAGTTACGGGACAAACCAACAGCATCTGTCTCCTGGCATGCTGCACTAGAAGGACACAGCATCACTCCATATTTTTCCTACCAAAAGTGCACAATCTGAATCTAAGGAAATAGACCAACCCAAATTGTGAGAGATTCTATAAAATAACTGGTCTGTACTCTTCAAAAACATCAACACCAAGAAAAGAAAGGCTAAGAAAACCAAAAAGACATGACAGCCAGATGCAATACATGATCCTGGACTAAATCCTGGACCAGGAAAAGAAATGGGAAATAATGAACAGTATTGGGCCCAGGACATAATGAATATTATTGGGAAAACTGGCCTTTTCAAAAATGTCGAAGTCATTAAAGACAAAGAAAGCCTGCAGAACTATCACAGATTAAAGGAATCTTATGAGACACAACAAATGACTGCAACACATGACCTGGGATTTTCTTTTACTGTAGCAACATTTTACTATAAAAACATTATTGATAAAACTGAACAAGGTCTATAGATTAGATAACAGTATTATATCAAGTTAATTTCCTGATTTTGTTATTTTATTGTATTCATGAAGGTCCTTGGTTTTAGAAGTATATTTATGTATTTAAGAGTAAAAGGGAATCATACCTACAACTGACTCTCAGTGCTTCATTAAAAAAGCATGTGTGTGGTGCGTGTGTGTGAGAGAGAGAGAGAAAGAGAGAGAAAAGGGAGTGACGGAGAAGGATAAGGTAAATGTGGTAAAATGTCAGTGTTTGGGGAAACTTGGCAATAAGTCCCCAAGAATTTTCTATACTATTTTTGCAAATCTAAAATATTTCTGTAAATCTGAAATTATATCAAAATAAGAATTTGAAAGAAAAATATGTAAGGTCCTGAGTTTTCTTAAATCTGCAGCCTCTATTCCCTTTCTCTGCATTTATATCACTCTTCTTTCTTTTGTCCTATTGTCTCTGTCTTGCTTAATTTGGATTCTATTCCCAGTACTGCTCTTTCCCAAAAGGGAGCTTCAACTGGTTTATTTTAATAGTTCATAGGTCCCAGATCACTTGTGAGTGATAGGAAGGAGGGATAATAAAACCAGAAGGAGACTCAATCTGGCCCAGTGTACTTAAAAGACAACCAGACCTGCAAGTCTCCAACTCAGAGAACCTCACAGTCCTATGGGGTAATAAGCAACTGATGCTCCCTATGATTGTCATAAAAGCCTGAGGCTTACATAGCACAGAAAATAATTTTTTTTGAGTTTTTTGTTTGTTTATTTTGTTTTGGGGGGAAGTAATTAGGCTTATTTATTTATTTAGGTGGAGGTAGTGGGGACTGAACCCAGGACCTTGTGCATGCTAGGCATGTGCTCCACCCCTGAGCTATATATACCCTCCTCCCCGAAAATAATTTTTTAAAATAGGGAAACGTACATAATTCCTTATAAATATTTTCATCCAAAATGCTAACCCAAAGAAGTTAGGGAGACCTCTGTGGTTGGGAGACTAAAAACCTTAAGATTGTGGACAGTCCAAATTTTCCTACAGCAGTACCATACCACGTCTTCATGGGAAGTATCTCATTACCTTCTGGGGCTTCAAGGGTCTTCTTGTTCTGCTTACACCACCCAATGGGGTAGAGGTCAGCCTTCCTGATATCACACCAAAAGTCTGCTCTCCGGTCCTCCCCGTAGCCATCATAGCGGAGGAGGAGCAACTGCTCACAGGTGGTAATGATGGTGGCAACCCAGTAGGTTTCAGGATCTGTTTTCACAGCTACCTCCAGTTTCATCCCAGGAGCAAATCCATTTTGCAAACGTGTGTCCACCTGAACAGGAAAATGTTATTAACCACCATAAAAGCATCTCAAATGAGCATTTTTTTGATCAACATTCACAATTCTGAAACACTAAATGCAAAAAACTCTTCTCAAGAGAAACTTGAGAAATTTCAATTTTAACTCATAGGAGTGATCCAAACAAAACAGGGGACAAACAGTAATAATGCTCTGTTCCATTTGACCTGAAGGAGTTTTAATAGAACTCAATATTTTCACCAAAGCAGTCGATTATGATTATAGAAAATGTTTTCTATTAAGTATATAAATCACTGAATGTTTACCATTCTAACAACCTTCAACACATTAAGTTTTCAAGAGTGACTTTTGGTTCATTAAAAAGAAAATTTATGAAGCTAGAAAAGGTAAAGGACAAAAATAAGTTATACTGGTAATAAATTAGTATAATATTTATTATTATACAAGGGAGCCATACTTCCCAGTTTCCCTCAAACAGCCTGTGTTTACACCTGTTATCCTTGAATAATATTAACACCTCTTATCTCTCTCAAAAGTGTCTTAATATACATGATAAATCATATGGTCACAAAAGTATGGGTCTGCAATTCTGAAACTACTGATGTGTATACTAAAACTAAATAAATGTATTATGGATAGTGAGAGCCAAGTTTCTCACTATGGGAGGAAGAAGCAAAAATAAGAAAAGGAGAAGATGAGAATGAACCTTGTGGTGTCGCACTGAAATAAGAGGTATGGATGCTGAAGTGACCATGATGACTATGATACCTGCATAATCTCAAATATTCTCCCCACAAAATTCCTATTAGTTGCAAAGCAGAAAACAATAACATTACAGTGAAGAAACCTGGCAGACACCACCTTAGCTAGCTGATCAAAGTTAACATCAACAGTCCTAAAACACCAATATCATATACCCTTGATATTAAATAAGAAAAGAACATCATTTCTATAACATTCTTGCCAAATGCATAAACTCAAGCTAATCATGAGAAAAAGCAAACCCAAAATGACAAACTTTATACAAATTAACTGGTATGTGACATGCACTTCAAAGTGTCAAGGCCGTGAAAAAGAATGAGAAACTGTCATGCATTGAGGAGACTACGGAGAAATGACAACTAAATGCACGTGGCCATCACAACCACTGGAAAGTGAGGGAACCTGGAAAGGAGAGGACAGAGAAGGACAGTCCCACATTCTGTGTAAAACCACCTCCCCATTCTAATCACTTACCTGCTGTACTCCTGAGAGGTAATCACTAACCTGAGTTACACCACTACAGTTTACCCTTGCCTCTGTTTTATCACTATGTTAGAATTACGCAGTATGACTGTTTTTCGGCATGGGGCTTTCTTGCCCAACACTGCTTTTGAGATTCATTCATGTTACTGCATGTAACAGTATTTTATCTCTTTTCACTCTTGTATATATTCCCGTATATTTCACTCCATTATACAAAATGCTATAATTTATCCATTCTAATGCTCCTAGTTGTAGGTACTTTGGGTAGTTCAGCTTTGGAAGACTACTAATAATACTGTCATGATTATATGAGTATTTTTGTGTCACCTGATGCATGGATTCCTGTAATAGAAATATACAGCCAAACTGTTTTCCAATGTGCTGCACCAGTTTACTCTTCCAGTAGTGTATGAGAAATCCTGTTGCTTCAACATCCTAACCAACATTACTGATTTTCAGCCTTTTTCTTTTTAACCATTTTGAAACATGTATTATCTCACTGTGATTTTAATTTGCACTTTCTGATTATTAATGGAGTTGAGAACCTTTTTATTTATTAGCCATTTAGATTTCTCCTTTTGGGAAATGCCTATGTTTATTGTCAATTTTTTATTGAGTCTATATTTTGGATTTCAGTTCATCAATTACTTGTAGTACAAATATCACTTTCTTGACAGTGATAAACAGAAGGCCTTAATTTTAATAGTCTGATTCACCGATATTTTTCCTTTAAAAAGTTAATGCTTTTTCTGTATTTTTAAAGAAATTTTCCCTACCCTAGAGGTCATAAGATACAATAGTATATAATTTTCTAGAAGCCTTTCATACTGAGAACTAATATCCATCTTGAGTTAATCTCAGTGTGTGTTATTAGGTAGGGGTCAGGTTTTACTTGTTTCAAGACCCAGCACCTTTCCTCACCACTGTAAATTGTTACCTTGTTAAATCAAGTGTCCCACAAAAGTGGATGTTTCTGATTTGCCCTTCCTTAGAGAAGCACAACACTGTCTTAAGTTTGGCATCTAGTATAGCAAGTCTGTTCCTTTTTTTTTTTAAGTCTTCTCATTCTGTCTTATTTGTTAGCTGTGTCTGGCTATCCTTGCTCCTTTTTTCCACATAAACATTTAGAATCAGTTTGTCAATTTCTACCTAAAATTTTTTAGGCGTTTGACTTGGGTTGCAGTAAATCTACAAATCCATTTGGGGAGAACTGACATTTTTATAATAGTGAGTCTTTCATTACATGAAAAAGGTATATGCCTTTATTTTAACTTGTATCAATAAAGGTTTGAAGTTTCTTTGCAAATATTTGTTACATTTATTCCTAGTCATTTGATGTTTTTTCTGTTATTGTAAATCACATCTTTCAATTTCAATTTTTGTTTGTTGCTAGTATACAGAAGTATAGTGAGTTTTTTATATTGACCCTGTATCTAAAAATCTTGCTTAAATTACTTATTAATTCTAATAATATATCTGTAAATTATTTTATTCATCAAATAATGACTTTTCCTCCTTCCTTCTTAATTCTTATACATTTTCATTGTTTTTCTTACCTTATTGTATTGGCTAGAGCCTCCAAAAAATATCAAACAGATCATGTCAAGCAGCATTTTTGTCTTGTTTCATATTAAAAAGAAAGATGTACCATTACCATTAATAAAGTCTGTTGTAGATTTTTTTTATTGATATACTCCATCAAAATAAGGAAATTCCCATTTATAGTTTGCTAAGAGTTTTATCATAAGTGGATGTGGAATTTTATCAATAGTTTTCTTTATATATTGAGATGATAATGTGATTTTTCTCCTTTATTCTACTACTATGGTGAATTAGGCTGGTTGATTTTCAAATGTTAAACCACCTTGCATTCCCAGAAAAATCAACTTCTTATTGATGTATTATCCTTTTAAAATATAGCTACTTTCAGTTTGGCATTATTCTGTATGAAACTATTTATGCATCAGTTGCCATGACTGACACTTCCCTGTAATCTTCCTTTTCTGAAATATTATCAGGTTTGTATCAAGGTTGCAGTGATCTCTAAACAAATGGGTACCCAACAATCAATATCGGATAGAACGATCAGACAGAAAGGAAACAGAAGATGTGCACAAGACTATAAACCAATTAGACCTAACAGACATAGAGAACATGCCATTCAACAAGAGAATACACATTCCTCTCAAGCACACAAAGAACACTCCCCAGGATAGACCATAATGTTATGGCAAAAACCAAAAATCATACAAAATATCTTTTCTGATTACAATGGAATAAAACTGGAACTCAGTAACAGAAGGAAAACTAGGAAATTCACAAATATGTAGACATTAAACACACTCAAATAGCCAACAGATTAAAAAAGAAATCACAAAGGAAATTAGAAAACACTGTGAGACAAATGATAACAAAAATCCATCAATATTTATGAGAGGCAGCAAAAGCAGCTAAGAGGGAGATTTATAGCTGTATTATGACTACACTAAAAAAAAAGAAAAATCTCAAGTCAACAACCTAACTACTTCTTAAGGAACTAGAAAAAGAGTAAATTAAACCCAAAGCTAGCAGAAGGAAGGAAATAATAAAGATTAAAAGTGGTGATAAATGAAATAGAGAACAGAGAAGCAATATAGAACTTCTTTCTGGTTTTCAACTTGACACTTAAAGATTTTGGATGTTGGAACTCCTGTTCTAACAGGAAAAAACCTGAACTATATATCAACAACTCTTCTTAGATCTAGCAGAGAATTGAGGTCACCAGGCAAAACTGCTGTCCTCAAAATTGGAGAGAGACAGACAGACAAATACAGAAAACTACACCATACCAGACCAAGTAGAAGACCGAAAGCAGAAACCCCCGCAGGACTAGGACCAAGGTAGGAAAACTCAAACTGTAATGAATGAATTGCTGGAGGCTCAGTATGGACAAGACTGAGAGGTGAAAACTCCATGGAAGCCTATTCTTAGGGGGCCCACACAATTTTGTGAGTTTTCCTCTGGGAGTCCTATCAGGTTTTCATAGTAAAGATCAGAGAAAAATCTCCTTGTACTTCTGGCAGAAAGAAGAGGAAGCAGCATTCTGAAATACACCCAAAGCATTCTTTTCTTCTTAACAAGACTAATCCACAAGAGAAACCATTTTACAAGACCCTAACCAACAATACTTTTACCAGAGCCTAACTGTTCTAGGGTAAAGGGAACTCCTAACTTCAGCCCCTACCTAGCCTCTGAAACAGGGGAAAGGCTATGTACAACTCAGGCTCACTAAACACTAAGACCAAATCCTAGGACTAGAGAATGCTTTCCCTCCCCCTTATACCTTTACCACCACATCAAGAGGGTTCCTGTACAACAGAGGAGACAAAATAAAGGACACAAAGTAAACTTCAGCCTCTGACACCTACAACAGTAACATGAGCCCAACTCCTAACCAGATGAACACAAAGCTTACACTAAAGACCCATTTATTTCAATTCCTTTTACTCAGTATATTATGCCCAGCTTTCAACAAAAACCTACAGGGCTACTAAAAGACAAAAACACAGTTTAAAGAGATAGAGCAGACATTAGAACCAGACTCAGATATGGCAGAGATATGTTAAAGACTCTAAATGAAAAGAGTGGACAGATGGATAAGGCAAGAAGAGAGATGGAAACTCTGAGGAAAAATAATAATGAAACGCTGGACACTAAAAACACTGTAACAAAAATGAAGAATGCCTTGATGGTATACTGCAGGGAACTATATTCTATATCTTGTAATAACCTATAATGAAAAAGAATATGAAAAAGACATATATATATAAACTGAGTCACTATGCTGTATACCAGAAACTAACACAACATTGTAAATCAAATATACTTCAATTTTTTAAAAATGCCTCAATGGGTTCAACAAGACTAGGCTCATCAAGCAAAGAATCAGTAAGCTAGAAAAAATGTCAATAGAAACTTTCAAAACTGAAAAGCAAACAGAAAAAAGAATGAAACAGAAAAGAATACCAAAGAACTGTGGGACAGTTATAAAAAGTGTGACATACGAGTAATGCAAATACTGAAAGAAGAAAGAAAGAAATAGAAGACATATTTGAAGCAATAATGACTGATAATTTCCCCAAATTAATGACAGATACCAAACCACACACCCAAGAAGCCCAGAGAATACCAAGTAGTATAAATATAAAAAATCTATACCAAGGCATATGATATTTAAACTGCCGAAAAACAAAGACTAAGGAAAAACTCTTGAAAGAAGACAGGAAAGAACACCTTACCAATAGGGAAGCAAGGATAAAAATTACATCAGACTCCTCTTTGGAAACCATACAAGCAAGGAAATAGTGGAATGAAATACTTAAATTACTTAAAGAAAAAAGACACCGCCTAGAATTCTGCATTCAGCAAAATTAAGAAAGACCTTTCTCAAATAAAAATTGAGAAACTCTGTCACCAGTAGACCTGTCTTACAAGAAATTTAAAAATAAATTCTTCAGAAAGGAGGACCTAGGTCAGAAACTAGATCTACATAAAGGAAGAGCATTAGAATAAATATATAAAAGAATAAATGAAGACAAAATAAAATCTTTAATTTTTCTTATTCTCAATTGACCTAACAGATAACTGTTTGCTCAAAATAATAATGATAGCAACAAACTGTTTGGTGATTATAGCTTATGCATAAGTGAAATGAATGCTAATGTTATAAAGGCCAGGAGGGAGTAATTGGGAATTCTCTGCTATAAGGCACTAGCACTATCATGAAGTGGAATATATTACTTGAAAGAGCACTTGGATTAGTTGTAAAATAATACTGCAAAAACAAGGGCAACCACTAAAAAAAGTCTTTACAAGTACAAAGATGTGCTAAATGGAAGAGGAAAGCCAGACATAAAAGACAAATATTGTATGCTTCCACTTAAGTGCAACAGGCAAATTCATAGAGACAGAAAACATAACAGAGGTTACTAGGGGCGAGAGGAGGAGAGTAGGGGGAGAAACCCTGAATACAGGGTTTCTCTTTGAGACGATGCAAAAGTTCTGGAAATGCAGAATGCTAGTATACAACACTGAGGAAGCACTTAATTTTTAAAAAATCTTTAAAATTGAGGAGTTTTAATACACATCTTTAATTAACTGCAGTCTGCTTACAAATAATACCATACCACTTCATGTGCTGCATAGACATTATAACCATACACTCCCAAATCCTCCCTGCCATCCTTCGTGCTACTGTACTTATACATGCTATAAACATAATATATTGCTACCATTTTTGTTTCAAACTGATAACTTTTAGAGACATAAAAAAACAGAAAAAATGAACTTTATATCTAGTTTGTATGTATGCCATTTCCATTGTTCTTTATTTCTTTCTGTAGACCCAAGCTTCTGTCTTAATCAAATTCCTTCTGCCTTAAGAACTTCCTTTAATATTTTTTTAGGTAATGAAATCTTTCAATTTTTGTTTTCCTGAAAAGGTCTATATTTCTCCTTCACTTTTGGGAGAAACTTCTGCTGAGTCTAGAATTCTGGGTTGATAGGTTTATTTTTTTCAACACTTTACTTTAAAGACCTTACTCTACTGTCTTCTAGTTTGGACAGTTTTGAAAAGAATTTCACTATAATTCTTATATTTGTTCCTCTATATGGAACGTGCCTCTCTTTTTCCCCCTCTTGCTTCCTTCAAGATTTTCTGTTTCCTGTCAGATTTCAGTAAACTGAATATGATGTACCTGGAGGCATTCTGTTTGCTGTTTATTATTCACCCTGCTTCGCACTGCCTGAGCTTCTCTGGTCTGTGGTATAGTGTATTTCCTTAGGAAAACTGTCTGCCACTATCTCTTCCTCACTTTCTCTCCTTTCTCCTTCTGAGATTCCAGTAACACTCAAATTAGACTTTTTTTTATATTGTCCACAGCTGTTGGGTATTCTAGTCTAGTTTTTCCCCACTCTTTTTTTTCCTCTCTGTATTTCAGTGTGGGCAATTTCTACTGAGTTGCCTTCAAGTATACTGATTCCTCCCTCATTTGTGTCAAGTCAACTGGCAACTGACAAGCCTGTCAAAGGCATTCAGCATCTCTGTTACCATGTTTCTCATTTCTTTATTTCTATTAGATTCTTTCTAATAGTTTCCATCTCTGCTGAAACTCCTTTTCTGTTCATGTATGTTGTCCACCTATTCTGCTGAAACCTTTAACATATTAAATTAATCACAGTTATTTAAAACTCTCTCTGATAGTTTCACCATCTGAGTCATATGAGTGATTCCGTTGACTGCTTTGTCTCTTGACAGTTTGCTTCTCTGTGTCTCTCTTGCTTCTTTGTGTGCCCCACAATTTCTGGTTGAAAGCTAGACAACCTGTGTGGAACAATCAAGACGGAGACAAATAGCATTTACGCCTGGAAATTAGCATATTTCTTCTCAGGTCTTAAGTTCAAGAGAAAAGGTTAAAACAATCTAGTTAGGAGTGGAGCTGGGTTTGGATTTTGTTTTTGCTATGGTTATTCACAAAATACCAGAGTCTTCAAATTCCACTAGGATTTTCTAGTGGAATTCTAGTATTTAAAGTGTAAGCTCATATACACCATAGAGTATTTTCTCTCAGTGTTTGATGCTCCACCCTCAGATTTAGATCTTCTCTTTGTGACTATACCTCTTTTGTGACTACACTTTTCTTAATGACGGTCTCTCCACTCTCCCCCACAAATAGACCTCTGTTACCCACAATTTTCTAACTCATTAGTGGGAGACAAGCATTCTGAGATTTAGTCTCAGTCTTAGCAAGACTCTGTGTCCCTTGGTCTTGAGGGTGGAAACTTCTCAGTGATCCTACCCTTCCCCCAACTGTAGAGGACCTCTGATGTTACAGCATGTATTCCTGCTTGTCTGCCAGGGATGGTGGGATTTCTTCTGTTCTGTCCCCAGGCTGCAATGGGTCCTCATCTGTACCCTGAGGTTAATAGGGTTTACATCCCTTCCCCTATCAGCTTGAAGCTTTTGTTCTAGAAGCCCCAGGTAAAGCTTTATGCCTTTCCCATAATGGGTACAGTTCTCTCCACTAGACATGCACCTTGAAGAAGGCTTTTTCACTATCTTAGACTCTTCTTTGCAAATGTGGTTTATATCTAATTCTTTCTTCAGCCTTGTCTTCCCTCCTTCCTTTATGCCAAATTTGGTCCTGTAAAACTCTTGCCAGTGGCTTGTACATCCATTTCCATTGTTCTGGAGATCTGAGTTCTACCAGTTTTGTCCATGCTCTGCTAGCCAGTCATCCCTTCTCAGTATCTTCCTATACCCATGCTTTATCTTTACTATGTTTGGTAGCCCTTCACCATATGCTGATTCAGGTTTATGGTTAGGCCAAATCCTAACCCAGAGCAAAGCCCTAACTCTCCTTAATTGTATGAAGGCTGAAAGAGGTGAAAAAGCTGTAGGAGAAAAGTCTGAAGCTAGCAGAAGCTGGTTCACGAGGTTGAAGGTAAGAGGCCATTTCTGTAACATAAACGTGCAAGGTGAAAGAGCAAGTGCTGGCGTAGAAGCCGCAGCAAGTTGTCTAGAAGAGCTGGCTAGGACACTTAATGGAGGTGCTACACTAAATAACAGATTGTCAGTGTAGAGCAAACAGCCTTGTCTTGGAAGAAGATGTCATTTAGGACTTTCATAGTGAGAGAGGAGAAGTCAATGTTTGGCTTCAAAGCTTCAAAGGACAGGCTGACTCTCTTGTTAGGGGTTAATGCAACTAGTGACCTTAAGCTGAAGCAATGCTCATTTACTATTATGAAAATCCTAGGGCCCTTAAGAATTATACTAAATCTACCCTGCCTGTGCTCTATAAGTGGAACGACAAAGCCTGGATAACAGCACATCTGTTTACAACATGGTTTACCAAATATTTTAAGCCTGCTGTTGAGACCTACTGCTCAGAAAAAAAGATTCCTTTCAAAATAGTACTGCTCATTGACTATGCACCTGGTCACCTGAGAACTCTGACAGAATTGGGCAACAAGGTTAATGCTGTTTTCATGCCAGCTAACATAACATCCATCCTGCAGCCCACTGATCAAGGAGTCACTTCAACTTTCAAGTCTAATTACTCAAGAAATACATTCCATAAAGCTATAGCTGCCATAGATAGTGATTCCTCTGATGGATCTGAAAATAGAAAACCTCTTGGAATGGATTCATCATTCTAGATGCCTTTAAGAACATTTGTGATTCATGGGAAGAGGTCAAAGAAGAAGAACAACAACAACTTTGAAGAAGTTGATTCCAACCCACATGGGTGACTTTGAGGAGTTGAAGACTTCAGTGGAGGAAGTAACTGCCAAATGAGATGGAACAGCAAGAGAACTAGAGTTAGAAGTGGAGCCTGAAGATGTGCCTGAATTGCTGCAACCTCAAGATAAAACTTTAGTGCATGAAGAATTGCCTCCTATGGATGAGCAAAGAAAGTGGTTTCTTGAGATGGAAACTATTCCTGGTGAAGATGCTGTGAAGACTGCTGAAATGACAACAAAAGATTTAGCATATTACATAAACTTAGTTGATAAAGAGCATCAGGGTTGAGAGGACTGACTCAAACTTTGAAAGCAGTTCTACTATGGATAAAATGCTGTTAAACAGCATTGCATGCTACAGAGAAATCATTCATAAAAGGAAGAGTCAATCCATGTGACAAATTTCACTGCTGTCACATTTTAAGAAACTGCTACAGTCACCTCAGCCTTTAGCAACCACCACCTGATCAGTCGGCAGCCATCGACATCCAGGCAACACCCTTCACCAGCAAAAACATTACAATTTGCTGAAGGCTCAGATAATGGCTAGCATTTTTAAGCAATAAAATATTTTTAAATTAAGGTATGTATATTTTCTTAAGACTTAATGCTGCTGCACACTTAAAAGACTACAGTTTAGTTTAAACATATTTTTATATGTACTGGGAAGCCAAAAAAATTCATGTGACTCACGCTTTATTGAGATATTTGCCTTATTGTGGTGGTCTGGAACCAAATCCACAATGTCTCCAAGGCATGCCTGTACAAGAATATAAACCATTTTCTTCAAATTATGACTGGCCAAAAATAAAGGAATATTCATGACTGGCCAAAAAGACAAGTTCACTTTGAGTGGCAGAAAATACACAACACCAAAAAGGGTTTTACAATAAGTCATTTTCTTAATAAGAGTGGTAAAAGGAAGAAAAAAGAAAAAGCACTCAGATTCTTTCAAGTACTCAACCTTAAAATAACTCTAAACTCTCTAACGATGGTACAGTGAGTCAAAGAAAAAGAGATAAAGTCAGTAAAGCAAATAAAATTACTGCTCACGTGTTTAAAAGACCCGTAGGGAACTGCTGTGGACCCTGTCTCCTCTAGATAATCTTCCCAGCTTAATTCCACTTCTTCCACACCGGATCCAGCATCTGGAATTAAAAACAATACAAAACAAAAACAGGTAAGATCTAATTAATGAAAACTCAAGGTGTAACAGCATAAACTTAGTAAATTCAATGTACAATTTACTTCACAAGTTATTGATTTTACACACAAAATAATTGTCCTGTTTAAATGATACATTCCCTTTGTGCACTGATTATCAGTCAACCTCAACACTGCAGAAGTGTGACATGCTGTCTCCTGCTGGGATCCGTCTGGGATTCACCCTAATGGATCACATAAAGCTAGTGAGAGTATAACTATTACATCACTTTGGATTATAATTTAGTATATAATGCCAAATATTTGAGATACTTAATAGGCATTTCAAACTTAAATTTTCAATCTGATTCTTCCTTAGTACTCTCCAACTGAGTAAAAGATACTTTGATACTTTGGCTCAATCCAAAAAATGTGGAGTTACCCTTTTTCTCTTCCCTTTCTTTCACATCTTACATCCAATCCATCAGAAAATTCTAGACCTATTACCTTTATCTAATGACTTCCTACCACTTCTCTGCTGTCTCTCTAGTCCAAGGCCTAACCACAGTATCACCTTACACATCTTGTTATAAAACCTAAAATCTCTGGGAGACTGCAAAGGCCCTATGTGATCTGACCCCAGCTGCACACCCTGCTGCTGCACCCCAAACAGCCTCGTTTGCTCACTGCACTTGAGGGGCACTGAGGGACACTGCTCACTCTAACCATGTTCTTTCCTCAAAGCCTCTGCATTTGTTATTTCCTCAGCTTAAAGACTCATTATCTCTACACTGGAATTTGACATAACATTGTAAAATGACTATAACTCAATTAAAAAAATAAAAGACTCATTACCCAGTGTCATTCACAGCTTCACTTTTCAGGGCCCTACTCAAACACCTCTCCAGAAAGGCTACTAGAAAGGCCTCCATAAGTATGCATCTAAAGTAGAAACTCGCAGCCTCTGCTTTCATTATCTTCATAGCATTCATTCCTACCTGACAGTATACCACATGTCTTTTTATCTTCCCCATTAGATAATCTACTGGAATCCAACAATCCCAATTCACATAAGCTCCCTAAGAGCGGGGTTTTGTTCACTGATGTATCCCCACTGCCCAAAACAATGCCTGGCGCTAGCAAGTCTGCAATAAACAGTTGCTGAATGAGTATACCCTTGGGGAACCCACGCTTCACACAAACACAAGGAGGCAAATACAAGGATGCTCATCACAGCACTGTTTCTAACAGCAACAGACAGAAGCAATCAGTAGGAGAAAAGATAAATTATGGCAACCCTACAATGGAGTACTGCTATATAGCAGCTGAAATGAATGAACTATATTGACTCAGATAAATCTCAAAAAAAAAAATCACATCGAGTGAAAATGGCAGATGCAGAATGAAAAGCACAAGATACAATTTAGGCTTCAAGACAAAACTTTACAGTATAATATTTATAAATACATGCATATCAATAACAGTATAAAAACAAGGATGGGAAGAATATACATCAACCTTAACAGTGCTACCTTTGTGGACAGAGAGAAGAGAATTAGAAGGAAAGTACAAAAGAGGCTTAAACTGTATTATGTTTTATTTCTTTTCAAAAATGAAACAACACATGAAAACATGTTTAACCTCATTAGTGAAATACAAATCAAAACTACAATGAGATACCACCTCACACTCATTAGGATGGCTATAATCAAAAAAAGCAGAAAAATACATTATCATTAGAAATACAACAAGCCAACAAAGACTACTGGGAGCATCCCTGAGGTGTGAGCCAGCAGGAAGTAAATTATCCCATCACTAAAACATAACAGGGCTGGACAGTCATGGTCCTTAGCAAGAACCCTATTCCATCAAACAGCATACTAATTTAAAAATAAAAAAACAATGACAATAAAAACAGTAAGTTAAAGGACTAAAATCTCTCATACATCAAAAATTACCTAAAACCTGAGAACAAGACTAATTATGAGAGAAAAATGAGCATGAAATGATAATTTATTTAAAAAAATACAAACAGCCCTTAAACATATGAAAAGATGTACAGATTTATTCATTTTAGAAGAATGCAAATGAAAACTACACTGAGATATCAGATTGGGAAAAATCCCAAAGTTTGGCAACATACTCCATGGTGAGGCTGTAATTAAGCAGGTAAAGCATAAAGATACAACCCTAGTGAAAGAACTTGGTAATATCTAGAAAAATTACATAAGTATTTACCTTTTGATTCAGCAATCCCACTTCTAGGAATCTACCCCAAAGGTATGCTGGCAAAAATACAAAAAGACACATGTACAGAACTATTCACTGTAGCACTATTTGTAATACCAAGACTGGAAACAATCCAGGGGTACATCAATAAGGAACCGGCTACCACACAGCTGTAAGAAGGAATGAGATTTCCACATACTGATGTGGAATAATCTCCAGTATATATTAAGTGAAACAAAATACAGAGCAGCTTCCATTATAGCTTCTGTTTTTTGTATAAGGTGAGAAAGAGATCAATATGAACATATTTTTACATTTTAAAAAATGAATAGAAGCATAAAAAGTAATGAAACTAGTTATATATATGGAGAAGAATAAAAAGGATGAATACTATCAGGCTGAAAGTAGGAATTTTGTTATGTCACTTTGACTTTGTACTCTGGATATACTTACACAATTTAAATCAAATATTTAAATCAAATAAATTCTAAAAATTGAAAATGAACTTAAACAAATATCCTTAACAGTTGGTGGCAAAACCACAAAGAAAAGCTGTCATATTTAAAACACAAAATTGTGACTGCAAACCCCAGTGGAATATATTTAAAGGCAAAAATCATAAAGAAACCTTAAACTGCACACTATTATTCTATTGGTATTTGTAATGTTAGTATCATTATTGTGAAAAAACTATAGGAATTTTATAGGATAAAAGCAAGTAAGTAATGATATTAACACAATTACAAAACAACACATTTCCAAAAGAAAAGAGACACAAGTATAATATCAAAGAAATAAAAACCCTGTAATTTTAAATTAAAATTGTAAAGGTTAGATGAAACCATCCGATCTTCTTTGCTCTTCAAAAGATGTGTTACTTTCCAGCTATGGTTATGGATAAGACGTAGAAGAAATGGCAATCTGCTATCAATGGGCACCCCACAACCTGGGTTGTAGTCTCTAAATATCATATGAACTTTGGGGGGAAAAAAAAGAGCTCCTCAGAGAAATGGCAGATTGCAAGTTTGGGGGCAGGAAACATGCAGGAGGAACCTCGAAATCTTATCACACCGGAAGGCAAGGACTAGAACTATCAAAGATACATGGCATCACATCAAAAGAACACAGGAACCAATCTAAAAGAACTCTCACTGCTCTAGACTGGGGCATTTATCATCAAATAAACAATGACAGCAATGGATTCAAACTCATATACTTACATTATAGATATACATCTATATAAATAATATATATGAGTTAATAATACCACTTAAAACAAAGGAAAACAAATCAACTTCCTAAATGGCAGAGTACTTCAGTGAACCTACTCTTCCAGAAAAGCAGCCAAAATACTAGCTTAACAATGAAAACTGACCATTTCAAAGTTCTGAAATTAACTGAAGGCACAGAACAAACTGAAAAGCATCCACCCAAGACAAGTTACTAAACCTCTGTTAGAAAAGTCAGGTTTGTGGCACTTTAAGTTGGAGCTATCCCCATCCTTCATTCCTTCCCAGCATAAAATTGAAACTTTGGAACTGGTAATACATAACCGGAACAACAACAACAAAACCCTCCATGGATAAGCTCTACAGGAGAATGGGGAGGGCAGAGAAAAGAACTACTAAAATTAAAGAGCAACAGAAAACACCCAATCTAAACAACAAAGAGAAAATACTGGAAAAAAAAATGAAAAGAGCTTCACAAAGCTGTTGGAACAGTAACAAAAGATCTAACAAAACTGTCATCAAAAAAACTCCCAAATGAAGAGAAAGAGAACAGGGTATTAAAAAGTACTAGAAGTAATAATGGTTGAAAATGTTCCAAACTTGTCAAGAGACATAACCTTATATAGTTTTAAGAAGCTAAGAAAACTGCAAAGGTAAACCCAAAAGGGAACCCAAAAGGAAATCTGTGCAAAGTTACACCAGTGTCAAACTTCTGAAAGCTAAAAAAATCTTGAAAGCAGGAAGAGAAACAATACCTCTCTTAAGGGGAGTAGCAGGAGACAGGATTCTCACCAGAAACAGAGGCCAGAAGGCACAATATTTTTCAAGAGATGAAAGAAAAGAACTTTCAACTCAGAATTCTATATTTAGCAAAAACATCCCTCCATAATGAGTGGTGAAATCAAGATATTCTCAGATGAAGGGAAACTAATAAATTTTATTACCAACAGATCTACTCTAAAAAAAATGGCTAAAGGAAATTCTATAAACCAAAATGAAATGACAGAAGAGGGAATCGTGGAAAATCAGGAGGGGATAAAGAACAAAGGAAAGAGTAAAATACTGGAAACTATGACACATTTTCCTTCTCCTCTTAAATTTTCTAAATTATACTTGACAGTTGAAACAAAAATTTTAACAATGTCTGATGTTCTCAAAGCATGCAGAGGAATATTTAAGACAATTGTATTATAAATAAGAGAAAGTAAAGAGATATAAAAGTAGGTAAAGTTTTGTGCTCACTTCGGCAGCACATATACTAAAATTGGAACACTATACAGATTAGCACGGCCCCTGTGCAAGGATGACGTGCAAATTCGTGAAGCATTCCATATTTTTGTACACCAGAAATGAACACAACATTGTACACTGACTATATTTCAATAAAAAAATAATTTAAAAAAAATTAGGTAAAGTTTCTACACTACACTCTAATAAAATGACACCAGCAGACTGTGACAAGTTAGGTATATATAATGTAATACCTAGAGCAACTACTAAAAAGCTATACCAAGAGATACATTCAAGAACACTACAGACAAATCAAAATGGAATTCTAAAAAAAATGTTCAAGTAACCCATAGGAAGGCAGGAAAAGAGAGAAGCAAAAAACAGAGAAAACAAATGAACAAAAATGGCAGACTTGAGCCCAAACATATCATTAATTACATTAAGCGTAAAGGGTCTAAATGCACCAATTACAAGATGGGAAAGAAAAAAATTTTAACAACTATACGCTGTTATAAGAAACTTAATTCAAATACAATGATTTAGACAGGTTGAAAGCAAAAGGATAAGAAAGATGTACCAAATAAACATAAATAAAAAGAAAGTAGGAATAGGTAAATCTACATAGGAAGAAAGTAGAGATGGTTGCCAGAGACTGGATTAGTAAGAAATGACTGCTAATGGTTTCTTTTGAGGAGTGATGAAAATATTCTGGAATTAGATAGTAGCGCTGGTCACACAACTTTGTGAATAGACTAAAAACCACTGAATTGGTACTCTAAAAGGGTGAATTTTATAGTATGTGAATTATATCTCAAAAAAAGTACTTCGAAAAGCTGTTTTGAAGAAACCTCAATAGTTTAAAAACTCATTATTAATTAAAAAGCCAACAATATAATTAATGAAGGAGCCAAAGATATGAAGACATTGTACTGAAGAGGATATAGGGATGGCAAGCAAACACCTCTTCAGCATCACTAGCCATTAGGGAGATACAAAGTAAGACCAGGATAAGCGGTCATTACACATCTATCAGCATGACTTAAATAAAATGGTGACAATACCAGAGGGTTGTGAGAATGTGAAGAAACTGTATCTCATACATTGCTGGTAAGATTGTAAAATGGAACAGCCAGCCACTCTGGAAAGTAGTTTGGCAGTTTCTTTATTAAACATATGATCCAGTAATTGTGTTTCTGGGCATTTATCCCAGAAAAATGAAATCTTACATATAGGATTTTTCATAGAACCTTTATTTATAAAAGCCCAAAACTGGAAGCAACCAAAATGCACTGCAGTAGATGAGTGGTTAACCAAACCACAGTATATCCACAGAATACTGCCATGCACTAAAAGGGAACAGACTACTGATACAGGCAAGAATTTGGATGGATCTCAGGGCCATTATTTTAAGTGAAAAAAAAGTCCACCTCAAAAAGTCACATACTGTGTGGTTCTATTTATGTAACATTCTGGAAATGACAAAATTATAGAGATGAAGAACATTTTAACGGTTATCTGGGTTTGGGGAACACTGGGGAAGAGGAGTAAGTTTAACTACGAAGGAGCAGTACAAAGGAGCTGTGTGGTGATGGAATAGTTCTGTGTCTTGACTGAGGTGGTGGTTACAGGAATCTACACATGTGATAAAACGACAGAGAACTACACACACTATACTTATGTCAACTTCCTGGCTTTTATATTGTACTATACTTAGGTAAGATGTAACTTATGGTAGAAACTCGGTGAAGGGTACATAAGGACTGTCAGTATCTTTGCAAGCTCTAATGGATCAATAATTATTTCAAAATAAATTAACATTTGTAACTTTTTTTTAAACAAAGCCTGTTCATAAAAGTTATTTACTTTTTCAGCAAACACTTTGAGAACCTAGTGCCAGGTTCTCTACCAGGTTCAAAGAAAGACAACTCTTGTTTTCAAAGAGTTCCCTGTTTAGTGGCAGAAAAGACAAGCCAGACAGCATAACACAGGTAAGTAACGTAATCCTGCATCTGAAAGGATTCTGCTCAGCAAAGCCTATACCTGCATCAGTCTGCTGCTCCCCGTTCATTTCCACAGCACATGGGCTATCTCCTCCCCACACAAAGGACAGGCCTTATGGTTCCGATACAATCTGAAGATTACTTGCAGGTCTCAAGCATCTCTTCAGTGGGCATCCAAGGGTCCAAATGAAAGAGCTGGAAAAAAAAAAAAAAACACATAAAACAGGCTGCAGCCCAATGTTTATATATTGGGTTATACAGTGGGTTAAGAGGGTAGATGAAACAAAAACATACGGGCAGAATAGATGGAATTAAGAGAAAAAAATTTGACACCTTTTCTAATTTTAAAGACTCAGTGTGTGGTGGGGGGCAGGTGTGGAGAGAGGGAGAGAGAGAGACAGAGAGAGACAAAGGCAGAGAGAAAGGGCTATCGAGATCTTGATAAGTTATCCAAAAATCACAACAAATAAAGATATATGAATCACTACCCTTTCAACTTAGATTATAATACTGACTACCACAATTCCTATTCTCAATTTCTAATGAATTCCGGTTGGGGGAGAAGTTAGTTTTCAATGATCTGTCTTACCCAGTGAATAAGATTCAGGATACAGCATACTACTTTATCTAGCTTTCCATTCCATTTACCAAGAATATTATGCAGAACCAAAAAGTATCAACTACATTTGTCTAAAATTACACTTATAAAGAGAGCCCAAACCCTTCATAATAAGCTCTGAAACCAACTATTCTTTTTTTAAACAGCTTTATTGGGATATAATTCATGTGTCAAAATTTCCCATCTTAAGTGTACAATTCAGTAATTTTTAGTAAATTAAGAGAGTTGTATAACGACCACTATAATCCCATTTTAGAAGATTCCCATCACCCTGGGAAGAAACTTCATTCCTACTTCCCCTTTCCATCACTAGCCTCAGGCAACCACTAATCTGCTTTCCTTCGCTAAAGATTTTGCCTCTTCTGGACATTTCACATAAATGGAATCATACAATATGTGGTCTTTTGCATCTGATTTCTTTCACTTAGCATGTTTTGAAGTTTATCCATGTTCCAGCATGGATGAATCTATTTATTTTTGCTTTACATACATGTGAAACAATCTAAGGCCTATACATATGCCTCGTAGATGAGAATGAGTAAATGAAAGGGGGGAAGGAACTGCTGCAGGAAGGGTGACATGAACTAACTGCAAGGGGGACAGTGCAGAAAACTGTCAAGGTGGGACAGGAACTCAACAGCCACAGCTGCAAGGGTGATACCTACAGGAGCAAACACCACTGAACCTCTCAAAAAGATTCTGAGCGTGTATTAGACCTCCAGCAATAGAGTCTCATAAAAATCTTTTAAACAGTAAGAAAAAGTTAGTTTAAATTTTAATGTACCCTTTGAAAAGGTATAAGCTACCTAAAGTACAACAGAGTGAGCTGGGTAACAGGAAAATCCAGGTTCTAGTTCCAGCTCTACTGCTAACTAACTGCAATCTTATATAAACCCTATTATGTCCATTTTTAAAATCCGTAAAATGAGTGTAAGATCATTTTCAGATTTTAAAATTACATTTCATAACAAGCATAGAGAATATTTTAATAACTTAAATTATGGATATCCCATTTGAGGTAACTGCCAGTTATTCCAAATCTCTTCATGTAACATAAGCACTGAAACTCACATTTTCACAGATAGTAACAATTGAATAGAAACTTGGTAATGAGATTTAAAGCCTCTAAGTATGCTCTCTTCTCTCAGTTTACTTTTCTACAAGCCCAAGACATTCAAACTGTACCATTCCATCTACTAACTCACTCACCCCTCCTCGTTTACCAAATAAATACCATTACCATCCACTATTCTAGAAGATAAAAGTAAAGCAATCAAGAGAGACATGGTTCCCGCACTATGATGCTTATTTTTTTTAACTTCTCAAATATTTTACTTAAAATGCATACTGTGTATTTAGGCCACTTCCCACTAGTGTGGGAAACCTTTGTTGAAAAGATATTTACAAATATACTATGAATATATAGTTCCTACACAAAACTATACACTTTACCAAAATTTGAATTCTGATATGCAGCACACTCACGATCGTCAAGACAAACATGGAGGAAAGTGATGGGTAACAGTGATCCGTGAATAACATAAATTAACCTGAACAAAATTTATGTCATGCATCATCAAAGAAAGATACACCTGATCTTGTATCAGTTTCAAACATTCTTGGCTCAGTAATATTAAAGAAAATATACACATTTAATTGTTTCAGGTTGATTCCTAATGCTCAAACTATTTATACAAAAATTTACAGAAAATAAGATAATCTCTGTATCAACACCTCAAAATAAATGACTTGCCTAACATCTACTTCTCAACTGCATTAACTCCTATAAAAGTGCAACTTTGTATCTTCAGTTATCACTAAGAGCAACCTAAATCAAATTGGCTTAAAAATAAATTTAGTCTTTCACAAAAGAAACAGTGCAGAGACAGCTAGCTGGCTCAGTGACTCAACAGCATCACCCAGGTCCCAGACTCTTCCCATCTTTCTGCTCTGCCACACGCAAATCATAATTCATTGTTGAAAGACAGAGCCAGGAATCACATCCAGATAAAGAAATGTTCAGGAAGATTCCACTTCACCCTGCAGGACTCCTTGAATCTCTGAAGAAACCTTTTCCAGTAGTAACCCATTAGTTATTCCTTTATCTCTCTAGAATTGAGTCCTCCAATGACCACTCCAAACCAATTGCTGGCGATGAGAAAGGGATTATCGTTAGTGGCTGAACCTAACCAGGATTTGTCCCCTCTTCTGTGAAAAGGAATGATACCCAAACTTGGCCAGCCAACAGAGTATGACTAGCATGGTCACTATACAATGCCAGCTACAAACCCCTAAGAACGTGCTCTTAATCCATTCAGGAAGGAGGGAAGCACAGTGTTTAAAACACCATCGTATCTGGGTTTCTATTTCCGTGTATAGTGTTCTAATTCTTGCTTGTTTCAAGTGTAATTCCATTTCCATTTGCTTTTAAGGCAAATAAATTGAGTTAAAATAAAAAAAAAAACCATATCAAATGAAAATGCAGTTAATTCCAAGGTTATATAGTTTGTGTGCTCGCCACACTTACACTTATGTAGGCATCAAAATAAAAAACAGTAGATTAAAAAATTAGATTAAAATGGGACTATTTACAGGGAAGGGTGTAGCTCAGCGGTAGAGTGCCTGCTTAGCATGCATGAGGACCTGAGTTCAAGCCCCAGTACCTCTTCCAGACATACATAAATAAATAAACCTCATTACTTCCCCCTCATAAAACAAACAAAAAAATTTTTAAAAGGGAAATAAAAGTCAAATTATGAGGCATTATTTTAAAAGGGTTACTTTGGACTAGCAATGAGAAATTTTTAAGTAAAATATGGCACACATGGATTACTACATAGCCATTGAAATTGTTAGAGAAATATTCTCCTTCCCAATCAAAATCCTAACAGAGCATTTCATTCACTTAGATGAGCTAATTTTAAAATACATCCAAAGAGAAAAATGTACAATCCAGCTCCATTTTTGTAAAAGATGACAGATGATGAAGCTAGTTTCTTCTATCAAAATATTAAAATGGTGTGGTATTAGTGCAAGAAAAGACAAACACATTAATAAAATAGAATGAAGTTAATAGATCCATGTATATGAGAGTATAGTTTGTGATAAAATGGCATCCCATATCATACGTGGAAGGATGAACAAATAAATAATGTTAAAGAATTAGCTATCCATTCTGGGAAGAAAAAAAATAGATCCTTACTTCATGCTGCAAAATAAATAAATTCCAGATGAATTAAAAGAGCAAAACATGAAAAACAAGACTCCAAATAAATTAAAAGAAAACATAAGAGAATATGGTTATAACTTTGGTATAGTAGAGACTTTCTTAAAAAAGCTATAAATGGATGCATTTGACTACTTAAATATTTAGAACTCTAGAAAAAGACACCATTAACAACTTTCAAAGCCAAGTTATAGACTAGAAGAAAACATTTCCAGCATAGATAATATACAAATAGCCATAATCACAGAAAGCACTTATAAATCAATAACGAAAAAGACCAAATCTAGTAGGAGAAAGTCAGATATGAACAAAAATTTTACAGTAGAAATGCAAATAACTTACAAACATATGAAAATGTTTAACATCAACAGCCAAAATTAAGTCATTGGCAAAAAAAAATCAATAACATCCAATATGGGTAAAGATATGGAGATATGAATGTTGTCATCACCAGTTGAAGACCACAAATAGATACAGACCTTTTAGAGAGAAATTTTAACTTGCATTTTCTACAACCAGAACAGGAACAGGAGAAATGCTGAGAAGAGGAGAAGAGACACTGGATGTGGGGTATGAGAGAAAGCAGTATCTGGGCTGACTCTTAAGTTTTTGGTCTAAGCAATAGAAAGGATGTAATTGTTACTTAGGGAAAAAGGGAGATCTGAAGGAGAGGTGGTTTGAGGAAGAAAAATCAGGGTTTTCAGTGCGAAACGGCAGTATGATTGCTTTCTTCATTATTAAAGGATTGCTCTTTCTGTTTTCAGGGAAGTTTTTTTTCAATCAACAAAAGTATAATTATCACTATGTACAGTGTTTCCAATTTATAAGCTATTTTCATATGCTATCCTTCATCTGAGCAAAATAACAACTCTTTATGACACCTAGAAGAGGTTCAATCCTTACTTCACACCTTGGGAACTTTCTTAGCAGCTTCAGTCCCACTCTTACACTTCACCTGTCTTACTAGGTTCACTAATCCTCCATGAACACATTTCCTCATACCAGTTTAGTAATTTACGCTCTCTTATTGTCTTATTTTAAAACCCCAATTTCAACATCCACAAATCTTCCATTAAAAGCACTTAAATGTCTATTTTTCTAAACCTTTTTAAATATGCATCTTTCAAAAATTTCAGACATAAATAATTTTTTAAACTGAATCAATCATACTATGAGGTTGGAAATTTCATGTAAACCAATTTATAAATCCCTGGTTCACAGCTGTAAGTAAGGCCACTTCACAGTCCTGTTTCCTCAGCAATCGAGGAAATGCTAAACCAAGGTTTTGAAATTATCTTTCACTGTATCAAAATATGGCAGAGGCATTTAAAAATCATTTACTTATCCTTATATTATCCTGTAAGCTGCAGAAATAGCAGGTCTTCTAGAGTTCAAATATTATCACGTTTTTCATTGATTTACTGGCTTTACTTAAAGGAGCCAGTAACATAAGCACATGTTGAAACAGTCAATATGTCTTTATTCTGATTAAATAAAGAGGTAACTGATTCACCAACACAAACACAGTCAAATTTACCAATTTCATTAATTTTATAAAAGGATTACAGGAACAGACTACGTTTGGTTATGAAAAGCCTTGAAACTATAATTTCATGGTTGCTGTTTCTCAGCCTTCTCATGTCAAATGACAGACCAGAAACTTCATTCTAACTCAACAAATGTTTGTTAACCATTTATTTAAAAAAAAAAAAAGGAAAGAAGTAATGTCTGAATACCTACTATGTGTGTGCCTGGCACTTTTTTGTGTTCTACGGTAAATAAAACTGCCCAACGATACATGGTAAGCATAATATAAGCGTTAACCATTTTTAAATTATATTTTATTTAACCCTAACCATCTACTTACCCCACAGATGATAACCCCATTCTACAGATGAGGAAACTGAGGTTCAGAGAAATTAAATATAGCTAGAAAAACACCAGAGGCAGTGTTTAAACCCTAGTCTTGATTCCTGAGCCTGAACTCCTTTAATTTTCCTGGTTTTTCTTGGAGCTGAGGATGACTGTAAGGATGACTGTGAGGTGTCTGTATCCTGTACCACAAAATGATGGCCATAAATGACTTACACTCTTTCTTGGTTCTTTGGTTACTCATTTATTTAACTTCAAGGTTCTACACTGCTGTATTAGAATTTTGAGTAACCAGGAGTCTGGATGGTATCTTGATAGGTGCTGCCATTAATGAACTTCTTCCAAAACATTATTCTAGTAGGCTCTTACCTAGATTAAGTCATATGAAAGAATAAAAGCCTAATTAAAACAAAAACTCTAAATTAATGAACACATGTAAAAAGAAATATAATGTTCTTAGTCTTTAAATGAATGATAAACTTATTTAAATGAATGATAAACTGAGACTTTTGCTTAAAGTGTTAAGATTAAAGTTTTTTCTCAAACAGGTTTAAATTCCCACTTTACTCCTTTATACACTTAGAAACTACTTTTTTCACAGCAATGCACAAAGTTATGCCCAGTCCAGATTCGACTCTCTCCAATTCTGTAATGGTCACTACTTATACAGCCTAATATGCTTTTCCTTCTTCCTCGCCACCAAACCCACATTTGTTCAGGGTGGAAAAGCCCCCTGTTCCACATAATACATCATGCTTAGGCAGTCTCATTCCTCTCTGTCAGACAACTATTTTGTTCTGAGCCTTCCTCATGGCTATGTGACCCAGTCCTGGCTAAAAAAAAAAAAGAGAAAGTTTACTAGGAAGCTTCTGGGAAATTTATTTTCATTCCTAATTAAGAGAAGCAAGATAATTTCAAAAGCTGTAGTCTTTAATATCTCCCAGTGTTCACCTTGCCACAGCTCTGGTCAGCAAACATATCCCATTACAATGATTACAGACTATGTATTCTACTTTTTAGGGTCCCTGCAATGCTATATATAAACATACACTAGAAAGTAAACTCCATAATAATATGCATTGTTCCATTCAACTAACATTTACTGAACATCTAGTATGTACCAGGTTCTGTGCTGGGCACCAGAGCAGAGTATGAATGAATCAGACAAAAATCTCTGCTCCTAAGACATAGTTGGTACTCAATCAATACTAACATTAATTATGAACTGCAATGAATAACATTAATGAATTACAAAATCAAATGATTAATCACTGAACTAAAACTCTGATAGAATAAATTATTTTTAAACTGTAAAAGAATAAATTTAACTTAAACTAATATTCAGATAATTTCATATATTGTACCTCTACAGCAAGCAGTTTTTGTTATATAGCTAATAAATTATATATTTTGATCCCAAACAATATTTAAGTAAAAAGACCTGGCAGGCAAATCATACTTTTAAGCAAACTGGAAAATTTCCAATTTCTCAAGAAAAAGATATATGTGTGTAAACTGAAAGAGAAAGTGTTCCTTCAGTATAAATTTTGCTATGCCTCTAAGGAATAAGTTTAAAGAGTACACTAAACACAGAGAAGTACTCAATGAAGATTTAAGTCAAAATTCAAAATCTGATTTCTGGCCCCCCAAAAGCAAAAAATAAACAAAAACTACTGTAAGAGATAAAAAGGGAAAATGGAGCTGGGAACAAAATAATGAATATTTTAAATTATTTATGGATTCTGATATCCTTATTCCCCTATTCTCCCTCCAATTACCAGGATCGAGAAGAATGGGTCATATAACTATAATCTAGGCATCTGGTAAAGGTGGCCTAAAACTCCAAGACACTTGATCAAATTTACATTGAGACCCAGCTTAAATTCCACAGGCTACCCACTCACTAGCTCAGTTTCCTCACCTGTTAAAATAGAGAATATACATACGGCGAAGGGCTGTTGTGAAGATTAAATGATAATTTAATAAATAAATAATTCTAATAAATCCTACCCATTAGAATATTAGAAATATGTTTACACCCTCATGTTTCCATACAACCACATCTTCCCAGTTAAGGAAGTTAGGGGTTGTAAATTTTAGAGGCTAATGAACCTACACTACAACTTTCAAAAGTACAGTAAGTTTAACAAAATATTTTAAGAGATTAATTTAGGCCTCTAAAAGAAAGAAAATCAAGATGTATGAAAGATCAATACCATATCAAAAGTAATTGGGCAGTCCTGGTGAGGAAGCATTTGGCCTCAGGAGCCAGACTGCTAGAGCTTGAGCCCCAGTTACACAGCTGCTTGCTGTGTGGCCTTGGGCAAGTTACAGAAGCAATTTATGCCTCAGGATCCTCATCTGTAAAATGGAGTTGTTAACAGGAGTACCTAGCCCGTAAAGCTACTTTGGTTATTCAATCAATTAATGCATGTAAAGTTTATAGCACAGTAAGCCCCCAAAGAATATTAGTTATTATTGCTTTAACAAGCCTCTTACTAGAATGAAGATATGTTTTGTTTCTAACATAACTCCCAGTCCATAAGTAGTTGAAATACCCTCTTCATTCTTCTTATCAAATATCGTAACTCCTCCTAGCAAAGTTATACATAGTATATATTTTAAAAATTATATTCCTTTATTAATTCTTCTTTGATGGAATGGAATGACACTTAATTTAGAGAACAGTCAAAAGGCTAAAAAAGAATTAGTGATCAACAGGCAACACCAAAAACCTTAGAATCAGCAGGTAAGCACACAAACAAAACCTTTGTCCCAAGAGAGTAACAGGCTTTGACCTTACCCCAGAGGCCTCAAGAAGAAAACCAAGGGCAAGCTGTAATGACTGATGTCTGCAGACCTTTTGGAGGCTGTCTTCTGTCCAATCGGTCAACAAACTTCAACTTTCAATTTTTGTCCTCAAAGCTTTCGACAGAGGGCGTGATTAAAAGGCAGGGTGCTTTGGGGGTTTTGTTGCTTTGTTTGTTATATTAAGCTCACAGGTATTTTTAAAAGCTTTATGTCAGATTTGCAGTCTCCTGGACTATAATCATATGTGCTGTGCAATTAATTCACTGGAATTTTTAAAAAGAATTTAAGGCCCTAAAAAAAGATTATCAGTTGTAAATGCCAAGGAACTCTGGATAGGCTACAACTCCTCAAAATCACTATATGCACCTACATAGCATGATCAGAAAAAAAAAAAAAAACAGTCTCTCAAGTATGCGTCCCAACTCCAGGGCAATGCTGCTGCCCCCTGGGGCATCCCCAGGAAACAGCGTGATGGCGACAGTCTACTGCAAAACACTGGGCGGTTATGTCGCGGTCTATAAACCAAAGAAGCATGCTGCACATTTAATAAGAATGATACAAGGAACAAGTATAAGTTATTTAGAAAAAGCATAAATTATTTAGAAAACAAAATAACTTTTCAGTAGCTTTTAAAATAAGTGCTTCCAGAAAGGAGCAAATCTCTGGTTACTATGGGAGATATGCTGCAAACACGTGAAATCTATAAAATAATTCAGTATAAAATATTAATTAGACAAAAGAAAAACAGCCTAAATTATGCTAATTAATTAGGAATCCAACAATTAAACTCATTTGCAAGATGTAAAACCAACACCCTAACTGGCAGAACAGTCTACTTACCTGTTGTTCAGCAGGAGGCCTGGCAGCCTTTTGTTTGGTCAGTACTAGAAATCAGTTGCACCTTGTTATTTGCTTTTGTAGACTTCATTACCCACAAATATTAATCTATGCAGTGAACATCCTCTAAAAACTAGAAGTGCCTGTGTTAAATATACAGAAATTCTTGGTTAAGTATCTAAATATTTTAAACATAAATAATGACTCCTCTCCTTTTCTGTTCTTTCCCTAAAAATGTTATTTTTCCTACCATTCAACTATTGGTTGCCAGTTTTCTAAGATAAGCACTTACAAATTCCACTTTCTAGTGTGTAGTACAAAATTATCTACATAATATTAAATCCTTAAAAACACTGATTTATGCTACACTAATTTCCGTATTTTAAAAGAAAAAATAGCTTTTATAAAATATAAAACTTCTTTCAGTTTGAAACAGAAACAAGTGCCTGAAGTCATCAAAACAAACTGACAAGAAATCAAAACTTTGCTATTTGCAAATTAACAAAAGGTAGGTTTGAGGCAAATAATTGGTTATAAGTATCTCTTTTTGAGGGAAAAAATTTCCAGCACCATCTACGAAAACTGTTCTTACTTACATTCCAAAGGCCAGTTGTTTTTCAGGATGGGGGTGGGTAGGTGGTAGACAAGGTTATTATTTTAACTGTATTTAAACTGTTCAGAAAATAAATGAGCTAGTTAGTCAAAACGCAGCCACTTACTCCAGAAAAACATCATCACAAAGATAACAACTCAAAGCACCTACCCTATGTATCATTAACATGTTTTCTTCAGTATTTTCTTACAGGATATGAGATTACAAATACAGTATTATTCTCTATTAAAGTAAAAAAGAGAACTCAATTCAGTTGTTTCTCACATTAGATTCCTCCAAAACAACAATCTGAAGATTATCCCAGGTTTAGCGATATCAAGTTGGAATTTCATGTCCACTAGTCAGATGACAGACAGGACACTCAGTCAGTCCTTGCTGACTTGGAAACCAAAATCTAATGCTTGAAGAGGCTTACTGTTAAATCTAACTACCAAAAAGTCATTAGCTTACTTCAAATTCCTCTTAAAGCAATCTTTTAAGGGGGAAAAGAAATCAGTAAGTCATTCAAATACCAGAGTACTACTCTGGCCTGAATCTTTAACAAAATGTCAAACAAATTCAGATTGGCAGTTAGACTTCAAAGAGCCACTTTCATGAAAAAGTCTTGTCAAGAAAAGGAAGGATAGAAAGTTTTCCCCATTTTAACAAATACTATGATGGTGGGCATGAAATTCCAACTTGGTATGTCTATGATGAGAACTAAACATCATGGAATTCTGGCCTTGAGAATTTAGACATCAGCACACCTTGCAAAACAAGTGAATAAAACTAATAAATAAAAATTATTACTATGGGGTTGCCCAGTCAACCTTGCAATTTTGGAGGGATATTGATGGAGTGGGGTAAAATAAGAAAAGAATAAAATAGTTTTCCCACTCTACTCAAATGATGAAGTTCAACATACAAATCTTTTTCCCTTTATTTGGTTTTCTCCCCAAATAATTAAATACCTTATGCTCACATCACTACCTCATTTTCAAACATCTCCTTAGTGCCATCAAGAACTATACCCAGCACTACACTTTTATAATACATTAAGTCAACATCCTGGGTGATCTTTTTTAAATTTTTCTTTGTTTCACTAAATGAGATGGGTGAATCCAAAAATTAGAAAAAACTTTAATAGGTCACATCTAGTCCAACAGTCCTCATCATTTTGTGTCTATACACCATTCTTATGCCCCAACATTTCCACAAATAACTCACCATTAACCTGTGGTCCTTCTCTAGCAAGTTCTTCCCCACCCATCTCTGAGGAGGAAGTTGTCCATTCTGTGTTCCAATACCATCAATGATACAGTATAGAAAATCCCCATGAATATCCATTCCCGTGACAATCCATTCTACTTCTGAGCAGCTCCACAACACAGTCTGTCCTGGAACTGCCCCCAAGTCCCAATGGTTTGTACCCATAGGTGTTGTCCACTCAGAATGAGTTTGTGCCTTCGTTCACGAGAGCCCTTCACATAGCTGTCTTGGGAGGCTGACTTCTGTCCAGTCATTCATTAAACACAAAACACTTCAAACTTATTGTGACATAAGATTAGTATTTAAAACAGATACACTGATAGCCAAAAAAATCCTATTAGGGAAGAATTCTGAAAACAGAGTTAATAACTAAGATACAATGAAAAAAATAGTAATAGTTCAACAGGATTTATGTCAACTTTGTAACTTTTCTTTATACTCAGGATCAAGGAAAGAACAGAAAATCTTTTCATAACCATAAAGCAGCATAAGAGACAGCAGCAGCATCAAAAATCAAGGTTATAAAGAAAGCAAGCAATTACTATATACTCATTACAAAATGCTATCCTGGAAAAAGATAAGGTCAAGATTGCAATTTGTTCTTATAAAGCAATAATTTAGTATACACACAATCTTTACCTACAAAGAAGCCAAGGAGAACAGTTTTATACAGAGCTTCCAACAGAAGAGTTTGTTCATAAGCCATTAATGCAGGCAGAAAACAAAAAAGAACCCTCAACTTGCTAATCAGTTGAAACTCTTTGTCTGCCAAGTCAACTGGGAAATGGTACATTAGGAAAAATACCTACCCCAAATGACTTGTTAATAAGTCACTGCATTTGTAACCAGAGAGATCATACACAACTATACTACTGAAGCAAAACAGATGATAAAGAGTTCTTTTAATAAAAGTAATCCAGCTAACAAATGAAGGAATGGCAGAATCTCTAATAAAATCATTTAATGGATCTAAGTGTTGACCATCAATAAACAGCTTACATTAATCAGAAAACAAAAAATAACCTGAAAGGTTATATGCCTCCTGACGGAAAAACACACCACCAACTATGAAACAGTCTAAACAACAACAACAAAAAAGTAATCAAACCTGAATTGGGTTGAGCTTCTAGATCCAACAGAGAAGTCAAAGGAACATGGTAAACAGAACCATGGTGACCCTGACCTTCACCTCACACCATGCATAAAAACTTAAAACAAACCATAAAGCTAAACGTAGGAGCTAAAATTATAAAACACCTAGGAAAAATAGGAGAAAATATTTTTGATCTAGTTGGCAAAAATTTTTTAGATGTGACTCCCCAAAAAGCACAAACAATAAAAGAAAAATCAATAAATTGGGACTGAATCAAAGTTTACAATTTTTTGTTGTTCAAAGATTCCATTAAGAAAAAGAAAAGCCACAAACTGGGAAAAATATTTGCAAAATGTATATCTAATAAAGGATTTGTATATAAAAACTTAAAATTCAATAAACAATCCAATTTTTTAAAATAGGCAAAAGATGTGAAGAGATTGTTCAACAAAGATACATGAATGGCAAGTAAGCACATGAAAAGATACTCAACCTCTGTAGTCATTAAGGAAATGTAAATTAAAACCTCAATGAAATATTACATACCAACGAAGATGGTTAAAGTGAAAGACTAACAATACAACAAGTGAAGAAGGATGTGAAGAACCTGCAGATCTCACACAGTACTGGTCTGAATATAAAAGAATGTAAAATGGTACAACCAGCTTGAAAACAGCGTGGTGGTTTCTATAAAACATTAGATCCAGCAATTCCACTCTTGAATATCCACCAAAGAGAAATGAAAACATACTCATACAAAGACTTTTACACAAGCATGCACTGCTATAAGCTGGAAAGAACCCAGAAGTCCATCAGTTAGTGAATAGATAAACAAAATATGGTATATCTATAAAGTGGAATATGTCTCAGCAAAATAAAAAGGAACTACTGATACAAGCAATAGTAAGGATGAGTCTCAGAAACATCTCACTGAATGAATATGCCAGACACAAAAGACTACATACTGAATGACCCTATTTACATGAAATGTATAGAAAAGGAGAAACTGCAGAGAAAAATGCAGATCAGTGGTTGCCTGGGGCCAGCACAGAGGCAGGGATTATCAGTAAATGGTCATAAGGTCACTCCTTTGGGTGATGGAAGTGATCGAAAACTAAATTGTGGTGATGGTTGTACAATTAATTGTATAAACTTACTAAAATGTATCAAGGTGTTCACTTAAAAGTATAAAATATGTCCGAATAAAACTTAATTTTTTAAAAGAAGAGAGAATTAGGAGACCAACTGCCAATGCCTTTTGGATCCTGCAAACAATATTTAAAAAATTATTTATTGTGGTAAAATATGCATAACATAAAATTTACCATTTTAATCACTTTTAAGTGTATAGTTCTGCAGCATTAAGTACATTCACATTGTTGTGCAACACATTAAAAAAAAAACCAGCATATTGATACAATGGGAATTGAGCTCTACATGGACTTTGATGTCATGAGACTGTGAAAAAAAAGTAGGTCAATAATAGTATTGTGCTTATATATTAACAACAAAAAGTCCTTCACTTTTAGACGTACATACAGAAATACTTATCAGTGAACTGACTTGATATCTGGAATTAGTTTTGAAATAATATTGGGAGTGCATGACAACCAAATGTAATGCACAATCCTTAACTAGATAACGGATGGAAGAAAAAAAAAAACTATGAAGGACAGTATTAGGACACTTAGAAAAATGTTAACATGGACAAATGAGATAACAGTATTATATCAATGTTAAATTCCCCACGTATGATGAATGTATTACGGGTTATGTAGGAAAATCTTATTCTTAAGAGATCCAAGCTGAAGTATTAGAAGTGTCATGATGTCTGCAATGAATTCTTAAATGTTTCCTTAAAAAAAAAAAAAAGCCTCTATACACTTCACACCAGTCAGAATGGCTATCATTTAAAAAGTTTACAAATAATACACACTGGAGAGGGTGTTTTCTACGTCTGTGAATCTGTTTCTGTTTTGCAAATGAGTTCATTTGTGTCGCATTTTAGATTCCACATATAAGTGATATCATATGATGTCTGACTTTCTCTGACTTATTTCACTTAGCATAATGCCCTCCAAGTCCACCCATGTTGCTATAAATTTGCTATAAATGGTGAAATCTCACTTACATAGCTTAGTATTCAACTGTATATACAGGCATCTTCTTTATCCAGTCATCTGTTGATGGACACTAAAGCTGCCTCCATACCTTGGCAATTGTAAATAATACTGCTATGAACACTGGGGTGCATGCATCTTTTCAAGTTAGTGTTTTTGTTTTTTTCAGCTATATACTCAGGAGTGGAATTTCTGGGTCATATGGTAGTTCTATTTCCAGTTTTTAAAAAACCTCCATAATGTTTTCCACAGTGGCTGGACCAATTTACACTCCCCAACAGTGTACAAGGGTTCCCTTTTCTCTATATTCTCACTAACATTTGTTATTTGTATACTTTTCGATGATGGCCATTCTGATGTGTGTGAGGTAATAACTGCCAAGGACAGAATTCTTTACAAGTGATCCTCTACCTCCTTTCTTTCCTAAATTAATAGTATCAGCATGGAGTGAGGGGTTTAATACTACACGAATGAGTTAATATAAATAGTAAGGTTCCAGAAAGCTTAATTTTTCTTAAATCATCAAGGTCATCCTGAGCAGAAAAATCTCTCATTTTCAAACATCCAATACAAAGTGGATGGCAGCTCACACTATGCTCTCACCAGCAAGCAGTTCTTCATTTCTAATATAGGAACAACACTGCTCTAGGTAAGGAAAGAAACGAGCACAGAAAAGATCATTTACTATTTTAAAATTTGTTTTCTATGGAGCAGTCACTTACTCTTTAAAAGGTTCAAATGTTATCTGCACTATGTATTGTGTTATTTCTGAACTACAACAGAAAGAGAATTATTTCAAATTAACTCAACATTCAGGAGTTAGGAGGTATTGTCCTCAGTTTAATTTGCACAGACTCATTTAAGCTAAAGTGAACTGTACTGAATAACTGGATGCCTGTCTTGAGCCCTCTAAATCCCATAGTACAAGACCAGTGACTGCCGCCCAGAACCAACAGGCTCGAGAGCTCACAAACTTATCACCTAGTCAGCACCAGCTTGCTAAACCTGGAGCACAAATTTTCAAAACAGCCTCCTCTTTTTTCCAACAAGGTATATGGTATTCATGAAGTACCAAAGCAACGGGAAAATACAATGGTTCAAGTTAATTTAATCAAGATTTTTATTTATACATAGATTTCTGATGGCTGACTGTTCTTCATTTTTTTGGTCTTAGCCCAAAATATTTTACAAAATTATGGCATTTAAATTTTCATTTCAGAAACAGAGCTATTCTTTTTATATCTCAATTTCAAAAGGAAAAAACCTCTAGAGGTTCTGCATAACAGCCAATACCACAAATCAAATCCTAAACTTCACATGGAGAACTTAAAATAGTGATACCAACCAGATACTTAATAATATTTAGGAATTAACTGATTTTTACATGTGATAAATATATTATGGTTTAAAAAGTTATCATTTTAAAGATAAATACTGAATTACTTATGAAGGGATATAACACCCAAGTAAGTTTTGCTGTAAAACAATACAGGAGGCAAAATTGTGTATGTATCAGAGAGAAAAGTACACCTGAAACAAGCTAGCTACACGTTGATAACTGTAGAAACCAAGTAATGGGTCTTTCTGTGTAATACTATCATAATAAAAAGTAAATCATAAAATAAAATTATAGTGATAAATCAGCCTTCTTAAGAGGCTATAACGAAGAAGCAGAAGCAGCTGCACTGACTGTTTCAAACACAAATAAAAGTTGTGCACAGTAACATCCTGATATTCATGGATACTACCACTGTGAAAAAGCTTGCTGTATTTTCGGCAGAGTAAGGTAATTCCCATAACTAATATCCCAAATTACATGACATCACCTCCAAAACACAATATATATCCACAATATATTTTGCATTTTAGAGATCTTTCTGGAAAATCAATGATATTTAACAAGTATGTATTGACTAAAAGATCGTTACCCGGATATTATCAGCTTCTGATAACCCATTCTTTTCTTCAACAACCCATTCTTTAAACAGTGACTGCTGAAGCTAGAGCAGTAAGGGGGAAAAAACAGTCTAACACTGAAAAAATCATCTTATGAAATTACAGATATAACATGGAATTTTAACTCAAAAAGCAGCAATATCAACCATTGTTAGCTCACATTTGGTTACTGAAACCTAAATTCATGGTCTCTCCTGTTTCATGTGCTCATAGCATGAGATATTTTCCTTCATAGCACTCTCAGGGGCATTTCTTTTCCTTTTTCTTTTTAAATAGAAAGAATTGCTTTTAATCACTTCAGTAGTTTTAGTCTGAATTTCATTTAATTATGGTAGATAATCAGATGGCAGATTTCTGAGATTTTGAGACACAACTTCTTTATCATTCAGGTACAAAAGAGAAATGCTGGTCTTGTCTTGAGCTCCTTTCAGCAGCACCATCAGTCACCTATGTCACCTTGGGCAGCCAGCTAGATCCCAGCCAACATATCTACTGCTAAGCTGAAGCAGTGCATCCCTGGTACCAAAATGGGTCAAAAGAGAGGGACAAAAATTTGAAGCTTCCTTCTTGACTACAGAGTACTCACAGCACAAAGGTGTTCATCTTTTGTGGAGGAATGGGACAAGTTAAGTCAGATGTGCAATAATTTTTAACAAAATGCAAAGTTGGTAAGAGTGGTAACTTATTTTCAATGTAAATTCAGTTTGTGTTTTTGAAAACTCAGGCTTTTTTTGGTTTTAAATTCTTGGGAGTTGAGTTGAATTAGTCACTTTTCTATTAGAAAAAATTTACTGAACACTACATAAACATGGGAAATGTAAACACATGCTAAATATGGTCCCTATACATTGAGAGCATGTAATGCCAGCTGGTAAAACCTAATAGCGACCTAACAGAGCAAATGATAACTACCAAATGCTCTGGACAGACCACACACCATGGGAGTAAAGTGGAGGAACGCCTGGGTTTGAGAGAGGTCCAGAATGAGGAAGTAACTGTAAAAAACAGAGAAGATGGAGATAATTCCAGGCAGAAGGTTAAGAACAAAAGCAAAGAGATGGAAAAGTGCAATGTGTGTCTAAGACACAGCAACTAGACAAATTTGGTTTAGGTTGAGGGCTTCCAACACAAGTGACAAGACAAGACTGGAAAAAGGTTGAGGCTAACCTGGAGGCCTTATTTATCAAAGGTCTACATTTCAACCTGAAGGAAATACAGGAACACTCAGAATTTCTGAACAGGGTTAAGTGCCATGAAAGTAAACAGCAGTGTACATACAGAGATGGGCAATGATGCTCAGGATGGAGTGGGGAGGAAGAGCCTGGAAGCAAGTTCAGGGGATGTTTGCTTTAGTCATTCTAAAAGGAACACCAGAAACACAAGATGAGTGACAGGAAAGGAATACTTCATTTATATAAGATGTCTACAGTTTACAAAGAGTTTCGCTTAAATGATCTGATTTTACCCTCAGAACAATTTGTAAAGTAGAGTATCTGTCACATTTCATAAGCAAGGAACTGCTGCTCAGGGCACTCCCTTGTATGACTGTCAGTCCATGTCTCCTTTCAGGAGTTAAACTGTTAGCTCCTCAAGAGCATGCAGGGACCACTGATTCCTGTTTGCCCTGGAATCGCAGCTGCCTTGCAAAGAGGCCTGCTCAGTGCCTGATCCCAGGAGATATTCATTAAATATGTGATTGATGAGCAATGAAATAACTGAAGAGCACATTTCCTCTTCCACTCTTGTGCCAATGATACTGAAATGTTTTTTGTTTTGCTTTGTTTAATGATTGTTCTGACAATAGAAAAGCTTAGACAATCATAATACCTCTTTTTGGCAGTCCCTCAACAAGAAGACCTCTTTTTACCCCTAGGTAGGAGAAAGGAAAAATGCACAAAAGTGAATATCAAGTTCTCTAACACCTTCACAGTAGTATCAGAAAGTCACATTAAATGATACATTACTAAGGACACAAAAAAGTTGACATTTAGTAGAAATTTTTGAAAAAATTTCAAAAATGTTCTATTTTCTTCCAGAATGGAATGGATACTAAAATTAATAGCCATGCACATGAGCACTTACAGGGCCAAAAATGAGAAATCTTGGCCTAGAACATTTGGTGCCAGTAAGTGAGAAAATGCTCCAAAGAATGATGGAGACATGATGACAATATATCAAAAGGACAAAAGCCAGCTTGACAGGGCTCCCACTGGCCAAATCTTGAACATTTTAAACATGAATAAAATTAATAAAAATAACAAGACTATAGCTCATTGAATAAAATTGGAAACCATGAGTCCATATTGATATAAATTAATGAATCAATAAACTGAAAGTCTGATGAAGAATGGGATAGTTACATAGTTTCAAAGTACTCATCCACAAAATACTAATTAATCACAAATGGAAAAAGAGTAACTTAACAGTGGGGAAGCCTAGCAGACATCACCATAAGCAGCAGATTATCAGAAACAGGACAAACTGATCTATGCCACCAGACACGGTAGAATGAGAAACAGCATCATTTCTGTGATGTTCCTGAATTTGATCTTGAGAAAACATCAGGTAAATCCAAACTGAGGAACATTCTACAAAACAGCAGGACTATAATCTCCAAACACATCAAGACCATGAAAATGAGAAGAAAGGCTGAAGAAGACTTGGCAACTATTTGCAAAGCATGATTCTCAACTGGATCCTCTTGCTCTTACCAAAAAAAGGGGCAGTGGGAAGGTGGGAGACATTACCGAAGCAACTGGTCATACTTGAATGGGGTCTGAGGCATATATGATGGTAATAATGTGCCAGTGTTTATTTCCTGATTTTGATGATTATATTCTACTTATGTAAAAAAAAAAAAAAAAGTCCTTACCACAGAACAAGGGTAACCACACCAGGGTATTCTGGAGTGATGGAGCATCAGATGGACAACTTACTGCCAAGGGTTCTAGGGTTCTGGGGGGAAAAAAGGCTTTCTCTATTGTACTTATAATTGTTCTCTGGTTTTGACTTTTTTTCAAATTTTAAAAAATATTTTTAAATGATTAGTTTTCTCTCCAAAATTAATGTAATGAATATAATCTTAATACTTACCAAATGTATTCCTTCTAGCAAGAGTATTGTCTTTGCAGGAAAAGTACTAAATGAGGCTTGCATTTGATCACTAGGAAAGTAGTGTGTAATAGTATTGCATAACAAAAAACAAAAGCAAAAAACAAGCTTTCCATGTTGTAACCTTGACTTCAAACTCGAGTTCATCACATACAATTCCATGACTTTGGAAGATTTTTCACTCTTTGGGTCTCAATATCCTAATCTGTAAAGTGGGAATACCACCTTTACAGAGTGGCTCTGAGGATGAAATAAGATGGTGCTTTTGAGAATGGCTTCCAAATTATACTCAAAACTAACTCTCTTCCACTTCCAAGCAATCTTACAGCCTGCATCTAATTAATATGTTTACATCTTAGTAAGCCGAAGAAGTAAGCTTCCTAACCTAAATGTCCATCGACAGATGACTGATAAAGAAGTTGTGGTATATTTATACAATGGAATAATACTCAGCCACAAAAAAGAATAAAATAATACCATTTGCAGCAACATGAATGGACCTGGAGATTATCATTCTAAGTGAAGTTAGCCAGAAAGAAAAAGAAAAATAGCATGATATCACTCATACGTGATATAGAAAGAAAGAAAGAAAGAAAGAAAGAAAGAAAGAAAGAAAGAAAGAAAGAAAGAAAGAAAGAAAGAAAGAAAGAAAGAAAGAAAGAAAGAAAGAAGAAAAAAAAAAAGAGGACAATAACAAACTCATCTGCAAAAGAAACAGACTCACAGACATAGTAAACAATCATGGCTACCAGGGACAGGGGATGGGAAGGGATAAATCTGGGAGTTTGAGATTTGCAAATGTTAACCACTGTATGTAAAAACAGATAAAAAACAAATTTCTTCTGTATAACATAGAGAACTATATTCAATATCTTGTAATAACCTTTAATGAAAAAGAACATGAAAACGAATATATGTATATATATTCATGACTGGGACATTATGCTATATACCAGAAATTGACATAACATTGTAACTGACTATACTTCAATTAAAAAAGATTACATGAATGCATTTAAAAAAAAAAAAAGAAAGCTTCCTAATATCAAGCAACTTTTCAAGCTAAAGGGATATTAAGGTTCATTTACTCCAGTACCCTTGCTTTACAGATAAAGAAATGAGACCCTGGATTTAAGAGGCAAGGCAATGGTGAACCACCCCTGTCACAGAGAAACCAGCACTGGTTGGGAGCTCCAAGCACTAGGACAGGCTCTCATCTCATCTTCATAGAACTTGGAAGCAGACATTATAATGATTTTACACATGAGAAAACCAAGGCTCAAGCAAGATTAAGAAACTTACTCAGAATTCACATTTCTGACTCCAAAATTCATGAATTTCCCACTAAATGCTATCCCTATTATTTCCAAACGTGATTAAGAAAGACACCACATGCATGTTTAAAGGTTTTTCTGTACTCTATGCACTCAAGAAGTTACTCCCTTACTCCCACAGTTCCCCGTTTGTTACGTTATCACTGTAAAACAGATATTATTTAACCCCTAAGTCTTTGTCCATCAACATCCTCAGCAATTTACAATAATCTCATCCACTCTTCTATCATAGACTTCTTCACTAAAAATCAGCATGTGCCAAATTTCTTACAATGTCTTCCTACTTTAAGTAGTTTCTCTTATTTCTACTGTTTAGAGCAAGATTCTTCACCTGGAGCCCTGGGGTCCATGAAGAGAATTCAGGGATAGGTGCATCTGAAAGAGAGAAAGTTTTTACATCCGTTTTCATAAACCTCAAATTGAAATTTAAGATTTCCATCAAATATGACTTTAGGCAACAAATCACAGCAATATTAACAGTGCTGTATCTTTGTCATGACAGAAAGAACATATTTTCTTATCACATTAGTTGATACACACGTATATGACTGATTTCTTTTTTAATCTTATGTATTTCATTTCTTTAAAACCAGTAATGGTTTTAAATGGTCTACAGACTTCAATGGCTTACCAAAGGGGTACATGGGGGAAAAAAGCTCAAGAACCCCTGGTTTTGAACAACAAAGCTGTTAATCTGCTAAGAATTTGAGAGAATACGGGGTGGGGGGGTTAGGGGGGAAGTATGGCTTTTAAATACAGGAATCACTTATTCATGCAACAAATATTTACTTAGTTCTTGTACTGTGCTGTACTGTGAAGCAGCAACAAAGATAAAACATTATCCCTTTGCCTCAAACTAGTGCGAAAGGAGACAAAAGCAAGTAACAAGGTTAGAATGTCTTAAGGACTAAAGGAGGACAAAAGAAACTTTTGAACTCAAACAAGGAAGAGATTCTGTCTTTTCGCTTTAAAGAAACAAGGCTCATCTGGGTAAAGGGAGAAGAATCAGGCAACTATTCTAGCTCTCAGTTGCTCTTACAGCCTAGGGGTGGGGGCACGTGGGGATGTGTGTGTGGAAGCCCCTCCTTAGCCCAGGGGAAAGCAAAGGGAGACAGATATCAAGAGGGAGCAGCTCGGACAGCGCTGCCCAGCCAGGGGAAAGTAGCTCATGGATCCAGATTTAACCCTCTGTAGAGCAGGTAAGCCCTTTCTAGTCCAGAGATAGCTTTGGGAGAAGAAATTAAGCAAGAAATATTTATTTTCTTTACATAATGTAGATAGGAAAATATACAAGGGGGTAAAGTCGAGCCATGTTTCAAAGATAACATTCACTTAATTTGTACAAGCAAAATACAGTATGTCTGGCTAAAGACACTTTACTTATAGCATAGTATTTGTTTTACAGTAGCTGACTTGAGAAAGTGGCAAATGTCTCTTTGTATATAGAACTTGACTTATAAAACAAGATGTCTAAATAAAATAATTTGCTCAAAGTTTCCCCCACTGAATTTTAATTCCACAATATTTGCTATACCATATCAACAAAACGACACCAGGTGAAAGATAAAACCGTCCTAGGGAAAGACCACTAACCTTACAAACATCGTTTTATATCTTTATCTTTAGAACTGTCTTCCAATATTTACCATTACAATTACAAGCCCACATGTCTACCATGTTTTCTTGATCATTCTCAAAACTGACCTCCATTCACTACTGAGCACCTCCTTCATTCCCAGCAATACACTAGGGATGGAAGATCATGATACAAAAAGTCAGCCTTGCCCTTAAGGATTTTACAGTTAGGGACAGAGCCACTGGGGGAATTTCTGAAATGCAAGGCATTAGAAAATTAGCTGCACAGAGAAGGGAGAGTTAACTGTAGGTCAAGATAGCTGCCAAACAAATAAACAAACAAACAAAAAACGAACAAACAAAAACCCTGCATGCAAAAGTAAAGGAACTTCTTGAAGGATGGACAGACCTTGGAGCGGTAGAGGAAAGAGTAGAAGATATTCCTAGCAGGGTAAGCAGCATGCAAAAAGGCAGCAAGGCAGGCATGAGGTTGGCATAAGCCAGTGGTGGGGTGGTGGCGGCGGGGGGGTTGCACGCAAGGTGACAGGAGAGATCAGTCTGCTGGTGCACAGGAGAACAAGGACCACACAGAAGGGTGTACATAACACGCAGAAGTTATATACTACACAAAAGGCACCAAATGGGAAAGACTTGAGGAATACAACATTTTAAAGTTTATCTGTCAGCTGACATATACACAGTTAAAGGATAATTAGGACTAGAGGCAAACCAGCAGAAAGGAGCTGGTTAGCCCAGGGATGAAAGGCTGAGGGCTTGGCACAGAGAAGTAGTGGTCAGAATGGTGAGGAAAGACTAAACCTAAGAGACATTTCAAAGTAGGAAATAACAGAGAAAAATCAAAGATGATTCCAAATTCTATCACATGAAAGGCCAAACAGTAGTGATGAAGAACTGAGATTTGGGGGTAGGGGACATGTCAAAGACTGGTATATCCATTGTGACTGAGATGGACTTCTGGGCCATCTGGTGAAGAGTCCCAAAGTAGGTGAAAATCAGGCTGCTCTCAGATGACAGTATTAGACAGGCTGGGCTGTAGATACAAGTCAACTGGCAAGTACAGGAAGCTACTTACCAAAAAAAAACAAAACCAAGGAGAAGAAAAGGAGGCAACATTGAGGAGGAAAGGTTAATGCTTTTTGCTATCCACTGCTCAAGTCACTTTGTATATATTAAATCTAAAGGCAGGAAGTCAAGAAAATGTCCTCTCACAGAGAGTGCACCATCAACAAAGCCAAATATGAAAGGAAGTTCAATGGAGGATGAAGACAGAAAGAGGCACAGGACCTGCCAATGCAAAAACCACTGGCAATGCCTAGGAGAGCCATCCAGTCATGTGATAGAAGCAGAGGCTGTGATATGGGTGGCTGAGAAGAGAACGAGGAGATGCAATGAATGAAAAGTAAGCATACATTTAGATATAATATGAACAAGCAGCAAGCGAACAAGATTTAATGGCCACTTAAAAAGGGCAGCAATGTCGAGCGGTTCTCACAATCCTTCATTCACTGCAGTAATTAGGAAAACACTGACCAAGAAATTCAAAAGTCTAAGGTTACGAACCATACTTCTTATCATTTAAAGTGCTAGAATTAAAGGAAAACGACAGACACATTTTAGTCTTTGGAGGCTCAATTCCATGACCAACAAATAGAGTTCAGCTACAAATATGGCAAATTAACATATACTGATTGGAGTATATTCCACCTGCTTTACAGTTGAAAAGCCTTCAGTGCTAGAGACTAATAAAAAAAAATACAAAGAGATTAAGCTATAAAAAAATTACAGGTATTTCATACTACCTTTCCCAAGTCCTAAGCCATGTTTTTATAAATAAAACACCTGAAAGACCAATCACAATCATCCAGAAACTTGCTATAGGAATTGTAGTGCTATAGGATTACAGTGTCGGCAAAAACACTCACTGGTTCAATGGAAAATATTTTTCCATCTGCTTCCAGTGCTTACTTAGCCTTAAACGGAGATAGTCCAACCCAATTATAAAACTTGCTAAGTTACAACTTACACATTAGGTTGTACTCGAAATAATAAAAGCATTCATTCTTCAATCCTTCCTCTGAAGAATAAACTCTTCTACACTGGGGACCATAAGTAACAGATAAACCTAAAATGGGAAGAATATGCCATCTTGAATACAATTCTTGGTGGAATGTATGGTTGAGTTCAAAGCTGACCAGAGGCAAGTGTTCTGCTAAAATCCTCTCTTTTAGAATTTAATAATACTGAACACAATGCAAGAACTATGCTTCCAGATAAAAGAATTCTGGACATCAGATTCCTTTTGGATTCTTAAATTAATTCATAGTGTAACAGTACTACACTTAACTAAGCCATTAACTCTGGATGCAAACTTCATCTGTTACAAAGCATGACCTGATACCATCTCCATATACCATTTATACCTTATATAAAAAAACCCAGATTTTTCAGTTAAGGACATATGACTTTCAACAAAAGATGGAAGATAAAACATTGCATTTATAATCATTTCCCTCTGCCTTATATTACAAACATTCTTACAAATTACTATTGCAAAAAAAAGTACATTTTGTTTTAGAATGTAATCATGACTTCTAAAAATCTTCTCCTTTGAAGAATTACTTATACCTTGAAATAGCAGAAGAATCTAGAATTGATTTAAAAACAGTGTAACTTCTAAGAATTAAGAGTGATTTAAAATTGTATCAACTTTGTTACATTCTAGGAAATGATTATAACTAAGTATGTATATATATATATATGTGTGTGTTCACTCTTATTTTTTTCTTTTGCCAAAATGCTCTCATAGTTTTGTTACTATTAGATAATAATCAGTTAATTGAGAGCTTTAATTACTTCAAGAAGGACCATGGTTTATTAATGAAGGATCATCTTCCTCAAAAACAGTCTTGTGGTCACGGAGGAGAGGGCTGACATGTGAGTGCTTGTCATGCCAGGCACTCTGTGATGTGATAATCATCCTTCCAAACAGTCCCATTTTAAAGGCCAGGAAACGATCAGAGAAGGCATTTAAGTTGCCCAAGGCTACAAAACTAATAAGGACAGCAAAACCCAAAACCCATGTTGTGTCTCCCCAATACTGAGCTCCATTCAAAAACAAAATCTTTACATATAAGCTTTTACCAAAATAGACTTCCTCATCTTCTATCATTTCCTGTTAGACATTTTACTGCATATTCTAAAGCCTCAGTTCAGGAAAGAAAACAGACCACTTCTTAGAAAGTTTTTAGAATCACCACCCAATGAATCAGCTAACAATAAATAAAATCTCTGAGAGCTATTGCTGGTAACAGGTATTCCTTTGTAAAAAGCTCTGGGGAACAACAGCATATCTAATCTACCTTACAATTGTACAGTTCTTTTACAATATTCTTTACTCTCATCACAAAATCAGGTGTCCTAGGTTTTCTCAGGACTGGATCCTTGAAAACAGACAGGCCCTGTCAATGAGTGCTGATGGAGTGAGTGAATAATGACAGCTAGCCTAAACTTCAATATATATAGCAGAGAGAAATTATGAAGCTGGAGGACCCTCAAAATGAGAGCATAAAGCAACCTCATCTCTACAAAGGTCATTTAGAAAGCCAAAACCATCTTTGAGTCATATAAAAAGTAACAGATATCCAAATACTCATTTCCTGCAGTTGGGATTTTTAAATATCTGCATATCTGATTAGTGTGTAATGGCATCTCACTGTATTTTAATTTCCATTTCCCTAATTAAAGCCAAAAGAATGGCTATAAAGGGGTGGGGGGAAGAACAGCAAATGTTGGCAAGGATTGCTGGTGGGAATGTAAAATGGTGCAACCACTTTGGAAAGCAGTTTGGCAGTTTCTCAAAAAGTAAAACATAGAGTTACCATATGACCCAGCAATTCCACTCTTAAGGTATAGAAACCCAAGAGAAATAAAAATATTACACACAAAAACTTGTACATGAACATTCACAGCAGTATTATTTAAAACAGCCAAAATATGGAAACAACTAAAATGTTCATCAACTGACAAATGGATAAATAAAATGTGATATACCATACAGTAGAATATTATCTAGTGATAAAAAGAAATGAAACACTAACGCATGCTACAACATGGATGTACCTCAAAAACTTTATGCTAAGTTAAAGAAGCCAATCACAAAAGATCATGTATTATATATCATTTATGTAAAATATCCAGAATTGGCAAATCTAGAGACAGAAAGTAGATTCACGGTTGCCTTAGGATGAAGAGGCAGGGAAATAGGGATAAGGAATAATTGCTAATGGGCATAAATTTCTTTTTGGAATAATGAAACTGTTCTAAAATTATAATGATGGTTGCACAACTATGCAAATATACTAAAAATCACTAAATTGTATACTTTTGAGTGGGTGAACTTTGATATGTAAATCATATCTCAATAAAGCTATTTTTAAAATGAGAGGGGGGAGTGTATAGCTCAGGGGCAGAGTGCATGCTTAGCATGCATGAAGTCCTGGGTTCAATCCTCAGTACCTCCATCGTAAATAAATAAAACCTAATTATCTCCTTCCCCCCAAATTTTTAAAATTTAAAAATAAAAATATCTTTTAAAAAATAGAATAAGAGAATAAGTAAGGCCTACAATTGTTGTTTTTCAATTTTCTGCCTCAGATGGTGAGATATGTGGTGAGGGAAGACTTACTACATCAAAAATATTTGATGAAAATATAATCATTTTTCTTTTATTTAGACTGCTGTCTGTTTAGCACCCTACTTTTAGCAGTGAAAGAAAAGAAAATACAGGGCTTACTCTGATCCAGAACACAGTCATTAATAATTAAAGGACAAAGGAAGAACAACCATTAGAACTGTAAGTTCACACTCCTACCTCCAAAGTAGGAGCAATTTGCTCACTATCAGGCACCAAGGCCCACTCTGAGCTCCAGTAACCATACAGTCACAGCCTTGATCTTGATCATCGCAGTACCAACTGCAGGCCAGACTTGTCAGTCTAGCTGAGGTCAGGATGAGCTTATATCCAATTTAAAGCAATGTCCAACCTTCCCAAAGTGGTTGTCGCATCTCAACCCCACCAGCAGTGAACAGAGCTCCCAGGGCTCCAAAAACACACTTCCCACAGTGAGATTTTTTAATTTTTGCAAACCTAGTGAGTGTGTGATGGTATCTGACTGTGTTCTAATTTGCATTTTCCCAGTTAAAATAAGGCTGAACATCTTTATGTCTACTGATCACTTGGATTTCCTCTTCTGGGAAGTGCCTGTTGAAGTTGTTTTTCTAGTGGGCTGTCTTTTTTACCAATTGATTTGAAAGAGCTCTTTCTTTATTCTGGCAACTATATGTGATTAAAATGTATGCTCCTACTCTGTGGCTCATTTTTTCACTCTCTTTATGGTATCTGTTGATAACAGTTTTAATTTTAATATAGTCACATTTATCAATCTTTTCATTGTAGTTAATGCTTTTTGCACTTTGTTTTAAAAAAAAAAAACACCTGAGGTCCCACCCTGAGGTCACAAAGATCTCTTATCGCCTAATTTTTTTTTTAATTACGCCTTTTACATTCAGTTCTTTAATCCATCTGATATGAGGGAAAGATTCAACTTCATTTTTTTCCCCACATGGAAAACTGATTATGGGGAACCAGATCTGACTCTAGTACCTAGATTCAATCATTGAGCAAAACAGGAAATTAACAAGATCCTCTTTTTGCTGAGGACCTACTATGCCAGACAGGAATATTTTATATATCTTACACAAATATGCAATAATTCTGCACAAGTACATTATTACTATTCCCATTTACAAATGAAGAAACTGAAGTTAAGAAATATGTGCAAGGCATTCAAACACAAAGATGGAATCCACATCTGTGTAATCTAATGCCTGTGTTCCTTCTACCATACCACACTGTTTGAGGTAAGAATTTAAACTCTGCATAAAAGAGAAAACATTTTCATTTTGAGGATGCTATAGCCACTTTACTCTCCAGGTCCACTAACACAATGATGCTTACTTTAACAGTTTCCTCATTCATGGAATACATATTTATGGAGTGCCTGTTACCTGCCAGGCATTGTTCCATGCTCTAGGGATCAAATGATGAACAAAACAAAGTCCCTAACCTCTTGGGGGCTTACAGTCTAACCTGATCATAAGTAGTCTCCCATGCTCCTTCTACATGACTCAGTCTTACACATTTAATAAAGAAAACCATCTCAAATAGCAGAGTGACAGGATTGCAACATGCTGCACTATCAAGTTTAGGGGTGAACTTAAATAGCAACTTGGGGAAATTTTAGCATTTCATACTGACACAATCCCACGAAATAAAGCATCCCCATGCCTCTTCCCTTCCTGCAGCTTATACCTTCACTTTTCAAAAAATATTAGTAATATTTCAAAAGTAATTACCTTAGCAAAGTGTGACTTCTTGTAAGCATCCATATACATCTTGTGCTATTTCTACACCCTTTTCCTTCTCTCTTTAAGATGCATTTCAATGTACAATAAGTAGTAATAAACTTCTGCTTCATTTCTTTAATACAAATTGGATGTCTGTGCATATTCAGAAAATTGAAGAATACAAGAACTAGGAGAGAAATAAAGGTAATTATGAAGAACACTGTGAGGGGCCAAGACTTTCCTTTATTCTCCCACCACCTGTCCCCATTTGCTCCCATCCTTCAGGCAAAAGAAACTCCCTCCCACCCCTTCCACCACCCACTTAATAACATAACACCATCAGTTATTCCTTCTGTACAACATCTCTCCCCACCAGGGTTAGTCCCATCAAAGCATACAATATGCTCCAATGCTTCCATCTCAATAATAAAAGATAACCTCTCCTGACCCCTGCATGCCCTCCAAGAACTTGTCCATTTCTCTACTCTCCCTTCACAGTAAGAAGTCTCATCTCATGCCATTTCCTCTCTTCCTACCCAACCTGGCTACCATCTATTCTAACACAGTGACATTGCTTTTGGCCACGTCACCAACGACCTTCCAATCACCAAATACAAGGGTCTCTTCTCTGATCTTACCAGGTCCCCCATCTACACGGTAAAATCCTCCTTTTCAAAGTATTTTCTCCCTCAGCTACTACTACTACACTACTGTCCTGGTTTTCCTTCTTCCCCTCTGGCCAATCCATATCAGTCTCTTTTGCTGGCTCCTCCAGAATCACACAAACTCTAAATTTTGGAAATCCTCAGAGTTGAGTGTTGAGCTCTCTTTTCCCCATACACAATCAACATTCTCTTCAAAGATGATAGCATGAAAGTCCATGGCTATAAATACGACCGATATTACAAGGACTTACTCCCTGAGCTCCAGACACACATGTCCAACTACTTATTTGGAATCTTCTTTTTAATGCCACACAGGCAGCCAAAACTGAACTCTATATTTGCTTCCAAATCCAACTCTCCTCAGGCTTCCCCATCTCAGTACTGCACAACCAACCAAGACAAAAACTTGGAAACCACACTGATGGCCCACTCACCTTTACTCTATCCATTAGCAAATCCTACTGAGTGTACTGTGACCATATATCTTGAAATCAATCACTTCTCTCCATCTTCACTGCTACCATCCTAATCCAAGCCACCTCGATTAATGCAGTAGCCTCCAAATTGCCTCCCCTTTCACACTTGGAAGTCTAGACTCTACACAGCAGATAGACATCTTTTTAAAAGGCAAAGCAGATCCTGTCACAATCCTACTTAAAGACTTTCAGTAGCTTCCTAAATAATAAAACTCCAAACTCCTTACCAGGAGTTTAATAAACTCCTAACTCCTTACAAAGCCCTGGAGGATGTGATCCCTACTTATCACTCCATCTTTCTTCCATTCATACTCCCTGTATTACCTAACTCATCACAGATTCTTTCCTACCTCAGGGCCTTTGCAAATACTATCCCCTTGCCCAAAGTGCTCTTCACACAGCTGCTTCCTGCCCCTCACCTCTTAAGTCTAAAGTCACTAGCACAAAAAGATTTTTTTCTCATCACCCTATTGAGCATATCTTCATCTCACTCGCTAACATATCACTCAGTCTACCAGTCAGGTACTTATCACAAATACTAGGTTCTATTTATTTCCTTAATAGTTTATTATCTCCCTACTTTCCCACTATAAAAGCTTCCCTCTGTTTAGGTTGTATATGCAGGGCCAATAAATATTTGTAGAATGAATGGCAGAAAAGAAGTTGTAAATCAAGGATGGAGGAAGGAGAAAGAGAAGGGAAGAAAACATTTCTAATCTATACCCAGGTTTCCATCAGAGTTTTGTAATACAGATTTTTCCACATTGTAAGTGAAAGTAGAGGTTCGCCATTGGCTAAGTTGAGCCTAACAGTATTATTCAGTATAGAACTTAACCTATTCGTAAAGTACAGGTCTAGCAGCAATCTGTTTATTTTATACTCAGTGCATTTCTATCAAAAGATCAAATTCAGTTACTGCTTCTCTACAACTAGTCTTGGGAGTTACTAGGCACACTTTATTTATTTTTTTAACATTTTTTATTGATTTATAATCATTTTACAATGTGTCAAATTCCAGTGTTCAGCACAATTTTTCAGTCATTCATGGACATATACACACTCATTGTCACATGTTTTTCTCTGTGAGTTATCATAACATTTTGTGTATATTTCCCTGTGCTATACAGTGTAATCTTGTTTATCTATTCTACAATTTTGAAATCCCAGGCTATCCCTTCCCACCCTACTAAGCACACTTTAATTTGCCAATGTAAATGAGGAGAAAAATTTGCTTAGAGGAGAGGGTAACAGCTCAGTGATAGAGCACATGCTTAGAATGCACAAGGTCCTGGGTTCTAACCCCAGGTAACTTCATTAAAAAAAAAAAGAAAGAAAAAGGAAAAAAATTTTCTTAGAACATAATGCCAAAAAGAGGAAAAGATAATCATAAAATTTAAGTGCTTTATGCCTAAATTCATTAGAAAATGCCTCTAAAAAAGCAAAATGTTAAAGAGGAGTGATCAGTAAATGGAGTTATGTTATTATCTCTGTATATGTTTAAAATTTCTCATAATAAAAAGTTAAATAAATAAAAGTAAATCCCTCTAAGAAGTCAAAAGCAAATAAGTATCTCTAGATCACAGATATTTTCCTGGCTCAAGTGTACTCTGTTGCCATCTGGAGACTTAATTTAAATGAATTGATAACCATTGTTTTCATAAGACATCAGCTCCTTGGGAGTATCTGGGGGCCCTCCCACCTGTTTGGTGTGTCAGCCTTCCAGCCCAGAATCTTTTGGTGAGAGTCTCCAATAATCACAGCTCAAAAACAGAGCAACTTTAGGGGAGAAATAAAATCGTTTAAAAGGGAAAAGTAGCGGAAGCACAAAGAAGTGGAAAATAAACGATTTTTGCTTAAATTCAAACATTTTTCTCCTAGAATTTTAATGACGTAATATTTCTCTCTAAAGTAGCACATCAGATTCTGAAAGAGACTTACAGAAAACTAAATACAAATACGCCAGAAGCCAGCATCCCCACTGAAAGCAGCCCTTCTCCCCAGGACTCCTTCTCTATGGCATTAGATAAAATGTTGCTGCCATCAGTGTTGGAGATGCCAATATGAAGGCTTCATTTATTAGGTGGCACAGAGAAAAGAATCTAAGCTGCTCTGGTGGTTGTTAATTTTTTTTGCTACAGAAATACTTTAGTCTATGGGGGAAAAAATAGAAGTTTATTTTCAGTTTATTTGGACTGAAGAAAATAATCCTATCAAAAAAGTAAGGGACTGCAGCTAGGTACAATTTAACAAATTGATTATATCCTTACATGTGGATCCAAACCAGCACATGAAAGATCCATTTATTTATGTTTCCATGTAGCACAGGATTATCCTTTAAGAAAAATAATTAACATTACAGAAATTCAAAATAACCCGATGAATGAAATAAGCCGGTACTTGAATATAAATTATTTCTCATCAAAAACATGCTAAATTACTCCCTGAAGATAACTTTTAACATTAAAAGCCCTTACAATTTCAGTTTTTAAGGAAAAAAGCAAGGATGTGAATTTCATAAATAAATAAATTACAGCAGAATTCTAAATCCATAAATGTAATCACTGCACAGGATTTCATTTTGCCTTTTTTGGGGGGACAAGGGGGTGGGTGGAGGAAGTATTTTTTGGTCTATCAATGACAGACCTCACATCCAAGAAAGAGACATTCAATCTAAATCCCTAGTCCAATTTTAATTGGGGCTTGGGGAAACAGAGAAAAGGGCAAGGCAAACAGAAGTCCCACTAATTCCTACCATTTCCACTATGATCTCCCTCCCTATCTTGAGAGATTAAAATGTTGCCACCCCTAATCAAAAATAAGCTTATCGATAATGGATTCATGTCACAAATACTGATGAGCACTGAACAAAAATATAGTTTGCAATCAAGTATATGTAGACTTTGGTGTCCTTGTTCATAACGGAGAGGAGGAGCAACAAGGTGCTGCTGGCAATGCGTCCTAGGGGACAGGAGAGATAGGGATGATCTGAGTAGTAAAGGGAGGAGCATTTAGTCAGAGGTACCATAAATACAAGCCTGTCACATCTTAGACCCAAAACTGACAGCAGGGCCCTGAGCAATGACTCTGTAATCAGATTAGGAGAGGCAAGTATGATCCTTTAGGTGACAGAGATCTAATCTGGGACACAATTGGGCCTCAACACAGATTTACTGAACTCAGGGAAATGAGCACTTAATCACACTAAGAGATCACAGCCACAATGAAGATATGTTTCCTGTCATGTTCCATTTCTAGAGGCTGAGTTTACGTTTGGTTCAACACATGGATGTGAATAACCTACGCTGGGATTTGATTCTTAGCTTTCTAATGTTTCACTCATGATCTCAGATCTTACCCTGTGCTATTAATTTGGTTTGTCCTACATCTAAGTTTGTCTCTACACATGAGTTAAATAAGTACCACCTGTGCTAGATAGTTCGTGTTGGTGCTCAGCCCCACTCTCACCCTTCCAGACGCTCCCTGAATCACCAGGAGTGAAATGTGCATTCTCAGCCCCCAAGTAAGCCGTGTTCTAAGCCGCCTCTGGCAGCAGCCCTGACAAGCATACTGGTTCCTGCCTGGCTATAATGAACTCCAGCAGCATAGATGGAAAAAGAGGGCTTGTGGGCTCTGGGTAATACCATCTTCCCCCTTGGCTCCTCCAGCCCTTCCTTTTGTATCCAGTTCCTAGAATTATATTCCCTTTTGACTGAAGCACTTGGGAATGGTTTCCTGACTAGACACTGACTGATAGCCTACCAAATTCAGAATTTACATAATTCACAAACCATGGTGGGGAACTATGCAATAAAATATTTATTCATCCATTCAGTCAACAAATTTTTACTGAGCACCTACTATATGCCAGACCCTGTTCTAGGTGCTGGAGATATACCAGTAAACAACACAGACAAAAATTCCTGTCCTCAAAGAGATAACATTCAAGTAGGAGAGAGAGATAATACAAAGTGTTAGATAATAAATGCCAAGGAGAAAAAAAATAAGCAATGGGCAGGGTCATGAAATGTTGGAGGAAGGCTGACATTTTCTTTCTTTTCTTTTAATTGAGGTATGGTTGATTTATAACATTAGATAAGTTTCAGGTAGACAACATATTATAAAATATTATAACATATAAACATAAACATATTATAAAATATTGACTATATTCCCTGTGCTATACAATACATCCTTGTAACTAATTTAATTTATACATAGTGGTTTGAACCTTTTAATCTCCTACCCCTATCTTGCCTGTCCCCACTTCCTTCTCCTACTGGTAACCATTAGTCTGTTCTCTATATCTGTGAGTCTGTTTCTTTTTTGTTATACTCACTAGTTTGTTTTATTTTGTAGATTCCACACAGAAGTGATATCATACAGTATTCGCCTCTCTTGTCTGACTTACTTCACTAAGCATGATACCAGGAGGGTTGAAATTTTAAGTACATGGGTCACTAAGGTAATGTGGGGGAAAAGACCCCAAGGAAGTGAGGGAGCTAGTCACGCACATACTACAGGAAGGCATTCCAGGTAGAGCAAACAACATGTGCAAAAATCCTCAGGAGGGAGCCCCCTTGGCTTGCTGGAGAGCAGATGGGGGGAGGAAGTCTGAGAGGTGGGGAGACCAGGCCATAGGTAGCCTTGCAGGACACAACAAAGGCTTGAGTGACAGCAGGAGATTCTGAGCATAAGAGTGATATTATCCAACTTACCTGTTAACAGGATCTCACTACATCAAGGGTAGACTGCAGGGGGCAAGGGCAGAAGGAGGGGAATCAGTTAGGAGGCTACTGCAATAATCTAGATGAGACTGGATGATAGCTAAGACCAAAGCAATGACAGTGAGGACGCTGAGCAAATCCTGAATATATCTTCAACTCCTAAATGATCCTTAAAAACTCAGGAACTGGTCCCTGAATCTTGCTGAAACTCACACCAATAGAAATTTCTATAGGACTCCTACCAGGTGAGCATACAATTAGCCAAAGAAAATATTATAATTGCAAATTAACATTCTGCAATAGTCAATGTAAAACTCAATGAAAAATAATGTATAACATACAAGGGTTATAAAAATTTTAATAAATCAAAATACCAAATGACTCACATATAAGCACTCAGCATAACAACCTCTCTCAGCAATTACTGAGCTAACAGGGAAGCTGAACAGATAATATAAAGTAAAAAGTTTGAGGCCCATTTAGGATATACCATAATTCTTGCCAAGCTGCATGCTTATGGCTACAAGATAACAGTTTCCCCTCCATCCCCCACATCCTGACTGCTGCTCACTCCAGTTCTAGGTGGGTCCCAATGGGACTGCCTACAGTTCCAGATATAAGAGCCCACAGATCACTGCAGCTAGTTCTTTGCTTCTACTACTCTCAAAGAAGAGTTAGCAGGAACCTTACCAAAGGTTTTGGATGAAGTACTAAAGATAAAGGCTTGGAAAGGGATTTGAAAAGGAAAAGTTCAGGGTTATTTTCTTATTTTACACTGGGTCTTTTCTGCATTAAAAAATAAATTTTTTTGTTTTAGAAAGTCTTACACTAACAATATGGTACATGAATAATTATTCAGAGATCATTCACTCTCTGACCTTTACTCCCATAAAAACCACTTCAAAAAATAATACCCTACAAAAATGTTAGCCCCTTCTCCCATCCCTGTCAAAACATCTTCCATAGGAGGCACTCTGTGCCTTTTTGATGGTACCTAAACACTAGCTATTCTGTATCTCATCCTATCCCAGTACTATAAGCTTCCTAAGAGCAGAAAACTTACTCAAATTTGCATTCCCTAAACTCCTAGCACCACTGCTTTATAAAGTTTGCTAAATAAATTTCTCTGGTATCAGATCACGGTACCTCCAATTCACTAAAGAGGGAAAAAACCCACAGACAGCTTTATAGCGCAGCAATAACATTCCTGCCTCTAGAGAGGGGTACTGTCATTTTCAGCAGAGAAGGAAATTCCACGCCCCCCATCTGCCTTGAGGTCAGTTTCTCTGACTAGCCCTTGTGTGCACACTGCCAATCAGGAGTGCTTTTTTCACTTGAGAAGTCATTAGGCAGAACTCCTGTGTAAATTTACTAGGCATTAACCATAGGCAACTTGCTTGCTCCGTAGGCCTCTTCAAATCCTCTGAAGTTAAAATATGCCTTCAAATCACTGTTTCTTCCACCTGTTCTTTAAACACTGAATGGTCCAACTTGCCAGGAAGCCCTGCTGTTTCTAACACATCACACAATACAAGGAACTTGACTCACCATAACTGCCTGAGATTTCTATACTTCTTTTTCTCAGATCACTTTCTGAAAGCACCTTATCAACCCATAAAACTTGCTTTTTGACATACCATGTGACACTGTTCCTTTGCCACAAGTCCAAGTCTACAAGTTGCATCCTTTTATCTGCCTTCATGGGTCAAAACTACTCACTAGGGGGAAAAAAAAAACCTACTCACTAGAACACAACATAAATGGCAGAAAGAAGGCCACAGCAGAGTAAACACACTTGACTCAGGAAAGCCCAGTAGTGCACTCAGTGGCTGTGAGCCCCTGCAAGGAGTGCACAAGTGCTCCCCGAGCGGCAGCACCCCGGACGCTGGCGCAGTGTGCGTGCCCTCTGAGCAACCACAACAGCCTGGGTTAGAAATATGTTACCATGAATTGTTACACATTTTCTGAGGAAAGTATTTTACAGGCAATGGCAGTATGCAGAGGATATAATGATATAATGACGTGCGTATGGATGTGTGCTCTTAGGAGTGTTCTGAAGTTCTTCCAAAAAGGGTAAGAACTAAGAACCTGGATTACTGAAATATATAACACTGTAGGATTCAACTACAGAATGCATCAGGATTCCAAATACAGTTTCTTCAGAAATTACTGCACTGGAACCAGAGCACTCTGTTTAAAATTCCTTATCAAGATTTTTATCCAATCTTTTAAAAACTTTAGCAGTATTAATTGCCAGTAAACAAAATACAAAAAAATTTCCAGAAAGTGATATAATTTGTTAGCCAATCTATGCTGCTGCGATTTTCTCAAAACCGAAACACAAACACAAATTACTGAAATTGATAACAAGCAGCAGGCCTCGAGCTTTAAAGGCATGGTTAACACCTCACAGCTTATCACGCTGGGTGGGAATTCTGCCCCCTCCCACTCCTGCCACATGGGAAGGGGAAGGAGTGGTGGGATGTGTGGAAGGCCCCTGTGTACCTTTACCTCCAACTCCTCTTACTCTACTGCAGCCAGTGCCAGAGGATGGTCTACTTATACAAATACACTAATTCATTAAAAATATTTTTTTAATTTAAGTATTAGAAAGCTTGTCTTAATCCAAGCAAGTTCAGTTATCATTAGCCCATGATACTGTTTATAGCATAAAAAATTGAAAATAACCCAAAATGTATACATATAGGGAACCAACTCAATAAATTATGGTGCATCCATATAACAGAATACTAGGCAATCATTAAAAGAATGAGGCAGATCTCTGGGTACCGGGTATATCCAAGGTATATTTGTTTTTTAATTGAAGTACAGTCAGTTACAATGTGTCAATTTCTGGTGTACAGCACAATGTCCCAATCATACATATGCATATATATATATATATTCATTTTCATATTCTTTTTATCCAAGACATTTTAAATGAAAAGAGCACTACCAATTGTTTTTTTTTAAGTGGGTGGGGAAATACATATCTTTATTCAAACAGAATTTTTCTGGAAGAAAACAAAAGAAACTAGGAATAACAGCAGCCTGCAGAAGGGACTGAGGGACTAGGAGTCTCAGTAAAGGAGTATACTCTTTTTCACTATTCAAAAAATATTTTACTAGGTACATGTATCCCTGTCTCAAAAAAATAAATTAAGAAGTACTTGAGTCTGTGATTATGATAAATATAAAGCAATGCATGAAAAAGTGTTGCCTATTAATAGCAATCTCATCTTTCTTACCTATCTCTAAATTCTTTGTGGCAGAAATTGAATTCAGTGAAACAGGGGTGGGTGGAGGGGTGGGATATGAAGAGGTCCATTCTACTCACAGTAACTTTCAATTTTCCGCCATAACAGTTAAAAAAAAAAAGTGTATCTGCTCCTCAAAGCAAGATGGAAAAATCTCTTAAATGTTTGGCTCCATTGTAACCAAAATTTGAATGATTCAACCATATTAATAAGTATGCAACTAAAAGTTCAATTACATTTTATATGTTAATATCATATACTAATCATATTATGAGTAAAAAATTTTACGTAATTATCTTTTTGTTTCTAAACTAACAAAGAACTTTAGAATTACTGAAGAGCCCAAATTTCCTAAACTTCCTCCAGCCAAAAATCAGTTAGGTAAAAAACCAGAGAGTTTTTCCCCCATAGCTTCAAAATTTCCAAAGTTTCTCCATTTCCAAGCAAACATGGGTTGGAGGGTGAGAGGGGTTATAGGCCAAGTCTAGGCCTGGTTCACCCTCTTCCACCTCTGTGGATGCCTACCCTGGTCTCAGGGACCCCAGGTCCTTATCCAGATACAACATCATCTTACTTCAACTGGGGTTAAAAATATTTTTAATACCAACTATTTTCGCAGCCTTTTTTTGCAGCCATTTTAACTTGTGCCAAAAGAAGCTTTTATCAAAATTTCCAAATATAAAGATTTGGAAAAAATTCCAAATATTCTCCACTTAAGATTTGAAAGTTATTAAAAATTTTTCTGATTTGCTTTCTCTTTCTATATATATGTGCATATATGTATACTTTACGAGCAATTTGGAAGTGAAGATATCACAGCTCACCTCTAAACTCTTCAGCCTACTTCTCCCAAAAATAAGGGCATTCTCATATATAATCACAATGCTACTATCACACCTTAAAAAAAAAATCAATTCCTTAATATCACCTATTATACATAGTTTTTAAAAATTTTAAGCACAAAAGGTTTCGTCAAGAACCTTACTGAAGGAATGTATTTTAATAAACTGATTAGATTTATTATTACTTGTATTTCACCATTTTTATTTTTAAAATATAATAATACTTTATAAAAATTAAGTTAAAAAATCAAATTTTAAAAATAAAATTTTAGGGGGAGTATAGCTCAGTGGTAGAGCACATGCATAGCGTGCACAAGGTCCTAGGTTCAAGTCCCAGTACCTCCATTTAAAAAAAAAAAACTTAAAAAAAAGTAACTTTTAAAAATAGTAAAAGAATAATTATGGTAATCAAATGAGGCAAAAAGTATGAAAGTGGCACATGCAAGACTGACATCAGAAGAGCCGTGAGATAGTGGAGGACCCACAGGACTGCGCATGAGAGGATGTACAGAAGGGCAGGGTCTCAGCATGGCTGGAGGGAGGGTACCTGTGAGAGAGAGATGAGCGGGGCAAGTGATGGCACAAGCTCTTCAAGGATTCTGTGCACACTCCTGTAGAGCCAGACTTTACCCTGCTGGCAGCAGGATGTTTTGTGATAAAATCGTTTGTTTAGAAAGATCTATCTGGCCACAGTGCCCTGGATGGTTTGGAGGGGGAGGGCAGGGGGTGGAGGGGCTGGGCAACCATTTGGAGGCAACAGAACATACTTCTCACTGCAAATACTTAACATTTAAGTTACATTATGGGTTGAACAAACCTGCTATACTGGTAAGTGAACAAAACAAAAACAGTAAAACTAAGTTTACTTGACTGTTCATGTTGTAGAAGAGTACTTTTAAAGAAAGATAAGACTCAATAAAAACTTCTGTAAAAAAGGAACTCTTGGGCACTTTCAAAGGTTTCTGCATTTAATGGAGCTGGCTCTTTTTAATATCTAGTTTGACTTCCAAAAGTGGCTCTCATTTTCCCTGGCAAGACTCATCACAGCACTAATTTTATATTTATCAGTCACAATTAAAATAAAACCAATGGGAGAGAGGTGGGGTGCAGAAAAGACCAAGTGGTTTTCAGAAATGCAGAGTTCGAGTGCCCTGGGACAGTACTGACAGCAACTCCAGGGAACTCCACTTATAGCCTAAGGACCAGATGCCAGTTCTGCCTCAGAGGAGGAAGATAGCAGCACCGGGAGGTCTAAGTGGCAGGAAAGGATGCCAGCCCTTCACTCCCCCTCCACCAGGATGCTACTTTTACTTATTTTATATATTGGGCTTCCCAGAAAGATTTTACTTAACAAAGGGCTCCACAGCTTTACAAATGTTTGAAAACCAAGGAGTCAGAACTGTATATTCTATGGTCAGAGGCTGGTAATTCAAAAATAAGACTGTGTTCCAGAGGAAAGTTGCCGGGGACAAAATGGACATCATCACTGAGGAGGAACGTAAAAAAAAAGTGCCCTAGGCAGATGGGCTGGCGAGAGAAGTAGCAGCTTTCGGGTAGACTGTGAGGGTCTGTTTGGGACTTGTGGATTTTGAGGGGCCAGTGAGGCATCCAAATTGGACAGGTCCAGACAGCAGAGGATATACGGATCTGAAGCTCAGCAGAAAAGTTTAGGGGGACACAAGAGCTAAATGAAGTCTAAATGTGGGTGAATCCACCAGGAAAGGATTCAACAAGAAAGGTACAAACAACAGAGGGTCGGAAACGGTCCCAGAAGGCAAAAAGAAAAGGGTCTGCATCAAGACAGGACCATGTGGAGCCAGTCCCACACACAGCCACTTCAGAAGGAGACCTTGAATTTGGGGTAGTCTCTCCACAGCAGAGAGGGCACAGGCTGGACTGGTGGAGGCAGTGCTCTACAGAGCAGAGGCTGTAGAAGGGCAAAGGGACCAGAGTAAAGTGTACTGGCCAAGAAGCAAATGAAAGACTGGACAATGAATGGGTCCGGGCCTAAAGGGGGTGAAACTCTCTGAGTGGGAAAGGTCGCAATGAGGTCACAAGATGAGACACAGAGAGTAGGGAAGCCTCTTAAGATTTCACTCGTAGAATGTTCTGGAAAGAGCTCCTCTCAAAGTTCATAGGAAGCCAAAATCAGGGTAAAGGTCAAGGGGTGAGTAGGGAGAAGAGGCAGCATTTTCAGAATTCCATTGTGCCTTAAGGCCCTGGATCTGGCTGCTGGAGCCACAGAGCCCTCCTCAAGAACTCACTGCAGAGAAGGGAGGTCCACCCTAGAAGGCAAAGTCAGAAGAGCCCACTCAGCCCTCTGCAGTGGGGTCTAGCAACAGTCACTTAGAGTTTCTCTCACTTCACCCAGGAGCTCCTCTGTGTCCTTAAGGAAAACCAGTTGCAGATAATCCCTAAGAGCAGATTAAGTCTGTTTCCCAATTTGTGTAGTGTTACTCATATTAACAATAAAAAAAACTTAAGTATATTTTAAATGCAAATACAATGCAAAATTGAGGACTAGAAAATCAACTTCCAAAGGGAAACAAAATTAAAATAATAAACATTAACTATATTAAAAAGGTCAAAGGGTTCAGATATCATAAATGACCATAACAACAAATACCCAAAGTTTTTCATATTTCTAGCTTTAGCTACTAGACCACTTACCCCTGTCCATTTTGCTCAGTAATAAAAATGAAAACTAACCAAAAGGAACCATACTCCTGGAAAGAACAGCTACCTTTTTTTTTTTTTTTTTTTTACGAAAAGAGTATCTCTTCTAACAGTTTACTTAAAACCACCAATTCTTACATTAAAAATTAACAAACTGACTCTGGTATATAAACTGAAATTTTCAGAATGTTTAACTGGCAATTCAGGAATTTCAATGATACACAATGGGGACAGGATTGTGTAAAATACGTGCTCCCTAGTGCCCAAGGGACAATATCTTGGTAAAGAAACTGATACTTTCAGTAAAGCCTTACTAACTCTAGGAAAACTAACTACTCTGATTTTCTTAAGAACTGAGCAGTAATTTAAGGCAGGCGTGCATGCGCACGCACACACACACACACACACACACACACACACACAATCAGGCTTCATGACACTCACTGTCATGAAGATAGTGAAAAGTACCCTTGCAAGAAGGCACGGGGGGAGGGGATGATAAAGAGATGTTCTAAGGTGTCCTCTACCATTATGGGAACAAACAGTATTCAGGAAACTCACCACATGTCTACTAACCAAAACAGGCATCAAAAATAATAGTAAAGAAAACAATAATAATTTTTTTAAGCCTTCCACTTCTTCAGCTATTCTGAAAGTGCTAACTGCTCAACCCATACTCCATAGTTCTGTCAAACCTGCTTTCTCTCTATGACTGGATATTTCCCAAATACAGAGTTAAAGTAATATAATAATAAAGCTAAAATACAAAGCACTAATTATGTGGCGGTATTATTATGTAAGCTATTAAGCTGCTGTATATACTCATTAGTTTTCCATTAATACAGAAACAAAAGTGATATATGGCAAAACCTCAACTAACCAGAACAGCTGGGAATGAGTCATTGTATAACTATGACTGAAGGCTTATTTACAACTTTCGAACAGAAACTTTTTTGGTTAATTATTCTGGGTAGAATGCTTTGACTCAGACCAATAACTGTTAACATCAGTGACTACACAATAAGGTGGTATCCTAAGACCCACACGGCTCTCTGTCCCAATCCAAATGGGATCCTAGACTGTAGGAACCTTTGTTTTTACACTTTCCCTGTCTTCTACCCTGCTGTCACATCCTGCTTCCATCTCTCTCTTTCGTTCCAATAACCACGTGTGTCAGAACTACCTCTGAGGAAAAGGTACCTCGTTGTCACAGCTCTGCTGGCACCTACAGACTTCTTCCAAAGGAGGTAAATGAGTCCTAGTGTACAGGGTTCCGTGACCTATTTTACCTGCTGTGGAAATGCATTTCCTCAAAAAGAAATTCTGACACACATGCTGTAATATGGATGACCCTCGAGGACATCATGTCAAGTGAATAAACCACTCACAAGAGGACAAATACTGTACAATTCCACTTACACGAGGTAGCCAGAATGGTCAAATTCACAGAGGCGAAGTGGTCTGCCGGGGGCTATGGGGAAGCGGGAATGGGGAATTACTGTCAATAGTACAGAATTTCAGTCTAGGAAGACGAAAAAGTTCTGGAAATGGATAGTGGTGATAACTGCACAACACTGTGAATGTTCTTAATGTCACTGAATTGTCCACCTTAAAGTGGTAAATTTTATGTTACGTATATTTTACAACAGAAAAAATTAAAATTTTTCAAAATAATGAAAATTTACTTTCTCATTATTTACCATGTTCTAGAAGATATATTAAGTACATCTGTGTTATCATTATCACTCCAAGAAGGTTATTTTATAATGACATAAGTAAAAATAAGCCAAAGTGGTTTAAAACTATGATTCACAATTATCATATATTATCTTTAACATGGAAAAAAACATGTTTTATAGGAACTGACTGATAAGAAAGAACCCTAGCAAAAATTCAGAGACAAGAAAGCACTCTAGTCTGGGTAGTAAATTAACTGAAATTAATGTAAAAAACTAGTGACAACTCACAGGCAGCCTTACCACTGAGCAAGTATTACATAGTAGCCACCTCAAATACTTAAAACCATTCTGGGTAAAAAAAAACTATAATAATTTGGAATTCAAATCAAAGGACTTGTTGGTTAACACTTTTAACAGAATTTCAGCAAGGAAAACTCTTGAGGTATTTTAATGATTGCTAAAGTTCTCATTCCATCTCATGTTGTCATTCCAAATACAACTGTCCTGGACTTGAAGCTGCCAACAAACCAGCCTCCATCTCTCATCTAAGACCCCACTCTCCAAATGTCATCTCAGCCCATGATCAACTTTCCCAGACCAAGCAAGTACTCTCAACTGCCCTATCTACCCTAAATCAGTCTAGTGATTAACCTTTCTCTAGATTAAGCAACATCAGAAAGGAACTTGTATGCAGCACTTTACATCATGTTAGAAATGCCACTGAATAGCCTTTCCCCGCACAGTCCAGTGCTTGGCTCTGAAGTTTTGACTATCAAACCATAAAGTTCAGTAGGGACTCAATACTTTTAGCACAATATATAGACATTATTTTTTTTTTAGTTATGTCCTTGAGTGACGATCTAATGACAGCTGAATAAATGTATAAACATCCTCTTGGAATAAAAGTGACTAGAAAATAATTACAAATCCTTAGGTACCTTTGAGCAAGAGGCAAAGGTTTAGAATCAAACTTGTTAAAACTTTAACAGTGAAGTCATAATTTTTCTATTAATAACTTGTCTTTGTTCTTATCCTCTCTCCCACTTTTGAAAAGTTTAAAAATGAACTTGTAACAACCTGACCACATCCTTTCTATTTTAAACGTATTCCAGTGGGGCCAGTACCACTTGAAATCCAGTCATAGCAAAGTCCCAATCCCTGAAGTCTAATGGTTCAAAATCTCCCAGGTAACCAACATCCCCAGAGACTTTCATCCAACTTAACAACTATGTACAAGAAGAAACATTTTTTTCAATTACAAAATATTCCAGTTACAAAACAAATGTTATTTACTGAAAGAAAAATACCCTGCCATAATATTTACTGATTACATGTTCTTTTATTCTCATTTAAATTGTTCTGAAGTATTAACAGCCAAATAATTCCAGAAAGAACAGTTTCAAAAAATTATAATCTAGAAAAACTTTAATATAAAAATATTTAGCATTCAAAATACCTGCCTTATGGTCTTCTGCTTTTTGGATTGTTTTCATTTATTTAATGTGCACATGACACGAAGTCACAATAAAAAGGCCAATGAGGTTTGGCAGTTCACACTGTCCACAGACTTCAGAGTTAAAAGACAGCAGCTTCTACACCATCATTCTATAACTACACCCAGTCTAATTACCACTGTGAAAGCAAAATTACTCTACAGAAGCAGCAAGATTACAGATAAGAAAAGCATTTTTAAAGAGAAATATCAGGGTTTATTTAAAAAAAAACAGCAAAAGAGGGAATTTCCTTTCATATGTATTTTGTTTCTCATTTGGCATCTCTTCAGTTGTACCTCTCAAAAATTTAACAAATTTTAAGTTAAAATTTGATAATACAAAAGCTAAGATATCTAAAAAGAGCCAGAAAGAAAGAAAGAAAGAAAGAAAGAAAGAAAGAAAGAAAGAAAGAAAGAAAAAAAGAAAGAAAGAAAGAAAGAAAGAAAGAAAGAAAGAAAGAAAGAAAGAAAGGAAGAGTGGAGGTTCAATAATAACTAAGTGATCAATTACCTTCTTTGCTAATAATGCTATGAAACTTGGGGTAGAGTGACCAAATCCAGCTTAGTTTTTGGCCAACTGACTGATTTAGTCACAGAAAAACAGAATTTTTCAGCAGAATCATTTCACAAAACCTTTGAACTTTGTGGACTATGCTCCATACATTCCTACCACAGGCCCTAGACAGTTCCCAACCCATCCCACACAGATGGCCTGGCAGTAAAAACACAGGCCTTTGTGAGAACAAGAATTCGCTTATAACCTCTAACTCCTCGCCTTAAGCAACAGAAACAAGAAAAAGTACAAGAATATCTCAAAAGGCATTTGGGAAAGATAAATTGCTGAAGTACTTACTTCAGTGGGAAATACAAAAAAACCAACTTCCTAGCAGTCTAACACAAAAAGATACCTTAAACATGTTGAAATCTAAACAAAACAAAACAAAAAAACCCACACAACATAATTTTTAGTTACCTTTTGTTTGTTTTCATCACTAGAGTTTTAATGATATGATAAACTACGAAGAATATCTTGCATATATAAATCATCTGCTGTCATTTAAAAGGTTGTTAAAGCCTTATGCCCACATTCTTTAATTCACTGAAATTCAAAAAATTAACTTTTATTTAACTTTGTCAGCAAATTCTAGGCTTTAAAGAACTGATTCAACTGACACCTTAAACTCGACTTATTGGGAAAGTGCATGATTCATTCTTCAAACCTACTGACTGGAAATATACTTATATTCCAAAAAGGGGAAGTAACAGATTAGTATCAGGCCTATGTTCACAAGGACTCCCAAGAACGACAGATCCAAACCTGCAAAGTACTGCCTCAGCTAAAAAGTGACCTTCTGACTAAGAAGTCTCTCAAGTCACAATGTTCAGTTTTTCTAGACAGTAAAAATCCTAAGAATTGTTATAAAAGCATTAAGATCAAGCCGAAAATGACTGTAACTCCAGGTTTTAACATCCGTTGTCCTTCAGCTTAATTATTAATATTGCCCCCTTTCACCCTCAAAAGGGTTTTCTTGAGAAGCAAAACTCACAAGCAGTCCTGATGGAAGTCAGAACAGTGGTCACCTTGGTAGAGGGAAGGTGTTTCCTGAACAGGAGGAATGTAAAGAGAACCCTTTGAGAGGCTGAAAATGTTCTATTTCTATCTTGACCTGAGTGTAGCCATCAGGGCATATATGTATGTAAAAAGTCAGTGAACTCCATGTACTTAAGATCTTACTGTAAGTTAGACCTCAATAAACAAATAAATATATATAGAAAATTTCAAAAACACTGCAATACATTTGTAACTATCTCTCCAGATAATAAATTACTTAAAATCATCCTAGATGGAGCTCCCAAAATATCTTTTCCAAATGTATTTTAATAAAGACGCACATTGTAAGCACTTTTACATAGAACCTTTTAAAGTCCAGACCAAGATTTTTTTAATCTTTCACTTTAAAAACTCATGGAATTTTAAAACTGAAAGCACAAAGAATGATGATCTATTCATCCTCTAACTTTGCAAACAAGGAAAACCAAATCTATAAAGGGGAAGAAACATACCCAAGATAAGACAGCTAGTCAATGACAACAGTAGTCACAAAACTGTTTCCTGATCTTCGGCCACTCCCGTTTCCACCAGGCCGTTACTTTTCTGACACTGTAAGCAAATATCAACTCTGGATCTACCTGTGGCCTAGAAAGATTCAACATGTCCCTCAAAACACCAGGCCCCAAAGTGTACACAAGATGACACTCATCTTCCTCCTCTCAAGACAGTTGACAAGTGAACAATTACATTTTCAGGCATTTTACCTGCGATGCAATGAAGTGTGACATCTTAAAAATGTGGTTCAAGAGAAGAAGGCATATGCAGGGATTGACAAAAACCCATCTTATTTTTTTTCAAATCTCTGGCGGTGTTTTGGTTCTCAAGACCATATCACTGCTAAGGAGGACTCACGAAACCTCGCTCGAAACCTCGCTCGGGGCAGTCCACCCGCAAGGCTTTGACTTACCGGCTGGGAACAACCCCCCTAAATAAAAAGCCTGTCCCTGGTGAGCGTGTCCTACCCAACTCCCGCCGCATAGCAAGGCGTGCAGGTGACCTGTGCTTTACGGCTCAGTTTTAGACCCCAAGGAACAGCTGACATATTGTGAAAAACTTAACATAATACACATCCTCTCCGCCGGAATCTGTGTTCTCACAAGGCGTTTCTGCTCCCCACAGAGCAGGCCTGGCTTCTCAGGACACTGCTCGCCTCTCCGCAGCTTCCTTCTCAGGGTTCAAAACGAGACTTTTAAGAATAGAAATCGAAACGGTCACAGACCTCCCGAGCGGCAGGTCCGGCCGGGGTCGGGCGGCGGGTTCCCGGCGAGCCCACGGCCCGTTCGCGCGGCGCTAGGGAGGGCCGGAGCACTCCACCTCGCCGGCCCGAAGCAACCGGTTGCGGCGGCCGCTAGACGCTCCGCCACCGCGCAGCAGCAGCCTTGGCCCTGCGAAGTTCGGACCGCCGCGCGGGCGGCGCGCCCCCGGGTCCTGATGCGGGTTCGCGCCCCGGCCCCGGAGCGAGCCCGGGGGGCGGGTCCGCGGGGGCTCGGCGGGCGGGAGCGCTGGACGCGCGGGGAGGGGCGCGCAGCGTGCCCAGCGCGCCGAGGAACTTGGACGCCCGCGGTGCCGCCGCCCCGCCACTTTCCTTTCACGCCCTGGGGCTGCCGCGCGCCGTGCTGCCCACCCCAAGCAGCAGGCCGCCGCTCGCCGCCGCGGCGAGGCGCCCGGGCTCGCTCCTGCTGCCCTGCCGGCCGGCGCGCGGGGCCGCGGGGGCGCGCCAGGCCGCGCGCGGGCGCCGCGCTACCCCCTCCCGCCCTGCCCCCGCCCCCAACGTGCCGCCGCCGCCGCCCGTTGGCGCCTCAGCCCGGGTGCCCGCCGCCCGCCCGCTCCTGGCGGATTTTCGCTGGCAAAGTTGCGCGGCCACCTCGAGGGAGCCGCTGTGCAGTCCCCCGCCCCGGCGGCGCCGCCGCCCCTTCAGGCCGCCGCGCGGGAAGGCCCAGCTGGCGGCCCCGCTTTTTTACCTGCCGGGAGTTTTCGCGCGCGCGCGCTCCCTCGATCGCTCTCTTTTCCCTTCTCGCGCTCGTTTTCTTTCTTTCTTTCCTTCTTTTCGCTCCTCCGAGCGGGCGCTTTTTCCGCTCTCGCCGCCCGCGCTCGCCCGCTCGCGCCCTCCTTCCTGCTGGGCTCGGCGGAGCGGGGCGGCCGGCAGCTCTCCCCGCCCCCCTCCACCCGCGCTCCGGCGGAGGCGGCGGTGGCGGCGCTCCGCGCTCCGACTCATTCCAATATGGCACGGGCGCAGAGCGCATGCGCCCGCGCCCCCCCACCCCACCAGCGCTCCTCCCGGCAACCCGCGCCCCTCGCGCGGCGCGCGTGGCGCCCCTCGGCAGGGCCTCCCTGGGCTCGCCCGCTAGTCTGCGCGCCCCGCTGGGTCCGTGCCGGAGGCAAGGGAGACGCAAGACTGAGGTGCTGGGGGTCTAGCGTCTCCAACCGCCCCCTCCCCTCGTGCCCCTAGCCCACAACTTGCCGAGGATTCCCCCAGAGGCCGTGGCGCAGGGCACGCGGCTGCGCCTCCGGCACCCGACGGCGCTGCGGCCCGGAGCGGACCGGCCCCGACGGGAAGAAGCGCCGCCAGGGACCCAGCGCCGACCTTGTCCCTGCTCCGATCCACGAGGGAAGGGCCCCCGCGCCTCACCTCGGATTGTGGACAGAGCCAAGGGAACCAGGTGGCGTCCTTGGGTCGGTTTTGTCTTCCCGGTCGGAGCCAAGCGCACTGCTGTCGTCCGCACGTGACAGCCTCCGGCAAGGTAGCGTTAGCTGGGGAGCCGACGGAGCGGCGGCTCCATCCCAGATCCGCGCGTGTCGCAGCGGGAAAGGGCTGCGTCCGCCCGCCTCGCCCACATCGGGGATCTGGCGCGACCCTTGAGACCTAGAAAGGCACCCAAATGCCCCCTGTCTACGAAGTCAGACCCAGAACCCCCCCTTCCCCCTACCCACCCGGCACACCCGGTGTCTCCAGGCTTCCGCAAGAGGCGCCCTGTAAATCCGAGTTTTCCTGCAGCTCGGGGCCCCGGCGAGGGGGCACAAGACGGCTGCCGAATTCCGGCAGGAGAGCAGGGGAGGAGGTTAGAGGGGAGAGGGCGGGTCGAGACAGAAACTCGAAGGTGGCTACAAGCCGGCCCAACAACCCGAGGTGCTGTTTCCTCGAGGTCGCCCCTTCCCCAGCGAACGCAGGTGCCGATGGGACACCCCACCTCCCCACCTGCTCTGGAGAGTTCCCTGCAGAAGGGAGTCCCCGACCCACGAAGACCAGGAGTGCCCGGACTCCGGGCCAAGAGGAGGTCTCCGACAGGGCACTAATGCCTCCTGCCTCTCAGGGAGGAGAAAGCGCTTCCACCTCAAGAAGGAGGTCTGGGGTGCCAGATACGACCCCAGTCACTTCCCACACTGACCTCACCACCGCGCTGGGAGCTATTATCCCACTTTACAAAGTTGCTTTAAGTCACACTGCTGGCTGGATTTGAATCCAGATACATACATTTTTAAGCTGCCGCTGAAAAGACAATGTAGCAACCAGAGAGAAAGAAAAATAGAAAACGAATAAACTACTATCCGTGATACTACTACCGAATGCAACTTTCCTCAGGTGAAACCATTCGCCTATATACACGTCTTTACATAGTTGCAAACACACAACTCTTGTGTTTGCTAACATTTTTCTTTTGTTCACGTGAGTCATTTTTTTAATGTGTACTGGTATCCTCATACATTCACTCAGTATCCTAATATGGCATATTTTGTTCCCATAAAATTGCTAACATATTTCTTAGTTCTGCACTTGGGACAAATAACTGGCAGTTAAATAACCAGGCAGAAGGCTAAGAAACAGGATGGTCTTGCCCCACTCTGCCATAGGACTTCCCAAAGAGCTGACCCACTCATTCCACGCTTCCCAGGAACAAGTGTAAAGAGTTCAATACACATTTCTAAGAGTTGGGTGCCATCTTTTTTTCTCCCCTATATTAATAGTATCTATTAGTAGTTCAAGGTTACTTTAGTATTTCTTAGATGACTTTAAATGTTTTACCTTGCATTTACTATGTGTATTTCCCTTTCTGTGAATGATCTGTTCATATCCATTCATCTGTTGGGGACCTGCACCTCTTCTAACTTTGAATAAGCATTTTTTATATTACAGATATTGTTCCTGTGTCGTCACTGATCCAAATATTTCCCAGTCCATTGTTCTTTTTTGTTTTATTCAATCTGTCATTCTAGTCCTTTGTGATTTTTTTATATGGCTTCAGTGATGACAAACTGAGCTTTCTTCCACCCATCTGATACTCTGTTTTCTGCTTGTTTCCTAAAGTTTCATTTAAATTTAATTCTTCGATGATTATCCATGGCACGTTGATTTTGCTGTGTAGGGTAAAATATGAATTTAACTCACCACAACCCTCACCATTTTTATTGCTTATGCAGTCATCATTTATTAAATAGTTCTTCCTCTTTGTTTAGTAAAATCTACTCTTATGCTTTTGATTTTGGTTGGTCTATTTCTGAATTCTCCATTTCCTCTCATAGACTTTGAGAAAATACCACGTGGCTCTAAATATTGGCTTTTTAAAATAGATTCTCACATCTGGCGAGGATAGAATCCCCTTATGAGGTCTTCTTTAGTTTAGAATATCACTTAATATCCAAACTGGTTTAAGAGCAGACACATTCTAGGAACATCATACAGGGGTTAAGAGTGCTGGCTTTGGAAATGGGAACCATCCAGGTTCAACACTCACCAGCCGTGTGAACTTGCCAAGCTGCTTATTCCCTCAAGGCCTTAAAGTCTTGGTCTATAAAATGGGGTAAGAGTAACACCTGCCTCACAAGTTCAGTGTAAACTCAGTAAATGTCAGCTGTTTTTACTGATACTTTAATTTCAAAAAAAATAAAGATTTTGCATGGAGTTACATGAAACCTATGAATTAATTTAAACAGATCAAATATTCTATAATATTTTATTTTCCCAACCAGGACATGTGCTATCTTTCAATTTACTCAAATATTTTAAACCTCAGACAGAAGCTAGGTCCTTCATTGACTGCAGCCTCTCTCCACTGCTCACCTTCGTGACCCTTGAGGAAGAAGAAGAGCAGAGAGCCACAAGGAACAGTTGAAAACTACCATTTAAGAGTCTCCCTTGTGCAGGGCCCTGTGTGGGTGTGGGCATGTATGCACAGGCAGGAAATCTTTACCCCTTGCAACATCCCCCAGGGTAGGTCATCGCATTCTCTATGGACAAAGAGCAAACTGGGAGCTTCCAGGTCACTCAGTGAGAGGCAGAGCTAGACCACAAACAAGGTGTGCTAACTCCTTGACACCTCTGCTGCTTAGAAATTCAGGTAGTAGTTACAGAAGATGCAGCCCCCTGAGGAGCACAGAGAGAACTGATCTCTGGTCTCAGAACACATCTGCCTAAAAGCCTCCCAGGGCTTCCTGTTGCACTTTGAAAAAGGCAAAAGACTTACTTTGGCCTGTAAAACTGGCCCTGGCCACCCTACAAACTCAATAGGCACTCACCCACTTTACTTGCTGCAGTTTACCTGTCCCTGTCTCCTTTCTACCCCATAATTATGTCAAGATCCTTCCCACCTCAGGACCCTTGCACATGCTGTTCCCACCGCCCGGCACTCTCTCCATCCCACCGCGGGCACTGACCTTCAGGTAGGTGGTACCACCTCATTATTCCAGTATCTGTTGAAGGAGGTTGTCTCCTCAGAGAACTCTTCCCTGCCCACTCCATCTGAACAGGTTTCTCTCTCCTGCAGTTGTTTCCTTCATGATTGGTATTTATAATTTATATTAGTATTTGTTGGTCATTTTGGGGGGTTCTGTCACCCTAATCTAACTCCATAGACATCAGTCGCCCTGTGGGCCTGTCTCAGTCACCATGGGGCTAGCCCTTTCCCTGAGAGGCAGCAGGTTGACCAGAGGGTAGCTAGTGGGTCAGCTGGCAACATCCAAGACCAGAGGTTGGCACACCCATGAGGTATCCCAGCCATTCCCAACTCACTTTTTACTGGCTCTGGAGGGTGGAGGTTATGACCCCCTGTCCTCGCTGACCAAGGGGTCAGAGTTACATGCTGTTGCATGTAACAGTAGCTTATTCCTTTTTCTTGCTGAATAGTGTTCCACTTCGTGGATATACCACATTCATTTATCCATTCTCTTGATGGGCATTTGGGTTCTTTCCAATTTAGAGCTATTATGAAGAATGCTGCTATGAACATTTAGGCACAGATCTTTCTGAGGACATATGTTTTCATTCCTCTTAACAGCATATGTATTATATAATATATTAAATGTTAAATGTTTTAGAAATTTTCAAATGAATTAGTAATATAACATGATCTATGAAAATATACATAATAAAACATAATATGAAATAGTAAATGTATGTGTGATATGAAATGTGTAACATGTAAGTAAACATAATTTTCAATATATAATAAAATAATTAATATGACATGTATTAAATATTTTGAATATTTGAACATATGTAATAAATGACCCATCAACAGTCATACACATTAAAAAGTGTATATGTACATATATATATCACACATCGACATATATATGTAAATAGATAAATACACATACACACCTTTATCTAATGTGTATGCCTTTGATGGGACATTTAGTCCCTATTCCCTGTGGTCCTCTATCCATCTGTTCTAGACACCACACTGAAAAAAAGCAGTCAGCCAGGCTTTACCCCTGAGTGAAGCAGCCTGAAGAGAGGCCAATTTCAAGACCTGGGGGTCAGGTTGGGGCTGAAGGGCTGACATTTAGAACCAAGACACCAAGGATTACTATTCTGGCCACAGGCTCCTATCTTTGGCCACTTGCCGCCCAGGAGGGAGGAGGGAGGAGGGCCAGCTCAGGTATAGAACATTCTCCAAGCCCACTGTGCTCCTCCTGGAGGGTCAGGGGTAGGAGGTTCATGAAGAGAGCTGGCCATTGGGCTCTTGGAAGGGAATTGGCAGGGCAAGCCCTGCAGGAAAGGAAAGGGTAGAGGGAGAAAATGACCTTGGACCCTCCCAGTCTCTCTCCAAAGCCACCTGCTGGGCTTGGGCAAGCACAGCCTTTGTCCCTCTGATGCTCAGAGTCCTCCCTCCATACCCTGCTTGCTTGCCATGACTGGACACCACAGTCCCTGCCTGTCCCGTGCCCTCAGTTGCACTCCCTGCCTCTTCCCAGGCTGCCATTTTTCCTTTTTTTTTATTAAGGTATAGTTTATATTCAATAACTATTGGGATATTGGTATGAATCTATAAAATGTTAGCAAGGACATTTAATATGTTTGTTTGATGCTGTTATAGCAACAGGGAAGCTTAATCTCCTTGATAAACAAGAGCCTCAGAGTTACCTGGCTGAGCTTCTAGCCAAATGTGCGGTGCCACCTCTAGGCCCCCAGGTTGGTCCCTGCTTGTCAGCACTGGGTGGACTTGGCAGGAAAGAGATTTCTGAATAGTACAGACAAAATCAGGGAAAATGCCAGTGGACCTTGCTTTACCCAGTAGCTTTGTAAAAAATGAAGTGTGGCCAATTGAATTCTAATTTTCTCATTACTTACTTTATAATTCCTGAGATGTGTGATCTTCATTCCTGTCAAGTGTTGCTCCTAAGGGCCTCCAATTTCCACTCTTCACTGTCTTCAGACAGGTCTGAAGCACAAAACCTGAGATAGTTACTTAACTTCCTGATAGCAATTACTTTATCCTTAAAATTTGGCTAGTAGCATTTGGCTGTTGAAAGCACAGCAATGCATCCAAAGATGGCTAGAGGTTTTTTCAGCTCTGAGATGTGGGATTGGGCTGTGAACACAGTTGTGAATATTTTAGAGGAGTTTTCTAGCATTTTTCCAAGCATCAGAGCCAGATGAAATCACTCACACATGCTTCCTCTCGCTGATGCGGGCTGTGTGCCTACACAGGTGGGCATGAGGCTCACAGATAGCACGGTTATATGGCCAACCCAGAAATGCTCCCAGCTGACTGAAGCTCTCCGTAGGGTGATTTCCATGAAAGGGGGTCATAGAAAGGAACTCTCTCCAAGAAAGGAGGCCTGATTTCCTCTCCTGAGCTGGGAGCAGGAAACCTAAGTCTAGCCCAACTTTGCTTGTAACTGTAGGGGTGGAGTCCCTTCTCTTCCAGGGCCTGGTTCTTCCTCTGTGCAGTTGGGGATGGGGAAATGGCTCTACAGACCTTCCCAAGTGCCTTTGTGCTGGGTCCTGTGATAGATTCAATATGGCAGCCGGGGAGGCACTGCTGGGGACAGGCAGCCTTGGCAGGTGGGGGCAGGCTTTCTGCAGACAGCAAATGCCTTGTGTGCTGTTCCTGGCAGGACCCCAGCACCCAGAGGATTAAGTAAGAACATGCATGTAAAGGCCTTAGTGTGATGCCCAACTTGTAGTTGGGGCTCACCAAATGTGAGTTCCCTTCTCCCCAGCTGACTCCCAGGGGGTAGAACCCATACCTGTCCACGTCAGCCAGACTCTTGCAGCTTTCTTAGATTAAGAAACGGAGGCTTAGAGAACATTTGTTTGCCTGAGGCCTACTAGCAAGGGTGGTACTGGGACTCTAGCCTGGGCAGGGTGACAGCAGAGCCTGTGTTTGAGCTACCACACAGCGTGGCCATCACTCGTGCAGAGAAACCTCCCGTAACCCTCCTGACATGAATGTGTGTGTGTGCCCACGGGGCCCTTGGTAGCTGCAGGGTGTCTCTCTGCACCCTGCCTCTCCCAGCCAGAGGCTTCTGCCTCATCCAGACCTGGCCAGCAGAGAAGCCCAGGAGTGGCTGCCTCTGGGGTACATGCTCCGTGAGGATGCCCACCCCACTCCTGTGTAAGAAGCTGTCCATGTTGTGACCACACCTCCTTTAGGGCCACTTGGCACAGCTGGGGAAGTGGGTGCCAATTAAGGGGATTAATGGCGGCCCTGCCCTCCTCTTGAGGCTGTGCTTGCAGCCAAAGGAGTTAAGGGCCCGCTTTTGAGCCCTTGCCTGGCCTCGCTCCTCCAAGCAGGCTTGGAGTAATCCCAACGGCTCTTCTGCCGCTGCTGTTCTAAGAAGGGGAGGTGCTGGGCAAGCTTGGAACCGGGCTGTCGGGAAGTGAAAGGCTCAGCGAGGGCTTGTGGGTCTAGGGCCCACGTAGACTCCTGCTCAGTGTTCCAGCCTCCACTGGACCCGACTGGCAGCTGCTCAGAATTTGGCCACCAAGTCCAGGACCCGCCACCCCATTGTCTCCCAGCCGCCCTGCTTACCTGCCCTTTGGAGGAAACACACGGGAGGATCCTGCCCTCTAGTGGCTGCTGGCGGTAAGGCCTCTTCTCTCTGATCTCCGGCCTCAGAGGATCCTGGTGCCCCCCCTCTGTTGCTCAAGAACAAGCTGAAACTGAGGCTACTCCTAGGAACTGGCACCAAGCAATCTTCACCTCTGAGCACCTTTGAGCCCTGAGGGCCTTGTTTCCAGACGTGAGCCCCCGAGCCCGAGGCTCTGAGTGGTCTCAGGATCCTAGGGTCACCAGGTCTGAGTCTACTAAGAAGGAGGCCTAACTGTGCCCAGGATGAGGGCCCTCAGGGACCATGGTCAACACAAGCACCACAGGAGGTGGGGAGAGCCTTAACCCAGGCTCCCCAAATGCTCACACCCCACGCTTCCCCCCATTACAGCCTCTGTATCAGGCTGTGACCAGTGCCTGTGGGTGGGGGGAGAACCACAGGACTTGAAAACTTAGCTTAGGGCTTGACACAAAAGGTGCTTTACCTCTGGACACCCCCATCTGTGCCCCAAGTGAAAGGAGGTAGGTACATGGGGGAGGAGGGGAAACTAAGGGGAAATTCCACCTTTCTATCCAGGGCCTCTGCACCCTCTGTCCCTCAAGGGAGGCCCAAGTGTGAACCCATCAGATAAGCAAGTCTTCCCTCGCCTTTACTGAACCATGGGCTGAGGCTGGGGCCAGGTCAGTCCCCAGCCCCTCCATGCCTCTCCTGCCAAGCCCTGAGGCCTTCTTCCCTTCATTTCTGGAGGCTGAAACTGTGAAGAGTCGTGGCTCTGTGCCAGGCACTGGGGAATTCAGCATGAACAAGGTGGGCCTGACTGGCCCTGGGGCAGTTGGTGCCTGGGGGAGGAGATGGCCTGTGACAGCACAAGTCCCTAGAGAGAAGGATTCAGTGCCCAGTCAATCCCACCCAGGTCCCACAAAGACCCCACGGCCCTGGCAAGAGCCCATCCCAGGAAGTCTCTAGGTTCTGACAAGGACATCGGAGCTCCAGGCCTAACCCTACACATGCACACACTTCCTGCTCCCAATTAGCACTAATTGGACAGCGGGAGAACTCAGAGACCATGTAGCAAAAGCAGTCAGGTCTACAGGGTCCCCAGGAGGCAGCCCCCAGCAGGGACCAGGTTAGCTAGGTTTTGGGGGTGGGCCCTGGGGTCCCTGTCTCTCTGAAGGGAGATCAAGTGACAGGGCCACATCTGCCAGGGACCTCTGTGGTCCCTCTGGAAGACAAGGCTTCCCCAGGGCTGAGGCCAAATTGGGGATGGGGCCCCTGACAAACACGTCCCTTTGAGGTCTTCCCACCAGCTCCTCACCCCAACCTGGCCTCTCCATTTCCTCTGCTCCAAGTCCTCACTCTAATTGTCATCCACTCACTCATTCATTCATGCATTAAGTGCCCATGGAGCCTCCTCTGGCCAGGCCCTGGGACCACAGAGATGGACATGCAGCTGGTCAGCAGGGCCTTGGAGGCCTGCTGAGGAGGCCAGATCTTGTCCTGGGGGCACTGGTTGGTCAGAGGCAGGCCAGTGAGAAGGGGGGTCGGTGGATCTGAGGGTAGGTGGGGTTCCTAGGGCTTAACCCCTCCACTTGAGCAGTCTCCTCCTCTACTGCTTTACCCCTACCTAGGCCTGGGCCCAGGTTGGCATGGACCACAGGGGGCAACCTATTGGGCTGGCTTCATTCCATTCCTGGTGGAGAGGAGAAGAGAAGGGTCAGCCCTATATCTTCCTCCCTGCGGCACCTCCCCTCCCTGGCTGGCACTCTCTGAGTGAGGCTGTTGTTTCCTCAGCCATTCAGACTGGACTCAGGATAGGCCAGCTGTGCCAACGTCCATAATCAGGACTGTGGGCCCAGCACTGCTAGGAAGTTCTAGGATTCGGGGGCAGCTGGAACAGGGGGCTCCAAGCCCAAGCTGCTCTGAGGTGGGGCTGGAACACACATGCCTGAGCCACCAGGGCCCTAGACCCCAGGGTGCAGGCCCCGAGCCCAGCAGCCCCCTTTACACCACAACACACGGCTCAGGCCCTCAACCCCAGGCTGGGGTGGTGGGAAGAAAGCAGGTATGTCTAGCCTGGCTCCCACGCCCCAGAACATCCCATCAGGGGGCAGAGGCTTGGCTCTGCTCCCCTCCCATCTCCACCCGAGAGACCAACAGTCCGGGGCAATTCGGTGTTGCCATGACAACCACACACTTTCTTCCCTACTTAGCAGATTGAATCTGAGTTGCAGATTAAATCCTGGTTAGATGTCTGTTTGGAAGAGATGTGGCTGCTTGTAGAGAGCTATGCATCTTATGTTTCCCAAGTGCCTCTGATACCCACTCCTTGTTTTCTGATGGCTGAGGCCAGGGAGATGTGTCATGCACCAGTGCCTGTGCCCCTGGGGTGGTCTCAACCCAGTGGCAGAACCCCCAGCTGGCCTGGCCTCCAGCTTGCAGGACTGTGTGGACAACACTCCATTGTGCAGCCACAGGGGCAAGCTAGATGTTGGTCATCGGAGGCCCCAGATGATGCTCAGACCTCTTCTATATAAGGCAAAAGGGTTTCCAGCAAGAGTTCTGGGTGCAGGAGGTTCTCTGTCCCCTTCAGGGGTGTGTGTTGCCTTTAGGGACTTGGGCGGCCACAGCCAGGAGTTGCCTATGTGTGAACAAATGGATGACAGGCCCCCAGGCCCTGGGTTCCTCAGAACCACCATAACCTCCTCGCTTTCCCTGAAGCTGACCTTAGCTGACTCTGATCAGTGAAGGAAAGGAGTAGTCTCCAGTGCAGAGAGTAGAAGCTGGGGTCAGAACTCAGCACCCTGGCTGCCCTCTGGTGACGGAGACCTGGGGAGGTGGGAGAGTGTCTTGTCTGCGATAAGGGGTTGGCTGGTGGTCCTGGGAGGCACATGTCCACCTGGCAGTTGGGTAGGGACCGTTAGCATGTTTAAGGGGAGGTAGCCACGGGTGGTCAGAGCAAAGCTGTCTCTCAGGCAGACTTACTGCCTAGCCTGTTCTCAGATCTGCCCAGGACAGGGATGGATGTGGGTATGAAAGAACATTTCAGGAAGGGTCACACAGGATGAGCAGGGAGACCAGCTTCTGCCCTCTGCAGTCAGGGCTGAGGTCTCTGTAGAATGTGCAATCCTGCTGCAGGTTAAACCCATGGCATGGTCCTGTTTATGCTGTCTCTACCCCCACTGGACTACAACAAGCTCAAGCGAGGGGATGGTGGCTCTTGATCACAACTGCATCTCCTTGGCTAGATCTGCATCTCTGCCCCCATCCTACTACTGCTATGATGTTGGGCAAAGTTCTTTAATTTCTCTGAGCCTTTTCCTTCTGAGGAAGGGAGGGGCCTGCAGATGGGATGGTGGGAGTGAAGGAGGTGGGTGAGGGGCTCCCGGAGCAAGGTCTCCAGGGAGAACCCAGAATCCATGATACCTGCTGAGGTTAGTCATCTTGATAAGAGCTTTATAGTGTTGACTCAGAGTTTTATGATAAAGTATCAAAAAAAGCAAATAAAATAATGAGATAATTAATAGCTTGAGGAAAAACAACAGATTGTAGTAGAAAGGAAATAGGGTACTACTTGGTTTAGCAGAGAACAATGTTTCTATAGTTTGAAACATGTAAACACTGAGTATCAACTTACTCCAGATCATAACACTGGAAGGATGGGGGAGGGAAGTGTGTGGAGAGGTGGCTGTTTGAGCTCATTTCTCCATACCAGGAGGTCAATGTTCTAAAGGTGGTGGTGGTGGGGGATCAAGAAACAGCAATATAAGCAAATCATTTAGAAATACGAAGAGAAATGGAAGAATAAATGACCAAAAAACTAAAACGATGGGCGAGGGAGAGGGGAAGCTTGGTACGTGGACAGAACCTGCCGTTTAGGGGTCATTCAGCTTTTAAAACTAGGTACCTGTATTCTTTTGATCAAAAGAAAATCTGAAAATAAAAATAAGTCGAGTTTAGACAGAGAGCAGGCTGAGGCTTGAGAGGTGGAGTAACTCATCCAGGGTTGCGGGGTCAGGAGACAGCCTGGGGGGTTCCACAGTCAGCTCTGTGGCCGAAGGCACAAGAACTTGGAGTGAACTTGTCAAGACCACGGGACTCCACCTACAGGCTGGCAGCTCACCAAGCGCCCACCAAGATGGCACAAATGGGCCTTGAACCTAGTGGGCTGCACACCAGGCCTTCAGGCAAGGGAACAAAGTCCAAAGCCACTTCCCAGAGGAGGCCATGTCACCCCGAAGGAGGAACAGGAACAGCGGGTGGAGATGCCTGCCCAGGTTGTTTCACTTCCTTTCTGTTTACTGGTAGCTTTTGTTTCCAGTGCCCCAACCAGGCTGATGAATCAGATTCTTCAGGGCAAGGCCTGGGGCATCAATGCCTTTCCTGATACTTCTTGGGAAGCAGGTCCATGTGTCAGACACACCCTCAGCACTGAGATGGGCGCATCCTTCAGCCTGCAGCCGAGGAGGCAGTGGAGCCTAGAGGGTCAGGTCCTCATTGCCAGCTTGTGCCCACCAGGGACACCAAGGTCCATGGCTCCCCCAGGACCTTCCCAGTATCTGCAGTGGGAAGACAGTCAACTGAATGACCCAGTAACAGGCTGCCGTGACCTCACAGTGAATGTTGACCATTGCCTGGGTGCCCGGCATTTTGCAAAGCCCTTTTCAGATGTGGAACCCATGTGAAAGGAGGGGTTTGGCCCACTGGCCAGCAGGTCCTGAGTCTGGGCTCCGGGCCAGCTGGTCATTAACATGGTGTAACCCGGGCAGGCTGCCTTCCACCCCGAGCTCCCTCTGGGGTGAAGTTGAGTCCAGAGGCAGTGCCCTGCTCTGACACAGCAGGAGCGCTCTCAGGCGTCACAGGCAGGCAAAATGCAGAAGCAGGACCGCACTCAGAGGTCTTGGTATCAGGATATTCTCTTCCACACTGTATTCAACATAGCAAAAAACTGGACACAACTTGGACTGGGACAAAGTGTAGTAAAAAAAGAACAATATAGAGGGCAGTGTAAGCACAGGAGGATGTGTGTACCACATACAAAGGGAAAAAAAAGGCCAGTTAGAAATGCCCATTCACAGGGTACTGGCTGCCCTAGAACACTTACTTCATGATTCACAATTTATAAATTAATATAAGAAATACATAAGATACATAATACATCAGGAGAGAAGATCGTTATCAGGCAGAACAATACATGGAGATATTTTAGACTCCGTGATGACTTCTGCTCTAGCCTAACTCCCCTGCCTGAACGCAGGCCCAGTCTCCAGGCTTCAGGCTTCATGCTCCAGGCTCCAGGGTCCAGCCTTGAAGTGCACAGGCCCACCACCCTCCCACTCTCCACTGCAGCCCCAAAGAGTGTTGCACAGTGAATTTCCTTGGGTCCCTGCCATGGCCCCCGAGTCACAGTGGGCAGGGTCAGTACCTTGTGTAGATGGAGAAGAGGATCTTATGAAGAAACAGGGGCAGGGCTGGAACTAGAACATGATATTCAGGCTCTCTGGCTCTCTTGCTTTATCTGGATCCCTTCTCCCAATTTGGGAAGGCAACCGGAGCCCTGGCAGAGTCAGGGAAGTGGTCCACAGAGGCTGATGGGAGTCGGGTGGCCTGGAGCAACAGGCTCTGTGGATCAGAATCAGACACACCCAGGTCACAGCCTTTTGAGGAGGAGCAAGAAGAGAAAGGGAAACAAGAGGAAAACCTGATGGACTCCCCCACCACACAGATATGACCCAGACACCAAAGGTCAACAGCCTTTCTCCTTCCCCAAGGATGGGTGCCAGATCCAGATGCATCTGGTGTCCCCCTGCTGTCCATGAGTCCTAATTGTGGGCAGAACACACTTTCCTTCTTAGAAAAATCCTACCTTAACAGTAGCACTCCAGACAGCACCCTCTGGACACCCTAGGTTCTGGCCTTTCTCTTCCTCCCAGCTGCTTCTCGAAGCGGAAAGCCAGTTGACCTGAACCTCGTGTCCTTCATCCCAGTCCAGAGAAGGAAAAACAATGAACAAAACTGTAATTAGAAGAGTTGATAGATGTTACCTGGTCTGGGAGGCCAGTTGCAGAGACAGTGATGGGGTTTTGTTGGGTTTTTTTGAGGGTGAGGAGGAAGAACTCAACAAGTTTCAGATTATCTATGATAAGTGGGTTCAAGGTGAAGACACTGGCAAATTGGAGCATGAGTGACCTTGTGCCTACCACGGCCCAGGCTGAAAAGCTGAGGCCAGGAGAGCCAGCACTTGCAGCTGCCCACCCGCAAGGCAGGACCAACTCAAACCTTTCCCTTTTCTTCAGAAGCTGCTGACAATAGCTGGCCCTCTTTGGACAAAGCCACACTGTCTTATATCACCAGGGGCCTTTTTCCTTTCTGCTTTAATCTAAGGCTACAGGAAAATCTAAACTACCAGCTGAGGCAATTTCTGAAATTGCTGAAAATCATTTAATAAGCTTTGGAAGCATCATTTCCTGATCTGGGGAGCCACTCAGACTGAGCCTGAAAGAGGGCATGGGCGGGCCGCTAATGGCTCTCCCGGTAAAGTGCGGCTTTACTTCCCCAGGCTCGGCTCCCCGTGTTTGCCAGGAGTCAGAAGGCCTTGGCAGTCTCCCTGACCCAGGACCTCACCATCCAAGCTCCTCCAGGCAAGCGAGGCTGAAAAGGAACTTTCGTTTTCTCTTCACCTGCAGTTTTGCCTTCAAGGAAAGGGGAAAGAAGTGTTTCCACTGAAGGAAAAAAGACTTAACCACTAGCATGTCTGTGGACTGGGGTTAGGTGGGGAGGAGGGAGCAGGTAGGGGTGAAACAAATGTTCCCAGGGGCCACCGTTCCTCTCTGGCAGATTTATAATTCTACTCACTACTTACGGAGAGAACACTGGGCTGGTGCGAGGCACCCCTGCTCATGCCCCTACATCCTCTCACATATTCCTTTCACACCCTATGAGGCAAGTGCTCTTATGCCCATTTTTGGACAAGTAAACTGAGCCTCAAAAGGATTAATCACCTTGTTCAAGGCCACACCATTTGACGTGGTGCTGTGTCTGCTCCAAGACCCTCTCTGGAACCCTCCTCACCACCTGCCTTCCTAATTCTCAGGGGAGAAGGAAGATTGAGCTGTTGGAAGAAAGGGAAGGACACGTGGTGGGGTCAAGAGCTTAGGCACCTGAGTCTGACAGGGCCCAGGGCCCAGGGAAGAGGTGGTGAGGAGAGAGATGAGTTTGGAGACTCCACAGCAGGTGGTGCCGGGCTCCTGATGGCACCCTTAGAACCAGACTGGGCAGAAGCCAAGGAAAGGGATGAGGACCTGTGTTTACAAAGGCCATGTGTTCTGGGTTAGTGCCTTCTGTGGGGGACAGGGCTAAAGAAGAGTGGTTAAATCACCAGTAGTTCTAACGTCTGCGCTTCTCTCTCCTTCCCCAGTCCAGCCATAAAAAGGCCTAGAGTTGGGTCAGTAGGGGTGGGGTGGGGAGCGCAGAGCCTGGGCCAGGGAGGGCTGGGTGGACGGCGTCAGGCGGACTGGCTGAGGGGGAGAAGCAGGAGAGAAAGCTGGCAGGGAGGCGGGTACACAGGACCTTTAGGAAGCCTTGCTATGGGTTGTGTTGAGCTGTTTGCCTGTCCTACCTCTGTTCTCCTTCCATCCTCCCTGGGCCATGTGAGGTGAGCTGGAAGCAGATGAGGAAACTGAGGCACAGGGAGGCAAGATCTCCTGCCTCTGGTTACAGCGATGGAGTGGTGTGAGAAGCCAGTCTGCTGCTTTCCCACTCCTTGGTGAGGTCACCTGGGGTCAAGGCCACCCACAGACTGGGCTGCCAAGCTGCACAGATAATTTTTTTTTGTAATGCAACATAATTTTGGCTGGATTTGTTTCTCCCAAATATTTATTTGTGCTAATACCGGTGCAAAACGATTACCTTAAATTCTTTAAGATGGGATGAAGACTGAGGCAGGGGAGAGACTGTGGGAGAAAAAGTCATGGAAGGTCAGGAAGGAGGTTTAAAACATTCAAGTCCTGTGGATTTCAAATTTGGTGGTTTTTAACAAAAACAACCCTTCTTTCAAGCAAACTCTTAAACTGACCCCCAATTTTGAGAACAGCTGGAGTAGGAGCAGGATGGCCCCTCTGTCCTCTCAGGCTCAATGTTAATACCACAGATCAAATCCAGCTCCTTGTTAATGAGGGAGGAACGGAGCCCAGAGGTAGATGGTGCCTGGCACATGCTCAGTGCTCTATAATTGGTAGACCAAGGGAGACTTGTTTAAGGTCACCCAGGAGTCAGAAAAGGGCAGGCAGGCTGGGGCATAACCACGTATGCAACACCATGGGCCACTTAGAAAGCAAAACCTGGCTCGTGTACTCCAGAAGGCAGACACGGACGCAAGCGGATTTCCGCAGCAGTGGTGCAGATGGAAGAAACATGGCCGGCAGGACTCCTCTGGGGTCTTCCACCCAGAGCCTGGCTGTCAGCCCTGCATTTGCAGGTTTTCTACAGGGAAGGCTGAGAGGAGGCAAGGACAAGTACCCATCAAAGCTTGGGCATCATGCCATCAGCCCTGCACGATGTCACTCATGGCTACAAAAGATATAAGGGAAAAAAATGCAAGTAGCTCCATCCCTTCTCTTGCCCTGCAAGCCTGACATCTGCACACCTGCAAGAATGTTCTCCTGCCATTGGAGAGATGCCACTTGGGGGTCTCACAAGCCATGTTAGGAAGAAAAGAATCTTTGGCTCTAGCCTGGGAACATTAAAATCATACTACACTAATCTGGCTTTTCATAAAATTGTTGTGTTAATGCCCTGGGAAGACAAAAAGAAAAGCTATTTTAGCAATGTTCCCTAGTTGGGTTGGGCTTCTGTGTGGAGGAGAACATTCCTGTTTTTCTCATGGCTACAGTGTTTTGGTCCTCCTGGGTCTTCATGGCCCTCCCTGCCTGGCCCACACAACCAAGACAGGGCAGGCTGGAGCTCGTCCATGCCGGGGTTTGCAACAGGCACCTATTAAAACGACTGAGGCTCTTGTGTCCCCTGTTCTCCGAGGAACAGTCAGAAACCATAAGGTCTTCTGAAAGATGCCCTCTGGTACCCCTGATGCCATTCTCCCTGGGGTCTCCTTTCATGATCTTCAAAAGGAAGCTCCAAAGACTGAGTAAGGAGCCACCATGAGTCATGTTTTCATTTCAGACTCCCCCTTTCTCTCCTGCCCGATGAGGCCGCATGGAAGCCACACACTATTAGTTCCACATAATTGAAAAGTGTGTCAGGATCTCCCAGATGTGAACCAGAAACATGCTGCTCGGTTGTCACCTCCAACATGACTGATGCAGTCGTGTCTTAATTAGTCACTGCTCACTGCACTGACAGCATCAGAGCCCCCTTTCAAGGCCCCAGTTTGTGGTGCAGGTGAGATAAAAGGGCCGAGAGTTGCCAGATTTTCAGGTCCCTTTCCCACTAAGCATTCTGAACCCAGGTGGCCTCTGTCAAATGCCATCAGTCAGGTAAGGGCCACATTTTGACAGCAGAGTCAACAGGGTTGTAAATTTGGGACATATTTTTTGGAGGGAGGGAGGTAATGAGACCAGTAAATCGTGGACTAGAAGATTCCTTCACAAGTCAGCTGTTACGTCACAGGCCCTCATGCAGCTCTTCCAAGGCTGAAGGGGCAACTCTGGATGAACCATGCCACCCTGCCCAGCTCCTGCCCAGCAAGAGCTGATTGAATGGGGTGCTCACCTGCCCCGAGAGGGTGGCCCATCCACTGGCTCACGTATGACCCTCCATCCACAGCAGCAGCCCTGTGACAGTAACCTGGGCCAGTTCCATTTCCTCTCAGGGGCTTTGCATTCAGAACGGAGCTTAAAGCTGAGAGGAGAGATTGGGGCAGGGGATAAAAGTGGTGAAAGAGGCTGTCTCATCAGTGGAAGAACCTGGGCCTCTATCCCCAGAGCAGCACCTGGCTCTGGGAACTCCTCTCACTGCCCACCAGCCAGACTGCCCACTGTCTTCCCAAGCCCCCGGGACCCTTGTTCATTCGGCCTCACAGGCACGGCATTCAGGACCCTTCAGCTCTCCCAGAACCTACAGAAATGACTGAAATGGAAATGAAATTTACCGGCTCCAAAACACAAAGCTTCAAAATTGATGCCCAAATGTCTACAGAAAATAACACCACACCAACTAGCCAAACATGACTCTGGTATACTCACATACTTGCTGTGTCCAGTGTGGGACATGGGATAGGTTTGACAAGGCTTGGGGATGGGTCTCCATGGGGGACAGAGTTCTGGGTGCACCTTCTCTCGTGAGGACCTATTTCATGAGGGGAAAGACCCAAATCCCCACTGCTCACCTTGCACACTTTCCCTCTAAGCCACACTGCCCCAGAAGGATGGAGAAGCTGACAAGCCAAGAGCGACTGCACTTTGGGATGGGGGTACCCAGCAACTTCTGCTAATTAACCTGGAGGATAATTAAGAATTATTTATAAGACTTCCTTTATTAGGCCCTTAAAGGAGGCTGAACTACATTAGGAGCCCATTTTCCCAATTTCATTCTGATATACCGGACAGTTCTGGTTAAGACTGACAGACACTGAGTTGTAGGGTGAATTCTGCCAAGGTAACTGGAGCCAGATTGATGAGGTGACCTACCCCTCAAACTCTTCAAATAAAACATCTTCCTTGCTGCCCTTGAAAGTTATTTAACAAATGAAATAGTTACAACATTAAGGGCTAATTCACTTAGGTGGAATAAATAACAATAAAACAAATTATTTTCCACCTGCATGTGATTGGTTCAGAAGTCTCATTTCCAAATTGAACATAAGTACCTGATTGAGGAAGATATGAAAGTGAAGCAAGACACCCTGCACTCCCTAAAAACCACATGCCTAAAGTCACACACCTGCTCTCCTTGCCCTGATACTAGTCCTGACCCACCAAAGAATGGCTGCTTATTTTATAAACAGGCCAAGACAAAGACCAGGTGGGGCGGAGAAGACAGGAGAGAGAACAGTGCGATTGACAATGGGAAACGCTGCGTCAGGCAGAAGGAAGAGCAGTGGATGACCCACCGGTCTGTCAGGCCCGGACACAGACGGCTCCATCACAGGCGCTAGGAAGCCAGCCCCCTTTCAAAGTCAGAATCACGGTCCAGTTATGTCAGCACGGGCAGAAACATTCTGATGAGGACCAAAAATGGGTCACACAACTCAAGGCACCTGCCCACCTTCCTTTTGAAATGTAAGAATTTTTCTTTTTTGGAAGGAGGAGGGGTATGAAAGAAAGCACTTTACAAAGATGTGAAGAAAATAATCTATTCATTTTAAAACCAGGGAATTGACATGAAACTAGCAATATGAATACATGATTTTTTTTAAAGACAGGAGGAAGGAGGCTCCCTGCTGAATTAGGCTGGTAAGCGGCAGGGAGCAGGGCAGAGTAGGGAGCACCTCCAAGGCCAGGAGGCACCACTGAGGAAGCACTAGATAGCGCAGCAGCCTCAAGGGGGGCCCTGACAGGCCAGCTCTAAAGTCACCAACACACGTGTGGCCAAAGCAGCACAGAAAGAAGAAATGCTGTTATTCTCAGCACCAGAAGTGTCTTTGTATCATCAATGGATGTGCTTTAGAGACTCATTTCCATGAAGTAGCCACACTATATTTTAAGTGGTCTGAAAGCTCAAAGTGTGATTCCCCCTTAAAATGGGTAACATAGGGCAGCTCAGCACCCATGGATGGAAGCACCCTGAGGCACAGGTGTGGCTCTGGGGGGCCTTTGGGGAAAGCCCCAGAGGCAGTGGTTGGGCTCAGGGAGCAGCCAGGGGCAGTGGCAGAGGCCGTGGGTAGCAAAGGGCTTCCTGCCCACATGCTAGAGTCCAGGAGGCAGGTGTTAGTAAGGGGGAAACACCTTCTTTTCTTCCCCAAACCCTGGGCCATGGGAACTCTTCTTCCTAGAAATGGGGAAGCAGGCCACAGGAGGGAGCCCCAGGCTGCCATCCCAGCTGGCTGTCTCTCGAGAGGCTGGCCCTGACTGCGGCAGCCTGGTGCCCACAGCAGCGCCTGAGACGAGCCTGAGCCCTCGCTGTCAGACAGAGCCTCTCCAGGCTGCAGAGCATGAGCCACAACAGACACCATGAACGTGAGCACAACAGGGCCTGGGCCCTAAACCCGGTTAAGGGCCACGGGGTGCACCAATCTTGGTTTGCTGAAAAAGTTGTCCCAGAGCCCGGCACCTGAGGTCAGGAGTGGGTCCTGGAAACCCACATTTCTAACTTGCAATCCAGGTGATGCTGAGACAGGTAGTCCCAGGACCACAGTTTAAGTCTGGGGTCAAGTGGGCAGGGGGTGGGTGACAAGGTTCTAGGGGAGGGAGGAGTGGTCAAGGGCAGTAGAGAGGGAACTTGTGAGGGCTGGAAGCCCATTTCTGTGCATTCAAGAAACAAAAAAAGTACATGGGAGGGAGCGCTGCCTCCTGTGGGTACCACCTACCTTACCCCACAAGGAGATCAGTTCTTCTGAGCTAGGCTGGCCCTGCCTTACAAAACATGATCAAGGTCATGCTTCTGGAGGGCCTCTGAGGGCCCAGTGACATCTTGTATTTAACCACTTTTCCCTCAATTAATACAAAGCATTCTCTCTCTGACAACAAAAAAAGGTGTCAAGGTGACTGGGTCCTAGTCTCAGTTTGCTGGTGGGTCATTACCTTTGGACTTCCTGGCTCTGGGCCAGTGGATTTAAACACATACATTTTAGCCAAACTACCATCTGATACAAGTTGCTCTGCTCTCTGGTTTAAACATAGGAAGTTCAGGGACATTGGGGCCAGATGATTTTACTATTACCATCCAAGATACAGTTTGTGCACATAGCTCCAAAGGTCAATCATCCAATTAATTAATACATTAATGAGGAGAAAAATGCTTTGCTGCCTTAGAACCATGCCTCGTGATCTCACCTGCTGGGTGCAGGGCAGGGACATAAACACCTTAGCCGGGGCTCACATCATGGCCCAGAGGACCAGACCCACAGGCCTGTCACTCTTGTTCTGGGGCTGGAATTCAGGTATACTGACCAGTGCTAGAAGTGATGGGTCAGTGGGAGGGATGTGACTGAGTGACACTTGCCAGATAGAATTCACTCTATTTTATTCTGAGGAAAAAAAGATATCTCTCTTCAACTTCAGCTGTCATCTGTGCAATCTCCACATGAGAAGTTGTCAGCCAGCTGCAAAGCAGTGTTCCCTTCAGGGTACAAGGCAGCTCAAACTGGATCACAGAGTCCTTCAAAGCCCCCCTTTCAGGTGGCCAGGCTAGAAGTCTTGAGCCAGCTCACACCTGCTCTGGGAAGGCACGTGCTGGCCTGGGGGTCACAGCACTGAGATGAGAGGTGTGGCCCTCCGGGCTAACTGTGGGAAATGTGACTTTATGCTTTCATTGCTTGGATTTCTCACTGAGCAACATTTCTCCTTCTCTAAAAACCCAGGCCACAGTGCTGATGTGGGGAAAGTTACACAACCAGGGCCAACTTTGTTCTTGTTTGGTGCATGACATCACGTAACACCAAGTCTCCTTCCGGCTTTCACAGGATCCATGAAATATTCCTGTGAAGGGTAAAATGGCTACATCTCTTCTTCTAGTCCAGATGATTATTAACTATGAACATCCAAGATATAGTTTGTTGGAGGACGTAGCTCGTAAGGTCAATGACATCCAAAAGGATTTAACATATGACTCAAAAGAAAAATGCTGATTACAACAAAATGGTGAAAAAAATAATTACATCTATTTTAAAAGAGCTTTTTTGGTCTTCCCTTGAAAATGGAACTCCTCCTTCTGTCTAAAACCTCAAATGGATGTAAGTGTCTGGTCCGGTGGTTTGCTGACGTCTCACCTGCCTGGGCAGGTCTCATTCCACTGCAGACCCCTCAGCTTGGCTCTTCTGCATAGAAAATGTGTTCCACCCACAAAACCGCCCCACAGCTGGTCCAAGTGCCAATGCTGCCCCGAGGTCACGTCGTTTTGTCAGCGAGTCTGGACATACCTAATTGAGTCCTAAGAAAGTGGATCAGCTTGGTCTCTGTGAGGAATGCCATCCCAAGAGTGGCTCCCAAACAGAGGGCCCCCACAGCAACGTGCACCAGCCTGGCCAGCCAGCCCTGCTCACAGCAGAGGAACACCTGCAGAAAGAAACCACCATCACTGTCCCAGCCCCTCCAGCTGTACCTCCTTCCTCGGGGGCAAGCCAGGGAGAGCAGAGGGCCTACTGTCCCAGCTTCAAGTCAGATAAAGCGAAGGCGTGCCAGCTGCTACGTACTAGGGTTCACTCTGCTCCCATGAGTAACACTGCTCAGCCATGTCTATCATAAGATGATGTCCCAGAGCTTAATGGGAGGGGGAAGAGGTAGCAAGTACTTGTCTGGCTGCTTCAGGCAGAGCACGAAGGGGACGCCTAGAATGAGGGACAGCGGGCAGGCTGCAAAAGCACGTGGTGTGACAGCTGGGAGTCTCACCTCTGAAAGACTGGTAACGCCACCACTAAGGGCAAATGTCCCGAGGAGGACTGGCGACAGGCACAGGCCAGCCAGGGGCCTGTGGGGGCTCTTCTGGTAGTAGCGGTGGATGAAGCAGAGGCTCTGTGTGATTCGAATGCCCATGTTGAAGCAGTTGGCCAAGATGAAGCCCACGCTGCCACACCACCGGGTCAGGAGATAGGATAACACCAGGAACGAAGAGGACAGGGCCAGCATCGTGAAATTGTACCTGGGGAGGGGGAGGCAAGCGACACAGGGCAGTTGCCAAGAAAGTGGCCATGAACACAAATTCACAGAAAGCACCTTTGCATTCCCACGACCTAGCTGATTTTTCACAATAAAAGGATGCTAAAGGGATAACAGGGAAATGTCACTGTTTCCCTCACCCCTACAGAAGAGAAAGAAAATGAACAACTCAAGATATTTATCATGTCTAAGGTAAGTCTAATAACTGGCCAGTTTAAGTGACGCTTTGTGATCAGAACACATGAAAATCCCGTTCAGCCCAAGACTTCAACGTGAGGCACAAGAATATGACTCGGGTAACAATCACAGGTGAACGCTCACTCACTGTAAGGGGTGCTGAGGATGCCCTGGTGGATGAACACATGCGGCCCTTGCCCCGTGGAGCTTGGATTTGTTTTATGGATGAGGAGACCAGGACAGAGAGGTGAGTGATTTGCCTAAGGAGTGAGCTGACACCCCAACCTAACCCCTGACCCCTAAACTTTAACACCTCACATCGCTTCCCCTGGAAAAGGAAGAAGCCCTGTAACCCTGGCCAGTGGACTTCACTCAAAGCAAGTGGCCAGCTTCCAAGATGAAATGGAAACTGGGAGCGAGGCCAGGCCCCACTTCAGTGCTTCCCAGACTCTTACATGTCCCTTTTTCTGCTCTCTGCTCTCCAGAGCTCTCCGGATTCTATGACTGGATGGCTTATTCTGCTCCCTTCATTTCCCTATTTCAGAGCAGCATGCCTCTTAGTTATCTTCAGTTCTTAGCAAGGGAAACTGAGTCTCAGCAAAGATAAAATAGCTGCCACAGTCCTCCAAAAGGCTTGTGGTACAGCCACAAACAAAATTCCTCAGTATCTGTCTAGCACACAGCAAGCATTCTAAGTATATAGTTGTTGAGGGAACCAAACCCCTTAGGTCCCCAAGCTGTGTCAGCTGGGTTAGGAAACCTCAGAGGCCACCACTAAGGTTCTGTGCATGAGGGAGAGGTGGTAAGAAAGCTCCTGTGTCCCCCAAATGCCCAGGTTCTGGTCCTGGGGCTGAGCAAGGCCAAGGTGTAATAGAGATACAATTCATCAGAGTGGGTGGTAAGAATAACACACGCATACAACTGTACTCCAACAACGGACGTGTGCTTTCATGCAGAATTCCAGAGAGAGAATTTATTTGTTTCTTTTAATAAGTAATGGAAATATAAGAGCCCACATCTTCACAGGGGAAGTCTCCTCACTAACTACTATCAATGATCAGAATGTCCAACTTCATAAAAAAAAATCACTGAGGGTGGGACCCATTATACGCCAGTGCTCTGACCTCTTTTCCAAAAAGAAGCAGAGATATGTAATCTGGTTTGTTTGTGTTTTTTTCAGAAACTATCTCAGAAAGGTCTACCAAGACCATGGTTTAGAGCCATAGGCTCACAAACTTTCAAAGTCATCCTCTCCCAACTCCAAGTAGAATGGAAACAATGAATGAAACCAGCAGATAATTTATGCTCATTTAAGCAGGGACAAGTTCCACAGTGTAGCTTCTTTGGTGTGGCCATTTGGGAGGAGCTGATGATGACCAAGTCCATTGTTTTTCACTTGAAGAGCGGTCTGCAGCTGTTGAACTTCCCAGAACTCACAAATCTATACCCTTAAAGGCATAATCTACTTTAGGAAAAAATGAGAATTTTAAAGATAAAATTAAAATACCACTTTTTAAAATCAATGTAAAATTAGTCAGTGACAATGACTATTCTCCAAGGTTTGGTTGACATAAACAGTAAGTCATTTGATCAGGCTTATCTAAAGATGGACGGTCAAGGATGTTGACTGCAGCAGCAACTGAAGCGTCCCCCAGAGTGCTGGCTGAATATGTCAAGACAAAGCCATGTCATGCAGCCTCTGCAGCCATGGAGAGGATGGCACATGTCTCTAATCTGCCAACATGAGAAGATCACGCTCACCCTTCATTCAACGGTTACAGAGTCTGACTCCATGTTGGGAACTTAAGGGTCAACAAAGCAGACAAAGGAGCTTTAAGTTGTGGGCCTCAGCATCACTGTCCCCTCTGCTCGGAAGGCTCTGTAGCATCTCTGCAAGGCAGACTCTTCTTGGTCATCCAGGCCTCAGCCTAAATGCCACCACCTCAGAGGGGCCCCCCGAACTTAAAAGGCCCTGACTCTCATGACATAACCATTTTAGTTCTCTGCAAAGCGTAATATTTTCTTATTTACTTGTTTGCTATCTGCTCCCTGCACTGTCAGCTCTGGAAGAGCAGAGATCTTTTTTGTTCATTGCTGTTTTCCTAGAGCTTAAAGCAAAGCCCATTAGAGAGTAAATGCTCAAAAAGTATCTGTCAAATGAACAAAAGAAATGAGATACCCTTAACAAAACAGTACGAAAATTCTTCAATAGGACATAATGTAAAATCCATCAATCTTATCCTATATATATTATGAGGTTATTAACAAAAAGGCCACTTGCAGTTCAAAGGACATTCTAATATTTCACATCCAACCAAATGCCCTATTTTTATTTAGAAAAGCACCAATTAACCTGAAATTGGTTAAGGAAAAACCCATGAGTTTATAAATATTTTTTCTTCAACTCAGAATCTAAAACATCCAATGCAAATAAATCATAACATTTCACTAAGCTGTTCAAATCTACTATAAGAAGCCTTACTAGAGGTTTCTATCTGGCTAAACTCATAAAGATGAAAAAAACGCTGGGGTCTATGATGAGCCCACGGGCTCAGAGAGGCCAGGGGTTGGGGCCAAGGGCCCAGACAGAAAGGGGGCTGGTATATGTTTAATATAGATCTGAAGACCATGCTTAAAGTCACATTTTACTCTTAAGGGGAGTGAGTTACTCCAGATGAGAAAGTGTCTCTGTCTCTTCTCTACGTTAACTACTAATACCACGAAAATAATTTTCCAGATTTTAATATACTGCCAAGATCCCATTACAACTAACTGAGAAAGTTGTTTCCTTCGGTTCAATGCAAAAAGAGGAACCAAAGCAACCAGCCACTGCCTGTTTTCCCTCATGAGTTGGTTATAAGACATGTTTTTAATGTTTTAAACAGGCCTAGTGTTGACTCTCCCCCTCAACACTAATGCTGAAATTATAACAAAATTCCCTTCAAAGAGAAAGATTCCTAGTCCAGAGCTCTTTCCACTAGGCCTCAGTACCTCATTTAGTAGGCTTCAAATTATAGTTTTAAATTATTTCATGTTAGAAGCACCTTTCAAGTAAAAACACAGTGTTTTCAAAATTAAACTTAAAGAGACCTTTTCATCCATTAAAAAAAAAAAAAAAGGATGAACTCAAAGCAGTTTATAGCTATAAATTTAACTGTCTGAAGCAAAAACCATTGTCTAGACCACTATTTGAAAACTATGGGTTGTGACCTGAAAGTAGGCTGGGAAATCAATTTAGTGGGTCATGACATGGCAGTTTAAAAAATGAAACAGAACAGAATTAAAAACCATCAGTGTGTCCTGCATGTAACTGGGGTATTGTTGCTTTGTGAAAGCTTTGTTTCAGCCACAGCTAAGTATGCCCTGGGTCACAGTGCTCAGTGTAGTTTTTACTCTGAAAACTGGTCTGGACCAGTGGTTTCTGAGGCCCTAGCTATCCTCAGCAATCTCCTGGAACTGTGTGATAAAAGATTCCTTGGCCCACACCCCTAAAATTCTAGTTCAGTTGGAGTGGGAGGGGGCCAGGACCCCCTCGGGGAGTCTCATCAGTCCGGGCTGGGACTGCTGCTCTAGACTCTAGGTCTCACCTGTGGTGTCGCACAAAGAGTCACCAAGCCCGTGAGACAAGCCCAGGTAGGAAGCAGACAGAGGCTGTTCTGAATGAGAGGAAGGCGTCCCCAGCTCTCTGAGCTCCCCTTTTCATATCCACCACCACCAGGCCTCTGAGTGGTTTCAATAGCACTCGAAGAACTGCCGAGGCAGCGTGAAACCCCCTGGGGGCCCAGGCCTCAGGAGCAAAGGGAAAACGAGGGCCACTCACCTCATTACCTACACCCACTCCTCCTCCTCTCTCCTCCTTCCTCTCTCTTCTTTGTCCCTATCAGTTTAATTCTTCTCCTCAAACGCTCACTGCAGTGATGCCTTCACTTACTGCCTTACTACCTTCTGGCATTTGAGACACGAGAAATGAGTGATCCTGGGTGTGGGTCAGAGGCTTTTATCAGAAGTTCACGTCAGAGTCATTGAGGAGCTTTGAAGACATTTCAGTGCTTGGGGCCTGCTGATTCTGCAGGTGCAGCGGGAGAGAGAGTGGGGGAAGCAGGGTGGACAGGAATCTGCATTTCTAACAAAGTCTATGGGGCATTTTGATTCATAACCAGTGTTAAGAACTACTCCTTGAAGTTCTAGGGCAGAGGTCCTGATCTGGGTCAATGGATGGAAAAAAATGTGGCAAAACTTGTATGTGCACTTGGGCCTTTCTCTGAGGAGAGATGTCACAGATCCCTGAGATTCTCCAACACCTTCACATCAGAGTCTATAGCTGCGCAGCTTGGAGAAGCTGTCTGGTAACCCGCTGAGGCACTGGGCAAGGAGTGCAGGAGTGGAGTTTGCCTCGTGTCTGCCTCTGCCACCCGGACCAACACAACCCTTCAGGGCCCAGATTTCGTCTTTCACAGGGGGAGGTGAGGAGCAGTTGCTGCCCCCAACTCCCAGCCCTACCGTGAGGAGGACTCACTGAATGGTGCCTGAGGAAAGCCACACTCCTAGCTCTAAAAGAGCCTTCTGAAAATGCATGTTCAGGATGAAAAGAAAGAAGTTACTTCATTTTGACTGAAGGCCATGATTAAAGGTGTGCCTTAACGATTACCCACCTGTCAACCTCCTCTTTGCTCATGGCAGCAAATGTGAAACACTCAGTCACTCCATTGATGGCAAGCAGGAGGACGTAGAGACAATAGGCACGCAGCAGAATGGGACCTACAAGGAAACAACCACTGAGACTCCAGAGCCCAAACGGGAGGCCCCCGTGCACCCTGACTTGGGCTGAGTGGTCACAGAACACTGGGACTGGGTCATGAGCCCTGCTGGTGTTGTCACTGGGCAGATGCATGCTCGAGCCTATGGTCTTAACTATCTGGAAGGACTCTCAATGTGCCAGGCACTGACTGAAAAAAAAACCAGCTACAAACAAAAGGACAATTACAAATAAACGTACAGGTCTCTGGCTTAACAACTAAAAGCTGATCTGGCCAGAAAGGAAATTTCTTGCTTTTTAAATTAGCTTGAAGAAGTCTGCTAGTTAGAGCACTTAGGGACACAGGTGGCCCTGCATGTTCAGAGAAACTCAGCTGAAGAGGCCCTGAAGAAAAGACCTTGGGGAGAAGCCCAGGGCTCAGGAGCAGCAGGAAACTACGGAGACAGAACACCCACAACCCTGCAGGGAGGATCAGAGCCCACAAGGTTATTTTCTTCTAAAACAAAGTGATGTGGTTCCACAACTAACTAACAAGCTTCGGGAAGATCTGCTAACAAAAGATCGGGAGCCTCAAAATGGAATTGATCCTCTTTTAAGAAGGACCATTACTAAGAGGCAGCCAAGCAGTTGCTAATAAAATAACCATATACCCAACCTATGATCCAGCAATTCCACTCCGAGGTATCTATCCAAGAGAAATAAACATGTTTCACAAAAACACCCACGGCAGTTTTATTCATTATAGCCCACAGTGATCACTGACAGGGGAAAGGATAAACCAACTGTGGGCCAACCATACAAAGAAATACTGAGAAGCAATCAAAGAGAGAAAAGTACCAATCCATGTAAAAACATGGATGAATCTCAAAAACTTTATATTGAGGGAAAGAAGCTAAACAGGAAAGTGCCCATGCTGTATGATTTCATTTATAGGAAATCCTTTTTAAAAGCAATACTAAGAAATGAGAGCAGTGGTTACCTCTGAGGTGAGGGTGGGGGGCACTTGACTGGAAAGGGTCCTAGGAAAACTTTCTGGGGTAATGGAAATGTTCTGTATCTTAATCTGGATTTTGGTTACCTGAGTGTATATGTACTTGTCAAAACTCATCAAACTGTACTCTTCAGAGAACAGCATTTCATTTTATGTAAACTAGATCTCAATAAAGAAAAACCTAAACCACAAAAAGAGAACGGTGGGGAGGGCTGAAGTTCCAGAGTCTCAGAATGTGAAACTTATTCATGGTTTATGAAAGCTGCTTCCTCTGAAATATCTCCATGCCACGGGATCCTTGAACAGTTTTACGGCAGTCAAAAGTTACCAAAAGGAATACTAACAGGGCAGCCCTAATGCCCAACAAAAAACTATTTTCCACAGATGACCCTCTCCTGGGTTCCACATTCCATCATGTCATGTGCATCTCATTCCCCAAGCTGCTGCAGAAAGTAGCCTGGCCCCCACTGCAGCTGGGGGATGACAGCAGCCGAGGAGGCAGGGCCACGCTCTGCTTTGGGGTGGCTGGAGGCTCGGCTCAGCGTGCTTCCTGCCTCTCTCCATCCTCCTCTCCCCGGCAGGGAGGAATGCTCCCCTCATCACCTGCACCTCTCATCTGGTAACTGAAAGCTGATGGCACGTGTGGGTCTACCTGAAGGTTGATAGTGAGCTGCTCTGCGACATGGAAAACACAAATTCTCGCAGGAAACAATGATTCAAGGATAAGGGCTTTGAGTTAATTTGGGGAAAAAGGTTGAAACTGAGGAATTCGTGGATAGAACCTTCAACTATGGATTGAACTGAGTGGCAGTATGGATTGAATTATATCCCCCAAAAAGTAATTTGAGGGAGACGGTATAACTCCGTGGTAGAGTGCATGCCTAGCATGAACAAGGTCCTGGGTTCAACCCCCAATACCTCTATTAAGAAAATAAGTAAATAAATAAACCTAATTATCTCCTGCCCCCCCCAAATAAATAAATAAATAAATTTTAAAAAGTAATTTGAAGTCCTAACCCCTAATAACTTAGAGTATGAACTATTTGGAAACAGGTTCTTTATAGATGTAATCAAGTAAAAGGAGGCCCTTAGGGTGGGCTCTTATCCATTATGACTGGTGTCCTTATAAAAAGGGGAAATTTGGACACAGACACCCACAGAGGGAAGACGATGTGGAGACACACAGGGAGAAGACAGCCAAGTGACTGGGGCAGCGCATCTACAAGTCAAGAGTTGATGGCAAACACCAGAAGCTAGAAGAGGCAAAGGATTCCTCCTCTAGAGCCTTCAGAGGGAGCACGGCCCTGGGGCACCAGGAGTCTGGACTTTTGACCTCTAGAACTGTGAGACAAACTTGTGGTACACTGTTACTGCACCCCTAGGAAACTAATGTAAGGGGACAGAGGAGAAAAAGAGATTTTAAAAAGCAAAAGAAAGAGCAAAAGACAAGCATGTAGGAGATAAGTGTAACAAATCTCAGGGAAGTTCATCCAATGTTTCTCTTTCTCTTTAGCGTGGAAAAGCGAGGTTTGAGGAAGACTTCTGAGAAAAGTCTAAGCTCTCACAAAGCCCCTAATTACATACAGTGCTAAGTCCAAGTAATGCAAGCAAAACCACAGTGCCCCACGGGAGGCCGCCTCTGCTGCATCCAAGTCCCACGTCTGGAGACAGCAGCACAGAGCGTGGAGGCTCTAAGAGGCCACTTCAGGGCACAGGTGAGCCCCTTCACGGGTGAGGACAAAAACCAACATGCAACGGGGGCAACTGAGGACAGCAGTGTTGCAAGTTCCACTTTCAAAATGAAGTGGTTGGGCTAAGCCATGGAAAGTTCCCATTCTTTTCTGATTCGTAAGACTTTCTGGAGAAAGTCAAGTTTTGGGAGGTATTTCAGCAAACAAAAAAGACTGTGGTGGGGGTGGGGGGCGGAGAGCAGCAGTGCTAATATTTTCTGGTACAGGAAAGGCTTCAAGTACATAGCACTAGTCTGAAGAGCCAGGAGCAGGGCAAGGAGAACAGGGGTGGTGTGGAGGTGAGGGAAGGAGAGCTGGCGGGCACCCTGGGGAGACACTCTGACCCTCCCAGAAGCCACTGCGAGCTTTCCAGAGTGCTGGAAGTTAGGTCAAAATGAGAGGCAGCTGCAATGAGAAGACAAATGCTGAAGACCCTGCTGGGACAGGAGACGTGAAAGGGGGCCCGGCCAGGTGAGAGGCCACAACGGTTCGAAAGATCCTTCAGCGGCACACCAACCGCACATCCTTTCCAGAGACCGAGAAACCAGATCATTCTCAAGACTCCGCTCTCTCTGAAGATGATACCAAGAGACTATCTTTCTGAGTCTAAAATTATTAATGATTCTGGACACAAACCATTAGAGATAGAATTTATTACCTTAGAAGTCAACTAACACTGACCTTTTTAAGCAACAAACTTATCAAGATTGGCACCAGCATCTCACTTGAGTAAGAAGACCACATGGTGACAGTGGTTTGCTTATATATCTTCTATGATTAATAACTCCAGCAAATGAACATTTTATCGATGGGACAGCTCTCTGCCTACGGCATTGTCCTGTGACTGCGTTCCAAAGGCTGTTCCTTGGTGATTACCTTTCCAAAGGTGCAGAGCTGCTGTGAAGTAGTCTGTCCCCCACTGCCACCAATCTCTGCACCCTAACTTGGTAATGGCCTTCTAATGAGGTCTCCCTGCAGTTGCCTGATGGAGATGTACTTCTCATGGCACAAGCCCCAGGGAGCCACAAACCACACCACTGGTTTCACGGTAGGTGTTTCTTCAAACTTAATGACCTAGTGTTTGCTCTAGTGTAGAAACCTGGCCCTTCTTCTCCTAATACCAAAAGTTTGAGCCCACTATAGTTGAGATTAAAACATGTAAAATGGCATTTGACAAGGCCCTTTACATTTGAGATAGGGCAGCAGAAAAAAGTCTTCAGGGTTCTTGTCTAGTGACCTGACGAATTAAAAACACCTTTGCTTTACCCAAGATGAAACACTACATATGGACTGCCAGCCCACAATCCAGCACATTTTGAAACTAGTGAAGTCCATAGGGCCCAGTAATGTCGTAAGATGCTCAGTGTCCTGGGCACCAGGTGTTTCAAAGTTAGACACATTCAATACTTTTCTCTTTCAAAACCCAAGAGTCACTGGATTAAATATACCATTTTATTTGCTGAGATCAATTTCATTCTCTGCAAATGGCTCTGGGTTACCCTTCAGAGGCTTTTATGCATCAGGCCGTGAGATTTATGTGGCACTGACTATCTTTGGATGTGTTTAGTACCAAGCAGAGACTCATTAGAGCCTGCCCTCTGCCTTCCTCGCTTGCCCCAGAGGGAGCACAGGGAAGCATTTGGCAAAACATTTTAGGCCTGAGAGGAAAGCCAAAGGTTCCCAACAACTTCTCCAAGTGAGGTTGGGGGATTGATCCACCTGGTGCCAAAGACCCAACTGTGCCCTGAGCTGGTTTGACCTCAGGTGAGGGGAACTGTCCCACAGCCGCAGCCACTGGCAATTTTCCCTACACTGACACAGATGTCAACCATGTGTTTGAGTTTCATAAGACTCTTCTATTTCAGTTTGGAACTTAGAACAAGTCTGGAAAAACCTCTTGTGCATACCTGATCCTGAGCTAAGCATGGCCCCTCCATAGATGTCCAAAGCCAGTTGAGAATAGGCAAAGCCGAAAACAGTGATGGTCAGACCAGCCAGCAGGGCCAACTTCAGCAGGGACTCCAAAACCGCAGCGGCCACAGCAACATCCTCCTGGGGCCGGGGCAGAGGGAAGGAAGTGGGATGAATCATGAGCTAAAGAAAAACTTCACATGAGGCCTTCTCCCTTTGCTGTTTTACTGGTCATGCTTTCAACTGACGAGGGCCATCACTGCCTTTCTGTAGCCTGGATTTGTTTCCACGTCAATTAGCAAATGGGGGAGAAAAGACAATGTGTGCCTCCTCAGGCAGTGCAGGGGAGGGTTAGCTTTTAAGTCGTGTAGGATAAACTATTTCAAATGTTGCCTAAGAAACACTCACTCTCCCCTCTGACATTTATTCTTACGTGGACAAGTTTTTACATTGCTAGCCAGCTCTGTCAGCCTGCTCTTCTTGACAAATGACGCCAAATGCCAATGTTCCTGTCAATCTACACTTAGGAAAACATTCCGAAATCAGACTGAAAACCAGATTAGCTCATTTGAGATACTGTGCATAAACTATATTTAAAATGTTTTCTAAGACATGTAAGAGGCTGACTCAGCTTGCTTTTAATTCTAAGATAAGTCAGACATTTTCAATGGTTTTAGAAAAAAGGAAGTTTCTACAACCAAATACTCCTGGATTAAAATCTCTTCTGTATTATCAGCTGGAGTATGTAGATTCTCATGGTCAGGATGTACACAACTGGTGTGGAGAGTGAGACCAAATAAGAGCTTTCCTCCCACGCCCTTGGTGAGCTCTGCTCCAGTCTCTGCATCCTTGGACTCACCTTTGGTTCTTGAGAATCTAAGCATGGGAGAGGCAATCTCATTCTTATACCTAAGACTAGACCAAGGGAGGGGGTTTGCGCTGCACTGGGGACAGCCGTAGAGAGTTCAGAGAGGGCTGGGACAAGAATAATGTCACATAGAAAGACAAAGGGTGAGAAGGAAGAGCCAGTCCAGGGGAAAGGGAGAAGGTGCTAAAGAAGAAGTGACTCAGGGTCCTGCTATCATTCAGAATGAGATAGAAGAATGAAAACAGAAGAAAATTTCAGATCAAACAGAAGGGAAACATCTCCATATTTTTGTCTGTCTATCCTGCACATAGAGAGAGAATTCACTTGAGAGATGAGAACCAGGGCTACCTGCTTCTGAAGTGTGGCGTCTTTTTCTCTCTCTAGCACCTTAGCAAAGAATATATAAAAACTCTCCTCTATTGGCTGGAAAATTAATCTGGCCACAAGGGAGCCAAGATTATTCACTATATCATATACACCTACAAAACAAAAAGGAAGAAATAACAATTTCAATGGTTTTTTAACTTGAATTTTCACAGCACTATTAAAATTTTTTCTAATTTAATTTTTAAATTAAACTTTTGGAGATAATTATAGATTCAGGTGTAGTTGTAAGAAATAAGAGAGAGACCCATGTACACTTTACCCAGTTTCCCCAAATAAAAAGTTCTTGCAAAACTATTGCACAGTATGACAACTAGGATACTGATTTGGATACAGTCAAATACAGAACATTTCCTTCACCAGCACTTCATAAAAGTCATTAATGTCGAGTTGATTTTTTTCTATTTTTATTTCCACTACTTTGGGATTATATTAAAAAAAAATCTGAAAAGAGTATTAAGACCTATTGAACCACACAAACATGGGGCAAATCTCTGTGACTTGGGATGAGCTCCCTTTCCTCTTAGCGACCTTTGAGCCCCAAAATGACTGGAGCTCTGGAGAAAGCAGGGTAAGGGCAGGGGATCTCAGGAGAGAATCTGCCACGCAAGACACATGAGGCGGGATAGTCAGATATATATTTACAAAGATCTATAATTTTCAATCTTCAGGATTCATTTCTTACAAACTTCAGGTTCATTTTTTCATTGAATCTGTCAAACTATGGAGAAAAATATTAGAAAGTGTCTACTAATAGTTCTTTAATTAAAACACTACAGAATTTCATCTTACCCTGATCGCCAAAATTTAACACATTCAGAAATGTCATCACATATCGCTCGCCTAAGAATGGAAAAGCAAAATAATTAGCACTTCAAATGCACATTATTTTCTCATTTCCTTTTCTCTTATTGTCTATCAACTTCCAGTTGGCAAATGCTCTTAAAGGAGAAAAATTAGATAATCAGTTAAAGACATGTTTCTTGTCCTAATATTGATTTCAAATAATCTCAAAATAACAATTTGGAAAGTGCTGGGGACTTTATTGACAGCAAATCTCCAAACTAGTTAAATTAAAAACAAAACAAAAATCAGTAAAACCAGTCTAATAAGTGTTTTTAAAAGTATGGATTGTTTCTAAAATGTTAATAATGAAAATGATTATCTTAAGTTTTCAGGGAAGTCAGATAATCTGAGTGTAAATTCTGCGAAATGAAAGGTCCATGATTAAGTGCACAGTCATCAAAACTCTCCTCTCGGGTGGAGAAAGGTCTGTGGAGCCTGGCAAGGCTCTGGAGCCCAAATTCAAGATTCAAGTCTAAGACAATCTAGTGTCTTCAAGGTGAAGACATTGGCCCAGAGTCCTACTGTCCACCCCTAGCTTCCATGAATGCACTTACCCGTGAGTGGAAAACACTGACCACTATGGAGGTGAAGCACTGAAGAGTGCCCACAGCCCTGAGGGGCCACTCTCACCTCCTAGCACCTTGCTCAAAGAGGAAAGCAGTATTAAGAGAAGCAAGTGGTGGTCTTCTCTCAAGTCTCTCTTCCATCCTTGCCTCCCTACAACCTCCCAGCCACTGCATTTGTGACAGGGACCTCTGCAGCTTGTCCCAGGCACGGACCCACAGGACTTCACTAGCTCCCATCTGTGTCTCTGCTCTGCTCCATCCTCACTGATAACAGTTCTAGATTTTGCAAATATATATCTTAAGTCAATACAAGTTTTCATATCTTTAAATGGCTCTGCAGTGTTTGCAAAAAGTTCAAGTGCCTTGATTCTGCATTTGAGGCCTTTTAGGAGCTGATTCCAAGCTATCTTTTTGCGTCCCTTCACCAAACTCACCCTCACCTCCCACCTTCGATCATCATCCTCTGCTACACCCTACAGGGAGCCTTTTAGTCCCACCACTTACAAAGGCTTTTCTACAGGGGCTGCCCTAGGTTCTGGCACACCAGGCCTCTCCCTCTCAAGTTCTGTGAGCTCCCTGAGGGCAGGAACCATGTCTCGGTCATCTCTCTATCCTTGGTTGCCCAGCAGAGCTCTGAGAAATGAGAATACACTCAAGAGATGTCTAGCGATGGGGGGAGGGTATAGCTCAGTGATAGAGCACATGCCTAGTATGCACAAGGTCCTGGGTTCAATCCCTGGTACCTCCACCAAAAGATAAATAAAAACCTAATTACCCCCTCCCCCCTAAAAAAGAGAGATGTCTGGCAAATCAGCTGATGTTCCAAGTACAGGTCTCACTGCCCTGTATCAGAGTTAACCACACAAATGCCTGCGTCTCTGGGGAAAGAATGACGCCGCAGCCTGTTCCTCATTCAACGGTGTATTCTCAGCACCTGGTACAGTGTTCAGGAAATGTGGGGGCAGAAGGTAACGGTATACACACACACACACACACACACACACACACACACACACACACACACACATTTTTGCCATAACAATGACTGATTTCAACTTTTTTAGAATTATAGTTTTTAGATAAAAAGAATTTAGGGGTCCCTGTCAAGCCCCATCCTTATTTCACAGCCATGGAGATGGAGGCCCTGGGAAGTTCCTAAGGGTCCTGTGAGGGCCAGGCTAGGATGGCCCAACACTGGAGCAGACCCAGCTCGGGAGCTCGAGTGGCTGGGTGTGGCTGACACCTGCTGCTGCAAACACACATTGAGCCATTGCAATCCTGACAACTAACTTAGGACCACTGCTTGGACTGCATCCATTCCTCAACTCATCCAAACTGCCCTTTAAACTCTGAGAGGGAAAAAAGTGCATTTAAGCAACTACCCTCCCTACAAACTGCCTACACTGATTTGTCTGTCCTGCCAATAATATGAACTATCACGATATACGGTTTCATTACAGTTACCTTTCTTTATCAACAAATACTTGCTGAAAATCTATCACGTGCCAGGCCCAGCAGGGTGCTGGGGGAGACAGTGGTGAACATTTTCCCTGCTCTCAAGAAACTTAAAGCAGCTTCACTCAGCTCTCCGAAGGCTTCTGACCCTTACTTCCTCCAGAAGTCCTGGGAACAGTTTCATTTTTATAAGGGCTCAGGCTAGAAACATGCATTCTCAAAGCTCAGAGAGCCCTCAGACGCCTCCTGGTCCTTTCCTTTAACTCACAGATGAGGAAAGTGAGTCTTAGGGGGAGTTACTTCTCTTTGGAAGTACAATGAATAAAAATAAAGAAGATGGAAAAAAGAAAAATAACAAGATAATAATGCCAGTTGTATTAGAAAGCTAGAAACACAGGAAACTTTTCTATTTTCCAAAATTTTTGTAATGGGATTGTATTATTTTTATAATTAAAAGAATTTTTTTAATATTTTAAAATATGTTCAGTAATATATATAGATGTATAGACATGTGAAATTTATATATAGAGAGAAACTACCACCTTCAGCAGCTTATAGTTGCATCCAATTTCATTTTTTGAAACAGTGCTGGGTATAAATAAACCAATATATACGTATAGAAAAACTAGATATACTTTCAGCTCCTCTGCATCGAGAGCTGTCACTGTCAAAGTGAAACTGGAAAGCCTTGAGAAGTCAGAAGGCTGACCAAACTGTCCCACAGGTGAATCTTATTGTTTAAGAAAATAAAATGAAAATCTGGTTCTTTAAAAAGTTCAAAAAAGGGAAGAAAGTGTATAAAAAGTTAGGATAATGAGATTACAGATAGTTTTCTGTATTTTCCAAACTTTCAGTAATTGATAGAATACTTAAATGACATAACATGGGACTCTGGAGTTAGACTTGGATTCAGATTAAGTTGTGCCTCATCCCTATAGGACCCTGCAGAAGTTATGTAACCTCACTGACCTTCAGTGTCCTCATCCATAATAAATCTCTCTTACAAGGCTGTGGAGAAATTTAAACTAGACAACTTAAGTATCAAACTAAATAAATGTTACTTTTCCTCCCCTTATTTAAGAAGCTCCCATTTCTGAGGGTCCTCTGAGCCGGGGGCTCTAGAGAGCCAGGTGGCCTAGATGGAGGCATTCCATCCTAGATGGAATCCCCTCACTTATCCTATGACTTCCTGACTGCTCAGAGCAACCTTTTACTTACCTTCTGTCAGAATCTGTTTCAAGAAAGACTGTTTGAAAAAACTCCAAGTCAGTTTAGCCTCTTCCCAATTTACAAAAGCCTAGAAGAAAAAACAGAACAAAACAAAACCTCCCAGGTGGTGCCAGTCTCAGAATACAATAACACTACATGAGAGGCAAACTCAGTTTGGTCTCCAAATCCCAAGTTAGATAGTTCCCACTAATTTTTCATTTACTGCTAAGCATGCAGAAGACATCGACACATGCTGGCAAAGAATTTACATTCCTAAACATGAAGGCAAAGTCTCTAGGTAGAAGAGCCTCCCTGGAAGGGTCTGCTCAAGATTCGTTCACTGAGACCCCTAAAGAACTGTGCTGTCTCCTTGCTGCTGTGCAGAGAGTAAGTGGACCACACCGAACACACACAGCTCACAGTCACTTCTTTCCTTAAAAGAGGTCTAAAGCATGCCAAGCTTACAGGACAAATTCTGCTCCAGGTACTCCACATCTTAACGCTCTATTTAGCTATCCAGGGTCCCTTTACACAAAGTATATGAGCTTTGCTTGTAGATTTCAAAAGCAAGCTAGGCCTTCCAGGTCAGTTAAACCACTCAGAATTGGTAAGACAGAGGAAAGAAAAAAACAAACCCCAAACTTCTGATACAGCTTTTTCAGAACTCTTGGGGTAGCACCAAATTGATCATTTCCTAAGGACAAGGAGGGTAAGAAGGAATTAAACACTTAGGAAGGACAGAGGTCAACCTGTAAGACACAGGCAGCCTCGAAGCAAGAGAGCTGACCACAAAATGCTGGAGTAGGGCAGCTAGCTGCATGTGCCTTCTTTTTTTTCTACCTCCTCCTAGTTTCCTCGAGGGGCCTTTCCTCTCTTATGAAGGTATCCTTGGATTCCAGAAAATTCCCTTTACGTGTTAGGTTCTTAATCTCAGGGTACCTGCATTTTGAAAAGTTCTTATTAACCAAAGTGACGACTTTTGAAAGGTGGGATTGCAGGCGGTTCTTTAGGAGGAAAGGGGTGACTCACAAGGCCAAACCCATCCCACCTCTCCAAAAGGTCAGCTTTAGGAATGAAAGCTGGCCCAAGGGCAGGCTTGAAACCTGTCCCAGGCACATAGGCCCCAGCTCTTGGCTCAAAGCCTATCTGTGTAGAGCAATGCTATTCAGTAGAAATATAATGCAGGCCACATACGTAATTTTAAACTTCCTAGCAGCCTACAGTGAACAGTAAAAAGAAACACGTAAAATTAATTTTAACAGGGAGAGGGTATAGCTCAAGTGGTAGAGTGTCATGCTTACCATGCAGAGGGTCTTGGGTTCAATCCCCAGTACCACCTCTTAAAAAAGTAAGTAAATAAATAAACCTGACTATCCCCCCCCACAAAAAAAGCCCTAAAATTAATTTTAATATTTTAATTTTGATTTAAAATTAATTAATTTTGATTTAATCTAAAATATCACCTCAACATGAAAAGAAAGAAGCATTTCACATTATTTTTTTAATACTAAATATTTGAAATCCAGTGTGTATTTTGTACTTGTAGCTCATCCCAATTCCAAATGCTCCACAGACACATGTGGCTGGTGCTCACCACTTAGAACAGGGCAAGTCTAGAGTACCCCTTGAAAGCATAGGTCATTTCCGGTCCTCAATCTCCTCACCTCTTTCTTCCAGATTTGGAGGACAGGTCTGAATCCTCCCAAACTACGCTGCCTTCAGTCATCACTGGACCTGGAGCAGATGCCAGGGGTAGCTCTAGTACAGGAGTAAATTTTCCCCAATGGGAAAGGAAATTGGGCATCTCCTTTTCCCGGAGCACACACCACTAGGGGGCACTGTAGACCATGTCGCCCTCGTTCACTGAGCCCACCCATAGTTAGCTTCAGGGAGCCACCTCATAGCACATTCTCTCTCTCACTGTTTTCCTCTGTGCAAGGTGGTCCTCTGGAGGAGGAAGGGGTCTGCAAAGCAGTAACTGTGCTCTTTTCAAAGAAAATGAACGGTTATGGCTGGCCCACAGGCTTCTGTGAAGTCTACTTGCCAGTAGGTTGTGAATGGGTTTGGGAAGATGAGCTCTTAAAAAAAAAAAAGTTCTTTAGGAGGGTGAAATCATGACAGTGTATCTGATCTGAAAGCTCATACTTGAGCATTCCTTTCTCCTAATGGCTTCAATTTCAATGGATTCATGGTTTGGAAGGAATGGCCACACCACTTACTAACTCTAAATGCTCATTAAGGACACAGAGGCAGAAAGTCTGATTAGAGACTGAGCTTCTTCTCAGAGGTGACTGCTAAGTGAGAGGAAAAAGCAGCACATTCTCTGGGCTTTTACCATTCTGTTCTGAAAGGACTTGTCCCTTGGGAAGGTCAAAAGAGGCCTCTTCACAAGAGCTAGGCTGGTACTGCTGAGCTGGTCTACACGGTTATGAATTTTTCCAGAATCCCCTGACCAACAAGCCACTCACTCCACTGCCTCCCTGTGATGGGGAAACTGAGGCGTGGATAGGGAAAGGTGACAGGCAGTATCTCTGGAGAAGGTCTGGAATCAGAACTCGGGGCTCACTATGCTTTAATCTGAGTCACTCTTCCACTTCCCAAACTCTTATGACTCAGAATGGTCCAACCAGCTGTTTTGCCACATCAAGAGTCACAGGGGCCACGGTCCTGTCGCCTGCCCTCCCATCACCTCCACACCCCATACAGCACTCCTCCCTCTCCCTCTTGTTTCAGGGCTATAGACTGCCCCGGCTCTGTCCACGCTCCTGTTTCCACCCACCTCCCACTTTCCTCATCACTTCTCAACTGGATGACTGCCCCACCACTTCTCAATCTCCTTCACTTCCAACCGTTTCTCTAGCCCATCCTCCTCCTGGTAGGGTTCAGGCTTTAGAGTTAAGCTCAGAGACCAGGGCACAAACTGCAGCTTCTGACTTATGGAGTGTGGAGGCCATGGGCAAGGTACTTAACTTTGCTAGGCCTCAGTTTTCTCAACTGCAAAATGGCATAAGTCCTATCTCCTGGAGCTGGTATGAGGACTGAATGAGAGAAAACGAGACACAATAAATCTCTAACAGACGATAAGCTCCTCAACACAAGCAATTAGATCATGGTACTGGTCAAAAACCTTCAGAAGGCTCCAATGCCCTTGAATTACGCCCTGCAGCACTGAGGCCATATTCCCTGGCTTGACCCAGCAGGCCAGAACCTCCTTCCCCCTTTTGCTTCTTCTCCTCTCCCCTCCCCAACTATCCAGCCAACCTAAGAACCCAGTCCTTTCTGCAATCCCAACTCCAACACAGTGGTGGGCATATAATAGGCCCCGAGCAAATGTTCTTCCTCCCCACAGCCACGAATGCTCATTTCCACCACACATGCACATTCACCTCTGCCCACCCAAGCAGTTTCCTCCACGAAGCCTCCCTTGACACCTGCAGATGGAATTCATCAGTTCTTTCTCTGTGCCTCTATTATATTAACTGGACATATACACTCCAGTGTAGTTAGCAGAGTCCACATCTTATCTCCCCATCACAATCCAAGTTCTAAGGGCAGGGATCCCACCCAGGGCACCTGGTACAGTGCTTAACACAGGATACTGCTTAATACATGTTTGCTGTGTTAAATTCCTCAGCTGTACTTGAATACTAGCCGATCTCTCATACTATATCACTCAGAAGTGTTGAAGAGTAGAAAAGATGTAAAAGGAAACCAATATTTCAGGTATCATTTTAAGGCTAAATAAGTACCTTTAAAGAAGATGGAATTCTACAAGAGGAGGAAAGAAATCTCCCAATTTGGTCAAGGTAATTTTGAATGTAATTGTTTGACCAGTTTCATAGGAGAAGCCCCCAGGGCAGAAAGCTGTCCAGGAGATTCAAGTCTAGCATGTGCGGTGTCGTCATCCACTGCATTCAGAGTCATCTCATTTCTTTCTTATTTTTTAAAAAAATAAACTTGAATAATTAACTGCTCTACCTGCAACCTCCCAATCTTCAAGTAAATAAAGAATTACTTTGGGCAATAAGCCCATTTCTTTTGGAAGACTTCACAGCATAGAAGTTAGACACATAGACTAAGGTTAGTTCACAGACAAAAGTTAGAGGGAAGGGGGTCCAAAGCCAGCTGTATGATTTGGGGTTAGTCACTTAACTCCTCTGAACCTCAGTTTTCTCATCTGTAAAATGGGAGACAATAGTATTTATCTCACAGGATTATTCTGAGGATTAAGGACAGAAGTCCAAGTAAAGTGCTTAGCCTAGTGCCAGGCACCAAGTCATCTGGCCGTCAATGGCAGTTATTATCAACGGTTCTTTGTCAAAGTTCAAATACTTACACAGAATTCCCTAAGTCTTCAGAGGGACCTCAAGGGTCATGTGGACTAACAATCTCACCTTAAAAATGAGGACTCTGGGGTCTGGAGAGAGTCCCTACCACCTCCCAGAGGCACAGGAAGCTCCCTGAGGCTTGGCAGTCACCTATGTGTCCGTATCCCACAAAGCACCTAGGGGACAGAGGGGCTGCGCTCTGTCAGCAGGACTGGTGCCACTGCATGTGACAGGTATACCCAGCCTTTTCATGGTCAAGGCTTATGTCCCAGCAGAATGCGCATAGGCACTTTTGGGACAGATTGCCAAACTAAACCACTGAGCTCTCCTACCAATGCATCAGTGTCCTCCTGGCTAGGAGGCTCCAGTGCAGCTACTCCTACTCTCAGAGCAGCAGTGAGGTGGTGGTGATGGTATGAGCTGTCACTTATGGATGCCCACTTATGCCAGGCCACACTGTTAAGCACCTTACATACCCCATTTCATCTCACTCTCACCACCACCTTAGGAGGGAGGTACTCTTATGCCCATTTGACAGATAAGGAAGCTGAAGGTCGGAGTTCTGAGCCCATCATAGGGTTAAATACACTCTCGACAGACTTCCTTATCCTCCCTCTTTGACTGAATTAATGATCCAAATGCTCCTTTCCAAAACACTGCTGGGGCGCAGATTCTGGCCCAGTATGAAAAGGTGGCCAGGTCTGACACAGGTGGGCTCTGCGGAGAACTCAGGGAAGGGGACTCTTCTGCATTTTCAGGCCCACTCTGTGGGCAGGGGCAGAAGCTCCAGGCAAGAGAAGTGATCTGGAGTTCTGAACTATCTAAGCCTGCAGATAAGGCATCAGGGTATCCAAAAACTGTCATGCTGATTTAGGTTAAAAGTAAGATCTAATTGATCAGAATGGAGAACTCTCATCTAACAAATGAGAACATATCTGGCTTGGTTATGTAATGTCTGGTTTTTCTTGAAAAGTTGTATAACAGGATTCCTTACGTTCTGAGAATTAAGGTCCAAATATTCTCTTACATTTTCCAGTAATCACAAAAAAGTAGTAAGAAGTCCAGTCAAAGCCTTATCTCAACTAAGTGCACCTCATCCAGCAAGCAAATGAGAACAGAAGAAAGGGAAACTGGGTCAGCCCAGATGGAGCAGGGCACAGAGCATCTGTGCAGAGGTGATGTGGTAAAACATCATGTGTGCAGGCCCTGGGCTGGAGGCAACAGCCCTGACCCCACAAGAGTCAGGAGATAAAAGTCAAATGTACCGAGAGTTGAAGGATTAAGTAGAAAGAGCTCATGGCTCACTCCTACACATCAGCCTCTGGAATCCTCACTGGTCTATGTGGGGAAGGGGATCATCTGAGAGACTGGCCTGATAGAAAGGAACCACACAGGGGCCATCTCTGCTTTGTCAGCCCTCTGGGCTGTCTGTGCTGAAGGTCAGTCCTGGGAAAAACCAAGAGACACAGCAGAACAGAGAGAGTGAGCACAGTGGTTACAGCCTATGCTCTGCTGGGATTCACACCACTCCAGGCTCCTGTCCTCACTCTGACCCTCGTCTTGGGCAGGTATTTAGTTTCTAAACCTCAGTTCCTCAACCCTAAAATAGAAATAATAATGCCAGCCCCAAAGAGTTGTTATAAGTGTTAAATAAGGCATGTAAATCATCCCGCACAGGGCCTAGCAGAGTGGTTCTCAATTGGGGGCAATTTTGTCCCCTAGGGGACACTTGACAGTGTCTGGAGATATTTTTGGTCATTACAACTGGGGGGTGGTAGCTACTGGCATCTAGTGGGTCAAGACCAAGAATGTTGCTAAATACTCTATGATGCAGAGGACAGCCCCTGTAACAAAATCTATCTGGCCCAAACTGTCAATAGTGCCAAGATTTAGAAACCCTGGCTGAGCACACAGCAAGCACTCAATAAACATGAGCCATCAAATTATCTTTAGTATTATAACAATAAACAGTAAAGCTGTCGTTTCTTTCCTTTGGGGGTAACCAGCATCTGTGATTAAAATGAAAAGAGACAAAATGCATTACTTACTCTACTTCTTGTAATTCTGGGTAACATATCTGTCATTCTGGAGACAGGAAGAGCTTGTTGCTTGGTTGATTCTGGGGAGCCCAGTAACTTTGTGAAATAAATAACATAGCAGAGCACCAGAACTGTGGTATAGGAAAGCTGAAAAAAGAAAATAATGGGTTTAAATTACACTGTTTTAACAGAGGCATAATTAAAACACGCCTATAAATTTGACCTCAAAGTCCAGTCAAGAAACAGAACTGTCTTGACAGAGAAAGACAAATATCATATGATATCACTTATATGTGGAATCTAAAAACAGGTACAAATTTTATTTGCAAACCAGAAATACACTCATGGACACTGAAAACAAACTATGGTTACCAAAGGGGAAAGGGAGGGACAGATAAATTAGGACTTTGGGATTAACAGACACACATTACTATATATCAAATAGCTAAACAACAAGGACCTACTGTATAGCATGGGGAACCATATTCCATTTCTTGTAATAATCTATAATGGAAAAGAATCTGAAAATATATGTGTACACATTTGTATGTATATGTATAACTGAATTGCTTTGCTGTACACCTGAAACTAACATTATAAATCAACCACACTTCAATAAAAAATAAAGAAATATAACTGTCTTAATTAGCTGTACTTTCTACCGAGCAATGCCTCACCCTCTGGAAAACAGCACTACTCACTAAGACCCAGCTCCACTGCAGCATCTCTGGGGAAGGTATTCCAAATTCACCTCACGGGGAGAACAGAAATTCTTCCAGGCAGGCAGAACATAACTTCCATGACAGACATTCACTCATGCAACCACCGTAGCAATGTCAGATACGTTCTCAAAAGATCTGTATTTGGCTAAAGGAATGGCTCTCTCGCCTAGACAGCATGCAGTGAGGATCCACGGGTCCAGCTGTGCTAGTATGCAGGGACTTGCCATCAGCTGGGGCTAGAGATTTTCCATGAACCCTGGAAACCTGTGACATTATGATTTAAAAAGCAGAACTGAGCTGCTGGCTCTCCTCTGCCCAGTACACTGGCAGGACGAGAGCTACTACAGGATGGGGAGGGAAGGAGAGATAAGAAGCCCTACCCCTCTCTCCTCCCATGTGGGACCAAAGGTGGCTTCTGGCCAGGAGAAGCAGTGTGGCATTTTGTCTGCAGGTTGAAGAGGAGTAGCCAAAGAGCCCTTTTGCATGAGCTCCCTTCTCTCCTCTCCCATAAGACCAGTATACACTAGCTTAAGAAGGAGTGGGACCTCCAGGCCCCACTTTCAGTGTGGAAACACCAAGGCTACCCTGCAGTAAGGCACAGAGCAGGGACAGAGAGGAGTCTCAGGTTGGCAGGTGCAGGCTCCTCTGCTCTCCACACCCAGCCACACCTGAGGACACACCCACCATCCACCCTACTTTTTCCTCCTTCATTCCTCAAGGCCTTTAAGACACAGCAGCACTGCAGCAAGCCACACCATCTGATGCCAACGTCCTCTGTAACAAGTACACTTTTCTAGCTCCGTTCTCTGCCTCTCTCCACCTTCCCGCTGACCAGAGCCTGGGGAATAACAACCACCTCTTCATGCAGAGTCTCCTAACTAGATGATTCCTCTTGATTTTTTTAATTGAGGAAAAACTTACATAATATAACATTGACCATTTTAAGTATTTTGAAGCATATAATGCAGTGGCTTTTAGAACAGTCACAATATTGTACAACCACTATCTAATTCCAGAGCATTTTCTATCACTCCAAAAGGAAACTCCATACCCATTAAGCCCTCATTCTCCCTTCCCTCATTCCCTGGCAACCACTAACCTGTTTTTAGCCTCTATGGACTTGCCTACTCTTGACATTACATATGGATGGAATTGTATAATGGGTGGCCTTCTGTGTCTGGCTTCTTTCAGTCAGAATGTTTTCAAGGTTCATCCATGTTGTAGCATGTATCAGTATTTCATTTTTATGGCTCAATAATATTCTGTTGTATAGATATACCACATTTTTGTTTATCCACTCATCAACTGATGAACACTTGAGTTGTTTCTACTTTTTGGCCATTGTGAATAGTACTACTATGCACATCCATGTACAAATTTTTGTTTGAACACCTGTCCTCAGTTCTTTTGGGTACGTACTCTGGACTGGAATTGCTGGATCATATGGCAGTTCTACATTTAACTTTTTGAGGAACTGTCACATTGTTTTTCACAGCAGCTGCACCATATTATATTCCCACCAGCAATGTATGAATGTTTCAATTAGTCCCTGTCTCCACCAGCACCTGTTATTTTCTATCTTTTTGATAACAGCCATCCTAATGGGTGTAAAGTGATATCTCACTAAGGTTCTGATTCACATTTGTCTAATGACTAATGATGTTGAGCATCTTTTCACGTGCTTATTGGCCATTTATCTGTATACCTTCTTTGGAGAAATGTCCATTCAAATCCTTTACCCACTTTTTAAGTGGTTTGTCTTTTGTTGTTCAGATGGAAGAGTTCTTTATATATCTAGAGTGACTCTTTTATTTGAGATATGATGCAATGGGGCAGGAGGCCAATTCAAGGAGGAACCTGGAGGGAGGCTGGACAAAGGGGAATCCCAGGGCTGTAGGTGTGGCTCACCTGCTGATATGGAGTGCTGTTGGCTCTTAGACCTCTCCCACAGACACAGACAGAGAATGTACCAGAGAAGAGCTCCCAGAAGTCTTATGATAAGGATGCAAACACACTCAGAATTGGCCAAGCTGACCTATGATCTATGACTTATCCTGGGTGGGAGCTATGACAGAAAGTCATAATGCAAGTATCTTTCTCAATAAGAATCAACCAATGACTGGGCATCTTCATGGCCCTCCTATCTTATTAGGATCAAAAACAATGATGAATGCTGAGAACTGTAGTTCTAGATCTAATAAAACATGGCAGAAATAGTCACAGGTAACTTCTCTAAAATATGCAATTGTAGGAAATGGCTTTTAGGAAGCAAATCTCATTCTTTATAATTTTAAATTTAGCTCTTCTGTGTTTCACAAAAATATCTGTAGTTTTTGCCTAGGACATGGGAAATATTTTCACATAAATCATTGCTAAGAGTTTTAACTTGTCTTCCTATACATTAAGAAAAATTACAAATTATATTCTACTATAAAATGGTCTGACAACTATCTGATCTTAGGTTTCGTTTTTAAAATTAGCACTTGTACTCTAGTTATATTTTAACAGAACTAGAAACATGAACTAAAAGTAGAAAATTAAAAGATAAATTGAAGTCAAAACTGCTACAACCGAAAATGTATCTGCTATGACATGATTCATGCCCTCTGAATTACAAGAGATTTCAATCTCAGTTTGAAACAGGGTTAGCAGAATTTCCTGCTATTCTGAAAAGAACTGATTGAAATCCAGGGAAAATAACACACATGCAATTTGATTCTCACCCCACCCTATTACTGCTTTTTGTGTCGTCCACAAGATTGTTGTCAGACAATCAAAGATCAGTTTGAGGCAGGCTTTCCCACTGAATGTCTAAGGGAGCTTTTATGTTTGACAATGAGCCCAAGATGTGACCCTCACAAGGTCCCCAGGGTACACCAGTGGTGTCAGTGCATGCAGCAGGATGGACATGGCAGCCAGAGGAGAAGCAGTGCCAAGAACATCTCTCTAGAGCTTCCAGATTCTCCACATGCATATGTAAACTGTGAAGTAATAGGAGCAAGAAGTGAAAAACAGACGGAGGAACACAGATTATACAAAAGTTAAAAGCCGTAACTCTTACCTGGGCCAGAGAGAAAATGTACAGTCCCCAGTAAGGCAACCACAGCACAAGAAAAGCTGTTAGGATGCTCTTGAGTATAACTGACAGGCTCTCAGCAATCACCTGCAAACACACGGTAAAGGGTGTATTTTACAAACATTATTAAAAACTAAAGATGGAAAGGAATCCCAGAAAACCTAGGATAGTGGATACCCTGGTGGAGGAGGGGGGCATACATTCAGACATACTATCAATAATGTTCTGCTTCTTGGGTGGGGTGGTAGGTTCATGGACCTTCAGCATATTATCATGCTTTAAGATTTACATATACGTTAGATAATATATTCTTTTGTACATATCAGATAATATATCTTAAAAGATGAAAATATTAGTATACAACTAAATAATCACTATAAAAATCTAAAAAAACCTTTATAGTCCTCTTAAATTCTTATTTAATCTAATAATTTTCCTATTAGCAAACCTGTTCTTCCTTAATAGCATAGCATTAGGTGAACTTCAGCCAAGCTCATCTGTCAAATTTCAAGTGAATGAACTGAACTGATCATGCTACCTTTTTCCAAGTATCTTTTTAGATGCAAATCTGAAAAGACCATTCCCTCCTATAAAAGCATTTTTAAAAAACCACTCTGTCTTACTCTTCACATTTCTCGTTCACAGCAGAAGGCACACTGACCTTGAGCTTGACAAACATATGTGCTTGTGCCAACACCCAGAAGGGCTCTCCCAGAAGTTCCACCACTGCTGAGAGACCAAACACCAGCACTCCGGTTCCATAGTGGGGGATGACATTAGGATCAGGCACATCGAGCAACTGTAACCAGACCCAGCCCAGGAACAAGGACCAAAACACACCCAAAGGGACTCTAGAAGAGGGGAAAAATGTTTCTTGATATGCTAAATATAAAAATAAAAATAAATATGTATTAAAATAGTAACACTATTAGAACAGAAAATACAGACATAATAAAAACAGCTACCACTTATTAAGGCACTTGCTACATGCCGGGCACTATGATTCACCTCCTTTATCTCACTGACTCCTCACAGTGATCCTCTGGCATTACCCCCATTTAAAAGATGAGGAAACTAAGGCTGATTGGCCCTGGGGAATCTGGCCAAGGTCATGAACAGCTAGTCAAGGAGAGAGGCAGGACCCAATCCTAATCTAACTCCAAAGTCTGCACTCACAACTACTGTGTTACACTGACTTGTAAGTAAAACTCCCAGAAGGTACCTGTTGTTTGCACTTAGAATGACTGAAGGACAGTATACAGCTGGCTCTTGTACCTCAAATATCTGAGTCCAGGACACAGTATTCTTTCACATGTGACCAGAGAGCACTTAAATATGACCGGGTACTTAACAGTCATTCCTCTAATAAAATGCACACCTACCAGCCCTTATGACAGTCATTTCTGTGAGGTAATGAGGAGTTATGTAAGGGCAGGACCAGGAATCACCTCAACCACCAGCCCTCCAGGAGGGGATCTAACTGCAGAAAAGCCATTACAATTTTTAGCTGATATACTTGGTCTTCAAGAAAATTCTAAAAGGCTCAGAACTGAAATCAGCATAACAAAATTGAAGAAAGATGTGAAGAAAAGCTTTCAAAAAATAGTAAGTGGCTGTTAAAAGTGCAGAAAACACTGCAAGGGAAAAGATTAGGAATAAAAAAGATGGTTCAGATCCAGTGGGGATCAAAACAGCAGGAACAACCTCCAGAGGGGGTAGAAGTGGGGCTAGAAACCTGGCACAGAAACTGCTGCCCAGCACCTCCTCCTGGCTCCTGGCCATCCAGAGGGAAACGGCCGAGAAGCTCCTTCACAGACACTCCCCTTCCGCCCCACGCCAAGGGCCCAGAAACCCACCGATAACCAAAGTGTAGAGACTATTCAGCTTTAGGTAAGTGCTGCTGTTTAGCTTGTCACACTCATCACACTTGCCTCTGTGAAACTGTCTCTGCCAAAGCACAACTCACGTTAGCCACAGGAGGTTGAGGGTCTGGCTCCAGTCCCGCTGGGCGCCCCTACTCAGACATGCTCTGCGGAAGGCCTCTCTGGCCAGGAAGATGGTGGTTGAGTAAAGCAGTGTTAGCCTGTAAGGGAAAAACGGAAATCAATATGATGTCTAGTTTTTTCACAGAGAGAACTTCTGGGGTTTTGCCAGCAATGAGGAAGAGAAAAAGTCTTGGTCATAAAGCACTGTGGTGATGTGGGAGGCAATGGTTTCTTATAGGACTCCCCCCACCACTAATCCAATCCACGTGAACAACAAAGTTAGGAATCAAACAAAAGACATATAAGTGTGTGCCTACAGTGTTATGTCCAGGACAGAACTGTCACAGTTGCCCCCAAAGCCTGCAGCCTTTGTGGCTACAGGCAGAGGTGTGGCTCTGAGTATAAAGAGGAAAAAAGGACAAGCTATGACTCTACACAGCAAGGGGGCCTCTTGGTCACCCTGAGACTGGTGACCCAATGGCCCTTCTGAGAGAAGCTGAGACTCTGCTGAGTGGAGAATCTTGGCACAGACAATGAGGCTGGCAGTCGCTTCAGAGGCTGCTGCAGCCCAGATGGGCAAGGCTTGCCTGTGTTCCTCCTAGGTGGACCCCCCTGCACCTCAGCAAAGAGTAGCTAAGGTTCCCCCTCCTCAACAGGCAGTGGCATGGATGAAGCCAGAATGGGGATGGTCCAGGGCTAAGGTATCTGAGGTTGTCAAGAATCATCTTGCAACCCAGTGCCTCTGTCCAAATGAGAAGACTGAACTGTACCTTAAGCAGGTGGGCAGGCCAGACAAGGGCTGTCAGCGCAGGGACCTGCCAATCTGGGGGAGGCCAGCTGGAGAGACCCAAATTGCTTTCAAGTCTAAGTACCTAAGGGGACTTGGCCCTCTTCCTTCCTGCTTTTGTAACAGCATTTCTCAAAGTATGGTCCCTACTTCAAAATCACATGAAAAACTTATCAAAATGCATATTCCTGGGCGCCTCCTCAGCCCAACCTAGTGCAAAGCTCCTCAGATGATTTCTTTGTTCACCAAAGTTCGAGAGCCTTCAATAAGCTCCAAGAATAGAGTCAAGAGCATCTGTTTGGTAAGCATTAGATGTGAAATGCTATCTGGATCATACTGTCTTGTTTACCAGGACATGAAGGTACACTTGAGAAGCTGAGCTATACTGAAGACTCACATCACTTCGTATATTTTTGTGTCATTTGTGAAGACAGAATATGTGTGGGTGTCCTTGAACAGAGAGGAGAGTCGAATAAACAAACTGAATCTAAAAGACAAAGCAAGTTGGCTTTCTAAGAGCCTCCAAGGAACTAATGACAAGGACTCGAGCTCTCATCCCACGACCACTTTGCAATTATAAAATTCACTGAGGAGGGAAGGAAGGTGGCTGGCCCAGCCCTGCAATTGTGAAGCACATCCTCACGAACCACAGAATTCCTTCTTCCTTTGCTGTCAGCAGGACAAGAACACACGATTATACCTGAGACGGAGTTTGCAGTGAATTACTCCCACTCCTCTCCTGGGTGCTAAGAGCAGGCACACCGGAACAGCCGGCAGAGAAATGTGCCTTTGGAGGCTATTAATGGAAAACACTCCATGGGTCCATTAAAAGCACCATTGCCCGCTCATCCCCCATCCCCAGACCGCTCCTCCTCAGCCAACTGATAAAACACTCAGCTTCCGGTAAAGGTCCATGCTTCTAAAATCCAAGGGTGACACAAAGGTACAGAGTCTGAAGAAAACCCAATTAGGGGAGTGAGTGGTAGACAATGCCAGGGTACGTAGCTTCTTACCGGACATTCACAATGCCAACAATTTCCTTTGACAGGATGCGAAGAATAAATGCATTCAAGACAAAGGTGATCAATCGAAACACCACCTACAGAACCAGAAAATACATAGGAATAAATTATGTTGGGAGGGTTTACTTTGTTGAAATGAACACAAGGTGGTTGCTGTTTTTAATGTAACAACATACAGCAGCTTTGCCAGGGAGATTCTCTCTCAAATGCTTAACCTGTCTGCACTGTTTCTGAAATTTCATTTCTTGGGGTCTCTCGGCACCCTTGTGCAATGGTCAGGGAACCCTGGAGGGCACTTGGAAGTCTCCCTAATTTACTGATGAGAAGAGGAAGGCCTTGAGAGATTCACCCAATTTTTTCAGGTTAAAAGTTAGGCACTCCAGGAAACAGAAAGGGAACTCTGGTGAGTGCTTCACGTCGGCCCTCCCTCCAGCCTGTTTAGAGATAGCACACACTCAGCAAGTGGGAGCCTGCAGGACAGAGCAGACTTACTAGGAATCATGGAATCTAATTTCTCCTTCTTCTCTGCCTAGTAATAGCTAAGGATCCAACAATGACATTTCATCTCTTTGAACTTCAGTTTTCTCGATTAAAAAAAAGAAGAGGCTATATTTATTTGCCGAATATTTGTCACTTTCCAGAGAGTTGAAATACCTTTTAAATGACAACTGTAATAATAAGACAATATAAAACAGGGGAGAAGGGAAGACAGAAGCTAACTAATGCCATTTGAAAAGGGTATATCCTGAGACTTTCAAGCCTGCCAATTCAAGAACACCACCTGAGCAAAGAATTCTTCCCATTAGACAGAGAAAAACAGGTTGCCATTAAGTGAGGTTGCCAAATGGGGCTACTGGCTAGGGCGCAAGCTTCACTCACCAAGTGACTCCCCCTTGCATCCTGGAAGCACCACAGGTGTAACTCAGGGTCACTCCAGAGCAAATGACAGATCACTTCTGTGTCAAACACCCGCAGAGTTACACGTGAACAGTTGCAATCTGGAAGACTCAATCTAGGTACATCAGCGGATCACAGCAGTCTGCAAATCTCTGGGGCAAGGTATGACCAAAAAGGAGACTGCCGTCTAACACTGCTCCAGAAGCATAACAGAGCAGCAAGGTCTCCAAAGCCAACGTATCACAGCGCTAACCTTTATGGAGTCAAAGGTGACTTTCCATAAGTCTGATCAAAGTCCTGCAGCCTCTCCTTAGAAACACACAGGTATGTACATACACACCAAATTACGCACTCAATTTTAGAGATCTGAAAACTATTTGCACAGTTCTTAATGGAAAAAGTACTCAGCTGAGAGTCTCATTTCACCATTTATCTAAACCCATCATCTTCTAATATTTAAAAGCCTCAATTTTCATCCCCGCCAAGTGAGGCTACCGTCATAGAGTTGATAACAAGGTCAAACAGAGTTGATAACAAGGTCAAACATCACAGAAGTGAAAGCAGTTTTGAAAGGCATTAACGCTTTCACTATGGCTGACTCAGAGTTTAGAGAATAAGCTCTCAAATCCTTGCAGGACACAATGTAATTGCAAAGCAACCTTAAATGTCTGCACTGTAATCTAAGAAAACACACAAGACTGAATTAAAACATTCCAAGAAATCTAAAGATTATGGCTATTTTTAAAAACCCACATACACATATTTATGTTAACTTCAAAGTTATCATTGCCTAAGAGACTTAATGTCTCAGGCCATAACCCTATCTGCTAATTGGTTTGAATAAAGGTTTGAACTAATGAAGCTATGAGGTTGCTCACACTCCCAGTATTTCCTCCATAGAGTGGCCCTTATTAGTAAGTCTTTTTTTAAAGGATGTAAACAAAAATGGATTTTTTTGAGGGCCTATGAGGCAGTTCTGCATTTCCCCAACACTTCCAAAGCCTTCCCCTTCACTCACACTCCCCAACAGTTAGTCCTCCCCCAGATCAGACACCACCAAATGAAGCGAAACAACACAACATGCTGTCACTTCAGCCAAAAGCGGTGTCTTCACTCTGCCGTTTCTTGATGGCTCAGTGCAAAAGGCCCACTGACTGTTTTTAAGAGGCGAGTAACAATCCCACTGACTGTTTTTAAAAGGTAATTAACAGTCTTCATTTTACTCTGTAAAGGACTTGACAGTTAAAAAAAAAAAAAAGCTCTTTGACATCTGTTAATTATTTGACCCCTAAAAACAATTGGGTAAATGCATGGGAAGCAAGGTAAGACTCAGAGAAAAATGATTTGCCCCACAGCAAGCAAATGACCCGGCTTGACCTTACAGGTAAGGCCACCTGCCTCCTAGTATAGTGTGTTTTCTGCTATGACTTGTTTTCTCTTCATGAAGCCAATCTCAGTACTAAGGTGTAGTCAAAGGTTGAACAATCAACATTGTGGATAAAGCACTGAATTCAAACAGTTATTTATGTTGTGAAATAGAAAAACAACACAACTAGGTAACTTGGGGTTCACCTAATTTAGGGTTAGATGAATGGCTAATGTTTATTAAGTACATATCTTGTGCAAGGAACTCTTCTACAGCTTCATATAGACTGCCTCATTTCATCCCTACTATGACCACTTTAAAAATTCATATTTTTATGCCAGGCACTCAGACATTTCATCTAATCTCCCTAATGACATTATGAGGTTGCATTATTGTTCCCATTTAAGATGAGAAAATTGATGCTTGGAGAAGTTAAGAGATTTTCTCAAGGGCAGGCATCTAGCAAGTGACAAGGCCCAAACTTGAGCCCTAGTCAGCCTGATTCTTTCTCATAACTCCCATGTGAAATGCTGCCTCTCTAATATAAGGGGTGGGGGTGGATTCAGGACTTGTGAGGAAGGGCTGAACAGCTCAAGAGTGAGAGGTCCTAGGATTAAAAGAATCTTTATGATACCTTTTGGACCACGTGGCATGTACATCTCACAAATGATTAAAATTAGGGCCAAGAAGGGCAAGTGACTTGTCTAAGGTCACATAGCCAGAAGGAAGATGCAGCCAACGTGTACTAAGTGTACACTAAGAGCCAGAGCATACTACCGTGTTAAATGCAACTATCCAACAACCCTAATTTGGCCTCACAGCAACTTCTATGAGCTAGGTACTATTATTACCCCCATTTTCCGATGAGGAGCTGAGGCCTAGCAGGTGAAGTTGCTTGTCTTGGGTCACTCAGCAACCATGGGGTAGAACCAGGATTCCAATTCAAGCCTGAGCCCAGGTCCCTGTTGTTAGCTATGCCATATTGTGTCTCTGAACTCAGTGGGAGTCAGAATTTGAGTTAAGTGTTTGAGGGTAGGGGTAGAACACAGAGAAAATAAACCCTCTGACTCAAAGGGTATGAGATTCTAGAATGCGAGGCACCCCTGCGACCTGACCTAACCCCTTCCTACTGCCATATGGGAAATACAATGCTCAAAAGGAGAATGGCTTGTTTGCAGTCTCCCAGCCATGGCTCTGAACGTAGGCTCTCAACTTTAGGCCCAGGTGTCCCCTCTCCGCCGCCAGCCCCTCCTGCCGAAACCCTCCGTATCTGCGGAGTCCCCGCCGTGACTGGATCTGCCCCAAGGTGGGTTCTCAAAGGCCCCATGGCCGCCTCCCCGTGAAACCCGATTGTGGGACGGGTTGGAATCGGCCGGGCAGAGTACCTGGAGGAGCAGACCGGAGGAGGCCAAGCGGGCCGCTTGGCCCAGCACCTCCTGACTCCTCATAGCCTCGGCGCCCAGGCTCCGTCCCCAAGAAATGCAGCCGCCAGCCGGCGTGGTCGCGAGAAGATATCGTCACAGAGCGACTCGTTCGCTGACTGGCTATATTAGTACGGCGGAGGCGGGGCATGAGGCGTTCTGGCCTTTAAAGCGGGCGGGGTTCGGATACGTCATTGTAACTGCGCGGCGTCTCGTTCTCTCTTTGTGGTTCTCTCTTCCTATGCCAAGTAAGCTAAATACTGTGACCACACTAAAAGACGCTGTTAAAGTAGCCAAAGCCCCTTCCCTGAGGCTCCCAGTCTACCAACCAAGAAACACTAACTTTCCTGGCCACATCTGCCAAAGGGAACAAACTATTCACTGGCCTCTGTAATACGATTCTTGCCATTCGGTCTTCGCTTACAAAATCGCAGTCACGGCCGCCTAAATAAGGATTGTATCAATTTTATAAAGAAAGAATTCAGGACCAGAAGTTAAATACACCATTTTCACATGTGTAGTTTTGTGTAATCCTTTCTAAAGTACTGAAAACTGGACCCTGCTGTCAGAGATAAGTAAGGTGAGACTTGGAGACGTTAAGTGTCTTGTTTGTACCTACACAACTTGTACCTGGGTGGAGCAGACACCAGGCTCCTGATCCTAAACTTGCCTCTCTTGCCTTCATGCTACCCATTGTGAGGACAGAGCAGAAAAATAGTAGGGAAGCACTTAATAAAATGTAAAGCGCCCAGCACAATCAGCAGTTGTTCTGTCCACGTTCTTAGCATCTGCTCTACAGGCCATAGGAAGCCCATCTATCTCTTTTAAGCCTTCAGTGATTTGACCCCCAACCTACCTTCTCAACCACCTTTCACATTATCACTGCCCTTTCCCAATACATTTTAGGCTCTAGCCATTCGGAGCCCTTACTGTTCTTCAAACAACCCCTAATTGGCCTTTGCTCTGCTGCCATTTCTTCCCAAAGTGCCTTCCCTGATAACATTGCCTATCCTGCCAGACCTTAGTGTCCTGACTTTTGTGAGTACAAAAGCACCTGCTATGGACTAAATATTTGTGTCCTCCCGGAATTCATGTGTTGAAGCCCTAGTTTCCAATGAGATGGTAACTGGAAGTGAGGCCTTTGGGAGGTAATTAGGTCATGAGAGTGGAGCCCTCATGAATGGGGCTAACGCCCTTCTAAGAAGAGACAAGAGAGAGAAATGAACTCTCTCCTGGACATGTGAGGCTAAGGCAAGAAGGAAGAGGGCTCTCACTAGGAACCAAATTGGCCAGCACTTTATCTTGGACTTCCCAGCCTTCAGTATTGCAAGAAATAAATTCCTGTTGTTTAAGCTGCCCATCTATGGTATTCTGTTATAGCAGCTTAAGTAGACAAAGACAGAAGCTGTAAAGCACTTTGTAACCCTTTAAATCTCTTAGCACAGTCTGCTTTACAGTGAAGAGATTAGAATATGTCTCTGCCTAAGCAGCCCATGAACTCCAAGAAGGCAGAAATGAAGCCCACTTGGCTTTGTCTCCTGCAGCAGTGACAGAGAAGATCCTAGGACTCCCCATAAATGCTTCCTGACCTGTTATATTGCTTCTGCTGCTGCTGCTGCTGCTGCTGGAAACAGACTTGGGCTCAAGGCCTATGCACTAACCCCAGCCCCAACTTGCCAGCTTAATCAAGCTCTGTCTTATGGCAGAGGTTCATAATGTAAGCTTTTGACTGTCAGACAGACCTGGCCCTGAATCCTCATTCTGCTGCTTACTAACCAGGTGGCCTCAGTATGCTCAACTAGTAAATAGGGGATATTATCTGTCCTGTGATGGCAATCATAAGGATTAAGGTAAGCAAAAGTCTGGCTCTTCAGGAGCTTAAATTCTAATGGGAGACTGAAAAAAAAAAAAAAGAACCCTAGTAAACAAATATTAAAATCTCACATAATGTTAAGTGCTATGCAAAAATTAAGCCAGATAAGATAATAGAGGCTCTTAGAAGGGGAAGAGGGATTGCTGTTCTGGAAGGCAGAGCAAACTAGGCATCCACCTGAGAGAGAAGAGCAAAATGCTAGAGGGTCCAGGTATTTGGCCTATGGGCTGGGATGCCCAAGGCCGTGATCTAGGCTGCCTGCCTGCCCCCATGGACCTTGGGCTGGCAGGCAAGGCAGGCTTTGGCCCACTTTATCCCCGGCAAAGCAGCTGCCTCCTCCACAGCTCCTCTTTGGAGCATAACCAGTCAAAAGATCTTCATATCAACACACTCTAACCCTAGGCATCTAGGTGGGTTGGCCTGGGAAGGAAAAGGGAATCATTTCACTGGGGGCAAAGAAGCCAAAAGGGAAATGCTCCAACCTAAGCCCAAAAGGCAAAGCCTCCCAGGAGTCCAGGGTATAGACCCCCAAGGGGCTCCTGGGCAGGGAGTCAAGGATCTTTTCCTCTTATTCTGGAAGGGAGGATTTAGCAAGGAGAGACAGGGCAAGCACTTTGTGCCCAGAGCCATGCTGGGTGCAGGAGTGGATGGAAGAGAAGGAACTGTGATGAAAGTCAAAGAGCAGTGACCACTGACTCCACATCAGGCATTTGTGTGAGCACTGCACATTCATGTCCCAACTCCTCTGTCCTCTCAGAAACCCATGAGGTAGGTACTACAGGTGAGAACAGCGAGGAGATGTTAGGTAACTCACCCACAGCCATTCGGCAGGGAGTGGTCAAGCTGGAATTCAAACCGAGGTGCTTTCTGACTCTAGATTGGTGAAGAGCGATGTCCTGCCCTCAAAGAGCTTCTGTTCCCCACGGAGACCTAAGAGTTCCCATATCTGACCCCAGAGGACCTATGAGGGAGTGGACTCTGGGAGGGCTGCTGTGATTGAGCTGCAGTGGAGACGTCCCTCACCTGTGCACTGAGCCTCTCCAAAGGCTTTGTCTCTGTTAGAGGTATTGGCACCAACAGGGCCTGGCACACTTCGTGGTCTTGGTGTGGAGGGCTGGTGAGTTGTGGCCCACTGGCTGTTGCCTGTTTTATACCACCTGTAAGCTAAGAATAACTTTTAAAATTTTAAATGGTTGGGAAAAAATCAAAAGGACTATTTCATGACACATGAAAATTACATGAAATTCAAATTTCTGTGTCTGCAAATAAAGGGTCTTTTAAATTAGAAAATTGGGATCATATGTGTTTTTTTCTACTGTATTTTCACATTATTGTTTTTTTAAATTAAGGTATAGTTGATGTACAGTATTAGATGTTTCAGGTGAACAACATAGTGATTCACAATTTTAAAAGGTTATATTCCACTTATAATAATTCTAAAATATTGGCTCTATCCCCTGTGTTGTATTATCTATCCTGGTAGCTTATTTATTTCATACATAGTAGTTTGTACTTCTTAATGTCCTACCCCTATCTTGCTCCTCCCCACAAATAAAGTTTTATTAGAACACAGCCACATCCACCTAGTTGTTTACTTATTGTCTACAGCTCAGTCTCAGCTACAACAGTGGAGTAGTTTGGCCTAAAAAACTGAAACTATTTACTATCTGGCCTTTTAAAGAAAAGCTGGCCAATCCTGGTGATCACCACTGAGCCCTAGTGCCTGACATGCAGTAAACATTTCGATATTGAATGAATGCATGCATGCATAAATGAATTTTTTAATTAATTTTAAATTCAGTTAAAATTTTTTTTAAGAGTTGAAGAGGTTTACTAGCCCATGGCAGGAAACAAAATGATTAATGATGATGAAAAGAGTTCTTTCCTGGGGGTCACTGGTTTGGGGAGCATGTGACCCCTAGAGAACACTGGACTGTGACTGGTGGTCAGTGAAAGAGCCATTTCCTCAGGCGTTCCTCCTCTCCCTCCTGCTCTTTGTGCCAGGTAGCCTCCCTGCCAGGGAAAGCCGACCTGAGCTGGCTATTTTATTACAAAGCTGGAGGGAGTGCCAGGGCTGACGCCAAGCCAGTTAGACTCCTGGGGCATCAAGAGAGGGAGGGAGTCTGCTGGTGGGCGGGGTGGCAGGGTGGAAACAATGGTAAGCAGGACTTTAGACCTCAGCTGGCTCCTCAGGGCATCAGTCAGTGCAGAGATAAGAAAGTAACCTGCGATGCCCATTCATCAGCCTGGTTCCTTTCAACGCCATGTCTATTCCAGAGTCACCACCCTTGCTGAGCATCGGGAGGGAGCACAAGGGTGAAAAAGCCACAATCACTGCCCTCTCAGAGCTCACGGTCCCTCTTGGACAACATGAGAGTGATCCCAGGAAGGCAAGGGAAGCTCAGGGTGGGGGTTGGAGTTCTCTGGCTGGGGCATCAGGGAAGCTTTTGAGCTACACCTTGAAGGGCGAGAGGGTGTGGTCAAACAGAGGGACTTGCAGGCAGAGAGAACACAGAGGAGGAAACTTACCTAGCCTGAGCCTTTTGGAAGACCCAGGAATTGGCTCTGACTGCTGAAGAGTGCAGGAGTTCTTTCCTCACTGGTCTGTGGCCAGTGCCAGACTTATGGCCCTGAGAACAGCAAATTCATGGGTGCGGACATGCATATGTGAATGAACACAAATTCAGGAACATGTGTTCATATGCATGGAGAGAGACATGCGTGCATTTGTATGTGTGGGCAGGCCTGTCTGCCAGGGCCTGCCTTCAGACACATAAAGTCTGGGTGTGGGTGCAGGTGCACATGTACATGAACACATGCATGCTTGTGAGTTTACATGTGAGTATGGATGTGAAAGCATGAATGTAAGGTCACGTGCAGTGCCCAAAGCATGTGAACGTGTGGGGACTCAAAGGTGTGCAGACATACATTTTCAGTTCTCCTGGGTATGTACCCAGAAGCAGGATTGCTGGGGTCTTGTGGTAACTCTGTGTTAAGCCATTTGAGGAATTGCCACAGTGTTCTCCACGGTGGCTGTAACATTTTACATTCCCATCGGCAATGTATGAGGATTCCAATTTCTCCACATTCTCAGCAAGATGTATTATTGTCCATATTTTTGATCACAGCCATCCTAATGGTGTGAAGTGATACTGTGGTTTTGATTTGCATTTCCCTAATGACTGATGATGTTGAGCATCTTTTCATGTGCTTGTTAGCATTTGTGTATCTTTTTTTGAGGCATGTGTCTTCAAATCTTTTGCTCATTTAAAAATTGTTTTTATTTTAGCCAACATTTACTGGGCACCTCCTGCGTGCTGATGTCCTGGAATTGGGAGGGATACACAGAGCCATGGACTCTGCTTGGGGTATGAAAGCGGCCCTGCTCTGCCTCCCAGGGCTGTCACACTGGAGCATGTGTATGATAGAAGGGATACTGGTCCAAAAGGGGAGGAGGCACAGACTGGACAAGGACCTTGGGTTTCAGAGGCTCTGTCTGTGCAATGCACCCTCCCAGGGGCCTGCCTTGCCCATTGGCTGCCCTGCCACACCTGACACCAGTGTGATTGATACCATAACTGGCAGCCAGAAGGTGACTGGGCGTGGCAGCCACCCAGGTCACCAACAGAGGAGGCACCCCTGGGTAAGCACCCTCAGAGAGTCCCAATTTAAACCCACAGCCACCCAACTGGGACCAGCCACACAATCCCTAGCTATCTCCAAATAGCTCTGCAGGGTGACTGCTGGAGACAGCAAGGCTGCTGGAGCCTAAACAATAGGAAGACAGATGGACCTTGCTTGGTTCCCCATTGCTGTGTGCCTTATGCTTATCCCTTGACCTCTCTGAGCCTCAGTTTTCTCATTGGTGAAATGAGAGACTTATAGCACAATCTCTTGAGATGGTTATGAAGCTGAAATGAAATGATGCATGCAAAGGGGTTTACACAAGTTGGAACAGAGGAAATGTTCACTAAATATAATTCATGTTACTTTTCTGTCATCTGAAAACTGAGAGGGACAAGATGATCTTTAAAGGCTCAACTCTCTCCTAGAAAAGAGAAGTGACAAGGAGTCAGGAGCACACTGTCAGATAAAAGGAGCAAAGAGGGGGTCCAGACACTCCCGGCCACAGCTACCTCTATGGGGAACAGTTGCCCTGAGTTCAGGGTTACTCAAAAAGAATTTCAGAGGCAGTGGCCCAGGTTGGGGCAGCCAGACCATCCTAGGAAGCCCTCTGGCCTCTGGGGCTCTTTGATCTCCATCGTGGCTTTGCCTCAGCCCTCCCCACCCGTCCCAGCCCATGGCAGCCAGGCGCCTGCTCGCTGATCTGCCAAGCTCAGGGCTGAGGGGAAGTATGTTTCCAGATAGGGTGAAAATAGAGCCTTCTCCAAATATGCTCATTGTGGCCACGAAAAATAAATAGAACCATGAGGGAAAAGAGCATAGAGAGCACCCATCATTGGAGGCCAAGCTGCAGATGGGTTTGGTTGGGCTTGTGCAACAGAAGGGGTGTGTGCACGTGCGTGTGACTGAATTTAAGAGTGACTGCACAACAGAGCCTGTGTGATAGTAAATGTGAGTATGTGTGAGTGGGTATGTTTGAATGTGCGTGAGTGTATGTATAAGTGTGTGTATGCAGGTTAAGTGTGTGAATGCATTTGTGTGTAAGGTGTAGTCTGTGAGCCCCTGCAAATGTGCATGTATGAGTGTGTAAGCACTGTGTGAGTCCACGTGTGTGCATGAGTGGGTGCAAATGAGTGCACATGACAGTGTGCAGATGAGCTTGAGCCTCTGTGAGTGCAAATGTGTGTGACTGTGTGCATGTATTCACGCCAGTGCATATGTGTGAATGTGTGAGTAAGCATCTGTGTGTGTGAGCGTGTATGTGAGCGTGTCTGAGTACATGTGTGTGTGTTTGCCTGTGTTGTGTGGTGTGCACATGTAAGCAAGTGTACCTGAGTGTATATGAGGAGGTGTGACAGTGTGTAAGTGTTGGGGGGAGTGTGTGTGCCTATGCTCCTGTGGGGGCGGTGCCCCAAGTCACGGACTAGTGGAGGTGATCCCGAGGGAAAGGATAATTCTCTGGGCTTAGTCACTCTCAGCCAATCCAAGCACAAATTTCAAAACAGACCCAGCTGCATTTGTCATGGAGACTTCCTGCTACCCGGAGGGGCAATAAGGCTTCTTAGAATTGCTGCTTGGCAGGGACCTCTCGGAGGCACAGAGGGTTGGAAACTGAAGGGACTTGGAGCTCCTGTCCCTGAAGACTTCATGGTACCCGTGAGGAGACTGAGGCCCACAGCTGCTGGGGGACAGAACTGGGCTTTTGCCTCTCTGTCCAGTTCTTCTTGTGGCTCCCACCAAAATACCCCTTCTGCCTCCCTGGTCACCACCATTCATTCATTCATCCAGCAAATGTTTACTGAGTACCTATTAAGAACTAGGTGCCAAACTGAGCTCTAAAATACAGCCCAGGACCCTACCTCAAGGAGCTTTCCTCTCAGTGTAGAAAGGTAGACTGTAAACCAATAACCAAGCTGGTAAGATAATTCCAGATCCCGATAAGCGCCTCGAAGTCAAACAGGCAGCGTGATGTGATCCCGAGGCCTACTTCAGCAGGGTGGTCAGGGAGGGCCTCTGAGGAGCGACACTGGAGCTGAGGTGAGGGTCAGGGAGCCAGCTCCTCACAGCTGGGGCTCCAGACCTATTTTCTAAGTGACCTTAGGTGGAGCTGTCAGAAGTGCCACAGGCTGGGAGGCCTTGACCACTCCCCCAGTCCAACTCTGACAGTAAGTGATGGAGAAAAACCTCCTCTCCATGGGAAGTAGAGAAATCCTCCCTCAGAGAAGGCCAGGGCTGGGAAGCAAGGGGCCCAAGGCTGCTGGGGCCTGGGAATCACCGTCAGGGCCATGGGGGAACCATGAACTCCATTTATACCCTGAAGCGCTGGGCCAACCCTCATGAAGCTAATAGTCACCGCTGATGTTAAATAACAGTAACTTCTGACATTTGTTAAGGTCTTAGCATGAGCCAGGCACATACCAAGTGCTTCAGGTGTATTGCTGCATTTAGCCTCCTCGACACACCTTCGGAAGTGGGCATTGATGTTGCCCCCAGATTACAGGTGAAGAAAGTGGGTCCCTGGTGAGGTAACTTGCATAAGGCCACACCACCAGCAAGGGGCAGAGCTGCCACTTGCACCCAGGCCTTTGGCCACTTGCCCAAAGGCCGAGCCCCTGAGCACACACTCCAACCCCTCCTGCCACATCACACTGATGTGGACCCTCCTGGCCACCCTGCCCCCCGAGGTTACCCTGCCTGCTCCTGAAGCTCCTACCAATTCAGGCCTCACTACCTACCACACAGCCCTGAATTATGCCACCATCTGCAAAGGCCACAATCAACATCTCTGTCCTAACAGCCCCTACTAAGTGTCAGGAGTCCTGGAAACTTTACATGATTGCATTCTTCACCAGAACTCTTCAGGGTCAGGATTATCTATCTCATCTTCCAGCTGGGGCTGAAGATCAGGCAGCTATGGAGATGGGTGGGTAACCTGATCCCAGAGCCTGATGGCCCCATGCCTTTACCCAGGGTGCTGGTGGAATGTTTAGCCTGCTTCACTCTGTTTAAGCCTCAAAATCAGTGACTTCTTCCCACCACCAGTGTTGACCTATGCAGGGTTCAAATTCATGCCTCAGGAATGCTACAAATGATAGAAAATCCCCAACTTTAGGGGTCACTCTCAAACACTTGAAACCTCTATGCTGAAATGGTGAATGCCAAGGGTTCTCCATATCTATAACTCAGGGCTCTGAAAGAACAGGTGTGAAATAGTACAGTCCCATCTTAGTGGAGGGACCTTGGGCAAATGACTTAACCCTTCAGAATCTTGATTTCCCCATCTGTAAAATGGGGTTATATAATAATAGCCACCTCATAGGTTTGGATTCAGATAAAACCAAGGTGACATAACAGTGCCTGGCAAACAGTAGGTGTTCAGTAAAGATTTGTGGGTCCACTGGTTGGCATTGGCCTTGAGATCCTGAGGGCAGTGGGGTTGCTGTTTGGAGTCTAGATGGTGGGGTCGAGATTTCAGCTTCCTGGGTTTCCAGGGCCTTGCTCAGAGGGCCTCAGTCCTGAGCTCTCTCCCTCAGTCCCTGATTTGGGCCCAGCAGCTCCCAAGCTCTCCCACCAGGCACTGTGGGGGTGATATACAGGCCCAGCCTCTCCAGTTCAGACAAGCTGGGCAGAAGAAGCCACAGGTTTTCCTGAGAGCTGTGCCCCAGAGCTGCAGCTGAGGGAGGTAAATGTGTGCTCAATGGGGAAGTTGTTGCTGCAAACACCCGGTTGAGTAACATGGTGGGGGAAATCCAACAGGCTGCTGGGCCCCAGGGAGGAGGGCCTCCGGGGATGGCAGAGGGACACACTCCCTCCTCCTTTGTCCCTTTAGTCTGGAGGCACTGGTGGCTTCCTGCTGGTGCAACTCTCTAGGCTGCCTTTCCCTTCCCTGATAGCTGTAATGGATTCCCTATATCAATTCCCTCTATTTGACATATATAGAGGGGCTTCTCTTTTTCTGTTGGACCCTGAAGTCCAGAGAGGTAAAACCACTTGTCCAGAATCAAAGGGCTTGCCTGCGTCACCCATCCTCTGCTTCCTCAGCCCCCTCTCCCTTTGGAGATCTGCCTTCCTCACCCTAGGCCTGGGTCAGCTTCCCTCTCCTTTGCGGAGGGCTGCCTGGGATTGCAGTGAACTTCAGGAACCTCATCAGTTGATTCTCACTAAAGCATTACTGACTGATACTTGGGTCATCCAGAAGAAGCTAGAACCTCACTGGGCCTGTCCAGGGGAATCTGAGGCCACAGAAGAGAGGCAGTCACCCTGGAAACATTGCCTAGGGCATCTGTCTTCCCATCTCTCTTCACCTTTCCCCCTGTGCCCCCCAAGGGCTAAACCAAGCCCCAGAAGTATGAGGAATGCAGCCTGAAGAGGATGACCCCTCTGCTGTAGACAAAGATCAGAGCAGGGGAAGGGTGAGGAATGATTTGAGGCAAACAGGCCCAGGATGGGCACGTTCCCCCTCTGTCTGCTGTGGCAGGGGTCAGACCCGATGGTTCCTGGGGATACCTCCTCTCTGAAATTCCATGGATCTGTGACTCTCAGAACAAGGGCATGGATTTCCCTGGGTTCTGGTCCCAGTTCAGATCCTGTGTGATATTCTGATCCCTCCTCCCTCTGGCCTTAGTGTGGCCACCTGCTCAGTGGAGGGGTGGGTCAGGCTGGTCCAGGAGGGCCCTGGAAGAAGACCCTGGATGTGTGGGCTGATTTTTCATTCAAATCCAGGCTGTAAGTCTCCAGAAGCCCCTCTCAGGAATATGCTGGCATCACCTTCCCTGCCCATCTGATGTCCTGTCCATCCTGCCATCCCATGCTGGAGGCCCCCAGTCCTGTGCTCACTTTCCCCTGTAGTCCAGTCTTTATGAGCCTGCCAGTCCATCAGCCATGGGCCAGACCTCCCACTCCTGCTGTCAGGGCTCCACATTCGCCTGGCCGAGGGCTGCTCCCTCTCAGAGCAGTAGGAGGCACCACCTGGACTGGGTAGAGGTTCACTTGAGCCCTCCACCCTTCCCTCTATCTGGGGATTTTCCTTTGTTCCATTCCAGAAATGAACAGGAAACCAGGGCAGTTTCTAGAAAGATTGTAAGAAAGATTTCTAGAAACACTCCAAGAAAGGCACCGAGCAGAGGGGATGACAGGTCTCCCTCCGCTGGAGGCTGAGGTCAGGCCCTTCTAAGGTTTCCACAGACTGTTGGCTCTCAACCCGAGTAAGTTAAAACACACCTACTTCCCACATAAAACACTTTTGAATCACTTTATGAGTTGTGCTCACCTCTGAGGTGTGCTGCAGTTGACACGTTGTCCTAATATTACCCTCTGCAGATGTTTAGTGAAACATGTAAGAATTTCAAGCTTCCTGTCACTGAGCTCACACCCTGTGCTGTGTGATCTCAATCTGTCCCTGAAAACACCGCACTACAGTGAACCTCATTTTACAGGGGAGAAAACAGGATGAGAGCGGTCTAGTACCTTGTCTAAAAACCACACAGAAAGGGATCACTGTGCCATCCTCTCCCCACAGCCTGGACCTCTGTCATCCTGGATTCCTAGCTCTGCCCTGGGGACTCTGGGGCAGGAACTTCAGGCCGTGTGGGGCTCATGCCTCATTAGAAGAGCTCAGAGCTGCTAAATGGCCTGGCCTGCTGGACCTGAGCCCTCCTCCTGGACCACTTAGGTGCTGGGCGCTGGCACCACGGATCTCCTCCCAAGGGTGAGCTGCAGAGCGCATGGTTTACTTGCCAGGAGCCCCGAGGTAGGAAAACAACACCATAAATCATCAGGAAGACCGCATAAATATTTTGTAGCTGGGACAGTAAATAATGCAGCTCCCTAGATACACCCAATCCAGTTCATCTGCCCCACATCCAGTACCCAGGCAAGTCTGTCTGGGCCTCTCTCCTGCTTTGTATTTTTTAAACAAATGCTGAGGCCCAGTGCTGAGCACTTTTATATGTACCATCTTCACTGCCTAGTCCTTGCTCAGGCTGCTCCCTCTGCCTGCAACACCTTTCTCCACAAGGCTGACTAATTCATCCTCCTCCTTCAGGAGTCACCTCCTCTAGGAAGCCTTCTTTGATTTCCTGGGTGGAGTCAGGAGTCCTGGCTCTCATAGTGCCTAGGCTTCCTGCATGTGCTCACTTGGTGTGGTTATTTCCTAGTGACTTGTCTACTCTCCATCCGTCTGTCAGCTCTGAAAGAACAATCATATCCCTGGAGCTGAAAGTAAAACTTGGCACATAGTAGGTGCTCAAAAAATAATGTTGAAGGGTAAAATAAATTGTCTTGTTTCATCTTTAAATAAGTCTGTGGAGCAGGCATTATTGTGTTTCTTATTACTATTATCCTTATTTTACAGGCAGGAAAACTGAGGCCCAGTGGCAGTACTGGGACTGACCTCCCGCCTGTCTGATCCTGAGTCTAACGCTCTCTCAATAACCCATCTGGGAGCATATCTCTCTCCCCTGCAGACCTCAAGCTCCTTGAATCAGGGACCCTCTGTTTCTGCTCAGGGAGGCCCTTGACCCCTGCCATAGGCTCTGGCACCCGGTGGATGCTAATCCACATGAATGCGTGGCTACAAAAGGCAAAGCAGCAGCCAGGATCTCGCCTTGACCTGGGAAGGAATGCACAGTGAGCAACTCGGGAGCAGGAGGCCAGGCGAGGGGACTTATGATCCTTGGGCCCCAGAGAAGCTCTAAGAAGATGCATGTCTGGGGAGGGTCTCAGGTCCTAGGTGGAGGCAGCTTTAGAAGGTGCTTAGATGCAGCAACCCAGATAGATGTCTTCCATCCAAAGGCACCACACCACTTTGGGGTCAAATCCCTAACCAGGCCATTGCAGCCTTGGAGGAACCTGAGACGCAAAGACAGATGATCCTGTCTGCCCTCGCCCCATCCTGTGTCAGGCACTGAGAATGAGGACAAAGAAATCAGGACACAGGCAGTGTGAGGTGGGACAGGACAAGGACAGCATTGCACAAGAAGCCCTGGCCTGACCCCGGCCTCAGTTCTCGGCAGGAGGTGGCCTGCAGAAGGGAGGGTAAATGGGTTTGGACTGATGTGTCAATTCCAGCTGGTGGCAATGGCTCCCTGAAGCTGTGTGAAAGATACTGAGCTGTATCCCTCCGGGCTCTGTTAGAAGCGCTGTGATCAATTAGCAATACTGGCTACAGGCACAAAGCGGGGCATAGAATTTGTCAGTCCCCCCTTTTACCTCTCCTCAGCTCTCAGCACAGAGTAGGGACCAAATACAGGTCTGCAGGTTCATCACTGATTCATCACTGACGAGGGTTCATCGTTGACAAGGTCAGTGCAGAAGTCATCTGGGGTTAGTCATTCTTGGAGCTGGACATGAGAACACAGGGCCTTTTTACTATCGTGTCTGCAAGAACCAGACAGGGAACAGGGAGACAGGAGTGGGAAAGAATGACAGACTGACAGACCGTAAGGGAGAAGACAGATGCCCTTGAGAACTTCCTGGCAGTGTGGACGGAGATCCCTGAACCCAGGCACAGCTCTGCCCTCACCAGTCAGCAGCAACCAGGAGATTTCCAAGGCAAATTTCAGAGGTAAATCTTGGCAAGGACCCAGGTAGTGAGGCTTTGTGCTGAGGAGGCCAAGCCCAAGGCTCCTATGCCTGGCAGATGCAGGCATTCTCACTGGGCCTTGGGCGGTTCTTATTATGATTCTAATCTGAGACCAAGTTCACATTCACCACATCCTCTGCAGAGACCTAGTTCTACCTGTACTCCCAGGGGACTTCTTCTGAGATTGTGGGCAAGTAGGTTGGTGGAGGGCCCTGGAACTGGGGACTGGAGATGCTGTGAACCTGAGGGCCTGGGGCAAAGCAAGATGGGGCAGGCAGGGGTTCCCTGCAGCCCTGTTGCCCCTGGGCCTGAAGAGCTCTGGGCTGTGGGCAGAGTCTGCCATCTCAGGCCACCTTCTGGCAGAGCTCTGTGGCACTGGGTGGAGGCAGCAACTGTCAAGTTTTATTTTGATGCCCAGTCAGTCCCCTTGGGCAGCCCCATGTCGGGGGGCCATTGCCAGACACAGATAAAGACAGCTTTTTGGGAAGGAAGTCCATCCAAGGAAGTTGACCTCTGAGTGCAGTATACAAGAGTTCAGGATCCCACAGTCATCACGGACCCACCTCTGCCTAGGCCCTGGGGGCAAACGCTGCTCTGGGGAGCCTGGAGCTGCCAGGAGAGTAGATGACGGGCACTCCAGGACCTCTGGGACACAGTGTGAAGCCAGAGTGTGGAGGATCCAGAGGACCCACAGTGGACTCTCCATCCTTGTCCTCCTCCCCACTGTCCCCCTTCAGTCCTCCTCTCAGGCACCCAGGCCTTGGCTTTTGAGGGAAGGTGCCGGCCATGGGGGTGGCTGGGAATGAGGGTGCCACAAGGGCAAACCCTGAGCCGGAGCCATCTCTGGAGGTCACGCACCCTTGCTGGCTGGAGCCAGGTCTTCCTCTCACTGCCCCCATGCACCTGTACCCTCATGTCCTCCCGCCCTGCTGCCGCCACTCCAGGCCTCTCATAAACAAGAATTTATGCACATACACAGTACACTCAAGCATGTCAGCAACTGCCAGGGTGATGATGGAGGAAGTAATGGTGACTTCTCACCCAAACTTCCCCATCTTGAAGCAGCAAGAGTTGGGGACTCCACAAGTCACGCTTCAGGTGGGGGAAGGATCCTGCGTCTGAGCGCTTGTTGGCACTCGGGTGCAAGTACAGGCAGGCCTGCCTGGAGCTGCTTTATTATGCACTGCTGCTCTTGATTCTTCTAGGTACATCCCCACCTACTGCATCTTTCTCCCCAGGGCAGGGCTCAGGTGTCTCTTAGGGGCTTCCAGGGCAGGGCCTGCCAGCAGTGCAGTGCCATATGGTCCAGGGGGCCCCAGAGACTCAGGCCAACCCTGCAGCCTGACTTCCTGGGTGCTGGCGCTCCCTGGCCCTTTGCTACGTAGAGGCTCAGGGCACAGAGGAAACCAACAAACATGCAATGAACAGATGGCACTGAGCACTGCCATTGAGCATGGGGTGCCACCCTGGGAAGGCTGATCTTCACTAAGTGCCTACGGTGTACCTGACCCTCGCAAAGTGCTGGCCATGTGTGTGGTGGCATGGCAGGGGTGGGTATTGGGAGGAGGGGACATGGCCCTCAAGGAGGTGTGACCCTGCAGCTAGGGAAGGAACAAAGACATACAGCGTCTAAAGCTCATCCCTACCGGCCCCAAGAAGGTCACGTGCCAGAATGATTGCACCACGGAGCCTAGAGACCCACAGGCAAAGGGTCTAGAACTGATGCTGAAGGAAAGGAAGGGTGCTCCAGGTGGCCTAGGAGCCCCCTACACTAACACCTACACCCTCCCCCCCGAGTCTGCTGGTTGGAGTCCTAGCAGCTCACCCTTCAGTGCTGTGCCGCTGAGCTCACAGAGCAAAAGTCAGAAGGGCAAAGATTGGAGAAATGTCTCTAGATTCACACCCATGTATGCCCTTCCATGTGGACAAACCCTGTGCTCAGGGAGCAGGCTGTAATCAGCCTTGGGCACTGAAAAGGGGGAGGGAAGCTGAAGCTGGGCATGCGGGCAGGTGGAGGTCTCCCTCAGCTCGGTGTCTCCACCCCTGCACCTGCATCACCAGCCCCGGGCAGGGCACTCCTGTCTCCGCCCTACCTGCCCCACAGAGCCAGGCGTCACTAACACGAATGACAAAGCCCATACTGCACTCCTCCACTCATTTTAAGGTGCCTGTTGCCGTCATGCCTGCCTCCAGGTCTTTGCCCTGTCCTCTGCCTAGAAGGCCAGTCCTCCCAACCTTCTTGCTCCAGTTTCTGCCTGGAAAACCCCTTTTCCAAGGTGTCATTTCCTATGATCTTCAGCACAGGCCCAAATGCAGGCCCAGGCCTCTGCACGGCATTCAAAGCCACTGAGAATGTAGGTCTCCCACTGACCCCTGGGGTACTCTGTGCACCCCATGCTCCAGCCCCACAGGCCACAAAAGTGTTGGAGGAGACTGAGGTAGAAGTCCAAGGCCTGGCTGGTCCACATGTCCTGCAGAGGACCCCTGGCACCTTCCCTAGACAAAGGATGGATGCTGTGGTGGGGGCTGGCTCTGTTGCCCTCCAGTTGATTCTGACAGAGCATCAGTGTCCTCATCTGTGGGATGGGGTCAGAATGCTTGCTCTACCCAGGTGTAGGCAATCAGACAGTAATTGGGCAGCTCACCATTGGTGCCTGAGGGAGTCTCCTAGCCAAGGGGTAAAGAGGAGTGTGTCTGGGTGGAGCTTCAGGACCTGCTCCCTGCCTCCCTCAGAGTGGTCCATGCCCATCCATGCTCCCACCAGGTCCTCATGCATACTGGGAAGGAGGGGAGATGGAATAGGGAAGGCAGGGGTCCTTCTCCTTACTCTCACTGGGTCAGTTAATTCTTGTGGCCACCGAGGGCTGGGTCTCTTTTCATCCTTCATCGTGTTTCCGAGAAGCTGAGCTACCTGGCTGAGGTCACACACCAGTGAGGGCTGAGCTGCGAGGCAAAACCAGCAGCCCGGGGCCCAGGCATAACTACTAGATGCCCCCGCCTCTGAAGCAGCAGGTCGTCCTCCTGAAAGCCCAGAGGCTGCAGCCTCACACAGACCTGGGGGCCTGCCTGCCTCCTGACCTGCCGAGTGGCTGCTGGGCAAGATCTCACCTCTTTGAGCCTCAGTTTCCTCGCCTGTAAACTGGAGCTGTCTGGAGCACTAAACGAGAGGCTGTTTTTAACTGCTCAGCCTGTCCCTGGCAGGGGCCAACATCACCCTAGTGTTTACTTAATATGGCCCATTCTGTCGCCTCTCTTGTATCGCTGGAGCTGTCGAGGCCTGCAGGGATGGGCAGGGGCCTGCTCGGATCCTGCAGGAAGTCAGAGCCACCACAGGCCAATCACCCTGCCTGGTGGGGCTCGCCCAGGTGTCTACTCTGGCATGCCCACTAGGAGCCCACCTCCATTCTGCCACAACCCCCACCCTGACACAAACTCACTCCCTTGTGTGCCCACCCAGCCCTGTGGTTCGTCCTCCAGAAGCTTCATCTCATACCTACTTTCCAGCAGACAGACCCAGGATGCTGGGCCCACCGGGTTCCTACAAGGGTTCCCTCTGAGCTGCAGCTCAACTCAGGGACCTGATCAGTGGAGGAGCCTGAGGGTCCAGGCACCCCAAGTCCTAGAAGCCCTGAGGGAGGCAGACTGGGGGACAGTTGGAGGTACCAGCTCCCAGGTAAGGCCCTGTAGGGCAGGTGGGACAGAGCTGCAGGAGTCATCCTGAAACCCCCTGGTTGTCCCCTACTCTCACTTCCTCCTGGTCACCCTGTTCTCTCTTCCTTGGAGACCTGAGGGCTCAGGTGGACAATTGGGCTGGGGCATGTAGGCTGGGCAGGGATGGGTGAGGTGGTGGGAGGACTATCCCCCCATCCCTGGGTGCTGATGTTCCCCGGGGATAGAGGGCACGCTCTGCTCTGATCTCTGAGCTCTACCTAACCTGCTACAAGGGGTTAGGAGAGGCTTCCTGGAGGAGGTGGTAACTAAGCTAGGACCCACCTGAAGACTGAGAAGGAGTTAGCCAGGCATGGTATATCAAGCAAAGGGAAGAGCATAGGCAAAGGCCCAGAGGTGAGAAAGTGCAGGAAGTTGTCTGGTAGGAAGTAAAAGAAGTTTTTCTCACAGGAGCTGGAGGGTTGGCAGGGGCCGGGGAGGCAGGGCTAGACCATGCTGGGCCTGATCACCATGTTCAGATTTTATCTTTCATCCTGTGAGCTCCATGGTCACTTTGGGACTGGGAGTGAGAAGTCCCTGACACTTTAGGAGGATTGTGTGGCTACTGTGAAAAGAAAGAATTGTTGGGGGGTGGGGAGGTGGGGTCCTGAGTAAATAGGACTGCAGGTGGCCAGACAAGAGATGCTGGCGGCCCAGGCCAGGATGGTAGCAGTGGGGACAGATGAATGGAGAATTCAGAATGGGGAGACTGAGGCACCAAGGGGACAAAGACCTGTACAAGCTTCCACAGTGACCTGGGGCCTGGCCAGGATGGTGACATTGTGTAGTGGGGAGGGTGAGCAGCAAGGGAAGGGCAGGAAGCTACCCAGTGCAGGCCCACTTGGATCCAGCCCAGGGGCTGGGGAGCCTTTCTTCCCTCCTCCTCTCTTGGAGCAAAGCTTCTGCCTGAGGAAAGAAAGTCCATTTCTCTTCCCTGTAGCACAGCTGTGCCATGCACACCCACACAACACCCCCCACGGTGGCTGTGGTTTGGCCATCACCAGCCTTCTCCAAAGCCTGGGGGACAGTGGAGGCTTCCTTGGGGCTTTCTCTAGATTCCAGTGGCTTCATGTGGGTGGTGTGGAGGGAGGGAGCTTGAGGAACAGAAGGGAAGACTGGACATCTCTGCTACTCCATTCCCTGTCCCCCCCCCCCCGCCCCTCCTCCGGCACATACACCAGCCGGCACCTGGATGCACACACAAGAACCCGAAGGCAGATTCCACAGAACACTCCCACCACAGCCCCTTCTGCCCAGCTCTCAAATTCACTAACACTTCCCCCAAGTTCCCTCCTCAATGTTTTTGCTTTCCCTCTAGAGACATGCCCAAGGCAAAGAGTGGCCCCCACAGAAGGAAGCTACCCTTCCACCCCACAGAACAGAGCAGCATGTTGCTCTACAACATGATGGAGCTAGAGCAGACATCAGCGTGAACTTCCCAGGCTTCCAGATTGTGAAACCTGAGGCCAAGTTGAAACTAGTTCATCTTCTTTGCAAGGCCCCCAGGTAGGGTCCCAGGTCTCCCTGCTGGCAGCTCCTGTGATCCCAGGCCTGGTGCCCAAAGCTGAGGCTCCAGTTCCCATGCCCACCTGGGGAAACTTGGTACAGCTGGACTCGGCTGGCCTGAGTCCTCGCCCCACTGGCCTACCGTGAGGGTGTAAAGGGCCCCATGTAGGCCCCACCTGCGGGCTTAGATTATAGCCCAAACTTTGACCCAAATGCCATCTCCATCCAGAAATTCCAGCCTTCTTCCACCCCTCTTTCTATTGCCCTAGGATGACTACTTGGTGCCCACAGGCCCTGAGGGGCTGGCCTGGGAACTGGCTGTGTTTCTGGCCCCGAGGGCTCACCATTCCTGCTGCCCAGGCCTGCCCAGCAGCCTGGCCACCTGCCTAGCTGCTGTGGCCAACATGGTCACAGCCCGTGCCTGCATAATCCTGTGGGCAGAGGCAAGGCCCAGGCATGTGAAGGTGGTGGGGTGGGCAAGTAGCCTGAGGGTGAGACTCAGCTCCCTGGGGAGGCCCCTCTCCTGCCAACTTCTGCCTCTGCCCACTACAGGCTGCTGGACCCTGGGGAGGAGGCGTATCTCTGCCACGGGAGCTCACAGTCTGGGGGAGATGGACTTGAACAGCCCAGCTGCCTGCTTCCAGTGCTGGGCACAAGGCTGGAACCTCTGAATTCAGCATTTTAATCCACCCTCAGAGCAGCCCCAAGGGCTGGGGATTTTACAAATGAGGAAACTGAAGCTCAGAGAGGGCTGAGCTGAAGCTCAAGGTCACGCAGCCAATTAGTGTGGAAGCTGCATGCTAGTTCTTCCTACTCTGGAGCCTCTGCACATGTGTTTAGTGCCTCAGGAGAAGCACTGGACACTGGGGGTGGGGGTAGATTAGAATTAAGGAGAGGGCTCATAGGAAGCAGAGGACCTCATTAGTTAGGGGCAGGTACCTGGAAGGCTCCCTGGAGGAGGACTTTTTGCATGGGGCCTTGTTAGACGGCCAAGAGCTTGATGGGGCTGCACTCCAAGAGCAAAGCATGACCTAAACAGAGATAGGGGCTCTGAGGACCACCATGTGGAGGGATGGTGGGTGGGTTGGCAAGGGTGTCCTGGCGCCCCAGCGCCTCTCACACCCCTGGAGGACCTGAGATGGAGAGTGCTGGCTGTGCAGGAACCTTGTTCTGCTGGTCCAACTGGCCCAACCACTTCTCCTGGGGGCACTTCTCACTGCCCCTGCTCACAGCCAAGAGTTTGTCGGTAAACCCTGTATGAGGTCTGGGTCAGGAGCCTAGGAAACCTTAACCTGGTCCCAAGGTAAAATGATTAAAGGGTCCTGAGCCCCGAATGCTCTGCCACCTCCTTACACCTCCTCAGAAAGCCTGACATGATTGTGCCTTCCAACAGGACAACTTCTAAAATACAATGAGTGTGGAGGATAGGTCTCTCTGAGGAGATGAAATTACCCGTGCAGTTAGGAGAGGTTTCTACTTTTCTCTGTAAACTTGTCTTTATTTTCCTTATTTGCCCTGTTTTTCATCAGACAGCCAATGTATGTCATTACTTTTCCAGGTTTCTCTGGCTCTCCCTCCCCATCTCTCATCCCCTATCCCTCCCCCTATCCTCCCAGCTAGGGGGCAGGTTGAGGTGCTGTGGACGACACTCACACACAGGCACTCCGTTGCGCCATCCATGAAATGGGCGTGCTCAAGTCTCCCAGACTTTCCTGGATGGTGCCAGAGCGAAGGGCGAGAAGGCGCCGCCCAAAGCCCCGGCCCAGGTGGCAGCGTCACTCCAACCTCCAGGTGGCGGCCCGACCCGGGAATAGAGCCGGATCTTTTATAGTCGGGCCTGAGTCACGTGGCTGGGCGGACGCCTCCGGCCCGGGTTGGGAAAGGGTTCCCAGGAGACGTGCGCGGGAGACGTGCCTGCGGGGGCGTGTGCGAGACGGCGGATGCGGAGTGAGACTGTGGGGTGGGGTAGGGGTGTGCCTAGCAATCCTTCCCGACCCTCTTCAGCTCCGGGCCACCCCTACCCGCCTTTCTCCCCGCCCCCCTCCATTTCCCACGGGCCTAGGTGAACTCAGTGAGCTGCCAGCTGTGGAGGGAGACTGAGGCAGGCGAGGAGGCGAGGGAGCTGGTGAGGCCCGCGGCCCTTCCCGCCCTGTGAGTGACTGAGCCCCTCCGACTCCCCAGGTGTCAGAGCCTAGTGTGGGACCTGGCAGATCTTCGCAGAGGGGGTGCTGCTGAGGGCGGGTAATGGAGGAGGTAGAGGTGGTGTTGGAGAGCTAGGGGGTCCCCTGGGTCTCTGTGCAAGGGGATCCTTGTTACTCTGTGACTGCCTCTGACAACACCAGTGCCCATCCGTGCCCTTTGAGGGACCAAGGTGTAGAGGAGCTGGAAAAGGGGACTCAGAAGGACAAGGGCTGTGCGGTGGTCAGTGCAGAACTGGGGCAGTCCAGGGGCTGCCTGCCTTGTGAGAGCCCCAGGAAAGCCCTATGCCCTGAACTCCCAGAAAGCACCTTCCCCTTGTCTACCCCAAGCATTTCTCGTTTCACCCAAACACAAAGGTATTGAGGGCAGAACTCGTGGACTGTCAGACCCGTTTCACCAACTCTTTGGCAATTAACACCAACACTGATTGAATCTGAGACACGGTTAAGTCACAGGTCCAGCGGGGAGCCAGGATATAAACCCGGACCCTCTAGTTTCCTGGGCCAGCTCTTCCCCACCATGTGGCCCCAAGGCTACTGCCCATACTTGCCCCTTACCAGTGCCTGAGGCTGAAATCTCTGCCCATGATCATCTTGGTGACCTGAAGCATGGCGGAAGGTTGGATAATGTTCCAAGTGCCCTTCCCGCCTGTACCGCCCCCAACAGGACTCTCCTAGACGCTGCCATCCTGAGCAGTTACCCAGGAGTACCATCTCTGCTGGCTGGGGCCTCCTGCTCCAGAAACATGAGCCCACTCTCCCTTGGCCAGGCCAGTGCTCTAGGTGTGATGGGGATGGTACTGGCAGCCAAAGCTTCAGGGACAGGGATGATAATACAGAGAAGCAGAAACAGAGAGGGAGCAAGAGGTAAAGAAGCCAGAACAGGGACAAACTCTTGGCAGGGATCAAGTATAGGAACCAATCCTGTCCCCTCAACAGGCGGCCCCAGAGACAGGGAGGTCCAGGCCTTTTCCAGGGTACTTGGCTGAGTCCTGGATTTCCTGTGGAGGGGTCTGAGGGCCCCCAGAGTTCATGGACTCTGGGTAGGGTAGGGGCTGCAGGGGTCAGGCTGGACCAACCCTCCAGGGAGCCTGCAGGGGGACAGCCCTGGGTGGCTGCTGAGGGCAGGAGTCTGGACACTGCTCAGCACTACCTCTGATGGACCTGTTTCCTTGGCTAAAAACCTTGAAAGGGAAGAAGGGAAGGTATCACTTCTGGTGGCTGCTGTGGACCCAGCCCTGCCTAGGGATTTATGACCCATGCCATGAGATGCTATGGAAGGCTCTTCCAAGGCTGCAGCCTGTGACTTAGCAAAGTAACCTTACCTGTGCCCCTGGCTAATGTGAACTGAGGCTTGCCAGGTGTCCATCCTGGCTGAGGCGCCACACACATCATCTCACCCAACACTTAGCTCCTGGCATGGGTCTGTCATCAGCCCATTTCACAGGTGAGAACTCAGGATCAGAGCGGTGTGGTCACCTGCCCAGGGTCATACTGTTAGCACGTGACACAGCCAAGGCTTACTCCCATGCCTCAGCAGGCCCTTCTAAGGTCAGTACCAGTCAGGTTGTGGGTGCACAGAAGCAAGCTCATCTGGACCATGGCCTGGCCCACACAATGTGGCACCAAAGGGCAATTCCAACACTCAGAGTGACTCCAGCCAAGCTTGGCCTGGATTCCCTGGACCCTACATAAGCCTGTTCTCCCTGAAGCCCCTGGTCCCAGGGCCTGTCTCTGGAGGGAAGCCCACCCGCATCCCTTCTCTTCTTTTGCCACAGTGTGGCCTGCACAGCCTCAGCCTCTCTGCCTCTCTCTGAGTACATCTTGCTCCCCTTTGGAGTCTCCAGAGGAGAAAAACTGGCTGAGGCCAGTGTGCACTTGTAGCTCTTGAGCTCATGAGTCTACATAATCCTGGGGGCCAGGAAGATGCTTCCTGGTGTCTACTTTAAGTTCTTCTTCCTCCTGCAACACCAGCCCCCTCTAAAGCAAGTGGTTCTCAACAAGGTGTAATTTTGCCCCTCAGGTGACATTTGGCAGTGTCTGGAGACATTTTGATCTGTCACAACTTGAGGGAGGGGAGTACTACTGGCCTGCCAGGGATGCTGCACAGAACAGCCCCCACAACAAAGAATTATCTGACCCAAAGGTCAGTAGTTCTGAGAATCAGAACCCCTGATGTAAAACATGGGCTTTGGAGCCAGGCTGACCTTGGTTTGAATCCCACCTCTGCTGTTTACTAGCTGTGTCTCCTTGGGCACCTCTCTTTAAGACTCAAGTTTGCTCATCACCAAAAGTGGCACTAACAGTGGCCTTCACCTTAAGGGGTCTTGAGGACTGATCAGATTGCACACATCAACTACCCAGCACAGGGCCTGGCACTGAGGAAGCTCTATCAGTGACAGCCATTATTGTTTTCCATTTTTCAAGGTGAACCTCAGGGTGTGGGAGCAAAGTTCTGGTGGCTGGACTTGGAGCTCGCAAAGGGGCAGCCCTCCCTCTGGTGGTCCCTGGCACAAGCTGGGCCTATTGTGAATATAGAAGGAGAGGATGGGTTGGCCACTATGGTCCTGGATGGAGAAGCCAGAAAGGAAATTTGATCACAGGTAAGCAAAGGTCACTTGAAGTTTATCTTGCTCACCCTTCCCTCCAGCCCAACCCCAGGGAAGCCATGGGGACTAGGACACAAAACACACTAATGAATAGAGTCTCACAGCTCAGGGAAGTGCCAGGGATTCACAGCTGGGCGTCAGGGAGGACAGGCATTTGAATGGACACAACCAAGACAGGTAGAGATATAGGGATGGGTGGGAGATGGCATTCAAGACCAGGGAACAGTGTGTACAAAAGCCTGGTTGTAAGGAGTAAGGCATAAGACCTATTTCCCAAATGGTAGTCCAGTGTGACCAGAAGGGTCCATCTTGGTCGAAAGAGCCTACCCCAATGGGGTAGGGGACAGGCATCAGGGCTGGGAACCTAGACATTAGCCAATTTTCAAATTAGATCCTCCTTCTGAAATGTAGGGTAGCAGGCCACTCCCCCTACCCTCCATGTGCTGGGAAGAATCATTGTCATTTTTTTAATTTTTTCAGCCCAGACACCTACCACTCCACACACAAACATTTAAAACAATTTCAGAATCCATATCTCAACCAAGGCTCTCCAACCCTGGAGGTCTCAGTGGACACCCTGTCCCCCGACTCCTGCAGCCCTGTAACCCACCTGGTCTGGCCCCTTCTCCCCACCCATCTTCCCCAACCTAGGGTCCTCCCACCTGGACAACATGAGAGCCCCTCTGCCCCTATCCAGCCCCTCCCTTCTGCAGCCACTCTTTCCCATCCATTCCTCTCAGGAGCCCACGCCATCGTAACAGCTGTCACCACCTGCTCCTTGAGAAGAATGAAGTCCTGGCCATGGCCCCCTTTATCAGCTCAGGCCTCCTTAAGGATTGCCCCCCATTTTCATCAAGCAGGTCTCAGCTGGGAAGAGCTATTCAGACAGTCCTCATCACCTCTAGGTGGTCCCCCTGGAGGCTAGGGACCTGGAACCCTCTTCTTTGCCTACGGAAAGTGACATTTTTTGAAGTATGGAGTCATTGGCTTGATTTTTCTGAGCTTGGGGGCAAGGGAATGTACTCCCTGGGCCTTACTCTATCCCCAGATTTGAAGTCCAGAGGCTACTTGGTGAATAAATGAATGAATCAATTAATGAGTTATACCAGACAACCCAGTTCTAAGTCTGGAAAGGAAGCTCAGGAGCCTCCCAGGGGCGATGGGGAACTCTGAAAGGCGGGGCAGGAGAGAGGAATACTTGTGGATCTGGGTAGGGGCTACTCCCAGAATCGTTTGACCAGCAGCGGTGGGCCAGCTAGAGCATCTCGCCCTGGAGTGTTCCCACTCGTCTGTCGGGGCGAGCCGGGACCAGCTGGCCTGGCTGCGGGCACCAAGCCGGGCTGCGTCCGCACTCCAGCCAACAGGAAGAGAAGAGCGAGGGCCGGGCGAGGCGGGCGGGCCAGCTGGCGGGCGGGGAGTCCCGGGCGCCAGCGCTGGGAGCTGGGGAACCCCCGCCGACGTCTCTCCGGCTCGGTGTGCGGGGCGTGGGGTTGGGAGAGAGCCTCCCGGATCTCAGCGTCCTCTGTAAACTGAGGCCCCTTTCGAGGGCTTCTATGTGCCCTAATGGCGGGCGGGGGCGAGGTGTGCCGGGGCGGGCGAAGAGGCCCAGACTCTAAGTCGCCTGCCAGGAGAAGCTGAGCCTCAGGACCCCGGGGGAGCGGCTGGCGGAGGCGGGGCCTCATAGGGGGCGGGCCCAGGACGGGGCGGGGCGGCGGTCGGGCCGGCACCTGGGTGAGGTCGCGCCGCCCCACCCCCTTGCACTTCCGTGTGCCTCTGCGCGGGAGCGGGAGGCGGTGGCCCGGGAATCCCTTGAGCGACCCTCGGCGTCTGCCCGCCGCGCCGAGGCTCGGGTGGTAACTCGCCGACCTCCGGGCCCGTCCCGATCGGGCGCGCACCGACCCCCATCCGCGCCCGCTCCCGGGAGCCACGCAGGGAGCCGGCCCTCAGCCGCCGCGACCCCTGGCGCCTGGCCCGGCGCCCGGAGGTGAGTGAGGGCCGGGCCCAGACGTGGGATCGGGCAGTCCTGAGGGAGCGCCACCCCTCCCTTCCCCTCCCGCTCCGGTTCCCGTTTCCGAAACTGAGAAGCTGAGCCGCGGCCGGCGAAAGTCCCGCCGCGCTCCGAGACCCGCCGGTGCCTCGGTGCCCCGCGTCAGTCTGTCCGTCTCTCTGTCCAGCGGTAGGGGCCTAGGGCCTCTCTCCCGTCTGTCCCTGGCCCATCTCCACCCGCCTATGTCCTCAGCGCTCCGAGGGTCCGCCTGTCCTTTCCGAACCTCTGGGGCCCTCCGTCCCCACCCCCTGTGTTCCCCCGTCCGCCTCTCCTTAGTCCCCGTCCGTCTGTCTTTCGCCCCGCTAGCGCCCCATCACCCTACCCCCATCTCCTGCAGTCCCTTAGATCCCGTCCCCCTGGAGCGGCACTCCGGGCCCACGCTCGCCGCCCCCTGCCTGTCCTGCCGCCTCTCCTTTTCTACCGCGGGATTGAGGCCACGCTTCCCGCCGGGCCTCGCCTCCCGCCCCTGGGACCCTGCCTGGCCCAGCCGGAGCGGCGCCTCCTCCTCGCTCCCTCTTTTCTTTCAGCCTCTTAGTCTTTTCCCCCATCTATCTCCGGGCTGGGCGTGGCTCTAGTCTCCACCATCCCCCTCTTCCCGTCCCGCCCCTATGCCTCTTTGAGCCCCCTCCTCCGGTAGCCCCTTCCCAATCCAGATACCACCCCTGTGGGGGCCCAGCCAGGAGAGGGGAGGGGGTGGAGGAAAGCAGGGTTGAAGAGGCAGGAGGTAGGCACCGTCAGAACTGCCTCACTTCCCCACCCCCCTGTTTGTCCTTGTCAGGGAGGGGAGAGCCCTACTGAGCCCCCGACTTAAACTTGGTCAGAAAGATCTGGTATAAGTTGGGGGACGTCCCTTTCTCCTCTGGCCCCTACCCTATATCCGTGGACCCTGTCTTGTGCTGAGTTGCCCCATGTAGATACATTGTGTATCTATCTCCCTGTGTGTTCTTTGTCATTGTTTCTGGGATTTGCCCCTGTGTGTCTTTTTAAATATGTGTGAGTTGCCTCTTTGTGTGTGTGTGTGTATCTCTGTGTGGGTGTCCTGAGTCTCTGTGTGCCCTTTGGAGCTATGTGTGTACTGTGTTCTTTGTCACCAGATTCCCCTCTATGTGTTGAGGGGTGTATGTGTGTCCCTGTGTGCCTGGAGGGTCCTGTGTTGCACACTGGGTGTGTAATGGTGACCCACTGGCCATGAGTACATTTAGACTGTTAATTGTGGAAGCCCACAGTATTAGTGTCAGCCCACTAGGCTCATGTGTGTCTGTATGAGTGTGTGTTTGTGTGTGGACTTACATGTTCTTCCTCTCTTTCTACCACTGAGCTGCTGTGACTGGGCTGACCTGGTCACTGAGGGAAGGCACTGGTCCCTTGGGCTTCCTCCTTCCTGCTGTGGACTGAACTGGGGTGTGGTGGGCTGGCCGGTAGAGGGCAGTTTGTGTGTGTGTGTGTGTGTGTGTGTGTGTGCGCGCGCATGTGTGTGATGTGGAGGTATTTGGACAGCTGTACCTGGCTGAAGGGTAGTATGAGGGATCTGGGGTGTGACAAGTGTGTGACTGGGGGCAAGACTGAGGGTATGACTGGTGGGAGAATCACGGTCTGACTGTATGAAACTGAGGTTGTGTGCTTGGGGAGTCATTGTGATTGTGGGGAACCGAGAGTGCTTGGGCGTGGGTGTCAGTAGCAGAAGGAGATGCAGCAAGGTGTGTGGTGCCTGCGCCCTGGGGTGGCAGTGCTGGGAGGGAAGGTGATGGCCCAGTGTGTGTGTGTGTGTGAGCTTGTGGGAGGCAACAGCATGCTCAAGCCCATCCTTGACTCCTGGGGAGACTGGAAAGGCCTCATCTCTGACCCTCCTCCACTCCCCCCAAGTTCACAGACACCTGAGGGCAAGTCTTGGGCTTTGCAGTGTTGTGACCAAGACCTAGAGCTCTGGGCTGAGAAGGGTTTGGGCTCAAATACTCCCCGTGCCTTTTAAGAGCAAGAGACGGGAGCTAGCTTCTCTATGGCTGTTTCCTTATCTGTAAAATGGAGAAAGCTGTGAGTCCTGTGTCAAAAGTCCTTTACCATAGCCTTGGCCCATAGTGAATGCTCAGCACATGATAAGTCTCATTTGGTGACCACTCACCTCCCCCCAAACTGTATAGTCCCCATCCTCCTGGGAGCTGGAGCTAATAAAAGGCCAGATAGTCCCAACCCAGTTTCCTGCCTGAAAGGGAAGGCAGCTGACAGAGACCCCTGCCAACGTCCAGCCTTGTTGAGCCCACATGACACACTCCCCGCCCAAACTCAGTAGCAGAGATGGGGAGAGAGTGGTGGGGGTGATTTGGAGTTGTGACTGCAGGGCACTGACACCATTTTGCTGGTGCAGCTAATTGAAGTTTAAATTAAAATGAGAATAACTTAAAGTGCAGACAAAAAGATAAAGCTTAAGGATGCCTCAGCCTCCAGAGAATGGTGATGGGGGTCTTCAGCTGAGGAGGGCCTCACATTTGGGGATGAGAGTCTTTGTGGAGGCCTGGCGTGGCCTGCAGAGAAAGTGCTCAGGTCTTTCAGCCAGGAGACCCAAGGCACCTTGCTGCCTTTGCTGTTCTTTCCTTTTAGGACTTGTCTGGGCCTCTGGTGTTTTAGCTGTAAAATGGGCAGTAATGTGTGAATCACCTGAACTAGAAGGTGCAAAACAAGAAGTAAAAAAGTGTCATTATTCATTTGGCACTCCCAGTGGGAGTTCAGCACAGCAACTGCCACACCTCCTCACTGGAGCCTCCGAACCACCTGGGGAGATGTATTCTCCCCAATTTAAAGATGAGATGTTTGTCTCAGCTGAGGCTCAGAGGAATTGCCCTGGGCCAGAAAGTGGTGGTACCTCATTGCACCCTCGGTCTCCAAGCCCACAGGGCAGGCTCTTAAAGACAGAAGGATTAGGGACAGCTCTCTTGCTGTGTCTGTAGTGCAGAAATGCTCCCAGGGCTAAGACATAGTGTTCTGACCCCTAGCATGGAGTGGACACATAGCTGGTGCCCTGGAAAATTTGGGCCCAACACTTCATTTCACAAAAGAGAAAGCCATATCCAAAGAGATCAAGGTCCCAGAGCCAGGTGAGGTTGAGCCTGGCCTGTGTCAGCCGTGCTGGGGCTGACTGATGGGGAGAGCCTGTTTGGTGGCGCCTCCCGGCTCAGCTGTTTTCTCTTGTTCCTGCAGGTGTGCTGGGAACCTGCCCAAGTGAGGCCTGCTTCTCCTGGTGGTTGTTGTGAGGCTGTGGTGGCAGCAGGAGCCAGGATTAAAGGCAAAGGGGAGCTGGGAGCCCCAGGTAAGACAGGGTCCCCTTAGGCAGATGGACAGATGTTCTCTGTACAGGGATGGTCTTCCTCTTTGGGCTCCTCCCCTTCCGCCTTGGGACTGGAGTAGGGGCGGCACACAGAGTCCTTGGTTTAGGTGTGGGGCCTGGGCGCCCAGAGAGGATAGCAGTTTTCCCTGCCCCTGAGAGCTCCTTGCCTGGACCTGGCCTCTGGCCCAGGGAAGGCTTTGGCCTTGGAGCTCAGAGGCCTGGGGCCCACCAGTGGTTTGGTGCCAGGAGTGATGACATGGAGTTGGTCAGTTGGAGAGGAGGTGGTGTCTGAGCCAAGGGTGAGGGTGGATGTATCAGCTTTTCCCTTATGGCCCCTTATCTCTGCCTCAGGCTGTCCTCATCATCACGCAGGGAAACTGAGGCTTGCCCTAGGCCCTGTAGGGGTTGGACACTGAACGGGAAATGGAACAAGGTCTCTCAGCTTCTGGCACAACGAAGCTCTCTTCCGCACCCCAGTTTTCCCATTTTCCCAACCTCTCTGGGGCCAGAGGAGAGACTCTAAATCTGCCTCTCCAGCCCAGGTTCAGGGTGAGCTGGGGAGTCTCTAAGGAATTCTGGGGAAGTCTGCACCCTCTCAGGCCCCTTATAAAGCTGAAAATTTCTTCCTTTGGGGCCAGACTTGCCTCCTTCCGCCCTCATTATGATAGGTAGGTAAGAGTTAGCCAGTGAGTATCTGAAGTCCAGTGAACAGGATTCTGGGGGCCCTGGGGGGATGCTGAGGGTGGAAAAAGTGTTCTTCCCCCCAGGAGTCCTCTCAAATCAACCCCTCACTCCCACCCCTACGGTCAGGCACCTACAGGTCTTGAGAGTGAATAGACAGTGGAGCTGGCGTCCTGGAGCCTAACTCCGGGGAGGGGAGTGGAGGCAAGGGGTCAGGGCCCTCAGTCCTGGAGTGGGAGTTGGGGCTGAACAAGGGCAGGGTCTACACTGGATCAGCCTACCCCCGAACCTGGTGGGGAGGAGGTATGTATCCTTGACTGGCTGCGGGCCTCTGCTAGGTGAAATCATGGGGCCTTACCCTCCCACCACAGAGCCTCATTCCCTGAGAAGTTCGATTAATTAGCCTTGGAGCCAGCCTACTTTCAGCTCTCAAACATCACCTACCTTTCCAGCATAGATGTATGTACGCTCACACACAGATACAGAAACGGAGCTACACTCAGCACCCATAGCCACAGACCCGTGACTGCCTGCAGACGCACCACACATGTGCACACACACTCACCCACAGGCACGCTCAAACACGCACACAGATGCTCACCCAGTCATCCATGCACTCAGACACCTGCCCACACATACCACACTGTGCGCATTCTGGGTCAGAAAGGGGGGGTCCTTGGTCAGGGTCACAGCCCAGCCTGCATCTGGCACTGAGGGTGAGGTTTGAGTTGTGGCTGTGACCACAGGCACTCCAGGGGACTGGATCACACTGGGAGGTGGGCTCTGCCTAGGCATTCACCAGCTATCCTGCTCATCTGGGCCAGGCCCCTGGGCTGACCAGGGCTTGGCATTGGAGGGGAGAGGAGGGCATGAGTGTGGGGGAGGGACCCTGTCAGCTGTGCCAGCACCGTTTGTGGCTGCAAGAGAGGAGGAAGTGGGCTGCCTGTGGGCATGGGGCCAAGGTGCGCACAGGCGGGTGCGGGGGTCTTGTCAGCTCCTCTGTCCCCTGCAGTGTCCATGCCTGGTGCAAGTGGAGTTGCTGGGCTCTGGGGTCTGGGAGGCAGCCAGGGTACTTCTCCTGGGGTGGTCTGTGCACTTTCCAAGGCCTGGGCCCAAGGAGAGACCGTCCGAGGTGTTTCCGGAGGCTCACTTCCTCTGGGCTGCCCAGGAAGTGGTTTTAGAGTGGGACTGACCAGCTCTACATCTGTGGCTTGCTCTGCCTGAGCCTTGCCTCCGAGGGGAGCAGTGTCTGGCCATTGGATTAGGCCGACTGAACAGGCTTTCCACAGTCAGGGCTGGCCAGGTCTTGACAGAGGCTCAAGGAGAGGGGTGGGGACGCTGAGGCCACAAAGTCCCCTGCAGCCCCCATGACCGGAGCTCCTCCCTTCCTCCAAGCTGTAAGCCAAGGCTCAGAACATGAGCTCTGGCAAGGATGGCCCGTTGTGTGTGAGTGGTTCTGGGATTTGGCAGCTCCAAGCAGCCATATGAATGAACCTAGGCAAGTGGCTTTGACACCTAGTGCCTCAGTGTTCCCCTCTGACAAATGAGACCATGACAGCATTCATCTTTACGGGGTTGTGCTGGAAACGACAGATAACGTGTGCAAAGTAGCTAACACAGTGCCTGGCATGCTGCTCATGTTTAGGGAGTAGAAACTGTAGTTACATAAAGCACTTAGCACTGGGTTCATGGTAACTGTTCAAAGAACAGCAAGTGGTGCTGATGATGGGGTTATTATCGTCTGACGGCCTGGGCACTGGCCCAGTGTCACAGGGCCAAGTGGCTGCGGAGCCCAACTGAGAAGCCAGGTCTCGATTCTGCCTCCAGCAGCGACGCTGCAGGGTGGAGAGGGTTCCGTATTTTCAGTATGTTCTGCGTCCTCCGAGGAGAGGAGCTACACAGTGGAGCAGCTGTGCCCACTCAGCAGCCCAGCCCCTCCTGCTCTTCTCCCCCTCACTCCCTTTCAAAGGGAGAAAAATAGATCTGACAAATGGATGCAGGGAAGGGAAAGGCAGGCTGCAGCTGCCTGCTGCCCTGCTAGGCTTCCCCTGGGCCCCTCCCCTGCTCTGGCCCCCTGTGGGACGTTGGGCTTGGAGAAGCTGAGGCTGGCGGTAAGGGGGTGGCTGGTGAGCCCTCCTGCTAGCCTGTCTACCCTTCAGACCCCTGGAGTCAGCCTTTATGCTGGGGAAGGGGCAGACATCTGGGGCTGTGGAGGCTGGAGGAGTGGGGAGAGCTAGAAATCCCCCTTAAACACACCCCACATCCATACATACATTCTTGACATGTGGCAGCTGGTGGCAAGGACCTGCCTGTCCTGGGAACACACAGAAGGTCAGCCCAATGAGGTGGAGCAGAACTTTGGCTTTCATTATCCAGGGCCAAGAGGCTTGGGGCCTCGGGTGGTGAGTAATAGTGATGGCAGTGTAGTGGGTAGGGGCCAGGAGGCTGGAGATTGGCAGAGCCCTGGGCTAGCAGTGTGAGTGAGGGCATCCTGAAGGGTTAGGAGCAAGATCTCTGTGGACATGAGATGGATCTGGCTTCAAATCCTTCAAATTTACTGTATACTCTTGAGCCAGGGAATGGACTGCTTTGAGCCTCAGTTGCCTCATCTGTGAAATGGGCAGATCAGGGTGTCCATCAAGACCTAAAAGATGAGAAAGAGCCAGTGTGTTTTGGGAGAGGAGCAAGAGGACAGAACAGCAAGCTCAGAGGCTCCTGAGCAGAAGGGAACTCGGCTGTTCACGGAACTGAAAGGAGTCACTGTGGCAGGGCCAAGGAGCAGGGTGGGGTGCAGTCAGAAGACTGGGGAGAGGGGTCTGGGCTCATCAGAAGGGAGTGGGAACCACTGGGGACTTGAGCAGAGGTTGACAAGATCTGTCTAGTTGCTGGGGCTGAGGGACCGTGGGGGCCAGAGCAGAGGCTGGAGGGCAGTGAGCAGGCTGGTGCAGGCCTGGGGAAGGTGATGGTGCCGGGATGGGGCAGTGATGGAGAGAAGAGAGGACTTCAGGATAGACAGGAGGCAGAAATGATAGCATTGCTGTGTGGGGAAGATGGGGGGAGGATGAAGACAACCCCCAGGTGTCTGGCCTGAGTGCTGGGGCAGCTAGGAGGTGAGGGGCACTTGTGTGGGGAACATCAGTAGGCCTGGTTTGGACATGTTAGAGCACCTCCAGAACATGGTGAGGTTGGGGTGGCAGGTGGGTTCATGAGCCTGGAGTTCAGGAGGCTCTGGAGAAAGTGGAGACCTGAGAGGCAAGAAGTATCATGTAAAGCCCAGACTGGGGACAAGAGGGTTCAGCAGGCCTTTGGTGGGGAGTTTGAGAGGCCCTGGGGTATAGGGCTAGGTTGGCTGTCCCTCAGAGGTCCCTGCCAAGGTGCCTGGGAGGGCAGGCTTGTGGTGGCTGAGCTGCTGTTTTCACAACAACCCAGGAAGCTTTGGATCATGTCTTTGGCTATTTTGGGTAAACAGTCTCAGTGGAGTAGGCAGTCACCAAGACCCGAGGCCAGAGTAGGTGTCCACTTGGTGTGAGCTGTGGAGACTAGGGGCTGTGGCTGGGGGAGATAGGAAGAGAATTGCAAAGTCTGTAAGTATCAGGGCTGGAGAAAGCTGAGAGGTCTCCACTGTCAAGACAGGGAAACTGAGGCCCCAAGAAAGACAGTAGTTGGCCTGGGGTCTGTCAGTGAACCTGGGCTGCCTTTGCCCAGCCCAGTCTCTTCCTGCAGCAGCAGACCAGAGCAGGGCATCACAGGGCTGTGCAGCTTGAGAGAGCCCTTGGAACCACTGATCCAAGGAAGGAGGCCCCTATGACTGTAGGACAGCTGGAAATGGGCAGTGGGCAGGTGGGGAGAGGGTCAGGTGTGAGGATGACAGTGATATTAAGGACGATGGGGCCAGGTCCTGCACTCAGCACTGCCTCCTGGACAGGGCAAGATCATCCCTTTTATAGATGACACTGGATGACCTTGGCCATGCTCACAGGGCACCCTGGACAGGCCAGACCTGAACTAGACCTGTCCAGCCCACACCCAGGCCTCTGCTCTCCAGATCCTCTGTTCACTGCCCACTGTGGGCTGGCACACCACGGTCCTGCCTCTCTCCAGCTCTCTCCTGATCCTAAAGTGGGGAGGCATCATCTGGGCCTCAGGTGACCATCTCTCCTCTTCCCAAACACAAAGGCTGTTGTTGGCAATTAGGAAAGTCACAGGGACTCTAGGATGTGAGGCCCAGAGAGAGGGCTGAGGAGTGGACTTGGGACTCATTTCTGTGGGGATTGGTGGAGGAGCCGTCCCCTCCCCCAAGCACATGCCCTTGTCCTACTGGAGGCCAGAGGAGCAGTTCTGGGGCTGGAACCAGAGTGTCCCTTTCTGCCCCTCTGGGGGCTGCCCCACTGGCTTGATGGCTTTGGGTGAATTACCCATCCTCTTTGTCAGGTTCTGCCCAATAAGTCTGGAGCTAAGTGGATGTCCTGTGTGGGGTGCGCGTGTGGCTGCTCCACCTGCACAGGTGTGAGCCCTCCCCTCCTCGTGTGTGCCTCCTGTGACTGCACCTTTGACCCCCGGCCCCAGCCTCAGCCTCCGCTGACTTCCCTGCAGACGGGGAGGCCGCCCAACGGTGAGCCTGACTGGCCCACTCCTTCCCTTGTGCACTTTGGACTTTGCCCTGGGCCAGGAGGGACTTGTTCCACCTGCCTCAGTGAGGAGGCCCAGCTGCCCGATGCCCAGCTGCCCTTCCCTCCTCTGCCATTGTGCCCCAGGGGTTGCAGTAGAAAAAGCTACATTTGGACTTTCTGGTGCCAGACCCTAGTCAGGCATGTGTGGGTTCTTCCAGGCTTGTGAGTTTATCTTGGTGCCTGCCTGGAGTGTCTCTGCGCCTGTTCGTACATTATGTGCTCGCAGCTCCCTGTATGCACACAGATCTCTCTGTGCTGGTGAATGCATGTGGGTGTGGATGTCTTGTGTGATCTGTGTGGGCCTGGATGTCTGTCAACAGGCAAGAGCCAGTGAGCAGGGGTGTGTTTCTCAGTGTATGTCTCTGAGTTGTTACAGGAGTGTGTGTGCCTGTGGTTACAGCTGTGTGTTTGTCTCCAACTGCAAGCAGGGCTCCCCACGTGTCACTGTGTGTTTGGGTTGGTGGGTGTGCCCATGTGTGCACACATGTGTGGTTATTCTGGGGAAGGCCTTGAAGTCCCCCCGCCCCATGCTTCTCACAGAGGCCCCCTTGTCCTCAGTCTTGCCATGAAGGGGCTCTTGTTCCTCCCTTTGGGCTACCTGGAGTCTTCCTTCTGGCTGAGCCCAGGGCTTCCCCCATACTAGGGCCAGCTGAATGACTCAAGCCTGTGCCTGGTATGGACTGTGTCCCCAGGGAAGTTCTACACCACACATGTGCTAGCAGAGATGAGCGTGAGCCAGTGACAGCCAAGGTCCCAACCTACCCCTCAGACGCTTCCAGACCTTCTGGCCCAGTGGGACCATGGCACTCCTGGGCATCTCTCAGATTGAAGCCCTTTCTGACACTCCCAGCCGACAGGCCCTTCCAGCCCCCATTCTGCTCATGCCCAAGTGGTGGTCATGTCCTCCTTTGTAATTACGTGTTTAGTGACTGTCCCCCATTGGGCTGTGAGTTCCGTGGACCTGGTATGTCTTTTAACTGTGATGCCCACTGGCTGGGCTGGATGAGGCTAGGGGCCACTTGAGGCCAGGCTGGGCCTTTGAGACCTACAGCCCCCACCCTATCATGTGCGGAATCATGTCATCACAGGCATGGATTTTCCTGGGGGAGGGGCTAGGTCTTTTATTGGTTCTGAGTGTATGGCAAAAGCAAAAGTTTCAATTCTGCTGCCCGGGCCTCACCTCTGATTCTCATTGGATTCCAGTGGGCCAGATCGGCCAGCAGTGGAATTTTTGAATGTCCCCAGGACAGTCAGATGTGTGGCCGGGGCTGAGAAGGCTGAGCTACAAGCAGAGATACCCAGGTCCTCCGTGTGAGCATGATCCCAGACACCTGCACAGATTACTGGCAGAGGCACGTGAGTTGAAGGAGCATCTGGCTTTCTGGCAAGTGGGGAAGGATCCTCTCTGGCTGGACTTTAGAGCCATCTGTAAGGATATGCAGAAGCTCAGGAGGACATTCTGGCTGAGGGACCAGCATGTGCAAAAGCAGGGAGCCTGGAAAGTGAGGCACGTGTTCACAGGGTAGCCAGGGGTGAGATCTGAGGTGGTGTGCAGGCCAGGGCCAGGCTAACATATGGGCTTTCTCCAAGGGCAGTGGGAGCCCAGGAGGTTCCAAGCTATGAGAAGACTGGAAGGAGAATGGAGGGGGAGAGACCAAGAGTGGTGACGGGTAGAAGGGGTCACTGGGGAAGGGGAGGGTCTGTGTGTGGCAAGGGAGAGGGTGAGAAGGCAGTCTCAGCTAGGGGAAAGCAGGTGTGGGGAGCATCCCCTGTGCTGAGACTTGGTCATGACGTGAGACCGTGGCTGGTCCTCCTCCCAGGACACGAGGGCTGTGGCACAGGCCCTGGGGGAAGGCCTTGGAAGGGTCTTTCTAGCCCTTCCCCTCCCCTACCTCCTGCTTTTCTTGCTGAGCCTATTTCCTGGGTTGTGAAACCCCCGTGGCCTCGCTGACTTGCTTCTGTCTGGCAAGGCCATCTGGGGAAGCCATCCTCACAGCTGAGCTGCCGCCCGCTTGCCTGCCCAGCCCGGCAGCTTCTGCCATGCCCAGCCCCCTTGCCCTGTTGCAACCCTGCCAGGGCTAGTCCTGCTCCCTCCTGCTGATCACGCTGCCTCTCACTGTCCTTCCGTCTCACTGCCTGGGCCTCCGTGTTTCCTCATCCTTCTGTTCATCTCTGAAGACCGATATGGGCTGGACCTTGAGTTCTCTCTAGGCGGTGTCTGCATCCCTAGAGGGCCTAGGTCCACACCGCCCTACTTTGCTCTGCTGCCACCACCACCACCCTTGACTGGCAGCAGGTGGCACCTTCCGTGGGCAGAAGGCAGAGGCCAGCCCGGGGCTGGGCAGGTGTGTGTGGGAGAGGGTTGCATGGGAGGGGTGCGTCCCCCACTCTTCAGTGGTCTGTTTAAGGGAGCCAGACCCCAGACCCTGAGGGCCTCGGCTAATCCTACTCACCCTTGCTTTGCTTGACCTCAGCTTGCTGCCTCTTGTTTTACAGGCAGACCTGGCAGGCTTTCTGAGGGAGCCTCCCTCCCCATTCTCACGCTCTCCCCAAGAGCCTGGCCAAGGCCTCTCTTCTTGGGCCCCACTTTGCTCCTGTGTCCAGCAGTCATCCCCCAGTGGCCTGTAAGACAGAATCAAATGCCAGGGAAGGGCTGGGGTTCAGGGGACCAGGCCGGATAAGGGGGCCGGGGACCCTCATTGCAGGGCCCTGTCCTTGGTTTCCCCTGTGTACAGAGAGGGGCTGGGCATGTCCGTTTCTGAAGGCCTACCTTTTGGGAGACATTTTGGCTTAACGGGTTTTATTTTTACCTCTAACAAAATTGTTATCAAACAAGTTACATGTGATTGTTGTAGAAAAACGAGAAAATGCTTTCTTATTCCTGATGGCGCCCCCCAGGCCATGCCTCCCCACCCTCCTTTACTGGGACACACACACACGTGGATGTGTCACATGCACACTTGTCCTCTGCACCATGAGCTTCAACTGGTGCAGTCATTCTGGTCACCTCGAGATCGGCCTTGCCCACTACCCTGGACTGGCTAGGAGTAGGTTTCTACTGCCTGGAGGAAGAAGCCCGCCTGATCCCACCCGGCCTGGCCCTGCCTTTCCTTTTCCCTAGGCTGCTGTTCTTGGGCACAGTGGGTAACAGGGCCAGCAAGTCCTCATCCCCAAGGGCTGGGATCCAGCCAGATGTTCCCCAGGTTTTGAGAACTGTAGTCTGGGCCAAGCGGCTGGGACAGGAGGGAAAGTAGCAGTTCAGGGGTCTGTACCACCCTCTTTGTACAGTAGTTGGGAGGAGGGGAGTCCCCAAGGTCAGGTCTAGGACCAGCCTGAAGGAGGTTGGTGGGGATGGACTCTGGTCAAGCACAGGGAAACTGTCTCCTGGTCCCTTCACTCCTTTCCTTGTTTTCTCTGTTCTCCTGGTTGTGTTTGTGTGTATTGCTCCTGGCACATTTATCTGTCTCTGCCTCTGCCCCCTCTTGCCCTTCGTCTCTTCTTCCTGACATGGTAAACCAGAAAGAACGTGGGCTGCCACATCAGGCAGGCCCAGATTCAGATCCTTCTACCACTTACTGGCTGTGTGATCTTGGGCAAGTCATTTAGCTTCTCTGAGCCTGTTTCTTCATCAGTAAAACACTCACCTCTGGGGCCTGCACAGGAATAAAGTGAGTTAATGCCATAACAAGCTTAGTCTGGTGCGTGTTGGCGTCAGAGAAGGACAATCCTTCTTATAAGTGAAGGCACTGAGATTCACACTCAGGCCCTTTGACTTTAAGTCTGGTGCTCTCTGCTTCATGGGGCTGCCTCTGCTGTAGGCTGGAGAAGGAAGGGAGTAGAGACCAGAAGCCCACAGGCAGCTGGGAAAGGCCTGGCTGGCCTCAGCTGGTTCCAAGGAGCTGGTCCCCTGGAGGCCTGTGTGGGGTCCAGCCCCTGCCACCTCCATGGCCCTGCAGAGTGGTGACGAGGTTGAGCCAGTGGCCTTCCTTTGCGGCCTATGGGCCTGAGCCAATTTGCATGGGGGCTATAAATAGTTGGCCCACCTCACTCTTGTGCTGTCACTCCACCCCCTGGCCTTCCCGCCGGTGTTTAGATGCTCTACAAGGTAGGTGGGTGACTCTGGCTCCTCTGTGCAGGGGGGACCTAGTGTGCAGGGTCCCAGGACCTCCCCCAGGGTCATGTGGTGAGGGATGAAGATGCCTCACAGTGTCTTTTTCCCTCCGGGGGTCTGGGCAGTGCAGTTGGTGTGGAGGAGGTGGTAGAATCTGGCCAGGGCCCATGCTCTAGGCTTAGGCCTGGGTAGTTGGGGCTAGTGACCTAACCCTAGTGTTTTGTCAAGTAGCCCCAGAGCCGCCCATGTGTCCCTTTCCTCATGGCGCTGTGGCCTGTCTGTGCAGGTTTGGGGCCAGGGCTGGGTCTGCTGTGGTTGTGGTTTTCCCTCTGGTGGCTTCTAACTGACTGTGAGCAGCAGCTGCTCTGAGTGTGCCTATAGAGAGCTGGAGGGCAGGTTGGTGACCCTGTCTCCACTGTGCAGCCCCAGGCGGTCCCATGGACACCTTCTGGGTGACCTGGAGCCTGTGGGTCACCTGGACTGAGCCCCAGCGGGAGGTGGTGAGGAAGAGCTGGCCGGCAGGCATTGAACACACCCGCTGCTCCAGGATGAGCAGCTCTGTTCCTGGGAACCTGGTTTCCCTATCTGAGGCATGGGGTCAGTTATCAGCACCGCCTCCCCAGGCTCTTGGGACGTAGAGTGGATGTGATGGGGATGTGAGTGTACTTTGTAAACTGTGAAGGGAGGTGTATGGGTGAAAGAAGGGTGCTGCTAGCAAGAAGGGGTGATAGCTGTAAGAAGACCCCCCACCGAGGCCTGTGGGGTTGGTGTTGGTTCTTGTCCTACACAAGTTCCATCATCATGACAGCCCTGCACCAAGGGACCATTCCTCATCTGGAAGATGGAGGTGACCGAGGCTCAAGCCAAGTGACCTGCAGAGTCCCACAGCCAAGGCGGTGTGGGTATCAGGGTCTTGCACCCAGGAAGCTTGACCATCATTTTGTTACTTGGGGCTGCCCTGACCCCATCTCCCCCAGGAGCCCAGACCCCTGCAGCACAGCTGCTCCACCTTTGTCCCTGCCTGCCTGCCTGCTCGACCTCTTCCTTTGAGATACTCAGGAAGTCCATCATTGCCCCACCTGGGTCTCGAGGTTATCTTGTTGGGAAGCATGAGGCTGAGCCACATCTGCTGGGACCAGGCCCTTGGAATGTGGGTGCAGACATGTGGCAAGTGTGTGCTCGTGCAGGGGCCCTGCTGATCATTCTAGACCCCCAGGTCAGGCAGAGTGGCAGGAAAGACATGATGCCCTTTTGCTGGGTGTATAGCACATTCCCCCATACTCCTATGCACACTCCCGGCCAGGCCCATGTAGCTCCCTCTCCGCTTTAGCGCTGAGTGAGTGCCCACTACCTGCCACCCATCCACACGTCCTCACAGGCACCTATCTCCATTGGTGTGCAGTCACATCCACATGCATCCGCACCACATGCATCAGCTTCCACACTCATGCCTGCTTGGGCCCACGGACGAGACAGCAGCTGCCCACAGCTGGCTTTCCCTCCCTGGCCTGGCTGGTCTCCAGCTGAAGGCTTGGGTGCCTGGGCCCAGACGTGAGCTCACACATCCGCTCTCACTCCCTCCGAGTAAGAGCCAGGCCTGGGCAGGGGTCATGGTGGAGTCTGTCCCGCCTGATCCCTCCCCTCTACTCTGGCTGTTGGCCTCAGAGGACTGGCCAGGCTATTAGGCTGGGCTTCAGGCTGAGGTCAGTGTTTCCTGTGAGCTCATCTGGGTTGGGAGCTCCCGGCAGAGCTGGCTGCTGCTCTGGCAGCCTTATGGGGGAGCTGGGGGGAGCTGTCCCAGGGGCAGGGGGGCTGTTGCATGTGCACACAGACATGTGTATAGGTGGGTAGGTAGGGGTGCATGTCTGAGTTTGCCTCTGTGCCAGTTAATGTTCAGGATGGAGAGAGTACATATGTGCGTGTATGTGAGTGAGCATTCCTGCAGCCACAGCTTTGGAGCTCCCTGCTGTGGGGCCTAGACCTGGAGCCAGTGTCTGTGTAGTTGTATGAGTGTGTGCCTGTGGGCTTGCACCAGTGAGCGTCCTGCATGATAACCCAAAAGACCCTCCCATAGTGACCCTTGATTTGAGGAACTATGAGTAACGGGGGTGTGTGGGGCCAACCTGTGTGGTTTTAAAAGCAAATTCAGCATGCATTCAACATTAAAATAGTTTTCTATTTGGAAAAAATTAGTTTGAAAGTACAGGCAGCCTTCCAGGTAGGCGAGAGGTACCTGACCCCAAGGGGGCTGGGGTTCAGAAGAGTAAGGCACACTGATCTGGGTGGGGTCTTTTACCACGCTGGTCCCCGGATGGAGTGGGTGCTTAATTAGTAGAATCCCAGCTTTAGGTTCTGGTTCAGCCTCAGGCTTTCAGTCTCTCCATTTGAAAAATGGGGTGGTCCTCTTGGCCCTGCTTGTCTGCCTGGGTAGTTATGAGCAAAAACCAAACTGTGGAAACCAAGGAGGGCTGCACAGGGCAGGGTATGGGGAGGTAGGGGTGCTGTCCCATCCATCTTGGCCAGCATTGAAGTTCTGGAGCCCAGCACACACTAGGTACCTGCACGAAGTAGGTGCCCTGCCATTGGGTATTAAAGGAGGCATTGAATAACTCAGGGATCATAGACTCAAATACCTCCAGGGCTCAGGTAGTATTTGGAGAGGAGTGAAAGGGGGCCCCTGGCCTGGAGTGGACTGGCAGCGTTGTCCCACAAGGCGGGTAGTACCAGCCAGATGTTGCCTGGTGGGCCTGATGTCACATTTTCCAGTTTTATCAGGGATACCACAAATCCAGACTTAAATAAAACTTCTCAGTTCTAACAGCAACTAGGACTAGTGCATTTTAAGCACCAACTCAATGCTGTGAGAGCCCTGGGGGGAGCAGATACCTGGCCACCTCCCAGGGCTGTCCCTGCTGCCCCACCTCACACCTTCTGTCTACACAGCCCTGTTGCAGGTCCCAACATGGCACCATTCCTGCGCATTGCCTTCAACTCCTATGAGCTGGGGTCCCTGCAGACCGAGGATGAAGCAAGCCAGCCCTTTTGTGCTGTGAAGATGAAGGAAGCGCTCAGCACAGGTAGGGCTGGAGGCTAGATCCTACCTGTGCTGCAGCAGCCAGTGGGGCTGGAAATTCAAAGCCAGGAGGAGACAGTGGAGGAAGCTGTGCCTTGTTCCTCTAGAACCTCTGAGGGGTCCTTCTCTTCCTCATCTCCCTGCCCAGCCCAGCTGGTGATGGAGGACAGCAGAAGTCACCCAGTGCCCATAGGGCTGCCTTCATTGGCTACATGGAACCTTCTCTGAGGCTCAGGGCTCCTGGCTCCTCTGCCTTTGGTTGTTTCACCCAACAGTGGTCTCCCTATGGGAGCTCCATGTGTCCATCTGTGGCAGGCCCTATGCTGGGCATTGAGGACACTGCCTTGCTTCAGGGCTGACCTGGCCCTGCCCTCATGAGGCTCACAGTCAGGCAGGAGAGCCAGACAATGAAGCCTGTGATAGGGAAGTCCAGAGGAGGTACCATCCCAGGCCACAGTCAGGGAGGTCTTCCTAGAAGAAGTAAACATCTCACACCAGTCCTTGCTCCTACCCTCACCTGGTGAACTATTGGCTCATCCTTAGGTCTTAGCTGAGCTGTCCCTTCCTCCCGGAAGCCTCCCCCAAACATTAGGCTGGGGCAGGCCACCTGACCATAGGCAGTTCTAGAACCACTGGCCTTGCCCTTTCCAATTTCATCACTGCTGTGATTTAATGTTCACTTGAGGATGAACTGGTTCATGTCTCCACCTGGGACTGGGGCTCTAGGAAGACAGATACTGGGTTTAATTTTTCTTTCTGCCACGTTCCTCACCTCCAGTATGGTGGCTGGCCCGTGGGAGCCTGCAGCAGCATTCACTGAGTGAATGAATAAGGGAAGGTGATATCTAAGAGGGGCTGGAGGAAGAAGGTCACAGGAAGAGGGAACAGCAAGAGCAAAGGCCTGGGGGTGGGACCTAGCAGAGAGCCCTGGGGGCACTGCTGGCAGGTCTGTGTTCTAGAGCATGTTGTGGGATGGGGTTGGGGAGGTGAGCAGAGCTTGGTTGTGAGGGCTAAGGACTGAAGACTTGGGCCCGAGGACACTGGGAGGCCACAGTGGGCCCTCGGTAGAGAGCCAGGTAGATTCCATGGAGCAGAAGGCTGTGGGAAGACCAGGGAGGGAGGGGCAGAGGGGCCCTAGCCCAACCTTGCCTGCCTGGCCTGTCACAGAGCGCGGGAAGACGCTGGTACAGAAGAAGCCCACTATGTACCCGGAGTGGAAGTCCACCTTTGATGCCCACATCTATGAGGGCCGAGTCATCCAGATCGTGCTGATGCGAGCCGCGGAGGAGCCCATGTGCGAGGTGACAGTGGGTGTGTCAGTGCTGGCCGAACGCTGCAAGAAGAACAACGGCAAGGCCGAGTTCTGGGTGAGGGCATAGCCGTGGTCGTGCGCATGCGTGTGTGTGGGCACTGGTGCAGCTCTGCAGCCGACGGCCTGGCTTTGCGTCCTGGTTCTGTGATCCATCAGATCCCCAGCCCCTCTGAGCCTGTTTCTGAATCTGTAAAAGGAGAAGCTACTAAAAGGCCTACCTCAGGGTCAGGCGTTCCAATGAAATGAGCAGCTGGATGTGAAGGGCTCACTGCAGAACCTGGCATATAGGAGGCACTAAAGAGAGCCCTCCGTGGGATTGTGGCTACTTTTTCCCCTTTTAATTTTGAAAAGGGAGGATTTGCATATAGTAGAACTTCTCCAGCTGTATGAAAGGGTGGGTCCTGGCCCCAACACCCGGCCCCAGGCCCCCTTCTCAGGGGCTCCTATTGTTCTCAGTTCTGTTTGGAATCTGCAGAATTCTAGGCCCAGGCAGACACTGGGGACAACAGTTACGGTCTTCCACAGTGAGGAGGGGAGGAAGGGGAAGCCTCATGGCCCGCCACTCACCTGCTGAAACCAGGACTGCACATGCTTGTGGTCATGAGCCCTTTGTGTCCACAGGAGTCCAGCGCTAGCAGAGCAGCCCCTGCTCCCTGGGGTTACATGTGGCCTCCCACAGCCAAAATATCCATGCCGGGAAAAACCCTTTGGCCACAGGAACTGTGCTCAGCCTCCAATGAGTGCTGAAGGGGCTGGGCCAAGAGAGAAGTTGCTGTCCTAATCCTCAGCCAGTCAGGCAGAGACACTTAATGTGTTCTGTGTCCACTATCCCAAGGGGCAGTGTCAGTCACCAGGCCCCGGCCCTGGGGAAGCTAAGGATCCTCCCCTCAGACCCAGCCAGTCTGTGTGAGGAGACTGGACGTACAGGGCCCCCGACAGAGAGAGAACCAGCATGGCGGTGTCAGTCTGTCTGCATGTGCAGGGGTGCCTCTATTCTAAGATCCTCGTGAAGGGGCAGCTGGGGTTGGGGGTGGGGAGTTTCCTTTCCCACTCTCTTCCCGGGGCCATGTGGCTGAGCTGGGTGTGGGCTGGATCCTTTCACTTCCCCAAATGTAATAATACCCCTGGGTGAGGGGTGGGGGTGGGGCTCAGGGGTGGGGCCTTGCCCACTCTGGGCAGACAGGTGTCCAGCTAGGGCCTTGAGGAACCAACCATGGGGGCGGGTTCTGAGTCTGGCTTGGCCCAGGCCCGCCCTCATTGACTCCCCCACCCTCACCCCTGCAGCTGGACCTGCAACCCCAGGCCAAGGTGTTGATGTCTGTGCAGTATTTCCTGGAAGACATAGGTAAGCCCCTCCCTACCTGAGCTGGGGACGGAGGTTCCAAGGCCAGAGTCAGAATGGAGGTTTAGGGAAGCAGCCCCCGTTGGCCATCTGCTCAGGGCCACCGTGGAAGGGACTGCAAGGGTGTGGCCTCTTCCAGGGGCTGGGGCTGACTTCACTGCTCCCTGGCCCCCAGATTGCAAGCAGTCTTTGCGGGGTGAAGACGAGGCCAAGTTCCCAACGATGAACCGCCGTGGAGCCATCAAACAGGCCAAAATCCACTACATCAAGAACCACGAGTTTATCGCCACCTTCTTTGGGCAGCCCACCTTCTGCTCTGTGTGCAAGGACTTTGTTTGGTAAGGCTGGCTGTGCCTGCTGCTGTGGGGGAGAGGGGTGGTGGGGTGGATAGCGGGAGCGGAGGGGAAGGGGAGGCCCCCACCCTGGTGCTTCCCCCCACTCACCCTGCCTGGCGCTTGCCTTTCAGGGGTCTCAACAAGCAAGGCTACAAGTGCAGGCGTAAGTGTCCCCACAGCCCGGTTTGTACGCACACACGTGTGCGCCTGCCAGTGCCTGTGTGCATTTACAGCAAAGCCTATGTCCCTGTGTTGGGACGGCATGTCTGGATGAAGCCTGTGTGTGCCTGAGTGTGCACGTGAGGTTTTCCATGTTGCAGTGCCTGTGTGTGCGGTGGCTGCGTTTGTTGAGCACTGGAGCTGGCTGGCTTCTGCTCACAAAAGCCAGTTGTATGTGTTTCTTCCCAACCTTTCATGTTCAGCGACATCACACTGTCAGCCTGAAATAGGCCTCAGTGGAATATTTACACAGAAACCCACCCAGTGCTACCCATCAGGGCTCTTCCCCCACAGGGAGGCTGTTAGACCTTTACCAGGCCACCCCTGGCTGTGTGCGTGCTTCTGTTCAGATGTGTGTATATCTGAGCACACCCTTCTCCACGGCGGTGCATGCACGAGGCAGCATGGACTGGTGGGGATGAGCGCAGGCCCTGGAGCCAGCCTGCCTGAGTGTGAATCCCAGCTCTGCCGTTTCCTCGCTATAGGGCCTTAGGCAAAGTTACTCAACCTCTCTGGGCCTCAGTTTCCTCATTTATAGAATAGGGATGATAGAGTCATTATAAAGATCAGATGGGATAAAACACATAAAGCTGTATTTTAAGTGTGGCTGGTGCAAGGTAAGCATTCTGTGTAAGAAGCCTTGTCACTATCACATATGCTGTGTATGTGTGTCTAGGGGTCTTTGTGTTGGAGTGTGTGTGTGTGTGTGTGTTTGTGTGTGTGTGTGTTTGTGCACATGAAGGTGAGAGAGAGCTCAGGAGCTGTTTGCTGCCTGGACCACAAAGGGAAAGGGGGACTCCCCTGCCTCCAGTTCTCTCACCATACCCCCTGCCCCTCACTTCTGCCCTGCTTCATGCCCACTGGGACTCCTGGAGCATTCCCTCATCTCTGAGAGCCCCTAGATCAGCCTGTTCACCCTGCCCTATCCTTCCCAGGCCCCTCCCATGGGTACTGGCTGGAGGAGGGAAAACTCAGGCTCCAGGCCGAGGCCTGTGTCAGATGAGGGTGTGGGCGTCGGGGAGAACGGTGGCTTTGTGTAGAGGGCTGGACTGGCCTGCAGGCACCAGCTCACATACTCTGCTCCTCTGGGCCTTCCCTTCCCCCTCCCGGGCCTGCGCCTCCTCAAGAATGCAACGCTGCCATCCACAAGAAATGTATCGACAAGATCATCGGTCGGTGCACGGGCACTGCAGCCAACAGCCGGGATACCATAGTGAGGCCTGGGGCAGGGTGGGAGGGATTCTGGCTCTCCCTACCCCTTCCCTGGGGTGGTTCACCCTTCCCCCCTTTTTCTTTGTCCACCCTTCTCCTGGCTTGGCCCTGGGACCCTTGGATTTCCCAGTCCCTGTGGAGCCCTCTTGGGCATCTTGCCACACATGCGCTTGGGTGGGGGAGGGTTGGGGGTGAGAAAGAGGCTGGAGCTGGCATGTAATCCTTGCCCTATGGCCACCCCCCACCCCAGTTCCAGAAAGAACGTTTCAATATCGACATGCCACACCGGTTCAAGATTTACAACTACATGAGCCCCACCTTCTGTGACCACTGTGGCAGCCTGCTCTGGGGGCTGGTGAAGCAGGGATTAAAGTGTGAAGGTGCGTGCCCCCAGCACGGGAGCCGGGGTTGGGGCAGGGGTGGGACTATGGAAACTCCTGCTTGGCCCCCTTGCTCAGGGGCTCTCACGTGGGTGAGGCCTCATGGCCCCTCCCCACTGGCCCAACTGGCTCTACCATTTACCTGCTATGTGACTATTGGAAGGTGGCCCCACTGCTCCATCCTCAAGTGTGAAACAGGGGGTCAGTGTAGAGTAGACCCCAGAGAGTCACTGAGGGGCAGGTGGGCAGAAGGTGCTCAGTCAAGGCCTGTCTCATGCCAGCTCAGCAAATGCTCTTCACGGGCCATCTCCCACCCTAGGCCTCACTGAATCAAGAGACCTCTTGATGCAGGAGAAAAAGTGACTTGTCTACATTGTCCCAGACTTCTTTGCTTTTTCTTTTTCTTTAAAAATGAAAGATTTGAGGTGCTTATGATGGCTTCAGATACCTTTTTTTTCTAAAGGCAAGAAACCCAGCAGACCCTCCAAAAGCCCTCCCCTCTCTCCTCTCTCCTGCATGCCTCCCTGCCCTTGGCTGGGCCCAAGGCAAGGGGCACAATTCTCTTGGAGCCTCCTGACTGCATGTCTGGCTCTGCCTGGGCAGGGGTCCTGATGGCCCTGCTTCTCCCCCACCCCAGATTGTGGCATGAACGTGCACCACAAGTGCCAGTTGAAGGTGGCCAACCTCTGCGGCATCAACCAGAAGCTCCTGGCCGAGGCGTTGAACCAAGTTACTCAGGTGGGAAGGTGCTGTTGGAACCCTAGATAGACGGTGGTGAGGTGGGGGCCAGTCAGGGCTCACCTCCAACTCCTGGGGAACAGCAGTGAAGGGTGTTTATACAAGATGGCACTTTTGGAAGATCCTGCTCAAGAATTAGGCGTTAGAGAGTGGTAGGCTTGTTCTCCTGAGAAATTAATTATTCAAGCAGTTCTTAAGAGTGAACCTGGAGGACTGCAAGGTTGAAACACTTGGAACTAAAAGCCTTTATGTGTATATATATATTTGTGTGTGTGTGTGTGTGTTTGGGAATGGGTGGGGCTCGAGGGATGCCACAGAACTTTAAAATTCTAGAATTGATCACAAGTGAAGGCAACATGAATAAAAATCTGTCGAGTAAGTGGTTGAGAAGGTGGGGTTCAATTTGCAAAACTTGTATTTAATCAGTGCCTTCCAGACCACCAAAGTGTCCCCATGCTGCTGGAACTGTGTGTGTGTGTGTGTGTGTGTGTGTGCGCTCGCACACATGCATGCACATGCTCTGAGGGTCCCAGGCTCTGCCCCTGCTATGCCCCTTTGGTGTTGAGGGCATGGTGATGGATGGTTGGGCTGGGAGTTCTGACCATGGAATGACCTCTGGGCCCCCAACCTCCATCCCTCCTCCAGAGACCTTCCCGCAAGTCAGAATCAGAGCCTCCAGAGGCTGTTGGGATCTACCAGAATTTTGAGAAGAAACCAGGAGTTTCTGGAGATGATGTACCAGGTAAGCTATGCCGATTCCTTCCAGGAGAGCCCCTACTCCCCACACCAGCATGGGGCCTGGCCTCCCTGTGCAGTTGAGTGAGACCTGGTGGGGAAGGACTAGGGAGGGGAGAGCCACCCTGTGGGCTCCAGGGCAGAGACCTGAGCCTGAAGGGCCATCTCTCGGGCAGGAACTGGGACCTACGGCAAGATCTGGGAGAGCAGCACCAAGTGCAGGATTGAGGACTTCACCTTCATCAAGGTCCTGGGCAAAGGCAGCTTCGGAAAGGTGAGGGGCCCCCCACCCTCAGGGTAGCCCCAAGATCCCAGGCCCAGGGAGCCCAGGGGCACCTGCTTCCCACCCTCCCTGGCTGCTTCCTGGTTGGGTGGGGCTGTGCGACCTGGCCTTTGGTCTGGCCCTTCCCCGCTCAGCACCCCCGCCCACCCATCAGGTGCTGCTTGCAGAGCTGAAGGGTAAAAAGGAGTTCTTCGCCATCAAGGCCCTTAAGAAGGATGTGGTTCTGATCGATGACGACGTGGAGTGCACCATGGTGGAGAAGCGGGTGCTGGCGCTCGCCGGGGAGAATCCCTTCCTCACCCACCTCTTCTGTACCTTCCAGACCAAGGTGCCTGGCCCTCCCACTGTCCTTGCCACAGCCCCCACCCCCACCTGCTCCTGTCAGGGCCAAGTTTCCCACTCAGACTCACAAGGTCAGGGCCCGTCTGCCCTCTCTGATCACTTACAGCACGGCTGTGTCCCCTTCCTCAGACTCCTCAAGGCAGGGCCATTCTTCCTCCTTCACATCCCCCAGGACAGAGTTGTCCCTGCTTTTTGTTGGACAACTCCCCCCTGCCCATCCCTCTGTGGCCCTCAGTGAGGGAGCCTCCCTCCAGCTTCTGTGCCTCTGCTCACCTTCCTTCCCCCACAGGACCACCTGTTCTTCGTCATGGAGTTCCTCAATGGGGGCGACCTGATGTATCACATCCAGGACAAGGGCCGCTTCGAGCTCTACCGTGCCACGTACGTGAGGCCCTGTGGGGAAAGGGCCTTCTGCTGGTCTGCCTTTCATTTCTTCCCTCCCTGGAGAAGCCAGCCAGGGCTCTCGCCTGCCCTGGGTGGGAATCCAGGGGTGGTGGGTGAGCTGTGGCTGGGAATACCGCCCAGACATGCTGGGTCCTGTCCCCTCCTTGGGCCTCAGCCAGTGCAGCCTTGCAGATGGTGGTCCTGCACAATGCAGGACCCTGGTGTGTGGTCCCCAGACTAGCATGCACCCCCAAACTGCGTGTGTGTGTACAGATATATCTATATGGATGTGTATACTGCTACGACAGAGAATTGCCTCATTTAGAGCTTTATCTTCATAATTTTCTTTTCCGCCTTGGCTGCTAGCCTCTACTTTCCTGATATAAGATGTGCCTTGATCAGGCCCAGGTTATCTGTGGAGTTGTTTGTAGCATTTCCTGCCCCTAGGAGTAGGGATGAGGACCCAGAGAGAAGCTGAGGCCCCTTACAGAAATCTCAGAGCTCTTTGTGTGTGTCTTTCTCTCATCTAGGTTTTATGCAGCTGAGATAGTCTGTGGACTGCAGTTTCTGCACCAGAAAGGGATCATTTACAGGTGCGGGGGTCTGGAGGTCGGGGGTGCTTAGGAGGAGGGGCCCTACCCTATCATCTCTGAAATGCTCTGAGTGGGGCCCGGTCCAGCTATGGCTCCATCTCTGCTTGGAATTGGTCTTCAGTTCAGTATTTGCCTAAACCACCTACTCTACCACTAGAATTCCTTGTGGCCCCTCGGCTGAGGTTGTCACAGCTCTGGGGCCTGGGGACTCCCTGCCCATATTTGATGCCTTTGGTGGGAGCACAGCACTGACCGGTATGGTGTCTCCTTCCCTTGGAGCCATTGAGCTCCCTCTGAAGCCCCATCCAAGTGCAGAGTTTCCACCAATAGGGCCTGGTTCCATAAATTCTCACCCAATAAATGACAGCCCCATCCTGCAGTGGATTAATATATACCCATCAAAAAGCTGAGGCCGTGTTCTATGTACTGAAGTGGGGTGATGCCAGGGTATGTTGTCAGGTGGGAAACCAATCCATGGGACAATGTGTACTGAATATTAGGCTCCAGGCCTTAAAAGGTGGAGTGATGCACATCATAATGTGCCGTCCCTGCCTGGATTCACTCTAGGGAGGGCCTGATGAGCGAGGTTAGTGGAAGATGGGCCTTGTGCTATTTACCTTTTCTGGTACTTGTTACCACGTTCTAAGTTATCTACTCAAACAACTAACTCCATAAAAGATAGGCTCCCTGCCCTTCTGGAATCAGACAAACCTGAACCTGGGGCACTTCCAGCTGGGTGACCCTGGACAAGGGACGCCACCTCTCTGAGTCTCATTTTGGGCTTCAGGAAGTAGGACAGTGTGTCCAACACACGGCATGCGGTAGGCAGCTCACAGGAAGCACCTGTTTTTAGCACCTCTTTCCCCTCTTCTTCCTCATTCCCTCGTCCCCGTGGAGGAGTCCTATGCCTACAGGGCTGAAAATGGGGCATGGGGGGCTGAGGGCAGGAGTGTAATTGGCCCCTGCTGACTCCATTTCCTGTCCCTTCCCTGCAGGGACCTTAAGCTGGACAATGTGATGCTGGACCAAGATGGCCACATCAAGATCGCCGACTTTGGGATGTGCAAGGAGAACATGTTAGGGGACAAACAGGCCAGCACTTTCTGTGGCACCCCTGACTACATAGCCCCTGAGGTGAGCGGGCACCCTCCCGGCCACCAGCTCAGTCAGACACCTTATCTCAACGGGGTGGGGACAGAGATGTCTGAGCCACAGCCAGGAGGCTGAGGAGGCCTGGCCAGGGCTCATGCTCCTGGCCCCCCTCAGCTCCGGCACCCCCTCTGCCCCAGATCCTGCAGGGCCTGAAGTACTCGTTCTCCGTGGACTGGTGGTCCTTTGGAGTCCTTCTCTACGAGATGCTCATTGGTCAGTCCCCCTTCCATGGTGATGATGAAGACGAACTCTTCGAGTCCATCCGTATGGACACACCATATTATCCCCGCTGGATCACCAGGGAGTCCAAGGACATCCTGGAGAAGGTGCAAGGCCCCAGGCAGGGCTGGCTGGGGCAGGGGCTGGCAGACACCAGGTCACGGGAATGCCAGAAGCCTCCTGTCTGAGGGAGGGGGCCTCACTAATGCTCCAGTCCTAACACACTGGGGCATCACTCTCCTGCCCTGTGCCTGTCTGGGTTCCCTGCACTGAATCAATTTGGCCCAGCAGTGACAAGCTTGGAGTCAGGAGATAGCTGGACCTGAGGCTAAACTCTGAGTCTGTCTCTTATCTACAAAGTGAGACTAGGAGAGAACCTATCTCACAGAGTTTTTGGGAAAAAACATAAACATGATGCTCAGATCTGTGCCAGGCAAATAGTAAGTAAACACCCAACAAATGGCCACTGCTTTTACTCATGAGTCTCAGCAGCCAAGAGTCCCAGCAGCCCAGTCCACGCCTTGTTTCTCCAGTGGGAGCACAGAGGCCAGAGAGGATCCCTCAGCCCCAGAGGCCCCGGGCTGTGATGCTAGGCTGGGCCAGACCAGCCTGGGCACCCCTGGGCCAGACCAGCCTGGGCACCCCTGGGCCTGCTTAGGGGTTTTCTGAGGCTCCGATTTCCTACAGCCCTCGGTTGCTAACTGGGGCCCCTGCTGGGTTGCAGCTGCTTGAAAGGGACACAACCAGGAGGCTGGGAGTGACAGGGAACATCAAAATCCACCCCTTCTTCAAGACCATCAACTGGACTCTGCTGGAGAAACGTGGTGTGGAGCCGCCCTTCAAGCCCAGAGTGGTATGTGATCCTGCTCGGTGGGGGCTGCCCACCTGATGTTGCCTTCCAGGGTGGCTCCTCCTCCTTGTCCTACCTCTCTCCTACATCATTTAATGCTCTCCTCCTCTCCCCTCTTCTAGCAAACCTGCTTCCCCAGCCACCCTGGCACAGTCACAGCCTCTATCCTTATATTTTCACTTTCTCTCTTCACTCAGTCATTCAGCAAAATGGGGGGACTGTGGATCCACTCATCCTTTGATATATGTTCTTTTGCACCCACTGTGCAGGAGACTATGATTTGGAAACTAGAGTTAAGACTTTCCTCCTTCCATCCATCCATCCAATCCATTTTCCCATAAACACTGAACATGCTGAGTGCCTTTTGGGTGCAGAGCACTGTTCCAAGCTGCACAGCAAAGTAGGAGGCCCAGTCTCAGAGCTGGAGGAGCCCCGGCTCCTCAGAGAGATAAGAAACTTGCACACTGATGATCATTTGTGATAAATGACAGCAGTACAAGAGATGTCACAAGGCCACACATGATCATGCCTCTGGGAGGGTCTGTTGGCAGGAGCCCCAGATACAGAGATTTGGCCGGTAGAAGGGCAGGGTTCTGAGAGAAAGTGGATATAGGCAGGGCTGGGGAGACTTGGCCAGGCATAAGGCAGATGGGAGGCATTCAAGGTAGAAGAGGGATGGTTTGCACAAAGGCCCAGAATCTAGAGAGGCCACCAAGAAGCCAGCAGGAAAGTAGATACAGGTCGGGGCCAGAATTCAGGGCACCCCAAACACCTCAGAAGCTGGACTCTGTGGCCCTTCTCTGAACACAGCTCTTCCCTCCCACTCCCTTTCTCTCCTCTGCTTCCCGTCCTCTGTCCGGACACGCTGTTCCTGCTGAGCTGCCCCCATGTTCGGGTCCTGAGGCTACAGAGCACCCCCACCCTACTCCAGGGGTTTCAGCTTGGGTGCCTCATGCACTGGGCGTGTGACTACCATGCCAGACTGGCTGTAGGAAAAATCAGTCTGCCGCTTTTGATAGAAGGAGGGATAGACTTATTTTATCGAGATTGCAGACCAGCCTGGGGTGAGCTGGCCAAGGGGGTCTCAGCACCAAGAATGGATGGGCATGTCAGGAAACAGGCCCAAGGCTGCTGTGCTCTACCAGCCTGAAAGAAGCCAGAAATCGGGATTTGTATGTTAAATTGCCCAATTTAAAAATATTGGCTCAATGCTATTAAAACCCACTGGTAGTCAAAATGGTCGTACCTGCATCTGGGTTTGGCCTGAGGGCCACCAGCTTGAGACCTCTTTCTGTCACCCTTTCATTGTACCCTCAGAAGCAGAGAGTTGGCAAACTTCTGTGAACAGCCTGACAGTAAATATTTCAGGCTTTGCAGGCCAGATAGTCTCAAAGCAGCCATAGCTCGTATGTCAATGAGTGGGTGTGGTTGTGCACTAATAAAATTTTTAACTGTGGTTGCCGAAATTTGAATTTCATTTAGTCTTTACATGTCCTGAAATGGTACTCTTTTTGATTTTTTTTCTTGAACATTAAAAAATATAAAAGCCAGTCTCAGCCTGTGGGACCTACACAAACAGGTGACAGGTGGGCTTCTGCCCCGGGCCATAGGCTGCCAGAACCTGGTTCTGGAGGGTACTCACCTCTCCTCCTCCAGACCCAGACCCCCCAGCCCGCATCCCTCAGCCCCCTGGGAAAACAGCATCTACTTTCCAAAGGAGAGACTCCCTTTTCTGTTCTCAATAAAGACAGTTCTGTCTTGGCCCAGCCCAGCAGGGATTCTGACCCCGGGGGCAGGTCCCCGCAACCTCAGGAACCTTCAGAAGGTTGCCCCTTGGGTCCTGCTAATGCATCCTTGCCCTCTGCTTGCAGAAGTCCCCTGGAGACTACAGCAATTTCGACCAGGAGTTCCTGAAAGAGAAGCCACACCTTTCCTACAGCGACAAGAACCTCATTGACTCCATGGACCAAACAGCATTTGCTGGCTTCTCCTTTGTGAACCCCAAATTCGAGAGGCTCCTGGAAAATTGAGGTTCCCAGACATGCCACTCCCCCCGCCCCACCCACCCCAGCCAGGGAGCCTGGGTTAAGCCAGCAGGGCCTGCCGACCCAGCCCAGGCAGAGCAGGCTGGACCCCCCACGTCATCGGCACCCACCTGCCCACCACGATAAGCAACAGCGTGATGGTTGTGATTTCTGCTGTGGCCCATGCCCCCCGTCCCCCAAGGAGGCCTCGGCTCCCATCTGGCTGGGCTTTTGTGGTACTTCCTCTGTGAATTGTGTGTGAATTTGCTTTTCCTCTGCTCTCAGAGGGAAATTGTAAATCCTGTGTTTCATTACTTGAATGTAGTTATCTATTGAAAAAATATATATTTTATATATACATATATATATACTCACACACATATATATATAATAGGCTGTATATATTGCTCAGTAGAGAAAAGCATGTGGGGGACTGGTGGTATGTTGATCTTTTAAAGATATATATATATTATATATATGATGTGTCACCCCTCCCTGCACTCCTCCCCCGTCAAAAAAAAAGGAGCACAAGCTGTTTGAACCACCAGGTTCTTTTATTTGTGTGTCTGAATAAACACCAGTTGGTACCAACCTGGCTGTTGGGACATGTTTGCCCCAGGAAGCTGGTGGCAGCTGTTCCCACCCCTGGTAACTGTCCTGGAAACTCACTGAGCTGTTAGTGGCAGATGCAGACCCCTGGGCTTTCATGCAAATGTGTTTGTATTTATGGGTTTCCTCTGGCTCCAGGGCCCTCGGCCTAAAGTAGAAACCTTTGGGTGGCTGAGGGAGCCCCAGATGTCTCTGTGGGGTGATAGGAGGAGATGGGACCAGCTTCAGAGAGTATGTCTCCAAAGAGAGAGAGGGTCCAGTGCGCAAGGGAAGGCCGCTGGAAGGCCTGGCCAGAAGACCTGCACCAAGGCGTGGAGGCGGCCCAGCCTGGGGAGGAGGACGGAAATACAGCTCAGGCTTCAGGCAGATCTAGATTCAAATCGCAGAGTAGCCAGAAGATGTGGCATTTAAAGATGTCACTTAATCATTTGAAACTTCCGTTTCATCTGTAAAATGGGGATGAGGCCACATGGTACTCGGTGTAACTCTATCTCTCATCTCTTGTTTATCCCCCTCCTTGCCAGAGGGGTCTGTGTCTGAGTTCTAGAATGTATTTCTCAGGAGCCCTTGCCTACTTGGGAAGGGGAAGGAGCAGGGTAGGAGAAGAAAGGGAGAAGATGCCACCTGGCTGGGTGAGGCTGGGAGCCGAGCTCCCCATGTGCCCTCCTGCAGTGAGGAGACTGCTGGTGTCCCCCTGAGCTCATGCAGCTCTCTGTCCCCACCTCCTCAATGTCCTGTTCTCAGCTTCCTGTTTCTTTCTCTTCGGCTGTCTCTGGGCACAGGCCTCAGGCGGGCCCATCCTCCAGCGCCTCTGGTCCAGCCCTCCGCCCTGGTCCCTGGTGGTAGGTGAGGTGCCCCAGCGCCTGATTGGCTGGCTCTGGCAGCCAAGCAGCTGACTTCCAGAAAGTTCATTTTTCTGGGCTGAGGTACAAGTTTCCACAGCTGGAGAGGAGTCTGGTGAGGTGGGGTGGGGCTGGTGCTGGCCAGGGGAGGGGGCTGGGGGATGGGGGCCGAACCTTTCCCAGAGAGAACAAGTGTCCCCCTCCCCTCTCCACTGCCACCCTCTCAGGAAATGTTTGAATCCGTGCTGTGCATGCAGCAGTGAAAATCCCAGAAGTGGGGTTTTGTCCCCTTGGGCTCACAGTCTGATGAGGTGTAGACACAGCATGGCGTGGGCTGTGCTGGGGGGGCGCTGGGGCTGTGGGAGCCCACAGGAGGTGCCTGGGGATCCCTGTCCCGTACCTCTGCTGCAACACACAGGCCCCAGAACCCCCTGGGCTGTCCAGTGTGAGTTTAGAAGAGAAATATGGTTGGTGTTTGAATCAGAGCCTCTCACCATCGTCCTGCAGCTCCAAAGCAGAGCCTTGCATCCAGAGCCCCAGTTTCCTCCTGTGTGGAGAGAGGGAATAAACAGTTTATTAGCCAGAGGCAGTGGAGGATGGTGGGAAGAACACAGTGCCTGGAACTGAGGGCCTGGAGTGTGAGTTCCACTCTGCCACCCACACATTGTCACCATGGTTTCTTCATCGGGCCTCAGTTCCCTCATCTGTAAAACGGGACCATTATTCCCTGCTGCCTTGAGCTCCCAGCTCCAGGGAGTCCCTTGGGGACTGATGCTGGGTACCCCGTGGTGCTGGGCAAAACCTGGGGGATGGGGAAGCAGCTGCCGGGGACACTGCCAAACTGCCTGGGAGGTTGTGCAGCTCCAGGCCTGTTCCCAGAGTTGGGTAGGTGCCAGGCTTGAGTGGTGGCCTCAGGAAATGCCTATCATACCTGGGCTGGGCCCAGAGCCACCCTTGCACTGGGATCTGGGGGTCTGGAAGCAGGCAAATAGCCCTCCACCAAGTAAACGTGCCAGCAGAGCAATGAGCTTGGTCCCTGCTCCCCGAAATGTGTGCCAGGCCTCACTCAGTGCCAGGCAGACTAATACAGATGCAGGAGGGCCTAGGGGGCAGGAGCAGGACACTGCTGTCAAATGGCCGTGGGTTCAAACCTTGCATGTCCCTAGTTGTGTGACCTCAGTGACAACCTCCTGCGGCTCGTTTCCTTTACGGTAAAATGGGGATGCAGGCTGACCTCACTTTGTTGTGTTTTGCTTTATTGCACTTTGCAGACATCGTGTTATTTACAAATTGACGGTGTGTGGCAACCCTGCATCTAGCAAGTCCATCAGCATCATCTTTCTAATAGCACTTGCTCACTTCGTGTCTCTGTGTTGCATCTTGGTAATTCTTGCAGTATTTCAAACTTTACCATCATTATTCTATTTCTTATGGTGAACTGTGATCAGTGATCTCTGATGTTGTAATTGTTTTGTGGCACCACAAACCACGCCCATATAAGGTGGCAACCTTAATCGATAAACGTGTCTGTTCTGACTATTCCACTGACTGGCCGTTCCCCCATCTCTCTCGCTCTCCTCTCAGCCTCCCTATTTCCTGAGACAACAATTTTGAAATTTGGCCAATTAATAACCCTTCAATGGCCGCTAAGTGAGTGAAAGGAAAAGTTGTGTGTTTTAATTCAAAGCTAGAAATGATTAAGCCCAGTGGGAAAGGCGTGTCAAAAGCTGAGACAGGCGGAAAGCTAGGCCTCTTGTGCCAGTTAGCCAAGCTGTGAATGCAGAGGAAAAGTTCTTGAGGGAAATTAAACGTGCTATTCCCATGATCATACCAATGATAAGAATGATAAGAGCTGAGGGAGACTGGATTCACGCTCGTCTGAGAAGAAACCACATCCTTACAGAAGAAAGGAGTTAGTGTCTGGAGGGATAAAGGACAACATCTGGAGATGGAGTCAGTTCTTCCCTTCAAAAAAGATCAGAATTGACTTCCAGTAAGGGGAATTACTTTTCCCAAAAGAGCGGCCTGAATCCCGCGATAAATGGGCAAATCTCGCGAGATTTGGCTCCACCTGCAGAGGATTAGTAGTGATCACCTGAGAGAGGCTGGGCTAGTGCTCGTCTGAGAAGGGAATACAAATACACTGTTTAAAAAAAAAAAGTTTTGTTTCCAGGACTGCCAAAGGGATTCCTCTCCCCTGAACAGGGGACTTAATCTCGCGAGAGTTCGGAGGCTCTATGAGAAGTTTTGTGTTTATGAAGCCGAGGGAAACTGGATCCATGCTCGTTTCAGAAGAAAACGCATCCTCACAGAGGAAAGGAATTAGTCTCAGGAGTGATGAAGGACACCACTCAGAAATGGAGTCAGTTCTTACCTTGCAAAAAGATCAGAATTGATTTCCAATGATGGGAATTACTTTCCCCTGAAGAGCGGCCTGAATCCTGCGAGAAAAGGGCAAATCTCGTGAGATCTGGTTCCACCCAAAGAGGATTAATGGTGATCACCGTCGAGAGTCTTGGCTACTATTGGCCTGAGTATGGAAGCCATACATACAGTGAAAAAAGCTTTTATTCTCAGGAGTGCAAAAGGAATTCCTCTCTCCTGAACAGGGGGCTTAGTCTGTACTTTTTTTTTTTTTTTTTAGAGCTAATGCTATTGCAAACTTAACAGACTGCAGTATAGTGTAAACATAACTTTTATGTGCACCGGGAAACCAAAATTTCATGTGAAATCATGCTTTATTTCAGTGGTCTGGAACCAAACCTGCAAAATCTCCGAGATGTGCCTTAACCATGCTGCTGCTTGTGGACTAGGATGATTTCTGTAAGCACACCTCACTGGCTCAGGACACAGTAGACGTTTAGTAAACAGCAGCCACTGTGACTGCATCTCCTCAACGGGATGAAAATGTTCAGGGTAGTGGGCCTGCCAACTGTACATTGAACTGTATTGCAGGAGGGCACCTTGGCAGTTTCAGTTAAAACCTAAAATGCACCCACCCCATGGCCCAGCAATCCCCCTTCCCAGACAGAGCTACCCAGAGGAACCTCCCCTACAGGCCCCAGAAGGCTGGCCAAGGATATCTACCACCGCACGGATTAACTGAGAAAAACTGGAAGCAAGAACATCCAGCAGTTGCAGAGGTGATTGATTTTCCTGTTGTAGAAAGTGGTCCAGGGCCAAGAGATCAAGAAGAACAGGTTAGAGACCCAAAGTTCAGAGTGGTTCCACCCTGTGCTTCCATGTGCCAGCTTGTGAGGGCACCCAAAGGTCTGGGAGCACAGGGCAGGGCTGCTGAGATGAAGGATGAATGAGTGAATGAATGGGCTGCCCAGACCACAATCCCTTTAAGGCAGTGACTGGTAGTCCGTGTGCTAAGCATACTGATAAGGTCCACTATGCCAAGTTCTAACCAGCAGGTCTCAGCCCTGACGCTGCATTGGAACCCAATGCCCATGCTGCCCAGGTCTATTTCTAAGATCTCTGGAGGAGGCCTCACATCAGTACTGTTAAAGCTCACCACAGTACAACATGCGTGCACCAGCATTGAAAGCCAGATGGTTGAGGTCCGGAAAACTGCATTTTGCCCAGTCTTGGTGGAGCAGGGAGATGCTGCTCTGAGCGGCTCATACCCTGGAAGGCGAAGCAGCCAGTACCGCCCAGCTCATGGAAGGCCCCACCGTGGGCCCCCGGGAACCCTGCCGGAGCGCGGACCAAAGGCGGAAGGAGCCCGCGGCCCTGGTGATTACAGCGCCCTCTGGTGGGCAGCGGCTGCAGACCCAGGGAGGACCACTTTGTGCTAGGTATGGTACTGGGTTCTTAACCAACCTACTCCCTGTCATTAGTCCCTGGGGAAATATTCCCGCAAGATGCCTGAAGACCATTTTTCAGAGACTCAGAGATGTGGAGGTTACACATCTAGACGGCTCCCTTGTCATTAGAGAGTCTCTGGGCTGCCCCAAATTTCAACCCCTTTCCCTAGCATCCATCACACTACTAGAGTCACATTTCCCCAATTTATTCCTTATTAAGGTGTGAATGACGGATATGAACTGGGAGGTCTCCGTTTACCACAGGTGTTAATAGCAGGAGGGGGTGTGCCACATTTATTTGCCAGAGTGGGAGGGGCTTTGGACTCCAGCACATCGTCCCCACTACTGCCCTTGGCCTCATTCCAGCAGGTTGGGGTTTGCACCACTGCAGCCCACTGTGCACCTGCCTCCTCTTCAGGCACCTCCAAACTTATGGGGCCTCCGGCTCGTTCCTGCACCCTGACTGTGCCCAGCAGATTACCTCAGACTGCCCTCTGTGAGCTTAGAGGCTGGAGAGCTGGTTTGGGGGGCTGGGGCACTCCCTGGGTCTCTCATATGATTGAATGCAACCCCCACCAACTGTAGCCTCCGTGACTTGTGTTTGAAACTTTAACACCAGTCCCCAAATCAGGCTTCTTAGAGAGGCCTTAGAAGACCCCTCTGCTGTGAAACACATACTCTGAAGGCCCTGACACTTGCTGCTCAGCCCACATGAAGCACTGTACAAAGCCCAAGGCCTCTTGGGGAAGCTGTTTTTCTTTTTCCTTCTTCCAAGAGGGACATTTAGCCTTCTATTGATTTCACCTGGGATGAGAGGCGCATGCACTGCGGGAGGGGCAGCAATGTCGGGCTCTGTTTCCAAATTCGTACATCCCTTGGTAGATCAGGTGCCTGCTGTGCCAGAAGCCTGGTGGGCATCACTTGGAACTGTCACTCAACAGGCATGATCACTGTGTGTGGCTCAACGGATCATGACAGTGACCCTCTGGGTCCACACTGTGCTTGATGCCACCCCTGTGGTGTGGACTGCTGTTAATTCTCATGACAACCCTGTGAGGAAAAGAAATGCTAGTTAGTCTCCCTGTTTTACCAGTCAGGGAGCTGAGGCTCTGAGAGGTTAAGGAAGGTGCCCAGCGGCTCTGGGCTGGAGGTTCCCCTGTGATGCTCCTCCAGAGATGAGCACCTCCCACAGTTCCCCAGGCTTGTTCAGGCGCTCTCAGGGAGAGAGCAAATGGGCCCCAGGAAGAGGTACGCTGAGCCTGGTGGAAGGCATGGATGGCAGAGGGCAGCTTGGATGAGGTGCAGGTAGGCCAACTTGGAGCTGGAAGGGCCTTTGGGGATCTCTGTGAATTCACAGGGAAAAACAGGCTAGAGAGGGGGAGAGGCTGGAACAGGTCGCACAGGGAGACCCTCAGAGGACGCAGTGAGGTCCACCCTCTGCATCCTCCCTGCCATAAGGCACAAGCCTGGCTCCCTCTCCTCTCGGCCCACTGCAGGCTCACGGTGGGTGATCATTAAACGCTGATGAATGAGCACAAGTGAGTGACAGACAGGATATGTCCACTGAGAGTTTACTGAGCTCCCAGCACCCCCAGTGCTTACTCCTGCCCCTTGCTATCTGCCTGCCTCCCCTTGCTCTGGTAATGGTAAGGAGTAGGTAAAAACAGGGGTAGCTGCCAATCCTACCTTGTGGCTTTAGCAGTAGCAGGTGACTAAACCCAAGGAACTCAGAAGTCCATGTCCTCCAGCTGGTGGGTGGCATTGGCCCACTGCCCCAGCTAAGGGTTGGGACCTGGTTCCAGAGCAAGACAGTTAGCCTATTAGAAACCCGCCATTAGTAGTATCAGCTAGACCTCTCTGAGCCACTTCCTGGGTTTTAAATCAGGAGTTCAGAAACAATTAAGCCAATTAGACCCACTTTGCATCAATAATAAATAAAAAAAACTCACTTCACAGAAGGTGTGCACTCCATGAAAAGTGGATCTTGTTAGCTTTTTTTTAACATTTTTTTATTAATTTGTAATCATTTTACAATGTTGTGTCAAATTCCAGTGTAGAGCACAATTTTTCAGTTATACGTGAACATATATATATTCATTGTCACATTTTTTTCTGTGAGCTACCATAAGATCTTGTATATATTTCCCTGTGCTATACAGTAGAATCTTATCTATTCTACATTTTGAAATCCCAGTCTATCCCTTTCCAGCCCCAGATCTTGTTAGCTTAATTGTTCTTGTGGAAACAAGGTATGTTAAAAAGAAAGATTGTCTTTAAACCCTGGCTCAGGCTTGCAATAGCTGGGTATCACAAGTGCATAGTGCACCCACACTCAGACTCACCCCAGCGTAGGTCAGGAGATGGCAGCACTGATGACAAGCTGTGGGATGCAGGCTTGGAGCTGGATGTGGGGCTAAACCTGCCCGCTGCATCCCAGGCTGTTACTCCACCTCTTTGAGCCTAGTGTCCTCACCTGCAGCTTGTGCATAATTGTACCCTCTTTACAGGATGGTTATGAGGCTAAGGCTTACAGTAAGTACTCATGAAATCGACGATTGTTCTCATTCTTAACTCTATGAACACCTTACCTGTCTTCACGCACGTTTGCCGCATCACTGTGCTGTAAGTACAAGGCATGGCGGGGCCCAGGCTAGTGCCCAGAATCTTGTAGAAAGAGGACACAGTTTTCCTGGGTGGGAGTGGAGTGGGTTCCAGACACAGCAGCAGGGTGTGTCCCGCCCTCCCTCGCCACGGACTTGGGGCCACCAGCCAGAGCCACAGCAGGAAAGTTAAGTGTCGAAGGCTGATATGAATGGCAGGTGGGCCTTGTATGGTTTTAAATTATAGAAAAGAATATTTGAATGTCAGATGCCTCAGTTCTTGGCACAAACTAAAAACAAATGATATGAAAGGCAGTAATTCCCACTGTCACAAGGTTTCACTGGAAGTTGCCACAACAGCAGACAGAGCGACAGATGCCTGGAGTGGGGCCCCTCCTATGCTCCCTCTTGTTTGCTCTTCTGGCCACACTGAAATCTCTCCCTCGACCCCCAGAACCTTCCCCAGCATGTTCCAGAGGCAGAGCTGGAGGACCCTCAGGGGGCCCCCCAAATGTATCCCCTACTGGTAGCATCTGGGGCACAGACACGTGGGTTGTAACGATGTTTCTTGGGCAGCTACTAAGGTCACATACTGCACTGGACGCTTTTCTGGTACATTTGTGGTGGTGACTCTGAAGTGAAGGCTAGACTCGTCAGTTCACTTTGTGGGCATTTAGCAAGCTCTGACTGCGTGCCTGGGGCTCTGCAGGATGGTGGGGAACTGTGCAAACAGGGAACAGACTTGCGGTCTCCTGGAGGAGGCAGATTGGTCAGCAGACAATTACAGTACAGGGGATGGGGAGGCCTGTCCTGCGGGTGGTCGGGCGGCCTGCCCCCCGCCATCCCCCCCCCCGCCCCGCGCCCCGCGCCTGGTACAGGAAGGTGGGGGTCGGGGGTGGGAGGCCTGATTCAGTCCTGAGGGAGGCTCTGTAGAAAGTGAGCTCTCAGGGTAGGGGAGTCCGCTGGAGGTGAGGCAATGGGCTTGATGGAGTGGCTTAACCCCCTCCAGGTGTGGTAAGAAGCGGGCGTGCGGCCTGCAGGTGGGGATGATTATAAGCCTGGCAGGAGGCGGCGGCGCTGGTGCGGGCGCGTGGCAGCGTGGCCGCGCGGCGGGGAGAGGGCTGAGCGTCCGGGGCGGAGGCGCCGAGGAGCAGCTGCCGCTGAGCCCCCGAGGTTCCGCTGAGGCCGCCTGCACCAGCTCGGTAGGCTTCTCCGGGGCTTTGGGAAGGTTAGGGGAGACGCAACGCGAGCAAGGATGGTGGGACTGTCACGTTTTCCCAGCGGAAGCAAAAAACAAGCCTCAAGGGGAAAAGTTATTTCTTAAACTCTCCCGCGTTCCTTCTGCATCAGCGATGGGAAGTCAGACCCCGTGGGGTTGCTCAGGGAAGGAGGGGCACTGGCATCGCGGGAAATGTAGGGGATTTATCTGACAAGTCATCTTACTAAGAGCACTCTTAAAGAACAGTGTAGAGAATGATCCTGCCCCAGACTAAGAAATGAAGCATTAGAGATAAAAGTGCTGCCCCTTGTGCCTCCCTCCCCGACACCCCCTCCTTTCCTCTGCATCCTTCCAGAGGGAACAAGCACCTGCTTTTAGTATGTGGACCATTTCTGTGCCATAGGCATCCCTGAACATTGTCTAGAGTATTGTTTTGCACGTTTTTAATCTTCTTTATAAACAGTATTGATGCAGAGGATTCTTCTGCTGCCCGATTCCCTCCTCCCAACCCCGCCCCACATGCTTTTGAAACTGACCTTTACTAACCCTGTAGCTCAAGTGTATTTTCTTTCTTTTTGTGAGGGCTTTCGGATGTAATTCATATTACCATACAATTCACCCATTTAAAGTGTACAATTGAATTGTTTTCAGTATGTGCATAGAGTCATACAATCATTACCACAGTCAATTTTAGAACAGTTTTATCACCCCAAAAGGAAACTCCATATCCTTTAGCCATCAGCATCCCACTTCTCCCAGACCTGTAGCTCTTAGCAGCCACTAATCTACTTTCTGACTGCATAGATTTGCCTACTCAGGACACATCATATAAATAGACTCATATGATATGTAGTCTTTTGTGACTGCTTACACCATTCCTTTTCATGGGCATATGATATTCCATCACATAAATTTACCGCACTTTATTTATCCAAATAATTGATGCAGAATCCTGCTTTCATCCTGCGAAGATGGAGTAAAAGGGACTGTATTTACTTTCCTATCTGAAAAAAAAATTTTTTTAAGGTAAAATTAATGAAACAACAGTTCTACAGATGCTGGACATGAGGCAACAAAGGGCAATGCTCTCTGAGAGAGGGGAACATGGAGGTGAGCCCTGTGATTGCCCAGCTTCACTGCCTGGAGACAGTCAGTCTCCAGGCTGAGGCTCAGGGAGGGGAATCCAGGTGGTGCCCAATGGGCTCCTCAAGTTGAGAAGACAAAGCTAGGAGTTCAGTGAAACCAAGGTGGCTAGAATTCACAGTGCAGCCTATTGGAGACAAGAGAGAAAAGCCCAGAGATCTGCAGAGAATCCTTCTGGAGTACTCAGCGAAGTACTTTTCCATGCATATGTGCGAGGAAACACACCAAGGCAGGGGAAAGGATCATCTGAGTGGATGAGAGGGAGAAATTCTCAGAACTCACACAGGCTTGGGAACAGTGCCCATTCCCAGCAGCCAGACTAGAAAACCTCATGATCAGCCCCTCAGAGTCACTGTGTAGAGTACTCAGAGGGTACCACACCCTAGAAAAAAAAAAAAAGAATACTTATGGAAATATAAAAAGTATCCAGCACCCAATCAGGTAAAATCCACAATTTGTGGTATCCGATCAAATATTATCAGGCATGAAAAGAAACAGGAGAAACATCAACCGATTGAAACTTACCCAGAACCAACACAAACATTAGAATTTGAAGACAAGGACATTAAAACAGTTATTATAACTGTATTATGTATGTTCAAAAAATTAAGTAGAGGATGAACAGGTGAAGCACAGAGGATTTTAGGGCGGTGAGTGAAACTGCCCTGTATGATACTGTAATGATGGATGCATGCCATTACACATTGTCCAAACCCATAGAATGTATGACACCAAGGGTGAACCCTAATGTAAATATGGACTTTGGGCAATAATAATGTGTCAATATAGGGTCATCAATTGTGACAAATGTGCTACTCTGGTGGGGGATGTCAGTAGTGGCAGAGGCTATGCATGTGTGGAGCAGGGGGTATATGGGAAGTCTACCTTCCACTCAATTTTGCTGTGAACCTAAAACTTTTTTTTTAAGGCCTATTTTTTTTTTAAAAAAAGCAGAGATACGGAAGATACAGAAAAACAGCCCAGTCACACAATGATGTCTGAGATTAAAAAAATATGCTGACTGGAATTCATAGCAGATTAGACAATAAAGATAAACAGATGAGTAAACTTGAAGAGACGGCAATAGAAAGTATCCAAAATGAAACCCAGAGGGGGAAAAAAAAGGATTTAAAAAATTACCACCACAGGTGATTCATGGTATAATTTCAAGCAATCTAATATATATATAAGTGGAATCTCTGAGGGAGGAGGGGGTGATGGTACAGGAAAAAATATTGGAAGAAATGATGGCAGGGAATTTTCTGGATTTGAAGAAAACTATAAATCCATGGCTCTGAGAAGCTCAGTGAACTTAAAGCACAGTAGACACAGGGAAAATTACACCAAAGCACATCATCATTGAACTGCTCAAATCCAATGATAAAGAGAAAGCCTTAAAAGTATGCAAAGGAAAAACGCATGTTATAGGCAGAGAAACAAAAAAAACAAGGATGACAACAAATTTCTCTTTGGAAACGATGCAAGTGAGGAGACAATGGGGCAAGTCTTTAAAATAATGAAAGACACACATACAGAATTTTATGGCCACCAATGGGGTCAGGAGTTTTTCAGACATCCAAACCTAAAGTAATTCATCTCCAGCACTTATAGAAAATATTAGAAGACTCCATCAATCAATCAGAAGGAAAATTATTCCAGCTGGAACACAAAGGAACAATGACTAGTAGAAATAGTACCATTACAGGCAGCCTGGTAGAGTAATGAAGTTTAGGGGAACTGTTATCTGGAATTGCAAAGGCAGGCCAGTTAGTTTCAGAGGTCACATGATTTAACATTTCTTTATAAAAACATCATTACTGCTCTTAGGGGTGGACACAAGGCAGGAAAACTGTTTTTGCAGATAATGAAGGGCAGGAACTTAGCCACGCATCTGTATGTGCACCTTCCTTGACCACCGCGATGAAGTTTCTCAGATTCATTAATACTCTTTTGCTACTCGTTTGTCTTTCAAAGATGAACCAGAAAATTACCCGGGCTTACAGATTTCACAATCTAGAACAAATTGCCATAAAAGAAGGTAACAAATACAACTCCCTTATGAAAGGAAGAAATACAGAAGAGGGCAGGCAGGGATTTCTCCCACCCAAGGAGCTAAGGAAGGCCATTTCCTATGTCACCCTCCAAGGCATGAGACTTTAGAAATACTTAGTTAAGAAAGGTTGCCTCTTATCTGTCATTTGTTGGCAACTTCTGATTAAAACATTAAACTTATGGTTAAAAATAGAAAATTTCTCCTCCTGCTTCATCCTCTTGCCTTCTGTTGCCCTAGTAGGTTTTAAACTGGAGAGGGGAGAGGATGAGGAGGGGAAGAGAGAACAGATAATGAATGGAGAGCCTGCAAAGTGGAGGAAGATTGTTTCCACCACCAGAATATCTCAGTTATCTCCAGAGGTGGCTGGTAAGAGGGTGAGTGGCCTTGGAAATTATGACTGCAATTTGGGCTGGAAGATTTCTGAGATGTGCAGGGGATGTGAATAGAAAGATGATCTTTTAGTTTGGGAGGTTTGGAACCTGTGGAAAATTCTGATTCATTTTATACTTCAAGTATTCTGAGTTTATTTCCCTTTGTTTTCTCTTGGTTTAATGAACCCTCTTTTGAGAATGTCAGCCTGTCTTGTCTTTGCTCAGGAAAGCCACAGAAAGGTGATGATTTGGACCTGGGGCTTGATGTGTGTGGAAATCTCCCATTCTGTTCATTAGCCAGGTTTGGGGAATCACTGGCTTGGAGCACAGGAATTAGGGCTGGTCCATCTTTGGGTTCCTCTTTGCACAGGACCGGGTCAGTGGAAAGCATTCAGTAAAATGTTGGTTGGAGACGTAAAAAGAAATTCCTCTTCCTACAAAGGTAAAATTGGAAGTCTTTTCAGGCATCGTTGATATCTAAATCAGTGAAGTCAGCATTCAAGGCTGCATCCTTCCACCCTCTCCATGTGCCCTCTAGTCAAGCTAGACGTGGACTGTCACCCAAGTAGCCTGCACTGTCCTCCTGGGAGGCCTTCACCACTGCCCCCACCCCAGCTCACTTGCAGTCAAAGCCCAATCTGCCCCTGATGCCTGGCTTAGGCACCATCTCCTCCCAGAAGTCTTCTCTGATTCCCACCTCCCCCCCAAGCTTTCTCTTCCTCCTCTTCAGTCAGCATTTTCTTCCTCTTGCCAAACTGCCTTATTTTCCTTGGTGTTAAGGGTTCAATCACTCACCCGGACTGGGGAGGGTTGGGAGGCAGAAGAGGGAGTGGGAGAGACCACGGAGGAAGCAACAAAGTGGGGCGCCAGGGCCTGGAAGCCAGGGGGAGCGGGTGTGGGGTGAGGCTGGAGCTGGGCAGGAGGAGGCCGTTGGGGCCAGAGGCTGGGCTTCATCCAGGTGGAGTCATGGGGGAGAGGATGTGCTTGTGTCAAGTTCTAGAAGGTTCCCTTCGAGAGAGGGGTGGAGGTCGGAAGCCATCTGGAAGCCACTGACTGTTGCTCCGTGCAGGGAGAGGTGGAGGTCTGGGCCGGGATGAGGGCAGAAGGTGGCATATTTGGGATCATTTAGGAAGCTAAACCAATGGGGCCTGGACGTACTGGGGCAGAGTCTGTCCAGGCCCATGCGGTTGAGTAATTGCCCCAAAGCTCCCTCTGCGCCCCAGCTTGCATCTTGCAATGTCAGTGTGGTGTGACTACTGGGAGGCATTGCTGCAGCCAGGGTCTCTGGTCCGTAAGTTAGCCCCTCCCTGGCCCTACAGGTAGGGGTGCAGGCTCCTCTCCCACCTGGGCCACTGCTTCCCCCAGTGATGCAACTTGGGGCTCTGTGAAGCGATGAAGAGACAGGCTAGTTGCTGAGGTCTGTGTCCCTGGGATCAGCTCAGATGAAATTCTTGGTGGTTCTAAACTTCAGTCCCACTCACCACCCCCAGCCTGGTGGACCCGGGCTTAAGCAGGTGCAGAGCCTCTGGCTTGTCTCCAAATACCTCTTGTAGAGCTTCTCATCCAGTTCTGAATTGTGGGGTGGTTTCCCCAGTCATTTTTTCCCCCAGACTGTTCAGCCTTGTGGAGTAGAGATGGAAACTTCCTGAATTTAAGGTGCAGCATGTGGATAGGAAGTTTTTGGTAAAACTCTGGTCAGCTGCCCCCTGCCCCATGAAGATATGTGAAAAACGTATTTATTGCATGTTCAGCTCTGAAGTCACTGATGGCAACATAAAAATGCACCATGCACAATTTATGTACTAATAAATTTATCCTTGTTACTTCGATGAGGACTGAGGCAGAAAGAGACATTTTTTTTCCCCAGAAAAGCATTTACTTATGTTGGAAACTGTTGCTCTTTTTTGCAACAGTTAAGTGAGTCCTGGATGAAGGATGGGGCCTCTGGGCTTCCTTCGCCCTGGGCCCAGGTGTATGTTGGGGGTGGTCAGTGACCTGTCGATGAATTTCTTCCTTTTTAAAGAACCTTCCTTCTTCCCCTATATATTTATCCCAAATATTTTCCTTTTTCTCTTAAACATCAAGTTCTAATGTCCAGATGAGTGTGCCCTTGGGAGATGATGGGTGAACCGTGAACTTGGCAGATTTGGAGGATGCTATGCACTGAATTGTGTTGTTCCCAAAAGTCATAGGTTGAAGCCCTAACCCCCAGTGGGATTGTATTTAGAGATGGAGGTATTTAAGGTTAAATGATGGCATAAGGGTGCAGCTCTGACTGACAGGATTAGCATCCTCTTACTTAGAAACACCAGAGTGCTCTGTCTCCACTGGCACACCAAGGAAAGGCCACATGAGGACCACGTCTACAAGCCAGAACGCAGGCCCTTGCCAGAAACTGAATTGGTTGGCACCTTGATCTTGGACTTGTAGCCTTCAGAACAGGGAGAACTGAGTGTCTTGTTTAAGCCACCCAGCCTGGGGTATTTTTTTTTTAATGGCAGCCCGAGCTTAGACTCGGGTGTCAGCAGCTCTTGGGGCCCTCCTTACTGACGTTGTCCCTCCCTGTTCCCAGGGGGCTGGGGACAGGACACCTCCTGTCTCAGGCTTGGGTTGTAGGGCCAGTAGCAGAACCCCTGACCCCGAGAGCCCTTACCTGCCTTGCCAGCTGGACCAAAGCCTCACTCTGTCGAGGCTGTGCCTGACCTAGAGGGAGGCAGCACCAGCCCGGCACAGCTGCAGACCCTGCGCCTCCATCCAGGACTAGACTCGAAGGAGACACGTCCCTCCTCTTGCCCTTAGGGACACATCTACATGACCTCCTTTCTCTGGAGGACAGTGGGGACATGAAACCTGGCTTGGGGGTCCCACTAAGCCACCATATGTGGGGGAAGGAGCCTTGTCATTCACCCTTTTATTGCCTCATCCTTTGCTACTTTTTGTACTTACGTATTTTCCCAGATTCATATTTGAAATCCACACGTCTGTAACACCTAGATCCCCGAGGATCAGTGATTTCTGGAATCCTGTCCAGGGCACTTGCCATTCAGTGTCCCCTTTTTCTCCTATTATCTTCCCCCTTCCCAGAGAGGGACTGAAGGGCACAGGGGAGCCCCAGGCAGGGACTTGTCTTGGGGAGGAGGACTGGAACCTGCCTTTGAAATGCTTTAATTATTAATACCCTCTAACCCCCCTGAGGATGCAGGTGTTGGCTCTCTTTGTGGCAGAACCTGGATCCCCCTCTACGCACACGATGGGCAAAGGGGGGGTCTTTGGTGGGATGAGGGCACAGTTGTGACCCCAGCCCTCTGGAATCATAAGGGTCCTCACGGGGTTCAGGGGGAAGGAGTGCTTAACCTCCTGGCTGCAGTGAGGCACCCCACACTCTGCCGCCGTGTCCTCATCACAGAAAGGACAAGATGGGAAGACAGGAACTGGTGCAATCTGAGTGAGGTCTGTGGTCATCTGAGACGCTGTGCAAATGCACATGTCCTGGTCTTGGTAATGCACAAGGGTTCATGTAAGTCGCCACCCTTGAGGGAAGCTGGGTGAGACCTTTTTTTTTTTGCAGCTTCTTCTGAGTCTACAATTATTTCAAATGAGAAAGACTTTTTAAAATGGCAGACCCCTGGAATGGGAGAAAATATTTACAAATCATAAATCTGATAGGGACGTGTCTCTGGAATATATAAAGAGCTCTTAAAATTTGTCTTAGTCAGTTTGGACTACTGTAATCAATTACCGTACACTGGGTGGTTTAGACCAACAATCATTCATTTCTCAGTTCAGGAAAGTCCGAGATCAAGGTGCCCTCAGATTTGGTGTCTGGTAAAAGCCTTCTTCCTTGTTTGCAGATGGCTTTTTAGTGATGCCCTCACATAACCTTCCTGTGTGCACACAGGAGAGACAGATTTCTTTCTCTTTGAAAAGGGCATTAATTACATCATAAGAGCCCTACTCTCATGACCTCATCTAACCCTAATTGTTTTCCAGAAGCCCCACCTCCAAATTCCAGCATACTGGGGACTAGAATTTCAACATCTGGATGCTTCCTAAGCATCGCAGCCACACAGCCTAGTGCCAAATGCCACTCACTCACCCTGCCAGGCACCCTTGCTGTGACTTGTTGAGAATCACAACTGTCCTCTGAGCCCTTGATTCCCAGCATCATGCTGCCCTTCTTTAATACAGCAGCCTTATGAGGTGTCACTGTTATTCCCACTTAACAGATGAGAAAACTGAGGCTTGGGGAGATGGTACAGAGCTGAGAGTGGTGGAGGTGGGATCAGAACCCAGACCTGTTAGGCCAGAGCATTTTGGCCTGTGGAGCTTTGTGTGGCACTTCCTGCCCCTTTGTCAGGCTCAGCCTCACTTGAATGGTAGGAGGACTGAGAAGTCCCCAGGGCACCCTCATCCCCAAAGCCCACACACAAGCATGGCTGTGGTGTGGTGTGAAGACACATGGTCTCTGGCCTCCCCCCCTACCAGCTGGGCTGGGGGGCCCTTCACTGGTACCAGAAATTTGTCCTGAGGATGTTGGGGGACCCTGCTGACTTGCCTCCTTGGCCTTTCTTAGGCCATGCTGACCTCCCACTCTGACACCTAAGCCATGAGTCCTGGCCAGGACTTTCTGGCTGAGAGTTTGGGCCAAAGAGACTTGGGCACTGTCCTGGCTTCTCATACCCCAGGCCAAGGGCTGAGGGGGAAATGGTTCCTCCGGCTCCCAAGAGGGCCCAGGTGCCTGGGCTTCCTGCATGATCGTTACCAACCACATTTTTTACTAAGTCTTCTTAGCGAAAGAGAGGAAGCGGGGTTCCAGTGGCTCATCATGGCCCCTGGATCCCTAAATGTCCCAGTTTCCTCTGTCCTTGATGTCCTAGGACTGGGTCTGAGACCTTGGGAATATTGTCACTCCCTCCGTATCCTGCCCAACCTGGCCTTTGTCTTCTCCTTCACAAGATGTGTGGGCTTCTGAGAGGCTGGGCAGGCTGGGCTGAGGTCAGCCACCTCTCCTGTCCCTCTGCGTGGATGAGCCAGGGCTGCCCAGGTCCCTGGGGCCACAGCTGATGCTGTCAGGCCCAGCAGGCCTACCCCAGCCTCTCTGCAGACCTGGACCTGTGCCCATGGCTCAGGTGTCCTTGTACCACCATTTGCTTCTAGAAACCTCTCTGCATGGGCCTGTAGGCCCCTAGGACCACAGGTGGCTTCGTTGACAGTTGTATAGAATCCGAGCTCCAAGCTGCTTCCTGTACACTCCCCATGGCCACTGTCCTGCAGGACCCAAGGCCCTTCTCCAGGGGACTGCGGTGCAGTAGGGTGCAGAGGCTGGAGTCAGAGACCCAGGTTCCAATCCTACCTCTGCGTTTTACTCACTGTGCTGGAGTAACTGGTGTCTCCTCTGAGCCTCAGTTCTCCCTCATTTATGAGGATAATCCTGTTGGGAGGGCTAAATAGACGTGTTCACATAAAGCACTGGCTTGCAGGTGTTCAGCAATGTCACCTTCACCTCCCACTCCTCACCGTCCCTGGCTGGCCCCTCAGTCCTCAGACGAGCCCCCGCCTCACTCCCGGGCTCAGCTCCACATATAGGCTCGGTTCCAGGCATCACAGTACCAGTGGTGACCACCAGGTGGCGCCTGCCCCCAGCTCCCCATCCCCAGGCTGCTGCTTGCAGAACTTCAGGGATTTCTTTTACTTTCCTTTTAGTTTACTGTTTTTATTTTGTTTTGGTTTTTGTATATATGTATTTTTATTGAAGTACAGTTTACAATGTTGTGTCAATTTCTGGTGCACAGCATAATGCTTCATACATGAATATACATATATGCATTTTCATATTTTCACCATAGTTTACTACAAGGTATTGAATATAGTTCCCTGTGCTACACAGTATGAACTTATTTATCTGTTTTATATATAGTAGTTAGTATCTGCAAATCTCAGAACTCCCAATTTATCCCTTCTCACCCCCTTACCCTCTGGTAACCATAAGTGTTTTCTTTGAGTGTTTCTGTTTTGTAAATAAGTTTATCTTTTTTTAGATTCCTGTTGTTTTTATTTTGGACTATACAAGAGGCATCACAGTTGTGTCAGGACCCAGGGCTCTGGCTGAGAACTATCCTCTTACCCCCACCCCACTGGTCCCGGGCAGGAAGAGAGGGCCTGCCTGCTCCCCTCTCTTCCCCCACCCACTTGGGCTTCCTACAGTGCCCGGTGCCCCCAGCCTCCCTGGTGTTTGCCTGGACCTCAGCTTCTAGTGCTGAGGTCGCCTCCAGCTGGTGCCAGTAGGCTGAGCAGCCCTGGCCCAGGCCTCCTCCCCAGCCCTGGTCTTTCTGGCACCCTCTGGAAATGGTGCGGATGAATGCAGAGGACAGCCAAACCTGGCTGCGTAGCTGTGTGAGCAGCGGTTTGCTGGCTGTGGGTGTGACTGGTTCACTGTCCAGATTGTTGGATGGACAAACAGACATGTCTGTGAATATGCCTCATCCTCCCCAAGGACTCTGAGGATTTCCTGGGAACCCCACCAGTGGCTGAGAGCACCTAGCCCTCTTTCCCCAGTGTTATTCTGTCCTAAGCCAGGACAAAGTTCTATGCATCTGGCTCCAAGCAAGGCCCACCCCAACTGATCCCAGGCAGCAGGGGTGAAATAAGCTGTGGTCACAGGAGTGAGGGAACCAGTGGAGTGAGCCAGCAGTGGGTAGGGGCTGGAGCTTAGGCCTGCACGGCTTTCTAGGTGTGGCCAGAAGTTCCTGGAAGAGCTGCACTGGACACGTTGAGGGGAGGCAGTTCTGTACATTTGGGATTGAAGACTCCTGGCCTGTGGTGCCGGGTAGAGCTGGACCTTCTTGGTTTTCCTGCCGCTGTGCAGCTCTGATGCCAACCTGAGAGCCACCTTCTTCCCCAGGATGGGGCTTCCTCTTTTCCTCTGCTTCTCCCAGGTCACTGGTTAAGAGGGCGTGGGGAGGAGCTGGGATAATAAGCAAGTGCCCTCCTTCCCCCAGGAGACTTCTGACCACTGGGCCGAGGGGCCTTGGGGAAGGTGAGGCCGCTCCCCAGCCCCTGGGGCCAGGCCAGCTGAGGGTGAGGGTTTCAGTGAATGAAAATGAAAAACATTTCAGGGGTCAATTCATTTTACTGAAAACATGTTTACCACTCCTCTCAGGACATCTTTGAGCACCTTTGCCAGGATCTTAGGAATGTGTGGAACTCCCTTGCTGCACCCCGCGCCCTCTCTAGGCCTTGGCAACCAGGCCCCGAACGGCTTGTGCAATTGCATCCCTGTCAATACCGAACATCTTCAGCAGCTCCGCTGGCTTCCCGCTTCTTGGCACCTGGCTGACAGCCAGGCGAGCGACAGTGACACCAGGCTCGCCCACTACTGCAGAGGCCACTGCCTCACCTATGCCACCTGCACAGGGGAAAGAAGGTGAGTGAGGTGATGCGGCCTCAGGGTGAGTGATGGGTGGGTGCCCCCTGGAGCCCCCAGCTGGCCCTGCAGTCCTAAATCAGTCTGAGTTTATTCCCTTTCTCAAGGACGGAGGGACAGCATATACTCCAACCTGCCTGTGCCTGGGGCCAGAGCAAACACCACCACCAATCACAGTACTTATACTTTTCACAAGCTCAAATGTGGCCTCAGATCATTTTTAACACTATCCTCCAGGCAGCTGTTGTTAACCAATGAGCATCTGCACATGACATCAGGGTCTAAGCCCATCTCTTCCCCTGGGGCCTGCCTTGGAGGAAGTGGCGATGTGTGATGGGGGATGGCGGCTTTGTGAAGAACTCATCAAGACGGGAGTTTAGGTTGCTTTCCCAGTTTGATTCTGAGCAACAGCCTTAATTTTCACCTACTTCAGGGACACAGCCACCTTGCACTCTTAGCAAGGTCAGAAGCCTCATAGGCTTCCTGGGTGGCAGGGGCTGCAAGGAGCCATTCCAGCAACTGAGTTCTGAGGCCAAGCCTGAGGTCAATTAAGAGGCCAAGTCCCAGCTGCTCTGGGTTTCCTGGGCTGCGGCGTCCTCCTGGGGCTGGGATAAAGGGAGGATGTCTAGCCTGTAGACTCCAGCCCCATGCCCTGGCTCTCTGGCCATTACCTTCATAGTAGTGGTCCTCCACAGTGAGAATCCTGCCCTTGGTGGCACGGGCACTGTCGAGAATGAGTTTCTTGTCCAGAGGCTTGATGGTGAAGGGGTCCAACACACGAATGTTGATCTTCTCTGTGAGGGGAGGAGATGCACTGTGGGTCTGCCCTTTGATGTGCCCCCCCCCGGGGGGGCCTGCACAGCTATAAGTTCAGCCCGCAGCCTGTCCCCATCCTTGGGCTCATGGTTGCCCACCCTGATGGCTCACCCCGTTCCCTGCTGACCTGGGATGCCCGCGTCTTCTGGGATTCCGCACCCACCCCTCCACCTGGGAGCCTGCCCTGGCTTGATTTAGGAGCAGCTCGTCTCAGGGAAGAGAGAAGAGAGCCCCTCTCTCCCCGACGCCCTGGGCTGCGGGATCTCAGCCATCAGATTGTCAGAGAACTTCCCTCCATCCTCCTAGGTGCCTTTGAAGATAAAGGGGAAGTCACAGGGAAGGCTCCAAGGCTCTGGCCCAAGGTAAGGCTGGTGGGGAGATGGGGAGGGGAGCTGCAGCTGCAGGCACTAAGGGTTCAGGTCAGGGGGACAGGTCAAACGGCCACGCCTGCTTCAGACTCTCAGCCTGGATCTCCACCTGGCCCTCCCCCAGCTCCTCAGAGCTCTGTGCACTGGTTCTCTAGCCTGGGCATCAGTTCCCTCCCACACTGAGGACACCCACGTCTGCCCTCTCCTGTGTACTCAGCATGGCTGAAACGTGGCATCTGTTGTGATTTTTCTGCACGGGAGGCGAATGCCTGTCACTAGCTACCACATGAAGCTTGAAATGATGGTAACAATGCCAGTCACATTTATTAAGTCCTCAGGGCAGCCCCATGGCGAAGGTGATAGTACCTCCATTGTGGATGGGGAAACTGAGGCACCACAGTGCTGAAAAGCACACTTAACCAGTGGCCCGCTAAGTGGTGATTTGAGCCCTACTGGCCCCAGGGCCTTTGATCTGGACAGGTGCCGGGCATGTCATCCCCAGGCCGTGGGGCAGGGGCTGTGCCACTGCAGCCCCAGCACTGAGCACCACGCCGGGCACCTGGGAAGGGCTCCCAGCCTAGCTCTTATTAATATTGTCATCATTTAGTTACACGAGATTCTTTCTCACCCCCAAGACCTGGTCCACAGCCAGTGCACCATCTAAGACTTCTTGGGTCCCACCCTCCTTACCTTTCTTTAGCAGGTCAGCTGCAGCTAAGGCCTCATGCAGGGTCACCCCTGCCCCGATCACAGTCACGTGGTCATCCTTGCTCTTCAGGACCACCTGGGGGTGATATGGGGGATCAGTGCGGCTTAGGAACTGGTGGCCTGGGGTGGGAACAGACCTCGGGCTCGCTCTAAGGGGCCTCACTGGGGCACCAGCCACGCTGACCTTGGCTTGTCCGATTTGGAAATCCTCGTTGTTGTTATAGATAATGGCGTTTTCCGGGCGGCTGGTCCGGATGAAGCAGATGCCCTGGAATGAAACAGAATAACAGGATCCAGGACATAGCACGTCCAGTCTCAAAGACTGAAGTGTTTCCTCTGTAGCGTGTGCCTCTCCAAACACTCATCCTTAGACAGAAGCCCCAGACAGAAGATGATGTCTCCAAGAGGGCCCACCGCCTACCCTCAGGCTGGGGAGTGGGAGGAGCCCACACAGGGCACTCTGGTCTATGGCAGCCCACCCCTGTCAGGACCACGTAGCTCCGCTCGTTCTGTCTTGGAGAAACCGACTGTCAGGTATGGCAGAGAGGCGTCAACCCCCAGCTTGGCAGGGGCTGCCAGGGTAAGATGTTCAGAGGGGAAAGAGTGAGCTGATCAGTTAGCATGTCTGCTGAGCAGCAGGAAGGGTGGTGTGTATTCCATTTTTCCTGGTCTAACTTCTGCAGGTGAACACCAGGGGCCAGGTCAGGGGACACCACTCTGAGGCAGCAAATGACCAGCTCTGGGCCTTCCTGCTGGCCTCCCCTCCTGTCCCTCTAGGGGAGTGCTAGCTGCCAGCAGAAGAAAGAACAGCCATGTGACCCACCTTTGTGTTGGCTGCTAATTCCACTGCCTTCTCCGTAGACACCCCATCACTTGGGTAAAAGACAGTTGACATGGGGACGGACCGAAACATGGCCAGGTCTTCCAGGGCCATCTGAGAGGGCCCGTCTTCCCCTGAGGTGTGGGAAAGGACATGGTGAGATTAAGACTTCATCCATGGAATGGACTCCTGGCCCTACCCCCCAGCTCCTCCAAAGTTCAGGACATTATGGGTATAAGCGCCCCGGCCCCACTCACCGATGGACACGCCACAGTGGGAGCCGCACAGGTTGATGTTGCTCTCGGAGATGGCCGCCATGCGGATCTGGTCGAAGGCCCGCGTGAAGAAGGCTGCAAAAGTGCTACAGAAGGGCACGGTCCTGCCGCGTGTGGCACATCCCACGGCGATGCTCACCTGGGGGCAGAGTGGGCGGTGTCAGCCCCGGTGCAGGAGAGGGTGGCCGGGGAGCCCAGGACCCCCCAGGGCCACTTCTCAAGGGTGGGGGGTTCAGTCATCCTGGGAGCTTCATTCTTCTCTTCCCATGCAAGCGTCCTGTGTGCCCACGGACTTCACGGTCTGTTTTCAAAGTCCTCTGACTTGAAACAGCCATTTCAAAAGTTCTCATAACTATTCTATGTATTTTATTTTTATATTTATAGCTAGTAGTTAAGAGAACTTTTGAAATGGCTATTTCAAGGTGAAGGACTTCGGAAACAGACTATGGAAAATAAAATAAAAAAAAAAGTCTTCTTAGATCATTTTCCTTGGGGGAGGGTACACCTCAAGTGGTAGAACGCATGCTTAGCATGCAGGAGGTCCTGGGTTCAATCTCCAGTACATCCTCTAAAAATAAATAAATAAACAAACCTAATTACTACCCCCCCAAAAGGCCATTTCCCTGGGGAACACTTCTAGCAACTTGCAAAGCCTTTGACAGAGTGGGCTAAGCTTGGGCACAGATGGTCATCCTTCCCAGGTGGATGGTCCCAGGTGGATGGTCCCTCTACCATCTCCCTCACCACCCCAAGTATACCTGAGGAGGCCCCAAATCCCTGACCCAGAAGCACTGGGCTCTGAACCCTGCCACTTGACATAAGGCCTCCTTCCCCAGGCCCCACACCCCACCAGTTTGCCTGGACCCTCCAGCTGCCAAGGCTAGAAGCCAGACACCTTCAGGTTCAGCTGGAGGAAGAACCTTGGATGCAGTAGAGCCTGGTGGCCTCCCAGAGTCCCTGGGGCCTGCAGGCCAGGCTGGGCTCCTTGGCCAGAAGGGACAGATATTTTGAAAAACAGGACAAAACATCCTTCGTTATTTCACAATCTCAGTTCCTGACACAGGACTGCTAACCCAACTGTGTGCATGGCAGGGGCCCACAGAGTCTCTTATCTCTGCACCCCGCAGGGTAGCAGGGCCAGAGCCTTATGCGTGAAAGGGCTCAGCAGACTCTGGCTTAGACCCACATGTTCCAGCCTCCTGCCTGTGCCTGCCCTTCCACCTGGAGGGCCCTTTATCCCCCAAAAAAGCCAGTCCACCATGCCTGGCCCGTGTGCAGCATCCCCTGCATGCACCCGCAGCTCCATTCAGCTCCCCTATTTGCATTCACCCAGCGCTTGGGTATCACACACACATTGCCCTCACCACGGGGGGTTACTTGAGGTCGAGAGTCAGTGCTGGATCCTAGCTGTTCCTGGGATCGAACAGGCACCTAGCACTGCCACCACAACCCCTCAAAGCAGCAGGAGGGCTTCAGCCCTGCCCCTGCACCCCTCAGACCTCAGCCGCAAGCTGTTACTGGCCCCGCACCCACCATGTTCTGCTCGGCAATGTAGCACTCGATGAAGCGGTCCGGGTGCTCCTTTTTGAAGAGCTCTGAGAAGGTGGAATTCTTGGTGTCCCCATCCAGGGCGATGATGCGGTCACTGGCATGGCCCAGCTTGGCCAGGGCCTGCCCGTAGGCCTTGCGGGTGGCTATCTGCGGAGGAAAGTGGGAAGGCTGAGCACCTCTGCGGGCCTGTGGCCTGCAGCCCTGCTCAGCCCCCCGGGCCACAGTTTTCAGGGAGGAAAAGAATAAATTAGGGAAAGAAAAAGGAAGGCCAGCAGCCTATGACCCTGTAGAAACTTCTGTGAGGATGCCAAGAACTGGTACAATGACTGTCTAGGGAGTCCCCACAGGCCCTTGTCCCCAGCCGGGCTGTGAACCATCTAAGCTTCAAAAGATGTCCTAACTCCCCTTTCCCCCAGCTCCATGACAGAGGCCTGTGGTCTCGCCCTACTCTGCACTGAGGGCCTGGGAGTCAGAAAGCTTGACTAAGGTGGCATCGGGTCCACACAGGGAAGGGCCTGGAACCGGGCAGCCCTGCTGAGCCTTTGCCAGATGTGGGAAGGTCCTGAGCTCAGGTCCAGGCCAGGATGAACCAGGGCCGTGGGGAAGCAGGACCTGTGGGCTGTGATCCCAGTGCTGCCAGAGATTTGTTGTGTGACTGTGGGCAAGTCTCTTGCCCTCTCTGAGCCTCTTCAGGTCAATAATCCCAGAGATAACGAGCCAGCAGGAACACCCTGAACTAACCCCTCTCTTCCCTTTCCCAGCCCTTGAGGAGCTGGAGAACCACTGCCACCCCAGCCCAGCCAGTCCAGAAACATGAGGGCCAACTGGGTACCTTGTCCCCAACTTTATAGCTGGGTGGGGTGGGCATGCGGATGTTGGTGAGGTCCACTGAGGGGGCGTCCTCCTGTGGGGGAGTCGCCAGGATCTTCTTTTTGCTCTGGATCTGGCTGTAGATTTCTTGGATGATATGATCAGCCATGTTCTGGGGGAGGGGCTTCCCATGCCAAGACTCCTTATCTTCTATCCCTGCAGGTACAAGGCAGGAGGGCAGGTAAGATAAAAGTTCCCAGAAGGCAGGCCACGACGGGGTCAGGAAAGGAGGACCACGGTGACAGCACCCAACTGCAGGCCCCCACTGAGTAGCTGCCCAGTCCTCTAGGCACTCCCAGTGGGGAGGGGGCATGCCACCCCATCCCATTCTCCCCCACGTCACCTCCTCACCCCAACCTACATGGTCTGTCTGCTATAGAAATCAGTTTGTTGAACTGGTCGGGAGGGGAAGCCCTGAGGCCCAGGGCAGGGCGAGCAGCAGATGGGGCTCTGTGAGCCTCTAGGTGCATCCCTGCCCTGGTGTCTTGCTATGTGGGGACCAGCGAGGCTTAACATTCCTCTCCTCCAAGGTCACCTCAGATGTCACCACAGCCCAGGGAGAACCAAGGACTAACCGTCCCAGGCAGCCCCTAGAGGTGGCAGTGGTTAACACCTGAGGGGTCAGTGTTAGGCAGCAGCGCTGAGGCTGTGACAGTATCCCAGAGTCCTCTTCCAGAAGGCTCCCAGATAGCAGAGAATGTCCCTAAGCCCACACAGGCAGAGGGAGATGTGCCCCCCCAGTGGGCAGGGGACAGCCAGGGCAAGGAGTGCGATGGAGCCGGCCCGGAGCCTGCAGCTAGCCCCTTCCAGTGCCAGACTCCCTATATCTCTGGGCAAGTTCCTGGCCACTCTTAGCCCATTTCCCCATCTTTACAATGGGCAAGGGCCATCCCGGTCCTGAGGTCTGGAGCACGTTTGGGTACTAGGGAGGGACTTATCCCTGCATGGCTCTCAGGCCAGGTGCAGGAACCAACTTTCAGACCCTTCTAGGTTCCCCACCCACAGAGGCCTCTGGGATCACTTTTCCATTGCATGAGGTGGTACCCTGTTCACCTCCCAGGGGAGGATCGAGGTCTCCCCAGGCTCTCTGGGACTCTCTGCATCAACCCTTAGGCTCAGTAGACAGCTGGCACTGTCAAGGATGCTCCACAAATGCCAGCTGGGGAAAGTGTTCTCTTGCCTTATCCACAGGCCTCACCAAGTCCCTCCTCTTCTCCTGCCTATGCACGCCCCCCAGTCCAGGCTAGCTGACCAGGGTCTAAATCCTGGCTCAGCCACGCTGCCCAGTCATTGCAGGCAGCACAGGGTCTCCTCCCCTCCACCGCCGTTCCTTGGCCTGGGTGCACTCTGCAGAGGAAACAAAGGGCTGGTGCTTCCCAGACACAGGCTTTCAGAGGCACCCCCAGCCCACCATTGGAAGCCCCCACCTCTTCAATCAGCGCAGGGCCCAGTCCTGGGAGTGGGGTGGGAAGGGAGGTCGTACAAACAGACCTGAGATGCCTCTGCCCTTGAAGGTCTTGGCAATGATGGCTGTTGGCTGGTTCTTGACCTGCCCGAAGGCCTTGCACAGCTCCTCCACGCTGTGTCCATCCACGATGACAGCGTGCCAGCTGGGGAGAGAGGGGGCGTGAGGGGTGAGGGCCGAGGGGAGGCCCGGGGAAAGTCTTGCCCTTGCTCCACGGCAGGGCTGTGAGTGGGTGAAGAGCTGGAGGGGCTGGGAAGCCTCAAACGTGCCTGTTTCGAATTTGGGTTTAATTTTCTCTTTTCACATTGTTTCACTTCCTCTTGTTTGCCTTTGAACAGACTTTCTTTCTCTCTCCTAAGTAATGCAAAGCTTACTTCACTTATTGTTTTTCATTCCTGAGCTATTCATTTCCTTCTGAAAGCTGCTTTGGGGACAATGAACTGGGTTTGGAATCTGCTATTAGATTCTTGATGAATTTTTTGTCCAATTTTTATTTAAGGGACACAACTGATCACTCCATAGAAGCTGAACATGGTGCTGGAAACTTGTATAAAATGAGCCATGTTGTCAAATATCCAGAGGAAGGAGCATTTCTCTTTTTTTAACTTTTTTTTTTTGGGTGGCTGAGCAGGGGGGTTAGGTTTATTTATTTGTTTTTAAAAGAGATACTGGGGATTGAACCCAGGACCTCATGCATGCTAAGCATGCATTATACTTCTGAGCTACACCTTACCCCCCCACCAGAAGGAGCCTTTTGCTTTAAGGCAATCCCTTTTTGGACTCTTTTTGGCATATTAATAGTAACAGAAGTAACAGCTCATACTCTGTGTGGGTACAGGGCTGAACACTGCACATATTAACCAATTTAAGCCTGTTGTTGCCTCCATTTTATAGACAAGTAAACTGAGACACTGAGGGTGGAGTAACCTGCCCAAGGTCACAAAGCAAGTTAGCGATGGCTTCAGCCCCTGCACTTGCAAGGCCTCTAGCGCAGAGGTCTTCCGTGCCATGTGCGTGCTCAGGCCACGGCCTCGTACATACCCAAAGGCCTCACAGCGCTTCTGGTAGACGTCCATCTGGTGCTGCAGCGGGGTGGGGTCGCTCTGGCCCAAGCGGTTGATGTCAAGAATGGCGACAAGGTTGTCCAGCTTGTAGATGCCTGCGAAGGCCATGGCCTCCCACACGGAGCCCTCTGACAGCTCCCCATCTCCCAGCAAGCAGTAGACGCGGTAGCTGCAGACAGAGGGTGGGTTAGAGCCCGGCCCCCTCCCCTGGCCCACAAGCCCCTGGCCTTTCCCTCTTGGAAAAGGAGCAGACACGCACATGCAACAGCATCAGCTGTGCCCACTCCAGGTCCACACTCTGCGAGAAAGTGGCTGTGAAGAAAGTTGTCAGGAGCTCCAGAAAGAAGTACTGGCTGCCAAGAAACAGAGCTCCGAGACAACAGACCCAGAAAACTGGGGGTTGTCAGGACGTGAAGAGAATGGTGATCGTTCACGGGAACTAACTACTCACGATGGGCAGGGGGGTAGAGGGGACCTGGAGCTGCCTGCTGCAGGGGTGCACCCGTATCCCTTTGCCCTACCATGAACCAGGAGTGTTGGGGGAGCCCTGGGACCCTTCTGCTCAGAGGAGCTGGGCGGGGGAGGCCCAGGCAGCACCCAAAGCTTCAGGTGAAGAATGGGCTGGGACCAGGGTTGGGGAAGGTCCTCTCAAGGTCCTAGGGCTGGTTCTTGACCAGGAATGGAGCTGGGCCTGGGCTTTCTCTACCCCAGGGGCCATCTCCTGCATTCAACACAGGCAGCCATGATGGTTCCAAGGCAGTGTGACATGGTAGAAAGAATAAGGAAGCTGGGATAAATTATCTAGCAGAACAGAACCTTCCCTGGCTGGAGGCCAGGAGACCAGTTCAGGGACTCTGACCCCCCACCCCCTCTCCCCTCCACCTCTGCTTAGTGCTGAGTAATCCTTTCAGGAAGGTGAGTGCAGTTGTTATTCCCCAAAACCACAGACAAGGAAACAGGCTCAAAGGTCAAGGGACTTGTCTGAAGGCCATGCAGTTGGGGAGCAGCTGAGCTAGGATTCAAACACAGGCCTGACTGCCCAGCCCAGACTCCACTCCCTGCTGCCTAGGATCGCACATGGTGGGGCGGGGGGAGTGAGGCTGGTGCCTGGACAGCTCAGAGGGGACACAGGAGCTGTGCAGCTGAGTGGGTTGGGCCACCAGGCTAAGGCAGGAGGAGGTGGAGAAGAGGCGGGGACAGCCAGGGCACCGTCAGCATGACTCAGCACCCCCGCAGGCCTCCAGTCAGGGAGGGCTCCGGCCTCCTCCCCCTGCCATGCCAGTGCTATGCCTTCCCTTCTGTGGCCTCCAGCACCCGGGCCACTGGCTCCTTGGCCAGGAGCAGAAGGTCCCAGCACCCACACTCACAGAGGCTAATCTGAAGCTGGGCCTTGCAGGCTGCAAGGGGGGCCCAGAGATGCTGCAGGGGGTGGGAGGATTCTGGCACAGGAGCTCCCAGAAGTGACCAACTTGATGGGGCTGAGCCAGAAAGGCCTATAGGGAACTCCGACTTCCCCAGAAAGGGATTCTTGAGAAGCTGACTGGCTGCCTTCCCAACCCTACACCCACTTCCAAGGAAGCTGAAGTGGGGCCAAGAGCAGAGTCCGGGCATAGCCTCAGACTCAGGTCTGGAGGGCAGCCTGGGATCCTGAGGAGACCCTGGGGGAGCCTGAGAACAGAAAAGGGGGCCCCACAGAAGCCGCATTGCCTGAAGCTATTGTTAGATTTGGGGTTGGAGGCTGCAAATACCCAGAGTCCTGAACCACCAGGAAAAGAGACTCTAACGAGATGGCCAACATTTGCTGCCTATGAGTTTGGAAACCACCTCAAATATCCAACAACAGAGGACGGTCTAAATGTGTGGAAGAAGCCCCGTAAAACATAATAGCATGCACTCATTCAAACTAGTTTGACAGCTGACGATGCGAGAAAGTGTTCACATTTAGATTTTTCTAAAAAGCATATAGTAAAATCATACAAATACTAGGATTACAAATCCATAAATTTCTCTTCACAATAATATGGATGAAATATGATATACACTGTTAAGTGAGAATGAAATGGGGGGAAATGGTTAAGAATAAGAAAAATATTTGTTTCTTTGTAATGCATTTCTGTATTATAAATGAGTAGGTATTTTATAATAAAAAAAAAGAAAGAAAGAAAAGAGAAACGGAAGAGAGCCAATCTGACGGGTGCTGCCTGGGAGACGTGACTGGACGTCTCTGCTCTATCAGGACGCCAGCTCTGGCAGCAGGCATGGCCTAATAATTCCCTTGACCCCAAGGTACAGTCTGAGGGCCTGAGCCTTAGCCAACCCTAGCCGCTGGGAACCCAGCTGAACCCCCTCTCCCTACACTGGTTTGTTCCATCGCGTTACGGTCAGGAAATGACTCTTCACGAGGAATTATTTCAAGCAACTGTAGGGAATAATTAACTCACAGCTCTGGTTCTGTGCCAAATAAAATACTCTTAAACATACATCCCGTTCTCTGTGACTTTCTCTCACTTCGTGGTGAATCACTGCTGGGTGTAGCAGAGCCCGGCCCCAAAGCCCAGCCCGGGAGGAAGGCAAATGCTGTGCTGCCAGTGACACAGGCCGGAGAGCCTGGAAGGCCTCCCAGCCCCAGCCCACCTGGAAAGCAGTCTCAGGAGCTGCTTACCCTGCACTCAGTAGGCGCTCACTGGGGTGGAGCATCCAGTCAGGCTCCCCACAACCACCTGTCCTCAGTGGGCCCCTGTGACTGCCTTCGCCGTGGCCCTTCCCGCTGCCTGCAGGCCAGGCTCCCTCTATCTCTCTAGGAAGCTTCCTACCCACTGGGCTCCCCGGCCTCCTGTGCTTCCCTTGGGCCCCTGAGAGCAGCATGGGGACTCTGAACATGGACTCTGGATGGACACCCTGGATTCAGATCCTGCCTCCACCACCAGGCAAGCATTTTACCTCAGTTTCCCACCTGTGGGAGGGACAATTAACACCACTCAGCCCACAGTGCACTGAGCAGTGTGAGTATAAAGCCCCAAACAGTAAAGGAATGAGGAAACCATCTGCTTTCCTTAACAGCCTGAAGCCAACACTTCTCCCTCTGCAACAGAGACCTGTCTGCAGGCGTAGGGGACAGCCTTGTGGCTGAGATCTGCCTCAACGGGGTCTTGTCCAGACTGCCTGGTGCTGGAGCAGCAAACCCTCCTGATCAGGCTGCTCACCCACCCTCCACAGGCCAAGTTCTTCAGCGTTTGTTTCTTCCCTAGCTGATAGATGGGGCTCAGGGAGGCCCAGAACCCTCCAGAACACGCCATCTTCTCCTTTCCCAAGGTAAAGGCGAGGGGCTCAGGCCTGGGTTCACGGTGCTTCATCAGGCACTGGGGGTGGGGCCTTCTGAGACTTCAGGGCCCGGGCACCAGGCAGGGGGAACTCAAGCCAAAGCACTCTGGTTGAAGAGCACGGACTCTGGATGCAAACTTGGCCCTGCCAGTCACTATCAAGGGAACCTGGGCAAGTCCCTTCACTCCTTTGAGCCCATTTCCTCATCTGAAAACGGGGCTGGTCCTGGCACCAGCCTCAGGCCACACCTTAGTTACTCAGCCCCTACTCAGAGGAGGTGCCTGCAGGAGGCGGGTAAGGCTGGGTCGTCAGGACCCCTTCCAGGGTGGGCTGGAGGTGGGGAGTGGGAGTGTTACCTGGCTTTGTCGAAGTATTTGCCCGTGTAGGCCATCCCGCAAGCAGCCCCAAGACCCTGGCCCAGGGAGCCAGTGGCCACATCGGTGAAAGCTTGTTTCTGTCACGACAGAAGACCCCAGTTAACTCACGGGCAGGAGGAAGCAGTGTTTCCCAGAGGCCCCTCCCAAGATCCTGGTCCTGTGGGAGCCACACAGCCATACCCGACCCAGGCCTGGGGGTGCAGGCGAGGTCTGTAGAAGGCAGAGTGTGACTTCCCCATTCTCCCACTGCAGTAATTGTGGGTGCGGTTCAGATAGCAGCTCTGCCCACCAGGGAGCTGTGCGACCTCTGGCTGGGGACTGAAACTCAGTTCCCTCCTCTGTAAACAAAGCCCATATAATCCACCTCACACAGTGGCTGGGAGAATTCATGACAAAACTCAGTAATTGGCCCTAGGGGGTGCTCCAATGGGGGTTGAGAGGTGAGTTTTCATGGTGACACATGAACTCCAAACAACTGCAGGGATTAGCGCCCTGAGGAGCACACTGGACCCCTTCCCTGGGGCGTCACCAGCAACCTGCTGTGACCTCATTAGACATTCCCTGATGAACTCCCCTCCCAGGCTGTGTCAGTGGCCAGGGAGGCCCAGTGTGGAAGAGAACTTGGGTCTCTGGTGCTTGGGGTGAATAGAGTATGCCCCCCAAACACCCACTTCTTCCTTCCTCACATCAGTGCGCTCCTCCAACTCCCAGCAACCTCGACTCCTTGGTGGGTACCCTGCCCTCCTTCCCGCATGCCTCAGGAAACAGGAAGTGGAGGCAGAGGCCCGGCGGGGCTCCTGGTGGGGCACACTTACCGGGACAGGGTGCCCGTCCAAGTCGGAGCTGATCTTCCTCAGGTTCAGCAGCTCTGTCTCGGGCAGAAAGCCGGCTTCAGCCCAGACGGCATACAGGATGGGCGCTGCGTGGCCCTGCCAGGGACAGACAGCGGCGGAGGGGGGGTCAGATGAGGAGCTGCACACTGAGACCCAGAGCCCAGCTGAGCCTGCTGGCCAGGGTATCCCTTTCAAGGAAGGAAGCAAGAGAAGGCTACTTCCTCAGCTTTGATCCCCCTCCAGCCCGAGGTTCCCACAGCCAAGGCTGAGCCCTAGGACAGGTGCAGGGGGAGCACAGCTGTGAGGCCGCTGAGGCCAAAACCCCAGCAGGCAGCCGGCTGCCCTAATCCCTGGTTTCTGGCATATGAGCAGACTTGGATAGACTTCTAACTGCTCATGCCCGCCTCGAGAAACCAGAGGCCATGGAGCCAGGCCTGGGGACAGGTGGATTCCGGGGGTTTGTGGCCATGGTTCTTGTGCAGGAGGGGCGGGACAGGGCACCAGCACTCCTGAGGAAGCGAGCCTCGGCCCAGGGTACTGGCTCAGCACAGACAGACGCGTGCAGAGCTGTCAAGCTGTACCCAGTCCTGCCTGTCAACACCAAAAGTGGGTGGAACACCCAGAGCATTCCCACTGTCCCCTACGTGAAGGGTGGCAGGCTGGCCTCCTACCTTGGAGAGCACAAAGCGGTCATTGTGAGGGTTCCGGGGGTCCTGGGCCTTGTAGCGCATGGTGTGAAAGAAGATGACAGCCATGATCTCGGCGGCGCTGCAGCATGACGTGGGGTGGCTGTGGCCCAGGAGAGAAAGACATGTGCGTCACGGCTCTGGGCCCCTGACCGACAGGGCTCACCTCAGGCCCGCGGACAGTGACCTAGGAGCGCACGTCCCAAGGAGTCATGGGCCTGGCTTGTCAGAGAGCCATGTGCTCTGGCCCCGAGAGGGTTGCATGGGGTCTCAAGGCCACGCTGGCAGCATGGGGGCTGTACCCTCCCAGGGGCCAACAGTCTGGACCCTCAGAGTCACGGCAATGGAAAAATTCTGGGGTTGGACTAGAGGAAGAAAGGAGGAGGGGTCCCCTCGTGACCAATGAGCTAAGTCCCAATGAGACTGCCCAGAACTCTGCCCACTTGTTGGGGTAACTTGCCCTCTCATGCCCCCAGGGGCGCTGGGCCTCAAGGCCACAGGCAGGGGCTGTAAGGGGCTGAGGCTCCCAGCAGCCTCCACATACAGGGTTGGTGGTCTGAAAACTGGGGCTTCGGGCTCTCCCAGAGCACCACTGGGCCACACGGCAGCTTTCCAGTGGGCATTCTGAGGGCTGGTATAGCCACTAGAAACCATGCGTTTGCACAGAATTTAAAAGGCAAAGCAACTTCTTATCTTCGACAAAGGCTACAATTATGAAAAAAATAAAAATGCCTTCTGCCAGAGACCAGGGCTGGGATAGGGCTGCCAAGAGCAAGGGCCTGCCCTTCCAGCCCTGGAGCAGGTGGGGTCAAGGGGTCTCCCCTTCTTAGGCTCTTGTTCTAGTCACTACAGTTATCTGAAAGGCTAATGGGCAAAGGACTTAACCATAGAATAAGGATTACGTCTTACAGGTGAGACTTGTTCAGGTTTCTTAGGACCCACTTGATTAATCTGGTTCCAGCCCCCAAGAGTGGGGCTGGAGACTGGGGTTCCTGGAATGACATTCCTGTAGCCCTCTGGCCCACAGTTTGGTTCAGCCTCAGGGCACGTGCCTCCCAGCCGCCCCCTCCATGCAGCTCAGCACAGCCCTCTGACGCTGCTGAGGTCCTTCACACTAAAACATGCCCACTGCCAAACCCAAGGGCACATGCACCACGTGGAGTTCACGCGGGCCTCCCTCCTCCCTGCCAGCCGGCTCCCCGCACGGGTTAGGGGTGAGTCACTTCCAGAGCAGACACATTAGTAGAGAAATCCAGAACTGTCCATGCTGGTTTAGTACCCACGTCCCCAGCACACAATTGTCTTATACTTAACCATTTCTATGAACTCCTGGTCATGGGGAAAGACACTAGACCTGAAAAAGGGAGGTGAGGAAACGTAAACAAGAAACCTTTCCCTGCCTGGCAGGGACCCAACTCCCTGGTCCCTAGGGCCAAACCTCGGCTGGGGGACATCCAACACTGGCCAGGCTGACCTCCTCCCCTTTCCCTCCCAGAGCAGCCCCATCCCCGAGGAATCCTGTTACAAAAGTCATGACCCTGTTAGGAGAAGAGCAGGGGAAGGATGTGGGTGGAGAGCGGGCCAAACTGCTAGAAAGAAGGCAGGCAGGCCCAGGTCAGAGGCTTCAGGGAGAAAGGGCCGTGGCACAAGCACTTTCTGCAGGTGGCAGGAGCACATCCCAGCCTGGGCAAGGTGGAGGGAGGGAGGTCAGCCAGGAAGAGACCCCAGAAGTTGAAAAGCAGTTGATTTTAACCCTTCCTTGCTAGGCCTTCCTTGCTGGGCAGGGAAGCCTACAATATTTGATTCCCTTCAAAGCCTGCATCCTAGACATACTGCTGGCCCTACCTTCATATCCGCCAAATAAAAACATACAGAATAGTGGGGAGGGTATAGCTTGAATGGTAGAGCGCATGCTTAGCATGCATGAGGTCCTGGGTTCAATCCCCAGTACTGCCTCTAAAAATAAATAAACCTAATTACCCGCATCCCCCCCCCACAAAAAAAAACTTAAAAAAAAAAACATACAGAATAAGGGCTCCTTGGAAGCCAGTTGTCTGCCCCACCCCAGAGGTTTCAGGGAACCTCTGCGAGGTACCCCAGGGTGGGAATAGGGGCCACATGGGCTTTGCCACTTTGGCAAGTGCTTCACCTCCCTGAGGCCCAGCTTCCTTACTGGTAAATGGGGTGCCATGCCGGAGTGCCCAGGAGTCCCTAAAACAATGCCAAGTGCCCAGGTCCATCAGTCACCATCATCTGCTGGAAGACCAGATGCTACCCCTCTCAGTGCCTCCAACCCCTCATCTGCACGCTGGGACCGTGACCCCCTGCTGACCACATGGCCAGCAAGAGGGAAGAAATGAGCTGAGGATTGAGACAGGGCTCTGCAAACTCCAAGTGCTGAACACACGGGAGACAGTTACCTTTAAGCTCAACCTACTAGAGGGACTTCATCACAAAGGGCCAGAGCTTCTCCTGTAGCCCTAGCCTGCCCCGGGAGAAAACTGCAGGTGGGGGCCCCACCCCAAGGTGCTGCATAAGGACATAAGGACACACCCTAGAGCAGGGATGGGTGGGGCCAGGGAGGGAGGCTGTGGGGAACTTGATCTGCAACTCTTTGTGATGCACGGGGGCTACAAATTTGTTCCAAAACCCTGCCTTACTTACTCCCAATTAGTTCAATCTATGAAGGTGGTGCTGAGGGCTTACAGCTGGGCCAAGTCTCCCAAAGGCCCCCCACCCAGGGGAGGACACATACTCTTCCAGATGTTCGCCCTCTTCCCTACAGCACTCACTCCACCTGCTTACGGGCTGCCCCACAGAAAAAAAATGCAGATCCCTCACCCCTCTGACTGGACTCCTCTACATTATCAAAAAATAAAAGAGAGATAATAATCATGAGGAGTCTCAAGGCCCCAACAAATGAACAAACCTGGGAGGTGAGCACCTACAACAGCCTCCGATAAAATGCTTAAAAATACAAAGACAAATAATGTTACGAAAAAGAAATAAGTACCCAAAAGAAAAAGGAACACAAGAGTTGAAAACCAATAGCTAAGGTCCAACTTAAAAAGTTAGGAAAACAGTGAGCTCAAAGACAGTAGAAAGATAACAAAGAATAGAAATTGATGAAATAGAAAGCAAATATACAATTTTTAAAAATTGAAGCTCTTAAAAAAAAAAAAGACTAAAAATTTAGCAAACTTCTGATAAGGCAGGATCCAGAAAAAGGATAGTATTAGAAGTGGAAGGAGGAATATAAGAATAGATGACAAAATATTCCAAACAACCTGATGCAAACAGATTTGAAAACAGGAAAATGTCTAGGAAAAAAACAATGTACCAAAATCAGCTTAAGAAGTAGGAAACCTGAAAAATCTTGTAACTGCTAAAAAGAAACCAAACCAATGACTGCAAATGAGCAGTCCCAGCAACTCGACCCCTGGGTGGGTTCACACGCACAGTGAAACCACAAGAGAATATTTGATGACAGTATACTAGAGTGGAATACTATGCAGCAGCGAGAATGAGTGAGCTGCACAGACCCAACCTCAACAAGATCTCACAAATGCGACATGTGGACAAAGCACATCACAGAAGGATCTGTACGGCAGTTCGGAAGACCATACTGATGATGAATATATACAAACAATATAAAACTATAAGGAAAACAATAAAATGCAAAATTCAGGGTATAGTTCTTTCTGGAAGAAACCCTCCTTCTATGAGGAGGGAGAGGAGGTTCTAAAGTGCAATAATGTCCTAGCTCTTAAACCTGGTGGTAGATACACCCAGGTTCATTATTTATAACATGTACATCATTCATATTATTTTTAAGGCATATATTCTACCATAAAAAGAAATACTCAGGTGAGAACCCCAGGATGCCAGGGAGTAACCTCAGAAGCAGTCCTTGTTCTTCCTGTTCCTGGAACCACCTGTGCTAGCTAGCGCCTAGGATGATAGCCTCCACATCTCAGATTGCGAAGAAACAGGTCCCAAGCTACCTCCTCCGAGAAGGCCTCCCTGATTGTACTATCTAAAATGTCTCTTCTTTCCCTCACTCACACTTACCACCTAACATTATATGGCGATTTGTTGCCTGTCTATCCGAGGTGCCAACTCTAGCTCCATCTAGGATAGGAGGACAAGGAGTTTGAGCCTCTTCACTGTTGTAGCCTCGAGTCTGAACAGCTCCTGGCACAAGCAAGAGTGCACCAATGAATAAATGATGTAACCTGGCTCCAAGAGCCTAGGGATGTGTCCTCTCTGAGCCTCAGTTTCCTCAGTGTAAAATGGAGATAGTAGTAGAAGCAGACTGACTGAGGTAGTGTTTGTGTAAAACAGAGCTGGGCAGAGTGCACAGAAAAATGGCAATTACTCAATAAGTGTTCGCTTGTAAAATATGGGCTATGAAGTCTAACTTCCTCCTCATCTGAGAATGTGACCACCTAGGTCCACAGAAGGAAGTGCCTCGCCTAGGGTCACAAGTCTGCCATCAGCTAGGATAAAAGCAAAACGCTAGGAGAAAGTAAAGAATGGCTAAACAAAATGCAGCACTATCCAAACAATGGAATGTTCAGCAACAAGAAGAAATGAAGCACTAATTCATGCTACAACATGACCTTCCAAACACTGTGCTAAGTGAAAGAAGCCAGACCCCAAAGACCTCATTTTGTAGGATTCTATTAACATGAAATAGCCAGAAGAGTTAAAATGGGATGTAGCAAATTCACTAAAACTTACTGTAAATCACCATCAACATACATTTACTAAAAACCACTGAACATACATGTAGAAATCAGACCTCACTAGAGCTGTTAAAAGATTTGTCTTTAAAAGGAGGAAAAAGGTGCTGAAAGCCCAGTAGAGGGTGCTCTTTACTGTCCACACTCCCCTGCCCAGGTGTGCAGCCCTCAGAGGTTACGTCCAGGCCATGGGTGCAGCTGACTTCTGAGCAAGAAAGCCAAACAGCGCAGGCCCTGGTTGGCCAGATCCATCTGCTGGTAGAATCGTCAGCTCCCACAACCCACCCCACTGAGTGGGCTTTGCCTCACTGTTCAGGGCAAGAAGCTGTGTGTGGTCTGCAGCAATAAAAGGAGTTCCTGATTTTGTGGGACTGGGACTAGTGACAACCGGCCTGCCTAAATGGGCAAAGTCCAGGGGGTCAGAGCTGCAACAGGGGCCACAGTGTGGTCAGCTCACGGGAATGTCTCTGCCAGACCCTAACCAGGTGGTGGCACCAGGATCCCAGCTTCAGGAAACACTGCCCATCATCGGGCCTGCTGCGATCAGAGGTAAAGAACTTGGTCATTCAGGACAGTCAGGTATCTGCACGAGTTGGGAAAGGCTGCTGCTGGGGTAATCTCAACGGGCTTGCTCTTGCCTCAGCCGGGGCTGGGCTGGGGTGAAGAAAGCCCAAATGGAGAAGCAGGCTGAGGTGGCGGTTTTCTGTCCAGAGAGGCTGGCCTACATGGGCCAGAGACCCAAAGGGGCCCTCTGAGCTCTCAGACAAAGCCTCCCTGCACCCAGAGCTGGGCAGCACAGATGCACTTCCAGCCACTTCAAAGTTACGTGGACTCCCAGGATGTGAAACCCACAATAGCAGGTGGCAGGACCCCAGAACTTGCTCATTCTGATCCTCCAGCCCCACTTCCAAGGGACCCAGTTTGAAAACCACATATGTATGAACCTCTTCTTTAAAGATGGGGAAACTATGGTGCTGGGATGGGAAGGGCCTTTCTGACAAGAGCACAGACACTTGGAACAGAGCCGGAGTTAGATCTCTTTTCCTGTGCCCACGAGTCAGGTCTGGCCAGACCTTATGTCTCTAACCCCAACACTGTGGGTCAGAGCCCTGGGGACCTATAAGCACAGCTGGCACCTCCAGATTTAGGCCTGATTCTGATGGCGTCCTCAGATGACACTTAGCACTGTTTGGATAATGCCACAGTCTAGCCCTGGAATCTTCACCACGAGCCCCAGGAGTCAGGCCCCCTCTGACAAGGCCATCAGGGCTCATCTTTTTAAAGCCTGGATGAGCTGGACCCTTGCCACAGCTTCCCCAGCACGCAGAGGGAGGTGACCTGCAGCAGCTCTGGCCGCTGTGGGTGCTGCCTCCACAATGAGCCCTCTGTACGGGCTCTGTCCCTCAGCTCTGTGACACAGAGGCCAGTGTCTTCACTTCCTGGGGCCTGGTGAGGCCCACTGACACTCAGTCAGCGATGGCACAGGAAGGGGAAAGCTACCGAGAAATCCTGAACCCTATGGCCTGGTCCTCACTGATCCAGTGTCTGAGTCCAGCCTCGGCAGTGACTGTGAAAAGACTTTGGCCAAAGTGCTGTATCACCACTAGGAGTAAGTGCCCCCAGAACGGGGACATCCTGACAGGGTGGTCACTTTGGCTATGACTGAACAGCACCAGGGCCTCAAGACAAACATCTGGCAATGGGAGCACTGCCATGTTCTCAAGTCTTCCTTTACTGTTTTTTGTGCACACAGAGCTCTTGGCACATACCTTTCAAAATCCCTCTTGTGACAGGGATTGCACAGCAATGTTACTTCCTTCTGAAAAATTAAGGTTTTTTCCTAAGTATTTCTTTTCTGCATCTTTGACACATGCTCACAACACACAGGAATCACTGTATTTTACACATTTCCTTTTTGCAAATGGACACTTTTTTGAGTTCAGTGAGTTCTTCCCCAAGGCATTACAATGTAAATCTGAGTGTAACTCTCATAGAAATCCAAGTTTAATGAAAAAAAAATACAGCGAACCCACTGGACAACCTCTCCCTTTGGAGGCCCTCCCTACATTTATTTATTGTATATCTTACCAAGTGACTTCAAACTGGCTCCACCTGGAGCTGCCCACCTGCCCAAGAAGTCTTCCTTGATGTGAACTGGACAGCATGGAATAGCCACCAATGACCAGCCTGGGCGAGTCACTTAACCCACTAGCCTCAGTTTCCTTATCTATAAAATGCGATATAACAGCCTCTGTCTCATAGGGTTATTCTCAAAATGCACTAGACAATATTAGCAACAAAGGATGTTCTATGTCACACCAGGATTCCTATTTGGTCACTCAGTGACCCTGTAATTGTCTATAGGTTGTATCTAGCCCTGTAAGATACTCAAACGTGTAACACTGTTTAGTTGGGTAACTGCTGTGTCTCTCTAGCTAGATCCTCAGGAATCTGGCCAGACAGCTCCTAGCACACAGTAGGGTTCAACAAGGCTCTGCAGTGTGAAGGATCCCTTGAAACAGTCAAGGGGACCAAGGAGCACTCATCAAGCAATACAGGTGTGCAGACCTCTGTGTGACAGGCTGGGGGACAGGGCACAGAGAGTAAGCCACGTCCCCAATGGGGCAGGGTATTCCTCACACAATGGGTAGGACTATATAAACCCAATGGAGATAAAGGTTCCCAAGTGTGCATGGGGAGGGGGGTGCTGGGGGGATGAGAGGGCAATGATCTGCTAGGAGAGTCTAATCCCTTCTGAGAATGGGTGTCTTAGAGGCACACAGAGTGAGTGGCTACTTACTCTGAAGGTCAAAGGAGGTTTACTTATTAATAACATATCCTGTATGAAATTATCCAGAGGCTAGAACCTTGTCTTTGTTAAGGAAAAGACTCGGTTAGGAAGGTTCCTGGAAACCATCCCCCACCCAGAACTCAACCATTTCATGAACCCAGCACATCACTGTCTTGGCAGCCTCATGCCAGGCCCCAAAGGAGGGGCTCGATCCTTGAAACCATACAGTGTGTAGGAGCTACCGTTGTTCCCATTTTACAGAAAGGGAAACAAGTTCCGAAGTAACTCGGTGGCTCACGCTCTAAACTACCCCCATTGCACGGTGGCCGGTTATTATCACTTTCCCTGTCACCAGCCACCTTCAGAGGAGGCTCCTGGGATCTGTAACAGCCTTTCTCTACCTTCTGAGCCAGAAAGGCTGGCTTGGAGCTGGGCTCCTGTATTGGGGAAAGCTGTATTGGAAGCACGCCCTGCATTTTCACCCCAGAACCCTGGGACTCGTTCCTCGGTTCTCTTGGCCTCGCAAGTCTCCCCTCCTCCACCCCTCGCCCACCTCCCGCCCCCGCCCTAGAGATCTTAGACCTTTCTTTCACACCAGGTGCCAGAGTTCTGAAACCACGTGGTCACCTTCCTCCCCACGACTACTCCCCATCGCCTGGCTTCTCAGCACCCCTGCTCCAAACTCGGCCCCCAATCCAAGTGTGGCAGGAATGTGCAGTGGCGAAGGGGAGGGGTAGTTTGAAGTAGGGAGAAGGCCGGGCCCCAGGCTCCCTCCAAGATGAGACGTTAAAACAGGCAATCTCGAGTTGGGCAGGACGAGTTCAAATTCCAGACCTCAACGAGTGCAACCTCGGGCAAATAACCAACTCTGAGCCTCGGTTTCCCCACGTGTGGGTGGAACGGGTCTTGGGGCCGCGTGTGCAGAGCGCACGGCACTGGGCCGGGCTTTCGGCGAGAGCGAGCGCACTCATGGTGACCTTCCCGGCACGGCCGGCGAGGGGCCTCTGCGATGCCCTAGCCGCGTACCCCTCGACTTACAGCAGTGGGGAACAGGGGCGAGCCGGCCTGAGGCGGCCCAGGAGCCGGGCCCCAGCGGGCGGAAGCCGGGCCGAGAGCCGGCGCGGCGGAAGGCGCCTCCTGCCCGGGCCTGCGAGGCGCGTGCTCCGCCATCTGACCGCGCCCCCGGCAGCCTCCCTCGTGGTAGCACCGTGCAGCGCGCGACACGGAGCCGGGGAGCCCGCGGCCCTGAAGCCCCCGCCCCGCGCCCCCCTCACCCGGAGCCGGCCGCCGTGGTGGCCTGGATGGAGCTGATGCGCAGGCGGTTGGCCGTGTCCTTCAGGGCCTGCAGCTTCTGCTGGTCAGGCTTATGATAGGCCTCCATGGCGCGGCCGGGCGAGCAGGCGTGTGGAGAGGCCAAGGACCGGGACGAAGACGTGGAGACGCAGAGCCGCGCGGCCGCTTCAGCAGCAAAGGACAGCGCCGGAGGGCCGGCGACGCGCGGAGGCGCGTTAAGACACTCCCCCGAGCGCCCGCCGGGGCGGGGTGTTCGCATCACCCCAGATTGCTCCGCCCCTCCCGCCCCGCCCCGCCCCAGCCCTCCCGCGCTGTTAAGGAAACTGTGAGTTTAGGCGTCTCCGGACTCAGCCTGTCCTAATCTCTTTCTCCCTCCCCCGAAATCTGCGGGGCAGCTGCGGGCTGCGAGGCTTCTGTGAGTGACTGTCCTGCCGGGATTAACCTCACGCACTAATAATGTGACCGTAATTCCAGGTTCTAGGCTTGGCTCAGGGTTTGTCTGTTGACTCGCATCTTCATTGCAGACCACTCGCCTTCCTCCACACAGGCCTGGGTGGAACTGAGAGCGGAGGCTTCACTGACAATCCTTTTTTATGGACGAGCAAATTGAGGCTGGCTAGGTCAATTAAGATCACGGGCCTGGTGGGTGCGAGGCTCTGCCCTAGCAGACGCGCCCATCCGCAAGTCCCAGTCCCAAGAGAAGGAACCCAGGGCTCGAGGGGCCTGTAAGGATGATGGAGATAACGAAAATGAGAATACAGAATAATAGTAATGGTGATACCAGCTCGTGTTAACTAAGAAATTACTAGAGTCAGGCCCTTTGAAAGTTACTAGGGCTTAATAGCACTGCTGACTCTTAGGGAGATTATTGGGTTTGGTTCCAGGTCTGGTTCCAGGAGCACCTACCTCTGCTCTTACCAGATCTGGCCTCTAAGGGATGAAGGTCCCCAGAGTAGGGGTAGGGAGGGCACTGTCATCACAGACACATTGGTGGAGTCCACCCACCCCACAGGCCCCATGAGGTTGATACCATTTACCACATACAGGAAGAAGCTCCATTTTACAGAGAAAGACAGCCTGTCAAGTCAGTGGCTGAGCAGGGCCTGCATCAGAGAGAGCCCCTGAGGGAGCACTAAGAGAACCAAGGGAGGCACGTGGCCAGGCGCTGCCTGTGCTCCCTCTGCGTCCTTTGCATCACCCACACTCTGAGCCATGGGTCATGAGGGACAATGGACTGAATATGAATGCCTCACCCCACCTCCGGGTGCTCCTCGGCTGTTCCTCTGCTGGCCTGGCTTCCAGATGCCCAGCCAGACCCTAAGCCAAGTGCATCCCATAGCACTTGGCTCCTGCTGGCCCAGCCCACGGAGACCTGCCTACCTGGCCTTTAGAGCAGTAGCTTCCTATTCCAAAATTCAATTCTTCCATCTGCCCAGTGGGACTAATCCTTGCCACTCTGCACCCACCCTGGTCTCTAATGGTGGTACAGGTCTCTCCATGGTGCTGAGGGCCCAGCAGTGGTGAAAGAAGATGCCCCACCACCTGCCCTACTTTGGGGCTCTAGGAACCCCTGAGGCAGCTTATTCTCATCCTGGAGTTCCAGGTGAATGAGTCCCAGTTTGGTGTCACCACAAAGCCTGGGTGCCTCAGCTAAGGCACAGGGCAGAGCTTAGGTCCAGCTCCTCCTGTTGCTCAGCCCTGGGAACCTGTCGGACCCTCGGACACAAAGGCTCCCACCATGCTTGTGTACTTCCACTGGGAACTCTGTGCCTGGGAGATGATGCTGAGGGAAGCTCCGCCTGCAAGCATGTCTGTGATGGCAGAAGGCAGGGGCTGTGGCCACCTGCCTGGTCATTTCACCCAATCAGTGTGAAGAACATACCTCCTGAGACATGGGTATATTCTGAAGTATATTGGAGGGATCTGCGGGGAACTGTAGCTCCTAGTGTCCTTAATCACCAGACATGACAGTCCCCTAGCTGGCTGGGTCATAGAATTGCCTGCAGCAGTTATTCCACACACAGATCCCGGGGCACCACATCTAACCTTCTGAATCAGAATCTCGGTGCAGGGCCTGGGACTCTGCGTTTCTAAGAAGATCCTCAGGCAATTCTGTTTGGGGTTCTGAGAACTCTTCAGAGGAAAACACTAGAAGACCATTAGGACTTGGATTCTGGAGCTGGACAGACCTGAGATCAGTGCCTTGCTGGGTGCCCCGTGGGCTGAATGAAGAGCTGAAAGTTCAGCATGTGGTGGGGAGATGTCTGTGATGTTAATGAGTTAAAAGCAAGGTATAGAACAGCAGGTAGAGTGTGATATCCTATTTCTGTTAAAAATAAATAAAAGCATGTGTGCATGTGCACATATGCCTGTGTGCGTGTGCACCCATGCATGTGCATGTTTGTAAGTGTGCCCGGGCTAAACAGAGGCTGCAAGACAAGCTCCAAGCCATGGGGGACTCGCAGGGTTGGGTTGAGGGGCACTTTTGGTTTCTACTTCACAAATTTCTTTTGTTTGAATTTAGTGCTACTGAACATTGTTGACTCTTATAATCCCCAAAAAAGCAAAATGAAATTCCATCTTGAAAAAAGTACTGTTGAGATTGGGAGGTGCACTTTATGAATGTGCTTTTTTCTTGTAATTTCTCATGATTATGTAAGGATGCCCCTGTGTTTTATAAGCCAGGCTGCTGCCTGTCCTGGATGTTTTCGGGTTGCGAGCAAACCCCCAGGCGGTGGGCGCTCACCAGTGAGGGCCCCTCCTGCCCTTGCTTTGCTAATGGCATGAAATTCAGGGCAAAGCCATCCCAATGTGCCCCGGCACGTTCCCTGAGTGGACACCGATGAGGCGTGAACGGGTCCTAAGCAGCTGTGTCCCTGAGTGACAGCACTGGGCATCACTTTGGCAGGTCAGGCCTATTTGTGTGCTGCTGAGGCACGCCTGGGCTGGCACTGGGGGCCCAAGCCAGCACTGGGCTTGCAGTGGAGCCAACATCCCAGTCTGGGTCCTCAACACACTTTTCTTAACTCATATCCAAGGCTTAAGGCCTGCAGGGGCCTGTTCTTGGACACTCTGTATAGGCTTGTAGGTTGATTAATTGAGTTTAAATTTTATTTTGTTCTTTTGTTTTTCGTTTGTTGTTGTTGTTGTTTATTTTGGGGGGAAGGTAATTTTATTTATTTATTTAATTTTTAGAGGAGGTACTGTGGATCGAACCCAGGACCTTATACATGCTACCACTTGAGCTGTACCCTCCCATGATTGAATTTTAATGAACCCATTTCTCCTCTCAACGCCTGAAATTTCCTTCCAGAGGCATTTTGGGGGAGATGTTTCTTTTGATAACGTTGTCTCCAGGAAAGTGAGATCACACACACACAGTTCAACTCACAGAACCTCCTGTTTTTCTTGATTTGACTTTTGTTTTTGTTCTTGTTTTTTAAAAAGCACTTTTCCCCCTTAAACATAAAAGTAAAATATGCTCATTGTAAAAACCTGAAAGGTATAGAAAATTTAAAAGTAAACTCAAATTGGGGGATGGGGGTATAGCTCAGTGGCAGAGTGCATGCTTAGCATGCATGAGGTCCTAGGTTCAAGCCCCAGTTCTTCCACTAAAAAAAAAAAAGTAAATTCAAATTGTACCTGATCCCAAATCCTACCCAAAGAGGACCACTGTTAAAGTCATTTGTTCACTTGACAAAGATCAACTTATTATAATTGTTATGAAACAATAAAACAAGGTCAAAGGTCAGGGGCTGAGAGAAGTGGGGTTATTCTCAATGTGTTTGCTATTGTGGGATTTTTGGGGGCACATTGTCAGGATCAGATACAATTTATAATTTTTCTCTTCCATTTTCCCATTAGCATGCCAAAATTTTTCAAAGATGTCATTTTTACTAGCTGTTTATTGTTCCATCATGGAACTGTGTCTTCATTTCCTAACCATCCCTTAGTGAGGGCTTCCAGTTTTTTCCCCAGGATATATTATCCTGCAGTTAACATGTGGTACCTAAATCCTTGTCCTCCTGGCAGGTCATCTCCTAATCAGAGTTCTACTGGGTCAGAGGGTGGCGACCCTTCTAATGCCCTTGATCCATCTTTGGCAATGAGCTCTCTAGAAAGTCTGGTTCTGTGACCTTTGCCTTAGTAGAGAGGTCCCAGCATGTGCTGGGGGAGAGGGGAGGCCTTGGGTGGAATCCCTTCATGTCTTTGGGCCGCTGTTTCATCACATCTGTAAAATGTTCTCAGAAACACACAGAGGTGTTTTCTCATTTTCCCTTCTCTGCCTGAGGGAACCAAATTCAAGGGTGGAAGGCTGCCGTCATTTTCACAGGACAGGAAGCTCTTCCCAGCAGTGGTATGTAGGCAGCGGAAGGTATTGAAACCCCCGTGGCCAGTGAGCAAAGGGAAAATCAATGAGAAGAGAGTATTCTGGGATGAGTTTTGTAGATGGTTTTCTTCAGGACAGCTGCAGACTCTGGGGTCCTGGGCCCTGGGCAAGAGCTCCATGACAGGGAGGTAAGGGTGAGAAAAGGAACCGGGAGACAGGATAATTCAACAGCAACTCGACTTTGCTGGGAAGCAACTCACCCAGGTACATGCGGCGCTCTCTCCTCCTTCCTTTCTCATTTATTGCTTAAAAAAAAATAAAAATCACAGCTTTATTGAGATATAATTAACATATCATGAAATTCACCCTTTTAAAGGGTACAATTCAGTGATTTTTTGGTATATTCATAGACTTGTGCAGTTATTACCATGATCTAATTTTAAAACATTTTCGTAACTCCAAAATGAAACTCATACCCGTTAGTGGTAGTTCCCTATTTCCCCCTCCCCCACAGGCCCAGCCACCTCTAACCTGCTTTCTGTCTTCATGGCTTTGCCTATTCTGGACATTTCATCTATGATGTGTGGTCTTCGTGAGTGATTCCTTTCACTTAGTTTTCAAGGCTCATCCATATTGTAGCTTGTATCAGTACTTCTTTTTATTGATTAATAACTTTCCATCCTATGGATAACATCCATTTTGTTTATCCATTCATGGGTTGCTGGACATTTGTGTTGTTTCTACCTTTTTGCTATTGTGAACGATGCCGCTTCGAATGTTGACACAAACATTTTTGTGCGGATATACTTTCAGTTCTCTTGGGTATATACCTAGGAGTGAAATTGTTGGATCATATGACGGTTTCACGTTTAACTGTTTGAGGAACGATCAAACTGTCTTCTAAAGTGGCTGCACCATTATACAATTTCACCAGCAATGGATGAGAGTTCTGATTTCTTGGCTGTCAATATTTGTTAACATTCATCTTTTTTATTTTAGCCAGCCTTGTAGGTGCAAATTGGTATCTCATGGTGGTTTTGTCATTTACTGCTATTTTTTTTAAAAAAAAATTATATAAGTAACACATGTTCCTTGTAGAAAATTTGAGAATTTAACAAAAATAATGTGATGGTCTTTCTTATGTGTCTATTTGGCTGGGCTACAGACACAGTTTGATCAAACACTAACCTAAATGTTGCTGTGCAGGTATCTCTTGTAGGTGTGATTAAAGTTTGTAATCAGTTGATTTTAAGTAAAAGAGATTATCCTAGATAACCTGGGTGGATCTGATTCAGTTAGCTGAAAGACTGAAGAAGAAAAGGTATTCTGCCTGTGGCAGCTCACCTGAGGGTCCAGCCTGCCCTGCAGCCCCCCCATGGAGCAATCCAATTCCTTGCCACAAATCTCTTAACTGAGGAATGCAGGTTCTACTTCTTTGGTTGGACCCTGACTGATACACAAAGAAGACAACTTCATTCTCCATAATCTCACCATCCAGGGGTCATCACGGACATCTTGGTTATTTTCCTTCTAGTCTTTTTTCCCCCTTTCTATCCATGAACATGAATGTTTCAAATGAAGTCATGACCCTTCTGTACGTCTTGCCAGTTTACATTGCTGGGCATCTTAAATCCTTCGTTACAGAGTCCATGTGCTTTTCTCTCCCAGGAATATGACTGGTGAAGAGGAAGGTCACTCAGTGTCCCACCTTGGGTGGACATTTGTGTTGCTATCGTGTTTGTACGGTAACAAATATCACTCATGCTTTCACTCCACCAAGCATTGTGCTTCCGGAAAAGAGGACTTTTTTCTGGTCACACACCACTGTGTGTCCCTTGGCCAGTCCCAGGACCAGGTGGAGTGGCTGACCTTCCGAGTCATCTCAGAGGGCCAAGGCTGGAGACACCTGGCACTCCTGAAAGGTGAGCACCAGCATGGAGCCTGGCCAAGCTATGCTGGGCCTGCTTTCCTGGCTCACAAAGAAAAAGTGCCTAGTCACTGTAGCTTGTAACTTGAGGAGTGGCGCCTGGGCACCTCCCTGGGTAGGGAGCAGGAAGCAGCCTCAACAGCCCCCATCAGCTGCTGCCTAGGGGCGCCGGGCCAGGCTGGCTAGGGCAGCCCTGTTGGCGCCTCTAGGCCAGCTGGGTCCCACTTGCACCACCTGCGGGAGGGAGTGCAGAGAGATCACCATCCTGTTCCCTCTCCTGACAGCTCCTGGTTTCCCTGGGCAAGCTGGCGTGGTGGAGGTGGCCTTTGTTCCCCTGGATATTAAAGATGAACGTTTTTGCTTTGCTGTGGGGAGATGAAGTGGATTTTCTCCTGCACAGTTGTTGAATAGCTGAGGTGATGGTTACTGAGGGTAGGGCTGGAGCACTCTGGAGAAGGGCATGGTTGTTTCCCTGTTCTGAGCCACATAGCTCCTCCTGGGAAACGTGAAGCCATACCAGCGCCTCCCTCATAGGTTGGCTGGGAGGAGGAGGAGCTTTGGGAAGGCCCAAGCTCAGGAGGGTTACCCTCCAAACACAATGGCTTTTACTATCTCTCAGCCCACCCCCACCTTCAGAATTAGCAATGACATCTAGCCAGCCATCCTGTTCTTGTGACTTAGAGACTCCAAGGCCTCCAAAAAGCGTTTGCTCTATGCTACTGAGCCAGACAGAAACGTACTGCTGGTGCTGGTCACCCAGGCAAGACAGTGACATGGTTTTGCCATCACTGACCCTTTGATTCACTCATTAATTCACTTGTTCGTTCCATTTACCAAGGCCTGTGTGCTGGCACTGTGCTAGATGCTCAGGGAAGATGATCCTCTCTCGGTTTTTGGTTCATAGGTCACAGGTCACAGGTCAGCAGGGGCTGTGTGTCCTGCGGCCCTGTCCTGTGATCTGTACAAAGAATTGCCTGCTAAGGCTGCAGATCAGGGAAGGCTTCAAGGAGGAGGTGACCATCAAAAGCACATTTTGAAATAACAGTATTCCTTGTCACAAAACTGTACCTGTGTCAAGCTGGGATGGGTGAGAGGGACTGAGACAATAAAGTTGTTTCAAATCTTAAAACCCTGACTTGGAAAGCAGCAATGGTGGTGGAGGAGAAAGGAGTGCTGGATTTGCACCCACCTTCTGCCCTGGGCCTCGGCTTCCTCACTCCACTGGTGTCCTGGCAGGATGCCTCTGAGCCCCGCTGGCCCTCCTGCTCTTATGAAGCAGGATCCATAAACAGTGAGTGAAAACATCACCAGAAACAACCAGGAAGCCTAAAATCCCAACCCCTACAGCTCTTGTTTAGGACCCGGTCACCTTAGTTTTTCATGAAATCCTGATGAACATGATTCCCTGGTTTCCTAGCTCATGACAGCTGAAAAGTAGCAGGTGAGCAAGTCACTCTAGCTTCGAATAAACAGTGGTAACGAGTGACCTAAGGAACTATAAAAAGCAATCTAGAATATCTGTCATGGAGGCAACAGAGTCAAGAAAAAATTCTAGACCAGCTCTCCGGTCTGCTGGGCTTTAGGTGCTCCACTCACCACTGGCTTAATGAGCAGCTGCCTTTGGCACGTCCTCAGTCACGCTCAGCTTCAACTCCCTTCTCCCTCACATGGGTTATTGTGAAGATCAAGAAAATAACGACAGCAATCCTTCAGTGGTGAATGAGCTTGCATTAGTGATGACTGGTATGTGTGTACAACATAGTCACACAGCAAGAGTTAAGCCTATGCTCTGCCCCGAGAAAGCAGGCAGGTATAGCAAATATTTTAGGGAGAAGTATTTGGAAACATACTTAATGTGAACAATTATTAGGGAGACAGGATTAACGCTTTTTTCCCCCTCTATTTCCCATAATAATCATATTTTACTTTCTTCCCACCCTCTTTTCCTCCTTCCTTCTCATCCTGGATGCCTGGCACATATGACAGCTCATTACACATGAACTGAGTGAATCTGGGAAATGACCCGGCTGGAAAGCCCCTATAAAACAGTGTTTTGGGCCGTAATTAGAACTGTACCCTCGATCTGGGGACACCTTAGAGGAATAAATAAAGTTCTCTAGATGTCTCCTCTTGAGTTACACACTGAAAATTTAGCTACCAGGGAGAGAAGTGCTCATGTAATGCAGAAACCCTGGGGCTCAGGTTGGAAACAGGGAGACAAGAGTTTGTTGGTTTTGTTCTCTTACCCCACACCCCCTCACAGTATGAGGCTCTGGCAAAGTGCAGCAACTCATCCCAAAGTTCCTGTTTCTGTAAATGCAATAAAAACACAATGAAAATATAGTAGGTGCTAAAACTTGGTTTTGAACTTTTATTAAAAAAATATATTTGCAAACATATAAAATTTAGGATGAAAAATGCTCATTTGAAAACAGGTAATAACTTAATATTTGCAAACATACACAGATGGTATAAAATCCATACCATTAAAAATGTTAATGATGCCGTATTGCGCTCATGGAACAGAAATCTTGCTGTAGTTCCAGAGCTGCTCACCCCCACATTGCAGGGAGCTGAGACTCTGGTACACTGAAAATCATGGGAGCCACATGGCCAAAGCAATAATACAGAATAAAAAACCATTTAGAACACATATTTTAAAAACACGTTTCTTAAGGAATCACACAGATAAAAGGGAAACACAATTGTGCATTTTCCCCATTCAAAGTGAACGATATTGCATCTCAGCATTTCAAATGAAGATGTCAAATACAAAACCGAGTGAAACATTGCACACATCTCTCCTGCTGAATTTGCTGAAAAACAGGCTCCTTGAGGCCCCGGCCCACTCAGAGAAATGTTCTCAAGCACAGCTTTTAAAAAGCCAGTGTAAGTTGCTTTACTTGGTTCAGATCTTAACATTTTAGACACCTGAACACACAGGGCACCATTGATTCCAGAGGGCCCTCTGAATACAAATGAAGAAAACCAAAGACAGGTAAGAAAGAAACACATGCTCAGCAGCAAATGCGCAGCAAGAACGTGGGACGCACGTCTCTGTGATTCCTCGTCTTCGCTCACGCGGGCCGAGCCCACTTGTGCCTGTGCCACCTCTCATCCCTCTGTGTTCTACGTCTTGCCCAGAGATACAGTATGATGGCTGATTTTGTTTTTTAAGCAGGTAGGCACCTTCAATTTCATGTTGCATTGTTAGTAATACAATGGCAGTTATGGCCTGTACTACCAAAATGAGAAAGTTTCAAACTACATTCTTTGGGGAGGAGAGTAATAAAGCTGCATGGTTTAAAAATATTTACCTAGTAGAAGATCTGATGGGGTTTACAATTTTTACAAGAAAACATAGGTGGATAAAGAACAAATACTTCACATGCAAAATCGGGTCATATTCTAAACTAAGCCTGTGCATCCTCTGGCAAGTAAGGACCCAGGTCAACTTAGGGCTCTTAACAAAACCCGTTGGTGATGGCTACCCAAAAGCCTTCGATGCTAAGCTGTGGACATTCACGCTCACATGCAGATGGCATGAAATGCTTCTCCTGACACTGACAGTCACTTGAAAACTTCAGATTCAAAGTCAAACCTTATAAACCTTGGGAGAGATGCACAATGAGGAGGAGCTTCTGCCTTAAAGGAACAGGTTGTTTGGGAGGTGAGAGTCCATTCAAAGACATCACATTTACTACAACAAAAGAGTAGTGCCATCCACAGGGGTGAGGGTGGGTGTACAGATAGGGGAGCCTAAACGCCGGTCACCTGGAGTCCTGCAAACCCAGCAAGAAGCATCTGTTTTGGTGTACATTTTGATTCAACTAAGGTTTAAAACTAAGATTCCAGTAAAGTCACTGCAGCAATGTAAACATGCAACCTAAACGAGCATGAGGTTCTGGACAGAAGCCTGAAAAAGGAATAAGGCAACTGAACCACAACTTTCGGGCCAGGGTCATCCAACTGCAACTATTCAGGCTTGGCCTGACTTCTCTAGGGACTCATTCTGGCCTGAACTTCCTGGTAATAATGACGGTGAACTTCTGGCTCCTGAATTTTCCCTAAATGCTTCCCTAATGAATATATAAATTTGGGAGTTGAAACAGGTTTACCCTTTTCAAGCCTCCATGACTCGGGCACTTAAAAGTTTACTTTCACACTAAGGAAAACTTATCACAGATTCTCTTTACTGTCTATCATATTCATTCCTTGGATTAGAGGGTGGAATTAAACAGATTTGATTACAGACCCCCTTCAGGATATTCTCTCTTAACTCTATCATACTATTACACATACTCAAATCATCATTTCAATTCAAATGTCTATCGTAAACAGAACCCTTTGATTCTTCCATTTACCAAAGCCCAGTGAGACTACACTTGGGGGTGAGCAAACCTACTAGTGCAACTGTTTTCTGAGAGCAGTCACGTGACTACATGGACACCACCTCCTGGCGTCAGCAACACTCCTTATCTTACTGTAACTTTCTCTTTCCCCGCTGATGCACGAGCAATTCATTTTTGGTTGCTGAATATTTATACTACCTTTGAAAACAAACTATTCCTAATTGAATATGAGAACTTAGAAGCTTCCCTGACATCTGCACAATTCACAAATAACTAGGCAGACAGCAATAAAAGACACTAAATAGGGAAGCAGAGAAGCTGTACAGGAAGTGTGTTTAGATTAACAAAATCCAATCAAAGTATTCTTTATGCTAAAAAACTAAGATCAAACTCAAACAAGTATGTCATTCACAAGTAATTTTCTAAAATCTCAGCTAGAAAAAAAAATCTATGGATTTATGATTGAGTTACCATTAAAGCTTAAATGATTGTTCCCGAGGAACCATCACATCTGTCAGCATTATTCACAGCTAATCCTTACGCTAGCTGGTTGAGCCAATTGGGTTTTGACCCCATCATTAAATAGTGCTCAGAAAAGTAAGCAGTGCATCTTAATTGGTTAAATACTACAAAATGACCTGTATCATAGAAATGAAGACACTTTCATTCAAAGAATATCTTAAAATTACTATTGCTGAAATAAATCAAAATCTACATTAAAATATTACTAATCACCATTACATGCCATAAAAGAATAAATATAAATCATGGCAGATCAATAGCAGCATAACAAAGCATCTTTACATATTTTCACACTTTGGGCTGCAAAAGTACTCAGCCTAGGAATACATTGGTAAAGTTCTGAATTTTACACTTTGTTTTTAACTCCATATTCTACAATAACGTAAGGGCAGTGTGAGTAACAGTTCCCTTTTCTGCATAGCTTTAAAACTAGTCTCAGTAGACTTGAGAAATGGAACCAGAATGGCTTTGTCAGATTGGTCCACTGGTCTTTTTGTCCAAGTGTTAATAAGGAAAACAATTAACAATGACTTGTAACTGTGTTTAGACAGAAAAGGAAAATAAGGCTATGATTCACACACAAACTTAACATTTTCAAAACTACTGGAGAGTCTAACTTATAGTGAAGATTTTTGATAGAATTTGGGCTTTAACCCAGCATTTACTTCAAAGGTGTGCCATGCCTGCTCCCACACCACCATGGCCCAATAGGGCCCAATTCTAATGCTATCACTGTACTGGGAGCCCGCTGCATGGCAGCACTGGGAACACTTAAAAACAAAACACAATTAAGAAATTTCAGAACTTTTAAGGCCCAAATGGGGCAGTCACATAAAATATACTTCACTTGAACAAAGCAGTCTGAATTTCTCAACTTAACCTCTGATCCTTAAAACTCGAAGCTACTTTGCACAGAGCTGACTTCTGCTCTTTTCAGAAACTGACTACCAGCCTAACACTCAAGTTTTTAGGGGGGACTGGAGGGGAGAGGAGTGTGGGTTGGGCTGAACTCTTTTGCAAGGCTGGTGGTGACCCCTCTTCCCCAAGACCTTGAATGTAAAAGCGAGCTGAAAATCAGATTTCTTATTTCACAAACTTGCTTAGAGCTGATGAAAACACCCACACAACTTAACTTAACACAATGGTCTTTTTTTTTTTTTTTTTGTCAAAACAAAGGTCTGCTGGTGATGCTTCACAGTGAAATCTCCATTATCACTGAGAACGTCACTTGGAAAACATTCTTAAGGAATGAGTCTCTCATAGGCTCAATTTCAGGATTCTCAAAACTCAGTGTTCTGTTTAGAAGTTTCCATGATGAGGCCTATTTGTTTCTGAGGTCAACACTGCCTTCAGATTTACTCTGCTCCAGTCATAAGTTGTGGTTTTCTTTGTTCTTGGTCAGAACCTGCAAGTAGACTTCATGAAGTGTACTGAGGAAGCTGGAATCATTCTGGAAGAGATGGTAATGTCACGTTTTCCTCATTAGAACTTACTTCCTTAATAACACCTTAGGAAAAAGCTGTATAAATGATTTGTATAACTAATTACCCAAAGAATTCCACCACCCAGAGACAACCATGATTAATATTTTGGAATTCACTCGGGTATTTTTCCACCAGGAGCATATGCTCAGGAAGAGAGAAACATGAGTCCTGGCTAGTCTTGAATTTTCCTTATGAACTGATTTTCTAAGAACTCATACAATTTTTTTTTTAAAGAATGAAAATTCAAAGACTAAACTGATATCCTACATACCTTGATTAGATGTATCAGTGTATCCTGGAGCTGAGACTTGCTGAGGATAATAGAAGGCTTTCTCTGATTTTCTGATGTTCCAACAGTGAGAGGAGAAGAGGAGCTTGCTTTCCTCTCAAGGTCTGAGGACCTTGTAGCTGTCTGCTCAAAAACACTTGGGGACAGCAGGACTGAGGACGCTGCTGTGGTTGTTGCAGTAACCAGTGGGGGGCCTGCCACCTGCAGGGGAACAACAGTCATTCGGCACGGAAGTGTGGAAGCCAGCAGCCAGGCCCTACAGTGGGACACCTGACAACAAGCCTGAGCAGTAGGAGACTGGAGCGCAGAGTCCAATGCTAGCCATTTGGGATTCAGATAAACACTCAGGAGCAGCATTTGAGTATTTTACATCTGGTTAGGAAGCCTGTTAGCTAAAAGATGAAGAGCCCATTTGTATGATGAGGACACTCTACAGTTGTTATCAGAAGCCAAGTCTGATCATCACAGAAGGGGAATCTGATAAATAAGAGCAGGATATGCACAATAAGAACAGTCCTATGAGAAATCAAAAATGTAAGGTTTTTACATTATGAGGGGGCAGAGAAATGACTGGAAGAGGGTATGAAGGAACTTTCTGAGGTGATGGAAATGTTATTTATCTTGATTGGATGGTTACCCAAGGGATATACATATGTTAAAACAAAAAAAAAACTGTATTTATTTATTTATTCATTAAAATTTATTTTACTAAAAAAATTTTTTGGGGGGGTGGAAGTAACTGTTTATTTATTTATTAGTATTTTTTAAAATTTAACTAATGTACTGGGGATTGAACCCATGACCTCGTGCATGCTAGGCATGCACTCTATCACTGAACTATAACCCTCCCCCCCTGCATTTTATTGTATGTAAGTTTTACTTCAATAAAAATGGAATTTTAAAAAACCCAGTTATATGAAGTATTAGTTTCTTTTGTGGTGTTCAATATATTTATTACATCATACAGATATCAAAGATACAATTAGAAAAAATTAACATCTACTTCCTTCCCCGACTTAGATGTACTTCTAGGCTAATAATGGCTAACCATCAAAAGATACCAAACAGTTGTAATGAGTTTTTAAACAAATAATCCTCACTTTTGATACAATCAACAGAGATCTAAATTTTTCTTTTCCTGCCACCCTCCTCATCTACAAAGAACCAAGAGTTTTAAAAGCGTAGTTTCTGGGTTCTGAGCCATTTAGTTTGTCTTCTGGTGCAACGCCAGGCTGAGCACTCCCACCAATCACCAAGCAGCAGGACAAGTTACAGAAAAGACCAGTTAAGGCCAGTGAGAGCTGGCTTTAGTTTAAATTCTGAGACTTGAGGAGATGTGTAAAGACTCAAAGGCAAATGGAACACAAAAGTTTAGGAACTGAAAAAGAAAAGAAGTGTGCATGTCAAGGCTGGTAGGTAATGGAGGATGGGGACAACTTTTAAAAAACAAGGTGGGGGAGAAGCAGCAAGGGACAGAGGACAGGCCTGGGAGGCTCTGCCATCAGAGCAATGGGAAAGCCAACCAGAGCAGGGCAGCCACACTGCCCTCTGCTTACCGGGACACCACAGCTCTCACCACAGCTACTCACAGAAACCAGGCCGACATGCTCTCAGCCGTGGCCCACTCGTGAACACTGATGAGTGCCCACCCTGTGAATGGCCCTGCCCTCGCACACACATAGTCAGGAAAGACATCGTTACAGAGATGACTTGAGGCCAACAAAGGCCTCAGCAATGAACACTGCCTGGGGGAGGCAAGGAGCGCTGCTCTAGGAGCGGGCATCTAAGACAGGTCTAGGCTTGAAAGCTAAAACTTTTCCCTCAAGTGACAATGTTTTACTTCATACACAGCATAAGAATTTAAACATAATGTGCTCTTCAGGAAAAGGGAATCCTTACCGGAATGGCACTGGATAACACCTTAGGCTGGGCAAAAACTTCAGGATCCTGGTTTTGCTGCATAGACTGCAATGTTTAAAAAGAAAAGTCAAATAGATGTAGCAAGCTTCAATTAAGATTTCTTAGTTACTGGGGAAAAATTGAGCTTAGCAGCAGTAAGGAACAGTTCAGACATGAACTAGATCCTAGATTCCTGAGGGGAAAGGCCGACAAGAACTGTGACAGCGCAACCACTGACTGGACTGCAGGATGAGAGCCTCAGGACAGCCCCCGGCCTCCTCCAGCTGCATCTGAGAGCAGGGGTGTGTGCAAAGCCTTTACGGCGTCTCTAAGGAAAAACCTGAAACCTGTGTCTCTTCTAAGAGCTAGGGACAGCACAAGCACGTTTGTGCTGTTCAGTCTGGCAAGATACTGGCAGCATGATCTCTCTTGATAAGGTGATTAAGCTCTGGACAGGTGGCACTAAATAGTCTTCATCCAGTGTTACACTTCCATGTGCTAAATTCTATCCTCATTCATTGGGAGACAGAGAACTTGTTGTAGAGCAAACAAACTAGAACTCAATGAAGCCCCAGGTCCTAAAATTCACCACTGCCATGTAAATGAAAACATACATGTATGCAAGCTTCCGTGCAAGGAGGCATGCCGGAGAGCAGGGTGCTGACCCAGAGGTCAGAATCTGGAGGGGGCGGCACTCAAGACTGCTGGCTGTACTTCCAGAACAGCAGGAACAGTGGCAGCAGGCACACTTCAGGGGTGGGATTCCTATCTGTTACACAGAACATTCTCTCTCCTCCTTACATTGCAGAGCGCCTCAACAGAAATGGCAAAAATTGACAATTTAATGATGAAGCTAAGACATTAAGTTCTTTCTCTTTCTGTACAGAATTTCAAAGGAATGGAACAAAATACTCCTTTAACTAAGAAATAATGTTCAATTATTATGATAGGCTCTTTTATATAATACTATTTGGCAAAATGTTAAGAGTTGGAGACTATTACTATTAAAGGGCATGAGAATGAAACCCTGAATGAAGGCAATGAATATTGTGATCTTGCATAAGTCACTTCAACTCTGACCTGATTTCCTCATTTGTAAACTCAACAACCTTATAAATTATCATGGGCAAACCTCTCCTTCACCCCCACAGCCAACCTACCACCAAGTCCCATCGATTACACTTAACAAATCCACTTGTCCACACTCCCCATTGCAGAGCCCCATCAGCTCAAGCCTGGGTGACTGTTCCAGTCTCCTTCTTAAGGGCTGTCCCACTTCCGTCTTCTCCTTTCCCAGCATGCCACCCTCAGCTCAAAGCCCTTGAAAGACTACCCAGAGCCCTCAGAAGAAACCTCTAACTCCTTGACACAGTTTACAAAGTTTTGCTCATCAACCAAATACCTGCTCCTTCAAGTTTCCTACCACATAGATCCACCAGCACTACAGTCCTTTAAGTTCAGAAAACACCTTCTCATGTCCAGGCCTCTGCATGTACTGTTTTCCTCCACACACTCTTCCTACCGCTGGCTAATTTCTACTGAGTTTTCAGATCTCAGCTGAACATCAGTTTCACCAGGAAGCTTTACTTGACCTCACAGCTCCAAATCTGAGATGCTCTCAGGGCACCCCTAAGGAGTTGGGCACAAGGCAGGCACTCAGTGAGAATACTGAGGGAGCTGGGAGTGGAACAAAGCTTGGGATACTCTGGGTCCATGGCCCTGAGTCAAATAAGGACTCCTGGAACTATCAGGTAAAAATGAACAAAACCCCCTAAAATACATACCCTGGAAGGAAAATACAAATACCGTGTCTTAGCTTTTACCAGCTGAAGTAATTCTGCGAAGTGGAACTGCGTTACAACACCATCAATCAACCATCTGGTTAATCACTGCAGGGGTTCTCATCTCCCCCTTTTTCTAGCCCCTGCCAGACTCAACATTTGTCTCTTTGAATGACTGTCTCATGTCAGTCAAAATCTAGGTTATTATAGTTTCATTCCGTCTAGTTATGGTCACCCACCCTCCCGCCAGTACCTGAAGGGGAGCAAGCACCATGTTGCTCAGGGAGGCTGAGGCTCTCGCTGCTGCTGTCTTAGGGGGAGGCTCTATGAAGCTCTCAGGCGTGGCCAGCTGGCCAGCTGCTGGAGAAAAGCTGGGTGCCACTGCACCTTTCCCAAGTGACTGTGTCTGTATTTGGTCATGCTGTGGGGTCAACCTGAGTTTCTGGAGAAGATCAACGTTTGGGAGGGGTGTCCCAGCTGTGTTTGCCATGCTCAGCGGGCTTCTGAAGGGACTCTGGTTGGCAGTCAGACTGGCGTGGCTCAGCTCAGGGACTGGCTGACTCAGGAGTGGAGACCTCTGTCTAGGCGTGGTCTTCACTGCCTGCATGATGGTGGTGTTTCGGGGTAGGCTGGGGGGAGCCTGTGCAGTAGAAGCTTCTGCTGGTAGAGTGGGACTCAGCACAGGGTGTACGTGGATCGCATAGCTTGGGGCCTGCTTTTCACTGGACTGTGTGATGGAGGCAGGAGTGATTAGCACCGGGGTGGTGACTTCAGGTTGGACTGAGTGGTGGGCAGCAGGATGGACACCCAGGTTTTCTGACTGAGGGACCCCTCCTGACTGCTCAAAGGAAAATGGTAGGAACGAGCTGGGCTCTTTCTGGGAGGCATCTCCTGGCAGTTTCTCCACTTCTTCTGAATCCAGACCCACAACTGTTGGCTGATCCTTTGGCAAAGAGGTTCCAAATAATTCTTCCACTGTCAGATGTTTGTGTCCAGATGGAGCAGACTGAAAAACAAATCAAACCACTCAATGAAAGAAATCTCTTGCAAACTAGTGTAACTAAACTTCTTTTCTATCAACCAAAACAATTTGCTGAGGCAAGGACGGATGGAGTCTGAAAATAAGGAAATGGAACTATAGATGTCCTCAGGATTAAGGCCAAGGTGCCTCTAGTCCCCTCTACCTGATGGATAGAAATATGCATTAGTCATAACATTCAAATGTCAGGGATTCCAGGTCAAGTAGCTTATACTTCATTTACATTCTTATAAAATATTGGCTATACTTCCTATTATATAGTATATCCTTGTATCTCATTTATTTTACACATAGTAGTTTGTACCTCTTAACCCCCTACCCCTATTATGCCCCTCACAATTTAACCATGTTTTTAAATTGCAGGCCATTCTTCCTTCCTACTCCCAAATCACAGAATTCTTAAGAAAAAGCAAAGCATTTAAGCCTAAAAATGTTTAATTTATATATATTTTAGTGATCTGGCTTATTGATACTACTGCAGTGATTCAAAGGAGAAATGTTCAAGTTTTCTGCACCTTCCTTTCAAGCAGTATTGCCAAATTCATTTAACATTTACTGAATACCCACAGAATGACAGGTCCTGCTCTGACCTGGGCCCAAGGGACATACTAGGGAGTAACAACAAAAAAAAGCCCCACCCTGACAGAGCTTATGTTCTGGGGGGAGACAAACCTAAGTACTTTGAGAACACAAGTAGCCTCAACTTACGGTTTTACTCCTGAAGTGTGTGGACTAAGTGTACTTAGTTGTTTATATATATGTTTATATGGAAAAAAAATTCACTGAAACACATGATTTTCAGGGCCTCAGAAAGTCTATAAAGGTCCTAAAGTACACTGCATCTGAAATGTAATAATGATAGCACCATGGTATGATCACATTTCTACAGGAAAACAAGCTCATTTTCCCCCAAACATTGGTTGCACCCTCTTGACAACTAATTGTGGCATTAACCAGGTACCACTGTACTGTGAAGGGCTGGAGTGGGGAAAAGAAGAGACAGGGAGCTTTTGGGCAGCAGGAAGGGAAGGGAAGGGGGCTTAGGGATCCCCTCTGTTGAAGAGAAACAACAGGGAAAGGAGGTCAGCACTGAGGACTAAGGATGCAAAGGAGTTTTACAGGTGAAGGACAGAAAAGTTTCGCGGATTTTGTATATTTCCTCTGGTGTGAGGACAGCATCACCTGTGGGGTGAGAGAGACGTAGCAGAGCAGGTCTGAAGAGATTGTAGATGGTGTGAAATAACTGTGGAAGAGGCAGAAGTCTCCTCCAGTTGTAAAAAATTTAAACTTCACACCAGACCATCATAGCATAGAAAATATTCAATAAAGAGAATTCTTTTAATATTAAAAAGCTAACATAATATATCTTGGCAAGTTAATGTGACAAGAGGCTTTGTTTAAGTGAAGGAACTCTCAAATGGCAAATTTAGGTCCCCCCACTAATAATGCTGTAGTGAGACTAGCAAGACTATCTTGTCACAACACTTCCTAGCACTTCCAGGGATTTTCCAGACTCAGACTCTCACTTCAAATATTAGGCAGCACTTATACCTAACTATAAACTGTGGATATAAAAAAATGCAAAAAATCTTACATGGTTTAATTTCCTTACATTTTTATTTCTGGAAAAATGGTAGCGCTTGGGGTCTGAAATCAAAAATACTTAGGTTTACTACCTAAGGAAGCAAAAGACCTGTACTTTGAAAACTGTAAGAACACTGATAAAAGAAACTGAAGATGACACAAACAGATGGAAAGATATACTGTGTTCTTGGACTGGAAGAATCAATATTGTTAAAATGGCCATACTACCCAAGGCAATATACAGATTTAATGCAATCCCTATCAAATCACCAATGGCATTTTCCATGGAACTAAGAACAAAAAATTTTAAAATTTGTATGGAAACACAAAAGACCCTGACACAAAATAAACCCAACCACTATGGTCAATTAATCCATGGCAAATGAGGCAAGTATACACAATAGAGAAAAGACAGTCTCTTTACTAAGTGGTGCTCTGGGAAAACTGGACAGCTACATATGAAAGAATGAAATTAAAACATTCTTTATACAAAAATAAATAGATTAAAGGCCTAAATGTAAGACCAGATACTATAATATTCCTAGAGAAAAACACAGGTAGAACACTCTAAGACATAAATCGCAGCAATATTTTTTTGGATCCGTCTCCTAGAGTAATGGAAATAAAAATAAAAAGAAACAAATGGGACCTAATTAAACTTAAAAGCTTTGCACAGCAAAGGAAACCATAAACAAGATGAAAAGACAACCTACGAACTGGGAGAAAATATTTGCAAACAATGCTACTGACAAGAGATAATTTCCAGAATACACAAACAGCTCGTACAGCTTAAAATCAGACAAACTATTATATAAAGCAAAAAGAACAACAAACAGCCCAACCAAAAAATAGGCAGAAGATCTAAACAGACATTTCTCCAAAGAAGACATACCAATGGTCAACAGGCATATGAAAAAATGCTCAATATCGCTAATTATTAGAGAAATTCAAATCAAAACTACAATGAGGTATCACCTCAACATCAGTTAGAATGGCTATCATTAAAAAGTCTACAAATAATAAATGCTAGAGAAGGTGCGGAGAAAAAGAAATCCTCCAACTCTGTTGGTAGGAGTGTAAATTAGTGCAGCCACTATGGAGAACAGCATGGAGGTTCCTTAAACCACAAAAATATAGTTAACACATGATCCTGCAATCCCACTCCTGGGCATATATCCAGAGAAAACCCTAATTTGAAAAGATACTTTGACTTCAATGCTCACAGCACCACTATTTACAATAGCCAAGACATGGAAGCAACCTAAATGTTCATTGAGAGATGAATGGATAAGAAGATGTGGTATATATATACAATGGAATACTACTCAGCCATAAAAAATTGAAATAATGCCGTTTGCAGCAACATGGATGGACCTAGAGATGATCATATCAAGTGAAGTCAGGCAAAGACAAATTTATATCACTTATATGTGGAATCTTAAAAAAAAGTGATGCAAATGAACTTATTTATAAAACAGAACAGACTCAAGATATAGAAAAGAGCCAAAGGGGAAAGTGGAGGGGTGGGGATAAATTGGGAGTTTGGGATTAACATATGCATACTACTATATATAAAACAAATAAACAACAAGGATCTACTATATAGCACAGGGAATTATATTCAGTATCTTGTAATAAGTCATAATGGAAAAGAATCTGAAAAGGGAAATATATATGTATAACTGAATCATTTACTGTACATCTGAAACTAACACAACATTGTAAATTATACTCCAATTAAAAAAAATAGTTAAAAAATACCTAGGTTCAATTCACAATTGTTAACTGGGAAAATAACAGGATTTCTATTCAAAAATGGGGGCAACTGGTTAATCATCTCACAGAGCTGTTGTGAACATTCAATTCTCAATATAAAATCTGGTGCGTGACAAGCATTCAATAAATGGAAGTTAGCTATTATCATCATTATACTGAATACATTTTAAGAAACATCAAGTAATATACTGGAATACAAAAAATCCATCAAATCCTTCCGGAATGTCATACCCCATAAAGCAAAATAATAACAACAAAACCACTTGATGGAATATTGAGGCTGTACTATTACAAATCACCTTCATTGTTCCCTGATACAAGGAGTCATTAAAGACAGCTGTTTGTTTAAAACTCACTGGTAACATTTCAAATCCATTCAACGTAATCCAAAATAGACAATGAATCCTCAATTGGGACAGAGGTCTCTTTCTCTGTCCAGGCCACATTAACTGTAGTAGAATGCATAGGTTCCATTATCCAAAGCTGAACACTATGATTTATTCACTTTCAGATCCCTAGCATCATAAGTGTCTATTGATAAGCACAGAGATAATTCTTCCCCCTCCCATTTCTAAAAATTATGGTAAAATATATGTAACAGAAGTTACCACTTTAAACATATTTAAGTGTAAACTTCAGTGGCATTCAAAACATTCAAATGTTGTGTAACTACCACCACTATCTATTTACAGAAAATTTTCACACACACACAAACCAACAAAAACATGGACCATAATGGGACTATTTTGCAGAAATTTAAGTCTTTTCCAGGTAAGGATACTACTTTATGTTTTAAGAAAAGGAGCTATCAAACAACAGGACATGGAGAAGCTTCATCATAAAATACACCTTAGGCTTCAAAAATGACATGATCCATGTAGAAATTTTCACTTGTCCAGAGGAACACAAATCAACTTTTGAACAACTAAAATCACCCACATTTACATGTGAAATGTTCCTACACTTATACTTAAAAACAGGTATTTCTAATGGTTTAAAATCTACTTCATATTAAAAATGAAACATATGGTGGAATACTGAACCCTGACTACAAAAGCAGCAGAAAGTTTCCAGATTTCTCCATGCTGTCTCCCTGCAACTTCTGCCAGGCCAGAAACAGGTTCTCAGACTTTCTGTGGAATAGGGTGTGTGGCAAAGCATTAGGGTTTCAGAGGTATCTCACGTAAGTGAAGCTGCAAAGGCAGTAAGTTACCACAGACAGAAAGCTCATTATATGGAGGCCCCATGCTACACACTTTACATGCACTACGCAACTAATTGGTGAGGGCAGTACTATTATTATTGCCATTTTGTAGATGATGCCCAAGAACAACAACGGAACCAGACTCCAACCTAGTTCTAACAAGACAGTCTACATTCTCAACCACTATGCCACCACACTGAGATGTCCATGAAGCAGATTAGACTGCTACCTAATCAACCAGTGATATGATCCCCTGGAAAACAGAGGTGCAGCTAAGGCTTGAATAATGAAGAGGTAAATATAGGTCAAAATGTACCAACTTTTGGAAATATGTTAACTGGCTGAATCAGTCACAAGAGGCTGAGTGAGCACAGCATGTGTGTCCACATGAGCTCCCCAAAGCTTCATAGCCTGGAAGTTGTAGAGGACTCTCTCCACACTGACAAGAAAAATTGGCCACATTCCTCTAGTAGTTGAGCTTATTTATTCATGGATTCATCTTCCATCATCCACAGAAAAGCTGAAATTTTATTCTTTACTCATGTCTGAACATGCTTAAAGTCTGGATTCTGAGTTAGGCAATGCCTCACTTGATTATCAAGTTTTAGTCTGACCATTCCCTTTGGAAATGGAGTTCAGTGAGTGACAGCACATCTGGTACACAAAAAATTCTAATAAACTACATCAGGTGTTACATTGTTCCTTCCTCTCCCCATAGCTCTTGCTGTTCAGAGGATTTCCTATTTCTGTTTGGACTTACTGTTTCCAGGTCAGATTTCCTACCTGACAGTAAGTACACTGGTCACACTAGAAGGTAAGATTATTCTTAACCACAGGAACCAAAAAACAATACAAAACAAACTAGGGAACTAGTCCCAAGTGAATTTTAATACATGAATTATGAAACTGAAATAAAATGTAATACTATTAAGGCTTGACAGCAATATTTGCTCCTCAGCACTAGATGGCAGTGTTACTAAACCAATGTACTATTTGTGTGCAGGGGCTGATTATGGATTTAAGCTAATTTTAGTCGATCACATGGCTCTGACAATATCCAGATCTCGATCTGACAATATCCAGATCTTGATTTCAATATTTTACGAAATGTTGTCAGTCTAGCCTACAAAATGGAGTTTTTGTGGGTCCATTTCTTCATTTGGGCCTCACAGTAAGTCTGTGAGTTAGGCAGTGCAAGAATCCTTAATCCCACGATTCAGAAAGGAAAGGGAAGTGACTGGCCCACTGAACATTCATGGCTGAAAAACCAGACCAGAAGGAATCTGGCGACTCTGCCCATTCCATCCCTGCCTCTCTTAAAATACATTTTTTAAAAATTAAATTTTACATAGCACTGCTTTTAATACATGTTTGACCTTCAAGATTCTAAATCCAAATACAGTAAAAATGGAGCATAGGAATGTATTGTATAAAATTTGGTTTAAATTAGTTATCATTTACACACATGAAGACATTGTTGATACATTGCTGATGGGAATGTAAAATGGTACAGCCTCTCTGGAAAACACTATGGCAGTTTCTTATTAAACTAAAACATGCTATTACCAGATTATCCAACATTTGCACTCTTGTACATTTATCCCAGAGAAAAGGAAATTAATGTACAAAAACCTGAATACAAATGTTCATGAAAGCTTTATTCATAATAGCCCCAAACTGAAAACAACCCAGATGTCCTTTAACAGGTGAATGGTTAAAACATTAATACCACTCAGCAATAAAAGGGGACTACTGACATACTTCACAATTTCAATGAATCTCCGGGAGTTATGCTGAGTGAAGAAAGGCAATTCCAAAAGGGTATATACTATATGATTCCATTCATAGAATATTCTTGAAATGACAACATTTTAGACCTGGAGAAAGAGCAGTCGCTGCTCGGGATAAAGGATGGGGGTGTGTGACATGGAAGTCAGCGTGGTAACAAAGGGCAACACGGAGGATTCCTTGTGGAGATGGAAGTCTTCTGTATCTTGACTGTGGTGGTAGATACACAAAGCTCTACATGAGATAAAACTGCACAGAACTTGATACACACACACACACACACACACACACACAAATGAATATAAATAAAATTGAGGAAATGTGAACAAGATGGGCACATTATGTCAATATCCTGGTTGTGACAGTGTACTCAATTTTGCAAGCTATAACCAGTGCGGTCAATGTGTAAAGGTGACATGGACCTTTCCATATTATTTTTTACAACTGCATATGAATCTACAATTATCTCAAAATAAAAAATTAATGAAAAATTATGATTTTCTTTTAATATCTATTCACGTATCAAGCCATCAGTTATGAAGAGAACTAATTCACTCAACAAATATTTACAATGCTAGATGCTGAGGATACAGCAACAAACAAGGCAGATGAAGCTGCATACCGCCAAGGAGCTTACATTTTGGTGGGGAGCAGATGGACAGTAAACAAGAAAACCACAAACCCTGTTAGCCGGGTAGAAGTCTTTGGGAGAAAATAAATCACAGGAGGACAGGGGTAGGGGAAGATTGTTATTTAAAATGGGTAGTCAGAGAAGCCCTCACCTATATGGAAGACACCAGAGACCTGAAGGAAGAGAGAGCAAGCCACCTCTGGGAGGGAAGTCCTCCAGGCCAACGGGACAGTAAGTGCAAAGGCCTACCCTGAGGCAGGGGCAGGTCTGGCACATTTGTGGAAAGGCAGAAAAGACAATGAGACTGGGAGCAAGGCAGAGAAGTAGATGAGGCTAGGGGTAGGGGACCCAGATCAGGAAGGGCCTTGTGGACACTGCCATGACCCTGGCTTTTGAGTGAGACAAGACACCATTTGAGGGTTTTAAGCAAAGAAATGCCGTGATCTAACTTATGCTATACCAGGATTATGCTGGCTGCTGGGTTAAGAACAGGGAAAAGCATCAAGGGCAAAAGCTGGGAAACCAGACAGGAGGCTACTGCAAAATCCAGATGAAAGGCAGTTACATGGACCAGGGGATATGACATGAAAGGATGACATTATGTTGCTGTTTGTACATAAATATATACCTTGACAGATGAATGGCAAATCAAACTTACATTGTGTTAACAAAATCCTTACAAAATGTTAACTCTGTGTTTGGTTACCTCGGACAAAGCTAGGGCTTTAGCTGTACAAACCTTATCCTGTGACCCTGATGGCGTCTCTTCCAGAGTCTCAGTGCTTCCCAGATTAGAGATCTGAGTACTTGGCTGTAACCCAGGGCTGGAGATATGTGACTCACCCAACTGATTCTTAAATTAAAAGGAAAAATACATCACGTGAAACAGTTTGGCTTACAAAAAAAGAGTATTCAAGGTTATTAGAAACACTACTTTAAAAATCAAGCAAAAAAATCCTCCAAAATGTTTGCTTTGGACCCCCGTGTAAATAACACAAACAATAAAATTTCTAGAAAGCTGAACACTTGATTTCAGACAACAGTGTTAGTAACAACTGTTATTTTTGTAACCCCTTTAAGGAAAAACCAACAGCACTACTTTATCATGTATTCTTTTCCATTTTATTTTTTAAGTTAACATATGGTGAAATTAACTTTAGGAGTGTACAGTTCTGTGTACTCATCACCACAATCAGGAATATAAAACAGGTCTATCACCCCAAAAAATCCCTTTGTGCTATCCCAAATGCAGTCATGCCCTCCCTCAACTCCTGGCAACAAGTGATCTATTCTCTATTACTACATTTCTGTCTTTTTGAGAATGTCAGATAAATGGAATACTGGCTTCTTTTATTTAGCATAATGACACTGAGATTCATTCAAGCTGTTGTATGGTATTAATGTTCATGCCTTTTTATTACTGAGTAGTGTGCTACCATATGACTGCATTATGTTTTTTAACCTTTCACCCATAGGAGGACATTTGTATTTTTGCCAGTTTTTGGTGATTAAATACAGCTTCTACAAACATTCATGTACAGGTTTTTGTGTGGACAAAAGCTTCATTTCTCTAGAGTAAATTGCAAAGAGTGGTATTTCTGGGTCATATGGTAAATAGAGATTTTGCCTCAATTTTTATAGTTTTATGTTTTACATTTAGATCTACTGATCCATTTTATGTTGATTTTTGTACAAAGTGTCACATTTAAGTTGAGGTTTTTTTTTTTGGATATGTGGATATCTAATTACTCTAACACTACCATATATGGCTAAAAACTAAACTAAAAAGGTCTCTAAATATTACTATCACAGATGACAAAACAGTTGTCAAGTGTACAAAAATTCCTGTTAACTTGTATTTTTGTTCTTAAGAAGAATCCTAAAAAAAGATCACTAGATGGACATGGGATTTTTAGAAACTTAAGTTATATCTGGGCTATCTGACCGAGCATCTAGTGAGCACTATCTGTGTCAAAACAGACACCAAAAACAGTTTAGAACACTTAAGAGACTGGCTTAAGTGGCTTAAGAAAAAAGAAGCAGTTCTGAACTTCAGAGACACATAACTTTCTTGATACCATATTATGAAGATATATGCTTAGTATAGGAGTAGGTACTGAATGCTAAATGAATGGATAACAGGCATTTTTTCCTATTCAAATAAGTTAATCCTTGTATTAGAATATTATTTATTTAACATTCCCCATTTAAATAGGAGTGAAATCGTCTATGAAAGCTTATGAAACATCTTATCTTTTAACATACCTCTTTGTGAAACATAATCATCAACCAGTATCAATACCTTATGAGGAATGTTTGTAACTGAATTATATTAGAGAAAATATAAACTCAAAACACTGTTCTTAAAATGGAAGGTGTACATGTTTAGGAAAAATTTAAAAAATGAGAATTTTCATATAAAAATCCCTGCTTGTCATTTTCAGAGAGAAGCTGGATAATTTGGCAACACCAACCCATTTGGTAATAACTGGCTGGAACTGAGCTACAACTGACCCAGTGACACAGGGGGCAGGCTCTCCATTCGAGTCAATTCCACCCTGGCCCACTGTGGGCACCATCAAGGCCCACATGGTTTTGAGGACATTGGAGTTTGCAATACTTAATTCAACAGGAGCTAGAAGATGGGTTGTACTTTAAATGGTTTCCAGTGGGGGATGGTATATCTCAGTGGAGAGCACATGCTTAGTGGGCATGAGGTCCTGGGTTCAACTCCCAGTACCTCCATTAAATAAATAAATAAACAAATACATAAACCAACTCAATTACCACACTCCCCCAAAAAACCCAACCAACCAATCAAAAAAAGGTTTCCAGAACTTCAAATATTTTCTTACAGTTTTGCAGGGCCATTCTTGGAAGGCTTTTTTTGTGTGTTTGTTTGTTAATGAGAGTAACCAGTGTTTATAAGGATTGAGGGAAACGGACAATCACAAACAAACTTTCTGGAAGATAATTCTGCAATATTTGGTAAAAATCTTAAAAATGTCAAAATCTTTTGATCTACCAATTCCATTTCAAGTAACTTATCTTAAGAGGAAATTAATACTAATTAATACACCTTGCTCCTTGAACACTGGGTGTGGTGAGGCTTAAACAAGAAAAGCTTAACTACCAATGTTAGTAAAGAGTAAAATGAAAATGATAATTATGCAGAAACAAATTGCAGCAGTGGAAACCTTCACTCCCACTTCAGTGAAGCTTTGAAGGGCTGATGTCAAATGAAAAGCCAGGACAGTTCCAAAGCCACAAGGTTTGAAGACCACTGAGGAGAAGCTTGGCACGTAGCGGACAGTTCATAAATATGTATTGAATAAATTAATGAATGCATCACAACTTCCATTTTATTCAACTTTGGGGAGAGATGTTATCAGTTAACTTTAAATTAAAATACAAAACAGAAAGAAAAAAAAAAGAATTCTAGAAAAGCCTCTCATTTGGGTAAAATTCCAAATGATGCTTAAATGAAGGCTGTGCATCCAACACCAACAACAGACTGTAGATATATGCTTTAGTATTACAGGGTGCAAATTATTAGAGTACTTTTCAAAGACTACAAACATTTCTAAGACCTAGCAGAGCCTACAGCGGGGAAGAAGAGGCGTGAAACTTTTCCAGAACTAACTCCTGCAGTCCAAAATCATTTTCTCCCATAGTAATTTTACAGAAATAGAAAAAGAACATTCTAAATTTTCTAAGGTATGAAAATCTCTTTCCCTATCTTTTAGGCTTAAAACTATAAGGTACATATACTTATTTCTTTTTAAACTACTTATTTCTGCTGGCCCTGGAGCTGGCTCCCCAAGTCCACAAAGCCCCTGCAGGTCTCCTCCTCCCTTCTGGTCCTCCCAGTCAGCATGCATTCTCACCCTCTCATACTCATCCTTGGCTCTGCTCAGCATCTCCAGGATGTCGATGGGCCTATGGTCACTGCAGCCGTTGGCCTGGCTGGGACTCTGCTTATCCCGAGCTGCTTGCTGGGACCGCCTTGTCTCCTCTTCTACCACACTAGAGGAGGAGAACCAGGTGTTAAAAAGACCACTTTCAACACAATCTGACCTAAGAAATCTTTTGGTGTCCATCTTCCAAGGCTACAGGAAGAATGCCAAATGATAACACCGTCTCTGCAATACAAAACACAATGCTTGGTTATCTCATCCCAGGAATAGATGACTAACTATTTCACCATCTCATTCACAACAATAACAATATATTTCACTATCAGAAGGCCCAAAATTCCAAATTTCTTTCCAGAGTTGGCAGAAGTAGGTACCTTAAAAACTCTACTAAATTATATCATCATCATCTCTCTCTCTCTCTCTTTTTCAAAAGTATCTCAAAACCAGTCAAACTAACTGGGAAAAAAATTTGAAATAGACAATGCCACCGAGATAAAAGAGGGCTGCACAGCTGAACAACCTCTGTGGAAAGTGGGTATCAATATTGGGCTGGCACAAGGAGAAAGAAAAAATGGAGGTCTTGGTGAGTCTTCAAAAGTTAATGAAATCTAAAAAATAGTACAAATGAACTTATTTACGAAACACAAACACAGACACAGAAAACAAACTTACCAAGGGTAAGTGGGGGGAGGGATAAACTGAGATTAAGAGATGCACACCACCATACATAAAATAGGTAACGATCTACTGCAGAGCACAGGGAACTATTCAATATCTTGTAATAAACTATAATGGAAAAGAATAAAAAAAACCCAGATATGTACATATGTATATGTATATCTGAATCACTTTGCTGTGTACCTGAAACTAACACAACACTGTAAATCAACTATACTTTAATAATAATAAAAAAAGTTAATGATAGCACTGCAAGCAAACTAAAGATTTCCCTTGATCTTGCCTTAAAAATCACTAAGTGGGTGGCTGAGGTCAGCGTGATTGTGGCAATGCTCTTTATTCTGACTGGTGCTGCTGAAGCTAAATTCTGCACTTGAAAACATATGAAGCAAGCACAGTTGAGGGCTGGGGCCTTCAAATCTATCTGAGGGGTTTCATTTCTTAGGAACATCCTCTCTCCCCAGCATAAAAGAGCTGAAGCAGTTGTAGCAAAATGTGAGAAACTGAAAGCTAGGTGGTGAGTACATGGATATTTTCTTGTTTCTTATACTTTTCTTTACGCTTGAAATAAAAACAATTAACTTTAATAAGGCAATTAATCTTTTTTTCTTTTAAAGATCCATTTAGGTTTCAATCCCAACTGTAATGAAGAGGCCTACCTACCACAGGATATTATGGGCACAGTCACAACTTGATAATTAACTGAGAACTTTCCAGACAGTGATGATGACAGGCAATAAAATAATTCAGTAGTAAAAGGTTTGTTCTTAGGGAATAAGAGGAACGGGACAAGAACAGGCCACCCAGTGTGGGCTCACTGCTTTAAAACAGCCTGTCCAGGAACTCCCATCAGTGTGTGTGGGATGGTTCTTTTATTTGAAAACACTAGGTTAAACAATAGTAAACAGTTTTTTTTTTTTAAACAGCAAAATCATTCTGAGTTTTTAACATGCTAAAATGTATTATGATTCTCTAAGGATAGGTTTCTAGATTTCCCCAAATTTATTTGACCATAGAATCTTCTCTTGAAGCAGGATTCATATTTGGAAAATGCTGCTTTAAGATAATGGCATCGTTTCTCTGTTTAGTCTTACAGTTCTTAGTAGAATTATTATTTCTAAAACAAATGTAGAATCATGGACTTAATGGCAGACTCAACGAAGACTAGCATGTGATACGAGGACCAGACCGATTACAATAAATATTGCTTCTTTTCTGTTCATACTGGTAGTCAACTCTTGGGAAAGAAATATTGTATGTGACGACCGTGAGGCCTGCTGCAAAGGAAAAGAAGATTGGAGAGATATACACTGGTTATCTTTTGATGGTAGATTACAAGCAATTTCACTTTCTTTTTTTGTACTTCTCTTCATTTTCCATAATTAACAGGCACTCCCCTTTAATAATTAGGAAAAAAGAGTACTATTAAAATAGCTTATTATTTAATGTTCAGTTACAGGCCACATCAACCTGCATCCACCTTCATCAAGGATGGGTCACATAGCCTGTTTCTACTCAACACCTGCCATACTGCCTGGCTTGCCCATGTTGGTATTCACCTCTCCCCTGACCTGGACTGGATCTGTGATTTTGGTTTAAAAGAAAAACATTTCTAATAATCACCGCTATTCACTCAGGAAAAGGTCACCTTAAAAACCTCACCACTGCTGAAAGCAGAAACTGGGTGGTGTGGAAGGGACCATAGCATGAGCCAGGCTTGGACTTTAAGGCCTCTTCCAATTCACACCCTGTGAAGAGTAATCTTGCCTCTCTTCCTTCCTCTTGAATCCCTAAATATGCCCCTAAGACTTCTGTAAGATCAGGAATAAAGCTCACTTCCATGAGTTCTCCAAATTTTATAGTCTATGTATAGGCAAACATTCAAATAAGTTCTTGTTAAAATAAGTTTCTGGCAGACTGAATTTCCTCTTTTAGGAGAGTCAACATTTTCCAAGTTTAGTGGATTTTCAACTTTGCCACTGATCAAAGAGAATTTCCAAATTTAGATAAAGTACAGGTCTAGAAGTTTGCCTGTTCTCCTATATAGCTTCTCAGTTCTTATTAATATCTTTTGGAATAAATCGATTTTTTATTTGGAGAATTTTTATTTTATTGCAGCTGTCAAAACAGTGATGGGAAGAACTAAATTTAATAGAATGGGCAATGACAGGCACATTCATTTAGACACACAATGTGCCAAAAACAATTCTGCCTGTATTTCAGGTTAACAGAGGTAATATTCTGAAATATGTAGCAAACAGAAGCTGTATGCAGGCAAAGTTAGAGCAAAGAAAGATAAAGTACACGTTTTTATCTTTGGTGACCAGAATGTCATTTATCACAAAGTTAATGTTAACATATTAGGTATTCTCTTCTGCCATAAATAGGCCAGACACTTGAAAACTCACTATCAACACTTACACAGGGCATTTGTTAATCACTTTCAATACCACCCCTGCTTCTAGTAATACAAGCTAAAAGCTTAAGCAAATGTCTCTTTTTTGAGCATTTCTAGTGAAGGAATCCTGAATGCCCTTCTTTTTCCTCTCTGCTTCCTGTTTCTAATTTCTCATCCTATTTCTAGGTTCAATACAATATTTTCACATAGGTCTTCAGATTTCTGCTTCATTTACTATCTGAAGCCTTGCCATAGGGGTATACCACCTGTCCTGATAGAGAAAAAAGCTCAAAATAGTTTCCTGTGAATAGCTGTTACCATATTTTCTCATTTGGGTTCCAAAAGCTCTCAATCTGCAGGAGAAAGTCTATATATTAATATACTCCAAAGTTTAGATATTTAAGAAAAATATTCTGGATTTCAGGATAACCAAGATTCAACAAATCTGTGTCTTCAGAAGTAATCTGTGTAATCAGAAGTAAGCTGCCTCTGCTATCACTTTCAAAAAAGCAGTCAGCAAATAAATGTCTTTGTAAAGAAGTAATTTTTATCTTTTTTAGAGAAACCTTCTAAAAAGAAAGTCTGGTTCTAGAGAGCCAATATATTTTCAAATGAACAATACAAATTCACATGGAACAATGTCCTCCGGGTGCACACAGTAATAAATCTGGCCTGCCAGTGAGCAAACAAAGCAGGAGGCTGATGAACATCCAACTGAGACATACGAGCAGTCCTGGACTAAAACTTGGTTGTAGTCATGTACACATGTTTTAAAATGCAAAAATACCTGGAACTGAGATTTGGGGCCTAATCATTTATTTACACTTCCGTAGGAACTAGTTAAAAATTACACTGTTAGAAAAAAAAAAAAAAAAAGACTGTTTTCTCCCAACATGTAGGTAAAAACCTTGTAAGCAAAGGGAATCTTGATTTGACAGAAGGGGAAGAGAGGTCCGCATTTCTGAGGTGATTCAGGCAAAAACTACAAAGGAAACATAAGTGCACCAGAATTCACTGCCCATTGTAGCACCTCAGGGCCCCTCTAGCATATAAGTGGCCTGGGCTCCCAGAAACTGGACTGCAGACTGGCAGTACCAGCAATACAGATAAGCCACAGGGGTGGGAGATGGGGATGGGCGCTTCTGTGGGCCACTCTGAGAAAGGACAATGAACCTGAACCATCCCTTAGAACATCAATCCAATGACAATTAACTTTCCAAATTTCAAGATTCTGATTTAGAAAAACTCAATTGGAATATAATCCATTAGATGATTGGGGATTACTAAACGTAGAATCTGTATCAAAAATAAGTTCACTTACGAGATAATACTGTATAGCACAGGGATCTATATACAAGATCTCGTGGTAGCTCACAGCGGAAAAAAATGTGACAATGAATATATGCATGTTCATGTATAACTGAAAAATTGTGCTCTACACTGGAATTTGACACCATATTGTAAAATGACTATAACTCAATAAAAAAAAATGTTAAAAAAAAAACACCTGGGGACAAAAAAAAAAGTTCACTTAAAGAAAGCAGTCATGGATTTGTGTGAGATGAGCCACTAAACACAGCTCCACCTGCTCTGGTGGAAATCTGAAAAGAACCCAAGTCAGACGCACTGCATGTGGTAGTTAGGCTGTGCACTGGATGTACAGGATACCCTCTGGAGCTAGGCAGCTCCATGGCCCTAACCATATGTTTAACAGTAAGGTTCTGGTTAAGTTACGATCTGTCTGTAGGATTGGATACAATGTAGTCATTATAAATACTAGAGAAGACTATATAATGCCCTGGAAAAATGCTGTTGACATGAAAAGTAGGATGTACAGTATGATCCTTTTTTGTAAGTGCAAAGAAAAAAGTGTTGCCCATCAATTCCAATTCTACAAGGATCAAGCCATTGGCCACTGCAGTTGCCCACTGACAATACACCCTGAGAGGAATTCATTATGCATAAAAATAGGAAACATTCTGTGCTTTGGATATACTGGCCCTTAGATAATTAAGATGCATAAAGGAATGATTTCAATGACCTCAGATCCCTGCATCTTCAAAGCAAAGCACTAAAATCATTAACTTGAGATATCTGTCCTTTATTGTTAGCAGTAATCTTTTGATGTTTGACTAGGTGTTTTTCTCATCAAAAAAGTTCATGTGTATCCTGGCTCCTTCCTTACCTCTTGGGAGCAGTAGTTCCTCAGAGCTATCTGAGAGGCTGTCTCCCAGGTTATAGTAAGGTCACTGAATAAAAATTAACTCACAGCTTTTATGTGCATTTTTCTTTCTGGATGTAAGAAATAATCACACACCTCAACCAAAGTACATGCAAAGAAAAAGACTAGAATGAAACAGACAAAAATGACAATACTGGTATTAGTAGGATTATAGATAATTTTAGATTTCTTTAAGCTTTTCTTTTTCAAATTTTTGTCAATAAATAGGAAATTGAGGGAAAATACATGAGTTAGTAGACTCTAGTAACAAAAAAAAAAGGGGGGGGGAGTCTTTTTCATCTCCCATATATAATTAGTTAAATCTATGGAGTAATAGAAATACTTACTCTGCCATGAGTTTGGCTATGCGGTGACAGTCATTCTTGTCGTAAAACCAGATACTGTATATTGACACTTGAAAAACAAAGGAAAACAAGATAAGGGGAAATGAGGTTTCAGTATTTGGGTATATGTAAGTAATATATTATATATCACAGAATTTACCATCAGATCCTCAAACTGTTAACAGTTCCTCAAACAAAACAAAACAAAACAAACAAAAAAACACAACCCCCCCAAAATCCTCCCCCCAAACTGTTTAATAATAATAAAATTATTAATACATTTAGGACAGGTAAAATTTTCAGATGAAAACTGTAAGAACAGTTGGTTTCAGACATCATTACCAGATCTCATTGAACTTAAGATGCCACTAAAGTGTAAAATGCACTATAAGACAAATTCAGGATAGAGACAAACAGGAAACATTCCATGCTCTGGATACTGGCCTTAGATAGTTGCATATCTAAGGAATAATTTCAATGAGCCTAGACTCCTAAATCTTCCCATACTTGAGATGTTTGTTTTTTTGTGATCATCTTTTGATGTTTCAGTAAAAAAACTTCTATATATCATTGCTCCTCCTTTACCTTTTTAGAACAGTTCTTCAGAGCTGAGAGGCTGTCTCTTGTGCTACAGTCCCCAGTAAGGTCCCTGAACAAAACTTAACCTGCAACCTTTGGGTTGTGTGTTTTTCTTCAGTCAACAATTTTAAGGTAACTTCCAAATTGATAGTCAAATATGGGGGAAAAAATGACTTAATCGTTGAAAACCAAGTTTTAAAACCAAACATCAGAATTTTTACGAGTCTCTTGAAACTTAAAAGTATAAAATTGATACTATATTACAGTAAAAACAAAGCTTTAAAAACAAATACAAGCTCCAGACTCATCCTATGATGAACCCTAATCACACGTGAAATGGAAGTGCCAAGGCTGAGCTCTGTGTAACACTTCACCAATCTTTTATTCCCAATATGGAGATCACCATAGATAGCCCCCCAAAACACTCGTGAATGGATAGATGAGTGTTATTATTAAAGATAACTATACATAAAAACCACTGTAAATAGTTTCTGGATAAGGCAGATTATAATACTGAGTATATACATCAAAACAGATATATGGATAGGCATGGCTCATTGGTACCATGTGCACCCACCATGACACTCAAAGCGCATCTTAGACTGCACTCCTTTCTATACTTACCATGAGTCTCTGGCACAGGAAGGGCAGGTATAATTATGCTTTTTTTTTTAAATTAAACTTTTAGTTTTGAAATGTAGCTTCACATGCAACTGTAAAAAATAAAAAGACCCTGTGTGCCCTTTAATTTGTTTCCTCTAATGGTAACATTTTGTAAAACTATAACATAATATCAGGCCAGACTACTGACACTGATACAATTAAGATACAGTATAATGCTTACTTTGGCAGCACATATACTACGTATTACAATTGGAAAAACACAGAGAAGATTAGCATGGCCCCTGCGAAAGGATGACATGAAAATTTGTGAAGTGTCCATATTTTTTAAGGGATAAATTGGGAGTTCGAGATTTGCAGATACTAACCACTATAAATAAAATAGATAAACAACAAGTTTCTACTGTATAGCACAGGAAACTATATTCAGCATCTTGTAATAACCTATAGAGACAAAGACTATGAAAAAAAAAAAGATACAGTACATTTCCATAGCCACAGGGATCCCTGATGCCCCTTTATAGTCACACCCATCTCCCTTGGTCCCCGTCCCCCTCTCTGACCCCTGGCAAACACTAATTTGTGCTCCATCTCTATAATAATGTTGTCAATTCAAGAACGCAATATAAATGGAATTACAGGGGATGCAACTTTTTGAGATTGACTTTTCTGACTCAACACAATTCTCTGGATATTCATCTTAAGTTGCTGCTTGCATCAATAGTTTGTTCCCATTTTTTGCTGAGGAAGTATTTCATGGTACGGATGTATTAGTTCATTTAACCATTTATCTACTGAAGGACATCTGGAGTGTTTCCAGTTTGGGCTATTATGAATAAAGATGCTATAAATGTTCACGTACAGGTTTTTGTGAACCTAAGTTCTCATTTCTCTGGGTTAAATGCCCAAAAGTACAGCTTGTTTTCAGTCTTAGAGGGAAAACATTCAGCCTTTCACTTATAAAATGGTGGATTATACCGATTGATTTTTAATACTGAACCAGCTTTGCAGATATGGAATAAAGTCCATTTAAGGCATAATTTATATTTCTTTTCTATATGTTGTTGGCTTTGCTAATATCTGGTTAAGGATTTTTTTTCATCTAAGTTCATGAGATACTAGTTTGTAGTTCTTTGTACTGTCTTGTTTGGGTATTAGAGTAAATACTGGCTTTACAGAATCAGTTGAGAAGAGTTCTCTCCTTTTCTGTTTTCCAGAAGAAACTGTGTTAAAATTCATGTTAATTCTTTGAATTCTCCAGTAAAACCCATATGGGCCTGGAGATTCCTTTTTTGGGAGCTTTAAAATTATGAATTCAATTCCTTTCATGGCTACAGGATTAATCGTGTTATCTATCTTATTTTGGTTGAATTTTAGTTTGTTGTTTTCAAGGAATTGGTCTATTTCTTCTAAGCTGTCAAGCTGATGAGTGTAAAGTTGTTCATAGCATTCTCTTACTACAGAAGACATATAGTAACATTGTAAGTAGATAGAGTAGAGGGTTCCCAGAGAAAGAGAACCAAGCTTCTTGACAGAAGAGAAGCCATTTTTGGCCTAAGCCATTTTGTGATCTAAGCCTGGCCACAATGCTTGCCCTTGAAGAGGTCTCAGTTATTAATGACCCTAAGAGAATAAAAGAATGCAGAAACAAACTCTTATCAGGCAAGAGAAGTAACAGGAAAGACAATATATCAGTTGTAAAGCCTCCCAATTCTGTTTCAATGAAAAGATTAGCCTGAAGCACTCAACCACCAAATCGACTGGAACCTAAGGGATGATGATGTTGACCCTTTCTGACCCTCATGACTTCAATCAACTAAAAGCTTGGACTCTGTTGACTGCCCAAGCCCCATCATGAATATGCATGTATCCTTACCTTAAAATTTCCCAAATTTTGCTGCTGGGGAGACCCAGCTTTTGGAAAGAGCCCTGGTATTCTCCTTACTTGCTGCAAGTAATAATAAATCCTTCCTTCTCCTAATCTTCCTTCTCTCCAGTCTTTGGCTTGGTTGTGTCTTTTGGCTCAATACCCACCAAGAGGTGAACCCAGTTTTCGGGTAACAATATCCATTATTTCATTCCTGATACTAGTAATGTGTGCCGTCTTTTTACTTCTGTTAGTCTTTATTAAAGGTTTATCAACTTTAGTGACTTTTTCAAAGAACTTTTGAGACAATGAGACAACTTTTTGTCTCATTAATTTTTTCTCTATTTTCATACTCTTATTAATGTCATTGATTTCTGCTCTCATCTTTGTTCTTTCCTTACTTCTGTAAGCTTTGAGTTTATTTGCTCTTCTTTTTCTAATTTCTTCAAGGGGGAATTTAGTAGGCTCTCAGTCAGTGTTGCCTGAAGGAATGGGAGGAATTTCCCATGGCTAGGTCACCAGGTGTGCCTTCAGTGGGGAAGGAAGGATCTGACCCTCAAAAATGAAGAGTGTTTCCCAGGCAAGGCTAGTTGTGATGTGATTCCTCCCCTACTCCCACCTCCCGTTCATGGAAAAGGAGGGAAGATACTACCCCAGTGGTCATTACTGTCAGTAGGACTTCCACTCCTTCCTGCCAATCTTGCTGGGCTCACCCGGTGTTGTCGGCAGGATTCCCATTCGGTCTAGGAGAGGAATGAGCCTAGCTGGGATACCTTCTGTTGCTATGTTGGAGGTCAAGAAACTCCAGGCCTGGGTCCCCATCCTCTGCTGGGTGGGAGGGCTGTAAGACAACCTGCTGCTGTGTTCTGCTAGTTCTGGGTCCTGAGCCAGTCTTCTTTCTACCTTTCAGAGTTTTCCTGATTGGCTCTTATGTTATTTCTGGTTTTTATAATTGTACTTAGCAGGGGAGAAGCAAGGGAAGAAAAACCTATGCCATTTTGTTTGGATCAGAAGTCTTATTATGTATTTTTATTTGAAAGGATGGGAAAACTGAGACTTATTAATTAACAAAACCAGAGAAAAACAGTCTTATGAGAAGAACTAGAACTCAGCCTTCTCATTCCTAGGCCAGTAATCCTGCCACTACATACCCAATGCCTCATTAGTTGAAATAACATAAAATATTTTGGTAGAAACAAGAAGTTAGTAACCTTCAATTATGTTTGAAGGCTAAAGCAACACATAAAGTATAAATAATTGAAGAAGTTAAAAATTATACACCAAAATAATGACAGAATGTAGAAAATACAAATGCAAGCACAAGAAATTTCAAATGAATTAAAAATCCCCTTTTTATAATTACAATTTAAATTCCATCAATACATATTAATATACATTTATACTACCAGTATACATTAATTTAGAAAGCCACTGTTAATAAAAGCTTTTTTTTTTTAAAAAAAATTGAGGTATAAATGATATAACATTATATTAGTTTCAGGTGTATAGAGTAATGATTTGATATCTGTGTATATTACAAAATAGTCACCACAATAAGCCCACTTAAAATCCATCACCATATTATAATCACAAAGAAGATTTATGTGGTGAGAACTTTCAAGATTCACCCTCTTAGCTACTTCCAAATATACACTGCAGTATTATTAACCACAGTCATCATGCTGTACACTACACATCCCCATGACATTCATTTTATAACTGGAAATTTGTACCTCCTTCACCTACCCACCGATTTCACCTTTTTGCCTCCCCATCTCAGGCAACCACCAATTTGTTCCCTACATCTATGAGCTCTATTCTTTTTTTTTTTTTGAAGATTCCACATATAAGTGAGATCATATAGTATTTTTTTTCTCCTGTCTGACTTATTGTGCTTAGCATGATGCCCTCAAAGTCCATTCAAGTGGAAGGATTCCATTTTTTTTTAAATGGCTGAATAATATTCACACACACACTCTTTATCCATTCATCCATCAATGGACATTTAGGTTGCTTCCATGTCTTAGCTATTGTAAATAATGCTCCAGTGAACATGGGGGTGCACAAATCTTTTTGAATTAGTGTTTTTATTTTCTTCAAATAAATACCCAGAAAGTAGAATTGCTGGATCATATGGTAGTTCTAATTTCAATTTTTTGAGGAACCTCCATACTCTTTTCCATAGTGGCTGCACCAATTTACATCCCCACCAATAGTGCACAAAGATTCCCTTCTCTCCACATCCTTGACAACACTTAATATTTCTTGTCTTTTGATATTAGCTACTCTAACAGATATGAAGTAATATCACATTGTGCTTTTGATTTGCATTTCCCTGACAATTAGCTATATTAAGCATCCTTTAATTTACCTGTTGGCCATCTATATGTCCTCTTTGGAAAAATGTCTACTGAGATCCTCTGCCCATTTTTCTTGAATTTTTGTTCTTTTGCTATTGAGAAGTTGTCAGATATTATCAAAGGTATGATTTACAAATATTTTCTCCCACTCAACAGGTTACCTTTTCATTTTGCTGACGATCTCCTTTGCTGTGTAGAAACTCTGTAGTTTGATATATTCCCACTTGTTTATTTTTCCCTTTACTACTTTTATTTTTGGTGTCAAATCAAAAAAGTCATGATCAAGACTAATGTCAAAAAGCTTACTGACTGTTTTTCTCTAGGAGTTGTATGGTTTCAGGTCTTATATTCAAGTCTTTAGTCCATTTGGAGTTAATTTTTGTGCATGGAGTAAGACAGTGGTCCAGCTTCATTCTTTTACACATGGCTGTCCAGTTCTCCCAATACAATTTATTGAAGAGACTGTCCTTTCTCCATTATCTTTTCTTGGTTTCCTTGTTGTAAATTAATTGGCCACATATGTGTATGTTATTTGTGGGTTCTCTATCCTGTTCCATTGATCTATGTGTCTGTTTTTATGCCAATACCACACTGTTTTAATTACTATAGCTTTAAAATATAGTTTGCAATCAAGGAGTGTTAATACCTCCAGCTTTGCTATTTCTCTGAATTGCTTTGGCTCTTCAGGGTATTTGTGGTTTCATACAAATATTAGAATTGTTTGTACTATTTCTGTGAAAAATGCCATTGGAATTTTGATAGGGATTGCACTAAACCTGTAGATTGTTTTGGGTAGTATGGACATTTTAACAATATTAATTCTTGTAATCCATAAGCATTGAGAATATTTCCATTTATTTGTCTTCCTCAATTTCTTTGATTAATGTCTTATAGTTTCCAGGGTACACTAAAAGCTATTTTAATGGTGATTTTTTAAAATTCAATTTGAAGATTTATTTTGAGTGTTTAGGTCCCCTGACTAATCCAAACTAGAGTTTCATGCTGGGGTAAAAACCTTTTATTATTAAGAAAAATCCTAAGGGTGAATTTCTTTTGTCTCACCCTGAATTAAGGTCATTATATTCCTCAGGAGACACTATGGCCAATCACAACTTTAAAAGTTTCCTTTTCAATGGAAATAAAAGTTTAATTGGCTTTTTCTATTGTCACTGTAGAGTTAAAACATTATTGATATACAGAGTGAGTAAATGACTTCATTTTAATCAATGAAGATCAAAAACATGGATATTTTTCTCTATCCTGTTCACAAGGGGGTTTTTCTGACCCCACGTCTGGCCATGTGTCCTACAGGTGACCGCATGTACTACCATGAAGCAGCTCATGCTTGCTTCTGTTCTCTGAGTCTTCAGCACACTGCTAATAGTCCCCTGTGTTCAGAATCCATTTTTATAGCCCCTCTTCTGTTCACAGAACTTCAGAACACTACCAATACTTCAAACAGAATCAATGTCCAATTAATAATGGATAATTCTGGAATATTTTACGTGGGACACAAGTCAACAGATTAAATTTAATTTTGACATCCCAATGGAAGAAGCACAGAAGAAGCTTTGTTACAGAGGAGATAATTACTTAGCATTATCTACTGCAGGGTCTTAGTTAATGTTTCTAGCAGCTAAGGATTGCTCCAACTTAGAGTGTATCAGATTGGGGCTCTGAAAAGACTCCATATATGGCAATTACATACAACTACCTTTCTGTAAGTATGCTTCTTCCAACCTTGGCTAAAGAACACACAAAACGTAAGAGACCAAAACCAAAAGATTCCAATTTTTCTCTAATGGACACCTCATACAACTTATAGGAATGAGAAAAATGATGATATGCAATACACCAGGCTCAGAGAGGACACAACATTTCTAGGGAGCTAAACAGAGGTTATTTAGGTATGTTTTCATATGGGATTTGCAAGCCAAATCTTAGGAAAGAATTCCACATTGATAATCAAAATAAACCCGTCAGACCTATCAACTTATTTTGACAAATCTTTACTTAAGCCCCCATGTCCTGCTCCTTTGAAGAAACACAGTATAATTTAGAAATAAGACACATGCTTTCCACTCTTGTACATTATCAAGTAAACTGCTAAAAAAGAGCCAAACACTTTCAAAGGCATGTTGCAGAAGAAATAAAGATAAGGAAGCCATAATGATAGCTTAATGGGTAAAGGATAAGAGTCACACTCGATTCTGCCAAAAGCAGACCTGTAGAGGTTCAGACACGCATCCAAGAATCAGCTCTGTCTGCCAACATATCAAACGCTCAGTCCATGCAACTGGCAAGGAGGGCCAGGGAGCTGCCACTGAGCCTGTCACTGTCACTGGTGAGGAAAGACAGACAAGTTTACCAGATAGCTAAAACCATGGAGGACCTTGTCTCCAAACCAAAGCTAAGTATTTTTCCCTCAAGAGAACTCACACTCAAAGGCCCAACACATTCTGCCAAAAATTTGCTTGCTGAAACATCCTCAAATAATTTTCCTTGACTAATTATATCACAAGGACTTAGGGATTTGGCAATACAGTATTATTTTGCTATAGTAATGATGGCATCCTGTTTTATAAACGGCTTTTCTCAAGATAAAAGGAAATTATCCAGTTATTGGACACCCATCATATAGCATGACTATTAATAGTTGTCCCAAGTAAATCATGCTGTATTGGCAAGTCACTGAAGAGTCAGGGGGTGTGGCAAGACATTTAATTACCTTTAGGCTGTATTTCCTTGAAAAATACTAAATGCGGAAAGTATAATCAAAATTAAATATTTCCATTGCTTTTCAAATGACTGCCCTTTTCTTTTGAAAGTATAAAAAATATGACTGACAAAGATTAAAATTATTGGATTACTTGATATCGAGAAATTTTGAAAAGCTGAGGAACAAGATTTTCCCATTTCCCTAGAGAACCCATCTGAAGTTCCAGCAGCCTACTATGATTTGACGTTATACTTCACTCTGCTTCTCATCTTGAGTGGTATATGGCACACATAAGATCAAGATCAAGATCAAGTGGTATATGGCACACACAAAATCCAAATTAATTTGGAGCCTCTGTAAAGTCCCTTGAGATTTCTAGACATCCTGTGAAATGTCACAAAAAAAGAGCTGGGAATCACTCTCATGCACATGTTGTCTTTTTGATTCATTTATTATTTAGATCTGACCTACTTTCTAAAAGGATTAGAGGAGACTGGAGATTTTCTCACTATGGTGCCAAGCAGAAAAGGGGGTTTGATAAAAGCTTTTTGGCAATGGTTTTAAGAGTTATACAATTTCTAAGGAGGATACCAACAAAGATCCCCTAGACCAGGAAACACAAACATGAAAATGCACTTTGAACATAGCCAAAAACATTTACTCTAGAGCAAGGAAGACCTTTCTGATTATAAAAGTACTATAAGAATGGAATGGATGATAAAACCGAAGCCTGCCCTCACAAGTGAAAAAGCAGATGCCTTGACAGATCATTTCCTTTAAGGCAAGAATAAACCTGGTGGCTCCACATCAACATCAATATGTTGGGAAAGAAAGAGAAGAGAAAGGCTCTGAGGCGGGGGTTAGAATACACACTTACAGCAAAAAAGGACAGAGCCAAAGACTGACCGACCTGGGGTTACGACAGGAGACTGTGGTAGACAGCAAACAAGCAGGTGAGGAAATGCCGTGAATCTGTAAGTTAAGGCTGGTAAATGTAACTTGGGTACCTCAGCAGCTTACCTTTTCTGGATATGAGAACACACATACTAAAACAGTACTGAACACTAACATGGTAGAGAAAAAGTCTATTTTCTAAAATTTAAATTATAATGTCTATTTAGTGAAAATTGATCAAAAGACAGGCTAGGGAATTTTTTAAATGCATTCTGCAAGTTCTTTGGTTTATTATTTTTAAATTTGGTACCCCACCTCCAAATTAAATCAAGTCTGAAAATATTCATCAGCAATGCTGCTTCCACAGTTCCTTTAATCCTGTAATTTCAGTATAGGATTCAGACACATGAAATGACCACTAAACTTTTTTGGGGACTAGGAAAATAAACCTCAAAATATCACAATTGATGATTCCTATTTATAAACTTTTTATTCTTAAATGATGGGCAACCCTGAAAAAAAACAGTGAATGACACTAGGGTTTACCTCTGCTGTTAGGATTTCTTGCCACTCTTGTCACATAGCACTTGCCACTCCTTAAGACAGAGCCTCCCCTAAATGTATGCTGCAAGTGATTAGGGGAGTGCCAAATGTTGGATCTACCCAATCCCTACTAGGGGTCTATTCACCCCAGTGTCCCATACAGATTCGTATTATCATTTCTATGTATCATGAGGGACAACAAAGGGTGGGAAGCATGGCCCTTGGCCTCCGTGCAGTTGAGATCCTGTTTCCTAGGCTTCCAAAAACCTACACTTAAGGCTTTGGGAAATAGGTCAGACACTGGTGTAAGAAAAAAAGGCAACTTCTTTTCTCTCCTTTCCCTAACTTCTCTCCTACATGGTTTTCTACCAATTTACTAAGGGATCATCCAAACCAGGGTTGTAAGGCAAATGCTGACAGGGGTATAAGAGACCTCAGGCAGTGGCAGATCAGAGAGGCTGGGGTGGGCATAATGGCTATTAGTGCTTGCAGGAATGCAGGTGCTGTGTGGCCATACATGCCATTTTGCCACAAGAAGAAAAGGCAGATATCCAGATGTGTGTGTGAAAATACCCTAATTTTAAAATGTCGGCAGCAAATGCTTATCCTAAGCCTTCCTTTAACAAAAAGGAAAAGCTGAACATGCCTGGAAGCACTGATTCTGTAAGTAGCTCAGATCTGCCTGGACCCTCTTTAGAGGGCTGTCTTGCGGTTTATTCTGCTCACTCCAGAGCAGCTTCAAATGTTCTTGGACTAGTGGTTACTCTGTGTTTCAATTTTTACCTCCACAATGCACTTCACTTTATTAACACAAGGTGAAAACCTACAGACATACATATTAAGAACACATTTCTGCCACTTAGATACAAGTAATCGTTGCTTTCCTTTGTGAATTCTCAGAAGAGAAAACTTTAATTATCTAAAAGGGATAAATGGAGCACGCATGGTTAACTTAAAATCTTTACAATTAAGATAACACCACACACACAAAAAAGATAAAAATTCTTTTTTATCTTTCATAAAAACCTGACAACACTGCCTTAGGCGGGAAAAGCCTGTAATTAATGAGGCATAATGAAAATAGTCTGCTTTGGAAATTCTGAAATGTTCATGAACTCACAAAGTTAATAAGAGAGTACCTGATGGAGGTTCTACTAGAATACTCAGTAGCAGCCTATGACAGAAAGCATGAAAGATTTTTGAAATGTCTGACCTAACAGTGTCACCAGGACAGCCTTGGAGTCTAAGTCACTATGTTTTCATTGTGTTTTTACCTCTTCAATCTACAAATGTGACAACAGCAAGGCTCTTTCCTTATCTTGGTCCAGAAGGCCAGACTAATGCAGTGCCACAGATCCTTTCTCTTTCACTGATTGCAGAATCATACCAACCACAGCAATCCTGCTGCTGCTGATGGTGGAAGACTGCCTGCCTTTCTTCAGGCTAAGTAAGAAGCATTGTGCTTGATTCAAACATCACAAAGAGTGAACTGTGGAACTTTAAAAATTGTTTATAAATTCCTCTTTCAGTTTGGAGGTAGAACTCACATTTTTTTGAGTTGACAAATTATAAACTTCTCTTGCAAGGAAATTTCCTGCAGTATGCTTTAAGTCTGAAGATTCATGCCACATGCCAACAGCCACCTACCATCTCTACTGTTCTGAATTTTGCCCTTGAATTGAGAAAGGACAAGCAGAGACTAAGGGGAGGGGGGAAGCACACACTACAGTACTTCTTCTGCTAAAACCTTCCATTTGGCAGCTGCATTTTCAACACTATGGAAATGAATCTCTCTTTTTCTAGTGATCTAATTTTAATTAAAAATGCTCTATATCAAAAGACTGATGCTCGATACAAAGGAAAAGTTGTAAGTGAAGCGGAAACGAAGGGGTACTTCGCGCAGGTTTTTGGAGGTAAGTTTTTAAAAATATTCAGTAGCAATTATATTTTTATTTTCAATTGGTCTTGTTATGATGATTTTGTTGTTGCTGTTAAGCAGGTTTTAGAGTGAAACTTTGTTGACTTTCCCAAAAGTACTTTTGGACTAAAGAAAACATTCTAAAATATAAAAAAAAGTGGTGTTTAGTAGAGATCCATGCCTTAAGGTTGGGTGAGGGAAACATAAAGAGCTGTCCTTGTTAAAATCATTTTCTTTCAGTAAAAAGATATCAAGTCTAACATGCAAACAAAGTAAAACAGTCACTTCTCTTTTGGCTAAAACCACCACCACACACTTGTCTGAGGACAGAATAGTTAGGTGTGAGAAGAGAAAATCTAGACTGTGTTACTCCTTCTAATTCATGGATCAGTACTGTTGCTAAAAATGAACAGGAAAAAAGCCACATAAATACCCTCATAATCTCTCCAGTGGATCACATTTTCACTATAACTGGCTTAGTCATTCAAACTGGCTACTGATTAATCTCAAATCACAGATCTTAAATCATTAATTTTTACCATTAATTAACAGGGTTGTTTCAGGCAGAGCTCTGACGTGAAAAGTTCTAAAGCAATTTAATGACTTTTGCTTATAATTTTCTAAGAAAATACAACAGAACCTCAGAACTAGAAACATAAATAAAACTCTTTGAAAGTACACAATAGTTTTAATCAAAATGACATGGCACGTGGTAAAGTGCTTAGCAAATGACATTTAATAAACATCAATGAATTAGGGTGTGTATCTGAATTAAATAATTACCTTGTTTGTTTAAAAACAAAGTAAAGGACAAAACAAATAGTTTTTTCAAAAGAAAGTCATTAAATGCCAGAATTGATTTTACAGAGCTCAATGGTCCTACAAATCTTTATCTTAATATTTTCATTAACTAGGTTATACTGTAGACTGTCTAGCTGAAAAGAGAAAAACCAGTTTTGCTTGCTTTTATCTTCTTGTTGATACACACATTAAATTTTGGATTTTTAAAGAACTGCTCAGAACCAATCTTACAAAATATTCTTGAGGCATCTCATAATTAAGTCACAAGTAAGCATATATATAAATAACAGATCCAGGTTACCACGTTTACTCTGAGAGGTACCCACAGAAGTGGAGACTTTAAACCAATTATTTTACTGTGAGTCCATTTATTCCTAAGTTTTATTACAGCATGTTTTTTCCAAGAAACTGTCCATATAATCGTTCTTCATAATAATTTGTTTTCACAAACTCTGTATCATCTTTAGTTGCAATATATATAATATGTATTATTCCCAATATTGCCTATTATGTCTCTCCTTACTCTTTGCTGTTGGATCAATCAGGCTATAGGGGAGTTTTTGTTTTACTGATTTGCTCTACTGTTCTATGGCAATTCCTACTTTCTGCAATTAATCTCTACTCATCTATATTTTCCTTCAATGTAACTCAGATTTCTCTTTTTTTTCTTTTTAACTTTTGGGGCTGGGTGGCCTACACATGGTAATTTTTATACAATTCTATATGTACTTGAAAAAATGCAAATTCTTGAATTGCTAGAAGCAGGGTTCTTTATGTATCCATTAGATTAAGCTTAACTGTATTGTTTAAATATCCCATAACTTTACCGAATTGTCTGCTTTATCTGTTAATTACTGAGGTGGCCTGTTTAAATCTCCCTCTATAATTACAGATTTTAAACACTGGGTATGTAATTCTGACCTATACTAGGTATATACCAGTTTGGGAATTGTTTGATCTTCAATGTAATTTACTCCTTTTATCATTATGTGGTAACTTATTCCTGATGTTGTTTACCTTAGAATTTATCATATGTGATTAATATAGCTACATTAGCCTTGTTTGGTTAATAGCTGCTTGATATGTCTCCATCTCTTCACTTTCAACCTACTCTGGTTTTTGAGTTTTAAGTTTCTTTAAAACAGCATTATTGCCATACTCTGTATCCAATCTCAGAATCTCTTTAAACTAGCAAGTATAGTTCACTTAACTTTTGTTCTAATTACTGATTTATTTGTTTCTGCCATTTTATTCTGGGCTATTTCCCATGGTTTCTATTTACCTTTTTTCTATCCCAATTTTATACCGGTTTAAAAGTTAAGACATCCTATTTTTGTTCTGCAGTAGTTACCCTGAATCTTTTGAACATACATAGCTTGATTTAAGTCTAGTTAAATTAATCAATTTATTTACCCTCACTTCAGTCTTGGGATGCTTTAGGTTTGGAAAGCTTTTATGTTAGGTTATTGCTGTCTAGTATTTTTGCTTCATCTTTTTAATACCTCTACTCAAACTGGTCATTTTATTATTTTATACAGTCAATGCTTATTGTGATTTACCTCCTTTTTTTTTGCTCATTATTGTTTCTTAAATCTCATTACGTCTATGTTGTTTTATTTCTGAATGATAGCCTTTAGAACTGCACTATTAAAGTTAATTAAACAGTTTAACTTAGTTTAATTAAAATTAAATACAGTTAAAAGCTCAGTTGCACTAGGCATATTTCAAGTGTTCAACAGTTACATGTGGCTACTGGCTACTGTACTGGGCAGTACTGCTTTGGAAGCACTTACAGCAAGGGTCTGCTGGACACAAAAGTTCTGTTTTTGTTGAAAAATGTCTTTATTTTGTTCTCTTGAATTACTGAATTATTGTTTTTTCCTCAATACTATGACAATATTATTCCTTTGTCTTCCAAGCTCAGTAGCTGCATCTAAATATGCTGTCAGTCTAGCTGGTGCTCTTTGTAAATAATCAATCTCAAGCAGCCTTTGGTTGCTTCTGCCTCTTTGCTTCTGATGTTTTACCATGTGTCCAGGTGTGTATTTATTTCTATTCATTTTGTTTAGGGCCTTATTTTACTGCCTAAGTCTGAGATTTATGTCCTTCATGGATTCTGGAAAATTCTCAGTCATAATTTCTTCAAATATTCTCCCTCTCTAAATCTATTCTATCATTCTGAAATTCTTCTCTGTCATATGTTAGACTTTCTAAGACTTTCTAAGTCTATCCTCTCTGTCATATTTTCCATTTTTCCCCTTTCTAGGGTGCATTCTGGATAATTTTCTCAGATGTCTCTTCCAGTTCTCCAATTCTCTTTTCAGTTGTTATAAAATAACTGTTGACTCCAGGTAGAGAGTTTATTTCAATAATTACAATTTTAATTTTTAGAAGTTTTACTTGGTTATTTTTCAAATCTGTCATTTTATTTTACAATCTACACCTGATATTTATATTCATTAACATCTCTATCTGATCATTTCATTAACTAAAGTTTTGGGGAAGCACTGGCTACTCCTGCTGTTTGTTGTACCTTATCTTTCATTGACTGTGAATTATTTCTTTGTACATATAGTAATTTTGGATCAGAAGGCTTAGCAACAAGATCCCTGGGCAATCTGGATTAAGGATATTTCTCTCCAGAAAGGTTTTGCATTCGCTTTTGCCAGGTGTCCTAGAATATCCAACAGTTAAGGATTAATTTTATGTTAATTTTTTGGTCTGGGTAAGAAATTATACCAAATGAATGGTATAACTTGAACCCCAAATGTGTACAAGAGAAAGCTCATGGTTTACATTTGCAGAAGAGACATTTTTCTTTTAACTCGTAGCCTACCTTGAGATGGATAAGCTTGCTTGTCATTTCCCTAGGTTAGTGGCCTGATATCTTTCTAATTTATTAATATATAACCCATTAGGGTACCTGGCTATATGTTGGTATTTGCATCTCAGTTCCAATGTGCCACTTTGTGAGGGTTCAAGGTCTTGCCTCCTGATCCCATGAAATTACAATGGAGTCCTCATATTAAGGAGAGCTCCCCATCCCCAAGAACCCCATAGCCAGCTGGCAGCAAATGCCAGCATACAAGCTTCCCACTTTAGCTTTCAGTTTCCACTTTGATGCTGATCCACTGAAATGTCCCCGATTCCCTTTTAGGCTATGCTACACAGTTAATATTTTATATAGGATTTCTAAGTGTTTGTAGGAGGAAGGTTTTCTGACATCGTATTGCTGGACAGGAGTTGAAGAATATTTTCTTTAAAGTGCCTATGCCATAACTCCTAGAAGTTCACAGTCTCCAAAGAATGATTTTATAATCCAGTTAGTAAAATGGGTTCTGTTCACAAATGAAAATAGAAGATCAGCAGACTGGTAGTAATGCATGTTTACACAGCAAAAGAACTATGGTTTTTCAACTAATCACAGGTAAAATTAAAACTATCATAAATGTTTTTTAGGGAGACGTGCCCACAGATTAAAACAACAATACATTAATCCAACAAATTTTTGCCCCAGGGGTGTGCTGTGTTCCAGCACTGTGATGAAAACGAATACCATGACCCACAGATCAGAACTGCTTCTGTTGTTTTAAAAAATTTGAAGGCTTTAAGATTTCTCTTTTTAATATAAACATATTTTCAACTTATCATATCTCAGGCTGTCTAGTAATTGCCCTTACAACATTTGGATATAATATTTGTAAAGATAAACAAACCTCCAGTTTGTCATGGTGCTAATCAGAATGGATGGGAAGAAGCACACTATGGGCCTGGGTTATAAGAGAGCCCAGATAATATTAAAGTCCTTATGACTCTTTCACTAATAAGATTATTTGGCTTTCGTCCAAGGTGTAGACACAGTCTGTATATATTTTGTATTTGTAAATGCCTAACAAAATACCTTCACATATGATGCTCTCTAAAGATAAGTAGGTCAGATCAGTGGTTTCAGTGATTTATCCAAGGTTACAGTTGGTAAAATGGCAAAGCCTAGAACAGAATTCTTGTCTGCAAACTAAATTCCACGCCAAAGAGTGTTACCATGGCAAAGCCACCCTCAGGGATATCTTCTGCAGCCTTTGTATCTAGAAATCATTTGTAAATTTTAAAAAGGAATGACTAAATGGGAAGCACAAAAATCTAATCCAAAGCTTCCCAAGTGCTTATTCAGTTCAGGTATGGTACAACAAAAGGGTGTATTTCAGCACAGATCCATGCTTTAGACCTCTGTTGTCCAATATGGTAGCCACTAGTCTCATACGGCTATTTAAATTAAATAAACTCGGATTTTTTTTTTCTTGACTGCACCAGCCACATTTCAAGTGCTCAACAGTCACATGTGGCTGGCTGATGGTTGCTATATGGGACAGTACCAATATAGAACATCATCACAGAGTTCTATTGGACAGCATTGTTCTAGAATGTGGACTGATGAAGTAAGTAATTTTATAGTTGCAATAAAGTAGAAAGAACATTGGCTTTGAAGCTCAACAGACCTAGATTTGAATTCTGTCTTTGTCATTTATAACCTTTGTGACTCTTGAGCAAGTTTCTTAACTTCTCTGGGACTCTTGTTTCCTCATCTGTAAATTGGGAATCAGAAAAAAGGTGCTGGGAATATCACTTCTGTTTAATAACTACAGAATCTGCAGTCTCCTCAACCCTCACTGAAGCCTCACTGGGGTCCTGTGGCTACCAAAAGGTCCTTGCACAGTGTATAAAAATAGATTGCTCCCAAAAGGTTCAAGAGAATCCAAACCTAAGCCTCTGGTGGGTGTAAGCATTTCCTCTGTAAGATTTCACCTTTTGCTTGGTTTAGGGGGAGGGAGGGTTGTATAAAGAAAAACTAAAAAAATAAAAATAAAGTAAAGCAAAACAAACAATTTAGAACTGGAAAAAGCTATAGTTCAATATTTTATTATATTAACTCTAAAAATTGATTTGAGTGGAGGAAGCTGGATCTGAAGGTTGTAACTTGAGTAAAATGGGTCAGGTGTCTTGGTGGTATTTCCCACAAGAAAATGACAGAAGAGCAGCTACAGAATCATGTATAATTACCTATACACAATCAGACCCTAATTAAATTTTTACTTAAAGAACAAATCCCTAAATAACTCTACAGCTTGCTGACCTGACAAGACTACTTTCTACTATTAAGACTAGGTAGACAAAACATATACTCAAGAGAGGTCTTAACACTTCCAGAATCAGTATATGCTGTCTTGCCACTTCTCCCCTATATACCTATTCCTTTAAATACTTTCCCCAAGCTCCTCTTCTAGACTGTTTCTAATATACCCAGAGTGTTGTACTTGACCTTTTCAGGCTTTTTTTCTGGTCTGAAAACAAGCTGACGTGCTCCTGAATTTCTAATTAGCAATATTAGAAACTGTATGATCCTTAGGAAATGATTCAGTGCCTCAATTAACTGGGGAACAGAATGACTGGTTAAGTGTGTCTTCTGTTTAACTAAGGAAACCTTTGTTTCAACCTCTTATTGAAAATCTTTCTAAAATAAAATGCATTACTGCACTTTTCTGCTGAAGAATATTTTAATTAACATAAGAAACTCTCCTGATGATTTAAGGTCTTACCTCATCTTTACAACAAATTAATCTATGATACTATAGTGGGGTTAAAGTTATAGAATATTGACCCCAAGTAACACTTGAAAAATTTACTAAATTTTCACAAAATAAAACCAAACATTAGCTTGTTTCCTTATAATTTGCCTTCATTTCTTCCACACATGGACTATAGAAACATTTCCAGATATTTCAGGCTCTGGTTAGTTAAATTTTGGTTAATCATAGTTCAGCTATATTTGTGTTATCTTGCACTTTCGACTTCATGAACTTTATTTGTGAAAGAAATACAATGATTCACTTCAGCTTATGCTAAATGGTAATTAAGTTCACGAGCCTCTGATAATTTTCGCTACTGACTACTAATCAAACTTTTCTTAGAGACAACACCTAGATTAAGTTTCCAAATAATAAAGAGCAGAATTAAGCAAATTTTCCTTTAAAAAAATCTATGTTCATTTGCAGAATTTCCCCTTTAACAGAAAGTCAGCAAAAGGAAAACAGCCATCTGAAATAACTCTACTGTTAACATTAGTTTAAATAAATCCATCTCAACCACCACACAGAGGTACTAAATATTAGTCAGAAGACAGGCAGTTTGTTTGGCATTGATGGTAGGGATATCAAAACTGGCTATAGTAGTAGGATAATTGTACTGGAACTAGCCTCTAAGGAGATACATTGCTTCTAACTTTCAAAGTTATGGTATTTGAATTTCACTTGGCTGCAAGGTAACTGGCATGAAGGGATTGTAAGTATAAAATGTAAAAAAAAAAAAAAAAAACTACTAGAAATTATGCATCTTTTAATTCCCTGAATGAGAAATGACAAGTGTCATTTTGAAGCTAGAAACCCCAAATTCTTCTCCCTAGCACACTTTTAAGTATCTAAGTGAAATAAAATCTCTTTACTACCTCTGTCTTCTGTCCTCAGATACTCATACCTTCAATATCCATGTAAAAATACTGGAACCACATATACTTTTTAGTACTTTACTTCTTGAAAGGGCCACTCTAGAATTGCTGGCCACATCCAACCATTTTTAAGAGTCTGTAAAATGCATGAAAGGACCCTGGACTAGGAAGCAGAAAAAAGCATTACAATCCTCACTCTCCAACTGAGTAGTCACCACTAACCCCTGAGTCTCAGCTTAACTTCCTGTCTACTCCACATAGGTTACTGCATCATTAAAACTAAAGTACAATAGCTCTTGGCCCAATGCTCATACCCAATAGACACTCAACAGACTGAAAAATACCATAGTCAGGACAAAGATAGTATTTTCTTTGTGGACAGAAATACTAGTATCTGTCCCCATTCCATGTCTCTTAAACTAAGTTCTGTAGCTCAGGGGCATGGGCAGCCAATAATTCACATCATAACAAAGAAAAAAAGGATGGAACTTTCAAAGAACAAACAACAAGAATATAATGTAATGCTATTACATGGAATAGTATAGTTAACCAAAGTAATGTCACTGTATACAAGAGTGTTTCAATTTTAGAAACCCACTTTAAAAGCTTTGATCTTAGTAAGAGACTCATTTATAACCATGAGTATACAGACCATATTTTTTATTGTACCTTCAACTGCCAAGAATAATGTGCTGATAGAAACTAGTCACTCAGTTTTAACTGCAAATATATGAACTGTAATAAACAGATACTTACAGCTTGCATTTCTATACAGAAGAAATGGTTCGTGGAGCTGAAATTCCAAATCTTTATTCACTGGTTCAACTAGATTGTGCATATTCAGTCGATTCACAATGGTAAAACCATGGTAAGGTGAAGCCGACCTTCGATTTAACAGAAGAAAAAAATGTGTTGTTTTATTTGCAGAAATGTTATCTACCTCTTTATTTCCATTTCAAAGAATGAGTATGTTACAGAACTTAAAATTGTAAACAAAAAATTTAAGTCAGATCATACCACTCCTCAAAAGCTTTCAAGGGACTCAGTCCCTCAGAGTAAAGGCCAAAGTCCTTATTAAAGCCACCAAGGCGTTAGTTGATGTGCAGCCCCTTGACCTCATCTTCTGTGCCTCCTCCCTCACTCCTCCTGCTCCAGCCACACTGGGCTCCTTGCCATTCTCCCCACAGGTATGCTTCGACCTAAAGACCCCTGCCTGGACTACTCGCCCAGTATCTACAGTTATCTCACTTACCATAAGCCTTTGCTCAAATGTCACGTTCTCACTGAGGCCTACTTGAGAACTATCCTTTTTAATGCTCCCAACCTCAATACCTCTAAACCTCTTTTCTTTTTTCATACCACTTATTATTTTTATATTTATTGTCCTTCTCCACTAGACAATAAGCTCCATGCAAATATGGTTGCCTTATTTTTCCAGATATGTCCCAAGATAGACACAAAGTAGATGTTTAATAACCATTTGCTCAATGAAAATATCATTTACTTAAAATATGGTACAGGTTTGGTTATAATAATTACTGCCCCTCATGACAATGATTTTTATTGCATCAAATATGAGAACTATGGAAAGACTTGAGTTAGAAAAAAATGCCTGGAATCCTACAATACAGAACATCCCTAGTTCTCACATCAGGGTGATTCAGTACATGATCCTTTAGAAATTCTTCACTTGTATATGACACTTCATGGTTTCTCATTCCGTGTACTTGGGAGATTTTAGAATCCTAATCTCTAGATTAGGAAATAAGCTCAGAATGATTCAGGCCTGCACCCAAAGTCACATAAATAATGTAACCAGGATTCAGCTATAGGTTTTCTGATTCCAAATCCAGGCTTCATTAAGGTCTCCAAAGCGATTTTCTGACATCTTGATATATCTTTATCCAAAGAACATAAAATATTCACACACTTCCCAAATAGAGTTTCTTTAGTCTCCTTTTATTATAATTAATACTATGTAAGCCTCCATAATTTTTTTTAAGTCACTCATTAAGCTAAATTTCACATTTTTTTACAATCAGTGGATCTGTACTCTACTGTAACAATAACACCAGGAAAGTACTTTCCAAATACCAAGGTTCTAACAAGAGTTTCTACAGATTTATATTGGTAATGAACAATAATGAAGTAAGTAAAGGGTAAAGGCCTTTTTTCTTTTAAAAGGAGAATATGACTAACAAGGGACAAATTGTCAAAAAATAAAGAGTAATATCAAAGCAGTTATAAAGGAGGAAAAAGATTGGTGTTTTTAGATAAGATCTCAAAATTATATAACAAAATTTAGAAGAATATTTGACAAATTCTTGTTAATAACCATCAATGAAGAAATGAAGGAAGGCAATCCTAAAAACATAACTACACACACACACACACACACACACACACACACACACACACACACACACACACAGAACCAGATGTCCCTAATAACTCCTGCTGAGTTCCCTAAGCTGTAGAAACCATGGGAAGGAATCTGCCCCAGTCAGAGTAAGACCTAAGAGGGATATAGGAAAACAATGAACTCCAATGACAAATATACCCTGTCAGCTGCCTTTAGGCCATGAAAGTTGCTGAACAAAACAAAAGTTGCAACTTACAAAACAATCATATTTTAAGATGATAATTAATTCTCAGAGAAGTAAAAAATAAAAAATGTGCAATTATGAATAATCTAGGCTTTCTAAAGGACTCTCAAACTAAAAATATACACTACTAAAGACACTGTATACAATCCAGAACTTTGTGGGGGAGTTGGAAAGGGGACAGAACCAGAGTCATAGAAGATAATCTCTCATCCAGTAATCACACAACAGCTAGTCCAGGCATTATATTTGTCTCAACTATGTATCTTTGTTTTCCTAAAATGGGGGGAAGAAGGCATCTGTTTTAGATTTATTTATTACTAGAAAATGTTTTTGATTCTGTTAGGTTTCTAAGTAAGTTCTAGTTCTGTCTGATTCTGAATCACAGGAAGGGTCAAAGAAGGGACATTACTTGGTTAGGATCACACAGCTAGGGATGGATGAATACTCAAATGGTAAAGCAGTAAAGCTCCAAAGACAAACATACAGTAGGGCTGAATCATTCCATATGACACTGTTCATCATTACATTAAAAAAAAAAGCTTTTTAAAAAAGCTTACCTTCGATATACAAATAAGGTCCCTTCTATATCTGTCTTCTCCTATAATAGAAAATAAGTCAATTAGTTTTTTTCCCATAATCCAACCCAAATAGTCCCAAAGGAGAAGAAATACTCCATGATTAGGAACAACTTATTTATATTAAAATTAATCACTTTGAACAGGTCAAGTAAGTCTCTCTTACTCCACAAACTAGAGTTACGAGTTTCTTTTGTATCCTTTCTAGTCTATTGATGCATATTAATGGATATGCAATGTTCAATCCAGCAACATGCCTATGTCTGCAGCATTTTTCTTTTTTTAAAATTTAAAGAAGAAAATCCTAGGATTAGATTTCACTTTTTAAAACTGAAATGTTTTAGCCAACTTTCTTAATTTTAAAGCTAAGGTCTTGCGTACAGCAATTTCTTCATCTTTAAAATTTATCAAAGTTAATAGAAAAAATGAGAAATTTTACCTTATAGTCTACTTTGTTTCATCATTGGGGTATTTTGGTATATTTTTATCAGCAGCAAATATTGTGGTTAGTTAAGAATTGCTATCAAACACAATTAGTTATTTTTTAGAACTCTGTTGAAGAATCATGAATATTTAACTGTATTCTGTCTTAGTGTAATTCTTGTAGGGCTTACAAATAATTAAAAACTTTTTTTTAGCTTAAGGTGAATGTTTTGATCAAAAGTACAACTCATATCATCTTTCATTTGCTGTGACTAGAGTGTATCTAGACTTTAAACAAAGCTACAGTGTTTTAAAAAAAAAAACCAAATAAACATTAGTCTGTAGTTCAAAGCCCAGACAGAACCTAAATATTTTAATGTAACCAACAGTCAGGAGAGTTAAATATTAGTCATATTAAATTGAATTTGCTGAGATGAAAAAAAAAATTTTTTTAAAATATTTACCATCTTGATTTCTTCCAGTATTGCCCTAGCTTAAGTAACATCATGGAAATTTTCCTTCCTAAAAATTCAGAGGATTTTTCTTGCATTTCAAATGCTAAGTTTTTAATATAAGAAATTGCTAATCAACTGTTTCACAATGAAAGAAATAAACCATTGTGCAAAAGTTACAACTCACTGTGAAATAATAAAGGAAAAAAATTTGGTTATGTTCCACGCGCCATAATCCAAATGAACAATGGCAGCTTATTTTTCAATTCAGATTATTATAGCTTGTATTTCATATTCAAAGGAGAACTCCACAATTAAGATTCCAAAATATTTCAAGTCTGTGACAAACTAGAAATAAAAGCTTGTTAATAATAAGTCCCTGCCCCAAATCTTCACCACTTGTCTGCCATCTATATTCCACAAATCTATATAAAGAGCAAGAAAAGAAAAATGATTCAGAACAATTCGAAATAGAGCGATATCTTAAAACAGCTACACTTAAGAAGATAAAATAAAGCAAGATGATTTTGAAAACTCTCTTCATCTGGATTAACTGTTTATAAATGCCAAATGATTTTCACTAAATTACTGATTAAATATAATCTATGTATCTTGCATTACATTGTAAAGGACATATGATGACAATCTTTCAGAGTTCTGTTATTATAAAGATTTCATTTCTTACTGAAACGTGAACGTCAGTCATTTATTAATTCAACCCAACAAACATGGATTATTTTCTAAGGAATGCCTATAGCTGAATGAGTTAAGAAGGTTCAACTATTTTAAAAAAGGGAAATTATGTCATTTAAACAACAAACGAAGCTTCAGACGAGCCAACAAGTCAGTGAACAGAATGAATGTAACTTTTCGGATCCCCTCCCTTGCAAAAAAGTCCGAAAGTACTTAGTCTGATGGGAGTATTCAGACGTGACATCACCACTAGCATAGTCGGAACGGACACATTTACTGGGTCTCTTTTTCAAAGGCTTCAAGGTAATCCAACTAACATGGAAGCCCTTTAACTAAGTGCCTTGAAGTCTTTTCCAAACTCTGGAAATACTGTGTAGTTCGAGAAAACCGGGACTTACCGCCACTCCTTTTCTTCCAAGAATTTAAATCACCGGATTTCAAGCTTTAAATCTAAATGACCTCTGTGAAGGGGGCTCTTATTTATGTGTCTGTTGAGGGGAGGAGTGTTTGCTTTATAGATTATGTATATATAATTTATCTAATAATCCTCAAAGCATCAAACACAATCTTTCAGGCATCTTTCTGACTCCACCAGTCTCAAATTCTCGAACACACCTGCAAAGAAGGCAGGTCGCCCACGTCCTCGGACCCGACCCCATGGGACTGATCCTCCTCCAATCCTCCCCTCTATCGGCTTTTCCCCCGGATGTTCAGCCCTACTTCTCTCGCTCCTCTCTCCGGCTCCCCGGGGTCCCCGACACCCCTCAGAAGCGGGAGAAGCTCTCCTCCAGTCCCTGATCTCGCCTCCGCCGCCCTGGCCTCCAGCATCGCCCCCCACCCAGGGCGATTTGCACGGCCCCTTTAAGAGACGGCGGACGGGCGGGCGACCTCAGCTGCCTGGCCGCACTCACCCACTGGTTGGCCTTGGGACAGAAGGTGTACAATGCGACCTGGCCCGTGAGGTCTGCGATGCTGGTGATGTAGGGGTCGTGTTGCTTCAAGGCCGCTAAGCTCATCTCCTGCCCAGCTCGACTCAGAGACTCCATCTTGAATTCCGGAGCCGAGCCCCTCTGGCGGGGGCGGAGTCGTGGACAGGAAGGTGCCATCTAGGCAAAGTTCCCCCAGCCGCATCAGGCCTTCCACTTCCGCCTCTTCGCCGGGCCTCGCGGCGGGTTGGTACTGTAGCTATTATGCTCCGCTGTTCCCACGTCCGGGGCGCTAGGTTCCGCGTCGTCAGGTTCCACTGTCTCAACGGTCATGGACAGCGTTCGCCGCTGCGCGTCCGAGCTGGCATGCGGGGCCCTGTGCTTCCTTTTCGCGGGCTGAAAGGTCCTGGCGCCAGGATCAAGGCTACTCAGGAGCTTTCTCCGTGGAGGCTCCCGGGGCCACAGAATGAAAATCTCGCTGTGGCAAGGCAGGGCTCCACTGGCCGTTTAGAAAGAGCAGGGAAACGGAGAGGTCAGAGGGAATTCCGAAAATTACCTCAGATCTCGGATTTCGCTAGATCACCACCATTAGAAGTTTGGTGTTTTTCTGAGGGAAATTTTTGAAAAAAGCCAAACTAACCCACCTGTAACTACTCGGGAGTGTTGTCTACTATCCATTTTTGCTCCTTATTTTCCTCGTCTGAATTCCACGTAAATCATTTCATCCAGTCTTGGGACGAGCCGGTGAAGGCTTGAACTTGTCGTGCATTGTTTAAAGCTCTGAAAAGAGAACTTATTCTTTTAGCAAACATCTGTTGAGCATTTTAAGGGATTTTCGAGAGCCAACTACTAGCTAAAGAGTAAAACAAGGTATGGAGTCTATAATATGGGGCCCCTTCCACGACCCCTCCCACCAGACTTGTTAAAAATATTTTCTTATATTGAAAAGATATCCCAGTGGAACTGAAATTTTTTGAAAGAAAAAGACGGCTATAAATTTGTCTTGTTTATGATTTTACATCCCAGGACCATTTGTTAATGGGAGGAGACTTCATGTCTTAACGTTCTTCTCAGAATCCCGTGAAGAAGCCGTGCACGATGCAGACAAGGAAACATGTATCACTCATTTACCGTTCATTAAGCACGTGTTTACTGAACTGGTAGCCCCTGGGAAGCTTCCAAGACTGTTTAAGACAACTTCCTGGCCCTGGGAGAAACTGAAAGAAGTAGGATAATGCAAGGAAACTGGGGCAATGCTAGAGACCTTTCTCTCGAAACCCAGGGGATGAAGTCACTAACTCCATCTGGTCAGGAAGGGGCACGAAGGCTTCATGGAGGTGGTGGTGTTTGAATTAATATTCCAGGGATGAGTAGGAGTTCATCAGAGAAGAAAGGCAAGTGCTCCCTTTCATTTCAGTTTAATGGTAGAGAAAATGTGTTCGTTCTCATTTGACAGATGTTTTAATTGAATTTGGGTGGAGAAGTCACTGGTTCAAAAGTGCCACACTCCTCCCGGGGGATCTGGTATTAGAATCCAGGGCTACTGCCTTCTACCTGAGTCCTTTCCTCCACACCATGTCTGCATTTCTTTGTCCCGGAGACAGAGCCTTACTCCCCTTCATGTACTTTCAATTCAACATTTAAACAATATGTACCCTGATTTTTTTTAATGTGTTTTTTGAATAGGTAATACATTCCCTTGGTACAAAATTCAAAGGCACACCTGAAACTGAATTAATTTTTAAATTTTTTTTAAAATTGGGGCATAATTAACATAATATTATATTAATTTTAGGTGTATAACATAATGATTTGATATTTGTACATAGTGTAAAATGATCACCACAATAGTCCAGTTAACATCCATCACCACACATACACACTTTTTTTTTCTTGTGATGAGAAATTTCAAGATCCACTCTTGTAGCCACTTTCAAATATGCAGTGCAGTATTATTACCTATAGTCATCATGCTGTATGTTACATCCTTGTGAGTTATTCATTAATTTTTTTCTTAAATAGATTACCTAAAGTCATCTAAGACATTTCCTTTTTTATTTATTATTTTTGATTCAACAGGGCCAGACTAATGAAGAACACAAAGGTATTTTAGGGATTTTTCATATTCAGACTAGAAAATTGCTTCAAAATACATGTTTTCATGGCTCCAAACATGTTAACATTGACTTTAATGTGCTATACAGCTCTTAAGATATATTAAAAAGAATGTGAATATTTTGGAATTGAAAATATTTCTCATTTACTTGGAGGCCTAACTTTATATTTGTGAATCAAACCTTATGACCTTTCTTGTGTATTTTAGACAACAGGCTTTGAGAGGTCAGAGATTGCATCTTAGTCTGTTATGTCTCTGGTACCTAGCATAGTATCTGGCACAGCGTAGACAATACATACTGGTGAAAGATTGTCATCTTAAACCCAACTCCTTTAGGAAGACTAATGGGAGGGGAGGGGAGGTGCCTGGTTGGAATCATGGGATCAGGAGTGGGAAGGAGTCTTACACTGCCCTGGAAAACCTTCAGTCAATTAAGTTGTGTCCCATGAGTGACAATTTTTTAAAAAATAAATAAATAAATAAAATATGAAAACCTAAAACCCAGTCAATCCAACCCCCTGTTTCTTCCACTCTGAGTGGCTTTGTGGTAAAAAATAACACTTGCCATTGAAAATTGTGGGGTCTAAGGTAAAGGATACTAAAATACCAAGTCAGAAGATCAGTGTTTTGGTTCCAAATCTGCCAGCTGTGTAGCTTTGTCCATCTCAGACTTCCCACTTCTCCAGTGTAAAATCCCAGGTCCTTGTCATGGCCTAGGAGGAGATGTTGCTGGGCTTGGTCATCTGCTATCTTTCCATCTTTTCATCTTTTCATCTTTTCTGTGAATTGCTCTTTCAATTTTTCCATCCCAGCCCATTGACCTATATGTGCCAAACAAGTCTTGCCCCAGGGCTTTTGCACTTGTCATTCTCCCTTTCTGGAACGTTCTTCTCTCTGATATCCCTGTGATTTAATGATGGCTCATATCCTTGCTCTCTTCATAGCACTTATCAGATGAGCCATAATTATTTTGTTTACCTATGTTTTTTCTGTCTCAGCAGCTCAGAGAAGCAGGAACCATGTTTGTCTTATTTATTATCACATTCTGGCACAGAGGCTAGGCCTAACAAATATTTGTTGGATTAAATAGAATGTTAAGATATTGTCTATCTGTCACATTAAACCTGAGAGAAGGGATGGTTGGTTTCAGCTCCACATCCAACAAAGCGTTCGTTTGTCATAAATGCTAAATAAATAATCATGCCTGATTTACTTGTATTAATATATTTGATTCTTAGACTCTGTGCTTATTGCTTTTAGTATAGCTCAGAACAGTCATTCAACACTTTTTCAGTCTTGCAACTTTCTCCCATCTGTTTTCTCCCCATCTGTCTCCCCTTTCTTCCCCATTCTCCCTCTCCCTTTCTCTCTCAGATTTTAAAGATTTATTCTAGAAGTATCTGCTTATTACTGTTTTCCTTTTTGGGCAAAGAAACCAAGCTAACTAATTTTCTCAAGGTCATATAATGATTCATTTGCTGAGCTGGTTATTAGCATCTTCCAGCCTTGGTTTTCAGGTAGATCATGTATCTTGCTTCTAGCCTGCCAGGTACACTCTTAAATTACACTGTCTACACGTTAGGGAAACTTGTTTTCCTTGTGCTACTGTGTCACTACTGATACTTATTTTACATGATTGATACCGAAAGATTGTGGACTTACTATAAAACTTATTACCTCGTCCTTACCACGTGGTTAGGATGGTAGTTCTTTTCTTTGGTTTCTCCAGAAAGGTCTCACTCCTCTGTATTTTTACTTTATGGAAGTATTTTAAGTGGTGCTAAATGTTTTCTAGAACAATATTTCTGATATGTTGAACTAGTTTAGTCTGTCAGTTCTGAAGCAGAAATAATTATACTTTCATCTAGGAAGAAATAAATAGCTGTCCCATATGGAGTAATGTAACGAGAATACAAGAACGTGGGATTAGAACACCATATAGTTTACCCCTCTATGGCCAGGCAAGATTTCATTTAAATAGTCTTTCTTTCTTCCTTTCTTCCTTCCTTCTTTCTTTCTCTCTCTCCCTTTCCTGTTTCTTTCTTTCTTTCAACATAATGTTTTTGATAATGTTCTTTGGTAGAAAATTCTATGTTGTTTACTGTTACTTTACGCAATGTAATGTTTAAACTGACAATAGCATAGCAGTGGCATAAACTGTAGCAGTATGTATCCATGGAACTCAAAGTGCTTCACAGGCAGACCTTGAAAGGAAAATGAAAATGAGTCACTATTGCTAAGAAAGCTCTCTAAAATGTAGCCTGGAGGCCACTGAGCAATTGTGACTTATGCACTTCTCAGACTGTATGGAATCTGACCTTCTGACCACTTACTGTCCTAATGCAAGCATCTGGAACATCTGCCAGGAACTCAAGATACTTATCAGAACCTTACCCTAAAATAACTCATTATTCTTTAAGGACAAATATTTCATGACTTGCGTCAGAGTCAATCACAGTTCTTACCAGGCAACTTTAACAACGTTGTGGCTTTTGTCTTCATAAGCCCCTGACTCTTTCTTTTCCATGGAACATTCTTTCAGTTTTTCCTGAATCTGTGTCTCCTAGATTCTCCAGACCTCAAATAAACTCTTTTCTTGTTTGCTGCCTTCTGCCTTTTTTTTTTTTTTTTTTTGTCGATGATACATATTCATAAGCTCTCAACATTGGTATTTGGATATAGATCATTGTCACCCATTTGTAAGTGAAAGGAGTCAGAGGCACAAAATTAATTGACCTGCCTGTGGCAGATTTTCTGCAGTTCACCAACCATATTTTTATCCCTTTCCATTGACTGAGGCATAGCTGGGCTTCATCTCCCAAGCTCCTTTGAGTTAGGTTTGTCTCTATGACCCAAGTCAGGCCAGTAGAATGTTAGCAGAAGTGCTGGGTGTCTTCTCTAGGCCAAGGCTTAAAGGAGCACGTTGATTCTGCTCACTTTCTTCTCCCCCTGCACTGGGTTGCAGGCCACTGGGAGACCAAGAGGAGTGGCAGAGGCACAGAATGAAAAGAGCCGACACCCTGAATCACAAAGAGGAGAGCTGCCTGCTGCTCAGGGCATCCTTCTCAAACTATTGTATGAATGAGAAGCAGACTCTATTGGGTTTGAGGGATTGTATACTTTGGAGTCTTTTTGTTAGCTCAGTCTAGCCTATCCCAATTAATTTTACTCCTCCACATTGTTTAGAAAGTCAGCAGTAACACTTCAGCCTTCTGAAGTAAAATTAAAAGGAAGCATATGATTTGCTAGAACACTGCTTAGTGCTTTGACAAGTCAAGATTTTAAAAGAACTCCAGCCAGAGCTCTGCATTTACAGTCAGTTATAGGCACAGATTTGCAGAGTCACAAAGTGGCTAAAGACCAAAAGTATTTTTATGTATACCATTAGGCAATTGATTTGGCAATTGCATCGTGAAGTAACCTGCTAAGCCAAGTGGGAAACTGTCCTTCTCCATGTAAAATGCACTTCTACATGGGAATTTCCACAGATACTCTCAGATTTCTTTTAATTTTGCCTTTTTTCCCCCCTTAAAATACAAGTGTCTCTTAAGTCAACATCGTGAGGAGTTTGAGTTAGGTAGCTATCTGTTGTGTCAACTCTGAAACCTGAAAGCTTTGTTGTTCACTCTCTAGATAAATATGAAAACTCAAGAAGTACTGATAACAGAACCTATAGATTCTCTTCATGAATTCTCTTCTGTAGCTCCCAATTTTACTCCTGGGTTGCTTCTAGTCTTATATTACCATTATTTATTTACTAATATTTATTTATCTGGCAAGATTAACATCCTAATCACTTATACCTGTGCATTTAATTCATTTAATAAGCTTTAGTTCCCTTGAATCTGAAATTTGACTGTTCAGTGGCTAGGGCATATTAACAAGTTGTAGAACTCCTACGGATTGAAATTGCACAGAAATACCTGTAGGAATGAATTATTTATCTTCATTCTACCCTCCCACTTTGAGATAAAACCACAGTGTTACATACTTAAATCGTTCAATGCTTTCTGTTTTTCTGTTTACACGTTGTCTTAATTTGAGTCTCTAACATGTGGTCTACTTGAGGCAAAACTGATGGAGGATTCATTGGGAGTCTTTTTTTGTGTAAACCACTCGTTATATGATTTGTGGAATAATAAATGTGGTCCAGATACAGTTTATGTTAAACCTGAATTCGTTTGTCCTAAAGCCTCAAGTACTAGGAAATTCTCTTTCCCCATTCGATTGCTCTTATGAGATAGACATTGATGTTAAACAGGATACATTAAAAATCACTCTGAATTTTCAACTGAAGCACTCTAACTTTAATGGAGATTAACTGTCACAATATGAAAAGCCATTCACGTATCTATACATTGCCTGCAGCCTTGAATTTAAGGAATATTACCTGTTCTGGGCTTTGAAGGCGATCTCAATATTCATTATCTAAAGAGAAGGGCGTAAATTACACTTTGCCATTCAATAAGCATTAACCCAAAAGATAATAGGATAACCAGTTTCTCTTGCACAATAAAATTATTGCCACAACTGTGATAAAAGAGGTTGAACTAGGTCAGGAACAGTTCTTTTTACATTGCTAAAGAACACTAGAAGAATTAAAAATTTATAGATTACCTCCTAGAAACAATGATCTGGTACAGAAATGTAATAAAACACCCAACTCTCCTGTATCTTCCTAAGCTGCTCTGTGCCATTTCATTTTGTGATTGTGTTGGTGTGACAACTTTCCAAAGCTCTTTCCAAACTGTCTTTTGGCAAAGATGATTTTCAGAGCAAAGGATTTTTTATTGAAAATCCAGAGGCAGATGGTGTAGAAAGGTAATGTTAAAATGTGAACCAAATAGAATTTCATTTTGTGTATATTCTATATACTTACAATTTAATTTTACTTATATTGCTGGTAAGTACAAGACAAAAAAAGTGAAGAAGAAATAAAAAATGGCATTAAAATATCTTAGAATATAAATATCCTTCTGGATAAGATAGTATGAAAATACTATAGAATTATTTTTATGTGATATCTTCCAGTAGCAAAAGCTGGCAAAATTAATTATTAAAAGAGCTATACCTAGTTTTGAAAAGTTATTTATTAATGTTTCTTTAACCTTTCAGATACTTCTAAGTCTGTTGTTTAGAGTTCCTTAAAGCAGGTATATTTGTGTAATATTTAATGCTGGAAAATAATCTAAGTGGGCTTGTTTGGTGATAGACATAACTTGGTTTTAATGGATTCGGGAGGAAACTGGGGTATTTTATTTGCAAATGTCTAAAAATCATATGATTCCTAAGTGTTGATAGACGCTTTTATATAGAAGGTTTTTTGTTTTTTATTTAGTGACTCCTTTCCTATCTTTGTTTTCCTTTGATGGCCTTTTATTCTTCAATAATGAAACACATGAGAACATACACAGTTTCAAACTTTCCATTGATCTGTTTTGAGCTAAATCGCCTTATGGTTTAGTAAAGGTAGTGGAAATATGATTACTTAGGTGAAACATGACTGCACAGGCATTTTCTGCTTGCCACAGATTTCTGCATTTAAAGTAATCTACTGAAAACTGAGACTTGGGAAGAAAAAATGCCCATCTACAGTTTATGCCAATAGAATATATGTGAATAAAAATCTCAAAATTTTTAGTCAGTGAATCCCTGAGAATGGAGGTACATCATCCTTAGAGAGCAGCCAAGAGATCTGTTGAAAGGCATAGCACATCAGAGAAATGAGCCGTGTAGCCTGCAATTGCTAGAAATACATCAGCTGAACCAAACTGACAGGTAATCTCAATGTCATATTTTGGCATGCCTTCTCAGAATAAGCCAGGAGTCTTTTCTTTCCCCTCAAAGAAGTCAACTCATTTTTAAAGTGTTTGGAATAGCATGGATCTTTACTGGTGTGAGCTGGAAAGTTTTTTTTTTTTTTTTAAAGTTATCATTGACCATGAAAAAGGAGCAGTCTTTGGATGTCATCCTTCAAACTGGAGATGGGTAGTGCAAAAGAGGTTTCAGAGGCAAAGCCAATGAGTTCATGCCATTCTTCTTAAGTCCGGCAGAGTGAAACAGAAGAGAACTGACCTTTTATGAAAAGGTAGGTTAGGCTTGCATCTATTAGACCTAAGTATTTTATAGGACTGAGCAGAGCAAAACTAGCTGCTGACTGTGCAATCTCATGGTGTGGCTGAGCCTTCTGCTGTAGGGTCACCTGTCCTCCAAGATGCAAATGGGGTGAGAAGAGCATTTTGAAAGCTGAGGGAAAAACACAGATAAGGCTTTGTTTCACTTTTCTATCTAGCTTTCGAATCCAATTTTATTTAAAACAATAACCATGAGATGTATGTACACTAAAATACTTTTAACTTTAAACTGAAAATATAAACAACAAACTTTTGAGGACTCAGTTGCATTGCTTCCAATAAATATTTAAGCAGTTTGATTTTGTATAGAATTATTTGACCAAACAACCTTGACCTGACAGTTCCAGGATAAGGACATTGATAAGCTACATCTGAACTTTGCCGTGATGAAATAGCACCAAATTCTGGCACTTTGGTCTTTTAATATGCTCCTTGCTGTAGGGAAGGAAAGAGTTTTCCTCAACCTTTTTAGGGTCCATGGCTGGGTCTAAAAATTAAACTGATGAAGATTAACGGGAGAAGAAGTGTACAGATTTATTTAAGTTTTATGTGACACAAGAGACTTCATAATGAAATGAGGACCCAAAGAAATGATTAAAGCTGAGTGTTTTTGTGCTAGTTTGGAGGAAGAATGGAAGCCATGGAAAGATGATGGGATGAAGAGTATGAGCTAAGTGTTGTAAACTGGAGGAAACTCAGCAAATTCTGAACTGTTTGTTCAAATTCCTCTCTGTCCCTTTGTCTGCTGAGATACTGATACTCCTTTCCTCTGGGCATTGAGAGGGCACCTCTCACATGAGGGTTTTATGACCTGCTTTAGGGAAAGGTCAGAAAGTTCTTCCTACACCTGCCATTTCTCAAGTTCCTTCAGCTTGAAATATTCAAGGTGCCCTATTTTGGGGTAGCATGTCCTGAACCCTATCACTGCCAGAGAAACATTTGTCTCTTCCATTGAACATCCATACATATTATTTCCTTTAACACTCAACCCAGGACAAGGCAAGATGTTTATCCTTGTTTCATTTAGGGGAAAATGGGTGCTCTGATAAATGAAGTGACAGAGCCTGCCTCCACAAAGGTGGAGCCGGCATCCACCGCCACAGGGCCCGTCCAACTCTGGGTACAGGGGCTGATGATACAATCTGTGGAATGCCCAGGATCTTTACTTTTTTTTCAACCTTAAAAAAGTTGAGATATAATTGACATACTGTGTTTTAGGTATACAACATAATGATTTGATATTTGTATATATTGTGAAATGATTACAACAATAGTATTACAACAATCACCATATATAGTCACAATTTTTTTTCCTTGTGGTGAGAACATTTAAGATCTTACTCTCTTAGCAACTTTCAAATATACGATACAGTATTTTTAACTGTAGTCACCATGCTGTACATTACATCCCCATGACTTATTTATTTTATAACTGGAAATTTGTACATTTTGACCACCTTCACTTGTTTTACCACCCCGCCAACCCCTCCTCCACCCTGCCTCTGGCAACCATCAATATGTTTTCTGTATTCATAAGTTTTGTTTTTGTTTTGTTTTGATTCCACATACGAGTGAGATCATACAATATTTGTCTGACTTATTTCACTTAATGTAATGCCCTCAGGTTCCATCCATGTTGTCGCAAATAGCAAGACATCCTTCTTTTTTATGGCTAATACTCTGTTGTGTGTATATATACCACATTGTCTTTATCCATTCATCCATCAATAGAGATTTACTTTTTTTTTCTTAGCATTTCTCTGCTTATTAGAATTTCCATTAGGTAGCTAAGAGTTCAGAACATAATTAGAAGAAAGGAAAGTAGTAACATAAAGCAGTATATGGTAAGTGCCAAATGAGTGGTACTGCTAGCCAGGGCTGAGTTCCAGATGAAGGGCACTCAGAGGAGCCAGCGGAGGAGGCAAGACTGGCACCGAACCTTGGTGGTGGGTGGGGTTAGGATAGGCTGAGAGAGAGGAGATGCCAACTCCCTTCTTTTTCTACATATTTTGTTACAAAGAAAACCATATGGATTCTCTTTGTGGTTACATTCTCGAGTAATATTTCTTGGAACACTCTTGGAAAGAATGTTCTCCTTTTCTCCTATTTGCTGGGATATGCTAAAGCAGTATCTCACCAGTAGCTTTAAGACACCCAACATAGAGCATTCTAAATCAGAAAGTCAAATGAGAACTCCAGTCTTGACTCTACCACCCAATGGCTGGCGCCTCCGGAGAAGTCATTTAACTTCTCTGGATCTGTTTATTCATCTGAAAAAATAGGGTTAATAATACCTACCTCCCAGGCTTGTAGAAATTGAGAAATTTGCCCACATTGAGAAAATGTGGGCAAATTAACTAACATAGTGCCTAACGCATGATAAGGGCTCAGTCAGTGACGAGGTGCTCCTTCCTCCTCGTAGGCCATAAACGATAGATTTGTTTTTTGAGTAGGGAACAACCAGCATAGTTCCTGGCAGCATGTGAAGAATGTGATACCTCTGCTGAAATGCTTGTCTCTAGAATTTTGGTCAGCCTTCTTGGAAACCTAAGGCTGACCTCTTGCAGGTGGCCGCCCACAGACCCTTATCCCTGTCTGGAAAATAAGTGGGGGCACAATGCTTCACACTTCCTGGTACTTTGCCATCCACAACCATTGAGAGCCCTGGAATACACACACACTGTCAAGAGGATTAAAGGGCGAGTTTAGGACTGAAAAGTGCTGAGGCCAGGCATTTATGGTAAAGTGTGGACAGCTGTTAGCCAAGGACAGGTGCATATTGCTGGGTAATTAGAAGTTTCCCAGTGAGCTAGCACAGGACAGAGCTACAGTGGTTTTTTTCTTGCATAGATTTTTTTTCTGGGCAGCCTTCTAAAATCCTGTGGTAGTGCCATCAGATGGGGCAGATGCAGTGGTTAACCCTGCTCTCTATTAGCAGACAGAGAGGGAGAAATGGCCTCAGTGATCGTCTTAGTTAATTAAAACATCTTACTGGGAAAGTGGCTGTTATGAAGGGAAGAATCTGGTTTGGGAGCTTAGAAAGTGGGAGGCTGCGTTAGTACAGGCACCCCAGCAAGCTAAATAACATCCCTTTGAAAGCTAAATATAATTTCAGAGTGAATCAGGTGCACACTATCAGTCCTGTGTCTTTATGCTCCAGGGTTTCTGTTGTATTAACAATAATACCAAGAACGATAACAACAAATGACAAAATACTTCCAGTCAGAAAAACAGATCCAAGAAAAAACCCCCCTCAAAGCCCAAAAGTTTTAGCGTTTACTACTAACATAGGAAGGGAGGACCTTTTGTGGCTCTGAGGGAATTGCTTCTACTGGGAATCCATCTCTGGCATAGCAAGGCCACCATCTTCCAAGTCTGCAGGGGCCTCTATTCTCTATTTCTCCCCTGAACACTCAGAGAATCGGTAGAGAGGGACTGGATTCATGTTTAAGAAAGTGTTTATTCTTTGGGAGATGAGGTTAGAGTTGGTGCTGGGGACAGGGCCTTAGAGAAGTTCTTAGAGGTGAGAAAATGATGTCATTGTTATTGGCCTCTTTCCCTCTTTTTCTCACCTTATTAAATAGTGAAAAGAGGGTTGCTTTTTTGAAATGCTTGAAAATAGCCTTTTAATGCTTTAGGCAGCTGGCTAAACTCTTGTTCTGAGTGGCCTTTGGACTGGAAAATTGGATAGTCATTTTGTGGAAAAGGGAAATTAAAGGTAGTTTTAACCATGTGAAGAAAAAATGGATATGATCCTTTATTGTTACTTATTGATGTTGTTATATGCAGACTCCATTTCGATAGGGATTTGAGCCTCAGGAGAGCGATACCATAAGACCCCTCAGAAAAGGGAACCCTAAGGAGAGAAGAGGATTTGAAACGTGGTAGAAGAAAGATTTTCTTTAGGAGGTGTTTTTCCACCCAAAAGTCATAGGTAGGTTACACTTTCTCTGCCCCTAAGGGTCATATTTCTGAAGTTAATGATTAATTGATGTTATAATGAATCCTCTATTCCCTCCACCCCTCCTACCATATCCAGAGTCTGGATTTTTGTTTGTTTTGGTTTGGTTTTCAGTGTAAGTGAAGACTCAGCATCAAGTTATCACTGTATAATCTAGGTCAGACCTTAATTTCAATATCTTTTTTGTTGAATAACTTTTTCAATGGAAATTGAAATTGAAATGTAATTCTGTTCTTTTAAAAAACATTTGAAATATAACATCTCAGTGTTCAGATAGCCTGAGGTAGTTGAGCTTATACTGAGATATCCCTAAATATCCAGTCAGGCTGAGAAGATTTGGCACATATGTTAAATTGAATTAAAAGCATGTTGTGACACTGACTAAAATGTTGTAGACATACCTGGGTGTAGAAAAACTAGGAGAGGAAATCATGATTGCAGTGTTTTAGATGGCCTTTAGAAATTCTGTGACTGCCCTGGGATTAGAAACAATGTTTTGTGTATCTGTGTTTTTGTCTCAGGAGAGGATTGGTGGCTCCTATCGGATTCTCAAAAGGGGCCATATCTCCCGAAAAGAATAAGAACCACAAATATAAAAAATGCTCAGTACACTGGACTAAATTTTAAAAACTGAGAAAAAGAAATTTCTCTGGGCATCTATATGTTCTTTCTACATTAAAGGCTTAGAAATTATATATTATAGGATATACAACTTACTATTCTAGTATGAGTTTTAAATCCGAATACAATAATTATAAAATTATTTCACAGAGAAGCTTGATTAAAAAAGAGATGCCTCGTCTTAAGGTGTGAGATGGTCTTTGTTGTTGTTGTTGTTTTAGGGGGTAATTAGGGAGATGGTCTTAATAAATTCAAATGAAAAATTTCCTGGGAATTGGTGGACTCTGAAAAGATGGAAGCCCTGGTGTTGTGGGTGGAAAATGTCACCTGAGTGCCACTAGGAGGCGCTGTGGCACAGGGAGTGAAAGGAACCCCGGTCTGATAAGGCCTCAGCTTCCAACACCAGTGAGACCTTGAGCAGGTCATTTAGTCTTACCCTGGCTCAGTTTTGTTATCTGCAAAATAGAGATATTCTGCTTCAGTGTGTTCAGTGAGACTAAGATATGATAGATAGCAAAGCGCTTTTAAAGGAGTGCATTGTGGCCATTAAAATAGCTGTGTTGATAAGGATTGCTAAGATGTGCTATTAAGCATAAAGAGTAAGGTGCAGAGTTATAGTATAATGGTTTTATGTATGAGTTTTTATTCAAACACACATATGCTGATAATATACTGCATTATTATTTTTTACTAGAAAGATAAAAAACTGTGGTTTTGTTGGGGGAATAGAACTAGGAATGGGGAGGGAAGCGTCTACTTTTCATTTTATTATTATTTGTATTAAAATATTTTTTATTACCTTAAAATTTTTTTTTAAATGAAAGTACTGGGGAGTGAACCCAGGACCTTGTGCATGCTAAGTATATACTCTACCACTATAAGCTGCACTGCATCACGCCGCCTCCCTGCCCCACCCCCACCCAATTAAAAATATAAATGGGTTATTTGAGCAATGGAATTGTGAGGTGTTTTTAAATTATTATTTTTTCTTAAAAAACTAAAAAAATTTAAAAAATGAAGATGAAAGACCCTTGGGAAGAGAGTGCTCTGGAGGTGTTAGGTGAAATTATTATTACTGAAGAATAACCATGGCTGACTTAAGGCCTGATCACCCGTCTGGGTGTTTTCAGGAAGATGCTTCCCAAGGATGAAGAAGTACTTCAGACTCACTTCGCTGGGTCCCTGAAATAGGATGAACCTGGAGACAGGTTTTCCTCTCTAACCTGTATATAGACGGTATGTCCTTGCCTAAAGTGACTGTGAGAATTGTGCTGGATTTATTTGCAGGTAACAGCCTGATCCCTTCACTAGAGCACGGCTCCAGCAATTGTCCCATCTCCCAGAGTTCTCCCTTCCTTCTGGATCATTCTCTCATCGAATAGTAACCTTCTCTAACATCAGCCATTTTCAGAAAACGTCGATCCCACGTTCTTTTCTGGCAGCTACCCCATTTCTCTGCTTCTCTCCCAGCTTCTCTAAAATGTAGTCCGTACTTGCTGTCTTCAGGTCCTCTCTTCCCATTCTCTCTTTCAACTTGTGAGTGAGTGAGTTTTAAACTGATGTCATTGCAGAGAGAATAGTAGAAGAAACCCCTAGATATCCTCACCCAGCTTTAATAGTGAGCAATCACCGCCACTTTTGTTTCGCCTATATCCTATTCACTTCTCCTTCCCCATATTTTGAAGCAAATTTTATATATCATATTCCTTCATCTGTAAATATTTTAGTGTGTGTTCCTAAAAAATAAGGACCCTTTTATTATAACCAATACCTTAAAAATTAATGATTTTTTAATATTATTAAATATCCAGTCAGTGTTGAAGTTTCTAGTGGTTTCATCTATGTCATAACTTTTTTACGATGTTTGAAACAGGATTCAGATAATGTCCATTTAATGTATTTCTTCTCTCTTCCTCACTCCTCCCTCCCTTGTAATTTGTCTTTTGAAGAAATCATGATCCTTATCCTGTAGATAGTCTGGATCTTGCCAATTGCATTCCTGTGGTGTAGTTTAATGTGCCTTCTGTATTTCCTAAAAATTGGTAGCTGAATCTAGAGCCTTGATCAGACACAGGTTTGATTTTGGGGGTGTGGGGCTAGGACGATTTCATAGGTGCTGGTGTGTTCTTCCATCAGAAAGCTTATAAAGTCTTGTTTGTTTCTCTCTTGGTGATCAGTGCCTATTTCCATTAATTCATTAGGGGTTCCAAAATATATTAGGTGATATTCTACTTTTATCATTCTTTTTTCATTTATTTATTAGTTGGAGTACCTTTTAAAAGAGAAATTTACTTTCATTTACTATTTGAATACCCAATGGTATAATTTATATAAGAAAATCAGGATAAATTCTCGATTCTTTTTTTAATCACTAGTCTCAGAATAATGAGTTGGTTACCTAGCATCCCCAGTTTGATTTTGGATTTTTTTTTGTGTGTGTGATTTTTTTCAAGAATCATTATGAACTCTTTCTTGTATTTAAACATATTAGATGTGTTTTAGTCCATTACAGTTTTATCCATATTGATGGTCAAATTTTCCCATTCTCACTCTCTCTTAAACTCATTTCAGTAATCCCCACCACTCTTGTCAATGTCACCACTGGCTTAAATGTCACAAAATCCAATAGTCAATTCTGGGTTCTCTTTTTAAAAGATATTTTTAAAATGAAGATATAATCTACATACTGTAATATTCACCCTTTCAATGTATACAATTCAGTGGGTTTTTAAGTTTATTCACAAAGTTGTGCAGCCATCACCACTCTCTAATCCCAGAATATTTTCATCACCTCCCCAAAAGAAACCTCATACCTATTAGCAGTTAGTCTCCACTTCTCCCTCCCCTAGCTTCTGGTAACCAGTAATCTGCTTTCTGTCTTGATGGATTTGTATATTCTGGACATTTTACATAAATGGAATCATATGATATATGGCATTTTGTGACTGGCTTCTTTTACTTACTGTGCTTTCCGGGTTCATCCATGTTCTAGCATGAATCATGAGTCCTCATCTTGACCTATCAGGAGCATTTGACACGAGTGATCACTTTTCTTTGTTCTTTTGACTTCTGGAGCACCCTCTCTCTTATGTTCTTCTTACTACACTGTCTACATCTCTTAGTCTACTTAGATGCCTCCTCCTTTTCTTCCAGTCTTCTTAATGTTGGTGAACCCCAGCGCTCAGACATCAGACCTCTTCTTTGTACTCACTCTCCTGGCGCCTTCATCCAGTCTCATAGGTTTACATCCCATGTGGTATGCCATCAACTCCTAAATCTGGATCCCAACCAGGAACTTTCCTCTGAATTCCAGAGCTAAATCTTCATCTCTTCTTGGATAATCTAATATGCATTGCAAAAGCAACATGTCCAAAATTGAACTCCTGAGTCACCACACCCTCCTGCTTTCCAATTTGTTCCTCCCACAATCTTCCCTTTAGGTGTTTAAACCAAACTTTGTAGTCGTGCTCGACTATTTTTCTTTCTCCCCACATCACCTCTGTCAGCAATCCCGCTGGCCTTTCTTTCAAAATACATCCAGAGTTCAGCTCTTTCACATTAACTTCATAGCTAAACCCCTTGTCTAAGCCCCCGTCACCTCTTGCTGGATAATTGCAATAAGTTCCTGACTGCTGTTCCTGCTGCCACCCTTCTATGGTGTATTCTTAGCAGCCTGAGAGATCATTTTAAAGCCTAAGTCATGTGTCTCTTCTGCTCAGAATTATTCAGTGGATCCTTACGTTGGTCAGAATAAAAGCCAAAGTTCTTACAGTGTCTTCCAAGCCCTATGTGATGTGTCCTCCGTTCACCCCATCACACTCACCTCCTGCTACTCTCTGCCTTGATTCCTCTGATTCATCCTCACTGGATTCCTTGCTCTCCCTCAGAGACAACTCACATGTTTTCACCTCAAGGCCTCCACACTTACCGTTTTTCTGCTAGAATGCTATTCCTCCAGATACCTCAATTCCTCATCTTTCAGTTCTGTGTTTATATGTCACCTAATTGATAAAGCCCATTCTGTTTAAAATAATAACTTGCACCTAACCCCTTCCCATTCCCTATGCCACTTTCTCTGCTTTCCTTTGTTTCCCAAGCACTTACCTACTAACACATACACACACTCATAAGTATATGTTTCCACATGCTCACATCTGTGCACACATGTACATCCACTTGTGTACTTGTTTGTCTGTTGCCTGTCTTCCCCACTAGAATGGAAGCTTAATTTTGTTCCCTGCTATATTCCCAGCATCTGGAATTGTACTTGGCATATCATAGGCTCTCAATATATTTTCATGGAATAAGTGAATGAATTGTCTGAATTTGTCTTTCCCTCACAGAGACAAATGGCAAGAAGCTTTAAAGCACTATTTTGGTGGCCATATGATCCAGCAATTTCATTCCCAGGAGAGTTGAAAATGTATGTTTTCGTATGAAAACAAGTGCATGAGAACTTGTACATGAATGCTCATAGCAGCAGCATTAATAGCTAAAAGGTGGAAATGACTGAAAATGTCCAGCTTCTGATCATTAGATAAACAAAATATGGTGTGTCCAAATGATGCAATATTATCCAGCTCATAAAAAGGAACAAAATACTAATACGTACTACACCATGGATGAACCTTGAAAGCATTATGCTAAGTGAGAGAAGCCAGGCAGAAAAGGCCACATATTGTATCATTTCATTTATATGAAATATCTAGAATAGGCAAATCTATAGAGACTGAAAGTAGATTGGTGGTTTCCAGGGGTGGGGGGAGTGGGGAAGTTAGGAGGAACTGCTAACAGATAAGGGGTTTCTTTTTGGTGTGATGGAAATGTTCCGCAATTAGATAGTCATGATGGTTGTACAACTCTGTGAATATTCCACTGTGTTATACATTAAAAAATGGCTAAAACAGTGACTTCTATGTCAAGTGAATTTTATCTCAGTTGAAACAAATGGCATTTTACAAGCTTTAAGTGATTCACATATTTGAATCTTCTTATTGAAATTAGGTTTCTGTGCTCTTTATTGCAAGCAAGCTTTGCTTCTTTTTATATCTGTCAGAGTTTGATTTTAAGGCAATGCCAGGTTGGGGTTAGGGCATGTGCTACTTGAGTTGTATCAGGCTTTTACTGTGGTTGCTTTGCCTCAACTCCTGCCAGGCTAGTTCTATAGTACAACCTTCAGAAGGTAGGGGGAAACCTGGACATCACCAAAACTGGGTCTGCATAGTGGCAAAACATTTGATGGATTTGGTTTAAAGCTGGAGAAAATAGGCTCTTAGAGGTTGTGATTGTGGTTTTTTGCCCTTGATGATCAGGGGAAAAGGCATAATGGTGTCTCAGAAGGAAACATGAGGAAGGTTTCTGTAGCACTGTAGATATTGTAATTTTTGATTTGGATGCTGGTTCATGGGTATGTTCAATTTGTGAAAATTCATCCAATGGTACACTGATAATATGTGCCCTGTTCTGCATATTTGTAGTATTTCAATAACAAGAGAACAATTCAGTTTAACCTCCATATGTGTTTATGATATCAACAAACTGCTGTGATTAAATGGGGACCAGAAGTCACTGAATTGACCTGTTGCCTTGGAGATGACATCTAGCCAGAGCCATTCTGAAAGTTTGTTTCCATGGATAGGGCTCTGTAAGTGCTCTCTGAGCTCTGCATCAGAGCCCTGTCTCTAAGGCAGTGAGTGTATCTTCACCATCTCCTAATCATTGTTTTCAAGAGCAAGGTCATGGCTAACCTGTGGCTCCTGTGCATTGGGGCTGTTGGAATATAAGCCCCCTAGACGAGGTGATGCTCTGAGTCAGGGATGGAGCTGCCAGGCAGGCGTGCCCCACTCCCTGCTCTGTCATCAATGTCAGACACCCAGAAGCTACCCACCATAGTGCTTGCCCTTTCTACCTGGGCCCAGAAATGTCCTTATGGGTGCCCACTACAAGCAGATCTGATTGGCTTGTTAATGGGTTTGGGCCCACAATCTCATACCTAAAATACTTGGTGCCAGATGTATTTTGACATCCAGGCATTTGGGGGTTTTAGAAAGGTGATACACCATATATTATGTAATAAGAGTTGCATACACCGTATATTATGTAATACTGCCAACATGGCTTGGGGAAGCTCTCTGCAACAGACAATGATGAATATTTACACTGAGTAGGATAAGGACTACAAATGGTGTCATGTCAGTTCAGGCCAGGACATGCTGTCAAAAGCGTTTGCATCAAAGCTCAAAAGGTTTTTTGGTTTCAGAGTTTGGGAATGTGGAGTTGCTCATGAGAGAACATGGATCAGTATCAGTCAGTGTTACCATTAAGTGAATGAGTCCCAGTTCTTTCTGGACAGAGGTTTCAGTAGGCAGAGGTGCTGAGTAGTCAGGGGAATGGGCGAAGGTATCAGATGCAGGGGGTGTCACAATCTGCTTAGGTTGAGGCTGTGCCTCTGAGTCAGTAAATGGAGGTGGAAGAGTTGCAAGAAGGTAACCTTGATGAGGTGGAGCAGAGATGACTGGTGGAATACAAGCCTTCTTTGGATTCTTCTCTCCTCCATGGCACCTGTTGAGCTGTCAATGCTTGTTAACATTTCATTGATTCCTGCAACCCATTAGGGCCTTCATGGAGCATTCAGCTGTAGCCAAGTTTATGATTTAAAACTTCTGGAGGCTAATATTTATCTAAATCAATTTAATTATAGGGATGATAAAGCTCACTTAGACATATGTTTTGAGGAGATTAGAGTTGAATTCCCTAAATGAGGAGCAGGAAATGAGGAGCCTTTCCTGGAAAGCAGATTTGCCATCAGTCCTGCTGATCATTCAACAGCATGTAAGTTTACTGTGGGAATGGCTTCTAAATGTCTTTCTTCAGGATTGTCGATAGAGGTTGGAGGGGAATAAACAGTTAAGTCTCACATCACACTGGGAAAGTGTCCTCTATGACCTCAAACATGTTAATCTTGGTGTGAACTGTTTAAAAGGAATGATAAAGAAGGTGAGGGGTTGTTTACGTGCTTCTGCAGGTAGAAGATGGTAGCCAGTAGTGGGGGTGGTTTGTTAGCGGACCCTAACTGTAGTTGGTGATTAGATTTTACTGTGATATAATATTTTTTTAGTTATGTTACAACCTCAGAGATCTTTTCCTGTCTCCCTCTTGTCTCCTCCACCATCTTCTGCCCATCATCATATCTCATTTTGATCCATTCAATAGACATTTGTTTACTGAGTGCTTTTGGTGGTGCTGGAGAAGCCACAAAGGTGCAGTAGGTGCTAGAGAATTAAAGCTGTTAAGATATGGTCTTTGCCCACTAAAGCTTATGTCCTGGTGAAGAGAGACAAATAAATGTAACAGTTGTGTGCATATAGTGTCGTAAGTTAAGTCCTGTGACAGAAGTATTTGTAGAGTGTTATGCGGGTACAGAGCAGGGGTATCTGAATCAGCTGGTATTAGAAGTGGGGCTTAGGGAAAACTTCCTATAGGAAATGACACTTTTTTTTTTTTAACATTTTCTATTGACTTATATTCATTTTAAAATGTTGTGTCAAGTTCCAGTGCAGAGCACAATTTTTCAATTATACACGAACATATATAGATTCATTGTCACATTTTTTTCTCTGTGAGCTACCATAAGATCTTATGTATATTTCCCTGTGCTATACAGTATAATCTTGTTTATCTATTCTACAATTTTGAAAGCCCAGTCTATCCCTTCACATCCTCCACCCCCTTGGCAACCACGAGTTTGTATTCTATGTCTATGAGTCTATTTCTGTTTTGTATTTATACTTTGTTTGTTTGTTTGTTTTTAGAAAAAAATACATATGAGCGATCTCATATGGTATTTTTCTTTCTCTTTCTGGCTTACTTCACTTAGAATGACATTCTCCAGGAGCATCCATGTTGCTGCAAATGGCATTATGTTGTCAGTTTTTATGGCTGAGTAGTATTCCATTGTATAAATACACCACATCTTCTTTATCCAGTCATCTGTTGATGGACATTTAGGCTGTTTCCATGTCTTGGCTATTGTAAGTAGTGCTGCTATGAACATTGGGGTGCAGGTGTCATTTTGAAGTAGGGTTCCTTCTGGATATATGCCCAGGAGCAGGATTCCTGAGTCATATGGTAAGTCTATTCCTAGGGAAATGACACTTTGAATTAAATCTTTTCTTGTTGCTTCCTGTTATAAACAATTTAAATAAAATGTACAGATTGTAGCATAGTTCAGTGAATTTTGACAAATGCATACATCCATGGAAATGCCACCCCAATCAAGATACAAATCATTTTCATTACCACAGAAAGTTCTTTTGTGCTCCTTTCCAGCTAGCACCCCTGTCCTAACCACCACCTCATAGGCAACCAGATGAATTGCCTTCGATCTAGGAATTTACACCAAGAATAAGGGAGGAAAGGCAATTCTACTGAGGAAACAGTTTGCAAAGGCATGGAGATGTGAGAAATTGTGTTATTTGTAGGGGACCTCCTGTCCCTTGGTTATCGTATCTCTGGGGCTGAAGCCATATCATCTTTATTGGATGGAAGTTTGACAGAGGTGAGGCTAGGAGCCGGGTCACTTGGGATGGGCAGTCAAACAACTTCCATCCTATAAGACAAAGTAGCATGGAAGGGATTCAGGCAGGGTAGTGGTACTAAGACCAGTGTATTTATTATTATTATTATTATTATTATTATTATTATTATTATTATTATTATTATTATTATTATTATTATCTAATTAAAGTTTTAAAAAATTACCCATCTTTTTATTGAGGTAAACACACACACCATCAACTTTACCCTCTTAGCCATTTTAAAGTGTACAGTTCAGTGGTATTAAATACATTCATATTGTTTACAACCATCACCACCATCCATCTCCAGAACTCTTTTCATCTTGCAAAACTGAAACTCTACCCAGTAAGCAATAACTGCCCATTCACCCCTCCTCCCAGCCCCTGACAACCATCATTCTACTTTCTTTCCATATGATTTTGACTGCTTTAGATACCTCACATAAGTGGAATCATATAGTATTTATCCTTTTGTGGCTGGCTTTCTTCACTTAGCATAATGTCCTCAAGGTTCATCTGTGTTGTAGCACATGTCAGAATTTCCTTCCATTCTAAGGCTGAATCCTTTGTATGTATTCAGTGTTTTGTGTAAATGTATTTTGCTTATCCATTTATCTGTTGATGGACACTTGGTTTGCTTCCACATTTTAGCTATTGTGAATAATACTGCTATGAACTTGGGCATATAAATATCTATTCAAGACACTCTTGCAGTTCTTTTGGGTATATATCTAGTGAATGGCTAGATTGTATGGTAATTCCTTGTTTAATTTTTTGAGAAATCATTATACTGTTTTTCACAACAGTTATACCATTTTACAATCCTACCAACAGTGCACAAGTGTTCCAATTTCTCTAAATCTTTGCCAACACTTGGTGTTTTCTCTTTTTTTTTTAATAATAGTATCCTAATGGGTATTAAGTGGTATCTCATCAGAGTTTTGATTTTCATTTCCCCAATGATTAAGACTTTAATTTTAAAGAGATCACCTTTGCACCCAGTGTTTGGGGAAATGGAAGCGGACCTTGAGTAGAGGCAGAGAGACCCCGTTAGGAGTGATTATGGCAACCCAGAAATGATGAAAGCCCAAGTTAAGACAGTGGGTGGTGGAAATGGAGAAAAAGAAATGAATGGAAGAGGAGTTAAGGAAACAGACTGTCCAGTACTTGATGATAAGGTGGAAGTCGGACTTACAAACTAAGGCACCTACAAGGCAGTACATACATGATATTTTCATTAGTAACACCAGATTTCGTGCCTCCCTATATTTCAAGATTTTGCTTTTTCAAAGATACCAGCAGACTAGTGAAGAATACTAGAACTCAGAGCCCTGGCTCCCAGCCCAGGTGGGGAGAAGTTTTTTCTACCGTATTTTTAGGGCCCCTTAAATATCTCAGAAATGGGCCTATTGTTATACTTAAACAGATCTATCCTTGTCTCCCTCAAGATGTGATTGGTATAATCAATCTATGATTTTTTTTTCAATTTGTGATTTTTAAATGACAGCTTTATTAAGATATGATTCACATACAATGCAATTCACCCATTTAAAGTGCATAATTTAATGGTTTTAATATATGTGCAGATTGTGCAGCCATCACTATAATCAATGTCAGAACATTTCGCCACCCAAAAAAGAAATCCTATACCCATTAGCATCACTCCCAATTTTCCCCCTGCCCCAGCCCCCAGCCCTAGGCAATCACTAATCTACTTTCTGTTTCTATAGATTTGTCTATTCTGGAATGGTCACATAAATGGAATCATACAATATATGGTCTTTTTGTGACTGGCTTCTTTCACTTAGCATAATGTTTGCAACTTTCATCCGGCTGTAGCTGGTATTAATACTTTATTTCTTTTTACTGGTGAATACCATTCCTGTTTGGATATGCCAAATTTTGTCTGTCCATCAGTTGATGGACATTTGGGTTGTTTTTACTTTTTGGCTAGTATGAATAACCCTGCCATGAGCACTCATTTACAAATCAATCTATGGTTTTGAACGGGAATAGTTACCTTATAGGGTTGCTGCAAGTTTATCTCCTTTCTGTATTCCTTTCTCTCCCTCCCCCAACTCCAATTCATATCTTAACATTATTGGTGGTTCCCTTATGTATGTCTTAGCACTTGGTAGCTTGAGGACAGGGCCACAGTCTGTTACTCTTTGGGAATGACAGTGACTAAGCCTAGGGAGCATGTTAGGTGATGGCCAGGAAATTATTGCTGCAAAAAATCTAGAAGGATTTTTCTGGGTTTTAGGGCTCTTAACCAGGTGGCAGAACCTAATGTGAGGTTTTCAACCATAATTTTCCAAGTTTTACAGTTTCTTTTTTTTAGATGCAAATGCTCAGAGATTTTTGTCCTTTAATCAAAGGAATGCTTGGGTGTTTTCTACACTACTGTGCAAGATAATTAGCTTTCAAAGGTATTTGTCTTAATATTAAATTATTTTTATTGATGCAAAGAAAATAGAAAACAACTGTGGAGACAATTTGCATGTTAAAGTTCAAGAGGTTAAAACATTTTCAGGGCAAAGTTTTATTTTATTGGTAGGAAGTTGTTAAACTCCTTCCTCTGTATAATACAGTAATTGGTCTTTTTACGTGAAGAGAGACATGTATCTAATTAAATAATGTTCCTTGACATCAAACAATTGATCTAATATCTCAGTGAAGACAGTTTTATGTCCAGTGTTGCTGTTGGATGGTGTCTGCATCTGAAACTCCCTTTCATATTAATTTAATATGTCACCAATCTCTCTCTTTGACTCACACAAAGGAACAGAGATGAGTCTTTTCTGTAGGGAGGACTTCAAAAGCAAAACTGAACTGACACTGCAGAAGAAATGAAAAAAAATTTATCAGGCCTTTTTGAAGGTATGTTGTGTGGGTGCACTTTCTTCTGACTAAATTGATAGTTTATTTGCTTTTGAAGTATGAAAGGGAAAAACAGTTAGTTACCTGAAAGAAACTTCCCATCTCAGGAGCAAAGATGACCTGACTCTGGGAGTTCTTAGTCTGTTGTTGACAGGGTGTTGTGAACTGCTTTTCCTTATTCTTCTTCAAAGAAAACACTACAGTGCAAATTTGTTTTTAAAATTAAGTTGGTTTTCATGCTTCAGAAAGTAAACTTGTGTGAGTAACCACTCTCTGGGCCTCAGTGTTTTTATGCAAAAACAAAGGGAGTATAGACAATGAAAGTGTACCAGAAAGACATGCTGGAAGAATAGTCAAGTAGAGCCATATATTGTTTCAGAAGGACTAAGAGACATTAAGAAAATGATAAAAGATGTAAAAGAACCTTATTCATCAGAATTAGAAAAACTTACAAATGAGGTGACAGAATTAAAAAAAGAACTAGAAATAAAAGGGAAAAAAATCACTTTAGAAAAAAGACTCAATTAGATAGAAGAAACAGTAGAACAGAGATAATAGAAGGTAAAAAGAAGTATAATTTAACAATAAAAAAGAAATGAAGAAAGAAATGAAAAGGACTTGAGACTTACCTGTCTATACCAGATAATAGGAGGGGAAGAAGACCAAAGGAAGGGAAAAAAGAAGTGTTAAAACTGAAAGTCGTCCGGAAAATGGCGGAGAAGAAGGACACTCGCAGGTCACCCTCTCCCACAGATACACCAAGACCCACAACTACAAACCCACTCAGCCAACCAGAGCACCTGTGGAACTCCGACAGAACATCGCCCTCTTCAAAAGATAAAGACGCCAAAAATCTGGTAGGAGAAAAGGAAAAAAGAAAGAACAAAAGGCAAAGCAGCGCGGGACGGGTCCCGCGGGGAGGGAGCGGCAGGGGAAGACTGGCGCTCGCTCGCTGGGTCTCCCCTCTCCAACTGAGAGGCCAGCGGCACGGAGGGGGAGCCCTTGACTAACAGAACTAAGTTAAACGGGCACAGAGCGTCCCCCTGACACCCAGCCTGAGACGCGGGCCGGCAGCCGCGGGCAGGGCCAGGCTGCACAAGCCGGGCGGAGGACGGAAGTGGCTGCACGGAGGCAGCCCCGGGGGAACGCAAGGGGCTGCGCGCCGTGGCTGTGGGTGCACAGGGCAGAACAACCTGAGCCCTCCATAAAACAGCAAGGTTGATGTGCTCTCGGGGGAAGGGTGCACACCCCCATCTCTGAAAACCCGCGGAAAGTTTTCGGGGGAAGAGAGGCGGGGCTCAGGCACAGCCGCCATATCCTCCGCGCTGAGCACTCAGGCGGGGGCGGGGGCGAAACCTGCATCCACACCGAAGGGCTTAGCAGCCTCAAAGGCCAGACTGAGACTGGCCTGCAGCCCGTGGCAGATAGGATCCTTCCATCCTGGTCCCTCAGAGAACTTGCTCCACAAAGACAAACAAGGAGCTGGGTTTTGGCTCGGAGCAGGGACAGGGCTGTCCCTCGGTCTTCCCCGAGCCCACCCGCAGAGCGCCGACCAGGGCGGAGCGCCGACAGGGCGGAGCGCCGACCAGGGCGGAGCGCCGACCAGGGCGGAGCGCCGACCAGGGCGGAGCGCCGACCAGGGCGGACGCGCAGCCGCACAGAGCAGCGGAGCTACCGGCGGCGGCGCAGGTAGAGCGAGAGCGGCCCCCGCCTTTCGGGCAGGAACACAGCCCCTGGCCGAGGTGCTGGGAGGAGGCACGACCCGCCCTCCTACCCGGCCAGTCTGCAACATCTGACTGCGGCATCCAGAGGGGCAGCGACCCGCCCGCCCACAGCAGAGACCTGCACCTGACCCAGTGTTAGGAGGAGGCGCGATCTGCTTGCCAACAGGTGCTGGGAGCAGCACAGAAGAGGGCGCCAACGGAGGGCCTCTGAAAACAGCAAGCTGAGCTTCCAAAACAGGATGAAGACAGAAAGACTTCACATTAAAAGCACACAGACTCCAGGAGAACACCGACAAACCACCCCCCCCTTTTTTTTTTAATCTGTTTTTACCTGTTCTATTTTCTATTACTCTCTTAATCTTTACTTCTTAATTCATTTCTATTTCTCTTGGGTTTTGATGTCCTGCTATTGATTACACACAGGTTTCAAATACATCTATTCATCTCCCCCCCCCTTTTTTGTAAAGGTTTCAAAAGGATGTCTCAACCCGATTAATACTCTGCTTCAACTCACTCTTCTATTATTCATTATACACTGTTTTCAAACCCTCTTTCTCCCTTCTTTTAAAATTCTTTCTCTCTCTCTCTTATTTTTTTTCTTTTTTTCCTAAGTTCTATTCCTAAATAGTCATCAGATAGATAAAATCATTAAGGACCAAAATAAACAACTGATACTCCATAAACCACAGTGCCAAAGAGGTATGAGCAAGATGAAGAAGCAGAAAAACCTTTCCCAATTAAAAGAACAAGAGAAATCCCCTGAAAGAAAGATCAACGAAATAGACATCGATAGCCTACTAGATCAAGATTTCAAAAAAGGAGTGATCGAATTGCTGAAGGAATTAAAAGAGATAGTGTTTAGAGATGTAAAATATGTCAAAAATGAAATTGAAGCTATAAAGAAGAGCCAAGTAGAATGGGTAAACTCATTGACAGAGATGAGGAATGATCTAATAGCTGTGCAAAGCCGACTAGATAATGCAGAGGAACGAATTAGTGATCTAGAAGACAGGGCAATAGAAAGCACCCATTCAGAAGAACTACAAGAGAAGCAAATAAAAAATAATGAAAATAGCATAAGGGACCTATGGGATAATATAAAGCGTCCCAATCTTCGCATAATAGGGGTCCCAGAAGGAGAAGAAAGATCAAAGGGGATTGAAAAGGTTTTTGAAGAAATCATGACTGAAAACTTCCCAAACTTAAAGAAGGAATCAGATATCCAAGTACAGGAAGCTCAGAGGGTCCCAAACAGGAAGAACTCAAATAGACCCACACCAAGACATATCATAATCAAGATGGCCAGAGTCAAGGATAAAGAAATGATTCTAAAGGCAGCAAGAGAAAAGCAAAGAGTAAGTTACAAGGGAACCCCCATAAGGCTCTCAGCTGATTTCTCTACACAAACACTACAGGCCAGAAGGGAGTGGCAAGATATATTCAAAGCCCTGAATGAAAAAAAGATGCAGCCTAGGATCCTTTATCCAGCAAGGCTATCCTTGAGGATAGAAGGAGAAATAAAGAGTTTCACAGACAAAAAAAAGCTGCAGGAGTTTAGCAACACTAAACCCATGCTAAAAGAAATATTGAAAGGGCTATTCTAAATAGAAAAGTAGCAGGATGCTACAGAAATGAGAAACACACAACTGGAAAGGTGATAACTCATGAATTACAAATAAAGTAAACATGAAATTATAAAAGAAGACATACAAATCACTGAGAGTGGGAGAGGGAGGCAGGGAAATATAGAATATTTTTTTCTTTCTTTTTTAAAATTTTTTAACAGTAGGATGGGTTTGAGATCATGTTACTATCAGTTTAATAAAAACAGTTACAGTAATGGGTTGATAGATTTACAAAAAAGGGTAACCACAAGCCAAAAATTTACAAAGGAGTCACAAAAATTAAATAAAATCCATGATAATACAAAGGAAAATTACCAAGCCACAAAAGGAAGAAGAAAGGAACAAAGAGGATATACCAATTCAACTGCAAAGATAAGTTCAAAATGGCAATAAACACACATCTATCATTAATTACTGTAAATGTTAATGGACTAAATGCTCCAGTCAAAAGACACAGAGTGGCAGACTGGATAATAAAGCAAGAACCTTCAATATGCTGCATACAAGAGACCCACTTTAGGGAGAAGGACACATATAGATTGAGAGTGAAAGGATGGAAAAGGATATTCCATGCAAATGGAAAAGCCAAAAAAGCAGGTGTTGCAGTACTGATTTCAGACAAAATAGACTTTAAAACAAAGGCCATAAAGAAAGATAAAGAAGGACATTTTATAATGATTAAAGGAGTGATACAAGATGAGGATATTACACTCGTTAATATATATGCACCCAATATAGGAGCACCTAAGTACGTACAAGAATTACTAACAGAGATAAAGGGGGATATTGATGGGAATACAATCATAGTTGGAGATTTTAACACTGCATTAACATCACTAGACAGATCTTCCAGACAGAAAATAAACAAGGCAACAGAGAAATTAAATACTACAATAGAAAAACTAGATTTGGTGGATATTTTCAGAGCATTACACCCCCCAAAAATAGGATATACATTCTTTTCAAGTGCACATGGAACATTTTCCAGGATCAATCATGTACTTGGACACAAAAGAAACCTCAACAATTTTAAGAAGATAGAAATTATCTCAAGCATCTTTACTGACCACAATGCCATGAAACTGGAAATCAACAACAGAGAAACAAAGGAGAAAAAAAGGAAAGCATGGAGATTAAACAATATGTTATTGAAAAAACAATGGATCAATGAGGAAATCAAAGCTGAAATTAAAAAATACCTTGAGACAAATGATAATGAAAGCACAACCACTCAAAACCTATGGGACACAGCAAAGGCAGTGATAAGAGGGAAGTTTATAGCGATACAGGCCTTCCTCAAAAAAGAAGAACAATCTCAAATAAACAATTTAACCCACCACCTGAATGAATTAGAAAAAGAAGAACAAAAAGCCCCAAAAAGCAGCAGAAGGAAGGAAATAATAAAGATCAGAGAGGAATTAAATACAATAGAGATTAACAAGACCATAGAAAAAATCAACCAAACCAAAAGCTGGTTTTTTGAAAAAGTAAATAAAATCGAGAAACCTCTGGCCAAACTCACAAAGAAGAAAAAAGAGAGAGCACAAATTAGCAAAATAAGAAAGGAAAATGGAGAAATTACAACAAACAAAATAGAAATACAGAATATCATACGAGAATATTATGAAAAACTATATGGAACCAAACTGGATAACCTAGAGGAGATGGACAAGTTTCTGGAAACATACTGTCCACCAAAACTGAATCAAGAAGAATCTGAACACTTGACCAATCCGATCACTAGAAAGGAAATAGAAATAGCAATTAAAAACCTCCCTACAAATAAAAGTCCAGGACCGGACGGCTTCACCAGGGAATTCTACCAAACATACAAAGAAGAACTCATACCAGTCCTTCTCAAACTCTTCCAGACGATTGAAAAGGAGGGAATACTCCCAAACTCATTCTATGAAGCCACCATCACCCTGATACCAAAACCAGGCAAAGACACTACAAAAAAAGAGAATTATAGGCCAATATCACTGATGAACATAGATGCCAAAATCCTCACCAAAATTTTAGCAAATAGAATCCAACAAGACATAAAGAAGATTATACATCATGACCAAGTGGGGTTCATCCCAGGGACACAAGGCTGGTTCAACATACGCAAATCAATCAGTGTAATACATCACATCAACAAGAGAAAGGACAAAAACCACATGATCATCTCAATCGATGCAGAAAAAGCATTTGATAAAATTCAACACCCATTTATGATAAAAACTCTCGCCAAAGTGGGTATAGAGGGAACATATCTCAACATAATAAAAGCTATATATGACAAACCTACAGCCAGCATAGTACTCAATGGTGAAAAACTCAAAAGCTTCCCACTAAAATCTGGGACAAGACAAGGATGCCCACTATCACCACTCCTATTCAACATAGTCCTGGAAGTCCTAGCCACAGCAGTCAGGCAAGAGAAAGAAATAAAAGGGATCCAAATTGGAAAAGAAGAGGTAAAAGTGTCATTATATGCTGATGACATGTTACTATATATAGAAAACCCTAAAAGGTCCACACAAAAGCTACTAGAGCTGATTGAAGAATTCAGCAAGGTAGCAGGTTACAAAATTAACGTTCAAAAATCAGTTGCATTTCTTTACACTAACGATAAATCAACAGAAGAAGAAAGTAAAGAAACAATCCCCTTTAAAATAGTACCCAAAGTAATAAAATATCTGGGAATAAATCTAACCAAGGAGGTGAAAGAATTATACACAGAAAACTATAAACCATTGATGAAGGAAATTAAAGAAGACTTTAAAAAATGGAAAGATATTCCATGCTTTTGGATTGGAAGAATCAATATTGTTAAAATGGTCACACTGCCCAAGGCAATCTACAGATTTAATGCAATCCCTATCCAATTACCCAGGACATATTTCATCACAGAACTAGAACAAATCATAATAAAATTCATATGGAACCATCAAAGACCTAGAATTGCCAAAGCATTACTGAAGAGAAAGAAAGAGGCTGGAGGAATAACTCTCCCAGACTTCAGACAATACTGTAGAGCTACAGTCATCAAGACAGCATGGTATTGGTACCAAAACAGACATATAAACCAATGGAACAGAATAGAGAGCCCAGAAATGAACCCACAAACTTTTGGTCAACTCATCTTTGACAAAGGAGGCAAGAATATACAATGGAATAAAGACAGTCTCTTCAGCAAATGGTGTTGGGAAAACTGGACAGCAGCATGTAAAACAATGAAGCTAGAACACTCCCTTACACCATATACAAAAATCAACTCAAAATGGATTAAAGACTTAAACATAAGACAAGATACAATAAACCTCCTAGAGGAAAACATAGGCAAAACATTATCTGACATACATTTCAAAAATTTTCTCCTAGAAGAAATAAAAGCAAGAATAAACAAATGGGACCTAGTGAAACTTACAAGCTTCTGCACAGCAAAGGAAACCAGAAATAAAACAAGAAGAAAACCTATGGAATGGGAGAAAATTTTTGCAAGTGAAACCGACAAAGGCTTGATCTCCAGAATATATAAGCAGCTCATACGACTCAATAAGAAAAAAATAAACAACCCAATCCAAAAATGGGCAGAAGACGTAAACAAGCAATTCTCCAAGGAAGACATACAAATGATCAAAAAGCACATGAAAAAATGCTCAATATCACTAATTATCAGAGAAATGCAAGTCAAAACTACAATGAGGTATCACCTCACACCAGTCAGAATGGCCGTCATTCAAAAATCCACAAATGACAAATGCTGGAGAGGCTGTGGAGAAAGGGGAACCCTCCTACACTGCTGGTGGGAATGCAGTTTGGTGCAGCCACTATGGAAAACAGTGTGGAGATTCCTCAAAAGACTAGGAATAGACTTACCATATGACCCAGGAATCCCACTCCTGGGCTTGTATCCAGAAGGAAATCTACTTCAGGATGACACCTGCACCCCAATGTTCATAGCAGCACTATTTACAATAGCCAAAACATGGAAACAGCCTAAATGTCCATCAACAGGTGACTGGATAAAGAAGATGTGGTATGTTTATACAATGGAATACTACTCAGCCATAAAAACCGACAACATAATGCCATTTGCAGCAACATGGATGCTCCTGGAGAATGTCATTCTAAGTGAAGTAAGCCAGAAAGAGAAAGAAAAATACCATATGAGATCGCTCATATGTGGAATCTAAAAAACAAAAACAAAAACAAACAAACAAACAAAAACAAAGCGTAAATAAAGGACAGAAATAGACTCACAGACAGAGAATACAGACTTGTGGTTACCAGGGGGGTGGAGGGTGGGAAGGGATAGACTGGGATTTCAAAATTGTAGAATAGACTACACTGTATAGCACAGGGAAATATACACAAAATGTTATGATAACTCACAGAGGAAAAAATGTGACAATGAGTGTGTATATGTCCATGAATAACTGAAAAATTGTGCTGAACACTGGAATTTGAAACAACATTGTAAAATGATTATAAATCAATAAAAAATGTTAAAAAAAAACAAAAAAAAAACCCCTGAAAGTCAAGAAAACTTTCCTGAAACATTTCCCAGAATATTTTGCAGTACAGATTGAAAGAGCACACCATGTACCTAAATATGTTGACCCAGAACCACAAACACCAGGACACATTCTAGAACAATTGCTGGGCTTTAAAGAAAAATAAAAAAATTTCTTTGCACACTTAAGGCACACATAGCATGTGACTTATGAAAGAAAGGAAATTAGATTATTATCAGACTTTTTGACAGCAAAGATTTATGCCAGAAGAAAATGGAATAATATACTTAAGATACTCAAGGAAACAAAATGTGAGCAAAAGATTTTGTATCCAGTAAGATTGACACCAACTGTGATCAACATGCAAGAACTCAGGGAATATTGTTCTTATGGGCCCTTATTAAAGTGTCTACTAGAGATCAAGTCCACCAGAAACATTAGAGAGACACTGATGCAAGAATTTGTGGTGAACCTGAAATAAATTGTTGCTTGTAGAACTAAGACTTAATTAGGGTTAAAAGAAGGATATTATAATCTGTAAAGTTTATATGATCTCTCAGCACAGAACTAGTACAACCATTAAAAAAGGGGAAAGTGAGGTTAGCCCAAGAAAAATATTTTTAAAGTGTTTTCTCTAATCGTATTTTATGGTGGTATTATTATTATTGCTGTTGTTATTACTCCAAGATTAGTGTACAGTTATCATAGCTTAGAGAAAATGATGTAATATTCTAGTTCTATCACCCTCTGGGTCCTTGAGAACTAGGATTCTTGGTATGGGAGAAGGTGTTCAATCCCCTAGTAACAATGAGTGGCTCTAGTGCCAAGATTATGGCCTTGAAATACTATGTTCCACTAAAAGAAATTAGGGTTTCCTGGAGAAATGGCTAGTTCTAGGTCTGGAGTAGGAAAAGTACAAGATGAACTGGGACATCTGGACCTACCATGTTGCAGGAAGACTACCAAAGTCAACTAGAGGGGCAGATAGAAGGCTCAGGGGCCATTTTGAAGAGATTCCCACAGGTCAAAGGTGAAACAATTTGAGCCTTAATGAGAATAATGTTTATATATATTTAAATCCATGATTTCATAATAGTATCTTAAAAGAAAACTAATTAGGTCACCTTTTGAGGCTGGCAGATAACCAATTCATTATTGTGAAAACTATACGAATAAAAACAAAAAACTGACTGTTCATCTTGCCTCTCTTTTATGAATTGTGCAACCAAGTGGGTAAGCAAATGGAAGATGAGGGAAAGTCTTTCTTTATGAAATAGTTCCAGCCAATAAATGAAAACACTATGATAGAATTAGAATATCACCATCCTAACTATCTCAAAGGAACTAATTAACCCAGGCATTGAGCACTAACAACAGCCAACATTAAAAGAAGATGAAAACTAGACATTATGTACCCCCTGGTGAAAGAACACACCACCACTTCATTTTGTAAAAGAAACAGAATCTGAGTGTCTTCAATCCTCTGGATCCAGCAGTCAGTTTGCAGGAAATATAGAGGATAGAGGAACATGCTGACCTGCACCATCAGCAAGCAGTCATAAAAGTCCAAATTGGAGGAAACTGTACAGGTGAAACAATGTAGATCCTTCAACAAATATACTGTAAGGGAAAGAAAGGGACAGAGGGGGATATACCAAGTTAAAAGGAGAAGTAGACTAAACTAATATGCCCACTTGGGTGATAAAACCATAAAGTAACAAGAAGGGGATTATATTTTCAGGGGGAGTTGAGGCACCTGGGGCATACTTCAATGCAGTGTTCTATTATTAACATACTGCTATACTTGCTTTATCGTATATGTAGCCAAATCTATCCCTCCATCCATCCATCAATCCATCTTAATTTTGGATGATTTCAAAGTAAATTACAGGTATTTGTATACTTCCTCCTAAGTACTTCAGTCCTCTGATACCATTAATCAGAGTTTAATATTGACTTACAATTTTTTCTTTTGATGTAAAATTTACATAAAGTGAAATGCACAAATTTGTAGTGTACATTCACTGAGTTTTGAGAAGTGCATACACCCGTGGAGCTCAAACTTGTATCAAGATATACATTAACATCACCCCCCAAATGCCCTTATGTTCCTTCCAGTTCTCTAAAATCGGAATATATTTTCCCTCAAATGATTAAATTCAAGAAAAAAATTGATTTCCTTTTGAGTAAAATGAAAAAATAAAGCCTGTTTTCCTTTCTCTTTCCTTCCCCTGATATCACTAATTTTTGTAGATATACTCCAGGAATCTCACTTTGGATTATTGTTAGTAGTACTAAGAGGAAGTCTAGAATAGTGGTTAAGGTTTTGGAACCAGACCAGTTGGGTTTGAATTCCAGCTCTTTCCCTTATCAACGGTGTGATGACATTGCTTACTTACATTCTCTGCCTCAGTTTCCTCCTTTGATAGATGAAGGTAATAATAATACCTTTATCAAAGGGTGTTTTGAGGATTAAATGAGGTAGTACAGTCGGCCTTCCATATTGGTGGGTTACGTATCTGCAGATTCAACCAACAACAGGTTAAAAATATTCTTTAAAAAATTCTTGAAAGTTCCAAAAAGTAAAATTTGAATTTGCCACACATTGGCAACTATTTGTGTAGAATTTATATTGTATTTACAATTATTTACATAGTTTTTACATTGTAATAGGTATTATAAGTAATCTAGAGGTGATTCAAAGTGTATGTGAGGATGTGTGTAGGTTATATGCAAATACTAAGCCATTTTATATAAGGGACTTGAGTCTTCATAGATTTTGGTATCCTCAGGGATCCTGGAATCAATGCCCCATGGATGCCAAGGGACAATTACATGTGTAAAGTACTTACAACAGTACCCGGCACATAGTAAACAAGATATAAGTGTTTACTTTATTGTTATTAAATCATCATTTTACACTGTGTATTATTCCATTCAAGAACCATTTTGATGATTGCCTTCAGATTTAAAATTACATTAACAAGAATTATATTAACAAGAATTATTCAGACTTAACTAGATTTGAGGTCTGTTGGAGGCATCCAATTGCTTAACTATAGGTCATCTTTATAATCTGGAACCATTTGTTCTAGTATCCTTCAGAGACCATTCTTCTAGTATAGGTCCCATGTGGCCTTGAGGAGGCCTTGTACCTTCTTCTCTCTTTGGTTTCCTTTTCTATGAGATGTGAGGAACACCATAGACTCATACAGGAGGTTCATCAGACTCATCACAGGAACTGCTTGGTTATAAATTAGATAATTCATATGAAAACTTGTGGAAGTCTCTGGGAAGTCAATACTCTTACAAATATTTGTGATTGCTGTTATTTATCATTCTCCAAGTGAGTCAGTCCTACTCATCAACCCAGGCAGTACTAACATTAGCAGACAGGGTCAGCTTGCAGATGATCCATTATTGGTGCCTCCATTTTTCTTTTTCTTTGCGTCATTCTCCCCAGTCATGCCCCCCTCCCACTCCACCTCCACCTTTCAGCCATTTCTCCTATGTGACAAGGTCAGCCACCGTTACAACAACTCCAGTCCATCCAGGACTCTCTAGAGGCCAGATCTACATTTTTTTCTGTGCAGGAATATCTCTACCATTTCTTTGAAATAATTAGCTTTGCAGCTATGGAATTTTGGGCAGTCATTTGGAATTCTGTTTGACTTTTACCTGGTCCATGTTTCCTCCTATGTGATCACACTGCTGAGGTTTACTGACAGAATGTGCAGCAGAAAATTTATTCCATCAAGATGGATTTTCTTGGGATAATGTTAAAATAATTCTTAATTTCTCCTTACTCTCAGACAAGAACCTACATTTAAAGTTAAAAACCACATCAAAGCTGTCAATATTTGTTGTCTTATTAAGCAGATTGAATTTTAATTTTTGCATTTCATGTTCTCTGCATATATGATAAAGATCTATCAAATTCATGTTAAAAATTTCAAAGATTCAGTAGACTCTTATTTCTGCATTAAATTTTAAAGTGTCTAATATATAAAAATATGAATTCATAGTACCTCTAGAAAACTGACAGGAAACAAGCCTTAAGAAGGTTCCAAAACAATCTGTGATGTTCCTCAATCTACAGAAGTTCAAGTGTGTCATGTCTGCAGAAAGATTACACTTTTCCTTCCCTTTCTGTTGTTTCTGTCCAAATAATCTGCCCTTTGTCTCTGTTGTGTTCCTTATTATCTGTATCTGTGAGATACTTCAGGTTACAGTCTCATGGCTGACCATGCTATATATGAGAAAAGCAACTGGATTGTCAGTTATGCCTTTTTTGTTGTTGTTAACCAACTTTTGCATGAAGCATTAAAAATTCAAGTGCATATAGCCTTACTCTCCCAGAGGCAACATGGCTCAACTCTTGCTCATTGCTATGGCTCTGGGATTATTTTTCACTTCTGGCATCTGGATGTTTTCCTTTCTTGCTTTATAGATGCTCTAATTGTTTTTAATTTATTTAAAGTAGATTAGTCAGCATTACTATGTGTTCAAAGTAAGAGCAAGAGCTTCTGCTCTATTAAGTGTGTTCTGTAGCCCAGAAGTCTGGCTCCTCTATTCCCTCAGTCTGCTTCTTTTTGAGTGTCTACCTACTCAATAGCCATTGGCCCAGTGAGCAGATATTTTATGCTAGACCGCATCATATGTTAGCAGCTGGTTTATGGATTTGTGGCTTTGGGGCCAGTCTAAATTACTGAAGTTATGCTTCTCTGTCTTCCAACTGCATGAGCTCACACAGCACAGAAGCGTACCAGCCAAGAGTACCTTATCCTTAGCGATGTGCAGAAAACTATCCTGACCCCTTATCTCCCATCTGGCCTGTGAATTTCCAGGTGTTATGTTCTCGTGGCCACCTCTAGGTTGTTCCTTTGAACTCTAGATTTGACTCAGTTCTTGCCTCCTTTCAGATGTTCTCTCTCTCCTTGATGCTTGCCTAGACATGGCGCACAACACTTTTTCTTTGCACGTCCCCAAATGCCATATGCAAAAAGCATTGTGTATCACAGATTTAGAATTACATGGCAGTTTTTAAAACTAGTTTTCAGAGACTGCTGTCCTTCATTGCCATTCCTCCCTGGGGGTTCCCTCTCTCCCATCACATTGCTAGCGCTGCTCCTAGCCCTCTCTGCCACTTCTCTTTTCTTACTTCTCCACCTACTCTCATCCCTAAGTTTCTCTTTATTTTCTGGGCAGAAGAGTCTAGCTATCTCTTGGCTTCCTAGTTTTCTTCCATCTCATGAATGAGGCCTCACTTTTGGGAACCTAAATCAATGTATATTGCTACATAAAAGTTATGGTTCTGGAGAGAATTGTACCAATTCCACTGGGTTAGAAGAGATTACACCCAGAAGTATTTTTAAGTGGCTGTGTTCAATTTTTTCCTGTACCACTCAGTACGGCATCCAGAAGTTGACTATGATCATGTTGGAATTTTGCTAGCAATTGATCTTGTCTTAGTTGAGTCTCTTTTTTTGATTCTAAGTAAAGTAATATTGAAGGTCTTGGTTTTACCTAAATAGCGCTCTGAAAACACTAGATTGACTCCATAGAGTCATTGCTTTTTATTATAGACACTGTCTCTGTGTTGACATTTCTGCCTATAACTTAATCACTTCTTATGTAATTGAGAGGTGATATCTTGATTCAATAACACAAATTTATTAAAATTGATTTGGGCTGCTAGTTCTGGAACAAGATGCGGGACAGTGTAGGGGTGGGGGGTTAAATGCACGTTTCTGATTCTTTCCTCCAAATACAACTAAACGCACTTGGAGTTATTGAACAGACAATGATAACAAGACTCTGAGAGCTAGAAAGAAGAAGCAGACTGGTAGGAAACCTTACGACATGAGGAAGGACAACATGATGAGTTCCTGGGGTTTTCATTTTATTCCCTATATACTCCTGGCCTGGGTGCCACAGGGGCCTGCAATCTGGAACCACCAACAAGGTTAGACAAAAGAAATCAAAAAAAGCCTGCCCTCTCTGGCCAAAGGTCCAGGAAAGGGGAAGCCCAACAGAGACCCAATGGGGAGTCACAATCTCTGTTTTACATCTCGGACCAGTAGGCAGTCTAATCTGTTGGCAACAATGCCAGTAGCAAAATCCCCAGCCATTCTAGACACTGTTCCACAAGCAGGGCACTGGAGGCAGTCTGATCTAAGCACAGCAGCACAGCAGCACAGCAGTGAAGTGTCTCCCTGCCCTCTACCCAGCAGCATAAGACGACCCAAACCCAGTTGTTTCTGCTCCAGCTCCTCCCCCAGAAGATCATCCAGTGACAGAAGTGGCTGAAGGAAGTGCCTTCTGCCCCTGCACACGGCACCAGAAGGAATAGAGCAGGAACCCTAGCAGCTCCAGAAGAAACAAGAAAACCAGAATAGCATTGTAAGGGCTCTCAAAACTGAATTGTCATTGGATCTAAAGCCCACAAAGTAGGCTAGCACTTATAGGCTAAACCTAAACAGAGTGACAGTCTGCTTAAAGAGAAACTTAAAAAAAAAAAAAAAAAGCTTTGAATAGGATCAAGAATATCAACACTATAACCAAATTGTCCAGTGATTAAAGAAATCACTCATCATACTAAGAATTAGGAAAACCACAATTTGAATGAGAAGAGACAACCGATGCCAATACTGAGACAAATCAGATGCTGGAATTTATTATAAGCATTTTAAAGCAGCTGTCATAAAAATGCTTCAGCAATCAATTACAAATTCTCTTGAAACAAGTGAGAAAGTAAAAAAATGTCAACAAAGAGATAAAAGTTATAAAAATAACCAAATGGAAATAGTAGAATTGAAAAATGTGATAATTGAAATTAAAAACTCACTGGATATTCTCGATAGTGGAGTGGAGCAAACAGAGGACAGAATCAGTGAACTTGAAGACAGAGCTATAGAATTTACTTAATCTGAACAACAGAGAGAAAATGGACTGAAAAGAAATGAACAGAGCCTCAGAGATCTGTGGGACACTAACAAAAGAACTAACATTTGCATCATCACAATCCCAGAAGGGGAGGAGGAACTCAGTAGTGTTAGAAGAGTATTTGAAAGAAAATGGCTGTAAATGTCCTAAATTTGGTAGGAGACTTAAACTTTCATATTCAAAAAGTGAGTGAACTTGAATAGGATAAATAAAAAAGTCCACACCAACGTCTGAAATCTACCAAATTCTGAAAAAGAAAAAGAAAAAAAAATTATAACAGCCAGAGAGAACACACTACCTATAAAATGACACTAATTTAAATAATAGCAGGTTTCTTATCTGAGACCTTGGGGTACAGGGTGAAGTGGCACATTTTTCAAGTGCTGAGGGAAAAGAATTGCCAACCCTAAATCCTATACTCAGATAGATTATTCTTCAGAAAATGAAGGGAAATGATGACCTTCTCAAAGGAAAACTTGAAGAATTTGTTGCTAGCAGAACTGCCTTTAAAGAATGGATAAAGAAAGCTCTACAAACACAACAAATGATAACAGAAGACCTTCAGAAAGGATAGAAAAACAGTAGAACGGGTAAAAATAGATATAAAGATAATAGAATATGCTATAACATCATCTGATATGGTGCTTGATATACGTAGAGGAAATACTTAGTATTTGAAAATGCGGAGAGTAAAGCCATCTAATGGAAGTAAGTTTTCTACACTTCTCTTAACTTGAAAATATCAACACTAAGATGCTGTGATGTTTATATATATATATATATATATTACTAAAAACATTATAAACAAAAATGTACCCAAAAGAATTGAATATATGCCCCAAAGAATTCAAAACAGGGATTGAACAGATGTTTGTACACTGATGTTCACAGCATTATCCACAATAGCCAAAGGGTGGGAACAACCCAAGTGTCTATCAGTGGTTGAATGGATAAACAGAATGTGGTATATACACACAGGGGAATATTATTCAGCCTTAAAAAGGAAAGAAATTCTGACATGTGCTACAACATGGAGGACACTATGCTAAGTGAAATGTCAGATACAAAAGAGCACGTACTGTATGATTCTACTTAAATGTGGTAACTAGAAAGTAAAATTCATAAAGGCAGAAAGTAGAGCAGTGCTACCAGAGGCTGGGGGAGGAGGGAATTGGGAGTTATTGCTTAATGGGTATAGAGTTTTCTCTTTGGAGTGTTGAAAATTTTCTGGAAATAGATAGTGGTGATGGTTGCACAAGACTGTGAATATAGCTAATGCTACTGAACTGTACCCTTAAAATGATTACAATGGCAAATTCAGTATTTTATATATACAGATATATGACATAGATGATAAATATTATATGTATATACTTTACCACAATAAAAAGAATGTAATTACAATATGCAGCTCCTGTAGCCCACTGGTGAAGGCTGGTAAGGGGGAAGAAACATGTAAGTTATTACTATCCTTTACTGGCCTGGAGTAGAGGATCTTTGCTCCAGGTAGGTCTCATGGGTAGCCTGTGTTTAGTGGAATCTTAAGCAATTAAGACAAGGGATAGTATTTTAGAAAAGCTACTTTCTCAACTGTCAGGTATGAGGATCTTTAAGTAGAATGTCAGTTCTCACCCACAAAGTTGGCTGATCTTGGTGTAAACAGGTGAGTGAGGCGAGCTTTGCCTCACTTATTTTCCCTCCTGTGATTTTCAAGTACAAATCTGATTACCAGCTGCAGAGTGATAAAGCAGATGTGCTGATCTAGAGAAGAAAGAGCTCAGTGTTCACAGCCAGGGCTACTGGAAAAGCTCATGTTGGCCTGATCTGACTCCACTCCCTTTGTGTTCCCACATCGATTAAGTCTCCATCCTTGAGCCACCTGGCATCTCAGTAAAGTGGAATGCTCAGACTCCACTTCACCATGGGATCGGTGTGTCACACTCTCAGTGACCTAACGCATGAGCTGCGTTCCTTTACCAAGACCCAGATTCCCAGGGCCCCTTAGGTTGCACAAATAAGGCTGTTTTGATGGCCCATTGACTGAGTTATCTTTGAAGTTTGGCTGTTGAAAGATTAATTTGGCCTTAGCCTATAAAAAAAAAAAAGAGAACATTAATATAACTTGTGAAGCATTAAATATATGATTTTCAAGAACCAGATCCTTTATATAAACATTTGCTGCACACTTTGCATGTGTTTACGTTGAATTATTAAATGTGTCAGTTAAGTTCCTAGACATTACTATGGTTTAAATTTATCTGGGTGTGTTGAATCCCATGCAGTTTGTATCCAAGGAAGCATCTCATACTGTGTATTGCCAGCTGGGAGATCATTCATTCATTCATTCATTCAGCATTAGTCAGTTAGTATATTCAAGGTTCTCTGCTGTGCCTTGGGTCCAGATCTAAAAGCACTCTCCCTATCATCTTTACTGCCATCAATACGACAGAAGCAGGGGACTTCCCTGGGAGGCCTTGCAGGATGCCTCACCCTGCACAAAAGCCGCTGTTCCCTAGCAAAGCTAGAGTTGCTTTAATGACTTCCCAGGAATTCAGAGAACAAGGTCACTGGGTCTTAGTGTTTGGTATATGATTTTCTCTTTCTTTTGATCACATCAATAAAGATGTGATTTCTTTTTTTTTCCCATTTTTAAAAAAAACTGAAGTATAGTTGATTTACAATATTGTATTAGTTTCAGATGTACTGCAAAGTGATTCAATTGTATGTGTATTTCAGATTCTTTTCCATTATAGGTTATTACAAAATGTTGAGCATAGTTCCCTATGCTATACAGTAAATCCTTGTTGCTTATCTATTTTATATATGGGGGTATGTATCTGTTAATCCCATGTTCTTAATTTATCCCTCACATGCCTTTTCCTCTTGGTAACCAGAGTTTGTTTTCTATGTCTGTGAGTCTGTTTCTGTTTTATAAAAAAATTCATTTGTACCATTTTTTTAGATTCCACAAATAAGTGATATCATATGATATTTGTCTTTGCCTGACTGCACTTATGATAATCTCTAGGTCCATCCATGTTGCACACACACAATGAAATACTACACGGCCATAAAAAAGAATGAAATAATGCCATTTGCAGCAACATGGATATCACTTATTTGTGGAATCTAAAAAAATGGTACAAATGAATTTTTTTACAAAACAGAAACAGTCTCACAGACATAGAAAACAAACTTCTGGTTACCAAGAGGAAATATATATATATTACACACACACACTACATCTTCTTTATCTGTTCATCTGTTGACGGACATTTAGGTTGCTTTCATGTCTTGGCTATTGTAAATATTTCTGCTATGAATATTGGGGTGCATATATCTTTTCAAATTAGAGTTTTTATCTTTTCTGGATATATACCCTAGAGTGGGATTTCTGGATCATATGGTAACTGTATTTTTAGTTTTTTAAGGAACCTCCATGCTGTTCTCCATAGTAGCTGCACCAATTTACATTCCCATGAACAGTGTAGGAGGATTCCCAATAAAGGATTTTCTTAATTTTCCATGTCACCAGGCATTTTCTCCTAAACACCTCTTGAAAACAGACAGGCTTTATCTCCCCTATAAGGTGGAACTTGAAATATAGATATGAATTGGCCAGCTTGAATCAAGTAGCAAGTCATCAACAGAATTGGGGCTCCCAGGTTCTAGGAAAGGGAGGCTCATCTCATTCACTCTTCAAGGTCCTGACAGTCTCCTCTCCTTTGAGAAGGCTTCTTCATGTTCCCAATCACTCCTGATCTCTCCACCTCTTCCCTATGGAACCCAGCCTTCAAGGTCTCAAGTCACACAGTTTTGTACTGTGTCTCATTTCCACAACTGAATTGTAGGCTTCTTTTCTCTCAAGCAGAGTGTAGCACAATGTGCTAAGATACAACACTTTTATAACTTTTTATCTTCTCCACTTTCCCTTGCAAAATGTATCTGTGCTTTTCTATGTCTCATAGAGTAAGAAAGAGTGATATTCTGACACATTTGGTCTATATTACAGTTATGATTGGCTATTCTTGGGACAGTCTCTTACTTGTGTCTTCTAATTGAAAGGAACTATTTTCCTTTTGTAGGGGCTTTGAAACACCTAAAGGAAAGGCAGAGAATTAAGGTCCAGCTAGAAAACATGGTTTTCTGTCTTTTGAAATAATTATTATAAATATTTGACATATACCTAAATGTGTGTATATGTATATATATATATGCATGTATACACACAAACCTACATGAAAGTCATGAAGGTTAATAGTAAAATGAATATCAGTGAAACTGATACTCAACTAAATAATAAAAGATGACCAATACTTTTGAAACTACCTTTGCATTTCTCCTTAACTTTATTTCTCTGCTTTCCCAACCCTGCCCCAGTGAATCACTATCCTGAATTCTTTTCTTTGTAGTTTTAATACATAGGCATATATCACAAAACAATGTGTCATTTAGTTTTACATTTTTAGACTTTAGATAAATTACATCATACAGGTTGGTTTTTTTTTTTTTTTTTGGTATCTTTCTTAGCTTTATGATTTTCAGACTTTAATGTTCTTGTGTGTACCTGGTAGTTCACTTATTCTTAGTGCTGTGTGATACCACTGTGTGAATATTCTGCAGCGTTTTAACCATTCTTCTGTTGATGGACATTTTGGTTGTTTCCAGTTTTTTACTAACAATGTTGTTAGAACATTCTTGTTCCTGTCTCTTGGTAAAGAGAAGGATGAGAATTTTTTTGTTTTTAAGATTGGATAATTTTTATGATCTGTCTTTGAGTTTGCTAACATTTTCTTCCGTCAAGTCCATCCAGTGAATTTTTAATTTCAGTTATTGTTCCTTTTAATTCTACAATTTCCATTTGGGTCTTTTAAAATATTTTGTTTTATCACTGAGATTCCCTATATGTTCACTCAGTAAGACAATATGCTCCTTTAAGTCATAAAATATACTTACAGCTGCTTAAAGTTGTCTGCAAAATCTAACATCTGTGCCATCTTGGGGTCACATTTTCCAGTTTCTTTGCATGTCTAATACTTTTGAATTGCATACTGGAAGTTGTTCCTGATACATTGTAGAGACCCTGAATACTGTTGTGTTCATCTGAAGAGTGATGATTTTTGTTCTATCAGGTGTTTCAGTTACTGGCAGGTCACCTTGAATTTGTGCAAAATTAGTTTTATGATGTCTTAGAACAAAGCCCGTATCTGTGGCAAGCCCACACCCAGCCCCTTGAACTTGGCAGGACTCAAACTCCAAAACTATGTCTTCCTCTCAGATCTTATCAAGGCTATTAAGTAGTCTTTTTCTTAGATTATATACTCTGGGTACAAATTCTTTGTTCCTCGAATGTGTTGCAAATACATCTTCTCAGATTATGGCTTGCCTTTTCATTTTCTTTATGACATGTTGGTGGATAGAAGTTATTCTATCCATTGTAATGCAGTAAAATTTCATTTCTTTTTTTAAGGATAGTGCTTTTCCCAACTTCTTTAGGAAATCTTTTCTTATCACAAAGTCATAAAAATAATCTCTTCTAAAAATTTAAGTTTACCTTCCCCTGTTAAGTCTTTAAGGGATCTGGAATTGATTTTTATACCTGGTGTGAGGTAGGAATTCAATTTCCTGTTTTCGTATGGATACTCAGTTGTGTCCGCTCCTTTTACAGTCCATCTTTTCTCCAATGTCAGTTTTGAGATATATGACATATGCATCTAACTCTTTCAGGTTGTTTTGTTCTATTCCACTGGTTATTTTGTCTATCTGTGTGCCAATAAACATTGTTTTCATTACTATAAGTTTCCAAGTCTTGCTATATGGTAAGAAAGTCTGCTCATACTATGATTCTCTTTCAAGAGTGTCCTGGCTGGTCTTTGACCTTTGCTTCTCTCTCTCTTTCTCTCTCTGTGTCTCTGTGTCTGTCTCTCTGTCTCCCTCTGTATATATTTTATATATATATATATATATATATATATATTTATATCTATATAAAATTAGAATCAGCTCACTCATCAAATTCCTATGTATTAGGGACCTATCATGTTTTCAGCTGAAGAAGAGTGGTTTAAGAATATGTGATAAGGTCTTTATTTATCATGTGCTTACATTCAAATTGTAGAGAGGATTAATATTCATGAAACATTGAAGAACATAAGATGGTATGTAAAGTGCAGTATTGTTTGGAATGTGTTAGATGTAGAGGAGGAGCCCAGAAGAGAGTTGGATAAAGAAGGTAGGAGAGATTAGTGAGACCTCAGAGAAGAGGGTAGGGCTTAAAGGGTGAGAGGAAGAGAAGGAGAGGTATTCTCAGAGGTGATAGAAATAAAAATAACCTGAGTGTTAATGCATATTCGTTTACAAAGTGCTTTCATATATATTATCTCATTTGGTCCTCAAAGAATACTACTGGGTAGCATTTTAGGGCACATAGAGGGAAAGTGATTTGCCTGAGAATCCTGTTTGTAAATGCTAGGCTGAAACTTCGGACCAAATCTTCTATTTCTAGTCCAGAATTCTCTCCCCTGTATCCCCTTATCTCTCTGTATATAAGAATTGTTTCATATAAAAGAAATCCAGGAGGCCTGGAACTGAGGTCTGTGTTATCCATGTGCCTTTTTCCTTACCCACAGTGTGTCAGGAATCAGGACAAGCTGCTTCATTTGAGACTCTGTGTAAAGCTTTTAGCATCCAGGCAGACTTAGCTAGGGGGCCTGAAGAGGGGATTTGGGGAGCAAATAAAATAAGAGTGGCAGATAAGAATCACATGGCCTCAAAAAAATCTTGCATACCTCTTAGGAAATTAAATTTAATATAGAATCAATATGTTGATACCATGGCTCTATTATAACAGGCTTGTTTTTCCTTAAAAAGAATGTCATGAAGTATTTGTATATTTTTATCAGGCAAAATTTGCTGGGCTTACATTTGGCACAACATTGGTTTGGGCGCAGAACTAGTCCTCCAAAGCAAAATAGCTGAAGTTTTAAAGTTAATTCTCACTGCCAGCAGTTTCCCTTTCTTCATCTATCCCTAACTCTTCAATCGTTGAGTCCCGTCTGGTAGCCAGTGCCCTCTTCAGGACTCTCCCTCACTCTTAAGCAACACCAGTGTTCAAGGTTGAATGTGACTGATGCATGTTAGGGTAAACTGATTTATGATAAGCCATTTTGATAGCTTTCAGAAGCATATTCATTTGATTAAAGCAAAGCTTCAAGCTGAAGAGATAAAGGTATGTGATAGTGGACTTTCTAGCAGTTACCACCGTTGAGTGGGAGGCAGGCAGCACAATTAGAGAAAGAAAATTTTAGTTTTAGTCTTTCACCTTATATCTGAAGTCACAAGTCAGCAAGTATTTGCTGAGTACCTACAAAGTGCAAATCAGCAAACTTTTACTGAATGCCTACAATATGTCTCACTATGGGATGTATGGTTTAATCTCAAGAAATTTAGGGTCTATTAGAGATGATATAACTTGGGAATTCTTTTTAAAAAGGTTTTTATTTTTTATTGAAATATAGACCATTTACAATGTTGTGTTAGTTTCTGGTGTACAGCATCATGATTCAGTTCTCTCTCTCTCTCTATATATATAGGTATGAATATATATGTATATTCATATTCTTTTCCATTATAGGCTATTACAAGATATTGAATATAGTTCCCTGTGCTGCATAGTAGGACCTTGTTGTTCATCTATTTTATATATAGTAGTTTGTATCTGCAAATCCTGAACTCCCAATTTATCCCTTTACCCTCCTTCCCCAGCTGTTAACCATAAGTTTGTGATCTATGCCTGTGAATCTGTTTCTGCTTTGTAAATAAATTCATTTGTGTCATGTGTTATTTTTTAAGATTCCACATATAAGTGATATCGTGTGGTATTTTTCTTTCTCTTTCTGCCCTATTTAACTTAGTATAACGATCTCCAGGTCTATCCATGTTGCTGCAAATGGCATTGTTTTATTCTTTTTTATGGCTGGCTAGTATTCCATTGTATATACATACCACAACTTCTTTATGGGAATTCTTAATTTGGGATCTTTAGGAATTCTAGGAACTGTCTAAAATTCATGCAGTAGTATTTTTTTTTCTGGGGCGGGGAGGGCAGAAGGGTCTAGGTCATTCATCAGAATCTCAAAGGAGTCTATAGCCACCTCCCTCCCCCCAAAGCTTAAAAATTACTGGCAAGAGTTCTGTATTCCATCTGCATCCAGACTCCAGGACTATGGTAGGGGTGGGCTCGTTTCCTTCTCAAATAATGACGTCGCGGTCAGGATTTGGAATCACTTCTCAAGGCTTGCTCCAGCTTTGTCACTGCTACAGGTTAGGTTGGGAAGCAGATTCTGCAACTGATAATAGCCTTTAGGAAGTTTATTAGGGAGTGCTTCTGAGATTAACACTTGTAAAAGGGGAGGGAGGAAAGCAGGATTGGACAGAGGGAGAAATTTTAGTGCCATCTCAGAGGATGCTGTGGTTGATCACACAGGGAGTTCTGAAGCTTGTCTCCTGAGCTGGGGCCAGAGGCTTGGCCTATGCACCTCCCATTGTTCAGTGATTGGATGAGGACTGCCCCTGTGAGGAAGAATGACCTTGGGGGAGGTGGCCATCTCCATCTAAGGTAGTTCCAGGGGCAAGGGTCAGGTAGGGAGGGACAAAAAATGGTGTAATTCCTTCCTTTTCAGTGTTCACAAGAGTCTAGCTCTGTGCTGCTCAGATCCATTTTATTTGTGTGTAAGGTCTGGGAGAAACTCCCTCAGGATTCTAATTAGACTGTCCTCTTGGGTAAGCTGATTTTACGGGTGTGACAGTAAATTTTTGTCGACTTTATCTCCCACCCGTGGAAAGCATATGTCTTAACAAGTCCTCCAATATGCTAGCCACTTGTCCATCTGATCCTATTATCAATATAATCATCATCTATATAGAGCATCAGTGTGATGTTCTGTGGGGTTTTCAGCCAGACAACCAGGTTTCTTCAGAGAGTGGGAGAGTTAATATAGCTCTGGGACAAGGCTATAAATGTCTCATAGCCACCTTAATCTGCTCTACCGAAGACAGCACATCTGGAACAGCAGCTGCAGTTGGGGATACTACTTGGTTGGGTTTGCATTGATTTCCTTTCATACTCCAGGACTTGCCTTTTTTTTTTTTTCAGGAGCCAGACTAGTAAATTAAACAAAGACATGATGGGGACCACCCTCTTTGCATTGTTTAGATCTTTTAAGGGTAGCACTACTTTTTGCCATTTCTCCAGGATGCCACATTGATTTGGCTTTATTATCTTGGCTTGTTTGTAAGCCAAGGGGTGGGGGTCAGTTTCAGAGTTTTCACTTGGCCTTCCTCATTATGATAGCTCTTACCCCACAGGCCAAGGAACTGATACAGAGGATCTACCAAATCTTAAATGTGTCCTTCCAGTTTTACGTTTGGGGATCCAAGAAATGACTGCTGTGGGTATTGCAGACCCAGGGGATTTTCTGTGAATAGGATCTGGGCTAGGACAGTTTTTACTAAATCCCATATGACCCCACTGTAATGGGGGACCTTGTGCTGTTTTAGGTCTCCGGAAATTAATGTCAATTTTGACCCTGTGTCCAGCAGTCCTTTTGGAAAGTCCCTTTCCTCAGTGCATGGTTACCTGAGTAATGGCTACAGAGGCCCACGTGGGGAGAAAACATGGGGAAACATTATGTGTTCGCTTGCTGTTATGTTACAGGAGCATTCCATTTGGGAATCTGGCTTCTCTTTCAGGCAAGTATTTCTGTATCTGAACACTGGCTCAGGTTCAGAAACCAAGCAAAGGACCATGACGTTTTATTGGGACCTCGGACCTCAGCTTCCTGATTATCCATCCTTGATTTATTTTGATTTTATAGTTTTATAGTTTGAGTAATACCCTTGTCACCATTCCACTTATTTTGTCCTTAGGGATTGTTTGTTCTATTAATCGTCTCCGTAACTCTGTGTCTCAGGCCTTCTGGCTATCCCCCAACTTGCCCGTCACTGTGATAATTACATCCACCTGACCTCTGCCTGTTAAGCATTGCTACCTGGCTATGGAGGCAGGGGAAGGTGCTGGGCGTGGGCCCTTTCATCTTCATTCTCATTGTTATCCATGAGTGGTTTTGTGATGGCATCCGTACCATCAGCCCTGGTTCACAGAAGGCAGCCACCATTGAATTTCTCAGCTTTGGTAAGTGCTGTACCCTCTGGGGTTTCCTGGCCTTCCGTGGTAGATCTGTCTAGCATGGCTCACCCCTGCCTTTCAACCCTTCTTCCATGATCTGCCATGGAAGTTCTGGTATTTCTACTTCACTTAGTGTGGCCCATTGACTTTCCTATGCTTTTTTTTGGTCTTTAACTCTTATCTTTTACTGAAGTGTAGTTGATTTACAATGTTAGTTTCAGATGTACAGCAAAGTGATTCAGTTATGCATATATATATATATATATTTTTTTCAGACTCTTTTCCATTACAGCTCATTAAAATAAATTGAATATAGTTTCCTGTGCTATACAGTAAGTCCTTGTTCTTTATCTATTCTGTATATAGTAATGTGTACCTGTTAATACCAAACACCTAATCTATCCCTACCCCCTTCCCCCATTGTAATCCCAGTTTGTCTTCTATGTCTGTGAGTCTATTTCTGGTTTATAAACAAAATTTGTATTTTTTTTAAATTCCATATATAAGTGACATCATATGATATTTGTTTTTGTCTGTCTGACTTACTTCACTTTATATGATAATCTCTAGGTCCCTCTATGTTGCTGCAAATGGCATTATTTCATTCTTTTTTTATGACTGAGTAATATTTATGAGTGAGTAATATATACCACATCTTCTTTATCCATTCATCTGTTGATGGGCATTTAGGTTGTTTCCATGTCTTGGCTATTGTAAATAGTGCTGCTATAAAGATTGGGGTGTATGTGTCTTTTTGAATTATAGTCGTCTCCAGATATATGCCCAGGAGTAGGATTGCTGGATCATATGGCAAATCTATTTTTAGTTTTTTAAGGAAACTCCATGGTATTTTCCATAAGGCTACACCAATTTACATTCCCACTAACAGTGTAGGAGTGTTCCTTTTTCTCCACAGCCTCTCCAGCATTTATCATTTGTGGACTTTTTAATGATGGCCATTCTGATTGGTGTGAGGTGATACCTCATTGTAGTTTTGATTTGCATTTCTCTGATAATTAGTGATTTTGAGCATCTTTTCATGTGCCTGTTGCCATCTGGATATGTTCTTTGGAGAAATGTCTGTTTAGGTATTCTGCCCATTTTTTGATTGGGTTGCCTTTTTTTTTTTTAAATTAAGCTGTATGAGCTGTTTGTGTATTTTGGAAATTAATCCCTTGTCAGTGGCATCATTTGCAAATATTTTCTCCCATTTTGCAGATTGTCTTTTCTTTTTGTTTATGGTATCCTTAGCTATGCAAAAGCTTTTAAGTTTAATTAGGTCCTATTTGTTTATTTTTGCTTTTACTTCCATTACTCTAGGAGCTGGTTCAAAAAAAAATATTGCTACAATTATGTCAAAGAATTTTTTTTTAATAGTGGTATTGGGGATTGAACCAATTAGCATGCATGCTAAGCATGTGCTCTTCCACTGAGCTATTACCCTACCTGCTCTTTTGCTTTTAGGAACCATCCTAGGAATGTGTCTGCACATCTCCTGGGATCCTTGCCAGGGTGTTATATCATGTATCCAAAGAGTGTGTTCCCAAAGTGATACACTCTGCATTATTCACCCTCACGTTCTGCCCTTCTTGATGGAGCATGCTCAGGGTCCAGGCCCTGTGTGCCCTCCTCACCCCTGCTGCTGCGTGTGGACTGGGCCCTGCAGCTTCTTTGTGGCCCCTTCCTTCCTACCAGGCTCCAGGGCCAGATCCTTTTTCTCCCTTCCTTCCCAGCTTGCCTACACTTAAATAGCATTTCCTATTTATGATTACACAGTTGGATTATATTGTAACTTCAACCTTGTTATTGGCCTAATGATTGGAAGGGGAGGTGAGGGTCAGTCCTGAAGGGGACACACGTTGTTTTGATCGGGAGAAGCCTCAGTGTTACCTCCAAGCAAGAGGAGGGTACCAGCCCCTAAGAAGGAGGAGTGGGCCACTCCTGCAGGCTCAGAAGGTTAGGGGAAGTATAGGAATTTGGCATTTTCAGGTGGATCAACCCAGATGCCTCCATCCCATGTGTTGTGATCTGGTTCTTTTCCAGCCAGGACTCTCTACGTGGGTGGGGAGTTTAATCTACTCAGTGTTCAGCTGCTCTTACTAATAAGTTCTGGGACTGACCCTCAGCCTTTTCTGCCCTCCCACTGCAGGTGATGACAGCCTCTTCATACACTATGAAAGATGCCATCTGGCTTTTACATTTAGCCTTTCATTGATGATTAATTACTTTCAGCTTTTTATTATCTTTTCCCACAGTGTCCATTGTGTTTAGCAACAGCCTCACAATTTCGTTATCTCCATTATTACTATTTTGTTTAAATTTCTCCAATGCATGATACATCATGCCAGCCGATGCCTTTCTTTCCACCAGTATAGTACCCCAGTTCACCCCAGGTAAAAATTGTAACAATTACACTGCTACCTTATGCCACCCAGTACCATACAACCCCACCAGTGTTGGGATACTCATTGCCAACTAGGTGATCCAGTTCCAAAATCCTAACGTCCACTTTCTCTGACTACCCCTGGTACCAACTGAAGATTAGCGTGCAAGGGATTTGCTAGGAATTGCTATTAGGATCAAAATCTATGGAAAAGTAGGGAAATTGTGCAGTCCTAGTGGAAGCTTCAGCTGATCCCAGAGTGAGTTCAGAAGCTGGGATGGCATGGCCCTTTATGATTACCCCAAGCTGGGGTAATAGGGTTTAGTATTAAACCCTACATATCAAAGAGTCATTGGATGCAGGATGGTTTGTAAGGGCCCATGACCTTGGCAATACATCTGTCTTGGCCACGGTGATGCGTGTAGGGCCTGACAGCTGAGGGCTTTGTGCTGGCAGCACTCCTAGGAGCTGGGAGTGACTTTCATCCCAGAAGGGAGATCCGTGTGGAGCATCACACTATTTAAATATAGGCACTAGTTAGGATTTTTAAAATCTTGCAAGTGACATCCCCAGACCTCATCTGCCTTTGTTGATGAAATAGATGTCATTGTCTTAATAGTAAAGAATAAGTAGTAAACTTATAGACTAAATGCTCTTTTAAGGTTGGGCAAGCTAGTTGGAAGTGATAAGAGCAGGATTGGACTCTATGTTCTTGAGCAAATCACTTCACCTTTGAGCCTCTTTCCCTCTCTGTAAACTAGAATGCTAGTCCCTGCCCTGCTTGTCTTCTGTTGATTCAGGGTCTCATTAACCATTTTAGACAATGTATTTGAACATGATCTCTGATTTCAAAACTTCAGCCAACCTAGCACAGTTCCCTGTGCATAGTAGGACCTGTTACAAGTAATAAGTGGTGGCAGGACCCCCTTATCCAAAAGGGTTTCCGTACAGTTAAAATTTTATTTCATTGGAAGTCTTTTCAGAATGCTAAACCCTTGAGAAAGAAAGCATATTAAGTTCCTATCGCTGGTTCACACCCTAGGATGTATGGAGGAGCCTCCCCATGTAAAGAGAGGGGTCCCAAGAAGGAGATATGTGAGAATGTTGAAAATATGCTGCCTGGCCCTGGCTCTGCATCAACACTTGCATTGCTGGCTGGGTTAGCTGGGATGAGTGGGCTGTCACTTATTGGTTTGCTCTGATGAGAAGCTTGGAGCCCTCCTACAGCAAGAAAGGGCTTGCCCATTTTTCCAGTTAGATTCTAACTCACCTAAGTTTCATTCAAGTCTACTGAACTCTGCAGGAACCCAGAGTCCCTCAGAGATCTCCAAATCCTAGCAATCCTGGCAGTGTGTGTAAGGGACTGGGCAGGTATGAATAGACAGGAATTGCTCACTGTCTATTCAGTAGAAATTGAGTGGAAAAAGCAAACTGATAAAACACAGTCTCAAAATTTACCTCATTCATCATTTCTAATGTTTTAGATTACAGCTAGTGCACTCCATTCAGTCACTCCTCAACTCCTGGCAGGAGGTAATAATGACACCTATTTTTGGCAGAGTGGATAATGATAAAAATCCTTTGCATCCACAAAGAGACTGTTTGCAACGTTGTTCTCTGCTCACAGAGCCCAACTAAAATCCGCCTGTGTCTGTTCAAGTCCATGGAGAAGCAGACTCCAAGGTGGCATGAGAAGCCCAAGTGATTTCTTGAGGGGGCAGTGGGGAGCAGGAGAAGGCAGACATGGTGATGCAGGTCTGACACCTGAGGAAGGAAGAAGGGAAGGAAGCAAGACTGGGTAAGAAGAGTCTTTGCAGCACAGTTGCAAAAGAGGTTCAGCCAGGCCAATGGGGAGTCCTCAAGCTAGTTATACACTGGGGAAGTCCTGCATCTTGCTGGATTGGGCCTACCTTAATCTCCTCACTGTGCTTAATCATTGTCAATTACACACCCCACAGCAGGAGTTCTGAGCTGTGCGTTTTCGTCACCACAAGCGTCCAGGCCATGCACTGCACAGATCTATTTCTTTCCATAGCTCAGGGAGCAGCTTCTGCATAGTTCCCCATAGCCTCTCTTCCTGAGAGGAAACCTAGAAGAGTTTAATGGCCCATCCTCTCCCTCCTCCACCATCCATCCAAATTCCCCTCACTCTCAGCCATCACCTTGGCAGGTCATGGTAATTCCCAGTATTGTGACCCAAACCTTCATCTCAAGGGGCCTGAGCTCTTAGTAATCATACCCTTCTCAGGCTGGTGTTGCTACAAATATCTGTTTACAGTTATAAGGCAAGGGAGTTCCAGTAGGCACGACTTGACTCCCTTCCTTCCTGAAGTAAAGAGCCAGCTACTGGTCACAGCTCCGGAATCTATTCTCACTTCAGGCCACTTTGATACCTGTGCATGACCAAGAGCTCAGCTTGTATCTTCACCCACTGGGAAGGTTTTTCTTCTCTGTTATCTTTCTAGGACAATTCTGAATGTGGCTGTAACGCAGCTGCGATCCGTTTTCAGCTTGTATCTACATACAGCTTGTGACCAACATTTTAAAAATTGAGATATAATTCATGTACAATACAAATTTGTGAGTCATTGGCAAGCAAAACTTGGGTCTTTTCCTGCTTCTTCAGCTGGTGGTGTAGGACTCCCTGTATGGCCATAGATGCAAGCTGAGAGAGAGGCACTGGTGCAGCCATGGTGGGTGATCTGGCGTCTATAACCTCTGCTCCTGCTCCGGCTCAGTCACAGATGTACCATCTCATCTGAAGACGGACCGTGGCTGGGCCTGTCCCACTTTACGACTTGGCAGGTCCAATAGCATGCAGCTCTTAGTGGACAGCTGTGTGGTCACTTGATTACCCCAGGGCCAAGCATTCTGTCTCTGTCAGGGTCCCACCAGGAACTATTTTTCAAAGGCATAAAATTCTCCACTGCAGATGGCATTGCCTTCCTCCAGAATCCCAGGGACCTGCTTTGTGATTCTCCAACTGGGGCTTGCCATAGATTCCACAATGTATCTTTTTTTCTCCTGCTAACACCCACTACATGATAGGATCTGCTGGATAGTATGGCCCAAATAGCAGGACAGGTCTGTTGTACCTGTCCTGTAGCCCTTTCCTGCTCTGAGCTCCACCCAATCAGGCACCCCCTTATTATTAGACCTCTAAATGGTTCTCTGAAGTGGCAAGCCACTGGTGCTTCAAAGGTTTATCTTCCACCAGTGCCACACATGTGTTTTATCAAGACCTCTAGTGTACTAGTGACCTTTTGTTCATCTTGTCATTGATAGAATGGATCAGCATAATGTTCTGTGGGATGGCCAGATGGCCAGATCTCTTCAGACTTTATCTCAATAGAGGGCGGGAGAATGAACATAACTCTGAAGCATTACTGTAAGTGTAATATTGTATTGTCATTGGTCTCACATGAATGCTGAATGGAAAAGAATGCATTAGTTAAATCAAGTCCCATACTCCAGACCTTATTCGTCTGCTCTAGCATTAACACTAAGCCCAGCACAGTGGCTACAGTTGGGACAACTACTTGGTTGAGCTTGTAGTCTACCCGCATCCTCTGGGAGCCATCTAGTTTCTGCAGGGGTGAGACTGGTGAATTGAGTGAAAAAATGATAGGTCTTAACATCCTGTAGGTCTTTAATGAAGGCACTAATCTCCATCCCTGCCAAGTGATATTATGTTTGATTCACTATCTCGGCTTGCGGGGACTCACTTTCAGAGTTCCCACTTGGCCTTCTCCACTCTGACAGCTCTTACCCCACAGGTCAAGGACTCAATGTAAGGATTACTCTGACTGCTGAGTATATCAGTTCCACTCATACGTTCAGGCACTGTGGGAGTGAGCACTGAGTGGGTCCGTAGACCCTGTGGGTTCACTGTGAGTTGGACAGTAGCCAGGACTCTATTTACTTTGTGGCCCCACCTAAAATAATAACGGGCGGAGTGATGATGCTTTGGGTCTCTAGGTATCAATGTTAACTCAGATTCTGTGTCCAATAGTTCTCAGAAAGTCTGGAAATTTCCATATCCCACTATATAATCACATGAGAAAATGTCCCTAGGTCCTTTAACTGTCCCTAAAACTCTGCGTGTCCGGTCCCTGCAGCCACTGTTACTTTGGGCCTCATCCTTCGCATAGATATTAATGAGCCTGCCTATGCGATGGCCTTTCCTATCATGAGATCTGACCTGCCAAGGAGAACCATCACTCAGCTTCTTAGTGACGCCAGGTGGATGGGGAGTCCTCAAGCCAAAGCTGCCTGTCTGTCTTGCTGAAATGAGCCTGCCTTAGTATCCCTGCTGTGCTCAGTCATTGGTTGGGAGTGGCCAGCAGAAGCCTGGCACAAATGTGGTGGCAAATCTAGAGGAGGAGCAGCTGAGCCGTCAGTCCGTGATGCTCCCTGCAGCAGGGGGCCTCGGCACTTTTCCTGGCTGCTGCACAGCCTCTCTCAGGAAGCATCCAGGAGTGGAAAGGGCCTCTAGTTTAACATGGTAACAGGAAGGAACAATTGTACCCAAGACACTAGGCATAGTTTCTGTTTTTTTTTTTTTTCCCTAAAATATTTCTGGAAAATTCACTTTCAAATACAAATTCTCCTATATGCCTGACATTTAAACAATTGAGATATAATTCACATACCATAAAAGTCACCTATTAAAGTATACAATTGAGTGGTTTTTACTATATTCACAAAGTTGTACAAGTACCACAACAGTTTCAGAACATTTCATCACCCCAAAAAGAAACTGGATACTTCTTAGCAATCACTCCCCACTCCTCCCTTCTGCCTCGTCCCAGGCAACCACAAATCTACTTTCTGTCTCTATGGATTTGCCTATTCTGGATATTTTATATAAATGGAATCACAATACATGGCCTTTTTTGTGGGGCTTGTTTCACTGAGCGTAGTATTTACAAGGGTCATTCATGTTGTAGTATCAGTACTTCACTCCTTTTTATGGTTAAATGATAGTCCTTTGTATGGATATACCATGTTTGATTTATCCATTCGTCAGTGGATTGTCATGTGGATTGTTTCCACTCTTTGGTTATTATGAATTATACTGCTCTGAATATTTGTGTACACAATTTTGTGAATGTATGTTTTCGTTTCTCTTGGGAGAAGAGTGAGTTGCTGGGTCAGAAGGTAACTCTATGTTTAACTCTATGAAGAACTGTTTTCCAAGCTGTTTTCCAAAATGTATGCTTGACAGTTTTATAGGCATTTTGGAAGATACGAAAGTGAAGATAATCCCTCATTCCAAAGAATTTATAATTTACAGTGGATGAGGCAATGAGATTAACCTCCATACATTAAACCATAATTATAATACAGCTTATAATTAAGAGCCAAACCATGCAGCACTAAATTAAAAGAGGCTCTACAGTGATACACACTTTTAGAGCGGGAAGGGAAGGATGCATGTGTATTAAAGGGCTATGCCCCTGAAAGCCTGCATTTCCACAACCCTCTTCAACAAGATCAGCCTGGGACTACTTGAGACAAAGAAGTGGCAACTATTCCAAACTCTAGAAAGACTGCCCTGTGTCAGGGATGTTTCCTGCTTTCTTCGTTTTACATTATTTTTTAAGATAAGAATCTGATATGGTGGATGTAGTTTGAACTTATGTTTTAGATACTATCTTCAAGAGCGAACATAAATTTGAGTAAAACTACTTCCACTCTCTGATCTGGTCTCCCTTGTGACGCATGGTACACATTTGCTGACTCACTTGTTAGAGCTATGGTTCAAATCTGTGGCGAGGAGCAGAAGAAAGTGACTAGTTCACAGAGGGAATGAACCCGAGGCCATGTTAAGAAATATCCTGGGACGTTTTCTATTTCATGCTAAAACAGTATTGGAGCATTAGTATTCTACTTCCTTTCCTTCAGTGGTCTTCTTAATGGATGGGGTCTCATACTTTCCATTTGCTGTTTGTTTATTTTTCAGAGACCAAATACTTGATAGGATGGGAATTATTCCCACTGAATTATTCTGAGGTACTTATTAAGTAGGACTGGCATCACCTCTGGTCCATTTCATGTTGATGTTTGCAGTTGATTTCCCACTCACTGAATTTCCTAATCCCCCTCTCAGCATCTGGACCTTGCTGTTCTCCTTGAGGAAATCAGCAGCTGCTGGCAGCCCTAGAGGGCTCTGCTAACCTACACTCTCACCTGAAATTGCTCACCCAATTTGTCCTTCACGGAGAGATTTGTTTTGAACCTTACACACCCTCCTCTCTGAGCTCCCTCCCCTTCTTACGAGGACGACATTCATTTTGAATTTTAAGTAAGAAAATATGGGGAGTGGGGGAGAAGAAAGCCTTTTCTGTTTGTGCACTAAGGAGCGTGTTCTGTATCCCTTTTTGAAGGAGCAGAGACTTGATAATGGACTCGTCCCCTCCATTTGTTAAAATTCTCATCTTTTAGTAATAAAAAAACCCCAAATTGCATAGTGAATCTGTCTTTATTTTCTCCATGACTAAACACTGCATTTTTCAGCACTTAACAAGTCTTTGTTCTGAAAATTGGTTTCAGATCAGACCCTGCTTCCTAATGAGGCAACGACTTAGTTGGTAACACATTTTTTTCCCCTGGACTGTAAACAGCAGCAGACATGTAAAAAGGCACAGAAGATGGATGGGAAACAAAAGTATGCAATTCTCCCTTTCCTCACAGGGACTCACAGGGTCTGTGAGTAATAAAGGATTGATGAAAGACCCAGGTCTTTGATTGAGATTCTTCTAATTAGAAGTGCTAATTAATACCTACTATATAACCAGCCCTGGTCATTGTTTTTTGAGGACCCCAGAAAAGACTTGCTGCAATCTAATCTGAGAGGGAAGATTTGAATCTTGTTATTTCTAGGCTTCCTATCTGTCACATCAAGTCGGAATCCTTCTCTTTGCTTGGAGAGCTTGTGTAACCTGTGATTCACTTGCCGTTTTAATTTTACTTCCCATTTTCTTCCCCCAAAGGAACTCTTCTAAAATCTGTCTGGTCTTCTGGGTCATTTTCACTGACCTTCACTCATTGCTTTCTAGCTCCTGCATTCCAGACCCCAAGCTTTCCATCTTTCAGAGTCGGACTCCAAAGAAGTAGCTTTCACTTCTTTTGGAAGCTTCTCTGATCACTATAGCATTTCCTGATCATTTCAGTCTATTTTCTCAACGCTACAGCAGGAGTCTCTGTTAAATAATTTGGTTCTTTTTAAAACTGAAGCATAGTTGATTTACAATGTTGTGTTGAGGGGGAGGGTATAGATCAGTGGTAGATGGCATGCCTAGCATGCACGAGGTCCTGGGTTCCATCTGCATTACCTCTGTTAAAATAAATAGATACATAAATTTTAAAAACCTAATTACCCCCCCCAAACAAAACAAAACAAAATGTTACGTTAATTTCTGGTGTACAGCATAGTGATTCAGTTATACATATATACATTCTTTTTCATATTCTCTTTCATTATAGGTTATTACAAGATATTAAATACATAGTTCCCCATGCTATATAGTAGGACCTTGTTGTTTATCTATTTTATATATAGTAGTTTATATCTGCAAATCCCCAACTCCTTTTTAAATTTTTATTTTATTATTTAAAAATTATTTATTTATTTATTAAAACTTTTTTTTATTGAAATACAGTCAGTTACAATGTGTCAGTTTCTGGTGTACAGCACAATGTCCCAGTCATGCATATATATACATATATTCATTTTCATATTCTTTTTCATTAAAGGTTATTACAAGGTATTGAATACAGTTCCCTGTGCTATATACATAGAAGAAACTTTTTTTTTAAAATCTGTTTTTATATAGTGGCTAATATTTGCAAATTTCAAACTCCCAAATTTATCCTGTCCCACCCTTTCCCTGGTGACCATAAGACTGTTTACTATGTCTATGAGTTCATAGTGTCCTTTTTCTTCTTTTTTTTTTTTTAGATACCACATATGAGTGATAATCATATGGTATTTTTCTTTCTCTTTCTGGCTTACTTCACTTACAATGATGATCTGTAGGTCCATCCGTGTTGCTGCAAATGGCATTATTTTATTATTTTTTATGGCTGAGTAGTATTCTATTGTATAAATATACCACAACTTCTTTATCCAGTCATCTGTTGATGGACATTTAGGTTGTTTTGATATCTTGGCTATTGTATACAGTGCTGCTATGAACACTGGGATGCATGTATCTTTTTGAATTAGAGTTCCCCCTGGGTATATACCTGGAATTGGATTGCTGGATCATATGGTAAGTCTATTTTTAGTTTTTTGAGGAATCTCCATACTCTTTTCCATAATGGCTGCACCAAACTACATTCCCACCAACAGTGTAGGAGTGTTCCCTTTTCTCCACACCGTCTCCAGCATTTATTGTCGTGGATTTTTGAATGATGGCCATTCTAAATGGTGTGAGGTGATACCTCATTGTGTTTTGATTTACATTTCTCTGATAATTAGTGATATTGAGTATTTTCTCATGTGCCTATTGGCCATTTGTATGTGCTAATTGGAGAATTGCTTCTTTAGTTCTTCTGCCCATTTTTGGATAGGGTTGTTTGGTTTTTTTCTTATTAAGTCGTGTGAGCTGCTTATATATTCTGGAAATTAAGCCTTTGTCAGTCATATCACTTGCAAATATTTTCTCCCATTCCATAGGTTGTGGTTTTGTTTATGGTTTCCTTTGCTGTGCAAAAGCTTGTAAGTTTAATTAGGTCCAATTTGTTTATTTTTGCTCTTATTTCTATTGCCTGGGTAGACTGCCCTATGAGAACATTGCTAAGATTTATGTCAGAGAATGTTTTCCCTGTTTTCTTCTAGGAGATTTATCACGTCTTGAGTTATATTTAAGTCTTTAAGCCATTTTGAGTTTTTGTGTATGGTGTGAGGGAGTGTTCTAACTTCATTGATTTATATGCTGCTATCCAGTTTTCCCAACACCATTTGCTGAAGAGACTGTCTTTTCTCCATTGTATATTCTTGCCTCCTTTGTTGAAGATTAATTGACCATAGGTCTGTGGGTTTATTTCTGGGCTCTCTATTCTGTTCCATTGATCCTTATGTCTGTTTTTATGCCAATACCATGCTGTTTGTAGCTCTGTAGTATTGTCTGAAGTCTGGGAGGGTTGTTCCTCTAGCTTTGTTCTTTTTCTTCAGTATTGCTTTAGCAATTCTGGGTCTTTTGTGATTCCATATAAATTTTAGGATTGTTTGTTCTAGTTCTGTGAAAAATCTCCTGAGTAGTAATCCCCAATTCATCCCTCTCCCCCGCCTTTTCCCTTTGGTCACTGTAAGTTTGTTTTCTATGTCTGCAGAGAACTTGGTTCTTGATTATAAATTATTCTGTATTGTTCAATAGTTCCAACTGCCTTGTGATAATTTCCTTCAGAGTTGAGAAAATATCTTAGGTTGCTTGTCTCTCTTAGGGCACTTAACATTTATCTATCAAGTCAACAATATTTATACTCATTCTGTATCAGATCCAGTTCAAGGCATGGGAGATACAGTTCCTGCCCACATGGATCTTCTACTTTAGTGGGAAAGGCAGACAATATATAAAGCAAACAAATGGATAATCTAATATCAGATAGTGGTAAGTGATAAGAGCAGTCTTGAGTACATGTAAATTCTTAATCAATCATTCATTTTGGAGAATGAGTGGAGACCAATTAGAGAATAATATAGTAAACAATCTCATGCAAATTATTTGTGCATTTTGCAGCATATCTCTGGTATCATCTTGGGTATTTGATTTTGCAATGCTTCTTCATCTCTTCATCATGCTCATGTTCCATAATGTGTATACACACAATCACATCAAACACAATATCATCACCATTTCCACACTCCAGTGATGAGACTTAGTTTTACTTGCATAATTCATTGGTCTGCCAACTGTTTAAAACCAAGCTTCTGATAATTATTCTCTGTTTTGATTCCTGTTGAATTAAAAGGACTTTAGAATCATCTGATCCACTCCTTTACGTTATAGGTAGATAAATTGAGGCCCAAAATATATGTGTCATTACCTAAAACTATATAGTAACTTATTGGCAGAATTAGGACTAGAACCTGAGTTTCAGATAGTCTCCCCAACTCCCACCACATGATTTCACCATCTAATCTGAAATGGCTTCTCCTTGACCCTTACCAGCTGCCAAGATCAGTACTGTATTTTCTGATGTGGGACTGTTTTCCCACTAAAAAAATGCTCTGAAAGCCCACCTTATTTAAGGCTGTATCCTCACTGTTTACTGTACTGCCTGGCACATGGCTGTATCCACTAAATGTTGGATGAATGAAGGTATTAGTGAATAATTTAAGTACATCTTACTTTTGCAAGAAATGCATTTCTAAAAAGTGGTGTGTAAAATGAATTTCAGCAAATAGAATGTGACTTTCTTCTTGATTTCCCATTCAAAGAAGAAAGATGACTATCTTTATTTTTAATTTGCCTTTGATTCAAAAGTAATTCCTTATATTTTAAACTTTAAGTTTTTCCCTCCCAGCTCAGGACTTTGTAAAGCAGTTCATAGCATAAAAGCTAACACTGTAGTATACTAAAGAACTGCTACTTAGAGTCACTGTGGTTAACTTTTAGTACGTTGAGGCATGATTTATTCTGTCTCTTTCCTCAACCTATTATGTATCTACTTACCACTCCTGGGTTTCCCATATTGAATTTTCTTAAAGTGAAGCCCACCTTTGAGGTATGTGTGTGTGTGTGTATGTGTGTGTTGAGAACCAATGCCAAGGTTGGAGTGGCCCAGGAGTGAGGAAGAAGGAAGAAGTGCAAGCCACATCAGAGAACAGGGAGTGTCAGGGTGAAAGGCTAGCAAGTGAGAAGGAAGACCAGGAGGAATACTGAGTCACATTCCATAGAGCCTTGAGTATCAGGAGAAGGAAAATACATTTAATTTGGTAAGTTTTTGAGGAGTTTTAAATATCCTTGATCTGCTCTCTACAGTTCTTTCTAGCCTCACTCCTTATATATCCCCACTCGCAGGCACACACCCAGTGAAATGATAAGCTACGTGCAGTCCCTGTTCTATTGCTTCTGTGTCTTACTTTCTCTCCCATCCCTTTATTTATGATGAGGTTTCACCTATCATTGCCTCAAAAGTCTTCTCTCTCCCCTGCTGAGTTGGACACTGGTCCTGTGTGTCCCCTTGCCCCATGGTCACCCTGTCATACCACCTGTTTTTGAACTCTAACACTTGCTGAATGTCCTGTATCTGTCTCCAGATAGTAAGCCCATTCAGGAGGGACTGTGACGTGCTCAGCACTGTATTCCCATTGCCTGGCACCTAATGACACAAGTATCTGATATAAGAATGAAAGAAAGAATGAACAAATAAATTCATGGATGGAATGATATAATTGGACCTGTACTTTAGGAACCTTATCTGGCAAGATGAATGGAGAAAAGAGAAAGATGGGTTAGGCAGTTCCTGTGGTATCCAGAGGGAAAAGGAGGAGGCTTAAATTAGTAGCAGAAAGAATACAAAATGGGGACGTAAAATTTCAGAGGAAATCTAGCAACTGATTGAGGGACCAGGAATATTCTAAAGGCTGAGGTTTTGAGCTTGGAAGAATAATGGCACCCTGAATGGAACGAGGGAAGTCAGAAGGAAGAGCTGGTTTAGGAGGCAGTGGTAGGGGGATAAAAGTTTGATTTTTAGATAAACACATGTTTAATATTATCTACTAAAGCTAATTTTATGGTTAGTTTCCCCCGGAAGTTAATGTTGTGAGCCTGACTCAAGGTGTTGGAATTTAGCCCATTGCCATAAGAGTCCTCTCAAGTGTCATGATATTGACTGGTGATGTTACCTTCCTTCCCTGCATCCTGGGTCATATGTGTGCTGAGACTGCAGAAGTGGGACTCATCGGTCATGGCAATGCCACTGCTAGGTCAGACGGCAAATGAAATGTCCTCTCTAGTAGGACTGCTGTCAGGATTAACTTTTGGCTAAAGAGTACTGCTGAGGACGTTTGTCTGTGGCTTTACTTTTGGTCACTGTTTCTCTCCACATCCTTTCTTATTGGCCTTCCCCACTTAGACATGCTCCCCAGTGTCTGATCTGGGCAGGAACCTTCTCTAAACTTCTGGGCTACTTGACAAGAATAAGATCATACCATTCAAACAGAGCTGTTACTGATGGACATTATCTTACCTCTCTTCTCTGTGGCATTCCTATTTTAATAGATTCTTAGTAATATCTGAGAATGTTGGAAAGTTGCTTGCTCCAGTGGTATGGCCCCTGAAGGTAGAGAGAGGTCCTGGGTTCTGTCCCTCACACTGTGATTGACAGACTTTGAAACCTGTACAGATTAAATGGGTAGAGCCCCAGTTTCTTTATTTATGAAATGAGGCAGTTAAACTTAATCAGTGATTTTCAGCCATATCAATGTCTTCCCTTTTTGAAGCTCTTCTTTTACTATTCTGAAATGAAATTCATAGATAGCATGTTACTTGTATCCATGATTTAAAAAATCAATACAGTACCTTAACTTTAACAGAAAAATAAAGGGAAAGTATTTTATATAAATTAATATGTATTTCAATATTTAAGTGCTCAGGCCCACATACACCAGAAGATATAAATTCATCAGATATTTGCAGCTATATATAGAATCACCATAAATGTGACAGCTACAAATGCTACAACTATGAGTGTGTGGTGTTGACATTCATTTATCATTTTTATTGGCCATCAAATACAACTAGTGGCATTGCTGTCAGTGATGTGATTTTCCAAAATGTGAAAGTTTCTTGGTAAAGTTCCAAACAAAATAAAGCATGATCTTCCCTTCTGGGTTGCTATCCTAAAAAAATCCAGTATATGTTTAAACTGTGCAAAAAAAAAAAAAAAAAACCCTCTAAAAACAAAAAACCGTGTGTTTATATGTAGAAAGGAGCTTTTGTTTTAGGCTCAGATAACTGCATACACACTTTTCACTTAGGTAATTTACTGGATGGACATTGGGGAGTCAGGGGAGAAGTGAGACTATTCCCTCTGGGTGGGACTTTTCTCTGTATTGCAGGATGTTGAGTACTCCTCACTAGCCCCCACCAAATGCCACCAAAGTTTCTCTCCAAATTCCTGCAAAAACAACAGAAACACTCACCACAGTTTCTAGAACACATGCTGGAGGTGGGGAAGGGATGGCAGTACTACCTTCCTTGAGAATTACTGAACTAGATGATATTCTAAGTCTGCAGAGACTCTATCATGGGCAGGTCCAGTTATTGTAGGGCACAGAGTTTATTCAGTTTGGGGTCCCCTTCTTTAAACAAAGAATCAAAATTACAAAATTAGGTAGAACTTGGGCATTTATTTACAATAAGAAAAGAAACAGCAACAACATACAAAAATTTTTAAAGCTGGTAAGTGTCACAAATATCACAAGCACCTAGTATTTTTTTAAATTAATAAACTGCCTGTCACACCTAATAATTCTTCCCTACATTTTGGGCAATGTACTCTGGTCATCTCTTCCCATCACAATGCATATTATTTTCTATAGAGATAAGGAAGGATAATTCTGTCTTTCCCTTAACATGGTTGATCAAGTTTTGTTTCTATTAGTGATAATTTAGAAAAGTTTCTTTTAACTTCATAGCTCATTATTGGTTACCATGTAAATTGTTAAGATTGTTATCAAATCCGGGAAACTTCCAGTTTCTTTTATATGCAAGCTATAACCAATAGCTTATACAGTAACCAATCATAAATAGTCCTTAAATTGACAATACTCATTAACCACTTTGTCACTGATGTTGTTGTTGTAGTGGCTTAATGTTAATAAGCACTATCTTCATCAAAGTCATAGTTCATGATAAGTCAGCAAAAAATTTAAAGACAAGAATTCTGATAAATTCTATTTTGTATGATTCCCACCAAAAGAGGGGAAAAAAATGGGTCTTTTGTATTTATATTCGCCTTATTATCAAGTATGTTTCTTTTAGGAGAGAACTTCTCTTTTGACTTGGCATCAGTGAAAACTTTATCCTTTGTTCACAGTTTCACATGACTGGTGGTTGGGAGAATTTTCCATAGGCTGGCTTCTAGTTGTGTACATTTCAAACCTTGCTTCTCCACCACTACTCACATACTTCTGGGGCTGGAGGATACAGGACACGTTCATATCATGATATGGCCTTACTTCTGCACCTCCATACCATGAGAGATACCAGATCAGCCAGCCAAGTGGACAGTAGGAACATTCCTGGAAGTCTTTCTTAAATTGGAAGTGAAAGCAAAAAATTAACTCTATGTAGAAGTGACTCTGAGCCATACAACCCATTCCAGATATTCCAGAATATACCAGATAACCTAAGTGTTAAATGGATTTGGAGGAGAAAGTGAGAAGTACTCTCTACAGTCAACAGTTCTGATAATTCATACCTTTTGACCCTGTAATTGCCTTTCTAGGACTCTGTCTTAAAGGAATATCAGAAACTTGGATTAAAAAATATAATTATGTTAATCACAATGCTAGTCTTACTGTCAAAATGAAAGAAATCAGAGCAAAATAAAATATGATACTTTCGCTGGAATATTATTCAGACATTAAGAGAGATATTTCTGAAGATACTTCTAAAAAGTCAAGAAAAGAGATTTTAAAAGACTGTTTAATGACATAAGAAAGAGCTCACAATATGTTAAATGATTAAAAACAAGATGCATACACATTATGTTTATTGTTAAGAGAGCTTTGAAAGGTACAATTAAATGAAAAGCCATTTAATTTATTTTAAACCAGTTAAAAAGATTTTAGAAAAACAGTTAATGAGATACACAAAATGAATGTTATGTGCACCAGAAAATACCAAAAACAGAAAGCATCTGTTCTTTCTTAGGTATCTATTGCTCCTACAGATACATGTGAAAGGGAATAAAGCAGTTGCTCCTTTTCAAGGAAACCAATTACCTTTCCTTCAGACTATTTGATAAACTTATAAGCCTTTACCTTCCAGCTTTCCAAAGTAATCTTTGTACATACTTTAAAAGAATGACTTTTTCCAATAGTCTGCTAAACTTTTTAAAAAGCCCTATTCTTAACCAAATTTGGAAAAGCTCATCAATGTTCACTGCACAGAAAATCAGTGCGTTAAGTTCATAGAAAAGTTCTTCAGCACGTAGGACAGTTTTAGAGTATGCAGATGACAAGTACTCTAATATTAGTTATCAATGCTTGAAGAGTTTAATTCAGGGGAAAATTATTTACTTAGCGAAGATGTCAGTTCTTGAACCTAAACTCTTCACTACATAAAATGGATGTTGGGAAGTGTTATGGCTCAGGAAATAATCATCACAATGAACTTTCATGCTCAGCCTGCATTCATCTGCCCAATTCACAGGCATAGTAACTAAGAATGTTCTAGGAGTACTTCTTTGCCCTTGGGGGAAGCAAAAGCAAAAACAAGAAAAAGTTATATTAGGATTTTTTTGTCCTTGTTTTCCTTTCTCTTGTTCGTTTTGCTCTTTCTCTCCTCCAAGCTCCACTCCCCTCTATCCTTAAAAATGGAGGTAGGGAGATATATACTATCTGTTTGCATTTGCTGTTCTAGTTCCAGAGGAGCTTCTCACACGCCCATGGCCTGACAATTATCTGTTTCCACCCTTCCTCTCTCCTATATTAGTACTGAGCATCTTAGTATTTAAGGCATCATGTGAGACTCATGGCCCCAAGGAGCTTATGATTGAGCTCACGACTCAGGGTAATTCACTGTACCATGTTGTGGTACAGGTCGACATGTAGAGAGTGCATAAAGTTATGGGTAGGTGCCATAGGAAAGAGCTTCTGCTTTGGGCATTTAGCTTTTTGGAATAGAGGGGTTTTCCTCCTTTGGAATTCCTCTTGAATTTTATTGTTACAACCATGGTTTTGTATCAGACTTCTTTGCCCAAGAAAGTTGGAAGTTGACTGCTGCACACTTGGAGAGAGGAATTTCCCTGCATTTCCAAAGAATGGGAGGATTTGTTTGGTAGAAATATTAGACATAGGTACTTCAGTTAAAAATAAAGAAATGGACTAATTTAAAAAGGGTGATATTCTCTCTTTTTATATATTTCAAACACTTGAAATTGTTTTTTTGTTGAGAAAATTTTACTGATCAGAGTAAAATTTCTGAATTAGTCACCTTAGAGCTTCCATATTCCAGACCTTTTAATTCTCTGACTTGACTTTGAAGGATCTAGCATCTCTTTAATATTCTTGGATCCATGTGGCAGTAGCCATTATTTGAAAGGGGAGGTTTGGGATGACAGTAGCATTTCCGTAGTTCTGTTATTAAATCCTGTTCCCAGATCTCTAAATATAAAACAGATCATCCTAGAGCCCCACTACAACAACTGTAAAGTTGAGTTCAGTATTAACTCAGTTTGTTTTGGACCTTCACAAGGTGGTTTGGTCACTGAAAGGCAGTTAACACTAAATGCATAGGAAGAGTTTAATATATAGTGATTCCTAAACGGATGAATCTCTTGGGAGCAATGCTGTTATATTTCCAAAGAATTCCCATATATTTTGTAAAGCATTGACCTTTTTTGAACAACTTGTTTGTGCAGCTATGTGGGATCAAAAAACTATGGCTGATGCACCCCAACGTATATAGCAGCACTATATACAACAGCCAAGACATGGAAGAAACCTAAATGTCCATCGACAGATGAATAGATAAAGAAGTTGTGGTATAGTTATACAATGGGACACTACTCAGTATAAAAAAGAATGAAATGATGCTATTTGCAGCAACATGGATGGACCTAGAGATTGTCATTCTAAGGGATGTAAGCCAAAAAGAGAAAGAAAAATACCATATGATATCATTCACATGTGGAATCTAAAAAAAAGAAAAAAAGAGGACACTAATGAAATCATCTACAAAACAGAAATAGACTCATAGACATAATAAACAATCTTATGGTTACCAGGGGAAAGAAGGTGGGAAGAAATAAATTTGGGAGTTTGAGATTTGCAAATATTAGCCACTATATATAAAAATAGATTAAAAAACAAATTTCTTCTGTATAGCAAAGGGAACTTTATTCAATATCCTGTAATAAACTTTAATGAAAAAGAATATGGAAATGAATATATGTATGTATATACATGACTGGGACATTGTGCTGTACACCAGAAATTGACACACTGTGACTGACTGTACTTCAGTTAAAACAAACAAACAAACTACAGCTGAAAGCAAAGAGGGACTGCCCTACTCTACAAGGAGAAAGAAGGGAGATTTAGATACATTTCAGAGCCCAGCTCAATCCTGTGAAGGCTTCTCTTTTCACCTGAGTGTTCATTGCTCTCCCTTGGCTTTCAGATCTTACAGCCTCTGCACAAAATTTATGGCTCCATTCATAAGTACAATAGCCACAGCTCTGTTTTGGTAACTGCTTTGTTACCAGGGCTGTACCAGGAGCTAGATGACCAAAGCAGACATAGTGATTCCTGCCCTCCTGGATGTTAAAAAGGAGTAGGCGAGACAGGCAATAAACAAGTAACAAGAATAAACAGTTCGTGGATTCTCAGTTCATTTGGATTTATATAACCTTGAAACAGCTTAATTTTTTCCCCTAGTGACTGCTTTCAATCTTGTTCACCCAGCTTCCTACCCTTTAGTGAATGTTTGGCAGATCCTATAAATTTCCAATCAATTTGCGTGGTTAAAATACAGTTTAGGCAAGCTTACAAGTCAACCTGACATCTAATTCAAAGGAAACTCCTCCCCCACTTACATGTGGTACTTCTGTCCACCCAACCTGGAAAGACATTCTGAGAGGTTCTGGTTGGCCTCTTTTCCTGGGAAAACCTTTAAGAGTGAAGTTAGAGGGATGAAATACCTTTCTACTGTAGCTGGTCTCAAGGCTGCAACTGACAGTGTGTCCCTCCTCTGTGTTCATTCTAAATTCCCCTCCCCCTTGGCTAGCACAGCTGCTGGCTTACTTTATGTGGGGAGGGCTGAACCCCTGGTCATTCCTGAAATATCTGAGATCCACATCTGCTGTACTTGTCCATGTATCATCACATTGGGCAGTGGAATACCAAGGGTGAGTTGATGGTCACTGGGTCCCTCTTGTGTAGTAGCTGTCCTACCTCCTGCTGATGAGCAAGATCTGTGACCTCTGCCAGTATGGTGACACCTTTCCTTGTCTGCTGGTCTTTGACTGGGTGGCAGCTGTAGCTTAAAGTGTAATGGAACTCTCATGTCTCCCAGACAGAAGTGTCCTCAAGACAGGACCTCAGGACGCACAGAGTCTGAAGTTGCAGGGAAAAGCAAAACATATACCCTTAGTGGTTCGCTGGGGACTCTTCAGCTGAAAGCAAAGAGGGACGCTTCAATGTTTCCCCTATAGTTCCCAGACCCATGCATTCTTTCTCTTGGGGACACAGCACAATGTAATGGTCATTGCTTTCAGTATAAGCTGTATATATATATATATACCTGTGGGTATCATCTCCAAGCTGGCACCTCAGTTGTCCCTTCAATAGGCTGTTCTGTCACTCTGTCAATGTGGCAGCTTCTAGAGAGATGAACAACATAGTGGGACCAGTGGATTTCAAGATTTTGTGCCATACTGCATCACCTCCTTAGCTATAAAAGGAGTCCCTTGGTCTTGTGCACTGTTGTGCAGGATCCTATTGGTAGACCAAACACTCTGAAAGCCCTCTGATAGTGATGCTTGCCAAGGCCTTGTAGGCATGGAAGACAAAGGTAAACTGTCAAATTGCAACAGATGAATTGCTGCCCCTTCCAAGGTGAAGGGGTCCAGTGTAATCAACTTGGTGGCTGGTCGGTCTTTCCAGTGAATAATGTTGCATCAGGCACTCAGTGTTGATTTCTGTTGCTAGCAAGTTAGATATTTGGCAGATTCAGTAGCAAGATTAGGCTTGCTGAATGCATTCTGTTGGACACACGTATATCCTTCATCCCTGAGCCATGGCTACTCCATTTGTGAGCCCATCATGCCAGCCCTGGAGTAGCCAATGACAGGCTGGCTGATATCAGCTGGCTACATCTTTCTGCTTACTTGATAGCTTAACATCTTTTCTGGGGTGGATGCTATCTGGGGAGCATTAGTATGTGATATAAATATCTCCACACTTTTGTTTCTCCCCATAGTTCCACCCATATGCCTCTTCCCTAGACCTCCTTGTCCTTGACCTTCCATTTTTCTTCCATGCCCCGTCGAGTCATTCACTGATGCTGAGAAGTCTATATGTATTCGTGCTGCAGGCTACTTCTCTTTCCGCGTACAGTGGATGACCAGGTACAACACACATAGCTGCTATCTTTCAGTGTCACCCCAGAGTGCAAAAGCACTCCACTTTTGGCTTGTAGCTACGTATCAAGTCATTCTACCTGTGAACCATGTTCTGCCTTTTTCCTCCTCTGTCAGCAGTTCACAAAGGACCCCCAGGTGGCCATAGGTGTGAGTTGAGGGAGAAATGCTTACAACAGTGGTGGAGCACATGGGTGTCTGGACTACCTGTTTCATTTTTTTAATTTAAAAATTTATTTCTTAATGGGGTATAATTGATTTACAATGTTATGTAAGTTTCAGGTATACAGCATAGTGATTCACAATTTTAAAGGTTATACTTCATTTATAGTTATTATAAAATATTGGCTACTATGGAAAACAGTACAGAGGTTCCTTGAAAAACTAAAAATAGAGTTACCATGTGATCCAGCAATCCCACTCCCAGGCATATATCTGGAAAAGATGAAAACTCTAATTTGAAAAGATACACACACTCCAATGTTCTTAGCAGCAGTTATTTACAATAGCCAAGGCATGGAAGTAACCTAAGTGCCCATCTACAGATGATTGGATAAAGAAAATGTGATACATATATAAAATGGAATATTGTTCAGCCATGAAAAAGAATGAAATAATGCCATTTGCAGCAACATGGATTGACCTAGAGATTATCATACTAAGTAAAGTAAGACAAATATCATATGCTTTCACTTATATGTGGAATCTTAAAAATGATACAGATGAACTTATTTACAAAACAGAAATAGACTCACAGACATAGAAAACAAATTTATGAAAAAGAATATGAAAACAAATATATATATATGTATGGCTGGGACATTGTGCTGTGCACCAGAAATTGATACATTGTAACTGACTATACTTAAACACACACACACACACACACACACACACACACACACACACACACAAATTTATGGTTACCAAAGGAGAAAGGGATAAATTAGGAATTTGGGATTAACAGATACACACTACTATATATAAAATTAATAAACAACAAGGTTCTACTATATAGCACAGGGAACTATATTCAGTATCTTGTAATAACGTATAAAGGAAAATAATTGGAAAAAGTTATATGTATATAAAACTTTATCACTTTACTATACACCTGAAACATTGTAAATCAACTATACTTCAATGAAAAAATTAAAACATCTACTTAAAAATAAATAAATTTATACTCATTATTAAAAAATTGGCTGTATTCCCTGTGCTATGCAATATATCCTTGTAGCTTATTGATTTTATACATAGTGGTTTGTACCTCAATCCCCTACCCCAACTTGCCCCTTCCCCCTCCCTCTCCCTACTGATAGTCACTAGTTTGTTCTCTACATCTGTGAGTCGTTTCTTTTTTTTATATGCATTAGTTTGTTTTATTTTTAGATTCCACATACAAGTGATATTGTGCAGTATTTGTCTTTCTTTTTCTGACTTATTTCACTATACCTGCTTCATTTTTTGTGTCCTCTGTCCCTACCCATGCTCAACCCTAGAGATACTACTTCAGTCTTACGATGTGTCACTGTTGTGCCCATCCTATGAGTTGGTGGATCTCACAGAACTCTGTATATGCTGGGCAATTTCAGCTACATGGTCACTTGATGTCTTATGACAAGACACTCCATCTCTCTCACAGCCCACTAGCACATTAGAAAATTTTAAGATAGCATATAGTTCTCTGCTGCAGATATCATGGTCTTGCTCCAGAACCCTTGGGATTTCTGTTGTGATTCTCCTGCAAGAGTTTACCATAAATTCCTCCTGGCCTTTTTTCCCCCTACCAAATACACCTCTAGAATCACAGGTTCTGCCAGGTCGGATGGTTAAGTTACAGTACTGAATGCATCACTGCTTGGACTTGTTATAGAGTCCTTTCCTACTCTGGACCTACGTAAAACTTGTGGTCTTCGTGCCACTTAGGAAATGAGTTTGAACAGTATTTCCAGATGTGGAATATGCTGCTTCCAGAACACAGGGGCAGACATGGTGAAGGAAGGTGCCTAATATATGCAAGCAGGGAGGTTTGTCTGAGGTGGGGAGAGTACAACAATACAAGGAGAGGGGCAAGGATATTGAGGGCGTTTGCAAGGACGTGGTTATTAAGATGGAACATGGAATCCAAAGAGTATAGGAGGAAACTAGTGAGGGAGAGAGAGAAAAATAATGGAATGTTGTGAGAAAGTGCATTGCAGTTCCAAAGTGATATTGAAGAATTGCTCTAGTTGAGGTACTTGAGCAAGTAGATCAAAAGACTGGGGGATTGGAGTTTGAATTTGGAAAAACAGAAGCAATGTGTGTGAGTGTGAGTGTGTGAGTGTAATGATGAGGTCCAGGATGTCATCATGAGGGTAGGTAGGTTGCTGCATTGGAATAGAGGAAAGAGTTTGTTTAAAATTAGAAGATACACTATTCTTCTTTATTTCTTGTAAATTTCATCGTGGTGTATGTCTTCCCTAATAGACTCCAAATTCTTATATTTGGCACCAGACACAGTGTTGAGCCCATTGTAGGAATTCAGTATATGTATGAGAGGAACAGCCTTGAGACCTTACGTTTCACAAGGAAAGATCAACATGAGATTCTAGACATAAGAGCAAGAGCTATTTAAACTGAAGCATTTACCTGTTGGCAGACACAGTGTTACTGTTTGTATCAAGGCCACAGGAGCAGCTATAGAGGGTAGATTTAACTATATTTGACATTTGCATTTGGCAGGGTGCCTGGGGAACAGGAGACATGACCAGAACATAGCATCGGTACAGAGGTATTGTTGTGTATTATTTCCAAACTTACTTTTTTTTTCTTGTACTCAAGTGTCTGGTTCATTATTTTTAATGCCAAGGAGAGCCTGTACAGATATATCTTTTCCCCTTATGTTACAAATTTTTGTTACTCTTCCTCTCTTCTTCCAAACAAAACAGGATAGCTTTGATTTTGGGGGCACCAAGAAATTATTTAGCTAGGATGTGTTTCTGCTTGGGGGCACGTGGAGAGGACTTTCCTAAAAGGGGTTGGCTAATGCTGAAAATTCCTTTCAATAGTATAATGTTTTTCTTCTATAAAAGAAAAGGCTTAAAACGCAAACTCCTGGGGGAAGATAACAAAGCTCTATGTAACAGTAAGGTGCAAATCACTGAAGCTAGAGTCTTTTCTGAGAGAAAGGTATATATCTTTTGCTGAGAGAAAGGGGAGGAGGGTCAGAAGACAGTGATGGCATGGGCACAGGGAGAAACTGCTCTCAGGGGAAGCTGAGATGCAGGATCCAAGCTTTTTGCCTGGTGCTGGCTCTGCCACCTATGAGCCTCTGGGTTGCAGGGTTCAGTGGTTGTTGACCTAAAACAAAGACTGTCAGATACTTCTCTAGCAAAGATAGGTTTATTAGGGGAGTAGCAGAGAACTGCAATTCAGGGTTTGCAGCCATGACAGATCACATTCAAGTTCCCCTACACAAGGCAAGGAAACCACTTTTATAGAGGGGAAAGGAGGCTGGGAGGGTTATAGTGAACAGAATCCATGGCTTCTCATTGGCTGAGTCTTTACGAGGAAAAAAAAGTCTTTCTTCTTCTCCTGGGCTTTACTTCATGATAGGGCAAAAGAGCTCCCCCTTCTGGTCTCCTGACTATTTAATTGAGGTTCTGTTTTTTAAATTTTTGTTTGGTGAATATGGTTTATGAGCTCTGAAGTCATGGTAGTGGTCTCTGAATGACTTTGAGGCCATGGAAACATTCACCTCCCTATAGGGCTTTGCTCACTCACTCTCTCCTCTAAGAATTCATCTGGCTTATCAAGTTTACATTTCCTCAAATGGCTGAGAATTCTACATCTGCCTAGTTTTCCTCTCTATGTGTTCCAGATCATTCTTTCAGCTATTTCTTATGACCTATGTGTACAGATGAGCCAGTTTACATAGGCACTACTCAGCCATCCAATTAAAACAGGACCTGTTCCAATGCTTAGAAAAGTGGAATTCTGAGCTTTAAAACAAGTAAAGTCTTTCAAGAAATTGTTTTCAAGCTGAAGTCAACTGAGATTCCAAAGCTCTGAGTTTTATTTCTAGCTCTACTACTAAATAGCCATATGACCTTGGATGAGTTATTTTATTTCAGGGGCACAGTTTCCTCATCAAACACGAGAAAGACTGCATTCAAGCAATTAATGTATATTAATTACTTGATGAATTCAAAACAGCTGTATTAGATGGCATCACTCATGCTGTGGTTTGAATCCTGGTAAATAGCCCACAGTTCACAGCTGCTTTGGAATCTGGTCAGACTTCTGCTACTTTTGGTCATTTGGTTTTTGTACCTGTTCCAGGTGGTTGAGGGCAGAATTAAAACCATTGATGAGCTTTTATTCTGGCCATGCTATCTTCCTGAAAGCTAATTCCCATGCTTAAAAGTTACTGCTGAGTCAGATCTTTCCCGCTTTTCTCTCCCAGAAGTGGTGTTGATGTTTCTGACTTACTACTTCTGCTCTCCCTTGAGGCCTCTTAAGTTTGAAAACTCATTTAATTCCCCATCTCCAGCTGGGAGTGTTCTTGAGTTCTGTTTTTCCTCCAAGATCTTTAAGGAGACTGCTTGCTCGTTCCTAGATAGGCTTTTCTTTGTATTTTCAGAATTGAGCACACTGCTTGACTTTCATTTTCTGCATTTTCCTTTTCTTTTCTCTATTAGTCTATTTTTATAACCATTGCTGCTTCCATCAAGAATCCCCTTCACCTTTAGTTAGACCCAGTGAGTACTGGACACCATGGTTCTTTCAACATGCATTATTTATAGCCTAACTCCTCTACTTCAGTTCCGACCCTCTTGACGTCATGAAAATTTAAGAGTTGCCTTATTCCCTTTCTTTCCATATCTAACCTTATAGCTCTGGCTTGACCAGGGAGTCTGGTAGCATGCATAGAATTATACCACTTTGTGTTTTGGATGGATTGAAATTTATCTACCAATCGTGGAGTCACACAATATGAATTTTCATTCCAATTTGCCATCTACTTGCTGTGGGATATCGGGGAGTTCACTTACCTTCTCTTGAGTCTCCTGATTCCTTAACTGTTCAATGGATGTAATAATTTCTTACCTACTTCACAGTTACAAAGATGAAATTAAATGTTTTATGATATGTAAAGCTCTATATACATGTAAGTGATCTTTGTCAGCATTATTAGTTATCGCTGATTTTCCAGGAGTTTACCATCAATATTATCATAATAATGTATTTATGGATCCCTGAGATTGACTGGCTCACTGGAACACAGGAAAGGTACTGATAGAATATTGGAGAGAGACAGAGTGACAGAGTACTGCTGAGGTACACGAGGTGCCAAAGAACGTGAGTATGCTAATGAATATAATGACTCGGACACTAGGTCCTATCTTTAGCCCAAGGTTAGGACTCTCTGTCTTCCTTAGCATGCCTTCTCCAGTCTCCCTCATCTTAAAGCCCATTGGCAGTTTCTCATTTCCTATAGCACTAGCTATCCATACCACTTATGTGATTAAATCAGGGTAATCAATGCTGTTTATGTTTTTAATTTTCACATTCTTTCTCCCTTACCAAATTGCAAGTATTTCAAAGTCTGGAACCATATCATGCATGTCTTTTATCCCATAGTGATAGCATATTATCTTGATTTGTACCGGGTTGGCACCAGAAATGTGTGGTATTGCAGTGCTGGACCATGTTTTTCTTTGTTGAAGATTAGAAAGAAGTGTCTTCTGTATATGTTCTGTTATTCTCTAAATTTTTTTATTTTTAACAAAGTCATAAGTGAAGATACATTAAAAAGTTAAATAGTAGTAAAACTTATAAAATGAGTACTCCCTGTCAACCACACATTAGAATCTGTTCCCTAGAAGTAACCATTTCTCAAATCTTTAACTGTTTCCCCCTCCTGGGTATTGTTATAAACAAATAAACAAACAAACAAATACACTATCTTCTGGTTTATCAATTTTATACATTATATACTAACCTAAACGTTGGTAGATGAAGATTTTTTTTAAGCTCTTTTTTACTCCTCTCTTCTCCTCCTGTAATCTGATATACTTATAACCAATTTTGGTTAACTTTATTGTCAATGTTCTGGTTATCTACTGATGCTTAACAAATCATCACAAAAGTTAATGGCTTAAAAAAATTACAGTCAGTTTATTTTCTCCCACAGTTCCTATGAGTCAGGAATTGGGAAGGGCTTGACTGGCTGGTTCTAGTCCATGTGTTTCATGCAATTGCAATCAAGAAGGAGCTGGCCAGAATGCTGTATAGTCAGTATAATGCAGTATGCAACCTTTTCAAATTCGCTTCTGTCCCTTAGTAATATGCATTTAAGTTTCCCTCATGTATTTTCATCATGTGGCAGCTCATTTCTTTTTAGTGCTGAACACTATTTCATTGTTTGGGTGTACCAAAGTTTATTTATCTATTCACCTACTGAAAGACATCTTGAATGCTTCCAAATTTTGTCAATTCTACATAAAGCTTCTATAAACATACATTTGCAGGTTTCCGTGTGGACATAAGTTTTCAACTCTTTTGGTAAATGCCAAGGAGTGTGATTGCTGGATCGTATGGTAAGAGTATGTTTAGTTTTGTGAGAGATTGCCAAGTTGTCTTACAAAGTCCTGTATCATTTTGCATTTCCACCAGCAATGAATCCCTACTACTCCACATCCTTGCTAGCTTTTGGTGTTGTCAGTGTTGCAGATTTTGGCCATTCTAGTAGGTGTGAAGTGGTATCTTCATTGTTGTTTTAATTTGCATCTCCCTGATAGCATATGATGTAGAGCGTGTTTTCATATACTTCTTTGTCATCTGTATGTCTTCTTTGGTGAGATGTCTGTTAAGTTCTTTGGCCTGTTTTTTAATCACATTGTTTCTTCTCTTATTGTTGAGTTTTAAGAGTTCCTTGCATATTTTGGATAACAGCTCTTTATCATATGTATCTTTTGCAACTGTTTTCTCCCAGTCTGTGGCTTGTCTTCCCATTTTCTTGTCATTGTTTTTCACAGAGCCAAAAATTTTAATTATAATGACATTCACTTTGTCAATTATTTCTTTCATGGATTGTGGATTTGGTATTCTATCTAAAAATCCATTACCCTGTGCAAAGTCATCTTAATTTTCTCCTATGTTGTCTTTTAGGAGTTTTGTATTTTTGCGTTTTACACTTAGGTATATGATCCACTCTAAGTTAATTTTTGTGAAGTATATAAGATCTGTGTCTAGATTCATTTTTCACATGTGGCTGTCCAGTTGTTGAAGAGACTATCTTTGCTCCACTGTATTGCTGTTGCTTCTTTGTCAAAGATCAGTTGACTATATTTATGTGGGTCTATTTCTGGATTCTCTATTCTGCTCCATTGATATTCCACTAAAATACCACACTTTCTTGATTATTGTAGTTTTCTAGTAAGTCTTGAAGTCAGATAGTTTCAGTCCTCTGACTTTGTTCTACTTCAATAATGTGTTGGCTGTTCTGGATCTTTTGCTTTTTCGTATAAACTTTAGAATCTGTTCATTGTTCTCTACAAAATAAATTGCTGGGATTTTGACTGAGATTGAATTAAATCTATAGATCAAGTTGGGAAGAACTGATATCTTGACAATATTGAGTCTTCCTATCATGAACATGGAATATGTCTCCATTTATTTAGTTCCTCTTGTTTTCTTTCATTACAGTTTTATAGTTTTCCTCATATAAGTCTTGTACATATTTTGTTGGACCTACAATTAAGTATTTCATTTTTGGGGTGCTAATGAAAATGGTGGTGTGTTTTCATTTTCACATTCTACTTATTCATTGCTGGTATATAGGAAAATGATTGACTTTTATGTTTAAATTTGCATCCTGAAACCTTGCTATAATTGCTTATTAGCTATAGGAGATTTTTTTATTCTTTTGGATTTTCTACACAGATGATCATGTCATCTGTGAACAAAGACAGTTTTATTTCTTCCTTCCCAAGGCATTGGTCCATTTCATCTGGGTTATCAAATTTGTGAGCATAGAGTTAGCTGTTCATAGTATTCCTTTATTATCCTTTTAATGTCCATAGGATCACGAAGTGATGGCCCCTCTTTCATTCTGATATTAGTTATTTGTGTTCTCTCTTTTTCCTTAGTTAGCCTGGCCAGAGGCTTATCAATTTTATTGATCTTTTCTAAAAACTAACTGTTGATTTTATTGGTTCTCTTTATTGATTTCATGTTTTCAATTTCATGGATTTTTGCTCTAATTTTTATTTTTTCCTTCTGCTTATTTTGGATTTAATTGTCTCTTCTTCTAGTTTCCCAAGGTAGAAGCTTAGATGACTGATTTTAGACCTTTCTTCTTTTCTAAAATATGCATTCAATGGTATAAATTTCACTCTAAGCACTGTTTTCACTTCATCCCACAAATTTTGATAAGTTGTATTTTCACTTTCATTTAGTTCAAATTATTTTAAAATATTTTCTTGAGATTTCTTCTGTAACCCATGTGTTACCTAGAATTGCGTTGTTTAATCTCCAACTATTTTGGGATTTCCCACCTATCTTTCTAGTTAATCCCATTGTAGTCTGACAGCAGACATTGTATAATTTCTTTCCTATTAAATTTGTTAAGATGTATTTTATGTCCCAGAATGTGGTCTATTTTGGTGAATATTTCATGTGAACTTGAGAAGAATGTGTGTTCTGATGCTGTTGGGTGAAGTACATTATATCAGCTGACTGACAGTGTTGTTGGATCTAAATGTCCTTACTGATGGGTCTGCTGAGTCTGTCCATTGCTGAAAGAGGGGTGTTGAAATTTCCAACTATAATAGTGAATTTATCTATTTACCCTTGCAATTCTGTCAGTTTTTGCCTCATATAGTTAGATGCTTTGTTGTCACATACATACCCATTAAGGATTGTTATGTCTTGGAGAATTGACTCTTATCATTATATGGTGCTCCTCTTTATCCCTGATATCTTTCCTTTAAAGTCTGCTCTGTCTGGAATAAATTTAGCTTTTAAAAATTACTGTTAGTATGGTTTATTTTTCTTCATCCATTTACTTTTTTTTGAAGAAGACTTTTAAGCCCTAGGGGATGTGGCAACTCCAATTCCCTAAATCAGTGAGTGGAGAAGAACCTCCTGTTAACCAGAATGTTTATGCTTAACTGTTAGATGAATGTGAAATAAACATTTATTTGGCTAAGTCACTGACATTTTGAAGTTTACTAGCAGTTAGCATTTAGCATTACCTAAATAATAAATTTATCATTGCTAATATTGTTAATTTATCTGGTCCCTTTTTAAAAATATATTGATCAACCATGGTAGAGATTTATCTGTTTTACTAATATTTTAAAGAAACATCTTCTGTGTTTGATAGTACTCTCTATTTCATTAATTTATATTACCTTCAATATTTCTTTTCTTCTATTTCAGTTTAGTCTATTCTTTTTCTAAGTTCTTGAATTGCTTGTGTAGATCATAATTCTTAATACCTATCATGTTTTAATATACGCATTCAGGCCTATAAATCATCCTTTAAGTATTAATTTAGCTGTATTTTATAAGTAGTTCTAATTATTTAATGACATTTATTATGATTTTAAAAACTTATTAATTATTCACACATGTGTTTTATTATTTTTCTAATGTATGATCTTTGGGGGGTCCAAGTATGTCATTGCTTCTTAGTTGAACTATATTGTATTTTTAGAAAGTCCATCCATTTACTTTTTTTTGTTCATTTACTTTTTATTAATATATTTTTATTTAAGTATATAGCCTCATTTGCTTTTAATCTATGTGTGTCATATTTAAAGTGGGCTTCTTGTAGAAAACATAGTTTGGTTTTGTTTTTTGATCCAATCTGACCATCTGTCTTTTAATTGGTGCATTTAGCCTGTTGACATTCAAGGTGATTATTGATATAATTGGCTTAATAGATACCATATTTGCTACTTTTTTCTATTTGTTGCCCTTGTTCTTTGTTATAATTTTGTCTTCCATACTTTTTCTGCCTTTTGTGGTTTTAATTGGTCACTTTATATGATTCCATTTTCTCTCCTTTCCTAGAATATCGGATATACCTTAAAAAACCCCTTTTTTGTGGCTGCCCTAGAGTCTGCAATATACATTTATAACTAATCTAAGTTCATTTTAAGATAACACTACACTGCTTCACTGGAAGCATGAGTACCTTGTAATAACAAAATAATCTTGATTCCTCCCTTCCATCCCTGGTGTCATTGCTCTCATTTGTTTTACTTACACCTAAGCATACACAGATACATGAGCATACATAACCAAATACATCGCTTTTATTATATTTTGAAGAAACTTTTATCTGTTAGGTCAATTAAGAATAAGAGAAATAAAACTTTTAATTGTACCTTCACTTATTCCTTCTCTGCTGCTCTTCCTTTCCTTATATAGAGCTGAATTTCTGACCTATATCATTTTCCTCCTCTCTAAAGAACTTCTTTTAACATTTCTTGCAAGGCAGGTCTACTGGCAACAAATTCCCTCAATTTTGTTTGAGAAAATCTTTATTTCGTCTTCACTTTTGAAGGATAATTTCACAGAGTACAGAACTCTAGGTTAGTAGTTTTTTCTCTCAACACTTTAAATATTTCACTCCACTCTTTTCTTGCTTTCATGGTTTCTTAGAAGTCAGTTGTAACTCTTATTTTTGCTCCCCTGTAGGGAAGGTGTAGTTTTCCTCTGGCTTCTTTCAGGATGTTTTCTTTAGTTTTACTTTTTTTTTGTAGTTTAAACATGATATACCTAGGTGTTTTTTTTTTTTTTTTGAGGGAGCATTTATTCTCCTAGAGTCTCCCTCATGAAATAATAGTACAGTGTCAGCAAAGGATATGGGTAGAGTTTATACTCAGTTTTGGGATTGTACCCTCTGTGGAGCCCTTCTTTCTGGGGTTTCCCTTATAATTCTCCAACCTCTCTGAACTCTGTCCTTTAAAACCTCAAGGCAGTAAGACTACAGCTTTTTGCCAGCCCAGACTGCACAGATAAGGAGTGTCCTCAGGCAAAAAGCCACAAACATCAAATCTCAGCCAGTACATTTCCCATCTTTCAAGGATTGACTTTCCTCCAGTTTCTGCCTCCTTTTGGTCACTCTCCAATATTTTCATAGTTACAAAAACAGTTTTTTGGTCCTCATTTCCTAGGAGTTATCTGTAGGTGGAACACTTTGATCAAGCTCTTCTACTGTAATCAGATTGAACTTCAACTATAGCTTTTTACATTACCTAGTAACCCAATTCCTGTGATTTTCTGTTCTTTTGTATGTATTAGTTTGCTTCCTGTTGAAATGTCTTTCTGGAGGTACCAAATTTTTACCTTCCTCTGCTCTGCTCAGTCATTTACCTTTCTTGTTATGTTTTCTCTCTTCATGTATTGTGATTCAGGGTTACAAATGTCTTTAAGTTTCATCGAAGTTGAATATTTTTCCTTATTATTTTTATAGTAATTTCTGGGAGGAGAATGAAGGTAGCATATCTTTACCTGGTCCTCTTGAAACCTGAAGTCTCTTGAGTTATTCTTAAATATGTTTGGATTGTAAATTCTTCTTGGACAAGGACAGTCTCTATTTTGTGTTGTCTCAACACCGTGCATTTATAGGAGCGACATTAACAAAGTGCATGTTGAAATCCAGGTGCTTTGGGCACACAAAGCTCTCTGAAAGGTGTCTGTGTTTCTTGCTGGTTTGACTTGCTGCTGTCCAAGAAACTGACTTCAACATTCCTGCCTTCTTGGAACCACTGCTCTTGGCCCACTTAGCCAGTTTTCTTACAGGGCTCTAGCTACCCTTTGTGCTTTCTCAGGGATGTGTAGATCATCCGGAGAGAGAGATGAAAATCTTTTCATAGGCAAGGCTGAATGCTCTCCTTGGTTTCAGGAAAAGTATCATCCTTTAAGCCTTTTAAACGGTGTATGAGTAGGAAGTTTGCAGCAGTGTTAAAGTTCAGCATTGGGAAAATATGTTTATTCTCAAGGTTTTCTCATACCTAAGACCTTTCTGAGAAAAATAATGTGAAAGAATCACTTCACATATCCAGTGGCAGATCTGATCTGCCAGAGCCCTATTCATCTTGAAGATGAATCTAGCAATCTGGGTTCGTGGCTGCACCAGATACTATCTGTCTCACAGCAGCAGCTGTGGGTTCTCCTCCTTAGCCACTAACTTTCTCATGAACTGATAAACTCCTTTGTGCTTGGAAGCAGTGATGCAAGTAGACATCCTCGTGTGTCCTGGAAATGTCTGTGTTTCTGTGTACAAGTTTGGCTGATCCAAGGATGAAGGGTGTACGTGGGAACCTCTGTTTTTAATTAGCCTTTTGGGCATAGCCAGCTCTCCATGCGCTGTCACAACAAAGGGATCTTTATTTCTTTAGGAAATAGTATTAAGATGCAGGAGTTGGAACTGTATACTTGTCATGTGTGAGACAGCTTTTATCTGCTTTTTCATCAATGATCTTTGACAACTGATCTTCAGTTCTAGCTTAACCATTTACTAGTTGTATAACCTTAGGCAAACTCTTGTTCCAGCTTAATTAATCTAGTTTACTGCTTTATAAACTGGCAGAGAGATAATATTTTCCCTGACCACTGACCTTAGAGGCTTAGTGAGGCTTAAGGGGTAGCATGGAAATGGAAAAGTGTGTTATTAAAAATACAAAAATAAATTATTGATATTACAGCTTATAGAAGTTTTTCTCACGAGGAGGGATAAGTTAAAAAAGGAAATCTTGGTTGTCTCCTGAGAGAGTCCTATTCTTGGGGGTAAAAACGGAACATGGGAGTGGGAGGGTATAGCTCAGTGGTAGAGTGCATGCTTAGCATGCACAAGGTCCTAAGTTCAATCCCCAGTACCTCCATAAAAAAATAGATGAATAAATAAATAAATAAACCTCCCTTCAACCCCCCAAAAGACCAAAACCCAAAACCAAAATAAAATAAAACACAGAACATGGTACAATGTGGCACTGAGTTTGCAAAAGATTCTGCCACCACTGCCACCTTTCCCCTCCTTTTCTCAGCCCTCCCTGCCCCCAGGTGGAGACAGAAATTGACACTGGGCAGGACACCCCTCCCTGTGCTGCCAGGCCACCTATGCTGGACGGCTTTGTCAGAGGGCTGACAATCAGCTCCCTGCTGCTTTCTGATCTTTTAAAATCCAATTAAACATCTCTGGCCACAGCGTGACAATTGTCTGGGCTCCACTGAGTGGAACTTCACCCGAAGTGGCATTAGGAAGCCAGAGGAGAAAAGAAAAGCTGCTTTATCCTGGAAAGATCACACCCTCAGTTCCTGAAAGGGTGGGATCTTTGTGAGGTCTGGTCTCATGTTCAGACTGAGCAGTTGGCCAGCTGAATTCCAAACGTCAAGATGATAAAGGTCATGGAGCAGATTTAACCTTGTCCACATGGGCTCTTGTGCCTAGGAGTGGTCTGATGGTTTAAGAATCAGCAATGGCATAAGGTGAGTGTGAGAAACAACAAGTTTGAGTATAATGTCCCTGCAGGGAGGGGTGCTGGAAGGTTAGGATGGAGCCAGATTATAGGGGACCTTGAAGCCAGATCATTGGAGTCTTACAATGAACTACAGGGCCTGACCTCTTATGGAAGGCAGGAGGATTCTGTCGTGGGTAGAGTGTACTACCTTGCAGACTGCCATCTTATAACATCTTGCCATTATATGTGTTTCCTAGGTTTATCCAGCCCCTCTAGTCACAGTGCATTGACACATTGTTTAATACAATAGTGACTCACCTTAAACACTAAGGAGATGCTATATCTGGAAGAATCAAAAGCTTCTTGTTCTGAAATAAATGCCATACAATTACTGGATCAACAAAACAAAACATATAAAACAAGGAATGTGTACTCTGATCCTGAATTTGCTACTAACCAACTGGTAATGTGAGGGAGCTATCTTCTGCTTGGGGATTCAGCTTCCTTATCAATCAAATGACGGAGAAAGGGACAGCTAGAGCAGTGATCTCCAAAGTTCCTCTCAACTTGAATGTTCTGAGGAATAATTGTAGCTGCTAATTTGTGTGCATTTTGTTTATTATAATTTGTTTTATATGTCCATAAGACCATTCTATTGGACCAAGTTTCTGAGGATGTTTTAAAGATAAAGTGATGTTAAAAAAAAAAAAAGACTGCTGATCTATTTTGTCTTTACCAGGTAGACTTTCACCATTTGGGGCATTTTAAACGTTGAGATATAACTGACATACAATATTATATTGCTTTCATGTGTACAATGTAATGATTTGATATTTGTATATATTGTGAAATGATCACCCCAGTAAGTCTAGTTAGCATCTGTTCCATACATAGTTACAGAATTTTTTTCTTGTGATGAGAACTTGTAAGATTTATTCTTTTAGCAACTTTCAAATATGCATTACAGCATTATTAACTATAGTCACCATGCTGTACATTGTATCCCCATGACTTATTTATTTTATAATTGGAAGTTTACACCTTTTGACTCCCTTCACCCATTTTGCCCACTTGCCCACCTGCCCCTGGCAATGACAAATATGTTTTCTGTATCTATGAGCTTCTTTTTTTTCTTTTTTACTCCACATGTAAGTGAGATTATACAGTACTTGTCTTTTTCTGTCTGACTTATTTCACTTAACATAGTGTCCTCAAAGTCCATCCATGTTGTTGCAAATGGCAAATTTTCATTCTTTTTTATGGCCAAGTAATATTCCATTGTGTGTGTGTGTGTGTGTGTGTGTGTGTGTGTGTGTAAACACATATATACATATAAATACATGTGTGTGTGTGTATGTGTGTGTGTGTGTGTGTGTATACATATCACTTCTTTATCCATTCATCTGTTGATGGACACTTAGGTTGCTTCCATATCTTGGCTATTGTCAATTATGATGCTATGAATATAGAGATGCATATACCTTTTTGAATTAATGTTTCCATTTTCTTTGGATATATGCCCAGGAGTGGAATTCTTGGATCATATAGTAGTTCTCTTTTTGGTTTTTTGATAAACCTCCATACTGTTTTCCATAGTGGTTGCACCAATTTACATTCCCACCAACAATGCAGGAGAATTCCCCTTCCACAAGAATTGTTAATTCTTGTCTTTTTGATAGCCATTCTAATAGGTGTAGGATAATATCTCATTATGATTTGATTTTCATTTCCCTGATGATTAGTGATTTTGAGCATCTTTTCATGTACCTATTGGCTATCTGTCTTTCTTTAGAAAAATGTCTATTCAGATCCTTTTCCTATTTTAAATCAGGTTTTGTTTTGTTTTGCTATTAAGTTGTATCAAATGTATGATTTGCAAATATTTTCGACCATTCATTAGTTGGATTTCATTTTGTTGATGATTTCCTTTGCTGTGCAGAAGCTTTTTAGTTTGATGTAGTCCCACTTGTTTATTTTTGCTTTTGCTGCCTTTGCTTTTCGTATCAAATTTTTAAAAAGTGATGGCAAAGACCAATGTCAAGTTTATTACTGCCTCATTTTCTTCTAGGAGTTTTATGGTTTCAGATCTGACATCCAAGTCTTTAATTCATTTGAGTTTATTTTTGTGTATGGTGTAAAATAGTGGTTCAGTTTCATTCTTTTGCATGTGGATGTTCAGTTTTCCAAATACTGTTTGTTTAAGAGACTGTCCTTTCCCTGCTGTGTACTCTTGTCTCCTTTGTTGTAAATTAATTTGACCATATATGCATAGGTTTATTTCTGGGCTATCTCTTTGTTTCACTGATCTATGTGTCTGTTTTTGATTATTTTAGCTTGGTAATATAGTTTGAAATCAGGGAGCATGATGCTTCCAGGTTTGTTCTTCTTTCTCAAGAGTGCTTTGGCTATTTAGGTCATTTTGTGGTTTCATATAAATTTAGGGTTGTTTTTTCTATTTCTGTAAAAAATTTCATTGGAATTTTGATAGGGATTGCATTGAATCTATAGATTGTTTTGGGTAGTGTGGACATTTTAAGAATATAAACTCTTCCAATCCATAAGCACAGAATATCTTTCTGTTTATTTGTGTCTTCTTCAATTTCTTTCATCAATGTCTTACAGTTTTCAGTGTATAGGTCTTTTACCTCCTTGGTTAAATTTATTCCAAGGTATTTTATTCTTTTTGGTGTAAATGTAAATGGGATTATGTTCTTAATTTTCTCTTTCTGATGGTTTGTTATTAGTGTATAAAAATGCAACAGATTTCTGTGCTTTAGTTTTGTATCCTACAACTTTACTGAATTCTTTTATTAGTCCTAACAGTTTTAGGGTGGAGTCTTTAGGGTTTTCTATACACAGTATCATGTCATCTACAAATAGGACAGTTTTACCTCTTCCTGTCTAATTTAGATGCCTTTTTTTTCTCTTTCTTGCCTGATTGCTCTGAGTAAGACTTCTAATACTATGTGGGAAAAAAGTGGTGAGAGTGGGCATCCATGTCTCACTCATGATCTTATAGGAAAAGCTTTCAGATTTTTACCTTTGAGTATAACTTTAGCTGTGGTCTCATCTTGTATGGCCTTTATTGCCTCACAAGGCAATGTTGAGGTACATCCCCTCTATATCTACTTTGTTGAGTTTTTTTTTTTATCATAAATAGATGTTGAATTTTTGTCAGATGTTTTTCTGCATCTATTAAGGTGCTCATATTATTTTTATCCTTTATTTTGTTAATGTATCATGTTGATTGATTTGCAGAACTGAACCATCCTTGTATTCCTGGAATAAATCCCACTTGATCGTGGTGTATAATCCTTTTAATATATTGTTGAATTTAAGGGCATTTTTCAGAAAGGGAAAATGACCTGCCAACAGTTACAATGTGTCAACAATGGTGCCCAGTTTCCATATCTTTCTTCTTCCAGTTTTCTTCTTGCTGTCAGACGTAGAGCTTATCATATGATGGAATGATCACCACACTTTGTATAGTTGTGGGAGATTAGAGGAAAAAGGAATTAATAAACCATAGAGTGGTTGGGGAAGACTAAATGGCAGAAGAGGGCCTAGGTTGGGTACTGACAGAGGGGTAAGATTAAACTAGGCAGAGAGATGGGAGTCAGTCTTTCCAAGTAAACCAGGATAGCAAGGCAGGGCTAGTGTGTTAGGAGTCAGGAGCTGTACTGGTAACAGCAGGAAGCATGGGAAATGAGGAAAGGCCTTATAATCATCAAAGCCCCCAGGTAATGCTGAAGCTCCTGCACTTGATATGCTAGGACCTTGAGACCCAAAGTATGGCCTTGGAACTAGTCTTGGGGCTTGTTAGAAACATAGCATCTCAGGCCCACCCTAGCTCTATTGAATCCAAAACTTCATTTTAACAAAATCCAAAGGCGATTCCTGTGCACCTTAAAGTTTAAAAAGTGCTGCCATTCAGGACAATGGTTTTCAGTGATGTGATGTCTGGTCCCCAACACATAGGCCTCCTGAATCAGAATTTTCTGGGGATGGGGCTTGGACACTGGAAGTTTTGAGAAGCTCTAACCTGTAGCCAGGGTTGAGAAGTACTGTTTTCATGGCTATAAAACAAGAATGAAAATATTGAATCAGAGAATAACACAGTGAAAGATTTAATAAAGATCAGTTAGGCAGCAATATGAAAACTATACTCAGGAAACAGAAATTAGTGGCAATGAAACAAATATACAGAATGAAAGAGAAGACAACTCCACCATGCTGAGTCTTGATGGTTGAGAAAATGGTTGGGCTAGAAGTTGCTTGGGGGAGCTGGTTTGGCTTAAGATACTTCTACTTAGATTTGTTGGCAACTACATCTGGAAGGTCTTAGATGGTGTGGCATTGACGCTTAAATTAAAATTAAAGTTACAGGTTAAAGGGCAGCACTGAAAGTGTGGATTTGTGATCCATTATTCCAGAGTTGGGAGCTTGAGTCATACAAATGGTACAAGAAGACCAGATAACAGAATAAAGGCTTTTGTTGTGTGTAAATAGAATGGTAGGTATGGAGGAATTTTAGAAAACTTTAGACCAAACTTCTGTGCATGATCCAAGTGTCCTCACCGCAATGATAGTACAAGGAATATCCTTTCAACTTGACCTCAGTAACTGTCAGCCTAGATCAGAGAAGGACCATGCCCTGGGCCACCTTGTAGAGCCCCACAGAGTTCATTGCCAGAAGAGCCTGGCCTGTGTGAAGTTCTCTTGCCAGCTCTGTGACTCAGCTACACACTTCCACAGGGATATTTTCAGAGTACAATTATGTGTGGCAGAATCTCTTTTCCATGGCTGACAGTGTTGTCCATCTGTGGAGCTCTGTGCTCTAGAAATAGGGAGGAGGTACTCAGTGGGAGAAAACTGGGAGCCTGCTTCGATGATGGGAGCCTGGGATTCATGCTCTGCACCAGGGCTCCACAGCCCTAGCACCATTTCCTAAAGGAATGGTGGGAGTTGAGCAGTAACACACAGACCACCTCAGTGGTAGGATGCAAACCAGACTGGAACCCTGAGACACACTGAGACAAAAGAAGTAGACTTGGAGTCGAAAAGCCATGGTTCAAATCTAAGTGAGTTCTACTACTTACTGACAGTATCCTTGCCCAAGTTTCCTCCTCAGCAAAATGAGGAATTTTCTCTTCATGGGCTGTCAAGAGCAAATGAAATATTGCATGGAAGAGTGCTTTGCAAACTAAACAAATGTTTTTATAAGTACTATATTTTTTTTTACAAAGGACACCAGAATGTGAGAGGTACAGACAGATGAGGAAGAAGAGGACCAAATGAAATTGGAAGATATGTTTTCATGATAGTTTGGGAGGTTTTCTATCTTTCCTAGTGCACCAAGAGTAGGAATCTTCCCATTTGGTTCTGTCTCTGTTGTGGTCTGTTCATTCTTGCTCCTTCAGCCTGAGACTCCCCAAGCCAATCATTAAGTTTTTTTAACACACCTATGATGAACACCTGGTTGTGTATGCATACCTGTCCTTGGGCAAAATTGTGAAGGAAGCAGAATCGCCTATGGTGACTCCAGATCCCCCTTTAAGGTATGATTCCCAAAGCAGATGTGGGTATCCCACTTTCTGAGAATGAGACCCTTGTGTTCTCTTCCTTCCCTTTCCCCTACCTGGGAAGTAAAGGGCTCACTGTCATATTTCCAGGGATGCTGGCATTTCAGGTGGAGGACCAAAGTTTTAAGCTGTGATGATGAAATTTCTGGCATCATTGAGCTGGGTGGAAATATGTGGAGTTAGATTTTTCTGCTGTCTTTGAAACTATAGCTTTCATCGAGGTGTTGGTATGGCTTTGTGGTGGTATATTTCTGCCCTCAGAGGTCATAAGTCATACAATCCCTGTTATAAGTGCCCTGGGATTCCATGAAATGCATCCAATTGCTTTACTTTGTCGGATTTTGTGAGAATCAAGAAGAGAACAGAAGACAGTAAGCCACTGTGCTCCTCCTGCAATAAGTACCACTGCAATACAAGGGCAGTAACATTCCTGATACTGGCAGAATCTATTCAGAACCACAGGATGCTACAACCAGGAGAAATCTCATGAAAAGCAATTCATCTGCAGTATATTCAAACTTTAGCAGGTACCAGAACCACTTGGAGTACCTGTGAAAGCTCAGAGTTTCTGACTGAGTAGGTCTGGGTGAGTTGGAGAATTTGCATTTCTAGCAAGTTCTCAGGTGACCACTCATGCTGCTTTTAAGGAGCTACACTTTGGAAACCGTGGGTCCTGTACTTTGTAATATATAAAACACTTCCCCCTCTCAGTCTTCTATGAGCCTCTTATACCTTGTGACCTTGTGAGGCAGGTATTTCACAGATGAAGAAGTAAGTTTGAAAAGACTGTGACTGCGAAGTTCACTCAGCCAGTGGCAGAGCTGGGACTCCGAGCCGCTCACTCTTCCTGCCATTTCTCTAGTTCTAAAGTGTACCATTGCCAAGTTCTAGGCCGTCAGTGAAGTGTGGCCAAAACGAGAGGCTCAATCTTCTGACTCTTTCTGTAGGATTCTTTTGATCACTTTGCCTTCTTCAGCAGTCTACAGTGAAGCAGGAGCTGAGAAAGGAAGCCAAGGAGAGGCCTGCTGAGGGGAATGAGAAGGGGAAGGTGGGCAAGCTGTGGATAGGAAGTTTAGAATCCTGGAAGACCTTTGATACCACTCAGGCATTTAGCTTCACAGGACAAGATGTGCAGTGTTCTTTTTTCTAGCCACTCGGTTACTCTGCCACATCAAAGTCTAGTCTGTTTCTGATGTACAGTGTTTGCAAAGCCCCTCCCACCCACCCTGGCATTCTTTGCTATTTACTATTAGTGTCAGCCTTTGAAAAATTAAGAAGCTCTTGATATGTTTCCCTCTCAGCCCCATGTGTTCCTTGTATTTATCAAAATGGAACACTAACAAATATTTATTCAATTTTATAGACATGTTGACAATAAAGACTACCATGTGTGTCTTCTGCCATGGTGATTATTTTGCTCAATACATGATTGACTGAGATGTCTTCTGTATCATAAACACACATTAAAAATAGCAACCTAAAAAAAGATAAAACTGACAAATAGGAAATTCCATATTTTTGGAAGCAATACATTGCCAACCTGGTTATTAGGACACAAAACAGATAATCCTCAGTGAGTTATATAAGCTTGTATAATGAGACTTCAAATAAATGTCTTTTTGGCTTCTACAATGTTCATTTTCATCTATAAAAGTTTTCAAATTGGAACCCTTTTAAAAGTAGCATTTTCCCCCCTGTGTCTATGTTCTAATAACCTAGGGTATATAAAGATCTGGCTACTTTATCAAAATCACAAACTCACGGTCCAATTCCAACTTTTAACATCTACTTATGACCATAATCATGAAGCTAAGAGAGGTTACTGCATTTTCATATTGCATTTTGTCAACCAAAGAAAACGTTCTTAATCTGGCTAAGTATGTTCTACTTTGCTAATCAAAGGGGATTAAGGGAGTCCAAAGCACTCAAGATTTGTGCTGCTTATTTCTAAGTGTGTTATTAAAACAATCTAAAATTGATGAAATGAAGATTCTTAATATTTTTATCATCTCCTACTTAATGTTCCCCCAGAACATTGATTTAAACGTTAAAAAGGCATATGTCAGTATCAAGGATTTGTAACTTAGATTTTTTTTAAGTAGTAAGAAAAGTAAACAGATCTGCATATATTGCAGGTGCCAGTTCTGAGAGATACTGGTGCCATTTATGTATGTATGTATGTATGCATGTATTTTGGGGGAGTGTATTAGGTTTATTTATTTATTTTAATGGAGGTACTGGGGATTTAACCCAGGACCTTGTGCATGCTAAGCATGCACTCTACCCACCTCCCCCCCTACCCCCGCCCCAATGTGGTGCCATTTAAACTTCAGTTTTTGTTTTGCGAATTGAATAAACAACTGCTCTGAAGAAATGAAAGGAAACTGTAATGTTTGAACTATAAAGTTTCTGACGTTTATTGACTCTCTGGATCTCCCAAACAACTTCCTATCCTTGTAAATTTGCTCCTGTGGTTGATCAGATACAGACTCGTGTTATTTTTCCATTACAACGTGTGAGTATACCAGTTTTATTCCCAGCAGTTGGCTGCTTTTAACCTAGAGGTGACTGTGCAGTTGTGCTGACTAAACCCAATGTTGGATGTGCTGTGCTCTGTGTGTGTGAGTGTATGTCCACTTTCACATTCAGTAGGTGCCGTGGGGCTGCACTTATGTGCACGGATGTGAATACCTATTTCACTGCTATCTCTGTCTTTCTATTTTATCTCCTGTTGGGGTTGTAAGTATTGACTTGAATCTTAAATACTAAAGTGTGTATTGGAAATTAAAATCAAGCAAAGTACAAAGACGTTAAAATAAATCCAACTGCATTCTATTGCTTTGGGACTATGTGGAATGACAAAATGCTGTGAATGAAAAGGAGAGCTTCACAGCAGATTGATCCTAATGGAGGCAAGAGGTTAAGTTTTAAGGTCAGGGCACAAAGGTAAGAACTAAGACCAACCAAAGGAAGGGCATACTCCTGTCAGCACCATTTAAATGGTGCTCTCCCTCCCTTCCTTTCTCTCCCTATTATTGTGTATACTTAAATTCACATAAGGTGTATGATTCAACTTGGTGGTATGTGTCAGTGCTTCTACAACAATATTTTAAATCCTTGCAATAAATCAATGAGTGATACTATCCTTGTTTTACCAGAAGAGAGTAAGTGCCTCCCCCAAAGCCACATAGCTGGTAGCTGGCAAGGCCAGGAGTTGAGCCCAGATCTACCTGTCTCTAATGTCTGGGCTCTTTAGTACACCTTACTTAGAATGGTAAAAATCCTTAGAGATCATGTTTTATAACCAATTTATTTCACAGATGGAAAACAAGACTTGCCCCCTTCACTGCTTGCCTCAGTCAGCGTGGATAATGGGGTGTCAGCTGTATATACTAGACTGCCAGGATTTCCCAACTGGGGAAATAGAGAGGATTTGGTGCATCACAGAGTGATGGATAAGATTTAAGAATTGGGTCAAGGGGGATGGAAATGAACCAGTTAAAGGAACTGGAATTACAGATCCTGATGTGAAACATAAATCCTGCTCTTTAAGTGAATATTTAAGTTGATGAAGGATAAAGACCAGCTGGGCTCCACTTTCCATCCGGCCAAAGCAAGAAGAAAGGCCTTTAAATGTTGCTGGGTAGGAGTATAAGTCAGTTGGAATCAAGAAATCCTGATGGTGGGGTGATGTTGGGAGGAGGGTGGCTGGTTAACACCATGGGATGGGGCCCCCAGCTAGGCTGGAAGCTGCCTTCTGCAGGTCTTCCTGTTTTCCTTGCCCAAGGGTAGAATAGCATTGCCTCTCTTAATAATTATAGTTAAAAAGTAACATTCTTAATTGACCCATCAGAACTTTCTACACCTACGAATGTTTCTACTCTCTGATCCATCCCTGGGGATTAGAGCTATTTTCATGAAATACAACTCTGACAACCATGTCTCTGACCAAAGGTGGCCCCAGAATAACTATTTTCAAAGTGTAGTTTTTGGAACTCCAGAGGTAAGGTTGCCATTTGCAGCAAATAAAAGTATAGGATGCCCAACTAAGTTTGAATTTCAAATAATCAACAAGTGATTTTTGTATATTTGTATATCTATAGGTCCCAAGCAATATTTGAGCATCTTGTATTTTATCTAGTAACCCCACCTAGGGTACCTTAAGATCTTTTTCAAGGGGTTTTTGAGGTCAAAACTATTTTCACAGTAGCACTAAAACTTATTTGCTGTTTCCACTGTGTTGACATTTGCATGGATGGTGTAAAATCAACAGTAGTTTAAGGTGCTGGCGTCTTAGCATGAATCAGGGCAGTGTACTGGTGGACATCATGTTATGCACAATCTCTGTCATGTACTCACAGTTAAAAAAATTTCCAGTTTTACTTAAGATTCTCCTTGATGACACAGTAAAAATTATTAGTTTTATTAACTCTCAATCCTTGCATAGATGTCTTAATATTCTGGCGTGACTATTGGGACATAGGCATAAAACGTCATCACTGCATACAGCATACTGTTGCCTCACTTGTGTGATGGTTTGAGGTGCAAAGCTGACTGGCTGGTTTTTCGTGGAACACCAATTTTACTGACAAACTTCAGTTATTGAGACCTAAGTATTTGGCAGATATTTTCTTGAAAAATGAATGAAGTGAGCCAGTCACCTCCAAGGAAAAAAACTTGACAGTATTTGTGCCAATTATAAAATTTAAGCTTTCAAGTGAAAATTAGAATTTTGAAAAACTTCTGTCTACCACTGAGAGCTTGACAGCTTCCCAATGCTGAAAGACTATCTGATGAGACTGGTGGTGATCACAATGAACGGTGGTTTTTTGGATACTGTGTCACAAAACATGTCAACATTTGGAAAATCTGTGTAACTCAGTGAGCCTAAATGTTCCAAATGACCAATGCATGATGTTACCAAATTATGCCTGGGTAGAAATATCCATTGGAAGTGCAATAAAACTGATTTTAATGTAAAGGTGTAGGAGAAGTTTCAATGTTATGGTTTCAAATTCCACATTTCAGCTAACCTTTAAAAATCGAGTTTTGGTGTCTTACCAAAGAAGAATATCCATAATTATCTAAAAAGGCTATTAAAACAGTCTTCCCTTTTCCAAATACATATCTATGGGAGGCAGGATATCTTTACTTCAACACCAACATTCTATCACCACAGACTGAATGCTGGATAAGAGAATCTGTCTTCTTTTCATCCCGACAGTAAAGAGATTTGTAGAAATGTAAAAGGATGCCATTCTTCTCACCATTTTGTTTTGGAAACTAGAGTTACTTTTCTTTAAAAAAAATTATGTTAACACGTGGGGGCAGGGGTGCTCAGTGGTAGAGCATGTGCTAAGCATGAACGAGGCCCTGGGTTCAATCCCTAGTACCTCCATTAACCAAAATCCAAAAACAAAACCCCTAATTACTTCCCTCTCCCCCACAAAATTATGTTAACACATAATGGGCTTATTACTATTTTAAAGTGAACCATAAATGATATTTTAAATGTTCTCAGTTTGAATTTTGAATATAGTAAACACTGAGTGATAAAATCTACATGGCAAAAGCTCTTTGGGGGTCTACCATAATTTCTAAGAGTGTGAAGGTGTCCTGAGACCAAAAAGCTTGAGAATCACTGGCCTAAAGGACAAGACCTAGACTGGTGAACAGACACTGGGGACTTTCTGCTATTCTACTCCATCCTGCCTTTGCAACCTCACTTATCACCACTGTCTCTGAAGTACCCCCAGGTCCCAGCCCAACCACTTACTGATTCCTGCACATGTTCTGGACCTGTCTGCCTGACTCTGTGCATGCCGTTCCTCTACCTGGAACAGTGTCCCTACCCCCTTTCTCCACCTGTCTGGCGGTTAGTGGGTCAGGGCTACCTTCTTAGGGCCTGACAATGGACAGCCTCATTCAGACCCAATTGCACAGTTTGTTTATGGCTATATTCTGCATATAGCCTTCAGGATCTGTTTGTCTTTTTAAATTAGAATTCCTGGAGTGTAAAAGACCCAATTTTCCCTCTGTTTATATTTTTTACCATCTAAGGGCCAAGTGTCCTGCCATAAACTTTATGGAATTTTTGTAAATATTAGCTGACAATTTCTAGCCATATCTGTGGCCTTTTATGATCCTGGGCAGATTAATCAGAGTATTTAGTGCCTGCTGTGAGCAGAACACTTGGCAGTGGGGGGAGGGGGCTAAGGAGGTGATCCTTGCTTAAGGACCTACACTGTGCTTGGAGAGACAGGATTTATAGCCAAGAAGTAATCAAACAAGGCACAAGAAGGTATATAACCGAAGTAATAACCAGGTGCTGTAGGCCTTTAGTGAAGGGGAGGTGGGGGCCATTATGCTTGGATGTTGGCAGTGGCTGGAGAAATCTGAGCAGGCTCCTGGGAGGAGGCAGGGACTTGCTGGGGACTCTTTAAATGGGGAGGGTTTAGTTAGAGGTCAGCAAGGCAGGATTTTGGGTCAGCGAATAAACACCAGCCGGGGCAGAGTCAGAAATGAGCACAGCATGTTCACGGCCTAATGAGGAGACTGCTGACCAAGGTGAAGGTGAATGGTGCGAAATGATAAGGTTGAAAGCTTGTCAGAGGAGTTTGGATTGGGGAAACCAACCAACTTTTTTTGTTTGTTTTTTTGTTTTTCGTTAGGGAAGTGACATGGTATATTTTGAGCACAAGATGGGTTATTTGTGGGAGGAGGGATGGAGATGGGGCATGTTAATGGTCCAGGGGTGTGAGGTGGTGAGGCTCTAGACTAGGGTATCAGCAAGGTTTTTTGAATGAAATTAATGCAGGTCACCATGTCTAGAATGCCAGCATGGTGCCTTTAAATGGTGTGTTTTATACATAAAGGCCTGGGGATTAAAACTCCACAGTAGTATTTTAGTGACATAATTTGGTCTTATCACACGTGGCTGATTTAGAGCTGAAATCTTATATTCTAGCCTTTCCTCATGTCCTCATGTCTTATTGCTTCAGCTACTAAATAATTGTGTGTGGTTTTGGGCAACTTACTTTAACTCCTTGGTGTCTTGGTTTTGTCTCTTGTTAAATGAGGGGACTAAGAGTACCTGTCTCATAGCCTCATTATAAGAATTACGTGAGGTAATACATGTAAAGTGCCTATATTTGTGCCTGGCACCCAGGAAGCCTTTACAAATATCAACTATTGTTATTTATTTATTCAGTAATTTGTATTATGGGTATATAAATAGTTAAATTACCCAATGGGCCAAAGCATTCAGAGCTGTGCTGAATTAAGTTCCTTAAGCTAAAAAAAAAAACACCTTGCTGGAGACTTTGCAAAGATGGGATTCAGAAGCTGGGATGGAAAATTGTTAAAAATTCAAATTCCATCAACTCATTAAGATCTAAAAGGTAAAACCAGGAGACCTGAATCACAATTTAATCATGTCCCTCCTCAGCTTAAACACCTTCGCTGGCTCCATTGCAGAGATAAATCTGGTCTTCCCAGCAAGCCAGCAAGCCTTCCTGCACTGCCCTTTTGTTGGCCATGGCAGCCTACCTCCCCTAGCCACCCCACCCCCAACCTGGGCCGGTGGTCAGCACCTCAGCTGCTCTGCACTCCTGCTAATTTTCAAACACATCCTGTCCTGCACAGCAGTCTCCCTTGCCTTCACTCTTTCCCCCAAGCTCATTCCTGATACCCCATTTGTGCCCTATAAAATTAGTCGCCTGTTGTTTTTTTTTTTAAATAGACTTTATCTTTCAGAGCAGTTTTAGGTTTACAGAAAAATGGCATAGACAATAGAATTCCCATACTCCCACCACCAACAGTTTCTCCTTTTGTTCACCTCTTGCATTAGTGTGGTCCATTTGTTACAACTGATGAACCAATATCGATACATTATTCTTAACTAGGGACCATAATTTACATTAGGGTTCACTCTGTGTTGTACATGCTATGTGGGTTTTGACAAATGCATAAATATAATGTCCTACATCCACCATTACAGTATCATACAGAATAGCTTCACTGTCCTAAAATTGCCCTGTCCTCTGTCTATCCCTCCCTCTTTCCCTCTCCATTAGTTTTTAAGAATCAGTTAAAATGCCATCTCTTCTGTGAAAATGTCTCAGATTCCCTCAATTTTGAATCTCTTTGATGCTTGCATAGCACTTTCTTCATAGCTGTTATAGCTCCTATCTTCCAAATAGTATTAGAGATACACACACTCTTTTCCTCCTTTACTGGATGGTATGTCCTTGAGGGAAGGGCTGTGCCACATATTTGTCCCCACAAAACCTAGCCTAGACCCTGTTCTTAACAGGGTGCCTTATAAATGCTGGCTGAATTGAATTGCGAGCAAATATTAGGATAGGATTTTGCAGAATAGGTCTCAAGAGGCAAAGCTTTAGACCTAGAATTCGGAAAGTGACAAGTGTACTTGTGAATTTTAAACATGCTTCAGGCTCAGGGGTCCATGGATCAGAAACTCTTTCAAGGGAACCAGCTTCTATCCCTTCAGATCTGGGCTCAGAAGCAGCCTCAGTTGAGGTGGCCCAGGACAGCTTTCGATTACCAACTAGGCCTCAGGGCTGTCTCTCTCTGCCTCTCCTCCTCTCCAAAAACAAAGCAAAAAGAAAAAAAAAAAAAAAAAAAAAAAAAAGAAAGAAAGAAAGAACAAGGAGCTTGGTTGTTTCCATCCTTCTAGTCCTGATGCCCCTTTCAGGAAGGCCCCTGAAGAATCTATGTTTGGTCCTCACTTTCTCTCCTCAGGTGGCCCCCCAAATTGAGGGGGCTCTGTGTGACTTCTCTGGCCAAGAAGCACCTTCCCTTAATTTCTTAGTTCACGCTGAGCTTTTTGCTTTATTTTTGCTTTAAAGATGCTGTTCTCAAACATTCTAAAACGCTGTAGGAACATGCAGATCGGAACAAAAGCAAATAAATAGAATCTTGGGAAGTAACAAAGCAAATGTCCTTATCCAAGAACTAGTACAAAGCTAAATGAGAAATATCAGTCATGCACTAGAGACAGTAGTTTCCTCTGTAGACGGGAGCTGCCCTTTGCAAAAACCCTCATCCCAAAAATAAGACAATGAAGGTACCATAAAACAAACTACTCTCTTCAGCTCCCGCACGGGAGTCAGCAGTTTTAGCAGGACTGCCTATTCCTTTAAGCGACACAAGCAGTTTGCAAGACCTAGGCTTTTACTTCCCTGTACCTGCCTCCTAACACCCGTGGCGGTGCGGGTGGAGGAGGGAGGGAGAGGGGAAGAGAGGTGTCCCCCTCCCAACCGTCTTAGAGCCCACGGCTGCGCCAGACCAAGCGCTGGGCGGAGGTGTGATGGGGGACGCGCTGGAAATCAGATTACATCCAAAGGTGCTGTTACCTGGGGCAGTGAGTGCTCCCCAGACAGCCGGGCGACCCCATCCTTCCTGCAATCGGAAAGAGCCTAGAAAAAAGGGAGGCTCTCGCCGGGCTCCGGAGCGTTTGGGAGCCAGGCAGAACCCCTCGCAACCCAAGCAACTACCGCCTGCCCGCACCTGTGCTCCCAGGGGGCGGAGCCTCCTTCAGGTGTGCTGCAGGGAGGACGGCGCGGAGAATCGAGGCCCGCCGCGGGAGTCTAAGTGTCCCCTTGCCCCCGCCCCGAAGAAATGCCAGGGGAGGAGCGGTTAATCCGCACCCGGCCACAGCGGGATCCACAGGCTCCGCCTGCCTCTTCGGAGGAAAGGGGAGAGCCCGCGGCGGCGCCGAGGGGGTTAAGAGGACTGCCCGCAGCTAGAGCGCGCTTAACCCTTCGGCGCCCGCGGGTCAGCCGAGCCAGGCCGGGGTGGCGGCCCCCCGAGTCCCACGCGGCGGCCACCGCGACCGCGCGGGCCGGGAGGGGAGAGCTGCGGGCAGGCCTCCGATCGCCCGGGCACTGCACGGCCCGTGGGAGGCCCAGAGCGGGCGGGGGGAGGGAGGGGGACGCGGCGGCGGGCGCGCAGCGTCGCCAGGGCGAAGCCGGCGTGCGGCGCGGCGCGGCGGGCGCGGAGCGAGCGAGCGAGCGCCTCCGTCCCCGGATGTGAGCTCGGGCTGCCCGCGGTCCCGAGCCAGCGGCGGCGCGGGCGGCGGCGGCGGCGGCGGGCACCGGGCACCGGGCACCGCGGCGGGCGGGCGGGCGGGCGGGCATGGGGGGCGCGCGGAGCGGCCCCGGCGGCCGGACCGGCATCCCCGCGGCATCCCTCCGCTAGAGGAGGAGACCAAGCCAATTCTCCTTTGCAGCAAAAAATTACATGTATATATTATCAAGATAATATATACATCTGATCTTATTTTTTTTTAAAAAAGTTTATTTTGCTCCGATTTTGAAAAAGAGGGAGCGTGGGTGGCCAGCGGTTTTTATAAATTATTCTTATTTTCTGTTATCTGTCCCCGTCCCTCCCCACCCCCTGCTGAAGCTTAAATAAGGGCAGGGACCGCGGCTCCTACCTATCGGTCACCCCCTTACCCGTTCCTCCCCCTCCCCAACGCCCAGCACAGTGCCCTGCACACAGTAGGCGCTCAATAAATGTTCGTGGATGATGATGATGATGATGATGAAAAAAATGCAGCATCAACGGCAGCAGCAAGCGGACCACGCGAACGGTGAGCAGCCAGAGCCTGGGCACCCGCTGCCAAATCTAATCCTTGTCATGGTCCTCCTCTTCCCACCCCCTCTTCCTTCTCACCCCCTCCCGTCTCTGATATGCTGGTGGGTTGAGGGGGTTGGAGAGGCTGCTTCTAGCTCGGTGTCATCTACATAGGGGAGATGCGTGACAGCCACTTCGTTCTCCCCTTCAGGCCTTGAATGTCAGAGTTAATTCTGCATTTGTGGGGTGGGGGCGGCTGTGGAGTCCGTGGAGTACTGTGCGGCCGGAGGGATGGTGAGCCGAGGTGATTCGGGTTTAGTGTCCTCGGGCTCAACTTTCCTCCAACGCTGAGCGATGGAAAGGGGGTGGCTGTGAGTCTTTAGCCTGAGCCCCCTTACCAGCCTCTTTTCGCCTTCCCCTCCTTCCCCGCCCCTTGGTTGACTAGAAAGAAGGTGTTTGGTGGCATCCTGAAAATTCTAGGATTGCCGGCTTTCACCCTTCCCGCCGGTGGGTAAAGCAACCCCCTCCCCTTGAGAGGGAGGCTGGGTCTTAGAATCGCCGGCTAGGGGGTCGGGTGGAACGCGTATTCCCGCTCCCTGCGCTGCTGTGCACACGTCGGTAACCTAGCAATGCCCGGGGAGTCGCTGCCGCTGTGGGGCTCCCCTCCCGAGCCGGCCGGGCACCACGTGCAGTTACCACGCTGGCCCGGCTGGATCGAGGGAAGCTGGAGCAGCTCCTGGCCAGCCCTCCTCCCTCCTCCTTGGAGGTCGCTTGAGTCCCCTACAACTCCCAAGGCTCGCAGCCTTCCCGTGGAGCGCTCCCCAAGGGAAGGCTTGGCACGAATCCTCCCCTGGCTCAGACCTCTGTTGCCCTTCCCTGTGAACCCCTTCTCCGGCGGCTGGTCAGGCAGACCTGTGCTTACTTTGACTCTCCCTTGCTCTTTATTTAGCAAGAATTGGTCTTGCAAATGCCCATTCCTCTACCGCTGTCACCAGTCTCACTTTGACTTGTCTCAGTGAGGAGGTTGTGACCCAAGGCAGGCAGGTGCCTGGAAGACTTGCCTGGGTGTTGGCCTGACCCCAAGCTGGATGGGGCTTTGCACATGAAGCCCCTGTGGAGTTCTACCCTCTGTGCACTTGGATGCCATCCGACACTGAGGTGATTGCTGTTTAGGCCTTGAGGGCCTCTGGCATAACCCAGCCTGTCTATCCTAGGTGTAAGGGTGCAGGCTGCCTGCCTTGTCTGTTTCTCTGGATGCTGGCTTGGCTGCTGCGGCTGCAATTTAAAATGCAAAAAAGCCCTAAAGATGTTTTCTGTTTTCGGAAGCCTGTGGAGGAAATGAGTCCCAAGCATCATGAATTTTCATTTGCAGGAAGTGTCAGTGCATAATCTAGATATTTGTTGTGGGGCTTTTGGTATTGCCCTGGTGCCAGTGGAGGATTTTTTTCCATGCTGAAAAAAATGTATTTGTGGCTGTGGAAAGATGTTGGAGTAACACCCTGAAAATGATTAAGACTATTGAATTATTGGCACTGCCTTTTTTGTGTGTATGTGATGGTAGTTATTTTGAAGAAAAGCTGTTGTGTATGTCTCTGTTAACTCATCAGAGATAAATGGGTTTTAAAAGTCAAGAAAGAAGTGGAATAAAATGGGGGAATGACCTCAGTTTGTCTGAAGAAATGCACTGAAAGGCTCCTTGTGGAGACAGGGATGTAGAGAGGTACTAACCCACTGGGTGTGATGCAGCAGTGGTCCTGTGTTACTGACACTTTGGGCAGAGCACGGGGACTTTTCTTGCTGCTCTGGCTGACCAAACCCTGCTTCTGAAAAGTAGGACATGAGGTCCCAAATGGAACCATGGGGATGATTCCCCCTATTCTTGATGGGTAACCACCTTTGCTTTCTTCTGACACTGGAGTCTTACTGTTTTGTTTTGTTTTTTAATTTTTCTTTTTCTCCTTCTTCCCAGAGGCAAACTATGCAAGAGGCACCAGGCTCCCTCTTTCTGGTGAAGGACCAACTTCTCAGCCGAATAGCTCCAAGCAAACTGTCCTGTCTTGGCAAGCCGCAATCGATGCTGCTAGACAGGCCAAGGCTGCCCAAACTATGAGCACCTCCGCACCCCCACCTGTAGGATCTCTCTCCCAAAGAAAACGTCAGCAATACGCCAAGAGCAAAAAACAGGGTAACTCGTCCAACAGCCGACCTGCCCGTGCCCTTTTCTGTTTGTCACTCAATAACCCCATCCGAAGAGCCTGCATTAGTATAGTGGAATGGAAGTATCCTTTTTTAGGGGAAGTCTTTCTCATTTTCTCTTTTACCATCTGTTCTTTAAAAGGATTTGCTTTCTGAAATGGCACTTACAAAGTGATAGCAGTCTGGAATGTGAGCAACAGAGAGGCTGTATGTAGAAGGTTTCATGGTATATAATTTCCTGTCTCCTCAGGGTGCAGAGGGGTATCTCTGTGGGTATATTTAGAATACTCTGTGTGTGTGTGTGTGTGTGTAGTGGTGGGGGAGGGAGTGACAACCTGAAAATTCAAAATGGTAGATAATTAAAATATGAAACTACCCTTTGGTCATCTGACTCTAGATAGTTCCTTTAAACACACCATTGTTTTTCAGCAGCGGTATGCACTGAACCTATTGCAAGTAAGGTGTGCTGATTAAAAAAAGACTACTAGAAATAAATATGTTTTTGACCTTTAGTGGCATCTTCTCATTCTACTGTTTGGAATTTACTTCGGAAACTCCAATTAATACTAAAGCTGCTTCTAGGTCTGACATTTGGTGAGTCTGATGTTCAGGTAGCTACAAATATGAACGCTTGCTTCACAGGGAGGGAGCGATTTGCTCCTCAGTGCTAAGACTTCCTGGAATTTCCTTTTGACAAGTTCCCAAACAGCATTTGAAACGTGAGCAGGAGGGAGCCTGTGAAGGGAGAGGTTGGTGTCTGCCTCTTCTTCCTGAGCCTGGCTAAGTTAGAGCACAGCCCTCACAGTGGAGGAATTTGCAGTTGCTGCCTTTATAAAAAAAATTCTGTCTGTGTCCTTGGACTGGAGTTACATTTCTGGGTGTCTCCTTTGTATTTTTAAAACTGAACTCCAAATGCCTCAAGAGGGCTGTTAGCTCCCAGATCTTGGAAAACTGGGTGCTTTGCCTGCTCACCCCCTTCCCCAAACCTAGAGGCCAGGCTCCAGTGCCTGCCACCCTTCAGAAGAGGTTGACTGAGGCCTTTCTGAGCAAATGGCTTTCTAATTAGGCAGATGATTCACTGATTTGCGTAAAACACAGCATTTCCTTTTCCCAGAAGTATTGTGGGGCTACCCAGGGCCTTAGAGCGATTCCCAATGATAGGAAGGAGTATGAACAGAGGGCTTCCCCACTGAGCCCAGTGAGGAGGGGCCACGCTCCACAGGGAGGCGGTCGGAGCCCTGGCTGCAAACTGGAGCTGTACCCCCCTTATAACTTGAGTACCTAGCTAGGCAGCTCTTTGCACACCCTCTGTCTCAGCTGGCTGTTTTCTGTGCTCAAGGATTTGCATGAAAATGAGGTAACTGTCTAGAAAGGTTTTGGAGAGAGTAGCCAAGGGTCAGATTTGAGGGGTTTTCATGTGCATTTCCTTTTTTCAACAGTTGTATCCTCTCTAGAAGGAGTTGCAGAGTCTCTCACATGCCTGGGGTCATGTGGATGTGTTTTCTCTTTAGGTTCTTTTTTGAGCCTGAGGAAGAACACTGGTGTTGGCCCAGGAGGGAGCTAGGTCAACAGGGTGTCCCTCAGCGGCATGGCTGGAGTCAGAGGCAGTAATTGTACTTAGCCAGCGCAATCTCCTCCTCCTCAGGTTGGCTTGACGTGACTCTGAGTAAGCAGAGACCTCTCGGTAGTGTCATTAATTTCATGTGTAGTGAGGTGGGAGGCCTGATGCTGTGTCTCTTGGTGCACAGTAATTTGTATATAGGAATTTATGTGAATGGAGTGAATTCCTGGATCGTGTGGTGGATTCCTGTTCCTGCACTGCGAGGCACATGTGTACAGGAACTAGGGGCTGTGGCTGCCAGTACCGGGAGAAGCCGACCTACCATTGGGACAATCTGTGGAATAGATTCTGAAACGATATATGATTTGTTTTTTCAAATGACAGTTTCCTTCAATTTCAGGGAGCAGGATGCAGACAGCCTCCTAGAGCCAGCTGTGCCAGACTCCATCAGCACTAGGAGAGTGACTTTTTACACGCTTTTAGAGTTTATGTGCAGGCTCGGCATTGTGTCCTGCACTTAGGGGAACGAGGAAGGAATATTTAGGATCAGACCCATCTAGTTCTCTATTGCTCTGTTCTGCTTAGCTTGTGAGAATCTTGGGGCAGTGAGATGGCATCTAGCAATACCTGGAGTCTGAAACTGGACCACCATAAAGGAAAAAATACTCTTATGTTTGGCCTTCCTGAACAGCATTAGTACTTCTCAGATTTGCTGGCTTCTCATTTAGGTAATAGGAAATTAAAAAGGCAGAATGGTGGTGTGGGGGAGAGAAGAGACAGTCAGTGTTTTTCTATGTAGGATGACATTAAGGCAGTTGACTTTTAAAACTTTGGTAGGAACTGCCAGAAGGAAAAATGAAAAGAAGATTCTGAAGTTTTTGAGGTGGACTGTCTTACAATTGGATCCCAACGTAAGAGATTTTGTAATACTAGATGCGTTAAAAGAATAAATATGAGGGAAGGATAACTGGCTTTAAAAATAAGCCCATCGGATGAATAAGGGAATGATGTATTTCACATCCATATTTCAGTGAGTGTTCAACTTCTTCAGGGGGCAGAGGTTTCATGAAATTCAAGGTACCCCCAGAGACGTGAGGGGCCTTTGTTTTCTTTGGCATCATTGGATTTCCCAGAAGGAAATCAGGATGAATTGGGAAGGGTCTGTTCATACCCTCAAAGCTTTAGGACTTGGAGGTGTCTGGTTAAATGGTGGCCTTGTCTTTTGTGGGTAAGCATATGGGAGAAACAGTGCTGTACAACCAAGTCCAGAGTTGGAGATTAGATTGGTATTCATGAAACCTTGCATTTGAAAAGACTGAAAACCGAGAGAAGAAAAACAGTCATTTTGGCAGATGTCAAATTTTGTATTGCCAGTTTTGACAATGTCTCTGAATAACACCAGAATGTTTAAGCAAGTATCTGTTGAAGGCTGCTCTCAGAGTGATTCTTCCAGACAGACCCCCGAGATTTAGAGATGTTAAATTGAACTCTGAAGACGTCTGGTGCTGATTTCTTATTACTTTTTATTTAATTTGGTTGTAAGTTGAACACAATAACAGTACATTATATACAGCTCCAGTCCAGCTCTCATCTGAAACAGTGATAACCACTGATTAGTAAAAGCAGGAGAGGGAGGTGAAGCCTGGTTTGCTTGTTACGGTGTCTGAAGTATTGGAACTGCCATGAGATAGTCACAGGTGGAATGGAAGATGTCTTTGCTGACCGGCCTGTGCCAGTCCAGACAGGAGATTCAGACTGACCCAGCCAAGAATAGCCTCCAAGAAAACAGCTCTAACACATGGTGGCAAGGATTTGTGGAAGAGATTTGTCTCACGATGGCTTCTCTTTGTGTCTGCAACAGCCAGGAATTTAGCTTTCTAAGGCCCTTGTTGCTTTTAAAATGACAGGAAGCAGAAGCTTGGTTTGCACAGTGCCCTAATTGGATGTACTTTTAGGTTTTCATATAAAACGTCCCACAGAAGAATGAGTGTAATGTGAGCCTTGTAACAGAAGAAAAGGACATGGGGAGGTCATTTGATAGGAAGATCCGCAGTGAGTTGACCACTGACGATTACTCCTGCTGGAAACTTAGTAGTTGCAGCAGTCAGTGGAATAAGGATTTGTGTGTGTAATTTTAATTTAAAAAGCAATTCAAAAGTGGTGTGATTGGGAGTGTGATGAGAGAGATGGTGTATGCTGACATAACACATATATACCTTAACAAAAATTTTCAGACCATTTGACATATTTATATTATTGGCTATTTTTGCCAATTGTGTGGCCTTAGCTATTTACATCCCATTCCCTGAAGATGATTCTAATTCAACAAATCATAATTTGGTAAGTGTCCTTAGAGTTCCTGCTTATCCTGGTGTGTGTTTGTCATTTGCCTTTGTACCGAAGCTGGCAGCTGGCTTTCTGGGTGGTTGAAGTTTACAGCTACGCATGTGATGTTTCACAGAGCTTTGAAACACTGGTGTGTGTGTGTGTGTTTTTTTTTTAACCTGCATTCTCAAATTTATACTGAATGAAAGTGTTTAAAGACATGAATCTTGTATAAATAGATGTGGACCTTTTTATGGAAGACATTTGTAGCAGATTTAAAAATAACTTTTCTCTCCATATAGGCTTTCTTTTGTCTACCATTCTTTCCCTCATAATGTTAGCTTTTTTTTTAATTAAAAAAAATTTAACCCAGTGTTATTTGGGAGCAGTGGGTACTTTGCTCAATTTTTCTGATAAGTAGAGAGTTATTGTAGTTATTATATATGAACTGTTAATTTTTACAGAAGTAGAATATAACAAAACTAATCCACATAGAGCATAATTTGGAGAATAATACAGTATAGTATCAAAGTTCCTGCTCTTAGCCTATGAAATGCTCCAAGATAAAATGATTCTACGGTGAAATAAATTGAGATACTTCCAATACTTTATTGCCCTCTTAAAGATTTATGGTGCACATTAATTCAGTAAAAGCTCCAGAAAGGTCTGTAGTTAAAAAACCAGTTTCATTTTGTTTAACTCAGCTAGTCCCTAAAAGTAATTGGTCATGGATTCTTTAAACATTTTTTGGCAGAACGCATCACAGTGTTTCATGGAACTTCCTTTGGGAAAGGTTGATATAGTTAAAAAAAAAAAAAAAAAGAAAAAGCACTAGAGTGGGACTAGGAGTTGTCCTACTTGGCTGTCAACTGGCTGAATCTTGGGGCATTTATTTGCATACCTTTTCTGCACTGCCCAACTGTCCATTGATGGGATTGGGTGAGACAATCAGGAGAGTTGTTTTTACCTCTGACATTCTGTCATCTTTCCTTGATGATTCAGAAGCTGTTTCAGGATTTTTCTGGGGCTGTAGCATCGCCTTTGTAGGGCTCAGTCCTTCCTAACGAGGCCATGCAGAAAGGAGGTAAATGAGGGGCTGGGCCTGGATAACAGGAAACCCTCTCTCTTGTATTGCCTTCCCCTCTTTTAGCTGGTTCCATTTGTTTTTGGTTTCTCGTGTTGAAGCTGTATTTTCGTCTGGCTGGATGTTCTTAACTGAGTGTTGTAAAGGAAAAACTAGTGTGGGGAGAGCTCTGCTGGGTTCTGAAGATGTTGACATTGTGTTCCTGTGATTTTAGACTTCATAGTTTACGTATAGGATATCATATTACACTTAAAATGTGTGGCATATTTCAGCATGATGTCTCTTCATATTTGGCCTTCTGTAGTCTGATGTCTAGAGAATTTTAAAACACTTTGGATACTGCTACTGAAAGTACAACTGTAAATGGAAGTTGGATCACATATACAGCCTCATTATTAGTGTATATTCATCCTGTGCTAGAGATGAGTTGTGTGATTTTGGGTATTTTAAATAGCTTCTGATTTGGTCATAGACATGTGACATTATAGATAGTCATTTCAAAGGAAAAGCAGAAGTAGTGAAAAGCCCCCATCAATGGGGCTAGGCCACAGATGGTGTCAGCTTGTTACCAAATTTAACAACGTGGATGGTGACCCAGTTTGTTGCTTTTTGTAGCTCAAGAGAACATGATTAAACAAACTTAGAAAATAAATACCTTTCAGAAAGGCAGATTAATTCAGATCAATGGAATAATTAATGTAGCTGCATGTGTAAGTCAATTAATACTCTGATTCTTTTTTCCCAGGGAAATTCAGGGCACTAATGTAAGTACTGTCAGACCATTTGGATTTGTCAGCTAATAAGGGAGGGAATAAAATATAGGAAATGGATAAATCTCCTTTCCTCCCTCTGGCAATCCCTCCCCAGTGGATCTTTTCTTGACAGTTCTTAAACACTGGTCTTTTTTGGGTGGGAGAGGGAGGTGTGTTAGTTTGGCAGGCCTTCCTAAAAACCAACATGTATTCCTTTGACCTCTCAGTATCCTGAAACTCATAGCATTCAAGTTTGTGTCTTGTGCTCACTTAAATGGTCCCATAGTTAGATGAGTTTTGTCTCTGCCTAACTCATTAAATATTTCCTTTCCCACTGTGGGAAGGGAAGATATATGCGGATTTCCCCCTGACTCTTAGCAAGGTCCCATGCCATGTCAGTCCTCTTGCCAGGGAGCAGGTTTGTTTTGTTTTGTTTTGTTTTTTAATACATTTGACCCAATTTGTACCAAAGTGATTGCTCTATTTTTGGGGTTGGTTTAGAGGCAGCTGAACAAAGCTTATTTTTCATCTGTAGTAAACACCTTTCAATTAATGTGAACGGCAAAACAAAGGGCAGAGACCAATACAGTTGTATGTGTCAGGGAGCTGGTGGTTTCCTCTGCCTCTGAGCTCTGTCAGGAATGTGGATGTTGACCACCTGGAGTAAGATTCAGGGCCATCTTGGTGGAAGATGTTTCTGCCTGTTGCAGGTAGTTTGTAGGGAGGTTATTACTTTTGTTGGAGAAGAAATGCGGCTGTCATCCTTGATCCAGTGTGTGTCTGGTCTCGGTTATATGTAACTCATCTAGCTTTGGGGATTTGGAGACTACCTTGGGGGCAGTTAAGTTTTCCCAGAGTTAGATTAAAAAAATATATATATGTATATAAACAGTCTCAAGTTTTTGTACAGCTTTCATTGTTGGACTCTCAGGGACTAGTGGAGGCTGAAGCCATGGAAACGGTGCAGCTCAGTTCCCACAGCAATATCCCTCCTAGATCAGTCAGTAGCAGGGTTTCCTCTCCACTTATTGAAAGTGTATATCATTTATTTAATTTTCTTCCTGGCATGGGGCAGGGGAAAGGGAGTGCTTCTTCACAGAGTGTCAGAGTAAGGATGATCACAGTCCTGTACTTCACTGTGCTAGAAAATGCTTTATTTTGCTTCCCAAACTTCAGTTTCTCATAAGCACACTGCTGTGGCTGAACCGTGTGCATCTGTACATCCTGTTCCTGGTACTCCCACACCCACCCCCAGGCTGCCGCCCAGTTCTTTGTAGTGCTGAATGGCCTCAAATGAGAACTGTCCAGAGAGGGGCGCTCACCAGCCAGTCCAGACTTTCCTTGATGTCTGCTGGTGACTGCAGCCTCTGAGGACAAGGCGTGCGGCCCATGGTGCTCTGTCCCTTGACCAGGCCAAGTGCCTGGTGCCTATCAGGTGCTCAGTAAATGCTTGTTAAACTCAGCGAAAAGTTAACTAAGTCTTTGATTCCCTTTTTGTCCCCTTTGCTGTTGAGCCCATTTATTTGTGGTTTTAGACTGTTGACACTTGGCCTCTGCAAAATCCCTCACGTCTTCCCCTTCCTCTCCACTCACGTTACAGCCATGACTTCTGCTAGAGGAGTGATCCTGAGGCTTCAGGGGCTGCCCCTGCCCTGCCCGAGGGGAGGCCAGACCCCATGGCCAGGTCTTTCTTGGTCCGTTCAACCTGTTCTGGTTTATCCTTCACTCCTCTCCTTCATAGTGCCCCCCAACCCCATTTGTCTACCAGCCGTTCCTCAGCACCCTTCCCTCCTCTTCTCCACCCATGGCCTTTTCTCCATTTGAAATGCCTCTTCCTCCTCACCACCCTTTCATCAGTGTCACTGTCCTTAGAGCTGTTCAGGAGTAATCTCAAAGGACGGCTCTTCCGTGAAGCCTTTTTCTTTCTTTCTTTCTTTTAATTCTTATTTTTTATCAATGTGTAGTCTATTTACAATGTTAGTTTAAAGTGTACAGTAAAGCGATTCAGTTATACATACACATTATACATATATATATATTTTCAGATTCTTTCAGTGAAGCCTTTTCTGACCCTGATTGGAAGTAACACACTTATCTGACTGTCTCTCGTGGCACTTGGCACATAAAACACCCTGTATTTTAGTTATTTATGTGCACATCTTATCTTCATCTTATCAAGCATCTTTGCAATACAGTTCATAGTGAATCACTTTGGAACCCCAGCAGCGCCTGCCCTGACGGTGTGCAGTGGATCTTCATAAAGGTGGGCGGGTTGTTGATGGCTGAATGCACGCTCTCTCAGGAGAAGCACCTCACCCAGTCTCTCCTCTGAGCCATATTTAGGATTTCCTTGGGTGGCAGGTCTGTCTCTGGACTCCTGGAGGTCCTTGGCTGTGGGTGGGTGGGAAATTCCAAGTGTTTTACTCCTGAAGAGCTTAGGGTCTCGTGACCCTGCTTCTTGTGCACCTCTTGCTGAAGGAGCATCAGAGCTGGGTTTCTGAGCAGAGCAGTCTTGGACATTTTGTGCTCTGGCTCAGAGCTCAGGGTAGCAGAATGGTGGGAGCATCTCTGGAAAGCAGTGCCAGCTGGGGACTCTCGTCAGTGGAACCAAATGCCTTACAATGGCCAGGACCATTGTGGGACAGCCCACTTTGATTGCATTCTCTCCTCCATGGCTGAGACCTCCATGCACAGTGTTTCCTGTGCTTAAAAAGTGAGGTCATTGACTCTGTATGATCTGTAGTTTAGCATCTCATGTAGTGAGCGGTGTGGATCAAAACACCTGAGACACAGTTTTATAACTTGGGTCCTTGGGCTTTGCCTATGGGGTGACTTTTAGTTCTGTACCTCATCTACTCTGCATCTTTGCTCTGTTGTCTTTCTGTTTGAATTGCATGTTCTTCCTTCTTTGTGCCTGGATTCTGTCTGTTTTTCTAGGACAGCTGGTGTGCTGCCCTCAGTTCAGCCTTCTCTGATCCTTGTCCCCACCTCCTACCCCACCTGCTGTGTGTAAGTAATACTTGCTTTCTCCCTGCAGTCCCATAAGCATGGTAAATTCTCCTTTTTACAGATATTAGCCCCTTTCTGCCTTATTTTATAACTGCTGCAGGAAGTGGCTTGGTGTGCAGTGTGTGGTTCTGCACATGGGCTCTGGGGTCTAACAGCCTGACTCTTTGGCTGGTGAACTGAGTGACTTTGGATGAAACCAGTATATTCCTAGAGGCTGAGGCTGGAGCCTGATTGATATCGACGGTGTGGTGAACTTAACCCTGGGTGGCACACAGTAGGCACATTAGGAAATGCATGTGTGATGACTAGGTACATAAATGAATGAAGGTACAGGGGCTCCACGGTATGTCCTTATAGATCAGTAGTTAATTTTCAACAATTGGCTAATGATTAATGTTTGCTCGAGAGGCTGACTTTCATTGTCCAATATTAATGAGAATCCCAGGAAACACCTGTCAGAGTTTGCCTTGAATTTCAGAATTGATCTTTCTTGACAAATTTACTCTATATCTGAAGCAAGAGAGTAGGAAGACAAGTACTTGATACTTTTTGAATCCCTACGTCATAAGCTAACTTCTGTATTCAGAATTGTGTGTGAGCCATGTGTGAGTAGTGGTACTTGGGTAGGTGTGTGTGTCACATTTCGTGTGAATGTTGGTGGAGGAAGAGCAGCAAAATGACCAGAGTAGATGGACTTGTGTAGTAACACTTAACCCAGAGCTGGTTTCCTGATCATAAACGGTACATAAATATACCTTGTACAAATAATTGCATTTCTTTTGTAGTCTTACCTCATGTTGACAAAGAACAAGTTACCTAGCTTGATCTTTTATTGAACAGGCCTTGAGTATTAGTTGTTTTTCAGAAATCAAACCCAACTCTTAGAGAATTCAGATTTACAACTATTTAAATTCCTTAAGAAGAATTCCAGAAGGGCCTCACTCTTTTGATTGGTTTGTTAAAAAGTGATCTCATTGTTATATAGACACTCTGTGAATACTAGAACTTCCCTGCTCAGACCTTTTAAAAATGAGCCTATCTTGGAGTGAGGCTGTATTGGTGTATTGGCCAGAACTTGTGTGTGTTTTTGTAATTTATTAACTTAGCTAAGGGACAAGTCCAAGAGGTAGACACTATATCAGATACAACTGGAAAGGGGGCTTAAAAGAGGTTATGGAGCAGGGGAGGGTATAGCTCAGTGGTAGAGTGCATGCTTAGCATGCACAGGGTCCTGAGTTTAATCCCCACTACCTCTGTTAAAATAAGTAAATAAATCTAATTACCGCCCCCCGCCAAAACCCCCAAACCAACAACAACAAAAACAAAACAAAAAAAGAGTTTTTTTTTAAAAGAGGGTCTCAGGATCCCACCCTGCACCCCAGCCCTCAAGTCTCTGAGGCAGAGTCTGACTGGCCTCCAGAAGGTCCCCCTCACACACAGTCTGAAATGTGCATCCCCTCAGTCCATTTGGGGCAGGGTCTTCGGGGAGATGCATTCCTTCCTTAACCTCAGCTTAAGTGTGATATTGTAAAAATGATTGTGTGAGAACAGGAGACCCCTGTAGCAGATCTGTGGATAGTTTCCTATTTTAACCTTCACCATCTCCCTTTAATTTTTTTTTATTGAATTATAGTCAGTTTACAATGTTGTGTCAATTTCCAGTGTAGAGCATAATTTTTCAGTTATACATGAATATAATCATTGTCACATTCTTTTTCACCGTGTGCTACCGCAAGATCTTGTATGTATTTCCCTGTGCTATACACCTTTAATTTTTAACTGTCTGTACAACATAAGAAGTATCTGATACAGAGGGGTCCACTTGCCCAGCAGTAGAGACACGTCTTGTGAACTACTGTTGGTGGTGGTGGGGTGGGGACTCCATCACAGACCCTCAGCAGCTCCTCCTCTAGGAAAATCCCTAAGGAAATTGCAGAGGCTCTGAAATCCTGGTGGCTGAGTGGAGTGTTACTGTTGCTTGGATGATGTGCCAAGGGAGGGGATGTTGGTGGGTGTCCTTGCCCTGTGGGGTGAGGGTGGGGGTTGGTAGCTCATCTACAAATAGATGTAAATCTCCTATCATGCTCCCACTCTTGGGGTTCTCTGCTGTCAGCACTATAGGATATGTCCCCAAGTCCTGTTCTGACCTTGTGATCAAAATAAGGAAAGTGCCAGAAGGCATCTTTCCTTTTTAATGTGAGTGAGATTGGTATTCTTGCAGCTGGAGTTCTTGTGGGCAGTGAGGCTGTTTTGCTGGGCAGGTGGAGCTGGCACTGGGAGGTGGGGAGGTGGGCACAGTGAGAAAAACTGAAGATGGGTTTGAAGGAGGAACTTTCTGAGCGTTTCTGTGTGTGTGTGTGTGTGTGTGTGTGAGAGAGAGAGAGAGAGAGAGAGAGTGTGAGAGCGAGAGAGCGAGAGAGAGAGAGAGCTGGGGGAAAAGTGTAGTGGGTGGATGGAACCTTGGGTGTTTTTGACATGCACCTTCTAGGATGCAGCCTTCTTCTGGTGATGTTAACCAAGCAGGGCCCCAGACACTGCCCATGTGGGGAAAATGACTTTCTTCTCCAGAACCTCAAAGCAGTTATTTCTGCTAATTTCTTTTCCTCCTCCCTTCTGGCTGAGTGGTCATTTTAGAAGTTACCTGTTTAAATTATTGAATGAGTGAGACTCAGACTGGGGGGAATTGGAGGGCTGACCTGAGGGAGGGAAAGCAGGCTGCAGACCACTCAGGGAAGATGCAGCTGGCAGGTGGACCCTGCCTGGGAAGGAAGGCGGAGGTGTCCTGGGTCAGCTTGGCCTGGGGGTTGAAAGCAGGTTGGGTCTGAGGCTCATGCCTTTCCCTGTCTTGGTCATCTTCTGAGGGGTCCAGCCTGCCTCCTTTCCCTACATCCACGGAGAAGTCTAGCATAGCATACTCACAAATATGTTTGTAGTGCTGTAAGAACCCTTGTTTATAAGATAGGAAGTCAAGGCACCATTATTCAACAAATATTTATTGAGACCTGCTGTGCAGAGCATACCAGACTCACGGGTCCCGGCTTCTAGCTGGTGCTGCTGCCAGCTCACTGTGCCCAGCTGCTCTTTCATTAAAGAAAACCCACAACATGGGGTCAGAGAGCAGCCGCCTTTGTTTTTCATATTTTGCATTCTTTAAATCATCATTTGAACTTACACAAGTAATACATGAAGATATTCTTCTGAACAGTTAATACAGATAAATTGATAATCTCCTTTTATCTACCCAGCTCCTTCTAATCACGGGTAACCTGTTTCAGAATTGTTTTTCACTGTGTATGTGTACATGATCTGTGCATTTTGAAATATATATCTATATAGTTTGGGTATTTTAAATTTTACACAAGTGGAAGCAGAATGTATACATTACAGAGCTTTCTTTTTTTCCACTGTATGTGTCTTATAGGTCTTTCCATACCTGTATTTAGAGCTCTCACAACTTCTTAGTTGCCATAAAATATCCCATGTATGTGCCATGGTTTATTTAATTGTTCTCTATTGGATGAGCATTTAGGATAGTTCCTAAAGTTTTAACTATTTTAAACAATGCTGCATTGAATATTTGTCTATGCTTTTTGTGCATACAAGTAAACATTTCTCTGGGGTAAGTACTTAGAAGTAAGCTCTCTGGGTGGGAGGGTAGTGCGTTTTTTTCCATTTCCATACTTAATGCCACATTGGCTTCCACTTCGCCTTTATCGATTTACGTTCCCACCTCCGCGTCTCCTTGAGATCAGCTGTCCTTTAACTCTGATGAGTGACATCATTTGTTCTTTATCCTAGGCCATGGAAAAGGAAACCTCTGGTGGGGGCTGAGGGGGGAGGTACAGGCTCTTTCTTGGATGGTTGGGAGACACCTGGAGCATGTGGTTACAGCAGAAAGTCCAGGAACCCTGAGTGCCAGACTTGTCATCTTTTTTGAACCACAGACCCAGATGAAAGGCACCAAGGAATATTCTTTCCTTTGCTTTGGGTGCCACACACTTGGGGACCATGATTCTTTCAAGGGAAACACTCATTCCAGGTAGCTAATAGGTAAATCAGTCCCTAATGCAAAAATTGAGCCTTAGTTTTGTAGTGTTTGCTTGCTTCCATTGAGTACCAAGACCAATACTGCCTTTATGTTCCCTTTTAGTTGTGGAAGAAAAATATCTCACCTGCTTTGTTTCTGCTGTCTGGAGGTCTTTGATTATTATTTTTTCACACACACTAGAACTTTGCTTTTATTATGGTATTTATCACAGGGTTTGTACCCCTCTTACTTCCAAAAACTCTGAGGTGACTTAGAAAATGGAAGTTGATGAAAGATGGGGCAAATCAGAACTCCAAACAAAAAGGAGCTTGTCCAGGTGCACGAGGTGAGTGGATTGCTAACACCTGGGCACTGAATTGGCTGTTAGGTTTTCCAGCAGTGGTGGCAAAAGGGAGCACTTCTAACTTACAGTGTTTTTATTCTCTCAACAATAGGAAGCAGCTGTATTCGTTGAGAGGGGAGCTTTCTAGGAAGCAAATCCTAGCGGGAATCAACAGCATGGGTCCTTGTGCAAGGTACTGTTGGGGCAGTGCTTCAAAACAAAAGCCCTGTCTTCACTGTGCTTTTGTTGAAGAGAAATAAATGCCCTGCAAACAGATGGCCTCTGGATTCAGAGTTCTTAAAAGGTTAGGGCACAGCATTAAACTGTGGCATACTGGAGGCACTTCTGTATTCTAGAAGAGTTTTGCCTTTCTTGATTATATAAATTACTATAGAACTCAGGTTGGGAAGATTAAGAGAGTGGTTTAAAACAACTGTCATTTAATCATACATAAATTACTTTCTTGAGCATTTATTTTGTGTAAAATATGGTCTATTAAATACATTCACTTACTGTCTTAACTTGGTTTAAGCCAGAGAACAAAAGGATACTATGAATTAACACAAGGAACCCCTTCCAAACCCTCATTTTGGAAGAGATGTGGTTTTACTTTTTTAATCTCATGTGAACTAAAGAAGTGACCGATATTTTTATAAGAAGACAACCTTGAGTGTTCTTCAGTAAATAGATAACAATGGGGTATAATGAAACATTGTTTATATTTAAATGACTTCTTTTATATTGTACAAAAACAGCTTGAATGGGTAAATTGTTAAAATGCTGCCCTTTTATACCATTAATTAGTCCCTTGGTCCTTTTTTTTTTTAAAGGTAATGCAAAAGTGTGCTTCTTTTTGGGTGTTCACAAATTCTAAATTATTGAAATATAAATTAATATGAATCTATCCAAAGCTCTTTTCAGAATGTTTATCTGGTGGGAGTGAAATTAAAACATTTAAAGTTCTAAATTAGAATGTGGAAAAGTAGTGACACCCAGCAAGAATTTGGTAAAAAGAGAGGTGTTTAAGAAGTCTTTTTCTAGAAAGCCACGTGGGATTGTTACTGCTGTAGTCTGGGCAGAGAAAGCTTTGGTGTTATTTTAGGTTGGCAGCTGAATAAGCTAATTGATAATCATTAAAGGCAGGGGTGGGAGGGGTGGGGATAGTAGGTTAGATGGCGGTTCTGATTTACCATGAATGGCACTGAATGTGGATCACAGACCTGGTGAGTTTGGGATTGAGAAGGACCCCAGTGACCTTCAGACGAATGTGTTCCTTTTTCAGACCCAGCAGTTGACTTGCTCAGGGTCACACAGTGAGAGAGGAGCCAGGTGGGGACTCAGGCCAGTGCTTCTGTCTCCTGGTCTATTTCTTTTCCATTCTCTCCAGTTTCAGCTGGGAATCCAGACTGAAGTCAGGCTCTGGGGCAGGGACACTTGAGACATCTGGAAAATCAGATGACAAAAGCATGTTTCTTCCAAGCAAGCTGGGCATTCAGTAGACTTTTATCTCCTCGATTTCTTATCGTCTAAAAGATAGTTTTGATCACTCCTCTCTGCCCTGTTTTACTTCATAAATTATTCTCTTACTTTCTTCATGCATATTAACGTGCAGAAATCATTTGGCCATAGACAGCCTCATGATTTTATGGAGAGAGCCAGCGGGGGGAGGGGGGATTCAGCCAGGCTGGTTCTAGTGTGGCCGACAGGCTGTGTCTTTCTGACCATAACCGGAGGCACATGGATAATTACCTTTGTTACTAGCTGGTGGCTGACATCTACCGGGCTAGGTGGGCTCAGCATATGTAATCTCTTTAGTTCTCCCTTAATCCTCACTATAAACTCACGAGGAAGAGACTACTGAAATCCTCATGTTGCAGGTGAGGAAGAAAGGCTCGGAGTGGTCAGATTGTTCCCATGTGGCCACGAGGCCTGGTAATTGGCAGGGCCGGGACTCTCCCCGGGCTTTCGGACCTAAGGGCCCAGGCTCCACCCACCGCGCCGTGCGGAGAGGTCAAAGTTCGCCGGGCGGCTCGCGTCCCGGACTCTCCTCAGGCTTTTTGGCCTAAGAGCCCACGTTTTACCCACCGCGCCACGCAGAGAGGTCAAAGCTCCCGGGCCGCTGGCGTCCGGGATTCTTTCCCTGCTTTTTCGCGTAAGAGCCCGCGCTCTACCCACCACGCGGTGCGGAGAAGTCATAGCTCCCGGGCTGCTGCCGTCTAAACACTCAGCAGCGGAGGGGGAGGCCAAGGGGCCGAGCGACAGCGGGACCTCCAGGTGGGTCTCTGGGCAGGCTTCACGGTCCTGATTTTGGTTATGGCATGGAACCCAGGTTCGGGGACGTTCTCGCTACCCAGAGACATTTCGAGGTGGAGAGAACCTGGGCGGCCCTCTGCCCGTCTTCTGAAGCATCTTGTGAATCATCCAATTAAAATGGGAATTAGAGGAGTTTAAATTCGGGCATGAAGTAGATTTTATTGTATTTTAATTCCTTGAAAAGTGTTACTTGTGAAAGGCAAGTCTGGGGCTTCTTGGGCACAGGGCAGTCGGAGGAATGAGCAGTCAGGGTTGTGGGTCCCTGAGTTGCACACACCCGCCACTCAGAGCCTGTGAACAGTACAGCCACTCTTCCTCACCCAGCCTGTCTCTTATGTAAAAGAGGAGATTAAGCGGTCTGTAGGGTTGGCCTGGTCCCTGGCTTCTAGGAGGCATGGACTCTCTGTGGCTCACTATTGCTGGAGCCAGGGTGATGCGTCCTAAAGCCTCAGCGCAGTCCTGGGAGTTAGGGGTGACTGTCCTCAGCTTCACAGGAGAGGAAGCGGAGCTTGGGAAGACGGACCTGCTTGCTCCTGCCCCAGTGAGAGAGTGACACTATGGGCCTTGGATGAGGGTGGGACCCTTCTAGCCACATTAGTTTCCTGAATGGTTTACGGGGTTAGGGGTTTGCTTTCCAAAGCAGTTGTACGGAAGATGTTTTCACCAGACTGACCCAACCTGAAGGGCTTGAGACCTAGCAGTCAGAAAGGGTGTTGCGGGAACCTGGTGAATTAGTGACGGAAAGTTACCCAGCTGGTTGTAGGAGGCCCTAGACCTGGACTGCACTCCATCTTCCCTTAGGCAGCAGTGAAGTGCTGTTGATTTCCCTTGGGACACTGTGGGTAGAAGGGGCTGGTTTAGTGATCAGAGTCTGATTTCCACAGCCAGGAAGTTATCCCAGCTGGAGTAGGGCAGCAAAATCCGGAGCTCAACATCCTCCTGTGATGCTTGGTGGTGTCCCTGCGGACACTGTCTCAGCTGCTCGGGCATCCACTTGACCAGCTGTATCTTGTTCCTGTGAGGCCCAGCTGGGAGACCCCTGGCCACCTCTTGATTTAAATGATACTCAGAAGGAGAAAGAAAACAAGTGCTAAAGAGCAAATCAGATGTCAGGGGAGTTCTGGTCTGATTGCTGTGCTCTCAGAAGGGAAGATGGGGCAATTCTTAGAACCAGAGTAATGGCAGTTATCACTGGTGCCCGTGTGCTTCTGTTACAGTGCCCGTGCATTCTCACAGTGTGAGTAACTGCCTACAGGCTACAGAGCAAGGCCGTTAAATGACTCCCCCAAGACCAAACATCTAGGATGTGGCAGAGGTAGGACACAAAGTCCCTGGGCGTAGTGGAGGCCTCCTTGCAAGTGGTTCTGCTGGGAAACCATGGCTTACAGATGGAACATGACATGCCAGAGCTCAGGGTCCCCAAGACCAGGGATACTGTTTGTTCTTCTCAGCCATGTGACCTCAGATTCTTCACCTGTAAGGTGAAAGTAATAATGCTAGTTCTGCCCCTCATTGCTGAGATGGTTAAAGGGGATTTTGTAAGGGAGCCCTCTGTGCACAGCAAGTGTTGTATGTACTGTGAATTTCCTTATACATCAAGTCTTGCATTTGTAGTTTGCTCTGATTGGACTGCCTCCCTTCTTCTCTTTCTGTTTGTGTTATCATGTCCTTTGGAGAGCAGAGAGTCTGGAGGAAATTGGTCTAGACCTGGGTCTCAGGTTTGCTGCCTACTAGCTTTGTGACAGAACAAATTGTTATCTCCCTTGGCCTTGATTTTCTCATCTGTAAAATGGAGGTAGTCATGCTTGTCTTACCTTTAGTATGAGGTCTTCGAGGAGTCAACAAAATGATATGAGTGAGCCCCAGTTCACCCAAGATGTTATTAATTAATTAATTAATTTTTTAAATTGAAATATCAGTTTACAATGTTGTATCAATTTCTGGTGTACAGCACAATGCGTCAGTCATACATGAACATACATATATTTGTTTTCATATTCTTTTTCACCATAAGTTACTACAAGATGTTGAATATAGTTCTCTGTGCTATGCAATATAAACTTGTTTATCTATTTTATATATATACCAGTCAGTATCTGCAAATCTCGAACTCCCAATTTATCTCTTTCCACCCGTTTCCCCCTCGAAACCCTAAGTTTGTTTTCTATTTCTGTGAGTCTGTTTCTGTTTTGTAAATAAGTTCATTTGTCTTTTAAAAAAATTTTTAGATTCCATGTATAAATAATACCACATGGTATTTTCCTTTCTCTTTCTGGCTTATTTCACTTAGAAGGACATTCTCCAGGGCCATCCACATTGCTTCAAATAGCGTTATTTTATTATTTTTTTTTATGGCTGAGTTGTATTCCATTGAATAAATATACCATGACTTTATCTAGTCATCTATCGATAGACATTTAGGTGTTTCCATGTCTTGGCTATTGTAAATAGTACTGCTATGAATGATGGGGTACATGTATCTTTTTGAATTAAGGTTCCCTCTGGTTATATGCCCAGGATTGGGATTACTGGATCTGATGGTACATCTATTTTTTGTCTGTTGAGGAATCTCCATACTGTTTGCCACAATGGCTGTATCAAACTACATTCCCACCAACAGCGTAGGAAGGTTCCCTTTTCTCCACAGCCTCTCCAGCATTTATCATTTATGGACTTTTGAATGATGGCCATTCTAACTGGTGTGAGGTGATATCTCATTGTAGTTTTGATTTGCATTTCTCTGATAATTAGCAATATTGAGCATTTTTTCATGTGCCTCTTGGACATTTGTATGTCTTCATTGGAGAACTGCTTGTTTAGGTCTTCTGCCCACTTTTGGATTAGGTTGTTTGTTTTTTTGTTATTAAGTTGTATGAGCTTTTTATATATTCTGGAAATTAAACCCTTGTCTGTCTCATCTTTTGCAAATATTTTCTCCTATTCTGTAGGTTGTCTTGTTTTGCTTATATTTCCTTTGTTGTGCAAAAGCTTGTAAGTTTATTTAGGTTCTATTTGTTTTTTTTTTTTTTGCTTTTATTTCTACTGCTTGGGTAGACTGCCCTAGGAGAACATTGCCAAGATGTATGTCAGAGAATGTTTTGCCTATGTTTTCTTCTAGGATATTTATTGTGTCTTGTCTTATGTTTAAGTCTTTAAGCCATTTTGAGTTTATTTTTGTCTATGGGGTGAGGGAGTATTTTAACTTCATTGATTTACATGCAGCTGTCCAGTTTTCCCAACATCATTTGCTGAAAAGACTGCCAAGACGTTATTTAATTGGTTAGGAATGGTTGTGGGGAGGGTCTCTTTGCCAACTTTCAGGGTCTGAGCATTGGGGGAGCCTCTTTTCCCTCTGCCTTTAGGGGGCTGTGGAGTTTTTAAATCAGTCCCACGCCTGTTAAGCCCCCTGTTCTCTCATGAGTGCTGCATTTCTTGGCCCGAGGATTTTTGTTTCCCTTTTTCTTAGTGTGGCCCAGTACATGGAGGTGGAGAGAGCAGGGTGTGTGCCCTTCCCCTCTCTTTGTTGGAGCCTGGCCTCTATGCCTGGCCCCGGGCTGGTGGGCAGGGTGAGCATGTGGCTGCAGGGGAGAGGCTGCCACTGATACCACCCCGGTGTTGAGCTCAGGGCTCAGCAGCAGGAGCCCCATATTCCTGGTCGTCAAGGACTGAAAGCAGACCCCCATGGTTTGGGGGTTCTGGGTTGGCATTCGTGGCCACACTGATGTTTCAAATGGGAGCACCCAGGGGCCATGTCTTGAAGCTCCCACCGTTTGATTTCAGGCACCAGTCTCAGATTCTGTACCTGTTTTCTTGTCTTCACAGCAATTCACTCAGTAGTCACTAGTACTCCTGTATTACAGATGAAGTACGTGAAGCTCAGAGTTAACTGAATGAATCTTTGCTGAGGTCATAAACCCATAAGGTTGTGAACGGATCCAGTGGTCTCTCTGTCTGCTGTTTCCGTTCTGGCACACCAACCCCGCCTCCCCCGGCCCTGTGCACACGAGGCATGTCATGGGAGGATCAAAGAACTTAGAGTTCAGTGGCCTACCTTTGTGTTCCTGCTCTGTAACATCACTCCTTGTGACTCCCGCTATCCTCACTGGTCACAAGGTAGGGAGGGAAAAGTCAAGTGGGAGCTGTGTGAAAGTGTTTTATAATGTAGAAAGCAGCGTGCACACGTGAGGCGTTATCCTTATTATTGTCTGTGAGGGAGTGAGTGACTTCCCAGGAGAGGAAGGCTTTGCCTTTCCCTCTGATCGCTTTGGAAAGCAGTGCAAGGCTGAGCCCTGATCCACCCCAGTCCACTCCCATCTCCCCATGAGGCCAGTGCTACACACAGGCCCTGCACAGATGAAGAGCCGTACCCATTGGGGCAGCGCCCCCCCATCTCCACCCCCGGGGTTGTGCTGGGGGGAGGCTGAGGTGCGGGTATGAAGAACTGAAGATACCCGTTGAATCCACAGTTGGAGCTGGCTCTCCCCCTCCACGATTCTCGAAGGCCAGCTGCCGTGTGGAGTCCTGACTGTACCTTGAGCTCCTCAGGATTTGTGGACCATGGGGCTGGGTGGCCATTGAGGCTGGAGGTCCTGTTTGTGGTCTCGATTCCTTCCCGTCCTGGTGGAGCTGGTCACCTTCCCTGGGGAGCCTCATGGACTAGCCCCTGGTGGGACCAGCTCTGTCCCCTGAGGCATATGCTTACTTGGGTTTGGTCTTACGCGCTTTTCTTATTTTCAACAGCAGCGTGAACTTGTGTGCAAGGAACCAATGTACCCTTGTCTTCATCCTCCATGGTCCCTGGCACAGGGTGTTGGTAAATGATGGACCATTTAGTGAAGCATCACTGTGACTGCCTTTGGCATACTGAGGTTGCCTTATCGCTTTGACTGCTTTCTTAACATGGCCTGATAGTCTCTCTTCCCAATCTGGAAACAGAACCCTGGGGAGGGGGATGGAGGGACAGAGCGGGATGGACGACTGGGCAGAGATGGGGGAGGAGAGACAATGATGAGGGAGAAGGAGAGAGACATGAGAGACAGAGTAGGGAGAGGAAGAGAGAGATGGGGAGAGTGAGAAGAGAGAGTTGGAGAGATGGGGAGTTTGGAGGGAGGGAGGGAGACAGAGAGATACTCCCTTTGGGAGAGACTGTAATTGCTTAATGAGAACATCAGAACCTACAAAACCAAAATGGAGTGTGCTCTTCAAAGTAGTTATTCTGAGGTTGCACCCTCGTCCCAGTGATGCAGGACTACTTGTCTTCAGAATTGCTTTCAGAGCCAGTTTCTATTTTTCATTTTGCTCTACTTCAGGCTAAAAATGGGGTGATTCAGGTTGATCCCTGACCTTATCCAGCAGGCTCTCGAGAGGCACGTGTCCTGGGCTCTGGAGAAGGTCCTCGCTGGCATTTTGGAACGCTCTGAGGAGTGGCTGTATTCCCAGCGCCACACATCCCGCCTTCCGAGCTTCCTACTTTGAAGGGAACAACACTTGTTTATGCGACTCTGGTGTGTTGATTAAACAAAACAGCCTTCCTACTTTGCCGTCTCACTTCCCTAAGTCTGCAGTCTCATCTGGCCTGTCTTCTCCTGGTGCCAAGAATCCGTTTACTGAGGCTTTCATCTTTAGCCCCTGGCCCCAGGAACACGGTCATGTGAGATGTTTTACTCTCAGCTAGAGAATGGCTTCTAAAGGCCTCCCTCATCCCTGGAAAAGCAGGTTTTCATGTTACCCCAGAGTCAGGGGTCTTGAATGTCGGCTTCTCAGGAGTTGGGGATGCCTGCCTGACCCTTGCCAGGGCTCAGGGATCCTGGGAAAAGATGTCAGTGTACCGTTCACAGCTGTTGTGCAGGTGGTTTACACAAGTAGACAGAATTCCTTCAGTTCCCCAGAGTGTTCCTTGGACTTAGAAGAATATGTGTCTGCATTGCTTCTTTTCTTGCCTTTTAAAAAAATGCACTTTTTGATCCCAGTTAGGTTAGACATTTTAATCTTAGCTGCAACGAAGAGGGCTCCACCCTTGCTGTGTGTGAAGCTGTGCGGGACAAGGACTGCTTTAAAAATAGCCCCTTGTTTATAAGTGGGGTGACTTCGACTTAAGTCATGTTCTGTTCAGGTGGTTGCCACTGGCACCTGGCACTGGGACCTGGGGGCAATAAATAACAGAAGTAATTGGTCTCCATTAAGTAGATGGGATGAAGCCATGCACATTTTTTCCTAAACAGCCTTATTGAGATATAATTTACATACCATACAATTCACCATTTTAAATTATACAATTCAGTGGGTTTTTTTTTAACTACATTCAGAGTCAAGCAACCATGATCAAAATCAATTTGCCAACATTTTCGTCACCCTGAAAAGAAACCCCATACCCATTAGCCATCACTCCCTATTTCCCTCCAGCCCTCCCTTCCCCAGCCCTAGGCAATCACTAATCTACTTTCTGTCTCTATAGATTTTCCTATTCTGTACGTTTTATATAAATTACATAATATGTGATCTATCGAGTCTGGCTTCTTTCACTTAGTACAGTGTTTTCAAGATTCAGCCATGCTGTAGCCTGTGTCCGTACTTCATTCTTCTCTGTGGCTGAGTGATGTTCCATTGTATGGCTGTGCCACATTTCCTGTGTCCCTTCGTCAGCTTGTGGACATTTGAGTTATTTCCATTTTTTGGCTATTATGAATATTCCTTTGAACATTCAGGTACAAGTTTTTGTATGAACTTGCATTCTCAGTTCTCTTGAATATATGTGTGTGTATATGTATGTATGTATATATATATATATATATATATATATATATATATATATATATATATATATTCTACTCCTAGGTGTATGTCTATGTATATATACACCTAGGACTAGAATATGCTGGGTCGTAAGGAAACTTGAACATTTTGAGGAACTGCCAAACTGTTTCCCAAAGCAGCTGCATCATTTTACGTTCCCACCAGCAGTGAATGATGATGGTTCCATTTTCTCCACATCTTTCCTGACACCTGTTAATGTATAGCTTTTGGGTTTGAGCCGTTTTAGTGGATGTGAAATAGTATCTCATTACACACTTGCACTTCTCGTGACTAATGATGTTGAGCTTTCCTTGTGCTTATCAGCCATTTCTGTGTATTCTTTAGAGAAATGCATATTCAGATTCTTTGCCCATTTTTAAAATTGTTCTTTTTTTAATTGAGTTGTAAGAATTCTTATGTATTCTAGTTACCAGTCCCTTATCAGATACATGCTTTGCCAATGTTTCCTCTCCACTGGGTTGTCTCTTCATTTTCTTGATGGTTCCTTTGAGCACCAAAGTTTTAAATTGTGATGAAGTGATTTGTACATTCCTAGACTCTTAGGGCTGACTAGGGCCTTTGAAGTTGCCTGTTTGAATTCTCTTGTGCTGGTGATGGGAGGCTCTGTGGTTCAGGGAGGAGGCACCTTCCTCAAGGTCACAGGCTAAAAAATAGTCAGGACTGGAGTTTAACCTATAGGAATCCTCAGTTTCATCCCCACTTTCTGAAGGTAGGAAGTTTAGGTTAGGTGTGTAGGGAAAGAGAGTTGGTAGTTCTGAACCATTCTCATCTTCCTGGAAGCACACAGATTCCAAACTCTGCTTCTAGATGGGCTGACCCTAAGGCCCCTCCCCATAGTTTGTTTGTTTTTGAATAGAGGAGGGTCCTGTCAAATTTGGTCCTTTCTTTGAGAGGATGCATTATATAAGAGAGTAGCATAGATCAGTGCTGCCTGGAATGGTCTTTGTCACTAGTCACTTGTAGCTATAAGAACATGAAATAGATTTAAATTTTATTTAATTTTAATTTCTCAGTCACATAAGCCTCGTTTCCATTGTTCAGCATCCATGTAGGGCAATCGTATGAGACAGCACACATCGGGAACATTGCCATCACTGCAGCATGTGCTGTTAGATGGTGCTGACTAGAGAGGTCTGTGGCCCTGTGCACTGGTGTTGTGTCCTCACCTCTGACCCAGGCTGATGCCCTGGACTCACAGCCTTGGTCTGTCCTCTGTATGTTCCTCCTCCACCTGCCACCCAGACTTCCTATTTGTGTAGCTGCCTCTGGGCTTCTTGGCAAAGCCTGCGTGCACCCCCCCCCCCCCCATTAGATGGTTTGTGGGCCTTGCTGGCAGAGACACTGCTTTTCTTTAGCTTCTGGACTTGGTTGCTGGTAAAGAGACCAGTGCCTTTCCTCACTTCAGCCAAAGGATGTGACCCACAGAAATAGCACTGAAAGATGCTTAGAGAGGAGTGTGTTCTTTCTTGGAAAGACTAACTCCTGAAAATGAATGAATGAATGAAATGATGTGCTCTTTGGACATGAAGAAGAGGTTGAAGAACTTTTGAGTTCAGTTCTTTTGGCTATGTTGGTGGATAGCCTTTTGAGTGGGTACTTCCCTTTAGAGGCAGTTGGTCCCAAGAATTTGCCACATTGTGAAGGGCCGTGGGGAGGGAGGCAGGAGGAGTTGGAAGCCCAGTGTCTCAAGATGGTGACATGGCAGATGCTGGCCTAGTCTTGCTTAGCACCCTGGTGGGGGTCACCTTTATTTCTCGTGCCTCTAATCCTGAGGGACATTCTAATCACTGATCTCAAGGTCATCAGGGCCGCTCAAAGAATCTCAAAGGAAGTAAAAAGGATGGAAGACCTTATGGTGGTACCAAGTTGGAGCATTAGAGCAGAGATGAGCTGGGAAGATATCAGCGAGGAGAAGGGATTCACCCAGGCTCACCGCAATTTAGTGGTGGCAAAACTGAGATGAGAACCGGGTCCTGTGGCATCTGGCCTTATGCACATTCCACCAGGGTGGCATTTATACAGCGGCAAACACGGCGACTTCTTGGAGATGTTGCCCAGGCTTAGACACGATTTAATTTAACCCACACAAGGCAGGTCTTGCCTTCAAGCCCTCCTCTGCTGCTCTCATCATTAGAAAGTATTAAGAAACCTTTCAATTAAGGCGGGATCACCCAGGGTTCGCATTCCTTCTCTCTGGCCTATCTCCAGGATCTGTTTTCTGCAGGGAGGTCTGTCCTTGACTTTAAAGAAAGCGCTGGGAAACAGAGACTTGTTTTTGTCCGCAGGACTTCGAGAGCCTTGAGGGCAAGGCCAGCATTGTTTGTCATCACTTGGGGACTGGCACAGCGTGTTCAGTTAGTGAATATCTGTGGACTTTCTCTTTTTCAGGAAAATCCCCTTTTGGATGGATTTCTGAGGTCCCTTCTTTCTGTGGTCCTGAAACTTCGTCAGTTCTAATTTAGAAATAGTGACCAGAAGAAATGGGATCGTTTCTCTGTCTGTAGGGAGAATTGCCCATTTTGCCTTTGAACTTTATAAGATCTGGAAACTTACATGTTTATACTGTGAAAGTCAGTGTTACTTTTTGCTGAATTGAGCAGTAGGTAGATGTAACCCAACAGGACATCCCGGGTAAAATTCCCAGAGCAGTGAGGGCCGAGCAGGGAATTGTGGAAGGCATCCCTTGCCATAAGCATGGACTGTCTCACCTAACAGTGAACATTTCTGCTGTCTTTTCCAGGGGTGAAAAACTGTTCTTTTCAAAGGCAAGCTTAATGACTACTGTGCCAAGACGTGAAATGATTAGATAAATTTCTGTACCAGTTTAGCACTAGAAATGCAGTTTACAAAAGATCTTAAAAACAGTCTTAAAAACAGGGTGAAACATCTTAGGCTCAACTGGTGTACTTCTAGTTTAGTTATTAGAGACAAGGCTTCAGGGACAGGATCATGAACAGGGATGTGATCCAGGTCAGAGCACCTGTCTACCTGGCCTTTGAAGCCTCTTTTTGGGTTCATTTTAATTAGTTTCTTGTTTCAGTTTTACCAGTACCTGAATTTCTCTGGTTGGAGCAGAGTTAAGTTTTCAGGCTGAATTACTTGGATGATTGCCTTTGTTTTCTTTTTCACATAGCCTTTGGATATCTGGCCTTTTCAGCCAAGGAAAATGGAACTGGTTTTAAACACTCACTTGAGCCATGAATTTCAACTGTGTATTAATTTGCTGCTCATTCTTTGATTTTCATATCTTTTGAGAAGCAGTGAAATGACACTGGGGCAGGCCTTCAAGTTTCCTTTGGAGGGACCTCAGGGGCTTGGAGCTGAGGGGAGTGGCTGGGGAGAGTGGAGCTGTGCCCTCCCACCCGTGTCACCCACAGAGCAGCTCTCCCTCCTCCCTCCCGCCTCCCTCTTCCCCACCACTCCCTCCTTCCCCCTCTTCCCACTCCTCCCTCATCTTTTTTTACTTTCTCCTTCCCTCCCTTGTGTGTTTGGGGGGCAGAAAAGTTTCTGAAACTCATCTTGTAGGCAGTAGAGAAGAGGTTGGTCTGTGTCTCATCCTCACTAGAATCAGCACGGACTCGAGACTGAACACTTAGGGCTTGGTTCTTGCTGTTCTTTACTCCTAAGAGTCAGCCACAGGCGAGATGCTGTACTAAGGTCTCAATTTTGCCTCTCAGAGCTGTTATTTAGCTCTTCAGGGCAGCAGAAGTAAGAAATCTGGTGTCCTGAGTGAGCACAGGCCCTCTAACACGTGAGTTCCTGTGTTTTATGGACATCTTGAAAAGTATTCGGTGTTATCCCCATTTTTTTTTTAATGTGAAAAAAACCCTCCAGTTAGATCAGAGTATGAACTCATTCCTGACATCTTCCAAAATTGTTTTCCTAGGGAGGAGAAGGGCCATATATAACGTGGAAGCTTTGCAGTGGGGGAGGTGGGGGATACAATGGGAATAAGCTGGAACTAACAATTAAATGATCAGTAACAGGCTTTGCACATTCTTACTGTTTTCTGCTTTGGGTATAAGTTTTGCTCTATAAAGACTGGAGGTGACCTGTTTCATCCCCTATATATTGGGAACTCTCAGAATGTGCCAAGGATCAGCCCAATTCACTGAACGTTAATGCAAGAGTCAGAAGTCAGTCTCTGACTGCAGGGAGCTCATAGTTCAATGGGGACGGATGGCCCTTAGGGAACCCGTGTACTCAGACTCCTCTGGTGCAAGTAATGGGCCCAATCCCAGTCAAAGAGGAATTTATTGGCTCACATAACTGACCAGTCCAGAGATAAATCTAGAGTCAGCTTAGGGGCTCAAATGATGTCATCAGGATCTGGTTTCTCTCTCCCCATCCTGACTCCACTTCCTGTGTGTTGACCCCATTCTCAGACATGTCCTCCTCTTTTAACTGCAGGATGGCTGCCAGAAGTTCCTAGGCTTGCATCCGTTCACCTTCCTTCCAGCCAAAAAGAGTGTGAGAATCTTTGTCCAGCCCTGCCAGACAGTCTTGTTTTATCTCATTGGCTCAGACAGGGTCATGTGCACATCCTGACCCTGTCACATGGCCGGGGGCATGGGAGGCACTGTCTGACTTCAGCCCTGGTCCTGTGCCTCACTCATGAACCCAGGATGGAGCCAACTCTACTCTAAGCCTCTGGGCTAAGAATAGGGAGAAATCAGAGCCTTGATTTCTGGGGGAAGGAACTCCAGACTTGATCCCTTGTCAGGGCAGGCAGAACTTGGGGATGTATTCCCTTCTGACATATCCGTGAGTCAGAACTTAGTCCATGATGAGCAGAGCGTCTTGTTAAGTGTGGTTTAGCTGCGCCATGGATTTAAATGCTGAGCCTTGTCTGTCCTGGGAACATGGTTCTTGCTGGGATGGGGAGGGAAACATTTTAGGGGAGCATTAGAACCTTGACCTTGCGAACATGTTCACAGTGGTGACTGAGACTCTCAAACACATACAGGTGAATAAAGACGGTGCATGGACACCCCTCCAGTCAGCCACATTACTCAGATTAACATGTTTTAATCTTTCTGGGATTTGCATAGCGGAGTGGGGATTGGTATATCCTGTAGAGATTTTGGAGAGAGACCCAGGTTGTTCATCTTGGCTTCATAGCCGAGCCTCATGTTCCTCACCTGAGTTGTGGGAAGTAAATGACGTGCTGTGAGAGAAGCCTAGTGCCTGGAACATAGTACACAGTCCATCGAGGGGGCTGCTTTTATTTCCTCGTGTTTCAGATGAACAGGATGTGCTGCCACATAATATCTTTGGAGTTTGTTTTCATGTGACCATGCTGTAAATCTGTGAAAATCATTCTTCCACAGCCCACATCTCTGAGAGTTGGAGAGATGCATCTTCAATGGGGATGAGATGGTAGAAAACTCACACACATCATAGGCCTCACCTCGTAGTTCACTGAGTACTTTTGTGTTGGTGCTCTCATTTGATCCTCAGAATAGCCTATGATAAAACAGGCAGGAATCACAATTCCCGTATTACAGGCAAGGAAGCTCATCTATGACTTATCCAAGGTCATTGTGATGGGAGAGGGCAAGTCCTAATCTCAGATATCCTCTGTCCATTGTAGCATTCTGCCACGCCAGTGTAGATCTGCCTTTCTGATATAATTCACTGAATTTGTTAGGTATTTACTGTAGTTTCAAATGAGTTTGACTAGAGAACCATATTGTATAGTTCATCTAAATCAGAAGCCTTGAGTTCATTTAGTGAAAAATAAAATTGTCCTTTTCCTTCTTTTTGTTCATTGGCCTGATTCATTGGGATTGTTCTGCAAACCTCTATTGCCATTAAAGCAAATTAGCTCAATTTGTGTTGTTATGAAGTAACATAAGTCAACTTTATAACATTTCGAAGTTATATTCAGTAGCTTCCCAATTAGAGCCTGAAAAGCTTGCCTTTCTGAGGTCCAAGTCATTTATCCTGGTAAAGGTAAAGATTTTTCAGGAAGGTTGGACTCCTGGGAAAGAGTGTCAAATGCTAAATTCTTATTCTGTTAATACCTATCTCATTTCTTCCTAACCACACCCATCAAAGTGTTGTGCACCAGCATATTGCAGTACTGGATAATAATTAGGATGGCACTGAGTATTTAAGAAAAATTGAGGATGCCTAGCAGCCAAGAGACCATTAGAATATTAACATTATCATGTACAGATCTTCCTCAGTTTACGACAGGATTATGTCCTGATAAACCTATCCACTGTAAGTTGATAATGTTGCAAGTCAAAAATGCATTAAACGCACCTAACCTACAAACATAGCTTAGCCTAACCCACCTTAAAAGTGCTCAGAACATTTACACTAGCTCACCACTGGGCAAAATCATCTACCACAGAGCTGATTTTATAATAAGGTGTTGAATATCTCATGGAATCTATTGAATACTGTACTGAAAATGAGAAACAGAATGGTTGTGCGGGTCCACATGGTTGTAAGTGTACTGGTTGTTGACCCTCATGACTGGGACTGACTGGGAGCTGCCCAGCATCCGGAGATAGTGTCTGTCTAGCCTGGGAAAAGATAAAAATCCAAAACTTGAGGTATGGTTTCTACTGAATGTCTGTGGCTTTTGTACCATTGTAAAGTTGAACCATCGTAACTTGGAGAGGTCTGTAGGTCTTTTGGATAGGGCTCTGTTTGAAGATATTTGAAAATGTAGACCAGATTAATCAAATGCATTGTGTGTGCTAAGTGTCTCTGTGTTGCCCTCTTATTCATGTGTGAATGAGGTGGCCATGAGAACCTGCAAAAGCAAGATCATCTGGAGTAAGTTCATCCATTGTTAGGTGGTTTTAGGGTGGGTCACATCTAGTTGACTGAGGGTTGAGACTAAAGCCAGATTACTGGGTTCATGATACACTAGGAACAGGCACACAATGCCTTAACCCAGACTTTGACTCTTAAGGTACACAGATGTCTCTGTGAATACCTCTCCTGTGGTAGAACAGACCAAGCACCTGAGCCCAGAGCTCAAATGAATAGCAACTGTGCTTGGGGTGTGCCATACATCTGGTGAGGTGCATGGAGTGCACAGATATGAACCTTTTCATGTACACACCATGTAACCACCTTGCAGACCAAGTTATAGAGCATCTCCAGTACTCCAGAGGGTTCCTTCATGCCCTTGCCCACCTCCACTCCTTTAGACCTCCACCCAGGAAATCACTATTTGGACTTCTACTAGCATCAGTTAAGATTTACCTATTCATGAACTTCATTATAAGTGGAATCATGCAGTAGGTACTATTGTATGTTTGGTTTCTTTTACTCACTATAATGCCAAAAGCGCAGGTTTACTGCAGTCAAGATTGGCTTGAGAACTCACCTGGAGTCAAAAGGTTTTGAGAAACCTTGGTTTATGCAGCTTGGCAACATACATTCTGAGATAAGATATCCTGGAACTGTCATGAAATGAAATAATATACATGCCAAGGAGAGCAGAGATCACCTTAAAAAAAAAAAAACTTCCATGAAGTTACTTCTAATTGCATATCTTTTCTTTACCTGGTAGTGGGAATTCTCCCCATAACTCCCACATCTTCCACGTAGACACTGGAGAGTCCTGGCTGCTTGGGTATAAGGTATATAACATTATGTGTGAATGACAACATTTGAATGAGTATGTGGTGGAGTCAGGGAATGTGTTAGCTGGTATTCTGTTTCAACTATTTCTTCCTGATCTTGGAATAATTCCCTTGTATGTGATGTGAATGGTTGTAAAAGACCTTCTAGAAAGAGATCTTATTTGTTTTTTGTTACTCATATACCTTGTCCTACAAGTTCCTTCTCTTCTCTTGATATCTGTCATTTCCTGTCTTTTTTTGACTTTGAATAAATCCTGAAGAACCTGTCTCTGTTTTGTCCAACTGTAGTCCTTTAAAGTGGAGAAGCTAGAGTTTTAGCTATATTTGAAAGTATTTTTCAATAATGTTAAATATAATCTATGCAACAACTTGGTTTCTTTCTTTCCAGAGGTCTTAGAGCATTCTGGAAATGTTCTCAAATATACACAGCCAGATAATACTAAATAATGCTTATAACCAAAAGGGAAGAGTTGAGTTTGAAGTACAGAATATTTGAAGAGAAATCTAGTCTTGTTACTTTTAATTTTGAAATCAATTTTTGATTTTTTTTCTTTTATGGTTAGTATTTTCTAGGTCCTGAGAAAGACCACAAAGATACTCTGTTTTCTTCTAGAAGCCTTATAGTTTTAGCTTTTACTTTCAGGTCTTTGGTCCCATTTCAGATTTTTTCCTATGGTATGAGGTAGGGGTCAAGTTTCATTTTTTCCCCCAATGGATATTCAGTTCTTCCAACAACATATGTTGAAAACATTTCCCATCTCCATTGAATTGCTTTGGTACCTTTGTTGAAAATCAGTGAACCATATAAATTTGATTCTATTTCTAGACTTTTTCTCTTCCATTGATCTACTTGTCTGTCTTTATGCCATTTCTACACTTTTGATTACTGAAGCTTTATTGTTATAAGTTTAAAATCAGACAGTACAATTTAGTTCGTCCTTCCTTCCTTCCTTCCTTCCTTCCTTCCTTCCTTCCTTCCTTCCTTCCTTCCTTCCTTCCTTCCTTCCTTTCCCCCCAAGAATCTATTGGCTATTCTGGGCCCTTAGCATTTTCATATAGATTTTAGAATCAACCTGTCAATTTTTGTAAAACAACTTTCTGGGTTTTTGATTGAGATGACATTGAATCTATAGATCAATTTGGGGAGAAGGACATTTTAGCAGTATTGAGTCTTTAAATCACTAAATATTGTGTATCTCTCCATTTACTTAGATCTTCTCTAGTTTTTCTCAGCATTGTTATTAGTGTAGAGGCCTTACACAGTTTATTAAATTTATCCCTAATATTTTGATACTATTATAAATGGAATTTAAAAGGATCTTCCGGTTTTTTTATTGGTACTATGTAAGAACAGCTTGATTTTATATATTGCCCTTGGACCTGTTACCTTGTCAAATTTATTTATTAGTTCCAGTAGTTTTGAAGATTCTTTAGGATTTTTTTTGTGAATGCATTCATTCTGAAGAAAGAGTCTTATTTATTGCTTTCTGATGTGCATATATGAATGTATGTATTTTTCTTGCTGATTGCATTGGCTGGAACTCCAATACAGTGTTGAAATCGAAGTAGTGAGAATGGACATTTTTTTTTTTTTTGGATATTTTATTTAATCCTTTTTTTTTTTAACATTTTTAATTGATTTATAATCATTTTACAATGTTGTGTCAAATTCCAGTGTAGAGCACAATTTTTCAGTTACACATGAACATACATATATTCATTGTCACATTTTTTTTTTTCTGTGAGCTACCGTAAGATCTTGTGTATATTTCCCTGTGCTATACAGTATAATCTTGTTTATCTATTCTACAATTTTGAAATCCCGTCTATCCCTTCCCACCCTCCGCCCCCTTGGCAACCATAAGTCTGTATTCTATGTCTATGAGTCTATTTCTGTTTTGTATTTATGCTTTTTTTGTTTGTTTTTGTTTTTTTTAGATTCCACATACGAGCAATCTCATACGGTATTTTTCTTTCTTTTTCTGGCTTACTTCACTTAGAACGACATTCTCCAGGAGCATCCATGTTGCTGCAAATGGTGTTATGTTGTTGGTTTTTATGGCTGAATAGTATTCCATTGTATAAATATACCACATCTTCTTTATCCAGTCATCCGTTGATGGACATTTAGGTTGTTTCCATGTCTTGGCTATTGTAAATAGTGCTGCTATGAACATTGGGGTGCAGGTGGAAAATGGACATCTTTGTCTTGTTCTTGAACTCAAAGGAAAGTTGTTTAGTCTTTCATCGTTGAGAACAATGTTAATTGTACATTGTGTATAAATGTCCTTTATTGGTTGAGAAAATTTGTTTCTAGTTTGCTGAGAGTTTTGTTATGAAAGGGTGTTGGATTTTGTCAAATGGTTTTTCTGCATGTATTGAGGAAATCATATGGTTTTCCTTCTTTATTAAATTCCTTAGAATTTTGAATGTTAAGCCAAATGTTTTTCCCAGGATAGACCCCTCTTGGTCCTAATATATTAACAATTTTATGTATTGCTGGATTTAATTTTCTAATACTTTGTGAAGGATTTTTGCACGTGTGATCTTGGGGAATATTGGGGTCTTAATTTTCTTTTTTGGTGATGTCTCTGTCTGGTTTTGGTATCGTTATTACGCTGGCCTTGTAGAGTGAGGTGCAGTCTGATACCAGTTGCTCTGCTATGACTGGCAGCAGAGTTCTAGCTTTCTTACTTTGAGTGCATAGAGTGATGGCTGTTGGGTGAAAGAGGTGGAATTACTTTAATAATTGGTTGAGAATTTCTGCTTTAACATATGAAACATCTTTGGAATAGTATATTTGTTGTATATTTCAAGGATGCTGAGAAATATTTTATCTTGAGTAGGATGAACAACTCTTAATTCTCCTTATGCTAAAATTGCATTTATATTTAAGTAGCAGAATTTTTTTTATCACCAAGGGAATGAATTGTCTATCTGACTGTCATCCATTTGTAATTTATGGAATATTCAATTAATAGGTTTTATTGTATGTCAATATCTGATCTCATTTTTTCCTTTCTCTGCCTTCTTCTGGTTATATTTCTCCCAAATAAAAGCTTATATTCATAAGTCAGTGTTTTTTTTTTTAATCTGTTGAGTTATTTTACATGAAGTTGGTCACATGGCCTCAGGTAAAATAAAAATATTTTTTCATCTATATTGGTAGCATTGTAGGTTGCCACTACTGCTGCGGTTTCTGTTTTGAGGAGACTTTCCTTCAAAAACGAGGATTATAAATTCAGTCTAACTCAGCAGTGGTTTGGTATAGAACGGAGGTAGAAGAAAACAAACCATCAATTTTGGTGAAGTGGGAATCTTGTGTTAAGCAAGCAGTGAGTGAGAGGGAACTGGGAGCAACCATTCTGGTTCCCATAGTGATGGTGCACCCAGAAAAAGTACAGGGTTAAAAGGAATCATTATGAAAGAGTTTTGGGGGTGTGTTGTGATGCTCCAGGAAGCACGCCAACTTCTACACCTCTGGCTTCAGAATGACGTGTTTAGACACACATCCTACACAATGTGTTCAGCAGTACTTATTGCGCTTCTCTTTAGCCCCTCCAGTCCTGGAGGGTGGTACCTCTGGGGAAGTTAGGTCCCCATGTGATGTAGAAGGATCTTCCCCTCTACTTCTTTCCAAGAGTCCAGGGAAGGTGAGTGAGTTATGGAGCCTAGAGACAGGGGCCCAGAACATTGCCTGGGGCATCTGTTGACCTCTGATGTTCCCTCCCTCCTGGTCCTGGATGGTAGGCTGAGTTGTTCAATGCCGGTGAGGTGGGATGCATGTTTTCAGATGCCACTGGCCTGACCTTGGTGCTGTCTCCTATATCAGTCTCCCTTGTTCCTCTGGGGGGGTCCTTATGAAAAAGGCTTGGGATTGGGGACCATTTCCACATTTACCTAAAATATTCCCCCTGCTCTCCATTCATTCATATCCCATCATTCTTGAAGGCTTACTTTAAGTCCAGCCTCCTTCAGGAAGCCTCCCCTAACTAAATACTTGGGCCCCCCACTCCCTTTCTTCCCTTTAAGGTCTACTTTTTGTGTACTGTTTTTATAGTCCCAAGAAATAACACACTTTGAATTAAGCTGAGAAGATCAAGTTTATATCAGAGACACAGTCCAGGTCTGATATTTTTAACGTGATGCAGAATGGAAGCTCTTTGTTCACTTGACAAGAGTGAAAAAAAAAAGTTTTTATACTACGCAATGGGAAATGAAGCATCTGCAACAGCAGAATTTAGGTTATAATGAGTGTGAAAGCAGAGAATTAAGGCTAAAAGAAGCAAAGTAATTTGGGTCTTGATTTCTCTGGCTTGACCACTCTGGGTTATTGCCTTATTCCCTTTTCTTTTAGACACTGTGGTCAGATTTTTCTACAGAGGTATTTTCTTGTCACTGAATTCTTTACACCACACCCACTCTGTTTGGATTTTTGAGTTACTTTTCCCTTTTGGTTTCTGTACCCTAGCTCTTTTTATTATGGCTTCTCTGCAAGTTGTTTTTAGTGTATTGGTATCAGAGTCAGACATCCCCAGGGCCAGATCCCAGGCTGTGTCATCTTGAGCAAGTCCATCTCACTGTTCTTCTTTTTATTCCTTTAAAAAGGATGATGAAGCTTGCCTAGCAGGATGGTGGCAGAGTTGGAGAGAATGCAGGTCCCGTGCTGGCACATGGCAGGAGCTCTGATGGTGACTAAACAGGTCTCCAGTTGCTCTACCCCAGGGGTCCCCTCTGTCCTTGCATATCAGAGGTGCTAAGTAAGTGCTCTCCCAGTGGGTTACTTAACATTACAGGTAGGGTGACCTTGATAGCTGACAGCCAAGGGGAGGTGTACCCTTGAGCTTGCTGAATTGTTGCAAAGGCATTTTTCATGGTGTTTACTTAGTTGCAGGTGTGACATGAGCAACATAGCAGCCCCGTGATAACAGAACCCATTAGGGTAACATTTGGAAGTCATTAAGGCCACGAGAAGTCAGTGGGAATCTTACTCTGTGTCCTGCAGGGGATCTGGGGATAAATAATGAGAGAAAACATGGAGCAGATATTCCTGAGAAGGTGGGACTTTAACCACAATAATAACCGCCACTTACGGAGCAGCTGCTCTGTCCCAAGAGCTGTCCCCGGTAGTTGCAGCCACAACCATGGGGCAGAGAAGTAAACTGAGGCTCCAAGAGGCTATAATGAGGTGGGTGTGTAAAATTCAGAGAGAAGTGTAAAGTGGGCACTTCAGGGCAGGGGAGGAGAATGAAGAGATGGATAAGGGTAAGAGATTTTAAGCACTTGAGTAATACTAGAATTTTGTCACCTCTTTTGATGTTTAAGAGACATGTCATTGGCTAGAGTTTGAGGTTATGATGTTGTGGCACTGACTTTTGCATGTGTGCTGCTTTTATGTTTATTTTTGATACTCATTTTGTGAAAACTCTTTACATTCATTGGATTTTATATTCTTCTGAAATGGGATGCAACTGATAATTTTATAGCCGGGAGGAATGGAGAGGCGTGGTAAGTGTGCTGAACAGAGGGCTCTGATCCCTTTCCTGTCACCTGGCTGTGTGATCGGTGCCTGACACACCACATCACTTAGTAGGTTGGACTTGGGAGTCTGGCCCCATGGGCTTTTCTCTGGGACCCTTGACTGACCTAGGGTTTGGAGCAAGTTTTTGCTCTGGTGGCCTTGGCAACAAGTGCTTGGCCAGTTAGTGAGGATGGTAGAGATGGAGACTGAGAACCAGGCTCTCGACCAGATCAGACTTTGATGTCTCAGCTGTGCCCCTTTTGAGCAATCTCTCTGTCAGTTGTTCACATATCTGCATTTCCCATCATGTTTTCCTTTTTGTCTTGGCTTCAGAGATGCTCAGAGCTAAATTTATTGCTTGATTATAGTTGCTGGGTTGGCCAAAGTTTTAAATACTTTTTTTTTTAACTTTTGTATGTGATTTTTTTTCTTATTTTTATTTTGGTAATCTGCTTGTTTTTGTGTTCTTGATGGCGTATCACCTTAAATCATTTTGAGAAGTAGGTCAGGTATACATTTAAGAATTATTTTTGTAGGAGGAGAGCCATAAGATAAATGAAAACAGATTTGGGTGACCCTCATTTTAAAAAAAAAGTTTGGGATAGGTTTTGTATTTAAACTCCTTTTTATGTTATTGGCTATCAGATGGTCTGTACAGCTCATTTTACTGTCCTCTCAAATGCAGTATGCGTCAGGGGAGAGTTTCTCTTTACAAAAGTTGTTTCCTTGGATATGAAAGTATTGGTGTGGTAACTTTCAGTTCTGACCTTGAGGGCAACCTGTGATTGCCTGAGATTGTGGGGGCCACACCCCTCAGTCTACTCCCTTGTTGGGGCCTGAGGCAGCTCCCTTGGAGGCCCAAGGCTGCTGTAGAGGTGAGGACACTGAGCATGTGCAGCTGCTGGCTAATCCTCCTTGAATGTGGAAGGAGAAGGTTTGGGGCATAGTTACCAGGTGTCACTGCGCCTTTGTTCCAGCCTGGCTCTTAGAGTAGCTCTTATGCACTTGACAAGCAATTATTTGGCATCAACGGTACGCTGGGCACTGAGATCGGTGCTGTATTCTTTAAGCACTAAATGATGACAGCAGAGTTGTTAATAATTACAGATGGGGTAGAATCATCACACAGACAATAAATTTCAGAGGAATCATATTGAAAATACTCCTAGTGGCAGATGCGGGCAACTCGAGTAGATGACCCGAGGGCCCTGTAGAAACTGAGATGGTTACAGTGGGGCGACGTAGGGGAGCAGAATTCCCATTGCCCGGCTGTGCTTCTTGTGTATGAGGGCCCGTTGGGGCATCTCTTCGCAGTAATTCCAGGTATTTGGGCTTATGAAGCAGGTACCTCAGGTCACTCAGCCCTTTGGTGTGGCCTCCAAAGAGATTCTTCCAGAAGTTCTGTGGGGGTGGAGTGTGTAGGCTGGCTGTGCTTGCCCTCCCCTCCCCTCTTTGTGGCTGTTCCTTTCTGTGATTCAACTGATGGCTTTTCTTGACAAATGGCTGGCTTAAGCTTTATTTTATCTACTTTTATCTTCTCCAGCCTTGTGCTTCCAGAGCATCACGGGCCTGTGCTCATTCTGTCCCTTCTACTTCTCCGGTGCTCCCTCCACATCCCAAGGGGATTGGGACTGTATTTGCATCATCTCTGCATTTTCTGGCACTGCCAGGGGAGGTGGCTGGCCAGGTGCTTTTCAACCTCTAGAACCTCCCCTCCTCCTCCTCCTCATCATATGTCACTGAAATATTTTGCTTCTTCTAGGCCCAGTCCTGTTCCTCTTTCTCCATCTCTCTCTGCTGCCTTTTGACCCATATCCTTACCACCCCAATCCTGCCCCTTTTTGCTTGCTGACTGGTTTTTCTTACCTTCTGTCACATTTACATGCTCAGTATTTTTTACTCCAAGCATCTGTTCATCTAAATCATGAACTGCAGTTGGTATAATTAAATTTGTAATATGTTTATTTTAATATCAACATGTCGCTTCGTGCATGTCTCTGTAAGAGACCTGGCTGTCAGCAGGGGCTCAGAGCACTGTTTGCAGATGTCCACTCCTGCCAGCCTCCCTGGGATGTTCATCAGGTGCCTCATCGGTTGTTTCTCTGCTGTGTGTCCATCTCTCTGGCCTTCGCTGTCTTTCTCTCTCCAACACACATCGCTGCTATAGGCTGGACCCTTTCCTTTCTGTAAATCCTTGTCTGTTGGTGCACACAGATACCTGGGGGAGTGAGGAGGAATTGAACTGCTCAGTCAAGAGGTCACATGCAGGAACCAGCAGAGAACTAGAATTTCTTGCCCTCCTCTTTATTTTCCTTTGTGTAGCTCCTTTAAAACGGCAGCACGTTAATAGTTGGGAACGTGGAGCCTGGGCACCCTCCCCTGAGTATATTGCTGATGCAAAGGAAGGCTGGCAGGAGCAATCAGAGCCTCTCCTCTCTCCCTGCCTCCTGTGGTCCCCAGTGATCCCCCTCCCCAAATGTATGGGAGGGAAACCAGCCCACCTGAGGAGGGGTGACAAGAAGTAGAGGATCCCATGTTAGAATAGATTATGTGCTGGCTGCTTGTCACTTCTGTTTAAAGGTAAATAAAAATCTATCTCTGGCTTAGAATTCTAGCCTCCTGGCCTGTGGGTGAATATTGACTGGCTAGTATTACCTCCCATGTAGGAAAGCTTGCATGCAAGGCTATAAATTAGAGCTCTGCATTAGGCATATCTTCTTAATGTTTTCTGCTGAGTGGAATTAGAAACATGTTGTTTCTTTTGAGGTTGGGAAAAGCAAACAAGGATCCCTTTCCTCCCAGACTAGTGGAAAGTAAACTAATAATTTGCTATCCCGTTTTATCAGCCATAAAAGTTAGATGAAAGCTGGGGCAGATATATTAGAAGATTGTGATGTGTCTTGGACCACAGATTTTTATTCCTTTTCTGGAAGAGAAAAACTGCATTTTAGAGTTAGATAATTTGATTGAGTTTTGTAGACTATCAGATACACAGAACGCTGGGTTAAGTTTCTTGAGTTTTGAGTTTTTTAGCACAATAATGGGCAGGTCACTTGACCTCCATGGGCTCTGGCTTCATCAGCTCTCTAAGGGAAATACAAATTCCTGCCTTATAGGTGGTAGTGATGATCAATGGGAAATTTGTGCCAAGCACAGAGTATGTGTTCAATAAATACTGGTAACAGATAAGCACTTTGATAAGCCTACAGAAGGCCTGGGTTCTTTGGTTTTTGTTTGTTGGTTTTATTTTGTTAATTATAACATATGGCTGGACTTAAAATAATGCATGCTGTTTCTGCTTTTGTGGACACTGGTGCTTTTATAGTTCTTACTGAATTGTCACAGAAATTTTGAAAGAACTCATGACTTCAAACAGTTTTGAATTTCCTTTTTTTTTTTTTTTTTTTTTTTAGTTTGCAAAAGATTTTGAAGCTTAAGTCATGTAAGTAATAACAGGAGAAGTTAAGAGTCAAAGATTTTTCTTTTACTCTGGTCAGTTTTTAAGCTGAACTTGGCATGGGTTGAAGCAAATCCGTGTCATCTTGACCGTTCACTTTTGTTTTCTTTAACTGAGAGAATAGATTCTATACTCTAATGAAATAATTGCAAACAGTCCTGTTAACGTATGGTATTGATTTTTCGCAGAAGAATTGTTGAAGTGCATGGGAACTACTAGGTTAAAAGACGTAAAAATAGCCAATGCTTCATACGGTCCAGATGATATCCTCCAGACTAGAGGATCCAAGAGGCACGAGAAACGTTTAGAGCATCTAGAGCAGGAGCGGGAAACCGTGGTCTTCAAGCCAAACCGAGCCTGCTGCCTGTCTCTGCACGGCCTGTGAACTAAGATGATGTTTTACATTTTTGAATGGCTGAAAAAAATCCAAAGATGAATACTGTTTCTTGACGTGAAAATTACATAAAATTCAGATTTCAGTGAAGATAATTCTTTTTTTTTTTTTTTTCTTTTTGGTTGCAGCCACTCCCATTTGTTTACATACTGTCTATGGCTGCTTTTGTGCTACAATGGAAAATTGAATAGTTGCCTAAAATATTTACTGGCTGGGACTTGACAGAAAAAGGTTGCCAATCCCAAATCTAGATGGTGAGGAATTTTAGTTCGAAGATACATGAGTTGATACATGGCTTCTTTTTGAAGTTCAGCTTTTGAAAGTATTAGCTTATTAATGTCCTTTAACAGTGACTGGTTTGTTTTGTTTTTGTAACTTAGAAAAGTATTATGCATTTAAAGCATACTTAATGAGTTCCATTGAAGTTATCGATGCTCATATTTTCCCCTTTTTGGCTACTGTGAGACTTTTTATGTTGGTCCCTGAGTCCTTTTGACAGGAGCTGGTAGTCTTTGATAGCTTTCTTTTTATCTGGTATAAGCTGTTCAAGATGAGATTTCTTGCCCCGGATCTGGAATCAGCCATTTCTCCAGGAAGTCAGTCCTATTTTATTTTAGTGGATAATAATATTTCACAACTACAGTCTGGGCTCAGAGGTGCATATCCACAAACAGCTATTTATAGTAAAAACACACACACACACACACACACACATAGAAAACGTGTAAAGTACAACACTTGTGTAACCACCACCTACGTCAAAAGGTAGAACATGGCAGAAGCTCAGAAACACCTACAGGGTCCCTTTCTGACCACAGCCCTCTCCCTTTTCCCCTCAGAGTAACCACTCTCTTGATTTTGATGGTAATGACTTCTTTGCTTTCCTTTTTTGTTTTATCATTTTATATCTCCATCCCTAAGCAATGTAGCTTAGTTTTGTCTGTTTTGGCATTCTATACAAATAGATCATGCTGCAAGAATTCTTTTACATTTTCTCTCATTCAGCGTAAGATTAATTTGTTTTCATTTTCTTGTCAATATGATATTCCATTGGATGAATAGGCCATAATTTATTTATTGATTCTACTACTGATGTACATTTGAGTTGTTTCTAGTTTTGAGCTGTTAAAAGATGCTACTAAGTCTATCCTTGTGTCTGTCTCCTGATGCACATGTACATACATTTCTGAAGAGTATGTACTTGGAAGTCGAATTGCTGGGTCAAAAGGTGTGTGTCCTCTTTCCAAACTCTCACCAACGGTGTGTGAGTGTCCTATTGCTTCATATCTTTGCCCACACCTGGAATTGTCAGACTTGTAACTGTCTTGCCAATCTGTTGATTGGAAATGGTAGGTAACTCTGCGACTTTAGTTCAGTGTTTCCTCAATTGCCAGTGAGGTCAAAAACCTCTTTATATGTTTAACTAACTGGATTTCTTCTTTGTGATGTTTCTATTCAAGTCTTTGGGTTATTTTCCCACTGAACTGTCTTTTTCTTCTTGATTTGTAGGCATTTTGATTTGTGGGCATTTTTATATGTACTGGATACAGGTTGTCATTGGTTGTGTGGGTTATGGGTGTCTTTTCCCATTCTGTGGCTTATATTTTCACTTTCTATATGGTGCCATTTTTTAATTGAAGTCTAGTTGATTTACAATACTGTGTTTCAGGTGTACAGCAAAGTGATTCAGTTATATATATATTCAGTTATATATATATTATTCAGATTAGTTTCCACTATAGGTTATTAAAAATACAGAATATAGTTCCCTGCACTATACAGTGAATCCTTGTTGCTTATCTATCTTATGTGTAGTAGTTTTTACCTGTTAATTGCATGTATCCTAATTTATCCCCCACTTTGGTAACCGTAAGTTTGTTTTCTATATCTGAGTCTGTTTCTGTTTTATATATAGAGTCATTTATATTATTTTTTAGATTCCACATATAAGTGATATCATGTGGTATTTTTATTTTTCTTTCTGACTTCTTTCATTTAGTATGATAATCTCTAGATCCATCAATGCTGCTGCAAATGGCATTATTTCATTCTTTTTTATGGCTGAGTAATATTCCATCACACACGTGTGCTTGCACAACCCCCCCATCCTAAACCAGTCACCTGTTGATGGGTATTTGGGTTGTTTCCATGACTTTGCTATTGTAAATAGTGCTGCTATGAACATTGGGGTGCATGTATCTTTTTGAATTAGTGTTGTTGGTTTTTTTGGATATATATGGTGCCCTTTGATTAACACAACTTCTTGTGCTTTTTATGTATTACTTTAGGAAATCTTCCTCGACCTTGAGATAGGTTAGAACATATAATAAAGATATAAAATATTCCATAGTAAAAATGTATAATAAGAGCTGATCTTTTAAAAGCTTTATAGCTTTGTCTTACTATGCACGTTCCCTTTTTAAAAATCTACACAAAAGCAATAATACTGGACCTTACTTTTTCATAAAAAGTTTTATTTTAGAGATCTTTCTATATCATCCATATACAGATCTACTTTTGTTTCTAGTTTTATTTCCTATTAAAACAGTGCTGCAGAAAAACTCTTGTGCTAATATTGGCATAAAATGTGAGTGTATTGATAAAGCAAATTCTAAATAGAATTTCTAGGTCCAATAATTTGGTTGTGTTAACAATGAATAAATATTAATGTATGCTCTCAGGTAGTACATGTAAAATAGTCAGTAGTCCAGTTGACCACATCCAGAGAAACTATCTGGATGGGAAGTGAGTTCTTTAGACCTAACTTGCATTAATTGCAATGTGATTATTTTTAAAAGATTGACATCAGTCTCCATGTTTCAAAGGAAGAAATGGCTGATTTAGCTGTGTTTTAGTTTGGAACAAATTTCACAGGAGAGTGTACACTTGAGTAGAGTGTACGTCGTAAAGAACAGGGAGGCAAGCAGATGCTTAACTGTGCTGTAAACTCAGCACAGAGAAGCCACTTTGAATGACTGTGATGTTCTTTGTGACAACTGACTTGAGAGTTCTTGGATTTTTGAGTAATCATCCTCGCCAGAGTAGAGACTATCACCAGCCTTTTGGATCTCAGATTTTATTCAAATTGAAATGATTCCCTTACCCCTCTCTGGCTTTAATAGTTCTTTGAGAATAGCTGTTTTCCCCCCATACATTTCTTACGTACATAACTGTGTTCTAGGGAATAGAAAATGCTGTGGAGAAGATGGAGGATTGGGGTTATGAGATTTAATGCTTGTCTTCACGCAGATTGCCATTGCATAGAGTTTAGGTAGTAGTTTACTTGTATAGTGGGCTATTACCATTAATTTTCTATTACTCTCTTCAGGGCATCATTTTTTTGGGGAAAATTTTTGTCTTTTATTATTTTATATTTTATTTTTTAATTGAAGTGTACTTGATTTAAAGTATTGTTAGTTTCAGGTGGGAAGTATAGTGATTTTTTGGGGGGGTTATATTCTATTATAGATTACTATAAGATACTGGTTAAAATTCCCTGTGCTGTACAGTAAGTCCCTATTTTTTAATCTGTTTTATGTATAGTGGTTTGTATCTGTTAACCCCAAATTCCTAATTTATCCCCTTCCCCTGCTTTTGCCTTTGGTAAACATAGGTTTGTTTTCTGTGTCTGAGTCTGTTTCTCTTTTGTGGGTAGATTTATTTGTATTATTTTTTAGATTCTGCATATAAGTGATATATAGTTTTTGTCTTTGTCTGACTTCACTAAGCATAAGCAAATATTCTCTAGGTCTGTCTACATTGCTGCAAATGGCAATATGTCATCCTTTTTTGGCTGAGTAATATTCCATTGTGTGTGTATATGTAATATATATTATATTATATATAAACATTATATATATATACACATACGTATACAGAACACTTCTTAGGCCACCAGTGTGTTGATGGTTACTTGGGTTGATGGCAAACTTAGAGCAGCTGAGCCAGTCACAAAGTCACCATATGTTGTATAATTCCATTAACATGAAAGTCCAGAATAGGGAAATATATGGAGACAGAGTAGATGAGTGCTTGCTTAGGGCTGGGGCAAAGGGGGAATTGGTGGTGATAGCTAAAGGGTACAGGTTTCTGTCCGAAGTGATGAAAATTTTCTAAAATTGGTGAGGATCATTGCACAGATCTCTGAATACACTAAAAACCAATGAATTGTACATTTTAAATGGGTGAGTTGTATGGCATGTGAATTACATCTCAAAGCTGTTTAAACAATGTGAAAAAAAAAATCAACGCAGCTGGTTTTCCTCAGGGGGCTCAGTGAGGTTTCCCTGTAAGTTCTGTGGTTGCTTACAAGAATGGACGATATAGAATTCCCACGTTTGGAAGAAGGGTCCTAAAACATATGCCAGTTTCTTACCAACAGATAGGAACTGGTGATTTTTCCTTCTTCATCAAATAGGAGTCAGTGCTGTTCAGAGGCTCTTTAAAGAAGGGGTCAACATTATTCTTGTTAAAAGGGCAAAAAACCCAATCCAGAACATTCCCCAGAGACCCATTTAACCCAAAGCTGTGTGACTTCTCTGAATTTAGAATTAATACAGATTTTAAATGCTCCCACCCCCTATTGCTGAGTAACCCTTTTCTGATGTGGAGGTGAAGAGGGATAAAGAACTTGAGTGTGTACAGCTGAGTTAGTCTTTGTTATTCCCCAGGTGTGCAGGATTCAGGGCCCTCTCGCCAGGTAGGTGTGTGGTATGTACCCAGGAATTGATGTGTATTTATTGAAGTCTTAATACTTGCCTGTCCTTGTGCAAGACACTGGCTTTACCCAGGAATATAGCACCTGAGACAAATGTGAATAATAAACGTTGTCCTAATAACTGACATATGGATTGCTAGCTGTGAGCTTGGCCTGTCCATTTTAAAGTTGTTACAAAAGTGGAAAAAACATTCCTGACAGACAGAGGTCTCATTATCTTGTTTAGTTCTCATATCTGAGGTGGCGAAGTCACTCTTACTGTCGTTTTACAGGTGAAGAGACAGATACAGAGAGGTTACTTGTCTTGCTCAGGATCACATGGCCAGTGATGGGTAGATTCACTCCTGGATCTGCCCAACACCAGACTTTCTTGTTAGGGGAGAGGGGACATGCAATTGATAACATTTGTATTACACAAGTAATATACATTAAAAGACAAGGAAAAGCACAAAGAAGAAAATAAAAGTCACCCATGACTACCACATGGGCATAGCCGTCTTTACTGTTTCTGTTTATTTCCTTCCAGTCTGTTTCCATGCCTTCTGATTTATTTTTATATCCACCCTACCTCTGTCAGCCCATTGGTGAAGGCCATGGCTAATTCATTAAAGAACCTTGGGACTGAGGACACATAAGTAATAAATCAGGATGTTTCACAGGCTGGAGACTAGGGGGCAGAGGCAAAACACAGACCCAAAAGTGCATACCATTGGCCATCTCGAGGAAGGTCTTACTTGTCCCAAGTGTCCCCTTAATCTTTCTCCATTCCCCCAACCATTAAACTACCCCTCCTGTGCAACATTTAAAGAAAAATATCTACAGAGGGACACGTGCTGCAGCACATGCATTTAGGAAAGTGTGGAAAAGTGCAGTGCTAACAATGACGGCTTTGGGATTTCATGGTTGAGTGAGGTGGGTGGTAGAGTTGAGGTGGCTGGAGGCTTCCTGAGAGTGCTGGGACTAGGTCTGGCTCCCAGCAAGTTGAAAACCCTGGGAGAGAAATTTCCAGGTACTATGAAGAGGTTGTGAGAACCTCCAGTCCTGGGAGGGCTAGGTGAGGGAAAAAAATCAGATGCAACTTTACCCGATGAGTCATCAGTCTTTTGCTTGGTGATTGGTGGGGTCAACTGCCATTGTGCCTATTTCCAGTGTTGGGCTGCAGGGTATTGGTTAGCACTTCTTCTCTGAAGTAATATCAAAAGAAGAGCTATATTTCCAGATCGAGCTGCATCTCACATGTGCATGTGTGTTTATTTATTTTTTAATTTATTTTTATTTTTTAATGGAAGTACTGGGAATTGAACCCAGGACCTCATGCATTCTAAGCATGCGCACTACCACTGAGCTATCGCTCTCCCCATTATACATGTGTATTTAGATGTAAAGACTGGAGTGGTGGACAGACCAGCTTGAGGGTAGTAAGCTGTCATGGGGAGGGCTCAGGTCCTGGTCCTCTACGGCAGTTCTGATCTCAGCTGTGCTACTTACTAGTCATGGCAGATTGTTCAGCCTCTCATTTGTAGAATGTGGGGACGCCCACGACACCTGCATTTAGTACTGTGCCTGGCCTAGAGTGAGTGCTCAAGAAGGATGAGCTAATGTTGTATAATTCTAGAGGTGGGAGAGAGAGATGTTCAGTTTGGAAAACTATAGATTCATCTCTTTGTGTTCACTCAGGAAACCATGTTATAAGACCTACACAAGTCACTTTAATGTTTGGGGCCTCAGTTTTTTCAACAGTGAGATGATGGGTGGTTCTAAATGATCTCTTTGATTATATTTGTGACTGTAATTCTACAGATCTTTAGTTTTTTTGTTTGTTTTACACCATATATAGTTAAATTTTTTTCTTGTGATAACTTAAGATCTACTCTCTTGGCAACTTTCAAATATGCAGTATGGTATTATTAACTATCGTCACCATGCCATGTGTCACATCCTTAGGACTTATTTTGTAACTGGAAATTGGTACCTTTTGATTCCCCTCACCCATTTTGCCCACCCTTCACCCCAGGTACAATTCTGTCATTTTAAAGAATGTCTCATTGAACACAAGTTACTTGTCAGAATATTTCCTTGTCTGAGCCTCCCCACAACATTGACTGGCAATGACCAATCCTGCCACTTTCTCAGTTAAGGAGGCAGGCTTACAGACCTCAGAGTTTGTGAGAAGAGCTTATTCTAGAAAACGAAGGCCAGGTTCCCTTCAAAATGAACGTGTGAAATATGGATGTACCTCGATTAAGCTTTTGCCCTTGTAGCGAAACTGAGCTGGAAAGGGGTTCTTGGAGGAGCTGTGTGAGGATTTCAGGAGACATGATTCCCAGGAGAGCTTCAGGCTAGGACTGTCACAGTAGAGCAGTAATTTACAGGCTCCTGACAGCTGGGAAAAGGTCATGGTGTTCTTCTTTGTTTATAAATGAAAAAGTAACTTGGGGTTCAGGGGAAAAATGGAAGGGCTTGTAAAGACTGACCTCAGAATCCCCATTATGTCAAAATTCGATTTGTTTGATGCAATTAGCTCAATCTGGACACTTTCTTACTCTAAAAGCAGCTGGGATTCAGGGCACAGGATAAAGCAGCGTTGGGGCAGGGGGGCGGGGAGGAGGCCCTCTGGCAACAGTGGAAAGGCCAGATTGTTTCTATTGTGTGCCCTGATGTAATTCTTTGTCTGTGTGCCCTCTGTGGTTTATCACTTTCCATTTCATGCACCCTTCTTGTAAAGCAATTACAGAAGCAGGGACAAATAGGCAGTAGCAGTGGGGATTGGAGCCTTTTAGAATGGCTAACCGATGCAAACTGGGCATCAGCTGGTGGAGGATGAGGAGTGTGTAAGGATGGGGAAAGGAGTTTCTTCCTTAGAGGAATGATGGTTAAGAAGGGTCATGAATGTTGCATATTGGGTCTCTTTGGCCAGGCCCTCCAGCCCCTGAGTTCCTTCTAGGTGCTTCCTGGCTTTTGGCCACAATGGTGGCTGCAGCAGCTGAGCTGTAATTTAGATGTTACCACTGCTTAGCCATGAAAGGGCAGCGCCAGGCTGCTCTGTCACAGTGCTGGGGGGGAGATTTGGACCCTGGGGGACTGGCAGCTGCATTTGGAATCTGGATGATTCCAGGAACCCTCAGAGCAATGCTTGGACCACCTCAGTGGGTCAAAGTTTGGGTGGGGTCCCCAAACCAAACTGTACCTCTAGGTGCACTGAGTTTATAGCTTTTCAGTGGTCAGGGTTCAGATTAATCTCTGTCCTTGGTTTTATCATAGTAGACTGGCTTTTGGCTTAGGCTTCTGGTGACCAACTGCTCACAACCATAGTTTAGTCCTTGAAAGGCTGTGAGGGCCAGGATTTCACTAGCAGGGATGAGATGCCAACTCTGAAGAGATCTTGCTTCATTTTTGATTGGGCATTTCATCTGCATTTGTTTTTTTGCCCCTTGTCTCCTCTCTGTCCTCCAGTGTCTTTGCGGAAAGTTCTGTGTTCTAGGGCTCAACTCACCAGCCTGGCCCTGTCAGCATGATTATTATTAAATCCATTGCATTGTCCAAAGAAATTGCAAAGTAAATGGATAGTAGACAGCCCTGCACCCTGACATTGGGCAAGTGGCTGGCGTTTTGTGAGTCTGTGCTTTTTTTTTTTTTTTAAATTTTCATGGTGGGGATAGTAATGCACCATGGTTATGAAGAAACACATGGAAAAATTATTCAAACAGTGGATCATTTATAGACCTAAAATGGAATTCTCAAGTGAGACTTTCTGTAGAAAAGTTGTTTGTAGTAAATTGCAATGCATACGCTACTTATATAGTACTTAATATTTGCCCAGAGAGTCTTTACTTTGTTATTCCTTTTTGATCCCATCAATCATACTGCACAAGAAAGAGGAGGCAGGACTCACTCTCCCCCACCATTTGACAAATGAGGGGAACTGAGGCTCCTGGATATTGTGACTTGTCCAGGGTTATTGACTGAATAAATGCCCAAATCAGTAATAAAATGAGGCATCCTGAGTCTGAGTCCAGCGCTCTTGCCGTCACTGTGCTAAGTGCATAGCACTAGGGCTCTTGGTCATGGCTCCGGGGGCTCACCTGCCTCTGTCTGCCAGCCCCTGTTTTTTGCTTAGCAGCTCTTGATGGAGGGCAGCTGGTGCCCAGGCCCTCTGTTGCCATTAGAAATGTCATTAATGAGGGGGCCCAGTCACTTACCCTCTGGGAGCATACCATCTCATAAGGGAGGTGGAATGTAATAATGACAGTGTCTCTCGATCCTCTTTTTCTTCTGCCTCCTGTGAATGTGCCAGGGCAGGGGGTGGACAGAGACTTGGTTCCCTGACCTTGGCTTTGTCTTTCTCTCTCTCCTTTTCGGAAGTCCTGATAGCCCCTCGATGGGTTCCTCATCTAGGGTTCTGCTTGCCTCTGCTGGAGGCCATAGAGGGTGCACTAGTGTGTGCTGGAAGGCTGGGAAGACAGAAGAGACAGGGAGTTTTCTCCAAGGAGACTCATTTGGAACCAGCTCTTAACGTTGATGACAGTGGTCCCTTGGGGACAGTGCCTCTCCTGCTGGCTATCATGACCCATGGTGGGACGTTGACAGCTTTCGCTGAGACCTCTCGTCCTCCTTGTGAAATTTTAGTACTGGTTTACTTACTCTGAGTAGAGCTGGAAATTACAAGGCAATAAAGTTCTGCCTTTGTCCCTCTAACATCCTCTCCCTACCAGAGCTTTCTCCCAAGGGTACAGTAAGATGGGACCACTTCCTGGCATTGCTGGGCAGCCTTTCCATCATGAGCAACAGGGATTGGTCCTGAAAAGAGGATCTGAGGACAGTTATCCCAGATTTTACAGCTGGCTGGGTGGAGGGTGATCTAGGCTCATCAAAAAAGGAGTTTTTTCCCTTCAGTCAGAGAGTAGAGGTGATGTGCAGACTTCTCTGTGGTTGGTTTTCCTCTTCCTCTCTTGGTCCTCTGATTCATTGTGCCTTATGTCTTTGTTTTCCCTCTTTGCATCTTTCTCTCCTGAAAGAGGATTTGATGGAATGGTTAGAAACATGTTAAATACACTAGCTTTGGGGCTTAGTTGTTGGTGCACAAAGAAACTGAAGAATACACCTTGGCTGTGTTCCTTCACAGATTGTATCCTTCCAGAGAGCCAAATTTTCCAGAGTGCTGAAGCTGAATTTTTATCCATTATGAGGAGCAGACCTTTTCTTTATTTTTAAAAATCCATTTTGCAAGGAAATTCTTTGAAATGTATTACACATACACACACATACACAAACACGCACACTGCTTTTATAAGCAGACTGCTGGGAACCTAACCTGATGTTCTGTCACACAGGGTCACTGTTTGGGACATTGAAGATTATCCTCTGCTGGAGGAATGATGCCTTTGGGTTGTTTGTCCCTATTTAGTAAAAGGCTCCAGTCTCATACTTGGCTGATTCTTGTATCTGGGTCTTGTTTTTTCCTTCCCTCCAGTATGTTAGGTGTTACTTTTGCTTGCAGTTTATCTCCCTTTCTAATCTGCTGTTTAGGAACAAGACAGCAATTTTAGAAATGTAAGAACAACATCTACCATATAGTGGGTTCTTACTGTAGGCACTGCTATAGTACATTACATGAATGTTCTCATTTAATGCCCACACAGTGCTAGCAGATAGGTAGTGTCATCATCTTTATTTTATAGAAGAGGGAACTGAGCAGCAAAGAAGGCAACCACATATCCTTCTTGCCTGAAATACAGGAAATTAATTCAACAGGCATTCATTGTGAGCTTCTTTTGTACTTGTTAAGCATCATTAATTAAAAGTAATTGGTGTCGGGATGTTGAGCAGTATAAGTTAAAGTTTGAATAATGGATTATTTTTAAATAGTCTGGTTATTTACAGGGCTTCATAAATCTTTTTTTGTTGAAGTATAGTCAGTTATAATGTGTCAGTTTCTGGTGTACAGCACAATGTCCCAGTCATGCATATACATACATATATTCATTTTCATATTCTTTTTCATTAAAGATTATTATGAGATATTGACTATAGTTCCCTATGTTATACAGAAGAAATTTGTTATCTGTTTTTATATACAGTAGTTAACCTTTGCAAATCTGAAACTCCCAAATTTATGTCTTCCCATCCGCTTTCCCCTGGTAACCATAAGATTGTTTACTATGTCTGTGAGTCTGTTTCTGTTTTGTAGATGAATTCATTGGTGTCTTCTTTTTTTCTTTTTTTAGATTCCACATATAAGTGATATCATATGGTATTTTTCTTTCTCTTTCTGGCTTGCTTCACTTAGAATGATGATCTCTAGGTCCATCCAAGTTGTGCCAAGTGACATTATTTTATTCTTTTTTATGGCTGAGTAGTATTCAGTTGCATAAATATACCACAACTTCTTTATCCAGACATCTCTGGGTGGACATTTAGATTGCTTCCATGTCTTGGCTATTGTAAATAGCACTGTTATGAACATTAGGGTGTATGTATCTTTTCAAATTAGAGTACTCTCTGGATATATGCCCAAGGGTGGGATTGCTGGATCATATGGTAGGTCTATTTTTAGTTTTTTTGAGGAATCTCCATACTGTTTTCCATAATGGTTGCAGGCCTCATAAATCTTTGTGTTGTTTTACAGTACTTAAAGGGATTTAAGAATGATAGAAACTGTAATAAAGTGCAAAAGTAGTCTTCTCACTGCTGCTTGGGGTTCAGCTCTGCAGACCAGAGGACAGTTCAACACAGGAGTCATTTTTTGTTTGTCCCCCCTGATGTCATAGTAATTTGTGTTTGTTTATGCAGTCTGATTGTCCTAATCTTGAATGTGCCTTAATGTAAATTCGCTTACATTGCTTCTGCCAGATGGAAATGACATATACCTATGTGTTTGAATTTCCATATGCCTGAGCCTGTGAAACCCTGTAGATATAGTGGACCCGGCTCTAGATAATTAGACAGTAGACTTAGGCTCTTACTTCAACTACTTACTTGTTGCAGGGCCCTGAGCAAAAATGGGTATTCTTCTGGGCCATAAGCTCCTCTACTTTAAAGTGAGGAGGTAAGGAAATGTGGTGGAATTTTTAGTTTGGGACATTCTATGAAGAGCTGATTCTATCTCAAATGACTGTGACCAGAGATATATATCTACAGGTGCTTGCTCTAAAGAGGGCTATGCAAGCAGTAGTGTTTAACCACTAACTTATAAAATTCTCTGAAAGTTGATTCTTTGAAGGATATTATACTTGCCCTTGGAGTCTTACTTGTTTAAAAAATTTTCTTCATATTCTCCACTGGCTTTTCAAGCATTTTCTTTGTAGATAGCCCAGAAATGGTTTTCAGACCTGTTTCTGATGAGTTTATCATAAATTGATAGATTGGTAGGTTTTCTGTTAATGATGCTCTTGTGCTGGCTGGCTGTTCACCTTGGCCCTTTAACACTGAGTAAATTAGAGAGCATCGATGAGAAGTCTTCTTTTCTTCAAATACTCAAAGGGTTGTTTTTTTCTCCTGAGCAGCTGTGCATGTCTGCATAGGACAGAAGTAGAATAAAGGGAGCTAACGTGAAGGCGACTTCAGCTGGATGCACAGATGGGTTGACAGCAGCCTGATTGTTGTGCTCAAACCTCGCAGAACTGCTGGGAGGAAGAGGTGGTGTGTGGTGTTGGCCTGTTCTGGATGGCCCCATGTAAAAAAGAGTGTTTTGACATTCCCCGGGGGAAGGACCTGCTGGAGGAGAGGAAGGAGAGCCAGGGATCCTCTTCCAGGGATGCTGCTTGAGGGCAGATGGCAGCAGGGTGTTGGCTGGCCTTCAAGGTTCCTTCCTGTGCTTGGGGCTCTTGTCCTGAGCTGATGAGGTATGGCACCTGGATCAGGCAATTCAGAGAAGCAGTCAGGTTCTCCTCTGTTTTTTAATGTTCCCTGATTACCAAGACATTCAAGGACAGTGAGTAATGGTGCTGAGTTCCCCCGGAACCATGGCACAGGGATGACAGCATAGGTTTTTTCCTTCACCCCAGGTCCAGTTCTCTCTCCCTTAGCAGCATTGTGCCACCCGGAGGCGGGTAAGTCTCCCACTCGGCATTCCTTGACTCTTAATGAACTATCAGGCTTTCCCCTATAATTGGGTCAGGCAGCCATGTGACCTGCTCACTGCCAATTTCTTTTTTGAAAAGATGTTCATTTCATGGATCATTTTGAAGATTCTCCATGGATATATAACATGGTTTTAGGAGGTTGGATAATTTTTCAATTGTTCTTTGAGATAGGTTATTTTGTCGGTCTCTTTGCAGTCAGCCGCTGTAGACTTTTTAAAGAAGTTCTCTCTTGCCATCTTCATTTTATTGCTTCTTGTCCAAGGACAACCACGAGAGAAGTTCCCAGACCCACGTGATCCTAACCTGCTCCAGAGGCGACAAGAAGGTTGGGAGGAAAGTACAGATTTTTAAGTTACTGATATTTTAATAAGGGTTGGGGGAGAGAGGTAGTCAGAGACTGAGACCCAGAAGTGTTTTTTCACTTACTTGAGCTTGGAGATGGAAATATGTTCTGAAATTTGTTTTGTCAGCTCCCTCTGAAATAAATAAAATTAGTGATGATATCATTCCTATTTAAAATGTTTGAATAGGTATCAAGGCAAAGTGATTAGAGCCTAATTGTTTGCCAGATTTCCTTTAAAGCTATGTTTTTTTGGGGGGGATTTCTATGCCAAAAAACATCTTAAACTGATGAACATATAGTTGTCCTCAGTTACTCTGGCCAGTTTTTAATTAGATGACTGTTTTCATCGTTGAGGAAATACATTTGCATTGGGCCCAAGCCCCACGGTGCCAGATTTCAATCCCAGAAAGAAATGCTCTTAGTTTAGTGCAGATGTGCACTTAAATAGCACAGGAGTGAACGCTTTTACTTGGCCAAGGTCACATGGCAACTTTGCAAAGGGTTGATTGGTTTTGGAGTTGGGCAGGTTTAGGGTCGAGTGCTCCAGCTAGCCCTCTGTCTGGAGGACCCAGGGCTCTCTCCACCTCCCTGTGAGTGCAGCCTCAGAGGAAGTTTACTCAGGTTCCCAAGCCTCTGTCACTGGGGCCTGACTGCCGGGAGCAGAGGGGGATGGGGACAGAAGCACGGTTGCTACAGTACAAACCGACCTCCTTCTTATCCCCACTCTGACACAGCCGCTGCCGGTGAATCACCAGCTCCCTCATTTGTGTGCCTGTTGGTCCTGGGTGCTGGTAATAAACTGTGAGGTACTCACTCGTTGCCACCTGCTGTGCTAGATGCTGGGAAGGATCAACTGTAGTTTTGCTAAAACCTAGCTCTGAGGCTTACACCAATAATATTCTGCAGTTTTTTGCCAACCCCCTGGTCAGACCCTTTCACTGGTTCTTGTTACCCAGGACACGAAGGCTGGACTCTCAGCTAACGTTCCATCCGCTCTGGACAGCTGGGGCCTGCTTCTCCCCCAAACCAGCTCTGCATGTTTGCCAGGCTGTTTCTTTTCACTGCTGGATATCTGACCTGGAGCCTGACACATGGCTTAGATGGTGACTGGGTGCCAGGCACCCTGCCTGCCTTATTGGAACAGTGTGTCTCCTCCTGGGCTGCAGGTACAGTGCTGGGGAGCATTTTCAGACTTCTTTGGCATGTGAGGTCTTGGATGGCAAGGGCTCTTGCTGGAAGCCTGTTTCTTCCTATACCCAGGCCCACTTTTCCACCTGTGAGTGATCCTCTCCCCGGGGCAGTTCAGTCTGTGCCTGGGGAAGATGACAGACTCCAGGCCCTTTTTACCTCTGCCCATGCCTTCAGTGTGGGGTTTCACTCCTGAGGGCTTTATTTCATTTCTGAAGACCGGGGGCTTTCACCTTCACAGCCTTCTTCTCTCCACCTTGGAGCCTGTGAGTGAGAATCTTTTCTCAGGGTTGCCCTCAGGAGCCTGGGCAGGGTCAGGAGCTCTGCCACACTGCCCTTTCCACCAGCTTTTTCTGGTTCTGTACTTGACATATGCAGTGTAAGTTTGATTTCCTCTTCTTTGATTGCTCCGGGTATTTTTTTTAACCTTTTTTCTAAACTATCTTATTAAATTCATTTTGCTTGACTTTGGAGTAGAAAGATAACAGTAGAAAGATGACTTTACCCTCGTCTGAACTTGGAACTGACAAGATACACTTTATTATTTTTTATTGAATTATAATTGACTTACAGTAGTGTTAGTTTCAAGTGTACAACATAGTGATTCCATATATTTATATATTACAAAATAATCATAATTCTAGTTATCATCTGTTACCATGCAGTTATTATATTATTGATGATATTCCCTGTTCTATACATTATATCTCTGTGAGTTATTTATTTTATAACTGGAAGTATGTATCTCTTAATCCCCTTTACCCATTTCATCTGTCCCCTCAACACCCTCCCCTCTGGCAACCACCAGTTTGTTCTCTGAATCTATAATTCTATTTCTGGTTTTTTTTTTTTAAGATTACACAAATAAATAAAATCATACGGTATTTGTTTTTCTCTGACTCATTCCACTTAGCATAATACTCTGTGGGTCCAACTATGTTGTCATAGATGGCAAGATTTCATTCTTTTATTCGGCTGAGTAATATTTCATTGTGTATATATATACACACACTACATCTTCCTTATACATTCATCTATCAGTAGACAATTAGGTTGTTTCCATATTGTGGCTTTTGCAAATAATGCTACAGTGAACATGGGAGTGCATATTTTTTTTGAATTATGTTTTTGTTTTCTTTGGATTAATATCCCAAAGTGGAATGACTGGATCACATGGTAGTTCTGTTAATTTTTTGAGGAACCTCCATACTGTTTTCCATAGTGGCTGTACCAATTTACATTTCCAGTAACAGTGCACAAGAGTTCCCTTTCTTCCACATCCTCACTAATACTTGTTTCTTATTGTCTTTGTTTTTTTGAGGTGTAGTTGATTTACAATATTATATTAGCTTCAGATATACAGCACAGTGATAATTTTTATAGATTCTGTTCCATATAAAGTTACTATAAAACATTGGTTATATTCGCTGTGCTGTGCAATATATCCTTGTAGTGTGTTTATTTTATACATAGTAGTTTGTACCTCTTAATTCCCTACCTCTATTTGCCTTGCCCCCTTCCCTCTCCATAATAACTACTAGTTCTCTATAGCTGAGTTTCTATTTTGTTGTATTTATTGGTTTGTTTTATTTATTTATTTTCCAAATATATTCCAAATATTCCAAATATAAGTGACAAAGTATTTGTCTTTTTCTGTGTAACTTAATTCACCAAGCATAATATCCTCCAGGTCCATTTATGTGTTTCAAATGCAAAAATTCCTTTTTTATGGCTGAGTAGTAGTTCACTGTGTGTACGTGCATATGTGTGTATATGTATACACACACACACACACACACACACACACAAACACACACACACATACACATACCACATCTTCTTTATTCATTTCTGTTGATGGACACTTAGGTTGCTTCCATATCTTGGCTATTACAAATAATGCTGCTATGAACATTGGGGTGCATGTATTTTTTCAAATTAGTGTTCTCATTTTCTTTGGATATGTACCCAGGAGCGAGATTGCTGGATGGTATAGTATTTCTATTTTTAGTTTTTCGAGGAACCTCCATATTATTTTTCATTGTGGCTGCTCAAATTTACATTCCCACCAAACAGTGTTCGAGGGTTATCTTTTCTCCACATCCTTGCCAACATTTGTTATTTGTGATCTTTTTGATGATAGCCATTCTGACAGGTGTGAGGTGATACCTCATTGTGGTTTAGATTTGTGTTTCTCTGATGATTAGCAACATTAAGTATCTTGTGCCTGTTGTTTATCTGTATGTCTTCTTTGAAAAAATGTCTAGTCAGGTCTTCTGCCCATTTTTATTTGTTTGTTTTTCTTGGTACTGAGTTGTATGAGCTATTTATGTATTGTGGATATTAATCCTCTTATTGGTCATATTATTTGCAAATATTTTCTCCCATTCAGTAGGTTGTCTTTTTGTTTTATTGATGGTTTCCTTTGCTGTGCAGAAGTTTTTAAGTTTAATTAGGTCCCAATTGTTTGTTTTTGCCTTTGTTTCCTTTGCCTTAGGAGTCAGACCTCCCACCCCAAATTGCTATGATTTATGTTGAGTGTTCTGCCTCTGTTTTTTCTAGGACTTTTGTGGTTTTCAGTCTTACATTTAGGTCTATAATCCATTTTGAGTTTATTTTTATATATGGTATGAGAAAATGTTCTAATTTCATTCTTCTACTTGTAGCTATCCAGTTTCCCCCAGCACCACTTATTAAAGAGACTATCCTTTCTCTGTATATATTTTTTAAAAATGTTATTTATTTATTGGTTTTGTTTTGAGGAGAAAGTAATTATGTTTATTTATTTACTTATTTATTTTAATGGGGGTACTGGGGATTGAATCCAGGACCTTGTGCATGCTAGGCATGCACTCTGCCACTGAGCTATACTCTCCCCCTCCCTTTTCTCTGTATATTCTTGTCTCCTTTGTCATAGATTAATTGATCATAAGTGTGTGGGTTTATTTCTGGACTCTCTGTTCTGTTCCATTGATCTTTGTGTCTGTTTTTATGCCACTACCATACTATTTCAATGACTGTAGCTTTGTAGTATAGTCTGAAGTCAGAAAGTGTGATACCTCCAGCAGTGTTCTTCTTAAGATTGTTTTGGCTCTGAGTTCTTTAGGGTTTCTATACAAATTTTTTAAATTATTTTTTCTAGTTCAGTGAAAAATACCATGGGTACTTTGATAGGAATTGCATTGAATCTGTAGATTGCTTTGGATAGTATGATCATTTAAAAAATATTCTTTCAATCCATGAACACTGTATATCTCTTGATCTGTTTGTGTCATCTTTAATTTCTTTCATCAGTATCTTCTAGTTTCCAGAGTACAAGTATTTTACTTTCTTGGTAGTTTTATTCCTAGGTATCCTTTGTGATATGATTGTAAATGGGTTTGTGTTCTTATTTTCTCCTTCTGATACTTCATTGTTAGTGTATAGAAGTGCAACAGGTTTCTGTGCATTAATTTTGTATCCTGCAACTGTACCAAATTCATTGAGCTCTATTAATTTTTTGTGATGTCTTTAGGATTTTCTACATATAGTCCCATGTCATCTGCAAACTGTGACAATTTTACTTCTTCCTTTCCATTTCCTTTTTTTTTTTTTTTTTTTTCGGTCTGATTGCTGTGGCTAGGACCTCCAATTCTATGTTGAGTAAAAGTGGCAAGAGAGCTCATCCTTGTCTTGTTCCTGATCTTACAAGAAATGATTTCAGTTTTTCACTGTTGAGTATGATATTAGCTGTGGTCCTATCATATATGGCCTTTATTATGTTGAGGTATGCTTCCTCTATACCTTTGTGGAAAGTTTTTATCATAGATGGATGTTGAATTTCATCAAAAGCTTTCTCTGCATCTATTGAGATGATCTTATGGTTTTTTACTCTTCAATTTGTTAATGTGGTATATTGTATTGATTTTTGTAGATATTGAACCATCCTTGCATCTCTGGGATAAATCCCACTTGATCATGGTGTATGACCTTTTACTGTATTGTTGGACTCAGTTTGCTAGTATTTGAGGATTTTTGCATCTATATTAACAGCGATACTGTTCTGTAATTTTATTTTTTTGTGATATCTTTGTCTGGTTTTAGTATCAGGTGGTTCTGGCCTTATAGAATGAGTTTAGAAGTGTTCTTTCTTTTGCAATTTTTTGGAATAATTTGAGAAGGGTAAGTGTTAACTCTTGTCTAAATGATTTCACAGAAATCAACCGTGAAGCCATCTGGTCCTGGACTTTTGTTTGTTGGGAGTTTTTAAATTACTGATCCAATTTCATTCCTGGTAATTGGTTTGTTCATATTTTCTATTTCTTCTTGGTTCTGTCTTGGGAGATTATACCTTTCTAGGAATTTGTCCATTTCTTCTAGGTTGTCATTTTATTGGCATATAGTTGTTCTTAGTAGTCTCTTAGGATCCTTTGTATTTCTATGCTGTTGGTTGTAACTTCTCTTTCATTTCTGATTTTATTGATTTGGGCCTTCTGTGTCATTTTCTTGATGAGTGGCTTAAAGTTTATCAGTTTTGTTTATCTTTTCAAAGAACCAACTTTTAGTTACATTGATCTTTTCTATTTATTAGTTTCTATTTCTCTTTTTTCTGCTTTGATCTTTATGATTTCTTAACTTTAACTTTTGGTTTTGTTTGTTCTTTTTCTAGTTACTTGAGGTGTAAGGTTAGGTTGTTTGATATTTTTCTTGTTTCCTTAGGTAGGCTTGTATCACTATAAACTTCCCTCTTAGAACTGGTTTTACTATGTCCGATAGACTTTGGATCATTGTGTTTTTGTTTTCATTTGTCTCCTGGAACTTTTTGATTTCTTCAGTGATTCATTGGTTTAGTAGCATATTGTTTACTCTCCACGTGTATGTATTTTTTGCAGTTTTCTTCTTATTGTTTTCTAGTCTCATAGTGTTTTGTGTTGTCAGAAAAGATGCTTGATATGCTTTCAATTTTGTTAAATTTACCAAAGTTTGTTTTGTAGCCTAGCATGTAATTATCCTGGAGAATGCTGCACGTGCACTTAAAGAATGTGTATTCTGCTGCTTTTGGGTGGAATGTTCTCTACATATCTTAAGTCATTCTGATCTAATGTGTCGTTTAAGACCAGTGTTTCCTTACTGATTTTTTAGGGGGGTCTGGATGATCTGTCCATTCATGTAAGTAGGGCGTTAAAAGACTCCTGCTATTATGTTACTGTCAATTTCTCCCTTGATGTCTGTTAATATTTGATTTATATATTGAGATGTTCTTGTGTTGGATACATATATACAGTTGTTATATATTCTTCTTGGGTTGATCTCTTCTATTGTCTTTCTTTGCCTCATGTAACAGTCTGTTTTAAAATTTATTTTGTCAAAGTATTGCTACACTGGCTTTATTTTTATTTTCATCTGCATGGGATACTTGTTTCCATCCTCTCACTTTCAGTCTGCATGTGTGTTTAGATCTGAAGTGAACCTCTTGAGGCAGTATAGATATGGATCTTGTTTTTTCATCTGTTCAGCCACTCTGTCTTTTGATTGGAGCATTTAGTTTTTTACATTTAAAATTATTGATAGATATGTACTTAGTGACATTTTGTTAATTGTTTTGGGCATGTTTTTATAGCTTTTTTTTCCCCTCTACCCTTTTGATTTGATAACTATCTTTAGTGTTATGTTTGGATTTCTTTATCTTTTTGTGTGTATCTATTATAGATTTTTGGTTTGTGGTTTCCATGGTATTTATATATAACAATCTATATGCATATGTAATTATTCTAAGTTGCTGATGTCTTAATCTTGAACACATTGTAACAATCCTGTTTCTTTACTCCCCTCCCCTTATGATTAGTTTTTACATCATATTTTATGACTGTTTGTTTTGTGTATCCCATAACTGCTTATTATGCATCTGTAGATGATTTTACTACTTTTGTCTTTTAACTTTTCCACTAGCTTTGTACGTAGTTGATTTACTACCTTTAATATATATTTGCCTTTACTGATGAACGTTTTCCTTTTGTAATTTTCCTGTTATTCTAGTTGTGGCCTTTTCTTTTCACTTTCACTTAGAGAAGTCCTTTTAACATTTCTTGTAAAGCTGGTTTGGTGGTGCTCAGGTCTTTAAGCTTTTGCTTATCTGTAACACTTTTTATCTCCAACAAATCTGAATGAAAGTCTTGCTGGGTAGAGTATTCTTGGTTGTAGATTTTTTCCTTTTATCACTGCAGATACATTGTGCTACTCCTTTCTGGCCTGTAGAGTTTCTACTGAAAAGTCAACTGATAGCCTTGTATGCAGCTTGTTGATTTTTCTTTCTGCTTTTGATATTCTCTCCTTTACCCTTAATTTTTGCCATATAATGTGTTTTGGTGTGATCCTCTTTGGGCTGTTGCTGTTTGAGATTCTATACACTTCTGAAATTTGGATGTCTGTTTCCTTTCCCAGGTTAGGGGGAAATTTTCAGCTATCATGTCTTCAAATATGTTCTCTGTCCCCCTCCCCCCACCTCTTCTCCTTCTGGGACCCTATCATGTGAATATTAGTATACTTGATGTTGTCCCAGAGGTCTCTTTAAACCGCTCTGATTTCTTTTTTATTCTTTTCTTTTCTGTTCAAATACAGTGATTTCCACTATTTTGTTGTACAGCTCTGTGATCTATTCCTCTGTATAATTTAATCAACTGTTGATTCTTCTAGTGTATTTTTCATTTTAGTTATTGTATTTTTCATCTGTTTGGTTCTTCTTTATATTTTCTAACTCTGTGTCAAAAAATTCCAATTTATCATCCTGTTTATCCATTCTTCTGTATTCTTTGATTGTCTTTACCATCATTACCTTGAACTGTTTCTCAGGTAGACTGCCTATCTCCACTTTGCTTGGTTCTTCTGGGGTTTTGTCTTGTTCCTTCATTTGGAACATGTTCCTCTGTCACCTCATTGTGTTTAATTTGCTGTTTTTATTTATGTGTATCTTGTAGGTTGGTTACATTTCCCAACCTTGGAGAAGTGGCGTTTTGTAGACTTCCAGTGTTTCCCAGCAGTGCACTTCCCTCTGGTCACCAGAGCTGTATGTTCTAGGGGTATTCTCCTGCGTGGGCTGTGTGGGTCCTTCTGTTGTGGTGAGCTGACTACTGTGGGTGGTCTAGTAAGTGTGACTGGCCCCTGGTCTGGTTGGTTGTCAGGCCCTGCCTTGTGTAGAGGCTGCTGGACACTGGTTGGCAGGACCAGGTCACTATGCAGCTGTCTGTGGAACCCTGGCAGGTCCCAGAGTTAGGCAAAGCTGGGTTCTGTGGTGGGTGGTTGTGACTCTGGATCTTCTCAGATCTAGTGTTGGCTTGCTGGAGGGTGGGGCCAGTTTCTGACATGGCTAGCTGTGGGTTACAGGGTGTCCCAAAGCTGGTGCTGGCTCACTGGTGAATGGGGCTGGATCCTGGGGTTCCTGGCTAAGGAGTTCACAGTATCTCAGAGCTTGTGTTGCCCCGCTGGTGGGCAGGGCTGGAGCCCTAGAGGTGCCAGTGCTTGTGCTGGCTCACTAGGGGTAGAGTGGGTCCCAGAGACTGCCTGCAGGGCTCTGGGGGTCCTGAAGCTGGTGTCAGACCACTGGTAAGTAGGGCTGGATCCTTGGGTTGTTGGGCGAAGGGCCAATCGTGTCCCACAATGGACCTGGCCTGCTGATGGGCAGAGCTGGAGCCCAGAGGGTGTCCCAGGGCTGGTGCTGGCCTGCTTGTGGGAGAAGCAGGGTCCTGAGGTCTCTGGCTGCAGTGCCCATGGGTCTCAGAGCTGGTATCAGACCACTGGTGGGAGGAGCTGTTTCATGACACAGATGGCTGCAGGATCCAGGGTGTCCCAAAGCTTGTGTCAGCCCACTGGGGAATGGGGCCTGATCATGTGGAGGCTGGCTAAGGGGCCCAGGGTATTTCAGACCTGGTGTTGGCCTGCTGGTGGGTAGACTGGTCCTGCCATGGCAGTATATAGATGGGTCTTGGTTTCTTTTTTTTTTTTTTTTTAATCCATTCAGCTACTCTGTCCTTTGATTGGACAGTTTAGTTTATTCATTTACACTTACAATAATCACTGATAGGTATGACTTTTGCCACTTTGTTAATTGTTTTCTCATTTTTATAGTTCCTCTGTATTCTTTTCTTCTCTTGTTCTCTTCCCTGTGGCTTGATGACCTTCGTTAATTTTATGTTTGAATTCCTTTCTCTTTTGTATGTATGTATCTATTATAGGTTTTTATTTTTTGGTTATTATGAGGTTCATATATAAACAACAACATATATATGTGACAGTCTATCTTAAGTTGATAGTTGCCTAAGTTTGAATGTATTCTACAAACTCTACCCCCCTCACCCATGTTTCATAATTTACATCTTTTTATTTTGTTGATCCCTCAACTAATTATTGTAGTTATGGTTGATTTTACTACTTTTGTTTTTTAACCTTCATACTAGCTCTATATAAGTAGTTGATCTACTGCATTTACTATATATTTGCCTTTACCAGTGAGATTTTTTCTTTCATGTATTTTCTTATTTGCAGTTAAGGCCTTTTCTCTTATGCTTAAATAAGTCCCTTCAACGCTTTTTGTAAAGCTTCTTTAGTGGTGATGAACTCCTTTAGCTTTTGCTCGTCTGGGAAACTCTCTCTTCTTCGATTCTGAAGGATAACCTGGCTGGGTAGAGTATTCTCAGTTGTAAGTTTTTTGCCTTTCAGCACTTTGGATATGTCATGCCACTCCCTTCTGGCCTGGAAAATTTATACTGAATAATCTGCTGATAGATTTGTGGGGTTTCCTTTGTACATAATAAATTGGTTTTTTCTCTTACTGCTTTTAGGATTTTCTCTTTATCCTTACATTATAATTAAAATGATAAATTTTATCTTGGCGTGGTTCTCTTTGGGTTCATCTTATTTTGAACTTTCTGGGCTTCCTGGAGCTGGATATTTGTTTTCTCCCAGATTAGTTAAGTTTTCTGCCATAATATCTTGTGGCTTTCTGATTTGTGCTTCTACTTCATCCAGTCTGCTGTTGAACCTCAAGTGCATTTTTCAGCTCAGTTATAACCAGTTTGGTACTTTCTTATATTTTGTATGTCTTTGAAGTTATCACTGTTCATCCATTCTTCTCCTGAGACCAGTCAGCACCTTTATGACCATTACTTTGAATCCTTTATTGGGTAGGTTCTTTATCTGCATTTTGTTAAGGTCTTTTTCTGGGGATTTGTCTTGTTCTTTGGAATATTTCCCTTTATCTGGTCATTTTGCCTGACTCTCTGTGTTTGTTTATGTGTATTAGCAGAGAGAGATACCTCTCCCAGTCTTGAAGATGTGTTCTTGTGTGCGAGATGATCTGTGGGGCCTGGAAGTGCAATATCCCCTGTCTTTGGAGCCTGGTGCTCGGGAGGGGGGGGCACCCCTCGTGCAGGCTGTGTGCCCTTGTGCCTGTGGTGGGGCTGCAGCAGCTGCATCGAGGGACCAGGGTGTGGTACACGCCCACCGGAGCTGGCTGGCTGGAGGGAGAGCGCCAGAAATGGTGCCTGCCAGCTCTGTCATCAGCAAGTTAGAAGGAGATTGCAAAATGGTACCCATCAGTGTTTTCCTTCCTGGAGAAAGTTACTGCTGGTCCCTGCCTTTCTGGCATCTGCTTTGGGATTAGTTACTGATTCTCCCTCACTTAGGGTCCTAGCACTTTCCACACTATTGCTTCTGCACTGGATCTCAGGGTAAGCGGGTCTGCACGTGAGCTCTTTGAGATCAGGCTCTCAGTTCCCACAGTTCTGTGGGTCCCCTGGACTCCATCCCTGTTGATTTGTAAAACCAGACATTTTGGGGGATCTTCTTTTGGTGTCAGACCCAGGGGCTGGGTGCCTGATGTGTAGCACAGTCTCTTCACTTCTTTAGGGAGAGTTTCATATTTTGGGGATCCCTACCAGACTGTGGTACACCGTGCTTGGGTGCAGTCCTGGGTGAGATTGAGTCTTTGCCTCTCTTACCAGTCTTGGTGCATCTCTATCTTTTGTTATGGAGCTACTGTTCATCTAGCTCTTGGGTCCTTTTCAGAGGACCATATGTAGCTGTAAACCTGTGTCCATGGGAGGAGGTCAGTTCAGGGTCTCCCTATACTGCCATCTTGAGCTCCTGATTTCCATGACACACTTTAAGAAAGATTTACCATTCCTGTGAGTTTTCTTCCTTCCTAAACTATAAACTTCTTCAGGCCAGAAACTACGTTTTATTCTTTTACGTGTCCCCACTGTACCTCTACCTGCTGGGTGCTTAGTAAACACAGGACAGAACAATGCAATGCTGACCTTGTATAAGAGAACAGGTACTTCCAAGTTATGGTAAAAGCTCTCAGGCACACTGAAAAATTACTTGCAGACACAAATCAAGCTGCCGGCACATGCATTAAAGCCAGGACACTAAGAACCATTGCGAGACAACACTATCTTAGCTTAGGAAATAAAGTTTACTTTAAAGTAATGCTGTTTTATTTATGTTAACATATTTTAGTTGACACAATGATGCAGAATAGACTTGCTACAAATTAGTGGAGCATTTCAGTGAAGTTCTTAATAAATTCCTAATTTCCGTGATTTGTCTAATTAGGCTAGGCTTGTGTTTAACACAACCCTCATTTCTTCATTATCAGGTTATAAAAAGTGTTTATGCTGTGCTGCAGCCTATGTGTGTGTGTTTCTACCTGGCCTCAGAGTCTCCAGGAGCACCTCTTGGTTCTTCCTGTTCCCCCTCATATTAAGAACAAATCCCTGCCATTTATCAAGGGTACGTGCTCGTGGGGGTTGTGGAAATATTACTGGCACTGCTGCTGTAACCACTCCCCCCAGTCCTGCCACTAATGGGAGCTAGCGTTTGACAGGCACTCTTCCTTTGCACTGTATTCTAAGCAGTATATGTGTGTTGTCCCACTTAAGCCTCATAAGAATCCTATTACTTACATTATTACTCCTGGTTCAGTGGAGGTTCAGAGAGGTTAAGTGCCTTGCTAAGATCACACAGCTTGGAAGAGTGGGGAATAGGCTTCTTTCCCTTCAGGCTACATTCAATGAACTGAAAAGTAATCAGAGCCTACTGGTAGGAAAAAGACATTCCCCCAGGGTGAGAGCACCAGCTAAACATGACCCTCTTGTTTGTGAATCAGACCTAGAGGATGGGGGTGGAGTGGGAGGAGAAGTCCAGGAGGGTCATCAACTGAGAGTTACCTGTGTGGTTCAGGTAGAAGATAGTGCAGGTGCCAGAATTAGGATCAAAGGTAAAACTCTGAAGTGTTACCCACACAGTAATGACAAGGCACACATGTGTACTGGAGTGGAGGAAATGTGGCAAAATTTAAAATTCTCCTGGGTAGATCCAGCGTACCTATTTATACGTCTGCATGAATATCTTTAGACTAGTCACAATATGGAGACTCCAAGGAATTGCCCCTGTGTCTCTTTAGAACATAGTAAAGTATATGTGTGTGATTTCCAAAATTTCTACAAAGAATACTTATTAGAAAAAAGATAGTTATTACATTAAAAACTTGTAAAGAGAACCATTTTCTTCTCAAAGCAATTGAAACAGTGTAGCACCAGATAGGGTCTTTTCCCAGCTATTTTACCAGGCACTGGCACACACACCGCACGTGGCTTTCAGATTCTATAATGTTTAGCCCTATACAGTCAGCATATTTGATTCTCTGGCAGTCAGCCTCTGCATTGGAAGAGAAGGTACAAATTAGGACTGTTAAGATTCCATTCAAAGATTCTTCTATGGACCATGATAAGCGTTTGCGATAGGAGCTTTCCATACTCCATACAGGTTTTTTTTTTACTTAGAAACTTGTGTTAAGGTAGAGAATTATGCTACAAAACACAACTGTGTAAATACTTCTTGAAAGTGCCTTAAGTTGTGTGTATGTGTGTTTTAAAACTGGAATTTTCAGTATCATACCACAGGAGGAAAGATGTGAGGTAAATACTCAACATGATTTACAAAAAATTGGACAGAAGTTGGGAGCCAGTGAACTGCTTTGACACTAACTAGATTCTCAGTTGTTAACAATCTCATGCGGTTCTCGTGAATCACGCTGCGTCTGGCCTCATATCACCCGAACAGATGAAGGGGACTGCTCCTCCTCTCCCGGCACGACACGTGTGGGCTTTGCCCCATCTTGATGAGTTCACAGACTCCTTTCCTTGAGCCCCCATCTTTAAGCCCACAGCAGAGTGGCTATTGGATTCAGTGTGCCCTGGCGAGTTCCTTACCATTTCCTCGGTCTTTTTCAAATGTGTTCATCATCCCTCCTCAGTGATGTTTAAGTCTTGTCAAGGGTAGGCCTAGGTGGTCCTTTGTTCCTTCTCTCATAGCACAGTGTTTGTGGCTTTTACTGCATGAGGTTAAAACACCTCGATGGTTGACATTTTATCTGTTCATCACTCAAGAACCAGTATGTGGTCTGGCACCCAGGAAGAAATCAATAAATATTTTGTTGATTAGTAATTCCTAAAGCCAATTCCTGCATCTTTTGAGTTTGATGACTGTTTCTGATTATGAGTGGGAAAGGGTTCTGATTGGCGTGGGGAGATAGCAAACTCCCTTTGGCCACATATTGATTCAATCACAACTGCCTTCTTTTGAATTTGCATTCTAAATGTTAACACTATTGGCAAGTATATAGGACTATATAAAAATTTAAAGAAGGTATACTGAAATACAATAAATGTGAAAAGTTATAACAACTTTATAGCAAAATCATATTTCTTGTAGCTTAAGTTCCCCAGTTTCTGGGTTCTGCGTAATATTCTAACAGTGTCCCATGAGGGTGCTCTACCCAAATGATTGAATGAGGAACTGAAAAGACTTATCAGACGTTTAGTGTCACAGACTCATGAGCTGAATCAATACTGAAATTTCTACCTATGTTTTTTATGGCTCCACATTTTGTAAAACTCTGGGACATATTGAACATGTGAACAGGGATCTCAGTCACAGTGGTAGGACAAGGTGTGGGATAGGACTGTGCTAAAGGGTTCAGTTTGGAGGGTGGATCTCCTGTCCTTTTCCTCATTTCTTTCTGGCTGCTTTTCCTTTTTTCCTATGAGGTACTCCCCAGGGAATAGAGAAATAAGTGGACAAAAAGCAAGTATGAAAATGGGATTTATGACTTTCTATACCTAAAGCTCATAGCTCTTTCCTTTAATGCTATAATGACCCGTCTCTTTTTTTCTCTTTAAGTCCTGCTCAATGATGTTCCATTTCTCACTTTGCTATCTTTCTCTCATCAGTTGCACATGACCTATTGAGAGGGAAGACTCTTCAGACCTTGTTTGCCTCTCAGCAGAGAGCCTGGCTGTGTCTCACCAAGGGCTCTTTTCTCTGTCCTTAGTTTTTTTGTTTGTTTGTTTGTTTTATGTGGATAGACCTTGTCCAGATGATTCTTTCATGTATTTTCCCCAACTTGGAATATCCACCTATCTGTTCTCCATCACTGTAGTGTTTTGTTTTGTTTTTTTAACTTACTTAATGTAAGTACTGGGAATTGAACCCAGGACCTCATACATGCTAAGCACGCGCTCTAGCACTGAGCTGTACCCTCCCCCTCCATCACAGTAGTTTTGTCTTGTCTAGAATGTCATGTAAGTACAGTCTCTCAGTATAATGCCTTTGAGATTCATCCATGTTCAATAGTGTGTGTCAGTAGTTCCTTTTTATTGCTGAGTAGTATTACATTTATGAATATATCACAGTTTACTTATCCATTCACCTATTGAAGGAAATGTCATTTCCAGTTTTTGATGATTAGAGCAGCTGTAAACAAACATACACATGTTTGTGTGAATATAAATTTTCATTTTTCTAAAAATTTTTTCTATAAATTTTTAGATTTCTGTAATTCTATAAATTTTCCTATAAATACTGAGGGGTAGAATCATATAGTAAATGTGTGTTTAATGTTACAAGAAACTGCTGAACTCTTCTCCAGAATGGCTATATCATTTTGCATTCCTACCAGAAACATATGAAAGTTCCAATTACTTTCGATCCTTGGCAGCACTTAATAGTGTCAGTATTTTTGAGCTTTTCTAATAGCTGTTTGGTATCTCATTTTGGTTTTAATTTTCTTTTCCTTAATGGATAGTGATGCTAAACATCATCTCATGTGCTTATGTGCCATCTGCATATCCTTTTTGGTGAAGTGTCTGTTGCCATCTTTGGAAATGAAAAAATTGGATTTTTTCTTACTATTTAGTTTCAAGAGTTCCCCATGTATTTTGGATCCAGGTCTTTTATCATATATGTGAATTGCAGGTATTTTCTCCTGCTCTGGCTGGTCTTTTGTTTTTCTTGTATGTTTTATAGAGAAAAAGTTTTCACTGATGACACCAGTTTAATTTTTTTCTTTGATGGATTATACATTTGGTGTCATATATAAGAACTTAGTCTAACCCCAGGCCATACAGATTTTCTTCAAAGTTATTTAAAAAAGTTTTCTAGTTTTACATTTAAATCTGTGATCCATTTTGAGTCGTGTGTGTGTGTGTGTGTGTGTGTGTGTGTGTGTGTGTGTGTGTAAAGTATGATGTTTAGGTTGAGGTTCTTTTTTTTTTTTTTTTGGCTCAAGGGTGTCCAGTTGTCCCAACATCATTTGTCAAAAAGCCTATCCTTTCTCAATTAAATTGTCTGTATACATTTGTCAAGAATCAACTGGCCATACTTGAAACTTTTAATGGATTCTCTATTCTGTTCCATGGATCTATTCCTTCACCAGCACCACACTGTTTTGATTACTGTAGCTTTAGTGTAAATCTTAAATTGAGTAGTTTGAGTTTTCTAACTTTATTATTTTTCAAAATTGTATCTGTTCTAGTTCCTTTGCCTTTTCACATAAATTTTAGATTCAGCTTGCTGATTTCTACAAAAAAAAAATCCTACTATGGTTTTGATTTTAATTGCATTGAATCTGTAGGTTTAGGGAGAATTGATGCTTCAATTACACTTGACCCTTGAGCAGTGTGGGGGTTAGGGGTATTAACCCTCTGTGCAGTAAGAAATCTGCATATAACTTTATAGTCGGTCCTCTATCCACAGTGCTACATCTGTGGATTCAACCATCCATGGATCGTGCAGTACTGCATATGTATTGATTTAAAAATAATCCATGTGTAAATGGAGCTGCACAGTCCCATCCCTTGTTCAAGGGTCAGCTGTATATTGAACTTCCCAATTCATAAATATGGTGTATTTCTCTATTTATTTAGGTTGTCTTTGATTTATTTCATCAAGGACAGTGTCTGTTTTCATCAGTGTGTTTAGATCATCTATACTCAATATTATTTTTGATATGTTTATATTTAGGCCTACCATCTTATTTTAGTCTCTTGTCTCTTTTTCACTCTTCTGTTGCCCCTTTCCTGCCTTTTTTTTGGGTTATTTGAATATTTGTTAGCATTTCATTTAAATGTATCTGTTGTTACTGATCTTAGGGGGAAATCTCTAAGTCTTTCACCATTATGATGTTAGCTATGGTTTTTCATAATGATCTTTTTTTTTTTTTTTTTTTTTGGATTGAAGAAGTTTCCTTCCATTGCTAGTTTGTGGATTTTATGTATAGTTGTTTTTTCTTGTGATGGCCTTTATCTGGTTTTGGTATCAAGGTATGGTTTCTAATTTTTGTGGAAGTGTTTGTGAAGGATTGGTGTTAATTCTTCTTTAAACATTTAGTAGAATTCACTAGTTAAGCCATATGGGCCTGGGCTGTTCTTTGTGGGACATTTTTGGTTGCTAGTTCAGTCTCCTTACTTATCATAGACCTGTTCAGATTTGCTGTTTTATCTTGTCACATCAGTATTAGTAGTTTCTTTCCAAAAACTTGTCTGTTTCATGTAGGTTATCTAATTTGTTGGCAGCATTTCTTGTACAGTAGGTCTCCTGGAAATGAATTCTCTTAGTTTTCAACCTCTGAAAATGTCATGCACCTTCATTTCTAAAGGATGTTTATAGAATTCTGAGTTGACAGTTCTTTGCTTTCAGCACTTTATAAATACTGTTTCACTTCTTTCTCACCTCCCTGGTTTCTTTGGGAAAGTCACTCAAATCATTGTTCCCTATATGTTACATGTTTCCTCTGGTTATTTCTAAGATTTTTTTTCTTTAGTTTTTAGCAGTTTGATTATGATATGTCTGGGTATGGATTTCTTTGAGTTTATCTTGTTTGGAGTTTGCCGAGTTTCTTAAACTGTCGGTTTAGGTCTTTTGCCACATATAGGAAGTTTGCAGCCAGTATTTCTTCAAATATTTTTTTCTCAAATAGCACTCTTTCTTCTCTTCTTCTAGGACTCTGATGGCATGAATATTAGACATTTTGGTATGTTCCTGCATGTCTCTGAGACTCTTAATTCTTTGTTCATCTAGTGATATTTAAAATACACTTATTGTATTTTTCAGTTCTAAAATTTTAATTTGGTTCTTTGTCTTTTTTTGAGGTGGAGCTGAGATTTTCTATCATTCCATTATTTTCAACAGTGTTCACCCTTTCTTCCTGGAGCATGCTTATAATAGCTACTTTAAATTGTTTGATTCCAGTACCTATGTTATCTTGAGGTTAGTGTCTTTTAATTGTCCTTTTCCTTACAAGTTGAGAGTTACCTGGTTTTTTATATGCTGAGTAATTTCAAGTTGTATTCTGGACATTTGGATATTATGTTATGCTTTTCTGGGTCTTGTTTATATCTTACGGAGACTGTTTATTTTTTCTTTTGTAAGCAGACAATTGATCTGTTGCAGGTTTTGATCTGGATTTCATGGGCTGTGTTTCTAACATCAGTTCAGTTTTCAAAGCCTTTTTGGTGTCATTTGAATTTCTCCTGTGTGTGTAATCCATTATCTTTTCCAGAGTGCAAATCTCAAAGCTGTTGGCATGCTGTTTAGGATGAGATACACAATAAACAGCTCTGAGGTGAGCCTAAATGTTAGTATGTCTCTTTGTGGTAAATTCCCTTAAGTTGCCTTCTCTCTGCAATCTCTCTGACAATTTCTGGTTCCCTGAGGCCCTCTTTTGCTTCTGCCCCCTGCCAGAAATACAGGACTGTGGTTCTCCTTTTCTGCTGTGTACTTTCTGTGACTGTCCAAAGATCAGCAGCAGAAGGCTGGCAAGAAAAAGAAGCAATGGGCATTTATCCTCTTGTTTGTGGAACTACAATTTCTCTTCTTGGAGAAAGTCATTCCCCCTTTTCTGAGTTCTTTGTGCCTACTCACTTCTGCTTCTGTTCTGTGGCTCTGTGGGATTGCCTGGAGCTGAGGTAGGAGAGATCAGAAAAAAGCAAAACCGATACAGGGGTTTTCTTTGAACATTAGGAGTTACTATTTTTTTGCTCCTTAGGCTAGAAAGTGAGGGTTTCTTTTCCAACTTCATTCTGTCCATAATAATTAGTGAGCACTTCTGGGTGCTGGGCCTTTGAATCCAGCCTGGGTGATACCAGTGGGAACAAAAACAGTAACTGAAAATTGACTACTGGTTTGGTGGTCCTCTGTGTTCTAGTTTTCTTCCTCAATCTACTGGCTACCATTTACTTTGCAGAGTCCTCAGATGTCCCATGTTTTCTGTCCAGCTTTTATATTTACATGCAGTTAAAGAGATAAGGTGGGTGTTCTTAGTCCATCTTGCCTGCAACCAGAGCTGCCATATTAGTCTTAACATCACTGCCTATAAAACAAATCCTGAGTAGGGTGGGATTTACCAGGCCTGATTTTTCTGAGACCCTAGGATGTGTTCATAATGTGTATCATGAGATTCTCACAGAATCCTTATGATTAAATAAGCTTACTTTTCTTTAATTTAAAGGAAGGGTTAGCATACTGTTTCTGTAAAGGGCCAAATGGTAAATCTTTGTATCCTTCCAGCCATACAGTCTCTGTCACAAGTTCTTAACTTGGCTATTGTTGTGTAAAAGCAGTGATAAGCAATACATAAGCTAATACATAAGATGGCTGTGTTCCAGTACAACTTTGAAATTTAAATTACTTATTCTTTTCATGTGTCAAGAAATATTCTTTGTTTTTTACTACCATTTCATAGATGATTAGCCAGATTCAGCCCATGGCCAAAGTTTTCAATGCCTGACTTTTGTCATGGATGGCTGTCTGACCCTAACCAACAACCTTTCTTGATCATAAGGGTTGTGTTTCTCCATAACAAGTAAAAAATAGGCAGGAAAACAACAGGGGTTACAGAAATCTTACAGAGGTGTTCATAGATATAACCTGTAAGTCAAAGAAGCATTTCAGTCCTTTTCTGTGTTTCTTAGATTGTGTAGCGACTGAAGGCCTTTTACATGTTTAATCTCAGTTTACCCCCATACTACTCTAAGGCAAACGCTTTCATCCTCATTTTATGGGTGAAGGGGCTGAGGCACGGAGAGGATTACTAGCATGGGCCACGTCATGCCTAAACTGGGGTTTGCACCCAGGCCAGTCCAGTGCCAGAGCTGCTGCTCTTTACATTCTAGGGCAGTGCTCATCTCCTCTCTCCGTTTTGACTTGTGTCCTTACAAAGAGACCTTGTTGATGGCCAAGTCATCAGAAGAGCTGGTACTCAAGACCTCTGTGTTCTGGTCCAGACTAGCTCGTGTATTATTGTTTGAATCTGGGAAGTCTCTTTTTTTTCTCTGGTCCTAGTTTCTCTGCCTATAAAATAGGAAATTGGACCAGCCAGTGTCTGTTTTTGTGTCGTTGTGGGTTTTGTGTGGTTTATGTTGTGGATTTTTGCAGCAAACTTCATGCACAGTGACCCTGGGAAGAGGTAGTGGTGTACTTTGTCCCTGGAGGGCTAGAGAAAGTTGTAGGGAGCAAGCCTGACTGTTGACTTAGAGCTCTGTAGCTATAAAGAAAAACAGCTTAAATACATTACATCTTTTTTATCTTCAGTTTTTCACAGTATACTCCTAGATTACATTTTGCTTGATTTAGTGTTAGCCACAGAAGTTCATGCCATTTTCTTTGAATTGTTATTAGTGGAAGTCAGCAGGTGCTTAAGAAACTGTGGGTCTTGATGAAGTAGTGGTATACCTTGTTTGAAATCTATTCTGCAAATAGTGAAGCATTTCTTAAAGACTTTATGAGATAATATGAAAATGTTCATTGCTTTCTGTTCATTCCAGTATTTTAAAAAGTTACTTTCACATCATGTCTTAATTATGTAGTTGATTTACTGTTCTTTTGAACATGATGGAAAAGGAACATGTAAACAGTCGTAAAAAAACAGAGGTGAGAAATGAAGTCACATCTGCGTGCTGCTTTGTGCTAGCAATTTTTGTACATACTGTTGTACGAAGAAGTCCCAGTTTACCATGATGAGTAAGACTTGGTCTCTACCATTAAGGGGAATTTAGAGTTTAATAGGTTTAATTGTTCTCAGCTGGCATTACTCTCCTTCAGTATTTGGAAATGTATGGGGCAGTTGTAATCGTCACAAATACTGAGAGTGTTATTGGACTTCAGTGTGTGGGATTGCATTATAATGAAGAGTTGGCCCACCACCCAAGTCTCTTGTAGAGCCTCTCTTGAGAAACACTGGGTTAAGCGAAATAATAGTAATGATAATAAACACTTGCATGTTGAGCACATCCAGTATGTTCTGAGAGCTCTACAAATATAGGTCTGTATTCTCTGATCTGCAGCTCTAAATTAAAAAAATCTCTAAAATTGAATTGGATATTTTTTATGAACCCATTTGGTATTAAAACGTGACCTGAATTGGTGTGAGACTTTTTTTTTTTTGGCTGAATATGTTTTTTCTTAAACAGCTTTATTGAGGTATAGTTTACATACAATGTAATTTACCTACTTTAAGTATATAGTGCAGTGATTTATCAGTAAATTTTTAGAGTTGTATTACTATTACCACAATCCAGTTTTATAACATTTTCTTTATCTCAAATTCTCTTTAGCCTGTGTGAGACTATAATAAAGTTTTTTTCCCTTTTAGTGTCAATTTTCAGATATTCCACTGAAGAAACAAAAAGTATTTGGTTTTAGGGTGGTACTCTGGATCCTTCTGGACCCTAGGTATTCATTTTTGGAAATCTGAAAAATTCTGAATTCTAAAACCTTCCTGGGCCCAGAAGTTTCTGATAAGGGATTGTGAACCGTATGAACACATCCAGTCCTCAGAATAACCCCGTGATGTAGATACCATTATTGTTCCTCATTTACAGTTGTGGAGACTGAGGCACAGAGGGTAAGACCACTCACTTTAGGCTGTAGATTATGCTGTACACAGAAATTGACACATTGTAACTATACGTCAATTAAAAAAATATATATAATGCTGTTATGTGAATGGTAAAGCCACATTTAGAACCTAGGTATGGTCATACCACTTTGCCTTACCCCTGCTTCATTTATCCAAGACTGAAATGAATGCTGCTGGGAGTCCAGAATAGAAAACCAAGAAAATAGCATGACAGCTGGGCCTGTAATAGTATATGCCTGCTTAGAGATGGAGGAAATCATGTTCTTCTTCTGTTTTTATTTGAGTTGATACTAAAGAATATTTTAAAGTTCAACTAAACATACCATGAAAACCAGCAGACCCACAGTCCCCATTCACTAAATCGTCATTATCTTCACTCCTCTGTGTATCCCTCCCCCTCCCCTTCTCTCCCCACACAGAGGGGACCACTATCCAGAATTTCATGTCTAACTTCTTTACTATTTTTCTCTTTCTGGCTTACTTCACTTAGAATGATGATCTCTAGGTCCATCTATGTTGCTGCAAATGGCATTGTTTTATTCTTTTTATGGCTGAGTAGTATTCCATTGTATAAATATACCACAACTTCTGCATCTAGTCATCTGTCGAAGGACATTTAAGTTGCTTCCATGTCTTGGCTATTGTATATAGTGCTGCTGTGAACATTGGAGTGCATGTATCTTTTCGAATTAGAGTTCCCTCTGGATATATACCCAGGAGTGGGACCATATGGTAAGTCTATTTTTAGTTTTTTGAGGAATCTCCATACTGTTTTCCATAATGGCTGCACCAAACTACATTGCCACCAGCAGTGTAGGAGAGTTCCCTTTTATCCACACCCTCTCCAGCATTTATCATTCATAGATTTCTGAATGATGGCCATTCTGACTGCTATGAGGTGATATGTCATTATACTTTTGATTTGCATTTCTCTGATAGTGATATTGAGCATTTTTTCATGTGCCTATTGGCCATTTGTATGTGTTCACTGGAGAATTGCTTGTTTAGGTCTTCTGCCCATATTTGGATTAAGTTGTTTGTTTTTTTGTTATTAAATTATATGAGCTGTTTATATATTCTGTGAAATTAAGCCTTTGTTAGTCACATCATTTGCAAATATTTTCTCCCATTACATAGGTTGTCATTTTGTTTTGCTTATGGTTTCCTTTGCTGTGCAAAAGCTTGTAAGTTTAATTAGGTCCCATTTGTTTATTTTTGCTCTTATTTCTATTGCCTGGGTATACTGACCTATGAGAACATTGCTAAGATTTATGTCAGAGAATTTTTTCCCTATGTTTTCTTCTAGGAGATTTATCGTGCCTTGTCTTACATCTTCTTTACTTTTCTTGGTAGTTATACCACATGTTTTAATCCCTTCTATCTTTAGTTGTGCACATTTTTGAAGTTCATACAAATGGAATTATATGGAGTACATTCTTCTCTAACTTGCAGTTTTCTCTCAATTACAGTTTTGAAATTTATCTGCAGTTCATTTGTTTTCATTGCTGTACAGGAGACTATATTGTCATCTATTTATACGTTTTCTGATAATCAACGTTTGTGATGTTTCCTTTCTTTTCATAACTTAAATGGTGCTATGGTGCATAGTCTTCTGAATTTCTCTTGGTGCACCAGGGCAAAGAATTACCTCAGAGTGGAGTTACAAGATGCGTGTGCATGTTCAACTTTACTGATGATGGATATTTGCTTTCCAAAGGGTTACATAAGTTTATGCTCTCCTCTAAGGATGTACAAGTGTTGGATTTGCTTTCATATTCTTATCACTTGATATCACACTTCGTACTTTTTTAAATCTAATGAGTCCGAAATGGTATTTCATTGAGGTTTTAATGTGTATTTCTCTGATGACTAATGAGGTTAAGCATCTTTTTCATAGCCGTTTAGTTTTTCTCTTTTCTGAAGTGTCTGTCTAGCCCTGTGCCCATTTTTCTGGTGGACTGCCTTTGTCTTATTCATTCACTGATGTCCTTTATATGTTCTGCATACTAGTCCTTTGTCAATTCTATGCTATACAAATATTCTTCCCAGTTAGTAGCTTGTCCTTTTGTTCTCTTTGTGGTGTCTTTTGATGAACAGAGTTACTAATTTTAATGTAACTAATCAAGTCATCTTTTCCTTCATGAATTTTTTCCCCCTTAGTTTATTTAACAATTGCTTATGGAGCCCTTGGTATGTGCCAGACATTTTTCTAAGCACTTTCTGTAAATTGAAAAACAAGGTATCACATCTTAGGAATTAAGTTGCCTTATTTACCAAGTAAGATATAAGGACACTCAGTTGGTCTTAATGGCTGATGTACAGTTTGGTACTTATGTCATTTTGATTCTATTGAGGAAATTGAGCTAGAATGCTTTTAGTCTCCACTGGGAATACTTCTGCTTCCCAAATGTTCCATCAGAGTAATAGAAAATGCAGTGTGTATTATATATATTCAGGCACACACTGCTCTTTCCTGTGACCCTTCTGTCTGTAGAAAGTATCATTTATGCCATAAATATCAGTTAACTTTCAGATAACACCAGTGCTCCGAGTCATAGCCTTTCCCAACCTGGTTGGCCGAAGTGAAGCATGATTGGGCTTTGTGAAAATTATGATTACTGTTTCTTTATGATGGAGAGTCTGATAATTCCTAGACAATGGGGAGCCATTACCTTAAGTAAAACTTGACAATCTGGAGTCTTTCCAGCCTGAAGACCACAGCAAGTTCTTATCATGGACCAAAGAAATACATCATCTCCCAGTGCTACTACCACTTCATCTCTTACATCTCCTTTTCAGTCCACTCCAGCCCAAGTTAGTCTTCAGAATAGGCCCTCCTCCTTCTGCCTGGAATGTGCTTCCCCAGATGTATTTTGGTTCAGTCCTAATCACCCAGGTCTCTGCTCTTAAGTCATCTTCCCAGATATGTCGTCCCTGACCAACCTCTAAAACAGCTTCCATGCTACATCTTGCTTGCCTTTCTGTTGGAAACTTCAGCTCTCTGGATAGCTCTTTCTATGAGTATTTCTTTCATTACACACTAAGCTCCTTGAAGCAAGGTTCTGGTTTAAGTTTTTTCTTCTGTCATCCCTGCTGTCTTCCTGCAGGGACGTAGGACTGAACCCTGAATGCTGCTCTGCTCACGGTAGACTCTCTTGCTGTCTGGGAGGATGCAGGTAGTAGTTGTCTTCCAAGGAGGAGAGCAGTAAATTAGGCAACACTGTCATTTCTTACACAAACTTCTGGCCGAAGTAGCATTTTCACTCTGAATTCCTGTAAGTACTTTTCTTTCTTCTTCTTTTTTAAAATTGAAGTACAGTTGGTTTACAGTGTTGTGTTAGTTTCTGGTGTACAGCATAGTGATTCAGTTATACATATATATACTCTTTTTTATATTCTTTTTCATTGTAGGTTATTACAAATTATTGAATATAATTCCCTGTGCTATACAGTAGGACTTTGTTGTTTGTCATTCTGTATATAGTAGTTTGTCTCTGCTAATCCCAAACTCCCAATTTATCCCTCCCCTCTTCCCCTTTAGTAACCATAAGTTTGTTTCTATGTCTGTGAGTCTGTTTTTGTTTTGTAAATAAGTTCATTTGTGTTACTTTTTAAAGATTCTACATGTAAGTGATATATATTTGTCTTTATCTGTCTGACTTACTTGCTTAGTATGATAATCTCCAGGTCCATCCACATTGCTGCAAATGGCATTATTTTATTCTTTTTCATGGCTGAGTAGTATTTCAGTGTGTGTGTGTGTGTGTGTGTGTGTGTGTGTAAGATTGCTGGATCATATGGTAACTCTCTTTCTAGTTTTTAATGAATCTCCATATTGTTTTCTATAGTGGCTGCACCAAATTCTTTATGTACTTTTCTTGAGTCTCGTGTAAGAAAATTCGATTGACTATAATCTTGATGAGAGAGGGGCTGGTCTGTTTTGTTCACAGTAGAATCTCCAGTTCCTAGTGCAGTGCCTGACTCATGGTACCCACAAAAAAATGTTTACCAGTAACACATGGCTGAATCTGACTTTGGTGTATGTGAAATTCATTATTGTTATTGATGTCAAAAATTATACTTTAAAATTACAAGAATGACACTCTCCTTACAGGATCTGTAAGGAACAATAGTTTCTCATTGTCAAAGAGCCTTTGTTGCTCACGTGACCTTTGGTGTTAGGCAAAAAGTATGACAGACATGTACCCAATTCTGTATAGCTGGTGTATTCATAGATGTTCAGACCTCAGAGTCTCTTCTGAGCACTTTACTGTTTTTACTTCATTTAGTGGTGCCCTTATAACTTTAAAGAATTCATACACCTTCCAGAATACTTATGTTCCTACTCCTTCCTCATCAGAGAGTTGAAGCCTCAAGTGTTTGTCAACTTTAATAGTAGAACAGCCAGTTATTTTACCAGCAAAAGCCAGCTTATTAAGGAATAGCTAGAGGAATTTTGATACTGGATATGCAAACTGTGGTGGACTACAGACAATTCTCAAAGAAGGAGAACTTTCTTTTGTGGGGAAAAGAAGAGAGTTGAGAGGGGCTGTAATAACCAAGGAGTCCATTGGAGGAAGCTGGGAGTCCAAAGTATGGAGACTTCTCATTGGTTAGGCTACTACAGTCTCTGGGCTTTTGTTGGGCAGAGTTTTCTTCCTGCAGGATAGTAAGGTGGGAGACACCTTCCTGTTGGAGTAATTGATGATGCATGGCTGGTCCTGAGAGCTCACTCTGTAGTCCTGTCTTGACTTTAATTTTAGCTGAGGTTTTAGCTGAGAGATTACTGAGGAATGAGAACCTATATTCTAGGATTAATGTAAGAGATCAAGGGAAGATAATCCAGCCACTGATAGAAAACTCTGTATTTAAAAAAATAAACCAATTGTCTATAGTTTAAAGCATCCTCACTAATAAGCATTTTCTTAGGAAGAAAAGTATACCATGTCTGGTATGTATTTTGCCTGGGTGTGGCTATATGGTGCTGAGACAGGAGCAAGGGCCAAAGCTTTTGCCAGTTTTTCCAGGCAGGATTGTATCAGGAATTCCTTGAGAATGAGGAGTTCTAGTTTATGGGTTTCTTTCTGACTGGAAGGAGCATGGGCCTGGGCAGAGCACTCGGCTAGGCGTCAGAAGGCCTAGTCTTGTGACCATAAGTAAGGCATTTAACTTAATTAAGCCTCAGTGTCCTCACTTAACACAGACAGAGACATCATGGGGTTGATGTTTGGATCAAGTGAGAGAATGTGATTCTTTGTGGACGATGAATTTCTGTGAAAATAAGATGGTGAGGTAGTCTTGCATATGTGCTTGGCAAGACCCCAAACTTGGATAACTGCAACTGTTTATCCTTTTATGTCCCTGCACCAGTGCAGCTAAGAATGGTTGCAGATGTCATCTAGCTGTGTTGGTTGGTAATCTTCAAAATGATCACTAACTCAAATGAGAACTTCATGCCATTGGCATTTATACTATGTTTAATCAAGACCATTCTCTCTCTCTCATTTCTTGACACCAATTTCATACATTCTCCTCTCTCCTTAAAACTCCAGAACCTCCTTCCCATCCTTGTTCTCTGCTGATGGCCTTATTTCCTGTTCCCTGAGAAAGTTGAAGCCATCAGTAGAGAAATTCTGAGTTCCTGCCACCACATCCACCCATCTGTCTGCCTTTCTGTCCACAGGTGCTGCTGCCACGTCCCTGTTACCCAAGCAAGCCCTTGGCCTAGGCCCGCCACCTCACTTGATCTCCAGATTGCATCCTGCCTCACCAGTTCAATACAGGCATGACAGTTCTCTGGCTTTGTTGTGCATACTGCATCTTTCCTGTCAGTGCACAAACATGCTGTTATTATTTCTCCCATTTAGGTACAGACCCTCTCTTGAACCCTTTTCAGCCACTAGCTGCAAATCCATTTTTCTCTTTAGGTAAACTTTTCAAATTTTCTATGTTCTCTGTTGCATTCTTCTCTCCTCACATTACTCTTTGAACTCATCTAATCATGTGTTTGCTACCACCGCTCCACTATAACTGCTCTCATCAAGGTGACTGCTGATCGTCTCGTGGCAAAATCCACTGGTTTGTTTTCAGCTCTTTCTGTACTCGAAGTACTTGCAGCTGAAGCACTTGCAACACCCTCCTCCTTGATACACTGTCTTCTCACTTGCCACATGCTGTGGTTTTTCCCCACCTTACCTGCTGCTCCCTTTCGGTCTCTTTTGCTGATTCTCCCTGATCTCTTCCTGCTGGAGTGCTTGGGACGCAGGCAGCAGACCACTTCCTCTTCCCATCAGCGTTCCTGTCCTTAGTGGTCTTACCCAGTTTGTTGTTTTAAGTATATTCAGAGGCCAAGATCCCAGGGACTTCCGGCTCAGGCCTCACTCCTACACTCCAGGCTTGTGTATCCACCCTGTCCCTGGAAAGGCCTGTCTCATCCTGCTCACCCCGCATGTTCTCCTCTGAAGCACTTGTGGCCACTGACAGGCTGTCGCTGTGCTGCCTGATTGGTGGTTGTCATCTCTGCCCTGCACCAGAATGGAGGCTCCACAGGGGAGGTTTCTCTTCATCTGTAGCCGCTGCACCTAGACAAGTGATGTGTTAAAATGCAGTTCTCAGTCACTGTCACCACGCCCTGTCTCAGCTCTCCCTACATCCGACGGTGCTCCAGCCCTTTGTCGATAGGGCTGGTCTTGGAAATCTCTTAATAAATCCATTTTGGCAAAATGGTATCTTTATTTCTGTAGAATGCTGTTTAATATCAGACATTTTTAGTATGCAGTATGAGGTACATTCTTTATGATTAATTGAGGGGGGCCATTTGGAGTAGTAGAAAGATCTTGACTTAAGAGCCAAATACTTCTGAGTTTAAATTCTTGCTGTGCCACTAAATAGCTACAGAGCCTTAGTCAAAACATAGCAACCCTAGGCCTCAGTTTTCTCTCATTTGTGAAATGAAATATTTGTTTCAGAGAGCTGTTGTGAGAGATTGTGCTGAGGATGTAGACTGCATCTGGCATAATTTTTGGCACATGATACATCTTCAGTAATGATGACTGTTAGGATTACTGTCCTTGGTTGTATAGACGATCTGTAAGATTGCTCACAATTTAAAAATTTTGAAATAAAAATTTTGCGATTTTTCAATGTTGGCAGTTGGTCTTTGGTTGAAAACATGACTGTTTAATACAACATTGTTTCTGTGGTAAAAATTAGATTTGATTTACATTGTTTCAACTTACAGAGTCTTTTTCAGGAATTTATTCTGCTGCAGAGTTCAAGGACTGCCTTTCAGTAAAATTTACTTAACCAGAGTGCTTAGGAATGGAATGTTCTGGAGGGATTGAATCTCCTAATTAATGAAAAGAACTCATTTTGTGGGGGAAGTTATTTCTAAAATGCCTTTATATGTACACTGAGCATAATTCCCAAGTGTACACCGTGTGCTCAGTCACTACTTGGTTACTTGTCTTTAGCCTGGAAATACTTACCTGAGCTTCTGTAGTGATTACTCTGAGCTGTAAGCTATAGGAAGTGCCATTGATGCTAATAAATATGAACTCAGTATAGATACTTACTTTAAGTATTACTTAAAATACTTTTAAGCCACATTCATGATAATTATTGATTGGTAGTACCCACTTGGAGGAGGAGGATTACAAATGGCCCCAGCTCAAAGGGAGCTGAGCAGGAAAGTCAAGACAGTGCGTGTGAACACACATATCTGCGTGTGTCCATGCACATGTGGACTCACGTGGTTAAATGACAATGCGAGTGCAAAATGCTGAGTGCAGAATACAGTCCAGTATGTATCACTGGACAGTGTGTGGTAAGTGCCAAATGAGCAGGATAAATTTAAGTACTGTGATTTCAAAGAAGGAGTAATTAGCAGAGGCTAAAAATGGGCAGAGAAAGCTTCCTGGAAAAAGTGAGATTGGAGCTGGGCATTTGGCTGAGTCAGAGCATGTCTCTGTGTGATGAAGTTTATGAGGCTGGTCCAGCCAGGAACAGGAGGATGGTTGTCCAGCCAGTCCATACCCACGTCTGGAAGGATGGCCTGGCAATCACCTTACAGCTCCGGCTGTGAACACAGCACATCTTCCCTAAGTCATGTCCTTGTTTGCCACTTGTGATTTTGATTATTGTGACTTCAGATCAAGACTGGTGGGGGGAGGCAGGGTTCTTAAGCTGGAAGGGCAAGGGAGGGAGTTTAGGACCAGGTTTGTTGTGAGGAGTTATTTGAACCATTGGTTTCCTGTGTGTGTCTGACTCTTCCTTTGGATATGGGTCCGTGAGGGCAACCTTTGGCTGTGTGTTTCTCTCTGGTGATGTGATGGGTGATTGTGGGGGAGAAGAGAAGGAGATTTAGTCTTCAGACAGAAAGAAACATGGCACCATTCATAAATACATTCCCCCATCCACTGAAAGCTAAACACATAGATTATACCATGTGGCAGGGATGGGATGAGGGCAGTGGGGCAGCCAGAGAGTTGTTTTATATTGATTCACTTGCTCAACTGTCTGGATTATTTACTGGGAAACCGTGGCTGTCAGTGGTTGTTTATACTAGCTGGAAGGGGAGAGTGTGGCCAAGAGCCTACAGTCTTACACAGGCATTTGTGTGAGTTGTAGGGGGCTTTCTGTTGGCAGAGAGGCTAGGATGGAGTTGGGGGCTGGAAAAGGAGGGGCCGTGAATGTCACAAGGTGACAACCACACTTCTCCGGAGGAACCACAGGTGAAAGATGCCTGTTTAGGTTAAATATGAACCCTAAATAGAAAAGTAACCTTGTCTTTTTAGGACCTTCTCAATTCAAGTGCCTCTCTGTATAAGACAGTGATCTTTATTGCAAAGGCTTACTTATGAAAAGGCATGAACCGTGTCACAGTGATGGTGAATCCCAGGCAGTTCAGCTCTGATGGGGCACTGCTGACCTGGCCCTTGGCTGCCTGGCACCTACTCTCTAAATAGGTGCTGGGGAACTTCTGACCCTGAGTGACTGGGACTCATAAAACTCCTTGGATGTGCTTTAGACATCACTCTGGCTTTACAGTTGAGAGAGCTGCTACTCAGCCTGTGGACTGATTTCTTTGAGGTCTCCAAGGTGGTTTTGCCTGTCTGTCAGTTGGTCTCTCCCTCTTCATATGCTGTCTATTTGCTGTTGAGTCCCAAATTTATGTATCTACCCATGACCTATTGATCATCTCGACTTGTATTTCAAAGACATCTCAAACTCAGCACATCCAAAATGGAACCCAGGTTTCCCCACAGCCTTCCTGTCCTAGCAGATGGCATCCCATCCATCTAGGTGCTGGGACACTGAGTCTCAGGATCTCCTGGACCCCTTCTTATCCCACATGTGCCATCAGAATCATTGCCGATCCTGTTCTTTCTGCCTCTGATTTGTCCTTATTCTGTCCACATCTCTTCCTCTCTGCTACTACCTCCCTAATCTAACCCACCATCATCTTTTGCACCTCCCAGTCTCTGCTCCACACAATGGCCAGATGGCCTCGTAAGCACAGATCTGAGTGTGATACCCATCCATCTAAACACCATTTTATAGATCCTTCTTAGATGAGTTGGATGGGTTTCATATTGGGGTCCCAAGGCTCTGTGTGATCCCTGCCTCCTCTCCTACATCCCTATCTACTCTCTTCTTTGCCTATCTATGATGCTTCAGCCAATCAACATCCTTTTAGTTTCTTTAAAATAGTAAGTTCTGATGGCCACAGAACTTTCACACACGTTCCTTCCACCTGGAAACTCCTTTTTTGTCCGTTAGTTCCTGGCTTAAATGTCACCTCTTTTAGGCCTTAGATAATTCCTCTACCTAAAAAGTTCTCCCATATTTTCTCTGTCATTGTACCCGGCTTATTTTCTTAATAGCATTATCTATAGTTGTTTGTTATTTGGTTATTTCCTATACTGATTGCTGTCAGGGAAAGGCCTGTGTTCACCCTTGTGAATCCCCCTTTGTCTCCAAATCATGTGCTGTTACTCTGCCTTTCCTTCACTCCGGCCACATTTAACTCCTTACTGTTCTTCAAACATGCCGCTCTTGCTTCTGCCCTAGGGCCTTTGCACTTGCTGAGTCACTTGCTCAGAAATTTTTATTTTTAAGCCCAGATATTGGCTGCCTTGTTTTCCTTATATTTTTACTCAAAGTTACCTTTTTGGTGAGACCTTATCTGGCTCCTGTGTCTAAAATTGCACCTACCCTGACAGTCCATGCTGCCCTTCTCTGCTTTATTTTTCTTCCTTGTGTTTATCACTGTCTACCATGTCACACATTTTACTTATCTTATTTATTGTCTGTCTCCCCCATGAGAGTGAAAAGTGAGAGTTTCTATTCTTTTACTGCTGTATGCTCAGTATCTGAAACAGTTCTGGGCACGTGGGCACTCTATGAATGTTTGTTGAATGAGGGAGCAATTGCATGAATAATGTATGCTCAGCAAGTGGCGCATATTGACCGTTCTATACACTTTCTTATTGTGGTAAAATATACGCAAAGTATACCATTTTAACCATTTTTATGTGTGCAGTTCAGTGGCATTAAGTACAGTCTCACTGTTGTGCAACCATCACTGCCATCTGCTCTGTACTCTTTTCTGAAATGAAAGAATCCAAGAATAAGTGAGGAACTGAGTAAATGAAAAGCAGGTTTACAGTAACGGTGCTGTAATGTGGGGCCTCATGTTCTTCGCACTGCAGCGTGCAGGCCAGGAGGGCTGCAGGTGAGAGGATGTGTCTCAGGATGCCAGGTGAGGACTGCAAAGATACTCAAAAATTTGGCACATGCTTTATGTGGTCTGTGTTGTAAATGACAAGGGCCTTGCCCTGTTTCCTCTTGTCCCCACTGTGCACACCCGTGCTCCCTTGTGGCATCACGCACAAGCACGTGCCTTCTGAAGATGTGACTTTGTAATGTTTTGAGTTCGTGGGGTGATGGTGAAAGGGCAGTGCTCATTCTCCTTTGAACCTCACTGGATTGGCGTCAGGAGAGGACCTTCCTTCCTCCCTTGGAGCACTCAGCCGCTTAGGCTATTCCGTTGATGGCAGGATGTTTTAATTCTAAGTAAATCAGATTACATGGAACACAAAATGTTAAGTGTGGGTCAAAATCATTGACTATGAAGTTCTCCCAGATAGATGGAAAGGGAGCATTGCTTCAAGCCCTTAAAACTTTTTTCTCATGAGCTTGTTGGATTCTATAGAAACGCACATTTTTGGGCACTTCACCATTTCAGGCCCTTCTCTGCTGAAACCCATATGGTGTGTTCCTGCTGTTGTCTATCACATGTGCTGCTCTGGATTCCTTGGTAACACTGCAGTGGTGTCTTTTCTTTATGACTCCACTGAAGTCTTAAGACAGAAGCACAGGGCAGGCACATCTAAGTGTTTGGGGTCTTCTTTATTGAATCCTCCATTTTTTGTCCATCCCTGTGATAGGCTCAGTGCTGTGTCGGTCTGGGGTGTTCAGAGAGGATTCGAGTGTAGCTGGGCCCTAGAGAAGCTTACAGTACAGCAGTGCAGATAGAGCTATCCCTACCTGACTACTTCTTGGTGCCACAGATGCCGGCCTCTTCTGTGCACAAAAGGCTGTGCGAGCTCCAGGGAGGGAGAGAAACTTGCTGTGTGGGGTGGGAGTTCAGGGAAAGGTTAAGGGAGAGTTCACAAAGGTACCTGTCAAGGCCAGAAGCCTGCTGGTGTGGTGGGGGGCTGTGGGGGGCAGCGAGGCAGAAAAGGCGGGATGCGGGGCAGGATTGTGGTTGAGGCCAGCTTTCTGTCTGATCTCGTTAGTGGTAGACAGGAGCTGGATTTAACCAGGATTATGTTCATTTCTGTTGTCAGCTCTAATCATCTGTTATTTGACTTGCCTTCACTAGAGATATTAGTATCTGTCAGGAAATGACTAAACTTCCACAAATGTGTCTGTGGTGCACAGTCTTGTGGGGCCCAGGGTCAGTGGTCATTTGCCTGGTATGGACAACATTCAGTTCCCTAAGCTCACAGGATTCCCCAGCCCTGTAGGAAATAGCAGTATGCCTTTAGGTCATTAAATGTTACTCCATGAGAGTAAAGACACATACTAATTGGTTTAGTCTTTTTTTTTTTAATGGTTACATCCATTAAAAAAAAAAAACCAGTTTATTCTCTTTGTATATCTTAAAGGGTGCTAGACACTTAGAGTCTTTGATGTAGTAAGGCTTGGTGCTAGATTGTTAATTGCAGTATTGATGACACTTATACCCTACAGCAGAGTACACACCTTTACCTTTTAATCAGCAAAACTCATTAAGAGAAAGCTTTGATTGTGTTGTTGGAAAGGGAAAAATATCCCTTAACTGGCTTAGTTTTTTCTGTTCTCAAAATTAGCTTGCAGACAAGAAAAATTATTAGTTATTTTCCTGAAGCTGTGTGTCATATTGTAGTTGAGAGGAAATGCTTGTGTCTCATGGGCACCTTTCCTCTTACCACTGAGACTTGACAAAGCTGATGGTCCTTGTTGCATCTTTGCTTTATTTGCTCTTCTGGGTGTCTTGGTTTCGGGCCAGATGCAAGACATGAAAAGAGTTATGCTCCTGTTTTCAAGTGGGACATGTTACTATTTGTTTCCATCACAAAGGCCCATGAAGATTTTGGAAGATGCCACTGACATTTTTGTAATATTTGTTACATATTACACAAAAATAATGAGAGCTCTCAAGTTTGACTTGTAGCTCAGTTTGCTTTCTTAAAATGGCGAGCAATGAACATTTTCTAGTGAGTGCATCCTCTTAAATTTTAAATGGATTTAAGTAAAATTTGGCCTGTGGATGTGCTAATTCTCAGTGAAATCTTCAGTGTGCAGAAATACTAAAAGCCATCATATTCAGAGACTCATTGCTTTCTGTAATGATTTCCTGTAAGAACATAAGAATCTACATCCTCCATCAGACTAATGGGTTTTCCAGTCCAGCCTTCTGACACTGAGAGTGGAATTAAGGGAGTCACTGTGGGAGGACCTGGTGACCCTTTTTGCCATCACCTTAAAAAATTTAGGGGTGTGGTTTAAATATGGATAAATTCCCTTAATAAGCCATTATGGAGCCACTACTCATGTTATTCTTGAATTTGACTAAATTGCTTTTGCAGCAGTTTTTATTTTTGGCCTTGACCATCTGGAATGTGGCAGCCAGTCTGAGCAGCAGCCAATCAGAATTTACCCATGTCAGCAACGAAGGGTTGACGTCCTTTTCCCCATTCCATACTTACTCATTTGATTCCCTAGGTAGAATTCATAAACACTTAAATTGTTCACTTAAATTGTTTGAGATCTTTGTAAGGACATATTACTTTGAATCCTGTCACCAGTACACTTCCGAGGGACATTTTCTCCCCCTTCTTGCTGTGGGGGCTCTCAGAGCTGCAGAGCTTCTGCTCAGTAACCTCCATCTTTAAGGAAGTGAGACATGGGCATCTGAGAGTCCTGGGTTCCTTTCCTGGCCCCACCAGGTCCTGGCTGTGTGGCCTTCATGCTTCTCCAAGTCTCTCTCAGGCTCAGCATACTCATGGGTAAGGTGGGGGTGCCATGTACCTTCTCATAAAATTGTATTCATTTAGTTTCAGACTCCTGGAGTTGCGAGTGCCAGAAGCCCAATTCTAACTGACATGTACAGAATGGGGGAATTACTAGTTCATACATGTAGCCAGGAGGCCGGGGGGCTGCTCACTTGGGCGTCGCCAAATTCCAGCCCTTACAGTGCTGGTGAGGGGCTGTCTGTTTATCCCTCAGCAGTGCTTGTCTCTGCTTGACTGTCTTCTTGAATGTGGTGGCTCGATGGCCATTGGCAGCTTCAAATTCATCTCTTACCGACTTGGCAGTCCAGCCAAAAGAAACAGCATTTTTTCCAATAGAAAAATTAGAGAAATCCCATGCAGTCTCTGAGTCCTTGGTTTGGGGCACAGCCTGGTCTTGTCCTTTTCACCATGGCCAGGGAGTAGTTTTGGGCCCTGCAGTGGCCAGAGGATGGAGTCATGTCAACCTAAACCACATGAGGAAACAGTTTCCCACAGAGAAGTAGGTTCTCACTGGGAGAGTGGGACGGGGAGTTCAAAGCAGTGTGCGGTACCAACAGTGGCTCTCCTGGTGGAAGGGGATGCCGGCAAAGAGCCTGGTGCAGTGCCCGGCAGACACAGTCCCCTGGATGGACTCTTCCTCTCATATTCTTCACTTACTCCTCAGGGATGCAGCTTCTTTAGATTGCTTCTAAAGCCACTTCTTTAAGGTGATTCTACCCTTAATATTTCCACAAACTTTTAATTTCACTTACCTGCAACTTTGAAATGTTTTGAAAAGGTCTATATTAAGGGGGAGGGGTGGTGTGGGTATGGCTCTCAGGAGTTCTGAGCAGGGAAAAGCCCCTTTCTTAGGGTGTCTACCGGCCAGTTGGTGTAGGTAGTGGGTCATGTGTGTGTAGCAACTGTGGTGTGGAGTAGAATATGGGAAAGTGCTGCCAGGGAAGAGGGAGGATGTGGGGAGAACAGACTAGAGCATGACCCTGTCCCACTGGGAGGATGTGGGAGAACCTGATAGGATCTCATCTCAACTGGGCCTTGAAGGCAGGATCGGCTGGCTGGCTGGCTGTCAGGAGCAAGATGGGGCAGCAGGAAGGAGAAGGGAAGGAGAGGGAGCTGATTCATCCTTAGGCTCTGAGTATGGAGTTGGGAGGCGCGTACCAGTTCCTTGATGTAGTAGGGGAAGGATGTCACAGTCACGAGTGCCCAGACAGAAGTCCGTATGGATCTGGGGAGGGGGAGCTGGAAGAGGGAATCTTCAACTCTCATTCCAGATGGTGGAGGGTGCAAGCAGAGGCAGCGATAGGATGGCGAAAGATGACAGTGGGACTATGAGCAATTTTGTTTCTGGAGCAGGAGGCTCACCTGGAGGAGATGAGCTGGAGCGGGCAGAGTTGGACCTTGAATGTCAAGTTCACACATTCACTGTGCTTCTCTGGGCAGTAGTTTTCAAGGGAGGCTTCATGGGCATGTGATCTCTGCAGCTGCACAGGGCCCCATGCGGCTTAATGCTCTGCTGTTGTCATCTTGAAGTTCTTAGTACTTTTAAAATAAAGGGCCCTGCATTTGCATTTTGCACTGGGCTCCAAAAAGGATAGAGCCTGCTGTGGGGTGATGTGGTAGTGGTCTGTGCTGTGCTGCGGGACACGTCCAGCTGGAGTGAAGAAGGGACTGGGAGCAGAGGTGGGACAGTAGTTGGGAAGTTTCACTTAGTTCTGAGGAAGAGAGAATGGGGGCCTGAGTGAGGACTAGTGTTGCACTGAGGATGGAGGGAGAGGCACGCATCTGACACCTGTGGCCAGGCCTGAGCAACAGACTGAACAGGATGGGTTGGGGGAGGGAGGGGCCGCAGGTGGCTTCAGCTCTTGACTCGGGGACTTCTTGTGCTGTGCTAGCCTTGGAGCTGGGGGACTTCTGGTGAATAAGCCTGGTTTTCCAAACTGAAATTTAGAAGACTGTCTTAATATTTTTACTCAGTAGTAAGCTGAAGCTGACACTGGCAGACTCATTCAATGAATGTAAAATAACCAGAAAAGACATTCTGGAATCAAACAGATGGACCAAGCAATCATGTTTAAAATGGCAAATCACAACTTGAACTTCAGTTAATCATAATCACATTTCTGTTTCTTGATTTCGAAACATCTTCCTAGGTAGTTTCCTGTTTTTGTTTCTTTTATTTATAAGGCCTTATTATAGGGCACCCCAGTTAAAGATGCTTGGTACATGATATCTGATCCCCTAAAACCTTACATTTAGGACATGATACTCTTTTTGAGGTTTTCAAAAGTGGTTATTTCACCTCCTACAAAGATTGATGAGGGAATTTATTTCCCGCAGCTAACATAGAAATTAATACAACTGTGTATTTACTTAGTGATTTTTTCAAAAACACCCTTTAAGTGGGTCAAGGTTGCCCTGAACTTAGGGTCCCAGCCAGCTGTGAGCAGGGCTTTAAGAAGTGGGGCTGGGAGGGGAGTGTGATTTTAAACTGTCAAGTCTGACCCTTAAATACTGAACTGTTTCCTGCCTGGAGCAGACATAGACAAAGCACTTTTGTTGCAAGGACATGAGGTCAAGGCAGTGCTGTCCAGGCTCCAGATGCTGTGCTGGGACATCTTGAAACTGGGGAAACAGCTCAGGGCCCAAAGGAACCAGGATGTGAGGTTTGTAAAAAGATTAAAGGACTTCACTCCCATCTCAGGGGAAGGGCAGAATGCCTTTTCAGAGTTTTACAGAAAACGGGCTCCAGGGAGGTAGAAAGACCCCTGCAGCTTTTGTGCCCTTGTGGTGCCGCCCACACCTGGTCATCCAAAGTGGCTTTCTCTGACCTGGGCATCTTTTCCATGAAAGAAGTAATTTGGTGCCATCCAGATGTACCACGCTCTAAAAATGGGGATTTTACCTGCTTCTTTTTTAAGGGGGTATGGAGGGATGTGTGATGTTATAAATGGGGGCCCACAAAGTTAGGAGAAAAAGGAAGGGTTCCCTTCTTATGCTCTTCGGCCCTGGATGGTTGCGATGTGTTTGAATTTGTCTTGATGCTCCTGTTGCAATGGGCTCTGCATAGTTAAGAGCCTCTCTCATGATGTCTAGCACTGCGAATTGGTGTACTGCAGACACTGGCCAGCTCCTTGGTGTCTCCCATGGCACCAAGTGTCTTGCTCTGTGCACAGTAGGCACTTGTTGGATGGATGGATGAATAAATGTTCCATTGAATGAATCCTGTTTGACCCGTGTAAAGAAAGATCCCTGTGCCATCTGCAGAGGGAGAATTGTGACTCCTGTGTGCAGGAGAGCTTTGTGCTAGAGCATCCTCGTAACCTCACCTGACCCTTTTTGGCACCAAGAACTGCAAAGGCAGAGACCATTTCTATTATGCTCAGCATTTATTCCCCAGTGCCTAGTGCAGGACTTGGCATGAAGCAGGAACATCATAAATATTTGTTGAGTGAATGAACAAATGATTGGGATACTCCTGTCTTTCTTACATTATAGTAGAAGCTCGTTTCCAAAAGAGTCATGTGTGAATGTCTCCAAGTTCCTTTAGTCCTCAAGAGCTGCTCCTTCACTTCCTCCTCCTTGTCCCCCTTCACCACCTCCTCTTTCTTCCCCTCCCCTTCTCCCATGCTCAACACAGTGATTGACACATAGCAGTCATTTGGTGTTTGTTCAGGGAATGAAGTAAGTGGCAGTAGGTAAAGGAGAGTGCTGTGAGTAGGAGTTAGAAGTTCTGGAGTACAGCCAGTAACCAGTCTGGAGACCTTGGTGAAGTAGGCTGGGTGTCCCATCTGCACCCAGCAGAGTCCTCCTTTGTAAAATGGGGTTACCAGTTGCTGCTCTGGTGACCTTGGGGGCTGTTAATGTAGCTCAGAAGACAGAAGGGATAGGAACTGCTTGGGAAGAGTTAACTCTTGTACCTGTGAGAGGACTACTTCTTGTTACCAAAACATGTCAGAGTCCAGTTGTACTGGATGTGTGGCTACTGGGTATGTACCTCCTTCCCAGTCTGCCCTGAGAACTGGTGGCTTTATTTTTCCTAGATAATGAGAACTAGATAAATCAGATACACCATCAGTGTGGAAAATTTGGGTATCACAGAAAAGTGCAAATACGAAAACCATAATTGCCCATATGAGGTGGCCCAGAGATAACCACTGTTAACCTTGTGGAATAATTAAAAACTGTCCCCAAGCTGGTGTATACATGCACCGCACATCACACCTTACACATGTCACACACACATGCATACATGAAATACGATTGGAATCATCTAACAGTTATTTTTCATATGCAATTTTCTGAAGTAAATTCCTGTCTTAGCTTGGGCTGCTGTAACAAAGACTATAGCCTGGGTGACTTAAACATTTATTTCTCACAGCTGTGGAGGCTGGGAAGTCCAGTCAAGGTGCCAGCAGGTTTGGTGTCTGGTGAGAGCCCACTTCCAGGTGTGCAGAAGGCTGCCTTCTTGCTGTGTCTTCACATGGTGGAGAGAGATCATGTCTCTGTCTCTTTTTACAAGGGCAGTAGTCCTGCTCATGAGGGCTCACTCTGATGACCTCTTTACCTCCCGAAGGCCCCACCTCCCAATCACAATGGGGATTAGAGCTTGAGCATATGAATATTGGGAAGATGCAAACATTCAGTCCATAGCAATGGCTGGTTCCAGGAGAAGAAAGAGCCTTGACGTTTCTTCCTTAACTTCCTCAGGGCCTAGCCTGGTGTGAGACAGAACAGGTATTTGCTAAATACTGAAGATTTCTAGAACCTCAGGGCTGGAAAGATTCTGAGTTATAATTAAACATTCTCATTTTAAATACAGGAAAGCTAAGGCCTAGGGAGGAAGACAGGCCCAGAGCCCCAGGGCTGGGTGAGAGCAGAGCTGAAGCTCAGAACCTCGCCCACTGGGACTCCCTGCTAATGAGTGCAGGTGCCAGGAGCTCCGTGGGGTTGGCACTTCCAGCGGATAAACCAGTGCTTAGTTAAGTTTGCCTTTATCTCTAGGTTTGCGGGTACTGCTCTGTCCCAGGATAGGGCCTGCATATCTCCAAACAGCTGTTTCCAGTGGTGCGTTTGGACTGTTCTCTCAGCCTTACACTGATTTCTGTGTCAGTTGACATCTGGGGCCTTCCTGCTGGCTCTCATCATTTGTATTGTACGCAGACTCTGCACTTGATTTAACATACTCGACTTGGTGGGAATATATTCTCCTGTATTTGTCACTTTTAGATGTTCTAACATTTGTCTTTCCTCACCTTTAAAGCACAGTGGAAAGTGGTCCTCCTTTCTGTAGGTGGTCCTTGCCTCAAGCTCTCACAAGTGTGTGCATCCACCCCCTCCCTTTCCGTGGCTGTCTCCCTCAGCACCCTCTTGTTCACCAGCAAATATTTCATGTGTTAGGTCCCCAGGGAGGCTATATTGTGAAAGATTCTGCATCTGTGAACCCCATGCCTTTAAGGATGTGAGTCTGAAGACAGTGGCAACATGTATATAGGAAAATTCTAGCTCAGTTTACGCAGTGGCCGGGGACCCGAGAGAAGGGCCAAGAAAGTTCTCTGAGTACTCAGTGGCAGGAGGGTAGGGAGATGGGCAGGTGAGGCTTTGAAAGGAGGGGTGTTAGAGCTTGACTTGAAAGATCGATGAGGATTTGAGCACTGGGAGGTTGCAGGGAGAAGCACCCCGGAGGAGGAGGAGGAGGATGAGATGAGAAGAGTGAATCCCTAGCCTGGGGCACCCAAGGAGGAGGGAGCTTCAGGAATCCTCGGGTCTGGGACTCAGGAGAAGCAGCTTGAGTCTTCGCCATCGCAGGCCGTGACTCGGGGATCACCTGCCTCATCTTTCACTCGCTCCTGCCCTCGTGCTAAGGGTGCATACAGCCTGTCATGCTGGTGCCAGCTTTCCTTTGGGACAGGGCTCTTGACAGGGGCCCATGACCTCTAGGTGCTTTCTAGTGGGTTTCAGGTGGTCTGGGAACTGCCTGAAGTTGTGTGCATGATTTTGTATCTGTGCTCTTTTTTTCCCTCCAGTTTTCAGGTCTCTGTTACCCTTGGAAGGATACACACCTTGTAATCAAGAAGGAAGAAAGTTGGCTTGTGGATTAATTTTCATGACATTTAAAGATCTTGAGTTGTATAAAGTTTACTGGGGCCAGTTTCACTCAGTTGGAAAGCCTTCACTCTTCTCAGGCAGGGACACTGATCTCAGACTGTCTGTGCTCCATGAGCAGGACCGTGTCTTGTTCTTTTCTCTGCTGTCCCCTAGCCCCACTTCCTGGCTCTTCTAGGACTTTCTGCTTGGTGAGTCTGCACTGTTGACAATCGGGAGCTCTGCCAGGTGGATGTGAGGTGTCCAGCAGAGGGCAGGGCTGATGGCAGCTGCCTCGACATGCTGTTCAGTAGGCAGGTGAGTTGTGGCCCTTCAGGGAGCAGCACAGAGCTGGGTTGGTGGCAGCATTTGTTATCCTACCCAATGTAGGCTGCTCTGTAGCTCCATGGAGGACATGACGGGAGAGCGGTGGCGCCCCTTCACAGTTGTTTAAAGTCACGTTTTTCCTTTTTGGAAAGGCACGAGGAGAGCATTTGGTTTCCACTGTTAAGGGATTTGGCCTCAGAGAGCGACCACAGCTGCGGAGTGTAGTGTTCTAGAGTCACAGGCTAAGTTAGGCAATGCCTAATCCAGGTGGGATCTGGGATCCCATGTTATCACTCCCACACACCCTCTCCTCTGTATCTCATTCGTCTAACAACTCATTGATTGTCTAACCTCTGCTGAGAGGGAGGGAGTGAACAGATATACACAGATCCTATCTACAGGGAGCCTTCTAGAATGCAAGGTAGCATCTCAGTGTCCTAAAGTGTTTTGAGATGTGTGCTAGTTGCGGAGGTCAGGGGCAGGTAGGGTGAGAGGTGATGGGAATTGATGCTCCTGCTTCTCTGGAGATGCCCCCGTTTTCTTTCTGTTCTCCTAAACCTGCAGAATTTTTACTGCTTGTTTCTGTCTTCAACACCTTACTGCATTTATAGTCCCCTCCATCATCTGCCATCCATCCATCCATCCCTTCATCCCTTTACCATCCAACATTTACAGGCCCTAAGACAGGAATGCAGAAAAGAGACTCGGTCCCATCTCTCAGAAGTTCATCTTTAATTGTTTTCTCGTCATCCAAATTGCCCTGGGGGTTTTGTTCCCTAGCTTAACTGTAAGCACCTTGAAGGTCAAAGATGAGCTCCTCTTTGATAGCCATGGGAGACTGAAAGATTTGTTGTTCAGTAGTTTGCTAGAACTGTAGTCCTGATGTCTTTGCTTAATGAAAACCTTGAAAGACTTTGTGTCTGCAAAGCACGTCTGCCTTCCTACTTGCCACATTGAGTAGATGTCTCTATGAGAGGCTTTTAGTTCTGGTTTATCAATCCAGAGTGCTAGGAGGGACTTGGGGGAAAATATAATGTCTCAATAGGCAAAGATCCCCAAAGTGTATTTGTGCTTGAGAAATGAAAAGACTTAATTCATGTCTTTTCTTTATGCTTCTACCACTTTTTCTGTTGTTTAAAGAAAGGGATGTGCCAGTTTAAGCTGCCTAATTCATTTTTTAATGTGGGTCAGAGCTGCTGTCTTCATGTGTCTTTGTCTAATCACACCTAGACTTCTGCTGAAATGTTTGCTTCATAAATTAAGTTTAATTAATAGAAATAGGAAGGTGAAACACAGGGCTGCCCATGGAGGCCTTGCTGTCTGAGCTGGATTTGCAGTCAGGGAGCCAGGATTCTGGCAGTCAGGCTGGGGCATTCATCAACAGTGTGTAGTGTAGATTTACTTCTTAGCAGAATCGGCTGGCCCACTTACAGTCCCGATGCCAGAAGAATTGTCATTGTCTTTAAAAAAAAAAAAAAAAGATTTGACTTAAAAAAAAAATCAGACTCAGGGTTGAGGCCAGGTTTGAATCTTAAAGCAGGTTGACCTATTTTCATCACAGCACCATCAAAGCCTGCTTTGTGAGTCTACCTCCCTAACGTGCTTTTATTGGAGTCACATGAATGGAGCACCTGATTCAAGCAGGAGTGAGTGAAGACCTTGTCCAGGGGAGCTCTGTTTCTCACTGGGCCTGAGGGCCCAGCCTCGAGATAATGCCTCCCAGAGCACCCCCCAACTAAGGCTTGCTCCGTGCCTGGGGGAGGGCCTCCTGGGAGAGGGCAGCAGCCTCTTAGCCCAAGTATGGGGGTTACCTTTTACAAAGTGCTGTCACATATCCCTCGTTGACCTTGTTGGTGGCCTGGGGAGGGAGACTGGGTGGGCCATGTTATCCTTGCTCTACAGAGAAGGAAAGGGATGCTCGCACAGGTGGCTAGTGGGAGGCATATGGCACTGGCTCCCCTCGGGGACTGGTTGGGGCCCCTGCCTCAGGGAGCTTCTGCTCCCTTCTTTGTTCTCTTTCTCACTTGGTTGAAGCAGTTCCAGCTGTGCTTGTGGTTCCAGAGCGAAATAACTCTTCAACTGCATGTGGGATCTGTGTGTGATGGGCTGGCTGGTGAACTCTCCTGAGCATTCCGTTACCTAGCCGACTCTGTGTCGAGATGAGGGAAAGGGCTTCAGTTCCACGTGGGTGGTGGACAACCCCATGGCAAGTGCGAGAGGGAGGAATTCACATAGAGGAGACAATTTGCTCACCAATTTTTCCTTATCTCTATTCTGGCTTTTCCCCCTTGGAAGATGGCTAGCTCCTAATCCCCAGGGGCCATCACCTGCCTAGTTATCAGTAAAAGCCTCCTTGTCTGCTTCTCTGACTTTCTTGTTTCTCTCTGGGGCAATGGTTCTTCACCCTTACACGGTCTCCAGGGATAAGAATGGGTATCATTAAAAAAAAAAAAAAAGCAAAATTAACCCACTTTAGCTTTTAGAATTCATTGTAGTCCACAGAAGATATTGACAAGAACTGGAGACTATGTGTTAGTCTTATAAAAACCAACAGTAATAATAATCCCTTGCATTCTTGTAGAGAGCCTTAAAACTTTAGACTGTCTTTACTTGTCTTACTTGTCATTTCCAGAAACCCTCTGGATTAGATAAGTCCATGTTAAATATTTCCATGTTATAGATGAGGAAATTAAGACCCAGAGAACATAAAGTACTTGCCTAAGGTTACTTACCAGCTAGTGAGGAACTGAACCCAGATCCTTTAATTCAAAACCAGACAGGCAATATCTTTAACTTCATGAAGCTTATAAGCTAATTGAAAAGGAAGCTATTGAACAAATACTAGGACAAATATCTGACTGAGGGATATATCAAGAGGGACCTAAACTGCAGGCTGGGCCTCCCTGAGACAGTGGTGGGCCAATGAGACCCCGATGCTGGGTTGACTTCCTCTAAGTGAAAAGAGGCATGGAAATTACTCAGGGCATGGCATGCCCGAGGAACTAGATGGAGCTTCACATGGCTGGGTAAGCGTGAGCAGTGGTTGGGAATCACAGGGTCTCATCACAGAGGGCCCTGTGAGCTTTGATTTGGTCTAAGGAGTGTGAGAAGCCACTGAAAGGTTTTAGGCAGGGAGTTGACGTGTGTTTCAGGAAAGACGGCTTTGACCATTGGGTGGATATCTATTGGGGGAAGGGCAAGAATAAAACTAGGGAGCCTGGTTATGCAGCTCCTGGAGTTGTTCAGGGGGGAAATAATGGTGACATAGACGATGCTGGTGACAGTGGGCATGGATGGAAGTGGAAGAGTGAAGAACTGCTGAGCAGAGTTTGGGATTATCTGGAGGTGGGAGAGGAGGAGGAGTAAGACAGACTCAAGATTTTGGCTTGGATGGGGGACAGGGCCATTTTTTTGAGTTAGGAAACCCTGGGGAAAGGGCCAATGTTGGGAAGGAGGATGTTGGGCATGCTGAGTTTGAGATGCCTGTAAAATACCAAGTGAAGATACCAGGTAGGAACTTAGGAGAGCTGGAGGCTTGAATTTTGGACTCATTGACACAAAGTGGATTGTTGAAATAGGGAGCATGGATTAGGTCACCAAATTCTGTTTTCCTTACTGTACTTCTAGACAGGGTGTTTTCTCAAGCCTGAATTAGAGCTTTGAGGGAGTTATTACCACATTTGGAGACAGTTTCATAAAGACTATTCCTCAGGTCTCAAAGAAGACCCTGTAATGCAAAAGGCAAATCAGGTAGGTGAGTGGACCCAACAAAAGAGCTTAGTGTTATACCTGAGTGTTGCTAATTTCAGAACTGGTGGTTGGTTGAAGGAATGTGGGGACATGGTCTCCGTGGTGACACTTTTCATTGCTATGTATCGTCCACCCAGTTGTTCTCCCCAAGTTCACTTCCTTAGATCCTTGTGTTATATGTGATGCAATTAGAAATGATTCTGAATACTTCCATAGTGTTTCAGTATTTTGGATCAATTCTTTGGGTAGGTGCCCAGCGGTTGCCTTCTGTGGTCCTAGAGTACACACACGTTTTATGACTGCTTATTGTTACTGAGACAATCAGTTGTTCACATCAACGAGAGCTCTGGACTTGCTGGGGTAACAGCTTCACGTGTCTCCCTCTGAAAACCTCAAAGAGTTGCCCTCCAGGTTTGTCTGTGAGGCACCCTGAGGATGGGGGAGCCAGCATTCTCTCATTGGGGCAGGCCGAGTACCTCTGTTACCACTGGGATTGTGAACCTGACTCAGACCTGGCCATGCTCAGAGCCTTGGGCTGGAGCCTGATAGCTGAGAGGATAGGACACGGATGATTACCTCTGAGGGTGAGCTCTGCTTTGAGTTCTGTATGAGGTGGGGGGGAGTTTCCAGAAGGGAGATGCTCCTTCTGCTTGGGGAGCAGAGAAGTGTGTCATAGAGATTATGTCAATAAAGTGAGTTGGTGGAGGTGACTGATGGCTCTGTGCCCCTCATTCAGTGTTCCCCTGTATCTGGCAGATTCAGGGAGCCCTGGCCGAGGGGGCACAGTGGTCAGCCAGTAGAGGCTCAGTTAACCCAGAGCAGGCAAAGGCCCAGGTGAGGACCAGTGCCCCACACCCAGCCAGCTCTTTTCTACCTTCTAGTTCTTGAGGTATGAATTTTTAACCAAGCATTTTCTGACCTTAACTTTTTTGATGAGAAATCATTCTAAAAATTGGAAATTTTAAGTTACCTATGATTTATTGAATCAATCCATCCAAATACTCATAGTTAGAATTATGTAATACAGGCATAAAACTATAACAGAGTCTTATCTCCTATGTGGGGGGAAAAAGTAAATCTCTTTCCTGGTAGAAAATGAGAGAAAAGGGCTCAATTAATATTGTGTCACATTCACATTTTTTGGAGAGCATCTTCCATTTCTTCAGAAGGGGACCTGCGTGTACTTTTCCATCTCGCACAGTGCCACTGCTCTGTTTCTAAAGCTTCCAAATGGTGACAGATGTGGGATTCTTTAATTCTTCAAATCTGTAGGGTTTTCCCTTGTGCAAAAATCACTGCCTTTTTTTCAATTTAATTAAACCTTTAATGAATATTTTATCAAATGAGCTCCATGTCTTGTATTTCATTATTAATGTTGTTTATGAGGCCTTCTCATTAGCATAATTTATAAACTAAGAGATTACTAAAGAAGGGTGACTATTTTAGAGACAGTGGTAGGGGAGCACATCTGCACATCTTAATGTGTGCAAAAGTGGGCATTTAATGATGCCATGGGAGAATAGGGGCTGCTGGAGCATGGGGGTCACATGGGGTGAACGCAGTTGTCCTAAGTGCATGGCTGTTCCTGCAGCAGTTGGGGTGGAAGGCAGCTGGGAGGGATCATAGAGCAGGGCTCTGGAGGCAGAAGGGCTGAGCGTGGGTCAAGATCTGTCTGGTCCTCACTGGCTCACTTTAGCCGAGCTCCCTTCCCCCATTCAGGGTCATTTTGATCTGCCCACTGGCCAGATAGTGTTCCTGGTTCCCCGATGACCCTGGAACTGGCTTGTAATCTTCATCTCTGCCTGTTTTGGCTCCATTTTGTGGGTGATGTACGTGTGACACTCTGGCTTCTATTTCAAGGGACTTTCTCCTTCTTTCTGGAGTCACTACTCCCCCTCTCATCCCTTGGACCTTGTAGTCATGCGTGATGTTTCAGCTCCTGAGTACCTACCTCATCACCCCTCCCTGCTCCACACTGCCCCTGGGCCTATTCTCCCTCTTATGTAATCCTTGCAGACCTTTGCTTTCCTCCTCGTCCAGCCTAGGTTCCAGACTTTTCAAGTCACTTCCCCAACAGGTCTCCCAGTTGGTCCTTCCCTGTGTATCTTCCAGGGAGTTCCCAGCCCTGGGCGAATCAAGCCAGCTCTTCTACCCCTGGCTGCCTGTCCCTTGGTTACTTTTGGTAGCCTTTTCTGTTCCTGTGGGTTGGGCTCCTTCCCACCTAAGAGCCTCTTTACAGACTGTTCTGTCTCTTTGGGTTGCTCCTCCCTCACCTCATCAGCTGCTGCTTCATATTCAAAACCCTTATTTGCTTCCTGCGGGGGGGCGTCCTCTGACTGCCTGGTTGAGGTCAGGGTCTCTCCCTGTCCTGGTTCTCTATCTGTGATCATCCCACATCGTGTGTGTACTTCTCTGTTCCAGACCTGGCCCAGGCTTCCCAGGGCAGCCCTGTCATCAGACCTTCTGTTCCTTCGTGCCCATGAAATTCCCCAGAAATTCTATTACTATAGCATCCAAATGCTGTTTCCCAGACTGTCTATCCTACTCAGAAGTGGCTCAGAAATCTTTTGTCAGCACGTGTCTTGATTCTTGGTTCCCAAAGCCCCATGGTCCTCATTGTTCTAACCCCTGGTGTCTGGAGGTGTGGTGAAGTATTAGTGAATGGTGTTGGCTTTGGACTAACTTGAAATCATGACCTCTCTACTTACAGCTGGATGGCCTTGGGTCAGGTCACTTCTCAGAGTCTCAGCTTCCTCATCTAAAAAGTGATAATAGTAACCACCTCCTGGTCTATTGGGAGGATGACAGGAGAAGGTACAGGTGTGGAGCTCAGAGGGTTCAGGACATAAGGGAGCATTCAGGCAGTGTTGGCTGCCGCCATGAGCTGTTCTCCATTGTGGGGACATAAAGCTCTACCACCTGTGCTTCTTGTGGTTCCCTTACATGTGGGCTTTCAGTAAACACTTGGAGAGCGAAATAAACATTTTAAGAAGACATTGAACCCCCTTGAACCTGCAATGCAAAGCCCTCTCCACACCCCGTGCAAAGCGTCTCATTCCCACGTCCCCCAGGTCTGCCCCCTTGACATCACTGCCTTCTCTCCACCATCAGAAAATAAGTGACTCTTCATGTCTTCCTCCTCTCATTCTGTCTGGAATACCCTGTCTCTTTCCTTGGATCCAGCATCATGTCCACCACCCCCTCTACTACCAACTTCACAAACTCTCAGTGTGTGTCCGCCAACTCTATTGACCCTTTGTCCACTCAATGCTGTGTTGATTTGCCCTCGTTCGTTGCTTTCTAATTGTGAAATTATAGAGCACTAAAGGCAGGAGTGATGCTTCCGCTTTCCTGGGAACCACACAAAACATAGAAGAACTCAGTCCCTTCAAGGCATTCAGGAGAAGCTCGCTGACTGAAGGAAATAACCAGTTGACCTAGTTCTGGTGTTGATTAACTAATACCTGGATACCAGGGGTACCCTGGGATGCTTGTTAAATGCATGTCACTCAGCATGTTTTGTCACCAACTTTTGGCAAACCTGAGTGACAGGATCTTGCCCTCCTGCCCCCTTTCTATTCTTTCCCTGCCTTTCCAGGAACACCTGAGCCTTCTCTGCATGAAGGCAGCCTTGTGTGCATTCATTCAGATGTTCAACAGAAGTTGGGTACCTCCCTGCTGTGTCACAGGCAGGCCCTCATCCAGGCACCAAGGAGCAGCAGCGAACCAGTGAGGGTTCCCGTGGAGCTGTGTGGGGTCAGGGAGAGACAGAAGCGGGCACACATGACAGGGCTGGAACTTCTGTCTTATATTCTGGTTGGGGAGACGGAAAGAGTGAGGGAATGAGAGGAATAGGAGGCGATGCACATTTTGGGTGGCCAGGAAAGGCTTCTTTGCTGAGGCAGTATGTGAGCAGGAACCTAAATGCAAGGAAGGAGCACGCCTTGTGGATGGTTCTGGAAAACAGTAGTTGAGGCAGAAGGGACATTGTGTGCCAAGGCCCCAAGGAGGAGATGGGAGTGAGTGTGTTGTCTTGAGAAGACAGCAAGGAGGTGCATTTGGTTGGAATGGAGTAGCGGTGGGACGAACTGAGGCAGGGAATTAAGAGAGGCCAGGATGCATAGTGTGTTTTCAGCTCCCGCCAGAGCCTAGCATTTTACTCTGAATCAGCTGGAGAACTATTTGAGGGTTTTGAGGATCAGAGGGACAGAATCTCATTTATGTAATGTAACCCCACATCTGTTAGGAGCTCAAGGAAATTGAACAAACTTCAGTAGTAGGAGGAGGGGAGTTACTTGTATTGTAACAGAAGGGCACCTTCCTAATTGCTTTATGGGTAAGGCCCATAAGCAAAAGGAGTGACTCCAAATGTCTCCTGCTTCTCTCTTAGCAGATATGTAAGTGGTAAATGCTTTGGAAGAAATTCACGCTGAAACCAGTGGTTGTATTTTTTAGTTGTTTTTTGTCACCATATAACTGTCTTTTACTAACTAAAGCAAAGATCCCCAATTTGTGTGGACATCACTTTTTTCTTTCAGATTTTAAAATGCTATTGCACACATACCTATTTTTAAAATTCAGGTGCATTTTGGAGGACACAAACAAATCCGAGAAATCGGTGTGAGCAGTTCTGAGATCTGCATTCAGACATTTAGAACCATTCAGCTGACTTCTGTAAAAACTCCCACAGGCACTTGTGCCTTTAATGGTGGTGAGAATGTTGTTGATCGTAGCTCTGTATCAGAGGGTGTGTTCCCCTCCGCCTGAGGATTGTAAAATTATCAGGAACATCCTGTTGGTGTTGAGGTCATGAGCAAGTGAGAGAAATGAGAGGGAGGAAAAGAGTGGCTGTTCTTCCCCCTTGAAGGATGAGAAGGGCTGGGCTCCAAGACCACCCAAGCAGCTGGATGGTTTGCCTTCTCAGCCTGATCACTCCCCACCCCCTCTCCCAGCAAGTGGGCAGAAGGCGCTGCCTTGCCTGCCCCTGGGCTGAACTAAGGCTTAGTGTCCTGCCTGTGCACCTGGGTCACTGGCAGGGATGGCTGCAATCCCAGCCAGCTTTGCAGGGGTCAGAAATAATGATGTTAGACTCCGTTCTTCAGGGAGCTGTTGCTTTTCTTAGAAGGTATAAAAAAAGAAAGGCATGAGTAAGGCAGAATCTTAGAAGAAGAAAGAACAGAAATGAAGTTCAGGGACAGAACCCACTGGTCCTGGCAAAGTCTCTGGGAGTACGTGAGGGAGGGAGCTTGTGTGTGCATGTGTGAAAAGGCAAAAGGAATGGGTGACTCTCTTGGACAGAAAGACCCTCAGCCATAGGTGTGAAGTCTGGTTGACATTAGTAACCAGACTTAGACAACACCTGGTCTAAAAGGCATTGTCTAAGTCTTGAGGACAGAGACAAAGTCACCCAAAATGCTCTGGGCTTACCGAGACTCAAGTTCCAATGAGAAGTTGGAGCCCAGATTTCTCAGGCCATGTTTTTCTATTAGTTCAGTCACTTTAACAAATGCTTATCACTTTCTTGGTGGCAGGCACTGTTCTCGATACTGAAGCTGTTTGGTGAACAGGCTCCACGTGGAGCTTACATGCTACTGGGTGTACAGGCAGTAAACAGATAAACCAGAGAAGATAGCTTCAGAGAGCACCTGCCTTACGAAGGAAGAGAAGTGAGCTCATTTGACGGTACCAGGTGGGTGGCCGGGGATGGGGCTCCAGGACAGAGTTTTCAAAGAAGGAAGATACAAAGACTGATGCAGAAAAAACTTTGGGGGGAGCAAAAGGAAGGCCCATGGATACGGTTGTTTGCATGCACGAGAGAACAGCAGACTCCTCAAGTCCTCTTACTTCCCTCCAATTCTGGCGGAGACCCACAGCCTTGTATGTGTGCAGCAGGTATGCTCAAGGCGCCAAGGGACCCTCGTTTTCTAAGCTCTTCATCTTCCCCTTGGCCATGTAAAGAGTTCTCATGAGAGCATGGAGACTCTTGAGACTTGGAGATTGTTCTCCGATTGCTTTCCCCCCAGTCACTCAAATAGGAAAATTCGACCTTCCCAAATTCCCCTATTGATCTGGAATTGTGTGCTGGCAGGGGTTTCCCTCTCACTGCTCTCCTGTCCTGTTGTTGCTTTCCTATCAACAGCAATTCTGTTTCCTCAGGTTCTAATTTCTGTTTTCTCCATGTCATCTGTCAACGGGGTCTCTTTTGGTGGAGCTAATTGTTTAGCCATTAGAATGGCTCATTAGTTGAGCACAGCGATCGTACACAGCTGTTTAATAGGGAGTTTCACCTTTGTGGTTTCAGTCTGTCTTCGCGTCAGTAGTCAGGTTGTGACGACCAGCCCCTCCCAGGCAGTATGCTGTTTCCCTCTGGAGAAGACAAAGGACACATCCGTGAGAGAACACTGGTGGGGACGTTGAGAGGGAGTTGAAGCAGATGCTAAGAACACTTTTATGTGGAAGGAAAGGATGAGCCAGAGGTTATACCAAGGGATGGAGGAAATGCCACCTCCCCTGGCCCCCAGAACCCTCACCCAATGTAACCAGCTCTGAAGCCCCAGATCACGCTAGAGGCCCCAGAGAACCAGGAAGGACCATGTCTGTGTTCCTGGTCTCCAGCTGGCCTCAGGAGCTACTCGGCATCTGGAATTGCTTCCCTCTGCTCCCTAGCCCAGCTCACCAGAGCCCTGACTCAGCCCAGACCCGCGGCTGTCCTGGGCCCTTGCCTGCCTGCCTTCCATCACCCACTCCAGTGTGACCCCAGCTCCTTAGTGACACCTGCCTGACCACATTCAATTTATCTAGAATGCAGTGGAACTTGTAGCAAGGGAGATGCCAGGTAAGAATACATGAAAAAAGTTGTAAAAGTGTTTTCACAGTTCTTGCCTTCAAGGAATTTACAGTCTAGTGCTCATGAGGACATGAATGATAAAGGCATTTTGTGACATGTGCCTGGGGGAGTGGTTCAGACAGCCTGGCTGAGCATGAGGGCGATGTGGGGTGTGTATGGTAAGATGTATTAGTAGGTGTGGGCATCTGTTGTCGACAAACAACCCAGGCTGGTATCAGGATCGACTTTTGTGATCTCCTGGGGTTTCTTTTCAGTTGTAGAATGCTGTCATCATTAAAGAAACAGGGCTTGGCCACTTACTGCTTTAGATGTCAAAAAGCAATGGAATGAATGAGGTCAAGATCCACGGGCACTGAGAGCCTCATAGCATGTGCACCACAGGAGCACTCCTCCTGGCTGGTATTGGAGCCACACGACACTGGGAAGGAGGGCTGGACCAGAGAACTTGGGTCACCTCAGGCTTACTGTATAACCTTCAGCCTGGTCCTCTGACCTTTGGGGAACCCTGCTTTCTCTCTCTGCAGTAATATCCTCTACAGTGTGTGTGTGTGTACACATGTGCACCCATGAGTTTGTAAAGAGGTAACTCTAGTGTCGGAAGAGATTTTGTTAGGAGTCAGGAACCCTGGTTAGTGGTCCTCCTTGTCATTTTCCGTGTCATCTGGGGGAAATTGAGCAGAGTAACAGCCCCCCAAAGATGTCTGCATCCTTGTCCCTGAGACCTTGTGAGTATGTTACCTTACATGGCAAAAGGAACTTTGCAGATGTCATTAAGGAACTTAAACTAGAGAGATGACACTGGATTTTTCAGGTGGGCCCATGCTATCCTTGTAGGAAGGTCAGAGACAGATGTGTTGGTGGAAGCAGAGGTCAGAGGGATGTGGTCACAAACCAGGGAATGTGGAAAGCCTGGAGAAGCTGGGGGAGTCAAGTGAACAAGTTCTCCCCTAGAGCCTTCAGAAGGAGTGCAGTCCTGCCCAGGAAAGGAACCTTCATTTCAGCCCCAGGAGACCCATCCTGACATCTTACCTCCAGAACCTCTAAGATAATTTTGTGTTGTTTTAAGCTACTACATTTATGGCAATTTATTACAGAGACAACTAATACATTACTTATTCCTCTAGACTTTAGTTGCCTCAATCCTAAAAAAATCTTATCTTCCTGATGGCTGAGAACTGGACCATGTGATGATTTTTTCAAGTTTCCTCTAGTTCTAAGATCCATAAGATGAAAAAATAAGCCTAACAGTACATTGAAGAGTTTAAAAGGAGAGGGAGGAAATGGAGAGTTAATCTATGTGTGCCGGATGTTTTCCACCATCTGAGAAACATTTTAATTTCTCATTTTAAAAAACTGATTCAACTGATATTGGAGATGCTGTTCTGGGTGCTGGGGATACAGCAGTTAATAAGCTTGACAAAAGTCTCTTCCTTCTTGAAGGTTCTGTTCTTTAGGGAGATGGATGATAAACTGTGAGCATCATAGCTAAGTAAATTATGAATAATGTTGAGGCTGATATTGGTCTGGAAAATAGAGCAGATTGAGGGACTAGTCATACCCACGTTGGAGATGTGAGAAGGAAGCTCAGAGGACTGAGGATTTGCTCAAAATTGCAGCATCGGGAAGTGGTAGAGCTGGACTTAAACCCAGGTCTTTTGGGATCCAGAGGCCTGGTCTGCTCTTCCTCTCAGGTGGGCAGAAAGCTATGCTCTACTTTGCTTATTTGGATTTTACCACTTTTCTGAGGGAGAAGAGTCCCTATCGACAGCTGGTGCTTAAAAAAAAAAGTTGCTGCCCTTCTGGATTTCATATATTTAACTCCTTCCCATCTCTGCAATAAAAATGCCAGAAAGTTAGGGCCAAGGAATGTGGGCAGCCAGCCCAACTGGTGGTACAGCACGGGGCCTGTGTTCTATTCCCTCCGAACACCTGCGTCCCATCTCAGCAGAGGCCTGGGAGCAAGGCCGTAACCCAGGGAGAAGTGGTGGTCAGTAATCATTGTCTCTTGCACGGCCTTTCTCCGGCAGTTTGATGTGTATCGTTTCCCATCACTGAGGGATATGTTTTTCTAGGGAACTGTTGGGTCTTTAGAAGGAAACACGTGTTGTTCCTTAGAGCCTCTCTGCATTCACTTCTTGACCACATTCGGATGTGACAGTGAAAGGTGCTTGGCGGTAAGACTAATGGGAAGTCAAATATTTCAGCATTAAACATTAACAAGTCATAATTAATAAGAAGTTAGTAAGTTTTATTAATAAGTCTTCATAGGCTCAAACAGTAGAGTTTAGAGGTTGGTTCTGGAGTGCCTTCTGTTGAAAGGAGTTTGTAGAAAAGCCTTGTTTTCTGGTTGTACTCTTTTAGAGACTGCATTTCTCTTTTATTTCTACTTACTGCTACTTCTACACAAACCAAAAGAAAGGCATGTTTCGGAAAAATTAGCCCCGGGCTAGCTGCAGTGAAAGGAATTGAACTTTTGGTTGATCTGTGGAGGCTGAGGAATAGCTGGACGAGGTATGTGCCCAGGCCTGGGCATTGAGAGATTGGGTCTTGGCATAGCTCTGCAGTGGATATCCATGTCATCTAGGAAGACCTTTCTTGGCCCTGGCACAGCTGAGAAACTCAATTTCATTTGAAAATGTTCTTCAGAGCACTAGCAGATTAGCCAATCCTGGAAGTAAATAAGTTTTAGGTGGCCAAATTTGGATACATTATCAGTGTGCCTTAAAAAAGAAAACCACAGGTATGTTCCTGGTAAAAAGCTGTATGTAAATTGAATTTTAAATAGTTTTCCAGTGGAAGGAATCTTTTCCTTTTTTATGTATTAGTTTTTCCTGAAGGTGGGGCTCTGCCTGCATTTCCTTTTTCACACCAGGGTAGAAAAGTTTCAAAGCAAAACATGTTCATTTCCGAACATGAAGGAAACATAAAAACAAAACAGTGTACATTTAAAAAAAATGAGATCATTTAAACTATACTATTTTGAAACTGAATGACATATTGTGAATGCCTGTGGCCTGTTGTGTGATCTTCTATAATATTATAATAGATATAATTTATCTGCATAGTATTTCATTAAAATGTTTGTTCCATTTAAGCCATGGTCTGTTGGAAATTTAGGTGGTTTTCTTCTTTTCATTACTGCAAATCAGGTTGTGTTGAATATCTTGGTGGCAAAATCACCATGTACATCTATGATTATTTCCTTAGAATAAATTTTTAGATGTGCAATTGTACAACAAAGAGTACACAGAATACAGAATTCTGTGGTTTTGATGTGAGTTGCAAAGTACTTGCTTTGTTGATTTTTTTTCAAAAAAGGGGGTTAAAAACTTGAGAAATTTTGATGTTAAAGTAATCGAATATTCGAGAACTCAGACTATTGAGTTATTTCACACCTCTAAGCCTCAGTTTCCTCCTTTACAAAATGAGTATAATAATACCCTTAAATGAAATGTGAGCATTAGTTACATAGTATAAGTAAAATCACATAGTATAAGTAAAACATACATGGAAGTCTATTAATTTGTACTGGAACCTCTCCTCATTCACCAGAGGCACATATGGGGTCTTGCAGTCTCCTCTCTGCCCCACCCAGGCTGATGGCAGCTGCCATCAGCCCAGGCAGGCCCACCGCCATCATGGTGCGCTATGACCAGGGCTGAGATGTCTGTCCTAGTTCTGAAAGCCTTCAGACATTTATATGTTCAGACAAACTAATCAGGCTGAAATTTCTCATGCTTATTTGCAGCTAGCTGAAGCAATCCATTTAGTTGCTTTGGAATTACCCAGGCGTGGAAGAATTTGGTTTCTCAGCCTTGTGAAATTCTGCAAATAGTAAGGTACTGACAGGCCCTGGTGAAATCAGAAACAGGGGCCGTGGGTGTGGCCCTTGATCAGGACTTCTGTCCATGGCTAAACTGGTGACTCCCTAGGACTTCACATCTGCTTCAGCTCTCCTTTTAGCCAGCATATATCATGAAGAGGTTCCTGATATCCTCCTCTGAGCTCTGAGCTTCTTACTGAGAAAGCAGAGCTTTGGTTTCCTTTTCCTTTCAGTTTCGTCACTGATCGATGGAGATGAGACAGTTGCTGATTCTGTTTCTCCTCTTCCTGAGGGAGAGGCCCGGAAGCCCTTAAGTACATAGTTGGTTTCTTTTAAAACCCCACCGATCCAGTATTTGGGCTGTCACGAAGGGCTGGGGGCCAGGAGAGCTGGGGCTGAGTTGGGGATTGCAGATAACAGAGTGTGTAATACCTAGTTTAGTCAGTCTTCATGGCCCATGAGATAGGGACAAATCAGGAGACTGAGGCACGAGGAGGAATGTGCCCAGGGACAGGCAGCTGGTGAACAGCAGGTGTCACCGTTGCATGGGAGCATGCTGAGACAGAAAGGTACGGTCCCTGTTCCTCGAGGAAATTTTCATAATCATAGAAGCAACAAAATAAGTTGTTACATGAAAGTAACTAACCTGTTCGAGATACAGATCTAAACCCCCAAATCTCTGAAGAATTTTGCTCTGAATGATCAAAATAGTTGATTCCTGTGTAATATACATGCATCCTTTATGCGCTGTCCCCACCCCTGCTCTCACTTAGTCTATTGATTCTGTCCTTTGTTGGCAGTCTCGCCATGTTGGGTTACCTGCTCTGTAACTCCACCGTTAACTCTGAATTTGACATGAGGAGGGATACCATCTCAGGCACATACAACGTAGTGTTTTCCTTTTCCCCTTGTTGAGGTCATGCCCTTTTGTCATGAATATAAAAACTCCAGCCCCAGCCTCAAAGATTCTGATATGCTTCCCAGGATTGTGTGCATGCTCACTGCTCTGCCCCATCCTCTGTGAGGTTCATTAATGTGCGCAGAGTGCTGTGTTTCTGCTCTGTACATCCCATCAGCAAAGGCTGGGTCAAGCTTTGCTTCCTGTCATAGGTATTAAGGGTTTTAATTTTAAGCTACAAAATTACATTCTAATGCTAGATACTCTCCTTTCATCTCTACCCACTGCTGTGAGCCTATCCACGTTACCAAGATGTGCCTTCTCTGGGGTGTGCCCCCTGGTTCAGAACCACTGGCTTAGTAGCAAGGGAGAAGGCAAGAAACTGATTAAAACAAACCCTAGGATTCTAAAAAATCCTAGGATTTTAGAAATCCCAGGATTCTAAAAATAGGTAGGATAATTTGGGGTAGAGGAAGAGAGCCCTGCAAACCTCAGCCCTGAGAATACTGTTCTCTTATAGCTTAATGGCTGATTTTCCTGACTCCATGCAGAAGATGTTAAATGATGTTGTTAGTGATGATGATGATGATGGTAGTAGCTACCACTTAGTATGTGCTAAGCATTATGGGAGGCACTTTTCATACTTTTATTTCATACAATGACCCCATTATAGGTATTTCGCTCCATTTTAGATTGAGGGGACTGGCTCATGGAGGTAAGCTTTTCCTGTGCCCCACAACTAGGTAGGGAGGTGCTACCTGAGATCAAAGGCCTGTACTTCTAAGGCTGACACCCCGTTGCAGCGACACAGTGCTCTTATAAATTCGTGCCTGCTGCCGTCCCCTGCCGCTGCTGCATCACAGACGTTTACTCACCTGAATTGTCCTGTATTGTCCTTGCTGTCACAAACCCTTTCTGGAATGAGGGCTACAAATAGTCTTATTCACAGATGGTGAGGTGTTTTGTGATCAGAGCTGATGACTTTTTATCTTTGTAGCAGCAGTTAATGGAAGTTCTTACCAGCCTAGAGTTTTTGTTTTGTGAACAATTCCTGGACTTCAGTGCAGGAGCCAAGACTAAGTTCTGGGTCTTACTTGTCATTAAGTGGTTTTTGGGACTTCGGGAAACTCCCTTCCTGTCTGTCCATCACTAATTGGTCTTGGTTCCCTTCTCTTCCTTTCCCTTCCCTTCCCATCTCCTCTGCCAGTTGATCAGCGCTCTCATCTGGTTATGTAGCAGGTACAGCTTTGACAAAACTCTTTCTCGCTCACTGACCAAGTTGTCCCTCACAGACAGTGAGGGGCAGCTGAGGTACAGAATGCTGGGTCACATGTCATGCATGTGATCTGGGTAGGACCCTGAAGCCGTGAAGGAGGGCTGATGGGGAAGTGGAGGCTTTCACGTAACAAAACTCAGCTCTAGATTGTGGTTTTGCATCTGGGGTTTTCTGAGTGGCCTGAGCTCACACATGGAACAGATACAGCCCCCCCTTGAGAGATTGTTCCAGGTATTTTGATGAGCTAGTACCTAAACTCTTTAAAGTAGGAATAATGCTTATGCTTACTCTGGAAGGCAGTAGAGCAGAGTGGTTCAGAGACTGCTGGGGCTTGAATCCCAGCTCTGTTGTGACCCGTATGACCTCGAGCAGGTTCCTTAACCTCTCTGTGCCTCAGTTTCATCTGTAAAACCAGAGATGATAATAAACCTACCCCCTCGAGTTGATGTGAGGATTCAGTGACTTTCTACATTGGAAGCACTCAGAACAGTTTCTGGGACATACTGTATGATAGATGAGACCATATTGTTAGGTCATCTGATTCTCTAAATCAAATGAGAATGCTTCATAAATTGCAAAATACCATTCAGATACTCTTCATGATGGAAAAATGAAGAAATAGAATAATGTTCTAGTCTAAGCTATAGCCAACAATCCCAATTCACACAGCAGCAGTAAAAGCGACCAGTTGGAGGTGATAGGGAGTCCACAGACATGGCAGGGGAACAGTGATGCCCAAACTCAGCTGTGTACTTGAAATCCCTGGGGAACTTCAAAATCCATAGCACTTCATTCCTTTCCAGACAAGTAGAACCAGAATTTTGTGGGACAGGGTGGACCCAAGAAGTCATCATCATTGTCATTGTTACTATTTTATAAAAAGTTCTCCAGGTAATTCTGGTGCAGCTGGTCTGTGGACTAGTGTTTGGGAACCTCTGGCTTGCATGTCCTAACAGAATTAGTTGGTTATATTTAATGGAGTGTAAGAGAACTTGGTAGAGGGTCTGATAGCATGTGTCTGTATTTAAATAAATGTTCATAATGTTGGAGAGGCTACACAAGCAGGCTTGTCTGAAAGAAATTCTAGACATCTGAAGACACCTGAAGCCCAGGATTGAGAGTCTGGCACTGTTTCTTATTGAGGTCAGTGTTCACTGGCTTACTCATTCCCTTGTGTTGGGGATAAAGTGATGATGGAGACTGCTATTAACTGGTCGAGCAGTGGGAAGTCAGTGTAACTGAGATTTGGGAGTGGACAGTTTTTGGATCCTGGTTTGCAGAAGGAACACTGGATTCCCACGTCTGAATGTGTAGATGAAATTGCTCTGTGGGAATAGGATTTTGCAGAAGTGGCAGCTGCAGGTAGAGGGCATGGTGCAGAAGATTCAGGGAGCAGGCATTTGGGTGACTAGACCACAGATGGAGAGCTAGCCTAGTAGAGAGTCATTCTAAACTCATTAGTCTGGGAGCAAGGAACAAGCTGGAGGTTCTGTGCTCAGGGAAAAGAGGGGGCTGGCATATCCTTGAGAAGGAAGATCACACATGGAGGGCTTTTTGAAGGGTCACTGAACACTTCCTCATCCCCCTACTCTGCTCTGCTCTCTGTAGCTAAAAAACTTAATGAGGAGGTCATAAAAGCTATGTGGGGTGCCAGGATGGGTCAGTGATAGCCCTTGGACGAGCGTCTGTCAGCTGGTTTGGTTTTACTAGCCCTGGCAGTGAAATGGGGTAAGTATCCTGACTTCACAGAGTGATCGGAGAGTTGGAGGAAATGGTGGTTATGAATGGTGGCTTTGTTACCTGTAAAGTGCTGTTCATACATATGGAAGCACTGCTTGTGATGTAAACATAGTGTGCCCCTTGGTATTGGAGGAGAGAGCAGTCTCTATCCCTGGGTGGAGTGGGGGATCCTTGCTGGTGAGGGTAGAGCCCCAAATCTAAGGATCTTGAACCTTATACAATCACCTTTGTTTCATGGTCTGAGATGGGGAGTATCGCCTTCCCAAGGCCCACTGCAGGGCAGAGCACTGTGCTGACTCCTGTGGTTCAGCTGTCATGGCCCATCTGTGAGCGTTTCTCATTGTGGGTGTTGCAGTTAGGTGGCTGGTTATGCCCAGTTTCCAGAGCTCTGCTGTGACTCCATTTCTTTCTCTTTTACACTATTATTACATGTAAGCTAGAGTGAGATCATTAGAGGTAACACCAAATCCCTTTAACTGATTAAAAAAAAACACACAAAAAAATAGCCTATTCAGATTGTGCTCCTGTCTTGTCAGAAGTAAATGGATTGACACCCCACACAGCAGTTGCCGGGGCAAGAACCATGACTTCAGGTAGGCAGAACCTTCCAGACATCAACACTTTCCATGCATTTGAGACCACCATGGTAGGCTCCTGGTGTGTTTGGCACTGTGGAAGTTCTTGAGGAGATAGATTGGGCATTATTTTTCTGGTCCTTAAGTACTTTAGTCTTTCTAGGAACATAGTAAATGATCTTGCACCCAAATGATTGGTAGGAGTTGTTTGGAAAGACAAGAGGACTCAAAGTAATTGACATGGTGTAATTGATCACAGTGAAGGACAGGTAACTATGGATCTCATGAATCAGAGTAATAATAACTTGTATGCAGAGTGTTTTAAATTTTACAGTTTTCTACAAGGATGGTGAACTCTGCCTTCAAGGAGCCAGACAGGTAACAAAAATCAGGGAAGCAGTTAGATTGGTGGGGACTGTGGTACCTGAAAACACAGCAATTCACAATTTAGAATGGAAGCATAACACACTGCTTCTGATTTTCAAAGACCATTTGTAAATATGATCCTGTTTAATGTTCATGGCATCCTTATGACACAGGACTATCCTCCTCTTCCAAGGATAATAAAACATCAAATACAGTCAAAGCAAGGCAGAGATAGCATGTGGCCTGGAGCCTGCAGTGCCTATTTGCAGAGCTGTGTGGCCCTTCCCTTGGAGGCCTTGGCCCTCGGGACCGAGCCATTTGGGAAGAAGATGTTGTATCTTCTAGTGTCCGCCTGTCCCCAGAGCTGCCTCCATTGTTCTGAGCATGGCTCTAGGGAGACAGGCCCCTGGGCTGTTTGTTTCTACTCTTACCAAGTTTCTTAAATGACCCAGGAGGAAAGGCTTGGAGAAACCAGCAAGCCTGCACAGGAGTTGAAGAAGGCCATCAACCGAGTCAGTATTTGGGTCGTTTTGGACATCATGACAGGCCCAAAGTGCTGAAGTCAGCTTTGCTACCATGTCAAATTGGCTGACTTGTGATTTCCCAACTGTCTCTTCCTTTTCATCATTCAGCCATCTTAGTCGTTTTTCACTGAAAGAAAAAGAGAGATTGAGAGATCCAGTTGGGGTTAGTTGAACCCAAAGCAAAGAAACCCATTTACTGGGGCTGGATTCCCCTGAAGGAGGGAAGAGGTGTCAGTTACAATTAATGTGAACAGCATCTCTGGCTCCCGAGACCTCTGGTTACAGCAAATGTGACAGCATGAATTACCTTCAATTACGGTGAACTACATTTAACTGCATTATTGCCTGCACACCTTGATGGGAGCTGGCTGCTTGGATATCCTTGACCCTGGAAGAAAAAGAGAGGAGGGGAGACTTGGAGATGACAGATGTTGAGGATCTGGGCACAGAGCATAGCGGCAGGCTGGGGAATGTGGACTTCCGGTACTGTCCTTAGAGGTTATGGGTGGTTTGGGGTCTGCTTCCCATAAGTGCTTGAGGAAGGAAATGACCTGCTTTATTGAGGTATAATTTACATACAATAAAATGCGTACAGTGTACAGATCAATGCATTTTGATAGCTCTATACACCTCTGTCATCATCACCCTGATGAGGATACAGAACATTTCCATCATACCATCAGGTTCCCTGGTGTCCTATCTGGTCAGTCTCCACCCCAATTCTTGACTCAGAGCAAACAATGATCTGATTTTTAAAAATTATAGATTAGTTTTGTCCTTCCTAGAGTTTTATAGAAATGATTCAGAGTGTTCTCTTGTCTGTGTTATCAAAGGTTTGTCCTTTGTATTGCTGGGTGATGTTCCTCTATGGATATAGCACAATTTATCCACTTAGCTCCTACTGGACATTTGGGTCCAAACATTGGAAACATCCTTTTGGCTGTTAAAAATGAAGCTGCTGTGAACCTTTTTACACAAGGCTTTGTGTGGACATACACTTTTATTACTCTTGGGAAAAATAGATTAGGATTGCTGGGTCATATGGTGTGGTGGGCAGGATTTTGGCCCCCATGATCTTTGCCCTGCAGGTGATATACCTGTGAATATGTTATATTACAAAAGAGACTTTGCAGATGGAATTAAGGTTGCTAATCGACTGACTTTGAGATAGGGAGATTGTTCTGGGTTAATGGACCCAGTGTAATTACATGGGCCCTTAAAATTAGAAAAGGGAGGCAGAAGAGGCAGTTACAGGGATGCAGTAGAAGGAGAGGTCAGAGAGATTCAAGACTGAGAAGGACTGGAGCCAATGCTGTTGCTGACTTTGTTTGAATGTGGATGCACTTGGGCTCCTGTATGACAACGTGACAACCATTTCTACCTAACGATATACAACTAACTTCACTGTGAGTGGAGAAATTCTCACCCATAACCCCAGTGAGGAGACACACAGTCCATTGTATTCCTCTCTGGCTTGGTTAATTACTCCTCAAATTCAGTCACAATCCCGTGACATATTCTGTTACCTAAAGACTAAATTGTTAACTTAGTTAACTTCCAACAACTTGTACATAAAATCAAAATGGGAAGGAAAGCGAAGAAAATAATTAACATGTACAAATAGAAACTACACATATAATAGGCAAATAGAAAATATGCAAATCTACTGTAGTTCTAATTTCTGTAATTGATCATGTGGCCACAGTTGCCATCAGTGGCTTCCTTTTCCCACTACGTGTTCTGTATTTGACCTGCTCTCAGCCACATCAGCTGATTGGGGTTCTTTAGTAGAATGACCCACACCTTCCTTCCTGAAGGGTCCAAGCCTTAAGTTTCCTGCCTGGTTTAGATTGCTGGAGTTTTCTATTAACCTTTAGTATAAGGCATGGAAGTACTAAGAGGTATCCCCAGAAAATGACCTGGTTTCTGGACTGCCTCCTGGCCTCCATTGTGTAAAAGCAATGCAGGTTCCCTCTGCTAATCAGAACTGGTCCCTATAGTCTGTGAATTAGTCCCTTCTCCCTGCCGATTGATTCAGTGGCATAAATGGACCTAAGCGTCCAGGTGGTATTCTCATGTTTAAATTCATTGTACTCTGTTCGAAGTTTTCCTTGCATGGGGACAGAGGTCTCCAAACCAGCAGATCACAGTTACTGAGATGGGAATCAGATAATCCTGTGAGTTGGATATTAGATGTAAAGTAAAAGAAGCCGCGCTCACTTCTGTCCCTTAAATTCTGGATGCATGTATTCTGGCTATGAGAGAGACCATCCTGTGTGTTGATTTCTGACTCAAGGCATATGCTGCATCCTGTGAAACAGAACCCCATCCTTTCTGGGTATTCTGTTCCTCCTGGTTCCATATTGAGTCTTTAGAAGCCTTTCCACCTTTCAACCAGCCAGCCATTTCTGGGTGACAGGGCACTGACAGTTCTTGATGTTGTACTGATACCAGGTTTCCTGCAGTTTCCGTGTTCTTTGTTACAGCTGGCTTGTTGATTATCCCGTTTCTTATCTCATCTGCTTTCTACCATTCCTTGATGTGCAACCTTAAGTACATCCTTTCCTCTCTCTGGATCTTCAACTCTCCATCTGAAGAGGGGGAGGTTGGGCTTGATGATCCTTTGAAAACTTTGCAATTCCAGTGTGTTCTTGCTCCGGTGACCTTGCAGGGTTAGTTTGAGATTGCTTGAGACATTGTGGGTACAAGTGAAGAGTTGATGCGAGGGGTTGTCATGTGGTGGGAGGGTTGGGACATGATGCATTCCCATTATATCATCATTGTCATCAGTGTCCAGGGCTTGACTTCCATTCTCTCTGGACCCAAGGGAAGGGTACTGGCCCTCTTATACCACGTTGCCATGTCTTTGCCCCAGGACTTTAGGATCAGTGCTCCTTTCCATGGGTGTGGGTCAGGAGCTGTTGGTAGGGATGGGGAAAGGGCCATATTGTGGAGAGATGGTCAGAATAGGACGTGGAGTAGTTTGACATTTCCAGTCTGTGTCCTGCCTCCCTTTTCTCATCCCACAACACAACAGAGTTGCGCACACTTTCTCTCTCTATCCCCTTTCCAGACAGATACAGATGCTCTGAAATCAACCAGCCTTAGTGAGGAGACAGCCACTCCAGTGTCTTCTGCCTGCCCCTGGCCTGTGCTATGCTTGGCAGTTGCAGCAGGCCTACGAGGAAACACGCTATGCTCTCCCTGGTGGTTGGGTTTTTTTTTTTTTTTTTTTTGGAGATGAAGACCTAAAAATATTCTACTCTATAATGGGTTATCCAATCAGCCATGCAAATAAGCACTGTGCTAGAGCCTATAGGAAACAAGGCAGGAAGCCTGAACTCAGAATCGTGCCAGCTTTGCCTTTTTTTCTTTCTTTCTTTCTTTTTTTTTTTTTTTTTTCTTCATGTGCTTAGGATCTGAGTTTGGGAGTTGATGGGGGAGGAGAGTATGCTGGGCTGGTTTCCATGGAGGCAAGCACTGGACACTGATTTCTGTCTATCTGGTGGGTTGAGGGCAAAGAGGGTAGGATTTGGTGTCACAGGGAGTTTTGGAGGTAGTGTTACTGAATATAGTTGGGACGATTTGACTTACTTTGCCTTGAACATCTCTTCCAGCCTCTGGGCCTTTCTTCCTTATGATGCTCACCTACCCCAGTGCAGCTGCCTAGAATGCCCCCGTCTTGTTTTACACTTTTCCAAATCCTGCACATCCCTCAAGGCCCAGCACTTACGTGATATTGTCATGACCAACTATGCATAGTGAATGGCTGCCTTACAATACTCTTTGTCTATAACAGAAGCAGCCTCTTCCCTGTAGCTCTGTGTGGCGCTTGTGTGTACATTATTCTTTGTGTATACGGTGTATCCCTGGATTCTCCTAGAGGCCCTCTGACACCAGTAGGGGTGGGGGTGCGGGAGGCAGCGAGAGATAGTTCAGTGTTTGGGCTCAGAGCACATGTTGGAGTGACATCCTTGCTCCTCTCCATGACCCTGGTTAAGCTACTTTGCCTTCTAAACATGCATCAGTTTCCTCCTCTGTAAAACACTGAAGGTGGTATTTCCAGTTTCACAGGGTGTAGGTTTATGACAGCTGAATGACACAATGCCTATGAAGTACTCAGCAGAATGGCTGCCTCAGAGGCAGTGCTCAGAAATGCTCGGTGGTGGTGATATAATTTTGTAGTTTAGGGGCAGGAGTAAGTCTGCTCTCACAGTGGTGGCTCCTTCGCAAGGACTGTGGGTGGTTACCTGAGTTGTTCAGTGCCAGCTCTGGGCCCAGCCCCAGGATGCTGTGCTGGAATGGTGACTGGTGGTCAGGGATGCAGCCGGGAGGAAGGATATTGCCGTGAGCACCCAGTGTGCTGGGAGAGGTGGGTGGAGGCGTCTGTGTGCTGTGAGGAGAGGACTTGACCTGGACACAGCGCAGAAGCTCCATGAGGAGAGTGCCCATCTGTCCTTTTCACCTTGTGTTCCCAGCACCCAGGACAGGGCCAGGCACATAGTAGGTGCTCAGTCCTTCTCTGCGGAAGGAATGTCCAGGAGCCCTGGGCCACATCTCTGGCTGTCCCTCTGACCTGGTAACCCTGACAGCTCCCGCAGCCCCCTGGTCACGGGGACCCCCCAGCGTAGGATGGGTTGGGCCTTCCAGGATGCAGTTCTCTGAGGTGTCCTGGCAGCTGCCCTCCACCTAGCATGCGTCTTACCTCAGTGGTGCTTTTGGAGAACTGGGTGGAGAGGCAGGAGCATGAAAGCCCGACTGGCAGCAAAGGGCGCCAGGTGCTGGCAGTGCTGCAGGCTGCGTGTGGCTTTCCTCAGGTAGCCAGGTGCTCAGCTCATGGACAGTCCTGGTTATGCTGACACTGAAGGACTTCCCTGGCAGCCAGATTTGCTGCTGTGGCTGCTGCCTTGTCAGAGTCCAGAAAGCATTCTGACAACGGGCCCCCCATGTTGCTGTCTCTACTGATCAGGAGCCCCCAGGATCTTTCTGGCCACAAGGTAAAACTTCTGAGCACCATGTTCAAGGCTCTTGAGATGCTCTGGCCCCACTGGCTTTTCTTGTGTCACCTGCTCGCTCCCAGTCTGTAGGCCCCCAGACCCAAGCTGCGGCCACCTTGACTGTTTGCTGGTCCCCAAAAATATGCAGAGCCCTGACTGTTCCATAGGCGTTGATTGTGCCCATCTCTCCCCTGTGCACACCATTGCTCTTTTGGGTTCCACCCTCCCTGTTCCTTCCTGAAGAAAGTACATTCTTTCCTTCCATTTATAACCTACATCATTGGAATGTACTTGATTCCGCGTGGCACTTTTCACCTGTAAGGCAGTGCAGTTGTGTGGGGCGAATGTTGGCTTTGCTGTTGAATAGACTGGGATTCTAGCACTGTCTCTGCCATTCTCAAGTTGTGTGATCTGGGCAAGTTCTGTAACTTCTTGGGGCTTTACAATGTCGTTGGTGAAGTGGGGATAACAACTCTGACATTGTCAGATTTTGTGAACTACGGTATTTGTAGCCCTTTGCAAGTGTCAGCTAGTAGGCCCCAAGGGAGCTCCTACCAGTGCCATCTCTCCTTTGCTGGTTTCACTGGCCAGCTCCACCTCCTTCCATGTAGAAACAGTGCCTGTGGAGTGTCAGAGGACAGCGGGTCCAGTCCCGACGCAAGAATCACACCAACAAAACACTTACCACGCCCCGTGGCTCCAGTTTCCACTCCCTTCCTAACCCACAGTCTTCACATCTCGCACGGGCTGTTCGTGGACCCGACGTTAAGCAGAAAGAGGTGGAATTCGATTTTGTACTTGCTCATGCCTTATCTCTCCTGGCTGTCAGGAAATTACTATTCAGAATTAGGATTAGTTATGGAAATTTCTCCCTTATCTGCCCTTTCCTTTCTCTGTGAAGATCATAGTTTCAGGTTGTTTCCTTGAAGTAAATCATTTTGGCCAACCTTTGTGAAGCATTGGGAACATGCCAGGGCTGTGAGGTGCTGGAGAGGATAACCTGCTCCCAGATTGGGACCTTCACCGGGGCTGACTGGCTGGTCCTCACAGCGCTGGCGGTGGCTGAGGGGGCCGCTAGTGCTATCCCATCCTTTTACAGGGCACTAGGTCTTCCTCCCTCATCTTCCAGCACTAAGTCAGGTTTTCTTTCCCTACTCCACTCCTCCTTCTCCCCTTCTTGTGGGAAGGTCCTCGGGGGATCCTTTTACAGAGCTTACCCTGGTCACCAGGCCAGAGTGGAAGGCTTCCTTTTGTTCCGTTTCTCTCCGAAGTGTGAAGAAGCCCTGAACAGGTGGAAGATGGGGAAGATGTGGCCCCTTTCTACTGGAAGTTTATAAACTGACCACGGTAGATGGCGCACCCCTGTTTCTATTGAACAGATGGTTATGGAGTGTCTGCTCTGTGCCCGGCACTGTCCTAAGAGTTGGTAATATGGTGACAAAGTAGACAAAAAGTGTCTCCTACGGTTGTAGCTGTGGGCATGTAACAGGGAGAGATAGTCAAAGTAGTTATAGATTGTTATAAGCATTAGAAAGAAAATTTATGAAAAATTAAATAGTGATACAGGTCTAATACAATAAGAATATACCAAGACAAATTGTAGGATCATCAAGTATCAGCTCTGCAAAGGCCCTTGTCCTGCTTCCCTATATTTAGAGAGATCTAGGCTCTGAGAGGGTGGGGCCCACGTCTAGTGAGCAGGCTGTCCCTAGGCAGTATGTGTGGAAGGGCCTGGGGTGGGGGTGGCCTTTTTTGAGGAGGGTATCAAGATCATTAATCTCTATCATTTTCACCCAGTTCTGGCTCCTCTTTTAAAGCAGAAGAAAACCCAAGGGGATAAAATTTGTACTTTCGTGGTGTGGAAATGTTTCTTCCAGCCGAGGACTACCCCTACTCCAGCTCTTACAGTCACATTTGTATAAGAATTTGGTTTGCACCCTACATTTGGGGGATAAGCAAATATACCTGGACTTGTACAACAGCAAAGACTCATTCAGGATGGCTTCTGAAGGATTCCCCTGCTATTTGAAAGATACTAAAAACTTTAACATCAGGGGAGGACTCGGGGCAACAGAGAGGAGGGAGGCGGGGCAGGATGCAGGCTCTGAGGCCCAAGTTCTCCCATTGCACAAGGGCTGGCCGTGGCTCTGCCAGAGGAGCAGAGGCCCTAGAACCTGGAGCATGGAGCAGGAAGGGCACCTCCCCCATGAGGATGAGAATAGATAGTTGCTCACAAAGCCTCCAACGCCAGGCTGAAACTCCATTTCCTCTCCTGCACCGCTCCCTACCCCTGCCTTAATAGTGAAAAGCTTAGAGAATACCCTTTTATTACAAATGAAAACAAATTCACCCTAAACACTGGGTTTGAAACCCATAACTGCAAATAAAGGAAAATAGCAGAATCAGCCAGGTGTGAATTCACGGAAACGAATGTGCACAGGGTTGAGGGTGCCACTCCCTTCATTGGAGGCTAAATCTAGGGGGCCCTGGGTTTTGGCTAAGTGTCTCATTTTTATTTTTTCAAGATTTCTGGATCTAAGCCAGAGGGAGCTCCAAAGAGATCACCTGAGGGTGTCCAGAGCCAGCCCTGCTTGCATTGCAGGCTCTGCTGGGTGCTGATGGCTGCCTAGTCCTGGTGGGGAGGAGGTCCTTGGGATGGTGGTGCAGAGAAAAACCAGGTGTGTGCTGCTCAGAAGTTGCCTTGAGAGAGGAGAGAGGGGAAGCAAACCATTTAATTCTACTTATGTGAGGAAAATCAAAGACATAAGCAAAGATTCCTAAGACAGCACAGAAAGCAACCATAGAAGAAAACACCGATGCAGTAGACTTCATCAAAGTCACAAACATGGGCTCATCAGAAGATGCTGTGAGGAAGATGAACAAGCAAGTCCCCAGTTGGGAAAAATATTTGCAAAATGTAACAGATGAAGGACTTGTATTCAGGACAGGTAAAGCATACATACAACCCAAAATAAAAAGACAAACATTTCCATTTTAAAAAAATCCAGCAAAAGATTTAACAGATATTTTTAATAGAAGATACAGATGGCCCAAAGGTCCATGAAAGAATATTCATCAGTTCTGTTATCAAGAGAAATGCAAGTTAAAACCATAATGATGTGCCATTACGGTACCCACCAGAGTGACTCAAATGGGAAAGGGTGAGGATGCCAAATGTTGGTGAGGGTGTAAAACAGCAAGAAACTCCTACACGTTGTTGGTTGGGATACAGTGGTACAAACACTTTGGGAAAATCCTCAGGCAGTTTTTTGTATGGCCTATAACACAGCAGTTTTATTCCTGGATATTTACCTAAGAGAAACAAAAACATGTCCACAGAAAGATTATACACAAATGATGATAGCAGCTCTACTCACAATAGAAAGAAATCCTAGACACTATAATAGGTGTCCCTCAATAGGGGAATGGATAAACAAACTGTAAAAATTCATACAGTGGAATACCACTCAGCAGTAAAAAAGGCATGAATTACTGATACACATGGTATCATTATGCTGAATGAAAGAAACCTTTCATAAAAGAGTAAATATACTAAGTCCATTTAAATAAGTTCTTGGACAGGCAAAACTAACCTATGGTGGTTAAGAGTCAAACAGTTGTTGCCTCTAGAGAATGTGGGGTGGGGACTGGGTGGGAAGAGGCCCAGCACAGCTTTTCGAGGTGATGGTGATGTTCCATGTGTTGATGGAGGGAGGGCATGCATTTGTCAAACTCATTAAATGGCACACCTGAGATTAATGCGTTTCTCAATGGGAAATTTTACTTTTAAAATCCTATAAGTAAGTATTGAACTCTAGATAGTGACATGCATGCTTAAGGGTTTAAGGATCAAGTATACAGAGGTCTGTAACTTAAAGTGTATCTAAAAACAAGATGTGTTATGGGTAAATACTGTGCTGATGAGATACGTGATAAGATCTATATAGCAGAATCTTGAAGAATTTAGTCAGTAGGTATGGGGTATTCACTATAAAATTCTTTCAGCTTTTCTCCATGTTTGAAAGTGTTTGTAATAAATGTTAGCATAAATCTGCTCAAGCGGAAGATGCAAGTTGCAGTAATATGGATGAAAAATAATTGTGATTCATTGCTCTTTGTTACATGGGCTGTTTTGCTAATTCTTCTTCAGAATGCCATTAAAACCCACCACAGGAGCCTCTGTAATCTAGCTGGTTTATCAAATTCAGAATCCTTCCATCTTTTGTGATTGATTTGATTTACCTGGGTACCTTGGGGTCAGTTTTCTCACCACATGATTCTCTCTCCCCCTTTACTGTGAGCTCCTGAAGGTGTTTCCTTCAGTAATAAGGCGTTGGAGTAGTTTCAGAATCGTTGCCTTCTCTGTTAGTTTGGGGAACAAAAACCAACAAGTAGGAGATTGAGAAGTAGTGATGGGGCAGAGACTCTGGGTTCACTAAGTAATCTGATATGTACTCAGTGACCAAAACAAAGTTCTAGCTTTTCAACAAAGATTTAAATAAAAAGATGAAGTAGTTCATTCCTTCCCTTCTGTCAGCATTTACCCACCTACAGTGTAGTGGTCAGTGTCGTGTACAAGAGCTGAAATGGCCGATCATCTGAACTCTCAGGGCCTGAGACAAAAGTGCTGGAGATACTGTTCAAATTAGCGATTTGGGGTAAGCATTTGAGTGGGTAGGGGATGTTACAAGCCACTGTAGATAACCATGGAGTGAACTGAGGACAGAGATTAGATCAACACTCATTCCTTTCTCTTTTTTCCTGGAATGAAGTCAGACCAGCATTGTTCTCATTTTTATTTGCAATGAACCTAGGTTTTGAACTCATCTATGTAATAAGAACAGGAAACGCAAACTAGAAGAAAGGAGAGTCCGCACATTGACTGGTTAGGTCTTACATAATAATGAAAACAACAACAGAAAGTGAACCCATGCCCTCTGGCCAGCCAGGTTCACTCTGCCCTCTTCCCAGGCCCCATCCCCTTCTGCCATGCAGAGCCTTTCCCACCCAGGTAGGTTTTGGGGGCCTCCACTATCCCTCTTCCTGCCAGCCTGAGCCCAGCTGTAATCACTCATCTGAAAGGTATGTTCTCCTGGTGTTTACTGCCCTTTACATGGCTCTTCACCTGGGAAAAGTCCACCCAGGCACTCTGCTGTATCCCAACAGGCTTTTAGTTGGTGTTAAGTTAGTTCAGTTACTCAGCATAGTTAGTTCACCTACTCAGCACACCCCGTAATCCTTGCGCTGTGGCTCTGATGGGATTAGTCATCGGAAATAGAACGTCTGTGAGGGACAGCGAGGTCCCCTCAGATAGGCCCGAGACTGGACTTGTGCAGGTGATGCCAGTGGGGTGGTAGAGGGGCATCGTGGAAATGAGCGCCCTGTTGGTATGTTGAGAAACTCTAAGAAACCCAAAGCATTCTGATGACCATGAAAATTGCATTGGTAGAATAGGGGTGGAAGAAAGCAGATCAATTGCTACATTTTTATAAAGGGGTAGAGAGGGAAGGGGAGAAAAGAGTGTGTGTTTATGTGCAAGAGTGTCACAGAGGCCTAAGGGTTTCTTCCATTGTTTTCAGCCCTGAATGAAGAGGGCTCAACTTGTCTCTGAATCGTGGGCAGTAGACAGAACTCAGTACAGCAGAGCACGAAAAGGCAAAGACCACATTTCATTTGTGTCTGGGTCTGTTTCCATGTCCCAGCTCTGAAAGAGGACCCGGCAGGAGCCGCAAGGGCAGTGAGGGTGGCTGGATCTGAGCGCTGGTGCTGATGCTGGCGAGATGGACCCTATGGTCTACCCTCCCTATGTTTGGCAGAGCCACCTGGTTATCAGTGTGTCCATGGCCATGTCCCCACTGCCTCCTTTCCTCTTGGTGGTTTAGATGTGCTGCCTTGCTTTTCCACAGCAGCCCACATCTGCCTCTGGTCTCCAGCTCGTCTCCTGAAGACGGTTGTTTCTCTACTGAGCTGTGTGAGGGCCATGGTGGCACTGTTTATACTTCAAGAAGGTTTGCTGCTCTGGGATTTGGGGGTGTTCTCTGCATCACTCCCGTCTTTGCCAGGTTGGTGCCCTGTTTCCTTTCTTTGTCATTTTTTTTTATTTTATTGAAATACAGTCGATTTATAATGTGTTAGTTTCTGGTATACAGCATAGTGATTCAGTCATATATATATTCCCTTTCATATTCTTTTTCATTATAGGCCTTTACAAGATACTGAATATAGTTCCCTGTGCTCTACAGTAGGACCTTGTTGTTTATTCGGTTTCATGAAGATTTTTCTCGTCGCTCCACTTGTACTAGATTTTCTGCTGGAGTTCAGTAGGTGTTCTGCGAGAGCTGTTCCACATGTAGATCTATTTTTGATATATTTGTGGGAGAGGATGAGCTCTGTGTCCTTCTAGTCTGCCATCGCAAAGCCCTCTCCCTCTTTTCAAATATAATCAATTTTAGGAGGGTGGGCGTATTTGTTCATTTACTTGCTCATTAACTTAAGTGCCCATTTTGTCTCAGGTATAGACAAAAGGAATTTGCTAAAAGTACAGACAATTTGCGACCACCCAGATTTCTACTTGACCTTCGGATCTATTTATGAGTTTGCAACAAATTGAGGAGATAAGTCCTATGATTGGGCCACTGGTCCCCTGGTGATGTGTTGTTGAGGACGTGGCTAACTGGTATACAGAGAGGTTCAGGACACCCAGTGCAGAGAGAATGTAGGGGCACGTGGGGTCACATGGTCCAACTCCCTGCCTTCAGGGCCAGAAGGGAGCCAGGTAAGAACATTCATAAACTCTGGAGGGAAAGGAAGAGTTTTGTTTTCAGTGCTGCTGCTTTGGGATTTTCTAGATGAGTTTTGAAGCTGGAAACTGACCAATAAGATATATAGAATTAGAGCAGAAGAGTCTGAAGCTCACTGTATCCCCCCTAATTAAAAATGGGGCTCATCAGATGTTTCGAAGTCTGGGCTCTTAGTGGCATTGTGCGGTGGGCTTGGGTTGTTCAGTGCTGCCCTGGGCCCCCTCCCTCATGATGAGAGAGGTGAAGAGGAGGTGGTGGCTGATGTCCAGGTTCCAGAAAGACCTGCTCTAGAGTCATTTCCTGGTGGCCCTGATCTGGAAATAGCCGAGAATCGTAACCGAGGCCTGAGTATTTGGGGACAGTGTGGCCGAAAGTAAGGTCCTGATTGTCAAAGTGAATCAGATGGAGGGGGAGGTGGGGCAGGCGTAGCAGCTGATAAAGGCCATCTGCATTGGAGGGTGGGAGAGAGACAGGAGAGGGAAAGGCTGAGTGGTGAAATGAAGAGAGAGAAGGAGGCTCTCTTAGGAAAAACCCTCAAGGAGGGGAAGACCTGTAATCTGACCTAGACCCTGAGCCAATTCCTCTAAAAAAATTTTTTTTTTCAAATTAAACATGGATGCAAGTCACACTCAAGTGTCGTCGTGCTGGGGAAAGTTTCAGTGTAGCTACTGTCATGGTTTATGATGTCAGATAAGTTCTTTCATCTCTTTGAGCCTCAGTTCACCCCTCCAGATTTCACCAGCTGAGGAATCTCATGTTTTAACGTGATGTGATTTGATGTCTCCTGTCACTGCTTTCACCTGGGCTCGGTGACTCTCCTCTCTTGCTTACTTCACAACATCCTGGGAAGACCCTGTACCTTCCCAGTCAAGCTCAGTTATTGAAACTTCAGTGTTAGAGCCTGATTTAGGCTCCCACTTGCTACCCCACCCGCCGCTAAAGGAAGCGAGTGGGATCTGTGCTCTGCACCCCCCTCTCCAATATCGCCTTGAATTCCTTCCCTTTTTGTGGAAGCAGTAAAAGGACAACTACCTTTTCACTTAATTGGGCTTGACTAAGGATTTCTTCCTGGTAGGCTTTGCAGCTTCTGTAGCTAAAACTAGCCAGGTGGCAGACTCCATCTGGCAGGCATCCCCATGCAGTGGCCTGGGAGGGGTACTATGGGGTCTGCTGAGCCCTCCCCTCTCACAGGCCCTGACCTGGGACTCATGGCTCTGGCTCAGTCCCTTTAATCCCCAGTGCCCAGCCTGTGCTCCTAGGGTGACCTCTCATGGTGACCAGTCCCCTCGGGTGAGGTCCCAGAGATAGCTCAAGCCTAGGACCCCTTGGGGTCCACTTGGCTTGTGGGAAGCTCATGGATCCCTACCCGGCCGGCAGGCAGCATGGTGACTGTCCTGCCTCTACCTCTCCCTGTTCAGGGACGGGGACTGGTGGTTCTGGACTGCGGCTGATGCAGAGTCCCCAGGGAACAAGGAGACCACTTTTATGATTCTCTTAAGTCCCTGTCACTTTGGTTTAGGAAGGGGACCTCCCTCTAGCTTCTCCTCCTCCCCGACACTGCCATCAACTCTGTCTTCCCCTCAAGCATCATTAGACAGTGGCCGTGGGGGTGGCAGGTGGTTGATGGCAGAGAGAGGGCTGGCTCAGTAAGCCCTGGGCGGGAAGGTGTATAGTCCTATTTCTTGGTTACTTAGAAAATGAAGTACTTTCGGCAGAGAGCCTTGTCCTTTAATATCTGGGTAACAGCACACATCTCAGCCAACTCCTTTTCAAGTACAAAGTGAAGCATTTCACTGTCACCAACACTGCCTGCCATAGCTTATCTGCACACGTGCATGAGTATCAGATGTGGAGCCTGCACCCTTTGTGTGGGACTGTCTTTTCATGGCTCTGGTGTTCTCTCTGTGATAGCATTACTGAGGACCATTTCTTGTAGAAGGATGAATGTTAAGTCTTATTTAAGGCTGTTACAATGTTACCCACCCCCCAAGCCAAACCTCAAAGGATCAACACGAGCTGTTCTGGGTCTGCTGTACGCTGACATCATTGCTGACAGACCAAATTATAGTACTCTCTCACCTAGTTCTAAAGGATGAATGCCATGGCACTTAAAGTATTTTGCAGAAACTATTATTTTAACTCATTTTCACAGTGTCTGTGTGTGTGTGGTTTTTTTTTTTTTTTTTACAGTCTTGTAGGAACTTTGGTTAAATACAGAGTAAAAACTGAAAGCTTGTTTGGAAATAATGGGGAGTCAGGTCCTTCAAGGTCTTTTAAAAAATATTCCCTAAATAGCAGTTTCTTTTGTGCCTGCAATTCTGAATTGTAGTTTGTGCCTCCAACGAAGACAGACACCATCTGGGACAGCGCATGTGTGTGTTTCCAAAGCCTCGGCGGTCACTGTAATTTTAGCGCCTGTGTATTTTCACAGGAAGCAGTAAGGAAGGACTGTCAGGACCTGTTTTTAAAAATGTTTGTGTTTGCAAAGATTTTGGCTAGTATTTCACACATATCTTAGCCATGAAGCAAAAATGTTACACCATATTAGAAAGATCAGGGCTGGATAATCACTAGTATTCTCCTTGTCTTTATCTGGCAGAGAAACAAAAGCCAATAGCAGTGTATCTCATGGGCACTAGGGGTCCAGAGCAGGGGGTCAGCAAACTTTTTCTGTAAAGAACCAAATAGTAAATGATTACGGCTTTGTAGGCAGTGCCGTTTGGGTTGATATCACTCAGCTTTGGTGTTGTAGTGCAGAAGCAGCAGTAGACAGTACCTATGTGAATGAGCACAGCTGTGTTGCAGTAACATTTTAGTAACAAAAATATGGCCAGTGGACCCAGTGTGGCCTGTGGGCCGTGATTGACCAACCCCTGGTCTAGCGAGAAATAGGAGTTTTGAGTAGTCACTCCCCAGAAGGTAGCTGTGCTTACCTGATGGCCTTTTATACCAACACAATCTCCCCCAGCTGATGATTCATGAGGCAGGACTGGTCTTTGGTCTATCCGGAGAAGATCACCCTAGTGGAGATTTACATTGACTCCCGAGAGAACGCCTTATTTCCCTTCTTCATCCTACTTCAAGAACTGTATATCACACAGACTGCAATGTAGAATGAAAGAATCCTTGATAGCATAAATGAAGTCATGGTGAAGGTGAGGCATTAGCAATCGGCACCTGGGCGATTTTTTGGGCATTTCTAACCAGTTGTGTTTCCACCAGAGGCTGCCAGCCTCTGTTCCCACATGTGACTCTGTGCTTCTCGCTTAAATACGTTCTCTTTCTCACTTGTGTTCACCCACATTGCCTCCCTCCTTTCCTTTTTCTTGCCTCAGCACATAATGCTGCCACTGCTACCATGTGTGCCCCTCTGGCACACAGGAGGACAGAAGTGATGACCTAGATTCAACTTTGGAGAGTTTGCCGCCATCAAGCTCGAGTCCCTAGGTGGTGGCACTCGGTGCTCTGTCAGGGCTTCACAAGTGGTCACAAGAGCAATATGGTATTCATTTAAATCTACATGCACTGATGACTGACAGTGCATCTGGACCCTATGATGCAGTTTCTAGAGACAAATTCATGGTGAGCACAGTCAAATGCTATACCTCAGATTGGAGCTGAGGACAAGGTGAGCCCTGGTTAGTCTCTCCAGCCTCCTGCTGCACCTGCTTTTTAATCTGATCCGTAAGTTGGTTATTCTAGAAAGTCTGATAGGGAGACTCATTTAAAAAGTTAGGCTCTCTTCCTCGGTGCTACCTATGGAGGTGGCAGCCATCTCCTAGTCTTCATCATGGCCGCCCTCAGACCCCTCGTGAAGCCCAAGATTGTCAAAAAGAGGACCAAGAAGTTCATCCGGCACCAGTCAGACCAATATGTCAAAATTAAGCGGAACTGGTGGAAACCCAGAGGCACTGACAACAGAGTGCGCAGGAAGTTCAAGGGCCAGATCCTGATGCCCAGCACCGGCTATGGGAGCAACAAGAAAACAAAGCACATGCTGCCCAGCAGCTTCCGCAAGTTCCTGGTCCGCAATGTCAAGGAGCTCGAAGTGCTGCTGATGTGCAACAAATCTTACTGTGCTGAGATTGCTCACAACGTCTCCTCCAAGAACCGCAAAGCCATTGTGGAAAGAGCAGCCCAGCTGGCCATCAGAGTCACCAATCCCAACGCCCGGCTGCGTAGCGAAGAAAACAAATAGACAGCTCGTGCACATTGTATTTGTGTTAATAAAACCATGAAACTGGAAAAAAAAATTAGAAACACTTTTTAAACATTACTTTAACCTGGGCTATATAACTGAACATTTATTTGCCAATCTTTTGGTGTAGGTATGAAAGGTTGTTTTTTTTTTTTTTTTCAGTATTATGCATCTACTGGTCAGGGTACCATTTTCTTTCTTGTATAAACTACACCTATCAGGTACCTACATTTTCCAGTTGTATTTTATTTAAAAATAGAATAAGAACTTAAAGGTATATGAGAAGAAAGCAGAGAGCAATTCTAAAAGTGTACGGTTTCCCCTTATCCCTTGCTGTTATCTCTCCTACATCCAACCCAACAAGAAAACAGACCTTCAGCAGCATTGCTTACCTAGGACTTCTCAGGGATTCAGCCGAGTTTTTGTGGCAGCAGTGACTCTTTGCCCTCATGTTTCATCATTTCAAACAGCATACGATTAAGTTAGGTAGTTAAAGTAACAAGCCCACCTGGTATAAACTTAGGAGCAAACATAACCAGTTCTTAGTAAGCATACAACTCAAGCATTGAGGACAAAAACTTGTGAACCTTCTAGAAATCAACCTGGGAGCCACATGGGTTCAGTGTGGCATGGGCATTAGTCATTATCTTTTACCCAGAAGGAACAGGAATATTAGTTCATCTGACCAGATGGTTAAAAGCAAATTAATTTAGAGAGCTTCTGCCATATTAGAAAAGAGGTCAAGACCTGAACTTCTACCCTCAATTCCCAGTAAAATAATAACCATTTATTGTGTGCATTCTCTGCACTGGGCATTGCACGTTAGTCCACTAATTCCTTTGACAGCACTTTCACTGATTGGGAAACCAAGGCTTGGGAGGATTAAGTGCTTGTCCACAGCTATATAGCCGGACCAAGCGGGAACTCTGAATCCAGACTGTGTGACTCTAAAATTCCTTGTGCTCCCCAGTTTAAGATGGGTAGTCAGAAGTCATCCAGCTAGCCTGTGGTTTTCCTTATCCTGGCTTGCGGGTCTGGTTGTTTCAAAGTCAGTAGCAAGCTGGTGGGGTGTAGGCCCTGCAGGTTTTCAGAACCCACCTATTTACCTTTTCCTGGCTGTAATGAGGGGTAGACTTATCTCACATCTTTGGCTCTCTCTGTGCTCTCCTTTGAGCTGTGAAAAATTCAAGACTGAGTTTTAACAGTTGAACTATTTGTTCTGGATTTGGATTTTTTTTTTTTAAGTTTGGCATTTGAGCAGAATCACAAGTTGTGGAAGGTGGTAATTTCCAGACATTTGAGGTCTGATTCATCAACACTACTATAATTAAAGGAAAACCTATATTTGTTTGCTCCATTTTATCCTAACTCACTCACTAGGATGTTTTATAAATAATGAACCCAGATATTTGGAAAATAGCATCTATTTAGCTGTTGAAGCTTTCGTGGGATCTTCTGTTCATATGTCTCAAAGTTATCCTGATGACGAGTTTGCCTGAACACTAAATTGGTAGGGAAGTGACTATGGAAAGTGAACTCTACTGGCGTAAAAGGCAGCTTTAAAATACAGAGAATGGAAATTAAACAGCTTGACAGCTCTTTTAGGAGGTCCATTTATGAAGCATAGCGAGCTCAAGTGCAGTGATTTCAGTTGGTCACAGGGTGTTAATGAATTTTGAATTGAGGCAGTTGTGATTAAGCCTGTTGCCTTTTCCAACACTAATCATTATTAAAATGATGATTGATCTTAGTGATTATGAAACCATTAAAAAGGCATCCGCCTATGCCCAAATGAACAGGATGGATGTCGTTTTTGTAGCTGTAGCCAAATGGGACTTCAGTGATTGTGATTACAAGGTGCTTGTTTGTTTAGGCTCTTTCTTGTATTTTCAGAGCCTTCAATACTATTTTTTGTCACAGGCTTCCAACATTGGGGCTGGGGAGTAGTGCTTGGTGTTCCCCCTGGGCCTCAGTGCCTTGGCCTGTAAACTGAAGCAAGTATGGTGACTTCTGAACTTTCCAGAACCCTACCTTTGATTGGTAAGAGGCTGGCAGAGACTCTCCTGTGTACCGTTTACAGCACAGCCACATGGTGACAGCAGCCACTTTACTGAGAGCAAACCATGTGCCAGGCATTTCTGCCATCAGTGTTAACCCTTAATTCCCTGTTGAGGGAATCAGGAAATGGCTTCCCGAGAACCTGAGCGCTTTCCCTCGGGCCCTGCAGCCAGTCTGGCAGAACTGGGATTTGGACGCGTTCTTCACTATCTACAGTCTTGTGCTTTTAAAAAAGATTTTCCTTTCGGGAGATCACTGCACAGTCTGAAGAAAGCTCAGGAAAGACTTCATCTCATTCAGTGAATAAAGACACAAGAACAGTCTTCAAAAGGCCAGCCTCAGACTCTGTAGAGCTCGCCCAGCTCAGAGGGCCAACCACCTTTCCCATAAAGCCTCTGGGGAAGAGGAGCCCCTTCTCTCCTTCATGTCCCTGTGTAATTGTAGATGCCCCTGCTCTGACTGCCCTCTTCTCACCTGAGAGGTGTGTGTGCTGAAAGCAAGCAGCCCAGGCCTGCTGGGGGACACACATGACCCTCCTTGGCCTATAAGCTCCAGGCTTGGGTGGGGACCATGGCCCAGGTCTCAGATGCCCCTGTGCTCCTATCCTGCTTCTCTGACCTGCTGTCATTCCTCCAGGTGGACCAAGGAAGGCGGGCAGGCTGTGAGGTAGAAAGTCAGCTAGGACCTTCCCTCCTTTCAGCGTCCAGGGCCCAGGTGTCTGCTGCTGCTCTTCCTGCCCCCCGGTGCTTAATGTGCTCTAGCTGCTATTTCATTCTGTGGGTTTCAGTTTCTCCATCTACTGGAGGGCAGTGCTGCTGGGTCCCCAGAGTACCTTCTGGATCTGTGACTCAGAGCCTTCCCCACCCTATCCTCCCTCCTGCCTTCAGTGCCACACTGCAGACCTGTGTCTTCTTTCCCATCTTGGTCTCACCCACTCTCCTTTCCTTCCTCTGCGGATGACCCTAGAGACAGCTGACTCCCACTGTGGCCCCACTTCATCTTCTGGGACTGGGAGGGAACTCACTGCCCAACCTTGGCCCCAGCCTCTGTTTCCTTACCTGAAGATTGAGTTCTTCCAGAGAAACAGACTTAGGACATGTACCTCCATCCCTATCACTTCCTGATTTGGCTCTTTTTGAGTTTTGGGGTTGCTTCTTGGGTGTTTGGCTCTGTAGAGTTAGGGATTCTTTAAATACCTTTTAACTTTAAGGTGTTGTGTGTGTGTGTGTGTGTGTGTGTGTGTGTGTGTGTGTGTGTGTGTGTGCCGGGAGAGTATGTGAGGAAGCCTGAGAATAAGAGAGTGGTTATTCATCCCCACGGGTATCCACTGGTAGGGCCAGATTATTGGCTTCTAGAGCTGTTTCTTAACATTAAAAAAAAATTTTTGGCCAACAGTAATAGATACATTTTACATTGTAGCTCCCAAACTATCTAACTATCTATCTATCTATCTATCTATCTATGTCATCTGAAGCATGAGTTTTATGAAAATATACTTACTTTTACTGAATTCTGATATTTGCTGTGCATTCTGATGTTTTTCATGCTATTTTATTTCATTTTCAAAAATTGCTGGATGTAAATCACAAAATTAATTTCATATGTATTCCATTTTAAATGTCTTCTCCATTATAGTATAAACTCTGTGAACACAGGCAAAATTATTTTAATTCCTATAATTGGTGCTCAATTCATATTGTCAGCTGATTCTTCTCTCTAGGCAAATCCTCTGGAGAAATATTTCTAAGTGCTGAGAAACAATTTCATTCAAAAGATGAGGTGACTTTTGTCACTGGTCTGATTTCCTTTCACATTAGCTGCTAGAAATCCCAGTGATATTAATAAAAATGTCCTCATGTTATACATCTTTGTAATGGTCCTATTCCTGTTTCACTTTATTTTCATTTCCTTGTTAATTTATTTTTACTTCTCACCTTATTCATTTGTCCTAAATATTTAGAGTTTCAGCTGATTTTAAAAGATGCTCAATGAGAAAAAACTCACTCAAATCAGACAAATCTCTAATCACACAAATCTTTAAAAGTAGAGACAGAAAGTCCCCCATGATCTTGCTCTCAGAGGTAAGCTTCTTCACTTTCTGGTGTCTGCGCTGCAGACTGGCTTATTAAGAGATCTTGTCAGACATCAAGGGCATCGTATAGTTCATATTACTCCCGTAGTCATGTGCCATGGACATCCTTCCCTGCCCTTACATGTGTTTCTGCCACGTTCTTTTTAAACAGCCATCTAGCATTCCCTTTCTTATCTACTTCACATTTTTATATTCTTGCTGCCTGGAGTTCTTTTTTAGAGCAAGCATTTAGGTATTGAATAAAAATTTACCTTACAAGAAAAAGTAGAGATCATTAACTAGCCCTAGCCTCCTGACCAAATAGAATCCTCCAGTAACTTCTTCTGGAGCCACCGATTTTCTTGGGAATGGAACTGCTTATAGAAAACCCGTGTGGGTCCCGAGCTTGGAGGATGGTGGCAGAGCCCTCCCTCTGGCCTCTGGAAGGTGTTAAGTGGCATTTGAGGGAAAGGTTTGACTGGCAGGACCAGATCAATGCGAGTGATGCTCCCCAGCTTGGAGCGAGTCTGCAGACACTGTGTTCTGCTTAGTCTTTGCCTGGTGTATTGATTTCCACTTCATGGCCACAGTTAAGCGGTGCCTGGTTTTTAAGCCACCCGATGTCTTTTAAATTAACTTAATTTTACTTTCTAATACTAAAACCATGATGAATTAGAGGCATGGAGTTATTAATCTTCTGAGTAAATGTATCACACATTTTGTCTCAATTATAGGTGACACACTTTATTTTTAAACTTTAATTTATGAATTTATTCAGAAAGAAGTTATCTATGTTCCTGTGGTCTCATGACATTCCCTGGAGAAAAGGTGCCCACGAATGAGGGCTGTTCGTCCCAAAGAGTAGCTTTTATGATGGAGAGAAACAACCGGTGAGCTGAATTCCCATGCCCATTCCCAGCTGCCCATTCTGCCCTGGACCACAGACATCTGCTCCGTGGCCTGCACAGTGAGGGGAAGGGGTGACCCGGGGCCTGGGAGCTGGGCCCTGCTTCACCTCCTGAGTGTTCTGCTCTGTGATGAATTGTAGACAGGCTTTACTGCTCAGTCCAAGAGGTGTAGGAGCTGGCGTGGATAGGGAAGCTGCCTCCCTTGGTGTGGAGCCGGTGCTGACCCTGGGGTGATGCCTGCACTGTGGGGGTGCAGACCTGCCACATGGACAGTGAGCTAGGCTATTGTCCTGGTGTTCACGTGGTGAGTTGTTAGCAGGTGCTCTGTGCCAGGCGCTGTGTTGTTCCTGGGGCACCACAGGCCAGGACTGCATGTTACACGGATGCAAAAGTAAAAGGAGCAAGTGTCCATGGGTGTGAGGTCCACGCAGACCCTGGCTCACATGTTTTTGCATGTGTTGCCTCATTCACACTCAAGAACAAACCTGGGCTGTCTCTGCCTTTCTTATTCTTATTTTGAGATGAAGAGGCAGCGGCAAAGAGGGGTGAAGCCCGAGTCCACAAACCCAGTAAGTGGCAGAGCTGGAACCTGACCCAAATCTCTTTGCCTCCTCTGGACAAGGTCAAAGTGCACCCGAACTCATGACTGTGAACATTTTAAAATGGGAGCAGCTCTGCTCCCCAGGTCTCAACACTTGTACAGTCAGCAGCTCCTCCTCCAAGGTGCATCCTCAGGTTGCTCAGTCCAAGTGGCCTGGATGACCCTAGGCTGAGGTCCTGGTGTCACGGAGCTGGGACTCTGTAAAAGCCCAGATGAGGCTGGGCAGGCCTGGGACCAGCAAGGAGGTGGTGGACTTCCCCACCAGGTAGGTGTAGTCAGGCTTTACTGCTGTCTTCAAAGCAGAGGGCATCTTACTGTTCTTTTTTGTTCCTGTTGACTGTGACCCTCATACATGAAAGGAATAATAATCCCTTCTTTGGCTGTCTTACTCCATAGCTTCGAGAATCAGCTGAGAGAAGGGCTTGGAAAGAGTTTCTTTTCCCAAGTGCCGTGTCCGGGTGTGCATGTGGTATGTTTACAGGGATACAAGTAAGCATCTGGGGCATGAGATGAGATTACATTTATAATTCATGTGTGAGAAAATTTAACCACATACAAATGTGGAAGATTTGTCTTTAGCTCTGTTAATGGAGAAATGGAATGACTGCTTTCTTCTCAAATTGAAAATGTTTGATTGTAAACTTACTCAGTTCCTGCCATTGTGAAATGTTTGCTCATTTCTTTCCAGCCACAGAGGACATGTTGGAGCACTTGGCTCATGCCAGGCAAATGAAGCAATGCTAAGAAAAGACTTCTTTTCTAAAATAATGGGGTTTGGCAGTTTGTGCATGACCCGAGCCCCCTAGATCCCAGGGAGGCAGCGAGCAACTTTGATCAGCCCCATGTAGGGCCCATAATCCCACTGCCATTTGCCTTGACCTGAGCTGTCAGAATGGGATGTAAAGGCCTGACATGGTTTAGGAAGGAAGCCTAGCTCTATAACTCTACCTCAGAGAGGCAAATGGATCTGGGCCTGAGTGTGAGACGGTGAGACAAGGTCTCAGCCCAGGTGCTCAGAAGTGCAGCATCAGGCTCTGCCTGCTTCTTTGTTGTGGGTGATGCCGTCATGGTATTTACTGAGGCTGAGCGCTCAGGTCTCTGCTCCATGTGATGAGGGGATCTGCAGAGGTAGATACAATGGATCTTGCCCTCAGGGTACTGACAATCTATGAGTAAAACCTTCCCAGCTGAAACCAGGAGCCCCTGAAAAAAGGGCAGCTCCTTGCCTCTCTGCTCTCTTTCATGACCTCGTACATCCTTGGTGCTCATACATGTGTTACGATTTACTCTCATGATTAAATGCATGTGGTACAACTTTTAATTCTGGGGTGGCAAACAGTTTTGACTCACGTGCCTACTCCAGTCTGGGGGTGATGCCCAATTGGGTACTTTGTGGAACTGCATTAGGATGCAGTGGGAGGAGTGCCTGCGCGAGACTGAGTGAAGTCTGCTGCAGGGGTGCCTGGGGAGCAGAGGCAGTAGGCACATGATGATCATTTGTGTTTCCCATAAGTGCACAGGCTTGCAAAAGGAGGGGCGGAACAGTGCTCAGAGGAAGTGAAACTCCCTACTCTTCCCTGAAAGGGTGGAACAGGATTAGATAAACAGAAGGAAGTACTGTCAGTCATGGAGGAGAGCAATGACAAAGACTGGAGGTTCCAATGAGTATGACACACATTCAGGGTGTCCTGGGAGCTGACGGACTGGAGCAGAGGGAGTCGTGAAGGAGGAAAGGGAATGGGGCAGCCTGGAGGCCCTGTTCCCATTGGAGTAACATATCAGTTGGTTGGTGGTAGGTAGAGCATGGACAGATTGTGTAGAGGTCCTTGGGGATGCCAGATGGAGGAATTTAGACGTGATACAGCCTTTTCAAGCTTTCCCAAATGCTCCAGACACAATTAGTTGCTCCATTCCACATCTCCCCACAGGGGATTCCCTGCTTTGGCTTTGATTATCGTCTGCTATGTCTGGAAATGTTTGTGTGTATGTCTGCTGTCCTCCTTCAGGACACAGACAGTGTCTTAGCCATCTTTGAATCTCCAGTGCTTAGGACCACACATGGCATGGAATAGATACTTGATGAATGTGGTTGGACGAAATTGAAATAGGGTGCCTTGACTGCCAAGCAAGGTAGGGTGGAGGCAGGCGGTGCCTTTGTGGTCAAGCTGGGTGAGGAAGTATATGGCTGCTAACTATAGGATATACTGACTACCAAGGGAAATCCGTCTGTGTCCCAGGGTGGGTGGGATGGGAAGCAGGGCAAGTCTGAGGCATCAGGTTTATAGGAATGTATAGAGTCCAGGAGACCAGCTGGAAGTGAAGACAGCAACAGAGAATGAATGAGATGGAAGGAGGAAATTTGGAAAACTGAGCCTAGATGAATTCCCAGAGGCAATAACTTGCAGGGCTCATGGGTCCTATACATAGAGAACCATCCCAGAGCCCAGAGTCAAAGGGAATCATCCAAGGAATTGAATCTATTGAGAAGTGAAGATTTCATATCTATTGAGATTCTCATAGATACTTCAACTTTCAGAGAAGCAGAGTGATCCTGTAGGCCCTGGGTATTTAGCTAGGGCTCTTTGGTTTGCAGTGCACCAAAACCCCAACCCAAACTGACTCAGTTTATTAGCTGTTATAACTGAAAAGCCTAAGGTTGGGGGAGAGTTTTGGCTTCAAGTTCAGCTTGATCCAGGGGCTCATACAGTGGCATGAGAACCAGGTGCTTGCCTCTGTCTGAGCGTCTCTCTCTGTTTGACTCTCTCCTCATTCTTTGGTTTGGCTTCCCTTGATGTTGACACTTCATCTTCATGTTCCCCTAGTAACTCTAGGCTTATAGCCTCTGAAAGCTGAGTCCAGCAGCCAATGACAGAACTTCTGGCCTAGTGGCTACAGTGAAAATCCAGGATTAGCTCTGATTAGACCTGGTTGATGGGCACTGGGTCACAGGCCTATTCCTGAACCAGTAACCTGGGTCACATGCCACCCCTGTACTTGAAAGTAGGAAAGGAGCAGTTCTCAGAGGAAAGTCAGGGTGCTGTTACTCTGCGAGTTTTGCTGGATGACAAGAACCATAATGAGCCATCCTGTGCAGCTGCTTGCTTTAGTCAGGGCAACAAAGCAGCAGTTGCCTCTGCTCTGCCAATGAGTAAGGAGGCCACATCCAGAGAGAAGGCCCTGTCAGCTTCCTCCACCCTCTTCCTACAGACCAGATGTCTTTAAAGTTGGTCTCCATGGAGCAGTCAGCCAGGTCACCTGCTAGTCTCCTCCGTTTGTCATGTCAGGTACATTCTAGACAGCATCCTGGGCAGTGGCCCAGCCCGAGTGGTCATGGGATCATTGTGCTGGCATTGGTCCTGTGAAGTGTCTGTCCCATCTTCTGATCCCCACATCAGGACTCCACTTCCAGGGCCCAAGAGTGTGGCCTCACCCCATCCTGTCCTATCCTGGGCGGACTCTGATGATATGTGTCTGACAGTTCATGGAGCTCTTCCCTGCTTTCGCATAATCTGATTTTTATTGTAACCTGGGTGGACCAGGGTGAGTATCCCAGTTTTATAGATGAGGAAACTGAGAAGCAGAGGGTAAGAGACTCAGCCAGTGGCAGCTGCAGGGACTACAAATGGACTCACATGTCCTCTAGAATCATACTTTTAAACCAAAGGTGAAGAAGAGGGAAGGCACGCTGACTATTCCAGCCAGTTTCTTCATGTAAACATGGCATTCAGCTACCCATTGGTGGCCCTCTAGGTACTTCATTCATATGTGCAGAGGAGAGCATCACTTCTCTGGGAGCGACCTCCACAACCTGGTCACCTGATGAGGCGGCAGCTGCTCTTAGGTCTTGCTGCTGCTGGTTGGCTGTCCTCCCTGGGGTCCCGGGGCCCTCACAGGATCTCCCTCTGAAGCCTGAGTCTGGACCTTGCTCCTCAGGTCATGGAGAATTGTCGTGTAACAGCTGGGAGACATCTGATTCAGGCTGCTTGTTTTACAGGCAAGAACCTTACCTCACACCCGTGCTCCTGCCGCTCTGGGCCTCTCGACACCCTTGACAGAATTGCCTTTGTGGGTCTTCCTCCCTCCAGCTGGAGGTGGGGAGCCTGTGGGTGCAGAGATGAGCTGTGAGCCTCTTCCTGGATGTGCAGTTGTGGGTGTTTTCCTCAGACTGGGCCTGTAGAATCATTTTGGGTGGGATGTTCATGTCCCCACACACTCACGTGTTCAAACCTCAACCCCAGTGGGACGATGTTTGGAAGTGAGGCCTTTGATCTCTCTCTCTTCCTGTGTATACCCACCAAGGAAAGGCTAGATGAGGACATCATGAGAGGTCAACCATTGGGAAGCCATGGAGAGGGCTCTCACTGGATACCAGATCTTGGCACCTCAATCTTGGATTTCCCAGCCTCCAGACTGTGAGAAATGAGCCTCAGTTGTTTAAGCCACCCAGTCTATGGTATTTTGTTAAGGCAGCCTGAGCTAAGACAGTTATGAAAGTTCTAAGCGGGAAAGGCCATTGAATAATGTTTGGTCAAAACCTCTCATTTTGTCCATTTATTTATTCATTTGTAAATACCGAATATTTTTGTGACAGGCTTGAGAATTCAGTGATGCATGAAATAGAAATGGTCTCCGATTTTATAAGAAATTATCATTTATTGGGAGAGACAAATATCAAAGAGAGTTTTTTTCAATTTAGATTTTCCATTGTGAGTAGGGCTGTGCAGGAATGCAGTGAGCTTTGGCAGCATTTACCAGCGGGCCCGAATTTTGTCTGGGAAGTCAGCAAACGTCTCTCTGAGCAAGTGTCATTTAAGCTGAGCCTTGAAGGACAAGTAGAACTTAGCCTGGTGGAAAGGCAGGATTGGGGTGGGGGGGCATTTTACAGAGAGGGGACAGGGTGTAGCCTGAGCCAGTCAGCAGCTGAACTGGGGCTAGCGGAGAACAGATAGAGCTCCAGGCCCTGCATTCTCTCCACACCCCGTGCAGGGCTCGTGGTAGCCCCGTGTCAGACTTGTGTGCTTACAGAAGAGGGGAGCTGATGTACATATGTTGGGGTGGGCACACCAGGTGGGTGAGGCAAGGTGGGCAGAGACATGGGGGAGGGGAGGTGACTTGGGAAAACAGTGGGAGGGAGCAGATCAGCCCCTGACTTGGAGTGGAGGCTCCTACAGAAGAGGAGTGAGCAAGTTGGAAGGCACAGGTGGATGGAAGGATGAGAACATTCGGTTGGGATCGAAAGGGAAGGGCCTGTGAGACACTGGGATCAGCTGTCGTCTCAACAGTCTGAACATTTATTCCAGGCTTGTTCTAGGAAGGGTTTATGGTAACTTAGAAAGATTCCTACTCTGATTAGTTTGCTTTTGGGTACATAGGCTAGAATCCCAAATTCTCATGTTTTTATACCCCTCATTAGGTCTGGCTTTGCTGCTTAATTCCTTCGCTTTTTTCCTTCTCTACCTCCTGTCAGGACCCGTGAGCACTTTATGTGTGCCCAGTATGGTCTAGATGCTGGGGTTACAGAGACAGTAAGAGATAATCCCTGCCAATGGGGAGCCCCAGGACACAGAAGGGATATGTGTGTGGAGGGGAGACTATCTTCTTCTGCCGGGGTGTAAGCCAGGAGACCACTGCGAAGACTTGGGGCCTGTGGGTGGATGAGTGAAGCAAAGAGATGAATGTTACCAGGCTCATCAGCCTCTGTTGATCTTTTGACAACAGGTTAGGTAGGGATCAGGCTTTCTGAGGAGGACCCAGGTGCTCAGGGATGAATGGGTGGATGATGGATGGCTGGATGTTCACAGCACTAGTCAAGGCTCCTTGAAAAAAGGACAGCTGACGACCAAGTACAGTTAAGGATCCTGGTGTCTCCTACTCCCTGCTAGTTGACAGTTGCTGACAATAGGTTCTGTGTAGGGTTAACTGGTTTAGAGACTGCTGGTTAAGAGTTTCTCCTGTTCGGTGAAATTTCACTGTTTAAAGAAGATAAATGAGGTTTCATAGTTAGATTTGGAGCTTTTATTTCTCTGGTGGCTTGAGTCTCAGAGGGGACTTTAATCCACGGGTAGGGTGGTCTCTGGTAAAGAATTTGTGGTTTCTTAAAAGATGATTTGCCTGGCCCTGCCCATGCAGGCCTCCCTGTCGGTGAGGAGAATCCCCGCTGGTGGCTGGGTGAGTGCTGCGGCACATGGCTGTACCTGGCAAGTGCAGGGAGGCTGGGGTGCAGGAATCATTTATTCTTTTTGTTTAGCCTTGGGGCAGACTTGTAAGGTGCAGCCTCTACTGCGAGGGCACCTCATTTCGGGTTCAGTTCCAGAGGGTTCTTGCTTGCCTTTCGCCAGCCTGCTCATTCCTTCATCCTTACCCTTGTTTCTTCTGCGTGCTCCCCTGCATCCCAGCCACAGACTCCGTGCCTTCCCTGTGCAATGTCTCATCCATCCTTCAGCCACTTACATATTCCCAGCTCGCCCCGTGAGGAGCCTGACTTTCTTGGCGGCTTCCATTTCAAATGACTGACTCAACATTCTTTTCTCAAATGAACAATCCTCTTGTGAAGTAATTACCCCTGCTTGCCATGACTGTTGTTTTGCAAGGTTTTTTTGAACACTGCATTGGCTTAATGTGGAGGTGTATTTGTTTTACAGGAGTCCTTTTAAACGACAGGGTTGGGAACCAGGATGACACTGGCTTCTAGGCAGACGGGTCTGACGTGCTCTCCAGGCTATGTTGGCATTATGATCAAGACTCTGTAATAAAGAATCACATTAAAACAAGGTTATATTTCTTATAATCAGTTCCATCAAGTAATGGATTGAGGATTTTGGAAAGAGAAACCAAAGTCTTCAAAAAGGAAAGAGAGGAGAATGAGAGAAGGGGATAAAAGAACCCTAAACAACTTAGTTACACAAATGGCTTTTGTATTACTGCGACAAAATTGCTTAGAAATATAAGCTAAAGAGGGCAAACAAGCTGGGTTTGGTAGGTGTACTCTCTGTTCCCTGTCTTGTTTTTCTGCTCTAAAGTATAGTGCTGTGTTGATGTAGGGATGTAACTGCTATGAATATTGATGGCAGCAAAAGCTTTTTTTTTTTCTTTCTCCTGCCTGGCCCAGTAAATAAAGCACAAAGGATAAAAAGGGAAGAGAAATTGTAAAATCAGTGTGCTGTTTCCAGCTTATCTTGTTCCCTGAGAACTCTAACTCTTGAAAACATACTGACAACCTACCTGTAGTGGTCAGGGTCTAATTTGGGTGTAGCAGGTTGGTATTTTCAGGGATTTTTGCTTCTGAAAAAATCTCAAAGTTAGCATTCAGCGTTAGTGTCGCTGCTTCATTCAAGTCTCCCTGGATCTCTCCTCTGTAGCCGGCAGCAAAGTCACTTGCTGTTGCTGAGAGCATCCACAGTGGTGTGGGTGCACCTCTGGTGGAAGCCTGCCACTCAGGGCTGTGGCAGTGAGTGGGAAGACGAGCCCTTGCTCTCATGAGGCACACAATGGACTCCAGAGTAAACAGAGGAGTCCTGGGATGTGTGTGTGGGGCACAAGCGGGCATGTGTGCTGCTGCTCTGGGAGATTTCAGCCACTCATACTGGCCTGGCTGTGTGGAGGGAGTGGGTTAAGTGGTCCAAGAAGGTCTTCACACCCTGCTAAAGGGTGTAGGGTGCATGGAATGAGCCAGGCTGAGAACAGGACCTGTGGGGAGATCTGGAGGAAGCATGGATGTGGAGGCTGGGGATGAGCTAGGCTTTTAAAATTGAAAACACATTGACTCTGGCTAACTTACACCACAAAGGAATTTATTAGACCGCTAGGATGGTGTTCAGAGCATCAAGGGATGCTCCGAGGGCAGGTTAGGAACGACCTGGGGACTTGGGGGTAAAGAACTGATGGAACTGGCTTTTCAGCATGACCACTGGGGAATCAAGGTTGAAGATAAAGGCTGGGGTACAGCTGAGTTTGGATGATTCCCCTACTGGTAAAGAGAAAGAATGCTGTTGCAAGACATGGGGAAGTCACATCTAGGACTGGGTCTCACCTGCGACAGAGGGGTAGCCCAGCATGGCTTAGGTGAAATAGTGGTCACATATAACAAAGCAAGTCCTTGCAGGGGAGAAGTGGTTTAACCCTTTGGCCCTGTCAGAGGGCTCAAGATGCAGAACTGCTCTTTGTCAGTTACGTCTCCTAGAAGGTTCTCTGAGCGCACATTAGAAACCCCCACCTCCCCCACCAGACTAAACTTTTCGAGGATGGGGACCATAATGGAGACATTTTTCTAATCCTGGCTTCTGGTATGGAGCACATCACACAGAAGAGATGCTAAGTATTTCCAGAAACAAATTGATTTGCCCCCTTGCACTAGGCATCTTGATAAGTGAATTCTGTGAATTCCATTTTCCTAAGGCATTGGTGACTTTCCCTGTGTCCTACAGAGGAAAGTTTATATTAGAGGACTTTATGGCCCATATGCAAGAGTTTTAATTACCGATGATTTTTCATTTACTTATTATTTACATAGCTTTTTTGCTAGCCAATGCCTCTTGTAAAATTAATCACACACATCCTAGTTAGTCCATATTTCTTTTGAAACCAAAGTTGTATGAAGAAACCTTTATAAAAGAGACAAGAGCCAACATTTTTAGACTTGCTGACAGATGCATTTTCTACAGCTCATGGAATGTCATGAGCTGGAACTGGAAAGGTTCGAAGAGCCCTCCAGCCCAAGGGTGGCATCTGGAAGGTCTTTGGCAGTCCAGCGGGGATAGCTGCTGGGTCTGTGAGAAGTGGATTCAGAGGCTGAGTCCAGGCTCCCTGGAAACATGTGTGGTGACCCAGCTTCCCTGTCAGCCAGGAGAGGCGGCAAGCCAGTGAGGAGGCCATGGGTTTGCCATCCAGATTCCCTTCCCTGACTGCGCTGGTGAGGAAACTTAGGTCCAGAGAGGAAGAGGGACTTGCTGAGGTCACCTTGTTGTTCAGTGGCACAGCCAACCCTGTCTTAGAAGTCAGACGGAAGCCCAAGAAGAATACAGGGTCAAGCGGATGCATCTTCCTTTCTTCCAAAGGACGTTCAATTCAAAGCCCTGTGGGAATCTCTGTTGTCCCCTTGTGCTTTTCTGGGCCTGATTTGGCAATCTTAGGAGGAGAACATGCTGCATTTGGCAAATGTATGCAAATAACAAGCATGCCATTATGTCCTAGGCAGAGTCACTGCACACACATCAGGGCAGGTGGCAAAATGCAGTCATGCAGCCTGGGATGAAAAGCATATTACACTCCGTTGCATATGAGAAATTCAGTGTTAGAATTAAAATGCTTTCCTGGTCCAGATACAGTTTTTATAGTTCCATTTCTCTTAATGAAGCTTTGTTTGGAGAAAAATGCTCTGAGATACTGATTCTAATCCCTATTTCTTTTTCTTCCTCTTCCCCACCCGTCCCCCCATTTTTTGTTTTATTTCTTTGTTTCTCTTTGCAGGAAAAAGTAGAATATGCCTTCCTGATTATTTTTACAGTCGAGACATTTTTGAAGATTATAGCGTATGGATTATTGCTACATCCTAATGCTTATGTTAGGAATGGATGGAATTTACTGGATTTTGTTATAGTAATAGTAGGGTAAGTCCCTTTCATTTGGGGAAATGTTTGGAAAATGGGAGGTGGGAGTAACAGAAAACAGTCTTCTAAGGAAACAGTGTTGCTCCTTTATGAGTGATTGCAGCCAGAACCTGTCATGAATTCTTTGAAGCCTGGTGATGCTGTTGTCAGTCTCTGGGCAGAGACTGACTTGAAATTCTCTCATTGTTACTCCCTCTTTCAGTAACGTGTTCTGGAAGAAAGTTTAAGCTCAGCTCGTGATGTGAGAGGGTTCATCTTACTACACCCTGGGTCTCCACATATAGGCCAGCCCCGCTGGTGATTTGAGTCAAATGGGTAGAGTTCTTCTACTTAGCACCTTGTTAAGTTAAAAAAAAAAAAAACCAACAGTGAAAAAGTAATAAATCCTTCATAGGAGTGAGGTACTCTGCCATTTAACATCCCTTGAGCAAAGCCATTAATTTTTTATGCTGACTTGGGGGAAAAGCTTTGGGACGCCAGTATCCCATTTTAAATAACAAAACAAGTGTTTGAAAAATGTCAGATATCCGGCATGAAATGAAATAAGCCAGAAAATGCAGAGAAGCAGGCATGTTCCCGGAATCCTGTCACGGGAAGAAGACACCAACAGTTTCAGTTAAAGGAAAATATTAAAATAAAAAAGTGGCCTGTGTTATTCTGGTCCTTCAACACCTGGATGTGTTGCCAGCAGGAGAAAAATGAATCATTGTCAGAGAAATACTGTGTCTTTGGACCAAATACTCGCATAGGAAAATAAAATCTAGCCCTTTGCTGAGTCTTAGTTACCCAGCTATAAAATGGGTTGCTCCTAAAATTATATTTGCTCCTATAGAGAGAGATTGTTAAATGGCCTTTGTGTTTTTGTCTCCATGACTTCATTCAAATGCCTTTTGCAGTGGAGCAAGGTGATTATTCTTTTGGATTATTCTTTATCATGAATCCTTTGACTTTTCATGAGAGACTAGTACTGATGGATATTGAGAGAGTGGGATAAATTTTGAGCCTGTCTTTTCAAATTTAAGAAGTTAAAGTGGGATCCAAAGTGGTGGCCCAGCAGGATGATTAGACTTCTGGAGAAAATGTTAATGTTAACTTTTGCAAAAAACACCATAGTAAATTGGAGTCTGAGGCATTGCTGCAAAGGTAGTGCTAAAAGCAACAGGTAGTAGTTATATATGTGCCATGCCTTCCTATATTTGATGAACTCTAAGAAGGAATGGCAGACAGGAGCCTTGCAGGTCTGTTGGTTCTGGAATAATCTTGCTGGGCATCTTCTGACTGGACTTTCTGTTTAGCTAGAAGATGGAGATGCTTAGCTCCATTTCTTGTGTTCCTACCCTACAATCACCTCAGCTTTCTGGCTGGAGGCATTTTTCAGATTGTCACACAGCCCAAAGACAGGGAACTCAGCAGAGTGTGGTGTTCTCATTGAGTTGAAGAGATAGAGTTCAGGAAGGCTGAGGTGGCTAAAATTTAAGAGGCATATATGAGAGTGGGGAGGGAGCTATTCAGAGAAACAGCTCCATAAATATGCCCTGGGGTCCTCTTGAGTTTTGGCTGAAGACTTAGCTACACTTACATGGGGTAAGGCCAGGCAAAGAATACTACTGGGGAGGAAAGGAAAGCTGGGGGTTGGAGGGGGGACTACAGCTGAGTAATAGCTAGAGATCACGTAGGTCTAGGAGTTGTTTAAGTTGAGACCAGCCAGACTGGAAAGCCCTCACTGAATACCCTGGACTGTCAGTAGAGATCCCAGAAGGGCCATTAGTAGCAGGGCTAAACTAACTTTAGAGCAGAGGTTGGCAAACTATGATCAATGGGCCAAATTCAGCCTGATACCAATTTTTGTAAATATTATTGTCACAAGCCATGTGCATTTGTTTACATAGTTGAATATTTTAGGTCCACAAAGCCTAAAATATTTACTGTCTGGCCCCTTATGAAACAATTTTGCCAACTCCTGCTCTAGAGTGAAAAACAACTGAAGCCCTTGCTGCTAATGTTTGAAAAGAAGCCTGAAAAGGATCAAGCTGACGTGCAAGGAACTTAAGTGCTTAACAGAACAAAACTCAACACTTTTTAAAGGAAGACAACAAAATCCAGATACTTAAAGTGTTTAGCATCTGGTCAGATATTACTAGGCATATGAAGAAATATGACCCATGACCAGCATGAAATTCCATCAGTAGAAAAAGACCTAGAAATGACAGAGACGATGAAATTAGTAGAGTATTACTTTATAAGACTTTTAAAACAGCTATTATAAATATGTTTATGGATTTAAAGTAATACATGACTACAGTGAGAAAAGATGGGACAATGTAAAAAAGACAAATAGGACTTCAAGATCTGGAAAGTATATCTGAGATGAAAAATTCCTGGGTTGGCTTAACAGCAGATTAAATACAGTAGAAGAAAATAATCAAAGAATTTGAAGACATACTAGTAACTCAAAGAATAATGATGGAGACTGAACGAACACCATCTTAGTTACCTGTGGGACAGTATCAAGTAATCTAACATACATATGTTTGGAGTCCCAGAAAAGAGGGGAGATGGAGGGGAGACAAAAAATTTTTGAAGAAATGAGTCCAAATTTTCTAAATGTGATGAAAAATACAAACATAAATCCAAGAAGCTCAACAAAGCTCAAGCAAAATAAACATGAAGAAAGCTACATCAAGGCACATCATGTTCATAATCAAATTGCTCAAAACCAGAGATAAAGGGAAAGTCTTAAAAGTGGAGAAAAAGACATTGTAGACTTTTGTCAGCAGCTGTGCAAGCCAGAAGACAATAGAGAGATGTCTTTAAAGTGCTAGGGGGAAGTATCAGTCTATAATTCTTATTTGATGAAGATATCTTTAAAAACTGAAGTAAAAAAAAAAATTTCAGATAAACCACAGCTGAGGAATCACCACTACTAGACCTGCACCTTAACAAAGGAATTTCTTCACATTGAAGGGAAATAACAACAGATAGAAATAAGAATCTATACAAAAGAAATGAAGAATACCAGAAAGCATAAATTCATATGTAAATATAAAAGCATTTTTCTCATTTTAAAGTATTTTTGAAAGTAATTCATTACTTAAAGCAAAAATAATAACAGTGTATTGTGGGGTTTATAGCATCTCTAAAAGTAAAATATATGACAACATTAGCACAAAGGACAGAAACAGGGAAATAGGTATATACTATAGAAAACTGCTTGTGTATTTGGTGGAGTTATTATTTGAAGGAAGACTGGTAAGTTAAAGTTGTAAGCCCTAGAGCACAGGCCAGCAAACTTCAGCCCATAGACCAAAAATGGTTTACTGCCTCCCCCAATCACTGACACCACATTGACAAAGTATTTTGCTGTCTGCTTTAGGAGATTAAGTTTTATTGGAAGACAGTCACACTCACACATGTTTATGGCTATTTGGTGTTAGGATGGCAAAGTTGAGTAGTTGTGACAAAGACCCTATGACCTGCAAATCCTAAAATAGTTGCTAGCTGGCGCTCTACAGAAAACTTCTGCTGACACTTGCCCTAGAGAAGTCACTGGAAAAATAAAGAGGTATAGTTAATGAGTCTGTATTGGAGATGAAATGGAATTTTTAAAAAGCTCAATTAATTTAAAAAAAATGGAAGAAAAAAATGACAATGGACAGGGCAAATAGGAAACAAATACACGAAGCACACACTGATAGAACTGAAAGAGGGGATAGACAAATCGTCAGTTGTAGCTGTATATTTTAATACTCCTCTTTTGAGGAGTGTTGCTAGACCATCTAGACAGAAAATCATTAAGGATATGGGGAGAGTTGAACAGTACTATCTACCAACTTGACTTAATTGACTTTTTTTGAACACCATACCCAACAAGAGCAGAATAGACATTGTTTTCACATGCACGTTGAACATTCACCACAAGACATATTCTGGGCCATAAAACAAGTCTCAGTGAATTTAATAAGATAAAAATCATAAAATTATGTGTTTTGAATGAATTTAGCAATTTTTAAAAAATAAAGTCAGTGTAAAAAAGCATGTGAATTTCTGTATCCTAGTCATGAAAAACTGGAAAATGAAATTTTAAAGATAATGTTACTTACTATAACATCAAAAAACATGAACAATTTAGGGATAAATAGCACACTGAAAATGACTAAACCTGCTGAGAGAAATTCAAGAAGATCTAAATGAATGAAATGATGTACCATATTCATGGACTGGAAGACTCAATATTGTTAGGATATCAGTTCTTCTGAAATTGCAGTATAGGCTGAATCCTACTCTAAATTCTGGCAAGGTTGTTGTAGAGAATGACAAATTTATTCTAAAATTTATATGGAAATTAGAGAGGCTCTAGGATAACCAAAGAAATCTTAAAGAAAAAAACTGGAACCTGATTTAAGACTTCCTATAAAGCTACAGTAGTCAAGATAGTGTGCTAATAGAGTAAGAAATAGACATAAAGATCAATGGAATAGTCTAGAAATAGATCCATATGGATGTGATCAATTGATTTTAGACAAAGGTGCTGTGATGAGTCAATGGGTTGAGGGAACAGTTTTCAATGAATAGTGCTGAAACAGTTGTTTATCCATATGAAAAAAGACTTTCCATTCTGACCTCACACCATATACAATTATTACCTTGAAATGGATCATAGACTTAAATGTAAAAGCTAAAACTGTAAAATTTCTAGGAGAAAATATTTATGACTTTAGGGTAGGCAGAGATTTCTTAGGACCCAAAAAGCACTAGCCATAAAAAAAAAATTGAAATTTTGAACCTTATTAAAATTTAAAACTTTTCCTCAAAAGGGATACTATGAAAAAGATGAAAAGATAGGGCACAAAATGGGAAAAAAATATTCCCAGTATATATATATGACCAAGAACTTGTATTCAGAATATATAAAGAACTCTAAACACTCAAAGTTCAGAAGACAACCCAATACATAAATGGGCAAAAGATTTGAACAGATCTTCACAAAAGAAGATATGTAGGTGGTCAACAAGAACCTGAAAAGACGTTCAGCATCATTAGTAATCAGAGAAGTGCCAACTAAAACAACAGTGACACGGCACTACATATCCACTAGTATTAGTAGAAGGACTGACAGTTAACAGAAGTTAACCACCATATGGAGCAGCTGGAGCACACTGCTTATAGAAATGGAAAATGGTGTATCTCTTTGGAAAAGATTGCTAGTTTCTTACAATGTTAACCATACACTAACCATATGACCATATTACCAGTACAGCTTTTGGGTACTTACCCAAAATAAATCAAAGTACATGCTCACAAAGAGACTTGATTCATAATAGAGAAAAACAAGAAACAGTCCAAATAACTCTCAGCAGGTGAATGGACAAGCTCATTGTGGTATATTCACACAAAGGATTATCGCTCAACAATAAAAAGAAATAAACTGCTGATAAATGTAACAGCTTGAATGAATCTCAGAAATGTGGAAAGCAGAAGCAGATGAACGAAAAGGAGAGCATGCTGTGTGATTCCATTTATGTAAGATTCTAGGAAAGGGAAAAACACCCCAGACTGATAAATAGCCAATCACTAGACCTAAAGCTGAGCTTGGAGGTAGGCAAAGAGGCAAGAGAGAACTGTTTGAGATATTGCAAAGGCTCTCTGTCTTGGTTATGGTGTTTTGTTACTTGGGCTTATGCATTTGTCAGAATTCATTGTACACCTTAAATGGGTGTATTTTATTATATATCAATTAAACTGTAATAAAGTTGGTTTAAAAATAAAAAAATCATCTAGGAAACTTTAAGTAGAACTGGACTTGGTTTTTTTCTCATTAAATATGAAAAACTTCAGAACATCAGATTACTCTTTATCTAAAATATGTACTAAATTGTAGTCAAAGAACTCAGAAGGAAAGTTTAAACAGAAAAAGAAAAATCAAATTATTATGTCTTCCCTTGACTCAAATTTCTACGTACTTAAGTTTCCAACTGCAGACTCTATCCTAATCCAATGGAGTTTCCATTCCAAGTCAACTGTGACCTATTGCTTTTGTCAAGGTTCCCAGGAACAGAAACGTTAAGAAAGTAATTGATATTTCTAAAATGTTAACTGTTAATAATGTTCAGTGTGTCTACCAGAGCTGATACTATTCTCTGCATAGAAAAGTTTGATCTAAGCCAATTTTTATCCCACTCTTCAAATTTTTAAAATCAACATATTTGTTAAGCATTCATGCTCATCACTAAGCTTTTGGGAGCATGGGAGGTTCACTCTGGTGCTTCTGATTTGTATTGGTTTGGGTAGCTCGTCGCCTTTTTCTCCTGTCTTGCAGTAAACTTTTTATAACAACCTAGGATCAGATACTTTCTCCTCTTGTACTCATCTCTTCGGGCAACATGGTCCTTATTTTGGTTGTGGTGGGGGAGTGGTGAAAGGGTAGAATCACAGAGCATTAGAATGGGAAGGTCAAGGCTCTGGATCATTAATCCAGTTTTCTCAGTTTACAGAGAAGGAAACTAAACCCCAGAGAAGAAGAGGGACTTTCCTAATGTCCTAACTCTTAGAAAGAGAAGCCAGCCCTGACCCCTTACACCCTCTGGCTGTCTGCACACAACAGCCAGCTTCTCTCTCGGACTCAGGCTCCTCTGATGGGAGAGAGCCATTGTTCACCTGTTTTCAAGGGCATTGCTGAAGAACAGGAGATAAAAGGACCATAAAGTGTACACTGCAAAACACCAATACTTGAAAGCAATCTTAAGTCACCACCGGCATAAAGTACTTTCCTATCCCTTTGGGATGAAAATTCCTGTGGCTGCTGCATTTCAGAAGAGTTTGAGGTTTTCTTTCTTCCTTTTCCTTTGTTTTTGTGACACTGTGAACTTGTTTTGGAGGGGACTTTTAACTTTAGCCTTGCTGCAGGGAGTTACAGTAATTAAAAAACTATGCTAATGAGAGACCTGTCATAAATTTGATATATTTTCCCAGTCATAACCAGGGAGAGCCCACCCTCTGTAGTTTTGAAAAGGTAAAGACCTGACTGATTCCCTCCCTGCTCCTCCACCCACAGCCTAGGTTCCTTGCTAATTGCTGTACTGTTATTAAAACAAATGACTGGTCTTTAAATGCCCCGGAATGACATGACTATGCCCAATCAGGACTGTAATCAGACCACCCTACGTTTTATGGACTCAATGTCTTGGTGATCCTGAGGCAAGCCAACGGGCGCAGAGCTTCTGCTTTGGCTGCTAATTAAACTTTAGAAACCTTTGCTTTGTTGCTGGGCCAATCATACCCACAATCTGATAGGCCAGAGTTGATTCTATTTGAAACGGACAAATTTCTGTTTATTCTGAAAAACAAGCAACAATTCCAAAGAACAAATGCTTATTTGAAAGAGCAAAAGTAACTGTCAGATGAGTGGATTGCCTGGAAATAGCTTTACTCAGAAAACCTTCTGAGAGTAGGAAAAAATTTGTCGTGGCTGCCAGATACAATATTATTCACATTTCAAAAGAGAAAATGATGATATTAATACCTTCCTTTTGGTTACTGCTGTTGGCCTTTGCACAGCTCCTTAGCATCTGGATTTACATCATTCCCTGAACATCCCTCTGGAGGTGGAGGGGTGCATGTGCCAGTGACTGTATTGGAAGTGGTGTGATATATTGATTAAGATTTGGAACTTTGAAGTCAATCTTCATTCGTGGATTAATTCAGGAGACATTTTTTGAATGCTCCCTGTGTGTAAGGAACTGTTGTGCGCACTAGGCTAGAATAGACTAAATGAAAACATGAAGAAACAGACTACAATTCACTGCCCTTACGGAACGTACATTCCGATGGGGCCAGCATACCTGGATTCGTGTTAGATCTGCCACTCGTTTTGTGGCTTCTAGCAAGTTACTTGTTCTCATCCAGTTTGTTTCTTCATATGTAAAATGGAGTTCATGATTCCCGTTGCATAACGTTTTTGAGGATTCATGAGGTAATGCATGTTAAGTGCTTAGGATATACTGACTGCTCCTGAATGGTAGCTGCTACGATTATTGTCATCGTTATTGCTATTTGGGCAATTCCACTGTCATCATCGGATACCTGTCATCATCAGATACCCCTCTAGCATCCAGCCTCCAGGGGGCTGACTAGGATGCTCCATTGGCAGGAAACTGGGTGAGATCAATCCCCGACCCCAGTCCTTTTAGATGTAGGGGCCACGGCCAGGGGTCACAGTCTGATTCTTGCCTCTGCATTACCTTCCCTTTATTTAAGCAGCAGCCAATACAGAATTAGCCCTTGTTCAAAAATAACTACTATCACCATCCTGTTTTGCTTCCCTGGGTGACAGACTCTAACATTTCTTCCTCTCTTTTTCTTTCAGATTGTTTAGTGTAATTTTGGAACAATTAACCAAAGAAACAGAAGGCGGTAACCACTCCAGTGGCAAATCGGGAGGCTTTGATGTCAAAGCCCTCCGCGCCTTTCGAGTGTTAAGACCACTTCGACTAGTATCAGGAGTGCCCAGTAAGCACATTTCGTTTCCTAAAGCCCAGAGTTTGTTGATTTTTTTTTTCCTCCTGGGTGGGTCTCAGAATTATGAAATGGGGTGTGATGAGGTGAGTTGTTGTGTAGGAGTCAAGGTCTCATATGCCTTTGCCCTTTATGAAGCACTTCTGCTTGTATTGTCACTTTGGGTCTACGTGACAGCCCTGATTCAGGGGCTGGATATGATTGTTGTCTTCTTGATGTTGTGGGAGAAATTTCTCTTGTGGAGATAAAGGAGGTTGTGACGGGAAACCTGGAGGTCAGGCCTCCTGAGTCCAGTCTGGTCTTTGTTCTCCAACACCACACTACTGTCACCTCCTCCCACTCCCAAGTCTGCCCCTCTGCACGTGGCAGGTTAAGTAGATGAGGGTGTTGGAGGGCTCAGCTGACTGCCTTATTTGCAAAATGAGAGCAACCAGTGGCTAGAATCTTGAAAATTCACTTAACTCTCTAATAGAGGAACTGTTCCTGTCCACTGTGGGGAAGAGGTGAATGCTTCTGTGTCCTCCCCCACATGCAGGGCACAGTAGTGCCTGCTTAAAGGTTGTTGTGAGGACTGAGTGCAGTGATGGAGGGAGAGCCCATGCCAAGGGCTGGAGCATAGTCTTAGAGTGAGAGGTGCTGTTGTCATCCACTAGGCTACGCTACCTGTCCAGGCCAGGCGCTAGATATCTGGGCCAAGTTCAGTGCTGCTTGAGTTGAAACAGATGCCCCACCTGTGCCCTGGCCAGGAACTTCCATAAGGAGCATGGAGTGTCCTTCACCGAGTTCTGTCCCTGAGAGTACACCACCCACCCACCTCCTGGGGACTTTGGAGGGTCGAGGTCCTCCTGCCTTTCTAAGGACCATGGCTGTGAGGTGGCTGCCTGCTTTCATCTGGAGGACGGATATGGGACTGTGAGATGTGCCTTTTTTTCACAACTCGTAAAGCCATCAGAAGAACAAAGATCATGTTTTTGCCTCTCCAGAAGTTCTTCATGAAATTTTATTGAACCTGCTGGCTTTCAGAAAGCACCAAAAATTCTCCAGAAAAAAAAATTCCAAATTTAACATTTTTAAATGTAGGAAGTGGTGTTTTGTTTTGTTTTTTATGTGTACTTGTTTTTCCAGATGGTTCATTTATTTTCATTGAAAAAGATCAGTGCAAGTCAAAACCACAAAACTGTCTGGAAGCAATTGAGAAAAATAGAAATACGTTGGAAATGATCAGCCCTGTTGTGTGTAATATGATTATATGAGAAGTTCAGTGAGCAAACATGAGGTTTCAGATTCAGTTGTTACAGCTTAATCTAATTTAAAAGTAACCACGACAACTTTTTTCCCCCAAAGAGCAAATGACAGGCCGGCCTGTCTGCGGTATGTGCTGTGAGCTTCGTGGATCTGAGTCATACGTAAGGACTTCTCAGCCCATGTTCATTAACTGCCCTGGTGGGGAAACTCCAAGTCTCTCCTCAGGCCTGACTAGGCTTTGGGGAGATGGGTCGGGCCCTCTGGGTCAGGCTCTTTCCTGTGCTGGTTTGCAGCTGTGGACCAGTGATTTCTTAAGTGCCTGAAATTGTTAAAAATGCCAGGGAAGGTGTGACTGTTTACACTTCTCTGGGAACTATCTAATCCCTTCTAAAGAGAACTTGGACTGGCCTACAAGGCATGATTTTGTGTGTGTGTGTGTGAATAGATGTTCATTCATGGGAAGGTAAAAATGTGTTTCAAATAGAGCCCTTCAGATGTTTATGGAGCTCTTAACCACCCATACTCAGCTGATAAATATGTGTCTGAATCCTCGACTGTCAAGTGGGAAAGAACCCTCAAGATCACCCAGTCCACAAGTACCATCTTCTAGATGAGGAAGCTCGTGCAAGAAAGAGGTAGTGACTTAAGCAGGTTCTTACAATTAGTGGGTGGCCAAACAAGGCCAGACCCGTAGCCTCCTAGCTCCTGGCCCAGTGTTCTTTCTACTCCATTTCACTGCCTCCTTGGTTAGAATCCCATGAGATCAGCTGTACATATTGGTTGTATACAAAGGAGCCTAATGTCGTGAAAGTGTACACGTTCACATTACATACAATGTCATTATCTCATAAATTTGACTAATCCAAAATATTGAAAATTTGAAATATAATAGTGATATTGTATTTAACTGTAACAGTAATTGTTACATTGCACTTAAATGAAATGTATTAAACATAACCACATTTATGAAACATACTGCTCAGTGCCATACAATTAAGAATAACTACTGGATGATGATTTTGGATGGCCCATCCATGTCTTAAGAAAAAAAAAATGAAAAGACAAACAAAAAGCTCTTTGTCCAAGTAGATGAGAGCAGATGTTTCTTTTCCACACCGTCTATTCCTTATGGAAGATGAAAACATTAAAAGTCATCCTACTGATCATTTTTTTCCCCAAAAGAAACCACTTGAACATTTAAATATCTGAAGGCAGTACTGAGGATTTTTGTCATAATGAGCATCTGGAAAGAGGCTCTTTGCAAGTCCGAAACTCTCTTATCACTCTTCCCTCCCCATCCCTGCCCCCACCTTTTCCTGTGTACTTCTTATCATGGTGAACTTTTCTTGTAATTGCTGTTTTGTGTCTCTACATGGTGTGTTCTGACTTCTAACTCATTTAATTGTAGCATCTCAACTTCTTATATTCTTTTGTTCGTTGAATATGTATTGGGAAAGTGAGAAGATATTAGAAAAGGCCAGTTTGAAAGAGTTAGAGACCGTGAGGAGAGGAAGAGACAGACAAGAAAGGGGGAAAAGAGTGAGTTATACGGAGGGAAGCTGAGGTCATGGGTGACAGGAGGAGCGCAGGGCACACAGGCGCCTGGTGGATCAGGCAGCCTGGATCTGGTGGGGCTGTGGTTTCCTGCTAACCACTCTCCTTAAGTCTCCTATTTCCTTCCACCCAGTAACGAGTGTTGCCCAACCATCCCTCTTCCCGTGGTCTTTTCTCTTCCTGTACCATGGCTCTGAGTGTTACTCTGTGAGTAGCTTCCAGGTTTCTGTGTTCCTCCCTCATCTCACAAGTCCACGTGTCAGCTGCAGGACGCTTCCCTCTTTGTGTTAAGCCAGTGATCAAACTCACTGGGTCTAGTTGATCTCACCCCTTCCATCCTCTGCCCCTCTCCTACCTCCCTCATTCCTGAGGAGCCTCCTTTTGACAGGCTTATCTTTGTTCAGGCACTAGGATTAGCATCATGACCCTGCCTCCCCGGGCACCTTCCTCTCCCTCAGACTTGCTTGTTGAGTTCTGATCTCATCTGGATCCTTACCCTGTCCTACCTGGAGGCCCCACACCCTCCAGCTACTTCTCTGCCTCTCTTGCCTACAGCTACCCCACTTATATTTCTAAAAAGACTGCCTTTTGAATTTTCCTGGATCTCCCCCATGTATACATGTTATTAAACTTTTGTTTGATTTTTTTTACTGTTTAAAAATAGAGACTTCCCTTTGCTGATGGTCTGAAGTCTGGCGCTGTAATACGAATCCCAAACTCAGAGCTACCTAGCTTGCAATCTGCTTGTCTTTCCTGATACCCTTTCCCACTGTGTGACCGCCAGCTGAGACTCACCACCCCCAGCCCATGTGGTGCAAGCTTGCTTCTGTGCTTTTGGTGCTTTCTTCTCTCTGCCTGGAGTAGCCCCTCCCCCGTGCATGCCCACACGCCAGTGGAAATGCACCCTCCTCAGCCTTCAGGCCCTCCTGAGAGGGAGACTGCTGCCCAGTCCTCTTTCTTCTTTCATCTGTCTTTAATTTTAACGGTGTGGTATTACTCACCCAGCATCTGTGTGCTACCTTAATTTGTGTTTAATTCTTACGTCTTCTCCTAGAAAATAACCTCTTTGAGAGAAGCCACGTTATGTAACACATCTCCACACTCCGCAAGGCACCTAAACCTTGCGCTTGCCGCGAGGTAGATGTTCAAGGAATTTTGTTAAATGGATGAATGAATGTGTAAATGAGTGACTTTCATATCCAGCAGTCCCCTCTCCCGGCCTTAGTTTTTCCATCTTTTAAGTTGAAGGAGTTGGATTAGATGATCTTTAAGGTTCCTTTTTAACTTATCTCACATCCAGGCTTAATGTTAAAAGCTATGGAAAAAAAAGAAAAGCTATGAAATAGCCCTTCGAGTTTTATTACTATGTGTCATACACAGATCAGGCATCATTAGGAATTTTATACACACACACACACATAAACACATATGTCATTGAAATATTTCCTAGCTCACTAACTTATTTTTCTCTTTCCTAGGTTTACAAGTTGTCCTGAACTCCATTATAAAAGCCATGGTTCCCCTCCTTCACATAGCCCTTTTGGTATTGTTTGTAATCATAATCTATGCTATTATAGGATTGGAACTTTTTATTGGAAAAATGCACAAAACATGTTTTTTTGTTGATTCAGGTGAGTAATGAAATGGTAGATAACCTTACTTTTTAAAAATTCAGCTTTCCCAAAAATAACTTCTGCAGTTTGGGGAAAATCTAAAACAAAATGAGAGAGAGAGAGAGAGAGAGAGAGAAAAGAAAGCCAAATACACCAGTAAATCTAAGCCAGTTGTTAGTTTGAATTATATTCAGAATAAATGAGAATTTAGTCTCCTTTTCTATCTTAATTTCCTATGTAATGTATTCTGACAAGGACTCTGAAAACTAGACCACGAGGTGAATCAGCAGTGTTGTTTTGTATAGGCTGAAGAAAGGTTCTGTAAAAGTGAGGACAGAGGAGAGAGCAGTGGACTCTGAGTAGAGGAAATGGCAAATCCCATGAAGGAGGGAATATGTGAAGTGAACCTTGAAGGACAAGAGGAGTCCAAGACAGCGTAGCTGGGACGTAGGGCGTTCCAGGGTCTGGCAAGGGGACAACAGCTTCTGTGGCTTGGTTTCCTGATGCTCCCCTCTCCCTTGAGTTCTGAAGCCTTCCTCCTCTGTTGGCAGATGTTGTAGCTGAAGAGGACCCAGCACCATGTGCGTTCTCAGGGAATGGACGCCAGTGTACCGCCAATGGCACGGAGTGTCGGAGTGGCTGGGTTGGCCCCAATGGAGGCATCACCAACTTTGATAACTTTGCCTTTGCCATGCTCACCGTGTTTCAGTGCATCACCATGGAGGGCTGGACAGACGTGCTCTACTGGGTAAGCAGCTTGAGGAGAGAGTCTGTGGAATGTTCTTTCCTTGGATAGAAGTGTTTCATTAGCTAGAGCCATTGGCTAGAAAAGAAACCCCAGAAGTGAGTTCTTTGGGAAGGGATGCAGACCCTCCCTTCACTCAGGACCTGTCATCCCCACCTCAGGGCCTTAGTTTCAGCTCTAGAAAGCCGCTACAGAATGTTGGCTCTCTCCATCCCCAGTCCCACTGGGCTGGTTTTGCCCAGCAGTCTGGTTTTTAGGAGGAACTCCAGCAGGCCAGGGCTGTCCTGATTAAATGCTTAGAAAGCCAGAGGTCATTTCCCCAGTTAAGAGGCTCCTGGACTCCATGGACTAAATCTTGTTCTACTAGGCCCTATACAGGAGATAGACAACATGAACTGGATCCTTTTCATGCTTTCCATTGCTTAGGACAGCCTTAAAGCCAAAGTCGGGTTTTCCCTTATTACAGTATTTCCCTTTTGCATCTTCAGTATTACTATAAATCAGCCCAGCATAAGCCCTCTGCTCTCTCCGTTTTTTCTTTGGAGTCAGGACCTCTGGCAGAGCATGCAGAGGTGGCTCGTCAGCCTTCCGGGGCTGGTGGAGCTGTCTGTGAGCACAGAGGGATACCCTTTGTGTGGTTGCCGCCTGGTTCTTATTCCTGATGGAGCCAGGGGGTTGGCTATAAATGAAGAGCAGTCATATTTTAACAGCCTTTTCTCAGAGCAGAGTTTGTTTGTTTACTTCTTTGCCTGATAGAGTTGGGAAAAGCTCATAGAAGTTTAGAAATGATTTTCCACGGCACAGAGTTGCTGGAAAAAACAGCCGACTTGCGGATTTTGAGCCTAAACTCAAGTCCAAACAGGATTAACCCAGATTCCAATAATGATTTGTTATAAGGCAGTTAGTAATAAAATACTTCTTGAATGAGCAGTCTCTAGTTAGAATGCCTGCAGATTGAGAAGGAGCTTCTGACAGGATCTAACTTTCAGACACTTGATTGAATTTCCCATTACTCTGTAACTTCAGAGATTGTAGCATGTAATGGTTATGAATAGAGTTTTTGCTTCCCTTCACCAGTGAGCACCATACTTACAGGATTGTAGGAGTCCCTGTATATTCAATGTTAAGCAAAGGAGGTATGTTTTTATTTTCATCCCTCAAGTATGAATCTAGTTTGGTAATAAGGTTTTTTTAAGCATCACCAACATGTTCTATCTTGCCCCCCTCCTTTTCTTATTGTCATAGGAGAGTGTGTGTGTGTGTGTGTTTGTGTGTGTGTGTGTACGCGCGCACGAGTGTGTCTCTCTGTGGGTATGCACATCTGTTATTTATATCCATAACACAATGGCTTTCATGAAGAGGAAGAAGGAAAGAGATTCTATTGGATGAGCCAGGTCCATGGCCCTGCAAGGGGACCCTCTAATTATGTAAAGTGTTTGTTTTCACTGTTACTTCCTAAGTTGCAACTCCTACATAGATTAGTGACATTCTCATAACCAGTCTTCCCTTGGAGTTTCTGATAAATAGAAAAAGTATCATCCAACTAGCCCAAACTGATCCTTCCCCCACACAAAGAGTACAGAAGACAACATTCTGATTGAAAACAAACAGACAAAAAATCTGTGACTCCCCACAGCTCTGTTCTCCCTATTGTCACAGTGAATTGTCCGTTGCCGATCCAACATGCCTTGACTAATGGACAGTTTTATCCTTTATTATGTTTCTGCACGTTGATCCTCTCATGACGATGTTCCTGTTGCCACGCAAGTGAAAACTCTGGGAGTGTGTGATGAAAGGAGAGGAAACTCCATGCACCCAGAAACAAAAGTTTCACTTGCTTTCCTGAGAACCGTTAAGTATCACCTAAGATGATATAATTATTACCTCTATTATTCATATGACAATCACAGAGCTAATAATTTGACAATATAATAATTACATTCTCTATGAATTACATGGCATCTTTATTCCAACGGAGGAACTCCAATAATTTACCAACATTATTCCAGTCTATATCCCTTTATAGAACATCTCAGAAACAGTGGAATACAGACCCCTGGACATCCCCAGGGTCCTACTGCAAGTGCTGTGGTCCATGATCTAGAACAGGGGTCTACAGACTTTTTTATAAGGGGCTAGGCCATATTTGGTCTTGCAGACTGTAGTGTCTCTGTCACAACTACTCCAGTTTTGCCCATGTCACTTGGAAGTAGCTGTAGACAACATGGGAACCTGTGGCTTCCTTCTGATAATTATCTGTGGACACTGAAATGTGAATTTTGTAGCGCTTTCCTGGGTCTTAAGATACTGCTGATTTTTTTCCTCACCATCTAAAAATGTAAAAGCCATTTTCAGCTCATGGGCCATGCGGAAGCAGGTGATGGGCTGGGTTTGGCCTGCAGATCGTAGTTCAGTGACCCCTGGTCTAGACTAGAACCCAGCCCTCTGTCCTTGACATTCTTCCACTGTCAGAGGTTCATGAGCTCTTCTCAAACACTAGGGGGCAGCTCAGTAATGTCTTCCAGAGTGCTCAGAAAGATCTTATTCTCTGAAACATGTCAGGTTGCTTTTAATTACTTGTTGATTGCATTTATTAACTCAGCATAGACTAGGCAGGAGCCAGGGCCCCAGCCTTTTCCATACTTTATGGGCCACGGTCGGCTGGAAGCCACACAGTTCTGTTCCAGAACAGGACATCCCTGCCCAGCACAGCACCTGGCCCAGAGCAGGTGCTCGGCAAATACCAGTTACACTTCAGGTGTCTCATCCCATTGCTTCAGTGTAGATGCACCATGTTTAAATGCCATTTTTATCCACAACCAGGATGTAAAGGGAGCATCTGAGACAGAACTAAGGAGATTAGATTTTAAATGTTGATTGCGAGGAGATTTCTCAGTCCTTTAGGTGTTTGTATATGATGGACAAAGTCTTTGCAGGGATGATTTTGCATCTTGTCAAGATCATATTCAGTCAGTGTTCTCAAGCCCGTTGATGCCACAACTCTCCAGAGTGCCTGGCAAGTGGCCAGCAGGGTCTTGACAAGGGAAATGCAGGGGGGCCCAGTATGCAGAATGACACACATGTAACAGAGCCACGTGGATGTGTGGGGAGGGGATTCTTAACTTCTGGAGAAACATAATTTTTTTTAGCACTCTCTTACAAGGTGAATTCCATAGACATAATTAAGCTGCCATCTGACCCACATGTATTTGATGTCCTTAGAGGCAGAAGGGTGAAGTGCAAGGAAAGAGCCTTGAGGCTGCCTAGGGCCAGGCATGTGACCTTGGGTAGGTCACCAAAACTCTTGGGCTTCAATTTTGTTGTCCACAAGATGCAGAATAACACTACTTGATTTCATTTTTTTCTTTCAACTTGGAGGAAATGTTTTTAAGTATAGGAAATTAAGTAAAATAGTATTGGTTTCAGGAGAGAGCTATCCATATAAATCGTTTATGGCCTTTTGCTTTAGTGCCAAGCTCTTTTCTCAGCACATCCATGGCAGCGCTGGCTGTCAGACCGAACGGGAAGTTCTGTCTCAGCCAAGCTGACAGTCTCCTTCATTCCTGTTATCTGGGAGACCCCTCTCTATTTCACCAACAGCTTGCCTTTCTTCGCCTTTCTCTTATTCCATGCTCAGGGAAGTACCACCAATATATCAAGTTTCTAGTAGTGTTAGCAACAGTTAGAAAAAAACAAAAAGCCTCAGGTTAGCCTTTAATTGGAGACATGGATGTGCATTTCAGCCTTTGAAGTGAGGGAAAACTGAAACCAAATGGATTATTATTTCCTGAGTACTGGGTGACACCACATGAAGACTTTGATATACTTCAAAAATCTAAATTGAAATGCCTGAGCTCATGCCGATTTCTCCATTGTTGACAAAGACCATGCAGACAAAATCCCAAGCACAGTCTCTATTTTCATGTGGGGGTTTGGGGGACCAGCTTGCCAGTTCTGACTTGTCCCATGTGTGTGGTAAGGTCTAAGAAATACTAGCCTCTGAAAAGAGACCCTTGTTGAGAAGGTTTAGTTGGGAGAAAGACTGGCCCCTAAAGCTTAATTTTTGTTTCTCTTTCCCACCTTCTGGAAATTTAAAGTCTCCTGTGGCCTTGGTTTTCCCCTCAGCCCCCAGCTGTTATTCCAGGTAATATTTCTGATTTGAGCAAATGAGAGAATAGGAGTCTGTTGAACACTGATTCCTAAACAATTAAAAGTTTCTTTATTTGGAGGAAAAGTTCCCTCTCAAGTGGGAGCAGACAGCTGTTCCTGGAGCCATTCTCTGGGCCATGGGACTGAGGCCTGAAAGAGGATGGGCAGGGCAGAGTGTCGGCTGACGGCTGACCTACTTTGCCACAGTGTGGGAGCACAAAGTCTCCTGGTGGGGGCCCTGGACGTGCACATCCTTCCCTCCCCATGAGCACACACTGCCCTGCCACGTGCATTCCTCCTGCTCCAGCAGAGAGGAAATGGGCCCACAGAGGTCTCTGTGGAAGGGTCTGACTTCAGGCTGAGCTCTGGCCACTACACCAGGCAGCCTGTTTCTTCTCCTCTGCTCATGGGTTTTTAAATAAGTTTAGTGGCACAGTTGCTTTGGAAGAATTACCCTGGGCCTTCCTGCTGAAATTAGTTTATCCAACTTAATTAGATCAACAATTGCAGCCACGGCCCTGGCTCATTCATTACCCTAATTGCCAATGTAAGATGTGCAGACTGATATGAGTTCTATTGAGCACATCAATTTTCATGTGGCCAAACAGGTGTTTCAGAAGGGATTTAATGCCCTCTCCTTCAACTTCAGCAACAGATGTTAGTTGTTTTTTTTTTTTTTTTGATGTTTTCTTTTTCTATTTGGTTTCTGCATGAAACAAACAGTGAAATGCATGAGCTTCATTCTGTAAAGCTAAAACCTAGAGCCGGATAATGTAGAGGAAAGCGCATGCTTTAAGTCCTAAGGGCTTGACCCTGCACACAAGAACTATGAATTGGCCCAGACTGTATACTGTTCTATTAGCTGGAGATTCTGGGTGTTCTAGCAAAGTCAAGCATGACGTCACTCATTCTGTCCCCTGACTGGTCCTTAACAACTTCTTTCTGGGAGAAGTGTTTGCCCAATTTAATGCTAACTTGTGCTGCTGGTAAGTTCCATCCAGCCGTGAACCTTAAAACACCTGTTTATTCCAGCAGGGAAATTGCTCATGACTGAACCTCTCCCGGGAAGATGTGTTGGGGCAGCCATGTCTGACTGCGCTGCTTGAGCTTGTCCCAGAATTAGGGGCGCCAGATTCCTTTGGGAAGCTCACTGCTGGAGCCAGCTCTCCAAGGGTGGGTCTTGTTGGTTCAAGCTAGGTGTAGGGGAGAGAGGCTTTTTTCTTTCCCTTCTCCTAGATCCTTCCCATGGATGCAATTGGGAAAAATCTCATTCCCCAAAATACCCTTGAATGTGTGTCAGTTAGCTGACTTCTGAATACTTTCCTTCTTTGAATTAATTTAGCTGTGCTTGCACTCACTGATTGCAGATAATACAGGTTTAAAGTGGATTAGGTTTCCTTGGATAGGTTGGCTACTAATGGAAAGTTATTATTTCAGGGTTGTTTTTTGCGGGGAGGAGGGAGAGGAAATTAGTTTTATCCATTTATTTTTAGAGGCAGTACTGGGGATTGAACCCAGGACCCTGTGCATGCTGAGCATGTGCTCTATCGATTGAGCTATGCCCTCCCCCCTCAGGGTGTTTTGTTTGGTTTTTAAGAAAAAAATTTATAGAGTCAAATGTTGCAAATTTGTCCCTGTAACTAAGACTTTTCCACCATCACAAATTTTGAAAGCAAAAATAGTACTAATAACTTGAGAAGAGTAGAAAATAGTTTCCAGCTAAGCAGCAGTTTTTCTTCTACAAAAATCTTTTCTGAAAAAACCCTTATCAAGACAGTTTCCTGTGAGAAAGAGCCAAATCCCAGCTGATTTCCCTCCCAGTGGCCAAAGGTTGCTGTTGCTATTATTTGCCCAGAAAACTTTGGTGACTCTGTGTGTGTGTGTGTGTTGAGAATATATAATGAATGTGCTTTGGTTACTGTTGTTTGATTTGCAGCAAAGTAAATGTTTCATTAAATGTATAGAATGCTGTCTCTAATGTGATCCTCTCTCCTTATTAGATTCTCTTTTTAACCCACTCCTATGAGACCGTCTTATTTCTTGCAGATGAATGATGCTATGGGATTTGAATTGCCCTGGGTGTATTTTGTCAGTCTCGTCATCTTTGGGTCATTTTTCGTACTAAATCTTGTACTTGGTGTATTGAGCGGGTAAGCTACACCTCTTTCATCTTGAAAGCAGAGTTCTGAGGACAGTTGCCAAGACCACACAGGCTTTGTTGGTGGGGGCCGCCAGGCGGGTGCCAAGCATTTTCTGTGTCCTCCAAGATGCTTAGCTTTCTTTTCTGCTGAGGCTTCCCAAATCAAGCTGATTCCTGGAACCTCACCAGCCTTCAAGAAGGAAAGCTATAGGATAGTTATTGACCAGAAATTAATCAGTGTTGTCACTTGGGATTTAAATAGTTGGCATTGCTTGCCCATTTGTCCGTCCTAAAAGGAGATATATCTATAATTGCTTTATTGGTCTGGATCCAAATGTAATGCAGATTAATTGGTACAAAGCAGTAGCTAAATGACTTTTTGTGGGCCACATTGGTAGGTTTCAGCAGCAGAACATGTCCTCACTGAAGGAACCAAAATGGAAGGCCCTTGGCGGGGTCCCATCCTAGGAGCACCAGTCTTCGGTCAAAGCCCTAGTGGTCTGGCAGCTGGTCCTGGGGCTCTGCTCTTTGGCAAATGGATAACTGATAACTGATCTCCTTACATTTTACAGGTAAATGATGCGATAGGATGGGAATGGCCATGGGTGTATTTTGTTAGTCTGATCATCCTTGGCTCATTTTTCGTCCTTAACCTGGTTCTTGGTGTCCTTAGTGGGTAAGCAGTTGGATCCATGTTCCACATTCTGCTGCTGCCACATGTCAGGCGGCTCTGCGTGTCCCCTAGCTGCTCCCTGCGGCTTTCTCTGCATGCGTGTGGACTCTGATGTCCCCTCTGTGTGTTGCTTTTGGACTAAACTGTGATTCTTTCTGCTTGTATCTGTTTGTGAGATTCTGTGTTTATGATGCTTGCCAAACGCAAGTAATTTAATGAAACTGTTTCCCTGAAGCTAGTCGCATTAATATGCCCGTGTGTAGAAGTAGATTAAAACTGAATAAAAGGATTCCCAGCCTTGGTCTCACCCAGGAAAGGGCCTTTGTCTTTTGTGGTTTTCTTCCCTTTGGTACAGACCGTGGCCTTTTTAAGTTACCCACAATGTATCATGAATGTTTCCAGTGGTGTTTCAGATTTCATGGTAAAGGAGAAATAGGCTTAGGTTAGCACATAAATAATAAACAGTTTCAAAATCGCACATCCTTCAGATCGGGATCATTTATTAGCTCAGGATCATTTTCTGCTGCTGTCATTGTGAGAATGTTCCCTCAAATTCATTTTTAATCATAACTTGTAGAATCTTTCTTTAATGCAGAGTAATAATCAGCTTTTGCATCTAAATTCCTATAGCCTTATCCTTGTCCTTGTCACTCAGTCACTGTTTTTGACATTTCATTTTGTTGACCACCTCGGCTCTGTGGATTGACCGTCCATCAAGGGGTTTCAGTGGAGACTGGGTCAGGAGGGGGCCTTAGCCCTGCCGGTAGTCACCATCCCAGAGCCCTTCTGGGCAGCCGTGCACCCTTCCCGTCCCACAGCCACCCCAGACAGGGGAGGACCTCAGACAAGGGAGGACCCCAGAGAAGGGAACTGGGGCTCCCAGACCCTCAGGAGCAGTGCCAGGTTATCACCATTGATGGGGGGCTTGGAGTGGCCAAAGCCCAGGAGGCGCCCATGTCCCCAGAGGAGCCTTTGTCACTCCCTGAGCTCAGACATCCTCAGGAGAGAGATCCTGTTGATAGACTTGATTCCAAGTCAGTTTATCTATTCCTCACTCTCTTTATCTTTGTCTTTCTGAGCTTCTATCTGGGGGAGGTGATGTCTTCATGCAATACTGAATCAATGGAGAGACCTTTATCGCACTTTTCTAAACGCTGCTTTTTCCAGAGCAGAAAACAGAGCTAGTTACCCATTTCTGCTTCCTTTCCTCATATTCCCTCTAGCCTCCCCAGCCTGTTTTCAGGGGATAATAAATTTAGAATTCTGTTTGACTAGGTGTGGTCACTTTTTACACCATGGGCACACCCTGTCACGTGAAACCCCTGTCCAGGAGCCTCTGTCCCACAGTGAGAGGAGTGGGGGGATGGGCTGGGACTGAGGTAGGGGTGTGACAGCATACCCCTGCCCACCACCCAGACCAAAGCTTCTTTCTGCAGATGAATGGCCCCCAGGCCTCCTGTTCTTTCACTTAAAACTTTGAAAAGTACCTTCCTCCTAACACCTTCCATCGCCTTAGGTTAGCGTTGGGATTGTAAGGGTGGAATTTATCCCAGGAGAAACAGTCTCATGTTGATTTCACCACAGGAAAGGCCCATACAAGGTTAACAGCAGCTCTGTTGTGAATTCCTTGGCGCCCCATGTCTTCTAAACCCAACTAAACTGAGGCCATGGAAACGACTAATTTTAACAGTGCCTGTGACATGCCTTATCTTAGAGCTCCCCAGAGCAGGAACATCACCCCAGCAGGATGGAGCATCTGAAAAAGAGGGAAAAAATGGGGGGGAGGGACTTCTCATTATCATGGTGAGTTTTAAATATATGCTTCCCCCCCCCCAGGGGGTACCCAAAGCTGGAAGATGAAAATAGGCACCCATCATGATAAATCGAAGAGTTTACTTAAACATAGTTTAGGAAAATAAGTAATTGTAAAACATTTTTGTGTCAGAACAAAACTAGATCCTTTATGAAGGAGTCAAATGATATGTGAACTTTAAAAATAAAATCTAAGACTTCCCAGCAATTGTCCATGAGTTCCACATTGTGCCCCAGCTCCTGGGGGCTGCACACTGATTCTGCCCTACCTGTAAGGCCACTTGGTGGGAAATGCTGGGGGGCACTTTGTGGAAAGTAAGAACCACGTCTGCAGAGCAGTCTCTCAGCTGTGTTCGCTCATTTGGTCAGCATTTCCCGAGTTCCTGTTGAGTGCCCGGCTCTGGGCCAGAGGCTAGGGTGCCAAGATGTCTGAGACATAAATGGGGGCCTTATGCTCAGATGTTCATCGTCTGGTGGGGGAAACATTGTTAAGCAGTGCAGGATGGCCAAGCTAGAGTAGAGGTGGAGACTGAGGGGCTGTGAAAGCTGCCTGTCTGTGAGCTAGATCTTAAAAGATAAGGCATCTGCGGGGGCGTGGGTGGGGGGAGTGTGACTGGGGGTACTGATGATGAGCTGGCATGTTCCTTCCTCCCCTAAGAGTTAGCTACCTGGGCTTCTCTGTCCTCTGTCCTCCTTGCCTCTGCCCTCCTTCCTCCTTGACTTTCCCCCAGAGCAACAAAAAAATCTAAATGGGTCATTTGTATTCATTTTCTTGTTAAAGCTGACGTAAAAATTTTTTGATTTTAACCTTAGGGTTCTTCCCAGTTTTTTTTGGGGGGGGGCACTCTAGAGGGAGTACAAAACCTGAAGGACGTAAATGTTAAAAGGAAGATGACTTAGGTCGGATAGTCCCTTAGGGACCATCAGACTGACACAGATGTAATCTGGAAAGCCCTGAATTAAAAGGCTCCCATTTTAGACACTTAAGACTGTGCTGCTGCTTTCTGATGAAGAGTCATTAAATGATGCTGTGTGTCTTTAAGTCTGTTAACCATGTGGAAATATTTGTTTCTGCTCCTTGGCTCCTCCTTTTTCCTGTATGGCCATGCCATCCTATTGTATCCTTGAACAGATTTTAATCTACATGCTTAATTTCATGTTGGTACATTTTTAAAGCATTGTTAAGACTGATATACGTTGGGAAAACTTTGGTTTTACCACCGACCCTTTTTCTCAAGGTGAGTATGAAGTTTGTGAACTTCAGCCCCATGTAGCTGAGCACGGTCCTGGGTAAAGACTTATCTCTGGTGATTGTGTGCTGTGGGAGGAGCCGAGAACATCTGTAACCAGGGTGGCTATTTCACATTAAGTCGTCTTTTAAGGAGATGGTCCCATGATGACCAGGGTTTGGAAAGGCTGTCTCAGTGAAGCCTACGATTCAGACAGATTATGTCTCTTCTTAAGGTGGCTTTGATGGTTTTTCACTTCTGAAATGGTTCACCTAACTCCTCGTCCCCTTTGGGGTTTGTGCCAGTAGGTAGGTCAGATAAGAACATGCAGTGGTGTTTCAGAGCTTTGCTTCTTTAGACACACTGCCGGGTTCCCCGGGGAAATGGTGGTCATGGACAGGGGCCCACCCCATGCCAGGTATACCCGCAGTTAGGCAGAGGGCCCTCCGAGCCCCTGAATGGGAGTGAAGACCCCCAGGAAGGGACTGGTAGATGAGACAGGAACTGGAAGGCCTGGTTTCTGGTCCTGCCAGTGTCACACAGCAACTCTGTGACTTCACCGAGCAGCCAGGACTTCAATCCCCTCGCCCTCAAACGGGGGTCCTGCCGTGCTGCCTTCCCTGCAGGGTGGCTGGCTTGAGGTCAACTAATGAATGTAGAAGTGCTCTGAAGAATATATCCTATGAAGAATTGTACTCATTGAATGTATCTTAAATCCACGGACCTCCTGCTAGTCCCCTCCCTGAGTGAAGTGGGAACAACTAAGGGGGCTGTTTGGAAACTAAAATATACCGTTTTCTGGACTTCCCAGGAGGTGACCAAGAGAAACATCCTTTGTACGCATGTTAATACTGTACTCAGTGTCCCAAGGAGGCTGTGGAGGTTCTCTGTCAGCTCTAAAGTATTATGCAGCTCTAAATTATCATTGAGGTTATGTCTGGTTTTTCCTCTTGCACAAATAGAGGAGAATGGCATTTCTGTAACATAGTGGTTAAACATCAGCTTTAGAGTCGGATAATCAAGACTGGACTCTTTGCTCTAGTTTTTACCAACTGTGAGATTTGGTAAAATGACTTGGGTCTTTGAGCTTTACTCTCCTTGTCTGTGAAATGATGTTAATAATATGAACCATGTGGAGTTGCATGAGGAGTTAGTGAGCTGGAGAGTGGAGAGAGCTTGGTCACTGTTAGGATACTTGCTTGAGGAAGAGCGTATAGAGTGAGATTTGATGCAAGAAAAATCTAATCAACTCAGTCTTTTTAAACTAAATTTTTTCCTTGAGAACCAAGCCTATAGATTGGGGTTAATTTGCATGTCGATTTCACTCAGGAGTTAATAAACTAAATAGTCTCTGTGCTTTCTGCTTTTAGAGGATCTAATGTTCAGCAATGCTATTAGAGGTGCAGGAGGATAAAATGAAAATTATTAAGAAGTTGGTCAATTATACGACCTTGTTAAGGAGAGATTTGATTCGCCTTTGTCTCTGCCCAAGATAGACTAAGGACCCACAGTGCTTAGATAGGTTCTGATGTCTATTAGATGGATTTCTCCTGAGAAGTTTAGATAATCTGATATTTATATAGTGGCAGTCATATCCCTGGCATTTAGCAGTGGCCAGAAAGAGATTAGATAAAAAGACCCTTAAGAGATTAGTGTAATGTAACCCAGACTTTGATGCATCTGCTTTCTGTTAGCCTTTGAAATCAGGCCCACATGCCATTTTTCACAGTAAATCCAAAGGGCAATTTTAGGATCCTATGGTATGAATAGGTTTTCTATTCAGTTGTTTTTAATACTGTTGTCTTGGTGCTTGGATCTTCCTTCATACATAAAATATTTATCCACACAGATCTCTTTTCTTTTATAAATTCAGTGTCATAAAATGAAGGCTCTTTAATTGTATACCAAACTGACCAATATTGAGATGAACCTCTATCTTAATCACTTTTTTAAAGAAAAAAAAAAGCCTGATTGATTAATTTCATCTCCTAATCCTCAGACTTCATTCACATTTGTCCAGGACACTCCCATTTTTCTTCAACCCATTTGGTTTCTTTTAATCCACAGTAACTGGGGGAAAAGGATGCTTGGTGATAGTGGAAAGAGTTGGAATACAAAACCTAGATAGAGATTTGGTCATGGTTACTTTACTTGTGTAACTTCTGGTCCAGGGGGATGCAGAGGGAATGTGGTGGTGGTGTGAGACTGTACTGTATTACATCAGAATTTTACAGAATAGGTTCAGATTTAGGAGCCAGCATAATTTACACCCAGGTCCATTAAATTCACACCATTATGAGCCATGGTAAATCAGAGATTGCCTCTGATTGCCTCCCCTTAAATGTTGGCAACCCAAGTAGGTAGATGGTGGTGGTTTTGCTTGTGATGACGTACCCTCTGGAAATAGGCATTCTTATAAATTATTCATGACTGGGATTAGATTTTGCTCTCATTCAATACTTTACCAACATCTGAACAACAAAATTTCCTGTACATACACATATCTGCATCTTAGAAGAGTAGTCGAATTGCTTACAACATTGAAATAGAGTATTGTTAGGTAATGGGATAACCAGGCTATCAGCATGATTGGTTACCACTATATTACAAAATAAAATTGTATTGAGTTAATGAGTTGCTTCCATATCTTGACCAACAGATTATGAAGGCACATAGAGGTCTAGTCTAAAAATAAAGGGTTCTTTGTAGAGAGTTCATCCAGTTTAAAAAAAAAAGATTTTCCTGTGTGTAATTATTAATGATGGTCAGACTGGCAGAATTCCAGGCAAAGATGTCCTGAATGATCACTTGTAGCTAAATACTTGCCCATATTTAGCTGGATTTGCCTTTGGTTTGATTAGGCTAATATGTGAATGATTTGTCCACACAGTCAGAGGTCTCTTTTCTTGAACTTGGAAGTAATGTTGTGAGTAGGGTTGAAAGGCTGAGAGAAAGGTCTGTGGTCCTTTAGTAACTTCACGTGGTTTGGCTTTGGTAGAACAAGAAATTAAGCCCCATTTAAGCTTTACATGGAAGAATGCTAAATTTCCTTTTTCTAATGAAGAACCAAGCTAAACATTTCCATATACTTTTAAACACTGAACTTGCTTGTTGCAGAGTTAAAAGGCTGTCGGAGGTAGCTGACAGCAAGATCCTGGTGCTGTTGGTACTATGGTACCTGAAATGCACAGGCCGGTAGCCACACCTGATGTCAACAAGTGAGTGGTAACCTCTCTGCTGCTGGCTCGTAGCTGCTGTTTCCATAGAAATGGCTGTTGGGATCAGTGGAAACGAGGTAAGTGAAAGTTTTCGCTGATCCTTGTTTCCATCAAGCTGACGTCTGTTTCCCTGGCAACAGCAGTGGACAGCAGCCAGGCACTAGCAGCAGATTCAGCAGAGCTCTCTCACTCATCAGCTGCGGCTGTCATCTATTCCTGACTGAATTCTTTTTTTTATAGCACGTAGCAAAAACCTCTGAGGACCCAGGAGGCACCTCTGGCCCCATGTGCCCTTCTAAGCACCCATTTTGCCAGTGGAGAGCTCTGTCCTAAAGCAGAATTCATCACAGTGCTTTCATGCAAAGGCTCAGCTCTTGATAAAACTGCTGGTACCTTAATGGTTGAAATTAAAGCCATAATTTTCCTGTGTTCCCTGTTCGGTTGGTGGTACTAACAACTGCGATTACTTCTACAGTGAAAGGGTTATTTATGAATTTAATAATTTAACTTCTGTGAGAAATGTATTGACAGCTGCCCTAAGGTGCTACTGTCAACCTCTGCCAGTTTTTTTTCTCTTCTGTGTAATATTCTTTTATAGGCTGATAAAATTGCTTACAGAAATCAAATATTGGTGTAGTGGGGGCAGCTCAGTGTACCAAGACCCGTATGTCTGTAGTACAGGGAGCTCTTCTTAAAGTTCAGCAGTTGTTCCTTTCCTAGAACATTTTAGTGTTTAAGCAAATGAGGCACCTAAGATGAAAATATCCTTCTCCCCTGTGAGAGCACTTGCAGGTCCCACCAGGCAAAGGAGAGCCGTTATTATTGCCCTGGTCTGTAAGATGAGAGTTTGTGGGGAGGGGCACAGAGTGAGTTGTTGGACACTGTCTTGTTTTAAACTCTTAAAGATAGTATTAAAGATATTTCCTCTGAAACAAACAAACAAACAAAAAACCCCTCTGAGAGTCAGAGCTATATCTCTGAGAAGGAAATGAAGGTACAGATCCACAGTGTTATGAGAATTTGGATGGGTCAGGGCTAAAAGAGCACTGGTAAATGGTGAATTACCTGTCTTGGAGGGCTTTCTGAACAACTTTGTTCCCAGCAATCTGGACGAGGGCAACTATCCGTGGCCTGGAGGTGATATTAGGGCTGACCCTGTACTACCTGGTTGGGTTCAATGTAGCAGACTAATAAGAAGCAGAAAATCTTGCTAGGTATTTTTCTCTTAGATTCCTTAAGAAGAAATTGCTTAATCATCATTCAATGAATAGTTTTAAAAATTTTTAATGGAGGTACTGGGGAATGAACCCAGGACCTCATGCATGCTAAGCATGCACTCTACCACTGAGTTATACCCACCCACCAATGAATATTTTTTGAGTGCCTACACAGTGGTAGATGTATTTGCCAAGCACCTTCCTAGACACTGGAGTTTCAGTGGTGAAACAAAATGGAGACTTGTCTTCATGAAGCTTATATCTAATGAGGGAGACAAAAATTATAAACTTTTATGAGTTCTTTGAGAGAAAGGTACATGGTGCTGTGAGAGTGTTTAACAGGCACAATGGATGTCCAGGGTGAAGAGTCCTGGAGGAATGGAAGGATGAATGAAGAGCCATTATATCCAGGCAAGATGGGAGAGGATGCTAGGGGAGGGTCTTACAGTCAAAGGAAAAGCCCATGCAAAGGCCCTACAATGGGAAGGAGTAGAGGGCGTTGGAGAAACTGAACAGAGCTGGAATGGCAGGTACCCCGGGGGCTGGGAAGGAAGAGGGGAGAGAAGAGAGACTGATGAGCAAAACCCAGATCATAAAGGTCCTTCAAGACCAGGTCATGAGTTTTGGCCATTAGCTAAAAGGTAAAGGAACCCGTGATGATTTTTAAGCCAGAAGTGATGTAATTTATATTTGTGTTTCACAAAAATTACTCTGTGTTCTGATGTCTTCAACTTACCTTAAAATACTTCAAAAATAAAAAGGTAACTTTATGGTTGTATAGAGAGAGATAAGAGATACAAAAAATATTAGCAAATGTTAATTGTGGAGACTAAGTGGTAGGCATCTGTGTTCACTGTATAAGTCTTTCTACTTTTATGATTGTTTAAAATTGTTTCCTAATGTTGGGGGGGGGATCAGCTTGTAAAAGTCACTCTGGCTGCAGTAGTATGAATGGACTGGATGGATGCAGGACTGGATGTGGGTGGTTCGAGGCTATTGTAATCCTTTTCTAGCCACAGTAGAGTAACAGGGCCAGAATGGACCTTTTACTATAAACAACTATAAAACTGGCCAAAATATATGAAGCAGGTTTTTTTTTTTTTTTTCCAGAGATGGAAATAGGCAGCATAGGATTGGGTTCCTTAAGAGAAGGGAAACACATGAAGTAAGCGTCACAATTGTCCTGGCTTTCTGCCCAGCGATGCTTTTAGAATTGTGGCTCAGGGAGGCAGAGCCCAGAAGAGGATGGTGGTCTATTTGCTCAAGAGGCAAAGAGCAGATTATGGGCTGCCGAGATAGAGATAGCTGGAGTTCTCAGGGAAGAGTACTGGAGAGAGGTGTGCAGAAACAGGGCTCCGAAAATCTGAATAAGGATTCTCTGAAATATTTGACCATGTACTAAGCTGCCGTGTACCAAGTGAACTTAGGGAGGCGTGGTAGAGAACAGCTACTACAAAGCTGGGAGCTGCTGGAAATCTCAGTGTTGGGAGACAGAGGGATTCTGACCAACTGGAGAAGGTTGATCTTGATGAATACACTGGACGTTCAGTTGAGACCACAGAAAAGCCAGGCATTAGGGGTGAGACTGTAGCCCTGGAGTAAGAGCCGCTCTAGACTTGCCTTAACAAGTCTTATAAACAAGCATCAAAAGGATCAGGTCAAGTGGTCAATTAAACACCCGCCAAAACAAATCAGCACCCATTAAAGGAAGACACCAAAATCCAGATGTTCCCCAAATGTTCCCCCGTATCATTTAAATTACAGGACATAAAAAGAAGCAGGAAAACCTGATCTATAATCAAGATGCAGGCAGTCAATAGAAACAAATTGAGGATAACAGATAAGGAAAAAACATGGAATGAACAAAAAAAGCCAATAGTAAGATGGTAGACATAAACCCAACTGTATCAATAATTGGATTGAATGCAAATGGGTACATTTTAATTACAGGACAAATTGTCAGGCTGAATGCAAGATATTACAAATATAAAGACAGATTAAAAATAAAAGAAAGGGGTAAATACATTAGTACCAAATATATAAAATAGACTTCTATACAAGGAATATTTGCAGAGATGGAGATATTTCAGAGATAGAGACATTTCATGTTCCTAAAAGGGTCAATTCACCAAGAGAACGATGATTCTGAATGAGTTTGTATCTAATAAGCTTTAAAATACATGAAGGGAAAGCTGTCAAAATTAAGTGGATAAATCAGTTCACAAACAGATAAATTTTTATAGTTCTCTTTCAATAATTGAAGAGCAAAGGGATGAAAAAAACTAAATATAGATAACATCTGAATGCTACCAACCGAACTGACCTAATTGATACTTATAGAACACTATATCCAATAACTGCAGAATACACATTCTTTGCAAGAGCACATAGAACATTCACCAAGATAGATGACGTCTTGGCTGTTAAAAATAAAAAGTCTGTCTCAGAAGATTGAAATCTTGCAAAGTGTTTTTTTTCTAATAGCAATTGATTTAAAATAGAAGCCAATAACAATGATCTGTCTAGAAAGTCGTTCACAGTATTTGAAAATTAAGTAACACATCTCTAAATAATTTAGAATTTAAAGAAAAATAATTTAAATGAGAAAAATTTTAAACTGAATAATGAAAATACATCTCAAAATTTGCATTATCCATCTAAAGGAGTGCTTAGAAATTTACAGCTTTAAATACCTATGGTAGTAAAGAAGAAAGGTTTAAATTCAGTGATCTATATTCACATCAATGGCTCTAGAAAATAAAAGCAAATTAAATTCAGGGAAAGCAGGAAAAAAAGAACTCAGTAAAATAGGAAATGCAAGTAATAGGAAAAGTTAACAAAGACAGAGTGTACTCTCTGAAAAGCTTAATAAAATTAATAAGTCTTTAGCAAGACTAATCAAAAAAGAAAAATCTGTTAGAAATGATAAGCTTAAATTGTGTGCATTTTATTGTTCACAACTTGTATCTCGATAAAATTGATTTAAAAATACCGTTAAAATAGAATTAAGAGTCTTCTGCTTCTGGTCAAGATGCAGTAATGGATACCAGATTTACCCTCCCACTTGAAACAACTGTAACAAAACCAAAACCAGACAATATATGTAAAACAATGGTTTTCAAGACCCTGGACATCAGGCAGTGAAGAACATTTCCCTGAGAACCGGGAAATCAAATAAGCTCCATGATTGTCCCGGTTTACTGGCTAAAGAGAATTCCTGGGCCCCAGGACAAGGAGTGGGAACCAAGGCAGAGCCCTGTGATCTTCCTGAGTTGAGAAGATGAAGCTAAGACTCTGAAGAAGCCAAAATAACTAAAATATGAACAGTGTAAAGCAGGATAGAGTACTAGAGATGAGAGAATTTCATAGAGAACTTCAGAGATCAACAGAAGGTCCCCCTTAAGTATTCAGCAGAGTACTTTTCAGCATGTATGTGAGGGATCTAACCCAGAGCTGGGGAAAGAACGTTTGAATGGATTACAAAGGATGGTTTTGGTGTTCAGTGCTCAGGAATATTGCTTATTTTCTCCAGCCAGACTGGAAAAACTCATGATTCACAGGACATTGGGTGGAATACTCAAAGGATATGCCTCAATACTGAGGAATTAATTTGCCCTAGACTAAGCAGTGCTCCAGAATGACCTAACAAATCATTACAGCAAGACCTGAAAGGATCATACAGTTTGGTCCAAGTTACTTAACTGCATCCCAGAACAGAGTACTAGAGTATTTGTAGAAATACAGAAGTACCTAGCACTCAACAAGATAAAACTTAGGGTCTACCATTCAATTAGAGGCCACTAGGCATGCAAAGAAGCAGATACCATGGCCCATAAGAGAAGACTTAATCAATCAATCGCAACAAACTTGGAACTCACTCAGAAGTTAGAATCAGCAGAAAAGGACATGAGAAGAGACGTAGCTATATTCCATGTGTTCAAAATGTTAAACAGAGACATGGAAGATGTGAAAAATAGACTAAAAAAAATCAAAATCCTAGGAATAAATTTAATGAAAGGTGTAAAAGATCTCTTCACAAAACTGCTGAAGGGAATTAAAGAAGACCTCAAAAAAATGGAAGGACTAGAAAACTGAATTTATTAAGGTGTCAGAAGACAGGTAGTATTAGGAAAAAATGCTTTTCTTTGTAACAAGAAGAAAGGAGGAGGAGATGGGGCAGATGTCAGTTTGGTTTGGGAGTGGGAAGCTGGGAGTAGTCCTGCGTAGTAGTTTCTCTGAAGCAGGAGACGGGGTTCACTGTTGATGATGCTGGGGTAGGTGGCAGAGTCGGGTCTGAGGAGAGAGAGTGGGGGAAGGCTCAAGGTAGTCACTGTAGGGAGCTGGGAGCAGAGAAGTGAGGTGGACGATAAGTAGCATTGAAGTCCTATTTGAAGCTGGCAGTGGTGGATCCACACTGGTGTCAGTCCATCCCACTGTATGGCTTTCTGTAGCCATGTTTGCCTGCTCTTACATATGGAGAAAAGGGGTGTTTGAGTGCATGTGGGGTGAAAGTCTTGCTGTCTCTAATAAAAAGATGGAAGACAGTTTAGGGTATCAGCAAGAACTTCATTGAATGGATTACTGATGGATCATGAAATCTAAGGTAGATCAGGAGGGAAGGAGAGGCCTGATGGACTGAGAAAATGGGGGAGGTCAATGGACTGGACATTTCAAAGAGGTTAATGTTTATAGTGGGAGTAGTTAATACAAGCCAACTTTCTGAGAGGAGGTTGTGGTCAGAGAGTGGAGAGCTTGAATTTATGATTAGGGGTGGTAAAATCGAAGGGTTGAAAATATATCAAGGATTTGAAAAGCCGAGGGTTGGCAGGGTCAACCAAGGGCTACTGGAGTCCCCCAGGAAGATGAAGATGGTAGAACTTGGGATGGGGAGGAATGTTGGGGGCCAGGAGCCTAAGACTTCAGGGGGTTAGTAGAAGACAACACAGAGGAAGGGCGAAAGGTCACATAGCCCATTGGCACTGTCCTCAAAGGAACAGGGTTTTTTTGGTGGTGGTTGTTTGATTTTTATAGCAGGATGAGGGAGTATTGGTCAAGATGTGAGAAAAACAGAAAAGCAAGGGGGCTGTCAGCTCCACCTTGAGACCCCGAGGTAGGTGGGGTCTGGAAGGGACTGCAAGGGAAGCAAAGCAGTAAGCTCCAGGGTGACCAATGTTTCCCATGAAGTAAGGAGGAAGGGGGATCCCTTTGAAGAGGTGGAGGGTACAGGAGAACGTGCTCTCTGCAGCAGCAGTTTCTGAGGGCACAGGGAAGGGCTGAAGCGTGAGAGGAGGCCGAGTTGGTGACAGGACTTCAGGGATGAAGATGCACTTGGTGATGGGGATTGGGCCTTGGACGGGTGCCCTGCACTTTAGGCAATTACTGATGGCATCAGCGAAGAGTGCAGAGGCTTAGTGCGGGTGAGGTCTCCCAATGAAGGAGGGTCCTCGGTTACCAGAGACGCTGGCTGGCTTGGTCTGGGACACTGTTGCCCAGCCCCTGTGGTCTGGGCTCACCTGGCCTGAGATGTGTGCCAGAAGCTTCAGTCTACAGAGACAGCCTGGAGGTGCTGGTAATTCCAGCAGATGTGGATGGCCTAGCCGAGGGTCATGGCCTTGCTGTAGCTGGGGATTCTGAGTGCCCCCCCCCCCCACACACACACACACTGTGCTGACTCCTCTGGCCCAGGGGATTACTAGTTGCTGTGGTTATTGGTCTTCGCATGTCGTAGTGGGGAAAGTGTGAGTTTGGAGGTCAGGGTCCTGGTTCTTGTCCCAGTGCCACACTTCCTGGAGATGTGACTTTAATCAATAACTTCACTTCTCCAAGTCAAGGCTTTCACCTGCCTAAAGTCGATGGCCCCACGTGCTGTGCAGTTTTTCTTACAGAGCTGTCCTGAGAACCGAGGAGAGAAATGGATGGGAAGGGGCTGTGTAAACCATAAAGACCTTTGCAGATATGAGGTGTGCTCAGCGTTGGCTAGCTTGTTGCCTCCTTCTAGGAGGCTGCTCTTGTGAGTTTGAAAAGCCTTATTTGCAGTCTGAACATTCACTGGCCAGTTCTTGTCTCCAGGGCCCCTCATCTTTCTGGGACCTGGAGTGGCACTTAAGCACTAACCTAATTTCTCAAAGTCTGATTGTCATAAGAGTTTGGTTTGGATTCAGGGATGAAATATTAATCCACTCGGAACTAGATCATTCCCTTGAAATTCTGCTTTAAAATAAATCTTTGTTTAAGTTATCTGCTGGCACATTCAGAGCCTCTAAGCATTTGGGGCTTTTCAGCTTCTGAGTCTGGGAGGCTTTCTAGAGGGATCTGAAGGATTCTAATCCAGTGGGTGATGGCACCCCACCTGCCCAGAGGCCCACCTGTCCTTGAGTCATATGCCGTTACTTATGGACAGGCTCACGGAGATAAATCGAGGAGCTCCATGGCCCTCCCTGTGAGGATGCCAACAACTACACGCCGTCCCGCCATCTGTCAAGTAGCCTTCAGCGCCATCTGTGCCGAGCAGTGTGCTCTGGGAGAGCAGTGGAGGGCTGGCAGGGCAGACAGGGCTCTCCTGAGAAGCCGGACTCAGGTGGGTCATTGAAGGAAGGACATTTGTCAGGATGTAAAGAAAGGAGGACTTGGCCCAGATCCCGGAAATGGTGGGGAAAACAGGAGCTTCAGGAGTTGGCCAGTGGGGCTGTCGGATGCTCTGTGTTGTTGGGGAGCAGTGGGGCACAGGGAGGGATGTGTAGTTAGGAATGCCAAATGAGGGAGGTGGGGTTTTGTCTTTAATTTATGGGAGCTGTTGAGGTGTTGGAACACTAAGGTGATGGAGGCGAGCTGGGCCTAGAAGGCAAAGCTGGTGCCTCCCTGGGTGGAACAGTGGGGGCTGTAGTAGTGGGGTGGGCGTGAGGAGCTGGAAGTCCAGGCTGGGGTAGAAGTGAAGGAGACCACATGGAAGATGGTGTGGGCCAGTGTCTCTCAGATGAGGGGAGATCTGTGGATTTGTCAACTCTGGAGTATGGATTATGTGAGAGAATTTTTCTTTACTGCTCATTGTTAATATAGCAGCTAAGATAGATGCCCAGTGCTGGGCTAAGTGCCTTATATAGTTTGGTTCATTCCATCTTCTCACCTACTCCAGTTAAGTGTGTTTTGCCTCAGTTTTACAGATGAGGGAAGCAAGGCTCAGAGAGGTTTCGATTTTTCTCAAAGTCACACAGCAAGTAAGGAAGGGATTCTGAGTAAGCTCGGGATGAACTCTGGATCTGCTTGTCTCCAGAGCCCAAGCTGCTCTCTCATCGGTTGGCAGCGTTTCCTGTGTGTGGTGAGGGGGAACCCCCTGTGGGACCCCATCTACCAGATGGGGTCTGTGCTGATATATCCTGACCTGTTCCATTCTTCATGCTTTGTCAGTTTCTTTCTCTTTTCCAAATTAATTACTCAAAGTAAAGGAGAATCATGAAATATAAAGACTTCAAAGAAACTGGTTTCTTTTTCCTCTTAAAACTGCTTGTGAAGAAGTCCCACTCTAGTTCAAGTGGTCCTTTGGGATCCTGTTTCTGAGAGGTAGGCCTCTGAATCTCTGAGTCTTCCCTATGATAGGATGCTGTTGCCTTATTCTCAGATAAGTCCGGTTGTTCAGAGAGGACACTTCACCCATCCTGCCCTTCAAGGAGGAACTCCTGGGAGAGAGCCCACCTCCTCTGGTGCCTCTTTCCAGGCACTTTGCCTTTGACGTGACCAGTGAGTGGGGCTTGGGTGGGAACTCCTACAGGGATTGCTTTGAGGACATCCCTGCTGGTGGGCTCAGTTTCAGCTTCTTCCCTGGGCCAGTGTGGCTCATCTGTAGTCAGACCCAAATCACCCCCTGCCCAGCTGCCCTTGAACAGTGCAGCTGTCTGTCCATCTCGTTCTCTTTAACCAGGCCCTTAGCAGCAAACTGTGTTGGCGCATAAGCAGGATGGGCCCTGGGCTTCTGGTCCCACCCCACATGTTGATTTTGAATGGTTCTGCTACCTTCCCAAGTCAGACTTCAGGTACACGTTTTCCTTATTTTTCTTTCAAACCAGAATCTGACAAGTCTAGGCAGGTATATTTCTCAGGTGACTTCTTAAGGGGCAGTATTTCAAGAAAATATGTAATGAGGTTGACGTGGCTCACTTGATTGAAATATTTCTCTTGGAGAAAGGGATGTCAGACAAGAGGCCCATGTTTCTTGAAGAACAGCTTTTAAAACACGTTTTTTAGAAAACAGATTGAAACAAGAAGTCTGACTTTTTAGCATGCAACCCGCATGGATCCTTACCATTTGGGGAAATGTCTGTGGTAGCCATGGAAACTAACTCTTCAAAGAAAGAACAACTCTTCTGTCCTCAGACAAGATGTGGGGAAAGGAAAGCATATTTCATTCTAAGACACTTTATTTCCCTGGATAACTTCTTAGACTTGTCCAGGGCTCTGGCTGGCTTAGATTTTTTGTTTTTAATGGCAATGATGGATGTGGTTTTAGGAGATGGAAAGTTACATGGGCATTTGTGGTCAAGTACGTGCCACACAGAGCCCACAATCCATGTCATTGACATGATTATCATTAATGTGGGACCTGAGCCTATGAAACTAGGCATTAAATTCAGCCTATTCTTATCGGGCAACTACTAATGGCCAGGGTTTGTGATGAGGAACCGATAGACCAAGATAAGACATTCACAGCCCCTTCATCACAGAGCTCACAGTCTGGTGTGTAAAAGAGACTATTAAATAACAAATTGCAGGGCAAATTGGAGAAATGTTTTTATAGGCTGATCCAGTCAAGTAGGGTGGGATCTGGAAGAGCAGTTAGTTGAACCTCACTTAGAAAACAGCTCACAGTGGCCTGGAGCTGAAAGAGGTCTCCGGGGCCTTGGAGAAGATGAGGGAACTTGAGGACAGCTGGAGCTCCAAGATAAAGCCAGGGAGTGGTCAGAAAGGACCAAGGGGAGAGATAAGAAAGCCAGACAGATAGCGCATTGCTTCACTTGGTCCCCACTCGTGATCCTCTGGTGCAGTGTAAGTGCCACACGTACCCGTCCCTGAGGTTTGGTGTGTTCAGTCCACCTCACTGTTGTTCACAGCAGATAACTCCACCTAGTCATTAAAAGCTGGGAAACACCTACTTTGAAAATGGTTCATCTTGAAATGTGGAAACTGTTTTCTATATAAAGCATCTTCACTTTTAAGTCAATACAAGCGGTCAAGGACATGAAAAGGGGAGGGTTGCCTTGAGAAAATCTCTTAATGCAGCCAAACCTTTGAGAACAGAAAAATTAGAAGGCACCGAAGCCCTTTATGCAAGGAGTCTATTTCAGTAATGAAAGAATAGTCATAATGTAGTTGTATTATTGGAAATGTGATTGGTTTTTTTTTTCACTCCTTCCAATCTGCTGAAATTTTAATTTTCCATTATTTTTGCCCTGATTCCATCTTTTTCTTTCTACTGGAGCTTCAAGTGCTTAATCTTAGTCCTTCTCAGTGCTTTCATGGCTCCAGGTACAACTTCATACTCTTGTTTTACTTTTCTTTCTCCACCCAAGAAATGTGACTGTTAAACATTTTTCTCAACATGCTTGCTGTGTAAACAGGGGTCCTGCATTTTCTCTTGCCCCTTCTGCTGGCCAGTGGCTCCCCTCCGCTTCCTGGTAGCCAGTGCCTAACCCCACTGACGAGCACTGTCACAGGTTAGTCCTCTTTCCCTCGTGAGCGTTACCTGCAGGCGAGCAGATCTTACTGCCAGTGCTGCCGTCCAAGGCCCTCCGCCCCCAGTCTGGCCTATTTATTTCATGCAGAGAAAACATGTTCTGGCTACTCCTGGTTTTTTTGTGGTTCAGAGAAGACTGGAACAAAGCCAACGATTTTGATGAATTTTGAGCCAAACCAGTGCCAATAGTTAAAAAAAAAGAAATTGGTATGAAGCATCACACATTATTGTTGTTGTTGTTTTTTACAAAATACCTAGTTTCTTTGAACACGAACTGAACTTACATACTTTCCAAAAAATTAAATGTAAACATAAAAATTTTTTTTGAATCAAACTACTCTTTCATTCTGTTTTATTTCCTTTATGTCTGTGTAGGGGAAATAATTTAGGTCTAAAGAAGACTAGCCTCTGCTGATAAAAAAAAGTATCAGTGTGTTAGCTCTTCTGTGTCCCCCTACTCTTTGCCTTTTTATAAATGCTGCTTTCTGGAGGTTTGTTTTTGTTTTTGATGAATTTTTGAGTCATCCGTTTTATAGAAATCTGAGCCCTACTGATTTGGTTGGCCTTGCTCACTAGAGGCTTTTACGCTTGTTTGTGTCTGTTTTCTCTGCACGCGTGCATGTGTGTAAATTTCAAAGCATTTAACTTGCCTAAATTTTATTTGTGTGGGTTTGGTTGAAACAAATAGTATTACAATCCAAGAAAAAAACATCGTCTCTAAATCACCATGATTTCCAGTGACCCACTTACTTTATGCGGCATATGAGAAATTCCAGAGCAGACCGTGTGTCGTCCTTCTGCATTTGTGGCAGTCATGTTTGACCTGCACGATGATAGTTTTCTTTAGGCTACGTGCTCTCTCTACGGTAGTGTTTACTGAACCAGGGCTTCTGGAGGTTGGGGTGTCAGGCCTTGTAACTCCTGGGCAACATCGGGGTTTGGGAGGCTCTGCAGAGTGTGGGGTGTGTGCCCAGCTCCTGGGGCTGCTCCATAGGGGCTCCCAGCAGGAAAGCTGGCTGGTTCCAGGCAGGGAGACTCTCCCTGGAGTGGTACCCTCTTGGGAGTGGGTCAGCAAGCGGGGAGATGAACAGGAACGGTGCTGCTCACTTTCTCTCAGCCCGAGTTGGCTCTGGAAGAAAATCAGAATGCGAGGGTAAATGCTGCTTTCCATCCCACCCCTCCCTTCCTATCCTGACTAATAAGTGTCCATCCTATGCATCTCCTGAGCCAGGAGGCAAAGATTGGGAATCCTGTGGAAAAAGACCTAGGTTTGGAGCTGGGTTCAGAACCTGGTTGTCCTGTTTACCTGGCATGTGACGTGGGTCAGTAATATCACCTTGTTGAAGCTTAGTTTTGACCTTTGTGAGATGGGAGTGAGGATCCTCATCCTGCCGTCCCACACCGAGTTAGTGGGCCCTGTGGACAGTGAACATTAAGACCCTCTGAGGACTCCAAATAAAGATCTCAGTACAGAAGAGGTTTCTTTCCGTTACTGTCAGAGAACCTTTGGGAAACCATGTCAGCCCCAGCCGTGAGGTGCAGGCTCTCTGGAGCTGCTGCTGGTGGTTAGCTGGGACCCAGGGCCAGTGAGTGTGCTTATGGCTGAGGGGCTGCTCTAGGTGGCAGGGCTCAGGCTGCGAGAGCTTCCTCTTGTCCTCTTCTGTTGGCCTCTCTATCAGTGGAAGGTCTTTGCTGTGGCCTCTGTGAGTACCAGCAGGTGGGGCAGAGGGCTATACCACAGCTCTGCAGCCAGAACCCCTCCTGGCCATTCTTTCTGATCATTCTCAGCCCTTCTGCTTTTTGGCTGCCAGGTCTAAGAGAGGGTGCCCAGCTGCTGCCCAGGGAAGGGACCGTTTCACAGCAGTTGGGTGTCCTGCATCCCTCTGAGCCACAGAGGAAGCCGGGGAGACTCAACTTATAGCTACAGTCAAATGCAACGCAGGGCAAGTACTGTCCTGAGGGGGATAGGGGATGTGGTGGGGACTGGGGAAGACAGACAACAGGTCTTTACAACACCCCGTATGCCAGCTTCTCCACCGATGGCTAGTCCTTCTCTACCACAGGTCCCCGTCCGCACCCTCCGGGAAAGTTGCTGCTTCCAAGGCTCTTCGTTCCACCTTTGATGGACTTGGACTGTTCAAAATTTTTTCTGATGTTGGCACTGAAAGCATCTTCGGAAACGTCCACATGCTCCCTGGGGCCCACAGTGGGTCTGCTTCCTCTTTTCCGTGGCAGCTTTCCAGAGGCTGAGGACCAGGAATGTGGCTCTTCTGAGACCTTTCTTCTCCACTAACCTCCTGTTTGCCCTTCCTCTGCCCTTAGGTCCTCCTGCCTTTCTTCTCTGAACACTTAGGCAGGGAATGTTTACCTGGCATGTCCTGCAGGAAGATCCGCATTAGCTGAGAGGTCAGCGGTGGGTGTGCGAGTGAGACCTAGGGGGCTAGCAAGGACAGGGTGGAGGTGAAAGGGACCGGTGAGTAGGGGGTGTGGGTGCGGGGATCAGTGGTGACAGGCCTCACAAGTGCTTTTCCAAATAGTAGCGGCAGAAAGTTGGGAATTTTATCAGGATCCTGTTATTTTTACTCACATTTTTATTGATGTTTAATCTAATCCCTCACCCAGTGTTGACTGAATTCTTTCTGGCCTCCTTACCACCATTTTCTCCTTATTTTGTTCTGTCTCCACATATCACTTCTGTGAGACAAAGCTGATGGCCGCTTTCTCCTATCAGACTTCTGTTGGTTCCCCATTGCCTACAGGGAAGCAGATCGCTCAGTTTGGGGTTTAAGGCCTTTCCTGGACTGACTGTAAGCTCATTTTTTATCCTCATCACTTCATGCGTCTGCCCTCTTCCTCCTCTGCCTCCTGTGTGCCATGTTGAGGTCCTTAGGAGGGTGGATTCAGGAGTTGGATGGGTTGTGTGACCAAACTCCCTGAGCCTCAGTGTCCCTGTAACAAGAGTGACAACGTCCTTCCGTCACCAGCTGCCCTCTCCAGTGAGGATGAGGTGCGAGGAACTGTGCTGGACTCTGAAGTACGCCACTGAGGAGGCGGGTGGGGTGAGGGCACTCACAGGTCCACGGCTAGTGCTCAGTGAGGGGAGCTCTGATGATTCGGAGGAGGGCAGCACTCGATGGCTGGGTGACCAGGGAAAGCTGTATCTTGAAAGGGGAGCTGGAATTCAAAGATAGGAGAGGGATGCTCAGTGGATGGAGTTCTGTGGACAGAGGCTCACAGGGTTGGGAAAGTGGGGAAGAATGTGGCCAAAGTACAAGGTGTATGTTTATGAGAAGGGGAAGGGAGAAGGCCAGAGGGCCCTGAGCACCAGGCTGTGGAGCTGGATCTTGATTCCTGAGGGCAGCAGTGAGACGCCCTGAGGCATTCCAAGCAGACAGACAGCGTCCAGGTCTGCAGTGGTGGTAACCAGCCGAGAGGGAGGCAGGCCCCTCCAGCTGTCTCGGTGGGCGAGGTGTGTGCAGACGGGCCAGCATGAGCCCTTGGGGATTGTCAGGTCCGGTTGACAGGGAGGCTCCTCACTGAGAAACTGCCCCTTATGGAACATAGACCCAGAGGGAAGATATTCTAACAACCTGAGACAGAAAATCCCCCTCACAGGCCTGTAAGTGATTAGGGAAAGTGGCAGCCTGGTGTGGAGGCTGCTCGATAGTGCCCATGGGCTCAGACACTCAATTCGTAGGCATCTATCCACAGAAGACTCTAATTCAAAAAGATACATACACCTCAGTGTTCATAGCAGCACTGTTTACAGTAGCCAAGACATGGAGGCAACCTAAATGTCCATTGACAGATGAATGGGTAAAGATGTAGTATGTATATGTGTGTGTGTACACACACACGCGCGTGCGCGCGCGCAATGGAATATTACTCAGCCATAAAAAGAATGAAATAATGCCATTTGCAGCAATGTGGATGGACCTAGAGATAATCATATTTAGTGAAGTTAGGCAAAGACAAATATCATATGACATCACTTACTTGTGGTATCTAAAAAAAAGTGGTACAAATGAACTTATTTATAAAACAAAAATAGACATAGAAAACAAACTTCTGGTTACCAAAGGGGAAAGGGGTAAAATTAGGAGTTTGGGTTAACAGAAATGCTATGTTATAACTACTGTGTATAAAAATACATGAACAAGGACCTACTATGTAGCATAGGGAACTATTCAGTATCTTGTAATAACCTATAGCGGAAAAGAATCTGAAAAAGAATATATAAAATAACTGAATCACTTTGCTCTATGCCTGAAACTAACACAACATTGTAAATTAACTGTATTTCAATTTTTTAAAATATACACTTATTTCAGGCGTATGAGTGATCGCAGGAACCATGGGCTCTCTGTCCTGAGGCATTCTGGCCTCTTCAGGAGTAGGGCTCATTTTGTTGTGTGTAGTATGTTTTTTTGTACCTAGTCTTCATGCTTGCTTGAAGGGGCCTCCACAGGGGAGCAGAGACGAGGAAAGGAAAACTTAACGAGATGGATAGCATTGTCCATTCCCATGAGGAGCCTCCAGTCTACCTGGTGAGCTGAAATGAATGTAAAACAACATAAACTGGCATTTGATTAGTATGGTTACATTTTCTAAACACTTCGAAAAAATTTTTATTTGGGAAGTAATTTCAAATGTACAGAAAAGTTGTAGGAATAAGAATAGCTTAGTGAGTAATCCATGTGTCCTTTACTCTAATTCATTTATTATGAATATTTTATTAATATTTTATCTCATTTGCTTTTTAATTTGTAAGGGGTGTGGACTGACTTATTTTTAAATATTTAAAAATTTCTTACTGTTTTTAGTTATTTGGAGGTTCAGATTATCCCAAATCTGGCCAGTGGGAGGTGCTTCTCATGCCCCCATCATAATATTTTTTGGCTGGTGTTTTTTGTGTGTTTTGTTTTGTGTTTAGCACTTTCTTACTTTCTTAGTCCTATATCTACCCTGTCCCAGCCTTGAAATCAGCCATTTGTCGAAAGACTGCTTATCCCTTTAACAGGAAATGGTATTGGAGCCCGAGATCTGGGTGCCAGGTGTGCTCATAGCTACGGGGGGGATTTCTTTGTTTCTAGATACTTCCAACAGAGCTAAGAGGTTCATGCATTTACATACACATCCTTACCTTTATACATGTAGTCACATGCCTACATCTTTAGAAGTCATGAATCACATCAGTACCCAGAGGGTTCTTTCTCATCTTCTGCCTCTCATCTTTCTATATCCCTTCCACAGGGAGAACCCTGGCTCCCAACAGCATTGACACATTAACTCATTTGTTAAATCCTGTAATACATCTAAAATAGTTTCAGCATGATACCATCCATATTGCTACAGAAAACCAAGCCGACTAAGAAGAGCTCAGCATTTGTCTGTGGTTCCACCCTCACTCCAGTCCTGCCCACAACCGGGAGGATGCAGTCACGTGTTCATGAGCTTCTTGAACTAGTTTTATCTTTCTTCTTCAGGGTGGTTGTGGTGTTCCTTTGAAGTACAACCAGATTCATTTGTTTCAATTCACTTCTGTTTTAGAGCTATTTTTCCCCCATCCCAACATTGTTGGTGTAATTTAAAAATTTAATGTGTAGAACAGTAAAATGATTCCAAATGTCCAAATTATAGAAAAAAGTATATTTGGTGTCACTCCTACTTTACTCCCTCTGCTCCCTTTGTCCCCGGCAAAGGAGATGGCAAGAAGTAAGGGTTAAGGAAAATAGTGGTTTTCACCAGCGATCCATTTCCTGTCTGGGAAGGGAGAACAGGGCTGTGCAGTGGGGTCTGCCCTGACCCTGTCCAGTGCTCTGGCTAGAACCTGCAGGTGGTGGGGGGCTGGGGTCTCAGGGCTCTTGGTTCACACAAAGGGGTCAGTACACACTAGGAGTGCTTAGTGTTACCTGAATTTATGGAAGAAGCCCTCTTTGACCTTATTTTATGCTTCATCCTTCAGATACTTCCTGTGGTAATATTCGTATTTCCTTGTTTCCTCTTCTTTTGCATCCAAGGGGAATGGCACAATATATGTGCTTTTTTGTCCAAGCACTGCTTAAAATCTTTTTTTTTTTCCCCTTATGATCTGGAACAGGTAGGCTTCTATCACATGTGAGTTGTCAGGTCTCTAGTCACTTGTGAAAGCCGGATGGTTTCTACCAATAGCTTTGTCAAATTAACTTTTATAATAGTGACTATTATTTAATCCCTGAGTCATAGGGTTCTAGAATGATGAATTCTGATGTAAATGGAAAACTGTCTTTTTCGTCAACCACTGAGGGTGATAAAGATTCATTGGACTCAGGCGAGATTTTCTGGAATGCAGGGTTTGTTGTGACGGGAATGAGTTATTTTCCACTGAGCAGATAGTGGTGCAGGGCTGGTAGGGCGCTTGCTGGCTTATCGAGGTCACTCTGAGCCCTAGGATCCCGTGTGTCCTTTTGTGCTTCTCCCAGTTTTGCAGGCATCATGCAGCTTAGAGCCCATTCAGAGCGGTTTGCAAGTTTTCTCCTTTTGGTATTTGAGAAACCTCCTCCAGTGGCCTTTTATTCCCAGGTTCAACAACTGTGATACATTTGAACTTCACATTGGTACAGTGCTTTCTGATTTTCACAATAGCATTTTATTGAATGTCTTACCTGTTCTCCTGTCTCACAGGGATTAAGTATCACGTCTGCTTTGCAGGTGAAGAAACTGAAGCTCAGAAAAGGAAAGTGACAGAGAGGGGCCTAGAATCCAGATCCTCAGACTTAGAGCCCAGCATGGTCTGGGAGGACCAGCAGGCCAGCTGAGATTATCCCAGAGCCCCCATGTCCCTGCACCTCCTCTTCTGCAGCTCATGGCTGACCGGAGGAGATGCATGCCTTGTAGATCTCAGTTCTGTCCACATCAGCAAATGTTATTTGCCTACTAAGTACTAGGTCATTCTAAAGGGACTGTCTCAAATCAGTTCAGATCATTTATATTAACAGTTTTGTTATATGAACAGTTATAATAGTGATTATTATTTAATATAAACGGGCTAAAAGCGAGGACTTGGCAGTGTGTTCTATTCTCAGAAATTTTAGTTCATAGTAGGATTTTACCTGGGAATGCCTTGCTATACCCCAACAACCAAGAATGTACAACAGTGATACAACTTGTTAGAAGGGATTTGTTTGTTTGTTTTTTGTATTTCTAATGTTTAAAAAAACTTCGTAAAGTAAGATATTAAAGCAAAATTCCCTGTGAAACTTAAGGGTAACTCTTCCATTATTTTAGTTTTTTTTTTTTTCAAGAATTCAGATCAGATATGTAACCAAAATAAGAAGACCCTGTCTTATGTGATGTGAATTGGGTACTCTAAGTTCAGAACCGAAACATGCAAAAAGATTTTTTCCTGGGATATTTTTGGTAAGCAACAGAATTGAAGGCCCACAGACTTGGTCTTTACAACGTATTTAAGAAAACAGACAACATAATGCATCTTCATGTTGACATGTGACACTCCAGGCCTCCACGTGAGATTCTGGTTTGCATGTGACATTCTCAGAGTTCAGAGGCATCTGGTGAACTACCCAGGACATTACGCTTATCCTATATCTCAGGAAGCCAAGGCTCTGGGTGTGGTTTCTGTGAGTGACAACATGCCTGCAAAAGCCTTTCTGTTTTGAGATGGGAAGATGTTCTCTCCGGGAGGAATGGCCCTGGGCTGGGAGTGCAGAAAGCATCTCTGGGCCTTGATCAGCTTCATGGACCCCCTGGAGTCAGCTCCCCTGCTCTGGGTGCCACACAGCCTGGCCTCCTCACTTCCCAGAGAATGAAGGTGGGAAGGGCCAGCTCTAATAGAGCCAAGGACAGATCCTGGGGTGTCTGAAAAGTGGGTGATTTGGGGGCAATGAGGGTGTTCTTTCTATCTGGGGACAGAGGGTGGCACCTCGGTGAGGCTTCCAGTGTCTTACCTGAAGTATCAGTGTCCCTGGGTGTTCAAGCATCTGCTCAGCCCCTCGACAGTCCAGAGTGGAGAGTGGGAAGGAGGAGAGAAAGTAGAGGTTGGCTTTTTATGTAAGCAGGTGACCTCCCTTCATCAGTCGGGTTGGGTAAGATTAATGAGGTCCCTGAGAGGGAGATTTGCCAGCTTTGGATTGGAAGGAAGACAGATGTAGTGTCCGTCAGAATCCCGGGGTCTGTGTGCAGAAGTTGCACTGCCTGTAACCTCACCTGCTTTCTTAGCTGCTCTTTAATTGTACTTACTAAATCCATAACATGCATAACTTGGCTCCTCTTACGATTCACTGTTGGAAATGCAGATGGTCCCTTGTATATGAAAATTGGGTAATCAACCACCTGACTCTCCGACTTGCCTGAGCGAATGTGGGATTCTGTACATACGCAGAGATATAGGCCTGCGGACATGAAACGTAGAGTAAACGATGAACAGTTGGAAACATTGACAGTCTGCCAGAGCCTTTCCAGGCAGGTGTGCCCATAAATGGGCAACAAATCGTACTGCCTTTTCACCTCCTACAGGGGAGACTTTTGGGGAAAAGATCATGGCAAGAAGCAAGGGTTAAGGAAAATAGTGGTTTTCACCAGCGATCCATTTCTTATCTGGGAAGGGAGAACAGGGCTGTGCAGTGGGGTCTGCCCTGACCCTGTCCAGTGCTCTGGCTGGAACCTGCAGGTGGTGGGGAGCCGGGGTCTCAGGGCTCTTGGTTCACACAAAGGGGTCAGTACACTAGGAGTGCTACGTGTTACCTGAATTTATGGAAGAAGCCCTCTTTGACCACAGCTTGGCCCTGTTGGGTCCTTTCTTTCTGAAGTGTGATGCTGGCTGTCTGGGGAGGGTCTGGGGGAGGTGGGACATCTGAGTCCAGGCCCCTGGTTGGGGGTCAGGAGGCCTGCCGTGATAGCCTGTGAGGTTTTGGGCCTCGGCTCCTGGAGAGCACAGAGCTCCTGAAGGGAGTTCGTTTTCTAGATACGGTGCATGTGTTGGTGTGGTCTCTGCAGCTCTGACCCCCACGGTCTTGCTTGGGGAGGCACTGTCCTGTGTCCTGTCCACGTGTGTGGCCCCTTTTGCTGTGCTCGTGTGGCTGTCCTTGGTGCCGTGTGTCCCGCCACAAGACTGTTTGCGGCAGGGCAGATGGCTTGTGGCGCAGGTCCCGGGGGACGTTCTGATATGTGCTGTTCTCTTTGCCTCCTTCAGAGAATTCTCAAAGGAAAGGGAGAAGGCTAAAGCCCGGGGAGACTTCCAGAAGCTCCGGGAGAAGCAGCAGCTGGAAGAGGATCTAAAGGGCTACTTGGATTGGATCACCCAAGCAGAGGACATTGATCCTGAGAATGAAGAAGAAGGAGGCGAGGAAAGCAAACGGAATAGTAGGTGGTGCCCCTCCCACTCTGGACCCGACAGAGCCTGCGTGCCGTTCAGACACCCTCCCACAGCCAGTGTCTCCCTGTGACCCAGTCTGAGGCCGAGGCCTTCCTGCAGCCACTTGGTTCCCCTGCTGCGCGTCAGAGAGAGCAGTGCCTTTACACGGACGGAATTTCTGCCTGAGGTGTGGGGTTTAGCTGCCTGTCTCACCATGAGGCTTTATGATTGAGGGGGGTCAGCCAGATGGGCTGTGGGCCCCTTCTATGAGGGCAGAGGCCTGATAAGACGTGTATTTGCTGTGCACTGGAGGAGGAGAAGTTGAGGTTCCTTCACCCTAGAGTGAACAGGGCCGCTGGAAGGGAACTTGAAGAGCAGAGTCCCTCCCACCCAGCAGCTTGAGCCATGGGGCGCCAAAAGCTTAGCCCATCAGGGGACTGGGAATGCACCAGCTCACCATTCAGGGCAGTGTTAGGAGGCACGTGAGTCAGTGGGGCTGCTCCGGAGCCCACCCTACCAGTTCCCCAGTGGGACGCTCAGCACCGTAAAACCCTTTCTGCAGTCGTGGGGTCCCCACACTCCCTCTACCACTGGAATTAATTGCCATTGTCAACCAAAGCATTTCTTTTACCATACACTTTTCCGGCTCTCATTCTTCCCGAGGCCATCTGTGCCTCAGGTGAAAGAGGCAATTGAAATTCAGCAGCAGAGTTGACTAAGACATTTGTGATGTGCTTCAAATCTAGACTGGCTGGTGGTAGAGACTGAGGGTGCTTGTCCCTTGAGAGGCCTGAGAAACCAGGTTAGGCCTCAATCCATGGAAAGTGGCTGAGTCAGCCCCACCTGGAGCACAGCCCCTTGATTCACTAAGGCCAGGTGCGGAATGCCAGGAGAACCCCTGAAATGGGCAGGATGAGGTTTGCTCCTTCTGGGGAAGGCATTCCCTCACACACATGAACGCAGCACAAGGAGACAGGTGCAGGTGGCACGAGGAGGCAGGACGTGTACTGAGGGGCTGAGGGGAAGAAGGGCTGGCTGCAGGGGGCTAGGAGAGAGCTGTGGGGTCTTGGGGCCTGGACCTTGAAGGATGGATGGATCTGAGATAGGTGAGGAAAAACACTGAGTCAAGGCAGTGGTATGAGAAGGACCTGGAGTTTGGGCAAATGAAGGCTCAGGGAGAACGTGACAGGCTCATCCTTTAGCTGGAACCCCAGGGGTGTGCAGGTCAGGGCAGGTCAAACTGGGGAGGATGGACAGGCTGATGGGTGCCCCCTCCCTCAGAAGTGGAGTGGGGAAGCTGAGGCCAGGACCTGTGGTGTAGAGGATCCCTAACAGAATGGGACTCTGAGTCTATGCTTCGGCGGAGAGTGGGAGTTTCCTGTTACCAGGGGTATATGCTCAACTCAGTCCTGTGTGCTAATGGTGGGGCAGTGCGTGCAGGCTGCGCCCCGCCCCGCTTCCCACTTCCCAGGCCACACCCACTGCCACCTCAAGGAAGAGCCTGAGGGTGAGGAAACCGGGGAGATCTCTAGGCAAGGTTCATTGAATACGAGATGAGAGTTTATAAGTGGATGTTCACAGGCACTCCACACCCATGACACGTCCTCCCTGTGATTAGGTGTAAGGAGTGTCTGCGCATCTTTGGTGCAGCTCCGTCCCAGGCATTGGAGCCAGAGTCCTGCGGCCTTCCCGGAGCTTCTGCCCCTGCGGCAGGGCCACGACAAGGCAGCCTGCCCCACTCTTATCCTCTTCATTCCCAAGCTTTGGGAGTGACGCTGCCCTGCAGAGGTCCATGCTCTCCTCAGCTCAGCACGTCGCCTGTGTTGTGTAAACCAGCAAAAGCTGTGTCCCTTCTTCTGAGCAGAGCACCTTGCTTTGCCAGCGTAGATGTGTCTGTAGGGGCAGAGCAGGGCCCTCTCACAGGCAGGTGTCCTTTCGTCCCCCTATTGCTCAACCTCTAGAAACAGACAGGGGTCTGTGTGAGTGTTGTCATCGCCAGTTGTGCTGGAACTCTTTTTATGGCTCGTGATTTGAGGACTTGAACCAGCCTCTTTCAGTAGTCCTGAGGGTCCACCCTTGTGTCTTGGCCCCACATTTGCTGTGTCCCGCCTCTGTAAGGAACCTTGGTGTGTGATGATGAAATCAGTGCCTCTGCCTTTGGAGACCTTCCCGTTGGGGGTAGGTGTGGAGGTGGTGCCTTAGGTGAGACAGAGCAGAGAAGCTGGCACTGTAATCAAGGGCCAGCAGTCTGCGGTGGGAGCTGAGGGGTGCAGAGATGCAGGGAAGGCCCTTGGGAGAGGCCAGGTTCCCACTGTGCTCTGAGGGACAGGTGGCCTATGGCTGTGGAAGGTCAAGGAGGGGGGTGATTTTCAGGCTGAGGAAATGGTATAGACAAAGGGCGAAGTTTACAAATATTCAAAGCCCTCAAGTGCATTACTTAGTAATGTAATTAAGGAAAGAAACAAAGCCCCTTTAAGGGTTGTAGAGCCTTGGAATTCACTGTGTAACTAGGGCTCCAAACCCCATGAAGCCGTGCTGTGTCTCTGGAAGGTCAGCATCATGGCTTTTGCTGCGTGCTGGGATGTATAACTCAAAACGTGGGGCCAGCTTGGTGTTGGGTCCGGAATAGCATCTCTTTCTGGTGCACCCTGGTTCTTCATCAGCTCTTTTGCTAGGTGCTGGACTTCCCTGTGGAGTGAGGCGCACAGTATTTCTCCAGTTGTCAGAGTCCCAGCGCCTTGGTGGATTAGGGTTAGAAATGAAGCTGAAATCCCAGGCTTTGGGAACCATGTAGAGATTGAACTGGCTTGAGAAGGAGGAAGCCCCCCCCAAGGAGGAAGTGAGCCTCCCTGAGCACATTTTCCAGCAGCGCAGAAGTTCTGAGAAGCCTGGGACCTCAGGTGGCTGCCAGCTGTTTCTCCTCACAAGCAACGGTGTCTGACAGCCAGAAACACAGGGGGAGAGGGGTTCACTGTGGCCCATGTGGGCCTCCTCACCAGCAAACCGTGGCTGACTTACCTACCGCCTGCACACTGTAGATCTGGTCTCTGTCACCTGTTTGCAGATAGTAAAGTGTGGGCATTGCCAGCGCCAGCATCCTCCCTGAGTATGTAAGACTCACCATACACCTTCCACCCTGGCCCTGCCCTGTCTTCTCTCTAGGGAAGGAGGGGCTGCTCCCTGGGGCTCCTGACTGTCCACACGGCTTCAGGATATTAACGCCACTGACTGTCGTTTTGGGTTGGATCCTGGATGCATTGGGACCGTTTTCCCCCAGACATGAAGGATTTAAGTGACAGTGTGAGAAGCCTCCCTGATGACTGAGCCCAATGTAGAAAGAGGGGAGGGGAGTATTGGAAGCCATTAATAATGGCTGATGGCATAAGCCCACAGAAGGCAGGGGCTGGGCCGGTGGGCACTGTGACACTCTTCTCAGGAGTTGGCTGCAGTTGAGTTTGGTGACTTGGATTTTGGACTGGAGTGTTAGGCACATCACCCAGCATCTCTGAGCCCCAGTTTCTTTGCCTGCAGGAAAGGGATAAAGATATTTGCCCACAGGTTTGTCATGAGGATTAAATGCTCGATAAGGAGCCGTTGTAGCGGCAGGAATACTTGCTGCTGCTGTTGTCGTCAGACTCCAGGACAGCGTGACCTAAACAGAATTCTTCTTGGGGATTCCACTAGACCTCTCCCCAGCCTCAGGCTGAGGACCCCTTTTAGGACCGGGTCCCTATACTTTCCTATTTAGGAACTTTAAGTTTCTCGAGTATTGATGGAATATAAACCTGTTGACTTTCGAGATACAGTAGCACAGCTCTCTGGCCCTTGAAGTCCATTCCTGGCTTGTTGCTGCTTGCTGTCAGAGAATGGATGTCAAATCAAGCTCTTGGAGATGCGCTTACATTATCTTTTCTCTCTGATCTACTGAATGTCACTGTCAGCCTCTGTGGTACCCAACTCTGGCTGTACGTGACAGTCACCCGGGGAGTGAGGGCACATCCTGATGCCATCCCCACCCCCATGCTGGTTTGTCTATCTGTGGTGTGACCTGTGTGTGGTTCCCTGGAGGTTCCAGTGTGAAACCGGGGGTGGGAGCTCCTGAATGCCAGCACACTGAATATTATGTTTGAAAGAAGACAGACAGAGAGGCAATCAGGTCCCTGACTTTAGGGCTGTCTGGTAGCTGTGGTGACAGGTAGCTTCCACTTTGTGCGTCCACACACTATTTACATTGTCACTTCCCTAGATTTGCTGTTAGAAAGCTAGTGTTGCACAACTAATTGAATGGACAAGATTCCCTTGGAAGTTAGTTCCTGAGCATTTGGGAAATTTTCAAGGATAATTTTATTTAATTTTTTGCTGAGCTTCGAGTTTCTTAAGAAACTCTGCCAAATCTCAAAGTGATTTTTGAGACATGTGCAGCTGCTTCTGAGTTAACAATGGAGTTTTGCTAGGGCCATTAAAATCTGAAAGCCTAAAATTCTATTTTAAACTCTTCTCATTGTCAGTGATTAGTCTTTTTAAAAAATAGCATTACAAATAATGAAATCTTTTTAAAGGAAGTTCATTTTAAAATTCTGGCCAGAAAAGCAAGGCCTTTTCCTGGGGAACTATGAATGGTCAGTAATCCCTGCGAGGATATTTGATGCCCAAAGGAAGGGAGGGGATACCTGAAACTCCAGCTTAACCACAGCACAGAGCCTCTGTCTTCTCTTCTTCAGATCAGCCATCCTGGAGGCTGGGAGCCCCTTGCCCGCCTCTCACTGGGACACTGCCCCCCCCCCCACTTGTCTCAGTGCACAAGGTTGTCACAACTGTCACCTCTGTTCTGCATGTGCCACCTTGATGCCTTTTTCTGCAGTGTTTGATTTGGGGGTGGGCAGAAAACCAGAGATTGTATTAACTGTTGGCAAGCACCAAGCATGGACATTTGTTGGTTCTATTTAAAAAGGTTGTGTCTCCGAATTTTGATTTAGGAAACTACTTTCATCACACTTAAAGTACCTCAGGGCACGAGTTCAAAATGGAAAACATTCAAGTAAAAGCTGTAGAGCAAACAGCAGCAGTGAGAGCTGCAGGTGGTAAACACTTGTCCAAGATAACACCCTCTCTGGGGAGAGCCCAGTACTGGAGTTACAGGAGACACCCTCTCCCTGGAGTTGCTGGGAGTCGTCCTCTGCCCAGGGCCGGCCTCACAGGAGCTGGTGGGAGATGGATTTGGGGATGGTTGCCCCGCCGTGGAGAGAAGTGGGCCCTCCAGCCGGGTTTTTGGAGCCCCAAGTCCGGGTTGTTTTTGATTTTAATATATTTTGATTGCATAAGCAATATTTGTCCACTGTAAGGAATTCATAGAACAGCAAAGTATATAAAGAAAGAACATCTCTCACCCCTATCCTTAGAGAGAAGCAGGCTTGGCAGTTGGGGCCTGTTCTTTCTGGCCTTGTCTATGCACATGAGAACCTGGTTTTGCACGCGAGAACCTGGTTTTGCACAGATGGCACACTCACTGGTCCCCACCATTAGGTCGTCCAGTGCAGGTGGTTCTTCAACTTGCCTTTTTCACTGAACCAGGAACCATAGACATCTTTCCATGTTTTTAAACAACATTTTGGCTATTTTTAATAAATGGCCATTATGAAAGCTGCTGCAGTGGACTAGATCATCTGTAGAGCATGTGGACTCTACTTGAGCAGTTGTCGGAATGGCGATTTTACACTTGTCGTGTGATTGTCTGGTTGCTATCTTCCTCCACCATGAAACTGTGAGCTCCAAGGGAGCAGAAGCAGGGTCTGTTTCTGTTCTGCACTGTGTGGCTGGCACCTAGTGTGGTCTTTTTCACCTGTGTGAGCTCCCAGTGATGACTTGCTGAACGAGAGAACACCAGTTGGTACCTCACATGTATCTAGTGCTTCCTGTGTGTCAGACACTGTTCTGAGGCCTGTGGGGTACCTTAGTCATTATTCCTCACACAACTCTGAGACCAGAACTTGGCAGAGGAGGAAAGCAAAGCACAAAGAGATGAAGGGCCGAGTGATGGTTAAGTGGCAAAGCTGGGATTTGAACCCAAGTATTGTCACAGTCCACACGGTAGCCACCATTCATCCCCCAAATGCGACACCTGTGTGTCCACCCATGCTCACCTTCCTAGGGTAGTGGTGACCAGAAAGGGTTCTGCTGGGTCCAAGAGAAGGCTCATTTTGGAAATGTGAGTGGTAGGCCAAGTGACCCTAGTTTCCGTGCCCGCCAATCCAGTGCAAGTGCCTGTTTCTCCTGAGTCCTTGCCCACCCAGCATTCCTTCTGCTGCCCCAGCAAAGGTTACCTAACCTGGGGCGGCCATTATATCACAGAGCTGGAAGGGGCTAGAGACCCTAGAAACATTTTTTTGTGTGTGTGACCCAGTGGCCATGGGGGATTGACCAAGGTTGACTATGCTTCCCCAATCTTGTATCACTGTATCTACCATTCACCGCTTACAACAGCCCTTGGAAGTGTGGGGTCAACTGTTACTAATGTCTTACGAGTGAAGAAACTAAGGCTTAACGCAGTGGGGTAACCTGTCCACAGTCATCCGTCCAGTGAGAGGCAGGGCTGGGTTGGGACCTGGTCTGCCCAAGTCCAGAGCCCACCACTTTAATCCTGCATGTCCTGCCGCATATAGCGGTCCTGGCTGCACTCACAGAGCCAGTCAGCACCCAGGACTCCTGATGAAGCGCCCTCTTCCTAATGCCCTTCCTAGAGGGGAAGCTAAACCCGAAAACCTTTGTCCAGAGTGGGTTAGGACAGATTCTCGAAGACAGGCATATGTAGACTAGCTACAGAAAGTGCACGTCTGCTCTGCGGGTCAGATCCTAAATTGTAGATTTCTGCGTGGGAGGAGGACAGTTTGGGGGTTCATGTGCCAGAACCCATGATGGGGCTGCCTCTCGCATCCTCAGGCCTGTTTGCATTGCTCTTGCTGCCCTCTACTGAACCATAATGAAATTGCCTGTGTTCCACCCGAAGGGGTCACAGTGGCCGATTTGCTAAAAGAGGATAAGAAGAAAAGGAGGTTTTGCTGCTTTCGCCAACACAGGGCTAAAGATCACGGTAAACTGCAGAGACTGAACTTTCTCTTCGGGAGACTCTTCTCCCAAGACCTCTGATGCCTTTTCCTTACACACGGGCATGGCGTGGGGTGCATGTGCTGTGTGGTGTGTTTGTAAGATGCCCATGTTTTAATTTGATTTCTTTGAAACTTTGTTGTGTTGTTTTCCTCTTGCTTTTCCCCCAGATGTGTGTTTTAGCCAAGACTGCCCTGGAATTTCCTCTTTGAACTGTACCTTTTAAAGAAGCAGCTGAACCAACTCAGAAAATTTATTTAATTCAGCATGAATATTCTTAGCCTGGAAGACAGACTTTTTAAACACTTTTCCCCAAATGATGCTTTTTAATCTAAACTGTTTAGAAATTCCAGCGGTGGTGTTTGATTGATTTTTCTTTTCCAGGTTCCATGTTTCAAATGGCCTCTGGGTCTTCCAGTCCCTGGCTGGTTTGCCCAAGACCAGGCTAAAGCTAGTAGTGCCAGTTTCAAGAATGAAGTTAAAAATAGACTTCTCGGATACCAAAATTTGGGGGCATTTGTCTTTGCGAGTAGGAATGGGGAAGGGCTTATGTGGGAAACACTTAGGTTTCAATCTATGCTCTAAAATAATGCTTAACGTAGCCCCTCATCAGAAGCCCTGGGATTAGCACAGGACCATCCCCATGCAAGGCAGTTATGCAGACAGCTGTTGTCTTGCCCCATCTGCCTGAGCCACCACTGTGGTCCCCAGCCCCACAAAGCTCTGCCTGCGCACGCACGCTAGTTACCGCCACTGAGGTCGGCCCTGGCCAGATGACTCTGGAGGAGGAGCCTATGTGAGAAGAGTCAGACTAAGGGACACAAAACCAGCTGGTAAGAGCAGAGGGGAAAAATTGCCCTGTTTTCTCAAGAGTGGTCTCAGCCATTCGTGGGAATGCCGAGCACAGAGGTAATTGGAATTAGACTTGACTAAGCCCTGGATGGTCTGAATGAATGTTGTATCAGAGTCCTCCTCTCATCAGAAGACCTGCAAGTGGAAAGGGACAGTGAGTGTCAGATTCGAGCCCTTTGTCATTCTGTGAGCATGTGGTGGCCCTGAGAGGAAGAGCTTGCCTGAGGGTGGGAGCGAGTCTGGGTCAGAGACAGAGCTGACCTGTGCAGCTTTAGTGCTTGCAGAGGGTTTGCAAAGAAGAGGTTGGGCTTGGTACAGCCGTGAAGGCCTCTGCAGGTAAAGGGGGCTTCAGTTTAGCAGGAAATACTGTGATGGCGATGAGAAATATGTTTTCAAAGACTAACTTAGCCCTACAGCTCCGGGTGGGTTACCAGGAGCAGACGAGTGGTTCCTGTCCCAGGGGAGCAGAGACCACCTGCCTTGGGCATGCAGGCATCCATCCTCATGGATGGGGGGAGCGAGGTGGGGTTTGGGCCTCGTGGCTTTTCAAGGTTTCTTGAGGCTTCTGGGTTAGCCTTGAGATCTGTAATAAGAGGAAGCAGCCTCATGTCTTCAGGAAACTCTGTATTTTGTGTATGTTTTTGTGGCGGGGGGTGGTCTTTTATTGCCTGAGATACTATGGACCCTAAAGAAGGCCCCTGACATTGCTGGTGATCCTGCCAGGATGGGGGCCTCTGTGAGGATGCTGTGCTCCCCATGTCCCTGGTCTTACAGAAATAGTTCTTGTCAGGGTATAATTCTTGCTTTAGACACAGAAACCTTGGTCTGGCCTTGACCCACATTATCCAACAAGAGTCTGGCTTCTTTACAGCAATGAGAGTCTGTTACCCTGTGACGGCTAAGTGTGTCACCACTAGCAAGCACAGGCAAATTCCTGCAGGGGATATCATGGCACTGCTCATGCTTGTCATGAAAATAAGATAAAAACCCAAGATCTTGGCTTCAGAGCCCCTGTCCCCGAGGAAGGCAGCCGTGATCCTGCCACTGCTCAGTTGTCTAACCTCACCATCTCCCCTCCTTTGAAAGGGAGGAGTGAGGAGCTTTAGGCTGCTGGGGCACGGAGGGAAATGCTGAAAGAGACCTCTGAATATGCAAGAAAGCCCATTCTGTAGAGAGCAAGGGAGCTGGGGTCCTAGAGGCCAGGGACATCTGTGAGTGAGGCTGTCTGTGTGATTGGCTCCAGGACAGGGTTGGGGAGTCCTGGGCTCACTTGGCAAGGGGCCTAGGGCTGGCAGAGGGCTCTCGGGAGATGCTCCTTCCTGTGCGGCTCTACTCCCCAGGGCGCTCTGCCTAGAAGTGGCTTGGAACCCTGAAGGGTGGGCAGCCATTCACAGTACTGCTCATGACCTGCTGTCGTTACTGAGCTGGGGGTGGGGGAGAGTACAAGGGAAACCCCCTTGGTGATGGTAGTAAAACCAGACAATCTGTGGATGTTTTCTCTTTACAGCCATTCTGTAAGGTCAGAGGTAAATGGGTCTTAGAGATGAGATTGCCTGACAGCAATAATAAATTGGGTACCTAAGTCCGAGGAGGAAAGGGGACTTGTCCTGTGTGGCCAGTGACAGAGACCAGGCTTCTCTGACTTTTGTCCTAGAGTCTACGGGCTCAGTAGCCTCCATCATTGAAGGAATTTGGTCTGAGATTTTGCTGTGCCTGTTAGTGGTGGGCATAATTTGGGGGCTGCCTATTTGGACCCTCACAGACTCATTCACCAGTGTGTGCGCACGTACACACAGGCCCATGCACATGTGCATGTATCTATTTTTGTGTTGGTTTCCCTCTGGATTCACAAGCCAGGCAGATAAGGTTGAGAAGCATGTTGTCCTTCAGAGTGAGAGTAGATAGAGGAATGTTCCCATGTTGAGGAAGATGCTCTTGTGCTCGTCTGAGAAGCGGCGTGTTTCCCTGATTTGTCTTGTGTGGCATTACCCGTGATGGCGTCCGGGCCCTACAGTTAGATCCTAAAGAGGAATAGCATGACCCAGTATCCAGAGACAGTGCTCCGAGTGGGGGCTGAGCCCAGGCTGCCTGGGGCAGCCCTGGCAGCTCTCATTTACAGTCTGGGTTGTGCTGGGCTACTGGCTGGCTGGCACCACCCCTCGCCGACAGCAGCACTGGGCATGCCCACACTCACAGCCTGAAGGTCTACCCTGGAGCTCCCCCCAGAGATCCCAGTGCCTGGAATCGATTGCAAAGCATGGGCCCTGAGCTTGCCCAGATTTTCAGCAGGCAGATTGCAGTGCAGGTCAGCATCCCATCACGGGCGACACGCTTGTCCTAATGCCTGATTTCAGCCAGAGTCGTTGAAAATCGTTTTCACATTTATGCTTTAAAAAGTGGAAACTTCCTCAACAAGTCTCTAAAGTTTCCTGAAATGTGTAAGGGAAAAGGACTTAGAGAGTGTCTCTGTGTGCAGATGGCCCTGGCTTCTTCTGCAGGAGGGACTGGTGCCTATAGGTCTGAGGGTCTCTCTGCTGTACCCCTAGTTATATCTAGCCACTTCCCTGCAGCAAACGCTGAATCCCTGCTGAAGGGGACAGGGCATTCACCCTGAATAGGGCAGTCATGGCGCTGTGGCAGCCAGTTAAGGAGAAGGGCACATGTTCTGATAATTCGCCCGTGGGTTTACTCACTTAGGTCTTTATAATTCTTTCTGTTGGCATTTTTATAAAGTCCCAGTTGTCCCCATCTCACCTGGATTTTTGTACTCTTTCCAATTGCTGGGCTGATCTCCTGGAAGTGGTCTGGCTGTACACCTGGTTTCTGGGGGTTAATAAAGGTCATCAGGACAGCACACCAAGGATAGTGGGTAACAGGCTTTCTTGGTTTCTGGAACTTCGGGATTTGTGTTTTTTTAGGTATGTGTCAACACACACACCAACACATACCAATACCGACACATACGGCAGCATATTTAAGTAGGTACTGGAACCACAGGGGTGGGTGGTGTGGTGGGAGGGGCGCGGGAGAGCTCTCTCCTCACACATCTGAGCTGCATGTCCCGAGGCAAGTGGGTCAGTGCTCTCATCTGTGAAATCACAGGGTTTGTTCATAAACGAACATGAACTCAGAAGCCCCCTCCAGTTCTAACAGTCTGTGATTTTCCTCTCTTGGATTTTTAAAATGTAGACGAGATCTTATTGGGGCTGAATGAAGTGAAACACATATCAATTTATGAACGTTAAAAAAATGAATGCCTGGTGCCAGTGAAGGGTGAAATATTTTAATGTACAAACAGGCTCTGTGGTTGTGCCCTCTGGGCCCGACATCTTCTGTGTTTCTGAAAGAGGAAGTGCTCTCCTCTCCTGTGGCCAGGAGGGAGAGGCTGGGGCAGAGGGAAAGGCTGCCGGACCCCCCGCCAGAGTCTGGCTCCTTGGCTCAGATGGAGGGACTGGTATGAGATCTGTTTCTGGGACCAAACAGGGTCACCACGTTCTAGCATGGTCACTGTCCTCCCCTCCTCCTGCCCCATCCTCTCCTCCTCCTAAGCCCTGGTGACATAATTCTGGAGCAGATTGATTAGATTAGGGGCCTGTGGCTCTATGGGTGTCAAATAATTATGACAGAAAATTTGCTCTCCTTACAGCCGGCTAAGTGAGAAGTAACTCAGTTTCAGACAGAAAAGATTTAAATTAGGAGTGGTGGGCAAGGCTGATGCAGAAGTATGGGTGGTTGTTCACACACGAATCCTCTGTGCGGTAGTGGACATGGACAGCGTGAAGTGACACTGGGTTCAGACCATCTGGGGGGATGTGGCCTTGCTTCCAGGGAGCTCCAGGAAAGCTTTTCTGAGATGATAGATTCATTTACGAGCCTCGCCGATTGCCCAACACCATGGACCCCTCTGTATCTTACCTCCTGTAGTTCTGCTAATGTCCCTGTGAGGTAGGTACTCCCCGTTTTACAGGTGAGAAAATGGAGCCTTGGAGAAGGTCAGTCACAGACATGGGGTTAAACTTAGATCTGGCCAAACTGAGAGCCTGCTCTTAACCACCGTCCTACCCCACCTGAAGGATGGAGCCTGCTTGGAGAGTAGGAGGACCTCTCTCCACCAGGGTAGCCCTGACATGTGCCCCACAGTTAGCCTCTCTGTTTCTGCTTGGGGAGTTGGGCTTTATTTCTTATTCCCCATTTAGTCTTAGTCTAGGGTGCAACTTATACATTTCATTCACTGGTGGTTGGCACAGAGCCAGGAATGCAAAACAAGTTGATTCAACCCTTGAAATGTCACAAACGTTTTCTATAGGCAGGGTGTAATTTGTAAGATTATTTGAAAATCAAAGCTTTAGGAATGAAATACAGCTATTTTATTGATACCATCATAGGATATGGCCTCAAAGTCACAAAGATTTAACCCATTCAGAAGAATTTTGCTCTTCTGGAAATAATGACTGAAGCTACAATATGATTAATAACCATGAAGTATTAAACAATTAGAGATGGAAGGGGCCCTCAAGAGTGTGGAGTTAGTGTCCTCATCCTACAAACAGGACACTGAAGCCTGGAGAAGGGTAGGACTCTTCCCTGGGCAGAGCCAGGACCTAACTGGGGCATGAGAACCCCCCCAAGCTTTCCCCCATGTTCTGCTGTTTTCAGCTTCTGTCCCCTTAGTAGTGGCAGTAACCACCAAGAAAGACGTTTCACAGAGATGACTCGTCACACTTGTCAGGGTCTCCCACCATGATTTTTCTCTGTCCTATTCCTGGAGAGAAGGGTGTCCGTATGGGAGGTACCTGTAATGGTGAACTTTGCTGATTCTTACAATTTTTTAGTCTTTTGCTGAAGTCAGAGTACGGGACAGTCATGGGGAAGAGAATTGCATGGACTGCCTCCTGTGTGTGTGTGTGTGCCTCTGTGGAACTTTTTAATCAAAGGTTTTTCTGTGGTTGGACTGTGGATTTTTTGTTTGTTTTTGGTTTGTTTGGTTTTGTCTCTTTTTTTGTTTTGTTTTGTTTTGTTTTGCATGAAGTTATAGAAAAAAATGAATCAAAGTTTGTAGTTGGTTTCCTCTGACTTAACTGAGGAAGAAAAAAGTTATTCTATGAGAATACAGTAATATACCGTGCATCTGTAATTCTGCTCATTTTGCCTTCACTTTTGAAACCTTTGTCTAAATGTGCCTGGAGATGGCTGTTGAGAACTCCCCATCCCAACCCCCTGCCCCGGCAGGCTCAGTTCTCTGGGTGCTCACAAAAAGAAAGAGTCTTCTTTCATGCCTCAGAAAAGATGTTTCTCAGCTGTCTGGGCCGTTTGAGTCAGGTCCACGTTCATCCATGTCATTCACATCCTGTCTCCTGAGCAGGGTCAGCAGAGATGCAGCTGCCCAGACAGCTCACTGGTCCTGCTCCTTTGCCCTGTATGCCTGGGCTGGCCTCGTACTCCTCACTGCAGCACTCCAGGCACTGCTGCCAGGTTTCACAGATGAAACAGAGGCATCCTTCCTAAGAAGAGCCACATGGGCAGAGCCCATAGCGGAAAGGACCTTCCTGTTGACACCATTAGGTCTATAAGAACGATAGGCCGCTGTGGTTCAAAATTATGCACCAGGGAAAAGAAGTGCATGTGTTTGGGTGATTCGCCTGTGTTTCGACTTTCGATGACCCCAGAGCAGCATTAGTCATTCCTTACTATGTGTTTCTGGAGCTCCTGACCCCTGCGGTAGCTCTTTTCCCAGAAGGTTGAAATCCCCTGGGGGCTGCCTCTCCCACTGGGCCTCCAGGGCAGGTGCAGAGCCTGGGCTCTCATTGTATCCTGCACCTCCTTTACTGCCTGGTCTCCTGTGCACATTTGTGACATTTCTAGGGTTGAATCAAGTGGAGGAAAAAAACACCCATGTGCCAGGTGGTGGCTCTGGGTGGGTCTCTGGGCCTCCCAATGCTAGTGGGTGCTTTTCCATGTTTCCTCTGCTTCTGCTCAGCGTCCTGCTGTGGGAGAGGGAGACTTACCCAGAGACCCTGGTTGCACTGGGACCACAGTCAGCTTTGCTTTCTGGTTGCTGATTTGAGGAAAAACCCTCTTCTACCCATAAGATTATACTTCTTGGTGCTCTGGTGCCAGCATCTTTGGTCTGCATTTTCTGCATGTGGGTTTTACGAGCTTGGCAGAAGAACAGCAGCTAAATTAACTGAAATGATTCTAATTCTTTAATTTTTGAAAAGATCATGCGCCTGGTACCTTCATGCACTCCCCCCTCTATAATAATGTCTCTCTTTCAGTGTATTTAAAATAAGAATTTGTTTATGAAATAATAGGTTTATTCACAGATTTTCTAGAGTACACCTGTGGGGATGAGAAAAGGTGTGGCTGTAATGGAGATATTTTGGGGACCTCTCAGCACAGACCTGGAAGTCAGAAGAGTTGGCTGGTGCCAGGCACAGCGGCAGGGTTCCGTGTGGTCCCTAGGTTCCTTGGAAAGTTGGGTGGACAGGATTTCTTCCTCTTGGGGGACTCTGGGCTTCCTCAGCAGATCATGGAAGTGAGGCCCCCCCCACCATGGAGGCACCTGGCTTCTCAGCACTTCCTTTTGCTGGTCCAGCCCATGAGGACCCTTCCCCACCCTCCTCATCCTCTTGCCAGTTTCCCAGAGGGTCAGCCTGGAGACCGAGGTCACATCTGTCCCGCCCCAGGCATGCAGTGCATCCATCACTGCATCTCCAGTGTTTCTTCTCCCCACAGCCAGCATGCCCACCAGTGAGACAGAGTCTGTGAATACGGAGAACGTGAGCGGGGAAGGCGAGAACCAAGGCTGCTGTGGGAGCCTCTGGTGAGTGTGGGAGCTCCTTCCCTCTTGGCTCCTTCTGGCTTCTTAGAGAAGCAGTTCTGAGGAAGACATCCCGACTTCAGTGGAGCCCTGGGGCCGTGGCCTCAGTGCAGGAGGGGTGGGCAGGCTCACTTTGGACCCCTCGGTCCTCCTCCTCCTCCTATCCTAGGGCCCCCAGGCCCCCAGCATTTCACCTCCACTTCATCCAAAGCAGTCTGTCCTGCTGAGGTGGAGCCTGCTGTGGGGTGAGCCAGGTAACCCAGCCATCCCTTGTGTCCACTAGGTGCTGGTGGAGAGGAAGAGGCGCTGCGCAGGCCGGGCCCTCTGGTTGTCGGCGGTGGGGGTAAAAGGCCGATTCTCCTCCAAGTTTGGGGCTGGCATCAGTGCTTTGACTAAGAGCTTGTGTGGCAGAGATGCTGATAGAATGTGCTACACGTTTAAGTTTCCTTCACTCGCAGGGTCTCCCACCCTCATGCATAGTGGCTGGATGATGAGGCCACGCCCTCCTCCACTCCTGCACTCTTTCTATGGAGCCCTGCACCACCCTCTCCGCACCATGGAGGACACATGAACACCCACTGGCTTATTTTCTAGCTGAGCTGGGCTGCAGCAGTGGGCACACCAGCAGTGTGGAATGTTTAGAGTCCCGCCTGCCTTGGGGGAACCCCTTGCAGTCCTGTTTGCTTCCTGCTGGTGTCCTTTAGGTCTTAGGTCTGTCCAGTACAGATGTCATTTCTAAGAGAATCTGATCTCCTTGGCAGAGGTCCATAAAGATAATGTGTTAGAAGCAGAAAACTCAACAGCTGATGAAGTGAGTTTGCCTCCTTTCTCTTGCTCTGCCCTCCTACAGTAGCATGAAGTAGGCAGAGGATGGGTTTCTCTTGCCCTTTTACAGCTGAGGCTTGAAAAGGTGAGCTGCCTGCCGGAGCTCCCACAGTTAGTGAGAAGCAGAGCTGGGACTCCCAGCCCAGTGCTCCTTGGGGTATAGTAGCAGCATGTGCTGCTGGTGAGACGCGAGGCTGGGCTGTGGGCGGGAGAGGCCCTGCTGGTTTCAGTTTGAGGAATTTAGGGTGGCGGGGAGAGGAACCCCTGACTTCGCTGCCTGTACCAGGGCTGCTCGGGGCATCCAGCTAAGAGTGTTCTCTTGCCTGGCCCCCTGCTTGCTCCGCTGTCACCCTCGCTGGCCAGCTGCAAGAGCCAGGGGTGCTCAGGCCAGGCTTCTATGCATGGCTTTTACAATATCTCTGCCCAAAGGTCCGGGGAGTGTACGCTCAAGCCTTCCTAACAGGTGTCATATTCTTTTTGTCTTTCTTTCAGTCAAGCCATCTCAAAATCCAAGCTCAGGTCAGTATCTTCTTTCTATTTTTTCTTAAGCCTGTGTGTGGGTTTTTTACATTGTAACTTCTTAATTTTACATAGGATTGCTCTAGACTTGATTTTCACTCTGTGGGCTCTAACATTCACATGGAAGATCAATCTGCCCAGTGAACAGTAAGTACCTGCTTTGGAGAACAGTGTAGTAAGGGCCAAAGATCTCCCACCAAAACAAATAGACTGACAAGATGCAGCAATGAACGATGTTTTTGCCTACTAATCAACCTTTCCTGTCCCCTCCCAGAGTCATTTCTCTAAGAGATACCTTGTCATTTTTATGCTTAAAACTTTTCCACGGAAGTAGGTTCGAGAAGTTTTCTGAGTTGCTTGTAACGTTCTGTTTCTTGCTCTGGGTGCAGGTTACATAGTCAATTAGTAAAAACTCATTGAGACATATACCAAGGATTTGTTACTTTTCCGTATAAATACTATTTTTCAATTAAAGACAGCATTTTACTGCTGTATACAAAAATTAACTGGAAATGGACATAGAACTAAATATAAAACTTTAAAAATTCTAGAAGAAAGCATAGGAGAAAACCTTTGTGACCTTGGGTTAGGCAAAGGTTTCTTGGGTATTACACCCAAAGCACTGACCATAACAGGAAAAATGGAAACTACTTCTCTTTGAAAGAAACAGATCAGCTGCAGACTAGAAGAGAAAATATTTGCAATATTTGCAAAACATAATTGATAAAGGACTAGTATCCAGTATAAAGAGTAGTGTCAAAAATAAGAAAACAACCCAATAAAAAATAGACAATAGATGTTTAACAGGCATATAGCCGAAGAAGAGATATGGATGGCAAATAAGCACATGAAATGACGACTGGTCATTAGGAAAATGCAAATTACAATCACAATGAGATACCACAACACACCTCAAGAAGAGATCAGATTTAAAAATCGGGCAGCCTCATGTTTGGCAAGGGTGCAGATCAGTGGAAATTTTTACACACTGCTGCATGTCAAATGACACAGCCATTTGAAAAGCAAGTTGGCAGTTTCTTGTAAAGTCAAATATGTATTTACCGCATGACCCAGCAGTCCCCCCTCTAAGGTATTTTTATAAGAGAAATGAAGCTAGATGCCTACACAAAAAATTTTGCATGAATGTTTATATTCATAAACATTAAATATGTATAATTTATAAATAAAAAACTCCTGAAAGATCAACAACACAAATGAATCTCCAGTGACTCACAACACACATGAATCACAAATGAATTTTTGCCAAGAGAAGGAAGCCAGTCTCAAAAAATTATGTATTGTATGATGCTATTTATAGGACATTCTGGATTAAGCAAAATAAAAGAGAAAGAAAACAGATCAGTAGTTGTCAGGGGCTGGAGTGAGGAGAGTGGATTAACTGTAAAGGGCCATGAAGGAACTTTTTTGAATGATGGAAATATCCTACATCCTTTAAAAATTAAAAAAAAAATTTTTTTTTTTACAGTTTTAAAGGTTACTTTCCATTTATAGTTACTACAAGATATTGCCACTATTCCTTGTGTTGTACAGTATATCCTCGAGCCTGTCTTACACCCAACAGTTTGTACCTCCCACTCCCCCACCCTGATATCGCCCCTCTCCCCGCTCCCCACTCAAGGAGTCCAAGCTTTGGACTCCCCAGATGTCAAATGGAGGGCGCCCTATTTCTTCCCACCTGAGTCTGTTTGGGGGAACTAAGTGGAGTGCCCTGCCCTCTGCCCCCTGGCTAACTCTTACTCAGCTATTGAGAGCCAACCCAAATCTCAACTTTTTGGCTAAGCCTTCCTTGACTCTTCCAAAGATCTGTTGCAGCTCCTTTCTTGTTGTTCCTGAACCCAGTACCCTGGGCATAGTACTTGGTGTGGATTTGTAATTGCCACAGCCCAGCGTGCTATTCATGGGTGGGGGCCATGGACTTGCCTTCTTCATCTCCACATGCCCAGTGCCTGGTGCAGGGTTTCAGGGGCTGTGACAGTGGGGTTGCCTGAATTTGGGAGGCACCTGTGTCTTGTCATTGCAGCATAAATAGACCCACCTCTTGTTGAGGCCACCTTGCTTGTGTGTCCTGAATTACGCATCACAGGAGAAGCCCAGACTTGCAGGGAAAGTCTTTAGTGTCCTTGGTGGAATTTTTCTACAGTTATCCTGTTTCCAGCTGCTATTACCATAGGAAACCACACAGCAAGAGAGATAACAAAATGTACCCTGCTTGCCCCAGGTCTTGCTGAAGAGTTGGCACAACTGTTTCTTTGGTCCCTGGGTTACAGTGTTCTTAGCAGAGCAGTGCAGCTGAGTCAGCAGGGCTGCAGCCTGGAGACAGCTTAGAGATTCCTCTGACTCAGGGCTCTAGAGCAAGTGCCCACCACCCCCATCACTGAGCACAGGGCTGATGTTGCTACTTGGCTGGCTCCTCCCTGGGACCCCCTTCACCAAGCCATCCTGTGGCAGGGAACGTTGCCCATCGGGAGATAGCTAAGGGAAAGAATACTTTCTCTGATTACATATGGAAACCGAAAGTTGGTAGAGGACATGCTACTTGTCTGTTTGGCTCAGCTCATTTTATTTGTATGGAAACATGATTCAATATTGGCTCTTCTCCTAAAGGTGTATTTTGAGCATCACTAGTTAGAAAGGGCACCTGATGACTCAGTAAGACTCACGTCCTACTCAGCATTGACAACTCTGTGTCAGGCTCCAGAGGAACCTCCTGGATTTAAGAAAGGACTGAAAGTTTCTCTAAAAGGAAATCTCAGGTTTTTGAGCACTTCGCTACCTGGTAATTCTGTATGATGATTGAGATAGATGCTGTGAGAGATGTGTATGGAAAGCTAGTGTCTCTCTGCACCAAGAGCATGGACAGCTCCATGGGCCACACGGTGGAAGTGTGAACCACGTACGTGTGCGAGCTCAGTTTTGCATCTGCATATGATTCTCTGAATATCTAGATTTCCTTACCACTTTGAGGACTGCATATGACAGATTATGGAGTTATCTAAAGCCATAGGGAGGAAACTGATTTCATGATCAAGTCAGGACTAGTTTTAAAAGTTGTCTTACAAGCTCTGGTCATTACTGTGCTGTTTGTTCTCCTCTCTCCTTTCTGCACGCCCACCCCTATCTGGGCCTCTGGGGCGCAGTTACTCCTCAGTGGTGGTGATCGGGGCTGTGTCTGTCATCTAGGAAGTAACGTTTGCTTCTCTTTCAGCCGACGCTGGCGTCGCTGGAACCGCTTCAATCGCCGAAGATGCAGGGCTGCTGTGAAGTCTGTCACGTTTTACTGGCTGGTTATTGTCCTGGTGTTTCTCAACACCTTAACCATTTCCTCCGAGCACTACAACCAGCCTGACTGGTTGACACAGATTCAAGGTATAAGCAGAGGTTGTTCTCTTTTTGTTCTGAAGAGGGGATTCCCTGAGGCTGTCCAGCTGCGATATAGTCTTTTCTGATCGATGTGTAATAGTGTATAGGAACATTGCCAGTGATTAACTTGGAAGACAGCAGAAACGTGCAGATACGAAGTGCACTTGGAGGGGGTTGTCATCTGTGCCATGAAGCACCTTGGAGCTGATGAACTTCAGAGCATTTCACGGGCTTGACCCTGGGACCAGCCGAGGATCACAGAATCTTGCAGCTGGAAGGGACTTCATGTCCTTTCTCCATGTCCCCTCTGGAAGCTTTCTTTTCCTCTCTTGTATCCTTTGCAATGATAACTGTTCCTCTACCTCGAATGCCCCAGCAGTGTGGTTGGGGGAGCTCATCCCATTCTGAGTTTTAACGGTTTTGAGCTCTTGTGAAGTCCTGCCTGGCATTGTCAGATCTGTTCAACTCTCCAACCTGCTGGGTGGTATTTTCTGAAATGACCTTGATAGGCAACTGCTTCTTAGATCGTGGTACTGTAAGCAAGACTAGACAGATCTCTTGGTGACTAATTGAAACCAAAAAGTGTGATGATCTAAATGCAGAATCATAGCTCTTAGTGCTTGGAAGCATCAGAGATTATGTGGTCAGCAGCCCCTCCCCATTTCACAGTCAGTGAAACTGAGGCCTGGAGAAAGCAAGGAACTTCTCCAAGAGCCACATGTCTAGGTAGTAGCAGAAGCAGGACTAGAACCTGGCAGACAAATGGACTGTAAACATTCATGCCGTATTTCTATCATGGGGAGAAACAGCAAAGACAGGGACAAAGGTACTTGGGGGCACTTCCGGCAGGGGCTGGTGGGAGGGAGATGGGGAGAGGGGAGTGTGAGCCTCTTCCCTGATGAGACCCTGAAGACGTGTGCCCCTTTGTCTTTCCAGACATTGCTAACAAAGTCCTTTTGGCTCTGTTCACCTGCGAGATGCTGGTAAAAATGTACAGCTTGGGTCTCCAGGCGTATTTCGTGTCTCTTTTTAATCGGTTTGATTGCTTTGTGGTGTGTGGCGGAATTACCGAAACCATCTTGGTGGAACTGGAAATCATGTCTCCCCTGGGCATCTCTGTGTTTCGATGTGTGCGCCTCCTGAGAATTTTCAAAGTGACCAGGTGAGTACCAGCACATCTCACTGGAGGCATTTTCTGAATGTGGGTGGTGGTCAGCCCTATCCCCTGTCCCTGCCCTTGGGGACGTTCTCCATCCCAGGTGGCACTCTGGGCTCACCCCCTTGTCTTGACTTGCAGGCACTGGACGTCCCTGAGCAACTTGGTGGCATCCTTGTTAAACTCCATGAAGTCCATCGCTTCGCTGCTGCTTCTGCTTTTCCTCTTCATCATCATCTTTTCCTTGCTTGGGATGCAGCTGTTCGGTGGCAAGTTTAATTTCGACGAAACGCAAACCAAGAGGAGCACCTTTGATAATTTCCCTCAAGCACTTCTAACGGTGTTCCAGGTGAGTCCTGCCCTCCCCTCCCCGGGCCGCGCCTTGTGAGATGCCACTTTGTCCACGATTCAATAGGACAGAATGATTCCATTGTTACTGTATGAGGAACCTCTGCCCTAATAACAACTCTGATGAATTTTGTGTCATTTAAGTCATTTGTTTAGTATCTCACTCCAGCAAATCTATGTGCTGTGATTTCATGTTTTTGTGAGACCTCTGGATGTATTACAAAATGACAAACTGAAAACTTCTGTGTGATTCTGTGAGGTTTCTGAGGTTCCTGTGAGATAGACTCTAAAATCCTCTTCTTGTCCTTTGCTAATATTTGATTGCAGGCAAGTTTTATAATCCTGGTTATAACGGATTTATGCAAAGAAGTGACTTCTGAAGCCCTAATACTTTGGTCTACAGTCAGGGGAATCAGGGTGATTAAGGAGTTGTGACAGCTTTCTTCCCCTTTGTTGTCTTCCCTTGTGTGATGTAATGGGGACACATGGACTCTTAGGATGTCTCTGCTGTTGGGGTCTTTTCAGGCATCAGGCCGAGAAGGGAGCAACAGTGTCCGAGGTTCCCAGGTTGCCCTGCGCTCAGAGGCCAAGCCTCTCCACCCAACCTGGCTCTAAGCTGAGTATTCTAAACCCCCTTCTTGTATATTGTGACCTGAAACCCTTCCTTGGCAGGTAAATTTAAAAGACATGTATGCCTTTGTTGGTTTTCACTTGCGATCTCTCCCCTCCAGGAGAGGCGGGAAGGCCTGGTGGGAGGGGCAGTGAACATGGACGTCCCATGTGCTCAGCTCTGTGACCTTGGAAAGTCCCTGTTTTCTGAAAAATGAGAGCCTAGACAGAATGATCACTGAGGTTCTTGCCCACGTGGTCATTTTGAAGTGATTGGAATTATTGTCACTGTTATATAGCAATATAGTATGATATAATTCAATTTTTTGAACTATGCTTAATTTTTGGCCACTGACAAGTTATTATTTTTTCTGATTTCTTTCACAGAAATCTGTATGGTGGTTGTTGTTTTTATAGTACTTGTATGTGTGGCACAAAATTCAAATATTAAAAACATATAAAGTAACAAGTCTCCCTCCAGCCCAGCCCCCAATTTCCCCTTGTAGGAGGCAACTACCATTACACGGATTCTTGTATGTTCTTCAGACATAAATACATTTGCCCACCTGCATACCTACATAGATGAATTTACACAGATGGTAGCTCATTCTACATGCTTTTTTTTCACCTTTCTTTTTATCGCCTAGGGTGTCCTTAAGACCCTTCCTTACAGGCCCATAAAAAGCTGCCTCCTCCTTCTCAGTGCTGTGTATTTTTTATGGTGTGAATGTGCTATAATTCATGAAGCATCCCCTGCTGGTGAATATTTGATTGTATCTAGTCTTGGCTCAGTGGGTGACCTTTAACATACACCAGGGGGCACGTGTGTGAGTAGATCTGTAGGATAAATTCCCCCGGGTGGAATTACTGGTTTAAAGGGTGAATGTCCATATGCACCTTTGACACTCTTGCCCAAGTATTCTCTTTAAGATTGTGTTAGTTCAGCCTCCAGGGATGGGGCGTGGAGACTGCCTGTGGCCTCACTCCCTGTCACCACAGTGAGTGTTCTGACTTTTTGATGGGTACCTGTCTGGTAGATGAAAATGGCATCTCATTGTAGTTGCAGTTGGTATTTTGTCAGGAGTGAAGCTGGATATCTTTTCATATGACTCAGAGCCATTTATAGTTCGTTTTCTATGAGTTGCTTTACTTTTTCAAATCTGAGTATGATTCACATCGTAGATACAGCTTTCCATTTCCACAGTTAATTAGCTATGAGGAATACTATGCAGTGGTTAAAAACAATGACCATGAACCTATTGACACAGAGGGTCTCAGGAGTATGTTGTTGAGTGGGGGGAATAAAAGCAAACTGCAGAAAATTCCAATAGTATGATACCCTTTATGTCTAAGAAATTAGAGAAGACACCAACTTCCTGCTTTCTCAGAATGTGTACATATGTGTTCAAATGCACAGACAGAGGTCCTGGAGAGATGCAGCAGCAGCATGCTCCTGGGGAGGGGACTGAATTGGCTCACGTATAATCAAAGGGTATACACGTCTTATGTGGAATGTTATCTTATTTTCACCACAAGAGTTAACTCATGAATTTGTGTGGTTGAGAATAGTGTTTTGAAGACTTTATGGAAGAGTGGATGGATTTGTTCATTGCAAACTGGATTGTGAGAAGCACCTTACAGCAGACATGGGCAGCCACCAGGAGCACTGGGAGGACATGGGAATTGTGACTCCACCTGCCAGCTGACCCCAGTCTTGACCTCTTAGATTCTGACAGGTGAAGACTGGAATGCTGTGATGTATGATGGCATCATGGCGTATGGGGGCCCATCATCTTCAGGAATGATCGTCTGCATCTACTTCATCATCCTCTTCATCTGCGGTAACTGTATCCTTCAGAACGAGCAGGGCCATCTCGTCTCACGGTCTTGTTGGGGGTCTTCCTCTCTGAGTTTTCCGGTAGCAGTGGTGGTAGCAACTGTGGTGGGGAGGGGAGTTCATATGCTCTCCTTCACTGTTGCTGGGAGGGCATGGGAGGAGCAAGTCTCAGACTTTGAGGAGTGAGCGCAGCCAGTGGGAAGGAGCCTGAGAAGGCAGGTGGCCGCACCAGTGGTCACCTACTCGGAATCACGTCACGTCTCCTGCACAGGTCCTGAGGGAGGGCTTCATGCAAAGGCACGTTACTCTCTGTGTCATCACCCTTAAGTGTGGAGGGAGTAAAAATGTCCCTCTACCTTCTAGGTAGAAATCCCGTAGGTATGGGACATAAGAAGTGACCAAAGCAGGCTGCTTGTATACCTTTTTAGAGAAGGAATCAGTTGTTTGTGAAGATTAGACAAAATGGAAGGGTGTTTGCTTGGAGTAGCAAGTTGATGGAGAAGTAACAAGCACTGTTTATATATAACTGTCTCAGCCTCACATTCCCTGTCTCCAACAGCAAGGATGTTCTACATCCTCCTGGCTTGGGGAGGATGCCTTTCTATGGGAGCTTTGTTTCCTGCTTTCAGGGAAACAAAAGGCAATTCAGAGTTTTACTTGTACCAGCTCTTTCTCAAGTAACTTTAATTCACAATCATCAATATGCCACCTTGGCATGTTTTGGGATGACCTGGTCCGAGCCCCATTAAGAGGTTAGGGGTACATCTATATTTTCTTAAGACCCTTCATAACAGATGGGGACCCATCTTCAGTGGATTGACCTAATTCTGCTTTGCTGACCTGTACGTCTTTGGGGGTCAAGCACCCATTGGCCAACTGCTCTATCCCACTTAGTGACTTTCTCCAACTTAATCCTTTTCCCTGCCAAGAAGTACTCTCTAATTCTAGGCTTCTGAAAATTCAGGTCTCTCGTTACCTCACTCTGCCCCTTCATGACCCTGTGACTTCAGTTGTGTCTGCTTTCTCTCTGCCCCCTGCCCTAGCCCAAAACCTGGCATGTGCAGGTCCTCAATAAAGGTTTGGTCAAAGACCAAAGGAGACATCTTCATCTTCACTATTTTATTTTAAAGAATCCTAATCTGGATTCTTCTCCTGAGGAGTCCTAGATCCTTTGAGCTGTTTTCCGCTTCATCTTCTCTTGCTTGTTAGTGAATTTTCTTCAAGGTGGTAATCCCAGTGCAAACCTGTGGGGAATCATGCTTTGTGCTGCAGTTTATTCTATGGAAGTCCCTCTCTCAACAGAGAAATCCTACAGCGCCAGCCTCTGCTGCTGCACGGAGCCACCTCTGCCCTCCTCCTGCCCAGGGGTGAGCTCTCCTGCCAGGTTCTGTGCCTCTTACCGCCTGTGGGATCTGCTGTCTGTTGGATATTGGGGTGACATTCCTCCATCTTCCCAACTAGATGAGAATTATCCTGAGTCAGGAATCTTGTTTTGTGTTCACATCCCTCATGGCTTACACCACAGGGTCTTGCACATTCAGCCCTTGGTAAATATTTATTTAGTGAATAATCAGTATTTTCTTTTACTGCTCACTTCATGATTAGGCCACAGTGATATACTGGCTTTAATCTGCAGACAAGTGTTCCATGGCCCCTTTCTATCCAGTTAGATGCTGTGTTTTCTTTGTAGCGTGTGTACCGCTCTCTGAAATACTTAAATCATTTATTTTCCGTCTCTCTCAACTAGAATGGATGCTCCTTGGGAGCGGGGACTCCGGTCTGCCTGTTTCCTCCCATGTTCCCAGCACCCAGAACGGTGCCTGGCACCTTAGAGGTGCTTAGCAGGTCTTTTCAAATGAACTCCAGAGCACACCACTGTTGAGGAGGATCTGGTGGGTAATGCCTCCAAATACAGGTAAAACACAGGGTATTTGCTCTTAGAAACCATCTGTTACATATATGCAAGATTTTCCTGTGCTTTCTTACTCTAGATTTGCTTTCCCCTACCTAAGAGAGTTTCATGTCATTGTGAGACTAGAGATGTAGTGTTTTTTTTATCGGGATCACTAGTAGGAATTCTCAATACAGGTAGTCCCAGGATTCATTATTCTCTGAGCCACAGTCACCCCACGCCCCTCAGAAGAGTGTTCCTCTTGCCGACCATCACCTAGTCTGGGACAGACTGCTGCCTCAGGCTCATTGCAGCTCTGTTTAGAAAATAGTCTAATGTGTCAAAGGTGTTTTGAAAGTCTTAATAGAATTCACTCACATTTAAGCTAGCTCACCATCGGTCCTTTGTTGGATTATGTTTGTTTACATGCTGAGAGACCTACATGCGAGTTCAGATTGCTCAGGGCTTGTGGGACCGTGGTGTGCCTCTTCTGTCTTGGGGTCCCTGGGTTTCCGTCATCTTGCATGTGGGTGGCTGGGCATCAGCCAGAGGGATGCATTAGTCGGAGAATGGAATCCTCTTGACCTTTGGCCCTCTGATCCCTGTGCTTCTCAAAAATGTACAGAAATGCTAGCAAATAAGAAATCTTCTGATTTGGGAACCTTATTCATAGTTTTTTTTTCAGTCACTCAAGGAAACCACGCATATAGCATTATAGTAAGAGCTCAAAACCTTTTTCCTATTTGCAAAAATTAAATTCAACCACAAGAGTCAAAGATACAGCCACAGTTGGACAATGCAAAAGAATAGTCAGGCATGCTCTAGACAGTGTGGAATGAATGAGTGAATGAGGTGTTCACAGATTCGGATGATCATTTCAGATGAGAAAGGCTCAGACTGTCTTGTGTGATGGGATCATCATTTGAATGATGTGTATAGCCTTTCATGGGGTTTATTTTGGAAAACACCCCAGATAAACAGATAAATAATTGTGGGTGGTGTGTGTTTTAAAAGAAGTAAAATGCATAGAGTGAGATGCATAAAAATGCCATTTGTTTGTCATAGGTTGTTTTATGCAACATGTGTCACAGCCATAGAGACCTAGATGTAGCGACACGCACATGCCCAGGCACACGCAGGGGTGGAAATGTTGACGTTTGCAGGTTTTCTTGGGTTTTGGTGAATCTTAATTTTGCTTTTTTCCAGATTATCTTCTACAGGCTCTAGTCCTTTTTGAAAAATGTGGCTCTGGCCCCCTGGCTTTACCAAGTGAATATAGCACTAGGGGACAGTCACCTGTCACCAGCCTCCTGAAACACTGAGGGGTGTGATGTTGCCATTGTTCACTGTATGTAGCTGCATTTTGAAACGTGTTGTACCCTTAAAACATTCAAATTAGATATTCTACTGAATGTCTTTTTGGCCATTGCTGTAGACAACTTGGCTGATGCTGAAAGTTTGAACACTGCTCAGAAAGAGGAAGCTGAAGAAAAGGAAAGGAAAAAGATTGCCAGGTAACCCCGTTTTCACCTGAGGGTTCTAACCCGCGGAGCCAGTTGCAGGTGGGGCTTGGCGGGCAGCACGGACTGCATGGCAACTCCCAGGCTGCTGTGTGGTGGGGATCGTGGATGGCCCTGTGAGGTACATCAAAACGGGTGGAATCTTAGGCAGAATCCAGGCCCTTGGCTCTCAGCCCCTCAGAGCTGGGAGTGGGAGTTGCACGTCCCCATGCTTAAAGAATCACGTGGTTAATTTTGGTGTCATAAAATAAATGATGCATTCAACGCTGATTAGCTCTTGGATGAGAATTTTAATAAGATGATCTGTGTAATGAATTCAGTGCATTGAGATGAACAGGAAGCTCTGAGTGGGTTGTGCTATGTTCTTGCTGTTAGGGTTGTTTCCAATTAATTTCTGTCCTTCATTGGGCCACTGTTGATTCAGAATGCTGATTAGCTTTTTTATACAAAACAATATGGTTACTTGGTTTCTTTTGTTCTGTTCCCTTCTCTATAGAAAAGAAAGCCTGGAAAATAAAAAGAACAACAAACCAGAAGTCAACCAGATAGCCAACAGTGACAACAAGGTATATGTTATGTTCTCCCCTTTGTTTCAAAATGATTCTGTTGATACCGCCATAAATGTGCCCTTTACACCGTGACAGTGTTGTGTGTGACATTTGGGTGTGAGAGGATGTCACCCCATCACAGACGCTGGCTTTCCAGGGGCTTCTGAGTGACTCGAGGCACTTGGCTGGTGATCAGTAGTATTTCATCAGGGAATTGGTATGATAAATATTGAACTGGTCTGACCACTTGTTTTTTCTTGATTGGAATGATGTGGCCAGACCTGACCTGTGTTAGTGTCTTCTCAGTGAGGCCCCTTGTAGGGAGGCAGGAATCTGCAGTGTAGTTCTCGTACAGTGTATGTGACGGCGACGGAGAGGAGGAGGGCAGGGATGGTGCCGGCTGTCCGTGGCTGGGTAGGAGTGACACGTCTTCTCCTCGTCTGCCCTCAGAGCAGAGTCATTTCTGGGGGGCAACTGCCGTCCCAACACACTCACATACAGCACACACTTTGGAGACGACTTCTCTGCCCTGTGCTGAACGGCAGGGTCAAGTCTTTGCCCCTCCCCAGTACGTATAAGTCAGAGGCTCCCTTCCTCCCCCGACCTCTCTGTCATCCCAGGTTACAATTGACGACTACCGAGAAGAGGATGAGGACAAGGACCCCTACCCGCCTTGTGATGTGCCAGGTATGGTGGCAGAGGCCAGAGACAGGCTCTCAGCTCTTGAGGGTGTGACTTTGCTCCCTCTTTGATCAGTGGCTGAGTCTGTGGCCGGTTGGCCCAGCTGGGGCACACGCAGGGCTGCTGAGGCTGCCAGGGCCACCAAGGCCAGGGATCCAGTCCCCATGTGGGCCAGTTAGCTCTGCCTTTTCTCATGGTTGTAGGCAGCTTATGTAACCCAGAATCCAGGTGGAGAGGGGAGAACTCAGAGGTGGAGCAGGGCAAGCCCCACCTTGGCCAGGATATCTCTCAAGGAGGCAACCAGTTATCAACATTCACCTGACATTTTGACGTTGACCGGGGCCTTTGTTGGGTGACATAGAAGGGACTGTGACATTGGGGAGCCTGGGGGACTGACTGTGTGATTTAAAATCCCACATAGTTTTTCAGGCTAGAGCTGAGCAAGGAGGTTACTGGGGAAGCAGCCAGGTGCTCAGGACGCGGCAGTGTGAATCCCACTGCTGCCACCTCTACCTGTGCTCAGATCTTAAACGGATTCCCACAGCTCCACATGCTCACCAGACGGGCATCCTTTTCAGGCCCGCCTCACCCCCTCGCACTCTCAGTTCATATATGGAAGGGTTTTGATGAATCTAAGCTGATAGGTGATGATACATTTTAAGCCAAATTTTCATGTGAAATTGAGAGTAGTAATTCCAAACCACATGCAGTCTTTGTTTATTTCATGTCTATAAAAAAAGTGTCTCCTTTAAAGTAGGTGAAGAGGAAGAAGAGGAGGAGGAGGATGAGCCTGAGGTTCCAGCTGGCCCCCGTCCTCGCAGAATCTCTGAGTTGAACATGAAAGAGAAAATTGCCCCTATTCCCGAAGGGAGCGCTTTCTTCATTCTTAGCAAGACCAACCCGTAAATATCCCCCTTCTAGTCACGTGGCTGCCCCGTCTCTCCCAGGACCCTACAGGTTGCTTGTGGGTGGCTGGGGATGGGGTGAGGGTAGGTGGTTCACAGCCCCTTTCTGCACCTGAGCATCAGGGCCCCCGGGCTGCCTCTGACCCCTGTCCTGCTCCAGCCTAGCTTTTGCCCTCTATTCATCTCTTCCTCACCTTCCTGTGCTGGACCACGGGCTATAGGGGTGTGACCAGGTCCTGGGAGGAGGGCCATTCCAGACTCTCCTCCCCGCTAAGCCCTGCACTAGGACAGCAGGGGTACAGTGCCTGGGGCTTGGTTGGAGCCCGCAGCTCTGGTGCTCCATGGGTTGTCGCCTGTGTTTTCCATCCAGAGGAACTTTTCTCCACTAGGGGTCTTCTGTGAAGATGGGGCTGAGGATTTTTGACCAGCTTCTGCACAGCATCTTCACCCAGAGACCCAGTTTAGTTGATTACTTTTCCCTATTGAGTTTTATGGTGGTAAAGTAATATCAGTCAGTGATATTTTATAGGTGGTATCTATTCAATTGAGCTCCATAATATCCTGCTTAGAGTAGCATTTCTCCTGTTAAAAGATAAGGTGCTCACCAGGAACGTGGTAATTACTCACAACTACTATAAGAGGAGATGGGGGTTTTCTAGCTGGTTTCTAGGCTTTAAATCACCTGGGATGGAGTAAAATGCTAGAGGGAATAGATGGCTCCTGTAAAGGTGTCTAGAATTGCGGAAGCAGGTCTTGGCTGCCAGAGAAGAACTCTGTCAATTCACAGGCTCCAGGGAGAGACAGGTGGGAGGCAAGGCAGGCCACAGTCCTTACAAACTTGAAGATTTAATGATAGTCTTCACAGGTCATCACTGTTGAGAATTTGGGTATCTCTTTAAAAAAGTTAGTCAACCGTCATTACTGACACCTACAGTCTCCTTATATTGGAGGAATGGATTGATTTTCCCCCAAAGCTATGAGCACTCCTTCCTTCATAGCCCTGGGAAGCTTTCCCCTGCTGCTAATAGCTTGCAAGCTCTCCAGGAGAGACATCCCAGCATTAAGCAGACCCAGAGGGGTGATTGGAAGCAAGAGGTCACCTTCATATAAAATTTGACTCTGGCTGTGAAAGTGAAAAAATCTTTTCAAAGGAAAACCTACATGTATTCTATAGGGGGAAAAAATCTTTAAATCCAAAGTCAGATACTGAGGTTAAAGGTAGTTAGGCACTGACTACACTAACTAGCCCATAGGCCCTCAGGGGCAGCAGGAAAGGCTCTGATGGCTCACGGAGCCATGGGGGGAGCCAGGGCTGGGGTGCTGCGCACGTGCTGCTCTGCCTTGCTGCCCAGGACCGTGGGACCCTGTGATGGCTCCATCACACAGTGCAGTAAGATCTTTGTAAGATTGTGTAACTGTCACTTCACCTTCTCAGAGGTACTTGTTGTGGGTCACCTCCCTCCACCAAACAAGAAAAGTAGCACTTAGTACAGAATATCCACGTAATAGGAGATTCCACCAAGCCCCGCTTACTGTGGTCCTGTTTTGGTACGGCCCACGTGCAGTGCAAGAAAGGGGTTGCTTGCATTCTTTGTGAGCTGTTGTGATGGGCTCTGAACTCCATCTCCTTTCCAAGCCAGGGAAAGTGAGCCGCTGGGCTTCTTGTTATGGTGAGAAAACGTCACCATCAGATCTGGATTGGAAATCTGTCCCTGGTCCCTACTAGTTGTGTCACCTTAAGAAAGTTCTTTCATATGCTGAAGCCTTACTTTTTCACCTTGAGAAGGACCATATCCCCACTTCTAAGGACTCAGTGAGTGGTCTCTATGGTGTGGCCACTCGACTCCTTGAGGTCTGCTGTCTTGGGGTTTCAAGGGCCCAATGGTTCCAATCTCCTGGGTGGGACAGCTGCCCTCTGCCTGATCGGTCACCACAGTGGCCCCAGCAGGCTGGGAGGCGGGGGGCCGTCTCCCCTGGCCCTGCCTGGGGTTGCGTCTATGCCACGGCTCTCCCCACAGGATCCGAGTGGGCTGCCACAAGCTCATCAACCACCACATCTTCACCAACCTCATCCTTGTCTTCATCATGCTGAGCAGCGCTGCCCTGGCGGCTGAGGACCCCATCCGCAGCCACTCCTTCCGGAACACTGTAAGCCCCCCAGTGAGGTCAGCAGGGCGGGGCTCCTGGGGGTCAGTTCTGGGCTCTCAGGCAGAGGCTGTGGTCCAGGCAGGACCTGCAGGGGCCACGAAGGTAAAAGCTGGAGTAGACCTCTCATTCACCTTCAGGCCTTTTATGTTTCAGGTTTGTAAGTGCCAGACAGCTTTTGTTTAATGGGCACAAACCTTCATGGACTCATGCATGTTACACTTCATTTTAAATACTCTGCAGTAACTTAGTGTATTCAGGGACTGTGCCTCTCTGCCTCCCTGTTCCTTGTTGCCAATGTTTTGGTCCTTCTTTTCCCCTCCCTGGTCAAATTCACAGGCACACCTATTTCGAGATTTCTGCCTGGTGGCAGCATCCAGCAGGAGAGAAAGTAAAATTGAAACCAAGGGTGTCACATGCCCAGGAGCTCTTATTTAGGGTTGGCGGGAAGACTTCTCTTACGTGGATTTAGATTCCCAAAGCCACATGGCTCCATTACTAAGGAGAAATACAAGTTTGGGAGGTGACAGATGTAGGACTGAGGGGTTCAGCAGAGAAGAACTATGTTTTGGAGGGGCAGGAGGTGACTTGACACAGAAAACAAGCAGAGGGTTTAGTCTTCTATCATTAATCAGTTTCATAGTTTAGGGATAGCACCCTTCCTAAGCGTCTATGCTGGGCAGAGACTGGTACCTAAATTAGTTCCTGCCTGAGCAGTTCAGCCTCAGCAGGTCAGCTCACTCAGCACTGAGAACAATCAGAGGCAAGACAGCTTCAGAGGACAGTAGCCTGTTGCCTCTCCGGTCTTGACCATAGCGCAGTTCCAGATGATCACCAAGAAACCCGTCCAGGGAGGGAGGCCCGCGAGTGTGCGAGGCTGTCAGCAGTCGCTGCCTTGCCTGGTCGGTACTTCTTTCTGTACAAGAGATTTTTAGAAGTGTGAGGATTTGGACATATCACTAGACCGGTGCTCCCCCCCCCCCCCCCGCCCAATTCCGATTGTGACGACGACACCCCGTGTTCTTTCCATTTCCTGTGCTCTTGGTTTGACGCCTGGCAGACTCAGCCTGTCAGACTGAAGGAGCATCGGCACTCTGCTTTGAAGATGAAAAGATCTTTCCCTCAAAGCATGTGTTGGTATAAAGATGAAGGCCCCTAGCCTGTCTTAACCTGTATTCACATGTTAGGGCTTTTGTTAGAGATCCCCGAGGCTGTCTCCTTCTAAGTGCTCAGAAAAAGCAAAGACCTCTGTGTTGTTGAGTCCACCATAAAAAGAAGCCCACAGCCGGAAACACTGTTTAGGAAGAAATACTGTTCTGTGACAGACTAGGTGCGGAGCCAGTCCTCGAACACAGATTATCAAAGAATTAATTTAGATGGGGGCCTCATGTTCTAATTTTTTATTGTAATTACTTCCCCATGAGTTTACTTCCCTGCTTCTTTTCCCAAGAATGTTACTGTCCTTTTTTAATAGACGTGTGTGTGTGTTGCTTTTAAAATACCAGTATTTTTATTCTACTGTGGTAAGAACTCTTAACACGAGAGCTTCCCAAATTTTTAAGCACACAGGACAGTATTTTTAACGCTGGGCACCACGTTGTACAGATCTCCAGCTCTTACTCATATGATGGAAACTATCCCTGCTGAACAGCAGCTCCCCACGTCCACCTCCCCTAGCCCCTGACAAGCACCATCCTGCTTTCTGTCTGTGAGTTTGACCACTTTGGATACTTCATATGACTGGAATCGTGCAGTGTTTTGTTGTTGGTGGTGGTGTTTATTTTTTTTTTTAACTTTAGCTGAGTTACTAGTGAAAAAGAGAAAGGAGGCAGAGTAAAGAAGAAACAACCTGAATGCAAGAGCTTTGCCCGTGGGTACCAGGCTGAGTTGTTGACTTGTTGGCAGCTGGGTCTTTCTTGGCTGCCCACGTGCTTTCCGCATTCACAGCTCTGCCGTGACTGAGGAGGGGCAGGGTTCCCCGTGGACAGCCTTGTTAGTGCCCTTGGAGGTACTTTTCACTGCCTGACCACAAACAGAAATACACAGAAGTGTTCCAGTAAAATGTATGCATCTGAAAATGGGAACAGTTTGGGAAACAAGTAATAGCCTCTGAGGAGAGAACTTCAGTGAGGAGGGCTGGCCCCTGAAGCAGAGGTCCTCGCCTCAGTGTAACAGCAGTCAGGGCTCCCCTTGGGTGGGTCCCACATGTACACAGCGGGCCCATGCAGCCTGGCTCCCTGCTCAGCGGTGCGTGACTGGTGCGTGGCCTGAGCAGCTGCCCCTGTTCTCAGCGGCCACGTCTGTTAGATACACAGAATTGGCCTGGGTGGGCTCCCCGGGTTACCTTCCCTCGCTGATCTCTGCGGTTCCTCCAAACCACAGAGCACAGTTATCATGCAGATGAGCAGCCACGATGGCCTCTTCCACCAGCAGAGCTGCAGCTGCCGTCTTTGTGGCTGAGGGTTCCCTGTGAGCAGCCTTACTTGAGTTCACACAGACTTGCTGCTGGCCTCCTGTCCTGCCCACCTGCCCCCATGGCTCTGAGCAGAAGCAGGGACCCCAGAAGGGGTTAGCTAGACTCCGTTGGTTGGAAAGTAGACGGTACTTTTAGGAGTGCTGATGAAGTGGCCTGGACTGATCATTCAGAAGCCAGGTCAGTCTTGTCTTTGAGTGGGCCCAACAAGGGAAAAACCAGCCTGGAGGCAGAACAGTGTTAGATGCACAGCAGCGCACAGGGGGAGGCCGATAAATGAAAGCCGCCCTCACAGGTTTACCCAGCCTGGCACATCGACGGCGGAAGGGTTTGCTCCCTGATGGAATGAGCTGGAATTGGAGGGGCAGGCGGCCTGTTTGATGCCACTACGTCTTTGTTTACATTTGCCCTCCAACCTGAAGCTCAGCTGAATGACAACATATTTCATTCAGCCAGCAAGGCAGTTCAAAAGCTAAAATGTGTGTGAGACCAGTTTACCCAGTGCCACATGTAACTCTGTATAGTCACAGAGTATAGTGTGCTGATAAGCAAAGGTTGTTAGTAAAGTACTTTTGTAAGTGATCGTCTGTCTGGCCAAGACATGAGACTGGCGGGGGGCGGGTGGGTTCAGCACGTGTGGTCACAGGAGGTAAGTATCCCCAAAGCTCTTATAGGTTACAAAGATGAGCTGTAACTGGACGGGATGGGGCACTTTGAGCATCTCTGCACTTCCCTCCAGGGTAGCAGGCTCATCTGGGGAGAATGGGTCTCAGATCACAAATGGGGTTCTCCCCATGGGCTCGGAGTTGTCGGGGTTTGTCTGGATGCCTTTTTCTCATCTCCCGTGTTGTGCCTTGCAGATACTGGGTTACTTTGACTATGCTTTCACAGCCATCTTTACTGTTGAAATCCTGTTGAAGGTAATGGCTTTTTCATTGATCCTCGCGTATGCTAAAGCAGCCGTAGCAATAATGGTTGCAATTCTTTGTTTACCTTCCAGATGCTAGGTTATGCAGATTATGTCTTCACTGGTACTTTTGCATTTGAGATCGTTTTGAAGGTAACACGTTCCACAGGAGTGTGTTTTAGGGGCCTGCTCCTATGTGTGACACACAGCCAAGACGTGTGACGTGCTTTTGGCCCTTTTCAGTTTTTGTCCTCTGTGATCAAGCTCCACTTTTTTTTTAACCAAAGAATTTTTTTCTGTAACCATTCAACTTGGTTTTGCTGTTTCTTTTTAACCTTTGAATGCATGGGGGAGCTACTCTGGCTTCCTAATAGCAATTGGAAATTCCTTTTTGCTCCATTTTTTTTATATCCCCTGAATTTGTCAACTGGTAACAGGTACAACACTATGTGTGAACTTTCTTCCACCCTTCCTGACGTCAAAGTCAGAGGAAAAGCATTTATTTCTTCGACGAAGGGGATGTTTCTCTTCTCATTTCTTTGACTGCATTTTCAGTGCCCTAAAATAGTAACACACTATTTTCTTGCAAGAGGATATTTGCAAGACAGTGTTGGTCTTTTTGTGTTAAGATATTTTATATCTGTGTTACGATATTTTAATGGATGGGCTTACATTTGCTCAACGAGAAGAGCTCCCTTTGGGCAGGGCTCCCGGAATGTACTGCCCATGCATGAGCTACGCGTTGCCATTGCTGCATGTGGTTTGTGTACTGGTTGTGAAGGCCACCTTGGGGTGAGCTCATTCCGATGTACTCCGAGGTCTGGAGACCCGCAGCAGAGAGCCCAGAACCCCCAGACTTGCTAAGAGGTGGGCATCCCAACAGCCCTGGGACAGTGTGGCCTCTGACAATTGTCAGAGCAGTCATCTCCTAGTGGGGAGGCAAGCTGGGAAATGAAGGCTTTGAACCACATTTTTTTAAAACCATTTTGGGTTTTTTGTGTGTGCATCTCAGGAAAAGAATGTATTTTATGTTAGACTACTGTGGAACTTGGGCTCTTTACAAACTCTTCTATAAAATGAAACCTCAGTTAACATTCCAGGCAATAGAGTATTTAGTTATTTTCTTTCTTTCTTTTTTTTTTTTTTTTTTGTTAGTGAAAATATTAGCACAAAACCAACCAACACCTCTTTTAAACCCTTGTTAAAAATCTTCTAAATATTCGAGTTCATTTTCTTGCCTTTTTTTGCCAGTAAACTTGGTTAACAGTTGTCCTAAGTGAGATGTGTGCCTGGGCCAGTGAGTGGATTCTAGCACCTCTCCGTGGCACGGGGCATCGATGCAGAAGGCACAGGGCATGGGGTGCAATGACCCTTGCCTGGCCTCTGCTGGATCCTGAGCTGCCTCTTTCTCCACCCCCCCCCCTTTTTTTTCCTTTGTAATTCGCCTTCTCCTCTAACTGAATAGAAAAATGTTCTACTTAACCTGTTAGCCTGGTTAATTGAGGTTTTATTTTACTTTCCACATTTTTAAGTTGTTCAATGAATATAGTTACTGTTGGGCTTCAGAGTTTTCCTTTGTTTAAAAGAAAAAACCCATGTTACTGCTTTTCAATTTCTGTATATTTGTCTCAGTGACTTAAATCTTTGGAGTCAGTCTTCATTTTGAAGGTATCTTGGAGAACAGAAAATAAGCTAAAATAAGAAGGATTCAGAAAGTGGGAGGTTCTCCAAGAAGTAGCTGACATCTGAAAGGGTGGTTCCTGGGGGCCTGGGGAAGATTTGGGAGGCTGTTTGGTTACTAGGTTAAACCATTTGAAGTGGCCTTTTTTATGTGTTAAAAAGGGTTAATTAAGTATTGGCAGATCCATATGGTCCAGGGTAATTAGTTCCTGGCTCTGCATCTCTTCTCTTGTACTTATCTGAGCCTTTACCCATTTTTTTTTTTTAAATAAGCAGTGAACTTCATATTTTAGAGTGTTTACTCTAGAGCACTTCTTTACTAAACTCCTTTTCCAGAGGTGCCCGCAGTGGTGTCTGGGCACACAGGGCTGTGACTTTGAGAGCGGTGAGGCTCACATGGCGAGGCCAGGGGACGGCTTCCTAGCCACAGCTGGCACGTGCTAGAGCAGCTGGGCTTCAAGGAGCCTTTTAAAATGGCTGTATCACCAAGGACCATTATCAGCAGTAAGGGGCCTGGAGAAGTGATTCAAGTTTCTATGTCAACAGAGCGTGGGAGCCCGGGACTCCAGTGCATCTTCTAGCCCCGACTAAGAGGCCTGGATGGGAATAGTGTGCGCTCTCCAGGGGTCTCCGAGGGGCCAGAACCAGCATTTTGCGGGGAGGCCAGGTTGTCTGAGCAGTGATTACGTCATGACAAACCTGGTCACGTGGACTCTTTCCTGAGACAGAGCCTTAGGACATGCCAACGATATATTCATACTTGAAATGTGTCGTCGCTGTAACGAAGTCCACATTGGTCTCTTCTTTTAAAATGTATTGGAAATGAGCTGCCTTTTTTCATTTTTGAACAAAGCATTCAGTTGCTCTGCCTTGTTGGTTTACATTTCTGGCACACTTGTTCATAAAGTCATATTTTGCTCAAGATTTTGTAAAGAGCCCAGGTGTCATTTTCTCTGGAGAGGAAAAAAAAAACAGTAAATTCCTCATGTTTCTGCTTCTAGATGACAACTTTTGGAGCTTTCCTCCACAAAGGGGCTTTCTGCAGGAACTACTTCAACTTACTGGATATGCTGGTTGTTGGGGTATCTCTGGTGTCATTTGGGATCCAGTAAGTATTCTGGGGGGGGGGGGTGTACACAGGACTGTTGGGCAGGACGGTCTCTGCGGGGAACTTTAACATAATGCATAAAGCCTTGGCATTGTTATAATGATGACACTCCGCTATCTGGGAAAGCTTAGTTAGCGCCCATGTCAGAAAGCATTGGGACAGCTCCTGCATTTTTGTGGTTCTGTTTTTCTTTTCATGCCCTCTGCTGGGATGGGCTCAATACTCTGATATTTGCTTTCAACAGAGGGTGAAAGATGTCTTGACTAGGAGGGAGAGCAGCTGGGCTCTATTCTGGATTCTCCAGGGGCTGGCCCAGGGCCTGGGAGCCGGGGATCCTCTCCCAGAGTCTCAGTTCCCCATCTAGGAGGGTTAGGACTAGGTGGCCTCTCAGACCAGCTTGGATATTGAAGGCTTTCCTTTATCTCCAGGATAGATCAGCTGCTATGACCCTTTTCTTTTGGCCTCTACAGTTTTCATCTAGGAGGGGCCAAAGCTGCAAGTCAGAGCCCCAGGGCCTCTCCATGGCCTTGTGGGATTTCTGGTGGGGCGTAGCCTGAGCTGCACACTGCCTGCCTGCTGTACGCTGGGGTTTGGGGCAGAGGCTCCAATGGGAGTGTCCAGGGGTGGCCTTGCTTTCCTGCTGACTTTGAAGCACCTCTGCTTAGGTGCTGACCATCAGTAGCCCCCATATGAGAGTGTGGGTACGTACATGACTTCTGAGCTAAAGGTGAAGGAGAGACTCTGTCCCCCTCAGAAGACCAAGGACCCCTGCCTGAAACTGCCCTGTGTGCTCATCTTCATCCTTGCCTCCCATCATTGCCTGGTGGGAGGAAGCCACATAGTCACAGCTTGGAAGGTCATTCTCACTAGTGTTTTTGCAACTCCTCTAAGCTCCCAGCTGTGCCTACACCCTCCAGCTGCTGCCCAGTCCACTGCCTCCTAGGCATGTGCTCGGGCCGCACTCAGCCACTTGCCACTGCATGAGCTGCAGCTTCCAATCTAGAGCCTTTGCAGGTGCTGCCCCCTCAGCTGGAGCCCCTTCCCCCTTTGTCTAGCTAAATCCCACTGCCCCCCTGGGATTCACCTGGACATCACTTCCAGGGAGCCTTCCCGGACTCCCTAAGGCATGGTCCCCTGGCATCACAGACCACCTTCCCTCTGTTGTCACACCTACATGCTGGGTTACAGCTGCCCATGTCTCCTACCAAAGAGTGGACTCTTAGGCCAGAGAAGCCTGGCACCAGGGCACTGCAGCAGGCCTCCAAACAGAAAACCAAACCAACACAGCTGAAGCCTAGAAGCCAAGTACTACCTAGTGTTCACATCAGGTGGAAGCCATGGGAGAGATGAGCTCTACTCCCACGTGTTGCATAGTCCATATTAAAGTGAAATTATCTCCAAGTATTTTCTCCCATTATAATACATCCTGCTTGCTTGCTTTCCTCTGTTCTTTCCCTTAGATCCAGTGCCATCTCTGTTGTGAAGATTCTGAGGGTCTTAAGGGTCCTGAGGCCACTCAGGGCAATCAACAGAGCAAAAGGACTTAAGGTTTGGATTCCTCTCTGTGTTGGGCGGGCTTTTGTTGGGGTTAGCTGTCCTCACTGACCTCTCTGGACTGGGGCTGGGCTGAGGCCTGATGGATTTTCAAGTGGGTTATACGTTTGAAAAGGACATTTCTGGGAGGACATAGCTCAGTAATAGAGTGCGTGCTTAGCACGCACAAGGTCCTGGGTTCAATCCCCAGCGCCTCCATTAAAATAAATAAATAAACCTAATTACCTCATCCCACCCCAAAACAAACAAAAGTAGCCTGAACATGGTAGATTAATTAAAGCAGGTTATTAAAAAAAGGAAAAGAAAAGGACATTTCTGACCAACGAAGCTGCCTCTGCCAAGTGCTAGTAGCATTTTTTAAGTTATTATTTATTTTTGTTAATTTATTTTTCTTTATTTGATTACTATTTATTACTTTTTTCATTATTAATAATATTTTAGCCTTTAAATCTGTTCTCATGCAGTTTATATGGAAGGCCAGAGGGTTTGGCACTTCTTCTGACTAAGCTCACTGCTTTAGAGGACACCAAGGAGGGGCTGCTAACAGGGCATTCCTCCCTGGTGGCCGCAATGCACTGGGGGTAACTCCCCACAGATAGCTACCTGCAAGAGGAAACACAGGGAACTGCCGAGTTGGAAAATCATATAAAAACTCCCTTAAACATAGGAAATCCTGGCTGGTATTAGCTCACTCTGTGGCTAAAACAACACAGACAATTAACACTCCCCTGTACCCTCCTTGCCGCATCTCCCCAGCACGTTGTCCAGTGCGTCTTTGTGGCCATCCGGACAATCGGCAACATCATGATCGTCACCACCCTGCTCCAGTTCATGTTCGCCTGCATTGGGGTTCAGCTGTTCAAGGTACTGGGAGGGCCTTCATGCTCAGATCCCATCTCCTCCTGTAGAGGAAGCCTGCTTTTGACAGTGTGTGTGTTTTGTACCCAGGGAAAGTTCTATCGCTGTACCGACGAAGCCAAAAGTAACCCTGAAGAATGCAGGTGAGCGTTCTGAATGCAGGAGTGGGGAATTTGGAGGGACAGACAGAAAGCTTCAAGAATTTGCTCATCCCAGTGTTCCAGGAGTTGTCGTCGTGGACTATAAGAGGCCTGAGTGCTCACCTCATGGCTGAGAGGTGGAGAGGTTTTGTTTGGAGGTGAAATTCACCTAACAAAATTAATCATTTTAAACTGCAGTTCAGTGGCATTTCATGCAGTCACATTGTGGTGCAAGCACCACCTCTATCTAGTTCCAAAGCTTTTCATCATCCTAAAAGAATGGACAGATGGCTTCTGATGTTTGGTATAGAGTCAGTAAACTGGGGGGGGGAGGGAGGCACTAAAACTTAAAATAACATTATGAGATGCCCCAGAAAACTCTTCTCACAGACATGTGGATAACTTTTTCCCCAAGCCAGAACTCGAAGCATAATTTCCTGGTGTTCAGGAGCTGGCTGCCCTCTTCTGACAGGTCCCTGGCTACTTCTTCCCTTGCTCCCATCACACACATTTAGGCCATGTTTCTATTCACAAGAACAGGAAGAGGAGAAAACAGGTGGGAAATAGTCACCCTTTATCCCAACCCATCCAGAAGACTATGAAGACAGATCAGAAACCACTGCCTGAAGTTCTGAGACTGTGCAGAAGTCCCCGTGTCCCTGCCCTTTTGTGATGTCCCTAGTCAAGGCCTGGCACTGCTTGTGTTCGTTTGGGGTTTCTTCTCATCAGAAGGTGCTGTCAGAGAGCACCAGTTGCCACGTAACTGACAGTGTACCTCTGGGGGCACTGTTCTCACTGTGGGTGAGGGTGTCTCCCAGAGGGGACAGCACAGCAGTCGTATGAAGATGCCTCCCCTTCCCTCCCTACGTCAGCTTCCTCATCTGTGAAACAGAGACATTGGAATCCTTCCAGAAATGAAATTCTGTGAGCAATCTTGTGTGCCAACCATTACAGAGTTCTTTTGGAAAGAAAAGTGGGAATATTGTTAGTGTAAGAGAGGAATTTGATTAAAACTAAAATGCAGACAAGAAGGTTCCTGGGCTTGGTTCCCAGAGCTTGTGGAATTCTCCACGGCCAAAGCTTTTGGGTCTTCATTGCACACTTGGAGCCCATTGTATGAGAGATGGGTCTTGTTGGCTAGTTTTCATTTGTGATCAGGCACATGCTGGGTGTCTGCCTGGTCACTGTGGAGAATACTCATGTAACTAACCATTGCTTGGCAGTTATTTGAACCATAGAGTAGATTAAATGCAGGGCAAGATATGGAGAAATGCAGCCTATGAACCAGTGAACCGAGCATGACCATGATGCCCGGGGGAGGGACTGGTCAGGGCGACCAATTCCATGTTCAGCTGGGGTGACCCCCACTTCCTTTCCTCTCTAGAGGGCTCTTCATCCTCTACAAGGATGGAGATGTGGATAACCCTGTGGTCCGTGAGAGGATCTGGCAGAACAGTGATTTCAACTTTGACAACGTCCTCTCAGCCATGATGGCTCTGTTCACAGTCTCCACGTTTGAGGGCTGGCCCGCGTGAGTACTGGGATCTCACGGCTTTGCCGCCACTCTGGGCTCAGCCGGCTCTCCTGCAGTGAGTCCTACTGCCTTTCTCCACTTCTGCTGGCCTTTTCTATGACTTGTTAACTTTGGGCTACTTTTCAGTCATTTCCCGGCCCAGGGGGCTCCTCTGTCTAATTAGGCAAATGATTGACCTCTGTGGCCAGCTGCCTGGACTTTCGGATTTGAGAAGCAGGGGTGGGGTAGATCCCAGGTGGTGGCGCATCTAAGCGGGCTCCTAGGGAGCGTCCCTAGAAGGGAATGGGGAGACCTCAGAGGCATTTTTCATGTCAGTTCCTGTGTAGCCACATCAGTAAAACTGCCATTACGCTGTTCCTAAAGAGGGCCATGACAGTGTCCCAGATGGTTAGTTCATTGATCTATTCATTCCTCACACTAATAAGAGTCATTGTGCCCTGTCTTTCACTGATGTACTCACTTGCTCCTTCGTAAAATGTGCTTTTGAGACCAGCTCCATGCAACATGTGGAAGGAACAGAGCTGTCCTGACGTGGTTTGCCCTTTCAAAGTCCTTATCTAGTCAGTGTCTGGCAGCCAAGCCAGGCAGGAGGGTCCTGGTGCATCAGAGACATGCAGCACATGGTCCTGAGGAATGGCTAGAATTTTGTGGATAAAGTCAGAAAAACTGAAAGATGGAAGAAGACAGGGTACAGAAGGAGAGTCTCTTACATTTTTATTATTCTCTGCTCTCTGATAGCCCACCGACTCCTGCTACCAGAGCACGTATACATAGATGCAGATCTGAATGTCAAGTTCTCATGCTCAGAAGAACTGCAGAAGGTGGCCAGGCTGGCAGGACTCTCTGGGTGCACGGGGTGTCTAGAGTCCTGCAGACTGAAAGGACAGTTGGGTGGGGCTTGTTCATTAGGGAATTTATCTTGGGAGAAGGGGAGGATAGAGTGAGAGCCTACATTCTACAGAGCCACGGGCTGTAGTCTCAGATTTTAAACAGTGCACTGTAGCAAATATGGGTGGCCACTGCCACCAGGGATAGCAGTAACATGAACAAACCTGGGACTTGGGGCTCAGATGAGTTGATCCCAACTTCCAGCTCTGCCCCCAGGACCGTGACCTTGGGCACTTAGGTCTCTCTCTGAATTTCCTTCAGATGGGGATGACAGCCTTTCCAGATGGATGTGAAAGTGTCTAGCACAGTGCATCCTTGGGGGCGGGTGCCTGGGAAAGGCTGAATCTGCATCAGAATGGGGGTAAATTGAATTGGAGGCTGTTAGAGTAATTTCCCTTCTTCCTGTTCAGAGTTCTCCTTGGCATATATTAATTTTAGTGCACATTTCAGTCTGGGGATCCTCTCTTAGTTCTCTAGAATTACCCTGGCTGTCCTGTTTACAGCTTTCAGTTCTGCCAGTGTCTTCCACATGATGTTCCTCCTTTATTCTATCTGTGAATAGAAAGGAACATTATTGAATATTTGTAAAATCTTTTGCAGCCCTCAGAGCAATCAGTCAACGAATATATCCCAGGTGGTCACTCCTCAAAGTGCTGGGCAGGCTGGCCTAATGCTAAGGAGGCTTCCTGAGAGACTGCTCTGTGTCCAGGGACCTTGGGGTGGGCACTGACGGTCGCTGCCCCCAAGGTGTTGGGAAGAGGGACACCTGCAAAGGCAGTGGGGCTGAGCTGCTGGGGCCGAGCAGTTGGCGGTGCTCACTGGGCACTTGTGCTCCCCAGGTTGCTGTACAGAGCCATCGACTCGAACGGAGAGAACGTCGGCCCCATCTACAACTACCGCGTGGAGATCTCTATCTTCTTCATCGTCTACATCATCATCGTAGCGTTCTTCATGATGAACATCTTTGTGGGCTTCGTCATCGTCACTTTCCAGGAGCAGGGGGAGAAAGAGTATAAGAACTGTGAGCTGGACAAAAATCAGGTTAAAGTCACACACTGTTTGGGCTTCCATCCCTTGAGCAAAAGAGGACTGATTTCTCTTTTGATGACTTTCCCCTGGGCAGAGAGGGGCGCCCACCTGCTGTCTGTCCCTGGGCTTGGCTTCCCATTCAGAGCACGCATGCAGCTGGTTTGAGTCATTAGTGTTGAAGGTTAGTTTCCCAGATGCAGATTAGAGTGTAATTTTGAAATTTACCCAAAGACTTGTAGGTGAGAAGTCAGAAGGCTGCCTTCTGTGGTTATGACCCACTAGTGGCAGCTCAGAATCATGTAGGGTGGTGTGGCTCGGGTCCAGAAAGCACTCACTGACACTCACACAGTCCCTACTGAGGGAGTCTTTTATCTCCTCAACCTCTGGACTGTTGACATTTGAGGCTGGATAATTCTTTGTTGCGCTCTGTGTCCTGTACAGGATGTTTAGCAGCATCCCTGGCCTCTACCCACTAGATTCCGGTAGTACCTTCTGCCCTCCCTCACCCACCATTCCCGTGCCGTTTCCAGTGACAACCAAAAGCATCTCCAGACGTTGTCAGATGTCCCTAGTTGAGAACCATTGACCTAGGAGGAAGTACCCTATCACACCATAGGGAAAGTTGCTAAATTTAAACTCAGGTCTAAGATTACACCGGCATCACTCTCTCTTGACCTATCTGATAGAAGCAGGGCCTTTGGCTCTGATTGTGTGATGATGTGAGAGAGCCAGGAGACCTGCGTTCTACCTGCATTTACTCTGTGACTGAGGGTGCAGCCCTGCTCCTCTCTGGGCCTGCTCCCTTATCTCTAAACCAAGGGTATTAAGGAGTTACTCCTAGAGGTCCCTTTCAACTCTAAAATGTTGTCTGTGAGATGGAGATTGTGTTCTGGGAGTTTCCCCCGGTCCTCTATCAGGAGCCATCTCTGTTTGGTGATGACTTAGTGAGCAAGGATCATCAGGCAGCTCGGGCTTCCTGCAGGGAAGTGGCCGTGCCTGGTGAGGCCGTCTCTCTGGTGCAGCTGTGAACCCACTGGGGGAAACACGAGGACAGCATCTAGTTTGTTTGTAGGAAGATGTTGCTGTGAGTTGTGAGGGCGTCCCTGCAGATCCTTCCACGTCAGTCTGAGGGAGGCCTGGCCCAGCTGTTCCCATCCCCTCACCCCTGCCGAGGAAGAAGAGTGTCAGGCCCAGGCCCAGGCCAGCCAGGCGGCACCAGAGCTGAAACTAGGTCACCACCCGAGGTCCAGAACAAGCTCCTGTCAGGGGTCCCTAGAGTCAGCCTGTGAGGTCACAGCAGGGCCAGGTCCTGGACAGAGGGAGCTTATCTGAAGTCAGAGCCAAAGCAGGAGAGCAGGGTTCAGGCTGGACCTAAGAGCAGGTAGGGCCTGATACTGAGCTGAGCTGAGGGCTCCTGGGGCTGGAGGCTCCCTCTGGGCTTTGCCATAATGGGTGGACCAGTCTCAGCTGCAGCGAGAGGATACAGGGCAGTGCTCTGCCATCATCATGGACCACTTCCTGGGGATTCTGACGTGAACACTACAAGCTCCCAAGTCTCAAAAGCCCCCAGATGGACACACAGGTGCCTCCCCACTAGACACCCAGGGTTAACACGCTCTGGCTCCTGAGAGGCGTCTCGTGTGGTTCCATCCTGGAGCAGCCAGGGACCTCCAGTCTCAGAGTCAGCCCAGTTCCTCTGGTTCTTGAGGATTTCTGTGCCTCTCACCAGGGGCCCTTTTCCGTGATGCCCAGTGGTCCCTGTGGAGGGTGCTATGGCCATTTCCGCCTTGTCCTTGGTCCCTCCCAGTAGATGTGTACCAGCTCTTGGAGGGCAGGCGAGAACTGTGTCCTTCTTCCATAGACATGCTCAGGACCCCCGTTTCTCTTTTCTGCCATTGCAGCGTCAGTGTGTTGAATACGCCTTGAAAGCTCGTCCCTTGCGGAGATACATCCCCAAAAACCCCTACCAGTACAAGTTCTGGTACGTGGTGAACTCCTCGCCTTTCGAATACATGATGTTTGTCCTCATCATGCTCAACACACTCTGCTTGGCCATGCAGGTAAAAATGGAGACAGCAACGAGGATCACGTCTGGGCCTTGGGCGCCGCCCCATGCCCCAAATTCTGAGGGTGGAGTGCACTCCCTCACCAGAGGAAGGGTTTGATTTTCTGATGAGTCTGGGCTGTAGTTTGGCCAGAGTCCCATTCTGGCTAACAGTTGCCACGGCAGGAGTTTGCAATCTCTCTTTTGCGTAAGAGACTGACTGTATAATGTGACTGTAAGCAACATTTACACGGAGCCCAAGCATGGCGTTCAGTTGTGTAAACCTCGGCTGAGGGCCTCCTGTGGCCAGGGAGCAGTGGAGGGCTGAAGCTCTGTCTGTGTGGAGTTGGACAAACAGGGATTTCAATCCTGGCTTGACCCCTTACCAGCTGGGTGATCTAGGGAAAGTTATATCCCCTGAGCCTGGCTTTCTTTATTGGTTGAATGGGAACTCTGTCACACCTACATCAGAAACAGAGTTTGCTGGGTCATTCGTGTCAGGCCTTTTGCTCTGGGCCTGTCGCAGAGTGATGTTCTGTCCTCAAGTCACTCTCAGTACGGCGGTGGGAACTCATCCAGTCTGTGGGATATTGGGTCTGACCTGCATCACAGCTACTCTTTGCTCACCCTGGAGGCAAGGAATACAGCTCACCTCACTTGGCTGTATTGGGTCACATGGAGGTATTAACCGCGAGCGTTTCCAGCACTCACGTTGTCTAGTGGATGTTGCACTGGGACAAGAGAGACCAAGGTCTAGATTCATTTTCCCACTGACTTGAAGAATTTGAGCAAATCAAACCAACTCCCAGTGCTGTCTGGAAAATGTATCTAAAGACAGCCAAGGATACATTTTCTGGCCCTTGCTTTAAATTTTAGAATTCTTTACGAATGAGAAGGCCCATGTGCTGATATAGGGAAAAGCGTGAAGTCAGGATAATACTGACTTTGATGGAACATAAGCCTGAATGGGATAAAATGTATCCCTAACCAAACCTTCCCTTTAGTTACAGACTGTGGGTGTGCTCTGCATTGTGCCTGGGCCGAGGCCCTGAACATAAGTCCTGCCGGAAGAAAGGGTGGATTCCCTTTGTCCCGAGCAGAGGAAATGGATGTCTTTCCCCTTCATCGTTCAATCAATCACCCTCATCTTGTCAAGGCCTTCCTGGGGGCATTAGCCGTGTGCCCTCGCAGTGTCAGTGACATCACTGGGAGTGGGTGCTGGCCCGTGGGGTTGCCTCCATGTCCAAGTGAAGGACAGACACCTGCAGTGGGTAAAGGGCTGGGGCGCCTCCTTTTGCAAGTCAGGAATGTGCCTCTGAGAACTGTGCCTCTGTCTTCATCCACACAGCACTACGAGCAGTCCAAGATGTTTAATGACGCCATGGACATCCTGAACATGGTCTTCACTGGGGTTTTCACTGTCGAGATGGTTTTGAAAGTCATTGCTTTTAAACCCAAGGTGAGTCGCTGAACCTACTTTTCAAAGGCTGTTGCTGAATCACCCCAGAGAAGCACCCACTTCCTGTCAGTCTTGGGTTGCTGAATTGTGCTGAATTGTTCTGGCCGTTAACTAAGTTATCACCTGAGAACTTGATTAAATCAGTTAAAATCTGATTAGGGCATCTATGTACATATGAGAAAATAAATCTGCAAAAACAAAACCTCATAAAAACAATTCTGAGAAAAAGAAGGGAAGAGAGAGTTGGGAATTTGTAGAATTGAGAGTGTTTTGAAACCTGATGTTCTGTTTCTCGAAGAGTGTTGTCATGCTATCTCACGGAAACTTGCCTCGTTACTCGAGCTCTAGAGAAATCATCTTATATAACCCCTCAGAAATAATTCAACCCTGCTTTTACTTTTAGATCTCCATCATAGAGACTGTGGTTTTATTTGTTCTTGGTCTACAGCATCTTTTTCACCTTTTATGGAAAATTCTGCCAGCTGCAGACCTCTCATGACCATACCATCTTTCGTTTGTTTAATTTAGAAAAATTTCACTTGACTTTAAGGCAAAACAAGACATGAGCCTTTTAAACTTTGTTGGATGGCTCAGCATATTATGTCTCCTTTAGTGGGGAGAGAATCCAGTCCCACAGTTGTCAATGTCTGTAGTGTAAGAGACAGATGGTACAGTGTCCAAGGGCACGCGTGGTTCCGGAACGAGACTGGATTCAAATTCCCAAGCAAGTTACTTAACTGTTCCGTGCCTCTATTTCCTCATCCATGAAATGAGGACACTAATAGCCCTATTTCATAGGGTGGCTTAGAGGAGTGAAGAGTAACCTTATGTGCCATACTTAGAAGAGTGCATGTCATGTAGCACCATGCTGTGGATGTGTCAGTACTGTTACTGTGACCACCACCATCACTGTCATCGAGTGATGATATTCCCTTGTCCAAAACCCCAGGCAGAGAAGAAGCAAATCCAGGCTGAGCTGTGGGACCCTCAGTTTCTTTTCTAGCAGAGCCTCCACCTTTCAGAGTTAGAGAATTAGTGCAGTGACCCAGGTGTCTGTTCATTGGTGTGTAAGGTATCCAACAGCACTAATTGAAGTAAGACTTGGATTATGAAATGATGGTTTCACGTCCTCCATACTTGCGTGGAATTCTAATTCAGAACTGTTCCTTTCTTTAATTCGAATTAATTTCTATGCAATCTTTGTCAGATCTTTGTGGACCAAAAAGAAAGGACACTTGTAAGTGATCGATTGGGGTGATTGCAGTGGGGTCAGATTTGGCACTTTTGCATGGCCAGATGCTGTATACTGTGACTTGTCCATATCTCCATCCAGACACATTTCCTCCCCTCCCAAATGCCTCTGAATTTCTTTTGAGACTTTGGTTTGCTTCCCCCTCCCCTTTCCGTCTTTGAACAGTATTTGTCGGGACTAATGGCAAGGTTGCCAAGTAAGAACATCAGAAGTACTTGAGGTGTGACTCGGAACATATCTGTGGAACATTTCCTGGGTCCGCTTGCCATTCCTTCCCCTGCCTGGTGATTAAGCCCTGAGAAGGCATGTGTGTGTGAGTCCGTGTGTGTCTGTGTGTGCCCTCCAGCAGCCCAGGTGTCAGTGGCTGTGCCCGATGAACCACTGATACCAAACCTGGGAGGAGAGTTGAGTGGCATATGAACAGACTGGTGGGGCCAACGGGAAATGAGTAGCTAATCTATAATCAGTACTGATCGATCAGAGTTTTAAAATGAGTGATTTCTGCTAGATGTGCTGCTTTGTGGTTTTCTTCCATGAGATATTTTCATAGCAGAAGACGTCCTCAGATGACAAGTGAGAGAAATTTTAAAACAGCAATAGCAGCATCTCTACGCTTGAGGGGCACTGTCGCTGTGTTTGCAAAGCAGAGAGATTTTATGCTGTTATTGTGTGTCTGGAGGAGTGGGAGTCATTTCACGGAGAAGCGAATCTCTTCTTAAAACTCTCCCTGACTGTCCTGTCTCATCTCCAGTGTCGGCAAACCACGGCCAGGCGAGTGGTCTTCCACAGAGCAGTCGGGGGGGCAGTGGGGCTGAGGAACCGTGCAGCACAGGCGGCCGGAGCTCCAAGGGGATGGCCGCAGGGGTAGAGGGCTGGGAATTTGGCCCCTCAGTCTCATCTCAGGAAGTCTTTGTCTCTCGTGAGGAGCTCTGTCACGGGGTCCTTTGGGGCAGCGTTCTCCACAGTGGGGGGCACACCTTCTGGGAGAGCTTGTCAGCATCTGTTAGGTGAGACGGGGGTGGCTGTTGTCTTGTAATACAAGTAGGAGAGTGAAGTTGGACAGACTCCTTCCTGGTGAGAAGGCATCACAGGAGCCCGGGTTCGAACAAGTGGAAGATGTTCCAACAATCCTGGCGATGCCTTCCATATTCGAGGGCCTGACAGGTAAATGGGGCCTCCTGAGAGAGCACATTTAGAGGGATGTGGACTGAGGATGTGCAAGGTGAGGTCGCCCCGCCTGCCTAAGCAGGAATGGCTGAGGTAGGGGGACGGGAATAGGACACCTGAGCCGGGAGCTTCCCTGGTTGGGGAGGCAGGCTCACCCCAGGGGAAGAGTGTGGGTTGGATGAGTGTGGAAGGTGGTGAGGAGCCAAAGAGCCAAGGAGTGAGACCAAAGCAAGCAGGCTCTTCGGTGGGTAGTGTCATCTCCCCAGGGAAGGCCCACCCGTTGGACATGGACCTCATGCACTTGGAGTGACCGAGCCACCCTAGGATTGTGAAAGGTGGGCTGTGTTGTAGGTAAGAGACCAGCCCTGTTCCCCAGGCCTTCCCCTCCAGGACTCTCAAATGGCAGCCACTAGAGTTCTCCAATGAGTTCTTTTGCCCCAAGGAAGAAGATTGAAGAAGGGCCTTTCCCAAAGTGCTGGCTCCTGCAGGTATAAAGAGCACTTCTGATTTGCCTGAGGTCCCCTCTCGTGCTTCCAGAGGTGCCCATCGGATGCTGGGTCCAGCCCATGTTGGAGGCCAGGTGCCCTGCCTTGGATGTGGGCTTTCCCCTGGGAGCCACACTTCATTCCCAAATCTTAGACCTGAAAGCATTTTGATCTTGGTTCTACAGTTGGCCCTTGAACAACATGTGGGTCAGTCCAGGTATAACTTAAGAGTCACCCCTCTGTATCCAAGCTTCCTCTGTAACCACGGACCAGTGGCTGTGGTATTTACTGTTGAAAAATATCTTTATATCAGCGGACCTACACAGTTCAAACCCGAGGGTCACCTATACTTTTAAAATGTCTAATTTACATGCCCAGCCACTTGAGCTTGGAAGGAGAGTTATCAGTTTTGAGGAAGGAAGAAAGTGGTTTAGTGCTGTCCTCATGCTTTCGGACAGGGTGGATATGCAGTGGACACTGGGTCATCCGGTCCCGTCAGCCTGTGGGGACAGCACTCCGTGCCCAGAGGCCCTGGCAGGAATGCGACTGCTTCAAAAGCCCCAGCAGCTTTCCCGGAGTACAGAGTTCCTAGAGTGACTTATGTTAATGCTGAATAACACCCGAGAGCAGATATTTTTCTTCTCCTTAACTAGAACTTTATGCCAGACTCCTCCAGGGGCTCAGCCTGCCCCTTCCGTGTCGGGGTTTCCCCGCGCTCTCTCCTGGTCCCCTTCTCACCTGGTAAAAGGCCAGCATGCCCGGGGTGTTAGTGGCCAGCTCCACCTCGCCCCAGCCTGCGCTGCCCTCCTCCCTCCTGAGCTGCTCTGATGGCTGAATCATCCCGGCCTCTGGTCTCAGCCTGCCTCCCTTCATCCCCCACGCGCTCCCTTTGTAAACCCAAAGCTGACCGTGCTACCTATGGTGTGAAAGAAAAAAATCTGTAATTTCTTAATTGAATATTCAAAGTCCTGCACCAAACACTAGCCCACTTACATTTCTGCCTCACTCTCCTGGCCATTCCTCCTCTCCACCACGTCCCCACTGCTAGCATGCTGGACCTTTCCTTGGCACAGGCTTCTGTGTCTAAAGACCTTTTTCCACCTTGTTACCCTTTAAGGCCTGTCAGGAATGTGGGCTCCTCCATGACAATGTCCCCCAGCCCAGCCAGGTCAGCTCTCCTCTCACATGTGCTTCTGTTAGATGCTCACGGTACGTTGTCGACATCAGGACCACCCATGTCTCTCTCCGTTAGCTGATGAGCAGCTGCTCAAGGTCACAGGTAGGGTTGTGTTTGTCTCACGCGATGCCTGCTACACGCTGGTTACTTAGTGAAAAGTGATGGAAGGAAGACAGGAGTGAAGGGGTGAGCCTGTGGGTGTAGCCTCTTGGTATCAGATACTACCTGCTTTTCTGTCACAGATTTGGGCAGAGCAGAGTGGCCAATTGTGAATGCATTTTCTTCTGAGCCTCCACTTGACCTTTGGAAAGGCTTATGCTGGTTAGAAAGCTGTCAATTACAGTTTCTGCCCAAAGTTGGCACTGTGGTCATCCATTGGGTCAAATGCTACCCAGGCAAGCCCTGGAAGGAATTGGTAAGTGAGCTGACTTCTTTAGTAAACAGCAAGATGCCGATCACTTGTCCAGGTATCTTCAGACCTGCAGAGGTGAGAGACCCCAGGCAGCAGAAGGAACCTGGACTTGGGCTGCATTTCTCATTTCCATTGCACAGACCTTGCCTCTTACTGTGTGCCACGCCCACACTCTGTCCTGTTGGGGGTCCAGGCTCTGTTTCCAGGAGCCTAGAGTCAGGCGGGAGACCACATTGACGACAGTCAGGATAGAGTTCTTAGAAGCAAGGGAGCTTCCTGGCCCCAAGCCCACGTCAGTCTGGTTTATGATATTAAATTTCTGGAGTCAGAAGTGTTTCTGAGTAATAGATGTTATTGCATGTGGCTGACTTGCTTGGTCCTTTCAAATGGGTGAGGCTGGCTCTGGCCGGGCTGGTAGGGACTGCTGGTTCCACTGAGGGGACCCAACTCAGCATTCAGTTGTAGGAGACCCTGCTGTCACCGGCCAAGAGGGGAGAGCATGGAGGTGGGCGCATGGTGGAAGCCCTTGCCTCACCTTCTGGTTACCCAGACACTGCGGTGACTTTGTCAGCAAAGGGGAGGGGGCAGAGTCATACTCACTTGACAGTGATTTTACTACATAGGCGGCTACTAAACAGGGAAACGAGATGTGGGAAGAAGGGGCGGGCTGGCATTTTCTGCCTCCCGTGGACCCCTGGCAGAGCCACCTGGTCAGAGCCTGTGACTCCAGCCACCTGCACCAACTGAAGCCTCCTGTCACCTAGATTAGTGGAGTCAGCTTTCAGTCGAGGAACCCTCAGGAATTTCGGCACAGTTTTGTGAGTGCAGTTGGACACTCTGGAGAGAGTGAGGATGAGATGATTGGAGAGTTCCAGGACCCCACACAGTGCATCAAGCCCTTGTTGTGCTAATTTAAAGTGACTTTCCACACCACAGTGGGCCAGGACTGGCCAGTTGGAGAGTGGTTTGTAGGCTGATAGGAAGGACCCAAAGGTGAATACTGATGATTCTGCAGAGACAGAAGCAGAGAGAGAGAGGAGCTATTCAGGAACAAAGTCTAAAGTAGGTAAGAGGGGCATTGAGTCCACAGTGGGTGGGCGTGGCCTCGGTAGATGGTGGATAGCAAGAGGTGGAGCAGAGCACGTGGAGCGGCCGCAGGTGGGGCTGGCCGTGTGCCGGGGCGGGAGAGGAGGGACACCGGGTCTGCCACTGTTCTGTACCCTGGAGCCCCAGTTACTGATGACCATGCATTTATAAGGCATCAGCTCCTGCCTAGAGGTGCAGGGAGGGATCACCAGGCTCTGGAGCCTTGGGTTGCTGTTAACCCACATAAAAAAGGTCAGACCCTGCCCTCAGTAATTGGGAGAATCTTACATTATTTAAGATGGAATTTGAAAAACAATCTCAAACCGTAAGTCAGTGTTATAGCTCCTCCGTAAACGCACTTGGGGTGATTAACAGTGACTAGAAGGAACATCCCAGTTACCAGAACAGCCAATGTGTCCTCGTTCTCTACAGTGTAGTAGAAGGCGGGGACTCCGCGGTGGCTTCCTCTGGGCCTGCACTGGATCACCAGTTCATGGGACCTGACACTTCAAAGGACTTTCTGTTCTGGTTTTCTGGATCCAGCACTAAGTGTACCCAGTTGTAAGCACGCTGGGCTCCTTTTTATGTAATTCAGACCTGAATTTTTATTTCCAAAACATGCTCCAACTTGTTGAAAAGATGCAGTTGAATTGCAGACAGAATCGTTGACCTTGCACCCAGAAGCCTCCGTGCTCCCCAACACCCACTCCAATTGAGAGCTTCCTGGGGGGTATCAGGAGACAACAGGCACTAATTTAGCACCTACTGTGCTGAGCCCAGAGGAGGACATAAAATGTATGCCATGTATCTACAGATTTATAAGTCACAATCTTAGGGATGTTGTACCTTCAACAAGATACGAGGACCTGAAATAACAGGAACCAGGTAGAGCTGAATGACAGGAGGGTGCAGGTTGGTGGAAGGAGGAGGCGTTGCCACAAGTCAAGCACTAACTGGGTTCATGGCTCTGGGCTAGGTGGTGCGATTAGTGGAGGAGGGGACAGAGCAGTCATCACGGTCCCCATCAGAGGGCTTTCTGCAGGATAGGCCAGCAGGCAAAGACCCCAAATTCAGACCTGAAAGAGATGCAGAGTCACCATGACAGTAAGTGCATCAGGAGCATCTGAAAAGGAGCCATCGGGGAATTGGCATTTGATTTGACTGTGAAGAAGGAAGTGGATTTGGGCAGATAGAGGCCTGGAATGCAGAGATGTCAGGAGGTGGGGAAGAACCTGGTGGTGGTTTTGAGGGATGGAAAGGTGTCCTCTTAGCCTGGAGGATGCATAAGGAGGGGAGGAAAGCCAGAGCTGTGGTGGAAGGAGAGCGTGTAGGGTTTGGGCCTTCTTTGGAGGACAGTTGAGTGGCAGCATCGACCCTCAGCACTTCTTTCCCTGGGAGACCTGCCATGGCCTCCCTGCAGCGATCCCCAGGCCCCACACCCACCTCTGTGCCTCGGACCTCATGCATTGCTGTGCCTGTCTCCCTGTGAGCCATTGCCACATGTCTGTGTCCCTTTAGACCCAGAGCTCTGTGAGGACCACCTGCCACAGGGCATACCCTTTGCAATAGTTGGACTAGTGGACAGGAGGAAGGGATACTGGTTTGTTTCAAGGCCACAGAAGTGACAATGTGTGAAATGTCAACCACAGTGCTCTTAAAGTGGGAGAAGAGAAGAAAGTGGGATGATTGGGGACCCTTCTCCATCATCCAGTGAGGGGTTGGGGTCACAACCCTGGGTGCCAGGGCATGGTCACCAAATGCCTCTCTCTGTCCTGCAGACACTCAGCTTGGTTCAATGCTGTCCAGGGCCGTGATCTTCTGTGTGTGTGTGTGTGTGTGTACATACGTGTGTGCCCTCTCACACATGCAGGTGCCCCTGCCCCATGTCACTCTCCACTGGTGGCCAGTATCATCACTTCCCTTTGGCCCTTGAACCCCACCGGGTTGCCGTGGGTGCCGCGGGGCCCAGGTGTGTCCCCACGTGGTCGGCATGGCGTCTCATTGCTATGTGCTCATAAACGTCTGCCCCGCCCACTCTGTCCAGGGGTACTTTAGTGATGCCTGGAACACGTTTGACTCCCTCATCGTAATCGGCAGCATTGTAGACGTGGCCCTCAGCGAAGCTGACGTGAGTATGTGCCCGCCTGGGGCGCCCGCCTCCCATCCTCTCTGTCTGTGCACCTCCACTCCCGCCCTGCACTGCATCACCTGGACAAGTCACAGAGCCCAGTCGTACTTGGTCGAACACCAGGAGTTTTCTAATGAGAGATGAACAGAAGAGGCCTTTTAGGGTAGAGCCTGATCCCGGGCCTTTCTTGACACAAAGCACCTTTGGGAGGGCCGACTGCTTTGCACTATCACCCAGGTCACTGGCAGGCAGGGCAAGAGAGGCATCTGGAACTGTTTTATCTGCTGTGTCAGAAGTGGTACCCAAAGTGATGTACCTACAACATGTTTGCTTTAGGGCGATTTTTCAAGTAGCCAGGTGGCTTAATGCTAGAATGTTCCCCTTTTATAACACTGTCCTTTTCTTCTTTTTTCCCCCGTTGTGCTTCCTCTCTTCTGTGGCTTCTGAATGCTTGCCCTCACAGCACTATTTCACTGATGCATGGAACACTTTTGATGCCTTAATTGTTGTTGGTAGCGTCGTTGATATTGCTATAACTGAAGTGAATGTAAGTAGCAAACTTTGTGTCCTATAACCTGATTGTTTTCGTTAAGTCTAATGGGGAGGAGACCAGAAACCCTCCCCATGGATCTCTGAGCACTTTAGAAATTCATGCACACATTCATTTCAAAAGGCGAAGAACAGTTTGTCGTCTTCCCTCCCTCCCCCCACCCCTGAATGAGAGTGGGGAAGTAAGTGTAGAATTGCTATTTTGGAACAAATACACCATTTTAAAAGGAGACCTTATTAGGACAGTATGGAGGTTCCTTAAAAAACTAAAAATAGACACACCAGCAATCCCACTCCTGGGCATATATCTGGAGAAAACTATAATTTGAAAAGACATATGCACCCCAGTGTTCACAGCAGCACTATTTATAATAGCCAAGACATAGAAACAACCTGAATGTCCATCAACAGATGACTGGATAATGAAGATACGTGTGTATACACACACACACACACACACACACACACCCCACATGATGGAATACTACTCAGCCACAAAAAATAGTGAAATAATGCCATCTGCAGCAATATGGATGGACCTAGAGATTATCAGGTTGAGTGAAGTCAGACAGAAAAAGACAAATATCATATGATACCACTTATATGTGGAGTCTAAAAATAATGATATAAATTCTGTTTACAAACTAAAAACAGACTCACAGACATAGAAAACAAACTGGTTACCAAAGGGGAAAGGGCAGGGAGTGATAAATTAGGGGTTGAGGGGTTGAGACACACATTACTATATATAAAATAGATAAACAACAAGGATCTACTGTATAGCACAGGGAACTATATTCAATTTCTTGTAATAAGATATAATGGAAAAGGAAAAAAAGACCTTATTAAAATGTTAAGGGCTGGGAGTTAATTATGTGAGTATGTGAACATTATTGCTCACTAGCTGTGTGACCTTGGCAGGACACCTGGCTGCTTTGTGCCTCAGTTTATCCATTTGGAAAGTAGAGCTCATAATATTTGCCTTGGTACCCACTGTGGCACCCACCATGGTGGGTACCAAGGCACAGGGGGGATGCCCCACAGCTGTGCCCTGAGCACGTGGCCACCACCTTGGGTGTCCTCACCTGTACCCTGTGTCTGCCAAGTCCTTCCAGTGACCCTGGGTAACGTCCCTGTCCTAGCTCCCCAAATATCGATGCAGATTGAAGGCTGCCCTGGGCTAGGGGACAGAGGGCATAGTGTGTATCAGGGGAGGGTGTCAGTGCTCGCTCCTTTGTTGCACCCAGTTGAATTCTTTGTTGAGGGAACAAGTGCAGTAGCAGCGTGGTAGCTAGAGTGAACCTCCTGTAGGAAGCACCCTGAGAATGCTCCTCAGCATTCAGGGGCTCCAGAAAGGGGAGCAGTGCCTCCCACTCGCCCTTCTTGGATCTGACCCATGCCTAGACTGGAAGGGCCCGAGACCAACAGAAATGGCCCTGCCCACCTGGCCTGTCCCCGGTTCATCAGCAGGTCTCTGTGGGTGTCCAGCGTGTGCCACTAGGTTGTGTGAAGCCCTTTTCAGGGGTGGGTGGAGCATGAGGGGAGCTGTTGGGCTGTGCTGGCTTCTTGCTCCACACTGCCAGCCTGGCCTTCCTTGCCCAACACCTGGCCGGGAAGGCGTCACCATGCTCTGCCTGGCTGACATCTGTGGGACTGCATGGTCCATCCTGGTGCCTAGACAGCCTGCCTCACATAAAAGTGATGGTGTCTCTGAGTGCCACCAGTCTGGGGGCCAGGCTGATTGTGGAGTGTAGAATAGTGGGACAGCCACTAGCCTGGACCCCAGCCTCTGTTCCCTCGTGGGTCCGCTGGGGTGAATGACACCTGCCCTTCCTACTTCGTAGGTACATTGCAATGATAAAATGATAGGAGTAGTTGTGAAGATACTTGTTCAAAACCCAAAAGTGTTAGGGAGACAAAATGGAATTATTTTAAATGTAGATTTTCCCAGTATTAATAAGGAAAATGAACTGTAAGACTTTACCACGTGCGTGAGGGTGTGAGTTGAGCCTCATGACACTCAAATTCATGCCATGACAAAGGAGTAAAATGGCATTTTCCTAGACCTCAGTACATGCATCCTCCAACCTCCAGAATCTCAGACTTGTGAATTATTTCACACAAAGTAGAATTCGTATAAATCACCTATAAAATTGACACTCATAATATGTAAATTATGCTTGGTTATAAAATAATCTCATACTAATGGGAGAGCAGCAGGGCTGCTCACCAGGCTGCCGTGGGCTCTCTCCTAAGTTTATGACCAGACATCCACCTGCTTAATCATCTCACAACATAAAGCACTTACAGCCTTCATCAAAGTACGCTTACTTGAACATTCTGGAACCAGACCCTTATGTTAGTCAGAGGCAGCCTACAATGGAAGTGGAAAAACCATAAACAACAATTTCAGCAGGTCCCTCCGTGCTTCAAGTGTTGTGCAGGTGGTAGGGTGAAGGCTTCGTTTCTGGGCACCAGGATGTGGCCAGGGTTTGTTCACCCAGCAGACAGCCCAGCTCTCTAATGCCTGACCCACACACTGGCTGCCGGGTGCTCGGTGACAGCACACGCCAGCTTCCGGGCTGCCTCGCCGTGTGCTGCGGGCTGGCACCCACTGCACCTTCCCCTCTGGTTCAGCCCTGCTCTTCATTGTCTCTGACATGTTCCCCTTCACCTTCCATCAGTCAGGAAAGCCACAGGTCTATAAAAGCCCACATGAAGTTTTTTAGGTAGCACTTGACATTGGAGTGTCCATACAATCCAGGCTTTCGTTGACATTCAGTCATACCAGTTAACTTCCTTGTACTGTTTTTCAGTGTGTAACCATTCCCCTGGTCAGATGAAGGCTGAGACCAAAGCTTCCTGAGCCCAAAGCAATGCCAGTTCAATGCCCTGGGCCAGTAGAAACACCCTTGGGGGACCTCGGTATTCCTGTGCTGGGCCTCAGCGCAGAGGGAATGCTCAAGGGCCCCTCTTGATTCGGTCCTTTGTCACATCTTTGTTGGGCATCTACAAAAAGATAGAAGAGACTGGGTGCCCCTACCCTCTGCTGACATAACTGTCTGCGGGGAGTTGGTGGTTCTTCCACCCCATCTCCTGCACATCAGGTTCCCCAGGGAAGCAATGCACATCATTTTCCTTGGTGGCCTTGCCCCCCAAGCTCCTGCGTCAGCTGAGCATGAATATTCTTGGTCCATTGTTGGCTGTTTTTAGCTACCATACGTCATCATTTTTTGCGATGTTTAACTTGCTGTGCTCTCTCTCCCAACCTCTGTTGATCTTTCTTTTCTGTTGCCTAATTGATTTTCATGTTGGTTTTATTTTTAGAAAATTGTAGCGGCAAGTATATATAAACATATATACGGTGAAGTCGTTGTTAAAGCAAAAGCGCTCGAAAGACTGTATACTTGTCTTTGGCTTCCCCACCTTTGGTTTTCACTGAGTTTCACAGGAGTGCAGTGGGTTGTGGTCATCTAAATTGTGTGCTGTGCCCTATTTCATCATCTCCAGCCTGGGGCCTGAGCTGGGGCCATCTTGGTCTGTCATGCTTGGCTCTGTGACATGCCAGAATAGTCTTCAAAAATGAGTGATCTGGCCTGGAAATGAGAAATTGAGCTTGCGTTTGCATCTTTGTGCAGACATTTTGGATGGCCCTTTCCGTTGTCCTGCTTGCACGCTCACCCAGCCCTCTCCATCTTGCTGCCCCGCTCCCACGCCCCACACCCTGCCACGGTCATGGTTTGATAGCTTTCGTGGACTTGTCTTCATCACAGTGGATCATAACTCCACCAAGCTGCTAAAATGTCAGATGAGGAATGGCAGGCTCACTTTTTCCCCTTCTCCGATGCTTGTTTGTCCCTTGAATAGTGAAATGACCCAGCGTTGTAGTCACCCTAACCTAGGGAATGGCCGTGGCTGACATTTAGTCTTTTCCGTTATCGTTATTGCCAGGGAGGCAAAATGCTTGTTTAGAAGCCATGCCTGCCTTGTTATTACTTAAGAGCATGTAAAAAGTCAGTAGGAAGCTCACTCCCAGGGACCCAAGATTGGCCCCTGACTTGTCATGTACTCAGGTTAGACCAGCTGGCCAATAGCTACACTCAGCCTCTTTTCTGAACCCCCGATCAGGTTGTTCAGCCCTCCATTCCTTATGCTACCCTTTTCTAGGGACCGGATTGCTGGTTTGTGGACACAAACTCAGCAATCCCAAGTACAGAAGCCCTCCATTCCAGAGGTGTTACAAACCAGGTCAGAAGTAGTCAGAGGGGGCTCCTCCCAAAGATTCTCCAGGATGCCTCAGGGTAACTGGTTTGCTGGGATGCTGGTTTGCTTCTTGTCTGAAATGGAAGACTGCATCCTTTCAGCTTTTCCAGAAAAACATGGGTATGAATGCAGAAGGTGCAGACCCATCCCTTTGATGGCACTTGGGAAACTCAGGGCTGGTTTGGCTCCGTGGTTGCGGGGGGCTGGCCCAAAGCCTACATTGCTAGAACCTGCTTGGGAGCCCTGTGGGGAGGAGCTTTGCAGACCCTGGCATATATTTTGGCTTCCTGAGGCTGAAGGCCCATTTCCCTGTAGGGTTTCTAGATGAAGGATGTGGCATCTCAGGAAGGAGTTACCAAAGTTATCTAGTCCAGGCCCTGGGATGACACTGGAAATCCCTCTATTGAAAAGCAATCACTCAGCCCCTAGCGCTGTCTTTGGAAAGGCCCCTGGGGAGTGAGTTCTTCCCCAGTTTCCCGGGCTCTACAGGTGTCCTGTGATCCATCCTGGGAGTCTGGCAGGACGTCAGCTTGCTGATGGTCCATTCCCACCCTCCACCAGCTCCCTGCATTTCCAAGCCTCCTCCATCCCTTGTAGGGAAGGCAGAGAGGGTATCTCCTCTCTCTGTACCCTTCTGAGTACTGAACCCTTATCAACCCCAAAAGAACCTTTGCTGAGCTGTAACAGCCTGAGTGAGCTTTTCTTGTGCTCCCACTCTGTGTGGTCACTCCAGACCTCCAGGGAATGTGTTGGTGTGGGTGACCAGCTGAAGACATGGCCCAGCTTTACCCTGGCCAAGGGCCACCATCCTCAGCTCTGGCTGTAGGTTGGTATCACCTGGGAGCTTTTAAAATTCCCAAACTCGGGCACATCCCAGATCAATTCCATAAAAATCCTTGGGGTGGGACCTCGGCATCAGAGTTTGTTAAAGGTTCCCAGGCAGTCCCAGCGGGCAGCCTAGGGTGGGAGCTGGCCTGCCCTTCTCATCAAGCTGGCGTTTGTAGTTTAGGCAAAGCCATCCTCAGGGTCCCTCAGTGTGTAAGATATTTTGGCAGCTTGCACTTTCCCCTAGTGCTACCCGTGACATCCTGCCCTGCGCAGTCCTCCCTGCCCAACATGGCGTGGGGGGAGGGAGGTGTCACAGGCTGCACTGGGGGTGCACGCAGCCTGGTGTGCCGTTTGCTCTGCCCTTCCTTTCTTGCATGTTGTGCTGCCTTGCCCCTCCACAAATGCTGTCTCTTCCTCTTTTTTTTTTTTAAACAAAAGACTACCCATGGTTTCACCTTCATAGCCCAAGATTTGTCATGCTTCAAAGATACCAGTTGAAAAGGAGATGTGCGCTTCAAAAGTCAATTTGGCTGCTGACTTCCCCGTATAAGATGGGCATAACAGGCCCATCAGACTTGGGGTAGGCTGGGGAGGGGCAAGCAGGAGAAGCCGTGGCCTGAAAGTGTCTTCCTCAACCATACAGCCTCCTTATTCTCTTGCAGGTCCAAAGTATAAGTTATGGACATTGCAAAAGTATACTGTAGAGTGTCTGTCTTATGCACACTCTGGTCCCCTTGAGCATAGGCAAGCATACAAACACACCCCCACACACTCCAGCTGCATGGGCGAGACTGGAGCCTCCTGCACACAGCCCTTAGGGAGATGGTGTGGGAGAGATTGAGAACTTTGGGAAATAAATTCCTTCACTTGATAAAGTCATTGAGTTAAAAACCATCATCTGTCCCTTTAAGGAGATGAGATAACAGAGGGAATATAGAAAGAGTGACTGGGCTTTGACCAGCCTATTGGAGAGTCCACATTCTGAGCATCCCAAGTGAAGCAGAAACCTCTTTAGCCCCAGCAGAACCTGTTAGTCCAGTTGAATTTCAGTTGTGATGTGATATGCTCAGACTCCTTATATTTTTTGAATTTTATAGAGTTTTATGTTTGGTCTCAGGAGGCAGCCATTGATGAGAGTGAGACTTTAGAACGGAGTTTTTCCTTTCCCTGTATCTCCAGGGAGGAGAGCCCATCAGATGAGGGTGTGTGGCCATGCGTGCACACACATCCCTTAGCTGTGCAGACACCATGCAGAGAGGCTCCCTAGAGCCCTGGAGAGTACTCAGCCATCCAGGCCCCCAACCAGAAGAGCCTCCTTCCTTTGCTGGCTGCCGGGTAGACAAGCTGCTTCAGCTGAGGTGATCCCCCCCCAACCCCCACCTTGAAGGGAAAAGAATGGCTGTCATTTCCCGGCTCTTGTTCAGTCTCTACTGTTTAAAGATGCCTCCTGATATTTGTGAGTTTGCTTACAATCTCTGCATTCTCATAAACACTTATTGAACCTCTAGTAAGTTCCAGACACCATGGTGGGCACTGAGTGGAGTGAGGCAAGGTCCCTGCCCTCAGGGGGCTCACAGGCTGAGCGGGGAGGCAGATGACCACAGGGTGATGGTGCAGGGATTCTGCACCCTGGGGCCCAAGTGGCAGGAGCCCAGCCAGACCTGGGGTGAAGCAGCACTGCTGAAGTTCAGGGCAAGCTGCTGCTAAGTTGTTTCTTCTCAAGAGCCACACAGAGCTAAGCTTTCTGGGTTGGGCAGTGAAGGCTTCTGGAGGGAAACCAACCCCTCTCCTGCAGTGCCCGGCTCCTTGGCTGCCCCACCAGAGAGGGCCCCACTGGACACGTGCTGCCTAGGTGTGCGGCTCCGGGAAGAGAGTGGGGTCCAGGAGGCTTGTGGACCACAGGGAGCTCCCACCCTGTTTGCCTTGTTTAGAAGAGCCTTTCTGTTCCTCAGGGTTAGGGATGGCCTGCCGCAGAGTGGTTAGTTCCTCAGACCCACAACCCTGACAAAGAAAAGAGAACCAGTCTCCCCACAGAAGCAGAGTCCTCCTCTGCATTTTCGGGTTCAGGACAGCTGAGGTCTTGCAGCATTACCCTTTACTGGATGTCTGTCAGCCTTGGAACATTACGTCCTGGGTGTGAGTTAGAAAGCAGCATGTCTGAGCCTGTGTCAGCACTGCCCGCCCTCAAGTCAGTTCCAGGCAGTGCCGCTGGCGTTTCCAGGAAGGGAGCAGATGTATTACCCTAAGACATTCACCACAAATTTTTAAAAAGAGGGAGGGGCCGTCCTCCTGACCACCTGCTTCCTTCCCAGTTCATTAATACATTTTCAATCTTTGATTTCTTAAAGCCAACTGAAAGTGAAAGTGTCCCTGTCCCAACTGCTACACCTGGGGTAAGATCAGTGACTAGTCCCCGGGGCCTGGGCCTTTTCCTTGAGTTTATTTGACCATGCTGAGTTTTCCACTAGTTGTTCTGTATTCTCCATGATTGTCCTTCCAGAGCAGTGTCTGCAGTGGTTTGCGTTCATCATCAGTGTCCAGTACTCTTGACCAGCCCAGCGTCCCCCTCTTAACACACTAGACCGTGTGGACATGCATGTGCTGTGTGGACGCGGTTTTCCAAGCCCTGTGTTGTTAGCATGTAACTTTTCCTTTCATATCATGCTTCTTAAGGTGAAAAGGCCCTAGAAACACATCTTTAATTCTTACCTCTGCCACCTTTGTTTGCATCTTTTGCTGTTTTTCTGAAAGTGTTGCATGTTCTACTTTCCATTGGGTTTGACCTCTCCATAATAACCCTTCAGAACTCTGAAGAGAGCAATAGAATCTCCATCACCTTTTTCCGTCTTTTCCGAGTGATGCGCCTGGTGAAGCTTCTCAGCAGGGGGGAAGGCATCCGGACATTGCTGTGGACTTTCATTAAGTCCTTCCAGGTAAGCGCCGTTCCCGCGACTTCTTTGTCTTTGAAGAATATGTGTGAGTCGGCAGTTGTCCTCTAGTGTGGAGGGTCCAGACTCCCTTCTGGGTGACCACCTGGGTCTGTAGAGAACATGGGATGCTGAGGAGACCCGGCCCAGCGTTGCTCGGGTAAACCCAACAGGATTACTTGCTTAAAGGAAGCAGAGGAGAAAGCAGTAAGGACCAGTGGCTGAGAGATGGGCAGCATTTCCCAGGCTGACTGAGATGCGAGGCTCCCCACCCCTCCACCCTCCTCAGGATGCCCTGTGTGATTGGTGATGTCTGAGCGCGTGAGGGTCCTGGCCAACCTCTGGAAGCCAGACAGCTTCTCCCCTTAAGTCTGCCACAGTCTTTGTTGTCCTCTGTTGGCCAACCTAGATACGAATCAGAGACCACTCGACTGGGGCCAGCACGCCATCCCCAGTCACGAGTTGTCCAGTGCCTGGGAGGGTTACAGAGTGGGGGACATCTGGGTATGAAGTAGGTCGTCTTTGTCATCTGGGACTCTCCAGGCTGGTGCATCCTAGTTCCAGACTGTTCCCCAACAGAACCCAGCTTCTCCTGTACCTCCCAGCACGCACCCTAGATGTTCTAGCCTCCTGGACTTGCACCACTGGGGAGGGGCACAGATTCTTGTCACTAGGCGCACCAGGTGGGGGGTTTGAAGGTGTGCATGAACAGCAGAAAGTGAGTCACTGATCTTTGTTTCTTCGTCATTTGACTATTTTTAATTCAAAGGTAGTACATGCTCATACTAACCAAGGATACACAAAGCACAAGTTCCACCCCCACCCCCACCCCCACTCCCACCACCTCTGAGATAACTGGTGTTACTATCCCAGGAAACATTTTTCCGCAATGGGTGAGGTGGTAACAGGTAAAGAGAAGAAGGGATGACATCTAGGGAAGGAGGTAGATTCAAAAACTGAAAGAAAGAAAATCTCAAGTCCTTTTGGGGAAAATGAGGCTGTAGGAGGAACGGGAATGCAGCTCTGAGAGGGGCAAGGGCAGAGCAGGGCCTCAAGCAGGTGAGCCTTGGTCCTGGAAATGGATAAAATCCTAGATGGTTGCTATAAACACAAAGTACCACAGTTTGTGGACAAACTTCTATAAAAATAGAATGAATTCATGTAATAATGTCATTCTTACTTTTTAAAAGAAACAATTTAACTTTTTTTTTTAAGATTTGATTATTGCAGATAAATTTGTGTCTCAGAGTAGCAGTTGATAAAAATTGAGAAGCGGTGCCAACTAAATTTTTAAACATTCACTAATCTAGGAGAAAATGCATGTAGATATAGTGAGGATAGCCTGGAACCAAGCTTGTGGGACCCTGTTAGCCAGTCCAGCTGTGAGGATGGAGCCGCTGCACTGGGCCAGCTGGCAGTCACAAATCCAGAGTTGGCACAGTCAGAAAGATTTTTAGCCATTGGCTTTCAGGTGACCTTTCTCAGCAGAGAAAGTGGAGGCTTTACGCATGTGTGCTTGGCATTAAGTTTAACAATCTGGGCGCTCCCTGGAGGCCTGCCACACACACGGACACCTTCTGTCACCTGCGGTGAGGTAGAAAAGCAGTTGAGGAACCTTGGATTAAGGGACCAGGGGTCTGACCCGACGTGTGCTGGTATTTGATGTTCCTAAGGGGAGCCCAGGCTTGGTGACAGCTCAGCCAGCTCCTTTTCTTTCCTGGACCAGCCGCCAGCTCTGCTCTTCTTTCAAAAAGTGTGCATTTTAAGAAAGGTGCCTTGCCTTCAACAGCCACAGCCAGAAAGTGGTTCTTCCACTCTGTCCCAGTGATTCCACTCCTAAGGCTTCACGCTGAAGAAGTACTTCAGCAGATGTCAGGTGATTTTGCATAAAGATGTTCCTTTGTAAAGTAGCCCCTTGGTCCAACCCCAAACACCCCCACAAAAGAAAGTGGAAGCCATCTAATTATCCAGCATTTTGGAATTGTTTCATCAATTACAGTAATTTCACAAAGGAATCCAGCAGTGAATTTAAGCATTACCCTGCGAGGGAATAGTCACTGTTTGACACTGTTCAGGATTAGGATATGCTGTTAACAACTATGTAAAGCACGTCCCACCTGCAGCTTCGTAACACAAGTGTGCACGGGCTGCTGCATGCAGGGCTGAAGTCATCCTGCTGGGCTGGGGTTTAAAAATCTCTTCCTCACCGTTGACATCCTTTCAATATAACACAGACAAGAATACTGTGTGTGCCCCACATGGGTCTGCAGTCTGTCCCCGAGCAGTTGCTGTCAGGGTTGGGGGCAGGAGGCCCGCATAGAGCCAGGTGCTTCCTCTCTTCCAGGCGCTCCCCTATGTCGCCCTTCTCATAGCCATGCTGTTCTTCATCTACGCGGTTATCGGCATGCAGGTAAGCTCCAGCTCCTCTGTCTCTGAATCCCCTTTGCTGGGTCGCCCCAGATCTGTGGCAAGATGTTCCTTGGGCAGGTGGGCTGGAAGACAGGTCATGATTTTTCAGCCAGCAGCGATGAGAAAGATGTGGTCCAGGGAGCCGGGCCCAGAAGGACATGGGTAGGTTGGAATATGTCAGGGGAAGCTAACCTGGGGACCCTCCCCATTCCCAGTCTGCATCTCAGGAGAGCCAGTCAACTGAGAAAACCCATTATTGATTGTTGCAACAGCAAATGCCATACTGAAAGAAGCCCTCATTGTCCTATTTTCTACACCCATGTTGCTTAGAAAGTAGTGAGTGAGACAAAAGTCTGTTTATCATCTGAAAACATTACAGATGATTTCCAGATGCTGGCTGCTGAACTCAACTCAGCAGCACCCCTCTAAAAAGAAGCATGAAACCAGGCCCTTCTGTGGCCTGGGCCTGGGGGCTAAGGGGTGCAGGATGCTTTCCAGCCCATCCTGGGGTGAGGAAGGGAATTAGAACTTCACTCACAGCTAAACCCTGCACGCAGTGGGTGGGTAGGGGGCAGAGCCTCCCGGAGGAGAGGGTGGTGGAGCAGCTGGTGGCGCTGGACCTCCCCTGAGGCTTCTTTGCTACATTCTCTGCTGGTCAAGGTGCAGCCTTTCAGATAAGGGAGGTTGTGAGTGACAAATAGGTGAAACATCCCCACAGCAGAGAAATGGTGGTGTGTGCCTTTTTATTCTGAAGACAGAGAAGTATTTGCAAGTCATTAGGAATTTTACCAGGAGTTTGGAACGAAGAGTTAGCATGCTTGAGTCCCTCCCTGTAATTCAGCAGTAGGGGATGCCCTGAAGGGTCTTTGATGCCTTAATGTCCTCTTACAAAACTAGAGTTGTCTCAGAGAACCCCAGACTCCTCACACACGCCACCACGGGTTTACTCTTTGCTAGGCATCACGCCCTTCTAAAATGTCAGTCTGTTTCTGTAATTCCCACGAATGAAGTATTTACTACCTTCCCCTGGCCCTTAGGGCAAAGCCCATCCTCCTTCCCGTAGCCCAGTGGCCCCCCAGGCTTGTTGGCAGCCTGGTCTTTGGTCTGTCCATCTGTCACACTCATGGTCTTTTCATTTCCTGGAGCACCTGTGCCTAGTGGCCTCTGTGCCTTTGCAGGCAGTGCTCCCTCTGCCTGCAGCACTCTTCCCCTCCTTGTCACCTGACTGGCTTCTCCTTATCCTTCAGTTCTGAGCCTTCACCTCACTTCCCCTGGAGGCCTACCCTGCCCTCAGCCCCGATCTGTGAGCCTGGCTGTGCCTCCCTGTTGGGCTGGACTAGCCCAGCTCTCATCGGAAGGGGCTGCCTGTCTGGTTACTTCTGCGCCCCTTCTCCCAGGTGGGGACTCCTTGAATGGAGGATGTGCCAGACCTCGGCACCATGTGCCCAGTGGTCAGTATGGTGCCTGGCCCAGTTCTGTTGAATGAATAAAGTGCCAGGCACTCCGAGCAGGCCCTCGTGGGTACTGACCAAACTTGAGTTCTAGATTCATATACAGAGTTTTGGAGAGTTTTTTGCATGACAAAAGCTTTTCTTTTTACCCTAATACTTTCTCTCTATAGATGTTTGGGAAAGTTGCCATGAGAGATAACAACCAGATCAACAGGAACAATAATTTCCAGACCTTTCCTCAGGCAGTGCTGCTGCTCTTCAGGTGACTGAGTCCAGCCCAGAGCAAGCCTGTCTCCCTCTGGGCTCCCAAGTGACAGAGGACGCGTGTTACTCCAGCAGCTGGTCATGGTGGCTTTTTGTATTTGTTTTGTATTCTCAAACAGACACACGATCATTTTAGTCACAGGGGAATTTTGCTGGATTGTGGTCATTCCAATTGTGATGGGCTTAAGGTTTTCCACTTGGGAGTGAGAAGGTCTAGGGAGGCCACCGGGAAGGTACAGGATCTGTGCTTACGCTTGGGAGCAAGTGCCTGAACACAACCAGGAGAAGCGGACATTTAGCAGGAACATAGGGCCTTTTCAGAGCCAACACGGAACATCCTGAGATGTGCAATTTCAAGTTTTATGGGATTTTTTTAACTCCATTTAATAACTGCAAGCAAAGGGCCTTAAAGTGAGAGAACTTTCTAGAAATCATACAAGTAATTCCTAATGACTCTAGTGAGTGGAGAGCAAGTTATCTGTGAGTTAAATGGTTTCTAATTCTTTGCTTTTAACAGAATTGGATGGGGATCTTATCAAGTTGTCAGATGTTAGGTCATTAAAAATAATTAATAATCGTTTAAAAATTATAATATGGGTTTAAAGGAGAGAAGACACCAAAACAAACATCCCCTTATACAAAAAGAATTGATGTTCTTGTCTCAGATGGTTAATGTCAATCAGAGGGAGTTGCAGCAGGGCCTGTACTCACTGACAGAAGCTGCATTTGAAAACCAGTAGGAATTTCAGTTTAGGAACTCTCACTAATTCAAACTGGCTTTTTCCCCAAATTACTTATGTTTTGCTCTAAATTTAAAAAAATTTTTTTCCTTAAGATTTCTTAAAGGTTTAAGCCTCAAAAGCCTTCTTCCCCTATAAAGACCTTTCTTTGCTTAATCCAAAAAAGGTGTGCGACGGGGGAGGCCTGGCAGGAAATCATGCTGGCCTGCCTCCCAGGGAAGCTCTGTGACCCCGAGTCGGATTACAACCCTGGCGAGGAGTACACGTGTGGAAGCAACTTCGCCATCGTTTATTTCATCAGTTTTTACATGCTCTGTGCGTTTCTGGTAAGTGATCAGAATCACCCCACCCCATCAATGGACAGATGCTCCCATAGCTTTTTGGGATTCAGTGATGTCCCGTCAGATGGCTACAGAGTACTTCATGCTGACCGGCACTTTAGACTCCACCGGGCAGGAGAGGGTTTTGCTGAATGAGGCCTGTTTTACTAGCACCTTTGTTGTGAGCAGAGGTTGGATGCTAACTAACAGGCTTCGCCACCCCAGCTTGTTAGGGCTGCTGGTTCCTTTATAAAAATGTCAAAGCTGCTGCACGTAGCAGTGACTTGAGTGTGAGCTATTTGGTGCCAAATTATAAAACTGCAATGTGCTTCAAAAGGTCAGATAATACATTCCTCCTGTCCTCCTGTGAAACTATACGCTATAAAGCTATTTTGGAAAACTAGAAGCCTACCTTTTTCTTAAGTTCTCCAGAAGGAAAGTTTTTACAGCCTCTCGGAGAAGTGGGTCCAAATGTTTTGTGACCGTTATAATTGGGAAGCACTTTCTAGGGGCTAACCCAGCTCAGCCCACTAGAGCTGAAGCTCCCTCTTGATTGGCTTTTACAGATCATCAACCTGTTCGTGGCTGTCATCATGGACAATTTTGATTATCTGACCCGGGACTGGTCAATTCTGGGGCCTCACCATTTAGATGAATTCAAAAGAATATGGTCCGAATACGACCCTGAGGCAAAGTAGGTTGTGTGGCTTGTGTGGGCTGTCTCTGGATATTGCCTGTGCATTTTGTGGAAAGTGGGAATGGACAGAGGGCTCAGGCTGGCCAGTGCTGCCCCACACTTCATGCCATACTTTGTCTCCAGGGGAAGGATCAAGCACCTGGACGTGGTCACTCTGCTCCGCCGAATCCAGCCTCCCCTGGGATTTGGGAAATTGTGCCCACACAGAGTAGCCTGTAAGGTAAGTATCCTGTTCTCATGCCTGACAGCCTCTCTTGCGGGGACTCCCAGCTTCAGTCGGCAAACACTAAGTGACGTTCTCCCAAGCCTGATGTCAGGCACTGGGGCTGCCAAGATGAGTGATGTGTGGTCACTGTCCTGAGGAGCTTTCAGATGTGTGACTCTTAGGACACTCTATCAGCCAACAATAAGAATAGGAAAGGAATTACGTAATTTGTCATCAGGTGGCAGGAGTGGGTGCTAACAAGTTGCATCAAGTCCAGCAGAAGAGAAGTAGGAGTTTGTCAGAGCGGGAAGAGTATTTTGCAAATGGGGAGTCTGGATAGCCCAGATGTGGAGGCAGGAGAGTAGGGGGTCATCTGTGTGGCTGGAACACAAGAGAGAGCAGCAGAAAGCCCCAGGCTCAAGCTGAGCATGGCTGTGAGGAGCCTTCTATGCCAGGCTGAGTCCCTTGGAAGAAACGCAAGTAGACTTCCATTCTAGAAAGTTGACTCTTGGCAGTGGAGAAGTGAACTGGGGACAGGAGAATGCCCAGGAGACCTGTTGCCATCTTCTCACTGAGAAGTCCGGAGAGCCAGAGGGAGGGCAGTACAAGTGGGCGTGGAGAGGAGGGAACGGCTGAGGGAGCTCCTTGGGAAGCAGAAGGGAGAGGACCTGGTGGCCTGGGCATTTCCCAGCTCGTGTGATGGTGGACGTGGTGACGTGCCCCTCCACTGCTGGAGCTCCTTTGCTGGTGAGCCTGCATCAGGCAGTGACTTTGCAGGGTGGATTCAGCTCTCCCACCTCACCCCTTTCTGAAGTTTTCACATCAGACTCTCTGCGAGCCCTCATTGAGATTTGTTTTCCTTCCACAGAGCTCATGTTGAACCACCTTGAGTCAGTTGTCACAACAGAAAGGATTCCCCCTTTACAGGAGAAGTGCAAGATTTGGCTTTGGGAAGTCTATCCTATAGAAATCCGACTAGGAATTTAAATGGGATGAATCCTGTGTACACAAGATTTTAGTCCATTAATAGGGAGGAGAAAAGGCTTTTAAAATCTTTCTCTTAGAACACCTTGTCAGCCAAAAATAAGAAATTTGGAACTATTAACATTTATAATTCTTTAGCATTTACCAGCCAGGCACCTAGCTGAATCTCAGTGTCTGTGGTCTCCTTTAACCCTTGCCCGAACCCTTTGCCATGAGCCTGGCATCTGCATTTACAGAGGTTACTGAGGCCAGAGAGGATGTCATTCACCCAAGTTCTCTTCAGTTCTCAGTGCTGGTGTTACAGGGGATAGGGGAGAAAAAAGAGAAGCAGAAAGTGGGGATCCAGCTCTGGACGACCAGACACTCAGAGAAACCACATGGTCTCGTACACAACACTCCCCAGTGGTCTCATCAGGGCAGGGTCCTTGAAGGATACTCCGTCCCTTAGGAATAGCAGCAGACCCTAACCCCACAACAGCCTTAAGGACATGCCCAGAATGGAGGCCTGACCCCAAGACACTGGGAGAGACGATTAATGAGAAAGGGAGAGGAATGCGTGAACAGTAAGGGGACTGAACAGTTTTGAAAAACAAAGTGCATCATCCAAGTGCCAGCTTTGTGCTTCATGACTAAATCTTTGACCTTTGTCATCTCAGAGCCCCTTAATTGGTAGATGCCCCCTAGAAGGCCGTTGAGCTCATTGAGGATTGATGAGAGAGAAGCAGAGTAAACATGGAAAAGGGATGCGGCTGTCATTCGTCATTTGCGTTCCATTGAGAAACATTTCTGTTTGCAGAGACTAGTTGCCATGAACATGCCGCTCAACAGTGATGGGACAGTCATGTTTAATGCAACTCTGTTTGCTTTGGTTCGAACGGCTCTTAAGATCAAGACGGAAGGTGAGCCCTCCCTGGAAGCAGGACAGGTGGGAGAAGAGGAAGGGGATGCTGTGTCCCACCTTGATTCCCATCCGGGTCTTTTCTTGTGCAATAGGGGATGTCCAGGGAAGGGGGCAGGGAGGGTAGTGAGACCGTCTGTGCTGGACCCTCTGGCCTGGCCTCCCTCCCTGCCTCCTTCCTCTTTTCCTCCTTCCTCCCTCCCTCCTTTCTTCCTCTCTCTCTCTTTTCCTCCCTCCCTCTGTCTCTTTTTGTCCTGGAAGGTTTACAGAGGGACTCATGCCGCCTGCAGCCCTGGAGAACAGAGAGGCATTGCTGAGTAAAAGAAGCCAGGCTTGTTTTCCCCTCTTCTTTTTGAATTCAGGGAACCTGGAACAAGCTAATGAAGAACTGCGAGCTGTGATCAAGAAAATTTGGAAGAAAACCAGCATGAAACTTCTTGACCAAGTTGTCCCTCCAGCTGGTGGTCAGTGTAATTTATTTCCTAAGTAGTTCTTGGCCAACACACTGGTTTCAATGACAGAGTCTCCAGGAAGCCCAGCATGTTTGCAGAACACTCAAGGTATCAGCCAGAGCAGTAGGGCCAGCAGCCGCAGAAGGCCCTTTGGCCATTGGTGCAATTATCTGGGTTAACGTGAGACCATTCCAGACAAAGGAGAGGGTTCAGTGACTAGGAAACCAAGACCCAGATGACTGAAGCTGGGTTTTCTTGTGGGTGGAGGAACTAGGAGAATAAGCTTACTGCCTGAAAACCAAAAGCCTGTATTTTGGGGGCCCAAAATGAAATACTTAAAACTAGTTTCCATTTATCCTTCAACGTATTGTTGAAAAAGTCTCACAAAAAAAAATTTCAGAAAATGATATTTTCAAAATGTTCTTGACAAAACTGATTCTATTACCATAATTACCAAAAATGTCCCTTTAATTAGAATTTAGGGTAGAGACAGAATAGGCATGCTTATTTCCTTCGTTGTTTATCACAAAATAACTTACTAAACTTTTTTCAGATTTATATATATATAAAATACATATATATATATATAAGACAGATACTGTTTTTTCATTTTGGTTGAAGTACACATGAACTTACCAGTGGAGGTGGTTGTTTTTTGACAGTTTTGTTTTCAAGTTTTAAAGGTGCAGGATCGGTTTGCTCAGCGCCCCTACCCCTGGGCGCATTAGAAGCGTTCCGTGCGTTTTATAACCAACTGAACTTTTACGTGTCACTGTTCCTGCAGCCTTCCAGATGGGGCTGGCTCAGGTCTGGAAGCTGACTCCGGAACCCCAAGCCAGGACGGTGGCCACCGTCTCTCTCTCTGAGAAGGTGACAACTCTGGCTCTTGGTGGGGCAGAGAGAGTGGCACGCTGGCCAGCTCCGCTCCTCAGCATGACTCAAGAAGCAATGTGAGCTTTTGTCACTGCCACCCATAGCTGGCAGGGCCACCGGCTCAATGCTGGGAGAGATGGCCCACAAAGAAATGATGAAAAGAAAGTGCAAAAAAAAAAAAAAAAAAACCAGAAAAAACACAAACCAAAAATCCTCCCACCTAGGGAGAGAACCCTGGCTCTCCACAGGAGAACTGATGCTGCACTTTTTAAAACAACTCTTTGGTTTTCATTCTTTTCTTTTTAGCTGCACACCCAGGTGCTCGCATGGCTGAGATGAATTGCTTTTTCAAATCGTTGTAATGATGTGCTTGAGCTTTTTCTGCAGCCTCCATTCCTTTCAACTCTCAGTCTTTCAGAATATTCTGAAGCAATTCTGTTTTAGGGTGGTGGCATGGAATCGGAGTTATCTCTTGCCAACTGTATTCCCCGATATGTTTCTCAACATACAGATGCATGCTTCAGAATAGCAGGTCACGCCTGTCTAGGTGAACCTCCTCACACGGTCCCCCCACCTCCCTTCTCTCTTGAAACGCTCCTCTCCTTCCAGACCAGTCTCTCTCATGTCAGTGCCCATCCTGGCAAGACTCACCTGGGGAGTGTCATTCGCATTATTGTGACACTTCATGTCTTTCTTTTTCACCAGAAAAAAAGTCCAGTATTTGGCTCCCTTCCTTTGAAAAACTGATCAACTTTTTACCCTCCTAGGCTTCTCATAAAGGCTACGTAGTCTTCTGCTTTCTTGGCCCAGTAGTGGCCCCTGGCTTTTTCTCCACATTTCTTAACATGGATTGAGGTTTAGGATGACGGGTTCATCCCTTCTAGAATGGCGGCTACAGTACCAAGAAACAGCGCCTTAGCAGGGGATGGAATGCCCCAGAAGCTCCATGGCATGGGTTGTGGGTGTGCCTAGTGTAGAGCTTACCAGGAAGAATCTCAGATAAATGCTCTGTCACTGAGTTTCCAAAGGCAGTGACTTTTAGCCTTTGGTGACAGACTTGATTGAGTTGTTGGCCGGGATCTTAGCATCTGCATTCACCGTTTATCTCTTTATTTTTCTCTTTGACCTTCCAGTAGACTGGGGGTCCCAGCCTTTCCCACACTATGGGGCACTTAGAAAACGAGGACATTTATATAGCCCTCTGGGCCAGCGGAGGGGTAGCTCCCATGGCTGAGGGGCTCAGTGTGCCACTCAGGTTCCAGGAGCCTGGGACCAGCCATTGTGGGGCACTCAGAGAGTGCCTTACACCCCTGGTGGCAGAGCAGAGTAGGTGCCCATTTTAGGAGGCTTTGCCGGCTCGGGGGTGATGGGAGATGCCCCCCAGGCCATTATGAGCTGGATGAGATGATACTCGGGAATGCGCCCGGAGCCCAGGTTGAACTCCATGCTCTCAGTGGTACCTTTGGCTACGGGGACAGCCTGTCTACTCTCTCTGCACTGAGCTGTCTCATGTCCCATTTGAATTTTTCACATGTTCTTACCTGCACTCTTGAGTCTTCTGCCATTTCACTGATCTCCCCCCTCCTTCAGAAGCCCCCTCTTTTCCCAGAGACTGTCCTTTCCTTCACTCCTGGACCTGGGTCTTCTGTGCCCTGAAGAGTGCTCGGAGCTGACACCATCATTCTCTGCAGCCCCGAGCCCACATAGCCTCCCTACATCCTTCCTCTGCTTCCTTCCTTTTCTGTGCTTTTGGACCTTTGGTTTTTCCTGTTCTTCAGACTCTTCCTGGGCCTGGTCTCAATAGCTCAGCATCTCGGTGTGGAAGACCAGGTGACCCTTGATCGCTGCCCTGCAGAACCCTAGAAGGGTGCCTCTGCCCTGGAGCTGTCACTTGTGCAGAAACACGGGCCACCCTCTTCACTGAGTATGTCGTAGCCCCAGACTCTGGGCCAAGGGGAGCCAAGACCCTCCCAGAGGAGCCCCCCTGAGCCCTTCCAGGTTAGCACCATCCAGGCTGGAGGAAGGTAAAAGTTAGGCCTGCTTTTGCTGGAAGCATTCCAGTGTGGAATGAGGTGGGCCTTCTGTAAATTCAGCAAGTGTTTTTCTTGGAGCCCACAGAGAAGACTTGAAACCCTGGCCTGCAGAGGCTGGCTAAGGCCCTGGGATTCTCTGCTTGGTCCAGTCAATCTACCTCCCACATGGAGCCCAATAGAGAGGTAGACTTGGACTCTGGGAGAGGCAGCCCCAAAGGAGCAGATGGCCCTAGCAGTGGAGGTAGTGGGGAGGAGAAGGAGACCCCGGGCCCGGGGTACCTACATCCCAACTCACCTGGCCTGGGGCAAGTCATGAACCTCTGTCCACTGCCCTCTCGCCTTCCTGCCTCTGGACAGTGCATTGTTAGACCATTTAGACCAGCACAAGACTGATGAGGGACCTGGTTTTACATGGTACCCAAAGACTTAGGTTCACTTTGGTGGCCTCCATGCCACTGTAGGCCTTGCCGTTTTGGGTTTAAAAGGAATGCAACACGCTTCTCAAGGCTGACCACCCCAGGGCATCTCGTCACATAGTTAACACTGAGTAGCTTCTGACAAGGGAGTTTGGGGGCAGCCCAGAGTGGCCCAGCAGTGTCCAGCCAGGGATACTTACCACATGGGCACAAAATGAGCCCCAGCCAGGAGGGTCCCAGTGTCTCCACCTGTCATGCTCTCTGCTCCACTTCAGTGGATGTCGCTGTTGGCGGGTTGTAAAATAATAGTGACTCTGATGGTTCACAGTCACGTGACCCCTGACACCTGCGACCACCCAAGCCAGTGGCTGAGTGCTTTATGGGCCTCTTCTGCCGTGATCCTTACAGCTCTTCCAAGAGGCTTAGACCCATTTAGGGATGAGAACACAAGCCCAGAGAGGCTGAGTCCCTTGCCCCAGATCACATGTAATTTGCAAGGGCAGCCTGGCCCTAAGTTGAGCTATGCTATAGCCTGAGGGCAGCAGTTGCTACTCCTCCCAGCCTCTGCAAGCCATGGTCACCAGTTCCCAGCCCATGGCGGGTGGGCTTCCCAACCAGGGATGCACCGACGCTGCCAGGGTAGCTTCTGAGAGACAGCCAGAGCCTCTATTCTGCCTCATGCATCACCTTGTCATGCTCAGGGAGTTCCAGTCCCCCAACAACACACATGGGGGTTGTTTCTGAACAAAGCCGAAGTAAGTCAGCTCAACTTTGAGGTTAGTTGGAGCTGTCTCTTGCAGTATCGAAAATAAACAGTTGTGATTACAAACCGAGAAATGGTCTACGGAGGCTACTGGCAGAGAATCAAGGGGGCACATGAAAATCTGGGTTTGCAGTCACTCTTTGGAAATTTCTTCTTCTGAGCTTGTCTGTCACCTTTCTTGAGTCTCTATCTTTATCTCCAGGCATCGGGATTTGGATGGTTAATTGTCTTTGGTGTTCGTGGTAATTACACATGCAAATCCCTATGCACAGGGGTGAAAATATGACCCATGAAACCTTTTTTGTTTGTTTTGTAATTTTCATTTTGAGTCAATAACCAAGATGGCACTTCATAGTGTTACTAATATGCTGCTCTGTTGATCTCATGACAAGTATGTTATTTTCTGCAATTTTGAGTACCAGTTTATTTAACTGACTCTAATTTTGAGCCTTAACTGCTTTGCAAAACCTTGCTTTTCGCTAGATTTAGTCTCCTGAGTCCCAAGCCGAGAGCTCAGTGCCTCCTGCGCTATCCTGCCCCACCCCACCCCCTAGCCAGCAGCGAGTGTTAAGGCTCTTGGTGCAAATGTGCTGATTCGGGAGAGCTCTGTCTGGTCTCTCCGTTTAGATGATGAGGTAACCGTGGGGAAGTTCTATGCCACTTTCCTGATACAGGACTACTTTAGGAAATTCAAGAAACGGAAAGAACAAGGACTGGTGGGAAAATACCCCGCGAAGAACAGCACAATTGCCCTACAGGTGAATTGTTGTTTTGTCTTTTTCTCTTTTCACTAATGATTTTACAAGCTTATTTGAAACACTAGAGAGCTGACTATTCATGGTTGAGCAGTACCATCAGGATTTTGTTTAAAGTGAGATACTGCATACTCCCCCAAATGTGGACTAGCCATTTCTGGGCCACCAGGTAAGTGCCTCCCCTCCCTGCCTTCTCTGTCGCGCCCCTGCATCTGCATCCACTGCGGCCCATGTGGCAGGACCTCCGGGACAGCGGCCAGGGCACATCCCTGGCAGGAAGGGAGCCACAGCTGCCCTCGCACCCTGTCTCCCCCAGGCTTCTCCAAAGGCAGTGTCCTCTGAGCAGGCACCCACCTTCCCCCAGCCCTGGGCTTGGGCCCCAGCTGCCCACAAAACAGCTTTCCATCTGAACGCAAGTGCTTTGTTTTGTTTCTGTTTGTTTCTTACCCCACTGCTTGTTGGTTTTCGGTCCATTTCAGTAACATCCATCACCTCCTAGAGCGTGTGTGCGTGCGTATGTGTGCAAGTGTGTGTATGTACGTGTGGCGTGTGTGTCTCTGTGTGTTGTTTCCTGACGGCCCTGAGGCTCGCTGTGCAAACATTGTTCTCTTGCATCTTGGCCAGCCTCTGGCCCCTATGTCAGCCTGGGCCCTGCCCAAGCTCCTGGAGGGGCTGTGGTTCCAGGAACCCCTGGTTCTAACTAGGATCTTTGCATTCAAGGGTATAGAATCCTAGGTAAACCTAAAGCCCTGGGTGGGAAGCAGGTGTGTGGGGAAAGGGAGTCAAAGTGGAAATCTGCTAAGAGGTGCTAGGAAGAGAAGTTGGTGATTCCTGTGGTGAAGAAAGAGGGGTGGAGAAGGAATGGGGAAAAGATGCTAAGCACTGCAGAAAGGGGACTGCACAGGTTGGCAAGCTGTCAAAGCAACTGTCCAGATTAATCAGAAGCCCTGTCATCTCTGCTGTCTGGAATGTGTTAAGTCCATCATGAATAAGATAAAGAATCTTTCCCTTTTAAATTTATTTCCTCCCAAATCACTTTTGTGTCCCTGTTATCACCATGTGTCTTAAATTGGGCCTTGTTGGTATGGGTGAGGTTCAGTGTGAAATAGTCCTCCACTTTTCTTCTAGGGGAAAATGCCCAGCCTTGTTTTGTGTTCTAGGTGATGGTAATTACCAAAGTGTGAAGACTTGTCTGATCTCTCTGAGAGAGAATGAACACGAATAACAATGAATGAGTGAAGGAAGGAGTGGGGGTGTGTGCATATGGGGGGTTCAGAGATGACCTGGTATGACCGTGACTTGTTGATTCATGACGAAACCTGGGCTCTGCCCAGACAGCTACAGGGCAGGGGGAAAGGTGGATGCTGAATCTGACCAAAGACAATTTCTGGTCTTTCTTCCTCTGATCACATCTTTAAAGGTAGCTTAGTGAGTCACAGGCTCAAAAGCTGACTGCTATCTCAGGTTGTAGAATTTGAGTAAAGTTCTTTCACCTCTGGCTGATCAGTTTGCAAAAATAACAGCCCTTCTCCTGATCACAGTTCACAAGTAGACTCAGAGAGCCTAGCACACTGAAAAGATGTGTTTGCAAATTTAAACATACGTTCTTGAGGGCAGTGTGGCCAATTTGGGTGCAAGGACAGGGAGTGATAACGTGCTTCCACAGGCTTTTCCCTAATGTGGCCCTGGGCCTGGAGGACTTGGCTGGCTGGATTTCAGAGTGTCGTGGTGCCCCCACCCACACCCCTCCTGTCCACTTATAGGGGACCTGCTTGCCGTTCTCGGATTCTAAGTTGGTGGGTGTGGCGGAACTTGATGACTTTTCTAGAGGGGGAAACATACTCTTTCATGGATGACTATGTTGTAATTCACAGTAACCAAGGTAGCACTGTGTTCTGAGACCTTCTGTTTTCTGTGGAAGGCCTGTGTGATGACCACCTGGATACAGAGTTATACCTTTACTGAATCCCCAAGATTTCCCACTTAGATGGCTTCAGTGCTTGCTCTGGTAGCTGGATATAATGTTTGGGTGTTCTAAAACCTGAACAATAACACATGGCTAAGTAACTCATGGTCACATCTCAAGGGTGGGTTTCACTGAGTCTTCAAGTTGAAGGTTGGAATGATGCTTAAGCTACATGTATAAGTCATGGGTTAAAGACTGTTACATTGTGTCACAGTAATGTTTTACTTTTTTCATTTTGTTGTTTATAGAAAGTTTCATTTCCTTGGTGAAATTAAAATATTTTCAAAATAATATCAACACACTCTCACATGGTTCCACTGAGAGTTGAGGCTGTGACTATAATTTATGTTAAGTACCCAGCCTAGGAAATTAAGTTGTGTTCATAATCTTGACAGATACATTCTGAAAATGCGTTTGATTCCTTCAGCAAACATCAAAAATAGAAAATTTTTGTCTCCTTGAAGGATAATTCTAATTACATTTTTGGCTTCCGCTGCTCTAGAAAGGGCTCTAAATGTGATTTGTCACTTGACTTTGAATTAGCACGACAAGGCTCTTCCTTTCTGCACTGGGGAAATATTACGTGACAGTGTGGCAGTTAGGGAAACGGGGTCTCAGGGCAGTGGGAGGAGAAATGGATCAACAGTGTCACTAGGCTGAGTACACAGATCCTCAGCGAAGCTCCCCAAAGCGGGCACGGCCTATTGAGAAGTGGAATGAGCTGCTCCTCCTGGGACTGGGGTGCCGTGAGGCTGATGGCTCCATTGCTGTTGGAAGGTGGAGTGAGCGCAGGAGTCAGGACGTAGGCAAGTGCGTGCTTGTGCTGCGTAGAGTGCAGTCTGTCTGAGCAGGGTCGGAGCTGGTCCACGTTCCCGGCCCCACCCCACAATGGAATGGTTTTCGAGGGCACACAGATGCACTCTGGTTATCAACCTCGTGGGCTCCATTCGGTATCCCTCTGTTCAGACCAACCACAGTGCCCCTTCTACATGAAGGGGAGTGGCTTGAGGAGGTACGTGCGGGTAGGAGCTCGGCACCCGGTGTCCTCTGGCCTCTGTGGTCTGAATGAGTGTGCAGTTTCCATCCGTACATCCATCTTCATCCTTAAAGCCAGCCTTCTCTCCAGCCCCTCTCCAAAGGGAGTCAGAGAGAAGCTGCCTCAAGCTTTTTTTTTTTTTCTCACCCATCCCCTACATGCCACATTCACTTTAGTTTGACTCAGCCTTTGCTCTTCATCCATCGTTGCTGCATCCCAATGACCCACGAGTTTCCACAAGGAGCAAGTAAATAAAGGAACACAGCTCTGCAGCCACGAAAACTCTGTCCCTTCCCAGCAAATAGCAGTGCCCCATCTGACCTTCCAGATGAGGACTTCTGTGCAAGATACAGGCGTGAATTCATCCTGTGTCTCATGGACTGGGGGGGAAAGGAACCCAGAGTGGGGAAAGTTTTGTTCATTTCTTTTTCTTTCAATACTCAAGGATGTCCTTTATGCAAAAGACATTCTGGTGGAATCTGAGGAGACTCTGTTCTCCACTCATCCCAGATGGGATCCTGCCCATCTTCATGACAGGAAGACTTTAGAGGGATAGCCTTTCTTTTTCTTTCTTTTTTTCTTTCCTTTTTTTCTTTTGTCTGTTTGGAAGTTGAGTTTAAATAGGAGACCATCATTTACAGCTTGTAAAGAATTAGGCGGTTAGGCTTTAACCTAATGTGAAAGCCAGAGACCCAATAGATAGTGATATAGGTGGCCCAGTGGAAAGGTGGGTGGTGTACCAGAATCAAATGACTCTTAGTCCCTCCTGAGAGAGGCTCAGGCCTAAAGACAGAGGAAAATGGGACCCACAGACATTTAACCTGTAGAGTATCCGACACCTGTTGTGTAGTCCCCTTATTCTAAGAAGTAGCAAGATTTTTTGGTCTGTTTTTAAAGCATGATTCCATCTAAAGCCATAAAAAGGCTTTTCTTTTTTAATCTAAGAGAACAGATGCTAACAGATGAGATTTCACTGGCTGATTCATTTGTTTCAGATGCTTGAACGGATGCTTTAGAATTTTCTGCCTGAGCTACAGCACCAAGCTCGTTAGTCGGAAGGCGTTTGTGGCTAAGGCCTTGAAAGGGAAAAGTCTCAAGTGGGCTTATTTCTACTGAAACAGCATTTCGGGAGAAATGCAGGAAAAAGCAAACCCAAGGCCCCAGGGAGACCCCTTCCAAGCAAAGCACTCCGGAAGGTGGAAGCGAGGCCGTGGCTCGACTGTGGAGCCGTGGCCTCCTGTCGCGGACGCTGCTCGCGGTGGCTCCTTTTCATGAAAGGGAACGTGCAAGGCTTAACAGTTTTCCCTTCCGAGCAGAGACTCAGAGAAAGGGAAAGAGTGAGAGAAAGCAAAGGAGGTGGGCAGCCGCCCTGCAGAGAAATGAAATGAACACAACTTCCTGATGCTGGCCAGTAAAAAAAAAAAAAAAAATTAAAATAATAAAAAGATTAAGCAGACCTGCCTAAGGTGGGCAGCTGACTCCATTCCAAAGCCCTGCATCCCTAGTTTGCCCGAACTACCAAAGACTGGCAGGCCCCTTGGCGCTGAGCTGACAGAGTTCCTTTTCTATGCCAGTCCGTCATGACCTCCTGACCATCCAGCTCCGCTCTCTGCAGTGACCAGTGCAGGATGCAGTGAGACGGGGGCGGGACAGGACGCTCAGACACACCCATTTAAACTAACACATATACCTGCATGCCCAACCAACCCAGGCAACACCTCAGGTTCCATCTTAATGCGTCCACGGGAAATACCACCACACCCCAACCTCATCCGACATTGTCCGTCTTTAAGTCAAAGCCAGTTTGGGGATGCCTCTTTGGAAGCAGTGTGGTCTAGTTTCAAGGACACTGGGAGTCAGGGAACCTGGGTTCTAGTCCCAGCTCCAGCGTCCACTTGCTGCGTGACCTTGGGCAAGACACTTAACCTCTCTGTGCCTCAGTTTCCCCATCTGTAAAATGGGGGTAATCATGTCGACCTACCTCACAGGGCTGTTGTGAGGAATAGCTAAGTGATTGTAAAGCACTTTGAACGTATAATTGCTTATTATTAAGACTTCAACAATAATAATATCATATGCCTGTTTACTACCAGAACTTTAAGAAATTCTTGTTTTTCTTTGATCTCTTTTCTGTTCTGTACTTTAGTGATCCATTGAGAAGGAGAATTCTCCCTTTTTTGAGATATCTAGGAAATGCATAAAGATGTAAACAGAGGTAATTCTACAGGTTGTGTTTTCACATCTTATGGAAAGTAGATTTTTGCCCGAGAAGTTGCTTCACGAGGGGGTCTCATCTGAAACTCTCAGCCAATTCTAAGCAGTGGTTGAGGAGCCAGTACATCTAATGCTGAGCCCATGATACCCAGAGGAGCCAGTTTATGTTTTAAAGTCAGTACTCAAGAGTACCCTTGAATTCCTGAAGTGTTAAGGGTTATAAGCTTGGTCTGTGCAGATGGGGCTGCGTACGTGGTGGGCGCAGAGAGCGGCGGAATGTGGGGAGCCGGGCCCTGGCTGCGCTCATCCCTGACCAGGCAGAGCTGGGGAACCGTGTCACCAGTGGAAAGAGTGGTGCTAGCGGAAGCCCCCCGGGCCTGTCCTATGCGTGACTGATGGAGTCCCTTCCAGCCTTGAGATTTGTTCCAGTGATGTCATCTGTGCTGTGACCTTTGCCCTTTGGCCCCAGTGGCTTACAGTACCAAGTGGTCTGCCCTGCCTGGATTTAAGTGGACTCCCTGGCCCCACTCTGGAAACAGACCCAGCCCCAGATTCTGCTCCCATGTGTGCAAACTGTTGTCAGTCTAGGAGCTCATGGTGGTTTTTATGGCATGGGGATGGTGGTGAAAGCCAGCTTGCTCCACTGTGGCTGGACCCCTGTAAAGATGTTGAAGCTTGTTTGTATCTGCTGGGTGACAGCTGTAGCCCCAGCACCTTGAGTCTCCTCACCCCCTGCCAGTACCCAGCCCCTCCCCAAACCTCTCTGTGATCCAGTAGCTAAAGGGCTAATGCTTGTTGTAGTGGAGGCCTCTGGGACCCTATTTTGGGCTGAGAGCCCAGCTCTGCTCTGACTGGGTAGTGCCCAGAGGTTCCAGTTATAAACTATTTGGTGTATCATCCCTGAAAAGGAAGCTGGTCAGCCCTGTGGGCACAGGTGAGGGGTTTATCCACCATCAGACAAATGGTCCTTCTGTCTCTGGCCCACTCTGATATCAAGTTTATGAAACACTGAAGGGAGCATATGTGCTCACCCCTCTGTGTGTGGCCCTGGTCTCAGGAGGCCGGTTGACCATCTGTCTTCTAGATGTGAGTGTCTATGCACTAAAGCCTCATAGAGCAGCCCCAAGCAAGTCGCGTGGCTGGTGTTTCCTTCCAAATAAGTAAAAACTGGAAAACAGTAACTTTCTAGCTGGGATTTAGGGAATGATTTAAATGAAACAAGAGCATCTTGCCCCTCGTGGGCCTGGCTGTGTTGCTGAGTGACAGCACTGGCTGTGGTCGGTGGCTGAGGCCAGTTCAGGAAGGACAGCCAGAAATTGCAGGCGCTGCCTGTGGCCTCAGCTCAGAAGGGAAACAAGGCTTCCTCGAAACTTGGTTTACAGTCAAACTGCAGACACCTCTTTCCTTTTCCCTAAGACCCTGGCAGACGAGTATAGCTTTAAATGTAGAGGAGTCGTAAGAGACGACTCAAGTATATTATGTCAGAATCTTCCAGACTCACTGAGCAAACTCGGTGCCCAACCCCAGAATCCATGGTGCTAAACTCTTAAGCTCCTGGATGAAGACACGATGCTGGCCAGTATCCATCCAGGGAAGTAGACGGAGGATTGGGCATTGGGCTCTTCTTAAATAACTTATTCTATGGTGTGACCTAATCAAAAAATTAAATTGATCTGCAGGACTATGGGGAACTGGATTCTCTACTCTTTCTGAAAGGTGGGAGATCTTTCCCTTCTGAGAATAGTAACTGTTATTGTCAGAAATCTTTGAGAAGATAGAATTGCTGAAAAGAAGTAAAGGAAAGTTACGTTAGGTAATAGCAAAAGGTCCTAATTACTGAGGCGTCTTATTGAATAATACCCACCTAGTACCCCTCATCAGTGCAAATATCCCAATTCAATTGCCCAGGGGGAAGAACTTGCCGACCCTGACGGTTCATTGACTGGGGAGGCACCTGCATGAATTCGTTCTCCTTGACACACCGTAGCCCTCAGAGAAGTGGCTGTTTGCGGGTAACGAGGGCACATCAGTCTATGGCACAGTGCCAGAGGCTGGGTCAGAGAAGCCGCGAGAAGGACGTTTCTTCCCAAAGCGGAGAAAGGTCAGCGGAATCCCAGGGGTCCTGGATGGGGTGAAGAGTCCAGTGCCTGAGGAAAACATGGGGTTGTCTGTCTGAGGGTGGGTTATCAGCAGTTCTCCAACTCTTTGGTCTCAGGAATCTTCTATGCTCTTAAAAAGTATTGAGGACCCTTATGTATCAATATTACTGCATTAGGAATTTAAACAGATTTTAAAAACACAGAATATGCAAGCACAACGATGCTGGAGAGATGAGATCCTGTGAAAAACCCCACTGTGCTCTCAGGAGCGAATGAGAATATACAAGGCTGAGAGCATTCTAGTTTTTAATTATGCAAATCACAGTGACCTCACGGACCCCTGAAGGTGTCTCAGGGGACCCCAGTGTCCCTGGGCCACACTTTGAGAACTGCTGCTCTAGGGGATTGATCCCATACTCCCCCTAAAGGAAAAGGGTGCTGGAGCTGCTTTATGATCTGTGTACAGCACTGCCCCTACCTTGAACCGTTCCCTCCCTCCCAGGCCCGTCCCAGGCCTGTCCCCAGCCCTGGCCCACTCACCTAGACACAGAGCTGCCTGGGCCCCCAGTGTCTGGCCAAGTTCAGGCTGATTGTCAGACTGTACGTGCCACGTCTCACTGCCTGTGCTGATCTGAAAGAAGGATGATCTGAACTGGTATGTGACAGATAAGTATTCATAAGACTCACAGCTCCTCAGAGTGGCACGGCTGAGACAGGAGTGTGCTGAGTGTAGCATCGGTTTGCGTGATACCTGGTGATCATCTGTCATTGCCGTTGTGACTTAGTGATGCAGGAGCTCTGCTAAGTTAGTTGAAAGAAGGTTAACCTTGATTGAGTGGCACTGCAGTCATGTGGAGCCAGTCATGAGTGAGCACGTGATTGAGACCTGATCCCAGCACTCTTTACAGTAGACCCAAGAAAGTGGGGTCAGCATGGGGTCAGTGGAACTGCAGGCCTGGGGATCAAGATTCCTAGCTGAGCCTTCGCCAGCGTGGGCAGGTCCCTTAGCCAAATGGGAGTAGTCTTGGCCCACCCGCTCTCCCTCCCAGGGTGTAGTGGGATAAAGTATGGGATATCATGAGGGCAGGTACAAAGATGCCATCAGAACAGAAGTCGTGATTTGTGACTTCTGCCAGGCCCACTCTCTCTGTTAATCAGGAAACTGACAAGCAGTTCTCCGATTCTGGTGTTAAAACCACAACTAAGAATCAAGGTGGAACTAAAACAGGTAGCGCTGTCAGATCATTTGCAGGGAGACGTCAGAGATCGCTTCAGATAATTTTTTTTGAGGTTTCCTTTATCTTTTAGAGTGATGGTGACAAACCTGGTGTATACAGCTGAGTGCCCCCTGCCAGGGTAACTTCTGTGGTAACGTTGCAGCTGACTTGTCAGTGAGGATCAGAGTCACTGTGGATGACTCACAGGAGTGCCGTGCTCATGATTCTAGCCCTTTATGTTTATATATAACTCGAGGATGGTTCATAATGGGACACAAAGGCCATGCCATCCCATTTTCCCTGGCAGAGAGCAATGACAAAGTAAGGGGTGTGCCTGTGTGTGCTGTGTGTGCGTGGGGAGGCGGGAGACAGCTTGTAGATGAGCAGGTGTATTCTGTGAGAGTTTCATCTCCAGTCCTTTCTTCTGAGGGAGCTAGTCTACAGTGATCCTTTCTGATTGGGTAGGGGCAGGATTCTGCTAAAGGGTTAACCAGAGCTCGCCTTTAACCAGATGACCACAGGGCCAGCCCTAGCTGAGCGAGACCTGCCTGTGGTAGGGAACAGGCTCTGCCAGACATGGGCTCTTAAGGCTGGAGTCTGGAAGCCTGGCACTCACACCCGAAGATGAATGGCCTGGCCCAGTCCCGACTGGAGGCTCACATCTCTTATCTGCACTGTTATAGTGTAGGTTCGGGAGGGGTTCCTGGGCGTCTCTACGTGCTGAGAGCTGGCAGATGGCGAGTGTGTCTGATGGCGCTAGCTTAAGGGGACAGGCAGTGAAAGCATTTCAGATGCACCAGGTAGGAAAAACTTAACCCTGAAAGTGGGCAAGAGAAAGGAAGGTAAATGAATGTTCCTGTTTGATATTAAAATATCATACTTTAATGCTATTGCTTCAGAAATATTTAGAGAGATTTTATAGTTTGGGGGGGTTGGTGACTTTATCATTCAATAGAGTAAATATCGATAAAATTCCAATTAAATGGTGTCTAAAATTTAAAGCAGCAGTCTACAGGCAAAGCGCCAATATTTCTTTGAAAAAAAAAATACTCATGAGAACATCTAGCATTTAAAAATCAACCAGAAACTAGGCTTGATTCTGTTTAATGTTTTATATGATTGGACGTCTTAAAACAAATCAGTAATGTTTATACTTTCTAGCAATTCTGTGTTTCTTCAAAACCATAATTCTACTGTGATGTTAATGGAATGACTTTATATGGCTTTAACTGTGTTGGGTTAAGTGCTAATGACCACGTTTCAAATTAAAATAGTATTTTGCTAATAGAGGTAGACACAGATATGAAATACGAAAGAATAGATAATTTTACTGATTGTAAAGTGTTTGTTTCAAGAAAAACATAGTTTTGTTTTGTTTTGTTTAGGGCTGTAGAAAAAAGTAATTTTTTCAAGGGTTTAAGATAGATTCCTGCACTTTGGGAATTGGAACTTGTGCCTATGGAATTTTTGGAGCAGCCTAAGCTACCTTTTAGCTGGATATGTGTGCTAGAAAATTTTTCATTATCATGTTTTGTGATATGTAATAAATTCAGGGTGCTGTGCTTAAGCTTCGTTTCAGTTCAATTTTGGGAACATGTGTTTCCCTCCTTCCCAGCCCTGGCAGACACCCCTGTCCCCTGTAGTGTCCCCCCGCCCGTCCTTCCTCCCCTCCCCTGTGAAAGAGTAAAGTCAGTCCCTGACTGTTAGAAGGTATGTTTCTTCCTACGTGGAACAGACGAAATATAATCATGTTCTCTAAGCCTCTGCTTTCCTGTCTGGGAAGAGTGATGCTTTCTCTCCTCCTTTGATGTCTCTTTAATAAATATGTTGTCGTTATTTGTCTTTGGAAGCGGTCTCTCGGACCACCTCTCAATTTTCTCTGTGATTTATGTTGCAAACAAATCCTCTGTCCTGTGTCTGTTCACTGCTCTCTCCTAATCTTGTGTATCATTGAGAACATGCTGAAGACAGTTTTTATTTTTGCAATTATGTTATATGTGTATTTCAGTGAAATGTCAACCCGTCAACAGAGGATGATGTTAAAAATTATCCAAATAAATAGTTTTCTATTTCTTCTAATCAGACCTAGTCCAATCAGTTGAATGACAGTGAACAGGATGATCTGGTGTTATTTAAACAGAGTGTTCCTGGCCCACAATGTACATAGTTTACCTGGGGGCGTTGACTTGGTGCACTGTCACCTGTGTGTGTTTTGTGGCACTGGCAGTGGGTGTCTCAAACCTGGTCTCTTGTTTAGGAGCCTCAGATAGGTAACAGCCCTTTCTTCCCAGTGATTCAAAATCAGATGGTGAAGCCCTGGCTTAGTTTATCTCCCCTTGATGATTGTGCCCTAGAAAGCACTGCCTGCATGAATGGCAGGCTGTTGGGTAGAGCTGGGCTCAGCCTTGCTGCCCCGGCTGGGGCAGGAGCTTTCACCCACTTGGCATTCGAGTTGCTGTCTTGTTGTTTCCCTGAGAGTGGTGTGGGTCTGCTGCTAAGCCAGATGGTTCCCCAGGCTCGAATGTGCTGGAGGCGGGGATCCTGAGAGGAAAGAGTGAGTGATTGTGTGTGCGTGCATGTGTGTACATGTGTGTGCATGAGCCTATGATCAGAGGGACAGGAGAGTGAGAGGCAGCCTCACTGACTGCACCACAAACTGTCCAGGGTTTGGTCCTGGGACACAAGTCATTCCCCTGCAAGACCACAGCATTCCTAGCCTCGAACCTTAAGGCTTTGACTCCAGGCAGCTGTTTCACCCCCACGATTCATAAAATGGAAAGACTTGCTGTTCCAATATTCAAAGAATGGTTCAAACCAGACCCAGCCTGGTGTGCCATCTTTAAATATATTTTTTTGAGGTATATTCAGTTTACAATGCTGTGTCAACTTCTGGTGTACAGCACAATACTTCAGTCATATAAGAACATGCTTATATTCGTTTTCATATTCATTTTAACTGTAAGTTACTACAAGATATTGAATATAGTTCCCTGTGTGGTGTGCGGTCTTTAAAAGGATCCTCTCATAGGCTGAGTGCTATTACGGACAAGGCCATTTGCCTAAGAGCCTCTTGGGAAGGTCTGTACCCCCTTGCTGTTCTAAATTAGTGTCAGCACCACTGGCACCTGCAGGACACCAGGCTGCACTTTCCCACATCAGTGGGCCTAGGCTTGTGGAATCTGGCAGGACTGTGGCCACCATCCCCTCCACCCTGCACACCCCCTCCACCGCCAGGCATGTCTCAAACATGGCTATCACTCTCTGTCTATGTGCTATCCCCACCTGCTGCTGGGGGCTGTGGAGGGGGGACGGGGAGTGGTCCCCTCCTCTGATAACCCCCTGCTCAGCCTAGTTCTCCTCTGCAGACTGCCCTGATGTTGGGGAGTATTAGCTGCAGAAGGAAACCCTTACAGCCAAGGTCTCAGACGCTTTCCAAGCCTTTAGCAGCTCCTCAGGGACAAGCAGACTGCCAGCAAATGAGGGAGTACTGCCTGGGTACCGGACTGGTGGCCTTAGACCCAGGGCAAGGAGGAAATGCCTCTTTCAGATGCAAATCTTTTTGTAGCAAAGGCTAGAGGAGCTATACTGTCCCTATTAATGTGCCATTTTTCTTCAGATTGATGGTCAAAACATAGTCTTCTTAGAGCCAGCAACTACCTCTTCCCCATATATAGTCCTTAAGCATCTCGAATATTTCTCTAATGAAGGCAGTTACACGGAAGGCTTCTCCCAAGGGCTGTCTCAAAGGAACCCAGGCCCAGGGTGAAGAAGGGCGGCTGTGAGAGCCTCAGGGAAATGCAGACTGTCTGAGCGGCCTGGAGGGGTACCCTGGCAGACCTTGCACTGCCTCCAGAGGTGTATGAGCCCCTTTCGGTGTGCTGTGGTCTTGAAGAGGGTGACCCGACCATTGGCAAGTTCTCAGCTTGAACACAGACTGCAGGCCAGGGTGCCAGGAGATGGCCACAGAGGCTGGCCCTGCACAGCGGCCCAGGTCTGTGTGTGTCCATCTGTTGTGTTGTGGTCCTGAGTGTGCTCGTGGTGGCAGTGTGCTGTGTCGCTCCCTTGTTCCCATGGCTTTGTAGCAGGACCGGTGGCCCCGATGGCTGCTTGGTCTGCCTGCCCTCCAGTCTCTGCACAAGCTTCCTCGTCCTGGACGCAGCCAGCAAATACTTGGCACCCTCCCTGTAGAGCAGCCTGGCCCTGCTCCTCCCCGCACCTGGGGCTCCAGGAGACAGTGCTCTGCCGGCCAGCCTTCTGTGAACTGTCGTCTAGGTGTGGGCCTGGGCTGTGGCCATGGCAGACCCTAGGACTAGTAACCAGGGCTAGTAACTGTTCCCTGCAAGTGGGGGTATTTGAAAAGGAGGTCACTGGCCTCAATTATCCCAGCATAGGACCATCCTGAACTCCTGGCCACACCCTACAACCCTGAGGCTGTAGGGACACATTTGGTTACATTCGAACAAGCGGTCAGGTCCCTGCTGTATCCTTTGGAGAAACCTCCCCCTCCCACAACGGAATCAGGCAGGAGCACAGCCAGGACCAGGCCGGCCCAGGGCTCCCGTGTTGTCTAACCTGTTCTGCCATTTCCGTTGATCTAGGCGGGATTAAGGACACTGCATGACATCGGGCCAGAAATCCGGCGTGCTATATCATGTGATTTGCAAGATGACGAGCCAGAGGAAACAAAACGAGAAGAAGAAGAAGATGTATTCAAAGTAATTATTCCACGCCTAGCTACACACTGGCCACTTGGAAATAGTGGGGCAGGAGTCCAGTTTGGGCAGTTAACGATCTGTGAAAGAGCCTGGAGAATGCACACCAGCCCCAGGACCTAGAGGCCCTGGTGGCCCATACCCTCCCCAACCCAGCAGACCCTGCCCATTCACCAGCACCCCTTGGAGGGCCCGGCCTGCTCCTTCCCTGAGCTTGCTTGCTCCTCTGCCCTACACTGGCCACTTCAGAGGAGCTTGGCCACAACCACCAGCCTGTGTGTATGAGCATCCTGGGTCCTTTCAGCAGCTGCCGGCTCTCCCTCCGTCCTCTTCCCTGGGCCAGTTTTTTGATCTGCCAGCCGGCCCTGTGCTTCCCAGGCCCCCCAGCCCAGAGCCGGGCCTGCTGTCCAACCTCAACCACTGGGGCTGCCAACAGTGCTGCTGGGCAAGTCGGCTGACCCTGGAGCAGCTGGAAGAGCCCACTCGAGGGACAGCAGAGAGCTTGCCTCCCCAGCCTAGGAACCGGTAACCTTCCTCATTCCAGGGGGACCAGCTGCCACCCAGACAGTCACCCTGATCACTGAGGCACTCAGATTGTTTTACAGGGATCCTACGGAGCTTACCTAGAATTTGTTGTTCATGTAGAAAAAATTACCTAACATAGCTAGCCTGCATCAAATATTTGTTAAATTACCTGGTGTTGTCTCCCATTATTTTGCAGAGAAATGGTGCCCTGCTTGGAAACCATGTCAATCATGTTAATAGTGATAGAGATTCCCTTCAGCAGACCAATACCACCCACCGTCCCCTGCATGTCCAAAGGCCTGCAGTTCCACCTGCAAGTGATACTGAGAAACCGCTGTTTCCTCCAGCAGGAAATTCGGTGTGTCATAACCGTCATAACCATAATTCCATAGGAAAGCAAGTTCCCAGCTCAACAAATGCCAATCTCAATAATGCCAATATGTCCAAAGCTGCCCCTGGAAAGCGGCCCAGCATTGGGAACCTTGAGCATGTGTCTGAAAATGGGCATCATTCCTCCCACAAGCATGGCCGTGAGCCTCAAAGAAGGTCCAGTATTAAAAGGTAACCTTGAAAATGTATTTGTACTTGGTAACACAGTGTTGGCCCAAGGGGGGGAGGTCTGTCTCCCTCGTGCTCTGGTACAGGCAGGAGATTCCCCGTGGGCACTTGCAGTAGGACCTGTGAGTGCGTCAAGGTAACGGCCTCACCAGGCACTGGCCCTGTGACGAGCCTGTAGGATAGCGGGCCTCTTGCCAGCCTGTATCCTGCTCTGTGAGATGCCCCTGAACACAGCAGCAGCTGCAAACTCTGCCCTCTCCAACTGTACCGCATACTCAGGGACAGGGACTGGCAAACTTTCTCTGTCAAGGGCCAGAGAGTAAACATTTTAGGGTTGGAGCATTGGACAGTTTCTATCGTAGCTACTCAACTCAGCCGTCGTAGCAGGAGAGCAGCCGTAGATGTAAATTCGTGGGTGCAGCTGTGTCCCAGTAAGACTTAATTTGCGGACACTGGCATGAGCTTCACATAGCCACACGTGATGAAATATTTTTCTTCTTTTGATTTTGTTTCAGTTCTTTGAAAGTATAAAAACTGTCTGTAGCTTGTGGGCCATACCAAAACAGGTGACGGCCTACATTTGGCCCTTGAACCATAGTTTGCCGACCCTGCTCTGGGAAGTAGCTTGATAGCTGCTTTTTCAGTTTCATTGGAAATATTTAACTTTTATCTTCTCCCTCCCTCCCATGGTATGCCTTTCCTGGATAGAACCCGCTATTATGAAACTTACATTAGGTATGTGCTCATTGCCTGTTTATGTGTTAACTACCATGTGTTTTAAGTGTAACCAACTGGCCTCTCTGAATGCTAAGAGATGAGAAATTCCTGGGAGCCAACTAGCCTAGGGTAGGGTGTTACAGCCCCTAACTGTGGACTCAGCAAAGGTGGTTGCTTCTTTGTAAGCAAAGGAGCTTTCAGATCCCTCTCTGCATAGACTGTTACCACCCAAGGACCGACATGCCCCACAGGCTCGCCCCCCAGGCCTCATCACCGTGCTAGGAAAACCCACTGTGCACTTTCGGGGTGTCTAGTCTAGGCCTGTGGAGCTGAGCAGTCCTGCTGGTCTCTGGGGTCATCTCATGGGGGCTTCATAAAAATGTGATGCCCATCTCCTGAAGACCAAGAGCCAGGCCTTGTCCTTTGTCTCTCGGGCAGCCCTCTAGCCTTGGGCAGTGCACCCACTCCACGTCTGTTGAACCCAGTTGAATTTGGGATGGGATGGTCATTGTGTCAGGGCCAGGGAGGGTAGATCTCCTGGTTTAATTATCTCAAGTGATATTAGAAGTCACGTGAGCTGGAGGAGGGCAGTAGAGAGTGAAGAGCTTGGGGGAAGTGCAGTCCTTTCTTTGGAGAGTGGTGATATCACAGAGCCTGGCTGGTTTTCCTGAGGACTGAAGCCAGGACAGCTGGCTTTTGGGGGACATGACAACAGTCGTGGGGCAGGGCAGTCTTTGAAAACTCAGTGGACATTATCCGGGCACATCTCTCTCCCCTGGAACACTGTATTCAAAACTCCTATCCCTCTTTCTGGGTCAGATGTGGTGCCAAGTTTGGATCCTCTCTTTCCCAGGCTCTGAAATCACATTGGGCCAGGTCAGGAGGACCAGAGTTCAGAGCAGGTGACCTGGGCACCCATCGCTATAGGTTTCTAGGGTGGGTGCCCATCGCTATTGCCGAGGCCCGGCTGTAGGAGCTGTCTGTCGCCTGCCCAGACGCTCAGGCCCTCTCTCCTACTGCAGGTCTGACTCAGGAGATGAGCAGTTCCCAACTATTTGCCGGGAAGATCCAGAGATACACGGCTACTTTAGGGACCCCCACTGCTTGGGGGAGCAGGAGTATTTCGGCTGCGAGGACTGCTACGAGGGCGACAGCTCGCCGACCGGGAGCAGGTGAGGGCCCTGTGGCGCGGGCTGCCATTAGGAGGCCTTGCCATCCCCTGTCCCTAGGGCTCCTGCGCTGTGCTCGGGACGGTCCTGGGAAGCAAAACAGGAGCACAGTCTCCAGGTGACTGCAGAGGTCGGGGCAGGAGAAAGAGGGCCGCAGAGAAGCAGAGTGGAGGCTGGTTTTTCAGGGCTGTTGACTTATTTCCACCAGGAGCCTATGCAACTTTTAGCAAAGGTTCCAGAAATGAGAGCCTTTACTAAACCCTGGGGGCTCTGTCCACATGGCAGCTCGTCCAGCCCAGAGCCTACTTCCTACTTCCGTCCCCTGGAGATGAGGGGACTTGAGGACAGAGTGGCATCACTGAGCAGATGTGCCTCTCCAGGCTTCTGAGACAGGAACACATGAGGTTAAAGTGGGCCCTTTGCTCAGGACATGTAGCAGGCAGTGCAGGGAGACAAAGGCCACCCACCACCCTCTGCTCTGTAAACTGCATCTCACGGTGACCCGTGGCCCACAGTAGTGGGCGTGGTTCTATGGTGAGGTCACTCTGGCTTCTGAGATGTTAAACATTAGCTTCATGTTCCAGGCCAGCCACAGCCTGACCTGCCCTCACCCTGCTCTCCCCCGCGTCCTCAGATAGGCCTCCCAGCGCCGCACTTCCGGAACTGCTGGTCCTGAGCTCATTCTGAGTTGCCTTCTTCAGAGCCTTCCTCACGTGTGACCAGCCCTTGGACTCCCTTCCCCCATCCCAGCTGGCCTCGTCCCACCCTCTCTTCAAGGGCCTGCTCCGCACTCCCGTGACTGGAATCGAAAGGCCTCCCCCGCCCCTAGAACTCACAGAGTCCACCCTGAGCCCCCTCTTCCAGCGCTGACCCCCACCAACCTGCATTAGAATTCCCCGCACCTGTGCTATTTGTCAAGTGCATTTGGGGGAGTTGGAGGGCACAGTGCTTTCTGCATCCTCGCGTCCCAGTGCCCAGCCCAGCAGCTGGCTGAGGGCAGATGCTCCAGGAGGAAGTGAGTGGGTGATAGTCAAGCTTGCAGGGCGTCCGCAGTGCACATCTGCCCTGGGTCTGAGGCTGCCGCGGGGAGGGAAGCCACCGGCACCTCACTCGTCACAGGCCTGCCGTCCTGAACCTTCCTGTAACACCCCTTGCCCTCGATCTAGAATCTTCCATGGAGCTTGTCCTCAGCTAGTCCTACTATGTCCAAGGAAGTAGGGAGAGGACAGTGGGACTGTGCGAGCTGAGGGCAGCCTTGTTCACTACATCCTCACGTGCCCCTTGCTCTCTCTTCTGGCCTTTCCGACCACCAGGCAAAGCTATGGCTACGGCTGCAGCTACTACAACCGACACCCAGGCAGCAGCTTGGATTTCGAGCGGCCCCGAGGGTACCATCACCCACAAGGCTTCTCGGAGGATGATGACTCGCCTGTTTGCTACGATTCCCGGAGATCTCCAAGGAGACGCCTACTACCTCCCACCCCAACATGTGAGACCAGGTTTTTTGTTTGGCGGGGAAGCCTCGCAGAGACCAGTGTGCCTCTCCCCCTGCCCTAGCCTGCGGGTGGTGATGCCACGTCAGGGGCTTTCAGTCCTTAAGACCACTCCCCTGGTTGGAGGTCCTGTGGGCTCGCCTTTCTTTCTCATCCATGTCACACATGGCAGGCTGAACTGCTTCGACGCTGAGAACAGAGAAAGGTAGGATGGGGCCCTACAGTTGGACAGCGTGTAGTGCCCGATGGGGGGCTCTCTGTGCACATCATCATTGCCTTTGACTGGGGATCTGCCCTGAGAGGTAGGCAAGATGTGCCCAATGGTGTAGACAGACCCGCTCCCTGGATTGGGTAACTGACCCTCAGAGGATGGAGGATGGGCCTGTACTCAGAATGGACCTGAGCCCAGGCCTGTCCTACCAAGTCCCAGGCCTCTGAGGAGCACCTGGGGATTCCTGGTATCCATCCCTCCTCCTTCTTCACCTCTCTGGCTTCTTCTCTCTCATCTTTGCCTCTGTCTGCCAGTACCCTGTGCTCACGGTGTAGGTTTTGGCCTTGGTGATGACCTCTGGGGTAGGCGCTCCCATCCTGGAGCCAGGGAGTCCCGTCCCGCTGAGAAGGGGCAGGGGCTGGCTGCTGATCTTCTGGGGCAGGTGGCCTCACTGGCGCTGCCAGGAGGCCTGGGCCACCCCCAGTGAGGAACTGGGGCCAGGGAAGGAAATGCAGCAGCGGCCCTACCAGCTCCCGGCCGGGCGCTTTGATTTGGGACATGTGGGCATTTTGATGATGGTGAAAGAATATCTGTTTCTGGTGATTCTAACGAATGAGGCATATTTAGGGGCAGGACTCTAATCAGTAACCAAAAATAGCCAAGACACGTCGGTTTTGAGTCTGCTGTCTACGTGCACGGTAACAAGTGCGGCTGGGTGGTGCCCAGGGCCTGTTCTCTCTCCAGCTGTCACAGCCTTGCTGGGGAGTGTAATCAGCCCCATTTCCATGGTTAATATTAATTTCACAGCCCCCCAAACAAGCTGCTAAACATAGCGGCTCTGGTCTCCATCAGTACGGGGATGACGCACTTGCAGGCGAGGCCGGGAGGACCTCGTGACTTCCACTGCCCTCCTGAGACCTCCCTCTCTCCCCAGGGTTCACAGGCACTGCCTCCATGAAGCAAGGACTCTTGAGCAGGCAGCTGTGGCCACCCTCTTTGTAAAGGGGAATAAACTAAATGCATTTTATTTGCTTTGCTACCCATCCATTCGGACCTCAGGCAGGGAGAACATGAAACTCCTGTGTTCTGTGCTACAGGGGGTTACTTCCGCTGTTAGAGATGGGTGTGCAGAGCACACAGGTTGATGGTGCATGTGGACTCATTTCCAGAGCTGAAAGGTGCTATCTGAATGCGAGCGATGGTGGTTTTCCTCTCCTGGCTCGAGCCTCTGGCCCCGCCATCTGCTCCTAGGAGGGCCTAGAGTTTGTGCTGACCGGGGTCAGTGGGGTCCTCCCCTCACAACACTTAAGTGCGGCCCTGCATGGTGCATGGAAGGAAGGCTGTCTGATGTGGAGAGCAGGTGTCTGTGTCCCATATGGGCAGCTGGACGAGGAGGCCCAGCAGGCCCCAAGGTGTATGTTGGGCCTGTGAGAAGAGACTGGTTGTCTGTCTGGTCCCTCCCTGTTGGGCAGTGGCCGGCAAGGGCTCAGCCTGGTCTTCGTTCGTGTTTGGAGCCAGGCCCTCACACAACCTGCTCCTGCAGCTTTTTGTACAGCCCCGGGCTTCCCCGGGGGCCCTCCCAGGCTGGCCCCTGCAGTTTTCCAATGCAGGAATTAGGGGTGTCTGGAGTTCTGCTAGGGCGAAGGCAGATTCAAGAAAGGAGTGTTGAGGTGACTCAGTGCTGCCTTGCAAGTGTCTGGAGAGGCTGCCGAGGCAGCTCTGCGGTGCCAGCACCTGTGGAGATGTGTCCTGGGGAGGCCTCTGGCCTGTGCTTGCGGGCCCAGAATTCAGACCCATCTCCCAGGCCTGGTGCCCTGTGAAGCCACGAGCTCCGGATCATCTTGTCATCCCTCAACCTGTTCTAAGCCTCTGTTCGAAGTGGCCACTAACAGGACAACCAACCACAGTCTTTAAAGTTCGACGTTTCCTTTCTTGTTTGTTTTGTCTTTGGTGCTGGGGAAGCTGGGTCTTTCCCAACCAAAGAATCTGCTTATTACCTGAGTGGGTGACAGGGCAGGTGGCAAACAGAAGTGTAAGTGCGGGAGTCCCAGCAGGGTGTCACGCCTCCCACATACATTCAGGAGGCCTGGAAGGTGAGGACAGGGCCGTTTGCAAGTGGCTCTGGGATTCTAGAATGAGGTCATGTACTTGACCTGACATGCTGTGTCCCCACCTCATGCAGGGCCAGGGGCTTCAAGTCAGAACAGCTGCCCTCTGGCTGCCTCTAGTTCCTGCCCTGGAGAGCAGGTGCAGCAGGGATGAGAAATCAACTTGCACTTTTTGAAAACATCCCTCAGTTGGGCTTCTTCTCCCAAAGTTCTGAGACCTCACTGCCTAGTGCTTTCTCTCAGATGTGGTGCTTGCTTCTTCCTGGGCTCCCTGCTGAACATCCAGGGGGCTGCCCCGACCCTAGAGCCCCGGGGCCCTGACAGAGCTTGTTTCACAACTGCATGGTGTGCTCTGATTTCTCAGCCCACCGGAGGTCCTCCTTCAACTTCGAGTGCCTGCGCCGGCAGAGCAGCCAGGAGGAGGTCCCGCCCTCCCCCGCCCTCCCCCACCGCGCGGCCCTGCCTCTGCACCTGATGCAGCAACAGGTGAGCAGGCCCACCCGGCCCTGCCCCTACGGCCGATGGGCACCCTCTTCCCCTTGGCCCCTAGCGCCGGTGGGAAGTGGGGAACCTTCACATGCACTCTGGTTCAGTCCTATAACAACCCCGCCAAATAGAAACAATCGTGAACCCTCTCCTATGGACGAGCAAACATCGGAGAGGGAAGGTGACATCCCTGAGCTCACACAGGAGGTGAGTGGCTGACTTGGCTTTTGAGTTCAGGGCCACCAGCTTCCACAGCTGGGGTCTTATCCTCAGTGCACTCCTTTCCTCGGCACTGAAGGCAGGGCCTGGGACAACCCACGCCCCAGGGAGTGGCGGACACTTGACTGGCCCTGAACAGTCAGTGCTGCCCTTTGTTTGCTCTGAGAGGTTGTCCTGTCACTTATGGAGCCCTCTGGGGCCAGGCCCTGGGGTCACGAGGGTGGATGAGCCTCCAACCTGCCTGCAAGGGGGATGTGGTCCAGGGAGACGGACCTGTCCAGTGAGGGCAGCCAGACAGGAAAGAGCCTACTCTCCGGGGCTTTGCCTCCAGGACAAGAATGTGGTACTTTTTCTTCCTGAGAAGAGCACATGAGAGATGCTGTCCTCTCAGGTCTGTGGGTCTGGGGACAGGTGGGAGCACACGCCGTACAGTGAGCGTTGAGGGCCAGCCTTCCCGGCGGGCTTCCTACCCCAAGCGTCCTGAACACATGAACACCGAATGCCATTTCAGAGTCTCTGTTCAGGTTTCTCTGCCAGCCTTTTCCTTTTCTGCCTTCCATTTTTATGTTAACTTTCGTGTCCTGCTTTGTCGTGGATAGAGGACAAACGCTGGGAAGGCCCAGGCCCTCAAACGCCACATCCCCCACAGGCATGGAGGTCTATCCTGGCGGGCTTGCGGGTGACAGTGCCCTTCCCTCTGCTACCCACCCTGCCTCTCTCCAGCCATCCTGGCTTCTGATTTGGCTACAGGCCTGGCTGTTCACAGGACTAGGCCTCAGTGTGCCCCTCTGCAGAGTGGGACACCAAGGCGGACCTGCGTGGTACCGCTGTGGGTAGGAGAAGCAGGTTTGTACTCGGTGCTTCAGAGCAAAGTGCTGGCCGTGGGATGCGTTGCCCTTAGGAGAACCAGCCTGTTTCCCTATGAGCGCTGGGCGCTGTCAGTTTGCCCTGAGTGTACTTCCCTGTTCAAACCCAGAGTGAACTGGCTGGCATGTTCATACCCCACGGCTGGTGTGTCTTCCCTGAGCCATCTTTGTTATGAAACAATTTCACAAATTAGCAACTGATTCCTACTTGGGAAGTCATAGGAAACATGTAGACTTGGGGAAAAAGAATTCCCAGTTTGTGAGAAAGCCAAGTGTTCATGGCCAGCACTCTGAATTCCTCAGTGTGCTCCTGTCCTTCCGAAGCCCTGTGAAACAGCGCCTCATGCCTGGCCTGTTCTCAGGGGGCCTAAGGCTGGGACTGCTGAGGACTTCTGGTCTCCCCACTTCCTCTTTCTCCTCAGATCATGGCAGTTGCTGGCCTAGATTCCAGTAAAGCCCAGAAGTACTCGCCGAGCCACTCCACCCGGTCGTGGGCCACCCCTCCAGCGACCCCATCGTATCGGGACTGGACGCCATGCTACACCCCCCTGATCCAGGTCGAGCGGCCAGAGGCCCTGGACCAGGTCAACGGCAGCCTGCCGTCCCTGCACCGCAGCTCGTGGTACACGGACGAGCCTGCCATCTCCTATCGGACCTTCACACCAGCCAGCCTGACCGTCCCCAGCAGCTTCCACAGCAAAAACAGTGACAAGCAGAGGAGCGCAGACAGCTTGGTGGAGGCAGTGAGTTGGCCACGGGAGGGCGCAAGTGGGGAGAACCACGCACAGCAGGAGCGGGTGTGGGTTCTGAGGGCGGACAGGCTCAGAGTCACCCTGCCTGGCTTTTGAACCTGGGCACGTCTACTCCTTAGCAGCAGGGATGGTACTTAAAGGATGAATATAGAAACACCACCCCTGCTGGGTTTCATCAGTTAGCTATGCCTAGGATTGTGTGTGCTGCTCCTGCAGATACTAGTTTATACTGAAGTACTTGCCCCCCATGCATTTCACTCGTTGGGCCACGTGCAGTTTTTGAACTCTTTAGGTTTTCAAAGCCATTTACCTTCACCCTGTTATCACGTATGGGGTCACGTATCGGGGACGGGCTGAGTCCCAAAAGCACATCATGCAGTCGGTGCTTCAGGTGGTTTTCCTGTCATTTTCCATTCACACCACTGATCCTCTTTCCTGTCTAGGTCCTGATATCTGAAGGCTTAGGACGATATGCGAGGGACCCAAAATTTGTGTCGGCAACAAAACACGAAATTGCCGACGCCTGTGACCTGACCATTGACGAGATGGAGAGTGCGGCCAGCACCCTGCTGAATGGGAACGTGCATCCCCGGGCCAACGGGGACGTGGGCCCTGTCTCACACCGGCAGGACTATGAGCTCCAGGACTTCGGGCCGGGCTACAGCGACGAGGAGCCAGACCCTGGGAGGGATGAGGAGGACCTGGCAGATGAAATGATTTGCATCACCACCCTGTAACCTCCAGGGAGGGGCAGACTGGCTCTGGCCTCAGGTGGGATGCCAGAGGGCCAGGGGAAAAGTGCCTCTGTAGTTAGGAAGATTTAGGCACTAGTGTGGAGTCCCTATTCAATTAGACTTTTGTACAAGTGATGTCATGCCTCAAGGAAGCCATAAACCTGGTAGGGAACAACCGTGTCCATGTGCTCAGCCCCAGCCCAGCTGCAGGCAAGAGCAGGTCCAGCCCTCCCGGAGAGGAACAGTGAGGAGGCCGGACAAGCCTGCCTGCATGTGCTGGTCCGGAGCGCACACCCACCGCCCGCAGGCACGGGGAAGGGGGGGAGAAGGTTTAAGGTGATGACGATCACCATACCTGTGTCATTACCTCAGCCATCGGTCTAGCATATCAGACGTTCACTGGGCCCAGCATATCCATTTTTAAACCCTTTCTCCCAAAACACACTGCTTCCTGGTTCCCGTGCAGCTGTTCTGAAATACAGTGTGTAATCAGGACCTACCTACCAGCCGCCGTCCTGAGGGGGAGCAGGACCCTGTCGACAGGGTTTTCTGTGACGTGAGGCCAGTTTACAGGAGAGAGCATCACTCTGACGGTCGGTCTTTGACTGTCGGGCTAAGAGCAGCTGTAAACTGGAATAATAATGCACTCGCAACCAGGTAAACTTAGATACACTAGTTTGTTTAAAAATTATAGATTTACTGTACATGACTTGTAATATACTATAATTTGTACTTGTAAAGAGATGGTCTATATTTTGTAATTATTGTACCGTATTTGAAATGCAGCAATATTCCTGGGTCCTAATAATTGTAGTTTCCCACTGAAATCTAGAAACTATTAGTATTTTTACTCGGGCTATACAGAAGTAGAAGAAATAGAGCCAATTCTCATTTATTCAGTGAAAATCTTTTGGGGGTAAAATTTTAAGTTTAAAAGAACTTGACACTACAGAGATTTTTTCTAAAATATTTTGAGTCACTATAAATCTATCTTTACACACGAGATACCAGATGACTATCTGCAGTCTTTTCTTTGGGCCAGGGTTCTGTGATTTGATATTGTACTTTCCGATCCACCATGGGTTGCAGCTGTCTTTTGTTTTACTTTAATACCCCTCCAATGAGTTCACTGCAGAGTAGGTCGAGCTGGCTCCTCTGACCCTGGGGCATCACAGCCGTGGTCTTCTCAGCTGCCCCCACAGGACCTTTTTGCCTTTCCGATGCAGAAATAATCTCACAGGTGAATGAACTCTCTCTGCTGTTGTCCCCCGAGGACTGGTGAGGCTGCTTGCTTGTCTTAGGAAATACGGAGTCCTGGGGCAGGGGGCCGAGGGGGCCAAGTGCTGATCTCCAGGCCCAGATGTCGGGGTCTGTACGAATCATATTGTTGCCTTTTTTACGAAACACTGCTGTACTGTGTGTTCTCTTTGAGGGCTTTTATATGCAACTGAACGAGGGCTGACGTTTTCATTAGAATGCACTCACTCTCCAGCTGGACTTCCTGATGAAAACCCACTTTTGGATCATGAGACCCATCAAGGATTCCTTTTCTGTTCACAGAATTATGCCGACTTTGTCAAGTTAGCGACCTTGGCAGGGATTCCCTGCAGTCAAAAAGACTGGTAGCAATTTTTGGTTTGAAATTTTTAATTATATCATCTATTAATTTTGGGGGGGGGGTTTGGTTTTGTAAATAACACTTTGTTATGAAGACCTTACAAACCTCTTCTTAAGACATTCTTACTCCAGATCCAGGCAAAAACACTTCAAGGTTTGTAAATGACTATTTCCTGACGTAACTTCTTTTTTATTAAAACGTAAAATCAAACTGTGTAATAATTTTATTGTATTTGGGAGCTCTCCTTGCAAAGAGCTGGTGTTCGTCAGTGAAAGCTTCAAAGGGGGCAGGTACTCTGAGGACATGTCTGTAATTATGTAGATTTTTTCTTATCCTCACAGCTCCTTGGATGCCAACGTTAACTTAACACCAGCTGCCGGTAGCACTGTTTCTCCTAAAGGGCTAACTCACTGACACCGTCATCTCGGACTCTGTCTCTTCACCGGGTACTGGTTGACTGCGTGGCTTACTGTCATCCGTCCACGACTGCCCTGCCCGGACGGCACTTCTTGGCACAGGTGACGACCTTTTCTAGTCAGCACTTAAAACCTGGCATTTTCAAAGGCTGCACCACTCCTCATGTCTGTCAGCTAACATTAAATTTTCTTTTGTGAGAAAAACTTGAAGTTGCAGAGCATGGTTTTTACCTTTTAGGAGTTTTAAGATTAAATGTCTCTCCTCTTTGGTTCCTCTCCCCACCCCTAAAAAGTCATTTTGTCGTGTCCCCAGGAATAGTACATTGTTTTTTTTCATCTGTGTTTTCTGTGATATCATAAGATGGAAATGGCAGCTCTAACTACTGACACGCAAGAACTTCATTAACAGCCGTCTCCGTGATTTCCATCAGACAGCCGAGCCAGAAGGCACCTCCCAGCTCCACCCTGAAATGTTTCAGAATCGGGCCAAGGCTGGGAGGGGTGCATTGCGAAGGCCCCAGAAGCTTCTCGGTGTACAGAGTGGGCTTCAGCTGCCCAGTGAACCTACTTTATGGCTGATCCTGCACTTAGGAGAGAAACCAGAGCAGTTAATGTCATACTGTTTGTTTTACAGTCCTAAGTAAGTGTCTTTGCCTGTCTTCCTCAAAAGTTTTCATTGTTAGGATGTGTGGTCAGTTTGTTCTGAAAACTGGTTAGTGTCACAGTTCCAGCTCCTTTATTAGCCTCCCTAGACGCAGACTCCTGCTGTGTCTTCACCTGTTGAAAAAGTTTTAATTTCTCTAAAATGATACTCCTTTCCTACCGGGACTAGGAGGCAGGTGAGAAAGAGGAGCAGACCTGGGGCCTTTGCTTCCAGCAGGGAAACGACAGTGTTAAGTGGCCTTGAGGGCGCCCCGTGGGGCCGGGGGCAGGAGCTCCCCTGGGAGACTGCCTGGGTCTCAGTTCAGGGCCAGTGGGGAAGGCTGTGTGCTTTTCTCTGGCTTTTAAGAGAAAAGCTCCTACTATGAGATCTGATGTTCAGCTGTTCAGTGGAAATAAGAAACAACCTTTGGGCAGAAGACCATGGTTTGGATGGAGAGAAGACTATATTTATGGACAATTCCTGAGCCTGCACTGGAAACAGAAGGGCCGCACATGAAGGCACCAGAGCCCCGCTTCGGGACCTGCCATTTCCTGGTCACCTGCAGGTAGGCTGCTCCTTTGCCCCTTTTTCCAACCACGAATGACCTGTTGAGGCTGCAGCTTAAACACTGGCTTCTTCACATGGGTCCGTGTTCCTCAAAGCCTGGGCACAGCTTTCTGTTAGGCTTTTTCAACCATTTTTTTTTAATGTACATTTTTCCTTAAATGTACATTTTTCCTTAAATGTACATTTTTCCTTAAATGTACATTTTTCCATGTTGGGGGTCTTGCAAGCTTGCAGCTAAGGGGCTTACCTGACAGTCTCCATGGTTCCTCGAGAGGCTGAGTGCCGGCTGGCCTCTGTGCCCTTGGGCCTCTTGACTGTGGTCGTCCTCCGTCTCTGGCTTCCTCAGCCAACGACCCTCCCTTCCGAGGTGGAAGGTTCCCTCGTGGCGGTGGGACTTTCAGACAGCCCGTTGCTGGGACACTGCTCCTCTCTGCCCAGGTGGCCACAGCACTCACCTGTCAGGGCTCGAGTGAGGAACCACTTGCGGTCACAATATTCTGTCTGTCCGTGGTCTGAACCCCAACAGTTTTCCTGTGGGGTGCTGGGTCTCTGACACTCATGGTCTCCTGTGAAAGGTATTTCTGTGTGTGGCGGTGCCGTGGGCTCGTGCGGAACAAGGCCTGGGAAGCAGGCGGGGGAGCGGGGCCTGCATGTCCCTCCGACTGTACAGGCTCCTTGGGGCACGTCACTATCTACCAAGTCAGCCACTGTGTCAGAGGCTGGGCCCGGCCCGGCACGCAAAGGTGGCAGAATGAATGACCAGCACCAGAGATCAGCAGTCACGGTCAGGCCTGGGACCCCCCTCCCCACACACATACCCCTAAGGTGTCACTTCGTGGCCCTCAGAGTGGTGGGCTGGCACCTGCACTCCTGCTGCTCCTTAATCCCTGCAGGAGGCTCCAAGACCCAACAGATGCCTGTGGGGCAGGTGGAGACGTCTCTAGGAGAAAGAAGGCTCTTGGCAGATTTAAAATTTTCTTTCTTGACCCTCCCTTGGAACAGAAAACAAAGATACAGTTCAGATTAAACAAGAATTCCTTACACATTTTTAAAGGAAGCAAGGTGTGACAGTTTTCTTCTTTCCACTTTTCTGGAATCTTTCTCAGAAACATAAATTGCAGCTGTCAGGCCTCCAAGCCACCTCAGTCCACTGTGATCTGGGTGAACCCTGGAATGTTCCACTTTCCTCCCTTCCTGATTCTGGGCCCAGCACGACAGGTTGGACTAAAACTGCAATTATCTTTCCTGCCACAGACTGGGTATCGCCAGAAAAATCAATCCAAAGTGTTTTCAAGTTTTCATTACCTTGTAACAACAGTCCGGATAAGGCATCTCAGTTCAAAAATAAGTTACAGAATTGCATTGCTGAATTATAAATTTAAAGATCAGAGAGCTATTTTAAATGCTACTTTGTATCTGTTTTCCCCCTAACCTCAAATCTTCACCAATTTATTTTTCTTTCACTCAGTTGTGTTTTTTACAGGATCAGGATCATAGTTTCACTTGACTGCTTCTTCCATCAGTCTGGCTCCCGCCTGGCCCGTGGACGTGGGGAGGATGAGAACTAGCCAGCCCTGGCCGCTGCGGAGCCGCTCCGTTCCCCAGGCTGAGGGAGGCCTCCTCGCAGCCTAGCAGGTCTGCATGGACCGGGGCCAGGGATGCAGGTTTGCTCTGGGTTTCTAGGTTTCCTGGCAACAGAAGAATCTTTAAAAATGCTAAATCATGAAACCTATGGTAGTGAAGAAGCCTTCCAGACTCGTTTCCTGGAACAAGATCCGGAACTCCTCTCATTGGGCTGATGATGTTAGTAAGAACCGAGCATCGAGACGTGGGTGGCAAGCCCCTCAGCAGGACCTACCTGAGCACAGGTTCCTGCCTCGCTGTGGGACTGAAGTGGCAGAGGAAGGAGAAGCCTGTGTCTCCCAGGAGGCAGCTTTCCTTCTGGATGGGGATGCTGGCGGCTGTGCCCATTGCAGCTGCACTTCCAGTTTTCAGCCGGAGGAGGAGGACGCCCCAGCCTCCGTGCCAGCACCCTGCTCTTTGAGGAGCTTGCCTCCAGCGAGAACCACCTTCTTCAAGTCCTCCCGGGCCAAGGGAGGCAGCAGGCAGGAGGACACTGGGTTGGAGAGCACCACAGAATAGAAGACAAGGACCTGGTAGGAGTTAACCCTTCTCCACCAGACTCCCCTCCCCTCTGCTGTCCCACCAGGAGGCAGGGAAGAGGGGCCCCAGCCAGAACGCTGGCCTTCCCCAGAAGGCCCACAGGGACATGCTGGGAAGAAGGAACCTGATTCACTGACCAGTACTGGTCTCATTTCTTAAGAAATTACCCAGTTCTCAGCCACTGAATCCCACTGAATCATGACATGCTAGAGAAGTTCAGGGAAGAGTATTTAAAGCAAGGGCTGTGCTGGGCCTTCTCAGGCAGAGACAGCCTCAACGCTGGGTGGCCAGGGTCCTGGGCTTGTAGACGGGGACATTCTCGTCCCAGAGTGCCGGCCGCCCCCTAATGATGTCAGCTGCCTTCTCTGCGATCATGATGGTGGGGGCATTCAGGTTGCCACTGACCACACTGGGCATGATGGAGGCATCGACCACCCGGAGGTTTTCCACCCCGAGCACCCTGGTCTGCGGGTCCACCACTGCAGTGGGGTCAGAGGGCTGGCCCATCTTGCAGGTGCATGCCGGGTGGTAGGCGCTGTCTGCTTTTGCTCGCACGAAAGCGTCTATCTCCTTATCTGACTGGATGTGGCTTCCTGGCTGGAGTTCCTGCCCCCGGAATGGTGCCAGGGCTTTCTGTGCAAAAATTTCCCTAGTTAGCCTCACACACCGCCGGAAGTCATCAATGTCAGCTTCTGTCAAGGAGAAGAAACAGGTGAGATGCCTCCTCTTACCATGCTGGCTTTGTAGGAAGGTTCTCTAGGTGAAGAGGCTCAGTAAGCTGCCTGAGACGACACTTCATGGGCACAGAGGTCCGAGCCACCAGGTTGCCTGTCACCTACCTATTGGTGGCTACAGGTCAACCAAGCACAGTCCCATGAAGCCCAAACAGGCAGCATCCTTGACCAACACAGCTCGCCCCAGAGGCCCCAGGTTTAAATCAGGGATCTACATTTTATCCATAAAATGGAGGTAGGAATACATGCTCTGCCCTGTGGGGACCGTGCATTTTTGCTGGCCGTAAAGGGGCAGACCCAGGAATGTAACTGGCTTTTAGAGGATGTGCACAGGAACAGTACAAAAAATGCTCTACGAGCCATCTATACACAGCCAGATCCCTTTGTATCTCTTGGGAGATTGTTCTGAAAGCTACACATTCCTTGTAATGTGTAAAGTGATGTCCCAGAGTTACTATAAGTGACCCACACACTACACAGCGGCATGGGCAAGTTTACAGCCCAGAACTATGGGGTGGAGGGAGGGCAGGCAGAGCATGACTTGTGTCTCAAAAAGTGGGGGCCAACAGTAAGATTTCAGGGTCCAGTATGAACCTCATAAAGGCATTCATTCATTCAGTGACCCAGTAAGCCCAGACCCAAGGGAGACAAAGGTGGCTGGTGGATTACCTGTTGACAAGTAGTTGGGTTGGATCACAGGGTGGTCGTGGGGGTTGGCACTTCTCAGTTTGAGCCAGCCCACACTTGTGCCCCGCATGGTCCCCACGTGCACCTAGAAGAGCCCAGAGGAAGCGGTGACCTCCATCAACCCCCCCAACTTGGTCATTTAGAGAGGCCCCAGGTCTCCTGTGAGGTGGGGCTCAGCACCAAGACAATTAAGAGCGGATACATTTGAGCATCTGCCTGCATCTTACCTCCCCCACCCCCACAAGGGATCAAGCCACCTCCATTAATCACTCCTGCCACCTGGCTCTATACCTAATTGTCCAAAATGTTCAGGGGCTGGCCGTCCCTGGGCAGAGCTGACCTCTTTGTCCACTTCTAGTACTCAGGCCCCAGAGCATCTGCCCTGAGCTGGGTGCAGTTCTCACCTTCCCATGCACCACGCAGTCTGTCTCACTTCACCTCTCGCTCCCCTGTTCCTTCCCCTCAGATACTCTGAGCAGCTGGAGGGCAGGGTGCAGGCTTCCAGGCCACCCCTCCCCCAGCCGAAGGCCCTGCTGCAGCAGAGAGACCACCTGCCCACCTGGTAAGCCTCCTGCTGCGCGGGAACCCGCCCGTGGTCGATCACCTGGGACGGCAGGAAGTGGAACTGGATGTCCGGATGGGGGACGCCTGCCTGGCTCCGGATGAACCCACCTGTCTCCAAATGGGCTGTGGCTCCATCCCCTGAGAATCAGAAGATGATGAGGCAGAAAAGCAAGTCCGGGTCTGGTAAGTGGCCAGCCTCCTCCTCCTCTTCCTGTCCTATATTCCAGTGCCTGGACCCAAGTCCTCAGCTCTGTCCTCTTTCCTCCAGGTGGGCTTACCCAGCACCAGGGCTTTCAATATCAGCTCCGGGCCAAGGGGCTTCAGTGTCCCATGGGCATCTCGAGCCCAGCTCAGCCCCACGTCCACGCCAGAGTGCTCCTCTCAGTCAAGGCTAAAATCAGAAACTCCTCCCTCTACTCCACTGCTCATGATCAAGCCCATCAGGAAGTCTCATTAACTTCAGCTCCAAAATCGACTTCACTCACACCCCAACCTCCAGCCAAGTCCAGATCGCCTCTTAAGTGGTGGCTCCAATGGCATCCTTGATGGGATCTGACCTACCTCTGTGCTTCCTGCAGCCCACCCTTCACACACAGCCCTGATCAAGCTCAAGGCCCTCCTCTTCCATCCAACCTCCCATCACTGCTGCCTCCTCCAGGTGCTGCAGTCTCCCTGACCCAACAAATTCATTATTCACTCACACACACTAAATGCCTAGCCACAGGGCCTTTGCACGTATTATTCCTGCCTCTCAGACCCCCTGCCACCATTCTCCAGCTTAATTAACATCCTGATTGTTCCTTCACTGTACTTAAAACTTAGCATGTTGCTTGCATCATTAGCACTTCTCACCATGTAGCCCAGCACACAGTAGGTAAGCAAGGAATGCATGCTGAGCACGCAAAGCACCATTTCCTGGCAAAACAGTTCTCTGAGACAAATGATGAGAAATGGAGGCTGATTCTGTAGTCTGCCACCAAGTGCTTTTTCCATACCTTTTGTCCTGGCCCCTTAGACCCCAGACTGTGTCCAGCATGAGGCCATCCCCATCCATCTGTCAGGGAGAGCAGCACCTTACCCCTGCGGACTCACTCCCTGGGCAGGCCCTGTGCTACCGTGGCTGGGCCTCACACCAGCCGCCAGGCAGGAACTGTGTATCTCGCTTCCGCAGATGGGAAGACTGAGGCTCAAAGAGCTAAGGTAATTCACAGCCCAGCTTTAAACCAGGAACTTGGGGCCACAGCCCTTGCTAGGCACCTCAGGAAGGAGGCCGTGCTGGCACAGACCCTCTCTCCCCAGGTCGTGGACGCGCACACCCACCTGTGAACTTCCAGAGCCACTCCAGGCCAATCCGGACCTTCCTCAAGGGCTTCTGCGCAGAGTGGAGGGTGATGGGGCGGGTGCACGCCTGCTGGATGTACACCTCCAGGTGGTCTTGCAGGTTCTGGCCAACCCCTGAAACGGGAGGGAGTGGTTAGGAAAATGGCTCCTAAGGCAGCTTAGCTGAGCTCTCAGCGTCCCCTGGTCTTGAGAACTTCTCCCCCATCCACCTACCTGCCAGTCTCGCTCCTGCTCATTCCCAGGGACACCATTCCCACACTCCCGGCCACCTCTGGCCCTCTCAGATTCTGCCAAAGCTGCCTGTCCTGACACTTGCCCCCAGGGCAGCACCTGTCACCCTCCAGGTCCTTCCTGCCCAGCAGCACCCTCCACAAGGGCAGGGCCCATGCCTACAGCTGGCTCCATGCAGCGAGCTGTCCCAGCACGGCTGATGGCCAGATGGCCTGACAGCCCACCCTCACCCCTGGCCTGGGGAGGAGGGAAGGTGACCTGTGCCGACCCCACGTGAACTCATCCAAGCCCGGGAGGTGCTGGGCAGGGCAGTCACAGACCAGCACTTCCACAGGCCTCTTACAATGAAGCCTCGATGCAAAAAGGCCCAGGCCTCTGACTGGATTATGAGAGAGGGCAAGAGGGACAGGACCCAGCCCTGCAGGACATCAGGAACAGCCTATAAAATAAACATTAGGCCTGGGAGAACTGTCGTAGCATGAAGAGCATGCCAGGGTAACTGGTGAGTCCTGAGGATGGAAAACACCAAGGCCTGGACCCCTCTCACCACAGGGCTGCCCTGGTGACCTGCCTAAACCTGGCCCAGTCGGCTTTTCAGGATGAGGCTCCCTGCCAGTGGGACATGCTGCTGGGATGGATGGGCTGGCCAGAGAAGGGAGGAAAACCACGCGAGGGCTTGGGGTCCCCCTGGGAGTAGGAGTCCAGGGAGGCATGGGGACCTTCAGGCTCATGAGAAGAATGTGACAGTTCTGTGAAGCCCTGACTCTTGTTCCCTCCCCACCCCATGCTAATAAAATACAATAAACCATTTTATGTAGCAGAGACTGCTCTGGGGTGCAGTGCGGAAGGGAGCTCACCAGGAAGGTGGCACACCACCGAGATGCCCAGTTTCTTGAGGTCGTCTGCGTTGCCCACGCCGGAGAGCATGAGCAGCTGCGGAGAGTTGATGGCACCTCCGCTCAGAATCACCTCCTTGCTGGCATAAGCCTAGAAGAGGCACAGGGGCATGCAGGTCACACAGTTCCCAAAAAGCCAGTCAGAACCCCAAGAATGCAGCCATGACATACCCAAGTGGTGGCCGGGGGTCCTGCTCACAGGCCCAAGAGCGAGGAAGAAGATGCTCAGGGCGCCACTACGTGAAAGCAGCCTGCACGTGCAGCTGTGGGGTATGTGTGGTCATAAACAGTGGTTCATACTCTGATACATTCTGCAACAGCCAGGCAGTAAGGATGGTCTTAAAAACAGGGCTGCAGAGCTTAAATTAGATAAATGAAAGCAGGCACTCAAGTGAGCAGTTGAAATAAAGCACGTGATGACCCAGGTCTTCACGTGGGATGCAGAACAGTCCCCACATGCTAGTGGAAAACAGCACAGTGCAGAAATAAGGAGTGTGAGCCCATGGACGGTTTTTAGTCTCTAACAGAAACCTGCCAATTTCTGGACAAGTGTAGAAGACAGAAGCAGCCAGAGGCTCATGGGGGCACTCACACCAGGGCACCACAGGCCCTTTGCAGGTGGCTGGACTGCAGCTTCTTCACCTCTGCCAGGTCACCACCTCCTGCAAGGCACTGGGGGGCAGTCTTTCAGGCCATTGCCACCAGCTGCTCACTCCTAATCACCAGGAAGATGGGGACTGGAGCATGGCTCCGCCCACACTAAGAACGACCACGAGGGTCACTGCCCACTCTCCCTGCCGCGTGAGCTGTCCAGGCCTGGCAGTAGTTCACTCACCCGCTGGCTCTGGCCGTTCTTGACATACTCCACGCCCACTGCACGGGTACCTTCAAACAGCACCCTCCTCACAAACGTCTGGGCCTCGGCCGTGAGGTTGGGGCGGCTCAGCGCCGGGTGCAGGTACGCACAGGCCGTGCTCCAGCGCTTGCCTGCACAAAGAGCAAGGAGGTGAGGCACAGCCCTGTTTGTTCCTGGGCACCTATCCTACAGGAGGAATTGAGTAAGGACTAGAGAAAGAGGGAATCTGCCCTTCCCCTGACCGTGCAAGCTTTGCCTTCAAAGTAAGGCTGAGACCAAAACACCCTTCCCAGCCAGAATCCACATCTATCCGGGGCCCCTGGATGCAGGTGGAAAAACATCCTTCACCCTCTACAAGATGACAGAGACCAGGAGTGGCTCATAACGGGGTGAGAACCCTGTAGAGGCAGCAGGAGCCCTGGGTCCACCCCTACCTTGCATCTGCCCTGCTGCAAGCAAGGCCCATCACTGCTTTGTGCCTCCGTTTCCCCCCATCTTAAGTCTCTAAAACGGGCTATGTAGCCTGAGAGCTGACTCTCTATTGTCCACACCAACAGGGACCAGAGGCACAGAGGATACTCAAGGAGTCACCCTCTTTGAATCACTTCACATTGGCTGTGGGTGGTATTCTGTCACACCCCCCTCTACCTCATACCACCCCAGTCTGTCCACACTTACTGACCACGACGGGTGGGGGCAGAAGGTACGGGGCTGTGACAGAGCAGCTTCTTGTTTTTAGAGGAGGAACCCAGGAGATGTGGAATCGAGGGCCCCGCGCTACCTTCGTAGATGGTCATGTCCATCCAGCCGAAGCCCTCTTGCTGGAAGCCGTTCATGTCCTCGGTGAGGGGGTAGCCGGCCTGCTGCGCCGCCTCCAGGAACGCGCGGTGCAGCGGGTGGCCGCTCTTGGCCCGGGACACGCGCAGGGGCCCGTCGCCGCCGCGGTACCTGCCGGCGCCCAGCTCGTGCGCCTGCGCCTTGCGGAAGTAGGGCAGGCAGTGCGCGTAGTCCCAGCCCGCCGCGCCCTGGCGCTGCCAGCGCTCGTAGTCCTCGGCGTGCCCGCGCACGTACACCATGGCGTTCAGGGACGACGAGCCGCCCCAGACCCGGCCGCGCGGCCAGTACAGCACCCGGCCGTCCAGGCCCGGCTGCGGCTCCGTGTGGTAGCACCAGTTGTACCTGTCGTCGCACAGGTTGGCCACGAGGGCCGCGGGCATGTGGATCTTCCACAGGAGCCGCTTGCTCCCTGCGTACAAGTCCTTGGGCCCGGCCTCCAGCAGCAGCACGCGCCCGTCGGGGTCCTCCGTGAGCCGGCCGGCCAGCACGCAGCCGGCGGAGCCCGCACCCACCACCACGTGGCTGTACTCGTCCGCATTCCGGGGGCCCGCAACGGCCAGAGCACGGATGCCCGGGGGCCAGTGTGGCCCCAGGGCTCCCCATGAACACAGGCGCCCTCGCCTCCAGCCTTGCAGGATGCGCCACATGCTTCTAGCCCAAGTCTTCTTACATCCACTGAGGGGAATGTGATGATTTACTTTTCCTGAAAGAGGAAAAGAGGCTTTGAAAAGTTTAACTCAGCATGCACGTGCAGAATCAGCCCAAAGCTGGGATAGCCACACTGGTGCAGCAAAAGGCCACTGCAGGCCCTCCCAGTGCCCTGGGGAACTGGGAGGAGGGAGCAGAAGCACAAGTAGGAATATCAGTTTTGTGAGATCTGTGCCAGGACTGACAAGCACAGGGCTGGTTGCACAGGAGACAGGCCCCTCCCCAAACCAGGGGGGGGGGGTTCCCCAGAAAGGCATCTCTGTGACACATGTGCATGAACCTGGAGGTGGGGCAGGACTCAACCTGCTAGAAAGCAGGGGTGATAAGGGCTTTCAAGGTTTGCACTCACTCCTCATCCATTCGAGATAGTTGCTGAGCACCTGCAGCATGCCAGGCACCATTTCATCTATAGCAACACTCAGAGAACAAGACATCTGCCCTCAGAACTGATGGTCTGCAGCCAGGGAGACAGACAAGACATATAATTGAAGGTCAGGTTGACAGGCTGGAGACTACAGAGCTCAAAGCCTTTGACCTGAGAGCCACCGAGTGCACAAGAGGGCTTCTCAGAAGGGATGGGGTCAGAACTACAATCTTCAAAGATCAGTGCTGGAGTTTTAACAAATGCCAGTAGCTTCTGGATGGTCCTTTCCCAAAAATGTTTATATCAAGCCCAACATGCGCAGTGCACAGAAGTGGAAAAGAGCCAGGATAGTCCATCAAGGCCTCTCCTGACACAGGAACCTCTAGAAAAGCCCCACCCATGAGACTCAGGCACACAAGGTCTGCCCAGGACTCAGGCTGCCATAAGAGAACCGAGAAACCTCAAGAAAATCCTGATAACCACCCCCCCACCTCCATGAGCCTGCACCAAGAAAGAGCTGCAGCCTATCACTGGAGGCAGGCTAAGAGCTGAGAGTGGAGAGAAAGATTCCCCCCTCTTCCCACCCCTCATTCTTGCAGGCACAGGAGAAAGACGCAGCTGGGCCTCCTAAAAGCTAAATCTGAAGCAGGAATTCTGAGATGACTCTTCCAGCACTCCAGGCCTCATGCCTGCACAAGGGAGCACCAGCCCACCGCTCAACTCCCAAATGGGTTGGCTCAATATTCCACACTAACGACCTGATAGAATAAAAGACATGCCCTTTTCTAGGCATAAACACTGTTTACCTCAGTCTACTATCCTGTTACCAGGTCATGCATTCAATAAAAAATTAACAGGCACAAAAATCAAGAAAAATAAACGACTCATTATAAATTATGGGTGGTTGTAGTGTTGGTCCCATCCTCTGTGGGGGAAACCACAAGACAAAACAATACCACTTACAAGAACATCGGGAAATTTGACATAATTAGGATTAGATTTAACAAAACATGTGCAATACATGGGCAACACTGAAGACTACAACATTGTTGATAGAAATTAAAGACAACCCAAATATAGAGAAAGAGATGACATGAATAGGAAGGTCTCACATCTTATGTCAGTACTCCATAAACTGATTTATAGATTTGGATGCAATGCCAATCAAACCTCAGTAGGAATTATTTTTTTTGGAAATTAACAGGCTGACTTAAGAATGTATACGGGAATAGAAATGACATAGAAAAAGTTGCAGTCAGATACAAAGAAACTCCATGTGGCAAGGAAAATGAAGGAACCACACACAGCAACTCTATCAAATATGGCTGAATCCTAAAAATACGTTCAAAATATAAAAAGTACACTATAAAAATATGTTCAAAATATAAAAAGTATGACCTGCATGAGACAAAGTTTAGATAAATAAAGTTTTAACCTGAAATTGATATATGCACCCAACATCAGAACCCCAAAATGTATAGAGCAAATACTGACAGATCTGAAGGGAGAAACAGATAGTTCTACAGTAATAAGCAGAGACTTCTATACTCAGATTTCAATATTGGATAGAATAACCAGACAGAAGATCAGTTAGGAAATAAAGAACTTGAATAACATTACAAACCAATTGGATCTAACAGATAATTTATAAAACATTCTACCCAACAAAGCAGGATACACACTTTTCTCAAGTGCAAATGAAACGTTCTCTAGGACAGACCATGTTAGGCCATGAAACAAATCTTAATAAACTTTGAAAGACTGAAATAATACAAAGTATCTTTTTTTAAACTTTTTTATTGAGTTATAGTCATTTTACAATGTTGTGTCAAAATCCAGTGTAGAACACAATTTTTCTGTTATACATGAACATATATATATTCATTGTCACATTTTTTTTTTTTGCTGTGAGCTACCACAAGATCTTGTATATATTTCCCTGTGCTACACAGTACAATCTTGTTTATCTATTCTACATTTTAAAATCCCAGTATGTCCCTTTCCACCCCCCGCCCCCTTGGCAACCACAAGTTTGTATTCTATATCTGTGAGTCTGTTTCTGTCTTGTATTTATGTTTTGTTTTGTTTTTAGATTCCACATATGAGCGATCTCATGGTATTTTTCTTTCTCTTTCTGGCTTACTTCACTTAGAATAACATTCTCCAGGAACATCCATGTCGCTGCAAATGGCATAATGTTGTCAGTTTTTATGGCTGAATAGTATTCCACTGCATAAATATACAACATCTTCTTTACTCAGTCATCTGTTGATGGACACTTAAGCTGTTTCCATGTCTTGGCTATTGTAAATAGTACTGCTATGAACATTGGGGTGCAGGTGTCATTTTGAAGTAGGGTTCCTTCTGAATTTATGCCCAGGAGCGGGATTCCTGGGTCATATGGTAAGTCTATTCCTAGTCTTTTGAGGAATCTCCATACTGTTTTCCACAATGGCTTTTCTTGCTTCCCTCTCCCACTCTTAATGATTTAAATGTCTTCTTTTACAATTTTGTTTACTCTTTTTGTAATTCATGGTAGTTATCTCCTTTCCACTTATGAGTTTCTCATTTTTGTAGCATCCTGCTTCTTTTCTATTTAGAGTAGGCCTGTCAATATTTCTTTTAGCATGGGTTTAGTGTTGCTAAATTCTTAGTTTTTGCTTGTCTGTGAAGTTCTTTATCTCTCCTGTTCTAAAGGATAGCCTTGCTGGATAGAGTATCCTAGGCTGCATCGTTTTTTCATTCAGGACTTTGAATATATCTTGCCACTCCCTTCTGGCCTGTAGTGTTTGTGTAGAGAAACCAGCTGAGAGCCTTATGGGGGTTCCCTTGTAACTTACTCTTTGCTTTTCTCTTGCTGCCTTTAGAATCATTTCTTTATCCTTGACTCTGGCCATCTTGATTATGATATATCTTGGTGTGGGTCTACTTGGGTTCTTCCTGTTGGGGACCCTCTGAGCCTCCTGTACTTGGATCTCTGGTTCTTTCTTTAAGTTTGGGAAGTTTTCAGTCATGATTTCTTCAAAAACCTTTTCAATCCCCTTTGTTCTTTCTTCCCCTCTGGGACCCTTATTATGTGTAGATTGGCATGCTTTATATTATCCCATAGGTCCCTTATATTGTTTTGTTTTTTATTTGTTTTTCTCTCAGCTGTTCTGATTGGGTGCTTTCTGTTGTCCTATCTTGTAGGTCACTAATTTGTTCCTCTGCATTATCTAGCCTGCTTTGTACAGCCTTTAGATCAGCTCTCATCTCAGCAAATGAGTTTACCAGTTCTACTTGGCTCTTCTTTATAGCTTCAATTTCATTTTTGACATATTTTGTATCTCTAAACACTATCTCTTTTAGTTCCTTCAGTACTTTGATCACTTTTTTGAAACCTTGATCTAGTAGGCTATCGATGTCTATTTCACTGATCGTGCTTTCAGGGGATTTCTCTTGTTCTTTTAATTGGGAGTGGTGTCTCTGCTTCTTCATCTTGCTCATCTCTCTCTGACACCGTGGCTTAAGGAGTATCAGTTATCTATTGTGGTCCTTAAGGAGTTTATTTATCTATCTACAGTCTATGCAGGAATAATACTTTTAAAAAAGAGAATTTTAAAAGAATGAAGAAAAAAGGGTTTGAAAACAGTGTATAATCAATAGAAGAGCAAGCTGAAACAGAATAGCAATTGAGTTGTCTTTTTAAAACCTTTAAAACCTTAAAAAAAGAGAAAAAAATCAGAAAACAGTATTTGAAACCTGTGTATAATCAATAACAGGACATCAAAACCAAGAAAAATAAAAGTGAAATCAGGTGGATTTTTAAAAATAATAAAAAGATTTTAAAAGAAAAATTTTGAAAGGATTAAAACTGGAGACATATACAATTGTTTAAAAAGTAAAAATTAAAAAGTTAATAGAAAATAGAACATATAAAAAAGATTAAAAAGAAAAAAAACAGGGATGTGTTCTGGAGACTGTGCAGTCTTAATGATTTTATCGAGAGGTCTTTCTGTCTTCGCCCTGTTTCCTGAACTACGGTTGCTGTTTTCAGAGGCCCTCCGTTGGCATCCTCATGTGCTGCTCCCAGTGCCTGTCGGCAAGCAGATCGCGGCCCCTCCCAGCAGTGGGTCAGGTGCTGAGCTCTTACCTGGTGGGCAGGCGGGTCACTGCCCCTCCTGATGCCGCAGTCAGATGCTGCGCTCCGGCGAGGTAGGCGAGTGGATTGCGCCCCCTCCCAGCGCCAAGGTCAGGTGCTGTGCTCCTGCCAGGAAGGCAGGTGGCCACCCGCCCTCTCCCAGCACCGATCGCTCCGCTGCTCTGTGCAGCTGCCCGCTCTGCCTCCAGTCGGCGCTTTGTAGGCGGACTCGGGGAAGACGGCAGAACCACCCCGCCCCTGCTCCATGCCAAAACCCAGCTCCTTATTTGTTTTGGCGGCGCTCGTGTTCTCTGAGGTACCAGGGCAGAAAGATCCTATCTGCCTCAGGCTGTAAACAAGTCTCAGTCCTGCCTAGGAGGTTGCAGAGCCCCCAGGTGTGAATTCAGGTCTTGACCACGCCCCCGCCCGGTGCCGCGCACAGGAGGAGATGGCGGCTGTGGCTGCGCCCCGCCTCTCTTCTCGCGAGAAGTGCCATTACTGGCGCCGCGGTTCCGAAGAGACAAAGGCTGCGGCGCCCCTTCCCCCAGGACACATCAGCCGTGTTGTTTACGGAGGGCCCTGGTTGTTCTGCCCTGTGCACCCACAGCCACGGCGCGCAGCCCCCTGCAGTCCCCCGGGGCCGCCTCATTGCAGCCACCCCCGTCCTCTGCCCGGCTCCGGCCGCCTGTCCCAGCCCCCAGCTGCCTGCTCGCGTCTGGGGCCGGGTGTCGCAGGGACCCTCTGTGGCCCATTTAACTTAGTTCTGTCGGTCAAGGGGTGCTTCATACAGATCTGAGCCTCAGAGGCTCCCCCTCCGCCCTGCTGGCCTCTCCGTTGGAGAGGGGAGACCCAGCGAGCGAGCGCTGTTCCTCCTTTGTGGCTCCCTCCCCACAGGACCAGACCCACACTGTTTTGCTTTTTCTTCTTTCTTTTTTCCCTTTCTCCTACCAGATTCGTGGTGTCTTTGTCTTTTGAAGAGGGCGATGTTCTGTTGGAGTTCAGCAGGTGCTCTGGTTGGCTGGGTGGGTCCGTGGATGCGAGTTTTGGTGTATTTGTGTGAGAGGGTGAGCTACCAGCGTCCTTCTACTCCGCCATCTTGGCTCCTCCCAGAGTATCTTTTCTGATCATAATGGAATGAAACTAGAAATCAACATCAGAAGGAAAACTGAAAAATTCACAAATATGTGAACATGAAACAACACGCTCTTAAACAACAAATGTGTCAAAGAAGAAATAACAAAGGAAATTAAAACATACTTTTAGACAAATGAAAATAAAACCACAACATACCAAAACTTATGAGATGCAGCAAAAGCACTGCTAAGGGGAAATTTATAGTTGTAAATGTTTACATTACAAAGGAAGAAAGATCTCAAAAAATTACCTAACTTTACGTCTTAAGGAACTAGGAAAAAAAGAGCAAACTAAACCCAAAGCTAGCAGATGAAGGAAATAATAAAGATTAGAGCAGAGATATATGAAATAAAGAACAGAAAAGCAGTAAAGTCAAGCCTAAAGTTCGTTCTTAAAAAAAAATTTTTTTTGACAAACTTTTAGGTAGATTGACTATGAAAAAGAGTGAAGACTCAAATTAGTAAAATCAGAAATTTAAGTGGGTACATCACTACTGATTTTACAGATACGAAAATTATAAGAAACTACTGTGAATGACTGCATACCAACAAGTTGGATGACTTAGATGAAATAGAAAAATTCCCAGAAATATACTATCTACCAAAACTGAATCATGAAGAAATATAAGATATGGTAAGCCTATATAATTAGTAAGGAAATACTTAGTAATCAAAACCCCCTCAACAAAGAAAAGCCCTGGACGAAATGGCTTCACTCATTAAGTCTACCAAATATTTACAGAATTAACATCAATTCATCTCATATTCTTTCAAAAAATTGAAGAGGATGGCAAGTTTCCTAATTCATTATCTGAGGCATCCACTAACCAGATAGCAAACCCAAACAAAGACACTAACAAAAGAACTACAGACCAATATCTCTTATGAATACTAAACAAAATATAAGCAAATTGAATTCACCAGCATATTAAAAAGGATTATATACCATGACTAAGTGGAATTTATCCCAGAAGTGCAAATATGGCTCAAGATACGAAAACAAATCAATATAATACACCACATTAATAGAATGAAGGAATAAAAACCACATACTCATCTCAATTGATGCACAAAAAGCATCTGACAAAATTCAACACAGTTTCAAGATAACACTCAGTACACAAGGAATAGGATGAAACTTCCTCAATATTATAAAAGCCATATGTGAAAAACCCTGGACTAACATCATACTCAATGGTAAAAGGCTGAAATCTTTACCTTAAGATCAGGAACAAGACAAGGATACTCACTCTTGCCACTTCTATTCTTCACAGCACTGGAAGTTCTAGACACAGGAATTAGGCAAGAAAAGGAAATAAAAGGCATCAAAATTTTAAGGAAAGAAGTAAAATTATCTCTGTAGATGACATGATCTAACATGTAGAAAACCCTAAAGATTACACACAGACACACACAATAACTGTTAGAGCTAATAAGCAAATTCAGCAAAGCTGCAGGATATAAAATCAACACACAAAAATCAGGTGCATTTCTAGACACTAACAATGAATAATCTAAGAAGGAAATTAAGGTGACAATTCCATTTATAATAGCAGCAAAGAGAATAAAATGTATAGAAATAAATTTAACCATGGAGTTGAAAGATTTAAGACTGAAAACTACAAACCACTGCTGAAAGAAATTAAAAAGAAGACATAAAAAAAGGGCAAGACAGCCTGTGTTCATGGATTGGAAGATTTAATACTGCTAAAATGACAATACTACCTAAGGTACTCTACAGATTCAATGTAATCCCTAGCAAAATCCCAACACTGCTTTTGGAGAAATAGAGAAACCCAGCCTAAAATTCATTTGAAATCTCAAGGGACCCCAAATAGCCAAAACAATCTTGGTAAACAACACAGTGGGAAGACTAACACTTTCTGATTTCAGAGCTTCCTACAGAGGTGCAATAATCAAAACAGCGTGGTGGTGGCATAAGGACAGACATACAGACCAACAGAGGACCCAGAAATAAACCCTCCTATAGATGGTTAATTGATTTTTGACTAGGTGACAAGACCACTCAGTGGAGAAAGTATCATCTTTTAGGCAACTGGTGCTGGGTTAACTGGATACCTATATGCAAAGGCATGAAGTAGGATCCTTACCTGAACCTTGAAAACATTATGCTAACTTTTATTATAGTAAAATATACATAACATTAAAAATTACCATTTTAACCATTTAAAAAATGTGTCCTATCCAGCAGCATTATGTATATTCACAGTGTTATGCAGCTGTCAGCAATATCCATGTCTAAAACTTTTCATCAGCCCAAACAGAAGTTTCAAATAAAAGCTATTTATGACAAAAATAAAAGCTATTTATGACAAACCTACAGACAGCATAGTACTCAAGGGCAAAAAACTGAAAGCCTTCCCATTAAAATCTGGAAAAAGACAAGGGGGCCCAGTCACACCACTTCTATTCAACATAGTATTGGAATTCTAAGCTGGAGCAATCAGGCAAGAAAAAAATAAATAAATAAAAAGGATCCAAATTGGAAAAGAAGAGGTAAAATTGTCACTATATGCAGACAACATGATACTACATACAGAAAATCCTAAAAGCTCCACACAAAAACTACTAGAGCTGATAAAAGAATTTGGCAAGGTAGCAAGATACAAGATTAACATAAAAAAATCAATTGCACTTCTTTACATTAACAATGAATTAGCAGGAAAAGAAGGTAAAGAAACAATCCCTTTTAAATCGCTACCAAAACAGTAAAATACTTGGGAATAAATCTGACCGAGGAGGTGAAAGACATACATGGAGAACTACAAAACACTGATTAAGGAATGAAAGATGACTTAGAAATGGAAAGATATCCCATGCTCTTGGATTGGAAGAATCAATATAGTTAAAATAACCATACTGCCCAAGGAAATCTACAGATTTAATGAGATCCCTATCAAATTATCCATGACACTTTTCACAGAATTAGAACAAATAATTGTAAAATGCATAAGGAATCACAAAAGACCCAGAAATGCCAAAGCAATATTGAAGAAAAAGAATGAAGCTGGATGGAATAACCCTCCCAGACTTCAGACAATACTAAAGAGCTACAGTAATCAAAGCAGCATGGTATTGGCATAAAAATAGACATAACATACAGATCAATGGAAAAGAAGAGAGAGCCAAGAAATAAATCCACAGACCTATGGTCAAATAATCTTCAACAAAGGAGGCAAGAATATACAATGGAGAAAAGACAGTCTCTTCAGCAAGTGCTGTTGGGGAAACTGGACAGCTGCATGTAAGTCAATGAAGTTAGAACACTCCCTCACACCACACACAAAAATGAATTCAAAGTGGCTTAATGACTTACATATAAGACAAGACATGATAAATATTCTAGGAGACAACATAGGAAAAACATTCTCTGACATAAATCTTAGCAACGTTCTCCTAGGGCAGTCTACGCAGGCAATAGAAATAAAAGCAACAATAAACAAATGGGACCTAATTACACTTAAAAGCTTTTGCACAGCAAAGGAAACCATAAGCAAAAGAAAACAACCTATGGAATGGGAGAAAATACTTGCAAATGATGCGACTGACAAGGGCTTAATTTCCAGAAAATATAAACAGCTCATAAAACTTAATAACAAAAAACAAACAACCCAATCCAAAAAAGGGTAGAAGACCTCAACAAACAATTATCCAGTGAAGACATACAAATGGCCAACAGGCACATAAAAAAATGCTCAATATCACTAATTATCAGAGAAAGGCAAATCAAAACTACAATGAGGTATGACCACACACCAGTTAGAATGGCCATCATTCAAAAGTCCATGAACAATAAATGCTGGAGAGAGTGTGGGGAGAAAGGAACTCTCCTACAGTGCTGGTGGGAATGTAGTTTGGTGAAGCCATTATGGAAAACAGTATGAAGATTCCTCAAAAAAACAAAAATAGACATAGCATATGATCCAGCAATCCCACTTCTGGGTATGTATCCAGAGAGAATTCTAATTCAAAAAGATACATGCACCCAATGTGCACAGCAGAACTATATACAATAGCCAAGACATGAAGCAACCTAAATGTCCATCAACAGATGACTGGATAAAGATGTGGTATATTTATACAATGGAATACTACTCAACCATGAAAAAACAATGCTATTTGCAGCAACATGGATGGACCTAGAGATCGTTATTCTAAAATTAAGTAAGCCAGAAAGAGAAAGAAAAATACCATATGATATCACTTATCTGTGGAATCTAAAAAAAAAAAGGCAAATGAACTTATTAACAAAGCAGAAACAGACACACAGACATAGAAAACAAACTTACAGTTACTGGGGTGCAGACTGTGGGAAAGGATAAATGACAGTTCGGGATTTGCAGATACTAACGACTAAATATAAAATAGATAAACAAGTTTATACTGTATAGCACAGGAAACTATATTCAATCTCTTGTCATAACATATGGTTAAAAAATATGAAAACGAATATATGTTCCTTTTTGACTGAAGTATTGTGCTGTACAGCAGAAACTGACACAACAGTGTAAACTGACTATACTTCAATAAAAAAATTTTTTTTAAAAAGTCCATGAATGATAAATGCTGGAGAGGGTGTGGAGAAAAAGGAACACTCCGACACTGCTGGTGGGAATGTAGTTTCATGCAGCCAGTACGGCAAACAGTAGGGAGATTCCTCAAAAAACTAAAAACAGACCTAACACATGATCCAGCAATCCTACTTCTGGGTATATATGCAGAGGGAACTCTACTTCAAAAATATACATGCACCCCAATGTTCATAACAACACTATACGCAATAGCAAAGACATGGTAGCAATGTAAATGTCCATGGACAGATGACCGGATAAAGAAGTTGTGGTATATTTACACAATGAAATACCACTCATCCATCAAAAAGAATAAAATAATAGCATTTGCAGCAACATGGATGGACCTGGATATTGTCATTCTAAGTGAGTAAGCCAGAAAGAGAAAAAAAAATACATGTTATCACTCATATGTGGAATCTTAAAAAAAAAAAAAAAAGGATACTATGAACTTATCTACAAAACAGAAATAGACTCACATACTTAGTAAAGAATCTTATGGTTACTGGGGAAAGGGGGTGGGAAGGGATAAATTGGAAGATTGAGATTGGCAGATACTAACTCCTATATATAAAATAGATAAACAACATGCACAGGGAACTATATTCAATATCTTACAGTAGCTTACAGTTAAAAAGAATATGAAAATGAATATATATATGTTCCTATGACTGTAGTATTGTGCTGTACACCAGAAATTGATACAGCATTGTAAACTGACTATACTTCAATGAAAATATATATGAAAAAAAAAGTCCACAAATGATAAATGCCGGAGAGGGTGTGGAGAAAAAGGAACCTTCCTACACTGCTGGTGGGAATCTAAATTGGTGCAGTCAGTATGGAAAACAATACGGAGATTCCTCAAAAACTAAAAATAGACCTACCACATGATCAAGCAATCCTACTTCTGGGTATGTATCTGGAGGGAACTCTAATTTGAAAAGACACATGCACCCCATGTTCACAGCAGCACTATATACAAGAGTCAAGACATGGAAGCAACGTAAATATCCATCGACAGATGACTGGATGAAGAAGATGTGGTATATTTATACAGTGGAATACTATTCAGCCATAAATAAGAATAAAATGGTGCAATTTGCAGCAACATGGATTGACCTAGAGATCATCATTCTAAAATGAAGTCACCAGAAAGAAAAATACCATATGATATCACTCATAAGTGAAATCAAAAAAAAAAAAAAAAAAAAAAAAGGACACTATGAACTCATCTACAAAACAGAAAGACTCACAGACATAGTAAACAATCTTATGGTTACCAGGGAAAGGGGGTGGGAAACTTCAGAGTTTGAGATTTACAAATGTTAGCCACTATATATAAAAATTGATTTTAAAAATGTTTTTTCTGTATAGCACAGGGAACTATGTTCAATATCTAGTAATAAATAACCCTTAATTAAAAAAATATGAAAATGAATTTATGTATGTATATGCATGACTGACACATTGTGCTGTACACCAGAAATTGCCAGATTGTAATTGACTATAGGTCAATAAAATAAATAATAAATAATTTAAATTAATAAATTAGTAAATAGTGACCACATGGCTCTGTTAATACAGACATGGCTTGAGCAGACCTGGGTACAAAGCTCAGCTGCTCATGGACACTAAGCCCCTTGGTGCCCTGAGGCTGGCACTGTCCCCAGAGGTACTTGACATTCACATCTGTCTCTGAATGCATGGGCCAGGGTGGTGATGACAATTCCAAGAGAAAACTGCAGAAAGAGCGGTGGGGGCACTGCCATCCTCCCCTGTCTGGGGGTCTTTGGGGGTTGTTGTCTAATGGAGGATTCAGGGCAGGCCACCTGCCCTTGACCTGGCCTTCTAGTCCCAGCTTTGACCTGCTCTCCTGCAAGACCTCCGACAGGTTCTCAGCCTTCTAGGCTAAGCTTTGTGTGAGTCAAATGAACAATGCTCTGTAGCTCCCATTACCTGTTCACAGTTAAGTCATGGAACCAGAGTTATAATTATAATATATATACAATATATATAATTATAATAATAATAATGGGGCAGCCACCCATCCTGAGCACCTCGTGTGGGTTACCACGCACTCTGAATCCCCCAAAGACGCTGGGTTGGGGGCTTTATCATCTTCACTGTCATCACCATCAGTCCCACATCACAGAAAGAGAAACAAGCCTGAGGGGGAGCCCCTGTCCCTTTTCAAGTCAGACGCAAGACCTGCCCAGCACAGGCCTCACCCACAAAGCCACATCCCTGGAGCTAAAACGTTACCATCAGCATATGGAAAGGGTACAAGGTGCCACATGCCCACCAGGGCTCTGGAGGCCAAGAAGTGGTGAAGTTCAGTGGCTTCCCTGAAGCTTGGCAAAGCTTTGTCAAGGGCAAGGCCACCCAATCGCCCAGCCCTGGGGGTGGGAGGTGGTGAGTTTGGGATGGTGGCCCAGGGTGGGACGGGTCTCGTTCTAAGAGATGAGACCTCGCTAGGTGGTAACAGTCCTGTGAAGAACCCTGGGCAGCTGTCTCCTCCTCCCATAGGAACCTACCACCACTCTCAGTCCAGGAAACCCTCCCTCCCAAGGTGGTAAAATGAGCTTCCTCACAGCCTCAGGGCCCCTCTTGTCTCAGGAGCCCTGCCCTACCTGTCTCCTGCCCCACCCACCCCTCACCAAACCACGAGCCTCACTCTCTGTGTTCCAGGCACCTGGACCACCTTCCCTCCCCTCTCCCGCCAGGGCCTTTGAACATGCTGCTCCTTCTTCCAGGCACAGGGTCCCCACCTCCTTGCACCTGGGTCCCTCCTCACTTTCCCTCAGGCCCCACTCAACTGACACTTCCTCCAGGGAGCCTTCCTTGACCACTGGCCACAACCATCCTGGGACTTGTCTTTGTACTACTGACTGGGACCTCAATCCTACGAGTGAAATGAGCTGTTGAAGGCCCATTCTTCCAGCTGAGGGCTCTGTGGCCTTGTCCTCAACACGGAGCCTGGCCAGAGGCTGGCCCTCTGTAATGCCGGCTGAGTGGACACACGTTGGAGACCAGCCAGCACGCAGCCTACAGCTCCCACACCTGGGTAGGCTGAGACTGGGACACTGAACTCATGCATCTGTGCCAGGGCGGACAGAGGCACCACTTAGAAGGGGAACAAGGAACGTTCTGGATCCTGACCTGGTAGTAGTCACCTGGTATATATACAGATAAAAATACACTATCAGTACACTTTTACTGTATGTCTGTTGTAGCTCAATTTCTTTTTAATTAAAAAAGGCATTTTCTTCAAAAGTCAACTTTCTCTTCCTAAAACTCTCATCTCCCACATATTGGTGCAGAATAAACAAATGAGTCACAATTAGCTAATCATTTTTCTCCTGAAATAGCTAATCGTTTGCTGCTTTGGAGACGACTCTGGGCTGCTTGGGCAGGGTCCACTTGCCCCTGGGCCCTCCTGGTGCTACGGGTGGGACATGGGACAGGGCAGAGCTGGTCAGGCTGCCAAGAAAGCCCCAGGGGGAGCCTCCAAGTCTGATGCCAACCAAAGGCCAGGCTTTCATCCCCAACTCTGCTGGGACTTCTGTGTGACCCGGGTCAAGAGTTTCCTATTGTTGACAAATGGGCGCCAGCTTCTGCGGGGCCTCTGATGTTTGCAGCTCCTCCTTCCTCTCTTCTGTTGCCCCACGGTGCCCACAGGACCTTGCACCCTGCATTCCAGGCATTTGCCCTATGCAGCCCCCACCTCTCTCTAGTTAGCCTCCCCCCTTTCTAAAACCTCCACAGTGGTGGTCCCACCGAAAGCAGTGTAGGGTAGGGAAACCCAGAGTCCTAATATCCGAGGGCAGCTCCTCCCCCGCTTGCCTGCCATCTCTTTCCCTCGCAGGCGTGTCTGTGGATCCAGTCTGAGCAGGTGGTGTGTATGCATGAGGTGTGTTTGGGAGGCAGGTGTAGTATCTAGGTCACTGCTGAGGGAATCAATTCCCCCAGGGCCTCCCCCAGAACCAGTCACCTGACGGACTCAGGGGCAGGGTAGGAGCATCTCGGGCTGGCCTTTGACGTGAACCTCCCTGAACTCTGGCCTGCGCGAAGCCTGCGTGGGTGGGCTCCTGTAGCACAGGAGGCCCTGGTGAAAGTAGGAATGTGGGGGACCCAATGGTGGGGGCACTGCCAAGTCTGAGTCAAAACCAGAGGAGGGCTGCGGGGACAAAAGATCCTGGTGCCCTGCCCCTTACACAGAAAAGACGTAACACCAGAAAGAGGAACTGCTCTCCCCTCTCTGCAGTGTTGAAGGAGGTCTTTGGGGCAGGCACAGTGGCCTTGTGGCCTCATGAGCTGCCAAGATTTCCACCTCGCAGGGTCTGTGCCCAGAGCATCAACCATGTTTGCTCACTCTCAGTCAGCAGCGGGGAGCTCATAGCTCCCAGGACCAGGCACACAGCAGGTGTCCGATAAATGCTCCTTATGTGACTAGTGTATTAAGAACACATTGTTCACTTCAGGAGAGGAGGCAGGCATGGAAACTGAGGCACAGCGGGGCAGTGATTCTCTTTAAGGCATGGGACCGGCACTGCTGAATCTGCCTACTTTGGTCCGCCCATAGGTCAGGCTCCATCATCTCCCACCCAGACCCTCCTGCCTGCGTCCTAGCAGCATCACTGCATCCACCAAGTCCCTTCCACGCCACCTCACCATCTGTCCTCCACATAGTAGCTGGAGGATCTCATAATGGACAGGAGCCTGGCAGCCGCGGAGGGGTCAGCTTGGGCCTCACGAGAGTAACTTCACGCACAGGGAAATATTAAAAACACAAATGATTTCTCCTTCAAGTGGAGACAGGGGTCTGAATGAGAGAAAGTGAAAAAGCCTCACCCAAAACTCCAAACCGGAATCTGATCATACATCTAGGTCCACCCACTGATTCAGAGGAAATTCGAAATTCAGGGGAACGTGTGGAAGGACACTCAGGGACACCACACACCCAATCCAGGCCAAGGGAAACCTCATCCAACAAGTTCGAGTGAAAAAGAAACAAGACAGAGAGAGATGGAGGGAAATCCATAGATCACGGGGAATAACGTATGGATCTCATTCAGATCCTGGGATTCAGACACTGGGTATCTGAGGACGTTAAGAAGTCACCGTTTGTCAGATGTGACCCCAGTCCTGTGGTTCTGTTGTTTAAAATGACTCTTTCCACGATACCTACTGAAAAATTAACAGAGTAAAAATGAACCATATTTGTGATTTGGTTTAAAATAATCCCAGGGATTCCAGGGACAGACGAAACCCATGAGGTTATAGGACGTGGGGCTCAATCCTCTCTTCTGGCTAATTTTGTACGTGTTCCAAAATTTTCCACGACAAAAAGGACTTTTGTTTTTGCTGTCTGTTTTAAATCTCAACTATCCCTGCTAAAGGAGTGAGGGAAAGAAGGCAGACTGGGAGCAACTCACAGGCCAGAGCCCCGTCCAGGCTGAAGGGCTCCTCCCTTTTCCACAGAAGTTCGGGGCCTTTGATAAAGGCTTGCTACCCACTTCCTCTTTCAAGCATGCTTTCAACTCATAAAAACCCCCACCTCACACCCAGAGGTGAAGGAGTCGGGGCTCGGAGGCCAGGGCCAGCCCACGTGCTATTTTCCTATTTTTCGACTGTCTGAGGAAGATAAGCACAGAATGGAAAGGCAGGGTTTGGCAGTCTGACCAGTGACTTGTCAGCAGAGAACCCTAATAAGGTAATAGGCTTAAATGCGGTATATCTTTGTTTTTATAACAATTTCTTTTTTTTTTTAAATCAGCCCATTCAAGATTAAAATTTAATAATCACACAGATGTGGTCCTTCACCACAGGGAGTCTGGGATGGTCTATTAAGGACTAGACATCAATCCCATGGAGGGCAAACCCACGTGTGCAGGTGGTACTGCCCAAGGCCCAGGGACAGAGCTTCCCTCCCCACCACATGCAGCCGGATTCCCACCTTTGCTACAGACACGGCTGGGCAGACAGCAGAGAGCAGCAGCGCTGTGGGGCCGGTTTACTCTTTAACCCATGGTCAATCAGGCACTGTTACAGGCTGGGAGTCACACTCCACCAACAGCCAGCGAGGCCCAGAGGCACTGAGTACCCCGGGCAGGGTGTCGGCCCATCCGCGGAGTGGCAGGGGGCAGGATCACAGCCCAGAGCCAGCCCACTTTCATTTATAAACCAGCAGCAAGCAGATGAGTCAGCCAACTTTCCCACACACGCCCACTACTGTGTCCCTTTCAAACACCTGGAGGGGCTTAACTGCAGAGGGTCCTAAGGACTGACAGGCGAGCTGCTTAAACAACGCCCACTGCTTCCTTGCGTAGACACAAAGGGCTCTGTCACTGAACGGGGGCATGGGAATCAGGCAGCGGGGCCAGTGCAGGCCGTCAGTGAGCACCCACACGCCCCCATTTCAAGGATGTGCTAGGGGAAATAGCATCGCTATTCTGTGATATGCAAAAAAAACCCCCCACAAATATGAACTTATAAGATAAACTCACACCAATATGCAGCATCTCCTGTATCTGTTTCACATATTGCAGTTCCACGTTCAAGTTTGACTACTTTTTAAAAAAGTGAAAAGAGATGGAGGTCAAGATCCTTGGTTTGCAGCCCCAATTCTGTCACTATTGGTTTAGCAGCTCTGGGCCTCAGTTTCCATATCAATAAAATAGGAACAGAGCTACCCATTTCATAGATTTGTTAGCAGAGAAAAAGAAAAGAGCCAAAACCACCCTCCAAAGAATTACGAGTGCAAAGTCAAAAGCACGTGGCGGCGGCTTTATCAAGTTCACAGCGTGGCCTGGGTCCCTCCCTACTCTCTTCCTTCCATCCTCACTCATCCCATTTCCTCCTCCATAAAGTACAGAGAGTGATGCTCCAACTATCAGCAAAATATTACTCATAACAGAGTAGTTAAAGTATCATTGATCAAGAAATAGTTGGCTGTCCCTGCCATATGAGCTCCACACATGCACACCGCTCCACCCCCTGATATCTCCAGTAATCCTCCCTCCAGCCCTGGAAGGCTGACTCTGTCACCCATGTACAGATGGAACTTTGAGAGAGAAACAGTACTGGCCTCCTCTGTGTTCTGGACTTCCTTCGAGGCCCCACTGTGACAACACATTTGAAAATCGATGCAAGTACACACAGGCTGTGACCTCCCAGGGTTCCATCCTAAGAACTGGTGGGAGTAGTACTGAGGTGCAGTAACACCACAGCCTGCATCTGTGTGTGCTCCTAGGCCAGCCCCTCCTCACTGGAGCAGAGAAAACGTCTGCGGTTCTGTGGCCCTGCTGGGAACCAGGAGCAGGCACTCAGTGTGGCTTCAGAGTCCCTGGCTCAAAGCAGGCACAGCCACTGACTCTGCAAAAGTCAAGCAGCTGGAGCAGAATAGGGTGCGGGGTGGTACTGAGGGCAGAGTGCTCCCAACAGACCCTGCCCCACTTCAGGCAGGCTGCCTGGGCCCTGGGAGGTAGCCAGGGTTTGCCAGAAACAGCTTGCTCTTCACAAGACAATAAGTCCACTGTTGACTGGCTGGTGCCTTGATTAATATTTGAAAAAAAAAAAAAAGAAGTGGAAAATTCCACCTGTGTGGGCAGAGGCTGGGCCTGGGACCTGTCAACAACCCCAATGGCCTTGTTCCCTTGGTGATGGACAGGGTAGAAAAACAAAGGTCTGATAAAAGTGACAGACCTGAGGACATCACTGCACTTGGGTCCAAAGAAATTTCCCTATTTGGGCCATGAAATTAATTTGGTTTTTTTTCCCCTGTCCTGCCTCTCTTGTCCCTAAATTTACACAGCACCTTTAAGTCCTTCAACTTTCTTCCCACCGCTTCATAGTCTTCCAATAGCCCTACCAGGCCAGGGGAAACTGAGGCTTCAGCCTCACCTGAGGCCAGCACTGGTGAGTGAGTAGCACAGCCAGGCGATCTGAAATCCTGGCCTCTCAACTCCCAGCGGTGGCACAGAGCCTGTGCCCGGGGGTCTGGAGTCAGAGTCATGGGAAGAGTGGTCTTCCAGGCTCAGTAGAGGCGAGCTTCACCTACCAGAGGAGGAAGTGGGGAGAAAGACGAGGAAGCCCAAACCAGCTCTCTGGCCTGGCAGGCTTAGGTGCAAGCTTAAGCACCCGCCTCAGAGGAAGGTGTGCCTTCATTCATTCATTCATTCATTCAAGCATTTAACAAATGCCTACTAAATACCCAGACATGAAGGCACACTGCACAGTGGCTGTTCCAGAAACCTGGATCTGGCAGAATTTATGACCGAGGTGGGAAGGTCAGAGCATCTGCAAAGGCTGCTTCCCTCACAGACTTGAGTCACCTCACTTCAGTGTTGCCATTACACTGTCTCATCTGCCCCACTTTACAGAAAAGGAAACTGAGGCTCTGAAATAGGCAGTGACTTCCAGAGGTCAGAGAGAGAGAGAGAGGAAGCTTCGACCTCTCGACCCGCAGTGGCCCTGCCTCCAGTTTACAAAGTCACAATGCTACTGGGCTTAGGCAGTCAAACAAATGTGTCCCTTCCAGCAGGCCACGTCAGAGGCTGCACGCTTAACCAACAAGGACTACTCATGGAGGGACACTTTTTGGAATGACATTCTGATCCAGGGCAGACCCCTCCCCCCCGAGAAGACAGGCAAACACACCTCATCGGCCCACAGAGAACACCAGCCGTGGCTGAAGTGCTCTCCTCAGGACTGCCCACTCTGCAGTCCTGCCTACAGACTGCTGTGGGTATCAGAGAACCAGGGCCAAGGTGGTACTATTTCTGTGCCCACACACACCCAACCCAGGACCCAGGACACTGGCAGGGCTTGCTCAGTCTGTGTCCCGCGCCAATGGCCAGCATCCACTGCCCAGGTTCCCTCCTTCCTCTTCTATCTGATGCTCAGCCCCCTGAGCACCTCACTCACCTTATCTTCCCTCTCTTCTTTGCCCACCAGCTTCATCCCCTGGAGGACTCTCAGCCTCACCCTTTCTTGAAACAAAGCCACCCCACTCCACTCCCATCTCAGAACCCACTTCCTCCCATGCCTGTCTCATTCCCTCTTGCCAAAGACACTCCTGACTGCCGAAGACCTAAGGCAAGGGCCTACCTCAGACCAGGCCACCCTGGCCCCTCTGCCCCATGTGACATCATGGATGCCCCCTCACTCCTGGGTCTTCCTGGTGCAGCACCTCCTAGCCTTCATCTCCAGGAAGTTCTCCTCCCCTAGAACCCTATCCTCCTTCCTCTCTACCACCCACTATACATGTCTGATGCACAAACTGGATCTCCAGGACTAACCTCTGCACCCCTGGTTGTCCCCAAAGCCCTCACATTCAAGGGCCCAAGCTCCTGCAGCTAGGCCTACTTTGAGGCATGGCTGTAAAGCTGGCACAGCTAAGAGCCTGGCCCAGGGCAGACTCAGATATTGGTCCAGTGAATGCATCTGGGTGAGCAGCTGCCTCCTGGCTGGTCTCAGAGGGGCTGGTCTCACCACCCGACATAGCCACGCAGGAGCACTTTCTGAAACTGAACACTGACCACCACCCAAATGTCTGCCATGGTTCCTGAGCACCATGGGACAAAGTTCATAATCTCAGAGCTGGAAACTGTCTGCATCTGTGCTTCCACAGCAGGGCGGACACATGTGCCCTTGAACATGCTCTCACCACACTCATCTTCAATCTGAGAGCACCTGTCAGCCAGCACCCTGCACATGACTGTTAAGACAACTATTAGAGCTGGAAATTATCTCAGGGACCATAGGGCTCAAAGCAACTCAGAGAGGTTGAGTGGGGGGCCCAGAGTGGCCCAGCCCCAGTCAGACCTGAATCACTCTTTTTGGTCAGAAATCAGACTAATCCCTTGGAAATGTCACCTGCAATCCAGATGTGTGCATGCCAGAGCCCCCAGCTGACATTGAGACTGGCTCCCACTCCATGCAGGCCCAAATCTGAATCAGGCACGTGGGCCAGGCCTGGTGCAGAGAACCTCAACAAAAAGAGCTGCTTGACCAAGTCAACCTCTCACAATCTGACAATCCCATCCTTAAGTCCCACATCCCTGCCCAGGTCTTGGCCTCTTCATCTAAAGAATGGAGTTAACTTGGCCTACGAGTTTAACGGACCTTGGGTTGGTCTTGTTCTTTGCAAACAGTGGAGCTGAAGCAGCAGAGTTGCAAGCTCTGCGACCCACTGTTGGCCCAGCTGATTTTTATTAACCTTTCCCCAAACCACTGTCTCAAACAATGGTCCTGGTCCACCTGCACTGAATTACAGGGGAGGTCTAAGTTAAATGCAGATCCCGGACCCTGCCCAGACCTGAGGGACTGTGTTTGCTCTCTTAGGAGAGGCCCAGAATTTGCATTTAACGCTGGCTCAGAGATCAGGGATGCCGTGAAACTCGAGAACCCCACCTCCAAACTTTAGGGTGAAGGCTTCCGCCTTCCGGAGACCCAAGTGTTAGTGTCAGGACTCATTTTGTGGAAATACACATTGACCAGAAAAACCTGGGAAAAGGGAGAGTTTCATTACACGAATTACATATTACTTAGTTCCTGCGAGGAACTAGTTTCCCAGAAGAACTCAGACTTTGCTGCCCGCATCCCACCGCTTTTGTTTCATAGGGCTCGGCAGTAGCGCCCAGTGGGGCCCCAACTTTGGCGTTCAGACCAGGTCCTCCCAACCTACCCGACCTCTGGGCCTGAGGCCGCCCGGGATTCCGGGCTTCGGCCAAGTTGGTTCGGGGCGGGTGGACCGGGGGTCGGGCGCGTCCCCGCTACTCACCGTGGGCAGCTCGGTCGGAGTGCCGGGATGGTCAGCGGTGGAACCGGAGGAGCTGGCGGCGGCGGCGGCCTGGCCCTGCCCTGCCTGCCCCGTTACACTTTAACTGAACGCGCCGGTGCTCCGCGCGCTACTGGCGGCCAGGAGGAGCACCACGGGCAGCTCGCACCCAATCTGCTCCCGGCCGGCCGGGCTCGGGATGCCGGGGCGCGCGTGCAATCTTGCACCTGGCTCATTGAACGCACGTGTGCGCCGGACGGGCGCGCCCGAGGCGACTCGGAGCCGCTCGGACGTGGGTATCCCTCCGGGCCCCACCGACCGGGCGCTTCTCCATTCCCCACCCCGAGGGGGCGCCAGAGGGCCTCCCCTGACAGGGTGGTGCTGGCGGGGTGGGGGTGGGAGGCGGAGCCGGGAGGGATGGCCTCGCACCGGGATAAGAGCGCCGCACAAGGCTGCGTCGAGCCGGCGCGTTGGCGGGTGGTGGCTCCGCGATGTTGTTAGTGATGCTGAGTCTGGCGGCGTTGTGCGGGGGTGCGGCGACCTCGGAGCCGGTAAGCCCCCTTGCCCGCCCCTTTCTTTCCAGCATTCCCGTCCCTTGAGCCCGAACCCTGAGAGGTCGGTCAACTCAAGTTTCTCTGGGGTGCTTGGCGAGGACCCTTGGGAGGGAGTACCTGTGCACTCTCTGGGGCAGCCAACTGGTACCGGCCGGGAGGGCACTGGGCATCGGGCTGCTAGAGTCAGGGGTGGGGGAATCAGACAGACCCGGGTTCAGATGCCAGAGTACTCTGGATTCAGCTGGTTATGCTCACTGAGCCTGCGTGTCCTCATCTGTAAAAGGATACATCAGGGTGTAGTAAGGACAGCAACAGGGGCTGCAAAGCAGCAGCAAAGAGCCTGGCACATGGTAGGTGTTCAGTATGGTTACTGCCTGGGGTCTTGAGGTCTGCCCACTTCGTCGGCTAAGACCTACTTCTCCATTCTACTTGCCTTTTTGGCCATGTTGATTTGGCTGTGCTGGGGCCCTTGCCCCCAGAGCTAAGCTCCTGAACTCTACCTTTGGGTTTCCTTCCTTCCCCTATGACTTGAAGGACTGAAGGAATTTTCTGGGTCATCAAAGAAGAAAAAGCTTATCTGCAAAATAGCATTTGAAGTTATCTCTCTGCCCTTGTAGCACAGCACATAGCATAAAAGCATGGTGTTACTTGATGATGATGGACAGACCCCATTCCCTGCTCTGTCTTCAGCTGCTCTCCTTGTCCTCTGTCTCAGCAATGAGACCCCCTGGCCTTTTCCACTAGAGGAAGAATTCATTGTCTTTGCAGTAGTTGCTATTAGGCCAACAGCTTGAACTCTGTAAAGTTTAGAGCTGATGCTTTGCTTCTTTCTAAATTTTGTCTCACCAGCCCTTTGACAAAAACTTAGCTCCCAGTGTGCTGGCTCATTTGTTCAAAGAGAAAAACAAAACTGATGATACCCCCTTAGAATTCAGCTTTAAAAAGACAAAGATGAGCGACTGAAGTTTCACCCAACTCAGATTACTCGAACCATCAAGTCTTGCCTTGTGTCTTACAAGGCATTTGGAAACGCTGAGGCTGAGAGGACTCAGATTCCACAACTGGTGGGGTTATCACCTTGGGTCTTGTAGTTGGAATGTTCTGCTGCCTTTTAGGTCCAGTTTTTTTTTAATTACAAAACCGAAGTACTAATTATTTTTTCTTATGAAAAGACATAAGCAGTTAACCTCAAAGGATTTAGTGCTGGCCTTTCTTAGACATTGATGATACTATTTATTTTTTTAAAAGTTATTTTAAAAAGATAACATGATGAAATCACAGTTGCTTTATGATTTTGTAAATAGCTCAGGTGAGTCTTTTTATATTAAAAGAGGATTTTTTTTCTAAGAACCTGGGGAAGGTACCACAGACTGCATTCACAGCTTCCTTCTCCTCATCTTGGCACAGCCAGTCCTTAACCTGGGGAAACTCAATAAATATTATAGACTGTTCTGAAAACCTACAGTGAAACGTTAGCGTGAAGGGGCCTTCATAATGGTCCAGAGTTATCTCCTGCTTGCAGCGTGGAAGGCCGAGGTGCAGAGCGGGTGGAGACCTACCTGTGGTCTCTAAGGGAAGTGATGGGCAGACTTGAGGATCATGCATACCGGTGGCTAACCTACGGTCCACCACAGCCTACCATGGCGACACTTAGTCTTCCCCAAACTATGAACAGAATCCAGTGAAGTGGAACTGGCTCAGCTTTTATTTGAACATTCATCACTTGTATATGCATTTAAGGAAAAAGATGGTGTTTTGTCTAATTTGGCAAATGAAGGCTTGTGGTTTGCCGGCATTCAACATGGCACTTGGTTTCTTTCTCTCTTGCAGACAATTCAGTGTGGCTCTGAATCCGGTAGGTGCACTAGGAAATGGGTATGTGGGGCTTTACATTGAAAGCACAGTTGCACTTTTAAGGGACCCAAATCCTGGCAGTGGGTCATTAGGGACCAGGCGCAGGGTAAACCATTGCTTTGTTAACTAATGCGGGTGAAGCTTCTACCTGCCCAAGGCAGAGCTCTCAGGGTTTTGGGTGGGCTGGCCTCCTGGCAGGAAGAGGCACAGGCAGGGCAGGAATCACCATGCAAGACAGAAAAGAAAGGCTGCCTCTCCTCAGAGGGAGATCAACGGCCGTGGGATGGACGTCACTTATAGCTGGGAACAGGAAGCAAATATTTTAGAGAAGGAGGAGTGTTGGGGATGGTAGCATCTGAAGAATGAGTGGGCTTCTGCCCAAGAAATATGGATACACAGCATGAGCTGAAGGAGAGATGGTACTGGCAGAAACTAGGAGGTAGGAAGGAGTCATGTGGGCCAGCTGGCTGGAGTCCAGGCTGAAGCATGAGGAAGGCAGGACTGATCCTCATAAACATACCAAATACATCAGATACAGACATACGTACACAGGGACCTGGAGTGATCCCACGTGCTCTGCAGGCTGGGGCCAGGAGGTGAGCATCACCTCGGCTGTATACCAGCCAGCACTGAGAGGTGTCTGGCCTACCTTAGCAGGAAGAAGAGATGAATTGTGAGTGAGGGGTGGGTCAGAGTGTGTCACACAGAACAACAGGTGGCACTAGACTGGGCTGGAGAGGGGGTGTCATGACCAGTCTCACCTTCTCCTAGGACCATCTCCAGAGTGGATGGTCCGACATACTCTGACCCCAGGAGACTTGAGGGGCCTCCGAGTGGAACCTGTTAAAAGCAGTGATGTGATGGAGGACTATTCAATTTTCATGAACATAAGCTGGATACTCCGGGCTGATGGTAAGTTGCATCAGTTAAAGATAAGGCCTAAAGTGTTTACTAAAGCAGAAATGGGCAGATTCTACGACTCATTACTTCCCCTCTAGTCCCATACCCAACAGGATACATACATGCATGCACCAAAGCCACATACTAGAATGTTCATAGTAGCAGTATTCCTAACAGCCAAAAAAATGGAATGCATCAAATGCCTGACAGTAGAATTGGAATCACAAAACAGAATCCAGTATAGCAATGAGCAAGAACAATCTATAACTATACACAGTATGGAGGAATCTCACAGACAGAAGAAGCACACATGCCTGCAGTCGCAGCCATCAAATGATTCCATTAACAAAAAGAGCAGAACAGGCAAAACTACTCTAAGTGGTCGGAAGTCAGGACAGTGGCTACTCTCGGGTGAGGAGTGACTGAAAGGAGGCCTGGGGGACACTCCTGGGGAGTTTCTTTACCTGGGTACTGGCTGCATGAGTGTGCAAACTCATCAGGTACTACACTTGTGTGCTTTTCTGTATGTTATGCTAGCCTTCATGGAAAAATGGGTTAAGGCCAGAGAAAACCCCCCAGGTTTAGGAAAACGTAACTTTTACACCTCCCAAATGGCATCATGGAGGTCCTGGCATTTCCCAAGGCACCTTGTGAGTTCTTTGGAAGAACCAATCCTTGGGGCCTAAAGACCATGTCTGTGTGTTCCACCCACTAAATTCAGCGAAATTCCATCGGGTCAGTAATCTGGGAGTGCCAGGCACGGATTGATGAGTCAGCTATAGTCCCTACCCAGTTGGATTCTCAGAGGGTCAGGAGGAGGCAGACACTGGCACAGACACAGTCAGAGGGATCCCAGCAGGACCTGTGCTCCAACTGAGGGGGTGGGAGGGAGAGCAGGAGAGGGCCCTGGTGAAACCACATTAAAGTCAATGTTGCAGTAAGGCATTTGGCTTCATCCCTGGCATAGAGCGAGCTCATTTTTGTTAGCTGTTGTTATAGGTGGTGGTGCATGAGTTGGGCCTTGAAGGAATAAGACTTGGAGAGGCAGAGAATAGGAGGCGAGGGCATTCCAGGGAGAAGGATCAGCATGGATAAAGGTGCGGCCTGAACAGGCACAGCTGGTGATGACACTCTGGAAGGCCTCTGTGGTGTTCTACAAAGCAGCCTGTTCCTCTTAAAAGAGACCCAAAATAGTGCAGAGTTAGAGTCACCTCTGCAGGTTATCTGTGAAATCAGGCTCAACAATGAGGAAGAAAGGCTTTGGAACTGAAATCCATATTCTGCCGCTGATGGACTCTGTAAGCTAAGGCAACACTCCCTGAAATTCCCTAAGCCTCACTCACCCCATCTGTAAACTGGGGACAACCACAGGGCCTACCCTGGAGGGCTACGGTGAATGTGAACTAAGATGAGGCAGGGTAAGCTGTCTAGCATCAAGTCGGCCACATAGGAAGTGCTAAATATACAACTGCCCCCTTGCTACCTCGGCAGCCAGCATCCGCTTGCTGAAGGCCACCAAGATCTGTGTGACGGGCAAAAGCAACTTCCAGTCCTACAGCTGCGTGAGGTGTAATTATACCGAGGCCTTCCAGACTCAGACCAGACCCTCTGGCGGCAAAGTAAGCACTTGGAGACACTTGGCTAATTGTCACTAAAGCCAGGTCCTTTGCTGGGGAGTGTGGATCCTGTGCCACACACACACACACACACACACACACACACACACACACACACACACACACACACACACGCTGGTGAACAGCTATAGCCTGGAGACTTGAGCAGGCCCCCTGGGTTCATATCCCATTTCTGGCCACTTCTCTGCTTTGTGCCTTGGGCAAGACAGCATCCCTGGGCCTCAGTTTCCCCAACAGCAAAGTGAGGGGAACTGAACATAACTTACATCCGGGCTCTAGAATTCCACACTTCTCTGATTTTATGAGTTATACTGGCAAATTTTGTGGGGTCTATTTCCTTAGCAGACATTGGCTAGAGACATGAATTTCAGCAGGAGGTTAAGGAATGAAATCATAAATGAAAAGGACTTGGAAACTCAGGGGTTCCTGCTTTGCCTTGCAGTGGACGTTCTCCTACATAGGCTTTCCTGTAGAGCTGAACACGCTCTATTTCATTGGGGCCCATAATATCCCCAATGCAAACATGAATGAAGATGGTCCCTCCATGGCTGTGAACTTCACCTCACCAGGTAAACTTCCTCACTCTTTTCTTATTCTTGTCTGGCTGGGACACCTGCTTTGGGGCATGTGGTTTGGTAGAGAGGCCAGGGTACCCTGGACATGGTGTTCAGCCTTGCTGAGCTTTGCTTACTCATCTGAAATATGGACACAATAGTAACTGCACCTCACTCACAGAGGAGAGGACTAAGTCAGGGAAAATGGAGGGGAAAGCCCACTCCCGTGTGTCAGGCGCTGTGCTGAGCACTTGACATGCATCATCTCACGTAAGCCTCCAACAGCGCTGAGGTGGGGATAGCCCCGTTTTATAGATGAAGAAAGGGAGGGCCTCAGTAACTTGCCCAGTGTTACACACACAGTAAAAGTGAAGCTGACCTTTCAAACTTCGGTCCTTCTTGATTGATGCACTGTAGCCACTCTTTGTCATTGATGTAAAACGTTTGTTCTGGTCTCGGCTTCCTGGCAGGCTGTGTAGTTTGACAGCGTGTGGCTGGTCTCTGAGGGTGTGTGGACTCCAGGAGGCTCTTAGGCTGCAGTAAAGAGGCAGGGTGGCACAGCGTGCTGGATTCTTACCCCTGCTCTATGACACCCGATCAGCTCTCTGGTGTCACACCTGCAGTGTCACGTATGGGACTGGGGCAAGGCTGAGACAGGATCGTGCGTATGCAGGGCCCAGCATGGTCCTTGGCTGCAGCAATTCCCATGCCACCTCCACCCAGGCTGTTGGGGTGTTCAGTACCTGTTCAGTACCCCATGCCTGACCCTGTCTCATGTACAGCATCAAAGCCAAAGGGGGCAATTTCTAATCTGTCATTGTTCCTTGAGACTGTGAACCAGTATATTCTTGGTATCACATCATTTACCACACAGTCGTTCCCAGCATTCTTGATGAGACCAAATCTCATTTAAAAATTTTTATATTTTGGAGTAATTTTAGATTTACAGAAAAGTTGCAAAGACAGTACCAAAAATTCCTGTATACTTTTCACAGTTTCCCCTATCGTTAACATCCTACATTTCCATGGTTCATTTGTCAAAACTAGGAACCAAACTTTTGTATATTTTTGTGACTCTAGACTTTAGTTGGGTTTTACCTTCTTTTCCATTCATGTTCCAGTTACTTTTGGTCCCCTGTGCCTCCTTGTGTCCTGTCTGGTATGTGACAGTTTCTTAGTCTTTCCCTGTCCTTCATGACCATGACAGTCCTGAGAAGTGCTGGCCATGCACCCCACAGGATGTCCCCTGATCTGGGTTTGTCTGACGCTTGTCTCATGATTAGGCAGGGGCTCTGGGTGTTTGGTGAGAATCCCGCAGAGGTGAAGCAGCCTTCTCATCACATCTGGTCAGGACGTCACCACTGGTGCTCACCCCCATCATTTCCTTAAGTGGTGTCTGCCAGGCTTCTGTATCAGTCTACTCTTATTTTTCCCTTTCTCTAGTTTTTGGAAACAAATCATTAAGTCTACCCCTCCACAGGGATTGGGGTGTTCGGGGTGGGATTGAACTCTACCTCCTCTTTATGGATGTTACCAAATCTCATTTTTAAAGAATGGTTGGTTTCCAAGTCTTCTCTTGAGGGGATCACAGATACTGTTTTGATAGAGACTGTATTTAAATTAGACTCTGGTTATCACCTCATGGGTAGATAATCTTCTGTTTAATAGTATAATGTTAGCATCTCATTTAAATCTGCTCTCTTACCTCACACCTGGAACGTTCTGGCAATTTGTTATAGGTGTGATGAGCATATATATGTACACACTTATTGGCAAGGGGGAGGAGCAGTTTTTGTTTTCTAAAATGTAAAAATGTTCAAATTTCCAGGCTGCCTAGACCACATAATGAAATACAAAAAAAAGTGCATCGAGGCAGGTAAGTAAATACAGCATTTGCTTTTGTTATTAGAAGAAACTCATAACTTGAGCCAGCACAGCTCAAGTTTTTTTTTTAGGATCAAGGAACTGAGGTCTAGAGTGGGGCTGTTATGAATCCAAGTTGCTCAGACAGTGAAGGCTGATCCCCAGCCAGCCCTGCGCCCACTGAATCCAGCAGCCTGTCCAAGGATGGACAGACTCTTGGTAGGTTTATGTGGGGAGCAAGTCACAGAAAAACACCCTCAACACCTCCCACCCTTGGTTAAAGTAACATTTTAGCCCAAACCAAAATTAAGGTGGTGCCAGTCAAAGGCCCTTCCTGCCTGGACGGGAATCTGTAAGTCCTTCCCCAGCTCAGACACCACTCAGTACCACTGAGCTATGGCCATTGGGATCCTGTGCACCTTCAGCCTGGGTTTGCAAACATTCAAGGTGCTAGTGTTAGCTACAGTAATGACCTAGAACCATGCTTTTAACCTGTGACCTCACAGGACTTCACCTCTCCTAGGCCAGACTGTTAGAACCTGCCCCTACTCTTTAAATTTTGAAATAATCCCCTTCAGAATAATCAGTCCTAAGTATCCAATTTCCAAGGAGTTTACCAGGATTTATGCATTTCTGGGTAATACAGTCTTAGGGTGCTAATGAGATTAGTGGTACTTGGGGGGATCGGTCCCTGTCTTGTGGCACCCACACCCCCAACAAGGCACCGCTGCGAACCCTGGCTGACTGAGCTTGCTGGAAGGCAGACTTCGAGCACCGTGCTTCCTCTCTTGCCTCCTGCTGTGAGAGATGTGGAGTATGAACACTGGGGGATGTGAGGGGGTCTGGGGGTCTCCAATCAGTCCTAGTTCCCAAATCCTAAAGACAGTTCTGAGCTAGGGCCTGAAATTGTCTCCTGGGTGGGGAAAACAATGCAAACTATTCTAGATCCTGTTCCTGGAAATTTACTGAGTGCTAATTTGCAAACCACATGAGTTGAAACAGCCCACTTTTTCTTAGAGTAGGCCTGTCAGGGTATCGTCTTAAGCTATGAGGCATTTCCTTGTCTCCTGATATTGGGTAAAGCTGTGGCAGGATGCTCTGAAGGAGGGAGCTCCTGGAACCCAGAGTGTTCTAGTAGCTGTGGTCCTGATCCTGAATTCACTTGCTCTATAAACTGAGATATGTCTAACCTGTGGCTCCTGCTACCCATCCTGGAAAGGAGGAAATCCTGACCCCAGCCTTTCACTCAGAATGATGTTGAGAAGTGAGCTGTAGAACCCAGACTATGCCTCGCACCACCCCCAGCCCAGGAAAGCTGCTTTCAGCAAAAGTTGGTGACATAGGTCACCAACTTTTGCTTAAAACTTTTCCTGGGCAGACATTACATTAAGATGATAAATAAAAGGTACCTTGTATAGAAGAATCTGGATCTCTTGGATGTGTGCCTGAGAACTTAGAGCTGTATCTGTCAAGCCCTTTTGGGGACTGAAATGCACCTCCATCCTTGTGATTCTCTCTCAACTCACAGGAAGTTTGTGGGATCCAAACATCACCGCTTGTAGGAAGAGTGAGAAAATGGTAGAAGTGAATTTTACAACCAGTCCCCTTGGAAACAGATACATGGCTCTTATCCAAAATACCACTGTAATCGGCACTTCTTATGTGTTGAAGGTACATTTCCCCTGCTTCATTTCCCTACCAACACCCCCATCCTCAACCTCCAGCCCTCCCCACCTTGTTGAAGAAGAATGCAGATTCCCTGGACAGATTCTTTTGAGAGAGCACAGGCAGGACTGTCTGTTATCCAGATGTGCTGGGCTATTTTGACTAATTTAAACAAAGAAAAACAAGTCCCCGGGGGTCATCCCCAGAAACGACCCTGTGAATCTAAACCCAACCAAAACTAGAGGTCTCAGAAGTATGGCATGAATCCTGATTCACAGTTTAATGAGTTCAACGCCAGTTTGGGAAGAGCAGTGTTTTCACTGGCAGTCTTTGATCTGCCATCTCATATGGCTCCTAATTCTTGATTTTGTCTCACTCACCAGCACCAGAATGAACAAACTCGAACTTCTGTGGTGGTTCCAGTGACCAGGGAAAGTGAAGGTGCTGTGGTCCAGGTAAAGTTGAATGAGATGCCCTGGGAAGGGGCGGGAGGGGACTGAAGACCTACGGCACGGCTGTGAGGTACCTTGGAGGAGTCCTTTCTAGTTGGAGCAGATGAGTTCTCTCCCCAGCTCGCTTCTGCCAGCAGTCTACATTAAGTGATGCTCACAGGGAGTCCTGGCCTCAGTCTTCACAGTGAGGTAGGGAAGCTGACTTACTGTCACAGTCCTTTTTGCTTCTGAGTGGCTGTTGACTTTCCAAAGTGCTTTTATTCCCATTTTCCTCAGAGGAATTCTGAGACAGGAGTACCAATTTATTTCCCCAAACCTCTGTTTTCACCACAAATTGAAGTAACAAAGGATTTGAAGTCAGAAGGCTGTGGTTCCCGATCAACTTATGAACTTTGCAGGGCAACTCTGTTCTCTCAGGGCCTGAGTTTACTCTGCTGGTGAACAGGAAATTGGAGTAGCCGATGCTCTCAGGGCTCTTTCAACTCCAAGCTTATGCCATGGGGCCATGGAGGGCCTGGGTGGGACACAGCTACACACAACATAAAAGGAGCTTTTGTTCTTCATCCTCTGGGACTTACAGGCAGCGCTTAGACACACCAGGTGGAGCAGATAACTGTCAGCACGTTCTGGCCGCACCCCTTTTCCAGGGAACCCGACTCTCCTTGTCCCAGGGGACTTACCAGTCATAAATCAGACTTGGGTCAAGAGGAGTCCCACCACTGTTTTTTTAAGAGGACATATTTGCATATGTATTAGGATGTGACCTAACCCTTTTAGATAAGGAAACAAACATGTTAGCAACATGTACAAGGTTTAGGGTCGCAACCCAGGAGTCTTAGCAAGTGTTTGGTCTTCGGCCACTGGTCTGGATTTTAGGGCTTTGTTTGAAAGTATGACCAAGGGGGAAAAAATGTCCTATTAGAATGCTAGAGAGGGGTTGAAGCCAGAGAAAAAAATGACGAGAAATTCTGGTGGAAGTAGGAATCATGCTGAGACTGAAGCATGGTGAGAGCTTTCTGAGCCCCTTATTTCTCCGCAGCTGACTCCGTATTTCCATACCTGTGGCAATGACTGCATCCGACGCAAAGCAGTCGTTATGCTTTGCCCACAAGCAGAGGTCCCCTACCCTCGGGATCACAGTAAGTGCCCAGCCATTTCCATGAGCCCATCAAAGAGGCTCAGGAAAGGAAGGCCTGTCCCCACCCCCATTCAACATGTGACCGGCTGTGTGTGGGGGAACATGAGGGAGAGTCCCTGCCTCCGTGGGCTGAACAGGGTGCCAGAAAAGACAGTAGTGCTGTGCCCAAGAGCTGCAATCTGAGTAAGAATAAGGCTTTGTTTATAAGACTGAGATCCTTTACCTAGCAGGGAATAACAAGAAGGGGGAAAAAAAATCAATAGTGCAAAACAGATGTTCAAAGTGCCACAAGGATCTGCTGAAAAGTCACTAGTGTAAAAGGACCGATTATATGAGGGAACCCATGTTTCCCTGCGTTCTGACTTTCTTATCTGTCTCAGTGGCCCAGGCCTGGCTGTTAATGTAACTTGATGTGGTTACACAGTCAACATTTGGATAACAAATTAGGAATAGTGGCACCAAAAGACACTGGTGTCTCACTGGTGTCTGGGAGCAGCTTATTCTGGAAAATGTCTCTCTAAATTTAGAGATGTTAGTTTTCACTGCAGGTAAACAAATAAAATGCTTCCAGAACTAGCCCAGGGGTGGCGTCAAAAGTGGAAAAGTGTTTTTCTTAGAAACCCAGCCTCCTAACAGTCCTGACTGCTATGTGGGCCTAGTACCTATGGATTCCTGAGCACTTTGACACGCCGGAGCTTACCTGATCCTCAACATTCCTGTGATGGGGTGGCATTACCCTCCACGTTTGTCAGCCTAATAAACAGCCTTTAAAAACACCGTCTGTGCATACTATATATTAAGTAATTGCACCCCAAATTACATTAATTTGTCAAAGAACAAAAAAACGAATGTAAACTCTGGTTACCAGAGTGAAAATGCCTGCGTAAATATGAAGTGAGAGGCCAAAGTGATTTTAGAGGACTGTTCCTAATCTCCTGGGTCCCCTAGCCCTATTGAGAATCTAATGAAAGACCTGGACACTTTACAGAAAAACATACCGATCTGCAGACCCCCTCTAGAGATCTACTAACCCCTGGTTTTAAAGGGACCAAAACTTACACAAAGCATTGAGCAAAATTTTGTTTCCAAATAGGAGAAAAATTTGGATTGTTTTGCTGAAGATGAGCGAGTTCTGTTTTCTCTAGGCAGAAGCGTCTTGGGTGGCTGGCTGCCTCTCCTCCTCTCGGCTCTGCTGGTGGCCACATGGCTGCTGGCAGTTGGGATCTACCTAACCTGGAGGCATGGTAAGGGTTACAGTTCAGTTCTTTAGAGAAACCTAGATGAGGAAGTAACAATGAATTTTTTGTAAAAGAGATTCCTCCGGAGGCAATCACATTTTGGCATTAGACAAGAGTCAGACAACATTTATTTAATGCCTTAGAGCTCCCCTAAAGACTGATACAATGACTGGATTGCATCTGCTAAGGGAAAGCGGGGATCGGGACCTCCAGATCTGCAGACCATCACCTGTTTCCTTTTTTACCATCAAGGCATCTACAAGGACTGAAATGGGCCAAAGATAGCTAATAACAAATTGCACTTTACCGGTGATAGGTACTCTATGTTAGTTCCTCCTTTTTAAAAATAGTTCTTCCAATAACACTCACTTGGGTTCATATACTCTAAGGATATGGCCAACTCTAAAACACTGAGGACCTGAATAAGAAATCAGAGTATTTATATAGATACAGAGTTAGAGGGAGGTCCACTCAAAACCTCTTCTTCTCCTCCCCTCCACACATAGACAATATAAATGCAGACTTTGTGCTGTCACAGATAGGACAAGATTAATCCAATGTTGTTTCTGAGCTAAGTAAGCCACATGGAAGTCTGACCGTAGAAATACTTGTATTTAGGGGGCAATGTTTGACCTGTATCCATAACAGTAGTTTCATACCTAGTATCCGCTTTGTAGCACACACAGGACAGAATCCCAGTTGAATTCCAGCTGAAATGGGGTACCACTTAACCTTACAGAACTGTAAATAAACACCACCTGTAGGTAGAAGATGGAACAACTTCTGAGTTGATCCAACTCAAGATGAGATGTGAAGGACAAGTGGTCAACTGTCCCTGTTCATATATGACACTAGAAATACTAAAGTTACAATCACCCACCTGACACAGACCACCTTAAACCTAAACAGTTTCTATGAATTTATTTGAAAAGATACGGCTTGATTAAGAATTATTCAGTGACAGGGATTTAGAAAATACATCTTTTACAGTATCTTTAAGGTTTAAGCACTGGTGTGTTTCAGCTGATGTGTACAAAAGGAGCATCAGGGATCTCTTCCTCTCTGGCAATAACATCCCTGGTGCTCCAGCAAGGGATCATTTACCAGCGATGGTTTAGACTAGAGTGAAAGAAAGCCTGCTACTTGTTGTTCACAGATAACAAATGTGTTTCTCCCCCCACAGAAAGGATCAAGAAGACTTCTTCCCCTACTTCCACTCTACTGCCCCCCACTAAGGTTCTTGTGGTTTACCCATCGGAAATATGTTTCCATCACACGGTTTGTTACTTCACTGAATTTCTTCAAAACCACTGCAGAAGTGAGGTTATCCTTGAAAAGTGGCAGAAAAAGAAAATAGCTGAGATGGGTCCCGTGCAGTGGCTTACCACTCAGAAAAAAGCAGCGGATAGGGTCATTTTCCTTCTTTCCAATGATGTCAACACCATGTGTGATGGTACCTGCGGCAAGAGTGAGGGCAGTGCCCGTGAGAACTCCCAAGACCTGTTCCCCCTCGCCTTTACCCTCTTCTGCAGCGATCTGAGAAGCCAAACTCATCTGCACAAATATGTGGTGGTCTATTTCAGTGAAGCTGATACCAGAGACGACTACAGTGCGCTTGGCATCTGCCCCACGTACCACCTCATGAAGGACGTTACCGCTTTTCGCAAAGAGCTTTTCCATATCAAGCAGCATGTGCCGGTGGGGAGAAGGCTGCAAGCCTGCCACAACAGCTGCTCCTCTCTGTAGCCACCCACGAAGCAGGTGACCTTAAAGCCTTACTACCCCTCCAATTACAGGGAAAAAAGCATCTGTGATGATTCTGAAGTTTCCTGTACAGGTTACTTGTAGGGAGAATTACAGTCAAACCTTGAACCACCCAGGGATTAAGGATTCTGACATTTTAACTCTTACAACTTTTTCTCTGAAAGCATCTTTTTCTTAATGCAGAGATCACCAAAAGGCTGTTTGTATTAGTATTTGTATTTTCCTAGGAATGCTTATTTTTTTCACATAGTCCAAGACTGTGTCTGCTCTAGAATGTGGATCAGTTACAGGTGGATGACTGTTAAAATGTAAATTATCCTTAATGGGCCATGCCACTCCTTCCAATACACGTCTTACAGATAAAGACCACAATGAAGAAGCATAGTGTCCAGATTCATAAGCAACTACCTCGTACTGCCTGAGACAATACATTTAATGTGAACGTTCACTTATTTGTCATAATCAGTTTTCTGTGCCTGTAAAAGGAAGCAGACATGGCTTATGTCAAAACTTGGACCAGAAACCAACTTGAATCAACACCTACCAGTTATAAGAGCAATATGCTATTAGGTGAAAAACTATCATAAACAGAAATACTTAATATGCTTTTAGAACTAAGTAGCCAATACTAAATTGTATTGAAGCAGCCTAGAAACATAAATAAGAAGAAACATAAATAAAATCAGTATTGTATAAATTTAATTATTTTGTTAAAAACCTAAAAACAAAAAGCAAAAAACAGCAAAACAATTTTCAAATTGAAGGCAAACATCCCAAGTAGTACTAGCACGTAAAAATTGTTACACTGGCAGACTCTTCGTTTCCGACCTACTGAGCAGATCCTTAGGATGATTTATGTAAAATGCTCCAGTGCCAGCATTTTTCCACGTCCTAAACCTTAAACCTCTCACCATCCTTACTCTTTCTATATTCCCCTTCACCTGCATCTCTTATTTGTACCTACATTCATCTTACCCCACCCCCATTCTTGGGAGCGAGAAGGTGCCTAGCAGAGAGTGGCAGGAATCACGTATCCTCTGCATCCTCCCAGGTGTCTGAGCCCCCAGGCTGTGCTCACTGGCTCCTGTCTCCAAACCTCCTTCCTTTTCTCTGGCCAGGGGCTCAAAAGGCTGGACCAAGGCCTGGACCACTGGTGGTAACAGCTGTCTGTATTTAAACTTTAGTTCAGACTGCTCACAGATTAAGGTCAACTGATCATACTGAACAAAAAGAGCTCCAAAAACTTTCACTTCATTTTCAGATAAAGGAAAATTAGGGACCTGATGATTAAGTTAGTAATTCCAACAGTCACCTTGCTTTTCTGTATGACATATTAACAAGTCTAAATTATACAAAAATCATTTCTACTTGGCTTTAGGAAGAAAATGAGTTTCCTTTTATAGTTTTTGTTCCATTTGGGTCAAATAATGATTGTTCTCCTTCCCAAGCCCACCCCAGATCATGCTGGTAACAAAAACCAGCCAGCCCAGACTTAAATCTTTGCCTCTGAAAATCTAGACCTGAATGGGCCCCAAACTTTTTTGTAATCCAAGAGAAAATGAAAATTTTTTTAAAAAGAAGCTTCTCTTCCTATCTGGAATTCCAGCAGCACACAAGAGTCATGACGTAAGTGCTTGTTGTACTAGACAAGAGAGAAAATGCGTAACCAGACATTGCTCACAATTTGGGTACACAATCACACACCCAACCCTCACCGTCACAGGAGACTGCCTGATGACACTCTGAAGGCAACCTATATGAAAGACTTCACCACTGAGAACTGCTCTACTGCAGCATTTTACATCATCTGAAGTTTGAGACCCTGAGAAAGGCGCAGAGTTTACCACTGGAGTTAATATTTATTCTCAAATGTCCTGACTACAAAAGCAGCTCAGTTTTTACACCAATGTCATGTCCTCACATAAAAGTTAAAATTCATTAAAATAAAGTTAAAATTTTCATGAACCTTATGCACTAGGTCAATAAATTAGAATACAAATATTCTATAAGAGTCTTTTATACCACGAGGCATGTTTTTGGTCTTCAACAGTGACTGTTCTGTCCATTTCACCACACAAAAGCAGCTCGTTCTCGTAGCATGCGAACACCAAAACGCTGCCATTCTCTCTGATAAATCCACAGTTCCTGTGTCGTATCCAAACAAGCCAACACTGCCCCTCCTTTCCATGCAATCAGCCGGGGATCCATGTCCTAGGGAAGTGATACACAAGGATATTTCGATGTAAGCAGGTGACACATACACTTAATCATTTATTTGAATTTGGGGGTAAAAAGAGCCCCGCTGAGTCAATACCTAATAAGCCAGATTTTCAACTTGCATTAAAGACCCATGAAGGACCCATGAAGTACAGACATCTTTCTATTTCAACTGACAAGAAAACTTTTTAGTTTTTATTACTGAAGATGCTACTATTCACTACTCACCATCATTCCACAATGGTTCCTATAGTCAGGAACATATGTAAGGAAATATTTTATTTTAAAGTTTCAGTGTAATAAATATATCCCACAATCCCTCCCTGAAGATTAAAATAAACATATTCCCAGGAATTGTCAGTGAGATACAATAAAATACAGGAACAATCTGTTTCTAAATTCCTGAATGTGTTTCTTTTCAAGACAGTTCAACAGCAAAAGATCTCTGACAACCACCTGGCCCATGGAGCAGCAGGAAAGCCTCAATATGAAAGAGATAAAGATGGAATTGTTCTGACTGACAGCTGAGAAGGGTCAGACTTTTCCCTGCTCCACCCAGTGCTTTTACAAAGGTGGAAGTCAGTCATGGTAGTCTGGAGGACACAGCAGGGACTAAAACCCAGTAATCAGGATCCCTAGTCCACAGCTCCTTTTACCACCTCTGTGACCTGCTGAAAGTAATTCTTCCACCCGCTCCAAGCCCTCAAGAACTCCCCAGACACAAACTCATGCGTCCCAGGATTTTCTGTCCACATATGACATAACAATTAATCAATGCTGTTTCATCTGCATAGAGTCCAACTTGCACTAAAAACAACATACCTTCGGTCTCGTGATCACATCCACATTTTCAATAATTCGCCTGAATGAAGGTGGCATTTTATTGAGAATTCTGTGCTGCAGAAATTCTTGAGCTTTATGAAACATCAAACCACCTCCCACCACCAGGATGGAGCTGTACATCTTCTTTTTGGTATCATCAGATGCTGAAAAGACAGTGAAATCCCTTCCACACTTTTTCTCTGTCCATCACCACCCTAGACCAAGCCACCATCATCTCTTGCTTGGATAACTGCAGGAGCCTTCTTGGCCCTCTACAACCCATCCCTCAACAATGCTACAGTGCAGCCAGAAGAACCTTGCAAAACACAAATGTGGGCATGTTGCTGTCCCCACCCCTCACCCTGCTAATAGCAGCATTAGGACCAAAATCTCTAAGGGGGCCTACAAAGTCCAGCATGGTGTCTACCCAACACTTTTATGGCCTCCTCTTTGCACCCTGCTTCCCAGCCACACTGGCCTTCACATAGGCGGCTTCTTCTTCTGCCTGGGATGCCACCCAACCTGTGACAAGAGAACACCCCACTCCCCGCTAGATCTTTCTCAAGTGGCTCTTCTTCAAGAAAGCCTTCCATGCCTCGCATTCTCCACACCTCCTCCTGAGTAAAAATTCCCTATTAAATCCCTCAATCAGAAGCTCTCAAAATCAGTACCCTTTAGTTCAATTTTGTAGCACCTGCTAGTTATAATTTCACACCGTGTGATTATTTGACTTCTTTTGGTCTCCTGCACTAGGCCTCTATGAGGCCAGAAACCAATTGCTAACATCTGACAATGCAGGCATAAAGTTGGTGCTCAACAGTTTTTGAATTAATATGCTGCAGTGCAAAACTACACCCCAGCCTGAACCCTGCTCTCTCCCGGCTCCCCAGATGTGCTTACAACAACAGTCTATGCTATGAAGGATGGCTTTATCCAGGCCCAGAGCTTTCCCTTCAAACAGTGAAATGGCTGTCTTCCTGGACATCAGTGCAGTGAGAGCCTCCTCAGAATCATTGCCAGGCATCAAGCAGTCTCCCTGCGAGGACCCCAAATCCACCTCCTGGGAATGCAGTCTTTCTGGAAGATCAGAGGACTGGCCACGAAGATCCCCTTCAAATCCAATGGGTTTAGATGCAGACTTTCGATCAGCAGTAGCTTTTGCAGACTTTAAAGCAATCAAAAGGACAATCAGAGAGATGGTAAGACTATAATAGAACACTGTTGATGTTTCCAGCTAGATCCATCCCTCCCTACCTCACTAATCTACACCACATAAAACAAAAGCTGTGCCTGCAGAGAGGAAACACACCACAGTATATGACCAAGCACCCAGTTCCCACCCCTGGATAATCTGGGAGTGACAGGCGGTGTGCAGAAGATGAGGACATGCTGACAATTCCAAAGCAATCACTGGCAGGCAGGCAGATCACAGAACTTTACTCTTATTGATTGGGTTTTGAAACTGAAAAGTCAGCGTAGATCAACTTTTTCACCTTTGAACTGAGTTTTTATGTGGACTGGTGGCTGTTACAGATCCTCATTTCCAGATCTAATCTAGTAACTTCATGTTCAGCTTTGGGATAGGAACCAAGACTAGAAAAGGTTTACTGCCCTCTACTTCTCCCCATCATGAACTGCTGTTTCATCAGCAGACAAGAGCTTTAATTTGTACCGTTGCATCAGACATCCTATTCTTAGAATCAGTTTTGGACAAAGGAATTCAGCTCTTTGTCTGTGCTACCCAACTTCTAAGTGATAATTAAAAAATAGATGGGATTTTATTGAAAATACCACTGGATAAATATTCAAAAGAAATAATGCAAGCCAACAGGGAAGTATCCTCATTAAATTAACTTTAAAATGTGTGACTGGTATTCTGAAAACTGGTTTGATGTCTGCTGAATAAAGACATCTGTCATCTGGATTTTAAACATAGACTTCATTTCATCTACAGCCCTAAAAACAGTTATCAGCTTTAGTATGCTGTCAGACGAGAGTGACTGCAATGATCCATTAATTCGGGCAAACTTCTGCACATCCAAACTGCCTCCTCTCATACCAGAATTAACACAGACCTGTTCTTGCTTGCTCTGAGTGGCCAGCAGGTAATGTTCATCATGAGGATCCTCAGGGTCACCCTGGGATCTGTGCTGCAAAGTTGTCATTTTCTGTCCAACAATTCCAAAAGTTGCTGGATAAAATAAAGCCATCGGAGCCTGTGCATAGAAGGAAAGAATGACCAACCAAGAATACTGCCTCCTGAAAAAACTGGTCCATCAAATTTTGTTCTTCCACAAACTAAGTTGGCAAATCAGGTCCTATAAGTTAGACCAAGTGAGTGCTCTCTTTTGGGAGTAGCATAACTTCTTCAGTGCATGACAGGCCAGAAAACTCACTTCTCATCAAACTGAATGGGTGATATGACACCAGAGAGAGAGAGATCTCACAGTAAATGTAAAATAATTGCCTAGTAATCTACTTTACAATTTCCTAATAAGAATGGTGCCTCTCTCTAAATAACAATTCATCACATAGTGGCCAACTAAAAAGATGGTCCTCAGATCTGTTCTAATCTGTATTTTATCAGTGGCTTAAATGTTGGGTTAGCAGCTAAAAAATCTACAACCAGCTGACATTCTGACCTCATAAGGTTTCCAGCAAGTACATATCCTCTCAGTCTGACTGAACCTGGCTGGCTTTCTATCCATAGAAATATACACTCATATGTTACCTGGAGTTTTTCATCTCCTAATCGAAACTGGTAAAGAAGGGCAGGGGAATCTGGATGTCGAATCTGAAACTCATGGTCCTGAAGGCCAGAGATGTCCTGATTTCAGGAAAAGATGATGTCAGTCAATCAGTAAAAGTGCATGTAAACTCCTCAAATGACAAGCCTCTCTGCCATCTAAATCTCACCTATAAAAGGGGTGCCCTACAACTTTCTATCACTCCCATTGGAACTTAACGAGAGTTCAACCGTACTTTGCTTCTTTTTTAACATTTCTGAAATTCCCACCATCTGTGTTCATGTTTTCCCCATTATCAATACACACTAATACAAATAATGGCCCAAACCAATAAGCAAATTCCCTTAATAACTGGGAAATGTTACTCTGTCTTATGTTTCTCAAATTTCTTTTTAAATTCAGAATTATATTTGAAAAAGTTAAAAAAAAGTCTAAAACAAATAGCATAAAAAGGTACCAATTCACATGCAGCAATGATTAAATGCTGATTGTTTATAATACTAAGAAAGTGCTTCAGATGAGGCCATTTCATTAAATGTATGTATCTACATATTTACCTGCTACTATTCTTTCCACCTAAAAGTTTACCTTCATCCTTTATTAAAATGACTAGAGATCCTAAAGTGAGATAAATTAGCTAAACTCTCTTAAAAAAAAAAATAGCTGTGTTCCAGAGCCTGAGACATATTATTACAGCTCTGATCTTACCAAAAACTCACTCAAGAGCTTCAGCCTCAAGGCTTTATCAACTTAGATCCAATGGGTAGCGTAATATTGTTAAATTTTTAATTATCTTTAAATATCTCAAATTTTTCCTGAAAACAAAAATAATCAGCAAACTTGATCCCCACCTGATCTAAATGACAAAAAGTTTCTTTAAGGTGCTGCAGAAGAAGGCAATCCATTTTATTTGTTAACTGGCATTCTCTGTAAGGAAACCCAGCTCGCTGCATCAGCCAGTAAAAACATCTTGACACGTCAGATCCACCATATGCCAGACAGAGCCTAGAGTGAAGAGAAAAGGGCACATGGAAATTCTGCTGCTTAAGAAGGTGCAGAGGGTGTTTTGAAAACTCAGGCCCAGTGAAACATAGCAAGTTTCCAGAAATGTTGTAGGAATAAACTAAAGAATGAAAGGACAGAATGAATGGATCAGAGGAAGAAAGCAAACCAGCAAAGACCAGTGGTGAGCACCTAGAAGCAATCATGCTATTTGCAAAAAATCTCCAAGAAACAGAATATGTATTAAATCTAGCTCATTTCCAAATCAGTATGCTTAGCACATTACATGATAGTCATTTGCCTGTCTATGCTCACCAGCACATAGAGATGGCAGGGACACCAGAAGACAAACTTACGGGAGAAAATCTTAGAGAATACTATCCACTAACTGAATGTTTCTACAATTTGGAAAGATCACTGCTGTTTGTTTTGCTGGTAGAAGATCTGGGTCCTGTGTTTTCTCTATACTTTGGGAACTAATGTCATTAAATAACATACACAGATGAGCCAAAACAAGTCATACTGGGTTTTAGAATGCACTGTAACTTGGCATGGCAGGAAATCATTCTCACGGACTGCTTGGGCCCTCATTTAAATTTGTTTCTATGCCGTAGGATTCAAACTACCTATGTGAGGGACAGGAAGAATAAAAGCTTCCTGAAGAAGCCATCCTAGGAGCACAAAACGCTGCAGGGAATCCATATGTGCACTACCTCAATGTGCTCACCTGTGCTGGGCTTGTCTCAGAAAAGACAAGCAACAAACCTGCTTCTGATAGATATCTTATTAACTCCTCCATCAGTGATGACATAATAAAAGGACTTGACAAGTATAAAATTACTTATCAATCACCAAACATAATTATGACAAGAAAAGCAAATACTCAAAATGCTAGCTAGCTAGAGAAGTCAGACCAGAAAACTTATTTTCCCCTATATTACTTGCCTAAATAAAGCTTTGCTTTGAATGTGGTTGGTATTTTTCTGCTAGACTACAGCAAAAGACACAAAGCTAATATACACAGCTCGTCTGTGGAAAAGCACACAACACACACTAGGACTTTCAGGACCTGCTGATTTGAACTCAGATTAGAGACTCCCAATGGGAAGGGTAAAATCAGTTGTTTACAGCCTTGTTAGAATTTGACAGTCTTGCTGGTTTCCTATGAAAAATTTAAGTATGTAATTCCTTAAAAAAAACTTCTTTCTAACTCGTGATGCTTTCTACTGAACAGGCTGTGTGGAGAGGAGCAGGGAATACTACCTCCCAAGTTCCTTACCGAGTGTTCCGATGGGAGACCCCATCCTCCACACAGCACACGCTTGTCTTCTGGTCTCCAACATCTACGATACACGTGCTGCTTAAACCACTTCCAAAGGTGGCGCACACAGACTCCTGATGGACCACAATCCCTAAAAAACAAAAGGTAGGAGAGCAATCAGCTAGGGAGCAGTAAAAATCCCAAGACAAATAGCCAATTAAAGCCTGGGAATCTCTGGGCAAGCATCCAAGCATAACCAACCCTTCCAGAGTAAGTATTTCAATAAAGCAGTGAAACAGATTAACTTTGTCAGGAAAAAAGACAAACAATCTCATTTCAAGCAGATTTCACTGGAGTATCAGACATACCTGAAAAACCCATCTTCATTAGGATCATATTCACTAATTCTTTCACATGCTGTTTATTATAGATATCAGGAATTAACAAGATACATCTATAATACTAAAAAGAACAAAGGGAAAAAAGATAAAATGGTTAACACCCAAGTTGTAAAACTTGTAAAATGAAAAATAAGACAACTGATGTGTCCAAAAAAGGTCCAGAGTGAAGGCATCAACGTGAGCAAGCTTGCTGACTGTGCAGAGCAGTAGAAAGAAACACCAAGAGACAAATAGAATGGGGGGAGTTCAGTGAAGAAGAAAAGATATCCTCAATACTTCAAGGTCAAGAAGGCTTCAAGGATACTGCATTATAGACAACTGAACACAGTGTACTTTTATCAACCAAGAATCTGAGAGACAATCCAATAACTGGGAATTTGTTTACCTTTAAATCTTTCAGGGGGATTTCCAAGTATTTTTGTATTGCATGAGACCATATTACTTCAATATCTGCCAGAACAGCTGTAAGGGAGCCCCCAGGTCCTGGGTGAATATTTAACTGACCTCTTCTGATAGGCCAGTGAATATTGTAACAGTCCAATGGATTGACATACAAGGCCTGGAAAAGAGGGGAAGATGAATACATTGTTAAAATTCTTCTCTCTAGGTTTTCTGGTTTCACATTAAAAAATCCTAAGGCCAGAAGTTATCATTAACAATGCTGACTGTTCTAATTTGAGAGTAGAGTATATAAAATCTCAGGAGCCACTGTCAGTATCTGGTCCTCAGAGCAGGATTACAGAATGGTAGGAAACAACTAGAACTGCCTGGCAAAGCAAGTAAGTTTTAGTAGTAGGATCCAGGTTTACTTCTTCCATTTCATTGTAAAGAAGTATCCTACCTCTTCTCCTACCAGAAACTCAGGATGATGAGATGTGTTCGTCCACTTATTTCCAGAACAGTGATCTAAAATCGCAGGTCGCATCTGCTTGTTGTAGGAGCGTGCCTGAAATAAACAAGGACCAGAAAATTCTCTGAATTTATGCAAGAAAAAAATGGGCTGTCCTCTTTTCTTCACTCTCACAGACCAGATAGAGTGACAAATTCTAATCGCTAATCCAAGATATCTGGCAAAATATTGATTAGTAACAAGTGGATTCTCCTGCCCTTTTTCACAATCTTGATTTTTCCCATGATGTGAACACTCAGGCTGTGATTCACAGCCAGTCCAAAATTAATACTGCACTCTGCTTAAAATTGAATACAGATTTGTATATCATACACTCATGCCCACTCCTAGCAGTACTGGTTTATCACAGTAAAGTGACAAATGTCCCAAGAATACACCTTCCCATTAAGATACACTTAAGACTGTATAGGTAAAGTGTAAATCTTCAACAATTTGCAGTAAGAAAGACCACCTTACAAATTACTTGGCTTGCCTACACATCTGTAACACTGATTCAGGTATTCTATAGGTGGTTAAGAATGGCTTTTCCTCCTTTTTAAAGGAAATCTCATCTTTAACTTGCATAATGAAACAGGGAAAGCACATGAATGCATTGTGATACAATAGCACTGGTAAAAGAATGAATCAGAAGAAAGTGCTGAGGCTGAACCTGCTCAGGGGACACAGGGATCCTTCGTGTACCATTTGACATCTTTTTAGACCATATTGCTTGATCCACCATTTTAAGGCCATTTTGTCTTTGTTCGTTACTTTCAGGTTTCTGGGGAAAAAGGAGGAGAGATGAACAGTATAAAGGATTTAGTGAAAAGGGAAAGAAATATGGTAAATAACTAATTTAAAAAATCCAGCAATAGCAAATGCTCCCTCATCAACAAATAAGCACAGCCTTAATTTCTGTCTTGTGTATTGATCTTAAGAATTCAAAGTAATCTTTTTATTGTTTATTAACATAAAACTCAGAAAGGAACCATCACCATAAACTAATTATTTGCAAAAACCTATATAACCTCAAGTGACTTCTGACTTGACAGAGCACATCTACTTTATGTTTACAAAGTATTTCAGAGACTTTTCCATGTATCTATATAATTCTGATGTTTACAATTTTTTAACATTTTATTCCTTCACCTGTTATTTTGCTTAAATAACAAATCTTCAAGTTATTGTAATACTGTACAACACATAGCCATGAATATTTTTGTGGAGATGTTATTTTGTTTTCTTTCAATTTTCATTCCTGAGGTTTATTCTCTAAAGTAGAATTATAACATCCAAAGATATAAATGAATTTTAGACTCTTACATTGTCATTATATTTAAGCTTAGAAATGGACTTAAGGACAGCCTGCTAGTTATGCCTAAAAGTGAACGCCTAAGGCTTACTATCAGAATTATAGAAGCTGCAAGTTCCTCAAACTTCCCCTGATTTAAAATTTAAAAGTAGATTACAATGCAATATACATATTTACCATCTATCATGAAAATGTTTCCTGATAATTACCTCTGCAAAACTGGATGCTTACTATATCACAAGTAAATGCTTACTTTATCCTTGTAAGGAAATACTTTCTTTTTTGCATTAAAATTATGTTTTGATCTGAGATCATAACAAGTGCGTATTATAGCAATTCAGTTTGCTTACAGATTGGAAATATGAGCTCAGTTTAAACTCTAAGTATCTGGGAAAAAAAATATGGCGGTCAGTTAATGCATCACTTTAAGTGAATGACAATTCTGCATCTTCCACTAAAGTTCACCTTTAGTGATACCCAAGTTATATCAACAATACCCAAGTTATCCTGATGGGTTAAAAAAAAAACAACAACTGGATTTACTTTTATTATAATTATTTCTGTACAATCTAAAATTGCTAGCTTAGTTAAAAGAATGATATTTGTAACCCCAAATGATGTAATTACTTTAAAACACATTAAAGCTATGAAGATGTTCAAGATTACCGCATATACTAGAAAGTCTAAGTCCTCCCAAGGGGACAATCCTGGGCTTTCTCTCCAGGTCCTCCATTTCTGACTTACATTTAGTCCCTCCCTCAGAAGCCAGTTGTCCTTGTATAGGGGCTGCCCTTGTTGTTTGTGTCTTCGTGCAATGACATGAGGAATGCTGGCAGGAAGTGTGTCTGTGGCTCGACCGATCCTTAGAGTTGTTGAACCTGGATGTATGACAACAATGAAGTTGCTCTGGATTTGCTGCAAATATAAAACATAGGAGTGTTTTACACGCAGTTAAAAAGTTAAGTAACATAGAGGTAACAGGCTAGACTAAGAAGTCAGTTTCCTGTAATGACTATCAGACTGAAAGGTACCAAAATAGTTCACTAAAGGGAGTTCTTTGAGAGGCATCCAATTACTGCTCTCTGCCCAAATACAAACTCATTTTGTATCTCTATGTTCCCAGGATCTGACTCAGAGTACATAGATCAACAAATATCTGTTTAAATGAATAAAATCTTATTTATCCAATGCAAATCAACCTACAATTTTTGTACATTTCTGTGCCAAGCACTGTGGGTACCATGGTGACCAGGACAGAACTTTCCTTTAGTAGGGAAGATAGTTAAACAAAGAATAAGAAGAGTGTGGGGAATACTATGACTTGTGAAGTGCTGAGCTGCCTAAATATGCATCACTTAAGATGCTTGTTTTAAAAAAATTCCTAAAGACCCTAAGACTTCACTATGAATTTTCTGATTCAGAATCTCCAGGGAGAGAAAAACTAAACATCTGCAACTTTTAAAAGCTCCTAAGGTGATTGGTATGATCACTCAGATTTGGCAACACAGATTGAGCAGGTGAGGGAAGAAATTAATGTAAGAACAGAATCACTACTTTATAATGCAGGGAAGTATGGCTTTACACATTAACCACTTCCAAGGATATACAGAAACCGTATTTCAGTCACTGTTCTTAAAGCACTTTATCCTTGTTGGTTCTGTGCTACCTACCTAGGCACAACTCAGGCAAGAGTTTAGGGTTAAAAAGCCAGAGTTCACAATTCTATCCTCAAAGGTCATAAGACTCTGCTGTATGCACTTCACTTTCCATTCTTTGGAGACAGTGAACAAGGACTGACAAACAGCATCAATCAGCACAGTGGAGTGGCGACTGTGGACTTTTGGAGGATAATTATTTTAGATCTGTAATTCTCAAGGGGGCATGATATAATCTGAATTGCCTGGAGGAATCTTTACCACGTAAACTTGTTGAGGGACCCAGTCTCAGTAGGGAGTGAGAGAGGGAGGGACTCTGACAATCCCTTTGACAACAGGATGCCTCTGTTGGATTACCATTCCAGTGTGACTCCTCAGTCAGCACCTCCTCGGCCCTGCATTTAAGCTATAGTTGTGTCTTCTTGGCAGGTCTCTATTCAAACATCTCTGTAACTTGCCAATAAGATAAAGTCCAGAACCTGCAAGATGAAGAACCTGCCTACTTCTCTGGGCTTCCTCTAGAACCACTTCCTTTTCAGTCTTCTTCATCTTCCCAATTCAGATGTCTCCTGATGTCTTAGCTCACCATGCTGACTTCCAGGCCTTCACAAAGGCAATTTCCTTTGCCTGCAATGTTCTTTCTCCGTGTTAAATATTACTCCTCCCTTCAGGTCTGCAGTTAAATGTCATCAGACCAGGTTTGTTTGTCCCCCTGCAATCTAATCTTACGTCACCCCTTCTTTTCATGACACTTTGTCATTCTTGTAGTGATTTACTGTCTGCTCTCACAGCAGACAAAACCCTTCACATAAGGGGTTACTGTCTTGTTCACTAGTCTACGCCCAGCACATGGAACACAGAAACCTAGAAGGTATGTGTGAATGATCACGGCACCACTTTCACATGACATGGCGCTATGTGGTACATTTCCCAACCTTTTGTGTGCTACGGCAGAAAACATTTGTCTAGCAGACTGAGTTAAACAGATGATGCTACTTGCCATCATGGATACTTGTACCTTATTAATGGGTACACAGGCAGTAACACACTGACTGGGAAGCTCTGGGGAAGTAAATGCAATTTTTCAAAGTGTGGACAAATATTTTTTAATAATTACATATTTTAACATATTGGAAAAAAACTAGCCAGAAAATCCCATACTTCACTTCCTGGATATTATTGTATAAGATTGAGTAAAAAAGTTATTCAGCAAATAATGGTATGAGAGCCAAAGAGGATATGGAAAAACCAAAGGGCATTATATAACTGACAGAAGTTAAGCAAATGTTGCTATGGTGGTTAAGAGCCCAGGCTCTGGATACACAGAACTGGCTATGAATTCAGACTGTGCCACTTCCTTGCTCTGGATGAAGTTCCTACCTCAGAGAGCTACTGTGAGGATTAAACGAACCTGGCTAGCTCTGTTCTACATTGCCTTCAAAAGAAGTCAGATTTTTTGGCTTACATGACCCTCATAATAATAACTCTGTTAAGATCTTCAGTCTTCCATGGTCCTCCGCACTAGCCCATCCCACACCACACCCTGATACCTAACGCCTAACCCCCACTGTGAGCTCTCCCCTGCCTCCCCCTCACAATGTGGGAGCATCCCAGAGGGTGGGAATTGGCAAGGCCCTTACACACCATCCAGTCTGCCCCTTCAACTAGAAGTCTGGAGAAACTGAGGCCTGTGCAACAGTAATAACCTCCCTGAGGGTTTACCATGTACCAGACACCGTGCTATTTATTTTAAACTGCTGGGCCGGCTGAGAATTATCCTTAACCCATCTACCAGTAAGGAAGCTGCTTCAAAGATGTCTAACTTAAAATTCTGAGCTTTTAAATACCTCCTTAGTTTTTGCTATGAATTTGCCCATTTTCCTGTGGGAATGTTTTCTTCACTAATTAGTAAGAATACACACACACACACACACACACACACACACACAAGGTCTTCTGCCTGCCATGCTTCTACAAGTAATTTTTTTCTGGTTAGTATGCGTTTATCTTTTTCTGGTTTAACACACAATTCTTAATGTCTATTTAGAAAACTGTATACCTTCTCCTTGTTTGTGCTTGAAATGACCTCCACTACGTGAGATTTCCTTAACAGAGAAAAAAGACTGAACTCCTGAGTATCCCTTACCAAGGCGCGGTGCTAAACTACCTGAAATCACTTAAACTTCAGTTGCTAGGAAAGTGACAGCCCTGTCCTGGTCTCAAGACCAGGAAGGCTGGGGCTCGCACAGCGGTTGATGGGGGCGGGCGTTAGAGACGCAGTCAGCGACCGGGTCGTTGACCCTGTGCCCGCGGAGCGACCGTGGGACGACCTCCCCCCACAGCACCACCCACGAGAGTTGGGGCCTGATACCCTGCAAACCTCAACCTCCCCACTCTGTCCCCTGCGCCCAGCACCGCGGCCTCCACCCCGGCCCGGAAGCCGAGTCCGAGGCCCGCCCCGGGCGCACCTCCTGCAACGACTCCGGCACCAACGCGGGCACAATGGGTCGTTTCACGCCGCGCTGCTCCTTCTCCTTCTCCCCGCCCTTCTCCTTCCCGTTCTCGGCGTCCCCTTTCTCAGCCTGGGTCATCTCGGCCGCCGACGCCCACCAGCCTCTAACCTCAGGGGCGCGCCGCGACCACCAGAGAAGAGCCTCCTGCAGGGAAAGACGCTCGGCCGGCTGCCCACAACCAAGATGGCCGCCAGAAGTCGGCCCAGAGGATTCCGGGAAGGAGGAAGGGCGGAGCTGTCCAGAGGAGGGCGGGGCAGGGACTGGATTGGGTGGCTGTTGCCGTGATTGGTCTTGGCTGGAGCATGCCCACAACGTACTTGTGTTTTCTTTCGAGCGCTTGCTGTGGAACACCTGACAACAGGAATCTCACTTGGTCCTCACACCTGTCTCTCCTGGATTCTCAGACGCCACTCACAGTTCTGCTTATACTTCACTGCCATGCTTAGTCCAGCCTCTGATGTTAGGATTCAATGGAGTTAGGGCTCCTCTCTACACACTCCTTGAATGCCTTTATCCAGTTTCATGGCTTTGAATGAAGATAAATACCAAATATATACATTTCCAGTTTGGATCTCTCCCTAAGATCCAGACTGATAACCAATTGCTTATTTAGTACTTCCACTTAGATGTCCACAAAGCATTGCAAACTATGTCGAAAATGGAACTCTTGATCTCCACCTCTGGAAAAAAATCTACTCCCACTCTTACCATCTCAATAAATATCACTTTGTTTCTTCACTTGTCCACATTTTCTACATTCACATCCATCAGCAAACCCACAATCTCTCAAATGTATCTTGAATGCATCCACTTCTCCATTTCTATTGCTTCTACCTAGTCCAAGTTACTATCTCACCTGGATCACCACATCCTCTAAACCCAAGTCCCTGCTTCCAGTCTTGTCCTCCTGTGGTCTACTTTTGATAGTTGCCCACGTGTCAACTTTTAAAATATCATGAACTAGTTAAAACAATCAGTACTATGTACTCAGCACTTCACTTAACAATGCCAATGAGTTATCTCAAACAAAAATTAAACCCATGCTTTAAACTCTCATGATTTCCCTTTGGTCAAGGAACAGAATCTATAGCCCATAAAGCCATACTTAATCTAGTTCCTACTACATTTCTAACTTCACACTCATTTCTTCTCTCCCCCTCTGGCATTTCGATACTCGCTTTCTTTCAGCTTCTCAGACATGCCAACCCCTTCCCATCACCAGGCCATTGAACTTGCTGTCCTTTTTGCCTTGGATGCCCTTCCCTCAGCCCATTCTCCTGTCTCAAATGTCACTTCAGAGAGAACTCTCCATGTACCTTGTCATCTTGTTTCCTTTGAACTTGTCTGCCCAGTTAGTGTTTCCCACACTAGACAGTATGCCCCATGAGAAGAGGGACTTTATTTTAATCATCAGTTAGCTTCAGCACATGATAGGTGCCCAATAAGCACTTGGTGATTAATTACTGCTGAGTAAAGAACCTCCTGAGGCAGGAATTTAATCCCTATCTTACAGATGAGTAAACTGGGAGAGAATGGCCTAACTCACTCAAGAGCATAACTATTGAGTAGCAATGATGTGGACACAAACTACTCAAGAGGCCGTGTTCTGTACTACAGTAGCATCCCTCACATGCAGAGGGAAACAGCTAATGTCCAATGCAGTCCTGACTCTAGGATAAGCCATAAGGAAGAGTCCTTGCAGCAACAGTCCAAAGGGGCAGATCACGGGTCATGTGCACAGAAAAGCCACCACTTTCTGATACTGCCCTGGTCACCCCCACCACAGCCTTAAGTGGAGGTTTGACAGCATGACTCTGCCATTCACTAGCCATACAGTCTAGGAAGTTACAAAACTTCCCTGAGCCCTTGCATGTATCTGTATAATGCACCTATAACCTACCTACCTCAGTGTGTCAGAATTAATAACACGTAAAAGGTAAAATGTCTGACACAGACCTGAGTCATCAACAGACTATCTTTATTAAACCTACCCTTAAAATTGTGTTCTAATTGCCTCTTTCCTTATCTTTGAAGACCAGTGTACTATGGCACTACAACTCCATTTCCTGGCAGAGTTGAATAAATAGTTATAAACAGATATTAAAAAGCTCTTACCTTTTCAAAGTCTGTTAAACATAAATCTGTATTATCTACCTTACCTATAAATAGTTCAGTGCCTATTACATGTCATCACTGTTCAAAGCACTGAGAGAAAGAAGACAAAATCCCTAACCTCAAAAGAACTTCTAGTGAAAGAATGAGTTACCAGCATTCAGATGGGGTTAAAGCCAACAGGCAGTATCTTAAGCAATGGTTTAGAATTAAAATTGGTCAAAATAGAATTGAAATTCATGATTTTAAAGACCACCTAGCAAATCTTCATTTTGTAGCTCAGGTTTGTTAAGGCTTTATAAATACCCAGATAATTATATTTGGTAGCAATAAGACACACTGTATTAAAGATCCATGAATTAATTCAAGATAAAAATTAATTCAAGAGCACAGATAGTGTATGCATACTAATGAGATAAATACAATGTGATTTATTTATAAATGAGAACAAAAAAAACTATTTCAGAAGCTGAAAAAGGTGACACTAATAGTACTCAGTACACAGTCTTTTATTTTTCTTCAAATTTGGAATTTTTTTGTTTTAACTCTATAAAGATGAGAAGTAAGTTTTGTAACCTAAAAATATTTACTTATTAAAACTATATTAATACTTTCATAAACGTTACAAAAAGATGAGACAAACATGTGCATTTATAGAACTGCATATCAGTCATGCCAGTTCCCTGCGGAGGGAATTCCCAGCACGACCTCATTCGTCTGTGAGGACACAGAGCAAAACTCTTGTTTAGACATACACATTCATCTACTTGTCCAGCATGGTCAGCACTCCATTTCCTGATGGTTTCCTTCTGCTATGAATGTGCATGTCCAGTTGTCTGCTTCTTAGAGCAGACATTTACCTGCAAGAAAATGTTATAATTAGCTACTAGTTAGTAATTTGGATCTGTATGAAAAATCCAGTCATTACATACATGCTTTAAAACCTTCTTCAAAAGACATTTTGATTCAATTTTTCAAGGCTTAAAATATATTTTTCCAAATAAGATGTCTGAGTAGTTACAAAATGTTGTGACTTCTGTTTTCCCAAAGAAAACCTTCCTAAGAAGGCATTTTCAAAATGAAATCCCTGCAGAATAATTGCAGATTTTAAGTTACCTTCCTCATCCTCCGGCCATTGGAGGAGGATTCGGGCCACGCAGATGATTAATTCGACCCATTCTTCTGGGGGGGTTTCCTGGTGGCCTAATAATAAGACAAGTTAATTTCTACTGTTTAGTAGACATTACTCCAATTGGTTCCTTTTAAACACTCAAATAGACCTTTTGCTTTGTTTAAAACAGGAACTACCATTTAGGTTGGGAGTCAGAAGTTCAAATACTGAAAGAGATCAAACGCACATGAGAAAAGAGAGTCCAGCAAGGATTATGATAAACTGAACAGAACCTCCTGTAAATGGCCAACTGAAACCCAGCTCCAGCAGAGTTTTGCCATATGGAACCACAAGCCCTACCCAGTGCTGCTCGATCTTCTGAGAATTTCATTAGCAGCTAGAAATCCGGATTCTAAAGTGAAATCTCTAGATTTTAATGTTTAATATAAATGGCCATCAGTTTTCATCCTCTAATTTAGACTTTTCCCATAGGATATTTGATATACATTTTAATTTTGTCAGATTAACTCTGGTTATCATTAATTTACAGTAATGCGTTAATCTTGTGAAGTAGAATTTAAGCCTTTAATTTCCATAAGCCTAACTATTTCTATCTGTCTGTCTACCTATCTATCATCTATTTATCTATAGTTTAACTAAATTGTATGGAGAAGTAAAAACATCTTTTATCAATGTAAAAAGCTATACCCTCTTCCATCATCGTATCTGGAGTCAGATGAGCTTCCATAGCCTCTTCTCGTTTTCACATCTTGCTGAAGCAGAGTTCTGAAACTGAAACAAGGAGCAGAAAATAACAGAATTTCTAATTTCAACATTATAAAATGTATTTCCATGGCTTTAACTGTCATCTCTGTGGGAGGATGACTAAACTAACTTAGCTCCAAACTCACATTTTTGGAAGCCAGCTGGACACCACGACCTAGTGCAAGCACATGTCTAAACAGAGTGTGCTATTATGTTCTGTGCCAAACCACCATTCCTTGTCTTATTTGCTATAACTCTTCTAGATAGAGTCTAGGAATAACTCTGAAATCAGAGTCATCTCCAGCTTCCTTCCTCTGCTCTCTATTAGCTGTCAAGTCCCAGAGTCTGCTCTTACAGTATTGCAGGTCCATTCCCCTGCAGACAGCTTACCTAATGTTACCTGGGGGAGGGAGAGGTGGAGGTGGTGTGCCAGTGGCAAAGGGCCTACTTGGAATCCATTTCAATGGAATTTTCTTTATTTGTGGAGGGGGAAGGATTTAACTAAATTAAGATTTTAAATAAACAATATGGAGTAAGTGAAATCTGTAAGAGATTGCCAAGAAGTTTTGCAATAAGTAACTTAACTTAGGGCCTTTCTCTCCCGTTTTGTTTTTCTATGGAACTGCCTCTTCCGTTTAGCACTTCTAATTTATGCTACATGCAGCCATCAGATTAATCTTTCCAATCCACAGCTACAATCAAATTAAATATAAAGATCACTGCCTGATTTTCAAAATTCTGTCATCTTTCCTATGTTTCTTCCACCTGGAATAACTTCCTCTGATGTTTACCTCCCACAATCATGCCCACCCCAAGGTCTTCTGTAAAGTGAGTATTTACTGACATTTAAGTCATCAAAGGAAGGGACTGTCTCCCACATGTCTCTGCTCATGAGACACTCAAATGTGTATTTAAACTTTGGATATTATTAGTAGCTGATGAACAATTTTCGTAAAACAAACAGCATATGAAAAAGAAGTTTAAATTGCTGTCTCCTCTGTATCAATGTTAACAGTTCATTAAAAAAAGTTTACGACTTGGGAGCTTTTAAAAATCAAGATCTAATTCTCCTTGTTTACTTACTGTACAATACACAATAAAAGTGTCACATACACACTAAAGGTGGGAACAGCAGAGAGAAAGCGAGATGCTGACAGTAGAATGAGCAGGCCTGGCCCCATAGCTGCAGGCTGAAGTGGTTACCACTAGAGCTCAGGCATGGTCAAGCTTACTAACTCAAGGAACATATTTATAATCCTAAGTTGTTTGGGGGCAGTTTTATCGCAAGACAAGCCCTCACCTCCCTTAGAAAAGCTATGACTTAAAAAAAAAAAACTACAGTTAAAAACTGTTTCTGGAAAGCTGAGCTTCTTTTAAGATACCAACATAATGTACTTAATGTACTTCTGTCAACTTAAATATCAGGGCTACTAAGAGCACTACTACACTTACAACAAAACCACAAACTCAGCTATTCCCCAGAAGAAATCCGTTATGAAAGATAATCTCCATGGGGACTGACTCCGGCTGTCCAACACTTGTCCTAGAAACAAGAATAAAGAAACTTCAGTTAGTGCTACAAATCCCTGATACAAGATGCATAACATTTTATCAGCTAGGTAACACTCATGGACTTAGTTTTCAACTCGTCCATTGTTCCAAATGGTCAACACAGGAGAGGTCTGTTACGTGCACGTCATTCTAAGGAAGGGTTCAGGGAAGTAAAGCTCTGTGATCTAAGGTTCACTCCTTTAATATGTCTAATTATGCCTTTTATAGTTTGTAATTTTGGTGGGTGACACTTCAAATTTTTTCTTTTTTTATTGTGTTAAAATATACACAAAAAACTTTTACAATTTTAACCATTTAAAAAAGTATACAGTTCTATGGCATTCAGTACACTTACACTGTAGTACAACAATCAACACCAGCCACTTCCAGAACTTTTTCATCTTCCCCAACTAAAACTCCACACCCATTAAACACTAACTCCCCATTTCTCCCTTTCCCCAGCCCCTGGCAACCACCATTCTACTCTGTCTCTTGAATTTGACTGCTCTAGTAACTTTATATGAGGAATCAAAGAGTATTTGTACTTTGGCAACTGGCTATTTCACTTAGCATAATGTCTTCAGGGTTCATCCATATTGCAGCATGTATCAAAGTTTCCTTCCTCTTTAAGTCTGATTAATACTCCATTGTACATACTTACTATATTTTTGTTCATCCATTCATCTGTTGATGGACACCTGGGTTGCTTCCATCCTTTGGCTACCGTGAAAATGCTGCTATGAATATGAGTGTATGACTATCTGTTTATTCAAGTATTTTGAAGAAACAAATGGGATGGGTGTATATAAAGAATGCTAACACCACTTCAGAATATCTTTTTCACTTATGAGGTCTGTTGCCTATATAAAAAGATTGTACATACTCTTAAAATCCTTAGAATCAGTTGTTATGTTAAAATTCTTATAAATCAAAGATCTGTGTGCTCTAAGTACTGAAGAGAATTTGGCTTGTTCATTAAAATGACCACTATTTTTCTTTATAAGAATACTGTTGATCCTAATTAAGATTCCAGCTTTATCTTACAGAAAAATGGATCTATTTTTCAAACCACTTTAAATAACAGAAGCTACAACAGAAAAAGTTAATACTCTAGAGTTCCAGCTCTGCAAATCATCAGGTCAGAATATTTCGGGAGAAGAGCAATCTGTCAACTCCCTTTCCATTTTTCCTTCGGCTTCACCACACTCACTGCCATCTCCCCCACCCCCAACTCCAATATGGTTTACTTTTCTTCTTTCCTTCACCAGCTTATTTTCAGGCATCTACTTGGACCTGAGCTCTCACAGACCTATTGAGAAAAAAGGGCTACACTTAAAAGACAGCATGAGTGATAGGCTTGGTTCTGCCTGTTACTAGCTCTGCTTTGTTAAGTGATGTGACATTTTCTCTGAGAAAAGTATTGCAAGGCTAGTCACCATATAGGATTGTGGAAAAAAAGGTCATCTGACACTAAGAAATATTTTGTCAACTATGAAATGTTGATACAGCCCTTTTAAGAAAAAAGATCTAACTGGAACCCATCAAATTCTTCCTATGTGATTCTAAAGAACCTATTGCATGCATTTGTATCATTCTGACTTTTTACACTTTTACTCCTGGTTTCTGAAGGCAGAAACCTCCCCTCTCAATATTCTTAGAAATAGATTGCTTGAATGCAACTGGCATTTCTCAATTATAAAAATGAGATTAGAGGTCCTAATAGGAGCTTTATGTTATTTATGTAGATCAATACAACAGTACATACACAATAAGACACACTACAAATACAAAGAATTATTCAATAATGCATCAGTAATAGAAGCTGCCAGCCTTAAGCATAGAGGATATAACACAAAGTCTGCAAGTGCCCAAAACTAAGATGAAACTCTGATCCTTTTCTTTAATGCTCATCAACCTACTTGTTTTGAAAAATTGTAAGAGAGAGACGAGGAGGAGGAGAAAGTGAGACTTTGAAAAGCAAAGAAATGCAAAGTGCACACAGCCAGAAGACTTCTCACTGACTTGAACATAAACAAATGATTCAAACAGAACCAGGACCTGGTTCCAGTGACCCAAGGACTACTTGTTAAGAGTGCACCAAGGCATTTATTTCACCTGAGTCAAACAGGTGGGCAGGCAGTTCTGATATTGTTCTGACCCAGTCATGCTGTGTCTTTCCTTTCCACTCCCTGCCTTTGGGGAGTCACAAAATTAAGTCTCTCTCAGAGTCTCCATTCCGGTAATAATCCACTTGCTCCTACAGGGAGTGGTGTTTCTCCCCGTGCTCCTTGAAATCAAGGCAAAAAGTTACAGGCATGACGAACTACCTCTCTCCTGAGGGAAAAAGCTTTCACCCAATTCTCTTACACCGTTTAGAAAGAGGCAGTAGGGTAAATAACCGCAAGGACGCTGACGTCAGCCCACCTGCGTACGAAACCCAATTGAGCCCTTTGTGACACTAGGCAAGCTATTTAATCCGGCTGCGCCAGTCTCCACTCCTAAAGCATCAGATAATAGGGTATTACCCAGATAGTGCGAAATAAAGACCGAATAGGTGGGTAAGAGAACAACGCTAGAGCAGTGCTCCAGACATAAGTGCTACGCAAGAAGTGTGGACACTCCGGTCATTACTAGTTAAGGACAACGACGCCCGATAGGAAAGACCTCTTTCCGAGACCCACAATCAGAACTACCACGACGACGAGGAAGCCGGGCATCCGGCACCGCGGTTACCACAAAGGCCTCGGCCTCCGCGGCTGGCTCAGGGATGATGGGCTGACGCGCCGCAGGCCGGGGCGACTTCACCTCCAGCTCCGCCTAGCCAGGGGCCGTATCCGGGAAAGCCGTGCCGGGCCCGGTGGGCAAGGACAGAAGAAACTCGGGGCCCAGCCTCAGAGGACAAAGGTCGCCCTAGTATCCTCTCCAACTCACCATTCGAGATGTAAACCATCTTGCCTCCTCCCAGCCTCCGGAGCGACAGAAGTGTCTGGCCCCTCTCAGCTTCCGTATTCCTCTTTGCGCCCGCCCTCTGACGTCACAAGGCACGTAGCGACAAAACAGCCAAGAGGAGGGAGGTGGGCAGAGTTCATTGGCTCTGGGGAGACACGTCCCCCGCCGGCGTTTGGTTTCGTCAAGCCAGTGACTTCCGGCGTAAAGCGGAGGCTGACGGGCAGATGACCGGATATGACGTTAGGATTTAGCCTGTAAACACGGTAAACTCGCGCTTTCCTGTCTCCTTTGGGATTGGATTTTGGAGAGCTCTTTTGTACCACCTGGAGAAGAGATGCTGGTTTCTAGTTGTTAGAAAGTCCCAGGGTTGGGGAGTAAAGGCCACATGTGAAGTGGCTTGGAGAACCGCTAGCAGGAGGAAGTTGCTAAGAATTTTCCGGAATTGTGGATCTTTGAGGGAGTTTCGGGCGGAGGCGGTGATCAAACCGTAAAGAGCTTTATTGTCAAGCCTTCGGGAATACACAGACATCTCTAGATGACGTACTTACACTCTTTAGAATCAGCGTTTCTGCTCTTGGTTCACCAGAAGTGGTTGGAGTTTTTATCAGCTCTTGTGAAACAGCTGGAAAATACTGTAGCCCAGAATAGCTCGAGACCTTTCTATGCTTCTCATTCCTGGCTACTGCGTGATATGCCAACATTGTGGAGGTGAAGGACGAATTGATGTCTCGTGGTCTTTGATTATACATGGACTGCATACAAAATGCTGATGGGTATTTACTCTGCACCAGCCACCGGGCTACTTTCTGGTCCTTGACAGTGGCAATTTAATTCCTCTCCTTTTGCTTTTGTATTTGGCTGTTCTTTCTGCGTGGAGGCCTAATTTTTCCCCCTAGTTCTCAAGCCGTGTGTCGTTTCCCCAGAGTTACAAATCACCTTAACTAAAATGAAATTGAAATTTTGCTTTTAAGAGTGTGCTAAGATTGTATGTTCCAATACCTAAACATCTTAATGTTGACTTTTTTGTAGCATTTTTCCTCCTAAAAGTGCATGAAAGAACAAGACACCATCCTTTATTTGAAATTTTTGCAGCGGTATCATGAAGGGTTATTTTTGCACAAATATTGGGATGGGATCATTACTTTTCCCAAGGACCTTTCTTAACCTCAGCCATAACCACCACCATCTCTTACCTGCTCTTCTCTAGTTGCCTTCTACCTAAAATCACAGCTTCCACCTTTACCAAGCTTAAGCAGCTTTTCACACTGCAGCAAGAATGATCTTAAAATGGAAATCACTCCATTCACTTGCTTGCAACCTTTTAGACATCAAAATTTTCTGATTTGCTATTGTTGTATGATCTAGTTCCTTGTCATGGTCTAGGCCCATCATGACATATCTATTTAATTGCCCCTTTAATTACACCTCCTACCACAATCCCCACCCAAACTTTGCTCTAGTAACATTGTTCTTTAAGTCCTGAGCACCCAAGTTCTTTCATGCCTGCAAGACTCTGCACATGGTGTTACTTCTACCAGGGTGCTCCCCTGCTGCCTTCTTGCATATCCAGCTCCTTTCATCTTTTAGAGCTCAGCTTAAGTGTCACCACTTTTGAATTCCTTTTCCTGGCCAATCATCTCCATGCTTATTTTCTTCATAGTACTTACCACAGTGTGAAAATATTTTATCTCATAATTGGCTTTTGTCTCTCTAGAAAATTTTAAGATGTAAGAGCTCAGGAATCTTACCTGCCTTGTTCCCTTTTATATCTTCAAGGTCTGTCATAGTCCTTGGCAGGTAGTAGGTACTCAGGTATTTGCTGGTAGAGAGGGAGGGAGAGAGACCAAGAGCGATCTTTCTAAAAGCTTCCAAAAATCTCTGCAATCACCAAAGGAGGAAGGAAACTAATACTGGGATCTCCTGAGTACCAGACACTACTGGGCTGTCTCTTCCTCTTCATCCGTCTGCCTAGATTGTTTCTTCCTAAGATTTTAATACAGTAATTCCCTAATGAACTACGTCTAGCCTCTCCCACTCCACTTCGTGCTCTATTTAGTTACTCATTTAAACCAGTCTTGCCTCTTTCCCGCTCACACCTTTGGTTTCTCCCCACCACCTGACAGCTAACACCCAGCCTCCCTGGTCTGGTATTGATGACTTCCGTGATATATTTTCTTAGGTTTACCTCTATGACTTCTAATTTCCTAATAGATCCCTTATTTTCCTTCCTTGTTGTTTCTGCTCATTTATTTTTCCTCTTGATGGGAATTTTCCCCACTTCTTAAAATCTAATCCATCCTTCAAGGTGAGGCATGTTCCTATCAAATGAAATAATGAATATGAATGGGCTGCAAATTAAATATATATATTTATAATATAATATATATATAATTAGTAGCAAAATGGGCTGGAGGACAAAGAACATTTCTCCTTTCCCAAATCTTTCATGTAAAGAACTGCAGGTTAGTTACCAGCCACATGTGGCTGTTGAGCGATTGAAATGTGGCTTAAGTCTGAACTGAGATGTGCTACATGTGCAAAATATTCACTAGAGATTTAGAATGAAATAATGTCAAATATCTCACTTCTTATATTGATTACATGTTGAAATGATTATATTTTGGGTATTGGATTAAAATATTTTATTAAAAGTAATTTTGCCTGTTCCCTTTTACTTTTTTAATGTGAGTGCTAGAAATTTTAAATTACATACTTGACTCACATTTATGGTTCACATTATATTTCTTTTGGACATCACTGGTTTATAATGAAGACATTATTGGCCTGGCACAGAAAAGATACTCATTAAATATTTATGGAATGGATGAATGAATTAATGAATGAATGGTCTTAATAGTGGATAATATTTATGCAAGTTTTATTATGTGTCAAGTACTATTATTTCATTTAACCCTTACAACAACAATAATAATAGCTAACATTTATATAGTACTTACCCTGAACCAGGCAATGTTCTAAGTGCTTTTTATGTATTAATTCATTTAAACCTCAACCTTATTAAGTGGGCTCTACTATTATTCCCATCTTACAGATAAGGAAACTGAGTCATAAAGAGCTCAGGTGACTTGCCCAGGGTCACACAGCTAGTAAGAAGCAGAGCTGAGATTAAGACCAAGAGTGTGGCTCTATAGTTTGTGCTCTTGATTCCTATGCTACCCTGCTTCTGCACACATAAGCAGAAGTATTGAAATAGGAGGACACAATCCAATGTGGTACTCAAAATATAGAATAGGAGGTGGTTTCTGGAGACAGTTTAAATGTATCTCAGTTTTCTCAAAGATACAAAATAACTTCCCACAGTTTGTCTTTTCTAGACACCCTAAGCATAAAATTCCCCTAAGCATCTCTAAATTGTTACCTACACATCTCAGTACCAATTCCTTGGCCAGAGGGATGGGCTATTCTGAATGACAGCTATCTTGAGCTGGAACTGGAATCAATCCCACTTAAGCCACATTGGTGAAGAGAGGTAGTGCTAACCACATTATAGTGAAGGAGTGCTGGGTTACATCAAAACAGTAAGATGCCTTCAATACTGCCTTCAGGGAACATGGGAAACAGATGGCATTTATACTCTTCATTAACCTTTTATGTGTTTGTTCTTACAGTTATTGCCTTTGTATTCTTTATTTCATCTGGGCTCAGATATCTTAGCTCTCTGTCTCATTTTTCTACCGTATATTCTTTACTGATGTTTTTCACAGTAACTTTTATTTCTTGTTTTTATTTCTTTTAGTTTATGTAGCCTCAGGCTGGACATGCTGTGCAAATCATTTTTGAGCCAGTAAGCACCTCATCCCTTCAGCTGAACTGATGGTTGTACTGCTCTACAAGTCGCTTTTTTTTTTTTTTTGAGTAAAGGTAGACTCATTCAGAGAGATACATACTCCATAGACAGAGTGCAGGCCATCTCAGAAAGTGAGGGAGCGAGAGGCTACAAGTCACTTTCTTAAACTACTTGAACTCATTTTCTGCATCAAAATGGGAAAATGTTCATAGAAATTCACAATGCTATCTTCCTGGGAGAATTTGGTGGATTAAGAAGTTAGGGATTTAATCTGTAATCTCTAAAGTATATCACAAAGTTAATTATATTATCAGTTTCATTAGTGTGCCTATGTGGTTAAGTTTAAACAGTATCTTTAAATGAATAAGGAATATCTAGATTCAAACCGTGGTTCTGTTACAGGAAAAGAAATACTATTCCACTTATAATTTCTAACCTTCTAAACTCATGATCTGGTTTTAGCAACATGGTACTGTAATGGAAACTGTTACAGTGGTAAATAGAAAGAAATCCTGGGGCCAGTTTGTAAAGTAAAACCATCAGAGATTTAGGTCTTCTATTATAGATGCATTAACTGATTATCAAAAACACATTTTTAAATATTTTTAGAATTATATTCTATAGTACAGAAACAGTATTACTTTCCAAGCCTTATGTCTAGATTCCTAAAAATGGAGTAAAGAAATATAACAGAAGTGTACTTTCTCTCACTGTGTCCGTAAGTCTCAAGATAAAATTGATTTTTATATTTTGAAAAAGTTAGAATCTAGATATGTGCCTGTTGAATTTAAGAAACATTTAATTTTTCTTATTCACTAAATGGTTTGGAGCAGAGCATCTGATAGTCCTCAGATCTTTTTTGTTTGTTAATGTGATACCTGTATATAATATAAAAAGCAAAAGATACAAATGGCTAGTCCATAAAGCATAAATCTCCTATCTTCCCCTGTAAGCCAGGATTCTAAATTTCCATACTGTAGCTTAGCGAAGCTGTTATTAGCATTGCTTGGCAAATTCTTTTTGGGCAATAGTAGCCTCAGTGAGAGACTCATCTGTCTGAAGTTCCATCTTCTCTGGGATCTTGGCCAAGTAATTCTTCACTTACTAGCATATTTAATGTTTAAACTTTTCCCCCCTTTATTTTATCTGGATTTTTAAAATTGCCCTCAGAAGAAGAGTTAATATAAATTACTTAATCCTTCATGATGAAGTGGAAGTTGATGTGTTGATTTTAAAAGTTCTGCTACTTATGTGTAAATAAAATTTCCAGAGCAACTGCTGTTTTTTCTAATACAGTCAAAACACATATGAACAGAAAGGATTATTATAAGTAGTAAATTAAAATGTGTGGGTGATTTTAAAATATATTTGTTTGGCCAATAAACATTCTGCTTTTAATCTTTCCACAACCAAACAGATGAACAAAACCATACTCTTTGGCTTGACATTCTTGGTCCTTTTTATGAAAGGTTCAATGAAAATGGACTCATTTTGTGGTCTCTTAGGGAAAAGATCTTTATGACCCAGGGATAAGTGTTCCTTGAGAAAATTGTTAGCGAAGCTCAAAAGGATACTCTTAGGGAGATTGCTGTTGCCTCAACAAGGTAACTAGGCAGCTGGCTGTTGCTGATGCCTCAATATCACCTTACTTTTTCTTACTAATTATATAACACAAATTAGTTAATATCACTCAAGGTCAAATATGGCTCTCAATTTCAAAAAATCATCTTTCACAATTATCAGTAATTCATCTCTTTTGCTATTAAACTCTAACTTGTTTTTAATGAGAAGTATGAAACTGAGACTCTGAAAATGGAATCTGGCAACTGCAAAAGTGTTGCTGGATGTTATTTTTCTCATTTCATTTCAAATGCATTTAGCTACTCCTTGATGGCACCCAGTCTTTCACATTCAGAGACATTTCACAAGTGTGTTGGAGACCATATGTGCAGAAAAGTGGAGGAGCAAGTGGAAATGGCTAGAGTCACCTTGGGTTGCTGACCTATTTGGTCTCCCTAGTTCCTGTGCTGTAGTCAGCTGGCTGGCAAGGGAGCGAGCAGATGTAGAGGCTGCCAAAAGGGCTGGCACACAAGACAGGCTCAGGCTTACTGCTTCAGTGGTGGGGCAGTGTGAACAGTTCACACTGGCATTTAAAAGGCTAACCCAATACCAGGGAGCTCAGCTTTGGAACTGTTTCTGCACAAGGAAGCCACCCAGAATATGACTCTAGCCATTTAAATTGAGTCACTGCTTTTAGAAATGTAAAATTATTTTAAAATCCAACTAAAGTACATTTTCCATCATAAGTCTTGAAAATGGTCATATCCTTAATCCAGCATTTCAATTTCTGGAATTTATTCTAAAGAAACAATGAGAGCTGTTCAAACATGAATTCATGTACAAGGACATTTGCCCCAGTGTTTTTTGAAATAGAAAAAAAAAGCCATATAACTGTGCAACAACGGGGGACTGGCTAAACTTTGGAATACACAGCATATTGTATATTAAAATAGTGGGAAATTACTTATGATATATTAAGTGAAAAGTGCAGATTATGAAACAGTACGTAAAGTATGCTATCAATACAAAAACATATACAGAAATACACTAAATATTATGGGAGCTGTAATTTTTTCTTTGTGTTTTTCTATGGTTCCCAAATTTTCTACAGTAAACATGTATTCCTTTTGTAATTAGAAATAAATATCAATAAATTTTTAAAGATACATTTGCTAGAAACTGAGGGTTTATCTCTAGTCTCATTTTAATTGCTTGGAAAATTCTTAAAAATATCTTCTTCTAGCAGAAGTGATAGGAAATTAATAGCCAAAGAGTTTACTCAGGTAGTTGTTAACTTTCAGCATACATTTTAAAGTCATTTTATTCTAGGTTGTCTTTGCTTTGTCTGATTGCTCCAGTACACACAAGCATACACATGGGCACCCCAGTCAAGTGAGTCAGTGTTTTTGGTTTTCCCTAAGGATGAATAGAGTTGAGTAAGAATCAAGTAAACATAGTTTCAAATTCCTTGCTATTTAGCTCAAAATAATTCTGACTGCTGATCAAAATAAAGACTTATGTGTTCACATTTTGTAAATGATCTATTGGCAAGGTTACTGAATAAAACCCTCCATTTAAAACATTTGCTTTTACGGAGAGGTCTATCATACTGCTAAATAAACTCTTTTAAAAAGAGTCCGAATAGGGCTAAGAACCATTATAGCTCTTTAGACCTTCTTCTGGGCAGTTGCCTGATTGTCAATAGACTGTAGAATCATCTTACCAGTATTCTGACCATGCCAGAAAAAAACGGCCTGTGAAGCAAGAAAATTTATGGTATTTGCTATGATGGCAAAAAAAAAAAACTTAAACAAATTCTCAAAATATACAAACAAAACAAATCCAAAAGGTTGCTGTATGAGTGTTTGATCTAATGTGCCTTCCTTTAAAATAGAATTTAGTGGGTATAAAAAGTACATTGTGACAACTGAGCCTTATTTTCAGGAGATGAAATTAAAGTCCAACTCAATAATTTTTGCCTCCCTGCTGAAAGGCAACCCTGGAAAGAGCAAGCAGGGAATCAATGCTGAAAATAAGTAATTTCTTTTAAATATGGATACAGTGAAACTTAAACCTGATCTGCCTTCTAAAATAGAGAACAAAAGAGCTGCAGAGACCCTGGTTTGTGCCTAGGCTCTACAAGCACCAGGGACAATCTGGGGAGGGAGGTCTGTCCATGTAGTGCCCACCAAGTATGCTTTGGACTATCCTCTATGGGCAGTTTGTTTCTTTAGCTCTCACTCCCAAATGAGCAGTATCTCAGCTTTAGGGATAAGGAAATTATTTTTTGAAATCTGAGACTAGTGAAGGAAATGGCTTCCTTTGATCCTCTGGGTGATACAACACCTATTTAAGAGCTTGCCTGGTTTTTATGATATAAGCCAGAACAACAGCAACAAAAAGACCTCTGGATGCTTTAGGGTATTCTCTTTTCTTTTTAATGAGCTGTAGATTTCAGGAGAGAGATTCAAAAAATATCTGGCAATTTACTTTTTGCCCTGGATCCTAAAGATCCATTAAAGTATTCAATCACTCCTACTATGAATTCAGTTCAACTTGACAAACATTTATCAGGCTCTTATTGTATACAAGTCATCATGCTAGGCAATGGCACAGATAGTAGTAATAACTAATATGTATTTAGCATTTTGTGCCCAGTACTGTTCTAAGCACTTTCCATATGTAAACATTGTATTGAACAAAACTTATGGGTTGTGATCAAGAATTTTATTTTTGTGTTCCAGCACTCCTTTCATTTTGTTCAGTGGGGCTTTCTTCTATGTTCCTAAATAAAAACTTGGTAAACCTCTTAGAAGAAAACAGGCAAAACATTATCTGACATAAATCTCAGCAACGTTCTTCTAGGACAGTCTATCAAAGCAATAGAAATAAAAGTCAAAATAAATAAATGGGACCTAATTAAACTTATAAGCTTCTGCACAGCAAAGGAAACCATAAGCAAAACAAAAACACAACCAATGGAATGGGAGAAAATATTTGTAAAAGAGAAGACTGACAAGGGCTTAATTTCCAGAATACGTAAAGAGCTCATACAACTTAATAAGAAAAAACAAAAACCCCAATCCAAAAATGGGCAGAAGACCTAAACAAGCAATTCTCCAATGAAGACATACAAATGGCCAGTAAACACAAGAAAAAATGCTCAATATCGCTACTTATCAGAGAAATGGAAATCAAAACTACAATGAGGTATGACTTCACACCAGTCAGAATGGCCATCATTCAAAAGTCCACAAACTATAAATGCTGGAGAGGCTGTGGAGAAAAGGGAACCTTCCTACTCTGTTGGCGGGAATGTAGTTCGTTGCAGTTGTTATAGAAAACAGTACGGAGATTCCTTAAAAGGCTAAAAATAGACTTACCATATGATCCAGTCCCACTCCTGGGCATATATCCAGAGGGAACCTTAATTCAAAAAGATACATAAACCCCAATGTTCATAGCAGCACTATTTATAGTTGCCAAGACATGGAAACAACCTAAATGTCCATCAACAGATGACTAGATAAAAAAGTTGTGGTATATTTATATAATGAAATACTACTCAGCCATTAAAAATAATAAAATAATGCCATTTGCAGCAACATGGATGGACCTAGAGATTGTCATTCTAAGTGAAGTAAGCCAGAAAGAGAAAGAAAAATACCATATGATATCACTTATATGTGGAATCTTAAAAAAGACAAAATTATTTACAAAACAGAAACAGATTCACAGACATACACAACAAACTTATGGTTACCAGGGTGGTAGTGAGGTGGGAAGGGATAAATTGGGAGTTTGAGATTTGCAGATACTACTATATATAAAGCAGATGAACAATATGTTTATACTGTACAGCACAGGGAACTATAGTCAATATCTTATAGTAACTTATGGTGAAAAAGAGTATGAAAATGAGTGTATGTATGTTCATATATGACTGAAGCATTAAGCTGTACATGAGAAATTGATACAACATTGTAAACTGACTATACTTCAATAAAAAATATATATACAAAAAAACCACAAAACTTGGGCAAACCCCATGACTTCTCTGGTTTCTTATAGGTCACACACTTGGTCTCAATTTAGTAATAAGAATGTCCATTGCTAATTAATAGTAAAGTATGGAAACAGGATGCTTGACTGAAAATTAAAATTTTCCCCTTCCCCAGGTGAGGCTTGCAGGAAGTTTGTATAACTAGACAGTTTCCTCTCCTTGCCCTGTACCTGGAGCTGACTTACTGTGGCTTTTGACCCTTCTAGGGATGAGAAGGGGAGCTAAATGGACCAGAAAACTTACCTATGGTCCTTCATAATCTGGGCTGATACTCTTTCAATCAAGCTTTCGTGGGTTCTTTGGAAATTCTCTTAATTGCTGGGAATCTTGTCACAAATAGTACCTTTGATAAGGCCAAAAACATCTCTATTCCTTTTCCTGACTTGCTCAAAGATCCTTCTTTTATTCCTGGTAATCCAGGGTTTACCTCCAGCCTTTCCTGCTCAAGTCTCTCCACCCTGCCAGGCAGCCACCTTGGCAGGGCCAGGTCAGCCCATGCCAGCTCTCTCCCATATCCTTTGCCTGACAGATTCTGGGATTGCCAGCTAAGTCTAACACAGCAGTAACATCTTCACTCCTGCCTTTAAGGCAGCCATCCAGACCATCCCTCACCTTTTAGGTCTTCTAGGCAGAAGCCAGACCTACTTCTGTAGTCAAACCTAGCCTATTGTGTTTCTGTCATATGGGAAATTACCTTGACGCAAAGGTACCTTCTGGTACACCCACCAGGCAAGCTATCCCAGAAGTCACAGAATAGAATCACTCACAGACCAAAATGGGATGCTCAAATGATACAAATTAGTCAATCAATTTAAAACACAACAAAAAACAAAGGTAAGGAGATGGGGAGGCTTATCACACCTTAGGGTAGGATACCAGCAGGGTAGGAGGATTACATTCCTGAGTCCTTTGTCATTCATTGTTCATTTGTCCTCACTTTTTGCACCTCCAGCTCCCTTCCCCTACTCCGGCCTCAAGCCACAGCAGCCTCCCCACTGATCGTGTGGTTATAAGAACCAGACTTGAAAATGAGTGAAGGGGCTCAGCAAATGGAAGGTACAACGTGCTTCCTCGGTCAGAGAGACACAGGGGTCTGGCCATTAGCCATACCTTGACAGTTAGCTCATTGAGCAGCAATGGATTTTATGTGTATCTCCTGGGGAGAGCACAGTGGGTTCATAACGAGACCATAATGGGTATCACAGGTGGGTGAACAATTTAGGGATAACATACCTGTCAGTCTGGAGGTGGCCTGATCCATTTCCTTATAACTTGGTCTTTCCATCCTTTTCTATCCATAAGATATACTCCTGTTCTATTTTTTAAGAATCATATAATCCACTTATTCTCTTTAACATGTCTTAGATGTTACTAATATACTATCTTTCTAACATCCATCCTATTGATTTTTTTTGTCTTCTATAGCAAAGCTGCATTGTCTTAAATATAATAAGAAGACATTACAGTCCTTTCAAAACGTAGGGATGCATATTCATCTCTCCAGGTGGTTTCCTTACAGACTGTCTCTCACGACTTGAGATGAAAGGAGTGAGCCTTTGGGTGGGTGGGATTCACAGGATAACTATCTCCACAGAAGTCTTCTTTTAAAAAGCCTCCTCAGAATCTACTCTTGAACACTTTTGTATCTGCACGTGAAGGGCTTAAGAGTTAAGGAACTGGTTTTCAGAGGGCTCCTTTGAAAAGATACAGCTTGCTCTAGGTCCTCTTTCCAAACATCAGATCTACTTAATCCAGGTGCCTCAGTCAAGACTTCCATTTTAACATGCTGCTGCACATGTATCATTCCCCTGAATCCTCACAACCACCTGATGAAGCTGGTATGTTCTCAGCTCCATTTTTATAGATGAGGAAATTGAAGCTTAGAGAGATTCTCTAACTTGTACACTGCTAACAAATGGTAGAACTGGGATTGTAACCCAGGAATCTGGCTGCAGAGTCTCTGCTCTTCAAGAGTCCCTTTCATTCTCCACAAGAAGGAAGGGGCTTGATGAAAGCACAAATGACTACTATATAACTGAAGAAGGTCAGGTGTCCTGAGAGAATCACACACTAAGTACCCATGGGGTGAGGAGGAGGGAGAGCAAATGAGACCTGGAGGGAATTAGAAAAGGACTTCTGAGAGTGATAGCTGAATTGTGTTCTGTGAGATAAAAGAGTATTTTGACAGGGGCAGTAAGGAGCTAGAGATGAAATGAAGGAGGTATGATGAGGTTGCATCTGTCCTCCAGAAATCCTTTCACTTCAGCTGCGTCTCCAAACGATCACATATCTTAAACCTAATAAGACTTATGGACACCCTTTTCACTTTTCCAATTGGACATATGTCTTTATTGGTCATTCAGGTGGGACAAAGGAGATATTCTTTTGAAACTCAAGCAGACTAGGTGTTTGTCTTGTAAGCTGTCAGAGGAAACAAATTGTGAGGGAAAAAAGACTTACAATAGAATTAACTTGAACTGACTGATTTTTTTTTAAAGCATCCTGTTTCCATAGTTTATGAAAGACAATTATATTGTCATTGACTTAGATTTGTTATCTACCTGTTAAAACCCACCTGGTAGGCTGTCGCATTAGAAATGTTTAATTAGCATCAAGTTGCCTATGATATTTTTCTGCCTCCTTGGAATGCTTTGTATATGGGCAAAAGTTATGTCTTAAATCAGTTTTGTTCTTCAGAACCAAATGTATAACTGCATTATCCACTGACTAAACTCAAGTAGACTTCTGGATTATTGCTCATTGTCATCTCCTATTGTCAACAAGCCTTTGAAGCACACTAAGACAGGAGCGCACACTTGGGTGGGAACTGTGGCAGTTAGAGATGCTTTCTATGGGGACACATTCTATGCTTTCTAAAGGGGACAGAAACTTTTCAGCTTCAGCTAGTTTTCACTATGTGGGATGGGGGTCCAGTGTGGCCAGTGCTTCTGATGATTTCAACAGAAGCTTGAAATCTGGATGATAATCCAAAATGTCCCTGTTTTAAAATGCTAAAATATTAGTAACTAATTTATGTTTTTTAAAAATACATGGTGCTAGCCAAACGAAACATGCCTATGGACCAAATACAGCCGAAGAACTACCTGTCTGCAAGCTTTGTTTAAGACATACCCACTAGAAATTACTAAAATTCCTCACAGGCCTAGGCTTGAAGTAACATACTTTAAAAACAAAAACATCAACCATTCTATTATGGAAAATTTTGAGCACTGAAAAGTAGAATAGTATAATGAACCCCTTCGTACCCAACACCCAGGGGTTTACACAACTATCAACTCATAGCTAGTTTTGTATCATCCTTACTCCCACCCACTTCCCCCCATTTCCTCAGATTATTTTGAAGCGAATCCTAAACATCATATAGTTTCATCTGTATATATTTCAATATACATTTCTAAAAGAGAAAAACTTTCTAAAAAATCTTGGTGCCATTTTTCTCATTAACAAAAAATTAACAATAATTCCTTAATATCATTAAATGTCCAATGTTCAGAAATCCCCTAACTGTCAAAAAATAGTTTTTATTTTTCAAATCACAATTGAAATACACTGTAGTTGATATGTCTTGATAAATCTTTTACTCTATAGAGGAACACAACATTTTACTAAATAGTAAAAATTTATAGTAGTTTAAATACTACTAAAAAGAAAACGTTTTAATAAGGAAGAGAAAACCAACAAAATTTGTGTCCATGGGAGAAAAATCCACTGTTCTAGTCATGTGATTAATAATAACGTCACATATTTTCTTGTAACTAGGAAGGCACCAAATCGTGTAAGTGAAGTACCCTCACCATCACCTTATTACCAGAGTATTTTTAAAGAAGTAATACTTTTCAAGTAAAAAAAAAAAAACTCATAAAAATAATACATTTGGAAGGCATCAGCAAAAATGGTGGAATAAAGATCTCCCCCAATTCTCTCCTCCAGAAAAGCAATGAGAAAACCGGCGAAAATTGTCAGAATCAACTCTTTAAAAACTGTGGAAATTAACCAAAAGCTTACAGCAATCTGGATAGCCTTTATTCAAGAAAAATGGCCAAATCTCAGTGAGAATAGCAAACTTTCTGGCATGTTAACTTTTCTTATTCCCAGTCCCACTTCTCCAGTTCCACAGCAGCCTTGAGAACCAACAGCCTGGCAGCCACCAGAGGGGCAGAAAGGAGCTGGAGCACCTTTACAGCTTCAGTCATAGAAAACTGTCATTATCTGAGCTGTCTGGAGGTTCCCTAAAAGACACCAATGGTAAGGCTGTCAGAACTCACAAAGTGTGAAAAAGACTTTGCCCAGGGACATTTGTTGAAAATACTTCAAAGCAATTGATTAACTTTGTGACTGCTTGAGGCAGTAAATAATAGTTGGGAACACCAATAGGATAACCAAGAAGCTTAAAAGGAAAAACTGGGCAATAAGATATCCATAGGGGCTTTGAAAAGCTCTGACATGTTTCTGGGAATCTGGAAGGCCACCTGTAGGGGTAGGGCTGTGCACATGCTTATGGCTGTTTGCATGCTCAAGAAAGACCTTAGAAAGTCCTAAGTTCTCAACTCTGGCTGATCTTGAGACTCTGCACAAGCAAGAAGTGAAGGGTAAGGGAGAATTGAGAACTGCCTGACTAAACATTGAGGTGTGCCCCAAGACACAGAGTGCTTCAGCAAAGACTGGGAAACTTCCTGATTCTAGATATTTAAAGAAATCTTTGAGCTGACCACTAAGCTAACTGGGCAGAGACTTCAGTGGCTACAGATGATAAAGAATACAGTCTTTACAGAATTAGTTTAGAAAAGTCATTAAACAAACAACAAACAGCAACAATAACAAATTGGAGGAGGTGAAGAATCTTATTTGTGGAGTTGCAATATCATATTAATTAAAGTGGTCAGTTTTCAACAAAATAGATATATTAATAAAGAGATAGAAATTATTTTTAAAAGAGAGTCAAATAGAAATCTGAAGGTGAAAGTTATGGCCACTGAAATAAAAATTCACTAGAGTTAGTGACTCACCAGCAGAGTTGAGCAGGCAGAAGAAAGAATCAATGATTCTGATGATAGATTAATTGAGATTATCCAATCTGAGGAACAGAAAGAAAAAAGAATAAAGAGAAGTGAATGGAATTTCAGAGACCTGTGGAACGTCATCAATCATATCAAAGCATGCATAATGAGCGTTCCAGAAGGTGAGGAGAGAAGGAAGCAGAAAGAATATTTGGGGACAAAATGGCCCCAAACTCCCTAAATTTGATGAAAAATATTAATCTCTCTATCCAAGAACTAAAATAACTCCAAGTAGGATAAAATTGAAGAGATCCACACCTAGATGCATAATAATCAATCTGGGTGTCAAAAGCCAAAGTAAAAGAGACTCAAAACTAGCATGCACAAGGAATCCTCAATAACATTAACAGTTGGTTTCTCATTAGAAATCATGGGGAAAGTATGTATGTTCATGTATAATTGAAAAATTGTCCTCTACACTGGAATTTGACACAAAATTGTAAACTGACTATACTTCAATTTAAAAACAAGTGAAAAAAAACAGAAAGAAAAAACAAATCATAGAAGCAGAAGGTAATGGGATGACATACTAAATATGCTGACAGAAAAGGATTGGCAACCAAGAACTGTATATACAACAAACTATATTTAAAAAATGAAAGAGAAATCAAGATAACATTTTTAGATCATCAAAGCTGAGAGAATTCTTTGCTATGAAATCAATCTTACAATTCATAAATCCTGCCTTATCAGTAATTACATTAAGTGTTAATGGATTTATTCCAGTTCAAAGGCAGAGATTAGCAGAATGGGTTACAAAAAAATCCATGTTATATGTTATCTACAAAAGACATATTAAGATTTAAATATACAAGTAAGTTAAAGTAGAAGGATGAAAAAAAGATAAGCCATGCAAATAGTAACCAAAAGATAGCTGGAGTGGCTATAGTTGGAGTGGCTACACTTATATCAGACACAATGACTTTAAGATAAAATTTGTCACTAGAGACAAGGAAGGACATCTTGTAATGATAAAACTGTCACTACAGCAAGTATATATAATGATTATAAATATATATGTACTTGACAACAGAGTCCCAAAATACATTAAGCAAAAACTGGCAAAATTGAAAGATAAAATAGATAATTCAACAATAATAGAATGATACTTTAACATCCTACTTTCAACACTGGCAAGAAGAATTAGACAGGAGACAAACAAGGGAATAGACGACCTGAACACTATAAGCCAACTAGAATATATCCAAGGTACTCGACCTCAAAACACCAGAATACATATTCAAGTACATATGGAATGTTCTTCAGTATTGATATGTTAAGCCATAACAAGTATCAATCAATTTAAAATAACTGAAATCACACAAGGTATCTTCTCTGACTACAAATGGAATGGAATTATAAATCAATAAGCAGAAACAAATTACAAATATGTGGAAATTAAATAACACACTTCTAAATACCAGTGAGTTAAAGAATAAACCACAAAGGAAATTAGAAAATAATGTGAGATAAATAAAAAGGGAAACACAACATCCCCAAACTTACGACATTCAATGAAAGCAATGCTTAGAGGACAATTTATAGCTTCAAATGCCTGTATTAAAAAAGGAAAAAGATTTCAAATCAATAACCTAATCTTACAACTTAAGAAGCTAGAAAAAGTAGCGCAAACTAAATCCAAAGCAAAGAGAAAGAAGGAAAGATAATTATGGAAATATAGTAAAGAGAATAGAAAAAATAAACTCAAAGTGGGTTGTTTGAAAAGATCAACAAAATTTATAAACTTTTAACTAGACTGATCAAAAAAGAGAGAGAAGACTCAAATTGTTAAAGTTAGTAATGAAAGAGGTGACATTAATACTGATCTTACACAAATAAAAAGGATTATAAGGAAGTACTATAAACTTATTAAGTATGCCAGTAAATTAGATAACCTAGATGAAATGAGCAAATTCCTAAAAAGACACAGACTACAAAACTGATTTAAGAAGAAGTAGGCCTATAAAAAGGAAATAGATTGAATTAGTAATCGAACATATTCCTACGAATAAAAGCCTAGAACCAGGTGGCTTTTCTAGTGAATTCTACCAGACCTTTAAAGAATTAATACCAATTCTTCACAAACTCTTCCAAAAAATGGAAGAGGGAGGAATACTTCCCAGCTCATTTTATAATATCAGTACCACCCTGATACTAAAATAATATAAAGACATAAAAAGAAAATAAAAGTACAGACCAATATCCTTGATGAATAGAGAATTTAAAACATCCTCACCAGATATATTAACAAACTGAACCAGCCACATATTAAAGGATTATACACCGTGACCAACTGGAATTTATCCTAGGAATGGAAGTTTGGTTTAACATCTAAAATCAATCAACATAATACACAGTATTAATGAAATAAATGCAGAAACGTGTCATTTTAATAGTTGCAGAAAATGCATTTGACAAAATCTAAAACCTTTCATGATAAAGAAGTCGATAAATGAGAAATAGATGTGATCTCCCTCAACTTTATAAAAGGCTCTATAAAACAAAACAATACATCATGGCTAAGATCATATTTAATGGGTGAAAGAATGAATGCTTTACCCATAAGACCAGGAATAAGATGAAGAGGTTCATTCTCACCATTTCTTTTAATATTATACTGGAAGATTTAGCCAGGCTACTTAGGCAAGGAAAGGATATAAAAGGCATCCAGATTTAAAAATAAGAAATAAAATTATGTTAATTTGCAAATGACATGTCCTAGTGTGTAGAAAATCCTAAGGAAAACACATTCATGCACATGCGCGTGTGTGCATACACACAAACACACTTAGAGCTAATAAGTGAGTTCATCTAGATTGCAAGATTCAAGATTAATATACAAAAATCCATTATATTTCTATACACTAGTGGTGAATGATCCAAAAATGAAGGTAATAAAATAATTTTGTTTACCATAGCATCAAAAATAATAAAATAGGAATAAACTTAACAAAAGAAGGGCAAGATTCACACACTGAAAACTTTAAGATATTGCTGGAAGAAATGAAAAGAAACCTAAATAAGTGTAAAGATATCTCATGTTCATGGATAGTAAGACTTAATATTAAGATGATATTATTTCTCAAATTTATCTACAGATGCAACAAAACCTCTGTCAAAATCCCAAATGGCTTTTTTTGTAGAAATTGATAATTTAATCCCAAAATTCATATGGAAATTCAAGGGACTCAAAATAGCCTTTGTTCCAGAAAAATAACAAAGTTGGAAGATTCACACTTTCTCATTTCAGAATTTAGTACAAAGCAACAGTAATCAAGATAATGTACTGGCATAAAGATAAACATAGAGTTAAATGGAATAAATTCAGTGTCCAAAAATAAACCCATATATCTATGGTCAATTGATTATGGCAAGAGTGCCAAAACAATTCAATGTGGGGCAACAATAGTCTTTCCAATAATGGCGCTAGATATTCACATCTAAAAGAATGATGTTGGACCTCTGACTTACACCATATATAAAAATTAACTCAAAATAAATCAAAGTTCTAAAGATCAAGAGCTAAAATTGTAAAACTCTTAGAAGAAAACATAGATGTAAATCTTTGTGATCTTAGTTGTAGCAATGTCTTTAGATATGACATCTCAGGCACAGGCAACCAAATAAAAAATAGGTAAATTGGACTTCATTAAAATTAAAAGCTTTTGTGTATCAAAGGACACTATCAATAAAGTGAAAATACATAGAATGGGGAAAATTTTTATAAATTGTGTATCTGAGAAGAGTATTCAGAATATATAAATAACTTGATAATAAAGAGACAACCCAATTGAAAAATGAGCAAATGATCTAAATAGGCATTTCTTCAAAGAAGATATATAAATGGCCAATAAGCACATGAAAAGATGCTTAACATCATTTAGTAATCAGGGAAATGCAAATAAAAACCACAATGAATTATCTCTCATACTAGGTGAGTGCTATCATACACTAGGATGGCTATAATAAAAAAAGATGGACAATAACAAGTGTTGATGAGGATGTGGAGAAATTGGAACACTTATCATTGCTGGTGAGAATGTAGAATGATGTAGCCACCCTGTGAAACACTTTCACAGTTTCTCAAACAGTTAAACACAGAGTTACCATATGACCCAGCAATTCCACTCCTAGGTATATACCCAAGAGAATTAAAAACACATGTCTACACAAAAACTTATACCCAAATGTTTATAACAGCATTACTCTTAATAACCAAAAGGGAAAAACCAAATCAAATGCCCATCAACAAATGAATGAATAAACACAATGTGGTATATCCATACAATGGAGTGAACTCCCTCAGATTTTGTTTTTCTGAAAATGTCTTGAATACTCCTTCATTTTTGTGTCTTTTATCAAGTTTGGGAGGCTTTTGGCCACTATAAAAACGTTCATGGTTTAATCAATTAGTACCCTCCCCTTCTTCTCCCCTTCCCCCCTTTCCTTTTTTCATGACTAATGATCAGAAATTCCTTTGTGACCAACTTTATTGCAGGTTTTTACTTCCTCTGGTAGACCCAACTTAAGTTTCATGGTTTACATGCCATCATGCATGTCCAATGGCAATTAAAAGAATAAAATTTCTCTCTCATCTGGTCTCATTCAGTTATCTTGGCAGAAAAAAAATGTGGTAATTTATGGCCACATTTAACCCTCAAGCTCTGCAGAATAAAGGTTCATAGGTCAATGCATTCAGACAATTCATGTTGTGTCTGAAGAACTGGAGAAAAAAGTGTTTTCTAGTCAGTTGGAACCTGCTTGACTCCATGAGATCCAATCACTACTTGGCAGAGTCATTATTAAGGTTCCAATAGAATTAAATTCAAATCAGGACATTTATTGTAAATGTATTGTATGTCAGGCACTATTATCTAGCTTGAAATTGTGAGTTTGCTGAATCTAATTATGTTTATAAATAGGTCCCAAAGGAAAATTTGGAATGTCTTGAAATGCATTATATCACTAAAGATAATTTTAGAACTTTTAAATTATTTGTTATGGGTCGAATTGTGTAGCCCCTCAAATTCACATGTTTAAGTCTTAACCCCAAGCACTTCAGAATGTGACCTTATTTGGAAATAAGAGTCTTTACAGAGGTAATCAAATTGAAATGAGGTCATTAGGGTGTCTTAATCAAATATGACTGATGTCCTTAGAAAAAGGGAAATGTGGACACAGAGATACACATAGAAGGAAGATGATATGGAGATACACAGGAAGAAGAAGGCATGAATAAGCCAAAGAGGAAAGCATGGAACAAACATCCTTCTCTCACAGCCCTCAGAGGGAACTAACCCTGCTGACACCTCAATTCTGGACTTAGCTTCCAGAACTATGAGACAATAAGTTTCTATTGTTTAAGCCACCCAGTTTGTGGTACTTTGTTATGGAGGCCCTAGCAAATGAATATAGGACTTGTATGGTTTTTTTAAGGCAGCCAACTTTTTACAAAAGCTGCAGAAGGCTATAGCAATGGGAGTATTTGTGACTATTCTAATTTTGTGACTTTTAAAGTTTACAAGAATTTACTCATTATTTCTATGCCACACATCTTTTCTTATTGGAAGTCTAATTTCATGCCATGAGGAAATAAATATTGCACTGGCCTCATTTCTTCCCATTATTTAAAAAGAATCCCATGACGTGATACTGTCAGCTAAGTTTTCACTTTCATGTATCTTGCTCCAAGGGACATTCGCTTTTGATGTTGTTCTACTTATGACTCATCAAAGGTTTCAGAGCATCTGTACTTCATGGTTCTTGGCAGAGTCACCTGCAACATAGCCGAGGTCTGAAAGCCATCTTCCTCACAGCGCCTTGCAGACTGATTTGTAGGTTGCTGAACATAGCTAAATTGAAAACTGCCCTATTTGAAAGGAAATGGATGTCGTCAATCCTTCCAAAATATCAAAAGCTACAGATAGCCCACAGGACAGATAGCCCACAAAATATAATGACTGCCTAGAAAGCCACCTGGAGAACGGCGGCAAGGGTAACCTGCGGAATTTTTATCATCTCTGTGGCATATCTGCTATGGAATCATTTAATTTTGAAAGCCTCGTTCTACATTTCAGTGGCCTGTGCGATAACCTTGAGGAATATTTCTATGATACCTTTATTAAATTGTGACCCACCTTTTACTAGATTCCTCAGAACAGAAGGACAGAGAGCAGGCCTAGAAGAAATTAGCTGATCCCAATTGATTATATGACTCACTTGGTTGGCTAAGGTAGTGAGCTTTCAAGTTTCCTGCTTCCAGGTTCTTTGATGGAATTGGGCCTCCAAAATCTTTTAAGTCTCCTGAATTCCTAAATTAACCCAGAGATATATGTATTTGTGAGGATGGACATGGGTGAACTTGACAGATTCTTTCAAATGTACTGTCATTATTATCAAAGCTGCAGAGGGAACTTTACTTGTGGGAAGACTTAAAAGTTGTTATGCAGTGACTAAAACAACTAAACCTTACATTGAAATGCTCAGGGTGAGGCTGAGTTAATACTGTTTCATAGGTAGTCAAATGGAGGGAAACAGATACAGGGGGACATTTTTTGGGAGGACATGGAGCAGGAGTAGAAGGCAGTTAGGGGAACTTTCACATTTTATCCTACATGCTTCAATTTGGCTTAATTTTTATTGAAAATGAGACTATTTGTATTATGTATTCATCTTATCAATGAAGATAAAAATATAAATTTTGGACTAAAATGAAAACAAAACCCCCAAATACTTGGGTAATTAATGCCAAATGTTTTGGGACCTTTTTTTGAAAATGATAAGGGGAGTGGACTGATGAACAGAAACATAATTATCTTGTTTTCTCCTTCCTGCCTCTCATGTTACACTTCTAAAAATGCTGTCCCCATAATCCATTAAAAAAATAACAGTAGCCTGTAGTTCCTAAGTATGTTCCTAAAGTGTTGGACACTGTGTTAAGTGTATCACAAATGTCTTCACCTTGAATCCTTACCAGAATCCTAGGGAGGAAAAAAGGGTGTTAGAGAGTTAACCATGGAGATGTCACCTACAGCTACTGCAGCAAATGCATTATTCTTAGGATTATGTTGTAAATACTGAACTCCACAAAACATCATTTGGAGATACTGTCTTTTCATTCAACTTACTATCAGTTTGATGAGTTGTTCAAGCAGAAATAAGTATCTATCACTTTCTCTTTGAGTCATCCTGTTGCTACTAGAAAATAAATCTCTGATGGTCACATTATGATGTCTCTCAATACATTTGTAGAGATAGCTGATGTTTTGGAGTTGTGGCTTTAAGATAAGATCCCAGGCTAGAAGAAACAAAATGTCAAGATGTATCAAGAAGTGAATTTAGTAGTATAAGATATTCTGAAATAGTCTTAGCTATATCCCACATAGTAAATTCTTCAGATAACTGATATTCAAGCATCAGAGCTTTTAAAGATTTATTCTTTCTATTGGAAGTCTTTCAAAATTACTTACCATGCCTGTGGCAAACAGTAGACTACTTGTAATTTAATCTTGACAGCACAAACTTATCATTATAAACATCTATTATTGCTCTGTGCTAGACTGTAAAAAAATACAATTCACTTAGAAGGCTTTCTTAATGTATACCTGCAACTGGATAGAGTTCTTTTTCAAAAGTTACCTTATGAGGTTATTATTCTCTTCTAACAAAACTGGTACTGTGTACAACGTTTGAAACTCTTCCTTACAAATAAATGTTCTACTAAGCCACATATTAAGATTTCCTTAGTGGTGGAATGATCGCATCTTCTGAAAGTAAATTTGATTTTTGGAAATAACTTGTAGTCACTTGGAACCAAGTTTAACTTACCATCTGGGGTCAGAAACAACCTATCATTATCAGACAAAGAATGCAGTTTGTCACTTGCCTTGGGTATTTTCACTTGCCTCTACCTTTGATATCTACTTTTGAGATCTCCTTTTTATTGAAAAAAGCAAATACATTTCATTACAGTCTAGAACAGAAGAATAATGCATATTTATAATGATAAGCTACATTTGAGACTTTGAAGAAACAGATGCATAGCTAATTATTAGGTTTTGTTATGGGCTGTGTCACATAAGCTGTCCCTTTCAAAAGACCCTCAATAAAGACTCATACAGAGGAGAGCGGCCAAGATGCTGGAGTAGAAGGACCCTAAACTCACCTAATCTCACAAGCACACCAGAGTCACAACTAACTGCAGAACAACCACTGGTGAAAAAGACTGGAACCTACCAGAAAAGATCTTCTACAACCAAAGACATAAAGAAGAAATAAGATGGGACAGAGGACAAGCTCGTGATATAATCAAATTCCATACCCCCTGGGTGGGTGACCCACAAACTGGAGAATAATTATATGGCAGAGGCTCTCCCACAGGAGTGAGAGCTCTGAGCTCCACGTCAGGCTCCTCTGGGAAGAAGAGTCCCCAGAGTGTTGGCTTTGAAGTGCAGTGGGCTTGACTGCAGGAGCTACACAGGACTGGGGTAAACAGAAACTTCACTCTTAAAGGGGGCACACAAAATCTCATGTGTACCAGGACCCAGGGCAAAAGCAGAAATTTGATAGAAACCTGGGCCTACCTGCTGGTCTTAGAGGGTCTCCTGGAAAGGTAGGAGGGGCAACTGTGTCTCACCTTAGGGATATAGACACCAGTGGCAGACACTCTGGGGGCCATTCACTTGCTGAGCTCTCCTGGAGGCTAACATCTTGGTACCAAGTCCTGGCCCCAGCCAACAGCCTTAGGCTCTAGTGTTGGAATGCCTTCAGCCAAACAACAAACTGGGCGAGGACACAGCCCCACTCACCAGCAGGCAGGCTGCCTAGAGACTTCTTGAGCCCACAGTCACCTCTAGACATGCCCCTAGACAAAGACCCAGCTTCACCTGCCAGTGGGCAGGCTCCTCCTGCTAAGAAGCCTGCATAACCTCTAGACCAGCCTCACCCACCAGGGATAGATACCAGAAGCAAGAAAACTACAGTCCCACAGCCTACAGACCAAGTCCACATTTGCAAGCCAGACACTATCCTGGGACCAGCTGGCCCCTGGCCCTTGGGTGGTGAGAAGGGAGTGCACTACTGGGATGCACAGGACATTTCCTACAGTGGACCACTTCTCCAAGATTGAGAAATGTAACTAAACCACCACATGCACAAAAATACAAGTAGCAATTTAGACAAAACGAAGCAACAGAAGAATGTTTCAGATGAAGGAACAAGATAAAACCCCAGAAGAAGAACTAAGTGTCATAGAGATAGGCAATCCATCTGAGAAAGAGCTCAGAGTAATGATCATAAAGACGATCACTTTTATTCAACATAGTTTTGAAAGTTCTGACCACAGCAATTAGAGAAGAAAAGAAAAGGAATCCAAATTGGAAAGGAAGAAGTAACACTGTCACTGCAGATGACATGATACTATACAGAAAATCTTAAAGGTGCCACCAGAAAACTACTAGAGCTCATCAGTGAAATCAGTAAAGTTGCAGGATACAAAATTAATATACACAAATATGTGGCATTTCTGTACACTAACAATGAAATATCAGGAGAAATTTTAAAAAAATTCAATTTACCATTGTTATCAAAAAGAATACAATGCCTAGGAATAAATCTACATAAGGAGGCAAAGACCTGTACTCCAAAACTATGAGATACTGATGAAAGAAACTTTAGACAACACAAACAGATGGAAAGATATGTTGTGTTCTTGGATTGGAAGAATCAACATTATCAAAATGGCCATACTACCTGAGGCAATCTACAGATTCAATGCAATCACTATAAAATTACCAATGGTATGTTCCCTGACTACACTACAAAGCTACAGTAATCAAGACAGTATGGTACTGTCACAAAAACAGAAATATAGCTCAATGGAACAGGATAGAAAGCCTAGAAATAAATCTATGTACTTATGGCCAATTAACCTATGACAAAGGAGGCAAAAAATATACAATGGAGAAAAGACAGTCTTTTCAATAAGTTGTGCTGGGAAAACTGGACAGCTACATGTAAAAGAACATGTATAACATTATAACATTCTCTAACACCATATACAGAAATAAACTCACAATGTATTAAAGACCTAATGTAAGACAAGATACTATGAAACCCCTAGAGGAAAATATAGGCAGGACACTCTTTGACATAAATAGCAGCAATATTTTCTTGAATCCATCTCCTAGAGTAATGGAAACAAAACCATAGATAAACAAATAGGACTTATTTTAAACTTAAAACCCTTGCATAGCAAAGGAAACCATACACAAAATGAAAAGACAACCTACAGAATAGGATAGAATATTTGCAAATGATGCAACTGACAAGGATTAATTTCCAAAATATTCAAACAGCTCATATAGCTCAATATCAAAAAACAAACAATCCAATTAAAAAATGAGCAGAAGATCTAAACAGGTATTACTCCAAAGAAGACATTCAGATCACCAACAGGTATATGAAAAGATGCTCAACATCGCTAATTGTTAGAAAAATGCAAATCAAAACTACAGTGAGGTATCACCTCACACTGATCAAAAAGTCTATAAATAATAAACGCTGGAGAGGGTGTGGAGAAAAAGGAACCCTCCTACACTGTTGCTGGGAAGGTAAATTGGTGAAGCCATTATGGAGAATAGTATGGAGGTTCCTTAAAAAACTAAAAATAGAATTACCATATGATCCAGCAATCACTCTTGAGCATGTATCTGGAGAAAACTTTAACTCAAACAGATACATGCACCCCAATGTTTATAGCAGCACTGTTGACAATAGCCAAGACATGGAAGCAACCTAGATGTTCATAAAGAGATAAATAAATAAAGAAGATGTGGTATATACACAATATATTACTCAGCCATAAAAAAGAATGAAATAGTGCCATTTGCAGCAACATGGATGGACCTAGAGGTGACCATACTAAGTGAAGTAAGTCAGATGAAGACAGGTATCATATGATATCATTTATATGTTGAATCTAAAAAAAAAATGATACAAATGAACTTATCTACAAAAGAGAAATAGACTCAACAGACATAGAAATCAAAAAAAAGGGAAAAAGAGGATGAGGGATAAATTAGGAGTTTGGGATTAGCAGATACAAACTACTATAAATAAAATAAATAAACTAAGTTATGTATAGCACAGGGAACTATATTCAATATCTTGTAATAAACTATAATGGAAAAAACCTGAAAAACTATATATATATATATATATATATGTATATATATATATACACACACACACACACACATATATATATGCATATACACATACATGCATACATAAATATATAAAATTGAATCACTTTGTTGTACACCAGAAACTCACACATGGTAAATCAACTCTACTTCAATAAATAAATAAATAAAATTTTTAAAAAGACTTAAAAAGTTTTCCTCAACATTTTATGATGAAAATTTTCAAATATACAGAAAAGTTAGAGAATTTTATAGCAAATACCTTTATATCTACTTCCTAGTTTCATCTGTGAACATTTTATTATATTTGCTTTATCTTCCCATCCATCAGTATTTCATTATTTGGATCCATTTCAAACGTCTATCTTTGTTCTTTTAAAATATATTTTTGGGTGTTCTAGGTCCTTTCTATTTCTATATACATTTTAGAACCAGCTTGTCAATGTCTACAAAAAAGCCTGATGGAATTATGACTGAAATTGTGTTGAATCTACAGATCAATGTGGAGAGAATTCACATGCTAATAATATTGAGTCACCCATTCCATGAACATGATATATGTCTCCATTTATTTAGGTTATCTTTAAATTCTCTCAGAATGCTTCATGGTTTTCAGTATAGAGGTCTTAGATATCTTTTGTTAAATCTATCACTTTTTTCCCTGTAGTATTGGTAGTGGAATTGATTTAAACATTTATTTTCCAGTTGTTTGCTCTTATATAGAAAAATATAATTAAATCTGTGTATTAACCTTGTATCCTGCGACCTTGCTAAATTCACTTATTCATTCTAGTAGTTATTTTATAGATTCTTTCAAATTTCCTATGTAAATGTGAGGGAAGAAAAACTTCCTTCTACACTCTTATGTTCTGTGCTGGACCTAAGAATTAAACTGACAGAAGACAGATTAATAGGAGAAAAACATACACATTTTATTTACTATTTTTACATGTACGCAGGAGTTTTCAGAAGGAAAATGAAGACTTGAAGAAGCCATTAGGCCCCAAAGCTTATGTATTTTTAAGCAAAGATAATAAATGATGAGGATGTAACAAGGCAGAGGGGCTTGGTCAAGAGGCAATAAATTGTAGGACAGTGACTAGGGAATATTTGCAGGAAACTAATGGAAGATAAGGGTTATTTTAGTAGTTTTCTTGTACAGGTCCATTCTGGTGTCAACTCCCAGTGTCTAGTGGTAAGAACGTTCTTTTCCGACTGCAGGGGGGGGCACATTTCTCATGGGAAATTTTATGACCTGCTTTTAGGTAGATAGGGGGAAGTCAGAGAGCCCTTTCTGTATCTGCAGTTTCTCAAGTGCCTTCAGCCCAAAATAGTCAAGTGGCATATTTTGGGGGTGGCAAGTTCTGAACTTCTTAAACAAGCATGTCATCTGTACATTTTACTTTTTCCTTCTCAACTTATGCCTTTTAATTTCTTTTTCCTTGTCTTATTGCACTGGCCAGGACCTCTGGTACATTGGCAAACAGTTGTGAGAGGGAGCATCCATACTTTGTTCACAATTTTAACGTTAATATTTCATCATTAAGATAAAGAACATGTGGTATATATACACAATGGAATATTACTCAGTCATAAAAAGAATGAAGCATTTTCATTTGCAGCAACATGGATGGACCTAAGGATTATCATACTAAGTCAGTCAGTCAGAGAAAGACAAATATATGATATCACTTATATGTGGAATCTAAAAAAAATACAAATAAATCTATTTACAAAACAGAAACAGACTCACAGACAAAAAACAAACTTATGGTTGCCAAAGGGGAAAAGGAGGCAGGAGGGGGAAAAATTAAGAGTATGGGATTATAGACACACACTACTATGTATACAATATCTAAGCAACAAAGATTTACTGTATAATACAGGGAACTATATTCAATATCATGTAATAACCTATAATGGAAAATAATCTGAAAAATATACATATGTAACTGAATCACTTTGCTCTACACCTGAAACTAACACAATATTGTAAATCAGCTATACATCAATTTAAAAAGGAATAAAGACAAAAAATATTTCACCATTAAGAATAATGTTAGCTATAGGCTTTTCACAGATACTCTTATTAGATTGAGAAAGTTTCCTTCTATTTCCAATTTCCTGAAAGTTTAAAAAAATCATGAATTGGATTTTATCAAGTGCTTTTTTCTACACATATTCAAATGATTATATAGATTTTCTCCTTTATTATTTTAATACTGCAAATTAAATTGATTGATTTTGTATGGTAAGACAACCTTGAATCTTAAGAGAAGCCACCCTTGATCTTGATGTATTATTCTTTTCTATATTTTCACACTCAAAGTGTCATACAATTCACAAGTCTATTCTTCAGATTCTGAGGGCAGATTTTTCTCTTTTTTTAAAAAAATAAAAGGCTCAGTTGAGTAGTTTGGTCCTGGCAAAGTTTACTGAAGAAGGTTTAAGAAAAAAACAACTCCCCTAAAATAAGAACCTGAGCAAGACTATGAAAATATGTATATAATTTAAAAAATGATACTTCAATCTTAGTCCCCAGTTCCTGCCACACAGCTCCTAAAGCCCTGGAATCTCAGGAGTGATGAGTGTCTTTTTTATGTTAATGAGATGGTTAGTGTCTGGGGGCTCCTAGATAGTTTCAGGAGGGGGGAGCTGAACCACAGGAAAGGGACCACCAAATGACAGAGGGTTAGAACTTTCAGCCTTACTCCTGACCTCTGGGCAGGTAAGAGGGGCTAGAGATAGGGTTCAGTCAATAAAGCCAAAGATTTAATCAATCATGCTTATGTAATGGAACCCCCAGAGAATTCCCTAAACATGGGGTTCAGAGAGCCTCTGGATTGGTGAATGCATCCATGTGCTAGGAGGGTGACCTCCAATTCCATGAGACATAAGCTTCTGTGCTCCAGATCCTTCTAGACCTCATGCTCTGTACCTCTTCATCTAGCTGTTAATTTGTATCCTTTATAATATCCTTTGTAATAAAGTGGTAATAGTAAATAAAGCGCTTTCCTGAGTTCTGTAAGTCATTCTGGTGAATTATTGAATTTGAGGAGAGGGTTGTGAGAACCCCCAGAATATATAGCTGGTCAGTCAGAAGTGACAACCTGGGACTTGCAACTGGTATATGAAGCAGGGACAGTATTGTGGGCTGAGCCCTTAACTTGTGGAATCGTAAGCTAACTCCAGGGAGAATGTGTTAGAATTAGAGTAAGTTATAGGACACTTAGCTGGTTTTGAAGAGTTGGAGAAGTGTTGGAAAAAACACCATGCATTTGGTGTGTTAAAAACCAAAAATTCAACCTACTAAACTTAAAGATCTAATTGGCTTTATTCACAGATCTCTGAATCAAGTAGCATGCTGCCCAGTAAAGAGAAGGGCTGTCTGAGGGGGTGTACACAGTGGAAGGTTTTTATAGGTAGAAGGACGCTGGGACAAGGAAGCTATTAGCAAAAGGAAAGAAAGGATCGTTTCAGACCAGGTCACCTTACTTGGGGGAAGGCCTAGGGTCTATCATGCAGATCACCTCACTGGTGCTGGCTGTAGAGTCCCAGGCTGTCCCATTAAGATGACATTCCTGGGGAAGGTTGAAAGTGCAGTGAGGTCAGGTAGTAAACCTACGTTTGGAATCATGGGCTTTAGCACAAGTGACACCATTTTGGGCCTGTGGTTTCCCTCTTTAACAGGTGTCAGAATATTGCGAGTAAAAATGGTTTGGAGGGGGACAAAACCATGGCGGGTTCCTCCTGCCTTTCCTCTCATTCCCATTCCCATCTCTCCCTTCCCAGGCTCCATCCTTCTCCCCACAACTGCGTTTGCTCCATCTTCGCCAAGGTCTAGATCCCAGCTAGCTGCTGGAACCACACAAGGAACTCTCAAGCTCGTCTAGTTTGATCCCATATATACATTCCCCTTCTCGCACCTGTTATTGAACCAGGTCCATTAGTCCAACACACAGGAAGCCGACACGCTGACATGCCAGGGTTTGCAGCAGAGAATTTCTTTGCAAGGCAGCTAAGTGAGGAGAGGGGAGGACAAGTCTCAGATCCACCTCCCTGAAGGTGAGAGGGCTTCGGATACTTATGGGTACAGAGGAGTGGGGAGCGTGGGGAAAGGTGATTGGAGGTAAGAAATAGGTGAGGTAATTGTCATTCTAGCAGGTGTAACTAAGCTATAGGCTTCTTCCTGGGCCGTGTGTTCAGAAAACGGTGGGTTCACATGCTCTGAGGGTGGAATATGGGGCCCTCTGATGTCAAAAGGTCACCAAGTGGACACTGGCACATGCCCAGCGGGAGGGTGGGTGGTCTTAACCAGAACCAGAGACTCCAAGTTCCTGGGAAAGCAGCTCAGGCAAACATCTTACTGTTTAGGCTCCCTGCTGCTTGGGGGACATGCAAGGTTTCTTTTTGTAGCAACAATGGAAGCAAGCTTGGTCAGTGAAGGAAGGTTCCAGGTGTCATGACTACCCATGGTTTCACTCCTTTAATAGTCTGCTGGTCCCAGCTTTAATTTATGTTCTTTCCTCAGAATGTTAGCAAGGCTGAAACTATTACCACGTCAGGGTCATAAGTTCTTAGGATGTGTTACTAAGGGCTGCAGCAGGTTTTTCAGGGCCAAAGTAATGAGCTGCAAAGTGATGGAGAGCTAGGCACTGATACAGGTGAGGAAGGAAACATCTGGGAGCAGAGAAATCTTTTCAGCTTCCCTAGTATCAGACTAAATAGGCCATTACGAAGTCTGCCCATCCTTAAAGGGACCCTGGCCAGCCACGAGGCCCCTTGCTTTAAGTGATGTTGTTATTTCCAGCTTTTGAATGGCTATGTTTCAGGCTTCTCTCAGGCCTAAAGCAAGAGTCATTTCTGTAGGAGAAGTGTTTTGGATAGCACAGCATTTATTAACTTCTCACCTCTCTGCCTTACCAGGTCACAATGGCTTTAAAAGGAGATAAAGGCTACATTTGTTGTCAGCTATGGAGGAAACATGCAAGAACTTTTAAATTAGAACTGGTGGCCCTGCCCACCCCAAGGTGCAGTTTCTATAACCTTCAAGGAAAGAGTCACCAAAAATAGATTTTTTCTTAGGCTCCTGCTTGGGTGCGCCTCTTCTTTCTCCCACTAGGTGTCACCACACTACACAGTAAAGAAGGGAAATGACATAAGTGACAGGCTTCCAGACTTTGGAGAAACTTTTTTTTTTTTTTAGCTTAGCAGCAAACTAGGCCTAATTAGTTTGTTTCATAAGATGTATCTTTTAAGATATGAAAATCACATATAGTCAGCCCAGAATGAACGTCACCTAGTTCATTTACTCTTAAAAGGCTATCAGTCCTGGAAACCCAAGCAGAGAGAAGCTGACAGTCACTCTATCTGTAAAAACCTGGAAAGATTAAATCAGCTGATGACCCTGCAACAGTGAGTGGATCTCACCCCTCAGGATATTAAATCTCTTTGTTGAGAGGTTGGATTACTGCTAGATCCCTTTATCACCAGAGCTGAGCTCTTGCGGCTGCTAGGGATTAGATATGATCCTTCTCTATCCACAGCACTTTCACATCCTCCCTCCTCCCAGTGCCTCCTTTGTGGTCACTCTTCTGTGAAGGCGAAGATAAGATGCCAGAGATAAGGGGGGAGTGAACATGGCAGCCTCTGCAGCATTTCATTCCATCACCCCAGTGGCCAAGCCGTCCCCCTGGTAGCATGAAGGATCCTTCCTGTCCTCCAACATCCAGCAGCCTCTGCAGGCCAGGCCCGTGATTATCAGCTTGCTCTCAGATCTCATTTAGGATGTCAGGGGGCTCAGGGGAGGGCAAAGCACAGTTAATTCTACGCATCTCACAGGATGAGTGATAAACATCTGTATCTAAATCTAATGAAGCTTAGCTCCAGGAGGCTGACCCCTTCCATCACCCACACAGATTTCCCTGTGGACTACCATCTAACTTCCCACATGTAATAATTTAACATCCAGGGGTCAGGAAGCTGGTGGGTCAGTGATGACTCTGTGTTCTGTTCTTTGACAAGGACAAGATGCCACCGACATCTGGTCTTCCTTTTGGTGCAAGGTTTAAAATTTCATTTCAGCTAGGTCATCTGAGATTGCTGCTAAAACGTCCTGGGAGTTTGCAGGCTCTCAGAAGGAGGATTGAGATTCAGTCACCATCATTAACATCAAGCAGCATTTATAAACGATCTGTGTCAAACTTAGCATGTCGGGGTTGGGGTGGGGGTGTCTTAAACGTGTTTACACAAAATAGAACACCTTCCCCTCCACACTTCTAAATGAAATAGGCAAAACCAGAGCTGCCTTAACACAGTTGAGCGTGACTCTAGGGGGTGCTGTTTGCAATGTTGTCTGTGTAACCATAGGTGGTGCCTGGGCAGCACCCCAAAATATAAAGCAAATAAAACCAATATTTATTGATATAAAAATTGTACATTCTAATTTTGAACCTTTATATAAAAGCCAATAGGGAAGGAGGGTATATCTCAGTGGTAAAGTGCCTGCTTAGCATGCACAAGGTCCTAGGTTCAATCCGTGGTACCTCCATTAAACATTAATAAATAAATAAACCTAACCCCCCCCAAAAAATTTAAAAATAATAAAAACATTTATAAAAAAGAAAGAAATTTTTTAAAAAGGCAATCAGTTGGAAACACTCTTTGGATGAAAATCAAAATTTGAAATTGTGAGTTGTAGTTGAAAGTTGCCCTCAGTTGCATCTCAGATTGTGCAGATAAGCAGTTGAAATCTTAGAAACATTTTTAATCAAACAGATCCAGACACTCATAAATAAGAGTGGCAGGAATCACAGATTTTGAAATTTGGGTAATCTCTCTGGAGCAGAAGAGAATATTGATCAAATGCATGCACCGTTTAACCCAGCAATTCCACTTCTAGGATGTTATCAGATATACTTTCAGCTATGAGAAATGATCTGTGGACAAGAGTTATTCACTGCCGCATTGTTGGTAACAGCGAAAGACTGGAAACAACCTAAATGTCCAGTAGAGGACAAATCACACAATGGAACACTTGGCAGCTCTCACAAGGAATGAGGAAGCTTTCTATGTGAAGCATGGTCTGCAGATAGTCCCAGGAAAAGAGCAAGGTGCAGAAAAGAGTAAATAATACGTTACCTTGAGTGTGTTTTTATATACCCGCTTGTATATGCATGAGAAATTTCTGGAAAAGCACCCAAGAAACTAATAATAACACTGTCTAGCTCCAGGACAAGGTACTGACTACATGGGTAGGGACTTACTGAATACCTTTTGTACCTTCTGAATTTTGAGTTTCATGAATATATTACCTAAGCTAATAACAACAATAATAGTAATATTAATAGCCAGATTCCTCCCCCTGCCCCAGCCAAAAATCATCCAAAACATGTGATAATCACTATACAGTCTAAGATATAATATTCTCACAGCGTAGCCCAACCCAGATTGCTAACTCACTGTGGTGGTACAGTATCACACCTGGATCAGCTCTGTTACTGACAAAACAGGGTAATTTAGTGCTGGCGTTTAAATTCTGCTTCCATTGCTTATTAGTTTTGTGACTGAGGGCAGATCTACTTAACTTCTCTTGCGCCTCAGTTCCCTTTTTAATAAGTGATGGTAAATCCTACCTTGAATTGTTACTGAGAGGACTGGACGAGTCAGTCTCTGTTAAATGTTCGATGAAATGTTTAAAAAGAACATAGCAGAACAAAGAGTACACAGTGCACAGCTTTCATTATCGAGGTGTGCAGGGATGCAGTGGGAAAACTGATAAGTGAGGGAATGTAAGTGTAGCCCTTGACACATGGTAGATACTTAATGAATATTAATTCCCTCTCTGCTCATACTTACTTGGGCTGCCAGGGGCTTTACAGACTCTCTTTCTGAGCAGACTGAGCAGTAATTTCCTACTGGACGTATTTGTGATCTCTCCACTTCAGTCTGCAGATGGACCCTTTGAGCTGTCTTAGACTGGGTTAGGGTGCTTTTAAAATGAAAAAACTGGTTGTATTATTTCCATGTCAGTTTCTTAGGCTTATCTAAGTAAACATTTCCATATTTTTTTGTCCAAGTTTTATACGGATTAAATCGTTGCAGTGGAAACATGCCATGCTATAAAGTGCAAACTCTGTGGCTCAGACTTGAAGCATAAATTGAAGGAAAGGTATGAGGCAATTATACAAATAATTGTTAGAAAAGTGGAAGTAAAAATGGAATAACCAACATTTTTAGAATATTAGAGACTGTTCCCAGCACTTTATAAGCTTTATCCTTAGCTGCTTTGAGTTAGCTATTATGATCAGTTGCCTTATTCAAGGTTACAAGGTAGTAAATAGTAGAGATAGGATTTAAACTCAAGTCTGGATAACCTCAGTTTCTAAATTTTGTGTATACACCTCTTCTGAGGCAAATCGTCATGAAACTAAATGTATAAACCTTAAACAGAAATTGCTAATTGATTTTAGGATGTAGTTTTCTAAGTAAGAAAGGGACCACCATCTGTTTGATTTCAATGCATTCTTGGCCCTTTGTGTGCAATGTCTTTTATGTACTTCATGTACCCTGTGAGTTAGGGATTGTCCTCATCTTTCAGGCAAGGAAACCAACACTCAGAGATGTTAGGTAACTTGCCAAAGATTGCACAGCAAATGGAGGAGAAGACATTTAAACTAAGGTCTGTCTACTTCCGTAGCACTCAGACTTACAGTTCTTAAGAACTTCTAGTCATCTTCAGTCTTGTCTTGTTTTTTTCTCAAACCCTCTGCTGGCGCACACATTCAAAGGAAGTTCTATGCGAGGCCTTCGAAATTTGTCTCCTGGAGTTGTTTCAAATACCTATGCAACTCATAGTAAAAAACAAACTTTCACATTGAGTTGAGATAAGCCTCTGTCTCGCTGTAACTAGATTCCATCTACCCTCTATCGAATACAATATTTCTCATAAAAACATACATTTGTGACGTGATTCTTATAACAATGCAATAGTTTCTGCAATTCTTTATAGTCTGAGTTGTCAGTGCCTTAAATTAGGTGGAACAGAATTCCTTTCAGCCTAGGAATATCTGACAAAGTTTGTTTGGATTCCTTTGACACAGCTGTTTGCAGCCAGATTTTCCCTGTCTGAGTGCCCAGAACCTGAGGAGACTGACAAGTGATAATGGGAGACCCTCATGCAGAGAATGCTCTGGGAGGAGCCCTCCAAGGGAGGGAGAGAGACTGGTATAGTGGGTGGAGCCCTGGGTTCCGCACAGAGCTTTGCCATTGGTGGCTCTGGGATCCCATATCTGTAGAATGAGGTTGGCTCAGGTGGTCTCTAAAGTAGGTGTAAGTCGGGGAGGGTATAGCTCAGTGGTAGGGCGCATGCTTAGCTTGCATGAGGTCCTGGGTTCAATTCCCAGTACCTCCATTAAAAAAAAAAAAAAAAAGTAAGTGTGAAACCAGGAGCTGGATTATGGCTTCTGACTGAGGTGAAGGTGTTTTCCATATATGAGAACTGAAGGCTTACCATGTGCCAAAGGGTACGCTGAGCACAGTTCAGGGATGATTTGATATCATCCTTACAACAGCCCTCTGCAGTCGGTTCTACTAGTACCCTCATTTCACAGATGGAAAATCTGAGACTCTAAGAGCTTCACTCATTTTACTCCAGGTCCCATAGGAAGTGGCAGAGTGGGGATTCAAACCCAGGCCACCCAGCTCAGGAACTTGCCCCTTCACCATGTAGCTCTACAGCCCTGGAGCTAATAGAATTACCCCTCATCCCACTGCCCAGAAAGAGCTCATTCTCTGTGCAAATGTATTCACGTGCATATTGTACACAAAACCGATGCCTACTATGGGTACTGTTTGGCAGTTGTTTTTTTTTTTCCTCTTAGCCATATACCTGAAAGTTGATCTTCATTTATAAGATAATCCCTCACTTCCCTCTTGCAGGCGTCTTCCTGAAGAGCCAGGTAGAATGAGAGGCGGGCTGCTAAGAGAAGCACAAGGGCAGTGTGGAACTCACTGTTAAAGATACGTGCCAGGGCCTTTAAATGACCCCCAAACAGCCAGATCCTATTCAGCAGAAGGAGAAAAAAAAAAAGAATTTTCTTGGCTGTGTTTTGTAGCTTCCATTAGGTTCACTGTCATCCAGAACAATGCTGAGTCAGGGCCTGAATGATCTTTTCCTCTGCCTGGGTTCTTGTCTTTGGCTTGCAGCCATTCTCTGCGTGCTACAAGGCATGAAGGCAGGTCTCCACCTCATCCGTCTCTCAAGAAAGGTGACAGGTATCATACATATTTGAATAGGCAGCAATATAGCGTGTGGGTTAGGAGGAGGCATTCAAGTCCTGGCTCCAGCTCTGTAGTGTGTCCTTGAGCATGTGATTTAATTCAGAGCCTTGGTTTCTTGTCTGTAAAGCACATAGTCTGAGACTGCCTCCCTCCTAGGGCTGTTGGCAGCTGGAACCCGACAGGCATGAAGGTGCTCTGCACAGAGTCAAGGTGCCAGCCTAGCCTCGCTGGGAGGCGGGATTCTGCTCCATGCCCTCATGGCTGCTGGGATCCTGTTGCTGTTCCCAAGCCACTTGCTGAGACTACCTGGGCCTCTCTGACTGGACAAACCTCACCACACAGGGTCTGGGGACTCTGGGTCTTGCTACCTACCAGGCTCGCTGGGGACAAGGGCAGAGCTCTCCCCTTCTCCAGTGTCCAGATCTGCCCTCCTGGTCACCAGGATTTGGCTCCGAGAGACAGGGTGCAGGGTACCTTTTCAGGGATGCGTCAGCATTATGATTTTCTTTTCTTTTTTTGGCTTCCCCTCTTTCCCTGCTTGCTCCTTCCCACCAAGCCTAGGGGATTTTGATCTAGCCTGGGGCGGGGGAGGGAGAGCTGTTGGACAGGAAAGCTGTCTCCTACCACACTTTCTTAAAAATCTTTTAAGTAATTTAAGGAGAGATTTTTAAAACTCAAAAGCCGAGTATTGATCCCTGTATTTGTTGTGTTCTGCTATTTCAAGATAGTCTCCTGCCATCGTAATGTGGCTTTATTTTATGGAGAATGCTAAGCAGCTGAATACTTTTGGTTGCTTGGCTAATACCTGAATAGGGTGGCTGTTTCGGAATCCCTGTGTGAGCACCACCATGAGGAGCCTGTGAGCACCACCATGAGGAGCCTGTGAGCTCCTCAGTCTTTGGCACCCAGCACAGTGTCTGTCTGGTACACAGTAGGTGTTTCATACATGTCTGTTCAATGACAGCCTGTCTTACTCAAGAAATACTCTGCTCCAACTTGTTAAATGTGATTTTTAAGGTCCTCAATGGCAGTTTTTGTGCATGACAGAGATTATTCATAAGTATGAATTTTTATGATTTTTAAATTAGTCCTCGATTTATTAAAGTTAGAATTTTTTTTAAAAGCCTTGTATTTCTTAAGCTTTTAAGTTTAGATTACAAATCTTATTATTTCGCTGATAAGCCCAGCTAATTCTAACAGTCACTTTTAAGGGGCATTTGATTAATGTTTGGTCCCATTTACAAACCTGATTGAACTTTTAAATTGCTTTTATAAATTTAATATATTCAATTTCCTTTTAAGTACTATAATAGTCTGGTTTAACAAAACCTTCCTGAATATTTAAGTAACTCTTATAAATCTAATACATTAAACTTATAATTATGGTAAACCTTTAGTTCTATTGAATTATTCAGTTCTGTAATAAACTTATTAAGATTTGAACTTAAAATCCAAGTCTAAATCAAGTACATATTTAAAATTAGAATCACAAGGATGACTTCCTGCTTCATTAGGCCAGTTCTCTTAAATATTATAAGTACACAAAAGGCCAAAAATCTGATTCCTTAACATGAAAATATAAATACTACACATTGGAGATCTTTAAATATTTCTGTACTTATTTTTCAGTCATCCTAGAGGTAAAAGATACTGCAACACCAAGAAAATAAATACACCATCCCAAACGACCTTCCTTTCTTTTATTTTTATCTTCTTTACATTTGTTCCCCAACCAACTTGACTATGTCCCAACGAAAGCCTTGCCACCAAATGCCTTGGTGATCTTGGCAAAAGCTATTGCCATCATAGGGTTTCTGTTTCTCTACCCATAAAAAAATGGGTGTAATTAGGTTAGATGATCTCTAAGGTCTTATCTATACAATTCTGGAATTCATATTTTTATGTTTATTCACAAGTATGGCTTTCCATTTTGGTTAATAGGAATAGACAAAATTACTAAATCAGAGCATCTACTGCTCATGAAAAGCTACCATCACAGAGAATGCCCACCACTGCACATATTGTTTCCCGCCTTCTCCTGCTCAGTGTCACCCATTTGGTTGCCTGGACCCTAATGATTTTCAGGCCTCTGACCTCGGAGCACAAGAAGTCAAGAAATCACATCTGGGAATATCCAGGAAGAGTTTTAAAACTAGATGGATTCATTTGCAAAGTATATGTTCCAGTTTATTTTGAAATTCATCCCACTCTTTGATGGCTCATGTCATTGCTAAGGCTTCTGAGTAAAATTTGGGAATTGAATTGAATTAGATCTCCTTTTGTTTAAGTCCCAGATTCACTCCTTAAAATCATGTGACTTTGATGATCAATTTTATGCAAACAAATTTGACAGCTTAAGATGCAATGAACAAATTCCTAGAAAGATATAAATCACTGAAACTGACTGAAGAAGTAAAAAATCTAGACAGACATTTAACAAGTAAAGACATAATACCAGTACTGTACAAACACTTCCCCCAAAACAGAGGAGAATAAAACATTCCCAATTCATTCTGTGAGGCCAGTATGACTCAGAAGCTAAAGCCAGAAAAAGACATAAGAAAGGAAAACTAAAGACCAAGGCCCCACAGGAATATGGATGTGAAAATCCTCAACAAAATATTAGCAAACCTATCCACATCCAACAATATATCAAAAAGATTATACACCATGATTAAAAATGACTTATTTCAGGAAGGTAGTTTAACACCAAGAGATCAGCTAATGTAAAACACCAAAACCCACATGATCATTTCAAGAGATACAGAAAAAGCACTCACCAATGTCCAACACCCATTTGTATTAAAAGCTCTTGACAAACTTTGAATAAAAAGGAACTTCCTCAATCTGATAAAGGGTGATATGAAAAACCTACAGTGAACATCATACCGAGTGGTGAAACACTTAATGCTTTCCTCCTAACGTTAGGACCAAGGCAAAAATATCTGTTGTCACCTCTTTTATTCAATATTGTACAGGAGATTCTAGACAGTGAAATCACACAGGAAAAAGAAGTAAAAAGCATACAGGTTAGAAAGGAAAAAGTAAAATTGTCTTTATTCACAGATGATATAATCCAATATACAGTATATTCTAAGGATATTCTACACACACATACTCCCAAACTGTTAGAACTAATAAACAAGATCAGCAAGGATGCAGGATATAAGATCAAATAAACAGAAATCAATTGTATTTGTATACACAAGCAATGAGCAACCCCAAATAAAATTAAGAGTATAAATAGTATCAAAAAAAATAAAATACTTAGGAATGAATTTTTTAAAAAGAAATTCAAAACTTGAACACTGAAAATTACAAAACTTTGCTGAAGGAAATAAAAGAAGATTTAAATAATTGGAGAGACATCCCATGTCCATGGATTGGAAGACACAATATTGTTAACAAGTCAGTTATTTCTAAAGTGACCTATAGATACAATGCAATTTCTGTCAAAATTCCAGCATGCTTTTTGGGACAGAATTGATAAGCAGATCCTAAACTTTACATAGCAATGCAAATACCTAGACCAGCTAAAACAATTTTGAAAATGATATTGGAGGATTTTCATCTCCCAACTTCAAACTGACTATTCAGCTACAGTTACCAATACAGTGTGATACTGGCATAAGGATAGATATATAAATCAAAGGAACAGAATCTAGAGTCCAGAAATAAATCCTTGTATCTATAGTCAATTGAGTTTTTACAAGATGCCATGGTAATTTACTGGAGTATGGATAGTCTACTCAACAAATGGCTGGGATAATTAGATATCCGTAATTCAAAAAAATAAACTTAGACTCTCACCTCACACCATATACAAAAATTAACTTAAAATGGATCACATAAGAAACAACCAAACAACTCAATCCAAAAATGGGCAAAAGACCTAAACAAGCAATTCTCCAAGGAAGACATACAAATGATCAATAGGCACATGAAAAAATGCTCAATATCACTAATTATCAGAGACATGCAAATCAAAACTACAAGGAGGTATCACCTCACACCAGTCAGAAAGGCCATCAGTCAAAAATCCACAAATGACAAATGCTGGAGAGGCTGTGGAGAAAGGGGAACCCTACTACACTGCTGGTGGGAATGGCAGTTTGGTGCAGCCACTGTGGAAAACAGTATGGAGATTCCTCAAAAGACTAGGAGTAGACTTACCATGTGACCCAGGAATCCTGCTCTTGGGCTTATATCCAGAAGGAACCCTACTTCAGGATGACACCTGCACCCCAGTGTTCACAGCAGCACTATTTACAATAGCCAAGACATGGAAACAGCCTAAATGCCATCAACACATGACTGGATAAAGAAGAGGTGGTATATTTATACTACGGAATACTACTCAGCCATAAAAACCGACAACATAACGCCACTTGCAGCAACATGGATGTTCCTGGAGAATGTCATTCTAAGTGAAGTAAGTCAGAAAGATAAAGAAAAATACCATATGAGATCACTCATATGTGGAATCTTAAAAAAAAAAAAAGCAAACAAAGCATAAATACAAAACAGAAATAGACTCATAGACATAGAATACAAACTTGTGGTTGCCAAGGGGGCGGAAGGTGGGAAGGGATAGACTGGGATTTCAAAATTGTAGAATAGATAAACAAGATTATACTGTATAGCACAGGGAAATATACACAAGATCTTATGGTAGCTCACAGAGAAAAAAAATATGACAATGAATATATGTATGTTCATGTATAACTGAAAAATTGTGCTCTCCACTGGAATTTGATAAAACATTGTAAAATGATTATAAATCAATAAAAAATGCTAAAAAAAAAATGGATCACAGACTTAAATGTAAGATTGAAAACAATAAAACTCTTACGGAAAAAACATAAGAGAATCTTCAAGACCATGAGTTAGGCAAAGATTTCTTAGGTATAATATGAAAAAAGCAAAATTCAAAAGTCTGTACTTAAAATGATACCATTAAGAAAATGAAAAGACAAGAAAGAGACTGGAGGAAAATATTTGCAAAACACATTTGGTCAAGGCCTTATGTTAAGAATTCATAAGCATATAAGTACAATTGATGTATAAGATAAATAATCAAAAATGGGCAAAAGATATAACTAGACATTACACATACACAAAAAGACTAAGAAGTACATGAAAAAATGCTCAACATTATTAGTCATTAGAGAAACCTTAATGAGATACCATTTCAAACTCACTACAATGGCTGTAAGAAGTGAGATAGACAATAACAAATGTTGGGGAGAATTTGGAGAAATGGGAACTCTCATATGGAACCGCTGAGGGGAAAATAAAATGGTGCAGCCACTTTGGAAACATTTGGGCAGTTTCTTAAAAAGATAAGCATAAACACTATATAATATGCAATTCTATTCTCAGATAGAAATGAAAGAAAAATGAAAACATAAGTCAACCAAAAGAACTTATACACAAATGTTCGTAACAGCGTAATTCATAATAGCCCCAAACTGGAACAGCCTAAGTGTCCATCAACTGGTGAATGAAAACATAATATGACATACTTGTACAATGGAACACTATTCAGCAATAAAAAAAAAAAACCCAGTGAACTACTGACTCATGTTAATCATGACTGAACCTGAAAAACCTAATCCTGAGTGAAAGAAGCCAGACACAAGAAACCACATATAGTATGATTACATTTATATGAAATGCCCAGGATATAGAGGCAGAGAGTAGACTGGTGGTCACCTGAAACTCAGAATATAAACAGAGATTAAGTGTATATGGGCAAGAGAAACCTTACTGAAGGGATGAAAATGTTCTGGAACTGATTTATGTTGATAGTTGTACCATTTGATAAAGTTACTAAAAATTATTGAATTGTACATTTGAGATAATTGTATGACATTTGAAATATACCTCAATCAAGTTGTTAAAGAAAAAGTATGTGACTTTGGGCAGATGACTAACTTCTCTGTGCTTTAGGTGTTCATCTGTAAAATGGGGATACTGAAAGCAGTTACCTCATAGAGTCACTGGACAGATCAAGAGAAAAAATATACACATAAATGGTTAAAGTTAGAGTGCCTATCACATAACAAACATTCAATGAAGTATTAGTTCCTATGATTATTTTGAAACATCAGAACAAAGAACTGAAGAAATAACAGATGTTTGTTTCATTTATGGAAAATATTGATATATTAAAAACTGCCTGAAAAGACAATGAATGCGTATTAAAGTAAATTACTAGGTGAAAGAAGCCAATCTGAAAAGGCTACATACTATATGATTCCAAGTATACAAATACTGGAAAAGGCAAAACTATGGAGACAGTAAAAAGATCAGTGGTTGTAAGGGGCTGGGCACAGGATCGGGGTTACGATGAGTAGGCAGAGCACAGGATTTTTAGGGCAGTAAAAATACTTCATATGATACCATAATGACGGACACATATCATACATTTATCCAAACCCATAAAATGTAAAACACCAAGAGTCAAATGCAGTGTAAACTATGGACTTTGGTTGATGATGTGTCAATGCAGGTTCATCAATTGTAACAAATATACCACTTTGACGGGGATATTGATAATGGAGGAGGCATGTCTGAGGGCAAGGTGTGTATATGGGAACTCTCTATACCTTCCCCTCAATTTTGTTGTGAATTTAAATTATTTTTTAAAAAAGCAGAGTCTTTGTAATAATTTAAAAAACCCACGTATCTCTTTTCTAACTCCAAATTCTCTATCTGTACCATGGAAAAACTGGTAGGAAAGAAGAAAAAAAAAAAAAAACTTGTGGGAAACAAAATTTGGCTTAACACGTCAAATAGGCAAAAAAAGTTATTTTAAAGGGATAATAAAAACTAGAAATATTTGTCATTTCCTTTTATGAAATTCCAACTTGGTGGAAGTGAAAGATTTCGTTAGCTAAAGTAAACTTCAATTAAGACCCAGTAAATGTTTTTTTTTAATTTAAAATGCTTAAGTATGTAAAACATCTTTATGGTTCCAAAGTCAAAATTACACAATAAGACACATCAAGAGTCTAGCTTCCATACTCATTTCCTCTATCTTGTCCCTTCTTCCCTCTAAAGGTACTCATGTTTTTCGTTTTGTTTTGCGATTAACTCTCAATTTTTTTCTTTTTTTTAAATTATATGGAAATATGTGTACTTTATCATATCCCTTCCCCTTTCTTACCAAAAGATACCATAATATAAACCCTGTCCCCCTGCTTCTGGGCTTCTTGTTTTCACTTAGCAATATATCCCAGTGATCATGCCACGTGGTAGAGCGCTTTCCCTTTCCTCTGTTTCAGTGGCACAGTCCTTTACTGTGTAGTGCACCATGGTTTATTCCACCAGTTGGTTGGTCCCAGTTTTGTTTTACTATTATACATGATGCTGCAATGCATAGCTTGAAGTTGCAGTAAATTTAAGGTGAACATTCCTTGGCAACTGAGTATGTTTGTCCTTTGGCAAAGCAATCTAGCTATGGCTTATATAACTGATCCAGTTGTGATGAAATTCCATTTGGAGTACCTGTTGGTTTAAGTCACTTTGAAATTATTCTTTTGCCTAAGCTAAAATATTTTGCAAACAAATCCTTGCTACAGATGCCATTTCTTATTAACCATCTTATGTAAATATTGGACTGTTTAATACCTACAACCAAATAGTTTGACTATCTTTAATTAGTATTTCTGGGACTTTCCATTTCATTGTATCAACTCCTGCTCAAGTGGGGAAAGTTGGGGTCTAAAAAATTTATCAAGTCAAATGTCAGATATTTGGAGTTTGATAGAGCCCTAGATACATTTTGCAAAGAGTATTAAATGTCTTAAGTCTTTTACAAACATCTATATTTTTAACTTTCATTGATTTTTTTTCCACACAAGTTTCCTGTGTTCACTGGAGAAAAATTAGGGAAGTTCAGACAAACAGAATGAAAAAAAGTAAAAAAAAATACCTATAGTCCCAACCCTCAGAGATAAACAATATTGGCATTTGTCTTTCTAGACTTTTTCAATGAACATAAACTGCTTCTCTATCCCAACACATACGCTTGTGTAATTTTTTCATCTTTTGTTCTATATATAGTTTAGGGAAATTTCTTTTTTTTTTTTTTTCTATTTATTAGGTTTTTTCCTTTACCTTTGCTGTTTGCTTTGCACACCATACAGTTTTGTTTTGTTTTTTTCTGTTTCCTCATCATAGTTAGCTCTTTGTATTTCTCTCTATAGTGTTTACCTTAGAAATCAAAAATCAGGTTTTCTTTTTTTCTGGATAAATTAATTAAAAGCCCCTAATATTTGTTTCCCATGGTCTTCTAAGTCCTTGAACTTCCCTCTGTGTTTGCCTAAGGGCAATTTACTGCCTCCTAAAAGGAAATAAGTATATGAGACCCAGCAGAGAACTTTTCTTGGAGAGACTGGTTGTGCAGAAATACAAGTCAAGCAGATTCTCCATGATCATTAATTCTGCTATTCAAAAGATTCACTGGAAAAGATAACTCCTGCAAGTGCTTTCTGTGGTCATGACTGCCTCTATCTTATTCTAACAACTAAAACTAAAAATCTAATTAAAATTTGACAAGTGAAATATCAGCATACTTACCAAAAATAATTCCTGATAATGAACTGAAGTTTAAAATTTTCTATATGGATGGATTCTGACATTTTGAACACTAGAATTGGGTATCTAGGGCAGAGGTGGGGCATTTTTCTCTTCTACGGGTCATTGGAATCAGGGGCCACATGAAAGTATTTTAATTATTGTGTTTTATTACCTTTTTTGAGAGAGAGATACATATGAAAGATAAAACTAACATATACAGGATCTTGTGATGGCTCACAGTGAAAGAGAATGTGACAATGAATGTATATATGTTTATGTATAACTGAAAAATTGTGCTCTACACTGGAATTTGACACACTGTAAAATGACTATAACTCAATAAAAAAAAATGTTAAAAAAAAGAAGAAAGATAAAATTACCCAATCATTTATTTAACAAGTGGGAACTGAAAACATCATTCACTATAAGTTAAAATTTTAAATATGCTTTTATGTCATCTTATAGTCAGTTAAACAGGGCTGTAAAACAATGATGTGGTATAAGTAGACAGAAGTGGAGAGGAGACCAGGAAAAATGAAAAAGACAGAGAAGACGAGCAAAGAATAGGGAGATGTAAACTAAATACCAGCCCCCAAAGCAGGAGAGGAAAACATGCAGAGAAAAAGAAGTTGGTTAAGAAAGTCATTTAGAGAGCAATTTTAGAGAAAGTCAAATTAGAGAGCAATCCATCAAATATTTAAGTTCCTAACTCTTTAACAGCAGTATCTATACCACAGAAATACTCACGTAGGTGTGCAGGGATCTTTAGGGGAACATGTTTGTAACAGCAAAAAAACTATGGACAATTTAAATGTTGAACAGTAAGAAAAGGGTTAAATAGATAAAAGTACATTCATTCAGTGGAATTCTAGGTAGTCATTGAAAAGAATAGTAATGTACACTGATGTGGAATGATAGGCACGTATGTGAGAAAGTAAAAAAAGTACGTCACTGAACATCATGTGTAGTACAATTCCAATTTTGTAAAAGCAAAAAGTGTGTGATATTATATGTGCCTACTTCGAAAAATACTTTGGGTGGATAAGCTTAACTGTTGATAGGTTCGGACAGGTCAGTTTGAACTGTTACAATGGTATTTGTCAGTCTTTGAGAAGATGAACATAAGAGAATAACTCACGCATCCCAACACATCAAGAAGAGATTTCACAGCTGGGATTGGGTTGTTCTCTGAGTTCTAGTAGGAGCCCAGACAAATTCAGTTTAGGGCTGAGCTAAGCCTGCGTCTCTTCCCCTTTTCTAGGATACACAATAGAGCCTGGACCTACGGAGTTCTGTTCTTGCATACTAATAGACAATTTTCATTGCAACTGTGGGATTTGGGGGAAAGCCACTGAAGGAAAGGGGATTATTTTCTCATTTATAATTTGGGGATAATAATATTCCTCACCTTAAAGGATTATTTTGGGTGTTAAATGTAGTTCTATATATATAAATTTATATATATAATATATATAAAATGCCTAGCTCTGTGCCCAGCACATGGTCAGGATTTTAAGTGCAAGTGTATTAATATTTTGGAAAGGTTTGGGATCAAATTCCCATTTTCTAGCCTTTATGTTCTTTATTTATGCTTCCTTGTAGCATTGAAAGCAATCTGATGTATGAAATTAGAAGTAGACAAAATTACCTAAGACTTTATGCTGGGCTATCACAGCTTAGTTCTATGTCTGTATGAGGAAGAATCTTTTGTTCATTTTGACTCCTATCTCATCATGACTCAATTATCTGATAATTTGTATTAGTCATTAAGGCAGCCCTTAGAAGTATCTGTTCATTTCTTGAGTGTAGACTTTTAACTTTAATAATTTATTTAATAACTTATATAATTTTGGGCATTTTTTATTATTTTTAAATGAAGCTACTTTCAACATATTAAATTTATTCTGAGAGATGACATTAGGACATGTTCTTGTCTGCTTTCTTGAGGAGATTTAATGTACTTCCACATTCTTAAAATGTTTTTATAATAGCTTCATAATTACAAGTGATGCTTTTTAAATGTGCTGTCTTCTCAGAAAAGAGTGGCTCTGACTTGTTGTTTTTATGAATTTTGCTATTTCCTTCATATTTCAGCTTCACCAGCTCATAGGAAGAAAAAGGTCAAGTTACACAAACAGCCAGTTCGGCTGTAGACGTTAGGAAAGCCAGGCAGCATTTATTCATGGTTATGACGTGTGGCGGGAATGAGGCTGTTGAGTTCCTGACCATATTTATTTAATAATTTAATTGAATAATTGGGAAAACTGTGTACTTGGAAAACATCTGTCCTTCAGTGGAGACACATAAATAGGGCATTTGTATTTTTGAAATTTTTTTTTTTTAAATCAAAGGACCAAGGATTCCCTTAAGTATCATAATAATTCAGTACCCTCTCTCCAATATGCATTATCATGGCTCGATGCCCGTAACAGGGCAATATGACACCATATATGGCCCAAAGGCTGCTCCTCACCTCCTCCAATCCCACTGCACCCACCCTCATTCCCCATCCCCCATCCTTTCCCATCCCTGCCCACCCTGATCCATGTGCTGCACATCTGTGACAGGCATCACTAATCATTTGGCAAATGTTTGCCACTGAGCCTGCATGCCACCTCAGAATCCCTTGAAATACTGAGCCCCAAGTAGCCACCTGCAGGCAACTGCAGCAAGGGAAGAAACCTATCAAAATTCTAAGATTTATCAAATACTGACAACATATCTAGTCAGGTTAGGCTATTCAGCTCCCAAAGCAGTTAGTTCAATACTCAAAAGCCAGCCAAATTATATTTGGACATAATATAAATAAAAACACTTAATTTTTGGCAGGGATTTTTACTTCTCAAACCACTGTTTCAACACTGGTAAAGTTTGAACAACTAACTCTAAAAGTACAATGATAAGCAGCATTATATGAAGTAAATCTGATTGTGAAATAGCTGACACTTAGGCAGGATCTTACCAGCTAAGCGTGAATATGCCCCAAACCTCTCTTGCTTTGAAACAGATTTCTCACTGACCTTCCTTCTTTGCTGTCCTCCCAGCACACAGTATAGTTGCTGTTTTCTGCCCCATGAAAATTCAGCACCATATCCCAGCATTGTGGCAGATGGAGAGATCCGTGGCCCAGCATCTTGTTTGGAGATCCTTCCTGCCTATCCACTGCCGCTGAGTAGTTTTATGACTTGGGTTCATTTAGTATGGAAGGGGAAATAAGTCTGATCCTCATGCCATATACCAATCAGAGGCATAAAAATACCTCAGATCCCTTTCTAACAGCGTGGCCAAAATAATGGCACTTGGGAGCTGTGAATGTGTTTCCTCCTTTTCCCCTTAGATTCTGTTGACATTGTACGGGATCTGCAACAACAGGCAATCCCCCAGACTGAAAACCTAGGGATATAGGGCCCCTCTGTCTCCTCTTTGCTTATGCCTTTCTCAGTCTCCTTTGATACGCACAGAAACAGAGCTTGGGAGAAGCAGGGGAGAGACTCTTTTCCCCCAAACACAGTCTGTAAGACTTCTGACTATGGGGAAAAGGCATGAGAAAAAAACAGTGTGAAATTAACACAAGAAATGTATAGATATTCAAAAGGGTTTCCATTTTTAGATGCTTGCTTCCTTACCATCCACTAAGGCCCTGTCCCTGTCCCTGTGGGACCCCACTCTGGGCTGAGTCATCTTAGTCTTAGCCTATTGCTAGGCCTCTGACTGGCCTCTCTGTGTGAATGTTCCTGCCCTGCCTACTCACGAACTTGGGACATGCCACAGGGAGAGATGTGGCCCAGAAGAAGCGTGCACGAGTGCACTCAGTATGCTGAATGTGTTCTTACGAGAGCCACCAGCTCCATCTCTCTTGTTCATTGCCCTCTAAGGTGCCCTGGCAGCCTGAAGCTTAAAGCAGGGACCCCAATTTGCGGTTGTCAGGACAGCTCAATCCCTCAGGCTATAAAGGTAATGTAATGACTGACTAATTAATTCTTTTTTCTTTGAAAATTAGAGAAGTTTCTGTTAAATTCCTTACAATGGGACTTTTGCTCTAAACTGTCTCTTAATGTTGTGTTTGATAAATAATTAATGGCTCACTGCTCACACTAGTCAATAATTACTAATGCCTCATTTGCGTGTGCAATGAATGATGGTTGGTCCAATCATTTAAGCCTAAGCCAACAGGAGGAGGAGGCATGATGACTTGAGCAGAAGCTTGGGTTGCAATGGAATAAATGACTGGGTCAGTATCAATACTTTGATGTTCTCATGGCCTGTGCTAGAGACAGGTAATAAGGGCAAGTTTTTCAGTTTTTGGTGATGCCACGCAGTAACAGACTTGTTCTGAATCCCAGGCGCCATGAAGATTATTTGATCATGCAACAAATATTTGTTAAGAGTCCCACGGTGCACATACCGAGCCCAGAGCACCTGTGTTAGATACTTCCAATGGTTGTTAAGAATGTAGGAAAGAAAACAAAAAATTTAATTCTGCTTTTATATGGAATTGGTTTCCAGGCCCCAAGCAGAGACTACTGTCAATGCTTTGAAACCCCCTGGTTGCTTGACATCTGTCAGCATTTGGTGATAAGCCATGTAGCCAAAAGCTCTTCCCCTTGAACCTTTGGTTCATCATCAATTATAGTTATCAATTATGATTAAGTTCATCATCAATATTCTGTTAATAGACAAATAATATTTTCTTATATGATGGGAGTGCCAAAGCTCATTTTTATCAATCCAAGAATATAAAGATGAATATTTGCTTCTTACCATAGTGTAGTGGACGTTCATAAATACATGAAGAGTAGAATCTGACGGCTTAGGAAGTCAGTCAGATAAACTCCAGCTTGGGTGTTATGCCAGGGATGTCCTGAAATGATGTTCCCTTCTTTGGCGGCGGTACTGAGGAGGATACTTCTGTTTCATAGATGGGCCACGTACCAATCAAAATAGGCAATCTTCTGTTATTTTAAGGGAGAAGAAATACTTTTCCCTCCACTCTTCTGAGTTCTTGGCTGAGATCCTTGTAATGAAAGACAAATTAAGAAGAGAAAAACAAACAAAAGTTTATAAACATGTATACCTTATGTATACATGGGGGAGACCCAGGGAAAATGAGGAACTCTGAGGTGGCTTAGAATTCAGGATTAAATGCCATCTTAATAGGGAAAAGGGAGGGGGAATGTAGCCCCATTAGGGGAGAGTAAATGATTTTTAGGAAAGATTAATGGGCCCTTAGAAGAACAGATGGGAGGTATAACAGTTTTTCACAAAGTTAGTCTGCGTGTGGTGTTGACTTCTAGTCTTCTCTCCTGTGATAAAAGTCAGTCTTTCCTGGCTGATGAAACTCCCTGGGACAGGATTTATGACAACTGAGTTTCTTTCGGACAATTTGTCTTTAGGCAGACAAGGAGAGATCAGAGAAAGCCTTTCCCTGCAAATACTGTTTTCAAATGCCTGCAGTTTAAAATAGTCAATACACCAAGGTGACATATTTTGGTGTGGCATATTCTGCTACCCTTCATAAAAATCACCCCCAGTTTTACTGGTGTAATGCAAAAGTTTATTTCTCATTCATGCAAAATCTACTGAAAATCAGAACAACTCTTGAAAGCAGCTGCCCTCTTTGTGTTCACTCTTCATTCCAGGATGTGTCAATCTTATGCCACATCCATGCTACCATGCTCTTCTGTGATCACTGTGTCAAGGAAACAGAGGACTGGAGAGTGAAGCAATGAGAATTAAATGTTTCCACCAATAAAATGTAGCAGAGGAGATCTGTGCCATGTCCAGGCTCACAGAAGGACTGCAAGTCACTTGGCCACGTTCACCTTTAAGGAAGTAAGCTGCCATCCCTCCATGAGCATGGAAGCAGCGATGTCTGAGCACTGATGAAAAGGATGCTTGCCTGTTGGCTGACTTGAGAGCATTAGAAAATTCAGAAGAACTTTTACCTTTCCTTTGATTAGTAAACGTGAAAAACTAAATAAATAAATAATACATAAATATTCCTGAATGAGATTTTCTTTAGTATGAGGGTGATGATATAAATGTGGGAGTTGCTCGTAGATTATTGAAATAACTGTGTCACAAAAATTAAAAGTAACTGTTAGTAATCTACGTATTTTGGTACCTTCAGAAATATGAACTTATTAAATCTCTTGAGAGAGACTATACTTGGACTTCTTCTTAGAGGACTTTTATTGTGGTTGGCAGAATGATAGTGCCCTGAAAACATCCATGTCCTGATCCCTCGAACCTGTGAATGTGTTGTCATGTGGCAAGGAGGAATTAAGGTTGCAGATGGAATCTAATTAGCTGACTTTCAAATAAAGAGATTGTTCAGGATTACTTAGCTGGGCCCAAAATAATCAAAGCGTCTTTTAAAGTGGAAGAGGGAGGTGGACGAGGCCAGAACCGAGAGATGGCAACACGAGGTAGGACTGGGCTGATAGTGCTAGCTTTGAAGACGGAGGAAGCCAGGGTTTGATAGTCTCTAGAAGCTGGCAAAAGGCAAGGAAATGGATTCCCCCTACACCCCAACCCTCCAAAAGGAATGCAGCCCTGCTGACACCTTGATTTATCCTAATGAGACCCATTTCAGACCTCTCGCCTCTAGAACTGTTAAGATAATAAACTCGGGTTGTTTTAAGCCACTAAGTTTATGGAAACTGGTGTTATAGCAGCAGTAGGAAACTAATATATGTTCCACGCCTTCTCTAGAAGGAAGGTTAGGGCAGAACAAGTATTCAGGCGAGTGACGGATGGCTTTGGAACAGGTGACGGCTCGGGTTGATATGTTAAAAGGTGACTTTGTGTATGATGCTCTTTTGGTTAGGAAAATAATTAGGATTATGGATAGCGTGCACAACCAATCTACCTTGAATCTAGAGTGTAGCCAAGGTTAATAGAAAAGTTCCTAGTTTCCAAGGTATGTTGTATGTGCCATTATAAAAACTGTTTTTGCATAATGCATGACTCTCTAGTCTCTGTATGTGAATATATATGTGAACATATACATATATATGAATATATATAGCATACATTTCACTCCCTTGGAAAGATTCCCAAACAATGTAAAATACAACAAAGTTGTTATTTAGAAAAACCGGCAGCTGAAACACATACAGAGAGACAAGAATTTGGCTCAGAATAAAAAACTGTTGAAGACTATTCAATGAGAGGCCCCAAAGATGACCAATGGTAGACACCCAACTAGACAGTTTAACAATCATTTACCTTTTACCGAATCCTGATAGACAAGCATCCTTTCCGTGTCTATTTGCTGAAATTCTGCACTGATCCGAATTAGAAGTACTCCTGAGCTCCTGTCTGTCTGTACTCACCTGTGCCACCTGCCACCATTCTCTCCCCACTTCCTACCCCAACCACCGGGAGCCACGCTCTGCTTGTGTGTCATGTTTCGGTCATTAGTAGCTGCTTTACAATAATGATGGCAAAAGAGAGCTAATAGTTCTATTACTTATTTTCACTCCCACCTTGTTCTAAAAAGAATTTAAGAAGGGTTGCAAAAAATGCATGCAATATAGCCAGATGAAACAAAGATTAGCATAGTGAGAAAATTAAGGCAAAAGAAAGATACAGGTGGGAAAAATAAGAAACTGGGAGTACAAAATGTGCTCCATGACATTCTGAACCTTTGACAGGGTAGGACCCCAATTTTGGCCCTGGCTTTCTAGTAACCAGCTCAAAAGGGGGAAAGCGATGTGTGACATGAGTCACACAGCTGCTGGTCAGAAGCAGCACAGTAATTTCTGGAACCTGGACAAGAGAGAAGTTTCTCTCACAGGACTCCATAAAGAGGACCTCTGTGGAATTCTCTACATGGAAGAAACAATAAATTCCTCAGGGCTATGTCCTGTTACATCCTTCAGTATTGGTCTGTGACCTCATCCCCCAGCACAGTTCAGCAGAAACCCTCTACAGAGGGCCAAAGGGACAGCTTCCTGGTCCTCGATGCGTTGCCGGTTTAATCAAGGTGTAGAGTTAAAGTGTCTAGAGGAGCGGGTGGGTGAGCAGCCCTTCACAAACACTGTTTCTTTTCAGCTGAGCCCTGCAGGAGTTAAAAGCATGCGGTGCTTCAGCTAAAGGGAGAACAGTCAAGGCATTTGCAGAGAGCTTCCAGTCTCCTTTTTTGTGTTTGGGGCTCTAAGAGGAGAACCCGGCAGGCTGGGAGGAAAGAAGGCAGAGTGGGCAGGTACGTGTGATGTGTTACAAAGGTGGGGAGGTGGAGTGGTGGTGGTGTTGGGTCTTAGGCTTCTCCAGGGCGGGGACGGTCTGCTCCCAGCAGCAGAAGCAGCCCAGCTCCTCACCCTGTTGCCTTCCAGGGTGCCTGGGTACAGGGGGTGTCGGGCAGAGCCCACTCCCCTCTGTATGCCGAGGATCTGCATGGTGCCCCGTGAGCTTGGTAGTGGGGGCCTCTCCACCATCAGGGAGGGTTGGTCTTCATCTCAGCCTCCCCACCACATGCAGGCCTCCTCCGGGGCCCTGGGTGTTCATGTGGTGCCCTGACATGCTGTAACAAAGACCCCTGATGCTGTGCCCCCGCAGCCCAAAACCTGCCCCTCAAAAACTCCTGAGGCCTCAGTGGGGTTTGGGAACCCCTCCAGGCTCCAGCAGTGGGCCACTCACTTTTTTCTAGTGGCATTGTCCTTGGACATTTTTGGCAGGAAGAAGAAATAATGAACATGTGTTCTTCCAAAAATACTCCAATTCATTTTCCACACTACAGGCCCTGCAATCTTTCTAAAACGTAAATCTCATCATGTCACTTCCCTGATGAAAACCTGTCCGTTCTTTTCACGCCCCTCAGGATAAAGCTGCAGGTCTGAGTACAGTTAAGTAGACTTGTAGCTACCTCTACAGCCTCCGCCCTCCCCATTTCTCCTCCTTTCTGCTTGTCACAGCCGCTTCTATACAGTTACCCACACTTTCATCCTTTAGGCTGACCGATGTCTATCTCAGGTTACAGCCCAAAATGAATCCCTCCAGAGAGTGGTCCTGGAGGTGCCTCTGCTGGGTGCTCCAGGGACGTCCTTTGCTTTCTCCAACCATAGCATTGTATTAGGAAAAAGCCAACTGCAAAGACAAACTCCAACATTTCAGTGGGTTAATGCAATAGACTTACTTCTCCCTCATCTAACCATCCAACGCAGGTGCTCCTGGTTGTCAGGTGGTTCTCTCCAGGGTTACTCAAGGCTCCAAGCTCTTTCCCTATTGTAGCTTTGCCATTTTCTAGGGCCTCTGAGTCCCTGGCATGCATCTGGGGCAGGAGAGACAGGGGCTGGAAAGCACATCTGTGCCTTACTGCCTTGATGTGAGGGCATCACTTGTCCCTTCCATCCCAATTCCACTGGCATGAACAAGGTGTTATGTCGTTGCCAGGGGCAGCTGCTGTCCGGTGACAGTGTTATAATATGGAAGGACCCCTTTGCCAGCACCATCACCAGCGCTTTGGGGCAGAGACTGCCAGATGTGCGCTTGGCTGGAGGAGGGAGTGGGTCATGGAGATGAGGCCTCCTCTTGCATATGCTCCCTGATATTGTGTCAGAGCTGGAGAGAGCGAGCCAGCAAGCAAACAGGTGTTCCTTGCTGCTGCTGCTGCCCCTCTAAAAAGCGCCAATTCCCCTCACAGGAAGGCATTCATTGTGAGCAGAGAGGTTCTGTAATCACATATGCCTGTCAAGGCGCAGGCCTCCTCTTGGCTGATGAGCCTTCTGATTAAAGACTTGTTGGTACTTCACGGGGCAGAGAGAAAATGCGCTGCTGTCAGTACTGGCATTGCAGCCCCAGAGCACATCTGGCACCTGCCTCTGGGGCCAAGGAGATGGGTGCTGAATGCTTTTTTTTTTCCTTCTTTATAAACCAGCCACATCTTTAAAATGTCTCTCCACAAGCCATTTTTTGTGTGTATGTTGTTATGAGCATGTAACAGTAAGAAGGCAATCACCTATCATACTGTTTGGGTAGAGAAGGAATCAACAGACTCATTGACTTAGAAAGTAGAAAAACAGAATTCACCATCTCGAGCAGTGCAATTTTTCTATTTCTGAATATCCTCAGGTAGGACAGTAGTGCCTTGACTTGTGAAACTGGGATCTTACTGCTTTACAATTTGAGGCCCAAATAGTGGTCCAAGGTGATGTCACAAATGAAAGCCCTGGAGGGCCCTATCCCCACAGTCCCATATGGGAAGGAAGTCTGGTACTCCACTCTGCAAGGTCCCCTTCTTCTAAGTCAAGAACCCCAGGGCTGACTCAGTCCCAAGTGTTCAGTGTTCATTGCCTTCGGTGTCACTGCAGAAAACAGAAAAGTCCAGCGGTCTTGGTGATATAGCTCCTCCAAATCTGACACATTGGCATACTGAATATTTCAAGCAGGAAGGTCACTCTGACCTTCTACCCCCTTGCCCTTCATCCCTGACACAAATCATAAAACCTTCCTGTGAGGGGTGCCCTCTCTATACCTGGAGGAAAGGACCATCCGTATCTCTGAAGACAAATGGACACCAAGAATCTGGACACACAGACCTTGCTAAGTTCCCCTCAGTTTTCTACACTTATCTCATACTCCTTAAGCTATCCTATTCCTCCGGGAATGTCCACTTGTCATCAGACTTAGCACAGAAATACACAGGTAGAACTCGTTTGTGGGGGGGTTCATTTCAGTATGAAGGCTCCTGTATCATGTAAAACTCAACATTAGTTGAATCTGTATGCTTTTCTCCTGTTAATCTGCCTTTGTCCATTGACTTTTCAGGCCCAGCCAGGGACCCTAAGAGGGTGGAGGGAAACTTTCTCCTCCCCAACACCAGGCAGCCCCCACCCAGTGCAGGGGGCGGGGTGGAGACCCAGTAGCAAGTTGCTGTCTCCAGTCTTGCCAGTTTCCTCAGGGTTTGGGGGAAGAAGGAAGCCTACCTCCTCCCTTGTTAGTGGTCCTCTCAGCCGTGGGCACCACAGGCCAAGGGGGCAATAGGCAACCAGTTTACAGCTCTCCAGCTAGATGGTCTATTTAGGGTGGTGATGTCTCCATGTCCAGGAGAGCCAGGGCAGAGCAGGACAGCTTTGTTTTGATGCAGGAAAACAGATGTGGGGCGTGAGAAGGGCTGTGTCCCAGGCTACGGTTGAGCCCCTGGGATGTGAACCGCCAAGTGTGGGTCCTTGGCTTCACGCAGTTAAGACTTCAAGAGTGAGCCACATTTGAGTAAAGGTAGATTTATTCAGAGAGATACATTAAAAGGCAAGAGAAAGGCCACGAGGTGTGGGGGTTGGGTGCTCAGATTAAAAGTAGGTACACACTCCACACAGAATGTGGGCCATCTCTGAAGAGGGAGAGAGAGGGGCTGCCTAGAGGCGCTGCGTTACATTTTTATGGGCTTGGTGGCTTCATATGCTAATAAGTGGAAGGACCAGTCTAAGTAGCCAGGGGAGGGGGCTGGGATTCCCAGGAAGTTGGCCATTTCCCACTCTTTGACCTTTCGTGGCTAGCCTTGGGACTGCCATGGTGCCTGTGGGCATGTTATTCACCATGTTAATATATTGCAATGAGCGTACAATGAAGCTCAAGATTGAGCCTCAAGGCCTGCTGGGGGTTGAATCTTTCACCATCTGATGTTAATTGCTGTAGCACTCCTTGAATGGCTGTGCCCTGCCCCCTTCCATTCTGTCTCAGTTTGATGCCTCTCTGCTCAAGGTCAAAGAGCCAGCCCCCTGGGCCTGGTTCTGTTGACCCTCAGGGTCAAGAGGATGGTAATCTCATTGCCTATCCTGAGCACTCAGCTTCTGTTACAGCCATTCCAGGCCTGTGACTTTGAACCTCAGAAATGTTCTTGGTTCTTTTCTTCCAGGAAGGCCCAGAATATCTGACCCTTCCCAGGGCCACCCTTCTCTGAACAATGAATCCCTACACCCTCAACTGCTAATAAAAATAACTAATATTTTCCAGCACATACTATGTGCAGGCATTGTTTTACCATGTGCAGGTATTGTTTTAAATCTTTTATATGGATTAGCTCATCTAATCTTCACACATAGACACAGATTAAGTAGGCCTTAATTTCCTCCTCATTTTATGTAGGAGGAAATTAAGGCACAGAGAAAGTAATTGCCCCAAATTAGGCAGTGTCCGGTGTGAACCCACACTCCACACCCTGGATTCTTCACCTGCTCCCTGCTGTCTCATTTACACCACAAAAGTCACTTCTTCTCAGAACAGAGATGCGCCTAAGGCCACTAGACTTTCCTGCTATTGTCACCAGCAAAGCTCACTGGGGTCCCCAGAAAAAACCAGATGGAATCTAGATTATAAGGCCTAACCTTCTGTGCTCGGTCTAGTTCCATTTGCCTGTAAGGGCCCATGTGGCGAGGCCTTGTACCTAACACGTAAGATTAGAGTTCCCAGCAGAGAGCCCCTGAACCTGACACCCCAGGTTGGCTTACCACGTTCAGAGGCCGGTGCAGGACACCTCCGTTCACGCCCGCGCAGGTGAGCCACGTGCAGAGACGCCGTGTCCGGCACTGCCAGCTGGAGCGTAAGCAACACGCCTGCGCCAGACCCGAGCGCTCCACCCGCTCCCCGCAGAGAAGCCCTGTAAAGCAGCCCTGTCCTCAGCCTGTCCGGAGAGCAGCTATTCACACAGTGTGAGCAGGCACCTCTCTATTCTTTGATCATAGAATAAAGCTTTCCTTTGTATCAGAACCTGATTCGTAAGGGCTGGTAACATTATCATTACTAAAAATGTACACAATGAAGAAGTTTAAAAAATACAGAGTAAACCCCTTAACCCTCATTTAATCGTCCCTCACCAGAGGTGAACACTGAGAACAGCTGGGTATGTGTCCTCCAAACCGTCTCCCCGCCTTTACAAACATGCTCATGTGTTTCTACAAAACCAGAATCTTTTCTACAAAATAAAGAGTGGAATAGCTGGTGGTGTCTTTTACAGAAAAGTATTTTGTAAGAAAGTTCAGTCTCTGGGCACCTTGCTGTGCTTATAACTCAGAGAGGTCTCCTTGACCACCTTTGCAAAAGTAGCTCCAGGGATATAGACTGAATGCTTGTCCCTCCCAAATTTATATGTAGAAACCTAATCCCCAAGGTGATGGTATTAGGAGTTGAGGCCTTTAGGAGGCAATATGGTCATTAGGTATTAAGGTAGAGCCGTCATGAATGGGATTAGTGCTCTTTTAAAAGACCCCCCCCCCCCAGAGCTCTCTTCCTCCTTCCACCATGGGAGGTTACAATGAGAAGATCTGTGAACCAGGAAGCAGATTCTCACCAGACAGCCAGCCCACTAGTGCACTGATCTTAGCCTTCCCAGCCTCTAGAACTGTGAGAATAAATGTTTGTTGTATAAGCTACCCAGTCTCTAGAGTTCTGTGATGGCAGCCTGAACAAGACAGAAATCAGGCACAGCACACACAGAACTAGACTCTCCATGAACCCGAGTTAACTGCGCACGAGAGAAGGATTTGCTCTGCTTCGTGTCTGGTGCCCTGCATGCCAGCAGAGTGAAGCACGGGATCTGTGAGGCGCTGCATCAAACCAGGATGCCCGTGCCACCTCCTCCCTCTGCCCAGTCCGTCTATCTGAAGCAGGGCAGCGCTTCCTCGCTTGCGTCCGGCGACTCACGCTCTTTCTCCTGTGAGATGTTCCAGTAAGACCTAAGATGCTAGAAGGCTGGAGACTAAGACCATTTGCTTCCTGGTCACTGGACTTTAAGACCCTAGGAAGCGTTACGGCAACGGCAGCCTTGGCAAACACCTGTTTGGATTTCACTTCTCCCTGAGACGTATGAGATCTCCCTTGTGCTTTTGGAGGCCTTGTGGTTGACAGAGCTCCCTTGCAGGCATCCAGGTGTTCACACAGCTGGAGAGAGGGAGGGAGGGAGGAAGAAAGGGAGTCAGCATCAGGAGTGGCACATGCATCAGGGTGACTGAATGCGTCGGGGCCAGAGCTGGCACTAAGAGCCTGCAGACCATGCACTGCCCATCCCTCCTCACACATTTCGATTCAACAACCTCTTCTAAGTGGTTATTTTTAAATACAAATAAGGAAGCTCCCAAGGGAAAATTCCTTCTCTAAAAGTTTACTGTATGCTCCCCCACCCCCCCAGTGATGGTCATTCTGGCTCCTCAGACTGTAATATAATTGTGATCTGCTTTGTGGAAAAAGATTATCTATTTGTGTCAAATTGATAAAAGAATTAAATTAGGAATTGATTTTAAAAAGACTCACTGAAAGCTTTCTTTAAACAGAGAGGTACCTTGGAGGCATTTCAAATTATTTGACTTACAAACACTTAATTTGCACACAACCTTTCAAGGAGAGAAAGGTAGGCAAATGTGATTTGTGTGTGCATAACTTGTGTGCTGCTTCCAAGCCTCATACATCGCCCATGGTTGGATCTCTTGTCCTCTATGTGTTGTGATCGCTGTTTTCCTGTCTGTTATTGCTGTTATAGTGAGAGTCCCTTGCTGGCAGGGAGCATGTCTTAATCATCCGTGTATCTCCGATATCCAGCAGGGTTGCTGACAGCTGGGTTCGTCTTATTTTCTTTCTTTCCTTGGCATCTGATTTTGGGACTGGTATTCTGGGGCACTCAGAAAAAGTTTATTGGATTGAAATAGCTAAATACAAGTTTCCTTCTTTGGAAGTAGTATGGATTTTTGTACTTGTTAAAATCCTCTCATTAGTATAGCCCATTAAAACAATTATTTAATGTTTCTGGTCATGGGCTATCTGTAGGAACTCTGGCTTCCCACTGATCACTTAATGTATGGAATGTCTATCATGTACTGGGCACTGAGCAAGTAGCTGGGGATACAGTGAGTAAGGCAGATGGGGTTTCTGCCCCTGTGCAGCTTGTGGGCAAGGGGCCAAGGCAGAGGAAAAAGAAGTAACAGCATGGTTAAATCCTGGAAAGAGCACAGGGCAGGAGTGGAAGTGATGTTTGAGCTAAGACCAGGACAAGGAGGAGTAAGTCACATAGTGCAGATAGGAAAGTCTAGGTACAAGGAACTGAAATTTGGCAGGGGCAGGGCCTACAGAGGAAGCCACAGAGAGGGAAGAGATAGTGGGGAGGTTGGCCAGGACAGGCTGGCAGAGGCTGTGTTACCTGCATGGAGTGGATACGGAGGAGGGGGAGGGGAAACCTGGAAGGTGACTCGGCCACAGCATGAAGGATGAATCGGAGAGATCAATGCTTGGGTCAATTTGGATTTTTAATGTCCAAGGGAGTGTTTTATTGTGAAAATAAATGAAGACCAACCAAATGAGAATGAGCAAAGGCTATTTACTCCGAGCTTACTATACAAGGGAGTGAGCCGCCATCACCTGCACTTTGGCAGAGACTCAAAGGCAGGCATAGGAGTGGAAATGCTTTATAGCTCAGAAAAGGGGGAAGCTTGAGTCTCTTAGCAGCAGCAGGGAGAACTACAGTATTTACAGTTGCAGGTATTTAGAGTTGCAAATAACAGCAATCACTTTCATTAATGTGTATTAAATTCCCATAAATATTTAGCCCTAATTATACAATTAGCCAATTAATTGTAATGGTCTTAAGCACATTATGCTACATTTATAGATTTATTTAATCAATCTGACTTCTTTAAAGCACTCCACACCTTTAAAAACCTAAAAAAAAAAAATCCCAAATCTGAAATAAACCACCTAGCTTCACCAACATGCCACATCAGCCATTCCATCTTTAAATAACAAACGTACACAGACTGTCCTAAAGATTACAAAACTTAGTCCTCTAATGAACAGTATTAAATATAGGTTAGAGTACTTATCTTTAAACCATCTCACTTTGTTAAATCACTTACCTGCATCAGAAGAGCAGGCAGGCTAAGGTTACGAGGACAAAAATAGTTAGGACACAATTTCGTCACTTACCAATCATATTTGAGACTGTGACCTGGGTCTTGACACTATATCCTGGATTAATCTACCCATGCCACCGGGGTGTAGGCCGGGCCCTTTGTGAGGGTCAGTTTCTGTGTTCCATGGTTGGTGGATGCCTTCCCTGGCAGTTCCTTCCAACTGGGATTCATTGCAACTCAGTGCATTCCATTTCTCTTGGGAGTCTTTGAGTACTGTTGATTATTTCCCTTAACTTTCTTTAACTCTTGTCACCACTTGATTGGATTAATCTCTTTACTGTCCCATTGGATTCTTTATATATTTTGATTGACAACCTCTCCAGGGAGTTCAGTTAGGAGGCTGTTGTGGTCAGAGGCAGAGGGGGTGGTGGCCTGAATGTAAGGATAGAGAAGATTTCACAGCTACTGAGGGCAGAAGACAGGTAAGATTTAATGACAGAGGAGATGTTGGGAAGAGGGTATTGAGGGGAGAGGAAGGAGACAGAGAGATTGCCCAGGCTTTTGGCTTGGACAACTCAGTAGAAATATGTTTCATGAAAAATCACTGACTGTTATTGAAAATTAACTCCTTATGTGTGGTTGATTTAATTAGCTAAACATGTGGTAATTTGTAAACAGGCAGATGCAGCCTGCTAGGGGCAATGAGATGGGCTGAGAGACCCAGAACCAGGAGTCAGGAAACCAGGTTCTTTTCTCAGACTTGCTAGTTGCTTGCTGGACAGAGCCTGTCTCTTCCCCAGGCCTCCATTCTCTTGTAAATAAAAATATACACTAAAAGTCTGAGTTCTATTAGCTCTAAAATGTATAAATCTGTCAAATAAGAGAGTTGGATTAGACAAGGTTTCACAAGCTTCTTTGGTAATTTGATGAACACCAAGGACCCTCGCCCTAGGAAAGTGCTTGAAACATGTGCATATCCTTCCACAGGGTTACTCCTTCCTCCTGCCCTCAGTACTCACGGAGGAGGTGGTCTCTGAAGCTCTTTCATGCTCTTAAATTCTCTGATTTTATGATTCTTCAAACAAAGACACGCCCTCTTCAGCACTTTAATAAACATGGTGCTGCCTTTCTTAGCTCCTGTGTTCTTTCTCTTCCCTTTGAATTACCTAGGCCATCTATTTAGAGTGGACTTCCTGGGACAAAGGCTGTCTCAGTCTTTGTATTTGTTTTAGTGGTTAGAATGCAGTTGGATGCTTAACAGCATTGAATTATAATAATATGGATTATGGTATAATGTCATGTGTAAACCTTGGTAAATTTAGGACACATTCATAATATTTTAAAAATCTGTATGAAACAGATGGACAAAATTTAAGGGAACTTAAAAGGGGACTTGTGATTTCATGTTACACTAAAGGGTTAATTAAACATCCCCAGAAATTTATCTCTAAGAACCCATGGCTCACAGAATATTAGAATACATACATAAATAAAAAGTCTTGAATATATATAACCGTATGTTACATATAATATATTGAACACATATACTATGTATATTCAAGAATTATTTGAACTCTTAATGATCATAATAATCTTTAGGCCTAAGTAATCTTATTGCAGAATTATGTGCCCCTGGACTACAGATTTTTGGTTTTATTAGAGTTATACAGGCACAGAGCTCAAAGAGACAACAAGTTCTTCAAGTCTGGTTAAGAAAAGCAGTAGTCCCCAGGCTGCCTTGTGCCTGTTTGCCCTTCTTAAGAGGGAACCACTTTTACATTTTTTAACTGACTTTAAGAATTTCCTTCCATATCTATAAATAACATGGTCGTGTTGCTCCTTGTTTATTTTCATCTCTGACTTTATCTATTGACTTCCCACTAAGGAAAATGAGGATTAAACTCTTGCCTTTTCCTGTCCCTACCACACATGCTCACTTTCCATACTCCCAAGGTGATGTATTATAATTTTAGTTAAATCAATATTCAATGTCTACATTTTTATGACCCGATATGCTATTCAGAGCTCACCACGTAGAAAACAAGAATTACTTTTCTTTTCTTGCACAATTGTTTTCTTTCAAGTTAATAATTGTATTTAAAGAAAAATTTTTTTCTTCAGTTTTCTGTGCATTTATTTCTGATTCAACCCATCGTCTACGGTGCTTCTCAAACTCTCTGTGATGAAGGACCAGCTTTTTAAAAAACATTTCTAATCTGTTACAGATGGATACTTTTATAAAGTATAATAAGGATACATTTCTAGAACAGTTCATGGATACTTCCTGTGGCACTGTCAGGTCTCTTGTTAATAAGCCAAACATACTGAGTCTTCCATCAGTTTTGCCTTCTCGAAGAAGCCTCCTTGGAGCTTTCTGAAGTGCCACTGTGAATTCGCTGCCTTCTGTGTTCCAGGTATCCAGCTGTTTCATGAGTCTGGATTCTCTTCCTTATTCCTCAGGCTTCTCCTTGCCTCCCTTTTTCTCTGGTTCCCATGCCATCCTCACAACTGATTTACTCCCTTGTTTGTATGGAGCATAGCCTCCAAGAGCTCCTGGAAAAACGTGTGCAGAAAACAAAGTTTTTGAGACCCCCTATGTCAAAAAAATGACGTGTTCAAGTCACTCTTTTGACTGCCTATTTGGCTGAGTATAGAATTTTTGGTTGGAACTCATTTTTCTTCAGAACACTTTCTTGTCTTCCAGCTTCCAGTGTTGTTTTTAAGAAGCCCAAAACCATGGTGTTTCCAGAATCTTTTTATAGGACCTTTTTTTTATTTCTGGAAGCTTGTAAAATACTTTACATATTGTGGATTGACTCACGTTCATTAGACTGGGCACTTGTGAGCTTTTTCCATTCCAGGAAATGTTCTCAAATGATTTCCTTTCTTCTCCCTCCTTTGTTTTCTCTGCTTTCTCTTTCTGGAAACATTAATATTTGGGCATTTGACCTGCTAGACAGGTCTCTCATATGAGGATTCTCCGCGTAAATGGACTTGGTGCCCAGTTGTCCCCTCTGCTGACTTAAGAATCAGCATCCTCTAGGCTGTATATTAACTGCCTCCTCCTTCCTTCTCCAAATCCTGGTACTAATTATTTAATAGTAATTTTAGTGGGGCCTCGGGAGAGAGCAGAATTTGGTGTGTTTAATCTGCCATCTTTAGCCAGTATCTGGTGTCTGCTTTCTAAATAGTGATGTCTGCTCTCCATTGTGTTCTGGTCCCAGCTGTCTCTTCCCTTCAGCCAAGTAACAGATTAGAAGAGGATGTAGCTGTTGGTTTGGTACCAGCCCTACGGACATCATTTCCCAGCTATGACCTTGGACCAATCACTTCACCTCTCAGAGATTCAGTTTCTTCACCTGTCTGATGGAAGGAATAATAATACCTACCCCAAGGGATTGTGGAAAGGTAGCACTCAGTACACAAGGTGGCCAGTCCATAAATGGCACCTGGTATTGCTACTACTGCTCAGGCTTGACCCTGCCCCCTTCCTCTTCTCCATCAAAGTCTGTGAGCTAGAACATTGAATTGTCACACATGTTAGACTGAAGTAAGACTCCCACAGGGACTCTACTAAGGTGTAAGGGAAAACATTGCAGGGACTTGGTGGCAACCAGTTTGGATGCCCAGAGACTCATCTACTGGTTTTCACTATTCTCCCCAGATCAGCCAGAATCCCCTCTCTCAAATGCAGATCTTATCACAGACTCTCTTGAGCCTTCACAATGCAGGTGCAGTCCTTACAAGATGTCTGGGTGTCTTCCTGCATCTCCAGCCACATGCCCTGCCACCTCAGCTGTGGCTCACAGGTCCCACTCTCTTGCTTCCATGCTTGTCCCTCAAATTCTGGTCTCCCAGCTCTGCAGACCCCAGATCCAAGTCTGCTCTTCCCGTTGGAATTAGTTCAGTCTTCACCCTTTTCTGGAAGATTTTCCTGACCGCCCCCTTCTGACCCCTGTCTCTCAGACCCTACTCTGGGTTACTGTGTCCAATGTGCCTCTTCACATCCTCCGGGTGTGTGCCTCTGTCTGAGCGCCTGCGACTCTCAGCTGTAGCTGGTTACTCATCTTTCTCATCTGCAAAACTGTAAGTGCTCCAGAGATAGAGGATGTGACCTCCTTATTATCTTATTCTTAGCACCCAGTATGGTGCTTGGTGCATCTTAAGTGTGTGCAATTTTTGAAGTAAAAGAATACTTTTGAGTGAATGAATGAATGAAAAGATCTCAAATAATATTTTGGTTTGTGCATACTTAAAGAATGAAATCCTTGAATCAAGGAACTTAAAAATGTAACTCTCTTTGCAAATCTTCAGAGTTCAAAACCTTCCCCCAAAGAACAATAATGACTTGGCATTGCTGCACCTATTTGGGTAGGGAAATTATGACTGAGGTGTTCTAAGTGCTCTGATCCTCTTCTTCACGCTTGCCAGCTGCTCAGTGAATCAGCACAAGAGAATCACTGTATCACAATTGTTCAAACTACACACAGGCAGCTTTGTAACTTCTCTAATCAGCCCAGCAATAATATTTCAGTCACATTTCTGGGTGCTCATGCCCTTCTTAAAATACAAACTCTCTGCATGCTGTTTCCAGCCAAATGAAGATAGGGTCAGCTTTATACGTCTAACAAAGGAACAGCTCAAAAGCTTAGGGAAAAAGGAATTTGGTCACACTAACATGCACTGCAGACACGTGAGGGCAGGGACTCCTGTTCATCCAGCAATAGGTTCTGCCAGTCCCAGCTTTTATCCTGGTGGCCCCTGAAGGAATCCTGATTAACAAAACGACGAGGGTGTTCACAAACCAGCTCATTATCATTTTACAAAACTTCAGGGCCGAATAAAACACCAGACTTTATGTTCAAGCTGTGCTACCGACAGACATTTATTTAATGAACTATTTTCTGCTTACAGATGGAGGTTGAAATTGTATTCACATGCTCTAAATGTCAGCCTGCATCTTTAGACTTAGAGGAGGAAAGAAATGACAAAACATGAGATGCTGAACCTTGTTATGTTATCCCAAACCTGAGCATCCAGCTTCTGGGGGTTACTTTCATCCCTCTCTTGGCCTCATCGATGGAGGTGTAGCAAAGATAGGGATTCTACATACAGAGGAAGCTACTGAAGCAATTCACCAGTGTCTAATTAATGCTGTAATTTCAAATGTAAATTAACAACCCTCTAGATTTCAGGTGAGAACTGGACTCTTCAAAGATGGTTTCTCTCTGTGGCTGTAGTGAGTGAATTGGACACTCTTGAACTGCAGTCAGTTTTATATCCTAAGCATAATTTTCGTCTCTCAATACATATTCATGTTTTACCAAAAGACAGTTAAGACCCATCTAGAGCAACCTTTTAGGAAGGACACAGGAAACTGACAGAGCAAGATCAAAGTTGCAAAAATTGACACTGAGGAACAATGATCATGTTAAGTAGCCTTGTCATTATTAAATGGAATAAAAAGTCATTAAATGTATATGAAGTCAAAGCAAAATTGATCAGAAGAGTTAATCACCCTCATCAAGTCACATTTCTAGAAGTGCCCTCTGGGTGCAAGTTATCATGCTCTTGGACACTGGCTATTCATCCTTCAAGGGCAACATATTCAGAGCTGGGAGCAGCCCTGGTTTGTGGTTGGGGGTGAGAGGGAGGAGGAGAGAGAAGAGAATGCCTGACCACATAGATTCCATTTATGTTGCTCAAGACATCAGTGGTTTCACTGACTCCAACTAATTTGGACTCACAGATATATTAAAAGATAATCTCTGTGTTTGAAGGGCTTTCAACTCATCTAGGGAGATGTAACATGTATTATCTTCCAGGTAAATTGGATTTTGCTGTTTAGTGCTTTGAGCACAGTGTAGTCAGGGAGCTTTAGTGAATAACTGTGTGATTGATTCACAATCCCTTGGCTGTAAGGAAGCCCCAAGGGAGAGCTGATAATGGCCAGCCAAGTGTGTCCATCCTACTCCTGGCCACCCTGGGCAGGAACTGGTAGACTATGGATCTCCCCGAGGGAGCTGAAGTGCCCAGATTGTCCTGATGTGGCTTTACTTCTGCTCATCACTTGTAAACTGGACCTAAATAGGCATTACGTTTTACACATTAAAAATAGAGCCTGCTGCTTCTGTTTCATAAAACCAAGGAGAACAGCTACTATTTATTCACTGCCCATTCTGTCCAGGAACATGCTAGTCATTTTGCCCATTTGAAGTCAAATCTTCACATCCTCAATATACATTCTATTATTCCCATTTTACAGATAAGGAAACTGAAGCTCAGAGATGTAAAATGACTGGCCCAAGATTTAGTCAGTGGTGCAGCCATGGTTTAAACCCAGATCTGTCTGGCTCAAAGGGCATCTTCTTTCCTTTCTGAACAAACACAAGATTGTGTGTGAGTGGTATGTCTGTATTTATATCTCTATGAAATTGGCACCATACTTTATAAATGGATTTCTCAAAGAGTTCAACATGAAATTACCATAAAACCCAGAAATCCCACTCCTAGGTTATACCCACATAACTGAAAACAGGAACTCAGATATTTGTATACCAATGTTCACTGTAGTATTACTCACAGTGGCCAAAAGGTGGAAACAACCTAAATGTATACTGATGGATGAATGGATAAACAAAACATTATGATTTATATACACACACACACACACACACACACACATATATATATATATATATAGCCAGTTACAAAAGGACAAATATTGTATGATTCCACCTAAATGAGGTACCCAGAATAGGCAAATTTATAGAGACACAAAGAAGACTAGAGCTTATCAGGGCCTGGGGAAGTGGGAATGTGGGGTTATTAGTTACACAGTTTCTGTTTTGAGTGATGAAAAATTTTGGAAATAGATAGTAGTCGCGGTTATACAACATTGTGAATATATATAACGACACAAAATTGAACACTAAAAAGTGGTTAAAAGTGTAAACTTCATGTTGTGTATATTTCACGACAATTTGAAAAGAAGTCTGATGTGATGAGGAGTCAAGTAGATATAAGTGTGAATCCCAGACCTGCCTCCTACCTGTGTGACTTGTGGCAAGTGACCTGAAGTCTCTGAATCTCCATCTTCTCCTTTTGAAAATGGAAGTAGTAATGCCCAACTCGCTGGTAGGTAGGATGTAAATTATCTGGCCAGTACTTAGCACCAAGTGAAAGCACTCTATAAATGTGGCCGTGACAGCTGTGGTGGGAAGTTCTAAGTTCTTGTTGGCTCCGAAGTTCCATACCAGAAACTTCAACATGTGAAGACTATTTCTCACCACACACACATCGAGGGACGGTTAAACAATAACTGAGTTTTTTTTCCTTGTTTTGGAAGAACTTTTTTTCAACAGAATGCCAGTGAAGAACCAGGTGTTTGAAAAATGTGGCTGCGTTAAGTTAAATGAGCCTTTTTTGGGATGCCAGATGGGAACATAAAGCTGTTTGAAACCCCAATGGTCTTTTCTTGTTGATTTTTCACATGACTGGAAAATGATGTGACCACAGCACAGAGAAGCTGCCTAAGTGTGTTCTTGCTGCCAGTTTCTTGGTTGCCGTTTAGGAAAAGAAGAGATGTTTTAAGAGCAAAAACGCGTAACCCTTGAAAATAAGAGGCTGGAAGCCTCTGGGGAAGCCTTTAATTATGGAGTGGCTGAGGTGACATGCTAATTACAGGGCTCTCAGACAATTCCCTTCAGCTGAGCATTGTCGTCCTCTTACCTCAGGTATGGAGAAACTGAGTCTCATGGTGAGAGCAGTGGAAGACACCTACCAAGTTGGAAAAGACCTAAAGAAAGCATTTAAATACATCTACTAGACTGTGATTTCTGTCTTTCATAAAGTAGATGACCAACCCCCATTCCCCATAGATGTGGAATCTGCTTTCCATGCGTGTTAACATTTTCTAGAATAAGTTTATGCCAAATTCTTATGGATATTGACTGTAGCTCCCTAATAAAACACAGCTATAGATCTGGAAACTTGTCCTTTGAACATTTGGAAGCAACTCTGCAGACTCCTTCCTTTGCTTGAGACACATATGGCCACTGAAAAATAATGTGCTTTTCTATTTAACCCTTCGAGTCTTTGAAGGAACTCTGTGGAATGACCTTGAACTTATTTAGTGGTTCCCTAATGATCTGCAAGAGTGAAAACACGTCCTAAAAGTCAACCTTAGCTCCCTCCCCCATATATGCTTTCTGTTCACCCAGAAATAAACAGATTTTCAGATGTTACTCAGTGTCTGATGCCTAATACCTGTCCCTTGTATGAAATTGATTAGACACTGTGTACAGAAACTCAGACTAACTGCCACAGTCTAACTACTTATGATGACTATTGTTACATTTAGGTGTAGAACTAGCCAGAGTTTTTTTCTCAGTTGAAGTACAGTCAGTTTACAATGTTGTTGTACAGCACAGTGATTCAGTTGTGTGTGTGTGTGTGTGTGTGTATATAATATATATATATATAAAATATTCTTTTTCATTATAGGCCATTACATTGAATATAGTTTCCTGTGCTATACAGTAGGACCTTGTTGTTTAGATACTAACTACTGTATAGCATAGGGAACTATATGCAATACCTTATAATGGCCTATAATTAAAAAGAATATTATACACACACACCACAATAGTATACACCACAGCTTCTTTATCCAGTCATCTGTTGATGGACATTTAGATTGCTTCTATGTCTTGGCTATTGTAAATAATGCTTCTATGAATATTGGGTTGCATGTATCTTTTCAAATTAGTTTCCTCTTCATATATACTCAAGAGTAGGATTGCTGGGTCATAAGGTAAATCTATTTCTAGTTTTTAAAGGACTCTCCGTACTGTTTTCAATAGTGGCTATGCCAAACTACACTCCCACCAACAGTGTAAAAGGCTTCCCTTTTCTCTACACCCTCTTTAGCATTTATTGTTTATGGACATTTTAATGACGGCCATTCTGACCAGTGTGAGTTACCAGAATTTTCAATACATAAATATCCATTTTTATCTTTTAAAAAATGGGATTATACTGTACATGCTTTTTAAAAACCTGCCTTTGTCAAATAGCAACATACTCCGAATATTTATTCCTATATTATTATCTTAAATGGCTGCCTAGCTTTTATCATATTGATTCCATATATTTCATTTAACTAGGTTTAAACTGTTGGACTTTCAGGTTGCTAATTCCATGTGTTGGCTAGAATTAGGTTCAGTTTTATTTCCAGAAAACTCCAAGCATAGTGGCTTAAATTAAGATAGATGTTTATTTCTCCTTAATGTAAAATAGCCCAGAGGTAGGCAGTCCAGAGCTAGTATGGCAGCCATCAAGGACTTGGGCTCCTTTTACCTTTTTCCTCCATAATTTTTCTTCCATCCTTGGGGTCACCTGTTGGCCCAAAAGAGTTGCAAGAGCTCTGGACATCACATCAAAGTTCTGTAGTACAGAGGAGAAGGAAGGAAGGCTTCAAAAGGCTCCTCCCAGCCAAATTAGCTGACTTTAAGCAGCCTCCTGTTTTAAGCCTCCTCTACAACACTTTTGCTTTCCTGTAGTTGGCCATACTCAGCTGTAAGGGAGGCTTCAAGTGGTAATCAAAAGAATTCAATTGCTGAGAAAAAAGGGAAGAATGGCTACTGTGTAGCAATTAGTGGTTTCTGCCTTACCAGTTTTTGCTCTTATAATCAATGTTGTCATTATCTCTTCTAGCTAAATATTTTTATACAAGCATGATTGCTTCCTAAGAATTTATGCCAAGGAAATAATTGTGCCAGGTGAGCACATTTAAAGATATTATTACCATTTTTTGATATCACAAAGCAATGTATGCTTGTTGAAAAAGATCCAAAAAAGTTGAAATAGAAACTGTTTTAATATATCATTGAATTATTGAAATGTTGTGTCAATCCACATTAATTAGCAGTGAACAAAGGGGTCACTTTGTCTATATTTTTACCAGTTCCCTCTTGTCCTGTTGTCTTATCAACAAATTTAATAAGCAGGATATATATTAATTTGTACTTCATTGACTATTCACCACTTGCCTTTTGAGATCCTTTACTTATTTTTCTAAAGGGGTATTCATTAAAAAATAATTTTAAAATGCTCATATATTTAGTTACTTGATAATTATTATATATTTTAATTTTTTCCAAGTTGTCAGTTTCTTGTAAGTTTATTTAGTGTTTTTGTCATGTAAAAATTTTAAACTTTATACACTCAACCTGGTTATCTTTTCTTTTAAGGCTTCCTCTTTATTTTAAGTGCTAACAGTTAGAAATAAAATATTTTTTATTTTCTCAGGGAAAATTAAAAAGTTCTGATTTGGATTTGGTATTAAAGCCTACGTGCTGAGAGCCTGCCATGGTAAAATAGGCAGTCAGGGAAGAAGTAACCTCGTCCCTTTTCTCCCAGCACAGAGCCTTGTGCCGATTACCTGAGGGAAAAAGTCTGTATTTCAACAATAAAGTAGTCTTTAGATAAACAAGTTCATGCTGTATAGTGCAGGGAACTATATCAATATCTTGTAGTAACTTATGGTGAAAAAGAATATGGAAACAAATATATGTATGTTCATGTATGACTGAAGCAGTGTGCTGTGCACCAGAAATTGACACAACATTGTAAACTGACTATACTTCAATAAAAAATATATATATACAAAAAAAAACCCCAATAACCAATAAAGCAGTCTAGGTGAGTCTCACCTGCAATGGTTAGGTTTCTAAGGACTGAGATGTAAAGGACATATTTGTCTCACTAGGATCCTATTTTCCCTTTCACTGACGTTATGCCTCTTCTTCGGGAAATATTTCACAAACAGGACACCTAACTATTTATTAATTCAAATGGAGCCTCCCTGTGCCTGAGAAGCAGTATGGAACTGTGGGAAGAATGTGAGCCTTGAAGGCAAACAACCTGAGTTGAAATCCTACCAACATTTATTACTTATGGAACTTTAAGCAGGTCCTGTGACCTGGATGGGTCTCAGTGTATCAGGGCATTAAAAGACTTAGAAGAGGTGATTCAAGTGAAAGCATCTAGCATCATAACTAGTTCAGGGTGATGGAGACCACTAACAGACGTTTCCCCAATCTGCCAAGAAACAGAAGAATTTAAGTGTATCCGTGCTTGATAGAATTCATTTACAAGGCAAATAATCATCTCCTATGTTTTCTGTTTGGTGGTTCCTATTTTCAAATACTAGGGTTGCTGAAATAAAACAGAACCTCTGAAGCCATTCTCAGAATACCTTCCCTTCTCTCCACCCCCAAATCAACTCCAGTTAATGGTAGGTGAGGGTGGGGTCGGGGAAATTGGCTAATAGATGTTACCAGTGCTGCAAAGCTAGCAAGTCATTGAGCCAGCAGTCAATCCCACATCTGATTCCTTCTCTTGACTTCTGAGAATTCAGATTTTTCAGATCTCTTAGACGGAACAGGATCTTAATATCCTTGGGGAACGGAGGGCCAGGGGTTCTTGTTTATGCTCTGGTTGGACCTGGAGAAACTGAGCCCCAGAGAAAGAACAGACTTGTGTAAAATGCGCAGTCAGTGGCTGAGCTGAAACCGAGACAGCAGCTCCAGGCCTCTTGTCCTCCCTGAGTCCTTCAGTGCTGGTGACTGGACATGATGAATCGCTCACAAGTTTGAGCATCAGAGGTCAAGACATCATTAGTTGCAGCCTGGAGAAGAGCCACTTCATATCCAAGGGGAATAATATGCCAGATGAATAGGAACATTAGTGATTTTCATTTGCTATGTGCTAATTTCTCTTGAGAAAGGTGAGCCGACTTTTTAAAGCCATATGCTGGCAGATTTCATTCTGTGCTATTTCTGAGGTCTTGGCAGCAGAACTGGCTCTCCATCCCAGATCTCTGAGAACTCCAAAGAATCCGGTGCAGGGTGTTCCTGTGAATTCAGATTTTGAAGCGTCAACAGAATCTGGGTGATGTGGAGCGGAACGGGGATGCATGGTGAGCTGCTCAGGCCCCAAAGTCCACATCGGCTTCCAGAAAATGGGATGATCACCAGTCTGAGAACTTAGGAAGTTCATTCTTGGGGCCCTTACTGCCGAGATGCATGTGGAGGGAGCTTGGAAGTGAGACCTGTTGGGAGTGGGTGAACCACCATGTGCCAGCCAGATTCCCCCAGCTGTGGGGAACACTGTTCATAAACATCAATTACCAATTTTCCATCTGGGCCTGGCAGGTTCCATGAGTTTACAAGCAAAATACCTTAAATAATTCCATCTCTGTAATTCACTGATCTGGAGCTTTTGTTTACTCTCCAGGAAGTCCATATAATGCACATTTGTGTGATAAGTGGGTGGGTTGTGGTGCATGCTGGGAAAAATGATTTGACTCACACATTTATTAGTAAATTTAGAACTGAAAAAAAAATTACTCTGGTACTAGCAAAATATGCTCTGGCGCCTTCATTCTTTCGGAATGCTTAAGCAGTTGAGTCGGTACAATTCCTCTTGACTGTAACACCACTAGCTCACCTCCACCCCACCCCTGCATCCCTAGCCCCTACCTGGAGACATAAAGAGTAAAAAGCTCTTGGAAACAGTCTGGAATTCACGTTCACTCTCTGTGTTGCACAGAGGGGCCTTTGGAACCACTCTCCCCTTGAACCTCTGGGTGTTCACTGAGGAGCAGGAGTCCCAGGCTGGGCCTGTGGTTGGAATTCTGATGGCTCAGGATGTGTCCGCTGAGTCAGTGGGGCAGGTGGCCAGCTTGTGCCTCTCTGCAGGAATGAATTTATACGGGCAAGAGAGACTTGCTCAGAGAGGAAGCTGGATACCTGGGAAGAGACGGGAACAGGGCAGACAGAAGAGCGTGTGGTATGTTTCAGGCCTGAGGTCTCCTGCTGGGCCCCCGGACCTCATCTGAGCCCTTTGGAGAGGGCTGCAGGCACAAGCCGAGCAGCAGCTTTCATTAGGATGGTGTCTTCTGGCAGCACAAGCAGTACCACTGCAGAACCTAGGAGACTCAGGACAGCACAGAGTGGGACAGAGGAGCACCTCAGAGAGCTGCTCTGATGTAGTGAAAACTCTGGGGAACCTGGCTTGGCCTTGGCACCCAGAGGGGTACGGCTCTGAGACTGTCTCCATTTATCAGTATTCCCATGGAGGGCGGCCAGCAGCAGTAGTAGGGAGGAGCCAGCCCTCCGTTGGCTTTGAAAAGAGTTGACATCAACTAGGGCACCAAGGATGTTTGTGACTCAAGCAAGACATCCCAGGTTCTCTCTGAAGTTACTAGATAGGACTTTGTGTGGGACGAGACCCAGTGAATTTGGGCTGTTAATATGACTGGCACAGTACCTGGGCAAGCTTAGACTACTCTGAATTCTCTTCCTTCCTCAGGAAGAAGAGTAACCATGGGGTTACTTGGCAGTGATAACAGCCTTTGGTTTTTAGTCCCCATCCACTGTCCTTTTTGGAATCCAACACCTGCTCTAGAATTCTCTTCCAGTTGTCATTAAAGTGTTCCACTTGCTCCCCGTGGCTGCTCCCTCCTTCTCACTGTTCTTCCTCTCTCCTTACTACACTCGCTGTTTCACCTGATTCTTCTTTCCCATTGCACTGACTCCGTGCTGGTGCTTCTACCATGGTAGACCGTGATGCCAAACCCAGCCCTGCCAAGGTAGGGAGCCCTCAATCCATCAGAATTAAGCTTTTATTTTGGCTCTTCAAAATAGCATCTTTTGCTCCCTCATCTTCTTATAGGCTCCCCATTCGATGCACTTAAGAACAAGTTACTACCAAGCGTGGTTGCAGGACATGTGAACAATTTTGCAAAGTGTCTCATGGAAAGGTTTTCTGTCCACTCACAGTCAAAGAGAGTCATCTCAAATTTCCTCTGCTATAGGAGAATTCATTTCTCCATACCCCTCTGCTCACTGATCATTTTTCCCATTTATTTTAAAATTTCACATTTCTCACTCTTTAGCATTTCTCCTTCCAGAATGGAATTCCATGAAACAATCTATTACTGTCTTTCAGAAGATTTTCCGTATGAAGTATCTGGCAGTTGCTTCTGTTTGTTTAAACTTAGAAAAATCAATGATTTCAAATCGCAAATTCAGTTAAATTTTACTTTGTGATAATGTTGTAGGATAAAACTGCCAGAGTTTGGAAGCAGAAAGCAAATGAGGCAGGAAAACAAGATAATCGAGAGGATGATAGAACAGGACCTCCGATTAGTGAAGCACAATTACACGGAATAAATACAATATCGACTTTTGTGTAAAAATCACCCACAGAAGGGGAAAAAAGGAGGGTGCTTTGTCATCTTTCCTTCTCGTTTCTGTTTTCCAAGATATTTTCAAGTTCCCTGAACCACATTAGTTTTGTTTTGTTTTTAAATACAATTCTGATTTAGATGATTGATATCCCTTTAAATGCCTCTGGTATTTCCTCTTTGGAAGTGTTCCTTCTGAACCCCTGTAGCTCTGTGTGCGGTCCACTCTGGCCATTCCTCATTTTCTACATGGTGTTATCAGTATCTGTGTCCATGTCTTCACTCCCTTGTCTGACGGTAAATTTATTGAGAGTAGACATATACTTGTATATGCTTTATCAACAGTGAATTCCCCAGTGGCATGAGTAGGTGGAGTTCTTATTTTAAGAACATGATTTAAAATTTTGAGTTATAAGACATAATGAAAAATTTTCACATAGAATGCATGTTTTGGTGACTCTGAGATGGAGAATACGAGCTCAATTTATATCTCTAATAATTTGTAAGAGGAAAAGATGGGTATTTCAGCTGTAAGCCAGTTTTTTTTTTTTTTAGTTACTTGTATTTGTTTATGGTTTCCAGGGCATATGTAAAATTTAAAGACACACACAGCTACACACAAACCCTTGGAAAAAGTGGGGAGCCCACTGTGCCCTTGTGGGAGGGGAATGTGTTCCCAGAACCAGCACTGAGTAGAAGGTTGATGTTCCCAGAGTGTTGGGATTGCAGCTCTCAAGGGATGAAATCTGGTGTCAGGAGCCTGCTGGTGCTTAGAGGCAGGAGTCACCTGGGAGAAGGGAGGTCTGGCTGAGGCCCTGGTTAACCAACCCTCCCAACTGAACGTCTCCAAATGAGAGCACTGTTGCAGACATGGTTCCTACTTCTTTTCTGTATTTATTTTCTGATGTTTGATGAAACTGAATTTGTCTGAGAAGTCTCTACATGGTTTTCAGCTTAGCCTTTTGGAACTCATGGATTCTCTGGAAATTTTACTGTATATGTGACCTTACAGAAATAAACTTGTATATTCCTTTCGCACTTACTTCATTGGAACTCATGGATTCTCTGGAAATTTTACTGTATATGTGACCTTACAGAAATAAACTTGTATATTCCTTTCGCACTTACTTCATGGAAGACCATTGCTAGAGAAGGCATTCTTAATTCTTAATTGGTGCTGCAGACTCTGTTTTGTTAACTTCTTAGGTAGTCATCGTGTAGAGCAGAGGTTAGGTGCTCAGGTTGTGGAGCCAGAACAACTTTGGATTTGGGCTCCGTCATGTAATGTGCAGAAGCCAGTTTACCATGAAGCTGGTGACAATTAAATTTGATTTGCTTCCTTCCTAGGGGGGCCCTAGCCATGTGGCCAGCACAGTCAATTAGAGAAGACCACTGTCTCTTTCCACTCTGATTTCCTCTTGGTCTCCGTCTACCTTGTGTAGGGTGGCACTGGAATGGAAGGGCACCACGGGGATCTGAATAAGGGGAGCTTGAGTGGAGACTATGCCATTTTAACTGAAATTTGGGGAGTCACTCTGGAATGTGTCAATAAAACAAGTGAGAAATTACAGACTCCAGATTTGAATATAGGTAAATGGTACTTTTTTTGTGGCCATCTTTAAACTCACTAAAGAATTGAAATAAAATTCATCTACAGTTAAAAACATGAAATAGAACTGACCAAGATAAGCAATAAAATCAATAGACACTGAGAAACAAATTATAACAAAATGTTCTCAGATCATATCAGAGTCAATTAACAGAAAGAAAAAAATTATTCATTTAGTAAGAAATAAATATTGACCAGAAGAAATGAAGAAGCACTTAGAGCTTTGATAATCCAGTTAACAAAGGGCAGTGAATCATATGAGCACACTGGGAAAAGATTTAAATTACATGCTGATTTGACAAAGAACAAAGATAACATGAAATTCGTAAGTCACTATAGTGAAGATGTCTGTTGACAGCAAACAGGTTAATGAATGTTGTCTACTCAGTGATGTTGATTCAAGATTAATCGTTGACAAGAAAACTTGAAATGCCCTGAAGTCTGAAGGCTCAGATATGAAAGATACTTGATAGGGCTTTCCCCCAAATTCGACAACCTTAAGGACTTACCTATCATCCATATTGAGTTGTGAAGCTGAAAGATATTTTCTCAACTAACAATTTTGATCAACCACAATAAGGACAGATAAATTATTTTTCTATTTTCTTTATAGAAAAAAATGCAGCAAACAAATGTAAAAAAATATAATAGAGGTATGTCAGGCAGATGATATAAATTACCGTTATTTTTCCAGACTTTATGATATTTGTAACACATAATTATATTTGTAATTTGCAGCATTTTCTTTCCTTTTTCTAAATAAACATTCACTCACATACCTAAGTTTATATTTGGAGTTTCATATTCTTTTCCTTAAAGCAGGAATCCTCAAATTGTTTAAGTTTCAGGCTCCACAAAACCTGAATCTGCCCTACCGCTAGATGACCCTGAAGAAGTAAAGGGCGTGTTCTGAATCTCAACTTTCTCAGACTGGGGATCATATAGGTTCCTGGGCATTAGGTCAAGGAGTTTAAATGAGATAATGAAGATGAAGGATTAACACAGAGTCTGGGATGTGGTAAACCCACCTATGAGTATCACCCATCCATTCATTCAGGAGACATATATTATGCACCTGAATATTCAGGCATTGTAGATTCAACAGTGAACAGGATGGAAAAAGTCTCTGTTCTTAAGAAGCTTACACAGTGTATTCTTCTTCTTATTATTATTTACTACTCTCATTATCAGGTCTCTTTATATTCCTACTCCTAAAAGGGTTGCTGGCTCCTTACCTTTTCAAATTAATTTGTTTTGAAAATTATGTGCCATCCTTTAGACATGGGTTCCCCCTTGTGAAGGTACAAAACCAGAGTTGGAAACTGATGACTTGATGTCCATTCTAATCCTGCGATGGAATGAGGTTGGCTTTCACAGTTGGGAGACTTGGCATTCTGAGTGGTCAGTGATGGGGATGGAGTAGCTCAGCAGGGAGCTCATCACTGGCCTGAAAGAGGCCTGTCCAGAGGCTCTCTCTCCGAACTTCCCCTGGAACCTCAGGGTAGAAGAGACCTCTTAGAACTAGGATGCAGAGCTCACTCACTTCTTTTTGGAGCTACCTATTTTGGTAGGGTTTTCTGGGGTAACTCATCATTTTGGAAATACTGTTTTCTGCATTAATAGCTTCCCAAAACACAGCTTTCTAAAGCTGGAGTGGGGTCAGGAAAGGAGGCAGTACGCATGTTTCTGAGGACCAGAGGGTTGGTTTTTTCACTTGGACTCTTTGAGTCCAAGCATCTGCTGAAATTTATTTATAGGTTTACAGAAAGGGTCTTGGTTATTCTACAGCAGACGCCCAGGGTACTGGCTTTGGTCCAGTTTTGGGAAGCTAAAATGTTTGACTCTTTTTGTTTTATTTTAGGAGTGTGCTATACTGGTAGAATCAAATGAGGAAGCAGTGATTTGTGAGCACAATGCTTTTTTTCTTCTTCTTTTTTTTTTTTAATATGAATGACTTGGTCAGAGGTCTGATAATACTTAGTTACTTAGTGGCAGCTACATTCAGTTATTAAGATGCCAGATGAAGAGAATCTACTTGTTCTCTTCTTGTGCTGTGCCTCTGTTTCTGATACTAACACCTGTGAGTTCTGGAGGCCTCATTTTGAACAACCTCAGGTACAGACTCTGAGCTCCTTCAGGGCAGTAACCTTATCTGCTAAGTCCTAGGAATAAGCAGGGTATCTGGTACTTAGCAGGTGCTCAATAAATGTTTCTTGAGTCAGTGGATGAGTGACGAGGGAAGGACCATATAAGTTAACAGCATTTCCAAAATGGAGAAGGAGGCCTCCTCTACCAAAATAAGTTCATATGGTATTCATTTAAGGCATGCTAAGGAAGATTCTTCAGTAACATTTATTTCAAAAATAAATGTTGTGTTTTGAGAATAAACCAGTTTCTGTGTTGATACAGAATAAAGTGCTTTTCAGTTATAGATGCATTTCTCCAAATGGGAAACATTTAAATATGCATCAAGGCAATTGAACTATATAGACCCCTGACTTACCCAATGAGATTTAAATCAAAGAGCCTGTATTCTAAACCCTGGTCTGACACATACTGGTTCAATGGTCTTAGCTAAGTTACCTAAGCTCTCTGAATTTTCTCACCTATAAAATGGGAATAATAATAACAACATTGTAAGGTTGTGGGGGAGACTGAATAATATAATGCTTGGCACAAAGTAAGTGCTCAGTAAAAATTTCTCTCCTCCTCCTCCCTCCTTTTCCTCCCTCTTCATCCTCCTTTGCCCCCTGCTAACTAACCTGGGCATTGCTGATTTCTCCTGATCATCTTCTCAGCTGATCTCCTCTGAGAGCAAGTTAGAGTCCAGGGAAACTTTCTCGAGGCCCTACCTGGCAGTAACAATTTTGCATAACCTTTGAATATTCAGAGAGAAAACAAAGATTTCTGTCCCTAGATTTCACATGTGAGTTGGGCACTCATATTTTTGCTCATTTCATTAGTGACTGACTATTCCCCTCCTACACTCACCCTTCCCCCAAGTTGGATTTCACAAGCATTCCAAATCTTCTCGGATTGCTCTGTGTTCCTTTTTCTTCTTGGAATGCAAGCCCACTTTTATTTTCGTTTTCAGGGATTTTACTGGGTGAGAAATTGACATTGAAGACCGTTTCCTAAGGTCCTGGGCCTTGAAGGTGACTGACTTTCTAAAAGCTATTAGTGACACAGAGAAGCCAAGCAAAACTCGCTCTTCTGGAGGGAGCCCACACAACTCTCTAAAGCAGCCGTTTCTCCTCACTCCTCCATGACTATCCAAGGTCAAGCTTGTCCGTGGTGGTGGCTGGATTTTGCTCATTTTGTATATTATTTATGTAACATGCGGGTTGTGAGGGAGTGTGGATATAGATGATTCACAGGCACAAGCAGTGGGAAACAGATTGCAGAAGCCCAGCTCCGTTACTTGGGTGTCCCCCACGCCCCGCCCCCCAAGCTGCTTCATATGCTACTTCTTGCAGGCCCTGCAGTGCTGCTCCAGCTCCATGCAGCCCTAGGTCCCCACATCCCTAGAGAGGAGGGGGCCCACCTACACTTTAGGGCTCAAAACCCACACCCCCTTCCAAAATATAATTCTCATTTTAAAAAAAAAAACTCTAAACAGTAAAATAGCATAAGGAATTCTGAAAAAGTTAGGATGACTACTTCGATGCTTATTTTTTGAAATACCAAGTTCTTAAAAAAAAGTTTTTCATTTCTGTGTAGCTGCCCTGCTTTTCTAGGCTATGCCTGGCACCTGCGCTTAGCTTGCCTATTGGGCAGCCTGGCGGCTGGTAGGCATGCCGTCCTACCGTGGCAAAGGAATCTCCACTGTTTAAAAGTTTTCTCCCACGTGGGATACCTGCCTTCAGGTGACATCCACTGCCGTGTGATGCAGTGGGTGGAGCACAGGCTGTGGAGGTAGCCAGGCTTGGGCAAGTGACTTGTGAGTTCCGTGTATCAGTTCTGTGTAATTCAATGGAACACCCCCACCCCAAGCTCCATAGCTTTCAAAGCACTTACTGTTCATCTTCAGGGGTGATAGGCCAGGCAGCTCTTATTGATCTTAATGAGCTTATTCACATATCTGGGGGTTAGCTGACAACTGACCGCTGAACTAGGATGGCCTGGGCTGGGGTTAATGTGGCGTCTTGGCTCTGTGCCCCATATCCATCCTCCAGCAGGCTGGCCTGGGCATGCTCTCTGGGCAACAGCAGACTAAGAGTGAGAGTAGGCTCAGTTTATGTTAATCTCATCCAATAACACCCTCACAGAAACATCCAGAATGTCTGACCATGTATCTGGGCACCATGGCCCAGCCATGTTAACGTAAAATTAAGCATCACAAGTATTACAAGCTACTTGTTACTACAGATACTAATTATGCATTCAACAAATTCAGCAAGTATTTAATGAATGCCTACTGCGTACCTGGAACTACATTTATCCACTGGAATACAGCGGTAAGTTATTAATCCCACCTTCAAAGAACTGGTGATCTAGTAAGCGGTAATTAAGCAGGTAAGACAACCAAGCATCACAAATGCTGTGACTTACCATTTGTGGGGTGTGCTTCCACACAGAATACAGGTTTCTGCATATGCATTATCTCATTCAATCCCTGGTAGGCAGGCAGGCAGGCAGGCACTGCTGTCCCTATTGTACAGATGAGGAAAATGAGATTTGGAGATTAAGTGAGCTGTGTCACAAAGCTAGTCAGTACAGAGCCCAAGTTGAGTTCATCTCTGCCTGATGCCCAAGCCCAGGCCATTTGTGGCTTCACCATCTCGCTTATGTCCTTGTACTGCGCCTTCTCACAGACGAAGAGTGCAGAGGAGGAGCGAGCGGGACAGTGCAAGCCCAAGGTCAGCCTAGAAGGCTGGGGAGGGCTCCTCTGCTCTCTGAGACACATGTGTTTTCTCGTCCCTGCAAAGCTGGGACTTCTGGAGCCTCTGGGATGTAGGCAGCAAACAGGCCACCAGTGTTATCCTGGAGTCTGCAAGTCCATCCTGGGAAACAACCCTCCCAGTATCCTCATCTTTTAAAGGAACAAATGAGCATGTGTGTCTTTGTGTAGGTAGAGGGATGGAAGATTTGAACCCTTTCCAGGGAAGCCACCTCTCATCCATTCTGCTCAGGGACATGCTCTGGGTGAGCTTGTGTACAGACATACATATGTAATATTTTCAGACTTTATCTACTTTCAAACTGCTTGCAGCAGGGATGCAGATGGAACTATTATGCTAATGGATGTGGGGGAAGCATACTCCCCACATAAGGATTGCTCCTATGTATGTTTAGAGCAAGCTATCCACTAAGGGGCTCTCCCTAGCAGTTAGCTATGGGCCGTGCATGGATACGCACACATTAGCTGTTGGCCTGGGGTAGGTGGCCAAAAACCTGACCTGGCCCACAGATGAAGAACTGGCGGAGGCGAGGGAGAAAGGGGCGCTTTATGTAAGTGATTTTTAGACAGATGGAGGATTTATTTTAATTGCATAAGAAGCAATCTTCCTTGAGTAGAGATGTAGGTCTTTTTGTAAACCTGTGTTAGGCAAATCCTTGCTGCTGCCTGCCCCTGATACTTTCCTAAATGCCCCTCTATTCCCATGATAATTGCTCATCCTTGTGTAGAGTTGTATCTGGGCTATTTGCTGCTTATACAGACGCTCAGCAATTCTCAGCATACCCCCAACTCAGTGCAAGTTCACTTCAGTCCTATTAATGCTACCTGCAGAGACTTGAGACAAATTGTAACTGATCCAGTGGTTCTGAGAATGGACAAGTGGATATTACCAATATGGGGCAGTGAGGACAGTGAAAAAAGCAAGCTCAAGCTGTGCCCCCATGGATGGTCCATATTCAGGGAAAACCAATTGACCTCCAGATCTTTGCCCCATTAGAGTTCACCCTTGAAAGAACCTCTGAGTTCTCCCAGAATAAGCATCCTCAGGACATAAAGGAATCTGGGTTCCAGCATCTTCATCTTTAGAGCTTAAGTTGGGAACCATCTTTAGTGGCCTTTATCTCAGGGACCTGGAGGAAGGAGAGGCTGGCTTCCTGGATATGCTCTGAGCTGAAGAATTCTGAATCTGACAAGAAAACATTGGCTTGGATCATCTGGTTTGTACGCAGCTAAAATCAAGATGAAATCACTTATGCGGGCTGTATATCAGTGACGAGCGAGTAAAGCCTGATCTCTCCAGCAGGAAGCAGCTTTTTCAAGCTCACAGCTCTGCAGGACGACATGTTCACAAGAAAGAACAAAGAGGCTTGAGGTACTGTATCAAGAGATCCTCTGTCCCAACTAGTTACGTGCTGAGTGGAAGGAAGTTCACCACAGGGATGTGTTTTTGTAGGCACTGCGCCAGGTTTGTTAATCTCTGCATCTCCAGGACTCTTCACTGAGAGGCACACAATAAATGTGTATTAGATGGATGAAGACTGAGACCAGCCAGAGTGGAGGCAGCCTCAGCCTCCAACCCTAACCAGCTTGTAAACAATACAGTGTGTGAAACAAGTTCTTGTGCAGGTTTCTGGGGACAACTATGTCAGGGGACAAGCAGAGGCACAGAGCTTCTCAGCCTCTGTCTCCACACTGCCAGTCACAGAAATTTCAAGAATTTCTTCTCTAGCCCACCTGTTCACCATCTGCATCTTGGAACTTGTATCTTCTTCCATAGGTGGGACATTGTTTTTCTTTTTCTTTTTTTTGGGGGGGGGGCATTGTTTTTCATCTCTGGCTTTGCATGTGTTGTCCCCTCTGCTCTGAGTGCCTCCCCCACTCACTGGGTGGACTCTCTCCAGAACCAATCTGCTTAGATTGCTGTGCTGGGGCTGCCACTTACTACTCTTGACTTTGGCAAGTTGCCCAGATCACCTAATAAGTTTCATCCAGAAAACAGGAATTATAATAACAGTATCCAAATCAGAGGATGGTTATAGGGTTGAATTGGTGAGTATACACAGAGTACCCAGAAAAGAGCCTGGAACAGGGCATTTAGTGCCCATCAGCCGCCATCTCTCTTGGGATTCCCTCCTCCTCTGCACCCCTGTTGGAGTTGTTCTCTTTTTGGTCTACTCACACTACTTTATTTTCTTCTCTTTCCCACTCAGCACCTTGGCTGGCCCGCTTCCTTATTCAACAACCCTCAGCGGCTCGCCAATACCCGCCTGATTACATTCAAAGCTCCTTAGTGGAACTCCCATTTTCCATTTTCCAGGCCAGCAATTTTGACAACCTATTTCCCCACTATTTCCCGATCCACACCTGGTTTTCTTGCCTAAATGTGCTCTCCTTTGTTCCTAAGCTAGTGCTGTGCCCTCTCACCTCCGTGCTCTGGCTGGCTCTGTCCCTCCCCACCTTCGCCTGCCTACACTTCTGCCAGTGGGGGAGGAAGAGCAGCAGCCCACATAGCAGGCTTGGCCTTCCTTTATCTTCAGGCTTCAAATACTCTTGGCTTGGTCCAGGAGGTCAGATCCTGCACTCACATCAGAAGGGCAGGACATCTTTAGATAGTATTCTGAGGTACAACTGTACCTTCTAGCAAACTGAAACCCATTGGCTTTCAAAAGCATATAAAAGGTTAATGCTCCCTCATCACCCAAAGTGCCCTGATTTGCTTGCCTCCTTGTGACACTGGTTTTATTACACTGAACTTGGTTACTTCAAGGGCCAGCATCGGTCATCTTGAGGGATTTTAATTTAGAAAATATGAAGGAGACTGCTTTTGCTATAGAGAGGGTCACTGCATCTTATTGTCCCTGACTATGTATGGCTTTTAAAATCACCATTTAATGATTCATATGTGGCAGAAAATGCTTATCATATGTTAGCTGAAGGAAATCAGAATACAAAATTGCACTTACAATATGATTATAAATATGTACAAATCATGTGGGTCACGACTAGAAGAGGCCGGGGGCAAATGACAATAGCTGGATTGGCTGGGGTGATGGAATTAGAGATAAACTTTTCTTCCTTTTTCACTATTGTGTGAATGTTTCTGCTATCATGCAAAAGAAAATATCCATGAATAATATTAATAGCTACCATTTCTAAAATTATATTCATAGTATACTAATATACGCATGTTCAGTATAAACCACTGAGCTCTGCATGATCTCATTTAATCCCCCCCTCATGTCTGTGAGGTGGGCATGTTTACCCTGGTGCATGGGCAAGAAAATAAAGGATTTTCCCCAAGAGACACAGCCCAGTGGCCTTCGGCACTGTGGCTCCTGTCACTTGAAACCTGTTCTCTCAGTCACTGCTTTTCTTATCAAAACAAAACCAAACAACTTTTCATGGAGCAATCATACAAGCTTATTATAGAACAATTAGACAATACCGGAAAGAAAAAAGACTTTAAAATAAAAACTTAAACCTGGGAAATCCGTTGTCGATCTTTGGACGTACCTTCCGGGCTTTTCCTTTCACCAGCCACTGTCATCCTCCTGAGAATGGCTAACTAGGACCTTTGTTAGGTTCTCCCCATCTAGGAGGTGGAAAAGGAGGAGAAATATTTGTTCTTAAGCCGTAGTCTCTTTTTTTGATGGCCGTTTTAAATTGAAGTGTAGTTGATGTACAATATTATATAAGTTACAGGTGTACAATATGATTCACAATTTTTAAAGGTTATACTCCATTTATAGTTATAAAATACTGGCTATATTCCCCTTGTTGTACAATCTATCCTTGTAGCTTATTTTATATCTAATGATTTATACCTCTTAATTCATCACCCCTATGTTGCTCCTCCACCCTTCCGTCTCCCCATTAGTAGCCACTAGTTTGTTCTCTATACCTGTGAGTCTGCTTCTTTTTTTTATTTTTTAGGTTACACATATAAGTGATATCATATAGTATGTCTTTGTCTAACTTATTTCACTTAGCCTAATGCCCTCCAAGTCTATCCACGTTGTTGCAAATGGCAAATTTTTCATTATTTTTTATGGCTGAGTAGTATTCTCATGTGTGTGTGTGTGTGTGTGTGTGTGTGTGTGTGTGTGTGTGTGTGTGTATTATACACACATACACACTACATCTTCTTTATCCATTTATCTGTTGATGGACACATAGGTTGCTTCCATATCTTGCCTATTGTAAATAAAGTCGCTATGAACATGGGGGTGCATGTCTTAAGCCTTAGTCTTGAGGCTAGAGCCTAGAAAACTCATGACACTCCTGCTGGATGGCAGAATTCCTCTCCTGAAATCTAACGTAGGACCGACTAAGGAACTGGAGTTTGGATAGAATGAGTTTACCCTGCTGACAGAGTTAGGCAGGTGAACGGCAATGCTGCACTCACGTGACTGTTCTAACTCTCACACTTCCATAATCTGGGGAGTAGACAGATTCCAGGAACTCTGGAGGACAAGCCCACTGGTGTTTGGAGGGATTTGAAATGGTGCAGGAGATGATTTAGGTGGGGTTCTGTGGGCACAGATCACATGATGAGACAGTCGTTCCCTTTTCAATCCTTGTTCAGTCCTCCTGGTGTTTTTAAAGGAGCCAGTCTCAGTTTGGTGCTGGGATATCCTCTAACTTCCCTTGTTGACAAGGAGAGAGCTGACCTCAGGAGCAGAGTCCTGGCTGTGCCACTGTTCTGTTTGCACTGTATTCATCTTAAAAATTATCTAGTTACCTCCTAGTAATGGCTAGAGACCCCAGTAAGATTCCTTTAAAAATAAATGTCAGTAGAGAAAGTACAAAAAAAGCAAGTATATATTGAGGAAAATTACAAGTAAACAGTGATACTCTGATGTGGCAAAAAAATCATGATGTGATATACAGTGACTGAAATTTAGGGAAAAGTGAGTTAACTGAGGTCTCCTGGCCCCTGGCCAGTATGAGCTCTTTATAACTGTATTTTTGTATGATCATCATACATGGACCCATTTTGGGTCCTCAGTCTGGCTTGCTTTCTTTCTCATCTACTTTCAACTGCCTGGAGGAGCCAAGAAAGACAAGTAGGAACATTTAGTTGGGTCTTCAAAAGTGTGAGCATTTTGCCACGTAATAGAGAGCAGATACGAGACCCCTCAAGGGAGCTGACCCCCCTCGTAGGTCACAGACAGCTTTTCCTTTATCATCAGGGAAATTGCTTATAATGGGAATAAATAACACTTGGGAACAATAAGTATAGAAAAATTCACCGAAAAACGGTTTGGTCAATAACAACATCATTTGAGAATTGGAGAAATATTTCTCCTTTCCCCTTTGGTAGCCGGGAGAGCAAATAGCCCTAACTGAGACCAGCAAATAACAGCAATAAAAACTAAAGCCCGTGCACAAGACTGAGGGGAGATGTCAGCTCTGAGGAGGGCAAGGACTAGGAGTGGAGCAAAACAAAGAAATGCAGGTTTAAGCCTGTGAGACACAGGTGGTATTTTTTTATATTAACACAAGCAAAAGACTACAGGGGGGAACGCAGGCTGCCTTTATTTTTTTTTTTTTATGACAGAATCAATAGACTCTAATCAAGTTTTGAATGCAATCAGAGTAAGATGAGAAATACCAAATAGGTCCTAGTAGGAAGTAACTAGAACATAATTGTGTCCAGAAGGGATTACCAGAGTGATGTTCCCCATTTCTATCCAAGCCCCTCCGAGGAGGGAGACTCTGAAATTGAGAAAGGGTGACATGGTTTCAGGTTCACGTCCCCAGAGTTTTGATGCCCTGTTTTTTTTCTTTTTTCATTTTTCAGCTTTATTAGGTAGAATTGTTACAATTTGACTGCATGTATATAATACATTGTGTGTAAATACATACATACAATAAACTGCACATTTTTAAAATTTACATATATGTACTGTTCATCATTTCTAAGAAAGTTTAGAGGTTTAGCTTTTTAAACTTACATAGTTATCAAAGGAATAAAGCCAACCACAAAATAAGAATTAATTCAAAAAGATACATACACCCTGCTATTAACAGCAACATTATTTATAATTGCCAAGATACGGAAGCATCCTAAGTGTGCATTAATAGATGAGTGGATAAAGAAGATGCAGCATATATAAGTAATGGAATACAACTCACCCATAAGAAAGAAGGATATTTTGCCATTTGCAACCCTTCACTTTTTTTTTTCCACTTCAAAAACCAGAATTTTATAACTGGCATAAACATTTCCATTGTTGATGCCTTGTTTTTGTTGACTTTCTTCTTCTCTGTAGAAGCTCCCCTGAAACCAGGTTTTCAGTGAAGAAAGGAAATGAAAGAAAGTTGTTTTTCTGGAGGGAGGTAGTAAGGGGTGTTACAGGTCACTTTCTAGGGTGCACAGACTCAGAAAACAGATGCTCAGTTGGAAAGTGCTAAGGACCAGGGGCTCTAAAGGTGATGGGTGAGAGTCATGATGCTTCATAGTCTTCATGCACACTCTGCCCAAGTCACCCTGTATACAAATAATCCAAGCAGAAACAGAATGCTTACCATGTTGATGCAGCCTCAGGTTCCTGGAGCAGCCATGCTGATGCCAGCCACTTACAGCAAGAGGACGGCTCATCACGGGTTGCTCAAGCCTCCAACCAGGTGCTTCTTGAAAGCACTTCCATACAGCATGTTCCTGGAGCCACCACTGAAAGGTGGATATGATTTGAAGTCATTGATTACATGAGGAACATGAGAAAAAGAAAAACCACTTAGTGACAGAAGCTCCAACATCTTAATTAGATAGGTTCTGGCTTATGAAGATCGGGTGCCGAGTTCTGGGAAGACAGGGCTGGGTGGGAAGAAGATCCTTGCCCTTGAGGGGCCCTCTCAAAGTGGGTGACATAGACACACAGTCAACAATGTAAGTCCATCAAACTGGGGCTGTGATGGGGGGGACCCCAGCCTGGAGCTGTGGGAGTCAGAGGAAACTGTTACATGATTTCAACATTGATTTTAACTTCTTAGAGTGGTCTAAAGAGATGCAATCCCCTGAGGGGGTATTATTCCTTCAGGCACATAGTCATTGTTCAAGAAATGTTTGTGAGCATTTGAATGAAGGACTAGATGAAAGTCTCCCAGCCTCAGAAAAGAAATAACTTGCCTGAGGTCGCACGCACGCGCGCACACACACACACACACACACACACACACACACACACACACACACGGCATTTGCTGGATGGTGGGGTGGAAAAAGCTAGAAGCTCCAGCAGCCAAGAGGAGAAAATGATAGGAACCAACTAAGGCTAGATTTTAGGAGAGAATCAGCCCTTGCTTGTAGATGTCTGTTTTCTTCTCAAATGGGCAAGATCACAGTAGCCACAGAGCACACTGCTCATCTGTAAACATTGTCTTAAATAAAATAAAATAAAAAACTGTAGTATTCACTCTTCACTCTCTGATATCTCAATGGTTAGCTCTGGTGTTACGATCTAAGTGAGCCCTCTAAAAATATTCTTCGTTCAACCCACTTGGTTTGGATAGTTGATTTAGAAACAACTAATGAAGTCCATTTGCCACATGCGTAAGTGAACTTTTTAAAGTAGGTGTTCTGCATCCCTGCAGTTCCAGGAGCTGTTGTCATAGTAACATTTCCCCCTTCGACTTGCAGAATGCACAGTCCATGGAACCAACGGCAATGTAGGTCATGAGTGAAAACGGGTTTGGTGGTATTGCCTCGGTGCCCAGTTTCGCACAGCTGGGGGCTCAGAGTGCTCTCCACTAGGACTGAGTTCAGAAAAGACATTAGAGGAGGGGTGGGGGAAACTGGAGGTACAGAAACTGTGAAAGAGGCTGGCAGGAGCGAGCCCCTGCATGGAGATGCAGAATATCCCAGAGCCCAGGGTGACCTGTCAAGGCTGAGGGAGGAGAAAGTGGAGCGTTGGCGGCTCACTGTCTCTGCTGCCTGGTGGGAATTGGCGCCCCCTGCAGTTCAGAATCCCTTCAGAGTTGGTTCATGAAGGCCCACATCAATTATCTGTATAAAAGTTTGCCTACTGGAGACCTCAGCTTTGTAGACAGCCTGCAAATGTATTCAAGGAGACATTTTACATGTACCTTGCCTGTCTATCTGTCTGCCTACCTATCTATCTATCCATCCATCCTTTGATATGGATGTTTTATTTAGTCAGAAATAAAAGTGTTCATGAACAGGGGGATTTCAAACCCGAAGACTGTAAGAAGCTGAGGGGCTCATTATGGGATGGTTCCCAAAATGAAAATGATAACATTGTTTAACATTACAATGGTTACTTATTTCCATGGGGTTTTCCAGATGGTGTGGGGGGAGGGAGATTGGTTAAAAGTGAATATCATATCATTTTAGGAAGATGACTTAACTTTTGTTTATGGATCATCAGAGGCATTTATAGGAAATAAGTGAAGTTGTTTCTTTATGTTCATGAAATAACCTAGAAAAAGTTTTGCTTAACTGGTTTTGTCTGCTTGGGGGATTTCAAGCCTGGTCTCATTTTGTTTTATTGTAACACCATCCATCCATCCAATCTGTCTACCTACTGTTTGATCCTTAAGTTGCAGGCATAATATAATGCCCTTTTGTTGCTAAATACTAAAGAGTCTATTTCCTAGAAACAAGATAATTCTCTTACATAACCATAGTATAGTGATCAAAATCAGGAAATGAACATTTACACGTTATTATTATTGTCTACGTGCAAATCTTATTCAGATTTTGACCATTATCCCAATAATGTTCTTTATAGCAAAAGGAAATTCTGTCCCACAAGTTGCATTCACTTGTCTTGTCTATTCAGTCCCCTATAATCTGGAATAGTTCCTAGTCTTTGTTTTTGCTGACATGGATAGTTTTGAGAAGTGTAGGTCAGTTATATTTTTAAAATCAGCTGTATTGACGTATAACCTTCATACAATAAAATTCATCCTTTTCCATGTACAATTCTCAGGCCAATTACCTTACAGAATGGCCCTTACTTTGGATCTGTCTGATGTTTCCGCATGTTTAGATTCAGACTCTGATTCTTTAGCAGAAAAAAACCACAGAAGGAATGCTGCATTTTCTTAGTGCATCAATCAGAAAGCACATGATAGTGACTCCCCAATTACTTGATGCTGTTGGAGACTGTGTTAATAATCTGTTACTCCCCAAACTTTCACCCACTAGCGTTTTCATCATTGATGGTTCTTCCCCCAAAATTCTTAATATGATGTTTGCCAAGTGGTAGTTTTCTAATTCCATCATTTCTTCTATATTTGTCTTTATTCTGCCAAGAGGACAATTTTCCCCCCAACTAATTAATAAATTAATTGGTAATTAACAGCCCTTCAAGCCATAATTTGACGTGTCCCCCATCACTCTTTGAGCACTTCTTTATTTTCTGGTACAACAGGTGTTCCAGGTTCCTGCTGTACTTTCTGTGCCCCTGCCCTGGAGTCCCATTCCTTCAAAGAAGGGTGCAGCTTTCTGAAGGTGCACATGTTGCCTGAAGTCATTTCAATCTTGAGACTCTTCCCAAATTCACATGGTAGAACCAGAAAATGGAGATTTTCTCTGTAAAATTTTATTCAGGATACTTATCTGGCTCTTTCCCCTGCTTAAATGAATTTGAAGCAACTTACCAAAAAATTTCATACAGCAAAATTTATGAACAATTTTCAAAGGGCGAAAAAATAGTGACTAAGAGGAAGAAAACAGATGTGCCAGCCACAAAAGTTGCTGGGCTTGCCCAGAAAAACTTGGCATTTGACATTCTGGAAGCCAAATTGAAGGAGGAACTGCATGGGGAAGATGCCCAGAGCTCATGAACAACTGCAGGGACTCTGTCCTGCTGACAAGGGCAGGTGCGGCAGCAAGGGGGCGGGCTCACATTGCTGTGGGAATAGAGTCTTTCTGGATAGCATTCCAACCATGCGGATGGGGAATGAGCCACAGAGAGAAAGCAGCAGGGCCAGGATTTTTCTTTTCTCAAAAGCACTTGGGGTATGCCCAGCTTTTAGACTAGCACTCAGTGTGACCCCACAGAGAAGAGAATTGGTATTTACGCTCCCCATAATCACTCCTTCACCTCTCACTCAGGGATGTTCTATTGAATATTTACTAGGAGATGTGCATCTAAAAGCCCAGGGGAGGTAGAGACAACTAAGATCCAGACCCTCACCACCAGGTCCAGTAGCCAAGCAGGCATGACCATGAATGGTCGTATACCAGTTTAAACCCTAACTGTGCTCTGGGAGTGCTGCAGGAATTGAGAGGAAACTGAAAGACAAAGGAACTGCTACGTTGTTAAAACGTGGAACTTCTGATCTGCAAAAGGGCCTTGAAGGGAATCTTGACCAGTAGTCCCATCAGATCCTTGAATCTCTTCTACCATTGGACCTTGTGGGTGAATTGTCATTTGACAGAAGTAGGGGTCAGGTAAAAAAAAGAGCCAGTGAAGGGAGTCTTCCCCATGTGAATAGGCATTCTGTAGTTCTTCACAGCTATTTATTGAGGCCCTATGATATTCTTGGCACCGGAGTGGATGCTAGGTGTACAATGGCGAGCAAAAATGCACTCAATTTCCACGTTCATAGTGGTTGAGAGCTAATGGGAAAGACAGACATTAATCAGATTAATCCAAAATGCATGTGTTATCAAAAATTGCTCCAAGCACTCTACTGAAAGGTAACCAGCACTTCTAGAGCAGGAGATCAGGGACGGCTGTCTTGAGAAAATGACCATTAAACTGGGTCACTAATGGGGCAGAAGATGGGCATTCCACGCAGAGGAAATAGTGTGTGTAAAGCCTCGAAGGGGTCAGAGCATATGGGAAGAGAGACAGACCCAAGTGGCTGGAGGGTAGGAAGCAGGACGTGGGAAACACACAATGAGGGGCAGAGGGTGCAGGTTCACACAGGGAGTCTTCTAGAGGAAGGGAGAAGATGTGTCGGGGTGGGGGAAGGCCAGGCTGACTGAATCACAAAGCAGGGAGTAGAGGTATGAGCCTAGAGCAATCATTCTAAGACACAAAGGAAGTAGGAGGTGAGCTGGGGACAAAATTATAAAATGATAGGAATACTGGTAATTTAAAAAAACCCCAGCTTCTCCCATTAGTGAGTGCCCCACTGACTGACAAGGAAACAAGGCCCTGAGCCTTACTGATAGAAAACAGGGTACAGGGAAGGCAGAGTTAGCATCTATTAACACAGAGCCGAAAATAACCTAGGACTGAACAATTCCATTTCATACCATCTACCCTATAGAAACACTCTACCGTGTATGAGGAGATACATCCAAGGATGTTCACTGCAGCAACGATTGTAATCACAAAAGGACTGAAAACAACATAAATGCCCATCATTGTGGGAATGGGTAAACAATCTATGGTACACCTTACCATGCTATGCTGTGCAGCAGTGGAAGAACAGAATAAATCTCTGTGTGTTACATGGAAACGCTCCGAGACTTATGGCTGGGAGAAAGCACAAGGCGGGACATTAGGTCAGGGTGATATCATTGGCGTAAATGGAAATAAGCAGTCCTCAAAAAAAAAAAAAATACTATCCTTCCACCCCTTGTGAGTATATATCTATAGTACTAAATGCCCAGAAAAATGTATGGAAGGGTTTAGAGTAAACTGAAGAGTCGTTAACTGGGGAGAGTCCTAGGATTAGGATTTGGACTCCTAGGTGTGGTCAAGGGGGATTTCAGCTTTATCTGTAATATCACAATTCTATTATGGAAACTTCCAAACATAAACAAAAATAGGAAACAGTAATAAGCCCCCAAGTACCAGTCAACCATATGTTCCCTTCTCCAGCATTCTTTTAAATTACACTCCAGACACTGCATTCCATTCCTAAGTATTTCTAACAGATAAGGACCCTTGAAGAAAAACATAACAATGTTACCACGATCACACTCAAAAGTACTACTAATAATTCCTTAGAATTTATCAAATACCCAACCAGTGTTCATATTTCCTTGTCTTGTTATTACAATTTGTTGTTCAAATCTGGACCCAAATGAACTCCATATACTGCAATTGGTTGATAAGTCTCACGTCTTTTTGTGTGTTCTTGCCAGTATATACCAGATTGCTAGAAGTAACTTAAGTTGGGTCAAAGGTCAAGGGTATGTGTAATTTTGCTTGAGTTGTAGTAATTTTCATTCCACTGGCAATGGGAGAGTGGCTATTTTCCCCAGAGCCTCACCAACAGACTATTCTGTCAAACTTCTGGATTTTTGCCAATCTGATAGATGAGAAGTGGTATCTCATTGTACTTTTCATTTCTTTAAATTAGGTTTCAAAAGAAAATGAGCTCAGGGAGAATTCTGAGTCTGTAGAGGAAAGAAGCAATTTGCATAGAAATAGTACTATTGCCAACTACCATTCAGTACATTGTACTTAATCCTCCCAACTCTACTAGGAAGGTGGGGTCTGGAAACATGAACCTATCAAATTCAGACTTCTAAATAAGCATCCTTCTGTCAAATACATTTTGATTACTGGAATATTGCTTTGCACAATTCATCATGAGCATAGAATATCTGGTTTTAGACTTTCAACATTACTCCAACGAGTGAGAATGGCTACTCTCCTTCCAGCCATTCTCTGGAAGAGAAGACTGAGTGACAGTTCACCTCAGGAATTCTCAAGGCTGCGGAAGGAGCCTAGACCAAGACTGTGTAGTTCCTTGAGGGCATGTTAGCCAGGATCCTCCACAAAATGGATTTTGATCAGAATTTGAACTTTAGGAAGAAAGGTCCTTCCTTCCTTCTGTTAGTACCCTGAGGGCTGAGACCCCAGTTTCCCCCTCTTGGTCCTCTTCACTCCTCAGCACCAGGCAGGGCTTTGGGGATACACTGGGGATCCATGTGCTGGGCCCGCCCTCAAGTAGCCGAGGGAGGGGAAGAGGGAGGCATTCAATTAGGCAACTAAAAATGAAAGTCACCAATCAATCTCTTGCCCCTTAACACAGATGCGTGCACACATGTGTATTTGCCCTGCACAGTTCAAAAGCAGTGGACTGAGCCTCAGAAGAGGTGGGTTTGAGCTCTGGCGCTGTCACTTCATGGCTATGTGGTTTGGGGCTAGTCACTTTCCCTCCTTAAGTCTCAGTCTTCCCCGTTGAAAAATGGGGCTGATGACCCTTCCGTCACAGGGATGCTGTGAAGAAAAAATAATTCGCGTACAGCAGAACCAGATGAAGTGATTAGGGCAGTGCCTGGCCAGAGTAGGTGTTCAGGAAATGCCTATAGAATCTGGTCTAGTATGCCGCAGGACTGCTAGAAGTACAAGGAACTTGGAGGCCCAGCATTCATTCTTCTCATTCTCTTTGGAAGTTGTGGCTGATAAGGAGCACTGAGCCTTGCCCTGCTCTAATTTGGGGCAAGGCTTGCCCTGGAACCCAGCCTTCCTGGTTCAGGCCCTCAATGCCACACTGGATCAGGGCAGCCTGGACCCTTGAAAGATGTGTGTATGTTCAGAGTTCACGCCCATTCCTTTTCTACCATTGCCTAAGCCCCCACCCCCAACACACACACCTTTTAGAGAACAGAACAAAGAGCTGCTTCTGCACTTTCGTCTTTGAAATATGTTTTGAATCATCTGCTTTTCTTTACTAGGTGGGTTTTTTGTGTTTTGTCCACCTCCCACTTCCCATCAATCATGAGTGCTTGCAAAGATTCATTTCAGGGTTGTAAGGAGAGGAGTCAGTTTAGCAGAAGATCCTCAACCCCTCCGTGCACCTCCTCCCCAACCAAAACTCAACAACAGCACCAACTATGACCTCCCTCCCTCTCCCAAATCTAAAGACCTGGCCTCTTCTCTCTCCTGGGCTGTGGGAGAAAGAGCTGGAGAATTACTCTGCGCTCTGGCAGGACTTCAAATTCCTTTTTTTTTTTTTTCCCCAGTAGAAGCTCAATAATTCTCAAGATCCAGATTTAGAAGCTTGTATGGAGAGCCCCGAGAAATCAGTAGTAAGACACCCAAGCTTTCTAACTTTTTTTCTTCCCCAAGAAATCTAATAAAGCTATTGCACAGTCATTTCCCAAGGTCAATTTTCAGCCTTTAATAGTTTTAATGAGCTGTTTAAAAGGCTCCTCAACTTGTGTTCATCCAAGCTTGCGTATGTTTGGGAGCAGAGAGGGAAGGGAAGGAAAGGGGAGGGGGATGAGCAGTGGAGGGGAAAGAGCGGTTTGGTCCTGCTAACCTGGGGACCAGATCAAGGGTTAGCGCCTCTACAGGACGTCCCAGGGATGCTAATGGGGCTGCTCTTTCACCCTTGGGATCAGATTTAATAATTCAGGGACCTAAAAGTCAGCCACTTCTATCTCCAAGCAGGACCCATGAGTGCCCCCCAAACCTTGGCCATCTGCAGGGAGGTGAAAGAGGAAGCAGAGTGAAAGAGTGATGGTAAAGGCAATGGGAGAGATAAGGGAGAGGAACTTTGAGAGTTCAATGGATACGTAAAGGGGCTGAGGAGGAGGAAGGAGAGAGATAAGAAAAAGAAGGCAGCAAATCATGGGGAGTGATGCTCCAAATATAATTGGGGCCCGTGTATTAGGTGGTCTGATACTAATGTTAGAGCAGGCAGATAGCTAGATATGAGCAGAGAAAGGGGGACACAGACCAAATGGCAGGAATTGGGCAGAAAGGAGGGGCACAGGCCAAATGCAGGAAACCACACATCATGTAAGCAGCAGGGGTCCCTGGGCAGAGAAAGAAAAGCAGGAACCTTGGGGCTGATAAGGGATCATGCTTTTTAGGATGACAAGTGGCCTGGAGAAGAACAAAGAAAGGTGAGAAAAGGCAGGAATTTCTAGTGTCCGAATGTAACTTTTGCTCATTATGCCCTCATTTCAATAAAATTAGCCCTGAAAATCAGAAGTACCCATCATGCACCTGACGCCATGACACTTCCAATCCAGACTAAATAAGGACAAAAATCCCTCCTCCCTTTGGGAAGGTGGAGTTGAGATGATAATCAGGGAATATGACCCCAAACCCTTCCCTTCCCAATGAATATTCCGCCCATTCATTTTTACACCGTAAGTAGTTAACTTGCCAAAGAAACTCAGGGCAGCCGCTCACCCGAGCCTGCCTGCTCTCCCCTGAGAGTGTACTATCCATCCTTTAATAGATCCTCATTTTACCTTTTTTTAACCTCTAAGTCTTGTCTCTGAATTCTTTCTGGGACAACAAGAACCTGGAACACCAGTTGCATCTATCGGCAACACTAATAATCACCATCATAATTACAATAACGCTAGCGATGCCCAGTACCATTCATCTGTAGTTACCGTGCAGAAGGCTTGAGGCTAAGCACACTGAAGGTCTTCTCTCCTTCAGTTCTCACAGCTGCCCGGGAGGTAGGTTCAACTATTGTTCCATTGTAGAAAACAGAGCATCATTCAGGGGAAGTCACTGATCAAAGGTCATCCAGTTAGTAAGGCTAATTTGCATCCAGCTTGATTCTAGAACTTGAGATTATAATCATGACTGTTAGTTTGTTCACCACCTGAGAACCATATGAAAATTTCAGAAAAATCCAGATACCTTCGTAAGGAAGAAAATTAAAATACTCCTAAGTCCACTTCATAGCCATAGCAACTTGAGCATTTTGGTTTATGTGGCATGCATTGTGGGCTGGCCACAAAAAGCCAAGCTTTCTTTTTTCACGGGGATGGAATTATAGCCAGGCCTTGGCTGCACAGCTGGACGGCCTTTCCTGGACTCCCTGGCAGTTAGATGTGAACAGGTGATGTGGTTGTTGTCGTGGAATATAAGCAGGGTAGATGTGGACCATCCACAGGCCTGAGGTGACATACACTTTCCCCTTCCTGCTGGCTGGAACCTGCAAGTGCAGCCACCCAGTGTCAACCAATGCTTGTGATGACAGCACCAGGAGGTGGGAGGCACAACGTGGAGAGAGGAGCTCACCTCTCGCACCGCTATTGTATTGCAAGATACAATTCTTTTTTTTTTTGGTCATTGTGTTGTTGCATCTCTTTGTTACAACAGCTTTCCCTGACTATTACAGCATACTTCCTTCCAGTTTTCTTCCCTATGAATATGTGTACAGTCATTTTTCTCACCCTGGCCCTCTTAGGTGTTTGTTCTTTTCCTCACATTTCATGGTCTTCTTTCAGGACCAGTGAGTCCAGACTCACCGTCTAACCATCTAAGTATTTCCAGAAAAGTATTTATTAAAAAATGATGATCCAAATACAAACCACCCATGCCCCACCTCATCTATGATTTAAGAAGACCTTCTATCTCAGGTACTCAGTGGGGAAGAATCCAGTTCCCACAGTATCATCCAACGTGTCCAAGGTTTTTAAGCCTGTAAGGTAATTGTGGCCATCTCTCTACTTTGTGTAAGCACGAAACCTTGTCCTTATATCTTGTGTTGTGACATGCAAAGCTCAAGCATCCTAGTTTCTTCATTTTGAGACGTCCATCAGCACAATGTCCTAATTAGGGCCCAGTATGTCTATTCCATAGATTAAGACCCTGTGGCTCAGAGAGGATCTGGTTTTCTGGACCCCACCCCCTGGGCAAGAATCCACACCTGGTTAAGGATGGACTGGGAGGGCAGAATATGGACTCAGTTCCTTTGATTCTAAAACTAGGACCTTTAAAAAACTTACATTTTTTTCATACATTTTCAAAAGTAATTTGTATTCTTTGTACACACTCTCAACAGAGGTCAGAAGTCTTTTATAACATAAGTCATAAAAAGACAAATAACCCAATTTTTAAAATGGGCAAGGATTTGAGTAAATATTTCTTCAAAGATATACAAATGGCCCCAAAGCACCTGAAAGTATGTTCAGCAGCATTAGTAATTAGAAAAATGCAAATCAAAACCACAATGAGATACCACTTTACATCCACTAGGATGGCTATACTCAAAAAAAGAGGAACAAACAAACACTGGTGGGGATGTGAAGAAACTGGAACCCTCATACACTGCTGATAGAAATGTGAAATAGTGCAACCGCCGTGGAAAAGAGTTTAGCAGTTCCTCAGAATAAACTGAAGACATATGTCTACATAAAACCTTACAAATGTTCATAGCAGCATTATTCATAATAGCCCAAAAGTGGAAACAACCAAAACATCCATCAACTAGTGATCAGATAAACACAATGGGGTATATCCATAGTGGAATATTATTCAACAATAAAAAGGAATGAAGCACTCCCACTTGCTACAACATGTATGAACCTTCAAAATGTTATGCTAGTTTTCAGTGAAAGAGGCTAGTCTCCAAAGGCCACATATTATATAATTCCAATTATATGAACTATCCAGAATAGGCAAGTCCATACATGCATAAAGGGGATTAGTGGTTGCCTGGGGTTGGAAGAAGGGGGACTAGGAGTGACTGCTGATAGGTATGTGATTTTTTGGGGAAAGAAGGGCATGAAAATATTCCAAAATTGGATAGTGTCAATGGTTGCACAATCCTGTTAATATACTAAAAATCACTGAATTACATATTTTAAATGAGTGAATTATAAGTAAATTATCTCAATAAAGCCGTTTAAAAATACAAATTAAATTCTGTCACTTCTTTGCTCTGACCCTCCATAAGGCTCCCCGATTTCCTTAGCTTAAGACCCACATACATCCTCAATACATCCTAATGACCCATGACATTCTGCAAGGCCCCAGGTGACCTGGCCCTCAGTTTCCTCTCTGACTGTATCCACACTCTCCCCAAGATGTGCCAGGAACACACCCACCTCAGGGCCTTTGTTCATCAGGGCTGGTCCCTCTTCTGGAGAAGCCCCTTCCCCATGGGCCCTCCTAATGAGCTCCCATTTATCTGTCAAGTTGCCAGTTCCAGAGGTTTCCCTGGCCACTCTGTTTAGAGTTACAATCTCACCCCACCTCTCACTCTTTAAGTTTCTGCTTTGCTGCTTTTTCTAACATCCTATGTGATTGATTCTTTTATTACGTTTATTGTCCACCAGAATGTAAGCTCTGTGAGACTCAGGGTTTTGTCTGTCTTATCACTGCTGTAGCGCATAACACAGAACAATGCCTGGAGCATAGCAGGCACTCGATAAATATTTGTCAAATGGATGGTTGAGAATACATGGGGCAAACATCACTGATTATTCCCAACTCCCTTTCTCCATGCCCACCTCCTGTGACGGAGGCTGAAGGATCCAGGTCCTCACTTTTCCAGTTTACCTTCAGCTGAGGGCACCCATAGGACCAGGCTGCCAGGGAGTTTCTAAGTAAGATGTTTATTCCTCAATAAAAGGAAAAAAGCCTCTTAGGAGGGGAAACCAATGTCTTGTCTGCACCTACTCTTAGCCAGCTTCTCACCTTTAAATGTTGACGTGTAAGGGCATCTTTCCAGAATCCTTTCATGTACACACTTTTAAAAAAATTAAAAATCAGATTATCCTCTCTACACACCATTTGAAAATCTGCTTTTTCCCACTTACTGTGTCATGGACACATTGAGTTGTCTGTCATTCTCATCCCCCTGCGGGGAGCTCACTTTGCCTGTGTTTACTCATTCACTCAACCAGCACTGACTTAGTGAGCACCTACTATAATGAAAGTCGGGCAGCACAGATCAAACACAGTGGTGTGTCCTGGGTCCAGAGGAGCTGGGGAGGAATGAGACAGGCAGAGCCTGGCATGGGGGAAAGCCTACTCTAACGAGGGAACAGGGCAAGAAGGGATTCAAGGACTGGCCCCAGGAAGGAGGAATGGTTCATCAGTCACAGTCAAAGTCACAGTTATGAGTCTGCAGAGCCCACAAGGGCCTTTTCTGATCAGACTCTCACTGCTTTGACTGCAGACACGTTCTAGGTGTGCCTCCACTAGGAGCTGCCTTGGGGGCAACAACCCATACCTCCGAATCTGGGCGGAGCGAGCGGTGGGGTGGTTTCAGCCCTCTGCTTCATGAATAACACAAGTGTAATTAATCATGTCCACAATGGTTTATACTTCAGCATTTTTTTTTCATTTTTAACAGTCTGATTAAATTCATTTTAACTTTATAAGTAGTTATTTTAGAATTATTCTTTGTTCGCCCATGGGTGCAGTGCTGAAAACGCATAATAAGCGTGTCGCAAGGTAGCGACTGGTATTCTCAAAATGAATCTTAAAGGCTATTCAGCAAATATTAGCCACTATATATAAAAACAGATTTAAAAAAAACAAAACTTCTGTATAGCACAGGGAACTATATTCAGTATCCTGTAATAACCTTTAACGAAAAATATGAAAAAAATATGCATGACTGGGACACTGTGCTGTACACCAGAAATTGACACATTATAACTGACTGTACCTCAATTAATAAAAAAATTCAATTCAAAGTTAAAGGCTATTCAAGGGAAAAATAGTATTGTGTTACTACAACTTAAATTAGCCATAGAAAAAAACTGGAGAACTGTTTCTTGTTTCTTTATCTTAAAACGATAGTCCTTGGAGAATTAGGAAGAGAAGAGCTGTGAGCTGGAGAAGAGCCCCTTGGCAAGGTCTTCACCCAGGATGGGTGGGGACATGGAGGTAGGACAGCTCTGCAGGCAAAGCTTGCAACTGTCTGATTTGGAAAAGAAACCACGTACATCTTCTCTGTCCCTCAGATAAAAGCCCATTTCCAAATACGTTGTGCAGAGCTCATTTTAATGGTGTAGTAATTAAGTTAGAAATATGTGGTACTCATCCCTTTCATGAATGCTCTACTCATTGAATTTACAAACTCTCTCTGAAAGTCAGAGAAAAATTATTTAAAATAAGAATTGAATAAAACTCTGTTAATAATTAAAGAAATGCGAATGGAGGCAACAACAAGATGTCATTTTTCTCCCACCAGGTTGGCAAAGATTTATATCAATGATTAATACTCTGGAGTTGGCAGTGGTGCTGGCAGAAGTTTGCATAGGTAGTCTTTGTGGAAATAACTTAACAGTTAATAACAAGAATCTGTATTTTGGATAATTTTTTGTTTTTGAGGGCAATTTTTGTATGAGTTTTTGAAACAGACATCCCACCCCTTAAGACATCTGCATCTTAAGGCAGTACAGAGTTTAAGCAGATATGCAGATAAGAGGATTTTCATTCATTAGATTATTACTGTATACAGCAGGCCCTCCATATCTGTGGATCCTGCATCTGCAGATTCAAAACATTTTTTAAAAATTACAGGAAATTCCAAAAAGCAACACTTGAGTTTGCTGCACACTGGCAACTATTTACGGAGCATTAACATTATATCTACAACTATTTACATAGCATTTACAATGTTTCAGGTATTAGAAGTAATCTGGAGATGATTTAACATATATAGGAGGACACAGCATGCCAGTTTAAATAAGAGACTTGAGCATCTGTGGATTTTGATATCTGTGGGGGATTAATTCCAAGAACCCTACAGACACCAAAGGACAACTATATTTTCTAAAAGTTTTGAAAAAGAAACTTTTTAAAATACATTCTTCTTTCCTACGTTTTCTTGTATGCCGTAATTCGTTTTAATCCCTCCCAAAACAGCCATGTTGGAAATACCAGATAAAGCTCCTTTGAGAAGAACATGGGTGCCCGGAGGTTGGCCCCAGGAATCTGACAGCTGGGATCCTAGGCCCAGCTTTGCCAATTACTAGATGTTGTGTGACCTTAGACAATGTCAGCGCGTAAGAGTGATTCTTAACGTTTTTAGAAACAGGGACCATTCTGAGAACATACTAAACATACTAAAAACTATGGATGCTCTTTGCTGGGACACACTATTTCTGCATACAGTTTCAGAGGGCTTCATTCTTCCTGGTTAAGAATTCCTATCCCAGAGGGATAAAATAACATGGGAAAATGGAGGCCAACTCAGCCAGAGCCTGTACTGCCTACGGGTGAATACTCACAGGAGACAACAGCGATGTTGTCTTGCTTCTAGAGCACTTAAGATTTCTTGAACTCTTGACATCTAAAAACTTTTTTATACATCCCACAGATTTCTTAAGCCCTTCATAATTAAAAACTATTTTCATATATCTCATAGATTACTTACTAATTACAAAGAGGAAAAAGGAACTTTCTCATAGAGAAATCTGGTGGATAGCACTTTAATCATGCAATCAAACTTTTCATAGCCAAAACTGGGACAAATGGTAGGTGTTCCTGATGTCATGCGCTGAGAAGGACACAGCATCAGTCATGCCATATTCCTGCCAAAATCTAATTATGAGGAATAATTTAGGCAGATACATATTGAAGGACATTATGTAAAATGACTGGCTTGAATTCTTTTAAAATGTTGATGTCATGAAGAGCAATGCAAAACGAAGATGGGGAGTGAAGCCAAACTTGAGAGACAGATAAGTATAAGTAACTGCCATATGTGCTTAGACCCTGGATCAAGACAAAAACAAAAGCAAAAAGCCAACCCTGATATAAAGGACACTGAGGGAAACTATAACCCACAGTTCCTGTATGGGTAGTATTTAATGATACCATGTATATAAATTTACTTTGCAAACATTAAGCACCAGAAAGCTCTTGGTATAATTTGTATTGTGTTTCTGCCAACCTTAAGAAGAACAGACACAAAATAGGTCCATATACTATTAATTAGTTCCTTCTTTTATTCATTCAACATGTATTTATTGATTTGAGAAGCAGTGAAGTCAAGTGATTTGCCCAAGGTCACCAGTGAAATTAATTAACAGAGCAGGAACTATAACCCCAGTCTCCTAGTTTTTCAGGTAGCCCAGGGCAATGCTCAGGGAAGATCATAAATTTTGTTCATGGGGATGGTGATAAGTGAAGTGATGGTGTTGGGGAAGGTGGTGGCAACTGTGGAGTGATGGAGTTAGTGGTGGGGTGGTCATGGCAGTGATGGAGGTGTTACTGTTAGTGGCAGTGACGGGGTTGGTGGTGGCGGCGGTAACAATGGCAGAATGGAGGAATGGTGGTGGGTATTGTAGATGAATCCTAATGCAGTATATAAGATCAAAAGCCAGAGATTAGGAAATGCAAAAGCAATTATTCTGGTTACTCCTCCAGAATATATTTTTCTTTTCCTTGTTTTTTTCTTTTTTTTCTTCTCTTATCCCCCACATTCTTGGTTTAACAGGTATGTTTTCACCTAGGAGTTTGCTTTACTTCAGATCGCCTTATTATGTTTAGAATGAAAAAATATATTATTAGGATGGCAGACCATATATCTTTGCTTTGCTTTATAAATCATGACTGTGTTCTATTGTTATGGAACAAATGCCTACATTCTATAAAATGCAATCTTTTTAGAGCAAAGCTCTTAAATCTCCAGGACTTTTTTCAAATTGTGTTTTGTGGCACATGACCTAACAAGCTGCCATTGTAGAACACCCAGAATGGAGAGTGACAACTGCTGTAATAATGACCATTGGATATGTTGACCTCCCATCATCATTCCTGCCTCGGTACTTTTAGCACTTTCTTCTCCTTCTGGTAAATTAATATACCATAAAAGGTTCAATCCAAATGGGTACCTAGCTGATGTATTTTTGGAGACACTGGTATTCTGTTATCATTGTCAGATGAAATGCTAGGATTGTGTTGTATTTATTCCCTAGTTGCTGTCTTATTCAGTGGATTTTTTTTTTTAAAGAGCTTTGTGGGTGAGCACATTGATGGCATGCTGATCAGATTTCCAGGCTGCCACGGCTCTGTGAGTAGAGCTGATAAACTGGATGAAAGAATAATGAGCCAAAGCGATGTTGACAGTCTGGGAAGCAACCTGAACCATCACAGAGGCCAAGGCAAAGTCCAGCACTTGGGTCCACATGACGAGTTGCAGGAGGACAGCAGGGGAGGGACTCAGCCTAAGCAACTGGGAAAGAACCATGCGTTGTGATCAACAGCAGCCTCCAGGTATGAGACGGCTGTCAAGAAAGTGACATTGGTGGTGTTGGAGTGGAGAGGCAACAGCTCTCTCCTAGGCAGCAGTCACTGGGGGCTTGTGTTTTCTTCCCCACAGCTGACGAACAGGGATTGTACTGAGGAGAGAGGTCAGGACTTGAAATGTCACATGGATCTCAGAGGAGGGAGCCTAGAGACCTGGAGTTCTGGTGAGCTGTTACTGGTTGAAACATGCTCCTTTACAACTTAGGGAAAGCTCAGCTAGCAGTGGTCAGGTGATAAAAATGTGATGATCCCACAGAACAAGACATCAGGAGGCAGGCCACTTCAGGGTGAGCAGCAGCGGCTTAATGATACCATCCGAGGCCCAGGCTCCTTCTCGATTTATGTTTTGCATCCTTAGCATGTTGCCTTCTCATCCTTAGAGTTGTCATCTTATGGTACGAAGATGATTGCCTCGGCTCCAAGCATCACACTTCACAAAACCACATTTAAGGCAAGGAGCAGTGGAGAGAGGCAGGGAGCTCTTCTCAAACATCTTATCCTGCTATCAGGAAGCAAAAACCTTTCCAGAAGTTCCTTAGCAGGCTTCCCTTATATATATCATTGGCCAGATTATGTCACGTAGCTATCCCTTTGGCTCTTTAGTTTCAAAGACCCACTAGACCTCAGGCTGGGGAAGAGATATCTTTCTTATTTCTGGCCACCTCACAGCCAAACAAAACTGGCATTCTTTTAGCTCAGAAAAAGGAGGTGTGAAGAAGGCTGCTGGGTGGGCCACCAAGTGTATCTGTCACTGGGCATAGCTTATTTTTCAAATATGAGAAGATATTTCTTCTTGCGATGCAGAGAAGGGTTTGTTTATGAGGCTCTAGACACAAAATTTGGGCAAATGTGCCAATTGGTAGAAGTTATAAGGAAGCCAAATTTTAGTCTTACTTGGAGTCAAGATTTTCTGATAACTGTGGTTATTCAGAAATAGAAAGTGCTGCTTTTATGGAGAGATGAAGCAGAATTAGCATCTTCCTTGTAAGGGACACACTAAGGGGGAATTTTCGTACCAGTAGAGGGCTGTGGAAGATGGGGAGAGAGGGTGAGCATTTACACTGACCTGTGAGCTTCCTTCCAACCCAGAGAGCCTATGATTCTAGTAATTAATTTTTTCTCTTTGAATGTTCATTAGATAATTATGCTAATTAGAGATGATGTTTCTACTAAGTGAGGTAAAATTTCAAGTTGAATGGTATTTTTAATATTTAGCATCATTTTGTTGAGACAGAGTCTGCCTTGGACTTACCCCTGTACTTTGTTTGTAACTGTTACTTTTACAAGGACAAAGCAAGGAGAGGCATATTCCCTTGGAGTTAGGTTATGGATACCATGCACCCTGGCCTTCTAGCTAGTATCGTAAGTACCCACTCCTGTGGTCCCACGAATATTGTTGGAGTTGTCACACTGAGGCAGAGGTATCAACTGGACAGAGCCACCCTCTTTTACCTTTGATATTTTACACCCAAGAGAAAAGCAACAACTTCATATGCATCAGGGTATCAAGGAGAAAAGGGTGAATCCAACCAACTAAAAGAACTTGCTAAATTTATCTCCAAAGGAGCACTATCTAGTGGTTTCTAGTATTTGTGGCAAATACTATCTCTCGTTTAAAGCCTCTGAAAGCTTCTGGGACATCATTTTCAATGTCCCTGCTGCCCCTTAGTACAAAGAAGGAATGGACTCGGAATAGGCACCCTTTGGGCATCCCCCCTCCCCTCCTCTTTACAACCTGCCTGGTGTCCCTCTGCAGTACTGCCTGGTGTAGTCCCAGCAGTCCAGTTTATGGTAGGGGACCCTGCTTCCTCTCCCAGTCATTGCTGGTGGGACCATGAGTGTTCATCTGACCAACCAGATTCTCTCCTCAGGGAATTTGGAATTGGGACCCAGAGTAGCTAATTAGTTTCTGTTGGATGTCTGGTCATATAAATAGTGTGGGTCACCACCTCCTACCATGGGCTGAATAGCACAAAGAGAGACCACGTGTTCAAAGAGAGAGGCCAAGGCCTTGTCTGCTCAGTCCAGTCATGCTATCTAGCCCAGCCTGGCTCCCTCCAAGGCCTCTGGACATTTCTTAACTTCCTATTCTGTGCCACAATCCGAGTCCATCCTGTAACTCCATCCCATTTTGTTGAAGCTGGTTTGCATGGATTTTTGTTATTTATAGGAACCTGAGAGAGATCTGATCCTTAGAAAGGCCTAACAGAAAGCTAACATGAATTTTAAAAAGAACTTTTTTCCAAAATACAAAATTATAAATGTTCATCGTAAAAAGTATATATAGAGAGAAATGTCTCCGAATGTGAAAATTCCCACAACATTCCTCCTTAGAGATAATTGCTCTCAAATAGTTGAGAGGCGAGAGCACGAGCATGTACAAGCCGGCAAGGATTAACCTTTACTGGCTCTTATGCTACACATATTGTTTTAACTCATTGAGTCTTTTCTGCAAGAGGCCACAGAGTAGGACTACTTCTTCCATCATTCTCAAGATGAGGAAAGTTAGATGCAGAGAGGATACGTGGGGAGGCAAGATTTGAACCCAGGCAGTCAAGCTCCAGGGCCTGGGCCCTTCAATGAAGTGACTGGACAGGGACTCCTCTGAGACTTGACTGGGATGGCATCCACTTCCAAGCTCATATGGTTGTTGGCAGTTCCTTGCTAGCTCTTGGATTTAGGGCCTTAGACCCTTAGTGGCTGTTGGCCAGAGACTGCCCTTCAGTCCTCACCACATGGGCCTCACCATAGGGCAGTTCTCAACACGGGAGCTGGTTTCATCAAAGCCAGCATAGGAGAGGGGCTGCCAACAAGACGGACATTAGTATCTGATGTTATCTAGACATGAAGGGACATCTCACCACTCTTGCCATATTCTATTGGTCGGAAAAGTCCCCAGACTAGCCTACTTTCCAGGCAAGGGGATTATGTATGTGAATTCCAGGAGCCACAGATCACTAGGGGGTCTTCTTAGTGTCTGTCTGCCACATTACACTTTAACTTTCACATTTTTGACAAATCTCTGGTAATAGCTGGATTGGAGCAGTTGCTTAGGGTTAGGCCAAAATGGCACCTTGAATGGAAGACAGCCAGGCTCACGGCTCAGGGCAGAGCTGACCTGATTCCCACTCCTGATGCAGGAGGAGGAGCTGGACCAGGGAAAGAAGTGTGGGTCTGCTCACCTCTCCTTGCCCCTATGCTGCTGATTTCCCACCTGGGACAGGAAGCCAAGGGAAGGGCCTGAGAGATGGCACAAGCACCTCCCACACCTGAAAGCAGGTAGTTCAATGTCTAGAAGGCTGCGGGTTCTCCTCAACTTCCCTGCCCTCTAGAAAACACAGCACAAGGGATGGCCCTCCTGGGGAGGCGTGAGTCAGGGATGGAAAGTTGGGAGGTGCTGGAAGCAGGTCTCCTCCTGTGTGCATAGAGGATGGAAGGGAGAGAGGTAAGGTTCTCTCTGACCTGTGTTCTACAGAGAGTTTTGCACCTTGCTTTTGTCACTAGACATGCATTTGGACATCTATCTGTGTCAGAACACAGGGATCCGATACACCCTTTTTTTTCCCCTGGCTGCTTGGCATTCCACCGCGTGGGTCGCCTGACAGAACATGAGCTCTAGGTCTTTGGAGGTCATTGCACCTTTGTCTGAAGTGCATCATTCATGGAGGGCCCTCAGGGCGGGCCCTTGGGCTGTGTCATCGAAGAAGTGTGTGTTCTAAATACAAGCCTCCTCAAAGTAGTCTTTCTGAGTTTGGTGCATGTGTGTCCTCCAAGGACTCTAAATGGGGCCTCCGACGCCTTCCATTAACAAGGCTGGCTCCCAGAGCACCTCTGTGGAGGTCCTAGGGCGACTGAAAGAAACACAGCCAAGCCTCTGCCACTCCTCGGAGGGTGGAGGAGCTCTCTGCACTAGAGAGGCAGGTGTGTGAAACCCTGGCTGACATCCCTGTATTAGCTCATCGCCCACCAAATGAAAGGAGGTGTTATTTCCTTTCAAGCAGCCTCACCTTTTGCCCTACACTTGCTTCTGTGCCATGTTCAGCTGGCTCTTTCACTGTGCACACCGCAATTAGCGATGTCTGCTCCGTGCAGCTCACTCCAGTAACCAGCTGCACATATGCTTTGTTTCCTCTTCACTTTTAGGACTTTAAAGAAATAACCTTCTCCTGCATTTTTTTTTCCCTTTACAAGATCCAAAGTCATGTAATGTGATTTCTGCATACAGCTCAGTTTACTTTCCCGGCTCTCCTGTTTATTTCAAGAGGCTATAGTTTTAGTTTAACGATTAATAATAACAGTCATTATTTACTGAGGCTTTAGTGTGCACCAGGCCCTGTGCTAAGTATTTTGTAGGAAAAAGCTCCTGGAAGCTTCATCACAGTCAGCGATATGAGATATTTTTGTCGTCCCCATTTTACAGAGGAGGAAACCCAGGCTGAGAGAGAGCCTCACTCAAGGTCACCTAGCTAGAAAGTGCCTGGATCTGCTTAGAAATTCCAAACTCTTAAGCCCTCTACCAAGCAGAATTATTGCCTGAAATCCTCTGAAGAGTCACGGTGGGTCCCTCTAAGAACAAGGTTACTCAGCGTCTCAGGAGGAAAAGGAGAAACTGGAAAGCCTCCAGCGAAGGTCTTGCAAAGTGATTAAGAGGACGAGAGGAAGATTGGTGAGAAGCTCAGAGGAATAAGAGTAATTTACTCTGGAGAAATAAATTCTAGGGGCTAAATTAATGGCATTCCACTGATGTCTTCAAAGAATCAATTAAAATATTTTAAAAACAGGAACCAGTTTGCTAGTTTTATTACACAATGTCAATGGAAGGATTTAAATATGACTTTGCTTAATGAATTCAACATGTATATAGTAAGCAGCCACTATGGCCCAGATTCAGAGTGAACAGGACTAGCAAGGACCCTCCTCTGGCAGGACTCACATTTGGTGGCAGGGATGCGGAGGGAGGGAAGAGGGACCAGCTGTGAACAAGGAAACCAGACAAGAACAGAACCATTCTAGTCAATGATAAATGCTGTGAAGACACCAGGACAGGAGGGTGGGTAAGCAAATGTCTGCAAGTTGGCTTCTCCGAGGAGGGGACATTTGAACTGAGACCTTAAAGCCATATGGTCCTCTGGGGACAGAGTGGTCCAGGGAGAGAAGATCTTGAAGTGGGAGTGAGTTTGGCATAGGCAAAGAACAGAAAGCAGGAGGGTAAGGTTGGAGGGTAGAGAATGGTGGGTGATCTGCTGGTAGATCACATTGGAACCTCATGACCTGGGGCCACAGGAAGCAGGTGAGCGGAGGGGTCATGTGGTTGAAGGAGTCCTCCTTGGTAGCCAGTAGGGAAAGGACTGTAGGAGGTCAGAATGGGAGATGTCAAGGAGAGATGCTGTGGCAGTTTAGACTAGCATGGAGGTAGGGGAGGTGGAGAGAAGTGGACCTTCTGGATCTACCTTGTGTTGTTAGCACTGATAGGAAATCTCAGTGGATGAGATGCAGGGAGGGGGCAGAGGTACAAGGAAGAGAAGACTCAGGCATGACCATCAGATTTTTAGAAAGAATAATCGACTATTTACTTTGTTGTCATTTTACTAGGAGAAGGATGTTTTGAGGGTACCTTGCTTGGGAATTTTCAGCTGATACCCCCGGGCCAACAATTCTAGGTACCAATTTCAGATCACTGTATATCTTCTAGGGAGAAGATTCATGTCTCATCTGTTTCTTAGAAGAAAACCTCACCCTCCTCACCTCCCAGCAATAAAAAGTTGAGTCTGACCCCAGCCAAGCTCTCCCCACCCCACCTCATTCTGCAAGCAGGGAAGCTGAGGCTTAGAGAGCAGTGTACACAGTCACACCCCATCTGGTCCCCGGCAGAGTCTGAGGTCTCCTGACTCCTCAGCCAGGGTTCTCCCCACTGTATGAGCCATCTCAAAGCACAGGTGGGGCAGAGGTCTGAACAAACAGTGATTCTATCCCTCCTATCCTGGACTAACACGAGGTCCTTGCTATTTAGAGGTCAGTTCTCAGGACTGGCTGCTTCAGTTCCAACCATGTCGGCGCCCTCCCTCTGGCCAGCCTAACAAAAATTTAAGGTCTGTTGCCAAGAAATGTCCCCAATATTCAAGTGTCTATGAAAAGAAAGAAAGATCCAGGTGTGACAGGAACATAAATTAGGCAACAGTGAGGTATGTGTGTCGATCTATTTTGGAGTGCAGATCACTAGGGTTTCTGTGGGAGGGTGGTAAGCTCCTGCAGGAAGTGTTCCCTAAATATTTTTTCAGTAAGCCCAGAACTATAGGCTATCAGGCAAGATCTTGAACAGAAATCTCAGTCATAGTAATACCACTATATATACTTTTTAAAAGCAGGAGTTAGAGTATTAGAGTAACCCAAGGTGAAATGAATTCATGTTTCTTTTCAGTTTTGGCTTTCTGCAGTTCAGGCGTACTTCATGGGTCAGTCTCTGAAGGTCAGCCATAGGAAACAGAAGTGAAAAAAAAGGAGTTCCTTAAAAAAAGCGTCTGTTAGGAAGACAAAATTATGATGTCTCTAAAAGTGTGGATTGATAAAATGGAGCCTTCCTCTAGGAAATTTTCAAACAAAAAATTTCAAAAACTTTGTAATGAACTTTTCTGTAGCCTGGAGAGGGAATGCACAAAATAATGCAATTATTACAATTATAATGCCCCTTACACAGAAGCTTAATGCAATGTGGTGAGACTTTAGACAGTGTCTGCAGCTATATTCCTTGTGGAATCATAATGGCCTCAAGACCTGGTCTACTTTTAGCCAAACCGAAACTAAGTATTTCTAGGACAGAGAAATGTCTTCTCAACTAAATGTCCTCCACTAGAATTTTCAGATGTACTTTTTGTGTTGAGGCAGGGAGTTTGTCTCAAATAGGCCTCTGCTTAAAGGAACAGATTTATTTGGGAAATGCTATCACAGGTCACCATGAATTACATGATCAAATTGGCTGGTTGATGAGTATTTCTGGCAAAGATCTGGGGAAATGAGTGGTTCTGGCAAAGGTCTGGGGGAATCAAATAAGTTTTGATGCATTACAGAAGGGAATAAAAATCCTAAAGTTGGGGGGCTGCCTGGGGTGGGGAAGTTTCTGCATTGAGGAACCCTGTGGTGCCTATTTGGGATACTGGAAACCAAGTTAGTCTCCCAGTCTGGCCCTACTGGTACCAGTCAAAGCTTTCTTTGCAAACAGCTTAGTTTCCTTTGAGAGGACCTGGAAGCCAGAGGTTAGACAGTTTGCTTTAGGCATGATGTTAATGACCCAAAGAGTGTGAGTTAGGCTCTTACTGTTCAAATGGTGAAGTCTGGATTGCCAGCTGGGTGGCACTCTACCAGGCAGGGGCTTGCAAAGCATCTAGAATTCAGTCACCTCCCAAAATGGAGCCACTTCCTCCCATGAAGAGATTGTAATCCTCAACTGAGTCCTGGAGAGGAGCTAGTCTATCTTCATGTCTCCATTTTTGGCTTAGCTAGCCAAGTTATAGAACGGTGATGACTGAATCAGCAAAGTAAATTCTGGGAGTAAAATGTTTACTACATGAAAGTGAATTCACCTCTGAAAAGGGTTACTAATCTCAGCGCTTGTACTGTTTCCCTGGATGTATATTTAGTTTCAGGGCCCTAGCCACAAAATGTTGGGAAAATACACTCTTGAAACCCTCAGAGAATGTTTATTGAGTATTACTCTAGGCTGAACAGATGAGTAACCTGATGCTCAGATTGCTTAACTGTTTGTCCAAACTACAAACAAATGAAACCAGGGGTTGAACTCAAGTCCAACTGGTTGTAAAATCCAACCACATTTCTCCTATGTCATGCTTGATAAGAATAAACCTGGTAGCTAAGGTGGGGGCAGCACAGGAAAATGTTTCTGGCACCTGGGGAGTGAGCAATTCCTTTCATTCTTCTTTCATCTCAAAACTCTATGGTTCACTGCATCAGTGGTGAGTGACCTGGGAAAGGCCCTTTCTTTCTCACTGGCCCTGTCTGTCCAAGTAGACAGTAAAGGCACATCACCTCTTAGGACCCTGCTGGTCCTGATTTAATGTTTGTCTGACCAGAGGACAGCCAGTGGGAGGTTCTGGCTGTGTGTTAGCTATGGGTTGGGTTTGCCTTTGTATCACAGATTGGCCAGGTGGCCACCAAATCTGTTTCCTCTTCTCAGGCACCAAATTGAATTGTATTTCCCAGCCCCTCTGCATCTATGCGGGGTCATGTGATTAAGTTCTCACCAATGAATGTGAAGACAGATTGATATGTCATTCTGAGGCCAATGCAGCTGAGAGCAGTTATGCCTTGTCGGGCTCACTTTTCCCTCCTTCTACAATAACCTTGGAGATTATCTGATGTGGAGAGCAGCATTCCCAAGATGGAGGAAGTCTGCATTCCAGAGTCAGCGCTTGGTAGAGAGCGGCCAAGGGAGCTGCCCAACCAGAACATCTCTGCGTTAGACTTTGTAAGAGTGAAAAAATACAACTTAGGCCAAATACAACTTTAAATGTCTTAATGTTGAGATATTTGGGATTGCTCATCATAGCAGCTGTTGTTAGTTCCTTTGACTAAGGCAGCCATCCATTGTCCATTTCCTTTCTGAGGGAAATAACATCATTCTCTGACTGTATGATCCAGAGGATATATAAGTAATACAAGCTGGCCAATCAGGGTGTTGCACCCCCCCCAACCCCAGCCACAGTGATTGGCTTTAAAATGGGCATTGGAGCCAAGCAGAGCCTTTGGGGGAGGCTCTATTCTGCAAGATTTGAAGCTGTGATTAGAGTGCAGGCTATTGAGAGCTACTGAGAGCTTCCACATGAGGAGAGAGTGGCCTCAGAAGAGAACAGAGCCAAGAGACAAGGAAAGTGAGATTGGGATGATCTGTTGGCACTGCCTAAGTTCCTGAGTCCAATCACACTTGTTCTGCCCATGGTTATTTTCACTGTCTAAGCCAATAAATTCTCTCCCTCTTTTGATTAAGTTAGTTTGGGTTTTTTGGGTTTTTTTGGTCACTTGTAACCAAAAGAATACTGCGTTGTACAATCAGTAAAGAGGAATGTCAATTTTCTACATTTTCCAAGTCATCCATCTTTATCCAGTCAATTTCAGAACAAGTAAATGAATGAATGGCCATAGAGGCCGAAGTGTTGGGGAGAGTGAAGTACGATTCAGCCAAAACACTAGGGCAGTTGGTGAAAAGTTTGAGAGTTGCATCACCTGAGTTGTTTTCTATATAATGTTTGAAAATGCCATGTATTAGAGCAACTGATTATAACTTTAACTTACATAATGAGTATGTATTACAATGCAGGATGTACAAATGAACACAAAAGTTGTAAATTATTTGATGGGTTTCTTTGACAACCAGCAGTGGCCTAGCTTAAATTCTTTTTGAATGCCGAGGCTCAATTATCATTGCAGGATTGGTTTAGAAGCTTTAGTAATTGTGAAAGAAGAAAAAATGGTCTTCATAAAGCAGAAAATAACATGCACATTTCAGTAGTATTTTCAGTATTAAATTTTCCTCGGTCCACTTTCAAATTCTTATGAATTACATTACTCCCTCGCCCAGCCATATTCAGAATGAATGAATGAATGCATGAATGAATAGCAAAGCTGTAGGTTTTAGGACTGACAATTCAATTCACATTGGTTGAACTAGGAGAGAGTAACAGCCCTACAAGACTGAGATGTCCAGAAGATCAGATGTGAGGTCAGTATTGATCCAGATAGTAAGATGCAAGCCTCCAAGACCCATTTCTCCCAATTCCTCAAATTTTCCTCATGGTAAGTGTTTTTGTCTGCAGGCTTCACACAGCAGTCCTGTCAGGCCAGCTTCTCTTAGACAGCAGCAAGATGGCCAGAGAACACCTCACCAAAAAAAATACACTAAGAGATGGCCATTAAGCATACAAAAAGTTGCTCCACATCATATGCCATCGGGGAAATGCAAATTAAAATAAGTGAGATACAACTACACACTTATTAGAATGGCCAAAATCTGGAACACTGACAACACCAAAAGCTGGCCAGGATGCAGTACAACTACTCTTTATAATACTATAATAGAAGATATATGTTATTGTACATCTGTCCAAACCCATAGAATGTACAGCACCAAGAGTGAACCCTCCTGTAAACTATGGACTTTGTGTGATTGTGATGTGTCAGTGTGGGTCCGACTGTAACAAATGTACTACTCTGGTGTGGGATGTTGATAGTGGGGGCAGCTGTGCACCTAAATGGGCAAGGAGTATATGCAAAATCTGTTTCTTCCTCTCCATTTTTCTGTGAACTGAAAACTGTTCTAAAAAAATATATTTTAAAAAAAGGTAGCTACAGAATTCCAGACTTTAAGTCACTGTAGTGGACTCTCAAGGCTGAGAGGGTCTCTTGGACAAGCTTTTGCAGAGGAGGAGAAATCTTTTTTTTTTTTTTGCCAGGAAGACTCAACGATGCCTCTTCGTGCCCTAGTGTTTTACTGGCTAATCACTGTAGCCAGAAAGTAACGAGTACTGGCCAGTCTAACCCTGTCTGGGGTTTCAGCCTCACCTAAATCACATGGCTGGGCATGAAGAAGGGTAGTTTCCCAGGAAGACGGTGACGGAGTGATGGGTAGAAGATAACAGATGTTCTCTAGAAATGGAAAGTTTATTTTCTTCCCTGAACCTGAATATCCCTGTTTCTTAAAAGTTCTGTAGCATTTCTCTGAAAAGCCATTTAATTTTGATCCGCTGAACTGGTCTCTAAGGAATGCAGAAAATCCACAATAAATATTACTGAAAGAAAGAAACACTATTGGTAAGAGTAACACTAGTTGTAATATCAAGTCCCCATGTTTCAGTGGCTGAACACAACAGAAGTTGGTTCTTGCTCTTCTAAAGGTGCTGGATTGGCAGGTGATGTATCACACTCTGCTTCAGAGATGCTGGTTTCTTTTGTGCCTCAGCCAAAGGCCTTAGAATTCTTCACATCCAGACAGTGAATGGGAAGAAGAGTGGAGCATAGCCTATAGGTTTTATACCCACCACTTCTGTTCACATTCTGCTGGGCAGTACTCAGTCTCAAGACTCTGCCTTAACTACAAGGGAGACTGGGATGTGCAGTCCAGCTGAGTGTCCAGGGGAAAAAAGCCATAAGGAAGGAAAAGAAGGAAATTCCATTCACCTAGAACATTTGCTCATAAAAACAATCTTTATCTAAATTAAAATGTATTACCAAAACAATAGGTGAGAAGACCTTCAGATTACATGGACAAGCATTTGAACATTATTTAAAATCTTTTAAAAGCTGATCTCTATAGAAGTGACACGCACAAACGGTAATTTCACCTAGTTTGACTTAATGATAATTTGATATGAAATTTAGGAAGTGGTGGGAACTGAAAACATATTGAGAGTACCTCCCATTGAATATTTGGGGATCTTTATTTTTGAAACGTTTTTGAGGTATAACTATTTATATATGATAAAATGCTGGCTTTTTAGGTGCATAGTTTGATGGGTTTTAATAAACTTATCACACTTTTTGATGAGGAAAGTGTCCATGGAAGTAGGTCTGTACTACCACTATACAAAGGGGGGTGTTGAGGGAAAATCTGGAAATGTCTGTAAGACAGTTCCTCTTTTTTTAAGTTACTTAATAGTGAAGAAGTAGTTTTGTCCAAAACAGATTAACGCTTCAGTCTGCTTAATCAGAACAGATGTGACTTTAGCCTTTGAGTAGCAAGAGTAGTTCCAGGTTCCAGAATGAACATACCTGTACCTGTACCATGTACCTGATAAACCATGTGCACTGTGGTTAAGAGTTTGGGCCTTGTCGTTAGGTAGATCTCGGGCTGAGTTCTACCTCTACCACTTTCAATCCATGTTGACCTTGGGTATTCTGAGCCTCAGTATTCTCTTCTGCAAAATGGGACAAATAACAGCACCTACTTGATAGGGTTATTATGAAGATTAAAAGAGATGATGCATGAAAGCATTTAGTGCAATGACTATTATCCAGTAAGTGCTTAATTTCCTTTAGCTGCTATTATTAGTTATTTATCACCTGTTAGAAAAATACCCATTCTTGGAGAATCTCTGGTTTTATACAGTATTTGCCACTGAAAGGCTCCAGTAAAAATCATGCAGAAGTTGACTTCTGCAGCTTTTTAAATTCACCATCCCATTATTTTTCATAAGATATTCTGAATTCCCCGTGGAAGCGAGAACCATAGTAACAAGCTTTCTGCTTCGTTTTGCTTCTGAGATGATCATTAATGGAGTTGTTTTGATACTTTTTTTTTTCACAAGACAGCCTTAAGCTGTAACTACAAATGCTTTTTTAAAATTCCCTGATTTATTTTTCTGTTCAGGTGAAAGCCTGTCTTTGTCTTCACGTGTTTTTGATGAATGGATGATGTTGTCTTTAGATGTTCTCAACCATCCTGGGCACATGAAAATCCACCCGATGGCTCTCATCAAGTGGAACACAAGAAGGGGAAATCCTAGAAAAAGACGGCACAGGCTCTGCTTCCTGAGATACACGTGCACCTGCTAAGGGACGGGTGTTAGGGAAATTTACAAAGTCAGCCTCTGATTATAAAGATTCTTCCTAAGGAGAAAAGAAAGAAAAAAGCTAAAGAGAAACACACGTTTACTTCAAAGAACTCCTGTCTGATTGAGTGAAGAAAAAGTAGCCTCATTGCTTTGATCCTTTCACTGAGAGAAACAACATGAAAAGAAAAGAGAAAACAAGGCTCAAAATACGGGCTTTTGTTGAGAGCATCATTAGGAGTGTATGTTGGCTGCAGCAAACACGCATCACAGCTCTAGAGCACTCAGTGAGGACTTGCCAGCTTCCGCTTGGAAAGCCAGGCCATTGATTCTGGGCCACACTTTTTTTTTCCAAGAGAGAGAGCAGGGACCATAAGTCTCAAACCTCCTTGACCTCTGATGAGTTCAGGCTTTAGAAATAAACTTGGGTTTTTTCCAAGGCTTTGGTTTGTTTACCTTTTGTAAACACTGTCTGATTCTTTTTCTTCCCCTTGAAGAGAAAAGCTCTTCAAAAAGCTGATGAAAAGGCTTTTTGCACATCAGCTTCTTCAAAACAACATTGTGATGAGTTAAGTGCAAACAAATCAGGATCAGATGAATTACATCTTTCCTTTAAAATACAGAGTCAAGCAGATTTAAGGTGGTTGGGGAAATGTTTTGTAAAAGTGCTCTTCAACTCCAGAATACTGGGTATCAGTCAATATGGCCAGAATTTGCCTTTCTATACTTCTAGGACAATATTTCTCAAACTGGTGTGCATGGCCTCAATCCCTTACAGGTAAGCTGTCAAGGATTGATGAATGTGTGACGTTCATTTGCTCTGTGATGAAGAAATTCCCAACACAGTGACACTGAATAGACAGAATAGAAAGCTGACTATATGACGACAACTTGCTGCAAGGAGGAAAAAGGTACAATTTAATAGTAAACTGGAACCAAAGAAAAGTTGAGTCATTTGGGGGATAAGAGATTTTTGCTTAATGAGGATATAAAAGAGCATGGTCAGGGCAAGACACAGCTCTGCTCAAACAGCTCTGCTGTGATTTTCATGAAGGATAAAACTCAAGGTTTCCTCTAGAACTGAGTGCCCATTGCCTAGCATGGACGGAGCTAGTCCAACAACAATTCATTAACTGTCACATGAAAGAAAGAAAGACTGGATAAACCAGTTATACAGCAGCAAAGGCTGATAATGTTACTCAGGGTCTTCCAGAGAAAAAGGATCAATAGGATACATATTTATATATAAGTATATATTCTATCATATATAATATTATAAAAGATTTACTATGATGAATTGGCTCATGCAATTATGGGGGCTGAGAAGTCCCAACATTTGCCTGGTCAGCTGAAGACCCAGGAAAGCTGGGGCATAATTCAGTCTGAGACTGAAGGCTTGAGAACCAAGGGAGCTGATGGTGTAACTCCCAGTCTAAGGGCAGGGGAAGATAAGATGAGCTGTTCCAGGTCAAGAAGTGAGACAGAAAAAAAAAGGCGGAGGAGGCAGAATTCCTCCCTCTTCCGTCTTTTTTTCTATTTAGGTCCTGGACAGATTGGATGTTGCCCACTCACACTGGGGAGAGCGATCTACTTTACTGAGTCCACCAGTCCAAATGCACATCTCATCCAGAAACACCCTCACAGAAACACTCAGAAATAATGTCTAATCTGGACACTCCACGGTCAGTCAAGTTGACATGTAAAATTAACCATCACAGTGACCAAGAGACTAAGCTCTGTCAAGAGGCCTCCTCTCCAACTAGGCCAGAAAACTGAAAGGCTAAGAACCTTCGTTTTGAGCAAGAGCAGTCCCTGTCTTTTCTACAGTCTTTTCCTATGATGTGTGCATTTTCTTGCTTTACCTCCTCTCCTGGGCTGAGAGTGCCTAGATGCCTAATTTGGTTATTTCTTCCCCTAGAGTGACTGGTACATGACATGTGACACAAATGATACTGAACCCATGAAAGAATCTAGGCCACCATCATTCATCACTTTCGTTCTCACCATCATCATCTATTTCTTATCCTTCACTGCTTTCATTTTATGTCAGGAAGAGTGCTGTGCTGATTTTGAAGTACTTTTGTGGGCATGATCCCTTTGGAGGTACAGGTTTGTGCTGTCTGTCTGCTGTGGTTTGGATTTACAGAGTGATATGCATTGGCCTTTCTTTTCTAGCTCTTGCCATTGGCTCTGTTGGTGCCCCCAGGCACACCTTTAGGCAGGGCAGCTTCAGATGGAGTGAGGAGACACATCTCAGGAAACAAAAGCTAGTATTTATGAGTTAAATCACTTAGCAAAAAGAAATACTTCAAACAAAAGCCAATTTAAGAAAAGGGACTAAAACTACATTGTATTTGGTTGGAATACTCTGCGTTGACCCTACTGTGGTCAATGTTTTCAGAGGAGGACGCCCCAATTGTTAAATATCACATTCATCCCTTACTGCTCTTGACAAGGTAACAAAGAACTGATCGTGAGAGCAATCTTCCCATCCCACTGATGTCAGTGCCAAGAAAGATATATTTTGCTGCAACAGGTTTTGCCATTGAAAAGAGCCACAAATGCCTTTATTTCATCATTTCTGACTCTTCCCTGGTTTTCAGAACTCCTACCTCTATTCTTTCTCTCTCTGGCTTCTTCCATCAAAAGCATGAAGTAGAGATTCATGGAGTCCTAGAGCTAGCTCTTTTGTTTTCAGTTTATCTTTTGGATAAACGTGGGTGAATTCAAATAACTCAACAGTTTACTCAAAGGGGGAGGGCTGCTTTGAGCCTGTTCTGAAATGAACAATGTTTGCAGCCTTTTTCTTTTAAATATTTTAAAATTATTTTTAAATTTAATTTTACAATTTCTATTGTTGTTATTTATGGGGACTTTCAAAGGAAAAATGATTCAGGAACCACACCCTTACCACCACCAAGGTGTGGAGTTTTACTATTTGTATTACAATATTACTGAAACATACACTGCAAAAAAGTAGGTATAAATTTATAGTAGTTCTTGTAAACTATTAAAATAAAAAACAAACAGGTTACATTAAAACCAGTTACGTTAAAACCGTAAGAGGCAGGAACTGCAGAGGGAGATACGGCTCTGATGTATCTGTTAGGTTGTCTGGCTTCGTTATCAAAAAATTCCCCTGCTATCTTAGAAAGTAAATGGTTAATGCGAAATAAGAAGGTCTATGTATTACCTTGGGAAAAAAAGGGAAGAAGTATATACTTGAGCAAAGACTGAACAAAAATACAAGTTTTACATTTAAAGGGAATTGATAAAAATGATATAATCTTCCTTCCTAGAATAAAACTGATCTCAAATGACCTGATAGCAGGAAGGTAAGTTTTGGAATTTGAATCTTGTGGTAGATACTGGCCAGCAAGCAGGGTTCCCAAATCGTTTGGGGTACATGGACCATTTAGGGGGGCTCGGTAATTATGACTTTTTTTTTGGTGATGTAGTTATGGAGAAAAAAACCTTTTATGAGTATTTAGTATTTTCACTTTTGTATTTTATTTTTAAGTGGCGGAGGGGATCAAGGATAATTATGCATGTAGTTTGTATTTAAATAAGGCATGTGAGTGGAAATATCATTTAATTTTCCTCTCAGAAATCAGTTTCAATCGTGATGTTGAAATGTGCCATTAAGAGTACCTCATGCTATGATAATTAAATATTATGTTTTCTAAAGATGCTAAATGATATCTCCTGAGGGTCTCAAATTTGCAAGTGTCTCTATTTTATATAATGGGACTTTGAAATGAGCAAGAGTAACTATTTTATAAATTGAGGATTTAAAATGGAAATTGGACATAGTTATGCTCTCAAGATATTTTATTCTATTCTAAGACCAACGATAAATCCTTAACTGTCTGTATATAGGATGTAAAGACTAGAAATGTTTCTCTTTTCCAATAGACCATGCTACTTTTTAGTTTTATTTTGGCCATTATATTTTTTAAAAATGCAAGTAGCTTCTTTTGTCATAGGTGGTATAAATTAAGGTAGAAAACACAGTTATATTGCCTTTGATGTCTAACTATAAAGTAAACTATATTCATTGCGTAAAAATCAGGAAGTCCTGAAGAACATAAAGAGCCCAGCCAAACAGAATTAAAAACCTAGTAATAATCTCCCTACCTGGGAGTAAACATTTAACATTGTATTTTTCTTACCAGTCTTTCCTTAGGTGTTCCGGTGTGTGTATATGTGTGTTTGTGCATGCACAAGTGCTTAACTCTATTGGGATCATGTATAAGAAATTCTATTTTCTATGTTTTTCATTTAACATTAGAATATTTTGGGTAGTGGTGGCGGCGAGGAATGTACCAGGTCCTATTCCATAACATTTTTCTCATAATTATGCACTCTGCACCCAAATTTCAGAACATTGCTCTCTTGGGATAAAGGCAATAATCCTTATGCACAAGGATGTATCCAGCAAGATGCTTTGGGAGCAAGCGTCAGACAATCTGACCCAAACTGGCTTGAACAATGAGAACATTCATTATCTCGCACTATAAGAAGTCTAGAAAATAACTCAGGCTTCAGGGTTGCTTCATTTAATGACACAACAATCTGGTCAAGGACCATGGTTCTTCCCATCTCTCCTCTTTTACTGTCCACCTAATTGGCTTCATCCCATAGCTGACAACAGCAACTCGGTAAACAGGCTTCCTTATTTATGCCTAGAGGGATGAGAAAGGCCTCTATCCCACTGTGGAATGAAATGCTTCGCATCATTTGGGGGTATGGGTGGTCCAGTTTAGGTTACCTGGCACTATTAGTAGTTGTCTCATGTAGGGCTTAAACCTGGGATCAAGAAGGATTGACTTAGATCTACTGGAACTCATCCTTGGAGCTGAGGGTGGTATCATCTTCTCCTGCATCACATAAGCTGTATAGAGGAGGCTGAATACCCATAGAAAATTTGAATTCTACCAGGAAACGTGGGATAGATGCTGGATAGGGATCTGATATTGCCCAACAGAAAGGCCCCTAATGGTGTCTGCCTACCCAAGTCACATTCTAGTCTCATTTTGTATCATGTTCTCTCTCCTCCTTCTTGATTCCAGTTTTTAATGAGATGGTCATAGTCTCCATCCCAGGGCCTTTGCACATGCTTTTCCTCTTCCTGGGCTGCCCTTCCCTCCTCTCCTCTTTTTTCTTAGTTAATTCCTACTTGTCCTTCAAAGGTAAGCTCAGCTCTTACGCAGACTAGGTGAAACCCCTCATTCTTCTCGTTTCTAGCACTTGTTAGTGTTTAGTCTTTAGTAGAGAGTGTATTTGTTGTTGTTGTTTTGTTTTGTTTTTGTTCTTGTTTTTGACTAGCATTTGTTTTTTTCCAGTAACTCTAGGCACCCTCAGGGAAGTGATTAACTCACCATTTTACTTCCTGGGCCCAACACAGTACTTGAAATGTGTAAGGTGCTCAATAAATAATTTCTAAGTAAAAATTTAGTGACTGAAGCTAATTTTAAACAGTAGTTAGATCCCAATATATCAGGATGAAACTTAATGTTCAAGATATAAAGTAAGTGCTTATTCATGTTTATTTCAATAATTTTCTTACAGAGTAATACAGAGATGGCATATTACAGTCAACACCACTAGAGGAGGTATTCAGAATGTGGAAGCAGGGGGAGAAGAGGAGGTGGTGACTATTTGCAATGCTACGTGATTAAATGAAAACTTACATTATTGTGGCAGATCTCATGGGAGATGCCAGGTTTACGCACTGCATGAGACAGCTGCTAATGGTTTAGGACAAAAGATAACCACATATCCCCCTTTCCCTTGGCTGAGTTGTCACCTGATGAACCTCCTTTTTCCCTATGAGAAAATAAATAAATAACTGTGGATATAGATTATGGTGAGAAATGAGAATGTAGTCAAGATATGAAGTTTCCTGTGGGTAATATTTTTGTTTCATCTAATGAAAAAATATAGGTGTTGTATTACGAAATTAAAGAGTTTGCCTGTTTTGAACCTTAAATGTATGTGAAGGAGACTGTTTACTGGAATGCTAATAACTTACTAGGTTTCAAAGAATTAATATCAAACTTCTATCAATAAAAATACTAACACAAATGGCCATGGAGGGAATATATAGAAGAAATCCACTTTGTACAGAAAAAACATTGATTAATATTTTCCTATGTGCTTAAATACTCTCTGTTTATATTATTTTAATATCTGTCTACTATCTCATGTCTGACCATACCATACTAACCTTAAATTGTTAAGACATTTCATTTTTTTCCCCATCTCTTGCTATGTAAGTAATGCTCAGATGACCATCTCAGCATAAATCCACATTTCAGGTTATGCCCTCAAGACAGACCTCAGAAATAGCATTACTGGGATCTCCACTTTTAACGTCCAGCTTTAAAAACCTTCAGTGAATTTCTATGTTCTAAAAGTGTGTTAGCTTACTGCGGTTCTGAAATCGGAAAATAAGCATGGGAGATGAGGTGTCTAGCTCAGGGCACTGCACTGATTCACTGGTGACATTCAATAAAGGAGGACTCTGCAAATGTGCCTGGGATTGGGGCACCAGGATCTGCCCGGATGGGCCGATTGTCAGAGAGATGACTGCGTCCAAAAAGACATGGAAATTTCCTGCCCAAGCCCCAGTGTGTGAGAACCCTGAGGGAAACTCAGGTGAAGTCCATGTCAACAGCTCACCCGTAAATACTGGACTTAGAATGTGATCAATCAACAAGCCACAAGGGAGGAAGTATAAATAAAACATGTCCCTTGCAAAGAGGGCAACGCTGCAATTTGCCAAGTGCACTGTAATTGCTTCTGGTTAATTATCTCAGTGGTGAGCTGGGAGAACCAAAGGTACACATTTACATCCATATTGTGGATAAAAATAATGCCACTCCTTGGGTGATCCTGATTTTGTTGCTGAGATGTGGACAATGCATTCCCATTTTCTTTGGATGGTAAGAGATGGATGGTGACCTCATACAGCTCCACTTTTTGGGGCATCAATTTTTATCATCATTGTAATTACTTATAATAATTATGTTACTTTATTTGTTACATATTTAATATTTACTATAATAATTATATTGCTATAATTAATAATAAGTACTAATAATTACAATAATACTTACTAAATGCAGTACTTTAGCACATGCATTAGCTCACTGAATGCTCACAATAACCCTAAGAGGGAAGATTATTTTCCTAATTATCAGATATGGCAACTGAAGCTTAAGAGAGGTTCAGTGACTCGCTCAAGGTCACACAGCTGACACTGCATTCCAGTTGTTATGCTGGGATCCAGGGAATTTTCTCTTAAGGACTGTAGCAGACACCTCGGTGCCCTACCTAGGTCTCCTGGGACCCCTTTTACCATTCAGTGCACCCATCCCCCAACCGCTGGCAGTGCTTCTTTTAGTAGCACACACCTGATGTCTTTTTGGGAGCATGCCCTTCAGATACTAAAGCCACTTTGCCTGGAAGTTCCTGGGAGTAACGACCCCACCTTGGACCAGCCCATAGTTAATAACTAGCTGGTGCAGAGGTATAAAAGCTCAGCAACTTTGTTTTAAGGTGGTTCAAGTTCTGTAATGCAGCTTGTGGTCTAGAGCTCTGTAGGATCAAGCTACAGCTAGACATCACCTAAAACTAGTTGCTTAATTTCGTCTCCTTCCCTATCCTACTTCCCTCTCATACAGGTTCTCTGTTGATCACTCCCTTAATAAATGCCTTTTACACAAGTCCTCTCTCAGGCTCTGCTTCTAGGAAGCCTGACCAAAGAGCCACTACACTATGTTGTTTCCCAGTGAGTCTGCTGATTTGCTGAAAGCAGTCTTCCCACTGAAATGGTATCACCTCACCTGTATGACCTTGGGCAAGGCCCTTACGTCTCAGGGCCTCACACCCCTTCTCTGCAAGATGACAGGTACAGTATTGGATGGTCCCCAGAACATCTTCTAATCCTGAGAGCCACTGATATTTCCACTATCTAAAAATCCATTTGTTTGTAGGGAGCTTTATGCCTGTGCCCAAAGAGAGACATTGGCTTGGCAGCCACCAGGGAAAGAGCAAGTGAACAGGGAGCCATGCCACAGGATATCTAGTGGGAGATGGTTTGTCAGGCTGTTGTGAAAATGGAAGATTGGTGCTTGGCATCAATTCTGATCTCCTCTTGATGTGCCTTCTTGTCCTGCAAAGGCTAAAAAGGGGAGGATGGAATTTCCCAGATACTTTTGCAGCTAGGTTTCCAGATGTGCTCCAACTTCAGCCAAGCACATACACGCGGGTGAGATTCAGGAAGTAGAAATGAGGCAGAGGCCATGTCTCTACAGCTTCTGCTGACAGTAACAGCGACGGGACTGTGTGCAGGGGTGCTGGGGGGAGTAAGGTTGCCACTGGCTTTGCGTCTATCAAGAGGCAGTACATAGGGTGCGCCCATCTTGGTGCAGCAGATTGTAGTAGGCAGTGAGGTTGTGGAGTTGGCAGCAATAGTGAAGACTTCCTGACTTTTGCAGCTCTTTGACTATGGTAGTAATTGCATGGGTATGGGGCCAAGAGTTGTAATGGAAATTTCTGGATCAGGCAGTGCTTCCTTGTAATAGAAGAGGCAGGAATCTTTGGGAAGGTCCAATTCTGCCATTCTAGAAAACTTAAGCTAGAGTCATTTTCTTCAAGTCTCTAATGATTCTGTAAACCATCTGATACCCTGAAATAAATCCCTTCTGCTTATAATTGCTAGAGAATATTCTATGCTATACAACTGAACCCTGTTGGGCATATGGGCCTAAGTTAGACAGCAGAAGGAAGATGCCCTAAAAACATAACGTACACAGTGCCCTCATTATAAAGTACTGGTTTACTAGGGAATAAGAATGCACCCAAAGCAGCTTTTCTTAAGAACCCATCAGGTTTTCCACTAGGATTCTTTACATTCTTACCCAATTCTGCAGTATGATCTGAAATTTATCAGAGACCTGTGCTTGTCAAAAAGTCCTTCCTATAAATCCTCTTGAAGATGAAGCACTTTAGCAAAAACATCAGAGTACAACAAATAACTGTCCATAAATGACAAAGGACCTAAAGTCACAGTTAAACACCTGATTACAATGTAACTGATAAAGAAACTTAGCTACAATAACTAGAATTACAATCTTATCCCTTACAAACCTAATCACTGGCAAAAACCAAGAAGCAAGTTAATTGTGAACTGTCATGCCAACAGTTCCTAAACGGAAAACTTATGCTTTAGTATTTCTCTCCTAAGAAGGCAAAGGTAGGTAAACTGAGACCTGCTCAGCAATTAATGTTCCAATATTTTATCCTATTTGAAATGACCTAAATAGTCAATGAATTTTCCTCATTTAACTTAGTTTAAAGTTACCAAAATCTGGACTACTTTATATAGACATTCCCCAAACATATTTTTTCCTCTAGAAAAGTTCTTATCTCATTTACATTTACTTAAAGTTTCATCATATCAGGTTATTTTCCTTGCTGACAAATTCGTAACAGTTATAATGAGGTCTTACTTGATTTCTAGTAAACCTAGGTACAACAGCAATACATGGATGACTCTAAAGGTACATCTACATTAATCAAACCAGCAAGCTTAAGCTAGCTTAAATATCAGGTATCAATTCAGTATAGAATATTTCCCAGAGCACAGGAACCTGAAATTCATTCTGGCCACTTTCTTTTATATTTCTGAGAATCACATAAGCACGTAATTTCTTTTAAGCCAGGTAAACAGAGCTCATCTACAAACCAATCTTGGCAATGCCATTTGGAGGCAGAGACACCACATATTTATAAGGTGTACACAGACATACATATGCCTATATGAACAGAGATCTCACAGTTTTCCTGCTAGAGTTTAAATGGCCTTTTTTCCCCTTCAGTCTCAGATTAAAATCCCTGAGAGCCTAGGTAGATCATTTATATCTCAAAGGCACAGGAAGAGAAATGCCAATTTCTTCTAGAAAGCTAACTTCCTCTAATAGCATATGCAAAAGCCAGTTTTAGAACATCAAAAGATTCTCATCTTGACCATTTTCAGGGATTTTTTCCAGTTTCTAAGTAGCCAGTTCAGTATAAACAAATAATAGTAATAGACAATAGCATATATATCATTCATCCATATGTACATGCCTCCCTTTCAGAGGAACACGAATCAGCGTTCAAGTTAACCTTCATCTTGGCTGTTAGTTCAGACTCTGTGGCCTTTCTTAATATAAAATCAATGGTTCAAAAATAAACACACACACACACACACACACACACACACACACACACACACACACACACACACACAACAACCCAATCAAAAAATGGGCAGAAAACCTAAATAGATATTTCTCCAAAGAAGATATCCAGATAGCCAACAGGCACGTGAAAAGATGCCCTACATCCCTAATAACTAGAGAAATGCAAATCAAAACCACAAAGAAGTACCACCTCACACCAGTCAGAATGGCCATCATCAAAAAGTCTATGACTAATAAATGCTGGAGAGGGTATGGGGAAAAGGGAACACTTTTAAACTGTTGGTGGAAACATCAATTGGTGCAGGCACTATGGAAAACAGTGTGGAAATTCCTTAAAAAACAAAAAACAGAGTTTACCATATGGTCCAGCAATCCTACTCTTGGGCATATATCCAGAGAAAACTCTAATTTGAAAGTATACATGCACTCCAACGTTCATAGAAGCATTATTTACAATAGCCAAGACATGGAAGCAATCTAAATGTCCATCGACAGATGAATGGATAAAGATGTAGTGTATACACACACACACACACACACACACACACACACTGGAATACTACCCAGCCATAAAAAAGAATGAAACAATGCCATTTGCAGCAATATGGATGGACCTAGAGATTATCATACTAAGTGAAATCAGACAGAAAAAAACAAATATCATATATCACTTATACGTGAAATTTTTAAAAATGATGCAAATATACTTATTTACAAAATAGAAATAGACTCACAGATACAGAAAAAAGGGGTTACCAAAGGGGAAAGCAGGTGGGGGGAGGGTGTAGAATTGGGAATTTGTGATTGACAGATACACGCCACTATATATAAAACAGATAAACAACAAGGACTACTGTATAGCACAGGGAATTATAATCAATATGTTGTTATGACCTATAATGGAAAAGAATCTGAAAAATAATATATGTAACTGTATCATTTTGCTGTACCCCTTGAAACGCTGTAAATCAACTACACCTCAATAAAAATGTTTTTAAAATTCTGAATAAAAGAGCTGTTTAAATACACTTTCAAATTTAAGAAAAAGAAATTGATAAGATATGAATAAAGTTACGTTGCATTTTTATTTTCTACTTAAAAAAGCAACATCCAGCCCACAGCTGTGGCCACTTCTAATTTCATTTTCCCCACTGTAATGGCAGCCAGTACCTCCGCAAACAGCCTTAGGGGTGTCTTATGAGTTCTCTTCACTTTCCTGGCGGCCCCATTCACCACGGACAGCCACCACAGGGCCTCACATACTACCGAGCCGCCATTCCAAGATTTCCCTCACAACTTTCAGGATTACCCCCAGAACTTTCGGGCCACACATGCTGGTGGACGGCCCCTCGCCGCAACTTTCCATTCCGGATCCTGTTATTTCCCCGACACCTCGGCGCTCACAGGAGTTTCCTCGGTCTCCTGGCTGCTCAACCAATTGTTGGGCTGCACCCCACAGGCCTACAAGGCCTGTACTTGCCCAGCTTCAACAGGGACATCAGTGGTTTATGGACAGGGGACATTACTTGTCTGAAGGTCGTGGAGCGTCACTCCGACGTGTGCGGCAGACAGGCGGGCTGGAAATGGCGGCAGTTCTTCCCTGGAGGGGGGCGGGGGGGGCGGGGCTGAGGGGCGATGCAGGGGGCAGGGGTTACCAGTCAGTCATACAGGGAATTGACTTCAGATTGGCTCATTGGTTGCCAGGGAAACCAACAGAGGAGCACGCCCCTTTGATAAGCTATCCCGGTGGAGATGTTCTGATCTAAACTAGAACAGTCACTAGCTGGGGCAGGAGCAAGAATGTAGGAAGGTCAGTCAGGTGAGTAGGGTGTGGGTGAAGCAGGCACTGGTGGAGCAGGGGACGTACAGAGAGCAAGAGAACAGCCATTCAGGGTGGCCTGACCATGAGACAGGCTAGTGAGACAGAAAATAGTGAGACAAAGAATCTGGAGTCCTACTTGGCTCTACCACTTTCTGTGTGATTTAGGGAGGCCTCTAGACCTCTCTGAGCCTCAGTTTTCTCATCTCTGAAATGGTGGCACGGGTGAAAAAGTTGAAATGAATGAGATCTGTCTCTGACAGTCATGTAATTTCTATTCTGACAGAGATACTCTTGGAAAGTCAGAGCTAATTCTGCCCTTCTGTGCAGGATGAAGCCGTCTTTGTCTTGGACCTTGCACTGATCCAGTGCTGTTCCACAAACCATTCATTGAGGGCTTCTTTATGCTAAACCCCCATGTCTAGGATAATGTGTGTCTGACTCTTCCCTGAACCCTCTACAACTCAGATACAATTGCCTTTTCTGACCTGTTAGTAGGGTGCTGGGCTGGCTTATACTATTTTGCCAGAGCTGACTGTTAGAATTTTGGGAATTCTATAAGACAGTTATTAAGCACAACCATTATTAAACATTAAATTATGTGTACTTGTAATTAAGTAAATTATGTTAAAGATAAAGACAATAAATACTCAAAACTTATCACTTTCCAGTTATCTTATACATTTTACCCATAGCCGTGCTCTTGAGCTTATTTACAACTGTTTTAGCTGCATATTGATGTGCTATAGCACATCTCTTCCAATTCCCTGTTCAGTGACTTCATGTTGGTAGCTTGAAATTAGGCATGGCGGGAGTATTTACACCTTGGAAATAAACAGATGTTACAAATCGAGGCTTTCCTCCTGAGAGCTGGTTGTTAAACCTTTGCCAGCATCCCACTGCCCTTAGGCACTGGGAAAAGGTGGGCTTTCTGAAGGTGCGTTATCAGAGAACATGTAAGCCATACTCAGTTCCACCAGCAAGTCAGCATGGCCCGAAGGCTGGAAGCTGTTCTGTATTTGTCACCTATTTATTAATATAATTTCCTCCCAGCAAAGGTTTCCCAGCCTGTTCCTAAGAGGCAGATACACTTGATTCACCCACAGGCCTATTATCATGACTGCATTCCTGTTTGACTCTTTACAATTTAATTAATATGGAGCAGCTAAGATGCTCCTTTTCTCTCTCTCTGTCTCTGTCTCTCTCTCTCCCCTTGCTCGCCTGAGGCACTAAGCAAAAACCAGAGAAGTCCTCAGTGCTCGGGCCACTTGCTGCTAAGTGCAGATGGCATGTAGATGAACTGGGCTTCATGGAGAAACAATTCCACGCTTCCTCTCACCTCTACCAAGAAGACAGCGCTGAGACCCCTTCTCTGACCCGCCAACCATGAACTGGTGGGATGCCAGGCGTTCCACCTGCTGGCCCTTCTACCCAGAGGGATAGGATGGAATTAGTTGCGATATCCAGGAGAATATTAATCAACTGGCCTATTCCAATCTCCCATATCCACACCTGGGCTGCCGGAGTGGATGGAGATAGCAAAGTGAGAGGCAGCTTTAAAATAATGCCCTGGTTATCATTGCAGACCAACATCTTCCCCCCAAGCAATGGACGGGGAAGCCTCAGAATGCTGTGTCCCCTGAGCTGGCTGATGTGGGCTGAGGAAGGGCACAGACATGGCTCATAGAAGAGCTGGGAGTGGCAGGAGATACACAGGGGTCTTTTCAGTGCATTGGGAAGCAATTTGCTTTTATATGTCAAATAAACCCAAGGAGGCCAAGTGACTTTGAGGCTTCGGGGTACCTTTTGCAAGCAATCTGCAGTGAAAGTCTTGGCCCAAGTGGGAGGGGCCTCAGTGTGCAGATGAGGTTCGGGGGGATGGGCTTTGGAGGCCAATCGTCAGCCTTGGCATCCTGGTCTGTCCTTACCATATTAGCCTCCGTTTCATCATCATAGCAGTGATAAGAATAATACCACTTGCCACTTGAGTTGTTTTGAAGGTTAAATGGAGAATGTAAAAAGCTTAGCAGAGGGCCTAGCACCTTGCAAGCACTCAATAAATACTGGGGCCGAGGTCAAGGATGGGAGAGGGACATTTCATGCTAAGATCTTTTACATTGGTTCAATTTTTTAAGGTTACATGTTTATAGTACCTATTTTTTTAAGGTGAAAAAAATAATGCTATGTAAGCAGAGTTTAAATGGATTGGGGAAAGGATGAGGAAGGTCCATGAATCTCCCTCCTAAGTATCATTTTTACCTCATCTGTAAAATGGGATAATAATAGCACTGATATCACAAGGTTTGTGAGGATGAGGGCTCAGCCCTGTGCCTGGCATATGGTCGTTGCTCTGTAAATGTGCCCCCCATTAGTGAAAAGCCTATGGCCTGAGACCCTGCATACAGCCTGCTCTTCCAGCCTTAATGTCTGCCATCCTCATATCCAGCACTGAGGCTGGTCTCTAAGGAAGAGAACCCCTGCAACTGGTCCCGGCAGGAACCTTAGGGCTCAGTGCTGAGTCTGAGCCTCTTCTGCGGGATGGCTAAAGCCCAGTGTTGCCAGTTCCTGGAAGGTAGTTGGCAGGCAGATTCTAGAGGTGCTGCTGGTTTGTCCTGACTCTGTATCTGCAGGCAAGGATGTGGGATTTAGGAAGATAAAGAGAGCTCTGCCATCTTTTCATTTGGCAGGGATGAGAGGTCTGGTGGGAAAGTTAGGAGGCACAGACTAAATGTGTGAGGGAAGACTGGACAGGTGAAAAGCTTTCCACTGCAAGTTACAGCAAACCCACAATAAAGGTCTGTGTTTAAGCCACTCAGCTTGTAGTACTTTGTTAAGGCTGACCTAGCAAAGGAATAGATTCCCATGTTTTTTAAACTCAGCACTTCTCTTATTCTGATCTCTATTAATTATAAGAGATGAAACCTAACTCAGATTAGCATAAGCAAAGAAGGGAATGGAGTGATGCAAGCATTGTAATTGAAAAGCTCAGATTACCCCAGGGATTCTAGCTTCAGGTGTGGCTGGATCAAATGATCCAGTCTCTTCTGACACCCCTTGGACAACCTTTCTCCATGTTATGGTCATGATGGCTGCTGGTAGCTCAAGTCTTACATCCTGTGAACTTACTCACAACAGTGGAAAATGCTGGCAGAAGAATTCTGCAGAGAAGTTGATTATCTCTGCTTGGACCAAGGGCCCAGGATGGGGCATTCTTTTAGCTCCATACTGAGTGGGTTCTCTCAGGAAAAGATGTTCTGTTACCCCCAACAAAGAGGAAGAGTTGCTGGCCAAGGATAACTAGCACATGTCCACTCTTATGCCTTGCTATGGTGTTCTAGCCAAGCAGGTGGTCCCTTGAGTCAGGTGCGTGGCTGCAAACTTTGGTGCCATCACTTACCAGCTGGGTAAAGTCACTTGGCTTTTTTGTTCCTCAAGTATCTTCTTTGTCAAAAAGAAATGGGAACAGTAACTACCTTGGAGGGTACCAGGAACATTGACTCTGTGGGTCCCTGTGGAGCACGCAACACGGTTTGGCACCCAGAAAGCTTTCCTTACACCTGTTTTCTTCTCTAGTTTCTCTAGTGCGTTTTGATGGTGGGGCTCCCTATTAGTCTGCGTTCTCCAAGAAGCAAATGCCAAGATGGGATTAAATGTGCAGAGATTTTATTAGGGAAAATGTTTGAGAGTGACAATGGGAAAAGAGATTGGGAGAGCCCTCAGATCATGAGCCAGTCGGACCTAGGAAGAAGGAAACTGAGAGGGAAAGAAGGTGAAGAAGGGGTTGGCCAGACCCTCATGCTGCAGGAGAGGCCTCAAGCCAAAACAGACCTTCAGAGGCGTCCCAGTTCTCCCTTGGCATGGGCCTGCGTTGGTGTCCCTGCCACACGGAGTGTGGGCTGGGAGCAGCCTTTGGCATAAACATAAGGCCAAATTTCAGAGGCAGCACTGGGACCTTCCATCCTTTACAGTCCTTGTAGTTGATGGTCTATGAGGCTTATGCTCGTGGCCCCACGGACCCTTTTAGGCCTTGGGCTATTTGAGGGCCCTGCCTCATGCCCTGCTGTAATTCCGCAGCCCATGCAAGCATCCATCAGTGTTTGTGGGACAAGCAAACTGGTGCAGTCTGTAACACTGATGTGGTTTTTGAGCTGGTTTCCTTGCAGGGGAGAGTGCTGCAAAGTATTCTTCTCAATCTCCTGTCTGTATAGAAATTAATGAAATTACTGCATGTGTGCTCAGCTGGCTGGTCTGCACTTCCTCTTTGAGCAGAAACTTCTTTCATGTATAATCTGATGCAAATGCCTTCCCAACTTTGTCTCCCACCACCATCTGAGAAATGTTCCCTCACCAATCACTCTCTTGCCAATAATGCCACCAAAGCTACAACTGAAAATCAAAGAACATTTTTAATGAAAAAGGCCCTTTACATCCCTTTTGCTGCAAATTCACTGCAATAATTTTAAGACTGTTCGTACATTTAAACCCTTCTAGATATTCCTATGCTAGAGGGAGTCTGTTCTTGCAACACAGTCTCAAATAGTAAAAATCTCCTTATATTTCACCTGTGACCTTTCCTTTCATATGTCAACAATATATAAAATAAGTATTTGACGTTTCTGAGACAGATTTTGGTGAACATTCTCACCATTATTCACATTCATTATTCAGAAAGTGTCTTGAGTGCCTCTTTTATACGGTTAATCTGCATATGCATGTCTCTTTTGTACTTCATGCTATCTGAGTGTGGCACACACTCACTTAAAAAAAAAATCCTTTCACATTATGATACTATTAAGAGGGATTTCTTAAATTCAGCATCCTGACAAATTGATCTTCCTTGATGAAGCCTAGAATGAGTGGCTGGTATTTGAAAAACAAGTTACTGGGGAACAAAGCAAGGTTTGCTTCTGCACGGATAAGTTGCCCCTTGGCAATCTTATTTGGCGCCTACATCTAAGAATTTTTAAGCACCTACTAGTGGCATTATTTTGTCTGCCCTATCTTATTTAAGCCTCACAGACTCCCTGCAAACTAGAGGTTATCATTCTGTTAAAAAAAAAAAAATGACAGGCCCAAAATGGAGTCACTTGTACTAAGAAGCACATCAGCGAACCAAGACTTAATACCTAATCTAATTGCAGTTATATCCTCCCCAAGGAATGTAGTCTTAACTCTCAGTCTGAAATTTTCTGGTCAGCACCGCTGAGGTAATCTGCCACATCCTCGCCTTCCGTCCCCCATAGGTAGGTTCCCTAAGCCCAGAACAATCCCTCTCGTCTCTATCTGCCTATAAAAGCTTTTCATTTGGTACAACTCCTCTGAGCTTCTTGTTACTTGCTAGATGGGATGTGGTCCAATTCGTGAATCACTCAGTAAAGGAAATTAGTTCTTTAAAGTTTACTTGGTTGAATTTTTTTTAAACAGTTTCTATTTTACAGATAAGGAAAGTGAGGCTCAGAGGGATGGGTTAACTTGTCCACTTACGACTTGGGTCGTAAGTGGCAGGGCGGGGTCCTGCTCTCAGCGCTGTCTGAATGCAAAACCAAGGCTGTCTTTCCTTGGTTGCTCTACAAGTCACAGTCAAGGTGGTGACTGGGTGACATGAAGAGCCCCGCTCAGTCCACCTGAATCAGAATTTGGTCGGGGTGGGGAGCACACCCAGGCACCTGCTTTTAAAAGCCCTTGTCATCCTGGGTGATCCCACATGCTTGCTGGGGTTGGTGGAGAATGACCGCCCCCGGGAGATGCAAACTCAAATCCACAGACAGCCCTTGACTAAAGCGAGGTTTAGTTTGAAACTGTTCTATCTTCCCCACATGGACTTGGGTGTAGTTTTACTGCTTAGGCAGTGAGAGAAAACAAAAGTTTTTGTGCTAAAACGGGAATGGGTTGATTTAGGGCTCAAGAAACAGGCAAGATGTGCATTCTCCTGGGAGGGGAAACTTAATAGACATTATTGCCCGTATTCCCCCAATTCACCCTCCCTTCTTCTGGTAACAGCACACTGTGTTTGGGGGAGACAAATACCTCTCCCTCACTAAGGTGCCTGAGCTGCTGCAGACACAGGCACGCGGCCCAGGCTTGGCAGTCAGAACATGGTATCTCTCAGCTCTGGGACTGGTCCAGGATGGGCACATGACCAAAGCCAACAAGTCAAGTCTGATCAACCAATCTGGAGATTTCTGCTTTGGTTTCAAAAGAGATGCACTCTTTCTATACTCCTCTTAGACTTAGATCTGTGAGAGCCTGGAGCTGTTGGGAGCCATCCTAATTTCACAAGGGAAGAGTTTATCTGAGAATGGAGCCAACAAGGATAAGATAGGGCTGAGAAGTAGAGGGAGATCAAATCTTTGAGCTTTGGACCCAGCGGAAGCTATGATTATAAACTTCATAGTTATGGGAGACAATCCCCCTTTTTGCTTAAAATAGTTTGAATTGCATTTTTTTGTCACATCTGAGAAGAGTTCTAATTGACCCAGGATATTAGACATCAGACTCACATAAATCTAAGTATGGGAAACATGCCTTTCTGGTAGTAATTACATCTAGTCCTTCATTCCATAAATATTTATTGAGCTTCTGCTATGTGCCATTCGCTCTCCTACATGCTGTAGGAGATTCAGAAGCAGCCCTCAAGGGACAGATGGCCTGACTGAAAGAGGATTTGAAGCAGAAGACAAGGGTAAAACAAGGTGGGAAGGGAAGATGCCCCAAGAGATGTAGATCACACAGCAGAGGGAGCCAAGGGGGAATGCTCACACCACGGAAAGGCTTCTTTTCTAATCACGAGACTGTATCTTCCTGCACTCTGAGTCTCAGATGCTCAGCTCAGTGCCTGGCACAGGATGAGCGCTCAGTAAATCCTTAAAGGATGAATGGCTTTGTGGAGGGTGTTACACTGAGAAATAGGATAGCTGAACCCTTGAGCCAGGCATCAAGGCAGAAAGGTGGGAAATCACAGACCCCTGCCCATAATTCATGCTGACTGGATGGTCTGGTGGTAGAGGCAATGCTTTACTGTTTAAGAGCAGAGGAGCGAACACAGTTCAAACTGCGTGTTCAGCAGTCTACTGATTTCTATCATTTAGGTTTATGGGAATGTCCTAGATTGGTCTTTGTCCCTAGGTTTCTTCATAAATAGTCCTTTTAAAAATACAGACATATCATTATTGATTCTTTTCCTGATTATAATTTTTCTGTGCTTACAAAATTTATATGGGGCACATAAACATATAAAGAAGAAACAAACTCTCATAATCCTACCACTAAGAAAAAAACACTGCTAACACACACATACACACAGAACCACACTGATTTAATCCACTTTACCACTACGTCATAGCTTTCCTTGTCAACAAACAGAGCTGTACATTATTATTTTAAAGGCTGCTGACTATTCCACTGCAGGGATGAACTGAAATTAATTGAACTAGTTTTCTGTTGTTGGACATTTAGGTTGATTTGAGTTTTATGCTATTATAAAAACACTGAGTGAATGAACATCCTTATAGCTAAAATATTGCACATTTAAAATCATTTCCTTTGGGTAAGTTCCTAGAAGTGGCATTGCTGGGTCAAGTGAAATGCATGCTTTGAAAGCTCTGTGACACACATTGCCAGTCTGACTTCTGGTATTTACCCCCAAAAGAGCCCAGTTCTCTACCCTGTCTCCAATACTGCACGTTATTTTTCTTTCTCTGTTGCCCATATGAAGGGCAGTGAGCTGTAGCCTTGGCAACAGCGTGGGGCACGGGGTCATACTGGTCTCTCCCATCCCTTTCCATAAAGCTCCCTGACAAGAACACCTTTCTCCTGGACATGGGTCTGACTGGAAGAGCAAGTACCCCCTCTAGGAACCTGGCTCTTAGATTGAGAGAGACCAGCGACCTCATTTTTCCAGCCTCAGCTTCCAGGAGAATCACCTCCTTCTCCTGTTAGTTCCAGGCCAGTGTTCCTCTGACTGCTTAGGATGCCAGGTTCCTGGCACAGCATGGAGACGGAGGGAGTGAAAGTGCAGGTCCAGTCAGCAGACTGGAGAGAACTGGACGTGCTCTCAGTGGCAGCAAGATCTTTCATCAAGCCCCAGTCCAACCCGCTTTCAAAAGATCCGAGGAAATCAGGGATGATGACAGCATGAGTTTTGTTGGAAAAAAGTCTAGTTTATTCTTGCCACAATTACTATTTTTCCCTCTTTATCCCTATGAAAATTTAATGCTGAACTCTCAGCAAGGAGGCTTCTTCTTAATTGATGGGCACCCCCTCAACTGAACCATCTCAGGGGAAGCCAAATGATAACTGAGAAAAGACCACCGTGAGGGACCAGTCCCCCTAACCAGGAGGTGTGCTCCTGGGAGTCTCTGAAGACTGAATGCAGAACCAGTCTCCCTTGTTAATTTGACAACTAATTACCGAAGGCCTGCTCTGAGGCACACCCCGGGCTAGCTCAGAGCTAGTTCAGGAAGATCACTGCTCATGGTCTTCTAACGGATTTTTCTCTAGTTCCTGGAGCTCAGTCAGACTGACGCCCTACGGTGTAGCAAAAAATCACAGGCCTTGGAGTCACGGGAACTTGGGCTCCATTTTTGTTTAGATGCTGCTAACACCCATCATTTCTCCTCTCTGAGCCTCAGTTGCCTTATGTGTGAAATGGGGATGGTAACAACCCCAACCTCGTAGAGTCATGAGGACTCAGCAAGGTGATCCATGCAAAGTGTTTAGCTTAGAGCTAGAGGCATAGTAGGCACTCAGTAAATCTTAGCTTTATTATGACTGTCCTCTAAAATGGAGAGGATGATCCAATCATATAGGGCCATTATAAAGAAGAAATGGAGTAAGGCTTATTAATCACCTGGCACCTAGAAAGTTCTCATAAAATGGCAGTTCTACGGCCATTTCCCTATGTTAGAAATATTCTCAAGGGGCAAGAGATGTGGATGGGCAGGAAGACTCAGGTCTAAGGGAGTTGTTGAATTTTTGAAACAGAAGTTGTAGGTTTCAACTTCTAAAGACAGACTCCTCTTCTTAAAAGGTCTCCAGCAAATGTGCAACAGGGAGGAAATAATTGCTATTTGAGAAGATAAAATGTCTACAGTTGGTTTTTCAATGATAGAGCAATAGTGGAATCCCTCTGGAGAAAAAGACAGGGAGAAAAGTTTTGCAAGATGAGAGAAAAAGGGCTAATGACCCAAGGCTCAAAGAGACTACAACCAGTAAGACACAGATTTGGCCAGAGGATAGTCAGTAGATTTGGGGGCGGGGGGAGCTATCTATGCTCAGTGTTCAACTTCTGTCCTGTGCTGTAATTACCTTCTGTTGACTCCAGATTTTATAAGGGTTGGTTATACACAGAGCCTTCACTGATGGCACTCGGGAAATGAAAAGAAGGTGGCTCTGCTCACGCTTGAGAAGGGGCTGCAGGCGTGAGCTCTGAGCAGAAACTAAAGAGCAAGAAGGAACAAGAACGTGTGCCCTTGAGCTATTGGGGAAGCCTTTGGACCTGTCACAAACAGTGGGATGACAATATAAGTAGTTTCAGTCGAGTATTAAAGCAAAGTGTGGCTGAGGAATTCGAATAAATAAATTCAAATGAACCTTCAGGATGAGCTCTTTATTAAGTAGGTTTCCAGGAAGGTCTCCTGGAATCTAAAGTACTTGAAAACAAAACAAAACAAAATGTAACATATGCATGAGTATCTGGAGAGTATGTCCTGCCAATTTTTTTTGAGAAGCCAAGGTTATTGGTGATTTCTGTCACAGTAGAGAGACGAGCTTTGATGACTCATAACTGTGTGTACAGCAGCCTTGAACATAGTTTCCAAAATGCTTTTCCAGTCCCAGAGAGACCAATTTGGCACTTGGGGCTCATAACACTCTCCATGTGCCACCTCAAGCCTTGGCATGGAAATCAAGGAAGAGGAGCTTAATGATGAATTAGAACATTCCCTTGGGGTATAAATTACCTGTCACTTAGAGCCCAAACGAGAAAGTCTTGCTTATTCTGCCAGTTGGTTGTGTAAATATCTGCTAGCCCTGCCCCGATGTGAGCCGCCCCTGGAGTAAACACATATTTGTTTAAGAGGCATGAGTGTCCTGGATATTTTTCCCCTTTGTAATCTAGCTGGATGATTTCCCTAGCTCTTGTTTGGCACTGCAAGGAATTGTTAAATACATTAAATGACAAAATGTAAAGAAAGACGAGGGAAGAATATGGAAGGTAGAGAGGGACCTTATGAATCTGTGACCTTCAAATCTGAACGAAGAAAATGGGAGAAACAGGAGCAAAGTTTAGTTTGAAGTGAGGAAAGGGAATAGGAAAGGGGGTTACTATGCATGAAGGTTTGTGACAATAATGTAGAAATAGATGCTGTTTTATGAGAACTTACTATGCACTAGCCCTGGGCTAGTAAGTACTCCAAGTAGGCCAAGCACAAGCAAGCTTGGTCACTGTTCTCATGGAGCTTACCCTCTGTGGTCTACACCACTAGGGTAGATTCCCTGGCAAAGGTCATGTCCAATGATAGACTAGGACCTCTCCAACCTCACCTCTCTGTTCCCCATCTTCCCCCTTCAGTCATTCTGGAATCCTCTCAGTTTTTCCATCCCACCAGGCTCCCCCTCTGTCTTCTGGCTTGTCTCCAGGGCTTAGAGTGCTCTTTGCCTGGCTCTCTCCTCAATTCAGCTGAGACTCTCCCTTCCCTAGGGAAACTTTCCTGACCCCAGATGAGGTTTGATTTTCCTGCTGTATGTTCCCATATTTCCCTGGATGGTTTAATGAATAATTAATAACTATTGGCCTCTGGTCTGTCAGCCCCACTACTCTGTGAGTCCATGAGGCTGGGATACAGTCTGTTTTATTTTCCAGTGCCTAGCCCTGGCCTGGCACATGATAGATACTCCATGAACAGGGGAGGTGAGAGCTTTATTTCTCACAGCTAAGAAATTACAGGTCTTAATTTAATTTAATTTAATTTAATTTTTAACCTTAGATTGTTAATCCTTCTTTTCTTGCTTCTATGACATCTAGAAATTTCTTTATTAGTACATTTAGTTTTTGTCCACATCATTAAGGCAAAAAAAAAAGGAGAAATGTAATTAAAGAAAGAGGCAAATTTTCTTCTGACGTAACAAGTAGATCTTAAGAGAATGGAAATTTTTCTTCAAGGGGAGAACTGAAGAATTGGTAAAGATGTTGTTCTAAATCTCAGGCTTGGTCGGACACTCCATTTAAAACTCTATAGTATTAATCTATGATTATGGCTTTTCTCATTTCTCATATTTGAAAAGGAAATACACATTGTCATTGTGACTTAAGATTACAATGCTTCATGAAGGCTTTATGCCCAAGAACACTGAAAAAGAGAAAACTTGCACCAAAAAATGTAAGCAAGAAAATACGCTTTCTTGATGCTAAATCTCCTGATTCTGATATCAGTGTGGGCAGATGCATTTCTATGTAAAGTGCACACATATGAGTGCCAGACTGCAGCCAGACTTAATAGCCCGCAGGAAAATCGACAAGTGCCATGGCCTCTACCTCAGAGCCAACTAAATGGAATCCTTTATTGTGAACTTCCAGAAATTGCAACTGCCTCAAGTGGTCTACAAAGGGTTAACACAGCCACAACCAAAAATGACAGACACTCTGTATCTGATTTCAGTAAATTAAGTGGAGGCTAAAATCGCTGATACCCCAGTGAGAATTGTATGGGGCATGAGAAGAGGTTCAAGAACATTTGAAGAACCACAGACCAGGATTCCAGACCTAAATCCACAACTTACAAAGGAGAGCACCTTGGGTAAGTCACTCATGCCCAAGCCTCACTTTCCTCCCTGTAAAATGGGTTTAAGAACAGCACCTAGACTCTGTAGGCTACCCAGACAGTTCTGGGCCTAGTAAATACTCAACAGGAGGACGCTGGTATGTCTCTTACTTTCCTCAGTTGGGGGTCTTGAGGGCCATGGGTCCCAGGCCTGCAGGCACAGTAATGAGCCAGACTGTCCAAGTCAGACAGTCGATTTGAAAGAGGATTGGCAGGGTTGGAAAAGTGTTTTCTTCCACTTTCAAGGTTTGGTTTATTAGAAGCAGGTCCCTGAGGGGATTCCTAGGGCCATTAGGAAGTTCAAATACTGTCTTGGGTACAATGCAGAGAGACTTCTGTGGGTCAATTTTTCTTTTAACTAAATGCACTTTAGAGAGCGTTGAGGCAGGAATAAAGGTGACTACAATGAGGAAAAAAACGTTGAAAAGAAGGGAGGAAATGCTGTACGCTAAGTGGACTAGCTAGTACCCTAAAAAAAAAAAAAGGCTGAATCCCCACACTTTGCCCGCCAATGCTAGGTAGCTGAGAGGGGAAGGGCGTCCACACCCGTGGCTCCGAGTCCACCCTGGCGCGCGGGGAGTCCCGGGGTGGCGGCGTGCGCGCTGAGGGGTGGCCAGGCGCAACCTCTAGATGCCCCCTCAGTTGTCCCTCGAGGCAGTGCGCGGCTTGCTCTCTCGCGTCGCAAGCCCGCCCGCCGCTAATTGACCTGCTGTTTTCTTTATTTCCTTGTTAATAGCTTTTCTTCCTCACGCCATCTGGGACTCGGGGAAGAACGTCCCATCCCTTCCCCTCAGGGCACCGCCCGACTCTCCTCACCTCTTCCGCATTCGGTCTGAGACCTGGCTTCTGAAACCCAGCACCGCGTCCAAGGCCTTCGAACATGTGGAGACGCCGCCACTGTGCAGGCCGAGTGCGGGACTCTACAGACTGGGGGCGCCGCGCGCCCCCAATGGCAGCAGCCAGGCTTCCTCTGAGCACCCGGCTCCGCCCCTCGCCCCGAGGTCTGGGCTCCCGCGGCTGGTGCGTGTGAAGTCTCCAGGCAGTTCTAGGAGACTTGGAAGCGCCATCTCTGGTTTTGTTCGAAGAAGGAGGCAGAGCTGGCAACATCTCATGAAGTGCAGAGGCTGGCAGTGGGGCGACTTCCGTCAGCCTTGATGATTCCTGCGTTCTCTGGTGGATGGAACAGACCTGAGTACCTAATGGGCGCCAGGCTCTGACCAGCTTGGAATTGCTGGGCTCTCACTCAGTCTCTGCCACAGGAGTGTGGCTTGCATGGGTCCTCCCCGCACTCCTCCAGGGTGGGTGCATCACACTCTGGGGTCAGAGTGAAATGGCGGGTGCTCAGGGAGGTCAGGAGTAGCTCCGGGCTTCTCCAGAGACCACTCTTCGGATTTTTCTCTTGGGGAATTCGCTTCCCTTACTCCCAGGTTTGTGTAGGGGTGACTGCACTCTGATGAGGCGAGAAGGGCCTTGACTGATCTAAATCCATCAACATATCCACCTTTGGCCACAGAGATTGGGCCAAGGAAGGCATGTGACCAGCATAGGCCAGTCAGGGCCACGTCTAGGGTAATGGCCCTACTGTTGGAGGAGAAAAGGTTCCTTTGACCCAACTGGGAGGGGTGGCTAGGAAATATTGAGACTAGAGGCTGAGGTGGGGTGGGGAGAAAGCCAACCGTGGGTGACAAGGCTGGATTTATTCTAGTAAAATAATAATTTTATTTAAAGCTTCCCACTTTTTTAAATGGAAGGAAATTTAATATCCTTATCATAAATGAAAAAAACTGTATTGTTTGACATAAATGAGTATATTGAAACTAAAACCATATTATTAAATCCTGATTTGATCCTATTGCTACTACAGTTGCTGAGCCTACGGCTCCTTCTCTCCTCCTTAAAATCAGATTCTAGCAAGTTATTAGAGAGATGTCAAATGAAGCTTTCTCCTTGAGTAATATGAAGAACTGAAAGACAGTCGATTTAAGAACATGTCCACATCCACTAAAATCATCTCACAGGCTGCCTTTGGTTTGTTTTCCACATGGGAAGCAATGTTGTTTATACTCAGTAGCGTGGATAGAAGTACATTAAGCATGGGAGGTTCTAGAAAGCTTGCTTTATGAAGGCTCTACTGGAGATAAGAATTTTCCTACCTAAAACTCAGAGAGGTTAAGTGACTTGTCCAAGACCACCCAGCTAGTGCAGAAACAAGAACAGAATCATGATCCCTAATGGTCTTTTCATTCAACTCACTCCCTGAGAGAAAAGGAGGGACTTTTCAGAAGTCTTGAGTGCCTGGCACTGTGCCTGATATTTAGGGGCATTCAATAAGTATTTGAGTATATAGTTATTGAGTTTTTTTAATGTGCTTGGCACTGTTCTAAGTCCTAGTGCACAAAATAGACAGTCCCTGCCCTGCTGAAATTTAGTTTATTGAGAAAATGGTGTTAATCAAACATTATATAAATATTAAAAGTAATATAAGTGTACATATTTGGCTATATAGTATAGAATCTAATTAGATAGATCTTTTTATGTAATCTAAATGTAAAATTGTTTTCAAAGTGTTTGTTGGATGCCTGTCAGAAGCTAGACAGTACTATAGCCCTACTGTTCACTTTTTTCTAGGAAAGTAATTTAGCCTCTGTCATAGATTCTTCTTCTGCGTATTATGAATTATGGACTAGCAGCCTATGCTAAACATTGGACTTCAGGACTGTATAAACTTGAATCTTATATAGAATTTATGCATTTTTGGTGTTCAAAAGTGAAATTAGTAATTCTGTAAAATCAGAGTGTACATTTGCATGAAGATCAATTTCAGAGGAATGAACTTATAATCCCACCAGGCCTGTTTGGTGGATATGGAAAGCGAGACAAAAGGGGGATAAATAACCTTCCTAGGATCTGTCAGTTGGCTATGCAGGGGGCTTGGGTGGTCTCACTGTCAAGGGCTCTGCTCTGACCTCTGGCTTGGGTAGGGGTGGGTGGAGGGAATAAGGGTGATGAGTGGCCTAGGACAAGTGACTTCTCTACTTGTGTCTACCCAACAGGATTTTCCCCAGTATTTGGTGAGGTCCTCCAGAAGAAGCAGGCAGCACAGTGACCGGCATACAGTCAGTGCTCAGTGGATATTAGCTAGTACTATTCTTTTTCTAAAACTAATTTTCTCTTGAATAAAAGTAGACTTTTGTGCATGATACTTTTGAGGCTGGAAGCATCCGTTCGTCAGAACACCTACCTGACAGGCGTGGAAGGACACAGGAGATTATAAACGGCTGTTCTGTACTCTGCATAGTTAAGCAGCTGGTTGCTGTGTGGTACAATCCTCTCAGCTGTACGTAGTTTGGCCTTCTAATTGTGCATGATGATTGCGTGGTGATTGTGTGGAATGAACTGAGCTCATCAAACCTGCTTTACTCTAGCTAAGGACTGCTGGAGGTTTTGCATAATTCTCTCCATGAGCTGGTAGGGGCTCAGCCCTAGGTTTGCTTGGTCTTTCAGCGTAAGAATTGTTATTGGTTGCCCAGTCTGACCCAGCTTCCTGGGGAGCTTGACTGGTTGTTCCCCATCCCTAGGTGGGCCAGTCTAGACACAGCTCAAAAGGCCAGCCTGGCTTCCACCCTGCCCTGCCGCAGCCTATCAGCGTTCCCACTCAGGCTCACAGGATAAAGGGCTGGCCCTGGAGCACACAGCAGGCTCCTTTGGCCTCCTGGGAAGAGAGGGCTATGTGGATGAGGAGTGGGGGAGCGCTCAGTGAGAACATGCAGCTTGCTGTGAGTGTAGTTTGGATGTTACTTTCAGATATGGAAACATTTAGTATATGGGCTTCCACCTGTACTCTTGGTTCATACCCATACATACATTTAGAACCAGGCTTGCCTGCCACCACCCCCTTATCCCCTAACTCCCAGTAAATCTAGTAGGCTTTCTGGACTGGCAGAGGGTACAATCTTAAGGTAGAAGAGACAAAGAGGTAGCACTTCTATGTGTATCTAATGTGATCTCCACCACGGCCTCCCTTCCCACACGCTCCTGGATTTATCACCATGGTACCAACTGCCTAGACAGTTGACTGGATTAGCATATATATTTTAACATGGAGACCATATCATATGAAACAATCCCGAGTTAGCTGCTAGGCTGAGCCCAGCATTTCAATATGATTGTGTCCATAGGAGAAATGCTCTGCCATGCATGAATTTAATAGTGTATTAGTTATCTATTACTGTGTAACAAATCACCCTAAACTTAGTGACTTAAAAAGACATTTATCATCTCAGAATTTCTGTAGGTCAGGAATCTGGGCACAGAGGAGTCGCTTACAGGGTTCAATCAAGATATTGGCTGGGGCTGCTTGACCTCAGAAGGATCCGCTTCCCAAGCTCTCTCACGTGGTGTTTGGGAAGATTCAGTGTCTTGTGGGCTACTGGATAGAGTTTCAGTTCCTCACTATTTGCTGGAGGATAAGCTTAGTTCCTTGCTACTTGGGCCTCTTCATAGGGCAGCTCAAAACAGCTTGTTTTATCAGAGTGTCAACTGAAAAAAAAATGCACAACCTAAAAATTCAGAATTATGTTTTATTTGGTGGGCAAAACTGAGGACTTAAGCCCAGAAGACAGCCTCTCATATACCTGTGAAGGACTGCTCCAAAGAGGTAAGGGAGGAGCCATGATATATAGGAGTTTTGCAACAAAAACAATGTAGTCAGGACATCAAAGATTACTATTAAAGAAAACTAGAATATTTCAAGATAATGAATTTAGCACTTTTCTATGTATGTGAAGATGCAAGAGTCTGGGTTCATTGCATTTCTTTCATATGCACCTCAGTTACCTAGAGCCACTATCCTGCTTTTCTTCATCCTTAATCCTCTCAGGGTGCACATTTGGGGATGGCTGTAGTGGCTGCTGATTTGATGGCCACAAATTCCTTTGTTTACTGATACAGCAAGCAGCATTCTTAGTCCACAGGAGGGAGAGAGAAAAGAAGGAGCGTGAGCAAAATGGAAATTGTAGTCTTCTGTAAGCTAGTCTTGGAAATGACATGCCATCACTTTGGCTACATTCTATGACTTAGAAGTAAGTCACAAGGTCTAGACCCTATCCGAGGGGAGGAGATTCCATAAGAGAATGAATTCCAGAAGGCAGAGACCACTGAAAGCAATATAAAAAGGCTGCCTACTACAGTAAGTTCATTTGTCCATTCACTCATTCAATCTAGACCTTTCTAGGCTCTGGGCGTTGCCCTTCCTCAACTCATAATGCTGAACTAGTTAATCTCAATTACTCAGAACAAAATTTCTTGTTATATGAGGAATTTTTAAGGATTCGAAATTCAGATTAATATTATTGCCACTTTTGTAACTTTCAAATCCCAATTCTCTTTTAGGGAAATCACAGTAATTAATTTCCATTTTCATGTATATAGAAAATTCTCTTTCTGATTGAAAACAAAAATGTTTCTGATTCATTGTGAAGCTAAGACATTTACTAAAGGAATAAAAAACACAACTATATACATGACAGGCAAAGAAGAAGAGAAATCTTTAAAGAAATAAGGTGATGTAGGTTGATTCACCTAACCAAATTATGGTTATTTCATTAACTCTTCAATCGAATTCCAAATCCTCATTCTGTTTGCTGAGGTAAATTTGTTTAACATGAAGACTTGACATCCTTTAAAATAATTATGCTTCTAAATGAAAGTTTAATTTTTAATCATTTGCTTTGCTAAAATAGAAGCAAATGAGAGGATAATATGACCATTTAAAAGATTTGCAATAGATCCCCTAGAACTGGAAGAGACATGAATTTTTCGAGTGCTGCTGACTAGCGGAGGAATTTTAAATGTGATAATAGAACTACTTCCTCACAATGTTTGCTTCCTTGATGGAAAAAAACAGGGGGAATTGGAAGCAACAGAGGTGAGGGAGGTCCTGATCGATCTTTGACCTTAATGGGGGCTCCCCTCTTCTCTCCTCTGTAGCAGGTCCTCTCCTCCAGTGGACCTCCACGTTTGAGAGTCAGGGCTCCGCAGTGCAAGTCCCGTTATGAAAAAGAGCCAATCCCCAGGAAAACAGAATGAAACCCAGTCTTATCATAGAAGGAAAGAGGTGGACAGGGACTGTGTTGGCAAATAATGAAGTCTATACAATAGGTGTGGCAGATTAGTTTGTTTTAACTTCTGGCTAAATGGCATGATTTTTGGTTTGTTTGCTTTTTAAATCTCTTGCCAGCAGTTGAATAGAACAGCTGCCCAGGACAGGATAGGGATGCAAATTTATTTAAGACATGTTTTAAATCAGAATTCCCAAAGGATAAATGAAAAACGTAGCCTCTCTTAATAACTCTCTAGATGATGGGTCTTTGTAACATAATTTTGCAAAGAACCAAGTTTTTTCCCTCTCTCCAGGAATTGGGAATTGTACTGATTCTCTTTACTGCCTCACATTCCTCATTGCTTCACATGGCAGAGGACACGATTTTTAATACCACGTGTGCTTTTTTCCTTGAAATAAAATGAAAAAGGGATAGAAATGAAATGTACTTCTGATTCCATGTTGTCGAGCTGCTTCGAGGCATTGAGCTCAGAGGTGAGGGCTCATTTTGCAATGGCCCTGACTTGTAATCTATATTTTGTTTGTTTGATTAACTGTCTCTGGTCCTTTTAGAACCAATGAGAGTGCAGTGACATTCACGGTAGTCAGAGTTGTTAGGAGTTCATATGTGATTTTTTTTTAAAAGCTTACTGTCATTATTTATTGCACAAACAGCCTTATAGCACTGTTACTATAAATCAAAATGAAAGAAAAAGTTCACCTGCAAACCTACTCTAATTTTTTTCATTTTCCCAAATTCCCACCGAAATCCTGGTTATGCACAGAGGTATTTTTCATAGAGTTATAATAGCAAGATAGATAAGGCTTTGCATTTTACTTTTAAACTTAAAGTGTCATACACATTTTATACACATTTTAGTTTTATTCTTCACAATTAACATTCCAATATCTGCATAATATTTCTTTGAATATTGTGAGACCACAATTTACCTAATCATTTTCCAATTTTGAACATTTATATAGAATATATTATAGCATATAGATATTGCTACGAAGTATATTTCTATAGCATAATTTTAAAAGTTCTTTTGGGTTATTTCCAAAGTGAGGTCAAAGGGTATGAATATTTTTAGCCTTTTTAGTACCGCTCAAATGTGTATCCTTAATGAGTTGTACTCATTTACACTTCAATTTTTGACCGTATGTCAGCTTTACCATTGGGAATTCTCATTCAAATATTTTTCTTCTTGAGTGTCTGGAAAGTGGGTGAGTTTTGATATCATTATATCGTTCTTTGTCAGTAAATAAATGGATGTTTTCTCCAAGTATTTGCTCTCTGGGGAAAGAACCTGATGACACTTCCGTAGATTCTTACCTCATCGTTTCCTAAACTAACACTTAAGAAGCAACCCAAGGAAATATTACTTAGACATCTTAGCATAATTTAATTTTTCATATTCCCTCACTTTCTTTGATCTGATTTTAGCTGGTACGTTAGAAGCAGAGGAGGCCAGAGCTGGGACTGAAGTGGGTCACAGTGTTGCTGTTCCCTGAGTTGTTCACTTGGTGCCCTGTGATTCCTGTGTCTCTACTTATGTTCCTCATGTAGCCTGGATATTTCTTTCCTTCTGTCCCCACTTTAATGACTATGGTAAGAAGAATTCTAAAAATGCCTCCCACAATTCCACTGCCCTGATCCCTGGAAGCCACTAATATGATGAGATGTCTCTCCCATGATTGTGTTTTTTACATGGCACCGTTGACTTCGGTAGGTTACCGTGGTGGACTTTGACCAGGACATGAGCCCTTTGAAAAGCAGAGAGTTTTCTCTTCTGTAGCAGAAGGTGAAGTCAGGGATTTGAAGCACAAGGGGAATTTGATACACCATTGCTGGCCTGAAGATGGAGGAGGCCACATACCAGGGGATATGGACAGCTTGTATTTGCTGAGAGTAAGCCTCAGCTGACAGCCAGCAGGGACATGGGGACCAGAGACCTAAAACAGACAGGAGCTGCGTTTGGTCAACAACCTGAATGAGTGTGGAAGCAGATCCTTCCCTAGAGCTTCTGGATCATAGCCCAGCTGGCCAACACTTGGATGTTGGCCTTGTGCGATCCTAAGTGGAGAACCCAGTTGAGCCCACCTGGACTTCTGACCTCCAGAACTGTGAGATAAACGTGAGTGCTGTTTTAAGCTGCTAAATTAGTGGTAATTTGTTACAACAACAATAGAAAACTAATACAGTGACATGGAAAGAGGGTTGTCAGACATAGTAGAAATTACTTTTAACCAACTTGCTGGGCTTGTTGGTTAAAAGATTCTGTTTGTAAGAATTGCTGAATGAAACCCATGACAGCCTCAACTGGAAGGTACTCCTGTCCTCTTCTGCTGTTGCTGGTTGAGTCATTTGCTACCAAACTTGCTGACGGCTAGTTGTATTGGTTATTATAATTACACATTTATTTGTGTAATGTATTACATCAACTGGGGATATAAGAGAGTGAACCTGAAGAAGGTCCGCCTTTCTATGAAGATGGCATTGAATGCTTTGGATAAACAGTAGTTCCCAACAAATGGTATGGAATTAGTGGATGAATCACCTTGAAGGCCAGAAAAGAATTTTAAAGGTCCAGAAGGCTTTTACAGTCAGCTTGCTCTGCAAGTATCTCTAAATTCTTTCTCCATGGTAAAGTTTGAAATTAGACATTGTACATAATGCACTAGGAGGAAACCTTATGGTTACCAAAGGGGAAAGGGGTTGGGGAGGGATAAATTAGGAATTTGGGATTAGCAGATACAAACTACTATATATAAAGTAGATAAACAAAAAGGTCCTACTGTATAGCACAGGGAACCATATTCAATATTTTGTAATAAACTGTAATAAAAAAGAAAAAAAAAGAAAGCTGACATGCAGCAACCATCAGCAGGGTCACTCTCAAAGGAAAGGCCTTGGCCCTATGTCAGAGAGGGGTGAATGCAGGCACATGGCTATTTCAGGTTAAAATAAGACGTTTCAGGCATTGGTCTTTATTTATATTTGATGATTCCTCTCATTAATTGATCTTTTTTAACTGACCGACTATCTAGTACTTCTGATTATGTCAGATAAGAGACTGTGTTGCAATAGTACAGCACATACACACATGAACACACAGCAGGTTAAGCAAATTACAAGTCAGATCATGATGTATGATCACATTTTGTGAAAAATGCATAGTCCTAGTGGAGAAAAAATAGGAATACCAATGGTAGTTACAGTTGAGTGGTAGTATTATAGGACTTTGCTTACGTATATTTTCTACAATACAAACATATTACTTATGAAATAAAATAATAAAATAATAATAACTCCTAGCTAACCTTCAAAGTTCAAAATATCCCTTCCTGAAGTTTTTCTGGATTCACATGGTGTTTCATAAATCTTACTTCTTTATGCTCCCATAGGTCCTTTCTTGTACATCTGGTTTCCTCCTTAATTAGTTCTGATATTTAGCATGGCCAGTTGTGCCTTTCCCTCTCATTTGAGAGCAGGGACCGTAACTTATGAATATCCATATTCCATAACACTAAGCACAGCTCCCACCATTGAGTAAGTCCTCGTCAAATGAGTGAATGAATGAATGATGTGCTGATGTTGTCACAAATATATCAGAAACTCAAAAAAATAAAATAAAATAAAGGCTCTCCCTTAGTGTTCTTTGTTAAGTGGTTTTAAAATCATACTCTGGCCTACATGTTCCAGATCATCTGTTTTAGCATCTTATATAATCTGAAAGCAAAGGCCATGTACCCAGGCCTCGAGTAGAGCCTTTCTGGGCAAAATGAGAACAGCCTGATGAGAAACCCAGCACTGGGTGTTCAGGCGGGACACAAATGTGAGCCAGACTCTGGGAGAATCCATCTATATCGGATATTCCCTTGACTTTCCCCCAGGTCTGATATCTCGACTACCCGTGAGCAAGCTCTCTGTGTGTGTAGGGGAGCAATTTGTCAAGGGTTCTTGAGTTTGCATCTCCTGCAAGCAGGCCGGCCTGTGTCCTGATTTTGTTGGTGTGATTGCTGAAAATGGAGTGGTCTATTAAAAAGTAATGGTCGCCACCGCCTGACAGATTTGCTTCTTGCAACATTAGTGTCATGGTGATGTATTAGCAGAATCTCCAAAGTGGAAAGGCATGTTTCCACAAATATTTTGTATAAACATAAATTCACTTGCAAATATTACTCATTTTCCTTTTATTTTTTATTTATTATCCTCTAATATTTGCCATTCATCTTTCAACACACACGTGGTCCTCACTGGAAGGCTCTGATAAGTGACTCTGGGAGAGAGCCAGAGGAACCTTGGTGTTGTCTTATGTCCTTGTTTACAGCATTTCCCCTCTGCTTCTGCGCTGCTTGTAGGAGGAGAAGACAAAAAAGGAAAAATCTATAGGGCAGCATCAAGCAACCTCACTGGGCTAGAAAAGCTATGAGAGGGATCTCTTTTTACTAGAAAGGTAAATCTGTGTAGTGATTTGAAAACTTCCTGCCACTGGGGAACTGGGGGATGGGAGACAAGAGAGGTGAATAGGCAGAGCACAGAGAATTTTTAGAGCAGTGAAAATATTGTGTATGATATTATAACAGTGGATATTCATCACTATAATTTTGTCCAAACACATAGAATGTAAACACCAAGAGTGAACCCTAAGGTAAACTATGGACTCTGGGTGATTATGATGTGTCAGTGCAGGTTCATTGTTGGTGAAAAAAAAAAAAGTACCATTCTGGTGTACATGGAGTAGGAGGACATTATGCCTGTGTGGGTACAGGGGTTATAGGGGAAATCTCTGTACCTTCCTCTCAATTTTATTGTAAAACTAAAACTGCTCTTAACAAATGAAGTCTAACAAAAAGGTCCCCTGCCTTCATTTCATCTTTCACTGAAAAACTGAATGACTGCTTCTTTTGTTACCTCCCAACATCTAAAAGAACCAAATCAAGAAATAAATGATTTCTGCCACTAAGGCTGGACTCAACAGCCTAGTTGGCTCAACTATGATGTGTTTCCAGGGTTTGGGACCAAAACACTTTTTCCCTTAAGGCCATTCCATTAAGGACTTTATAAAATGCATTTAGCTGGTGATAAGGTTTGTCTGCTTTATCTGTCTGCCTAAGGAAAGGAGATTAGGAAGCTTGCACAATAGGCCAACAAACCTGATGGACCCAGAGTCCTAAGAGAATGGAATGCCACTGGGAGAAGGGCAAAGACTGGTTAGTTAAGTATTAGGGACCTGGGCATACAAATGGAAAGAGGGGACACACACCACTGAGGACCCCTTCTCTATGCTTGTGGAGTCCTGTTTTCATTTAGTCCTAGATCTATGGATGCCTATCTGTTGGTTTTCCTTGCTCAGGATCCATTCCCCCTTCTGCTGGTAGCTGCTCTCTGATTTTCCTTGGGGAAGGCTCTGTTCACCACTCTCAGATTTAGGTTTGGATGAAGTTGACTTCACCTCTGACCTCAGGGCTGGGCTTGTGAGGCAGACGTGGCAAGGACAGCAGTACACTCTTCCAGGCCAGTATAGAGCTGACTGTGTGACCCAGTCAGCAGATGTTCAATTATTATATTTTGGATGAATTAAGAATTCTTCCTTCTCTATGTGGAGGACTTTCTTGGTTGCATCATGTAAAAATCTCCCTAGCAACAATGTTTCTTTCATTATGCTTAATATTTGTCTCTTTTGTTGTTGTTGTTGTTTTCAATATTAGAAAAATTGTAATGCAGTTGAATTAACACACACAATACTGTAGCAGCCTGGGGGGTTAAAGATAGTTACCCAGCTGGGAGAAGAATTCATTGTCTAGCTTAATATTCAGAGAAATGTGAAGGCAGGGTACTTTTGGTGGTTGAGCATGCCAAGATAAATGAACCTTATAAGAAATGAGACTTGCAGACTGGTGTCCAATGGATTGCTTCAACCAAATCTGGTTAGCTGTAAACATCATTAGCTTAAAGTGTTTTCTCTTACCCCTGTTGTCTGTGATAAGATGGGCCTCCTAAAAGGGAAAGTGCTGTTATTTCACATTTTAACTCCTTCTGAGGGTGTTAAAGCTAGCTCAAATCAGGCTTCCTGCAAGCTACATTAAGCTTGTGTTCCTCCAGGCCAGAAGGGAATTGCGAAGTCTCTGCTGGCTTTAGAGGTTCCAATGGCAGTCAGTTTTCTTACTGAAATCAGGGCTTTAATAACAAAAAATAAGGAGAGTTAGATCAATCTACTTGTATGCTAGTTTTAAGGCATTTTTCTAATATTCCCTCTTCCCGCTTCCCTCCTCCCTGAGTACATTACATTCTTGATGTCCAAGATCAAGATTTGCAAAATTTAGATGTTAAAATATGAATCTGATGTTGTGTTTAGAGATGACAAGTATTTTTTTCAATGAGATCTTTGGTGGGTTTCTCAAATTGTTCTTTAAATTGTCAGAAAACACTTCATGGGACAGCTGATCAAGTTTCTTTAAGCAATAACATGATTAAAAAAAAGAGAAATGTGGTGGTTTTGATGGAAACTGTTTTAGATTTAAATAAGGCTAGATTTTAGAAACAAAATGGTCAGTTGAAATTTATGTGTATCCTAGTTCAAACAAATAACTGCAAAAATACATTTTGGGGACATATAGGAGAAATTTGAATATGGTCTAAATATTAGAAGATATTAAGAAATTATAGTTAATTTGGTTAGACATGAAAATGGGTTTATGGTTGTGTAAAATGTCTTTATTTTTTAGAAATGCATGCTAAAGTATTTAGGGATGAAATGGCATAATGTCTAATTTATTTTTAAAAAGATGAAGCAAATATGACAAAAATATTTGTCCAATCTAGGTTATGGTTATACAAGGTTTGCTAAATATTCTTTATTTTTTATGCATGTTTGAAATAGAATACAAAGGCTTCTTTAAAATACAAATAAATTGTCAGCAGATTCCTTTTCTACCTCTATTTTAAGAAACCAATATGGGCACCATCTCTGATGGAAACTATAGAAGAAAATTCCAAATATAAGTTACGTAGACTTAAATGAGCTTTAAAAAATACTCTCTGCTGTTGGAATATAAAATTATGCAGCATTTATAAGTAAAAGTTCATGAAGCTCTCTTAATTCATCCATATTCTGTGGGTGGGTGGGGATAAATGAATAATAAAAGCATTGCCTGTTGAAGGAAAAAAATTTCAACTCATAAATTGAGCTCCATGGAAATTATTTAAAGTACTTGTAAGTATAATAGGTTCACCAGAAATAGTTCTCATTTGCATGATAGCATTTCCTATAAATGAACAGAAAGTAATATATGGTCATTGTAAAAAAAACAGATAATCCATAAGAAGAACAAAATCTCTCATAGCTTCACTCCCTTTTATTAATATGTTGATATATGTCTATGTAGTACCTTTTCTGAGCATAGGTGTATGTCTGTCTTCTTTCTTTCCATCCCTCCCACCCTTCTTTTCTCTCTCTGATTTCCTTTCACTCCTTCCCTTCCTTTTTCCAAACCACCATTAGACATGGAATTGAAACCAGAAACAGGAAAAGTGGCTACACTCAAGTGTGGAATCTACCTGTGATTAAAGCACTCTATGCCTAAAGCCAGCTTTACTTCAGTAACTTACAGTATTTTTAAAATAAATTTTTAAGAATTCTTATACATAGGGTGATTAGCCCTTTGTTTGAGAGATGAGTTGAAAATATTTCCCCCAGTCTGCCAGTTGTCATTTTTAAGTGTTTTATAACTTTAATATTGCAATTAATCACATTTATGAAGATTTCATAAAGTTACAAATACTTACAATACAAGAAGGCAGTGATTGCAGTGCAGGGTAGTCCATCAGCATCTCTTGAAAGCAACAGTATTATTGCTCGGCAACAATATTGCACAGAGAAATCTAATAACCCTAAGTTTTTTTTTAATTGAGGCATAATTTACACACAATAAAATGCACAGATATTAAGTACCCAGTTTTATGAGTTTTGGCAATAGTATTCATCTGTGCAAACACCATCCAAAACAAAACATGGATCATTTGCATCACCCCACTGTGTCTTTGTGCCCTTTCTAGACAGTCACCCAGTGCCTCCCAGCTGGCTAAGCATTTTCTGATTTATCACCTTAGATTAATTTTTGTTTGTTTTTGGACTTCATGTGTTTTGGAATCAGCATACACTATTTTGTGTATTATACAAGCATAATGCTCTTGAGGTTCATTCACGTTGTTTCTTGCATGTATTAGTAATTCATTTTTAGTGCTGAGTAGCATTCTGTTATACGAATATACCGCTATTTGTTTGTCTACTGACCTGTTAATGGGTACTTTGGTTGTTTTCATTTTGGAGTTGGGAGCATTTGTGTATAATTTGTAGCTATGTGTTTTCATTTTTCTTGAGTAAAAGGAATTTACTTAAGAATTTCTGGGTAATTAGGAAAGTATATGTGTATAAAAAAATTGCCCAAGTGTTTTCCAAAATGATTGTATTCTTTTATACTCCCTCTTATCAGTACTATATGAGAGTTCCAGTTGTTCCATGTCCTCACTAACACTTAGTATTATCTGGCCCTTAAATTTTAACTATTCTAGTGAATGTGTAGCGGTGTGTCATCGTGGATTTAAATTTGCATTATTACCCTTTTGATAATGATGATGAACATCATCCCCGGTGTTTTTTTTGCCATCCATAAATCTTCATTTGTGAGGTGTCTCTTCAAATCTTTTGTCCATTTGTAAACTGTATATCTTCTTATACATTGTAGAAATTCTTTATATAGCCTAGATATAGGTCTTTTCATTTCTTAAGGTGTCTTTCAAAGAGAAGGTTTAATTTAATTTTGAAGTTCAAGCTATCATTTTCTTCTTTTCTGGTTTAGGGTTTATGGTGAGCATAAAATAATCTTTGCCTACACCAAGGTAATAAATGTTTTCCTCTTATATTTTCTTCTAGAAGTTTTATAGTTTTGGCTTTTAGGCTTATGTCTATAATACATTTGAGTTAATTTTTGTGTATAGTGGATGCAAGGGCTGACGTTCATTTTTTTTCCATCTGGATTCCAATTGTACAAAAAACTATTCTTTCTTCCAGGTGTATTAACTTGAAATCTTTGTTGAAAATCAACTGATGTTATAAGTATGGGTCTATTTCCGAGCTCACTCTTCATTCTATTTATCTTTATGTCTATACATACAGCAATACAACATTGTCTTCATACTGTACCTTTATAATAAGTTTTAAAGTTGGATTTTGTAAGTCCCCCAACTTCATCTTTCTTTTTCAAGATCATTTTGTCTATTCTTATTGGTATTTTTAGAATCAGCTTTTCAACTTTTACAAAAATGTCTTCTGGGATTTTGATTGGGCCTATTTTGAACTGAGAGATCAGGTTTGGGAAAATGGACATCTTAATAATATTAATAATAATGATTTAACTCTACTGAGTCTTCTTTACTTTCTCCCAAGAATGTTTTTTTTTTGTTTTTGTTGTAGAAGTTTTACACATCTTTTCTTAGATTTGTTCCTAGCTGTTTGTGTGATTTTTAAAATTTCATTTTAATAGTTTGTTACTTATATATGTGTATATATATATGCAGTTGATTTTTATACATTGACTTTGTATCTGTGACCTTGCTAAGTTCACTTATTAGTCTTAGTAGTATATGTATGTGGGTATATATAAATATATATATACCCACACACATATATATAGTAGATACTATGGAGTTTTCTATGTATACAACCATGTCATATGCAAATCATGAAAATTTTACTTCTTCCTTTCCAATATTTTTCCTTCCTTATTGCACTGGTTAAAAATTACAATACAATGTTAAATAGAAGTGGTGAAAGTGGACATCTTGCCTTACTTCAATTGCAGGGGCAAAAATGTTTGATTTGGTCAAATTAATTTTAATTATTCAAGTTAGTTTGAGATTAGGACCTGTGCTCCTTAACTTCAAACATTTCTCCATAAATAATGATTTCTAAAAATCTACCACAGAAGAAATGACCATGTTTATTTGATCACTTAGCATATTTGATTAATTAGGCTATTACATGATGAGGGATCCACTCCTCACCAATTGGAAATGTATAGATACAAAACTGTGATTGAATGAAACAGTCATCCAATGAAGGGACCTCGACACTCTCTAAATGGGCTGAGGATTTAGAGTCCTCTTTCCCCAACAGAAGTTATGCTTAGTTCTTACTGCCAACTTGAGTCCATGCTGAGAGGGAGGGACAGAGAACTATGACAATGAGCACTTAAAGCAGTAACTAATCTCATCTACACTTATATTTGCCTTTGGAATATATGTATGTGTCTAAATAGATCATGTACTAATGTAAGTGATTTTTATTTGTCTTATTTAAAAATTGGTTTATTTTCCAAAGTGTAGCCTTATTGAATAGTGTGAAGGGTTGCTGACTGGCATTGGGGAAACTGAACTGGGATAAGAGGTTAAGAGTGGATCATCCAAAAATTGGCTTCAGACAGAGGGTTTGCCATTTATACTTGAAACCTGGTAATTTCATGCAAAAAATTTTAAATATTACACTTATCTTTATTGTAAAAGCAGTATAGCAGAAAACAATTTACTTTTTGATTATTGATATTTCTGGAGTTTACATACCTTTTGCCCCCAAAGCGCAGTCAGGAAAATAAATGTTTTAACATGTGATAGATTTTTGCACAATTGCAATTCAACATTTTAAAAACAGTTGTCAGCAGTGAAAACAACTCAAAGAGGGGAAAGCCACCAATGCATGCACTGTAAGGAGGTCAGGGGGCACTACCGGGTGCTGGTAGTCTGGACCTGCTGACATGGTCATTTTCTCATCTCAGAAAGCATGTATCACTTCCTCCTGACTTGACATCCATTCCATTCCAGCTCCGATGAGTGACCTCTTCCCCCACCCACCTCCCACCCTCCCACCCCTCCGGTGGCTCATTTATTAGCACCAATAGATCTTTTTTTCCTACTATATCATGATTTTGAAAAGAGGTGATGAAACATACATCATCTTTTTGGAACATCTGTGTGGTTCAGATGCTGCCTGTGCTAATAGCTCCAGACACACTCCACTTACTCTCCATACTCATGCTTCTACTCTCCATGCTTTCTGTAAGGATTCGCACAATAACAAAATGCTGAAAGTGAAAAGTGAAATGTTTCACTTCAATCTCCCAATCCTGTCTTCTAGAGGTAACCAGCATGAACAGTTTAGCGTGTGACTCTCCAGTCTGTTCCACCCTCACACACTTGGAAGATAAACAGTCTGATGAAGCCATACCTATAATTACACCTATAGCTATGTCTATACCTAGAGCTACATTTTTTTTAAAAAAACAGAAATGAGTTTATACTAAACATATTGTTCTACAACCTGTTGGTTTTTTCCACTTAACACTTTCACTTTTCATGGACCACTTGCCATATGGTCACATCAGTACACGGAAGTCACGTTATCCTTTTTAATGGCTTTATGAAATTCTGTTATGTGATAAACTGTTATTAACTTAAGCAATTCTCTTTGATAGACACTTAGAAACCTTGTCATTTCTTAAGATATTCTTAAAGGAATAGATCCAGTCCTGGAAAGACATTTTCTTCCATCTCTAACCTCTAGAAGGTGGCCTGCCCTCTATGAAATCAGGCAACTTTAGATTCAGATCATTAGAAGGTGTGCTATGCATGAGCACTTCCTTCTCTTTCTCCACTTTGCTTGATGTTTTGAATGTAAAACGGAACCAGAATAGTTGCCTCAGCATATGTTGCAACTGTTCATTTAAGGGCTCCTCATTTTACATGACCATTCTTCTCTTGCCCGGAGAATGGTTACAGAGGAGCTGTGTATGAGAGTGTGGGTGTGAGGCCACTGTTCTCCAAGGACCAAGGTAGAAGCTGGTTGAAATGAATCCCCTCAATTGAAGGCTATACCTGCCTTGCAGGATGGATTGACTTTGGCAGAAGAGACAACTGGAGTGTTAAAATGACCACACTCACATGCATATGTATGCACACAGTCACAAGTACACACAAAACATCATGTCTGTATACTCACACATACACTCACATATCCATGCAGGCACTCACACAGTCACATATACAGACTTGCACACTCACCCACTCACACACTCATGCTCACATTATACACTCATACTGAGACATTCCACATACACATACATAGATGTGTGTGCGTGTGTTTGTGTATAATATATATGTGGTCATGTATATATATATGGACATAAGTATAACATATAGATATAATATATAATGGATATATATACACCTATGTGTGTGTAGAAGGTCTTGATATGAATACATACATGTATACATATAAGTATACACACATGCAGTCACTTTTTTAAATAAAAAGTTGTGGGGGTTCTCAGTGTGCTGGGGTGTGGGGTTGAGGATGGGCAGGGGATGGCTAGAGGAGCACACAGTCTTGCAAACTCAGTCCCCACCTCTTAGTAGGAAGGGCCCAGCAGCCTCTAACATCTGTGGGCCAGTGCATAGCTAGGCTTGGGTAAGCTGTTTCATGGCCAGCTGATCCTTCCAGGTCCTCCCTCTGGGATGAGCCAGGACAACAACTGACCAGGACAACCTTCTCAGAGTTGGGGACAGCTTTTAGATAGAAAGGGAATGTGTAACACAAAGTACCTTCATGCCCAACCCTTGCCTTTCCCTGTGTTGGGAATTCAAGAGCTCTTTTCAGTTCAGTGGAAGACATAGAAATGTTTGAAAGGGTCATCTAGTTTGGTCGAAATCAGCTGAAGCTGCCTTAATGCCTGCTCCATGCAAGGAGCTTTGGCATAGTAAGCCTCACACTGTCTTTAGGGCTGTCTTTTCCAAGGACTGCATTTTAGACATGTCCAAAAAGCAGAACAGATCTCCTAAAAGCAGAACACTCCTGGCTTATGGTGGTCTCCTTCGTCTCCTCCTCTCCACATGTCTGTTCCCTGAGCACTGTTGCAGGGCTGGAAATAACATCTCCGTTGTACAGTAAATAGAATTTTGAAGATGAAAGTACATTTCTTTTCTCTGATAGCTTCAAAAGCAGCATTCAGTATGTCATTCCCATAATGTTTTTCAACTTTTGAGACATCTTGCTTGTCTTTCTCTTCTTCCTCCAACCAGCATCCTCCGACAGAGATGTGACTGAGCATTTCTTCTCAGAGAAACAGTTTCCCTGATTGTCTCCTTCTTGGCAAATCTATTACATTTTTAAAGGCTCTGCCTTGCGTGAGGTGGATGCTAGAGCCTGAGGAAACAAGTGTGTCCTTTGGAGAAAAGAATTTCAAACTGATGCCTGATCTAGCCATGCAGGTGATGTTTATTGAGCCCCCATAATATTGAAGGCCTTGCTGAAGTCATTATAGTCACAATGATGAAGAAGATGGGCACATCCCATCCACTGGGGGAGACAAAGTGTAAACAAATCACTCTATCAGTAGTAATAACTGCTAGGAAGAAAAATGAAGCAAGGTAAGAGCACAGAGGTGTATGAGTGTGTGTGTGTTGGGGGGTGGAGGTGTATATGTCTCCTTTACCTGGAGGGGTCAGGGAAGTTCTCACAAAGGAGACATTTGAGTAGAGATTTGAATACAGAGAGAAACAGCCCTTGGGGCCATCTGGAGGAAGAGTCATCCAGACCAAGGGCACAGCAAAGGCCCAAGGTGGGAACGAGCTCAGCATTTTCTGGGAACTCTAAGGAGACTGGCTGGAGCACAGTGGGCAATGGGGAGAGGGATGGAAAGTGAGGCTAGAGGAGGGGGACAGGAGTCAAGGGCCTCACGTGCCTTGGTAAGGAGCTTGCATTTTAATTGAAAACAGAAACCACTGGAGGATTTTGAGCAGGAGAGTAACTATGGTCTGATTTTTGTTTTTAAAAAGATGCCTCTGGCTACCATAGGAAGAAGGGATATGTTTGAAGAGGGCAAGAGGAGAAGGGTTGTCTCATTAGGAGTCAGTTGCAGGAGCTCATGGAGAATCTGATAGAGTGGTCTGGGTGGGGCAGTGTGGTGGGGGTGGAGTGGTCGGTCCTGTGTGCGTGCATGTAGGTGTGTGCACAAGGATGGTGAAGCAGGAAGCGATGGCACTCCAAGGCAAAGTGAGAGCCAGAGTAATAGCTCAAGTATGGAAATCTTGCTGTGTTTGCAGAATGGAAGCAGAAACGAACAATTGTTGAATTCTTAGCTGCGGCATCCCACTGCACACTCCTTTTATCTGTGTGAGGTTGGCTCTGTTGTTATCCGTCTTTTGTGGTTGAAAAGGGCATGGCTCAAGAAGTTACCCAACTTGCCCAATTCTCACAGCTGATGTAAGGGCAAGCCATGACATGAACTTGGGTTTGTTTGACCCCAAAGTCCATAATGCCATCAGGCTCTACAATACATTTCATGTAAAAGAAGCCTCATGCTTGCTAACAGTGGTCCATGGCAACTGGCGTCAGAATCCTCTGAGGAGCTTATTAGAAATACAGATCCCTATCCACGTCCTGACCCAACTTGAACTTACTGAATCAGAACCTCTGAGGGCTTGAGAACCACCTCCGTAGGGGATCAAAATTCATTCCAATGACCACTCCTTCTACTCCAGCCTTGGCCTCAGTGCCTGAACTGTTCCAAGAGCTTGTGAACATCTGTCTTCCTATTGTTTTGAATAAGTTATGCATTCACAAGGATCAAAAATCAAAATGACTTAAAGTGATAAACATTGTGAAGTGTCACTTTCAATCCTGTCCCCAACCACTTTGTTCCTTCTAATCTCCCAACAGGAGTAAATACCAGTAGTTTCTTGTGTATCTTCCACTGTTTTCTTCAGCAAATAAAAGTATACATTCTTATTATCCCCCTTTCTTAGACAAAGGTAACATGCCATAAACTGTTATGTACCTTGCTTTAAAAAAAAATAATATACTCTAGAGGTCTTTTCACATACACATGTAGAAAGCATCCTTATTTTTTGAATAGCTCCATAATATTCCATTGTGTGGATACATCAGTTTCTTTAACCAATTATGTGCTAGCCTTTTGCTGGTGTTTCTTTCTAATCTAGAGCAGCAGATTTTCACCCCCTCTTTACCATCCTGATATGAATTTCTGAGATAATATAACCTACTCAAAGTCAGAATTAAAACAAGAAAATCAGTATGATGCTTTATCTGGTAATACCACAGAGAAATAAAAGTAATTTATAATAAAATAAGAGGTATGTCACTAGGTAAAGTGCTCACATACTGTACCTATGTGCAGACTAACTAGGAATACCACATCCCACATGCAGACTGATACACAGGTGCTTATTGGTGACTCAGGATCTATGAGCACAGTTGCAGCTGGAGAAGTGATTTTCCAAAATGGTGAAACACCAAAGAAAGACACAAAGAAAACCCTCTTGTTAAGGTTCTGAACAAACCAGAAAACAACTTTCTCTTATACTGTAGTTGCACTCCTGGAAATTTCAGTGTTTATTAAAATCATGCAAAAACCTCTTTGTATTTATCATAAAATGGATTTAAGTTCTAGATTCAGGTGATTATAAGAAGATTTTTCTCCTACCTGAGTGTCCAGTGGGTCCTTTGAAAGTCCTGTGGGACACTGGCCAATTCTTCCTTGTGTGGGACTGTCCTGCTCCCTTCCTCTAAATGCCAGTAGGATGCCAAGTCATTGTGACAAAAAAGGAAAGTCCCAACTGTTCAGTATGCCCCCAGGGGCAATTTCCTCTTCTGCTCTGAGAATGGCTTCTTTGGTGTCTCCTCTGGATTCCATTCCTTAGACCAGGACCAGGTGAGCATTTCTAAAACACTCACCTCTGTTTCATCATGTTTCACTTCTGCTCAAATCCCTCCAGCAGCTCTTCATTGTGGCAGAACAAGTGCGACATCCTCAGCTGATAGAACAGAGTCTGCAGGTCTGCCCATGGAAGGTTCTGCTTCATCGAGAGTTGGGTGTTGATATCCAACTTTTGAGTGAAAATGGCAAGTAGGACCTGATGCCTAGTGCTGCTCTTGGCAAACTGGAAGTCTTCCTTGGTCCCTTGTCCTGATGTGGCTGAATGAACCCCCTGCTCTGGTTTGGAGACCCTCCTTTAAGTGTTTGAGTGTCTTTGGATAACTGGCTAAACCTTTCTGAGCCTCTTCTGTTAAGTGAGAGTATGGGAATAGACAGCTGAGAGATCCCTTTCAGCACTGATTTTTGTGATTCTGGAAAGGATGGTAGAGTTTGTAACTGATAGGACTTCAAATTGGTGACACTTTGAGTTCTGATTTTATTAATGTCAGATAGTTTAAATATTTTTTATTTTTGAGAGAGTAGGAACTGTTTAGTGGAATCTCTCTCAAATGTATTGTGCATAATGCTCATTTAAGATGGACTATGTGTAAGTTATAAATGCTCAAGATGCTGTGATTCTCTGGGGCAGTGATTCCCTGTGCCGAGGCTCCTCTTCCAGTTGCCCTGAAATGCCTGAGAAGTTCATCTGCATAAGGCTGGAAGAGAATAATGACTTTGTCATAAAATGTCTTGTGACCTTGGTGCCCAAGTGGCCCTCAATATAGTCCAGCAGTCAAGTTGTTGTTTATATATGACTAAGCTATATTACATTGCAGTGCCTCAATTTCTCATCAGTTAATAGGAATAACAATAATATGAATGTTATAGGTACTTTTTCTTCATACACACTACAGTTGACCTCTTGTCAAAGTCTGTAATTATGCATTTATCATTATGGTTTTTGGAGTAAACCCTGTCTCCCTTGATAGTGTATAAACTCCTTGAGGACAGGTGACTGGTTTGTTCACCACTGGGTCTCTGGCACATCCTACTGTCCTATCAAATAGATGCTTGACAGTAATTCACTGGATGAATGAGGGAATGCATGAAGGCTATTATCATATAGAGACCATATTGATAACGGAGGTTTGGAGGTTTACAAATAAAGGCTAGTATACTTTCACTCACAAATATATTTAGTCATTCATTTAGAAAGAAGGCTCCTGGGGTTTGACAGGAAAATTATTTTTCTCCCATCCCCCAGTTTGAGCCGCAAAGCTATCCCGACCATTTGCCCCGGGGTCAGGCCGCGCTTGGCTCGGGTTGGAAGTGCTAGCACACTTCCACAGACCGGAGGTGTGCACAGAAGCGGAGAATTCATTATAACCGGTTAGTCATCCGTGGAGATTGTAGACGCTGCCCGTGGGCGGGACGCACCTGGCGCTTCCCGGGTAGGGCCTGTTCCCTGCGCTGCGCCCCGAGGTGGGCCCACAGGAGCCCGGGCTCTCCCCGCACTCAGAAAATACACCAAGGGCCCCTGGGCGGCCCTTCTCCCCGCTTAGTCAACAGTGAGATCCATCCCCACGTGTACTGGGGTAACTTTTTGCAGGGAGGCTGGGCAAGAGAGCCGGCCTGGATTTTCGCCCGACACCACCAGGCGGAAGCTGGAGCCCACCCTCGCTCTCTCCCCCGAAAGCTGAGGGAGCTGAGGCTGAAGGCGGGTGACGGGGAAGAACCCAAAGCCCTTGTAGGAGAGAGTCATGCAAGCATGCGAACCCAGGCGGCGGACGCCCTGGGGGACCCGGCGACATCAGGAGCGTGAGGCTCGAGTTGCGCTCGCCCGGTCAAGGATGACTCAGCCTCCCTCGGGTCGGTCTTTACAGCTAGTCAGCGCAAGGGCCCCAGAAAGTTCCCAGTCACACCCCAGACCTCTCGCGGGGGCCAGGACTCGGAAAGCTGGGTCCGGGCTGGGGGCGGCGGCGGGAGAGGCTGCGGGGAAGCCTGGTTCTCCGGGCGCCCAGGGCTTCCCCGTCTTCCTTCCTCCTCGCCTCCGCTTTGGCGAACCGCGGAACCGCACCTCCTGCCCCGAGGGTGGAGGTCGGAATGGGGAGCGGGTGAACCCCGGGCCTCAAAAGACTCTTATTTCCGAAATCCAGGGAGTCCGCCAGTCAGGATGGACTTGGAGCCGCAGTGCTTCGCCTCTCGGCCCTGCCACTCGCTGCGGTCGCGCGGGCCCCGGGCCTTCGCTGGCCAGAGAGCCAGCTGCCCGGCAGGCCGGCGGGTTTCGGGCACGCCAGGGCGGCTCCAGTGTGGCCCAAGCCCGGAGCCCAGCGCTCGTGCGCCCGCGTGGCGCGGACGGCGGCGCAGCGGGCGGCCGCGCAGCAGTGCCCACGCCAGACCACCAAGCCCCGGTCCCAACCCCACCGCACTCCGCCCCACGCGACCCTGTCCGCCACCGCGAGCCCTGGCCCCCTCCTTAGACTTTGGCCTCTTCCCCGCACCCCTGCCCTCCGGAAAACTGCGCGGTGGGGCGAGGGGTCGCGCCACCTCTGGGCTCCGCAGTAAACGACCCTCCGCCGGTGACTCGGCCGAGCCCTGCACTCCTGCCTGCACCCTCACCCTCAACTGGCGCGGGGCGCGGGGGTCTCGGGGGTCGGCCCGGGGCCAGTCCAAGAGTGGTGCCCGAGGCGGCGGACTGCGGAGTTGTAAAGAACTCGGCGGCCGCAGTGGGCCGGGCGGGGCAGGGCGCGCTCTGGCGCGGCCAAGGACACTGGAGTTTGCGAGTCCCCGCCCGCGCGGCGCCTCCCGCCCTCGCCACGGCCCGCCGGACTCCCGGGGCCGCCGAGGCGGGGCTGGGCGGCCGCCGCTGCGAGAGGCGCGTCTCCCTGCCTCCTCCCCCGCCTGCCTCCCTCTCCACCTCTCTCCCCTCCCTCCTCCACCCCGCCATCCGCCGCCCCCCCACCCCCGCTCCTTTTTCTGCTCCCAAGTGCGCCGGGCGCGCGAGAGGCAGGCGGGGCGGCGCGGAGCAGGCAGCCTAGCGCTCTCGCCCACCGCCCGCTCGGCGCAGCTTCTCGCGGTCGCTCTTGTCGCCGCCGCCGGCGCGTCGGAGGGAGCCCAGCATGGCCGGGCCAGGCTGGCCGCGCCGCGCGTCTCGGGGGGCCTCGGCACTCCTGGCCGCCGCGCTTCTCTACGCCGCTCTGGGGGACGTGGTGCGCTCGGAGCAGCAGATCCCTCTCTCCGTGTAAGTGCCGGGTCCTGCGCCGCTCGGGGAGGGGACCCGGCCGCCCACGACCCGCTGTGTCCAAGTTTGGGCTCCTGCAGGTGCGGCGGGGCAGAACCTGCCGCGGGCGTCCGCCTCGCCTCTCGCACCTGCCGGCCGGGACCCGCGTGGGGTGGCGAGTCTGGGGTGGGATCCCCTGGTCCCCTCCCCGGGCTGGAGAGTGAGACCTGGAGAGGCTCACCTCCAGTGACAGCACCAACTTTGAATCCTGTTTACCGCATCCAACTTCCATGGGCCGTTTATTTACCTACCTCTTTGCTATCTTGCTATCTCACTTCTTTTGGGGGAGGGGGGAGGAGGAATTCTTCCGACTAGTCTTTGCCAGGTGTTGCCCAGTTTGGGTGATCAAGTTTTCAGGTAATTATTAAAATAAAATTCAGTGATCTTTCCGGAGATTCTGGGAGACTTTGCGCATTCTGAACTATGTGACCCCCCTCGGACCCCCTCCCGCTCTGCGCTCTGCAGTTTGGTGCTGTTAGTTGTTACCGAAGCGCTTTCTTTCTTTCTTTCTTTCTTTTTTTTCCCTCCAGTGTTATATTGCCCTACTCCTTCAGCCACAGCCCCGTGTGTGCATGTTGCGTGCATGTTGACTGTGACACGGTGTTACATTTGTTCTTGTGCCCTTTTTCCCTGTAGGGTGAAGCTCTGGGCCTCTGCTTTTGGTGGAGAGATAAAATCTATTGCCGCTAAGTACTCCGGCTCCCAGCTTCTGCAAAAGGTAAGGTTTCTGTGGTGGCAGGAAGCGATGATTTTTCCAGCACAGAAAATGGAGGCAGATTTAGTTTTCCAAACAAACGTGAACCCCGAGCAGCATCAGTTATCAAGAGGTGTCTCTGGTCCCCCGGTTTCTTGACAATGTACCTACCGTGCAGTGACTTCTCCCTACCAGCCGGTTATTTTTAGATGACACTTGATTCTAAACACAAAGAAAAGCAGGATACTCATTGGCACTGTCCTGGCTGGGGCTCGGAAACTGAGTGTTTTTGCATGGCTCTCCTCTCAGTGTCGGTATTGCTGTTTCAGTGTGAGAGCAGATGCTCCTCTGGCCAAAAAATGCTAACTTCATCCAAGGGGCAGAATCAGTGCCTATGTTATGATGGCTTTCACCTTGCTTGCGTTGGAGGCTGGGGTTCAGTGTATCAGAGAAAGATGCTGCACTATTGTTTGTCATCCCTGCAGTTGTACAATCCCATTATTCCCCAATCATCTAGACCCAGGGCTGGGATGCATTACATCATTACAGATAAGGAGAATGAATGTGGTTATCTTTCCACTCAGCTGCACTGCTGGGTAATAACCTATGAGAGTAGTCCACAAACTTAAGAAATTGGTCTGCGTCCATATAATTCTGGACAGTAATGAGAATAGAGAATTGATTATTAGGCTTTTATCAGAAGCTGCATCAATTTTAATTCAAACAGGCAAGCATTATGCTTAAAATTACATTGTGAGATATATGGTCCTTTCCCTCCCCTCCAGGAAAAAAATGGGCTGGGGAGGAGAGATTAGAGGGGTTAAAAGAATTTTAAGTTAACAAATCAACAGGATTAATCCAAGAATTGTTTCAAAGATAGAAATAAAATTGGCCTTTAGAGGATAATTCTATGAAAATGGGTACAAACAGCTTAAATTGTTAAGTTAACTTTTAAGCATTTTAAAATGTGCTTTTTGGGCCAATGTAACATATGTGTCATGCATGCTGCCTGGTAACCAAGTACGTATTTTATTTATGGCATTCTGCTTTAGCGAGTAGTGTTTTTGGGGACATTATATGAAACGGTTTGTCACATAAAATCCATATATCATAATGAAGCATCAGCCCACAACGGAATGACAGAGATTAGTCTGGTTTAAAAATTGCCAATAGCCGTATTCTCTGAAACTGTGGAAAGGTTGTTTGCTCAATTCTGTTATTTGGGGACGGAGTTCATTGAATTATAGGCAATTGATAAAAATTTGAAGTTATGATTTGCCTTTATGGAAGATGATAATTTACATACCCGTGACCCACCTCTTAGTTTATAGGAGTTGCCTTTTTGCTAGTATTCTTTTAATCTGGACCAGTCTGTACCCTGCTTTGGCATTTTGCCTGTGTGTCAGATGTTTTATGTGAAGAGTTCTGGCCTATTGCATTGCCTGTGTATTTTCCTTATGCTTTTAAAGAAGAGAACATTTTGTATAACTTTATTGAAATTTTTCATCTGCATGTTGTAGTTTAGTTGCAGCACCTCTGAAAGTATCCCTTCAGAGCCAGTAAATGTTTTTCTGGTTGTTCTTACGTATCTTCTATCTCACATTTTGTAGGGAGCACATGAAATATATTTTTTCCTTTTCTCTGAAGTTAACACACACACAAACAATGGACAAAACCCCATCAACCACATTATTGACTACTCTATAACAGCAAATTGGAATAAGCTAAAATGCTTCTCTTACCTTCTCATCAGCATCCTTTCTGATATTGAATTCACAAGCCTTGCTTTGCTTTGCCATGTTTGCAGCTTGACAATTGGGTAATTATTTCCAGCTGTTTATGGCTTTGTTGTTTCTTCCTGTTGCCTGGCGTTTTGTAATCTGATGCGAGGGGAAGGTGAGGTGTTGCTGGGCATTAGGTTCCAGGATGGACATCTGCTCTTGTGTTTAGATTGCAGTCCCTGGCCATGGAGTCCTGAGACATCCATGGCTTTGGCTTGCTAGGGGAGGACTTCCACGAATAATGAGACAGGGCATGGTAGACAAGTTGGGGAGCATTTTTGCAGGTATCGCTTGTCTGTCTTGGTCCATTGCCCCCAAATATGATTGTATTTTTAAAATCATCAAAGAACATTGATTTAGAGCGCTCAGGGTATGAATGAGAAAAGATGCGAGGTGCTCAGCGTGTGGGGAGGTGTAACATCATTTGGAAAAGAAAGGAGACCGTTGCCTTTCTCTTGATTATTTTCAAGTTTCTGGTCATTTACACAAAGAATAACTCCTCTGAATCAAAACGCTAGGCACCGTCCCATCATGTCACTGCATCCTTCACAATTAAGATACTCTCAAAATGAGTTAGAAAACTTGATTGAGAAATGCATTAACACTGTATGTAGTAAGGGGACTCAAAGGTGATAACACTATGTTACATAATAGACTAAGTATATTTTTAAGACATGGGCATTTAAACTTGATTTTCAGTTAAGTAAGGTATATTGTATACCATTGTACAATTTTCTGTACTCTATGTAGTTTCCCTAATTGACACTTTATGTTTTGAATTGATATAGTATGTTCATTTTTAGAATGGGAGTTTAGTAATTTTTGCACTAAGGCAAAAACTTTACAAAATAGTTATTGTGAATATAAGTTAAATAATAATTGGTCATGTATTTTAAGGTGTTTGGAGACTGGGAAAACTGCCATTTTTGGTAACAGGTTTTTATTAGGTAATATAATTGCAGGTAGCAGTATTATCACCGACTTCATCAACATAAATACAGCTATTTAACAATATACCTCATTGTCATGGCTTCAGAAAGGAGCATATTTTATCAGTTGTTTCTTTGTTTAATACCATGGCTTTCATTACTTTAGCTTATGATAATTCATTTGGTATCCACTGCCAGACTTTTCCTATTTTTTCTTCTTTTTATCTTTGCTGAGCACAGAAATAGCAATCTATTAGTTCCTTATAATGAGGATATTTTTGATTTTGTAAAATACTGTAGTTCACATTTTAGCAAAGTTTAGTGTTTCTAGTACAGAATGGAAGAATGTGGGACTTGCAGACAGAGTCGATATTGATAGGTTTTATAGTTGGTATAGGATAGCGGGCCCCTGAAAGGGGAGTGCTGGTGAGCGGCTGTGTGCCTGTGTCCTACCTTCCTTAGCTGGCAGGTACTGCAGGGTTTCCATGCACCTCAACTTTTAATTAACTTTCTTATTTGACATATTCATGCCAGTATTCAGCTGTCTCTATCTTGCTTCATTTTTTCCCAAAGAATGTGCTTTGTGTAGGTTCTTTCGGGGAGGCATAGTTTCATTACCTCTCTATTTTGGGATTCAGTGAGATGCATTCTAGTAGATCTGGTAACCTAGGCTGTTAAACTCATGGGCTCCACACCTTTAACATTCACAATTTAAAGGTATTAAACCAGTGTGATTCTCATTTCATCCTCCTTAGGGAGAATTTGGTAAGAGCCAGATTTGTCACTCTATTTAGTTCTGCATTCAAAGAAAGCACGTTCATGGGAATGAAGGGTTCCAATCACATTTTCCAGAATCATGATGATAAATACACAGTGGAAATACAGGTACTGTTTGTTTCTGCCATTAATGCTAGAAAAGAATTGACATTTACCTTGGATGCCTCATGTAGCACTTATCAAACATGCACTCCGTAGAATGCATAACCAGGATTTTGTGTTATCAACTATTTATTGAGAGGGTGGGTTTACTACATGAATGTGACGTCTCTTTCCACAGGACGGAGTCAGCAAAGTAAAAGGTTGGTTCTTTAAGCCATTTTGATAATTACGACTTTTCATCAATGTGGAAATCGATGGACTTTTAAATAATTGAATAGGAGCATTCACTTATCAGGAATTGGGTAGCAGTGTTGTGTTGCCTGTAGGAAGCCTGACACTACAGATTGCTTTATAGGGGAGGCGCTACTTGACTGAACAGTTTTGTTGAATAAACTTAGTTATTTGTCATCTGAGAGATTAATGCATTCAACCTATGCTGCCTATGTTTTAATTCACGGAACCGCTTCAATTACTGGACTCTTCCCTAGCAGATGATTTTTCAAAGTCTTGAAATATTGGAAATGACAGTTTTCAATCTTTCAGGGCAGTTTATTGGTCTCGTTAGCCCAATCACCAGGACATCAGCAGAGCAGGCTAAACCAGTTAGAATTCAGTTCGTGTGTCATCCCTGCACATACGTCTAATTGCATTTGTACACTCATACATGGTCACTTGCTGACCAGATCAAGTTCTTTTTGTCTGGCTTTGCTAAGTTTTGGTCTGAGCCTCTTCTGTCCATTTCTTTTTCTTTCCTTTTTTTTCTTTTTCTGAGAGTTTCTTTTCTGACAGATACATTTCTGCTTTGCTTTTTCTCTCATTAGGAACTGCTGCAGCCTGCATTGCTCCGACTTACAAGTGCTAGTCAAAATTAAGGGAGATGAAAACATAGGCATGGTTTGTCTGCGGCAAACTCAGATTTTTAATTCCAATGTGGTTATTAATTTTGATCACTTACCCTGGTGATCTCAGACTGGTTTTATTTTATTTTATCTTATTTATTCTAATAGCAGTGTGCTTTTAGGCAAACATGTGAGAACCAAATCACCTAGTAATAATAAAATCTGTGAGACATGGGCAAGCACAAATAATGTTTCTAGTTGTGATGAAGACATGGCCGTGTATCAGGATGAACAGAAGTAAAAGAAAGGTGAAACCATTACCCTGATCACCTGTGGTCCTGCCAGATGTCTCATTGTCCTGTAGTTTGGAGCACATATTCATGGAAATAAAGTTTGGGATTTTAGTCTTTGATCGATCCTCACTAGGTGTTTAGTGCTCCCACGTACACTGAACATTAAATGACTTGGTGTGTTGAGCTTACTTAAAGAGACATACATTTTCACAAGGATCCTTTGTTTCTGGTCTGCCATTAATCCAGATCTGTCATCACAGATACCAACAAATGGGCTTTATTCTTTATCTAGGTAAACGTTCTCTGTCAGATGGTAGTGGCATTTATTTCGGGGGTCCCCCCATCTTTTGCAGTCATACTGCTTATTGAAACAGCTTCCTGAGTTGAGACCCACAGGGTGTTCTAGACAGAGACGTTTAGCAGATTGCATATTCCCTGAGACACTGTGATTGGACTTAGAGGCCTGCAATGGCTGTGACTGAGAAAAAAAGGAAATAGATGTAAATGCCAGCCTATGAGTTAGTATATAAGATTGCCCCTACCCCTTTTAATGTAATTTTTATACAAGAGGCATAATGGCCTATACTTCATCTCCAGTGACTGCAGTGATGCTTTTGTGTATCATGGAACAAGAGGAAAAGTTCCTCATGTCAGGCCCTTGGCTATATCGATAGAATCTTCATCAGCCCTCTTTGGTCCATGAAACAAAAGTGAGCTTCTCCTTCAAGAGAAGAAAATGATACAGGAAGAGGAGGAGGAAGTTTGATTTCTGAGTATTAAGTGACCAGCAGACTGAGGTGGTTGCTTCTTAAATGTAAAGCAGGCTCGAAGACCCCTCTCTGACACAGTCCAGCCTGATCATGACGACTCTCGGCAGATGAGGCATCTGCACAGCTGATGTGTTTAGGGGATTTCTACGTGTGTAGTCAGCATGTCTGCTTTTCAGAAGAAAGTTATTTTACAACTACAGCTTTGAAAAGGGTCCAGCATGTCTTCAATAAATGGTAAACGTTTTAATTTCCATTTACTTTGAAACAACACTCATTGGGTGCTCATTCCAAGGCTGTTTAAATAAAACATCACATTTATAAGGTGTATTATGGTTATATGTTGCAGAGCTTACTGGTTACCCCAAATCAAGATTACAGAAATAAACAACTCAATAGCCAAATTATGAATGGACATTTCAAGGCCATATTGAAAAGGAGAGCATTATCTCTTGACAAGAAATAGATGGCTATTTCCTCACTTTGTGCACATCCAAGTATTTATCTTGGCACCCGATATTGGAAAACAGTACCCTCCCAAGGTTAAAAGAGCTGTTATCCATGTAAATGATCTGGACTGGCAAGTTGGGCAGGCCTGCAAATGGTTACGGGTTCGCAGACCAGATCTCTGGTTATCCACTTTAGGTGAAGCAACTGCCTGTCGATATTTGGGGCTTGCACATGTCATTACCATTATATTTGTTAAGTTTGTGCATACGTGCATATGCCAGGAGAAACGGATGCTGTTCACAGAGTGTGCCAGATGCTGCCGGCTGATGGGGAGGACTGTTCTTGTCCTCTTGGACTGCTAGTGAGAGGGGGTTGAGGGAACAAACCAGGGTGCTAGGACAGAAATGAGTTACCCAGTGTGCCAGGCTCGGGTTTGTCCCGCCTCTGAGATTTTTTGCAGCAGCTGCAGCAGAGGATCTGCTGAGACCTGGACCAGCTACATAATTTGTGGGGCCCAGTGCAAAAGGAAAATATGGGACCCTTTGTGAAAAAATTATGAAGAACGTCAAGATGATGACCACAGAGCATCACAGCAGGCACGGGGCCTTTTGGGCTGGGCAAAGTCCCCTGCAGGACAGACCTTGCTTGTTTGGGCTCTCTCTTTTCCCTCCTGGGTAGCCCATCTTCTCATTCTGTTTTAATGTTCTGGCCACAGTCAGTCATGGAGGTGTCCTTTCCCCATCTTTGTTCATCATCATAATAGGTACAAAGCTTGGAGCATTTTCAGAGACACATCTTGGGAGATTCAGTGTTGTTGAAGGAAAGGTCACTGGCTTAGGAGCTGTGGTGTTTGTCTCCTTATCTTTTCTGTAGGCATTTCCTGAGAGGCTTTGGGCAAATGGTCTAATATAATAGTAAAACCAGGTAGCATTTATTCCCTCTGTCGTTTCTGCGTTCCTGGTACACAGTAAGTATTTCACATAAGTCTTCCTACTAAATTCTCTCAACAACCTAATGAGTCAGGGACTACCATTCACCCCACTTTTCAGATTTAGAAGTTGAGGCTTTTAGAAGCAGCCTCCTCCAGGTGACCAAGCTGGTCTTCCAGAGTCTGCTTGCCTGGCCACAGTGTGATTATATCTGCTTGTCTTTGTGTGACCTTTTCCATCTCAGTTCCTGTTTGAAAACACTGTGAATAATACCTGAGTTTCTCTACCTCATGGGTGTTTGGGAGGATTAAATGAGACAACATCTGGGAAATTACTTCTGAAACAATTAAAGACTGGGAAAACAGCTGAGAGGAGAAAGTTTGGAGTCAGATGGACTTGGCGTTGAGTCCCAGCTCTGCCATTTCCTAGCTGGGTCACCTTGCAAGTGTGACACTTCTGAACCTGCATCCTCCAGTGTGAAAGAAGATCAGTATCTTCTACCTCAAAGGCTGTGGTGAGGATGAAATGAAATAAAATACATGAAGCACTTAGTGCCTGGCATGTAGAAGCTTCCTGTTATTATTACTGGCCTCAGACGAATACAAGCTCTTTAGATAACCTTCACTGAGCGTCTGTGGGGCCTGGGTCCATAGACATAAATGAGCAAGCTTGTGAACGGGTGCATGAGTGCTGGGTGCTGGCATGCAGGAAGGTGGTCCCACCTGGCACCTGACCGGGAGGAGCCTGGGGAACCAGGTACTTTGGAACAGGAGGAGGCCGCTGTGGACCCAGCCGCTGCCCAGACCTTCACTCTTCTTCTTGAGGTAAGCTCCCCTCCCCCTGAGAGTCGGGGTGTTGCCCACAGGAGGAATGGAGTCTTGAGGAGCCTCTTGAGGGTCTTCCTGTTACCCTCTCCCTGGCTCGCCCTGCTATGCAGGCTGTGGGTCAGGCTGAGGAGGGACCAAGCCTCCCTGACTGCTCAGAGTGAGGACTGAAGCCACAGGAGAGACAGTGCGCCCAGCGATTTGATTTCCGTGCTGTGGGAGCACGTCCAGAAGCCAGCCGCAGACACTCATTAATCCCAGTGTTCTCTTGGACAGTATTCCGGGCATTTCCTCCATGAGAATTCTTCCTGCTAGGCTCTCGGAGGACTCTAGACTTCTCCTAACAGCTTCCTGGGGGAATGGTACTGATGACCAGCTCGGGGACGAGTCACCTCACCGGGCAGTGTGGTCTTTCCTCTAGTCAGGGGGCAGGGAGGTGCAGCAGCGCGTGGGGACTGCCATCAACCACCCAATCACAGGAGGCTCTGAAGGGCAGCTTTGTTCCTCTTCCAACTGGCCCTGCCCGCCTCCTCTCCAGAGCTTCCTTGGCACCTTCTGTTGTTGTGTTTTGGCCTTTGAGCATCTGCAGTCCTCTATGCTCTCCTTAAAGATGTTGAATGAGTGACATGTGCCATCCCTCTTTGTGTAAACGTAGGCACCAACACTTTGAAATCGTGGGGGAAGGGATGCTATTGTGGTTGCATAACTTTTAACGATTGTTTATGCATAAAGCCATTATAGTCAGCAGTGAAAGTCAGATGTCAGTGACGAAAGTAAATGTGCAAAAGCTTTGGTGGTTTTGCTTGGACCAAATAGTTCAGAAAATTGCCCAAGAATCGTTTGTGCCTGGGAATGTTACAAAACTACAAAGTCTGGCTTCACTGGTGGCTTTTTGAAATCCACCAACGTCATAACCAGCTCAGGTGAACAGATTGTTCACTGGGACTGGAGAGGAAAGAAATGGGCTTTTTTGAAGGAGTGTTTAATGAGCCAAGCATTCTTCGTATTAAAGTAGATAATGTAAGGCATCTGATGTGGTCCTTTGTTTCACTTGGAGGTGGTTGGCCTATGTTACCTACCTCTCAGAGGTGGGGCTTGCAGCTCAGGGAGGTGGAGCACTTGCCACGTGGTGGGGCTGGACTCAGGCTGGAGTGTGTTTTGACCCTCAAGCCTTTGACTTTTCTTTGCAGCATGTGGGCTGATTCTATCTGAGCACAAGCTTCATTCTGGTTTTCAGGACATCAGCAAAATGAGAAGGGTCCTGGTGGGTGGGATGCCGGCACCCTCTCTGGTTTCTGTCCCCCAGACATGGTGTCCTCAGGTGGGGTTTTGGGACATGTGCTTTTTTGGCAGTGAAGACTGACTTTCTGGACATCTTGCCCCCGCAAGGCTGGAAAGGACTTCCTCTGCTCCGTGTGGGCTGGTGCTGAGGTGGGCCGGGAACAGTTCCTAAGGGAGACTGGGCAGGTTGACTGGAGTGGTCCTGGCTGGCAGGGGAGAGGTGGTGATGTTGGGCACCTTATGCCTCTGCTTAGCCTGGAAGGCAGGGCTGCCAAGGAAGAGAGTATTTTCCTGAGAAGGATGTGGTGTAAGCTAAGACACGAGGCCTCAGCTATTGTGCAAAAGGCAGGGAGCGTTTCCACTCACGTTTTCCTCCAAAAATCAAGACTACACTTCATGTGTCTGCTCAGGTCCCTAAGTATGGTGAGTGAGTGTGTGCCTCTTACACTTGATGATTTGAGGCATTTTCCTGAGACTGGTGTTTGCATTAACAAGGAATAAAACGTATAATTGGCCCTTGGAATGCCCCCAAGTCTAGACCCTCCCATGCTATAAACTTGACCCTGAATTTCCTTCTGGATATCTCTTGGCTCCCAGGAAAGAACCTGCCTGGTTTTAGAAGGATCTAGATTTCTATAACAGTGAGCCATGCACAGCTGAAAAGAGATTTTTAAAAAGGGCATGGGCTTTGGAGTTGCCTTCCACTCTGCCAGTCACTAATTTTACCTCCCTGAGCCTTGGTTTGCTCATGGACAGAACAAAACTAATAATAAAATCACCTGTGTCATAGGGCTTCGGGGAAGGCTAAATGATAGAACACATATGAAGTCATTTAGAGCAATATGTGGCACATGGGAAGCCTTAGTTCTGTGGCTGCTGTCTCATTTATAGTGTCCGCTTCATTATTACTGAAGAGCCACAGAGACTCCTAGAATTTTAGTAACTTTGATCCCATGATGAGTTCATAAGGTTAAGGCAACATACGTCATACACATTTAATGTGACAGGGGCACAGTGGCAAACAGAAGCATTTATTATGTTCCCACGGAGGTGGATTTAAAATTTTTTTGCTTTCTTTCTCAGATTCTCCATATCCTGTCCCTTGTACAGTACAGGTGGGCAGCTGAGGGATTCACTTTTGTTCTTGGTGTAACATTGGATTGTAATTTGCAAAGCAAGGTGAGAGAAACACCAGGCAGGCACTTGACTCTTTGTGCCTGCGCCATCCAAAATGCCTTTTCTATTGTGCTTTGTTGAGGCAGAAGCAGAAAAATAGGATAAAAAGAACAATTGGTGTGGGAGGCAGTAAATCCATTGGAGGTAGGCAGTCTTTGGCCACGAGTCATAACATGTGTTTTTACTCCTAGCCTCCCACCAGTTTCCATTATCACTGAAATTTCTATTAGCACAATATGTCACGTTATGTACAAATAGCTCAACGAGCATAGGTTTTTGCCCTACTGACAAAAATGATGGTCATTCGGCTTCTGGGATAGTAAAACTCAAGTTTGAATGTTCTTTCTTCTTGCATTTTGGCCTGGGCCCCAGTCAGATGCTGTGCTTTTGCACATTAGAAAAGAGGGCACACCTTGAGGGAATCACTGTTAGGCAACCAGTAAAAGGTGTGTGTGTTGATATACATGGTGTGTTTCCCTTTGTTAAAAACTAGTAAGTACTTTAAAATCCCAGGGTCTGTAGCCAAGTTCCAGTATTTCAGAACATCAGGAATCATCTGGTCACCCTGAAATAAGATGTAATCCTCTCAGGGAATGGCTCACAGCTCACTAATCTTTTGAAAAAAGCCAACAATACACATTTCCCAGAACAGGAATTTCAGAATTATGGAGCTGTTTCTGGATTTCCTACTTAAACAGCAAGATTTTAAGTTTTTTTTTTGCATGAAACAAATGTACAAATGCCCTGTGAGTGATGTGAAAAATATGTAGACTTAGAAAGAAATTTAAGGATTATTGATTTTTTTAAAAAATTACTTTTAAGAGAGGCAGTTGGACTTGGAAAGGCAGAACTGTGTAGAAGGGAGAGTCTGGATCTCAGGCCTATCAAGGGTAGAATCCAGTGCTGCTGCTGACTAGTCATTTGACTCTGACAAGTCAGGTGCTGAACCTCAGTGTTCTTACCTGTCAAATGGGCACGATGGCACTAACTTCTAGGATGAATTTGAGAGGTACAAATGAGAATATGCACACAGGATGCTTAGCAATAAGGGCTCATGAGAAGTGTATAGAAAAGATGGGCTGTTGTTGTTGTTGTTATTATTCCCCAGTAGCTGCGCCCACATATCAGGGCATGATGGCTGCTGAAGATAGTAGTTTTTCCACTTGGGGGACAGTTAATATCAGGCCACATGGAGGCTTTCACTAGAGCTGCCCGCCATTGAGCCCCACAAGGTCTTTTTAGGAAGTAATCATAATAATGATGCAGGTACTTTATTTGTATGGTGTGCCATGTGCTTATTTGCATTATTTCATTTATTTCCTCACAAACACTCCTGAGGTTGGTTCTCTTATCATCTCTATTTTAGAGATGCAGAAACCAAGACAGAGAATGTAACTTGGCCCAAGGCTACCCAGTTCCAAGTGGCAAAGACAGGTTGGGGTCCTGGGTCTTGTGAAGCCTGTTCAGCTGCCTGGTCTGGGGTAGGGTCGAGGAGAGGCATCTGGACCAGCAAGTTCTCCATGCTTTGGTCTTAGCCTGCTATTGGCTTATCAGGCTGGCTGGTGGAAACTTCTTTCCTGTCCTTAGTCTTTTCCCCAATGGAGCTTTCAGTCTTTTTAGTACATTGTCATTTGTTTCCATAATACAGAATTAAAAAGGAACAAGAGCTGGAATGAGGGGAGGGGCCAGTGCACCCTCTCTGTTTCTATAGATTTTCCTTTTATTATAATAAAATGATGTTGCTTGTCTTTTGATTTCCTTTGAGGGGGCACCCACCTCTCCCCTCATTAGATCTGACTCTTTTTGAAGCCTTTCTGAGAATCTCATTGATTTTGGTTATATTTCCCTTTGTGTATTCCCCATGAGGGTAATGGATGATGGTGTGAAAGAGCCAGCTTGGGCTCTGGGACCTTGGTACAAGACAGATCTGGCTTTGAGATCTAGCTTGGCTCTTGTTAGCTTCACTTCTGGGCCTCAGTTTCCTTATCTGTAAAATGGGGGTGATGGTGAGGTTTAGTTATGTGGTTGTGTGGCATCAGTCTTAGCACAGAACCGGATGTCTGTGCCCAGTAAATTTTAGCTCCTTGATTTTTGTCATCCCCACTCTTTGTCTATCTTTCCTGGATCTTTGTTGGTGGTTATTTTTCTTTTATTTTTCGCAGAAGCCACAGTTATGTTTTTCTGCATGATTGACAGCTAGCTTGAAGGCTGCAGTCCTTGGACCCACAGGGTCAATTTTATTTTGCATGAAATGAGCCTGGCAGATCTGTCCATGCCCCTGGCAGTTCTGGGGAAGTGTGATATCCTGAGGACCCTTATCTCTTTTGGTGGGGGTTAGGGGTGTGGAGAGGGAGGCAGGTGAGCTAGACCAGAAATTCCTGAAGGGCAGGCTCGCACTTTCTGATGGGAGAGGGTCCTCCTCTGGCACTTAGCATAGAGCTACCTTTGGGGTGGGCTTCAAAGGCTGTTTGTGGAATGCATGAATGTACAGATAAACAAAGGAGCCTTTTCCTGATGTTCACACTTTGGTGATGGGAATAACGCTGTTGAGCACAGGTCAAAACTAGGTCCTTCACATCCCTTTTCTCATCTACGCTCCAATGCTGGATTTTATGAGCCCCTAGCACCAGGTGTATTTGCTGCAAAAAGTCAGGGCTGCCTCCCAGCTACAGCAATCCAGCTGTGAAGCCCTGCAGGCGGGTCCTGTGCCCACAACCAGCTATGTGCCAGCAGGGACTGCCAGACATCTGAGCCAGCTGGTCCTCACTTCTCTCAGCTTGTGACCCTCTCCTTGTCCCTGGAGAGTATCCTTGCCCATCTCCATCAGCACCCTGAAAACACTGCCCAGTTTCCCCACTCTGAAGCCTCCTAGCCAGGCAGAGGGGTCCCGGCGCCTCCGCAGCGCCAAGTTGAGCAGCTGCGGCCGGAGCACCGCAGTGCCGGGCGGGTGGGGCGGGTGTGCGAGGAGCACCAAGCGAGACTGATGGGGCCGCTGCAGCCGCCACCATCAACCTGGGGGCGGCAACTCGGCAAAGGCAATTAGGAAGCTGCCGCAGCTAATTCCATGAAGCACTCAAACGCCACATTCCCAGTGAATGTGAATTTTAATTTCTACCCCTTTCACCTTCACATGTGGTCATTACCTGGCCTTCTCAGAGGCCCTGCTGTCATCAAGATGCTGCATGGTATTTGCTGAGCATGATGTCACCTTCTCTGTGCAGCTTCCTTTTATTTTACACTTATTTGTTTATTTGTTTAGTTATTTTGTACATCCCTGGGACTGGGTTTCTGAGTCTGTGCACTGCAGACACTCAGGAGCTGCATCTTCAACTGCTGCATACACCTGCAGCATCCACGAAGCAGCGCTACCCACTCCTGGGCTGCATCCCAGCTGCACCCTGCGTCCAGCACCTCCACACAGGAGGAGACCTTGTGAGAGGCCATAAAGCAAGTTTGGGTAATTTGCATTTGTGTCCTGCAGGTACAATTGTCCACTCTCTTTTCTCAGCCTGGCCCATGGATATGATGAAATCCTGCACCAAGCACAGTCCCTCTGAGATAAGGGGGAGCAGCTGGCTGGGAAGTGGGAATTAAATTATATGGATTTAATGGGGGTCAGTTTTGCCAAAAGCTCTTTAGCTCCAGCCCCCCTCCCCTCTTCCTTATTATCGGATCCAACAGATTATTTGAGGTTTTTGGAGAGTCTCATGTCTGGCTCCTCCCTAGGACTTTATTCTGTGGAGACCGTGAAGCTTCTTGGATGACTTTTGCTTTGTGGAGCACTCCGTGTTATATCACACTCAGAATTTGCTGTGCAGTCCCATAGTCTCCAGAATCTGATGCCCCCCTTCTAGCATCCTGCCAAGCCTGACTACTCACTTAGAAGGAAACAAGAAGATGTCCTAGTTGGGGCAGATCTTGGGAACCAGCCCCTCCAGCTGTAGGTGCTCCCGGTCTGGTAGCGTGCCCCAGTGAATCAGGAACAGGCCAGGCCTGGAGGACTGGCGTTTCCCCTCCCAGGCCCCGGCTTGTGCAATGATCAGGGCATTGAGGCCACAGAGGGGAGGAAGGCTCCCTGTCTCACAGCGGGCTGCTTGAAGAACAAAAGGAGGCAGCCTCTAGCCCCATGTCCCTCTACTCCCTGTTGCAGGCCTTTCAAAGCTCCTCTGCCAGACTCCACAGGAAACCTTCTCTACTTCCCAGGCAAAAGGGCCTTTGCAAACTTTCCTCCAATTAAATCACATTTAAGTCTGAATTTTACCTAAAGAAAATGTTCCCCCAATGTCTGTCTTTTTTAACAGCCAAAATATTTTGTCCCAGTGCGTCATCGGGGAACATCCCCGTTATTAACACAATATCCATTAGTGAAGTGAGTAGGAGACAGAACAATTAGTCAAGTGTTTATTCAGTACTAATGAACCCATCTGGAAACCCGAGGCCTCAACCAACTCCTTTTCCACAATAGAGGTTCAAATGTCCAAATGCCTCTTTTGGGGGAGAAGATCATGGTCTGGGAAAATCTCTGGCTATCTTAACAGCCTTACAAGAACACATTAACTTTTGACCAAATGTTGGAAATGTTTTCTTCCTTCTTTCCTTCACTCCCTTCCTTCCTGCTTCAACAAACACTCCTTGAATATTCAGTTTGGTGTGCAGAGCTGTATTAGGTGCCAAAATCCCTTTGCTGCTGTGGCTACCTTTTGCATCCTTGTCCTGAATGCTTCACTGACAGCACCCCGCTCAGTCCGCAAACACTCAGGCTGTGTCACGCCTCTGTGCTTCGGCCCAGGCCATTCCAGCCATCTACATTGCTGTCCTGTTGCCCTTGTCTGGCTGCTGAGCCCTGACCCTAGAGGATGTCAGACTTCACATGCAGAAATATCACCTGAGGAGCTGGTTAAAGTGCATGATTTCAGTAACTCATCCCAAGATATTTGGACTTAGAAAGCTTGGGCCAGGGCCCAGGAATCTGCATTCAAACAAACATCTTAGGTAATTCTGATGTTGGTGGTCCAGAGACCATGTTTTTTTGTTTGTTGGTTGGTTTTTTAGGTGGGGTGATTAAGTTTATTTATTGATTGATTGATGGAGGTACTGGGGATTGAACCCAGGACCTTGTGCATGATAAGCACATACTCTCCAACTGAGCTACACCCTCCCTGCTCAGAGACCATATTTTGATAAACACTATTTATATCCCACCTGTGGAAAGCTTCTGGCTTCCCCTAAAGAGATCCAATCGTTCCTTCTCTTTCCTGCTGGGAGGAAATGTGCACATCTTCCTGCCGTGGTTTGCTTATGTATCTGTATGCCTGAAGTCTGTTCCATCCTGGGTGGAGGCAGTGGCTGCTTGGCCCCTGAACCCACCAAAAGCTGGCACGAGTACAGCCTTGCTCAGCATGCATAATGTGACTAGAGATTTTCTATGCAATAGAAATGGGGGCTTTGGAACAAGTCAGGCATTTTATCTTTAAAGTTAGAAAGTGCCCAGGAGCATATCTGATGGTTGAAGCAGTTTATTTATAAACCGCTGAGCATAGTTGAAGTGGCCATTCTCTGATTTGTAAGATGGAGAGAAATTTGTTGACCTGTCACCGATGTTTTTTCTTCTTACCAACTAGGTTACTGGGACCTGTGGTTACCAGCCCTTTAACAGAAAATTGTTTGGTGAACGTCAGTATGACAGATGCCATCTGCTTCCCGTAAAGTCTGCTCCTAATCTCCCTGGTACAAGAATTGCTCCCCCAGGGGCCCATTGGGCACAAAAGTACATTTTTTTCTAAGTCAGCGGCTTTCAGACTTTTTTGACCATGGTCCACAGTGAGAAATACATGATTCAATGCAACCCTTTCCACACAACTTCACATTTGAAACCCAAGTTTTATGAAACCACTTAGCTTTATTCTCTGCAGTGCAATCTGGTCTATTTGATTTGACAAGACTCTGTACCACTGTATTCTGTTCTGTTCTGTTCTGTTCTGCTCTGTTCTGTGCTGTGCTGTTCTATTATTCTATTCTATTCTATTCTATTCTATTCTATTCTATTCTATTCTAACCTATTCAACTTTATGCATTTTAGAAGGCTGGCTATGAGCAATAAGTTCATTTCACAACCTAATACACGTGTTAAGGAAAAAACAGTGCTCTAAATGTTACCAGGGTAAATTATTGAGTAGTTTAATTTTATTCTGGAAGGTGTAGTGTTGATCTTTGAGACTAAAGCAGGGTTTTCCCCAACAATATTGATAGATGGTGATAGCTAATGTTTGTCAGCCAGTTGCAATGCCAAGCTCTCTGTATAAATTGATTTCACCGCTCAACAGCTCCATGTGATAGGTGCTGTGATAGCCCCATTTTCCTGATGGGGACACTTAGGTTCAGGGAGGTAAAAGACTTACCCAAAGTCACAAGGCTAATGTAAGTGATAGCATTGGTTCTTGAGCACAGGGCTCTCTGACCATGACACCTGTACTCTTTCCTATATTTACATTTGCCTTTTCCTGTTGCCAGTGGCCACCTTAGTTGGTCCTAAGTGTTACCTCTGGGCTGCTGTGTGGGAAACTCAGAGGCAACGTGGGGGGTGGCATGACGGGGGGGCAATGGGGAAGAAATGTGAGAGAAAGGGAGGAGAGTAGGAGAGGGAAGTTTGGGGAGCACAAAGAGAGCAGTGGTCTTCAAAACACCTGATATCTTACTTAGCACTAAGAGAATTTACAGAGGCTTTGCATTTATGTTATATTGGCCTCCTCCTCTTGGGGCATCTACTGCATCTGGTGTTTGTTATTGTACCTGGTGGTCAGTTATTTGTTTTCTGATTTCCTCTCTGACCTGGGGTCATCTTTCAGAGGCCAGGAATGATGCCTTGTCCTTCTTGGCATGCTCAGGACCTGGCCCAAGGAGATACTGCTTGAATGTTTGGTGAATGAGCAAGTGCATGAAGAGATCCTTTAGTTTAATCCTCGCAAGTTAACCAGCCCACAAGTACTTTTCCATCCCCTCATATTGCATTTGAGGAAACTGGGCCCAAGATCCTAAAGCTAGTGATGGAAGAGCCAGTAGGAGGATCATCACCCCCAGATATGAAAGTGACTATTATGTTCATATTTATTTGTTTTTTGAGAATAAATTTGCTTATCCCACTTCTTAAGAATTTATCTTCCTACCATCTGAATCTGGATTGCTGACTTGGTTTCCTGGGTTTTTCTTCTTTTCTTTTCTTTTCTTCTTTTTTTGGTTGTTTGGGTACCATGTGGCTGGACCAGAAGGTCACAGGGCTAGAGAGGGCAGGGCCCTGCCTGGGGGTCTGAGGTCCAAGATCATGTTGTGGCTCTGACACTGCTGAGCTCATGGACCTGAGTCAGCTCACTTCTTCTCCCTGAGCCCACACTTTGTAGAGCTCCAACGATCCTCAGTGCTGCGACTCAGGACAGTTCCAAAGAATAACAGATCCTACATTATTTCCTGTCAGCTCCACCATGAGATGAGTGGTCCTCTTTCCATTTTGCCAGTGTTCATCCATCCTAACAACATCTGTTGCCCTGTCTCTTCCTGCACTAGGCACCTGCTGAAGTTGAGGGAAGTAGGGAGATGCTGCTGGCCCTACCTCAGGATGCTTAGAATCTCTTAGGGGCAGTGACTTACACCAGTGCAAACTCTTTAGAAGACAGGGCAGACTTAGCCAAATGGCCAAGAGAAGACAGAGTAGCATCTTGGTAAATTCTCCTCTACAATTTTGCTAATGTTATTTCCCAGGAGTCTTTGTACCACAGACTTGTGTCAGGGAATGGAGTCATCATTGAATGTAAAAGGCAAAAATAAAAGGGACTAAAATATTTGACATATGATGAAGTTCTGTGATATTTTAGACAGTGAGTAAATTGATATTTATATAACCTGGTATATTCATTTCCCCTGATCCACCCTCCCTTGAATGTTGACTTAATAACATGCCTGCCTAAATGACATTAATTGCTTTAAACTGCCAAATTTAAAAAAAAAAAGCCAGCATTCATTCAAGAAGTGTGCTGTGTGTGATCTTTTATGATTGGAACCAGGAAAGAAAAGCTGAAGTCTCTTGGGGGAGAGAAGGCTGAGATGTAACCTGAGCAGCTCAGGAAAGGAGACTCGTGCATCTCAGGAACACCGGCTGCCTGGGCCAGATATAAGCAGTGGAGCTGAGGGTTAAGTTCATGGCACTGGAAACTGGCTGTAGGTTCAAATTGTGGCTCCACTTGTGGATAGTATACAGGCTTGAGCAGGTACTTAGCTCCTCATTTTACATTTTCCTCTTCTTTAAGTGATCCCTATCTCATTGGACTGTTGTAAAGATTACATTAGACCATGAATCTAAAATTCAGCTCAATGTCCGGCAGTTGTAGGCATCCAGTGAATGGCAGCTACCATTGTTTTAATTCTTACCATTTTGGAGTCATGCACCCAACCTCTGAGGTCAGTGGTATTGCCTGATCCAGAGGCTTTCAGCTTCCCAGAGCAAAATCTTTGGGCTTGTTCATGTCTCTATTTTTGGTTGCCATAATAGTCTCCATCAGTAAATATTTACAGAATAAATGAATGAGTGTGGGGAAAGAATGAACTTTATAGGCTGAGAAAACAGACTCAGCGAAGCTGACCCAATCATTAAGGACAGGACAGAGATTCCCATCAGGTCTCCTCTGTCCTCAGCCATGACCATCAGCTAATGGGGCTCGTTGGCTCCTCTCTACTGTTTCCTTAATTTCTGGGAGCAACACCATTTGTCCCCTTTGATCTGAAGGTGAAGTGTGTGTGTGTGTGCACATGCACTTTCCAGGATGTCATCCAAGAAGTTAGGTCATATTAGATGCAGCCTCATGGTTGTTTAGAAACTAATTGTTTGGTCAATTTTCATTCTGTGGTGAAATAACAGGCTAGTAACTCTTCTTTCTTTGGGGGAAAAACTCCTTAAAAGCTTGTATGTTCTGAAATACCTGCAGGGTTCCACTGGATGTTGAAGTAGGCCACACCCATCAAGGCCCCATTTGAGGTGCTTTTTCTGGGACTTGGTAAGGGAAAGCGTTTCCCTTTGAGCTACTTATGTAGGTATCATCTTCTTTTGTATGTTGCAATGGTGATTTAAACCTCCCAGCTTACCCCCAAGCCCCTCAGATTCCCATTGCAATAAGCTATGAAGCTTCACTGTTTGTCTTCTTTTTCAGATCCATTTTGTGGGGAAGATTGCTAGGTTAAGAGAAGAAGGGAAGGAGAGGCAGAGTGGCTGAAGTGTGAAGAGGAGTACTTGTTCTTTTTAAAAAGTCCTTGAATTCAGCCCTTGAATAGTGCAGTATAAATTTGAGAGATGATGGCTGTTAATACTTTGCTTCTTGTATAGCAGCTTTTAGTCCATCATGTCAAAATACATCAATAACACATTCTTTCTCCATTCCTCCATTTCATGTGTAGGGAGGAGTTGGAGAGTATCTCCAGAGAGAACATCACTGCCTTGGACCATGGTTGGTCCCTAGCATGAGCACAGGAAAATCTGAATCTCATGGTTTCTTTCATTTATTCATCCATGTATCATTGTTTCATTCATCATTCACTCATTCATTCATTCAACAAACGTTTTGGCATCTTGCTACTTTGTCCTAGGTATTTTGCTGGCTTTAGGGTAGAGGACAACGGAAAGAAGATGCAGTCTGCACCCTCATGGAGATTACAGTCTAGTGTGGGAATCAGGCATTACTCAAAGAATTCGATAATGCATGCCCATCTCCCTGCAGTGCCATGAAAGCACACTGCAGCATGTGACCAGAGGACCTGCTCTGGTCCGGGATCAGAGGAGGCTTTAGTGAGGGGATGAGCTTCAGCAGAAACCTGAGGGATGGCAGGAATTAATATGACAAAGAGACAGAAGATGATATGCTCAATCCTTTGTGATGCTTCTTCCCCTCCCCTGGCCTGGCCTTATCACCTCGACTGGGCCCATGTTTCAGCTCCTTGCATGACTTCTGGATCCCGAACCTCATTCCCCACTTTCTTCTCAGCCTTTGCTTCTTCTTGTTTCCACTGCCCTTAAATCCCACCCTTGTCCCTAGAGCTGCCTGTTGATTTTTCAGTCCTCATGGTCTAGTTCTTTAATTCAGCTGGTGAGCTCCTGCTATGCCAGGGGCTCAGTCCTGGGCCCTTAGTTGCTATGGCCTTTGGGAAGCCTTTTCCCATCTTTACCTCTTTTCCCTTTTATACCTTCCCCATGGTCATCATAGTTGATCTTGGTTTCTAATTACTTTGCACCGTCATTAGGCTTTTCCCCTCAGCTCCACAAGCTTTTTGAAGCCCTTTTCTGTCTTTATCATCTTTGTTTTTCCTATGGAAAAACTTTGTGATGATGATGATGATCACACACTGATCATCTGACTAATATACAAATTGTATATTTGTATACTGAAATAACACATAAATTGTTGAACATTTACCAAGAGACAGATTAAAGCACCTGGTACATATTAGCTCATTTAATCCTCACAACAACCAAGATATTTTGTTGTTACCCATATTTAACCAATGAAGAAACCGAGGCACAGAGACTATTACTTACTTTCTCAGAGTCACTTGGCTCAGAGGTGATAGAGCGAGGATTTCAGCTCAGGCCTTTTGACTCCTGTGTCTGTGTCTGTGTCTGTAACCATTGCACCACACTACCTTTCTAGCGCGGCCTACCTTTGTTGAGTTGTACATGGTGACAGGTGCACTGTGTCCCCCTCCCAGAGAGTGCACAAGTACAGCAACCCTGAGTGATAAAGGAGTAGCTAGCTAACGCTGGTCCTCCAGGTGCCGGGAGAGGCAGGGGCACGACTAGATTTCTGTGCTTCAGAATTTCTTCCCATCACAGGAAGTAGAGACCAAGGTTGATACATGCCTTGGTCATGCTATCAGCCCTGCTGGGCTCTGACTAGATTATTTTTCCCTAGTTGCTTTTCTTCCCAGGACTAAAAAGGCCCCAAGGCCAGTCTAAGTTGTCGTGTAGGTGACTTCCCCTCAACAGAAATGCCAAATTCATTATTACAGGTATGAATTGTCTGTGTGACCACATGGGCTTCAAAAGGTGCCAGAGACAAGAATGTCCTTGCACTACAGTGTTCAAGTATAGATGGTTAGATGACCACTTGAGAGGGAGAATAGCTGTGGTAAACTATAGCTTTTAAAATTACTCAGTGTTGTTTATTTATTGTAGAAAATTTTGGAAATAGATATAAAAAGTAAATAAAGACAAACTGCTTTCCCATTATCCTAACCTGATTACTGTTAATATTTTGGTGTATTTCTTCCTTTGAATATGTGTGTGTGTGTGTACACACACACACACACACACACACACATATACACACACACTTATGTATATTTATTTTACATAAATGGGATCATATTGTACTAATTTATAATGGCAGGACATTTCAGAGTGGATTTCAGCAGGGTAGGGGCCACTTAAATAATTCTTTTTCCTATGAATAATAAATTTCATCTCTCCTTTGAAAAACTGGAAAGTACCAAATGATACAATAAGAAAAAAATTATTCCTAATCTTATGATTCAGGAATAACCATGTTAACATTCTGCAGCATTTCCTTTGGGCTGCTTGAAATTAGGATCAGACTGTAGACAGGAAATTATTTTGTTTTTCCCCCTAACTTTATCTCATGAACATGATCCTTTGTCATTTAATATTCTTTAAAATGATTTGTTTTTTGGCTCCAAAACATTTCCTATGTGGGTGTGGTGTAACTTATGTCACCTTTCTCCAATGTTGGACACAAAGGTTGAAGCCCAGGTTTTCCCCCCATGTAAACAATGCTTTGATGAACATCCTTATCTCTGTTGGTTCCTGATCATGACCCTCAGAGCCATCCTTACAGGGGGAGTCTCAGTGCCACAGATAATGGCAAATGTTATTATTTTTTACTATTTATTCTAACTTTCATTCCTTAGGACTATAGGAATTTGATTCACTAAAAATATTGGACTGTACAAATACAAATGGAGCTTTAAAATATTCCAGAGATCACCTGTGTGTTTGTTTTAGCTTTCTGTGCAGTTTGGAGGGAGGTCTTAGGATGTCAGATGCCACTTTAAATATTTGTTCATAGGAGCCCCAAAAGAGTTTGAGATTTTTGGATTGGCCTCTTACTCTAAAATACTGGCTTTGAAAAGATAGACCATGATCTAAGTGTTGGCTGGGGGAACACAAGCTGCCTCCTTAGTCTCCTCAGTGCAGTTGTTTTTGCAGTCAAATAAATTAAGGGTAACAGTAATAATAGGAATTACCAAGAACTAATTATAAAATGAGGTATGTTGCCAATTATGTAGCGGTATCTCAACCCCAGAGTAAATGGAGATATTTGCAGATGCGACTTGTGTACACAATGCCAGGAGGCCAGGGGGTTGCATTTTGAAAATGACAGCACTCAGGATGTGTATAAATGAATTTCTGCAGCCTGGATGCCAAACTAGAAGCTGTTTACTGCTAGCTTGAAAAACTGGGGCTGTAGACATTGTCAAGAATTGTATTTCTTTCTTTTAGAGAAGTGCCTCCTTACCCACTTAATATCTCTAAAATGTGTAAGAAAGACAAGAAACAATTCCAGGTGCTTTCTAAATGTGGGTGGTTCTAAACAGCAGAACCTCATCGTGCCACTGAATATCCCTGTGTCTCAGGGAACTCTCCAGGGAAGAGACTGATGTAACAGGACAAGAAAACATTGGTAGGGAGAGAAACTAGACTTCCCTGTGAGGCAGAATGGGTGAGGCTGTGCGGAGAGTGAGAGTGACCCACTGTGGCCAGGTGATGATAGGGTTCCTTCAAATGGTCCCTTTTCATGGTGAGCTCCGTGCACTACAGCATCCTTCATGCATCCATCAGGGCCCCAGGAAATGATAAACAGTCGTGGATGGTGGGGTTGTTCTTCAGACAAGTCACTGAATCTCTCAGCCTTGTTTCCCTGATCTCAGGAAATAAGATGCTGGTTGCACCTGCCTCCAGAAAGGGGATTGCTATGAGGATGAAGTGACTCATGGTGGTGCTTTGTACGCTGCCCTGGGGGGTTGAGACCTCAGTGGTGGTCATCCAGATTTTTAGCCCTGCTGTCTCTTAGGAATTGAGTGGCCACAGTACCCTGGGGAGAGGCTTGGAGGTGGCCCCAGGCTCCCCAGAACATGCTCAGAGCCCTCACCTTTCCTGCAAGCTGGACCCAGCAACACCCACTGTTAATAGCGTGTGGCTAGTTTCCACACCGCTGTCATGGACTGAGCAGCAGAAATCAGGAGAGCAGGAGACTGTGCAAAGCCAAACTGGGCCCTTTCTCTTTGTATTCCGCCCCCTGGACCCCTCCAGGTGACTGATGGCCTTTGCTGCCTGGATCAGCTTTTGACATGTCTCTCTTCCCACTGATGTTCTGCTGCTCTGTTATGTAAATCTCTTCTCTCCTCTGGAAGGAAATCTGGCTGAGACAGTTTATACCTTGGCAGGGAGACTGTTCTCCTTTCTCCTGCTGAGGACAAATTGAGGACCCTGTTGTCAGCTTGGTGGGAGCCCCTTTGGAGCTGACATGAAGTTGCAGCCCCATTTTCTCTGCAGAGGAACTCTGGCCCAAATCTCCCTTCCACCATTGGCAGGCGCTGCCACTTGTGACCCTCTCCCTGGCCCCCTCTCCAGCACCCTGCTTTTCAGAGGGGGCAGCATTCTCCACTGGAGGTAACCTTTTTTGATAGTTTTCTCTGGGCGGGGTAGTGTGATCTGTTCTGAACTTACATTGTTTAATCCTCACCATCTCCCTCTGAGATAGCTGTGCTCCTGTTTTGCCTCTTACAGATGGGGAAACTGAGGCACAAGTAGCCAAGTAACTTGCTTGAGGTCCTACGGTCAGGAAGTAACTCTGGAGAGGCGGAGGCAAGACAGTAACATAATCAACTTGAATGTGGAGCATAAGGCGTTTGAGGGAGATGCAGTAAATATGACAACAGCAAATGTTTCAGAGCCCATAACTGCTAACCACTGTGTACAGGGACCCACACTCTTTTCATGAAATCCTCCTGAGGACCGCAGGGAGCATCATACAGACCAGGAGCTGTGCTTAGGAAGTGCCAGTTCAGGGCGCACATGGCGTGACCCACAGTGCGAGCTTGTACTCATATCTGTCCAACTCCAAAGGCCTAACTTCAGCCCTTTGCTATTCTGTTTTGGGTCTACACCCGAGATGTTTCCCTGACCTTGGGGGCTCTGGGCTTCCTACTCTGGCTCCAGAGGAAACACCTCACTATGAAAAATAAGTCCACAATTCAGAGTATGTTAAGGAAAGGGTGTGGTAGGAGAACTCAGCCTCCAAAAAGTTACGACCCAGCTCAATGAGTGTGCTCTGTGCCTACCACCTCCCCCAAGAGGGCAGTGGGGGCCTCCTTGCTCCCCCATAGTACAGCAGCAGCAGGGTCACAGGGTCTCCAAGGTCTCGGGCATGGCAGCTGGCTATGTACCCAAGAGCCTGCCCAGAAGACTTGGGACATCACCCTTTGGAGGGCATTTGAGCCTGGGTGCCCCAGCAGGGAGGTGAGGTCTTCCCTGGGGCTTCGTCTTCCTCAGTCCCCATACCTTGCTGGCCACACATGCGTGGGATCTGCTTCCCTGGGGGCTGGGGACAGGCCCCCCCCCCACTAGTCTTTTTGAGCTACCCAAGCCTCCAAATCTCTTGGGAGGGCAAGCCAGAGGGATTCTCCGGGGGAATCAGTGTTGGGGGCCCCCTCTGTCCCAGACCCGGCTGGTCGGCTGCAATTCCCTGCCTGTAATTGCAGCAGTTCGTCACAGGGTGGCAGCAAGAGTCAGACGCGAGGCTGCTACTGGGCTCCATCTCTGCTTTGGACAGATCCACTGGCCACACGGCTTCTCCTCGCTTTGGGGATTGACTATCCTAGCCATGGCCAAGGCCTAAGCTCAGGATGTCTCACGGTCTTTTCTTGCCTGTGTTGCAGGTCAGAGAAGAATGAAAGTTTCCCCTCTTTAGTGAATAATGCTAATAATGTACTTTGATTTCTAGTTAGTTCTTTCTGCATTCAAACCCCGCACCTTTCCAAGGGAATCAGTGCACAGCTATCCAAAAAGATGAAAAATAAATGTCAGGGTAAGAGCTGGGGATGAGGGTACTGCTGTGAACTCCCCTTGCATTGTTTACTGGCTGTATTCCTTGGGCTTCACTCTTTAGGAGCTCAGTCTCTCCATCTGTAAAATGGGGAAACAATAGCTTCAGTGTCATGAGGCTGTCGTGAAGAGCAAGGAACTCGTGCATTTAAGGCGATCACTGTAGTGCCCGACACAGAGGATGCATTAGTCTTCTGATTCTTTTAAAAACCAGTATTTGGTGTACAGAGCATTAGCAGGTGAAAGGCAGCAGAGAAGCCTTTGCTTGTATATATATAAATATATATATATATTTTTAATTGAAATATGGTCAGTTTACAATGTTGTGTCAATTTCTGGTGTACAGAATAATGCTTCAGTCATATATGAACATACATATATATATATACATATATATATATACACACACACATATATATTTGTTTTCATATTCCTCTTTACTGTAAGTTCACCATAAGATATTGAATATAGTACCCTGTGCTATACAGTATGAACTTGTTGTTTGTCTATTTTATATATATTACTATCTGCAAATCTCAAACTCTTAATTTATCCCCTCCCACTCCCTTCCCCCCTGGTAACCATAAGTTTGTTTTCTATGTCTGTGAGTCTTTTTCTGTTTTGTAAATAAGTTCATTTGTCTTTTTTTTTTTTTTGATTCCACATATAAGTGACATCATATGGTATTATTCTTTCTCTTTCTGGCTTACTTCACTTAGAGTGACAATCTCCAGGTCTATCCATGTTGCTGCAAATGGCATTATTTTATTATTTTTGATGGCTGAGTAGTATTCCACGGTATAAATATACCACAACTTCTTTATCCAGCCATCTGTTGATGGACATTTAGGTTGTTTCCATGTAAGAAGCCCTTGCTTGGAGAATTTCCCATGAGGTTCTGGTAAAAGAGAGACCCAAACAGACCCTTTATTCTTCTCTGCTACTGTCAGTGGTGCTATGCAGAAGAAAAGACAACAGACTTTGGAGCCAAACTGCCTGGGTCAGATTCTGACTCTTCCATACTCTGTGTTCTTGGGCAAGTGATATAATCTCTCTGAGTCTCTTATTTCTTCATCCTTGAAGTGGAGATAATTGTAAGATTTTGATTAGAGTTACAGTGTTAATACATATACCTCCTGGCATAAGGTTTGCTTTTCTTGTCCTACTTTACTGTCTGCTTCACTGAGAGCCAAGGTGAGCTTTTCCAAAGTTTTCAGGAAGAGTTTATGATTGGTCAGTTCTTGTATGGCTGGCTTCCATGATGCTTCACATATGCTCCTTGAGGTGCCCAGAGCCTCTCAGCCTCAGACCTTTTCTCCATTCTTGCTGCCCCTCCAAGTGCCACACACAGGGCTGGGATGCAGTGACCAAGCTAGGGGCTCACAGTGCAGTGGGACAGGTAGACACAGAACAAGAATTCAGAGCAGTCAAAAATACCTTCTAGTACACAGACTGCAGCCCCAGTGACAGAGCAGCCACCTGGTTCAATCTTCTGGGGTTCAGCAGACCTCAAAAAAAAAAGAGGAGACTGTTGAATCAACCAGGACATGGCAGCTGGAACAGGCTTGTCAAGTAGAGGCTGTATCCCAGGCTGAAGGATGGCCTGGAGATTATGATGTGCGAGACAGAGGGCCCGGATTCTGCTGTGGTCTGAGCCCTGTGTACAGGTGCAGTACAGAGGAGAAAGGGGACATGGAGCTGGTGAGGTGGGCAGGAGCCAGGGGCGGGTGGACTTGCTTCCATGCCAAGTAGGAGGCTTAAACCATGAGGGGAGGATGAGGGCAGGATCTGACAAGTTTTGTGTTTTATGACAACTCAAACACCAATCAGTGTAGGTCATAGGAAAGGATGGGGGGTCCTGGGTAGAGTCAGGAAGTCTGGTGATAAAGGTTTTATACCAGGGCAATGAGAGCTGGGAGAATAGCCACCTGGGAGATGTTTCAGAGGCTGAATCCAGGCCTGTCCGTAACATTTGTGGGCTCAGGGAAGGAGCATAGATTGAGACTTCTGGCCTGTGGCTGGACTCCTTTCTCTCCCACCCACCCCTGGCTCTGACTGGGACTGTGAGGGGTCTTACACACACACACATGTGTAGACAGTCCAAGCTGCACGTCTATGCTACCTCCATCCTCCCTATTCACAACCAGCCACCTCTTGGCTACCCAAGGCCTAGGGCTGCACTTTGGTAATGTCTGCTGTCAGGGGGACCATCTGGGGAAGGGGCCCGGGCAGGTTTTTGGACAGGGAATTTCAGGATTCTAGGTACTGGAGCAAACTGCAGATGGGGAAGAGTGCTGTTATGGGGTAGGGTAGGGACACGTCCCCTTGTGCCTGTAGATCCTTTTCCTCTTTGGGAGGGACATGGCAGGAGGAAGGCTAGAGGGGGGCCCTCTGATCTTTGGGGCTCAGGGCAGGGCCTTCAGAGGTTGGGTGGTTTCCAGAGCCAAACAAGGAAAACACAAGAAGAGGAGCAGTTTGTGGACTGAAGGTGACAAGTTTGGATCCAGACATGCCGAGTTTTGCATGCCCACAGGACATCCTAGGGTACCCGCTCATGCTCTGAGGTTTACCAGAAGTCCAGTTAAGGGGAATATTGATTTGGTTTCTGGCTCTTGAAAGGATGATTCGTTTTGTGTTATTTTGGTAACAGAGGGGTTCTCCTGAAGAAACTTCTGTCTGCCTGTCTTATATGGAGACACATACAAACATAGAAAGAATAGAAGCAGACTTCTTGGGGAAAGTTCAGTTTTGAAGTTCTGCTCTCCTATGTAGGAAAAAAAAAAAGACTTCTGGTTGTTCCTGGAGAGAAAGAACAAAAACAAAAATACAAAAAGCCCCTAAAACTCCAATGAGTTAAGATGCAGCTTGCCTACTAAATTTGTCATTTTCTAGTTTCTCCCTTTTAGTTTTTACTTTAAATGTTAAAGGTCTACGCTTTGAGGAAATGTTCTGAAGATTTTAAAGAAAAAATACAATGAAAATGATAGGCAGATGGGATAGTCTTATTCCAGGGGCAGGAGAATGGGAATGAATGAAACCCCATCTTCCCTCCCCAACCGCCTCCCTCTCCTGAGAACATGGGCAGGGTCTGGACAGGGCTGGCATCTCATTCTGACCTTGTTTCTTCAACACAGTGTGCCCATGGGGTCTAAGCGAGGGATGATTCTCGTGTGTCTGGGAGCCATTAGGAGGGTTCATCAAATAATCTGGACATAGTAAATTCTCAAAAAGTGGTAACATCATTATTATTTCTATTATTGTGATTATTGTAACTTAATTCCCTTATATAATAGAGCTATGGTCGCATTTCCCAGGGAGAGACACAAGTCATCTACTAAAATAAAAACATTATAGAGTAATAGACAAAGTGATAATTGTAATTCAGCCAGGACTGGAGAGTATTCTAAGAAGAGATAGCTCTTCAAGTAGCTGCAGAATTGGTGCTTAATACATGATGGATGGATGAATAAATGGATGGAGGGAGGAAGAGAGAGGGATGGGTGAATGGATGGATGAAAGAATGGATTGGATCAGTGGATGGATGAATGGTAAATGGATGGAGGGAGGGAAGGGTGAATGGTAAGAGGGAGGAAGGGAGGGTTGGATAGAGGGGTGGATGGTTAGTTGGGTGAAGGAATAGATAGATGGATGATTGGGCAGACGGATGGTTGGGTAGACTGATGAATGGAGAAATGGGTGAATGGATTGGTGGTTGGGTGGATGAATGGATGGATTGATGAATAGATGATGGAAGGATGGATGGGTGAGTAGATGACAGGATAGTAGTGGTTAATATTCCTTGAAGCAAATGACATTAAATGAAACACTCATCTCTAGAGGGAACACTGTTCTGAAACTGAGTTTATATTAAATGCCACACCTGGGATGTTTTGACCATTGAGCTTGTGCCTGTTTCTTTAAAACACTTCTATTGACAGATCCTCTTATTTGGTGGGGCTTTAAAATGATGCTCATCCTTTTATCTACGCATCCATCCAACCATTTATTTAATTTAAAAAAATCCACAAGACAGTTTGGCTTCTTTTCAAAAATCTCTGGTTAAATGCATGTGAACCAAATAAGCCTCACACAGTCTAGCACATAGGATGTACCTCAGATATTTTTTGAGGGGTAAATACATGTTTCTCAGAAGTTGGTCATTTGTCCACTCTGTGGTCTAAGGAACCACAAGATGGGAGATGGACAAACTGAGAAAGAAGTGAATCACTCAAGGCCCCAGAGGGGCGAGGCAAAGGCAAAATGAAACTTCAGAATGTCATTGTCCTGTCTTCCCTTCTTAATTTTTAATGGTGTTTATAGAACAAAAACACACGGGCAAATATTTTAAAGAGACATTTATAGATATTTTTAAGTACAACCTATGACTGATCTTTTTAATACTAGAAGAATTTTTATTTCTGTGTGAGGGAAAAAAACGTTGGGTTGTATGACTCTGCACCTATGTATTGTGATCAGATAGCTGAGACAGCCCCTCTTGTTTTACAGACTTGGTAGAGGGAAATAGAGTTCCCCTGGGAGGGAGCTGTGTCTAAATTGGACCCACATAGGTGACACTAGTGATATATCCAGACATTGAGGGTCTTGGAAGCACTTCATCACACTTAGTTTCCTCATGAGATCACTGTATTGTGTAAATGGACCAATGGTCCACTGAGACCCCAGTCTCCTTCTGGAGGAGAATGTAGGCAAGTTCCTCTGTGTTGAGTACCCATAGACTATGCAGAGTGGTGGGTATCAGATTATAGTGACACATGGCAGTTCTGTGACCTTGGGCAGTCACTGCTCTGGGCCTCAGTGTCCACATCTGTAAATAGAAAACAGTGGTCTCCTGGGGAAGGTTAGGATCATAGGTGTAGGCGCTGACTGCTGACCACACTTGATAGAGCAACCAGTCAATGCCACCTGAATCCCTTTAGTTGAAGACAGTGAAAGGAAATAGGAAAGGAGAAATGCACACAATATATTTTGGAGTATAATACATTTACTGAGAAATGGGTGGACTCTAGGTTTGTGGGGCTTGTGGAATAACTTAAATCTCATTTATTCAGTCAACATTATTGAATATGTGCCATGTGTCAGGCACTGTGCTCATGTTGTTGTTTGTGAATGATGAACAAGACAAAATGGTCTCAAGGAATATGGTTGGGGCTGCTGGTTGGACAGATGCTAAATAAAGGAATAGATACATAATTACTAATGAATAGAGACCTTAAAGGGGCTATAGTTCATCTTTTGAACTTTTTAACATGAACCACAACACCCAAAGTTGTGTCTGTGCATGCGTGTGTGTGGCAATTGTTTTTCTTGTATGTGCATTGCACTGACCTTTTAATTCTATTTAAAACATGGTAGTTCCAACCCACTAAATTAATTTTATTACCTCTTATTATTGGATTGCCACGTGCAGCCTGAAAAAGTTCTGTAGAACAATACTTAACCTTTTCTGCTGGGATTTGGCTGGTGCAGTCCTCACAATAAAGTGAAATGTGATCTAACACCCTTTCCGAGCCTCCATTTGGAGCGGCATGGGCACTCAGCCAACAAAGAACTAAAGCCTAAGTAAAATGGTAGAGACAATCAAATACTGAATTACAGACCTGGTCACGGCTTTTTAGCTGTAAACTATGGGGATTTGTATTAATATATGATTAGAAGGATATATATATCACACATATATATATATAATTATTATTATTATTTAAATCTCTAGAATAGATGAACAAAATGGCTCTTGTAATCCAACTAGCTAATTTGAATTCTATTTTCCATACAAATCATTATTTTCTTTCATTCTAATTCAGTTTTGCTAAGGTCCTACTATGTACCAGGTTTAAAAAAAAAAAAAGGAAAAAAGACATAGCTAATACTTCTGTTGCATTTGTTACGTACAAGGCACTAATCAAAGCACTTACAAGTAATAACTCATTTAATATTCCCAGTAACCTGATTAGGCAGGTACTCTTACTATCTTCATTTTACATATGAAAATTAAGCCCAGGGAGGTAAAGTAACTTGCCCAAAATCAAGGATAGGAATCAGATCTGAATCCATGGTTCTTGGGCTTAGGAACCTGTATCTTTAACCATTGTACTGCTTTGCTACCACATTACAAGTAGTATATTCTATACCTCGAATGCCTCTTACTATTTCTTCCCCCAAATTATTTTTGTCTCCCCAATTGCAGCCAATATGCCTGTCTAGTTTTTTTTCTTCCAGGAACCTGTCCCACAGACAGCCATCAACCTCTAGGCATCTCTGCTCTGATCCTCCCTCTGGTATTATTTACCCAGCCTCCTCTGTGATGTCTGGCTAAATGAGGTTTTATCCAATCCGATTTTGAGGCAATGTGGCATTGTGTTTTACAGTCACATTAAAAAAATCCATGATCTTGTTGCCGATGGACAGTGCTGTCAACAAAAGCATGTGTCACTGTGATTTCCTCTCCCTCTGTGAGGTCAATGCTGTATTTCCTACACTTCAGTCATTTGGTTTTACCTTCATGGCTTTACTGTTTTTCTATATACGAACATATTTTTTAAAAGCATCAAAATTATTTAAATGGAAACCTTGTATTAGTACTATAAATAAATCACAAACCCTTATCACAAACCACTTCATAGCAGTGCAAGTAACTGTATGAAAACAAACCAATTGTATTAAGTTCTAGATGGCTAGTTTTGCCTTCTGAAAGCTCTTTGCTTGAGGCCTTAGAAAAAACTTTGGAGAGGTGGTTTTATTGGTCAGGGCTGTGGTAGGCTATGGTGCAATAACAAATACACCTTAGAATCTCATGGCTTCCCCCAACAAAGGAATTCGCACAGAGACTGCTGAGGGTGGATGACACTCCAGGGTCATGTCTGTCCTGAATCTCTACCCAGGACTGTAGGCCAGTTCCATCTTGGATCCACCATCACATCACATGCCTGTCAGTTGCTGTGGAAAGGGAAGAGAGGGTGAGGCTCTATGTGCCTCAGCTCAGAAGGGACACACATCACTTCTGCTTAACTCCGTTGGCTAGAACGATAAAGTGACCTCAGCCGAGTGGCAAGGGACATTGTGAGATAAAGAGGATCATATTGGTAAATTGTTAAAGATAACCTTGAACGCAGCATTGATGTTCCTTTTTTTTTCTTTAACATAATCAAAAGAATGAAAAGCAAGTTGTAGAGAGGAAAACTCCCTCATGACGTGGATGAATGCTATTTAATTTGGGGTTATCTCACCCTAAAGACTCACACTCAAAGTAATAGAGATGATAAACGAACTCAGCAAGGTAGCAGGATACAAGATTAACATACAGAAATCTCTTCCATTTCTTTACATTAACAATAAAATCAGAAAAGGAAAATAAGAAAAAAATCCCTTTTAAAACTGCATTAAAATACTTACAAATAATGGGGGAGGGGATAGCTCAGTGGTAGGGTGCCTGCCTATAGCATGCACAAGGTCCTGGGTACACACACACACACACACACAATGGAATACTACTCGGCTGTAAAAAAGAATGAAATAATGCCATTTGCAGCAACTTGGGAGGACTTAGAGTTTATCATACTAAGTGAAGTGTCAGGCAAATACAAATATTGTATGGTGCCACTTATACGTTGAATCTAAAACATGGCACAAATGAACTTATTCACAAAACAGAAATAGACTCATAGACATAGGGGTAGACATAGACAATAAGATCTTGTTATATTCATATTCTTTTCCATTATAGGCTATTACAAGATATTGAATATAGTTCCCTGTGCTATACAGTAGGATTTTTTTCTTTTTTTTCTGGGAGGAGATAATTAGGTTTGTTTGTTTATTTATTTACCATTATTTTTTAATGGAATTACTGGGGTTTGAACCCACTGAGCTCCCCTTTTTGTTGTTTATTTTCTGTACAGTAGTTAGTATCTGCAAGCCTGGAACTCCCAGTTTATCCCTCCCCACCCGCTTCCCCCGTGATAGCCATAAGTTTGCTTTCTCTATCTGTAGCAGGTCCCATACCAGAGCCATGACTATGGGGCAACTGAGGAAGGTCATTCAGGAGTAAGGCTGCTTCCTGGAGCAAATATTCAGCCTGAACACATTTTGTTTGTTTTGGAAATAGATACCTTCCAGAACTTTCATTTACTGTAGTTTAAAAATACATAGAATATCACTTTTATTGTTACCCTGCTAGTCCTGTTTTTCATGTGATCTTGCCAACTGAGGTTTTGTCAAACACAGTATTTTCTCTAGGAACATAATTGCTAATATTAGCTTATTGCTTGTTTTTTGAAGCTAAGAAGCCTGATTTGTGTGCATTTTTTATGTCTCCCTAGCTCAAAGAAAGCTCCGTGAATACAGGAAACTTTTCAGTCCCCTCCTTGCCTTGGATTGGGTCCCAGAGGCAGAACTTGAGTTAGTGATCTGAGCGCATATAGTTTATTTATAAGGTGATCCCAGGAAACAGCAATAGGAAAGTGGGGAAGTGAGAAAAGGATGAGAAGGCAGATAATAAAGGGTGCCTTATTAAGACCATCACCACTGTGGGCACTGGAGTGTAATTCCCTGGGCAACTCTGGGAGCCAGTGTAGTATACGTACTGTAGAATTATCCCACTCAAAGGGTGAGGGAGCTGGGGCATTTACACACCGATGCCCATCAGCCATTGATTGAGGGCTGCTCCTGGGAGACAGTTAACCCTCAGAACTCCCTGCTCAGTTGGAAGTTGGGTGGATGTGGACAGGGCATAAATTGCCTCTGCTCCACCCATAGTGCCTTATGGTGGGTCTCTTTGACTCCCTGGGAGCTAGACTCCAAGATGACCCCTATTGCCTCCTGGTCTTTATGTTCTTGCATGGTTCTCTCTTTCACTGAATCAGGGCTGGTCCTTTCTGGCAGAAGGGACGATTTGTGACTTTCGAGGCTTGGTCTCCACCTTGGTCTCTAGGATCCCTTACTCTCTGCAGGAGCTAGCTACCATGCCATGAGGGGCCCACGTGGAGAGAAGCTGAGGCCTCTGGCCAACAGCCAGCACTGATTTGCTAGTCAGGTGAGTGAGCCATTTTAAAAGTGGATCCTCTAACCTGGTCTCACCTTTAAGTGACACCATCCCCAGCTGAGATCTGACGGTAGTCACTTGTGAGACCCCATATAAGAACTGCTCAGCTGAGTCTTTCCCCAATTCCTGCCCCACAGAAACCATGAGAGGTAAATGACCATTATTGTTTTAAGCCACTAGGTTTTGGGGGTGTCTTTTTATACAGCAATAGATAGCTAACACACTCACCAAAGCCTCTGAATGCTTTGCAAGTCAGCAAAGGCCCCTAGCCCCTTTGCTGGAGTGATTTCCTCTTCAAGCAAAAGATGATGGATGTGTTGAACAAAGATGATGACTTGAGTGGGAACAGTAAGAAGAAAGAGGGGAAATTCTCTTTGCAAAGGCTTTTTTCAGTCAGCAACTTCCTTGTAATCATTACATTCAGAAGTTCTTTGAGGAGGGGGAGAAGCAACATATAATTTTAAAAGGAGATGCACTATTTCAGAAGGAAACTGCCAGCCAGGGTGGGAGGCATAGTAGCTCCAATGTGCTGCACCAAGATTGTCCCCTCTGCTGTGTTGTCTGCAATCTCTGCTTCCTGCAGTCTGGCTGCTTAGAGCGTTGTGATTCTTTGGCAGGGGCTGGGTAGATATTAGGAGCCCCCTGGCTCGCTATTTCTGTAGGCTTTTATTTGGCTCTCTAGGGGGTGTATCTTCCAGTGGTAGCTATGAGGTCATTCTGGGTTCAGCTACAAAAATCCCCATACCTGCTAATTTAGCCTCTTTTCTGAGCCATTTAATTTCAGATGTCTTCTGTTGGAATTTTATTCCAGACCAACTTAAAAACACTTTCAGTACTGATTCTGTCTTTGAACAATATACTGGAGTTCACTGCTTGCCAGGAAAGAAGTCCATCTCGAGCTTCCAGAGCAGTGTGTGGTGGGCTTCCTGCATCTGACCCACCCCAGACAAAATCATGTGGTGCATCTTTTCTCCAGGATAAACCAACTTTTCCTTTTTATATCGAATCTTGAATAACAAGTGTGTCAATGCAGAACTGGCTTCTCAGAATCAGATGGCCATGCTCAGTTTTCAAGGGTTGGCAGTGTTTTTTCTGTCTTTCAAGGGTTTGATCAAGATCCTACATGGTATCACCCACTGTGCTGCATCTGTGTTGTTTGAGGTAGTGGAGAGCCCTTGGGGGCAATGATTTTCATTTCTTCACCCAGCAAACACTTCCGAAACTTTGTGCTGCTTTGAGTTTTGTGTCAGACCCACTCATTTGCAGAAATGCAAACAGGCTGTCTGGATCTTTCCCTGTGATGATCTCTAGTGATGCACACAAATATTCCATTTGTCCTCCCTCTGGGATGTTAAAGTTAAGTGTGGCCATATCACTTGTTTTTGGCTGATGGAAGATGAGTGGAGGTAATGCGTGTCACTTCTGAGGAGAAGAAGCCTCTAAGGGTCATGTGTCTTGATCATCCCGCATAGCAACTGCCATGTTTCAGACAGTAGAAGCTCTGTCAGTCCCTCCACTTTAAATCATCCCTCTGAACCAAACACTCTTCAAATTGTTGCAGTTTGCTTTGTCATTTATTTCCTGTTGAGGTCTTGGCTGATTCAGTCATCATTAAGCTAGTAAATGATCATTCATAAAAATTTGGAAAATGGGGAACTATAGAAAGCAGAGAAAAAATAATCCATAATTTTATACCCAAATAACACTACTATGAACATGTTGTCATTTTTATTTTCTTTTAGATTTTTTTCTTGCTCAGTGCAGATTTTTTTTTAACTTGATTGCAGTGATTTGGGATGCACAGTTTTTTGTCCTTTATCATTCTTCATAACAGTCCCTTTTAGTGTTTGTGTAATGGGGGATCAATTTAAATAAAAAACTTAAAATTCAAATTCACAACAATTATATTCTGCAAAGTTGTAATATATTCAGTAGTCAAGGAGGTGCTGAGTAAAAAAAAATTAACAAATTTCTTTTTAGTGCCTCTTATGTACCAGGCTTGTGCTGAATATGGAGACAAATATGACAGAATTATCAAATTCTTATAGACTCAGTGCTGATAAATGTTGATTCAATATCTAGTCTTCTTGGGAGTAGTTTGGATTTGTTACCCACCAAGTTCTTTGCCTTCCTTGGCTAATGGCATCTACCTATTTTGAAAAACAACACACACAAAATTTGCTCTTTTCCCAGGGGAGAACTCAAGCTCATACAGTTTGGGGTATATACTTCATGAAACAGAACACAAATGTATGAGTACACAAGAAATAACAACACACTATTTAATTTAAAAGTTGTGTCATTTTTGTAACAAGCATATCATAAACAGTGCAAATCCAGAAAATAAAATTATTATTATTGTTATCATTTAATTAATTGCTGATATGCTCCAAAATCTTTTTTTTCCTACAGTTTTTGGCTGAATGCTCATTGATCTGCTCTTCATATGATGATGATTTTTGTAATATTGTTTTCTATGGAGAAAATAGAACGATGATTCATTCTTTTTTTGGCAGTAGTTCTACACATGGTATGCCCAATAGCATAATCTGGGAACTATTAAGAATCCTGAAGCCCAGGATGCTCCCTAGACAAATTAAATCAGACTCACTGGGACCCAGGCAATAGTATTTGGTAAAAGCCCTGGGTGAGAACCACAGTTCTGGAATGGATAATAGAAATTTGACTTTTATTATTTATGGTTTAGAAAGCTTCCTTTCAGATTTAATACTTGTTACTGGTATTGTCACATGCATTTTTAGGCTTGTCAAGTTTGGGAAAACCTCTATCAAATTTCTTTCATACATGAGCTGTGAGACTTAAGGGCATTTCCAATTTTCTGTGTAATGACTAATCTTAAATGTCCTTTGAATTGAAGATACTCATTAACCACTTTGTCATCAATGTCCTCATTTTCCAGGAGTTTTTATGAGATTTATGCTGTTTTTCACTGAGATCAGTACTTTGTGTCAAAGGAGTAAGAAATTAAATGGCCTGAAGAAAATGTGACTGGATGAGACCATTTCAGCCGAAGGAAGCATGTGAGCAAAGGCGAGATCCAGCAGGAGATGCCAATGTGGATGGAGGGCAGTGGCAGCTGGGGCAGCTGGGGCAAGGCGGTTGGAAAGGGAACCTGGGTGCAGGTGGGAGAGTGCCACCTGCTGGCAAGTGCTGGAGGATGGCCACCTGCTATGAGATTCATAAGCATATGAAACACAGTATCATGCAGTGTTAGGATTATTCCCTTCAAAGGCACACAAAGCTTTGTGTGAATCCCACGGTATTATTAATTACTAACCAGCAATGACTATGCAAGGAAATAAGACATACATACAGCCCTCTACACTCCAACTGAATGGACCTCTAACTCAGCTTCTCCTTTATATCCCTACAAGCCCCCAGCCACACCAGTGTCCCCCAGCGGGGAGAGAAGTATGGTTGAGGCCAATTTGGAGCAAAGGAGACAGTGGTCTTAGCCAATTGAAGTTCAAATATCTCACTTGTCTTAATTTGACAAAAGCATATGCGTGTGAACACAATGCTAGGTCTCCTGGGAGGGGCCCATGCGAGGGTCCCTGAAGCTTGGTTCTCTTTAGCTGCACAGTTCATCAGCCTCTGCTTTAGCACAGGAATCAGTAACTGAATGTCATATGTGCTGCTCAAAATGAAGCTTAAGAGGGAATAAAAGAGCTACTGATGACAAAGTTTCGGCCCCAGGACCTTAAAAACCAGTTCAAGTTTTTGTGACTTTCCTTCTGTTTTCATGATTGTTTGAGGCAGCAGCCTCACAGCCTGTAGGATATCATGATATGAAAGTCATCATTCTTAGGCTTCCATCCTGTTTCCATTGTGTACCTTGACATGAGGCTCCTTTAGGAAATATATATATATAGTGAAGGCTGAACCAAAGCCAGCCTAGTTAGAGTTTCTAAGTCTCATTATTCCTTAACATTAAGACAGTGATAATCGCTCTTTGGAGGGTAGCCACTCTGTGTTTTTATACCTTCCCAGCCACGGGCACAGAGGTTCACTGGCTCATAATCTTTGTTCACCTTCACGGTCAAGGCCATTTTGGAGGTGTATGGACCCCTAGGAATCCTGGAGGGGTTCAGGTCATGGACAGTGCTCTTCCCTATGACTTGTTAGAGACAAGGCAAAAGATGGAATTTAGTCTCGAAGGACACTGGACCAGAGACAGTCTTTCACTCAGGATATTTGTTGAGTGCCTGCTATGTGCTGGATTTGTGTCATGTGCTAGGAATAGAGATGTTTCAGACACAATTGCTGAGTAACAAGACATCCCAAAGCTTCATTTTGTCCTACTCAGGACAAGGGTCAGGAATTTGAACACAGCAGCGTGGCTTGTTTCTGCTGTGACCTCATCTAAGAAGACTTGGAACCTGGGAATCACCTGGAGGCTGGGGTTGAAGTTGTCTGGAGGCAGTTCCACTCACATGTATATACTGGGACCTCAGCTGGGCTATGGACAGAAGCCCTACATGTAGCCTCTCTATGTGGTCTCTCTGGGTAGGAGCCTCACAATGTGACAGTTGAGTTCCAGGAGAACAAGGAAGAAGTGAATGGAATTTTAGGACCTAGTCTGAAAAGTCTTGGCATTACTTGGCATCACTTCTGCCATGTTGGTTGAAACAGTAAAGGTCCACCCACATTCAAGATGAGGGAGTGGTAAGATTTTAGAAAGAACATGTAGAATGGGAAATGTTGTGGCCATCTTTGGAACTACCATCTGTCTCAGAAGATCCCGGGTGCTGTCCTTATGGACCTTATAATCTAGTGGGTAAAGCATTCAGGTATTGATTATTCAACCAGTATCTACTGAGAGTCTGCAGTGTGCCAGGTTCTATTCTAAGCTGTGGGTTTCAGAGATAAATAAGATAGATGTACTCCCTGACCACGGAGCTTACCTGCTGGTGGTAGAAACTGATAAGAAATAGTTAAAATCATTATACAATATAATGTCCTGTAACCATAAGTGATGTAAAGAAAACTTAATAGGGTAAAGGGATAGGGAACAATGGGAGGTGCTGTTCTAGACAAGCCTGTTAAAGAAGGCCTCACTAATTAGGTACATTCCAGACAGAGGGGAGAGCAAGTGCCAGGTCTGGAAAAAATCTTGTTGGCATGTTTGGGAAATGGTAAGAAGGCTAGTATAGCTGGAGCAGACAAGTGAGAGTGAGAGTGGTTGAAAATGAGGTTGGAGAAACAGTATAGGGTCAGGTGGTGTAGGCGCCAGGCTGTGGTGATGACTTTGGATTTGAGACTGAGTGCAGTGGGAGCTTGTAGTAATCAGCTTTTGCTGCAGTAACAACTATATCCCAGTGACCTACATCAAACAATTATAATAAGTACTATGAGGGAAAAATCTCAGGAAACTTTAAGGAATGACTGTAGTCCACCTTTCAAACATGTAACCACGACCCACATGGTTATTTGACCTTCATGGGTCGACTGTGGTTCTGCTCCACGTCCTCTTCATCCCGGGATCCAAGCTGAGCAAGTCACCTTTCTTTGGGAGAGTGCTGTCCTGGCAGCAGCTAGAGAGAGCAATCCACAATAGTTCATAAACCTACTGCTTTGAAGTGGGCACGTCACTTCTCATATTTCATTGTCTAAAATAAGTCACACAGCCAAACCTGATGTCAGTGGGGTAGGAGTGACAGTCCTCACAGGGGAAGGGGTAGAACAGTTATAAACAAGCAACACACTCCACCTGCGAGTCACTGGAGGTTTTTGAGTGGGTAATGACATCTAGTTTGCTTTTTAGGAAGATCCCCTGGGGAAACAAATATAACAGTGCCACTGAAGTGAGAGCTGGATAGGAGAGGGCTGTGGTAGCATAGTCCCCAGAGTGATGAGTAAGCTGAGACCTGCAGGACAAGGAGGTGGCAATGCATCTATACATCCACCATGATGGGCACGATGTCAGATACTCAGCCCCTTCCCACACAGACCACATGGTCTAGTTGGGGAAAAGACTAGTGAACAGTCAATTTTAGTATAGTGTGGTTGGTTCCTGGATAGAGGTCAGCCCAGAGGGCATAGCAGCACCTAACAAGGTGCCTAACCCAATCAGGTCAGGGAAGGAGGTGACTCCTTGGTAGAGACTCAACATTAAGTAGGTGTTAGCCAGGTATGGAGATGCTGGGGAGACAGGAATAGGATACTCCTGGCAGAGGGACCAGCATGAGCCAAGGCTCTCTGGTGAGAAAGATGGCTTCATGTCACCTTTACTGTGTATTAGGGGAATCAGCTGAGACCCAGGTGTCCCCTGCCTTTCCTGTGGGATCTTACATCCTGCCCTGCCTCTTCCTTTATGATTCCAGGAGTTCACATGTCTATCTGGTAGGCATCTGGAGTACTCCCTCCACAACCAAAGTGCAAAACAAACAGTTCCCTGTTGTGGTAAGGGATTAACTCACCAAGCAAGCAGTTGGAGCTCAGCTGAAGCTAGGCTTTCCGCTCACCTTTCCCTCCTCCTGGGGAGCTGATGGGAATTACCTTTGTCATTTTGATTTCTTGACCCCGAAGTTTCCTTTCAGATTTATGTATCTGGCCTTTGTCTAGACAGCTCCTAAGTCTTGGAAGGAACTTTTCCCTTTGGGGTCCATTTTCAGGTCATTTGAAAGTTTAGGAAGGGAAGGTGTGGTAACCTTCCGGTCCTTGATGCATCTCCTGAAGGCCTTAGTAGGTGGGCACTTTGTGACGAGGGGAGGGATGGTTTGGTGTCCTTAGTCCCTGCCCATCCTTCCTCTGGGTGGTGTTCATGGTAGTGCCCAGCTCTGAGCAGCACAGATGAGAGCTCAGTGAGAGCCCCAGCCTGCCACTTCCAGGCTGTGTGACCTCTGACAAGTTAGCTACTCTCTGTGTGACTTAAATTCCTCTCAGGGTCCTTGTGCAGATTCAATGAAAGTGTGCAAAGCACTTACCCCAGGCCCTGGGCCATGGTAAACAATACCCATCAATTCTGTTCCTGCTGCTCCAATCTTTCCTTATGGTGGAGTCAAGAGACAAGAGGCTCTGCCTCTTAACTAGCTAGGTGAACTAGGGCAGGATGTAAAATTTCTCTAAATCTTATCTAGCGTTTCTGTCCAACAAGATGAATGAAGGAAATCAGTCTTTTTAAACAGAACCTTTAATGGCATTTGAGGAGGGATAGTTCCTTATAGTGTGGGACAGTTCCAAGTGTGTGTCCACACTAAATGCCAGATGCTTCCCCTTCATTGTTATGAACCCAAAACAACACCCCTACCAAATATTTCTGAATGTCTTTGGGAGCTAGTGATGGTATTGCCCCTTCTTGAGAATCACTGAACCAGCTCATTCTGAACTTTGATCCTGTCTGACCTTGTGTGGGTAGCAAAGTGAGGATCCAGCAGGGCGGTTAGATAAGGAATACTGGGTTCCTCTGCCCTTGTGATTCTGAGACGGCTTCATTTCCTCTGACATAGAAGGCTCTCAGCCCCCATATATATGGAGGAAGGAAAGGGTTTCCAAAAAATAAAAACAAAAACCTGATTTTGTTCTACGGATCCCTCTTTGCCTCTAGTCACATTCTTGGCAGTTGATATATGATGCCCTCCTGGGATGGTGGAGAGGCAGTCTTGTGATCACCAAAAATACATTTGACCTCCAGTGGTGTAGCTTGAAGTCTGTGACCCAGAAAAAGGAACCACAAAGAGAGGTGCCTTGAGCACACTAAGAGAGGATCCCAGGCATGCAGTAACTGCAGCTGAACTCCTAAAATCCTCCTCTTCTTGTTTGCCAAGCACTATCCAGATGGGTAGGGACTTTGTTGAAACCCTTAAAATTTGTAGCATGGATCTCTGTGAAGCCCGCTGCATTTCCTTTCAGACTGTCTCCACATTTCTAAGAGGAAGTCCATGGCTGAAAATTTGACCCTGGTGGACTTTTCTAGCGGTGCTTTGTTGATCCTGAGGACCATTGGCAGCCTGAGTCCATCATGTCCCTTTGCCCAATTATTCCCCGGAGGTTGACAGCCCTAAATTATAATGGTCCTTGCTGAATACCATTAATCTTAAGCAAGCAACTTACTGCAAGTTATTAGCTGCTCACCTTGAAATCCTGTGATTAGAGAAGAAAATTACCCTACTGTCCAAGAGCGCCTTATTAATTGAATTTGTGGCAGAAGAATACAGAGAGTGCTATTAATTTAGAGATATGGAAGTCTATTGCCCCCTTTTGTTTTTATTTTATCCCTGGATGTTCATTTAATTAAATTATTAAAATTTGGTAATTTGGGGGAAGACTTTCCTTTCTTCTCGGTACCTTTAATCACAAGCATCTTAGTTAAAAAGCTGTTAGCGATGCTTATGACTCAGTGGTGCTCAGTTTATAGAAGATGAATTTTGAAGAGTTTGTTGCCTTTATCAGATAATTTTATGAAACTTTTGGAACATTTTTAATGAGTTTTTATGAGACTCTCTGTGACAACATTCTGTGCATCTCTTTAGCACAAAGAGATGAAGATTGCTGACTTAATGGTCTGAAAAATTCTGACATCTTTATTTACATTTGACTGATGATATATTTTAGGTCATTTCTCCTATCAAAGATACCCTGATGAAAATGAACACTTTGGGGAAGATTTTAGGAGTTCTAATATTACTTGGATTACAGTTTTCTTAAATTAAAAAAAAAAAAAAGGGAAAGGGATTGTGATTCAGTCTTTGGGTCTAGGGGGAAGTTTCTCTCATTCCTTATATAGAGTGAGAATTTCTACTTACACTGTGTGCTGGTTCCTGTCTTATACTTAATTCCTTCTGTCTTGTATCCTTATTGAGTTACTCTGTTGTCCCTTTGAGTTATTGAGACAGCTATGTTCCCCACTAGGTTGTAAGCTCTCTGTTGGTGTTTAGATGTCTTCACAGTTGGCCCACAGTAGAATGTTTGTAGTAAATGTTTGTCAAGTGGAAAAACATTTGATTTCCTTAGCCCCACAAAGGCACTAATATGCACCAGCTGTCGGAGTGGACTTGATACCCTCCAATTCTGATTATTCACCCCCCAGCTTTCTGCTTTTCTCTCAAGACATGGCATCTTCCAGTGGGTTTCTTACACCCATGTACTATTTGTTGTCACACACAGAGTCTGTGGAGATGTGCAATGATAGCTCAAGTTTAGGGGAGAGTGAGATTAAGATAGTGAGCTCCAGTAGAGTCTTGGTGAGGTTAAGGAGGACCACATTCAAATCTGTGGGTTTTTGATTCAGTGCAGAACCAAATTTTAGAACAAGAGACTGTGGGAGGCAGGGGATAGGGCTTGAGCTCATCTTGTTCACCACCTTCGTTTGGTGGTAGGAATGGATGCCTAGTGTAGTTAAGATGGACAGGGCTGCCTCGTGGAAGAATGAGCTTCCTATACTAGAGAGGCTCAGGTGGAAGCTGGAATGTAAGGCCATTGGCTGTGACTGTTATTGGAGGCTTCAAATCCTGGGGTGAGGCAGTCTGGGGGAAGCAGGTAGGAGTAGAGGACCTTAAAGTGCTCCTTTTAGATTCTGAGCGATTTGCTCAAGTCTTGCCTAATTAAGGGATGAATGCTAGGTTTATACATTCTTTCACTTTTTTCCTCCATACAGCAGTTTTCTTCTTTGTCTTCTTGTTTTCCTAGGATCCTTTCAATCCTCTCTTCTCAGTTTTGCCCTAAGCCTTCACTCCTTTCTTCTCAATTTTTTAACCTACATTTCTTTTCTCTCCTTTCCTATATTTTGCTTGTTAGTGAGCCCTGCAGTAGAGCAAACACAGGACTGCTATATTTGACTCCTTATAATTGAAAAAATAAATCTTGAGAAGAGGAATAAAGTGAGTGGTTCTGAAAATGAGGTCAGTGGGATCCTCCTGCATGGAATCTGGGACACTACAGGTTCTCCATAAATATCTGTGGAATGAATGAGTTTGTAACTTTCATTCATTTGTGCTGGCCTTATTTCATATTTGCATAATGGTGAGTGGGTTTTGTTTTGTTAATTTATGCAAAAATATCCTTTGAATTTTCTCCCTGATTGGGGTGCTTATCTTTTAAAATGTAAAGATGAGTGAAAAATCTAAGCATGATGTTGAATAAGTCAGAGTGATTTGAGGTGGGAATTATTTGCAGTTTTAAAGGAGAGCCCAGATTTGGAATGCAAGGATGCTCACCTCCCACGATGATTCTGTGGATGCTGAAGAGCTGCTTTATGAAACCTAGTTTAATTCTATTTATAATCCAGATGAGATTTCAGGTGTACATGCCAAGGTCTGAAGCCTTCTCAGCACTCCTGACAGTGTTATAGCAGTTGGCCCTTGAGCATGTGGCCAAGGCCTAACTTTTAGAGCACTACTGTGGACTCTCTGGGATTTGCTTATGCAAATTAATTTTCAAATCAATGCAAATGAGAGACACAAGTAAGGCCCCTTCAGGTGGCCTGGGCCAGAGCTCTGTGAAGTCCAAAGGCTTAGCAGAGCAGACTTTGGGGCCTGATCTACTTTATTCAGTGCCAGGAAATCTGATTTAAGTACTGCATCCCAAGGCTTCATCGATATTGAACTCTCACTGTCCTGCAGGAAGTTCTTCTGTTCACTGGCCTGAAATTCCCTTCCAGGTTTGGGTTTGCATTGTGTCATGCCCAAGACTGTGAGATTGAAATGAATGTTTCAGGATGGCCAGGAATATGCTCAGGAAAAGACTTCAAAACTGGAAGAGGAGGTGTTGCTTATTATTGGGGAATGGTTGGGAGCTGGCAATGTGGTGTGAAAAGAGACGCCCTGAAGGGGTCTCAGAAACATACAACTGAAAAGCTAAAAAACAAATAAAAATGTAGTTCTTCAAATTTCAGCCAACGTATCAAGGCTGAAAGATAATCAGTGTCTGAACCTGAACCTGTAAAGAAAATAGCAGTGCCCTCTGGGTGGCAAGGCCACACACACCCTGTTCAAGGAAAGAGCATTTATTTTTAGCATATAGAGCTTTTTTCTAGACTCCGAATATTACCAAACCAGGCCCATTTGCAAGACTGAGAATAATGTTTCATAGTCTGTGGAAAGGGATGGAGAACTGAGTTACAGTTTGCTGAGTGAGCCATAGTCTTTCATCTCTGATTCTCTTTCCTGAATTTATTTTACAGTTTATTATTGCAGATTTATTTTTATGTGCCAGACACTTGACCTCAAGGAGCTTTCAGTCTACTGGGAGAAGCAGAAAAGAAAAATAATTAAATAAATATAAAAAAATGAAATTGAGAGCAGAGGGAGCAGAGATAGAGAACACCAAGTGTATGTGTATGTGTGTATCTCTGTGTGTGTGTTTGTGGTGGTAGATGAGGGAAATACTTTTTTAAAATTTGTTTTTTTAATTAAAAAACTTTTTTTAAGTATACTTGATTTACAATGTTACATTAGTTTCAAGTGTACAGCAAAGTGATTCAGTTATATCCATTTTTTCATTTTCTTTTCCATTATAGGTTATTACAAGATATTGAATATAGTTCCCTGTGCTATGCAGTAGGTCCTTGTTGTTTATCTTATATATAGTAGTGTGTATCTGCTAATCCCAAACTCCTAATTTATCCCTCCCCCCAGCTTCCCCCTTTGGTAACCATAAATTTGTTTTCTATGTCTATGATTCTATTTGTTTTGTAAATAAGTTCATTTGTATCATTTTTTGAGTATATGTACTGCTGAAGTGAGCATGTTGTATCATTTTTAAAGATTCCACATATAAGTGATATCATATGATTTGTCTTTCACTATCTTAGTACAATAATTTTTAGGTCCACCCATATTGCAGCAAATGGCATTATTTCATTCTTTTTTATGGCTGAGTAATATTCTATTAAATATATACACACCACATCTTTATCCATTCGTTTGTTGATGTTTATTTAGGTTGCTTCCATGTGCTGTCTGTTGTAAGCTAGTGCTGCTATGAATACTGGGGTGCGTGTATCTTTTTGAATTAGTTTTCTTCAGATATATGCCCAAGAGTGGGATTGCTGGATCACACGGTAAACCCTATTTTTAGTTTTTAAAGGAATCTCCACACTTTTCCATAGTGACTGCACCAATTTTCATTCCCACCAACAATGTAGGACGGTTTCCTTTTCTCCACGCCCTCTCCAGTATTTATTATTTGCAATTTTTCTTTTCTTTTTTTTTTTTTTTTTTGGCAAAGAGATTTCAGTCCCACCGCAGAACCTGAGCACCCCTCACGCGAAGGTGGGGGTTCTGCCCACAGGCAGTGGCAGTCGCTCGGTAGCTACTGCGTGCTTCGGCCGGGCAGCGGCTGGAGGGTCCGGTATCCCAAGACTAGCTCTCAGATCGCTAGAGGTTTTCTTTTAGAGGGCGTGTCCTCCCCCACCCATTGTCTCCCCATCGGGCCCACGGAGGCACTCCAAGGGGTGGTAGTATTCGGCTGGGCACGAAGCGGTGCGGGGTGGGGTGGCCTGAGGAATGGGAAAGCAGAGGGCCAACGCGAGCTTTCGCGCCCAGGGGTGGGGGAAATCCCGTGCTGCCTTGGGCTCTCAGGCTCATCAGTTCGCCTCACCTGGGGACTCCTGTAAAACGTCTCACAGGCTCACTTCACATCTCGCATCGCCCGGCCCGCCACTATTGCTCTTACGCAGGCGTGCAACCCCGGCGAAGGAAGAACTCACCATGTGCGCCCAGCGAACAGTCCCGCCCCACCCCGCCCCCTCACGCGGTGAGGCGACCTCAACGAGGAGGCACCTGGCCCCACAAAAGGCCGTCTCGACCTCCCAGGGGAGCCGCTCATCACAGTGGGGACCCGAGGAGCTCTTTGGGACCAGAAACGGCGCCGCCACTCGGCCTCCGGCACCTGAGGGACGACCTGGGGCCCTCCAGAGACCACCCCCACCCCCACCCCCACCCCCACCCCCACCCCCACCCCCACCCCCTCACAGCGCCAGGCCATACGTGCTCACGCACGGGTGGGCGGGGACGCACGGCGCGGCGGCGGGAAGCCCCTTCCCCCCTCCCCCGCCCATCGCGGGGAGATTCGCTCGCGAGATGGCGAGGAGAGGCGTGACTGCCGCCTCAGAGGACCCTGGCCCGCGGACGCTGTGAGGCAAGGGCTGGGAGACCCAGATAGTGCCGGATTCTGCACCCCTGCCTTCCACACACCACCGAGGGGCGGGAGGAGCGAGGGGCCCTGCGGGCCGACCTAGAAGAGCGGCCCTCTTTGCCATGAACGTCAGTCCCTCGTCTGAGGCGGCTCAGGCCTAGCCCCAGAGAGTGCGAGGTCACCACAGAGAGATTTGTAAACTTTTTGATGATGGCCATTCTGACTGGTGTAAGGTGATACCTCATAATTTTAATTTGCATTTCTCTGGTAATTAGTCATGTTGAACATGAAAATATTTCTTATATAACGCAATGAAGGAAGACCGATGTCTGAGGAAATTTTATTTCAGTCAAGAAGTGAGTGACGAGAATGCACAATGCGCTATCCAGGCAGAGTCCGGGAAGAATGTGGCCTGGGAATAGGCCAGCTGAGCCGCTGGCTTTGTCGAGAGTCCCAGTGAGAAGAGGACCAGGACATTTAGCCCTTCAGGTAGAGGTTTCCACATCGGACCCATTAGATGCAGAAGCTTGCCGATTCCAAGTGCAAAACAGATTAATGAGTAAAATTCAAAGCACAATTAAAAATTAAACAAGGTATGTGATAAAACATTCCTTATTCAGATAAGTCTTAATGGCCAGATTTTGGGACACTCTGAGACACAGTTTGGAATTTCAAAATATTGCTGTTTTTGACCTCTAATACATTGATAATTTTGTTCTGGGAGAATAAGAAACATCTCTCCCTCCCTCCGTCCGTCCCTCCGTCCCTCCCTCCCTCCTTTCAGTTCAGCAGTATTACCCAAGGGCAGATCAGTGAATAAACCTTTCTTCCATTGGAGTCAGTTTTGTTCAGTAAAAGCTGTTTATATGAAGTCTGGCAAGTGTACATTTTAGAGCTTTTATTCTATTTAGGAAACCAAATTTTTGTCGAACTTAACTCAGCTGTAAAGATGAGTAGATATTATTTTTGCCATGTCAATATTTTTCAGTCTTTCTCTAGTCTTTGTCAGATATTTTAAACTTGAAGAAAATTATAGATGGAGTAATTTTTATAAAAAACCTTAAACTGAAGTTGCTGGGAAGACTGGACAGCTCATCTGACAGTATGGTTGGGGCAAGGGGGAGGGCATGTAGACTACAAGTTCTTAAAGGACCCTACAGCCTGGAACTTTGAGAATTCTCTATTTTAGGCATGTTTGTGGAACTGTTGTATGAACCTTTTTTTTTTTAAGAGATTATAACCATTTCTTAGGAATAGCTAAGTGATGAAGTCTGAAACTGTATCATAACACTGATGTTTGTCCTGAGATATCAGTTTGTTTATTGTGTTGAAGTGATCTTTATGAGTTACTGTGAGACATGCCCAAGGAAGAGCTCTAGTGATTCTTTTTTTTTTTTACACCTTTATTGTGGTATCGTTCCTGTACAGTAAACTATACATATTTCAAATGTACAATTTGATGGATTTTTGATAGCTATATACACCAATGAAACCCCTACCACAATCAAGATAGCTAACATTTCCATCACTCCTCAAGGGTGCAGTTTTCGAATTCCCAATTTATCCCTTCCCACCGTCTTTACCCCCTGGTAACCATCAGTTTGTTCTCTGTGTTTGTGAGTCTGTTTCTGTTTTGTAGATAAGTTAATTTGTGTCCTTTTTTTTTTCCTTCTGCATTTAAGCAATATCCTATGGCACTTTTCTTTTTCTGGCTTATTTCACTTAGAGTGACAATCTCCACGTCCATCCATGTTGCTGCAAATGGCATTATTTTATTATTTTTTATGGCTGAATAGTATCCCATTGTGTGTGTGTGTGTGTGTGTGTGTGTGTGTGTGTATACATACCACATCTTCTTTATCCAGTCATCTGTTGATGGACTTTTGGGTTGTTTTCATGTCTTGGCTGATTCTTAAACTGAACACTCCGGGGTTCTACGGTTGCAGTTTCTTGGAAGCAGGGCTGATCCCTGGCAGTGGAATGGTTCATACCAAGATGCCTTCCAAACCATCTAAGGTCATTTGACAGATACACACATTGCTTTCCAAGAGAAAACAGATTGTTTACAAGCCCCCGTGTTCTGGATGTAAAAAGTTTTATTCCAAAACTATTGAAGAAATGATCATCTGAATGAAGTTTAATTAAAAAAATTCAAATGTCTCTTGACAATTAGAAACACAAATGATTAGAGAAGGTGGGACTCAAGTAGCTTGAAGACTTGACACGTGCAAGCTGCCAGCTAGTTTAAGGAGAGCCCTTTCTTTTCAGTTCAGAATGTTTATCTGGTGCAGTCAAGGACTGTTGGCTGTTGAAGAAATGGCATGGTACTTCCATGGGGATGTCTTTCCTTTGAATTCTGAATTATTCTAGATTGCAATTCTTTGTTTTGTCTCTCCTTCTGCATCTTGTTTGCTCCTCCTCTTTTTCTGTTCATCTCCCTTTCTCTTTTATTCTTCTTGTCTGTCTTCCTCTCTAACATTCATTTCTGTCTCTTTAGGGTCCTCCCTCCCTCCCTCAGCCAGAGTCCAAAGAAGATCACACCCTGTCCTTCCTCTTCTCCCATATCCTCTAAATTGTCAATGAGAAAGCTTTCTCTTGCTTCTACGAATGGCCTCTTTCTCAAGAAAGCACCGCTGGTCCAGCAGTGTTCTGTTGTCCATGTGCCTTTGCACAGCTAAGTGATCTTGCAGTTCTGTCTTTCCAGTGTCTCTTTCCAGGCATCTGCTGTCTCCACTCTTCCCTTCCAAATGCAGTGTGATGCTGTTTACTCTCCCTGAGCTGCCAATGTAAACCCACGTTAAAAGGTGTTCATTTGATTTGGCAGAAAACATATTATTCATATCAGGCCCTTGTGCGTATTTTCTGTTGAGTCTTTGGCAAGTCCTGGTCCTACACATAGCATTGCTCTGTGCTGCTTGGATGTGGCAGAATTGTGGGGTTTTGCCTCTTTGGACTCCAAATGTAGAGCTCCTCTCCATACTTAGTACATGAAAGGTTTGTCTCACTGTCTGAATGGCCCTTTAGATGTTGGTTAAGGTGATATAAACACAGTTGAGCAATGCTTTGGGCACCTACTGTGGCTCAGTACCTAATGCTGACTACATGGAGAAGGTGGCTACCAATTTTATATATTTTGCATGTGAAAATCTCACTTCTAGAATAAAATATGTAAATTAGGTTGAAACATGAAATTCCTGATATTTGGCCATTGTTTTTGATCTGTAAAAATGGCAGTTTCATATGGTTCAACCTGGTGGTATTGAATGAATAGGAGGAGTAGACCTTGTTTAAAAGGACTTGCTACTTTCTATTTCATTAATTTATTTATTCAAGACACACCTATGGAGGATTTTGTAGGTGCTGGGGTTACAAAGAGAAATTGAGTCTGTTCTCTGCCCTCTAGCCAGGAAGACAACACTCAACTCTAGTACAAGTGTCAGGTGATCTAAGGAGAGTCTCTCAGTGTGCTGAGGGCACCATGGGGTGACCAATTGCCTTGTCTTGTCCTGGTTTTAACACTGAAAGAACTGAGCAAACTGGGACCAGATTACTGTAGTGTATGGGGGTAGGGTGATGGAGTAGGGAGTGGCGGTTTTGGCTCTGTGCAAAAAAAAAAGAAAGAAAAAGAAAAGAAATTGTGACTAAAGAAGTTTAGGTCTGGGAATTAAAGCCTACCCCTTCATCCTGGAAAGGCAAGCACATTAGAAAAATAAAGCCTCTGGGAACTCTCAGCGGATAAATCTGTTTAATTTGTACAACCAGGATTTCTCTAACTTATCTGACCTCAGAACTCTTCTTTGTCCTTGACATCCTGTGAACATTTTGGGGTTCTCCCTTCTTTGTCTTTTGGGGAAATATTGCATCATTCTCTATGCCAAAGTGCACATTATTATCCTACATTATTAGCCTTATCCATAATTTGGGCAACAATTTGTATCACAATAGCTCATCACAAGAAAATTTAAAAATAATGCAACTTTGGGATTAAAAGTTTTTTCCAGAAGGGTTGCTAATGTGCTGTGGAGGGTTGTGAGTTCTTGGGAGGCTGCTTTTTTCTGACTGACACACACAGAGCCAGGCTGGCTGCTCACCTCTTTCTGCAAGTGTTTTTTCTGCACCAGAGGCTTAACCAAGTTGTTATGGAAACGGAAAAGGTCTCCCCAGCCTGAGAACAGTGCCTTGCTAATAATTAGAGAGCATGGCTGAGCAAACTTCAGTGGTAACGATTAATCTTTGCAAAGCAGGGATAAGCCTAAAAGATTGAACAGGTGTTTTTTGACCTTTGTACTTTCCGTCCCTAGAAAATTTTAATTTGGATAGAACTGAGCAGGCTCAGGCTTGGAGTCTTCCCTTAACTTCAAAAAGGAAAGTCATCCTTTAATATTACGGTAGTTGGCTTTTTAAATTTAAATGTTTAAAGACCTTTCTTAAGTCTATAGAGTTTCTGAGGGTGGTTTGCGACCCTCTTTGAGCATGTTAAAATGCAGATTCTAGCCTCTTTTCAGACCCATGGAAACAGACTATCTTGGGCTGGTCTTGGAATTTGATTCTGTAAAAAGCACTCCAGGCAAGTTTGACGTTTGCTCACTGGAGTTAGCTTTGCTCTAGGACAGGGCAAACTTGTTTTAAAGGGCCAGATAGTAAGTAGTTTAGGCTTTGCGACTCTATCATAGTATGAAAGCAACCATATGCAATACATAAAATAATGGCCATGGCTATGTTCCAGTAGACTCTCTTTACAAAGACAGGCAGTGGCTAAATTTGGCCCTTGCGTTGTAATTTGCTGACCCTTGCTCTAGACTCTGCAGTGTGTTACCCACTTAATGGGATTCCAACTTTTAAAGGTGTTTAAAAGTCACTCTCTCTTCCAGATACTGCCTTCAGTCCAGCCTAAACACAGGCAAAAGGAGATTGAGCCTTTGCTGGTGGCAAGGAGGGAGTGAATTTTTAATGTTTTAATGGTAAATGGTTCTCCTGACCACCACACTTGCTGAGATGAATTTTAAAGTGAGTTGGGATCTTCTTACCACTCATCTTTAATTGTGGCTAAAGTGCCTTTCTGGTTTGGGAGCTAGAACAGAAGTGGATTGATAGACTGGAATCTGTTTTGAGGAAAAGCCTCAAGTTTTTCTTTAAGGCGGACATGGAAGTTTGGTGTTGATGTTGGTTCGAGAGGTGCCATTTCCCTTCTTTTCTTCTGCCCCATTTGCTGCTTATGCTTTTTTTTTTTTTGCTGATTTCCTGCTCTGTCTCTCCAGCTTGGCCTTTAGAGTCAGGCAAACCCACCACCATCCTCAGAGCTGGATTTGTATCTATGCCCTGACTTCATAGAACATTGAACTCTTCTGTGGGATTTCAAATAAGTTCAGGGTCTAGAATTTTTCTTGCCGTTTTCAAATGCCACATTCTGTGTTACATTCTTTGTAGCTAATTTTTCATCACTTTTAAAAGGCTTTTAAAGTGAAAAGGGGCCCAGTTCTCTAAGTGTTAGTACTAAGCACTAGAGAATGTAGCTTCTATAGTTTGTTGTGTTACATTAGATATGGGGTTTGATTGTTCAAACTGCATACATCCAACCAGATTATGAGCTTTTCTGCTTCCCTTGTTCCAGTATTCTGTTTTTCCAAATGGTTTGCTCAGTTTGAAATTTTCTTTTTATGTGTTTAAGGAAGAAATAGTTCATCTGGACCACAGCCATGAATCCACTGACTAATACTGCTTTTAGAATATATTTCTGTTCACATCCTTGAAGCTTTTCTTCTTTGTGTCACAGCAATTCCTTGCTATTATCTTATTTTCTGATTTCTTTTGAAGGGATAATGATGGTGGCCAATTTGTGCATTTTATAATGTTTTAATTCAGTTATGCTCCTACTGCAGGTTATGTTAGAAGCATAATGGCACACACACCTGAATTGTTCTCTTTGATTCAGTTTTAAAATGCTGTTTCCCTCGTGGTTTGTGTCTGTATATTGTGGTATCATTAGCTTGTGTAGCTTTGCAATGTCATTGTCATCTCACTGTTATCAAATACAAGAACTTTTTTTTTGGCATATTTATATCCACTTCCAAAACTACTTTGCAGTCATTTATCATAATGCAATTTAAAGCCTTCTCTTGTTCATTGTTTATTTTTTTAAAAATTCGGCTTTTGTATATTTTTTAAATATGAAAATTTATGCTTTGCATGTCTTGTATGTCATTTTCACTCTTGAATTTTTAAAAATTCCTCTCTTCCAATATATTTTTACTTGTCATCCAGAGAACATTTACCCAGTGCTTTGTATGGGCAACAAATGTTCCTCCACTCATTTACATGGACTTTGCTTATTAACCTGCTCCCTAGAGGTTGTGTTTTCTCCTTTGGTTGGAGGTGTTTGCAGTAACCATTTTGAGCAGCCTAGTGAGGACTTTGGAGGCTTGAAGGCAGGAGTCAGAAGGGCCTGGATTTTCTGTGGAGCCCAGACTCCCTAGCTGGGTGACTCAGAGCCTCAGGCTCCTTCTCTGAAGCATGGGGATGATAGTACCTCCCCAGGTTGGAGTTGTATCCCATGCTTGTAAAATGTCTTGCATATGCCAACCTGAGAGCCATTGTGCCATACACAGGAGCTGTTACCATGGTAACGGGGAGAAGGTGGAAGAATCTGTGCTTTCTACTCCACAGCGTGAATCTCTTCCAATCTACTTAATAAGAAATACCATCTATCTGAATATGCGAGTTCCCATGAACCCTGTCTATTTCCAACCTGAAATGTTACTCGTTATATTTTCATCCTGCAAATTCAGGTTCTTCATCTGTGGCTGGCTATTTTGAATATTGGACACACAGTTATTTCACAAGAAGAATTTGGCAGGACATCTTCCATTGCCTCTGTTTCACTCCTTGTAACAGAAATAGTAGTTTGAACAGTCACATTTTATGGCAAAGTTGCTGCCCTGGTCACCTAACAGGTGTTTTTTTTTTTCAATCCTGTTGAATAATGGAAGCTCCTTGGACTTTTTAATGGGATAGTTAGCTTTGAAGAATTCTTGGCTTGGGAAGATAATCCTGTCCCTACGCTTAATCTTTCCCATTTTCAAAGCTTCCATGAGAGTTTAGTTTTTAGGAAATATCTTTACTTTCTTCAGTGAAAACCATCATCACATGGTGGTGATGCTATTACAAAAATTGATGAAAGGCCTGAGACAAAGCTGTGGGCTGGGTGTGGAGTCTACTTCAGGCTCTTGTGATTGCTTCTGAGACGATGTCATCTTAATGTCACTGGTTTCCTGTGTGGTTGGATTCTTGCTTCTTTGTCCCCAGCATTTATCTGTAACCTCAAGAAAATGTTGCTGCTTTTGTAGCTCATGAGCAATGTAAGCTCCAGTTTCAACTCTGTGAAATTGGTGGAAAATTAGGTAAGGAGAATTTTTTTAAAAAGGATTACCTTATTTAAAAATATTACCTTATTTCCCCTGATCTGTCATCTGTTTCCATGGAAATAGAATTAGGAGATAGTTTCTGACAAGCATTTTCAGAGCTGGCTCCTTATTCCCACTCCAGTTTCCATAGAGATGGGAGCACGCTGGTAAAAAGGATTCCGTAAAGTAGTGAGTTGTCATGTTGACTGAGGTCTAGACTCTGCTCTGGAGGTTACTCTGTGGTCAGATTGGTCATGAACCCTCTGTGATGGTAGTACTTGTTGGAAGCTTAGAGGTTAATACTCAGAAAATGGCCCATAAGATGGGAGGCTCTCTTGTTTTCCACACTTATCTTTGTCTTCTAGAATTAGCTTCAGAGACAGCTTCAGCCCTCCTGAATACTTACCTCTGTTTCCCTTTTAGAATTGTCTCTGAAGCAATTGAGACAATCAGGTATTGATTGTCTGGCAATTTTGGTGGCTCTGGTCTCCCAAGGAGGGCAGGAAGAGAGAAACTGGTTTTTGTCTGTCAGGAGTTCAGCCTTCCTGAGTCCATACACTGGCAGAAACTTTCAGATTTTCTGTCAGCTTTTAGTAAGCAGACACAGGAACAAAAAGGCAAGGTTGAGTGGCATTGTCATGAACCACACTTTGCTGTTTCTGAAGGCTGTCTTGGTTATTTGCCTGGAAATTATGAAATTCGCATACTGCTTTTGCTTAAATGTAGTCAGTCTGCACTTTTAACAGAAAAGTTGGTCAGCAATTGACTGATACCATTAACAGAAATAATCTGTCAAAATAAAAAATAATTATGTTCTTTGAAGAAAGAAGCTTTAACATAAATATGGATAAAATGGAATGTTTGAATGGGTTTCTTCTCTTTTGGATTCAGGGCTTTTGGTGCTGAGCTCCAGAAGGGCAGAGTCTGGGACTGTAAGGGTTGAGGCCATCTGGTAAGGGATTGGTTCCTAGAATCTCTAGACTCTTCTGTTTGGAAGGCACTTTAGATGACAGTCTTGAAGCTTCACTGGAGTAGCAGACATGTTTCTTAAACTTTAGGACCAGTGTTGAGTTGGTGGTTGTAGTGGCTTGAAGCTCTCCTCCAAGAGGCTATATACATAGTTCATCCTGGGAAGGTCACTTGACCCTCCTCAGAGGTCCAGCACTTCTTTTGATTTTGAAAGAATAAAAAAGGGAATGAGAAACAGCCACAGATTTACTGAGGACTCCACTGTTTGGCCCAAAGTGAGAATTTGACCACTTGCATCTTTTGCCAGCATCTCAGTAGTTAGGTATGGATTACCGACATGTAGAAAGATCCAAAAGTCAGGCCTTCAGGCAGCTTTGCTCCCTGGGGAAGCCCCTTTTGAGGGAATCCTGCTGCTGCTCTTAGAGCACCTACCCCCTGTTCTTCAACTCAGACCCAGTCGATCTCGACTCTTCAGGGTGCTTAAGGGAACTGTCTACAGTACCTCCATCCCTCCTGCTTGATGGTGGAGGCACCTCAGTTTGGTAGAATTTTACTGAGATTCTCCAGATTTCTTCAATTCGGACTGCAAGGTAGATTCCTTTGTGGCTGGGACTATCTCTGTCTGTGCCATGGGTTTTAGTTTTAGTTGTTCTTAGTTTTTGTTCTTAGTTTTAGTTTTTGAAAGGTTTTCCCCACATTCTATGTCTTAACTAATATATATATATATATATATTTTTTTTTTTTTCCTTTTTGGTTAAACCTTAATTGGGAAAGCACAAGGAAATCTTCCAGAAATGTAGGTGTAATATGAAGAACAACCTTAGCTTGACAAGTGACTGCATTTCTGAGACCCTTGCCCAACAATGCGGAGAGGTGGGTGGTGTGTGTAAGGCTCTCAGTTTACCAGGTGGGACTACACCTAGCTTGTTTGCTGCACAATGGCTTTGTACCTGATGGGGCACCTTGCTTCGTGCTTATGACCCTGAGTGAGCATGCTACAAAGATCTGTCCTGTGAGTGAATGTGTTACCATCTGCATTTCAGTCAGGGAAACTGAGGCTCAGTCTCTTCATCCGAGCTCTAGAAACCCCAAAGCCCCACAGCCACTGAAATACTTGAACTCAGTGCTAGACTGGCACCCTGGCTTAGGTCCGTCTAAGGAGGCCTGGGCCGCAGAGCTGGGATTAGGAGGCAGGCCTTCTGACTAACATCTGCTACTCTCACCTATTGTTGGTAGCTCTCTGTGTAGTCACTGTCTTATCCTTAGAGGCCGGGGTTTATGTGTTGCTTTCTCTATGGAGTCTTCCAAGGACCATGTCTGCCTCTTACATCAGCAGTCCTGGCTGCTCCCGTGATGTTCTGGGATGTGCTTGGTCAGTGACCCAGAGCTGGGTGTACTACGTGTACTTATCTGTCCAACTTCCCAGCCTGAGAGGCCCTTGATGGTAAGGGCTGCATCTTCCACCCTAACATCCAGCAGGTTCTCAGTAGATGTTTGTTGAAGGAGGTTACCCTATTGAAGTTAACTCTGAATAGATTTTGTGAGCTAGCAGACCATTTGGTTGACTGTGTGGTGACGAATAACAAAGGATCCTAGAGGATGTATAACTGAAATCCTCTCTCTTCTCTGTGACCAGTGGATGGTTCTAAACTGAGTGGAAATAACAGAACAGCTGACACTTACAGTATTCACTCTTCACTTTACTGTGTAAGAGGGTTTGATTGTAAGGTCATTAATCAAGCTGTCAGATAGAACATGAAGGTCTTATTTATTATATAAGGAGGTACTTTATAAAGAAATTGAGCTGTGGTGATGAATAGATATTGGACACCAATTATGTTGGTGCTATTAATCAAGATATTCATATTTAGCAGTAACAGTTTCTGTGAGGGATTGTAAAAGTAAATAAACTTCCCCAAGGATGAATGATACCATTTGATGATTAACTTCCCGTTAATAGCACTGGCTGTTTACAATTAGACTTTTAAAAAAGTTAGTAATAACCTGCATTTAAACAATAGTTGTGGTTAGGCATACCAATAGAAAGGGATATTGTGAATTACTTTCAATTAATTCTAAATAAATTATTGGGCTTAAAATGTATTCACCTATTAAAATCTGTCCTAATCTAGACCACCACTAAATAAAGGATGCTTTATTTAATGAGATCAAAGAGTCACGTAACTTGCTTCAGGGTTATAGTTGTGGCAGGATTAGGGTTTAAACCTATCACCTGTACTTTAAAATACTTTTCAAATGTTTTGCCATAAATGGTCTCATTTACTTTTTAGATAGTTCTTGTGAGCTAGCCCAAATCCCATTTGTGTTTTATTGAAGAGGAAATGGGTTGTCTGTGGACACAGGCTTTGGAATGGATTCCCTCTTCTGTCCCAGTGTTCTTGTGATATGGGCCCCTCATGGCATGATTGCTGGGGGAAATTAAACCATGAATATCCTGGGCACAGAGTCTGGCACATATTGAGCTGTCAGAACATGTGAGCTATTTTTTAAAATGACATTTTTAGTAGTTTGAAGCAATTACCTAAATTTGGAAGCTGGTTTTGATACCTTAAATAATCTGGTGGGTTCAAAGCCAATAAATACACCCTTCTGGAAATGTATTTACAGGCAGTAATATTTATCAAAGTTAAGCTTTATTTTGTAATTTTATAAAGTAATTTTAATGCAAATACTTGTGTTTTTTATGCCATGACTGATGACAAATGAGGGTTTTTGGGTAAGTCATGTAGCAGTGCTACCTTTTCCAGCACTCACTGAGGAGAACTCATCAGCATTCAGCAGCCTTGTCAGAGTGGAAAAAGTCTATTTGCTTCAAATGAATTTTGCTTGATTGCTATTTTTATTTTGAAAATCCAATTTTAGCTTTTTGTCTCACATAATAATGAGTTTTTTGATAAATATTGTCACGTTTTATTAAAAGTGTAAAGGAGAGGTAACAAGCAGCTTTCTGAAATGAGATAGTATAATAAATAAAATCAGATGCTAGGAGCCCACTTGTCATTGTCATAAATAAATGCATTCCTTCTCAGTCTTGGTCAGAGAGAAAGACCAGGTTAATGGTAACTTTGGAGAAATTTGGTGCTGCCTCTGAAAATCCACAGACTGGTTTCTGAAATGAATGTTACTACCTTATTTGATTTACAGTGGCTACACTTAGATAACTTTAACAGTTAATTCTGATTGGGTTTCACTGTGTTGTAGCTGAGTGCTCTAGTTATGCGGTGGATGATCATTGGGAAAGTGGGCCCTTGGTGATCACTTCCTCACTGTGGGTTTCCTTTGGGATGGCAGAAACTGCTTATCATGGTACAGGGCAGAAAATAAATCCTGGAAGCACCATATAGCTCAAGTGACAATTTGATAATAACAATCAAAGCAATGAATAGAAGCAGAGGCACAAATTCAGTTAACAAGCAGAGGAACTCATCTGTTAGGCATTGGATGGAAAGCCTATTTCTGAGTTTATTTCACAGTATATTATGGCAATGTTTCTTTAAATCACAATTCATTTCCATTTGAAAGATATAATCTACATGTTCTTCTGGGAAATAATCAGAAACAAAGCCTTACTGTTTTTTTTCCCCTGAAGTTGACCTTGTTTCCTCAAAGAACATTTTTCACACTGTGAAATATAATGTACTTGACCCCAACAAAATTGGAATAAAAACCACCACAGTTACCAGTGAGCAAGAAACTGAAATTGGGTTTGGGAGAATCAGGGATAAAAAAATGATTTTTTTTTTTTTGCTATTCAAAAAATAAGTATACTGAAGGAGATGCGGAGAGACCACATTATTTAATGGGTACTTTGCACTCATTTCTGGTTCATAGAGCAGTGTCTGTTGAGAGTGGTGGGTAGTTGTGTATTTTATGGTGGGCCCACCCCCTGGCTTGGCTGAGAGGAGCCTGGAGCCTGGGAAGGAGAGGCAAGCTGTTTAGAGTCACAGGGCAAGTGGAGGGTGGGTAGGGTGGGATCTGCATCCTGATCCAGGTACTCTGGTGGGTTGGTGTTATTTGCCCAGGTGCCCTTAGCCTCTCTAAAACTTTTTTTTATGGGAAGCTCACAAATTTTTCTTTTTATGCCTCAGTATATTATATTTTTTCAGTTTCTAGGTTCACATTTGCCTGAATTTAAGATGGGTCACAAAATGAACTCTTCAACAGAGACTTGAGCAGTGATGGATGGGAACATATCTCTTGTTTTGGTCTCACTTCCTTTTAATTTAGGGAATATAGAATTTCCTTGACTATAGAGTCACCTGCTTTTTTCCAGGGCATCTGTTGCTGTGCATTTGGGAAAGTCTTTTTAGATGAGAAGCAGCTGTCAGAGGTCAAGTTCAAAGGTGGTGTAGTTGTCATGAGCATAAGAATGTGTCGTCGTCAGTCTCTTCGAGTGCAGGAAATAAGTGCTCTTACAAGCTGCGGAAATAGAGCAGCCAGAGATTCAGGCTGGTAGAGCCCTAAAAGTTTCCATCTGAACATTTGCTGCACACTTGAGATCTTTGATTTGTTGAATTCTTGATGCTGCCTTGGTCTTTGCTGCATCCCCAGGATATAGTTGGCATTCATTACCTGTTTGAGTGAATACCATCCACTTCTTGGATTGCTGACTGTGTGCCAGACTCTGTGCTAAGGCCCTATGACCTCCCCTCTTTAATTTCAGAGGCATAGTAATGAGATCTAAGAGCCAGTGTCACTTGCCTAAGATCACCAGCCCAAAGTTGTTAAGTCTGGCTTCAGTCCCAGGCTGTGCCCAGTACTGACTGGCAATAGGAGCACAGGACATTTCAGCCTCCCTGGTGCAGTATCTCCATCTCCCAATCCTTCCCTCCCCACCTCATTTTTCTCTTGCCCTCATGGCTGATTAGCCATCACATGTGGAAGCACTTTATGATTTGCACAGGTTATTATTATACCTGAGGAACTTGAACTCATTTTGGGAGATGGGCTCCTTTCCTAACCATGCTGCATGTTCTCATCCCTTCTTGGCTCATATTTCTGTTTTTCCTTTGGTTCAGAGTAGTGAATGTGGGTGAAACGGAGGTTTTCTCTGGAACTGGGATTCCGGAGTTTTCCAGAGCTAATAGTAGAAGGCTGCAGAGTTTGTCTCTGTCAGCAACATTCTGAGGTGAGAATCCCATCTAAGTACAATTCTGGTGAGGAGATGATTTCTACGTTACTGGTGACTGAGGCAGAAAAGCCCTAAATGGAGATAACTCATCTGGTCTTGTGTTATTACCCCAAGGGTCTGAGTGGAGGGCCTATGCCTTTGGAAGCAGGAGGGGTTCGTCTATGTTTTCTGTAGGTTCTATTCATAAATGTTGAAATTCTCATGTTGACAGAACAGTAGTCAACCCGTTGGTTTGGAAGGTGAAATAATGGAAACACCTATTTCAGTACCACAAAGTTGGGATTCTTGTACTTTTCAGATTATAGTTCTTCTAAATGGCTCATAGAGTTCAGAGGTTTCCAAGCTCTGCTTTGTCCTGTCCTATATGTAAGCTCTTTAGGATACAAAGAAATACATTAGAATTAAATGGCTTTCTTGCAGAAGAGAGATTCTTCACAAAAAGATTCTTCACACAAAGATGTCCCCTTCGAACAAATAACTCTGGGAAATTCTACTTTCTCAATCCACGCCACCCCCCACCACAACTGTGTATTTGCATATTAAAGGCTCTGAGAAGTCCTGAGAAAGAAGCCTGTTTAATTTTACCCTGGCATTTCTGAACCTTATTTAGCACCTCTGTTTTTAATTTTCCTGAAGCACACTTCTAGAAATGGAGTTTTAGATACTTAGAGGTCAGTCACATAACATCTAAAGGTTAGGTTATATTTATTCATGAACATATAGTCTAAGATTCAAGGCCAAATCTTTTAGACCAGGAATCAATAACTTTTTTCTTTTAACTACCAGATAGTAGATATTTTGGGCTTTGCAGGCCATAATGTCTCTGCTACAATTACTGGACTCTGCCGTTGTAGCATGAAAGCAGACAGCGACAATATGTAAACAAATGAAAGTGATTGTGTTCTAATAAAACTTATTTACTGGCAGGCTAGATTTGGCCTGTAGATAATTGTTTGCCCATCCTTTGTAAGACCCTAGTCCCCAGATCACTCTGCTGCATGTTCTGTGCTGTTCCTTCTGGATGTAATGCATGTCTTGATTCAACAGCTCCTACTCAGCCTCCCTTAGAGGCCTTCCTGGACTCCTGGGACAGCTTGAGATCCTGTTCCTCTGTCCTCCCGTAGCTCTTCATGGCCTCCACTCATTTCCTTACCTGCCCCTACCCTACCGCAATCTCTGGGGGCAGAGACCTTATTACTAGTGTGTGTCTCCAGCTCTGACAACAGGGATGGACAGTGACACACTGCAGGCACTCAGTGGGAGCTTGTTGGTTGAATATGATGTTGTGATAACTTGACACAGTGTTTAGTCTTGTTTTGAGTGAACTCTTAAGTTTAATAGTAAGTACAACAGGAAGATATGCCCTTTCCAAATAAAATTTTCAGACATCCCCAAAGATATGGATCATTTGAGTGAATCTAGGGATGAATTCTACATCCTCCCAGGATATATACTTCTCAGATGAAGAAAGGAAGAAATGAGGCTACTGTGAACTGTGGTAAATTATGCATGTGGAACAGGAGAGCTAAGTGAAAATGATAATTTAGGGAGCAATGGGGAAGTATTTGAAAGATCTGAGGGCGTATTTTTCTCCTTCTTTCTCCATGTATTAGAGATTAAATGATATAGACCTTTTTCTCTTTTCACCCAGGCCTTTAAAATATTTTTTCTGGTAATTTCTCTTCATATTACATGACTGCTCTAATTACATCTCTAGTTTTAAGATAATAGAACTGCATTTTTAATGTGCTCTCTGCTCTATCTGGATTTATGATATCTCTCCTTCTGAAAAAATTTAACTCATAAAGTAGGTGAATTAAAAGAGAATGAGCCTTTTAAATCTCATGTCCAACCCAAATACTCATTCCACAGCTGGGCTCTCTGTCTCTGAAGCGAAGAGAGGCCCCACTCTCACCTACCTTCCTTGATGGAAAGCCCCACTGACCTCCAGGGGTGGCATAATCTTGAGCTGGCCTGAGGAGGGAAAGGATGGCTGGCGTGATGTCCCTTAGGACTGAAGAAGACCCTAGAAGAGGGTCTTCTCATCTAGAAGAGACGTTGTGACTGTCCCAGAGTTCACTACTGGACATTCGAGAATCTCTCAGCAACTTGTCCCCTTCTACTGCTGTCCCGGAGACCACTGCAGGGTGTAGTGACTTTCAGAGTCCTGGCATGCAGAGTAGTCCTATCTCAATGCCATTGCTGATGAATGGGGTGACCTAGGGAGAGTCACTTGACATCTTGGCCTTCAGTCTCTGATGACTCCATCTGTGTCTGAAGTGATCAGTTGGCTTCCTGGGTTGTCTTTGATGTTAGCAAATAAAACTCCATTTACTCAGTTGAATATTAAATACCACCTTACCTTCCTCTCACTTTAATCTTATAGGAATTGGGTAAAAGGAAATGACAGAAATTTCAAAGCCTCAGCAGTTGAAATAATTGGATATCACATTAGTGTTCTTCATTAAAACACAAGTACTTTCTTCAAAGAACTTATATCTGAATAAGGGAAGTGGACACACAAACCCAAAACTGCAGGGCTGGGGTAATGGCATGTATAAGACACTGTAGGGGTGTGGAGGAAGGCATCCCTGGTCGTCGGGAATGGGCACTAGGCAATCAGGAAGAATTTCCCAGGTGGAGTCATGATGGACTTAGGTGCTTAAGGATGACCTGATGTTCACCATATGGAGGGGCAGGGTGCCAAACATTCCTCATGAAAAGAGTAGAACTCCCCAATAATTATCAGGTCCATAGATACAGCATCAGGGGAATGAATAACGGGGTTGTGTTTCCCCAGCCAGCTACTCAGAACATTTATATCTGTGGAGCATATATACATGGAACTCATGATATAGATTGCTAAACATAGGTCATGGGTGTACTTCTTCCATCTTTTCCATTGTTACATTCATTTTTTATGACGTAAAAAAGATGAACCAAGAAAAACTGAGTATCAGGAGAGTCTGTGCGGTAACTACCCTGAAGGGATGATGTTGCTGAGCAGAACAGTGATAATTCAGCACCGAGGACAGTGACACGCAGCCTTCCCAGTTCCAGGACCTGGTGAACCCTCTGTTGATGATTTATGGGTGTTGGATGTGGTCAGGAATGGCATTCTTTGCAGAGTCTGTGTTCACCATGCCTTTGGGCTGCACCCAAGCTATGCTTGACTGGTTGTCATAGGTTAGGCTATGATATCCCTCTTCTGGAGGCCAAGTTCTTGAGCCCACATTCCCCTAGTATAGACAGACCCCTTGGAGCTGGGATTAAAGGGTACTCCTGCTCCCAGAACAAGTGGAAAGCCATGCTTGCTGTGTTTTCTGCCAGACAATTGGCCCAAGGTTATAGTTTTACTCTCAGTTCCTTTATGCATGAAGGATTTCCGTGCCTTTTCCAGGTCATAGGTAATGAATACAGAGCCCCTTCTCTAATAGGCCCACAGATCCCACATTTCCACAATGGCTCATTTTTCTGTTTATCAGTAGAGTGACATTAGTGGTGATATTAGCTGCCAAATTTTGTGGCATAGAGAGCATCACTCATTTAGAACTTGGCAGGCTACTCCGATATCATTTGTGGTGTTTGTCCCCAGCAACTCAGGATAATGAATTGGGCCTTTGACTGACTTTAACAAGTCGATATAATTTTCTCCACCCTTCCCCCAATATTCCAGCCTCAGCCACAAGTGAAGCCAAGGTGTCTGAGCCTCCGGCACAGCTCTGCATATTTTATTGGAAGCATTAGCGTAAAGAACCCCTTTATATTTACTTTGGAAATGATGGCTCAACTTTGTTGAAGGAATCTTGGGTTTTGTTATTGTAAGTCCTGATTTTTTCATTCCCATCTGGCCAGGTTGTTGACTGGGAGGCCTTTGTGTGTGTACTTGGCTCCCTGAAGACATCCAGGGGAAAGTCATTATTTATTTGTATAGTCATAGTTAGAAGGGTTAAGAAGAGGCTTTCTATGGATCCAACCCACTGATCCTGTGTTGGTGTCTCTGTCTTTTAAAAAAGTTTTTATGTGACTATTTCAAAGCAAACTCACTAGAGTTAACTATGCTTCTGGACCTTTGCGGTTTGGCCTAATCAGGGCCTGCATCATGAGTGTGTGTCCTTTGCAGTCACACAGGGCCCCATGCTGAGAAGGGTCCACATTTGGTTTAATGCCCTGCTGCCACCCTCTTGAAATTCTTTAAAATTTTTGTACCAGGGTCTCCATATTTTCATTTTGCACTCAGTTCCATCAATTACATAGCTGGTCCTGGGCATAATCTACTGTGGAAGGAGAATAACAACTAGAGTACAAGGACCTTTTAAGACTTGAGGAGTTCTTAGTCTATAGAGGGTACAAGGGATTTTAATAGATGTTCTATTCATTAATAAAGGTTGCAAAACTGTCCTCTGTGGTCGATAGTTTTAGTATAAGCCCAGTGAGGGACAAAACCGAAGTCAAACACAAAGGCAGTAAGTGGCCTTGTGTCTCTCCAAGCAGTCTTGTCCCTTACTCCCCTATGTCCCCAATCCATCTTTTGAGATCGAGAGTCCAGAAGGCAACGAGGAGAGGTCATAGCCCTGCTAGGTGGCACTAGATGAATGTCCTCTGGGAGGTGGAGCTGCTGGCAGGCTGGGAATCTCTGGGTGTAGGATTGGCAAGTTACTGGGGTGCGTATGCTTCTTGCCTAGCTTCAAGAGGAAGTTGTCTGGAGCTGTGTGAGTTTGAAGAGACCTGCTAGAAGGCCTTTCCTACCCATCTTGGGCATGGAGGAGAGACACAGTTAGAAAAAGGCTTGATGCCAGCAGCAGGACCCCTCAGGCAGGCCTTCTTCCCTACCAGCTGATTCTAGGCACTCTGCACCTTCACCTTAGATGGTTTAAAAGGGAACTTTTAATTCTTATGTCATTAAGACATGCTACATTAAATTATGTGAATACACATAATTTTCTGCCTTCTAATCTTCACTTGTAACAATCCATTCTCATAAATGCTTTCCCCAGTATTCTTCAGAGGTAGGGTTATTATAGAGTGTTAGCATCAGGGAAGATGAGGTACCTAAAAGGGGCAAATGTTTCTTAAAACCTCTTCCCTGTACAGAAGGCAAAGAGATAATGGGAGAATACAATGTTTAAGATCTACTGCTGGTGGTTAAAAGGTTATGTTCTAGGTGGTGACACCTCTCCCGGCATCAGTGCACACACCACTTCCCCCCTTCCTGAAATCTAGAGATTAAAAACCTCACATCCCTGTAACCTTTGAGTTTTAGCTCCAGCTTAAATCTCTAAGCATGTCACTATCAGAGTTTCTGTCTGTAGAAACCTTTGAATGTGAACCTCAAAGTGATCCCCCCTGGTGTGCTTTCTCATCTTCTCTTTTACAATGACGACACTGGCAATAAGCCATTTTGCTTCCAGGGAAAGCAAATCTCTTTCTTCTGACTCCCCTTGTAAGATTATATAGGATTATAAGTACAATATTCTAGAAACATATTCTGACCATCCTGTTGCAACTGCAGAGCTGTTAATGAGCCATGGACAGAACAGAGGGTTGGGATCTGTAGAGTTGGTTTTGAATCCTGACCCTGCCACTTGGTGGTCATATGATCTTGGGCAAAACACTTAATTTCCTTGGGCCTCAGTTTTCTCATCTGTAAAATGAGGATCTCTGCCAAAAAAACAAAAAAGAAAAGCAAACCTTGCAAGGACTGTTGCTGAGACCCCAAGGGGGTAAATATCAGAGCCTACCATGATGTTTGATGTGGCTGCTCCTTGATCAACGTTGGGAAAGCTGGAGAAGACTTTCCCTTTGCTGAGTTGGATTTGTTTTAATTAGTCATGGTGAACTCACTCAAAGACAGTTGTGAAGAACTCATATGGAGCCAAAACACATCCTGCAACTGGGGGAATGGAGAATAACCCCGAGGCTTAGGTTCAACACCCTTTTCCATCCACTAAAAGGAAAGCAGAACTCAGGCAGCCTCAAGGACCAGGGACAGTGTTAGGGAACAAACATGTAATCTTCAATGTCTTTTTGTAATGGGAGATCACAATCAGATTAATGATTTTAAAATGAGCATTTTTCTGCCTTCTGGCCATATTTAATGTTCTAATGCCTTTTCTTTCTTATTTTTCACATTATCAACAACATCATCATCATACTACTACTCAGTTTAGTATTTTTGTTTTATAACCATGCTGAGCAGTCCAAACCATTAAATAGGCTTTGTAAACTGGTGTCCAGGGAGCTCCTTAGAAGGAGACATGCTGTTTTTTGTCTGTTTTCATATTGAACTGACTGAGCACGTGAAACTTGGTGACAGGCTTTCTGCTCCTGGGGTGTGTATGTGGGTGGCGTATTCAGCCCCTCTGTGGACGTGGAAGAGTTCTGTTTTGGTGTCAGGCAGAGCTGGGCTTGGGTGTCAGGATGGTGTAGTTGAGGTAAGTTGTGTAACTTCTCTGGGCTTCCATTTTCTGATACTTGATGGAAAATGATGGCTAATGATACCACTTTGATATAGGGCTATTGTGAAGATTGAGAGAATGTATGAAGAGCATAGAGCTGACAGGCGATGAAGGGCTCCATAAATGTTCGCTGCTGCTGTTGTGGATATTATTATACAGTAATATGTAATCCTTGGTTTCTGTTCTGAACTTGGAAGTGTAAAGTTCTAGGATGCATGGACATTGAGGAATGTGTCTGGAGGAGGTTTGGATATTTGCGATCTCCCAGCTGCCTTCTAGTGCATTCATGTTCTCCCTGCAGATTTTCTTTAGAATATCTTGTGCCATCTATAATGACAGAACCTGGAATGCAGTGTGTGTGTGTGTGTGTGTGTGTGTGTGTGTGTGTGTGTGTGAGTTTTTCTTTTTTTGTATTCTCTGTCAGTCATCAGTGCCAAATGACTCAAGAGTAGGTGGCCCTTCATCCTCCCACTTCCAGAAAGTTCTTTTAAAAATTGCTTGGGGGTGGAGGAGAAGACTTTTCTTTTTAACACGAATGATGTGTTTTGACAAAAATGTATCACTGTGGTGAATTTATGCTAAAGGGGAAATGCTTGCTGTTACAAACAGTGCTTATTTTTCCTTCTGCAAACAGGGCATTGACACTTGAGTCCCCCATGCAACCTGTGGAGAGAACTCGTGACTGAAGCAGGGCTAGTGTGATAGGTCCATTAATCTTTAGTACAAACATGGAAACCACTGCAGTGCCCCAGTGGACTCCTGGGGCATTTAAAAACCAGAGTCATAAAGAAGGGTGCAGGAGCCCACAGAGAGCACATGGCTTTTGAGAGTCTGAATGTCATGTCCCAGTGCTGCCACCACTGTGGGGTCTGGGGCAAATGGCTCTTGTCTGAGTGTGTTTCTTCCCCAGTAAAGTGGCAAAAGAGACACAAGGCTGCCTCAGCTCCCCCCATGCTTGTCCTCACACCCAAAGGCTGTGTGTGCATGTGTGTGTATGTATGTATGTGCTTTGGATTGGCTTTGGAATTTTCTGTGGGAACCATCGATGCTGCCCTCCAGGTAACTCATGTGGGAGTAGAGGTGTGACAGATGCACACTGACAACTCTGCAGCTGGTGTGAAGGAAATTTACTTTTAATTATGGAGCCTTAGACAGACTCAGAGACTCCAAGAGTCCATTGATGTAGGAGACCCATGATGGAGAGGATGAATCTAAGAATTATAGGCAGTGAAATAATATTAGTTGTAGCCATATTGGAGTTTGTAGACTGTCCTTCAAATGTCCTTCCTCTTGTTACTGTGCTGAGGAGGCTATTCATGATTCTAGTTAATGTTTATTTACATGTGACCTTGACAGGCACTGTGCTAAATGATTCACTTTTAACCCTCACAACAACCCTCTAGGAAACGGGCTATTATTATGAAACCCATTTTCAGGTGAGGGCATGAGGCTTGGAGGGATGAAATGACACTCTCTGTCATAAGGTAAGTCGGAGAGGCTGGTTCCAACCCAGGTGGTGGGACTTTGTATCCCTTGTCTTTGGCTTTGTGGCTGGGACTGTGGCTGTGGGACAAATGGGCTGCTCTGGGCCAGCATTGTGCTATCCGTAGTCACACAGGGGAGAAAGCAGCCAGGAGGGCTTTTGCACATCTCTTGCAAATTGCTTGTTGTAGCCCATGCTTTTTCCTGGGTCCAATTGTTCTGGGATTAACTACGGCATCTCTTTTGACCCTGATGGTGGCATCAGATGACGTAATGATAATAAATATTTGAACCTTAGTTTCTAGGCACTGTTGTAAGAATTTTTCAGACATTATCTAGTTTAATCTTCATAACAGCCCTATTAGACAGGTACTAAGATTAGTCCTATTTTCCATTTGGGGAAACTGAGTCACTTGCCTGTGGTCTTGGGACAGTAGGTGACCATCTGACTTGCACAGCCTGTCTCTGGAGCTCCCATCCATGACAACTGTGCTTTGTGCTCTATGGAGGAACCCCCAACCTGGAAGATTTTGTTACAGGAAGAATGTTCGTCAGGGCTGATTTAGGGTGTGTTGTTGGGAGTATCGGCTCTGTGGCCTGAGAGCCCTGAGTTCAAATTTGGGTTCCCCTACTTGCAGACCATGTGGCCATGGGCAAGTCATTGTTTTTCTGTGCCTTATTCCTTTTATGTAGGATAGGAGAAAAGTATCCATCTCACTGGGATGTTGAGAATTCAGGGTTTGCCTCATAGTCAGTTCACAATATTTGGGAGTATTAAATTCTCAATTGAGAAGCAGACAAGGGACCATCCCCCAGTTGCCAAAGCCAGAAACCCACACCACTTCTGACTCTCGCCTCCCTTCTACTTCTCCATCTTTCTGACAGTTTGTCTGGAATGTTGCTTCTGGCTGTCCTTCCTGTCCACTTGATTACCACATGGACAGGGCCCTCACCACTTAAGTCCCCTCTGAGAGGACTGCCTGGCTTCCTGCCCTGCCCCCCATTTCCATTTCACACACCAGGTTGATCTACCAGCAAAGCACATCTGATCTGGTCACTTTCGTGCTAAAAAGTCCTGAGTGGTACCCCATCATTTACAAACAGCTAGTTTGAACCTCATGGGGCACCAGAGTCATTTGGGGAAGACGCCTAATTTGTACATTCTGGGGTCCCATGCCTCAGACTTCTAGTTCAGTGGATCTGGGTTAGGCCCAGGAATCTGCTGTCTGGCTATTGTCCCAATGTAATCCTGTTGTGTGAGATCTGGGCTGAAACACTGAACTGTAAGAGTCAGTCTAGGTCCCTTTCCTTTATCTGCCTCCTCAGCCTGGCTTTTTTCTGCCTCTGTGTCTTTGCCAGGCCACCCATTCTGTCCCCTGCCTCTGCTTCCCTTTTGACCTGGTTTCTGTGTTTTAAGATTGAACTGTTAGATGGACTGACACGAAGAAACGATGGCAGAGATAATCATCATAATATCTAGTGTTCATTGAAGGCTCATCATATGCTGATGGAAGCTTTTATAAGTATTAAGCCATTTACTCCTCATAGCCCCGCGAGGTCAGTATAGTTATTGCCCCAATTTTGATTAATGTGGAAAATGAGGTCTGGCAAGGTTGAGTAACTTGGTGCGGGGCCAGTGGCCAATGAGCTGGGGAGGAGCCTAAGTCTCAGCCAGAGGTGAATGGGAGGCACCTTCTCTTGGACTTTTGTGGCTCTGGCTTGGATTGTCCCAATGTTACAGTGACTGGAGGACACTGCTGACACTCAGTGGATGGGGCTCAGGGGAGCCAGAAGTGTTTCAGTGTGTAGATCAGCCTTGTTTATGGAGAGACACTATCCCATGTCCCTCATAAGCAGCAGATGCTTTGCTGGGCTTTCCTGCAGTGAAAAAAACTGATCATAATGATTTGAGCCTAGAATCTAATCTAAACACGCAGTTTTAAAAATTTCATGGTTTTAATAAACACTGAGTTTTCCTGGAGCATGACTGCTGTAAATCATCAAGAGTTATTCAGTATTTTGGAGGAGTCACATTGCCACGGGCAATGTTAATAACCATTAAGACACAACTGTACATACCTGTATTTGTAGCTGTTGAATTTTTGGCGATTCTACATTGAGGTACAAGCATCTGACTGTTTTTTAGTGTAGTTGTGCCCAAGTGTTTGCCTACTGAAATATGTATTACTTTATTATAAACTACTTGCCTTTGATTTTCTTTCAAGTTATAGGTCAGGCATACTGATTTTTTTGATGTTATATGTTGATATTTTCTGAGTTTCATTTCAGGGTGGTAAAGGAGGTGTTGCAAAATGATTGTTTAAAAAGGAGTCTTTAGTCCTATCATATGAAGAACCACTGCTCTACAAAATCAAGCCTCTTAAGGGGTGGGAGAGCAGTGAGTTCTCAGGAGGGAAACCTAATCGATGGATCCTCACAGGAAAGTCTAAAAGAAAACTTGAGTCTGGCTGCCTTTGCTAGACCTCAGTTTGCCTCCTGCCCACACATCACAGCCCTCCTGGTTCTCTTTGAGATGTTAATTTGTTGCTAGGAAAATTATCTTGTCACTGACAAATGGAATCTGGAAGAATCAGCTCTTCTTATAAAGTGGTTCCTATGGTATTTGCAGGGCTTTGTCGGTTTGCACGTTATGAATATTTATGTTTCTGAAAAAAATTCCTCATTTAAATTGCATTTTCAGTAATTTCCCACAGAAAATAATGACATTTCCAGTCTTTACCTAGGTGAATCTCTTCAGAGATGACAGTTTTCGCACATGGACTTCAGGGGCATCAGAATTTACCCAATTCCAAACACAGAGGCAAGCCTGCTGCCCTGTGATTGCTTGCATATAAAGTAATTCGTGTGCCCGATACATTATCGACTGAAGATAAAATGCCAGAAGTGATTATGGTAAATTAGACCTTTTGTATTATTTATGAGTTCCAGAGTAAACCATGTTTCACTTTTCCCCACTCATGTTTACATAAAAGCCATTGCAGGACTTGTTAGTAAACAATTAAAAAATTTATTATACAGAGGGCCAAATTTGAAAGGCAGTTCTAGCCCAAGTTTCCTCATCTCCAGCTGTGAGCAGTTCAGGCAGAAAAGTGGATCTGTTCAAAATTTTATTGCACATGTGTCACGTGGGCCTGAGCAAAGTCCAGGAGAAGCTGAACTTGGGGATGGCAGGAAATGTCTTCACTTTGGCCTCATGTCAGCTGGTCCTGGCCATGGTTATTTGAGTATCTACGGGAAAGGATGAAGGGAAGCATGTCCTCATCCCTTCTTGGTTCCCAGGATAATATTTAATGCCTAACTCCAGTGTGGATCCACCTTCAGCATTTTCTCCTTATCAAAACTTATCAGAAGTGTGTTTTTTTTTTTTTTTCCCGGTACCATTTTCCACCCCTCTGGTCTTACATTGATCTCTCAAGGGAAGCAAGGAGGGTGAGCCCACAGATAAAACTCCTTCCTTGAGCTGTGTGTGTCGCTTTTTTGTGGCAAGTCATCAAGATAACATCTTACAGTTGTTTGGGATCTTACAGTTTCGGAACTGCTTCTGTGTGTGACTGTCTTTGATCCGCAGGCTGCTGGGAAGAGCTGTCCTACAGGTGGGTATGGGTCATGGAGGGAACGGGGCTGAACAGGAGTGGGTCACTGAGTTCATTCTTTCCATGTTCATTCCTCCATTTCTTGGCTTCAGTTCTTTGATGAGCCATGTCTACAGTTCCTCCTTTCCCATTTCCTCATTATCTCCAACCCAAAGTTAAATGTTTCTAGCCTTTGAGTGTTAGAGATGCACTTGGGAACTGCTTTCTCTTTGAGAAGAAACATCTTGGGCTTGGGCTTTGATTAGTGAAGTGATACTGTATGTATCTTTGGACACACTCACGATGAAAGTCAGAACAGCATGTGTGAAGTTCCAAGGAAAGAGATGTCAGAAGCTAAACTGATGCCTCTTTCTTATCAAACTTTTCTTTTTTTAACCTAAAAAGAGCTAAAAAGCTGGTTCTGTTCTCTACTTGTGCATAACAAAAAGGGGGCCAACCACTGTCTTTGTATTTCTTTGTGTGTCTTTATCTTTGTAATACCTGAAAAAGCCCCCATCCTAATAGGCTCCTTGTAGTTCTGCCAGTTTGACCGCAAGAGGTCTGATGCAGTGAAGCCACCATTGCCAGAAAGGCCTGACTTCTGTGTGCCGGCTCAGCTTTTCCAAGGGCATTTTAATGTGTCTTGAACCCTCTTCATGTGAACCATCTAGGGCTAGCAACCTGGTGTGAGGCGAGAGACTTCTGGCTTCCTGTGGCCCAGGTTATTTCTGTAAACCAGCTGGAAGCTGCTGGCCAGGCTCTCTCAATAGAGTATTGATGGACCAGACGCTCTGTGGGGCTCTATTTGCCAATTTATACCATTTGCTCACTTTTTATGCTTTAGTTCCAGTATGTTTGGACAATTAAATTAAACTGGCCCATTTCTAGCACATTAAATGGCTTTGTTCTCCTACCCTGGTGCTGAGCCTCATATGGAATTGTGTAAAAGGAAGACTCAGCTTGGGAGCCTAGTGGAATTCAAGGTTTCATAGCTGTCAGTTCATGTATTTGCCCACAGGCCCCGGGTGGTGATGGGCTCTTTGGGTTTGCCTGGTGGCATCATCTGCAGCCCCAGGCTTGATGAAGCCTCCCTGCAGCTGGACCCTGAATGCATAGGATTGGTTGGCTTGGGTCATTCACCAAAGCCTTTGTTCTGTAGCTGATTTTCCTGTGCTGAGTGATAGCTACTGTCGTGAGCTCCTATGTGCCTGGCTCCGTACATTTGCTATGGAAGAGAAGACTGTTAGCGTCATGAAATTTACTCCATTTAAAAAAATTTCTGGTACTGTACCTTTTCTTTTTCTCCTCTCTTCTTCCCTATTAAGCCCTTATTTCTGGTTTTCTCCTTATTTTCCTTCTTTACCTTGTCCTTGATCCCCTCCTCCTTAGGCTAAGGATTATATTCCCTATTTTGATACTACTTTTTTTTGCAAACTTTTTTTTAAATGGACATCTTTAAACATGTTCGGAACAAAGAATAATCAAATCATCCAAATTGGACAGTTACCAACACTTGGCCAAATGTGGTTTCATTTGTACTTTCACTATTCTGCTACACTGTCCCTTGGATTATTTTGAAGCAAGTCTCATGTATCGTATCATTTTATCTCTCAGTATTTCAGTGTATATCTGTAAGAGAAGGACTCTTTCTTACTCCCTCTTTTCTTTAAATGAAAGAATTGTAGAAACCCGGGAAAGGAGAGTGGTCTCAATTTCTACTTTTGCATTTCTATATTTGAATTGTTTTACTGCAAGCATATATTAATTTTGAGAGTAAATGAAGAGTCATAGAAACTCAAGACAATGACAATGTTCATTGGGTTGTACATGCCTTGAGGTATGTTCTGAGTGCTACAGGGGCAGCTCTCTGTGCACTGGGAGGTGAGGTCAAGGAGGCTTAACCAGAGGGAAATTTTGAGCTCAGCTCAAGGTTATTATGAGGTCACTGCAAGGAAGATGAAAACTATTGAAACCATGTTTGGAAGAATATTAGAGGCTTTATGTCCTGGGAGAAAGGTTTTGTTGCTTCTGGTGTTTCCAAATTGTGATAGCTCTACTCTCCCTCATAGTTATTCTCCTGAGGTATACTGATTGGCCTTGAAAACAGAACAGTGAAACTCTGCCATTACCTAGCATTCAGAGAGTGAAGAGCATGCTGGGCTATGCAGCAACCATGTTGGACAGAGCTATACCTGTTATGTATGGTGGTTTGATTGTTTCTGAAAAGAAAAGATCCATATGATAGCTGAATTAGAGCAATTAACCCTGGCTGTTGAAACAGATAACCCTGAAATTTCAGGAGCGTAACATAAAACAAATTTATTTCTTATTCTTAACAGTCTGGCAGTTCTCTTCCACAGAGTGATTTGTGGACCTGGCCTCCTCTCATCTGGAGGCTTCACTGCTCCCTGAGGACTACTAGAACCCTTGGCAGGACTCAGCCAGCCAGCCATGGGCAAACAGTGATTAGATATAGGGGAGAAGAGCATGTTTTAGGGGTCAGGTCAGACATGATGTACATCACTTCTCCTCTTCACTGGCCAGAATCTGGTTGCATGGCCACAATGTCACTGCAAGGGAGGCTGGGAAATGTCTTCTTGAGCCCCCCAGGAAGAAGAATGGGCTTAGGTGAGCTTGAAGGCAGTGTCTGCCACAAGAGCTATTGTGTGCTGACCCCTCACTGTAAGTGTGTCAACATATTAAGCCATTCTCATACACTGTGTCACAAGTCATGGGAGATGTGTTCTAAGGTCCCTATCTTCTTCACCAGAAAAATGAGGCTCAGAGACATTGCTGTTTGCCAAGATCACCCAGGCAGCAAGTGGGAGAGCTGGGCTTGCCTGTGATCTGGCACCACTGTATCCTGAGTGGTCCTCTACTTGCATTTTAAGCATTTATTTAAAAAGAAAGAGTGTCATAAACAAATATAAGACTATGTTTAAAATCTCTGTTGGATCCATTCTTATGTTTTTTTCCATACTGTGTCTGAGACTCGGAGCTATTCATTTTCTCTCCCTTGTATAAACTCACTGCTCACCTTCCTGGATGAATGGAAATTGGTATAATATTCCTGGTGCAATCTTCCAGGCCAGCAGAGAGGGGAAACTGGCATTTGTCTGCCTTACCTCTGGAATGTCAGGGACCAGGCTCTGTACACATTGCACCCTATGGGGAGTGGGCCATGGAGAATGGTCACTAGACAGTGAGGAGAGTGCTGATGGCATGAGGGAAAGTGACAAATCTCTTCTGTCTGTAACTTCATCGTGGGAGCCTTGAGGTAGAGCCTCTTGACAGAAAGCATTTCCACAAGATTGCCTTCAATTAGCTTCTCTGGGTGCATCTGTTTTCATGTCACTTATCCATTATCCAGGAAAGTGATCTACAGCCCAGCTGGCTGAATGACTGCTGAAGTGTGAATCCTGCTTCTCATGTCCCGTCAGTCAAGTCCCAGTGATTCACAGCCCCCTTTGAAGTTGGAGTAACCTGGTGTTACTGACTCAGTTTGGCAATGCATTTCCTGTAATGTTTTTATACAAAGTTTGAGAAGTGTGTTCTGGAACTTTTTAGTTCGTTGAACTTGTTTGCCAACTACCTTTCAACATCAAGCCTGCCGGGCCAGTAAGCCCACTTACTGACTTGGGAAGGCTCCTGTTGTGTAGGAGGCATTGGACTCTGAGTGGCCTCTGCCTTGGCCCTGGATAACTTGCATTCCTGCCCGGGGACCTGGGTGGCACCTCCATGTCTTCTCACCCCAACTCTCACCAGGTAGGGAGTATCTGGTTTTAGTCTCAGTGTGGCCTTGCAGGTACCAGGCCCCTGTCACTCAGCAGTGTCTCTGCTCTTAGCAATTTGGGACCCTCCAGGGAGCTTCTCACCACTTCTTTTATTTTGAACAGGTATATCCAGTTCTGGTCTTTGCAGATTTCCTTTCCTTGATTTAGAGCATCACTGTGTAGGTGGTAATGAAAAAATTTTGTTTTCTAATTATCCCAGGATTTTTGAACCAAGGGCTCACACAATTTTTAGATGATTTCAAGATATGCATTGAAATAATTGAGAACCTAGAGGATATAACAAAATAATATTGGGACATAATTTTGACTGTTAGAAAAGCCCTTTCTTTAATAAGGTCAGTTGTCCATCACACCTCACCCTTATGTCTATTTGCACCTGGTGATCTTGCTGTATACTAAAGCTCTTACTGGAGTTGTGGCTCAAGGGGTATGAGAGAACTTTTTACAGAACTTTTAGCTAATAAAAATAGAGGTCAAAAGTAATTATTCCTGTATTCATTCCATGCTGAGTGAGTCTGAAAGGAGTTCACCCATTAAATTACATTTCCAGTGTTCTGTTCCAATGTATGCTCCTTTACAACTTTATTTAAAGGAAGCATAATGTGAAAGGCTTTTAACTATTGAAGAAAGACAGGAGCCTTAGTCAGTAATGGTAGAATCTCTCATCTAATCGTCTGCTCCAAGAACAAAGATTTTTTAAAACTGGAACTCAAGCAGTCTCTTGGATTATATTAATGAAACATAACCTTAATAGCCCTCTCCAGAGGATAATCTAAAGTGTATGTTAGTTCTAAGTATCTTTGATCTTAAACTTTTTATTATTTTCCTGTGTTTTCTGTGCTCTTGCCTCTGTCACTTCATCGAATATCTAAGCAGTTAAAAAAATCAAAATTCTTGCAGAAATTAATGTTGCATGTATGTCTCTCTTACTCTGTGGAGATTTTTAATTACTGAATTTGAGGTGTATTTAGCAAGTATTTATTGAGCATCCACTATGCACCATGCACTTTTTAGTCCCTTAAGATCTATCAGTCAACAGAAGAGGGTCCATGCCTTGGTGGGGCTTATATTCTAGTTAGGGGAAGACAGACAATAAAGATAAACATAATAAATGAGAAAAACACAATGTTTGTTAGCAAATAATATGGAAAAAAAGGTAGAGAGGTAAGAAAGAGTAGGAGTACCTGGGGAATATAGGAGTGGTGGAGATAGAACTGTACTAGCCCAGAGGCAGCACCTATGGCCCAGCTTGTTAGCCCTTGATTTTCTATTATATAAAATTAGGATGTTGAGGAATGACTTCAAAGTTTTTTAACAATGAGGTAGACTTTTTCTTTATTGTCCTCTAAGCTTAACTTAACAATGTTATTTCTTAGCTAACAAGACTCTCTAGCATATTTCTTTGTGGGAAAATTAACAAATACAGTTTAAAAATCTATACATTATGCAAAAATACATATCTCATGGTATAAGAAAGCTCATATTAGTTTAAGAAAAAAATCTGTGCTTTTTATATGAAGATATGAAAAGTCAACTTGATAAGGACACTGGGCTTCTATAGTCTCAGTTTCCTCATCTGTGAGACATGGATTGGGTGTTGAAAGAGTAAATGGATGTGAAAAAACCTTGTGGAATGCAGCTTATGCGGTCCTGGAGTAAGGCAATGTTGGATTCACAGTAATTCACATCAGCCTCTGGGGGAGGATTTCATAAACCCATCAGGCTTCTGTCTCCAGAGCCTTCTACTATCTATTATTCCCATCATGTGCCCACTTCCCAGGCTTGCCTACTCCCTGAAGCATCTCCCATCCAGGTTTAAACTCATGCTTCCAACTTGTGCCAAGGCTATGAGTCAGGTGGAGGAAGGAGACAGTGAATTCCACTAATTCTTGATAGTTTGTAAATGACTGATAGACTACATTCTGAGAAAGGGGTCTGGGTACTAATGATTTAATGGAGAGACATGTCAATAGAACCAGATAGATAATGATGGAGGGATCACTGAATATTATTTAATGTTTAAAATAGGCAACATACTTGACTTAAGCATCAAAAAAGTATAAAAAAATAATACAGGAAAATGTTTTTCTCTCTCTTCTATTTCCCACATGCCCAGTTTTCCACTCTCCACCCAAACAGGTAATAACTGAAATTAGTTTATTAATCCTTCTAGATATATGTTTATGCATATAAAGTTACTCCAAATATATATTCTTGTTTCCCTCTTTTTTACATAGTGATAGCACATCATATACATTGCTGCAAGCCCTGCTTTTTTCCATTTAAAAATACACTTTGGAAGTCTTCCCACATTAGAGCACAAACTTCCTTTATTCTCTTTACAGAAGCACAGTAGGGCATTTTATGAATGGGTCATTATAATTTTAAACAGGTCTCTCTCAGAAACCTATCTTTTTGCTGTTATTCCCACATGCCATCATAAAAACCTTGCATAGGCATCATTTCATATGTGGGCACCTTTCTATGAGGATAAATCTCTAGGAGTGGAAATGTAGGGATAAAGGCCGCATGTGTTGGTAATGTTGATAGATTTTGCTAAATTAACCCTTAGAGAGGTTGCATCAATTTATACCCCTACCAGCTATGAATGATAATCCAACATTTCTCCAACAGACTTGCCAGGATGGTGTGCTAGTGAACTTCTGGATTTTTGCTCACCTGATAGATAAAAAAAATGCAGTTTTGAGAGGCAGGGATTTCCTGAATCCCCTGTGCCCCCTGGACTGCCAACTTCTCTGTTCTGCATCCTCCCAGGAGAGCAGGTTACTAGCACCTGGGAACCTCACCTTTGGATGGCACCAAATCTTCTCTGTACTACAGGTATTCCTTACCTTTCTAGGTAAACCTCAGACCCATTTATATTCTTTATAAATTGAATATTTTCCTCCTCCTGCCTAGGTATTCTTAATTGCTGTCTTAGTTGACAGCGACTCAATTCTTTAGTTTTAATTTTCTCTGTCATTAGCTTTTTTATTACAGTAGAGAATCACCTATGAATTAATGCCTAATTTATGAAAGAGAACCTGTTATTTAAAGATACTTACAGTTGCTTTCTAAAAACAATATTTAGAAGATGCAAGTGATTTCATTTTTTCCTATTTTTTTACATTTTAGGTTTTTAGGTGCTAGATTTGTTTTTAAGAAAAAGAGGCTGAAGCGCACAACAAAACAAAGGCACCATCTAAACAAGATGAATTTATTTAGCTAAGAAGTCTGCAGGGGATGCGATAAAAATCTTGACTCCATCCACCTCTGTCTTGCCAAGGCATTCCTCAGACACTTTGAGGACTTCTTTTTAAGGCTCAGGGAATGGAAAAAAGCTTCACCAGTAGTCGTGAGATAGGCTAGCTTAGGGTTAAGAGTGTCTGTTCTGTAGTCAGGTGTGGAGGAAAGGGAGCGCTCAGCCTCTGGCTCCAGGCTTCAGTTTCTTCACCTGTGAAATGGGCATGATGACAGTATCCTCTTCACTTGATACTCTACTCAGATTGATGAGATGATGCGTGATGCAGTGAGTACAGTGCCTGGGCTCAGGGGGCCCTCTAAGTCTCCTTATTATCCCTCCTTACATATTAGCTCTTGTATTTTCATGGTTCCTCACAAACAGCCTTTAACCTGTGTGCATAATAGGAACTCCCACATTGATGATCCAAGGTCAAAATGTTCACTGTCAACTGTTCCTTGTAGAACTTCTAGATCACCTTCTTCGGTGGCCGGGACAAGGGCCCAGAGCTAACAAGTTATTCTATAAATGACTCTTGGTCACTAAAACTGGGTCACATTTCCTTCCTTAGGAAAATGTTTGGTCATTTGCTTCCTGAAAACCTTATTTTTCTCCCTTTTGAAAGGTTAAGGGGATAGTTTAAATAGAAATAATAAAGCTTCTTTTCTTAAGGATCTCTCTGGCTGTATTAGTATATTTCTATTATGTTAGTGCAGCTATTGACCAGCATCGGTTTGTGCCATTAAAGGCTCACCTGCTGCCCCATCCCCTGGGGAACATCGATGATAGAGAAACAGCTGCTCCCTCAGTCTTTTTCCTGGGTCACAGTTCATTCTTCTTTAGTGGATGCCTCCATCAGAATCTACTTGTGGGAGATAACAGCACCCCCTCTCTCTTCCGTGGTCCTCACCCTGAGGATGGTTCGTTTCCTCACACTGCTCAGAGGATGGAGGCTGAATTAAGGAATTCTTTGTGACCCGCTGCTAACCCTAAGGGGGTGCTGCTGCCTTCAGGCTGCTGAATGCAGGGACTGGATGTGGAACCATCAGTCTTGATTTACACCACAAACAGAGTCAGTAGCAGATAGAGTCAAATAGCATGCAATTCTCAATTTTTCCTCTAATAATGGGGAAATATGATAATGGCAGAAGACATTAAGATAAAAGTAAAAATCGTGTCAAATGGGAAGATTTATTTATCTTGCTGTCCACTTGGATTGGAGATGGTGTATAGGGATAGAGGGCAAAAGAAATCTGAAAGCTTGGATGCCTCCAGTCTTTTTATGTATATATATATATATATATATATTTTATTGAAGTACAGTCAGTAATAATGTATCAATTTATGGTGTACAGCACAATGTCCCAGTCATGCATATACATACATATATTCATTTTCACATTCTTTTTCATTAAAGGTTATTACAAGATATTGAATATAGTTCCTTGTGCTAACAGAAGAAACTTTTTTTAAAATCTATTTTTATATATAGCAGCTAACCTTCGCAAATCTCAAACTCCCAAGTTGATCTCTTCCCACCCCCTTTTTCCGGTAACCATAAGATTGTTTGCTATGTCTGCAAGTCTGTTTCTGTTTTCTAGATGAGTTCATAGTGTCTTTTTCTTTTCTTTTTTTTTTTTTTAGATTCCACATATGAGTGATATCATATGGTATTTTTCTTTTTCTGGCTTACTTCACTTAGAATGACGATCACCATGTTCATCCATGTTCCTCCGTGTTGCATGGCGTTATTTTATTCTTTTCTATGGCTGAGTAGTATTGTATTATATAAATATACCACAGCTTCTTTACCAATCATCTGTTGATGGACATTTAGGTTTCCATGTCTTGGCTATTGTAACTAGTGCTGCTGTGAACATTGGGGTGCATGTATCTTTTCCAATTAGAGTTCTTTCTGGATATATGCTCAGGAATGGGATTGCTGGATCATATGATAAGTCTATTTTTAGTTTTTTGAGGAATTTCCATACTGTTTTCCATAATGGCTGCACCAAACTACATTCTCACCAACAGTGTAGGAGGGTTCTCTTTTCTCCACACCCTTTCCAGCATTTTTGTTCATGGACTTTTGAATGATGGCTATTCTGACTGGTGTGAGGTGATAATTCATTATAGTTTTGATTTGCATTTCTCTGATAATTAGTGATATTGAGCATTTTTTTCACGTGCCTATTGGATGCCTCCAGTCTTGAGTCCCTTTTGCTGTTGATAGAGCTCTTCCAGTGCAAGAGTCAGGTAGGCAGCTGGTCCACTATCAGATCAACTCTACCACAGTGGAGATGCTCAGAGTCTTGACATTTCAGGTGGATATACTGGGATGAAGGCATTTGCTGCGATCCCCTGGACCCTGGAGTTCAAACCTTGTTGGAATGGGGCCGTCATGATAACTCACAAAGACTCAGAGATGCCTCTGGCAAGAATACAGTCGGCATTGAATGATTCTCGTGGGGAAATTCTCTCCAGAAGGCTTTGGCTGAGTTAATCAGTTCATTAGACCCGTCGCTTACCATGCCTCAAGCACTCAGCATTAACATCTTGTCTGTTGCAAGTATTTCCAAGTGCTACTACATTAATATCATCCAGGCCTTTCACTTGATGACTAAACACACAGAGGAGCTCTAAAATTCAGCTTTATATCACAGCCACCAAGAGAGACAAGTGGGAGGCCCATCTTCCCTGGCCTCTAAGGGACAAAATCTGGAGCTGAGGGGCAGGATCTGGTCAGTGCCCAGTGGGCCACCACTAAAGGTGGGTTGGAGATGTGAATAGATTTATCTGCTGTGGCTGTCATCATTGATGAGGCAGTGCTTCCAATGCAGCTCTTACTTGAAACTAAACAAGATGCCTGTGTTAGAGCCAAAAGGTATGGTTGGCACTCCTGTTCTAAATAGCTCACAGTTCTTTGGCCATGAAGCATTCTAGGGTGTGAAGAGGCTGCCCCAGCATAGTCAGGAAGAAGTAGCTATGATGGATCCATGTCCCATGCCAGGGTTCAGAGGTGAAAAGACCAGACCAAAATGGCAGCACTCGTGTTTTTGTGTCTTGTAATATTTAAATATCAGTATTAATGCCTGTGTGAGAAGTGATCACATGGTCCTCATCATGTGATACTCAGATGTTGATACCAACAAGGCATGGGGTGCAAGACCCAGATCCTCTGTTCTGTGGCTGGAGTCTTTCCAACAAGTCTGATGTGAGCAGGACATTCTGCATTAAACACAGTGCCCTGGAAGAGAGATCCTCAGATGGGACTTCTGCCAAGCATTTGTTAGCTGAGACATGGCTGGGACCTCATCCCACCTCCTCAGGTCTCAAACACGCTATATCCTTCCTGTCTTCTCTTAGCTGAGGGCAGCTCCTCAGTACAGCCATGGAGCCCAGGGGCTCTGGGTTGATGAGGTAGCATAAGATTCTGCCCCACCTCATCTCCCTTCAAATTTTCTTCTGTCTGTCTGAACTTGACCTTTTGATTTTAGAAGTCAAGATTTACCTTGTCGTTTTTTGCTGGGTATGCCATGCCTTGCCTGGAGGACTTCCTCCTTTCCAACTGAATAAGGCTGGGGAGGGTAGGAGGTGGGCCAACACATTCTTCTACTTTTTATCAGTCACTCAGCCTTTCTCATGTGATTTCCAAACTTGGGTCCACAGCCCTGTGGTTAATAGGTGTTAAATTTATTTCCTCTGATGTCAGTTGACGAAAGAGAAAGAAGAATAATGCAGGGAGGTGTTCATACATGTACACATAGCCCATTCAAGGGTTGTGCTTTTTATTCTGAGTTTGCCCTTCTTTTTTGATTTAAAATATCCTATGAAATGATTATGGTAATAGACAGTAGGGATGTGTGTTTGGGTGTGTATATATGTGGTATTTCTTCTTTAATTTTTTCCTTTGTTAAATAAAAACTTGACAGTCTTGTGCTGGTCCCCCAAATTAGGTAGTCCTCACCTTCTCTGGGTTATGGACCCTTGTGGGAGCTATGTCCTCTGTTCTTGGGTTCCTACTTTGAGTTTTAGGAAGGTGGGGAGTGGCACAGCTTAAGAAGTCCAACACCCAGCCTTTGCAAAAGATATTTCACAACTGAGGAAGCAGAGGCTTTGAAAGATGGAATCTTTGTGTTCTGAACTAATAGGCTTTTTAATGTCAATCTTCTTGCAATTATACATTTCTTCACAGTACAGTGATTTTAAAAAGTTCATGTTTTGGAGATGTTTAAATATACCAAATATATATTTGTACTTTATATAATAAAAAACAAAAGCTAATATTTGTATAATTTTGAAAAATCCTTTAAAGTTTGCATTAATAAGTTGTTATCCAGGTATTCCCCCATGTGTAGGGGTGGGCTTGGAGCACCAAAGTGCTAGGCCTACAATTGAACTTCTGGATTAATATCAACGTTTTAAACTAATTAGGTGAGGAAAAGCATTTCAAAGAAAACATAACAGCTTCTTGCACTCCAGCTGGAAGGCAGTGCAATATAATTATTTTCTTGTTAGAAAATTTTTTAACATCAGTGATTTAACTGAGCACATTAGAAGAAAACCCAGGAAAAATTTTGTGTTTGTCAAAAACAAGCCCAGGTGAAAGACAGCAGTGTCCAGCAAGGACTTAAAATTGTCATTGGCATGAAATGGGGCAAGCATTCATTTAGCTACGGTTTTTCTAAACACCTGCCATGGGCTTTGAGAATACTGTGGAGAAAGTCCAGCAAAGCTTCCTGTTTTCCTGGAGCCTTTGTTTGGTGGAGGGAGATGGAGAATGAAGTGGAAGGAGATGAATAATTCCAGAAAGTGACAAGGCTAGGATGAAGGGAAGGTGAGCAGCCAGTGATGGTGCTGGGTAGGGTGGTGGGGAAGTCCTTTCTGAGGAGGAGGTCCCATCTGAGCTGAGGGGGAGGAGCCCACCCTGCTGAGAAGTCAGAGGGGGCTGACTGGCTGGAGGGGGTAGGGCATAGGGACAGGGTGTCCCTAGGGTCTGAGAGGAAGGTAGAGTTTATTTCTGGTGTGATGAGGAAGCAACCAGAGGAGTGTTTAGCAGGAAAGTGACTAGGAGGGCAGGTGGGGTCCCAGGGCACAGAGAACCTGGCTTCTGAGTCTCCTCAACCCCTCATTCCCACAGCCTCAGTCAGAGGCAGGATCCTTTCTCCTGGCTCTGTCTCAGCTGCCCCAGACATTGCCCTGGGGCAGGGAGGTCAGTGATGAACGCTGAAGTGGATTGAATAATGGTCATCCAAAGAGACCAAAAGCTAATCCCTGGAAAAGGGTTTTTCACGTGTGGTTAAGGATTTTAAGACGAGAAGATTACCCTGGATTATTCAGGTGGGCCCTAAATGCCATCACAAGTGTCCTTATCAAAGGGAGGTCAAGGGAGGTGCAGATACCTGGAGGAGAAGAGGAATTGAAGACAGAGCCAAGGAGCACAGAGGAATGCTGATGGCCACCAGAATCTGGAAGAGGCAAGGAATGTTTTCTTCCCAAGAGCCATCTTGATTTCAGACTCTCGGCTTCCCGAACTGCAACAGAATGCATTTCTATTGTTTTAAGCCGTTAGTTTGTGGTAATTTGCTATGGCAGACATACGAAACTGATATAGGCCCTAAGGAGAAAGGGAGGGATGAAGGGGTGTCAGGGTCTCTCATCACCACCCAACATGCTGAGGGAACAAGAGGAAAGGCTGAGGGTGGTGAGAGCTCACCCTCCCCCTTCTTTACCCTCCAGCCAAGCTCAGTTTAGAGCAGGGGTTATCCACTCTCATACGTCCAGCAGCTAGCTTGGCTGTACTTTGTGGATGAGGGTGGTGCAGTGGGGAGCTTGGCAGCCTGGACTGGCACATGCCTGGGGCAGCTGCATCTCCCCTCAACTGATATTGCCCCATGGGATGTAGGGCCAGTGAGGTCAGATGTTTTTGTTTCCCAGACAAGCCTGAAAAAAATCTGTATTAAAAAAAAAACAAACCATGAAATTTCCTGGTGTTGGAATCTGTCTCAAGTGTTTTAGTCTGCAGGTCTGATTTGACTCTAGGATGAGATGAAGGGCTCTACTTTGTAACTTCTGTCTTAGAGTTTTTATTTGTCCCAGACATTAGCATATTAACCTGCACCTTCATTTTTAAGGGTCTGTTGGGGTTTTAATCAGTATATTAGTTTCTTACTGCTGTAAAACAGATGACCACAAACCTAGTTGCTTAAAACAATACAAATCAATTATTTTACAATTCTAGAGGTCAGGGGTCCAAAATAGATTTTATAGGTCTAAAATCAAGGTGTTTGCAGAGCTGTGTTCCTACTAGAGGCTCTAGGGGAGAATTTGTTCTTTGCTTTTTCTATCTTTCAGAGACTCTCTTGGGTTCAGGGCTCCCTTTCATGGCACACTCTTCCCTCTGCTTCTATCATTGTATCTCCTTTTCTGACTGATACCTCCCCCTCTCCCTTATAAGGACCCTATGACTATCAGATAATCTTAGGTAATCTCTCCATCTCAAGATCCTTAACTTAATCACATCTTTAAAGACTCTTTTTTCCATGTAAGGCAATGCGTTCATGAGATCTGGGGATTAGGACTTGGGCATCTTTGAGAGGCTATAACAACCCTTCCATAGTCAGTCAGTAACAGTATTTACCTGTAGGTCTCCTTGCCCTGCATTTAAGAAAACCTGGCTTCCTTGTCTCTCACCCATTCTACTTTGTGCTGGAGCTGACTGATACTAGCTCTCAAGAGCCAATATCTCTTCCCAGTTTAAAGTTCAGTGACTTCACCTTGATAGCTTGAAATTGGCCAGGGTAGAGTTTATGTGACTATACCGTGGAAGTCAGCAACTGCTACAATTCAGGGCTTCCTCCCCGTCCTCCCCCCATTCTTTTCACCTATTCCATTTGGTCTGATACTCCTATTTTCTGGGACACCCTCTATTCTGTGGATTGTCATTTTACATTTGGGGCAATGGATGTGGGTGAATAGGAAGAATTATGGAGATCTTGGTACGGGGACCATTATTGACACCTGTTTGAACTTTATAGGTTTGGGTAATAAACATGCACCCTTTTGATTTTCCTTCTTTTGAAGGAACTGGGGGATTTCTGGCATTACAATCCTCTTTTTATTGCACAAGGGAAATAAGTAATTGCTAGCTTTAAACAAATGACCCCCTCCCTCCATAAGCACTTTGGGCTTATTTCCTGTGAATTCCACTGTTTGGGGGCCACATGTATCCCTCCCAATGTTTTGACTTTTGATGGATGGGTGCAGTCCCACTGAAAGCTTGGTGATAACGCTCCTTAGTTATTCCCAGATCCTGGTAGAGGAGCACATCTTGAAGCATTCTGACAAGGTGGTGGCAATTAATTAAAGATTCTGCTTAATGAAACTATCTTTCTTTACTAACTGAAAGATTCTCGTAGAGTAAATATTCTAACAAAACCTCAAGCCTGTTTTTGTACTTGGCATTTTGTCATGCTAACTGTGTCTTTTGAATCTCTGATATTGTGTTTGCTATTCTCTTTTCTAATGGAATTTCAAGCAGCTTTTTGATCAAGAACTTCCATACAAGGGGCTATCTAAAATATTAAAAAATTACACTGTTCCCCTTTGATGTCCATATTTAGTTAATTGTTTTTTGGTGACTGCTATGAGTATTTCCACCAATTGTTTTCAGTCAGTCTGCTCTGATAAGAATAGTATTTTCATTGCACAGATTGCAAGTATGTTTGGGACATAATTGCTCTTATCAGCTAGGTTTTCAGTAAGGTAATGCTCATTATTTAAGCATGTGCTTATTGTCTAATATCCCATTTATAGAGGAAGTTTTAAAATAAATTTTTTAAAAATGAAGATTGACTAAAATGTTGGTAAATTTATAAAAGCTTCAATACTCATGTAGCGTAAAAGAATGGTTGATACTAGCTTAGAAAATCAAGCCGTTCTTAGATGTGACAACTGGTTCCAAAAGGGCTCTTTCACTGGTTTGAGTCAATCCCATACATGCATTATTGAGGCTGTAGTTCTGCATGGGGGCAAAGCCAAGCCGAATGATTCAGCTATTGCCTAGGACTCTTTTGGTCATCTCTCCTAGTCCCTTTCACCAATATTGAGAGAAATTGTTTTTCTGAACAAGTGAAGCTTGGATAAAGTGGAACTGACTTGCATGCTTTTGGTCCAACTTTGTTCCAGGAACTCTTTGGCTGCTCTTTTATTTCAGTTTAAAATTTCTGTGATCAGAGAGTGTCATTCGAACTTTGCCAAGATCCAGTTTCTACCCCATAGCTCAAGACACTAGAGACAGTCAAATAATAGACTTTCAGAACTTCCATGGTGCAAAGAGACTTGGTTTATTCTCCTGGTTTTATAGATTAGAAAACTGAAACTTGTTCAAAGGTCTATGTTTGAGCCTTAATTGATCTCCAGTTTGGTTTCCTTAGGAGAATGAGGTAGCAGAAACCTGAATTTAAAACCTAGCTTGGCCCCTTAACTGGGTGTGATCTTATGGAGAGATCTGACCTCTTTGAGTTTTGATTTCATAACCTGTACAATGGGAATAACATTTGCCTTGCACTGAGAACTAGACTTAATGTATATAAATCACCTAGCCTTGGATACCACTGAGTGTTATTAAAAAAATCGAACTATTATTTGTTGACTCTGGCCATCCTTGGTGGGAACATGGACCCTGTCTTTGAGAAGATGGCCACAGTCTAGTAGTGATCTCTTTAGCAAGTTCATAGGGATTCTAGTCTTTTATTTCAAATCCTTTTATATCACACATGGAGTTCATACCTTGAAGTCAGAACCCTGAGAACAAGGACCTGTGACCTATTTTACCTGCAACTTTATTCTGCCCCCCCCCATTATTGCTCTCAGCAGGTCCCTACCAGTCTTTTTTAAGGTGTTCACTGTGATGAGCAGATAATACCCTCACAGTCTGAATTGAGAGTTGACAGAATCACTGATTCACAGATGAAGACTTGATTCTGTCTTGTTGGGGGGGGCTTCTGTTCCACGAGGGATGATTCTGTTTTATGATCTTTGTAAGACCTCAAGGGCTAGTGATTTCTATTCAGATTAGAAAGTTGGTGATAATTTAAGGGAAATTTGAAGCTTTATGGAGTTTGTTAGATTCATTTCTGCTTTTTTTCTTTCGTATGCTCCTTTTTGTTCATATGGCATTTACCCAGTTATAAAAATGCCTATTTTCTGCCTGAGTATCAGTTGCCTTGGCAAGCTTTTAATATAATGCACCAAATTTACTGTTCTGGGATCCATTTTATTATATCTTATTCAGAGCACTCATTTCAAGAGAGAGGCAAATTTTAATCTTTTGGATGGCTGTGGATTACCTTGCTTCTCTTGTCATCTTGTTGCAATTTCTTGTCATCTGTTCTTTGCCACTTCATCTTATGACACTTTTAAATAGCAAAGCATCAATCATAGCAAGGTATTATACAAGTTGGAAACTTTGTGAAAGGTAAGTTTAATTTTAAGACAAAGAGTTAAAAATAAATAAGTAAAATCAGGCTTACAGTGTTGACTGTAAGAAGTTTTAATAGTTTGTTTGCCCTATGGTTTAAAGTGTTTTCAACTTACTAGTGTTTGTAGTTTTGAGTCCTAAAAATAGACATGAATTTAAAAGGTAATGTAGTTTTACTGTAGGAAAAACATGCCAGATTTCATTTTTTCTCTATTCTTGTCAGTGGAGTATTTTCTGGCCTCTTTGGGCACCCCCAAAAAGAAAGATCCAAGAGTTTATAAAATTCTCCCTTCTAACTTCTATGGACTGAATTATGTGTTCTTCCAAATTCATATGTCAGAGCCCTAACCCCTAATTTGATAGGTCTGTGGGAGATAATTAGATTTAGATGAGATCACGAGGGTAGAGTCCTCATGATGGGATTAGTGCCCTATGAAAAGAGACCTGAGAGCAGTCTCATTCTCTTTCTTTCTTTCTCTGCTGTGTGAGAATACAGGAAGAGGTGCTGCCTGCAAACTAAGAAGAGGGCCTTTCCCAGACACTATACTGGAACTTTGATCTTAGGCTCCCCAGCCTCTAGAACTGTGAGAAATAAGTATCTGTTATTTAAGCCACCCAGTGTATGGTGGATTTTGTTACAGCAGCCCAAACTGTCTGAGACTTACCATACTTATATTCAAGAAGATGTTTCCTAAATCTCGTAAGAGTTATCTAAGCCGATACCTGTTTAAATTAGTTTATTGTGAAGGTCATTAATTTCTGAAAAGACATAGTAATTTTTGTAGATAATTTCAGAGAGTATGCCCTATCAGCTATGAATGAGAAGCTCATCTTCTCACATAAATAGTTTCTGAGCCACAGTTAGACACAGAAGATTCTAAAGGCAAACTCTGCTGGATTCTGTGGGAGATAGGTTGCAAACATTGAGCTTCATTAAGCTTGTTATACTTACAGCTCAAGAAATTTAATAAATTTGTGTTAGAGATTATTTAGTCTACATGTCACCTCCATAGTCTTATAAAATTCCTTCTATTTTGCCAAAGAATTTAGATTTAACATTCATATTTTAACAGTATTTTATATAGATAGATGTAGACACATAAATCTGCAACAGGAAGAATTATAAATGCTAATTTGTTCAACTGAGTGTAAACATTTTCTCTGCTGCTTAATAGGACAAAATACATAAAGATTAATTAAATGATCTAAAATTTCCAAGCTTCTTTTTAATTGTGTAAATTGAGTCTGTTGCCAAAAGATGTCCAGCTCTGGTAAACGTGATAGATGTTGATGCGGACACATGGTGACTTGGATAGACTCCATTTCTGGGTTCTGCCTGAGTGTGTTGGCTGCAGGCTGTGGTTTACAAAAAATATTCACTCTGCCAACATATAAGCCAAAGCTCAGTGGTCAGTGGTTTTATGTGATGTCTTTAGGGTGCCACTACATTGAGATAACAAGGAGGAATGGTTAGTGGTTGGGGTTTGGTTCTTTAGGAAATGGGTGGCTCAAATGTCATAGCTGCCAAATATCTGGGTTTCTTTTTGTTGAAATCCAGTGTTGTACCTTGGTTGGGTAGATAAAATTTCTTAAGCAGGAATTAGAAAGCCAACTTTCTGATCCTTACTCTGACAGCTAACCACGTGAGACCATAGATCCACCATCTGTAAGATAGGGGCAGTGTTACTTGTTTCTGCCTTACAGAATAAATGTAAGGAGCCCTTAGCAGTGATGAATGTCAGAGTTTCTTGAAAAATTTAAAGCAGTATATTAGTTAACATGTTAGTTGATTCATCAAATGCTCCATGAACATATGCTGGAAAAGCAGGCCCTGTTCTGTCCTGGGCCAGCCTTGTGAGCAGGAGGCTCAGACATTCATGTAACTAATGTGTAGTTGTGTTATAAGAATGCTTTTAGATACTGCTGGAATGTCATCTTGGAGCTAAAAGGGATTTTTGCCCAGTTTTTCTACCTGTATATTTCCAGTGTGTAATAAAGTAACTGGCATATGTTAGTGGTTCCATGAAATTGGTTGAATGAATTAATGAATGGATAGTTTGTACAAGCATTATTGTTAGTAGTACATGGTTTTGTCAAGGCCAAGGTTATAGGTTTCATGGCTGTAGAGGCATATTTGTTGTATTCCATTCCAAGGAGACAGGCAGCTGCCTAAAGTGAAACAGCTGCATGAGGAATGAAAGGTGTGGTGGGAGGGGAGTTCACAAGAACTCAGATAGTAGTGCCAAGGCTGTGGCACTTGCCCTCAGCACACCTGGGATTGCTTGTTCTCACATGGCATGGTTTGGTGCAGCCCCTGGCTCTTGGGTCTATTGCCTTATTATCCAAGCATTGGCATGTTTCACTGGAATGACCTTCTCTGTGTGGTGGAAGGGGTGGCCTCAGCTGTACAGACATGTGTGTGTGGGTGGGTGTGTATACCAGATATATATGATGCACAGTTGTGCATTGTGTGTCTGTCTGACATGAGCTCAGCTACAGAGACAAACAGTTTCATAGTTCCAATCTGGAGTCAGCCACTGGGTTTTAAGCTCTAGGGAGGGGATGGTTCATAGGGTTACTGTGAGAGTAAATGAGTTAGTGCCTACAGGCATTTAGCGAACTGAGTGGTTGAACATATGAGAGTGTTAATGTTGCTTGTCACTGCTCTCATATCAGTACCCTGACTATAGGATTATCAGGAGCTGAGTCTCTTATGCACATGCTCTTTCTTAATATTCATAACAATACTGAGGTGGGTTTTTAAGTCCAAAAGGAAACATGTCACAAGTGGTGAGTTGCATGAGGATTTGTGTTTCTTTGACCAGAAGAGCTTCCTTCTCAGAAATATCATATTCAGACAACCTCTGACCCCCACTTCATATTGAACGTATTCCCCCACCCCACCATGCTTTCATGGTCTTTCACATCCATTGTTTGAATTTTTCCCCGTGTGGCTCTTCATAAGTCTTTTCCTAGTACTGAATAGCTTATTCCTTGAAATACAGATGTAGAACACATGGGTATTTTGTTTTATGATAGCACAAGAGGCTGACTTCAAATTATGTAATTAGGGTACAAAGCCATGTTGCAATCCATGCCCCTATTGTTTGCAGGATCTCATGCCAATCAATTGCCTTGGCTTGATGGATCCTTCCTGGGTGCTGGCTCTCTGCAAAATGCTGTACTGATTAGATAAACCTAACCCTTTCCTGCTCCCAAGGAGTTGTCAGTCTGCTGGGGGAGACAGACAGACAAATAGTTACACTCGTGGTGAATGATCTGATTATGCTAGAAAGACATATATAGTGGGCTAAGGAGGAGGAGAGTGGTGGTGGCATGTTCAGGAAGGCTCATCTGATAAGGGGGCATTTGTACAGAGACTGGGTGTCCTCTTCCTCATTCACTCCACTTTTCTTCTTAGCACCTGCCACCATCTGACATTTTTCTGCCCCCCTCACACTCCCTCGGAATATCAGCTCTGTGAGAACAAGGCCTTACTTAGTCTGTTAGCATTCACTCTTGTATCCCAGGTCCCAGAGCCTAGACTAGCCTGGAACAGCATGAAATGAATGAATGATAGATGGAACCACAGTGATCCTCCACAGGCTATAGACAATACATAGAGGTTACTGGTTAGACAAGGGTGAGTCCCAAACAGGGGTGGGAAGAAGCATTGTCAGACCACAGAAACAGTTTATGGAAAGATAGAATCTCAGGACACCATAAATGGATGTGTCCTGGGTGTATATTTTTTATGAGGCTGCCTTGCCTTCTTGGTCTCTGTGGCCTTCTGCACCTTTGGAAATATGTTCAATGACAGCACTGGTAAAAGCAGGACAGTGGTTCTTTGTGTGCTGTTTTCTGAAAGAGTGTAGGAATGTTCATTCTTTGGGACTAAATTCTTATAACACTGGGAAAATGAGCAATCTGGACATAGTGGATGACTTGACAATCTAATCCAAGGAGAATTTGTCTGCCAGCAAAAGATCTGGATCTCTTCTCAGCTCAAAGGGAACTTGGGAATCATTAGGTGTGGAGGACATAAATTCTCTGTTTGATCATCATACAGTTTGTTTCAAGTTGTCTTGTATGGCTTCATTACACAGGAATTGATTCTATTTAAAAGACTAAGGATGTGTTCACTGTTGGTAAAAATAGAACCAAGCAGGTTTTCACCAACATTAAAACAAAACAAAACAAAACAACCCTACTCTCCTAGAGCTTGGTTTCTAATACCATTTTCCAATAAAAGGAACCAAGGCTCCTTGGAGAAATGGTGGATTTTAGGACTGGGCAGGGAATTTGTAACATGAGCCTGGAGCATTTGTATCAGAAAGTAATAAGCAAGTGCACCAAAAAACAAATAGTAAAAACACAGTGGTGCGTGTATGGCAAAGAGACATAGGAATCAACTAGCCATTGGCTCCCAATGCCAAACTGGAATAATTTGAATAACTAAGTAATATTGGATTATAACACAAAGTATAAAGTAATATTTATGATATGGATGAATAGGGGGAGGGGACAAATCCCCCATGAAGAAGAATTTTAAATAATGTATGTAGCTACTGTGCCCTGAAGGAGGTGGAGCATAACTCCCACTCCTTAACTGTGAGCTGTACATAGTGACTTCCTTCCAAAGGATACAATATGGAAAGAGGGGAAAAAGAGCAAGTTTACAGTAGGAAACTTGATGGTTATCACCTCAGCCAGGTGATCAAGGTTAACATCAACAATGATAAGCCATATGATGTGATGAGAATGGCACTTTGTCCTCAAAACCCATAAACCCCAGTCTAATCATGAGAAAGTGTCTGTTATTGACACCTCTGTTTCTCCCTGGAATAATTAGTTGTATTGAATAATTCGTGTTAAACATTACCATATCTCTTTCAAGCTATTTATGTCTAGGAGGAATAACACATCTGTCATGAAAAGGCTTACGAAGTTTGCTATGCAGGGGAAACAGAGCACACCAGAGCCTTGGAATCTTTGGGCAGAGGCTTGGAAAGGGAGAAAAGTGTTCAGAGATGAGGGTGAAGCCCCACCGCTGACTTCCCAAATCATTCTACATCTACCAAAGGGTGGCCCGGTTGCTGTATATTGAAGTTAGTATTTTATATCCCCTGCTAATCTGAGTATCCATGCAGTTTGGAGTCATCTAAGTTGTACAAATGAAATGTAGGTCAAAAGCATTTTTACACATTTTCATGGTACAAATTAATCTTTACCCAAGCAGCTAGATCTCTGGAACTTGACTTTTATGAAGAGGAATGCTAGCTGACCTACCAAGACTTCATTTAGTGGACTCAACTTTTTAATTGCCTTTTTTTTTCTACCTCTCATGAATTATTACCTCAACATCTTTTATGCCTACTGAAAACCTAAGTGCTTCTGCTATTGACATGTGCTGCAGCAAAGCATGAGGGCTTTGGCTCAATTCCCCCTCAGCTCCATTTCCCAGTATTTTCCCCTTCTCATTGCAGAATTTTCCCAAAGATACATGAGTTCAACAAGTTTTAATAGATGTTAGGCAGGGAAAAAATGGCTTCATGCATAAATGGGTTTAGGAAATACAGTCAGCCCTCCGTATCTGCTAGTTCCACATCTATGGATTCAACCAACTGCGGATTGAAAATATTCTAAAAGAAATTCCAGAAAGTTCCAAAAAGCAAAATTTGAATTTGCAAATACTAAGCCATTTTGTATGAAGGACTTGAGTATCTGTGGATTTTGGTATCTGTGGCTGTCCTAGAACCAATTCTTTGTGGCTGCTGGGATGACTATACAGAGTTAAGCCAAGTTAAGCAAGATTCTTTACTGTAGGACTTTTCAGAGCCTTGATTTTCCTGATGTGCATTGTTACTCTTTGAGAGTGTGTGTGTGGTATGGGTCATCTCCAGCTCCCAGTGAAACAAGCTCCTTGTGGTGTCTCTGGAGCCTGATGCTGAGGGCTCAGTGCTTAGAGATGAGTATGTGAAAAACACGGTTTTATACTATTTTTTTCAATTTCTTGCACTCATCAGACTTGTCTTATGTCTATAAGTCATCTGTAGCATAATTTATACACTATTGAATTTTTCCTCCATATCAATCCCCCTCCCAATATATATGTTTGTAATTTTAAAAATAGCATAGTTGAACTTCTGTAGAATTTCGAGTTTTATTTTAGTCACATAATCTCCTGTATTGGCATTAGTGAGCTGTTAGTCACCAATGCATATTAAAGAGGCATAAGGAAATTGCTGCTGAACCCAGAGGTAGAGCAAATCACCTCAAATAATTATGCAAAAAATCCAATTTGTGTCTTATAATTGCTTTCTTATGGCAGTCCCACTATGTGGACTTATTTTTAATAGAAAAAAAAACCCTGAAAAGATTAATGCACTTGCTAAGACATTTTATTTCTGTTGTCGTAGTTTCTTACTGTTGAGGAGAAAACAGTAAATTTCAAGTCACTTTTTATATGTGACAGTACCTGGTAAAGAAGTAGATATAATTAAGCAGTTATACCCTGCTTTTCCTAAGAAAAAAAAGCCCTAATGCTCATTTCCGAGTTAAGTCTAAATAATGCAAAAAGAGGTTTTGCAAAAGCTGCTGAGAAGAAGACCTTGAAACACGTGGCAGTTACCTCCCCTACTGTTGCCTAAACTGCCCATGGTAGGGCCAACTGGGACATGATACAGTGATTCAAATCAACTCTCTTTGTTTGTATGGTTCAAGGAAATTAATTTTCTTATGACTTCAAGTGTTGTTTACCAAAAGTGTAAGCCACGGCACTAATAAATTCATTTGAAATCTTTAGATAGTTTTGAATATTTTATTTAATAGCAACATATAAACCAACAGATGTGTTTATTGTTGTAAAGTGTAAACATTGGGTATTTGATGCTCATAAATGCATCAGTCATTCTTCCTAATGCTTGTCAAAACATTACTCCTTGTTTTGTAGATGGAGTGAGTGTCTGGCCCTGTGGCTAAAGTGTAGGACACAAGGCAGTGTTGGACAGTAATTATTGAGACAGTTAACTGTAAAAATGCCTTCCTTTTGGCTCTGGAGTGGGGCTTGTCTTTGAGTGTGGACAAGAACTTTCAGATACTCTTGAAGAACAGGAAAAATTAGGAATTTAATTTCTTTAGATGTTTTGCTTTCAATCTTATAAGCCAGAATACAGTTATTGTATTAATTAAATGTGGGAATAAGTCAGCTAGTAGGATTTATAGGGTAACTACTGTGCCAAAGGAAGGATGCAGAGCAATAAACTTAACTCTTCTAGCCTTCAGAGATTCTACAATTCACTTAGGGAGATGAGTCGTAAACTCAGTGACAAGGTTCATTGCCAATGCAAAAATCAAAGAATGCTGAAGCATCCCCAGGTTTGCAATAACTGTGTTGGAAAAGCATTATTATGTCTGTTGTGATCCCAGTTGCCAAATGAGTAATCCGAATCAAAGGCTGGATCAGAAGAAGGGAGGTCACCATGTGCAGAAGAGGTTTGAGAAGGACAAATGCGGTCCTACTGGCTTCCATGGTTCAGAATCATAATGATACTTCCTGAAAATTGGGAAGTCTGAGCCTTGCTCAAAATACTGAGATAGGAGGTAATAAGGTATAGTGGATATATATTAGGGCTTCAGGTCAAACTTAGATGGCACTTGGGGCAGGTTATCTGAGTCTTTAACCCTCATTTTATTCATCATTAAAATAGGGATAGTGAAAATATAATACAGCTATAATAGCTACCAACCTAGTTTCTATGAGAATAAAGTCAGATAACTCTTTAAAAGTAAAACCGCTTTACACTATGCTAGACACCTGGTAAAGTTTCACTGAATATCACCTGTTATAAGAAATACTGCAACAAAATCTGTGGAATCTTATTTGGGGCCAGGAATAAAGTTTATAGACTAGGAAATAAAATCATTTAGTTAAAGGAGTTAATTTCTAATTTTTAAAGACGAACTATTCTTTTGGCATTTATGCCAAACTATCCATGACTGTCTGGAGTGATCCAAGATGTTAAAGGAACTCTCTAAATAAGAGGGCTTTTGAAACCCATCAGGGTATGAGAGAGGAATTAATATAGCCCAGACATGGACCATAAAGGGGACTGGCAGATCCTGTTGGTTGGTTGTTGCAGGTCAAAAGCCCAGCAGCTTAGGTTGAAAGATCAGAGATGATAAGCAAGTCTGTTTTGTTCCAGCCTACCCAAGAGAACAGTCATTACCAGATATAATCATGCTTGTCAAAGGCGGTTACTGAAAACCCTCTGCTTCTTCAGCGTAATCAGAATGACGGAAGTTGCAGGATGGTTTTCCTTGTGAGAGGCATCCACGCAGAATGCTAATTAGGTAAAGTAAAAGGAATACAAATCAGCAGCAGAGAGATGTATTTCCCTCAAATGAGTGAACTTGAGAAAGGAAGCAGGAGGAGGAAGAATGCGACTTACCTGTATTATCATTCATGATGTGATTGTCTACATTGATTTCAGGCTTTTCATTCGTCTCATTTCCTGGTTTTGTAAAGCGATGCTGGGAAGAACCGCAGCAGAGAAAAAGCTGGCTTTTCCCTCTGAAACTTTGGAGGTGTTAGCATTTGGAAGTATCTTGGTACAAAGAAAAACTGACCTTAGAACCCAGTGCTAATTTTATCATCCAACTGCCTGGAGAAAAAAAAAAATCTATCTAAAAATCAAGTTGAGAATCTTTTTTTTTTTTGGTAGGGGGTCCACTTCTGCTTTCTTTTGGGTAACCTCAAATGGAACTTGAATCCAGTGGCAAATGGGCCCAATAGCTAAGATTCAGCTAAGACTCCAAGCAGTCACTTTGTATCTTTGCTTTTATTTCCTTCCAAATATTTAATTTCTAAGAGAAATCTATACGTTTATTCAGAAAATCTCATGTGGCTCTTGTCTAAGTGACTGTGACAGAGGTCTTCCTGCCTAAAGGCACTAATGTAAGCACTTCACAAGCAGAATGTCATATAATCCTCATAGTATACTGAGAACCTGGTTTTATTACTCTCATGAGATGAGAAAAAGTACCACAGTGAGGCTGTGTTTGTGGTGAAGCCAGGATTCAACCTGTGGCCATCAGTCTCCAGAGTCTACAGTCTAAGAAAGTATATTAACCACAAAGGGACTTTGGGAAACTCTGAGGTGAGGACATGGCCTGCAGAAAAGATCTGAGCCAACTGGGCCTTATGGAAACCAAGTTGGGCATGCCCAACTCTAATTGCATGCAAGGCACTGTAGGCTGGTATACACCTGTGTGCTGCTCAAGTGGCTGCTTTGGAGGTGGGAGATGGATGGAGTGGATGGCAGGTGGCAATAACTAGAAAGCTCCTGTGTGGGCCAGTGATTAAGAGGTTGGCCTCTGGGGACATATGCAGCCAGCTTCAAGTGCTGATTATGTTGGTGGTGGTATTTGGTCAGTAATTTCAGCACTTGCTTCTAGTATGACATTGGGGAAGTTACATCAACTTCTTAAGCCTCTGTTTTTCCATTTAAAATATAATAAGGATAAGTGTACCTATGAAATAGGGCTCCTATGAAGATTAAGTGAGAGAAAAATAAGTAAAAGCTTTAATACATGGCCTGGAACATGATAAATACACAGTCCATGGTGGAGATGATTACCTTTATTTAGTTGTTGTTACCTGGAAAAGGAGGGAGTTTTGAAGATAACTGACAGTAAATAAAGCACCTTCTACCAATTGTCAACATATGGAAATACTCTGTAGAAAACATTCTTCCTAACATCAGAAATACTGAAGGATATTGGGGTCCAGGTGAATTGCAGTCAAAGTTAGCCTGAACTCCAGTTTCATAAACCAGGTGCCCTCTGGTTCCAGATCTTCTCCAGAATTGTGCTTTCTGCCCCCAGTTCCTCTGCTCTGTAGCTTAGTGGTGCTACACTGCTTTTCCCTTTATCCTCTGTTCTTGTGGAGACCTGGAAACTGAAGGCTGCTAAGAGAGTGGGCTTACTACCTGAGAAGACAGGAGGTGGTGTGGGAAGGCCTGCAACTGAGGGGGCCATCAGATGCTTGGCAAATGCCAGGAGATGCCAGACGAGTCTGGCCAACGATTGAATGGGTGCTTTTGATTATATTCAGTGTTTAGTCTTTTATTGTAAGTTCACATGGTTCCACATTATTTTCAGCACTTTTTTTTTTTTTTTGTCTTTGATTTTTCATTGCTTTCCTGTTCCTAAAGCTGAGGTACATCTCCACAGCTTGGAAACCATATTTGGGTTAGGACAAAAAATGGAAGGCTTGAGGATTGTTCGTATCTCATGAGAAAATGCATGTCTTTTATGTTGTAGCACAAGTGATAATATTTTCTTCATTACACTTGTGCTTGAGGCTAGGGAAGCATTTGATAGTTCTGACTAAAAATGATCAGTTAATTAGAATCAAAAGGGGAAAAACAAAACCAAAATAAAACATCCCCTCCCACACACACATAAAGCACCCTTTGGGGAGGCCAGGGCCCCGGCAGTTGCAGATTACCTGGGTCCAGACTCCAGACTTCAGTCTACTGAAAGTTCTTGTGCTCTTACTCAGCTTTACCACTTTTTAGCAGTGTGACTTTGGATAAGTCACTGATCTCTCTGAGACTCATTTTCTTTAGTTCTAAGTATGGATCATGATGCCTGCCCAGCCTTCTTCACTGCATTCATAAAGAGACTGAAATTGGCATGTATCTCAGGCACTTTCCAAACTGTACAATACTAGTTTTGATTCATTGTACTTTTTTTCTTTTTTTTTCCTTTTACTAAAGTCACAGAACTTAGCATGGCACACATAACATAATAGCCTTCAAAGGACCATGGATGACCTGCTTCTAATTGCATGACCAATGCGTGTGCCGTAGATACGCCACGTGAGCAAACCTCTGAGCTTCTGCTTCCCCTCTATAGGGGGTTCAGATTCGAGTGGTAGTACTCCCCCCTCCTCTGCAGGAGACAGACCCCTGATTGATTACAGCACCTTCTCCCTAGAGCCTAATAGTGCCACTTCATCCTTCTCTGACTAGGGTGCTGTCAGGGGAACTGGAGAAATAATGAGAGTCCAAGCCCAGGTGCAGCCTGTGCCTTGAGTAAGCACTCATCTGCTGAGAGCCTCCTCCCTTTTTCCTTTAATAGAAATGGCTCCCATGGCTACAGATGAGCAAGACTGATCTGGGCAGGAGTTGGAGGCTGGGGAGAGAGGCTGATGCACCAGGAGTTGGCACTGGAGGTGATCTTGTAAACTAATAGCTGTTGGTTGAATGAGACTGAGTATGTGCAGACTATCAACCATGAAACACAGTATATATTCAGTTGTTAAACCAAACTATCAAATGCCTCATTAGCTTCAAAACAACATCGTTTGTGCCAAAGACTCACTGGCTGGTAAGTTCTCTGAGCAGAGGTCAGAGTCATCACTGTGGCCCCAGGGTCTGGGGTAATGCCCAGTTCATAATGAGGGCTCAGCAAAGATTTGTTGACTGACTAAAGGAAAGTAAGAAGCCTGTATTGAATATGTCAGCAGTTTTCAAAAGGAGGCATCCACATCTCAGTGTGTGTCATAACTGATAACCACGTGTAGATACATTTACTCACCATTTATTTATTTATTTATTTATTTATTTATTTATTTATTTATAATTAAAGTATAGTCAGTTTACAGTGTGACAGTTTCTGGTGTAGAGCATAATATTTCAGTCATACATATCCGTACATGTATTCATTTTCATATTCTTTTTCATTATAGATTACTATAAGATACTGAATGTAGTTTCCTGTGCTATACAGAAGAAACTTGTTATTTATCTATTTTATATATACTAGTTAATATTTGCAAATCTCAAACTCCCAATTTATCCCTTCCCTCCTCTTTCCCCACTCTGGTAACCATATGATTAAGATGGTTTACTGTATCTGTGAGTCTGTTTCTGTTTTAAAGATAAGTTCATTAGTGTCTTCTTTTTTCTTTTTTAGATTCCACGTATGAGTGATATCATATGGTATTTTTCTTTCTCTTTCTGGCTTGCTTCACTTAGAATGACATTCTCCAGGGACATCCTTGTTGCTGAAAATGGCATTATTTTATTCTTTTTTACGGCTGAGTAGTATTCCATTGTAGAAATATACCACAACTGCTTTATCCAGTCATCTGTCGATGGACATTTAGGTTGTTTCCATGTCTTGGCTATTGTATATAGTGCTACCAGCCATCTTAGATTTAAATCAGTAAACATTTTGAAAGACTTTAGTTTAACTGTAAGCCATAGTATATTTTAAATCTTGTGTTTAAAGTGCTAGCTATAAATATGTTCAATCCATGTTTAAATATTTGACTAATAAAATAAAAAGGTACATATATACATATATATATATATAGTCCTTGTGGCTCCTAAAATCATCTTGTTCCTACCCTTGGGAGTCCATTGATAGTCTGGTAATTACATAGTTTTGTGTGGAGGCCAAAACAAGAATTTTGGAAGGATTCAAGTGATATTTGAGCAGCTTAAAATATTTTGGATGAGTCACACTTAGGTAATCTTTTGTTGTGATTTTCCCAGAATAGGGCCAGTTTTACCAGTTGTCTGGCATAATTATTAATGTGCCCTTTACTCTCAACAGGATCTTCATTTGGACAATAAATTATATGGTCATAGCCTACAGAGTAGCTCAGTTGTCAAAAAATGCAGAGTTTTTTGCTATCTTTTTTTTTTTTCTTTTCATGATTTCTTCCTGGTTGGAACCATCAAAAGTTAGCTTGTGCTGAACAGAGAGTAAAATCTGGTTCTGAGGTTGGGTCATGTTTGAAGGTGCAGACCTTTGACCTTAGGCCAAGGCCTGCCCTCTCATCCTGCACCCAGAGCCCTGCTGTTGGATTGCCTCCTATTCCATTGATGTGGCAGTGGCACTAAAAGCACCTTGGCCTAGGTAGGGCATGAGTTCCATCAGCCAACTTTTGATCCTCAGTGAAGTACAGGTGTTACCTGGTATAATGCAGAGCTTGAGAAGGCCTGCCTCTGGGGAGCTTATACCTTTCTCTCCTAGTCCCTCTTTAATGTCATTGTAAATGAATGCTGCTGCTACTGGGCCATAGGCTCATCTAAACATTAAAAGCTGTCATCAGTGCCCCCACCCCTTCATCTCTTCTCCAAATGGAAATGTAGCACAGGAAAGGATACTTTTTAAAGAGTGTATGGTCATGATTAGTTTGAGGTTTGCTTATCTATTGTCATTGCCACCTGATAATTCCTGACAGGAAGTTTTTATCACTAAATCTGATTGCTTTGGAAGTTTGTTTTAAAATTTATTTTAATGTCTTCCTCTCCCTTTACTAGGGTGTATGCTCAATAAGGGCAATGATACTCTCTCTGTCTCTTGTTTTAATTGCCTTCTTGCATTTATTTCTCTGCAGTTTGACAACTTAGGTGTGCATCCTTAGACACTACAGTTTAGTCTCACCCATTTCCTTTTTATTTGATGTGTCTCATGCCTTTTGTAATCTGCATGTTCCCCCTCTATCACACATTTCCCCCTTAAAATTTATCTATTAAAAATTCAGCCCATTTAACTGGTAAAGTATCCCAAAGTCTGCATTTTGCTGATTACTCAGTTCTGGTGGAATTCACCCTGTTCTTCTGTCCTTAGGGTTTCCTGTAAATTAATTGGCAGCTGCAGTCCAGAGACTTGACCAGACTCAGATCTGATTCTTCAGCAGGACCCTGGGCCTGGGTGGTGTGTTCTTTCACTGGGAGGCCATGGGGCCTGCTGCTTGCTCCCTTTCTGTTTCTTTGGTAGGTGTGGTGCTGGGTGCCTAGATTCATTAAACTCACAAGGATTTTAGATCAGGGCTATTCTGATTGTATCATCATTTTTCATTTGTTAGCTGGAACATTTCTGTAAAGACTCCTTTCCTCTTTGGTTTCTCATTCAGCATAGTTCATAAAAGATAGGCAGGATATGTCCTTGATTTAGTGCCTTTGTTCCCCAGGTTCACGGAAGTAAATCTTTCCCCATCGTCTCTTTGAAGGCGACCAAAGAGGTTTTTTCTTTTTTTCTTTTCTGTATCATTATGAACAAATGGATTTAATCGTATTTTATGGGTTTCAATCAGTTGCAGTTACCATCTTTATTGAAGTGCAGATTTTTGTCCTGGGAAAAACCTCTTCAGGTTGGCTCCCTATGACATGGTGCTGGGAGTCTTTGGTAGCTTCCCTGCTGCACAATATGACAAGATTTTCCAGGCTTGTCTTGTTTCCTGCCCCAGACCTGGAATCAGCTATTTCTCCAAGATACTCTGATTTCTTTTATTGATAAATAGTGCATCAGGGCCTTAATCTGGGTGCTGCTGGTTCTTGATATTACTTGGTTAGTCATTGTTTTTGGCCTTTGTAGGGGACAAAGCTGGAAGCTACAATATAGACATGTAAGTGGATGTATGTGTGTATTTCTTCATGATTTATGAATGTATATGTGTGTGTGTGTGTGTGTGTGTATATATATATATATATATATATATATATATATATATATATGCTCTATGATTTCATATTGATACTCAATTCAAATATGGGACCATAGAGTTTTTTAGCCTTTTATATATTACATCTGTGTCTCCTGTCTTTCATATCAAGACACTTAGTTCTAAAGACTCAGGGATGATAGAGTATCTCATAACTCCTAATAAGTCATTTGCTTGGTCTCATATTATATATAAAACATCTCAGAATAATGTTATCACCATGAATATGATTACTCAAAATACTTAAAACACTTTTTTTGCATTTGTTTTTCCCATTCTCCCTATTAAAAAATTGTTGTACCATATCTACATTTTGAAGCATATAGTTGGTACATACTGTACTCTCACTTTTAACCTTTAGTCTTAATTTTCCAAAAATATATATATTTAATCTTTCCCACTAGTCCTGATCTCTGCTCAATATTCATTTTGATTGTCTGAAGCTTATTCTCTAGTATAACCCTCAGAAGTGCTTCAAGGGAGCCACAGTCCCTGAGTTAGTACATATTGCCTATGTCCTTTATACTTGAAAATAATTTTGTTGAGTATAAAACTCCTAGATCATATTTTACTTCTTTGAGTAGTTCAGATATGTTACTCTATTTTCTTTTGCAAAAGTTGTTACTTTCAAAGTCAGATTATAATATTTTTTTCCCTTACAAGTCACTTTTCCCCCTAGATGCTCAGAGAAGTTTTTCTTTCTCCTTAAGGTTTAGTAATAAAAGTGGATACTAGGATAGAAATGGAGCCAGGATATCTCAGAAAGCAAATAATACATGTTTTTAACACTACATGAAAACAACAGAAGAGGGAGCTCTGAAGTTAGAAAAGCTGTTATGAACCATACTTTTCCCTAGAAGTTTAGGAAATTAATTTCATATAAATACAAGCCATCAAAAAGGATGGAGGTAAAATCTTGTACAAAGACAAAATAAGATAAAAAGAATAAGGAGCAGGATAACATCACTACACATAACACATCAAATAGAGATGCTCACAAAACAGATTAAAACTGTATCCTGTTATTGCTAAAATGAACCAAAATTCATTAAGAAAGTGTTTAAACATATGAGAGAACCACATAAAACAAAATAGAAAAATCTAAGAAATGAGGTAACAATAGTGAGGAAAATACTGGAAATAAAGGAAAAATATATTAGAAGTAAAGATTGTACTAGCAGGAACACAAGAACAAACACACAGAACTGATAATACTTTAAAAGAAATAGAAGGTAGAAATTAGGAACATTTGAAACAGAAGAGAAAAAAAGAATACAAGAGGAAGGGGCAAATATTGAAGATAAGCAAAGGAGGTCTAACATATAACTAATAGGAGTCCCTGAAAAAGGATACTAGAGCAAGGAACAGAACTGACACTAAATCTATAATTCAAGAAAAATTAAATCAAAAGGATCTGAAATTTCACACTGGGACTTCATACCTGAGAATAGTTGCTTACAATGCCCTAGTACCCAAGACATACTCTGGTGTCTTGTTTGATCACTGCCCTGCCTAGAACAATGGCTGGTCACTGCCCTGCCTAGAACAATGGCTGGTGCATAGTTCTCAAACTGTTGCCCAAATACTTTCATGTTTGGTGAATAAATAAAAGATTCTCTAAAATGCCTAGAAAGTGTAATAATCTTATTTTCCTTAACATTACTTGCTGTATATTATCCTGGTTGAGACTGAGAATATTATTACAAGCTGTAATGCACTGAATTGTGTCTCCCTCCCTGCTCCCAAATTCATAGATTGAACCCATAACCCCCAATGTGACTTTATTTGGAGACAGGGCCTTTAAGGAGGTAATTAAGATTAAATGAGGACAACAATCCTAATCCGATAGGATTGATGTCCTTATTAGAAGAGGAAGAGACACCAGGTATGCACAGGCACAGAGAAAAGGCCATGTGAGGGCACAGTGGGAAGTCACCATATGGAAATCAAAGAGAGAACCTCACTAGAAACCCAGTCTACTGGCACCTTGATCTTGGACTTCCAGCCTCCAGAACTGTTGAAAAATAAATTCCTGTTGTCTAAGCCACCCCATCTGTGGTATAATTTTTAGGACAGCCCTAGCTGACTAATAACAAATTTTAAGATTGGGGTCCCTCCATCAAGTAAAGAACCACCATCAGCTAAGGTGCTTGCTAAAGGCAAAAAGGATACAGAATAGGTACTATAGGAAGGCAGTTAAAAATACTATGACCCTGTGTCTGGCTACAGAAATGAGGATTATAGAATTTCCTCCTTATTTTGTTACGAATGTGTGTGTGTGTAGCAAATATCTTTGTTTTCTTCTCTCTGTTATCCCCTTGTCATGTCACATTAAATGTATTGGCATTTATATTATAGTATTTTAGTGCTGTTAATTGTACATCATGGTATTTCTGTTATGGGATATTAAAGAAAATAGTAAACATCATCCAAGGACTTTGTGTCCTCTTCTGGGGAAAGAGTTAGTGCATTTTGGTTATTTGCAGGATAGTTTTATCATGATAAGTGGAAGTATGCCATTGTCTTTGTCTTATTGGGAGATTAGGTATGGTTTAAGGAGATGCATATGGGTGCCAAGTTGACGAGGGGTGGACTTGTGATGGTTAATTTTCTGTGTCAACTGGCAGGGTGTTTTTGGATAGGAGTAACATTTAAATCAGTGGAATTTGACTAAGCAGATTGCCCTTCATAATGTGGTGGGCATCATCCAATCAGTGGAAGGTTTGAATAGAATAAAAAGACTGGCCTCCTTGAACAGGAGGGAATTCTCCAGCAGGCTGCTGTTGGACTTTATCTGCGCCATTGGCTCTCCTGGATCTCTGCCTACTGGTCTTGGAACTAGAACTGCACCGCTGATGTTCCTGGGTCTACAGGTTGGTCTACATTGTGCCAGTTCCTTATAATAAATCTCTTTATCTATATCTACATACATCCTATTGGTTCTGTGCCTCTGGAGAACACTGACTAACACACAAGCATTCCACATTCTATACCAAAACTATGGATTTTGGTGGGGGCTGAGTAGGACCGTTCTTTCATTTCAGTAAAATTAAAGTGATTAACAGTGACCCCAAATAGCTACATACAACCCTGAAATTGCCTTTTTTTGCTGTTTGGAAATGTTATATTATGAAGCTTTTGATACCATGGAGTCAGTGCCCTGAGGTGAGTGGTGGAATAATTAGGACTTCTCTGAAAATTCATCTGGTTCTCTGGTAGCAGAGAACCCTGCTTTTCTCAGAATAGTTTTGTGGTCTAGGGATACAATATTTCTAAAGTCTGAAGTTTGATAGAAAGCACTCATGATCCACAGGAGTCTTACCAGTTCATTTAGTGTTATCACCAGCTTTCTTACTTGATTTTCATAACTGATTTATTTGTGTGTGTGTGTGTGTGTGTGTACCAGGACTGGAACCAGGACTCCAGTTTTGTGGTCAGTGGTGAACATGTACCTAAGTGACAAACATAGAACTGTAAATCCATTTTTATTTACAAAGGTAAAAGGACGCTTCTTCTGTGGGGCTTACAGTCTCATGGGGGAAGGTAAGAAACAAATGAGCAAGAAAATGTCAGACACTGGTAAGCACCAGGCAGAGAAACAGGTGATATGCCAGGTAGCAGCTAGGTAGTGACTCATTCTGCATATTCAGGGGAGGTGTCATTTAATCTGTAATGAAGGTGACATTCATTGAGGCCTAATGACAAGAGGGAATGAAGATCTCAGAAAAGAGCATTCTATTGTAGAAGAAACAGCCGATACACAGGCCCCAGGCCAGAACCAGCTTGCAGACTATGAAGTATAGATCATCTTAACCAGAGAATCTAGGGGGAGAATGGTAAGGGGTTAAGTAGGGGATTTAAGCAGGGCCGGATCAAGTAGAGAGGCTGGGAAATGCATGCCCAGGAGGAAATCCAGCCAGATTTGGTACCTTCGTGACACTGATCCTCCTGCAGGGTTTTGAAAAGGGGAATGGGATGGCTTTTTGTGTGTGGGGGTGTGGTTAGGCAGGAGGGAAACAGGGAGAGTAGTGAAGAGGCTTCTGCAAGAGATGAAAGGAAGTTAGACTCAAGTCACTTTGTAGAAGGTGGAGAGAAGTAGAGTCAGCCTCTGAAACATAATGGCCAACTCTTCTGTCCAAGTCACTATTCTTGTATTTTGGAGTTAAGAGATAGCAAGTGTATCTGCATAACCAACTTAATTTAAAGCCATAGATTATTTAGGATGGAATAAGGTGACAAATCCAGGATTTTTCATGGAAACATTATTACTGCCATCTGTCACTGTTTATGTAAAATCTGTAGACCGTATCATTGTAGTGAGTGAGAATGAGTGGAAATCTCAAATGTCAACCTATTTCCGTTCTACACTGATCCCCTCTTGTCCAGCTCTTAAGGCAATATCAGAAATGGAGTAGCATTATTGCCTCCCTAAACAATGTTTGCCTTGTATCCGCTCTGGCCCTTGAAATTTCTCTTTCTCTCTTAAATCCAAATGAATGCTGTTTATTTGAAATATAAGTATGGCATTGATATGGAGCAGAATTAGTATTAAGTGACCTGGCTCCAAAGGGCTAGTTAGATAAATACCAAAATGATATTGTCATAAAATGATTCCATTTAGAAGGCAGAAAAATAGTGTGAAATATGAGGACCCACTGAGTTATAGCGAGGCCCTGGTGTTTTACTGTTCCAGCTCTCCTGTAACTCTGCTTGGTTCCAGTATTTATGCACTGTTAGCAGCTTTTGAAAATTTTCATTCGTGCAGTAATCTCTCCAGAAATTCTCCTTAATTGGGATCCCAAGATACAGCTATGTAAAGTGCCTGGATCCCAGTATTTTGATTTCTATTTTTGCAAAGCTGTCTTTTTGGCATAATAATCTCATTTCTTAAAAAGAATTCCCTTTTGCTAACGGACAAGCTGATCCTTGCAGGAACATCCTTTGCTTTTCTTGCAGGATTAGGATGATCTGGTGATGAGATTGTTGGAAAACTAGCCCTGAATTTAGGTGGAACCTCTGGTATTGGATATCACACTAGAATTTATTTGAGAATAACTTAATCATACTATGGCTATACATAGACTGACTACAAGATAATGTCAGCCCTACCAATTACAGAAATGTAATGGTAGCATGGGATCATTTGTGTTGTCAAGGGCGGTAGGCTGATATCTTGGCTCTCTTATATCCACTAGGTTTTATTTTTACTCTTTTTTTTTCTGGGTAGTGACTATGTCACTAGAGATTAGCTTCAATTCCTTAAAGTTAGACTTGTTTCTCTCCAGAAGTTTATGCACACTCTATGCCAGAAGTTTTAGTCTCTCTTCTCTTTTTGGTGTTTCCTGTACAGGCTGCCCATCTTGGGACACAGAACTGCCTTTCTCTGCTCTCTGCTCTGTTCTCATAGGGCTGGGCGTTTGCCACCTGTTCCCTATCATATGTCTGTGGCTCCCCAGCTTATTTATGCCGGAGATGTGACACTTCTTGTATTCCTACCATCCTAGAGCCTGCTATTGACCGAGGGCTCCATGAGAGGGGTTGTTGAGGTGGAGAAGTCTGGGGGTATCAGGGAGAGCAGATGTAGCAGGAGGGCTAGAACCCAAGAAAACACAGTAGATCTCAGCTTCCAGGCATCATGGTTCTTACATTAAATACTTGCCTCGTGTCAGCAATTTGTCCACACTTCCTGAGATTTGGATGGTTATCCTCGAGTCATACAACATTTGCTGTTTCTATGACCCTGTGATTTTAGCTGGTCTTTTAAGGTCAGGATTTGATTTAATACTCTCACTGAATTATTCTGGGTCCTTCTTGTTTACTCATGGCTCTGATATTGGATCTTTAATACGAAAGAGTCAAACTGCTTTGAGCTTGACCAGCTCTTTCAGGCACTGTTGCTCAGAGCATCTTTCTGTTGGTATGTCATTTTGAAACATGTTAGCAATGCTGTCTTTTTAAGGTGTTTCTTTGTTCAGCTCAACTAGTCTTATGTGTTAATTCTTTTGGGAGGGAGAGGTTGTGGCTGGGGTTCTTTATTCCTGTTACCCATGTTTTGGTTTGGAGGAAGTATTTGTGATTTTGTGTGTGTGGTCCATGGGTAGCAAGATGAGGATAACTTCAGTCTCTAATCCAGGGATTCTACATACAATTACACAGGAATTTTGTTTAAATGCACTTCCTCCTATTTCCTCACAGTAAGTCACTGGGCTAGGTCTGGGCTGGGCTCAGAAATAAGGATTTTTCCATTTTCTTAGACAACGTTGATGCTGGTGGTTGATATTGGTGCTGGTGGGAAGCACTTCTCTGAGGAAGGATGCTCTTGCATTAAATAACAGGTTTGGGTTTGGCACGATGTGTCTGATCTCTTGAGGGTCATTTTCCTTTCCCAGATGGGAAAGTGGAATTAGTGGTATCTATCTCACAATTCACTGCTTCTTGCTACCCACCATTTCCCATTCTGAGGTCTGGCTTAGAGACCAGTGAGAACTGTCAATTAGTGTCCGTTAAACTGTTGTTGCTTTTTGGAACAATACAATGTATTTACTCTATAAGAGTGCAAAGATATATCCACTGATCTCCTGGTAGCTTCTTGGTGGTGACATGTGTTCTTGTGTGCTAATGGGAGAAGTTAAGACTTGGGCAAATTCGTTGACTTCCTTGACCTACAGTTCCCCTCTATGAAAATGGAGATAATAATGGTACCTAATGCACAGGTTGTTATAAAGATTAAATGCTAAGAATAGAGCCTAGTATACGTAACAAGTGCTGTTAGTATTATTGTTTTTGTTACTAACTTATTTGAATTAAGGTGAAAAATCTTCTTTGTCAGAAACTCAATAGACATCAACAAGAAAGATTTGGGAGATCCCTACACTTGCAGCTTGCATTCTTTAAGGGAGTCAGTGCAATTTCTGGGATGATTAAGGTCCTTATCTGCAATGTGGAGGCTTTATCAACACATCTACTGTTCAGAGCATTACTAGGACATTTTCCTGTGCTCCAGCTTTAGTGCATAGGTGCTGCCAATTGCATATAAAAAGCACTGGAGTAATTTCAGTTGACTGTTGTCTGCCTCCTTAATCTTGTCATCAGTGAAATTAATATTTGGTTGCTGAGGGAAGACAAACATCTATAACTTTTCCCTTGTGTAATAGCTCTTTGGTTTCTATTGTCCACATTTTCCTCTCAGGTTAAAAACTGTCTAAACCCGATTTTCCCCTTTAAAAATGGAGTCTTGTTTGATTTCATGGTGGTGTTTATAGTGCTAAAGGAGAGCTAAGAGTCATTCTGGCGTTAAAACCATCTAAGCCTTTAAATAAATATATTGTTGTTATCTTGAAACTTTCCAAACTGAACTCGGAATTCACTCAGGCGACTTACAGAGCTTTGATATATAAGAGGAGACAACTAATGATCCTATAAATTCCTAATAATGTTGTGGCCACTCTTGCAGCTTGCAAATAACAAAGCAAAATGAGGCACAAGGGCGTGCGTTGGCAAATGTACACGTGAGTATTAATCAACCTGCTATTTGAAATAATGTCCCAATTACAGAAGATTTATTTGGAAAGAATTTGGTGTTTTATCATCATCTTTTCTCTGAATGAATGTGGCGACCTCCTAACTGATCTTCATGCTCCTTTTCCCTTTTTACTTCAATCCATCTCGCACAACGAATTTTGGGATACCTTTTCTAAAACAGTGTTTCCATCAGCTCACTCCCTTGCTTAGAAGCCCAGTATAGCTCCCACTGCCTTGAGCAGAAGTATAGCCCTTGGAGCTCTGTGTTCCAGGCCCTTCCCTGTCCTCTTTCTGTCTTACTTGGCAGTCTCTCCCCTAACACTCCTGCAGTAGATAGCACCGAAGATGTTCTGCTTGTCCTTCGAGGCCTTTGCTGAGATTGTTTACTCTACCTAAGCACTCTGGCACTTGGGAAATCCACTACCTTCCCCACTTCCACTACCAGGCACTCTGGCACTTGGGAAATCCCACAGGTCATCTCAAATGTCTTTTAGTATAGCTTTTCCCAGATACTCTTACCCTTAGAATTAATAATTTTCTTCTTTACTGGGGTAGGAAAGGATATATGGAGGCACAGAGAGGTTAAGTAATTTTTCCAAGGTTACACGTATATTAAATGTCAGAGTTGAGTTGGGAAATGAACTGCTTTCTGAAAAAAAAAATGAAGATGCAAAAGCAAAGTTGGAAATAGAAGGTCTGTGTCAATTATAGGGACAAAAATATAGGTTCTATGAGGCCTCATTAGTGGGCTACACCAGTGGACAACCTAAAGGAAGGCTGTGTTTGCTGAGTCCTAGAAAAGGAAGTCCCAAGCCTGAGGTTTGGTGAACCTGTCATCTTGTCACTAGGAGGTGTGTATTCCCTGCTGTGTGTGGTAAGAAGTGCTCAGCTAAGTCCTCAGGACTGAACAGCTACTCTTTCTCTAATCAAGGGACCATCTGATGAAGTGGCAGCTTGAGGTTTTCCTGTCTCATGTAGGGGCTGCCTTAAATATGGCACAGCCTGATTGTGAATCAATAGTCATTTGAGTGAGGGAAAGAGAGAGTAGGTTTATTAGGCTTGTGTGCTGTTGTGGGTCTCCCCAAGTTTATGCTGCTTCCCAGAGAGTCTAAATTTCTATACATAAGCTAGAATATGATGAATGACATATACATGAAAATTTCAAATGAATGACATTGTACTCTCTGTTACTGATGCCATCAACATTGAAAAGCAAACTTTTTTTCTCTTGTCAGGGACCCCTGTAAGAGCAGCATCTATTAAATAAGCTATTTTCTTCCCAGTACACTTTCTTACCCAGAAACTGTGTTAAAAAAAAAAGAAGAAGAAGAAAAAAAAAGAGCTTCTCTGATTAACAGGATACAATAAAATTATCAAAGGTAGTTTTTCACATTATTTATTCTACTTTTTGGCCAGTGCTGGCACTTTATAAATCTTTGTTTGGCCCTTCCTTCATCCACTTGGACTGACTTTCAGGCTATAGTAAGCAGGGTCTAGTTATGACCACCGAAGCAGAAATTCAGATTCAATGAGTAATTATTAAGAACTTTCCAGAATATTAGCTGTTTCAGTTGCTGCAGTGACTAGTGATGGAATAGTCCATTAGACATTTCTGTTTCCAGCAACTCCTGAGAATTGATTCCAATCTGAAGCAGCCAACTGCTTTGATCAATACCGTAATTACTCTTATTGATGGATTGTTTTACAATGGTAGCCATCAAGGCAGTCTGTCAGCTCAGGAGGCACCAGAACTGTCCCCTGCAAGCTGTAATGTACCACAAATATCTGATTCAAATCAACTTACTATTGAGGCCAGGATGACAAGCGTGAAATTAATTGTTCCACTTCATGTAAGACCTGCATTCTTCTTTTGAGAGAGTAATTGGTTGCCGCATGTAGAGTGAGAGCTGGGGGAGCCTTGCCTCTCTGCAATGTTTATGGACTTAGTTTTTTCCCCCCACTAGCTATTTTTTTCCCCTACTCTTTTAGATGTGAGCAGCATTGTACAGCTGCTCTTCCTGCTGCTGTTGTTTTTTTGGTGAGTCTTGTCATCTCAGAGAGAATGGTTTCCTTCTAGAAAGGTTGATTGCAGCTAGAGTAAATTTCTTATATGAAAATTTTGTTTGCAAAAGAGTTTGTTGGCCGACATGAAAGCAAAGAGACCTCAAAAGCATTTCAATGACTGTATAAAAATAATTAGGCAAATGGCAGTGGGTCCAATGTTCTTCCATGTTGCAATAGGCTAATTCAAGAAGTGTGACCAATTTGCTGGGAATCTTCTGAAGACAGTTGACTTCAGAAGCTTGTAACTGGGGAAATGACTAGAGAGCACTTCAGATAGGAAGTCAAGGACAACTGAGGAAATTAGGAAATGAGGATAGTCCCAACGGTGGCTGGTCGTTCAGTCCTCATCAACCAACTGACCATTAGTTGGATAAGAGTAAAGTCTCAGTAGAACTTGAGAGAAGTGTTGTAAAATATTTTTGTGAAAAAATCAAGTACACAAGTTTATAACTGGTGCAGGAAAGTAAAAGGGCTGTAGAAACAGAGGGGCATCACAGCACATCACAGGGGCTTTCTGAAACCCTGGTTAGATGGATATCCTACTAGAGGTGGAACTCTCTCAGAGTCTAAGGATAAGTCAGAAGCTAGCACTTCTAGGCATGCAAATGCTTTTAATTTAATAGTTGTTTATTATAGCATATCCAATATAGATTCTGTGGGAATTGATTACAGAAAGAGGGATTCTATGGCCAACTAATCCTTTAGCCAAACTGTATATGTTGAGTGCCTGATACGTGTAAGCACTGTTTATGACTGGGACTACCCAAGTACATGAAACCCTGGACTCCTGAAGCTTATATTCTTATGGGAAGCTTGGGAAGACAGATAGTAATTGACACTCAAATGTGTCAGGTAATGTCAGACAGTGTTTGGGGTGGTGGATGGCAGAAGGCAGCAACCCTGATGCTGGATAACAAAGGTCAAAAAAGAGTAAATAAGGTAAGTTTGACTCCAACTCAGCTCACAGGCTTGAGTCCACTTTCACTATTAAACTTGATTTGCCTTTGAGACAGTCTAGTAGCAGAGCTTTCCTTTTACACTTTGGAAGGAGAAGATTTTATGCTATCAGCATTCAGTGCAGGGGAAAGAACCGATATAAAATACCCAATTGAGAATGTTGTGGATGGCTTTAGAAGTAAGTGATTCTATTTCTGCTCAGTCATGTAAGTGTTTGAAAGTATTGATTGAACACTTTCCTAACACCTGAAGGGACCAGGAGTGATTAATAATAAATAACCTATGAAAGCAAAACTCACAGAATTGCAAAACTCCAGGCCAGGCTGGCTAGGGAGGAGGATTCCACAGTACTCAGTTGTATATGATCAGGTACAGCATGTAACCATGTTAAATCACATCTCTGCAATAGTAGACTGAAGTGTCTAAAATATTAACCTGATCATCATGCTTTCCTACCTCATAGCTTTGCATTTCTTTGGGGACCATCTCCTCCTTCTTTTTGATGCTGGAGCCCTGTAAGCTCCAGCTGCAAGGTGGGAAGAATGCCTAGGCTCAGTCTGTCAAGATCCCTGATCACCCTGGGCATAGGAGTTGCCTCAGAAATGGACTTTTGACTCAGACAGGGCTGATCAGAGCTTTCTCTGGACTTCTCTCCAGGAAACAGTGAGAAAGACATTGTTTCTACCAGTGTGACTAAGCTGATAGGATAGAGTCTGGCATAGTGACATGGACCTAACAGCCCACTGGAACGGTCTGCTCATGTGGAAAGAGGTCAGGCAGAGCTGAAAGCTGTAATGGAGAGAAGAACAAACACAGCAGATGTAGACACAACCCGTAGTTGTGAGTTCTTGATTCCTTAGGTTATCTTGTTTAAACCAGTATACGTATTTAATAGGGAAAAAAGTCCTCTAAAAACAAACAAAAAAAACCCTGAAATATACTTCCACTTAATTAAGCCACATTGGTGAGATTTCTTCTCTGTTGAATGGAGAGCTGGCTAGAAGTGCTTTTACTAAGGCAGTGGGATTGCAAGACCTCCTTCAGGAAGGAATAGCTGAGCTGAAACCCGGCAGCTTGTTTTCAGGCCTTTTGAGGCCTGTGCTATTGCTTCTGGAAGCACTTATGATGATGGCTAGAGTCCTTTCAAGTAACTTTTATAATGACAGCATCATGAATATATATCATAAAGGCTTTCTGAGACGGAAACATACAAAATTAAAAGTCCATTTAGTTAAAACAGAAGCCTGCCAATACATTGATGTAGCTGCAAAATAGTGTCTTCTGAGAAGATACAAAATTTGCAGCTGCTTAAGCAAAGCTCTGCTTTCTAGCCTCAGCTTTTGCAGTGCTCAGGAATTTTCAGTTGTGTTTATGGACCAGCTGCTCTGCTAAAATTCAGTAATATATGGGCAGAGGTGTCTTGAATAAATATATTTTCTCCTTCTCCTCCTCGGGAATCCTGGATCTTTAGTCCTAATTTCTTCCAAGAATTGAATCCAGTACTGTTTGATGTTTGTAAACAATGTGTTAGCTATTTACTTATTTACTTGAGCCATTTCTTATATGCAACTGGCATGTGACAAGTTGTCTGCCTTCTAACGGAAACTGTACTTATTGTATGAGTGCTGAGATGTCACTCTTTGGAACATTTCATATTGATCTCTTTTTTCCTCTGGGAACCAGACGCCTAAAATTGAGTGCCTTAAATTCCTCCCTTGGATTATAAATCCCCCAGAATGTGTCTCCTTCCCCACTATGTCTCCTGCTCACTCTCCCCCATGCTCGACAAGGCTTTGGCCACACTAGCCTTTTACTTCCTTAAACATGCCAGCCTATTTTTGCTCAGGACCTTGACTGTCACATTCCCTCTGTCTTGAATGCTCTTCTCCCACACCTGGGTCATACTCTGGTCTCAGCTTGTATGTTATCACCATAGAGGAGCTTGCACTGACCAGGAAATCTAGTGTCCTTTGTCTAGTAATTAACTCCATATAGTGCAGTCCTGCCCCCTTTTCTCCACAGTAGCTTTGTCTGAAATCTGAACTCATTTCCTGCATGTTATCTCTTTCTCCCAACTAGAATATAAGCATCATGAGAGTGAGGGCATAGTCTGTCTTATTCCCTGTTGTATTTTTGGCACTTATGTCCTGGTACATAGTAGATGTTCAGTTATATTTCTAGAAAGAATAAATGGATGAGCAGTTTACCTGTTCCCCTGAGCAGTGAGCTCACTCAAGTAAGTTAAGCAATTTATTTCAGCATCTCTCTCCAGCCATCTGATATAGAGGGGGAGGTGGAATGAGATATTCAAGTTTGAGACTCCACATTAAGCTGGATGCTGTAATAATTTCATTTGATTTTTTATAAAAGCCTTAGGAACCAAGAAGACTCAGCACATCTTCTCACCATTGCTGGAGTCTGGTTTCATTTTTTGACACCTGGATTTCTTCCAGGCACTTACTACAATGGGGATTAACCGAATTTTTAAAAATTATATGTGTGCTATCCTTTCCCTGCTGGACCCTTAGGTGTGGGCCTAGGATTGCTGTGTTCACTGCAGAACCCTCTGAGCCTCGTGGAGATTTTGGCATGTAGTGGGGCTAATGATGGGGGCAGAGGAAAGTTCCTGGCTGAAACCCTTACTCTGCCTGGTCTGGACACAGGATTTTTCAACGATAGAACTCCTTCTGGACAAATTCTGTGTCCTCATGGCTCAAAGAACATTAAAAACTCCCTATTCACCTGTTCTTCTACAGGGGTTGAAAGAAATGTAAAGTCTTCTCACCAGCACAGGCAGCCTAAGTTCCAAAAGCTCCATGGTCTTGTGTGTTTAATGATACTGAATCTTAGATTCCACCTCACACTACCCTCGGTTTATGGAAGGAGAAAATTGGGTACACAGTCCAAAATGTAAAAATGTGCTTTAAAGGGTCACATACTGGAATGTTTGAAATGTCCTGTTCTTTCCCCATAGGAATTGCACATGTTCCTCCACAGTGCTTGAATATCACCCACCGCAAAAAGCCAGTTAAGGTGGGTGGCTCTTTTAACCCCAAAAGGGTCTCCTCGGGGGCTGTGACCTCAGTCCAGGAGGGTGAGGGAGCAGGAGTTTCGATTTTTTGCTGCTGCTCTCTAAGGAATTCTTCTATATTTCACTTTAGCATGTTCCCAGAACCCGTGACAGCCTGTATAATTGCTGGACCGACATAAATCTATAGCAGCGATGGGTAGATTTTGCTGACGTGTTTGCTTCAGCCTGCAAGACTCGGTCGACCATGTCTGCATATCATATCACAATCTCAGGTCTTGGTGGGACTGGGGAACAAAAGCTATTTATTGTGTCTCCAAGGTCAGGATGTGAAATGGAGGCAAGGGGGGGCATTGCAGAATAAAAGGAGCACCATTTTGGCAGGGAGAGTTCCCAAATACCTGTGATTTAAGTGCACTGGTTAAGACCCTGAATAATTAGAAGTCTTTCCTCATAGTTTGAAAGTTAAATAATTAAATGTGCTTAGGCTTTCAAAAAAGATACTGAAAAATGAAAGACCTTGTCAAATTGCTGAAAGGATTTTGTAATTTTTTTCTTAAGTGCATCCATTCAGTCTACAGATACGTGCTGAGAACCTACTGTATGCTTAGTGCTGTGATCAGTGCTAGGGACACAAGAGTAATGAAAAGGCAGGTGGGTTCCTTGCCAGGCATAGCCTGTGATCCAGCCAAGAAGAAGCCATTATCCAAGTAATTACAGCTCTCTCCTCCAGCAACCACATGGAGAGCTCCCTCATGATGTTGCCAGTGAAGACAATTTTTCGTTTTTTGTTTCATTTTTGTTTTTATTTTTGGTATGCATTTTAAAGGTTTGTTTTAAATTTTTAGTGATCATTTAAGAAAACAATTCAAGAATCCACTTGCTTAGAATATTAGAGATAAAACTTAAGTTCCTTTAGACTTCCCCCATCCCATGTAACCACTGTGATAGATTTGTCTTTGCAGAGAATTTTTGTTGTATGTGTGTGTACAAGTTGCTGTGCATGTTGTGTACATGGATGTGCACATCCCTACTGAAATCTGCTACTGTTGTTCTGACATAAATGCAGCACATACTATGCATGTATCTCCCTGCAACTTCTTATATTCCATAGGTTATTTTTGCATTAGTTCATGTTGATACCTGGAAATGTGGTGTTTAATTTTAATTACTGAGAGTTGTGCTTCTATACAGTCCTCCTTGGAAGCTTGTATATTGGCGACTGTCTGCTGACCCAGAATAGTAAGAGAAAGAGAAATCTTTTGCGTGTATTGAGTGCTTAATGTTTGCCAGACTGTTCTAAGTCTCTCACATGAATTAGTTCATTTATTCATGAGAGCATCTCAGTGGGCTAAGTGCTGTTTATATCATCATTTCACAGGAGAGGGAAGATGAGGCATGAAGAGAGAAGGTTGCTTACCGAAGGTCACACAGCTAGTAAGTGATGCCAAGAATTGAAGCCAGGTAGCATGATGGCCAGAGACCAAGATTTCCTGGTTCTCTTGAACACCTGTGGTTTCTGAGACTTTAGATGTTGAATGCAACCAATGAAGCAGGGTGTGACAGGATGGTACATGACTTGCTTGGGGGCTGAGTGAGTGGTTTACACATTTATCAATTCATAGATTCAGCAAACACCTGCTGAATACTTCTTTGTGAGTCTCAGGCAACATAGCACAGAGAGGACACAGTCCTGCTTGATGAAGCTCACAGAGATCTAGGATGATGCTGAGTGACCACCTGTGCAAGGCATGCATGATGTCCATTTAGTAGAGCAGGAATCTTGTCCCTCTGGGATTATATGGTCTATGCCCTGTGTTTTATTTGTTTTGTTTTGTTTTAATTTTCCTGCATGTTAGATGGCATTTGTTAAATTGAGCTATTAATGTGGGTCCATTTAGAGGAGACTAGCCTTTCTGTAGTGACATCGTTGCCTTCTCTCTTAACGTCTGTACAGGCAGAAGGAAAGGACCCAGCAGCATGTCCTGAATGCTGGTGTTTTATTCCCACTTGCTGCCCAGCCACAATATGACAGATTTGCTATTCATCCAGCTCAATCATAATTAGTGTAATCGGCTCTGGTGCCTACCCAGATGTGGTGGGTGGTGTCCTTGGCTGATTACAAAGATTATAGCCCAGGCATTTTGGGAAACTGCTCTTATTTCATATTCTTCTATCGCTTCTGGGGATTGCTTTTTATGCTTTTATGTTGAAAAACAAAGTGAGGGAAAGGTTCTCTTATATTTAACATGTCTTGTGTCATCATGAAAGATGATTGCAGTGCCTATGAGTTTTTTCTTTGAAAATCAGGAGAACATTTAAGGACAGAAGGAATTGTAAGCTACTTGGCTTTGAACTCTTAAGCTGTATTAATTGTCCTGAAGGCTCAGATGAAGGGGGCATGCTCATCCCTTTCTCTTTATTTGGACCTAGAATAGTCGTTCATTTTAGGAGTGGAAAACAATGTCTCTTCTTTTTCTTGATTTTTTTCTTTCTATCAACAGTGAAGTGGAAGAGGAGCCCATAGGTGATGCTGACCAGTTTATATCCAGTATTTTAGTTTGTAATGGGCTCAATGTGCTGGTGGATTTATACCAGCTGCTGTGAGAGGTACATGACTCTTGTTTATATCTTTATTTATTTATTTGAGAACACTTGGTTAAATTAAATTACGGCCCTCTACTTTTCAGTCTGTTGAACCAGAAACTGTCAAGCTTTCTTTCATTGCTGAAAGAGTGTGTTTTTATGAGCTGCATCATCCTTCTCAATAACATCTTTCTCATTTTGGTATGCATATGAGGAACGAATGGGAAAAACATATATGTAAGAGAGAAAAGCATTGTTTTTTTCTTGGGTTAGAACCCACTTGTACTTTGAGGAGGTTTAAATTTCAAACTGACCTAAAGCCTTTTGAGGTTCACATTAAGTTTGCTCTTAGCAAAAAAGACAGCTTCTTAGTTCAAAGAAGAGGGGACATTTAAAGACTTATGAAATACTCAGAAGCCTTCTTGGATATCAGATAGCTCTCAGAGAAAGCATTTGATGAATGAAGGACACAGGAATTAGAAAAATATGAACCAATTTTTTCTTTATATATAATTATATTTAAAAGCAGTGGAAAAAGTTCTTAGGTCTAGAGAATTGGGGCTTAAGTCAGTGACTCTTGGAAAATTTTGGTTGTTGCCAAACCCAGAAAATGGTTCGGTTTGGCCTGAAACCTTGGAGAAGTGGAAAGTTCTTTAGCCATCTCTATGATATATGAAATGAACATGAGAGATGTTGGAACATGAGATCTCAGTAATCCTTCTTATAATTGGAATTGGATGGCCTGCTAGCTGCTGTCAATAATGTATTTAATGATATTTTTCTGGCTGTTATTCCAGTTAACTGAAAATGGAAAAACGTTGAGAAAGAGATGGGACAGCAAGAAGTCCTCTAACTTTTCCTAAGGGCACCAATTTTTCTGAATTCACATGTTTTAGATTTTGGAGTTTAATGTTGCCCAAAGTTACTCTGCCTTCTGGCTAAAGGTGTTGCATTATAGTTGTGGAGAACTGAGGGCCCTGTCATTTCATTGCCAGCTCAAAATTGCCATCTCTTTGGGAACCCAAACACGGGGCCCAATGAAACATCTTACTCATGCATGTCACAGGGCATTAAGGCCAGTTCATTTGCCATCAGGGTCTCCATTCTCATACAAAGGCCTTTCATGTAGTAATGATATTTGCTGAATGAGTGAGTGGGTGATTGACTGAGTGATCGTAGTAACTCCTAGTCCATGTGTAAGGAACAGAATTCAAGGCTGGAGGGAGTGATATTGGCAGAGTCAGTGCATGCCCTGTGTCACCTTAGATAACAGTTTGGGAAGGGCCACCAGTGGCAAAAAGGCAGGATAGTGACATGGGTGACATGCAGCCTAACCAGGCCTCCTGCTAGCTCTCAGTTACCATGGGTCTGTGCCTGGCTTGTTTCACTTTCATGTCAGTGGCCATTGGCACCAAGTGACCCAATCAGCAGACACTTGGGCACATTTCAATGGTTTATGAGGGCAGACAGAGCAGCCATTGTAAGAAGAGCATGAAGAGAGCCCAGGGCTTCATTTTCAGCCCCTCTTTGGGGTCCTTTTCACACTTCATCTTATCCTTACCTGAGCATGGCCCACAGGTGGCTTACATTTCAGTTATTTGTATTTATCTTAATGTGAAATAGGATGGGGGACCTGTAACTAGCACAACCAGGATGTCATTGATATTTGGGCTTAAGGATAAGGCTAAAGTAGCCAGTAAGAAGAAAATGTGAGTTTATTAAAAAACAAATATCGCAGGTGGTTTCAGACATTCTAATTGCGATGGTGCAACTCAAATAGCATAAGTTGGGAAAACACTGTCTTTGCTTACTCACTCATAATCAATTGTGTATTTTTACCTCTCATGGCTTAGGTCTTGCAAAGTGATTTTTCTGGTGTGGAATGTGTACTCAGCCTCCTTAAATAACCCTCCATGAATACTCTTTAATGACAGTGACTTGTTGGAATTGCAAAGGAGACAATGACAAGCCAGGACCTGTTCTGGGTTACTAGGGCCAATTTAATATGAGGTTTTAGGGCATTCATAAGTCTTTATTAGAAGTACAGGGTGGACCCTCTCCCCTAGTCACTGAGATAAGAACTGGTCAAGTTTCAGAAACATGGTTAGCATAAAGCATATACTCAATACTTAAATTTTTTTTAAAAGAAGGAATCCTTTCTGAACCAGACAGAATTTAGTTACTGTTTTTTAGGAGTTCAAAGCTGGATGTGAGTCTAAAATCATTTCATGCTTTTTATACTGAATGCTGATGTTCAGGGAAAAGAACACTTAATCCCTGACTGTTTTACACTTTTCTTAAACCTTAGAAAATATATCCTAAATGAAATATAGACAATGAGGTACCTGTAATGTTTTGGTGGCAATAGGGCAGGGCATTCTAAATGATTATTCCAGAGTACAGGGCTCTGAGTTATTTTTTCCATTCTAAACACATGTGATTTTCAGGATTTTGCAGTTCATTCATATAAGGATTTTGGGGCTTTAAGCTAATGGCACAAAAAGGTTTCAGCCTGGGAGCAAGGGATGTTTTGGGGGTATTTTTTATAATGTTTAAAAGTATAAATCTCTTTGGTTGCTCCAAGTTAGAAATGATAACATAAAAAGAAGGAAAAGGAAAGAAGTTAGTGGTCTGAAACTTTGGGTTGTTATGTGTTTATATTCAGAATCAGACCAGGTGCTGGTTTTGGCAGTCAGAAAGTATTAATATTCTGATGTTCTGAGTTGTGGCATGGGAATTTGGAGAAGAAGTTTAAAGAAAGAACTCATAGGACTGTTTTTAATAGGAAAGAAGCTTCTGCCCATAAATAAGAAATACTGCTCATTGTTCTGGTTGGGACAGCTTTCATATAGTGGCCACTCAGGGGATCATGCCACCTCGGCTGGTATCATGGCCAAAGGCTGCCATTACTGAGCTGTGACCACCTGCTGGTCACTACACTGAGATGTATACCTGATCTCACTTTGCCCTCATCATGGCCCCATGAATTAGGGACAATTATTATCACCATTTAAAGAGATGAGAAAACTGAGGTTTGGAGACGTGGAAAAGAACTTGTCTAAGGTCACTCATCTGGTGAGTGTTGAAGGTGGGACTTGAACCAAGGCCTCTCTTTGTATTCTAACCATTATGTAACAGGATAAAAGAAGCGAAGAACTTGGGAATAATAATCTTGGAGCCAGTGGTTCTGAAATCATTTTTGTTTCATGCATTTGACTGATTAAAGACACTTAAAACTATGTCCAATACTTAGGAAAATGCCTGGTACATGAGGAAAGACCTTAAAGCATAGTCTCTATTGTGTTATCCTTGTTTAGTAGTAACTATCAGTATTAATTAGATTTTGGCCCTGGGGAACAGACAAGTAAAAGCTTTTCTCAGCTTGTTATACCAGAACTGGAAGCAGCTGGTCTGAGTTGGACAGTGGGCAAAGTCATAGGTGGACACCATTCATTTAATTCAGACCTTGTAATCTTGAGCTTGGAAGCACCTTATTCTCCCTGCGTCTAGCATTCTCCTCAAGCATACTGCAGATTTAATTTTTAAAGCAGCCTTTAGCAAACTTTCCTGTCCTGAATTTGCAAATATGAATGAGAAAAAGAATTTCTTTTCTCTGCCTTGTTTAGCCTCCATTTTGGAGATGATTTTGTTTTCACTCTTGTTGTTATGATACAAACCTCATTTTATTTAAATATGGAAATACTGTGTATTTAAATATATTTAAATATAAAATATAGAAATATTGTACGGTGAGTGTTGCAGAAATTCATCGACCTGATCCAACCATTACCTTGATGCTTTTCTTGAGTTTATCATGTAAATCTCTTGCCACCATTTCCACCACTCCATAAGATATTAATGGTCTTCATTCCTCAAGCCATTATGTAATAGGATAAATAGGTCAGTTTTGCCAGCCGTCCACAGGAGACATATTTTAGCTACCAACTCTGGCTTTTCAACTCAGACTTTTCATTCCTGCATGACAGTTTACCTGAAACCTGGCAACTGAAACCACTCCCGTTGATGATCTGATAGTTCACAGGTCAGCAGTCCAGGTGGGCTTGTGAGTTCCATGCTCAGTGTTTCACTAACTAAAATCAAGGTGCCATCTTGGTTAGGCTACAGTCTGCAGGCTTGGGGAATAATACTCTTCTGTGCTCATCCAGGTTTCCTACTGGACTCTGTTCCTCACAGTTGTAGGACTGAGGTCTCTATTTCTTGGCTGGCTCTGAATTGTGGATGTTTTTCAGCACCTTAAGTTTGCTCATCTTCAAAGATAGCAATAATGCCCTCTCAAGCTTCCAGTCTCTGGTTTTTCCTTTTGTCACCAGTTGAAGAAAGTTCTCTGCCTTTAAGAAGTTATTTAGTTTTGTGTATTGTTTTTATGTAAAATCAAGAATGGTGAGCTACCAGAGACATTGTAGAAAGGTAGGAGGGCTGCATCTCATTTGCATTTTAAGAAACAATTATTGCTAAGCAACAGCTGGTGGTGATAGAATGACAACAAATAGGAATTGAGAGATGAAGGTTCAAGTCTTGGTTCTCAAATCATGTGTCCGGAGAGCTTTGGGTGAATCTTCTGGGCCTTGATTTCACCATCTGCAAAATGAGATAGCTGGGCTCTTGGGGTCAGCTCAGTTTTCTTTTTTTGCCTTACTCATATGTTCCCATTCTGCCTTTCCCTGGCAGCCCTTGTTAATCAACCATCCTATTCTTCCCAACTGAGTCTGGACGTAGTCCTAGAATCCTTTTGACATGGCTCTCCAGGAAGTCACCAGCAGTCCACTGGAGCTGGCACTGGAGGTGAAACCTGTGTGTCATCCCACCACTGGAGGTTTTGTTTCATCCTAAAATGCTATGATTCTCTGAAATGAGAAATTATCAACTCCCTTGGCCAAAATTGCAGACAGCCAGAGAAGAGCCAGTTGGCCTTGGCTTTGCTTGTCATACAGACATCTGGGGAGTGGGTTCAGTTTTCAAACCACAAATTGAGGTGTGCAGGAAAAGTCACTTTCTTTCCCTCTAATTGAACTTCATTTCTATTTTGAGTCCCTGTTCTGCCAAGTTGTTGAAACGAAATCCCAGTCATTTCGTGTTACTCCTTCTGGCTCTCCATTGCATCGTATCCAAGTTCCATGGACCCACATAGAGCCCAGGCATGGAGGTGGAGGGTTGCTGGTACTTTGCTGTCACCTGTCTCTGATGGCATCTGTGGAGACATCCTTGCTCCCAGTTGTCTTTGATTTCATTCAAGAGAGACTAGGTTAACAAATTAACTCCCAAAGCTGAGCAATGCATAAATTATTTTCTTGACTAGTCAAAGGACTCCATGACTTGGACAGTTATCCAGGGCATCTTTCATCCGTACAGTGATCAAGGAACGTTTCTGTCTTGTTTCAGTGTGAAGTTTCTAGTCACCCAGGCTGGAAAGAGAGAGCTGGAAGGTCATTGGGTAGCTTTTAAATTCATTGGTGATGATGTGACTCATGCTTTTTCATATCCATTGGCCAGGGCTGGACACATGGCCCCACCCAACCTTAGTGAGGCTGGATGATGTATCTCCGCATGCGTAGACATGTGGAGATTCAGCGGGCATTACCAGTAGCTATCACAATTGTTGATTCAACTCACTTCTGCATTATCTCATCCTTCCTGCAAGTCCTCCGTGCTATACTCAAGCTGCTCTCAGCCTGTGAGGGAAGCTTTCTCTCCTTCCTGTATACCCCTGGGCTTGGGGCTGTCTTTGGTCTTCTACCCATCTGCACCACACACCTATGGCTTTTGCCCACTTCTTTGACAACAGGGGTGCTCAGTACTTTAAGCTGTTTTCAAGGCCCATGACATTTTCAGGGAGTCCAGGTATACTGGGAAACTCAACCAGATGCTGGTGATTTTGACACCATTACATTTTGGTGGAAACCCACTTCAGAAACAGCCTTCATGCCAGAGATCTTGGTTATTCATTTGAATGTTTCCTACTAATGATTTCATAACTGGTCTACCTGCAGGATCTTATGTCAGTGAGATCTCTGAAGGGGTGGTATCAGAGATGATCACTGAGATTAAGAGGATTCCCTGTATTTCATGAATTATGGATGACTTAACATCAATGCCCCCAAGAACTACTGAGTGGGAGTAATAAACTTCTTGTTCTAGTTTTTAAAAAGTGCCAGTTGTAGGAGCACCAGGGGACCCTGCTGGCTTCCTACACTGTTGTGGAGCAGGAGATTCAAGTGCTCTGCTTTCAGGTTCCCTAACCCTGTGTGGGGCCTCTTTTGTTCCTGTCCCCGTCTCTGACATGACCAAGGTGGGATGGTGGGCTCTCAAGCCTCCTTCCCACACACCCTCCTTTGGGGCACTCCCTGGCTTCCCCTGAGGACTCACCAGCATTTCCAGCCTGGGTGGTCTGGCCCTCACCATGGGCGCTGGATAGTAGAGTGAGCAGGATGACAGGATGAAGTGGCTCCAGCTGCCTCTGACCCCATTCCTCACAGGATTTGTTTACTCCCAACTCTGTGCTTGAGAAGTTAAAGCCAGGCCTTTGGACTCCCTTGTTCTGTGTCCTGCTGTGGTCTGTGAGCAGAGCCAGTCTCTCCTCCTGGTTAATACATTAACATATGAGTGTCTTCATCTTATGGTCAGTTCTTATCCTGTCTTATTCGTTGTAAACATGTCACTTAAGAAGGAAAAACAGATTTTTGTGGTTGCTCATGCCCAACACAGGGATATCTTTCGGTGAGGAAACTTGTTATAGAATTTGTGAAGGTCTCAGGTTTGTTCTTTCCTCTTATCCAGCTGTGCCCAGTGGCTGGAAAGAAGGGTTTGGCTCCATCTCCTTACTCTTGGCTGCTGGGACCTTCTTCCTTTATCTACTGTTCATAAGTTGAAAAAGAGATTCCTCTCACATGTGCTCTCTCTCTCTCTCTCTCTCTCTCTCTCTCTCTCTCTCTCACACACACACACACACCCCTCTATGCTCTAATCACTTTCTAACCTCCTTAATCTGTTTCCCACTGCTTTCTTTAACCTACCAATCATTCAGATACATTAAATCACTATCTGTGTTCCTCTGTCTTTGTGGTATTTAGTCTATAGGAAAAGACCTCTTATGACATCTAAGTCTAAAATCTTCCCCGTTCTTTAAAAAAAATCTTGTGTAAAGCAGTATGTATAAACTTTAGGAAGTCTGGAAAATATACAAAGATACATTTCTATATTTATAGAACTATTTCTATCTATATAGAAACATCTAGGAAATATAGAAAAGAATAAGGTAGAAAGCAAAAATGCGTAAGTTTATCACCTGGCTATAACTATTTTGATTAATTTTCCTTTGACTTTTTTTTTTTTTAACTCTCTGATGAATTTGAGTGTCTGTCTGATAGCCTCATTTTGGAGGACATTTTAAGTGCAAGTATCCTCAGATACCTTTTTATATAGTCATTCCCAGCTAAAAGAGATGAAGTCTTCCTCAGCATCCCTAGAATATTAGTGTTCCTGCTCATCACTGTGTGTGGTGTGGGTCATCATATAACAGATTACCCCAAAATATAGTGGTTTAAAACAACAAACATTTGTGATCTCATTATGGGTCGAGAATTGGACTCAGTTAAGTAAGAGAGGAGTCAGTGTCCTTTTATGATCTAATTTTAGAAGTGGCAGCACATGACTTTTGCCATATTCTGTTGATAGAAAGAAGTCACCTGGTCCAGCTGCAATCATGGGAAGGAGATTACACAAAGACACAAATACCAGGAAGCAGAATGGGACCGTTGAGGGGGCCATCCTGGAAGCTGCCTGTCACAGCCAGGCTTATTCATGAACTTATCATCCTTTGCACACTGGACTGTGTGTCATCTTGAGCAGAGTCCCACCTGATCATCTTAACATCTCTGCCCTCCACAGTTTAGTCAGATAGTGCATCTTGCACTTGAGGAAGGCACCCAGAGAACTGCTTTGCTGTGCCCCTTTGGACTTTTCATAACTTGTTCCCTTTTCTTATTACCCTTTACCCTTAGCTCTTGTGCCTTTGTTAGATAATTCTTTTCCATCTTTCTGGTCTCAGCTTATGTACCTCTCTCCCAGGCAGGAGGTTCTTAACCTCTTATATGCCACTGACCACTTTGACAGTCTAAAACTTACCCTTGCTTGGAAAAAATATTTCAAGTTTATAAAATAAAATGCATAGAATTATAAGGAAGCCCAGTTATAATGAAATACAGTTATCAAAATATAACCTCCTCAAATGTATGGTATTGTAATATAGTTGCTTATTTATTAACACCCTAAATAGCAAGATCCAACAGCAGGTTTAATTTCAAAATGCGGGAGAGGGTATAGCTCAAGTGGTAGAATGCATTTGCACAAGGTCCTGGGTTCAATCCCCAGTACCTCCTCTAAAAATAAATAAATAAGTAAATTTAATTGCTCACCCCCCTCCAAAAAAACCCCAACAAAACAGCAAAATAGGGATAAAAGTATATGCTATTTTGAGATACTAACAACTAAAATGTGGTAGGAAAATATCTGATTTCTATTGGTGATAAAATTTCAGGTTCTTTTTAATATGACTTTTGTTTGTTCACATTCAAAATTCAAAGGGATGCTAAATTTCAGTGAGATGTTAGTGAAAAATCAAGAAATTATTCTTTTTTTTGCATATCCTGAAGCCCTGATTAAGAACCCTCAGCCACAGGAATGAGTTAGCTGCCCACAAGCACCCCTCACCTTCTTTTCCCATGTGCTCCCCCTCCCACCACTCCCAAGTTAAGGAGTTTGTGCCTGATCTCTTATTGGAGGGAGGAAGTCAGCAGGGTTCCCACGGGAAAGTTGAAGATAATCTGATAAGGAGATGAAGGGTACGCAGTTGAGGAGGGAGTCCGTGTCCATTGTGTAGGAAGGGAGTTTGGTGTTTGATGGCAGGGGGAGAAAAGATAGGGGTGGGGATGAGAGGGCTTGTGTAAGAGAGTATCTGAGTTGAAGAAAAGAGGTTATGACGTTTTCCTATGTGTTTCTGTCACATTGAGGTAAAGATTTAAATGGTATGTTTTCTGGCTGCCCAACTTTTGTGTCTTTAACCCTGTCTCTTGGCTACAGCTAGACTTTGGGATGGTTTTCCTGGATTGTGTGCTTACTCATGACCGACTGTATACAGAGTTTGATTCCAGACCGTGGCAAAAAATGAATATTGCAATAAAGCGAGTCATAGGAATTTTTTTGTTTCTCAGTGCATATAAAAGTTATGCTTACACTGTATGTTGTCTATTAAGTGTGCAATAGCATTGTATCTAAAAAAGCAATGTATGTACCTTAATGAAAACATACCTTTTTTGCTAATAAATGCTAGCCATCCTCTGAGCCTTCAGCAAGTCAGACACCACTGATTTCAGATCACTGTAATAGATATAATAATAATAAAAAAAATTTGAAATGTTGTAAGAATTACAAAATGTGACCCAGAGACATGAAGTAGCAAATGCTGTTGGAAAAATGGCACCAATAGACTTGCTCAAAGCAAGGTTGCCACAAACCTTCAATTTGTGGAAAAAATGCAATATCTGAGAAGTACAATAAAATGACCATACTTGATTATTTATGTAGGTCACTGTTGATGTACCATGGCAAGTGGGCCATAGCTAGGCCTGTCACCTCTTTCTTTATGGCTCCAGTTTTCAACTTTGGGGCATGATTCTTTTCTGCAATATTGCTCAGGCTCTGCTCCACGGCTTAGAGGTGGCATATAAAGATAAAGACCAAAGTGGGTGTCCCTGGGGAACTTCCTGCACCTTCTGTCCTCCAGGTCCTCATGCCCTGGCACAAACCCATCCTGCAGGGCTGTCCCACTGCTATTTTAACAGATGTCAGCACTTTCTGTACCTGTTTCAAATACGCTGTTGTCGACAGCCCAGCTAGAGCTGACAGAATTCAAATTAGCATTCTTTAATGTGCAAGAATCCTGCAAAGATAATCTAATTCACTGCCATAAATGAACTTGTTTCCTCATTCCCCAAAGCTTCTCCCCCTCCCTGGAAAGGGTTCAGTGATGAAGAGATTGGCTTTGTCACCTTGATGACTTACTTAATTTCCAGGGATACGAGTGGAATGCACAAGTCCAAGGCAAGGGCAAGGTGTGGGTTCTGGCTAAGGAATTGAAACATTACAGACAATTTCAGCAGCTCCTCTCAGTTAAGGCTGTGGACAGTCAGTGATGACCTTCCCAGTGTGTGCGCTAAGGTGGGCCAAACAGGACAGCCCAACTGTTATGTATACCCCAGGGACAGTAGATTTATTAAATACTGGAATTCCTACAAACTCTGTCCTCCTTTCTTTCCTGTAGTGAGCCCTGCCCATAGATGACCTGGACTGTTCCGAGACCACTCAGCTTGGACCTGGCAAGTGGGACTTTCCCAGAGAGGCTGTGTGTGCATGTGGCATGAGGAAGTTTGATTTTCTAGACCTTTCCTTCTCCATCCTGCTGTTTCAGCTGCTGGAGAGCACTGTGTAGTGCAAGCAACACTGCACCTACAGGCAGAAATTCTGTGTTAATGCTAATAACTAAAAGTCTTTTGAGCTTTAGCGTCCTGCACATTGAACTGTCTCTGCCCTCAACTCGAGGACTGAGGACCCTGGCTATGGGGCTGGTGCTTTGAGTAGCTGTCTTGACCACTCATAGTGGTCAGCAGGCTGTGATCAGCGTATGACTGAGTCATTTGTTTAGTTTTTGGATTTGGTGCGGCCTACAGTGTCATTTTTACATGAAGCAAAGTTGATGCAGTCCACCTGCGGAGACTTTCAACAGTGATTTCCTTAATAGAACCACTGGGTGTCAATGAAACCAACAAAGATGACGTCTATGTTCATTTGACACATGTTTGTTGAGTACCTGGGCCTCTCGGGACCCAGGCTTGGTGCTGGTGTGCAGTGGGGAGAAACACAAAAATTCTAGTTTGGTGAAAGTTCCCGTCTAGTGGGGGGAGGGCACCAGTAAATGGGTAGATACCAAGGGTGCGGTGCTATAAAGTCCATTAACACTACACGAAGAGAGAGAAGAAGGGGCTTAGTCAGAATGGGCCTCAGAGAGGAAGTGACATGGAAGCCGAGACCTGCTTATGAAACCCCTTCCCGGCTGTGCCTACCTTATGCTGCCCGTTTCCCCTTGAGCTAGAGGTAACTGTCCTCCCAAACTACTTTTTCTTTTGTGCCCTTCAATTTCTGGCCTGTTAACCTTTGCATTGCTGTTCCCTCTACATCTTTCTCTCATCCCCTCTCAACCTCATCTTTCTTAACCAACTGTTACTCATGCTCTGGGTCTCAGCCTAGGCCCCCTTCCTCCACACAACCCTCTGTGACCTTCTAGTCTGCAGTGGGTGCCACTCCCAAAGATTGTCTGCACATCCTGTACTTCCCTTACCGTGATGCTTGCCTGCTTGCTTGTTTTCCTCCTTGACAAGGCTGTGCGCTCCCAGAGGGTAATGACCATGGGTATCTCGTTTATTCCTCTATCTCCAGCATGCATCCTGAGTGTCTGGTGCACTCAGACTGTGGCTTCTGAAAAATGTAGAGTTGAGAGGAGAAAGGTAGCCTCACAGCAGGTGGCATGAAGTCTGACAGAGCATGCAGATAGCTCCCCAATCTCAATTAAGATGGGAAAGGCAGCATAGAATAAAACAGCATTAAGAACAGTGCCCTACCTGCTGGCTTTGAGCTAGCAGGAATGTTTCATGATTTCTGAAACAGAAAGGTATCACCCTTTATGTGAGATTGTCACACATTTTGTGACAGAAAGCCAGAAAGCCCTCAGTGACCTAACTGTACGTGACCAGGCAGGGGATGTGTAGGGAGACCTGGCCAACCTGCCCCTTTCCCCCTGAAATGTCATGATGGAACCTGAGGGGAGAGGATGGCCAGGCTCTGAGGAAGGAAGGCCAACCCCAGACCTCAGAGCTCACTCAAACATGGTAGCTGTGTAATGAGGTGATTCTTCATTCCTAAACTGCTGAGTGAGAACAACACAAACAGATGTGTGCCCAGGTGCTAACTTGGAGCCTCACATACTCAGAGAATCTAGGAAACCTCTAGTTGGTGAGGTTGTGTTTCATTGATGTGTTCCTTCTTCTGCAGGTTCTTGCTGGGAATAAATGAATTCTATTTTGTTGTGTAGAATTCAGGCTTCAAGTGAGAAGCTTAAGCTCTGTATTAGCACAGGGTAGTAGGAGGTGAGGTGGGTCTGAGTCAATAGAAAAGTTCTGGTATTTAGGAATGGATATTTGCCTCTGGAAGATGTTCAGTCCCAGTAGGTCTGATATGACCATTTGATAGGGGGCTTTCTAACATGTTGTTCTTACCTGAGTTAACACTGCTCACCAAATAGCACTGGGTGGAGGACTGCTTTCATGGGTTAATGTAAATTAGTCATAGCTCTCTCTTTCTTAACATTTATAATGTTAAACAGGAAGGGTTGATTCCTTAGGTGATCTCAGTAAATCAAAGTATGATTAACAAAAGCAATGGCAACATGTTGTGTTACATGGTGTCAAGTGTTTATTGACATAGAAAGCTTTTCAGCACATAATACATAAAAGCTTTTATAAAATGGCACATATGATACTATTCCAGTTTGTTAAACTATATGTTCATCACAGAGGAAGAATTAAGGCCACACATCAAAATATTAATATTAAGGGTTTTTTTTTTTTTGATGGTGAGTAGTGGATTGATGGAATTATCACCAGGTTTTCTATTTTGATTACCTGCAATTATTTTCAGTAAACATTTGTTAGTTTAGTAATAAACTAACAAGGGTATAGAGACGTAGACTTTGAAATTGAGTAAATATGAACTTTCAGGCCACCTTATAACACGAGGCTCACATGCTAGTATCCCTTCTAGATAGTAGCCATTGCTTAAGTAACAAACCATTAGGTGTGAGGAAGTATCGTGTAGGCACACAGCGGTACTCTATGGGGCATTCTTGGGCTCTAACACCCTCATGGTAAGTGGCCATACTTGCCTGTGGAATTGAGGAATACAAGCTTCACCATCTTCATGTTAATATTATGTACATTTTTATATATCTAAATTGGTCCAGGACAAACAGTGACTGTGTGGAGGATGTACCATCTTCATGACTCTGAAGTCACTAGTCTTTGCCTTTGAGCTCTGAGGATGCAGTGATCATTTACACCTATGTGAACATACAGTGTAATGATTTAAAAGATATTTAAACAAATACATATGTAAACTTTATAAACTGTAGTGAGTGTTATGAAAAAGAAAACAGGTTGCGAGATGATAGAATAAGTGACATTTCTTTAGGAATTAGCCTAAAGAAAGACTTTCTCTAGGAATTAGCCCTCTGTGATGAGTGCAAATTTTCAGTTTTAGCTTTTCTGCAATCAAATGCAGTTATTATTAGCTGGATCATAAACTGTGTCATGATAGCATCGTTTGTGTTTGTAGATTAAAGTCTGTTATCAAACAAAGAGCAATGTGCGTGAGAAATATGTCTTTATTTCTAAGGGCAAGTTTACCTTGTAATGAAGCAGTTTTGTGCGAAGGATATGGCTTTATGTGACACTTAGGTTATTTTGACCTTAAAAAATAAAGGAAGAGTGATTTGGACTTTGAGCTAGCAGGACTTGGAAATGTGATTTTAATTATAGGATACAAATTATAGAGTTTCAGTGAGAATAAATCTTGTCCAAAGAGAATTAATAGGGAAGGCAGAGTCATGTAGAGGAAAAGACACCAGTACAGCTGTCCCAAGTTCTGGATTCTAATCCTGACAGGAATACCAGCTGTTGACCTCCCTGGAGCAAATTCCTCCCTTTCTGGGGTCAGAATTCTTCCTCTGAATAGGAAGAGATAGATTCTTAAGGTCTATTGTGCCAATGTTGATTTTTTAGTTTTCACAGATGTGCAACAGTTAGGTATAATGTTCCATTAGGGGAAGTTGGGTGAAGGTTATATGGGAACTCCTACCCCTTTGCAACTTTTCTGTAAATCTAGAATTATTTCAAAATAAATCTACTTAAGGAAAACAATTTTATTAAAATGTCTGAGTTGTAAGAATGGTACCTAATATACACTGAGCAGTCAATATCTCTGTCTTAGTGAACAGTTCAGTGTGAGAATAAAGTGTAAAAAATCACTTTGGTTGAAAGAAAGCTCCTTCAATACCAGAGCTTATTAATAAAAACAATAATCAGATTGCCTGCTTCAGCAATTCTTCTAAAGTCAGAATCAGAGGAGGATGTTCATTGCAGTATTATTTATACAAGTAAAATATGTTCCCAAATAAGGGTTTGGTTTAATAAATACATGCCCTTCAATATCCTGGAATGCTGTGCAGCAATGACAATGATAGTGTCAAATGTATTTGACATTAATACTGTTCTTGATATGTGGAAAAAGTAGATCATAAAGGAGTACGTGGGTAAAACATGTACCTATATACACACAGGAGGATAGAAAACATTCTGGCAGCCTGAATACCAAAATACAAATTGTTGGTTATAATTAGATTTTGGGTTATGAGTGACATTTATATTTTGTTTATGTCAGTTTCCTACTTTACCTGCTATGAACATACATTACATGTATAATAAAGAGGAAAATAAGTAATTGCCCCCACCATCAGCACATAAATTTAAAAAGCAGTTATAGGAATGACTGTCCTTTATCTCAGACAGGCAGTTAAAATGGCATGTTCATATATAAATAGTATCTTAATTTTGTCCCTTAAAAATAACCCTTAAGGATTCTTTTTCTTGAGACACATGATCTTTTCCCCATTGGCTTTCATTCTTATTACTGAAAGATCAAACCACAGTTCATCAGATCCTCCTCTATTTTAGCCATTGATTTTTTCTGTCATTAAATGATCTGAATCTGTAATCTTTTAAAAGAAAGGGTAAACATTAATTACCGTGGACTAGAAAAAATGTACCTCTCACTTTTGCCTCTCCCATTGGCACAGAGCAGCACTCTGGTGGAGCAGTTGGTCTTCTGTAACTTTTATTCATAGTATAAAAGCCTGGTATGGCTTAGTGGTAGGTTTCTGACCTTTCCTAAAACCTCAGTTATGATCTGTCCCTGGAGCAGGGGATGTTTAGTGGAGATGTTTTACTCCAGGGAATAAGTGTGCTGGACAGATTCATAATGGTGTCTAGGGAAGAAGCAATTTCATTCATTTGCCCATTCATACGTTCATTTCTGTATGTAATTATTGAGTGGGTTCATGCTATTATCAGGACACTGTTCTAGACATTGTGCAGCATAACACAATCCAGGAAGGGAGATAAGCATGCAGATAATTAATAAAGGAGAAATGATTGTTGACCAAAAAGTAAAGTTTTGAAGAAGTATCAATTTAATAGAAAGGCCAGAAATAAACCCTTACATATATAGTTGACTGATTTTCAACAGAAATGCTAAGACCACTCAGTGGGGGAAAGAAAAGTCTTTTCAACAAACAGTGCTGAGACAACTGGATAGCCACATGCAGAAGAAAGAAATTCAACGCTTACCTCTCATTATATACAAAAACGAACTCAAAATGGATCAAAGACCTAGATGTAAGGGCTAAAACTATAAAACTCTTAGAAGAAAACATAGGGCTAAATTTTCATAACTTCAGATTTGGCAGTGAATTCTTAGATATGAAACCAAGAGCATAAGCAACAACAACAAAAAATAGATAAATTGGATTTAATCAAAATTAAAACCTTTTGTGCTTCAAAGGACATCATCAAGAAATTGAAAAAACAACCCATAGAATGGGAGAAAATATTTGCAAGTCATATATCTTATAAGGGACTTGGATCTAGAATATGTAAGGAACTCTTACAACTCAATAATATAAAGACAAATAAGCCCGTGAAAAGTGGACAAAGGATTTGAATAGACTTTTCTCCAAAGAAGATATACAAATTGCCGATGAACACACAAAAATGTTACATGAAAAGATGCATGAAATCATTAGTCATAAGTGAAATGTAAATTCAAAACCACAGCGAGATACCACTTTGTACACATTAAGACGACTGTAACCAGAATGTCAGATATCAGTGTGGCAAGAGTGTGGAGAAACCTGAGCCTTCATACTTTGCTGGTGGGAGTGTAAAATGGTGTAGCTGCTGTGGGAAGTAGTTTGGCCGTTCCTCAAAAAGTTAAATATAGAGTTACCATATGACCCAGAGGTTCCACTCCTAGGTTTATACACACAAAAAAATTGAAAGCAGGGACTTAAACAGATACTTGTAAACCAATGTTCACAGAAACGTATTCACAATAGCCAAAAGATGGAAACAACCCAAAGGTGGTCAACAGAAATTAATAGATAAAAAAAAATGTGGTACATACATACAATGGAATGTTGCTCAACCTTAAAAAGGATAGAAATTCTGACACATGCTACAACATGGGTGAACCTTGAAAACATTATTCTAAGTGAAATAAGTCAGACACAGAGGACAAACATTGCATGATTCCACTTGTATGAAGTACCTAGAAAAGCAAGTTCCTAGAGACAGAAAGTGGAATAGAGGCTATCCAGAGTTGAGGGGAGATGGGAATGGGGCTTTATTGTTTAATGGGTACAGAGTTTGAGATAATAAAAAAGTTCTGAAAATGGATAGTGGTGATGGTTGTACAACATTGTGAATGTACTTAATGCCACTGAATATTACCTTAAAATAACTAAAATGATAAATTTGGTTACGTATGTCTATTACGCACACAGAATAACCTATAAAGTCCCCTCTTAAACAAGATGACAATGAATCCTTGAGTTTTCTGAGACAAATTTTTGTCCCAAATTCTCTCACTTTTCTCAGTATGTTTAATCTATTGGCAATTACAAGAATTTTTGTTTTTTTTATTTTCTTTCAAAAATGATCTTCTGATATTATTAATGTGTTAACATTAAAATTTCAAACCTCCCCCCAGAAGCATTCGTTTATAACAAATGAGGCTTTAAAATTAAATATTCATATGTAAAATAAATGAAACTTGACCTTCATATATTTTATAAGAATTAAATAAAAATGGATCATAGACCTAAATATAAAATGTAAAACTATAAATCTTTTTAAAAAGAAAATCTTTGTGACTGGATTAGGCACAAAGGTCTTAGACATGACACCCGCTTTTGACAGAATGATTTTTTAAAAAATGGGAATTAATAAAAATTTAAAACTTTTTCTCTATGAAAGACATTGTTAAAAAAGTGAAAAGACAGAGGCTCATAACTAGAATCTATAAAGAACTCTCAAAACTCAAGAATGAGAAAACAATGACCCAATAAAATTGGGCAACATTAAAATAGACATTTCACCAAAGAAGATGTATGGATGGCAAAAAAGCATATGAAAAGGTGCTTAACATTATTAGTCTTTAGAGAAATGCAAGTTAATACAGTGAAATATTACTACTCACCTATGAGAATGGCTAATACCCCCCCCGCCAAAAAAAAAACCCAACAAAACAACACCAAGGATGCAGAACAAATAAGACACTCTATCATACATTGCTGGCAGGAAGGTGAAATAGTGCAAACACTTTGGTAAACAGTTTGACAGTTTCTTATGAGTTAAGTACACACCTACCATATGACCTAGCCATTCAGCTCCTAGGTATTTACTCAAGAGACATGAAAGCTTTTTTTACACAAATACCTATGCCTGAATGGTCATAGCTGCTGTATTCATAATAGTCAAAAACCCTGGACAAGTGTTGAGGGCTATAATGGGAAGAGTTGGGGTCCCCAAGGATGCACAGCGGCTGTGGGTACTTCATCTGGACTAGCGGGTACAGGAGACCTTTGTGAAGGAAATGGTGGCCCAGGGTAGACCTGGCTTGTAGGAGACAGGTAATTAGGACTGTGGAGCATGGAAAGCATTCCAGATGCAGTGAGCTGTGTGGGATCTCTCTCCCCAGGTTCAGGGAGTTACTGTGCTTTGACAGAAAAGGAAGGATTTCAGTGTGGGTGGAGCATGAGAGCAAGATGTGTTTAATGATGGACTGAGGTTGAGTTTGGTGGGGTTCAGGTAGAGGAGAGTTTGTGGGTTGCAGCTGTCTTTGCCCAGTCTTGGAAAGACATATATTCTAGGGTGCACATTCTAGGGGCCATATGGAGGGAAGACTGGACGTGGCAAGGCTGGAAGGACATTGGGAAAGTGTCTGGGGCATCGAGGTAGCAAGGTGGGTGTGAATTGGGCTTGGTGGGTGTGAATTGGACTCGGTGGTTGGAATGGTTACAAGTGAACAGATTTCAGCAAAATCCAGGGCGAAGATCCAACCAGGCCTTTTCCAGAGGAATTCTTTTGCTTTGTTTTTTCCCCTCCTCTTCCTTTTCCCTGTTCTCCACTACAGAAGTTTCATGGTTTCTCATTTCTTGCCCTTGGACCTTATTGTATGGGCCCAGGTCTGCTAGAGAGGGCATCTTTCTAACATAAGATGGATGGTTTTGGCCATAGGGAGTTCTGCATTTCCCAGGATAACATTTGTCTTTATTTTAAATAATCAAAGCAGCATTTAAACGAGAACATGGATCTGTGCATGCTTTTATTCAGTGTGTTTTCCAATCATTGGCATTACCCTCTAATAACAGGATGTGTACACGATATGATATAGAGGCCACTGGGCTGCAGAGCAGTCATTAGCTTTCCCTCAAAAACAAAAAGAGAGGCTGCCATTTGAATAATGATCCCTGGCTGTTTTCTTTGTACATGGGCCATTTCCTTAATTAGGTTTCAAGCTTCATCTCTCTTGTTTTTAACTAAAAAGCCAAGTGAGAGAGAGACAAATTGTATTGTGGGGAAAAGGGAGAGGACTGTTTCATACAGAGTAAGGGGCAAATGAGTAAAATGGGAGTGGATGCCTGATGATCAGGCCAACTTCGTTAGAGCTGGGCTTGTGTCTGGGCTGAGTTCAGCATCTTTCAAGGTCAGGGGGACCTTTCTGCACACCCCAAGGAATACCTCTCCTGCCTCCTATCTAGAGTTTGTGATCTAGGTCTCAGAATTTACCTTTACTGTCACCTTTTCCTTCACTCTACCTTGAAATGACCTTGGTAGCATATCTCTCAGACATACACACTTAGGAGTCAGACAGTCTGGGTTGGAATCCTACCATGCTGTGAATCTTCTCTGTGACTTTGGGCAAACCATATCATTCCTCATAACCTGAGGTTGTTCTTTGGTAAATCGGAGGTGATAATACTAGCTACTTCCCAGGGTCATCATGGGATTAAACTACTTACTTTTTATATGAAGCACTTAGTGCATGGGACAGTGTGAATGCTCAGTTAAGCTTGGGGTTGCTGCAATTGCTGTGGTTTTTATTGTTATTATTATCAGCCTCTGAGGGAGAGTCTTAGCAGATGGTTTAGGGCAGATACAGTGTTGTTATTTCATAACCCAGTCTGTAGTGAGGGCTCAAGGGAGCCAGCATGTTAGAGCCATAAATCAAAAGAACATTGACATGTTCATTTATTTTCCACCAGAATGTTGTGTTTTCTCACCTGTTGTTTTTAACTTCTGAACTCCCTGAGATACTGAAGATGGTGTCATACTTTGAGTCTGTTGAATATGGTAGGTAATAACTTTGAAGTTAGACTTGGGTCTTGGTTCATAAGTTCCATCTTTTTAAGTCAGGGTACTTTGTGTGTGAATGCTGAATGTTTCAAAGAAGAAAAACTGGACAAATGGCAGCACCACTAGACAGCTTTCCTGACCTACCTAGGCAGGAATTCTTTATTCCCTTAGTGAACCTCTCTCTTCACCTCCTCTCCTGCAGCTCTGTACATGGAGAAAATGGAGATGAAACCCAGTCTCTTTCCTTTAGACCTCAGTTTGTGGTCCATGGACCAATAGCATCACCATCATCTGGGAACTTTTTAGAAATGCAGCATCTCCAGCCCCAGCCCTCAGAATCAGATTCTGCATTTTGATGAAACCCCGTAGGAGACTCATATGCATATTAAACTATGTCAAGTGCTGTGGTGTCTCATTCTCATTGGGAGGATGGATGAATAACCTGGGTTGACCAAAGTCTCACCCTGGAGATTGAGAGGACTTCTTATAGCTAGTGATCCTTGATCAAGGTATTTGACTGGGGAGTAGGAGTTAGCTGGGCAGAGGAAAGGGTAGGGATAAATAGAGGGAGATAGGAGTTTCTAAAAGAAAAAAAGTTGAGTGTACAAAGCCCATGATGGCAAGATCATTTGACCTGCCCTTACTTTTTGTTTCCTGGAACCTTTTTAACACCCTCACAGGGCATGTGCTTGGGTCATGTGAAATAATTTTTGAACAATGCAAAAACACTTTGCTTCTCAAACTCTGATATATGAAATGTGGATTCATGAAACAGACAGATGGAGAGATATTACCACTTTGCAAGGAGATGATTCAACTTTCAGATTGATTTCTTGCGAATATGAAGTAAAGTGGGCTTTGAAGTCCTCCATCTGGGACTGGATCCAGGCTCTGCTACTTGTTGGAAGAAACTTGGGTCTGTTGGTAGCCTCTATGAGTCTCGGATTCTTCATTTGTGACATGTAGCTTTGGATACTTCACTGGCTTGTTGGGAAATTCATTCTTCTTGATCTTCAAATATGTGGTTCCATATTTTTTTAAGTCAGTGCTTTATAGCCTAACCAAAACATCACAGGTCCAGGACTGTAGGATAGCTGCCCCTCATTCTGTTTGCTAGGGGAGTGTTGGCCCAAGTAAGTGCCTTCATTGGGTGCTTCTTCAACTAATGTGTCCATCATGTTTTTAAAGTTGTTTTTCACTTTCTGTTTTTGGCTGGTGTTCCAATTTTTCCTTTTGCTTTCATTTTTCTGGTTAACCTTTTGTAGCCCACCACTGCGTTTAATGAAAGGTGAATGGATTAAAGGAAGCATGGTGATAACAAGGAAATGGAACAGCTAAAAAAGCATTTCAATTAATGAGAGAGACCACGGAACACAAAATGAATGCAAGAAAAGGCACATAAATTCAGGACTTGTTTATAAAGTACAATTCACCTTGAATTCAGAAAAGGGAACTTTTTCAGTAAAGGATAAGTGACAAGATTTGAAAAGGGAAGGAGGATTAACAAAAGGAGACATTATAGAATGAAATAGAAGTGAATTAACAAATCGATTTTCTGTGAGGGTTAGAAGACACAAGATTTATTTGGAAGATAAATATTTGGTAATAGAAACCTGTAAATGTTTTGTTGTTGGTTTTTACCCAGTAAAGCTATGCCCGCAGTGAAAATCTTACGGCTGATGAACGTGGAATGGTGTAGATTTCATAAAAAGGCTTCCAGACCTCTTTCTCCTCTTGGCATTTATTTTGATGGTCTGAAGGATAAACTGTTTTGTACTCAAGCTTCCTGGGGACATTATTTGAGACTATATCCCACTGGCATGTATAAGATGATCTCACTTTGATTGTAAAGAAACAATTATAATCTTACATTTCAAAAGTAGAAAAGATCTGTAAGGATACAAACCATAGGGTAACCCCAGGTATTTTGGGGAAATGGGATTAGGGTTTTTTTGTTTTCTTCTTTTTGCTTACATCTACCTTCTGGTTGTTCTTCTTACAGTGAACATTTTGATTTTAGAATACGAAAAAAGTCTCATTTTACTTTCAGCTATTTTAGGAGAGTTATTAGGGGAAGTCAGAGCTTAGGCTCTGGAGCCAGCCTACCTGGATTTGAATTCCACCCTTACTGTTTTGTTTTCTCCATCTTAGACTTTACTTTTCCCATTTGAAAAGCAATATTGGAAAACAAATTTAGAAAACTGGAAAAATTCATCCAAAATTCTGTTACCCTAACCCAGCCATGGTTAGAATTTTTCTATGGTCCCCCATGATATCTTTTGCCTTGTGTTTTTCCATGACTTTAATTATAAACATAATACACTTCACTTAGCAGTATTTCATGAGCAGAGTTCTGTGATAGTACACAGTTGCATATGCACTGGGTGAAATATTTTCTGACACAGTCATCTAGTGTCTGTGGACAAAGACCAGTCTTGTTCAGTGGGTTGTATAATTCATGTCTCAAGTGTAAGTGTTCTGAGTCAGTCACATTCCTCTTTGCACATTATGAGGCATTTATATATTCTTATATCAATGATTACTAAATTTCTTTGAACTTGACACTTTATGAGTTTTAATCACACGTCATTCATGAATGCACGCTCTTTGTGAAGATTTCTAATAACCCAGTAGTTACAAAAGGAAAAAAAAATTAATCGGTTTTTTTCAACTCTGCTCCAAGACCCTGGTCTGAGATAAATTCTGTTTCCAATTTGGTGTTTCCCCTTCCCTGATCCATTTGAGAAATCATCATTTATTGACAGAGCACCAAAGGAAACTCATAAGATGTAATCTACACTTGCATACACAGCAAAGCCATCTGCTAGAATTGACTGTTGAAGAAAGTCCATAATTTGGTATGTATGTTTAATATACATAAATTTTAAATTGGATTGTAAATATTTGCTAGTGATCAGACATTACATGTGACATAAACCAGGGTCCAAAACAGGTATTATACATCTTAATGCTGCATGTGAATCAGGAGCAGATGCCCTGTCACTATTCACACATCAAGTGACCTTTTCTGGGACCACTTGCTGTTCTTGGGGCATGCATAGGGATGATTAACCTGTGTCCATGCCATGGAGAGAATTCAGGAGACTATGAACTGAGGTGGAAGAAAAGCAACACCTTTTATTTTCACTAACCTCTAACTGAAATTTATTAGTTTATCTTAGAAATGTAGGTAACAGGCCACAGACATGCCTATGACTTTGTCACTGACAAGAAGTCAAAGATATATTCATGTCATATCATATCCGATGAAGATACCTCTTTGCCATTCAAGGACGCTCATCCTTGAAACCAATGGCAGCTGTAGTCTCACCACTAGTTCTTGTTACTTAATAAACTGATGAAGAAGCACCTGTATTACTGCATGACAAATGTATGTGTGTGTTTTTTTTTTTTTGTGGGGTCAGGTAATTAGATTTGTTTACTTTTTTTTTTTTAACAGAGGTCCTGGGGATTAAACCAGGGACCTTGTTCATACTAAGCATGCACTCTACCACTTGAGTACTCTCCCCAGCTCTCCTCAACTTCAAATTTATGTTTTAAACATTTTGAAAACTGAATTTCAGTGTAATTGGTTTCCTTCCTATGCGTTTTCTTTTTTGCATTTGAAAATATTCTGAGAAAGGGTCCATGGGCTTCACTGGATGCCAGAGCAACCACTCCCCCAACCCCCTACCCCCAAACCCCCATCTTAAAGGTGTACCTTAGTACAATAATAAGAATAAGGTGGATGTATTGATTAATTTCTTTCTATTTTCCTAAATACATTGTAGGAGCAAAAATACTGGCAGCATAATGATTCTCTGTGTGTGTGTGAGAGAGAGAGAAGGAGAAAAGAGAGACAGGAACATCAGTTAAGATTTTCTAGGACTGTAGGGTTCTGACAACCACTGTAGGAAAAACCCTAATTCAAGAGTAGCTTATGGGCTTCTCTCAACCTGTCTAGATTCCTCAACTTCAGGGTCTTGTTCCCATGCCTACCAACCCTAAATGCATGGGGAATCAAAGTGCTTTTGGTTATACATGGTGTCCCTAGGGGAGGGCAGCCTCAGGTCCTGAACCCCTGCATGGCCAGGCAACCCCAAATTGTGAAGAGGACCCTGGCTCTTTCCCCTGCTGGATGGGACCCTGGTGAGCAAAGTGGACATCTGTCCTTTATTGGCCTGGGCTGTCTCCTGCCCTCTCAGTGCCTTAGACTCATTTGATGGAGGCAGTCATAACAGTGCCTGCTCCAGGGATTAGTGGTAGATGCCTGGAAGCCATCCACTGTCTAGCACATCACTGCCCTGTGGGAGACGTGAGCCCATGTTATTCTGTCATGGCCTCCTCATGTGAAGATGAATGAGGAGGAAGATATTTAGAGACATTTTGTGTCTGGGCCCCGGAGTGTTCAAAGAAATGGACTCAGTGGGAGATTTCACAGAAAAACATAGATTGTTGGCTTCTATTAACAAATGGAAGATTGGATAACCACAGTGTGCCCCTCAGAAAGATCAACAGAAGCCAAAAAGTGGCTACCATTTAGGATGAGGCAGAAGCTCTGCTGTTTGCTGCAGGCCCCAGACTGGCCTGAGTCCCTTGCCTGATATGACCCATCTGGCCTCTGGAGGCGTTTGAGTTATGGCTTCTGAAATGGATTATTTCTAAGTTCCTTTTGGATTATAACACTGTGATTTTAAGGATATTGGGGAAAGTCAGTCCTGTGTGCTAGGCTTGGTGAAGGATGTCAGAAAATTATTTGATTCTAAAGTTGGTGACATCTAAATTTTTAAAGGGCTGAGATTATGTTTTTGCATCTCAGTGTAAGGGAGATAATGTCTTCACATATCTGTATCTGTATCTGTATATGTATATGTATAATGTCTTCACTTTTTGGTACTGTTGATGGTGGGTAAAACTGGAGGGGATCACCTGCTACAAACTCGAGCACCTATGGGCAGGTGTGAGGTAAGGGGATGTTTCCATGAAGGATGCTGATGCTAGGATCATTTTTCTTAGCCTACTGATGTCAGCAGCAAGGGATTCTATACTAGAATCTTCCTAAATTTTTTTACAAAGGAATCTTTCAACACAAGAAGGGAGACCTAGTCTTCATCTCTTGCTTTCAGTAGGAGGGAGGGTGGGTTGTTAACTATTAGGCACAATTTCACCATAGTTCTCCACGTTCACCAAAGAAAAGCTAGTGTTCAGTTGTGCCATAGGTTAGCATTTTCGAATTCAGTTTGGAGTTGATAGAGTTAAAGATTCATTCAGATGCCGGGTCCTAACACTCATTTCCAGCTTTTGGCTCTGTAAGTACAGAAACCACTTGAGCAGCTGTAAATAGTATTAGCTCTAAGCTTGTTATGGGTCTTGCAGTCTCATTCATTGATTGCCTTCGATTTCCAGGACATCTCAGATTTAGAATTAAAAAGACTTTAGTTAAGCCAATTAACTTTTGTGGCGCCTGGGCAACAAATATCATATGCTAGAGAAGGTCATTGATGTTATTCAAATAGCAATTTTATTTGAGCTGGGATTAAGGAAATCGGACAAAAGGTCTAAGATTTGTTTATAATGTATTCCTTTCTGTGTTGCAAGTATTTGGCCTTTAACATTGGCGCCTGACCATAATTACACATACAAGTGATTGGGTCATATTATCCTTTCTGTAGTTTGTGACTTGATTGCACCAGCCCTAAAGTATCCATCCTGTAGATGGTTCCCAGCCAAGTTTTAATCTGAGGTTTCATCTGGCTACAGTTTATATGAAGTGTTTAAACTAAAGTGTGGCAGTTAAAAGCATGGACTCTGGGGCCATGCTGCCTGGATTCAAATCCTAGCTCTGTTATAGCAGCACAGACAGCTAGCACACCCCTGATGATTTAAGCTCCCATTTTCAGTGTTGACTTAGAGCCTGAATATGGCTCAATAACTACAGGATCTATTTCCAGGGCCCTCTTACTTTGGGTTGGGCTAGGTGGCTGGTTACTGCCGGTGGAGTGTGAGCAGAGGTGATGCATGTCACTTCCAGGCTAAAGAATTCAAGAAGGAGGTGCATCTTCTCTATTCCTTTCCCCTTGTGTTTCCTGGCTGAATGAAAAAGACTCCAAGGCTTGAGAGGAAAGCAGGGACACCCAATGGGAGGATCCTGAGTCCCTGAATTACCATGTGGAAGGCTGTCTTGTGACAAGAAACCCCCTCATGGAATGGTCACATGAACAAGTGGTAAACCTCTATTGTGTTAAGCTATTGAGGTCTGGGATATTTTTTATTATAGTAGCTAGTGTCTCCCGAATTAATACAACTACTTACTAGTGATGTAACTTTGGTTAAGTTACCTTATCTCTCTGTGCCTCAGTTCCCTAATCTGTGAAATGGATGGGAATAATATCTTCCTGACCCAAAGTAAGTGCTCAATAAATGCTGGTTCCTATCATTAATAATAAATTATTATTATTATTGCTATTATTCTTGCTGATCTTTGGGGAATAGGAAGGATGAATTGTTTTAAATTGGAACATAAAGAATGTGTTTGAAAAAAGTAGGCTGCAGAAAATAATCTATACAAGTAGTCCAAGCTTTGTGAAATAATAGTTTATTATTTGCAGTTTGGCTGTAGTTAAATTTGTTGATGTACATAAAACACACTCATAAATGCATACAATGAGGTTTTTCTTCTCTAACACACATGGACCTGTAATAATTATTTTGGCTTGTAGTGTTGTGAGGATGTATGTACAGCATGAATATTCATATTTCAGAGTCTCAGATCCCCATACAGTAATCCAGAAAATAGCCAGGAATTGGAGGGGTTTTTTTTGTTGTTGTTTTGTTTTGGTTTTGTTTTTTAATAAGCATTGAGAACATTTGGTTTGTTTAGTAGACAGATGAACTTCCCAATTTTAAAGCAGTATGTTACACTACCGTGCTAGGGCAAGGATGATTGTATCAACAGCTGGTTTAGTAGCTTGATTCCGACTTAATTTCCCTTCTATAAAACAGGAATCTAATGTAGAACTCACACTCAGTTTTATCACCACAGAGCTAAAATTTATTAGTGGCTTTTGTCCAGTTGACTGTGTGGAACAGTAAAAGCTTATGAGACTTATCAGGCTTAAAAAAGGAGAGTATAGACAGTAAAACAGGGAAAGGAGAGATATCCATCTTTTAATTCAGGTCCTGACAATCTGAAAGTAGTAGAAATCTGTCAGAGACCACCCATGGCAGAGCCAGCTGCTCTGAAGAGCAATCTCTCTGGAACTCTCTGATTTAGTAGGGCAATCCAAACAGCTAAGTGGGGACAAGGGCTCTGGGGCACTGGGGCTGAGGACCCTGATAATTCTTGTAACAGTGCTCTCTTGAGGTGAGTACCAGAAAGCACCTCCAGAAGTAATTTAGATCACAGCACCCCTCCCCCAACCTGCACCCCCTCCAAGCTGGAAGTTCATAAAAACATGCTGAGGGTTAAACTACTGCCTTCAGTGGTGGCCCATTTCCATGTCTCTCATCACATAGAACGAGAACTGCTTATCAGCGGTATCCCAGATTCCTCCAGTGGTCCCCATTTGCCACAGCCTTGCAGAAGTTGGAAACTAGCTGCTACCTGCCTCCTCTGTGCTTGTTCTTTGGGTTGTAATTTAGTGCCCTGTCCTCCTCTCTCTTCTGTCATTCCTAAACAGGGTCTCTAATTCTTATGCAAATTATCTCTTGTTCTAATGGCTTTGACAAAGAAAAACTGCATTCTTGGATTTTCCTCAAACTTAACTACATCTGGAAGAGCACTGCATTAAAAATAGGTAGAGTTTCTTTCTTTCTTTCTTTCTTTTTTTTTTTTTTTTTGACCTTGGAGACACTTGATCAAAATACCTCTGTGAAACAGAATGATTTGTACAAAGTGGCATTTCCATTTTCAAATAGAAAAATATTCTCCTGTGACCTAGAGTTTTATGAATTCAGTTAGGTTTGTTCTTGTTATGGTTAAGAAGTGTTCCTAACATCAGCTTAAAGGATTTGGAAATGTATTTACTTGGAAACATAATTGCTTTGGAGTGTTGTATTTTGAAGTGACACTTTCATATGCAATAATTGAGTTGAGAGAGATACTAAGTACATTTATGTCATAGTAAGAAAATGACACTGCCTGTAAAGAGAGAATCCCAAAATTGTAGATAATTAGTTTTTATTGCAACATCTTTAGTAACATATCTAAAAACTGTCATCCCCCCTTACACAAATATAGACTTCTAGCATCCATTTTCTGCTGGAAGGGAGCCATTTCCAAAGAATTACTGTTGGAGACCCCTCAGTGCCTTGTGAATTTATTTGAAAAACGCTACTGCCCAGAGCAACATTCAGAGGTAGTTCATCTGTTAGGTTATGCATGTTAGTTGAGAGTTTCTTCTTGTTGAGGCAAGAGAATTTCCTTTTTCAGAAGTTGTAGAACAAATGTTGGCATTTATTATCACCTCTGCCATCACCAATGACATTTTTTGAGTGCTTTGCTCTATGTCCAGCATTCTGCTAGGACTTTACATACTCAACTTCATTTGATCATCCCAAGAACAGTAGGAGATCTGGTATCACCCACTCAACTGATGAAGGAAAGGTGGCTGATGGAGACTAAGTAACTTGTCATATTGCTAGGAATTGAACTTAGTGCATCTGGCTGGAGAGTCCTTGGTGCTAGCACCATGCCAAATGGTGATAGCAAGTGGGATGCACATTGTTGATTTTCCTCTGACTTGAAGCCTGGCCAATGATTCTAAACCAAGCAGGATGCTGCTACCAGGATCCAAATCAATAGCATACTAGCAAAATCCGTGCAGATTCTTTCCCACCCAGCCCCTTGTTACTAGGAATAAGACAGAGAAGACAGAGGAGACAGAGAGACTGTCCACTCCCTCCCTCCCCCATCTTTCATTGTTCCCACTGTTCATCAAGCCTTGGTCATAGGTGTCCTGCCTCTGTTAACCAACCACCTTGTGATGGCTCATGACTGTCTCACTATACTACTAGGATACTTCGGAAACTTCATCTCCTAGGAGGCAGGGAATTATATGTGCTGCACAATCATCTTCACTTCTACAACCCTTGGCTAATTCATTGTTTTCATCTCATCCCTCCCTGAGATCCTCTTCCTACCTGCTGACTGTGATGTCATTCTTGTTCGTGGGGCCAAGTTTTCTGTGTTTAAACAGTTTGGGTTGCCTACATTTCCTGCTACTAACCCCTCCCTATTCAGGGAAAATATATGTTTGTGCTTTATACACTGTTATGCACTTAGTAGAAGACTCACAGTGCTCTCCCACATCTGGCAGAAATAACATACCTGCACTGCGGACAAATGTGACTCCGGGAGGAAATGCACACAGAATGGCTATGTGGGATATCAGGGTTCAGGTTTACATTGAAATGACCCGTGCAGCTCTGCTCCAGTTTATTTACTACTTATTTTTAATAAAATGAACCCAAAATTATTCTCCTTATACCCCAAGGGAACATGTGTACTTGACATTGGCTCCCCACTCCCCCTACCTGCCTGGCACATGGTAGGCAATTTGTAAATATTTGTTGAATGAATGAAAATCGCAGTGATTTCAGTTTAGGTTTCTTTTTTTTTTTTTTTTGGTGTGATTCCTAATTATAGGATACTTATATGGTTGATTTAATGATTTTATCTCCTGTGCTGTGGCTGTTTCAGAACTTGAAGGAGTAAGAATAAGACCAAAAATTGAATCTTAAGGTAGGAACATGAAGCATCTTCTGCTCTTACGGAACAGTCTTTAAGGGTTCTGGGCTTAGTCTGTCTCGGTTGCTTTCCTAGTAACATGGTTTACTGGGGAACTCAAGAGAAGTGCTGGAGGCTTAAGGGTGAGTTGGAGAAGCAGGCCAGTTTCTCTCAAGTTGTGGGCTTTGAGACAAGCTCCTCAGATTCTCACTTGAGGACAAGCAGGTTTTTGCTTTGCCATCTCCTCCCCGGACCTTCTGTGAGTCCTTATCTAGTGATTTAATTATGCTGACTCTAGAGATGTAATTTCAGTTTGTGATGAGAAAATTTGGCCAAGAGGTCATGTTCAGATGTTCCAGCTCTTTGGCTAATGGTGCTCCTGCATCCATCCTCTGCAAGAGCGTATTTTTTTGCTGGTGTTAAGCATACTGAGAGCCCCCTTCCATCTTTGGCGTCTATACTAATTAATCGCAATTACTCAGAAGTTTCGTGACTGTAGCCTCCTCTCTGGGGTCTGTTCCAGGTGACTCGCTCCTAGATATGCAGTTATCACGTAGGAAAAAATGACCCAGAGGTATGAAACAGCATTAAATGTTCTGACAGTGAAGTAGTGCTTTTTCTCTTCCTAGTGTTTGTGTGAAATGATCTGGCAAAATAGATGCTGCAGAAATAATGCATTTCTGTGTCTCCCTTCTCAAATGATAAATGTTTTTGGCTCATCACAAGATTTCTTGCCAAGTGCTGATTCTCCTAGCAGAAGGAATGGAAGCTTCAGATGTTCTCTTGTGACAGAAGGAATAAAAAATTTTTCAGGCTGCCTTACTTCTGTGTCATGAATGCTGAGAGGCACTCTTGTGAAGAGCTGTGTTCTGCCTTAACCTTTGTCTTCGCTAAAGCCACAAGCTGTGTTGCTTTTATATCTCCAGCTACTGCGCCAAGCCAGGAGGAGGCCCAGAGGATGGATGGGGGGTGGCAGAGTGAAGATCATCAGCATCATCAACCTCCTTGTTGGAATTTGTCTCCTACATTAGAAGCTTCAGTTCAGGAAGGCATTATTATGAAAATACAACACATACTAGAATCCTCTGTAGCAGAAATTCCAAGAGGGAGAAGCAGGGGAGCATGAAGATTTTGAGTGACCTGTTACATGCAGACACTGTGTTGGGGGCTTTCACAGATGTCCTCCCAGTAACCCTCTAGGACATCCCTGGAAGATGGGGTTCTGATCAAGGACACTGCGGCACAGAAGGTTAAGCAATTTCCCTAAAGTGGCATGGCCTGCCAGGCCAATATGCTGCTGTGTCTGATCATCAGACTTCTTGCTGTCTTCCAGGGAGCTCACCTCTCATTCCTCTGACTCTTCTGACTTGTTACCAGTGTTATCTCCTGAGTCGTGGCTACCTCAGCCTCCCAATCCTTGTCTCCATCCAGTTTTATGTTCTTCCTTCCCATTCTGCACACTGAGATTTTTCAAAACTAGAAATCTGGTCATTGAGTCCCTCCTACCCGTAAGTCCTTCGGTGGCTCTAGTTGTTGTGGCCACAGCCCCAGCCTCCTACCCAAGTCAGGATAAAGTACAAACTCTTAATCCTAGCATATTACCCTTGATGGCCTGGCCCTGCTCACTTATTTGGCTATGTCTCTCACCAGAATAATCCCCTACCCTGGCCATCCATGCACCAGTGAAGTGGAACAAGGGGTAGATCCGTGAGCTCCAGGCAGCTTCTTATCCTGGGTGTCCATACCTACTGCTCCCTCTGCTCATTCCCTACTGCATCTCCCCTCTTCCCATCCTGGTCATACTTTAGCAAGGTGGAGCAACTGCCTTGACCACCTCATCAGGGTACTTACCACGATGATATTGTATCTTCTTTGCTGGTTTACTCATCAGAACACTCCTGACCAATAGGCTATGAGCTTTCTTCCGCTTCACTTTACTCATCATGTTGTGCTTGGTACCCTGTCCCCTGCCTGACATGCCAGAGATACAAAATAGGTGCTTGCGGAACAAATAAATGGAGTACTAGAGACAAGATTCAAATCCAGACTGGCCTGGATCTTTAATCAGGTGGCAGAGTGTCTCTTCCATGTTTGTCTTCCCCCGCTGCCTTCCTTTTGTGTTGATACTTTCTGAATTCCTTTTCCCAGCTGAAGGATGACTGGTTTTGCACAGAACGAACTAATTGCTAGAGCAGTCCTTGAGGCTATAGAAAATAAAGCACCCTTGCAGTCACAGCTGTGTGGAGAGGCAAACCCCCAAGGAGGAGGAGTTTTGGGTATTTTGCCTCCAGGTCTTTCTTGGTACCTTGGAGAACAAGATGATTTGTAGCCCAGACACAGCCATGGAGTAATGTGTCATTAAGCTTCAGGGTCACTTTCTAGAGTCAAGAGATGTGTGTGCTCCTCTGGGGCCAGGCTCCAAGCTCATCCCCTCAGCAGCCCCACGGAAGGATAGTGTCCCTAGCCCTGTGGAAGGATAGCGTCCCTTCCTGTGACAGCCACTGTGCCCTGACTACATGACTTTTGCTCATTTGGAGCAGCCTTGTGAGCGGCTGCCACCCTTGTTAACAGATGATGTCTCCTGTTTTGGAGGAGGATTTTTTTTAAGGAGGATTTTGGCTATAAATCAATGAAAAGGCATTGTGATGGCAGTGAAAAGGGCCCTCTGAAACAACTTCACAAATATTTAGACTATCAATCAGTCCTTTACCCTAACTCCACAAGTTCAAAAGACCAAGCAATTTGAAGTCAGATGTTTAAAACTCACTCTCGAAACCATTCAACTTTCAACAACTGACTAAATCTCTTTGTGCCTCAGTTCCCCATCTGCAACATGCAGATGACACAAGCCTCCATCCCAGGGTAGCTGTAAGGATTAGACGAATTAATATGTGAAAAGCTTCCGGCACTGTGCTGGGCCTGTTATACACAGAGGACTAATTTTGCTGACTTCCTTAGGCTCTGCTAATGAAGACATGCTGCTTAACTACACAGATTCTAATTGGGGTCACATTTCCGTACAGAAATTTTATTAGGTGCCCATATTCTATTCTACATATAGCTACAGCTCTTATATTTTCTAATTTCTAAAATAGTATGTATATTATAAAAATTAGAAATATGGGTAAGCAAAAAGAAGAAAGAAGGAAATCATTTGCAGTTGTACAGCGAGCTGTGAGCATTTGGCATCTGTCCTCCTCACATTGTTTTTGTGTGTGTGTGTGTGTGTGCGTGCGCGCACTCATGTGTAGGCAGATAGTAATTTAAAACAGAAAGTCACTGGTTACTGTCTGTAACCTATTGTAACATACTATATGCTTGTTTCCTACATTCTTCTGTACAATTTGGGATGGTGTGTGAAATTTGTTGTATGGTTGTAGCTTACTTTATCCAGTTGCTGAAAGTCAGATTGCTTGGTTTTGTACCGTAGGTATGTTTTAATGGTTTTGATGTATACCACCATCCTAAGTCACTAAGGGTTTGAGATTGATTAATGATGATCACTAGGTTATTCTCTCTGTTCTTTAAAATCCTTTGATTCCAGCAAAGTGTAGTGTTTCCTGGTAAGAGTAAGATATTACATTGCTCTGACCCGATTCCAGCAGGCATTAACACATCTTGAAAAGCAGAGTGTTTTTTTTGCTTATGGGATAACTTCCCTAGGGTGGTGAGAAAGTAGTAGGAGGCTTGGCTCATTGGCAGAGAGGATCCATTGTCACATGACCTAAAGGGAGAGGGCTTAGTCTGGAAGATGAATAGAACCAGTGAAGTGCTAAGTCTGTCCCAGATCTGGGATCCTTAGCTTGGCAAAGAACCCTGTATTGAGATTAGTTAGCTAGGTCACCAGGCACAAGTAGTCCTGGGAGACTGACAGCCCTGCATGAACTCAGCAGCTCCTTTTCATGGAGCAGATTCAGAAGCAAAGAGGATGCAGGAAGGTCTCATTGAGAACTTGGTGGATAGTCAGAGCTGAATAAATTGATTTCTTTCTAGAAGTCTATTGGGAGAAAAATGCACATAAGTAACAGATATGACCAGAATAACGGGTCCTGGTATAAAAACCAAAAGATTTAGGTAAAGACTAATTGTGAAATCTATTTTCATTTTCTTTATCTTAAGGCCCTAGATCACCTTTAGTTTCAGAATTACTTGAGACAGAGATTTATTTCACTGACTGTAGATATTAGACTGACATTAGTTCTGTTTTGTTTTGTTTTGTTTTACTCACTTCTTGAACTTTGTATTTTTGGTAGTGAATCAAACTTGTGTATAAGCTGACCTTAGCTGTTGGCTTCTGGAGCACATATGGCAGGCAGCAGAGAACCCCCAGAATTTTTAGCTCCAAAGACAGCACTGATTTGCCTTTGAACTTAGGGAAAGTTTCCAGGGATTGTCATTGAAGTTTTGTCCATACACCAGAGGACACGTTAGCCTGAGCCAGGCTTGGGCTGTCTGGAGTCCCACATCCCAGGCCAATCCAGTCAACCTCCCAGGGAGTGGTAGGTCACCATTATAGGACCATCAGACAATGCAGCTGCATCCTTACTTGCATCTTCTTTGTACTGTAACATTGCAGTTATTCAGCAACAAGCTTCCTCCAGAGAGGTCCTGTCAGTGTCTGCTGTGGGCTGGGGAGGTGACCAAGATCTGTCCTCACCTCCTGGCCATGCAAGCTCTGATGCCAGGAGAGATGAGCACAGAGTGCTCTGGGAGCTTGGAGGGAGGGTGCAGCCTCCTCATCTTGGGGAACCAGGGTAGCCTTGTCGAGGAAGAGGGAAAGGCTAGAAGAAGCAATAGTGGTTTTCCAAGGAAGAGAGAGAGTCTCAAGATTAAACACGTAAGAATTTTATGGACATTTTCAGAGAGTAGGGAGAAGCATGTTACTTACAACTCATGGTCCATTGTAGGACCACGCAGAACCTCTCAGAGCATCTTATAAATGACGTAGCAGATGTCTGCCTTGGTCCAGACTCAGGTGCTCCGGAATAGCACTTTGTCTAATTTCTTCAGGGTCACTTTAATTCTGAGAAACTCCAAGCCTTGGGCCTGAGGTTCAGGTTAGGGTCCCCAGTGCCCAGTCCAAGGGTCTCTTCCTGCCCTTCTGACCTCCTCCTCTGCCAGAGTCTGGTGGGCACTGGGAACTCTGTGTGGCCAGATGCCTCCAGGTTCTCGGGATTTCATTTTAGTCTTAGGGTTTGGAGGAATCCTCTCTCTATTGATTCATTTCCTTAGAGTCACTCCCTCTGTCTGTCCTCTAATGCTAATTGTCTCTTTTCAGGACACTCAGATTATTGCTGCAAAGGACTTGGAAATCTAAGTTAGGAAGGGGAGTGTTTTGTGTGACTCACACACATACACTCACACACTCCTTTCATTGGGGCAAGGAAAAGACTGAGCCTCCTCCTGTTTATATTTTTGAGGGTACAGGAGAGGAAAAGGGGAGAAAATATAAATTTATATCTTAAAAATTATCTTGCCATTAAAAGGTTGTTACACTTTGTATTTCAGAAATTGCTCTCAAAGTATCTAGAGCCCAGATAATGTGTGGGGCCTTTTGTTTTTCTTAAGTAGGAGCTTAGGGTGAGGAGTTAGTAATTGATTCAGGTTTTTCCCCCAAATGAGGGTAAATATAAACCCCCCAATATTTTTAGTTCCCCAAGTTTTGATAGCTACATAAATGTAAAGGATTCCTGTTGACATTAAAAGTATTTTGAACTCCATTTGAAAGGTTTGTTATTAGTAATCAATATTCCTTTTCAGTGGGAACCAAAATTAAATATTTAGTTATATCAAATTTTGGTTTCAGGACCCCCTTACACTCTTACAAAATACTGAGAACCCCTAAGAGCTTCTGCTTATGTGAGTTGTATCTATTACTATTTACCATATTAGAAATTAAACATAAAACATAAAAACTCATTGCATGTTGACATATCTAACGTATTTTATTAAAAATATACTTTATTAAAAGTTTTTTTTCAAAAACAAAAATTAGAAGAGTGGCATTTTTTTCATTTTTGCAAATCTCTTTAAGGTTTGGTTTTAGAGAAGACAGGTAGATTCTCATATCTGCCTCTGTGTTCAACCTGTTGTGATTTGTTAAAAATCAATTAAGAAGATATGGCTTCAGATAAATAAGCTGTTGGGAAAAAGAATGACTTTGTGGGCCCCTGAAAAGGTCTCAGGGACCCTGCAGGGGTTCTTGGACCACTTTGAGAACTCCTGGTTTAGACAGATAAATTACCAGTGTATGTGATGAGTTTTAAATGAAAAGTTGTCTTTGAGAATTTGAGTAAACTGTGGGTCAGATTATTGCCTTATGAACAGACTAACAAATTATGGAATCTTATATAAATGTCATCCTTTATATAATATATTGCTGTTTTTATTTTTAAAATTTTTATTTATTTACATGTACGTGCTTTTTTTTTTTTCTGATCTCCTTCAGTGTCCATAGGAAGTCCTCAATAACTGAACTGAACTGAATTGGAATACTGAAATCCACAGCAAGAACTCTAACATTATAAAACATTAAGATGCTTTGCTACTTAGTTTAATTCCTTTGTTTGTTACTTTGTTTAATTCCTAGTCCATTTCAGGAATTGATAGGCTTTTTCTATAAAGGACCAGAAAGTAAACATTTTAGCCTTTGTGGGTCATCCAGTCTCTATTGTGACTACTTACTTGATTGAATATGTAGCAAATGGGTATGGTTTTGTTCCAATAAAGCTTTATTTATAAAAACAAGTGACGTGTTGGATTTGGCCCAAGGGTCATAGATTGCTGACTCTTGTTGTAGTTATACATTAGAGTCATATCTCTTAAACTATTTTTCCCTAAGTCCTTGATCTTTGGCAATGAAAAAATTGTTAGTGATGTTCAAGGAAAAAGGATCCCACAAAAGTTGAATTTCTTTATTTTGATTTTATGACACATATGAAATAGTCAACTTCCAGTGGTGTTGGCTGCAGGATAGCTAATGAACCTGGGTTGGTCCTCCAGAAGAATAGCTGAGTATGGGCCTGTTGGAAGTGTGTAGTGTTGATTTCAAGAATGAAGGAAGATGGATGATAGAGTTTGATTGCTTTAATTTAGGGTTTATTCTTTTCCGGGGTGCTAGTTAAGCTTCAGGAGAGCCAGAGCCAATTTTAACATTTCTCTCTAGTTAATTTAATTATTTTGAAATGCAGTCCAATCTCCCCAAGTTGAACAGAGACAGTCATATTGTAACTTTATTTTCACTTATTTCTTCTAGGTAGACGTGCTTTGACACTGTGGGCATGATGTTTGGTGGTATCATATGCCTTTAATGTTGCCCTCCCTTCTTACAGAAATACAAAGAGTATGAGAAAGACGTTGCCATAGAAGAAATTGATGGCCTCCAACTGGTGAAAAAGCTGGCAAAGAACATGGAAGAGATGTTTCACAAGAAGTCTGAAGCAGTACGGGTAAGTGCCTTTGGTTTCTACTCTGTATTGCCGGAAGACACAATGAACTCGACTCTCAGAGATCAAAGTTGACTTAGCCATTATGTACATACTTTCTTTTCTTAGGTCTGGGTAACCAGGAAAAGCGGTTACTAGGGGCCCAGTTACCCTTTTTCCATATAGGGTTCAGTTTCAGTTTTTGTCTTATAATTATATGCCTTCAGTGGAGGTGTCACTAATTGTAGGGCCACAGGGGATGGCCTGTGACTGTGTGATACATTTATTAATTGCCAAAGTACATTTAAGGTTACACTGTGGTTGAACTAAACAACTGTAAAAAAAACTTTAAGCAATGCTTGCCAAAATAAGGAATTGAAACTCTCCATGGAGTAAATGAGTCTAGATGAAGCTGGAAGTTCTTTTTACTCTGTTGGAATATTACTGTAATTATAATGTTTGTCTCAACTGGCAAGAGCTCCCTGAAACTTTATATTAGCAGGAAGAATGGAAGGAACTGCAGTGCACATGCGTATCATTTTGGATTTCCAAGATGGCTTCCAACTTTATTCCTTGTTATCAACAAAACAAAGCATCTAACATTCTTGATTTGGGACATGTGAATGTTGCAAAATTCTATGTTAATGCCATATTGGAACAGGATTATGGGAAAGAATTGCAGTCTGAAGGGCTCTTTCTGAAGTATAGTTTACTTACTTTTCAGTTTTATTATCTCCAGAATCACTTGTTGTAAAAGTTCATTTCCTGCTTTAGATTCCTCATCCTTAATTGGCTGAACCAAAATTTGACAAGCTATTTCTGCTTTAGACCTGATAATCCTGCACATTTTCTTGTTTCTAAAACTTTTTTGTAGTATTTTGATTTAGGGAAGGAGGGATGGTAGTTTAGGTAAAAGCAAGAGCTTGACTTAGGTGAGGGTCTGCCTTTGTCACTTACTAAGCTTCAACATTCTGTAAAATAGCCTTCATGAGCCTCAATTTCTTCATCTGTAAAATGGGAAAAACTCAGACAGGAAATGTGAAGGTCAAACAGTTAATAGTTCTTAGACATTTAGCACACAACCTGGCGCATGGACAGTGCTCAGTGAATGGTAGCTTCTGTGGCTACTGAGATTATTAATTTAAATAAGATGAGACTTCTTGGAGGAAACTCTGAAGTGCTTTAGAACCAAAAAATACTTTTACTTGCCACAGAAATATTGCATGGACAGCCAACCCTGGGAACTGGATGGTGACCTCCAGTGTGTCTTTATGTCACTACCTTAAAGCAAATGGTATTCTTCAGAGACATGGCAGCATGGTGGCCATTTGAATCTAACAGTCAAAACCATGAGATTAAAAAAAGAAAAAACCAAACTTCACCACAATTACTGTTTTCTTTCTGTAAAATGAACATCCCTTTGTTGGAAATTTTAGGATAGATTGAAAAATATGAGAGAAAAAAAATCACATAAAAGACCCACCACCCAGCAGGAAATCAAGGCTTCTTTTATTGTTTTTTTTTTTTTCTTCTAGTCTTTTTTCTTTGCATTTCTGTGCATGTACTTATGTTTTTTTTTCAAATTGGCAATTGTATTGCCTGTTTGCTTTTGTATCTAGCTTTTTTTTTTTTTTAGCCCATTGTAGAATTTTTTTGTGTCACTGTGTTGTTTTGTGATTTTCTTAAACGGCTACATAACATTTCAGTCTATGGGTATGTGTATGTGTCATAACTGGTTTGACTGTAAATCTATGTCTGGATATTTAAGTTGTTTGTAAGCTTTGATATAAATAATGCTGCAGTGAATCTTCTTGTGTGTTAACAATTGATTAGCTGACTCAGTACCCACTGCATGTTGGGTGCTCCTCTATTTTACACATACTTAGTTATTCTGATAATGACCCTGTCAACAAAGTTACTATTATTACCCTCATTTTACAAAAGAGGAGACTGAGAGGCAGAAGTTAAGTCACTTCCCTGAGGTCACATGGGGAGTGGGGGATGGGCCCCAGATACAAGGACTCCAGAGTCCACTTCCTTCATGACTTTCATGCCGTCAGCATCCTGCAGTGTATGATGATTTCTGTAAGGTGTATTCCCAAACACAGAGACAGTTCCGAGGCTCTGAACCAATCTTTAAATCTCTTTATACATAGGAGTATATTTCTGACTTGATGAGGTCATGCCAATCTACAGTTCCTTCAGCAGGAGTAGTATTCAAATGCACATTTTCCTGAATCCTTGAAAAATGAATAAAAATGTTTTATTTTGTTTTAAATATTGGTAACAACATCATTAATTTGAGAGGAAGGGAAATGCTGTTATTGTCCCAAATTGGGTTTCTTTGTGAATCACACAATTTCAGAGTAGAAAGGAACATAAATATCCTTAGGTTCTGTTTTTGCAATTGACAGACATGGAAGGCTCGGTGTCTGGAACTTGGGGCGGTCGGGGTTGGGAGGCTGTGCATTATGCTCTCATGATACAGAGGCCCAGCCGACACTAGAACCTGGACGTGGTTGCTCAGGGGCAGGGACCCACATGGCAGGTGAGACAAGAACTCTGGAGTAGAGAGAACTGCTCCAAATTTCAATTCTGCCCCAAGGTGGGAAGCCTGTGAGAAAAATTGAGTAAACCTGGTGGACCTCTTCCTCACTTACCTCCCTGGAGATCTTAGGAGTCAGTGACTTACTAATCCCTGCTTATGTTTATTGAGTTCACTATGCACCAGGCCCTGTGCTAAGCACTTTGCATGTGACATCTCATTTCATTCTTGTATCAACCCTGGGAATGAGACACTTTACTATCATTGGTTTAGAGATGAGCAAACAGGCTTGGCCTGGGTCACTTGGGCAGGCTCAGTGGAGTTCCGCTGGCACCCAGGCAGTAGGACTGCAGTTCCTCTGTGTGTATCTGTGTCAAGTGTTTTTAGCACAGGCCTGGCAAAAGTCAAGTTCAGTGAATGTGCTGTTACTGCTGGCTACAGGACCTCCAAGTTTGTGAACATTTAATAGTGAGAGAGTCCTGAAGCTTCAGGAAGCCCCTGGATGATGACAAGAGGAAAACTAATTCTGAAATTTTTTTACTTTAATTTAGTGAGGTTAAGAAAAAGAGGGAGAGAGAGAGACTGATATGGTTGATATGGTTCCTTGGAGAAGGAAAAAGTTCTTTTTGCTCTATTTGAATTGAAATGTTCCCAGAGTAAATAAAGGCATCCAGGATTCTCTGAGCTGTGTATTTTATGTATTTTTAAATAGAGTATTAGGCCTTTTGTAAGCACACTTGGTGCCACAAAATCTAGGGTAACTGGTCCAGTAATATGTGGTTCTCCCCTGCTCCCAATTTTTAAACAGGAAAGAGGGCTTGTCAAGTTGGGGTTTGGTCTGGAGACAGTTTCTTCATTGAGATCAGCCTGGTCCCTGTTGTGAACTGTGTGGCTCTGTTGGCAACAGTCGGGAATCATGTGGCATTTGGAAAGAGATAGGGTGGCCACTGTCAGGCCTCCTGGATATTGGTTTATGTTGAGGCCAGGGGAGCAGTGAGTATAACTATTTTTCATACTACAATGACACCTTGCTTCTCGAATAGGAAAGATTGCTATTGCCCATGGCACTTGTGATAATTTGAAGTGCAAAGACCTCAAATTCCGTTTGCTGGTGGATTTGCGGTGGAGTCGTTGTTTGCTGCCTTGCATTAGAATGCACCACTGTGCACCAGGGCCCTGACTTTCCAGTCCATTGCTACCCGCAGAGCAGTGATCCCCTTCACAAATGGCCCAGGAAAACACCTTATCTTAGAATTTACTCCATCCCTGTGATGCACTATGTGTAGCAACCTCCCCTTTCTGAGCCCTCACCCCCATCCCAGCCATCCGAGTCAGGTCAGAGGCCCTAGTGCCTCCTCTAGTGCCTTCCTGCCAATAAGTGACTTAGCACCAAGTGCTCATCAGTGGTGGAAGGCTGGGAGGACTCAAGAACACAGAGGAAAAAGCTAGCTCACAAACAATGCTGATAATTTAAATTTCCATTGATGTATATAAAATATTTATAAGACTGACAACAACAATTTAGAAAACTGCACTAACACCCTTAGTCTGTGGAGGGAGGTCCAGTTAGTGCTGAGGGAAAAAAAAAAAGAATACAAGAGTAACCCAGTCCTCTAACATCTCTTGGCTGTAAAACAGTGTTGGTCTTTTTCTCTGTCTCTTCTGGTTTGATTTCATCATTTCTCCCATCACTTTTCCCAGTGATTAGTTGAATCAGAGTGATTTTATCATACTCGTCCCCATTTTGAATTACTCTCCACTATGCAATTATCCTATCACAGAAAATCCTATTTTCTCCCTGTCAGATGTCTGAAGTAAATGTGAAACCCAGAGTGGCCTGCCCATTACATAACCTCTGTCATCTGGTGGGTAATGGACTACATGTAACTTTTTTTTTTTTCAGGCTGACAAATGACAAATAACCTTAGCTTCAATAATTGCCATTAACATAATGGTGCTGTCATTATGGTAGCATTTCTTAACTAATATTTTCTAACAGTTTTTAATGCCACTTGTGGTTTAAATAATTTTTTCAGTTCCACTTGGAGGCTTGATGTAGGTTGTTTTAACATAAAGCCACATTGGGTTTGATGCAGCAGTGCTGGTCTTTGCTCTTGTATATAAGGATTGAGCTTCAAGTATTATCTCTCAACTTCTTTGTTCAAACATTTACATGTTACCAAGCCCTCAATTAATGTTGCCAAGCAATTTATCAAGTTTTAAGCCCTGTGAATGAACAGGAAATGGAATCAATGTGTTTTTAGTTCATTAACATTTCAAGGGAGATATTTCATATGCTGAACCTGCAGGAAGTGATACATCCTTTACCGGCTGTGCATTCTCATTGGGCCATTCCTAAGTGACACCTGGAAAGTCTTGGCTGTGTTACAAGTCAGAGCTCATCTGAAATGTCCATGGGAGGCAGAATTGACACAGCTCTCCTTTCCCCTGAGCTTCTGATAGTCACACTCTTTTCCCTGATTGAGGAAAGGGAGAAGGCAAAGAATGTGCATTCCATGGCGTTGGTGATACAGACAGGCTGTCTCAGCCTTTCCTTTGTATTTAATATCCAAGCCTCCACTAGAAGTAGCATAAACTATCACACAGCTGGAAGGGTCATGAGGCACCAGGGAATTCCAAACAAGCACAGCTAAATGTGCATTTGGAGGAGAATCTGTAGGAAGTAACTCTGATCATAGAGGTAGACTTTTAGAACAGATTCTAACACAACCAGGAAGAAATAATGATCCTCAGATTTCCATATGGTCCATATAACCCAGATGAGCAGCATACCTTGAAAAGAGTAGATAAACCGAGGAAATTACAGAAAGAATGACTTCTTGGAGAACTTATTAATTTATACTAGTGTTCTCCAGAATGGTTTTCTAAGGGTGAATTCTCCAGCGTGGTGTTTTGCCTTTGATATTGTGGAGCAACTTTGGGGTTATCACACTGATTTGCACCAGAATTGTAACCTCTGTCCATCTCCCCAGGTGTTCTTGGATTCAGGCCAGGCACAGATCTGTGTGCCTTTCTCTGTCAGGCTGTACAAGTTCAGACCTCCACAAACTTAAACATTTTTTACAGAGACAGAGAGAATTATAGGATGGTATCTATTCTGGTATCGTATTAGGCAAAACATTAACTATTTGATCTATTTTCTCCCGCAAATGATTAGGAGTATCTAAACAAAGAAACTTCATCAGGCACTGTGAAAGACAGGCAAGTTGCAGCTGAACTCACTGAGTTTCCAAACTTTGGATGAGATATTTCATAAATTTTGAAAGCACTTTGAAGCTCATACCTGCAAATAAAATTAATCCTGTTTCACTTATTTTTTGATTTACATTGATAAAATGATAAATTTGGCTGTTGAAAAAGAGTGTTTTGCTTAAAAATAAGCATCTCTGCCTCTTGGGAAAAGCTAAAAAAGACTAGATTATATATTAAGGTTTTCCCTCTTTCTATAGCTACCTGCTGTTCATTGCGGAACTGATTCCCATTATAGCTGTACTGTGGAAAGTAATTGCTGTTGTACAGTAATTCAATTTCAGTGCATTCACGCATCAGTTCACCGATAGGGCCTTATCTGGAGAAACCTGGGACTTGAAAGCTTTTTATGGAGAAATTTCACATGCAGCAAGACATTTTTCCTAGGTAACGAATATCAGTATTTGCATTTAATAAACATTTACCTTCTCAGAAAAATGGATTTTTTTTCCCCTGCAGAAGAGATTTACACTAGTCTTCCAAAAAGCCAGAGGGCACTATTAAAGTGACTTTCTCTAGCTGTTTTTTTGACTGGTACGTGTCTACATATGTATGACTACAAAACACATCTATGTTTTTATGTAAATATATACACTGAGGCATGAAAAGCAGGATGCACCAAAGGAAGGCATGTTTTCTACCAAAAAAATATACTACAGAAGGATTTCATATCTACAGAGACTGTGTAAACACTTATGGTATAAAAACTCATCTATAGCTGTAGGCCTTGTGAAAATTGTTCGTGAAGAGTGCTTTCAAAAGGATACCCATTAAGTTGGAAATGAAATCAACCATTTGCTTACAAATGTCTAAATTAAGGACAGAATTCTCCCCACATAAAATGGCTCTTAGGTCATAAGGATTCTTTAGACATTAAGTCCAAAATGAGCTATAGCGGTCTTAGGAGTTGAATATACTAAACATAGCTAGGATGGACTTTAGTTATCAACCAATGGAGGTAGCTGTACTTATCTAAAAGATTTTTCTGTCTTATCTTCATTTCCGAACTCATCTCAAAATTTCAAAGCTTGTTCCTTGAAAAAGGAGTAAATTTGCTTCCGAAAAAAATGTTTTGAGCCACAATTGGAGAAGGAAAAGACTTATTTTTTGTGTTACTGTATCTTGTGACCTGTTTGCCCTTCCTTCCTTCCTTCCTTCCTTCCTTCCTTCCTTCCTTCCTTCCTTCATTTGGTTGGATCTGATGAAGGAATACTTGATTTCTGGACAGAGGAAGGAGGAGGAAATGAGTGTTGTAAGGCCATGACTTAGCAGAAAAACCATGAGTTCCCCTGGTGTTCTCTGGGCCTGGCTGAAGGAGCTTTTGGTTGTAAAGCACAGGCTCGATGCTAGAACTAGGATGTATGCCTCCAGGCCTGGCACATGTTTCTCTTCATGTGGCAGATGGTAAACATGGGCAGCTCTCTACCCTTAAGAAATGGAACTGATGTTATGAGCAAGTTCAAGAGGCTTTTCGCAGATCAGAGAATGATGTCATGAAGGAGAATTTGGAGCAATGCTGAGAGCAGTTGCCAGACTCTTTTCACCATCTGGGCTTGGTGTTTTCAGCTGTAGTTTGTCTGGGTCAGGGCACCCATCTCAAGCTCTGCCCCAATCCTGCCAGAATTACCTGTCACAGCATCCTGCTTATTTCCTTTATACAGTGTTTTGAAAGTTGTACTTTGTTTATCTCAGGTTTGTCTTGCATCTTGTCATTCTCCACCCTACAATCTCAGTGTTATGAGGGCAGGGACCATGTTGGTCATGCTTCTTCTTACATCTTCAGGACCCAGGCAGGGCATTTGGTAGGTGTTCATGAAAGAACTGGCCACACTAGTAATGATGCTATCACTGGGGTCAATGCTCCGTGCTTGGGATGAGTGGTCACCAGGACACGGGGTGAGTTAAAGTCTCAAGCATTTCCTGTGTGTTTGTGCCTGCCCTGCTCCCTGCTTCCTTCTCCCACCAAATGATCCACTTCTCCTCTGACTCACAAGTGAAGTTTGGATTTAGTTTATGTGTGTGTGGTTTATATTATGTTTCTTTATGACAAAGAAAAGAATTCCTTTTGCATCCAAAGTGAAATGTTATTTAAAATCATACTTCCCATTTTCATTGCCTATTTTTATTCTCCATTTACAAAACCCAGTTTTGAAAGATTCCCTGTCACTTTGGTCAAGAAGGAGTAGACCAAGCAGCCTGGAGAAGAGGGGCTAGTGGCCACAGAGACCCATGTGAAATTACAGTACTGGCCCCTTCTGTTAGCCAAGTAGCAATTACACCTCATCAGGGAGCCCATGTGGAGATGCTGGGCTTGCCCTGTGGTATTCTGACTGCCTTACTCCCTTCGACTAGAATAAGGTGTTGTCTGCTGGTGGATGACAGTCAGGACACTTTGAAGCAAAGCAAATGGGTTGTAGTTGGGGGTAGCTGAACACAGCAATATCACATCGCAAGTCTTCTGATTTTCCAGAGTATTACATGGTTGTTCCAACAAATCAGACAGGTAGAAAATAATGCCATTTAATTTATATCCAGGTGAGGTGAAAGAAACCTTAAAAGGTTCATGGTTGGGAGGAAATTATGGTGAATCACCGAAGTGTCACCATCAATATATCCAGATGACAGAATAAAGCAATAATAATAATCATAACAATAATAAAAGACCAACTTGTTATAATTGTATAAATTACTGGCAGCAAATGAAAGATTTTCAGAAATATTTTGAATGTGTATTTAGGATGTTTAACCAGGGACGTGTTGGTGGCATCTGTTGCCTTTTTTTGGTCTTTGCTCAGTTTCCCATATGGAGGTAAGAAGCAGCTGGTCCCACAAACACAGGGATATTATTTACATTTTCTAAATTAGGTTATGAGGGGAAAATGAAAAGGTAGTTAGGGATTCAATGGCATTTCACTTACACTGCTTCCAGGAGAGGGATGACAGCCCTTTTGAATCATCAGAGTCTTTGTTAAAAATCAGCTGGGATATCCTTGATTGCCCATCCCAAGCTGCACTGGCTGCTTGAACAGACAACACATAATGCTTTGTACAATCCCAGGCAAATATGTGTGTGCGTGTGTGTGTTTGCGCTTTTTAATTGATGTTTTTGTGTCAGCTGGGGAGGAACAGCATATCCTTGGGAATATCCTTAGAAGGCTCCCCACACTGTGCACCCAGAGATTCCTGAGCATCTCATCAGAGTGTTTGATAGGTTTGTAGAGAGGGACTTTCTCAGGGGCCCTAGGAGCCTGTGGTGGCATCAGCAAGGAGACCATCATCTAGGTCATGGTAAGGAGTTGCTTATAAACATCCTAACACCGGCCAGTGGGGAGCTGTATCCTCCCCCCATGCAGGTGTCTCTGGGCTGGGTAAAGGTACTGGTTCTCGGTGCTTTTACCAAAAGGTGAGCAGACAGGTGCCAGCTGCAGGGAGGTGTTAGAAGCAGCCCCAGGCAGGAGCACAGCCAGACTTGCAGGGGCTAGGCCTGCCGGCAGCTGTGTGGCTGACTACAAGGTGGCCTCTGTTAGGGGGCTTTTGGAGCTAGGCAGCCTCTCTCCTTGAGAACTTTCCCCAAAGGGCTCAGCGAACCCCTTCCCTTGCTGTGCTGGGAGTCTGTCACTGCAGTCTTGGTGGCAATGATGTGTGGTCCACATGGGGAAATCAGGTAGCCTCTGAGGTCAGACATGGTGGAAATGAATTGACTCTAGGGAAATGTGTTTAGTCTTCTCTTGGAAAAATGAGCATAGAGTGGAGTCAGTGACCATTCACATAGGAATTGCTTCAGTGGAGATGGAGAAAATCATAGACAGGTTTTACTTGATCCATGTGGGCTTTGAGAAAAAAATAAAATCACATATAAAAATATGAAATGATATAAAAATATCCAGATTTAAAGCTTGAAAAATTAAGAGTTGTAGCTATCCCAGGCCTCCATTCCCACATAGCCACAATCTGTGTGCACTACCCAGTTGGTTAATTTCCATGCTGTTCCCTGGTCATTTATGTTGCCACTCTGGTCCCCCAAAGCATAGACTTTGCAACCCCTAGATTAGACAGATTAGGGTCAAAACCTCTCTTAGGGAACATAACAGAGTGTTTGACTGTATGAGGTCTGAAATCTCATAGGTAGGATATTAGCAGCATCTAAAATTTACTCTATAGAGAGTAAGCAGGAGTCACTGTCATTGTTATCATCATCATTATCACCATTGTCATCTTCACAGGATGAAGCACTTCTCATTTGCTAAGATGCTATGCTATGCTCTACATCTATTATCTCATTTATTTTTTTTTATTGAGTTATCTCATTTAAATGTTACAATTCTGTGAAGCTGCATTAAAAAATTCTTGGCTGGAGGCAAGAGAAAGATTGTTCAGGACACAAGGTAAGAAAGCATTGTAAGGAGATACGGAATTTCTTTCTTTTTTTTTTTCTTCTTCAAGTTTGTAACCCACTGGACGGGGCTGTTTCTGAGATTTTCTTCACCTTTAATATTTTAGGATTTTAGCCCTTGTTTTGGGCTCTTACCCATAAGAAGTCCTCTTTGTTTTGTTGTGCCTTTTCTCCCATCTCAAAGAAAACCTGATCCATATAAATAATTCATGATCTGGTCTCATTCACAGAATCAGGAAAGAGAAACCAGAGTGATACCCTCTCTCCCTCTACCCTCCTCCCTCCAGCACATACTTTCCTACTAGAATGATGACTGCGACAATATCTCACGTGAAGAAGGAGAAGAAAAATGTTCAAAGTGGTTACATTTGAATATGTGGCATTTATCTCTCTGTGCAGGCACCTTATAGAAAAAATAATTCATCAAACTTTATTCAAGAAAAAAGAGCACTAAGCCTTCATCAGCAACAACATCAGGGGCTCACCATGGCAGGAACAGGACAGTAAAGGAGTTATTTTAGCAGAATTAACAGGAAGAAATTAGCCCCATGTATCCTTCCTTTTTATCATGGTGTGGTGCATTTGCATACTTTTGAAATTTCACATTTGCATAATCAATGATTTTAATTAGATTCTCAAATTTCCTCTCTGATGTTTGTCATGTGTACAACTTGTCTTAATAACTGAGTTGTTAGCATTTAAAAAAACAGTCATCTAATCATTGGCCCAATCCTGAGAACACAGCACCCAGTTATCTTCGCAATTTTTTAACAGTTTTACAGAGATACAATTCACATATGATACAGTTCACTCATTTAAAGTGTACAGTTCAACATTTTTTTTAATATATCCACAGAATTTTATACCCATCACCCCAAGATTTCCTTCAACCCAAAGAGAAAACCCTGTACCCATTAGCAGTCCTCTCTGTTCCCTACAAACATTAATTTCCTTTCTGTTTCTATAAATTTACCTATTCTGGACATTTCATATAAATGGAATCATACAGTGGGTGGTTTTGTGACTGGTTTCTTTCACTGAATATAATGTTTTAAAGGTTTATCCATATTGTAACAAATATCAACACTTCATTCTTTGTTGTGGTCAAATATTATTCCTCTGTATGGATGTACCACACCCATTTATAGTTTATCCATTCATCAGTTGATAGTCACTTGGGTTCTTTCCACTTTTTGGCTATAATAACTAATACTGCTGTCAACATTTGTGTGCACATTTTTGCATGAACATACATTTTCATTTGTTTTGGGTATATATAGCAACGGGATTGCTGGGTTGTGTGGTCACTCTGTGTTTAACCTTTTGAGGAACTGAAATATTTTCTAAAGTGGTCATGTAAATTTACATTCCTACCAGCAGTGTCTGAGAGTTCTGACTTCCCCATGTGCTTGTCAACATTTGTTATTTGTCATTTTGATTATAGTCATCGTAGTAAGTGTGAGGTGGTATCTCATTGTGTTTTTGACTTGCAGTTCCCTAATGACTAATACTGTTGAGCATCTTTTTATGTGCTTATTGTATATCTCTTTGTGCATCTTCTTCAAAGAAATTTTTATTCAAATCCTTTGCCCATTTAAAAATTGTGTTGTCTTTTTATTATTAAGTTATAAACGTTATTTATATATTCTAGATAGTAGTCCCTTATAAGATACATGATTTGCACATTTTTTCTCCCATTCTGCGGGTTATCTTTTCACCTTCATGATGATGGTCCTTTGTAGCACAAAAATTTTTAGTTTTGACAAAGTCTAATTCATCTATTTTTCCTATTTTGTTACTTGTACTTTTGGTGTCGGATCTAAGAAACCTTTGCCTAATCTGGGGTCACGGAGATTTGTGCCTATGTTCTTTTCTAAGAGTTTTATAATTTCAGCTCTTACATTTAGGTCTTTGATCTGATTTGAGTTAGTTTTTTTATTTGTTGTGAGGTAGGTGTCCAACTTCATTTTTTTGCTTGTGGATATCTGTTGTCCCAGCATCATTGGTTGAAAAGTGCCTTTATAGTTTAAGGTGAATTCCTTTCAGCTCTGACATTTAATCAATCCAGTGCTATCCTCTGAAGAGCTGGATCCCTAGAGCTGTAATCACAACAGCACTGTTGTGCTGACTCTGACAAGCATGTATTAAGCACTCTCCATATATTATCTGATTTAATACTCACAAACCCCTCTGAGTTGGGTAGAGTTATTACCAGTTATTAACCCATGTGTCAGGTAAAGCAGTTGAGGCCCAGTTTCTTATTATTATAAGAAACTTATTACACCAAATGTCAAGGGTAGCTGAGATTTCAACCCAGGCAGGCTTCCTTCAACCCCTGTGCTGTGCTGTCTGTCCTTAGGTTTTTAATAAGATCTCATAAATGGTGGCTGCCAGGGGCCAGGGACCACGCTAAGCACTTAAGGTGAATGATCTCAGCACTTTCCAGAACATAAAGTTCATCAGAATAGCCCAGGAATTTTGTTATAATGAAGAGGCCATTTCAGTAGTCCAAGAGTTTGCAATTCCTATGAGCTCCTCGGTGATGCGATGCTGCTGGTCAAGGGACCATATTCCAGGCAGAAAGAGATTCACCTTTTGGTTCTCAAAATTGGCTGCAGATTGGAATCACTTGGAGGCTTAAAAAAATACTCATGCCAACCCCTCCATCAGAGATTCTAATTGACTTAATCCGGAGTGCAGCCTTGGCAGGGGGAATTTTCAAAACCTCCCCAGGAGGTTCTAATGTGCAACCAAGTATGAGCAATGCCATCTCATCCTGCAGTGAGCCCCAGGGGTAGCCACTTGAGTCTAGTTTTAGAGATGAACTGGCCTGTTAATAGGCCACACAGAGCCTGTGGAAGTGGGATAAATGCTGTTTGTGTGGTAATTGGAATGCTTCTCTTCACAGCCACCAGGGCAGTGGCTGTGTCTGTCTTGCTCCCTGTGTCACCCCAACACCTCACCACTTGGCTTGGGGGAGCAGTAGGTGTTCACTTAAAAGTAGGGTGTTGTGCTGAGGATGCCAGAAGCTGCAGGAGGGTTTACACTTCTGTCTCTGCTTCTGTGTCTGCATCACTCATTGGCTGTCTCTCTTTCCCTTTGTGGGGAAGGCAAGGCTGCCATCTTCCCTACTTTTCTCTCTATTTTTGATTTATGTTCACCCACCCTTCCCCTTGAAAAAGTATTCTGCCCTCTCAGTAATTGGAAGCTGCGCCATGAGAAGGCTCCTCCCAGTCTCAGTGGAAGGCTCGGCCCCTTTGTCCTCTGTCCCTCTGCTCCACTGAGTGTGCTTTGGTGACTGGAGAAAATGGAGCCTTTGTGCAGTCCCAGACATATAAACCCCAGGGCACACTCAGAAGGAGGGGCTGCATGGTCCTGTGGTCTCTTTTGTGCTGGGAGATACCGTAAGAGGCCTGTTCTCAGTGGAAGCCAAGAACCCTGCTTTATTTTCAGCTACAATTAGCAGATGGATCAGTTCCAGATTGTCCAACTTTGGGGAATCTGACCTGCCCCTTTGGCTTCTTATTGCCAGAGAAAGGAGATGTGGAATGGGCTTGGCACTGCAGTGTTTTCCCAGGGGTTGCGGGCAAATCTCTGAGGCTTTTGCTTGGTCCTTTCACAGCCCTTTATTGTTTGAGGGAAGGCAAAGATGCAGATTAAACAGAACATTCAGGGAAGAAAACCCTGAGTTCATCAGCCCCAGACTTTCAGCGGACCGTAGGCTGGTGTCCAGTGTGGGCAGACTTAGGCCAGTGTCTAATAAAGTGACGCAGGTGAGGAGCCCAGGCGTCACAGAGACATAGCTGCCTCACAATTTTAATAGTTATATGTGTGTTTTAATCCTTCATAGAACAGATGTAACTGCCCTTTTTTTTTGTTTTGCTTTTTTTTTTCATTTTTCAGTTTTATTAGGTAGGATTGTTACAATTTGACTACACATATACAATATATTGCATGTAAATACATATACACAATAGACTGCACATTTTTTTAATTTACATATATGTACTGTTCTTTTTTTAATTTAATTTTTTGAGGGAGAGGTAATTACATTTGTTTATTTATTTTTGGAGGAGGTACTGGGGATTGAACACAGGGCCTCATGCATGATATTCATGCGCTCTACTGCTTGAGCTATACCCTCCCCTAACTACCCTTTAAAATAAATTTATCTAAGCTATGTGACTTGATTTAAAGAAATGTAGTCAGGAAAGATGAGATGAGGAGGCTGGTTGCAGCCTTATTTTGGGGGTTGTTGTAGAGTCCCTAGGACCTCCTCATTAGGGAAAGGGACAGGTCAAATGTACTGGATGTAACAAAGCAACCCACATTGATCTTGAGTGAAACAATGCATAAGAAAGAGAATAAGACTTACAGCATAATAGTATCTATATAAATTAAAAACATGTAAAACAACATGCATCTGTTATAAACACATGCACAGTTAAGGTTATCTATCATATTCATTAGAATGGGTATCTGTGAGGGTCAGGGCTGAAGGGGAAAGTATAATCAAGAGGAGGCCTTGCATGATGATAATATGCTGAAAGTGTGAATAACTCATCCTTTGGTATGAGTTGTAGGTGTACACACACACACACACACACACACACACACACACACACACACACACACACACACACATACACAAAGTGAGCCATTGATAGATACACATCCATCCACAGGATGGCAGACTGAGAAGGTGAATACTAATGCTGCTATACTGACAAACATATGAAGTTCGAGCAACAGAGCAAAGGTAGAATGATAACCTGTATAGTGAACGATTCTTCGGTTACTTTCTTTGTATCCGGTCCCCACCTTGTGCTTTACAAATTATTGCATTCCATTTTCTCAACAACTTTGTGAAGTAGGTGGTATTTTCACCCTTTTCACAGATGAGTAAACTGAGGCAGGTCCAGGGTCATAGAGGGAAAGTATGGCAGATCTAGTCCATCTGACTCCGATGGCCCTGTCTGCCATTTCTGTAGCTGCATAACCCTTTTTAGCTTAAGGATTCCTTTAAAATGGGTGCACCTTTAATAGCCTGGCTGATGCTGGCAATTGCTCAGCTTTTGCTGTCTCTACATTAGCTGAAACCAGAGTCGTCCCACAGTAGTTGAAGGCCCTGTAGGGACTACTAGGTTGGATCTTTTGTAGGAAGATTTGTTGCTGTAGCCCTTTTGCTACTCCTGATACTTGATTTCGTGCCTCTAGAGTCCAAGTCTTATTGTCTTATCTTTTCTGTTTTTTGTCTGTCATTCCCAATATTGCCCCAGTGTTGTTCCCTGTACGACCACCCCCTTCCTCTGCCCGTCATCCAGCCAGGCAAATAATTATATAACATTGGGCTTCTGTGTGTGTGTCGTCTAAGTGATTTACCAGGAAGGTGCATAATTCTATGGTGGACAGCTGAATTACCTGGAATGCTTTAGTTTATTTCACCGTGTACACGAGTAGATCAAGCCATGGAGCCCTTCCTGGTCATTAAGATGTAGCCTGACTCTTGCATCCAAAGTATTTCGGTGCCTTAAGTGAGAGCCTTGTCTGACCTGTTGGCTGTTGGCAGGGCTCTAGGAGTGCACCCCAAGGGCAGACAACACCAGTAAATCGTAATCACAATGGAGCAAGAGGGAAGAAGTAAACAGTTCTGAAACTGTGCTATAAATTGTCATCCAGTGATGATTCTGTTTTATTATGGAGGTTAAATTACAGCAATCACCAGTGCACAAAGACACTGCAGTAAAAAAACATTTGGGAACAATGTTTTTCTTCTAAGGCTTGAGTGATGGGTGCGCAGGAATAAACACCGTAACTTGTTTACCATGGGCCAAAAAGGAAAATATGAACTATAGCCCACTGTGAGGTAGCACTGCCTTTTACTTTTATGAACCAAGCAGATTGTGAGTGTGTTGCTGTTGCCACAGGAAAAGATGATAAACTTTGACTGGAAGACAACTTGCAGCTAGGTTTTTCTTCTTTCTGTATCTTTTCTCCATCTCCTTTCCCCCCACCACCCGTGTGTGTGTGTGTGTGTGTGCGCGTATGTTTATATCTACTCAGGTTAGGATGTGCTAGGATAAAACGAACTGGAGAGCAGTACCTGTCTCAGTGATGACCAGTTTATAGATGCTGCCAAATTCCCCAGCATGCCATTGAATGGGCTTGCATATAATGGGTTTTTTGATTCCATGGTGAAGAAGATGGGCTTTGGAGTTCCCAGAATCCAGGTTCAAACCCAGACTGCCTTATGACAGCTGTGTGACCTAGGGAAGGTCATTTCTTTCTCTGAGCCTCAGGATGGTCAGCTGCAAAATGAATGCAGAGACTTACCTCACTCACAGGGGCTTGTAAAATATGTGTCCCAGTTCTGGACACACAGGAAGTGCCTAGTAATTGTTTCTTCTCATTATTATTGTCTAGCAGCAGCAGCAGTTAGCAGCATCACCACAGATCTTTGGGCATCCCTGTAGTGGCTGTGTTATTTTCACTAACCTTGGTATTATGTTGCAGTCTTTATAATTTATACATAGAAGCAACTGTGTTTACTCTGGAAGTTCATTTTGTTATTGTAGAGAGCTTATTGCCCTCCATTATTTCTCATTTCATTTACAATTAAATCAAAACCCATTCATTGGCAAGGCTATTGCAAGATCCTGGCCCTGTCCTCCTCTCCCAGCCCCTTTCCTGCTTATTCCTTGAATTTGCCAAGTTGGTTCTCTCTGCAGTGCCCTTGCACGTGGGGTTCTCTGTTAGTGGAATCTTCCTTGCCAGAATCTGGTTTCTCCTTATTATTCAGGGTTTAGCTCAGATTCTCTTACTTCAGGCAGCTTTCCTTGGCCAACTTGTCCAAGATAGAACCCCCTCCTACCCTACCCAAAACACCACCCTCACTCCCCATTTCCACTACCCATTGCCCTGTCATTTTCATCTCACTGCCTTACTTACGCATTTTCTTAAGGAGCTCATAGGTATCTAAAATTACCTTTTAATGTATCTATCTGGCTTTTATTTCCTTCCCTACTAGAATGTAAGCCCCAATAGAAGGACTGTGAGTAACCTATTCTCCTGGGACAGTGCCTTCTGTAGCAGAGATATCCAAAAAGTATTTGTTAAATAAGGAACAGATGTTTTGCTAATGTGCGGGAGATCAGAATATTTTACTTATGAAAATATTGGAAATGTAATTTAAATAAATCCTTATTAATAGCCTTTTAAAACAGTAGGAATAATGCTGTTTTCTGTGAGTGAGTTGTAAGATGCACTCTAGTGTGTAGAATTTATAAACTACTAATGACACCACTGGCTTATGGTAATTACAGGGTGGAAAGTAATATGTGATTTAATCATCAAGCTCTAATTTTCTCAGGACTTTAAAGAGTATAATTTGTGATGACCTGTAAATATTTATTGAATAATTAATTATGAATTTTACATGCGTGTATTTAGTGATACTGTAGGGTTGTTTTTTGGGAGGAAAGATTTCCCTAAGGGTGATGAGTCACAGTGCTTAACTTGCTTTTAAGTGTGACAAAGGACAAAGAAAAGCCAATATTGAAAGAGAAATAATGTTAGAAAAGTTAGATTATAGGCAAATAAAATCCTACTGAGTTTTAAAAAGCACTTAGAAATATTACTTCCACCAATGTTACTCTTTAGATTTGAGCTGATAATGTTTCCCTCCTGACCGCCAACATTTTATTATGAAAAAGTTCAAATGTACAGCAAAGTTGAAGCAATTTTACCATGAACATTCATATATCCATCACCAGTATCTGTCCATCTACCCATGCCTCTGACTGTCTAGTAATACATCTTATTTTTAGTGCCAAATTTTTAGTGCAAAAAGCACCGTATTGCTTTATTTGCAGACTCCTTGATAGTATTTTTTATTCTTATTTTTTATTGAAGAATGTTAGTTTCATGTGTATAGCAAAGGGATTGAGTTATACATATACATATATATATATTTTTTCAGATTCTTTTCCCTTACAGCTCATTACAAGAAATTGAATATAGTTCCCTGTGCTATACAGTAAGTCCTTGGTGTTTATCTGTTTTATATATAGTAATGCGTATCTATTCATCCCAAGTTCCTAATCTATCCGTCCCCATCCTTTCCTGTCTTGGTATTTTTAACAGTCCATTTGTCATTGGAAAAGCAACATGTTTTGTGGACACTGGGTTGATACTTAAGTCTAACATATTTCATGCAAAAGTTTGAAGTGGAATTAGTGAAATTCTCAGCCTCATGAAATAGGACCCAAAGTCTTCCTGGGCTTTCTCCTTAGGTTTGAAATGATCTATTATTAGCATGTGCGCTACGTTAGGCAGATACACTGTTGATGAATTTTAGACTTTTGAAAGTGTGAGGAAAGACACAGAAATCCCTCCAGGTATTTCAAACACGAAGAGCTTTAACACAGAATTCAATGTTTACAAAATAATTGGAATGGTTGAGGAAACAAACATCAGAGAAAGCCAACTCTAATTTTTAGGTAACCAGGAAGTGTAGGGATCTCAGGGGATATGCCACCCATGATTTCAGCAATACCGAGGTGGGTGATTTGCTGGAGCATGCTGGAAGCTGCTGGCATAGCCTCCTGCTGCCCTCAGCTGAATCTCAAATACCTGTTACTCATTGCTTTAGGGTCAGAACCTATGCTCTGCTTCTCCTGCTCTTGCATGTCTCTGAGCAGGGCCTCTCACTGGCTGAATCTAATCTAGACCCTGACTGGAGGATTCTGGGAAATGTAATTCCTGGGCTATAAGCCTCTGCCATACAGGAGCAAGCATGTTACCAACAATTGGCATAGCATATTGGCCAAATCTTATATCAGAAACCAGTAGGAAATTTTATACATATAATTCTATACTTAGCATGTTAAGAAAAGTTGTTGGCCACTTCAGTAGTTTTTCATGGAATAGGTACAGTATTCTAGTGTCATTTGGTGGTATAAATGATAGTATTTTGCTTTTGCAAATGTTCAGAATTAAAATCCTTGACTTGTATCCTTTCATGTTGAACTCCAATAAATTCACAGTGACCAAAACAAATGTGTTTGGGTGGATGGACGAATGACCGGTAAAGAAAGAGCTTATATAATGATGCATCACCAAAGTATATGTGTTTTCAAATGGTCTCTTATGGGACCAGGAACAGGGATCCTTCCAAAGTGCAAAGGAGTGAAGTGGAAATGATGGGCTGACACAACATGGGGTTGTGTTTACTGGGAAGGATTGTCTGGCCTGGAGCCCTGTAGACTCATTTATGGTCCTACTCCTGCCCTTGCCAGGGATCCCCAGTTTTCCATGTTAGAGCTGCATAATCAGGTTAATGCATGTTTTGGATACATTTGAGCTTAAAGGTCATGCCTGACTTTTCTGGCATGAATGTCTGCTGTGTTCTGCCTTCCAAGTATCCATCTCCCTGGCTCTGGAAGCTGCACCCTGACTTTCTTTCCTCATTGTAGGCCATGGTGGGGGTGGGGTGATGTATAACACATGGCCCAGGCCTGGACAGTCTGTGTATTTCTTTCTCTGACAGTCATTTATCTTTGGATGGGTACCTGACTTGGGTCAGCCCAAAGATACCCCATTAGGGACTTGTTTTGGAAAGATGAGGGCGAAGGCACTCTTTTTTCACCAGCATGGCTGAGCTGCCAGGATATAATGTGGAGGTGCCACAGCTGTTGTCCCTTAGCCTCACAAGGGGAGCACTTGGTGCTTGCTGAGAACAAAAGTCACCAGTGATACAGGCTGTGTATGCAGGCTCACACATGCAAACATGGAGGTATATGGTAACACAGTTGACACTCTGAATACAGCTCTGGCTACAGTTGGCATTAAGCTGGGCATTTTACCTTTATAAGTAAAATTAATTTCCCCTCTCACACTTAAAAAAAAAATTGAGTCAGTTTGCCATATCTGTCACTTGCAACTAAATGTGTCCAATGCACCATTCATTAAAAAAAAACAAACCTGAGACATTCTATAATTTTACCATGGGGCACCTCTTCTGGACTTAGGTAGATGTTTCTGTGTTGAGATACTGCCATCTCCCTTTTTTGGTGTCCACCTGCGCTGGAACCCCCTGAAATCAGGTTTGGCACCCTTTTCTTCAATACTTTACAGAACTGTAAACTCTCCATAGCAAGAACTGAGCTAACTTTGAATGAATAAATAGCTCCTCCCTCTGCTTTCTGTAATTACTTTTGGACTGTGACTGACTGAAGCTCTGTAAAATTTAGGAGTCCCCTGACCCTCATCTGCATGAGGGTCCTCGGCATGGGCCACCTTGCCCTATGAACTTGCTTAAGGTTCCTGTACCTCCTGGCTACATTTTGAACACCAATCTAATGTGTCTGTTGATGAGCCTTCTCTTGTTTGATGCTTTTGGCTCAAATCACACACACAAACAAAATCACACTTTTTAATTTCCAATCTCTAATGTGAAGCCTGGCCATGATCAGACCATGATCAGATCATGTAATAACGGTGCTCAAATTGAAACAGACATAATAAATTTGTGTTGCTTCCAGTCCTTTATAAGGGGGTTGTAAAGTAATTACAAGCATGCAAGAACAAAGCCATGAAAGACTCACTGTGTGGTCTTATTAATGTCTGTTTCATCAAGTCATTTTTGTCAGACTGTGCATACATGTGTGCGTGTGTGCGCGTTTTCCGTTTTGGGCATTGGAGTTGGTTCATTCAGATTTGCATTACATAATACTTACCTGGCAGGGGACATATCATGATCACGAAGGTGGTTTTCCCAGAGTGAGGCTTATCCATTGGACTCCAGATGTGCAGACCCCTGTGATTTCCCCAAATGTGGGAAACTTGATTGCATAATTTATGGTAGTAGGGGACTGCATTCACGCTCTCCCCTTAGAGGCAAACAAAAAGATCTGCATTATATAGAGAGAGATCTATGTTAGTGTTATGATTCCAAAACCCTCACATCATCACCAGGCTGTGCAATTGTAAAATGTTATGTGACTGCGGAAGTGGAGTGTGTTCCAACTGAAGTTGGCTTTTGGATTTCTGTGAGTGTTCTGTTAATAGATGCTGTGCTTTTCTCCTCTTCTTTTCTATACAATATGCATTATTCTATTTCCTGGTACTCTGCTTCTTGATTTTCCATGGGAATCTACCTCTTTCTAACACCCGGTCTATAAGATTTGGATGGAGCGGGTCCCAGGTATGAGTATGAGGCCATGGTTTGTCTATTCAGTAGGTGGCACAGTCCTTACCTTGGGGGACGAAGCCTGAGCTGCTCTGGCCTTGTCACCCCCCTGACCTCATTTCTTGCCATTTTATCCTTCACTCACTGTACTCCACTTCTCTCCTGAGCCTTTGTATCTGTTGTCCCCTTTATCTGGTTTGCTCATTCCCCAGCCAGCCAGCCATGTGGCTTACCCTGCACTTCTTTTTGGTATCTGTTCAACGTCCTTTCTCAAAGAGACATTCCCTGGTCACCCTCACTAAGATAGTATCCCTGGCCCTTTTAGTCATATGAGCTAATACATTCCCTACCTTCTGTAAGCACCTGTGAGTTAGGTTTCCATTCCTCACTGGTATAGAAGTATAGGTGGAGATACTGCTTTTGTTCAAGCTCCTTCAGTGTTTGTTTTTGCTCTACTCCAAGGTCCTAGCACTCCAACTCCCCTGGTGGCTGGCCCAGCATCCCCACAGTAGAGCCCTGGGGTAGATCCTTGAACTGGTACCTGTGTCAGAACTCTAGTGCCTGTCTTCTCACAGCCATGTAACTCGACGGAGATTTATGGGAAGCTGTGCAGAGAGATGTTGGGACCTGGAGGTGTAATGCAGAGACAAATTTGGAGTGGGGGCACCCAACCTTCCTTCTGATCTGAAGGAACTAGGAAGGTTGGTTCACCCTGTCATCTGGTACACACACATGGGATGAAGTAGCATGGATATAATCTGAGAAAGGGATCTTGGTGCTGTTACCACTTGCATCCCCTTCTCCAGAAGGTCAAAGCTCTGAGAGGCTGGAAGTGTTAGGAGCTTCTCCAGCAATTAATAGGCACTAGGTACTGAGAACTTTCTCCATTCATCCATCTGCTGATTCTTATGGTACATGCAAATCTTTACATTGTTTAGTTCTTGAAATGGCACTTGTATAGTTTATAGAATTTCCTGTACTTCCTCTGTCTTTCAAGCTACGGTGAGATCTTTTTTTGTTTTGTTTTATTTTGTTTCTGTTTTTTTTTTTATAGTCCAACTATATAGCATAGGGCCTGAGTCAATGGTAATAGTTGATAAGTGTCAAGTTAATAGAATGATAAATAACAATTATTGAATCTTTACCATACCCAGGCATGGTTCTAACTATAATATATTTATAAATTTATTTAATCTCACAACAGTATTAAGGATGTAGTATTATTTCTCCATTTTTTAGATGAGAAAACTGCCTCACAGAGCTTTTAAGTGACTTTGCAAAGATCACACTGCTGGCAAGTAGAAGAGCTTGAACTTGGGCCTGTGTGTATCTACGTAATAATCATTTTACTAATGTGCAAAAATAATATAGTTGTCATACATTGTTACTATGTCACCTAAACATATAATAGAATGTTTGTAACAGAGTGTCATAGGCAGCTTATCCACTGCACAATGAACCATCCACTGAACCATGCTTATGTGTAAATGAGAGGCGTTAGAGGAATCTAAAGATGGGTAAGGCAGTTTCAGGATCTGAGAAGCTTACAGTTTTGAGTTAATGATAGAAATCTATGCACAAAGCCATCCTAAGAAGTAATGGGACTGAGTATTGTAATAGAGACATACAATTCTGTTGAAATGTACAGGAGATGGTGGTTGATGCTGGTCTCTGCCAGGAGAGGGCTCTGAGAAGAGGTGGAAAAGGCAGGTGCATGAGAGGGGAGAAAGTGTGATCAGGGGCCTAGGAGCAGGGCATCTTCCTGTGTGAAACTGATGCTTCAAAGCTTGAAGCCTTGTGTTCCCTCCAAACCAGTAGGTTAGATGACAGATCATTAAGAAGAACAGCATTGAACAAATGATGGGACCTCCTGGGACCCAAGAGATAAAACTGAAATCAGTGAAGGGAGTGTCTTAAGGTGGCTGACCAGGACTGGTTTGAGGTCGACAAGGTGGGTAACTGGCTACCAGCAAGTGTGGAAAGGTGTCTCCAAAGCCTAATCTGGGGTTGGGGGGGGAGCTGCCTCGAAGGGGAGCCACCAGGCCTGGGCTCTCTAGTTGTCTGGGGCTTTGAGCAGGAAGCCACGGGACCCAGAGGGAAGTGGGATCTTCTCTGTGTAGCTGTGTGTGGACAGACACTGGCACACAAAAAAAAAACAATTTACTGTCCTTGCTGTTTGGAGTGAACATTCTTGGATAGTGAGCATTTGAAACAGATTTATTGCATTAAGGAAATTCTTAAACTGTTTTTTCCTCTTGGGAAAATATATCTAATCCAGAGAAGTGCTTCTAGGCCCTGAGTGAATTTAAGGCTCACCTGAGACTCTTGTTAAATGCCGATTCATAGGCCCTTTTTGGAGGATTAATTCAGTCAGCTTTGAGACAGACTAGGGAGCTGGAGTTTTAAAACCATCCCCAACTCCCCTCCTTACCCTCACCTGCCAAAGAGATTCCAGCCAGAAAGGTTATGGACTCTCATTTGGAGAAGCCTTGAGCCAGAGCAGTAATTTCTAAAGGAGGGTATATAACATGCACCTCTTCCATGCAGGAAGAAAATATTAGAATGTATTTTTTAAAGTGTCTATTTTTGTGTATGTTTTATAATATGCATAGTAGGACAATAATACATCAAGATAGTTACACAATAGTGGATATTTATGTAATTTGTATATAAATATACCTATTTGCATGTATATGGTGTTTTGCTGATAAGACTATGCATTTTAAAAAAATTCAGACAGTTAATTTAAAGGAGGTTTTTGGGATTTATCTTGCTGAAATAGGCAAGGCATACCGTGTCACAGATAATTAGAGGAAGTGGTAGTGGAGTATTATACTTCACTTATAATTAGAGAATAATAAACATTATTACTAAGACACTCTGCTGAGTTATGCTTGTGTTGCCTCTCTCTCTCTCACCCCTCTGTTTCCAGGAGCCCACCTCCCCGTGGTTACAGCAGGGAGTGCTTCATTACCTGGTAGCTGGACCTCTGATTAGATTGAGTTCATCCAAGGCAGAGCTAGTGTATCCTTATTCAGCTTTATGTCTCAGTCCCCAGCACAGTGTCTAGGTCCCCAAATATTTGGTGACTGAATGAGGGAGGGAGAGAGGAAAGGAGGGAAGGATTCCATCCATTGCTTTCTGTCATTTTCTTTGGCATGCTGGAAGCCATAAACAAGAGCAAATTGTGTTTTGGCAATAAGTTATTTTTCCCTATACAGTTCTTTTCAGCCTAATATGCCATCTGATCAGAAGGTTTCTGTTCCTTAGGGAATGTCTCTTTCGTTGGAGGCAGACTCACAGGACCTGGTCTGGGTTCCAGCTCTGCTGTGACCTTTATATAAATTGCTCCTCCTCTGGGGGAGTCTCAAGTTTCTCCTGCCCTGAAATAAGGGATTTGGAGTGACCCAAACTCCAACAATTTCTGTTTTGCCTTCATAATTTTTGCCTAATCTGGAGTAGTATTTATAGGGGTGTTTAAAAGGATGTTTTTCTTTACATTTATTTTGTTAAATTTATTTTAAAAGCAGCCTTTAAATAGTTAGCATTGAAGGAAAACCAGCTGGCCATAAAAGAAGACACAGGAGGCAGTAGACTGAACCCAGAACAGCCTTGCTCAGTTCTAGCTCACTGCCATGGCCTGCAGGGCTTGGAGCCAGTGACCCGTGGGGAGACAGGAGATGAGTCCAGTTTGGAAAGGCGTTAAGAGGCCCAGAATGCTGGTCTGATACTTTTCTTCTCCTTGTCTCAATCGCTAGGCTAGAAGGAGAGCAGGAAAAGAAATACTTTTCTTTCTCTGAGGTTCGTTGTTACGTAAAATGGTATCTAGTTACTACATATTATTGTCACTTCCCACAGTACCTGAGACCTTACACCATCCCCACTGGCCTCTGCCTCTGACCCTGGAGGATTCTAGGCCTTTCCTGCCTTAGATAGAACATGATTAGTTACTGGGTCTCTCATGTTGACTCTTTTTGTATGTGTGCATTTTTACATTTTTAGTGTTTGAATCATAGCTTCCCAGGAAACCAGGTGTCTCTTATAGCTGTTTTCAGTTTAAATAAATATAGGGAGCTGGAAAGATCCCACTTGTATCATGACCTCTGCCTCCCATGCCAAGCTTCATAGGACACTGCCCTGTATATGTGGATTGAGCGCACCTCCTGCCTTAGACCCTTGCTGGGGCTAAGAAGGGTTAAAATAAATGTTTCCATCCTAGAGAAGGGGTAAGCCATATCCTGGCTCCAGAGGTTTGATGACCCTGCCTCGAAGTTAGGGTATTGTTAGTTTAGGCCCGATTTATAGTGATCCATTTGTAAGTGTCACTTCTTGAGATGATGATAAAACACGTGGCAGTGGGGAGAGATGACAGTACACAGAGGGCTCCTCCTGAGTAATGGGTACCACACGTCTCATCCAGCGTCTGGTCCAGCATAAAACCAGGGAGGACAACAGTCTGAAGAGATCCTTTGAGACTGTCAGAATGGCCTGTATCAAGGAGCATAATGAATAGATTTATCCTCTTTAGAATACCAAAAGGCCCTTGCCATAGTTTTGTTTCCTGTTCATAATATTTAGATGTTAATTGTACTTGGGATCTCTGTGAATTGGTTTGCCGTCACATAATTGTTATGTGTTATTCTTCTCATGCATCTTTAAATTAAGAAATTTTATTTTTTAGTGCAGTTTTACATTTTTACAACAACTGAGCAGAAAATACAGAGTATTCTCGTATGTTTCTTTGCTCCACGTTCCCATCCAGTTTCTCCTTTAATTAACATCTTGCATTAGTGTGGTACATTTTTTAAAATCAGTGAATGAATATTGATATTGTTATTGTCAACTAAAGTCCATAGTTTACATTGGAGTGCACTCTGTGTTGTATAGGGTCTTAGTAAGTTTGGGCTGCTATAATAAGGTACCATAGACTAGTAGGCATGTAAACAATGGAAGTTTATTTCTCACAGTTCTGGAGGCTAGTTATTCAAGATCAGGGTGTCAGCATGGTCAGGTTCTGGTGAGGGCACTCTTCTGGGTTGCAGATGGCTGATGTCTTATTGCATCCTCACAAGGTGGAAAGAGAGAAAGCTAGCCCTCAGTCCTCTTCTTACGAGGGCACTGATCCCACTCATGAGGCTCCACTCTCATGACCTAATCACTCCCCAGAGCCCCATCTTCAAGCACCATCACATTGGGGATTAGATTTCAACATACACATTTTGCAGAGATATAAACATTCAGTTCACAACATACAGTTCTATGGGTTTTAACAAATGTGTAGTATCATGTAACTACAATTTCAGTATCATACAGAACAGTTTCACTGCCCTAAAAATCTGCTGTGCTCCTGGCAATCAGCAATCTTTTTACTCTATTTTTTTTTCCTTTTCCTATAATTTTTTTGAACTGTGGTTAAATCTACTTGATTTTGTGCTTCTGAAGTCCTGTGCCTTATTGTCTTATGTGGAATGTTGGTAGAGCCTTGACCACACGTGGAGAGCCATGCTGCACATTTTCTGTGCAGGGTCACTTTGACCCCTTTTGCCAGCACAACACACAGATGTTGTTATTACCCTTACCCTCCCCCCACCCCTTATGCACAAGGAAGAAGAGGCAGGGAGGCCAGTAGCTGAGCCTGAAAATTGCAGAGATCGGATTAAATTCTCATCTGTCCAACTCCAAAGCTCCCACTGTTCACCAGTGCACTTTCCTGCTGTTGTGGGAAGTTGATGAAGAAGTGATTTAAATGCTCTTTGGAGGGTTGTAACTCACTCCCTTTCATTTTGGAGACCAGCTGAAATGGAGATCTTTATTCCTCCTTATTAATCAGTCCTTTAGATGATAACTTCAGATGATGCTTCAGTTTTCCTGCTGCTTATGTTTCTATCAGATTTGATAGATGCCTTGTAATAAAAATTCTTAATGCAGAAGCTGCTTATTTCTATGTTAAACATCAGAAGTTTGGGGGGCACAGAGTAAGGAATGAGATTAATGCTGTTACAAGATCAGAAAATAACTTGTTTTGGCTGAGTTTTTAAAATCAACAGCTCCTTCACAGAAGGCTCTTTTGGGGTCTGTTTGACAGGTGACCTCATGGATCTGGTAAGATGACTCAAGGCTTCTCTCTGCCCCATCCTAGGTGGAACTGTTGCCTCCTTGCCTGGGGACTACTGTGCACACACAAACCGCTTCAGGGCCCTTCCATGCACTGATTGGTCTATGGGTCCACTTACCTCTTTCAGACTTTTGGGCCATAGAAAGCAGGGACCTCTCTTGGGGGGACTGCTACACTGTAGGCACTTAGTAAATATATGTTTAATAAATGTAATCGTATAGTGCTATATGCTTTCCAAGCAGTCCCAAATACATAAAATCACATCTTACATTTATTCAACTCCCATGTGTGAATACAAAAAAGTTAATGTTTCTTGAAAGAAAATTCCTAGATTGTTCTGCTCTTGGGTCACTGGAGTAGTAAGTTGACTGCAGCACAAGGCTTGATCAAGAACACTCATCATGCCAGCCAGAATCTGCATCTTGACTGTAGCCCCGTTCTCTAACCATAGACCCCTTTGCTGCTTGTGAATGGGTTCAACATAGCCAATTATTGTTCTTTTTGGAATCTGGCTTTCCCTGTTCTCAGCCTAAGTAAGTATTGACATGTTTCAGTGGAGTTCTTTTTTATTTCATTGGCTGGTATTGTGGAAAGAACTGTGATGGTAATTCATTGAAACATTTTATCTGCAAGATAAAATATTTTTTAATTGGCAGAATCTTCATATTCAAGTAAAAATGGGTAATTTTCTGGTAATTTTATTGCCAGTGCTCTGATATCTACAATATTATGTTTCAGTTAGAAAATGCTCGATCCTCTGAACTCACAGACATCTATTTTCTTTTAAATGGAAATTCAAGGCACATTATCAGGAGTCTCTTTGTTCACAGAAGAAACACTGCTATTTCTTTACCCATAACTCAAGTTTTTCTCATTCTATGGATTATTGCAAACGGCATGAAAATTATTTGCTCATCCTCTTTTTCTGTCAAGAAGAGAGATTTTTGTGTTAGAAACACACCTAATTACCACTGTGGCTTTTTCGATTAACATCCCACAGTAGGAAGTAAGAGGCTTATGGCTCTGTCCCAGGGAGGGAGAAAGAAAATGGATCTGGGATGGTGATGAGGATGGTGGTGATGGTGGGGAGTGCAAAAAAGAAAGGCATTTCAGGGAGCAGGGGGCTGAGTTTCTGAGCTATTTCACAATTGCCACTCTCATTTCCACAATCACACTGCAGGACTAAAGAAGAGGGACTTAGGAGGGTGGGAAGAAGCAGAGCAAGAAGTGCCCATACCTTGAGCCCACTGAGCCTGTGGATTGAATCTGTCTATGACTGGCCTCCCATATCCATTCGTTCTGAACGTTGCGCTTTCTCATTAGGAATCTCTCATTAAGAGACATTCCTAAGAGGCAGCTCCTTTCAGGAATTCTGAAGCAAAGACTTCCTGGAGCCCATCAGCAGTACCAGCCCATCTGTCACTCCTCCTCCCCACTACCCTTAATGGCTCTCTTGACTCTGCTTCAAGCTGTTTGCTTCTTCTCTTTCCAGAGTGTTTCTGTGTTTATCTCTATTTCACTATGCTGCTTTAATTTTTCTCTAACTTCTCGTTATTCACTTCCTTATCTTTAAAATCACCAGTGAGCTTCTTTTTTCTTCTTAATTAGGTTTAAACCTCTTTTGTCCATAAAGCTTCCTGGAAAGTCACACCACCCAGGTGTCCATCATGGTAGCCCTTAGGATGACTTTGTTAGGGGATGTTCTGCTCCGTCCTGGAGTCTCTTCTTTGTTAGGATGGATGTCTTGTTTAGTCATGGCTTCCTTAAATTTGTACCTCCGTTTCCAACCTCAGTACTCCTTTCTGTATCTGAGCATCAGGAACCTCTGTCCTTTACCCTACTGTTCAGAGCAGGTGCTTGCCTTCCAAGATGTGTCTGTGAATGCTGGCTGCCATGATGTAAATTCCTTTTAATACATTCCCAGGACAGAGAGCCCTTGGGTTCAGAAATTGCCTTTGCAGTTGTCTAATGTTTTGAGTTTTGATGCAGCTTTTGATGTCTTATGACCAAAGTAGCTGAATTTAGTTGTACCTTCAGCTCTGATTGCTGGTCAGGGTAGACTTAGATGATCTGTCCAGTGGGCAGGATTCTCTTTCCCCTTTCTGTTCAATCTTCACAGCTTTTAATACGAGAAAGAGAAAGGCCATTGAAAGAGAAGTGGAATGCCCTTCTCCCCCTATTTAAAAAAAAATGTTCAAATAACTGCACTCTTGCTAGAAACTCCAACTGGTTTCCTTGCACAATTTAACTTTAGTTCTTATTTTATTTGCTTAAATGGATAGTTCCGATAAGTGTAGTATTTTCCTGATTGAGGCTAATCATTTTGCTGTTTATTTTTTAAAATTAATCCAATCTTTATTAAGCATCTGTTACACTTCAGTTACCATGCCAGGCCCCAAGATAGAGAAGTAAACAAGATAGACATGGTCTTTCCCTCAATGAGTGTAAGGTTTGGGTGTCTAGGGACTCAATGTAATTTACTGCATTAAAATTAGTGTACAGAGGCTCTACCACAAAGGGGTAGAGCATTTTAGGTTCTTCTAAGCTAAACTGCAAAGTATCTTACACTTTTGCATTTTGTGCATGCTTTCCTAGAGTGCAGTCAGGAACATCTAGAAGTTTCAGGATGGCTGGCTCAACACTTCTGTTATCAGCCTAGCTCTGTTGTATCTTCTGGCTCATATCCTAAGTAAATGTTCCACAGGAGAGAGCTTTCCAGTTTCTTGAAGCATCAAGCCTAGTAAAATGTTTTGAATTTTGTGACACCTCTGTCTTAAATGTATCCTCTACCTGCCTACCCACTTGAATGGTATTGTAATTTAATATTTCCTTTGTGGTCTCATCAATGACTTTTCACATCCATTGGTAATGACACAATAATTTAGTAAGGCAGACAGAGGTTGTTTGCATCTGGGTCAAATGTTTCCAGACTGGTATGAATTTTGAGTTCTCGAGTTTGATTTTTAAACATTTCCTGTCTACTTTTTTCTTGTCATGGAATTATTGGTGGCTTCTTGCTGTTGCTTGCTGCCATTTTCTATTTTGTTAGAAGGGTGTTCAAACCAAGAGTCAAAAGACCTTTACACATTTCTGTTACTGCCTTTGTAAAACCCTTTAGTTCTCAGCTTTCTCCATGTTTGAATGTTCTAGGTAACCAAGATAGTTGGGATGTAACAACTTTAAAGATTGATTAATCTCAACAGTTTCTGTGTCACAAAGTAACAAACTCAACAAGCCAGTTGGTAGCCTCCTTTTTAGACTCACTATCACCACCAGGCACATTACTTTTTGTGGAGATAGTTCTTGGAAACTGAGCACTGGCCTTCCTGCCTACCACACTGTATTTAAGGCAGTGACTGCTGCCAGGTAACTTTTCTAAAGCACATCCCAGTTACATCATTCTTAGCCCCCTCATGGCTTCCCACAGTGTCTTCTTAAGCTACTCATCTGATTCACCTTAACTCACTTTGGATCTCTCCTTTTCAAAGTCTGATTTCCCCTGTGCTGCACATCTCTTAGAGCCTGCTAAGTCTTTTTCCTCCTGGTCCTCTTGGCACTTTGCTCTTGATGACCTGTACTACGTCAATACATGAATACACATGCTGTTCTTATTTCCCCAGTTGAGGATAGGCCCTTTATGAGCCAGGGAATTCTCTTTTTTTTTTTTGTAATACCCTTGCACTTGGTGTAATGGAAGGTCATACAGCAGAGGTCAGAGCATAGCAGGTGCACCTGATTTCTAGTTCTGCCTCCGCCTCTTTGCCCCTCACCATGCAAACTACTTTACTTCCATGAGCTAAGATTGAGCCATTTGCAAAATAGAGGTGATAGTAGCACCTACCTTCTAGGATGATTGTGAGGATAGAGTCCGGCTTCCAGTACAATTAGACAGTGATGTGGTATTAATGGTTTTATGATTATTACTTCTCTTAGTAGCAGTAGTATTACTATTACTTCTACAAGGTGTTCAATCAATACTTCTTAAAGTGATTTGAATCTGAACAAATTGGTCTGTGCCAATCACAGACATAAACCCAGGAAATGTCAGTTGTAACTCATGGGGTCACCAACACATAAGCCAACATGTGGATAGGTCATAAACAAAAAGTAGCTACTAAGGTCTTAAAAGGTTCCTCCCAACCAGACCAGGCATCTCCTTGTCCCTGGGGGCAGCAGTGGAGCCCATACAGGATGGGTTGGCACACAGCTCTAGAAATTTGGGATTATTCCATAAATTACCATATATCTCCCAGATACATCATTTTCAACTGTGAGTGAGTAGGAAGGCAGTGGTACTTTATTCAAAGGTATTTGCAAATGTTAGAAACAGCCATTTCCAGAAGCTTTGGGATACAGCTGTGGTAGTAAATCTTGATAAGTTCTGGCCAATAAATCTGGTGATTTTCTAGTCACCTCATTTAAGTCATGTGGTTAACTTACTGATACAGCTGCTTCCTCAAAGTCAGAATTAGCAGGACAATGAAGACAGGAGAATTTCTGTATAGCTCTGAAAGAAACCCCGAAGATGGAAATTTGAAATTGTCGGGAGAGGTAACCATCCCCTCCTTGTCCATGACCAGCAGCTGAGTGCAGTCTTGGAGCCAGACTTACATAGGTTTGACTCCCACCTCTGCCCGTACGAGCAATGTGGCCCTGGTTCAGCAGGTGTGGGTGTGAGGAGGTCAGGTTTGGTGTTTTTTTTAAAGCCACCACCCTGCCCCCACTTCCCAGGGAGTTTTGATTATCAGCTAAGTTTGGAAACTACAGCTCTAAACAAAGGTGATTTAAGTGTCAATGCATTTTGGTGTGTAACCTAGCACCATCTCTCCCCAAGCAACGTAGTAGGCCAGAGTAATGTATGAAGACACCAGCCTCAGCTCTGGAACCTGAAATGACCCCTTGGAAACATTCCTCTCTCTCTGGCAGGCTTCAGGGAGGTGATGGAGTTGGGTGATGAGATGCTGGAGCCATTGGCTAAGCCACCTCCCCGCAGACTTGGGTTTTTTTTTTTTGGCCATCTTGTCCTGGTTGAAAAGTCAGGCCAACTTGTCTTGCTCCAGGCAAGGCTGGGGAGCCCCAGGGAAGGCCCCTCTGCGTAGTGCTCCTGGACTAAGGAGAACTATTCTTCCATCTATAAGTCTTCCCACCAGACTTTTTGATGATGCTTTTTGTCATGTTGGCCCAAGATTCCCATTACCTCTAATTGCCTCTTTTGTCTAGCTTGGGCCATTGTTTTCTTTCCCCTTTGGTATTTACTCTGTCAGATACTTAAGGGCAGTTATCATGTCTTTTTAGCCAAGCTATACACATTCAGGGTCTTTTCATCTTTGCACATAAATCTCAGCCTTCCAGCCCCTCAACACCTACCCATACATGCTGTGCAGTATTTGCTTTGGATTGGATCTTGGAAGTGGAAGAATTTTTCTCTTTAGAATTATTGGCATTGGGGTGCACTTTATGAGTCTGCTGGAAACACACTCACACAAGGAATTAAGGAGACATGATTCAGTTTACTATTGTTTTAAATACAGCACAGGGCCTTTTAGCCCCCCTGATGATATCACTTTCAATTGAATTTGAGGCATGGGCAAAAGTCAACAATGACTAGTATTTCCACTATTTTAAAGCTTATAAACTATGAAGGATATTTTTTAAGGCCTAAAACCAAAAAAGAAAACAAATGCAAGTATAATTAAAAATGATGAACAGTGCTGCAAGTTTAATGGAGTTCTGGTGGTTTCTATCTGTGGGCCTCTCCTGAGTGTCTTCGAGTCTATTTAGTATTCATTCAGGGTTTTCTGTCAGTGCTTTTACTTCTCAACGAAGTCAGTTTAACTCATGTAAAATTCAACCAAAAGAAAAAAAAAGGTCAAACTATTTAAATATTAAGTTTAATTCCACTTGTCATTCTACTCAGTGGCTAGAAAATGAGATCTAAGGCTTGTGTCCTCAGGCTACTTGGTTCTCACATGCCTCTTCCTAAGCTTTAGTGGGATTCCTGTGCTTAATGATACATATCTTCTGCACAACATGGTCCACAAATGTAAGCCAATTACTTAGTCTTTTACTCAATAGCAATAACATAAACAAAAATCATTTGCAATAGCAGGGAGGAGCATGGCTGTGTTTGACTTACTGAGTGATGGCTTATCAGTTTCTATTCTTTCAACACCATATTTATAGAAGACATTCTCTGCCCTGGGTATACTTCTGGGCAGTGGAGATACTGTTGTAAACAAACTTTACAGGTGTGTGTGTGTGTGTGTGTGTGTGTGCGTGCGCACGTGTGCATGCACCTGTATGAGAAATAATGATAAGGATGCTTCAGAGATTGAAGATAATAGGATATTAGAGAGTTATTGAGTGGTGATCTCTTTATTTATTTATTTTTTTATGAGGGGGAGGTAATTAGGTTTATTCATTGATTTCTGCTTGGAGGAGGTACTGGGGATTAAACCCAGGACCTCTTCTGTGCTGAGCATGTGCTCTACCACTTGAGCTATACCCTGCCCCTGAGTGGTGGTCTCTTTAGAGTTGGGATCAGGGACAGTCTCTCTGCTGCTGTGACAGTGCGATGCTGGGATCTTTATGAAGGATGAGGTTGAGGAGCTGGACAAGGGTTGGGTTATATACAGCTTTGCAGGCCAGGGCTAAGAGGATGGATTTTACTTGAAGTATAGATAGAAGCCATGGAAAGGTTTCAAGCAGTAAGAGATGTGATCTGATTTACATTCCAGTTACTCAAGCTGCTGTGGAGCCTAGTCTGCAGGGGGTGAGAGTGGAAACCAGGCTAGCTATGGGGGTCCTACCTTCATCAGTTTCCAATGAGTTGAAAACTTTTGTCTGCATTCATCAGTGAAGAGATCTGGGAATGGGGTTGTATCAGTAGAGATGGAGAGAGAAACAGTCAGGGTACATTTGAAGTTGCAGTTATCAGAAATCTCTGATAGATTGGCCCTGGGGGAGTGTGTGCAGGTAGGTTGAGGGAAGGAGGGAAACAAATGATAACTCCTAGAGTTTGCTTTACAGCCTCTGTTCTTCTCTGGCCACCCAAGTGTGAGATATAGTTATCTCATGTAAGTGGAGATGTAAAAGATGCCATTGGCTCTATGAGGCATAAGCCCAGGGCAGGAGTCTGAGCTGGTGATGGAGGCTTAGGAGGATTGGCATATAGGTGGTATATTAAGTCATATTACTGAGAAGAGTCTACAGATGGAGGAGAGAGGAAAAGAGCCCAGTTGGCCTACATACCTTTTTTATCTCATTCACTCTGGTTAGACTGGAAATGCCATTGTACAAATGTACATATAGCCAAACTCTTCACTGCTCTGCTCCCATTGACTGCTCTGAAGGTTGGAGCCAGTATCTGTAGAATTTCTCAGCTTTTGGTTAGTAGGATATTTGGAGGTCCACAAGGGCTAGTTGGATCATCCTGGTCTGATTTACTTAGAAATTGCAGAGGTCCCTTCTAATGTGCTCTGTGATGATGATCCCCCAGTGTCCAGTTCTGGAGGGCAGTTCCCAGAATGAAATTTGCACAGCTCATTCCAAGGCCTGGGTCAATAGAATGTAGGTTAGTTGTCCCCAGAGAGAGAAAGAGCTCATAGAAGGAAGCTGAGCTGAGCTAATGGTGTCTCCTAAAATAATTTCATTTTCTTTTTTGGTTGTCTGTGTTTGGTCTGCTGTTCCCTATCTTTGTTTTGTTGTGTATGAATGAAAAATTGTCCTTTAGTCTCATTTTTCTCTCTTTGTTGAGAACTTCCAGAGCTCTGTGCCAATCTGAGTGCTCAGGTCATTGCAAAGACACTGCTGATTCAGTTTTTTTGAACCTAATAAATCTTTATTGGCACTGAGGTCTAACCTTGACACAGCATGGTGAGTTATGCCTTGGCAGCCACTTCCAGGCACTGCGTTCGTGTTCCTGTAAAAACCCTTTGTGAACACTGTGGGCTGGCTCAGAAATGCTACCAGCACAGCAGAGTCCTGTGACTCTGCTTAAAGAATTAGGGGTTGGGTGAGATGGTAGCCTTAAAATATATGGAACATTCAGTACTAAATGTTATTGAATATATCCCCAAAAATATTGAACAATTTTTGTTTGTACAGTTTGTTGAAGGTGGGCCATATGAATCTAAAAAGTCTGTAACATTAGTATTAATTTTTAAAAATTGCATTCCTGCAGCATTGGTATTTGTCAAAACATTTTCAGGGATGTTATACACTCTTGATTCAGAAACCTCTTTTCTCCCTTGGTTTTCTAGCAGAGCAAGTTCTTCCTGGCAACTTTTCAAAAACACAACTGCAGGAAGTTTAGGCCATTTGTTTTGTCATCCTACAGATGTATGGAGGACCCCCTCCTTGTGAGCTGCCATGATTGAGGGCTCACCATGAAAGAGGACCACGTTTGGCTCCTTCCTTACCTAAGCATACCCTCACCATACAATCCAGAAATTGTGCTCCTTGGTATGTAGTCAAGTGACTTAAAACTTATGTCTCCACAAAAGCCTGCACGTAATTATTTGCAACAGCTTTATTCATAACTGCCAAATCTCGGAAGCAACTAAGATTCTTCAGTAGGAGAATGGATAAACTGTGGTACATCCATGCAATCAATGTTACTTAGTTTGATTAAATAAGCTGTCAAGGAATATAAAGGCATGGAGGAACTTTTAAATGTGTAATGCTAAGTGAAAGAAGTCAGTGTGAAAAGGCTACATATTGTGATTCCAGCTATATGACATTATGGAAAAGTCAAAACTGTAGAGACAGTAAAATGATCATTGGTTGCTAGGGCTTTGGAGAGGCTTTGGACAGGCTTTGGACAGAGGGATGAATAGATGGGAATACAGGGAATTTCTGGAGCAGTGAAACTATTCTGTATGCTATTGTGTGGTAGATGCAAATCATTACATATTTGCCCAAACCCATAAAATGTACAACACAAAGAATGAACTCTAATATAAACTACGAACTTTGGTTAAGAATAATGTATTGGCCCATTAGTTGTAACATATGTATCACGGTAATGCAAGCTGTTAATAATAGGGGAAATTGTGTGTGTGTGACAGGGGCAGGGTTGAGGTGATGTATGCGAGTTCCCTGTACTTTCCCCTCAATTTTTCTATAAACCTAAAACTGCTCTAAATAAATAAAATCTATTTTTAAAAAAGTAAAATGCTATAGAAACTTAAGAGGTTGTAAAGAGAGGGTCGATCATGTCTTTTTTTCATCAGATTTTTAAAAAAAAATTACTTATATATGAACCAGAATTAATGAAATGATTTCTTTTATGAAGAATATGTGGTTTCATTTAAGTAAAGAAAATGTTTTCCCTCTGAGGCCACAGCTGCAAGAAGGGCCGATGGTGACATTTTGGCATTAACATTCAGTGTTAAAGTGAGTCGCTTGGGCAGGCCACTCGATTTCTCCTTGCCCTGGTTTCATCATCTGTAAAATTAGGGCAATAATGCTTGAGGATACTTAAAATCAGAGGCCCATGGAAGCAAAGAGGGGGTCCTCATGGCCTTTGAACAGTCTCCTGAAGTGTGAGGTGTCCATGGGAGAGCTGCTGGGGTGAGGCGCTTCCTTGCCTGGCCCATGGTTTCTTTATCTAAAAAATGATTGTATTCCCTCTAGCCCTGGCGTTCAGTAATTCCTATGCTGATACTTAGTGTGTGAAATTGCCTATGAATCAACAACACAGCAAATTGGGTATCAACCAGAAGCAAGCTAGTGGACCAGTGTTTAGTTATTAAAAGTCAAAAGGTAGAGGGAAAAATCTGGGAAGCAAACAAGGTAATTAATTTTAATAGTTTATACTTGGTATTTGTGAAATATGTTTTAAGATAATTTCCTTCCCTCTCGCCCTCTTTTGTGTTCTCCCATAAATGTTTCCCATGTCCTTTCACTCAGTCATCCCTTTGTGTTGTGTGAGGAGTCCCAGTAAATAATATGGGGTGGAAACAGAGATGAGGGAGTCTATTAAATATATTCATGATATATGCATTATGGCAGAAGTCACCTCCTATTAACCTCAATGTATTGCACCAGATTTGAGAAACTAGGAAGGATTCAGGGTCTAGCCTCAAATTAATCATCCAAGGTCATGGGTTCAAATGGGAAATCTGGCTTCCTCCAGGATTATGTTGCTTATCATCAGGTTGGAAATAAATTAACTGTATGGGATGATTGAGTTATCATTTCAAATATTCTCTGGGCACAAAGACCTAGGGAATAAACTTTATGGAAGAGACTGCCTAAACACTGAGCTGGTCCCTGCAGTACAGAATTTGTCAGGCACGGAATGGATGTGTTTCAGTGTGTGTCGTGGTGTAAGAGATATAAAAAACCCTGAATTGTTAGTGACATGATGTGCAGTTCAAGGGAGTTGGGTGGAGGATATACTGGAAGGGTCCTGGCAGATATCAAATGGGGACTCACTATAGCTTCAGGCTTGATTATAAAGGGTAACTTATGTCATGCCAAAGATGTATCACGTGGCAGTATTCCAAGGTATGTTCCCTGGAATGCAAGTTCTAACTGATACTCTATGGGAATGAAGGGTTCCATGATCAGACATGTTTGAGAAGTGATTCTTGCTCCTTGATAGCTGCTTGATACTATTAGTGCACAGTGCTCAGAAGTGCTGCAGTAAAGAATTCCTTAACTTTGTCAAAGCTGAAACTGGCATTTCTCAAATACACAGTATTGAAGGTATTAGTACCCTTATGTATGTAACTCACTCCTGAGTATCTGGACTAATACCAGTATATCCTGGGTGTAGATTTGGGTTGCTGCTGTAGCCAATGGGAGGCATATAAGGTTTGCCAGGAGAGGGGCCTGCTGGTGTAGAGATCTGGTGTAGAGATCTGGTGGCAGGTAGAAGATGGAGTGGAAGGAAGGACTTGTATCAGAACACCATCATGAGAACCAAAGGCTGTGCCACACAAAAATTTTTGAGGGCTCTGGGCATGTTTTCTGAGACCTGTGGCAGGAGTCAGCAAACTACAGCCCATGGGCCCACTCTGGTTGCTCCACCGCTTATTTTTAATAAGTGAAGTTGTGTTGGAACACAGCCACACCCATCCTCTCACGTGTTGCCTTTGCACTGCTACAACAGAGTTGAGGAGTTGCAACAAAAACTATGAGGCCTGCAAAGCCAAAAATATTTACTGTCTGACCCTTTCTAGAAACATTTGTTGACTCCTGATCTGGGTGGTTGGTTGGATTCATTTCAGTTTTGCCACTGCAAGAGAACTACCTAGGTTTTTCAGTTCCAGTTTCTTCCAATAGATGAATGAAAAAAGTACATAGAATCAAAATCCCAAATATCAAATTCTAGGAATCAGCCCCAACTTGAATGCTGAATACAACTGGCAGAGACTGGGATTGTCATCTGCCTTTTAGGATTTGAAGGGCCAAGAGAACTGAAGACCTGCCTTCACATCTGGTGGGCTCTGTTACCCCTCCCATGGTGGGACCCACTTGTGTTCTTGAATTTTGAGCCCTGTAAGGTATCAATCATTACCTTTGGCACTGCCTCAGGCTCTGTCACAACACCCCAGGCATCCTGCAGTTTCTGGTTCCTCTGAGCGCAGTTTCCTCCACACACTGTTGATACTGGCAGACATTGTCTGCTCTCTCCCTTGGAGAGCAAATTTCTACACATATTTCTTGGGACACATATATTTATGCACCATTTATAATGTAAAGTTTTGATAAAGTATGTGGTTGCCCCAAAAGGTAGAGTGGAGCCATTCAGCTCTATTATTCCCGTAAGACAGATTTATGTGGTCCATTCAAGGCCTAGGCTGCCCAACACCTAGTATTTATTTTATTTTATTTATGTTATTTTATTTTATCCAGATCCAGTCTCATATCCAAAAATTTAAAAATGTATTGTTTCAGTGGTGTTGATGCGTTTGAGTCTATGAAAGTTAGGGGGAGAAAAGAGATCCATAAGCATTGCTAATATTTGTCATTTTATTTGTGGCAGCAAGTGTTTAATAGAATCCTATATTTTCAGAGAGCTGCACTCAAAACATAAAAAATGTAATGCTTCTTAGCTATGAAACATGCCAGTGAAAATGTTCACCATCCAATCACGATTTGAATATTTGCTTTTACAGAAAGTTAAGTACCGGCAAAGAATTCCACAGCTTAAAAAATAGGAGGTGGTAAATGAAGTGCAAAAGTTGATGTGGACTCTGTGAAGTGGATTGAAAACATGGGGTACCTGGCTAGGCGCTCTGAAGTCACGTGCATGTCCGACAGAGCAAGTCTAGCCAGTGCACTGTGTGTCTTCATATCTCTAGCACAATTGGTCTGGTTTTTAATTCTCACTGCAAAAGGCAGTATCAAGAAATGAGAAATTTTAAGCCCATTCAACTTCCAGGATTTTGCTTATGGGAATATCCACTTTTTTTTTTCTCCCATTTGAGAACCAGAAAATACAGTTTACTCTGTGATTTTAGAATGGACGGAGAACTACATTATAATCAATAACATCTATAATGTTTACAAAAATTTTTTTGAAACTGTAGGGGGCAGCTTGTAGCGAAAGATATCTTTACATTTAAAAATGAGACTGCTGTATATTATTTTAAGAAGACAGGCTTATGGTCTGGTTCTGCCATGAGCCAACTGGCTATGCGACCTTGAGTGGAGTCTGAGCATCAGGTTTTTCTCTGGTGTAATGAAAATGCTAGTGTTTGCCTTACTCATCCCCAAGGCTTATGACATTTATCAAAATAGAGAGACAGAAGAGGAATCCAAGAGGTGGAAGCCAGTTTTTGGAAGTGATAGGCAGATTGTTCTCTGTTGGAAGGCTCATGAAGTCTGTTAGAATTTTATGTATGTGAATGTATGTGTATATGTATATTCTTTATTCTCCATATAAGTAGGCCTCTGTAGGTTATGAAAACTAGTCATTAACATGGAAATAATAGTTACTGTGAGCTGAAGACTATGCCATACTCAGCACATCCCGTAAATGATTTCTCATCCTTGCAACCCCATGATTAGTAGGTAGGGCACTCTGTGTTAGTTTTCTATTGCTCCATTACAAAGCAACATCCATTTATTATTATTATCTATAGGTTAGATAGAGGTCTGGGCACAGTAGAGCTGGGGTCTCTGCTCAAGACTCACCAGGCTGAAACCAAAGTGTTGGCAGGGGCTGCATGTTCATCTGAGGCTTGGGGTTCTCTTCCAGACTCATTCAAGTTGTTGATAGAACTCATTCCCTTGAGGTGATAGGACTGAGGTCTCTGTTTCTTGCTGCCTATTGACCAGGGGTGGTCTTCAGCTTCTATAGGCCACCCTTAGGTCCTAGCCACATGACCTCCTCAGAACATGACAGCTTATTTCTTCAAAACCAGCAGTGAATCAATTTCTCCCATTTCCACTTACAAAACATCTTATATACTGTTAAGGAAGTGGCTAGCCCTCATATTCACCAAACCCTCCCCACACTCAGAGGAAGGGGATTTTGCAGGGTGTATTGACCAGAGAATAGAGATACTTGGGGGACAGTCTTGGAATTCTGCCTACCATATACTCCCATTTTGCAGTTGGAGAGGAATTCTCAGAGGTTGCATTCCTAGCCTAGAGCCACAAAGCCAGTAGTTACAAAGCAGGAATTTGATTACTATCAGCCTTCCTCTTTGTAGGCCGTACCTCCATTTTATACCAGGTGGGCTGTCACAGTGTCTTCAACAAAGCACTGGGCGAAGACAGCCGAACAGCCATGTATACTGAGCTTTGAAACAGCTGCAGTGTAAATTACAGCTTCTCAAAGTCTGCACTATGAGCTAGTATTGGTTCAAGAACTGTTTATTATTGCAGTGAGGTAAGAACAAAAATTGAGAACAAGCATTGAGAAATATTTATAACAATATGACATTGGTGTGACATCAAGCACACTATACTTTTGTATTTTACGAAAAGTATTACACCCCAATGAATTGGAAAACACACACACAACAAAATAGAAACAAAACCAAAAAAACAAAAGCTGGTTCTTTGCCAGTTATAGTGTGATGAGTCCTGGTGTAGAGTAAGTTTATCAATATTATTGTCATTGAATGGGGCCCCAGTGCCTCTTTCTCTAGAGCTAAGAATAGAGTCCACCTGGGGAACATGACCACATTGGCCTCCTGTGCTAAAATAGTAGCTGAGCCCTTTGACATCTTTTTCTGCTCAGTTGTTCTTGCACATTGTTTCTTGCGAAGCCAAGTCTAAAAATTCTCCCAACTGAATTTCCAAGGATTTTGGGGTGCCTTCTAAACCAGAATATTCAGAAGCCCCTGACGTCATTACTGTGGCCTGCCAAATGGTCAAGGTTAGTTGACAGGGTTGTCTCAAGGTTCTTTTGGTGGCAAGTCACCAAAACCCACAGGAAACTGACTGGTGAAGATGAGGATTTGATGGTGAGGCAGCAGAGGTATGTGATGGAGTCTGACCAAGAGAGGTTGAGGCCAGGCAGTGAGCAGGAACTGAGGCAGCTGCTTTGGGTCTCTTACCCTCTGCTGCTCTACCTCCTGCTCCATTCTCCAGTATTATATTCTTATATTCTGTGGTATATAAGATGTCAGCACCCCAGCTTTCTCTGGGTCTCTGTGCACTGTTGTTGATGGTGGCTACAACCTCTTTCCCAAGTTCATATGCCTTACTTCTAATGTCCCATAGAGGCAGATGAACGTCTCCAAGCTCCAATTCCAAATTCTCAGGGAAGAGTATCTGAGGAGTCCAGGGTGGTCAGATGTCCACCCTTGAGACAAGCTTGATGGGTATAATATGGAATCTGGGCTCCCTCAGCTGGTTTTCAGCAGCTCTCAGAGAGGGAGATTGTGAGCCGGGCAGACACTGCAGAATGCCTTTTAAATAGATCCATGTATAGACCTCAAGAGGATACATTAACATTCTTTACATGTGCGATATGTTGATTAGCTTCCTAAAAAAATAACTAGCGAAGACCTTTTTGACACTTTGTACCTCGATTGTTGTCTGAAACACAGCCCTATTTTCATTAAGATCAAATATCAAAACAATAGGGACACACAGTTTTATCTTCCTGAAAAATCTCTTCCTTCAGTATAGAAAGACCTTGGGCGATGTCTAATTATTCTTGTCTCTTAATTTGATAGCTTGAAAAATGTTTGTAGTGTTTAAGAATGTCTATGGAAATTTCCTATCCCTGCCACAGATCAAATTGTTTAAATAATGGACACCAATTTAATATTGAACTGTGATAATAGTATCTCATTTGCTGCTGCTTAAGTGATTTCTTTTCCTCTTAACACATGTAGGTCAGGTTACTCCTTTAGTTGAAAAAAATTGTGAATAAAAAGGATGAAGTGGAAGAAAGCCAATTCTACAACAATTTCAGACTTGAAGTAAGACCATTGCATTTCCCAATATTGATTATTGTTCGCTTGATTACAGTGACTCTCTTCAGCTGTTTATTACAATATAGATCATAATTCACAGACTGCATTTGTTCTAAGCTAAAAATAAGTGCAAGAGAGTGGAATGAGGAAGGAGGTAAATGAAAAGTAGCATTTTTGACATCAGTGAATAAGCACTGAGTAAATAATCATTTAGCTTTTCTAAGCATTGTGTTTGACTAATAATATATTGAACTCCTCTTTTCATAAACTTGGATTTCTTAATATGTATATCTTGTGCATTTCCCCCTTTTTTTAAAATAGGAGGTTGAAGACGAATTTTATTTTATTTCTGTCTGATAGGGGAGAAATGGGGTAAACAAAATGGCTGGCAGCAGTAACTGAGATTTGTGGTCTGGAAATAGAAAAATTTATGTTTCTGAAACCTGAACTCAGTCCACCAAGCTATGTTGTTGAACCTTTGATGTGGCTCAGAAAGAAGACCTTCTTTAAGTGAAGTGGGGCCACCTCAGATATCCTGCAGTCCCATGTAATCTTTGTTGACTATTTAGTCAACAGACATTTGAATGACTTCTGGGCTCAGTATGCCCCACTGTGTGCACCAAGCAATTGAGCAAGCTCTGGACCTCAGGGGGCTTCCATTCCAGGAGATAAGTAAGATATGTCTGTAAACCTCTAAAATGCAAGGTAGAAAATGTGGGGTGACAGGAGAGATACATAGATAAAGAAGTCTTAGGAGGGAGACATTTATTTAACAAATGTGTTGAATGCTTGATGGAGACTGGGCACTGTTGGCTTTTATATTGTTCATTCATTCATTTACTCATAAATACGGAGCAATAACTATGCTAGAGGTTGGAAAAAGCCAGATGGTTAAGACATTCTACCATCCCCCAAGTTCAGCCTAATGGGAGAGGGATGGGCCAGGGAAATATGGGAAGGATTACTCCTTACTGAATAGATGCTGATGGAGCATCACCATGGGAGGGATACTCATCTAATCTAAGCGTATAGCTGTGAACAAGCGCAAGGTACCCAGGGATGGAAGGAAGGAAGGGTCATCTCTGTGGCTGATGTTTACAATACCATGCAGGTGAAGCACCTCTCGGCTTAATACAGATTTGTCAAATATTGCAGCAAAAAGGGGCTGGGACACCCCAGAGCAAGGAATAATTTATTCTGCTCTGGAGTGTTCAACAAAGGTTTTACAGAACAGGGGATATTTGATTAGGGTGTTAAAGGAGGAATGGGAGCTTGTTGGGCAGGGATAAGATGAGTCTAGCCAGAGACACCTCATATAAAAAAGACACACATGATTCTTGATGGTGTAGTTAATGTGTAATATTCAATGATTATGGCATGGGAATTACTTTCCCCACTACTCTGCACTTTAGAAAATTTCTGGAAATGGAAGAGGAGTTAGGCTTTACTTTTAAGAATTAATAACCCTAGGACTAGAAAATAGTTTGCTCTGAAACTTGGAAAGCAAATGTTAAATACATTTTCCACCAGGGCAGAAAATGTTTATATCCATTAGTATGCAAAGATTAGGGGTTTAAATTGGATTCACAAGAGATATGCCAGCTTCACATATGTACTAGATTATTTTTTTGCAAATGATGTAGGCATTTTGCCCATAAAGTAGAGTAAGGCTTCTCAATGCAATTGAAAAATGAAGAGAGAAATCTTTGAGAAGGGCCTGTGCATTTCACCTTGAAAACCACTAGCTTAACTATTCAGTAGACATGGTTCCTGTATTTTGGACTCAGCTTTTTATTTTTAACTTTCCTTCCTTTTCCTTCTTTTCCCAGATGTCTCTTGATGTGAAAAGGCAGCTGTTTAACTCCATACATATTTGCCTTATTCTAAATGATCTTATAATTATGGCCAAGATTCCTAGAAGAGGCTACAATGCTTTTAAAGAGAAAAGCGACCCCAAAACAGAAGGGTGTTACAAATTCAAAGCAGAGAGCAAAGAAAACAAAGGAGATAAAGCAAACGTATTTTGCAAGTAAATGTGGCGGGAATCCAGGCACCTGCCAGGTGGAAGTTGTTAGGAGTGATAAAATGGTTATTGACTTAGAATTCATCCATCCTCTCCTGTTTACGTTTGATAAACTGCCAAGTCTAATTCTTCTAGTACCAACTTACCTTTTCTAGTAAATTTCCACTCTCACAGCTGTCCAGTTATATTACTTAGGTTTTTTTTTTTTTAAACTATAGGACTAACCAACATTTCTGTACACTAAATTTTGTTCAGTGGATTCACTTGATTCTCACTGAGGAAGACATTTCTTTGCTATCAAGTACATTAGCAAAGGCCTTGACCACTCCTGTGAATGTCAGTTCTGCTCCCAAACTGCTGTGGGCTCTGGGATTCTCTGGCCATCAGTACTCAAATGCCCCTATCTTCTTTGAGGTGCTGTTGCCTTATTGTCTCCAGGGATATTGTTCCCAGGTCTAAGTGGACTCCCTGAGAGAGAGCATTTAGAGAAAGGGAAGTTGAAGAGTTGATTTCTGACCACGTATAAGTTAATTACAAGAAGCAGCTGTCAAATGCTGCTAATTCAAGGGGAGTGCAGGGATCATGGGGAATGGTGGTAAAAAAACACCATCCCAGGGTATTAAAGCAAGAAAGAAGTGCAGTTTTACATGATTTTGAAAAAGCCCTGGCCATACATTCTGTCCCCTAACTTGGTACCTAGAAGAGCTCATCCCAGTTTTTTAGTAGTTTCTTTTCAAGTCTTTCCAACTTACCTTCCTAATAAACTTACCTTAACTGAGTTAGGATCTTGTCTTACCATCGTGTTTTCTGAGTGCCTGGGTTGTGTGCCCACTGACCCCTTTGTACTTTATAACATTCTTTTCTCCTTACTTGTCCCTGACCTTGTAAAACATTGCCTTCCATCTGCATAGTTTAGATGCCTTCTCACCTTGACCTCTGACACTGGTCTGTCCTATGACGCACCATTCATTGTCCAGCTGTTACTAATAATATAAGTTATTAGGAAAGTGGAAAGTATTATTGATAGTTTTCATTGAGTACCTCCATGTTAAAAACTATGATGCATTAAACAGCATAAACTAAGTGGTCTGTCTTAGTGAAATATTGGTTAATGAGGGAAATTATATAAGAAACAAGATTTTATTAGAATACCTGGGCACAAGTTGATATTCTTGTTTTGACTTGTTTTGTTAACATTTATTATTTTAATGCTTATTTTAAAGGTACCACATCTGAGTTACTTATAACATTCATTTTATCAAATAGTAGTTATTTGATTACATATTTGTCTCTTTTACTATTTTGTGCAATCTTTAAGAGGAGGACTTTCTTATTAATCTTTGCTTACTGAATAATGGTTGAACTTCTGAGAGAGGCAGAGGAAGAGAAAACCCAGGTGTCAGTGATCTCTTCTTCTCATATAAACTTAAGTTTTCAGCATATAACCAACATATCTGCTATAATCAGTTTAATAATCAGCGTATGTGTCCTGAAGCTAATATTTAGGGGTGTGTTTCCCTTTTAACCTGTGTTTTTTTCCTGTGCTAATCACCCTGCTGTCATCCCCTCTCCCCTCCCAGTGAAAGCTTAATTAACATAATAGAAGTAATCACAGATATGTATACATATAACATATCAATATTCCAGGGCTACGGCAGGTCACTGAAAGGGTTGTCTCCTCTCCCGCCTCCAACATTGCCAGGCCTGAGACTTTACAAAGAAACACTTTTCTTTTAAAAAACCTATAAAATGATTTAATGACACAAACCTTTAAAAAAAATAGCAGTATAGAATAAGACTGAGTTGTATTGTTAGGTGTGATTAGTCTTGACAGTGACAGGGAGCCATGGCTGTGGTGGGGACCATCCGCATGGTGTTCAGTGATGTACACACTGTTCCAAGCAGCTGGTGGTGGGAGTAGCCAAGGCCTTATGCTTTCTCATAGTCTCTTTACCTTTGTCCTGTCACCAACCCCACTGGCCCCGGCCCCTCACCTTCTTGGATTACTTTTCCTCTAGCACCTCTTTGAACACATTTAGGATGAAGTTCAGCACTTATGCTGGTTACTCCAGGCTCTTGCCCCACGCTGGCCCTGACTCTGCTCTCTGGCCTTACCTAACTGCCCAGACTGGTGTACCCTCTGTTCCTGAAAGCGCACTTTGGCCTTTCACAGCCTTCTTCCCTCAGAACCTGCCTAAATCCTAGGCACCTCCTAAAGTCAGTTCAGAATTCATCTCCAATCTCTTCCTGGCCTCGGTAGTGGGAAGGCATTATTCCTTTGTTCAACTCTTCACACATCTTACTTACTGGACCCCTTAGTTTGAAATGTGGCAAATAGTAACAGGGATACTTATTTATTATTGCTAGGTGTGACTACACATTCCTAGAGGGCAGAGACTGCCGTAAGTATTTTGTAGCTCCTTTCAGTGCCTGGCCACATTTTTTGTATCTAGTAGACTCTTAATAAATATTTGTTGACTAATTGGTTTTGTGTCCTTTAAGATCAGATGTTTTTAATTAATTTAATAATCAGGGTTTTATTTTTTTTCCCCTCTTGATGTAACATACAAAAGATGGGAAAATCTATTTGGAATGCACTGAGATATAAATAAACAGTAATAAATTATTATAAGCCTTCCAGAATGTTGTTGCTAATCTATGATCTTTTCCTCCATTTGTTGTTTACTTTCCCAAGAAGCAAGAAAAATTTTAATTAGCACTGTTTGTATGTTAGCTCTGGATTGACCTAGAATTCTGTTAGATGCCATCAGTTGTAATTCTTAGACTCCTGTGGTTGAATGTTCCCACTACAACACACTTCTAAGAATCATTTTAATATATTTAACTTACTTTTATCTCCATAATATTTATTTAGTGTTTCTTGTCTTACATTGCAAATGACAGTAATTTAGCTAGTGAATCTGAAATGTGTTATTGTGCTAAAGGCGCATCAAAGATCCTAATTAAGAACCAAGTAAATAAATAAGCCTTTAAAAGAGACTTAAATCTCTTTACAGATTTTCCCAGTGTCATAGTTAGTGGATGAGAACTTTCCCTCTGTTGATAGTGATCCATGGTCACCAGGTCATGTTCTAAGAAGATAGGTTGTACTTGCTAACTTGGCAGATGTCAAATAGTCATTTGTGCTTTGAGGAACATTAGATAGCAATACTTATTTAATTCCATCTTCATATACCCAAAACACTCTTTTGATGAGAGTTTTATTGAAATACAATTCACATACCATACAGTTTGCCCATTTAAAATGTAAATTTTCTCTAAATATAGCATATATATTTATGTGTATTTAGTATATGTTATATATATTTAGTAAAAATATATAAATTCTTAGTATATTTACAATTACACAACCATCACGACAATTAACTTTACAGCATTTTCATCACCCCAGGAAGAAACACAATACATTTAGCTATCATCCTTCAATTTTACTGTTCTTCTTAGCCCTTCATCTAATAATCTGCTTTCTGTTCCTGTGGATTTGAGTTTTTGGACATTTCATATACATGAAATCATATAATATGTGGTCTTTTGTGACCTACTCCTTTCACTTAACATACTGTTTACAAGTTCTGTGCATATTGTGATGTGCATCAGTACTTCATTCCTTTTTATTGCTGAATAATATCCCATTGTTTGGATATACTGCACTTGTTTATCCATTTATCAGCTGTTGGACATTACAGTTGTTTTTACTCTTTTGGCTGTGATGAATAGCACAGTTATGAACATTTGTGTATAGGTTTTAGTGAGAACTTAGTTTTTCATTTTTCTTGAATATATACCTAGGAATGGAATTACTGGGTCATAAGGTAAGTCTGTGTTTAACCTTTTGGGGAACTGCCAGAGTGTTTTCCAAAGTGGTTATATCAGTTTATATTACTGGAAACATTTTTACTATAAGAAAACGGATCACATTAAGATAAAAGGGTTTCTACATTTGCAACCTAGTAAGTGCGTTAAATGCATTTCCGAGTTTCTCCCATTGATATTTTTTTCAAACAACTTTATTGAGGTATAGTTTATATCTAATACAATTTGCCTCATTTTAAAGTGTACACTTCAATGATTTAGTAGGTTTACCAAGTTGTTCATGCATTACGATAATGTGGCAACTGATGCACATCCCGTTGTGTATGCATTTTTATCACTTCAATAAGATCCCTCCTCCCTTTCCCTTTATTTGACCTATTCTTGCTTATTAATTTTGTGACTTGCTGGCCCAAGTGTTAGCTGAGCCAAAGGGCTGAGAAAACTTTGACTAACAAACAAAATTGAGAAACTTCTATCAACTTTATTTTTTTCAAGTCTGAGTATGTTCCCAAACTCATATTACAATTTTGAAGTCCAGATAGCCCTGAAAACTGAAACTTTTTTTGTAATTCACTTCTTGGAAACTTGATCTGAATTAACCTGTGGATATGTATAATATTTATTTATTCTAAATGTGAATAATGGTATATCTTACTACAGAAATATTAATATTTGATTATGGAATGCCGCCCCAGTCTTCACTGGGGGTGATTTCTAACAATTATGTGATACATGTATCATTTTACCTTTCTAAAATCCAAACAGTCCTGAATTAGCATTGTACACCTGGCACCAAAGGTTTCAGATATGGTCTTGGGGACCTGGTTTTAGCAGCCAGGACCTCAGGGCCTTTGCACTTGCTGTTCTTCCTGGAAAACTCTTCCTCCATAGCCTCTGGGCCGCTTCTTGTTATTCAGGTACATACTGATTTTGCAGGGATCCCTTTCCTGACCACTAGAAGCATTCGTGCCCCTGTTACTCCCTATCATGTCACCTTGTTTTAAATCTTCATGGCACTCATCCTTACCTGATGTGATCTAATGCATTTGTTCCTTGCTTGCTATTTCTCTTCCAACATAAGCCCATGAAGGCAGGGATCCTGGCTGTTGATTCACCACAGAGACTCTTAGGAGGCACCGAACAGTGCAATGTGAGGACCATGCCTCCTGGCTGCAGCAGCCTGTCCCTGCTTGGTGTCCTTCTGCTACTGGGCTGATTCTGTCCATGGGGATCAAGTGGAACTTGACCTAAAGGACACTTCTGAGCAGCTGCTAACAGACCACATAAGGCTGCTGCCTCTCCTAACACATCAGAAACTGAATGTTTGGTCTTGACTCTTGTGCCAACTCCCTGTCACCATGGAGACAAGTTCTCTAAATGGTCTCCAGGCCTGAAAAGGAGGATGACTCAGCTGTGAGAGATATTAGACAATTGTCAGTCTTCAGATTGTTTTCTTGTTTCTTCAAAGATTCGCATCCATGTTTGGGGGGCAGGAAGAAAGTTGTGACCAGAACATTAGCCTACTTTTCTCAGATAAAATAGATGGCAGGCATGGTTTCTGATACAGTGCAAAAGATACGAGGGTGTATCATTTCCTCCAATCTAGCTCTTCTGCCCCTCTATTTATACCTGGTTTTAAAGCATAATGCTCATGAGCAAACTGTATGGTATGTGAATTATATTTCAGTGTCAGCCTCTAATCAAGACATCATGATGTCAGTTGATTTGCTTGTTAGATTTGTGTCTTTTCTTAAGGATTAGTTGAGGAGCTGCTAGTGGCCATGGTTACAAGGGCCTGTGTCACTCCAGAGGGCATCCACCTTGGCATCGATGGTCTGAGTCTTTATGCAGTTTAGCCAAGTGGGAGTGTTGTGAATTCCATTCTTCACCCCATAACTCACTTGCTTGGTCACTTTGGGGTGGTCCCTTCACCCCTCTGAGACTGTTTCTCATCTGATGAGGATGTGACAACTCTCCAAGGGCTTATTGTAAAGCTTAAATGGACAAACATTTGTAAAGTACTGGCACAGAGAAGGGCCTTGATTGTGTTCATTCCCATCTTCTACATCTTCCTTGGACTCTTAATTTGCTCAAAATCATTTAGCTCCTTTGGAAAATTAAAGGGAATTTAAAACCCACTAAATCTAAATGTATTTTATGAATTTGCTGAAACTATATAGGCTTGCTAATATTCAGCTGCTTTTGATTCACAAAGTGGAAGTTTTATCTGGTGGAACTCACTACTTCTCTGTGTGTCTATTTTACAGTAAGAAGGGGCTGGGTGTTTGGAGAAAGGCAAGCACAGAATGTCAGTGTGTTGTCCATTTTGTTTGATCCTGTAAGAGCATCGGAAAGTTACAAGAGTCCAAACTGTAGGGCACTGTCGATGAGGAGGGAGTATATGTGAGCAAGGTATGATGAATGTCAAAAGCAGGCATGGTGTACAGATGCATTGCATAAACATTTGAGGGAATTTAAGTTTTTGGTCTTATCTTACTTTTATGTAAAATGGATTTAGTCCTTCATTAGCTCTGTCTTTTTTTCATTAAAAAAAAATCCTTCAATCTTTTACCAGTAGCATGTGTTCATATATCTGCTTACTTGATTGTCATTTTGAAATAAAGTTATAATTAAAGGTTGACAGAAGAGGAAGAGTTGAAGTGGAGAGAGTAAAGTATATGAATAACTTTCCATAAAAATTCAAACCTTCTATGTAATTTCAGTTCATTACCTGGGCATTAAAAAAGGAAGAGCTAGCTTATCCTTTAAGCTGGCTTCTCATCTTTGTAAATTTTAAAATGGTAAGTCTGGTTCCAAAGGGTGAAAATGTCATTCCTTGAATTCAAGAGGAACATATGAGAATTACTTGGGAAAAATAACCAAAAAAAAAAAAATAGAAGAGTTCAAAGCACACATACTTCACACATACTTTATTCAGAATCATCCCTTGGTTTACTCAGCTCCTCATGGACTTAAAAGCTCGTATATACACTGAATCTTGCCCCCTAGGGTTGGTTCCCTTGTTGCCTGGTGTCTTAAGTTGAAGCAGTCATCTTCTTGAAAGCATTGGGCAGGGTTCAGAGTGCTGGCTTCGCAATCTTCTTTCTATCATGGGAGGAGGGCCTTTTTTGAGCACATTGAAGCAAGGGACGTGCGTATAATGTTTGGGGACCAGGATCATGGTAATAGTCTTATTTGTCGTTATTCATTCTTTATTTCATTTGAAATGAGCTTCACACATAAGGACATTTGGTTGACTTTACCATAGAGGAGTAAAAGTCAGCTTGGTCTGATATCCCACGGTTCTTCAAAAGATAAGAGTGACCCAGGCCATTTTTGTTTTTCAAGGGTCCCAGTCTGTTATGAAATGAAGAAATGACAAAAGATAGTTGAAAAATGCGGTATATTTTAAATAGTTACATTTAACACACTACTATTTTTTAACAAAGAGTGCCTATACAGTTTAATGAACTCTTTCCAAGAAAATAAAGGCTACAGAAAGAAAAATTATAATGCACAATAGGTGTGTGGTCCAGGAAAGGGATGCAAATTAAAACAACTGCTCCTTCCAGTGCTGTGGTTTCTCTGTGACTATACCTATGATCTCTTTGGGAGATTACTGTAGAAGGTCTAAGTTTAAGACTCTTTAAATTGGAGGCCTGGGCCGAATTGCTTTCTGGATCCTGGTGAGGATCCCAGAGCTACCCTGAGCAGGGAGCTTCCCACCACAGTTCTTATTACTGCTTTTTCTACTGTGAGCATGTTTTCATCTTAAAAACCTTCCTTTACTCTGCATTCCCTTCCTGTTATGCTCCAAATCTCTCCCCTTTCTCCCTCCTTCTCCCCTTCCTTCCTTCCTTCCTCCCTCCCTTCCTCTCTCTCTCTCCCCCTCTTCTCTCTCCCTCTCCCCCTCTCTCTTTCTCTCTCTCTCTCTCCTTCCCTTCCTTCCTTCCAAGTTTTTTGATATAGAAGTCTGGATTTTTTCCCCAACTTGCATGCTTCTCATTTCTCTGCTCTCGTACTTTGGCCTCTGCCCCTACCTCTGCTCTGAAAGAGTTCTTCCACAGTTAACCCTGTGCACCCAGTCACGTTTGATCAGAAAAACAAAAAATCCTTTAGGTATTCCAAGTAGGCAGGGATTTAATTTAGGGAATTAAAAGCTCACTTGATAGTTGGAAGATCTAGGGGCATGAGGGTGAGGGAAGCTGCTGCTCAAGTTCAAGGATTCAGGAAGTGCTGTGGTTCCAGGGAGCTACCACCAGTGGTCTCTGCCCTCTGCAGGCCCAGTGGATAATTCTCCGAAGGGCATCTGGATGACACTGGAAAAACACATCTGCCATCTGCAGATGCCCACATACTTGCCCATTGCTTCAACTGGAGAATATTGGTGTCTCCTCTTTTTTACCTTGCAAATCTCTCAAGATTCTAAGCTAAAGCCCTGGTGGCAAGGAGCACTGGAACATACAGTTTCCAGGCCTTCAGCCCCTGCCATAAAAGGGAGCTGCTTAGATGGTGCTGAGAATCAACATGCACCATTCAACCCTTTCCACCATTGTATTACTCGGTCTTTCTGTGAGATTTTGCAGTACCTGCCTGCCCACTTCTTTCCTTGAATGCTCCAACTGAGCTCCAACTCCCTCTCTGACCATTCCTGCATATCTCCTGGGTTGCGGTAGTGGTCAGTAGCACCAAACTAGTTAACCATTACTCTGTAGTCCACCCGCTCTCTGTGTCCCACTGGCCTCTAAGTCTTGTAGATTCTCTTTCCTAAATAGCTTTAGCCTTCTCTACAATCTTTCTCTTTATTGCCTTGGACCCCCTTTTGATAATTTTAAAAGTGAGATAATGTCAATACTGTTCAGTTGTTTAAAACTCTCTAGCCTCCTTTCTCAGTGCCCCTGCCCCCGCCCCCATGCAATCCTGCCTCCACCCCATATACTGAACTACTTGTAATCACTTGAACATGTCGTGTTCCCTTTTGCCTGGGGGCCTTTGCAGTGCAGTTTCCTTATCATGGAATGTCCTTCCTCTGTTTTCTGGGCTAGCTCTTTTCTTTCAGGTCTCAACATAGATGGGGAACCTCCTTGTACCCCTGGAGCCTGGTCTAGTTAATCTTTCAGTGGGTTTCCATTGTATCCCTTGCTCCCTCCCCTTTATCACATTGAATTGTGGTTGCCTGTTTGTCTTTTTCCTTCCCTAGACTGTGACGTCCTCAGAGGAAGAGCTGCATCTTATAAACTTTCTATTCCCAGTCAGACACAGCCCCTGGCACACACACAGTAGGGCTAACAGATATTTCATTTGCTCCATGGCTGTATTTTGAGCTTTGGCTGTGTACTTAGCACTGTTTTGCCATGAAGCAAGTCATCATTTTGTTGGTGATGGAGTGGGGATTGTATCTCTGAGGAGTCATTATTTGAGCTGTAGAATGAATGACGAGGAGGGGGGCAAACATCCAAGGGTCTGGGAGAAGAATTGACACATTCTTGGTCAAGAGAACAGTAACAGTGACAGAGACAAGTTTGTGGTGGTTTGGGGCTAGAAAGATGGTTGGGAGTCTAAGGCTGGTGGGGATGGGGAGGAGCTGAGGGTGCAAGGCCAGATTTTGAAGATTAATGGGAAGTCACTGGTAGGTTTCCACAGGTGAATGATGCCATCAGAATTATCCTTAAAAGTCTCCTCCTGGCAACCATGTAGCGAGTGACTTTAGGGCTTTGAACAGAAGTTGGAGACCTATTAGAAGGCTGGGGTGTCCAGGAAAGGGATAGCTCTGGCTTTGACTGGGGCTGTAGGAGTGAAGGTGATGATAAAAGTAGTGAAACATGGGGCATATTTTTGGAGGGAGAGCCCACAGGAATCATGATGGATTGAGATATTTGTGGAATAAGTGGCATTAAAGAGAGTGGTTTTGTTGCTTTAGTCTCTCTTTGTTTCAGATTTATCCCCTTCTGATTTTTTCAACACTGCTACCAGATTAAAGATGACTTAAATTTCAGAACTGATCATGTTGCTTTTATGCCCAGTCAGATCTCTTCAGCTCCTTATCCCTATTGCTGCACACAGACATAGTATTACTTGGCCTTGCTAATTGCCCTGGCTCACGTGAATCCCACTTGCCTGCCTCTTTGCAGCCTTCCCCCTCACACCACTGACCTTCCCCATTCCAAACCATCTCCAGCTCTGCACACATGAGCTCCTACCTTGGAGCCTTTGTTGTTCCTTCTCCTATCATTTCTCTTGGCCACTTGGCTGACTTCCACTATCCTTTAACTCAGGCTCACTGTCGCGTCATTTATGAAACTTCCCTCACACTGGTGCCCCATTCCCTGGCAGTTATCTGTTCCTTGCTTTGAGTTTTTCATAACACTTTAAGCCTTTCTGCCCTTTGGTTTCCCCATGTATAAAGTTGGGATACTATCTGTGCTTTCCTGTGTAGGATGATTGTGAGTATTAACTAGATTAATTGACTAAAGAGCTTATAACAGTTTGGCACTGGGATAGTAAGTGTGAGACTGAATAATTGTTTGCTGTTATCACCTTTTGGGGCCTCCTATGATGGCCCACATACACTGTCTAATTACTTGCTTCTCCTCCCAACTGTACGATGAAGGTGTCATCTTCATGGCCCAAGCCTCTAACATAATTCTTCTCATATACCTGATCATCAGTAGCATTGTCTTGTCATCATCATCAACAATAATAAGAGCTGTGATGAATGGATATTCACTGTGTACCAAGAACTTTTGCCCATAGTACTCTCATGAAGTTGCTGGAGGCAGGATTCAAAGTCAGGTGTGTGACCCCATAGCCTGCTTTTGGACCATCATGATATGTTCCCTCCCAAACTGAAGTTGCCTGGTAAACATCTGGATGGATGGATAGAAGGAAATAGTAGAGACAGAATTGAAAATAGCTTTTCCTTTGCATCACATTTACATAAAAGTCCATCTTGAGTAGGTAAAGTCTGACTAGACATGGAAATTGTTCCATATTTCTCCATTTTCAAGGAGAAAGAGAATTTTCCTTCCCTGGCTATGGTTGCAGCCCAGGAGCTGGAAGCTGCCTGCCACACTCATTATCCTGTTCCATGTCTCACAGGGACCATCCATCAAAGGAGCTTGCTTTGGCAAACAGCTTAGTTTCTGTGTTTGTGCCATTCTGAGGACATCAGTCAAACCTTTGATTAAGACCCTTGCTTCATTCCGTTTACAGCCTCACTGATCACAGATTTTGCCTCTGAAGCTGAAAAAGGTAATGGTGGATCCTAAAAGCCAGTCCTTAAGAAGCAGGTGCACAGCCTTGTACTTGAGAACACAAGGTTTGGAGTCCTTTCTTTGGCAGGAGAATTAACTTTCACATAACCTCCATGTAACTGTGAACTTGAGGAGTTGTTCCAAGTTCCCTCCACGTGCAAGCCAACTGTGGGAGGAACAGACTTTGTGGTCTTTTCTTGTTCCAGTCAAGCTGTGTTATGCCTGAAAATCTTATCTTCTCCCCTGCCCCATCATCATACTATCTTACATTTGTGTGGAATTTTTCAGGAAATGTGTTTTGTGTACATTTTCATCAAATTGACACATGATGATAAAGATGATGTTATTTCAGTTCATCGGATAAGAAAACCAAGACTCAGAGGACTTAAGATTTTCCCAGAGTCAAGGAACTCTGTGAAGTCTGCTCTGATTCCCAGAGGGCTCAGCCTCACCCAGAGAGGTGCTCTCTTCAGTACTTCAGTACGCGCCAACCAGAATTGGTGATGATAGTAACCAGGGCAGCCTGGGTTGCTGTGGAGAATGAGGGACCTTTGGTCCCCGTGTCCCTAAAACATAAGGCTAGAAGTATAGGACAGCAGCCTTGCAGATCCCGCTTCCTCCAGGCAGACTTCTGGATCCCCGTATCTCCTATCACCTTGACTCCGGGTTCAGGGTGTTCCTCCAGCATCACGCATTTCCCTCAAGCACAAAACTTCTTCCACACGTATGCAGCTGCCTGTCTCCTCCACTGGATGGTAGCAGAATGAGGTCCTGCCATCCCTGTAGCTCCAGTGAACCTGCCTAGCTCTCAAAAGACACTCCAAACACGTTTGTTGAAGCAAGGAATGGAGACTGTTCTTTTTATACTGGTCTTGAGGAAGCTACATTGTTTCTCAGACTGTATTAGCGAGGCTAAAGATGAAGAACCAGTCGAGACAAGTGAGAAGACCTCTCTGAACACAGGTCCTTTCCCTAAGTGCAGCCAAGAACAGCCTAGCCTGGGATAATCCTCTCTCCAGGGCAGCCGGCAAGTCCCGTGTGCCTGCCACCACCCTTCCACCCAAACCTGTCTGTTATTGGTCTTAGAAAGAGCCCTAAAATGAAGTAAAGCATACAGGAAAAAAATTTTTTTCCCAGAGTCAAGTAGCTACTGAATATGAAGACTTGTATTCAAATCCTTGCCCTTGGGCTCTGAGACTATTCTTACTCTACTGGACTATAATGTTTAAAAGACCAAAAGCTTCTTGAGAGCCAAGACTAAATCATCTCCTTCTTAGTGTCCCACTCAGTTCTTGCTATTCTGGTTACTTAATAGGTCCTCAGCAAATACTTATTAAACCAAATTGAACAGAAGAGATAGAAACTTGTTGCTACATCCAGGATTGGAAACTCTGTAAGATGGACATTCTCTCTGGGACTATCTCCTTCTTAACTTGGCTGCACCTTATCTTGTCTTTCTTATTTTAAGCGAGGTGTTCCCATCTTTCTCAGCTAGTTGGACAATATCTTCAATGTTGTGACATTGTGGGTTCCAGTCAAAACCTGAGTCAGCCCTGGAAAAATGTAATTAAGGGATGGAACAGAATTTTATTCACCACTGTAAAGCCCTCAGGTGATGTCCATTGTGTAAAACAAAAGTTCATCTTCAAACTTAAATCATGTCATAGTTCCCTTCATCCTGGACTTGTCCCCTCAGGAAGTTAATGGCAGTTCCATTGCCCACAAAGGAAATAGTTCAGTTATGTTGAAAGTGAAGGGTTCTGAGGGGACTTTACAAGATTTATGGTCAAATAGTTTTGATTCTGGTAATCTAACTCTAAACCTCTCCCAAGAGGACTATATAAGCAGACCATTCTTTAAAATTTAGAATCATTTGGAAGAATTTACTTGGGCTGATATATAAGGTTGTCTTTTCTTCCTGTCTCCTCCCCAGCTACCTTGGCCCTAGGGTAGACTTTTGAGCAAAGTTTGGCTGTCTCTACCTTCAGTAGCTTTGTAAATGTTACATTTTGGCAAATGCCGGCTTAGATGTAGACAGAGATGGCTTTGGTTTGGAAATTGGCCAATCATGTTGGTAACGTATTAATTTAATCAACCTCAAATTGATAACAGGTATCTCCTGTAGAAACAAAGATAATTTTTTATTGATTGTGATTGAGTCTTCTGATGTAAATACTAGGTTTATTTTGTCTTGTAACAGGCTAGGGTAGCCCTATACAATCTGAAGGAGACAGGAAGGGGATGGGAGTGGAGGAAGGGAAGAGAACTCCCCACGAACACACACAAGATGTGTTTGCTCTATTGTCCTGTTACCCACTTTCTCTGGAAAATTTATAGATTAGCTTTTATAATCCACTCTGAAATGTTTGCTGTTTTTAAAGAAGAAGCAATCTTTGCAGCTTTCAGGCAGAAGGTCATTTTACAGAAAATGTTCATTCATGTGCAACAAAGCTTATTTCTTCTACAGGAACAAAGAAATAATGAAGTCTCCTTAAAAGTTGTTTTTCTGTAAAGAAACAATCATCTTGATAGTTGGTGATTTATACATGCCTTTTCTATTAGAACTGAAAAGTGAAAACATTTGTATCAGTAAGAACTACTGAATATTATTAAACTCTCAGGTATGATTCTAACTGCAGTTTCAGCGTTTCAGAGTAGGCGGGAAAGACTGTCTTAGATTTCTTCTTGTCTAATTGATGTCCATCTCTCCAAGTTATTCCTTTTGCTCTGGTTTATTGCCTGATGGTCAGCCAGCCATTGATGTGGCCTTTCTGTAGGTCTCTGAGATCCAGCTGTTTCTAGAACAAAGTCCTGGAAGTTTTCTTGTCTCCAAAAAACTTTGCAGTGTTTCCACTGGCTGGGATACTCTTAGCACCTTTCCTTCTTCTGGAAGAACCTCCTGTTTTCTTTTAGGGTCCAGATTAAATGCCCCTTCTTCTGGGAAGCTTCCTGGCCTGTTATTTAGCATCATTTGCCACTTACCCATTTATATTGAAATAGCTGTTTTCCTTGTGCATGTCTTCCACCCTTCTGTAAACCACCTCATGATGTTCCATGGCTCACTGGTGATACAAGTCCTTCAATTACTCTAGCTACAAAAGCAGCAAAGATTAATCTACGCTGTTACAGAGTGATAAAAACTATCCCAAGAACAGAAGGGAAGGGGTTTCAACACCAGAAGGAATGAAGATATAAATTTAAATATCTTACTTTTTCCCCCCAACATAATTGTTCTTAAACTGTTGGTTTCTGACTCTTCATACAGGAGAGGAAGGTTTGAAATTAGTTCCTGGGAATAAATCAGTCTCATTTTGTCTAGATTTCTGGACACATCTTTTGATGCACTGATGGCATTTAATGAGAACAGAGATTTTTCATTTTATTTCTGAAATCAATTGAGTTTGAAGTATGTGACTGTAGAGGAGACCTGGGTTTCCTCTGTTCCTACCTCTTCAGACAGACAGCATGTCAAGTTCAAGTCCTGCCATGTAACATGGTGCTAGAAAGAATAGTATTCACCCAGCGTACACACTGATTGGCAAAATATGTAACTCTTACTCCATCAAACTAGTCGAGTGCCACACAGGGTGTGCTTGTGACAGTAATTATTACTTCTTGATCACTCCATTGGTTGCATTTCTACCTGTTAGCTCTTGTTGATTTGAAGGAATACTCACGTGAACTCTTATTCTGGTATTAATGACATTTCAGTAACTAGCTCTAAATTAATTATCAGTACAGCCCAAATCCATGTTAATGATTACAGATTTCCTTTGGAATCCCCTCAATTAAATTTAAGCATTAATTGAGAAAGAATTTTGTATTCATTTAAAAAAATGGCAATAAAAACCTAGTAAGGGTATTAAATGTGTCCTTGCAAAACATGAAAATCGCCAAACATATTAAGTAAAATCTTCATTAAATTCCAGTATCCCATGATAACAATATTTACAAGCCAAAGCTTTTTAGCTTTAACGTGAGAAATAAAAATAACGTTTTTCTTTGCTTTACATATGGTTTTTATATTTCTTTTTTGTTTTAAGGATTTTTGGCCATGGTTGCTCTCCTCCAATTTTAGGGATTTTTATGAAAGAAAGAAAGAAAAGAAAAAAAAAAGAAATACAAATAGAACCAAACATAATTTTCTTCTTCTGATTTTTTTTACTTTGAGTTGGTATCCCATTTTCCCTCTTCTGGACCATGACAGAAAATGGGACCTTTCCTACGTCTTCAACCCTAGCCTTGATTTAAGTGTTTAGGTGGAGACAGGAGACTATGCATTCTGTATTGTTGCATTGGTATACATGGAGTCATTGTAACAAGAAATAAAATGTGACTTTAAATGAAATGCTTTAATATCCCTGCTATTCCTCTTGGCAGTTTTACTTTCACCACAGCTATAAATACTATCCACAGTCCATGGCTGCTAGCATTTCTTATATATAAAGATAGGTTTTGTTTGTATTTATTCCACTAAAAGGGAAGAATTATTTAGAAATATTGAAAGCCAGTGTTATGTACATCAACTGATGAATAATGTACATCAACTTTTTAGCTTTTAGGTGCTTTGCTCCAAGGCCAGGATGTATGTTCCACTATATTGTTATCATTTTTATTGGTGTAAAAAAATGTTTGGTCATTAAGGGGGAGAGAGAATCTGTGGACAAAACTACTGTTTTCCCTTACCTCAAAATTCAATTTCGAATACTAGTCTTCAAAGCCCTTTTTATTTCTAGTATTCAGTTTTAATTAAAACCCACATTCAAAATTCTGTAATCCCATCTGCAGATCCAAAAGGGGAATTCATACAAGAGAAAATTAGCTTATTATTATTAAAAGAACCCTGCCTTCCTAATAGATATAATAGAGTAACAGTTTTCCTCAGGTTCAGTGGCAGTTCCTTGTGTGGTAACTAAAATATTAGCACATGTAGATTAATTTTTCTTGCCTGCAAGTACTAATCAAACTTATTTTAAAAACATCTTTAATTTGACTTACATGATAAGCGTATTTGCTCAGAAAGTGACATTCTAGGCTGTTATTTTCTATTGGCAAGCATCAAAGTTGGAAGTTGAGTGATTTTAATTTTGTTAATAATGATTTAATTTATTTTTAAATTCTTAACAATAGGAACTTTGTCCCCAGGATTCTGTTTTAGGTAAATTTATGGCACGTGATTTCCTTCTTAAATAACATTTCTTTTAATTCATTTATCTCTTTTTTTTTTTTTGAGTATTTCAGAAGAAAGATCATCTATGCTTTCTTCTTTCCAAAAGGACATAGTTCTTGATGTGTGGTTTGTATTTATCATTGTGCGTAACAGCTGAGCCTGTTCTTGGAGGGGGTGGTTTCCCCTGAATTCTCCCATAAAAAGTAGGCCTGTCTCCCGTTGGCATCAGAGAGCAGGTTTGGATAACTCCATGGTATCAAGTGTATGTCCTTTCAAAGAGCCCTGTTGCAAGAGTACTTCCTTTCTTCACATGAGATAATATTATGTGTGGCTGCCAGTTGACTGTCTTCTTCTGAATCATATTTCCTAAAGCTCTGTAGTGAGCATAATGGGAAAATATCTTAACGGTAACAAGAAATGTGTGAGATAAATTAGGTTAAAAAAATAACTTGAAAATGAACATATAAACTGGCCAGCAGGATTCAAATTCTCATGGATTCAGTTCTCCACACAAAGAACAGTGTTCTGGCTGATTTCAGTGATTTGTACAATATTATTGAATTGTTTCCAGTGTGCTGTCTTCTTGTGCCCCATGACTTGCATTGCAGTATTTGTAGTTAAAATACATTTCATGTTACGTAATACACAAATTTGTTACTGGCATGTATGTGTGAATGTTAATTGTTAAAATAAAATGTTATATATGAAATGCATTTCATGCTATGGTCTTTCATGATGATTTCAGCTTGCCTATTATTTCCATCTTGTTCTCTTATTTGTTGGTCCTATCCTAATTTACTGTTATTTACATTTCCAGTTCTTCATTTTTAAAGTGTTATCTGGCTCGATCATTGAGAGATTTTATTTTGTTCTTATCTTTTGTTTATTTGTGCATTTTATTAAAATTTCATCTCTGGGTTCTCAGAGTGAAAAAAAATCAACTGTGACTTAAGTAAATACACAATCAAATGAATGGCCTTTTTGATATGTAAGTGTTCAGATATGCATAATATTTATTATACACACTATAAAGCTCAATATGTAAATAATTTCATTGTATAGATGAATACATGCATAGAAATTCTAAATCTGTTACAATGACGGAGAAAATAAGCTCTCACAAACTCACAGATTTCTTAAGTCAGTGTCAGTCATTTATCTGTCAGGGTCCACATTCATACATTTGCAAATTGTGTCATGTGATCACAGGAGGCTAACAAGCTTATTGACTAGAATGATTCCAAGAAGACCATGACCCACTGAAAGCTGACCCAATGAAAGTTTGAGGCCAGTGTGTCCAGTCTATGTAGATAGTGTCTCTCCTTATTTTTCTTTTTCTTTGTTTCTCATCCTCTTCATTTTATGCCTCTCTTCTTTATTTTATGTCTTATAGTGGAAATACATATGTATACAGATTTTAAAAAGATAAATGAGAGTTGAGAAACCTTGAAGGATTTGTGGAGTTCATTGATCAAGGCACAGGGTTGAGGGAGAGTCTGGGATGAGTGCTGTCTTTAGCCAGCAGCTCTCAAACATTAACAGCTTCTGAATCACCTGGAGGGCTTGTTAAAATGGATTGCTGGGCTCAGCCTCAGAACAGATTCTGTAGGACTGGAATGGGGCCTGAAAATGTGCATTTCTAACAAGTTGTCAGGTGAAATTGATGCTGCTAGCGGGGGACTCCATTTTGAGAACTACTGGTCTGGGGCCACCTTTTCTTGTGTTTGGGATAAGGAAACCAAGAATCAGAGAAGGGAAGGGCTTGCCCAAGATTTCACAATAGTAGGGTGTTTCATCTTCACTAGAATTAGATCTGGGTCTTCTGCCCCTTGCGCTGTAATGTTCTTTTGAGTTCTGTTCTTCGACTGATTAGGGAAGGAGGAGCCCCTTCCTGACTACCTGAAGAGAGTGTGGGAAACCAAATTGGCCACCTCTCCCAGATTCCAGTCTGTGGGCAGCACTGTCTCTGGCTGGCCTGTCTCTTTCTTTGTATGTCCTGTGGAGAGAGAGAGCTTTAGTGCTCTGTACTGGTGCCTAAGTTATCCAAATATATTTCAGTCCTTCATTTCCATGTCCAATTTAATAATTATTCATGAAATATTTGTCGATTTGTGATCATTTAGAGATTAATACTAATGTCATCATTTTTGAAACATGGCCTACTAAACTCAGTTCTGTAATATGTCATGAAAAAGCAAGTTAAAGAGCATAGGCTACAAGAATAACTGTGGGAAAAAATAAAAATGATTGAATTTTTTACTTGGATCTAAGGTTTTGCTTTTAGTTAAATAAAATTTCAGTGAAATATTATTTCACTAAATGAGTTTTCTGCAATGTCATCTAGCCTACATTTTCATGATAGGAGGTAACTTATTGTTGGAAAATTCAATTAGAGATTAAATGATTCGATTTGACTCGTTGTTAAATGGAATTTCATGAAAATGTTCTCATAATAGTATGAATTGGATGAATTAGTTGAATTTAGTTGCCTAAGGAGAAAAACAAGAGTTGTGTATTTACAGGTGTTGCTTATTAATTTTAGTGATTTTCTTATTGGGATGCATATGTCAAAATGGCATTGATATACCATTAAATTCAAACACTGTCACCTGATTATTATGTACTTTAACTGGATGCAGAAAAAATTGACCTTAAATGATTGAGGGAATTAAAATAAGTATTCTTTTTTTAAACATTTTTTATTGATTTATAATCGTTTTACAATGTTGTGTCAAATTCCAGTGTAGAGCACAATTTTTCAGTTATACATGAACATATATATATGTATTCATTGTCACATTGTTTTCTCTGTGAGCTACCATAAGATCTTGTGTATATTTCCCTGTGCTATACAGTATAATCTTGTTTATCTATTCTACAATTTTAAAATCCCGTCTATCCCTTCCCACCCTCCACCCCCTTGACAACCACAGGTTTGTATTCTATGTCTATGAGTCTATTTCTGTTTTGTATTTATGCTTTTGTTTTTGTTTTTTATATTCCACATATGAGCAATCTCATATGCTATTTTTCTTTCTCTTTCTGACTTACTTCACTTAGAATGACATTCTGCAGGAGCATCCATGTTGCTGCAAATGGCATTATGTTGTCGGTTTTTATGGCTGAATAGTATTCCATTGTATAAATATACCACCTATTCTTTATCCAGTCATCCGTTGAGGGACATTTAGGCTGTTTCCATGTCTTGGCAATTGTAAATAGTGCTGCTATGAACATTGGGATGCAGGTGTCATCCTGAAGTAGGGTTCCTTCTGGATACAAGCCCAGGAGTGGGATTCCTGGGTCATATGGTAAGTCTATTCCTAGTCTTTTGAGGAATCTCCACACTGTTTTCCATAGTGGCTGCACCAAACTGCATTCCCACCAGCAGTGTAGGAGGGTTTCCCTTTCTTCACAGCCTCTCCAGCATTTGTCATTTGTGGATTTTTGAATGACGGCCGTTCTGACTGGTGTGAGGTGATACCTCATTGTAGTTTTGATTTGCATTTCTCTGATAATTAGTGATATTGAGCATTTTTTCATGTGCTTATTGATCATTTGTATGTCTTCCTTGGAGAATTGCTTGTTCAGGTCTTTTGCCCATCTTTAGATTGGGTTGTTTGGTTGTTTCTTATTAAGTCGTATGAGCTGCTTATATATTCTAGAGATCAAGCCTTTGTCGGTTTCATTTGCAAAAATTTTCTCCCATTCCGTAGGTTTTCTTCTTGTTTTATTTCTGGTTTCCTTTGCTGTGCAGAAGCTTGTAAGTTTCATTAGGTCCCATTTGTTTATTCTTGCTTTTATTTCTTCTAGGAGAAAATTTTTGAGATGTATGTCAGATAATGTTTTGCCTATATTTTCCTCTAAGAGGTTTATTGTGTCTTGTCTTATGTTTATGTCTTTGATCCATTTTGGGTTGATTTTTGTGTATGGTGTAAGGGAGTGTTCTAGCTTCATTGTTTTACATGCTGCTGTCCAGTTTTCCCAACACCATTTGCTGAAGAGACTGTCTTTATTCCATTGTATATTCTTGCCTCCTTTGTCAAAGATGAGTTGACCAAAAGTTTGTGGGTTCATTTCCGGGCTCTCTATTCTGTTCCATTGGTCTATATGTCTGTTTTGGTACCAATACCATGCTGTCTTGATGACTGTAGCTCTATAGTATTGTCTGAAGTCTGGGAGAGTTATTCCTCCAGCCTCTTTCTTTCTCTTCAGTAATGCTTTGGCAGTTCTAGGTCTTTGATGGTTCCATATGAATTTTATTATGATTTGTTCTAGTTCTGTGAAATATGTTCTGGGTAATTTGATAGGGATTGCATTAAATCTGTAGATTGCCTTGGGCAGTGTGATCATTTTAACAATATTGATTCTTCCAATCCAAGAGCATGGGATATCTTTCCATTTTTTAAAGTCTTCTTTAATTTCCTTCATCAATGGTTTATAGTTTTCTGTGTATAATTTTTTCACCTCCTTGGTTAGATTTATTCCCAGATATTTTATTACTTTGGGTGCTATTTTAAAGGGGATTGTTTCTTTACTTTCTTTTTCTGTTGATTCATCGTTAGTGTAAAGAAATGCAACTGATTTTTGAATGTTAATCTTGTAACCTGCTACCTTGCTGAATTCTTTGATCAGCTCTAGTAGTTTTTGTGTGGACCTTTTAAGGTTTTCTATATATAGTAACATGTCGTCGGCATATAGTGACACTTTTACCTCTTCTTTTCCAATTTGGATCCCTCTTATTTCTCTCTCTTGCCTGATTGCTGTGGCTAGGACTTCCAGGATTGTGTTGAATAGGAGTGGTGATAGTGGGCATCCTTGTCTTGTCCCAGATTTTAGTGGGAAGCTTTTGATTTTTCACCGTTGAGTACTATGCTGGCTGTAGGTTTGTCATATATAGCTTTTATTATGTTGAGATATGTTCCCTCTATACACACTTTGGCGAGAGTTTTTATCATAAATGGGTATTGAATTTTATCAAATGCTTTTTCTCAATCTATTGAGATGATCATGTGGTTTTTGTCCTTTCTCTTGTTGATGTGATGTATTACATTGATTTGTGTATGTTGAACCAGCCTTGTGTCCCTGGGATGAACCCCACTTGGTCATGATGTATAATCTCTTTTATGTGTTGTTGGATTCTATTTGCTAATATTTTGGTGAGGATTTTGGCGTCTATGTTCATCAGTGATACCGGCCTATAATTCTCTTTTTTTTTGTAGTGTCTTCGCCTGGTTTTGGTATCAGGGTGATGGTGGCTTCATAGAATGAGTTTGGGAGTATTCCCTCCTTTTCAGTCTTCTGGAAGAGTTTGAGAAGGACTGGTATGAGTTCTTCTTTGTATGTTTGGTAGAATTCCCCAGTGAAGCCGTCTGGTCCTGGACTTTTATTTGTAGGGTGGTTTTTAATTGCTATTTCTATTTCATTTCTAGTGATCGGTTTGTTCAAGTGGTCTCTTCTTGATTCAGTCTTGGTGGACAGTATGTTTCCAGAAACTTGTCCATCTCCTCTAGGTTATCCAGTTTGGTTCCATATAGTTTTTCATGATATTCTCATATGATATTCTGTATTTCTATTTTATTTGTTGTAATTTCTCCATTTTCCTTTCTTATTTTGCTGATTTGTGCTCTCTCTTTTTTCTTCTTTGTGAGTTTTGCCAGAGGTTTGTCGATTTTATTTACTTTTTCAACAAACCAGCTTTTGGTTTGGTTGATTTTTTCTATGGTCTTGTTAATCTCTGTTGTATTTATTTCCTCCCTAATCTTTATAATTTCCTTCCTTCTGCTGCCTTTTGGGGCTTTTTGTTCTTTTTCTGATTCATTCAGCTCTTGGGTTAAATTGTTTATTTGAGATTGTTCTTTTTTGAGGAAGGCCTATATCGCTATAAACTTCCCTCTTATCACTGCCTTTGCTGTGTTCCATAGATTTTGACTGGTTGTGCTTTCATTGTCATTTGTCTCAAGGTATTTTTTAATTTCAGCTTTGATTTCCTCATTGACCCATTGTTTTTTTAATAACATATTGTTTAATCTCCATGCTTTCCTTTTTTTCTCCTTTGTTTCTCTGTTGTTGATTTCTAGTTTCATGGCATTGTGGTCAGTGAAGATGCTTGAGATAATTTCTATCTTCTTAAAATTGTTGAGGTTTCTTTTGTGCCCAAGTACATGATCAATCCTGGAAAATGTTCCATGTGCACTTGAAAAGAATGTATATCCTATTTTTGGGGGGTGTAATGCTCTGAAAATATCCACCAAATCTAATTTTTCTATTGTATTATTTAATTTCTCTGTTGCCTTATTTATTTTCTGTCTGGAGGATCTGTCTAGTGATGTTAATGTGGTGTTAAAATCTCCAACTATGATTGTATTGCCATCAATATCCCCCTTTATCTCTGTTAGTAATTGTTCTATGTATTTAGGTGTTCCTATATTGGGTGCATATATATTCACAAGTGTAATATCCTTATCTTTTATCACTCCTATAATCATTATAAAATGTCCTTCTTTATCTTTCTTTATGGCCTTTGTTTTAAAGTCTATTTTGTCTGAAATCAGTACTGCAACACCTGCTTTTTTGGCTTTTCCATTTGCATGGAATATCCTTTTCCATCCTTTCACTCTCAATCTGTATGTGTCCTTCTCCCTAAAGTGGGTCTCTTGTATGCAGCATATTGAGGTTCTTGCTTTATTATCCAGTCTGCCACTCAATGTCTTTTGACTGGAGCATTTAGTCCATTAACATTTACAGTAATTAATAATAGATGTGTGTTTATTGCCATTTTGAACTTATCTTTGCAGTTGATTTGGTATTTCCTCTTTGTTCCTTTCTTCTTCCTTTTGTGGTTTGGTAATTTTCCTTTGTGTTATCATGGATTTTATTTAATTTTTGTGACTCCCTTGTAAGTTTTTGGCTTGTGGTTACCCTTTGTTGTAAATCTATTGGCCCATTACTGTAACTGTTTTTATTAAACTGATAGTAACATGATCTCAAACCCATCCTACCGAGAACAAAAAATTTAAAAAAGAAAGAAAGAAAGAAAAAATTCTGTATTTCCCTGCCTCCCTCTCCCACTCTCAATGATTTGTATGTCTTCTTTTATAATTTCGTGTTTATTTTATTTGTAATTCTTGAGTTATCACCTTTCCAGTTGTGAGTTTCTCATTTTTGTAGCTTTTCTATTTAGAGTAGACCTTTCAATATTTCTTTTAGCATGGGTTTAGTGTTGCTAAACTCCTGCAGCTTTTTCTTGTCTGTGAAATTCTTTATCTTTCCTTCTATCCTAAAGGATAGCCTTGCTGGTTAAAGTATCCTAGGCTGCCTTTTTTTTTTTTTCATTCAGGGCTTTGAATATATCTTGCCATTCCCTTCTGTCCTGTACTGTTTGTGTAGAGAAATCAGCTGAGAGCCTTATGGGGGTTCCCTTGTAACTTACTCTTTGCTTTTCTCTTGCTGCCTTTAGAATCATTTCTTTATCCTTGACTCTGGCCATCTTCTTTCTTTCTCTTTTTTTTTTAATTATTATTATTTTTTTAACATTTTTTATTGATTTATAATCATTTTACAATGTTGTGTCAAATTCCAGTGTTCAGCACAATTTTTCAGTTATTCATGGACATATACACACTCATTGTCACATTTTTTTCTCTGTGAGTTATCATAACATTTTGTGTATATTTCCCTGTGCTATACAGTGTAGTCTGTTGTACAATTTTGAAATCCCAGTCTATCACTTCCCACCCTCCACCCCCCTGGTAACCACAAGTCTGTATTCTCTGTCTGTGAGTCTATTTCTGTCCTTTATTTACGCTTTGTTTTTGTTTGTTTGTTTTTGTTTTTGTTTTTGTTTTTTAGATTCCACATATGAGCAATCTCATATGCTATTTTTCTTTCTCTTTCTGGCTTACTTCACTTAGAATGACATTCTCCAGGAGCATCCATGTTGCTGCAAATGGCATTATGTTGTCGGTTTTTATGGCTGAGTAGTATTCCATTGTATAAATATACCACATCTTCTTTATCCAGTCACCTGTTGATGGACATTTAGGCTGTTTCCATGTTTTGGCTATTGTAAATAGTGCTGCTATGAACATTGGGGTGCAGGTGTCATCCTGAAGTAGGGTTCCTTCTGGATACAAGCCCAGGAGTGGGATTCCTGGGTCATATGGTAAGTCTATTCCTAGTCTTTTGAGGAATCTCCACACTGTTTTCCATAGTGGCTGCACCAAACTGCATTCCCACCAGCAGTGTAGGAGGGTTCCCCTTTCTCCACAGCCTCTCCAGCATTTGTCATTTGTGGATTTTTGAATGATGGCCGTTCTGACTGGCGTGAGGTGATACCTCTTTGTAATTTTGATTTGCATTTCTCTGATAATTAGTGATATTGAGCATTTTTTCGTGTGCTTTTTGATCATTTGTACGTCTTCCTTGGAGAATTGCTTGTTTAGGTCTTCTGCCCATTTTTGGATTGGGTTGTTTATTTTTTTCTTATTGAGTCGTATGAGCTGCTTATATATTCTGGAGATCAAGCCTTTGTCGGTTTCACTTGCAAAAATTTTCTCCCATTCCGTAGGTTTTCTTCTTGTTTTATTTCTGGTTTCCTTTGCTGTGCAGAAGCTTGTAAGTTTCATTAGGTCCCATTTGTTTATTCTTGCTTTTATTTCTTCTAGGAGAAAATTTTTGAGATGTATGTCAGATAATGTTTTGCCTATGTTTTCCTCTAGGAGGTTTATTGTATCTTGTCTTATGTTTAAGTCTTTGATCCATTTTGAGTTGATTTTTGTATATGGTGTAAGGGAGTGTTCTAGCTTCATTGTTTTACATGCTGCTGTCCAGTTTTCCCAACACCATTTGCTGAAGAGACTGTCTTTATTCCAATGTATATTCTTGCCTCCTTTGTCAAAGATGAGTTGACCAAAAGTTTGTGGGTTCATTTCCGGGCTCTCTATTCTGTTCCATTGGTCTATATGTCTGTTTTGGTACCAATACCAGGCTGTCTTGATGACTGTAGCTCTATAGTATTGTCTGAAGTCTGGGAGAGTTATTCCTCCAGCCTCTTTCTTTCTCTTCAGTAATGCTTTGGCAATTCTAGGTCTTTGATGGTTCCATATGAATTTTATTATGATTTTTTCTAGTTCTGTGACTCTGGCCATCTTGATTATGATTTATCTTGGTGTGGGCCTATTTGGGTTTTCCTTTTTGGGACCCTCTGAGCCTCCTGTACTTGGATATCTGATTCTTTCTTTAAGTTTGGGAAGTTTTCAGTCATGATTTCTTCAAAAACCTTTTCAATCCCCTTTGATCTTTCTTCCCCTTCTGGGACCCCTATTATGCGAAGATTGGCACACTTTATATTATCTCATAGGTCCCTTATGCTATTTTCATTTGTTTTTATTTGTTTATCTTGTAGCTTTTCTGATTGGGTGCTTTCTATTGTCCTGTCTTCTAGGTCACTAATTCATTCCTCTGCATTATCTAGTCAGTTTTGCACAGCTTTTAGATCATTCCTCATCTCAGTCAATGAGTTTACCCATTCTACTTCGCTCTTCTTTATAGCTTCAATTTCATATTTGACATGTTTTATATCTCTAAACACTATCTCTTTTAGTTCCTTCAGCACTTTGATCACTCCCTTTTGAAATCTTGATCTAGTAGGCTATCGATGTCTATTTCATTGATCGTTCTTTCAGGGGATTTCTCTTGTTCTTTTAATTGGGAATGGTTTCTCTGCTGCTTCTTCTTGCTCATATGTCTCTGGTACTGTTGTTTATGGAGTATCAGTTATCTATTGTGGTCCTTAAAGGAGTTTATTTATTTATCTATCTAATGCCTATGTAGGAATAAAACTTAAAAAGTAAAAAAAAAAAAAAAAGAGAGAGAGAGAAAGAGAATTTTAAAAGAAGGGAGAAAAAAGGGTTTGAAAACAGTGTATAATCAATTATAGAAGCGCAGTTTGAATCGTACTAGCTTTCGACTTGAGACGTCTTTTTTTTTCCCCCTAAAATCCCTTAAAAGAAGAAAAAGGAAAAAAGATCCAAGAACGATATTTGAAACCTATTTATAATGTATAACAGGAGATCAAGACCAAAACAAATGAAAATGAAATCAGGTGGATTTTGTTTTTAAGAAAATAATAATAATATAACTACTTTAACAGAAAATTTAAAAAGGAATTAAAACTAGAAGCATATACAAATGTTTAGAAAGTAGAAATTTAAAAGGTAACAAAATAGAACAGATTAAAAAAAGATAAAGAGATATTTTAAGAGAAGGGAGGAAAAAAAGGCCTGAAAATTGTGTATAGTCAATTATAGAAGAGCAATTTGAATTAGACTAGCATTCGAATTGAGATCTTTTTAAAAACCCTCAAAAAAACTAAAAGGAAAAAAGATCCAAAAGTGACACCTGAAACCCACTTACAATCAACAACAGATCAAACCCAAAAGAAGTGAAAATGCAATCAAGTGGATTCTCTTTAAAAAACAATAATGTAACTACTTTAAGAGAAATACCCAAAAAGAATCAAAACTAGAAGCACACACAATTGTCTAGAAAGAAAAATTCAAAAAGGAACCAAAACTGGAAGCATACGCAGCCTTCCAGAAATTATTATTCAAAAAGGTAATAAAAAATAGAACAGACAAAAAAAAAAAAAAGATATGATAAAGAAAGAATTCTGAAAAAGGGGAGGGGAAAAAAGGCCTGAAAACAGCGTACAATGAATCACTTAAGAGTAAATTGAAGCAGAACAGCAATCGGGTTGAGAAGTCTCCCAAAAAGCTCCAAAATAGGACAGAAACACATTTGAAACCTGTGTACAATCAACAACAGGCGATCAAACCGAGAGAGAAAAATGACACGACGTGGATCTTTCAGAATAACAATCATACCATTTTAAAAGCAAGATTCAAAAGGGACCAAAACTGGGAGGATACAACTGTTTAAAAAGCTAAAATCAAAAAGGTAACAGAGAATACAACAGGCAAAAACAAATCAAAAAAACTAAAAAACTAAAAATGGGAGGGGGTGTTTTCCTGGAGACTGTGTGCTCTTAATGAGAAATTTTTCTGTCTTCGCCGTGCTTAGAGCTCGGCTTGTTGTTTCCCGAGGCCCTCTGTTGGTGCCCTCGTCTGTGCTGCTCCCAGTGCCTGTCGGCAAGCCGATCGCGCCCCCTCCTAGCACAGAGTTACTGCCGGAAAGGGTAGGGGCCACCAGCTGTCTCCTGGCGCAGGTCGTTCCGCAGCTCCGCGCCACCGCGCGCTCTGACCCGGGTTGGCATTCTGCAGGCGGGCCCCAGGAAGACTGTGGAACAGCCCCGCCCCTGCTCTGTGTCCAGACTCAGCTCCTTGTTTGTCCTGGTGGTGTGAACTTTGCGAGGCACCAGGGCGGAAGGATCCTATCTGATTCGGGCTGCAAACAAGTCACTGTCTGGCCTCCGAGGCTGCCAAGCCCCCAGGCTCGGACTCAGGTTTCACCCCCGCCCCCACCTGGGTGCCAAGTGCTGGAGGATATGGTGGCTGCGCTTGAGCCCCGCGTCTCTTGCTGAAAATCTTCCCTGGGTTTTCAGAGATGGGGGTATACACCCTTCCCCCCAGGGCACATCAGTCGGTGCTGTTTCATGGAGGGCCCAGGTTGTTCTGCCCTGTGCACCCACTCATCCACGTTGTGTATGTAGCCCCTGCAGTCTCCCGGGTCTGCCTCAGCGCAGCCGTCCCCATCCTCCGCCCGGCTCCGGTGGCCTGTCCCGGCTCGAGTCTCGGGCTGGATGCCTCCGGGACTCTCTGTGCCGATTCAACCCAGTTCTGTCAGTCAAGGGCTGCTCCGTACAGATCCGAGCCTCAGAGGCTCTCCCTCCGTCCCGCTGGCTCCTTCGTTGGAAAGGGGAGACCCAGCGAATGAGCGCAAGTCCTCCTTTTCCGCTCCCTCCCCGCGGGACCGGTCCCGCACTGTTTTGCATTTTAGTCTTACTTTTTTTTTTCCTTTTTCCTACCAAATTTTTGGCATCTTTTGTCTTTTGAAGAGGACAGTGTTCTGTTGGAGTTCCACAGGTGCTCTGGTTGGCTGAATGGGTCTGTAGATGTGAGTCTTGGTGTGTCTGTGGGAGAGGGTGAGCTACGTGCGTCCTACTACTCCACCATCTTGGCCTCTGGTCAAGTCTTCTTTTTTTAAACATACATTTTTTATTGATGTATAGTCAGTTTACAAGTTGTGTCAGTTTCTGGTGTACAGCATAAAGTTTCAGTCATACATGAACATACATATATTTGTATTCATATTTGTTTTCACCATAAGTTACTATAAAATATTGAATACAGTTTCCTGTGCTATACAGTATAAACTTGTTGTTTATCTATGTTATATGTATTAATTAGTATCTGCAAATCCTGAACTCTCAATTTATCCCCCTGTAACCATAAGCTTGTTTTCTATGTCTGTGAATCTGTTAATATTTTGTAAATGAGTTTGTCTCATTTTTTTTTAAGATTCCACATATAAGTAATATCATCTGGTATTCTTCTTTCTCTTTGTGGCTTATTTCACTTAGAATGACATTCTCCAGGTCCATCCATGTTGCTACAAATGGCATTATTTTATTATTTATTATGGCTGACTAGTACTCCATTGTAGAGATATACCGCAGCTTCTTTATCCAGCCATCTGTTGATGGACATTTAGGCTGTTTCCATGTGTTGGCTATTGTAGATAATAGTGCTGCTATGAAGATTGGGGTGCATGTATCTTTTTGTATTAAGATTCTCTCTGGATATACGCCCAGGAATGGGATTGCTGGATCATATGGTAAGTCTATTTTTAGTCTTTTGAGGAATCTCTGTACTGTTTTCCATAATGACTGTAGCAAATTACATTCCCACCAGCAATGTAGGAAGGTTCCCTTTTCTTCACAGCCTCTCCAGCATTTATCGTTTTGGGAACTTTTGAATGATGGCCATTATGACGGGTGTAAGGTGATACCTCATTGTAGTTTTGATTTGCATTTCTCTGATTAATGATACTGAGCATTTTTTCATGTGCCTATTGGCCATTTGTATGTCTTCATTAGAAAATTGCTTGTTTAGGTCTTCTGCTCATTTTTGGATTGGGTTTTTGTTTTTGTTTTTGGTTTTTTTTGTCATTAAGTTGTATGAGCTGTTTATATATTCTGGAAATTAAGCCCTTGTCAGTCTCAGCTTTTGCAAATATTTTCTCCCATTCCATAGTTTGTCTTTTTTGTTTTGCTTATGGTTTCCTTTGCTGTGGAAAAGCTTATAAGCTTAATTAGGTCCCATTTGTTTCTTTTTGCTTTTATTTCTTTTGCCTGAGTAGACTGACCTAGGATTATGTTGCTGACATTTATGTCAAATAATGTTTTGCCTATGTTTTCTTCTAAGAGGTTTACAGCATCTTATCTTATGTTTAAGTCTTTAAGCCATTTTGAATTTATTTTTGTGTATAGTGTGAGGGAGTAGTCTAACTTAATTGATTTACATGCTGCTATCCAGTTTTCTCAACACCATTTGCTGAAGAGACTGTCTTTACTCCGTTGTATGTTCTTGCCTTCTTTGTCGAAGATTAATTGACCAAAAGTCTGTGGGTTTTTTTCTGGGCTCTCTATTCTGTTCCATTGATCTATATGTCTGTTTTTGTACCAATACCTAGCTGTTTTGATTACTGTAGCTCTTTAGTATTGCCTGTCATCTGGAAAGGTCATTCCTCCAGCGTCATTCTTTTTCTTCAATATTGCTTTCGTAATTCTGGGTCTTTTGTGATTCCATATAACTTTTAGGATTATTTGTTCTAGTTCTGTGAAAAATGTCCTGAATAATTTGGTAGGGATTGCATTAAATCTGTAGATTGCTTTGGGTAGTATGGCCATTTTAACAGTATTAATTTTTCTAATCCAAGAACATGGGATATCTTCCATTTCTTTGTCATCTTTAATTTCCTTAGTCAATGTTTTGTAGTTCTCCATGTATAAGTCTTTCACTTTCTTGGTTAGATTTATTCCTAAGTATTTTATTATTTTAGATGTAATTTTAAAAGGGATTGTTTCTTTACTTACCTTTTCTGATATTTCATTGTTAGTGTAAAGAAATGCTACTGATTTCTTTGTGTTAATTTTGTATCCTGCTACCTTGATTAATTCATTTATCAGCTCTATTAGCTTTTGTGTGGGGCCTTTAGGGTTTTCTATATATAGTATCATGTCTTTGGCATATAATGACAATTTTACCTCTTATCTTCCAATTTGGACCCCTTTTATTTCTTTTTCTTGTCTAATTGCTATGGCTAGAACTTCCAATACTCTATTGAATAGAAGTGGTGAGAGTGGGCATCCTTGTCTGTTCCAGATTTTAGCGGGAAGGCTTTCAGCTTTTCACCATTCAGTATTATGCTGACTGTAGGTTTGTCATAAATAGCTTTTATTATGTTGATATATGTTCCCTCTCTACCCACTTTGGTTAGAGTTTTTATTGTAAATGGGTGTTGAATTTTATCAAATGCTTTTTCTGCATCTATTGAGATAATCACGTGATTTTTGTCCTTTTTCTTGTTGATGTAGTGCATCGTGTTGATTGATTTGCTTATGTTGAACCACTGTTGTATCCCTGGGATGAACCCAACTTGATCATGGTGTATAATCTTTTTTATCTGTTGTTGGATTCTGTTTGCTAATATTTTGTTGAGGATTTCTGCATCTCTATTCATCAATGATATTGGCCTATAGTTTTCCTTTTTTGTAATGTCTTTGTCTGGCTTTGGTTTCAGGGAGATGGTGGTTCATAGAATAAGTTTGGGAGTGTTACCTCCTCTTCAGTTTTTTGGAAGAGTTTGAGAAGGATTGGTACGAGGTCTTATTGTATGTTTGATAGAATTCCCCAGTGAAGCCATCTGGTCCTGGACTTTTGTTTGTAGGGAGGTTTTTTTTGCTGATTCTATTCTACTCCTAGTGATTGGTCTGTTCATATGATCTGTTTCTTCTTGATTCAGCTTAGGTGGACTGTATGTTTCTAGAAACTTGTCTATTTCTTCTGAGTTTTCCAATTTATTGCCATATAGTTGTTCATAGTATTCTCTTATGATTTTTTTTTTGTATTTCTGTGGTGGTGTTTGTAATTTCTCCATTTTCATTTCTTACTTTGTTTGTGTCCTCTTTTTTCTTCTTGATGAGCCAAGCCAGAGGTTTGTCAATTTTGTTTACTCTTTCAAGAAACCAGCTCTTGGTTTGATTGATTTTTTCTATTGTTTTAAAAAAAATCTCTATTTCATTTATTTCCTCCTTGATCTTTATTCTTTCTTTCCTTATGCTGATTTTAGGTTTTATTGGTTCTTTTTCTAAATCTTTTAGATGGTAGGTTAGGCTATTTATTTGAGATTGTTCTTGTTTTTTGTATCACTGTGGACTTCCCTCTTAGGACTGCTTTTGTTGCATCTCATAGATTTTGTGTGGTTGTGTTTTCACTGTCATTTGTCTCAAGGTATTTTTAATTTCTTCTTTGATTTCATTGTTGACCCATTGGGTTTTTTAGTAGCATGTTGTTTAGTCTCCATGCTGTCATTTTTCTCTCTCTCTCTCTCTTTTTTTTTTTTTTTTTGTATGTGGTTGATTTGTAGTTTCATGCTATTGTGGTCAGAGAAGATGCTTGAAATAATTCCTTTCCTCTTAAATTTGTTGAGGCTGCTTTTGTGACCCAGTATGTGGTCTATCTTAGACAATGTCCCATGAGCACTTGAAAAGAATGTATATTTTGTTTTTGGGGGGATGTAATGTCCTAAAAATATCAACTAAGTCCTACTGTTCTATTGTGTCATTTAGTATCTCTGTTGCCTTATTGATCTTCTGTCTGGAAGACCTGTCCAATGATATTAGTGGGGTGTTAAAGTCTCCTACTATGATTGTATTCCCATCAATTTCTCCCTAACAGATAATTTCTTATGTCTGTTAGTATTTGTTTTATATATTTAAATGCTCCTATTTTGGGTGCATATATGTTAAAGAGTGTAATATCCCCATTTTGTATTGCTCCTTTGATCATTATATAGTGTCCTTCTTTATCTTTCCTTATGGCCTTTTTTTTAAAAGTCTATTTTGTCTGATATCAGTATTGCTACTCCCACTTTCTTGTCATTCCATTTGCATGAAATATCTTTTTCCATTCTCTCACTTTCAAACCATATTATGTGTGTCCTTCACTCTAAAATGGGTCTCTGGCTTGAATCTAGGTCTGGGGATCTCAGGTGCCCTCCATTTCCCTTAGTTATGTTTGCCAAAAGGTTACCACTTTCTCTTTTGAGCCTTGGAAGCTCCTCTTCTGTCCCTGCTGACCTCCTGGCTGGAGAGGGGGCGTCCCGGCATGAGGGTGCTTCTTCCATACTGCTCCCTCCCTGCAGGACTGATTCTGCACCGATTTTTCTTATTTTCTGCCTCCCCACCCCCCTCTGTTTTTTCTCTTACTAGATTTTGTGAGAATCCTCCTGTATTTTGAAGAGAGAGACACTCTGCCAGAGTTCAGTAGGTGTTCTGTGCAATTCAGTGGGTATTTAGATGTAATTCTTGGTGTATTCCTGAGATAGGGTGAGTTGTGAGTCTCTTTACACTGCCATCTTGGCACCTCCCCTCAAAAAGTATTCTTTTTAAACCATTGGGGAAGAAAGTTAGCTTTCTTACAGTTGGTCTCAATTCAATTCAATAAATCTTGACCAAGAGTCTTCTAGATCTAAGGAATGCACTTTTCTAGGTAGGTTTTGGAGTCCACATCTGGCCTCAAGGGCTAGTGTCTTAGAATTTTTACAAAAGTGGATGCAGAACATGTGTGCATTTATATATACATAACAATAAATATCTGTTGAAGAATTGTGATTGGATGATGAAAGCACACACACACAAAAAGCTTGATTTTTCACACTGATGTTATTTTCAGTTTCATGGGAGCAAAGGCATCAGGTCACAGTGCATGTGCCCTGATATGATCTGTCATTTTTGGGAGATGGAGAAGCTTTTCACATTGTTGAAGTGGTGTCCAAACCACGCTTCTGATCCTTCATGTTGCTTTCTATCTTTCCAGCGTCTTGTGGAGGCTGCAGAAGAAGCACACCTGAAACATGAATTTGATGCAGACTTGCAGGTAACTGATTATACTGTTGAATTAAATTGTCTTTTGTGTTGGCTGCTGAAGGAAATACATAGGTGTACTTGGATTTCAGAGGTTTGGAGAGAAGACTTTTGTGACAGTGGTACAGGGTTGAAATAAATGTGCCCATTTCTTGGCAAGACAGGATAACAATCTTCAACCATTTTCTACCATGCCAGTTACAATGGGTGATAACATACTCATATGCATTTCTGAGGGAGTTAATCAGTCAACTGACAGTAATCATCAGAGCTCTTAATAGTAATTGGATAAGATAGATGGCAGAATATATCTAAATCCCTCTTGCGTGGCTGCATTTTAAGTGACAGTGTTGATATGGATCAAGCCTTGAATTGACTGTTAATTATGTTTAAAAATTAAATCATTCACAGACCTGGTATTTGACCATCTGCTTAGTAAATTTCTTGTAGTGGATCCCATACCTAATCATGGTACACCTGTGTTGGATTGAGAAGGATTTTAATGCTGTCATGTATATAGAAAACACAAGAAAAAGCAAAAAGTGCATTGAATAATACTTAGAGGTTCCTTTGGATCCCTCCAGAGAGAAATTTTATCTGTATTGTCATTTTGAGTTTGTGATTTTTCCTCACTGCTAGGAAAACAGAAGTGACTCTTACTCCTTAAGTCTGTGCTTTGCTAGGACATATCTCTTTTAGTGCCATGTGGTCACAATGAGGGGATAATGTTTATTTTGCTATGCTTTCATTTATATGGAAAAGATAAGGCAGTCATAAATCTTCAAGCACAAAAGAAGATAGTGATTCTAAAGATAGCCTTTGGCTGTGAGTCTGTTCCTGGATATACCTCTTGTCATCACTCCCATATATATTTTTTGCCTTGTGGGTAAAAGAATGCACATTCAAATGGGATAATAGAAGAAAGTTTAATAAAGAGAATATTTACAAATGTATGGTAAGAGAAACCAGCTAGCAATGGTGTTGTATCCCAGGGCAAGCCACACTCTTGGCCTGAAGGAACAAGGGGAGGGAGTGGTTTATAGAACCCAGGGAGATTAACTATAGGGAAATGGTACTTGATAGAGGGATACAGCTATCCGTGATGAGCTGGTAAGAGTGAAAGTTGGGATGGAAGATACCCCAATAACTGTCTCTAGACTTCTGATCTCTTGCTGTTACCCACCATTGGCTGAACTCAAGTATTGGTGTAGTTAATTTAGTTCAGACTTCTGAAGCTTTGGATGGAAAAGGGGGAAGAATGGGTCTGGAGGGAAAACAAAATATCAAGCCCGCTATCTGGAGGTCATTTTCAGTTGTAACACCCAACATAGGAAACAAATAGAACTAAGAATGTAGCAAGCATGAGAGGTTCTGGGGGAGGTGGAGAAGCCCTGGGGGCTGTTGGTAACATTTGGAGAGGAGTAGGAAGCCAGCCTAGCAGTTTGAGCAAAGCTACAAGAGAAAGGGCAGAGGAGTCAGCTGAAAATAGTAACAAGCACCTTGCCTTCCTGCAACCACGCCTGCCTGGCAGTTCCAGGAAGATCCAGAGGACATTTGTTAGCCACATTTGTCTTTAGTATGCCTTGTCTTTAGACGGTTTTGGCTTCTTAGAGTGGACTGGAAGGGATTTAATGGAAACATCAGGAAGCATCTTTGTAAGTGTGAAGATTGTAAGGACCTCTTCCACGTATTGCCAAGGGAACTCTCTCCCTTCCCTCAGGAGTTCCAGAAGCTTTTTCAGGAATATTCTGGTTGTAAATGACAGAAACTTAACTCAAATCAACTAAAATTAGATAAGAATCCATGAATGCACTCTAATAATAAGCAGACAAATAGATAAATATATAAATAAAAGAGAAGGGAAAGCTCTTACAGTAGAATGCCAACTACTAAATATAGAAGAAATTATGGAGTTAGAATATTATGGTAATAATTGATTCAGGCAAGAATCTTCAATGGATGCTAAAACTAGCATGTAAAAGTTTGATGATGAATAGGACTTTGACAGTCTTGAAGTATCTGCCAACAAATTACTGATTAATTACAAAGGGAAAAATAGCAATTTTATTATGGGTAAACCCAGCAGACACCATCTTAAACAGGTAATCAAAGTTAATATCACAATAATGACACAAAGTGACAAAATGCCTTCAGAAGTGATGACCAGGAAGAATACAACATCACTTATGTAGAATTCTTGTCCAAATGTTTAATCTGAATCTAATCATGATAAAACATGATAAAGTCTGGATTGTGAAACATTAGAGGACTTTAAAGACACATGACAACTAAATGAAACATGTGATCCTAAATTCAATCTGGAACCAGAAACAAAGATTTAAATATGGAATGTGCCTTATATAATAATATTGTATCAATGTTGAATTTCCTGATTTTGACCCTTGAATGATGCTTATGCAAGAGAGTGTTCCTGTTCTGAGGATTTTATGGATCAAACATTTGGATCCATTGGTCCAACAGGAAGGAGTGAGTTCACAAGAGAGTGAAAAAGATTATTGGAAGTCAGGACTCTCAGAAAATCTGGTCTTTATAGAGTCAATTTTATTGTGAGATCATTTAGACGTCTACAAAAGGTAACTGGGTGACAGAAGGAATGATTTAGTTGACTTAAGGGACCATTTATCCTTCAGCAGAGGAAAAATGTTTTGTGCCTTAGCTCAGCTAACTTAGAGACACTCTTTTTTTGTCCATCGGAAGCTATTGGTATTTTCCAAGAGTGTTCTGACTTCCTTTCTATGATTGAGACTTGGCAATAAAATTCTGGTGTAGCACACTGATTCCCTTTTCAAATGTGGCGATGGAAACATGAATGCAGCGTGGATATCTCTCTCGAAAAAAATGGAGACTGAGAGAATGGGTCTCTGGAGTCTTATAGTTTTTGTTCTCTTGGGAACAAAGAAGGGGGGGCCCAGGTTTTCCTTCCCAGTTATCTGTTCTGTATAAGTACAAGACGAATGGCAGAGGCTACAGTTGTGGGCTAGCACAGAGTGGATGTTGAAATAATCTGTCAGTATTACAGAGTGTCATTTACTATCTGGATCTCAGACTGCAACAGAATCTTCCCTGGGTCAAAGTGAACCATGTATACTTTTGTGGAAACCTGGAAAAGAGACAACTTTGAGAAAATGGATATTCGTTGAAGAATGTGTGTCTGCTTAAATGAAGGTTTTGAACTGTGAAGCACTGATACTGTTAACAGCTTGGGTGTCAGCTGCCTTGCTATTATTGGGGTAGCAGGTCTGTGTACAGGCTCTGAGTTTATTGCTGACTGTCCGTTAGAGCTGATCAGTTGTTAATCTGGGTTCCTCTGACCTGTCGCCAACCCCTGCCAGTTCATTGTTTTTATCAAAAAATGGGCTACCATCTGCTCACCATGAAATAATGCTATGAAGTCCCTGTACTACTAGCTCAGGGAGGGCAGAGGGAGCTGGGAGTGTGTTTTCTTACAGAAAAAAAAAATGTTTCTGTGAAATTTCCTAAACTGTGTAACTTCAAGTTATATAGTTTTAACCTTCCCCTTGACCCTACTCCCAAAATAGAAAAGAGATGCTGGATCTGCCTTCTTTCACTTTAGATTGCAGTCTTCACGTCTTTGCACCATCATGTGATTTAAAAGTGAAGAATTTGTTTTTTGTTGATAGTATCATCAAAAATTACCAAAAGAAAGTCATGCCTCCTTTCTCGTCAAGATTTTATTTTCCATTTAAATTTCATCTTACAGTTTTTCCAGAGGTTCTACCTTTTCCTTATGGGCTTATATCCTTGACATTGGTAATCCCCTCTGTAGGTCCTTAAATATGGCACTAGATTGTTAGTTCTTAACAAAAACTATGTTGGAGTAAGAGGCAAAATACAGCCTCTGAAGGGTCTCATATGTGAACAACCCACAATGCAGTGTCCTCCACACAAGCCAGAGCTCCCTGGGTTCATTGGCTAGAAAACTTCCTTGTGGACACTGGTGTTGGTTTAGCCCTTTGGCTTGTCCCCCTTTAGATGCCCTATGGACTCCAGATTGGCCACTCTTAGTTTTGTTCTTTATTCCCTGATATTTCCATTTGGACAATTTTCAGTTAGAATTGATGCAAACAGTTGCCTTAAATGATATCTTCCCTTTTTTTCATTGCTTGCTTTGAATTAACATAGGTTTTTTAATGTAAAGCACATATGAGATTGATAATTATAATGAAAACAGTTAAACTCTTAATTATCACATATTATTATTTTAGCTTTTCATTCTCATCATTTTGATGGCTAAACCTAACTTGAGGCAAGGGTGGGGTGGCTGGGGGTGGACTCTAGCCCTGATTATCCTAGTTTTTGGTGAATTTCCAGAAAACTAGGTCTACACATGTCATATAACTCAGAGAGAAGCCTTCTCTTACTCTTTCTTTTTGGGTTTTTCCACTGGTAGCGAAGAAGAAAAAACTCCTTTTGACAGTTTACTTAAAAACCTGATTATCTTTAAACTGCAAACATATTTTCTTTGGAAGCTGTCTTAAATAAGTGGCAATTGCACAGCACTTGTGCACAGTGGAAAAAAAAAAGAAGATTGTGGTTTTGAATTGTGTATCCTGCGGAAACCTTTTTCATTACAGTTTTCTATAATTATTTTTCTTTGTTGTTTTGTAAGTGGTAGGGAAAAAAGAAGCCTGGTGTCATTCAGAAGGATAACGAAGAGTGAGTGGAAAGGGACTGGGGGGATGCAGAGTGTCCTGAACATCCTCTCCTGGTCATTGCCGATCTGCTGTCACCCATTGTGCACACATAATGTCCTGACTTTAGAGTTGGGGTGAGGGGTTTGGATTGGAAGGGATGTAGAGACCACTGATAGGAAATCTCAGAGGTGGAATGACTTGTAATACTTGCTAGAGCAGCTTCCTCCATCCTGTCTCCACTGCCTGTTGCTTTCGGAGGCTTGTGTTGAAGGAGATCCAGGGGAGGAGAGAGGGGTGGCTCTGGAGCCCCAGCATCTCCTTTAGAATATCTGACACCATCCACTGGGAGAAGGAAGCCTTCCTTGGAAGGATTAGGAAGGACATCCAGCAGACAGCGGAGCAGAGCTGTCCTTTTCCTGACAGTGTTTCCCTGTTGGCAAGTGGGGCTTTGCCCTGGGGAAAAGCTGTATGTTAACATAGTGTAGGAGAGCAAAGGACAGGTTTAGCAGAAGTGCTTCCTAAGTGAAGGAAATGACTATCCTCACGAGGTTTCTCATGTATTCCTGTCAAGCCCTGATCCATTCTTGTCCTCTTGGACTGAGGGAGGGGTTGAGCTCCTTGCTGAGGGAGGAGTTTAAGCACAGAAGACCCAAATCCCAGAATTAGAAATATAATTAGAATTTTTTCTAGAGATAGCTCATTGACTTTTGTGCAATAGACAAGAAAGATAGGGTTCACATCTATGGGAGAAATAAATGAAAAGAGAAGGGAATTTTCACACTATTGTATTAAAATAAGTCCCTTTTTTCTGATCTAACTTACGAGAGCATGCTTTTCTTTTTCTTTTCCTTTTTATCAGCTTGGCTGATAAAAGACTGTGGCCAAGGGTCACAGTCTACCACATTTTAAGATCATACATTAGGTATTTCTCAGGACTTGCCATATGTCATTTATTCACAAGATTGATGTGTAAATAGATTCTGAGGAATCTTTAAGTGTGAGCATTTTAAAATCAAAGTCATTTCTCAGTTGTTATCAGCATGCACACTATCGTTTTCGTGTATTTGGCTAAAACGTTATAGCTTTTACAGAGAGAGCTTTGGCCTAGAGGTCTGAAAATGTAGGTTCTGGTAGTTCCAGAACTGCACCATTTATGTGCTTATAGATCTGATTGCTCAACCATAAAAAGACATACATAGTATCTAGATGATTTCTAAGATCTCATCTATCTCTCATATGCCAGGATTCATTCAACAAATAGTTCTCAGTGACCTCGTGTGTCAGTTACTGTGTTACGGATCTGACCATGAGCTAGACACATGCTGTCTTTGTTCTCTTGGAGCTGACTATCGATTGGGAATGAAGACGTGATGACATAAATAATTTTAAAATTTTGATCATGATG